>NC_073627.1:163641696-168625181 GCF_029407905.1 Bubalus kerabau | reverse complement strand
TATTTATATAGACATGCATATAATGTATATGTGCCACCCAAAGGCAGGTCCAGAGCAAATGTTGGCTTTGGTCATCTGTGCCCTTGCTTGGAGAGGAAAGATGGAGAATTCACCAGTGAGCACAGCTCATTGACTGGAAGATTTATTCGGTGTGAGAGCTGCATCACAGTCTCCCACAGTCATCTTCAGAGTTTCAGTGCCAGTAACGAACTCTCAGTTACAGCATGGCTCCAAGCAGCCAGGTCTCCATAAAGCTGTAGCATCTGTGCTCCTTCTCAGCCCCATTTCACCAGGCTCACTTTTTATGCTGTCCTTTTTTGGCATTTAGTCCCACTGGTCATTATTCTCGTCTCCTGCATTCCTGAATTTTTACCGCTTCTTGTGCCTAGGGATGGCTTTGCGGCCTGGTACACCGGATTTACCTTTGACCGCCATCTCCCTAAGCTGGATTTTCTGTCTCCAGTTACTTGCTCAGGCACAAAGCACACTTGCCAGGCTAACTATGGCTCTTTTGTAATTAAAACTCTCTGGTGGTGGTAGCGTCATGCATTCTCCGCTCAGCATACTAACCATGCGCAGGCATTGTCATAAGCCGTTTTATTAGCCCTAGTCAGGAGGCCTGTGTTCCAGAAGTGCCTCAAACACAAGGCCCTCAGTGGGATTGTGCTGGGGCACCTTGGTTTTCAGCTGGGCTGTGGACCCAAAGGTGAATGAAAGGTGGCCTTGAGGCCCTTGAGAAACGCAGGTAGCAGTGTGTCTTTTTCCTGTAAGTGATGCTGAGCTCACAGGCTCACCAGATAGGGTGCTGGGGAAGGATGAATCAGGAGGTCTTCCTGGAGTCTTTGATGCTTGTGGCTCTAGGATCTCAAATCCAGTGCCCCTTATGCATTTTTAGACTCCCTGTTGTTTCAGGGAGTCAGCCACTTCTTGGCCATGCCACGGCCCCGCTGTTATATATAACAAAGGAAGAAGCAGCTGTAATTGTCTTCTCCAGTGATGCTTCCCTGATGGAGCCTGGAGCCCCCTTCCCCAGGTGGTGGGTCTCATCCTCTGGCACGCCTGTGTGTGCTTAAGCTTTGCTGTGCATCAGGATCTTTGGGGGAAAAAAAGAATCCATCTATAATGGGCAATCTGGAGTGGGCTTCCTGTTCCAGCCCAGCTCCCAGGGGAGGCCTTGGCCCATCATACAGGCCAGAGTGCCCCTCCAGAGCCACTCCTCTTCAGAAACCTGGGTGCTGGCTCAGTAGGTTCATCCCCGGGCCAGGCCCCGGCCCTCAGGTGTGGTCTGGCCAGCAGGGCAGGACTCCCTCGGCCTGCCCCAGACTCTTCGCTTCTGTTAATGCCGCTGAAGATCCCATTAGTGTGTTTGGCAGCGGCACCCGCTGTTGACTCATATTAGCTCTCTGTTGACTAAATCCCTGGCATCGCTTTTGCTCGTGCGGCTGTTGCTCAGCCCCGTCTCCCCCCTCCCTTGCATGTGCAGACTTCCAGCAGCTCTGTGTGGAGAGCCAGGAAGGGGTGTGGCTGGCTGGTTAGCGCTCCCTCCCATGCCCTGCAGGGCATGCCTCGTTGGCCAGTAGAGGGTTTGGCGCAGTTGCTCTCACCTTCTCTGAGCTCAGTGTGGACTTGGGTGGTACAGGGCAAGCACAGAGAGTTTCAGGGTGGGAATGTGCACGTTTGAGTTGTGCAGTCTGGCTGTGCCATCCTTGAACCTTGATTTTCTGGTCTTTAAAATGAGAGGATTATATGTCTAAAAGGATATGAAAAGGCCTTAGGAAGCAGCAGGGTGCTGAAGGGTTGCTGGTAGGCTATCATCTTACACACATCTCTGTACCTCCTCTTTGGCCTATGAAAAGGGATTGGGAAATTTTCTAGAAATGAACATTTAAAAAAAAAAGGGTGGGAATCCCTGGCGGTCCAGTGGTTAGAACTCTGAACTTTCACTGCCAAGGGCCTGGGTTTGATCCCTGGTCAGGGAACTAAGATCCCATAAGCCACGTGGCTTGGCCTTAAAAAAAAAAAAAAAAAAAAAAAAGCCATGCCAGGAAGGCTAAGCCTTGCTTGGCTCTCCCTTATTGGAAATTGGAAACTGGGTGTAGTAAGAGAGATGCTTTATAAAAGTTTCACTTTGAATGAGAAAAGAATGCTACCCTCCCAACCCCTACTCCCTGGTGGCTTAAATGGTAATGAATCCATCTATAGTGCAGGAGATCTAGGTTCAATCCCTGGGTCAGGAAGATCTCCTGGAGAAGGGAAGGGCAGCCCACTCGAGTGTCCTTGCCTGGAGAATCCCATGGACAGAGGAGCGTGGTGGGCTATACTCCATGGGGCTGCAAAGAGTCAGACTAAGTTACTAACACTTTCACTTTTCACCCCCCACTTACACCCCCAGATAGAAAAATGCCGGTCCTTAGAATTTCCGGACTGGAACCTCAGACCCAACAGAACATGCATGATACAACATGAAGATCGTATGTCTAGAAGGGACCCTAGACAACACATATCCACCCATCGTATGTATGGAACACAGAGGCCTGGGGATATAAAGTGACTCCCTTGGTCACTCAGTGAGGAGGTGTCAGGTGCATCTTTGGGAACCACACTCGCCTTTGGAGATGTGTAGGATCAGCAGTAAGGTGGCTGGCCCGAGTCCTAACACAGCATCATGGCAGGGGGCCAGATATGTTCTGGGCATTTACCTAAACAACAGGAAACTCCAGCAAAAGGGTTCTCTAACTTCAGTGTACACAAAGAGCGCATCTGGGATTTTCTTGTCTCCAGTTCAGCTGTGCAGAGCTCACCTGCAGAATTTCTGATTAGTTTAGGAAGCTGGACTTTGAATCGGTACCTTTGGCGTGCAAGTCACACCCTTTGAAAAACACTGGCTCTGAACTGTGAGAGCAGAGGGCAGCCGCACTGTGCATTAGAAAGGGCTTCAGACAATGAGGATGGGAGCAGCAGCCTCCAAGCTGGGGGTTGGCAGGCTCACACCTGCACTTTAGGGAGCCCGTCTTTGCCACCCCAGAGTGAAGGCTGGGCTGCGAGAGGGAATGGGGACCATTCCCTCTCTGGAGACAGTTCTGCTGTGCAGTAATCCAGGTGAGGGGTGATGAGGGCCTGGGGTGGAGAAGGGACTGAGTTCTGGTGCGTTCCCAGAGGTGGGGCTGTTGATTGAGTGTGGGGGAAGTGAGGACTGGGGTCTAACTTGGAGGACAGGGGTATCTTCACTCTCAGGTGTGGGAAGAAATGGAGGACCACATAAGACCCATGAGAAGGCAGCTCCTCATCTCCACTCACTCCTGAGGTCCCTGATGCCATGAACACCCTGCCTTATCCCAGACTTCAGGCGGCTGCTTTTTCCTCCTTGTGAGGGCTGATAATGACTCAAGGCGGCCCTCCAGGGCTACCCTGCTCGCACCCATCCTGGACTATGAATGAGGCCATGGGGGCCCTCGGATGACTGTGTCATGGGTTTATGTATTTTTAAAACATACCTTTGTTTTCAAAGGAGGGCAGGTGGGGAAGGGGAGAAGGCAGGAGAGGTGGATGGTGACCATCCCAAGTGGGACAGAGGTGCCCTCGCTTAACTCCGGTTCCTCACTTGTCGGATTGTCGGTGTTAATATGCAGGGTGGGGGTGTCTGCCAGCCTCTCCAGCACCAGGAACATGACCCTGCGCGAGTCCAGGACAGAACAAATATTAACTGGTTAAGAGCTTTCACGTGCATAATCTCACTGAGTTCTGTCTCTAGTGCACTGTCGTGGATGAAGGCGCAGGTCTGTTTAATTCTGAAATAGCAAAAGATTGTGGTGGGAGTCGGGTCGGTGATACAGGGAGATAGCCTTTCTCCTACATTCTTGCATAGGGACTTAGAAAAAACTCCACTCCATCACCGCAGAAATCCTCCACCCACAACTTGTCCTCAAAACCCGTGTCCCATCTTTCTCCATGGCCTGACTCCTGTCTCCAGCCTCCTCCACCCTGCCCAGAGTGTTTCTTCTGCAGGAATCTGGTTCTTTGCACTGGGGCTTCCTCCTAGGGCCCATGGCAGCTGCCTGCAGGCAGGGTCAGCTGCTGATTCATCTTGGTGGGTTTTTTTTTTTTTTTTTTTGGTGGTTGGCATGTGTTTTCCTCCCCCACTTGCATTTCACAGGAGAACACGTTGGCAGCAGAAAGATTAGAAAATATAGAGATGGAGGAGAAGTTAAAAACATCTAAAATCTCATCAGAGATAACCACTTTTAAAACTGTGGTGTGTGTGTGTGTGTGTCCATCTGTACTTTTCTCTTTGTTTTTAGTTCTGAATATGTTATTTAAAACGATGAATTTATATGGGTTGATAACAGTAAAGTCTCTTTCCCCACCTCTACAGCACAATTGAATAGGGAGCTAGACCCCAAGTTTGGGCCTCTTTAGGGTGGGACCTTTCTGCCCCTAATACTTTACAGCCCCTGGGATCCTTAGCTGGGGCGGGGAGCTCCCTGTGGCCATCTGAGCTGTATGCTACCTAATGCCTGGGTAAGGAGTGGGGTCCTCATCCTTGGAGCCCTTCCCCACCAATCACCTCTGCTTTCTGGCAGCTTAGAGGTCCCGTTGATGTGGCCACAGACTCCCCTTGCATCTGAGGGCTTGTGTTCTGAACACCTGCTTTGGGGAGGTTCCCACCTGCCCAGGGAGCTCAGGCCCTGCTCCCAGCCGGGGCTGATGTGGCATAGATGGGTGGGTGACCCTGCAGCATCCCAGGAGTGCCTCCTCTGCCCCAGGGTCTCTCATCTCATTCTGCAGCCTCTTCAGCTTCTCTTGACACTGGATGTATCTCACTAGTCCCACTTGATTTTAATTTCTGGCTTATTTTTGTTTCCCACAATGTTTTTGTTTGGCCACAGTGTTTTCAGTCACCCAAGACTGGTTGTGCATTTACCCTGCATGAAGCATTGGGAGGGGTACCGGACGGGGGAGAGAGTTCCAGTCTAGAAGGTGGGAGACAGTGTCAGGATATAACTCGGAACCCCACCAGGGGTGGTGAGGGGATGAGCGATGGAACCGTGGGCTAGATTTGGAGAAGGTTCAATGCCCTGAGTGACACTGAGTTGTCCGGAAGGTTGCCTAGGAGGTTCCGCTGTTAAGAGTTGCTCAGAAGGCATTGCAGTGGACGAAGCAGCAGGTGCAAATGCAGGGAGGATGGGAGCCAGGAAACCGCACTGTCTGGGCTTCCAGCTCCTTGTGATTAGGGATGACTGTGAGCACCGGCTGAGCCCTCAAATTTTGAAGGAGTGAGTGAGCAACCTCTGAAGCACAGAGGAGGGTCTCAAGCTGGTAAGAGTCAGGGGATCACAGTGTGCTGATACTGTGCCAAGTGCTTAAGTGACTGTTGAATCCTTAGCAAACCTCTTTTGGTGGTTACTGTTGTTATACCTTATTTGTGAGAGGGGAGAATCAGAGCCCAGCAGACTGATTTAAAAAACCCCACCGGCGTCACATAGTAAGGCAGACTGCAGCTTCGGGCTAGAGGAGGTTTGTGTCGGGAAGGTCGTCTGACCAGGACTGGGTCTGGGAGGAGTGGGGGTGGGAGGAGCCTGCCCCAGGGTTGATGGGGACCCGGAGCCTCAGAACGGTGGCCCCCTTTCCAGGCCACTTGGGGTTCCCATGCGTGGAATTCACACCTGTAAGTCATACTGGGTGAGTGTGGTTTCAACCAGAGGGCCTTCTGGTTTGAGGCCCAAATTCTTCAACGCTGAGTTTGGAAATAGGCAACATTTTAAAAAAGTGTTTAATAGAACAACACTAAAATTATCACAGAGAGAAACATTTTATATATTCCCATCCTGCTGCATAGCAACTGGTTGGTTTCACCGCTCCCTTCAGTCTTTGGGCTTTTGCATACATGTTTATAAACATGGTGTGCAGCCTTTTATATACTGTTTTTATTTAAAAAAAAAAACCTTTTTTCCTCTTATCCAAGCCTTCCAGACATACTTTTCACCCAGTTTGGTGCCTTCTTTTTGGCTTATTCTGAGTTACTTAAAAAAGTTTGTGTGTATGTGTGTGTGTGTAATATTGCCTGTGTGTGTGTAATAATACCTGTTCCTACCTGTCTCTTGGGGTTGAAGGTTGTCACTCAGAGCACTTGGTATCTTGCCTGTTGACTCTCCTACCCCCGAGGCTTGCAGAATCTGTGTTAACTTCCCTTAATTGCTACCATCTGGGAAGGTGTTATTATCCCCTTTACGCAGGTCTCAAGGCCACTCAGCTGTAAGTAGGGTGGAGCCAGAATTGAATCTGGGTTTCCTGACCCATTCTTTAGTGCTCTACCCCTAGCCCATGAAAGGTGTACTCTCCGGAACTCCCAGGGAAGGTCAGAATCTTTTGTCATTTGACAGGTTAGAATTTCCTGCCGTAAACTGCCCTGCCTTTGCTGAACCTCTTTGCTTTACAGCATCTCTGGCGTTCGGGTTCCGTCTGCCATTTCTCAGCATGTCTTGTAGGTTCTTTCCCCCGGTGTCACAGTTGGCTGAGTGCCCAGCATTTCCTTCTAGAAGTTGTGAACTGGAGGGTGATATCCCCAGGGCCCTGTGCCACCCATGGGGTCATCTGGAGTGTCTTTGTTTCCCGGCACTGAGCTGGGTCCCAGGGGCAGCATCGCCCAGGGAAGCTGGCCCTGCCAGGGGGATGTGGACCGCCCGGTGCCTCGGGTGCCTGCAGGGTCAGCCTCCCTTGGCTCTGTGGTGCCCTTTCCATGCCCACTTCATGCCTGAACGCTCTTGTCATCTGTGTCATGTCTTATGTTTGTTCAAGGGGCTTGAGGTAGGCTTGGTAGCATCTCTCCTTTATCCTTCCAGCTTGCTGGCTCAGCTGTACCTTCTTTGAAATATGGATTTTTAAAACTGTGATAATACGTAAGTTGCATAAAATTGATCATTTTAACCATTTTTAGGTGTACACTTCAAAGTATGTGCACATTGTTATGCAAGATGACCGCTGTTCATCTCCAGAACATTTTCATCATCCCCAACTAAAGCCATGTCCAGTAAATTCGAACTCCCCATTCCTCCTTCCCCGTAGCCCCTGGCAGCCTCTAGTCCGCTTTCTGTCTCTAGGAATCTGACTCCTCCAGCTACCTCCCGTAAGTGGAGTCATACCGTCCTTGTCCTTTCGTGTCTGGCTTTTTTCACTTAGCATAATGTCTTCAAGGTCCATCCAGGTGGTAGCATAGGTCAGCTTTTTAAAGGCAGAATGATATTCCAGTGTGCACACATGCCACAGTTTGTTGACCCATTCATCCGAGTTACAGACTTTTCTTCGTGTCTGGGCCTTCCTAACTCTGCCCTGCCGTTCACCGATGGCGCTGCCATCAGAGACTTGGATGTCCTCCACCCACCCCTCGGGGTTTTGTCCTTGGCATCCTGGCTCCTCTCACCTGGGACTCTTCCTTTTCTTGCTAATCCTTCTCCAGGGTTGTCTGGTCTTTTGTCAGAGTTGCTCAGTGTTGGCAAGCCCTCTGTCCAGTCAGTCTTTAAATCTTTTAATGATGAAATACAAATACAAAAGAGTATCTGTAATATGACTGGTTTAAAAGAAAAGTCGGACACGACTGAGCGACTTCACTTTCACTTTTCACTTTCATATATTGGAGAAGGAAATGGCAACCCATTCCAGTGTTCTTGCCTGGAGAATCCCGGGGATGGGGGAGCCTTGTGGGCTGCCGTCTATGGGGTTGCACAGAGTCAGACATGACTGAAGTGACTTAGCAGCAGCAGCAGGGACTTCCCTGGTGGTCCAGTGGCTAAGACTCCACATTCCCAATGCAGGGGGCCCAGGTTCCATCCCGGGTCGGGAAACTAGATCCCACATGTCCTGCAGTGAAGATGGACAATCCCACGTGTCGCAACTAAGACCCGTGCTGCCAAATAAGTAAATAAATAAATACTAAAAAAATTAAGTAATGTAACAAACACCCTTGTACCTTCCACCCAGCATAAGAACAAAGAGCCTCACCTGTGCTGTTAATCTCCCACCCACGTTCCTCCCTAATTGCCTTCCCTTCCCCCACCCCTGAAATTTATCTCATTCCTTTTTTGATGGGTTTGCCTCATGTGTGTGTTTCCCTAAAAGATAGACTGTTGGTCCTGCATGTTTGTGAACTTTATAGTATATGGATTTTTCACTCAATATTGTGTCTGTGAGGTTTATCCATATTGATGAGATGGCTGGACTTCTTGCCGTGCTGCATGAATATACCCGAATATATTTATCCTTTGTCGGTGGACATTTGGGATGTTTTCAGTTTGGAGCTATTAGGGGAAAAAATGGCACTTTGAACCTCCTGAAATTGGTCTCCTGGTGCACGTTTGCAAGCCAGCGTCTCTCCTGGGTATGTACCCGTCTCTGGGAGGGCGGCAGGCAGGGCCTTTTAAGATCATATGAAATTGTTTTCCAGAGTCCCTGCAGTACATAAAAGCGTCTGCTAATCCATTCTTCAGCCCTGGCCGTTGGGCAGCTTTTCTGTTTTATTTTACCAGTCTTGCAGGAGTTAGTGGGAACTCACTGTAGTCTTCACTTTTTCCCAGTTGTTGATGGGTTGAGGATCTTTGCCTGTGTTTATGGACCATGAATGTATTTCCTCCTGGTATGCTGTGTTCTATGATGTTTGCCTGGTTTTTAGTTGGGTTATATTTTTCTCATCGTGTTCGGCTCCTTACTCTGCTGGCCTTGATGAGGTTGTCTCCCATACCCACTTCCTCTTCCGAGCTCACCTCAGTGGAACAAGGGAGAATACGTCCATGTAAGTCCCCCTTGCCTTTCCTCCCTAAGTGGAAATGAACGTTCCATCTTCCATTTCACTGTGAATTAGCTGAAGTCTGTTGCTGCTGGTGAGCAGTTGTGGGATGTGTAGTCTTCATTCAATTCTGCCTACTTTCCTTCCAGTTTGTATTAATTGAAATTTTAAGTGCAGTCAAAAGCAGAGAGAGCCCCAAGTACCCATCATATACCGAACATAACCTAAGTACCCATTGTTAAACTTCATCACTTATTAATGTGGCCCCTCTCTTTTCACTTGTATTCTTATACTGTTCTTCCTGATTCTTTTTAAAAAAATTCCAAAACAAAATCCCAGTTATCTAAAAGATAAGGGCTGTGTTTTCTAAAAAATATTCACAATAGTATCACAACACCTAAAAATAATTAATAGTTGTCTTTTAGTCTCAGATATATAGTCAGTGTCCAGATTGTCTTATTTGGTCGTCACACCAAGGTCCTTTGAGTGTGTTTGGTTGATTGTCTATCTAAAGCTCTTTAAGAATTTTTTGAAATGTTATTTTCTCTTGCTTTATTGAGGCATAATTGACAAATAAAAATGCTATTTATTTGAGATGTAAAGCATGTTGATTTGATATACATCTGCATTGTGAAATGGTTACTGCACATCGAGGTAATTAACATATCCATCACTTCTCTGGTCACCATTTGTGTGTGTATCTTGGCAGATTTCAGGTATACTCTACATTATAATTAACTATTGCATCATGACGCTGTCATTTAGATCCCAGAACTTATTTATTTTGTAACTGAAAGTTTGTGTTCTTTGACCAACATCTTCTCCTTTTTCTCTGCCCCACGATTTAGCTAAAGCTCTTAATCTGGAGTTTTCCCTTCTCCCCTCCTTTCTTCCCCATTTGTTGAAGGAGTGAGCCATCTGTCTTAAGAGTTTCCCACTGTGGATTTCCTCGATGGCATCCTCAACATTTGGTTCCCCAGAGGTACAGTTGATACAAGCATCACTTAAAGCATCTGACTCAGCACACAGAAAACAATGAGGCAAGTTCCTTGTCCTTGAGAAGCTTGAGTGGAGACAAGTCATTACACCTGGTGTGAAAAGTGCCCCGGGGAAATTCAAATAAGCTTAAAGAAAGGGCTAAGGTGGGAGCACTGGGAGGGGAAAGATGGGCAACCAGAAAATTCCAGAAAGCTTTGAGTTCTGAGGACAGTGGAGAATAGCTTTTCTGGTGGCCAGTCAGCATATGCAAAGGCACTGAGGCTTGAGATAATACTTGCAGGATTCCTGCTCCTATTCAGCCCCTGCCTGTGAGCCTAGGTATCCTATCTTTCACTAGATGTTGCTTCTTTGAAAAGCTCCAGATTCCTCATCTTTGAGAAGTGTTCAGTAGATTTGATTAAAAGGGTATCTTTTTGTTCTGGTTCTTCATCAGCTCCATAATTGTAGTTTTGAATGTCTCCCCTGGTGGCTTAGACAGTAAAGAATCTGCCTGCAATGCAGGAGACCAGGGTTTGATCCCTGGTTGGGGAATATCCTCTGGAGAAGGGAATGGCAACCCACCACAGTATTCTTGCCTGGACAGAGGAGTCTGGTAGTTTACAGTCCATGGGGCTGCAAAGAGTCGGACACAAGTGAGTGACCAACACTTGACCTTGAGGTTGTCTTTTTCTGTATCTTACTCCTGTTTGGGTTCCTTTACATTCTACCGGAACATCTCCCCCCAACTGCCCCCCACCCCCACCCCGTGAGCTCACCCCGTGAGCCCTTTCTCTCCATCTCCTGGCCAGAGGTGCCTGCAGACATTTTTAGGAGTACAGTCAATGAACTTGAACACTGCAGAGAGAAAGGAGGTGGAACAGATGGCAGGGCAGTGGGAACCACTCGGTTTTACTCCTAAAGAAACACTTGAAAGCCACGTGGTCCAGAGCGTCATTCTGGGGTGGCAGGTCTTTGCCTTGGAGCAAGCCTGCTGCTCCACAGCCAGAGGCTGCTCACCTGTGGCAAATGAGCAGTAATTAGCATGTAATAAGAGCAGTTTCCTGCATGCACCTCCTGGCTCCTCCTCTCAGTGGCCCAGTGACAGTGGTAGACCTCTTCGCCTCTCCGAGGTCCCGCTTCCTGTTCCCAGACTAACCTGTGGTTCTCCCCAGGGCCCAGAAGAAACTGCCTGCTCTGACATCTGCCTGTGAAACAGCCATGGGCTTCATCCAGGAAAGCCCGATACACTGTAAAGGTGCTTGAGGGTTAGTTATTAACCCACAGCACTCCCTGGCAGCCCATTCCAGTCCTTTGATGGCTCCTGTTTGCTGGGGCCCAGGGCACAAGCCACCTGCCCAGTGAGCTGCAGTCTGTATTGGGTGGCAGTGACAGCGGGGGTCAGAGTCCAGGGAGGGGCCCAGCTGGCTGGAGACTGGCTCCTGTCCCTGCACACAGGCTGGAGTGGCAGATCCCAGGGGAACTGGGGGGAAGGAGCTAAGAGGAGGGGATCTGTATGTGGGATGTTTCAGTGGGAGCCAGGCAGTCCAAGGTCAGAAACATTTATTCGGGATGCTTCAGTATTCTACATAGGACTGACTGACTTTGAAGTCCAGAAGCATTTAGCTTTGTTCTCAAAGCTATGGCGATAGCTCCTGTTCATTAAAAAGACTTCTGCAGAAAAATGCAAAAATTATGTGCTGTCTTCAGAAAAGAAAAGAAGCATTGCGTGTACTTGGATTACTGTTATGTGTCATTTATCTTATTAACTCACTTCACAGGACGAGCACTGCCACACAGATGAGTTTTCGAGAGAGCTGAAGTTCATTCTGTTTACTGACGAGCTCTGCTTTATGCCATCTGTTTCATGTATTCGTTAAAAACCCCAGTAAAAAATGATACCGGTGATCTTATTTACAAAGCAGAATGAGACTCTTAAACTTAGAAAACAAACTTATGAGTAAAGGTGGGGGAAGGGATAAACAGGAGGTTGGGGTTAACATATGCACAGTACTTTATATAAAATAGGTCATAAGCAAGGACCTACTGTATAACACAGGGAACTTCACTCAATATCTGTGATGACCTGTATGGGAAATAGAATCTGAAAAAGAATAGCTCTGCATATGTGTATAATGAAATCACTTTGCTGTACACCTGAAACTAACACAGTGTTGTAAATCAGCTATACTCCAGTACAAAATAAAAAATTTAAACACACACACACACAAAAAACCACAGCAAAACATGAGATCAAAATACAAAAGCAGAGAGAGATCAACTAGTGTGTGTAAGACCCCATGCAAGGAACATGAAATGATTGAAAATGTGGGCCCTGCTTCGAAGGAGCTCATTTGGGGTGGGAAGTGGAGTTGTAATTGATTCACAGTGCACATCTGGCCCCTCACGTTGCCTTGGTAGCCCCGGGTCAGTGTGCTAAGGATGTCAGGGTTAAAGGACCACCCCCCACTCCCCTCCCCGGCATCTGCGTGGTCTGGCTCCTCAGGTGGGCTGTGTACTGTGTTCCAGCCTTCATTCACCCTGTCACTGCTTACTTCCTGGAACCTGCTCCACCCGCAGCCTCTACCCCAGGAGGGCCCCAGTCAACAGTGGAATGCCACGTGCCGCTGTGTTTGAGGGGCTGTGTTCTCTGCACAGTCACGTCCCTTATGTTTGTGTAGAGTTTTAGGTTGAGATGAAGCTTTCGCCTTTTGTGGCTTATATTTAATCCTTGTAGCACCTCTGTGACAGAACTGTGGGCATTCCAGTTTTGTAGAAAGTTCAGCAGCAAGGTTTCTGCCCAACACCCTGCAGTAAGTGAGAGCACCGACTGTAAAACCCTTTCCAGACTTGGCGTTCCGGTCTCCCCAGTTCTTCCCCAAGGCTGCCACCCTCATGGTTCCCACCCTCACACTTTGTACCTTTGCTGTTCATTCCCTTTCTTCTTGGCTGATTCTTATCTCATAAGGGTCCAGTTGTCTCTCAGGACCCATTTCAGATGCCACCATGTCTGTGAAGCTTGTCCCGAACCCCCACTCTGCTTGTACCCTATAGTATTCCCGCTCATGTTTGCCTTGTGGGGGACTTAGTACATCCCATGTCATGGTAGTGGTTCATGTAGTAATTTGAGTAATAATTGTAATTATATTACTTACAAAAACTAAGTAATAAATTGACTTATTGTTTTGCAAAAGTTTTTATTTTGGTGAAATGCAGATAAAGTGTTAACCATTCCATCACACTCACTCACAATGTTAGGCAGCCATTACCGCAGTCAAGCTCCAGAGCCTCGTCATGACCCCTGAACCTAAGTAAGCATTCATTCTCCTTTCTCCCCTCTTCCCAGCCTCTGGCAGCCACTAACGCGTTTCCTGTCTCTCTCTGGTTTTGCCAACTCTAGATATTTCATATAAATGGAGTCGTACAGAATGTGTGGCCGTTGGGGTCTGGCTTGCACATAGCATGTTTTCAAAGTAGACTGACCATGTGCATTATGATGTAAGTACTTCACATGGCTTAGCTCACTGATTTCTCACAACCCTATGAGTTAGGTAGTTCCTATTAACAGCCTCATTGTACAGTATAAGGAGATCGAGGCACAGAGAGGGTAAGCAGCATGCGAGAGCGTACACAGTGCATACATGGTTTTGGCGCCTCCGCTGTACTGCTAGTGTCTGCTCTGTCTGCTCTTGACCTTGATCTTCAGAGATTACATGTATAAGTTTCACCTATGAAGTTGAATTTGAAGGAGAAAAAGACAGAATTAATCTACAGTAAAAGAACAGCATATGATGTAGCTCCAGCAGCAGAAACCTCCAGAGATAACGCTTAAGGGCGGTAGGACAGAATTGGTTGTGGGGGGTGGATTCTGCAGTCAGAGTTCTTGGCTTAATTGGAGTGGTCGCTGTTGTTCAGTCATTAAGTCGTGTCCAACTCTTTGTGACGCCATGGACTGCAGCAACCCAGGCTTCCCTGTTCATCACCAACTCCCAGAGCCTGCTCAAATTCGTGTCCATCGAGTCGGTGATGCCTTCCAAACTTCTCATCCTCTGTTGTCTCCTTCTCCTGCCTTCAGTCTTTCCCAGCATCAGGATCTTTTCCAGTGAGTTAGTTCTTCACATCAGGTGGCCAAAGTATTGGAGCTTCAGCTTCAGCATCAGTCCTTCCAATGAATATTCAGGACAGATTTCCTTTAGGATGGACTGGTTGGATCTCCTTGCAGTCCAAGGGACTCTCAAGAGTCTTCTCCAACACCACAGTTCAGTTCTTCAGCATTCAACCTTCTTTGTGGTGCAACTTTCATATCCTTACATGGCTACTGGAAAAACCATAGCTTTGACTATATGAACCTTTGTTGGCAAAGTGATATCTGTGCTTTTTAATACACTATCTGGATTTGTCATAGCTTTCCTTTCAAGGAACAAGTGTCTTTTTGATTTCATGGCTGCAGTCACCATCTACATTGATTTTGGAGCCCAAGAAAATAAAATCTGTCAGTTTCCATCTATTTGCCATGAAGTGATGGGACTAGGTGCCATGATCTTCTTTTTCTGAATGTTGAGTTTTAAGCCAGCCTTTTCACTCTCCTCTTTCACCTTCATCAAGAGGCTCTTTAGTTCCTCTTCACTTTCTGCCATTAGAGTGGTATCATCTACATATCTGAAATTTTTGATGTTTCTCCCGGAAATCTTGATTTCAGTTTGTAATTCATCCAACCTGGCATTTTACATTGGAGTGGTCAGTTTTGTTACGGATTTCTCACTAGTGTCAGAAGTCCAGTAGAGGATTATATGTCTAGTATCAGAAACCAGCTGATATCCCAGGATCACAGAAATGTTGAGGAATGAGTATCAAGAACTCCTGAAAGGTAGAGGGGATTGAAGCTAAAAGATTTCTTACAAAAGTGGAGCATTCAGTTCAGTCGCTCAGTCATGTTCAACTCTTTGCGACCTCATGGAATGCAGCCCTCCAGGCTTCCCTGTTCATCACCAACTCCCAGAGCTTACTCAAATTCATGTCCATCAAGTTGGTGATGCCATCCAACCATCTCATCCTCTGTCATCCCCTTCTCCTGCCTTCAATCTTTCCCAGCATCAGGGTCTTTTCCAGTGAGTCAGTTCTTCTCATCAGGTGGCCAAAGTATTGGAGCTTCAGCATCAGTCCTTCCAATGAATATTCAGCACTGATTTCCTTTAGGATTGACTGGTTTGATCTCCTTGCAGTCCAAGGGACTCTCAAGAGTCTTCTCCAGCACCACAGTTCAAAAGCATCAATTCTTCGGTGCTCAGCTTTCTTTATAGTACAACTCTCACATCCATACATGACCACTGGAAAAACCATAGCTTTGACTAGATGGACCTTTGTTGGCAAAGTAATGTGTCTGCTTTTTAATATGCTGTCTAGATTGGTCATAACTTTTCTTCCAAAGGGGAGCTTACTCAGTGCCAGACATGGTTCTGAGCACTTCGTATATACGTCCACAGTTAATTCTCACAAAAACTTCGTCAGGTAGCCAGTGCCCTATTGCACAGATGAAGAAACATGTGCAGAACGGTTTAATGCCCCACCTGTGGCCTTGCCACTAGAGTGTGGTGGGCCTGGCAAGTGTGGCTCTAGCGTCCATCATCTGCATCTTTGTTTTTTTAATCTTAATTTTCTGTGTTTGGCTATAACATACCTTTCCTGAAACACTGAGAACAAAGTAGCCTAGTTGGTTAACTAGGAAGCAAAAAAGGGAAAAATAATGAAAATACGGGTTTTATAAAAAAGAAATATTATCTTGTCATACCAACTCCATACTTTAAAGCATGCTGTTTGTTTTAGAATTTTTAGGAATTATCAATTAAAAAATACCAAATAAAAGTCATATCATCCCTGCAATAATACATCATCACTACATTTACATTTTGGTGGTATCCCTCCACCTTTTTGCTGCTGCTGCTAAGTTGCTTCAGTCGTGTCCGACTCTGTGTGACCCCATAGACTGCAGCCCACCAGGTTCCCCCATCCCTGGGATTCTCCAGGCAAGAACACTGGAGTGGGTTGCCAGTTCCTTCTCCAATGCATGAAAGTGAAAAGTGAAAGTGAAGTTGCTCAGTCGTGTCCGACTCTTCGCGACCCCATGGACTGCAGCCTACCAGGCTCCTCCGCCCATGGGGTTTTCCAGGCAAGAGTACTGGAGTGGGATGCCATTGCCTTCTCCCACCTTTTTGCTAATAATGGATAAAAAACAGTTTCTTTCTACAAAAATTCCATCACACTCCATATGCTTTTTTTTTTTTTTTTAATGGTGGAGTAAAATGTGTTCTTAATCATTACACTTTACTTCCTGTTATATTTGGAGAAAAACTTGGGACAATCTGGACCTCACCATGGGAAGGAAGGCAAAGTCTTATCTTTGCAGCCAGGGGAGCAGCTGGTCCCTGGTAGAGGAGGGTCTGAAATGACTATGGTGTGAGATAGCCTATTACTGGGGATTTATGGTTCATGATAGAGCCAAGGTTGGTCCCAGGTTCTGATACCGTGCTGAGAACACTGGGTCTTCAAGTGTGTGCCCAGCCATCATCTCACTTAATCCTCATCTGGTCCACACCGCTCAGCAGTGCGGTGCCGTCATCCCCATTTGGCGGAGGAGATGGCTGAGCCCAGCGAGTTGCATTTGCTCTTTTGACCTTTGGGAGCTCTGCCACCTCATTTGGCTTCTCAGATCACCTTAGTACCAGGCAGAATGACTTGGGCATATCATCAGAGCCAGACAGCTGAAGCCTTGTGGGGGTTCGCTGGAGGGAGAGGTCGATTTCCATCCGGGAGGGCTTCGGCGGATGTGGCTGCTGGGGTGATTTTGACTCTGGACGGAGGACTGACCAGCCTCACTGAGGAGGCCGTGAGGGAGACATGTCTGGGAAGCAGAATGCAGCTCAGCAGAGGATGAAGCAGAGTGATGAGAAGGGAGCTAGGACCACTGGATGCTTGGAGTTTGGCTCAGGCCTGGGTGAAGGTGGACAGTCATCAGGCTGTTAGCTGTATCTCGGGTCCGAACTAGCGTGGTACTGGGTGTGGACAGAGGGGCAGATGCAGTGGCGTTTGAGCACGTGGAACCCAGTGGCTTCGGTGGCTGGATCTAGGAGTAGGGTGGATGGGAAGCTGATCCGTAACGATCCCCCTCCCACCCCCTGTTTTGTGCGTAGCACGTTGGCAGGGTTGATAACCTAGGGGTGGAATGGTGATGCGGAGAGGCCCTGATACTGTGCTGCCTGGGTGTTTGGTTTGTTTGTTTGTTTTTTTAAGTTCACAAATGTAGTATTTATTTATTTATTTTTGCATTTTATTTCTTTAAGAGGACCTCCAAATGGTATAAAAACTTCCAGGTGCCATAAAGCCTGGATTCACTCCTGGCTGTGTTTTAGTCGAGGCCGGTGTGAGGGCCCAGTGGGATCAGACACCTGGAAAGGAGTGTGGTAAGGCTTTCAACACAGCTCACATCCACCGGGCCAACTGGGAGGCCGAGACAGAGAGACGCCGATGGTGCCTGCTGTAGACTTGTGGAAAGTTGTTCCCGGCCAGGCTCTGGGCTGTGTCAGCCTGCACAGTCCCCGAGCACGGGTGTTAGGACTCCTGCCACCATGGAACCCCTGAGAAAAAGAGGGCAGCCTGAGTTCGTCCCCTCTGCTCTGTTGCCTCCCAACCCTGGATGGCCTTGACATCTTCAAGGAAGAGGGAAGAATAAGAAACACGGGTGTTTATTGAGAGCCTGCTCTACGCACAGAACCATGCCGGGGCCAGGTAGATACAAGACTGAGTCAAGATTTCATCTTTCCTCAAGCAACTGCTCGTTTAGTGGGAAGATGCATCTTTGGGGTTTGCAGAGAACACTACAACTTTACCTGAATATTCACTGAAAAGGCTGAAACTGAAGCTCCAATACTTTGGCCACCTGATGTGAAGTGCCAACTCATTGGAAAAGACCCTGATGCTGGGAAAGATTGAGGGCAGGAGGAGATGGGGACGACAGAGGATGAGATGGCTGGATGGCATCACCGACTCGATGGGACATGAGTTTGAGTAAACTCTGAGAGATGGTAAAGGACAGGGAAGCCTGGTATGCTGCGGTCCATGGGGTTGCAAAGAGTCGGACACGACTGAGCAACTGAGCAACAAACCCACTTGTACCCAGTTTACTTGCTTAAGAAGGAAGAGCCAGGGCAAGAGACGGGAAAAAACAGGCCTCTTGCTTCTCAGAGGCCACCGCAGGTCAGAGCTGTGGGGTGGTGGTTGTCACACATGTTAGGTGCAGAAACCAGTATCTGGACACGGACCCAGGCAAGAAAGCAGGATTTGAGTAATTCATTGGCAATCACAGCTCTGAATCCCATTGCAGGTTATCTTTATCTCAAATGTTTATCTCAGAGCTTTATAGTTTATCCACATAAGATAGCATGAGAAAGGTGATAAAGACATCTCTATACAGCGTGGCCCAAAGTGAATTTTAAAACCTGTCTTTCTGTCTTCATAGGCATTATGCTGAGTGAAATAAGCCTTGTACAAGAGTACCTCTGGATGATTCCATTTCTCTGTCACTCCAGAACTGGCAAAAGTAATCTAGAGAAGAATCAGTTCAGAATGGGTGTTGCTTCCTAGGGAGTGGGGACGGCCAGGAATTGACCCGGGAGGGGCACCCAGGATCTGGGGAGATTAGAATGTGCGGAATGGTACAGGGGTGTGGCTTGCACAGATGTTTCCATCTGTCAATATGGAGCGGCTCAGATTTGCACATTTAGATGTAAGTAAATGTACCACCACCATCTGTGCAAAAAAAAATGTGAAAAAATTAATGGAAGGGGGAGAAAGGAGTACAGATGACACTGAATGTTGATCCTTGTTAAACCTGAGTGATGGGTGTTTACTGCCCTCTTCTGTTTACTTCACATGTTTTAATGCGTGCGTGCGTGTGTGCTGAGTCGCTTCAGTCATGTCCAACTCTTTGCGACCCCATGGACTGTAGGCCGCCAGACTCCTCTGTCCATGGAATTCTCCAGGCAAGAATACTGGAGTGGGTTGCCATGCCCTCCTTCAGGGGATCTTTCCTACTCAGGGATTGAACCTGCCTCTCTTATATCTTGGGCATTGGCAAGCAGGTTCTTTACCACTAACACCACCTGGGAAGCTCACATGTATTGATACTGATCCTGAGAAAGGGTTTTAAAAGTCGGGGCATGCTAGGTAATCTTTGTTGATTCCTCCCCCTTCCAGGAATCCGGCCCAGTTGGCGTCCTCTGGGGAAAATGCCAGTCTTGTGGGCGTGGGAGTTGGCCCCAGTCGCCCCGGTTGTGGGTCTCCAGGCACGCTCTCCTTCTGCCTTGTTGGTGGCTGTGAACTTTGGCTTCCTCCCCCTGGCACCTGCCATCTCCCCTGTCCTTTTGTCCCTTGTCCATTTACTCGGGAGAACAGACCCTCCCCTTCTGTGACTTTGACCTTCCCACTCCACCCACACTTGTGGCTTCTTATCTGGGACTCCTCCCTTGGCGAGTCCTCCTCAGCCGTGAGTGAATCCACAAAGCTGCGTTCACTTGGGCCTCATTTCCCTTCCACTGAGGGCTGTAAGATCCACTGGTGTGCCTTTGCTCAGCCATCAAGATCGTGGATTGGAGGTGCTCGGGCCCCATGTGGCTGTAGAGGAAGACAGGCCGTGCGCTTCCGCTTCCATTTGCATCTGGAACTGCAAGATAGGCACAGCCAGCCTGCAGCCCCTGTGGGAGGGAGGGAGAGTGGGATTGGGAAGACACGCTCGGGATGTCCAGGAGCTGGGAACAATTCTGTCTTTTGACCTGGGTGGTGGCTGCATAGTCATGGTCATTTCTGATCATTCCTAGCATTGTACACATGTGACCTGTGCAGTTTTGTCTGTGTGTGTCATGCTCCAATTAAAAAGTAGACTCAAGGTCTGTACAAGGCTTTAAAACACATTTCACGTAAAGGAATTTCGATTTTGTAGCTTTCTTGAGCAACTGGAAAGTCTGACAGCACGGTCTGAATCCTCAGAGAGCAGCAGTTGACTAGATCTGTGTGGTGACTGCCCCCAGTTCACTTGTGAGCACCATCCAGCAGGAACCTGCTGGAACGCTTGGCACCTGCATAGCCCCACACAGATTTTCCTCCTGCCCCTACAGTAACTGCCTAGGTCCCTGAGACGGTATAAGGGTTGGGGTTCAATGCCTGGTTTAGAGACAGTCTTGGAGAAAAATCTTTTGACACAAATTTGAGGTCTTCTTTTACGTGTGAAATCATTCTAGATGAATTAGTTCTGGTTGAACTAGGAGATGTTGGGGTTAGCTGTGACCAATCCATAGCAGTGAGAGATGATGAGGAGTTGCTGTATTTGTGTGTGTGTGTGTTTAGTCACTAAGTCATGTCTGATTGTGACCCCATGGACTCTAGCCCGCCAGGCTCCTCTGTCCATGGGATTCTCGAGGCAAGAATTCTGGATTGGATTGCCATGCCCTTCTCCAGGGGATCTGCCTGACCCAGGGATCGAACCCGAGTCTCGTACATTGCAGGTGGATTGTTTACCACTGAGCCACCAGGGAATCCCTCTGTATTTGTGCCTAGGTGTTTAGTTCTGTAGATAATTTCCTATTTTTGTCTTCTATTTTAAAGTAACATTCCATAATACTACATAGTACTAGTTCATACTTTTTTTTTTTTACCATGTTTGATATTCAGTATTTATTGCTTTTAAAAATGCATCTGTGATTGGAACATTTTTACTAGATCATGGGTAAGGAGAGGCTCACTTTCTGTGTGGTGAACTTGCAGCCAAGAGTCTTCTCACCACAGCTCACACTAATAATCTTGACAATGCCATCCCTGCAAATCCAGACCCAGGGAGTGCCCGTAGGCATCACACCCTCCTTTTCTTCTTCTGAATATGTCATTCTCTGCCTTCTTCTTCCAGGAGACTTTTTTAAGACTACTGACTCACCAAAGGAAAAAGAGAGAGAGAGAGAAGAATGAAAAATCAAAGGCCACCTGTAACAAGACAGCTTTATTTTATACCCTTCCATCAGGGACATAGATGACGGTGCCTCAGTTGTAGTTTTATGACCCTAACAGTCATGCTCACCAGAGACAAGGTTAAAAGTTTTATGTGCTTTTCCACTCATTAACCTGATTTGAAAATCTTCCACGCACACAGAGCTGAGTAAATTAAGCCCTGGAATTCTGTGCCTCAGCAGTTGGTGTGATCACTGAAAGTGCTAAAGTACTAGTCGCTCAGTTGTGTCCCACTCTTTGTGACCCCATGGCCTGTAGCACGCCAGGCTTCCCTGTCCCTCACCATCTTCTGGAGCTTGCTCAAGCCAGATTGAAAACTGGTCCTAACTTGAATCTCCCTGTACTATTCGGCTTGGGCTGCCGTAAGCAAAGTACCGTGGTCTCGGTGGCTTGAACAGTAGAAATTTATCTTTCCATAGTTGCAGAGGCTGGAAGCCCAAGCTTAAGGTGCCGGCAGAGTCAGGCCTGTCTCTGTGCCTTGTGGGTGGCCGCTCTCTTGCTGCCCCGTCTGCTCCTGTCTTCAGGTGGTCTTTTCTGTATCAGCCTTGGTGTCTGTGTGTGTGACCTCTGTTTATAAGGACACCAGTCAGATAGGATAGGGCACGTGCTAATGAACTCATTTTAACTTAATTACCTCTTCTCCAGTTACAGCCAGGTTGGGAAGCATTGCAGGGTTAAGGCTTCAGCATATGAATTGGGGGGGACATAGTTCATCTTCTAACACTCCCCAGTCACTCCGCCTCTGTAAAGCTCCTCTTCATGAGTTGATAGGCCATCTAGAATGAAGTCTGCCTCCACGGGCCTGCCTGTGGGTGAACCCTGGGGCCACGCCCAGTTAAATTCATCATTTCATTTCTTGCCATCCTTAAACATTCCTACCAGGTAAGACAGTTCTGACACCAGTCTCAGCCTAAGCTGAGGACCAGGGCTGGGACTCAGATCCCTGCCACGCTGATCCCAGAGTCCATGCTGTCAGCCACTGCATCATGGGGTGGTTGCAACACCCAGAACTTTCAGAGCTGTAAAGGGCTCCAAGGAGAGAAGGGGGGTGGTCGTTACAGGTCCCAGGAATTGAAGGATGCAAGGTAGCACCGACCTGCCTTACTCTGCAAATTTAGTCTCGTTCCTAAGTTGCAGGATCGGTGGGGGCAGTCGTCCACCCGAAATTAGTTCTTTCTGTTCATGTTTCTTGGCTGGGTTTCCTGGGAATTCATTGCATATTTATTTATGTGGAGTTATTTGCTTTTAGAATCACATGGATGGGGAATCTGCAATCTGGCTGCAAAAAGTGATTTGGCAATTTATTTTCAGGGCTGCCCTTCTTCCAGCAGCTTGTTTCAAACAACCTCTGGCACAAAGGCATCCATCATTTTAATTGCATGTTACTGTTTGGCCAGGCACAAATTTGTTTCATTTTCTTTCCCTTTCTCCTGTGGTTTCTTTCTTCTTTTTTTCTCCCCCACCCCCTTTTTTCTGATCCACCATTTTAAAAAGCCAAAAATATTTGCCCAAACCAGATACTTTTTATAGCCAACAAGCTTTTAACACTGAAATTTTTGGTATTGCCTATTTGATCTCTAACCTTTCCATAGCAGAAATGCTAGGCTGTTTTTTTTTGTTTCCTATTCAGGTAACATAATGCATTTGTCTCAAGACAGTTCTGAGAAAGAAAATTGTATTGGTCTCAGGGTCAGAAGGCTACTGTTCTATTCTTGGGTTTGCACTGGCTGCCTGGCAACATGACCTATGTCTGGCCTCATTTTTCCCCATCTGTAAAATGAGGAACTTGAATGTATTGATTTCTGAGCCGTCTCTGCGTCTTATTTGGTAACTTGGATGCCCAGTAGAGCCTGTGTGGGGGCCCTGGTCACTGTGGCCAGGCACCTTCAAACCCTCAACTTCTTTGCAGTTTGTGAAGTTTTCATTATGGAAAATTTCAAATATACAAGTGGAGACAATAGTATGATGAAACTGTCTTGTATACAGCACCCATATTTTGTTATTTCTCTGGAGTATCTTCAAGCAACTCCAAGACAACTTTGTGTCATTTAACCTGTTAATAGCTAAATGGGTGTCTCTCTTTCTACATGTCTACCATCTGTGATCACACTCAACAAAACGAACAGTGAGTCTTCAATGTCGTCTGATGCCGAGTCCTTGTTCCCTTTTCCTCCAGCATCTAAAACCTTTTTGTGGTCAGTGGTTGGCATATTTGAATCAGGAGCCAACTACAGACAACACATTGCATTTGGTAAATAATGTCTTTTAAGTCTCTTTGAATCCGTAGCCGTCTGCTCCCCCACCTACAGTGCAATTTATTGAGTCCTTAATACAGTGTTGGTGAATGTAGAGCAAGGCAGCTTCGGTCATTCCAGCCCTTGATTTTAATATCTTTTTCCTAAACAGTTAGGACCTTCAAAGAGTAGTTTTCAGGTTTGTTTACCTACCCCCCCCTTTTTTTTCAAGACTCAATATATTTATCATTCTAATTCCTTGTCTCCAAGCAGATGATGCCTGAGTTAACATCACAGTGTAAGGATTCCTAAGAAACAGTTTTTAAGGTTATGGAAAACTTTTTTGTATACTAAATCTTTTATGTACACACACATGCCATGCACACGTTATATCTGTGTATTGGCTTGGTTTTCTTTCTGATTATTTATTGCATAACAAATTCCCCCAGTGCTCAGTGATTTAAAGCATCACCGTTTATCATAGTTCATGGGTTCTGTTGGCCAAGAACCCACTGAGGTGGGGCCAGGCTGAGATGTTCTTTTGCTCCTCATGTCATGGACCAGGTCATACAGGAGGACTTAGTTGCAAGATTGGCTAGTGAGGGTGGTTCGCGGTGGCTGGGCTCACACGTCTGGCACCTTGGCAGGGATGGCTGGAGGCTGGATCTAGCTGGGACAGTTGACAGGAACATCTGTTCACAGCCTCTTCAGCGTGCCAGTCTTAGGGTCGCTGGATTTTTCACGTGGTGGTCGGCTCTTCCCACAGAGCAAGTGTCCCTAGAGAACTGTCACTCACCTTGGAAATGACAAAATATCACGAATACCATATTCTGTTTGGTTGTAGCAGTGCCAGGCTCTTCCAGATGCAGGGGAAAAGGAGAAAGACTTCCCAGCCCTGTTTGTAAGTGCCACCAGTTTAAAAAGATCAATGTAAAAATTAGCATGCTAGGTACTTGCCACCTGGGACCTTTCTAGTCCCCCATGTACTTGCTTCTCTTTTGATGTAAGATGGAGGGCACTAAGCTGGGAAGCACCTGCCTGAGAAGTCATTCAGGGCAGTCTCCTGCCCCTGATCCCATTCTCCAGAGCTTTGTGTGGATTCACTTGGGCCAAGAGCATTGTGACTGGTTCATGACTCACCTTGCTTAATAATAAAGGTGAGGAGAGTCTCCCAATCCAGAATTCTAAGAGTAATTTGTCCAGTGGACCTTGGTGTTAATGAGGTTGTCTGATATTTTTGTCCCTGTCAGTCAGGATCACACATTAAAATGTGCTTGATAGTGTGTGCTCAGTCGCTAAGTCATGTCTGACTCTTTGCGACTCCACGGGCTGTAGCCCACCAGGCCCCTCTGTCCATGGGATTCTCCAGGCAAGAACACTGGAGTGGGTTGCCATGCATTGCTCCAGGGGATCTTCATGACCCAGGGATCGAACCCTGTCTCCTGCATTGGCAGGTGGGTTCTTTACCATGAACCAGCAGGGAAGCCTGGGCTTGATAATTCAGTTTAGTCGCTTAGTCGTGTCCGACTCTTTGGGACCCCATGGACTGCAGCACGCCAGGCCTCCCTGTCTATCACCAACTCCCGGAGTTTACTCAAACTCATGTCCACTGAGTCCGTGATACCATCCAACCATTCTCTGTCATCCCCTTCTCCTCTCGCCTTCAGCATTTCCCAGCATGAGGGTGTTTTCAAATGAGTCAGCCCTTCGCATCAAGTGGCCAAAGTATTGGAGTTTCAGCTTCAACAACAGTCCTTCCAGTGAACATTCAGGACTAATTTCCTTTAGGATGCACTGGTTGGATCTCCTTGCAGTCCAAGGGACTCTCAAGAGTCCTGATAGTAGTTACTCAAGAGGCCTGATAGTAGTTACCCCCAAATTAAAGCATATTCAACCTGTGCTGTTTTAGGGTTTCTTACTGAGAGGGGGAGGAGTAATATTTGAAGTGTTGGGTGAAACAAGTTTTCAGGGCTGCCAGGATCAAGTAGCGTTAGTGCCCAGACTTTATTCAGCACTTAGGTGAGGGTCTGCCTTCAGCTACTGCTGAGTCACATGTGGTAGGCACGGTTGGAAGCAGCTGTAGGGAGGCAGAAACTGAGGCCATCAGAAGGTGTTAGGTATTCCATACTGATTGCAAGAAGGTTCATAGGATCATGGCTGTTGGGGCTATTTAATTCTCACAGCAGAAACAAATGAGAGCTTTGACTCTCAGCCCAAAGACGGCTTATCAGCCTGGAACAGAGGCTGATCCATAGGCAATAAGGGAGCACAAAGTCTCAGTGTTTTAGATTGATCGCTCCATCCCTGGAAGCCAGTGGGTGCTATGTGCGGGAACCGTTAAGCCTACCCTCTACCCGCCCAGAGCTCGTGTCCCATGTGGAGAGCCCTGCGCCCCTGGTTGGAAGAGGACCCCATTCACACTGTCTCCTTTCACTGACTCGCACACCAAAACAACACTTTCTTCTGAGACTGTTCTCACTTCCTTGTTGACCAAAATTAAGGGCAGTGGTATTGGTTGCTTCCTCCAATTTCTAAGAGATGGTTAGCCAGGCAGGTCAGGAAATTAGTAACACGTACTCTGTTTTACCAGAATTGAATTTCTAGGAGCCGCCCAGACTCTTGGTGTCCCTCACAGAAAGTGTCGTGGCTTCTGGGTTAGTGTTTGAGTGAATCAACTACTTTCCATTCTGCCCCAACTTCCCTTCCTCCAAACAGAATGGGAATTGCCCCCCACCTCCCACCAGGAGGTCTGCTGGTGTTTGACCGGGTGGCCGTGTCTCCCACCTGTAGCCAAGACCATGCATGAAGCATGCTTTCTGTAGCTGTGTGTTGAATTGGGCTTAAGAAATATTTCTTCTTTGCTGGCTGGACACGTTGCATGTGTTTGGAGCCAAACAGGTGAATGAGCCGACTGGAGAAGCAGTGGGATGAGATGGAAGGATCTCTGTCCTAGGAATCCAGAAGGCTGGGTTCTGATTCTTGGTCTGCCACTTGTGAGCAATAGGAACTTGGTCATGTTGATCTCTGTGAGCCTCAGGCTTTCTCTGAAAACTGGGGTCATGGAACCTTGGTAAACATGGAAGTCTTCTTCAACTGGGAGGTGGAATTTATAAGCTGGACAGCCTGGCCTTCAATCCAGCAGATTAGGGATCCTCTGCATTGTCTTTGCACCAATAGATTTCAGTTTTGAGTCACCAGATCTTGCTGAGGGCTGAGCTGCTATTTCTCACTCAGGGTGAAATTTCAAGGTAACTTGACTCAGTAATTTCAGATATTTGTGTTTACGACATCTTGGTGTAAACAGTGTATATTTCTTTGTGATGACTTAGTAGTGATGGCAGTAGGAACAGAGACCCCTGGCCCCTCTGTGTGCACGTGCAGGTAATAGAGAGCTACTTTCCTACTAAGGTTCAGAGAAAAGTAGCAAGTTATCTAGTTTGGGGGTGAGTATAGGAAGTAATAACTAACTATGAAATTAGCATTTCCTAGAGACAGTTGAAAGATGCCTTGAGGCAGGTACCTTCTGGGAACCAATGGCCAGGAAGACCACTGATGAGAACAGTTAGAGTTCTGAGAGCTGTTTAAACAAGGGGTAATTAAGAACTTGGAAAGGAAGGAGTTGATCTCTAAGAACTAACATGGGTTTGCCCAAAATCCCAAAGCCAGGCTAGCCTATTTTCCCTTAAATGGGATTACTAGATCATGTATTTGTTCAGTTCAGTTCAGTCACTCAGTCGTCTCTGACTCTGCGATCCCATGGACTGCAGCATGTCAGGTTTCCTGTCCATCACCAACTCCCGGAGCTTGCTCAAATTCATGTCCATCGAGTCAGTGATGCCATCCAACCATCTCATCCTCTGTCATCCCCTTCTCCTCCTGCCTTAAATCTTTCCCAGCATCAGGGTCTTTTCCAATGAGTCAGTTCTTTGTATCAGGTGGCCAAAGTATTGGAGTTTCAGCTTCAGCTTCATCCTTCCAATGCATATTCAGGACTGATCTCCTTTAGAATGGACTGCTTGGATCTCCTTGCAGTCCAAGGGACTCTCAAGAGTCTTCTCCAACACCACAGTTCAAAAGTATCAATTCTTCGGTGCTCAGCTTTCTTTATAGTCCAACTCTCACATCCATACATGACCACTGGAAAGACCATAGCCTTGACTAGACAGAGCTTTGTCGGTACTTGTTCAGCATTTGGCAAAAAAGCACATTGTGTTATTCCTGTGGAGATGTGAGAGAAATAAAGTTTGGATGAAAGTGATAATAATTCCTTTGTGTGTATGGGACACTGCAGTTGACAGTGGATGCTTGTTTGCTTTCTTTTTTATTAATGCAGTGACTTAGCAGGGTGGACACAGTAGAGGAGAGTGAGTACCTGTTTTTCAGACGGAGAAGCTGAGACTCGGCATGGGGGGTTGCCTAAAGTCACAGTCATATTGCTAGAAAAGAAATAGAGCTGGTTTTCCAACCCAACATTTTGGCCTCTAAGAGTCCCAGGGCATGGCTCCACCGTGGTACAACTGTGTGTATTTATAACCGGTTTGAGGCCACCATCAGATGGGCACCTTAATACTCAGAGCTAAAGAAAGACTCTACCCCTCCTCCCACCCTCTCCTCCACCTCCACCCTCTGTCCCTTTCTGCTTATCAAGTTTCCATATGTTATAAAACTTAAGGTCAACAACTGATAAGTGGGATGATAATCTGGGACTACTCGGGGGGCTCTTGCTGTGGCCCACAGATGAGGTGATGTGGCCTGAGCCGTAATGGAGAGGAAGGAGAGAGCCTTCCGAAGATGGGTGCAGAGGGACTTGGCCTCTGATGGATGTGGAGCCAGTGGATGGAAGGGAGAGAGCCTCGTGTGCCTTCAAGGCTCCTGAAATCCTTTCTCTGCCCAGATGGCGTGCTTTCCCCCACCTCGGATGTGCACGCTTGACTGGCACTCTCACACACGGCTTATTCCTCCTTGCAAACCTACCTGGGATGCACAGCATTGAATGCTCTGGAGACTAATGAGATTTGGATGGCTGGCCTTCTATCTTCGTTGTTCTTCCAGGACCACTGTTGACTTATTACATTGCACGTGGGTCAGGCTGCAGTGAGACATTGCCCGTTGCATCTTATCTGAGAGGGTCAGGCTGGTTCATTTATCTGCAGGACAGTTAAGACATCAGCTGTCCAGCAGTCTTCCTTATCGGGACCTTGGCTGGGAACCAGCAGAGAGACTAAATCGGAACCTCTGACTGGCCAGCGAAGGTATCACAATGTCCATACCTCTCCCTGCTGGCTGCCTGCCTGACCCTGTCTTTAGCTGGCAACCCAGTACTCTTATTTTACATGGTTTTAATGTGCATGGTTATTTTTAGCTCCTGTCAGATCAGAAGGAGCTGCTATAGTAGAGCCATACCGTCTCCAAACCACTAGTTGCTGGTCCTCGTGAAAAGTGATGTGTTGAGATGGGAGGCCGAAAAACTAGGTGATGTGGATGCAAGAACTCAAGGGTAGAGCTCTCTAGATCCTGCTGTGTGTGGGGCAACTCTCCATACGTGTCTTGTAGTTGGATTTCAAGATGGTGCTTAGAACTTTGAAAGATTTTACACTGAGTATATTTTACACCGAGTAGGCACAGAGTACCACTTGGTACTGCGACCTGTGGGCTCGGGTCTTACACTTTTTAGGCTGACTTCATTCCCCAAGAAGAATTTGTTCTTCTGTAGTTTCCTGTAGCTGCTCCTCCCAGACTTTGTGACCCCAGTGTACCCCACTGCCTGGAAGGGTGACTGGCATTTGATGAGCAGTTGATAAACATTTGTTGAATGAGTGAGTGAATTCATCACAGAGAGGGCGACTTAGTTAATGATGAGGCAACAGGATCAGCTTCTAGTCTTGTCACATTAACTGATCTCCGTGTGTCCTCACTCGACAGCACTTAATGTAATAGCCACAAAATCGTGTTTAGGTAAATGGCCTTGGAAGTACAGGACAGTTCCCTAGATGCTTGTTCATGGAAAACTTAATTTGAAAAGATTTTAATGAGTGTATTCTCATTTTTAGGTCTGCTGCTTGGGAAATACCAGTCTGTTTTTTTGTGCTTTAGCTTGGCCCCTCCAGAAGATCCATTTCATGGCCCTAGACCCTACACATCCCCCATCCATCCATCCATCCATCCAGCAGACATTTTTGGAGTACCTGCTGGGTGCCAGCCAGGCCTGTGCTTTGGGGATGGAGAGAAGAAGGGGTGGTACCCAGGGGAACTCAGCAGGTCTCTGCCCTTGGGAGTGCTGAGTCTGAAGCAGGAGTAAGATGGGAACATGAGTAGCCGTGGTGCAGAGTTAAGTGTGCCTGTAATAAAGGCCTGAGCCTGCTGTGGAAACCCAGGGGAGGGGCCCTGACTGCCTTTGAGGGGGCGGGGAGAACAGAGTTGGAGATGTTGCGGAAGAAGGATATGTTTGGGCGAATAAGCCCAAGATGACAGCTTGTGGGCTTCTAGGGGCTGCTCTCAGTAAGGTGTCCTGGCTGGTGGTGCAGATGGATTATCTGGAACCGTCTCAGTTTTGAGACTGGACACACTGCGGGCTGGGAGGAGTGAGAGATGGTTGATTCAAGCGCTGTGGTCTCGATCCTCCTGTCTTCAGCCCCCTGGCACCTCTGTTCCAAGGACCTTTTTATTTGTTCCAGCCCTTATAATTTCATCAGATTCTTTTTAGGCCCAGTAAGGGCCACTGGGAATTCCCTCTTCCAGCCGAAGAGACCCAAGAATGTACTTGGTTGGGAGGTGAGTGGGGGAAAGTGTTTATAGGTGAGTGAAAATGGTACATCCTACCCCCCAGACTCTGCTGTCTGCCACCTCCATGTCCAGCTGAGTAAGGGTCTACCAGTAAGAGGAGCCCATCTTACATTGGCAGAAGGGACCCACTGCCCCTAGAAAGGTTATTTTCCCAACCACCACCTTGAGCTGCGTCTAAATTTAGAGTCATTTTAGAAAGACATGAGAAAAATAAAATTTGGAATGACCTAGACAAAGACTTCGGCTAACTCCCCTCATTTTACGTTTGCTGAACTGTGCTTTTTTGAGTTCAGACCCCGAGAGTGTTAAAATTACATACCTGGATGGTAAGCCCTGAACCAAAAGAGAGGGAAGCAGGTTGGATTTGGGGTCAGTTGAGCTTTGGTGGCCCTATATATCCAGGGGACCATGGCCAGGTCTGATTAGTAGCCATGGGGGGAAGTCCAGGGCGGCCATGGGGATTGGGGAGATTATGAATTGCTTTAAGGCTGCAGTTGGTGGTGCATCCGGGACGAGAGGTCTCTTGCTTCCTCGCAGCCCAGTTGTTTCTGCCACATCCTGCTGCTAAAGGTTTACTCTGACTAGTTCTCTCCCACTAGGAAGCCCACTAATCAAGCCTTGGCACCGTGCTGATAGGTGTTGCATGGGGCCAGTAGCACAGGAGAGTAATTGGAAAAAATACCTGCAGAGAATGGATTGTTATGGGCAAGGAGGAGGAGTGCCAGGATTGTGATTTTTTTTTTTTTTTTACATTGTATTTGTTGCCTGACAACTGCCAAAAGATCAGTGTTAAAGAAAACTTGGGAAATAAACCACCTATCGTGTTTCCATGCTAACGCAACTGTTGTAGTTTTTGCCTCTCTCCTGTTTTTATCAAGTAGTCCATGTGCAGTATATACATAGATTGATGTAGCTGGAATCACATTTGCTGTTCCCTTGTGCTCTGTTTATTGAACGTTTGTCATAAGGATTTTCCATAGTTCTGTCTAATCCTCATAATTCTCTTTTGTAACAGCCGAATAATATTCTGATGTGCTGGCGGGCCCCAGTGCTGTGTTCTGTGATTGGAATTTTGATTGTTTCTCCTTTTTGCCCGCCCCCAATCCTACCTTATTTCTCCACTAGATTCGTTTACAGAGAATGTCACTGCATGTCGAGCCTTCTGGAATCTTGTGTTGAATTGTTGCTTTCAGAGGAGTATTTCTGGAAAGGAAGGAGACTGTAATTCATTGATGAAGTTCTTATTTTTTTTTTAACTTTTTGTTATTGTTTATATATATATATAACACAAATAGAGCTGTACAAAGGAAACAAAAAGCTACACTTTAATGAACTACTAGAAGATAGACAGACACCCTGGTACCATCACCCACAGCAAAAGCTGGAACCCTGCCAGCCAGCCGGAAGTCCACAGTTGTTGCCTCCTCCCAGCCCCATGCCCAGCCCCAAGAGCAACACTACCCTGACTTCATTGTAATCGCTTCTTTACTGTCTTTCCAAGATTGCTCACCCAAGTGTACATCCCTGGATACTGCAAGTTAAGCTTGCCTGTTTACAAATGTCTTTTAAATCTCTTTCAATTTGTACGTGTCCTCTTGATCTCTTCTCTTCCCTATATTCTGTTTGTTGAGGAAACTGGGTCCTGAGGAGTTTCTAGAATTTCCCACAGGCTGGATCTTGCCAGTTGTGGTTCTTTGTAGTTTAGAACATTCCTCTGCATTTCCTACAGTTGGATCTAGTAGTTTAACCAGTTGCAAGGTAGATTTCTTTTTTCCCTGTGGAAAGAGAGGTGTGGGGAGCAAGATTATACCTTGGGTGGTTGGATGTTTTTCACCTGGTTATCTGTCTCCTATTGCAATGTTAGTAGCCACTGGCATCCAATACTTAGAGCCTGTCATTCATTAGAAGCTACAAAACTGTGATATCACAGTTTTGTTATTCTTTCTTCATTTATTTGCTGGAATACTACTCTAAAGAAAAATTCTGCCTCTCTGCTATTTTTAGTAGTTTATTTATAGAGATTCACATACCATACATTCACCTATCTGAAACATAAAAATTTAGTGGGTTTTAGTATATTCATCGGAGAAGACAATAGCAACACACTCCAGTACTCTTGCCTGGAAAATCCCATGGATGAAGGAGCCTGGTAGGCTGCAGTCCATGGGGTCACTAAGGGTCGGACATGACTGAGCGACTTCACTTTCACTTTTCACTTTCATGCATTGGAGAAGGAAATGGCAACCCACTCCAGTGTTCTTGCCTGGAGAATCCCAGGGACGGGGGAGCCTGGTGGGCTGCTGTCTCTGGGGTCGCACAGAGTTGGACACGACTGACGCGACTTAGCAGCAGCAGCAGCAGCAGCAGTATATTCATAGAGTTGCACATCTATGGCCATGGTCAATTTTAGAACACTTCATTAACCGCCTCCCCTCAAACCCTGTTCATCTTTGCTGTCACCCCATACACCTGGCAGTCCTAAGCAGTTACTAGTTATCAATCTAATTTCTGTCTCTAGACTTAATATTCTGGACATCTCAAATAATATGTGGTCACTTGTAACTTATAACCAGGTTCTTTCACTTAGTATAATGTTTTCAGAGTCCATCAATGTTGTAGCATGTATCAGAACTTTATTCCTTTTTATGGCCAAATAGTATTTCATTATATGGATATGCTACATTTTGTTTATTCATTCATCGATTGATAGACATTCGGGTTGCTTCCACTTTGGGGCTATAATGGATAATACTGCTGTAAACATTTTTGTACCAGTGTCTGTGTGAGCATAATGTTTTCATTTTTCCTTGGATATTTACCTAGAAGTGGAATTGCTGGGTCAAATGGTAACTCTGTGTTTAACTGTTCAAGAAGTTGCCAGGCTTCTTTTCTAAATTAGCTACAAGATTTGACATTCCCATCAGCAATATAAGAGGGTTCCAGTTTCTCCAACATTGGTTATCTGTCTTTTTTTGTTATAGCCCTCCGAGTGGGTGTGAGGTGTCTAATTGTGGTTGTGATTTGCACTTCCCTGATGACCAGTGATGTTGAGCATCTTTTGATATGCCTGTTGGCTATTCATCTCTCTTAGGTGAACCATCTCTCTATCTCTATATATGTGTGTGTGTGCTCTGTCACTCAGTCAGGTCTGATTCTTTGAGACCCCCTTGTAGCCCTCCAGGCTCCTCTGTCCATGGGATTCCCCAGGCAAGAATACTGGAGTGGGTCACCATTTCCTTCTCCAGGGGATCTTCCCCACCCAGGGGTCGAACCCCCATCTCCTGCACTGCAGGCGGCTTCTTTACCACTGTGCCACCTGGCAAGCCCTCATCTCTATATATCCTTGACCTGTGTTTAAATTGAGTATTTGTCCTTTTATTATTGAGTTGTAATAATTCTTTATATGTTCTAGAAAAGTCCCTTATCAGAAGTATGATTTGTAAACTTTTCTCCCATTCTGGATTGTCTTGGTACTTTCTTGATGTCTTTGTGTTCTTCAAAGCATAAAAGTTTTACATTTTGATGATGTCCAGTTTGTTTTTTCCTTTGTTGCTTGTGCCTTTGGTGTCTTAGCTAAAAAACTTTTGCCTAATCAAAGGTCGTGAAGATTTGTGTGTATGTTTTATTCTGAGTTTTATAGTTTTAACTCTTACATTTAGGTCTTTGATTCATTTTTAGTTAATTTTTGTATATGCTGTCATCTACTCTTTGGTTGGTCTTTCCTGGTGGCTCAGTGGTAAGCAATCTGCCTGCAGTGCAGGAGATGAGGGTTTGATTCCTGGGTTGGGCAAAACCCTGGAGAAGTAAATGGCAACCCATTCCAATATTCTTGGCTGGGAAATCCCATGGACAGGGGAGCCTGGCAGGCTGCACTCCATGGGGTCGCAAAAGAGTGGGGTATGTCTTAGCAACGAAACAACAGCAACTCTTTAGGTTCCTAGTGCTGCAGCTAAAGGCAGGATCAATGCTTGACTTTTTTTTTTTTTCTATTTATTAACCATTTATCATAATAAGGTGTTGGTTCCCTAATCATCCTATAAAGTAGTAGTTTGGTGGGGTTTTCTTGTCATCATATATGCTTTAGATTTAATCATGAGTTTGTATTATAATAAAAAAATAATTGCATTTAAATAAATTTGTGTACTTTGACACATATTTGTATGGTAGAGAGAGGAAAGTGATTTGGTTGTTTGGGTTTTTTTTTTTTTTAAATCTTGTTTCTTATCAACTGTCATCTCCTAAAATTTCATCTACCCATTATCTTCCAGAAACATGCCAAAGGCCAGGATTTGTTTGATCAGATTGTGTACCACTTAGACCTGGTGGAAACAGATTACTTTGGCCTCCAGTTCCTCGACTCTGCCCAGGTTCCGGTAAGTATTCCTTTCATTCCTTACACGATGGACTGGCTAATCACAGGTCCACGGTTACTAAAAATTGGTAGAGAAAGACAGGAGTAAAACTGCATTACTGTTGCGGTAAAGAGCATTGGGATGGAGGTGCTGGCGCCCATGTGAGGTGATGCATCCATGATGCCCCACCCGGGAGGTGTCCAGTATCTTGCTGCATGTGGGGACGTGCTAGGGAGACGTTTCCAAGCATGAGGATGCAGTGTAGGCACATCTCTAGAGTAGGTAGAAAGAAATCTCATTATAAGAATTCTTCTGGGGATGCTGTATTTTTAACTAGCAGAAGAGGCTGTGCCACCCTCTTCTCATGGACTCTTGCCAGGTGTAGAGAGCAGGTGCTGTGGGCACAGCTGAACCGCAGCCAGGCTTAGTGGGCTTCGGGGCCGGGTGGTCTGAGCAGGTCTTGGCATTGCTCGAGAGCCATCTTGCAGGCTCCAGGAGGTTGTGTTTGGTCAGCAAAGACTTCCTTCGCTTTGCCTGAGACAGAACTGTCCACAGTGGAGGTGCCTGAGTAAGTGGACTCAACACAGCTCAGAACCACTCTTTTGTTTATTTTTATTTCTTCATCTATTTTATAACTGACCAGCAATACTATGTTAGTTCCTGTTACACAAGATGATAATTCGATATTTCTGTACATCTGTAAATGATCACCACAATAAGCCTATTTCCAACCTGTTGCCATACAAAAATAGTATATAGTTGCTGGCTGTATTCTCCTTGCTGTACATTTCAGACCTGTGACTCATTTATTTTTCAACTACTGGATGTTTGTACTTCTTAATCACCTTCACCTATTTTTTTTCTTCCTCCTTCCCTCCTGGCAACCACCTGTTTGTCCTCTGTATCTATAATTCTGTTTCTATTTTGTAATGTTTGTTCATTTGTTTCTTAGACTCCACACATAAGTGATAAATCATACCATATTTGTCTTTCACTGTCTGATTTATTTCACTTAGCACAATACCCTTTAGATCCATCCATGTTGTCACAAATGGCAAGATGTCATTATTTTCAGTGGCTGAGTAGTATTCTGATGTGTATGTATAGATACTGCATCTTCTTGATCCATTCATCTATTGATGGGCAGTTGGGTTCCTTCCATATCTTAGCTATTATAACAGTGCAGTGAGCGTAAGAGTACATATATCTGTTCTCATCAGTGTTTTTGTTTTCTCTGGATAAATATCCAGGAGTGGAAGTGCTAGATCATACAGTAGTTCTGTTTTTAATTTTTGAGGACTGTCCGTACTCTTTTCCATAGTGGCTGCATCCGTTTACATTCCCACCAATAAACAGTGTACAAGGGTTCCCTATTCTCCGTATCCTTGCCGATACTTGTTTTTTGTTGTGTTTTTGATAATAGACATTCTGACAGGTATGAGGTGATGGGTACCTCACTGTAGTTTAGATTTGCATTTTCCTGATAGTGATGTTGATCATTTTTTCATGTTGTCTGTTGGAGATCTGTGTGTCTTCTTTGGAAAAAATGTCTGTTCAGATCTTCTACCCATTTCTAAATAGGATCATGTGGATATTTTTGATGTTGACTTGTAGGAGATCTTCGTGTATTTTGGATATTAATCCCTTATCAGATATGTCCCTTGCAAAGATCTTCTCCCATTCAGTAGGTGGTGTTTTTATTTTGCTGATAGTTATCTTCATGGTGTAAAAGCTTTTTAGTTTGGTATAATTGCATTTATTTATTTTTGCTTTTGTTTTCCTTGCCTAAGGAGACATATTAAAAACTACTACTAAGATTACTGTCAAAGAGCATACTACCTATGTTTTCTTCTGCAAGTTTTATGATTTCAGGTCTTATGTTTAAATCTTTAATCCATTTTGAATTGATTTTTGTGTGTAGTATGAGATAGAAGTTGTTTGATTCTTCTACCTGTAGCTGTACAGATCTCCCAGCACCATTTATTGAAGAGGCTGTCTTTGCTGCATTTTAGATTCTCGCCTCCTTTGTTGTTGATTAATTGATCATATAAATGTGAATGCATTTCTGGGCTCTCTGTTCCTTTGAGCTATGTGTCTGTACTAGACTGTTTTGATTACTGTAGCTTTGTAGTATAGTTTGAAATCAAGGAATGTCATACTGTCAGCTTTATTCTTTTAAAAGCAAGAAAGACTTCAGAGTTTCCATTCCCAGCAGAATCTAACTTTGGGTTTCAAAGAGAATTTATTCAGCAATCTAAAAATATTTATTGAGTGCTTGTTGTGCACTAGGCCATGTTCTAAGCAGTGGATAATGCAGTGTATGTATGTAATACCCACGTAATATGACAGGTGGTAATAAGGGTTAAGAAAAATAAAGCAGAGTGAGGAGACAGAGTAAGGGGCAGTGCTATTTCAGACAGAGTGTGAAAGGGTGAATTCTCTGGTAGGAGATATTTGAACTGAGACCTGGAGCTCCTCCTGTGTAACTAAGCCTTTCTACCTGAAAGATAGTTTTTAAATACTTCCTGGGCTTATGCATGATGGTTGTAAGGAGGTACTCAAAGTCGAGGCCTGGAAATTGGGTCTGCCGGAGATGGATGGTGTGGTGCTCAGTCTGCGGTGATGCAGTGGAGCCAGGGCTTAAGTACGCCTGGGTTACAGTGCCTGCTGGGCAGATGTGTCCCTCTGCACCCACTAGATGCCCCCTCTACACCACCAACTTCCGCCGTACCTTCAGGACCTCCTGTCTGTCTGAAGCCCACTCCCTTACCCCCTTGACTGTTGCCACGAGCATCCTGCTGCCTCCTTGAGATCATGTTCCTGATTCCTTCATGTGAGCTGGAGGCTCTCCCTTTGGCCTCCATGGCTCAGGGAAGGGCAACCCACCATCCTTTGTCCCTACACTGTGTACTTCTGCTTCCTTTGAGGTTGGACCACCCAGTGCTGCACCCTCTGACCTCAGCACCCTCTTCCCATCCTTCAAGGCCTCAAGTGCCCATTTTCCTCCTCCTGGGGCAAACTCAGAACTCAAGTTGTTGACGCCTCTAAATATTCCAGACCTGGTTTCCTCTCACTGAAGTTTCATTTGAGCAAACCTCACCCAGATGCACCTTGGGTCCTCTCACTGTCCATTTACTCCAAGATCCAGGATTCTGTTGTTTCTTATCCTGTAACCAGGATAAGATCCAGGATTCTGTTGTTTCTTAGCCTCCTTCCAGTTCCTCTGCACGTGGCCTTGGCCCTCAACAACCCCCTCCTGCCCTGGTCTTCTTCCCCGCCCGGTCAAGCCTCAGGCATGTCCTTTGTGTCCCCATTTGCCCTTTGATTCTCCTGCCCCTGTGACTGTCCCCTGACCCCCCTTCAACACGCATGCAGGCCCATCTGCTTCCTCTGCTGCTTCTCCAGGACTGCCAGGCATTGCTGGAGAGGCCACGGGCTGTGCCTTCTGGCCCAAGCACAGATCACAGGTTCAGCGAAATCCAAGCCCCGAGCTGTTCCTGGAGCCTCATGAGCCCCCACTGGACCCTGAAGTGCCCCAGGGTTCCCCTTCTGAGTCTGCACCACAGACCTCTAGTCCAGTCCCCACAGAGACTGTTCTCACGGGTGGCCTCACCTCTGGCTGAGAAGACCGAGGTCATTTAGCCCGAATGCCTTGAGTTTTCTTCCCTGCACCTCAGTGTCTCTTTCTCTCTGTCCATTCTTTTAACTGCTTTCTCTTAAGGGACTTTGCCTGTTTCTCCAGCATTTATACACCTGCATCAGAGTTCCATTTCCAGTTGCTTCCTCAGTGCTGAATTTAGAGTTCTTGCCGTCCCCAGCATCTGACACTCATCAGTCCTCCTCTTCCCAGAGCTGCTTTTCCTGTTGTCCTTTTGTATATGGTATTTTTGGCTTCAGATTGTCTATGGCCCAGGACTCAGTTCAGGCCTGAACCTTGCTCCTGGTTTGATGGGCTTTAGATAAGCCACCTTCTCTCCCTTGGCCTCAGTCTTCTCATCTGTAAAATGGGTTTATTGGACATGTTCTTCCAAGAGCCCTTCTGGTTTTAATGTCCTGTGATTCTGAGACTAAAGGGAGGCAAGGTACTGTCCCTCACATCTCCTCTAGTCAGAAGGGAGAAGACACCCATCTTTCTGCCTTGAGAGCCAAGTACTTGTTGCCCTGGTGGCATGTCCTTAACCCCAGGTGACCACTCCCCAGCCACTCGGGTTCTCCAGAAACCACGGAGGTGACTCCATTATGAAAGTCTTCGCTGTGAGCTTCTGTTCACTTGACTGCCAGGCTTTCCCGCCTGCCGGTGCCCAGGCCCCGTGTGGCAGGAGGGATGTTCGCAGCGGGATCCAGGCATCCTTCCCAGGCCATACACCTGCAGGAGCTCAGACTCTGAAGGTGCTAGAGCCTTGCCAGCCTGCAGCTCTGTGAGCATGGCGTGCTTCTCTGCCCTGCAAGAGCAGGTGCAGGGCCGTTATCTGCCTGACTCTGAGGATCCGAGCCATGTGGAGCAGCGGGAGCTCCCAGCCCCCTTCTTCTCATTAGTCTGCCTTCCAGTTGCGGCTCATTGCAGGCTAGGCTCTGGTGATGTTTTGTTGTTGTTTAGTCACTTTGCTTATGCTGGTGCAGCTCCTGGAATGCCCTTTCTCATCCCGTTTGAGAGACTTCCCTGGTGGCTCAGACGGTAAAGCATCTGTGTACAATGCGGGAGACCCGGGTTCGATCACTGGGTGGGGAAGATCTTCTGGAGAAGGAAATGGCAACCCACTCCAGTACTCTTGCCTGGAAAATCCCATAGATGGAGGAGCCCGTAGGCTACAGCCATGGGGTCACAAAGAGTCGGACACGACTGAGCGACTTAACTTTCACTTTCACTTCGTCCCGTTTAACTTCTGGCCATCCTTCAAGACCAGCTCTGATGACAGCCCTTCATGCGGCATGCCCTGAACTCCCAAAGTGTTCTCCTCCTCTGTGTAAACCTGAGTTTATTTTACCCTCCCTGGCAGTTCGCTCATTTGGCCTCAAGGTCATTATTTGTGTATGTGAGCAAACCTTTCTAATTAGATCCTGAGACTTAGGACCTTCTCCTCTTGACTTGGCGACTCGTGGTAACAAGGCATACAACCTAGAACTTTAGTTTTTAGCCCCAGAAGGGACCTTAGGAGCGGTCAATTTCTCCTGTCTTCTAGGTGGGGAAACCAAAGCTCTTAGACCTTGGCAAGTCACTGAGTGAGTCGCACAGCTCATACACGAACCCAGGTTTTTACAATTTCAGGTTCAGGCACTCTTTTCAGTACACAGTACTCTGGAGCCCCAGTTTTCCTAGCACCGGGGTGGATGCAGTAACATCCATTTGACAGGGAAACTGAGGGACTCTGTGATTTAAGGGAGGAGAAAGGGCTTTGTAACCCGTCATGGCTGTGGGTCTTTTCTTCCAGGTGGGCAGGCTCATAAGTCATCAGGCCCCCAGAGGTGATGCACTGAGCTTAGCTGGAACCTCAAGGCTGCCTTGCTTGTAGGAGAGACCTTAGCAATTTAGATGAGACCTTTTGGAAAGGTTTGCTGAGCCACTGATTTTTTTCCTAGGGTCTAGGATGAAGCAGTTGGTGGCAGGTGTAATAGATGGGGGCCAGGAAGGGGACGGTCCACTTGGCCAGTGGCTTACTGCACCACGGTAGAGGCTCCTGCCAAGAATGACATCCCCACCCAGCCCCTGATATTCATATCAGAGGGCTGGCAGTGGCAGGGCTCTTGGCACAACTCTCTGCGTCCCCAGCTCCCTGCAAAGAGCCAAGCCTGGTTTCCATAGTGTGCTGCCCAGCCCTGAAGCAAGGTCAAAGTCTATTGGCATCGCCTATTTTTAGCAGTTGGGACTGGGGCCTCCTGTTTCCTTTTTCTGTATTAAAGCAGGAAAGCCACCCAGGAATCCATCTGTAGCTCTCGCTGGGCACAGCTCAAAGCAGGGGCACGGGCTCTATTTTTACAAATCAAAGCTGTCTTCTGAGAGCCCGGGCTCTGGCCTGCACCCACCCAGCTTTCCCCTGGCTGGTCTGGTAGGTGCTGTTTACTGAGTCCCCACTCTGACCTGAGACTGGCATCAAACCGAAGGCTTTATAGCACTCGTGTTTAATTATTCATCATCGATCTGTGAGGCAGACCCATTTCACAGGTGATGAAGCCACGGCTTACTTGGAACCTCACAAAGGTTAAAGTGGGGGATAGAGCCAAGATTCAGAACTTGGTCTGTCATCACAGTGGCCAGCCCACTGGGTTATACTGATTTCATGACACATGGTAGTGTCACACCCCTCCACCCCCAGACACCCCCCCACAACACACACAAAGAAAACATTTAGTCAGTAGCCATTCAGTGTACTGTGGCTTGGAGCTTACTCAGTGGCCAGCTCTGTGGCACATGGGTAGGCTGGACAATGTCCCTGCCTGCCACAGTCTGCTGGGGAAACAGACAAGTGGTCCCTTGGATACTGTGGGCTCAGTCCTCTCATCTGTGAGCCTGGAGCCTGAGTGTCACTGACGAGGTGATCAAACTACAGAGGGGGAGGGTGAACATGGGGAGGGCCACAGCCACAGAGGACAAGAGGACTTTGCCAGGCAGAGGAGTGGCAGGGGTTCGGGGCAGGGGTCACCACTGCCTCACCAACCGGGAGCCTCCATCCCATCTTGGGGGCGAGTGTTCTACTGGGTAGGGGTAGCCATCCTGAGTCCTTTCCCAAGCCCATCCCAGCATGAAAAGAGAGCATCTTATGGTGATCCGTTTGTCTGCAAGGAATCCAGAAAAGGTGTTTTGGCTTTTGTCTCAAGACCTGTGAGAGGTTTTATCTCCGGTCTCTGCATCGTGGAATCAGATAGATGGGTAGTTAGGGGCCCGCGGCTGCCAGGGAGGTTGACACAGAGACATGCTGCTGGAAAGACACGCAGAGGGACTGTTGTGGCTTCACTCTGATGGGTGCCTGGAATGTCACCATGTTTGCAGACAAACCCTTCCTTGCATATGAATGGTTCATTAGTTTCCAGAGACAGGGAGTTGATTCTTTAGCCAGTGTCAGCAGACGGCTCAGTGCACTGAGAAGGAAGCTAAAGGGTGAGTGCACAGCCACACCCCAGGCAAATGGCAGGGCTGGGACTTGAATTCTGGTCTTCCGCCTCTTTCTCAAAGACATGTCAAACAGCTCAAGAAATGCCCCAGGCCTCCCAGCAGCCTGCTTCTGAATGTTGGCAGAGCGCGGGTTTTCCTGCCCGCATGCAAATATCAGCACTGAATGGGACACAGTTGATCAAGGGAAGTCTCTGTGTTGTTGTTGTGTAGTCACTAAGTTGTGTCCTACTCTTTGTGACCCCATGGACTGTAGCCCACCAAGCTCCTCTGTCCATGGGATTTTCCAGGCAAGGATGCTGGAATGGGTTGCCATTTCCTTCTCCAGGGGATCCTCCTGATCAGGAGTCAAACTCGCGCCTCCTACATCACCTGCATTGCGAGTGGATTCTTCACCACTGAGCCACCTGGGAAGGGAAGGGAAGGACGCTCTGCAGTTGAGCTAAACGAACCCCCAAGGAAGCCTGGAGTGGCTGGTGTGCACAGCAGGCTGACAGGACTTCCTTCTGGATGAGACTGAGGATGAGGCGAGAGCCCTCCTGTAGGCAGAAAAGGAGTGTCAGACCTGGGTGTGTGTGGAGGCCCAGAGCATCATGCTGACACTCGCTGAGTTAGAATCCTGCCTCACTAGTGCCGTGATGCAGGGCACCCCTTGCCCTCGCCACAGCCACCTCTCTCTACTCTGAGGCCTGAGAAGGCAATGGATGTTACATAATATAATGCGTGTTTTTCCCAACACCACCAATATATGAATGCTTCAGGTAGATAGTGTCAGATATCCTACAGGTTAAGGACTCAGTCATTCAAGACTCCCCACCTCCCTGCCCCCTCCGACCCCCAAACACACACTTCAGATACTAATCCCAAGTCCAGGTTGTCACCTGTGCTTCTAACCTACTGGCTGTAGGTGAGTGGGAGGTTCCCAGACCCTCTCCTTGGGTATGATCAATTTTGCCAGAGCCAATGCAGAACTCAGAAGAGCATTTACCTTACTAGGTTACCAGTTGATCATAAAAGGATGTAGCTCAGGAATAGCCAGATGAAACAGATGCACAGAGCAAGCTATTGGGGGTGGGAAGGTGTGGAGCATCTGTGACCCTCTGAACACATCACTCTTCCCAAATCTCCATATGTTCACCAACCCTGAAGGCCTCTGAACCTTGTCTCTTTGAGTTTTTACAGAGGCTTCATTACACAGACACTATTGATTAAATCATTGCCCATTGGTAATTGATTCAACCTCCAGCCCCTCTCCCCTTCCTGGAGATCGGGGGATGGGACTGAAAGTTCCTGCTCTCATGTGTTTGGTTCCCCTAGCAACCAGCCCCATCCCTAGGTGCTTTCCCAAAGAACCTCATAATTCATAACACATAAACTCAGGTGTCATTGGAAGGGGTTTGTTATGAATATTAAGACACTTTTATTGCTGTTACCACTTAGGAAATTACAAGGCTTTTAGGGGCTCTGTGCCAGAAACCAACGAAGACCAAATATACAATTCTTCTTATGAATCACAATATCACACACAATAAGCTCCAAAAGTGTTCGTTCTCTTCTTTCTCTTTATATCCTTTGGATATGATTATCTCATATTCCTTCCAGCTCTAATTTAAATGCAAACTAGACACTTTTTACGAGCCAAGAAAATCTAGAGGTACTAGAAAGCCAGTTATGAGTTCCATCACTCAAATGTGATGGCCCAGAGGTTGTTCCGGCAGAGTTTTTAGACCCTTGTCAAGCCCCGAGCCTCTCCTGTGATTCAAGTGCTTGTGTGTAGGTTTTAGACAATTAAATTCTACAGCCAGTCTCATATATGTCATAATTCTAGAACTGATGTACAGTCAGAACAGATGGGCTTTGCCAGATCATCTCACATCTCAATTTATGGAAAGGGTTTTGCCAGATGGACTTGGATAAGAAATTCAGATCAGAAACTACCTAATACCCATTAGAGTGTCTGAGTTAAATATCTTGCCCTTTGAACTCAGAAACGCACCTGTCTCTTTCCGGTGACTGGTTTACCAGTCTGATTAAGAGGGCTGGAGCCATTTGTCTTGGTCCCTGCTAACAGGCAGCCTGGCTGTATTTAGCCAGATGCAGGTGAATATCTGAGATAGGTCCTGCTGCTGTTAAATTGGGCTTCAAGCCAAGTACAGGATATGATTTGCTAAATGCCACACTGGGCCTGAGTATCCGGGGTCTTTAAGTCCCAGGGTGGTCTTGTGGGATTAAATACGAGTGATCAGGGTCTAGTCAGCTCCTGCAGCTAAGAAGGAAGTTGGGTCAGTTTGAACTGGTAGGACACAAGAAAGGTTTTATCATCTCGTTTTAGGATTGTGACTGGCTTTCTTACTGCCTCTGATGCAGATGAGCAAACCTGATCAGAACACCCAGGGTCAAGGAGCTTTTTAAATGGAGCTGTTGCTGATTTTTTCCCCAGCTTTGTGAGCCCTAGACCTCCATCCTGGTAGGTCCTGCTCCAGGCAAGGCTCCATGGCTGGTGACTTGCTGGGAAGGATGGGGGCCAGTGCATGAGGATGAGGGGAACTTCTTTAGCAGTGTGGTCAGAGGGAAGGGCATTTGCTGTCCAGGGGGAGCATCCAGCCATGATATGCCTGTCAGTTAACACCGGGCCGTAGCCATCTGGCTCGTAAACCCTGAAATTGCTGAAGATTTTACAAACCTCAGACAGCAGTCTTCAGAAGGGGTCGTGGATGTTTCAGGATTCCCAGGGTCATTATTAGGACATATTCTTGGGTAGGAGAGGATGCAGGGAAACTTCAGCATTAAATATTTAATGAGCACACTGGCAGCCTTTGGAAAACACTAATGATCTAGGATTCTGTATAATGATCTTGGGTGGAACCTGGGTATCTGTGACTGAAATGTGCAGCCAGGGTTTAAAACCACAGCTCCGGAAATGATACAGGCGGGGCCTGGATTAAGATTAGAGTTTGACAGTAGAGGGAGAGGAGCAGTGGGCTGAAATTTATTCTATTCCAAATATGATAAGGAGACTTGAGAAAGGAAAGAAATGGGACAAGCTCCTTTAAGCTCTGAGCCTCCAGGGCTAATAAGATTAGAGGTTGGTTGTGGGGAAAACGTTCCTTGCCTGGTATGGATAAATTCATTTGAAAGTGAGGCAAAGAACAGGTTTAGTCAACCCATTAGCATGATACTTACTTTGGCAGGAAAGTAAATATGTTGCTTTATAAGTCCTTGTATGTCCTTTTCCCAGGGGCTAAGGGTCCAGGACTTCAGCTTGGCTAAGGGGCAGCAATGAGACTTCACTCTAATGAGACAAATTGATCATCAAAAACCACCCGATAGGCAAGTGGTGAATGAGTAATAAAATTTGACAACCTGGCAGGCCCACCCCACCATACCCTCCACTGTGAAAATAATATTCTCTTTAAAAGGAAGAAACAATGCAGAAACGTGAAAAAGAAAATAAGTAGACATCATTCACAGTCCCACATTCAGAAATAACCTCTTATAAATTCTTATGGACATGTGTTGCTAGGAAATAATAATTTTCTATAAAGGGATCCTACCTGCTTTTTTTTTTTTTTCATCTCACATTGTGCTGTGGATCTCTTGCCACATCAATAAATATAGGCCTAAATCAGTTTTAAAGGCTGAATAGTATTTCACTACATGGAGGAGTCATTTTTTAATCCGTCTTTGTTGATGGGCATTTAGGTCCTTTCTCATTCAGAGCTATTAACAATGAGATGAAGCATCCTGTGCACAAGCCTTTGAGATAGGCATCCAGCTGTGGGGATCTGGGGCTTTTATCACTCAGTTGCCTCGCTGGGGAGCAGGGATGACAAAGCCGATGTCTCCCATTGCACTGCTCACAGCTTATTGTGTTATAATTCATCTCTTATTTGCTTTTGTGTTGCCTTATCCCTCTCCTCCCACAGAGTCTCGTAACGGGCTCTTTGGTGAGGGGTAGAGTACACTGTACTCACTCAGTCCCTCCCGTTTTCATTATTAGAATGTCCAGGGTTTAGATTGCTTCTGAAAGTATATTGACGGTCAGCAGAGTGACCTCTGATTCTGAACAGCTATTGAGAAACCCGCTCTGTGCTGTATTGTTCCAACTGCTGTCCTTACAGCAGTGTTCCACATGCGCGGAGTTTCCATAGAGGAAAGTCCCTTTCTGCCCCATTTAAAAAAATTATGTTGAACATTTATTTATTTCTCAAGAATCCAATAAGGCTTGCTGGGTGGCCAGCTCTGTGTGTGGCACAGGAAACTCAGAGATGATTAAGCGCGTGGTCCTTGCCCTCTGAGGCGCATGTTCGCCTGGAGGGGCTCACAGTGTCATGTTCTTAAATGTTTTCCATGGAAGTCAAGCTCCCAAGGCTCCTCAAGACTGTAGCGCCAACAAGTTGGATGTTAGAGAGGAACTTTTATATGAGGGAAGTGGTTTTGTAATTTCCTCGGGTGGATAAGACTGGTGTTTCTGGTGAAAGCTAGAGGAAGTTCAAACACCTTCATGGACCAGAGCAGAATTATCTCAGGCAAATTCCTTCCTGTCTTTCCATCTTCAGTGTGAGTCATTTAAAGGGTCATGAATTTTGGTTGTTAATTTTAGAATTTAGGGGGACCGAGTCAAAAAACCCGTGTATGAACAGGGACTTTTGGCAGCGTGGCTTATGGTCGTTACTAGATTAGTGGAGACTTAGTTCTATCATGAGAAAACTCAGGAGAAAAAGGCTGATGATGGCGCCACTGACTTGAAGGGACTTTATAGATCAATTAGGTAAAGGGTTTTAGGTTATTTTCAGCACCTCTTTGGAAAGCTAACTCTTCCCAGGAAAAATGAACTTGATGTCCATAAGCACAGATATGTTTTCTTTTTTTTTAACTGAAGTATAGTTAATTTATAATATTGTGTTAGTTTCATGTATACAGCAAAGTGATTCAGTTATATATAAATCTTCATCAGGTTGTTTTCCATTATAGGTTGTTATGAGATATTGAATATATTTCCCTGTGCTAAACAGTAAATCCTTGTTGCTTATCTAGTTTATGTGCAGTAGTTTGTATCTGTAGTTTAATCCCAAACTCCTGATTTATCCCTCTCCCCTTTCCCTTTTGGTAACCATAAGTTTTTTTTTCCTTTTTTTTTTTTGTGAGTCTGTTTCCATTTTTTTATATATAGATTCATTTGTTATTTTTTAGATGTCACATGTAAGTAATAGCATATGATATTTGTCTTTTCTCTGACTTATTATGATCATCTGTAGGCCCATCCATGTTGCTGCAAATGGCAATATTTCATTCCTTTTTATGATGAGTAATAGTCTATTGTGTATACATATCACACCTTCTTAAACCAGTCATCTGTTGATGGGCACTTGGGTTGTCTGTGAATGCTGGGGTGCATGCATCTTCTTGAATGTGTGTTTTTGGGTTTTTTGGGTGTTTATCCAGGAGTAGAATTGCTGGGTCAAATGGTAGTTCTGTCTTAGTTTTTGAAGAAACCTCCATACCCTTCTCCACAGTGGCTGCTCCAGTTTGCATTCCCAGCAACAGTGTAAGAGCGTTCCCTTTCCCCACATTCTCTTCACCATTTATTATTTGTAGACTTTTTGATGATGGCCATTCTGACCCGTGTGAGGTGATGCCTCATTGTAGTCTTGATTAGCATTTCTCTAATAATTAATGATGCTTATATCTTTTCATGAAGCACAGATATTTTTATACTATACCGAGCAGGTTGCAGGTAACCAGCTTAAGAGCTCATAATCTGGTCCAATCCCTGGTTTTGTGAGTGAAAGTTGCTCGGTCGTGTCTGACTCTGCAACTCCATGGGCTGTGCTGTCCATGGAATTCTCCAGGCCAGAATACTGGAGTGGGTAGCCTTTCCCTTCTCCAGGGGATCTTCCCAACCCAGGGATCAAACCCAGGTCTCCCCCATTGCAGGCGGATTCTCTACCAGCTAAGCCACAAGGGAGGCCCAGCCCTGGTTTTAGAGGAAGTTGAAACACCTTCATGGACCAGAGCAGAATTATCTCAGGCAAATTCCTTCCTGTCTTTCCATCTTCAGTGTGGGTCATTTAAAGGGTCATGAATTTTGGTCGTTAATTTTAGAATTTAGGGGGACCGAGTCAAAAAACCTGTGTTTTTTAGTTTTAGTTACTAAGATTTATAGGGGAGGGTAACTCCAGGGGACTGCAAAATCTTATTGATGAAACTATTCCTAAAAGAAAAACAATTTTTTTTTCTTTCTTTCAGCACTGGCTGGATCATTCCAAACCTATAAAAAAGCAGATGAAAAGTAAGTAAGCAGAATTCAGTCTACTACCTTCCTACTTTTTCAGAGAGTGAACTCCGTTGCCAGTGTTTTGAAGTATTACGTTTTCATTAGAACTTGGGAGCATTTTCAAATGGATTCAGTTCTAAGGATGTTTTAATTTCCTAAGATTGGCTAAATGTTAAGAGTTTAAAATGTGAATGGGAGTTTTTAGTAGATGTTAAAAAGCACACTCTGCCCTCTTTTGAAATTAGACACTTCCCCCAACGAGGACTGAAAAATAGGATGTTCAGAAACACGAGTATGCCTATGACAGTCGTTTGTCGGGGGTTATGAAGTAGATTCAGAGAAGGCAGAGCTGGCGGGGTCTTTGACAGTCTGGTCCTGCTCTCTGATGTTATGTTGTGGTAACCACATTTCTTCAATGTGGTTTATGTGTGTGTAATTTTTTAAAAATTTAATACTTTTAAAGTCTTTTTACTGTGGTTATTTTTAGATTACAGAACACTTGGCTGTTTATGTGTCACTTTCCTAGAGCCCACTTAGTGTTTTGTTAAAAGTTAGTGTCACTGGGGCATCTTGGCAGTCAGGGGGGAAAGTAAAGCGTTAGCTCTCAGTGACTCACTAGATGAGTAGGATTTTCTTCCATAATGAGATTACTAACTACACTGTTTTCGTCAACACCAAAGTCCATTTTAGTTTTCCAAACTGGGATTGCTTTGTATGTTCTGTTGTTAATTTCCAGTGGTGTGGTGGATATGTTAATAGATTTAACGTGTTTTTCCTTTTTGTCCATTCTGTGATCTTCAAAACTTGGGGGAAAACATCTTCAACCTTCCATCTCCAAACGCTTAGTTGGACCTGCTTATGCTTTGCACTTTCGAGTTAAATATTATTCTTCAGAACCGAACAACCTTCGTGAGGAGTTTACAAGGTAGGACAAGATGCGAAGCAAGGTCCTTCCACCCACTCACACCCCATAGCACTTGCCTTGGTTATAATCAGCAGGCCTTCTAGACTGTGGGCTTGCCACCTCTTCCATCTGCTGTCTTTCTGTTCTGAGCAAAAGTTACGAACACTTTGCCTGTGCTTATCTCTGCATTCTGTTGAAAACTTTGCCTGATTGAACCTTTTCTTAGTAAATCAGAATTTAAAAGTATATCTTCTCATCTTATTTCTGTCTTGACGGACCTTGGGTAAATTGGCTAGTTGGTCTCTGGAACTTTATTTTTTGTCTCAGATACCAAAAGGGAAGGCAGATGTTAGAAGAGCATTTCACCATCCAAAACTGCCGTTTTATTTCTTTAAGGAGGGCTACCAAATATTCCCTCGATTGTTGTAGTATCAGATTCGTTGGTGCTCCTTCATGGTGACTTCCCACCCCGTTGAGTTTCTTCCTTGGTATACCTGCCTATGTCTGCCTCTGAGACTTCAGAGATAGTGTTGAAGCAAAAGAGACTTAAAACACATTTTATGTGTGGACTTTCCCTCCAGTCACCTTGCTGTCAGTGAGATTCTCGGCTCAGTCTCCTGCTGCTTTTGATTCCCCAGACTCCCCTTGTCATCGTCTGTGATACACAGCAGTGGTGATGGGTGGTCCATGGCTCTGGCCCCTGGCTTGGAGGTGACATCTAAGTAGCACTTTAATGACTGACATGATCACCATGCCCTGCCATGGCAGGGGCCTATGGGCTTCTGCAGTTAAGATTTCCTATAGGAATTGGAAGTTCTGGCCACATCAGCGCTGTTTCCTCCTTAATATGGGTACTCCGTTTAATAGTAGTTGAGTGCCTGTCAGAAGTAGTAACATTCTGGAATGTACTAGAACCTTCACCACCACCCACATGTCTGGGTCACCCACATTATCCTATATCCATCCCACAGAGAGTGACTGTGTGCACTGTGTTCAAAGTTCAAAAAATTACATTGTCCTAGGGCTCCTCTTCAGAGTCCTTTATAAAGTGTGCTGCTTCTAGCTGTCATCAAAGCCAGTGATTCTTAACCAGGGGTTGTGAATCAGAAACACCCAAGAAGCTTTTGAACAAATCACATTCCTGGGGACCACTCTTGCGTGTAAGATTCTCATTCTGTAGGTGTGGAGCGGAGCGTGGGTAGCTTTGGTTTTTACAAAGCACTGTAAGTGGTTCTGATGCCCACATCCTCCTGGTAAAAAAGGACACTTACTTAATCTCTTACTTCAGTGAACTCCTCTGGTGTTATTTGCTGCCTTCCTCCCCATTTTCCTTGACCAGTTCCGGGATTTCTGTTTTCCTGTGTGCGTGTGTGTGGGTCTGTGTATGTGCACACATGTGTTTTTTGAAGGCAGAGTCTGCAGGTAAGCTCAGCAGAAAAAAAGCCTCCAGCAGTCGCTCACTGCAGTCAGCTGCAAACTCTTTGATACAATCAGCTGCATCCTTCCTGAAATCTGCTGGCAGGGTTAGCTGAGGGTCAGATGCAGTGGTTCCACCCTACCTGTTGGATTGTGTGAGCTGTGTGTGTGTGTGTGTATGTCTGTCTGTCTGTCTCCTGGAGGCCCACGGGCATTGAGGAGGCGTCATTGGACCGTGCAGCTTTCCATGTTCCATCCTCTGAGTATCTTGCAAATTTCCTACATGCATTCACCTTCCTAGCTAGGTTCTGGAATGCCTTCCTGGGACAGGAGGAGATGCTTCCACCCAGGTTCTCATCTGACCTGGACTCCCTTGTTACAATGCAGACTTCCGGACTGCATGGGGGTGGGAGCAGTGCTGGGAAGCTGGGGATTGGAAGTGGCTGGGGAACAGTGACCCTCTGTTGACTTTTGTATATGTTTATCAGGTACCTGTTTGTTTTACAACTCAGGCATGACATTCTTTCAGGAAAGTAAGTATGTTTTTTTTCTAACCATTAACTCAAGATAGATCATAGTGTATTTTCTAAATAATTCACTGTGTGTGTTTTTTTTTTTTTTTTATAACTTGTTACCCTTGTTCCCTTTTCAAAATTCAAAAAAGTACACCAGGCGTTGTGAAGTGAGTCTAATTCTTGTATCACGGTCATCCTCATCTTATGTTAAATAACTCCTATATGGCTTGAAGCATTTCCAAGAGCATTTGATATCTTCAGTGATGTGTATTTGGGAGTCATTCTATCCCCGGTCACATCATTGCTCCATTCATAATGGCTTTTGTTGTATTTGCAAGCAAGATACTTTATTAGTATGTATACACTTACAAGTATTTGGATCATCTGAAAGTCTCGCTCATCACCATCTGCATTTATGTAAAGAGGTTACATTCTAATTCTACTAGAAAGAGGTTTAGATGTCTCATCTCATTTCCTTTTCCTCTCTTAAAAATGGTTTTTAAGTCCTAGGCCTCTGGCTATACAGTGTCGAGCACGACAAGCGTTGGCACTGAAGTGACTGATTTTACAGGCAGTGTATGTATTTTAAGGATATGCGATTTCTGCAGTCACAACTTTTACAGCTGTGTCATTTTTCACCAGACATATTGACTGTTTTCTGCTACATGAAGAACTAAGACCCACTGAATCTAAAAAGCAATACCTGCTCTTGACAAGAATACAGTTTGATTTTGAATATAACCTGAAGGAGATTTAAAATGTGATTTCTGAATCTGCAAATTCTCTGTAGAATATGTGCTACAAGAATCCTAGTGGAATGAACACTCTAGAACAATTAGATTGTACAGTGTATACATTCGCCTTAGCGGTGTGATACAGATCTTTGATTGTGTGTGTATCAAAGTGTGTGTGTGTATTTCTCTCTCACCATACTGTGCTCCCATACTAAAAGCCTCTTACCTGGTGATTGTCTTCGGTCTGGAAAAATATTAGTGGCGACATCTTGGATTTGTACAGCACCTTGCAGCTGACATGCACCTCAGCCTGACGTTACTATATTCACAGCAGCCTGGGGTTCCAGCCCCAGCACTGAATTTGCCAGCTGGCCGGTGGTGGGCAGGACACTTGAACATTCAGTTCCTCATCTCTGAGGTGAAGGGTGGGGAGCACTGGCCACACCCATAGTAGGGGCTGACACACTTGACGCATTGACCAAACTGGATAATACACGTATGTGAAAAGGCTTTGAACACTATGAAGTGCTATACCAGTGTATGTCGTTATTATTCTTCTAACAACATTAAGTATGCATTAAGTATGAATGGGATCTCTGGATTTGTAGTAATACAGCTCTGTGGCAGTGTCTCAGTTATTTGATCGCTTGGGTGTATCTGGCTGTCCTGGCCATCTTAGATATAGTGTCTCTCTGTTTATTTCTAACACTAGGACCTTGTTTCAAGAAAGACTTAAAGCAACTTGAAAAGATGCATGTGTCAAATCAAGATAAAATAAGTTTAAAACTAGTAAAGCAAAGGGCAGGGCTTTTCATTCTCTTTTCCAAACTTCCCCATTCTTGCCAGATTCAGGAAAATTGCCCATTATGCTTAGAGTTGAAACTATACCTTGATGGGGTTAATTTAAGATATGAGGAGAACTGACTTTGGGAAACAGGGAGAGTAAGTCAGGTTGTTTGCATTTTTTAATGTAGACAGCAAAAATAGAAACCACAGAGAACAAAAATCATTATCTAAATATCACTACCTTCTGAAAAATAGTTTTAGTGACATTTTGTATAGTTATGAATATTAAAGTTCATATTTAGAATTAATTTTTTCTTTTTTTTTTTTTCCAAGATTGAAATGCCCATATGAAACAGCTGTGGAATTAGCCGCTCTCTGCCTACAAGGTACATTACTCCTTAGTGGTAATTAGCATTTTAAAGTTATTGCTTTTCCTTTGAACAAACGACGGTCTACTATGTAGCAGGCACAAGGCTCTGCTTTGGGGGTATAAATGAACATGATACAGTCTCCATCCCCAAGTAGCTTCCAGTCCCCTGAGGACCGCAAGGCAGGATCACATACTCTGTGTGCACACATACAGCAGAGTGTGGTTCCTTTGGCAAGAGAGACCTGCAGGAGGCTCGGAAGTGGCAGGCCCATGGGAGGAAGGGTAGATGGAAATGAACAGAGGATCCTGGGCACAGAAAAGAGAAGTACACTTAGGGCCAAGCTCAGAAATCTGGAGAAGTGGGTGACCTTGACCCCGTTAAAGCACATCGGCTTCATGCCGTCAGCAGTGGTGCCTTTGAAAAGGAGGCAGGCCCCATGAGATGTGCGTTTTAGAAAGGCCACAGTGGTTATGATGGGGAGAAGGGACAGGAACAAGGCCAAGACTGGGGCTGGGGGTGTAGTGAGACGTAGCTGTAAAAAAATCAAACTCACCAAGGCTGGGGGTTAAACACACACCCCCCAAACCACATCAGTAATATAAGGAGAAGGACCCAGTCATGAGGCTTCAGTGTTGAAAGAGGAGTCAGAGGTGACTGCTAGGCTTTTGCTGAGAAGAGGTGATGGTAACAGCGAATGGCTAGACTAAGAGTTGGGCTCCACGGCGGGACATCTGTGCAGTCTCTTGGCTCAGAGGTGCCAGTGGGGCCTCTGGTAGCTTCTTGAGTCAGTGCAGATTAGGCTCCACGAGAGAGGTCAGGCTGGAAGCGCTGACAGGGGAGCCATCAGCATGTGGGTGGGAACTGGCGGGTAAGAGGGCTGCCTGCCTGACTTTCAGTGTTGACCATTCCATCCATATGATGCATTGGTGGATTTTAGTTTAAGATGCACAAGAAACACTCACTAAAGTCTCCAGCACTAATTAAGAGGATACTAATGTGTAGCTGCACATAGGGAATTTCGTTAGCACATCAGATAGACATATGTTGCCGACTCTTTACCTGTGTGCTCTTTGGCTTCTATGGGATAATGAATGATGATGTATTCATTCATAATTACTAATTCTTTTTGAATACCATAATAAGATTTGGCTTCCGACTTTTGTATTTACCAAGTTTTAAAACTTGATGTAAGTTTTTTCAAATTATAAAATCAGTACAGGCTTATTATAGACTATCAGGACAACAGACGAGTAGAAGCAAGGAAGGAACCCACCATCCTATTCACAGACAAGCAGAGTTTTTATGTGTTTTGAGTTTTGAAAATGTAGTTCTGGTCAGAGTCGTATACAGATTTTTTTGTATGGTTTTCTACTTGGTAATTTTAGTACATATATTTCATCATGTTTATACTCATAAAGGGAGAAGGCAGTGGCACCCCACTCCAGTACTCTTGCCTTAAAAATCCCGTGGACGGCAGAGCCTGGTAGGCTGTAGTCCATGGGGTCGCTAAGAGTCGGACACGACTGAGTGACTTCCCTTTCACTTTTCACTTTCATGCATTGGAGAAGGAAATGGCAACCCACTCCAGTACTCTTGCCTGAAGAATCCCAGGGACGGGGGAGCCTGGTGGGCTTCCACCTATGGGGTCGCACAGAGTCGGACACGACTGAAGCAACTTAGCAGCAGCATACTCATAAAGATGGTTTTTAATGACCAGATTACTCCCATTTGCTGATACTTCAGTTCTTTAGTCACCGTTAGTGCTTATTCTTGAATGGGGACTTGGCTTATTGTAGGTGATCGGTAAGTGCAGAATGAACTTGAAGAGCTCCCCAAGGACTGTGAAATTTCCTGAGAGCCTCTGTACATTTGAAAACTGAGAGGAAAGGTGTTTCCTCTCATGCCGGAGCCACGAACACATGTCTTGCTGCAGTCGTCTTTGAATCGGTGCCTCCGTTGTTGTGATGCAGTGGCCCTGCTTGGAGGCTCTGCTCTTTTGAGAACGAATTTTATGGTTGATTTGAAAATTAATTCAGGTACAAAGGAAAGGGAGGAGGGAAAACGTAGTCATTTGTGGTGTGTCCCTGCTTTGTAAGTTTCAGGTTTGTGGATAAGGCATTAGACACCCAGGCAGTTAAGGGACTTTACCCAGGTCACACCGGTCAAGTGGGAGTCAAGCCCTCCTGCCTCTGAGCTGTTTCTTCCACACCCCCCATCCCCCACCACGGCTAAGCGAAGTGTGCTCTTGCTGGCAGGTTCTTGGAAGGCAGGTAGCATGCTTCCTCAGGATGGGTGTCCCTCAGGCCTGTTTTAGTCCCCCTAATGATAAGGGGGGACACTAGCCCCCTCACCTGGTCTCGTGGGAACCTTGTCATTGGCTTCTCTCTCCTGTGCTTGGCGATGTCAGAGGCACAGTTAATCAAGTCTGGTGCAGACACACCAGTAAATGCATGGCTCACTTTGGCCCATGCTGCAGGGTGGCTCATATCAAGGAGACCTCTTTCCAGACAGCCCTTCTGACCTTGCTGGGTCCGCAGCTTCAGGGTAAAGTCTAGGTCAGAGGTCAGTTGCAGCCCCCAGCCTTGGAAGCCCAGCCCTCCCCTTTTCTGGGCAAATGTGTCCAGAGCAGAAGCATCACTTGTGGCTGTGCCCAGAGTCCCCAGCAGCCGCATACCCTGATCCAGACCCCTGGTGGTCTTAGGGCTGCCGTCCAGCTGAGAGCTGCATATTTGAGGGGCTGTGGTCAGGTGAGGAGACAGCTCCGAGTTCCCTGCCCAGTGTCAGAGGCTGTCTCGTGCAGTCCCCACACCAGCCCTCCCAGTTTGGTATCACTGCTTCCTCTGGGTGGACAGGGACATTTCATCCTCTTCTGCAAGCCCACAGGAGTCCCTCTCCTGAAAGGTGGGCACTGGGATTTGGGCTCAGAAGCCAGTGGAAAGGGCTGTTAGGTACATTAAGAGTTGCTGTCAATTCGGGGTGTTTGGTCATGTGCTAGCTTGTTGGTGGGATTCTGTGTTAAGGAGTGGTTCTCAGAGTATGTTCCCCGGGAACATATTGCATCAGCTCCATCAGTATCACCTGGGAGCTTATTAGAAATGCAGGTTTTAGGGGTGGGTGGTGGGAGGGAGGTTCAAGAAGGAGGGGACATATGTATACCTATGGCTGATTCATGTTGTTGTATGGCAGACACAATACAACATTGTAAAGCAATTATCCTCCAGTTAAAAATAAATAAATTAAAAAAGAGAAATGCAGGTTTTCAGGCCTTATTCCAGACCTACGGATTCAGAACCTCTAGGTGTGGGGGCCAGCCATGTGTGTTTTAACAAGTCCTCCAGGCAGTTCTGATGCATATTTGTTAGAAAACCCCTGTTGTAGATCCATATTTTTCCAAGTAACGTGTGCCCCACCCTCCTGGGCGCCTGGTGGAAGGCGGGTTTGCTCCCGCAGGTCTCAGGTGGGGCCTGAGATTCTGCATGGCAAGCAAGCTCCCAGGCGATGGCCACACTGCTGGCCTGCGGACCACACTTTGTATTGGCCAGGTACTAGAGGCAATTGCAGAAAAGGAGCAGAGGGGCCTCTGGGGGATTCCTTTTCCCTCTGGGCTCTGCCTCCTGTCCTGCGAGGGCTGGGGGAGTGGAGAGAGATTTTCTCATTCAGGTCGAGGAGGAATGGGCCTCCTGTGTCCTCCGGCCCTGCATTCTGTGGGGGCGGCTTTGGGCTCTTTGCTTGGGCTCGCCCACATGGCTGTTGCTCCTTTCTGCACAGCCGCCTCCCTCCCAGCTTCTGCCTGAGTTGCAGTTGCTTCCGCAGCCTTCTCACCCCCTATTCCCTCCCTCCTCACACCTTCCCTCTCCCTCCTGACATTCCCCCACCCCAACACCCGATCCTGCCTGTACTGAATTCTTGATTGGTCCTCTCCAGCACTGCAGACTCTGGTGTGCTGCTCAGACCCACCCTTAACGAGAGCCTTGTTACACGGATGTTCCTGTGCAGGTCCCCATTCCCGGCAGTTGCCTTTTATTGCAAATTTAGGCACTACAGTTTGGTGGGGGTAATGTAATCATGGCCTCCCTGGGCAGGAGAAGTAGTCGGAAGACAGACAGTCATAATCGAGATGATGGTGTATGGCCCAGTGGGGAGCGCATTGGAGTGACTGGAAGGGATTCTGAATGTATCTGTGGGGACTGAGTGGGAGTTAAGTCCTCCTGAAAGGAGGGCCTTAGTTATACCTGAGGGGGTACCTGTGCTGTTTACAGTCGGGCAAAAGCGCCTTTGGACTTGCTGCTGCAATAACCAGAAGCATTCACTGTCTCGTGTTTTCTTCCTTTTATGAAACCTGCAGCCGAGCTTGGGGAGTGCGAGCTTCCAGAACACACACCAGAGCTTGTGTCTGAGTTTCGGTTCATTCCAAATCAGACAGAAGCTATGGAATTTGATATCTTCCAGAGATGGAAAGAATGCAGGTACCTTGATGCTACCATCCAGCATTCCAGTGTATGCATTTGGTCACGTGTAAGCGTTGGTCAAAGGGCTTCCCTGAGAGCTCAGACAGTAAAGAATCTTCCTGCAATGTAGGAGAGCCAGGTTCAGTCCCTGGTTCGGGAAGATCCCCTGGAGAAGGGAATGGCAACCCACTCCAGTATTCTTGCCTGAAGAATCCCATTGGACAGAGGAGCCTTAACCTGGCGGGTTACAGTCCATGGGGTCACAAAGAGTCAGACACAACTGAGACACTAACAAACGTTGGTCAGACTCTCTATCTGCTGGTGGAGCGGCTCTGCTGATGACTGAAACAGCTCCAGCTCTTCACTGCTTTCTTTCCTGTGGTTCAGCCCTGCTTTTCCAAAGGCTCACAGGACATCTCTCTTTCCAGAGCTGTACAGTAAAAACCAAACCACATTCTGGCTTCTCTCAGAAATGCAGGGCCTGGTCCTGATTTGCTCATCGAATAACCAGGGCCACTATCCCAGCCTCCTGAACAAGCCAGGGGGTTGCTGCCTGGATCCAGCCAGTCTGCATACCAGGGGCTGTGCGCATGTCCTGAACTTCAAGGCCAAATCCTATAGAAATGTGTCCTGTGGTCCCTTATGGGGACACTCAAATCTTAGATCATGTGTTGTACAGAGTTACATTTCAGGACACTTGGTCACCACAGCTAAATCCAGCCCTGTCATTTATCCTTTGCTTTGTCCCCTTTTCCCCCTCAGTCACCCTAGCCTGGCAGTTTTATGCCTGGAGAACAGGCCCGCTGCCTCTCCTACTGCCCACCCATCTTCCCCAGACACTGCCTGTGCCGAGTCACTCCTGGACTCAGAAACTTACCATGGTCTCACGATGTCCCGCAACCATTCTGACTCTTGAAAATGGCATGTGACATCAGCACATTCTTGTATCCCACTGAAACAACGTAGAAAAATGTGGATATAGAATCTTGCCATATCCCACTCCCCATATGCCCCACCCTACTCTCTGCCCTGCAGGAGGATGCTCTGAGCAGTCAGCTATGTATACTCAGCCTTTCTCCTTTGCACACACGTACACGTATCTACACACACAAAAGTGCTTCCTCAAGCGTTCATATTGTAAGCCCTGCTCTGTCCTCTTTCTGTTAGCAGTCTGTCCTTGGAGGTTGTGTCATGTTAATGTAGATGGTATCCCTCGTCCCTTTAATTGCCCCAAGCACCCTTAGAGTGGCCATGCCCTGCAGACTCCTGTGGGTGTCCACATGGCAGTTCACACGTGTCTTGTTGGTTTCTCTAAGGGGAAAGAGCCCTGCCCAGGCGGAACTCTCCTATCTGAATAAAGCGAAGTGGCTGGAAATGTATGGGGTAGACATGCACGTTGTCAGGGTAAGAACTGTGCCATTTAAGTAACTGGGGTTCCCCGTGATGGGAAAAATGTGTAAACAATGCAAACAAAGTAACGCGGTGAAGAACTGTTTTGCATTCTGCTCTGTGACCACCTATTAGAACCTTCTACCGACTGTGCCTTCGTTTGTTTGTAGGGAAGAGATGGCTGTGAATATTCTCTTGGACTGACCCCGACAGGCATATTAATCTTTGAAGGAGCTAACAAAATAGGCTTATTCTTTTGGTAATTTAGTTTTGTCCTATATTAAAAATGTCTTTTTCCTCTTTTGTGGTGGAATTCTATGTGAGGGATGATGATCGAGGGATACTGGCAACACCCAGATTCGTTTTAAAAACACACAGACCCTTGCGTGTGTGGGTGTCTGATAATGGAAGTGGCGCTTCTGAATAATCACACTTACCTGAATGAATGATTTCTTAAGCAAATCAAAGCGTAACCGGTAGAGAGGAAAGGGCTATGTAATGTGTAGATGGCTGCTCCTGCAGACTGCGCTTTTAAAATGCTTTCTCTCTGGCCAGGCCGAAAATTACCAAAATGGATTTTAAAAAGAGCAAACTAACGCTGGTGGTGGTGGAGGATGACGACCAGGTAAGCCTTGCCCGTCCCTCCTCTTCGCTGGGAGTGACCCTGCATCCGTGTCACCAGCACCCGCGTAACCGGAACCCACACTTCCCCTCCGAGGGCCGCGAGCAGGAGCACACGTTCGTGTTCCGCCTGGACAGCGCCCGGACCTGCAAGCACCTGTGGAAGTGCGCCGTGGAGCATCACGCCTTCTTCCGGCTGCGGACGCCAGGAAACAGCAAGTCCAACAGGTCGGACTTCATCCGGCTGGGCTCTCGCTTCCGGTTCAGGTAGGCGCCATTTTTACAGCTCGAAGGAGGGCAGCGGGGATGCTCTGGGGAAAAGGAGCCGTGGATGTGCATTCAGGGACTTGCATTGGACCTCACGTTTCAGCTTCTTTCTTAACATTTGAGCTCTTTCAACCTGCCTATCCTGCTTGATAAAATGAGACTAATAATCACAAAATGCTTAACCACTGACATTCATCTGGAACCGTGCTGTCTAATACAGTAGACACTAGCTACAGGTGGCTATTTAATTCATGTTAAATACATTTTAAAATGTGGTTCATTAGTCTCACTAACCAGGCTTCAGGAGCCCGGTGCAAATGAAAGCGGGTGGCTGCCACACTGGGCGGTACCTTTGTAGGTAGAACACGAGCATCATTTCAGAAAGCTCTGTCAACCACCCAGCACTGGAGCTTTTCACGCACCAACTGGTGAATCCTCCCTGTGGCCTTAATAAGAGGGGTCCTCAGATTATGCACATTTTGCGAATAAGGGAACTAGTTCGGGGGTGTAGATAGTCCGCCCAGGGCCACCGTCAGTCAGTGCTAGAGCTGAGCCTCAACCCCAGGCAGTCAGGGTCCTTTGTTTTATATTTTAACCACTGCTCTATGGCCTGTCACATGCCAACATCAAGGTATTTGGTGACAGGAGAAGGAAATGGCAACCCACTCCAGTGTTCTTGCCTGGAGAATCCCACGGACAGGGGGGCCTGGTGCGCTGCCGTCTCTGGGGTCGCACAGAGTCAGATACGACTGAAGCGACTTAGCAACAGCAGCAGGAGGAATAAGAGCGGATGTCACCGTGTGTGTGAATGACCCAGACGGGCTCAGGAGTATTTGAAAAGACTCAGGAGAAAGAGAATTTATTCTGATATGTTTTTACTCATGATTCTAAGACCATGTCTGTTAAAGTGCACGAGGATTCCCTGGGTGTTTGTTAAAAATGAGGATTTAGGACCCCAGCTAAGACTTTTGTAATTAGAGTCTGTGGCTGCACACATGTGCCTGTATGAATAAAACCTGAAAATGTCCATTTTAAATACACTCCCAGGGTTGATTTCTGAGGCGTGTTTACAGATCTGGGAATTGCGGTTACAAGATCTGAAACTTCACATGGTTTCATAACCTCTTCCCACACATGGCATGTCCTTGAACTCTATTTAAAATGCCAGAGGATTTGTTCATTTCAGATTCTTTGGCTGTGCACAGAAATGGCTCTGCACTTGTGTTTAAAGAATTACTTTGTTTGAATGTGTTTTTAAATGCTGCAGAGGGGAGTGGGGGTACCAAGTCCTTTCTGAGAAATACTCAAATCATGGGTCCTGTGGAGGGTCGGAGATGTCATGACCACAAAGCCTGGCAGAGACATTGCATGGTGTTCTGAAGTCTGCTTTGTTGAAATGAGCAGGGGACTGTAGAAGTTGCCCAGACAGGCTTCCATCCCGGGAGGACACTCCCATGGGGCTTGGCCTAGCCCAGGTTCCCTTGTGCTCTTTAAAAAGAGGCATGAGGTGGAAGGGAGTTTGGAGATGAGGTTGCCCCTGGGAGGCAGTTAGAGCAGGTGGCAAGTGCCTCCTTCCAGGTGATAAATTGTAAACCGAGGATGGCTGGAATGAAGCAGTGATAGATCAAACAAAGACAGCATTGCCGCCTGGAAGCTGCAGCTGGGCATCAGGGTGATTGAGAGCCTTGCTGAAAGCAGCAGTGTTTTCCTGGGCATAGCAAGGAAAGCCACGGTTTAGTTTAAGTGGTCACTGATAACAGCCTTTTAAAAGAGTTAAACGTCTACCTAATATGTTTTATGAAAGGTTATTTTATGTGCAATTTGGTGTTCTCTTACTCAAACGTTCCAGATACTTGGACCTCCTTGGTTTGTGTGGTCAAGTGGCTGGTCCCTAAATTGTAGGTTTGTCCTTTGGTAGATATAGAATACAGCCTGGATTTGGCAATGACGATTTTATTTCCAAACAGAAAGCTAAATTTAGCGTGTGTCTTTACCAAACGAGTTCGAGATAAGTTGAAATTTACACTGGAGCTCTTGAATATAAAAAATCACTTCCAAATACATATACTGTACTGACGTTCGATTTTGGTAGCATGCCGTGAAATGTTTGCTTTCCAGTGGGCGGACGGAATATCAAGCGACACATGGCGCCAGGTTACGAAGAACCAGCACCTTCGAGAGAAAGCCTAGTAAACGCTATCCATCCCGAAGACATTCGACGTTCAAAGGTGGTGTGATTTGCATTCTGTTTTGGAATTTTATGTCATGGTTTAGTTGGTTAAGCCCCAAGGAGTTTGGTGAAGCAGTTTTTGGAGGAACTGTTTATTGTTCTCTGTCACGATGAATCTTTCAGCAAAACCCCAGTGGGATTCTCTTGGTGGGAATCAAGCTCCTCTCACCATCCATCTGTCTTCAGTCTTTCCCACTGGGTGCGTTCATCTCCCCTCCCTTTTCCATATTTCCTTTCTTGCGCCTGTTTGCTTCTTTGGGACCTGGGACCTCAGAGATGTCATAGGTGAACTTGTTTCTTGCCTGTGGAAGACGATGATGTGTCTCTGAGGGAAAAACTGTCCCTGTCTCTCCTCCATATTCCAGTTTATCTTTTTCTTTGGGTTTTTTGGTGGTGGTTTTTTTGGTTTAAATCTATTTTACTTATTTATTTTTGGCTGTGCTGGGCTTTCATTGCTGTGCTCGTGCTTTCTCTAGTTACAGCAAGTGGGGGCTACTCTGTAGTTGTGCTGGGTGGGCTTCTCGTTGCTCTTGTGAAGCAGGGCTCTGGGACACGTGGGCTTCGATAGTTGTGGCACACAGATTTAGTTGCACCGTAGCATGTGGAATCTTCCCAGACCTGGGGTCAAACCCATGTCCTCTGCATTGGCAGGCCGATTCTTAACCACTGGACCACCAGGGAAGTCCTGTCTTCCATCTTCCAGTTTCACATGGGGACATCAGTCTCGTGCTAACCAGAGTTCTGACTCTAAGAGGAGAACCAGAACTCTTATATACTGGACTCAGGGCCCACAGTTAATCCAGACATTCCCTGCCCTTGAATTTAGCCAGACCCCGGGATGTGGGCCCTACTCCTCCCTTCCCTGAGCTTGGTCTGTCATTTACTACTGTGGCCACGCACGTGTATGGGCCCTAGTACCCACTACAGGTGCAGCAGAAGATGAGCAGTCCAGGATTGTTCACAGTCCCAAAGCCTAGCTCTCCGTGCCCGTACTTGCTTGCTCCTTCATTTAGGACCTCGAGTTTAGCACTAAGATGCTTGTTCTTTTATAGCAGAACCTTTGCACTCTCCCTACCCCTCCCTTGTTCCCTGCTTGGATATCAGTGTAGTGGCCATTCCATATATTTTTCTTGTATAACTCGGGCCTTTGTGGGACCTGGCGCCTATGCTTTCCCATTCTAGAATCTTTAACCTTGCGTTCCCCGCAGTTTCCTTCTTTTGTAAACCAACGGTGCAGTAGTTTGGTGACCGGAAACTCTCTAAAGACATTCTTGGCTGCTTCTCTGGGGGGGAATCCCCAGAGCCCAGGGAATGTGGCCTTACTTTCAAGAAAGGCCAGAGGTTGAGAGGGTGGGGGTGTGTCCAGGGAGGGTGGTGGATCCATGAAGGGTGACTGATTGCAGGAGCTGGGAGTGACGGGTGATGGGGTGGGGAGAGAGACGAGAGCATGCTCTGTCCCAAGAGCTGTGTTCACCTCCCTGGCGAGCACTGTGCTTATAGCCAACTGGTTCAAGCTGCCCAGAAACACCCCGGTATAAGGAAGAACTTTCTCATGTGGCCGGCCAGAGATAGTGCTCCCTCTTTAGAGAGTGAGTCCCCAGCCCCTGGAGGTGTGCAGACCCAAAGGCTGTGGCTGCTGCAGTCGGGAGGGGCCTTGACTCCATGGTTCTGTGCTTCTCCTCCACTTCCCTTCCTGGTCTCCAATCTCTTTTCCTCCTTTATTTTCCTGACATTTTCTCCAGGCAGAGTTCTGGCCTCTTCGGGAAACATGTAATGATTTTCCGTGCTCCAGTTTTCACACAACAAAATGGAGTCTAGATACACAAGATCTATCTCTGTCCATGATCCTTCTCCAGACTCACACCCGGACTGGGTTGGAGGCGTCTGCCCTGAGCTCCCCTGCACAGGCTCATGCTTGTATTTCCGTTTGTAGTATCTCCTGATGCAGTCTCTATCTGTAGGAAGACTGTGAGCTCCTTGAGAGCAGGGACTGTCTCGTCTCTGCGTCCTAGGGCTCCTGGTCCTGAGAACTAGCTCAGCGATCATTTTCAGAGCGAATCAGAGGGTGGGGCCCAGCAAGAAGGTGATGTATGTTTTCTCCAGAAAGGAGAAGTAACCAGGATGAAGAGTCTGCCTCCTGGGATCAGGACTGCTCTGAGATCATGGAAGTCTCTTCCGCAGTCATTGGTAAAAAGTGGTCCAAAGTGGTCAAGCTCTCTAAAATGTCTTATTTTTTCTGTTTTTCCTTTAAAGCAAGTAACCCAGTGATAGCAGCTCAGTTCTGGTAAGTGCCCGCAGAGTCTGGGGACAGCTCTGCTGTCGAATTATTGTATTTATTTGCAGTGGTGATGTTTATCCTTAATACAATTAAATCATGAAGGGAGGCCCTTGATGGTCCCCACCCCCACCCCCTTTTTCTGCTGCCAGGCTATATGGTCCACCTGGCTTTCAACAAGTACACAATAGAACGTTCCAAGATGGTTTGTTACTTTGGAAAGCACAGCTGCTTTGCTCGAGTGGCTTTGTGCTCTGGGTATTGTAACAGTGGTGATGAAGGTGATCGGCATGTGTGGGACAGACAGGGTGCGCTAACGGCTCTGCCGGCGGTGGTGGGAAAGAGGGGCCATGCCATGGAAACGCCAAAGCTCCCGGAGAAAAGCTGGGTTCGCTCGGTGACATGCGGGTTTTATGTCAGACCACGTGGAAGACCTTTATCAGACACCCAGTGACATTCCTGCAGGAAGAGAACTCGTCATGAGGCTGAAAGTCTCTAGTGCGGATGTCAGCGAACTTTTTCTGTCAAGTGCCAGGTAGTAAATATTTTAGATGTTGTGGGCTCTGCTGTCTGTCTCAGGACCACTCTGCTCTGTCCTTAGAGCATGAAAGCAACACAGACAGGATGTCAGTGAACGACCGGGACTGTGTTCCAATTAAATTTTACTCACAAAAGCAGGTGGGCCAGGTTTGGCCCGTGGGGCGTGGTTTGCCGCCCTGTCCCCACCACACAGGTGGCCTACATCTTTCCTATACATTGAAATCACCTGCTGAGCTGGTGACAGCCTCAGCCAGGCCGCACCCCAGGCTAATCAGTCTCTGGGGGTGGGGACCCGGCATCTGTGGTTTTAAAGCTCCCTAGAGGATCTAGGTCCCAGGTCTGTCCCACTTAGTATGTGCCTTTCTCTCCCTGAAACAATTGCTTTCTTATGTGAGTTTTGATGTTGGTGGACAGCTATTATATTAGAGAACCCCAGACTATAATTGTTTCAGCCCCTGGGTCCGAGCTTCAGCCACTGGTGGTCCTGTTTAGGAAGTCTCTGGCCGTCCCAGGCATAGGGCTCAGGCTGCTGGAGAGGGTGGTCTTTGAGGTCGGCACAGCTCTGGGGCGCTGTGCACCCTGAGCAGTTGGCGGAGCATGCGGAGGAGCGAGCTGGTGATGAGACGTTGGGAGGCCTCTTGCCCAGCCCCAGTGGTGCACTAACCAGCTCTGGGCATTCCTTTTTCTCATCTGAAAACAAAGAGGTTGGGCTCGATCAAGTATTTTTCAAACTTCTTTAGCCTCTGGCTTTGGCCCCCTAGGGGAAACCTGCCATGGAAGGTTTTCCAGGACAGAGAACAGACCAGTTGGCGTTATTCTGGATGCTGCTGAGCTGGGACCTGAGGGCAGGACTGGCACCTGCTGCTCATCACCCCACCCCACCCCCAGGCAGCCTCAAGACACCTCAGGGACCCCAAGGTTCTGGAGAATGTAGCTGGCCCTTGTGTTAACACAGCTGGAAAACTCAGCTTTGCATCTCTGATTGCACACGCTGCCTGCGGGGCTGTTCGTTCGGCTGGGCATCAGGTGTCTGACTCCTGTGTCTGGGTTCAGTTCCCAGCATCTCACGAAGGCCCCGAGGGGCCTGTTGAACTGCTCCACACCAGGCTTGGACCTCGAGAATAAGAGGAGAGCTCAGGGATCCCACGTGGGTTAGTTTTAGGCCCACAAGCTTGCTGTGTTTCCAGGATCCCTGTGTTGGGTAGTGTGTGTCTTGCTTTTCATTCTCAGGGGCTTATGACTTATGTTTCTTTCCTTTGCTCACTCAGGAAGTGATTGTTTGTTTTTCCCTAATAAAATTACATTTTCCTCATAGCATCTAGTAGAGATTATATATATCAGGAACTACAACAAGCTAAAAGAAAAAAAAAACAACTCCACCAAGGGAAAAAACCAACCCCAGTAAATATACCCTTTAGGAACAAATGAGCTAATAACCACTGTTCGCAGCTGTTCAATTGCTCTTCACAGCCTGTGGGATCCTGGGGTGGGGAGGAGTGCTGTGGGAGCTGGGGATACAATTGCGCTCTGAGGACCGAGGTAATGCCAGGAGTACGGCATCTTGCAGACACTTAGCCCTCCTGGGGAAGGGCAGCAGGGGGCGAATCTGGCCTAGAGCCTGGCGCTGTGCACTGCCCTCTCTGAAAACTGGAGCCCAGGACTATTTGGACCTCAAGCAAGACTCATAGCCATGATGGGTTTCCTTCTCATTGCTGGAGAAACCTTGATTTTGAACATGCCACCCTAGCAACATAGCCCGATAGCTGTGCTTGGGTTGGTTTGTGGCTTCTCTGGCCAAGCATTGTGTTTCACACCAGCTGTCTCTGTCCATACTTCTGACCAGAGTGGTTAGACTTCAGATTCCGTCAACATAGGATCATGCATGAGGAGCCTGGAAGCTTTCCTCAGGTTCTCAGAGAGCCAGGGTGGCTTAGCAGAAAGGGGGCCTAGAGATTATGCAAAGAATGTCTCTGCCGTGGACTAGCCAGCAAGTGTTATAACTCCTCTGTTAGACAACCATTCCTTTATCTATAAAATGAGGTGGTAACACGTATGCACCTCATAGCCTTGCTGTGTGGATTAAATGACAAGATGTGAAGTTCCCAGGACAGAACTTTATATGGAACGAACCTTCCAGAGTGGTGGCCATGTCATGGCTGCCTTGTTGAGAGAAGTGGGGCCCGTGGTGGTGGATGCTCAGAAGGGACCCGCGACTCTTCTGTCAACTGGAGAAAGCCCTGGGCGTCACTGGAGCTGCCTGATACCATGGGCCACCCAGCGATGCCAGGGCAACCTGAAACGGGCACTAAAGTTACTTGGTTTGCCCAACTGTGAAAGGACCTCTTTTTTACCTCCAAAATGTAACATCACAACTGGGATTCTGGGATCTTACCTAGATATTTTTATTTGTGAGCTTTTTTAAAATTTGTGAGCTTTAAGTGACTAATGAGAGCTGCTATTTAGTTTCCCCAATTATGTACTCGGTTAAACTGCTGGTAACCAAAAAGAAATAGGATTTGTAAAAGTTGCTAACAGAGTAGCCAGCATCCTAAATTAGTTTATAGCTGTTAAATAAATCAGTAATCAATCTGCTTTACAGGCTATTACAATTTTTCTTTTTCTTTTTTTAGCTCTAAAACAAATCCTGAAGTCCATAATTACCAGGTGAGCTATTGCTTTTAAAGGTTTTCATGTCATATTTCTTAAAGTGTCTAAATTCTCCACACTGAGCAGTCATTATGCTTGTAACCAGGTTTTGAAGAAATAACAGCAATACGTGTTTTTTTTTTTTTTTTTTTTTTTTTAGAAAACAGTAAGAAGAGAACCTTCTCTACAACCCCTCCTTCTTCTTGGTTTTCTGAGCTGCCTGTTTTTCTTTACCTTGTCCACTGGCAAGAAACAGGGACATACGTCCAAACTTTCTGGGTGGTCAGACACAGCCTCTCAGGGGTCCTCTCGGGAGGCAGTTGTTGTCCAGGTGTTCTAGGCCCAGGGAACATGAGTCCCTGGAGATGTGCCTCCAGGAAAGGATGTGGTCACACATTTGGGAAATGCTTCGTCCTTCATTCTTTTCTTGGATCTTCCAGTGCCCTTTGGGGTGTCAAAAGTACCAAGAAGTCCTTCAAGGAAGACACATGTTTGTTTGTTTTTAAAATCTAGGGTTTCCCCAAAAATCATTTGACTATTGGACAGCCCCCCCCCCCCCCCCGCAATCCCCATAAAAACAGCTAGTCTTCTCCACCACTTTCTATTGGTGGTGGGTCCATTACCATTCGTGGAGTGGTAGTTTCTAGAACCTGCTTTATATGCACCGTGCTAGGCCTGTTACCTGCAGAAGGAGCAAAGGTGGGTTTCCATGGCTGCTGGCCCAAACCCCGTGCCTGCCCGTCAGCCACGGCCCATAGGTAGCTCTCACTGGTTGTTCACAGCCTTCCGCAACCTGGGTCCAACTTAACTTTTGTATGTATTGTCTCTGCTCCTTAGGATACAGCATGGGTTCAGGTCTTAGAGAATCACATCATCTTTGCCCCATAATTTTTTCCCACTATTCCTTCACCTGCACTCATCTGCTGGGAAACCATCACCTTCAAAGAGCCTTCTCTGAGCCCCTCATTGGAAATCGTGCAGCCCCGCTGCACGTTCAAACCATCTGGCAAGCTTTAAAAAACTAACTGGTGCTTGGGGCTCACCCTGGACTGGTTGAATCTGAAACTCTAGGGTGGGCAGGATCTGGTATTGGCAAGCATCAGGGCCTTGAAGGTGGTTCTCATGAGTGACCAGGCAAGGACCCTGAGCTGATGGTGTGTTCCTGGCTTCCTTGGTTGTCTTGGACCAAGAGGCAGCACCCATGTCTGATGACCCCCTAATGTGGGGCCAGTTTTCTTGTCCTGGGCAGGTGTGAATGTCCAAGGGACACTCCTCTCCTGGGTTTCTGTGTCCTGTCACCAGTCTGGTTTTGAATGTCACAAGTAATTAAATACTCCATGATGAGTTCACTTTGGAGCCTTATTTTAATCAGTCTCTTTCTGGATCTTTCGTTACTGTAGATTAATTAATTCCTTAGATGGGACTGAGATCCCAGTCCAGTGTACATTATCTTTATGAGACCGCCAAGTGATGTTTCAGAATTTTATGATACTGTCTTCTGTACGTGAAATCTTTATTTCTTGTGTGCAGAACCTGGATGTGACTTCCGAGTTGTGAATAAGTGTAAAAAGTGCTTTGTATCTGGTAGTGCAAAGGCCAGGTTTGCCAATCTCCTTGACTTCTTTGGGTTCTTGGGTCTTCTTGGTTACAGATATTTTTTTTGAGGGACTTTCAGGTGTGAGTGGCTAGAATGTTGTCGATGGGTCACTAGTGCTTGAAGTAGAGAAAAAGATAAAAATAAGCAAAGCAAAGCATTCCCGACTTAGTACTGCCTCTGCCCTGGCGGCCTCACAGGTGTGCCCTTTCTCTGCATTCTCTGCTCCGAGTGAGCGTCAAGGCAGTTGTTCATTAAGATCAAATCCACGAAAACCGTTACCCGGATGGTATTCATCTCTTAACATCTTTGGCAACCACTGGCCCTTTCCCCTTGCCAGCCTTACAGGTGCTGTGTTGGGAATAAATTGAGTCGGCAGAGAACACCCTGAGAAGTGGCCTGATAAGCATCTGAGTGCTGAGAAGGGCTTCCAGGAAGACAGTGTTGTAGCATTGTTGTTACTCTGAACTCAGCAAGCCGAGCCAAATGCGGACTATGGATTGCTGTGCTCTCAATGAGAGGGCTCTTGGCATTTGGGGAGGGACAGTTCTTCACTGCTTGGGACTGTCCTTAGACTTCCAGGAGGTTGAGCTTCCCTCTTCTCTGCCAATGAGTTACAGGTAACCCTCCAGTCGTTATGATAAGCAAAACTGCACATGCCTCCTTACAGTTGTCCCCAGGGGGGCATAATTGCCCTGGTTAAGAACCATGTGGATTAACTTTAAAAAATGCTCCTCGACAGCTTTCAGTTCATTTCAGTCGCTCAGTCGTGTCCGACTCTTTGTGACCCCATGTACTGCAGCACGCCAGGCTTCCCTGTCCATTACCAACTCCCGGAGTTTACTCAAACTCATGTCCGTTGAGTCGGTGATGTCATCAAACCATCTCATCCTCTGTCGTCCCCTTCTCCTCTCGCCTTCAATCTTTCCCAGCATCAGGGTCTTTTCCAATGAGTCAGCTCTTCGCATCAGGTGGACAGCTTTAGAGGGTATATAATTTTCTGAAGGAGAACAAGGAAGGTTCTGGAATATCCTTCTTCCAGGGCTTTATGGATAGGGTGACCACCTCTCTCCAGTGCATCTGACTTGGTTGTGTTTGAAGACGAGGTGTTAGAAGATCCATTTCTAGTCTAGCTTAGTCTCTTGTTGCAGACCCAGTTGGCGGAGCCTCATTTGGAGCCTAGCTGTGTGATTGAAAAGCCTGAAACTGCCCAGCTCTGGGCGAGTCATCTATCACTTCTCTGGTCTTCTGCAGCCCCTAAAAGAGAGACATGTGCAGAGATGATTTCCAGGAGATTCTAAAGCCCTGGTCAGCTTTCAGACTCTGCTACTGAGATTTTCCTCCAGATTCCACTTTCCCGTAGGATGTCCTTTGGTGGCTGTGGTCTTGCTGACCGACATCTTTGAAGTAGAGAGGCCGCTGAGTACACAGTAGGCCAGGAGGGCATCTCAGGTCCAGAGACCCTGAATGAACAGAATGGCTGAGAATTTTCCGTAGTAGAAAATGGACTCCTTCTTATTAACAGAAACATCAGGGAGGGAGAAGGAGGAGAAATGATGAAAAGAATAATAGTGGCTAGACTGTAGTGACTTCAATGTCAGGAAAGCCTCATCTGCCCCATAGAAAGTTGAGGCCTGCGAAGCCCCAGGACTTCTGGCAGTGTCTATGGCTGCTGCCCCCTGCAGGCCAGAAGTGGAGCTGCAGGCAGCCTGCCACCCACCCAAGCCTGCCTTGTCTTGACCCCTGGCCATTTTTGTGAGTCACCCGTCTGGGTCCATTTTTTTTTTTTTTTCCCCTCCATGTTAAAATGGGCAAACTACGTCTCTCTCTCTCTGTTTTATCAGGATCTAGATGGTTTGTGGTTTTGTTTGTTTCTGGGGGATGTTTACTTTTGGATCACCTGATGGAAAAGTATTTAAACGAGAGAAAGAGTTCGCGCACAGTCCTGCTCCCTTGGCGTCATCCCCTGTCCAGTCCTGTTTGCAGTGTGACTGTTTACACACAGTTGTCGTCCTTTTCAGCAATGGCAGGAATTGTTTCTAAAGAATAAATTACCCCCATTCTCCCCGTTTCTCTGGCCCCTTCCTTCGGCTCCCTCGGGAGAGATGAATGCTGCCTGGCCCCAGGTGCTCTGGGGCACCCTTTCAAGGCAGATGCTTTCCACCTTTCTTCTTAGAGGGCAGCCCCCCAACCTTTGTCATGGGGGAAACTTGATATCCTGGGAAACTTCCACTCCCCTAGCCAGGCACCAATGAGAGCCTCTCCATCCATAGCCAGTGAAGACCGTTGAAACCAAGGGCATCGAGTAATCCAGTTTGGTATTTTATTTCTAGCCTCAGTATCATCCCAATCTCCACCCCGGCCAACCTCGGTGGCACCCCCACTCTCCCAACGTAAGGTAAGTACCTGAGCTCCCAGAGCTGTCCTTTTCTACTTCTACTGTCCTTTTCCAAGCTCTCCTTTCCTACTCTGTGGTGAATTGAAATTCTGCATCAGAAACCACTGTTAAAAGAGTTGTCTTGTCCTGGAAGAGATGAGTAATTTGCAAAGCAAAAGAAGCCAGGAATGGATCTAGATTTACTAAATGTATGCTTGATGAAATAAAATGAACTGGGAGGGGATTTTTTTGGTTTTGTTTTATTTTAGTCAGTCTAACCTCAGGTGTTTGGGATTTGGTTTTCTGTTTGAAATGTTGCTTAGAGTTTAAGTAACATTTTTCTGTCCTGAGAATTCAGGACAGATTAAAGCTCAGGGATTTTTGTTGTGGCACTTTTTTGAAAGGATTTTTTTTTTTCCCACCAAGGATGGAGTAGAGGGTTGCTTTCTGTGATGGTGAATTTTTTTTCTAAACCTTGGGGTCAGTAAATTTTTCTGTAAAGGTCCAGATGGTCAGTATTTTCAGCTTTGTGATCTCTATCACAACTGCTCAACCCTGCTATTGTATTGAATAGCTTGAAAGCAGCCGCAAAGGATACAGAAGTGAATGGGCCTGTCTGTGTTCCTGGAAAGCTTATTTATGAAAACAGACAGTGGGGTTTAGGCTGAGGGCCGTGTTTGCCCACCTGTGTCCTAACCCACCGTGGTCCTTCCCAGGTAAACTGGCATCTGCTTTGTTGTATTTATGATTAAGCTTGGGATTTTTTTTTTAATGCCAGCTTCATAAAAGCAAACATTCCTTTTAAGATTTGAATTTCAGATCAGTCTTAATGGGTGTTTATGTGTGAAGCTCTTTCAGAAACATAGTTGGCGAATTCAGTTTGTATAAAGTTATTTCTTAGTGAGATTGCGAGCCTGGCTCCTTGAGAGAGTATGGTGAACGGAGTGATGGGAATACATCTGTTCAGAACAAGGCCAAGGAGAGCAGTTAGTTCTTGATCTTTCTTACCCCGTCTGTTGCGGATGCTGTAGGACGACAGTGCGGTTTGATCATAAGCACTTGATGTCCATGGAACATTGAAAAGCAAGTTAGACTAGTGAACTAATACCTCTAAAAGTTTCTGTATTGCAGAGACCATTTCTTTTCCAAACATGAGGCATGGAAGAGATTCATATAAATGCTTTTTAATTTAACCTCATGCCTATAAAACGTAACACTGATTTTCGCCTATTTTACCACGTTGGTTTCCTTGCGAGGCAGTCTTCGCTGGGAATGCCAGGAAGGCTGGGCCAGTGCAGCTCACAGGTGGCCCTGATGCCCAGCAGCATCTGTGCCACCTGGGAGCTTGACCATGTGGAGTCCCAGCCCCACCCCAGGCCTCCAGCATCAGAATCTCTGGGGGTGGGACCCAGCATATGGTATTTTATCAGACTCTCCATGAAAAGAGAATGGTATTTGGTCCAGCACTTTTAGAAGAGGCTGAATAAGGCATTCACAGTGTATGTTCCCATGGCAACAGCTCTGAGAATTCCCATAGGAAAGGAACCTTTTTCACCATCACCTAGCTTTTCCCAGACTGACTGGATCCTTAGACACCCTTGGAGGGATGATGGCCCAGCCACAGGCAGCGCTGTTCTCAGCTTGGAAGTTGATAGAGGACCAGACCATCTGAACTTAAAAAAACACTTGAAAGTAGAGAATCTGTGCGTTTCTTCTGAAAGCCATCTGCATTCATGTAGTTCATGGTTACCCCTGCCCGTTTCCTTTGCGCTTATGTTGCTTCGCTCAATTCTCTGATTGTCTTCCATACCCCCCCCCCCCCACTAACTGCTCCCTCTGCAAACAAAACAGGCCATCCTTTCAGGATGACAGGCCACATTGGAAAGCGTCGGCCAGTGGAGATGACAGCCATTTCGATTATGTCCACGACCAGAACCAGAAGAACTTAGGAGGAAAGCAAAGTGTGATGTATCGAGATAAAGTCATGACTGCACTTTGAGAGACTGAAGCGTCTTACTCCCATTCACCATCGTACTTTCATTCCATCCCATGGAAAGTGCCTTGGCATCACATGGACGTGGTTATAGCAATGTCTCCGAGGAATAGTTCTGAAGGGTGTTTTCAATGTCCGTGTAAATATTTGCACGTAACCACGATAGGTAGTCATAACTCACTGTGGACTGCATTCTCAATAAAATGAAGGTAGTTAAAGGCTCAGGAATCGTTTTGATATTCTGATTTTAAAATTGGAGTATAAGTCTGTGTTTATTGTATTGCCGTGTACCTTATGTTTCTTTGTTATTTAATGAATGGGACCAAATAAACCCAGGAAAACTTGGGAAGATTGCTCTGTAGAGAGAGTATCATGTAGTACCGCGGTGGGGATTGGGGTCACTGGGGCCCAGCTGCTGTCATTGTGTGATCTTGGACAAACCACTTTCCCTCTGTTGGCCTCGTTTTCCCTACCTGAAAAGAGCAGGTTGGACTAAATGAGCACAAGTTCTTCTCTAGCTCTAAAATTCTGTGATTTATCAACATTTAATATGTTTAGGCTGAGCACATAACATTCAGACTTCCTCTAACAGAGGATTACCTCTTTCAGAAGCTAAATAAAGTATGTAACATGTTAGAGGTTATATAAACACAGGGAGATGTTGAATTTCCTATCTTAAAGCAGTTTAGCCACTTTGAATTTTAGCAGTTTTGTTAATCATAAATCGCATAGCATTTGTCTTTATAGAAGTTACTGCTCAAGTACAAGATTAATTTTTTAATGTCTTAATGATTGGTGCTGCTAACTTGCATGATTTCAGAAGACATAATTATGAACACACACTGTCAGACTATGCAGAGTTTGAGGGTTGGTTTTTATCCTAGACTTCCTTATTTTAAGAAGCAACCTACAGGGACTTCCCTGGCAGTCCAGCAGTTAAGACGCCACGCTTCCATTGCAGGGGGCATGGGTTCGATCCCTGGTTGAGAAACTAAGATCTTGCATTGCCTCATGGCATGGCCAAAAGCTAAAATAAATAAACTTAAAAAAATATATATATATGTATATAAGGCAACGTGCATCTGAGACCCATTGATGGCTCAAATTAAAGCATATAAAATTTTAGTGACGTTGTGCCAAAGCATCTGGGCAAGAGGACAGGAGGGTGTCGCTACAGTCTTTTTGTAGAACCAGAAATCAGTTATGTTGTCTTTTAGAATAAAACTTGTCCCAAAATATTTATTTCCCCCCATTCCAAGCTCCCAAGTAGGACATTTTTCTCCCTCTTGATAGGTAGGCTCGGGATACTTTCCTTAGTATTTTTGTGAAATCAATTCTTGTGCCATTTGCATATATGTAATGGTAATTTGGCCCTCTTAAGCCTTTAAAAAAAAAAACAAAACAAACCATGTGCTGCCATGCTTTGAGATAGTTTATAGCCGAAATCTGACCTTTTTTGGAGGGGTTACCACGAAAGTCTATCCAGAAGGAGAGAATCAAATGCACGCGCAGCCTGGTCAAGTCCATCATCTGTAAACTCTCCCTGAGGCCCTTGTTTACGTGTGTTTCCTTTAGCAGACATTTTGATCCTCAGTGTTTGTGCTGCATACAAGTAATTGTGTTCTGAATCTTTTTATTTTATTGATACAGTTTTCCAATTGTGTTTCCGAGCAATAAAGACTATTCTTGCTTCTTTTTTTTTTTTTTGGACACCATCTTCATTTGACACTGCACAGAGGTATCGTTTGTGGATGAGGTAGGTGATGGGACTTTGGAAGTCTGACGTGAACATTCAGTTAGGTGGTGTGGAGCAAGCTCATCCTAGAACGAGACTGCTCTTAGGAAGAGTGGCACGACTTGTAGGCACAGTAGCCGAGGTGTTTCTTCCTCCAGGGCAGCTCGGGTGAGGGCTTCTATGACCTGGTCCTAGACGGCAGGGGGTTTCCACTGTAACAGTCCTACAGTGAGGGTGGGTGTTTGCCTTGGCAGCTGCTCATCCTGGCAGAGACCTCCACACTTGTGTCTGTGACCTCCTGGAGATTGTGTATGCTTATCTGATAATCTCTAATAAATACCTTTCTGCCTAAAGTAACTTGAGTGGATTCAGTTGTTTGCAACCAAGAGGTCTAACCAGCATACATACACGACCTCCTAATTGTTAAAGGAAGTGTGCGCTTTTTATCCTTCAACTTCGCAGACCTTTCTCTACTACATCTGACAACGGTAATCACTCATTCCCAGCTTCTTGAAGCTAGTCCCTTGATTTCTGGGATTTCTGACTCTAGCCCTTGTACTTTTTCTTCTTTGTACCAGCCTCTGTGCCTGTCTGCCTGTGAAGGATTGGTGTTTTTCAGGGGTTCTTCCTCTGCCTGCTGCTTTTCTCACTTATCAGTCTACCCACTCTTCTCATCTTGTTAAGATTTTATAAGTGCTGTTGACTCTGAAGCTGTTCTCTCTAATGCAGACAACTCTTGTGAGTTTTTATACTGACGTTTCAACCTGTATATCCTTGTACATATCAAGCATCACATGTCAAAATTAAAGTCATCCTGTTTTACTGGGGAAAAAAAAAAAGTAACTTCACCTGGATTCTCTTCTTCCTACCCAGGATAAGAATTTATGTCATAATCAACTCATCTCCCTTTCGCCCTGTGTATCCAGGCAGTCTCCAGGTCTGTTCAGCTTGCCTTCTTAGCATCTGTCTGTCAATCCACATTTCCTCTCTATCAACAGTGATCTGTAGCAGCATCTTCTTTCTGGCTGAGAGGTACCCTTTTCCTGATCTCCCTGACTCCTATCACCTGACAAGCTCATCCTCCTCACAAACACTGGAGTGATCTTTCTAAAACGCCATCTGATTGCATCCTTGCAAGGCTTGATATCTGCCAGGGTTCTCCATCACCCATAGGATGAAGTCCAAGGCCTTCTCTGGAATTCCCCCGCTATCTGTTCCTGTCCTGTTGCTCCAACTAGGGTATTTCCCCCCATTTCTCACCCTCCTGTTTAAACTCCTACAACACCAAACTGCTTGCAGTTCCTGGCATTCACCATACCCTGCTGTTACTCCCATCTGTGCCTTTGCAAATGCTGTTCCTTCTGCTGAGGATGCTGTCACTCCCATCCTCTTTGCCCAACTCCTGCTCATCCCTTAAGCCTCTGCTCATGATCGCTGTCTTCTCCCAGGGACTCTGACTGCCCCCTCCCAGCTCTGCAGTTGAGCTAGGCGCTGTGCTCTGTTCTACTACTTCCCCCCGCTCCGTGTACGTCAATGATATACTCACTGTTTTATGCCTCTCTTATTCATCTCATCTTGGAGGTGGTACATTCCTTAGATCTAAGCTTTGTGTCACACTCTCCTTTGTTCCCCGATGCCTGATGAATAGCAAGTGCTCAATGAATGTCTGTTCAGGAGATGAATTATGTTACATTCATTCTAAAGGAAACATCTCACCAGATGACAGGCAGGAATCCATCACTTCTGAGCTGGTCTGAAAAAATCTGAACAACCGTACCCAGCTGGGAGCATCGTCTTTTGAACAGGACTTTGACCACCACGTATCTTCTGGATTCATCTGCCTCCTGTGAATATTATTCAGTGTACCTATGGTGTTCTCATTGGAGGCATTGCTATAATGTTGAGTGGGACAGAGGACAGTCTAGCCGTGTGATATTGGAAACTCTGGTAGGTGGACACTGATCCACAGAAACATACAGGGGCTAGTAGCCAGGTGTGTGCTTCAAACTCTGCATATGTCATGTCATTTGATCTTCCTGACTGCTCTGTGATACTCTTTTCTCACATGGGGAAGCTCAGGCTTAGGTCGAACCAAGCAACTTGCCAGTGGTCACACAGCTGAGAGGTGGTCGCTCAATTCTGACCCCAAAGTCTGTCTGCCCGTCTGTACTGTAAGGCCTTTCACTGCCAACTATTCCACCACTTGGGACCCTGTTGATCCACATCTACAGGAGACTTATTAGATGATGTTGAAGAGTCAGGACTCCGAAATCTAGAACTGCTAAGATGTCACCCCCCACCACCAGCAGTGTATTGTCTGTCTGTCTGTCCCTCCTCCACACCAGTTGTCTGTAACCTTGTTCATCACCATCACCAGTGAGCTAATAACCCTCCTGCATACCTTGTCCATCCCCTCACCCTTTCTCTTGCAGCCTAGTCACCCTTCCATTCAGGCATTCATGCACCAACAGCACCCTTTTCAAAGGAGCAGAGATTGAGAGTTATTTTCATATTGAATCATTCATTTGAGATGATCCCCTTCTTCCTTCCTGAGAGCTCACAGATTAGTCATTTCTTTTGGAATACTATCTGCCGGCAAAACCGTACTCAGAATTCCATGAACTAAAGGGATTAGCTTTTTGCGTTTTTGAAACTCAGTTACTTACTGACCGTGTAAATATCCATTGTTTTTCTGTGATCTCTTAGAAGATGTAACAGTGAATTGACAGTGTCATCAGATTGATGTAATTCGTGTGGACGGAAAGTCTTGCAATCATGACAGGTAATTACCTTGGCCTTCAAAACCTGCCTGCCTGTTTCATCTCTTGGTCTACCACTTCCACTGAAAGTGGTTCTCTTTAACAACAAAGATAAAGGAAAAAGGACAGTGCACGAGTCCTTTGTTTTTCCTGCCTCTTAATATCCCACCATCCTTCCAGGTCAGTGACTCGAGCCTCCTGGGTCCTACTCTGAACTCAGCTAATGATAGATCCTTCTTGTTGCCGTTGACTCTGTAGCTTTTAACTAGTCTTTTAAGATCCGATCTCATCAAAGAACTCCCTGAGCAGCCGTATCGATCCCTTTTGATCAATATTTCCTAAACTTGGCTGTAAGTCAATTCCCTGCCTGACTGAATCTTCCCAAAATACCGGGTAAATAACCCTAAATAGGCCTAGGATGATCTGCTTGCAGCATTTTGCTACCAGAGGCAACAAATTCCTAGGCAAGGTATAAGGAGGGCAGAGATGGAGGAAAAGCAAATTGCTGCTAAATGAAGGAAAGTCCCCTCTTTGCACATGAAAGGTGGCACATTTCTTTTTCACTTTTTAAAGTAAATTTTTATTTTTGAGATGATTGTATATTCACATGCAGTTGTAAAAAAATAATATCAATCTGATTTATCCTTTACCAGTTTCCTCCAGTGGTAACCTCCTGCAAAACTGTAGTACAGTATCATACCTGGATATTAACATTGATACAGTCAAGATGCAGAACATTTCCATCCCCACAAAGATCCTTCATATTGTCCTTTTATAGAAAGGCATTGCATTTTAAGATATCCCAAGAGTATATAAAAGGTAAAATAGAGGTGAAATTGACATTCAGCTAAGACTCCACTAAAGAAGAAATTCTCAACAGTTCTGCAGAAAGCCTTGCCCCCCTCCAAAAAAAAAAATTAGGAAGCCAAATAATTGCTTGAACAGTGTGTTAAAAATAGGGATGATGAGGCTCTAGGTGGTTGGGATGAGGCCTAAGAACCATCGTTTTAATGGCCACTGCAGGACAATTTGAGGTGGGCAGGTAAGCACAGCTTCTTATCTGGTTTTGTTTGCCTTTGTTTTAGTGTCTCAATTTTAACTAATTAGAGGCTGACTTTTTTTTTTTTTAAGAGGCATAATGTTCAAAAGTAAATGGATGGATGCATCATAAGCAGCTGCTTCATCTGACCTCTTGGCATAGTTTTGCATTTCCTTAAGCTCAGTGTGAAGCAGAAGAATGTGAGAATTCTAGTGGTTCTTTATATGGCTTTTATTTCATCATGACCTTCCTCCTCCCAAATCTATCAAGCCAAGACTTAGGTCGTTGTTGGGCCCTCCTGCTGAAGCAGGAGCCTAGTGAATTCCAACCACTTAAGAGGGCATCGCACACCCCTGGTCTGAGGACCATGTGGTAGGGTAACGGGGAAGTTTGCAGAAGTAAAATGGCAGGAAGTTGCAGGCTGATGAGAGAAAGACTGCACCATCCGATGTGGAGTGGTGGTTTTGTTGGAGCAAGAGTCCTGCAGTCGCAGGCTAGGTGAAATGTGGACTCATCTTTGCCCCCTAACCTGTCACGTGTCCTTTCGCCAGCTTCAGATCTTCTCTATGCCTCATTTTCCTCATCCCAAATGGAATTGAACAGTCTCTCCCCATTACGAGAATTAAATGGCACTGTGTGTGTAAGACGCTTTGTTTGGTGCTAGCTGGTATGTTCGATGCTATCTGGTAGCAATTTTTAGCAGTTTGAGATTTAAGGCCTTAGCCGTCCATGGGATAAGAAGTAGGACAAGGAGGTTGAAAGTTTAGCTCAAGGAATGGTCTGTCTCCTAGGTTGATGGCTTGAGATGTGTGGTCTAAGTTTAGCAACAGAAAGGGGTGCTTGGTTCCAAAGGAAAGATCAGATGGAAGAAGGTTCACACAATAGTTAAAGACATGGCTCTGAAACTCTAACAAGCGAAGAGCAGAAACAGCATGGGGATCTTTTGAGAGGGGATAAAAGGAAACAGAAATGATATTTCTGCCTGAGAATATGGGAAAGTAACTGTTCAGGGGAAATGTGGGCAATGCTTTCCAGTCTGCAAGACTTGGTCTGAAGAATTGGTGAGAAGGAATTGGTGGAGAATCCTTTCTGCTGGGACATTTTGGACTCAGAAGTTGAGAGAACTGAAACAGAGTTTCCATTCAGTTCCAACCTGTCCCAACCTGGGATTTCACCTTCCACAAAGCAGAGGACGCTTTTAACTATTTGGAGACAAAGTAGAAAGTTAGTAATAAAGGGAACTGCTGTGCTTTTCAACTTTTTATAGTAAGTAATACAGAGAGTGGTAAAAATTCAAAAATATCCATAAGAGTTACTTTTCCTTTCCACCGTTTTATTCCCTAGTTCTCCCCGGAGGCAACTGCTGTCTGCATTTCTTATCATCTAGAGCTATTCTGTGTATAAACAAGCACGTATTTACTTAGCTAATCAGCATTGATGGACATTTAGGCTGCCTTCAGTCTCTGAAATGACAACTTGTATGCTTTGTGCACTTGAGCAAATCCATCTGAAGAATAAATTCCTTAAAGTGGAGATGTTGGGCCAGAAGGAATGTGCGCATTTAATTTGGATATTGCCTAATAAAATTTCCGTGCAGAGATGTTCTATCTGATTACACCTCTCCCCTCTGCACACACAATAGCAATCTGTCAGGGCCTCTGTGATCCCATAGGAAGCATGCTCCTAGCTTTTGCTAACTTTTAAAGTCTTATTAGTCTGATTAGTCTAAAAATCAGAATTTCTGTTTCAGTTGCATTCCTCTAGAGGTTAAGTTGCGTAGCTTTTCCTCGTTTTGAATGCCATTTGTTCCTTGTTTACTGTGAAAACATCTGGAGCCCTTAATCTAGGGTCCTACTCTTTAGTAAAGATCAGATGCATGAACTAAAACCCATCCTCTTAGCCTTCTTAATAGTGAAGACAGGGAAGTCTGAGAAGAGTTGCTCTTTACCAGATAGTCTGTAAAAGCATTTTTTGAGAAGTTCAAGTAACAATCAGCATGATACCTCATGCCCCAGAGATTTGAAAAAGGAAGAGGGGCAGCCTAAAGATATCCAGGATAAAGGAATTGATTTCTGGTATCCACATTCCATTTCCTGTTTGGGAGTTAAGAACTTTCTACTCAGACATTGTGAATTTCCCTGGTGCATTTGCTCAGGGAAGGACGGATTTACATTTAATTACAATTAAAATTCTAATCCATGCATTCTGAAATCACAGCCACATTCCAAGACTCACTAGTGGTTTGACTAGGGGGAAGACTGCAGAATTTAAAATACCAAAACTGCTATAGCCTAGGCAATCCACTTAAAAGATGTAGAATAATTATAGGAACATCCCCGTAGGCTCATGTTAGAAGAAACCTGCAGAAACCTCCCTCATCATCCCCTACTGAATAGTGAATGGTTTACACATCCTCTTCCTACAGCTGAGACCTCAAAAGCAAAAAGGTGTTGCTCTGCTGTCAGCTGCACCAGCCGCACTCACGGCCGGTAGGGATGCTGTGACCACATTAGGGGCAATTTGGAAAGCCCTTAGAAGTTGGCCCAGTATATGGCTTCAGAGGTTAACCTCCAAGAATTGAAGGACAGAGAGAAGACCATTTGAGATTTTTTTTTTAAGCACAAATGCAAACCAAAACAAATGAATCCCCTTCTGTATCCCCTCAGAACCTCGTACCCAGCGTTCAGCTCCTGCTCACACTAGGTCTTGTGCAATTAGAGTGTCTAAAACCGGCCCTGAACAGAGTGTGCATTTTATTCATCTAACCTGAACTTCTTTCTGGAATGAATAATTTCATTCATTTGGGTATATTGGATGGTGTCTGCTGAATAGAAAAATAACCCTTGCGGCTCATGCCTGAATCTGCCATAGCTCTTTCCAACTATAGAGGCTGATAAAGAACAGACTCTTCTAAAAAAAAAACAACTTTATTTTGTATTGAGGTATAACCAATTAATAGCATCGTGACAGTTTCAGGTAGGTGAACAGCAAAGGCACTAATACATATACATGAATCCATTCTTCCCCAAACTGTCCTCCCATCCAGGCTGCCACATAACACTGAGCAGTTGCATGTGCTATACAGTAGGCCCTTGTTGGTTATCCATTTTAAGTATAGTAGTGTGTACATGTCCATGCCAAACTCCTTGACTATCCCTTCTGGAACCCCATCCTTCCTCCCAGCAACCATAAGTTCAAGGACGGGCTCTTTAGACATTAATTTATACCCTGGCAGTTGTGCTTTCATGGCAACAATTATTTTGTCTTAACTGTTCCTTGAGGGCTCTCGTGCGATGCTGTTGGGGATGCATTTGAAGCAGGGTCTGGGGGCAAGTCTGTTAATGCTGTTTCCTGCCTGAAGAAGGGCTTCCCAGGTGGCTGTAGTGGTAAAGAATCCTCCTGCCAGTGCAGGAGATGCAAGAGACTCGGGTTCAGTTCTTAGGTTGGGAAGATCCCCTGGAGTAGGAAATGGCACCCTACTCCAGTATAGTTGCCTGGAAAATTCCATGGACAGAGGAGCCTGGGCCACAGAGTTGGAGACAGCTAAACAACTGAGCACATACATACATACCTAAAGAAAAGGGGGAAGAAAGAAGAATATTCTTTTAAGGCTAAGAGTAGGCACTGAAATCGGAGAAGGCAATGGCACCCCACTCCAGTACTCTTGCCTGGAAAATCCCATGGACGGAGGAGCCTGGTGGGCTGCAGTCCATGGGGTCGCTGAGGGTCGGACACAGCTGAGTGACTTCCCTTTCACTTTTCACTTTCATGCATTGGAGAAGGAAATGGCAACCCGCTCCAGTGTTCTTGCCTGGAGAATCCCAGGGACCGGGGAGCCTGGTGGGCTGCCGTCTATGGGGTTGCACAGAGTCGAACACGACTGAAGCGACTTAGCAGCAGCAGCAGCAGGCACTGAAATGCAGACATGAGAGGCAAAAAAAGAATCTGTAAGAAAGCAAGGAGGGAAAGCACTGTTGGATTTATTAAAAGTGAACTCTCTAGAGGAAAACAACAATAATTATGTCAGTATTTTTTTCTTCAGGCAGGAAAGAGGTTGAATATGCTCTTAGTCATGAGCTTCTGTGCAAAAGTGAACTCATGAAATATTTATTCTTTGGACCCAGATCCTGAAATTCATCTGGAACTGCTGAAGTCCTAGATCTCCCCACAAAAGTTATAGAGCCCTTCCTCACAGCCTCCCACACAAACAATTAGATTAAGGCTTCGTAAAACTGAGCAAACATGACATCAGGATAAAATGGATTTTCTGGCAGATGTTCGACTTGCTTACAGTCATTCATTGAAACCAATGGATAGCAGAGTCACCAAAGGAAAACTCCGGACTGACACATGGAAACATATCCTGCTGTAGCTTACGTGGGACAGAGACCCAGTTACCACCAAACAAACCTCATCATTCCTTAAGATGTGTAATGTTTTTCTCTGCAGTTTTGCTGAGATCATATGTAACATTAGGGACAACTGGGGAATTCATGACTAAAGGCAGCTGTTATGAATGGACACTTGATAAGTTACCTAGGGAGAGTCCAGTTTTAATGCACTGTACCATTCATCCAACAGGTATTTAGCCTGCTGCCTCCCTGTGCCAGGTGCTATATAGGCACTGGGAATTGCTTTTGAGAAAGACACCGTCTTTGGCACCAGGCATCTAATAAACTGGGCTTCTTGGGTGGCTCAGTGGTAGAGAATGAGCCTGCAGTGCAGAAGACATGGGTTCACTCCCTGAGTTGGGAGGACCCCTTGGTGGAGGAAATGGCAACCCACCCCACTGTTCTTGCCTGGGAAATCCTGTGGACAGAGGAGCCTGGCGGCCTGCAGTCCATGGAGTCACAAAGAGTTGGACACAACCGAGCAATTGACCACACATGCATTTAATCAACTATTGAAAACAAGAGCGTTCAGTCTACTATGGATTCAGATACCACCTGTGTTAACACTCATTAGACAGTTGCAAGTTGATTGCCTGGAAAATGTCTTGAAATATTTACAAATTGGGGAAAATTTTTTCCTGCCAATTAGTAGCTTATATAAAAGGTTAAACCATGCAAAAAACCCCAAAAAAGTGATTTTGACCTTTTCAGACAAGAGAAAAATGAGGTGGTGGCATTGTTTCTCTCTGGTTGCTTTTAAAAAAATATAACCACTAACTTACTTTGGGAAATCATCCCTAATTAATAGACCTAATATTTGTAATGTGTCACATTTCTAAGATGTAGGTACGGTTTCCTTCTGAAACCCATTACGAGAAAGGTACGGTTTTCAACTATACTCTTTCCACCAAATGGTATGCTTGTGCTAAATCAAAAAGAACTTGCAGCAGTGTGTTGGTGTAATGCCTACTCTGTTTAGTTTCTGCTAAATTAAAATGGAAATAAGTGACAGATGTCCTGGAAACCGTGATGGGTAAATGCACCTTCTCCTATCTCAGCCAGACGTGGCAGAGATCAAATTATTTCATTAAACTGAGTTCCTAACATATAAATGCTTAATAAATCTTTGTCCAAAAATGCAGCATCTGGGGCTCGGAGAGGTGAAATGAGTTACCTAAGGCCACAGCTAAAGGGCAGCACAGCCAAAGCTAAGTGCCAATTAGCATCCTTTTAACGTCACAGTACTGCAGATTTCATCATCCCCAGGGATCCACAGTCTCCTAGCACTGAGGAGAGCACAGGGCTCTATAGTCGTCGTCTGGGTTCAGATCCCAGCTCTGCCATTTACTAGCTGTGTCTCTTTGGGAGAGTTAATTAGTTTCTCTGGTCCTGTTTCCTAATCTGTAAAATAAGAATAATAATTGTTCCTTATCCAAATGTTGAAAGATTAAGTAAATTAATAGATGGCACGGTGCAGGGCATTCAGAAGGTGAGTGCTTCCCTGCCTCTCCCCCCAGGGTATTTAGAGAGCATGATTAATGCACAGTCAGGAGGCAGGATTCTGGCTGACACCGTCTGCTGTGATGTCATGGTACTTGAGTGGATTCTGCTGAGAGAGTCCCAATCAAGAGCCACGATTCCAGGCTAATGGACTGAATTATGGACCAGAAATGATGCTTCCCAGCCTTTTCTTGTCCTTGGCACCCATAGAAACTGTGTTGTTGTATAGCACACTGGGTGGGGCGGGGGGTGGTGGCTTCCCTGCTAGCTCAGCTGGTAAAGAATCTGCCTGCAATGTAGGAGACCCTGGTTCGATTCCTGGGACAGGAAGATCCCCTGGAGAAAGGATAGGCTACCCACTCCAGTGTTCTTGGGCTTCCCTGGTGACTCAGATGGTAAAGAATCCCCCTGCGATGCAGAGACCTGAGTTGGATCCCTGGGTTGGGGAGATCCCCTGGAGAAGGGAGGGCATGGCAACCCACTCCAGTGTTCTTGCCTGGAGAATCCCCATCGACAGAGGAGCCTGGCAGGCTATAGTCCAGGGGGTCACAAAGAGTCAGATACAACAGAGTGACTAAACACAGCACACAGAACACACGGGAGTAAGCAGACAAGGCTGCTTGAGTCTCTAGGCTGCTTGAGTCCCTAGGCTACTTGAGTCCCTAGGCTGCTTGAGTTCCTAGGCTCCCCCAGTCCTGTTCACTTGCTCCAACAACCAAGAGAACAAATGGTTTAACCTACTTGCAACCTTCTGAAGCCTATCATTTGGGACGTTCTACTGAGATATTTGTCAGCATCTCCCCAATGCTTGGGCTTCCCTTGTGGCTCAGCTGGTAAGGAATCCACCTACAATGCGGGAGACCTGGGTTCAGTCCCTGGGTTGGGAAGATTCCCCAGAGAAGGGAAAGACTACCCACTCCACTATTCTGGCCTGGAGAATTCTATGGACTGTATAGTCCATGGCGTTGCAATGAGTCGGACACCACTGAGGAACTTTCACTTCACCCTAATGCTTTAGTTCTGATTAGGAACATGGAGTTGTCCCCACTTAGGCTAAAAGTAAAACAGGTGCCAGTTTGACCCAAGCAGGCTCCTCTGGAAGGTGTTTAGAGAACTGATGTGCTGCTGTGTAGACTACAGAGAAGCTGTTCTTTCCTCTGGGAATCCTGCTATGAGGTCAAGACATGAGCCAGCATGGGTGAAAGAGCAGCTGAGTACAGGCAGCACCTAAGGGTGAACTGAGCAGCCCAGAGGAGGTACCAGAGGACCTTGGATGGAGAATGTCATTGTGCTTTCCCAGGAGACTGCATGCTGGCCTATCACCTTGGGGGACTCCTTGGCCATCCAGACATTGGCATTCAGTTGCAAGTGGAGCATCCGTTGAGGCCTTGGCCTTTCTGGCTGATGATTTGGTTGTTTGGAAGGTAGAAGAAACACTGCTGGTGTTGTGTTGTTAATGCTGGGTCAGCGAGGAAGACTGAGTTGGAATGTGTGGGTGACAAGACCCTCGGAAGAAAATGATCCTGGTGTCTTAGAATCAATAATATGAAATGAGTGGAATTCAGGGTGTAATCCCCCATGTATTCTAATCTGTAGAAGATTAGATTTCAAAAATATCAAACAGAGGGTAGATCTAAGAGGGAATATTTTTACATTCTGAAAATGTAAAAACTGAAAATATCAGGTAATCTGAAAGAGGAAGGCATTCAGAACCCACAGTTTAAAACAGTGTATTAAAGAGAAGAAAGTCAGTTCAGCTCAGTCATGTCCGACTCTTTGAGACCCCATGAACTGCAGCATGCCAGGCCTCCCTGTGTATCACCAATTCCCAGAGTTTGCTCAAACTCGTGTCCATTGAATCGGTGATGCCATCCAACCATCTCATCCTCTGTCGTCCGTTTATCCTCCTCCCTTCAATCTTTCCCAGCACCAGGGTCTTTTCCAGTGAGTCAGTTCTTCGCATCAGGTGACAAAGGTAGGAGAAGAAGGTAGAACATATAAAAACAAGGGATGAGACCTTTTTTAAAAGGACCTCTATAGATGCATGCTTTGGTTGGAGCAAAAAGATGAACTATTTAATAGCAGAGCCATCTTGAGGATGGTATATGGAATTAACAGGACAGAAGAAGAGCTGCTCAACTTCTGTTTTGCTTTTCTCTTTCGACAAGGAAGCTAGTCAGTATACTAACTGCTGCTGCTGCTGCTAAGTCGCTCGGTCGTGTCAGACTCTTAGCGACCCCATGGACTGCAGCCTACCAGGCTCCTCCATCCATGAGATTTTCCAGGCAAGAGTACTGGAGTGGGGTGCCATTGCCTTCTCCGAGTATACTAACTACAGAAGGTAAAAAGAACCAAGAGGATGAAATTGAAGTTGAAGATAAAACAGAGTAGTCAGGAAATATTTTAATTTACAGTTTAAGTCTTTTTTAAAGTTAAAGCTTTACAGTTAAAGTCTTCAGGTTCAGAAAAAAAAAAAAAAAAAAGCCTTGAAGAAAATTTGAATATGTCATTGCTGCACCTACCAGTGCTCTTTGAAAAACTATAGGGTCTTGGGGAAATGCCAGAAGAATAGACAGGGAAATGTCATACAGATTCTTGAAAACTAAATTCTAAAACCTGGAGTGATAAGTTTGATGGTAAAATCAAAGCGAGTTTGAGAACAGATTTTTTTTAAAGCGCTTTAAAGTAGTGTTCACTTAGGAACAGAGTGGATTCGCTCAGATAAGTCATGCTAATCTTTCAAGATTCTTAGTAGGCTACGAATAGAAGGACTGTCTCTAACCTAATTTACAATTTGTCACAAATCAACATTTAATATTGAAACATGAGATAATCTACCGATTTTAGAAATAAGACAAAGATGGCTGCTAATATTCAGTATCATTCAAGAAGCCTCACCAATGCAATATGCCAGGAAAGCAAAATAAAAAATAAATTCTGGGGTGGGATGGGGTGGGAAACGGGAGGTGGGAGGGAGGTTCATAGGGCTGGGATATATGTATACCTGTGGCTGACTCATGTTAATGTATGGCAGAAACCAACACAGTATTGGAAAATAATTATCCTCCAATTAAAAATAAATAAAGAATAAATGCTGGAAAGGCAAAAACAAAAGTCATGTGATTATCCCTAAAATACAAGTGAATTCCAATTAATGAGTCCAGCAAAGTGACCAGAGGCAGAAATAGCCTAAAGTTAGTAGTTTTATATATCTAGTAGTAAAAAAAAAAAAAAAGAAGAAGAAATGTAATAATGAGATCCCATTTCCAATTGTGACAGAACTGATATATAGCTAGGAATAAAGTTAGTAAGATATGTTCCATACTGTTACAGAAAAAGTTTAAATTCTGACTGAAGAACATTTAAGAGGATCTGAATAAATGCTAAGAAATACCTTGTGAATTCATTCTTCCAAATTAATCCATTATATTTAATGCTTCAAGTCATAATTCCAGTGGGATTTTTTTTTTTTTGGTAGTAACTTGAATTGTAATCTGGAAGAGTGAATGCATGAGGATAGCCGAGACAAAAAGAAAAACGATGTGAGAAAGGAAACAGGACTTGTCCCATCAGATATTTAAGACTCACATATTAAAACAAAAGGAATTAAGACAGTTTGCTGGGCCTCCCCGTTGCCTCAGTGGTAAAGAATCGGTCTGCCAGTGCAAGAGACTCGAGTTTGATCCCTGGTCTGGGAAGATCCCACGTGCCATGGAGCAGCTTAGCCCCTGTGCCACGACTACAGAGCCCGGGCTCCACAACTGCGGTGAGAACCCAGGCACTGCAATGAAGAGTGGCCCCTACTCGCCACAGCTAGAGAAAAGCCCACACAGCAACAGAGACCCAGCACAGCCAAAAATAAATGAAACTATAAAAATGTATTTTAAAAAGACAGTCTGGTGCTGGTTTAGCAATACACAAATAGATCAATAAAAATATGAAGAATCCAGAAATAGACACGGATAGATATTGTGTCTTATCTGCCTTACGGCACAAGTGAAGAGAAACTAAAGAGCCTCTTGAAGGTGAAAGAGGAGAGTGAAAAAAAGTGGCTTAAAACTCAGCATTCAAAAACCTAAGATCACGCCATCCGGTCCCGTCACTTCATGGCAAATAAAGGGGAAAACAACGGAAACAGTTACAGATTTTTTATTTTCTCAGGCTCCAAATTACTGCAGATGGTGACTGCAGTCATGAAATTAAAAGACACTTGCTCCTTGGAAGAAAAGCTATGACAAACCTAGACAGAATATTAAAAAGCAGAGACATTAGTTTGCCAACAAAGGTCTGTATAGTCATAGCTATGGTTTTTCCAGTGGTCATGTATGGATGTGAGAGTTGGACCATAAAGAAGTCTGAGCACTGAAGAACTGTTGCTTTTGAACTGTGATGTTGGAGAAGATTTTTGAGAGTTCTTGGACTGCAAGGAGATCCAAACAGTCAATCCTAAAGAAAATTGGTCCTGAATATTCATAAGAAGAACCGATGCTGAATCTTAAGCTCCCCTACTTTGGCCATCTGGAGCCAAGAGCTGACTCACTAGAAAAGACCCTAATGCTGGAAAAGATTGAAGACAGGAGAAGGGGATGACAGAGGATGAGATGGTTGGATGGCATCACCAACTCAATGGACATGAGTTTGAGCAAGCTCCAGGAGATGGTGAAGGACAGGGAAGCCTGGTGTGCTGCAGTCCATGGGGTCACAGAGAGTCAGATACGATTGAGCAGTTGACTGAACAACGACAAATCCCCTGTAAGGTGGTTGCCTCTTGAAATCTTAGTCGGCTATACTGTAATGCCCGTGCCAACCACTAGAGGGAAAGAAAGTTAAACCAGTCTTTGGAAACCATCTGCAAAGCACAGGGCAGTTTCCACATTGAATTCAATGACCAATGGCATCACCTCACTAGACACTCTTGATAACCTAGTGACAGGCATTGCTTTTATGCCCATTAAACAGAGACTCAAGGAAGGGACCTCCCTTGAGCATGGTCTGGGGAGCCTGGTGTGTTGCAGTCCATGGGGTCACAAAGAGTCAGACAGGACTGATCAACTGAGCAAGATATTGTGTATCAGTCATGGGCAATCAGGACAACTGAAATCACTCTAGGCTTTTCTTACAGAGGGAATTTAATACAGGGAGTTGATTACACAGGGATGAAGAACTAAGTGGCTTAAGTGACCAGTGAGGCAACTCAGAAATTAACAATAGTAGAACCTGTTTATTACTCCTAGAGCTGTGGAGACAAAGGGACAGAGAGAGATGGCAGTGTTCCAAAGCCTAGGAGCTGGGGCCACAGGAAGCCAGTCTAGTGGAAGCCGAAGCCCCAGGGGACTGAGTGTTACTGCTGAAAACATCCTCTGAGGTAGAGAGAAATGAGGGAGAAATACCTTGGCTTATTTCCTTTTCCCACCTTCCAGTTTCTGTCGGTGCTTCCCATTGGTCAAACCTACATAGAAACCACAGGGAAGGGAAACTGGAAAATGCATTTCCTTGGAAACAGAGCCAGGCAGGGGAGAGCAGAGAATGGCTCTAAGAGGAGTCAGGAAGGGTAAGATAAGAGTAAGCTGGGGAGAGGTGCCCAACCCAGCCTGGGAAGGAGCCAGTTTAAAGGATTTAGGTAGCTATTTAGGTAGCTAAAGGGAGAGGTCTCTTTTTTTTTCCTGAAATGTAGAACTAGTTTTATCAACATCACTAAAGGACATGAAAACATGTGAGATGACAATCTCTGTTCCTGCCGTATCATTGAGAAGACAAGATGTGTGCACAGAGATGTCTCAGGCAGTGAGGTTCGGAGGAGGTCTTGGGATTTTCCCGATGAGTGCGTTTGGTGCCTTAAATAGAAGCCGAGGCAGATGGGAAGATGCAGCAGATGGGCAGCACTTGGGATGCTTGGCTAGCGGAGAGGTCAGAGTCCTGGATGGTGTCCCAGGCTCAGCCAGTTATCCACTGTGTGACCTGGTCACCTCCCCCCTCCCCCCAGTAGGCCCCCATTTCCCCATATGTGAATTGAGGAGATTGGACTAGGGCATTGTTTGTTATCCCTGGCTGCACATTGGATTTAGAGATAGATGATGATGTAATTAGCCAGGGTAAGGATTGTACATTGATTTTTTTAAAAAATATCCCTTGGTTGATGTTTTTAATCAGCTTTATTAAGATATAAATTACATACTATGCAATTCACCAATTTAAAAATTGTACAATTCAGTGGTTTTAGCATTTTCACAAAGCAGTACAGTCACTACAATTTAATTTTAGAACATTTTCATTTCTCCTAAAAGAGACCACATGCCCATCCTCCCCAGTCCTAGTCTACTTTCTATCTGTATGGATTTGCCTATTCTGGACATTTCATATAAACAATTATGTAGTATGTGGCCTTTGGGGTTTGGCTTCTGTTACTTAGCATAATATTTTCAAGGTTCATAGATATCATAGCATGGATTGATATTTCATTCCATTTTATGACTGAATCATATTCTATTATATAGATATATCACATGGTATTTATCTGTTTATCTGTTGATGGACAGTTGGGTTGTTTCTACCTTTTGGCTATTATGAATAGTGTTGCTATGAATGTTTATATACAAGTCTTTGTATGGACATATTTTCATTTCTTGGGTACATAACTAGGAGTGGAATTGCTGGGTCATATGGTAACTCAATGTTTAACCTCTCTGAGAATCTTCCAGGCTAATTTTCAAAGCAGTTGTGTCATTTGGCATTCCTAGCAGCCGTGTAAGGCGTTTCCTATGGTGCTTTCACTATTCATCCAGAATCTTAAACCACCTAACTGGGCTTCCCTGGTGGCTCAGTTGGTAAAGAATCTGCCTGCAATGCTGGAGACCTGGGTTCGATCCCTGGTTTGGGAAGATCCCCTGGAGGAGGGCATGGTGACCCACTCCAGTATTCTTGCCTGGAGAATCCCCATGGACAGAGGAGCCTGGTGGGCTGCAGTCCATGGGGTCTCAAAGAGTCAGACACGACTGAGCGACTAAGCACAGTGCAGCACACCTGGATGATATCTGAGTGGTTCTGTTTCTACAATTTTATGCTTTTTTGTCTAAGATTAGATCCTCAGAGCTGCTTGCAAAAGCACACATCACCCAGAACTTGACTGAGCTATAGAGGGTGTGATTGGTTCCTCTGAGCACTTGAAAATTCGCAGCCTTATTTCTGAGAGAAAGCCCTGTAAGTTTCAGCTCAAGACCCTCCCCCATCCTTGCCCTGCACACGTCATAATTCTGGCTATGGGTTCTGGAGGATTATTTTGAACATTTATACCATTATTTTACTAAATACTAGAATTATTATAATAATTAGTGTAATAATGGTACAATAATAATTATTATAATGTTACAATATTGTACTTATAAATCTCTGAATAATTATCCCATTTTTCAGCATGCAATGCATTTTGATTGAGTACCATCTGTTTGGTCTGCTGGGATCCCAGAGTCAGGGAGTGGGGAAGCTCTGGCAGGATCAGGCAGGGCTGTAAAGGTCCCTCCACCATGCATCTGCAGAGCTGTGTCCACTGCTGATACAGTCAAGAACATCCCATATGACACAGGCTGCCCCCAGAGGAATGCTGTTTTCTCTACAGTTGGAAGCAAAATGAGAGTAGGGGGCTTCTCCAGAGAGAAGGGAAGAGAAGAGATTAGATCCAGTTAGGGGCTTCCCCGGTGGCACTGTGGTAGAGTCCGCCTGCAATGCAGGAGATGTGGGAGACCAGGTTTTGATCCCCAGGAGTGGTAAGATCCCTGGAGGAGGGCATGGCAATCCACTCCAGTGTTCTTGCCTGAAGAATCTCATGGACAGAGGAGCCTGGCAGGCCACAGTCCATAGGGTCACACAGAGTCAGACATGGCTGAAGTGAGTTAGCACGCATGCCCACACAACTTCTCACTCACATCTACTAACAGGGCACGTTACTTCCCTTCATTAAGTCCCAGTGTAAAAGGGGGCCACACCAGCTTCCTTGCAGGGTAACTGTCAAAGTTAACCATTAGAGCGCCTAGCGTGTGCTAGGCACATAGAAGCCCCCTTCTCTCACACCAGATCCTTCTCAACTGCCAGCTCATGCAAGCGTGCACCTCTTGCATCACCCTCTGAAAACCAGGACTTGTGACCTCCTTTCCAGAATGCCAGAAACCTGGTGAACCTCAGTCTCTGTTGACAGTGAGCATGGAGCTGGCCTCATGTCTTGGATCTCAGCCTCTGGGCCCTGAGGCTCATGAGCTGCTGAGTGCTGCTAGGTGGGCATGGCCTCCTCTGAGGTTCTGTGGACAGGGCAGGTGCAGTGGGTGCCATTACATCATAGCTTATGTGACCATCACCCCCTGGAGTTCTGCAGGGAACAGTCCATGAGGCCAGCAGCGGTGGTTTCCTTAAAGGACCCACAACCCCACACAATGCCATCAGTTAGGGTCTCCTGGGCGGTCCTCAGTGTGCATGAGCTGGGAAAGCACCCAACTCATTCCACTCCTGCTTAGGAATCTTTGCTCTTCTAGAAATTCTGACCCTGAGAAACCCATGCTGCTTCTCTGACCCTCATCTATTTCTCTTCCCATTTGTCTCTTTCTCAGCCTTCCCCAGCAGTTGTTGTAAAGTGAAAGTCACATTAAATACGTGTTATCACTCCCTGCACATATATTGGTTTCCCTGTTTAACTTTTCACTCTGGGTTTCTTAGAAATAAAACACACACACACGCTTTTAACTTGGGAAGACAAGAAGATACATGATATTACTGCCTTGTTTCCAGTCCATGGCAGACATCACTAATCAATCACAGCACTCCCTCCTCCTGAGCGGGGCGCAGCTTCAGTGTCCTTTTTCATCATACATTCCAAGCGGAGAGTGAGAGTCGGTTGGAGTGAGCATGAGAGATATCTATTTATCTATTTACCATTCCTCAGAAATTCTTACTCAAAACTTACTCAAACCTCCAGCCCTGAATGTACTCCAGATCTCTGCTGTAGGGCACCTTGTTCCTTGGGGATTCATTCTCACATTCAGTGTGACCCATTTGAAATGAAATCATGGTTTCTCTTCTCCAAGTAGTCCTCACTCCCAAACTCCTTTCTCCTGTTAATAGCATGCCATTTCCCAGGCTAAAACATTCAGTTTTCTGACCCCTCCACGTCTCTGTGTTCTCCCCTTCTCAAGTCCTGCCAATGCCCCCAGCCTGTCACTCTGGCTTTAAGTGTTTCTCTGGTTTGTTTTTGCTGCCTCGACCGTTTGGACCTTTAATAGGCGGGCAGCAGTGTGCTACTAACAGGGTGGGTGGAAGGTGAGCCTCAAGTTGTGAAGCCTTCCAAGCCAAAGGGCATTTTGTCTGTTCTGAGCTCCCAGTCTCTGTGCCTCCTTAAGACAGGTATTATTTTCACTGTACTGGAGACACGGGAAAATAATGCCCACGAGCTCTGCACTTCACACCCTTGTTGTCACATCCACCACTGCATTCATCCTTCCTCCCCCTCTCCCTGCTTCTTTCCTTCTCTCCCTCCTGCCTTCCCTTCCTTCCTTTTATCAAATATTTATGGAGCACCCATTATGAACTAAGCAAGGCCTCTACATGTATAAAATGGGATGGTCAATGTAAACTATGTAACCCAGTGCCTGGGGCAGAGCAAGTACTGGATAAATGAGTTGGGGGCGAGAGTAAAGGCTGATTTTCTGGCCTGGAAATGCATCCAGAAATCACCTGACCCCTTTCATGTCACAGAGAAGGAAACTGTGGCCCAAGGCAGCTGGCCAAGATGCCTGCACAAGGTTGGGCAGAACTAAGACGAGACGCTAGAAATTTCAGTGACAACTCAGTGCCCTTTTTTTCTGCTGCCACTGCTGCCTCCATGAGGAGGGTAAATAGCCTTGGTTATGCTTCAGGTTGGAGAAGTGAGGCTGACTGTGACCCCAGACAAAGACACACCCACACATTCTTATATACACACACATTTATTTCCCTGTTGAACTGTCCTGAGCAAAATCTCTAGGAGGCAGCCAGGGTGGACCAGAGACCTAGCTCATGGAACAACATAGGGGCAAAAAAGTGCAGGAAAAAAAGTACAAAAAAAAAAAAAAAAAAGTGCTGTTTCTTCTGAAAAGCATCCTGTATCTCCAGCAGAGTCCTCCTCTGAACCTCCTCCCCCTGTGCCCCACGCGCCTAGCCTGCACACCCCACCTGCACTTCTTCAGATATAGCCCAGAGGGGCCCCCCTCCTCCATCCACCGAGTTCATCTAGCCCATCATAGTCTCCAGGGTGTCTGTCCTCCACACAGCCCTCCACGTGAATTTTCTAAAATGGAACTCTAATCATGTCACACCTTTGCTTAAACCTTTTCCACTTCTCATTCCCACTCTAGCCATTCTGCTTTTTCAAATGTCATTCCTTTGCTCATACTATTCCTTAGGATTCTAATAGCCATTTCCACCTTGGCATTAAAAAGATATTCCATAAAACAAATAAGCAAAAAACAATAAGAAAACAACACACCATCACTGATTTAGAGCACATGGGTTACAAATGGGAGAAATCTAACTACATCAAACATAAATAAATAGGACTTATAATTGAGAAGTTCAGTGGTAGACCAGCTTCAGGCATGGCTGGAACCAGGGATTCAAATGCTACCAGTAAGGGTTCCCCCCACCCCTTTTCATCTAGCTTTAACCTCTGCTCATCTCGTGTCCCTCTGTGCATTGACCACTTCCCACAGATACTTCTTTGTGTCCAGGGAATATAATTATAAATAGCCTCAACTTATATCATCCTCATAGCCAAACCTGACTTATCTATGAGGCACAGTAGACGCAGGGCCTTGGGCTCACAATGCTTTTAGGGGCCCACAAAAATGATTTCATTTCTTTTAAAGTCAGAAGAAAAAAATGAATTTTTGGTTGAAGAAAATGGTTTAATATCTGATATTAATATATTTGTTTTGTTTTATAATATAAATGCAGTCATAAAATGTAATTTTTAATTTTTTTTCTAGAGATGAGATGAAGGCCAAAGGGCTTAGGGCCCACAAAAGTCACAGTAAAGCCTTATTTGACTCTTAAAAAGGAAGAGAGACCCTTTCTCTCTGTTTCCATGTGTTAAACCTCCTGGAAAATCTGATTGTCCCTGATTGGATCATGTTCCAGAGCAAGTCCCTGGAAAGAGGGAGAGCTCTGATAGGTCCACCCTGAGGGGAGTTATCAACTTCATGCAAACACAAGAAATATAGTTTCCTGTAAAAAAAAAAAAAAATTCTGTTTTAAGAAAGTCCATCAAAACTTGACTATATCCCCCAGTGGACTCCCCTTCCCCAATGATTCCTTGCCCAACACCTTTACCAGCCCCAGGAAACTAGTTGCCTTCCCCTGTACACTCCCTTCACAGCTCATTCCAGTGTGACTGTAACTGATTAAATGACAGTTTCCTACCCTGGGGTGTGAGCTCCCTGAAGACAGAGTGAAGGAATAAGCAGCAAAAATCTGGTCTCTGGGAATGAGCAGAAAAAGGGATTGGCTCTGCTTAGGGGTGTGAGGAGACCTTTGATCTGGGTCTTAAAGGCTGGAAGTCTTCCTGGAGGAAGGGGTGCTTTAGCTGAATTTGGTGATGAGGGACGACTCCAGGGAACAGAAAGAGGTGAAAGGCCCCAGGACGGGAAGAACTTGGGGGTATAGAGAAGAATATAGCCAAAGATGAGCTGCAAAGAGAATGGGATGGGATCACTGGTTGGGGAGCGGGGGGCAGGCATGAGTGATACATAAAGGAATTTGGATTTTTTTCTTGCAAACCAAGCTCTGAGCCTTGGTCCATGGAGGGGTGAAAGAGAGCCTGAAATTGAGTGTGAAATGTTGTGTCTGGGTGCCTTTTTCTGCAGAGAAGATCCATAGCTCTCATCAGATTTCATCTTAAGAATCACTAGCAGCAGAGAGGTATTCAAGCTCCCGGAGGGTGGAGTGCCACACTCTAGACCATAAGCAGAACAGCTCTCTGACTGCTGCTCTGTAGAGATGGGCTAAAGAAGAAGTAGAGGCTGGGAGAGCTTTGAGAATCTGTTTCAAGAGCCTTGTGGCAATAACACCAAGTGGAGCAATTGGAATTAGAGGTAGCAGTAACATTAACAGGTCTTTCTTCATGGTGGGGTTGATGGAGAGGAGGAGAAAGTGGCTCCAAGGCTTCTAGTTTGTGTCATGATCTTATTATGGTAGGGTGTTTAATGAATTATTTTTTAATTTGATGATTGCCTTTGATTTATGCTTCCCATTTAGATGATGTATTTTTTTTAATTGAGATTTATTTCAAACTTAAGAATTTTTTTAAGGGTTAACATCTCTGATAAATACAAATTTCCACATTCTGCTTTTCCTTTGAGTTGCTGTTGTTGCCGTCGCGTCCTGTTCTGTGATAACTCTGCGGAACTATTTGTTACACCTATTTCTCTTGGTTGTCAATGCTGGGAGAACATCATTTAAAGAACAGACAAGGGTATCAAGACTCTCTGCTTTTCTAAATCCTGACTTTGACACCCTCCACAGCTACCCGCTCCCTTCCCCAGGGCTCAGCAGCTCGGACCGGCTGCCTTTCGGCCTCGAGGAGAACGGGGGCACTCCGTTCACCACCAAGGCTTCGGGAAGGCACCACCATCACCACCACCAGCACCAGCACCACACGAACTATGGCCTCTCGCTGACCCTGGAGAACAAGGAGGGGCTTTCCAGGTCCCCAAACTCCAGCAGTAAATCCCTGACAAGTAAGTTGGGGCATAGGGGGCAAGGTGGGGGAGCGGTGCTGCAGGGCGTGGGTGACTTTCCAAGATGCTCAAGACATCGGTGCAGCTTGGAATGGTGGTAATATCTGCGCCGGGTTACCAGGTCTGGGTGAGAGCAGACAAGAGCCTTGTGCATTAGGCAGAGGTGACTTAGGGATTGTGGTTTACTCACCAACACTGCTTTTGTTATGAGGAAGCAGATGTCTCTGCCTCATTCCACGCTGTTTCTCTGCTCCTGCTGTATCCAGTACTGGCTCGAGCGGTGGAACAGAGAGAGAGGGGAGTGAGGTGACTGAGTCTCACATTCTGTCTCATTCTTGCCTTCTGAAAGCAAGCTGTGAAGTAGATCTAGTGCACACTGCCAAAGTAGTCATGGAAATGGAGAATAAACAAATTAGAAAAGTTTCTAGGGACCTCCTTGGAGTTCCAGTGGTTAAGACTTTGCCTTCCAATCCAGGGGGTGTGGGTTCGATCCCAGTCAAGGAACTGAAATCCCACATGCCTCGCAACCAAAATGCCAAAACAAAGCAGAAGCAATATTGTAACAAATACAATACAGACTTTAAAAATGGTCCACATCAAAAAAATCTTTTAAAAAAGGGAAAAAAAGAAATGTTTCTAGCAATATGACAGGGTGATTTTGTATCTGTTAAAACTAATTAAAAATGTGGGCTTGGATTTTGTATGCCTGTTCTTTTCTTTTTCTAGAAAATCCTTTTTATTATATTTTACCAAAGAATTTGTGTGTGACAGGAGGTGGGGGGAGAACTTGTTCTGTATCACATGTGGTTTGAACAAGTGCCAAGATAGAGGTGAGAATCAAGAGGCTTGGATTCTAGTTCTCATGGTTGAGCCAATCCCCTCTTGGATCCAGGGTTTTCTCAACTATGGAATGGGCTGGAGGGTATTGAGATGATGGCCAAGGGAATCTTACAGGTCTGATATTTCATCAGTCTGTGGCTGGTGAAAAGGATGAGCCATTGAGCCTTCACTTGTAGACTGTGAATAGCAATTCTGGGTTGGCTGAGCTAGAAATGGTAACTCATTGTCCACTTTGGTATTGAAAAATTGATCCTATCCTCACTGTCCGGGCCAGAATACTGGAGTGCGTGGCCATTCCCTTCTCCGGGGATCTTCCCAACCTAGCGATCAAACCCAGGTCTCTCGCATTGCAGGCGGATTCTTTACCAATTGAGCCACCAGGGGAGCCCCCATATACAATTAAATAAATCTTTGGTTACTTGTATTTGGAGTATCTGTACAGGTGTCTGTCTCCCAAATGGACTAGAATTGTGTCTCATTCATCTCCTTATTCCAGCTTCCCAGATCCCAGTTGCTATCAATGCCTGGCACAAACTTTAATATGTAATGAATACCAAATGTTTAATGAATATTTAATGTACCCACGGATAAAAACAAGCTAGTGGGAGGAGTGGTGGTGAACTAATCCAACATACAATGAATTTGATTTTAGAAATATAACATGGTTTTTAAGAGCACCTTCATCTGCCTGTTAGCCTGAACACTAATCTTTCTAATGTGCATAGTGCTTTTCCATTAATAAAGCATTTGCACATGAATTACCGCACTTAATAAACACAGCAACCCTGCAAGGTAAGTAATTTTATTTTCATTTGAAAATGGCTCAGAGGCTCAGAGAGGTAAAGGAATCTGCCCAGGGTCATCCAGCTCACATATGCGGGGGGACTTAGGCTTTGAAACTTTGACCTTAAAATGTTCTCACATCCTACCTGCTAGTACATTCCTGAGAGATTCAAGCTGCCAGAGGAGGAACCAGACAGCAAGACTCTGAGGGTTGGTCTCTGGCAAGTGTCTTGCATCTCCTTTATCTCTCTGCCCTTTCAACCTTTCCTTACTCACTTACAGAACTGAGTCCGGGAACACCTGCCCTTTTCAGCGAAGCCGCTGCTCATCTAAAGAAGCTGGAACTGGAAACTGTGAAGCCTGCTGGACCCTGGCCTGCTCTGCACATCAATATAAATAAGGTGCCAAGAACCAGAGCTGGGTGATGCACGTGGACCTGGGGTTCACTCACACCTCTCATTATGACCCCGCCTGCCTCTTAAACCATGTGCCTTTGTCTTGGAGGGATTTCTACTCAACCTCTCATGACATTTCTGCTCAGGCATGTCTCTTAGGAGCCGAAATTCACTTATATTCTTTTGGGGTGGGTTACAGCAGTAGGGGCCGCCTCTGGTGCTGAGCCGCTCAGACTGGATCTGTTCGTGGTCCTCTCCATCCTTCTAACTGAAGTTCCTCCAGGGAAGCCTCCACATTGACCTCTTTCTGGTTTTACTCCTTGGAATTAGTCTGCATGGGCTGCTATCACAGATTATCATAGACCAGGTGGCTTAAATAGCAGACATTTATTTCTCATTGATCTGAAGTTTGCGAAGTCCAAGGTCAAGGTGTGGATGATTTGGTTCCCTGGTGAGAGCTCTCTTCCTGTCTGGGAGCCAGTTGCCTTCTCACTGCCGGAATAGAGGGCTCTTTCTTCCTCTTCTTATAAAGCCATTAATCCCGTCATGAGGGTCCTACCCATGTGATTTTATCTCAGTCTAATTACTACTTCTCAAAGGCCCTGTGCCCAGATCCCATCACAAGGATGGTTAGGATTTCAACATATAAATTTGGGGAGGACACAATTCAGTCCATAGCACTCTCTGTCTCTCCCCGACAGCACCTGGCACATCATAGATATTCAGTAACTGTTTGCTAACGGAAGGAAGGGAAGGATTAGAGTAGGGAGGGAGGGGGACTTCCCTGGCAGTCCAGTGGTTAGAGCTCCACACTTCCATTGCAGGGGGCATGGGTTCAATCCCTGGACAGGTAACTAAGATCCCACATGCTGCATGATGCAGCCAAAAAATAAAAGGCTGGCTTATGTGTTTAAAAATAAAAAAAATAAAAAAATAAAAAAGTAGGGATGGAGGTCTTGAGGAAGGGACTGGGCAAAAACCAAGTTCTCTTTTGGCTAGACCTGTTCTTATATCAAAATGGGCAGCCTTATAAAAACCAAGTTATATCTTAGAACTGTAGAAAGCCAGTGCTGGAGTCAATCTATCATTTACTTCAACCTTTTCAACATCTCAGACCCGAGGAAGGGACCTGGCATTCTTAAAGTCAGAGCAGCGGCTGAATCCCTGGACCCCTGACTCCCAGTACAGTGCCCTTTGCACTCGAACATGCTTCTTCAGTTTCTACCCTAGAGTCGCTCGCCTTAGGCTCTAGTGATATTTCGGCCTGATACTTTGGGGGAGAGGCCATCCTGTGCGTTGCAGGATGTTTTGCAGCACCCCTGGCCTCTACCCCATCCTGGCGTGACAACCAAAATTGTCCCCAGACATTGCCAAATGTCCCCTGAAGAGCAAAATTGCCCCTGGTTGAGATCCACTGTTGCATACACTTTTAAAAATCCTTACAGGAATAGTCTTCTTTACTCACGGATCATTTTTTCTAACCCCAGTGCCTAGCTTTGCCTCTTTGTAAGAGGGAGTTAACAATTTGGAATTAATTAACAATATCACTTTAATTATTAATTAAATTATTTAAAATTATAATTTATAGTTATATTAATTTAATTATACATTAAATTATTAATTACCAACATCACTTTGCTGACAAAGGTCCGTATAGTCAAAGCTATGGTTTTTCCAATAGTCATGTATGGATGTGAGAGTTGGACCATAAAGAAGGCTGAGCACCAAAGAATTGATGCTTTCGAACTATGGTGCTGGAGAAGACTCTTGAGAGTCCCTTGGACTACATGGAGATCAAACTAGTCAATCCTAAAGGAAATCAATCCTGAATATTCACTGGAAGTACTGATGCTGAAGCTCCAATGCTTTGGCCACTGCTGCGAAGAGTCAACTCATTGGGAAAGACCCTGATGCTGGAAAAGATTTAAGCAGGAGGAGAAGGAGGTGACAGGATGAGATGTTTGGATGGCATCTCTGACTCAGACATGAGTTTGAGCAAACTCTAGGAGATAGTGAAGGACAGGGAAGCCTGATGTGCTGCAGTCCATGGGGTCACTAAGAGTAGGACATGACTTAGCAACTAAACAACAATAAACTATTAATTAATTATTTGGAAGATCTGGCCTGGAAAGCTCCCATTCCTTACCCAAGTTGATGAACATAGGAACATTATACCTCCTATCTGGGCTGTTCCTCCACCCTAGACATCCCTCTAGCTTACACTAGACTTCCAGAGTTTCTCAGAAGACCCTCCATCCCCTTGTACCCACCACAGTGGGGAAGCCTCGGGTCCCTCTGATCACTCTTGAGCCCCAACTTTAAGATCCTGTTCACCTACTTTTTTCTTCAGTACTACCCTCAATGATAGTTGGCTGGAAAAATAATTCTTCCTCCAGGATGGCTTTTATATTCATTCAATCAACACATCTTCATTGAGCAGGCTTGTGCTAGCTGTTTGGAGTCAGCCTAATGGATTATGTGCCTGGGATTGGTCTTCTTTCTCTTAGTCTCCAGGTTTTCAACTTTTCTTCTGCAGTCCACACAATAAATCGTTTTAACAAGGACTTACCTGGAGCTTGGCAAAATCAAAAATATTTTGCAGGAAAGTATAGCATATGGTAGCAGAGAACTCACAAGTTGTATGTAATTTGTAGTTGCTGTGAATCTTGTGGGACATTAACAATCGTGGCTTGCTCTGGGTTAAGGTGTAGCTGAGGCAGCTGTGAGTATTGAGCACTTGCCATGCACTCAGGGCTTCCCTGGTGGCTCAGATGGTAAAGAATCTGCCTGCAAGGTGGGAGACCCTGGTTTGATCCCTGGGTCGGGGAGATCCCCTGGAGAAGGGAGTGGCTACCCACTCCAGTATTCTGGCCTGAAGAATTCCATGGACAGAGGAGCCTGGTGGGCTACAGTCCATGGCGTTGAAAAGAGTTGGACGTGATTGAAGGACTAACTTTGACTACTCCCGTGCACTCAAGCAATAATGCCCCTCTTTTCTCCTTCACGTGAAGAAACGGATCAGTGAGCATGGAGAATAGAGTGATGCCAGATAACCATGACTTTGTCCTAACACATAGGCAAGTATATGACTTCACACTATGATTCCTTATCATTAATAAAAACAATCATTGCAACAGGCATCATAAATTATCATGATACCACAACTGGGAACCAATGATTCTGATGGCTTTTAAGGTTTTTTTCAGTCTCAAGAATCCTCTGATTCTTCTAAGGTTTGGATATGTTAATGGTGAGAAGACATTCTGATTGCCCATTTCCAAAGGTGCACCCAAAATTGTCACAGACATTTGAATTTCATCAGATTTGAAACATGTAGACAATTTGTATCAGTAGTTGAAAACTGCATCTGATCACTTCTTTATCCCTGAATGATATCCTTAAACAGAAGGGCTATTTACAATGACAATTATATCAAAGCCCAATTACCATTCATCTGTGTGTTTTGAAATCTGAATTTCCATATTGAATGATACAACCTCTTTTCACAATTCAAATTGAATGTAAAATACAAAATATGGTCACACAAAAGAGAGAAAGCACAACATTCCTGGAGCCATCCTCCTGGATGGAATTATAGTCTTGCTGTAATTCAGATGTTTACCCCTCATAGAGATGCCTTTTATGCAAACATAAATGCAATGATGATACTCAAGGTTTCCAAAATGTATGTTGGTTTTCACCTGAGTCAAGTCATAGAGCTGAACAGTAGCTCCTGCTTGGTCAGATAAAGCAAGAATAAGCCAGCTTGACGGAGAAGGCAATGGCACCCCACTCCAGTACTCTTGCCTGGAAAACCCCATGGACGGAGGAGCCTGGTAGGCTGCAGTCCATGGGGTTGCTAAGAGTCGGACACAACTGAGCGACTTCACTTTCACTTTTCACTTTTATGCATTGGAGAAGGAAATGGCAACCCACTCCAGTGTTCTTGCCTGGAGAATCCCAGGGACGGGGGAGCCTGGTGGGCTGCCATCTATGGGGTTGCACAGAGTCGGATGAGACTGAAGTGACTTAGCAGCAGCAAGCCAGCTTGAATTTTCTATCCAAAAAGCAGTACAGAATTGCTAAATTCAAGGGGAAAATCAGTGCTGAATTCCCACTGATTTCTTATTTTAGCAGCATTCTGTTTTCTTTTCAAAGTCGGTCTTTGGTCATTACGGTCAGTATAGCTGTACCCCCTTAAGCAATCGTCAAAAACCTTGAATGGGCTTTAGAACCAGTTCAATTCTTGTATTCCAGCATATCACTCCAAAAAATTAAATCTAATTAAAAATTAACTCTTCATACACCTGTGAAAACCTCGTGGTTCAGTTCAGTTCAGTCGCTCAGTCGTGTCAGACTCTTTGTGACCCATGAATCACAGCACACCAGGCCTCCCTGTCTATCACTAACTCCTGGAGTTCACTCAAACTCACGTCCATCGAGTCAGTGATGCCATCCAGCCATCTCATCCTCTGTCGTCCCCTTCTCCTCCTGCCCCCAATCCTTCCTAGCGTCAGGGTCTTTTCCAATGAGTCAGCTCTTCGCCTAAGCTGGCCAAAGTATTGGAGTTTCAAGCCTTAGCATCAGTCCTCCCAATGAACCCTCAGGACTAATCTCCTTTAGGATGGACTGGTTGGATCTCTTGCAGTCCAAGGGACTCTCGAGTCTTCTCCAACACCACAGTTCAAAAGCATCAATTCTTCGGTGCTCAGCTTTCTTCACAGTCCAACTCTCACATCCATACATGACCACAGGAAAAACCATAGCCTTGACTGGATGGACCTTTGTTGGCAAAGTAATATCTCTGCTTTTCAATATGCTATCTAGGTTGGTCATAACTTTCCTTCCAAGGAGTAAGCATCTTTTAATTTCATGGCTGCAGTCACCATCTGCAGTGATTCTGGAGCCCCAAAAAATAAAGTCTGACACTGTTTCCTCTGTTTCCCCATCTATTTCCCATGAAGTGATGGGACCAGATGCCATGATCTTTGTTTTCTGAATGTTGAGCTTTAAGCCAACTTTTTCACTCTCCACTTTCACTTTCATCAAGAGGCTTTTGAGTTCCTCTTCACTTTCTGCCATAAGGGTGGTGTCATCTGCATATCTGAGGCTATTGATATTTCTCCCGGCAATCTTGATTCCAGCTTGTGCTTCTTCCAGCCCAGTGTTTCTCATGATGTACTCTGCATAGAAGTTAAATAAGCAGGGTGACAATATACAGCCTTGACATACTCCTTTTCCTATTTGGAACCAGTCTGTTGTTCCATGTCCAGTTCTAACTGTTGCTTCCTGACCTGCATATAGGTTTTGGCAGGTCAGGTGCTCTGGTATTCCCATCTCTTTCAGAATTTTCCACAGTTTATTGGGATCCACACAGTCAAAGGCTTTGGCATAGTCAATAAAGCAGAAATAGATATTTTTCTGGAACTCTCTTGCTTTTTCGATGATCCAGCGGATGTTGGCAATTTGATCTCTGGTTCCTCTGCCTTTTCTAAAACCAGCTTGAACATCTGGAAGTTCACGGTTCACGTATTGCTGAAGCCTGGCTTGGAGAATTTTGAGCATTACTTTGCTAGCGTGTGAGATGAATGCAATTGTGCGGTAGTTTGTACATTCTTTGGCATTGCCTTTCTTTAAAAAATGGCAAAAAAAAAAAAAAAAGGTGGTACTAGATTATTGACATCTGAGACACTCTACAGTGAGGTAACGGATACAGATTTCTTACTGAGAATCACAGTTTTCAGCAAGATTATTGTAAAAATACGAACGACCGTTGAACTAACAAGTCACAGAAGATCCCCTGGAGAAGGAAATGACAACCCACTCCAGTGTTCTTGCCTGGGAAATCCCATGGATAGAGGAGCCTGGTAGGCTACAGACCATGGGATCACAAAGAGTCAGGCACAACTGAGCGACTGAACACACACACACACACACACACACACACGTCACAGTATGTGACTCAGAGTTTGAGTCCTGGTTCTGCCACTGGCTCTGGCTGCATGAATCTGAAAGAGTCTCCTTGGACCTTCCCAGTCCTGTCCTCGTGAGCTTCCTACCACTTCCTCTCCCTGCTTCACGCGAGAAGGAGAGGATGCGCTTGTGAATCCTTGGCAAATAGTAAAAGCGCTGGTACAAACATCAGGAGTTGGTGACACACTTGTCTCTGTGTTATTTGCAGTGATGATTGTTGAGAAAGATTAATGTATGTGTTTCCTTAGTTCTTTGTTTACCATTTGTTACATGTATTTTGGTTCATCTCAGGCCGAAGAGAAAAAAGTTTCTGAGAAGACTCTCCAGACTCCACTTTTGCCGTCCCCCGTGGCTGATCACGTGAAGTGTAACATTCTGAAGGCCCAGCTGGAGAACGCGTCCCGAGTGAGCGCCCAGGTGCGTGCCTGCAAGCCTTTGATTTTCTGTCTCGAGGTTTCATCAGTGACGTGTAGAAGAGGTGCTCTGGGACTGCTGTGTCAGCCGGGTCCAGCCAGGACGTAGGAACCACACCTGTTAAGTGAATAGAGCTTTTAATATAAAGAGTTATTAACCAGTGTAGTTATTGGGTTGGCCAAAAAGTTCATTTGTGTTTTTCATAACATCTTGGAGCAAAACCTGAAGGAATGTTTTGGCCCAAAGCCAGTAGTTGTTGGGAAAGTGAAAGGGCCAGCTCTGTGCCCCGTGGTGGGTCTGAGGGCCGCTGGCTGCTACATCTGTTGATCTCCAGTGTGAGCTCAGCCGGCCTGGCTGGCTGAGTGGGTGTCCTTCCATCCACACACTTCTTTGTGGGACTCACTAGAGGGAGGAGGACAAGGCTTCTTTCAAAATCATATGACGTGACTCCTCCCAGGCTTGTTACACCGATGTGAAAGGACAGATTCTAAAGTCTTTTGAAGGCTCTAAGTGCTGTGTGAGCATGGAGCTGCTTATTATCCCTGATCTAAAAATGTGAGGTAGGGAATTAAACTGTGGGTTTGACTTTTCCTACAGCATCCGTTTCTCATTCAGTCCTGAGCTGGCACATAGCAGGTACTCGATAAGAGTGTGAATGCAAGCATTGATTGTATTTGAATGATTAAGTGTTAATCCCCACGATGGGGAATGACTCAAGAAAATATTTTTTTGTTAAATTAAATAAACACCGGAAAAAAAAAAAACAACTGGTTATTGACTGAGTACTTGATGATCTACCTCTTTGATACACCTTCACATTTCTGTAATCCTTTGAATGTAGGACACTTGGGAACATTTTTGCGTGCCAAGATATTAAGTTTTGACTAACCTGCCTGTTTTCTTTAGCAGGTTGGAAAAGAGGAATCAACGTTTGTAAATATTAATAAGAAATCCACTCTCCAGGACGCTAATGTAAGGTCTGTTGCTTCTTGTTTGAATGGGGAAACAATAGTACCATCAACTTTATTCTCAAAGCGTTACTCATGAGGGCATTTGATAATAAAGTAGAGAAGAAAAAGAAAACTGAGAGAATGTGAGCCTGAAGAGAGCGAGAAAAAGACTGTCTCAACTTCCTTTATGTCTCAAAAATGCCACTTACTCTGTTTTAATATTTCTACCTGCTGTATTAGCAAGTCACTTTGAGTTGCTTCTCAGGCATGTTGACCTGACCATGTCAGTCCCCTGTTTCAAGTCAGGGTGGAGTCCGGACTCCTTAACAGAGCAGAGGGAGCCCTTCATGACCTGGCTTCTGCTCGCTGTCTCAGCTCAGTTCAGTACTCGTCCCTTGGTCCATTATCTGAGCCCCGGGAAGTACTAGAGTCATAGATATTCTTTAAAACCTCCAGATGACCACCAACCCAAACCCAGAGAAAAACCTTTCTTTCCTAATCTCATAGAAAGTAGACACTCTTCACCTCTCTGTGAATAACTAGCTATAGATCATGGCAGCCCCATGGACACCTTGGCAGTCTGCTAACACTGGTGGGGTCTCCTTAGGATAAAGTTTCCTAAAATGTCCAAGGAACACTGCATCAGCATCTTGTTAAAACCAAAAACTACAGTCCTCCTCCAGACATTTCAGATCCTTTGGTGGGAGGTAGGGCCATTTTGGCGGGGGTAGGGGTGTCGTAGTGGGGAAAGGCCAGAAACAAGAATTTCAAAAAACACCTTACATAATCTAGGGAACACTACCCTGGGAAAGTCTTATACTTGATGCTAAAAACAGAAGTGAATATTTCTCTATGCTATCTTATGATGCCTAGTCCATTTTCTTGGTATAAATTGGTCTTACTCCGGAGATACATACCCTGCTGCCTCTTGGACTTTTTGAAACCTTAATTCATCTCTTCCAACCCTACCCTGCTGCCCATTTCATCAGTTTTCCTATCTTGGTTAATGTCATTGTTGCGTGTGTGCACGTGTGCTCAGTCGCTTCAGTCGTGTCTGAGTCTTTGCAACCCTATGGACTGTAGCCATCAGACTCCTCAGTCCATGGGATTCTCCAGGCAAGAATATTGGAGTGGATTTCCATTCCCTCCTCCGGGGGATCTTCCTGACCCAGGGATCGAACCTGTATCTCCTGCATCCCCTGCACAGTAGGCAGATTTGTTACCAATGAGCCAGCAGGGAAGCCCCGATGTCATTGTTACCTACCTGTTATCCATACCTGCTGCCTGGGAGTCCTTGACTTTCTCCTATTCATGCCCTCATCTAATTGGTCACCAAGTCCTGCCAATTTGACTTTCATATTATCTCCTACATCCATCCCCTCCTTATCATGACCCTCTTCCCAACCTACCGCCAGCCCTCACCATTTCTCATGCTGGATAACCACTACTATAGTTTTCTAAGATGCTCCATCTGGCCTGTCCTCACCAGCATCCTTTGTTGCTCTAAGGGCCTTTCTAAAATGCAAGTCTGACATGCCACTCCCTCGCCAGAAACTTTCAGTGACTGCCTTTGCCTTTAAATAAACATCTCAGCTTGAGGCACCTCATGCATGGGCCCTGGTTTCCCCTCTAGTCACAAGCCCCAGATCTTCCCCTGGAACGTTACCTTGTTGTTGTTCAGTTGCTAAGTTGTGTCTGACTCTTTGCGACCCCATGGACTAGCACACCAGGCTTCCCTGTCCCTCACTATCTCCCGGTGCTTGCTTGGATTCATGTCCATTGAATCAGTGATGCTATGACTTTACCTTACCCATCAGCAGATCTGGGTCTCCACTCTGTCTCCTACCTTGGAAGTCTTCCCTCCATCTGGTTAAGTCTAAACCCCTCCTTGAAGCTTTCCAAACACCACCCATTCCACCCTAGCAGAGTAATGTGCTCCCCTGAGTTCTTCCAGGGACTGCGTTCAGTTGCCTCCGGGGGGCCAGCTTGAGGAAGTCATGAACCTAGAATACGTTGACTCTATTTCATGGTTGCTCATTTATGTTTCTTTAACATTTATTGCACTCTGGCCACATACCTGTCACCACCAAATTAGGCACTCAGCAGAAGGGAAGATGGAGGCCCAGACGTGTTAACTGACTTACTAGAAGTCTCTTGCTGAGAATCTCAGTTTGTTTTGATGTCCATTGGTCCCAGAAAGTAATTACTGTTGGTTTTTTTTTTTAAGTGAAATCACTCAATCATAAAAATGTGTCAAAACTTTTCCTTAAAATCACAGTTAGGAGTAAGCCCATTGGTTAACTGGCATGTTTTCTTGAGGAAATATAAAAATGAAACTTAATTTTTAACATTTTAATCTGGACATAGAATGAAATGTTTTAGAGTGAGTCCTAAAGGTCTTCTGATTATATATTTTTTATATGAACTACTCTATCATTCTTTGTATATTTAGAAAATGTATTCTGTGTTATGTTTAAAATAACATAGATACTAGATTACTTACTTGGAAGTAAGAATAGGCTATCCACGGGTTTCCCTTTACTCGTTTCACTGGCAAAACCTGGTTATGAACAAAAACCTAATGTTGGGAAGGGGGTGTTTTGGGCAGAGAAATTTCATGTGATACCCCAATCATGTTCAGTTCCTGCTTGTTGTATTTTCCTCCTTATAATTTTTTTATTTTGGCTTTTCTGTGGTATTTTTAAATAATTATATGTAATAGGTAGAGTGAAGAGGAGGGAAAAAATGACTATCTTGACTATCAGTGTTAGTAAGAGTAAGGTATAAATTAACTGAGAAAGCAGTCCCTACTGTCAAAACCAGACCATAAACCTCTTTGTTGATGTTGTTCTGCTTTTCTGATGTGTCTCTAGAAGTCCTATTCCTATACGTGTGGAAACTACACAACCAGCTATGGAAAAGCCGGAGATCAAGCCTCCCCGAGTGCGGAAGTTAACAAGACAATACAGTTTGTGAGTTCCATGCTGCAAGTTTTTCAATTACAACAACAAAGGCGAAGCCAAATGTCCAGTTGTAAATGCTTCTTAGCCCTTCACATCCCTCCCAAAGGACCACCTCAAAAAAAACAGTCTGTTTTCCGATGTAAGTCATAATGGTGCTGGATCTTTCTCCCTGACAACATGACGCGGGTGGCATATGCATTCTTTATTGACTGCTTTAGAACAAATTACTACAAGATTTAGTGGCTTAAAACAGTCTGCATTTACTTTCTCACAATTTCTGTGGGTTGGGGTCCAGGCATGGCTTAGCTGAGTCTTCTGGGTCAGGGTGTCTGTTAAGGCTACCCTCAAGATATTGGCAAGGGCTGCAGCCTCATCTGAAGGCTCATTCATACAGTGTGGGGCAGAACTCAATTCCTTGAGGGCTGTTGGACTGAGGACATCATTCCTTGCTGGCTTTTGACTGGAGGTTGCCTTTAGTTCCTAGACACGCAGACCTCTTCCACTTTCTCTAGCAGAGAAAATACACAAGAAGAGCCAGAAAGACTTCTAGAAAGGCAACATCACAGCCTTTTATAACCTAATCTCAGACATGACATTTCATCACTTTTGCCCTATTCTCTTCATTAGAAGCAAGTCACCAGATCCAGCCCACACTTAAGGGGAGGAGCTTCCTCAGGGGCACAGACGCACAGGAGGAACATGGGGAGTATGTCGGATGCTGTCTCCGTCGTGCCTTAGTGAAATGGTAGCCCTGTCAATAGAGCCAAAGCTGATCCCTGAGCAACAAGAAGAGCTCTATTCCTGTAGGAATTCCCTGGTGGCTCAGTGTTAAAGAATCCACCTGCCAATGAAGGAGACGTGTTCAATCCCTGGTCCAAGAAGATTCTTGGAGAAGGAAATGGCAACCTACTCCAGTATCCTTGCCTGGAGAACCCCATGGAGCCTGGCATACTATAGTCCACAGAGTCACAGAGTCAGACATGACTTAGTAACTGAACAGTAACAACATATTTGTGTAGGAAGAACCGTATTCCTGTAGCAGGAGCCCATATTCCTGTAGGAGGAGCCCATATTCCTGTAGGAGGAGCCCATATTCCTGTAGCAGGAGCCCATATTCCTGTAGCAGGAGCCCATATTCCTGTAGGAGGAGCCCATATTCCTGTAGGAGGAGCCATATTCCTGTAGGAGGAGCCATATTCCTGTAGGAGGAGCCATAGGAGCCTTATTCCTGTGGGTGGAGCCATATTTCTGCAGGAGGAGCCATATTCCAAAGTGTGCCAGAACCAGCAGGACCTGTCCAGTTCTGTTGAACTTAACAAAAGTTTCCTAATTCCCTTGTGCACAGGGATATTCTAGACACTGTGAGGGAAGAACAAAGTGACTTTGACAATTCCCATGCAAGGACTTAAATTTGTTAGAGGGAAAGACAGATTGTAAATAATTTTAATCCAAAGAGGGCAGGTAAATGCTGCAGTTAAATGTGGTGGTACATTAGTAAAATCACAGTGGTTGTTCCCATTTCTTGACCTCAGCTATGGCCCAGGTATCCTGTCTGGATATATAATTAATTGGTCAGAGAGCTGCAAGGGGATCTTTTGGTGCAGTGCAAAGCATGGGGCTCTGGAGTTAGAAAGGCTTCTTGTTCACTGTCATAAACTCTTGGGAAAATTACTCTTTGAATCTCTCTGTAATCTGTAAAATGGACAAAGATTTTGTGAGGGTAAACATAAGATAATGTGGGTAAGCCCTAGCAAGGGACCTGGCTGAAGGATGAGTTAGTTCCTCTTGCTTTCTTATTATGCACCTGAAGCCTCTAAAAAGGTCAAGTTTAGGAGGTACCAAGACTACAGTGTACAGGACAGGGAGCAAACTGTGGCTGCAGCTCTCCGGCAGTCACCTCTGGCCTGCCACCTGCCCCTTGTGAAAAGGAGGAGGGGGCTATTTCAGGACAGACGCGTTCCACCTCATTAGCCTTAGTTGAAACTTCTGGACTGTATAGCAGCTGTATTTCCTAGGAAAGTCAACATGAGAAAGCTTCAAATGATTAACATTCCTAGTGATCTCTGGGGGACAGATTAACCAATGAAAAATCTGCTTCCCAGGGGATAAAGCTGGCAAGATTAGCCTTTCATTTTACATTTCGAAATTCAAAATGTTATTATCACCCATTCAGGATATGTAGTCATGTTGGAAACAGTGACTATTACATGGCCTGGAAGGAAAGAAAATTTAACTAACTCACCAAATTGCCTCTTTTAAGGAAACCCTTTTTGAACCTCTGATTTTGTGTGTATTTCATAAGATACCCCAAAGTATTCTGGTTTGAAAATCAAAGAATGTCACCGTTTTCCCCATTAGTAGTAAATAGCAAAATTAACAGATGGGATGTTCCCAGTTTTGCATTTTCATCCCATAGATAGTTTTTGTATTGTCAACTCTAGTTACCACTACTTTACTCATCTCTTCCACTCACAGATATTGATGAAGTTAATAAACACATGGTTAAGGGATATAGATTGGAAAAATTAAGATTTCTCATTCCCTCAAAAATAATTCTGCATCATTATTTTTGACATGTGGGGAGGTGTGTGCCTTTTTTAGTGGTTACAGTATTCCTAGTTCCTAGGTCAGAATTATATGTGCTTGTTTGGGTTTTAGGCTACTTCATCAAAGCATCATGATATTTAGGTTCTCTGAACAGGTTTTCAAACTGCCACTTTTTAGGATATAAACAAAAATCTCAGCTGTGTTCTTTTCTCGAAATACGAGATAGGGAGGAAAAATGTGACTGTTGTATTTAGAGTGAAGGAATTAAACTCTGCAAAGAGTTTAAGGCAGGTAAAAGTATATCTTTATATTGAGATCAGCTGGTATGTGTAGAAAATGATGATCTTCTTAGTTTTCCCCCATAAATTGAACTTTACTATTTATTTAGATATAGTGTGGGGACTTCCCTGGCTCCCCAGTGGTTTGGATTTTGCCTTCCTATGCAGGGGATGTGGATTCGATCCCTGGTAGGGAAGCTAAGATCTCACATGCCTCGCAGCCAGAAAACCAAACATGAAATAGAAGCAATATTGTAACAAATTCAAAAAAGACTTTAAAAATGATCTACATTAAAAAAAATCTTAAAAAAAAAGGTAAAAGTAAACAGTGTAAAAATCTGAAACTATTCAGCAAGACAAAAAATCCAAAGAGAAAATAAACTAATCCCCTAGAATCATACCATCAAAAATAATCAATGTTCACCTTTATGACTATTACTCTAGACATTTTTCCATGCCTTTCTTTAAAACAGAAAGGCATCATTTCAAAGAAAAGAATCATACCATATGTAAAATTTTACTTATTACAATGTTTCATGAATTGACTTTAGATACCATGTGTTCATCATATATCACATTGATAACGTAAGCTATCTAGCATGGCCCAAGGCCTTAGGTATGGTAAGCCACTTATTCAGCAGGATATTCCAAGGGTCCAGGGGTTCTCTCAGGAGCTTGTCAATGACCAGTGTTTCCTTTGGAATGTGCAGGGTTCAGGCAACTGGATCTTTCTGGTTTAGCACTTTCCTGCACAGGCAGGAATCTGGTTGGCAGCAGGCAATAGGGAACCTGTCCTAATTTCTGTAAGTTTGAGAAAATACTGTCCATGCCAAGAGTGGACGATTGATGGTGCTTCTCTTTGCCAGGATGATCAGATCAGAAAGGCTTCCAGCCTTGGCATACCTTGTGAGAAGTCAAGCCTTCCCCATAAATTCAGGCTCTGGAGATGAGCCCCAGGTGCCAGCCCAGACTTCTCCTCCCTCATGTGACTTCCTGTCCAGTGTCCTTTCCATCATGGGTCATCCCGTTTGATCAGAGAGGGGCTAAAATCAGTACTACTTGGCCCCAGGACAATTGTGCCCAACTCCTCCTTTATAACCAGTTTATCACCAAAGGGACAGTTGCTGTTAGACCATAAGAGGAGTCTTTCTTTCAAAACAGTAGGTTTCTACAGCTCTTATATTTACCCTTCTATGGGAGGCTACTCAGAATAACATCCCTTGGTTTGGTGGGTCCTCAAAATATTAAACATAGAACTACTATACAACTCACCAATTCCCCTCCTAGGTAGAATTCCAGTCCAAAAGAGTTGAAAGCAGAGACTCAAACAGATGTTTGCACACCACGTTCATAACAATAGCTAAATGGCAGAAACAACCCAAGTGTCCATCAACAGATGAAGGGATAAACAAAATACAATCTATCTATACAATGGAATATTATTCAACCATAAAAAGGAATGAAACTTGGACTTATGCTACGACATGGATAGATCTTGAAAACATTACAGTCAAGAAAAATAACCCAGATACAGAGAAGTATTTACTATATAATTTCATTTATATGAGGTACCTAGAGTAGTCACATTCATTCGGACAGAAAACCATGTTGGGGAGGGGTGTAAAATTTCCCCTCTTCCCTTTCTGAGTTCTTGTGGCCAGACCAATAATAAAATAAGAAGACAGGTTATTAGGAGAACAGGAAACAAATTTTAATCCATGCACATGGAGATCTCATAGAAATAGCACCTAAGAAGTGGCCAAAGCAGGCAGCTTTTGTACTTTTTAGACAAAGAAATAAAAAATTTGTAAGCAATTGACAGGATAAAGAAACTTAGGTATTGGGTGCTCAATTAGTGAAGAATCTAAACAGTTTGGACTTGGGATAGTAACTTAAAGAAGCAGCAAGGTTTGTTTATATAGGCTTCTTGGCCTAAATTCCCTATCTCTGTGATAAAGGGGTCTTTCTGCCTAGGAAATGGCACCCCACTCCAGTACTCTTGCCTGGAAAATACTATGGACGGAGGAGCGTAGTAGGCTGCAGTTCATGGGGTCGTAAGGAGTCGGACACGACTGAGCGACTTCACTCTTTTTTCTGCCTACTATAGGGAGTACACCTTTCACATGAGAGATTTATATCCTGCTTTCAGGGAGACAGAGAGGAGGGTCAGAGTGCTGGTGGCTATTTCTTAAGTAACTTAATTCCAAATAATCAATATGACAGACCTTTATACCACATACCAAGCTGAAAGGAGAAAGTCTGTCAGAAATTAAGAAACAACTTTTTGCAATACTTTATATTATAATTTGACATTATGAAGAGAAGAAGAAAACTTGAGACCCTCAGCAGAATGTCAATATTCTCTTGGAAGCCAGTACAAACTATATATATATATTTTTTAACCTCTCACGAAATCTTTATTTTCAGTTTTCTGCTTATTCCCTTGTCTTCTCCCTAATCATTTATCACGTGCATCATTGCTCTTCCACTTCCCATTTTCCAGACTGTACTTGTAAGCACTCTTTGGAAAAGAAGCACAAAGATGCAAATATTTCTCTTACAAAACCCTTGAAGTCATACTGAAAGCCTCACGTTGAAATTTATGTACCTCAGTACCAGTAAGTTTTCTTATCCCCACATAACTGCTATTTTGAAAAGAAACACTGAACACACAAGGTAGGGAGTACAAACTATATTGATAAATATTTATTTCTGATTTAAATGCCAAAAGTCATTACTCTTTCTGGCTAAATGCCAAAGGACAAAATTACCCTAAATTGTTTCTAAAATGCAAATTTTCATAACTAGGATATTATATCTCATAGTGAATACATATTTTATTTAATGGTAAAAATATCTCTTATCTGATTAATTAAAAAATGTGGACATTTCCAGAAATAAATTTTCAGTAATGGTGGTAATTCAATCTTTCCTTCAGGGTCTTCAAAAAATGCTATATAAAAAATGTATTTTTTTCTCCGTATAGTTTTATTAAAATTAAAAACAACTCTATCCTAATAAATCAATATGCTATTGTGGCATATTTGGGGGTGGCCCACTCTGAGCCCCAACAGCAGAACAAACATTACCAGGGACTACAGGGAGGGGACCATGGAGAGATATTGTCTGATGAGTACAGAGTTGCTGTTGGGATGATAGAGAAGTCTGGGGTATAAATAAAGTAATTGCTATCCAACATTGTGAATGTCTAAGCCACTGAATTATATGCTTACAAATGGATAAAATGGTAATTATTATGTTATATTTTTATATTAAGATTTGTTTTTCATCCCTGGGAAAGTGACAGAAAATCCAGCCCAAAGTTGCTTTGGCTAAAGGTTGATATATAGGCTCCCGTAAGCTGGACATCTGGTAGACATCTGGGGAGACCCCAGCCCCTGCCCTAGCGTCCCAGCCCTCCCCTCTTCCCTCCACTCCCCTGTTTGTTGTTGTAATGAGCAGAGCTTCATGTGCTTTTAGTAACCGCAGCGATGAAGACGACCTCCCTCCAGACCTGGCCGAGGCAGTGGGAGCGCCCACAACTCCAACCACGGCCGCCGCCACCGCCACCGCCACACAAGTCTCAGCGCCGCTGCTGTCCCCCAAAGTTCACAAGATCAGCTCGCCTCAGAACTCAGAAGGCAAGGGCCAGCTGTCCCCAGGGGCCAAGGTACGGGAGAAGCCCTGAGGAGCAGCTCTACTTGCTGCAGTTTGTGCATAAATTCAGTGTGTGGCATCTGTGCACATTTGAGCTTTGTGTCATCAACTCTGGGTGCTCCTGAAGCAACAGTAACAACCACATGTTTTTTTAAATATAATCTGTCCCTGAAAGATAACCATGTATGAGAGACAAATAGTATCATATAAAAGCATGTATTCTGTACTTAAAGGGAAATTTAAGAGATTTCTGAGGGCAGTTTTGGTTTTAGAATATCATCCCTACAAACGCTCTTACTCCACTGTGAAGACAGAAAGTGAGAAATGGCTTTTTACCCGCCAAAATGGAAAATCTGGAGAAGTAAAAGCCTAGACGTATCCCCATCTCCTTCCTTATGGGAGATAGCCTGTGTTGATAGTTTGAAATTGGTCAATATTCTATCTGTCGGCTTGAAATTTCAGGAAATTGCCAGTGGTGTGAATGGGCTGTGGCAAAGGTCTTACACAAGACATTTCTCTTGGTTTTGTTTGAGTGATGCTTGGTTGCAGTCACTCTTCAGCGATTGGTCTTGCTCTCCAAGCAAATGCTGGGTCGAATGTTGCTTGGTCCCTGGACCCCACTGAGGAATGCTGTGTGCATGAGGTGGGGCCCCCCAAGGCAAGACCAGAGCCACAGAGTCTATTCCCAATTGCTCCTTTCAAATACCTATGGCTGCTTTAAATGAGAAGCCACTCCATGGACCTTGTTTCTCTGAGCCCCAGTTTCTTCTTCCCAAAAATGGGAGTAAAATCTACTACCCTGCCCAACCCATGGGTCCAGTGGAGATTAAAGTGCTTGTGCAAACAGGAAGCCTGAGGCTTCTGTGGCTCCAGGGAACACAGTTCCCAGTAAAATCAGAGTAACAGCAGTCCAGGCCACATCCCGCATGCCCATGGGCAGTCTTTCAGGGGGTCCGTTCCCGGGGGTCTCTGGGAATATCTCCATGTTCCTCAACAGAATCCTGGCTGAACGCCCTCAGCCTGTGACTGGCCTAGACTGAGGCTCCTTGCTTTTCTGTAGATCACCTCCTGGGAACTGGAGTCGGGTTCCCCTCCACTGTGCCAAGTCCCTAGCACTTCTTTGTCCCAAGTGTGGACACAGAGTCCTGTCTATATCCAGGCCGTGGTTAAAACCACGCGAACACATTTACGAAACAGAAGGGAACTGGGTTGGAGATGCAAGCAGCATCCTGTCAGAGGCCACAGGGCTCCCTCTCCTGGTCAGCTCTCTCCTTAGGGCTCTGCTTGCACCAAGTTAATGAGATTTGAGACTTATTTTTTCCTATATAGGGCTTCAAGGCCCCCATGCTGCTAAGACTCCAGGGCAAGACAGAAAAAATTTTTCCAAAAAATGAAAGATCCCACCCTCCCACCAGAAAGCTTTTCCTCACTATTGTGCAGATGAGTTTAGCTCCTTGAGGTCTTGGCCCCCTGGATCCAAGATGGGGTCTTTTCTTTCTCTTTATATATTCAAAGGACTCTTTGAAGTATTTTTCCCCCAAAGGCCAGTCAAAGAGCACTCAGCATTTAAGAAAAATTGTTTTCAGCTTCAAAAAAGACAGTCCCCCTCCCTATAACCTGCTTCTACCCATGAAGATGTCAGAAAAATTGGGGTTTGGTCTCAATATTTTGTACCCTGCTGAGCAAGAGAACTGTAGGGGGGTTGAGGGTAATAATGAGTTCAGTGCTAGTAAGTGAGGGGAGGAGAGAGGTAGGGAACACCTGTATTTTCTGATGAAATTCCATGGTCAGTCGAGAGCCAGCACTCACTGGGATATTTCTGTTTTCCGATGGTTTTTTTAATTTATTTATTTATTTAGTCTTTAAATTTTATTTTATTTTTAAACTTTACAAAATTGTATTAGTTTTGCCAAATATCAAAATGAATCCGCCACAGGTATACATGTTTTCCCCATCCTGAACCCTCCGCCCTCCTCCCTCCCCATACCATCCCTCTGGGTCGTCCCAGTGCACTAGCCCCAAGCATCCAGTATCATGCATCGAACCTGGACTGGTAACTCATTTCATACATGATATTTTACATGTTTCAATGCCATTCTCCCAAATCTTCCCACCCTCTCCCTCTCCCATAGAGTCCATAAGACTGTTCTATACATCAGTGTCTCTTTTGCTGTCTCGTACACAGGGTTATTGTTTAATTGGAGGATCATTGTTTTACAATGTTGTGTTGATTTCTGCTGTATAACATCGTGAATCAGCTATATGTATACGTACACCCCCTCTCTCGTGAGCCTCCGACCCCTAACTGGGATGTTTTTGTCTGCCTCTGTAGAGCCCCTCTAACCGCAGAGGTGCCTTTACCTTGGAGCCGGGGGATCTCCTGATGGATTTCACAGAAGCCACTCCTCTGGTAAACTTTCCATTTTGCTAAAACCAGAAAAGCCGCAGACCGTAGACATGTCTTGGCAGTGGGACGGATGGACGGAGGTGGGCATCACGGAGGGGAAGGCTCTCCCTCTTGTCCTGCTCACAGCCTAGAGGCTCAGGGTCAGCTTTCTTCCAGGGTTCAGGCGTCAGGGGTCCCTCCACCTCCCAGAGCCCCTGAGGGAGGGCAGTGTCCCCTTTCCTCTGAGGGCGGCAACAGGAGCCCCACCCAACCTGTCTGCTGATCCTTGAACATCGTAGGGCTCCTCTCTGCCTGAGTCTCGGGTTCTTGGCTTCCTGGGCTGCACCCCGCATGCCTGCCATGAGGCATCTCTTGCTGTCTCTTCCAACAACATGCTCTGGCCTAAAGCACCAGCTCAGGGCCTCACCTTGGCTTTCCAGGCCCCTTGTGCCTCCTTACCATCCTCTATCCCCTCAGACAGGTCTCTCCCTAGGGATGGGATTCCTGCAGGTGGGAAAGCCACTTGGGGGAGGGAACACTGGACCAGGAGTCATGCAGACCAGAACTAGCTCCAGTCCCTGCTCCTCACCTTAAGATCCTGGCCACTGGATAATTGCTGCCCCATCTTCTGTCCAATAAGGATATCATTGTTTGCCCTGCTTGCCTAAGAGTATGATGAGGATCACACAAGAGAAAGAGCCCCACATAGAAAAGCAACATAAACGTGTATAAGATTGTTAATATCACTAGATGACACAGGCAAGACTGGATATATCTTCGGCTGGGCTTAGCCTGATACCCAAGGGTACTGGAGCATAAATCATGGTTTGCAAATTTGGCCTGTGAGTGAAAATATGAGCCAAGTGAAAAACTATCTCCCGAGAACTGATCTGTGTGTTTGGCTGTGTGCGAGGCTCTGGGAGTGGATAGGGCAGCTGGAGACTGGAGGGGCTGTGGTTGATAAAGGGTCAGAATCCATAGGAGAGCCATGTGCAGGATGCTTGGGGAGAAGCCACGTGGCAGTCATTCAGAACAGGCTAGTTGGACGAGAGTGCCCTGGATGGGAAGGTTTTCTGGGCAGCTTTCAAGAGGGGACATATGAGGCCAAATGCTGCGCAGGCTTTAGGAATGATCACTGTTCCTGCCTTGGCTAGCACAAGGAAATCACTTGTGATTTCTGCAACTGTGCGTCTCATCTGGTGAGCTGGTACTGTCTGAGACCTTTGAGTCAGCTCCTTCAGATAACTAGCTGAGAACTGACCGTGGGTGATGCCCAGCTCGGGAACCTGCAGAGTTACTTCCTTCCGTGTTCAAGAACATGGAGCTGGTAATTCATGCCCTTCTTGTTAGACAGATTGCCAAGATAGGGTAACCTCCAACAGGGAGCTTACTCCCTGTCCCCAGGACACTCTGCCTATGTCTCTGGCAGCTCTGACAGAGCTCTGAAATAGGACCAGGTGCTGCACTGCCCAGCCGAGGGACAAGACAAAGCTGTTCACTTCACAGCTAGAGTCGGCATCGAGTATCTGTTCTCAAGATGAAGCATCCTTTGTCTTGTTTCTGCAGATTTGAGGCACAGGTACATGTTCACAAAGCACACACACGCTAGTTGTGCTGGAGGGCTGGTATTTCCGGGTTTACTTCAGTTCAGAGTCCTATCTCTGAGAGTGATAAAGGGTCCTAGAGAGGAAGAGGGGCTCCAGCTGCCTGCTTCTACCTTAGTCTGGTCCTCTTACTTCCATCTCCTCCATTTGTTCCTCCCACCAACCCAGAAAGAGAAACGAGCCCTCTCTGCCCTGTTGCTGGGGTGATGGAGAGGCGTGGCATCTGTATCTCCTAGGATAGCCAAGGAAAGACTAGACTTGGGGTCTGAGGCTGGACACACCTCCTAAAGCCACATCACTGCCCTGGCTCCTTGGGCCAGATCTGGAAGGACAGGGAGCTGGTGAGAGAGGAGCGGGACAGATTTTCTGAACTTCATTAAACCAAGACACTGATGGAGCTAGTTTAACCCTTATGACTTTTGACCCTTATGAGCCAGTCTCTGCATGGAATGAAGTATGGTCCAAACAGCCATGGAAAAAAAAAAAAAAAAAAAAAGAAATTCAATCTTTAACTGGCATCTCTCAAAATAATGAAAGAAGATTAAATGAACACCTCCCAGTAACACTTCTCAAATCTCATTTTGCTTCTTTCTTCTCTTGTACCGTGCACTGCCCTAAGGACTCGCATCCTCAAACTTGCCACAAAAACAAGCTTTCCAGCTTCACTCTTACAGCATTTGCCCCCTCCTTTTCCCAGATCTTTTCTTCTCTAATCTCCGGCTCTTTGGTTGTGTGGCTCAGTTTAGCCAACCCAGTCCTGCAGCCTCTGCAGCTTTATTGTCCGCCCATTCCTGGAATCTGCATCGCAGACTCTTCGAGATCAGATAAGAGTTTCTGCCTGGGAGGGAAGCATGGAGGCGTGGGGATGGGAAGGGAAGAAGGCATGTGAGTACAGACAGCACCCACTCTCCATCTGGAATTCTCATCTGCTGTGCACGGGGGTGTGGGTATTGGTAGGGTGAGGGGAGGTGGAGGGAGGGAATATGGACACGCAAGTCGTATTGACCTTGGGCTGCATCATCCTATCTACTCCAGGTCAGTCACACTAGCTTCCCTCCCCAGGTAACAAAGCCCATTAACACCCACACCTCCTGCCTCTCTGATGCTTTCTCTTGGGGGCTTGTCCCTCCCGGGTCCCCTCTGGGTCAGGGAACATCAATCAGGGGTTCATGGGTCAGGGAGGAGATGGTTTGGCCAAAGGAAGGCTGTGTAGGGCCCGGAACGGGCCCTGGGTTGGGGGTCAGAAGAGTTGGTTTTCCATTTGTCTCAATAACTTAGTTATTATTCTGACCTTCATTCTAGCAGGAGAGCTAAAGCTTAATCTCAAGTCAAATTGGGTGCCTCTTCAGTCTCCCTGGGGTTGCGTCCATGTTCTTCAGGGCAAGGGGAAAGTGAGGGAAGTCTCTTTAGTTTGTGAAGTCAGCTGTTGGCTGGTGCATCTGGGACACCCTCTGCTCCGTTCATGTCCCTTTTGGATGATGGAGATCACAGAGCTTCTGGGATGTGGACCTCTCTGCTAGAGCACAGGTTCCCTCTGCTTTTTTATTTTTTGAGGAGGAGTCTTACAGGTACATTTATTCATGCCTGAGGGCAGTGGCATTGCTACAAGTCACGACAATGTCCCATAACACAGTCAGACAGACATCTCGTCCAGGGAAAGCTGGTTAGTGATAACCATGAGCAGGTGTAGGACTGGAAGCTTCCAAGGCTTTACTTCTTTTATCAGCAATCCTGATTTTATAAACGATGAAGCCCACCAATCCCATTTCTACCCACATCTGGTAAACTTGGGTATAGTAGGTCTTCATGGGGATCCAAACATTCTTACTAAGGCTTTGCAGCATCTTGGCACAGGACCAGCAGCTCAGGCAGCGCCAACTCAAAATGAGTCAGAAAGGTCACTCCCCTCTGCTCCTTCATCCTTGTCCCCCAGCCTCCATTAGTGAATGAGGGGGCACAGAGCCCCTTTGCTCAGCATTCACTCGTGTCTACCCCTCCTCCCTTCCCCTGTGAATTTTCTCACCTATCCTCAAGCTGGCAATCTCTTTTGAAAGCTTAAACATTTTAACCATCATTTATCTATACCTAAACCTTTCTATTCCCCCAAAAGGTCAGATTTTGAAACTCAGAAGCCACTCAGAACCTAGCTGTGTGGGTGTAGAAAAGACCCTAGGAGGGAAAGAAATACCAGGAGAAAATATAAATGGTATTTCAGAGTAGTAGCCTATTACACATGTTATCTTATTTCCTGTTCATTTACTACGAGTCAGAAGTGTGGGAACCTCAGGGATATTCTTTTGTTTAAATCGACTCAGATGCATTTAAAAATCTGAGTTCTAAATCTCCATTTAGAGAGGTCAGAGATGCTTGTGGAATGGACCAACATTTCTTTACCAATAAATCTGATGCTAGGCAAATAAGTCATCCATTATAATCTTCAATTCAGACTCTGGTGGCCAATACACATTTTGGCCTCAAGGCAGAATGTCCATGTTTCCTGGTGATTCATGCCTTAGATAGCATCATGTAGAACATGGGATTTGTCCCGAGGACCAGAAGGGGAGGTTTTAAGTAGGCTGGTAAAACTTAACCGCAGGTGACTAATGTGAACTCCCTTGTTTCTGAAAAATGGACTTAGAAACAATGGACAAGAGGGTCTAAACCCATGGACTTAGGCTTTGCAAATGTCATTTCTGCCTCTCCCACATCTGAATAATAAAACAAGGCTGTGTTGAAGGCCATTGGGAATATGGCTGTAAAAGCCCCTTGGAGATTGTCTAGGACTGGACTGTCTATGGATGGCGTTAGATCCATCTGGAGATGAAAAATAAGGCTGCAATGTTCTCGATAATTTTTCAGTGAAACTTTCCCAGAGGCTGTCCTTGATCCATCGTGGCAGGATCATACCAATGACTTAAGAAAATGCTCTTGAGTGAAAAGACACATGTATTTGTTCTCTGGAGTGAATGGTTCTTTCCTAAGACTCACACTAACCCTGTCAGTGACTCTCCTAACATCAGAGCTTTCTCTCCTCACCGTCCTCATCCTCACTAGTATGAGCTGTCAGATCTCTGCTGGGTGCATGGCACTGTTTAGCGCTGGGGCTGGGTAACAAGGACATGGGAACCCACTCCAGGACTCTTGCTTGGGAAATCCCATGGACAGAGGAGCCTGGCGGGCCACAGTCCATGGGGTCGCAAAAAGAGTCGGACACGACTCAGCGACTAAACAACAACAAAACCGGGGAATCCAGGATCCCAAGAGTGACATGACATTTTCTCACAATGCTTGGTAGCTTCCAGCTAAGCAGCAAGGCTCCCCTTCCCCCGAGTGCCTAGACCAGACACCAAGGCCTGGGGCCATAGATGTGGGAGGGGGATCATGGCCAGCACGTCTTCTGAACACAGATAAAGAGCCATGACAGATGCGGTCTTGACCTCTGTATTTCTCCTCACTGATGTGCCTCTTTCTTGGAGCTCTCTACTCACCTATCCACGTAATGTGGGTCCTCATTTAGCAGAGTGTAGGAGGCCGCTGGGCATGGGAGGCCGACGCTCTCAAGCGTGTGGTCATTGCTCATTTTGCCCCCATGGCCATCTTCACCGATTCATCTGAGCTCTTTCTGGCTTGGCCTGGGCAATGCTTTAGCATCCTCAACAGCATACCGGTCCTGTGTGGTTGGCACAGGAGATGGCCCCCACCTGCCAGTCCTGGCAAGAGAGTTTTGATGGGCCCTTCTGCCCAGACAGTGGAGCAGACTGAGGAGGGCTGGGGAGGAGGAGAGAAGGTGGAGAGAAGAGGGAAGCGGGAGGGACCAGAAGTCAGGTGGCCAGAGGCTGGAAGGAGGCTGTGGGTGAGGCTGGCTGGAGAGCAGACTGGAGTTGACAGATCCATCTTGCACTGTGCTATCTTTCTCTCCTTCCCCTCCCTTATCTCCTCCTCCCCTCTCTCACCACCTCGTCCTCCCCTTCTCTCCTCTCCTCGTGAGCAGGCAGAGCCCGCCAGCGCCCCCCACTGTGCCCACTCTCGCTGCTCTCCTCCACTCTCTCTCCCCATGAAGGAAGAGACCACTGGAGTTTGCATGCACCCTCCAATCAAAACGAGGCTGGTAGGTACCCTGGCAGGGAGAGGGGCCTGGCCAGGAGAGGTGAGGCGGGCAGGAGCATCAGGCGGCAGCCCCAGGGGTGTGTATGAGCACCGGACCCCGGAGGAGCCGGGGCCGCAGGGGCTGTCACTCCAGGATGGACGCAGAGTTTGGAGTCCAACCAGCCCTGGTCAAACTGGGACTCACGACCGTGGTCCCACCCCTTTCTCTGTAGGTCTCAAGAACCGTGAAGAGTTTGTTTTCCTAGAGCCATGATGTGCATAGATGCTTTCCGCAGAGAGAACACTCTTAGTTGCATTTCTGTTGCAAACAAAAGCTTTTAACTTGTCTTTTCCTGCTGTTTATCAAGATGACGATATGAGAATTACATAATGACTTGAAAGGAATCTCCTGTAATCCCAACCTGGCACAACTTTTTTTTTTTTTTCATTTTGCATGTTTCCTTCTAATATTTATTTATATTCATTCACAGTTTTACATAGTTAAATCATAGCATCCATGTCACCTACCATTTTCCTCTTTTCACTTAACGTTGTATTGCTTCTAGCTTGTTCTCGGTACCACGTCCTATGCATTCTATCAAGTGAATGGTCCACCATGTACCTAACAAACTCTCTCCTGCAGGACGTGTGCTTTGTTTCCAGTTTGTCACTGTTCCAGGGAACACATATCACTTGTGCATCAGGGGCTTTATTTTTTCAGGCCGGAACCTGCTGGGTTCAATATCGCAACTTTGGCTTTGCCCCCACTCTAATGTGGTGATACCACCTACAGAACCATCAGGAGAGTGTATGTGCTTTGTCAGAGCTCAGCAACCCAGAGGGTAACTGTTGGAATATCTTTTTCTTCTTTAGAGCAGGTATAAAATAACTCTTTGATGTTGCCAACTCTCGCATTTCTTTAATAGCAATAATAATCCTCTTTTTCCCTTTTATTCACGGTGGTCCGAGTCTATTCTGTATGTTACTTTCACATTGCTGTTGGTCTCAGCACACCACTTTGAACCATTAAGCCCTGCAAGGAGTACGGCTTCCCCCAGTCCTTTACTTGCTGCACAGCAGGTAGTCACTACCAGGAACGCGAACTGGCACCTGGGTCCATGGGAATTTTGAGATGTTTGAAAAGAGAGTTTGGGGGAGGGGCGAGCAGGCTTGGATTAGACATCTCAGTGCCCACTGCAAGGACATTGTCATTTCTAGATGGGTTCAGTTGAGACCTACTCAACTCCCTCAGAAACCCTCAGCAGATTTGGGTCTGATCTGATGTGTTCCTGTGCATCCCTATCTTACCCCCTATTAGAATGATTCGAAGCCATCAAGTAACTACTGTCCGTAGGCAAGACCCTGAAAGACACTAAAGCGACTGCACGTGGGAAGTGGTGGCCTTGGCGTCTTGGCTGCAGCCCTCTGGTGGAAGTGGAACAGTGTGCGTCCACCAGCAGCCAGTTGCTGCACCCCGAGGCTGCAGACAAAGCTAGTGCCGGTCATCAGGACCCTGGGCCTGCTGGCAGTCTTCGAGGCCAACTTAAAGAAACAACCCCTCCCCACCCCCTCTCCTCCAAAGGCCTCTAGGAGGCCAAAGGTGAAATGACCCAAGAGAAAGAAATGGAAGCAAAGGCTCTTGATGGCCAATTGGCGCTACCTGATCCTGCAGGATAACCCTCTCCAGACACCAGCACAGGGCACTTGTGATCACCATGCCTTCTGTCCCCAAGGCCATGGTGGTAGGAGTCTTCCAGGCTTACCCGGGTTCCCCTGAGGTTTCCCTCTATTGCCCAGAGTTTACAGGGAGCCTGACAACTAAAGTGAATGGGCAGCGAGCCCTCCTGGCCTGATTAGTCCAGGCCTCCTGGTACTCTGTCCACTGTGATAGACTCTGTGCCCTATCAGTGGCGTCCAGTCCATTCCCCACAGCTGCAGAGGGGCCATCAGCAGGCCCCCACGTGGCCCCTCGCCTCCTCATTACACCCCCTGGCTACGGTCAGGGTGAGGCAGTGTAGTGCCCTGCAAACACAAGACTCCAGCCTGTCTTCCGTGCAGAGGCCTAGCCCTATGGCGCAGCTCCAGGCTCAGATACAGCCGCTAGGCAACTCTCGTAGGGGCCCTTGGTTTACTTCCTCAGCAGGCAAGGAAGGCTCGGTGTGTGTGCTCCTGTATCCTTCGGTCCAGTTTAAAAGTGTGCTGCCAAAGATTTCAAAGCTTTGTTTTCTAATCTGAAAGTAACACTCTTCTCTGTCTCTTTTTTGAAGATAAAAACATTCCCGGCTGATACAGTGACCCCTTTTCCTGATCCTTTCATAACAGGGCCGCAGTTTACCGTAAGTAGATCCGGAAAACAGATCCGTGTTTTAAGACATAGTTTCCCGGTGGCTTGCTTTCCTGAGGATTGCCAGCTGACGATGCCAACAGCTCATGTGTATTTATTTATTTTTGGCTGCGTTGTTTCTTAGTTGCGACATGCGGGATTTTTTTTTTTTTAGTGCATGGGCTTCTCTCTAAAACCGTGGCGCACGGGTTTAGTTGCCCCGAGGCATATGGGATCTTAGTTCCTGGACCAGGGGTGAAACCTGCATCCCCTGCTTTGGAAGGTGGGTTTTTAACCACTGGACCACCAGGGAAGCCCCACCAACAGCTTCTTTTGATCACTGTGAACTCTGTGAGGCTGAGAAGAAGTTGGGGTTTTGGGGTCAGCATTTTCGAGTTATTTTATTTTATTGAGGTGAGCTTCACGTAACATAAAATTAACAATTTCTGAAGTGACAATTTAGTGGCATTTAGTACATTCAGTGTCATGCAACTACCACCTCTAATTCTAAAACCTTCCCATCACCCCCAAAGGAAATCTCATCCCCAGTCACCAGTCATCCCCATTTCCCCCTTCACTCTGGCCCTTGTCAGCCACCGATTTGCATTTTGTCTCTTTGGATTTGCCTAGTTTGGATATTCCATAAAAATAGGATCATACACTATGTGACCTGTGTCTAGTTTCTGTCACTTAGCATCATGTTTGTAAGATTTATGTATGCTGTAGGATGTATCAGTATTTTATCTCTTCTTATGGAGGAATAATATTCCATTTGCACTTATATACCACAATTTGTTGATCTATCCATTCATGGATGGGTTTGGGGTTCTCCCCACTTTTTGGCTACTGTGAATAACACTGCTATGAACATGCATGTACATGCATTTATCAGACTCTCTGTTTTCAATACTTTGGGGTTGGATCTGCATCTTGATAATGGTATGATTTATGATTTTAAGTGAAGATTTTGCCACTCTGAGCACCAGTCTCCTTTTATTTAAAGTGGAAATAGTAATAAGAACATCCTCCTCCTCATATCTGGTTGAGGCAAGGGTCAAAAGGGATCAAGAACTTGCAAGTACTCGACCATGCTCAGACCATCCCACGGATGTCAAGTAGAATTGTCATTCCTCAATGCTGGAGAGGCAGGGTGGTGTAATAACAAGAGCAGGTAGTCATGACAACCGGCTTTCCTGTTGCCATGGCTCTCTGTGTCGCTGAGCAGCTTATTTAAACTCTCTGCAAACTGCTGAAATGTTTTTAAACATTTAAATGTTGTAGTTTCCTCATCTGCAAAGTGAGAGAGTTCGATGATTTTCAAGATTCTCTTCAGTTCCTCAACTTTTTTCTTTAAGAGCTTGTGTAAAAGCTCACTCTCTGATGAGCAGAAGTAGGGAGTTTAGGCTCCCTCCTCTCTCTCCTGAGGCTTCCCTGGTGGCTCAGTGGTAAAGAATCTGCCTCCTAATGCAGGAGAAGCAGGTTCAATCCCCTGGGTCGGGAAGATCCTTTGGAGAAGGAAATGGTAATCCCCTCCATTATTCTTGCCTGGAAAATCTGATGGACAGAGGATCCTGGGGGGTTACAGTCCATGGAGTTGCAAAAAGTTGGGCATAACTGAATACCCATGCATGCCTCTTTCCTCTCCCTCCCTCTTCCTCCCAGGGATCAGAGTTTGCAATTCCTAGAACCACATGGTCCCTGAGGTTCCTTCCAAAGGTCAATCTAGAGGATCTTCTGGGCGGGCTGTGTGGTGCCCTAGGGATAGCTCAAAGTGCAGTCTCAGGGGCTGGCTGATTGTCACTACCTGAGGTGGCTTCAGCCATATGAACAGGAGGGTGTGAGCAGTGGCTGATTCAGGTCTGAGGATGAACAGACCTGGGAAGGTGTTCAACAGTCCGTGCAGAGACAAAAGCAGGTTTCTAGAACAATCCATGGGGCTTCCCATGTGGTGCTACTGGTAAAGAACCAGCTAGCAAATAGAGGAGACATAAGAGATGTGAGTTCTGTTCCTGGGTCAGGAAGAGCCCCTGGAGAAGGGCATGGCAACCCACTTTTCAGTGTTCTTGCTGGAGAATCCCATGGATAGAGGAGCCTGGTGAGCTACAGTCCATGAGGTCACACAGAACGGACACAACTGCAGCGACTTAGCATGCACACGTGCAGAACAATCTGCACTAGGGTCATGATCAGCTTCCAGCACCTGTCTTTTAAGGAACAGAGGGCAGAGACACAGGGGCTGGGCCAGGCATTCAGTGCTGCTGCCAGATACTCATCTGGCCCCTGCAGTTGGGCTGGGCACAGCTTCCTTAGCTGGAGGCTCCGGCTCCACTTCCTCTGCTGGCCATGGCGGGCACTCTGGCCTGCTGCCCAGCCTTGGCAGTACTGTAAGACACCCAGGGAAGCCCTTCCTAAAAAGCCAGGGGCCGAGATGGAGCAGGAAGCCAATGTCAGAAACCATGCTGGGACTTTGAAGAACAGGGCAAGAGTGGCTTGAAGGCAGCTAGAGCAGGCAGAGGGAGCAGCATGAGCCAGAGTCCTGGGGCAGAGGGGGCATCCCACCTCCAGGGGACTGAACTGAGGCCAGTGGGCATAGAAGGCAGAGAGCAAGGGTGTGGGGCACGAGAGGAGGAAGGGGAGGAAAGCAGGGACAAACCCTGCAGGGCACAGCCATGCTTGGCTGAGCTCAGATCGGAAGTCCTTCAACGAGAAGCCTTTGAAGGACTCTGAGCAGGGCAGGGCCAGGGCAGCTGCATTTGGCGATGACCCCTGTGATGGCAGTGAGAGGAGCTGGGGTCAGGCAGTGTGGGCTCTGAGCAGTCGTCTAGAAACCTCGAACAGTAGTTCAAGGGAAAGAAGGCAGAGAGCTTGGCCCAGAATGCTGTTGATGGTGGAGGTGGATAGATGTGCACAGATCGGGGAAATATTTAAGAGGCTGGTGAGGAACTGGATTGGATGAGGGAGAGAAAGGGCCAGAAATAGCTCTAAGATTTCTGACTTGCAGAATGTGGATGGAGAGTGGGTGCATTCAGAGACAAGGAAATTTTAGGGAAGACTGAACCAGGAGAAATAATGAATTTGCCTCTTGCAAATGTGTTAGAAATGCCTTGGAAATGCCTGGATGGAAATAGTGAATGGGCAGCTGGATCAGTTCAGTTCAGTTACTCAGTCGTGTCTGACTCTGCAACCCCATGGACTGCAGCGCACCAGGCCTCCCTGTCCATCACCAACTCCCGGAGCTTACTCAAACTCATGTCCATCGAGTCGGTGATGCCATCCAACCATCTTGTGCTCTGTCATCCCCTTCTCTTCCTGCCTTCAATATTTTCCAGCATCAGGGTCTTTTCTAATGAGTCAGTTCTTCCCATCAGGTGGCCAAAGTACTGGAGCTTCAGCTTTAGCATCAGTCCTTCCAATGAATATTCAGGATTGATTTCCTTTAGTATACGGGTTTGATCTCATTACTGTCCAAGGGTCTCTCAAGAGTCTTCTCCAACACCACAGTTCAAAAGCATCAATTCTTTGGTGCTCAGCTTTCTTTGTGGTCCAACTGTCAAATCCGTACATGACTACTGGAAAAACCATAGCTTTGACTAGATGGACCTTTGTTGGCAAAGTAATGTCTCTGCTTTTTAATATGCTATATAAGTTTGTCATAGTTTTTCTTCCAAGGAGCAAGCATCTTTTAATTTCATGGCTGCAGTCACCATCTGCAGTGACTTTGGAGGCCAAGAAAATAAAGTCTGTCACCGTTTCCATTGTTTCCCCATCTATTTGCCATGAAGTGATGGGACCAGATGCCATGATCTTCATTTTTTGAATGTTTAATTTTAAGCAGGTTTTTCACTCTCCTCTTTCACTTTCATCAAGAGGCTCTTTGGTTCCTCTTCACTTTCTGCCATACGGGTGGTGTCATCTGCATATCTGAGGTTATTGATACTTTTCCTGGCTTGTGCTTGATTCCAGCTTGTGCTTCATCCAGCCCAGCATTTCACATGATGTACTCTGCATCATATGACCTAAATCAAATCCCTTATGACTATACAGTGGAACTGAGAAATAGATTTAAGGGACTAGATCTGATAGACAGAGTGCCTGATGAACTATGGACAGAGGTTCGTGACATTGTACAGGAGACAGGGAGCAAGACCATCCCCAAGAAAAAGAAGTGCAAAAAAGCAAAATGGCTGTCTGAGGAGGCCTTACAAATAGCTGTGAAAAGAAGAGAAGTGAAAAGCAAAGGAGAAAAGGAAAGATATACCCATCTGAATGCAGAGTTCCAAAGAATAGCAAGGAGAGATAAGAAAGCCTTTCTCAGCGATCAATGCAAAGAAATAGAGGAAAACAATAGAGTGGGAAAGACTAGAAATCTCTTCAAGAAAATTAGAGATACCAAGGGAACATTTCATGCAAAGATGGGCTCAGTAAATTACAAAAATGGTATGGACCTAACAGAAGCAGAAGCTATTAAGAAGAAGTGGCAAGAATACACAGAAGAACTGTACACAAAAGATCTTCATGACCCAGATAATCACGAAGGTGTGATCACTCACACTCACCTAGATCCAGACATCCTGGAATGTGAAGTCAGGTGGGCCTTAGGAAGCATCACTAAGAACAAAGCTAGTGGAGGCGATCGAATTCCAGTTGAGCTATTTCAAATTCTAAAAGATGATGCTGTGAAAGTGCTGCATTCAATATGTCAGCAAATTTGGAAAACTCATCAGTGGGCACAGGACTGGAAAAGGTCAGTTTTCATTCCATCCCAAAGAAAGGTAATGCCAAAGAATGCTCAAACTACCGCACAATTGCACTCATTTCATACGCCAGTAAAGTAATGCTCAAAATTCTCCAAGCCAGGCTTCAGCAATACATGAACCGTGAACTTCCAGATGTTCAAGCTGTTTTAGAAAAGGCAGAGGAACCAGAGATCAAATTGCCAACATCCGCTGGATCATCAAAAAAGCAAGAGAGTTCCAGAAAAACATCTATTTCTACTTTATTGACGATGCCAAAGCCTTTGACTGTGTGGATCACAATAAATTGTGGAAAATTCTGAAAGAGATGGGAATACCAGACCACCTGACCTGCCTCTTGAGAAACCTGTATACAGGTCAGGAAGCAACAGTTAGAACTGAACAGGGAACAACAGACTGGTTCCAAATAGGAAAAGGAGTACGTCAAGGCTGTATATTGTCACCCTGCTTATTTAACTTATATACAGAGTACATCATGAGAAACGCTGGGCTGGAGGAAGCACAAGCTGGAATTAAGATTGCCGGGAGAAATATTAATAACCTCAGATATGCAGATGACACCACCCTTGTGGCAGAAAGTGAAGAAGAACTAAAGACAGCCTTAACATACTCCTTTCCCAATTTGGAACCAGTCCATTGTTCCATGTCCAGTTCTAACTATTGCTTCTTGACCTGCATACAGATTTCTCAGGAGGCAGGTAAGGTGGTCAGGTATTCCCATCTCTTGAAGAATTTTCCACAGTTTGTTGTGATCCACACAGTCAAAGACTTTAGCATAGTCAATGAAGCAGAAATAGATGTTTTTCTGGGATTCTCTTGCATTTCTATGATCCAACGGATGTTGGCAATTTGATCTCTGTTTCCTCTGCCTTTTCTACATCAGCTTGAACATCTGGAAGTTCTTTGTTCACATACTGCTGAAGCCTGGCTTGGAGAATTTTGAGCATTACTTTGCTAGCATGTGAGATGAGTGCTATTGTGCTGTAGTTTGAGCATTCTTTGGCATTGCTTTTCTTTGGGATTGGAATGAAAACTGACCTTTTCCAGTCCTGTGGCCACTGATGAGTTTTCCAAATTTGCTGACATATTGAATGCAGCACTTTCACAGCATCATCTTTTAGGATTTGAAATAGCTCAAGTGGAATTCCATCACCTCCAGTAGTTTTGTTCATAGTTATGCTTCCTCAGGCCCACTTGACTTCGCATTCCAGGATGCGTGGCTCTAGATGAGTGATTACACCATTTTGATTATCTGGGTCATGAAGATCTTTTTTGTACAGTTCTTCTGTGTATTCTTGCCACCTCTTCTTAATATCTTCTGCTTCTGTTAGGTCCATACCATTTCTGTCCTTAATTGTGCCCAACTTTGCATGAAATGTTCCCCTGGTATCTCTAATTTTCTTGAAGAGATCACTAGTCTTTCCCATTCTATTGTTTTCCTCTATTTCTTTGCATTGATCACTGAGGAAGTCTTTCTTATCTCTCCTTGCTATTCTTTGGAACTCTGGATTCAGATGTATATATCTTTCCTTTTCTCATTTGCCTTTTGCTTTTTGGCAGTTGGATATCCAAGTCTGTATCAGGAGAGAGGACTAAACTGGAGATTATAATTAGCAAGTTATTAATACCAACAGCTTGATGGTAATGGAAGCCAAATTCATAGGCTTCAGCTTCCTAATTTTCTTCCTCCTGTGCATCATATTCTCTTTTCCTCCCTACCAAGGTCAAGATACTTGACCTTGCTGTACAGTTGGCCTCTCCAGAGACTCCCTGACCCATCCTGTCCACAGTGAAGGGGGAGTTCAGCAGCTCCAGGGAATTCCATACAGTTATCCTGGTAGTTGATCCAGCATTGACCTTGTGCCTGGATTCAACAACTAGACTCCTTGGTTGGCTCTGAAGCCAGTTCCTACCTTGTATTTGAGCCTGTTGAGTCTACTTGATAGTCAGCCCAGGGCCTCGGTCTGTCTAAGATGAGGACCTCTGCCTGACTCTGGTCAGATTTCTGTCTCATGATCTTCTTCTTAACCTGGCCTGTCCCTATGTTACCTACTTTGTTCCAGCAAATGTTGGTTCATTCATTTCTTCATTCAGCAAATATTAAGAAGACGAGTACTCAGGGCTGAGATTTAATAACAGTAATTTTCACTGCTCCCTGAGGTCATTCTTGGGCTTCTCAGGTAGTGCGAGTGGTAAAGAACCCTACTACCAATTCAGAAGACTTAAGAAAACGTGGATTCAACCCCTGGGTTGGGAAGATCCCCTGGAGTAGGAAATGGCAACCCACTCCAGTATTCTTGCTTGGAGAATCCCATGGACCGAGGAGCCTGGTGGGTTACAGTCCATAGGGTCGCAAAGAGCTGGACATGACTGAAGTGACTTAGAGCACAAGGTCATTCTTAAATGAGGTTGGCTCTTTTTTTCCTATTTTGAGTGCATGGCAGTGAGGAATATAATGACTGTTGGTAAAGCTTGATGCCACTGCCTTGATTCATGCTAAGGCCCTGGTACCTTCCCCGCAATTGCCTTTGTATGTAAGTACATTTCCCTCTTTTCCAGAAAGAGTCAAAATTGGCATCAAAAGCCCAACCTACACCCACTGTATTGAAGCAACAAAATAACGTCTTACCCCAGCTCCTGTATCGGGAAGGCTGGACTCAGCCATGCTTTAAAATGACAAATTGAATTTCCTGTTCATGCTGCGTGACTGCTGTGGGTGGGCTATCCTTCTGCTCTGTGTTGCTTTGTTTCTGGGACCCTGGCTAATGGAGCAGCTGCCACTGGAACACTGCTGGTCACAGAGGCTGGGGGGAGGCGGGGAAAGAAGTGACAAATCACACAGCAGCACTTAACTCTTCCAGTGGAGATAAGACACGGTGGCTCGTTTCTGTGGCTAAAGCGAGGCACTGGCCATGCCCAACTTCAAAGTGGGGTCGAGGGGGACTTTCCTGGGGGTCCAGTGGTTAAGCCTCTGTGCTTCTGCTGCAGGGGCCACAGGTTTGATCCCTTGCTGGAGAGCTAAAGTCCCGCATGCCAGGAAGCAGAGCCAATAAATAAATAAAAATTTATTAAAAAACATTCTTAAAAGTAGGCTGGGGAAGTGTAATCCTACCATGTCCCTGGAAAGAAATGAGGCAGCATTATCTAAGGAACCACACAAGTGACCACTGCATCCAACGTTTGTGAAAGCCCCCTGTGGCAAACACCACATGCCAGCAACTCTGTGACGCTCTGTTCTTGTGGTCAGTCCTCTGGCATTGCTCCAGCTCAGTTCTGTCTCTGGAGGCAGTTGTAAAACAAACAGGGGCTTATATTTTTCAGCAGTAGTCTTTCAGGACTCTCAAAGATAAAGATTCTCCCCATTTAGAATCTTGGTTCTAAATACTGGTTCTTAGTGCTTACTGTGTGACCTCGGGAAGATTACTTAACGTCTCTGAGCTTCAGTTTCCTTTTCCATAAAAATCAGTTCCAAGATGTGCATCTTTCCACCTTCTAACATCTCTGAAATTAGAGTAGGTATTACACTAGTGGGCCTGACAGAGTTTGAATGGTTACTTTTTCTCTGTGGCGTGTGCAAAAAATGGTGTGTCTTATAAATGATGGTGTCTAATGTGATGGAACATGACCTCCCCCTTAAAGATTGTGAAGAGGTAACACATGTAAAGTGCTTAGCATAGTGGCTGGCACTAAATAAAATGGTTTAATACAAGGCTACTGATGAACTATTATTTAAAAATGACAGGGACTGTGTGGTAAGGGTGAGGAAACAGCTGACAATATGAAAATGAAACCCAAATTGAGGTTGACTTCCTCTTTTTTGTTTCCCCTCCAGGCAGACTTTAGAGACAGTAAGTTACAGTGCTGTCCTGGCCAGTCTTCCCCGCTGATTCCAGCAGCGACCCTGAGGCCCTTGACAGAGGCCGTGTCCACAGTGCAGACCATCTACACCATTCGGAAGCCTGTTTCTCCAGCAACCAGGTGTGTCAGAGCGGCAGGTGTCGACAGGTAACTCTGGTGACAGGGAAACCAGGCACAGGCTCATTGTGTTTGTCACATCTGCAACAATGTTTGTGACTGTCTTATCCATGCTTTTCTTCATGTATTCTCTAAGTATTTACTGAAAGGTCATCAAAGGCTGCTGCTGCTGCTAAGTTGCTTCAGTCATGTCCGACTCTGTGTGACCCCATAGACAGCAGCCCACCAGGCTCCCCCGTCCCTGGGATTCTCCAGGCAAGAACACTGGAGTGGGTTGCCATTTCCTCCTCCAATGCATGAAAATGAAAAGTGAAAGTGAAATCGCTCAGTTGTGTCTGACTCTTCGCGACCCCATGGACTGCAGCCTATAGGCTCCTCCGTCCATGGGATTTTCTAGGCAAGAGTGCTGGAGTGGGGTGCCATTGCCTTCTCCACATCAAAGGCTAGATAGTATTATTCTAGGTGCTAAGGATGTAGAGTGAGCAAAACAGAAGCCCCCCTAACCACAAACTGGCCCTCCAATTGTTCCCCACGCTTTCTCGATGCTCATGCACACATTTTCTTCATGAGTATGGTCAGTGTGTACATAATCCTTGATTACTTCCTCCATCAACGCATATCTTCTCTTTTCAACACTGATCCTGCTCTCACCACTTTCAGTTTCTTTGTATTCATGTCATGTGGTTAACCTCACTTGTTGCCATTACTAGATATTTGAGTTATATCCTATTTCAGATTAAGCTGGAGAGCCCCTGGAGAAGTGAATGGCTACCCACTCCAGTATTCTCATCTAGAGAATTCCATGGACAGAGGAGCCTGGCAGGCTGTAGTCCGTGGGGTCGCAAGGAGTTGGACACAACTGAGCGACTAACACCTGGACTTTCACATTGCTGAAAGGGTGCTACGTGCCAGGTCCTGTGTTCAGCTCTGAGGGTTCAGAGAGGAATGGTGTATATAACAGTCAGTCCTCTGAGGAGCGGTACCTGCAGAAGCTGAAGTCTGGTGGAGGAAATCCATAGGCAGCCAAGTTCAGGCCATTGTAGGGCTGGCAAATGGAGGGGTTCCTTAAGGAGCCTGAAAGAGCAAGTCAGGAGCTGAGCTTGGGAAATGGCATTTAAACTGAGGCTGCTCTTACCATTTTTGAGCGTGCATCTCACCATTTTGTCGCCTCCTCTTTCTCAGTGCAGAGACACTCCGGCAGGAACTGGAGAGAGAGAAAATGATGAAAAGACTGCTGATGACCGAACTGTGAAACTCTCCCCTGGCTGCCTGGAGGAGGGCATGGTGCCTTCTGTCCGTTTTCTTTCTTCGGGCTTCGTGCGCTCGCTGTAGCACAGCATACAAACGTGTGCTCTGGTCGCCCAGGTCTCCATGGCCAGTCAAAGCCAACCTCTGGCTTGACTTTTATTGGAAAAGTTATTTGCCGTCTCCTGAGTATTAGACGTTTTCCTACTACTCAATGTAGTTGAGACAAAATTTGGTAAGCCTAGGAGAAGAAAGATGGGAAAACCGGGATTCCTTTTCAGAAGCACCTGTGTGTACATATTAATAACCACAGGGGTTAATATGGCATGGAATCCTTTGCTCTCAGTCTCAACCATGTGATTTTGTATGACTGACACTTGCACCAAGCTTTGACTGTTTGTTAAAGAGTCATTTTTAATGAGAGAATAATTCTTTACTGCTGGTTTTTCATTTACACTGGTAAATGCACAGATCTTATAAAGTCTTTAACATTCATTTTTATTCAGACACGAGTAGGTGAACTAAAAAAGGAAAGTTGCAATCACCAGGACTGAAGTTATTTCAGCTTAATCAGAAATATAATTTAACTTGTGAATTTGGGGGTTATGATATTATTGGGGATACATAGAATTTATTATTGAACCCAAAGTAAAAGCTTAAATTGTCTGAAATAGTTGAAATTGTCTAAAAATCCTTACAAAGGGATTTGATAGCAGGATTCATTTGGGTGTTCCATGAAGGAAAATTATCTCTAAAGTTGATCAACTCATGTCCTGTTGATAGAAACTTGACCAGAAGAAACTTTGCTCTTTTTTATCTAGTTTCAAGAAATGTGTTTTTAAATTTTTCTTATGCACTTGAACAACTTTGCAGGAATAAAAGAACCCCCTAACCACAAACTGGCCCTCCAAATTGTTCCCCACGCTTTCTCGATGCTCATGCACACATTTTCTTCATGAGTATGGTCAGTGTGTACATAATCCTTGATTACTTCCTCCATCAACGCATATCTTCTCTTTTCAACACTGATCCGGCTCTCACCACTTACAGTTTCTTTGTATTCATGTCATGTGGTTAACCTCACTTGTTGCCATTACTAGATATTTGAGTTATATCCTATTTTTCATTCTCATAAATAGTGCTGCTATGAATGTCTTTGTAAAAAATAAAATGTTTCTTCCTTTGGACTCTTCCCTTGGGAGTATCTCCAGAGAGAGATGACAAGGTCAAAGAGCATGAAGTATTTTATAGCTCTTGTTTCATATTGTCAGATTGCTTTCTAGAAAGATCTAGTCTCCTGGTTGAAAGGACCTTAAAGGTCATCAAGTTCAGCCTCCCATCTTCTCTGAATGCTTGAATCCCCTCTACAATTTTTGATGCCACCAGCAATGTATAAGCATTTCTATTTACCAGTAGTTCTGCCTGTATTGGGTTTTGCCATTTTTATTTATTTTTGCTAGTTTAATAAGTACGTATAGTTGTTCTTAAAAGGTTGTTTTATTTCATTAATTGCTAGCAAAGCTGAGCACTTTTCCATGTGATGACTTAGTAGCTGTATTTCCTTGTGTGTAAAATATCCATCCATTTCTTATGACCACTTAAGTGGGATTGATCTCATATATTTGTATCAGAATTGTATTTTTATGTTGTATTGTATACTTGCTCTCCTCTCCCTCTCCTTAAATCTGAATGGTGCCAATAATTTGATACTAATGATATATAAAAAAAAAAGCAATGCCTCATTGACTAGCATTGTTGTGAAATGAGGTAATGTACGCAAATATTCAGATAACAGAGGATTAACCCTTTTAAGTGATGAATCTTTAAAATTTTAATATTTTTTGAGGGAAATCTTTCTAAAATATATTACGCACTTCCCTGCCTTAGTAAACAGAGTACACTGGAGAGTATTTAACCTTTTCTTGATGAGTCATGGTCATCATTACAAACATCAGCCCCGTTTGTACCTTGGTGTGGTGTCGTGATGTCAAGAGCCTGTCCAAACGTGCAGGGCTTGGCTTGCCTTTCACAGACTAACACTCTTCTCATTGATGGTTTGCACTGCTGTCTGCTCTATTGGTGAAGCTCTTGGGGCAACTGTGGTATCTGGGAACTTTTACCCCCTTCCATACTACCCGATCCCTGGCTGTATTTAAACAGCTTTCGCCGTTCTTTCTGTTGTGCACACGATACAAAATGTGTTCCTGTACAATATGGGGGAAGTGTTTGTGTCCCGGGTTGTCACGTCCTGCCGATCCCTCCTTTTCTGACCTGCTTTCTGAGTCTTCTGCTCTTCACCTCCTGCTCTCTGATGGAAACCTCCAGGGCAAAACTGAAGTTTCCTTGAGGAAGCCAGGAAAAGCAGTGCTGCATACGAGTCAGGTTGGCTTTGCGTCTGAGGAGGGGTGGTGCATGGGGTTTTCGGCCATTGTTCTCAGGAGGCTCTGAGCCTGCTGCTGCTTCCTCCACGCCCCCCTGCGTCACAGATGTTTCGGAAGGTTGATGTCACTGAAGTCTGATCACGAACAAGTTGGCTGTTACTGTATATGAAAACCCAGTACCTCTGGCAGCTGAACTCTAACCAGTAAAATCAAGAGGATTCCACCCTTTCGGCAGTTGTCCTGTTATTTGCCTATGTGCATGGATGTTGGGTGCTTGGAGTTGGGACCTGAGAAGATGACATTGTGTTGGGTGGATTCATAGCGATAAAAATGAATTGGTATAGTCACTTCACCTTTAAAAAAAAAAAAACTTAAACCCAAAATAACAGTACCGTACAATCACACAACACATCATATGTCCAGGAAGAAAAATCAGCTTGCTGACATAATCATTCCAGAGCAAGGGTTCCAAACTGTAGGCCACAGACTCCTGGTGGACATGGGGAAAGTGAAATTGTCAGTCAATCAGTCATGTCTGACTCTCTGTGACCCAATGGACTGTAGACCTCCAAGGCTCCTCTGTCCATGGAAATCTCCAGGCAAGAATACTGGAGTGGGTAGCCATTCCCTTCTCCAAGGGATCTTCCCGACCCAAGGATCAAACTTGGGTCTCCTGCATTGCAGGCAGATTCTTTACTGTCTGACCCACCAGGGAAGCCTGGTGGACACGGGGGTGGTGAGTTAATGCAAGTGGTCTGGGAATCCTGCAACCCTGAGTTTCTGGATTGTAGACTACATAGGAGATCCTTATGTTTGAAGAATTTAAAAACTAGGTCCTAGAGAATTTGGAAGATTCCACCTGAATTCACTCCAAAATTTATACCCCCAGAAAAGCACAAGAATATTCTGATGTCACCTTTATCTTTCTTAACCATCTCAAATATCACAGCTTTTTAAAAACTTGAAATTCACCATGTTAACCATTTTAAAGTATAATCCGTATTTTTTTTTAGCATCTTCATAATATCATATCAGTTCAGTTCAGTTGCTCAGTCGTGTCCGACTCTTTGCGACCCCATGAACCAAAGCACACCAGGCCTCCCTGTCCATCACCAACTCCCGGAGTTTATTCAAACGCATGTCCATTGAGTCGGTGATGCCATCCAACCATCTCATCCTCTGTCATCCCCTTCACTTCCTGCCCTCAATCTTTCCCAGCATCAAGGTCTTTTCAAATGAATCAGCTCTTCTCATCAGGTGGCCAAAGTATCGGAGTTTCAGCTTCAACTTCAGTCCTTCCAATGAACACCCAGGACTGATCTCCTTTAGGATGAACTGGTTGGATCTCCTTGCAGTCCAAGGGACTCTCAAGAGTCTTCTCCAACACCACAGTTCAAAAGCATCAATTCTTCGGCACTCAGCTTTCTTTATAGTCCAACTCTCACATCCATACATGACTACTGGAAAAACCATAGCCTTGCCTAGACGGACCTTTGTTGACAAAGTAATATCTCTGCTTTTAATATGCTGTCTAGGGTGGTCATAACTTTCCTTCCAAGGAGTAAGTGTCTTTTAATTTCATGGCTGCAATCACCATCTGCAGTAATTTTGGAGCCCCCCTCAAAAAAGTCAGCCACTGTTTCCATTGTTTCCCCATCTATTTCCCATGAAGTGATGGGACTGGATGCCATGATCTTAGTTGTCTGAATGTTGAGTTTTAAGCCAGGTTTTTCACTCTCCTCTTTCACTTTCATCAAGAGGCTCTTTAGTTCTTCTTCACTTTCTGCCATAAGGGCCATATCATCTGCTTATCTGAGGTTATTGATATTTCTCCTGGCAGTCTTGATTCCAGCTTGTGCTTCTTCCAGCCCAGCGTTTCTCAGGATGTACTCTGCATATAAGTTAAATAAGCAGGGTGACAATATACAACCTTGACACACTCCTTTTCCTATTTGGAACCAGTCTGTTGTTCCATGTCCAGTTCTAACTGTTGCTTCCTGACCTGCATACAGATTTCTCAAGAGGCAGGTCAGGTGGTCTGGTATTCCCATCTCTTTCAGAATTTTCCATAGTTTATTGTGATCCACACAGTCAAAGGCTTTGGCATAGTCAATAAAGCAGAAACAGATGTTTTTCTGGAACTCTCTTGCTTTTTCCATGATCCAGTGGATGTTGGCAATTTGATCTCTAGTTCCTCTGCCTTTTCTAAAACCAGCTTGAACATCTGGAAGTTCACAGTTTACGTATTGCTGAAGCCTGGCTTGGAGAATTTTGAGCATTACTTTACTAGCGTGTGAGATGAGTGCAATTGTGCGGTAGTTTGAGCGTTCTTTGGATTGCCTTTCTTTGGGATGGAATGAAAACTGACCTTTTCCAGTCCTGTGGCCACTGATGAGTTTTCCAAATTTGCTGACATATTGAGTGCAGCACTTTCACAGCATCATCTTTTAGGATTTTAAATAGCTCAACTGGAATTCCATCACATTCACTAGCTTTGTTCGTAGTGATGCTTCCTCAGGCCCACTTGACTTCACAGTCCAGGATATCTAGCTCTTGGTGAGTGATCACACAATCATGATTATATGGGTCATGAAGATCTTTTTTGTATAGTTCTTTTGTGTATTCTTGCCACCTGTTCTTAATAGCTCTGCTTCTGTTAGGTCCATACCATTTCTGTCCTTTATTGAGCCCATCTTTGCATGAAATGTTCCCTTGGTATCTCTAATTTTCTTGAAGAGATCTCTAGTCTTTCCCATTCTATTGTTTTCCTCTGTTTTTTTGCCTTTAACGCTGAGGAAGGCTTTCTTATCTCTTCTTGCTATTCTTTGGAACTCTGCATTCAAATATCTTTCCCTTTCTCCTTTGCTTTTCACTTCTCTTCTTCTCACAGCTATTTGTAAGGCCTCCTCAGACAGCCATTTTGCTTTTTTGCATTTCTTTTTCTTGGGGATGGTCTTGATCCCTGTCTCCTGTACAGTGTCATGAACCTCTGTCCATAGTTCATCAGGCACTCTGTCTATCAAATCTACTGTCTTAAATCTATTTCTTGCTTCCACTGTATAATCAGAAGGGATTTGATTTAGGTCATACCTGAATGGTCTAGTGGTTTTCCCCACTTTCTTCAATTTAAGTCTGAATTTGGCAATAAGGAGTTCATGATCTGAGCCACAGTCAGCACCCGGTCTTGTATTTACTGACTGTATAGAGCTTCTCATCTTTGGCTGCAAGGAATATAATCAGTCTGATTTCAGTGTTGACCATCTGGTGATGTCCATGTATAGAGTCTTCTCGTGTGCTGTTGGAAGAGGGTGTTTGCTATGACCAGTATATTCTCCTGGCAAAACTCTATTAGCCTTTGCCCTGCTTCATTCTGTACTCCAAGGCCAAATTTGCCTGTTACTCCAGGTGTTTCTTGACTTCCTACTTTTGCATTCCAGTCCCCTATAATGAAAAGGACATCTTGTTTGGGTATTAGTTCTAAAAGGTCTTGTAGGTCTTCACAGAACCATTCAACTTCAGCTTATTCAGGGTTACTGGTCAGGGCATAGACTTGGATTACCGTGATATTGAATGTTTTGCCCTGGAAACAAACAGAGATCATTCTGTCGTTTTTGAGATTGCATCCAAGTACTGCATTTTGGGCTCTTTTGTTGACTATGATGGCTACTCCATTTCTTCTGAGGGATTCCTGCCCACAGTAGTAGATCTAATGGTCATCTGAGTTAAATTCACCCATTCCAGTCCATTTGAGTTCGCTGATTCCTAGAATGTCGACGTTCACTCTTGCCATCTCCTGTTTGACCACTTACAATTTGCTTTGATTCATGGACCTAACATTCCAGGTTCCTATACAATATTGCTCTTTACAGCATCGGACCTTGCTTCTATCACCAGTCACATCCACAACGGGTGTTGTTTTTGCTTTGGCTCCATCCGTTCATTCTTTCTGGAGTTATTTCTCCACTGATCTCCAGTAGCATATTGGGCACCTACCGACCTGGGGAGTTCCTCTTTCATTCAGTTCAGTCAGTTCAGTCGCTCAGTCACGTCTGACTCTTTGTGACCCCATGAACCGCAGCACAGCAGGCCTCCCTGTCCATCACCAACTCCCGGAGTTCACCCAAACCCATGTCCATCGAGTCGGTGATGCCATCCAACCATCTCATCCCCTTCTTCTCCTGCCCTCAATCTTTCCCAGCGTTAGGGTCTTTTCAAATGAGTCAGCTTTTCACATCAGGTGGCCAAAGTATTGGAGTTTCAGCTTCAACTTCAGTCCTTCCAATGAACACCCAGGACTCGTCTCCTTTAGGATGGACTGGTTATAAACACAACTAATTCCAGAACATTTCCAGGATTCCAAAAAAAGCTCCATATCTGTAGTCAGTATCAGTTCTTCCCCCACCCATTTTTTAACAATCATTAATTTACCTTCTGTCTTCAGATTTCTATGGATTTGCCTATTCCGAACATTTCTAAAACATGGAATCACATAATATGTGGTTCTTTGTGCTGGCCTCTTTCACTTAACATTGTGTTTTCAAGGTTTGCCCATGTAATAGCATGTGTCATTTCTTTTTTAATGGCTATATCATATTCCACTTATGGCTATGCCACATCTTATTTATCCACTCATCAGCTGATAGACATTTGGCTTGCTTTCACTCTTTGGCTATTATGAATAATATGAACATTTGTGCCCCGCTTTTCAAACTCTTGGGCATATAACTGAAATAGAAGTAGCTGGGTCATACAACAACTCTTTGTTGATCTTTTTGAGGAATTTCCAAGATCACTGCTTTTATATCATAAACAGTCAAAAGTGAAAAAAATCACGCATATTACTAGACAAACAGAAGCATGGGCAAACCTGTTGTTACTGGTCAGGTACCAAGGTGCAGTGCTAGATTTTTGGGTGGAGCAGGGTTGTGAAATTTATAACAGAAAAAAAGTTATTTTAGAGAAATGGCTTTGGTGAGAAGAGAAGAGAAGGGGGCTTTTTCTAAAAAAATGAAAATGAAATTAAACTCAGGTTCACCTCTAAGTTCCTATTTGAATAGCCAACTCTTGTTCAGGCAGTGGTCTCAGGAAAAGTTCTTCCTTGGAAATTGTGTATGAAAGGGAAAACCACAATATTTCTTGGCCACTCGGTGGATTCATGTTGCCGGGGAGCAGAGGATATGAAAAACCTGGGCTGAAACAAAGCAGAGAACATGTGCTGAGAGTAAGAACAGGTCTCCCTCCAGGGATCAAATCTTGTGAGAAAACAAAAATAAGAAAATTTCAGGACTTTTCCCTAGCAGTCCCGTGGTGATGACATCACCTTCCAATGCAGGAGGTATGGGTTCAGTCCCTGGTCGGGCAGCTAGGATCCCACATGCCTCGTGGCCATAAAAACAAAACATAGAAGCTGTATTGTAAGAAATTCAATAACCGTTTTTTTTTTTTTTTAATGGTCCACATAAAATAAAAAAAATCTTAAGAAAGAAGATCCCAAAAGACAATTTATCTGGATGGGAGATATCCTCATGAAAGAAAGAAGCCAAGTCCATAGGGAAACCAGAGGAGGTTCTAAAACCCTGAAGTGGCATGAAGACTTGAAGTAACCTATGAAGATTGTGGGTGTTCTCCCTAGAAAAATCCACATGTCACACGTTATTCCAGCACTTTCATTGGATCTTCACACCATTTCTGAAGCCCATCTAAGGCCTCCTTTGAGTCCATGGACCCCAGGTCCTTGATCATGGTTTTAGGTCATTGAAATCAGTTTATCTCCATGCCTCATTTTAGGCTGTGGGTGCCCAACATTCTCTGTAAAGAAAAAAATAAAAAAGCCCACATGATTTTATCAGGCTAGTTTACCAGAGAATGGCTTGATTTTAACATACTTTCTTTCTAGCATCAACATTGTTAATTGTATTAATTTAAATGAAGGCAATAAAAATAAAGTAACAGGTAACAACTTGGATTCCCAAATCAGTGAATCAGCATCAAAATCGGAAGTCCAGTGCTTGCCATTTAAATCTGGCCTTATCTTTCCTGGTAAACAGGAAGATGAGAAAAGAAAAACATTTCACTTTTTAAAGAACAAGGTGTTTTCTTAAATTTTTTTAAGGACAACTCTTTAACAGATTTTCAGTTGATGAATTTTTTATATTTTAGAATTTTATCTTTTGCAAAGCTACGTTTTGCCTAGCTTTGCAAAAAACAAATCTCTTTGTTTTGATTTCTAAAGTCACTATAGTTCATCTTACCTTTTTCAAGCAATAAATATGATCTGTTTCTTGCAACAACTAGAATATTGGGAGACCTAGTGAAACCCAGGGTTTCCATGAATTATACCAGAATCACCTGTCAGGTGATTTAAACGCCAACTGGACAACCCACCATCAGTGTTAAGTGATACCTAAAAGCAAACATTTGACCTCTGGGACATAAAATTCTTCTCAATTTCCACAGCAGTATTCTGTCTCCCATCTGACCTGCGCCAAAAAAAAAAAAAAAAATTTGCAATCACGTTTCTTTTGAATATTTGTATAGCATAACCATTGGCATATTCATTCATGCCATTTATAATATTGAACCCTATTGATCCTCACCTCCACCATTTTACCTAATCTCCATTGAATCCTGGAGGTTGCTAATCACCACCACAAACAGCCTGATTTCTGGTTCTACATTAGAAACCTCTACACTTTTCTGCCACCGTAATTATTTTCTTTGTTTATGAAATAAAATTTAAAAGCAAGCTAGAATGCTGGCTCTGAAACACCAGCATAAAAAGAATTGTGTCCATGTTTTCTAGTGGAAAACAGCAGTTTGAATGTGTTATCATTCCAAAACCATCATTAGGAAAGAATTAGGAACCTGGCAAGTGCTAAGTAAGTGCTTGGTGTGAATGAATGAATGGCAAAGTAAACAACCGGAAGAGAATTACACGCAGCAGGAAAGGGTTTGGGAAAGTCCGGAATCCCACAGTCTGGGCCAGCCAAGGCCTGTGCCTGCCTGCTGTGGGGAAACAGCAAACCACTTGCCTGATTTTGAAGGGGGCATGTTACTCAGGGGCAAGGGCAGCCTCTGACTACACACTCCAAAAGTCTTGGTGAATCCAGCCCAAAGAGCTGGGTTCTAGTTCCCCTCCGGCTCTGAAGACCTCGGTTTACCTATCTATAAAGTGGGGGTCTTGCTATTTTAACTTTTCCAGTCTTGATCCCAAGAAATAATGGATACAGCGAGTGCTGTAAATAAACCAAAAAGTGCTGGGACAAAGTCGGGGAGGCAGTGACACAAACAAGGTGTGCCCCAAGGTGAACCCTCCGGGGAGCACTTCTTAAATGGGAACGTATATTGGGGCCTCCCGGGGATCTTGGAAAAATGCATCCTGATTCATACAGATGTCTGCCGTGGGGCCAGGGGTTAGTGATGCTAACGTTCCTGGCACCTGGGGATGTTAATGCTGCAGGTCCGTGGGCCACTTTTTGAGTAGTAGGGTCAAATCTGTTCGGTGAGAGACTCATGGAGGGAGGTAGGAGAAATGGGGAAAAGGACAGAGGCAGAGACAGTCCGGCCGAGGAAGTGCGGATGTTAGGAAGAAGCCGAGGCTCCGGGCGCGAGCGAGGATGCGCAGCCTAGGCTGGGAGGCGGCGGGTGCGGGCGGCTCCGCGGCTGCGCGGGCTGCAGGCTGGGGGCGGACGCGTGCTGGCGGCGACGCAGTCCCGGCCCCGCGCCCGCGGCGCCCCCGCTGCGGCCCGAGCGGCCTGGCTGCGGGATCGGTGCGCAGCGATGGCGCGGTCGCGCCGGTCCTGGGCGCAGCTGCTGTTGCTCCTGCTGGCCGGGCCGGCCGCCTGTGCAGCCAGCCCGGCGGACGACGGCGCGGGCCCGGGGGGCCGGGGACCCCGGGGCCGTGCGCGGGGGGACTCGAGCGCCGACGAGGCGGTGCCGCGCCACGACTCCTCCTACGGTACCTTCGCCGGGGAGTTCTACGACCTGCGCTACCTGTCCGAGGAGGGTGAGGCTGCGGGAGGATGAGGGGCTGCGGGAGCGGAGACCCGGGATGGGGACGGAGGCGGCAGGAGTAGGGTGGGGGGCGGGGAATCCGTTAGGAGGCGATTGGAGGCTCCGCTGGCTCAGCCGAGGCCCGACCGCGGAGCGCAAGGCTCACCCTGCCCATCGGCCTGGAGAAGAGATCCGGAGAGCTGTCAGCGCCTTCCACTCGCTGCTGGCTTTACAGGTGGGGAGACTGAGGCCCGGAGGGAGGTGGTCAGCCAAGTCCTTCGAACCTGCAGACAAGTGGGGCTGAGTCAACCCCCTCCCCGCCCCCCTCGCGCTCTCCCCGGCTTCCGCCACCCACCCCACCCCCCGCCCCCAATTTTCAGCGTCTATCTGTGACAGGGATGGGGTAGTGGATGCTAAAGGAGGAGACTGTCATCTGGCCTAGAGTGTGTGAAATCAGAGTAGCTGGTGGGAAGCCCAAGTCCCCTCTTAAAGAGAGATTGCCTTGTTTCCTCCATGTCTGTTTTGACCTAAATTTGCCGTGGCTAGTGTCCCAACTTCAGCGTTCTGTTCCTGCTCGCTGCCCAGCCCCCCAAGAGCTGGGTCACACCTCCTTCCCCACTTCCAGTCCCCTTCAGTACTGTTTTCCCACATGTCATGGACCCCTAGTGTGAGCCACCCATCGTTGGGGTCTCCTGGGTACAGCAATTGGGGGTTTGTCATGCAGACCTCCCTGCACAGGCAATATTTCAGTGAGCACAAAAGCTAAGCTGATTCTCTTCAGAAGGAATGGAAACTGGCTTCTTATTTTTGCTGTTTGGAAAGTGATTTTCCTTTTTTCTGTTAAGAGGAATATCTAAGAATCAAGTTGGGGTTTGAAATGTTGTCTGTCCCAGCAGCCAATACGATGCTGGGTGCATCTGTTATTTGGGATTAAGTTTAGCTACCTACAACAAACACACATTAACAACACAAGTAAGATAGACGTTCCTCTGTTATGTAAAGAAATCCAGAAGCAGGCAGTCTAGAACTGGTCATCTGAGACACTAATCCTGGTCTTCTGCTTTGTCACAACTCTTAGTTTGTAACTTCATGGCCCAAAATGGCTGCTTGATCACCAGCCATTACATTCACTTTCCAGACAGCGGGAAAGAAGTGGGAAGAAGAAGGTCACTGACTATAAAGAGATTACTCAGAAATCCCATGAAACAATTCCACTTACACTTCATTAGCCACAACCTAGTCATGTGCTCACACATAGGTGCAAAGGAGACTGGGAAATGTAGCCTTTTAGCTGGAAAGGAATATGACTAGTTCAAAAATTGGACTTACTGTATTCTATGGAGAAATGGATTTGGGGAAATAGACTAGTTGGGTAGATGCTTACCTGTTGAAACAGGGACCCCCAACATATAGTGGCTTAAATAAGATAGCTTATTTTTCTCTCATGAGTCTGACTGTTCTGGACTGGTAGGCCAGCTCTGTTCCACAATGTCATTCAAAGACCTAGGTTCCTTCCTTGTTGTTCCTGCATGCCCTAAGGCTTTGTCCTCATCCACATGGAAGTCATGTTGCTTGCATGGATTCTTTCAAGCTGGAGGAAATGAGAAAGAGAGGAAGTTCAGGACGAGCAGTTACCTTTTAGGCTGTTTGCACAAATCCCTGTTATTCACATTCGTTTGGCAAGAACCTAATCATACGACTTAGCTGCATGGGAGGCTTGATAGTGGAGTCTTCTAGTTGGGCGGCCGTGTGGCCTGGGAGAAGGAGAGTGCAGGGGCAGGGTAGAAGGACAGCAAGCAGAGTAGAATCTACGGCTCTGAGAAAGAATGCACAGTACAGGACTTCCCTGGTGCTTCAGTGGTTAAGAATCCACCTGCCAATGCAGAGGACAGGGGTTTGATCCCTGGTCCCATACGTGGCAGGGCTGCCAAGCCCATGAGCCACAACTACTGAGCCTGTACTCTGGAACCCGTGAGCTGCAGTTACTGAGCCCACGTGCCCTAGAGCCCATGCTCCACAAGAGAAGCCACTGCACCACAACTAGAGAGAAGCCCTGCTCTCTTCAACTGGAGAAAGCCTGTGTGCAGCCACAAAAACCCAAAGCAACCCCAAAACAAAGACTACATAGTTTTAATACAAAAGCCATCTCTTTCTGAAAGCATTTAATACATAGCGATGCAGCTCATAGTCTGCTTAGCACACAGCCAGGTGACTCAGCGGTGGCATGTGAGCAATTATATTCTCATTGGGCACATGTTCTCTAATGGAGGACAAGGTCAGATTCCATGTCAGTTTGTATATGCAGAGAGAATGGAGTTAGTTGTGTAGTCCAGGCAGTTTTATGAACGTGGACACCAGATGGGCTGCAGCCCTAAAAAAGGATTTATAGAGTTGAACCAGGAAGTCTAGGAGACTCTGGTGAGACGGAAGGGGGAGGCACTGAGGTGAGGTGACCCCACAGGGGTAAAAGGCCTGGGATCAGTGTACAGATTGCTAGTTTGTCTGCTTGCCACCCTTGACCATTCTGCACATGCTGCCTGAAGCCTGGCTCTAACCCTCAAAAATCTCTGATAGTTCCGACCTCCTCCCTGGATGAAGCTTCATCTCCTATACCTGGAATTTTCTCTCTGACTCAACTTTCTTTTACAGCCATCTCTCACTCCCTGTCTCCCTTGCACTGAGCCTTCCTTGTCCACTCTGCTCCTTTCTTTGACCATTTTGCTTATCTTCAAAGGCTGACCCTACAACCATCTGGTGGATGCTAGTGGGGGTGTTTGTGGGGTAAGCCTCCCGGGGGTTAGCACCTCTCCCAGATTACCCTGGACCTAGGCTTTAGCCTTGTGGGTCCTGAGTAGAGACTTTCCCAAGATCCTTAGAAATCATCAGTGACACTGCCTTAAAAGGGTGCTGCCAGAGAGGGAGAAGCAGAACCAGGGGAATGTCCCAGAAGGGTGTCTCACCCAGAAGGTAAAGGAAAAGAGGGCATCAGAAAGTGTCCTGTGCCATGGGGAGGCCCAGGGAGGACTTAAAGTAGTTGACAGATTCAGAAAATGAGAGGCAATGGGCAAGTTCTCCTGGGATGAATTCAGTGGAGAAGGAAGGAGGGAGCCTAGTTGATGGTGAAGGAAGTGGCAAGTGAAGAGGTGGGAATAGTACCTTTAAACTATTCTTTCTTTCTGTCAGTGCAAGTGGGGTTATCTTTTTCTAGTGATTGGGCTACTTGTTTTCTCTTTGCAGGGTACCCCCTTCTCAGGTTGAAAATTGCCAACAGATTGAATTAAAAAAAAAAAAAAAAGCAGCCTGGTAGTGTGAAATCAGAAAAAGGGAATTAGATTAATGGAATAGAGAATTTCCTGAAACTATAGGACAGCCCAGTGACCATTATCTACCTTGTTCAGAGACCATTTCTCCAGTGTCCAGATTGTGCAAGACCCCCAGGCCAGAGAGTGAACACTGGCCAATTTGATGTTTCTAATCACCTCCTGAAATGTCTGTTTTTTAGACTTTAGTTATGTTTTGATTTAATGATGCTAGTTTTCAGAATTCTTGGGGGCTCCCACTGTCTTAGCCCATACTACTCTTCCTTACAGTCCCAGCTCAAATGCCACCTCTTTCAGGGAGTCTTCCCTGATTTTTCCTCCCATTCTCTGCTGTTAGGCAAGGTATTTTCCCATAGCACACTATCTAACCCTGCTGTGACCCTTGAACTCTCTGTGGTTGAGTTTGGATAGGTTCTTGGTGCTTGAATCCTATAATTCATACCTTTTCCCCTTGAGATTCTCAAGCCAGAATCTATGTATTCAGTATAACAATAGAATATAAAACAGATTACTGCATGATTATGGGCAAACCTCCTGTTCTGAGGGTTCTCTAAAAAGAAAATCAAATTGGGCATTGAAAGTGAAAGTGTTAGTCGCTCAGTCATGTCTGACTTGTTGCAACCCCATGGATTGTAGCCCACCAGGATCCTCTGTCCATGGAATTCTCCAGGCAAAAATGCTGGAGTGGGTTGCTATGCCCTTCTCCAGGGGATCTTCCCAACCTAGGGGTTGAACCTGGGTCTCCTGCACTGCAGGTGAATTCTTTACTCTCTGAGCCACCAGGGAAGCATGTATACTAAGATTAAAAAGACAGCCTCCCAACATGGGTACATGCTATAGTATCTATTCATTTGTACTTCGGTTTGAACAAAGATAGCATCACCTTGTTTGGTGAAAAAGTAGAAACTGTATATATACTGTTTGGGGGCAGAAAAATAAAACAAAAACAAATAACTGCTACTGCTGCTAAGTCGCTTCAGTCGTGTCCGACTCTGTGCGACCCCAGAGACGGCAGCCTACCAGGCTCCCCCGTCCCTGGGATTCTCCAGGCAAGAACACTGGAGTGGGTTGCCATTTCCTTCTCCAATGCATGAAAGTGAAAAGTGAAAGTGAAGTTGCTCAGTTGTCCCGACTCTTAGCGACCCCATGGACTGCAGCCTACCAGGCTCCTCTGTCCATGGATTTTCCAGGCAAGAGTACTGGAGTGGGGTGCCATTGCCTTCTCTGAAAACAAATAACAGAAAGGGTAAATAATTTAAAGGTAAATAATCTAAATTAATTATCTCCATGACTCTAGCCCAATTGTAACACTGATTCGTGCTTTTAGTAAGTGCTTACTATGTGCCAGTCCCTGTCCTAAATACCGTATCCATATTAACTTTATTCTTTAGGGCAACGCTCTGACTTAGACACTCTTGCCATTCCCACTTTAGAATTAAGGGAACTGGCCTACAGAAGATTTAAATATTGTGGCTAAAGTCACACAGCTAGAAAGTAGCAGAGAACTGGGAGGGTTTGTTGATTGACCTTATGGATAAGGTGGTACAAGGTGCTGACCTGCTCTGGGAAATGCAATTGAACAGATAGGATGGGGCATCTTCATGGGCAAATTTGGGAAGAGGGGCTTGGAAGTGATGGGGTAGTCCGTTGGGAGCGGCAGGTTCCTGAGTGATGGAGTGCTACAACGAAAGCTTTGCTGAACAGACTTCACGGGGGTGGAATGTTCCATTTTACAGAGCCCCTTGACATTTTCACTTCGTTGTGTGGCTCTGCTAAATAGAAGTGATTCAGACAGTCCAGAAAGAGAAAGTGGCTGATGCAGCCACTCTTGGAGATGCGAACAGATGATTTCTGGTTAAAACTTCACAAGGAATTAAGTACTAAATTAATACCTGAGAGCTATGATCCAAGGAGTTAATTAGAAGCAATAAATAGCAAACCAGAAGCCATTAACCACCCAGTGGAGTATGGCGAAACAGGCTCAAGGGATTGCAAAAGAGGAATGGATAGTGGCTGCGAGTTCGACAAGAATGGAAACCACAAAAGTATGTTGGGAACCTGGAAAAATGAACCAAGAAAATAAGTGCCTCTTGTGTGATAGGAATAGCTGAAGGGAGAAAAAAAATGGCTTTAATTCTGCTTCAAAACAGAATAGTTACTGCAGGGGTTTACAGGACACATGTGAGAAGAAGGGAAGTGAAAGAGAAAAAAAATTTTGGCCCCAAGCCAATCTTATTTGGTCTTAACCCAAATTTTAATTTTAGATAAAGAGAGAGGGGGAAAAAAAGGCACTAAAATGGAAAGTGGAGGGAAACGAATAAATAAACAAAAACATAAAAAAACAGTAATAAGGTACTTCCCTGGTGGTCCAGTAGTTAAGCATCTGCCTTCCAATCCCGGGGATGCAGCTGCGATCCCTGGGAACTATGTGCCACGGGGCAGCTAAGCCCGTGTGCTACTAGAGAAGCCCCCATGCGCCACAGGTAGAGAAAATCCCGAGCACTGCCACGATGACCCAGGGCAGCCAAAATTAAAAATAAGTAAATGAAAAATGTAAAACCAATAATAATTTTTAAAGGGGGAGCATGGACAAAGCTAAGGGGAGAATGAGAAGCTGGCCCGTCTGGGTATCCGACCCATATTTCTCAGGAAGATGACGGAGCGTAGGAGAGGTAGGAGAGGGTGGGGAGAGGCCAGTCAAGGTCTCCAAGGAGCACTGTGACAAGATCCAATTGCTGTTTTAGAAACCTGGCAGGCAGTGGAAGAATTAGAAGGGAAGTAGGGAAATCAGAGTGGAGGTGGTACAATAGCCAAGAAGCTGGCTCGGGTTTCAGGAGTGGGAATGAAAGGAATGGTGGTGGAGAAAGTGTTTCAGGTGGAGGAATCTAGGGTTTCAGGGTTGGGAGACTGGGGAGGGTGGTGGGATTCTTCACTAAGACAGAAAACATAGGAGGAAGACCATTTGGGAGGTGTTGGGCGCCTGGAATCGCTTTGCTCGTGTAATGTCCAGGCGGAAACCCCTGGAGGCAGCTGATGGTTGGGCTTAAATGTTGATATGGGAACAGGAGAAATGCCAAAAAAAATGTGAGGTTAGAAAAAGAATAACTCTAAAGAAAATCGGAGGAAAGAAATAATAAAGATGCACAGTATTCAATGGAATAGAAACCAAATATTCAGTGCATGTGTGCCAAGTCGCTTCAGTCGTGTCTGACCCTTTGCAACCCCGCGGACTGTAGCCCACCAGGCTCCTCTATCCATGGGATTCTCCAGGCAAGAATACTGGAGTGGGTTGCAAAGAGGATCAAAAAAGTAAAAAATGATTTTTTGAAAATACAAATGAAAGGGTTATCCAGAGAAACAGAACTGATAGGGTGTGTGTGTGTAGATGGGAGAGAGTGTGTAGATGAAAGAGAGACCAATAGAGAGAGAAATTTGTTTTAAGGACTTGGCTCACACAGTTTTGGAGGTTGGCAAGTCCAGAATCTGCAGGGCGGGCTGGCAGGCTGGAGCCCCAAGAGAGAGCCAATGTTGTAGTTCAAGGCTGAAGGCCATCTGCCACAGAATTCACTCTTCTTGGGGAATGTCAGTCTTTTTGTTCTCCCCAGCTGGGGGAGAAGCCTGCCCACATTATGGAAGGCAATCTGTTTTACTCAGAGTCCACTGATTTAAAATGGTAAATGTTTGTCTCATCCAAAAACACTCTTACAGAAACATCCAGAATATTGTTTGACTGTATATCTGGGCACCTGGCCCAGCCAAGTTGACCCATAAAATTAACTATCACAATAGGATGCTGACAAAATTGATCAAGAGAAAAAGAGAGAAGACAGACCATGTTAGGAATGGAAGAAAAAGGGGAAATAACCCTAGACGTGTGTGTGCTCAATCGCTAAATCGTGTCCAACTTTTTGTGACCCCGTGGACTTATAGCCGGCCAGGCTCCTCTGTCCATGGGATTTCCCAGGCCAGAATACTGGAGCGGGTTGCATTTCCTTCTCCAGAGGATCTCCCTGACCCAAGGATTGAACCTGCATCTCCTGCATTGCAGGCGGATTCTTTACCTGGGAAGCTTATTAAGCCTAGACATAGCAGAGATTTAAAAGCTAGCACATTGCAACCCAACATTAAAAAGACAGCTAACCCTATTTAAAATGGAGAAAGGCTCTAAATAGACCTTTCTCCAAAGAAGATACACAAATAACCAATACGCACATGAAATTATACTCAACATCATTCGTCATTAAGGAAATGCAAATCACAATCGTAACGAGATACCACTTCACATCTACTAGGCTGACTATAAAAATTTTAAAAAAGGACCCTTCCACAATACATTGATGTAAGAATGTAAAATGGTACAGCTACTTTGGAAAATAATTTGATAGTTCCTCACAAAGTTAAACATAAGAGTTATCATATGACATGGCAGTCCTACTCCAAGAGAACTTAAAACATATGTTCATACAAAAACTTGTGCACAGATGTTCATGGCAGCATTATTCATAGTAGCCAAAAAGTAGAAACAGCCCAACTGTCTGTCAACCTGTGAATAGATTAAAAACAGGTGGTATATCCATTCAATGGAGTGTTCTGTAAACGAAGAGAAATATCATTCATTCTGTGCACCTAGGGTACTTAAAATCAGAATTCTACAATCAAAATAATTTTCCAATAAAATTGTACAATGTGTGCAAAATAGATCCAATTGAATATCATTTTCTAGATGTCAGGATGACAACTGCTAATAAGGTGTGGTTTCTTCAAACACATTGTACTGGTAGTTAAGGATTAATACATTTAGTCTCTACCCAAAGGTTCAGTAGGAAAGCCAGAAACCAGTTTTTTAAGCTTTTTGAAAACCAGCCCAGAGAGCTGTCTGAGAAGGTGTTGGGGGACTACAGAAGCAGAAAGGGAGCTCAGAGAAAGTCACTATGGGAAGCAGCTGCCAGCCCTGGGGCTGAGGGAGCAGAGAAAAGGGCTTGAGGTTTTGAGAACCTGGGAGCTCAGACAAGGGCCCTCAGCCCAGAGGTTCACCCATCCTCTGAGAGTGGGCTGTCTGCCCAGCTAATGCTGGTTCCTTTGATGAGGCTGGTTCTGGGAGTCTAGAAAACAGCTAGAAAAGAAAAAGAAAAAAGACTGGAAACTCAAACCAATTGCCACTGCAAGGATGAAGTGGAGTTGCTGAGGACTTGCTGATTGGACGGCTGTCAAACAGGAACAAATGGTCTTGTTTTGGCAGATCCTCCTGCCTCCCAGCCTCCCTCTAATGTTTCCTTTCGGCAGAACCTAGCCAGCTGGCAGAGGAGAAATGTGGTTTGCAGAGTCCTAGCCCATCCTAGAGCTGACTGTAGAGGCTGGGCTGTAGCTGAGATATAGGAGCTTAAAAATTGGCATGTGGTCCCAATTTACTTTATTCCAAATAGGGAGATCGTTTAATTTCAGGAAAAAAAATAAAATATTGCTCTGCTTATCTTCTGATACTAAACCCAGCTGTTGTCTTGAAATTCAGTTCTGGCACTCATGACCCCAACAGGTTAAAGGGCATGGTCCACAACAAGACTGTCCTCACTTCAGACCAGCTGGCTACCAATCCAAGGGGCACCCACAATCCCTCTCATGTTCTGTAATTCACTAGAATATCTCAGAGGATTCAGAAATGGGCTGTGCATACAGTTGTAGTTTTAGTACCAAGGAACTCAGGAACACTCAGAAACAGCCAATGAAGACGCACACAGGTCAGAGTCTGGGAGCCCACAAATGCACTTTTCATGTCCTGTCCTGGAAGGAAATATTCTTCTCCATGGAATCAGGACTTGTCACCCTCCTGGCACTTCAGTGTATTCACCAACCAGGAAGATGCATTCAGCTTCAGTGTCCAAAGTTTCTGTTGGGGTTTCATCACCTAAGCATGGCTGATTTAATCATTAGCTACATTATTGGACTCAATCTCCAGCCCTTATACCCTCGCCTCCCCCCTGCCCCACGTGGGGCTGGCTCAAAGCCCCAAACCTGTACCCATGTGTTGGGTCTTTCCTAGTGACCAGCCTCCATCCTGAGTCATCTTATCTCTTAGCATAAAAGCAGGTGTGATCCCAAGGGGCTCAGGAATAACAAAGACCCACTGGGAAATTCCAAGGATTTAGAGTCTCTCTCCCTCCCACCCAAGAACCAGGAACAAAAACCCATCAAATTCTTTATTATACAGCATCTTCCCTGGTTATATATTATACAGGACTTCCCTGGTGGTCCAGTGGCTCAGAATCCACCTGCCAATGCAGGGGACACAGGTTCTATCCCTGGTCTGGGAAGGTGCCACATGCCAAAGGACAACTGAGCCCACACACCACAATGACTGAGCCAGCGTGCTGCAACTGCTGAAACAGGCTCTCTAGAGCCTGTGCTCTGCAGCAAGAGAAGCCACCACTGCAAGAAGTCCACGCCGCGCAACTGGAGAGCAGCCGCTGTTTGCTGCAGCTAGAGAAAGCCCACACACAGCAGCAAAGACCCACTGCAGCCAAAAATAAATAACTTAAAAACATCTTACAAAATGAGAAAAACGTGACATTATTAAATGATGCCAAAATTCATTTGACAACATAAGTTCTCATTCCAAGATTTAGAAGCATATAAGATAAAAGGGAATCAGTGCTAGAAAAACCCTGACAAATGAGCCATTTGCCAACACTAAATAAACTAGTTCAGTACATTTATAAGTAACCTTTGTTCTAAAACTTGCTCTTACTTGGAGCTTAGAAACCCATTCTTCTAGAGATAATCTTACCCAATGGTCAGTTTAAAAATGTAACAGTAATAATAAACCAGTAATAATAATGACTGGCATTTATTGAGCTGGAAACCTGCTGTATGCTGATGAATTATTCTGGATGCTAGAAAGTATAATGGAAGAAGATGGGGAACTTTAGTCAGAAACAACATTACGTGGGATTGTGTCTTTCGGACACCTCTAGAATCTTAACCAACATAGGTAGTCGTTGCATTCCTGGATAAATATCCTGAGAAAAAAAATGTCCACGGCATTGTAGTGAAAGCTAAAAGGAAGAATGTATAGGAAGATGCTTGACATAGTTGTAGCATTGAACTCAATAAATATCAAAAACTCATCCAAGGCAGAACTCAGTCTATAGTACTGAAGTGGACATAGGACTTAGCATAAAACAAGCATGAAAGTAGAAAAAGTAATGCATTTTGCCCAAGTACTTAAGGATGGTGAGAAGGTAGGGTTGTACTTTAGCATTTGATCAACATATAGGGTAGTCAGCCTAGAGGGGTAAGGTGGAGGAGGGGTGGGAGGGAGGCTGAAGAGGGAGGGAATATATGTAGACTTATAGCTAATTCAGAGACATTACTTTGCCAACAAAGGTCCATCTAGTCAAGGCTATGGTTTTTCCAGTGGTCATGTATGGATGTGAGAGTTGGACTGTGAAGAAGGCTGAGTGCCGAAGAATTGATGCTTTTGAACTGTGGTGTTGGAGAAGACTCTTGAGAGTCCCTTGGACTGCAAGGAGATCCAACCAGTCCATTCTGAAGGAGATCAGCCCTGGGATTTCTTTGGAAGGACTGATGCTAAAGCTGAAACTCCAATACTTTAGCCACCTCATGCAAAGAGTTGACTCATTGGAAAAGAGTCTGATGCTGGGAGGGATTGGGAGCAGGAGGAGAAGGGGATAACAGAGGATGAGATGGCTGGATGGCATCACTGACTCGATGGACGTGAGTCTGAGTGAACTCCAGGAGTTGGTGATGGATAGGGAGGCCTGGCGTGCTGTGATTCATGGGGTCGCAGAGTCGGACACGACTGAGCGACTGAACTGAACTGAACTGATAGCTAATTCACATTGTACAGCAGAAACCAGCACAACATTGTAAAGCAGTTGTCTTCCAATTAAAAAAAAAAAAAGATCTAGGGTAGTAGAACACAAAACGTACAGATATAAACCAGGCAAGTGTGACCTGTTGGTCTTTAAGTATAATTTAACGAAACAAAGTAAACAAAACCTCGTTTAAAAAAGCATTACAAATCACAAAAGACTTCAGAATAGTGAGAAAAGAAAAACTAATACAATAATTTTTTAAAAGTGTATTTACATTGCCTAATATCTATGGGTGATTTAATTGATTCGTTGCATAATCATTTCAATGTCCAGTGCCAAGCAGTGTGCTGGGCAGAGAATACCAGATGAATCACACACAATTCCTGTGTACATGGAGTGAACAGCCTAGAATAAAAATATTTGTGGGCACAAACTGGAAATGCAATGCAGGCTGTCCTTTGACGTGTGGTTGAAAGCATTATGATGTTAAGTCATCTTACAAGAAAGATGCGTGAAATGATGGGATTAACAAATTTATATGAGATATGAAAATGTCCTCTACAGCTTGATGAAAAACAAGTTCACAGAAACAGAGAGATCCTATTGTAATATACAGCTATAAATGGAAAGCCTCTGCTATCAAATAGAGAATTGTTCATTCTTTCTCTTAGAGCAGGTGTATGGAATAAAACTCTATTTTCATGCTTCCAGTGGACACTGGTGAGCCAGTGGTTATGATATTATGTCTTCTTTCAGTACCCCAGGCACCCTACCTGTAAATGAGGAGAAAGCCCTTTCTCAGTTAACACGTAGGCTGGGTTCAAAGATGTGTGCCCCACACCTGCCCTCATGAAGAGGGTGATTAGGCATCAACTGAGCTCTTTTCTGAGGCTTTGACCATTTCTAGACTCATGCGATAGAAAATAGTCAACGTACTAAAAAGTAGCTTTTCTCATTGGAAACGCTGTTCCTGGATTTTCTAACTTTATTTATTCTCACTGGCCAGGTTACCCTTTCCCTACTGCTCCTCCTGTGGATCCATTTGCCAAAATCAAAGTGGATGACTGTGGAAAGACTAAGGGCTGCTTTAGGTTGGTAGATCTGTGAGTTGGAGAACTTTAAAGCTAAGACTTTGATTTGCTTCTCAAGGTAGTATTTAAATTGCATGCAGTTCACTCTCACCAGGGGCCCATGCCCCTCATAACTTCAGCACGAATGTAACCTATTTCCAGTGGCCAGCCCAGGTTGCAGCCTTAAAGGCCTTGAACTGTCTCACGCCCCTTGGCCCTAGAACTTACTTCTCTGGTTCATTTATGACTTCATTTATGACTGTATGCCATTGACTTGGGGGTCTAACCAGTTGGTTGTATGAAGAAGAATTACATGACACAGAATTTGTCTCTGTTCATTCAGTATGGGTGTGGGCAGGACAGGCAATAATATTGGCTTGGCCCAAATATTCATTTGGGTTTTCCATAACATCTTACGGAAAAACCACCCAAATGAACATTTGGGGCAACCCAACAGATATGTCTAAGACCCAATTCCTTTTTAAAACAATAGTCATGACTGTGGATAGCTATATGATCCTAGCTAGTCAGTACGCACTGATTCTAGTGTCCAGCTAGTTATTTCAGATCTAGTGCCTGATTATTAGTAGTATTCTATCTGGATGTGATAGACTGGAGCTAGAAAACAGCTAGACAGTGACCTTCCATCTAGACAGCTCTGCTTTGTTTGAGAAAGCCTCCTTTTCTTTGAGTCCTTTATTTCCAAAAACAAATTGTCCTTGAGTAAAGATTTTGATTGCCATTGCAATGAATGTGGTTTTTTTTTTTGTTTTTTTTTTTTTTTTGGTTTGGGACTCAAAGTCCAAGGACTAAAAACTGAATACAGGGGTTTTGAGTTTTTGGATTGCAAGAGTATTTCTAAGGAATTTTTAAAAATCTAGTGATACTATTGTTATTAAGGAAGATAGCCAACAATGAATAATTCTGGTGATTAGGGGATATTTTTGAGAAGAAAAGGAGTTTTAGTGCCCTGCTGGCTTCAGGGAGACTTGCTTTCTGGCCCACTCACTTAGCTTTGCTCACCCGTTGCAGCTTTTTCACTCTGGTTCCTGTGGTCTTGAGCTTACACCCCTTGCCAGCTGCTCAGGGTACCTGCCTGCAAAGCTGCATGTTCCCTGTCTCCCTCCTCCATCAGTACTTAGCAGCCTTGCATCCTATACCTTTAGATACCTTTTATCTGAGCTTAGATTATCCCATCCATTGCTGCAGTTTTCAGTCATTTCTGAAAGGCAGTATTCCTAAAACTAGGGCTTGCTGGTCCTCAAAGGATCCACAAGTTCTCTGTAAGAAAATTTAAATTCATGTTTTCATTGCAATGATGCTCCTTAAACGGATTAACGAATGCATAATCTGATTATCTGGATAAACATCTTACTTTAGTGTCTGAATTTTATTAGTCCCAAGCAGCTCAATAGAGCAAAGGCAAATTTTGTAAGTAAATGATGCATTCGCATCCAGTGAATATAAGTAAATGAGGCATTCGTTTGGTGCCCTGTATGTATAAGGGTTTTGGAGCAGTTCAAACAGATAAAAGTAGAGGAGAATGGAGTCGTGACTCGTAATAAGACACAGGCTCAAAATAAAGACCCTGCAGAGTACAATCAGACATACCATGGGTGGGTAAGCGGGAAGTCACTTTCAGCCAATGACATCATTTTCCCCTGAATGCTATGAATTTAAAAGGTCCTGGTTTTGTAGTTTAATCTGTATTCAGTTTGTCCATTTTTGTTAATTGAAAATTTGTAAATGAAAAGAAATGGCAATCTAAATTATTTAAATTATTAACTCAGGATTTTTTTGTTCTCTAAAAGTAGTCAGAAATAATTTGATAATTGTGAATATTTGAGAAACTCGAATAAGATGTCGAGAACTCTGGCTAGGACTTGAGGCCCGTGCCACAGCTTGATTCCCTCGGCAAGTCCCTTTTCATCTCTGGACCTCGTTTGTACATAGATAAAGAGGAGCAGATCATCTTTGCAGTCTCTCCTGGATGAAATTGTGATTTTGAGATCCCAGGGAGCAGAGATCTGATTCATATTGCTTAGCGTTCTGCCTGACACAGAGATGCTCTCTTAATGTGTTTTGAAGACGTAGAGGCGGAAGCAGTAATACCTGTTTCGGTATATCCTATAGATACGGCAAACCGGGCTGTAACGCAGAAACCTGTGACTACTTCCTTAGCTACCGGATGATAGGGGCTGATGTGGAATTTGAGCTGAGTGCAGACACCGATGGTTGGGTTGCAGTTGGATTCTCTTCAGACAAGAAAATGGTAAGACACAAATCGTGGTGGAAGGTGATTTTTCTCTTCAGTCTGCTGTACCACTTTAGATTTTAGAGAACGAGCGTGGTTATGTTTCCCTAAGCGCCCGTGCCACTCTTAAATGGGAGAAGCCAATTCCTGGTATTTGATTTTCTTTATCCAAGCAAGTAAATTGATCACAGCATGATAGCCATTATACTAGTTATGTCTCTCCGATTACAAGTTAAAAAAAAATAATTCAAGTTATTTTAAACGGAGAAGGAAGGGTTGGTTATGAGAGTACAGGGTATCTCCTGGTACTTGTATTCATTAGTTAATTCCACAGTTATGCTGCAAGAGAGCCCCACCAAACCACATGGCTGATAACAGTCAGCATTGATTTGTTGCTCACATGTATATGGATTGGCTGGGACTCGGTTGCTTTTGGCTCCAGTCCATGGCTTGGATTCAGGTATTGTCTAATCATTCTGGAACCAGTGGCTCCCAAGGCATGTTTTTTTCATGGCAGAGGCAGAAACACAAGAGTCATCCAAGCTGATTTCAAACCTGTGTTCACATCACATCTGCTGGTAATATTCCATTGCCCAGAGTAAGTCACTCAGCCCAACCCAGAATGAAGGGGCAAAGAAGTATCCTTCCCAACCAAGAGGCCTTGTGAAGGTGTAGATATATAATATGACAACAGGGGAGTGAAGAATTGGGTCCAACAATTTAGTATTCCACATCATACCTTGTCAAGAATGCATCTGGCCCTCAGAAAGGACTGTGGAGAGGAACAGACAGGAACCCAGGTTGCTGTCCGTTGCTTATCTCTGCTTCTCTCTGTGCCTCTGCCGCATCCTGCCCTCTTTCTTCCAGAGCGTCGTCATTTGCCATGCATTGTGCCAAGGTATTTCCCAGACAGCCACACTTTCTCAGGCCATTGAACCTTTGCATGTGCAGCTGCTTTTTGGATAAGATGCTTCTCTTCACCTGGTCTGTTTTGAGGCTCTTAGAATGAGATGGGGGCAGCAAGAGTGGTGGGAAGGGCCCAGGTTTCAGGTATGTTTTGAAGGTAATACTGACAGGCTTTTGCCAGTGGATTGGACCTGGGTTATAGGTGGGTCATAAGAAGAGATTTGGGGATCAGGCTAAGCAATCAAAACTCCATTGAGTTTGGTTTTGGAGAGGTCGCTAGAAGAATGAGCTTCTCATTCCAGGCGGCAAAACAATGGGTCCACCTGGTAAGACTGCATGGATACTAGTCTATATCATTTGTCTCCTACTTCAGGGTCAATGGGAGAAAGAGTGGTTGTGTGCCATCCAACAGGCTGGCTTGCAGTGCAACTGACCATTTCTTGTCCAGGAATGGATTTGCACCCATGGTGCACTCACCCTTACCATTAGAGGGCTCAGAGGAGGGAGGTTGAGTAAGAAGCATCCAAATTTCATGTTTGACATTTTGCTATCTAAAGGCCTTCAAAATCTAGGTTTCTTTTTCTCTTCCTATTGCTCTAAGAAGTACAGATTTAAAAATTTTCAAAACCTGATGCATAGGAAAAGCAAAATGGAACCTCTTTGTAATAGTCATTGACTTTTTTTTTGGAAATAATGAATTGCTGATTTCTTTATTAGATTTTATTCTTTAGAGAGGTTTTAGGTTCAGCAAAACTGAAGAAGGTACAGAAAATTTCCATATACCCTGTCCCCACACACGCAGAGCCTCCTCCATTATCAGCATTCTCCACAGAGGGGTACATTTCTTATAGCTGATAAACACCTTTAACGTTTTTAGTTTTTTTTTTTTTTTTTTTTTTTAACGTTAATCCTATAGACAAGTTGCAGGAGTAGGACCGTTGTCATCGTTGTTCGGTCACTCAGTCATGTCCAACTCTTTGCAACCCTGTGGACTGCCACATGCCAGTCTTCCCCGTCCTTTGCCACCTCCTGGAGTCTGCTCAAATTCATGTCCATTGAGTCGGTGATGCCGTCCAACCATCTCAGTCTCTGTTGCCCCCTTCTCCTTCTGCTCTCAATCTTTCCCAGCATCGGGGTCTTTTCCAATGAGTTGGCTCTTCGAATCAGGTGGCTAAAGTATTGGAGTTTCAGCTGCAGTCATTCCAATGAATATTCAGGACTGATTTCCTTTAGGATTGACTGGTTTGATCTCTTTGCTATCCAAGGGACTCTCAAGAGTCTTCTCTGGCACCACAGTTTGAAAGCATCAGTTCTTCAGTGCTCAACCTTCTTTGTGGTCCAACTCTCACATCTGTACATGACCACTGGAAAAACCATAGCTTTGACTAGATGGACCTTTGTTGGCAAATTAATGTCTCTGCTTTTTAATTCACTGTCTAGGTTTGTCATAGCTTTTCTTCCAAGGAGTAAGCGTCTTTTAATTTCATGGCTGCAGTCACCGTCTGCAGTGATTTTAGAGCCCAGGAAGATAAAGTCTGTCACTGTTTCCATTTTTTCCCCATCTATTTGCCATGAAGTGATGGGACTGGATGCCATGATCTTCATTTTTCGAAAGTTTAGTTTTAAGCCAGCTTTTTCACTCTCATCTTTCACCTTCATCAAGAGGCTTTTTAGTTCCTCTTTTCTTTCTGCCATAAGGGTGGAGTCATCTGCATATGTGAGGTTACAGATATTTCTCCTGGAAGTCTTGATTCCCACTTGAGCTTTATCCAACCCAGCATTTTGCATTATATATTCTGCATATAAGTTAAATAAGAAGGGTGACAATATACAGTCTTGACATACTCATTTCCCAATTTTGAACCAGTTCATTTCTTCCATGTCCAATTCTAACTATTGCTTCTTGACCTGCATACAGATTTCTCAGGAGGCAGGTAATGTGGTCTGGTATTCCTAGCTCTTGAAGAATTTTCCACAGTTTGTTGTGATCCACACAAAGACTTTAGCATAGTCAATGAAGCAGAAGTAGATGTTTTTCTGGAATTCTCTGGCTTTCCCTATGATCCAACAGATGCTGGCAATAGGACCATGAACTCCTATATATATATATATAGATGTTTCACCTGTTGTTCAGTTGCTAAGTTGTGTCCAGCTCTTTGGGACACTATGGACTGCAGCACGCCAGGCTTCCCTGTCCTTCACTGTCTCCCAGAGTTTGCTCAAACTCATGTCCATTGAGTTGGTGATACAGCCATCTCATCCTCTGTCATCCCCTTCTCCTCCTGCCCTCAATCTTTCCCAGCCTCAGGGTCTTTTCCAATGAGTCGTCTCATAAACTCCTATATATATGCTTCACCAAATGGTAACTTTTTATTGTGGTAAAACATATACAACCTAAAACTTACTGTTTTAACCATTTTAGTGTGCTGCGATTCATGGGGTTGCAAAGAATCAGACATGACTGAGTGACTGAACTGAACTGAAAGTATACAGTTCAGTGGCATTAACTACATTCATGGTGTGGAACCACCACCATCTGGTTCCAGAACATTCTCACAAACAGTAATGTTTGCCATACGTGCTTTATGTCTTTCTGCTGTTGCTGCAACTGCTGCTACTACTCTGACTTCTACTACTTATGATTTTTATTATTTTCTACAAACTTGAGAGGTTAAATTGAAGGTATCATGACCCTTTCACTCTAAATATTTAAGCAGGTATTTCCTAAGATCAAGGATATTCTTTTTCATTATATAATTTATTAAATTCAGGAAGTTTAACATAGATACTGTAGTATTATCAGATACACTGTCCACTATCAAAAGTTGCCCTTTGCCACAATGCTATGCTTTATAGAAAATTTTATTTTATGATGCAGGGTTCTGTCTAGGAACACCATTAGTTGTCATGTATTGACATGACAATATCTTTAGTCTTCTTCTTGATTTTGAAACACTTTTTTAGCTTTTTCTTTTTTGGTCTTTCATGATATTGACCCTTTTGAAGGTTACAGGCCACTTTTTTTTGTAGAATGACCTTCAATTTGGATTTAATTGTTTGCTCATGATTAGGTTAAGTGTCTGTGTTTTCGGCAGGACTACTAGAGAGCTGGTGACATAATCTTCCCTAAGTGGCACATGAGGACATACTCAATGTCAGATATGGTGGTGCAAACTCTGGTCACTTGATTACAGCTTTTTAATGGCATTTAAAACAATTTTTGGGGTGGGACTTCCAATTACAGAGATCACGGAATGTATATTTTGGAGTGAAATTTCTTTCTAGCAGAAGAGTTTGCCTAAGAGGCAACTTTAACTTTTTTTTCTCCATCATCTTTTGTGTTAGGGTGGTGACGATGTCATGGCCTGCGTCCACGACGACAATGGCAGGGTCCGCATACAACACTTCTATAACGTAGGCCAGTGGGCGAAGGAGATTCAGAGAAACCCTGCCAGAGATGAAGAAGGAGTTTTTGAGAACAATCGGGTCACCTGCAGATTTAAACGGCCTGTAAATGTTCCCAGAGATGAAACGATTGTCGATCTGCATTTGAGTTGGTATTACCTGTTTGCTTGGGGTCCAGCCATTCAGGGTAAGCTTACATTTTGGGATCTGGATTAAACACCAGACACTGCTATGCTTGAGTCATTATTGACTGGGAGTCATTATTTACAAGAAAGTGATGAGCACTTTGTATAACACAGAAAAAGGAGACAGGATCCTGCCTTCAGAATATAGTAATGGACTTACTATACACATGAACACAGAATGGGACAAGTTATACACACGCATAGTTAGAGTGAGATATACAAGATAATATATGATGAGCTATGGCTTGATGAAACAGATCGTATGTCTGCTGTGTATGGTGTATGGACTCTAATTCTCACAATGGTCTCATTTACTTCTCACCATGTCCTCCAGAATTGTAGGAATTATCATCCTCAATTTAGAGAGCTTAAGGAATCTGCTCAGGGGATTCCCAGGAGGCACTAGTGGTAAAGAATCCACCTGCCAATGCAGGAGACTCAAGAGACTTGCATTTGATCCCTGGGTCAGGAAGATCCCCTGGAGAAGGAAATGGCTACCCACCCCACTACTCTTGCCTAGAAAATTCCATGGACAGAGGAGCCTGGTGGACTATAGTTCATGGGGTCACAAAGAGTTGGATACGACTGAGTGACTGACACTTTCACTTTTTTTTTTTCCCCATCCATTGCCTAATAGGATCTTTTTCTTTCCTTCAAATTGTTGCCATTGATTGATTAGAAATTTCATGCCTTTCTTTGCCTGTTTCTAGTTGGGAAAACATCTGGATGCCTCCAGATTTATGACCCCTTTTCCATTTGCTTATTTCCCAGGTTACTGACAATGAATTTGCAATTATATTTTTGATTACTCTTAGTACCCTGGGAAATAAACTATGTCTTAGGCTGGAGAAATGAACTCATTTTAATTGATGGGGTTTGGAATCTAAAACGCCGAGTTTGAGTGTTGATTCTGCCCCTTGGTAGCTGTATCTAGCCTTTATCTAAATTCCGAGTTCTAATTTCTTTTCATCTACAATGAGGATAATAATGATATTGAATTCATATCATGGCCCAGTATTCCAAGCCCTCCCCAGTGCTGGAGACTTTGCCTGATAAGCACTCTCAGCATTCTGACATTGTTCTCAGTATCTCCAAACAGCACGGACACATTCCTACCTTACAGAGAGGCTTGTACTTTTCCTGTCTTGTGAACACTATTCTAACGCCTCTCTGGTGATCAAACCCTATCCATCCTCTTAAGGTCTCTCAAAGAGGATAAACTGTGAGCTGAGCCTTGAAGGGAGGATATGGGATTAGATGTCTCTCAAGAAGGGCATGAACTGGAGGTACATAGTTAAGCCTGGGAATTCACGAAGGTGACCAGTGAGAGAGGTTAGGGAAGAGAGGTGAGTGGGACCTGTTGAGACAAAAACTCTTGCCAACCTGAGGAGTTTGGTTTGTGTTAACAAGAGCCAGCATGGACACTGGGGTAGGGGCTGGGCATGTCAAGTATGGCACAGCTTCCCTGGCAGATAGTAACTTCAAAACCCTCCCTTTGAGGCCCGTTTTCCAAGGAGATCTTTGCTCTGAACTCATAGGCATGTCTCCCTCACCCGAGTTTCATATTGGTTAATCAAAAGGTCAGTCCTTTCCTATCAGTTTTAGCTTATGAAGCAGCCTTTACATACAGCCTTTCCCTTTTTCCTCTTCTAACCAGCTCAAAAAATGCTTTCCATCCAAAGACTTGTTTGGTATCTTAATTCTCCTCCTTTCATACCTCCATTCCACTCCACCAGACAGACATGCAGACTTGTAGACACACAGCACATCCTCTCTGATCTGGCCTGGCCAGGCTACCACTTTACATCCCATAGACTTCATCTGCAAGGGAGTCGGTCAGGAGTTGTTAGTGGTCCATATATTAATATTAAAAATATATTTGAAAACAATAGCAGCTCTTTGAAGATTTGTCTCATTTTTCTGTGGTTTGCATGTATCATTTTAAATCTGTACCTTTTTTCTCTTGCTGCTTCCTTTTTCTTTCTTTCTTCTCAAAGGCTCTATCACCCGACATGATATAGACTCACCACCGACTTCAGAGCGCGTTGTCAGTATTTACAAGTACGAGGACATTTTCATGCCATCGGCTGCCTATCAGACCTTCTCCTCTCCGTTCTGTCTGCTTCTAATTGTTGCCCTGACCTTCTACTTATTGATGGGGACCCCTTAACCGCAGTGGCAGAGCGAACAGAGTCAATGCATTAGAGAGCCTTTAGTATATTTTTAAAAAATATTCAGTATTGTTTTAGCGTCTATTATGTAAAAAAATAAAAACAAGACACATAGGATTCAGCTTTTTGGAAAAAAGAGCAAGCTGCTTTTCTAACTGAAGTGTTGTTTAATAATGACCCATACTTTTAGAAAGTACTTAAAACTTTTCTAAACACTCATTTTCAAATATGTTTTCTTACTTGAGCTTTACAACATGTCTGAGTTGGCTTGATGAAAATGATTATTGCCATCATATTATACTGATTGGAATTTGAGACCCAAGAAGACACTCTTTTTATGACTCTTGTGCCATGTAGCTTTGGCTGCTCAGTCAGATAACACATAGTAAAGCAGAGAAAGCCAGGCTTAGAAACTATGTCTCTAAACAACCTTCACTCTGCCAACTACAGTTCAGGAGTTATTTGGAGTAATACTAAAGAGAACTTCGCTGGATGGCCCAAGTTCACAGTCAGCCTTCTAGGCAGAAGAACTTTCAAATTTCCACCGAGCATGAAGGTCTTTAGATATTTACACAGCTCATGAGGAGAAGGATGGAGATAACAGTGATATGAAAATGGTTCAGACTTATTTGAAATGTCTTCTCAATTAGTAAGTAGCTAAGAGGACACATTTTTTATTGCTGCTTGGAAAGGTTAAAAACAAAACTGTGAGTATTCCTGAAGATGTAAAATTATATTAATGATAAGAAATTGGGGCATTCTTAGAAGTTAGAATTTGGACTCTACTACCACTGTATTTAATAAATTAAGGTATTCATTTGTGGTTACAGCTAATTCTGTTGTCAGAATCAACATATGTTGAGTACAATTAAATGTATTATAATAGACAAATCATCTTAAATATTCAAGGCATTTTAATAATAAATTAACATTTTTGGAGACTGTGGAAATTTGGAGTAGAAACCTTTTAAAGATGACATTTTTAAAATTAGAAAATGCCCCATCAAGTGAATTTACTTAGAGTATCCATTCACATGTTTAGACTTGTAAACTGGGTTATCCGTCAGCATAATTTATACTAATGTCTTGACTTAATGCACTTCCTTTTTTTCAAAGGAACCCAAACGTTGCTTTACTCCAACTGTCTGAGTTAATAGCCCATTTAGAGGGAAAGAGTCTATGGGTGTATGCTGCTGAGGCATTCCCATTGTAGACTTCTGGAGTCTTCTGGCTCCCTGCCATACCCCACCCCAATTGCTTTAAAGCTGACTCCAACTTTGTGGGTTTTGTGATTAAACAACACTGGAGACTGTGATTTCTAATGCCATCCTTGGAATCCATGTCGGAGGTGAAAGGCCACTTCCCCTGTGGAAAAGGCTTTCACATTCTTCTGGAACTGAACAAAAATGAGGAAAGCATCCCAATTCTGTGACTTTGCACAATTTACCACGTGCATCCAAGGGATGCAGGAGAAATGATCCTCATTGCAGATGGAGAGAGGTCAAGTGTCATTGAGCAATGGCTTCGAACTCAAGTCATCTGACTCAAGTCCCAGGCTCCGCCCGACTGCAGTGGCCTCATTACGAAGCCTGCCAGCCATGGCTGAGGAGGGCCTGTATGTCACCTTCTAAGGTGGTTGTGTAGTGGTTGTGCAGCAGTGAGGCTGAGTGTGCAACACCCACATTGTAAATAAGAAAGCAAATATTTTTATATTTCACCCTCTCATGTATAATATTTCCTCTATAAATAGGTTAAAACTGAATCGAGACTCAAGCTAGTCTCTGTAGCAGGCAGGGAAAGAATAAATTAAGGGATTTTCCTTCTGCTTACTTTCAAGTCGGGCTAATTGTTTCATGAACTGTTTTTCCTTGGATTACCAGTTTTGCACATTTGTGCTTTGAACTTTCAACGATATCTCATTTCCATTAGTGTAAAATGAGAGCCACTTTGATTACCTCCACTGTCCTCTTTCGTCACCACTCCTCACCTTGCTGTGTCCCAGCAAGACTCAATTGCTCTCAGTTCTTCAGACCCGGTTTCTCACCTCTCTTGACATTCCCTGTGTCCAGACAGTGTCCACTGCCTAGGCGTGCTGAACTCCTATGCATCTTTCAGGTCACAGCGTAACTGTTTCTTCCTCCGATCCCCTGGATTAAGTAGGTTCAGGCCCCTGCCAGACGCTCTCATAGCACACTCGGCTTCACCATCATTTAACTTATCACACTTTCCTGTAATTGCTGTCTTGTCCTCCCTGCTAACTCCCTAATGGAGGGACTATAGCTTGTTACTCATCATTTTAACAGATACTCCTACATAGTAGGTACTCAGCAAACATTTGTTGAATGAATGCATAAATGAAACTACTTCTGTGGCAAGTTTGGTTCACAAAGTCTGTATTTCACATACATTGCCAGACTGGCCAACATTTTTATGTTCTACCTGTGGTCATTCTCTTAGCAAACACTGAGCTTTTGCCTTTTGAAACATAAATAGAAAGATCTTTCATAACAATGCTGTTTTGCCCTGTAAAACAGAGTTTGACATTTTTAACAATAATCATGGTTCAGAAATGAGAATTTATAGACCAGGAATGCAAAACTGAATTTCACCATCATCTCAGAGAATCATCAGTTTATGGACATACTAAAGTGAAAATTCTGTAGACTCAAATTTCATTAATTCTTACCTACGATAGGAGAATCAACTTCTATTTTATATCTGTAGTCCTTTTTCTAACATTGTACTTGTTACAGGGGAGATGCCCAACCAGTGTATTTTTGTAAATGCCCAGGTAGAATAATAATGTTTGCTAAATTTATTTAGTGCTGTTCTAAGCACTTTACATGGATTAACTCATTTAATCCTCACAACAACCAGAGGAAGTAGATTCTGTTATTAGTCCAATTTTACAGATGAAAAAACTGAGGCTAGGCCTTTGGCATGAATTACCAGTGTTAGCTGCCAAGGTGGCGCTAGTGGTAAAGAACCTGCCAACCAGTGCTGAAGACGTGAGAAAGCCAGGTTCAGTCCCTGGGCTAAGGAAGATGCCCTGGGGGAGGGCATGGCAACCCACTCCAATATTCTTGCCTGGAGAATCCCCATGGACAGAGGAGCCTGGAGGGCTACAGTCCATAAGGTAGCAAAGAGTCGTACACGACTGAAGCGACTGAGCATGTACCAGTGTTGGCAAGGACTTGAGACACCAGTTTATCCAATACACTTACTTTAAAAAGGCACATGCATATTCATTAAAACTTTCATTAAATGGAACCCACTATCCACACTCAAATTAGCCAAGTGCTTTTTCTCCCCCTTAAGCAATTTACAATGAATAGGAGGACTTTTTATAGTTAGATTTAGGGAAAGGGGTATATTTTACTTTCTTTTTCTTTTCTTAAAACATTTTGATTCATTATTTTGCCATTTTAGTGCTTTTTATGTTATTTAAAAATAATACACAGATTGGAAAAGATTAGAATGCATTTAATAGTGATTTACCTAAAACCCAGGTCTTCCAGCTTAGAGCCTAGTGCCCTTTTCTTGCTTCATTGTAGTCTCAAAGATGAATTTGCCAACATGACTTCAGACAAAATGCAGGAGCCATATTTAATTATATTTTGTTGGCTTCTGTCCTTAAGGAAATTGGACAATTTGGACAACTCAGGGATAGATTACATCCCACAGTTTTTTACTAATGTCTCTGTAATTAAGTTTACAGTCTATATTCAGGATTTTGTGCTTAAGAGCTATTACCACAGAAGTTGTCATTCTTAGTTCTGGCCTGAGGGTCAGCAAAGTTTGTCTGTAAAGGTCCAGATGATAAATATTTTAGGCTTTACAGTCTCTCAGCTGTTCAGCTCTGTCACAGACAATACATAAACCCATGAGCATGGCAGTGTTCCAGTAAAACTTCACTGACACAAATTCAAATTTTATATAACGTTTACATGTCACCCATATTTTTCTTTAGATTAAAAAAAATTTTTAATGTAAGAACCATTTTAGCTTGCAGGCCATACAAAAATAGGCAGCAGGCTGGCCTGTGGACTGCAGTTTTCCCGCTCTTGCTCTCAGCTAAATGACCCAGGTATCATGGTCAATTGCACAGGACACTGCCAGTAATGTAAGTTGTTACTGGTTAACTGTAAAAATATCAATGTTAGTGAGTAATTTGTAAAATAAATTAGAATTGATGGATTGTTATCTTGATAATGGATTCCCATTAGAACCTGCATTCTAATATATTTTCCAGAGTTGATGTGAAAGAGCGGAGAAGGCAATGGCACCCCACTCCAGTGGCTTGCCTGGAAAATCCCATGGACAGAGGAGCCGGGTGGGCTGCAGTCCATGGGGTCGCTAGGAGTGGGACACGACTGAGCGACTTCACTTGCACTTTTCATGTTCATGCATTGGAGAATGAAATGACAACCCACTCCAGTGTTCTTGCCTGGAGAATCCCAGGGACGCGGGAGCCTGGTGGGCTGCCGTCTATGGGGTCGCACAGAGTCGGACACGACTGAAGCGACTTAGCAGCAGTAGCAGCAGCAGATGTGAAAGAGAGAGCAGTAAAGTCAGAGCTGGGTGAACAGCAGTTTTATTTTATCTAGGTTGAGGCAATTGTGAATGACTTTTACTGTGCCATTGCTCTTCATGGTGGGATTACAGTTGACCCTTAAAGATCACAAAGGCTTAGCAATACTGATACTGTTCTTTAGTGGAAAATCCACCTATAATTTAGAGTAATCCCTCCAAAATATGTAGTTCCCATGTCTGAGGCTCCTCCTATCCGTAGTCCCGCATCCAAGGATGCAACCAGCCTCAGTGAGTGTAGCACTGTAATATTTACTATTGAAAAAGATCCATATTTAAGTGGGCCTGTTCAAACTGGTGTTGTTCAAGGGTTGGCTGTACAGTGTTTCAGACTAATGTATTTTCCTCTAGACAGTTTTCAAGTATTCCCTAAATCTATTACATTCATGGGATGGGAGTGTGTTACACGTGACTGTGGCGTAACCTCCTGTATCATAATGGAAATATGTTTGAGAACCACCACAATAGTCCAAATGCTGAGATGGGAATACTTTCTGTATAGAATTGCTCTGTTCTCTAAACAGAATTGGTTAGGGTTAGCGAACGGTTTGATTATTCTCGGTGTGTTTGTATATACATCTGTGCATATGTGATGAGCACTGTGTTTATACATAAATGCCTGTATATATACCATTTGAAAGTCTTTGTCAGGATTGTTTCTGTTTCTGATCTGATCTCTTAAATACTTTAAAACTCAAGAGGTAAAACATTGTGTGTATTATAGGCAAAACTACCCTTGAGTTTATGGTAGTTTAGTTTGTGGAAAGGATTCCTGGGTCCTTTATTAAACTTTGCCTCCTCCATTCAACATTCTATGACTTGTTAAGAATGTATAAAGTATCATTGTTGAGTTTGACTTTTCTATACAGTTAGTTAAGAAACCAAGACTAGTGTGAACTGAGTAAATGGCATGTTGATGCAACCTATCCATGTTTTATATTTAATTAGATTCCTTATTCATTTAATCAGTTATTTAGTTTCAAGTTATACTTGGTTGCTTGGTTGTTTTATATTTAATAGATAAGTATACATTCTTTTTCATGAAAATAGTGGCTATTAATGTGATTTTAAATATGATTAAAGATTTAAGTGAATCATCAAGCTCTTTGGGATTTTTCACTTCAACTATGCTGATATTCCATTAATGTTTTACGTTTCCCCTGGATATTGGCCATTAGGCAAATAGCTGTTCCATTCCATTCTTCTGGAGAGTGATCAATTCTGTAGGATTATGGGGTGCTGCGGTGGTTGTGGCATTCACCCAGATCACTGAGGCCGTTATCCTTTCATCAGATAGAATGTCCTGACCACCTGGAAGAGCAAATGCAACTTCTCCACATGCCTTATTCCCCTAGATGCGCTGATATGCTGGAACAATCTGGCTCCAGAAGTATTAATAATACTTTTTTGAGACTTGTCTATCAAATACTATTTTGTAAGAACTATGCCTTTAAATAGACATTGATGGGTTATATTTGTTTTATAATAATTGTGTACCTAATGTTCACTTGTGATTGATTTTGAGATTTATGTATATTTATAAGCCTGTCCTATGTGAATTTTTACTCTATGATGTGTGGTACCTTACTAATAAAGACATGGATTTCTGTTTATGTAAAGTATTGGTAGCAATATTCCTAGATGTTTTCTAAGTGATTATTCTGTCCATATGATATCACAAATACTCCTATATTTAGAGGATTATGTTAGAGTTAGAATATATTAACTAGGTTTAAACTTTAAAATATAAATTCTCAACATGGTTTGAAATTCTTCAGTTGATGTAATTAAAGTTTGTAATTCTTTACTGCTTTACTCTGATGCATTTTTGATTTTATGTTTGTTTGTTTTACATCCTTTCATCAGTAAAGTCTTTGTGAAGTTATAAACCTTGGAGAAGATGAGAGCCTGTCATCCTGACAAAGGAAAAATCATGTTGCAGTAGTCAGGTAAAAATATTTGCAGAAAAACAATTTGCAAAAGAAATCTGTATTTAAAGCTTCAGCCTAATGCCTTTATCAGATAGTAAATGGAGGCCTATAATCCCATGTAAATTGTATTAGTTGACTGACAGTGCATACTAGCTCTAAGAATTTCGTTATAGACCTTGGTGGTAACTAAATCATCTTGTATGTTAACAACAGTTAGTTTAGTGGTAAAGTCTTATGAATCATCAGGGTGGTGTGGAAATTGCAGAATGCAAATGCTGAGCAAATTGAGAAACTGGGACTAGGTTGAAAAGTGCAAGGAACGTCATGTTAAGAAAGAATTATTACCACTTTCTGCATTATAGGCTGTAATTCTTACCACCTCCCCAAACAAGTATTTGGTTATTTTTTGGTATCCTAGTGGTATTTATTTTGGTATCCTGTGGTATTTATTTTGCAGTATTCTCAGTGGGTGGCTCAGCTATCATACCTGACCTTGGCTGATGATGTTTGACTTGTAAGTTTTTTAGGGCTCAGTCCCAGGTGCAAAGGCCAGGGGATGGGCTGTAAAAAGAGACTGCTGAAGTGGAGTGGATGTGAAAGTCCGTTGCTTCCAGGAGGTCAAGCAGCTTTAACCACCTGTTCATTCATTCATTCAATGAATGTTTATTGAGGACTCTTATGTGCCAGTCTGTATGTGAGAAACTACACATGGAGGACAAGAGGAAGACCTGCTCTTGATTTCTGCCTCTAGGAGGCTCGCAGCCTATTCAGAGAGTCAAATATATAAACACCTCGATGATATTGTTTGGCGACTGCCACGTAAGGAAACGCTCGGGTGGAGTAGGGATCCTCATCCAGCCCGGGGTAGCTAGGAAAGCAGGTGCAGTGCTGGGGCTGAATCTCTCTTTTTCAGTATTTATTTATGTCTTTGGCTGTACAGGGCCTTAGTTGCTCATGCAGGATCTTTGAGTTGCATCACACAAACTCTTGGTTGCAGCATGCGGAATCTAATTCCCTGACCAGGGATCGAACCTGGGCCCCCTGCATTCGGAACTCGGGGTCTTAGCCACTGGACCACCAGGGAAGTCCCTGAGGTTGAACCTTAAAGAAGGAATAGGAGTAAAGCAGGCAAAGGATGTGGAGAGGCATCTTCAAGAAAGGGGACAGCAAGACAGGAGAAAGGCCAGCAGGATGAGTTGGGAACCACTGTCGTTGGACAGGGTTTGTATTCGTTTCCGATTGCTGCTGTGACAAGTTACCATAAATTTTGTGGCTTCCAACAACAGAAATGTATTCTCTTGAAGTTCTGGAGGCCAGAGGTCTGAACAGAATTGAATGGAGCTAAAATCTAGAGATTGGCAGGGCTGGTTTCTCCCGGGAACTCCAGGGGAAAGAACTTTTCCTTGGCTCTTACAGCTTCTGGTAGCTGTGGGTATTCTTTGGCCCATGGCCTCATGACTCCAATGTCTGCCTCTGTGGTCGGAGAGGTCAGGTTGCTTCTCCTCTTCTGTAGTCTAATCTCCTTCCCTCCCTCTGATAGAGATACCTGTGATTACATTTAGACCCCATCCATATTATCCAGGATAATCTCCCTATCTCAAAGTCCTTAACCTCATCATATCTGCAAAGTGTAAGTAAGGTAACATACTTCACAGGTTCTAAGGATTAGCTCCTGGATATTGTTAGGCGCCACCCAAGTGCTGGAGGATAAAGGATGAAGCAGGGAGTGGGGAGAGGTGAGGCAGGGTGAGTGTGGCTCTTTACGACATAGTAAAGAGCTTGCACTCATCTCACATGCTAGTAAAGTAATGCTCAAAATTCTCCAAGCCAGGCAGGCTTCAGCAATACGTGAACCGTGAACTTCCAGATGTTCAAGCTGGTTTTAGAAAAGGCAGAGGAACCAGAGATCAAATTGCCAACACCTGCTGGATCATGCAAAAAGCAAGAGAGTTTCAGAAAAACATCTATTTCTGCTTTATTGACTATGCCAAAGCCTTTGACTGTGTGGATCACAATAAACTGTGGAAAATTCTGTAAGAGAGGGGAATACCAGACCACTTGACCTGCCTCTTGAGAAATCTGTATGCAGGTCAGGAAGCAACAGTTAGAACTGGACATGGAACAACAGACTGGTTCCAAATAGGAAAAGGAGTACGTCAAGGCTGTATATTGTCACCCTGCTTATTTAACTTCTATGCAGAGTACATCATGAGAAACTCTGGGCTGGAAGAAACACAAGCTGGAATCAAGATTGCTGGGAGAAATATCAATAACCTCAGATATGCAGATGATACCACCCTTATGGCAGAAAGTGAAGAGGAACTAAAAAGCCTCTTGATGAAAGTGAAAGAGGAGAGTGAAAAAGTTGGCTTAAAGTTCAACATTCAGAAAACGAAGATCATGGCATCCGGTCCCATCACTTCATGGGAAATAGATGGGGAAACAGTGGAAACAGTGTCAGACTTTATTTTTCTGGGCTCCAAAATCACTGCAGATGGTGACTGCAGCCATGAATTGATTAAAAGACACTTACTCCTTGGAAGGAAAGTTATGACCACCCTAGACAGCATATTCAAAAGCAGAGACATTACTTTGCCAACAAAGGTCCGGCTAGTCAAGGCTATGGTTTTTCCTGTGGTCATGTATGGATGTGAGAGTTGGACTGTGAAGAAGGCTGAGCGCCGAAGAATTGATGCTTTTTAAGTGTGGTGTTGGAGAAGACTCTTGAGAGTCCCTTGGACTGCAAGGAGATCCAACCAGTCCATTCTGAAGGAGATCAGCTCTGGGATTTCTTTGGAAGGAATGATGCTAAAGCTGAAACTCCAGTACTTTGGCCACCTCATGCGAAGAGTTGACTCATTGGAAAAGACTCTGATGCTGGGAGGGATTGGGGGCAGGAGGAGAAGGGGATGACAGAGGATGAGATGGCTGGATGGCATCATTGACTTGATGGACGTGAGTCTGAGTGAACTCCGGGAGTTGGTGATGGACAGGGAGGCCTGGCGTGCTGCGATTCATGGGGTCACAAAGAGTCGGACATGACTGAGTGACTGAACTGAACTGAAATGAAAGAGCTTGGAACCTTCCCATAGGGTAAGGAGGATCTGAAGGGATCAGACTGTATTTTAGAATGATCACACTGGCTACTGGGTAGAGAACTGATTGGAGTGGAGCAAGAGGGCAGATAGAGGGACCAGCTGGAGGCTGCAGTGACATCAGTGTGGAGCCAAGGGTGTACAAACATGTATCGCTTAGGATTCAAACCCAGCAGGACTTGATTCTCAAATATAGATAGTTTACTTGTAAATAAAAGAGGGATTAGTCTGGTCAATTTGAAATGCATCAGCCATCTCCTGGTGGATCAGTCTTGCCTTGATTTGCAGCAGAAGGCTGGCTGTTTATAATACGGGTAGCCTCAGTGTTAGCTGGAGTATATTGTTGGGAACAGAGCCAAGGTAGACTAGGAATTCCAAGACCTGGTCCCTAGCTCTCATACTTCAATCATTCCAGGTAAAACATTCCAGAAGAAAATCACTTCTGTGAAGATGAGGAGCTACCAGCAAAGGACACTTAGGGCCAGCCATTTTTTTAGACAGGCAGTTCTGGCTCTTAGTAATAATTGTTAATCACAAAATTCATCTTGTAGATGTCAATCCCCTCTACCAAACTTCCTCCTACCCTGGAAGAGAAAGGGGGAGCAATTTTGGTTGCAGATTTGTTGTAAAGGGGGATTGTGTGTGTGTGTATGTTTTCCCTCAGAGAACTTTCAGGTTTCTTTTACTCATCTGATCTGTTGCTGGATAGATGGGTCTCAACTGGGTTGGTTGAACCAAATTGGTAATTTCTTCACTGACCTTTTTAGTGAACTGGTAAACTTTTCTTTGTTGAGATGGCTTGGAAGGTCAGCTACAGCTGGATGGTACAAACCAGAAGGACAGGAACCAAGACTGGATGAACAGGAGCCCGGACGTAGGAAAGGCTAGACTCCACTCAGTGAACTGGCAGGACTTGTGCTTTAAGTGAGGGTACATGGCTCAGTGCAGGAATAGAAGAGATAAGCAGAAGTGGTAAGGCAGGGCCTGATGGTATCGGACTCGATTGCATCATTCTTTCTTCAGGCACTGAGATTTAAAAAAAAAAAAAAAAGCAACCTTTAGTAATTTCTCATGTTCATACTTCCCAAACTCTTTTCTTCCAAACCATTTATTTACATTTTTAGTCTGCCAATTTTATCTATTATCAGACACTAGATGGTTAGGTGTTTTTTTTTGTTTTTTTTTTAAAAATTATTTATTTGGCTGCACTCGGTCTTAGCTGCAGCACTTTGGATCTAGTTCCCTGACCAGGGATTGAGCCCAGGAGCCCCTATGTTGGGAGGGTGGAGTCTTAGCCACTGGGCCAACAGGGAAGTCTCTGGATGGCTAGTTTAATATAGAAAAGGCAAATATGTTTCCTCTTGTGTGCTTTGTGGAGTTGGTAGTGGTTCCCTAGTATGTTCTGCTAAGAAGGGTTTTGAGGCTGTATCTACGCTCGGTGAGAAAGAGTTCAGTGATTTATTAGTGATGTCTGCTATGGGTTTTGTGAAAAGAGAGTGGTAACTCATATTTGGAATCTAAATGCATGTCTGTTTGATTACCTTTTCACATGGCTTCGCCTCCTGCACTGTACACACCTCTTTTATGTGTAATGTATACACTGCACTGTAAGCACAAGATTTTTGTTTAAAGGAGGTGCTCATTACAACTCAGTAAACACTCTACGACAGACATGATGCCCTGGAGAATCCTGTCCTGTGTTTGTTTTACCTCTGGGGCTTTTATCTTGATGCCCTGGGAGTCTGTGCTTGACTGTGGCTTAAGAGATGCCTCTTGGCATCTCGAGGACAAAACGAGGAGGCACCCTGGGAGCCACTATTAGATTTTCACCATGTCTCAGGCACTGTGCCTCTGCTTTAGACACGCTCTCCCATTTTATCCTCACGGCAGCCAATGATGGAGGTGTTATCATTTTATCAGCCAGAAAGCTTTCTGTTGCAAGAAATGTAAAACTGAACCCAAACTGGCTTAAATGGTTAGGAAATTCATCAGTTCATGCAACAAGCAGGCCAAAGGCAGTGTGGTCCCAGGGTCAACTTGATCCACTCTTCTACACCGTCACTGTACCTGGAAGCCCACAGAGGCTGTTCTTCCCTGAGCTGAGTTGCTACATGGCATTAAAAAAGAAAACCCAAGTAGCCTCAGGCTTCCCTGGTAGCTGGTAAAGAATATGCCTGCAAGGCGGGATCCCTGGGTTGGGAAGATACCCTGGAGAAGTGATAGGCTAACCCACTCCAGTATTCTTGCCTGGAGAATTCCATGGGCAGAGGAGCCTTGCAGGCTACAAAGGGTAATGGGGTTGCAAAGAGTTGGACACCACTGAGTGACTTTCACTTCACTTCAAGTAGCCTCACGTTTTGGAGGATGTGCCTAAAAGCATACACTCTGTGAGTTAGAGATTTGAGTAGACTGTGTGTACTCAAATTGATTTTGTAGGCCCTACATCCCAGTATTTTAATTTTTCTCTGCTCTTAATTATAGGACTACGTAGGAAGACACATTCCCAGTGTTTCAGTACCATTTCTCACAGGAAGCACAAACAACTTTTTTGAAAGGATAGCGAATCATCCATTCACTTGCTCAGCACCCTGAGCTTATGCTCTGTACTATGAATGGCCCATACCCCTGCATCTCCTGCATTGGCAGGCGGATTCTTTACCCCAGCAGCCCTTAACAAAGTAAAGAGGAAAAAGGACAGTTTAGGACAACTGAAGCAAATTATTTACAGAGTCAACGTCCAAAGACCACTTGAAAAACAGGGACTGTGACCTGAAACCCAAAACAGGACAGAAAGGAATCACTTTTTCTTCTATTTGAAAATTTGTTGAAAACAGAAGAGAGGTAACTTGCTGAGTTCCGAAGTACTCTCGTGTTGAGTACTCAGTGAAACCTTCCTCCTTCCCTCCCTTCTTTCCTCCCTCCTTTCTTTTCCTTCCTCTTATTTCTCTTCCTCCCCTTCCTCCTCATCCTCCTTTTCTTCCGCTTCCCTCTCTTCTTCTTTCCCTTCTTCCCCTCTCTTTCTTCTTCTTCTAAATAAAATGCCTTTGGAGGTGTTTTACAAGCAGTAGGCTTGGGTACCAGGACCTTTCAACAAGAAAACAGAAGCACCATGCATTGTTTCAGAGCTCCCTTTTTCTCTTTTGACACAAGAGTTTCTATTATCACTCCCATGCGAAAGGGGAAATTAGGGTTGGGGGCTCAACTGACCTGACCTTAGGTCTCAAAAATGGAACAGTGGCAGTTTGAGACTCTGACCTAGGGTTCCTCCAGGAGTTTAGATTTCTCCAGCATCGACACCTACATGGTTGTCAACAATAGTTGCACATTAGGGTTTTCTGAAGAGCTTTAAAAAATATATGCTAAACTTGCAGTGGTCCCCAGCCTTTTTGGCACCAGGCACTGGTTTCATGAAACACAGTTTTTCCACTGGGGGTGAGGCTCGTTCAGGCTGTAATGCAAGCAGTGGGGAGCTGCAGATGAAGCATCTCTTGCTCCCCCATGCTCATCTCCTGCTGAGCCACTGATTTCCTAACAGGCCCCTGATGGGTACCAGTCTGCAGCCTGGGGGTTGAGGACCCCTGTGCTAAAGTCTTCCTTGTCAGACCAATTTATTAACCTAGTAGGTAAGAATCGACTTAGGAGTCAGACTCTTAGTTTGAATCCTGCCTCTGCACGTACTAGCTGTGTACCTTGGCAAGGTACTTAACTTCTCTGAGCCTCAGTTTTCCTTATTGAGAAGTAGGGATAATAACACCATCTTCTTTGTAGGGTTGTTCTAAGGATCAGATGAGTTAATAGGAATGAGACATTTATAACAGGGTCTGCCATATGGTAATCGCTATTTAAAATCCTGCCAGACACACCAGAGCCAGTTCAGTTCAGTTCAGTTCAATCGCTCAGTCATGTCCCACTCTTTGCGACCCCATGAATCGAAGCACGCCAGGCCTCCCTGTCCATCACCAACTCCCGGAGTTCACTCAGACTCACGTCCATCGAGTCAGTGATGCCATCCAGCCATCTCATCCTCTGTCGTCCCCTTCTCCTCTTGCCCCCAATCCCTCCCAGCATCAGAGTCTTTTCCAATGAGCCAACTCTTCGCATGAGGTGGCCAAAGTACTGGAGTTTCAGCTTCAGCATCATTCCTTCCAAAGAAATCCCAGGGCTGATCTCCTTCAGAATGGACTGGTTGGATCTCCTTGCAGTCCAAGAGACTCTCAAGAGTCTTCTCCAACACCACAGTTCAAAAGCATCAATTCTTCGGCGCTCAGCCTCCTTCACAGTCCAACTCTCACATCCATACATGACCACTGGAAAAACCATAGCCTTGACTAGATGGACCTTTGTTGGCAAAGTAATGTCTCTGCTTTTCAATATGCTATCTAGGTTGGTCATAACTTTCCTTCCAAGGAGTAAGCGTCTTTTAATTTCATGGCTGCAGTCACCATCTGCAGTGATTTTGGAGCCCAGAAAAATAAAGTCTGACACTGTTTCCACTGTTTCCCCATCTATTTCCCATGAAGTGATGGGACAAGATGCCATGATCTTCGTTTTCTGAATGTTGAACTTTAAGCCAACTTTTTCATTCTCCCCTTTCACCTTCATCAAGAGGCTTTTTAGTTCCTCTTCACTTTCTGCCATAAGGGTGGTATCATCTGCATATCTGAGGTTATTGGTATTTCTCCCAGCAATCTTGATTCCAGCTTGTGCTTCTTCCAGTCCAGCGTTTCTCATGATGTACTCTGCATGTAAGTTAAATAAGCAGGGTGACAATATACAGCCTTGACATACTCCTTTTCCTATTTGGAACCAGTCTGTTGTTCCATGTCCAGTTCTAACTGTTGCTTCCTGACCTGCATACAATTTTCTCAAAAGGCAGACCAGGTGGTCTGGTATTCCCATCTCTTTCAGAATTTTCCACAGTAATCGCTATTTAAAATCCTGCCAAACACACCAGAGCCAACACTTTATTAAATAAATCAATAAAACTGAATATGGTAATTGGTCTTTTTAAAGTATTCCCCCACGGATTCTAAGATAGTGACTCTGGGGATTCTGCCTCCCTAAAAGTTGACATTAACCAGAGAACGAAGGGAGGGTTTTGTTTTGTTTTATGATTCAGGGTGTTTTGTGTAAAGGCTGTTATCTGACATTCCCCCCCTCCCCCCAGTTTGTGACTAATAGAACACTTGAATTGAGCTAGCATACACTGCTCTTATACTGTACGTTGGTGGGGAGAGGAAAGTTTGTTTTTTGCCCCTTCTAACACGCAGACCCCAGAAACTTGTTACCTGAATTCTGCGGGGACCAATGAACCACAGGGAGCCCGAGGGCGAAGGAACGCTCGCTATACTCTCTGGGAGTTGGAGTTCCTCAAAGGTTGTGTAAGCTTTCAGTGGTGAGTTAGGAACTACATCTCCCACAATGCCGCGTATCTCCCGCCCTGCCTCTCTCCAGGCCTCCCAGTGCCGTCTCTTGGCGGCGGCAGCGGCGGCAGCGGCAAAGGCACGATGGCCGACGATGGCGGCCCTGAGGAGGCACTCAGTCCGCGGGGCTCCCCGAGCCGGGCGCCGCGGGTTCAGCGTCCGGTCGGGGCAGCCGGCGGCGGCGGCGGCGGCGGGGAGACACCGCGGACAGCGGCGCTGGCGCTGCGCTTCGACAAGCCCATCAAGCAGGCCTTCTACAACACCGGGGCGGTGCTGTTCGTGTGCCTGTGCTGCGGCGCCGCCGTGCTCGTCTACTTCATCCTGGAGGCCTTCTTGCGCCCGCTGCTCTGGGCTGTGCTGTGCGGCACCTTCCTGCACCCCTTCAAGAGCTCGCTGACGCGCCTAGGGCGCCACTGGCTGCAGCGCCTGCACCGCGCGCACACGCCCATCGTGCTGGCCGCACTGCTGCTGCCGATCTGCTTCGCGGACTACGGCGTGGAGGCCCTGGGCGAGCAGGCGCTGCGCCGCCGCCGCCTGCTGCTACTGCTGGGCGCCGGCGGCCCGCTCCTCTACGGCCTCTACAGCCTGGGCAGCTACCTGGGCGTGCAGGTGCTGCTGGCGCACGCGGGCGCGCTCATCTGCCGCGGGCTGGACTACTTCAACAGCCTGTGGGTGAGTGAGCCCCGGCCCGGGCCCTCGGCCGTCCCGCCGGGCACGCAGTGACCTTCACCACACCCCCAGCTCGCTGGGGTGCAGTCCCTCGGCACGGTGCAAGGGCGGCCAAAAGTCCAGACCTGAGCATGCAGGCAGTGTCCGTCTCCGCCTTCCTTCCCGTGCACACGAGGAACTTGGTGCCCTTCCTTCCAAAGAGAAGACGGGTGTGGTTCGAAACAGTCTCCCCGTTAGGGGGACGTGTACCCTGTAGGGAAGCGCTCTTCCGTTTTGCAGGGAGGGCTTTCAGCGCATCGGCAAGTGGACAGGAATTTATTCCTGGTCTTGGAGAGGGAGTGCTCAGCATCTTCAGTTCTGCTTACGTGGGACTATCCTGGAAGAGACCTTCGAGATCCTAGTCCAATATGTCATCCTACAGACGGGAGAGGTGACTTCTTACCAGTCTTGTTGGGACAAAGAGGGGACTGGTTGACGCAAGTTTCTCAAGTCCTGGAACAAATCTTTCTTAATAGTTCAGAGCTGCCTCTCAGTTCAGGTGATTTCAGTATACTTTGTGCCAGGCACCTAGGTGCTGAGCCCCCTGGGCCTGTTTCTTGCCACATTCTCTTCTTGGGAACTCTTACGCCTTGTGCAGGGATTGCTCTGCGACATTACATCTCCTCCCACGTGGATTTCTTAAGCAGACTGGGTGAAGGGAAGGCATATTTGTGATTCCTGGATCGTCCTGAGGTTATTCTTAGATAATCAGGGAGCTTTAGAGTTGGAAGGGATTTCAAGGATAATCTGGTGACATGTTTCCTAAATCAGGCCAGATTGTAGATCAGCTAATGATCCAAACATTTCACTTTGTTGTTCAGTTGCTAAGTTGTGTCAGACTCTGTGACGCCATGCACTGAAGGACTCCAGGCTTCCCTGTCCTTCACTGTCTCCTTGAGTTTGCTCAGACTCGTGTCCATTGAGTCAGTGATGTTGCCAAACCATCTCATCCTCTGTTGTCCCCTTCTCTTCCTGCCTTCAGTCTTTCCCAGCATCAGGTTCTTTTCCAGTGAGTTGGCTTTTCACATCAGGTGGCCAAAGTGTTGGAGCTTCAGCTTCAGCATCAGTCCTTCCAGTGAATATTCAGGGTTGATTTCCTTTAGGATATTTCACTGGGGATGAAAAAAATAAGTGGATATTTAATGCATAAGACTACTATTTCATTAAAAAGCAGTACCATCTAAAAATAAATTTATTCACTTTTGTCCCTGTTAAGTGCACCTTGATTTCAAGTTGCAAAATAATTCCCTTTATCGGTCAAGCAGGGTTATAACTTGCCTGAAGTTATTGGTAGAGTTGGTGACTAATACCAGAACTGTCTTCTCTAGCTCTATCAAAGCAACCTCTCAATTAAAGTTAGAAGTTGATTATGTTATTAGGTACTGGACTTTGTGAGGGATTTAAAAGGGTTAAGGTACAGGCTCTGTTCAAGTAATGTGTCATGTGAGTATAATTCTCATGGAGATGACAGATACACATCTAAATGTTTATTTCCCACCAGTTATGGGCCAGCAAGGTATTGGAGAGCACCTCATCCATAATTTGGGGACGCTGCCTGTGTGTGCAACTGCGTCGTGATCAGACAAAATCCTTGGCCTCCAAGGAACTTGTATTATTTCAGTTGTGATAGGAAGGAGAGGTGTGGAAGCACCCTCTTTCACTTTCTGGGTAGATTGTCAGGTGAGAGTAACCCTAGTGTTACTTTGCTCTTTATTGTCTTCCTGCCTGCCGCTCTCCAGGAGAGGTTTCTGAGGTCCTGAGACTGTGATCGTCCCAGAGGCACTCAGACTTTGAACAAATCCAAGGTTCACATTCATGGAGCAGCAGTTAGATGTTACTTCTCCTTTACCTTGTTGTTTTAAGTTCAGTTAAGTTGATTGAATGCCCCTTGCATAAAAGGCAGAATATTATATGCTGTTAAGAAATATAAAGATTACTATAACTTGATTCCTATCCTCAAGAAATTCAATCTTGTCAGATTCAGACATACTTATAGATCCTGCTCACATTTTTGACTATTGATACTGCAGTATATTGTAAATTACTATAGGCAAGATCAAGTAGTATATCCACCAAACTGTAAGAAACTAGGAAAGGCCTAACATATATGAACGCTGTATTTTCATAGTGAAGTTAGAATTGAATACATGGGTACATTTGGCATGACTAATGGAAACTGGGGCATTTGAGCCAGTCACTCACAGTGGTGGAAAGAGATGAGGAATTGAATAATTGTGAAAAAGTGCCCACAGCTTAATGTATATAGCTACGAGTATCTTTTTACTGATGATAAACTCCTTCCTTATATTTTATTTACATAATATTTGTATGGGTGTGGATTAGCAGAAGTAAGGACCAAGCTAGATCAGAAGAGGGGAAGGAAGGTAAAGGCAATTAATTATTGTAGCTGATAAGCTAAAGTGATGGGAGGAAGGGATAAAAATCCCATTATAAAAGGCACAGAATGAGTTAGTTAAAAAAGAGTAGGAAGTGGTGGGGGCGCTAAATTGAGGGAGTAGAGCCTGGAGGTTGATCTGAGTTGGAGAGAAACTTGCGGTTGTGTTTCTTGAAGCAGTCGTTTGGAGCAGGTGGTTGGATGGGTTAAGTTAAAAGTGTACCTGGTTTGGCAAATCTAATACAGTTATGTAAAGTTTAAAAATAAAATAAAATTAAAAAAAAAAAAAAAAAAAAAAAGTGTACCTGGGAAGCAGAGACAGGGAGTCCTCAGCTCTCTGTCCCAAGTGCTGTGTAAGGCCTGACATGAAGTGAAAGTCGGTCATGTGACCGGGCAGCTTGCCCTCTCTCTGACTTTTCTATCTCATGGTTCACAATGGTTTGGTTTTGTAAGCCCAACCAGTGCTGCATGTGATTTAAAAAAAAAAAAGAAAGGAGTCTTGATGCTTTCTAGACAGCTTGAAAATTTGAGCTGCTGCTGCTGAGAAATATGGATGGGAGAGGTACGGATGGGCGAGGTAGAGAGAAAAGTGAATGTAAGCAAATCTACATTTTGGAGAGCCGACAGTGCATGCATTTAAGATCCAGTTTTTGAGCATCTGCCACTCACTGGTAGGCACTCTCCTGTGTGTTATTTCATTCTCACGATAGTCATGTGAAGTCAGAGGGATGGATTTCATAGGCGGGAAGATTTCGAGATTGATCTGTTCGTTCGGTAAATGGTACTTACTCAACAGACCTATCAGCAGTTGAAGGCCCTTTGTCATCAAGACCTTCACTAAAGATTTTAAAACGTTTACCTCCAGGATGTTGTGGAGGAACATTTTTTAGTTTAATTTTTTTTTTTTGTTTTTAGTACAAATTGATTTTAGTTATTAGGGGAAAAAAATAGAAGACTATCAGGGTTGGACTACCCACACATGTTCCCCCAGACACCCCTGAATTCCTGTCATCTAGAAATCTTAGTCATCTCTCTTTTATCCTTATACCTGTTCATTTATTTCCAAGTCCCATCCCGTTTTCCTTTGTAGTGTCTTCAGTACCTGTGTTTTCCTTTGTTACCACATTATCCTTCCCATTCAGTTTCTGTTCCCCTTCCTTTGGGGTTCCTTCAGTCTCCTAGCTCTTTTCTTCTCCTAGTACTCCATCCTACCTGCAAGTGAAATGCTAATCATTTATAATATACTGCTAAGTCACTCCAGTTGTGTCCGACTCTGTGCGACCCCATAGACGGCAGCCCACCAGGCTCCCCCGTCCCTGGGATTCTCCAGGCAAGAACACTGGAGTGGGTTGCCATTTCCTTCTGGGCAATTGTAAAAAAACAGTTTCAAATATTGTGTTGACTTAGTGATTTCTAAACACTGGGGGGGAAAAAAATCATCTTTTGCACCAGACCCAGGTATAACTCAGTCCTTAGGGTCCTGGTCATCTTCGCTTGGTGTAGCGCTGTCAAGATAAATCTAAAAAGCTAGCCTTCCTGCTCCACCATTTTTCTTTGCTGGGAGTGTTATGGGTCTTCCTCTCTCCTTTAGTTCAGAATTGTTAGAACATTTGAAGACATTTACAGTTTTTGCAGTAGTAATGGATTTGTTTTCTCCATGGCCTCCATGGCCTAAATTGTTTCCATTTTACTTTATAAAGAAGCATAAAGTGGAAAGAACAGTGGCTGAAAGATAGGAGTGTAACTTCTAAACTGAACTCTGTCAGTAGCTTGCTTTGTGACTTTGAACAAATCAGGATCCATCTCTGGGCTACTCAGCCCTAGTTGTGTGAAGTGTTGGCTTATCTTGAATGATGTCTAATTATCATCCTCATTTTAGAGAGCTTAAAGAACCTGCTCAGGGAATTCCTAGGTGGTGCTAGTAGTAAAAAACCCGCCTGCCAATGCAGGAGACATAAGAGACACGGGTTTGATCCCTGGGTTGGGAAAATCCCCTGGAGGAGGACATGGCAACCCATTCCAGTATTCTTGCCTGGAGAATACTGGAATGGACAGAGGAGCCTGGTGGGCTACAGTCCGTGGGGTTGCACAGAATTGAACACAATTGAAGTGGCTTGGCACGCGTGCAGGGTTCCTGGATATTCAGTTTTACAGATCCTAAGAGTTTGTGCTTCCCTGGTGGCTCAGACGGTAAAGCGTCTGCCTACAACACAGGAGACCCAGGTTCGATCCCTGGGTCGGGAAGATCCCCTGGAGAAGGAAATGGCAACCCATTTCAGTACTCTTGCCTGGAAAATCCCATGGATGGAGGAGCCTGGTAGGCTATAGTCCATGGGGTCGCAAAGAGTCGGACACGACTGAGCGATTTCACTTCACTTCACTTCAAGAGTTTGGCAGTGCTGCCAGAAGGTTCTTTGGGATTGTACAGGCCTGCCCCATTCCACTTCCAGGTGTGTTTTGCTTGCCTGGCAACAGTAAGAAGGAAAGTTTTCCAGTGCTTAGGTTCTTTCTCATGTTAAGACTTTGATTATGAAATATTCATGACTCTAAGTTGCCACATCATGAAGAGAACAGAGTTTTCAAATTAGAATAAAGTCGTTTTAAAGGAGAATGAAGTATCTGAAACAATGATCTGATTAGGGCTATGATTTGACCATGCATGTGTCAGTGTTAAGTTGCTTCAGTCATGTCCGACTCTTTGAGTTTCCTTTAAAAAATTTGAAGTATGCGATCTCTCATTTTTTCCTTGCTCTGCAAGTGATACTAATTCCTTAGGAATACAGCTAAGAAACAAAAACTTGTTAGAGACTGGTTGAAAAGTATCATAGGCTTAAAATCTGAAAGCATATCCTCTGTGATCCTCTGGTTCACCTTCTCACTGAGAGCACATTCTCCTCCTTGGTCTTCCCCATCAGCTTTTGCTCAAACTTTTAGTGATAGTAGCTTATTTCCTTTTTAGATTTGTTGTTCAGTCGCTCAGTTGTGTCCAGCTCTTTGCAACCCCATGGACTGCAGTGCCAGGCTTCCCTGTCCTTCACCATCTCCCGGAGCTTGCGCAAACTCACGTCCATGGAGTCGATGATGCCATCTGACCATCTCAATCTCTGTTGCCCCCTTCTCCTGCTCTCAATCAGTTTATTAGAAAAATTCATCATATTAAGCTGAAATATGTTGCTTCCTAATTTCCACCTGTGATTTCTGCTCTCAGAACTACAGAAAATGGTCTGTTGCCTCTCTCAGATGACATTTCCCCAGCTATTTGAAGATAACTGTTGAATCTAGTTATTTCCTTCTCTTTCCTAAGCTGAACAATTTCCCGCCCCCCACTCCCTGCACCTGTATCTGTATCTCCTGTATTGTAATTTCCATTTCTTTTTGCACTCAATTTTATTGCCCAGGTGGTTTGATAGTGCAAGTCACTGAAACACTTTCCCTAATGTACTTTTATTAATAAGCATTCACACCAGTTATACTTCTGACGAGCTATTCTCTTCCCATTCTGTATTTGTATAGCTGAGTTTTGAACCTAAAAGCAAAACTTTGCATTCCTCTCTATTAAATTTAATCTTACTTGGTTAGCCCATTGTTCTAGTTTCAGAATATCTTTTTGAATCATTTATATTCACTATTCCCAACTTTGTATAATCTGCAAGTTCAACTAATACTCCTTCTAGTCTTTTATCTAAATTACTGACTGCATGTTTAATTAACAGGGCTGATTATGCTTGTGTCACATACCTCTGAAGACTATTCATTTGCCGAGGATCATTTTTAAAGAAAATTTCAGCAATTTGTAGTCATCAGAATCAACTGTTTTTATTTTCTCTTGTGAACACTGGAGCAGCTTTTCCTCTTTATTTTTCTGGCACTACCCTTTTTTCTCCTTAATGTTAAGAAAGTAGATTCTGGACCCAAATCTCCAGGTTCTAATCTTGACTCACTTTTTAGATGTGTTACCTTGGGCAAGTCACCTTTGAAGTCTCAATTTCTTTCATGTCTAAAATGAGAATGATAGCCTTACTTATTTCCTGGGGTTATAAGGGTTAAGTGAGTTCATGTCTATAATGTGTTAATATAGAGCAAGGCCTAGCCCATGGTAAGTGCTATATAAGTGTATTGTTGTTACACACAGATTTTGTTCTGAGCTCTACCAGTATCTCAAAATTCTCTAAATTCCCAGGGTTAAATCTCTGTGGTCCTACAAGCTTGAGCTTTTTTGAGGCAGCTGTAGGCTCACTTCCCATGTGCTCATACATCTGGGACTTTAGATCTCTTTAATATTTCATCTTACTAGTTGCTTGAAGAAGAATATTTTAATGTCCTTTTCATTATAAAAGAACTAGTGCCTGTTAAAGACAACTGGGAAATTACCAAAAAAGGAAAAACAAAATCTTATCACCCAAATACAATTTATTAGTACATTTCCTTCCCCCCACCATGAAATAGATATAATCCTGTCATATGTGTTTATTGTATTTTGCTTTTTCCTTAATAATATCTTAGGAATATTCTAAGTTATGTAGTCTTTATTTAAAAAAGCCTGCTTTAATGGTTGCATAACATTTTATTGAATGAATCATTCAGAGTTAACCACGTCCTAGTTATTGAAACTTTAGGTTATTAATTTTTCAAGGTCCTAAATTAGACTGTGATGAGATTTTTTTACATTTAATCCTTTTTCAGAATTTATCATTATTTAATAAGGTCCCAAAACAGAATTCTCAAGTCTGAACCTATAAACATATTTTAGAGCTGAAGAGTATTTTGACAGAGATGATCAAAATAAAGTATGAGGTAGTTTTTTTCTGTCTTTTGTAGTAACCATATCAGTTCTTTTTTCTTCACTCTCTGGGTTACAGCTTAAAGTCCTTTCATTTCGTTTTGTTTTAATTTGCCTATATATTTTTCAAGGTTCAAGTTATTTTAATAAAGTGTCGGTGCTCGTGTCTGTTCTACCTTATGTATTCCTTCCGTCTTTTGTGCGTGTTCTATGAAATGTGAGTTTATTTGAGAGTTTCTGTGTCAGCTACATTGATGGTTTGTGAGTACTGAGTCGTTTAGTTTTAGGGTGGGAAAGAACTGAGGAGGGGACCCTGGTTCACCTGTTCTTCTGTTCTCACGTCTTCCTGTTTCTTCCTCTGGTAATATTTTTTTCAGCTAGACTTCTCAACTGTGTGTAACTCTGGAGTAGGTTTTAACCGTCTGTTACCTAGGTTATTGCAGCAGGGTCACACTTCAGCTGCCTGCCTTCTTTTTAGCTTTCAAAAAGTTCTTTTTGTGGTAACAAGCATATTTTCATAGGTTGTAATTGAATCTTTTAACCTGCTTCTTTTTGGAAAGCTTCCTTTCATTCTCTCTCTCTTTTTTGGCCATTGTATGAGGCTTTCCAGATCTTTGTTCCCCGACCAGGGATCAAACCCGGCTTTCCTACTGCCGTTCCCTTCCAGGGGTGGAAGTGTGGCAGTCTAACCACTGGACTGTCAAGGGAATTCCCACTTGTTTCTTCTTTTCTTTTGTGAACATTAATCTATAGAGAAAACTTTTAAGAATTCCACAAGGTGAAGCTCTTAATTTAAATCCATGGCTTAAAAATTGAGTATCTTAAGTATCTTTATGCATGCTGTAGCTTTTGAACTTAAATGAAACTGTATTTATGTATTTTTTGTTAAAGATATTTAATATCACTGCATGGGATTTTAATAATAACAATAAACAAACCTGTTTATTTCAAAACCTGATTTATCAAGGAAGAGGAAGAGAAACTATGCCTCCTTCTGTTAGCACTGCCAGCCGTCATCCATGGTGTTCCCACAGCTCTCATGCTATGTAGAGGCTTGCAAGTTTTGTATAATTGCATGTTTATTTCACATGTATATATTTTACAGCTGTGTCTGTATTTCATTTATTTAAGATCTGGACCTTGGTAGTTGGCTATGTGTTGGCTGTTTCATTCAAGTGGAATGCAAGCACTGAACGCTACTTGAGAGCAATGTCAATTCCCGTCTGGATTATATTGCTTTTTCATTTAGGTGGGTCTTTTTTTTTTTTTTTTTCTGTAAGAAACTCTAGCTTAAGGTCAGCACTGGCTGACCACGTGAATCAGAGCGAATTTTTTGAAGTTTTGCGTGTTGCATTTAAAATTCTTTAGTCATTTGAAAATGTTCTGGCTTAAACAGTCATTAATCTTGAATGAAAATGTTATACTTTAAGATATCTTTTAAGTATATGGAATGTCCGTTTTCAGAAAATTCTTTTAAGAATAAATATTGATATATCTTAAAATGTAGAATACACTTGGACTATCCTGGCTGTTTCTGAGTGTCTTACTTAAGGAAGATATAGATAAGCAGTCAAAAATGATAAGAGGTGCTCAAAATCATGTGAGAGGAACTATTAAGGGAACCAAAGATGTTTACTTTCCGTAACAGCAGAGCACTGGGGCTACAAGGGAGAGGTGGAGATGGAAAGATATCGAATATGGAAACCTATTTCACGTATTTGAAGGATTCGGTGAAAGAGTGGTTTAAACAGATCTCTAACCATTTGGGCCAAGTGTCAGAGCAAGGAGTAGCTTCAGAGAGACATGATTCTGTTTAACGTAAAGAATGATCAGTGTCAAAGCTGTTCAAAGTAATGAGTTCCCTGTTATTTGAGACTCTTCACTGTTAGCTGAGAGGCTGCTAGGATGTTGTACAGTGATTTTTCAGGGACTGATTTATCTTTAAGTCTTAGTATATGGAAACGTCAAGTTCTAATTTAAAAACAAAATTCAGTAACCTAGAATAGTAGATAGCCTATTAGAAGTAGTTTTTAGAGCTGCCTATTGTTAGGAAAAAAACTAGAGTTGATTGGAAGTATGTCTTCGCTCAGAATCTGATAAGGAACAAAGCATAACTTTCTAGATTGCTGACTTGGAATGCTAAAGGAATTTCTCAACAAGATCCCCTAATATCTGTTGGGATTCATTTTGAGTTTGGGGAAGGTAGAGGAGGGAGATCGGCAGGTATGTTCCTAAGGCTCTAGACTAGCTCAGGGAAATGCAAATGGCTTTTGATCCTTGGCCACTTGTTAGGTGACATTAAAGCTTTTTGCTGTGCTCCTATGGGCCATTCCACTCTTTCTTGAGAGGTAGAATTCACACCCAGCTGTTTTCAGGAGTGCAAGTCAGACACCATGACTTAAGGTTCTGTGCCTGATGCAGGTCATTCTGGGGTTAGATGTGGGGCTTGATGGTCTTAAGCCCTGAATGTGCTTTAGAATGGACTTGATTCCTCAGGAAACATGCCCATTAAAGGTAGACTGGCACATCCTCATTCTTTAGAGCAGGGCTGGATTTCCTGAGAGGAGCTCTGAATTGAGGTTTCAGCTGTTTGGTGGCCTTTAAAAAATTTTTTTTTCCCTGTGAAACTATTTTGTTCATATATTTTGCCAAATTGTTCTGTCAGTCTACTAAAGTGAGTTTTTTAAAGGCAAGTGCTAGGTTTTTATTTCACTAAACATGTTGATTCTTAATAATTTGCAGCATCCTTGGCTGGCGCATGGAGAATTCCAGTATTCCTCGTTATTGTTTTCCTGATGTGTGTGGGCACCCTCTATGAAAAACAGAATGGAAAAGAGTCTTCTGGTAAGAAATAGGGCATACTATTAATATTATTCTTAAGAAGTATTTGGGAGAGTAACTTTATTTTAAAAACATGCTGTGATAAACTGCTTTATTTCAGTGGTGTTTTCTGAACAGAAAATAAATTTGTTTAAAATATTTGGATAGTTAAACCATGTCTCACCTCCTGTTTTTGCATTTTTAATTGAGGTTTACTTCATGTAACGTAAAAGTTAACCATTTAAAAGTGGCATTTAGTACATTCACAGTGCTGTGCAGCTTCCATCTAGTTCGTTTTCATCACCCCCCAGGGAAGCCCTGTGCCCATTAAGCAGGTAGCCATAAAGTTGGGTTATTTGAGGTTTGTTTTTTTTTTTTTTTTTTGCTGTAAACTTCCCTCTTAGAAGTGCTTTTGTATCCCATAAGTTTTGATGTGTTGTATTTCTATTTTCTTTGGATCAAGATACTGTTTGATTTATTCTTTGATACATTGGTTAACCAGAAATATGTCACTTAATTTCCACATGTTGTGTTCTGTCTAACAAACCAATGCCAGATCCAAGGTTATGAATATTTACAGTCCCTGTAGATCTTGTATCCTGCAGCTTTGCTGAATCTGTTTATTAGCTTGGATAGTTTTTGTGGCTTCTTTAGGATTTTGCACATGTAGGTCGTTTCTCTGCATAGTTTTACTTCTTTTCGCATTTGGATGCCTTTTATTTTTATCTTGGCCTCATTGCTCTGGCTGCAACTCCCACTACAATGTTGAATATACCATGTTGTTTTAAAGATTATTTTTGAGATACCCTGGTTGCAGGTGACCTTTATCTAGACTAGTCTGTTAAAGATAGTAATCACAGGGCTATTTATGGCAGTTCCGTGTATTTGTTCAGTTACTTTATAGAAGTTTTTAAAATTAAATCACCCTTTATTATTTTATTTGATAGTTGAGTAATGTCTGACAGTTGTAAAACATCTTTTGTTCATAAATATTTGTTTAGAATTTTATAATAACTACCTGAAACAAAGAAATTTTACTTATCTCTGTGACAGTGGAAAATCAGAAAGATTCTATTTTATTTTATATTTTGCTGTCTACATTTTCTTTTTTCAACCTGTCTTCCTGTGGTTATCTGTCAAAGTAAACTTCCTGTTTTGGCAACTGCTATAGAAAGTTTGGTGGTTTCCACCTGTTCGCCTGGTAAGCTTGGTCCCCCTTTTCTCCTTTCCCTAGTAGTGATTCAGATTGCTCTGCTTAACCCTGTGACAGTTTTTTCCTTTTTATTTCTTGTGGCTTTTTTTGTTTTTTTTTTTTCAATTGAGGTATATGTGATATATGTCATTGTATTAGTTTAAGGTGTACAGCCATGGTTGCATGTTTGTCTATATCACCACATGAATCTAGTTAACATCTGTCACCTTACGTAGTTACAAAAATTGTTTTGTGTGATGAGGACTTTTAAGACCTACTGTCTTAGCAGCTTTCAAATCTACAGTAAGGTAGATTAACTTTAGTTAGTTAAGATTAACAGTAGTCACTGTGCTGTCCATTATATCTCTGTGACTTATGTATTTCATAAGTGGAAGTTTGTACCTTTTGACTGCCTTTACTCATTTTTCCCACCCCCCACCTCCAGCCCCGGCAGCCACCAGTCTTCTCTGTGTCTATGAGCTTGCTGTTTGATTTCCGATTCCACACGTAAGTGCGGTCATACAGTATTTGTTTTTCTCTGACTCATTTCACTTAGTATAATGCCCTCAAGGTTCATCCATGTTTTTGCAGGTAACAATATTTCATTCTTTTTTATAGCTGAATAATATTCGTGTGTGTGTGTATCATATTTTCTTTCTTTCTTTTCATTCAGTTCAGTTGCCCAGTCGTGTCCATCTCTTTGCGACCCCATGAACTGCAGCACGCTAGGCCTCCCTGTCCATCACCAACTCCCAGAGTCCACCCAAACCCATGTTCATTGAGTTGGTGATGCCATCTAACCATCTCATCCTCTGTCGTCCCCTTCTCATCTTGCCTTCAATCTTTCCCAGCATCGGGATTTGTTCAAATGAGTAAGCTCTTCATATCAGGTGGCCAAAGTGTTGGAGTTTCAGCTTCAGCATCAGTCCTTCCAATGAACACCCAGGACTGATCTCCTTTAGGATAGACTGGTTGGATCTCCTTGCAGTCCAAGGGACTCTCAAGAGTCTTCTCCAACACCACAGTTCAAAAGCATCAGTTCTTCAGCGCTCAGCTTTCTTTATAGTCCAGTTCTCACGTCTGTACTTGACTACTGGAAAAACCATAGCCTTGACTAGACGGACCTTTGTTGGCAAAGTAGCGTCTCTGCTTTTTAACATGCTGTCTAGGTTGGTTATAACTTTCCTTCCAAGGAGTAAGCGTCTTTTAATTTCATGGCTGCAGTCACCATCTACAGTGATTTTGGAGCCCAGAAAAATAAAGTCAGCCACTGTTTCCACTGTTTCCCCATCTGTTTGCCATGATTAGTGGGCCCTTACGTTGTTTCTGAATCTTGGCTATTCTAAGTAATGCCACAGTGAACATGGGGGGTGCATGTCTTTTCGAGTTAGCATTCTTGTTTTCTTTAGATACATACCCTAAAGTGAAATTGCTGGATCATATGATAGTTCTGTTTTTACTATTTTGAATACAGTTTTGTCCCTTTGACTGCTTTTGTCCAGGGCTAAGTAAGTATTTTATTGCAATTATATGAATAAAGTAGGTCTAACCAAGGGTTTCAGATAGGTTTTCTCTTGTGTAAATTCTAGTCAGCTGGTGATGGCAGCCTAGGGAGCTGTGAGCACAGGGTTTCTAAGACCCAAGTTTTGAGCTTGGGAAAATAGACTATTTGTGTGATGATTATTCTCCCACATAAACCTGGTAGTTGTGCCAGTATGCAAACCAGATTTCTGGTATTTGTATCCTAGCCTGTTACAAGAAAGGAAATCACAGACACAGAAAAATGTTGAGAGCAGATTTGGAAATGTCAGTTTTCCTTGTTTTGCTCACTCATTCCAGCCCAATCAAGAATAGGTTATTCTTGATTTAGAATCCTTTTATGGACTTCACATTGGAGGAGGAAATGCAGCCCCCTCCAGTGTTCTTGCCTGGAGAATCCCAGGGACGGCAGGGCCTGGTGGGCTGCTGTCTGTGGGGTCACACGGAGTCGGACACGACTGAAGTGACTTAGTAGTAGTAGTAGCAGTGTAGATACTCCTCATCATAAAATACATTTGTCTAACTTTTTTTTTTTTAACTTCTGTATACTTTTCCCCTCTTGCCCCTAGAACCTTGTTTCTTTAGGCATCAGAACTCAGGCCATGCTGGGACAGCCTTTCCCTTTTCTGCAGTCCTTTCCCTCCTGTAGGGGTCACTGTAATATAGTTGGGCGCGGGGATGCCTCTGTGCTGCCGGCGTGTGTGTGTATTCCTTCTACTGTCCCGTCGTAGGACTTGCTCTTGTATCTTCGTCACCTGTGTGAGCATTTTTCTCTGTGTCTGCTGAGCTTTGAATCTTGTGCTGCTTTAAAATCTGTGGTTCACTGGATTCACAGAATTAATCCTTTGGATGTCACCAGACTTTAAAGCATGAATTTGTTTAGGGCCCAGATCCAGAAAAACTCTTCTTATGGATCATTTCTGAGTTAGTTTCAGTGGTTCTTTCTGAACCCAGGGGCCCTACTCTATGCTTTTTTTCTTAGACCTTGGGGGTACTGACTTGATATTTCTTGGAACCCCAAGATAACGTAGGGAAAAAATGTTAAGTGTCTATCATATTTTCCGGTGTACTATCTTTTTTTAATCCACAAACAAAACAACCCCCATCCTCAACCTTACAAAATAAGTTATCCACGTTTTTTTGGGTGAAGACTTTTAATAATAGGTTAACTGACTTGCCCATAGTCCCACAGGTGACCCCTCGACTTAAAATTTGAACCCAGTTCATTGGCTCTCACCTACTCCCCGTGTTCTTTCCTTTCACCTCTGACAGGCATCAGCCAACCTGAAACAGTATGGATTGATCACTGAGTGCTTGTCTCTCTCACCCTCAGTTGCAGTTGCCCGTCCCTTCAGTCTTCATGTTGGCCCCGGTGGCTCTCCGCAAGTATAGCACCTGGCTTCTCTGCCTCCTGGGTCTCTGAAGTCCTACCTGGCAGAAGCCTGGGGTCCAGCTTTGGTGTGTTCCCTGGGCCTGGGAGAACAGAGGAGCGTGGGCAGTATCGCCTCCTGTGGGTGAGGCCCTGTTAGGCTCCTAAAAGCTGCCATCTCTCTTAATTTTCTTAGTACTCCAGTGTGATTAGTATTATGTTTGTGGGACTTCCCTGGTGGTCCAGTGGTTAAGAATCTGCCTTGTAATGCAGGAGATGTGAGTTCAATCACTGGTCACGGAACTAAGATCCTACATCCTGTGAGGTACCTAAGCCCATGCTCTGCAAGTAGAGCCTGTGCACCACAACTAGAGAATCTGTGAGCCCAAAGAAAAGATCCCGCGTGATCCAACAAAGATCCTGTGAGCTGCAACTAAGACCTGATGGAGCCAAATAAGTAAATGAATATATTTTTTTAAAAGTATACTTGTTTTACTGGAGAAGGAAATGGCAACCCACTCCAGTATTCTAGCCTGGAGAATCCCATGGACAGAGGAGCCTGGCGGGCTACAGCCTCTTCATGGGGTCGCAAGAGTCAGACATGACTTAGTGACTAAACCACCACCACCACCATACTTGCTTCACAGATGAAGAAAGTTGGCCATTTACTATGAATATGAGAAGTACTTCTTCAGCAGCTAGGCAGACAAGCATAAGATGTATCTTTAATGCCTGGACACCCAGGATGAGATGTACAGGCAGTTATACCTGGGCCTGCTCCTCCTGGGATTGCTCATTGTTTATGAGTGACCAGAAATAATCTTGATAAGGAAGCCTTCCTTGTCGCCTTGTTGGGGATAGCATGTGATATGAAGAAGCAAGTGTTGTCCAGTTAAGCCCAAATTGGAAAAAGAAAAAGAGCAAACTAAATTTTCTTACTGTTTATCTGTCCTTCTTCAATTCAGTTACATAGACCTGGGAGATATTCCGAATGGTCCATATCCAAGCCCTTATTACAGTGAAGTGGTACTAGAAGCCATTGAGAAGGAGATGTATTTTCCACACTTGTGATGGAAACAGAAGCCGTCTTCAAGGGGAACTTTATTTATATGCTGGGAAGAGTTTACTTGATATAAAGGGCCTCCTTCCAGTAAGCATCTTTGGAGGTATTCCCGGAAACTTCAACTAGCCCTGTGAAAGAGAACAAATTAGATCAAGTTTCTCCTTATTTAGACCAGCTTCCAAACATATTTGCCTCTGTTATTAAAAAAGCAGTTATTCTGCCCATTGTTGATTTAGCCATATCTACAGATATCTGAACATGTGATGTTTTTCTTATATACCAGACCATGAGTTTCTGTCTGCTGGTGCTAGGCTGCTAATGTGGGTGGCCTGCTTATTTAGATTTGTGTGGGTTCCTGCCCTTTGGGCCTCCAGTTAATACTGGCTCAGTCCCTGGGTGGATTGACACTTGAAACCTTGGATGCTCTTTCCTTTCTTTGTTTAGTCCTTGGGTCTCCAGATTATGTTCCCTCCGTCTGTGTGCCTATTTTTAGCGAGGGCTTTTTTCCCAGTACCATGACTGCCTAGATTCTCAGTCCTGGCATTCTTCTGTCTAGTTTATCAATTCTCTGCCCTAACCCCTGGGGTTTTTGAAGTGCAGAAGGATAGTACTAGACAAAAATCATTTAAGTACATATCTGTTTGATGAGTAAGAGCAGTTGCCAAATGTTATATCCCTGATTTTCAAATCTGCTGATTTTCTGTGTGTGCTGTTCCTTTTGCTCCTTTGTGAAGTTTCAGGCATTCTGAAACTTTGCTGAGTCCTTTGTGTGTTAACTAAGATGATACTGCATTGTGTTCATTAACTTAGCTAAGATTTATTAAATATTTATTGCATATTTTAGTGACATCAGCGAGTTGAAGAAAGTTTTTAAGCCATAGTTGTGAGGGGTTAATCTGTTGGTCTTAACTTTTCCTCAAGCTTTTTAGTGCCAATTGTATGTAAGATGTTTTGCACAACTCAGTGTGGAGATCTAAAAATGTCAGGATAAGACTTAGGGAAATGTTTGTAATATCAAGCAGAAAGGGGATGAGAGGTGCAGGCAAATACTACAGGAGTGCTAGTGGCTTTGCTTGTAGTTTATCCTGTTAAAGCCAACAGTTTTGATACAGATGATGGTGACGATAGTGTCATTTATTGAGTCAGTTTCTCTTAAGTCCTGCCTACCAGGCATTGTTCTAAGCATTTTTTAGGTATTGTTTCAGTTAATTCTCACATGAGATAGGAATTTACATAGGCTGCATTTGACACTTGAAGAGACTAAGACACCTAGATCCTAAGTAGCCTGCCTGTTGTCATCTGACAGATAAGGGATAGAGCTGAGGTTTGCACCTGGGCCGTCTTGTTTCCTCACTGTGACCCCAGTCACTGAGCTGTCCGGCCTCTGTGTAGTCAGTGTGAGCTCTTCCGTCCTCGGCTCCCATTTCCTCTTACATCCCCCTGTCTCTTCGCTCTTATCATTGGACCCTGGTCTCGTCCTCATTAGACTTCTTAGAGTTCTCTGAACAGTACACTTTGCTTGTTCTTGCCTTTGTGTCTTTACACTTGGTTTTTTTGTCTTCCAGGAAAACTTTTCTACCTCTGTCCTCTAAGAGACCAGCTTCTTCGTCTCTCCACAAGATAAACTTGTTCTGTCGTCTTTATCTGGCTACCTTATGTAAATGGATTTCAAGGGTGGCGTCTTTTACCATTCTTGTCAGATAGTCCCTTTGGAAACTCTTCCCTGACCTCCCAAGCAGGGGTTTCTCTCCTTGATGCTCCTCAAATATTCTACACTTCCATCTATCTTAGCTCTTAACATGCGGAATCATATCTGATAGTTTAGTGTGGGGCTGAGCGTGAGATTGCGGTTTAGTCTCTCATCCCGGCACGTAGCCTAGTCACCTGTTTGGTGAATGAATGCTTGTTGTTGTTTAGTTGCTGAGTCATGTACAACTCTTTGGGACCCTGTGGACTGTAGCCCGCCAGGCTCCTATGTCCATGGGGTTTCCCAGGCAAGAATACTGGAGTGGGTTACCATTTCCTTCTCCAGGGGATCTTCCCTACCCAGGGCTCAAACCTGCATCTCCTGCATTGGTAGACAGATTCTTTACCACTGAGCCACTTGGGAAGGCGACTGAATGCTTAGTGGGAGTTGAGAAGTATACACCAGTGTACAAATGCCCAAATGGGGTGGGTTTCTTCAGCTAAACTGAAAGCCCGTATTTGAGGAACTGAAGATGAGCTTGTTACTTTGGAGCTAGCTAACCATCAAGGGACTTCTTCTCAGTCTCTCAAAGATGAGTCACCACTTCACCTTTTTTATCTTCATTTTTTTTCATCTTGTGAAGGGTGGGTGTAATGATTGAGGACCTGGGATTAGTCTTCAGTCTCGTGAGAGAGTTCCTCGAGTTGTGACTGGAAGCATTTCTCCCTTTACTGTGCTGTCCCAGGCCATGAGTCGTTAGGTGTTCCCAGCCTTTGCTCTTAAGTGGAGCCCAAGAAATCTCTTGTGGGCACCCAAGAATCTAAGACCTCCTAGTCTCTGGTGTAATCAGTTTGTGTTAAAGATTTCTACTTGACAGTCTAAAAAGCACTTTGGTATATCTAAAATCTCCATCCATTTCCCACATGTGGTCCGTCTGATCGTAATCTGGAATCTTGGGGGATCGTGGTTGAATCCTTAATTATTTCATCACCAAATCTGGTCAGCCTCGACCGTCCCCTGTCCCTTCAGTGCAGCTGCTTTCCCAGCTTCTTCCCTGTTAACCACTGCAGACGTGCTGCCATCCTGCCGTGCCTGTAGTGTTGCAGTGATGCATCTTCCTGTACCTCCTCCTGGTCGTCTCTAATCCGTTCTTGATCAAACAGTAAGAATGATCTTTGTGTATCCCTAAAACTGATTATTTATTTACAGAGTCGGGAGATGTGGTCATAAAAGGCCAACATAAGAGATCTTTACAGTGATGAAACTTCTGTGTCTTGTATCCACGCTGACACTCTGATTGTAGTAATGTGCTGCAGTTTTAAAAGATATTACCATGGTAGGGAAGGGGACTGGACAACAGATACACAGGATCACTCTGTATTATTTTGTAAAACTTCATGTGGTGTTACAATATCTCAATAGTATTTCAATAAAAAAAACAAAAACAAAAAAATTCTTCACTACTTTCCTACTCCTTTGGGATAAAGACTAAAGTCATTTAGTATGGTTGTCTGTGACTTTCATCATCTGGCTTGCCATCTCTGTGTTCCAGACACACTGACCGTTCACAGAGTCTTTAACATGCCAGCTTCTTCACTTACAGCCTTCTTATTTGCTTCCTTCTGTCTAAAAGATTATACCTTCCTTTGGTTAATTCCTCCTCATCTTGTGTATATCAGCTTCATTTTTACTTCTTAAAGAAAGGCTTTTCCTAGTTTTCCAGACTAAGTCAGATTTCTTCAGTTAGGAACTCATAAAATACCCAGTATTTTTCCTTTGTGGCAGTGATCATAATTTGTATACATTTGTTTATTTGTGTGGTTTTTTGATTCGTATTTATTTCTTTCACCTAACTCCTTTGGGGCGGGGTATGTATTTTTATTCTCAGCTTTCAATACAGTGAGTAATGGAAACATGTAAGACATGAAAGATGCTGTCTTTCTCAGCCCTTTTTCTCTTATTGGCATCAAAACAGCACTTTAGATACCTATGCCAGGAGAATAGGTCCCATTCCAGATATCTAATTTATGCTTTCTTCCCAGATCATAACTTTGGATTTCTCTTGGTTTGTCTAAAAATAAGCCTCTTTAAGATTACGAAGACATTTACTAGAAGAGGGATAGGATGTGATTGAGCAAGATGAGTGCTCTTGCTCCTGAGGGCTGAATCTACCAAAGAGCCATCTCAGGCACGGCCTGCTTACCTCTGGGAGGTGGCCAGCCTTGGATTTGTTGGGTATGTGAAGTTTATCTGGAGCTGTAATTCACTGACCTGAAAGTCATGGCTCTTTTCATTGGCCTGGCAGAACTTTATGTTGTCACATTGAATATCAGCCTACTGAAAGGTCCCAGCTGTATGAATGTGGGCGTATGTATGATTTGGTGACTAAGAACCCTTGTTCCTGGTTGGACAATGGAATTCATGCCAACTAGTCTAAATAGAAAGAGGTATTGATTAGTGTAAAGAATTTGTACACACAGAATTTTTGGACCGATCAGGCAGTTGAGCTTGGACCTGACATGTAGAAGCAACACAACTAGGAGAAGTGCTCAGCAGCACCCAAGGACCGTTTGAGCAGAAGTGCCACATAGTGTCACTGCTGCTGTTTGCCACAGAGTCAGAGACCAGACGGCAGGACCTCTGGAACGCCTGCTAAGTTCCTGCAGGAAAACCATGTGTCTCCATGACTGTGTGTGACATGAGAGCTTCCAGACCACAGCGAGTCGCTGAGGGCTCCCACGTCTGCACGGGCGGCCTCCCTGGTATCCACTGCATCACAGGTGGAGCAGTGGCTGCAAAGAGGTCCAGGCAGCAGTCTTTAGCTTTCCAGTCTCTAGGGTACAGGAAAGCACACTGGAGCCAGGTGTTGGGTGAGCTAGTCTGTGTTGTCTGCCATAGCAACCTAAAGGCTGATCGTTACAGACAGACCTTATTGACTGTGAATGTTTTTTTGGATCTAGGTTAAACTTGGTTTACTACCTGTTAGATACTTAACATGACAACCTAGATTGTGAAACAGGGTGGTGGTAATCTTTTAGATTTTCAGGTGGTAGATTTTGTCTGTGATGAATTATGGACTTTATAGATATTCAGTTGACCCCTGAAGCATGTCAGGGTTAGGGGCAGTGACTCCCCCATGCAGTCAAATATCTGTGAATTTCTATCTCTGCTTCAAAAAGGAATTGATAAATGACTCACCCAAAAGCAGGAAGCTGAAACAGTTTGGGTAGAATCGGAATTCAAATCCTGGTTCCACCTATGATTTCTCATTGAACAAAAGCTTTTCCTGATACTTAAAGATCTGTAAAATGAAAATACAGATATTATAGTTATTGGAAAAAAATCCACACGTATGTGGACCTGCACAGTTCAAACCCATGTAGGTTGAGGATTGACTGTATATGATTTTGTGCAATACCCATACATTTGCATATTCAGTCATGAAATGTTGTTATTGAAAACAAGTATGGGCTATTTTGGACTTCCCATTGGGCTAGTGGTAAAGAACTGCCTGCCAGTGCAGAAGACATAAGAAATGTGGGTTCAATCCCTGGGTCGGGAAGATCCCCTGGAGGAGGGCATGGCAACCCCCTCCAGTATTGCGTGGAGAATCCCATGGATACAGTAGCCTAGTGGGGTACAGTCCATAGGGTCTCAGAGAGTCGGACACGACTGAAGCGACTTAGTATGCACATGGGCTATTCCATACTGTGCTGCTGCTAAGTCGCTTCAGTCGTGTCCGACTCTGTGCGACCCCATAGACGGCAGCCCACCAGGCTCCCCCATCCCTGGGATTCTCCAGGCAAGACACTGGAGTGGGTTGTCATTTCCTTCTCCAATGCATGGAAGTGAAAAGTGAAAGTGAAGTTGCTCATTCGTGTCCGACTCTTAGCAACCCCATGGACTGAAGCCTACCAGGCTCCTCCGTCAGTGGGATTTTCCAGGTGAGAGTACTGTGCTAGGAGCTAGTAATACAAAGGAAACTAAGTCTGTATTCAAGAAGCTCATAGACTTGGTGTGGCAGTGTTTTTCAGCAGAGATGTGTGTTAAAATAAACCTGTGAAGTTAAAGCACAAGTGTGGCGTTTCGTGTTTATATCTACTATCTTCCACATGCACCAGCATCAAGTTCCCAAATGAGAGAGAGAGAGTCCAGAAACTTGCATTTTTAGCAGACTTTACTACTGATTTTTAAGCACTGTCTCTTGATGAAGAACCAATGGTCTAGTGGATCACTAATAACCATTTTGTTTTATTGCTGTTGAAAAACTAAGGACTGTGTTTCAGTTTACAAGTTATTTTCCTTTTTTTTTTAATTGCCTTTAAAAAGCTTTATAACTGCATGCTTGTTTTACAGGAGCAGAGTTACCAGGACAAGTTATCTCCATGGCAGCTTCTACTCTAGCAACCTTGGCCATCTCTATCACAGGGTATGAATCGAGCACTGAGGACCACACCTCTACCCAGCCTGCAGGTGACTGGTGTTGTGAGAATGCCTTCAGAATCATTCTGGAAAGTGGAATATACATAGAACATAAAATTAGGAAAGACATTGGCATCACAAAATGCTGCTTACTGGTCCTTCATTTTTCTCTCTGGTTCCTATTTTTACACTTTTTCCCTTCTGTCTTTGTTCTCATGTATCACTTTTTTCATTCATTTAATTATGTATCTTCTTAGGTTTCTTACCTTGATTCTTCTTTCTTTCCTTTTTTTTTTTAAAGGGCTTTTCTTATTTTTCTTTTGTCATTCTTTCTCACTAGCCTTTCATTTTATTTTCCTTTTCTTAAAGACCCATTTACTTTTGTCTATATTTTCCCCTACTTAAGTCCTTTAATTTGCCATTTTTTATACAACTGTCAGTTCTCCTCCATTGTTCTATTTTGCCCTCTTTGTGTTGCATTTTTTGGTCATTGTTCCTTTTCTCCATCTCTTTCTTTTGATTTTTATTTTCCATCTTCCAATAATTCATTCCTCTGGCATTTTTTGCTTTTCTTCCTAAAGTTTGCTTTGCATGCCTCTTGCTGTTAGTACATTGACTGTTTCCCATAGCACAGAATCCTCTAATTATTTTGGACACAGAGCTCCTGTGGGATCCAGCTAGTAGTTTTATGCCAGCTGTAAAGTCATACCATACGCACACAGAATTCAGGAGTGTAAAGGCCTTGTCTGTCTGTGCCAAGAGGCCCATTACTGCCAGAGGTTTGAGAGTTAAGGAATTGTTTTCATGAGCTCTCCTGGAAGAACTTACTTTAGAGAAGTCTTGAAAGAAGGGATCAGCTAAGAAGAAGGCATTTTGGGTAGTAGGAAAACTTACTTTTCTTACACATTAAATTATGTTTTCAGAGTAGAGAGGGGATGATGTTTTGGTTATGGACTTACTATTCTTATGAATATCTGCCACATTCAGCAACATGAAGTTTCCAGATTAGGAAGACATTCAGAGAGCAGACAGAAGCGTATTATAATCAGCTTGATGTTTAGCCCCAAACCTCTGGGTAGAATGTTAGTTTTCATGAGATGAGCTGACTTAAACATGGTCCTGGTTACATCAGTAGTAAAAATGTACTCACAGCTAAGACTCATTTAAAAAAAAAAAAAACACTAAAGAAATCATAATAAAGCACTAACAGGGCTATTGTGGGGTTACTTATGAAAATTATGAAATAACAGGGAAGGCATTCTTAGAATAAAGACTTAATGAGTACCTTCTACATGTCAGGTAATATTTTTTTGCACTAGGAATTCAGTGGAGGGGAGAGCAAGACAGACAAGGTCTTATTTCTCTTGGAGTTGGCATTCAACTGAAGGGAGAAAGTGGGAACGGTTCTGAGTGGAAAAGGATACAACTGTGTAAAACTGTATAAGGAAAATGGGGCAAATAGGGCATTGAAATTAGGGGTGTTCATGTTTTTTTTTTTTTTTTTTTTTAACCTAGACTTTAAGAAATATAGTATACTTTTATTATTAACTTTTTTTAATAGAAGGCAAAATATAGGTTTAAGGATCTTACTCATTTCCATCATTGTGATGTATTCTGAGTAATAGTGAAATATAGCAATAGTTGTGTTGTTAGAAAGCAGTGCCTTATGAAATAATTCAGTGTGTTATCCTATATTTGAAGATTCACTCACCCCCAGCAACCTGTTATTTTTTAATCTCATTCTAAGAGAAAGATATGCTTCAAAGCCCTGGGTTCTTGTAAGAGCAGCTGGTCCCATTTAGATAAAATGACGCTGAAAAGCCATACTGTTTCAGAAACACATATAAATACATCTACAATAAAGTTAAAAGAGAAGGAATTTTTAGATAAAGAATTCTGTATGTTAATATTTATTGCTTCATATGGTTTGAGTAATTTTCATGGGCTAATTATAATTCTGTTACTTTGTCATGTGTTTTTCTTTAGTTTTTTTTAATCTAAATGGTATATATATATATAAATAGAAATGATAAATAGGTCATAAAAAACTTGAACAGTGTAAAATGTATAAAGTAAAAATAAACCATTTCTCATACTCAACCCTATCTCTTAACAAACTTAATTTCCTTAGATGTAAACACTGTCGGTGTTAATTCTCCACACACTTTTCATTACATTTGCAAGCATACATCATTCTCCACACCTTTTTTTTTATTACATTTGCAAGCATACATCCAGGTCTTATTTTCTTTTTTAACCCAGTGTAATCATGCTATCTTAGTACATCTTGAAGGCTTAAACCAGGCTAGCCTAGCTAATTGCTAATTGCTCTGTATTACTATTTATTAATGTGGACCAATATGTGGGTGATTTTTTTTTGGCTTTCCCTCCTCAGAGACAGAAACCATGGACAGAGGAGAACCCCCTCCAACACTGTCCTCATCTTCTTCACCTACCTCCCCTTCACCGCCCCCGGGCAGACAGAGATCTGAAGTTGGAACGTTTCTTAGGAAGAAGAAAACTAGTGACATCTACTTTGTGTCTCTCCTTTGGGCCATCGTTGGAGTCCAGATCTGGTCAAACCTGTGGATTGTACAGTTGCTGCCCGTGCCTATTGCAGGTAATTGGTTAGTGATGATCTTGTCTTGCCTTTGAAAAATTTTTTTCTTTAATTTGTGGATTCTTTTTTTTCTTATGTTTGAGATAATTTTATTATCTTTTTAAATACAAAGGGGGAGTAGGCTGTGAACATGGTGGCCCCCACAAAGTTTTTACAACCGTAATTACCCTGGACTTATTCTGGAGACCATAGGAACTTTCTTCCTTAGGACCTCTTCAGAGGTTTAAAAATGCTGATGAAGGAATTGTTGACCTGGCGTGTAACCCTGAGCTCATGGTTCAGAAGAGTAAACTGTGAACTGTTAGATTACAAGGCCAGGGCTAAGGACACAGAGCTCCCTGGAGTTAGGGAAATCATAGTGGCTGGGACCAATTATCTAGGGTCCAAACGTCAAGACAACCCTCACAGATAAGTAGCACTTCCTTCTAGTCCCTCCTCCTTCTTAGTAGGCTTTTAACAGAAGGTTTAACGCCTATTTAAAGGGAAACCACACTACCCCCCTGCAGAGAGGTACCTTCATATTATAGTTTGAGTAGTTCTGCTGAAATCATGTAGTGTACAGCTGTTTGTAACAGCCCTGGTCACTACTGAACCCTGGTGTACAGAGCATCAAGAAGAGAATTAGAAATACAAATGAAAATGTTATCCTGTGGGGGTATAAAATTATGATGTGTATGGAATACCTTCTACTTTTCTGGTCAGTACACATCAAACATCTAAGGAAAAGAACAAAATTTGGCAAGAGCAGCTATAATAGCCAAAGAGACAAGGACTGGTCAGAGGTTAGTATGCTTTATCCTAGACGGTACAGTGTGAGGGGCCAAGATTGTAGTCAGTGAAATCCTCATGATCAAGGTATCTAATGTTTATATGGGCTTTGACTGCCTGACCCCTTCAAGGATTCAGACTTCACAGAGAAGGTGGGAGATAGGTAGGTGGGGATTGTGTGGAAAGTGTCCCAGTTCCATCAGTCTGGAATATTTTGAACTTTCTTCCTTCCCTCCTCCATTAAACAAAAACAAAACCTGTATCTTTATTTTAGCACTCGCTTTCCTGTTTTAGGAAGGTTTTGTGAAACTGAAGCTGTTTGTAATCACTGTCTCTTGTGTGTGTGTATTTCTCACCTTCCTTGTAGTCTGGGTGCTCAAAAAGCTCATTATTCACTTTGGCGTCGTCAACTTCCTGGAGAAGCGCTGCGCCGTGTGGTGGCAGGCGACAGAGCACTTCCTGAGGGAGCGGCAGCAAGCCCTGGCCCCGTGGCCAATTATCGGGCTCGGGAAATTCTTGCTAAAAGTTGATAGCAAGGTATTGTAGTTTCATAACTTGAGCTGCTTTCAAATAGAATTTATGTATTTCGTTGTCTAAAAGATTCCATTTTATGGTATATTAGTATTTACATTGTACTTGCTGATAACACATTTAATGTCTAACTTTGATGAAATTTAGAGTGATGGATGGGATAGATGTAGTTTGAATAAGTGTTGTGTAAGTATTTTTACAACTTAAAAACGAGGGAAAAGGAGCACCTAGTTCAACTCTCATTTTATAAGGACCAAATTGAAATCTAGAGGGGTTAAGTGACTTGCCTAAAATTATATAGCCAGGTGTAGCTCAGTTCAGTGAATAATTTTGGATAATTCTCATGTGTCAGAGAGCATAAGTTTTACGGAAAACCAGATGAGTCCTGGAAAACTAGGTGCAGAAGCTCTGTTTTAGTGGGGAGACAGCAATCCATTAAAATTAAAGGCTGTGCTAGTTTCAGAAGCTGATGTTAGGAGCATAGTCTCTGAATTCAAACTTTAGATTCAGATCCCAGTTCTGCTGCTTATTAGCTCTGTGATCTTGGATGAGTTTTGTAACCCTTCTGTGCCAGTGAATATAAAGTATGATAGCAAGTATATCTTGCAGAATGGTGGTGAGGGTTCAGTGACTTACATGTTCAGTTCCTAGACTGGGATCTGGTACACTGTAAGTTCCGTAAGTGTTAAGTGGTTGTTATAATTTGAGGGGAGAGGTGTGTATAGCATATAGTGGTAGTCCTCAGCAAGAAATGACTCCCTGTTGATAAGCAGTGGGAAAGGTGATACCAAAGCAAATTTTGAAGCACTGCCAGGAGTTTATTAGACAGGCATGGCAAGAAGAGCGGGTAAATGGAACAGTGTAGGGGTACAGGGACTCCCACAGAGTGAGTTCTTAGGGAACAAAATGGGGTATGTGAAATGGTGATTAGTGGGAGGCAGAGCTGGAGAGTCAGGCAAGACTGGATCAAGAACACCTTTTTGTGTGCTGTGCAAGCTGGACTTTTTCACAGGGCTGGTGACTACTTTTAACAGGTCCATCCGCTTAAGGCTGAAAAAACACTGTTGGATGAAGCAATGTAGATAGAGACAAGAACAGTGTCTGGAGTTCATGTGAGGGGGAGGAAGTCAAAGGAGGTGCAGGGGATACATATTTTTAATAGATGGCTCGGTTGTCTTCCAGAAAGTTTGCTAGTTTTAATTCCCACCTCAGGAGCATATGAGAATGCCCATTTCTTTGAACTCTTGCCAGTACTCGATATTATGGTATAACTGAAAGTCCATTTTAGTTTTGTAAAAAGAAGTATCTCTGTGTTGCTTTAACGTGAAAATTTTTAAAATAACAGTTGAGTTGACCATTCTTTTATTTGCTTCTTGGCTGTTTATATTTTTCTTTTTTAATTTGCCTATTTTTGTGTGTGTGTGTGTGTGTGTCTTTTGTGACCATGATACGTGGCTTGTGGGAATCTTGGTTCCCTGACCAGGGATTGAACCTGGGCCCTTGGCAGTGAAAGTACAGAGTTCTAATCGCTGGACCACCAGGGAATTCCCTGCCTATTGTGTTCTTATTAATTTTTTTCAATTTTTTAAATAAGAATCTAGGACTTCTCACAGATTTCAACATGTTTATCATATCTCCCTGATTAAGGTGATGTTTTATCTTATTAGAGCAGATTTATCACTTCAAGCTGTTTAAAGAGGGTGGCTCTTATTACATCAGTTCATTTCTTTGTCTTACCACTACCAGATGGCATAAAAACCAAGTCCTGTTTTCAGTGTTCCCATATACTTGTATTGGGAGCACTTCATTTAGGAAAACTGTACAGTTGTGTTGGTTGAAATTCCAGGGGCATCAAAAAGTATTTGTTAAGGGGTAGTCTTGTAATGGAGAAGAAAATGGCAACCCACTCCAGTGTTCTTGCCTGGAGAATCCCAGGAGCGGGGGAGCCTCGTGGGCTGCTTGTCTATGGGGTCTCACAGAGTCAGGCATGACTGAAGCAACTTAGCCGTAGTCTTGTAAAAATTTGTCATTTTTATTCTAATTTATATGCCAGTCTGTTGTTCTTCAGGAAGAGAGACAGTAAAATGAATAAAACTAGCATTTTCTGTTATATATGATACATATCAGAATGAATGGCCATCACAAATTGAATATTTGGTCAGTTATAATTGATGCCAAAATTATGTTTTATGCAGTATAATAATATATCTGGGTTCCTGCTTTGGGGAATAAATCCATTTTCCATGTTTCTATTTAATTTCAATTGATTGGACCAGTGTTGAAATGATCCATCTGGAGAAAGTTGTTCGAAGTACGTGTCTAAACATGTACTAGGTGTGTGTTAGGAATAGCTCTGCAAGGAGCGTTTAGTCATTCAGATGGAATTAAGCTTTTTAGTCTTTATGCTTTTTATATCACTAATAATGCTTTAAATCCTATGTTTGCTGATTTTTATTTTATGTGCCCATTAACTAGCATTAGTTATTATAGTGCTAAATATTGTGAGGTGTAGGTGAGGTAATGTCTACGTGAAAAAACAGCAGGATATTGCATACAGTAGAAAAATGCATGCCTAAAAAATTGGAAATGGAAGAAAATGCGCCTAATATGATCAGAATCTTAAATATGTCTGCTTTTTGGCCAGGTATTCGCTGTTCCAAATGAGCACTGAAATGTTTTACTCTAGGAAATGTAAAATAAGTGCTATTTTAAAGCTGCAACTACAAAGTTCAATGAAAATGTAGTGTGTGAACAGGAGTTAGTTTACATAGGGACTGAAAATCTTTTAATGCATGGTATGTGAAAAATCTTAATTACCGCTTTGATCTTTGGAATTTGGTATGAAAGTTTAAGCCTGTAAACATTCAGGTTATCTTTATGTACTTTTAATCATTGAATTTCGAACAAAGTTTGTGGTTATCATCATTTCAATCGTGTGTCTTATAGGAATACTACATTCACTTGATTTCGAAACTTTGTTAATGCATTTCAGTTTTTTTTCCAGTTTTTCCTGTGTCTGAGATAATTTCCTCCTCATGCTCTCAGTGACTCTCTTTTCTTTTCATACTATTACTGCATTCTCTAATGATATGCCACTGTTCTTATCTTCTCTCTCACCTTTACCCCTATCCTCAAGCTCTGGCACTGGCTAAATAAGAAGGTAAATGAACACCCGGATGTTGATTTTTATTATTGAATTCTGTAACTTCCCCCCGTATCTCCGTTCTCACCCTGTTTCTGTTCATATGTCAGACTAAGTTTTTGTTTTTTAAAGTTCTAATTATAAGCTATGGAAGGTCGTGAAGCATTAATATTGCCACAGTGCAATTTGCTAAAAACTTAAAGCTATTTATTTAGGATGTGAATGGTATCTCCTTGCCCAAGTGTGTTGACGTTCTGTCTCATGGTGCTTTTGTCCACAGTGACCTCCAGACCTTTTCAGCTCTATAATGTGGCCCAGCCTGATATTCTCGTTTCCTTTGATGTGTGAGAGCATTTTAGGCAAAAGTTACTTGAAAAGGAAAGAGAACTCTTTATGGCTACTTTTTCTATAAATAACACCACAGTTTTTAAAAAAGACTTGTGAAATATTTGTATGATTCTCTTGGCTGATAGTGTTTTTTATCTTTTTTTTTTTTATAGCTAGTGTTTCAAAATTTTATTTTTTATCTCAGAAAATGGTGTAGTCATGGCCTGTGACATCTAGTTTTATGTATTTCCCAAAATGTGAGGTTGTATCTATGGTCAGTGCCTCACATGATTGGCATGGAATTTTCAGTAACTTAAATGAAGCCTTATCCTCTGGATTAGGAGGATTTGGAGTACCATACCTTTGATATATAGTACACATACAGTAGTTCTGACAGTGTTACCAGATCCCTAGGGCAGATAGCAAAAGATGATATCATTCGTGTATATTGTCATTAAACACAGTAAGACCTTAAAAATCTTCAGTGAAAACATTATAGCAGGCCTTAAGAAAAATGTGTTACCTCTTAGAAATAGTTCAAAATGAGGCTCTTGGGTGTAAAGATTAGAGTTTCGTTCTTTCTATTGAAAGAGAAGAAAGGGGAGACTTATTGACAGTGCTTTTAAACTTTGGATTGAAAATAAACAGTGTGTAAAATCAGCATACACACATACCACTGTGACCACACATACACATACAAACACACATACACAAATGGCTATGTGTACCTCTGCTCTACAAAACAAATATGAGTAAATGAGTTCAATCCTTGGCAAATGATAGTGCTACAAAAATAAGTGATATTTTCTTACTTTGATTAAAGTAGGTGGTCTTATGTATTTCCCCACTTTGTTTTTATTGAAATGAAATTGTTCTCAAGAGATGAGAGAAAGGAAAGCTAAAGTCATTAGGTTCAATCTGATTTAACCTTTGGTGACTTGAGTTAGGTTACCTAATTCATAGCTGACTAATTGTGAATTAGTTTTAAAAGATTCTCAAGGAATCAGACAACCTTTTCCTTTTCTTTGATGATTCTGTGTAGCATAGGTAAAGTATTGGTGTAGAGTTGGAGTAACTGCTTTAACTTCTGAGGGCCTGTGCCCCGGGAAAGCACATAAATAAGTTGAAGTCTGTTTTGTTACGTATTTCATCCAAGGGCAGAAAATTTGCAGCATTGGGTATTGGTATTCCAAGTTCAAGTGGAGTGAATTAGAAACTAATTCAAGAGAAGTGAGGGTGAGAAACACGGCTATGATTAATTCAAATGTAACTGTTTCTTGAGACTTAGTTGTTTTATTTCTCAGTATTTATTATTTGCACTGAGACTGCTAGAATTAGGTTAAGAAAAACAAAGCAAAATAAAAACCTACACATCCAGAATAATGAATAGAAAACTCAGTAGTGGAATGACAGTTTCTTCATAACTTGATAAAGAAGGCAAGTCAGTTCAGAAGCCTCAGAGTATCTTTTGATATAACTATGTATTTACTGACATTTCTACATTTTAAAAAATGCATGCCCTTTATTTATACTTAAAACATTCAGAATGTCATTTTAAAAGTACTCCCGTTCTACTTTTAGAAAATAAAATCTCAAACCTAAAATAAACTGGGAAATAAGTGGAGCAGGGTAGGGACGGACAGGCAGTGTGGTTCCCCTTGCTTAAAGCAGAGCACAGCCTCGGCATTTCTTTACGAATTCTCTCCCTCATCCCTGCCCCTTCTTCGCTTCCTCTCACCACGTTTCTCTCTGTGCCTGTGAGTTGCAGTTTCCTTATGAGTCTTGTTCTATTCACTCTTTTAGGGGGTTCGTTTCCTCCGTAAGTTTTCTACCCTCTTTGATTGTTTCTTCTTGATTGGTCCTTAGTTCTCCACATTTTAAAGTCTTTCCTGTCTCTCTTTTCCTCTTTTTTTTTCTCTTTCACTTTTGCTGTCTTCCTTTTTGCTTGTTTTCTCACCTTATCTTAGCTGGCCACATGTAAATAGAAACCTCCCCCCGACCCCTGCCATACACATACCTTTTGCTTGTGTATGGAACATCTTAAGCGATTTTATTTACAGGCATGCCTTGGAAATGCTGTGGGTTGGGTTCCAGACCACAACAGTAAAGTGAATATTGCAATAAGGCAAGTCACATGGTTTTCTTTGGGTTCCCAGTACATATAAAATTTGTTTGTACTATATGTAGTCTGGACTTCCCTGATAGCTCAGTTGGTAAAGAACCTGCCAGCAATGCAGGAGACCCGGGTTAGATCCCTGGGTCAGGAAGATCCGCTGGAGAAGGGAAGGCTACCCACTCCAGTATTCTGGCCTGGAGGATTCCATGGACTGTATTATACAAGTCCATGGGGTCGCAAAGAGTCGGACACGACTAAGTGACTTTCACTTTCACATACTGTAGTCTGTTGAGCTTAATAGGTAGTGCAGTGGTAAAAAGTTGGAGACTGAGTTGGACACATGTAGTCTATTAAATGTGCAATAGCATTATGTCCCCCAAATTGTATAAACCGTAATTAAAAATACTTTATTGCTAAAAAAAAAAAGACTAAACATCATCTCAGCTCTCAGTGAGTTGTGGTAGTAACATCAAAAGTCACTGATTACAAATCACCATAGTACATCTCATAACAAAAAAGTTTGAAATATTGGGAGAATTACCAAAATGTGATAGAGATACAAAATAAGCAGATGCTGTTGGAATAAATGGCACCAATATAGTTGCTCAATGCAGGGTTGCCACAAACCTTCAATGTGTAAAAAAGCGTGTTATTTACAAAGCACAGTAAATTGAAACACAATAAAACAGTGTCTGCTTGTATTTTAAATTTTCAATAAAACATCTAACCCTCAGTATTATCTCTTGAAAATAAATTTTTATTTAGGTGTCTCTTATTCCAGTCCTCAGGTATATAGATGGAGAAGGCAATGGCAACCCACTCCAGTACTCTTGCCTGGAAAATCACATGGACGGAGGAGCCTGGTGGGCTGCAGTCCATGGGGTCGCTAGGAGTGGGACACGACTGAGCGACTTCACTTTCACTTTTCACTTTCACGCATTGGAGAAGGAAATGGCAACCCACTCCAGTGTTCTTGCCTGGAGAATCCCAGGGACGGGGGAGCCTGGTGGGCTGCCATCTATGGGGTCGCACAGAGTCAGACACGACTGAAGCGACTTAGCAGCAGCAGGAGCAGGTATATAGAGCTTGTGATAGGAAAATTCTACCCTGCCTTGAAAAGAGTTTGACTTTTGTAATGTTGTTGTACATAATGTGTTTGTAAATATTCCATGTTTTATATGTTAAAAACATTCAGACATAACTTCAGATACTTTACAAATAAAACATCTTTTATGTTAGTGTATTTCAGGATGTGAATTTTCTAAAAAAAAAAATGAGGCTCCTAAGTTATTTTCAGAAATTGTAATTTGTGAATACCAATCCATTCTTAGTTCTGATATTTTCTTTATTTTGCCTATTCAAATATGTATTAACTGAGCTTTTACCACATGCTGTGCACTGTTAGGTTTTGGAGATACAAAGAGGAATCATGCAACACTAGCTCTTTGCTCAGGAAACTCCCAAAAACTACATGTTGAGTTAGTTTCTGATTGTGATACTTTTCACTTTCACTGATTTTAGAACTTACATTCAAAATATGACCTCTGACCTTCCATATCTTAGAAGCCTGTTATTACTTTTTTTAATCTCTGCGTTGTCTTTGATGCTTTGGTAGCATGCACTGAAAATTAACTCTTCTGTTTGAAAGCTGTAATTGTCAAGATAAAAATGCACTGTTTATCTTTGAGTTCACTGTAGCATCGATCTCTTGGTGACAGTGTCCTTCCTGAAAGATAAGGAGGTGCAAGCTTATAATCTTTGAATAGAAAGCAAATGTTTTAGAAGACATGCTGTTTTAACCATCCTTCTTTGCTCTTGGATGTTTAACTGTTTGGAGAGCATAATTCATATTTAAAAGAAGAGTAACTTACTCTCAGTGCTCATGTTGGGATGGAGGGGTGCATTGTGGTATTTCAATCATCAGTCTGGTTGTATTTTTGAAATGTTAATTGGTAGCTTTGCATGTCAGGAATTCTAGAAATCTGTCCAGATTAGATATTCTGAAAACAAAAGTTTTAGAAAATGTAGGATTATTTGTGATTGTGAAAGATGAGAGAAGTTATACTCAAAATAGAATGTCTAGTGGCATTTTGGAAAAGCATAATTTTAATTATTGATTAAGAGATAACCACTGCATTAATGATTATTCTTTATTTATAGTCAATTATAATTTGTCATAAAGCTTATGGTTTAAAAAGAATAGAAATTTCAAGTGGATTTCTTGTTTTATTATGAAATATTTCGGATATAAAAGGATAGAAGAGCACCCACATGCCTGCCCTCTAGTGTGAGCAGGTGTCAGCTGTGCAGCTGAAGCCCTTGTGCGCCCCTCCCTGATGGTGCATCCGTGTCCCAGCCCTTTTGCTTCCAGGGTAGCTGTTCTGAAATTGGTATTTATCAGTGCCTTAACAATAGATGTTATTTGTAACCCTGATGACACTAAAGGAAAAAATATTTTGAATGTAATTCCCATTTTAATTTGCTTCTATTTTATCTACAGTTTAGGACATATCTGTATTGTAAGAGTCATCCTTTTTCTAATGTCATATCTATTTGCTAATTGACAGTAGGGATTTGAGGTCACTAATGGATTGTCATTGTTTAGTTTGGAATGTTTAATCAGATCATAAATTCTAATCTGAAATGTCAACATACCACAATATGAGAATCCACGCATAGATTTAGGTTATATTCAAATTGATTGCCTTTTCTTAGAAGTGACAATATAAGCTCTTTCTATAACAACAATTAACACTGTTAGTTAATTTTCTAAAGTGGCTTATAGCTTTCACTGCTTTAATCATTATGCCATAGTTTCTGCAATGCTGAATATCCTGTTTTGTCTTCATGATGTTTGAATGCACATGTGTTTTTATTAAGCTGTGCTTGAAAGGTGACTAATTCTCTTTCTCATTTCTGTGCAGATGATCATCTGGTTGGAGAAGATGTTAGACAAAATAATTAGCATTTTCATCATATTTTTGTTAGTGATAGGAACACTTCTTTTAGCCCTACTCCTGACTGCAAAGGTACAGTACAACAATTACTATCACCATTAATAAACTCTTTAACTGTTAGAATTTGTTGTATGGATAAGAAGCCAGCAGTTGCATGCATAGGAAATGTTACTTTGCTTATAAATAATTACAGCATTTAAAGTATGTATGATTTTTGTATTGCTGGTTTTGCCATGAATTTGCCTAATGTATTTTTATCGTTTAAATTTTATTATCATAAAAATCCTCTGAGGTAAATGGCAGATAAAAAATGGAGATACTGAGGGAAAAGTGGGTTCTTCTCTCAAAAGGAGAACTATGATCTGGTCCATGACTCCTAGCGTAGATCCTGTTCACTTGATCAGAATTTGATTCCTTCCTTCATGTCTCATTGTTCTTTCTGCTGATTTACCATTAAGATATTTCTCACTTTCCAGATCCTTCCAGCTTGCATTTCCTTTCTGCCTTCCTAGTTTGGACTGCTATAACAGAATACCATACACCAAGTGCCTTAAACAGCAAACATTTATTTCTCATAGTTCTGGAGGCTGAGAGTCCCAGATGAAAGTGTGAGCATGGTCAGCTTCTTGGTAAAGGCTCTGTTCCTGGTTTATAGGTGGCTGTTTTCTCCTTGTATTCTCACATGATAGGGAGAAAGAACATCTCTGTATTTCTTCGTTTAAGAATGCTAATCCCATCGTGTCTTCCATCAGGTCTTCTGTGGTAGCTCAGTCGGTAAAGAATCTGCCTGCAATGCAGGGTTCAATCCTGGATTGGGAAGACCCCCTGGAGAAGGAAATGGCAACCCACTCCAGTATTCTTGCCTGGAAAATGCTATTGACAGAGGAGCCTGGTGGGCTGCAGCCCATGGGGTCACAAGAGTCGGACACGACTTAGCGATTAAAGCACCACAGTGACTAAACCACTACCACCAGTCCCATCATGAGAGCTCCACCCTCATGACCTAATTACTTCCCAAGGGCCCTACCTCTTATAACCATCAACATTGGATGTTAGGCTTTCAACAGACGAATTTTGAGAGGATATAAAAAAATTTAGTCCTTATTACCCCTCTTTCATCAAAGAAAATCATTCTCCAGAGTTCAGCTAAATTTTTTGTCTCTTACTGGCTTTTCAAAAAACTTTTGTAGTCTGTCACAGTCTTTATTTTATTTGGACCCTACTGAACTCTTATGTGTTGTTTTCCAGAAATTGTGAAGCTTACCTGATATCCTGGATGTGAACCGTTTTCATATAGTGCTGTAGAGATATGGTGACTTAGCAGAAGCAGCAGCAGCAGCAGCAGCACCTGTTAGCAATAGATAATCTAATATGCAGCAATTTACTAAAGGATTGCCCTGTTTCCTATTATTTGACTTTCCACTTGGAAGTCCTATTCTCAGTCACTGTTAGCCTCAGTATGCCCTGATCTTATCATTTGCTTCTAACAATCTGCTCTCTGTACCTATTTCAGTTAAAATGCAGTTTTTACCTTTTCTTTGGATTTTAATCATGTATAGTCACTTATTTAGACTCTACAGACTTGAGAGGCCTGTCTTTGTCTTTGTTATATTCCACCTAAACCTTCCTCTGTATGTTTTTCTAGTTCTTAGAGAAACCTTTCCCCAGTATGTAATTCTTTTCCTTTTTTTTCTCTTTTTCCTCTCCTGTTCCACTTTCCCTTCTTTGTCCCTTTGGTAGGGTCTTCTGGCCTGCTCATCTCAATTGTTTCATCTTTCCTTTTCTTTGTTCATTGCATGCTTCAGTTAGCTTTTGCTTCCCTGAACTTTGATAACAATTATTACTGAACCATTTCTTTGTAGTTTAAGACTCATGCAAACTGAGCTTTTGAAGGAAACTTACTGGTTATCTAGTTCATTCTCCTAGCCAATAAAAGGATCTTTCTCTAAAACACCATGACAGTATCCATTTGAATGTCTTAATAGACATCTCAAATATAACATGTCAGAACTGAATTCCAGACCCTCCCATGCTTGTCTCTTCTTCTCATTTCAAGTGACAGCTTCATTCTGCTTGCTCAGGTGAAAAGCCTCAGGGTCATTCTTGACCACTTTTTTCTTTTATTAATAGATGCATATCCAGTTTGTCAGAAAATCCTTTTTGCCTCCATGTTCCTAGTATGTTTTGAGATAATAGCAGGGTTGAAGATGTTAGGTAATTCCTTTCTACCTAAAGCAAGAATTAAATAGTATAAAAATTATTATAAACACCATATCAGGGCATTGAAAAATGATCAGTTAGGCAATAATTTGAGGACTGTTTGCTTGTGAAAAACTGCTACTGCATCTGATAAAAGCATGTAGTTTGTGGCTTTTTTACTTGGAATTAATTATCTTCACCTGCCTTGTGTGGGCAGAAAAAACCTACAGATTTTATTATGGGTGGTGGTGGATTTGGTTTGGGACTGGGAACAGAGAAGCTGTGAATTAAACAGAGAGGTTCTGGAAGCAAGAGAGGCATAGAAGGGCAGAGATTAATAAATCACATTTTAGAATGGTATATGGGAGACCCTAAGGTATCTTGTGAATATTAAAAGCCTAGGGAGATTTGCACATTTGTCGTACCTTTGATTACATTTCTCAAGTTTCACACATCTCAGGCTAGAAAGGATGAAGCTTCCTAGTGTGAAGTGTCTGAGCATAACTTTATGGCAATGTTCTTGGCAGACTGTTTAGCTATTCAGGTTCAGGGGGAACCCTTGGGGTTTTCAAAAAATAAAAAACACTGAGCAGAGACATTCATGACAGGGCAGACAAACTTTGCAGTTATTACAGGTAAGTTGTTTGCTTACTGAAACAAAACGACAGCTCTCAGAGTTAAAAAACAATCTAGGGTTGCCTTGCTATGGATAGTGGCTGTTCAGTGCGGTCTCTTAAGTTAACTGACACTAAGATATCTAATTACTTGACGCTTGAAGCATTGTTCCTAGAGTAGTATAAAAGATAAATGTTAAATTGAGTTTAATTTTTATTGATACTCTTTTCTTGTCCATAATACAGGTACATCAAGAGAGTGTACACATGATTGAAGTCACAAGCAATTTGATTAATGAAACTCTAGCAAATCATCCTGAGTGGGCAAAGTAAGAATGTAATTTTGACAAAAATAGAGATGGATGGCCAGAGAAGAGTTTGCCAAAACTTTGTGAATGTTGTCATTTTTGCATGAGAATGACATGTAATGGGATGGTGGATGTAATTTTGACAAACAGAGATGGATGGCCTAGGTTCTATGTCTGTTTTTATGAAATGATCTTCATTGGTACAGTTACCTTGGAAGAGAGAAGAGTTTGCAAAACTTTGTTGAATGTTGTCATTTTTGCATAAGAATGACATGTAATGGGATGGAGGAGAGCAGAGGGGAAAGTCCGAATATTGAATAGAGTCTCACAGTATACAACATGTCTTTGATTTACTAAGCTTTCCCCTATGTTATGTTGTTTGCTGAAGACGTTATCCCCATTTTACAGATGAGGAAACAGGATCAGAGGTTAAGGGATTCAAGAAAATCCCCCCCATGGCAGAGTCAGAAGTGTTCCCATACTGTATCATTTTTTGTGGCAGAGTTGGCAGACTACGGTACAGAACCAAATCCAACTACCTGTTCCATACAGATTTATTGGAACAGCCTACACCTGTTCATGTCATGTTGTCTGTGGCTATTTGGAGGCTGCAGAAAAAAGCAGACAGAATTGAGTAGTTGTGATACAGATCATGTGTCCCAAAAAGCCTAAACTATTTACGCCTTGGCTCTTTACAGAAAAAAAAAGTCTGCCAACGCCTGTAGGATCTCTTTGCCTACTTGTTTAATTTGGCTTCTGTGAGAGCGTTTTTACGTTTTCGTGGAGAGTGTTCCTAGGATTATGCTGTTCACCTAATTGAACTTGATGACAAATTGTATGGCCTCCTCTTTTATTTTTTTTTTAACTACCCCCATGGTAGTCAGTAATTTAAGTTAGGAAATACTCTGCAAGTTTTAGAATCGTAAATTGTAAATGATTGCGTAAAAAATTAAGTTCCAGGGATTACTGGTGCAGTACACTTCACCAGTTTTTCATTTTTCCTTTTTTTATTTTGAATTAGTTGGCTTCCTGAGGCTCAGGTTGTCCAAAGAGCCCTTAATTCTGCAGCCAACAACGTATATCAGTATGGACGAGAATGGATAACCCACAAGGTGAGGGAAGAGCCTATTTTCACAGCTTTTTCTTTGCAGGGTCTTCATTGGTAGTGACTTCTTGCTTTGATAAAGCAAAAATGGAGATTCTGTTTATAATTTCTGTTATTGAAATAGGCTTAAATCTATAAATCAACAGTCAACATAGGATGAAATAAAACCATCTGGACAATCCTATTGATAATTGCTGGTAGCCTGAACAATCCAAGAGGCTGGGCATTTGCTTCATATTCAAAATAGATCTGATTCATTGTTTGTACATTAGGACAGAATGATCACTAAGCTTGGCTGATCAAATATGGCTTTGTGGAGAAAAAATTATTAACACCTATTAAATTTTATTATCTGCTGATAACTGTACTCGACAGTTTGCAATTTGTTTCATTTAATCTTTCCAAGAAACCTATAGTAGTCTGAATTATTTTACCCCCTTTATAGACAAGGAAACAGACTTAGGTAAATTTACTTAAGTAAATTCCCACTGGTCGTGTAATAAATCACAGAGCTTGCTTTCAGACTGAAGACTGATTCTAAATCCTTTGCTCTTTCCACTATGATATGCTAGAAGTGTGTGCCCGGAACTGATCTAAGTGCTTTAATGTGGCACTTGAGATAAACTGTGAAGGAATGGAATGATAGGTCCTGGATGAATAGAGAGAAGGAAGAGTCTGTTTTAAGAAGGGGTATTGATGTGATCCAAGATACAGAGATAGGAGTGTACTTGAGGAGGTGAGTTTGACTGAAGTTTTGTGAAGGGGAAACGAAAGGCAGAGGAAAAGACACAGCTCTTGTAGCTAAGGATCAGACTCCATGATACGGATCTGGGACATCACTTTTTTCCCCTAGTTTTTCCTGTGGAAATGAAGGTAATTTGTAGTTTTAATGTATGAGGTAATTGGGATTATCTAGGGATTGCCAAAACTTGTTGCATTGAAATGTGTGCCAAAAAATTCCCTGTTTAAAATTCAAATTCAGAATCTAAAAAACAAAAGAAATTACACTGTGTATACATGCCTACTCAGTTGCTCAATTGTGTCTGACTCTTTGTGACCCCATGGACTGTGGCCTGCCAGGCTTCTCTGTCCATGGAATTTTCCAGGCAAGAATACTGGAGTGGGTTACCATTTTTTCCTCCTGGGGATTTTCCCGACCCAGGGATCAAGACCGCATCTCTTGTATCTCCTGCACTGGCAGATGGATTCTTTACCACTGCGCCACCTATTGGAAATTACACTGCTGCTGCTGCTGCTAAGTCGCTTCAGTCGTGTCCGACTCTGTGCGACCCTATAGACGGCAGCCCACCAGGCTCCCCGGTCCCTGGGATTCTCCAGGCAAGAACACTGGAGTGGGTTGCCATTTACACTATACGTTCAATAATCTGCTAACCTAAGGATAGAATCGTGGTCAAGTTAAAAGTTAGGAGAAAGATGTGTTACTGATTTTCCTGGGTCCATGCCAGATAATGAAATCCACTGTCACATGGAAGTTTTAAAGAAAATATTTATTGAATAAACAAAAGATAAGTACAGTTGACCTTGAACAATGTGGCGGTTAGAGGTGCTAACCTTCCCTGTAGTTGAAAAGTCCCTGACTTTGCAGTTGGCTCTCACTTACCTGGTTCTGCATTCTTAGATTCCACCAGCCACCGATCTTGCACTACTGTAGTACATATTTAGTGAGAAAACTTCACATGTAAGTGGACCTGCACTGTTCAAACCGGTGTTGGTCAGGGGTCCACTGTATGTGCACATGCTTCTCAGAACTATCATGGAAGGAAGACCGAATGTTGCAGAGGGCTTTTAGATGCTTAGATATATGTTTGCCTGACTTATACTGTGGATAACTTAGTGTTTCATTCTTGAATTATCTGTTGAGGAGAAACTTTTATTCTGGAATTCTTACCTGTTTGGGAAAATAATAAAGGGAATTTGGATAGCTGGAAGAATGTGCCTTAGATTTTAAAATATATTTTTAATTATTTAGAGGAAAAAATAGGTTTGAAACCTTATACTTGAGAGTCTAAAATGGAAGACCTCGGAAGAGACATGATTTTCTACGAAAAGCTGTAAAATATTTGTGATCCTGATTTAGGAGGCACAGGGATAATATCTAAAAACAACCACTGAATTGAATGGACAAATAAAATGTGGTATATCTGTATAATGGACTATTATTTGGCCATAAAAAGGAAGTACTGATGCATTGTACAACATGGATGAACCTTGAAATCATTACTAAGTCAAAGCAGCAGTCATAAAAGACCACATAAGTATGATTCCACTTATATAAAATGTGTGAGAGGCTTATCTATAGAAACATAGAGTGGTGGTTTTCAAGGGTAGGGGATTGGGAAGAAATGGAAGAGTGATTACTAGTGAGTATGGAGTTAACTTCTGGGGGCTTGAGAATGTTCCAAATAGATTGTGGTAATGATTGCATAACTGTGAATGCAAAAAAAAAACTGTTGAGTTATGCACCTAAATGGGTGAATTGTAAGGTGTGTGAGTTATATGTCAATAAAATTTTTTTTTTTTTTTTAAAGAGTCATTGACATTGCAGAGGTAGCTCAGATCTAATCCAGCTAAGAGTCATATAAGAATTGAATCCTAAGAACTACAGTGTAGAAAGGGCCAAAACTAGGTGGGGATGGAATGCCACACTCAGGAAAGAAGAAAAGTTTTTTATAGCCTATGTTTAGGTATGAACAGAGAAGGTTACTTTCTATGTGCTTCCAGCCTACTTTGTCAGCTATATCTCCTATGTCCTCTGTTCATTGTCATGGTTCTAATCAAACCCTCTAGTTGGCTTGTTCCTCAGCATTCAGTGATCTCATTTTAACTTGATTACTTTCTTCAAGACCCTGTCTCCAAATACTCTCACATTCTGGGATCCTGGGGGTTAGGACTTGACATAAGAATTTAGAGGTGGAGGACACCATTAAGCCTGTATTGCGGCCTAAGGAGAGAGTATGGCTTGAGGAGGACCAGACATAGTTTCCTGCACACTTAGGCTTTTGAAGGCCAGAGAAGTGAGCCAGCAGAGAAGATGGAGGAGGAGAAGCCCTGTGTTGCACCCTGTGTGTCAGTGAGGCCTACAGAAGAAAATGTTTCAAGAAAGACTTGGTTGTATCAAATGCTACCAAGATTTCAAGCAAGGTTGGACCAGACATTTGCCTTCTGACTTACTCCTGTTTTTGTAGATTAGGCTGTTTGCCTTAAGTTACACCTCAGAGGGCATTCTGACTGTTCTTAGTGTGGAATTGGGTTTCACATACAAAGAGCATCTCATTCCTCCAGTGGGATATGTGCTTCAGTGATTTTTTGTAGCAGCGGTGGTGTGCCCGTTAAACTCAGTTCTCTGGCCCGATCTTCCTTGTGGCTTTTGCTAATATAATGTTGCAGGCTGGTAATTGGGGTCTGTAGTATTCTGCTATGATTGATAGCACCACAAATTTGAAAAGAGTATTTTATAACATGCTGCAAAATTTTGCTGAACTCTCTTTTGAGTTAGGCTTCCCAGGTGCCTCGGTGGTAAAGAATCTGCTTGCCAGTGTGGGAGATGCGCGTTTGATCTCTGGGTCAAGAAGATCCCCCGGAGAAGGAAATGGCTACCTATTCCAGTATTCTTGCCTGGGAAATCCTATGGGCAGAGGAGCCTCGCAGGCTACCATCCATGGAGTCGCAAAAGAGTCAGACATGACTTATCGATTAAACAGCAACAACTCCTTTTAGTTAGTAGTTGTGGTATTTTAGTTATTCACCATTGTGCTGGGAGTGAGACAGCTAAAGGAGATGTCAGTTTGAAATAGTGCTTTATTGCAGTAAAGGCCACTGTGCAAGCAGCCAAAACTGGAGGCTGTCTGTGACCATTTTAGGCTTCTTCTGGTAAAAGATCCCAGAGGCTGACAGAATGGGTCATAGGACTGTGAGAATCTGACAATCATAGTATATAAAAAACACAGTTAAAGTCAGTAGAGGACTTCCTTAGTGGTCCAGTTTAAAAATCCGCCTGCCAAGGCAGGGGACGCGGGTCCCATCCCCGATCAGGGAAGATTCCACCTGCTGTGGCAGCCAAGCCCGTGTGCCACAGCTGCTGTGGCCGCGCCTGGCGCCAGTGCTCGGCCACAGGAGCCAGCGCCTTGAGAAGCCCGCACACCACAGCTAGAGAGGAACGCCTGCTCGCCGCAACCATGAAGACCCAGCACAGCCAAAAACGTTATGGATGAATAAATAAATAAAACTTTTTAAAAAAGACTAAATCCCCATGATTGTGAAATAAGTAGGGAGAGTTAGAATAGGGGTAATGGTGGGTTTTAATTACTGTGGATAATTTGCTCTGTTAGGTGTTCTTTGTCCATAGGTTATATATGCTGTAGATGAAAGACTATTAGACAGCTTTTGATCCTAACTCTGCTACTTTTAGTCCCAACTCTTAGCTGCATGACCTTGGGCCTATCATAGATTCTTTCTCTTTTCTCATTTTAAAAGAATAAAGGGTTAACCAAACGTTTTTCTGTCTAACTTTGTTGAGATTGTTGCAAAGGTCACAGAATGTAGGTGAGAGCCATTTGTAAACTAAAATACTATGCAAAGATGAATGGCTTTTATATTCACTAATTTGTCTTTGGTTTATGAATAAATCAAATGTAAGAGAAAACACTGAGCAGATATATTTGTATCCAATATGTCAAAAAACTGGTTCAGGTGTCTATAAGATCAGCATTAAATGGTCAAAAGGTATGGTTAGGTCACACAAAAGGAAATACACATTGAAAACCAACATGGAAAATGGTCACTCTCATCACTAAAGAAAAATATAAATAATTATTACTATTTCACACCTATTAAATTATCTAATAATTTAATAATTTATCAGTTCATAAGGTTTGGGAAAAATTGGTTCTTTCATACAACATTGGAAAGTATTAATTGGTATAGTCCTTATAGAAGACAGTTTAGCAGTGTTTGACTGGAGTCATTAAAATGCTTATTTCCTTTGATTCCTGTATGTTTATCTTAATGTTAGTAATAAAAAAGTTGCATAAAGATATTTATTGCAGTGTTACTTGTGACATTATAAATTGGGAACCATCTCTATGTCCTATGATTGATTAACTAATAATAGAAAAACTTAGCTAATATGAAACCATATAAAAATAAAGGTTAGTGTTGAAGAGTAAAAATGAAATACTTATGATGCAAAAGAAAATATAGAATTCTAAACTGAGAATTCTAAACTGTATCTGTGTAAGCAGGCAGAAAGTTGCAGAGGGAAAAATGGCAGCAGTTGTATTAAGTGGGGCAACAAATCATTGTCTTTTTAAAAGCATCTTTAAGATTACCATATGGTTTTAATAACACGTAACATGTAGGATGAGATACCATAATGACTAGCTTTCTCCAAGTTATCTTGTCTTAGTGTTTTTGATTTCCTGAACCTGGAAGCCAGTCTAATTGGTCATAACTCTGAGACCTGACATCTCTGGCTCAGACAGTAAGGAATCTGCCTGCAGTGCAGGAGACCCGAGTTCAATCCCTGGGTCTGGAAGAAGATCCCTGGGTCTAGAGAAGGGAATGGCTACCCACTCCCGCATTCTTGCCTGGAGAACCCCATGGACAGAGGAGCCTGGAGGGCTACAGTCCATGGGGTCGCAGAGTCGGACACAACTAAGCAAATAACACACACTGAGACCTAACATCTCTCAGCATATTCAAAGGAAGATTTGCGTTTAGCTAAGGTTCTAAAATTTTACCTAAAGTTGTGTAGTAATTCTAATACTAGTGGTAAATGTAACAGGACACTTCCATATAATGGTTGAGCACCAGGGTCACTTGGGAAAGATTTTTCTCTGGGCAGATGAGATCGGAAAGTCAGTAAGCATGGCTTTGTTCTCTTAAGACCTAAAGAAGTTTTCCTAGAGACCTAAGAATAAAGGAAAGAATAAAGAAGCAAAAAGATGGGAGAGAGAGTATTTACTGGAAATACTGAGTAGAGTTTAAGGAAAGAACAGTGTGGTTGGAGGCAGTTAAATAGTCTGGGACATTTTAGTTTGATTTGGAACAAATGTAAAGACCAGCATGTATTAATTTTATTGGATTGTTGCCTGAAACACTAACTCAGATTATATCTGTATTCCTTCCAGCTTCATAAAATTCTCGGAGATAAGGTGAATAATACGGCCGTAATTGAAAAACAAGTACTAGAACTTTGGGATAGGCTGTATCATTCTTGGTTTGTAAAGGTAAGTTATTTTAGCTAAGGACTTCAGTTGTAAATGAATAGTGTCCTTTTATGGACTCATTGACTAGGTCTGATTGTGTTAACACGGGATTTCATTTCTTGACATTTTTAAGCTGCAAGGTCTTAAACCTCAGGTCATTAAAAGTCAGCTTGAACTGATGATTAACTTCCATGGCAGAACCATCAGTTTCTCTGTTATCGGTTTTCTATCTGCTTTTCATTATCCTCAACTACTGGGGTCCAGCCAGCCCCGGTGGATCCAGGGAATTCGAAGGGGAGACGGCTTTGGTGATCAGGATATGATAGAATTAAAGATATAAACAGTGATCAAATAAGGATAGCTCAGTGAGAAAATTCAGTGGAGAAAAGAGGCTGAATAACTTGGTTTACGTGGAAAGCTAATAAAATTCCAAAATAAGGAATTTGCGTCACCTACATAGGCCACAGGCGTCCTCCCGTTCTCCCGAAGGAGAGGAGACACTAAGGCCTCCCTAGTCAGATCTTAGAAGCCCAGACATAATTAGTAGGCTTGATGAGCCTCCACGCTCCAGATGGGAATTCAGCCAGAAGGTGAGAGAAAGAACGACATGGGGAGACCAAGTTTCAGTGAACAAGGCCCGCACTTTATTTTCCAAAGTAGTTTTTATACCTTAAGTTGTGCATAGGTGATAATGGGGGAAGGGGTAGAGTCAGCAGTAAGCCAGGCTTCCTTCCTGCAAACTTATCATATGCAAAAGTTTAGGTGAATTACATCATCTTCTGGCCAAGAGGCCTGTTAACATTTTATGATCCTTTCTTCAGAAAACTTACTTTTCTCTAAAGGTGATCATTCTAAAGTCAGGTGCCACCCTCCAAAAGCATTAGATAAAGTTGCATTCCTATAGGGCAAAGGTGTGGTGGGCTATAACAAGAAAAGAATTAACTCAAGGGTCCAAGGTTACAAACATTAAAGCTACTACTTACATTCCTGTACACCAATTATATTAATCAATACACTGCCAGAGACACAGCAGGTAAGGGATATGGAAACTTAGCAGCAAACACTGGCCCAACAAGTGAAAAACCCTTCACCAATACAATTTCTAATCAATCTTTTAACTGCTCAAAGGAATCTGTATTTAGACAGTTTAGAACATCTCATGCCTCTCACGGTTGGGAGGCTGTGAACAATCACATGTGGCTGGAAGAACCTATTCAGGCAGGCTAGAGGACTTCCAAAGGAGTTTGTAGGTTGAAACACTCTTGTCACACCCAGGAACTTTATTAACTGGAGCTGTAAGTTAACTCTTTTTCAGAGAGAGGTGGTGGGGGACAGCTCCCCGTAAAGTCAGAGGTGTAGGTGAGAGCACAAAGCAGTAAAGTAGGCAGACTCTGGTTTTGGGAGTAGATGCTCGAGAATTCCCAGGGGGACTCCTGAGGCTCGATCCCGCCTTTGCGTATGCTGAGCCTCCTTCCTCATGACCTTTGCCACGGGTGGAGTTCCTCACGCTGGCTCCCAGCACTCAACAGTGTCTCATCTTCTTAACCAGATCTGTGCAGTAGAAGTGTGATGCAAGCCGTATATGTAATGTTAACTTTCTAGTGGCTGCATTAAAAAAAAGAAAGAGGAAAAAAAAACTAGGATGGATGAGATTTATTTTAATAATGTATTTTACTTAACACAGTATACCCAATATATGTCATTTCCATATGGAATGAATGAAAAAGTGATGAGATTCTATATTTAAATCTTTTCCATTCTGAGTGTTAGAGATCTGGTTTATCTTTTACACCAAGAGCATGTTTAGGTACTCGGTAGCCACAAGTGGGTAGTGGCTACTATTTGGGACAGTACAGTTCTGGAATTACGAACTTTTTCTTTGAGGAAGTGAAAATAGATCTGAAAGTTTAGAGATAATTATTTTATTTTAAATAAACCTTTAGTGCTACTTGTACTGATGAGTATCATTTTTTACTAAATGTAAAAATGACCTTTAGAAAGCAGGTAGTCATGCAGGCCATTCTGTACACTGGGTTGGCAGGGCCCTTGGGCCATCAGGGACTGTGCTGTGGAAGATGCCGATGCAGGGGGAGAGAAATCGAGTGGGGCAGAGTTAGCTTGGGTAACAGGGAGGAGGGCGCAAATGAACATTTGCATATGTTCCCCAGTGACCTGTTTGGCATTGTATGCTCTTGCCAGTTCAATTCAGTCGCTCAGTCATGTCTGACTCTTTGCAACCCCATGGACTGCAGCACGCCAGACTTCCCTGTCCATCACCAACTCCTGGAGCTTACTCAAACTCATGTCCATCGAGTCAGTGATGCCATCCAACCATCTCATCCTCTGTCATCCCCTTCTCTTCCCTCCTTCAGTCTTTTCCAGTGTCAGGATATTTTCCAGTGAGTCAGTTCTTTGCATCAGGTGGCCAAAGTATTGAAGTTTCAGCTTCAGCATCAGTCCTTCCATTGAATATTCAGGACTGATTTCCTTTAGGATGGACTGGTTGGATCTCCTTGCAGTCCAAGGGACTCTCAAGAGTCTTCTCCAACACCATAGTTCAAAAGTATCAATTCTTCTGCACTCAGCTTTCTTTGTAGTCCAACTCTCATGTCCATACGTGACTACTGGAAAAACCATAGCTTTGACTACATGGCCCTTTGTTGGCTCTTGCCTAGGAGAAGTTGAAGGAATGGTGATGGGTTTTGTGGGTTTTCAGTAATTGAGAGTTAAACTCACTGGGAGCACCTCCTGGTGGTCCAGTGGTTAAGACTCTGAGCTCCCAGTGCAGGAGGCCTAGGTTTGAGCCCTTGTCAGAGACCTAGATCCCACATGCCACAACTAAGAGTTTGCCTGGCACAACTAAAAACGCCACAAGCTACAACTAAGATCCAGTGGAGCCAGATAAATAAATAAATATTAGAACCAAACCAAACCTAACTGGGGAATCTCTGGATAGATACCTGATGAAGAGCCAATTACGAAGGTTGTATCTTGTTTCTTCTGCTAATTCTGGGGCTTCTGCTTACACACAAACAGCTTTTACTGTCCCTCAGCCACTTTGAGCTTCCTGAATGGTCCAGGGAGGTCAGTCAGTGTTTTAAAAGCATAGGTTTATAAGTGGGTAAGTGCATTGCTTTCTTTACCTCTTTTACTAGGACCTAATGTTTTCTTTGCTAATGAAGATTGGTATCCCTGGGTTTTTTGGAAAACTGCGAAAATGGAAACACATGTAAAATGTTAAGAATCTACTTCTATTTCTAAATTTTAGCCTTACTAGTCGCTTTGTTTATTCATCACCCTTCCACATCTGTTATTCTTGCATATATGCCAATGTAATTCTTTCCCCGATAGACAAGTTAGATTTCTCCTTTGCACCCTTCTCTTTCATATTCTGTTTTTCCCTCTTTTATTGAGATATGATTAATACATACCATTATATTTAATATTGCTTTTAGCTATACTTTTTCATATTTTATTTCTCTCAGCTCTCTTTAGTTTGTTTGGAAGAGTAATAAGGTAGATGAGGAAAGGAGGGAAAAAGCAAAAATGGGAGACTAAAAGAAAGGTTAGAGGGGAGAAGGGGGGAAAATAAGATGAAAGTATATGCTGTGTTCATGTTCAATTGAATATACTGACGAGTAAAGTGTGTTCATGAACATGCTTAGGAGGGATGCACTTAAGCTAGGCTGAGACACAGTAGCTAGAATATAAACAGAGAAATATATTTCGGGTCTTTTTGATGGAGTTCTTTGTTAATTTCTGATATAATACGAAGTTTTTCACCTCTGTGTATTTACTAAACTGCTCAAGTGGACCTGAAACAAAGTAGGCTATTTATATGTCTTCTTGTCTTCAGGTTAGGATGGGGATTTCATGTCTGAACTGTTTTGTTCCACAGAATGTATCGCACTCTGGAAGGCACAGAGGGCACAAGCTGCACATAAGTCGTCAGAATAGCTGGCTGGGGGACATTCTTGACTGGCAGGATATCGCTTCGTTTGTCCATGAGAACATTGAGACGTTTCTTTCGGTAAGAAATAGTATTTTTTAACTAAATTGGACTTAGGAAAAAACAGACTCTAATTCCCAGGTTTTTTTCACACTTGTAAATGTCTTTCATCACCCTGTTTTTTAATGCCATGAGATTTTGCAGTTTTGAGAGTTCTAATTGCACCAGAAAGATGTCCCAAAGCCATAGGCCTCGAATGTAGCTCCCCTGACCCTCCTCTGTGGTTGAAGAGTAACCAAGAGATGCCGACTCAGGAAGCGTGCACGATGCTGTGGCTCCCGGGCTCTGAGAATGGTGTCCTCATTCCCTAGACTGATCAGGATGCCCCTTGTTGAACCACTAGCAAGGGAAGCCGCCTTTGGTTGGTGAAGTCCTTTGGCAGATAGAAATATGGTTCCAGTTACAATAGAGAGACTGGATGTTTAAAGGCTTAGATTTCTGTCATCCCTCCTGTCCTTCCTTCATGCGCCATCCACCTCTGCTTGCTTTCCAGAAGATCGGAGGCAGCAAGGAACAGTTTGCAGTGTTGCTGAGTTTCACTCCATAGCGTACTTCATGAGGTCTCTCGGCCTGTGGCTTTTCACAGAGATGAGAAATCCTCTCTTGTGAATAAACTTGTAACTCTTATCATGTTAATAAAAATGGAGGTTTGGGACTTCCCTGGTGGTCCAGTGGTTGGGAAAAGCCCTTCCAGCGCAGAGGGTGCAGCTTCGATTCCTAGTTGAGGAGCTAGGGGACCCCATGTGCCTCGGTGCCAAAAAACCAAAACAAAATGGAAGCAGTGTTGTGGCAAATTCAATAAAGAGTTTAAAAAAAAAAAAAATGGTCCACATTAAAAAAAATCTTTAAAAAAATAAAATTTTTTAAAAAGTGGAGGTTTGCTGTGCTAGATGTTTTTAAATTTTAATTTTTATCAGGACAAGAGATGACCATAGCTGAAAAGTCAAAGATGCTTGAAGGTGTTAAATAGTGAATAGCGTTGCCCCTGCTCTGTGCTTCCCCCTTCAGCCTCATTCTCCAGAGCTCTGCATTCTTTTAACTTTCTCTGTGTATTTACCTCTAAATTTCTAAAATAATATTTATGCTGCTCTTCCTTGGTTTCACAGTGTTATCTTCAGCTTCTGACATGGAAGATGGAGATACAAGTCTCTCAGTGCCTCCTTACTGCTCCCCTAGGGTTTTCTTATGACTCTGTTGGGCCCTTCACCCATTCCTGCACTCACATTTTCCCGTCCTCCCAGTCGCCTAATATAGCTGTGATAGTTTGACGTTAAATCTAGAAATTCATGTCCTTCAGTTCTAAGAATGTTGCTTTTGATAATCCCTTCCCTCTGTTTTCTCTAGTCCAGTGGCTCTCAAACTTTTTGGTCTGAGAGCTCCAAAGAGCTTTTGCTGATGTGCATTCTGTTGGTATTTATTGTATTAGCAGTTAAAACCGAGAACTTTAAAAATATTTAACAGATGACTAAAATATAACGTTACTTGTTGACATAAAGAACATGCTTTTTGTGTTTGAAAAATAATCATTTTCCAAAACAAAATAATGATTTAGTGATAAGAGTGGCTTTCATCACATTTTTGCAAACCTGTTTAATGTCTGGATTCTCATGCTTGTTCCTGTACTCAAGTCTGTTGGAATATGTTGTTTTGGTTGAAGTATGTGAGGAAAATCCAGCCTCACACAGATATGTAGTTGGAAAAGAGAGGGAAGTCTTTTAATAACTTTTTCAGATCATGGTGACAATTCTTTGATACTACTCTGACACTTAACAGATGGTATTTCTTTAAGGTTAGTTGCAGTGTGGGATTTGAAAGTGTTATCAGTGAACTTTTTCTACTCTTATATTAGGGTCCATGGATCTGTCTTGGCTAGGAATGGATCTTTCACCCTTACATGATTTTGTAATGTGCACTGGTCATTTGGAATTAGTGTTCACTAATTTCTAAATATTGACATATTTTATTATACAGTATTAAAAAAAAAATCACGTTCTTTAACATCACCACCTATCTCATCAGAAAAAATTTTAAGAAACGTCAAGGTCAGCCCTTGATTCAGTTTTTTAGTTTTATAATACCCAACATCTATTTCTTATTTTCTGAACCTTTCTTCTTAATCCCTTTGAGTACATAGAAAAGTTACTGGATTGTGGCTGGCAACTACCAGTCTACAGTTAATGTATTCCGTTAATTTCTTAAGAATTACCACAGCGTATTTCCTATCAGTTTGACCCAGAAACTTTTTTTTAAAATTTTTAATAAAAATTCCAAAAGACTGAATTCCCCAAAAGAATGCTTGTCAAAATCACAAGTAAGGGCATTGTTGGTTTGTTTCTTAGAATCAGTGGCATTATTCATTCATTCTTTATCCCACAAGGTCAAACAGTCAGTCATGCATATTTTTGTAGGCATCATGAAGCATTTGCAAGATTTTATGTAAGGAGTTATTGTAAATGAAACTAGCCTTCCAAACTCCTCTCATGAAGGCTGCGCTGAGGTTTGCAAGAAACTTCGAGGACAACAAAATATGCCTTTTATAAGTCGTACATTTGAGGCAGGAAAGGAATGGATAGGCCTTTCATAGAACAGATGGTATAACTTGGACATATGACAGAAAACAGAATTTCTCTTTTGAAAAGGGCACCAAAATAAAACAGATATTAGGAGTTCTGGTGCCCAGCTCTGGTTCCACTTATTAGCTTCAGGCCCTTGGGCAAATTTTTTAAAATCCCTGAGCTTCAGTTAGTATATCTGTAAAACAAAGATGATATCATCTCCACTGCTTCCCTCACTACCTTGCTGTGAGGTTTAGGGAAGCATTTTGAAAGCTATGATGGAAGGTGTTTTTCTGATCATCTTGCTTCCATGTTTTTCATTAAGAGAGAGGATAGTCCTGTCAATATGAGTTAGGTATTGACCATCCAGTGATGTCCATGTGTTCAGTCATCTCTTGTGTTGTTGGAAAGAGGGTGTTTGGTGTGACCAGTGTGTTCCCTTGGCAGTACTCTGTGAGCCTTTGTCCTGCTTCATTTTGTACTCCAAGGCCAAACTTGCCTGTTACTCCAGGTATCTCTTGACTTCCTACTTTTGCATTCCAGTCCTCTGTGATGAAAAAGACATCTTTTTTTTCATGTTAGTTTTAGGAGGTCTTATAGAACTTCACTGAACCGTTCAACTTCAGCTTCTTCAGCATTAGTGGTTGGAACATAGACTTGGATTACTGTGATATTGAATGATTTGCTTTGAAAATGAACAGAGATCATTCTTTCATTTTTAAGACTGCACTCAAGTACTGCATTTTGGACTCTTGTTGACTATGAGGGCTACTGCATTTCTTCTAAGGGATTCTTGCCCACAATCGTAGGCCCACAATCTTGCCCACAATCCCCTCATGGGGATAATAATAGAACAGACATTATCAAGTAGGACTTTAAATTCATGAAGAGACAGGAAATGGAAACATGTAGGGGTACTATAAATATTATACATCTTCTTTCAGTAATACTTAACATGTATTAATATCTGGTTCTAGTGAATTTGCTGGTAGATCAAATGAACTCAGTAGGTCTTAATATAGGGTCATATCTATCTGAGGAAAGATTTTCAGTTGCAGAGCTCTGACCCCATCTGTTCATTTTGTTTTTGTGACTTCGGTTCGTTTCTGTCATTGTGACGTTAGTGAAGTCATTGAAGTGATGTTTTATATTTTTCGATTGTTCTAAGTTGGAGATGGCAAGGTGGTAGGGGAGGTGAGTAATAAGGCAGATATTAGAATTTCATGGCCTGCACTTATGGTCCTACAAGCTACATCCAATCACAGGTTACATTCTGGCATGTTCTCCTGTAGGTATTTTTTCTCTGTGTGCCACGTTCACATAGTTATAATCATGCTGTGTATAAACTTTTCGTGTCTGGTGTTTTAAACAGAGCATTATATCATCAGATATATTTCTGTGTTACAGCAGGGATGTTTTAATGGCGGCCTACTGTTTGCAGTAGGTTCACCATGATTTACCTAACCATTTTCCTTACTGAGCGTCGTTCAAATATTTGCAGATCTTAGAGTCTCTGTGGGTTGTCATGAGCCGGAACGTGAGCCTGCTCTTCTCCACCGTCACCACGCTCCTGACCATTCTCTTCTACAGCGGGACTGCCCTCCTCAACTTTGTCCTGTCGCTGGTATGTCCACACAGCCAAGCACATGTTGCACGCCTTCCACAGTAAAGCATATTCTTGGTTCCGCTTGTGTTTCCTTCCTGTAGTTTCCAAATGTGGTATTTTAGGAGATACTGTCCTTTGTTTTGCAGATAATTTTCCTGACCACACTGTTTTATCTGTTAAGTTCCAGTGATGAGTACTACAAGCCAGTCAAGTGGGTGATAAGCCTGACACCACTCTCTCAGCCAGGTCCTTCTTCTAATATTATTGGCCAGTCTGTGGAAGAAGCTATCAGGTAGGGATAAGATTTATGCTGTTCTTACTTCCATCAGAAACTGCTCTCCACGAGAGGCCTGTTTTTCTGTCTTCCTAGCAGCATTCAGTGCTAAATAACTGAGGGGCACTGGTGTTTTCAAATATTTTAAATCTCTTTTGTGAGGATAACGTAAAACATTTTCAGTGTCCTGCTCTCAAGTCTGTGATGTACAAAGATCCAGTGGCCTGTCCTCATCAGCTTTCCATCCACAGGCTCTTACTCTAGCTCCTAATCATCACGTGGTTTATTCAGGAGAAGCCCCTCCTGCACCACACGTACACCTCACCTTCTCTCAGAAGCCTCCTCGTACTCTCAGGAATTCTGACTTTGCTCATGGAGGAGAGTAGATGGCCTTCCTGTTTCTTCCTATTGCCCTCTGCAGCCAGGCTGTGCCCTCTGCAGGGGGTACTTTGGATCCTAGAAATGAGAAATTTGGAGTTATCTCCAAATCATAGGCTCTGTGTGAATCATAGATTCTGTCCAGAAACTTCTATCATGTCATCTCATAACCATGTATCACAGGCTTGACTTCTGAACGAGCTGATTCTTCAACTTTCATTCTTCATATTCTCTTCCCAAGTCACTGACTCCCTTTTCCTTTTCATCATGTCAGATAGGGAGAAGCCTTTTGCAGCCTTGTTTCAGCTCCTTCCCCAACCTTTGTCCCTCATTGTTCTTAACTCATTAATAAGACTTTACTTCATTTTGACTTCTGTTGAATAGCTACTCAAATTAAGTCCTCATGTTATCCATGAGAGCTTGTTTTTTTAATAAGTTGTTAGGCGTCTTAAGCTTCTCTGAATAGTGAATCTTCAGCTGGCATTTCTATTTCCACATACTTTTAAGAAAATGGTAATTGCTTCAAACTAGTCTTCCACAGAAATCTTGATTTGACCTGATAATTTTGTCTGACTGATTTTGGCTCCCCGCCCCGTGTTCATGTAACAGCTGATGAGGATACCACTTTAATCTTTGGAAAGTCCTTGGTTACATTCAAATAGCATGCATGCACCTAAACTGTATTTTTCTCTGGAAACTTTGCTAGGTTTTTTCCCTCTTGTTCCTCGTAGACTTTATTAGACAGTTGTTGTTTCAGTCACTAAGTTGTGTCTAACTCTTTTGCGACCCCATGATCTGCAGCCCGCCAGGCTCCATTGTCCATGGGATTTCCCAGGAAGAATAGTGGAATGGGCTGCCATTTCCTCCTCTAGGGGATCTTCCTGACCCAGGGATCAAACCCTCATCTCCTGCATTGGCAGGAGGATTCTTGATCACTGAGCCACCTGGGAAGCCGTTAAGTGGGACAGTAAGTGGGATTAAAAACAAGAAAGCTCGTATCCCCTTGGTGCTCTCAGGGATCCACCTGGAGCCATCCATGTAATTTTTCCAAGTTTGGGACTATGCTGTCTACTGTAACACCTTTCAGGGTGAAGTTGTCTTCAGGAAAGATACTTTTTGGTTTCAGCAACCCTTCTAAGCCTATTTGACCTTTGGTTATCATCTTTATTAATCTAGCAATAGATTAGTTTATCTAAGTGACATTTGTCTGACTCAGATAAGTTTATGCAAATATTCTCACCAAAAAGGAAAAATAACTTTGTTTTCCCAGTAGGGTAAAGTTATGGAATCAACCATATCAAGGCTGTCAGAATCCTCTAAGTGATGTTACTTAAGCCAAGTCTTACAGAAAATTATCTAGCTTGTCTATAAAGAACTTAAAGAAAGATACTACATTTTCCTGACATAACCTTTATTGGCATAGCTGACCATCCTCTGAATATCTGTCACTGAGTAATTTTTTTCCACACCAGATAATGCCATCTCCTTTGTTTTAAACATTACTCTTTAATGTCGTGGTTTCTTGGAATTGGTAAGCAAAGCTGTGATTTGCACCCACATCCAGCTGATGGAGATCACACATTCTTCTGGTATACCATGATGCTTTCCTTCAGGAGGAAGTGGTTGTGTCAAAATTGATGAATTAAGTTTGTGGTACTGTTAACATTATTCAGCTGGACACATGAAGCCGGCAGCTAAAAATTTAGTTCTTTGCAGAGAAAGACAAATACCATATGATAGCACTTATATATGGAATCTAAAAAAAAAAGGATGCGCACGAACTTATTTACAAAACAAATAAACTCACAGACATAGAAAACAAACTTGATTACCAAAGGGGATATGGAGAGGGTCAAATTAGGAGTTTGGGATTAAAATATACACACTACCATATATAAAATATAACTAGGACCTACTGTATATCACAGGGTACTCAATATCTTATAATAACTATAATGGAAGAGAGTGTAAATATGTGTATATATGTATGTATAAGTGAATCACTTTACTGTACACCTGAAACAAATACAACACTGTAAACTGACTGTGTTTCAGTGAAAATTTTTAAAAAATTGAGGTCTTTGTTTCAGGAAGGAATTTGAGGTTAGAGAGAGTATAGTCATCTACAGTGATATGAGGAAATATATATCTCTTTACAGGGTAGATTTGCTTTATCTTCTTGGGATTGTACACATTAATTATGTGCTGTAAATGTAGCCCATGTCTTGGTTCTAATGAGTACTCATACAAAAAACCATTCATTTTATTTTTAATATGGAAAACATTTTAACAACCCTCAGGAGCAGTACAACAGTCCTAATTGTTCTCAAAATTGATGGATTTCTGTGAGTCTGAAAAATACGGTGCAGACAAGATAACTTGTTACAGGCTGGGCCATTTTTCTAAGCACAACTCTAAAGTTATATAAATTATAGATTATAATTCAGGATGATTTTTAGCAGTCTGAGTGCTTTTTACTTCTTTACTGGGTCAAATTCAAGACTTAAAATATGCAGTTTTACATAGATGCCTCTAAAGAAATTTCTCATGTATGTAGGATAACAATGAGCTCTAGTTCCACAAACTGTCAGTTTTTTCGCTCTTAGGGATTATATTCAAGATGGAATATGTTTCTTCAAGGAGACAGATTTTAAGAGGGAAAAATATTCTATAAATGATCGTGAAAATATTAGTACAATGTCTTGAGGCTGTAGTTTTGTCTGTAAATTATCAGTTATATCAGATTTTATAAGCACCAATCATTAGTCATCATCATTGTTACAGTTAAGTGAGTTATTAGACTCATTTCACATTATTCATTAATAAGTTAAAAAGCGGAATTGAAATTGGGAGTGAACTGCATGTCCAGACAGTGAAAGTGTCTTTGTTCTTCAAGCTTTGCCTTCTGAAATATGTGGCTATTTGATATAAACACTGTCCCATTGAATTTCTGAACCTTTGTTATTTTTCTCCATTCTGGATAAGTGTTCCTCTGTCCTGACTGCATTTGTGGTTGGGTTTACATTTCATGAATTTTTGAGTTCGTGGCATGCGTCCTCTACCCGCAAACCACGTTCCTGCCCTTAGAGCATGTCGTGCCCTGCGTCTGCACCACGCCCTCCCTCCCCGGCGCCCCGTCCTGCTTGCTCTGGTGGGGGTATTGCACATGACTAAGTTGCATGTTGTCACGGCCTCAGTGCAATTTAGTGTGTGTGATATTTTCACAGGAGTGCATGCACACGGGTATGGCTCTTGCTTGTGGGATTACGGCTTTTCAGGGCCGGCGGGTGGGGGGGCCCTAGAGATCAGTTTGATGGGAGAATGCGTGTACTGTGAGATTTTCATTTGGAAAGTAAACATGCTTCCCACCTCTAGTTTTGCAGAATTGAAAATACCAGGGTTAATAGAAATCAATGTCAATCATTTAGTAAATCAGTATTTCCAGTTTTTACTGGAAATATTAAATATTCATTGGAAATTGTTGTAGATTTAAGATTATGAATATTGTTTAAATTGAAATGTATAAGGAAGAGTTTAAAGCTGTCAGAAAATATATTTTCACTTATTTGAAGAGATTTCCTAATGCTGTAATAGAGAGGCAGAATTTCATGCATATTCGGGGAAATTAAATTAATTTGTTTAAAGTAATTTATTAATAATTTAAGCTAGAGTTCTTAAATAATAACCAAGTCAGTAAATATAATGCCTTTTTCACTTGCTTGATTAAAGATCAACCTAATAAGCCTAAACTTTGCTTCAGGTTTCTAAGGTAAATAAATGACTTTTAAAAACTTCATATTTAGTTTCTCTTTGTGGTGCTTTAAAAATTACTAAATTCATTTTATTAGTCTTATAATAGAACTAGTGTTGAGATACAAATGTTTGCTATTTGTCCGTGCAACTCAAACAACCTCTTGTTGATTTTTTTAGTTAGTGCTAGAGGAGTAAGTATCCATGATTGGTAGGGATTGTCAAAGACACAAAACCGTGTATTAACTATATTAAAATATTGAATTACTCTTTCCCACCACCACGGACTCCACATGGTTTCATGTGATGCCTCTGCCATAGGCTTGTGTGTGAGACTCACTGTTACTTCCAGTGGGACGGAAGGTGTCCGTGGGAGCAGCCCATCCTGAGCCACTTAGCAGCACACTACGTCTGTGTGCACAGCATGCTTTCCCCTTCTGGAAATCCAGCGTCAACGAAGTTTCTGTCCGATTTACTGTGAAACTGGATCTCTGGAGTGGCTGGTAAATCAGGAAGGGGAGGGAGTTGTAATGAAGGGAGCTGGCGGATCCTTTTCCCAATTGGGTTTGTTGTTGTTTAGTTCCTAAGTTGTGTCCTACTCTTTTGTAGCCCCATGAGATTTCCTAGGCAAGAATACTGGAGGGGGTAGCAATGCCCTTCTCGAGGGGATCTTCCTGATGCTGGGTTTGATTGCAGATCTCCTGCATTGCAGGCAGATTCTTTACATTGCAGGTGGATTCTTTACCATCTGAGCCACCAGGGAAGCCCTCTGGGAATACCATACTATAGTGATTTTCTTCCTACTAGGGGAATGATTTCATTATCTCCTGGACTAGTGTATCTTTGTCCTTAGGTCCCTTATGAGAATACAGCTCATTGCCCCATTTTTTTCTAGGCTTATGCCTTGGGGTATCTTACCCTTTCCCATGATTGGGATTTTTCTGGCATATCTCAAATTTCTTATCCCAAGTTTGCTGTTAAGCCTTGTCTCTTGTTTCCAGCTGCCTCCAGGGTATTTCCATCATCCTTTTTTTGGCTAAACATGGCCCAACTAAACATATTCCCTTTTCTTGCATGTTCTTTCCTATTCTGGGTTTCTCCATGACTTTGATACACTGCCATTCTTTCTCCCTCACGTTGAAAACCCAAATCTCTCATGTTCCTTTTTTCTTCCATGTTTTCTATTCAGTTACTCTTCAGATCATTTATATTTCCTGTAGGCCATGTCCCTTCCTTTCAGTCTTTTTGATACCTCTTCCATCTGTGTCCTTATTGTAAGAGGTCATACAACACCTTTAAGATACTTTTGAGTGAAAGCCGCTGGTCAGTATGACAGGATTTTACAATTTGGGAGCCACTCTGTCACCAAGTCCGTGTCTTAGACCGGTATGAAATGACTGAATCACCAGGTTCCAGAGTTTGACTTTACTCTCAGAGTACCCCTCTTGGGATGCTTTAGAAAAGCTTTGTGTGTCCTTCTCTGTATACAGTGTCACCTTTGCTGCCACAGTCTCTCCTTTTTTCAGTTACAGACAGCTTTTCCTTCTCTCCTGAGTATATGAGCGTGCCTCCCGTGTACCCACAGATTCCTTGTTTTTGTGACTTTGTGATACCTTGGGATGATTTTAGGTTTGTTGCCTTTGTGTTCTCTCTGAGCAGTTCCTTATTTCTCCTCCTTAACACAGTCCTACCTTAAGTCTTCCAACTGAAAAGCAAAAGTGAAGTACCCGAGATTACATATTTTCATTCCTATTAATCATTGAATGTGTGTGCCTGTTTTTACACCTCTTGTATTGTAATCTCAGGTGTTACTTTGGAATTAATAAGATTTATCTTCTGTAAATTCTCTCCAAGTGACCTGCATTGTTTGATACCATTTTTAGACATTACTTTGTAAGTTGGGTTGCATGGTTTAAGAAATGTGGAAACATTTTGTTAACAAAAGAAGAAAGACTGATGAAGTACCAGTTATATTATCCCTCACTTGCTCTTCCCAAGGGGAGGGCTGGTCACAGCCTGGATGTCTCAGAATTTAATTACCTCCTCAGAAATAAGATAATCACACTTACTTTTCTTTCTCTTTATTTTGGTGGTGAGTAATCTGCTTCAGAAGTGAAAAGCTGATGAGTTATTTCAGTGAATAGGGTATCTTAAGGTTTTTCTGTTATCTTTTTATTAGTGAAATTTAAAGAACAGTTTAGTAAATCTATTGCAAGGTTTAAATAGAAGATTTGTATATTTTATTGAAATAAAATGAAAACAGCATTCTCAGGCCACTGGAAAAATGGAAGCTATTATCAGGTTTGGAATAAAATCTAGAAGCCTAGAAATAATTGATTTTTCTGAATCCCAGTGTGATACTGTGTTTATTTTGATTCCACTTTCTCTTTGGACATTCTAGAGGGGTGTTTGATGCTTCCCTCAAAATGGCTGGCTTCTATGGATTGTATACCTGGCTGACTCATACTATATTTGGCATCAATATTGTGTTCATACCATCAGGTAACAACTGTACCATAACTTCTGCTGTGCTCTATTTAAGGAATATTAAACCATTTTCCATGTCTCGTCATCTTCGTCAAACTTGAAATGCTAAATTTTGATATCTAGTCTAGATTAGCAGCAGAAATGTGATTTGTAATGTTTGTTTATTGCTGTGTCCCCAGTAGCTAGAATAATACCCAGTACATAGTAAACACTGCATAAGCAACAAATATTTGTTGATTGAACATACTATTCTGAAAAGGGTTGATTGTGAAGTAAGGTCCTTCAACTAGCAAGGTTATTTGTGGTGGGTTTTTTTTTTTGTTGTTTTTCGATACACTTTATTAGAAAGAAGCAAGGTAAGGAATATATGTTCTCATCTGAGATTTATAAACTAATCTCTGAGTTGGCTTTGGTCTCAGTACAAATATTTGGCCAGTGCTCTACAGTTACATCATAGTCCTGTACAGCTGTCATTCGGTGTCCCTGAGGGGGTGGTTCTGAGACCCCCTGAAGATTCCAGAACCTGTGGGTGCTCAGGTACCTTGGCTCTCTGAACCTGCAGGTTCCACATCTGAGGATACTGAGGCCAGCTACATACGTGTTAACTAGCCATCGATTGAGAATAACAGCTGTGGGACACTAACATTTGTGACTTAAGAGTAGAAGTAAACACACACTTCAGAAGGATTTTCATGATCCAGTTTTAAGATCTTGGATTTCATTTAACAGCTGATTCAGTTAAATAGGGCATATCGTTGCCCTAAAATTTGAGTATGTATTTGTTTAACTTGTTCTGGTGGAAATTTTTAAACAGTAGGAGCTAGTGTTTAGATTCTGCTATTGGTATTGCTTTGATGATGATGTTAAAGTTGCTTCTTCTTCTTTTTAATCTTGTATTAGCCTTAGCAGCAATCCTTGGAGCAGTGCCATTTCTGGGCACATACTGGGCAGCAGTACCTGCAGTTCTTGATCTGTGGCTTACCCAAGGCTTAGGATGCAAAGCCATCTTACTGTTGGTTTTTCATCTCTTGCCAACCTACTTTGTAGATACTGCCATCTATTCTGATATATCAGGGTAAGTATGGCACTGCTGCAGTTGGTGATGAATCATATCTAGGAATTTCTCTGGCCTTTTTTTATGAAGGTTTATTTTTTTCCTTTTCTTTTTGGGCCTGGGTGAAAGGACAGGCGATAATAATCACTTCAGTGAAGTAATCTTTTGTGATCCCACTGATACAATCAAAGTTTAATGTATATGATTAATACCATTCGCAAGGTATGTTATTTTGTTCGTAGTAAGTAGTATTTACAATATATGAGACCATGAGCTAAAGTAAAATTGCGAATAATCCTCTGGTTTAGTGACATTTAATGTAGGAAAAAGTACTCCTGTACATACTTCAAAATAAGAATATTTTAAGTACAGTAAGAAATTAGTAGTTATTTTCAGAACTTCTTTGCTTTTGGATAAACACATTTTTAGATTTTATGAGGATTTCCATGTAAAATGAAATCTCATAGGTTTGTATCTGAGAAACAGTGCTTTCTTTCTTACTTAAGGTACTATAGTGTGGTGCTATGATGAATACGGTTAAATTTAAGGCAGAAGCCAAACTAGCAATATAATAAATATGTCATTTTTGTAGATCTTGATGTCTGTTTTAGCAATTTGCATTTACTAAATCAAGCTGATTTTCATTTAGCCACACATCAAGGTAAACATTGCTTATTAGAATCTAGAATGTGACCAAATAATTGAATTTTATTCAGCTACTCAGATATAGAATATGACCTACTTAAACTATCGTCATAGTTAATATATTAAGTTTTCTTTGAATAAAACTCATTATAATAAGGGTAGACAAGATCAAAGTTTATAGGAAGAGGACCCTTCAGTTAATTTGAAATTATGAAGAGACGAGTTATATGCTACCTTGTTTTCTTCCTAGTTAAAGTAGAAAGTAAATATATAGAACTACTAAGAAGCCCCAGAGTTTCAGAGCAAAAAGAAACAAGCACATCCATAAGTGAACTTTAGGGGGACTTTTGTGCCTAAAACATCAATATAAAAGGAGAACTTCACTGTGTTTAACTAACATTTAATAGTTGAAATTTAAATAATAACTAGTTACATGGTTTATAGTTAAGTATTTTCATTTCTTTAAACTTTGTTGTAAATTTTATATTAAGGTTTTAGCTAGAATTGATGTTACTATTGTAATTGTCTTGGGGTGCTATGAACTACACCATATAAAATGGCAAACTCAACTGATAGACGTGGCGTGTGTTGTGACTGCCCCACCGCCCAGCCGTTGCCCTGTCTTCTTCCTTTCCTCGGGTCTCCCTAGTCACTGAGACACAACAATATTGAAAAAAGACCGGTTACTAACCCTGCAGTGGTCTCTAAGTGTTCAAGTGAAAGGAAGAGTCAGATATTGCTCACCTTAAATCAGAAGCTAGAAATGATTAAATTTCGTGAACAAGACATATTGGGAGCTGAGGTAGGCCAAAAGCTAGGCCTCTTGAGCCAAACATTTAGCCGAGTTGTGAATGCAAAGGAAAAGTTCTTGAAGGAAGTGAGAAGTACTTTCCCAGTGAACACACAGATGCTAAGGAAACAAAACAGCCTTTTTGCTGATATGGAGCAGGTTTTGCTGATATGGAGAAGATGTTCTAGCTGGAAGATCAAACCAGCCACAACATTCCCTTAAACCAGAGCCTGATCTGGAGCAAGGCCCTAATTCTTTAATCCTGTGAAGGCTGCGAGAGGTGAGGAAGCTGCAGAAGAAAAGTTTAAAGCTAGCAGAGGTTGGTTCGTACGCTTTAAGGAAAGAAGCCGTCTCTGGAACATAGAAGTGCAAGGTGAAGTGGCAAGTGTTGATGTAGAAGCTGCAGCAAGTTATACAGAAGACCTGGCGAAGAAAAATAATTCAGGTGACTACTACATTAAACAGATTTTCAGTGTAGACCAAATAGCTTTCTGTTGGGAAAAGATGCCATTTAGGACTTTCAGTGCTTGTCTTCAAAGCTTAAAAGGACAGGCTAATTCTATGGCTAGGAGCTAATGTAGCTGATAACTTGAAAATTGAAGCCAGTGCTCATTTCAGTTCAGTTCAGTTGCTCAGTCGTGTCCAACTCTTTGCAACCCCATGGACTGCAGCACACCAGGCTTCCCTGTCCATTTACTGTTCAGAAATCCTAGGGCCCTTAAGAATTGTGCTGAATCCACTCTGCGTGTGTTCTAGAAGTGAAACAACAAAAGCTGGATGATGGCAGCACTTCCATTTACAACATAGTTTACTGAATATTTGAAGCCCACTCTTGGGACCTACTGTTCAGAAAAAATGAGTTCCTTTTAAAATACTTTGGGACTTCCCTGGTGGTCCAGTTGCTAAGACTTTGTGCTCCCAGTGCAGGGGGCCCAGGTTCACTCCCTGATCAGGGAACTAGATCCCACATGCCGCAACTAAGAGTTTGCATGCAACAACTAAAGATCCTGCATGCTGCAACTAAGGTCCAGCACAACCAAATAAAGGAATAAGTATTTTTTAAAAATACTATGGGTCATCTGACAACACACCCAGTCACCCGCAAGCTCTGATGGAGATACTCAATGAGATCAATGTTGTTTTCATGGCTATAACACAACATGCTTTCTTGCAACCTGTGGTTCAAGGAGTAATTTCAACTTTGAAGCCTTATTAAGTAAGAAATGCATTTCATAAGACTATACCTAGTATAGATACTGATCCTATGATGGATCTGGGTAAAGTCAGTTGAAAACCCTCTAGAACGGGTTCACCGTTCCAGATGCCTTTAAGAATGCTTGTATTGCATTGGGAAGAGATCAAAATATCAACATTAACAGAAGTTTGGAAGAAGTCGATTCCAACCCTCATAGATAACTTTAAGAGGTTCAAGACTTCAGTGGGGAAAGTAACTGCAGATATGTTGCAGATAGTAAGAGAACTAGAAGTGGAGTCTGAAGATGTAATTGATTTACTGCAATCTCATGATAAGACTCTAATGGATGAGGAGTTGCTTATGGATAAGCAAAGAAGGTGGTTCCTTGCCACTTGGAATCTATTTCTGGTAAAGATGCTCTGAAGATTGTTGAAATGACAACAAAAGATTTAGAGTAGTACATCAACTTGGTTGATAAAGCAGAGGCAGGGTTTGAGAGAATTAACTCCTGTGTTGAAAAAAGTCCTGTGGTGACTAAAGCTCTCAAACAACATTGCTTTCTATGGAGAAATCACCAGTGAAAAGAAGAGTCAGTCAGTGCAGCAAAACGTTATTGTCTTGTTTTAAGAAATTGTCACAGACTCTGCACAGTCTTCCAGCGGCCAGTCATGTTGATCAGTCAGCAGCCATCACCATCGAGACAGGATGCTCCACTAGCAGAAAGATTACAATTTGATGAAGGCTCACATGACAATTAGTGTTTTTACGAATCAAGTATTTTTTTAATTAAGGTACCTTACACTTTTTTAGACATAATGCTATTGCACACTTAAAAAGACTACAGTTCAGTGTCAACATAATTTTTATATACTCTGGGGAAGCAGAAATTTCTTGTGACTCACTTTATTGCCATATTTGGCTTTACTGTTGTAGTCTGGAAGCCGAACCTGCAGTATCTCTGAGGTCTGCCTGTGTGTTAATTCATTCCAGTTATGTAAATGATACTGTGATAAGCTAGAGGACGTCCTATGAAATAAAAATCTTGGGCTTTCTAACAGATATTTTTCTCATGAGGCTTTTTATCACTCCATGTGTTAAAATCTGTATTTTAGGAGGTTGCTAGAAGCCTAACTTAGGAATGACAGGAATGCCATTGTATTGTTATCATCTTTTATAAAAAAGCATAATTAGTTGAATAACATGCTTAATTTTGCCCACTTAATTATTCTAGACAAAGGTAAACCTAACAGGTAGCTTGTATAAACCAGCCCCAAGCTAACATTAACCCACCTCGGACAGCCATGTAACGGTACCTGTTAACACTGCTGACTTTACTTCTCAGTTGCCGGACCTATGAAAAGGCAAATGTCACACATGTAGGCAGGAAAAGTTTTGCATCTTGATACTTTTACAATTAATATTCAGATATCCACATTGAAGTGATCTAAAGAAAGCTGATAACGCAATTCAGAAGTCAGGTGTATTAGGGAATGAACAGTGTGTCAGAGAATGTATTTCTGACTTACTCCAGGGTTTACATTTTGTTAAAAGTCGCGCGTAATCTGTGTGCTCTTCATTCCAGAGGTGGCCATCCTTACTTGACGGGCTTGGCGGTGGCTGGTGGAGCGTACTATCTGGGCCTGGAAGGAGCAATCATTGGGCCCATACTTCTCTGCATACTCGTGGTCGCTTCCAATATTTACAGTGCCATGCTAGTGAGTCCCACGAACTCAGTGCCCACACCCAACCAGACCCCATGGCCTGCTCAGGCTCAGCGGTGAGTTCCAGCTGAATGATCATAAACTGTGTATGAAATTGAGCTCACCAGTCTCTGTGTTTTCACCTGAGTGCAGTCTGTTAAGATACGGAATATCCTTTTACCTGCTATAGAGCTGCCACTTTGCGGATTCCCTTAGCTCTCCCTTGTGTTGGAATCGTATTTCCCAATTTTGTTTTCTTTCTTGATTTCTTCCTGCTTTTTGTTGGAGCACATCCTCCTGTAGATTTTTGGGAAAGAATGCACGGGAGATAAATTTAGGGGATGATACGTGTCTGTAAAGGCTTCTTCTAAAGTCATTCTTACTCAGTAGCTTGCCTGGGTAGAGAATTCTGTTTAAAAATTTTTCCCTGTGTAACTTTATTTCTTTTTTGTTTTCTAACTTTTGTGGTTGTCGAAATTCTGAGGCCAGTCTGATTCCTGATTTTTTGTAATTCAAATGTTTGAAAACCTATAGGGTCTTCTTTTTTTGTTGTTGTTTTTTGATCTATTTTTGTTGTTGTGTTTGAATTGGCACTTTTATCAAGTGCCTCTGTGACCTTGAAAACTGGAAATTTATGTTCTGCCATTCTGAAATTTTTCTTCAATTATTTTATTAATGATTTCCTTCTCTCCCTTTCAAAAACGTATTTTTATTTTGATGTTGGCCCTCCTACACTGGTCTTGTCATTTTTAAATCTTTTCTCTGATATTCTTCTGGTTCTGTCTTTATGGCTTCCATTTTCTGGATTATTTCTCCAATTTTATCTTCTATCATCTCTGTAGAGGTTTCCATTTGAACTATCATATTTTTGGGCAGTCTTGTTTGTTGAGATATTATTTGTGTAAATAAAATTTGCCTTTTTTAGCGTATAGGTCTGTGTTAGTTTTCTATGATATGTAGCAAATTTTCACTTAGTGGCATAAAGCAACACATTTGTAAGAGTCATTTATAAGAAAGTCAGAGTACAGGTACAGTTCAGCTGCGTCTTCTGCGTAGGATCTTCCAAGGCTACAGTCAAGGCATGAACTCAGGCAGGGGTTTCATCTGCAGATTGGGATCCTCTTCCAGGCTTGCTTGTTATTGACAAAATTCCTTTGTTTGCAGTTGTAGCCCCAAGTTGAGGTTCCTAGAGGCTTCCTCTTTCCATAGGCATTTTATAACACAATGCTTGCTTTCGCCAGGCCTTCAGGAGTATTTTTCTGACTTCTGTAGCTGATGGTTAAGACTCTTTTGCAGAGGGCTCACCTGATTAGACCTGGCCCACAGAACATATTGTCATTTTGATTAAAGTCAGTTGCTTGGGGACCTTAATTACATCTATAATATCCCCTAACCTTCACCATATTAACACAATATAATCACAATATTAGGGGCCTCCCTGGTGGTTCAGTGAAAAAGAACGTGCCCACCAATGCAGGGTATGCAGTTTTCATCCCTGGGTCGGGAAGATCCCCTGGAGAAGGAAATGACAACCCACTCCAGTATTCCCCTGGGAAATCCCATAGACAGAAGGAGCCTGCCAGGCTACCACTCATGGGGCCACAAAAGAGTTGGACACAACTTAGAGACTTAAACAACAGCAACAACAATAATCACAGTATCAGGTATCCAGTACGTTTGACTGTCAGCTGATGTGAAGAGTGAACCACTCAGGATTTGCGGGGTGGTTATTACGTGTGTCACCATGATATAATCTGCCCAGGACCATTGTCTCTGCAGCCATTGATGTCAGTGCTTTTTGGCTTCCCTGTGGGGCTGCTAAATTCCTCAGTGAAAGGTCTTTTAATCTCCTGCTCAGAGGTTGGTGGCTTGGCTGCCAGCCTTCTGGGAGCCAAGACAGGGAAAGGAATCGGACAGCATTCGAGATGTAAATCCTCACTCAGTCTGCCACAGTCAGTATGCACCCCTACCCTTATCCCTGCCTGTTGTCCCCCAGTCCAGAGACTTTTTTGTTTTACCTTCTCTAAGGGAGGAAAAGACTCAAATTTCTGCCAGTAACAGGAGTATTTGCCTGGCTGGGTGGGGGTGTGGGTGACAATATTGGACCCATGAGGTTTTACTGCATTTTAGGCACACTTCAAAGCAGCCCTTCTGTGTCTAGTCCCACCTTCAACCTCATTGCCAAAGTTACTTGATATCACCAATTCCTGAGCCTTATTGAATAACTCCTGGCTTAGGATTCAGTTTTTTAGGTCATGCTGGTCATAGCAGTTCTTCATCTGCTTTCCACTTTCTGAAAGTTTGTTTCTTTTAACCTCTTATGTTCTCTTTTTTAAGGGAGGTTTATGCCGTCTAATGGTTTGAAAATATATATATATATAAATATTGCTTTACTTATTTGGCTTGCATCAAGCCTTAGTTGTAGCACAGGGGCTCTAGTTGTGGCAGGGGGGCTTAGACATGCGGGCTAAGTTGCTCCAAAGCATGTGGATGTTAGTTGCTGACCAGGGAGCGAACCCCCGTCCCTCTATTTTGCAGGGTGGATGATGAATTCTTGACCACAGGACCACCAGGGAACTCCCTCTAATGGGGTTTTGAAAAGGCCTGAGGGAATCATGTCTCTCACACAGCACTTCCTGGTGGAAAGTCTAAATGGCCTCTTAAATAGTAACAACCAGCCGCCACTGACATTTATTGGGACTCAGTGTGCCAAGTTCTGTGATAAAACTTTACCTGCATTATTTTATTTTACTTAATCTGTCCAGTGTTTCCGTGTGAGGTTAGAAACAGTTGTTTTCTGTATCTTATAGATGAAGTCAAGGCTTAGAGAGGTTATCCTGCCTGTAGTCACATAGAAATAAGCAGGTGAGGTAGTGTGTTTTCAACTAGAGATCTTTCTTTTCCTTAACCATCCCGCCACCCCTGCTCAGGAAGACATTCTCCTCTGCTTCCTTCCTCAGTGATGGTACCCCTCACTTACATGTGCCTGTGTGGTCATCCTTACAGCCTCCTGTCTTCCCAAGTCACCATCTTTACCCAGTCCTACCTGTTTCGTCTCAAATCCACCCTTTCCTCTTTTTCTCCAGTGCCACCCACTCTGGGCCCAGCCACAGGGTTTCTCACCTGGACTATTGTGGCATCTCAGTCTCCCGGCCAGCCTCTCAGCATCCACTCTTGCTGTCTTCCAGTCTCTTGACACTGAGCAGATGCGTCCTTTTTAAAGGGGAGACATAGCTGGTCGTAACGCTCTTCTACCAGAACTGGCCTCCCACGGTTCTTACCAGGAAGATCAAAATCCTTCCAAGGCCCTGCGTGGTCTGCCTGTGCCTGGCTCATGCGTCTGTAACATCTTCCCCTTGTCAGAGCTGCAGCCACGCTGGCTTTCTGCCAGGGCCTCAGATACACCTGCTCCATTCAAACCCTAGGCCTTCAGACACGCTGCTTTCTGTGTCTGGACAGACTCTCCCCATCCCCTGTCTTTCTTTGCCTAATTAGCTCCTAATCATTCTGTAGATTGCAACTCAAATGTCAGTCCATCAGAGCTTTCCCTCCTCTCAAGATTAGGTTATGTCCTGCGTTTAATGCTCTTAAGGATAGCACCTCCTACCTTTCATTTTTTTACAGCTTTCATTTATACACTTTTGTCTTTTCCCTTTTTACTGTGGTTGCTGCTACCCCCGGGCCGTGCCCGTTTTAGTTACTGGGGTATTCACCGTACCCGTCAACCTTCGACAGTGCCCTCTTCCTAGATCAAGGAATCATTGGGCTGTGAGGGAATAGTGTCTACAGGGTCATGAACTATGGAAGGGTTCAGCTTGTCTTAGAACTCTCATGCTGTAACATGACAATGTCTGCGTTCCATTAGCCCTTCTAATTGTAGACACAGGCACTGATGGCTGAGAAGATCCATCTGCATGCCTGTTTTCTGTGTATTGTTTCTAGGTCCTGTGTAGTGCTTCTCACTGTTGACAATGGGGAATACAGTGTTTCATGGCAGTAAATGTTGTCGACACAGCACAGCTTTGGGCTCCCAACTGTTTTGGCCTCAATTCAATAATCAGAACCTATGGCTTCCCCTGTTCTCTATTAACACTGGGACTGTCTGGCAAGTGTGGGGAAGGACATAACACCCCTGTAATCACACATTTTCAAGTCTCAATACTTTTTTGATTTTTGGACAGAATAATCAGACTTGATTTAATGTACTTATTTCATTCCTACCAAAACCTGAGCAGCAATCTTTCAACACTAAAGCTCAGAAAAACCTGTAAGAAGGAAGTCAGGGCATAGCCCAGGAACTCCTCTGGGGATGCTGTTTGCTGTATTTAAGTTTTCCTTTGCCCTCTGCCACACCTTGATGTGACCAGAGGTGACAGCTAGAAGGTGGTCCTTTAAGGAACTCAGCTTTACCTTTTGGGGGATAGAGTTATTAGTCAACTCATTGCTGTTTTTAGAAGCATTATCTTAACCTGACTGTGATTATCTTCCATAATTTAATACCCAAAGTTGAATCAAAGGTCATTATCTTTTTATGAAAGAAATTACAAATGATTCCCAAATTAAGAAGGTTTAACTTACGATTTTTCAACTTAGTGATGGTGTGAAAGCAATACACGTTCAATGGAAATGGTACTCAGATTTCTAATGTTGATCTTTTCCTGGGCTAGTGATATGTAGTACAGCTCTCTCTTGGTGCTGGGCAGCATTGGCTGCAGCTCTCACTCAGCCACATGATCACAAGGGGATACAACTGATATGCCTACGACCACGCGGCACCCAGACAGCTGTTCTGTTGTTCACTTTCAGTACAGTGTTTGGTAAATTACTTGAGATATTCAACACTTTCTGAAACAGGCTTTGTGTTAAATGATTTTGCCCAATTGATGGGTTTCCCTGGTGGTTCAGTGGTAAAGAATCCACCTGCCAATGCAGGAGATGCGGGTTTGATCCCTGAGTGGAGAAGATTCCCTGGAAGAGGAAATGGCAACCCTTTCCAGTATTCTTGACTGGTTAATCCCATTGACAGAGGAGCCTGGTGGGCTACAGTTCATGGAGTTGCAAAAGAGTCAGACATGGCTTAGTGACTAAGCAGCAACAGCAGGCCAATTTAAGTGTTATAAGCATGTTTAAGGTAGGTTAGGCTAAGCTGTGATGTTTTTCAGGTTAAGGGTATGAAATACTTTTTTGACTTACAATATTTTTCATGTACAGTGGGTTTCTTGGGACGTATGTATGTGTGTGAGTCGCTCAGTCATGTCTAACTCTTTGCGACCCCATGGACTGCAACCTGCCAGGCTCCTCTGTCCATGGAATTCTCCAGGTAAGAATACTGGTCGACACCGAAATCAGATTGATTATATTCTTTGCAGCCAAAGATGGAGAAGCTCTGTACAGTCAACAAAAACAAGACCAGGAGCTGACTGTGGCTCAGATCATGAACTCCTTATTACCAAATTCAGACTTAAATTGAAGAAAGTAGGGAAAACCACTAGACCATTCAGGTATGACCTAAATCAAATCCCTTATGATTATACAGTGGAAGTGAGAAATAGATTTAAGGGCCTAGATCTGATAGAGTGCCTGATGAACTATGGAATGAGGTTCGTGACATTGTACAGGAGACAGGGATCAAGACCATCCCCATGGAAAAGAAATGCAAAAAAGCAAAATGGCTGTCTGGGGAGGCCTTACAAATAGCTGTGAAAAGAAGAGAAGCGAAAAGCAAAGGAGAAAAGGAAAGATATAAGCATCTGAATGCAGAGTTCCAAAGAATAGCAAGGAGAGATAAGAAAGCCTTCCTCAGCAATCAATGCAAAGAAATAGAGGAAAACAACAGAGTGGGAAAGACTAGAGATCTCTTCAAGAAAATCAGAGATACCAAGGGAACATTTCATGCAAAGATGGGCTCAATAAAGGACAGAAATGGTATGGACCTAACAGAAGCAGATGATATTAAGAAAAGGTGGCAAGAATACACAGAAGAACTGTACAAAAAAGATCTTCACGACCCAGATAATCACGATAGTGTGATCACTCACCTAGAGCCAGACATCCTGGAATGTGAAGTCAAGTGGGCCTTAGAAAGCATCAGTAGGAACAGAGCTAGTGGAGGTGATGGAATTCCAGTTGAGCTATTCCAAATCCTGAAAGATGATGCTGTGAAAGTGCTGCACTCAATATGCCAGCAAATTTGGAAAACTCAGCAGTGGCCACAGGACTGGAAAAGGTCAGTTTTCATTCCAATCCCAAAGAAAGGCAATGCCAAAGAATGCTCAAACTACCGCACAATTGCACTCATCTCACATGCTAGTAAAGTAATGCTCAAAATTCTCCAAGCCAGGCTTCAGCAATACGTGAACTGTGAACTTCCTGATGTTCAAGCTGGTTTTAGAAAAGGCAGAGGAACCAGAGATCAAATTGCCAACATCAGCTGGATCATGGAAAAAGCAAGAGGGTTCCAGAAAAACATCTATTTCTGCTTTATTTACTACGCCAAAACCTTTGACTGTGTGGATCACAATAAACTGTGGAAAATTCTGAAAGAGATGGGAATACCAGACCACCTGACTTGCCTCTTGAGAAATCTGTATGCAGGTCAGGAAGCAACAGTTAGAACTGGACATGGAACAACAGACTGGTTCCAAATAGGAAAAGGAGTCCGTCAAGGCTGTATATTGTCACCCTGTTTATTTAACTTATATGCAGAGTATATCATGAGAAATGCTGGACTGGAAGAAACACAAGCTGGAATCAAGATTGCTGGGAGAAATATCAATAACCTCAGATATGCAGATGATACCACCCTTATGGCAGAAAGTGAAGAGGAAGTAAAAAGCCTCTTGATGAAAGTGAAAGAGGAAAGTGAAAAAGTTGGCATAAAGCTCAACATTCAGAAAACGAAGATCATGGCATCTGGTCCCATCACTTCATGGGAAATAGATGGGGAAACAGTGTCAGACTTTATTTTTCTGGGCTCCAAAATCACTGCAGGTGGTGACTGCAGCCATGAAATTAAAAGACGCTTACTCCTTGGAAGGAAAGTTATGACCAACCTAGATAGCATATTGAAGAGCAGAGACATTACTTTCCCAACAAAGGTCCATCTAGTCAAGGCTGTGGTTTCTCCAGTGGTCATGTATGGATGTGAGAGTTGGACTGTGAAGAAGGCTGAGCGCCGAAGAATTGATGCTTTTGAAGTGTGGTGTTGGAGAAGACTCTTGAGAGTCCCCTGGACTGCAAGAAGATCCAACCAGTCCATTCTGAAGGAGATCGGCCCTGGGATTTCTTTGGAAGGGATGATGCTAAAGCTGAAACTCCAGTACTTTGGCCACCTCATGCAAAGAGTTGACTCATTGGAAAAGACTCTGATGCTGGGAGGGATTGGGGGCAGGAGGAGAAGGGGAGGACAGAGGATGAGATGGCTGGATGGCATCACTGACTTGATGGACATGAGTCTGAGTGAACTCCGGGAGTTGGTGATGGACAGGGAGGCCTGGCGTGCTGCGATTCATGGGGTCACAAAGTGTCGGACACGACTGAGCGACTGAACTGAAGAATACTAGAGTGGGTTGCCATTATCTTCTCCAGGGGATCTTCCTGACCCAGGGATCAAACCCTGGTCTCCTGCGTTGCAGGCAGATTCTTTACCATCTGAACCACAAGGGAAGCTGTCTTAAGGATATTATTAAGTATGAAGCCAGGTATAATGCCATCATAAGACAAGGAAGATCAGTGTTTGGCAATTAAGCTAAGGTTTAACACCTCCTACTTTTTAATAGAGCAAGACGTTATTTTTGTCTTTGTAAAATAATATATGAAAATGGTCTCGTAAAAAACCATGACTCCTCCAGACCTTTACCTAAATCTTGAGGACGTCATTTGGAGTATGCTCCCTATCATTCCAGTTTAGGATAAATGCTCAATGAAAATTTGATGAGTTAATAGATTAGTGAAACCAGGAGCAGATCAGATTAAAAGATCTTTTCACTATAAGGCTGATAAAAGAGTATGGGCCATAGTAAACTCCAACCTTAGAACTTTATTCCAAATTTTTGAAAGAGGCAGAATGTACGTAAGTGATGACATGTGATCTGTCACAAGGTGTGCTGGTGGGGGTTTAGGAAATACATACTCAGCTATCCTGAGCCTGCTAAAGTAAGTTACGTTAGTCAGTGCGTGCTTTTCATTTGTAAACATCCACAATTTACTCTTTCTCTGGGAAGCTGGGAGTCAACAACTCTTGAGTTGTTAAATCAGAAAAGACTTAAGCATTCTCATAAATGGATTAAAAAAAAAAATCTCCTTGAAAACTTCAGGGAAAGCAGATCCCAAAATATTTTCAAGGAGCCGAGAAGATTGCAAGTGAGAAATCACATCACACAATCCCCATTGCAATGAAAGGAACTGTAAAATGTTCACAGCAATTCTCTATCCCCCTAGTCACATGAGGCCCCATTCCACCCTTTTTATTCTTGAGAAATTCTACCACTGTGGTTCAAAGGAACGTACCAATTCTTATGGTTTGGGAAAGAATACTATATTTAGATGGTTTAGGTAGGACATTTACTATTTTAAGAAATAATACTGTCAAAGAAATACCCTGGCAGTCCAGTCATTAGGACTCTGTGCTTTCACTGCTGAGTGCCCAAGTTCACCCCCTAGTTGGGGAACTAAGATCCCACAAGCTGTGCAGTGCAGCTGAAAAAAAAAACACTGCCGATGCAATTTTTATTCCTTTGTTTCTTCCTAATCGGGAGGGTTACAGTTTTATGAGCCCTGTGGATTAGTTAGTGCTGTGCCTTTTGATGAGACCAGGAAGAAATTATATCTCTATCTCTGGGTTATGGAGTTTGTTTTCCAGGAGGTAATTGAGGTTCGGTTCAGTTCAATGTTACTTCTATAGGGTTTTACACACACATTACACACGAGGTAATTGAAATTCAGTTTAGATCAGTGTTACTTCTATAGGGTTTTACACACACACACACACACACACGAGATAATTGAGGTTCAGTTCAGATCAGTGTTACTTCTATAGGGTTTTAGACACACAAACACACACACACACACACACACACACACCATCACCACCCCAAACATCTAGAGAAAACATACTGTTGGGATGGAAAATACTTAATAGCTATTTTCCTAGCTTGCTTCATTGTGTTTTCTTTCTTCTGAGTCCTTCTGGAGGCTTTCTTGGCCTGGAGGCAGAACTGAATAGCAGGTATGAATTTCAGGGTTACAGCTAAGCTTACTTGTCAACAGAAAGCAGTCACCAGGCCAACCACAGTTTTGATCTTATTTCATGCATGTTTGCCCTGAGGCAGCCGTTTTCATTCATAATTTAGGGGAATTGAAGAGTTAGGGATTGAAGCTTGAAAGTATCTTAGAAATTTGAAAAGATATGAAAGAATGAATTTAAAAACTCTTTGGTGTTGGAAAATGCTTTGTAATACTGATCAGTTTTTGGTTATTGGTTTTAAAGATATTCCAGGGCTTCCCAGAATTGAGTGCTACCTGAATTTCATATAGTCTGGGACAACTTGTAGCCAGCTTTACCTGTACACAAATGTAGGTGAGACTGTGAAAAAGAGATATATAAATAAATGGGTAGGTAGCTATCTAGAGCAATGGTTGTGGGGGAGGAGGGTGAGGCTCCCCTCAGGGGACATTTGGCAACGTATAGAGACATCTTCATCATCACAGCTGTAGACAGGAGGAGCGGGGATGCTGCTAAACCTCTCACAGTGCACAGAGTGGTCCGCAGTGCAGCTATTGAGAAACCTTGATTAGATAGATACAGAGATAGATGGATATTAATACATATAAAGGGGCTTCCCTGGTGACTCAGCGGTAAAGAACCTGCCTGCCAATGCAGGAGACACGGGTTCCATCTGTGGGTTGGGAAGATCCCCTGGAGAAGGAAATGGCAACCCACTCCAGTGTTCTTGTCTGGGAAATCCCACGGACAGAGAAGCCTGGCAAGTTATAGTTCATGGGGTCGCAAAAGAGTTGGAAATGACCTAACGACTAAAAGACAACAACAATACATAAAACGTGTGTGTATAAATCTTAGTTTGGGGGAATTTTTCTCAGTATAAAAATTCATTCTAGTTCCTTGACCTGTTAGCATATATTCAACATGGTGAGTTCAGTCATGTCATATATAATCCCTTTCAGAGACACAGGAACCATAGCCAGGAAGCTTACCCCTTCCTCAAAGCTGTTCCTTTGGATGTAGAGCTGTGCTAGTTAGAGATGTGCTTGAGATATCAGAGGCTTCCCACACCATCCAGTGAAAGAGCCTTTAGATAACTGAGCAAATGTAATCTCTTTTTTTCTATATCATTTGACCTGTGCCCCACTTGACATTTGAGTACTTCCTATGTGATGCTAAATGGTTAACCTTTATTTTACCTCTGCCTGCCTGTCTAACCCTCCTAATTGGTGATATGATTGTAAAGGAGCAAAGCAATCTCTGTCTAAAAGGATGGTAATAAACTTGTGCTTCATATCTGTATCATTTAAGATGGATTTGCCTGTATTATAACCAAAAAAAACCAACTCAAAAAACCCCACCATCAGTAGAACTTTAACAGCTAGAAGTTTATTTCTCTCTTGGCTGTAAGAAGTACAAGGTAGGCAGACCAGGGCTTGGTGTGTCTGTTCCACAAACATCCATGCCAAGCTTGACCCCCCACCTTGATGTTCTGTCGCCTTGGTGTGGGGTCTTTTCATCTAAGATGAATGCTTGTTCATTGATGAACTCCGACCTGGCCATTTGGCTGCCAACAAAGATGCAGACCTGGCTGGATAAATTATGTAGCAAAGGCCAGCTAGCTACTACAGTCCTAAGTTAGGTCCCAATACAGCAGACCCCCTCCATCCAACCCAGTTATTACCTGCCAGTTAGCCACATTCACTTGGCTTGTTTGATGTAGGTCAGAAACAGTATAAGTTCACAGTCATTTGATGAAAAGCCCTATCCCATTTCTCCTGCCCTGAACCACAACACTCAGAGCTGGGACATTGTTGGATCAGTTCTCCTCTTTTGCAATAAAATTATCCAGTTAGCATTTAATCTTTAGTCTCTTACTGTTTTTCTCTTTAACATCATTGTGTCTACTTTCCAGTCAGCACGAAGGGGGAAAGGTCAGAAAAGATCACCTTTCTCTTTTAAGGACATTGCCCAGAAGTCACTCAACAGTTCTATTTACATCTCATTGGCCAGATGTTAGTCACATGGTCATTAGTTTCAAGAGGGTCTAGGGAAACAGTCTTTTGGATAGACCTTCCAAAAAAACACTAGAGTTCTTGTTGCTGCAGGTTGAGAAACAACTATCAGACTTGGAAACAATACTCAGTGAAAATACTAAGAAAAAAAAAGCAGTGACTACATAATGGCACCAAGGCTCTCAACTTACAAGAATATTATATGACAGTGAATTACTGGTTAGATGCTATTTTTCTTTTCTAAGTATCTCTGTAGTTTTATTTTCCCTCTTTTCCTAAAAGCAAAACTAAACATCCTGTCTTTTTTTCTTAAAGGACTTTCCGTGACATTTCTGAAGACCTGAAACCTTCGGTAGACTGACTTGGTTTCCAACTGCTGTGATTTCTGTAAGGACATTCACCCTTGACTGTGAGTTCAGCTCGGCTATGGCCTCCTGTCTGTTCAGCCGCGCCTGGCAAACAGAGCCCAGGACGAGACGCAGGAGCCTCCTGGCCTTCCATACAGAATGCCTGGACAAGAGACGACTGGCTGTGGGCTGCTTTGCATTTTGAAACACAGCTTTAGAGCTCAGAAATGTGGTTTACTCACTTAAGTGTTGCTAAGATGGCTTGAAAAGTTTCAGTTTATACACTGGTATTGTGGCTTGAAATTTTCCCACTTTGGTTATGTATATTATAATACGTATTTATAACTTTTTTTTTTAAGAGCCGTAAACTACCTGCTGTATATAGTGTGATTTTCTCCTGTTTTAAGAAATCTGTCCTTAACTTTTCTACAACAGTCACTTTTCAATGAAGAGGGCTTTCACTTTTGAGAATGTAGTGGCTTGAGCAGGAAAAATGAGTCTTCTCCCTTCTTCCACAATGTATGGTCCTCTTATAAGAAAGATCAACTCTTCAGTGTAAGGGTGGGTGGCTTATTTGAAGTTCAGTTAGTTGTATGTTGCAACCATAGGAGAAGAAAGACTGAAGCCCTTCCTCCCCCTCTCCCTTCATCCCCTATTACTCTATTGCCAAATTTCTAAACCTTGGCTGACCACACTGAAATTAATTAAGTATTAAGCTGCTATTAATGGTAAAAATATGATAGAATTCATGTTGTGATTTTTTTTTTTCTTTCCAAATGTTTTAAGTAAAGAAAATCTCAGGGGCAGCAGTGTTCTGATTTGTGAAATGTCTCTGTTTTACTATTTATAATTTGGCCAATTAGTTACTTACGAGTGTAAAATTTTGTATCGGTGAGCACAGTGCCTTGCACACAGACTCTAGATGAATGCTTGTTGAATTAAATCATGACTTTTTAAATATCTCAGATATCACAATAACCAGCATACTGCTCTACCTTTTACAAAATCTTTTTGCACATATCATTTCACAGTCACTTCACATCAGCTTTCATACAGCTTCATATTATTTTGTGTTTCACACAGATGGGGAAGCTAAGGTTCAGAAAAGTGACCAACTCCAAGTCATAAAGTTTAGTAAAATTTGACCTCAGATCTTTCTTACTCCACAGTCTGCCAACCTTGCTATACTCCAGTGACTCTTTTAGTATCTTTTTTTAAAATATAAATTTATTTATTTTAATTGGAGGCTAACTACTTTACAATATTCTCGTTTAGTATCTTGACACAGTTTTTCCAGTGCTTTGAGGTAGAATCATGTCCTGTTCTATTGCATAGACTACAGTTAATGACAGAGCCAGGACTAGAACCCAGCTTTTACCTTTGTGCTCTTTCCCCTTTGTAAAACAACCTTCAGCCTCTTTCTCTGTCCCCAAGGGAGTATGCAGTATGGAGGAGAGAGGATTCTTAAGTAACAAAGATATCCTTTTTGGGAAAAACATTTAAAAGTAGAAATCCTTTTTTCTAAAACTTTATTTTCTCATTAAGAAGCATCAGTTCAGTTCAGTCGCTCAGTCGTGTCCGACTCTTTGCGACCCCATGAATTTCAGCACGCCAGGCCTCCCCTGTCTATCACCAACTCCCAGAGTTCACTCAGACTCAAGTCCATCGAGTCAGTGATGCCATCCAGCCATCTCATCCTCTGTCGTCCCTTTCTCCTCCTGCCTCTAATCCCTCTCAGCATCAGTCTTTTCCACTGGATCAACTCTTCACATGAGGTGGCCAAAGTACTGGAGTTTCAGCTTTAGCATCATTCCTTCCAAAGAAATCCCAGGGCTGATCTCCTTCAGAATGGACTGGTTGGAGCTCCTTGCAGTCCAAGGGACTGTCAAGAGTCTTCTCCAACACCGCAGTTCAAAAGCATCAATTCTTCAGCGCTCAGCTTTCTTCACAGTCCAACTCTCACATCCATACATGACCACTGGAAAAACCATAGCCTTGACTAGATGGACCTTAATTGCATTAAATTTATTCTGATATTACTTAAGAAAAACTTGATCTAGAAAAGAGGCTACTGTGAGGTCTTTGTTTATACAATAAACTATATGCAGATCTCTTATATTTCCTATGAATCCTTCAACAGTTACAGTCTGATAGTCCACCAAGTGCTACATTTGGCATTAATTAACTCATTCTTTCCTTTAATCACTTGTTCAGTCATTCCTTCTGTAAAGCATTGATTGAGAGTTTCCCAAACTCTGGGTTCCATGCTGGGCACTATACAGGGTGCTGTAGGGGATAACTCATAAGAATGCCTTCTCTTACCTTAAATCTTAGCCACATTATGTGTATTGCTAAAATTTAAAATGTCTCATTAAAAGTTTTAAGAAAGAAATCAGGTTTGTTTTCGTTAATGATATAATAAGTTTACAGCTGTGATTAGCACATATTTATAAAAGGTAAATATTATGCACAATGAGTTAGTGTGCATATACAAATTATGTTCCTCCAAAGTGTTTTTAGCTCTATAAAGTGAAATGGTAAACATATAAACTTGAGGTTAATATATGGTTCTTCCTGGTCATAATTGTTAGTATGAATACTAGGTCTTTAGAGGGGGACTCTGAACCCTAAGAGAAGAGTTTAGAGCTGTCAAAGTTGGTTCTGATGTAGTATCTCCCTGAAATATCAAGAGCAGAGGTGCCCCAGACTACTACCCAGTCGTATCAGGAAACTTGAGCTGCTCCAGTGCTCCAGCAAGACGATCTAAGCATTTGACCCAGAAAGAGAACGTTTCCCTAAAAACAGATAATTGATGAAGTATAAGTAGCTTCAGTAAAAACTAAGTACAGAAATCCTATCACAGTGTTCTGCATTTTATCGCTTTATTAAAGATAAGTTTGAAGGTCACACTCACTACTCAACTGTAAACTGAATGGAGGGGAGAAAAGCTCCCCACACAGTATGCGCCTCTCTTTTCCGAGAGAGAACGGGGCATAGGATTTTCAGCATAAACCCATGCCATGTAAGTCCAGCATCAGTTCCAAAATTTCTATCACACTCTCTGTTTCTGGAAGTGATCTCTGCCAGACTGCCTTAGATACCAGTTTTATTTATTTTTAAGTTTGCAGGAATTCTTAACACCCATTTCCATTAAAGGTGGTTAGCTGGCAGAGTTTTCCCTTGACTTTTGAGACTGATACAGATTGACTCTTGATACCCAAGAAGCGTTATTTAAACAAACTGAGTAGCTTTGGAAATAGCAGTTTATTCCACTTGGAGGGCTTGCAGATGAGGTCCTCTGGCTAACCTTGGTCTTCATAAGAACCCGCTGTGACCCCTCTGGACTTTCTAGTACCTCTGGTTCCACTTTAGTTGTATTCAGCGTTTCAGAATGTGTCACTACTGAGCCAGATTTACTCAGAAATTCAGGCCATGAGGGGTTAGCCTAGAGCAAAGTAATTTCAGATGAGCTCACCAGAGCTTTCAACCTCAAGGTTTATAGGAAACTGCGGTCTCCACTAAGGGTCTTCCAAGACCCTTATAAAAGTATTAGAGTAGGCATTTTGCAGTAGAAATAGCCCCCGGCAACATAGTTCCAAATGTTAGTTCCAGCCAAAGACAAGTATTTTTTTGTTTTTATGTATTTCTTGTCTTTGCACATTTTGCCATCAAAATATATTCATTTCATTAACTTATGCACACATGCATGCTAAGTTGCTTCAGTCATGTCTGACTCTTTGCGACCCCATGGACTGTAGCCTGCCAGCCTCCTCTGTCCATGGAATTCTCCAGGCAAGAATACTGCAGTGAGTTGCCATTTCCTCTTCCAGGGGATCTTCCTGACCTAGGGATGGAACCTGAGTATCCTGCGTCTCCTGTATTGTCAGGCAGATTCTTTACTGCTAGCGCCACCTGGGAAGCCCCAAGAGTTCAGTTCAGTTCAGTTCAGTCTCTCAGTTGTGTCTGACTCTTTGCGACCCCATGAATCACAGCACACCAGGCCTCCCTGTCCAGTGTTCAGTAATTATGTTTCAAAATCTCATTTTATTTGGAAATGACCTAGCTATTCAATAAACTTCCATCACTTAGTTTAGTTACTCCAATCTGGAGAGACTATTTTAGATAGACATCCCTACTAAAGTATAATTATTCTTAATAGAGTTTGTCTGAAAGCTCGTCTCATTTATATTTTTCTTTTCTAAAGTTTCTTCACTTGAGTTACTTTCCTTGTTGACAAATTTTGCTTACATTAACTTAAGATCTGCAAAAATAATACTCATGCTATATGAAACCACTAAACAGTTAATTTTTGTGGTAGTTTAAGAGAATTATAAACCAACATGTTCTGTCTGCCTTCTGGAGTCATAGAAATTCTGTGCTAGAATAGGCCTTGTATAATTATGTGATCCTGTCATTTAACAGAGAAGGAAACAAGTCCATAGGTTGAAGTGTCTTTTCTAACATGGCGCCTGTCAGTGACAAATCGGAGTAGAGTCAGTTCTTTTTTCTCTCAGTCCACTGTTCTACTTCTCTTCCCTTTCCCTCCTAGTTGAGTTGTTGTTGTTCCGTCGCTAAGTCGTGTCTGACTCTGCGACCCCATGCAGCTTGCCAATTTTGGGAAAAATGTGTTCCTTATAGCAGTAGTTCCAAAGAATGTTGTTAGGTGTTCTAAGTGAATGAAAGTGTATATGGAGTTGGGGGAAGGGACTCTATGGTCAGTTAAAACTGAGGAATGCTGAATTTGTTTCCTTTCTGAAGTAGGACTTCGAAGAGTTTTTAACATGCTATTATATATTGTGGATTTACAAGAGGGGACAAAGACTCTGTTTACGAGACTTATTTGACCTTAAACTACACCTTCATCCTCTTTTTCTCAGAGCATCTCAAAGGACTTGGGGTCCTTTGGGAAACATGGCTTTCAAATAAAAATGTACAGGTCTTTTAGAAGACATCTGTAATAGAATTTGAATGGCAGGCTCATCTACCATGTAAACTGTAATATATCTCAAAGTTTAGTGAAATACCAGAAAAAAACTGTATTTGCCATTCAGAGCTATACATCAAGTATAGAGATTCTTTTCCACCTATGGTGTGTAAAGTCAGTATTTGTGTTTTACTTTTGAAAGTTTTTCAAAGATCAGTTAGAGTGCAAATGCAGTGGTGATATGTTGACATGCCATTTTAATAACGCTTTTGTATTGCACTTTATAGGTTTCAGACTGCTTTCATAACAGTCCTGTGAGATAGGGAGGCATCAAGTATTATCAGATCAAAGCTCAGAAAGGTTTTTTGTGATCTTTCCCTTAAGTTTATACCACAAAATGATGGAGCCAGAATTCAGTTGCAGAAATTCTGACTACAAGTCCAGAGTTCTTTACTCCACACCTGGTTTCTTACTTTTTATTCTAGCTTTATATTTTATTCTGAAAGCTGTGGTAAGCAAATTTTAAAACATTGTTTTGGCTTATTATCAAATACTGTTTTTAATGGCAGTGACCCAGAAAATGTAACTCCAATTGTAATTATTCCAAAGAAAACCCTTCTTTTGTGCTTTGCAGTGCCACTTGTCTAGGTGATTGGAGTATATTGCAAGTACCATTTGATTTTGAAGCCACGATTGGATATATAGTTGTTATTGCTCATGTAACTTGTGGAAAATGTATCATCTCTGCATTCTCAGGCAAAGTAGAGATGGTTTGAAAGTAAAAAAGATTATTCAGATATAACCATGTGTCTTTATTCTCACAAATGCTGTTTCTTAGCTTTAACTTGCTTTGACAACCTACTGATGTAACATCTTTGTAAATGTAAAAATATTTATATTTTGAAATAAAATTACTAGTGTTGAATGAATCAAGTGGTAAACTTAGTCTCTGTTGAGAAATTTGATCTTCAGTGAAGTCAAACTTTAATGAATACATCTGTCCATCTCTTATGTCTTATATCTTGCCTTTCCTTTGGCACCAGTGCGTACAATGAATTTTTATGGAACATGGACAATTTATATAAGGGGAGATGTGTTTGTGAAAGCTCCAGAAAGACTGTAATCTGTAGAAGTCCTATCTTAGGGTAGAAGCCCGTCCCTACAGGCTTGACTCCTGTCCTGGCCTACCAGTTATTAATAGTTTCAATCCCAGCGCAGTTTCCAGGAATCCTGGGGAATTCGGATTTAGGAAGAGTCACTTCTCCGGAGGAGGACAGGTAGCTTCTATGAGCATGGATGTCCTTGCTCTGGTAAGAGGCCACATGTTCGTGGGAGGCCCTCAGGTATCCTGTGCCTCTGATTTGGCAGGAGCGAGATTTGTGCGGAACCCCCTGAAGAATGATGTGAGAAACAGGGTGGGTGGAATGGGGGCAGAGGGGCGGGGCCCGGGCTGTGGGGCGGGGCTGCAAGGCGGACCCCAGGCCGGAGCGCGCGGAGGCGGGGTGGGCGGGGTCTTCCGGGGGCGGGGTCTCGGGCGGCGCGGGTGCCTTGCCGCTGCGGCGGGCAGGCAGGCTGGCTGGCTGGCGGGAGGCGGCGGACCCGTAGCGGCGCAGTGTCCCGGCTGCGCTACGGGCTGAGTAAAGGCCATGGCCGCCTCTTCGAGCCCCGCAGGCGGTGGCGGCGCCGGGGCAGCGCATGGCTCCGGCCCGTCGAGCTTCGCCTTCGACTCCGGACTCGAGATCAAAACTCGCTCGGTGGAGCAGACGCTGCTGCCGCTGGTTTCTCAGGTAAAGCGGCGCGCGCGGCCCCTGATCTTACCCCCCCGGCCGCGGCCCGCGATGGCGGCGGTCGCTCCCGGCGGGGGCCGGGCCGGGCCGGGCCGGGCCGGGCGGGAGGCAGCTGCTGCCCCACATTCCGCGCCGAGACTGCGGCGTCGGCGTCTGGTCGCCTTTCTGGGGCTTGAGGACTGGCCTTCGTTGAGGCGGAGGGAGTCTGGACCATCCGAAATCCGGCTGCGGGGCGGGGAGACCTGTGCGGACCGGAGTCCGGCCGCAGGTGCACCGCCAGGCTTCCCTACCCGAACCGCCCCGAGACTGCGACTCCGGCGGCCCCCGGCCCTGCTCCCGGGGAGCGGAGGGGACCCCCGCGGGTGCTCCGCTGGCGCTCAGGGGCCCTCCTCGCGGCCGTCACACCTTTGCATCTCCAGTCCCAACCCGGACTGTAGCCATTCTGGCTGGCGCGTGCCTCCGAGCCCAGCGTGCTCTCTCCCCTAGGCCTTTGTCCCTTCCCCGGATCGTGTGTAAGTCTGCTCCCCAGTCGCCCATTTACCCCGGGCCACCCTTCCCCTTAACCTGCCTGCTCACTTTAATTGGCTTTTGCCCTGCCTCGGAAGGGTGAAGTGGAGGACCGCCTGATAGTTAATCCGGGTACACATCTTTTTGCCAAATCCCATTTGGGATGTATAGTTTATTGAATTTACCGGTCACAACAGAAGTCTGGAATCAGCTAATTGCCGCGCTTAGCTTTAGAGAATTTTTTGTTACTGAGAGCCGACTTATACGAACCCTCGGGGCTAGAATTCCTCAGCTAGGTCTGTTATGTGCCAAGCACTGTGGGCAGTGAAAAATTCTGTGCCTTAAGGAGCTCGTTGAATGTGTGACTCACAACTCCTTTGTAACGTCTTGATGATTCACATTCATATTGCCAAGATTTTCAAGGTAGAAGGAATCTTAAAAGTTATCTGACTCTGAATTTTAAAAAATTCTCTCTTACAGCATCCTTGACATCTGGTCACCAGGGCCCTGCTTAAACATGCTCAGTGGTTGGGCCTGTAGCTCGTCCATAGGATTTTCAATACTATTAATATCTAATCCATCTCAGCCTGCAAATATTTGATAACAGTAGCCACACATGTCCCATATTTCTGTTATGCTGATTAAATAAACAGCCCCATTTTCTTCACTTGTGCTTATTTTAGCCTGGCTAACAGAACAGTGAATAACCTTGATGCTGTGTATGGGCCTTCCCTTCATTGTAGGCCAGAAGCACTGACAGGTGGGATGAGTTGAGGATCAGTTAGTGATGTCTGCATTGCCCCCTCCTACAAAAGAATACCATTACCACCACCAACACAACCACAACAGAAAATGAGAAATACTGGAGTAGTTTTAAGAGAGAGTTAAGAGAGTGGTATTTTATCCATTTAATAATAATAATAATCCAGATAGAATGCTTACTATGGGTGAGACTGTGTTCTATGCACTTTATACTTATTAGCCCATTTAATTCTCATAAATCTTATAGGGGTAGAGACATGTTTATTTTCATTATATGAAAGAGGAAACTGAGGATAAGGGACTTGTGGGACTTTCACCCTGTAAATGTCCAACTGGGGTTTACACCCTGACAGCCTGGCCCCAGAGTCTTAGCTACACCGTATTGTATTTGTTGTCTCTAGAGATTAGAACCAGTGTTCTTGCCTGGAGAATCCCAGGGACGGGGGAGCCTGGTGGGCTGCCGTCTATGGGGTCGCACAGAGTCGGACACGACTAAAGCGACTTAGCAGCAGCAGCAGCAGAGATTAGAAGACGTGATGAGGTCAGCTAGTAGTAGGTCCAGATAAGAGAGTCACAATGGCAAAACAAGGTTGTTGTAATCTGGAGAAATGGTAACATTTCACACTATCACTGCTAAAAATGTATCCTACAAGTTCTGCATTGTGTAATTCAGGGGTAAGAGAGGGTGGAGAGGAGGAGAGTGGAGAAGGAAACGTGCATTGGCTGCTGAGAGTTAACTAGAGGTCAGTGCTAACTGGAAAATGTGGGCATTTTTTTTTTGTTTTTCCTTCCCTGTTAAAGGCTAATTCAGGGCCATAGCTGAGGTTCTGCATTCCGTATATTATGTGTCCACAGCTGTATCTTTAGCATTATTATAACTGATGATTAACTGTGAAAGTGAAAGTCGCTCAGTCGTGTCTGACTCTTTGCGACCCCATGGACTATACAATCCATGGAATTCTCCAGGCCATAATACTGGAGTGAGTCGCCTTTCCCTTCTCCAGGGGATCTTCTTGACCCAGGAATCAAACTGGGATCTCCTGCATTGCAGGCGGTACTCAACAACAAAAAAAAGTTAAATCTTGCTTAAAATCAAGAAATATCTATAACATGGGCAAAACACTCACAAAGCAGAAGTGTGGAATGTGATTTAGAATGATTTTTATGTTTTAGTGAGTATTAGTGGATTTGAGTGAAGCTCTCTAGAAAACTTATGTCCAGGAGTCTCATCTTTCTAAGGATGCTGCATAATATTATTCAACTCATGTTTTACCACCGTATCCATTAGACTAGTTTAAGGTTTTTAGGCAAGCATTTGTTGTAAGCTTTCTAGTTACGACTCTTCGAGGGGCTTGTGGGAGATAGGACAGGTACAGAATAGCACGTGGCAAGTGTCAGATGAACATCATCAATAGTAAATGCTCTAAGAGCTCAGAGCAGGTGTGGATGAGTCAACAGTGATACCCTAGAGGAGATAGGGTCTGAGGTGAGCAAGTAGGGCTATTCTTGTACAGTTTAGTCTGTTTTAAGCAGTTTCTACTCAGATCATTTAACCTCTTCTGGCTCTAAGTAAAAAGTTCTGGACTACTGGTCTTTTTCTAGGAATGCAGAGTTACATCAATATTAGACAAATGTACCTGTATAATTTTCTGCATCACATATTAGAAAAGATACATGTGCTTTTCAGTGGATGCAGGAAAAAAAGTGAAAGTGAAGTCGCTCTGTCATGTCCGACTCTTTGGGACCCTGTGGATTGTAGCCCGCCAGGCTCCTCTGTCCATGGAATTCTCCAGGCAAGAATACTGGAGTGGGTTGCCATTTCCTTCTCCAGGGGATCTTCCTGAGCCAGGGATTGAACCTGGGTCTCCTGCATTGCAGGCAGACTCTTTACCCTTTGAGCCACCAGGGAAGTATTTGGTTAAATTCAACTCCTCATCGTGATAAAGAGCGCATAACAAACTAGTAATAGAAGTTGTTGTTCAGTCGCTCAGTCGTGTCCAACTTGTGATCCCATGAACTGCAGCATGCCAGGCTTTCCTGTCCTTCACCATTTCCTGGAGCTTGCTCAAATTATGTCCATTGAGTCGGTGATGCCATCCAATCATCTCATCCTCTGTTGTCCGCTTCTCCTACTGCCTTTAATCTTTCCCAGCATCAGGGTCTTTTCTAAGGAGCTGGCTCTTCGCATCAGGTGCCAAAGTAATGTAGCTTCAGCATCAGTCCTTCCAATGAATATTCAGGGTTGATTTCCTTTAGGATTGACTGGTTTGATCTCCTTGTAGTCCAAGGGACTCGAGAGTTTTCTCCAGCATCAGAGCTCAAAAGCATCAATTCTTCGACGTTTAGCCTTCCTTAGGGTCCAACTCTTATGTCCATATATGACTACTGGAAAAACCATAGCTTTGACTAGATGGACCTTTGTTGGCAATGTCTCTGCTTTTTAAAAAGCAATGTCTCTGCTTTTTAATATACTGTCTAGGTTTGTCATAGCTTTTCTTACAAGGAGCAAGCGTCTTTTAATTTCATGGCTGCAGTCACCATCTGTAGCGATTTTGGAGCCCAAGAATATAAAGTCTGTCACTATTTCCATTGTTTCCCCATCTATTTAACGTCATAGCAACAAGTCAAATTTAAAATAAACATTTCCTTAGAGAAATGGAGTCTACAAATAAATTTTAAAAATTTAGAGGTTTAGTAAGTTCACTCAGTGTAAGAGTCTTAAGTCAATTTGCACTTTGCTCTGCATTAATAACAGAAAAGTAGTCCTAAAAAATGATACCAGTTATAAATCAACTTATACTCTATTAAAAATTTGTTTAAATTTTTAAATACCAGTTAGAATAAAAATGAAAGCAAAATATGTGTATATATGTGTCTAGTAAAAGAGTTGCTAAGCTTTGTGGGGAATTTTATGAGAAGGCCAAAGTAGAGCTAAATAAATGGGAAAGAAGTACCATGTTCTTGGCTAGATTGACTTGATGTTATGGGCATATCAGTTTTCCCTGTGCCAAGTCGCTTCAGTCATGTCTGACTCTTTGCAAACTCATGGACTGTAGCCCATCCGGCTCCTCTGTCCATAGGATTTCTCAGGTAAGAATATTGGAGTGGGTTGCCATTTCCTCCTCCAGGGGATCTTCCTGACCCAGAGATTGAACCTGAATCTCCCGCATTGCAGGCAGATTCTTTACTATCTGAGCCAGCAGGGAAGCTCCCAATTTTCCCTATTGATATGTAAATTTAATGCGATTCCAATGAAAATTTCGTTGGAATTTTTTTAGTAGAATTTGGTAAAAGTAATTCTAAGATTTATATGAAAGAATATCAGAATACCAAGAATATCAGAAGAGAAACAAGGTGGGTGGAGTTGCTCTACCAGATTTCAAGTCTTATTATAAAGCTAGAGTAATTAAGACAATGTGGGTTTAACAGAAATGGACAAAGAGACTAGTGAAACGGAATAGAGAACTTAGGAACAATCACACATATATGGAAACTTGATAATTCACAGAATGGGCACTTCTTGTCAGTAGGAAAAGGAAGAATTTTTTAAAAAATGAGAATAATTTGTTATCTAAATAGAAACACATGATATTGCATCTCTGTCTCACAGTATATACAGAAACAGTTCCAAATGGATTTAAAATATCAATATGGAAGTAAAAACTTACTTTTAGGCAAAAAAAATTGGGCAATATTTTCCCCACCTCGGTGGGAAAGGAATTCTTAATAGACCGAAAGTGAAGATTAATATATTTGCTCCATTAAAATGAAGAATCTTTGTTCGTCAGAATTGAAAGAATAAGCCATAAAGCAAGAGAATATGATTGCAACAGAAATAACCACCAAATGATTGTAGCACCCAAAATAAATAAAGGACTCCAATGAATCAAAAATAAGATTACCCATTAAAAATTGGTAAAATAAACAGTCATGTTGTAGAAGAGGAAATAGATGGCTAACACATATGTGAAAAGATGCTCAACTTTATTAGAAACCAGTGAAGTACAAGTTAAAACCACGGTGAGCACAAGCGTTGGAATGGGGAGCTAATGGAAATGTCAGCAGTACGACCATTTTGGAAAACAATTTGATGTAATATATTAAAGTTGACAGTGGATATTACCTACGCCCAGTAATTTCGCTCTTAAATCCACACCCCAGGAGAAAATCCTGCACGTGTGTTAGAGACATAGTTTGGAATGTTGATAGTCAGTTTGCTTCTAATGGCTCCAAACTGAAAACTACCCAAACGTCTTTTAGCAGCAAAGATGTTTAAATGAAGAGTGCTAGGTTCATAAAATGAGACACCGCTGCGGCATTGAAATGAATGAACCATGGCTATAATTATCAGTCTGGATGAATCTCAAATGTTAAGGAGAAAAAATTAAAAGGTTCAAAGCAGGCAAAACAAAACCATGTATCATTTAAGGATATAACATAGGTGCAATCGTTATAATAAGGGGAGGATGAGCACAAAATTAGGACAGTGGATTCTTTTGGCTGGTGAGGGGGTGATCTGGAAAGTGAGGGACCCATAGGGCACCTGGATTTTCAGAGGTGCTGGTAGTGTTTTCTGAAGGTTGGTGCTAGATGTGTTTTGCCTTCCTGTCATTTCTTTAAATGATACAAATATCTGTTACATACACTCATTTGTTGTATGTTTTGTAATTCAGACAGTTTTTTTACATGCCCTGGGCTAAGTCCCAAGCACAGTTCCTGCAGAGCGGCACCCACCTTCTTTAATAATCACTTTATTCTTCCTGTCAAAACTCCCACTCCCAGTCTTACAATGCTTTTATCCAAGGAAGGGAAGAGGGAAATCTGCCACACAGCCCCACCCCAGCCTGGAATGTTATTCTACCACCCACCAGTCTTTTCCTGTCTGTGATAGATTTACTCCACTCACCATTACACAGGCTTGAAGTCTCTAGGGTAGCTCCCTGTCTTCCTGCTTCTCACTGCACTGTCCTGGAAGCTCTCAGGATCGATGGTCTCACCAAGTTGGAAATGCATTGAGTCCATATGGGGCGCTCTGCTGATCTGTGTATGTGAGTATAGGTGTTTTTAATGCAAAGGTAAAACACAGAAATGGTGTATAAAGTGAGTGAAAAAGCCCCTTTTCCTCCTTTTAAAGACCTCAGCGTGATTCAGTGTGCTTTCTTCTATATTGGTTTCTATAGCAGATTAGTCAATTTTTATATGTAGTGATTTTGATCATTTGCTAGTGAGTTAAGCCCAGAGATGAACTTCTCTGTCCTGGGCTGACTCCCTTGTTTTTCAGGTCTCAAGGAATTAAGACTTTGTTCTGTTTTCTGGCCTACTGCCAGGCTTGTTTTTTTTTTTTCCTTCCTGGATCTTCACCTCTTTTCTTATCTTCCCACAAAATAAACTAAGATAATCCATTTCAATCAAGAGATTAATGTCAGTTATTCTAGAAAATAAGATAGCATCACAAACATGAGGAAAGAACAGAGATTCTAGAAATGTAAATTGGATAACATCTAATCATTATGTGAAAGTGTTAGTGACTCAGTCATGTCTGACTCTGTGACCCCATGGACTGTAGCCCACCAGGCTCCTCTGTCCATGGAGTTCTCCAGGCAAGATTACTGGAGTGGGTAGCCATTCCCTTCTCCAGGGGATCTTTCTGACCCTGGGATCCAACCCAGGTGTCCTGCATTGCGGGCAGTTCCCTGGTGGCTCACATGGTAAAGAATCTGCCTGCAACGCAGGAGACCCGGGTTGGATCCCTGAGTTGGGAAGCTCCCCTGGAGTGGGGCATGGCTAACCACTCCAGCATTCTTGCCTCGAGTGTCCCATGGACAGAGGAGCTTGATGGGCTACAGTCCATGGGGTCAAAAAGTGTCAGACAGGACTGAAGTGACTTAGCATGTAGTCATGTGTAATGTTTACTAAACACCAGACAGTCTTCTAAGCATTTATTTACCATGTGGGTCTCTCCTCCATGATTTGGTAGCTGGTTTTCTTCCGCAGTGATTGATCCCAGAGAGAGAGAGAGAAATGTAAGTCACAATGTGTTTTAATACCTACTCTCAGAGGTACATCCTTGCTTCTACTTTATTCTATTGGTTAGAAGTGGGTCACTAATTTCATCTCACTTAAGGGGAGAGAAATGAAGCTTGAAAGGAGAAATATTGACGAACTGGAGCACACATTTTAAAACCACTACTGAGATTATACCACTGTCCTCAAAAATTGTTCAGTGACTTTCTGTCATGCACAGAGTCAAATACAAACTCTTTATTGCAATTTGCAGCCTTGCAATAAAGGCTGGTCCCTGCCTACCTGTTGGATATTGGTTTTACACTTGTCCTCTTGCCCACTATTCTTTAACCACTTCTGGCCTTACTTTATTCTTTGAAAAAAAGAAAAAAAAGAACAGTCTCATATTCAAGGATGCCCCTTCTTTTCTTCCCTTATTTTTCTTAAACAGTTATTTCTTCTCCCTGCAACACTTTATCGCCTGATGTTTACTGGCCTCTCTACTTGATATCATTTAGATCACAGTTTAAATATCACTTCTTCGTAGAAGGAAGGTCAACTAATCTCAGGTAGCTACACAGACACTTTCTGTCACATTGTCTTATTTTAACGTTTTGCATAGCATTTACATTAGTTTCGTTAACCCATTTGTGTGATTATTGTGTCTCCCCTCACTCCACTAGAATGTAAGCTCCATGAGATTGTGGGCCTTTCCTTTCTTGTTCATTGCTGTTTCATCACTGTCTAGGATTTTATTTGGCATATGATAGGTGTTCAACAAATACATTGTGTACAATTGAATTATTGTTACCTGGTTAGACTGTAAACAGAATGAGGGCAGGATTGTGTTCGTCCTGCTCAGTGATGTATCCTCAGGATCTGGACTCTAGAACATTTTCAAAATTTGAAAAACAGTATGAGAGATGAGGAAATTTAGAGAGATTTTTAAGTAAATTTCCCTAGGTCATTTAGCTAGGAATGGCAGAGCCAAGAAACATACACAGGCCTTTCTGACTCAAAACTATTAATACCATAACACACAAAGTGCTTGCCACATAGTAGCTGATCAAAGAGCAAGCCTCTTCCTCTTAATTCTCTATTCTGATCTTTGTTAATATATTATAGAAATCATTTCAAAGTTATACGCAGTGGACATGTACCATTTGGGATTTACATTTTTCATGTAACATTCTTTAAATATTTTTATATGTCAGTATAGTTTATGTACTAATTTTCCTGGACATTTTGAAGATTTATATTTGTTTCAAGCAGCTTAACTTTTCACCTTTTATATTTTATTTCAGGGCCTGGAGTCAAGTGTTAAAACTCTTGGTATTTTATGTACTTTGAGTCTACAACAAACCTTGGTGAACTATAAAACATAGATTACATTGGTCCTTCTCAAGTGTCTGGTTGTTTCAGTAGCATCTGTGGTTCACATAGCATTTTGTACGACCTACACACTGTGCTAGGCAGCAGAGTGAAGCGCCCGGTGAACAAAATGCTGTCTCTACTCTCACAGCAGCCCGAGTCACGGTCGAAGAATCTAGACCTGCAGTGCTTTGGTTTCCTGTGGATTCTTTGAATGTAAGAATCCACCCTCTTCTACTTTTCTCCTGTTTTTATGATTTGTTGATCTGTCCGGAGGGTTTACAGAAACGTGTGCCCTGATAAGCCCCTCAGGTAAATCTGGAGTTATTATTAAAGGAAGCGTTGACCTCAGGAGAGATGCAACGTGTTTGCTGGCTGTCTCTGGGTTGAAGCATTAAAGCTGTCAATTAATCGAGTTTATTAGGCTAGTGTAGTATGCTGGGCTTAATTTTCTTGGTCTTTGTGATATCGCTTTAAAAAAAAGTACTGAGATAAACTTTAAGCAGTTTGCTTTTATCTTTTACTTTTAGATCACCACACTTATTAATCATAAAGATAATACCAAAAAGTCTGATAAAACTCTGCAAGCAATTCAGCGTGTAGGACAAGCCGTCAACTTGGCAGTTGGAAGATTTGTTAAAGTGGGGGAAGCTATAGCCAATGAAAACTGGGACTTGAAAGAAGAAATAAATATTGCCTGTATTGAAGCTAAACAAGCAGGTATGTTGAAGCCTGTTTATACCAATTTTATTGCTTTGGATATCATGACAAATGATTGTCTCGTGTTGAGTAAAGATGTGTACTGCCTTTTAATCCTGTTAGTACAGATGTGTAGGTCATTAAAGCCCTGGATTAGCTTCCAGGAATATTGAATGTCTCTTGGATCAGGTCCTGAATCTGTGTCGTTGACTGTTCTCACTGGGCAGGGTAGAAGCCCACCGCCCGTATGTATGTGTGCACTCAGTCACGTCCAGCTCTTTGCAAACCCGTGGACTGAACCAGCAGGTTCCTCTATCTGTGGAATTTTCCAGGAAGAATACTGGAGTGGATTGCCTACTCTAGGGGATCTTCCCGATCCAGGCATTAAACCCACATCCCTTGTGTCTCCTGCATTGGCAAACGGATTCTTTACCACCCTTGCCATCAGCCATTGAGCGTGAGAGGTGTAGAGAATGTGAGGCATAGACTGCCATCAAGGAGCATAGTAGCCTATTTACCACTGTATGGAAAATGGAAATAAAAGTAAGCACGTTCCTGTGTCTACAGGAGACAAATCTGACTTCAGATTTCTTGATGTCTCAGAAGTCTCTATAACTGGTGGCATAGAAGCTTGAGAGAACTGGGGAGTTTTGCTGGATACAAATAGTTAGTTTTGTTGAGTATCATTTATCCACTTATTCTTTAAATAAATATTTAATGAGTGCTGGCCATATGCCAGACGTTCTTCTAGACCAAAGGGATATAGCTACATAGAAGTCAATAAAAAGTCTGTCCTTATGGAGCTTGTATTCTAGAGAGGGAGACACAAACAAATGAACAAATAGATAAGTGCCCAATGGCATGTAGTGATAGTTATGGAAAAGATAATAAGGCAGCATAAGGAATCAAGATTGCTAGGAGAAATATCAGTAACCTCAGATATGCAGATGACACCACCCTTATGGCAGAAAGTGAAGAGGAACTAAAAAGCCTCTTCATGAAAGTGAAAGAGGAGAGTGAAAAAGTTGGCTTAAAGCTCAACATTCAGAAAACTAAGATCATGGCATCTGGTCCCATCACTTCATGGGAAATAGATGGGGAAACAGTGTCAGACTTTATTTTTTTGGGCTCCAAAATCACTGCAGATAGTGATTGTAGCCATGAAATTAAAATACACTCCTTGGAAGGAAAGTTGTGACCAACCTAGATAGCATATTGAAAAGTAGAGATATTACTTTGCCAACAAAGGTCCATCTAGTCAAGGCTATGGTTTTTCCTGTGGTCATGTATGGATGTGAGAGTTGGACTGTTGAAGAAAGCTCAGTGCCAAAGAATTGATGCTTTTTAACTGTGGTGTTGGAGAAGACTCTTGAGAATGCCTTGGACTGCAAGGAGATCCAACCAGTCCATCTTAAAGGAGATCAGTCCTGGGTGTTCATTGGAAGGAATGATGCTGAAGCTGAAACTCCAGTAATTTGGCCACCTCATGCAAAGAGTTGACTCATTTGAAAAGACCCTGATGCTGGGAGGGATTGGGGGCAGGAGGAGAAGTGGACAACAGAGGATGAGATGGCTGGATGGCATCACAGACTCGATGGACATGAGTTTGAGTGAATTCTGGGAGTTGGTGATGGACAGGGAGGCCTGGCATGCTGTGATTCTTGGGGTTGCAAAGAGTCAGACGTGACTGAGCAACTGAACTGAACTGAAGGGTTAGGAGATCAAAGAATGTTTCTTTTAGGAAGGCCAGCAGAGTTTCTCAGTTGTGATGCTGTTGATGTTTTAGGCTGGATAATTATTTGTTGGTAATTATTTGTTGGGGTTGGGGGTTGCCCTGTGCGTTGTAGAATCCCCAACTGCTACCTATTGGATGTTAGAAAATCCCTTCTTCAGCCGTTGAGGCAACCAAAAATGTCTCAACATTCCCAAATGTCCTTTGAGGGATCAAAATGGCCCTGAGTTGAGAACTACTGAAATGAGAACTACTGAAACAGGGGGAGAGGAAATCTCTCTAAGGGAGTAACATAGGAGCAGAGACAGCACTGAAATGAGGACCCCAGCTATATTAGTATTTGGGGGAAGGACTTTCCTAACCAGGAGCAGAGTGAGAACAGGTATGGCTTTCTAGGCAAAGATAGGTACTTTGGACTGTTTTCTCAGCGTCTTGGGGTTAGTGGAAGGTTTGGTGCAGGGTAGTGACACAAGTTCATTTATAGTTTAAAAGGATCCCTGGTGGCTTCTGTACAGAGAATAGATTTTAGGAGTTATGAGAGTGAAGCCAGAGACCAGTTAGGAGGCTGTGATAGATGATGGTGACTTAGGCCCAGCAATAGCATTTGAGGTGGTGCAAAGCAGTTGCATTTGGTTATATTGGAAAGGTGGAGCTGGTAAGTTTTGCTGATAGTTTGGATGTGGGATGTGCTGCGATCCATGGGAAGAGGGGTCATGGATAACTCCAAGGTTTGGTGGGTAGATGATGGCACTATTAATTGAGGTGGGTCCATTCTGAAAGAGATCAGCCCTGGGATTTCTTTGGAAGGAATGATGCTAAAGCTGAAACTCCAGTACTTTGGCCACCTCATGCGAAAAGTTGACTCATTGGAAAAGACTCTGATGCTGGGAGGGATTGGGGGCAGGAGGAGAAGGGGCCGACAGAGGATGAGATGGCTGGATGGCATCACTGACTCGATGGACGTGAGTCTGAGTGAACTCCAGGAGTTGGTGATGGACAGGGAGGCCTGGCGTGCTGCGATTCATGGGGTCGCAAAGAGTCGGACACGACTGAGCGACTGAGCTGAACTGAACCCTGAGGGAGAAGCAGGTGTGTTTGGAGAGTCATCATGGGGGAAAGGAGTGGGTGAGATAAGGCCACGTAATGTGAAGGGGCCAGCCAGATGATACATGCCCTAATGGTACATGAATGGCTTCAGGTACTGTTCTGTACTTGATAGATTGAGGAATTTGGGGCCAGATGAAAGACAGTAGTTTTATGTTAGAAATCTTTCTGGTTGCATGGGGGAAATGAACAAATGAGGGATGATTGAGAGAGGGTTGAGACTAAAGGCAGAGAGATTAATATGGAGTTGATACGCTTTTCTGTTGTACCAGGCTGAATCAAGACAGCGTCTTAGGGGTATAAAAAGCAGAAAAAGTACACTAAATAGTCACTAGGTGATTAAATGATAGAATTTGGTTATTGATTAAAGCAAAGGGAGGATTCTGAGTTTGGGTTTCTAGTCACTCACTAGGATATGTCAATAGAATAGGAATGAGATGGCCTTAGTCTATTCATAATTTATGTTTTGCCTCATATTAAGAGAGATTTAAGGAAATTTCCTTGTGGTCCAGTGGGTAGGACTCATGCTTTCACTGCCATGACCCAGGATCAATCCCTGATTGGGGAACTAAAATCCTGAAAGCTGTGAGGTTTAGCCAAAAAAAAAAAGAGAGAGATGTAAAAGAGTTACAATTAAATATATGATTAATAAACCCATTAAAATAGGAGATGTATATAAGTGTACTAGAAATGAATTGGCTAACATTGTTACTCCAATTAATCATGAAATTTATCTTTCTGCTTCCTGAAAATCTAGACAAAAAATGTGGGAAAGAAATGGTTATTTAATTCTCATTGTTTGTTGGAAGGAAACAAACCAGCTCATCAAGAGGAGAGAGGCTTTTTTCCAGGAACTAAATTGTATGGGCACTTACACAACAGACATTATTACATAATGCAATGGACAATTCAACAGAAAATGTAGAGATGTTCTTCACGTTATTGTTTCTTAAGCGAATCCTTAATTAAAGCAAGAGTAAGGATTTTTAAATGAAAGGGCAGTCCGAGTCCTCACCTTACTGGCTTCCTCGCATGTCGCTGTGCTCTAAGTGTTGGAGGAATGAGGACGTGCACACCTACCCCAGCTCCAGCGGACTGTGCAGCCCTGAAAGTCCTGTAAGCCGAGGAGCTCCGTGCAGGCATATTTGGGAAGCTGTCTGGTGTCATGGTCTCCACATGTTCTCTCTTACGTGCAGTGTCCTTTTCCTTCTTGAGAACTGCCTCTTAAAGTCACTCAGATACAAGGATGAGAATGGTCATTTGAGGAACATAGTCTCAGTTTTCTCATCTATAAAATGGGGATATTGTTAGTGTTTATAGAAGTGTTTTGATATAATGCATGTGTGCATTTGACACATAGAAAGTGCTCAGTAAATATTGGTTGTCATTGTAATTATTAGTTTTAACTTTTCTTGTGTTGAGCTTTTGCATTATAGTTTTGCTTTTTTCTAATTTGGGGTATAATTGACATACAGCATTACACTAGTGTCAGGTATTCAATGTAATGATTTTTTCTTGTAGAGACCTTAAGATTTACTCTGTAACACCTTTCAAATATGCAATACAATATTATTAACTATGGGTGCTAGTCTGTACATTTATATCCCCATGACTTATTTATTTTATAGCTAGAAGTTTATACCTTTTGACTCCACCCATTTCATCAACCTCCCCCCCTCCCCCCACTGTTTTTACTTTTTATTTGGCTTCTAGTCAAGCTTTACATTTTCTATGGGTGCTCAATAAATATTTGTAGTTGACTGACTTCAGAGTTTTTGCTTTAAGACAAAACACTAACACATCTAACAAGCTAAAAAAATGACAACCATGAATCTATAAGGCAACTTTGTGCCTTTTCCAAGGAACTAATTTCAGAGTAGTCAATACTTGGAACAACTCTATAATGTTAAGGAAGCATTTAACTTTGTTAGTACAGCTAACCAAATGTTACCATCTTGCAAACTTCAGGCTGAATGCCTGAGGTTTAGTCAGAAAAAGGAAGGTTAAAAGATGCTATAATGTGCAAGCTCATATATTTGATGATTGAGAACTGCTGGAAAAAGGAACATTTTCCAGGGGTGCAGAGGAAACATTTTTATACTACGTGGTATTGCAAAGTGATACTTTCCCTCCAACTCCTTTTTCTGTACATTCAAGTTTAATTCTAACCTTTCTTTTCTCTTTATATTTTGCTGTATAATCTTTGTTTTGGTTACCTATTGCTGTGTAACATATTAACCCAAACTTAGCAACTTAAAACCACAAACATCTCTTCCCTCACTAGTTTCTGAGGGTCAGAAATCAAGGAGTAGCTTAACCAGCTGGTTCTGGGTCTGTGTCTCTCATGAAATTGCACACAGGGTGTTGGCTGGACCTGCAGTTGTCTGAGCATTTGGCTGGACTGCAGAATCTGCTTTCAAGCTCCGCCTCCTGATGATTGGCAGCCTTCATATTTTTGCCAACTGTTGACCAGAGGGCACAGTTTCGCCCCATATGTACCTGTCTGTGGTAGTGGCTGCATGCAGCATGGTAACGGCTTTCCTCAGATGGGGAGAGAAACCAAGATATCAACCTCATCGTCTTTAACAACATGACCTTGGCAATAACATACAATCACTTCTGCCATGCCAGCCCTGGTATGACGAGGTAACACAGGGATGAAAATATCAGGAGGTGGGGACCATTGGGAGCCACCTTGGAGACTGGCTACCCCAGATTTCATCTGTTAGTGGAACTCCAGCTGTGGTCCTGATATGTAACCATTCCTTATGTAGTGGCTTATCTTTTGGGTGTTCCTGTGTGGTATCAGGTTCCTATTGTTTGAAACTAAATTTATCATCTCCCTTCCCATGCCCTACTGACTTTTTTAAGTGACTTGGGTTTACAACCTTGAAGCCATTTCTTTTACTTTTCCTTTCCATCTTATCAGTTGTTAAGGTCCTGATTTTGTATTTTCTTAACTCAGTGTCTCTCAAATCGTCTTTTTTTTTTTTTTTTTTTATTCCTATGGCTGTCATCCTGGTAAGATCCTTACCACTTCACATCCACAATTAAAATAGCTGTGTGATTAGTAGCCTGGCTCTGAATCTCTCCTTTCCAGTCCATTTTATATGCTTCTCTCTAATCTTCCTGAATCCTGACTTCATTACATCATACCTTGTGATATAATTGTTAAAATTCAGGTAATTTTTCTCGAGGTCCTTAACCTCTTGGGAGTATGTAATAGTATTGACAGGAGGGCTTATATGAGAAAAATTGATCCATTATGGACTCAGATTTATTTAAGACTTGAAAAATGATCTTGAACATTACAAGATGATGAAAAGCTTATTAAAAAAATATATTTAATTAAAAAGTAAGGTTTGAGAAACTACAGTTTGATTTGGGGGGATAAGAAATATTTGAATTGTTTTATTGATGGATAATTGCTACTACAGAAATTAAAATATTTTCATAGCAATAGTGAAGAAGAGACTTTTTCTGGAGGTGGGGAGTTGGTTTGATAGAATGGCTTATGCTGGGCATCATGAAAAGTGTATATTCAGACAGCACGCCTGAGGGCCAGCCTGGGACATGAGTTCTTAGGAAGAACAGTTTTGTTTTGCCACCAAGCCCAGGCTGACCAGCAGATGAACTCGCTTATTGTTTCCCTCTGCCTACTGAGGGCTGATTTGTCTAGTTCCCCTTGTCACTGAGGATGCCTCCCGTTTGGTGCCCAAAACTTTGTCTTCTCTCCCTGGTTGTCTGGAAAAACCCACGCCCCTTCAGATTGTGAAGACAGGCAGTGACGCCTTCTCCCCTGTAACCACCAAGCCCCCAATGTCTATTCAGTTCAGTTCAGTTTAGTCGCTCAGTCGTGTCCAACTCTTTGTGACCTCATGAACCACAGCATGTCAGGCCTCCCTGTCCATCACAACTCCTGGAGTTTGCGCAAACTCATGTCCATTGCGTCGGTGATGCCATCCAACCACCTCTATCCCCTCACCCCTGGGCAAACCCTGGGCAGCTGTTTACTGCTCTGCTTTTAGGTTCTTTGGTTATTGGCTCTTGGGATCGCTCTCACTTAGTCTTTTAGAACAGGCTTTGGGGATCATGTAGTTTGCATACCACTGGAAACAAAAGTTATGATATTTTTCAAACTCGCTGAAGGCAATTTTTCACAGTTCTTAGGAGTGTGCCATTATTATGCCTTTAGGGATCCTTGTATGATAATCTTTGGGCTCATCAAGGAGCTATTTCTTATTCCTGAAGTCGGGTTTCTACCCGCTGAGCACATTACCTTAAAGATTAAAGTCTGGATTTTAATTTGTGTATCTTATTCCCAGTTTAATTTCTCCCCCTCCCCCACCCCACCACCACCTTTCTTCTTAGGAGAAACAATCGCAGCACTTACAGATGTGAGCAGCCTGAATCGCCCAGAATCAGATGGCCAGATCACAATTTTTACAGATAAAACAGGAGTCATAAAGGCTGCAAGATTACTTCTTTCTTCAGTGACAAGAGTGTTGCTACTGGCAGACCGAGTAGTCATTAAGCAAATAATAAGATCGAGAAATAAGGTACTTACCTTTCTGATGTTTCTACTTGTATCTTTCAGGGTTGTTTAGAAAGTTGTTTTTTAAGTTAATTGCAAGTAATTTGGCAATGTTTGTCTATTTTGTTTATTATTCTAATTGTCTATAGTTTAAAAGTGGTGTTTCATCTATACCTATAATTCCTAAATGTGTGCACTGGACCTAAATTTTTGGTTACAAATAACATTTCTTCTCAGAAAGCCATTATCTGCTTGTTGAGGTTTATTGGTGAAAACTTTTGATTTGGGATAAAGACAAATTTGGGATAAAAAGTCAAGTACCATGACAATGTGTGTAGTGGAAACCTACCTGATGAAAATATTGAATTCCTCAGTACCTCCCCCCACCAAGGCAGATATAACAATTTTTATGCTTAAGAAAATGCTTGGGTGGGAGGGAGGCTTAAGAGGGAGGGGTTATTTATATACTTATAGCTGATTCATGTTGTTGTACAGCAGAAACTAACACAACATTGTAAAGCAATTATCCTCCAATTAAAAAAGAAAAAGCTCAGTCACCTGAAACCACAATTATGCACATTATAAAATTTCTGTATGCAGAGTTTCTAAATATTACTGAATAATCACAAAATTTAAAGAACAGATTTTGACTCTCCCAGACTAGACCTCTTCTATGGCTGTTATTGTCTCCATCAACTGGGAGCCAGGGTGTGTATGGATACAATCACTTTTTTCCCTGGATACTCCCTGAGGCAGGGAGAGCAGTCAGCCAGGGACGGGACCCTCCCACTGGTTTGAAGACAAGACTACCTGGAAAAGTGTAAGATTAAAGAGAAAACGAATTTAGGAGGTGGATCGGGCAGTGCTAGAGGAATAAGAAAAACCTTCCTCTCTCTGGAAGACAGAGGTTTTGCTCAGTGGTGGGATTTGCCTTATCTGCCATGGTCGCCTGGACTTCCTGAGCTGCCAGGGCCCATTAACATGCCAAACATCTATCATAGCCTCATTAAAAATAAGTACACACAGGATATCTGTGTTTTCTTTACCTATCTTGGTCTGACTAAAACTAATCCAGTACTGTTATTTCAGAGAAAAGAATTTGAAAATATGTTTCACATCTATTTACTTTATTTCTGATATCAAGAAAATACATAACACTGTCTGGTGGCTGTATTACAAACATGCCATCTCTCCACCCCTGGCTGCCCAAAACTTCTTGACAGTTATTCACCACAAGCAGTTTCTGACTGACTCAAACTTTTCCCGCTCTTGAAGTCCCCCATCTCCCTTCCTCTCCTCAGTCTTCCACCTTTCTGAGAAGGATGGGACTTCCCCAGCTCTGGTTCTCTGAACCTTAAAGCTTCTTGTATCATCTCATCCTCATCCCCGTCCTCATTCTCTGGAGATTCGATCACCTTCGCCCTGCCCAGTTGCCACCTTCTCCAGACTTTGTTACATAAATGGGAGCTCTTGCATATTTAGTCATTTCATTTCCTTTTTCCTTTAATTTTCAAGGAAGCCCACTTCCTATCCTAAAAAGAGATCATTCCCTAGATGACTCTAACCTTTGAATCTACTTCTCTGAGCCCCTCCTTCTTCTCTGTCTTCTCCTGGGACTCTTTCCCAACTTTCCTCTAGAATTTAGAATTTCTTTTTTGTTCCTCTGTTGCCTCAGGCTTTGATGTCTTAGTCTCTTTCACATCTAAACCTGAAATAAAATAATCTCTTTTGCAGGTTCTTGCAACTATGGAAAGACTGGAGAAAGTGAATAGCTTTCAAGAGTTTGTCCAAATATTCAGTCAGTTTGGAAATGAAATGGTGGAGTTTGCACATCTAACTGGAGATAGACAAAATGTATGTATTTACCCTATTTACAAGTCTTGAGATACATGCATACTTTTCAGTTTGGTTAGAGATGTGATCTTCGTGATCATTTGGATTGGTTGTCTTGCTTATTAAATCTATAACCTTGCTCTTAAAAGCCTTTCCTGAAGAAGCCAGGATAAAGTAAATAGATCTGTGTGTCTTGTGTTGCTCACAGATAATAGTTAAATATTTTCCCACCTCTCACACTGGGAAAGGTCATACTTGCCTTCAAGGCCCAATTCAAGTACTTCCTCTTTTTACAGAATTTTCCATTTGACTCTTCTACAAGGGCTCAGGCAAATAAATGAGTCATCATACATATCCTGGTAATATTTTATTACATATCTCTGTTATTGTTCTTTGTGTAACTTGTTATATATTATTCTATTGTTACATCTTTATAATTGTTTTACATTAATTTAATAGTAATAACCCAAGCACTGGGTTATTGCATTGGCTATACGTTAGCTGATCTTGTTTGACTCTCAAAACAGCTGTGAAAGTAGGTATTGTTATTACTGTTTCACACGAGGCTGAACTTGAGAGGATAATACACTTTCCTAAGGTGACTCTTCTAGCAGATTGAACTCAATTGTGTCTGATTCTAAAGCCTGTAGTTTCCAGCTGCACCTTGATGTTGGTTCTTTGTAGTAGTGTTCCCCAGTTCAGACTGTAAGTTCTGAAGTTTAGGGGAGATAGAAGACCACATCATATCCAGGATTGCCTTTCTTTGTTGGGGGACTTGTGCATGATTTTATCATGTCAAGTTAAATATATAATTGACCTCTTCTTGAGATGCTCTGGTAGAGTCCTGTAGACTGGTTTTGGGCGTGAACTTTCCTGGTTTATAGCTGGAGTTGAAAGATGGTTTTTGGCATAAAAAGTGGCGGGCTGGATTATATGCTTCACTTAGTTCTTCTTGGACATCCGGGGTTAATGAGACCTCTGTTTTGTCCTGTGGACCAGCCCTCTAACATTGAGATGCCATCTTTTTGATCACTTGCTATCACCTACAATATGTGGTGTAATGTATGGTTTGCAAGTGTTGTGTATATACATTGGATGCCTTGTCATCTAGACCCACAGGGTTTTTTTGCCGGAAGTCCCATTCAGTATGTTAAAGACAAGGAATAGGTGGAAATTTTAGCAGTGACCTCAACTTTTATTTTTGATTGCTACTCCTGATGGGTGATAATCACATGCAGGACACAGACTTTGGAATGTTACCTTGTGATCTGAATTAGCTTCGGGGTTTTGTGCAGTTTTTCATTTACTAGGTATAACTTTGTTTCCTATTAAAGAAAGCTGTATTGAGATACAAGTGAATGAGAGTGATATTATTGTAGAGATAACTTTACATCCACTCTAATTTATTAGATAAAAGGCAAACCATTTTCAAACTTTAGGTCTTTCTTATTTATAAGAAAAGACTTCATCCAGTTCGCAAATGAGAAAAAAAACGACTATGAAAATTTTATGTAATCCAAATTTCAGTGTCTATAAGTAAAGTTATTATAACACAGCTATATTGACTTGTTTATGTATTGTCTGCTGCTGCTGCTGCTAAGTCACTTCAGTCATGTCCGACTGTGTGTGACCCCATAGACGGCAGCCACCAGGCTCCCCCATTCTTGGGATTCTCCGGGCAAGAACACTGGAGTGGGTTGCCATCCTTCTCCAGTGCAGGAAAGTGAAAAGTAAAAGTGAAGTCGTCCAGTCATGTCCGACTCTTCACGACCCCATGGACTGCAGCCTACCAGGCTCCTCCATCCATGGGATTTTCCAGGCAAGAGTACTGGAGTGGGGTGCCATTGCCTTCTCCTATGTATTGTCTAAGCTAGCTTTTATACTACACTGGCAGAATTAAGTCGTTGTTTCAGAGACCAAATGAACCAGAAAGTCTCAAAAACTTATTATCTGGCCTTTTATTGAAAATCTTGGCTGACCTCCAATTTAGATGGTTATAATCAAGCTATTATGAGAGTATTTGATTGTAGATTTAATCAGCAAGATTTGAGGACCCTCTGTGATAGCACACCTTCATATTGAAGGCTGTATGAAGAAAAACCAAATGAAAAAAAAAAACAAAATACAGTGTCTACTTCAGAGTTTATATTCTAGTTGGGGAAAATTATATACCCAAGAAACATCTTAACATTTTACAGCAGCATATAGGCTAACTTTAGGATTTAAAAAAAAAAAAATTCACATTGAGATGAATAAGCACTTAGGTGGGGTTAATCAGACATGGTTCCTGAAAGAGTTGACTTTTAAGTGTCTAATTTGAAGGAAATAATGGTCCACAAATGCTGAATAAATAAGTCACTTTTAATTAAGTAAAGCATGGGATGGTTGTTTCTGGTTGGGAGTGAGGTGTCCTCACCTGGGCACAGGAATGTCAGGTGTGCAGGCCGCCAGAACGTGAGCTGCATGACAGCTTATCCGCCTCACTTCTGGCTCTGCCGCCCTTACTGAGGGCAGCTGTTTCTACTCCGTCGTGTTAAGGTATTTACACTGAAATGGTGACATTTTATTAAACTTTATTCTGTTTTTATTTTTCAAAAAGTAGTGTTAGTTAAATTGTTGAATATTGTTTTTCTTGAATAAATGGTTTCCCAAGAAATTGAGTTTTTTGCATGATCCTAGGCAGCTCAGTGGTTTTATTCCATTTTTAGGATTTGAAGGATGAAAAGAAAAAGGCAAAAATGGCAGCAGCTAGGTCAGTTCTTGAAAAGTGTACAATGATGCTGCTCACAGCTTCAAAGGTAAGACAAGTTTTGTTTTACTATGTTGTAAGTTAATTAGAAACCCTAAATGCACATAATTTATATATATTTCACTTTTTAAAAAGATGAAAGTGATAAATTGGAATATAGGCTATAGTAGTCAAATTTCAGTTATTCTTTAACAAGAAAGTTAACTTCCATCCCTGGTCCAAACATCAGGTAATCTGTGAGTCGGCTTTGAGCAACTAAGCAGAAAACGGCTTATTAGGTGCTGCGAATGGAGGCCAGTCACACTGGGTCAGAGCCTGCACGGCCTGCACGGTCTCGCTGGGGAGCCCGCACACACGCTCTAGAAAAACTAGGCGAGCTGGAATCTGTTAAGTAACTGGAGTATTAAGTCTGCTCTTAGTTTGTTTATTCTGTAATTTCATACCTCTCAGTCCTTATTCTGCTTTTCGCAAAATTGTCAGTCAAGAGCTTGTAATTCCATACGGCAGTAGGCCAGAAAATTGGTACAATTCAAGAGTGCACTGCTGAACATCTCATTAGCACTTTCTGGGAATTGCCTTTTCTTTTCAGAACATTGCTTCCATGCTAGGATCACTGAAGGCACAGAAACAGGCTTCCCTGGAGCCTGTGTGGAAGGCTCTGTTCACAGCTGGGCCCTGGAGTAGTTTCTCCTTTATATCATTTTTTGAAAATCAAAGATGCCTCCACAGTCACAAAACATCTGTCCATTTTTCCTCATTCTTTTTTTAGCTCTTGCACATATTAGGCAACATTTTAAGTTTTAATCATGATGAAGATATAGGGTTTGTTTTTTTTTTCCCAACAGTTTTAAGTAAGCATGTTAAAGTCTAAAGATGCGGTTTTGTACCCTGCCTTTTTCACTTAAACTTGCTTTTACTCTTTACTCATCCTGCTTCCACCTTTAGTGAGGAGAAGCGCTGGGTGAGCCAGGGACACAGGAGATTTTGGTAAAGAACCATTTTTATTAGCATGGCCTGTTCTCTGTAAGATTTTGTGTATTATGATATGGGTCAAATCTTAACATAAAATTTTTCAATTGTTTCAAAGACTTGTCTCAGGCATCCCAACTGTGAGTCAGCACATAAAAACAAAGAAGGAGTATTTGACCGGATGAAAGTGGCATTGGATAAGGTCATTGAAATTGTAACCGAATGCAAACCAAATGGAGAGAATGACATTTCATCTATCAGTATTTTTACTGGGATTAAGGAATTCAAGGTAAGAATACAGAGAGTATATTTTGTTTTTTTCTTGCCATTTCAAAGAAACATTATAAATAATACTCATACTTCCGTGTGGTATTTTAGAATACAGACGCTTCACAAAGCAAGATATTTGTCTTTAAAACAATGCTATAGTATATAAGGAAGTTCCCTGTTGGGCCAGATGGTAAAGAATCTGCCTGCAATACAAGAGACCCAGGTTTGATTCCTTGGTTGGGAAGATTACCTGGAGAAGGGAATGGCCACCCACTCCAGTATTCTTGCCTGGAGAATTCCATGGATAGAGGAGCCTTGCAATCTATAGTCCATGGGGTCACAAAGAGTCAGACACGACTGAGTTACTAACACACTTATAGGGTATAAACTTAATATTCAGTAACATAAGGCTTAGTGCAGTTTGTACAGAGAATACCAGTGTGGGGTTATGGTAGTTACCCTGGCTGTGTTTAGCTGTATGGTTTAACTGTACCCTCCTGTCCTCTGTTCAGAACGGCTTTCCCTTCGCAGTCTTTAGAGCAGTACCATACCATCCGCATCTGATGACCAACAGTAAATCAATTCTGCTGGAATTCCTGCTCTTCCCTGTGCTATAGAATTGATACTTTGAGACTGTAGTGATAGCAGTAGTATTAATTATAATTAAAAATTTTTAATGAACAATAACGCATACTAACATTTATCAAGCACTTACTCTGTGCCCATCCTAAATGCTTTAAATATGTGCATGTGTACATCACACAAGAATATTATTATTATGGCATTATACTGTTGAGGAGACTGAGAAACAGAAATTAAGTAACTTGCAAGCTACAAAGTGCCAGAGTTAGGATTTGAAAGTCAGCAGCCTGATCCCAGAATCCCCATCTGCCCTAAATGAGTTTTAGGGCAGAACTCATTGCACGTCAGAGAGGTGGTGACAAGCACTCTTTGGTAGGAGCAGTGCCTAGTTGGGAAAACCCTAGGAAGTCATCTAATCAGATCAGATCAGTCGCTCAGTCGTGTCCGACTCTTTGCGACCCTATGAATCGCAGCACGCCAGGCCTCCCTGTCTATCACCAACTCCCGGAGTTCACTGAGACTCACGTCCATCGAGTCAGTGATACCATCCAGCCATCTCATCCTCTGTCTTCTTGCCTTGCCCCCTTCTCGTCTTGCCCCCAATCCCTCCCAGCATCAGAGTCTTTTCCAATGAGTCAACTCTTTGCATGAGGTGGCCAAAGTATTGGAGTTTCAGCTTTAGCATCATTCCTTCCAGAGAACACCCAGGGCTGATCTCCTTCAGAATGGACTGGTTGGATCTCCTTGCAGTCCAAGGGACTCTCAAGAGTCTTCTCCAACACCACAGTTCAAAAGCATCAATTCTTTGGCACTCAGCCTTCTTCACAGTCCAACTCTCACATCCATACATGACCACAGGAAAAACCATAGCCTTGACTAGACGAACCTTTGTTGGCAAAGTAATGTCTCTGCTTTTGAATATGCTATCTAGGTTGGTCATAACTTTCCTTCCAAGGAGTAAGCGTCTTTTAATTTCATGGCTGCAGTCACCATCTGCAGTGATTTTGGAGCCCAGAAAAATAAAGTCTAACACTGTTTCCACTGTTTCCCCATCTATTTGCCATGAAGTGATGGGACCAGATGCCATGATCTTTGTTTTCTGAATGTTGAGCTTTAAGCCAACTTTTTCACTCTCCACTTTCACTTTCATCAAGAGGCTTTTTAGTTCCTCTTCACTTTCTGCCATAAGGGTGGTGTCATCTGCATATCTGAGGTTATTGATATTTCTCCCAGCAATCTTGATTCCAGCTTGTGCTTCTTCCAGTCCAGCGTTTCTCATGATGTACTCTGCATATAAGTTAAATAAACAGGGTGACAATATACAGCCTTGACGTACTCCTTTTCCTATTTGGAACCAGTCTGTTGTTCCATGTCCAGTTCTAACTGTTGCTTCCTGAGCTGCATACAGATTTCTCAAGAGGCAAGTCAGGTGGTCTGGTATTCCCATCTCTTTCAGAATTTTCCACAGTTTATTGTGATCCACACAGTCAAAGGCTTTGGCATAGTCAATAAATCAGAAATAGATGTTTTTCTGGAACTCTCTTGCTTTTTCCATGATCCAGCGGATGTTGGCAATTTGATCTCTGGTTCCTCTGCCTTTTCTAAAACCAGCTTGAACATCAGGAAGTTCACGGTTCACGTATTGCTGAAGCCTGGCTTGGAGAATTTTGAGCATTACTTTACTAGCGTGTCTAATAGGCCTGTGTTATTTAATGGATGGGAAAACTCGGACCCTGAGAAGCTCTCTAATACGCTAAGGGTTACCTACGTCTCCAGCAGCCAGGACTGCAGCTGGAATGGTATTCTTTCCATCTTACACTGCACTTGGACTTTTTCTTTTTTTGGCTGAGCCACACAACACGTGGGATATTAGTTCCCTGACCAGGGATCAAAACTGTATCCCATTGGAAGCAGAGTCTTAACCACTGGACCACCAGGGAAATCCTGCACTTTGACTTTTAATTGTGTAATGGTAGGACATGGGGTGAAAGAGAAAAATGGAACACTTGTTCTCAATATTTTCTCATTTGTTCTCTAAACTTCCCTTTTAGGTGAATATTATTGTACCCATGTTTTTGAGGAGGAAAGCTAATATGTGCTAGAACCCTTGTTTAGAACCAGGACTCTGATCCCAGAGTCCATGACCTTTGGGTTTACACCTCTGGCTTTGTTTACGTGCTGTCCGTCTTACCCTGTGTCTCTTCCTGAGAGGAAGGAAGCTCCAGGGACCAGCCATTCTTTCAGAGTTTTTATTACTGAAAGGAATCTTAGGGCTTATTTTTCTAATCCCTTGTTTTTGTTAAGGCCGAAAGGAGAGAGGTCAAAGGACCATTAGGGAAACCAGTCAATGTAAAGCCAGGTCTCTGGCTACCTGGCACTGCATTTCTGGTTCCGGGTTAACTAGACCAGTGCGGTACCTGTGGCTGCTGTTGACCTTTCGCCAGCACGCATTCTGCACAGAGAGCTGTTTTGAATACACTCTCCCTGTTGGTGGTGATCTTCTTTGCATCTGTAGAGGGAAACTGGATGTATTCATTACTTTGAATATATGGACAGATCTTATGAAAACCTGCAAATGAGTGGCTTTCATAAAAATGCTACTAAGTTACTGTTTTAAAAGCCATATATGATTCTCTTTAAAGGGAAAATAAAAAACCTTAAATGGTTTGTGGGCTGATTTTTATGTTGTAGTTATCTTTAAATCCTCAAATTCTCAGGTTCTCCTTGTCAGTTCCATACTTCACTTTTATCTGTGTTCTTTCCTGGCTTAAAAAAACCAACCCTGCCTCCATAGGACAGAGTGATTATTGGAGATAACTTGGGCCGAGAGAAGGGGAAGCTATTACTTCCCTGTAGCCTCTCGACCTTTCCAAATCTTGATATTTGCATGGGTCCTGTTAAAAATGGGTCTTATAATAAGGATCAATTTGAAATAATTGTTGTGAAAAGACCTTGAAGTATGAAGCAATTGTATGTTGTCTTTATCTGCACAAGAATTTTGCCCACAATCGTGATCATCACCACTTAGTGCCTCCTAGCCCAGGTTGTTTCTATGGGATATTTCAGGGGCTAGAGGTTGAAGGGCTAAGGTTGAAGTGGCATGGCACATCTCAGACAGCTGAGAGAGAGAAGGTTGCCCTAATGGCATGTGTTCATCACACATTCAGGGAACTCTAAGCACAGGATGGCTGAAGTGAAAGGTTTAGAAACTCAGAAAGGTGAGAGGGACTGTTGGAAAGACATAAAGACAAGACCCTGGAAGGGTGTGTGCTAGGCGGTACAAGTCTGGGCTTGGTTTTATTGGTGGTGGGGAACCAATTAGAGGGAGGGGGCAATATCTGAAGGTATACATTTTAGGAAGATTATCCAGGCCCCCTGGTAGAGAATGTTTTGGTCAGGGAGGTCTGATGGGGAAATGGAACAAAATGTAGGGAGACCAGTTTCACTGAATTAATGAAGGAAAAATTGACGCCTTTCCCAGCTCTTGCTGTACCCCACACCCTCCACACCCTTCCCCCTGGGCTCAACACATAGTCGTTTTTGGCTGTAACATCTTCCAAGACTTTGCCTTGGCATTTTCTCAGATAACAAATCCTGTATCTGGAGGTAGGTTCATTTTCCCTACCAGTTGCTACATGATCACGCTCTTTCACTGACCGTATAGAAATGTTTTGTTGCTAGCCGTCGGAATGAAGCTCTGCACAGCCACTGTTGGCTCTTGAGCAATGTGGGCCCCCTGGGTTTGTGGACAATAAAGTTTGTTCACAAACTTTTGTTGGAGGTTTGTTGGAGGTTGTATTTCTCCTGAGCTTTCAGACAGGGAAAGAAATTGCAAGCTTCTTCTTGGGCCCTGGGAGGAGAGTACAGCACATCTGCTTAGGTGGGAATGTTGACTCCTGTGGATGTATATCCTTTTTGTTCTCAGATGAATATTGAAACTCTTCGGGAGAATCTTTATTTTCAGTCAAAAGAGACTCTCTCAGCGATGTTGGAAGCCCTCTTGGAGCGCACGGAGGACTTCACTGATTGTGCCTACACCAGCCATGAGCACAGAGAACGCATCTTGGAACTGTCAGCTCAGGCGAGGACGGAATTGCAGCAGTTAATTTCTGTGTGGATTCAAGCTGTAAGAACTTGATTTCATCAAAGTAAATCCTCTGTGATTGCTTTGCCCTAAAGTTCTGAGAGTTATGCAGGTGCTGTAATCATCAGGAGTGTGAATGTGGTCCAGAATGGGACAAGGGAGTCTCCTCCCTTTTCTGCGTCCTGCTTAACCTTCCAGCATTCCCGTGCCGACAGCCCTCGGCCTGTGCTCTTTCACCCTGACCCGTCTGGATTCTGAGTCACCCCCACTAGTTCACCCTGTTGGCCCCACTCGTCCACCAAAATCACCTCTGGAAAATCCCTCCCGAAGTGCTTCTTCAGAGTAAAGATCAGAGTAGTAGAACCCCTACCTAGAGATTCTTGGGTCCTGAGTCTTACTGCTGGATTCTTTCAGATGTGCACAGTTCTTAATTCTGAGGACACCTGATTTACAGACACAAGGATTTGGAAAACTCATGGAGGTTCAGATGCAGTGAAGACAAGGGTAGATCCAGCTGGCAGGTGAAAGATTTTTCACCCTGGCACAGATTCCTGGTCTCAGATTGGTGGGCAGCCACTTAAAAAGCCTTGAATAGGCTGCTGATGTGCTTCAACATGGAAGTTATGTGGGCAACAGTGGCAAGGACTGGCAGCAGTGGTACAACATAAGGCAGTATACATCCAGTCTCTGACAGAGGGTGGATCACAGATTTGAAAGATAGAGCCCTGACTCATGTCTCTGGCACCATTTATTTGTTGCTTAGTCCTAGGCTATGTCAAGAATGCGTTTAACATGATTTACAGCATACAAGTCTGGAAGTCATGGACATAGGCTTAGGCCGAAAGATGAAGGGTGAAGGTGCCTGAGGACCCAGCAGTCTGCTTCCTTGTGAAGAGATGGGTTTATGAATGAAGACTAAGATAAATCAGTGATTTCCCTCAGAATTTCTTGGCATCACAACATTGCAAATCCTCATATTAACAAGGAAACTTTAACTCGGGTAAAATGATGTCAGGAATAAAAGCAGTATTTTGTGTTCAGCTTGACTTGAATTATCTATGTGGTATCTAATCTGAAGTGGAGATTGCTTCAGAGTTAAGTTTTAAGCCCAACATGCGATATAAAGAGTTTCTGTGAGGAAACACTCTTTGCGTTGGGAATCCAGTTCTATCAGTACTTAAATATGCAGGTATCACCTTTCACATGTTTCACAGCACTTGGATCTCTTATTCTGCATATCAGATGTATTGTTCATTCATGTACCCTTTTTAGCAGTTATTGCTCAGTGCCTTTTATATGCCAGGCATCAGAAATCTAAAGATGGATTAAATAAAATTTTTGCAAGAATTTTGCAATGTAGAAAAATGTGAGAAGGTATGAGACAAGTCCAAAAAACTTTGTAAGTGTCCCAAGAGAAGGGACAGGTCATATGTGAAGCGTTTGAAGGAGCAAGAGGAATCTAGAAGCTTCATGAAGAGATTGACATTTAGCTGGAATTTATTCATTCAAAGAATTGAATACCTGCTACCTTGCATTTGCTGTGCCAGGTATAATGCACTCATCGGTGAACAAAATACGTGTGATCCCAGCCTTCACAGAGCTTATCAAAGCCTAGTGAGCAAAATAAACTGTAAACAAAAAAATAAAATAAAAACTACATATGTAATTGCAAATTAAGATGATTACTTTGAGAAAAGGTTAGAGAGGGTAAGAAGAGGGTCTAGATTGTGTGATCAAAGAAGGCCTTTCTAAGAAACAGAAATTTTTGTAAGGATTTGAAGATTGAATAGGGTTTTAATTTTTGATTAGGTTAAGAATGAAGAGATGAGCATTCCAGGCAGAAGATAAAACAGATTAGTTTTAGCCATGATAAATTTATTAAAGAAAATTAGATTTTAAAAATTCCAGTATTTAAAAGTTAGAGTTGAAAAATGTAACTAAATATTCTCCTTGCCACTTTAACATAAACAGGTGAATTTTTAAAATATACTTTCATATAGTTCACAGAATGGTATTAAAATTTTATTGTTATTTGTAGTTAGAGTACAATTGGAATTGCTAGACGAAAAAGATAACTCTTCACATGTACTTTTAAATTTTTTTAGCAAAGCAGGAAAACAAAAAGCATCGCTGAAGAACTGGAACTCACTATATTGAAAATCAGTCACAATCTCAATGAGCTTAAGAAAGAGGTAAGTTGGTTGGAAGTCTGGCCTCTTTTAATTCTTTGCAAGTTGTCACGTTGTACAGCATGTACAACATGCCTTAGAATCAGGATGTTCCTGTGCCCAGAGAATGCTATTTAAAAGTTTTCCTTTGCCCTAGTTATTTTGAAGCAATTGTTTTATTGGGGCCATCATCCTCAAAAATTGTACACAAATGTTTATAACAGCCCCAAACTGGAAACAATCTAAATTTCCATCAACAAGGAAATTTATAAATGAATTTTGGTATAACTATGTAACTATGCCAAATACTGTTCAGCAATGAAAAGGAACACTATTGATACAAGTAATAATATGGATGGATTGCTTAAATGCAACACTGAGTAAAAGAAGTCAGACACAAAGGTTTTGTGTGTGTGTGTGTGTGTGTGTGTTTCTATTTAGAAAAAATTTTTTAAAAGGCCAAATCCATTTACAGTGACAGAAACCAGATCAGTGACTACCTGAGGTCATATGTAGGGGGAATATTTACTACAGAGGGGCTTGGGAGAACTTTTGGGGGTAATGGAAATGTCATAAATATTGATTATGGTGATAGTTACTTAGGTGTAAATATCAAAACTCATCAAACTGTACCCTTGGTACATTTTGTTATATGTAAACTGTACCTTAATGAAGTTGATTTTTAAAAATATTCTTTTGATTACGATTTCCCTGTTTCCTGAATGAAAACTTAATCGTTTAGTGGTTACTTTTAGGTAACTGAAAGTCACCTTAAGTCAGGGGTTTGTGAACTACAGCCAGGCTGTTTTTATAAATGAAGTTTGGGGGACATAGTTCTGCCCATTTGATTTGGGCAGTTGTGACTGGGTGGCCTGAAAAGTCTAATTACTTACTCTCTGGCCCTCTACAGAAAATGTTCACCAATCCCTGCTTTAGGTCATAAGACACAATCTCAGTTAAAAATGAGAATGTTCATTCCAATATATTCATCACTATTTTGTTTCGTTCAGTTGTATGACTTCCCCTCTGTTCCCCACTCCTCTGTCCTGCACCTCTAGGGCTTTTGGGGGAGGTGTGGTGTCTTGTCTGTTTCAGGCCCTTCATCCTCTATTATCTAGCTTCTGTTCCAGGTCTTTGACAGGCTCTGGCACAGGGAGAGAAGAGAGGAAGTAGAGAGGTAGAAAGTTCTTAGTGACCAGTGCCCTTATGAGATGCACTGGACTCAGAAGGTGTTTAAAGCTGACTTTATCTGTCATTAATCCCCGAGTGTGCTCTTCAGAGGCTCTGCTGGTGCCTCCCCCGACCACCCCTTTACTTTGTAACCCTCCTGCCCACTTGTTCCTCTGCTATGTGTGTGCCTAGAGGGGAACTCACAGTGAGTGAGCCAGTGCTCCAAACCGATCTTCCTTCCAAAATTGTTCCTTCTCACTTAGCTCTAATTTTATATTTTTTAAGAGAGTCAAGGGCTCAAAAGAAGGGAACTGGTTTGGGGGAGTTTCATATATAAATTATATGGTGATGTTTCATTGACCTCTGTTGAAACCTTCATTTTAACATCCTATTAAACATAGAAGGATATGGTTTTCTATGGTTTAAAACAAGCCTACTCATTTTTTTCCAGCCTATTCAACTAAACTATTGTTAAGACTGACTATCAGTAGAACGTAAAATTTTTTGGTGATAGATTGAGTGGCATTCTATAAACTTCATTTTCCTTACCTCTGAAATGGGTATAAGGATTAGGGAGATAATGTCTATAAATGTGTACAATATCGGCTTTCAGTACCTTGCACAGAGCAGGAACTTCATGTTTGTTCACCCTTCTTCCCTTGGGGTTTGTAAGTTTTCTCTAGAATCATTTATAAGATTTACGTGACCTTGAACAAGTCACTCAGTCTTTAGGGACCTGTTTCATAGTCTGTAAGATAAAGGGTTGGCATTAGTTATTTTCTAGGGCCCTGATGCTTAAACAAAATCTTTTGAATTCTTACGTTGTTTAATTTCCAAAGGAAAATGCATTTTAATGTCTTTGTTTCTGACTGTAATTGTTCTCACTTGAGTTCATGAGTGCGGACTACCCTATTGTTAATTTTGTACAGAGTCCTGTAAACTGAATTGACATTGGATTACTTCCAGGAAAAAAAGAATCACTTTGTACAAATAGGCTTAATTAAAAATCAGATTAAAAATGATCTCTTTCTAGTGAGCCCAAAATAACCTGTCATAACTTTTTTTTTTTTTAAGACAAGATAAGGAGAAGAAAAGATTTTGGAGTTGATTGTACACAGAGATATTCAGTGAGAGTGAACCATGTTTAAAATCCATTCCACCTAATGTTAAATAAAGCCTTGAGGTTTTCATTATTATTTTATCCCTCATTTCTCCTGTGACCTAGGAGTTAGAGCATAAAGTTCTGGATGGCAATATAGATGAACTGTAAGCTCCCTGAAGGAAGATGTTGCGTCTTACTTTTCATGTATGTCCAGCCTTTAGGCTAGTGCCTTTCCTGACGTAGGTATTTAATAAAATTTGTTGAATACATGTTTGACTGTATCTCACAATGATGCTTTCCCAAATGTCTGTTTAGAAACACATTGATGATCATGAACTGCCGTTTGATTGTCCTGTTAGTATACAGAATGCCAGTCTCTTCATAGTGTTGTTTTCACTAACTTTAAGAGCAGCAGAGGCAGTTGAGGTAAGAGAGAAGCCGTGTGGGAAAGAGCTGGTTGATAATAGGATGAAAAGAGGTCCAGGCTACTCTGCCAGGGTGACCAGTTCATCTTCTGCAAACAGGATTACTGCCAACACCAGGGGACTCAAAGATGTCAGTTCTCCTTCCTGCCCTTGGGAAGTTGCAAGCTCCTGGGGCTTTGCAGTTCTACTGTTACCACAGGAAACTTTACCCTTTCCCCCTCAGCAGATCAGGTGGGCGTGATCTGAGGTTGCTGCTCTTTAGTTTTTAAAGTACTCGTGAGGTTTTTCATCACAAAACCTTGTTGTTTATTGTCTTTGTTTCACCCCCCACATCTGCAGCTTCATAGTACAGCAGCTCAGCTGGCAGCAGATCTGTTAAAATACCATGCTGATCATGTGGTTCTAAAAGCATTAAAACTTACTGGAGTAGAAGGAAATTTAGAAGGTTTGGCTGAATATGCCTGCAAACTCTCTGAACAGAAAGAGCGGCTTGTTGAGGTGAGTAATAGGTTGCTTGTTAAAGAATAGGTAGTTTAATGAGAGCTGTACTGTCATCAGGGAATATTAACACAAATACAGTTTTTGGCTTACTCATAAGAGCGTTTTCTCTCTTGCCTTTGGACTTTTAAAAATATCATGTTTTTCTGTTCTGCTCTTACAAGTTTGGCCTCTAAAAACAATAAAAAGTGCTAGAACCCACAAGGGCACTTCTTTTTTAAAAAAAATTTTATTGGAAGATAATTGCTTTACAGTATTGCACAAATGCACTTCTTAATCTTCTTCCTTATTCCATCAGAGAGGTTAAATCTTGGAGTAGAGCAGTGGAGATACATCTCATGACCTTGTTTGTATCTGAATCTTTTGACTCTCAACAGGAAAAAGAGACAGCACATTCAAATTAGGTTAATTTTAAGAGGGTTTAATAAAGGAGCTGTTTACAGTTGCATGGATAGGATGTGGGGAAACCATGAGAGTACAGGAATTGAGGTGAGTGATAGCAGAGCTGATTCTGCTTCTACGACCGAACTAACATGGGGAGTGAGTGGTTTGGGAAATTGGAAGGGTATGGAGTCCTTCAAGAACCTAGGGACTAAACAGAGACAGCTCCAGGCAACCTCCAGGGAAAGAGCGTGAGAATAAAGACCCTTACCCTCCTCATTCCTGCTGCTCTAGTGCTGGGGCTTCCACAGCCAAACACAGCTGTGGACCACACAGGTCAGTCTCCCAAGAAGGAAGAAGAATGGACGTGGAAGGACAAAGACAACATTCAATACAGTATTTGTTCTCTGAATCTCTCCTGCCCAAATCTTTGTTACGTGTTATTGGTGCTTTGTTTGCCCCTTTTGTTATAATTCCAATTATTGATTGATATTGTAAGACTTCTACTACTGAGAATGTCAGATATCTGCTAGTAAAGAAATGTATATTAGCCCATGTACATATGAAGAATATATACAAACACACACACACATACATATATGTATGAAGTATGTGTTAGCCAACGTGTGCATTAATGCACAGATATGAACCACCTAGCTGCCTTCATGTTATCTGTTAATATTACCCTGCTCACTGAATCTCACATACTAATGGTTAAAAGGAACTTTCAGATGAATTAAACTAGCTTCTTCTCCTTTATTTTTTAATATCTGAAAACTACTAGGGAACATTCTGTTTGTTTATTTTTGATTGAAGGATAATTGTTTTATTATAATGTGTTGGTCTCTGCCATACATGAACATGAATCAGCCATAGGTATTCCCCTTCCTCTTGAACCTCCGTCCCACCTCCCACCCCATCCCACCCCTCTAGGCTGCCACAGAGTACCAGTTTGAGTTACTAGAGAGCATTCTTAAAATCACTGTAAATACATCTCCTTTTAAAAATAGATTTGATGCTGTTTTGTTTATAAACCAAGAATTATGACCATAGGCAAACTTGCTAATTGTAGGAATCCTGCAGCAAGTCTTTTTAAAACATGAAAAAAAATTTTTTTTTCCCTAATTTTCTGTTTTAAGCCTCAAGATTATTTTTTTCAAGAGTTCAAAATGGATGCATTTTGTTTTCTATGAATTATATCTCAAAAAAGTAGATTTTTAAATTTCTGGATACTGACACAAATATTCTAAGAACTAGAAACACAGGCTACTACTATCAGTAAGGGGTTCAGATAGAAAAAAGTTCTAAATTGCTTTATTGCAAAGTCCTAGTCCTAGTTCTTCATTTAAGTAGCCAGAAACACTGATGCATTCTCTCAATGTTGGTTATTACTACTACTACAACTTTTCATGCTTTCCCACTTAAGTTGAATGTTTTCCAAAGAGGCTCCTCAAACCTCACAAATAGGCTTTTATAGGGCAGCTCCATCTTTCTTCTGGAAGAACTCGAACATGCTGTAAAACTTGCTAAGTTGTGTCCAACTCTTTGCGACCTCATGGACTGCAGCATACCAGGCTTTCCTGTCCTTCACTATCTCCTGGAGTTTGCTCAAACTCATGTCCATTGAGTTGGTGACGCCATCCAACCATCTCATTCTCTGCCTCTTTTAGATAATGCTCATAAATGTTACAGAGAAGGCAATGGCACCCCACTCCAGTACTCTTGCCTGGAAAATCCCATGGACGCAGGAGTCTGGTAGGTTGCAGTCCATGGGGTCGCTAAGAGTCAGACACGACTGAGCGACTTAACTTTCACTCTTCACTTTCATGCATTGGAGAAGGAAATGGCAACCCACTCCAGTGTTCTTGCCTTGAGAATCCCAGGGACGGGGGAGCCTGGTGGGCTACCATCTGTGGGGTTGCACAGAGTCGGACACGACTGAAGCAACTTAGCAGCAGCAGCATAAATGTTAAATGCACTGGACTCTGGGGTGATTTTATGGGTGGAAATCATATTGTTTATTCCGAACAACCTGCCTTTATTTCCCCCAATGCCGTTCCTTTGTTTTTGTTCTCTTAAGTTTTGCCAGGAATTTTATGGCTCTCACTTTGAAGCAGTTTGTAGTGCCTGGCATCAGTACTGGCTCAGGGTAACATTATAGTCATGTTTCTCATCTTGTGTATAACCTTGTTATAGTCCTTCTAAATTTCGGTGTGGATTAAAATTGACTTTTTTCTTAAAGAAGGGAATTTACTTCTATAGTGAACTTCAAGGACGGAATCATGCCCTTTTGTTAGAACTGGATTAACAACCACTGGGCACCATAGTTATAAGACTGCTGTAATTGGCACATAAACATAATAAATCATAGAAAATAGACTGACATTGAGCAAAATGCCAAGTTGCTGGATCTGCACGAGGGACAGAATTAGATTTCTTCCATTAGTGTTGTTCTGTCTCCAAGGTGAGAATGATATGGTGAGAATGAGAAGGATTTTAAAAATGTGTTATATAACTCTAATTAAACTGCTCATGTATTGATGAATGACTTATTCAGAACAGGTGAGGTGGGATAAATGATGGAAAAAGAAAGACAAATTCTTTGAAAGGAAAATCATCTATAGTATTGACTATACTCTTGAGAGTCCCTTGGACAGCAAGGATCTCAAACCAGTCAATCCTAAAGGAAATCAACCCTGAATATTCATTGGAAGGACTGATACTGAAGCTCCAATACTTTGGCCACCTCATGCGAAGAGCCAACTTATTGGAAAAGACTCTGATGCTGGGAAAGGTTGAAGGCAGGGGGAGAAGGGGATGACAGAGGATGAGATGTGTTTTGGATAGCGTCACTGACTCACTGGACATGAGTTGGAGCAGACTCTGGGAGATGGTGAAGGACAGAGAAGCCTGACATGCTGCAGTCCATGGGGCTGCAAGGAGTCAGATATGACTAACTAACTGAACAACAACAACAAATATATGATTTCTTGATTCCTTCTGCATATGGTTGTAATCAAATTCAGCTTTTCCTATTTCACATACAAAATGATCTTGGGAATTGGACTGGGAAGAGAATTTTAATAGGCTTTGACAGGTTGGAGTAATTTTCAACATGGTTTTGAGATAGTGGTTTTGCTTGGCTAATACATATTTTTCAATATTGTCAATTGAGGCAGAAATCCCAAACATTAGAAAACTGCATACTGGCTGTTTTGTACCAGGAAGGCACATTGACTTCAGTGTACAATGTTAAGATCATGAATTTTGCTAAGTACATTGCAAACACATGTTCTGTTGCAAGGCAGGCAATGAAGAGCAAATTAAAGAATAAACAATACAAATGGATTTCACTAAGAAAAACTGAATAACACCAAGGGCATTTTAAAAAATTACAAAGTTGTGCAACTACTATAACTAGTTTTTGCAATGCTAATATATTAATGAGTCATATTGGTTGTGCTATTTCTTTCTTTCTACTTTTTAAATAATTGAGATTAAATCAAGGAAGCTTGTAATTTACAAATTCAATCTTTATTAGTGAAGGCATTTTAAATGCATGAGGAACTAATTTGAGGATGATTGAAATTTTAATTTAATTATTAAAAGTGAACTGTGAACTTCCAGATGTTCAAACTGGTTTTAGTAAAGGCAGAGGAACCAGAGATCAAATTGCCAACATCTGCTGGATCATGGAAAAAGCAAGAGAGCTCCAGAAAAACATCTATTTCTGCTTTATTGACTATGCCAAAACCTTTGACTGTGTGGATCACAATAAACTGTGGAAAATTCTGAAAGAGATGGGAATACCAGACCACCTGACCTGCCTCTTGAGAAATTTGTATGCAGGTCAGGAAGCAACAGTTAGAACTGGACATGGAGCAACAGACTGGTTCCAAATAGGAAAAGGAGTCCGTCAAGGCTGTATATTGTCACCCTGCTTATTTAACTTATATGCAGAGTACATCATGAGAAACGCTGGACTGGAAGAAGCACAAGCTGGAATCAAGATTGCTGGGAGAAATACCAATAACCTCAGATATGCAGATGACACCATTCTTGTGGCAGAAAGTGAAGAAGAACTAAAGAGCCTCTTGATGAAAGTGCAAGAGGAGAGTGAAAAAGTTGGCTTAAAGCTCAACATTCAGAAAACTAAAATCATGGCATCTGGTCCCATCACTTCATGGGAAATAGATGGGGAAACAGTGGCTGACTTTATTTTTCTGGGCTCCAAAATCACTGCAGACAGTGATTGCAGCCATGAAATTAAAAGACGCTTACTCCTTGGAAGGAAAGTTATGACCACCCTAGACAGCAGATTGAAAAGCAGAGACATTACTTTGTCAACAAAGGTCCGTCTAGTCAAGGCTATGGTTTTCCCAATAGTCATGTATGGATGTGAGAGTTGGACTGTGAAGAAAGCTGAGCACTGAAGAATTGATGCTGTTGAACTGTGGTGTTGGAGAAGACTCTTGAGAGTCCCTTAGACTGCAAGGAGATCCAAGCAGTCCATCCTAAAGGAAATCAGTCCTTAATATTCATTGGAAGGACTGATGCGAAAGCTGAAACTCCAATACTTTGGCCACCGGATGTGAAGAGCTGACTCATTTGAAAAGACCCTGGTGCTGGGAAAGATTGAAGGCAGGAGGAGAAGGGGACGACAGAGGATGAGATGGTTGGACGGCATCACCGACTCGACATGGGTTTGGGTGGGTTCCGGGAGCTGGGGAGTTGGTGATGGACAGGGAGGCCTGTCGTGCTGCAGTTCATGGGGTTGCAAAGAGTTGGACACGACTGAGCAACTGATCTGAACTCTCTTGAATTTTTGGTCATATCAGAATACTACAGATTTTAAGTGAAGACTGGTGTAGACCAGTCCAGACCAGTCCAGACTGGTGTAGACCAGAATACATTGATTCAGACTGCATCAGATTGATCTAGACTGGAATGCTGCTGCTGCTGCTAAGTCGCTTCAGTCGTGTCTGACCCTGTGCGACCCCATAGATGGCAGCCCACCAGGCTCCCCCGTCCCTGGAATTCTCCAGGCAAGAACACTGGAGTGGGTTGCCATTTCCTTCTCCAATGCATGAAAGTGAAAAGTGAAAGTGAAGTCACTCAGTCGTGTCCGACTCTTAGCGACCTCATGGACTGCAGCCTACCAGGTTCCTCCGTCCATGGGATTTTCCAGGCAAGAGTAGTGGAGTGGGTTGCCATTGCCTTCTCCAAGACTGGAATAGACTGGTCTAAACTGGAATATACCAGTTCAGACAGAAATAGACTGGATCATCTCAGTTCAGACTGTTAAGCCTCAAGATTTTCAATATTTTTTGCTGATACAGACTCTTTATTCATTGTATCAGTCTGCCTACTCCAGGGTTCTTTCCAGTAAAAGGTGTGCTAATTGACAGAAGTTTGTTATCAGAAAGAATGTGTAGCTTGTGGCAACTGACATAGTTCTCTGAGAGATCGTGGGTAGGTCCTCCTCTGAACCACGTTTCTTCATACATAAAATATGCGGGCACTACAAAATCTTTCAGGGTTCCTCCTGGTTCTTTTTTTCTTGGCCGTGCTCTGTGGCATGTGTCCTCACCACAGATTGAACCTGTGCCCTATGCATTGGTAGTATGGAGTGTTAACCACTGGACCACCAGGGAAGTCTCAGGATTTCTCCTGGCTCTTATATTTTGTGACCACCTTACAGTGTTCAGATGGGAAGTAGAAAAAATAGTTTATATGCTCAACCCTTATTTGTTCCAGTTTTGCTCCTAGAATCTGTTTGGAATCAGTATAGTATAATCTCATTAATTACAAATTTATTTTTTAGGTTTTAATGTTTTATTTTCATATAATTTTATTTATATTTAGTTTGGCTGTGCTGGGTTTTCATTGCTGCACGTGAGCTTTTCTCTATGGTGTGCAAGCTTTTCATTTTCTGTGGCTTCTCTTGTTGCAGAGCACAGGCTCTAGGGCGCACAGACTTTAGTAATTACAGTAGGTGGGCTCAGTGGTTGTGGCTCCCGGGCTCTAGAGCACAGGCTCAATGTTTCTGGTGCACAGGCTTAGTTGCTCCACAGCATGTGGGATCTTCCTGGATCAGGGATCAAACCTGTGTCTCCTGCATTGACAGATGGATTTGTTACCGCTGAGCCACCAGGGAAGCCCTGTTTTATTTTCTTTATTAACTATAAAATGATGCTATGTATTGTGAAGAAGGAGAAAGCTGAACTATAAAAATTTTTCTTGTAGACCTGTCGACTGTTGAGACATGTATCTGGGACAGAACCTCTTGAAATAACCTGTCTACACGCAGAGGAGACATTTCAGGTGACTGGCCAGCAGGTATGATGAACAGCAGATCGTTCGTTCTGTATTATGTTTTATCTGAGTGTCATAGCAAAGTGTGCACAAGGAGGACACAAACAGTTCTGTCAGCTACAGGTCATGTCTACTGAGAGAAGTGAGGGTGATGGAACTTGTGTTGATAGGGTGTCGGAACATTCCACTGGATTACCTGGTCATCTGCCAAACTAGAGATCGGCTCATTTAACCGATGCCGTAGTTTATACCTATTTAAATGAAAAGCTGTTTACAGTGTAGGTTGTTATGACATGTTTGCAAACTAAGTTATAATTATGTAACAAGCCATAAAAATACTCACATTTTGACCCCCAAATTCCTAAAGACATAAGGAGATTAAAGAAAAGTAAAAGCGTTTGTTCGGAGAAGGCAATGGCACCCCACTCCAGTACTCTTGCCTGGAAAATCCCATGGACGGAGTTGGACACGACTGAGCGACTTCACTTTCACTTTTCACTTTCACGCATTGGAGAAGGAAATGGCAACCCACCCTGGTGTTCTTGCCTGGAGAATCCCAGGGACGGGGGAGCCTGGTGGGCTGCCGTCTATGGGGTCGCACAGAGTCGGACACAACTAAAACGACTTAGCGGCAGCAGCAGCAGCAAAAGCGTTTGTTACAACATTGCTTATAATAAGATTCAAATAACAATCTTAAATTAGGCAAATAGTATAGTATATTATGACACTAGAATAATAATTATGATAACTAGAATTAGCAGCATCAAAAGTTGTTTTATTAAAATGTTAGGTAACAAAAGCAGGATACAAATTTGTTTATATGCTATAATTGCTACATATAAAATCTATATATATATATGAAAATGACTGTAGGATTGTATAGAAATGAATGTTCTACTTGTTAGGGAGAATTGTGAGTAATTTTTTTCTGAATTCTCTATAATGTTACTTTGTTTTTATAATTTTTAAAAGCATTTAAAAAATGGATATCCCATTTAAAAATGTCACTGTCAAGTTAAGGGAAAACCTGAGGGACAGACCTTCTCCTTATTTAGGTCTAAGCTCAAACATACAATTTACCAAGTGTTCTTATTTATCATGGCGGTCAAAAGGACTTATTCCTTTTTTTGCATTATCGGATGACAGATATTGAGCCCCTGAATATGTAGTTGAGAACAGCAAAAGCATCTTGGTATGTGCAGGCTCTCAGAGTCATGCTGGATGGATGTTTATGCTCCCCGGTAGAGGAAGTGTCAAAGGCTTGGAAGCAGAAACTATATGAGTGACCATCCCCAGTGACCATCTGCTGAGCATTTTGTTAAAACCAGAGGATCTCTGTTTATTGGGGGAAACCAAGGTTTCAAGATTTACTTGTCCATTTGGGAGTCATACTACTTGCTTTGGCTGTAAATGTATTTCAGTAGAACTAAAGTTCGGATCTCCTGTGATATACAGTCAGCACTTGTAGTCCTCCGTCTCTACCAGCTTTGTGGTTGTAATTCTCTGCTTACTGTTTTTGTGGCAGCAGGTATATTAGGAAAAGCTTATTTTCTTCCCCAGGATGGTGATAGATAGAGGCTGTTGCCAGTTTCTACAACTTGAAAGGCTTTTCCTATTCCCTTAGCCTCAGCTTTTATTCCTGGTGTTAACTATCTCTCAAAGGGGTAATTTAAGAAAATAGAGAACACCTCTAGGATAATTTATAGTATTTCTGGACATCTCTGCAGCAGTGTCGGTTTTGTATTTCGTCTGCAGTGTCCCGTCATACCCAAGGCACGGCTGAACAGTTGGCACCCTGTACAGTGGCTCCCAGTTGAGAAGCCCTCACTGCTGTGTCCAGCTTCCTGTCCGCTGGCGGGCCACGCACCCACCTTCCCCGAAGATGGGGAGCCTTGTTCTCCTCGTAAAGCTGCCACCTGCTTGTCAAGCCTGTGCCTGTGGGACTGTGCCCACCCAGCAGGAGCACCTAGGTCTAATTCTCTGGAAGGCAGCTCTGACCATATCGGTTCCTTTTTTTAATTGAAGTATAGTTGATTGACAATGTTGTGTTAGTTAGTGTACAGCAAAGTGGTTCAGTTTTATGTCTTTTTCTTTTCCATTACATATTACATACATATTCTTTTCCATTACATATCCGTTTCTGAAGGCTCTTCAGTGACTCCCTGTCTCCCTCAGGGTAAAGCCTATCCTACTGTGTGCATTTCTGCATCACAAAATCGTTGGTGACCTTCCTTTTCTCCATGTTAGTCCAGTCTACACTGGCCTGCTTGGCTCTGTTAGAATATATAGCAATATCTCACCTCAGGTGCCTTTGCCCAGGCTACCTTGTGATTCCCTCACCTTTTTCAGTTCTTCATGTACATGCCGCCTTTGCCAGTGACCACCTAGCTTAAAATACTGGGACTACCTAATACCGTCCATCCTGCTTGCCCTTTGTTTTTATACTTACCATTTATCATCTTTGAAGATGTTTCATGATTTGCTTGCAAATTTTTAATCCTCTGTCTCCCCATATTATAATATGAGCCCCATGAGAGAGGAACACTGATCTGTTTCATTCACAAGTGTTTTCACAACACCTGGAACATGGGTCCAGTGCCCATGAAGAGCCATATATAAGTTACTTGGTATCTTTGAGTCTCAGTTTCTCCAGCTGTAAAATCAGAATAGTACTTATTTGAAAAGGATAGTATTTTGTTTCTGTGTTGGAGGACTAACACGCATGCGTATCAAGCAGAGTACCTCAAGGGTGTACCTACCAAGCGCTTGTAGGCGTGCGCATGTGTTCCTGCTGCTGCTAGCGTCACCATTCCTGCCAGTGCTGGCGCCACTGCTCGTGTATGGTAATGCCTGCTGTTTATCTGTGGCTAAGCTTGTGCGGAGCAGTAGCTTGACTCTTCTGTGCATGTCCACACTGCCCAGCATGGGCTTACGTGGGAATTGCTGGGTATTAATAGTTCTGTCACGGACTGGATTTTCAGTTTGGTCTCCAGCATGATTCTGAGAGGTAAGATTTTGAAGTTTAAACCTGCGTATTGTTTCTTTAGATAATTTCTGCTGCTGAAACTTTGACATTGCATCCATCTAGTAAAATTGCTAAAGAAAATCTCGATGTATTCTGCGAAGCCTGGGAATCCCAAATTAGTGACATGTCAACACTGCTGAGAGAAATCAATGATGTGTTTGAAGGAAGACGAGGTGAGAAACTGTCCATATATTGAAATATATTCATATTTTAATGTAACTTAATGTTTAATGTCAAAAATGTCAGATGCCAAATGAATAACTTTTATAACCCAACTGGATTATTTTTATAATAAAGTGTCTTACACAAAAAATAGTAAAAATATTACTTGTCCTTCTATGTAGTATCAAAGCAGTCAAATTTGTTGTACAACAGTATAGGGGATTCTTTTGAATTAATATTAACACTGTAGCTTTCTTATTGAAATTAAGTCATTTTTATATTTCTTATAAATTGTTTTTTAGTTTTAGTACAAAAGCTCTTCTGTAGTACAGTAATTCTCTGATGTAATTCTACTAACTTCATAATGAAATGAATGTAGTTATTTGATTTTCAAATTGCTTTCCTTCCACTTGGATGGAATCTCTTTCCTTGATGACTACATAATCTTGGAATATTTCGTTTGATGGGTAAGTTCACTGGTATTTCTACAACGTGTAGAATAGCACCATACAATGTACAGAGGCATAATTTTTACTCTTTATTTTACTATCAACTTGGATTTTTATTTCCCATTGTACTGTGTGTCCAGTTGTTTATGTGTTTTTGTGTTTTTTTTTTCCTTCTTAATGGCTTCCGTTAGTGTCAGCATGCTTGTTTAAAATGTCATTTAAAGTCAAAAGTCAAAATAACATCAAATTACATGTTTTACTGAATATGAACGTCTAAACATATCATGTTTTTTAAAATACCCATCTAGGATAATTATTGATTTAAAAGTCAGAGAATAGTAGAATTTGTAGATATAATTTATAAAATGTAATAAATGCTTACCACACTTCTGCATTTAAAAATCAATAGCTAGTCTGAATGGCACATTATTTTGATACTTTGATAAAGTATTGAATGGGTCTTTATGTGAGGCGAGTTTTGTATACTAAAAGGTAAATTGATTATAACTGACCCATATTTAAAGAAAATGATCATTTAACCATAAGACTTGTGTAAGAAATGAAGAGAAGCTTCCCAGGCTTTCTTAAGGTTTGGGTAACCTGTCCCCAGGATTTTCTTAACTTCCTAAATGCTGAACAGAAATTCCTCTTTAGGTAGGGAACTGCTGCCTTTGATTAATGGGACACCCATTCTTTAACTGGTAGTATCTTGCTGTTCAGAGGCATCCTTACTTATATGCGGTGAATTGAGTCAGAGTTGCTTAATTTCTTGCACTGCCTTTTTTCCCCCCCAACTGTTATCATGAAGCTCATAAATATAGCTCTTCCTCCAAAGAAGTCCCACTCTGAGTTAGCTGTCGTTGATGAGCCGAGCCAATGTAACAGAGCTGCTCTTCCTATTCTGTATGATTATTTGAACAAACCTGCCTGTTACCTCGCACCTGCCCCCTGCGAAGGACAGAGTAGGTCCTTCAGATTCTGGTTTCTCTTTGCTGCTGTTATAACTCATAACTGTGATTGGAAAGCCTCTACTCTATTTTAGCCGTGTAAGTTCTGCTCTGCAAATTTTGACTCCCCTGACTGGGAAACTAAACATATATTTGCAAGTATCAGTTAGCCAACCAATTAAGTAGCAACAACATGCTAAGCAGTGAAAAAGAGCCTTTAGTGTTTGCATATCTGAAGTCAGTCTGAGAGCTAGGTGGTTGTCCCCTTACCAAGAGACCCTTAGATTTCATAATAGGGCCTCCTGGGACTGTGTCAGGAATTCAAAAATCAATCTTTGTCTTCCTGCCTCTCTGCCTTCATCCAATTCTGTCTTTAGGGAGGCCATGATCCCCCTTTGTATGAGAAGGGACCAGATCAAAAAGACTCCACCTTTCCTTAGTGATGAGTGTGTATCCACATTTAGAATTTGAGATTATTTTAGACAAAAGTCAAGTTCATTCTGACCTAATTGAGGTCCACTTTCAATATCCAGAGCTTTTCTGCATCTCCAAAACAAAGTAATCACCCAAGGACAGGAAAGCCTTATTATTTCACTGAAGATATGCTCTAATATTCTGTATTAGAAGTTCTTATAATTAGTTTTGGTCCTGAAAGGGACTTTACATGGCATGATCAATCAGAAAAAAAATTTATGTTCTCAGTGGTAGGACTGGGGTATTGCAGAATTTGGATTAGATCAAGCCCAGTTATCCTCAAACTGTCTCTTACCTCTACACTCATCGAATCCTACCGATCTTACTTGTAAAATTCTTCTTAAATCAGTCCTCTTGTCTTCATTTTTGCTTCCCTGGTGGCTCAGACGGTAAAGCGTCTGCCTGCAATGTGGGAGACCCGGGTTTGATTCCTGGGTCAGGAAGATCCCCTGGAGAAGGAAATGGCAATCCACTCCAGCACTCTTGCCTGGAAAATCCCATGGACGGAGGAGCCTGATAGGCTACAGTCCACGGGGTCGCAAAGAGTTGGACACGACTTCACTTTCACTTTCACTATCTTCATTTCTATTAACATCATCTTTTGTCTGGCTGGATCACTCCCTTATTCCCAACTCATACACCCCCCCCAAGTAAGTTCGTATTCATCCATAAGCAAGCTCCTCTTCCTGATCACCCCACTTCAGTGAACAGCATCTCATACGTCCAGTCTGCCAAGTGACAAAGTAAGTGCAGAGCCATGGAACCTGGTACATCCCTATAAACTACAGGCTAGGCAGATTAACTTCAAGGTGGTTCAACTACAGCAAAGGAATATTAGAGCATATCTTCACTGAAATAATGAGGCTTTCCTGTCCTTGGGTGATTAACCTTGTTTTGGAGATGCAGAAAAGCTCTGGATATTGAAAGTGGACCTCAGTTAAGTTGTTATGAAAAATCATTCTGCATCCTCATAAGATGAGAGGGCCTTTGGAACTTAATTCTGGACTTAATTTATCTAGAGGTGTAAACTCAGAAGTAAGGATGGCACAAATGTCATCTTGATGTAGGGAGTATTAAACATAAATTGTGAAGACAGGGCTTCAGAAACAATTTTATAAATCAAAATCTGTGCCAAATATATATTTTTTTTAAGTTCACAAACCAAATTAAAATCTTATTCCTCAGTCATATGTAATTACTAGACTAAATTGTCAAAACTAATGTACTAACATTTTATTTAATAATATTTTAAAAATTAAATGTGAGTAGTGGGAAATTTGTTTTAAGTTATATTATGTTATTTGCAGGAGAGAAGTATGGCTACCTTTCACTTCCAAAGCCAGTGGTAAGTAGAAGACCTTTGTCCACTTGAGAATATTTTTATTCAGAATTCAAATTATGCTCTCGTTGCCTGTTGCTACTCTCCGCAACCTCCAATAATTGACATTACAAAAAAAGCTAGGATATGAAATGTGGGCTGTTCAGAATTGTTATTCTGAGTGGTAGTCTAGATGGAGCCCATAGTCTGGTTATTTGTGTTTGGTTTGGGGGTTGAGCGAATAGGTGATGGATAATCTGAAGTCAGGGTTCTTGTTTGTTTGTTTTTCATAGCTTGGGTCTAATTCACAAGATCATGTTGGAACCATTTTATGCAGACTGAGAACTTTCTGAATGCTTTCTACCTTGATGAAAATAAGCCATTTTGTTTGTTTTTAGACACGTGAAGTGTTGTGTTTTTTTTTTTTTTGGCTGCTTTTTTTTGTTTGTTTTGGCTTTATATGACTAAAACTGATGCATCTGACTGCATTATAAAATAATGCCCACTAGATGGCAAGCTTGGTTATATTATTAGGATGGTTTCTGTACCTTTTCAGGCAATTCCCTTTCAGTCTTCATATAAACACTTTAATAATAATAATTTGTAAAATCAGAAATAAAAACAATGGAAACACAACTAAATTGAATAAAGGTAGAGTGTAAAATTCCAAATAAAATAAAACCTAAAAACTTCTAGGGTATTCTTAACTTTCTTAAACACTTTTATCAATTGCTTTATAGTCCACTAGACTAAGGAAGAAAATACAGATGATGTAATTATACATGGAGCCAAGGAAATCATTGATCATCTCTGCTTATTTTCTAATGAACCCAAGAAGCAGTGTGTGTGTGTGTGTGTGTGTGTGTGTGTGTGTGTGTGTGTGTGTAACTTTATGGACACTGTATTTCTTTTCTGTCCTTTACCTCCTCCCATATTTTTTATGGTACACAACAAATATAAACTGTGGGATAGAAAAAAAGGAAAAAGTTGCAGTTGTTCTGTTCTGCAGTTAAAGTGGTGACAGAATAGCTGGTCAGAAGTAGTAAGTCATGGTGATAATAAGGGCAACAAGAACAGAGAGCCCACGTACACTTCAGAGTCACCTTCTTAAGCTGAGCAGACACATGCGTGTTTTATCATAACTTGCACTTTGTGTCTGTGTGTGTGAATATATACTCTGTGGTGGGGGTTGGGGGGGGGCAGTGTGTGTGTGTGTGTGTGTGTGTGTGTGTGTGTGTGTGTGTGATTTAAATAAATGTTTCCTTTTAAAAGTAAAGGGCTCCCTGGTCTCCTGGCCCCTTTGTCTCTACTAGCCCAGCTGTTCCGGAACTGCTGCCCCAGCTAGGGGAGTTCCCACCAGATCTCAGAATGCAGGGAATACCCCACTTGGGCTGCCATCTCAAGAGAACTTCTGAATATATTTTTCAAAGAAACATTGCTATAGGTAGTGGTTGTTACAAGTAAGCAATCATCTGTGGGCCAGCCTGGTAACCAAACTGGTGTACCATGTTTTCTCCTGCCCTAGAGGTAATATACTCTTGAGTTTTAAATAGCCTACATAGAAACTAACTTGCTGTTTCAAAGCTAGGGGCCATAAAAGCATGCTGGTTCAAATAGTAAATCCTAAATTCTAAGTATAATTACCTATATAACCTGGGATATAGGATTAGGAATCTGGATGTAAGTGAAACCAGGAGGCTGAAATTTATCCCTCAAAAGGGCAAACTGGTTAAAGGAAATGAATTCCAGCGTCTTAACATTTGGAAGATACTGAAAGCTGCCATGTAGCGGTTAATATTATTACATCATTTCTTAAGAATAATTTAGTGGAGGGGCCAAGGAGGTTTGGGTGTGTAGTAATTGGTCTGTGGGAAGACTGCGGAAGTCTTTAAGAGTCTGAAACACAGATGCTTTCCCTAGCCCCAGATTTCTGACTACCTACCTGTTCAAAGCTGAAGCCACATATTTGGGTATTTGCCATTACAGTGGACCCTTGAACGACATGGGTTTGAACTTTGAGGTCCACTTATTAGTGAATTTTTTTCAATAGTGCATACTACAGTGCTACACCATCTGAGGTTGGTTGAATCCACAGGCGCAAAACCATAGATACGGGGGAGCTATGGATATGGAGGGTGGACTCTTGGTAAGTTATATGGAGGTTTTTGGCTAAGGTGAGGGTCAGCGCCCTTAACCCCCACGTTGTTCAAGGGTCAGCCACAATTGTTTTTACTTAAACAGTTTAATATAGTTTAAGTATGAACTGAAAAAATTTTTGTTAAAATTTTGTTACGCTTTCTGTTACTATTGCATGTCTTTACAATTAACTGTACCGATTTTTAAGATGCTCTAATATTTTTTATTGTCACAGAAGAATAGTGCAAACCTGAGATCATTAAAGCCTGACTCTGAGGTAAGATCTTCTCTTTTGCAATAGTCTTACTTCCAGTCTTACTTTTCATGGTTAATGACTACATCGTTGTGATTAAAATGTATGTTTTGTAGGAGCAAGCCAAGATAGCAAAGCTTGGACTCAAGCTGGGTTTGCTCACTTCTGATGCCAACTGCGAGATTGAGAAGTGGGAGGATCAGGAGAATGAGATGGTTCTATATGGACGGAACATGTCCAGTATGGCCTATTCTCTGTATTTATTTACTAGGTAAATGTAGTTACATTACCTTTTAAAATGAATTTAATGATATCTGGTATAAAGAAAAAGTGCTATGTTATGTCATTGATAGATTAAAGTTGGTTTCAAATATATGTAAAAAGACTGTATAAGTAGCAGTTCTTACGACAGTTCAGTGAGTGCAGCAAGAAGACACTCATTTCATGAGGATTTAGACTTCAGTGAGATCCTCTTCCAGGTTTGTGTCCCATTCCTTGCATAGTTCTGAAATAATTTTGCTTCCTGCTTTTTCGTCATCCCACATATCAGTGTCTCCCCCAGGCTGCATCAGTAAGTTTTAAACGACATGCCTTTGAAATCTTTATGCAGTGACTGCTTATACACAGGTCAAGGAATAGAGCCATGAGGTCTGCCAAGTCAGTAGGGTGCCACACCTCCATGGGTCAGCGTTCATTATGTAGCAGAGTTTCCCTAACTTTACATATATCTGAGCTACATTCTGTCTTTTCTTATAATAATGGACGATTATACATATGGCATAGTATCTCAGTGTTGTTAAAACTTAATCAGTTATGCACTCAATAACCTGTTCTAGAATTTTCTCGAGGAATGACCTCAAACTTTTCACTCATTTTCTGATATGTATCTTACCCATTTTTCAAAACTGGAGAATACTTGATATCTTCAGTGTTGTGGCTTCTCTTCTACTCATTTTGACTTTGAAATTATAATCAGCAGTGGGCCACACCTGCCGGTTGTTTCTGTATTCTGGAATGTAATCCGTTTGGTCTGAAGCTCAGCTAAACTAATTGGGATCTCTACCACTGTGTGAGCTTTCAGTTTAGTTCAGTCGCTCAGTCGTGTCCGACTCTTTGCGACCCCATGAATCGCAGCACGCCAGGCCTCCCTGTTCATCACCAACTCCCGGAGTTCACTCAGACTCACGTCCATCGAGTCAGTGATGCCATCCAGCCATCTCATCCTCTGTTGTCCCCTTCTCCTCCTGCCCCCAATCCTTCCCAGCATCAGAGTCTTTTCCAATGAGTCAACCCTTCTCATGAGGTGGCCAAAGTACTGGAGTTTCAGCTTTAGCATCAGTCCTTCCAAAGAAATTGGGGCTCAATAAAGAGCCCCTTTTTCTTCACCCAAATTCAGAATTAACTGAAAAATAAGCAAAAGAATAGGCAGATGGGGGCCAGTGGCATTTATAAAGCTGATACCGAATAGTGTAGTTTATAGCCATAGGCAAATAGATTTTTAAAAATAATACCTAGAATTAAGAAATCTTACCCCCTAGGGGCAGAATGTATCTCTTAAAACACTTGAAAGACCAGATATATTCCAAGGGTACCTTTACTACCAAGAGAAAAAGGAAAAAGGAAAGGGCTACCATGTGCAATTTATTTTCGCAGAGTCAGCAAAAAGACTGAAAATAAAAATCCATAAACGTCCACCCTCTTCTGAGGGGTGAGATAAGTGAGAGTGCAGAGAGAGTGAGGGAGGCTGTGCTAGTGAAGGTTTCTTCATATGGAAGGAAGATGAGGAGTGAGGAAGAAACCGTCATTCTTGTCTTCATGATGTCTTTTACCTTTTCAAGAGAAATGATTCTTCCAGAGGGTAAAGGAGAAATGCTAAGAGTTGAATAATTTTGCCTCTGGTCAGCAGTCATTTGTTAATATCTTTCCATATTTTACATCATTGGAGACCTTTTTGTCCCCCAGGTTTCCTTCCTTTGTTCTTAATTCTTAGCAACCTTCTCCCAGAATTGAATTTTCTCAAACTAGTTTTGACCTCCTTTTTTTAGTTTATATCACTTAAAAATCCGATGAGTCAAGTGTGCAAAAGAAAGTAAAATAGAATTTGTTTACCTACACTCAACATGTGGTTAACTGAAATGTGAAGATTAACTGAAAAAAACAGAAATCTTTGTGTTGGAATCATGCTAGTTATCTCACGGGGATAAAAATCAGATGAAAAAATTTTTTTGACTGCTAAAAACTGAAAAAATAAATTTTCGCTTACCAAATGTAGTTTGGTATATAAAATGAAAATGTTAGCTACTCAGTCATGTCCAACTTTTTGTGACCCTCCCTGGTCTGTAACCCACCAGGCTCCTCTGTCCATGGAATTCTCCAGGCAATAATACTGGAGTGGGTTGCCATTGCCTTCTCCAGGACATATTCCTGACTCAAGGATTGAACCCAGGTCTCCTGCTTTGCAGGCAGATTCTTTACCATCTGAGCTACCAGGGACACCCTTGGTATATAAAATCTTCCCAAATAAAGGATTCCTCAGTAGAAATTTTTTTTTTAAGTTTGTGACTGTCCCTTTTATTTCTTGTTTCTTATCTCAGGGTATTTCAGGATTGTATGGTCAGCAGTTTTTGTTTCTGAGTCAGACTAGTGGATCTTGGCAAGGGATGACATGCGGCCCACAGAGACTAGGAAGCATGAAAGGCTCTATTGTGAAGAGAAGGCGTAACTAAAGCTCTGTGGAGGGGGGCTTGTTCCTGGGGTATGGTTATTGGATAGGAACCACTGACATTCAGGAAAATAAAATGGATTTTCTGTAATGTCTAACACCTTGTGTCATTCTTGCAAGTCTCGGTAATATAATTGTCATAAACTCTCAAGCTGGCTTTGTTTTCTACCCACCCTGTCAGTATACCTGTTTCTCCCCCAAATGGTTTTTCTGTTTTCCCTTAAGACGGTGGCTTACCAGCCTCATCTAGTTGCTTTTTTCTGAGACTCATCTGTTAGTCTTCACAGCACCGGTTTTGTAATTGTCCTGGGCGGTTTTATAGTTTTTCTTCAGGCTATTATTTAAGGTTGTCTTAACAATTTATATAGTTTCTTTGTCATTTATTTAAGTTACTCGTATTTCTTTATAATTTATGTATTTTAGATTTTCTAATGCATTATACTTTTTAAAGATTTCACACATACAAGTGTCATATAGTTTTTAAAGTGGTTTCTGCTTCATAATTTCATTTGTCCTTACAACAGTTTATCAGAGTAAAAGAATATTGTGTTCGTAACTAGTAGCTATTAAGGGCCAAACCGGTACCTACTAGATTTCAGATCTTCTGATTCATGCCTAGGCTGCTGCTCTTCTTAATGTATTCTGTTGCTCTTTGTTGTAATTTACTTTTCACTTGTGAAGTTCTTAATTCTTCTTGGTAGTTTTCAGTGTGATATTCCTTAATCTTCTTGATGAGAGTGGTAGCACAAATATGTTTTGCTTGTTTTATAGACTCAGAATTGAAACTTACCTGACGTGCCTCATCAAAATCACCTCAATTCTTGCCATAGTTGAAATCAGAATAAAAAATGAGAATTTCCTGATTTTTGGTCTCATCTTTTATCCATTATGGAACAAAGGCCTTTTCAGATCTCATATCTTGAGTTTATGAAGCAAAATGAAGAAAGTTAAAAAAAAAAAACTTAAATATGTCAGTTTTAATTTTCTTTACATTATAAAATTAACATATATAATGTTTACTAGTTTTTAAAAGTGCCTTAAGAGGTAAGAGTTAAATATTAAAGCTGCTTTAAGAAGAGTGACAATGTTACTCATCTCTTCAATATTATTCTTCAAAATTTTGGATCTGTAAATACACAGGATGCTCTAAAACTTTAATACAAAATCAATTGCTAGGCAATAACTTTTTCTTACCTCCTTAATAATTATTTTATTTCAGGGGAGAGGGGCCACTAAAAACTTACCAGGATTTAATTCATCAACTAGAGGTATGTTTAATTTCTATTTTGTGATAATACTTTAATTCTGGACTAAAAGTTGGTAACAGTTTTCTAAATGATTTACTGTATCATATTAGTGTGATTACCTGTACACACAACACACGTGTATAGTAGAAGAGTGGTAGAAAAGTCAAGGGTTTGCACAGCATATTTTACAGCTAAATCTAAAAAATGGTTATCTTTTCGGGAAAAAAATAGGGATAAAGTAGAATGGGCTTTGATGGTCACTAGATGGAATATTAAGTTTTAGGTTTTCCCAAGTAGGTAAAAATATCCTGTTAGCAGATGCCTATCTCTTATATTGTCCTGAATACTAGGAAAGCTTTTTGACTTCATTATTGAACTGGATGAACAGTACTGATTAAATGAGGAAACACATAAGAAAGCATCTATCACAGACTTGAGACCATTACAGCTTCTCAGTACGTTAGTTTCCTTCTTCCATAGTCCTGATGATTTGGGGCATTCAGGGAGGGACAGAAGCACTGACACCTGCCCTTCTGCCCTGTGTGTCTTATGAAATTTCACCTAGGCCTGACTCTAATCCTCCTCCCTTACTTAGAGGCTTAGATGGGTGAGATTACAAGATGCCTTTCTTATTTCCCCTGACTCGCATGTCAGTCTGTTTGCCTCTCTAGAACCAAGGGCATTCTTGCATTTGAAATTTCTATCACTTTATTGCCTTTATATAGTTTCCTTTGGCATTCCCCTGTGCTTTCACCTAAGCCTCTTCAGGAAAGGGATTTCAGCTTGAGAGGATGCCAGTCAACAGAGGCAGAAGAACTGCAGACGATATTTTGTTTGGAATTTTCTGTAAAATTGACTACAAGTGAGCTGTTTCTCTGTTTAAAAAGTTGGAGTAAATTCTGGATTCATTTTGTTCAGTTTGACCCATATCCACTCCCAAGGCAGACCACATTGTAGGGAGTATTTCACTGCAAAATATCCACTCTTACCTTCTTCCTGTGTTAGCTTATTTATTAAACCAACATCTGCTGAAGTATCTACATAAAATGTTTATCAAATAGTCATTGAATTTGTACTGGTGTGTCAGCTCCTGGGGTTAAGAGCTCTGTGGAGAAAAGTGAACAAAAGGAAGCCCCTTTCCCTCCCCATGGAGCTTACATTCTAGTGGGAGCAGATAGACAATATACAATTAAGTATATAATGCCCATGTAGACATACTTAAGAGATAAAAACACGTAAGTGGTAGAGGGGTGGTCAGAAAAGACCTCTTTAAGGAGGTAACATTTGAGTAGAGTGTCGAGAGAGTGAGCTAGACGGATATCTTGGGGATAGAGTATTTTAGGCAGACAGAACAAGTGCAAAGGCCCTGAGGTACAGGAAGTGCAGGTGTCTGAAGAACAAGGAGACAAGCGTGGGTGGAATGGAGTGAACAAGAAGGAAAGTGGTAACGTATGACATCTCTGAGCCTTGGGAAAACCCTTAATTTTTTTTTTTTTTTTCTCCCAAGAATGATAGAAAACCCATCGAAGGTTTTACGATGGCATGACCTGACTTCTGTTTTCTAAGGCTTTTGGTTTGACCAGCAGGGTAAACAGTAGCGCCATTTACTGAGATAAGGAACAGAGGGACAACATTGGATTTAGAGGCTGGAAATCAAGCATGTAGTTTTGCTCAAGTAAATGCACAGTTCATGTCAGGATAGCTCAAGAATAGAGAGACTTAGGAGTCATCAACTTTCAGGTGGTTTTGAGACCATGATACTCGGTGAGACAGGGATCTTGCTGCTAGGGGTTTGCAGGCTAGAAGGGAAGAGCTGACATGTACAACGGAAAGTGGTAATGTGGAAAGATGAGGAGGAACATGTGGGTTAAGTGAGTCATCCCATTAGGTTGGAAGGTTGGTGTGAAACACATTGGTTTCCCTTTTAAAGGCTAAGGAAGGATGTAAAGGGCTATTTGACCCTGAGATCAGTTTATCCCATGATAGCAAGGCTGTTGGAAAGAGGGTTAAAGTTAACCCTGAAATGATTTTCTCCTTCTTCATATGCTTTATCTACTTTATTACCAAGATCTATTATTTTTCTTCAAAAATCATTCTCAAATTTACCCAGTTCTTTTTACTCTTACTGCTGCCACCTAAAGCTATGTCTTCATTTCCCTGGTATCTCTCACTCTAAAAGATTCTATGTACCATTTAAAAATAATCATCGTGATTATTCTAAAGTATTTTCCAGCATTCCTTCCTGTCATCCTATTCTGCTTACTAATAAATCATAGAATGTGCGATAAGTAGTGAAAATCTAATCTGAATTGGTCCCTTCAGATGGCTGGTTGAAGAACATGTATGAGTGACAGATTCTCTGTTGCTAAGCCAGAAGCAGAAACCAATGTTCTAATGCTTTTGACCTCATGTTCCAAGATTCATCACCCTTTTATAATTGGGGGAATTATGGGATGAACTTTGGATCCATCCAGAAACCCAGACATAATTTTTCTAAGTATCTCATGATCCTCCATGGTAATTGGAGGTGGCCACACGTAGAGCAGCCTCTGCAGGGATAAGTTTGCATCAGGTCTGGGAAATCTGCTTGTAGATAGAGTTAAACTCTTGTGTTTTCCTGGGTACAACAAAAACCTTAGGAGTTCCATGAGAGGTGTTTAATGTTAGGTTTTAGTTTTAAAATTCCATATGAAAATTATCTACGAGTGTACTTGGTACCAGTAGAAGACATGCACCTAAAGTAGTGATGTTTTTCCTTTCCACCAGGTTTTTGCTGAAGAGGGCTTGAAGCTTGCTTCAAGTGTACAAGCTTTCTCAAAACAGGTAATTCACATACCCCGCTGCCTGGTCCTGGTGCTGATGTCATAAATACTCACTTTGAGAGTGTATTATTGAGGTATAACGGTATTTGATGTTTAAAAGGTGGAGTTTCATTGGAATTGTTATAACTGCCACATTCACATTTCAGTTGAAAGATGATGACAAACTTACGCTTCTCCTGGAAATAAACACGTTGGCTCCTCTCTGCCACCAGCTCCAGACAACAATTAAGACACCTTTACAGAGTCAAGTGCTTCTAAAGGTATAAAGGACAGTGGGACATGCAGGAAGGCACTTGAGAAACTTTCATGCTCCTTTTTTTATTAGGTTAGCTTCCAGCCTCTCTCTTCAAATAAAGTGTTAATACCCAAACTACAATTTATTTCCATTTTTCCTGCCTCAACTACAAGAACTGTTTATCATCTGCAGTTATAACTGACCTCAGGGAGCAGTAGGTTCACCAGATAAATTAGCTTTTTGGACAAGATTAATGCCATAGCACTGAGCAGCTGCCCCTAAATCTCACCATCATCACCTGTCTAGGGCACAGACCCTTCAGAGAGAAAGGCTCCTATTGTTTATTTTAGGAAGTTTGTGTGCAGCAAAGTAGAGTGCAAGGGACTGCAAGTTAGGGGTTCACTGCTACTGTTTGGTGCACACCGAGAAGCCGTAAATGGTCTGAAATAGAGCAGGTTGGTTTTCCATTCATTCTTCCTGAGGTTCCATGAAGTTGGCACGCACGAGACTTCAGCAGCAATTGCCGCTTCTGTGTTCTGGGGCCTCGATTCATCAAGTCAGTTCAGATACCTTAATCTATATACCCTTTGACACTCCTTAGATTTCTATAATGGTGAAATTGTAGATGATAAAGTCTTTTGAAGGCCCCCTGGTAAGAATTTGATCTGCTTGCTTTCTGTCACTATAGGTTGATAAGTGTATTACAAAGGCAAGATCCATGATGGCTGTTTTGGTTCAGCTTCTCTCACTTTGCTATAAACTGTTGAAGAAGGTGAGATGATTTCTCTGTCTTAAACTTAAATTTTAAAAATTATTGTAATTGAAAATGCAAAAGAAAATAGATACTGTTTAATTTTGTAATTTTTAAGAGTAAAGCAGATACTAATTATCTCAATTCTTTCCAGCTTTAGATGGAAAACAACAGATGGGTCTCAGTTACAACTGTGGATGGTAAAACTTGAGAAACTTTTGAGGTCGGATCTTGGGAACACCATGTGGCAACACTGACCGTGTTAGAAAGTAAATGATCCTTTATGTTTCAGAAATTCAACAATTTTGCAGAGAAAACAAACTGAAATCTTGCTTTATTTTCTGATCATGAAATCGATTGTGAAGCTTTCTGACAACTAATAAATGCCATGGTAGTTGCTGTATTTCTAATTGCAGGGTGATTTTAAAATGGGACATTGCTTTGAATAATGTTCTTTAAGTCAGACCAAATATCCCTACTGTCTTAATGACAGTTTAATCCAAAGAAGCTATTGTAAATATATGCTCACTGATGGCATATTTTACCATAACTGTTTTATAAATTTAAGCTTCCCATCTAGGACACGAACTTGCAGCAGCAGATGCCCAGTAGTCTCGGTGATGCAGAGTTTCCCACAAGCCTGTGGGCTCCTCTTCACTCCCTCCTGTCCACTGAGAATGTCTGGGCCTCTGCCTTCCCCTCTGGGCCAGGTCATCCATCCTAAGAGCGCATGTTTGTTCTCTAGTGTTTCAGTGCACAGGCAGTCTATTGTGATGCATGCCCCTCTCCTCTCTCTTCCCAAAAGCAGGATCATGGAGCTCACGCCACAAAATCCTAGAGGGAAGCTCACTAGGAAGTGCTTATAGTTTTCGTTCTAGCGCGGCTGGCTTGTTTCTGCTGAGTATTAGTTGGAAGCCTAAGCCTCTGTTACTGGCTTCAGAAGTAGTTTTTGTACTTCTCAGTAGCGACTGATGGAATGTAAGATAGAAGACAGAATAACTGAACTAAGCTGTTTAAATTCTGAGTAAACATGCATTTTATATACGTGCCTTTGGAATGTTCATTGTAAAACAAATAAACATCTTTAGTCTTTTAAATTTTAGGGTTCAAAGCTCTTGTTTTTGAGGGGTGGGTTTGTAGGATCCAGTTATAAGTTCTGTCCTGATGCTGTATTATTAACTTTGTTTTTCTGTTCTTTTATCACAGTGCTTTGAAATTCATTTTGAAATCTAACAGGACATGCCAGTTGCCAAAAGGCAGTATTTCTCTAGGCTTGTCTGATAATTATCTGGTTCAGCCCTCATAATGAATATGCACCTGATCCTGAAGAACCACAGAACTACCACCTAGCTAGTCAGTATTTTATTGAAGGAAACTTGAATTTACTGTAGGCCTTCGAGAGAAAATGGCATGTAGTCAGCTTTTGTTATGACCTTTATAAAATATTTCTTTATAGAAATCACCAAACATGATATTTATTCCCTGAAACCAAAATATTCTTTTAAATTACAATGGAAATAATGGGAGAATGCTGTAACAGTATATGTAAAACATAAATAATTTTTTTACTATCTTTATATCTTTGTTTTATGACATCTCTGGGAATCATTTGTGCTACATGAAATGGGGAAATCAAAAATAATTTTAAAACTATTCACAAAAGAGCTTATATACTTGAAATGAGAACTGTTGTTCACATGCAAGGTTGTGTCCAACTTTGTGACCCCATGGACTGCAGCATGCCAGGCTTCCCTGTCCTTCACTATCTCCCAGAGTTTGCTCAGACTCATGTCCATTGAGTCGATGAAGCCATCCAACCATCTCATCCTGTCATCCCCTTCTCCTGCTGCCCTCAATCTTTCCCAGCATCAAGGTCTTTTCCTTTGAGATGGCTCTTCCTATCAGGTAGCCAAAGTATTGGCGTTTCAGCATCAGTTCTTAAAATGAATATTCAGGGTTGATTTCCTTTATTGACTGGTTTGATCTCCTTGCAGCCCAAGGGACTCTCAAGAGTCTTCTCTAGCACTACAGTTTGAAAGCATCAATTCTTTGGCACTCAGCCTTCTTTATGGTCCAACTCTCACATCCGTATGTGACTACTAGAAAAACCATAGCTTTGACTATACAGGGACCTTGGACAGCAAAGTGATGTCTCAGCTTTTTAATATGCTGTCTAGATTTGTCATAGTTTTTCTTCCAAGGAGCAAGTGTCTTTTAATTTCATGGCTGGAGTCACTGTCCACAATGATTTTGGGGCCCAAGAAAATAAAGACTTTGTCACTGTTCCATTTTTTCACCATCTGTTTGCCACGAAGTGATGGGACCAGATGCCATCTTCGTTTTTTGAATGCTGAGTTTTAAGCCAGCTTTTTCACTCTCCTCTTTCACCTTCGTCAAGAGGCTTTTTAGTTCCTCTTCACCTTCTGCCATAAGGGTGGTGTTATATGCATATCTGAGGTTATTGATATTTCTCCTGGCAATCTTGCTTCCAGCTTGTGTTTCATCCAGCCCAGTGTTTCTCATGATGTACTCTGCATATAAGTTAAAGAAGCAGAGTGACAATATACAGCGTTGAGGTACTCCTTTCCCAATTTTGAACCAGTCCATTGTTTCACGTCCGGTTCAGAGTGCAAGTGGGGGGTGGGAAAGGGATAACTTACAACTTGAACAGCAAAAGATGATGGAAGTCCAAAAGAATTTACACATCAAGGGTAACTTTTATTTAGAAACAAATATTTGTATGTTTGTATGCATTGCAGCCCTTAAGGAAAAATAACAATTTAAAAAGCCCTTTTATTTGAAATTCATTATAAATATATAATCTTAAACCATAAATTCATAGATTTTTGTTTCTTTAAATATGAAAGCTTTTTTCCTGTACAAAGGCATCTGTGTCTGTGAAGTATAACAACTTCTTCACTGGTTATCCTGTAACTGAAGGGTGAGAATGAGTGACCACAAATACATGTGTTACTTAACACCACATGGTTATACTTCCATGTTAGTAAAGCCCCTTTCAGGCCTTTCCATGTGTCCCCATTAAGAAGGCAGTGCTACACTGTTCAGAGCTGAAGGCCAACCTGCAGGAACAGGGAAGGCAAACTCTACCCTAGCCTCTTCTTGGCAACCTAAGGAAGACCAGACGTTTTGGTGGCGTCACACTGAAGCAGATTGGGGAGGAAAGGCCGGTTGTTTTTCAGCTTCAAAATGACGGAAAATTGAGGCAAAAACAATTACCATGCTATAACATTCAAACAGTTATGTCAAAAATAGTAGTTATTAATGGGCTACAGGATGGTGAGTATATTTTTCCTCAAAATGCTTTGTTTGTTGGTTTTTAACCAGGAAAACATCTCTTGCTTGCTAGTTGTTAGAGAAAAGCAAGAGAAGAACAGAGTGAGTGAGTACATGGGTAGTCAGATCTGGGAGGCGGAAGACAAAGTAGAACTGAGGCTTGTTATGCTAGACAGAGAAGGAAGACTTGGTCAGGTTTTCAGACCGGGCCTCCCTGCGGCCGGCCGGGTGTGAAGGCGGCCTCGCCCGTGCTGGTCCGTCCTTGGTGCGCGGACTGGTAGGCCAGTGAGGACAAGGACGCGGTGCTGCTCTCACTCCATCTCGGTCCTCGGCCCTCGTGAGGCAGCTGTTGCGGCTCTGAGGCGTTTCACCACAACTTCTTCATACTCCTTTTGTGTCAGTAACCCTTCTGTTATGCTTTTACTTTCTTCAAATTTAGGCAACACAACTGCAATGTAGCCTTCGGTAGATGGCTAGAAAGGAAACAATATTTAATGTTGAATGGTACAAAAATCAAATAAAAAGTGCTGGATGGGCTCCTACTTCCCCAGCCCTTTCTACCTTCTCTTGAAGAATAGATGGTTTATGGAGAATGTTTTCATTCACTTCCATCAACCGTCCTCTAACACAGCTAGTTAAAAAAAAAAAAATTGTTTTGAAGAAAAATATTAACCTCCTTTGTTTCTCCAAAGTTGTGGTTCAAAAGTAACTTACCTAGATATGGTATATTCTTCTCCATCTGAGCAGTAAATCTTACACAGAGGTGCAAGTTCTGTGAGAAACTGTGCCCCCTGGTAATAAAAGGGAAGAAAAATTAATTGATGTGCGTTTTCATTTTTCTTTGAGAGGCAGCCCTCAGTGTTACAATAGCATATATTCCTGGAATTCGTGTTTTAAGTAAAAATGAGTGAAGTACAGAAAAAAACATTCATTTCTTCAAACATTTATATATTAAATGCCTGCTATGGGTCAGGTAACATCCTAAGCTCTAGGGGTAAAAGCAGTCAAAGACACATGTGATAATAGTTTAGTTACATATTAAGAATATATTTTATTATACATTATATTTAACTGTATATGAGAAAGCTCCATATATCCAAGTGTAAAGATATCCAAAGGGCAGGGAAATCTTATCAATAAACAATATAAAATCCAATATTACAGCAAATGACAGCAATGTCATACAAAGTTTCATTAAGATTCCCACTTATTTTTATATTAGAACTTTAATATATGAAAGGACTTCTTTATTAGGGTCAATCACTAAGGCTTTTTGAAGAGGGATCTTTGTTCTAATTTTTTAAAAAATGCACTTTAAGGAAAATGTGGAAAACAGAAAAGTTTTCAGTAGCAGTTAAGAGTAATTTACTCCTTACCCCATCTCCCACTAGTGAATACTGCATTTTGACTTTAATCTGTCTGAATGTCATGGCATGGTTTTAGTTTCACGTACGCCACTGTATGGATATATCTGGAGAGGTTCTGACAAATACCTACAAGAACTCACAGGAAACGGATGCAAGCATGTCTCATGTGTTGCTCTTTCCTTCCGGGAATTTTTATTGCAGTGAACATTTGAGGTCTAGATACTGTTCTTTAGGGCCTCTTTACCACTCACAATATTATTAGACAGTATTCAGGTGTTGTTAGCACACGCTTCACTTCTCTGGTATGTGCTAACTTTGTTTCAAAATACTAGTCAGTGTGACTCCCACTTTTGGGAGAAGCAGTTAGAGATTCATCCTAGATGGTTTCTCTACCACTGGGTCTGTGTCAAAAAGAAGTGTTTTAACCCCTTGTTGTCACCTCCCTTAGGAAAATAAATGATGAGCAGTGCTGAGATCCAAAGTTTATCTACAGAGGGTTCCATATGCAGGTCCCTCTCTGTTCCTCAGTTGTAACAATGGTGTTACTGTTTTGGACAAAGGTTTATCACAGGAACATCAGAAGCACTAACTGTTACTTGTAGTTTGTAGATTTCAAAGAATGGTCCATGCTTTTTAAAGTCCATTTTCTTCTTGAATGAGGGGGAAAAAAATCAATAATTTTAAGGCAGGTTATTAGAGGCCTTTAGGCCTAGTATAAACAAGGGTCTTATAGAACAGTGAGGGTAATTAGCAGAAACTCTTTGTATGAACTCAGTAAATGAAAATCACTGCAGATGGTGACTGCAGCCATGAAATTAAAAGACACTCTTTGGAAGAAAAGTTATGACCAGCCTAGACAGCATATTAAAATGCAGAGACATTACTTTGCCATCAAAGGTCCATCTAGTCAAGGCTATGGTTTTTCCAGTAGTCATGTATGGATGTGAGAGTTGGACTATAAAGAAAGTTGAGCACTGAAGAATTGATGCTTTTGAACTGTGGTGTTGGAGAAGACTCTTGAGAGTCCCTTGGACTGCAAGGAGATCCATCCAGTCCATCCTAAAGGAAATCAGTCCTGAATGTTCATTGGAAGGACTGATGTTGAAGCTGAAACTCCAATACTTTGGCCACCTGATGCGAAGAACTGACTCATTTGAAAAGACCCTGATGCTGGGAAAGATTGAGGGCAGGAGGAGAAGGGGACGACAGAGGATGAGATGGTTGGATGGCATCACCGACTCCATGGACATGAGTTTGAGTAAACTCCGGGAGTTGGTGATGGAGAGGGGGGCCTAGCGTGCTGCAGTCCATGGGATCACAAAGAGTTGGACACGACTAAACGATTGAACTGAACTGAAGTCATCCACTCAAACTTTCCTATCTGGGGGCTTTGTCAGGATATTTTAGTATGGTATTGAATTGTCCTTGGTGTGATACCCTCCTTTAATAATATTGGTCTTGCATAGAGTTGTAGAGGATAGAGGTAACATTTTTATATAACTGACCACTATTTGGAGAAGAAGGTATAGCTAGATGTGTACTAAACTGGCAATGATTTAGGAATAGGAAATGATATGAAGCAAATACTGTGTATTTTAAGACTGATTTTTTTTTTCACTACCCCAGAACTGTTTTTTTCTCTTTTAAATTCACATGTGAAAATATGTGACAAAAAAGCATTGATCTAGAGTTTATAAAATTTGACATACTGGTTTAATAAAATTAGAAGGGACAAAATATTTTCTTATATTGCTATTAGAGTTGTTCTTTCAAAGGCCCACTTTCTCCATCCTTTATCCTGGGGATGGTAGAGATGGTGGTGCAGAACCTATATGACAGATAATATACCTTTTGAAATGCCTTATCTTTTTGGTCTGAAAATTTCTTTTAAAGTTAAAAGTTCAAGATGATTCTTAAAATCATCTCTTAACTGCCAGGGAAGCGTGCTGAGTATATATTGCTGGTTATAAGACTGACTGGCTCTATCATTATTCTGATAATAGAGGATTTAAGTAAAGAAATACAGGTACATACCCGCTTAAATTTCCCAGAGACTTTGTTCTGAAGTCTGCTACAGTTGGTACTGATTTGATAAGAAATGCTTTTAATTGTTTTTCCACTTTGAAGAACTGGATGAGATCCTGCCAACGTGATGACACATATTCTATGAGGAGCAAAAATGGATCCAATATTACTGCATGGTATAATTCTTCCTCCTATAACACAGTATTCCTACTGGCACAAGAAGAGCTGAGCTGACATCTGTTTAGTCAACCTATCATTCCCTCCCCACCCACCCCTCCCCCGCATTTTTTTTTCCCCAGCTACTATTGGAGCTTAACTGAAGAATACAATAATAAAAATGGAGAAAATGGGATTGAATTTAACTTCCACTAAAAGGGGAGAGTACCAAGGTGTTAGATAGCACTGAGGCATCATATGTACATCTGTGTTTCCACCCTGGCCCTCTCCATGGGCTCGGGCAATTCCATGATTAGGCACGGGCTGGTTACTTGAAGTAGTAGCTGACTAAGGGTATGGTCCTCCATTTGGATGTCTGAGTAATCAAGTTTACTTGTTTAGTGTAAGCATTGAAAAACTCATTCTTGTCAACCAAATGGCTATTATATATATAATACCATCTCTACACAGTGGAAGATAATCATTTAGTGAATATTCAGTACAAGACCATACCAGGCTACAATACCAGAAAAAAAAATTTTTTTAATAATTTAAAATTTCCAATTTGCTTACCGGTTAGAGTGCTGCAGTATACAGTGGTCTTCACAGGGTTTTCCTTTGACATCTAGAAGAAATGAATGACTCTATGGCTCTTGAGTCAGTATTTCCTGCCACTGTGTGGTACTTTCTTTGGTTCATAAAGATAGTTAATTGTGAAGACTAGATACATATGTCACTGGTATCCCCTCATTACTCAAAAAGATACACCTAAAGGCTTCCTATAAAGGAGTTAAATCTGGACCAGATGGAATCATTCATTCAGTGTCAAAGTGATGTTAATTCTTTGCTCCATCTTGTTTTATCCTCACTTTAAAATGATTCTACTCATTATTTCTATTAGAAAAAAAAGTGATGATTAGTGATGCATCTTTTTAATATAGTAGCACATGTTTTCTTGGTCAATTTTAGAATAACTCATCCTGGTTTGCCCAGGACTGTCTTCATGTTAGCACTCAAAGTCATGCATTCCAGGAAGTCCCTCAATCTAGGATAAACCTGATGGTTGGTTACACAAAGTTTGGCCAATAAGACATACGCTATTATAAAATATTTCAATATTGCAAAAACTGATTACACCTATTATCCCTGAATGAATATAAGCAAGGATGTGGAGGAGGGTCTCCAGTGATGCTCCCATCACTCTTATTTGAAGGTACACAAAAGCTCTCCAATAGGATACCTACTTGTAAGTGTATGTTAGTCACTCAGTCATGTTCGACTCTTTGCGACCCCATGGACTGTAGCCCACCAGGCTCTTCTGTCCCTGGGATTTTTCAGGCAAGAATACTGGAGTGGGTTGCCATTCCCCTCTCCAGGGGATTTTCCCGACCCAGGGATCGAACCTGGGGTTGCCTGCATTGTAGGCAGATTCTTTACCACTGAGCCACCAGGAAGTGGCGAAGTGTAATAGATTAGGCTTTCTTGTTGTTCAGTAGCTCAGTTGTGTCTGACTCTGCCACTCCATGGACTGCAGCACACCAGGCTTCGCTGTCCTTCACTATCTGTGGGTGTTTGTTCAAACTCATGTCCATTGAGTCGGTGATGCCATCCAACCACCTCATCCTGTCACCTGCCCCCCCTTCTCCTCTTGCCTTCAGTCTTTTCCAGCATCAGGGTCTTTTCCAATGAGTCGGCTCTTTGCATCAGGTGGCTAAAGTACTGGAGCTTCAGCATCAGTCCTTCCAATGAACATTCGGAGCTGATTTCCTTTAGGATTGGCTGGTTTGGTTTTGCTGTCCAAGGGACTCCAAGTCTTCTCCAGCAAAACAATTAGAAGCATCTGCTATCTAAATGCCTCTTTCTAACCCACCCTCTTTTCTCACTCCCTATGCCTCTAGCTTAGTTTCGACCTGATTGTTTAAATCATTTTATAGTGCACTGAGTCCCTTAAAACCCTTTAGGTACTCAAGGAGACTGGAAGCCAGTTCCTATCTCCCTCGGAGATCTCACCTTAGACTATCCTCTTCCCCCAAGTAACCCATCCTCCTGAACTCGCACTGCATTCACCCTCCCCAGAATGCACCCTGCTGCTTTTCCACGTCTCTGCAAATACCATTCCCTTGGCTTAGAGGGGAACAGAGATCCAGTTCCTTCTGCTTTGGGGAGAGTGCGCGTGGCTTATGATCTGTCATCATATTGCCAATGGGGCCCAGGAGAGACGAACATCATTCCTCACTTACCTGCTTTGTACCAGCGAGTAAAGTAACGATCCACAAGCGACGGCACCGCAGGCTCGGGAGCCAAGTCGACCACAGGGTCCTCGGGCTCGGTAGTCATGGCGACCTCCAAGGCTGCAAACCCCGCCCTCCGGGACCCGGACACTTCCTCCGGCGGGCCCAGGAGTAGGGCGTCTTTCCGGCGTGTGGCCCGAGACACGCGGTGTGCGCAAGCGCGCTGCTCCTCAAATCCCGCAGGCTCCGCCTACCGGCCCAATTATTGAGCTTTGGCATCTGACGTCTAAGCAGAGGTCAAATACAATAGGCTGGGCAGGAAGACGTAGCGGTAGGGGGAGGTGGCCAGCGCAGCTCCTCACGGTACTTCGCAGGGCACCGAAGAAGGCGGGCCACGCCCCCTCCTCCTCGTGACCTCACTCCCGCGCAGCTCCGGTCGGGTGATAGCTGGTGTTGCTCGCTCGTTAGGGTCCCGCTGCTAGCCTCTCCTAGGCCCCGCTTCAGCCACTACCGGAGGGGGTCGAGCGGCACGGCGACAGAGTGCACACCGCGCGAGCTCAAGAGCAGCGGACAGAGGCGAGTGCGCGACACAGGGCGGACGCACAGCTCTTTGGCGGGGGAAGTCCTCGGGTTCCTCGGAGTGCGGCGCAGGTGAGCGCTCGAGCGGCCTAGGTGGGGTGGGGAGGGTGGGGGCCACAGAAACGGGCCCTGTCCTCCAGAAGGTGTCCCGATGAAGAGATTCCCCGAGCGCTCTGCCGCTGCCTGCTGCAGGCCCCAGAGTGAAGTGCGGCGTGACCACCTCTGCCCTCGAGCCTTGAGTTCTCTGCCGACTTGCCACCTGCTGCACCCGCGACCATCAGAGGGTTCCACGCCGCGTGGCAGGCGGGGAATGACCTGCTGCTCCCCGAGCCGCGCACTTTACCCGAGCTCCGGATTCCTTGCAGGGGCGGACAGTACAGCTGAGCCAGTTAAGGCACCAATTAAAGTCTAACAGTGCACTTGAGAGAGAGCCGGTCGGAGAAGTTCAGATGATGTGTTGCGAGCCCCTTCGGGCACCTGCGACTTTTTCTTCGAAATGTCGTTCGTGTGCTTCTCCATGTTTTATAGTATCCTAGGTGGCCCTCTCCCCTGTGACCTCTGTGGGGGCAGTGACTGTAGTCATTTTTGTCCAGAATTAGCACTTAGTGCTCAGTCGGCGTTGGATGCTAGTAGCCGATGGTAGGGTTACGTACTATGTAAACGATTCAAACCGCACATTGACAGGCAGGGCAGTAACCAGTGAATAGTTTACTATGAAAATGTGGGCAAAAGGAAAGCAAACACTGTTTCAACTTGAAAGACAGAGAAAGTAGAAATGCCATGTCCCCAGTGGGGAAACTAATTTGATCGAGAATAGTAAGCCATGTAATAAGTTGCATTTGATGTGCATTTGAGAAATCCTTGTAATAACAGTAGAAGGTTGAAAATGTGACTTTAATGTTCAGTTTGGGGAGGGTCAGGGCTAAACATTTAGATCTAATAAGCATATTAATGATCTGTTTGGTACTTATAGTCATGGACATGATAGTTAGATAAGAAGTGGATGGATGAGGAGCAAGGGAAGAAAATAGAGGCATTGTCAGAATTTCAGAGAGGATCCAGGATTGATCTGTGGTGTGGTGGGATCTTTAGCACGTTAGTGGGCTGAGAAAGGGTGAGTCATTGAGGGCAGGGGAGTTGGAGATTGCAGATGTTAAAAAAAAAAAAATGGGACTGATAAGCGGAGGTCCTGGGGAGTTTGGAGGGTTCTCCTTTCCTGGTCTTGAAAAGGAATAGGACAATTTTGAGAAGATAAAGGAATAAAGATGATGGGTATGAAAATTTAGAGAAGTTCATTTTAAAGGCTGGGAGGGTTGGGGAGAAGGGGGATGAATGATGAGCCGCCCTTGGCTGGTGATATTGAAAGCTCAGTGATTTGAGAACTCAGGTTGTTTGCTGTGTCTGTCAGTTAGGGTCTAGGCAGGAAAGCAGAAAACACACTGTATTTCAACAGAATTTAATCGGAAGAAGTGGTTAAGTAGCTCCTGGAAGAACAAAACACAGAAAGGAGCAGTGAAATAACTAAAAAGTAAACTGATGGAAGAAGTTACAGCGCTTAGCTAGATCTGAGGCTCAAAACAGAGGGAAGCCATTGGGGTTGTCATGACTTAACCTTAGATGAGAGACATTGTAAAGCTGGTGTTGACAACTCCAGAACTCAGAGGAGGAGCTCCATGTTAGTAGATGTCCAGCACCTGGAGGGGCACCTGTCTGGTTAGTGCTGGTACCTCTGGGGTGGTTGTTACCAGGCTGGTCCTGGGAGTCCTAGAGACTGGGACCAAGGGCCCCTGGAAGGAGGGTCCATTGCTGGGGCGGCATTGACTGAAACAGCATTGACTGGAACAGCAAGGTTACAGGAAAGAGGGAGTCCTCACCTTGTGCCTTTACCTTCCAAATTATTATGCTGGGTCCAAAGGTTATTGATGAATAGAATGCAAGTTTACAGAAAGACATTTTGATGATCTTATCATGGCAACAATAACAGCATAATTAGCTAAACCAGCATGAAATACATCTCAGCCCCTGTCGCCTGTTTTCATCTTTTGCTGTTCCTTGTTTACCCACCTCTAGCCCAGACATTCTCTCGTCTCACATCTTCCTATCCTTTCAGATCTATGTCCGTGGTCACCTTTGTGGTGTCTTTAGATGAAATATAATGTAATTTTTATATTCTTTGAAAAAACGCAAGCTTTCTATTCAGGATTAGATCTAAATTAAAAGTTTGCATGGTAGAATACAGGTTCAAATAATTCCCAGAAATTCTTAAATATATATGTCGTGAAACCTTACGAAACCATCGTCTGCCTTGATTCTCTTCCTCACTTCTACATGCGTGGTCTTGCCTTCCTCTTAACTCACTTTTTGTGTTGCCTCATTCAAACTGCACTTAATCTGCTGTGTAGAATAAGAAGTGACTTGTGTTTATTCTCTCATTGTCATATGCACAAAATGCAAGATGAGAGAATTCACCTTGGATTAAGGTGACAATTAGGCCCGTGTGGTCTATGTAATTGTCACTCCTAACATAAGTTACAGAATTCTACTTATAAACCTTAAAGCAGTCTGGATATAAATATCTAGCATATAAGCTTTTTTTTCCCCCTTTTAGATAATGTTATGTATTAAAGCAAATCTGATTTTGCCAAACCAAAGTATATTTCCTATTGATCATTCGTTTCTCAGCTTTTGTATCGCCCTGGTGAAAACCAGACCAGAAAAGTGGAGTTACGTGAAGGTTATGTGATGTCAGGTTATCAAGCTCCTCCAATTGTTGATCATCGTTTTGAAGGATCCTATTATAATTTCATAGTGTCTTTTCTCTCTGAGAGCAATAAATGCTTTTCTTTATTTCTGTTTGATTTCAATTTTAACTTTTTAATTAAGATAAAAAGCCAGTTTATAAATGTAGGTGGTGATATTAAAGTAACTATTTTCTCCAACTGCCAAGTATGTATACATGTAGATTTTTATACAATGTTGTAAGTTTGTCAAGTTACAAAGATATCCTCATGTGCAAAAGTAACATGTTTTCTCATTCATTGTGTTCTTTGCTTCCTTGCAAAGTAACTGATGTTAAATCTTTTTTGAAGAAAAAACTCTGATGTTGAGAATCTTGCCTCTTCCAAAGAGTGAGAATGTAAAATAGATTTCACAGCCTCACTTTGTAGACTCTAGATTTAAACAATTGGTTAGGTTGCTACCACTTATCTCTCTGTGGGTTCGGATTACATCTTTTTTTTTTTCTGGTTATTCTGACTTCTCTGCTCCCTGAATCATTTTGCTTGTACTGGAGTGTCATTTGTTGTTATAAAGCTGTTGCTGTTTCTGTTTCTCAGAGAAATTAAAGCTTCATTAAGGGTATTTGTACTTTTTTTTAGGCATTGCTTCATCATGAGGAATCTAAAGTTACTTCAGAGCCTGGAGTTCAGGGACATTCAGGCTCAAGGGAAACCACGGTGCCTCTGTCTCCGAGCCGAGCAGGCGACAGTGGTCATCGGCTCAGAGCATGGACTGGTGGAGGTAGACCCTGTCACGAGAGAGGTAAATTACTGATGGAGGTTATTTGGGTGAATTCTGATATCTCCCCTTAATTATATTTTGCTACTAATGTATTTTAGGTGATGACATTCTTAGTCCCTTTTCCCCTGACTGTAGATTTTAGAAAATCGTAGTTTTTAGCTTCATGTTTTATTGGATATCTCCAAAGAGACCAGGTATTTGTTTTATGTTTGCTTGGCAAAAGAAGCATATTAACTGTTTTCTTTGTTAAAGATGGTAGTGTTGTGATATTTCTCAAGTGAAAGTTTGGATTTTAATCTAGGAAAAAAATTTTTGAAAGCTTTTGTATTATAAAAGAAACATTAAAAAAATGTTTTACTTCTAGAAATGTTATGAATTGTTCTTGAAAGTAGATTGACTTAATTTGCTTGTTTGTCTTGGTGAAAGGTGAAAAATGAAATTCCTTTGATGGCAGAAGGCTTTCTCCCAGAGGATGGAAGTGGCTGCATCATTGGTATTCAGGACTTGCTGGATCAGGAGTCTGTGTGTGTGGCCACAGCTTCTGGAGATGTCCTGCTTTGTAATCTCAACACACACCAGGTAAGCAAGAGAGACCAGGGAGGAGGAAATCTCAGGCATCCTCAAATGTCTTTTTTTGGTATCATGTCACTAGTTTTTCATAGATGTTTACAATATCGGGAGCCATAATATTTAGGCATTTTGCAAATTAGAGTCTTTGCATTTTACAGTTCTTTACAGAAAATTGTTGACATGGTTTCAGGATTCGTCTTAAACTCAGTTTTGTCTGCTGCATCTATTAATTATAACAATGAGAGCATTCCAGATAAGAACAAAACCTCAAACCTCAAACCCATTCTTGTGTGGTATGGCTCACCTCTTGCTACAATCCGATCCTGAGTTGTAACCCTTATTTCTCAGTTTAGGAAGTCTTTGGGATGTTTAGATGGCTCGTGTTTTCTGTTAAGAATGCTGATAGGCCTCTCTTTGATGACTGACTGTAGAGTCCCTGAACTACAGGTACTAAGATGATACATTTTCATTTTGTGCACATTTTATGACTATCAGAGGTGATAGATTTCAATGACTTGCCTCCTTCTCTACTCTAGCATAAGGCTGAGTTTCTGAATGTCTTTACTCGCCTTGATAGCTTTTTAAACTTTGTTGATAATTCCCTTAGCTGTGATCTCTTTAACATTGATGTGTCACAAGAGTTATATTACTAATCACAGGATAGTAATAACAGCTGGCATTTATTAAATGTTTACAGTATGCCAGGCACTTTTTAAAGTATTTTTCATCAAAATTACATGAATTTTGTAATTTTTCATTATAACTTTATGAAGTAGATTGTTGTTTCCTCATTCTTCAGAAAGGGAAATTGAGGCTAGGCCAAGGTCAAACAGTTTTCGGGTGAGATTTGAATCCTGGCAGTCTAAATCTGGTACCTTTGCTTTTAACGGTTCCATTTAGTACAATAATAAATCTTCCTCTCAGTTCATGGTGAGAAACATCAAAGCCATCCAGTACAAATTGGTATATCTCATATTTAAAAGGTATGCTTTTACTTGTAAAACATTCTGTAGAATTTTTTCCTAATTACCGAGCTCCTGTAATCCGCTGGTCTCCATCAGATGGTGCTGATCTCTCTGTTTATGGCATCACAGCGTCTGTAAGACAGAATCCATGTTCCTTCTTGTCTCTATCAGACGGTTCACTGTCTGTTTGCCAAATTCCTTTTTAGCCTCACCTCCCAGCCCCATCGTCCCTGCATACCTTATGCTTTAGTGGCAGCTGATTTTTAACTGCTCTTTTTTATAATTTTATGCCTTAACACCACATTCCCCCCCTCCCCGCCGCTGGTCTCTTCTTCCTAGCCCTGTTTCTTCCCTTTAAAGCACCTCCTCAAAGAGGCTTTCCTGAACTCACCTGGGCCATTTGTCATTCTCTGCTCTGAGTCCCCACTTAATTCCTGGAGACCTCAGTTACAGCCCTCAGCCTACTGTGGAGGCATCTCCTATCTCCTTAATGGGAGGAATGGACTGGCCGTCATCACATCCAGTCCCCGTGATCTGTATCACGCCTGGCCTTTTAATATCTGTTACTGAATAAATGTTTACTGCTTAATTTCACCTTGGTGTGTTGTGAATTATTTTGATTAAGGTCATAATAAACACTTATCGGGGTGCTTATCTTTTCATATTTCTCTTAACATTTTAAAATGTCTCTCTCAGCTGGAATGTGTCGGGAGTGTAGCCAGTGGTATCTCTGTCATGAGCTGGAGTCCTGACCAAGAGCTGGTGCTGCTTGCCACAGGTAAGCATGTCACTGGTCCCTAACTCGTGACTTGATGAGACATGACTCCTGACAGCTCAAAGACTTAAGTTTTAGGGTGCTTAGATTTAAAAAAAACGTTTCTTGAAACAATTGAGGGAAGTTTTACTTCTTAACACATTGTTTTAAAAAGTTGCTGTGAAGTCTGTAGTTTAAAATGTCAGCAATGTTTATTTTAATATACTCTTAAGAGGAAGAGTTGCTGTATAAAATAAACTGATTCTGAAAACTGCTCTTCCAGTCCTTTTTTTTTTTTTTTTCTATAAGTCTTTTCATTCCGGCTGAGATGCTGTAAACCAGCACCCTGATGAGCTTTTCACTCAAAGAGGTATCTTGGTGACTGAACAGTTGCAGTTAGTGGAGGAGGAAGGGCTGTGTACACTTTTATGTTAGCTTGACATACATAAATAGCTGAGAATAAGCACCAGGTGACTTACCCAGTTGAAACTTTTTTTTTTTTTTTAAATGAGCGTCAGAACATTTTGAATGAATCCTGTCTTCCCTGTTTCAATTACAAATTCTTCCACTTCAGCTCTGTATCTTGCAGTGCTGTAGATACTTACAGAACGGCAGATTTGTTAAATGAGAACAAAATCATTCTTGTTTGTGCTCCTTCAAGGCCAAGAGACCCTAATTATGATGACAAAAGACTTTGAACCTATCATGGAACAGCAAATCCACCAGGATGATTTTGGTGAAAGTAAGTATAACTTTGTCTGAAACATTTTGTGACTTTTCTTGCAGACTGATAGTCATAAGCCCAAAGAGCTGTGAAGCTTAAACCCTGACTTAATTAAGTGTCTATAGCCCAGTTCCTTCAGTTCATTCCAGCTCTTAAAAGGCATACCTCTGGTGGCCCTTCAGGTCTGAGAGTCGGCTTTGTCAGTAACTGGGAAACAAGAATCTGTGCTTATAGATTGGGTTGTTATTGCCCAAACCCATGATGGGTTTAGTCTTGGGGTTTGATGAAAAGGACTATACTGGCTGGAATAAGGAGAGCATTTCTGATACACAGTTTGGGGGAAAATACAAGAGAGGTGGGATAAAGAGCTGACTTCTGTTCTATTGATTAGTTCTGAATGGTCATGGGAACCATCAGAGTGTTTTCTTGCACGGATCTAGCTGAGATGAAATGGGCAGTAGGCTGTGGAAGTATTGAAGAGAGTAAGAGTGGAGATGCTTCTTGAGTCTAAGCAGCTCCGACCAACTTGAGGGTCCAGGTAGCTGGCTTGATTGAAGAGAGGATTAGGGGCGATGGTATTTTAAATTTTGCTGAGTTCTCACCTCCTGTCTTCTCGTTCAGCCAAATAAGAAATCATTTAGAAAATTGCTACTCATTTTTTCATTCAAAAATAATTTTTTTTTTTTTTTTTTTTTTTTTTTTTTCAGAAATAATGGTTGAGTAGGTACTGTGAACCCAGCAGTGTGTTTGATACTGTGGCTAAAACTGCTTTTCCCTTAAGGGGTCCTGTTAGTTCAATAATAACAGAACATTGCAAGTATTAGGGTAGCATGAGGAGAAGAAAGGAGTCATGGGGAGGGAAGACTTCCCAGAGGAGGCCAACTTGAGCTGAGCTCTGGCTTATCTGGTGTTGGGTAGACGAGGGTTGAGGGTGGGGGAGTGGTCCAAGTAACTGAATCAGTTCTTTCCAAGGCAGGGATGTTTCACAGAAGCCTTTGACACATCTTGGCTGATTCAGGCAACTGTGAATACTTAAGCAGTGCTTAGTGACCGGATATGGATGTGGAATTAAATAAAAGGGAGAGATTTTGATTCAGTTTGATAGAGAATTTAGACATTGAATTATAGGAGATCAGTAATTAAAGGTTTTGATGATGCACGGTTGATTGGTAGAGAGGGAAGAGACTGGAGACAGGGTGACCTGGTAGGAGGCTGCTACAGGAACCCAGGTAAGAGATGAAGGTGGGTCTGGGGCTAGAAAAGGGGAAAAATGCAGGGAAGTTTTGATTCTCAGTGAAGATAGGAATACATTTTTTGGAATTATGAGAAACAGTTTTGGAATATACATGTCTGGTTCCTCTTTTGCCCTAGCTAGTTTGAAAAATACCAGTTTAGAGAATGAAATAAATAGGCTTTGGGAGTATAAGGTGAAGGTGAAAGTTTAGTTGGACTGTAGCCAGAAATTCAGGTTGTGAAAATAAAGATGCCAGTATCTGAGAGTAAAGGGGGGAAGTGTGGTCTGTAAGAGGTGGGTGGCGAGTTCTGTTTTGAATTTGTTTAAGGGCCATATGGGATCACCACACGAAGCACGTGAATTAGTAAGGGCTGATGCTCAGCAGAAGCCAGAGCTGTGGACTGGGAGTCGCTGACAGAAGCTACAGTTTTACTAGCTCAGGGAGCAGGTATGGTGCTGGATCTAGGGTCCAGCGTGGGACTCTGGGGCAGCCAGCTTTGAGGATAGTCATAGAGGTTGTCGTAGAGGTAAGAAGCACACAGCTTTGCATGGGAAAGCGTGCTCTCATTCATCCTGCCAACTTCATAAGTCTGATAGAGTATATCAAAGGAGAAGGAGTCCAAGTTAGGGTCTTGAGTCTTAGAAATGCATTTGTCAGTACAAAAAGTCACTGTGTGAAGAGGTGAACAGATATTTTTCTTCTAACCCACGTGTCAAACTTGTTCTGTAAAGAGCTGGATAGTAACGTTTTTCATCTTTACAGGCCATGTGGTCTCTGTTGGAACCGTCCAACTATGCTGACTAGTGGGAAAGCACTTAAAGATAATATGTAAAGAAATGGGTTTGGCTGTGTTCCAGTACAAGTTTATTTGTAATGATGCAGGCTGTAGTTTGCTGATCTCTGCAGTAGTCCCATCACTATTATCTGATCTCCCACTGGGAAAGGTTTTTTGCTTCCCTCCAGACCCTTTACCTCTCTGTGGAAACTTTTGGGTAGAAACCCAGGCCATGCACCAGGATAGGCACTACTATTTGGATACAACAGCAGGGCATGCTCTGAGGTGTGAGCCATACAGTACTTGGATGTGCCCAAGCCGAGCGGACAGGAAACTGTCCCGCCAGCCGTAATTCATAGAAATTATAAGCAGCCCTGCTTTAGCGCTGTCAGCGTCAGTTGTAGGGAGGAGGTATTTGGGTCCTGAATCGGATGGATGCTCTCAAGGACATCTCTGTCGTAAGTCTACATCTGGAGGATGCCAGATCCCACTTCCAGGAACAGAAGAACTGCGTCATTTCAGCAACTCTGACTTTATGGTTTATGTAGTAAGCTCAGCATTATGATTTAAAAAGAAGCCCAACCTGAAAGGCAGAAGCCCTGTGATGTAATTTTGGCCTCTGTCCCTGGGGGATCTCAGTCTCTGTGAGGAGTTGAATTCCATAATCTATGATCTCCATCACTAGCAAGGAGGTTGGATACATTTAGCGAATTGAACATTTACAGTTGGCATTTTAGTACCGGCTCTCGTGTTTCGTCTTCTAGTGTTTCATGTTTTTGTTATCCATGGAGGTATCACATAGATTCTTCATGTTTCATTCTTCTTACTTGTAAAGTGCAACAGATTGCTGACTGTCATCAAGGGAATTTATATATGATGGCAGTAATGCTCCAAAATAAGGGTGTTTCAGAGTCTTCAGAATCACTGAGCATCTAATGTGGAGCATAGGTTTTTAACATCTTGACTGCTGGTCAGTTTATTGAGAGGTCTCAGAGGACCCAACTTCATGAATCGGCTCTTATTTTATCTAGCTTATTGACTGTCTTGCATGTTCTCACTTAATTGTTCTCTAGGCAAGTTCATCACTGTTGGTTGGGGCAGGAAGGAGACGCAGTTCCATGGATCTGAAGGCAGGCAAGCAGCTTTTCAGATGCAAATGGTAAGGTTGGTCTGATGGATAAAGAACTTTGTTTGAAACAAATAGAAGTTCTGCTGCTGCTGCTGATGCTAAGTTGCTTCAGTCATGTCCGACTCTGTGCGACCCCAGAGACAGCAGCCCACCACCAGGCTCCCCCGTCCCTGGGATTCTCCAGGCAAGAACACTGGAGTGGCTTGCCATTTCCTTCTCCAATGCATGAAAGTGAAAAGTGAAAGTGAAGTCGCTCAGTCCTGTCCGACTCCTAGCAACCCCATGGACTGCAGCCTACCAGGCTCCTCCGCCCATGGGATTTTCCAGGCAAGAGTACTGGAGTGGGGTGCCATTGCCTTCTCCGAAGTTCTGCTACCCACCAGGAACTCTTGGGTGTCCAGATGTTACAGAAAGGGATCCAACTGCTCGCTGCTCTAAAGTCAGTCAAGAGGCAGGGTTGGTGGAAAGGAAAATTTGCTTTATTCCGGATGCTGACAACTGAGAGGGGGAGAGGGGCACGCTCCTCTCCAAAGGCTGGCATTCCCTGCCCCCCAGCCCCACCCGAACAACCATTGGGCAAGAGTTTTAATAGGCCCACTGACAGGACTACATGCAGAAACAGTCAAGTCAGCTCTACAGTTACCTTGAAATTGGTCATGCTGTGGTCTGATCAATGTCATCTTGATTATTTTAAGTACAGTTCACCTTTAGTTCTAGGGTCAGTTTGTTCCCATTTCTTTAAGGCCAGTTCTCAGAATTGCAGCAACTTATGTCATGGCTACGGTCTGGTCATCATGTAGTTAACTTCTTTCACCTAGTGGGGGTTTTAGAATCCATAAGATAGCTCATAGGATATGGCTCAGAAAATTATTGAGGAATTAAAGGTCCTTGACTGTGCTTAATGACTAAACTATTACCACTTAGTCTTGTTTGGCTGTTTTCCTTTGTTTCTTCGTTTTTCTCACTTCTCTGATTGAATTTATTGTTTAGCTGAAGTTTTTCCATGGACAAAAGGCAAGCTGAGGCCATGGTGGTGGGGATGGGGTGGGGGGGCAAGGACCACCATAGGATCCTGCTCTGTTTCACAGGTAGAGGGTGGTCATGGACATAAGCTGTTTAGATGCATTAGGGAATGAGAAAGATCCTCTTTTTCTTTTTTATTGCTAAGTTAGTCAGTTTTTTTTTTTTCCACAAAGAGAATAATTATAACCAATATTTATTTTTAAAAAAAGTCATCTCAGATAGAAATGAAACACTCAGTATCCCTTCCTGACACTCTTCCGCTTCCTCCCTAGAAGGAGCTACTGTCCTGTATTCACTGTTGAGAATTCTCATGCATGTTTTTATACTTTTCCTACATGCGTTTATATTAGATTTTTTTTTTTTTTTTTCTGATTTCTCTTCTTGGATGAAACTCTTATGTTTTCCTTCTTTCTGGATACATTTTGAAGATAGAGCCCACAGGATTTATTGATAATAGAGCAGATGTGGGGTGAGAGGGAGATGAATTGAGGATCATCCCAGGATATGGGCCTGTAGAATGGAATATAATGGAAGCATTTTTGTCTGTACTACATGGGAAATTTGCCTGAGCAGACCTAGAATAGATGAAATCATACACTGCCTGGCATTTGTGTTTCCCATGCATAATTTATTTCATGTAGCTCATACTTTGTCTCAGCCCTTCACTGGAGGAAGTTCGTGTTCTGTACTGCAGGGCAGTGTCTCTGCGAGTAAATCATGTTAGGCTGCTGTATATTCCCTGCTGTGCCGATTGTGGCATTAGCACCATTCTGACTTAGCTTTTGCTGGAAGGTGATGAAGGCTGCCCCGGCGGTCGCTGGTGCCCAGCCCCACAGAATTGGCTTCTGTCTTCAAGGCTTTCAGGACTAAGATGCAAGTAGCACTTGAAACCTTTCTTCCTTCTGGGCTGCGTAACGAGGCGCTTATCCATGTTTTCATCATGGCTGCTGGCTTAGCTCCTCTAGCTGTTCCTTGCCCACCTTCCTCTCATCTTCATTCTTCTGTGCACTGTTGCAAAGCCTACACAGTAAATACTCTCTCAAATTTAGACAAACATTTATTTCTGTGTTAGTTACCTGATAGATTCCTTAGTTTAATATTTTTAATATCTAGGTCTGCAGCTCTTTCTCTATTGCTGTGCTTAGAGTCCACTTTCTAATGCCCAGAGAAGGATTTTGTTTTGTTTTAGGTTGAGGATTTCTGGGTCTAAGGGCCCATCGAATAGGGTTCCTGAGGATTCTGTGAAACTCATTTTCAAATATCTTAAACCTTATATAAAAGATTTAATTTTAATAGCCTGAGGCTGGTTAGATTCTAGATCATTTAAGGCCCCCAGTAACATCTGTGTTTTTCCCTCTCTCAGCACGAATCTGCTTTGCCCTGGGATGACCATAGACCACAAATTACCTGGCGTGGTGATGGGCAGTTTTTTGCTGTGAGTGTTGTTTGTCCAGAGACAGGTATGGAAATAAATTGCTGCAGTTAAATAAAACTTTTTAGACTTAGTTCAGGGAGTTTTTCTTCCTTTTGCTCTGAGGGTTTACTTTCATTGCACATGACGTGACAATGTGCTGCTTTAGGTGCTAAATGCATAAAGAAAGCATTAGAAGAGTTCTTTGAGGCTGTTTGGTCCAGCCTCCTACATGTTAGATACAACTTTTTAGCAAGATTAATCTAGTTGGCTTTGTAAAACCATGACAGTTTTTATTAACAAGGAAGATGTTTGGAAGTTCTGACTTGACAGCATTTATCACCGTGCTCCCAGTTTTGTCGTTGTCATTTCTTCCCCCTCTTCCTACTGCACAGGGGCTCGAAAGGTCAGAGTGTGGAACCGGGAGTTCGCTTTACAGTCAACCAGTGAGCCCGTGGCTGGACTGGGACCTGCTCTGGCTTGGAAGTGAGTGGGAGAAGGAGCCTTGTAACTTCCTCCCCAGAGAGAACGAGGGTAGGGGTGGTGGTACCTACTGAATGTAGGTATTTATAAATCACAAAAGAATAATCACTTGTTCTCATTTGACTGTCAGCCTGTATCTTTCTTAGTTTTCTGAAGTCTGAATGTGGTTTGAGTAGTAGATTCTGAGCTTCACAGACCTCATCATTGCAAGGCCCACACATTTTGTAGCTGTAGGCTGCACCTACAGGAATCCACTGTGTAAAACAGAAAGTGGTGCTTAGAAGGGAAGTCGCAGTCTGCAAAGTTCGGTGGGGCAGCAGAGCTTTGGTGAAGACTAGAAAAGGGACTTCCATTCTCTGCACAAGCTCCCACACTAAGGGGACCTGTTCACTGAGGAACAGGCAGGCTGGATTTGGGCCCAGTTCACCTGTTGGCCCAGTACCCTTTGGCAGGTCACTCCTTCTTGTCACACTTGGCTGTCCTAATTATAGATAGAGGAAATAGCTTCTGTCTCAGAAGCATCTGTTACAGGCAAAACCTAGGTCTCTAGGTTTTAAACATGTTTCCCACCAGTGTTTGAGTGGCAATTGGATGATAGTGCAAAGAGAGAGATGTATTTAAATTAAAATTCTAGAGACATAAAAACAAGATGCAGCGATCAAGCTATTTTCAGTAGATTGAGAAGTCTTTAAGACTACTTACCTGAGCATTACTGAATGCATGACTATTACTGAGTACATGGAATATTACTGAAGACATGTAATTGAAGGAGAAGTAGGTTGTGGCTTTATTGGACATTATACTGGGAATGGTTTAAATAGTTTATTGATATTTTTCAAAAGTCAGCCAAGTGCAGTATAAATCTGTGATGCTTTGTGGGCAAATAGAATCTTTGTGTGGACAAATCAGGAAAAGGCACTGCCTTCTCTGGGCAGATTTAGTTCCACACTAGGGTGACTGCTTGCGAGGAAATACAGACTTAAAATTTCCTTAGATGGAGGCTTCTTGTGTTTGTAGAAAAAAATTGTTTCTTTGAATTTCATCTTGTTCTTCACCAGCTGGGTGAGCTTCTGGATGTTCTAACGCTCTGGGTTTGCTTTTAGGCCTTCAGGCAGTTTGATTGCATCTACGCAAGATAAACCCAATCAACAGGATGTTGTGTTTTTTGAGAAAAATGGACTTCTCCACGGACAGTTTACACTTCCTTTCTTCAAAGATGAGGTTAAGGTAGGTGGCTTAGTTCTTTCACCATCCAATTTAGAGGACTGTCCACAGCTATAGAGAAAGTTTCTATCTGATATGGGTGTGTAAACAGAAGCCCCGGAATAGATAGTAACAAAAGTAGTGGCTACTTATGACTGAATTTTTTTTTTTGCAAAACAGAAGTTGTTTTTCATAAGGAGGTTTTGCAGAGGAAAAAATGGCATTCTTTCCTCACACTAGATAAAACACAGAAAAGAAATAGAAATGCTAGTTTTTCTTGTTTATTTTGACAAAAGGATAATTCTTCCAGTGATAAAGATACTTGTCATTTATAACGTTTAATCCTTAAGAAGATTGTGTACCATTTGGATCTTTGCGGGATCAGAAACAAATCATGATTATTTTTAATTATGTAAAAAAATTTTAAATAAAGATTGAGAGAAGAGTTTAATGAACTCCCATGTACCTATTACTTACTTTCATCAGATATATACCAGCATTTTGCAAAATTATCGTCATCTATTCTTTACTCTCTGGCCTACATACATATATACACACAGACACACACTTTGTAAAAATTTCCTAGGATTTTAATTCTAGAAATCATATTGTCAATATTCATTTCTCTAACAGTTAAGAACATTTTTCGTTATGTAACCACAATTCCATTATCACACCTTACAAAATTAGTAATAATTTCTTAATATTATCCAATACCTAGTTTGTAATCAAATTTCCCTTATTGTCTAATAATATCACCTTGCATTTGGTTAAGTATTTAACTGGATTTTTTAAAATGTCTTTTACATGTAATGACAGATTTGTTTAATAACTCCATAGGTTAATAATTTACAGCTAGGGGTCAACTCATGTGTGGAATTATTTGACTTGTAAGAGTAGGAAATTTAACTCTTATAAAGATTTTGAGATAAATATTTAGTTTAGGGCCGGTGACAGGTCTTTTTTCCCCTCCTAGGTTAATGGCCTTTTCTGGAATGCAGATTCCACTGTGCTTGCAGTTTGGCTGGAAGAACTTCAGAGGGAAGAAAATTCATCTCTAAAAACCTATGGTAAGACAGCACCGATATCTCAGCCTTCGGCCCCATAGAGTGTAGTTGAAAGTAGTAGGCTGTGGAGTTTCCTTCGTCCCATCCACTTAGTCTTGTAGTGGATCAAAGACAACTGAGCAGGGAGGTGGAGATGAGGGAGTGGTTATGGAGTTTTCATGGGATGATTTCATGTGATAAGCTTTTCATGGGATGATTTCAGTTATGCATCAGGCAGGGTTCCCTTGAGAAATAGAATCAGGGTAGGGTGACTGGAAAATTAGTGAAGAGTTGATGTTGCAGTCTTGAGTCCAGAATCTGTGAGACAAGACAGGCCCACAGTCTGGAAACTTGGACAGGATTCTGTGTTCCAGTCTTGGGGCAAAATTCCTTTTTCTCTGGGAAGCCTCAGGTTTTGCCCTTAAGGTCATAAACTCTTTGGATGAGATCTGTCCACATTATGGAGGCTAATCTAGTCAGCTGATTTGAAAGTTTAATCACATCTGCAGAATACCTTCCCAGCAACATCTTGACTAGTATTCCATCAAACAACTAGACACCATAGCCTAGCCAAGTTGACTTATCATTAGTGCTTTTTCCTCATGGATGATATTACTGTAGCAAATCAGAATGCTAGCCAAAGGAATACTGTGGAAGTGAAAGAGAAATGAGGTTAGATATAAGTAAAAATCTTCTATAGATTTTAAATGTAAATCAAATTGTAAATATTATTTTCAGTATATATGTAATATGTGGAAACATTAGAAAATAAAGATGGGAAGAAAAAAGTTCTTCCATAATTCTCTCAATAAATTATTAAAATTTTCTTGTCTTCCTAGGTTTTATGTATAGCTATAATCTCACTTTTGTTAAATATATAGATATGATACCTACAGGTTTCTAGCTTGCTTTTACAATGTATCTCAAACTATTTCCATTTCAGATGTGTATTATTTTAAATTGCTATATATTGCTTTATGCTACCGTTTATTAAATCCTGTTTTGTTCGGCATTTAAAGTTTTGTAATTTTTCACTGTCATCAATACCAGTATGCTGACCATTTTTTTTTCCATAAATCTTTTCATTTATTTTCTGAGTGGCTTTGAAAGTTTTTAATCAATAGAACTTTAGCGAAAATGTTATTTGGAAGTTCATTCATTCACTCATTCACCACAATAGTTCTCGACCCTGACTGCACCTTTAGGGAAAAAAATGCTGTCCAGGCCTCATCTCAGAGTTGCTTTCAGTGTGTTATAGTGGAGACTATACATCGATGTTTAATTTTATTAAAAAGAGCTTCCAGGTGATTTTTTTTTTTTAAGGTGCGGCCAGAGTTGAGAACCACTGATTGACCAGGTGTTAATGGCTGGCCCTGTGATATGCTCACAGGGAAAGTGTTAGGGCAAGAAGAGCCACAATATCTGTCCTTACAGAACATGAGTGTGTGATCTAACTTAAAGCTCGGTGGAAGTATTTATAATAACCTGGTTCAAGAACTATGTTGGATATGCTGTGATTGCTGAGTTAAGAGTTAGTGATCAGGGAGATGCTTAAAGAAAAGAAATTCCTTTATACAATTAAGATATTCATTTATGTATGGTGGTGGTGGTGGTTTAGTCACTAAGTCATGTCCAACTCTTGTGACCCCGTAGACTGTAGCCTGCCAGGCTCCTCTGTTCATGGGGTTCTCCAGGCAAGAATACTGGAGTGGGTTGCCATTTCCTCCACCAGGGGATCTTCCCGACCAAGAAATTGAACCCAGGTCTCCTGCATTGCAGGCAGATTCTTTACCGACTGAACTATCATTTATGATAGCTATTCTCTCTTTAATAAAAGTTGGCTGTGACATGATTAGGTGTTTGTTTTTTTTCCCCCCAGCTTTATTGAGATCTAATTGACATGTAACTGGTACATTCAGGAGGTATAATATTATGATTTGATACATGCATATACAGTGAAATGTTTACCACAATAGGTTGATTAATTCAGTCTTCACTTAATAGAATTATCATTTTTTGTTGTTGTTATGGTGAGGCCATATGAAATCTACTCTCATAGCAACTTTCAAGTATATAATACAGTATTATTAACTGTAGTCACCACCCTGTACATTAGGTCCCTGGGACTTATAACTGAAGGTTTATAGTCTTTGACCAGCTTCTTCCTGCCTCCTGCATCCTGCAGGTTTAGGTCTTGTTCTTTTAAGAGATGTTGAAAAGGGTAATTGCATATAATCTCCCATGGATTTAACTGCATGCAAAACAGCTAGAAGAAAATAATAAACATCTTAAGCATAATGCAGCATAGTGATACTAGTCTCGTGCTCTTGGGTTGGGTATTTTAATCTAATGGCCAAATTTTCTTCTAAGTCTTTATGGAAAAACAGCTCACTAAGGCCCTGTCCTGTTTTGGTAGCTTTCCATCCTAACGATCGTAAAGTGTGATGGTAGAGGCAAGAATGAACGTGTGTGCTTCTGGCCTTACTGATGCTTAACGTTTTATCCTCATGAAAAGCTGTACTTTTCACAGTTTTTTTATGTTCACTTCGCTGGTCTTGTAATGTTTATTTTTATCTAGTTGACTCTGCCAAGTCTTGGTTGCTGCACGTGGGCTCTAGTTCTCTGATCAGGCATCAAACTCTCGGGCTCCCTGCATTGGGAGCACAGAGTCTTAGCCACTGGGCCTCCAGGGAAGTCCTGCTTTAACAGTTATTGTTAATATTATTATCGTAACGAAGAAGCTGAACAGAAAGGGTCATTTGAAAAAGAAGAGTGCATCCCCATCCCTCTCCAGCAAGTGGTGCAAAGTCTGGCCCCCTGCCCTCTGCCTCTGACGGCCTTCGTCTCGTTTTCCCCTGCAGTTCAGCTCTGGACTGTTGGAAACTATCACTGGTATCTCAAGCAAAGTCTGCCCTTCGACACCTGTGGGAAGAGCAAGATCGTGTCTCTGCTGTGGGACCCGGTCAGCCCATACCGGCTGCATGTTCTCTGTCAAGGCTGGCACTACCTCTGCTATGACTGGCACTGGACGACTGACCGAAGCTCCGGAGATAATCTGAGTGACATGGCAAATGTGGCTGTTATCGATGGAAGTAAGGAGCTGAAGAGTGTCTGTGGGCCCGTGAGGGGCCTGAGCCGGGGGTCTGCAGATGTGGTGGTTTGACTGGAACTGGGGGATTTTTGTTCAGTTGATTATTCTGGTTGTTCGCTTTGTTTAAACGTGTGCTTTTGGTTTGGATTGAATGGGAACACCCTTCAGTGAGGCGTGTACTCCCCTAGAACCATAGTCTCTCCTCTCGACCTGCCTCCCCCAGCTCCCTGTTGCACTGCAACCATGACCTCTACATATTTACTTGTCGGGACTTTGAAGACATTGACATTTCTGACCCTGGGTCAAGAGGAAGACTGCAGTAGGCTTGTGGCATTGCTGTGTCAGCCTTGCTTTCGTGCCCTTGACCCTCACAGCACTCTGTTATGTTGCTTTGTTTTTTTGATAAATGCTCGTTAATTATATACCTTTCCAGGATGTTCAGTTCAAGTCATGGACGTCTACCTAGTTCAAGGATGGGTTTGGTGTTTTTTAATTAGGTTGAGGGTGTTTGTTTACTGAGGGGAAAGAAATGGGAAAGCCGTAATCCCCTGAATAGACAGTTCATTTATTGCTGATGACATAAAGGAAAGCTTGCTTCTAAGATTGTAATGCTGATTTATGTTCTATGTAGTAGTCACAATACTGGTTTTGCAGTCATACGTTCTGTATAGAGGACTTAAGCAGATATGCCTTGTCACCAGATCCATGCACAGGGAAGTGCTTTAAGGATTTTGGTTTAGTCTGGCTTGGTTGCAGGCCCAGGGTTAAAGCTAGAACTCTGGCCTTTTGGCCTGCTTGCTCTAGTCCCTGGCACCTGACTATCCAGGCCCAGAGATGGGACTGCTCGAGGCCTGGAGGTAGCCAGGCCTATCGTCCAGGTCTGATAATCGCCAGATACAGACGGAGCCCAGATACTTGCTTTCCTCCCCTCCAGTGTATTTAAGCTAATTCCTTATGAAAACAGCAAGAGTTGCTTTTAAAAATGGCCTTGTTTTGCATTTTGAGCGTTCATGCGTCTAACCCTCTTTCTCTCGCTCCCAGACCGGGTACTGGTGACGGTCTTCCGGCAGAGTGTGGTTCCGCCTCCCATGTGCACCTACCGGCTGCAGCTCCCGCACTTTGTAAATCAGGTCATGTTCTCGGCACGCCCTGAAAAGAGTAACGACCTCGCTGTCCTAGACGCCAGCAACCAGATTTCTGTTTATAAATGTGGTATGTTCAGAAACTGTTATCAGGATGTTCTGAATCACATCCCTCCTACACAGAAGCAAATTATAGTTTGGTGTTGCCTTTGCTCTAGGGCTTCCAAAAATTTTGAAGTTTATAATTAATACTATTATTATTGTGCTGTTTGATTGACCTGTAGGGTTTTGAGGGGCAGGGATTCAATACTACTCTGGCTAAGAAGAACAGTTCCTTTTGCTTAATAAAGCAAAAGTTTAAGGGTTAGTTAGTTAAGAATAGTACTCAGCTCTAGAAATAACGCAGTGTCTCATCACATCCTTAACATGTTTGCAGTTTTCATGGCCATTGCACACGTTTCCAGTTGTTCTCACAGCTTTCCTAGGAGCTGTGTCACAGTGGGGTTTTCCAGTTATATAGACGAGGGAACAGAATGCCGGAGGGTTTGAAGTTTGCTTGAGCAAAAAGGGGCGAGAACCCCAACTTAGGTGTTTCAGTTTCTAGTCTAGTTGTCCTTCCACAGTCCACTGCTGTTTCTAGTTGGTTTCCTGATGTGCTGGAAAAACCTGGAATTTGTGAATTCTATGGTTGTGTCATGAGTTATACTGGCACATGGCTGTGGTAACCTTGTTTTGAATTCTCAGCCTGAAAGGTGCAGAAATTTAAGAAAGAATTTGAGATGTGGTTATTTTCTAGATTACTTTATTTGTGAAGTGGATTACTTTCTAGAACCCCATTAACATGCAGGACCTCATGTCGTTAATATCAGGAAAAATGTTTGTAGTTTACTATGACAATATTTGCTTTATTTTTCCCCAGGTGATAGTCCAAGCATAGACTCTACGGTGAAACTGGGAGCTGTGGGTGGAAATGGATTTAAAATTTCCCTTAGAACGCCTCATCTGGACAAAAGATACAAGTAGGTTGTTGTTAGTTATCTTGGCCCTCTGGAAACAGGAGCAGCCAGCCTCTGTCCTAAACTCAGCCAACTACTGCTGTCTTATCCTGTGCCTGTTGCTCAGTGGAACAAGAAATAGATACAACACCTGGGCCCTGGTTTTTCATCTTGGTTGGGGAAGTCAGTTATCTGAACGTCATGTATGCTGATGAGTGATGATGGAGTGTAAGTCTTAAGCTGACTTAGAAACCATTCCCCCAACATCGTCTGGGGAGTTTTCTCCAGGGAAAATCTCACAGGAAAGATGGAGATGAAGATGATGGAGCAGAGTACATTTGCTTTCACAGATGAAAAGTCATACACTGTTAGCGTGTGGCTGACGTCACAGTGTCTACTCTGCTCATCCTACAGCAGAACTTTCGGTTGCTGTGTTTTGAGGCTCTTGGGTTGGAAATCAGGAGGCATGTTTCCATTGAAACTATACTATAAACAGTTGGATATAGGAATTATGAGTTCACTTCTGTGAAAATCCAGAATTTGATTCTATTCTATTCAATACGTCCATGTTCTTAACTACTGTACTACTTTGTCTCCCTAGGGAGCATTTATTCCTAAATTAATGGGGAATAATGAACAAATAACTGAATTTAATACTTAATATTTAATTCTTAAATATATTGTTACATTTAATAAGTGAATATGTTTCCAACCTCTGTATGATTGGGGAACTGACTGTGTAATGCTTAGTAGTTTTTCAAAGAACATGTACATGGATTTCATTTCACAGACGGAAGAGATAGAGGACAGATTTAAGACAAACTCGAAAGTGCAAGGCAATTAAGAATATGGTTTCATTTTTTTAAATTGTGAGGAGGATAGCTCTAAGTCATTTAGAGAAGATTTCATGAAGGGCATGAATTACCTTTAAAAATTTTTTTTATTTACTTATTTTTAAACTTTTTATTTTGTATTGGGCTACGATTAACAATGTTGTGATAGTTTCAGGTGAACAGCGAAGGGACTCAGCCATACATACGCGTGTATTCAATGAATACTTATCTTGAACCTTGAAAAAGAGATAGGTTGAGGATTGCCAGAGAAGTATGGAGGCTGTCGGGTGTGGCGGGCAGAAGAGTGTCGTGAGAACCAGAGGCGGGGATGCTCCTGCGTGGGGCTGGATTGTGGTGGGGTGCCTGAGTCCAGGAAGAGCGGACCAAGGAGGAAGATCAGGCTGGCAACCCAGCTTCTGCAGTGAGCACCCAGATCTGCTGCTTGAGCGGAATGGCAGGAAGTAGCCATCATGCGTTCCCGTGTGAAGTAGCAAAAACAAGGCCCTCCGCCAGTGTTTAAATGCTACAGGAGGAAGGCATCAGCTTAAGAGAAATCATCTCTTAAGCTAATTAGTCATTTTGCTGTGAGATGCTTAGGAAAGGATGCGTTCAACTGGGACCTAAATATCTACTGAATATTTGAATGCTGGTGAGTGGCGACGGTAAAAAACTGCTGGAGTTTATTCGTGTAGGGCCTAGTATAGTCAGTTTTTCTTGTGTAATCAGTTTCTTAAAGTGGTTTTTTCAGATCTAAAAATCTCAGAGTGTAAGAAACTTAATTTTAAATAGCAGAAAAACATTCTTAAGCCAGGTAAGCATTATTATTTTTGGATTTTCTAGTATTGGGCATTACCTTAGGTTTTGTCCCTCCGAAGAATTAGGATTTGACTGTATAGAAAGCAGTGCATTCTCCATTTAGGAAAACTTCAGTGATGTGAAGATTTTATTCATGCTTGAAAATTCTTCAATATTTAAAACAGAATTCCGATTGAGGACAGTGAGGCTGAAGAAGTAAACCCGCTGAAGCTCAGCCTGCTCGCCTGGGCTCAGGAAGACACTTTCCTGGCCGTCAGCCACAGCCAGTCCGGCCCCCGGTCTGCCGTTCACCATCTGACTGTGGCCCCTTCCGAGACGGATGACGAGCAGGGACAGCTCAACATCAGGTATTACAGTTCCCTGTATTCCGCGTGGTAATATGCACATAGATACAGGCTTTTTTCTTTTGTGAGCATTGCAGTTTTTTGGGGTTTTTTTGCATTCAGAAAGCAGGGTTGAGGGGTGATTGCATCTTTTTGTACACACACTTATCAAGAGCATTAAGTCTGATTTTTAGCTCTGTCAAAATATAGATGAAAATGCATCAGAAAATGGTAAAAAATAACACATGCCAGTAGACAAGGCAAAATGTTTTGAAGGTGTATTAAAACTTTTAATTCAACTTATACTTACATTCTAGAAAGTAATTAGCAGCCTAGGAGAATTAGCAACTCATCAATTATAAGATCTCTACATTTGCACTTCATTTTGATGATGTTATTGTTCAGTGACTCAGTTATGTCTGACTCTTTGCGACCCCATGGACTGCAGCATGCCCTTCCCTGTCCTTCACCATCTCCCGGAGCTTGCTCAAACTCATGTCCATCGAGTTGGTGATGCAATCTCATCCTCTGTCGTCCCTTTCTCCTCCCACCTTCAATCTTTCCCAGCATCAGGGTCTTTTCCAGTGACTCGGCTCTTTGCATCAGGTGGCCAAAGTATTGGAGCTTCAGCATGAGTCCTTCTAATGAATATTCAAGGTTCAAGTTATTTTGATGTAGTGACTTCCAGTCTCCTCTTCTATAATTTTGTTTGGCACTTGCTTGCGTGTACTACTAGAAAGTCTCCTCTATTTTTGTTTGCTAAAATTTCACAGCTCCCTGACCCTGAGTCTCATTTTGATTCCTCACTGCATCTTTGTCAGCTAACAGGTCTCATTCATGAATGCTGTCTTCTGTATTGCAAGCCCTATTGTGCAGCAGAATTGTCTGGGAAGCTCTGAGAAATCCTCAGGTTTCCAGTGTCAAAACTCGGCATCTTAGGCATACACTGATAATAATCCCTAGATTCACATGTAATTAAAGGTTCACTGATTAGCTTTAAATCCTGAAAACTGTTGTTGCAAAATTAGGAACCTTTCTTTATTGCACTCATGAAACATACTCCAGTGCGTTATTACCTTTTAATCTTTGAATGATAATGCTTCATATTTTTAAAAAAATTTTGTGAATATGTCTAGATGCAGAATATGTTCTAGCTACGTACAGACTTAACAAGGGCTCCCTTTAGAAAACAGAGCAATTGACATTAGAAATGCCTAAATTATGCATATATCTACTACACAAAATTTGAAATTTTTTATCATTATCCTGTGAAAGTTAAATGCCATTATCGCATTTGCTGTAAAGCAAGTGAGAAGTCATTTAAAATATATTTCTGCTGCTTTGACTTCTGTTTCTCAAAAAAGACTATTTCATTCATATAAAATATTAATGTGTTTGATAAAGTCCCATGATCAGCTTATAACTCTTCATAGTTAACATTTACTATAACTTATGCTTTGTAAGAGGTACTCTCTTAAGTGCTTTTCCCTATGTTAACTCACTTATTTTTCACAGCATGTCTCTGACATGTACTGTTGATCATTTTACAGCTGAGGCACAGAGCAGTTTAAGTAACTTACTGAGATAATGGAGGTGGAGCCAGGATCCAGGCCCAGCAGTGCACCTCCACAGTCCATTCCCTTGACTTCTTCACAGATAATTTATCCTCTCCAAATTTGTGGCTTTTTTGTAGATTGGTTAAAAACTCTGAATGTATGTTAGCATTGGCACCACTTGCTTTTTTCGCTACTTCCACAACATGTCTACTTTTGGTTCATTGACTCAGAAAAAGGTATAATAGCATTAACAGTTTCCCTTCTTTCCATTAATGGGGCCCACAGATTTCTAGGGATAAGTACAGCAGCCATAGAGATACTGAACAGGCTCACTTTCCTACAGATGGACTGCTTTATTTAACGCAGTTTATATTGGGTTGGCCAAAAAGCTCATTCAGGTTTTGGGCAGAATGGTATCGAACAACCTGAATGAACTTTTTGGCCAACCCAATATTGGCAGATAAATATTGACACCATATTGTCTACTGAAGGCAGCAAATTGTGATTCACAATAAGTTGCGTAAGTTACTGCCAGAATAGGACTGATGACCTCACAGTGTAGACACCTGGCTTACCGACGTTGTGGAAAATACTCTCATGTTGACAGGTAATTGCATTACCTGGGCTTGAGCTTGCAGTAGTTTATCTGTTAGTGTGTATATAAACATACGTGAGTTAGTATGTATATAAACATGTTTATTATGTCTATATTGTATTGAATGAGGCAGTGCAGCACCAGAGGGAAATTGCTTCTTTTTCTGTTTTGCAAAATCAATGAGTTGTCAGTACTTTTGAGAAGAATGGTCTATTCATGTTTTCTTCATCTCCCTTTTTTTTTTTTTCACTCTTCTCAGTTCATCTGTGACAGTGGACGGGGTAATAATCAGTCTGTGTTGCAACCCCAAGACCAAGTCAGTAGCCCTGCAGGTGGCTGGTGGCCAGATATTTAAGTACCTTTGGGGTGAGTATCAGAATGTTGGGAAAGCATGTTTATGACTTATATACATATGTAAATCTTGAGAACGTATACTTGTGAGTGTCTTACAGTGCCACATTGATTATTAGGTCTTTTAACTACCCTAGAAAACCTTATCTATAGAGTGGAATCAGCAGATATGTTCTGCCTATATTTTCTCTTGCAATGAACTGGATTATTCTCATGAGTTTCCAAAACACATTTGGAAAATGATTTAGATTGCGTGTTAAGTGTTTTAGCAAGCATTGATGTGAGAGTTTTTTTACAAAGAGCAGATCAGCTTTTGTTAAACCTCATCTGCCAAACCTGCAGAGTCACCTTCTCTGGCTGTTGAACCGTGGAAGAACCCTGGTGGGTTCCCTGTTCGGTTTCCTTATCCGTGCACGCAGACTGAATTGGCCATGATTGGAGGAGAGGTAAGTGAACACAAGGCAGAAAAATTTACCTCATAGAGCAGTGGCCCAGGAGCTGACAGCATTAACTAGAAAGAGTGTGTGCTTTGAAAGTGGACCTGCTGCTGCTAAGTCGCTTCAGTCGTGTCCGACTCTGTGCGACCCCATAGACGGCAGCCCACCAGGCTCCCCTGTCCCTGGGATTCTCCAGGCAAGAACACTGGAGTGGGTTGCCATTTCCTTCTCCAGTACATGCAAGTGAAAAGTGAAAGTGAAGTCGCTCAGTCATGTCCGACTCTTAGCGACCCCATGGACTGCGGCCCACCAGCCTCCTCTGTCCATGGAATTTGCCAGGCAAGAGTGCTGGAGTGGGGTGCCATTGCCTTCTCCAAAAGTGGACCTGAGTATCCACTAAATCTCAAGGCAACAATGAGAAGTACTCACTCTCCTGAACCTCAGCTTCTCAGTTTACAAAGTAGGTTTAAGAGGTTGCCTCGCATGTGTCAATAGCAGTTAGTTGATTCCTTTCCTTGGAGGTATAAATTCGAAAATAGAAAAAATGCAGTTGACACACTTATCCCCAGTTGTATAGAACATTCAAAACAGAACATGTACAGAACTAACAAAGTTAGTCTTATAAGTAACTTTTGGGGACAACAGAAATATAATCTTGAAATGGATATTGAGTAAGTTACTATTCATCAAATATTGGAATTGCCTATAATTGTGGAGGAGGTAGGATGCAGTGGTTACAGAACAAAACTGCTGACCAGTTCCTGTCCTTCTGGAAGTTTTAATCTATCAGTATGGGTATGGCCATCCCCTCTGATACGAGAGTGAAGTCAGTGAGCAGGGCGTAGAGGTCAAGCACCAAGCGGATTGATGGAGGCTGAGAGGACAGCCGCTGTGAGGATGCAGAGGCCAGCTTCTGGTGGGCTGGGAAGGTCTCTAGGAGGTGGTGGAATATGTGCTGAGATGTGAAGAGAAAGAAAGCTCCATCTCTGAGAAAGGGAGGAAGAACTGTGCATATTGTAAATAAACTTAGAGCTCAGCTTATTCAAGGAACCTAATGGAAGCAGTGGCTAGACTCAGAGGAGTATGCATTTACTCACTTAACAAAGACTGAGATGTTGATGATATTAATCAGGGAGTAATGTGATGTGCTTCACAGTTGGAATGGTTATTCTGGCTGCCCAGTGGGAGTATGTTGAAAGGGACGAGAGTGGAAGTGACTGTTGGAGTGGAGGCAGTGAGGGGTGAAAGGTGATATGTTTGAGATGTGTAGGACATAGAAATGTTGAGGCTACTGATGGATTGGATGGCATCATAGACCACTTTGCCCTGGACCAACCACATCTTAGGCATCTTGAGTCCCGATTACAGGGACTTAAATGTGAAATCATAGGACAGTAGAACCATATAACAGAAAAAATTTGGTTTCACTAGTTTGGTTAGTTGCTAAGTTGAGTTTGACTCTCTTGAGAACCGATAGACTGTAGCCCCCCAGGCTCCTCTGTCCATGGGAGTTCCCAGGCTAGAATATTGGAGTGGGTTGCCATTTCCTTCTCCAGGGGATCTTCCCAACCCAGGGATCAAACCCACGTGTCCTATATTGCAGGAAGATTCTTGACCACTGAGTTACCAGGGAAGCCCCAGTTTGGTTAGAACTGTTGGTAATTTCATATTTTATTTTTTTGCAGGAATGTATCCTTGGTCTGACTGACAGATGTCGCTTTTTCATCAACGACACTGAGGTAACATGGCCTGTTTTGATGCTGGATCTTTTTCCATCTTGATTCCAAGTAATATAACTAACTCTCCCCCTTGCCTGCCCGACCTATTGTAGGTTGCATCAAATATCACATCATTTGCTGTATATGATGAGTTTTTATTGGTGACGACTCATTCTCATACTTGCCAGTGCTTTTGCCTGAGAGATGCTTCATTGAAAAGTAAGTTTTCAGTGTAGAAGATAGAAGATAGTCTCTCTTCTAATATCATTTGTCCTTTGAAGTCTCCATGACTTTTATGTTTGTCATGTACTTTGGCTTTTTATCCTGGAGTCCTAGACTGGAGAAAACGTCAAGTTCATTTACTTAGCCTCTTACCTCAATATCTCAGTTAAATCACTCCACGCCAGTTATCAAAGAGTGGGAGGTCCTTCCTTAAAGCAGCGTACCCTGAGATAAAAAAATTTTCAGAAAATTTCTTAACATAACTCATATTTTACTTTGAATTACTGTGTAGATGGCAGACTGGCGATATCCTCAGTCTTCTTTGTGGCCACCCTCCATTGTACATCTGAAGGACTCTGTCTTGGGGTTTGTAGGAAATCGGCTGCAGTTTTTCCTCGATTCCTCGCACCCCCTCCCCTATGTGTATGTGTGTGCGTGCACACAGTTCTGTTACTAAGAAAGAAGTAGCCCACTTGTTTTCTTTGCTTCTAACTCGGAAATGGACTCTTTGACTGATGTGATTGTAGTGTATCGATAAAGCTAAGACAGAGAGAAACTGCCCAGTCCTCCCACTGGCTTCCATGTCAGCTGAGAAGTTGTTTGTGCATCATGCGTGAGGGCTCTGTAAGAGAGGGCAAGATCCTGGGATGAACTTGTTTATCCGAAAGGCTGATGGTCTTGAGGCTGAGTGACAGAGCAATCCGGCTTCATTATTAATCGCTTCCTTCTCCTTTGGATAACGTGCTGTTTCAGCTGCAGTTAATGGAAAGTAGCTTGTCGTGACAGTAATTCTCAAGTCTTGGTCTGTGGTGTCTTTAGCATTGCAGGCAGGTCTGAGCAGCAGCCACGTGCCTAATGGCGAGTCTCTGCGGAAGGTGGAGAGGGGTTCACGCATCGTCACTGTTGTGCCTCAAGACACAAAGCTTATATTACAGGTACATTGATTTTTCAGGCTGTGTTTTCTGATTGTCATTTGGCAATAAATACCAGACAGTTCTTGTGGATTATATTTTATCATTTGTATTAATTTATTATAAGCCTTTCCTTGCTAAATTCTCTATTAGCTTTATACGAAGTAGTGTTAAAACAGGCTCTTCCCAGTAAGGCTAAGAGGGAAACTTCTTAAAAGTCAAAGTAAATTTTGAGCACAACTAGATTTTGCCAAAATGGCACCCCACTCCAGTAGTCTTGCCTGGAAAATCCCATGGATGGAGGAGCCTGGTAGGCTGCAGTCTGTGGGGTCGCTAAGAGTCAGACATGACTGAGCGACTTCACTTTCACTTTTCACTTTCATGCATTGGAGAAGGAAATGGCAACCCACTCCAGTGTACTTGCCTGGAGAATCCCAGGGACGGGGGAGCCTGGTGGGCTGCCATCTCTCGGGTCGCACAGGGTCAGACACGACTGAAGCGACTTAGCAGCAGCAGCAGCAGCATGCTCATTTTACAGTGCTGTGTTAATTCTCGAAGAAGAGTTAGGTAAAGTTGTATATCCTGGGTATTTAAATTTTTTCTGTTTAATAAAATATGTTATTGATTTGATTTATTTATTTTAAGATGCCAAGGGGAAACTTAGAAGTTGTTCATCATCGAGCCCTGGTTTTAGCTCAGATTCGAAAGTGGTTGGACAAGTAAGTACCATGTATATGATTAGTTAGCTTATTGTTATGTGTGAAGGCAGCAAGTATTCTATTAAGATTTTTTAAAACTTAAAAAGTATTTAAATATTTCATTACAGATATCTTCAATCAGATCCTCAGAGGCTTTCTTCTTTTGGCACTTAGATTCTTAAATTGTATGGTGTAGAATACGTTCCTAGCAGAAGGAATGATGAGGCTCATGGTATGAAATAACTTCCTAGCCCAAGGGGATCCATATGGGCTTTAGATGGCCTGTGAACCCAGGGCAATTTTACTGTATCCTGTATCTGTGTATTTATCTGGGCAGAAGGTCCAAGGCTTTCAGCAAACTTAAAAAAAGACCTATGACCCCAAAATACGTGAGCCACTGTTGGGAAGGAAATGATCGATTGTTTGCATCTTTGAATTTGGGGGAAAGTTTATATTGGAAAGATAGATGTTTACTAACATTTTGTTAAAAAAGAAGGTAGCCCTGAGTTCCATAAAGATTTTCTTGTGTGAGTGTGTGGGGATCAAGTCCTCGGATGGCCTGGATGACTTAAGTCGTCACACCATTTAGGAAGGTAAATGAACCAAGTGCCTGATTTTTTTTCATTCTATGATTTCAGAGCAGAAATCCAGTAGTAGTTGGGCTGTAGTCTTAATTTTAACTGGTTTATAGCCTTATGAAAATGTGCTGAGTCCAAGGAGCTGAGTTTTTGTGAAATGTCCCTTCTCTCCATTTTCTGTCTTTCCCCAGACTTATGTTTAAAGAAGCATTTGAATGCATGAGAAAACTGAGAATTAATCTCAATCTGATTCACGATCACAACCCTAAGGTAACATTCTAAATCTGATATTTATCATAATGTACTTTAGGCTTGAATTAATATGCTCTGAACTAAGATGTTTTGTTCTTTTTTTTATTCTTTTTTTGGGTAGGTGTTTCTTGAAAATGTGGAAACCTTCATAAGACAGATAGACTCTGTGAATCATATTAATTTATTTTTCACAGAATTGAAGTAAGTATTTTGAATAATTCATGAATACCATATCCATAATTTTCTCTTTTCTGATTAAGGAAATCAAACAGATAAATAGAGGAGAAAATTTACTTTCAATGTAGTTTTTTAAATCTCTAACTCTTAGATGCCACATGTACTGGATTTTTACTCTTTTCCCTTCTTTTTAAAACTGAGACTTTAAAACATGTCCTGAAAATTATTCTTTGTCATTATTTTTAGGTATACATATAAAAACTATTAATTGAAATAAATGGCTTCTTTTTCTGCAATAACTTTTATCTAAGTTTTTAAATGAAAAATTTTGAACATGTAAGAAAGTTGAGAGAGTTGTCCAGCGAGCATCCTGTACCATCACCTAGATTCTACAGTTCATATTTTCCTGTATTTGCTTTATCACTATCTACCATCTGTCCATCCACCATTCATCTTTATTTTAAACAAATTTCAAGGTAATTGTAGACATAAATCCACTTTGCCTGTCAGTACTTCAGCTTGTGTAACGTTAACTAGAGTATATTCTTTGTGTACAGGGTCCCACCCCTTCCATGTCAGATTTATCTGTAGCGAAATGCACAGATTATAAGTGTACCGTTCACTGAGTTTTGACAAATGTATGCTTCCATGCAGTCCTGGCCCCTGTCAAGATAGCGAACATTTCCTTCTCAGAAAGTTCCTCCAGATCCCTTCCCATTTATTCTTTCCCCACCCTTTTGGCAACTGCTTTTTTGAATTCTTCACTGAAGATCAATTTTGCCTGTTCAGGAACTTCATAGAAATGAATTGTATACCATAGTATTGACTTTTCTGTGTAAATAAAGTTGCTTTCATTCAGCATGTTATCTGGAGATTCATCCCATGTTTTTACATGTATCACTAGTTTATTCTTTTTAATTGCTCAGTAGTATGCCATAAAAAAGAAAGAAAGTGAAAGTGTTAGTCACTCAATCGTGTCCAACTCTTTGTGACCCCATGGACTGTAGGGCACTGGGCCCCTCTCTCCATGGAATTCTCTAGGCAACAATACTAGAGTGGGTTGCCAATTCCCTTCTCCAGGGATCTTCCCGACCCAGGGATCAAACCTGAGTCTTCTGCATTGCAGGCAGACTCTTTACCATCTGAGCCACCAGGGAAGCACAGTAAGCCATAGTATAAATATGCTACAGCTTATTTCTTCATTCTTCTGTGAGTGGACACCTGTACTAGACCCAGTTTGGGGCTATATTAATGTAACATCTATAAACATTACCATTTAAGTCTTCTGTGCATATGTTTCATTTCTCAGTTAGTTTCTCCACTTTTTGCTATATGTGACTATTTTTAAAATTAACTACCTTCCAAAAGCCATTTTTATTATTTTTTTTATTTTATTTATTTTGTTATTTTATATTTATTATCTCATCAACACTCCAGTATATGTGTTAGTAGTTTGATAGCTGGGACATATGTTTGGTTTGTGACCTTTTAATACATACTTATTCTTAGGGAAGAAGATGTTACAAAGACCATGTATCCTCCACCAGTTCCCAGCACTGTTCCACTGTCCAGCGATCCTGATGAGAAAAAAGTAGACCTTATCTGCGATGCTATGAGAGCAGCCATGGAGAACATAAACCCTCACAAGTACGTGTGCTGTCATGAGTTGGCATCTTTTGAATAACGGAAGTGTGTAGTAGTTTTTCTTCAGCTTGTTCATCGCTCTTACTGTGCTGTCCTTCACTTACCACTGCAGGTACTGCCTGTCAATACTCACCTCTCACGTGAAGAAAACGACCCCAGAGCTGGAGATTGCACTGCAGAAGGTACACGAACTTCAAGGTAGAGACATGTTGACAGTCTGTGTGTATCAGGGCCCTGACTGACGTCGGGTCTTCGGTCTTCGGGAGGTAGCCCTGACCAGGACCAGCACCACATCACCAGTTCAGACTGTGGCCTTTTGGTCTCCACTTTAAAACCTGGGTCTGTTGTTTTTTTGGTGCCACCCTACAAAGCATGTACCAAATCGTCAAAGGACTATTTTCTGTCTGGTGTCCACTTCTGTCAGGAAAATGTGTTACTTTCTCTTTTTGGTTATGCTGCTAGGTGTATGGGTTTTCTCCCCCAAATGATTTTGTTCTGTTGTTTCCTTATACACCGACAGGAAATGCTCCACCAGTCCCTGACGCTGTGAGTGCCGAAGAGGCCCTGAAGTATTTGCTGCTTCTGGTAGATGTTAATGAATTATATGACCATTCTCTTGGGACCTATGACTTTGATTTGGTCCTCATGGTAGCTGAGAAGTCACAGAAGGTATGTGAAGTTACTCCTTCAACATAGTTAGCATTTTTGTTGATGCGAACATGAGAGAGTGAAGCAGTGCTCCTGACGTGCAGAGTTTGGGCTGAAGTTACAGCCGTGAGTGCAGGCCTCCAGGCAGATCTGCCAGTCTCCAGGGTCCATACTTAAAGTTCATTTTCTGTCACTGTTCTGGCTTATCAGAGTGTTTTGATTGCTAGATTGAACAATTGAAATAAAGCCATTTGATTGTTTTCAAGCGTACAGGCAAAAATGAGAACAAATTCTGCTCTTATAAAGGAAATACAGCAGGTGATTTATATTCCAGTCCAGCTTTATCATGCAGCATCTTTTTCCAGTGGAAACTGGGAACCTGGAGAATAGAAGGGTTCGAGGCCTCTTTGTCTCACCTTGCCATGCTATGGTCCAAGAGTTTGAGCACCTCTGGTTTGCACATTTTTTATCTTTTTCTTTTTTTTTTAACACCCTCAGTTTCAGCCCCTATCATTCCCTTCTTTGCTCTTGCCAGAATGACCTTCCCAAAGAGGAAAATTTGATCCCCATTCCTCTGCTTACAATCCTTCATGGGCTCCACCTTCCCCCTAGGAAGAAGTTCAGAGGCTGCATGCTTAAAATCTCCTCTGTGATCTGGTATTTGTGTATCTCTCAGTTCTCACCTCTTGATGTTATCCCCTTTTCTCTGCAGTGGATGCGAGACAGTGCTTTTGTCTCCCAGCTGCCACATACCTTTGCAGGTGGCATGACTTCTGTTTCCCCTGGGCCCATGCGCTTCCAGCACTCTCATCCTCTCTGTTCACCTGGCTGATTCTCACTCATCTTGGTGGAAGGATGCCCAGGAGACATTTTTTCAGTGAACTGTTGCTGGTGCCTCCCTGCCCAGCATCCAGGGACTGAATGAGATGGCCATCCTATGTGCTTTTATGACACCCAGTACCTACCAGATGTACCAGTCTATCTCCTCTACTAGATTTTAAGTTTCCTGAGGATGAGGGAATCTTGTTTTCCTTATTAACCTATGAAACAATTGGTATTGTGAGATTAAGCTAAGAGTTAGTCATTATTATTCAGAGTGAAAACTAAGAACACCCATATGTTAAGGCATTTTTTCCAAATGTGGTTTTATGTAGTTTGATTTTTTACATAATTAATATATTAATATACTACATATTTTGAAGAGGGCTTCTGTGGTAGCTCAGGTGGTATAAAGAGTCTGCCTGCAGTGCAGAAGACCTAGGTTCAATCCCTGGGTCAGGAAGATCCCCTGGAGAAGGAAATAGCTACCCACTCCAGTATTCTTGCCTGGAGAATTTCTTGGACAGGGGAGCCTGGTGGGCTACAGTCCATGGGTTTGCAAAGAACTGGACATGACAGAGCAACTAACAATTTCGCTTTCACATATTTTGAAAATGCTGTAGCTTTGGATTTATTGCTACAATTACTATATATTTTTATTTTTAAAAGTAAATATTATCACAGCACTAAAATTATCCTTAAAAAAAATTTTTTTAGGATCCCAAAGAATATCTTCCATTTCTGAATACACTTAAGAAAATGGAAATGAATTATCAGCGGTTCACTATAGATAAACACTTGAAGCGATATGAAAAAGCCATTGGCCACCTAAGCAAATGTGGTAAGTATGAGTTAGTATATTTACTTCTGTTCAAATATTCTTTGGTAGGGTACAAATTGAAATCGAATGTTAGTTGAGACAGACTGATTTCAGTTTCCACACCTGAAAATGTTAACAGCTGTGGCTGCAGACCTGATTTTTGTCAGTTTTGATAAACTGAGGGTACAGTGATGTCTGAGTGAACTCGGGGAGCTGTCAGTTTTGAAAAGCTGAGGGTACAGCAGATGTCTCTGAGTGAACTCGAGGAGCCCCATAGCTCAGATCCTTTTGAGTTAAGTGGTCACCTTTGAAATCCACTCCGTGTCTCAAAATCAAAATTGGTTGATGCTTCATTCTTCTCATGGTGTATGCAAACACCCTGAGGAGACCCAGCTTGTCTGAGTGGCCATGGCTCCTGTGCCCTGAAAGACACAGTTCTGACTGGCAGTCGTGTGAAGTAGAACCGGCACCATGCCGGGTGGTCGTTTCACCCATGCCTGGCTGGTGCTGGAACCTCGGCCTTCAGTATTCATGATTTTTTCCTGACGGCCGAGGCAGGGACGAGAAGAGTCGCCTGAGGTGCTTGCATTCAGGTCTGTGTTCCTTGGAGAATCAGGTTCATCTAGGCTAGGCTGGGACTCAGGCATGTGTATATGGTTAATAAGCTCCCTAGATGATTCTTATTAAGAAGGTTGAAAAAACACTGGGCTGGGTGGTCATTTCTCAGGGTCTGCGTGAAATTCCTTTTGAGCAGAACTCTGATCCCAATTAGTGCTTCTTAAATCTCAGAATCTGCAGTGGTGCGCATTAAAGTTCACATTCCTGCATTCCATTTCTCTGGATACTCTAATTATGCAGGTAAAAAGCTGCCTTGTTGGTTTTATGTAAGGACCAGTGGTAGAGATGAAATCCATTATGCTTCTCCAGTCTTAAGCTTGTGTGTGTATGAATCTTATTCCTGTAGGACCGGAGTACTTCCCAGAATGCTTAAACTTAATAAAAGATAAAAACTTGTATAACGAAGCTCTGAAGCTCTACCCACCGAACTCGCAGCAGTACAAGGTGTGTAACGTGTGAAACGAGTGCTCCTGATTTTGCTTTGTGCTTCATTTGGAAAGGGATGAGGATCCTGTGTCCCTGACACTTTCCTTGGTTTCAAAGTTAATCTTCAAACTAATTACTCTTATCTTGAACTTCTTATCTGAGAGAATGGCCCTCATCTATTCCTCTTGGAAAGAGGTTGCCCAGGTCAAGGCATTGTCGCTGGATCCTCATCGGAAATACTTTGGGGGCTTCCATCCTGCCGCCTCTGGCCCAACCTTACTGAGCATCCTGATGCATCTTTCCCGTATAATTCTGCATAAAGTTTGGTTTACTTGTTTAAACAAACGTCTGTTTAGCTTTACTCACATGCTAGATACTCCGCTTGTCAGCTACATGAATTCTCATAACAGTCTGATAGGTGTTGTGCACAGTTTTTAAATGAGGAAGCACTTTGTCCGAGAACCTGCGATGTGGAGCCCATGCCATCATCAGCAACATTTTCACTTTGTCCACAAATTGCACAGATCTTCCTGTGATCTGGCCGCTGCCTCCTCTTGAGCATCGGCTTTCTCTGCCGGCCCTCTACCTCCCTGTCCTTTAGCCCTCCTTGTCCTTCTAAACTCTCTTCTCCTCTGCCAGAAAACCATTCCTGGATGAAGTGCCAGACACTGAGCTCCCAGCACACCTCATTCTTGCCTTGGGGATGGCATTTATCAATCTGCTATGTACTGATTTTTTTCCCCCACCAGGCTGTGGGTTCCCTTAGGGGCAGGGACCCCATGTTATATCCCTCTGTTTCCCTGCCTAATGCTGAGCTTGGGGAACAGAGAATTTGGCCAAAGGCCGCCTCTTTGCTCTCATGTTCATTATCTGTTCCTCTCCTGTGCACTCTCTGCTTCAGTGGTACTGGCCTTGTTACTCCGACCTGTGTGTTCCATACCCATTCCTGCCTGATCGCCACGGTGCCTTCTGTGCTCTTGGCGCGGAATACTCTCCCTTAACTCTTCACACGGCTTCTCCTCACAGCCCTCTGAAATAGCATTCCCATCACTCTGTCCCTTTACCACTGTCTGCCATTATACTGTTGACCATATCAGGTTTATTAAGTATGTTCTCATTCACCACCATAACAGTAGCTTGATCATGGTTCTTGTTAGTGTTTTTTAATTTTTTTTTCCTTTGTTATATTTTTTGCATTGCTGTGTTACTCCCACTGCCCTGAATAGTACTCAGTAATTATTTGTGGATGAACAAACAGCATATCCTCGGTAAGGTTTTGAATGAAAAAAAGACTGAATTCACTAGTCATCCACAGGGTTTTTCTAAGTAATTCCAAGGAATTTCAAGTATAATGACCAAGACAGCCTTCCCTGGAGATTTAAAGAACAAGTTACCACCTCTCCTCACTGACCCTGTGTCTCCTCCTGTCCCAGGACATCAGCATTGCTTACGGGGAACACCTGCTGCAGGAGCACCTCCATGAGCCGGCAGGGCTCGTGTTCGCCCGCTGCGGTGCGCACGAGAAAGCTCTCAGCGCCTTTCTGGCCTGTGGCAGCTGGCAGCAAGCGCTCTGTGCAGCGGCCCAGCTTCACCTGACCGCAGAGCAGCTGGCTGGCCTGGGCAGGACTCTGGCAGGTAAACATGGTCGTTAAGGTTCTTCCAAATGAGAACTTCCCCTAACGGTTTGAGTTTCTTTGGTTTCATTTGGAATTTTTGCAAATACCTGTAAGGCAGCCCACTTTGATGCCCTCAAAAAGGCACTGATAAAAATTAATTTGGAATGGCTTACTAGGTAGAGTAAAAGTTGAACTGCTACAAGAGTCCCCAGATACGATGGCACCGTAGGGAAAGCAGCTCATGTCTCTCTCTCGCAGTTCTGGCAGGTCTTCCCACAGTGCAGATCTGCCGTCTCTTCGGCAGTAGTTGAAGCTGGATTTTTTCCATATCTGTGTTCCAGTCCTCGGGGAAGGGAAAAGCTGGAGTCATGAGAGAACACTTTAACTTTTATTTTTTTTAATACTTATTTATTACTATTTTTAGTTATTTGGATGCAGCAGGTCTTAGTTGTGGCATGTGGGATCTAGTTCCCTGAACAGGGACCAAACCTGGGCCCCCTGCTTCGGGAGTGCAGAGTCTTAGCCACAAGAGCACCAGGGAAGCCCCAGGAACACTTAACTTTAAGTTGGCAATGACCTAGCTAACCCTCCTTCTCCATCTCATTCGCTGAAACTCACACCTTATAGGTACACTTGTTACAGTGTAGCTGGGTAGCCAGGTGCCCTATAAGAATGTAAAGATGAATTTTGGGATGGAGCCATTCAAATACAGACAGTAGATTGTTGGAAAACGAAAACATAATGGCGGTTTCCAGAAATGAGGCCAAATGTGTAAGCAGTCCGAAAGCAGAGCCAGTTTAGCTGTTTCAGGGTGTGAAACCAGAGGCGAGGCTATTGCAGAGTCTGGTTTCTTAGAGTGGAGTGGCATCCCCAGAGTGCCCAGGAGAAGAGACAGGTGGGGCTCTGGCACTCTCAATCATGCTTGAAGTGAGTGGCTGGTATATTTTCCCCCTATTTTTCAAGAGTCTTGTAAATATTGTTATGATTTCCCCCAAAACAGTCCTGAAAAAAATTTCAAATTATAGCCTGTTAAACGTATAAACATATTCTATTTTGTTATTTCACTTTGTTTTTTTCCCCCTTGGGATTAAAAAAAAATGTGTGAGATTATGACTTTTCTTTTTCTGGCATTTTCTGGTTATTAGATGGGCTTCCCTGGTAGCTCAGCATATTGGTTCTGTAGACTCTTCTATAAGCCCTTTCAATTTCCAAGCTGAAGTCTTCTTACAAGTATTGAGAAGTCCTTATTTGATTCCTGTTAAAACTGTTTATTCTGCCTCCATTGATACTTCTGCTCTAGAAACTTATTTGTAGCTTATACTTACCAGCTCTGTTCTTGGGGTCTGTTATCTTACATTTTTTGTGACTCTTAGCTTCCTGTTTTTCATGCCTTATAGTGCAGTATACCTAGTTTGCCCAGATGTTTAGCAGAAAAAGGTGGAGAAGAGAGATGCCAAAGATTTTTGGGAACTGTTATAAGGTGGAGTCACTTCATTTGTACATAAACTTAGGCAGTTTACACAAGTCACCAAAAGAGAGAAAAGATAGCTGTTTAGTGGAGGTGACTCTTCCTGGTTTTGTAAATGATAATACGCCCTGGAATTAGCATGAAATAGAAGACATGAATCTGCCAGCCCCTTAGTTAACTTTGGTTTCTATGTGCCTCTCATCGAGGCACACTCCCACTCAACTGGACCAAGAATGATTCTCAAATCTAGAGATACTGCCACATTCCTGACAAATGCCAACCACCCCCATCTAGTGCTCAACCAGCAGCATCTTCCTATTAGAGGCAGCATCTTCCTATTAGAGGAAGAAATGGATCAGTGAGAGTGCTAGGTCAGTTTCCATATGAACGCCTTTGTAAGCATTTTTTCCTGAATGATTTTGACTATATGTGATTTTCACATCCCATGCTAAATTTAGATTTGAACTGCCACTTTAGGATAGGACTCTGGTATTCCTGCCTATATCTCTCATAGAAATTCACAAAGTATTAATACTTTGCTTGATGCAAAAAAGACATAATGCCGCAGGTGGCCCAGTGGTATAGAATCTGCCAGCCAATGCAGGAGATGCACGTTAGATCCCTGAGTCAGGAAGTTCCCTGGAGGAGGAAATGGCAACCCACTCTAGTATTTTTGCCTTGGAAAATCCCATAGATCGAGGAGCCTGGTGGTCTACAGTCCATGGGGTTGCAAAGGGACATGACTGAGTGCACGCATCAAAGACATACTGATGAAGCATGTCAGCAACAGAATGGTCAACTCTGTCTTAGCCAGTACTTCACAAACATGTTTGCCCTGAGAATGGTTTCTTGGTCCTGTCTTTCATTGTTCTTTAAACAATCTTGGGAAACACTTTTGAAAATGCTATTTTAAAGCAGCTCATTTTGAGTGTATACTCTGTAGAGCTCAATCTCCAATATGTCGGAGACCATTTTGATTTAAATAGTACCACTGAAAACCACTTCCACTTGTGTTTTGGTAATGCTGATCGTAGCCAACTGTGAGAGTCAAATGCTTATTGTTGTCTTTGCAGGAAAGCTAGTTGAGCAGAGGAAACACAGCGATGCAGCCACAGTTTTGGAACAGTACGCTCAGGTAAACTTAGTTCTTCCCTTCTACTCACACCCCCGCAATGCACACACACCAAGTCATTATTTCCCATTTGTACCTTAGCAATCATGAAAATGAAAGGAACTGTGGGTATTTAGGAAATCCAGAGATAGTATTTCCCTTGAAATACTAAGACCCAAGAAGGTCTTCCGTCTTGCCTACTTGACTTGGAAATCTAAATTCAGTATATCTCTAAATAATTGTAATTTCTGTGAGATAGAATATCAGAGAACTCTAATATGCACTAGTGGCTTGACCTTGGTGGAAAGTAGAAATTAAATCATAAGGCAGTTATATTTTTATATTAACATACCAAAGTAGAAACAATGAGAAAAGACCATTCTAAACCAAAGTGATTGAACTTGAGACCTCCTTTTTTGGCTTTCACTCCCATTATCTCTCTTGGAAATGTCTCTTTTACCTCAGGCAGCTTTTTGGGTTCCCGTTTTCCAGCAGATTATAAAGTATCCATACCAGCTTTTGATAGAATTGTAGATTTATTATGAAAATAGTAAATCCATGCATTGCATGGGCCACAGACTCAAAGGACACAGGCATACACATGTTACCAGGGATTCCTTCCTTCTAGAGTGTTGGCCTTTGATGAGAAAGTGTTGTTACAATTGTTACTAGCAGGCACACTTGCATAACTAAATCTTGCTTTTATAATACTTCATTGTCTTTTGTGTAATAAGGATGAGTGAAAGAAGATAACTAAAATTTGATATCACTAGATCCTAGAAAGAGAATATGGTGATTCATCTGAAAACATGAAGACATATCCCACTGAAGATGGTTAATTAAATGGATAGGAGGCTCGCTTGTGATTTCTAACATTTCTCTTTGATTCTTAGGATTTCTCTGTCTCTGGTCTCGTTACCCATCTGTCCTTGCATGTTGTCTCTTTTTTCCATTTGAGGTGTTATCATATTTATCATACTCATTTTTTAATTCCCAGCCTCATAATCTCAAGATACCTGCCATATCAGTGTCCGGTTCTGATGCTTGCTCTGACTCTTCAAACTGCATTTTTATCCCTTTTTAAAAATGCCTTGTAATTTTTTGTCAAAAGCCTAATGTGATACCTGGGTAAAAGGAAATTTGATCAGAAGCCCTTTAGTGACGTGATGAGGCTGGGGTTTGGGTAGGAGGAGACGTGTTCTCTAGTCCTGTGATTAGGCCTCAGTCTTTGAGTATGTGCTTTAGCTGTGAACTTCACCAGGGCTTGTCAGTTTTTTTTCACCCCTCAGTAGGACGGGAAAGTTAGAGTGGGCCCGAGTTGGGTATTTCTCTGCCCCCACATTGGAGGTCCTGGTGAAACCCTCTTTGATTAGGCTCTGGCAAAATATTTTCTCTTGAGAGCAGGTCTTGTTAAAATCGGCATGCTTTGGGTATATTTTCACGTCTCCTTTTTCCTTCCCCCCTGCTAGAAATATGAGGATATTTCCTCGCATTCACTATGAGAAGTTCTCTTAAGGCTCCTGGAGGTAAAAACTCATAAAAATGTAGCATCTCCCTAAGTATGGACCCCTATAGAGTTTTTAACTCTTGGTCTTGTCTACAGTGAGTGATATTAGCTAGAGAAATTCAGTCTTTCACCCTATGTGTGATGTTTGCTAGTTTTTGGCAAAGGAGTTGTTTGTTCAGTAGATGTGAGAAACTGGTAAGGCTCTTACTGGGTTTGGCAAACTACAACCTGGGGGCCAAAGCTTGCTGACCACCTGTTTTGTAAATAAAGTTTTGTTGGAACATAGACCCACCAATTGCTTATACATTGTGTGTGGCTGCTGTTGCACTTAAAACAACAGTTTGAGGACCTGTAACAGTCTGTCCCAGAAAGCCTAAAATATTAACTGTCTCGCCTTTTATGGAAAAAAATTGCCAATCCTTGCCTTCGTGGGTTGAGAAAATTCTCCTCTGTTTCTGGTTCTGAGAGTTTTTATCATGAACGGGTATTAAATTTTACCAGATGACTCTTAAGATACGTTTTTTGTTTAGACCAGTGATAGGGTGAATTGCATTGACTTTTTTTTTTTTTTTTAACTATAGTTGATTTGCAATGTTGTGGTAATATACAGGAAAGTGATTTGGTTTTATATGTGTGTGTGTGTGTGTGTGTGTGTGTATATATATACACACATATATATATACACATTCCTTTTTTATATTCTTTTCCGCTCTGGTTTACCATTGGATACTGAACATGTCGACAGCTCTCTGCACGATGCAGTAGGACCTTGCTGTTCATCCATCATATATAATGGCTTACCTCTGCTCGCCCACCCTCCCACTCCGTCCCTCGCCTACCTTCCTTCGCAGCTGCACACCTGTTCTATAAGTGTGAGTGTGTTTCTGTTTCATAGATGGTTCATTTGTGTCATATTTTGACTCCATATAAGTGATATCACGTGGAATTTGTCTTTCTTTTTCTGATTTTATGGTAATCTCTAGTTGCATGCCTGTTGCTGTATATGGTATTGGTTCGTTCTTTTTTATGGCTGAGTAGTAGTCCATTGTGTATGGACCACAGCTTCTCTCTCCATGCATCTGTTGATGGACATCTAGGTTGTTTCCGTATCTTGGCTGTTGTGGATACTGCTGCTGTGAACAATATGATATATGTACACATACACAAGAGAGTTCCAGAAAAACATCTCCTTCTGCTTTATTGACTATGCCAGAGCCTTTGACTGTGTGGATCACAATAAACTGTGGAAAATTCTGAAAGAGATGGGAATACCAGACCTCCTGACCTGCCTCTTGAGAAACCGTATGCAGGTCAGGAAGCAACACTTAGAACTGGACATGGAACAACAGACTGGTTCCAAATAGGAAAAGGAGTACGTCAAGGCTGTATATTGTCACCCTGCTTATTTAACTTCTATGCAGAGTACATCATGAGAAATGCTGGGCTGGAGGAAGCACAAGCTGGAATCAGGATTGCTGGGAGAAATCTCAATAACCTCAGATATGCAGATGATACCACCCTTATGTCAGAAAGTGAAGAAGAATTAAAGAGCCTCTTGATGCAAGTGAAAGAGGAGAGTGAAAAAGTTGGCTTAAAGCTCAACATTCAGAAAACTAAGATCATGGCATCTGGTCCCATCACTTCATGGCAAATAGATGGGAAACAGTGTCAGACTTTATTTTTCTGGGCTCCAAAATCACTGCAGATGGTGACTGCAGCCATGAAATTAAAAGACGCTTACTCCTTGGAAGGAAAGTTATGACCAACCTAGACAGGATATTAAAAAAACGGAGACATTACTTTGCCAACAAAAGTCCATCTAGCCAAGGCTATGGTTTTTCCAGTAGTCATGTATGGATGTGAGAGTTGGACTATAAAGAAAGCTGAGTGCTGAAGAATTGATGCTTTTGAACTGTGGTGTTGGAGAAGACTCTTGAGAGTCCCTTGGACTGTGAGGAGATCCAACCAGTCCATTCTAAAGGAGATCAGTCCTGGGTGTTCATTGGAAGGACTGATACTGAAGCTAAAACTCCAGTACTTTGGCCACCTGATGCAAAGAGCTGACTCATTGGAGAAGACCCTAATGCTGGGAAAGATTGAGGGCAGGAGGAGAAGGGGACGACAGAGGATGAGATGGTTGGATGGCATCAGCGACTCAGTGGACATGAGTTTGGGTGGACTCCGGGAGTTGGTGATGGACAGGGAGGCCTGGCATGGTGTGGTTCAAGGGGTCACAAAGAGTCGGACACAACTGAATGACTGAACTGAACACATACACACATAGGGTGGAATATTATTCAGTCAAAAAATAATGAAAAATTGGTGCATGCTACAGTTTAGATAAAACTTGAAAAGATAATGCTGAATGAAATAGATATAAAAGGACAAATATTGTATAATTCTACTTTTGTGAGGTACCTAGAGTAGTCAGATTCATAGAGACACAGTAGAACGATGGTTGCTGAAGGTGGGGGGTAGGGAGAGAGGGGAGTTATTGTTTCATGGATATAGAATTTCCTTTTTGCAAGATAAAAGTTTTGGAAATTGACAGTAGTGGTGGTTTCACAACAATGTGAATTTGCTTGATGCCCTTGAACTATACATTAAATGGCTAAAAGGGTACATTTTATATTGAATTTTGCTAGTCAAAAAAATAAGGGGAGGAAAAAGGAACAAAGAACTGATGAATCTTTAAAACATACACTTAATAAAAGAAGCCAGGCACAAAAAGTCACCTATTTTATGGTTCCTTTTATATAATATATCCAGACTATGCAAATTCAGAGAGAAAAAAAGCAGATTAGAAGTTACCAGGGGGTGAGAGGAGTAGAAAATACGGCGGGATTGGTTAATGGATATGAAGTGTATTTATGTGATGATAAAAAAAATTTTGAAAGTAGGAAGAGCTTTTGATTACACAACATTGTGATATAGTGTGTATACACTTTAAATATGTGTATATTTAATATTATACACTTTAAAATTATTCATTGTATGTTATTAATATATGAATTTTATGTCAATAACACACACACACATTGCTGGTCAAGCAAAACACATATACTGTGTTTCTTTGGGACATGGTATAGGTCTGAAATGATCCTCTGGGGTCTGGGAAGAAAATGTTTATTTAGCCTTCTTAGTTAAAAGTAACTTATTTATCAGATCAGATCAGTCGCTCAGTCGTGTCCGACTCTTTGCGACCCCATGAATCGCAGCACACCAGGCCTCCCTGTCCAACACCAACTCCTGGAGTTCACTGAGACTCACGTCCATCGAGTCAGTGATGCCATCCAGCCATCTCATCCTCTGTCGTCCCCTTCTCCTCCTGCCCCCAATCTCCCCCAGCATCAGAGTCTTTTCCAATGAGTCAACTCTTTGCATGAGGTGGCCAAAGTACTGGAGTTTCAGCTTTAGCATCATTCCTTCCAATGAACACCCAGGGCTGATCTCCTTCAGATTGGACTGGTTGGATCTCCTTGCAGTCCAAGGGACTCTCAAGAGTCTTCTCCAACACCACAGTTCAAAAGCATCAATTCTTCGGCGCTCAGCTTTCTTCACAGTCCAACTCTCATATTCATACATGACCACTGGAAAAAGCATAGCCTTGACTAGAATGACCTTTGTTGGCAAAGTAATGTCTCTGCTTTTGACTATGCTGTCTAGGTTGGTCATAACTTTCCTTCCAAGGAGTAAGCGTCTTTTAATTTCATGGCTGCAGTCACCATCTGCAGTGATTTTGGAGCCCAGAAAAATAAAGTCTGACACTGTTTCCACTGTTTCCTCATCTATTTGCCATGAAGTGATGGGACCAGATGCCATGATCTTCGTTTTCTGAATGTTGAGTTTTAAGCCAACTTTTTCACTCTCCTCTTTCACCTTCATCAAGAGGCTTTTTAGTTCCTCTTCACTTTCTTCCATAAGGGTGGTGTCATCTGCATACTTGCGGTTATTGATATTTCTCCCGGCAATCTTGATTCCAGCTTGTGCTTCTTCCAGCCCAGCATTTCTCATGATGTACTCTGCATATAAGTTAAATAAGCAGGGTGACAATATACAGCCTTGACGTACTCCTTTTCCTATTTGGAACCAGTCTGTTGTTCCATGTCCAGTTCTAAGTGTTGCTTCCTGACCTGCATACAAATTTCTCAAGAGGCAGGTCAGGTGGTCTGGTATTCCTATCTCTTTCAGAATTTTCCACAGTTTATTGTGATCCACACAGTCAAAGGCTTTGGCATAGTCAATAAAGCAAAAATAGATGTTTTTCTGGAACTCTCTTGCTTTTTTGATGATCCAGCGGATGTTGGCAATTTGGTCTCTGGTTCCTCTGCCTTTTCTAAAACCAGCTCGAACATCTGGAAGTTCACGGTTCATGTATTGCTGAAGCCTGGCTTGGAGAATTTTGAGCATTACTTAACTAGCGTGTGAGATGAGTGCAGTTGTGCGTTAGTTTGAGCATGCATGCTAAGTCGCTTCAGTCGTGTCCGACTCTGTGCGACTGTTTCTTTCTAGAGTTTCCTCTCTCCTCTCTGTATTCCCTACTCACTCCCATACACACGCACGCACATGCATGCACGCACACACACACTACACACAGATGTACTTTTTCACCAAAATGAAAGTATACTTTTTGTAAATTTGGTTTGTTTCGCTATAATCTTCCTCTCTCCATGTTAACACATTTTAATTTATCCAATAATGAAAAGTTAAGTTCCCTCAATATTCCAAAGTTGTTTATAGTAGATCGATCCAAATTAGATTCCTCTTAGGTCTATGTATTGCATTCATTATGTTATGTTCTTTAAATCCCTTTTTATCTAGTTTATACACACCTTTTTTATGATAGAGATTACTTGAAGAAATCCAGCCAGTTGTCTCTTATTTCATCTTTTAAAAACGTGTTTTGTTTTATGTGCTTTTTAAGAACGTAATTATATATTAGGGTACCTAATCAAAAGTTCTTAGTGGTAAGTATGTAAGCATCACAAATGGCTTAAAGACTGTAGGATATACATGTCTACTAATTTCAGTTTTGTGTAGGTTTGAAGTTGTTTGAAATGCAAAGAGAAAAAAATAAGCATTAAAAGAAAAAACGGTTTGGAAAGTTACAGTTCTAGTCTACCCTTTTTTCAAAGTGTGGTCTTGTTAATTCAGGAGCCCACCTAAATCTCCTGAATCAGACTTGGAGGTGCAGCTGGGGAAATGGGCATTTCTAACAGTCTCTCTCGTGGTTTCAGTGCTCAGGGATGTAGAGAGATGATGCTCACCTTGTGTTTTGTGGTCATTTAGAGAATTGACACTCCTTATTTGTCTTTTGCATCAGCATCTATCAAGCATCTGCTCTAGGCCAGACCCTATGCTGAGATCTGGGATTGTGAGCAAGAGAGGCAGCCCTTTGGGCAGTTTTGCAGTTTGATATGGTGGCATCTGATACGCTTGCCCCATTAGCCTGTTATCTTCCTTGATGTTCCCTTGTCAGGACCATGAAGAAGCTGTGCTCGTGCTGTTAGAAGGAGCTGCCTGGGAAGAAGCTCTGAGACTGGTAAGAGGCCTTCAGAACTCCCTGCCTGAAGTGCTCAGCAGAACGAGGGCCTGCACGGGGGACACGGTGTCAGCCGGAGTCCCTGGTCTTCTGAAGCTTCCAAGGTTTGGTAGAAGTAGTTCAGGTTCTGGTCTAAGGATAAGCAGTGCTTTTTAAATCATTTAAATAATTTATTCTTGAGGTGTGGAATTAGTCCTCTAAATGTGAAATGTTACTGTTTTTTACTGAAATGATTTGGGTTTTCTTTGGCCGCCTTGTAGGCCTGTTCCTCTGGAAAATATCCTGGTCACCTCTGAAAGTGATCCATTCCCTAGCATCTTAAGTTTCCAGTGACTTGAAGTTTTCCTGCCTAAAATTATCTTATTTTTCCTTTTAGGTACACAAGTATAACAGACCAGATATTATAGAAACCAACATAAAGCCTTCCATTCTAGAAGGTGAGGGTTGTGTTTTAGAAAGAATTCCTGATTTGGAAATATCAAGATGGGGGAGAGGGAGATGGGAGAGGACTGTCTTTGCTGTTACATCCTTTAATCATGTCAGTGATGAAAGAATGCATTTTACTGAGTCAACCAGAGTTCTCCCCTGGGTGAGATCATTGAATTCTGACCACGGTTTTTAAATGTGCTATGTTAAATGGGCTTCCAGTCGTAAAGAATTTGCCTGCCATTACAGAAGACGTGGGTTTGATCCCTGGGTCGGGAAGATCCCCCTAGAGAAGAAAAATGACAGCCCATTCTAGTATTCTTGTCTGGGAAATCCCATGGATGGAGGAGCCTGGGAGGCTATAGTCCATAGAGTCATGAAGAGTTGGACAGACTTAGTGTCTAAACAGTAGCAACAATGATGTTAAATAGTCAGACATGAAATATTTGAATGTTAAAAACCTGTGGGTAAGATACAATTAAAAATTTTTGCATTGGGGAATAGTTGGTAAACTTGCATATGAGCTATTGGATAATATCATGTCATGGTTAATTTTCTGCATTTAATAGTTGTATTGTGATTGTATACATAATATCCTGATTCTTAAGAGAGAAATGCTAAAGTATTTAGGAGGGAAGGATGGTATCTGTAACTTCCTCTCAAAGGGTTCCACAAAAATAATTATGTGTGTGTGAGAGAGAGTGGAGAGAGAAACAGGAAGCCAAAAATATAGAATAATATTAATAATTGATAAATCTAAGTGAAGCGTGTGTGTGTGTGTGTGTGTGTATTCATTGAACTGTTGCAACTTTTAATGTAGGTTAGAACTTTCAAAATAAAAATTTTTTTTACAATAAAAAGAAGGGCTTTTCGTGTGGCCTTGTGGTTAAGACAGCTTCCAGTTCTGGGGGCACAGGTTCAATCCCTTTTCGGGGAACTAAGATCCTGTATGCTGCACAGCATGTCCAAAAAAATAATAAAAATGAAAAGGACCTTTGCAGAAGGTTAATCAATAACAGATGAGTGTTAATCAGTTCTAGAATACTCTAGTGTACATTGTAATTCCTTAAATGCAAAATGTAGGAGTAGGATGTCAGTTTGACGTATAGACATCTTTGGGAGTAGAGGTTGCTTTTAAGCCCTGCACAGTCTGCCCTGTAAGTAATGTCTAGCCTTTCTGACATTAACATGCATTCACATTCTTACCCTGTCTGCTCTCTACTACCCTGTCCAACTTAAAACTGGGAGAGTTCTCTGTGCATCATTCTCTATACGTACTCCTACCTGGGTCCTGGAAGCATCCTTCTGGGCCCTGTAACAATCCTTCTAGCTCAGTCTTACTTGAATTTTTCTCCACTAATGAGAACCTAGAAAAATGCTGACTATTCATCAGCAAAGACTGAATACTCATAGGTTTAGGAAGCATTTCATGACTTGCTTCCTATTTTTGTTAATAGCTTCCTGTACACTCCTTTTATTTTCCAGTCCTCTCTTGGGTTAGATATTAAAGACTCTTATTCAGGTAATTTTAAAAGTTTAGTGGTAGAGTGTTTTCTAGGATAATGTTGATGAACTTTAAGATCTTGAATCTCAATCTCTAGTTCATTCTCCGAAAGCATTGTTGGTTAATTCTCCATTAAATTTAAAGAAAAAAATCGTACTTGAAAAACTTGATAACTTGTTTTCTTTTCATTAAGCTCCAACTCCCTTGCTAACCCCTCACTCTATTTTTTTCCCTTTGCTTAAACATGTTTAAATTATTTTCCATCTGTACCCTCAGCCCAGAAAAATTATATGGCGTTTCTGGACTCTCAGACAGCCACATTCAGCCGCCATAAAAAACGTCTGCTGGTGGTCCGAGAGCTGAAGGAGCAGGCCCAGCCCGTGAGCCTGGGTGAGTGCCTGCCCGGAGGCAGTGCAGCTCGGGGCTGCTGGGGGCAGCGTCACACTTGGTCTTATTAGCCGCTTGCTGTGCCTCCTGCAGTGAGGTTACTGTGCCAAGTGGAAGTCTGAGGCCTCTGTGAAGGGCGTGTGTGTGTCTTTGTCATGGGTACTGGTCTACCAAACATCCCCCACTCACCCAGCCAGGGGAACTGACTGCAGTGTTTACAGAATGAATGCCCTCATCTCCAGAAGTTCCTTTGCTTTAAGAAAAGAATAAAGACGTTTGGTAAAGAGCTGGCTTACAGTAGTAAAATTGTATTTCCTGTCTATTGGTGACTAGTAGCTACTGCTGTATTGACTGTGGTCTGTTGAGCACAAGCAGAGCACCTCCTTTTTTACTGATGAATAGTTGATGCGCAGCCTTGTGCCAGTCTAGTGGCTCACTTGTACACGTGTGCCCTGTTTTAGATCCGCTTTGTACTGGTTTTCCTACCTCGTTAGAGGTGACCTGGATAACGATGGTTCATTCACCCTGCTGCAGGTGAGCCTTGTCTGCAGGGGCCTTCAGTTCTGTGTCTGGTTCTTCCTTTCTAGATGATGAAGCGCCCCACGGTCCAGAGTCAGACCTCTTCTCTGAGACCAGCAGTACCATGAGCGGCAGTAACTTGAGTGGCGGATACTCACATAGTAACTCGAGGATATCAGCGTACGTATCACGTGCACTCAGCACACTGACCGTCCCCTGGGTGTGTGGAGAAAGGAGAAGTGAAGAGGTCAGTTTTCCACCAGGACAGTGCAGCAGGAGGGGGAGGACTGTGGAAGTTGTGTAAGGACCTTCCCAGCGTGTCCGAGAGATCAGACTTGACTTCAGGTGTCTTCTGCTGCAGCTTCGTGGCCTGTGTGTTTGCCCGTTGCTAATACGGCACTTACACTGGGTACTCAGTTTATATTTAACATCTGATTTCATTCGTTTAACAAATATTAAGTGACTATATGTAATGTGTAGGCACTGAAAAACTAGAAAGATTATAAAGAAAAGCAAGTTCACACTTCTTCAAAGTTCAGTTGGTCAGAAGTGTTTACTGAACTAGCTGCAGTGGATATTACAGAAGCCTTTTAAGGAGATGTGAATTAATAAGAATTTGTAGACTTACTTGGGAAACAGAAAACAATGCATGATGATATATTTAAACCAAGTGGTGTTTTAGGAATTTAGAGTGGACATCTGTGGGATTGGGTGGGATAAACAGAAACTGCAGGAAAGCCACCCAGACTGGGCTTTTGGGAGTTGGGGTGAGGGTCCCAGATGAAACAAATGGCATAATTAAAGACCTCTGAGGCAGGAAAGAATGTGGGGTTCATTTATACATTTTATGATATTCAAATTCCAATCTGATATGTCTGTCCTCTTAAATTTAATTTTGTTGCCTTTAAATTTATTTGCTTTTTACTACAAAATTGAAGCTGGTTGTTCTCATTGTTCCAGCTCTGATTATCAGACGTAATCTCATTTTATTCAGTATCTTTTTTTTTTTTTTTTTTTTTACTTTACAATATTGTATTGGTTTTACCATACATCAACATGCATACGCCACGGGTGTACATGTGTTCCCCATCCTGAGCCCCCCTCCCACCTCGCTCCCCATACCATCCCTCTGGGTCATCCCAGTGCACCAGCCCCAAGCTTCCTGTATCCTGCATCTTAATCAAAACTTCAAGGCCAGGCATCACTTTTTAGGGCTTTCCTTATTATTTCCTGCCTTTTCACTACCAGTTGAATTTTTTATCACCTTCACCATTTTCCCCAAAATACAAGCACCATCTGTATATACCCTGGTTTCCCAGAAAGTCGGTGACCATAGTTACTGCTACATTCATTGTAATCTGCTGAGCGCAAGGAGAGCTCTCTTTTTCTCTATTGAGGCATAATTGATCTACAAGGTGAAAGTCTCAGCTGCGCAGCACAGTCACTCAGTGATACACATACATGCATTCTTTCTTTCTATTTTCTTCCATGTGGTTTATCACAGGATATCAAATATAGTTCCCTGTGCTACACAGTAGGGTCTTGTTTATCCATTCCAGTGTAGTACTTGGCATCCACCAACCCTAAACCCACAGTCCATGCGTCTCCCTCTCCCTCTCCTCCCCTTGGCACCCACAGGTCTGTTTTCTGTGAGTCTGCTTCGTAGGTTCATTTGTGCTGTATGTTAGATTCCGTGTATAAATGATACCGTATTTCTTTCTCTTTCTGACTGACTTCACTTACTTTGATAATCTCAGTTGCATCCATGATACTGCAGGTGGCATTGTTTCATTCTTTTTATGTCTGACTAGTATTCCATTGTATGTATGTACCACATCTTCTTTATCAAGTCATCTGTCAGTGGATCTTTAGGTTGTTTATGTCTTGGGGCTGTTGTGAGTAATGCTGCTATGGACATAGGGGTGCATATATCTTTTTGGGTTAGAGTTTTCTCCAGGATATGCCCAGGAGTGGGATTGCTGGATCATATTGTAATTCTGTTTTTCGTTTTCTGAGGAACTGCCATACTGTTTTCCACAGTGGCTGTAGAAACTTACATTCCCACCAAGATTACAAGAGGGTTCCCTTTTCGGCACACACTCTTCAACATTTGTTGTTTGTAGACTTATTAATGATGACCGTTTTGACTGGTGTCAAGTGGTACCTCACTGTAGTTTTGATTTGCATTTCTGTAATAATTAGTGATGAGCATCTTTTCACATGCCTGGTGGCCATCTATCTGTATGGTTTTTTTTTTAGAGAAATGTCTGTTAAAATCTTAAGCCCATTTTTTGATTGGGTTGTTTGTTTTTTGTTGTTGAGTTGTATGAGTTATTGGTGTATTTTGGAAATTAAGCCCTTGTCTACTGCATCATCTGCAAATATTTTTCTTCCATTCTGTAGATCGTTTTCATTTTTTTTTATTGTTTCCTTTGCTGTGCAAAAGCTTGTAAGGTTGTTTACTTTTGTTTTTATTTTTATTGCCTTGGGAGACTGACCTAAGAAAGCATTGGTACAATTTATCATAGAATGTTTTGCCTGTGCTCTCTTCTGGGAGTTTTATGGTGTCATGTCTTAATTATGTTTAAGTCTTTAAGCCATTTTGAGGTTATTTCTGTGTACAGTGAGAGGGTATGTTTTAACTGCGTCTGTTTACATGTGGCTGTCCAGCTTTTCCAACACCAGTTGCTGAAGAGGCTTTTCCCGTTTTATATTCCTGACTCTCTTGTAGAAGACTAACTGGTAGTAGGTGTGTAGGTTTATTCCTAGGCTCTCTCTCCTGCTCCATTGAGCCACATGTCTGTTTTTGTGCCAGTGCCGTGCTGGTTTGATTCCTGTAGCTCTGAAGTACATCTCAAGTCTGGGAAGGCTATGCCTCCTGCTTTGTTCTTTTTCTTCAGAATTGCTTTAGCAGTTCTGGGTCACCTATGGTTCCATAGAATTTGGGGATTATTTGTTCTAGTTCTGTGAAACTGTCATGGGTCATTTGATAGGGATTGCATTACATCAGTAGATTGCTTTGAGTAATATGGCCATTTTAACAATGTTAATTCTTGTAGTCCAAGAACATGGGATTTCTTTCCATATCTTTGAATCATCTTCAGTTTCCTTTCTTAATGTTTTATAGTTCTCAGCATATGAGTCTTTAACCTCCTTAATCAGGTTTATTCATAAGTATTTTGTTTTGGGGACTGCGATTTTGAAAAGTATTGTTTTTTCACATTCCCTTTCTGATATTTCATTGCTATTATAAAGAAATGCAAACAATTTCTGATGTCATTCTTTTATCTTGCTATTTTGCTGAATTCATTTATCAGATCTAGAAGTTTTTTATGTGGAGTCCTTCAGTTCAGTTCAGTCATTCAGTCATGTCCGACTCTGTGACACCATGAATCGCAGCACACCAGGCCTCCCTGTCCATCACCAACTCCTGGACTTCACTCAGACTCACATCCATCGAGTCAGTGATGCCATCCAGCCATCTCATCCTCTGTCGTCCCCTTCTCCTCCTGCCCCCAATCCCTCCCAGCATCAGTCTTTTCCAGTGAGTCAACTCTTCGCATGAGGTGGCCAAAGTACTGGTGTCTCAGCTTTAGCATCCTTCCTTCCAAAGAAATCCCAGGGCTGATCTCCTTCAGAATGGACTGGTTGGATCTCCTTGCAGTCCAAGGGACTCTCAAGAGTCTTCTCCAACACCACAGTTCAAAACCATCAATTCTTTGGCACTCAGCTTTCTTCACAGTCCAACTCTCACATTCTACATGACCAGTGGAAAAACCATAGCCTTGACTAGACGGACCTTTGTTGGCAAAGTAATGTCTCTGCTTTTGAATATGCTATCTAGGTTGGTCATAACTTTCCTTCCAAGGAGTAATCGTCTTTTAATTTCATGGCTGTAGTCACCATCTGTAGTGATTTTGGAGCCTAGAAAAATGAAGTCTGACACTGTTTCCACTGTTTCCCCATCTATTTGCCATGAAGTGATGGGACCAGATGCCATGATCTTCGTTTTCTGAATGTTGAGTTTTAAGCCAACTTTTTCACTTTCCTCTTTCACTTTCATCAAGAGGCTTTTTAGTTCCTCTTCACTTTCTGCCATAAGGGTGGTATCATCTGCATATCTGAGGTTATTGATATTTCTCTCAGCAATCTTGATTCCAGCTTGTGCTTCTTCCAGCCCAGCATTTCTCATGATGTACTCTGCATATAAGTTAAATAAGCAGGGTGACAATATACAGCCTTGACGTACTCCTTTTCCTATTTGGAACCAGTCCGTTGTTCCATGTCCAGTTCTAAGTGTTGCTTCCTGACCTGCATACAGATTTCTCAAGAGGCAGGTCAGGTGGTCTGGTATTCCCATCTCTTTCAGAATTTTCCACAGTTTATTGTGATCCACACAGTCAAAGGCTTTGGCATAGTCAATAAAGCAGAAATAGATGTTTTTCTGGAACTCTTGCTTTTTCGATGATCCATCAAATGTTGGCAATTTGGTCTCTGGTTCCTCTGCCTTTTCTAAAACCAGCTTGAACAACTGGAAGTTCACTTTTCATGTATTGTTGAAGCCTGGCTTGTAGAATTTTGAGCATTACTTTACTAGCATGTGAGATGAGTACAATTGTGCAGTAGTTTGAGCATTCTTTGGCATTGCCTTTCTTTGGGATTGAAATGAAAACTGACCTTTTCCAGTCCTGTGGCCACTGCTGAGTTTTCCAAATTTGCTGGCATATTGAGTGCAGCACTTTCACAGCATCATCTTTCAGGATTTGAAGTAGCTCAACTGGAATTCCATCACCTACACTAGCTTTGTTCATAGTGATGCTTTCTAAGGCCCACTTGACTTCACATTCCAGGATGTCTGGCTCTAGGTGAGTGATCACACCATCGTGATTAATCTGGGTCGTGAAGATCATTTTTGTACAGTTCTTCTGTGTATTCTTGCCATCTCTTCTTAATATCTTCTGCTTCTGTTAGGTCCATACCATTTCTGTCTTTTATCGAGCCTATCTTTGCATGACATGTTCCCTTGGTATCTCTAATTTTCTTGAAGAGATCTCTAGTCTTTCCCATTCTGTTGTTTTCCTCTCTTTCTTTGCATTGATCGCTAAGGAAGGCTTTCTTATCTCTTCTTGCTATTCTTTGGAACTCTGCATTCAGATGCTTATATCTTTCCTTTTCTCCTTTGCTTTTCACTTCTCTTCTTTTAACAGCTATTTGTAAGGCCTCCCCAAATAGCCATTTTGCTTTTTTGCATTTCTTTTCCTTGGGGATGGTCTTGCTCCCTGTCTCCTGTACAATGTCACGAACCTCAGTCCATAGTTCATCAGGCACTCTGTCTATCAGATCTAGTCCCTTAAGTCTATTTCTCACTTCCACTGTATAATCATAAGGGACTTGATTCAAGTCATACCTGAATGGTCTAGTGGTTTTCCCTACTTTCTTCAATTTCAGTCTGAATTTGGCAATAAGGAGTTCATGATCTGAGCCACAGTCAGCTCCTGGTCTTGTTTTTGTTGACTGTATAGAGCTTCTCCATCTTTGGCTGCAAAGAATATAATCAATCTAATTTCGGTGTTGACCACCTGGTGATGTCCATGTATAGAGTCTTCTCTTGTGTTGTTGGAAGAGGGTGTTTGCTATAACCAGTGCATTTTCTTGGCAAAACTCTATTAGTCTTTGCCCTGCTTCATTCCATATTCCAAGGCCAAATGTGCCTGTTACTCCAGGTGTTTCTTGACTTCCTACTTTTGCATTCCAGTCCCCTATAATGAAAAGGACATCGTTTTTGGGTGTTAGTTCTAAAAGGTCTTGTAGGTCTTCGTAGAACCGTTCAACTTCAGCTTCTTCAGCGTTACTGGTTGGGGCATTGACTTGGATTACCGTGATATTGAATGGTTTGCTTTGGAAACGAACAGATCATTCTGTCATTTTTGAGATTGCATCCAAGTACTGCATTTTGAACTCTTTTGTTGACCATAATGGCTACTCCATTTCTTCTAAGGGATTCCTGCCCGCAGTAGTAGATATAATGGTCATCTGAGTTAAATTCACCCATTCCAGTCCATTTTAGTTTGCTGATTCCTAGAATGTCAATGTTCACTCTTGCCATCTCCTGTTTGACCACTTCCAATTTGCCTTGATTCATGGACCTGACATTCCAAGTTCCTATGCAATATTGCTCTTTACAGCATCGGACCTTGCTTCTATCACCAGTGGAGTCCTTAGGGTTTTCCAAATATAGTATCATGTCATCCCTATCTAATGACAATTCCTGATGACCTTCCGTTTCTTTTTCTTTTCTGATTGCTGTCGCTAGGACTTCCAGTACGGCATTGAAGAGAAGTACTGGGAGTGGGCATCCTTGTCTTGTTCAGATTTATGTGGGAAGGGCTTAAGGAGAGCCCCTTTTAAAACATCTCTGATTTCTAACAGGCGATCATCTAAGAATCGGCGCAAAGCGGAGCGGAAGAAGCACAGCCTCAAGGAGGGGAGTCCACTGGAGGATGTGGCCCTTTTGGAGGCATTGAGTGAAGTGGTGCAGGGGACTGAGAAATTGAAAGGTATATTTTCAATACTGATGATTCTTGCCCACATAAAAACCCTAGTAAATACATCACTTCAGGGCACATTCGTAAAACAAAACTTCTCAGCCCAGAGGCCTTTCTCATTGGCTTTCACCTACCCAAGATGTGAAGGACGATCATTGAAGTCAAAAAGTTTACCCAAGGCCACACAGAGCCTAAAGTGTTAAGCAGGTTTGCTCTGGGATGAAAATAAAGATTAAAATCCAGTCCATCCCCTTCACTTGCTACATCATGGACTTGGGAATAAGTCTTATTGGTCTGGAGAAAGACATCTATCTTTCTATTTGGCCTTTTGGGAACTTCCCTGGGGGCTTCCCAGATGGTGCTAATAGTAAAGAACCTGCCTGCCAATACAGGAGACGTAAGAGACGCAGGTTCGATCGCTGAGTTGGGAAGATCTCCTGGAGGAGGGCATGGCAACCCACCCCAGTATTCTTGCCTGGAGATTCCCATGGACGGAGGAGCCTGGCGGGCTGCAGTCCATAGGGTCACAAAGAGGCGGACACGACTGAAGTGACCTAGCACACATGCATGCATCGCTGACATCAGGATAAGGATTGAGGAGACACTAACCCCCTGCTTGGGCTGCAGTGGGTTTGTTTTCTTTTTGTAGTAGATACATTAAATTATTCTAGCTTTGGAGGAGAAAGGAGAAAATATGGAAGATATTGTGTGATATTAGATATTTTTTGCTTGGGAAAGAATCTGTTAGGATTCTAGCAATGGAGCTGGTATTACAACTTAACCACTCTCTCACATTTCTTCTCTCTAGATGAAATATGCCATATTTTAAAGATGCTCTTTCTCTTTGAGTTTGATGAGCAAGGAAGGGAATTACAGAAGGCCTTTGAAGATACTCTGCAGTTAATGGAAAGGTCGCTTCCGGAAATTTGGACTCTCACCCCCCAGCAGAGTTCAGCTACATCTGTAAGTTTTCCTCAAAAACACAATGTGCTTTTCGTGTTAAAATCACTTTCACACATTATTACTCTCATAGTGTCTTAACAGTCAAAGCAAAAGATTTTCCGTTTCTTAAAACATACCACACCACAGTTAAATTATCTTAGCAAGCTGTTGGTAAGAAGATTTTGTGATTGACCGTGTAGTTCAAAGTACACCTTGGCTTAGGTTGAGTTTGCTTTTAGTTCTCTTTTCCACATGAAACCTCTGTCATGGAGAAGATGGGAGTCAGATGGTTGCCCCTGACCTTCAGTGAAATTGTTAAGGGTCGACCGGAACTGGTCCCTCACCTCTCTGTTCACACTTATGGATGGGATCTGAACTCTTTAAAGGAAGCCCAGATAATGGCAGTAAATTTGACTTGTCAATTCTGTGTTGTTATGACATGATTACTAATTACGTTAAAGCTGTTTGTGTCCCATCAAGAATTCTGATGTTTTGTCATCTATTTATTGTTTATATCTGCACAGTCTCTTACAGCTCAGGTCTGTTGCTCAGCGTTTTGATTTTGATTCTGAAAGGCTGGTCTGTCTGTCGGGGTCCGTTAAGGACAACGGAAACCACAGCTCATATTTTATCAGAGAGATTTTAATAAATGGAACTGGTTAACCAAGTACTAGAGGAACAAAAAGGCAAAGGGGAGCACAGAGAAGGAACACTGAGATATAGTAAGTGTGGGCAGCAGCTTTTACCCCTAGGGATGAAAGAACAGAAGGAAGAGTTTGAGATTCTTAGAATTTAGACGCTTGGAGGTGGGCCTTGCAGAACCGGTTCTGGAAGCTCCGTGAAGCAGGGGCAGCCATCTGGTGCTGGTATTTCTGAGGGGGCAGATGAGGCTGGTTCAGAGTGCATAGAAATAAATGGAAACTGGAATGAAGAGATGCTGTTGGGTAAGGAGCCACTGTTGAGTGGAAGCAAGCAAACGAAGGAACAGAGCCCATCTCCTTCCTCCCTCCAGCCTCGGCCTGTCCCTCCGTCGGCTGCTCTTGTTGAAGAATAACAGCCGTCAGAGGAGGGGTGTTTTCTCAGGCCCACAGTCCCAGCCTCAGAAGCAATGCACAGCAGGGTGGGTTTGGAGCTGAGACAGAGGCCGAAAGTCAGCTCATAGCCTTATGAAATACATGAGCTTACTGGGTCTTGATTTCCTCAGTTATAAATGAGAATATTCTCTGGTATACTTCACTGAATGTTTTGAAGGTTACATGACAAGGTAGGTATCAAAGCATTTAAAAGAAAAAACTATAAAAGCAACTAAGAGTTAGCCTCCCATGAGCACTTGAATTTACTATAATAGGTATTTCCTAGAAGAAATGTGATCACCTTCAAAACTTGTGATTTTGAAGCTAACAATTTACAATGCCTCCCCAGGCCCTCCCTTATCTCATCTATTCAGATCATATTAACACCTAAGATACCAGTTTAGGAGTCTTTTGGGGGAAATGACAGGAAATCTGTGTTTTTGCTCTGGTTGGTAAAGCACGGTAATGTCACATGTGCAGGATACCATGGGTCACAGGGCAGTGCTTTGAGCATGTGGGATTGCTGCTGGGCATGCGCCAGGAGGGGACGGGCACAGAGCTGAGTGACGGCAGGGCAGAGGGCCTGGCATGTGCCCGCTGAGGCTCCTGCAGGCGTGGGATTCCTATGAAGTCTCTTGTTCACCTTGAACACACGTGGAGTTTGCATTCTCCTCCGTTTTGTGTACATATTATTTTAATGTAAAAATTCTCACAAATTTTTGAGTACAGTCTGATGCTCTGTGTATTCTATAATCTATTATTGTGCCCCTCCCCAGGGTTTGGCTCACTCATTTGGAAAGGACCAGACGTTTATCACTGAGCTTTTCCTTTTCTGTTTTCCCCCCATCGTTACCTTCTGGTAGACAGGAGATATCAGGGTCTGAATGGAGATGGGAGAAACTGTCAAATTAAAATGACATATATGTTTGATGCCATAATGAAAATGAAGGGCTACTTACTGCTGCAAAGGTATTTGCAGTCATCAGAAGGATAAAATAATCTTTGCTGATTTAGTCTACTTTCTACTTAGGTTCTAGGTCCCAATTCTACTGCAAATAGTATCATGGCCTCTTACCAACAACAGAAGACTTCAGTTCCTGTTCTTGGTTAGTATTTTTCTCTTTAAATTATTATAGTACTAAGCAGAAGAAATATATTTTTGTAAGTGTTGAGGTTAGTAGTATAAGGAGAGATTGGGGAGTCACTGCAATTTTTCCTCTATTCTAAGAATCTATCTGTAGTAAAAATAGTTTAATCCTTTAGTGTTAGGAACCTGGGTTGGGGGATGAGAGATCGAGTGTGATATTAAATGTATAATTTTTTAAAAACTTGTTCTGACATGTGCACTTGTCAATGCAGTGGCATATATGCATCCATACAGGTACATCCCAGTTGAAGTTTGAGTCTAAACAGTCTAATTTGCACATACATTTTAAGAATTCTTCTGAATCATCAGCTTTGGCTCTTGGCAGTTTTGCATTGTGTCTTGGGGACATTTTCACATTTCTTGCTTCAGAGCTGGACCTTTTTAGTCATCCTTAGGATTGATAGTATAATTTGAAAACAGATCCAAAGAAGGTTATCATTTCATCTGCATTTCCTATTGAATTATACGTAAAATGTTTCTGCTTATTTTGGGGGGTGGGGGGTTACATATTCCTCAAAGTTAAAAACCCTAAAGGCTTTCTTTTCAAAGTTGGTTAAAAAAAACTTTTGACGGATCAGTTTGGTGCCAAAGTATTTGCCCTTCATGTGGATCATTCCAGCATGGTAACTTCTTCTCAGCTTTGAAAAGTTGGTAGTTTCTGTAGTTGCTGTTTGCATTTCTGGCATGTGGCAGGCAGCATTCTGAAAGTTTTTCATTTAAATGGTATATTGTGTTAGTATTTTGATGACATTTGAAGTAGGCTTTGTGAGAGCCATGTCAAGTTTAACCTTAATGGTATATTTTGCTACCAGGAATATTCTTACCACCTTCCATACCAGCTAAGCTCATATATCCAGACAGTTAACTGCTATATCCCTAGGTCCCCTTCTTCCTGGAGGCTGGCAGGCTGCTTCTGGTGTCAGTCCCAAAACACACACTGATTTCTGAGATGCTCACAGTTCATCCCAGACGAGAGGCTGTTTGGTAATTAATCCAGGCTGTGTGGTGTCTAATCCAGCTGTGGTTTCTTGCCCCTGTTTTCCTTACTGCTGGCTTGATGCTGGCCTTCAGGTCAAGTCCAGTCACACATCTTTCCCTAGGGTGGTCTAGTTGGCTTTATCAAAGAGCAGTTTCATTTCCCAGCTGTGCCTTGAAGACTTTTAAAACTTTAAGGCTGCTCATTATCAGCAGCCTCCAAATTTGTATTATGTATCATCAGTTCATTATGTGTATTATCCGTGTCCCTGTGTAGGAACACTGGTATAGACTGTGTAGGAAAAGAGAAGTTCTCATAACCCAAAACGGAGAAGGCAATGGCACCCCACTCCAGTACTCTTGCCTGGAAAATCCCATGGATGGAGGAGCCTGGTAGGCTGCAGTCCATGGGGTCGCTGAGTCGGACACAACTGAGCGACTTCACTTTCACTTTTCACTTTCATGCATTGGAGAAGGAAATGGCAACCCACTCCAGTGTTCTTGCCTGGAGAATCCCAGGGACAGGGGAGCCTGATGGGCTTCCATCTATGGGGTGGCACAGAGTCGGACATGACTGAAGCGACTTAGCAGCAGCAGCAGCAGCATAACCCAAAAAGGGGCAGATGAGCTACTCACAGAATCAGTGCCACTCAAATATTCCTCGCCTGCCCCTGCCCAGCTGACACCACAGGGGAGCAGTGACCTGAGGGGCATTTTCTCATTGCTTCATGTTTACCATCAATGCAGCACCACACAAGCTGATTCCAGGTCTTGCAAAAATGGAATCTGTTTCATAAAATGGATTCACGTTTTACCAGAGTAGTGCTTAAATCATAGACCAGTTGGACTTGTTATGGTTGATAGCAAAATTGCTTTGACTATCAAAGGATAAAGAGAAGTCCTTGGAAAAATTGATAAAAGTCCTCAAAGTATTTTTATGAAATGACTTTCTTTGTGCTATGAAATCCAAACATGGAAATATGAAAGATGTCAGGGCTTGCTGTCATATAGTCTTTCAGAATAGTTTCTTTCCTGCCAATAAGTTAATATGTGGTATTTATACTAAGAAAGAACCTCTTTACTTATTTTCTCATGTTTCTACTTATTATTTATTATTCCTACTTAAATAACTCCATAAATGTATCCGAAAGAGGGCCTGGAAGTTTTATCTGACAAATTTTCTCCAACTATCACCTGCCTCTTCTAGTTATTTATTTATTTTTTAAAGTCTTTTCTGTCTGTTAGCTTTACTTACTGAAAACATGCCACCAGTTTTTTCTTTAAGTCTTAAAATTGAGGTAAACTTTACATACAGTGAAATGTACAGATCTTTTAAGTGTATAGTTTGATGAAATTTAATACATGTGTACAGCCTTATCATCACCACAACCACCACACTCTCCCATTTGAAATACAAAATATTCTTTCCCTTTGAATCAGTTAGTGTGCCTGTTTTTCTTCAACCCTCTCACCTTCCTGAAGTTCAAGTGGAATTCCTCTTTTTGGGGCAGGGCCTCTAGGCTGTGTTTGCTCTGACCAGGAGGTTGTTAGGGTAACACGAACATTAACTCTGCTTCTGAAGCTCATCTTGTAGGTGCAAAGCCCAGTCGCCTCGTTTTAGCTTAGAGCGATTGCCTCAGCTCCCACCAACAGGAAAGAGTGTGTCTGTTACACTTTCTCTTTCCTTTCCTTTAGATGCTGAGCTTTTTATGCCACCAAAGATCAACAGAAGAACCCAGTGGAAACTGAGCCTTCTAGATTGATGTGACCTCAGCTAGGAGGCTCTGGCAGAGAAAGCTGTCTTCCTTCTACTCCTCACTCCTCGAGGCCTGGCTTTGGGAACTGGGAAGAGAAGACCATCTACCTTAGCACTGGGGAGAGCTGCTCTGTATAGTGGACCTCGGCAGACAGAAATTTCTGTTTTATTTTGCATGTAATTGTAATCATTAGCAAGACTTTAAGCTTCAACCAATAGAACATCATTTTGTAAAAGTTACTGTTTTTTTACTTAGTGCTGGTTGAGAGCATATTTCTGGTATTTATGGTAATCAGGACATTGGGTTTGATTCCCAGCTACGGATCTGAATCATATTGGGACCATAAAAAAATCATAGAACTGATTTGTGTTAATTGGGAATAATATTTCGTGGCTTCTATCTCAAGTGTGAAGAAAAGTAAAATAATGTTTTAAAATTGTTTTATGTTCCTTGAGCAAAGCATTATATATAAACAACATGGCTATTAGTGGTCTCAACATTTGGTCAGGTTCAATCATTTAAATGACTTCTTCACCTTGAACTAAGCAGAATGAAAATCGAAATCGATTCTTTAATGTTCTGAGCTTTTCTGTGCTGACAGTAATATCTTACCAGGTCATGTGCTTCCAGTTACAGCCAGCTTGAGCCTTCTGTCACTACAGTGTCCATAGAGACTCTTTACTGCCTGTGAATGTTCTGCTAGAATTAGCAGTATCAGCACTGGAACAGTCGAGAATTTCTGAAACAGTGTTGTGCGCATTTGGCATGGTGAGCGGTGTGCATCAGGTGGCACGTGCAGTAGTAAGTCACTCCTTTTCCTCCAGATGTTACTTCTTTTAACATAGTGTTTTTGTCAGTGTCTAGGCCATTTCATTTATTTTTCTTTATGGTGCTTAACTGACTTCTGTCTTTTAGTTATTTTCTTTGGAAGAAATGGAAATGTTTTCCCTTTTCGGTGAGTCTAGAAGAAGCTTAATTCCTTTTGACAACAGTTTTGTTGCTGAGTTCTTGGGTAAGGCTAACAATCTCTTCCACGCTTTAATATCAGAATCAGACTTCTATTTCTCTATGTAAGCTAACAGTAAGTGCTGCTTTTGATCCTCCGAGTGTGGATATACCCAGAATTGTGTAACCAAATAAGCCTTTCCCTAATAATAATGTAAACTACAGAATCTAGGTGTGTTCATTGTATAATTCAATTTTTTTGTGTCTGAAAATGTTCACAAAATAATAGAAACAGAAGATCTGTAATTAAGTGCACAGCATCGAAAGGCTGCAAGTGCTTTGTGACTACTCTGTGGTGTGGATTACTGAACATGGTAACCTACACGATGTTTTAATGTAGTGCTCTTGCTACAGATAATAGTAAAGGGATCCCTGCTGATGGATTGGAAATAGAAGTAAACATGGCTTGATAATGGCGTGACTTTGCATGAAAATTCACTTTCCTTAAAATAATGTAGTGAAGAAGCAAAAAATAATCTGTATGAATACAAATTACTGTCACTTACTCATCTGAGCAAGATGGGATTTTATTCATTTGGAGAAGCAGCAGGTGGGAGCAAACCTTCCAAATTGAAGGGCAACGTCAAGGGGGAAATCCTGGGGGGAAATGGCTGTGTATGGGCAAAGGAGAACCTCCTGGTAGATGAATGCTTAATTTGGGGGAAAGATTCTGTCAAGTTCTAGAGGAGAGTATATGATTCTTCCCCCAAATTTGGGCTTTTCCCAAAGCAAATTCATGCTGCAGGAAGAAGCTAAAAGCCTTCATTATTTTGTTGGTGCCACTGAATCAGCTTTGGTCAGATGCTCTGTACATCAAGAGGAATTGTGCAGAGGATTGTCTCCTGTAATCAAAGTGCATTTTAATTCAGATTTAAAAAAGCTGAGGCAGGAGGTTATTATGTTTTTATCAGTACAGCTTGGTATAATTTCTTAGCAGTGCTGCATATTTTAAAATAAATTGATTTTCCACATATACCTACATATATACACACATACATTTATGTGTGTATGTACACACGTGTGCACACATCTGAGGGATTCTCTCTAATTGAAGAGGATATTTTTAAAAGTAAATAAAACTGACAGTTCTTCGTAATTGTAGGTGACTATAAGTTTGGAAGGGCTTCTTCCCTGATAGCTCAGTTGGTAAAGAATCCGCCTGCAATGCAGGAGACCCTGGTGTGATTCCTGGATCTGGAAGATCTGCTGGAGAAGGGATAGGCTACCCACTCCAGTATTCTTGGGCTTCCCTTGTGCCTCAGCTGGTAAAGAATCCGCCTGCAGTGTGGGAGACCTGGATTCGATCCCTGGGTTAGGAAGATCCCCTGGAGAAGGGAAAGGCTACCCACTCTAGCATTCTGGCCTGAAGAATTCCATGGACTGTATAGTCCATGGGGGTCTCAAAGAGTTGGACACAACTGAGCGACTTTCACACACACACAGAAGTTTGGAAAGCAAAATTAGCTTTCTTCCTCCTCCTGTGGCTTCCTGTAATCTGTGCTTCACTAGAAGTACCACTTGGACAAGTCCTTGGGAGCCTTTGGTTGTCCTTCCTTGTCTGTCACATAGTAACTGGGGGAGGATGACCATCTTAGAAGCTAGGTCACCATAAATATCTGAGATCACCTGTACACAAGCCACAGTCAAGGTGATGATGCTTGCAGCCCTGCAGGCCTGCTCTCAATTCCTGTGCTCTCTGTGCTCCCTCAGCCCTTACCTGTGCTTCATGCCTGCAGCTGGCTGTTCCTCCAGTACTCTTACTGGCTTTGAAGTCCCAGGAACTTCAAGACCAACAGATGTCCTCCTGGTATTTGGAAAGAACAAAGTCATGGTCCACTCATCTTAGTGTCCTTAGACAAAGTCATTTAATCTCACTGAATCTTTTCTCCAACCTGTGTGTCCACTGGGCTAACCAGGGTTTCTCAGTCTTAGCATTGTTGATTCGTTGTTCAGTCACCAAGTCGTGTCCAACTCTTTGTGACCCCATGGACTGCAGCACGCCAGGTTTCCCTGTCCCTCACTATCTCCTAGAGCTTGCTCAAACTCAGTGTCCATTGAGTCGATGCCATCCAGCCCTCTTACCCTCTGCAGCCCCCTTCGCATCCTGCCCTCAATCTTTCCCAGCATCAGGGTCTTTACCAGTGAGTCGGCTCTTTGCATCACGTGGCCAAAGTATTAGCGCTTCAACTTCAGCATCAGTCCTCCAGTGAGTATTCAGAGTTGATTTCCTTTAGGATTGACTGACTTGATCTCCTTGCTGTCTGTCCAAGGGACTCACAAGAGCACTATTGATATTTTGGGTTATATCATGCTTTGTTGTAGGGGGCTACCCTGTACATTACAGAATATTGAGCAATAGCTCTGGCCTCTAAGATCATGGAATCCGGTCCCATCACTTCATGGCATATAGATGTGGAAACAGTGGCTGACTTTATTTTTCTGGGCTCCAAAATCACTGCAGATGGTGACTGCAGCCATGAAATTAAAAGACGCTTACTCCTTGGAAGGAAAGTTATGACCAACCTAGATAGCATATTAAAAAGCTGAGACATTATTTTGCCAATAAAGGTCTGTCTAGTCAAAGCTGTGGTTTTTCCAGTGGTCATGTATGGATGTGAGAGTTGGACTATAAAGAAAGCTGAGCGCAGAAGAATCAATGCTTTTGAACTGTGGTGTTGGAGAAGACTCTTGAGAGTCCCTTGGACTGCAAGGAGATCCAACGAGTCCATCCTAAAAGAGATCAGTCCTGGGTGTTCATTGGAAGGACTGATGTTGAAGCTGAAATTCCAATACTTTGGCCACCTGATGTGAAGAGCTGATTCATTGGAAAAGACCCTGATTCTGGGAAAGATTGAGGGCAGAAGGAGAAGGGGATGAGATGGTTGGATGGCATCACTGACTCAATGGACATGAGTTTGGGTAAACTCCAGGAGTTGGTGATGGACAGGGAGGCTTGGCGTGCTGTGGTTCGTGGGGGTGGCAAAGAGTCGGACACGACTGAGCAACTGAACTGAACTGAACTACCCATCAGGTGCCAGTATGACATACCCCTTCCTCCTGTTATGATAACCACAAATATCTCTCAGTTCAGTTCAGTCACTCAGTCGTGTCTGACTCTGCAACCCCATGAATTGCAGCACGCCAGGCCTCCCCGTCCATCATCAACTCCCGGAGTTCACTCAGACTCACATCCATCAAGTCAGTGATGCCATCCAGCCATCTCATCCTCTGTCGTCCCCTTCTCCTCTTGCCCCCAATCCCTCCCAGCATCAGAGTCTTTTCAAATGAGTCAACTCTTTGCATGAGGTGGCCAAAGTATTGGCATTTCAGCTTTAGCATCAGTCCTTCCAATGAACACCGAGGACTGATCTCCTTTAGGATGGACTGGTTGGATCTCCTTGCAGTCCAAGGGACTCTCAAGAGTCTTCTCCAACATCACAGTTCAAAAGCATCAATTCTTCAGTGCTCAGCTTTCTTCACAGTCCAACTCTCACATCCATACATGACCACTGGAAAAACTATAGCTTTGACTAGACGGACCTTTGTTGGCAAAGTAATGTCTCTGCTTTTGAATATGCTATCTAGGTTGATCATAACTTTCCTTCCAAGGAGTTAGTGTCTTTTAATTTCATGGCTGCAGTCACCATCTGTAGTGATTTTGGAGCCCCAAAAAATAAAGTCTGACACTGTTTCCACTGTTTCCCCATCTATTTGCCATGAAGTGATGGGACCAGATGCCATGATCTTAGTTTTCTGAATGTTGAGTTTTAAGCCAACTTTTTCACTCTCCTTTTTCACTTTCATCAAGAGGCTCTATACATTACCAAATGTCTCTCAGGGGTCAAAACTGTTCCATTTGGGAACTAATGGGCTAAGATGGCTTCCAAATACTTACTAAAAACTTTTCATCTTTTTTTCTGTGTGAGGAAGATGCTTTTTTTCTGCAAGGGCTATTTATATGGGACAAGTGAGAGAATTCATAAAAGTGCTTTGAAAAGAGATTAGACAGTTGTTCAGCCTTACATTGGTATTTTTCATTTTAAAATGCAGTATGGCATTTAGTCCTAGAATGGCCTAGGAGTTCCCATTCTCCAGAATCATCTCCCATGCCTCCACTTCATCAAGACCCTCTTCACCTTTTGGGGGTTCTTGACTGGGGGGTTCACAGACCCTTAAAGAATCTGAAGATAGTGTATTTCTATAATCCTATGTATTTTATTTGATGTGTTCAAAGAATATTATTGTGAGGGGGCCAATAGGCTTTAACCACCCTGTCAAAGAGGTCCAAAGGTTAAGAATTAGCCAGACTTCAACCTTCCCATCAATGAATGTTCTTCGAGTGTTGACTGTAGTGGTTTGGGCAGAAACAGGTAAACAAGGCAGACCTCTCAAGTCAGTGTACCAGCTCATCTGACGCCCTGATCCTCCAGGGTAAGGCTTACCCTTGCTGACTAAGCCCTTCTGTGGCTATTTTTGCTTCTCTACTCTAGCTTGCTGGTGCCAGCCGTCTATGCTCACTCACCAGGCCTCCAGGGTAAGGCATTTGCGTCTTTCAAGGCTGTCTGTAGGCAAACCTGTAGGTTACAAGGATGGCTCTGTAGGGCTTCTCCCTGAGCCTGGTAGAGATGCCATAGCTCTCCTATGCATGCTTGAAAGTGTGCGCCTTTGGGTGTATGTGTGGCTCAGGATCCTAGTAAGGTATTTGGGCTCCTGTATTTAACGGGTAGAAATCTACAAGATAATACTATCCAACAACTCTTAGGATCACCTCCTGGAGGCCACACGCTAGTTTTCAAATGTTTATCTCTGATAGTTTTTTCAAAGCTAAACTTTTATTGTTTTATATCTCATATTTATAATCAGCTATGTGAGGTAGGTGTTTGATTTCAGTTTTATAGGTGAAGAGACTCAGGGCTTCCTGGTGGCTCAGTGGTAAAGAATCTGCCTGCCAATGCAGGAGTTGCAGGTTTGATCCCTAGGTCAGGAAGATCTGGAGAAGACACAGCAACTCACCCCAGTATTTTTCCCTGGCAAATCCCATGAATGGAGGAGTCAGGTGAGCTACAGTCTATGGGGTCGAAAAGGAGTTGGACACAACTTAGTGACTAAACAAGACTTAGGTCACATAGCCAGTTGGTAGCAAAAGAGTTTCAGTCCACAGAGTCCAAAGCCCATGTTCTTTCCACTATTTTATGCTGCCTGGCAGTGTTGGAGACAGGGCAGAGAATATATTGGGGACCGTTCTAAAAAATCAAAGGTTCAATTATAAACTGCCTGCAAGAATACCCCAGACCATGCTGGGCCCTGGAAAGGCTTCCAGGCCACGAGGGTCTTTATGTTCCTTTGGTTCCTCAGTTGGGTTAGAGTCACCCACCATCCACTGCAAAACCGGCAGCCTTTATCCTGAGCCCATTCCAAACTCCTTGTATACCCTGCGGGTTGATGGAGAATCCAGTCATGTCGGAGATGAGCAGCTGCCCTTTGAAGTGTCTGGAGAATGGCTGTGGGTTGCATCCTCATGATCTTAGTGCTGATAAACCAAGATAAATCTTCCTGCAGTTTTTAAAGGGGGAAATCTATATAGCACCTATTCCCTGAAGAGTTTTTCCCTTAAGATAACACATACCTTGCTCATAACACATGGGTTTCAGCAGCTAGTCACCATGATGGCTTGGTAAGAACTGATAGAGACATTATAAGTGACTATTGGGACCAATAGAAAGTCCAATCAAAGCAGGTGTCAGGCATTATCAGCTCTTCCAAGCCTTCAGAGGTGCTGATCAAGTGTGAAACGTGCTCTGCTCCTCTGTGGGAGATTGAACCATTACCGCGTACTTCCTGTTGCTGTTTATTGAAAGGGATATTCTTAAATGCCACGACAGCATTTACTCTATTAAATGTATCACACTCCCAGAGTTTAACAATACTATAGTACCTTAAGTGGGGAATACACAAAATAAGGGACAGAGTAATTGTAGAGATAGTGTCTCCCCCAAATACTTCAGCAATCAACATAATGCATGTCTTTCTGGTCCATAATCATTCCCCCTTCCTTCCCTCCTCCCGCCCCCACTGCCCCTCTCCTTTGTTCAGCCCCCACCACTGTTTGGGCAAATGCATATTCTAAGGCAGATGCTTCACGCATGAAGTTCTTAATGCGTAAGGAAAGAGAAACACACTGTGGAAGGAAACATGAGGGTTGTTTAATACTACAGAAGTGAACGGGCTGACTGCTCCCTGCATGTGAGATGGGTGCTCACCCAGCAAAGCCGATGCATGGCACAGCGACCACGCTGCCTTGGAGTTCAGAAGCACCTTCTGTAGAGGAAGAAAGGCCCGTGTTCCTCGTACTCAGAGCGGTGGACCCACAGCGGTTGGAAGCCCTGAAGCGACGCCAGGATGGAGCCCCCAGTCCACACTGCCGTGTCTCTCTCGGGCAGCACGCTTACCTGGGGGGTGTCATTGGGACACATGCTGCTCAGTTCCTTCTGCAGACGGTTAGGGAACCCGCTGAGCATAGTGCTCCCCCCGCAGAGCAGGATGTTGCCCATGAGGTCTCGTTTGAGGGCGATGTCACACTTGTTGAGGCAGGACACTGTCTGGGTATGGAGGCCCAGCTGCATGGACTTGATCAGAGAAGGCTTGAAGAACATCTCCGAGCAGAGGAACCTTTCCTGGCACAGGTAGATCGCCTGCCCATCTGGCAGGGTGTACTGGATCATATGCTCAGTAGCTGGGACTTTCTTCTCTTCAATGGGGTCCAGGGCCACAAAGCAGCATTTCTTCTTGATGTCCTCCACGATGCCCAGCTGGCCCTCAGTGAAGTATTTCCCTGCAGTGTTCATCAGGCACATCAAGTAGGTTGTCAGGTCGGAGCCCGCATAGTCCAGCCGTCCGGTGATGCTGGGCAGAGGGTAGCCCTCGTAGATGGGAACTACGTAGGACACGCCGTGGCCGACCTCCACCACCAGGCCGGAGGTCCTGCCGTAGGAATACATGGACAGGCGGGACTGGTAGGCGATGTGCATCGCGGGCGTTTTGAAGGTCTCAAACAGCATCTCGGCATACTTCTCCCTGTTGGTGTGTGGGCTCAGGGGTGGATCTGAAACCAAGACCGCGTGCTCCTCTGGGGCAATCTTCATTTCCTGATGGAAGAGATACTCCCAGATATCCTGCACTGTATCCCAGTCCACAATGATGCCGTGTCGCAGAGGGTTAATCAGCTTGAGACGAACCTCTGGGTTGATAAGCTCGTGCCCCACGAATGTCTCCTTGCGATTGTCGCCGGTTTTGGCGGTCTCCATGTAGGGTTTGCCCACTGTGGTTGAGATCCTGTGGGTGGGCTTTGGCAGCCCGGCAAAGCCACATTTACAGTAGCCTGTGCCAAGGTCCACAACCACGGCTTTGGTCAGCTCTAGTTTGGGCTGCTTGACCTCAGGTGACGTTGTAGGTTCTGGCTCTGAATGGTTCCGGCGCACCCACACTGCCCGCTTGGCTGGGCCATCCTTCAAGGAGGCGGTGTGGAGGACCTGTGTCTGCGGGGGGGCCTGCTCTCCTCCTCTCTCGGACGGCCCATCCCCTATTACTGCCGCCTGTGGCGCCCACACACTCTTGAGAGCCATCTTGCTCTCAGTTCCTCAATCCCAGCGGCCTCGAGGCCTGAAAGGCTGAAATAAGGGGGCAACTTGAGAATTTCTGCAGTGGTGACATCACTGATTGTGACGTAATCGAGTGTCCCAGGGCTTCTAGTTACGGGGGACCTTTGTCTTGTGTTAGGGTATATTTGAGATAGAGTTTTGGAAGTGATTTACTTTTTTCTAAATTTTGTAATAAACCTGGCTTATCCAAGCACTATTTCTTGAGTGCTCGCTATGTGCAAGGCAGGCAGCAGTGAGGGGAAAAAAAGGACAAAAATCTCTGCCCTCGTAGAACTTATATTCTAGTCAGTGGGGGTTGGGGGAGAGACAGACAATAACCAAAATAAATATATGGGGGGGTGTGTGTGTGTGTGAGTCACTCAGTCATGTCTGACTCTTTGCGGCCCTGTGGATTGTAGCCCTTCAGGCTCCTCTGCCCATGGAATTCTCCAGGCAAGAATACTGGAGTTGGTTGCCATTTCCTCCTCCAAAGGATGTTCAGGGATCGAACCTGAGTCTCTTGCATTGCAGGCAGATTCTCTCATCAGGCTTCACAGGCCATTGCTAGGACTTTGGCTCTAACTCTGCATGAGGCCAGAAAGCACTAGAGAATTTTGAGCAAAGACTTAATACCATCTGACTTAGGGCCAACTGCTGCTATGGCAACTCTGCCAAGCACTTAGAAAGGTGACATATTCACAGATGCCAGGGACTCAGATGTGGACATCTTGCAGGGGGTGGGGGGTCATTATTCACCCTGTGCCCCTTGACCTGTGCATCCCACTTCACTAAGACCCTCGAAGCCTGGCGTGCTCTGTTTTACAAGCTCCTCCCCCACTGCCCATGCTCGCCGTCCTTAGCCCTCTGCGTCGTCAGTTGAATCCAAGCCCTTACCTCTAGCATTTGCGGTCCCCTCAAGCCCTGATGGCTCAGCAGGTAAATAATCTACCTGTAATGCAGGAGCCTCCAGAGGTGTGGGTTTGATCCCTGGATCAGGAAGATCCCCTGGGGTAGCAAACGGCAACTCACTCCAGTATTCTTGCCTGAAAAATCCCATGGACAGAGGAGCCTGGCAAGCTACAGTCCAAAGGGTTGCAAAGAGTTGGACATGACCGAGCACACGTACCTAGTTGCCTCCATGACCTCCTTATCCTCATCTATTTTTCCAAACACTAACTACTGGAAACTCGGCACCATGCTTCCCTCAGAACTTTTGATCAGGCTGCGCTCCCTGCCTGGGATGCCTTTCCCTCCTCTAAGCTACCTGACAGGCACCCACCTGCCTTTCAGTACTCTATGTGGGCACCCCCTCTCTGCAGAACCTTCTGACTCCCTCCCTCTGTGCTCCTGTGTCCTCCCAACAGACACCCACCTGCAAACTCCTCTGCATCATTCATCTTCCCGACTAGATCGGGCACTGCTTGTGGCTGGGTTGCTATCATTAGAGCTCTCACACGCTTCAAGGAGACCTGGTACATTGAAGTTGGAGGAACATGGGTTATAGCACAAACACCCCAAGAGCTGTTTGCTCTTGGGCAAGTCATTTGCATTCTGAACCTTGATTTTCCTCAGCTCTGCCTATCTCCCAGGATTCTGTGAAGTGTCATGTGAGATGCCTGCTACAGTGCTTGGCTCACTGGGCTGTGTGTGTGCTGTGCTAAGTCGCTTCAGTCGTGTTCAACTCTGCGACCCTATGGACCGTAGCCTGCCAGGCTCCTCTGTCCATGGGATTCTCCAGGCAAGCATACTGGAGTGGGTTTCCGTGCCCTCCTCCAGGGGATATTCCTGACCCAGGGATTGAACCCGTGTCTCATACATCTGCATTGGCACTACATCCAGTAGTGGGTTCTTTACCACTAGCATCACCTGGAAGCCTTTGGCTCACTGCTGGGGCTCAAATATTTATCACCCTTTCATCAAGCTGAGAAGCAAGAGGTGATCACTAGTGAATGGGAGATTAGGAATGAGGATATAAGGTGAGAAAGAGCAGAAACCTCTGAGACGCAAGTGTGCTTGGATTTCTAAAACTGTGCTGGCCACCTGCTCTGTCCTGGAGCAAAGTTGAGTTAGGCTGATCGGGTGGTTGGGGGGGGGATAGATCAAGGGCCTGCCCAGACCAAGCCCCCCCCCTACAACTGCCAGAATGGACCAGCCCAGGTGACATCACAATTCTAAGGGGTTGCCAAGTCACTGCTAGAGACAGACCCTCATTTCTCCCCAGGGAGCTCTAGGATGTGGATGTGAGACAGGTGAGCAAGGAAGGCAGATGGCGACAAGGAACAGCTCTAGCCCCAAGCCGATGGGCACGGCTCAGGGGGACCCGGGAGAGGCAGGCACACTGCCAGGTCCTGATGCTGGCATCCGGGACACAAGTTCAGCCACTCAGCTGAAGATGAAGCCCAAGAAGGTGCGCAAGATCAAGGCACTCATCATTGACCTGGGCTCCCAATACTGCAAGTGTGGCTACGCGGGTGAGCCAAGGCCCACCTACTTCATCTCCTCCACGGTGGGCAAGCGCTACTCGGAGGCGGCTGACTCCGGTGACACCCGCAAGGAGACCTACGTGGGCCATGAGCTGCTCAACATGGAGGCGCCTCTGAAGCTGATCAACCCGCTCAAATATGGCATCGTGGTGGACTGGGACTGCATCCAGAGCATCTGGGAGTACATCTTCCACACGGCCATGAAGATCCTCCCCGAGGAGCACGCTGTGCTGGTCTCTGACCCCCCGCTCAGCCCCACGAGCAACCGGGAGAAGTATGCGGAGCTGCTGTTCGAGACCTTCGGCATCCCTGCCATGCACGTGACGTCCCAGTCGCTGCTGTCCATCTACTCCTATGGCAAGACCTCCGGGCTGGTGGTGGAGAGCGGGCACGGTGTCTCACATGTGGTGCCCATCTCTGAGGGCGACGTGCTGCCGGGCCTGACCAGTCGAGCCGACTACGCGGGCAGCGACCTCACCAACTATCTGCTGCAGCTGCTCAACGAGGCCGGCCACAAGTTCACTGACGACCACCTGCACATCATCGAGCACATCAAGAAGAAGTGCTGCTACTCGGCCCTCAAGCCCGAGGAGGAGCTCAGCCTGTGCCTGGAGGACCTGCGCGTGGACTACGAGCTCCCAGATGGCAAGCTCATCAGCATCGGCCAGGAGCGCTTCCAGTGCGCCGAGATGCTCTTCAAGCCCACCCTGGTAGGCAGCAACCAGCCCGGCCTCCCCGCGCTCACCGCCGCCTGCCTGAACCGCTGCCAGGAGGCGGGCTTCAGGGAGGAGATGGCCGCCAACGTGCTGCTGTGCGGAGGCTGCACCATGCTGGATGGCTTCCCCGAGCGCTTCCAGAGGGAGCTGAGCCTCCTCTGTCCCGGGGACAGCCCTGCAGTGGCCGCGGCTCCCGAGAGGAAGACCTCCGTGTGGACCGGCGGCTCCATCCTGGCATCCCTGCAGGCCTTCCAGCAGCTCTGGGTCAGCAAGGAAGAGTTTGAGGAGCGGGGCAGTGCAGCCATCTACAGCAAGTGCTGAGCGGTGGGGTCCCCACCGGCCAGGTCTGGGGGCAGGCAGCCACAGGCCACTCAATACACATTTACAGAATTTCACATAAAATTTTAAAGTGCGGTGGCTCCTGTCTGGTCTGGATTTCTTGCTCTAGGCTGATAGCAGAAGGTGGGGAGGGGGAGTTGGGCTTTCAGTCTGTATCTGCTGGGTTGGGAGCAGCAGGGGCAGGGGATGGGGGGTGGGGGGAAGGCTCACCAGCCCCTCCCCCTCTGCCCTCTTCCTGAGGGTGACATCATCATAGAGCCCAGAATGTGGCTTCTTGTTCCATTAGCTCTTCAGGGTTCAAAGCCCAATCCAACTGACACTCATCTTGCTTGCTCACCCATAGACCAAGGGGAGAACAAAGGCTCAGATTAAGGGACTGGCTTGGGTTACAAAGTTATGTGGTGGGTGGGACACTCAAACTAGGCGTCTCCTGTCTTTGCCCCTGATGGTCGCCTGCCCACAGCTTTATCACTGCTTGACTGCCTCTCTAACCGTCTGCCACCGCCCCCCCTCCAAAGGTACAGCCCATGGGTGTCTCCTGAGTGGGAGGGGCCATTTCCCATGATGACCACTACCCATCAGTGGACCTCTCCTTTTAGACTCCTGCCAAAACTTTGGCTATTTTTACAGTGTCACAGAGCCACTGAATCTGGAAGATGTTAGAGAAACCAGAAGGCCATTTGGAAATCATTCGGTTCTCTCCCTCCTGTAGAGATGGGGAAACTAAGGACCAAGAGGGAGGGGGCCATGTCAGTGGTTGAGCCTGGGTCTCCTGACCCAGGTCATGATTATTTCCAGGAGGGCTTCCCTGATGATGCCAGTGGTAAAGAACCTGCCTGCCAACACAGGAGACGTAAGAGATGAGGGTTTGATCCCTGGGTTGGGAAGATCCCCTGGAAGAGGGCATGACAACCTATTCCAGTATTCTTGCCTGAAGAATTCCATAGACAGTGGAGTCCATGGGGTGGCACAGAGTCGGACACGACTGAAGCAACTTAGTACAGCACACAAACATGGCTGCTTTGGTTTGGGCTGCTATAGCAAAACACCATTCGTGGGGTGGCTTGTAAACAACAGAATTCTATTTTCTTACAGTTCTGGAGGCTGGAAGTCCAAGAGCCAGGTGCCAGCATGGCAGGCTTCCGGTGAAAAACTTCTTGCAGGTTGCAGACCCCTGACATCCAGCTACGTTCTCACTTAGTGGATGAGATGAGAGGCGTCTCTGGGGCCTCTGCTGTTGAGGCACTAATCCCATCCATGAAGGCCTTACCCTCCCAAAGGTCTCCCTCCCCTAAAGCATGACTTGGGGCATTATGTTTTCAACATAGGAATTTGGGGGTTGGGGACTGGGAGGGTGGAAGCAAACATTTAAACTACAGCAATGATTCTTAACGGTTAGCAACCTTTAAGCACTTAACCAAGCATCTACTGTGGGTGAGACCCAGACTGGAGACAGAAATGACCAGTGTGGCCCTTTCCTCGGGATCACACACAGCTACTGGAGGCAGCCACGTTGATAAGGAAACAAGGCCTGAGCTCGGTGTTCCTGGGGGTGGGAAGGTGGAGGTGTGGGTATTGAAAAGCTGCAAATGGAGAAAGAAGTGCTGGGTGTGGTGACCACTTGGTAGCTTTGGGGCTGAAGGAGAAGACATCAAGACTTGCAAAGGACTTCAGCTGGTGAATGACTGTCTGCCTAGAAGAGGGTAGTTCCTGCCCCTTCTCCTTCCCTCACCTCCAGATGGGGGCGCATGATTGGGGGCCTGTGAGCAGAGTCAGTGAAATCAGCCATTGGTGAGCTGTGGAATCTGATGGGCCATCAAGTATCCCTGAGCCACTTCTTACCTTAGAAAAAGAGTCCTGATTTGGGGGCATTCTGTGAGGCTACCTTTGTCCCTGGTCCTATGCTAGGGACTGCAGTTTGGGGAAAGAACCAGACATGGTCTTTATCACCTAATGCCCTGGCATCTGGGCCTTCCCTGTTGCCTAGAATTGGGTTTGTAGCCTGGAGTTGGAGTTCCTCTGGGACTGACAGGGCTTTGGTACTATTCAGGGCTCTTGCCTGTGGAGAGAGCTTCAGATTGGAGGCTGATTGTGCCAGTCGACAGTTTATTTGGCCTAACAGTGAAAATAATTTTTTTCTGGAGTGTGAATTCTTTCAGTGGGACCTATATTCTTATGTTGCCAAAGTCTCTACCTCTCTGATGTCTTCATACATACCTGCTGCTTCAACATAACTTTTGCTTTATTGGCCAGCATTCATTTCTGTGGCTTGCAACCCAAGAACCTTGGCTCAATATTTCTTCTAAAAGCCTGATGAGATACAGAGAGGAAAGTGGAAGCTTATAGAGGGGAATGTAGTGTACCCCAAATCACACAGGCAGTAAGTTAGTGCTGCATGTAAATGTTCTTCCACATGCTGGTCTTGACAATCGCTGAAAACAGTGTCTGTGTCTACCGCCCCACCTCCACAATCTGTTCTTCCTCCATTCTCAACAACCTCTGTCTCCACAGTCACAGATTCAGTGCTGTGAGGTGAGGACCTCCTGTTCATCTCCTCTAAAAACATCGCTGTGGCAGGTGCTATAAAAACATGAATCACCTAAGAGACTCTGATATGAACTTACTTAAGCCAACCACAGGCATGACAGATTTAATTTTTATAGAAAAATATGGGTCAACACATTTCAGCTTAGGTGACCGACCATGTGTGTTTATCTCCTCTTCCACCTTAGCTTCATTGAAGTGATAGTAGAGAAATATAGTTGTATAACCCACTACAAATGAGGATGGTAGAGGGACTGCAGGGAGCCCAAGATCTGTACTTGATTCTGGGAGGAGGAGAATGGATGCAGGGCAGAAAGGCTGCAGTCTGAAATGTGCAGGTGCTCCCCACAGGGGAAGGCAACTTCCTGACCTGAAGGATGAGAAGAGGTTTGAGACTTGGAAATGCCAAGTTAGGGGAGGAAGTATGCGTGACAGTCAGGTTAGGGGAGTAGATGGTAACTAGTGGTCTCTATTTGAGAGCACAGCTCCCCTCTCTCCCTCTGCATAGGTAGAGGGGTGAGCCTGTAAGCGATGTTTTGCAGACAAAAAAATTGAAGAGTTCTCTATGCGATAGCAGTGCTAATACAGGGAAGAGGAGGAGAGGACTGTATGAAGAGCAGGTCGTGAACCTCACTTGTAGCCCGTTGTGGCCCCCCTAAAGCACGAGTCACACTCAGGTCTTGCTAACATCCACCAGGTGGAACCAATAGTTGATGCCCTCCATTTCCCCCCTCATCTCTTACCTACAATTCCCAGTTTCTATATGGGCATCAGATGTGACCCGGGGCTGACTCCCGACTCCAGCACCCAAAGCAGAGCATATGACCTAGGTTAAGCCAATCAGACCAGCCCATCTACCTGGCCATGGTGGTTGGCTGGGTGTGAGCATGTGACCTCAGCTGTCCATCTGTCTGCGTCCCCACCCCACAGGGTGAGACACAGACCTTTTGCTTGGAAGGTTGACTTGAAATTGGAGCATATGTGCTGCTGTGGCAAAATTTATTACCTTCCAGAAGGAAGCCAGCTTGAACCTGACCCACCAAGGAGTGTGGAACTCAGAGAATCTCAGAGAAAGGGCTTGCTGTCCTGAAGCAAAGTGACCTCCTAGTGAAACCATGCCCAGAGCACCCTCTGCCGTCAGGCCATTAGACTGTTTCCACAAGCATTCATCCTCATCCCTCAGGTAAGAGTTTGTGTGTGTCTTCCACTCTGAGAACATTCTAACTGCTTTTGTTTCCTTCTCAACAATGGCATTCCTCCTGAGCAGTCTGCATGGAGGAGGAGCCAGGGCTAGAGACAACTCTTATAGTTGAAATGTGAAGACCAACACTTCATTTATTTCCCAACACAAAAGCTATCACATGTGAAGAATTTTTGTCATGGTATTAGAGAATGTCAGATAACACGTTCACACTTTAGAGTAGAAACCTAAGCGTGTCTGTTGGCCATTGGCCTGTATTCCCTTGTTTAGATGTTTGTCCATCTATGAGGTTAAACTTGAGCTTCTTAAGGGCAGGCACTTGGACAGCCTCATTCGTGCAGAGCATGGCATGGGGTGGGTGTTCAGTATGTGCCAATGGAAATGACATCGTCCCAGTCTGTGAGGCACAAGTTACAAGGATCTTTCTGCATTTTACAGGTGAGGACCCTGAAGCTTGGAGAGGTTAAGAATCCTGCTCAACTTTACTCACCTGGTAAATCAAAGTCTTGTGTTAAATCAAAGGTTTGTGATTCCAAAATGCTTCTTTGCCTTTGTCTCCTTTCTGTAAATTTTCCAAATCTTTTACAAGAACAGCTTCCCAGGTGGTAAAGAATCCGCCTGCCAATGCAGGACTCACAGGAGACTTGGGTTTGATTCCTGGGTCAGGAAGACCCCCTGGAGTAGGAAATGACAACCCATTCCAGTATTCTTGCCTGGAAATCCCATGGATAGAGGAGTCGGGTGGGCTGCAGACCCAGGGTTTGCAAAGAGTCGAACATAACTGAGTGACAGAGCATGAACACATAAGAAAAAAAAAATGTATAAATGATTCCTTTCAACTCAGTTCAATTCAGTTGAGTTCAGTCACTCAGTCATGTCTGACTCTTTGTGACCCCATGGGCCACAGCACGCTGGGCTTCCCTGGCCATCACCAATTCCTGGAGCTTGCTCAAACTCATGTCCATCGAGTTGGTGATGCCATCCAACCATCTCATCCTCTGTCATCCCCTTCTCTTCCCTCCTACAATCTTTCCCAGCATCAGGGTCTTTTCCAAGGAGTCAGTTCTTCCCATTAGGTGGCCACAATATTGGAGCTTCATCATCAGTCTTTCCAATGAATATTCAGGACTGAATTCCTTTAGGACTGACTGGTTTGATCTCCTTGCAGTCCAAGGGACTCTCAGGAGTCTTCTCCAACACCACAGTTCAAAAGCATCAGTTCTTTGGCATTCAACTTTCTTTTTGGTCCAACTCTCACATCCATACATGACTACTAGAAAAATCATAGCTTTGACTGATGGATCTTTGTCAGCAAAGTAATGTCCTTGCTTTCAACATGCTGTCTAGGTTGGTCATAGCTTTTCTTCCAAGGAACAAGCGTCTTTTAATTTCATGGCTGCAGTCACCATCTGCAGTGATTTTGGAGCCCCCAGAAATAAAGTCTGTCACTGTTTCCATTGTTTCCCCATCTGTTTGCCATGAAGTGATGGGACTGGATGCCATGATCTTAGTTTTTTCAATATTGAGTTTTAATCCAACTTTTTCACTCTCCTCTATCACTTTCATCAAGAGGCTCTTCAGTTCCTCTTGGCTTTCTGCCATAAGGGTGGTGTCATCTGCATATCTGAGGTTATTGATATTTCTCCCAGCAATCTTGATTCTAGCTTGTGCTTCATCCAGCCTAGCATTTCTCATGATGTACTCTGCATATAAGTTAAATAAGCAGGGTGACAATATACAGCCTTGACATATTCTTTTCCCAATTTGGAACCAGTTTGTTGTTCCATGTCTTATTTTAACTGTTGCTTCTTGACCTGCATACAGATTTCTCAGGAGGCAGGTAAGGTGGTCTGGTATTCCCATCTCTTTCAGAATTTTCCACAGTTTGTTGTGATCCCCGTAGTCAATAAAGCAGAAGTAGATGTTTTTCTGGAACTCTCTTGCTTTTTTGATGATCCAGCAGATGTTGGCAATTTGATCTCTGGTTCTTCTGCCTTTTCTAAATCCAGTTTGAACATCTGGAAGTTCATGGTTCATGTACTGCTGAAGCCTAGTTTGGAGAATTTTGAGCATTACTTTGCTAGTGTGCGAGATGAGTGCAATTGTGTGGTAGTCTGAACATTCTTTGGCATTGCCTTTCTTTGGGATTAGAATGAAAACTGATCTTTTCCAGTCCTGTGGCCACTGCTGAGTTTTCCAAATTTGCTGGCATATTGAGTGCAGCACTTTTACAGCATCATCTTTTAAGATTTGAAATAGCTCAACTGGAATTCCATCACCTCCACTAGCTTTGTTTGTAGTGAGGCTTCCTAAGGTCTGCTTGACTTCACATTCCAGGATGTCTGGCTCTAGGTGAGTGATCATACCATCGTGGTTATCTGGGTCATGAAGATCTCTTTTGTACAGTTTTTCTGTGTATTCTTGCCACCTCTTCTTAATATCTTCTGCTTCTTTTAGGTCCATACCATTTCTGTCCTTTATTGTGCCCATCTTTGCATGAAATGTTCCCTTGGTATCTCTAATTTTCTTGAAGACATCTCTAGTCTTTCCCATTCTATTGTTTTCCTCTTTTTCTTTGCACTGATCAATAAGGAAGGCTTTCTTATCTCTCCTTGCTATTCTTTGGAACTCTGCATTCAAAAGGGCATATCTTTCCTTTTCTCCTTTGCCTTTAGCTTCTTTTCTTTTCTCAGCTGTTGTAAGGCCTTTTCAGAAAACCATTTTGCCTTTCTTTTTCTTGGGGATGGTCTTGATCACTGCCTCTTGTACAATGTCTCGAACCTCTGTCCATAGTTCTTCAGGCACTCTGTCTATCAGATCTAATCCCTTCAATCTATTTGTCACTTCCACTGTATAATCGTAAGGGATTTGATTTAGGTCATATCTGAATGGTCTAGTGGTTTTCCCTACTTTCTTCAATTTTAGTCTGAATTTGGTAATAAGGAGTTCATGATTGAGCCACAGTCAGCTCCCGGTCTTGTTTTTGATGACTGTATAGAGCCTCTCCATGAACAACAAATATGATGTAATTTCATGATCATCCCAAGGTATAAAAGGTAAGAATGCCAATCCTTTAGCAAACAAGAGACAGCTTGCCTCAGATTTCCAGAGACATAAGTTAGCAAGTATTAGAGTGACATCCTGTGGTGAAATCCTACTATTTACCCGTGGCAAGAGTCCTGTTATCCTCACTGCCTTATCTGGGCAGCCTGATCTCTCTTCCTTAAGTGTATTACTAAGTTTTCCCCAAGAGTTATCTGTGTGAGGTGGGTTTAAGCAATTAACTAGTACAGTACAGACCGTTAACAATGTTCTATTTGATAAGCGGATTTTTTTGGTTTTGTTTTTAATTAAATCCACGTTGTCTTGTAATGCAGTGGTTCTTAACCAGTTGGGAGGGGGAGTATAGGGATTTGGTGATGCAGCTGGAGCTAGATCTTAATGGCTTGTGAGAGCCCTTTGTTGGTTATTCAGAAATTTTGTAAGCCAGTTCAACTGTGTTGGTAGCTTGAAATTGGCCAAGTAGAAAGTATTGCTTTTTTTTCTTTTCTCTGCAAGTAGGCCTTCTTCTTTTGAGGGCATCTAGCTAATATGTAATGCCAGGCTCCTCTGTCCATGGGATTCTCCAGTCAAGAACACTGGAGTGGGTTGCCATTCCCTTCTCCAGGGGGTCTTCCCAACCCAGGGATTGAACTTGGATCTCCTGCATTGCAGGCAGATTCTTTACCATATGAGCCACCAGGGAAGCCCCAGTATATAGTACAGATACACATTACACACTAAAGGGGAGAGGTTGTGGCTCAAACAGCAAGGAAATTTTTATCTTAAATTTTTCATGTCTTAAAAATAATTTTGCTTCACCATGAAGTTCTGCTCTGTAAGGTCAGAATGTCTTTTACCACTTGTCCAAGTTCCACTCTTCTTCAAGGCGCAAGCTGAATGTCTGCTCCTCTGGAAGGCATTCTCCCCCGCTGGCCCCTTCCCACCACTGTGGCCTTGCATACCGGCCTTGGCTTTTATCCTCTGCCCAGTTTGGTGGAAAGGACAAACTGTGTCTCTCCCATCTCTGTCTTGGCTCTTTTAGGTGCTCTGGGGGAGATAAGTTGTATGCATTGCTGCGAGGCTCCTTAATTGTATTTACCAGGCTTGGACATTTTGCTGTGTTGCCCCAGAATTCTGCAGAATCTCTAGGGTTCTCAGCCTTTCAACCCTGGCTGCTTGTCAGAATCACCTGGGGTGGGGGACTTTTGAAAAAACACCAGTGCCCGACTTTAGTCCCAGTTAAATCAGAATGTGTGGGGTGCAGTGGAAGTACCAGTGTGATCTCCCAGCCCCCAGGGATTCTGATGTGGGAACCTCTGCTCCAGGGCAGCCTCAGGGCCCACCTCCTCTTTCATTTTCACGGCCAGAAATGCCAAAGCTTTCAGGCAGCACTTGGTCTAGAAAAATGTCCTTTTCCTGAGATGGAGCCCTTCAATGTGCCAATTTTCTGAGCCTTTAACATTTCAGAGACCACAGCATGGCTTCTAAAAGGAGTCATACCCTTCCTGGCTTCTGTATTTGCATAAACACATGAATAATAATTAGGATTCAAATGAAGCAATAAAACTATCAGATCAGATCAGTTGCTCAGTCATGTCCAACTCTTTGCGACCCCATGAATCGCAGCACGCCAGTGAGTTATGGGAAAGTCAGGCTGAAATACAGCGCTTTAAGGATGACCCTTGAGCAATTGCAGAGAGAGAGAGCCACTTCCTTGGTTTTAGGCTGTAATTGTCTAGCAGAGAAAACTGAAGGATAGAAACTAGATCAGTTCAGTTTAGTCGCTTAGTCATGTCCAACTCTTTGCGATCCCATGGACTATAGCATGCCAGGCTTCCCTGTCCATCACCAACTCCTGGAGCTTGCTCAGACTTATGTCCATCGAGTCAGTGATGCCATCCAACCACCTCATCCTCTGTCGTCCCCTTCTCCTCCCGCCTTCAATCTTTCCCATCATCAGGGTCTTTTCTGGTGAGTCAGTTCTTTGCATCAGGTGACCAAACTATTGGAGCTTCAGCTTCAGCATCAGTCCTTCCAATGAATATTCAGAACTGATTTCCTTTAGGATTGACTGGTTTGATCTCCTTGCAGTCCTTTGTCAGCAAAGTAATGTCTTTGCTTTTTAATATGCTGTCTAGGTTTGCCATAGCTTTTCTTCCAAGGAGCAAGCATCTTTTAATTTCATGGCTCCAGTCACCATCTGCAGTGATTTTGGAGCCCAGTGATTTTGTCACTGTTTCCATTGATTATATTCTTATCTGATTATAAATCAGATTGATTATATTCTTTGCAGCCAAAGATGGAGAAACTCTATACAGTCAGCAAAAACAAGACCGGGAGCTGACTGTGGCTCAGATCATGAACTCCTTATTGCCAAATTCAGACTTAAATTGAAGAAAGTAGGGAAAACTACTAGACCATTTAAGTGTGACCTAAATCAAATCCCTTACAACTATACAGAGGAAGCAGCAAATAAATTCAAGGGACTAGATCTGATAGGCAGAGTGCCTGAAGAAACTGGATCAGTAAGACTTTGAATGTGAGCTCTCAACCAGAACCATGAGAAGCACCCCTTCTCATTTCTATGGCCAAATAAATGGATATATGGTTGAATTCTGCTGGGACCCCCTTTTTTTCCAGCAATCACAAAGAAAGGCAATGCCAAAGAATGTTCAAACTACCACACAATTGCACTCATCTCACACACTTGCAAAGTAATGCTCAAAATTCTACAAGCCAGGCTTCAATAGTATGTGAACCAAGAAAACTCCCAGATGTTCAAACTGGATTTAGAAAAGGTAGAGGAACCAGAGATCAAATTGCCAATATCCATTGGATCATCGAAAAAGTAAGAGAGTTCCAGAAAAACATCTACTTCTGCTTTATTGACTATGCCAAAGCCTTTGACTGTGTGGATCACAATAAGCTGTCGAAAATTCTTCAAGAGATGCGAATACCAGACCACCTTACCTGCCTCCTGAGGAATCTGTATGCAGGTCAAGAAGCAACAGTTAGAACCAGACATGGGAACAACAGACTGGTTCCAAATTGGGAAAGGAGTACATCAAGGTTTTGTCACTCTGCTTATTTAACTTACATGCAGAGTACATTATGCGAAATGCCAGGCTGGATGAAGCACAAGCTGGAATCAAGATTGCTAGGAGAAATATCAATAACCTCAGATATGCAGATGACACCACCCTTATGGCAAAAAGCGAAGAGGAACTGAAGAGCCTCTTGATGAAAGTGAAAGAGGAGAGTGAAAAAGTTGGATTAACACTCAATATTGAAAAAACTAAGATCATGGCATCTGGTCCCATCACTTCATGGCAAATAGATGGGGAAACAATGGAAACAGTGACAGACTTTATTTCCGGGGGCTCCAAAATCCATGTAGATGGTGGTTGCAGCCATGAAATTAAAAGACACTTGCTCCTTGGAAGAAAAGCTATGACCAACCTAGACAGCATGTTGAAAGCAAGGACATTACTTTGCTGACAAAGATCCATCAGTCAAAGCTATGATTTTTCTAGTAGTCATGTATGGATGTGAGAGTTGGACCATAAAGAAAGTTGAATGCCGAAGAACTGATGCTTTTGAACTGTGGTGTTGGAGAAGACTCCTGAGAGTCCCTTGGACTGCAAGGATATCAAACCAGTCCATCCTAAAGGAGATCAGTCCTGAATATTCATTGGAAGAACTGATGCTGAAGCTGAAACTCCAATATTGTGGCCACCTGATGGGAAGAACTGACTCCTTGGAAAAGACCCTGATGCTGGGAAAGATTATAGGAGGGAAGAGAAGGGGACAACAGAGGATAAGATGGTTGGATGGCATAACCAACTTGATGGACATGAGTTTGAGCAAGCTCCAGGAATTGGTGATGGACAGGGAAGCCTGGCATGCTGCAGTCCATGGGGTCACAAAGAGTTGGACATGACTGAGCGACTGAACTAAACTAAAGGCAGCTTGGTACATTTCCATAGTTCTCAGCACTTTCTTCATCTTCTTGTTGCCTGAGAGATCCAGGCCTCTCATCTGCCTGTCAGCCTGGTGTGTGGCTGCATTCATGTGTACACCTGTACGGATGTACATGCTTGCACACACGTGTACACAGAGCATGCAGTTTCCATAAAATAATTTGTCTTTGTGATGGGGAGCATTAAAACACAGGGCAAAGCTCTTGTCTTGGCCTTGTGGTTCTCAAACTTTGTTGTTTATTAGAATCACACGAGGAGCTTTCAAAATTCCTCATGTCAAGGACTTCTGGTACCAAGATGGAGTCACCTTGTTCTCTGAGGTCCTCCCTCTTACAACTAAAACCCCCTGCACACTGACAGAGACTCTCCTTGACCAAACTCTAGCCAGGGTCCCCTGAGCCCTCTCTTAACTAAGTCTCAGCTTTGGCCTATAAAGACTGATTGTCATTGTTTAGTTGCTCAGTCATGTCTGACTCTTTTGTGACCCCATAGACTGTGGCCTGCCAGGGTCCTCTGTCCATGGAGATTTCCCACTCAATAATACTGGAGTAGGTTGCCATTTCCTTCTCCAGCGGATCTTCCTGACCCAGGGATCAAACCCGCACCTCCTGCATTGCGGGTGGATTCTTTACCACTGAGCCACCTGGGAAGCTGAGAAAGGTGGGAAAAACATTAAAATAACTTAAAGCTGCATCCCTAGGATGACCCCCATTACCCTTTAGAGTGTCTGTCTGAGAAAACTCAGGATACCCAAAGAATTTACTGTTTGTTCCAGCCAACACCTGAAGGAAGATAGACTGCTTATCTCCCAGGCTCTGTGGGAGGGAAGGAGTCTAACTTCAGTAAATGCCAATTGGCAGGCCCAGGTGGGTTTCCCAGGGACTTACCTCTGCTTCCTACTTTTGTTATTTTTCACTTCTTTGACTCTCCTCAAGCCCATGCTTGATCTCCTCTCTATGCATTCGTTTTCCCTTTAAAATTCACAGTCACCTCTTTATAAATCAAGATGGAACTCTTTTCTCTCCTATAGTAGCATTTAGCGATTAAAATCTATTCTTATCACTTAAATTAGTGTCCAGCTTTGTTCAACTTTGACCGTAAAACCCATCAAACAAACCTAAGTGTGTTAGTCACTCAGTCGTGTCTGACTCTTTGCAACTCTATGGACTGTAACCCACCAGGCTCCTCTGTCCAAAGAATTCCCCAGGCGAGAATAGTGGAGTGGGCTGCCATTTCCTTCTCCAAAATAGGAAGACTCCAAAAAGTGAAAGAAGATGTGCTTGTAGGCAACTTGTTATTATCTTTAGGAATTACTTATATTAACTGTATATTCTTATTTTTTGTAAGGCCTCCAAATGCCAGAGCATCACAAATAGAAAAAGAAAATATAGTTAATATAAGTGGCCCAGTGATGAATGCATGTCAGATAGACAAACACAAAAATCTAAAAAAAAAAAGCACAGTTGGAATGGGTCTCAGTGGGGCTGAGTGAGGACTTGATCTCCTGCTTCATTCCCCTGCACCACAGCGGTGGGTGCCACGTTCTGATTGCCCCAGGAGGGTAGTGTCAGTGGGTCTAGTGCTCCTGTACCTCTGGCCTCATGCAGCAGCACCGAGGCAGAACAGGGTGATGAGAGGTGGGGCTAGTTGGCACTTACCTTTCTCCTCTTTATGCTCCTGTAATGGGCGCCCAGCGGAGAAATGATCTTCCACCCCCACTTGGAGGCAAGTAATTTGTGGATATTGACAAACTGATTATAAAGTTTTTGTGGAAAGGAAAAAGACCCAAGATAGCCAGTCCCACACTGAGGAAGAAGGAAAAAGTTGAAGACTGACATTATTTGACTTAAAGACTTACTATAAAGCTACAATAATCAAGATGGCATGGGACTGGTGAAAAAACAGATCAGTGAACACTATAGAGAGTTCCCAAATAGACACACAGATATAATCAATTGATTGCAGACAATGGAGTAAAAGCAATTCAGTAGAGAAAATATTAATAAAAGGAGCTAGAACCATTAGAAATCCTTCTGCAAAAATACAAGGAAAGAAACTAGACACAGACTCTATACCTTTCACAAAAATTGACTCAGAATGGAATCATAGACCTAAATGTAGAACCTTGGGTTTGGTGATGACACCTTAGATGCAACACCAAAAGCAGAGTCTATAAATGAAAAAATTGAACTAAATTGGGCTCTATTAACAGGAAAAACTTGTGCTCTGTGAAAGACACAGTTAAGAAAATGAAAAAACAAGTCACAGAATGGGAGAAAATATTTGCAACACAAATAATTTGATAAAGGATTTGTATCCAAAAAACTCTTTAAAACTCAACAATAAGACAATAAACAATCCAATTATAAAATGGGCAAAAGATCTAAACAGACATGTCATTAAAGAAGCTATACAGATGGCAGATATACATATGAAAAGATGTTTATCCCATATAAAAGATGCAAAATGGTACATCCACTTTAAATGACAATTTGTTTTTTTGTTTGATATTTTTAGTGAGCTAAATGTATTCTTACCATATAATCTAATAATCACACTCCTAGGTATTTACTCAAGTGAATTGAAAACCTATGTTCCCATAAAACCTACACATGAATGTTTATGCTATGCTATGCTAAGTCACTTCAGTCGTGTCAGACTCTGTGTGACCCCATAGACGGCAGCCCACCAGGCTCCCCCGTCTCTGGGATTCTCTAGGCAAGAACACTGGAGTGGGTTGCCATTTCCTTCTCCAATGCATGAAAGTGATAAGTGAAAGTGAAGTCGCTCAGTCTGACTCCTAGAGACCCCATGGACTGCAGCCTTCCAGGCTCCTCCATCCATGGGATTTTCCAGGCAAGAGTAGTGGAATGGGGTGCCATTGCCTTCTCCGAGTTGTGAATGGGCATTTGACTAAAATGAAGATATAGTTGGCAAATGTGTCCGTATTCAGTCACTCAGTCATGGCCAACTCTGCGACCCCATGGACTGCAGCCCGCCAGGCTCCTCTGTCCATGGGATTTTTCACGCAGGAATACTGGAGTGGCTTGCGTTTCCTGCTCTAGGGGATCTTCCCGATCCAGGAATTGAACCATGTGCCCTGCATTGCAGGCACTTCTTTACCACTGAACCACTGGTGAAGCCCGGTCGGCAGATAAGCACATGAAAAAAAAACTCAACATCACTAAGCATTAGAGAAATAAATGCAGATTAAGACCACAAGGAGAACACATCAGAATGGCTTTTAAGACAGAATGACGACAAAACCATAGCTGGTGAGGATAAGAATGTAGATCACGCACACGAGATTGCTCATGGGAACGTAAAATGATACAGTCACTCTAGAAACTCTAGTTTGGTAGTTTCTTACAGAACTAAACATCTAACTACCATACCAGCTAGCAATTGCACTAAGACATTTATCCCAAAGAAATGAAAACTTCTCTTCGTACAAACACCTATATCCAAATATTTGTAATAGCCAGAAACTGGAGACAGCTCAGATGTCCTTCAACAGTGAAATCAGCTGGTACATCCATACTGGGAAACACTACTCAGCAATAAAAAGGAATAAACTATTGAAATACTGGAGAAGGAAATGGCAACCCACTCCAGTATTCTTGCCTGGAGAATCCCATGGACAGAGAAGACCGGTGGGCTACAGTCCATGGGGTCGCAAGAGTCAGACACAACTTAGTGACTAAAGAGAGAGATTAAACTACAGCTTGGATGAATCTTGAGGGAATTATATTGAGTGAAAAAAAAGCAATCCTAAAAGATCACATACTACAAGATTCCACTTACATAACATTCTTGAAAGGATGAAAATTATAGAAATGGAGAACAGATTAATGGTTCCCTTGGGTTAGGGATATGTAGGTAGGGGGAGCTGGGTGTAGCTGTAAGAAAGTTCAAGAGCTCTTTATGATGGTGAAAGTGTTCTGCATCTTGACCGTATAAATGTTAGTGTCATGGCTGTGATATTATACTATAGTTTTGCAAGATGTTACTAATGGGGGGAAATGGGATCTCTGTATTATTTCTCTCAACTGTCCATGAATCTACTGTTATCTCACAGTCAAAGTTTAACTGAAAATGGAGAAATGAGAAATGTGAAAAATAATACTGATGCCCAGACCACACTTAAGAGTGGTTAAGTGAAACTCTCTGGGGGTGGGACGAGTTACTGATATTTATTTTTAAATTTTCCAAGTAGTTCTAATGTGAAGCCGCATTTAAGAATCAGGTAGTGCAGTAAAGAATCTGCCTGCCAACTCAAGAGACATAGGAGACACAGATTCCATCCCTGGGTCAGGAAGGTCCCCTGGAGTAGGAAATGGCAACCCACTCCAGTATTTCTTGCCTGGAAAATTTCATGGACAGAGGAGCCTGGTGGGCTACAATCCATGGGGTCTCAAAGAGTTGGACACAACTGAACACATATACACACACATGTGTGTGGAGTATGAGGCATCAACATAGAAGCGGTGGAGAGTTTCAGGGTTGTCCAGATCAACTCACATTAGCCTTGTGGCCTTAGGAAAGCTATTTAACCTCAGGCTCTTCGTTTGTAAAACAGCGACTTACCTGTTTTTACACTTTCCAATGCTTTGTTGAAGATCAAAGAGAAAATGTAGCTGAGTGTTTTATAAGTTGTAAGGCACAATATAAATGTTCTGGTCAATATATAACACAATATGTGTTGTTCAGTTCAGTCGCTTAGTCGTGTCCAACTCTTTGCGACCCCATGGACTGCAGCATGCCAGGCCTCCCTGTCCATCACCAACTCCCAGAGCTTGCTCAAACTCATGTCCATTGAGTTGGTGATGCCATCCAACCATCTCATCCTCTATCATCCCCTTCTCCTCCTGCCTTCAATCTTTCCTAGCATCAGGGTCTTTTCCAATGAGTCAGTTCTTCCCAGGTGGCCAAACTATTGGTGTTTCAGCTTTAGCACCAGTCCTACCAATGAACATTCAGGACTGATTTCCTTTAGGATTGACTGGTTGGATCTCCTGGCTGTCCAAGGGACTCTTAAGAGTTTTCTCCAACACCACTGTTCAAAAGCATCAATTCTTTGGCACTCAGCTTTCTTTGTAGTTCAACTCTCAAATCCATACATGACCACTGGAAAAACCATAGCTTTGACTAGATGGACCTTTGTCAGCAAAGTAATGTCTCTGCTTTTTAATATGCTATCTAGGTTGGTCATAGCTTTTCTTTAAAGGAGCAAGTGTCTTTTAATTTCATGGCTGCAGTCACCATCTGCAGTAATTTTGGAGCCCCCAAAATAAAGTCTGTCACTGTTTCCATTGTTTCCCCATCTATTTACCATGAAGTGTTGTGTATTTGTGCAAATATGTTTTAAAATATGTACAGAATATCTATTGCATGTAGAAATCTTCATATTTATCTCATTTAATTTCATCAACAATCTGGCAATGTAGGAATTGTTATTCTGATTTTACAGAGAGGAGGAAGAACAAGAGGCTCATAGATATAAATAACACCCCTGGTGTAGAAGTATAAGTAGATTTTGTTCCAGCAAAACTCTATTAACTGGCCATGGTTTTGCCCAACAGCACTGGATGTCAAGTTGTTTGGGTTTAAAGGTAAGCCCTTACTTTCACTTCTAAGACACACCAACAAATAAAAGTCCTATAAGGGGAATTTTGGTCACATTATCTGAGTAATAGTCTGAATCCTTCACTTCATTTGCCAGTGTAGATGAAGCTAGGTGTAAGAGAAGAAAACACAAAAACAGCTGAGAATAAGAAAGCATCTGATTCCCAAATGATTTATTCCTAGCATGAATCCAGAAGAGAGGCTGCCTGGAGTAAGAACAAGCTAGGACTTGTGGCAAGTGTTAAATTCCTCTCAAAGCCCTTGTTTGATTATAAAAGTATTGATAGTTAAAAATGCATTAAGTGTCAAAAAGGTAATTCCAGCATCAGATTGCCACACAATGAAAACCAAGGTAGTGGAGAAGGAAGTTCTCACCTTTTTATGTGCTTCTGTTATAAACTAAATTCTAGAAATTAAAAACAGAACATTTGTAGGAAAAAAAAGTCCAAGGGGGTTCAATTTCAAATAGATCAGAGAACTGAGACAATTATGTGTTAAAAAGCTGTCCACATATACAGCTGAAAATATCTTGGTCACTGGCATGCATTTTGGATTAAGACAATTACTTTATTGACCAACTGTATGTGTATAAATTGAGACCAAGTAATTCAAGGTCTTCTACCTTCCAGATGGAGTTGGAACAAGGGGTCAGCCTCAATGTTGGCCACCTGGCAACATTTTTCTAATGATCTAAGAATTTGGAGCTTTGCATGAGCTGACCACCATCCTTTCTCCTCTGAATGATGTTTTTCCATCCATTGTAATCTCTGGTTGTGTGTTCAGATTCCCAAGTAAATCAGATCCCTAAAGTTTTAACTCAGTGAATTGGCAGCAACTCACAGGGTGAATTTTAAGTAATTGGGGAAGAGGAAGGTAAAGACATGAGGATATTTTTGCAGCTTGTTCCTTTTCCTTCTGAAACCAAGAAGCAACTTTCTACTCACTCAGGTCTTGGGAGAAGTGGCTGGATTCAGTCCTAACTTGTGGATGTCTAAGACATGAAGAAGTTGGACGTGGAATTTTACCATTTTTGGCCTTATTTTCCTAAACTGATGAAATAGTAATAAGAAACATAATGTGGAAAACAATTTTTTGGGGCAGTTTCAGGGGATCTTGGCATTGGGCCGGGTCACTGGGCATTGTGGTTTCTGAAGGGGCACCTACCAGAACAGTGTCTGCTCCTGTCTCCAATGGGTCTTTTCCCTCTGTTCATTTTTCTACCCTCTTTTAGCTATCAAGGAAAACCTGGATTTTCTCACTATCTCAGTTCCTTTGTCATGCTGTTTCTTAGCAATCAATTAGTAGCTTTCAATATTTAAAACTCCTGAAAAATCAGATTAAATATAGGCCAAGTATTTCCCTATTGTTAAGTTAGATATGCTAATGTTGGTAATTGTTTGCATCTTTCACAACAGTGCAGCTTTTCTTAGTTTCAAAGCACCTTTGCACCTCACCTGTGGCGTTTGATCCTTGTAAGCAGCCTAGAAAACAGCATGGGGGAGTGGGTGTTGAACAGTATTCTCGTTTTGTTGATGAGAAAAATAAGACTCCAAGAGACATTGGATTTAACGATGGTGCACAAAACAGTATCTGGTGCATTGGCGGGGGGACATAGCTTTCCAAATGCAAAGCATAGTGAAAGCTAACATGGCAAGCGCTCACCATTCACTGAGCACCTGACTTCAGTACAGTCGAGTGAGTGAGTGCCCACCTGGCCCAGGCTCTGTTCTAGCCCATGAGGGTGGGTGGGTGGGACATCCTGCTGCCAAGATGTTTGTGGTTTTGCAGGAGTAGGGTTGTCAGAATTAGCAAATAAGGATAAGGATGCTCAGTTAAATTGAAATTTCAGTAAACAAGAAGGAAGTTTCCAGTATGAACATGCCCCATGCAATTTTATCGGGCAGTATTTTACATGGAGGGAGATAGACTGAAAGTTTGAAACTGCTGTGACAATAGCGGGAACTCAGGACGATTTCCAGGAATAAGAAACTGCTGTGTCTCGAGGGCAGAAGTGGCCATAGAAAACGTAGTCAAAAGAGGCGCAGTAGAGCTTAGGGAATGGAGTTATTATTTTGGGCTCAGTTTCCTCGTCTGTAAAATGAGGATGATAATAGCATACCTGTTATGGGGTTATTGTGAGGATAAGATGAGTTGGTATTTGTGAGGCACTTAGGATAGTACCTGGCACAGAATAAGCATTATGTACGTATCTGCTCCAGTGAGAGGTGACAATGAAATGAAATTTGGCAAAAGGAAAAGGCGAGGAAGAGGAAGGGGCTTTCCAGAGGAATGAGGCAGGAGGTGGAAGGAAAGAGAAGTGATATACATTCCTAACAGTTGAATGGGGAAACCTGGAGCCTGGGAAGAGGTGAAAAGGAGCTGGTCTGGGGGAAAGGGACCAATTCCATTGACACCTGAGTTTGGGGTACCCACTCCAGGTGGAGAGACGTGGCTGGAATCCAAGTATAGGCTCAGGAAAGAAAGCAGGGCCGGGGTAGAGGCCTGGGAGGTTTCAGATTGGAGGAAAGCCAAGGGCATGAATGGGTTTCCCTCATAGCTTGATCGGTAAAGAATTTGCCTGCAATGCAGGAGTCCCAGGTTCGATTCCTGGGTTAGAAAGATCCCCTGGAGAAGGAAATGGCAACCCACTCCAGTATTCTTGCCTGAGAATCCCATGGATCTTGGCAGGCTACAGTCCATAGGGTCGCAAGAGTCAGACATGACTTAGCTACTAAACCACCACCACCAAGGGCATGAATGAAATCCCCCAAGGACTGAGTGAAAGTGAAGAAGAATACTAAAATCATTGCCAGTGTTCTACTTGCAACTCTAGCTATTCTTAGCACTAAATGTAGTTTACACTCAAAGCAGTTTTATGAAAACCAAGGCAACCATAGAGGTCCCCCAAAGTTATAGACCTGCATTTATGCAAGTGTGGACATGGGCTGTCTCTGAAATACAAGCTCTGTGAGAACTTAGAGAACTGGAAATGGTGAGAGGAAAATTTACTTTTTAATTTGTATCCTTTAATGCCTTTCAATTTTTCCTCCAAGTAAATGCGCTATGCAGATGAAATTTATTTTTAAGAAAAGGAGAAAACACTAGAAACTTTGGCAACATAGTATAAGAGCCTAAAAAAGGTGCTCTCATTGACATTTCATTCTTTCTTTACTCATCCTGTAGTGGGTTTTATGGAGATCTGTGTTTTTGGTCACTTTCACCCTTAAAAACCAAAGACTTAGCTTCAGCATGTGTCATGCCCTGGGTGTGTCCATAGAGTCTTGAAGAGAAAATACTGCTCTAACCATTACACACATTTTTCATTCCTCTGTTTGCTTTCTACCCTCGTCTCTCAAAGGTTAAAGTGTCTGCCTCCAATATGGGAGACCTGGGTTCGATCCCTGGGTCGGGAAGATCCCTGGGAGAAGGAAATGGTAACCCACTCCAGTACTCTTGCCTGGAGAACCCCATGGACGGAGAAGCCTGGTAGGCTACAGTTCACAGGGTCGCAAAGAGTCAGACACGACTGAGCGACTTCACTTTCACTTTCTTTCCAGTCTCCCTGTAGACTTGATTGTGGGAACCAATAGTGAACACCGTGTTAAAATCCATTTGACACCTGTTTGAAACTGACCCAATGCATCAGCCCAGGTTTCTGGTCTCCAGAAGGTACACAGGGGTGAGTCATTTTGAAGACCTTGGATTCTTCCATGTCTGGTAATGGACACATGAGAAACAGATGAGAAGGAAAGATTTGTCTTTCCCCTAAGGTTAATGCTGAAGTGTTCCCAACAAGAAATAGATCCCAACAAGAAATAGATAGGAAAAGGTCATGGACAGCTGGGGAACTGAAACAGAAATGATCTGCTCCAACTCCTTTTTAGATGAGAAAACAGGCTCTGGTTTGGGAAGCAGTTTGCCAAGGATACATCGCTGGTGAACAGAAGAGCTGGGACCATTGTGAGATTCCCAGGGTCTTGTCCTATATTCTCTCTCTTCACAGCACTGGAGCTTCTGGTGCAGCTGCGTGCAGCTCAGCCTATCCAAAGTCTCTCACTACTTTTTAATCCTTAAAGAACCACTTAAAGAGGAACAGACTTGTCTGCAGGTGCAAGTGGCCTGGCAGGAGTGTGCTCTTTGCAGAAACAATGTGATTGTGCTCCCTCTATGGAGAGCAAGAAGAGTTACCCCCAGTAACAGCCAAGCCAGTTTCATAATGCTGGGGGGAAAGACTCCATACATCAAAACCATATCTTCAAAACACAATGGGTTGGTGCTCTAGCCTGAGTTCCCAGACACCCTCTTCAGGCCCCAGCTTTTCCATCACTGTTAGGGAGCTCACATGGCCAACTATATGTCACCAGGAGATGTGATGGCATTAAGGAGACTTCCCCTAACCAAGGCCAAATTTAGCAAATGGCAAAGGTTCACAGCCAGATTAAGAAAAATCCAAGCCTTCCTGTTGAAGATGGGTAAAGCAGGATGAAGGCCATGGCAGAAAATAATGGGTTGTTTTAGCAAAACACTCTTTGATAGGATTTTTAGGTGGACATATGGCTGCTCAGTTGCAGACTGCATTTACCAGCCTCCTTTGCCGCTAAGTGTGATATGGCTGTGGGACTAAATGCATGCAGTGAGGTGTGCCTTTCCGTATACATCCAACTGTTAACTGTGCTTACCTCACCATTTTAGGCAGTGGGAGTAGAGAGGGGTGGAAAGAGTGTTTACATTTTGTGGTTTATACATTTATGTGCTGTTTGAATTATTAAAAGCATGCTCTACTATTATACTTTGAAAATAGCTTTAAAATATACAAATGCTTTTCCTACTGCAAGATGATAATCTTCTAGAGCTTTTTATGATGTTTTTAAAAAGATCTTATATATAGGATTATATCCAGTTTTCCTCCCATGTTAGACAATTGCCCCAACAGTTAAAGCTGCAATGATTTATCGATTTAGGGAAAACATACCAATTATTAGAATGTTTCAGTCCTAAAAACAGCACCTTACTCTCCTACCACAAATTCCGTCTCCAATATTAAGTCCCTAGGTAGAATTTTAGAAACTTGATTTTTGTGTACTTGCTTTTTTACTTAGCTACTTTATTATCTATCTCTCAGCCTTTCTAATTCTCTTAAGTCTCTGTTTTAGGCATGTTTTATAGATAATATAGTATGTAGTTTCATTTTTGAACTCTGAGTTTGCTAAGTACTTTATCAGGCTTCCCAGGTGGCTGGCTCAGTGGTAAAAGAATCTGCCTGGCAAAAAGGAGATGACTGCCAAACAGGAGACTCGAGTTTGATCCATGGGTTGGGAAGATCCCTTGGAGAAAGAAATGGCAACCCACTCCAATATTCTTGCCTGGAGAATCCCATGGACAGATGAGCCTGGTGGGCTACAGTCCGAGACATGACTTAGTGATGAAACAGCAACAAGGACTTTACCCACTTTCATTTAGTTCTATAACAGATGTTTGCTAGTCTGTTGGGGCTGCTGTAACAAAAATACCATAGACTGGGTAGCTTAAACAACATTTATTTCTCACAGTTCTAGAGGCTGTGAAGTCCAAGATCAAAGTGCTAGCAGATTTGGTGTCTGTTGAGAGCCTGTTTCCTGGATAGCCATCTTCTCGCTGTCTTCACATGGCAGAAAAGAGAGACAGGAAGCAAGCTTTCTCGTGACTCTTATGAGGGCTCTAATGCCATTCACAAAGGCTCCATGCTCATGACCTCATCTAATCCTAATCCCCTCCTAAAGGCTCCATCGCCTAACATGTTCACATTGTGGGATAGTCTCAATATAGGAATTCTGGGGGGACACAAACATTCAGTCCATAACATATCTCTTTTGAGTATCCTTCCTTTTTATCTCCTTCTTGGTAGTCTACCTCACTACTGCCATCCAAATAAATCTAGTATTTTGGGTTCTACTAGATAAAAGTTACTTTTATATCTCTTTAGATATAGGCTATAGAAGATATAGATCTTCTGAATTCTGTCTCGAGTATTATCATACATTATTATTTCTACATTATGGAAAAGTATTTTTAAAAGGACACCAAAATTGGGTGACAAGCTGGTCTAACATTTCTAAGTTTTATTAAGCTTTTCAGATAAAATATACTGAATATCTGTCATGTTTTGAGTACTTAATACGGACTGGGCAATTCACAGATATTATCTAATTTAATCTGCAGGATATTTCTAGGAGATGGTTATTTTGTTCTCATTTTCATGTGAAAAAATCAAGTCTTAAAAAGTAGGAAATGCCCAACTCCCAACCTCAAACAGCAAGTGGATTTAGACCACAGTTTCTTTCTACAAAGTTCCTATCCTTTCCTGCTTCTCACATGCCTTCTACATCTTGAGAGAAGAAATAATATCTATTTTGAATCAAATGAAAGGGCTGGGAGTGAGACGTCTCTGAGTATAATTTATTTTTGACTTAGACCTATGTAAATGTTTTAGTTTTAATACACAGAAAGTAAAGCTAATCCTAAAATTGAGAATGAATTGACACCAATTTGATTATATACCCACATAGAGAAAAGAATTATTTCAAGTGACTTTGGAACATGCTCTTCTGGTTTATCTTCTTGGTGGGTATATTCTAAGGAAAAAAAATTGCAAATAACTTGAAACGTCACTCAATTTTATTATTAGGTGTAATGCTTGTACTATAAAGTTTAAAATTACATTTATATATATATTAGGATAAAACAAATAACATTAATGTTACTAAGATCCAAAGTTTTCATTGTGAGAGAAATGAGATACAAAGTAAAAACCTGGTGTTAAATTTGAATTGTACGTATTAATATGAACTCATGGTTAATTTTTTTTTTCTTTTTCTGTTCATTGAAAGGACCTAAAAACAATGCTATCTCAGAAGCAATGTAAACTGAGAATCTATCCCTCATTCTTGAGAGAGAGTTTTGCTGCCAGTTCAGCAAAACCCATCATCTGCGTGGGAAAGGACTGAGTGCCCTGGGCTAGGACTGTTTCAGGGAAGGAACTAATTCAGTGCTTAATTTAGCAGTCAGGGCTCTTAGAGCTGTTTGCCAGGAGGTCGGTTTCCCCATACATGGCCTTATTCATCACTCTCACAGTATCTTTTGTAAAGACTGCATTGCTCACTAACGCTTTTATGTGAAAGTGGACTCTCGTGAGTGAATGTGGAGTTGTGTCTTGTGTCTGGCCTGGGAGGTAGGAAGCTGAACTTAAGAACAGAGGAAATCCTGCGAAGGCAAATCTCTGGGAATTAGCGAAAATTCCTGGAAGAACTTCAGGTTTTCAAAGGCTATATAATTGGTAAGATTAAAGCTCAGGTGACCAAGGAGGTAATGGACAATGCAATTAGTGATGTAAGAGGAATAAATAGAAAATAATGCTACAGTGTATCTATGATATGGAAAGATGGAAGGATCTAGAAGACCCAGGGAAGGCTGGAGGGAGCTATCAGGCTGGCTGCTGTGAAGAGGAACTGTGAGTTCACCTTCCTCGTTAAGGGTCCTCTCCCACCCTCGAGAACACTGTCGCTATTCCATGGCTCCTCAGCTGTCTGAGGTTGAGGCGCACTTCAGATAAACTCTGCTTTCAAATGCATCTCAGTGAGTCTTGGGGTTCTAGTTCTGTTTCATACTTTCTGTATAGCATGGGATCCATTTTTCCATTCCTCTACCGTTTAGAGAAATAAAGTTTACTAACATATAGGAAAACAGACACATTAATTTGACAAAGGAATCCTAGGGCAGCTACCAGCAGAGATTAACCTTTTTCTCCTTTTCCAAACCAATTATGTTGGGACAGAGAGACACCTAAGATGGAGACTCTCAGGGAAGATTAGAATATGGGGAACAGAGGAGGGCTTGAAGCTCATAGACCTTCTGGGGGTTGGTAGAGGGAGTCACTGGCCATGGACTGGACTATTGAGTTCAGGATTGCTGTAGGAGGACAGGGTCCTTCAACTTTGGTTCACCTGTTTTGTTCCATCTGAGGCATCTCTGGGCCAGGGCTTCCCTTTGTGTTAGGGCTGCTATGGAGAGCAATCCTCTGAGCCTTTTGAAAGCCTTGAATCAGAGGCTGAGCCTCTGTGAGCAGGGGCAAGTCCCATGTGAAGGAATATACATGCACCTGCAGTTCTGGAAATTAGTGCCCTTCATCTGCAAAGGGCAAGGACTGAAAAAAAATCAATTGAACATGACATACAGAAAACCCTCATGAAATTTTCAAAGGAAAACTAGAAAATATTTTTATCCACTTTAAAGTAACTAACAGAGATGGATCACAGAGCTTTAGTAACTTAATACGGAAAATCAGATTATCCATGCATAAATGAATGTATGTCTATGGCTTGCCTAGGGAGAAGAAAGTGAAAATTCAGTCCTAGTCACTCACTCTAGTCTCTCAACTTTAGTGCAGAGTCAAAGAGGAACAAAGGTGTAGTGTTAAAAGGTAAGGTTTTGTCTAGTCAAGTCTGGGCTACCTAGAGGTGTTAATCTCACCTTCCCATGAAGGCCCAGGTCCACAATCTCTGAGCATGTCAGTTCCTAGAGCAAGTCTCTATTAGGAAGCAGAGTGAAAGAATGATGGAGCTGGACCATGAGTCTTGCCCACTGGCGGTGGTGTGAGATACACTGGAACCACTATTGATTTAGGAGGCAGAGCTCCTTGATCCTGATTTTGGACAAGCTATTTAACTTCCCCAAAATTCAAGTTCCTCCTCAGAGGTAATTCCTGGCCTCCATACCTCACAGGGTTGTTGTGAGGATCACATGAGATAATGTCTATGAAAGCCCTTACTATTATTGTCATGGGCAATTTTATATACTAAATTTGGTGTTTTCAAAGTCTTAGTCTCTAAAACGTCTCTGCCACAAAGGATCATTCCACTCAGCCTCCTAAAATAACACTTTGTTCTTCTCTTCACCACAAGTAACCCAGGTTTTTGGATTCTCAGACTAGAGAGGCTGACTGAAAAGAATCTACTGGAGCACAGAATAAGGTTTCCTGGTGAACAGATTAGTCTCCCCTTTTTCCTGTATCCCTCTTCCTAGGATGACTCCTGCAGTCCAGAGCTCAGTGAAGCCTGGGGTTGATATTGGAGGGGAAACCTACAGAGAAGGGAATGTAAAAGAAAGCCTTGGTGTGAGGAATCAGACAAGCAGTGTGAAGTCTTGGATGTGGGGGAATGGAGTGCGTTTCTGGCTCGGTGAGGCCCCCATCCCAGCTTTCTAGATTTTACCTTGTTGTCTGCAGCCACTTGGACAAGCTGTCTGCTACAGGCAGTTCATGACAACCATTTTTATCAAGATCCCCACTGTGAGTAGGGAGGCGAGGCCAAGGAAGCTGACATTCTACTGTTTTGGGAGCCTATGGGAGATAATGCGGCCTCAGTGTCCTGGGCTTCCCATCATTCCTCTGAGCAAGGTCAGCTCAGTCTCTACCTTCAGCCTCTCAGGGAGCCTCAGAAAACCTGCAACCAGGCCCTCTCTCAGCCCGTATACCTCTGGCTTCTACCTTCTGACTGGATTCCACAGAGGCCCAAGTTCCAGACCATTTACAGACTCGATGGCACTAGCTCCTACTTCTTTGGGGCCTCGCCAGAGGCATAGTTACCTCTCTTTTTCTTTTTTGATTGAGTACCCTATGGGGCCCATCTTCCCTCACGGAACTCTTAACTGTCTCATTTCCTCTTACTGTCTTCTCTGTTTTCTTTTTTTCCCTCTTTTGCTGCACTGTGTGGTTTGCGGCTCTTAGCTCCCCAAACACAGATTGAATCCCAGCCCTTGGCAGTGAAAGTGTGGCGTCCCAACCACTCAACCGTCAATGAATTCCCTGTTTTATGTTTTCTCAAAGTACCCCCTTATCACGCCTTTCATCTTCCATCACTGACTTTTGTGAAAATTTGCTTGGAATAGCTAAATTTTCACAAAAGTTTTTGGGAGAATTGTTTTATTTAGGGCTGAAACCTTCCTTTCTATGTATGACATAACAGGGGGTTTTAAAATTCTGGTTGTTTGGCCTCTTACTTTTCATCCCCTGCCCACCTCCTGGTTGAGTCTTACCCACCAAGGAAGGAAATGAGTGGATTAATTCCAACAAATTGATAGCAAAGGAAGCTGGGTGGCACCTGAAGAAAATTGAGTACAAACCCAGTAGACAGGGTAATTGCGTACTGTTACCAAACCATGAGCAAACTGCAGCCTAGCACTGGATTCACACCAAGGAGTGAGCAATTGGGGAAAAAAACAAAGAAAACAGTATTAAGGATAAAGACTTTCAAAGTATCATAGTTCATAGATAAAAAGTGTCAACAATTTAAACCTTAACTTGGCAGAGAGGAAAGCTCAAAGAAAAAGAGCAAAAGGCAATTTGCGGCTCTGGCGATCTTGTCTGGTGGGTCTCTGGGAGGCGACACTTCCTGCAGTTATCTGCTTTGGGATGATTCCTCCGATTCCTCTGAGGTTTTAGGACAGACTTTCAAGTACTTTGTATCGTGTGTCTGTTGACTTGGAATTACTTTTGTGTTAGTTGTTAACAGTACCTGGTAAGCTCCTCACTGAAGTTCAACCACAGTTTTCCTCTGATATCTGATCTAGTAACTTAAAAAACAATAAAGAAATTTGTGTTATTATTCAAGAGAATGACAGGAGGACAGAGTTATCAGGATACTTTGGTAAATCAAAAGGAAACTCTTATATAGGCACAAAATAACTTGCTCATTTTATGGAAAGAAAACCCTACTATTACTCTTTGTGTGTATATTACAGTTTGCAATAAAAGATTTATAAGCCTTTTTGTGATAAATCTATTAACATGGAATATAACCTTGAATTTTCATTTTTGTCATTTATAGAATTAAAGCATATTAAATGCTTTGTATGTATATGTAGACATACATAAATATATAATACACATACAATTTCAGTTTTTAAGATATTCATCTCAGCACATTAAAACAAGTGTATATATTACACTTAATTATCATTTAATAAATAATTCCTTAATAAACCATTGTCATAAACACATTCTCATTTTCTATAATTATTATACTAAATACAGTTTTTATAATTTTATTGATTACCGCATTTAGCCAAAGTAACCAATTTTTGTTTTCTTCAAACACAGGGAAAACTAAACTGCTAGACTAAATTTTTATGGGTACGCATTTTAAATTACCTTTTACATTTTCAGAAGACAGAACAAACACATCAACCAAATGCACTTACACACCCTATTAATCTATAGCCCTATATAACACATATAAATATGGATAAATTAAGACCATATGTATATGGGTTTTTTTTTAGCTTTAGAAACTATTCAGCTATTCAAATATTATATATCAAGTAACAACATTTTCTAAAGTCAACTTTTTAATTATTTGGAGGTTATAATTTTAGCTAAAAAATTAAGTCCTCATGATTTGTAGTATTTTAAGAATTTTATAAAATTGAAACCATTTATAAGACATCTATGATTTCACTTAAAAACAATTTTATATTTTATAATCTTAAAATGTTTCAACAATGATTCTTTGCTTGTCCCATAAAACCAATACATAAAATTTAAAAAGTTTAAGTCTTAAAGTTTTAATACTAGTTATATATACTACAACATTGTCTTAGCATTAATTTTATATAACAAACCCAGAGCAATATAGATATAGGATTGTCTCTAATCAATATGATTGAAAGTGAAAGTGAAGGTTGCTCAGTCCTGTCCGACTTTGTGACCCCATGGACTATACATTCCATGGAATTCTCCAGGCTAGAATACTGGAGTGGGTTCAGTTCAGTTCAGTCGCTCAGTTGTGTCTGACTCTTTGCAATCCCATGAATTGCAGCACGCCAGGCCTCCCTGTCCATCACCAACTCCCGGAGTTCACTCAAACTCATGTCCATCAAGTCGGTGATGCCATCCAGCCATCTCATCCTCTGTCATCCCCTTCTCCTCCGGCCCCCAATCCCTCCCAGCATCAGAGTCTTTTCCAATGAGTCAACTCTTCGCATGAGGTGGTCAAAGTACTGGAGTTTCAGCTTTAGCATCATTCCTTCCAAAGAAATCCCAGGGCTGATCTCCTTCAGAATGGACTGGTTGGATCTCCTTGCAGTCCAAGGGACTCTCAAGAGTCTTCTCCAACACCACAGTTAAAAAGCATCAATTCTTCGGCTCTCAGCCTTCTTCACAGTCCGACTCTCACACCACCTTTATGGCAGAAAGTGAAGAGGGACTAAAAAGCCTCTTGATGAAAGTGAAAGAGGAGAGTGAAAAAGTTGGCTTAAAGCTCAACATCTAGAAAACTAAGATCATGGCATCTGGTCCCATCACTTCATGGGAAATAGATAGGGAAACAGTGGAAACAGTGTCAGACTTTATTTTTTGGGGCTCCAAAATCACTGCAGATGGTGATTGCAGCCATGAAATTAAAAGATGCTTACTCCTTGGAAGGAAAGTTATGACCAACCTAGATAGCATATTCAAAAGCAGAGACATTGCCAACAAAGGTTCGTCTAGTCAAGGCTATGGTTTTTCCAGTAGCCATGTATGGATGTAGTCTTTCCCTGCTCCAGGGGATCTTCCCAACCAAGGGATTGAACCCAAGTCTCCCACATTGCAGGTGGATTCCTTATCAGCTGAGCCACAAGGGAAGCCCAAGAATATTGGAGTGGGTAACCTATCTCTTCTCCAGTGGATCTTCCTGACCCAGGAATCAAACCAGGGTCTCCTGCATTGCAGGAAGATTCTTTACCAACTGAGCTATCAGGGAAGCACAATCAATATGATTAACTCATTTCAATTTGTCCCAATTGATTTATCAGAAATATTACAGGATATTTTTTAAATGTACTTTATAAACTTTGTATTCATGAGACAAAATTTAAATAGCCTTAAAATCTAAAAATAAGCTCTTATATTGAAGGAGATCATCCCTTATAGCTATAAGAATGAAGTCCATTCTTTAAATACATTTGTCTATATTATATAATGCAAGACAATTTACTGACATTTTTCTTGCTTCTTAGACTATTATTATTATTTAGTATGCAAAATAGTGACAATGTTTTTTTTTTTTTCTGAGCAATTAATCTTTAAAATTGTCCCCAGTGAGGTGAAAAGAGGAGGATAGAACACTAACAACAAAAAAAGTGAGAGAGAGGGTAGCTTTAGACAAATATGAAATTATCACTAAGAGGTTATCTTTCTGTAAGGAGGAGGAGAAAGTTTAGATGCAGGAAAACCTTTTTCATATATATAGAGACACAAAAAAGAAAGTCATTATAGCTGCTTTAAACAGTTACTCAAGTCCTTGACAGTATTATCAAGCCATATAATAAAAAACTAGTGCTTATTAATCCCTAAAGAATGGAAATAGACAGGAAATCTCTACATTAATCACAGTGATCTCTCTTAGACCAGTTATACAATCTCATGAGAGTTTCTTTTCCCTTTATGCCTCAAGCATTTCTCAAATGAACATTCTTGTTCATGTCAAAGATCCCCAAGTGGTCACATAATTTTAATTTATTCTCAGTGAATTATGCCAGGAAGTAGCACAAGCTTGTTAGCAGACAAGCCCATGAGAGATTGCTTGACTGTTGATCAAAGGTAAAACATCACTTGTGCGGAGTCCTCAACCCTAAGGTTAAGCTGCCTCTCTTTGCTGACCTGAATAATCAGCAGTCACCTGGCTCTCAGGAAGTGTGGACAGCTCTTTCCTAAAACCAAGTTCTCATACCCAGAGAAGACGGGAAATTTCTCATAGACAAATAGAAGACAGTAGATAAACTTCCAGACATCCTGGAATGCGAAGTCAAGTGGACCTTAGGGAAGCATCACTATGAACAAAGCTAGTGGAGGCACTGAAATTCCAGTTGAGCTCTTTCAAATCCTGAAAGATGATGCCGTGAAAGTGCTGCACTCAATATGCCAGCAAATTTGGAAAACTCAGCAGTGGCCACAGGACTGGAAAAGGTCAGTTTTCATCCCAATCCCAAAGAAAGGCAAGGCCAAAGAATGTTCAAACTACCGCACAATTGCACTCATCTCACACGCTAGCAAAGTAATGCTCAAAATTCTACAAGCCAGGCTTCAACAGTACGTGAACCATGAACTTCCAGATGTTCAAGCTGGATTTGAACATCCAGCTCAGAGGAACCAGAGTTCAAATTGCTAACATCTGTTGGATCATCAAAAAAGCAAGAGAGTTCCAGAAAAACATCTACTTCTGCTTTATTGACTATGCCAAAGCCTTTGACTGTGTGGATCACAACAAGTTGTGGAAAATTCTTAAAGAGATAGGAATACCAGACCATCTGACCTGCCTCTTGAGAAATCTGTATGCAGGTCAAGAAGCAATAGTTAGAACCAGACATGGGAACAACTGACTGGTTCCAAATCGGGAAAGGAGTATGTCAAGGCTACATATCGTCACCCTGCTTATTTAATTTACATGCAGAGAACATCATGCGAAATACTGGGCTGGATGAAGCATAAGCTGGAATCAAGATTTCTGGGAGAAATATCAATAACCTCAGATATGCAGATGACACCACTCTTATGGCAGAAAGCCAAGAGGAACTGAAGAGCCTCTTGATGAAAGTGAAAGAGGAGAGTGAAAAACTTGACTTAAAACTCAACATTCAAAAAACTAAGATTATGGCATCTGGTCCCAACACTTCATGGTAAATAGATGAGGAAACAATGGAGACAGAGACTATTTTCTTTGGCTCCAAAATCACTGCAGATGGTGACTGCAGTCATGAAATTAAAAGATGCTTGCCCCTTGGAAGAAAACCTATGACCAACTCAGACAGCATATTAGAAAGCAGAGACATTACTTTGCCAACAAAGGTCAAAGCTATGGTTTTTCCAGTAGTCATGTATGGATGTGAGAGTTGGCCTATAAAGAAAGCTGAGAGCCAAAGAATTGATGCTTTTGAACTGTGGTGTTGGAGAAGACTCTTAAGAGTCTCTTGGACTGCAAGAAGATCCAACCAGTCAATTCTAAAAGAAATCGGTCCTGAATATTCATTGGAAGGACTGATGCTAAAGCTGAAACTCCAGTAGTTTGGCCACCTGATGGGAAGAGCTGACTCACTGGAAAAGACCCTGATGCTGGGAAAGATTGAAGGTGGGAGGGGAAGGGGACCACAGAGGATGAGATGGTTGGATGGCATCACCGACTCCATGGACAGGAGTTTGAGCAAAGTCCGGGAGTTGGTGATGGACAGGGAAGCCTGGTGTGCTGCTGTCCACGGAGTCACAAAGAGTTGGACACGATTGCGTTACTGAATTGAGATATACACTAGTCAGGACAGGGTGTTAAAAACCTAATTTCACCAGGAGACACTAGTTTGATAGGAAACCAAAAAATTCCAGGGGACATATAAACTGATATTGAAGGATCAAAGGGACAACCAGAATCTAATTTCAGTGTAAAGCCACACAATCAAAGACAGACAAACCTTGAATGTCTTGAGACTCTAGAAGTCTCAGATGTACACATTATTACTGTCATGGAGGCCAATCCTTTGTAGGGAGGGATCTGAGCAAATATTCAGAGACCCTCCAAATTTCCTAATCAGGACACCTGGAGCAACGTGGTAGTCTGACAAAATCAGGGTTATTGGCTCATTGCAATGGAGATCACACATTGGAGGAACCATGGGGTGTGTCACCAAGAATGGGAAAAAGTTATATGATTTGGGGAAGGGTGGCATAAAGTGAAATTTATATAAAATAGTATTTTGATATGCTAAAGCAAAGCAGGGCTTTGTGTAAAGTGGCAACATCATGTCTGAATGGCAAAGTGGACAGTAGGTCTCTTTTCCTTAGACACTACAAATTAAGATAGATATATAATGTTATATCCCAAACACCCTTATCTGAATCTGGGTTGAAAATCAAGGCAGGTGCTCTGTGTCAGTGTGAAATAGATCCTTCAGGAAAGGATGCTTTGCTCTTACTGAAATGATTTCAAAAGCAAAGTTTCCAATGAACTCCGATTTTAGAAAACAAGGTTTCTCAGTTACAAAGTAATAGTTCTGCTACTGAGTATCATTCGGACACTTTATAGCTGGTGTGTTTCCTTGGGAGAAACAGAATTTTTTGCTAATTTTACAGCTGGCTTTATCTGCCATCTGTGTCTGTTTTCCCAGCTTGATGACTGGCATGGCAGATTGTCACTTTTTTCAGGTCAAACTAATTTTCACTTTTTCAGCATGTAACCCAGTCTCTTGTAATAGTGGCTTGTGGAACTTGCCAGAAAGAAGCTGTGGTGGCATGAGACCTTTTCTGGAAGTGATTAATCTCTTTCCTTCTTTCCTTTTCTCACTTCCTAGCATGCACTACATAATTGTAGGGCCCCAGTGCAGCCTGGGATTGCTCCTGAAGGAGGAACCAATAGAGAATGGAATGAGAAAGCAAGTCTTAGGGTGAGGTACAAAGGAGTATAATGAAGTCTCAGATGTGAGGGAATGGGAAGGGGATGGGTAGCCTGCTTCAGGTACCCTTATTCTTGCCAGACCCTCTTGTTCTGACTCTGCTCCTGGCTGCAGCTCATAGTCTTTTGCAGTTTTGGTAACTTCTGGGTCAAGTTGTGTGCAGGGAGGGTTGGGAAAGCATCACTGTGGTGTCTGACCTGCTTAGGGGAATCCTGTGAAAAGATGCTCCTCCCTGTGCGTCCCCTTCTGTTCCAATAGATCCTCTACTTGAGCTTTCTTAAACTCTGGCCTCCACCCTTTCACCAGTATTTTCAGATCAATTACCACCCACCCTATGTCACTTCCCTTCTGGCATATTTATCAGCCTTTCTTCCCAGGACCCCGCAGAGTCTCATCTTCCCGTTACTCCCAATCTTGTATCTGACTCTGCTCCTGCACAATCTGTTTTCTTCTCATTGTGCCCTGCTCTTCACAAGTGGTCCCATTCCTTCATCATTCCTTTCACTGGCCTCCTCTCTGCCACCAGAGGCTCTGTCATCAGCTCCCACGCACCTTTTTCCCACTCCCATTATGGCCTTCTCCCCCTGTTCGGTAGACCTCCTTGCCTCAATCTCTCCTAGTATTTCATTTATCCTTATTCTGCCCCCTTACCAGCTTTCTCATCTTTTCCACCAAGGTCCTCTCTGCCTCCACTCTGCCCTCCCAGATCCCCGTATTAAATCTCAACCCTGCAGATAGATCCCTTTCTGCCTCCAGAGCTACAATCTTAAGGGACCATCTTTCACCCCCATCATTTATCTTTTCTTCTTTGCCCTAGAACAAACACCTCAGACACTAGACCTTCTTCTCTAATCAGATCCCTCCTCTTGCAAGAGATCCTACCCTTTTTTCAGAATCTCAATCTCCCATCTTTCACAACATCCCATGAACTCCACGAATCCCACTGATTCACTTGCCTTGTCACCCCACCATCATGTACAGTCTCTACCCACCATTGCCAGATTCTAATACTCTCACTTTGGCTTGATTTAAATCCTACTGAACACTGTCCCAGAGAGCTCATCTTCTGAAAATCTCCTTTGTCTGACTTCTATTGCAAAACACTTATGCACTGACTGCTCAAAACTGTGTCCATTTCAATCTTCTCCCGGGGGCTGCTGTTAAGGGCTTGCTTTTCCCTACCTTCTCACACTGATTTCCAGCAGGAGGAGCTTTTTCCTTTCAGCCATCGGGTCCTGTCTCTGAAGAGAGCCTGTGACCAGACATGTGGAAGCAAGCAGCCACTCTTTCCTTAGCTATGCTGTCCAGAAGTTCCTAGGGATATATCACAAAGAGTGTAGATTTCCAGATTTGTGAGGACAAAGGGATCATTCTAAAACAAATGAGAGCATACTACCAACTCAATTCTTCTGCAACTTTTTTAGTATCACTTGCTGTTGAGCACTACTCCACAGCCCTTCAACCCTTCTAGAGATGTGAAGGCCCACTAGAGTAACTGCATAGTCCATAGGAGTCTCCAAATTCCAAAATCTTGGGAACTTCTGCAGCAGAAATGTAACTAGCTCTTCAGAGGTCCCCCACTCTGCACAGCGAGTCCCTGCTGGAGAACCTTCTATTCTTTGATAGCAGTCCCTCACCAGCCTCTTTCTCTGCTTATTCAATTGCTAATGTCCTCCTCTCCCAGTTCAAAAGCAGTTAACTGATTTCTTTCTCTTCCTCAGCCCCAGACCTTGCCCTCACATTAAATCCTAGCCCCAGTCCTTGGGGGAAGGTTCTAGAGGGAAGGAGCTCACCAAAGAAGGATGGTATAAGTTGAGTTTCCACTTTAGGAATATGACAATGGAGATGAATTTATGTAGCCTTTCAAAGATTACAGTAGAGAGAGATAGTCAAGGCCAAGGAATTCCCAAGCTCTGGGGCAGCCGAGGTCTCAGTAGAAGCCCTGTGTTCCTAAGTTTGAGGCCCCAAGGAAAAGCAAAAAAAAAAAAAAAAAAAAAAAAAGAATTTAGCTCCAAAGGATGAGAGGAACTTAAGGAGAACCAAAGATTAAATGCATCAAGGAGAGGAGGCAGGAATAGGGATCTTCCAAGCCAGGCACCCTCCCAGATTTAGCTGACACCCTAGTGAACAAAACCCCTGATTTTTGCCCCAGATGTAGTAGACTTCAACAAAAAGTCACTTGGAAAAAATGGATGAATTGTTTCAGTGGCTTTGTCCCAGGACACGAGGCTAAGGGCAAGAAGGTCACTTGAGAAAAACTACAACTGTGCATTGTCCAAATCCAGTTGAAACCAGAGGGGTCTTTGGGTAAAATTATTCTAGTCGTTGTTCCAAACATTGGGGACACACGAATAAGAAAAACAAAGCTCCCTCCCCTTGTGGGGCTTACAGTGTTGGTCCTCGAGTCAGCTTCTTTTCAATCTACTCAAAAAACGGTATCAAACCTCTTTCATTTTTCTCAAGCTCCTGCCCTTCCCACACCCTCAATAGATTGGCTGTTTGGCCCACTTCTGAAAGGAACCATAAAGCCTCCGGATGGGAACTTTTCATCCCCAAATCTTCAATAACGGTTGCATCCCACCCTCCCTTCCTTTTTCCTTACTGCTCTGTAAAGCCGGGTCTTTCGGGGAGGCCTTCCTTGACCCTCCCAAAACGGGATTAGCAACCTCACGTTCTCCATCACAACTGCCTTTGTAATCTTGGGCTACTATCTAGGTCCCCTAAGTAGCAGGACTTTCTCTATCTTCCTCACTACTGGCCTGGAGTACCGCAGGTAGCTAACGGTCAGTAAGTAACCGTTTAGAGGAATTAACCGGCAAGCGTTGGGCGGAACCTCCGGGGGTAAAGGCTGTTCCCAGGATGCTTTGCGCCCGCCCCCACATCCAGCTGGGCCTGACCCTTGGGGTCAGGGCCACGTCCAGGGCAGGGGTCAAGGCCTGGGGCGGGGCCTGCATTGCTGCAGAGCCAGCTTTTGTAGGTAGCGACTGCCTCTCAGGATCCTAGGTCTCAAAGCCAGAGCTCGGTATTCTGCTCACAAAAGAGATTGTGACAGGGCTCCCCTCCTGCGGCGCTCCACCAAGTATCGCTTCACCTCAGTCTGTTGGGGCCTTGGTTCAGGCTGCGGCCTACCAAGGCTTTGAAGGGCCCCAGAGGCCCTGAGCACGGGGCCCGCCCTCTCTGCCTGAACTTGAGCATCTTCATCGCCTTCACTGTAATGCTGACTGCAGTCTAGTGAGCGCTAGGTGAGTCCTTGGGTTTCTGGCCCGGATGTCAACCCGCGCACAGGCCTGGCACAGGACGCTACACTGACTTAGTGAGGTGGCAAGGGGAGTGGAGGGAACCGTGAGCCTTTGTTGAGCACCAGGGCCCAAGGCTGGTGTAAAAGCTCTGCTGTGGTTGCCGCCTGTCCCAGCAGGACCAGTATCCACACCGTGTGGGGTGTCGGCAGCCCTCTGGGACTTGTTTTATGAGGAGCTGCCGGCAGGGCCCTGGTGCCCCCAGCCAGGCCAGGAGGAGGGGCTGGTGAGGCCCCGAGGGGGAAGGCTCGTGACGGGAAAGGGCAGCTTGACTGTGGAGAGGAGACTACACCTGAGGACCCTCTGCAGAGGGAGGCGGGCTTCCCTCTGAGGCCTCCGGCCGCCGCTGTGGGCCGAGGGCACGGTTCCGCGGGAACTCTGGCGTGATGGTGGTCGACACTAGAGATGTAAGGAAATACCATGGTTCTTCTTTTTGGGGACAGGTTGTCTTCCTCTTGGCATAAATATTATATAGCGAATTTGCAAGATATAGAATAGTATTGGTGGATGGCAGGACCCCGTGGGCTCCTAAACTCAAAACACCTGATACTAACATTTTGATGTATTTTTCCTAGTTTCGCTGTGCCTGTTTTCAGTGTTTAAATTATACACACACACACACACACACACACACACACACACACATAAATATTTTTTAAAAGGTAAGAAGACATATAACGTTTTATCATAACCAATCTCTACATTATTGTACACCTTCCTAAAGATTATTTTTAAGGTTTTCCATATGAACTATTCTGTTTTTCTCTGATAGGTAGGTTTGTTCTAAGTTTTTGGATTATGAGACGTCACTTAACAGGTTTGTGTATGGTTGCACTTGCTTAGAACTGCCTTATTCCAAAATCATAAAGCTTTTCTTGAACTTCAGATTATTTTCTCATCCAGGGTTCTGCCCTTGAGACACTTCTTTTTCTGTAGTCTCTTAGGCAAGGTATCTACCTATGCAATAAGTTGTTTCACTGCTGACTTCTCCCATTTGCTTCACATTTATGTATCCAAATACTCGCTAAGCATTACCAACTTTGACCTCCCATAGGCATCCCATACCTAAAATCTGTAAATGTAGACCATGGTCTTCCTCTGCCACCTACTGCCCTTGCTCAAGTAGTCCCAGGGTCAACTAGAGCCTGGTTCCCAAGGCTGACCTGTAACTACCTTTCTGTCCTTCTCCTTCATCCTTCCTGTAATTCCTCAAATACCAAGTTCTGCTGAGTCTGCTGGTTACCTATTTCTCAAATTTTAGTCTCCTCTTCATGCTTACTACTGTCTTGGTAGTTCAGACTCTCATGGTCTCTCACCAAACTATGCAGTGGCTTCTTAACTTACCTGATTTTAATCCAGTACTTGCTGATCTCTACTTCTTTAACTTCTGCTACTCTAAAGTCTGTTTTTCTACTCTAGTAAAAATGCCTGTTTTGTTCAGTGCTTCCATGTCCTTACTCATTTTTAATTGAAGTATAGTTGATTTGTGCTATTGTGTTAGTTTCAGGAGTACAGCAGAATGATTCAGATTTAGAATATGTATATATATACACATATTATACACACACATTCTTTTTCAGATTCTTTCCTACTATATAGGTTATTACAAGATATTGACTATGCTTCCCTGTGCTATACAGTAGGTCCTTGTTGTTTACCTAATTTATGTATAGTAGTGTGTATCTGTTAATCCCAAACTCCTAATTTATCCTCTCCACCTTTCCCCTTTGGTAACCATAAATTTGTTTTCTACATGAGTCTATTTCTGTTTCATAAATAAGTTCATTTGTATCATTTTCTTTTTAGAGTCCACATATAAGTGATATATATTTGTCTTTGTCTGATTTCACTTAGAATGATAATCTCTAGGTCCATCCATGTTGCTTCAAGTGACATTATTTCATTCTTTTTTATGACTGAATCTTCCCTGGTAGCACAGATGGTAAAGCGTCTGCCTACAATGCGGGGAGACCCAGGTTCGATCCCTGGGTCGGGAAGATCCCCTGGAGAAGGAAATGGCACCCCACTTCAGTACTCTTGCCTGGAAAATCCCATGGACTGAGGAGCCTGGTAGGTTACAGTTCATGGAGTTGCAAAGAGTCGGACACTACTGAGCGACTTCACTTCACTTCAATATCCCATTACACACACATGCACATACACATATCTTCTTTGTCCATTCATTTGTTGATGGACATTTAGGCTGCTTCCGTGGTAAAAGTGCTGCTATGAAAATTGGGGTGCATGTATCTTTTTGAGTTAGAGTTTTCTCTGGATATATGCCCAGGAGTGGGATTACTGGATCACATGGTAACTTTAGGGCTGTCTAGGTGGCTCAGTGATAAAGGATCCACCCCCCAATGCAGGAGATGTGGGTTTGATCCCTGGATCAGAAAGAAACCTTGGAGAATGAAATGGCAATACACTTCTATTTTCTTGCCTGGGAAATTCCACAGACAGAGGAGCCTGGTGGGCTGTAGTTTGAGTTGGATACAACTTAGCGACTAAACACCAACAATGGTAACTTTATTTTTAGGTGTTCAAGGAACCTCCTTACTGTTTTTTTATAGTGGCTGCACCGGTTTACCTTCCTGCCAACAGTGAAGGAAGGTTCCTTTTTCTTACTCATTATGATTTCTTTACCTGGAGTTCCTTAGGCAGATAACTCGAGTTCTCACGGTCTGCTACAGTAGGTTAGGGCTGTGTTTTTTTCCCCCAGAGAATTTATCCATTTCCTCCATGTTGGTGAATTTATTGGCATAGTTCATAATATTATTCTTATAATGTTAGTAGATCTGATGATGTCCCCTTTCATTCTTGGTCTTGGTAATTTGTGCCGTAATTTTCTTGATAGGCTGAGTAGAGGTTTATCAATTGTCTTTTTTTAAAAAAAGAAACAGCTTTTGTTTTCATTAATTTTATTTTTCTCTTTTTTATTTCATGGATTTTGGCTCATATTATTATGTTCTTCTGCTTGCTTTGAGTTTATATTGACTCTTTCTAGTTTGTTAAGGTGAATTCTTGTTACAACATTGATTTGAGACCATTCTTCTCTTCTTAATATACATTTTTTTTGAAGTTAACATAACCTCAAGATTTTACTTCCTTTATAATAAAACAAAAGGTGAAACCCAGAACTGGATGATTTGGACTTTTCTCTTGTTATCTCTTCCCAGTTCATAATACTGCATCTATTAATAGCTACAACTTATGATGCGTCTTCATTTTCTATTCACATTATTTTATAATTTCTCATTTGACTTTCTTTGAGTTATTCAGAAGTGTGGGAAATTTTCAAAATATCTTTCTATTCTTGGTTTTAATTTAATTATATTGTGAATTCAAAGTATTAATTCAAAGTATTGAGAATGTATTTTGTACAATTTCAGTTTTTTAAACGTTGTCAAGATTTGATTTATGAGCCAGTATATTCTTGGTGACTATTTCATGTATACACATGACTGACTTATAGCCAGCCCTTTGTATCTACATTCTTCTGTATCCAAGGTTTCACATCCATGGATTCAACCAACCAGGGATTGTGTATTACTATGGTATTTACTTTTGAAAAATAATCCACATGTAAATGGATCTGTGTAGTTCCAACCTGTGTTTTTCAGTAGTCAATTGTACTTGAAAAGAATTTGTATTCTGCTATTTGCTGACTAGAGTTCTCTATAAATATTAATTAGGTCAAGTTGGTTTATAATGTTGTTTAGGTAGTCTTTGTCCTTCCTAATTCTTTCTGCTTCTTTTTATTGCTGTGAAAGGGCTGTTGATGTATCTGATTGTAATCATGGAATTGTCTGTTTTTCTTCTGAGTTCTATCAGTTTTTGCTTCATGCATTTTGAAGCTCCAATGTTAGATATATTACATATATAGGATTCTTATGTCTTGTTGGTTAATTGTCTGCTTAATCATTATCGAGTGACTCTCTATCTCTGGTAATAGTCCTGTTCTAATATTCATAAAGGCACTCAGCTGTCTTTTGATTAGTGTTTGCATGGTCTTTTTGCATTATTTTAACTTTTTATCGAGAGAAGGCCCTGGCACCCCACTCCAGTACTCTTGCCTGGAAACTCCCATAGACAGAGGAGCCTAGTGAGCTGCAGTCCATGGGGTCGCTAGGAGTTGGACACGACTGAACGACTTCACTTTCACTTTTCACTTTCATGCATTGGAGAAGGAAACGGCAACCCACTCCAATGTTCTTGCCTGGAGAATCCTAGGGACGGCAGAGCCTGGTGGGCTGCTGTCTGTGGGGTTGCACAGAGTCAGACATGACTGAGGTGACTTAGCAGTAGCAGCAGCAACCTTTTATCTATTTATATCTTTATGTTGAAGGTGAGTTTTTTGTAGACAGCATAATGTGTTGTCTTGTTTTTTAATCCATCTGATAGTCTCTGCCTTTTAATTGGGGTGTATAGATTACTTACGTTATTACTATTGACATGGTTATATTTTAATCTAGCATCTTGTTGGTTGTTTTCTATTTGTTCCATCTGTTCTTTGTTCCTTCCCTCTTTGCTAACTTGCTTGTGGATTATTTTTTATGATTCTATTCTCTTCATTCTTGTTTTATTTGTTAAACCTCTTCTTTTCTAATAAAAATTGATCTTATTTAATATTCATCTTTATCACATTTTTGAATAGTCATCTTCAAATAATATTATTCGAGTTCATGTGTAGTGTAAGAACCTTATAACAAGATACTTTTCCTTCCTCCCATTTTGTGCTATCGTTATGTATTTAGGGGGCTTACCTGGTGGCTCAGCTGGTAAAGAATCTGCCTGCAATGTGGGAAACCTGGGTTCTATCCTTGTGTTGGGAGGATCCCCTGGAGAAGGGAACTGACTCCAGTATTTTGGCCTGAAGAATTCTGTGGACTATTCCATGGGGTTACAAAGAGTCAGACATGACTGAGCAACTTTCACTTTTCACTTCACTACGTATTTAGGGGCAGTATTATTTCAAATTAATTTAAAATTTTTAAAGTAATTTATGATTATATCCTCTGAGTAAAACTGTTAAAACATTTCACATAAAGTCCCCTTGACCCTCCCTTCCTTGGATGTAAACAATGTTACCAGTTTGTTACACATCCTTCCAAACCTCTGATATATATTTGCACATTTGCGTGTGTGTGTGCGTGCGCGCACGCTTGTGTATGGGTATATATATGTATGTGTATATATCTATATATATATATACTTAGAATATGTACATTTAATTATTTGGATATACTATGCATCCCATTCTATAGCATTCTTCTTTTATTCAACAATATGTTTTGTCAGTCTACTCATTAGTACCTATCAGTTCAGTTCAGTTGCTCTGCTGCTGCTAAGTCACTTCAGTCGTGTCTGACTCTGTGCGACCCCATAGATGGCAGCCCACCAGGCTCCCCCGTCCCTGGGATTCTCCAGGCAAGAACACTGGAGTGGGTTGCCATTTCCTTCTCTAATGCATGAAAGTGAAGAGTGAAAGTGAAGTCACTCAGTCATGTCCGACTCTTAGCGACCCCATGGACTGCAGCCTACCAGGCTCCTCCATCCATGGGATTTTCCAGGCAAGAGTACTGGAGTGGGGTGCCATTGCCTTCAGTCATATCCAGCTCTTTGCGACCCCATGAATCACAGCACGCCAGGCCTCCCTGTCCATCACCAACTCCCGGAGTTCACTCACACGCATGTCCATCAAGTCGGTGATGCCATCCAGCCATCTCATCCTCTGTCGTCCCCTTCTCCTCCTGCCCCCAATCCCTCCCAGCATCAGAGTCTTTTCCAGTGAGTCAACTCTACGCATGAGGTGGCCAAAGTACTGGAGTTTCAGCTTCAGCATCATTCCTTCCAAAGAAATCCCAGGACTGATCTCCTTTAGGATGGACTGGTTGGATCTCCTTGCAGTCCAAGGGACTCTCAAGAGTCTTCTCCAACACCACAGTTCAAAAGCATCAATTCTTCAGTGCTCAGCTTTCTTCACAGTCCAACTCTCACATCCATACATGACCACAGGAAAAACCATAGCCTTGACTAGACGGACCTTTATTGGCAAAGTAATATCTCTGCTTTTCAATATACTATCTAGGTTGGTCATAACTTTCCTTCCAAGGAGTAAGCGTCTTTTAATTTCATGGCTGCAGTCACCATCTGCAGTGATTTTGGAGCCCCAAAAAACAAAGTCTGACACTGTTTCCCCATCTATTTCCCATGAAGTGATGGGACCAGATGCCATGATCTTAGTTTTCTGGATGTTGAGCTTTAAGCCAACTTTTTCACTCTCCTCTTTCATTTTCATCAAGAGGCTTTTTATTTCGTCTTCACTTTCTGCCATAAGGGTGGTGTCATCTGCATATCTGAGTTTATTGATATTACTCCCGGGCAGTCTTGATTCCAGCTTGTGCTTCTTCCAGCCCAGCGTTTCTCATGATGTACTCTGCATATAAGTTAAATAAGCAGGGTGACAATATACAGCCTTGACGTACTCCTTTTCCTATTGGAGCCAGTCTGTTGTTCCATGTCCAGTTTTAACTGTTGCTTCCTGAACTTGCATATAGGTTTCTCAAGAGGCAGGTTCTATAGATCTGCCTTATTCTTTTGGACTGCTGCAGAATATTCTATCAAATGGATTTCTCAGAGTTTTATTATTATTATTATTTTTAGCTGATGCACAATTTTTCCTATTATTATGGTAAACAAGGCCCCAGTAAATACCCTTTTGTGTACCTTATTGTGATATTTTAAAATGCTTTTCCAGACTACATCCTTAGAGGTGGAATTACGTTTCTCGTAGGACCCTCCAGTAAGAAATAAAGGGGAGAGGAAAGGCAGAAATTAACCTTAGGAGGTTTTAAGGTTGTACTGGGGCTGGAGGATGTGGCAGTGGGTGTGGTGGATGTGTCAGGGCTGTGATAGAGGATTTGAAGCACTGGAAAGTCTTTGAAGAATTTCATGCAGTAATGGTATCATCTTTGGAACTCAGGGACTTCTGAGGGATCATAGATTGGTTTCTATTTTTGTGTCTTGGGAATAAGAAACAACTTTTTTTCTTCATCAGAGATAGAAAAGAGAAGGATGTGACTGACCTTGATGGTCTATCACAGGAGTTAAATAAGTTGCCCCAAGTCACATGTCTATCTCAGAGGAATGAGTGACAGTCCAGTGGACTTATGAAAGTTATTAAATTTAGAGATTGTCTCCTTGTATACCTTCACTCTTCACATGGGAAACAGGGCCTGGAGAGAGAAGGAGACCCACTGAAGGTCTTATAGTAAGTCAGTGATAATGTTGACATATTTCAGCCCAGCTGTCAGAGGCAGAAAAGCAGAAATAAGGAGATAGCTTAGTCAAGGTAGGGAAAGTGGTGGTAGGGGGTTTATGAGACAGAGAAGCCAACAACACTTCCACTTACTCCTGCTTGCAGCCCACTCTCTTCGTTTCTCCAGATTCTTGTGGACTTCTTTCTTCAGCAGCATCAAAGAAGTCCAAAAAGGAAAAGTAAGCAGTACAAATTACAGGATAGAGGAAAAACCCATTTCCATGTAAATATTACCATTCTGCAGCAAAACAAACAGTAGAAATAATGAGGCTTTGGTTTGGGTTTGCAGTGTGGAAGATGGACATAGTCTCTGGACTAACTGGTGGAGCTGTAGTAATTCTCCCCTGGAGGGTAGAGTGATGGGCACATTACCCAAATGCAGCTTTTCAAAAAGTGGTGCAGATTGCCTTGCAATAATTATTAATTTTAGGCAACAAAACAAAATTAAAAAACAACAGAAGGAGGGGTGGGTCATTAAAACAAAAAAGCTGGGCACTCAGAAGACTTCTGGAAAGAAGACAAGTTGAAAGTTGTGGAGTTGAATTTGAAACTGTCACCGGGTCTTGCCTACTTTTATAGCAGAGGCCCTCAAACTGAACTTTCCTGTCTTCCCTGGTGGCTCAGAAGGTAAAGAATCCACTTGCAATGCGGGAGACCTGGGTTCGATCCCTGGGTTGGGAAGATTCCCTGGAGAGGGGAATGGCTACCCACTTCAGTATACTTGCCTTGAGAATTCCATGGACAGGGGAGCTTGGTGGGCTACAGTCTGTGGGGTTGCAAAGAGTCAGATATGACTGAGTGACTAACACTTAAGTAGACTAAGGGTGCCCCTTGAGAAGTGCATCATCTTGAGATGCTGTCCTTCAGAGTTATTGGGGACAGAATAGACTTCCAGTTGGGAAATGCTCAAGAGGAAGTCCCCTAATGTAGTCCTTCTTCTGTCTTGGAATGCCTTTTAGAAAGCTGAATTCCTGAACTACCCCACCCCAACTCCAGTGCTGAATCTATGGGTGGGCCCGAATCTTCATGTTAAACAGTCTTGCAGATGATTCGTATGCCTGCCTGCTGACATCTGACCCAGGATGGGCTTTCCCAGTCATTTTGCAGTGATAAAGGTACTGTCTTTTTGAAGACCTGCGTTCATTGTGTTGAACCCCTTTAGTAATTTCACATAGTTCAACCTAGTATCTTTGTTTCCTTTAAATTTCAACTGAAATCTAGAAAATGAGCTTTCTGGATCTTTGTTTGGATGCGCAGGCAGAAGAGAATTTTTCAGGATGTGAACATTAACTGACAAGTGACCTGGGACTGTGGTTTCTTATGTTGATAAGTTTGGAAACATTTCCAGGGGCACCTTAGGATTCTGGTTTGTATTTGGAGACATAAAGTTCAACGATAGCTATTTTATGAGGTAGCAGTTCTTCGTGGTTTCAGTTCAGTTCAGTTCAGTTGCTCAGTCGTGTCCGACTCTTTGGGACTCCGTGAACCACAGCACACCAGGCCTCCCTGTCCATCACCAACTCCTGGAGTCCACCCAAACCCATGTCCATTGAGTCAGTGATACCATCCAGCCATCTCATCCTCTGTCGTCCCCTTCTCCTGCCCTCAATCTTTCCCATCATCACGGTCTTTTCAAATAAGTCAGCTCTTCACATCAGGTGGCCAAAGGATTAGAGTTTCAGCTTCAACATCAGTCCTTCCAATGAACACCGGACTAATCTCCTTTAGGATGGACTGGTTGGATCTCCTTGCGGTCCAAGGGACTCTCAAGGGTCTTCTCCAACACCACAGTTGAAAAGCATCAATTCTTCGGCACTCAGCTTTCTTTATAGTCCAACTCTCACATCCATACATGACCACTGGAAAAACTATAGCCTTGACTAGAAGGACCTTCGTTGACAAAGTAATATTTCTGCTTTTTAATATGCTGTCTAGGTTGGTCATAACTTTCCTTCCAAGGAGTAAGTGTCTTAATTTCATGGCTGCAATCACCATCTGCAGTGATTTTTGGAGGCCAGAAAAATAAAGTCAGCCACTGTTTCCCCATCTATTTCCCATGAAGTGATGGGACCGGATGCCATGATCTTAGTTTTCTGAATGTTGAGCTTTAAGCCATCTTTTTCACTTTCCTCTTTCACTTTCATCAAGAGGCTTTTAGTTCTTCTTCACTTCATGGTTTAAGGGTAAAGTGAAGTCGTCGCTCAGTTGTGTCCAACTCTTTGCGATCCCATGGACTGTAGTCTACCAGGCTTCTCTGTCCATGGGATTTTCCAGGCAAGAGTACTGGAGTGGGTTGCCATTTCCTTCTCCAGGGGATCCTCCTGAACCGGGGATCGAACCCAGGTCTCCTGCATTACAGGCAGATGCTTTACCCTCTGAGCCACCAGGGAAGCCTCAGACCTAATCCCTTTTTCAGAGTCTCTACAAACACACTGGGAGGGCTTTCTCCTCATACTGCAGGTGAGGATCGAAGATGTAAACCTCTTCTGGAATGAGGCAGGAGCATCAATTCACTAATCAATCAAAACAAAACTCCCAGTGGTGAGTTAACAGGGCCAGGATCACAGGCATAATCATAAGCTTTGAGTGTAAGTCTATTGGAAGCATCCTGGTGCTATAAGAAAGAGTATGAATTAAATTCAGCTTTGATCCTAAACTGGGTTTGTCAGTTACTAGTTAGTTATGTGGTTACCCGATCCAGTCAGGTAACCTCCTGGAGCTATCTGCATTTCTAAAACAAAGAGAATGACATTTTGCTGAGCTGGTGGGGTTGAGGTATTGCTATTTTTTGGGAAGGTGTGTGAGACCCTCAGTGCAGTTCATGTCCACAGGCAGTGCTTAGTAATGGTTATTATTAGTGAATTCCCAGCTGAAAGTTTTTTTCCCCCACAGATGTACAGGAGCCTCTCAGGTGCGAAAAAGTCTCCCAGCCTTTTAGACCAGCTGTAACTCTGCCCCTCCTCTCCCTACCATCCCCTTCACAGGTATAACTGCCCTGGGGCATCTGTCCTCCAGGGCATAATTCCCCATGAAGCTGGCACATCTACCATGGGCACCAGTAGGTGCCAGCACAGGCTAAGCTTTCGGAAGGGCTGCTTCATTTGATTTTATCCTTCTTCCATCCCCCCAGTGTGAATCATGAAAGCCCAGACTTCCTTTCCTTTCTTCCACAGTGATCTGTCTTCTCCAGCCTTTCTTGCTTGCTATTCGGAGCCTGGGAGAAAATGCTCAGGGTCGCACTGTCAAGTATCAGTGAAGAAAGACCTGCTTGCGGCTCCTTGTAACAAGACTAGTGAACACTAGTGCTCCGTTTGGCTGGCACTTTACCCTTTCCAATGTGCTTTCATAACTGTTAGCTCACTTAATAGTTGCAAACTTCCGGCAAGGTAGTGTGATTGTTGAGGGTCTGCAGATTGCCTTTACATTCCTAGCTTCACCTCTTCTCAGCTGCATCATCTTGGGCGAGGAACTTAGCATCTCTGAACACTGTAGATTTAAGTGGCAAGTACTCAGAATTGGTAATAAGTGCCCAATAATTGTTAGCTGTTACTTCTCTCATGCCCATTTTACCACATGACTTCAAGTTTTTCTGTAACCGCAGTCCATAGGGTTGCAAAGAGTTGGACGTGACTGAGCAACTGAACTGATCTGAACTGAACCATTAGTTAAATGGGTCAAGTCTTACTTTCTTCACATTTCCTCAGATCCTCCTGCTTCCACACCATCCTCAGCCTCACACTCTCCCATAGCCTACACTGAATTTTCCTTTTTCTCTTCAGCACTGGTATCTCAGGCCTTTGTATGGGCTATCCTGTCTGTCCTGAGCCCACATCATGAACCCTGGTAAATAGCTACTCATCTTTCAAGTAGACTGACTCCCTTTTATCCCCATGTTCCCGGAGTGCTTTCTGCATATCTTGATTACGACAAGATTGATATGACTCTCTTCCTATTTATCTTTTCATTAGACCAAGAGCTCCCTGGGGAAATGGATCATGTCTTCTCAAGTGTGGAACTTCTGTCTCTGGTATTTATGACGCGCCAAATAAATGTTGGTTTGAATGAACAAATATTAAAGAATTTGTCAATCCACCTGAAACTGTCTTAGATAAGCATTCAGTTATCGAGACCAGTGCTGTGGAGCCAGTCCTGAAACCCAGGGCCCAGCTGCTAGTCCCCAGGCTCTCTGGGCACCCCCAGCCTGTCTCTCATTGTGGTCTCCTGTCATTGCTGTGTAATTTTTCCAACCAAACTGGACGCAGAAAGAAAAAAAAAACAAAAAACTAATGATGTGAAAGCACCAGACTTCATATTTACAGGCCCAGTAGAGGTTTTCAGATGACAGCAAGCAGCCAGTGTGCAGAGGCCTGCTTTTAATGCATCAGAAAAGACAAAATTACAGTGTGCCCGCCTTTCATGTGCTGTCTGTTTCGTCTTTCTGAATAAAAGGGAAACTCTGGCTCCAGGCTGATTTTCAATTACCAAAATAGACTAAATTCCTACCCTGAAATTATCAAAAGTGCCATATACTTGACAAGCAGCTAAGCAGAGAGCAGAAACTACCAAGTTAGTAATTAAACAGAGCTTCAGTCAAATTAACAGAGACAGACATTCTGGTCTGGCGGTCAGAACAGAGACCTAGAGGGCCCCGGATTCGGCTTTGGTACTTCTTGTGTCAGAGTGAGGTCTTAATGGGCAACCACGGTTGCCAGGGAGAGACTCCATGGGCTCCCTCCAGCCCTGTCTGACTTCTGGAAGGCCTTTAGTGTGAGAACGGGGGATGCGTTCCTGTTGAGATATGGGATCAGGGAGAGTAGGCCTGAAAGGAGTCAGGAGGAGGCCGAGGGGATCCAGCTCTTCTCTACTTCAGGATTAGTTTCCAGATATTATAAGGGACCCTGAAAGAGCTTTTTAAATATAAAATTATTGTGGCTTAGGATCTCTTCAAGTGCTTTAATCTATTCATTTACTCAAAAAAAAATATTGAGTGCTCACAACCACAGACAAAGCTAAATCCTAGCTTTGGGTTGTGACATGCTGGTAGAGGAAGGCAGACAATAAACAAGCAAATGAATGCATAGTATTTGAGGTGGGTCTGAGTGGCATGGGTATAACTTTAGTAAAGGAGGAGGGTAGGGAGTTCAGGAGTAGGAGAGAAGGGAAAGATGCAGTTGCTATTTATATTAGGCAGCCAGGAGAGACTTTTCTGATAAGGTGACATTTGAACAGAAACCTGCAACGGGGAGGGGATTTCAGGCAGAAGGAACAGAGGAGAAAAGTCTTGAGTTGGAAGAGCACCTAGCAAGTTTGAGGAAAAGCAAGGATCCTATTGTGGCCAGATTGTGACGAGCAAGGAGAGGGTGCTGGGAGATGAGGTTTGAAAAAGACCAGGGTCTCTATCATGTAGGCATTCTGAGAACACTGGCTTTCATTCTAAGTTAACAATGAAGGTACTGAAGTTTTTCTAAATGTTCCATGGAAGTAATAGCAAGGTATGAAATACAAAATTTTAAATATACTTGTGTATGCTATAAGAGTAATATAAATTAATATTAATATAAATATAAATTATATTTAAATTATTAATGACATCATTCAAGATGCTCCTATTCTTATTTTTTCTGGACTTGATAAAATATTCTCAGAGAAATGGTAATATGTCTATGATTATTTTTTTTCTTTTCCCTTATATTTCTTCTGATTTTTGCTCTGTGTATCTTTTTCGTTGTTGTTGTTAGATGTCTAATGGCTTATAATGTCTATCTTTGTGAATTGTACCTTTTATCATTAGAAGTAAGCATCTTTGTTTCATTTAAAAATTAATTAATTACACAATGACGGCCTTGAAGGCTCTAGAGCAGACCTTACATGCTTTTTAAGGGTCCCTTTGGGTTGCTGTGTTCAGAGTGGAGTGTAGGGAGATGAGAGTAAACAGCAAAGGGGAGACACAATGTAGTTTCAATCAGGTGGTGGTAAAAAGTGGTTGGATTCACAATGACTTTTGAAACTAGAACTTGTAGAGTTTACTGATAGTTTGGATCTAGCATGTCAAAGGAAGAAAGGATTCAAGGATGACGTTAAGGATTTTGGCCTGATCAAGAGGAATGATAAGAGTTCTTTTTTAATGAGATGGAAAGACTTCAGGAAGAGTAGGAAATCTAGGAGATGGAAATTAAGAATTTGTTTTTGGATATGATAATTCTGAGATGCCTATTATACCACTATAACAATTTTTGGGAAGAAGCACAGCTCTGGGAATCAATCGGAATGCAATTTTAATTTTGTTTCCTAATGTCCCTTTAACATTTATTCAGTAGAGGAAGAATTTTCCCTGCCATTGGGTGAAAATTCTGGTAGGCACCATGATTTTTCTGGCCCCTCTTAGGTATAAGAAAGTCCCATGGTTTTGTTTAAGCAGGAAACCAGACACTTCATTCAGAAACAAGAATGTCCAGTTCAATTTGTTATTTAATACTTGTGTGTTTAGTTGCAAATTCACGTCCAACTCTTTGTGGCCCCATGGACTGTAGGCCGCCAGACTCCTCTGTCTATGGGACAGGCAAGAATACTGGAGTGGGTTGCCATTTCCTCCTCCAGGGGATCTTCCCAACCCAAGGATCAAACCCAGGTCTCCCTCATTGCAGGCGGATTCTTTACCATTTGAGCCACCAGGGAAGCCCTACTTAATACTTAAATCTTCATTAAAAGGTCCTGTTTCTTCTGCTTCCAATTTCTGTACCATAGCAGGTCAGCCACCCACACTGGGAAGAAATTATGGTTGGCTTTCCCTGACCCCTTTTCTTGTTCATCATCTCATTAGCTATGGTTTCAGCATGTCCGGAATTGGTTTCAGCACTCCACTAGGAGGGTAGAGGAGAAAGAGATCAGAAAGTTCTTCCTTGTCTGGGGCTCTCCTAACATGATTTCACTTTCTCGGAGGCTGGTGACAGTTATCGTCGTGTCTTCCTTGGTTCTTTCGTGAATTGTGGCGCTCCACTGCTGTGGTCCACTCCTCTGGTGTGGGTGACGCACCCTCTTCCTCCAGCTGCTGTGCTTTTTTCCCATAGCTCGCTCCACACAGACTTTCTCATTTACAGTCCCAGCACCCCACCGAGCAGAACGCTTGAGCTAGGATGATGAGGCTCTTATTGACTCCAGTGTGGCTCACCTCCTGCCCTTTGAAAATATACACCCTGTGCCTTGGCTATCCCCAAGGGAATCTCTTCTCAGCCGCCACCCATTGCTTTAGCTACCTCTTACCTTTAGATTCCCCAGTGGCGGGGTGGGGTCAGACTCCAGTTAATTAAGCAACTCTCCCAACCCCTTTTCTTTAAACTGCAGGGAATACATATTAGCTCTCTGAGTCCTGCTCTGTCACTAGGTCTGAGCTGAGGGGATTTCCTGTCATTCTCCAGGGAGAGAAACTATTCACAGCATAGCTTTCTTCAAAGAAAACCTTTTGCAGGGTGAGATGGGGTGGAAGGTGGAAGGGAGGTTCAAGAGGGAGGTATATCTATGGCTGATTTATGATAGAAACCAACACAATATTGTAAAGCAGTTATTTTCCAATTAAAAATTTAAAAGAAAATAAATCAATAAATAAAAAATAAAAAGAAAACCTGTTACAAATTATCTTCAATCTTTGGTTACTGGACCATTTTATGACAGTGGCTACATGAGGGCCCCAGGTTAAACTGTTCTTAGAAACCCACCTTGAAAATACTGATTTGTGTCTGCCCCGTATTTGGTATCTATTGTGCCTTGGTCTGAATTCCCTTTTTAACATCTTGTTACGCTTTTAAAATTTGAGAGTCAACAGCAGATGAATTGCTTTAAAAGCCATGAGATTAGAAAAGATCTGAGTACTGAGCCCTTTCATAAGCTAGAAATGAGGAATCCACAAAGAATTCAGAATTTACCCTGTTTCTGAATTGGCTTAAAAAAAAAAAAGTTTAGGCTCTTAGAACTCATCCTGTATTCAGAGTTATAATCAACACTCTAGCAGTGACTTCTCCAACAGTGAATTTTCCATTTTCATAATGCCACTCTTTATATGTAAAATGTCTGGCATTTACAAAGTGTCCATGGTTTCATTTCAACTGCCTTATAGCCCTGTGAGGAAGCAAGAGGCAGAGGTCTTTGGCTTCACATTTTGAACTCTTTTTTCCATGGCCTCAGAGACACTCATGATGTTACCGAGTCCAATCTTGCCCTGATCACCACAAGATAAGTTGATGAATCTGAGGTGTTGGGGCTAGTAAGGGACTTTATTCAGGAGCCCATTGACTGAGAAGGTGGCAGCCTAGCGCCTTAAAATAACCATCTTGTCAGGGCCTGGTTGCTACGTTCTTTTATGGATCAGAGATGAGGGGGGAGGCGAGGAAACAAAGTAAAAAGACCATGTAATTCCTGCAGATATCTCCTAGAATGGCAAACCTCACATAGGGGGATGTGTTAGTTTCACCTCCTTACAGTCATTTCATTGGTGTGAAATGGAATATTTCCTGTCATATCAACAAATAAAGAAGTCAGCTCTATCTGTGATTCCGGCCTCCCCAAATGTGAATTTCTGGGCCAGTAAGCAGCAGACAAGGTGCTGTGCCATTTGCCACACGAATAATTCACGAATGGCACAGTCCTCCACAGGCGCACGGGCCAGGTTACCTCCCTGAGGCAAGCCACCGTTGCGGTAGCGTAGCGCTAGTCGCTCACTCGTGTCCGACTCAAGTCTTTGCGACCCCATGGGCTGTAGCCTGCCGGTCTCCTCTGTCCATGGGATTCTCCAGACAAGAATACTGGAGTGGATTGCCAGTCCCTTCTCCAGAAGATCTTCCCAACCCAGGGATGGGGCCTAGGCAAGCCATTATGTATGCTTATAGTAACAAAAAGGGTTAAAGTCACAGAAACAGATCCAGTGCAAATTCAAAATTAACCCTTCCTGGTTACAATGGCAGTCATAATTTTTTAAGGTTTTAAAAAGTTTTTTATTTATTTTTAATTGAAGGATAATTCCTTTACAGTATTGTGGTGGTTTCTACCAAGCATCAACATGAATCAGCCATGGGTTTACCCATGTCCCCTCCATCTTGAACCTCCCTTCCCTTCCCACCCCTCTAGGTTGTTAATGAGCCCTGGTTTGTAGTCCCTGAGTCATATAGCAAATTCCCATTCGCTGTCTGTTTTACATATAGTAATGTATGTTTTCATGTTACTCTCTTGATTTGTCCCACCATTTCCTCCCCTCTCCCCCCAGTGTTTTAAGGTTTTGCTAAAGTAATCTATTGAATAGATATATGGTAAAAGTTTAATCTCACATGCCAGCTGCCATGCATTAATCAAAGTTACCTGGAGAGCGGTGTTTAGCAGGATTCGGAGAGATAATGAGGTTTGGCAGGAAAGAGTACCTAAATCAATTAGTGATGACTGCCTTGGTTGGTAGGGGTTCTGGTGGCTTATGTGCCATACATTTCACATCACTGATTCAACAATTTTGTGTGTGTTAGGGTGGTGAGGGGCAGTGAGAGAAGGGGGCACAGAGAGAAGAAAGGAGAAAGAGAGATATTCTCTGGAACAGTTGCAGTTTTTCAAAACACATTAGAAGAATGAGAAAAGAAACAGCAGCCTAAAGCCATATTGGGTTATGGAGATGACAGCATTGTGTACATGCATTCTGAGAGCATGCATTTTTAAAGATGTGCTGTTAGCAAAGGAAACAGCCTGAAGTCAGTGCAGTCTTGCAAATAACTAGCCACTGTTACCCAGCATTTTTCTACCCAAATTTTTATTTTGACATATTTTGAACAGAAAAGTTAAAAGAATAGTACAGTGAATGCCTGTGTATCATTTTCCTAGATTTTCATCGTTCATGATTTCCTAGTTAATAATCTGTCTGCTTTTATTCGGAATTATTTGAAAGTAAAAATTTCACAACACTAAATCATTAATCTCTCAAGAACAAAGACATTGTCTGACATAATCATAATACCATTATCATACCTGCAAAAATAATACATAGGCCACATTTAGAATCACTTATTGTCCCTTAAAGTGGGGACAATTCAATTCAAATTGAATTCACTGCTTTTTGTTCACTTTATTTTGGGAATTGACATATTGTAAGATTTTTCATGTCATCGATAAAATGTCCTTCAAAAATGCCTGTGCTATTTATTACCTGAATAGAGCACACTTTATTTTTCCAGCCCTTTACTTCTGTTCCTTTATTCTATTTTCTCTTGATTGATTGCTGTCGTAAATGCTGTTGCAGTGGACATCATGGGGACATGGTGGGTTGGCCTCAGTATATGTTCCAGTTTCTTTTTATGAGCTTTTCTAGACTCAGACGACTAAAATTTCCCCAGCCTGTCTTGCAGTTCAAGTTCTAGATGTAATTTAGATTCCATCAGTCGCTTGGCACTTGCCTAGAGTTTAGAAGGCAAAAGCATGAGGTAGAAGTCATGCCTTTGTTACCCCTCTGTTTTTCCTGGAAAGTAGGCTGTTTATTATTTTTCCGTGCAGCATTACGAGAGGCTATGGAAAGCCATTGGAGAGTTGAGGGCACAGGTATGACATGATCTAATTTAGTCTTTAAAATTATGCTGGCTGCTGTGTGGAGAATAGACTGTAAAGGAGTGTAGTAGGAATCAGGAGCCAGTTAGGAGACCCTTGCTGTCTGGATAGAGATGATGGTGGTTTGGACTAGGGTGATATCTGTTAGTACAGGAGGTGAGAGACAGTTGAGTTCAGAATATAGTTTGAAGGTGGGATCATCGAAATTTGCTGCTGGGTTATATATGGGATGGGAGAAAAATGATCCCTGACTCCCTTGTAGCTACAGTTCTGGATGTAATTCAGCTTTCACCTATCAGAGGCACTCTTATGAGATCTGGAAGGTGAGACTGAGGTAGAGATCTTGCCTTGGCTGTTTCTGGGTGACCACTGCCACTGGAGTATATGGGTCCAGCTGTTGGAAAGGTGATAGGTTTGGTGGTGGGAATACTGGAGGTTCTCTCTTGGGGTTTCATTTTTCTCATGAACTAAGAAGCAAGGGTAATCAACTGAGATTGGCAGGGTGTGGAAGGAGGGACTAGCATTTATTATTTTATCCTGTGTTTCTTCCTTCTCTGCCAGGATGCTGCACAGTGTCTGGCCCCTAGAAGTTAGGCAGTTTGTTGTTAACGGAACAATTTTCTACTTTCACGTAAGGATTTACTCATAAAGCATCACCTTTGGCTTCAAGATAAATCAGTGCAGTTAAAACTAAAGCAGGGAGATTCTCATGTTCTTTAAAGAAGCAATCCATTTTATATTTAAATGTCAGGTTTCAAACAGTAAATGTTTGAATAAGTGTTGCTACGTTTAGAAGTTGTTAAAAATCAAAGTATAGTTGATTTGCCTATTATAGTAGTTTCAGGTATATAGCATAGTAATTCAATATTTTTATAGAATATACTCCATTACAAATTATTACAAGATAATTGCTTAATCCCCTATGCTGTACAATATATCCTTGTTGATACCTATCTATTTTATATACAATAGTATGCATCTCTTAGTCCCATACCCCTGTCGTGCCCCTCCCTCTTTCCCTCTCACCCCTGGTAACCAATAGTTTGTTTTCCGTATCTCTGAGTCTGTTTCTCTTGTGCTCCATGCTCTCTCATTTGTTTTATATTTTAGATTCCACATAAAAGTGACGTCATACACCTTATCTTTGACAAAGGAAGCAAAAATATACAATGGATTAAAGACAATCTCTTTAACAAGTGGTGCTGGGAAAACTGGTCAACCACTTGTAAAAGAATGAAACTAGAACACTTTCTAACGCCATACACAAATGGATTAAAGATCTAAACGTAAGACCAGAAACTATAAAACTCCTAGAGGAGAACATAGGCAAAACACTCTCAGACATAAATCATAGCAGGATCCTCTATGACCCACCTCCCAGAATATTGGAAATAAAAGCAAAAATAAACAAATGGGACCTAATTAAATTTAAAAGCTTCCGCACAACAAAGGAAACTATAAGCAAGGTGAAAAGACAGGCTTTAGAATGGGAGAAAATAATAGCAACTAACAAACAACTAATCTCAAAAATATACAAGCAACTCCTGCAGCTCAATTCCAGAAAAATAAATGACCCAATCAAAAATGAGCCGAAGAACTAAATAGACATTTCTCCAAAGAAGACATACAGATGGCCAACAAACACATGAAAAGATGCTCAACATCACTCATTATCAGAGAAATGCAAATCAAAACCACAATGAGGTACCATTTCACGCCAGTCAGAATGGCTGCGATCCAAAAGTCTACAAGCAGTAAATGCTGGAGAGGGTGTGGAGAAAAGGGAACCCTCTTACAGTGTTGGTAGGAATGCAAACTAGTACAGCCACTGTGGAGAACAGTGTGGAGATTCCATTAAAAAACTGGAAATAGAACTGCCTTATGACCCAGCAATCCCACTGCTGGGCATACACACCGAGGAAACCAGAATTGAGAGACACGTGTACCCCAATGTTCATTGCAGCACTGTTTATAATAGCCAGGACATGGAAGCAACCTAGATGTCCATCAGCAGATGAATGGACAAGAAAGCTGTGGTACATATACACAATGGAGTGTTACTCAGCCATTAAAAAGAATACATTTGAATCAGTTCTAATGAGGTGTATGAAACTGGAGCCTATTATACAGAGTGAAGTAAGACAGAAAGAAAAACACCAGTACAGTATACTAACACATATATATGGAATTTAGAAAGATGGTAACAATAACCCTGTATGTGAGACAGCAAAAGAGACACAGATGTATAGAACAGTCTTTTGGACTCTGTGGTAGAGGGAGAGGGTGGGATGATTTGGGAGAATGGCATTGAAACATGTATAATATATATGAAACAAATTGCCAGTCCAAGTTCAATGCATGATACTGGTTGCTTGGGGCTGGTGCACTGGCATGACCCAGAGGGATGGTATGGGGAGGGAGGTGGGAGGGGGGTTCAGGATGGGGAACACGTGTATACCCATGTATGGCAAAACCAATACAATATTATAAAGTAATTAACCTCCAATTAAAATAAATGGATTTATATTAAAAAAGTGACATCATATAGTATGTGTCTTTTTTTGTCTGACTTATCTCATTAAGCATAATATTCTCTAGATCTGTCTATTTTGCTTCAGATTCAGAATTCCATTCTTTTTATGGCTGAGTAATATTATTGTGTGTGTTTGTAATATATACATGCCACATTTTCTTTATCCATTCATCTGTTGATGGACACTTGGATTGTTTCCATGTCTTGGCTATTATAAATAGTGCTGCTGTGAATATTGGGGTGCATGCATTTTTTTGAATTAGAGTTTTTCTCTTTTCTGGATGTATACCCAGGAGTGGAATAGCTGGATCGTGTAGTAGTTCTATTTTCAGTTTTTTGAGGAACCACCATAATGTTTTCCATAGTGGCTGCAGCAATTTGCATTCCTACCAAGAGAGTACAAGGGCTCCTTTTTTCCCATATCCTTGACAACATTTATTTGTAGCCTTTTTGATGATATGTTAATCCGTTAATCCCTTATTTATCATTCCTCTCCCCTGTTTGGGCTTCCCAAGTGGCACTAGTGGTAAAGAATCCACCTGCCATGCAGGAGATGCAAGAGACACGGATTCGATCTCTGGGTTGAAAAGATCCTCTGGAGTAGGAAATGGCAACCCACTCCAGTATTCTTGCCTGGACAGAGGAGCCTGGTGGGCTACAATCTATGGGCTGCACGACTGAGCAACTGAGAACATACACAGCACACTCCCCTGTTTATTCTCCTTTGCTTTGCCTCCTGTGTATTCTTAATCACTCTTTGCCAGGCACTGTTATAGCCACTAGGGATATGGCATGAAACAAGATGGATATTGTCCTTGTTCTCTCATGGTCTTACTTTCTAGAAAAAGAGACAGAAAATAAGTGAGTGCAAGCATAAACAAGTTAATTTGAGACACTTATGGACATCACCAGATGGTCAACACCGAAATCAGATTGATTATATTCTTTGCCACCAAAGATGGAGAAGCTCTATACAGTCAGCAAAAACAAGACCAGGAGCTGACTGTGGCTCAGACCATGAACTCCTTATTGCCAAATTCAGACTTAAATTGAAGAAAGTAGGGAAAACCACTAGACCATTCAGGTATGACCTAAATCAAATCCCTTATGATTATACAGTGGAAGTGAGAAATAGATTTAAGGGACTAGATCTGATAGATAGAATCCCTGATGAGCTATGGAATGAGGTTCGTGACATTGTACAGGAGACAGGGATCAAGACCATCCCCATGGAAAAGAAATGCAAAAAAGCAAAGTGGCTGTCTGGGGAGGCCTTACAAATAGCTGTGAAAAGAAGAGAAGCGAAAAGCAAAGGAGAAAAGGAAGATATAAACATCTGAATGCAGAGTTCCAAAGAATAGCAAGAAGAGATGATAAAGCCTTCAGCGATCAATGCAAAGAAATAGAGGAAAACAACAGAATGGGAAAGACTAGAGATCTCTTCAAGAAAATCAGAGATACCAAAGGAACGTTTCATGCAAAGATGGGCTTGATAAAGGACAGAAATGGTATGGACCTAACAGAAGCAGAAGATATTAAGAAGCAGTGGCAAGAATACACAGAAGAACTGTACAAAAAAGATCTTCATGACCCAGATAATCACGATGGTGTGGTCACTGACCTAGAGCTAGACATCCTGGAATGTAAAGTCAAGTGGGCCTTAGAAAGCATCACTACGAACAAAGCTAGTGGAGGTGATAGAATTCCAGTTGAGCTATTTCAAATCCTGAAAGATGATGCTGGGAAAATGTTGCACTCAATATGCCAGCAAATTTGGAAAACTCAGCAGTGGCCACAGGACTGAAAAAGGTCAGTTTTCATTTCAATCCCAAAGAAAGGCAATGCCAAAGAATGCTCAAACTACCGCACAATTGCACTCATCTCACACGCTAGTAAAGTAATGCTCAAAATTCTCCAAGCCAGGCTTCAGCAATATGTGAACCGTGAACTTCCTGATGTTCAGGCTGATTTTAGAAAAGGCAGAGGAACCAGAGATCAAATTGCCAAGATCCACTGGATCATGGAAAAAGCAAGAGAGTTCCAGAAATGCATCTATTTCTGCTTTATTGACTATGCCAAAGCCTTTGACTGTGTGGATCACAATAAACTGTGGAAAATCCTGAAAGAGATGGGAATACCAGACCACCTGATCTGCCTTTTGAGAAATTTGTATGCAGGTCAGGAAGCAACAGTTAGAACTGGACATGGAACAACAGACTGGTTCCAAAGAGGAGAAGGAGTATGTCAAGGCTGTATATTGTCACCCTGCTTATTTAACTTCTATGCAGAGTACATCATGAGAAACGCTGGACTGGAAGAAGCACAAGCTGGAATCAAGATTGCCGGGAGAAATATCAATAACCTCAGATATGCAGATGACACCACCCTTATGGCAGAAAGTGAAGAGGAACTAAAAAGCCTCTTGATGAAGGTGAAAGTGGAGAGTGGAAAAGTTGGCTTAAAGCTCAACATTCAGAAAACGAAGATCATGGCATCTGGTCCCATCACTTCATGGGAAATAGATGGGGAAACAGTGTCAGGCTTTATTTTTCTGGGCTCCAAAATCACTGCAGATGGTGACTGCAGCCATGAAATTAAAAGACGCTTACTCCTTGGAAGGAAAGTTATGACCAACCTAGATAGCATATTCAAAAGCAGAGACATTACTTTGCCAACAAAGGTTCGTCTAGTCAAGGTTGTGGTTTTTCCTGTGGTCATGTATGGATGTGAGAGTTGGACTGTGAAGAAGGCTGAGTGCCGAAGAATTGATGCTTTTGAACTGTGGTGTTGGAGAAGACTCTTTCGAGTCCCTTGGACTGCAAGGAGATCCAACCAGTCCGTTCTGAAGGAGATCAGCTCTGGGATTTCTTTGGAAGGAATGATGCTAAAGCTGAAACTCCAGTACTTTGGCCGCCTCATGCGAAGAGTTGACTCATTGGAAAAGACTCTGATGCTGGGAGGGATTGGGGGCAAGAGGAGAAGGGGACGACAGAGGATGAGATGGCTGGATGGCATCACTGACTCGATGGACATGAGTTTGAGTGAACTCCAGAAGTTGGTGATGGACAGGGAGGCCTGCCGTGCTTCGATTCATGGGGTCACAAAGAATCGGACACCACTGAGCGACTTATCTGATCTGATCTGATCTGATAGTGCTATGAAGATGATAACTAAGGCTAATGTGAGAGTGAGAGGGTAGGGAGCATGGTTTTATCAGGAAAGACTACCTTGAGGAGGTGACTTATTTTGCAATGTAAACTTTTTTGTCAACGTATAACATATGTACAGAAAATTAAGCACAAGTCAAGTGCACAGCTTGAACACACTCCTGTAACTACCACCCAGGCCAAGAAGTAGAACATTGCTAACTGCCATAAGGAGGTGACGTTTGAGTTGAGACCTGCACGCTATGTAGGTGGCTATGCAAAGATCTGGGTTTAGAGTATTCAGTAAAAGAGGTCAACAGATGAGAAGGTGAGGAGAAAACCTTGGCATATTTGGGGAGCAGAAAAAAGGCCAATGTATACCAGTCTGTTGATTTAGCACTGCAATATTTGGTTTATGTGTTTGTGGCATGATTCTTAGTTTAAGATCGGAAGGGAAACAACACTTTTAATTGCTCTTCAAGCTCCATCCATCAGTAAATTGGGCTCTTAGGATCTTAGAGTAATTTGGAGCGGAGTCTTAGCAGGAAAGTCTTTGGAGATTTTATTTATTGCACACTGTCCGCCTTGTACAAGGAGAGCAATATCCGAACTCAGCTATAGAGAGTTGTTATACCATGAGATTACAGTGATTGGTATGACTTACAGTCTCTCACATTACAGTAATTCTCCTGGGTTTCTTTCAGTTCTGCCCACCTTCCCTCACCAAAGAGTGCCTCCTGCTGTCTTGTTCAGGGTCCTGGTCTTGACATTTGATATTCCAGGCTTTCATTATGACCATGCACTCAAAAATCCCTTGTTACCTAAACATTTGCATACAGGTCGGGTTGGTTCTTAGGAAGAGATATAGGGAAATAACAGGTTTTGAGAGGTGCTTACATAACTGGGGACAGCAGAAACACTGGTTAAGTCATTACACAAATATCTGTCATTCACATGATTAAGCTTAGAGGAGATAATGTCAAATTGTGGCAGAGTAGGCAGTCTTAAAAGTTTTCTGCCTGAGCTAGTTAAAGTTGAATTTTTCTTTAACATTAGACTGTTCCACAATTATCCCTATTTCCTTGTGTCAACAACAGTCATCCAGAATTTGACAAGTGAGGACTTCCAGTGAGGCTATCCTACCTTCACACCAGTACACAAATTAGCCTCCTTTGACCCCCCAGCTGCTTCTGCTGAGGCTTTACCGGGCCCCTAGCAACTCTTTAGGGTGTGCTTCCTGTGAGCTCACAGCGTGTCTGCTGTTACCATGTCCCTGCCGTGTCACCCGGAGGACTCTGCAGGCGTGCCCATTCCTGTGGTGGGCGCAGCTGCTGTAGGTAGGCATGGCTGGCACACTGTTCTGTGTCGGTCTGTAAAGGACAGTGACTTCTCCTATAGTTCTTCACGGGCTGCCACACCGAGCCCTCAGGTGCCAGAGGCGTATAGAGGAGGCCTGTCAGCTCCACCTGTGCTACACTCCAGTAGAAGGGCCCCAGAGCAGGAATGCCTGAGTTCCAAGGTGTTTCCATCTTTGTTTACAGTCTTTTGCTCAACAGAGGACTTTGAGATGAAACCAGTAGGACTGGGTCAAGAGACAATTTGGAGGGGTACATACCTGGCTGAACTCAGAATTTTCCCATCCTTAGGACTTCCTTACAGCCAAACCAGACCTTTCTTCCCTTAGCACATGTTCCGTCCCAGGAGACTCCTGAGCTCCCCACCATACAGACATCTGTCAGGCCGCTTCCCGTGTGCCCGGTGCGCCCAGACATTCCTGACTCGCATTAGCTCTTTCTCAAGGCTGCTCTGCATGGTCCCTGATGGGCTGTCATACAAGGTCAGAAAGGCCTCTCTCTTGCAGCTTTGAACTGGGAGCCCCCACCCCTTTGGAAGCAGTGCTCAAGGCTTTTTCTCTTTTTTTTTGATCAGTCAAAGCCTGATCCTTGTTTTGACAAATTGTGTCCCAACAAGAGAAGACAGCACTTGTAGTGAAACCACCTTAATATGTAAATCTCCAGGGAAGTAGAATCATTTCTTTAGCTCATTCGTAGTGAAGTGCATGAGAGAGAGCGGCGGGCTCCTAACGGTGTCTCTGACTGGAATCTCGCGCCCTGTAATTTATCTCGTGCGCATGGTGCCACTTGAGAAGTCTTTCGAAAATAACTGAGTCTCACCCCTGCTTTCAGAACTGTTCATGCTTGCCCTTTGCCTAAAGCCCCAAGTTCTTTATCATGAGCAATGGGGCTGTTCTTGATGTATTGGCCCCCTTACTTCTCCTGCTTAATTTCCCCGTTTCCCTCTGCACATCACCTTCTCCAGTCACACCAGTCAGCTCCAGGCCTGTACCTTTCCTCTTACTGCCCCTTTCGTCTGGGATACTGCTTTCCACTCTCCTTTACTACCTGGGGAACTGCTCATTCTTTAGGCCAGCTCACATGTCACCTCCAAGAAGCCCTTCCCTCCTGATTCACAGGAGTCTTACTGTGGAGACAGTGTCCCCAGCAGGATGCACAGTGCCTGACTTGCAGCGTCAGAGCAGAGTCAAAGGCTGAGTTAGGGACTGGCTGTTCCTAAACGCCTGGTGTGCCTCTCCGCAAGGCCTGCACTTTGTCCCTGTTGTGTTGGTGACATGCACTTTCTCTCCTTATTTGGCTCCTGGGGCCTAGTCTGCCATCCATTAGTGTATCAGGGCAGAGTGGGAGTACCTTTCCCCACTGACAGATGATACTATGTCGGGTTGCCAGTGGGGAGAACCCATTATCAACAGGATCCTTTAATCAAAGCCCAAGTCACTGCTAATTCACTCGGTATTAAAACAACAAGAGGCAGCTGCTGAGGGTGGCGGTGGCATGCTGGTAGGGATGGTATAGAGGAGGGGTGGGAGAATTAAAGTCTTGGAAAGTCAGAGCTGAGGCACTTAGAATGAGCCAGATTCCTTGGGTGGTGCTGTTAATGTCCTTTATCTGCTTAAATGCCTTTATTGTTACCCTTTCAGAGCTACTTCCACCTTTCCCCCTTTCTCTAACCCATGACAACCACTAATCTGTTTTTCATTTCTATAGTTTTGTCATTTCAAGAATGTTACATAAATGGAACTATACAGTGCTAACCATTTTAGATAGGCCTTTTTAAAAAGAGGCATAGTTCCTTGTGTGTGTATGCTAAGTAGTATTCTGTGGTATAGGTGTACCCCCATTTGTTTAACCATTCCACAAAAGGGTGCTGTGTATCTTGACTGTGATGGTAGTCACATGTGTTGAAATTGCGTGGAACTAAACACACGCACGGGGCTTCCCTGGTGGCTCAGATGGTAAAGAATACACCTGCAATGCAGGAGACCTGGGTTCGACCCCTGAGTGGGGAAGACCCCCTGGAGAAGGGAATGGCTGCCCACTCCAATATTCTTGCCTGGGATGGACAGAGGATCCTGGTGGGCTACAGTCTGTAGGGTCACAAAGAGTCGGAGGTGACTGAGTGACCAAGCACACACACAAACACATGTACACATACAAATGAGCACATGTGGAATTGGTGAAATTTGAATAAGGTGGGTAGATTGTATCAGTGTCAGTTTCCTAGTTGTGAGACTGCACTCTTGGTCTTTCTTCCTATGTCGACATTGGAGGAAACTGCATGAAGGATATGTATAATTTCTTACAATTGCCTATGAATCTACAATTATCTTTTAAAAAGTGTCTTTAGTGGCACTCTTATGCTGTGGAACAAGGGCTAAGTCCCTTGGTCTGGAACTCAAGGCTCTTCTGTGTTCTGGCTCCACTTTTTATCTGCCTTTTGTCTGTCTTCTCTCTCATGGGAGATGTATTTTCACATTGTGGACCCACTTGTGTGACGAGAACCAGATCAAGAAGTAGGACGTTGCCAGGAGCCTGGAAGCCCCCCACCTCCTCCCATCCATTTACTACTATTCGAAGGGTAATTGCTATCTGATTTCCATTCCATATATTAGTTTTGCCCTTTTTTGAACTTCATATAAATGAATTCATGGATTTTTCTTTTAAACTGGCTTTTGCCCAACATGATGATTAAATTATTCATGTTGCAGGTAGCAGTGGTTTGTTCATTATCATTGCTATAATTCAGCCCACTGTGTGAAGAAACTACAGTTATACAATTTTTATGTAGTACTATTGGTGATTACTTGGTTGCTTAATTTTGGACTATTTTAAATAACTCTGCCATAAATTTTCAGACACTGGAATGATCTTGTCAGGCATCAGAGAACCTTTAGGGATATCTTCAGTGTCAGAAGCTTTCTGTATGGGCTCAAATCTCATTAAACATAAGCAGATTCATTTTGGACAGGAGCCTTATTTATGTCATGAGTGTGGCAAAGCCTTTAAGTTCTGTGATAGCCTTGCTGAACATCAGAGAATCCACATTGAAGAGAAAACTTATTGGTGTGAAGAGTGTAATACAGGATTCATTGTGTTTCAAGTCTGGTCACCCACCAAAGAGCCCACAGTGCAGAATGCCATTATGAATGTAGTGAGTGGGGGAATGCCTTCATTTGGAAGCCAGTATTTATTGCCAGAAAACCCATAAATATTAAAATGTGAGAAGACCTTCACTTAAAAGCTTACTCTTATACATTGGAAAATCCACATTGGCACAAAACCTTTGTGTATATAATATAGACATTCTTTTTTATGGATATGTATATAACTGAATATGTAACTGAGTACATCACTAGAAACGCTGGACTGGAAGAAACACAAGCTGGAATCAAGATTGCCGGGAGAAATATCAATAACCTCAGATATGCAGATGACACCACCCTTATGGCAGAAAGTGAAGAGGAACTAAAAAGCCTCTTGATGAAGGTGAAAGTGGAGAGTGAAAAAGTTGGTTTAAAGCTCAACATTCAGAAAACGAAGATCATGGCATCCGGTCCCATCACTTCATGGGAAATAGATGGGGAAACAGTGGAAACAGCGTCAGACTTTATTTTTCTGGGCTCCAAAATCATAGCAGATGGTGACTGCAGCCATGAAATTAAAAGATGCTGACTCCTTGGAAGGAAAGTTATGACCTACCTAGATAGCATATTCAAAAGCCAGAGACATTACTTTGCCAACAAAGGTTCGTCTAGTCAAGGCTATGGTTTTTCCTGTGGTCATGTATGGATGTGAGAGTTGGACTGTGAAGAAGGCTGAGTGCCGAAGAATTGATACTTTTGAACTGTGGTGTTGGAGAAGACTCTTGAGAGTCCCTTGGACTGCAAGGAGATCCAACCAGCCCATTCTGAAGGAGATCAGCCCTGGGATTTCTTTGGAAGGAATGATGCTAAAGCTGAAACTCCAGTACTTTGGCGACCTGATGCGAAGAGTTGATTCATTGGAAAAGACCCTGATGCTGGGAGGGATTGGGGGCAGGAGGAGAAGGGGACGACAGAGGATGAGATGGCTGGATGGCATCACTGACTTGATGGACGTGAGTCTGAGTGAACTCCGGGAGTTGGTGATGGACAGGGAGGCCTGGCGTGCTGCGATTCATGGAGTCGCAAAGAGTCGGTCACGACTGAGCAACTGATCTGATATAACTGAATCACTGCTGTACACCTGAAACTAAACACAACATTGTAAATCAACTATAATAAAATGGATTAAAAAAGAGAGCTGGAAAAAACCAAATAACTCTGCTGTGATTGCTCTTTTATATACCTTTGTCTCACATATATACTCATTTCACTTGGATAAATACCTAGAGGTGGGATTGTTGGGTCATAGGATATACACAAGGTTTATTTTTAGGAGGTACTGTCTAATGGTTTCCAAAGTGGTACCATCAGTTTTTACTCTTACCAGGAGAATTCTTGTTCTGCATCCTTGCCAACATCAGTCTTACAAATCTTAAGTTTTTCTGGCGGGGTGTATAGTGGTAACTGTTCTGGAGGACTAGTTTGCAGGTGGGCTTTCTTCTCTTGCCCCAGCAGGAGAGCTGTTGCCTGTTGCTCAGTGCAGAGGGCATCATGGGGTGAGAGAGGTTTCCTGCTTCTCCTGCAGAGGCAGGTGCCTGTGTTTCTACCCTTTCTACAGACAGTGGATATATGTCTGGGCCTTTTGCCTGCCCTTCCATTAGTGATTAAGGCTTTGGTTTCTTATAAGAGAACATACTGGAAAATGTGTGCAGGCCAGTGAAGGCTCTCTCAGCTCTCCTGCCTGCCTCTGTCTGTCTGCTGAGTACCAGGTAGAGGCTGTGGAAAAGAGTTTGGGAGTATAAACTCCTCTTGTGTCTGGGGCTCCCAGGGATTCTGAACTTCATTCTAATCCACACTGGCTTTTAAGAATTTGTTATAATATAAGCTTTTTTCTTACCCTCTTCCTCCAAAGAAGTCTGACAAATGTAGAATAGCTCTTATGGCCTGGCTCTCCCTGGTGCGATTGTCAAGTCTTTGGAATTCAGTTCTTCTGATTGCCTTGTAACCTCAGCTCTCTGACGGGCTCCAGGGAGGTTCTGATTTTCCAGATTGTCTGGCTTCTTCCTCATTGTTGGGGTGGGAGTTAATGTTCTCTTTGTGGCTTTCTACCTGTCACTGTGATTTTAACCTGAATTTCTCCTGTGACTAATAAGTTTGAGCCCCTTTAATGGTAACAACCATATCTTGCATTTTCATGCTCCACTGCCTTTGTCTGAAATGTCCTTTGCTTTTACTCTCTGTCTGTTCCTTCAGGGGTCAATTTAAGGGTCCTTTGCAGCTGTCTCTAACCACCTCTGTCTTCTGCCACCCCTGTCAAACTCTCTCCTCCCTTCCACTTCCCTGGCACTTTTTATAATTTGGATCAGGAAACTGGGAGTTGAAGGAAGACTCCTGTTTTCTGGTTTTCATCTGTTTTCCTTATGATCAGCTGGGAGAAGCAGAGTGGCAGGGTGAGAGGTGGTATAAATGCCCAGGGTGGACTTTCAAGGGTCTTGGAGAGAGGACTAAAGCACAGAAACAGTTTCTTCCAAAACTATGAAGGCTGCATGTCATTTGCCCAAGGGCATTGTTTACAGTCTGGGAGTTTGTAGGAGGGTCACCTCATAGACCCCAAAAAGCCTACTCCTGGTTTTGGTTGTATCTTTGTTCCTTGCCAGGCACCTTTCCTGCCTAATTGAGCCCAAATTGCTGAAAATAAACTTTCCCTGGGTTATCCTCATCCTGCTGGGTATCAGCTTTCCCTAAAACCAAAATTGCTGCTCAGTCTAGACCTGCACACTTACTGTTCTATTTTAAGAGAAGCCCCCAGTCCATATCAGAACAGCAGAGGTGTCTGTTCCACATAAAAGTCCCTTTCCCTTTGGCATCTTCTTGGCTCCCTGACAGTTGTGAACCCTTTTTTGTATAGTGTCTGTCCCTGCTGGCTTCTGGGCAGTCCTCAGCTGCTCTGTTACTGCCCAGGGCAGCAGCAAGCATAGAAGTAGCATTTTCAAAGGAAGAGAAGAGAAAAATAGGATAAATCGCAGGTACAGAAAAGCAAGCCTGAATGCTGAGGGCTGTTATAAAGATCCACCTGTTGACTAAGCTGTGTCCAGGGAGGCAGGGGTGGGTGTCCTTCACTTTTTCTTTTCCTCTGACTCCATGGACTCCATTTCCCCTTTTCACTCTGCTTTTCTGTCTGGATTTTCTGAGTGAGTTGGTAAAGTACTTTATTTATTTATTTATTTTTTGGCCACGCAGCATGCAGAATCTTAGCTTCTGGATCAGGGATCAAACCTGGTCTTAAACACTGGACCACTAGGGAAGTCCCTGGGAGAGCACTGTAGTTTCCTATAATTCTGTCTCACTGAGCCCTCAGGACAGTGGTGTGCAGATAGATGTTTAACAACAGACTCTCCAGGAGAAGCAGCCCTTGTTTGCAATGTTTGCCCATTTCCATAGTGTAAATACTCCTGTCATAACCAATTTTGAGATGCCAGTGTGATATAACTGAATATGGAGTTGGGAAGAGATTCTCAGTAGCACACGATTATATGGTATTTCTACCATGTAAGTGAAATTGATGTTAGATAACCTCAAGAGCATAGATCAGTGGTTGGCAAATTATGGCTTGTAGGCCAAGTCTGACACATGGCCTGTTTTTGTGCAGCCCATGAGCTAAGATTGATTTTTACACTTTTAAAGTTTTTTTTCTTTTAATAATAATACACGACAGAGACTGATTGTGGTCCCCAAAACCTAAAATATTTCACATCTGTCCCTTTATAGGAAAAGCTACCTGACCTTTGGCATGAAAATGAAAGTGAAGTTGCTTAGTTGTGTCCAACCCTTTGCGACCACATGGACTGTAGCCTACCAAGCTCCTCGGTCCATGTGATTTTTCCAGGCAAGAATACTGGGGTGGGTTGCCATTTCCTTCTCCAGGGGATCTTTCCGACCCAGGGATCGAACCTGGGTCTCCTGCATTGTAGGCAGATGCTTTACTGTCTGAGCTATCAGGACCCTTGGCATAGGTAATAGTAAAATGTAGTAAAATAATTAGGAAGTGATAAATTTTGAGTATTTTTCACTCTTACATTTTAATATGATTTATTTGATTATAAATATATGTAACTAATTTTTTTTTAATGACAGCTATTTAATAACAAACTCACAAAATTCTCCCAAATTTAACAGTCAGTTTTCATGATCTGGTAAGAGCTGACTTCAGCATACCACTGCCTCACACAGGTCATTGCTGGAGGAGCCTCAAGTGTCCTTTAGTTCAGCCCCTTCCCATTATAGGTGGGGAAGCTGAGGCCCAAAGAAGAAAATGACTTACACAAGTTTACTTAGAAAGCTAGTGGCCGAGTCAAGTTTCCTAATTCCAGTCTTGTCATCTTTGTTTATTGATGCTGTCTAATATATACCCATCGGAGAAGGCAATGGCACCCCACTCCAGTACTTTTGCCTGGAAAATCCCATGGACGGAGGAGCCTGGTAGGCTGCAGTCCATGGGGTCGCTGGAGTCGGACACGACTGAGCGACTTCATTTTCACTTTTCACTTTCATGCTTTGGAGAAGGAAATGGCAACCCACTCCAGTGTTCTTGCCTGGAGAGTCCCGGGGACGGGGAAGCCTGGTGGGCTGCCATCTATGGGGTCGCATAGAGTCGGACACGACTGAAGCGACTTAGCAGTAGCAGAATATATACCCATGGTTCCCTTTTTATGGCTTTTACCTCTTTACCAAAGTTTGAGCCAGCAAAGTTAGCACCATATGTTTTCCTAGCACTGTGCAGCCTCAGGCCAGCACAACCTAAGAACTCTTGTCACCAACTTCACCATGACCTTGTCCAGTTTACTGACTTATTTTTCTGTTTACTTTGAGGGTAAGTATTATTTTTCTTTCCCCAGAATTGTTGCCCTAGGTATTTTATCAGCTCCTGACTTTTTGCCCAATCTTGTTTTTTTTCTGATAGGATGAGTGTCTTGTCTTAACCTCTTCGACCACCTACCTCCCCTTTGGGGTTTGCACTGAACACTCTTCTTGCTAAATCTTTGTACTTGTCAGGTGGGGATCCTGTTTATTGTGAGGGAACCTGATGTTTTCAGGGGGGATGAGGCAGAAGGGGGGAAGGGAGCAGAGGAAGCTGGGTCTGAGAAAGTGAGGAAAATGCTAGTATCAGAGTCTTATAAAAGGGTAGCTGGCTGGGGCTGTGTCTTCCGTGAGCTGTTGAGTGAGGAGCAGTATCCAGGCTGGAGAGAAAGGGAAGTGAGGAGGGAGAGAAAGATTGAGAAGAGAGAAGGGAGAAAGCAGCAGAGGCCAAGTCTTGGATTCTATGGCTTCTCAAGTCCCACAAGGCTAGGCTAACTTCCTGTGCATTGGGGGTGTCTCGGATATCTTCAGTAATCTTATAATTAACTTCCACATAATTTGAGAGAGTCTAAATGGATTCCTGCTCCTTGTGATTAAAGTTTCTGAAAACACCGGAAATCTAAAAATCTTTAGAGACTGAGAGGAGCTGAAGCATCGAGAGAAACTGACGGTGTGACTGAGCAGGCACCTTTCTTTCCAGGTCTCCTGGCTGCTGTGAAGCTATGATAAGGTCCCCATTACTTTTTGCTGTTGTCTCTTCCTCTTTTCTCAGCGTGGCTGAATGCCAAACAGTTGTTACAGCATAATTAGTGCAGTCAAAGCCAGGGGCAGTTACAGATATTGGCTTGATTTTGATGTATTCTAAGATCACCACAGAGAAAGTTGTAAATTATAAAAGAATTTATGTAAAAAATGGAACAAAAAATCTTAGTTTGAAGAAAAATTTTGTTTGTTTCTGTAAAGCAAAATTAAATGTATTTGAATCAGCAGATAAAAGAGAAAATTTGGAAAAGCACATGTATCTGGCATTAAAAACTTAGCAAAGATATTATATGTTGATTTATTATAAAGATGTCATAAGTTCACTTCACTTGCTCAGTCGTGTCTGACTCTTTGAGACCTCATGGACTGCAGCACGTGAGGCTTCCCTGTCCATCACCAACTACTGGAGCCTACTCAAACTCATGTCCATTGAGTCGATGATACCATCCAACCATCTCATCCTCTGTCATCCCCTTCTCCTCCCACCTTCAATCTTTCCCAGCATCAGAGTCTTTTCAAATGAGTCAGTTCTTTGCATCAGGTGGCCAAAGGATTGGAGTTTCAGCTTCAGCATCAGTCCTTCCAATGAATACTCAAGATTAATCTCCTTGATGATGGACTGGTTGGATCTTCTTGTAGTCCAAGGGACTCTCAAGAGTCTTCTCCAGCACCACAGTTCAAAAGCACCAATTTTTCGGCACTCAGCTTCTTTATAGTCCAACTCTCACATCCATACATGACTACTGGAAAAACCATAGTTTTGACTAGACGGACCTTTGTTGGCAAAGTAATATTTCTGCTTTTTAATATGCTGTCTAGGTTGGTCATAACTTTCCTTCCAAGGAGTTAGCATCTTTTAATTTCATGGCTACAGTCACCATCTGCTGTGATTTTGAAGCCCAAGAAAATAAAGTCTCTCACTGTTTCCATTGTTTCTCCATCCATTTGCCATGAAGTGATGGGACCAGATGCCATGATTTTGGTTTTCTGAATGTTGAGTTTTAAGCCAACTTTTCCACTCTCCTCTTTCACTTTCATCAAGAGGCTCTTTAGTTCTTCTTCCCTTTCTGCCATAAGGGTGGTGTCATCTGCATATCTGAGGTTATTGATATTCCTCCTGGAAATCTTGATTCCAGCTTGTAGTTTATCCAGCCCAACATTTCTTATGATGTACTCTGCATATAAGTTAAATAAGCAGGGTGACAATGTACAGCCTTGACGTACTCCTTTCCTGATTTGGAACCAGTCTTTTATTCATTAAGATGTCATAATGGCACTGAAAAATGAAAATTGAAAAGGAAAATTGAAAATTGAAAGGAAAAATTTACCCAGAATTCTACTGCCTTGCAAATACTGCTTTCGTTTCATCTGACGCTGTGCTTGTTCTTATTTACACAGGTAAACTTACACGCAGCTGCAATCACAATATATCAATACATACATATTTTTCAGTTATGAAAAGTTTCTGTGTTGCAATAATCTATAAAATTTTAATTTCTAACGGTTGAGCAATATTCTAGTGAATTTGTCACAATTTGCATAACTGTTCTTCTATAGTTAGATATTTAGATTGCTTCCAGTTATCATCTTCAACAGTGTAGTGGACAATTTTTTAACCTTTGATTTTAAAATTACAAAGTAAAATTCATCAGCATGAATCTCGAATAGTGAGATTACTGGGTGACCTGGGAAGATGGAAGTGGGATTACTGGATGACCTGGCACCATGGAAAGAGCACTGGAGTTAGAGTCAGAAGACCTGGGATTGATCTTTATCTGCTACCTGTGTGATCTTGGTCAGATTACTTAGTGTTATTGACCTACAGTTTTCTCACTTGTAAACTTTATTTATACTCTTTTATACCTGGTAGGATTTTAGTGAGGATTCACGAGAAATCTGCTGCTGTTTAGTTGCTAAGTCCTGTCCATTTTGCAACTCCATGGACTGTGGCCTACCAGGCTCCTTTGTCCACAGGATTTCTCAGGTAGATCTTCCCAGATGGCACAATGGTAAAGAATCTGCCTGCCAATACAGGAGATGCAGGAGACTTGGGTTTTATCCCTGGGTTGGGAAGATCCCCAGGAGTAGTAAATGGCAACCTGTTCTAGTATTCTTGCCTGGAGAATCCATGGGCAGAGGAGACTCGTGGGCTACAGTCCATGGGGTTGCAAAAAATGGGACACAACAAAGCGACTTTCACTCACTCACTCATTAGTATTCTTGCCTGGAAAATCCGTGGACAGAGGAGCCTGATGGGCTGTACATAGTCTATGGGGTTGCAAATAATTGGACATGACAGATAGCAACTGAGCAGGCATGCATGCAATGAGAGATCATGTAAATATTAGCACATAGCATACTAAAACATATTAGTTTTAGATAAAAGGGGATAGACATTTTTATTTACTTTTCTTGATCCAGATCACATTTCTTTTCAGAATATAGAATCATCAGTGATATAATGAGGATATACAGGTTTGAGTGCACCATGTTGAATTTAATGATTTTAAAAGTCAACATAATGGGCATAATATGTTAATAGAAAGGTGCTTAGGGAAATTTTGAAGTGTACAAAAGAAATGCTTAGATAGTGAGAAGTAAAAAAAATAAAATAACAGTGCCAGGCAAAACACAGCATGATATGAAATGACTGAAATAAGAGAAAGAATCAAAGGGACTGGGGTGGGGAGAGGGCTGTGGCAGAGGGAGTTGGCATTGGTATTTTTCTGCAGCATCTCTAACCTTTGTCAGGTTGGCTTGTGGGTGGGCTGCCACATGAGCATTTAATATTTCCCTTTCACCTAGCCGGGTAGCACACAAGCTTTCTCCCAGGGCCCTGGCAGATGCTCTCAACTCTGTTCTTCTCTGTCCACCACCCTTAGGGGAACAGATGCAATTCTGAGAGGGAACAATGCCTACATTGTGAGCCCAGCTGTCATACAGAACTCCCTGCTCCCCTCCCCACAGGCTGCACACCCCCCCCAATGTTGCCAGAGCCTCCAGGCCGCTCTTCTGCCCACTCAGGCTCAGCCCTGCCAGACCCTGGTGGGGGTGGGTGGTGGTGGGTGGAGAGGACAAACAATGCCTGGTTGTTCTCAGACACCACTTTCCTTCTTGTGGGGCAGCTCACCACCCTTTGTAGAACTGCCCTTGGCCCATCTGTGTCTCAGGAAGGTAGGGTTTTATAAAACTGGGTCCTTGAAACTGGAAAAAGGGATAGCCACTAGGTTCCAGAGGACCTGGGTGAAGTGACCTGGTCTGTCTGTTCTTGTCATCAGGCTTAAAATGGTCTTCATGAACTGAAAGGGAGGTGTTAGAACAACTCTGGTGAGCCACATGTTTCAGAACTGCTCTTCTGGAAACTTGCTGTGGTTTCTAGAGCAATGGTCCTGACTGAATACCTGCACTCTGGGCTGAAGGAAACAACCATCTCTATATCAGACAGTTAAAGTCTAGCACAACAATGTTCTGAGGTGGGAGGAAGATTTCTTCTATTATAATGGTGTTTGTCATTCTGTAGAACCTATTTTTATCCTTTGAGAGAGAGAGGACTGTAAAGGGGGAAACTGAGGCCCAGGAATGGAGAGTAGTTAATAAGAACTGGGACTTTGGAATCCAATCATTGATCTCTTGGGCAAAATTGTGTTTTTTCCCACCATAGCACACTGAGCTTAGAAAAGAGCAGAAAGATAAGGAAACGAGCTCTCCCAGAGACGCCAGTGGGGTGAGCCTTGGAGGGGCTCTGCAGACAGTAAAGTGCCCTGTGCGTGTGCCTGCTCAGTCGTGTCCAATTCACTGTGAACCTCTGGACTGTAGCCCACTGGGCTCCTCTGTCCATGCGATTTCCCAGGCAAGAATATAGGAGTGAGTTGCCATTCCCTTCTCCAGGGGATCTTCCCAACTCAGGGATTGAACCCACATCTCCTGCATTGGCAGGCAGATTCTTCATTACTGAGCCACCTGGCAGGCCTTAGGATGGGTTTATGCAGTGGAAGTGAATAGGACTCAGGTTTCTTCTGAGTTAGGTTTGTATTGGAGCTCCTTTGTGGTTTCCTGGGATACTCTCTACCTGGGTTTCCCCAGCTTCTAGTAGGACTGAGAAGATTGCCCTGAGCTGAGCATGCCCAGTGGCTTCTGATATGTGAGAAGCCACAGACGGAGAGCAGCTGCTCCAAACTGGTTTCTAAAGGCTAGTGGATCGCAGGTCACCTTGCTTAGAGACTGATGGTTTATGTTTCGCCCTTCGAATGGACCCTCAGTGTTTCTCCCTTCTACTACTACTACTAAGTCACTTCAGTCGTGTCCGACTCTGTGTGACCCCGTAGACAGCAGCCCACCAGGCTCCCCTGTCCCTGGGATTCTCCAGGCAAGAACACTGGAGTGGGTTGCCATTTCCTTCTCCAATGCAAGAAAGTGAAAAGTGAAAGTGAAGTCGCTCAGTCGTGTCCAACCCTCAGCGACCCCATGGACTGCAACCTTCCAGGCTCCTTTGTCCATGGGATTTTCCAGGCAAGAGTACTGGAGTGGGGTGCCACTGCCTTCTCCGGTTTCTCCTTCTAGGGTATCTCTAACAAGGAAAATCTCCTTTCTCAGTACTTTTCCATGACTCCCCTGGCAAACCCAGGTTCTGCTGAGTGAACTCTCTGAGCCATGTGATTGCTTTATTGCTAATGCTTACACCTGTGTGCCCATGCCCTGAATTGGTTATCACCTTATAAAGAATAAAGAAAGGAGAAACAAAGAGTTCTGGGCCTCTGACGAGAAGTAGCAGAGGAAAGAACAAAGGAGAAAGAGGAAAGGAGAGAATCAGACTCTTATTAGATCCAACTTCAGATTCTGGCCCCACGCTTACTAGTTTTGGAATTTTGGCCAAGTTACTTAATCTCTCTAACCTTAGTTTCCTCATCAGTAAAATGGGGTTAATAATAGTTCTCGTCTCATGGTGTTATCATGAGGTTTGCGTTAATGTGCGTAATGGTGTTTAGCAAGTGCCTCTGCTTATTAAGTCCTCAACTTTGTTTATAATTAATTTCTTATAAAACACAGTATATGTACATGTGTATATGTGTAAATAAGAATTTATTCAAATAATTTCAGAGTATTTTTGCCCCTCTTCCTTTCTTTCCTTTCTCTCCTTTTCCCTTTCTCTCTTTCTCTTATCTTTCTTTCTTTCTTTGCCTTCCTTCCTTCCCTCCCTCCCTCCCTCCCTCCTCCTCCGCCTCCTCTCTCTCTCTCTCTCTGTGTCTTTCTCTTCAGTAAACTTTATTGGGTGCTTACTGTGTGCCAAGGAATATCCCCAAGTCTGGGAAAAGATCTTGATGAGAATAATGAATGTTTTGTTGTCTTTTCTTGCCCATGTCCCTGAGTGAACTTTGGATTTGTCTATATGACTTAGTCTCAAATGACAGGCCCAGCCAATCCGGGGAGGTAGGGGGTGGATAAAAAGGCAGTGGGGATGAAAAAGGCTTCAGCGGGGTCTGCCTCCTTAGTTCTCTCCCTCTGCCCACAGCCCAGCAGGAAGTCTGCCTTTGTGATAGGAAAATGCCCTTTCAACAGCACCAGTGTGGAAGCTCAGATGTTTGTAACAGTTGCTTAATTTTAGGAACATGGATATATTTTGCCAAGTTGTGATCCCACCGGGCCTCTGAGCAGTCTGAACTTGGAATGAAATCTAAACCATGAAGTCTTAAACTTATGAAACTAGAAAAAAAAAAGTAATTTCCAGGTTCAAAGTAAAAACAGGTTTTATCAGGCTTCTGGATGAGAGTTGATCCAAAATATAATCATCCAAAAATAATATTCTGAAGGTTTACTTCAGAAAAGTCAGAGACCAATAGGTGAAACTTTCTTTGTAACAGATGCAAAAAGGTGAAATGTGGGGGAATATGTCTTCTTCCTGGAACATATTTTTTTTGTGTGATGTCAGATACTCTTATTTCTTGACTAGGAAAGAGCTATGGCTAGTAGATTTATAAGTTTGAATCCTCAGCTATATGGCTTACTTTTGAAAGGCAGAGTTCACAATTATACTCTCCTGAGATGAAGAGGTTTCAAAATGAGTTAGACCAAAGACAAACAGCATAGTTCAAAGCAGATTTGGCATATCATAAACAAACTATGAAGATAATGAAGGATGGTGATGCTCATGTGATACTTCCTATTCTTCCTTCAGGATGTACCTCAGATTTTAGCTTCTTCTGTAAACTTCCTATAAACTTTCTTTTTGTCTTTCCCTCAGCCTGTGTCTCCCCACTTCCTCGGGCCCATTTCCTTCCACCAGCTGCCTCGTGCCCCTGGTCTGTGGCTTCTCCCTCAGACCTGTTCACCACACCCATGATCCAATCTGCCCTCACAAAGCCTGAAATCTTTGGGAGAAGGGTACAGGTGAGGAGTTCCAGCTTGTCCGAAGTGATGGGCATTTCCCCTTTGGACACCACTCTGAGTCAAAGGGTTTCTTAGTCCTCCTGCCTGCTTTCAGGGAGGAATGGGAAGAGTCTTGCACAGGTCCCTGGGAGGGATTGTCCATTTTAAATATAGAGTGTTGCCTTCTGTCCCCCCAGCAGGAGAGTGGCTTAGTAAGTCATGACACGTTCAAAATGCAGAACACCATGCAGCCATTAAACATACTGTTTTTTCCAGGACTTTGTAATGACTTGAGAAAATACTCTTTTTATAATATTTCATTAAAATATAAGCTAGCACTACATATATGATAGAACTCTAGTTTTGTTTTAAAAACACATGCATGGCAAAAGGACTAAAAGGAAGCACACCTGCATGATGAGGTGATGAAATTAGATTTTAAAAATAGTTTCTATTTCCAGTTTTCTAAAATGTGTATATATCATTTTAGTGAGAAGAACTGTTACATTAAAAGAGATTATGCCTTTCCTTTTTCTCACACTAATCATGGTATCATTTTCTCATCCTTAATTTCCAGTTTCCAGTATGCATAAAGGGAGATTTCATATTTGCTTGAGGAAGTAGTTCCAAATAGGTAGTACTAATTGAAAAACTGCTTTGTCAAAACAAATTTGGATTAAATGAGTTTAAATTTTTTTTAATTTTTAAGAAAAAATCTATTTTTTAATTGAAGGATAATTGCTTTACATACTTTTGTTGTTTTCTGTCAAACCTCAGTGTGAATCAGCCATAGGTAGATTAGACATATGTCCTGTCCCTCCTGAACCTCCCTCCCTATGTGGGATGGGGAGGGAGACGGGAGGGAGGATTAAATGAGTTTTAATCAGACTTTCAGAAAGTTAGTCCTTTCAGCTCTCCCTTCTCCTCTCTCTCACATTCTCTTCTTGTATAAGCTTGACTCTGAACCGTATTTCATCCCACTGAGTTTCAAATGCTTCTTGAAATTTCACACTTTCTGGAACAGTCTCCTGGAGATGCCTCCTTGTCCTGCTCCTATTCCCGTCCTCAAACTTATGATTTCTTATTTCCTTAGGAGCAAGAAATGTATCTCTCTGGAACTGTGTCTCTGAAAGACACATTGACTATGCTAAGTTAACCTTCAGAAAGCTTTCTTTCTCTCTGTTCAGCACTAATTCAACTTTGTAATCTAGGAGATAGTAAATGGAATCCAAAAATGTTAGATTTGGAAGAAACTGCATAGATTATTTGATTCTACCTCTTTCTTCTAAAGGAAAGGAAATCTAGGTCCAAAATATTTTAAATGGCATTCCCCAGATCACGCAACATGAATGATGACATGTATAACATCATTTATGAAACGAGTCGCCAGTCCAGGTTTGATGCACGATACTGGATGCTTGGGACTGGTGCACTGGGACGACCCAGAGGGATGGTACGGGAAGGGAGGAGGTTTCAGGATGGGGAACACGTGTATACCTGTGGCAGATTCATGTTGATATATGGCAAAACCAATACAATATTGTAAAGTTAAAAAATAAAATGAAAAAAAATGAAAAAAAATCATAATTATACTAGAAAAAAAAAATGAATGATGACAAACCAGTATCAGCGCCAAGTTTTGCTCACTGTTTGGAGGCTGTAGAGCCTGTTGGAAAGTGTAAGGGTGTTCGTATCAGACATCCTTGAGTTCAAGTCACTGCTCTGCTGATTACTGACTGTGAAACTGAACAAACTTCATTGCTGCAAACATCATTTTCCCAGCTGTAAAATGAGGATATAGTCTGTGTCTTGAAGAACTGCTGTGATATTAGAAATACTACATTTCATCTTCCTTTTGGATGATCAAAGAAAAACATACTTTTGTTGGGTTTTCTTTGAGCAGATAATTTCTTCAGGGGAATCAATTCATGAATCATTGATATAGACAGCTATACACCCAAGAAACAAATATAGGTGTTTTCAAGGTCCGTACTTTTAAACACCTTAGTTAACAGATGTCTTGCATAGGTCAACACCACCTTTATCTCAGTCTGTTCGTTTCACCTTTTACCATTCACACCTCTAGCTGCACATCCCATTCTTCTCTCACTGACATGGTTTACTTATATACTCATCTTTTAAAAATAATTTGTTTCCTTCATCTGTATCTTCCAGCACATGTAAATCACTGAGAAAAATCTCTCTTCTTTTTCTTTATCCATAAATTTAAAAACTCCCCAGTCCTGGAAGTCATGTATATTGATACTTATGGTAATGATTCACTTGTGAGCAGGAAAATGAAATTAACATTCTTTTTCAGGTTTATTAGATTGTAATAAAATATTAAAAGTGAAATACCTTTATTCATCAGATTGGCAAGAAAAACATAGACATAATATTCATTATTAATAAAGGTGAGTTGAAATTTATATTATAAACTATTATATTAATAATTATTAATGTATTAATATATAATACCATATGCGAAAGTGAAAGTGGTAGCTGTGCAGTTGTGTCCGACTCTTTGCAACCCTATGGACTGTAGCCCACCAGGCTCCTCTGTCTATGGGATTCTCCAGGCAAGAATACTGCAAGGGTAGCCATTTCATTCTCCAGGGGATCTTCCCGACTCAGGGAACAGACCTGAGTCTCCTTCATTGCAGGTGGATTCTTTACCATCTGAGCCACCAGGGAGGGCCTAATAGATTCTATTTTGCATCGATAGGTGATTATTAATGCAGCCTTTTGGGAGAACATTTTGACTGTATCTGTTTGAATTTAAAAATGCACTTATCCTTTGTATTCATGCATGTCCAAGAATATTTACTAAAGTATTATTTATAATATAAAAAATTAGAAGCAACTTAAATGTGTCTTGGTAGGGAAGTGATTAAATGAATTATGGTTCATTCATTTTATGGAATACTCTGATGCAGATAGAATAATGTAATAGATATGCATTTATTGACATGGAGAGGTCTCTAAGACGGTGTTATGCGAAAAGAGCAAGGTGATGAATAGTATGTATGGTATGATATCATTGTATAATATGCAACATATAAAAAAGATGTGGAAGGATATGCTCCAAGTAGAGTGGTTATTTTGGAGAGGAAGGGGTTTTTTTTTTTTTGAAAGGTATTAGGATGCATATTTTTACTTATAATATTAAAAAAACTTTTAAAAATTAAATTTTAACATTAAAAAAATAGAAACTCCTCATGTGATTTTTGATGCCCATACAGGTTTAAAGACCAAATAACCTTGAAGTGTAGCAGCTTGAAACAACACACATTTGAAAGTATGTCATACTTTCTGAAGGTTAGGGATCCAGGAATAGCCTATCTACATCCTTTGCTTTAGGATCTCTCAGAAGGCTGCAGTCAGGGTGCTCACTGAACTGTCTGGTGAGTACAGCAGGTAAGTCAGAACTTCCCGGTCAAGCTGTCGCAGTTTTTGCTTGGTCATCAAAGAAACATGATCTTGCATCACCGCAGTGGAAGGTTATGCGAATGCTTTTGTTTTTGTTTTGTTTTGTTTATGGATGCTTTTGTTGTGTGCGGCTTTCAGCTGGTCTGCTTGGGTGTAGTGCTTGTGGGAATTAATCATTTGGATCAGTCACAGCACCTTTGCCATGTACTGCATAAGTCTTTTTTTGTGTTTCAGTTGCATTTTTTTAAGAAAAAAATTTTATTTAAATTGTTTATTCTCCTGCAAGGCTGTTGCTTCACTGTATAAAAATAGCACCAGCAAACACAGTATATTGCACAATTAAGATAGTAATATTCTTCATTGGACAGTACACAACTAACAGACTTTCCTCCACTGGCAGTTATTCCTAGTGAGAAGATCATTTTGACCCAAATCCAAGGATAGCTGTAAGCAAGTTACAATGTCATATGAGGTTTAAGATAACCATGTTATCCTTGAATTACATAATTTTTGTAACTAGTTTTACCAGAGATAATTTCAGGAATTCTGAATGTTATAACTGCTAGCCTAAAAATCACAGGATGCTGTGGAAAAGATGCAAGGTGTTTACCTGAAGTCATTAGAAAGTTAAGGGGTATTTTCTTCAGGAAACATTGTTACAAGTAGTTTCTTTTGCTAAAAGTTGCTCTTTAAATATCTATCCACTACTAAATTAAGACAACTATGCTAGATTAAATTGTTTCAAAGTAGTTTATTTAGGGGTTCCATTTTCACTCCTCAGTAGATTTTATGTATTTCTCATATGCTTCTTCACTCCTTAGTTCATCTAGTTCTGAAGGGTTACTGAATGTCATCTTGATCAGCCTACTGTCTTCATAACAAGATTTGTTGACAAGTTCAGGATTTTCTGCTAGAGCTTTATTACTTTTAGTTACTTCTCCTGATAGAGGAGAATAGAGTTCACTAGCAGCTTTCACACTTTCCAAAGCACCAAACTCCTCTTGTTTGTTCAACTTTGCCCCAACTTGAGGCAGACTACAGTAAACAACATCTCCCAGAGCTTCCTGTGCAAAATTGCTGATTCCCACTGCTCCAACACCGTTTTCTGTTGTTATCCATTCGTGTTTTCTGTGAATTTCTGCACCAACAACGGAGCGGGGCTGGTGCGCAGCAGGGCATGCTGGGTGCCAACCACAGCCCGCATGGCTCGCAGCACCATGTTCGCACAGGTGCAGAGGGTCTCTGCCCCGCATTTTTACCTTTCTTGAAATAATAAAGCATAGTATAACGAAAATGTTGCTCCCCCATCTTCAATATTAAAATGGCTACACAAAAGGTTACCAATTTTGATAATTGTTCTGAAATGCAGCACTGATGTGCCAGCTGTCATAATACAGTCATAATACATAACAAATACATATGTCATTAATACATAAACAAAATTGTTTCCAATGAGGTTAAAGATAAGTGCTGCTCCCAGGTGGCACTAGTGGTAAAGCTTCCTGCCAGTGCAGGTAGACTGAAGAGATATTGGTTTGATCCCTGGGTTGGGAGGATCCCCAGGAGGAGGGCATGGCAACCCACTCCAGTATTCTTGCCTGGAGAATCCCATAGACAGAGGAGCTTGTTGGGCTATGAACTAAAGTCCATAGGGTTGCAAAGAGCTGGATACAACTGAGTGACTCAGCATGCATGCAAGAGCCATTTTATGGAAAAAACTGAATGAACCTTTTGACCAGCCAATATATAAAAGAAGGCCAGCTCCAAAATAGATCTGACTGTTTTTCTCTCTTGTGGGATGGCTTGCTATCGATGCCAGATAGAAAACGGCATTCTGGTGCCCTGCAAAAATAGATACCCAGGTCTTGTTTGGCCACAGTTGTTTCTTAACCTGTCATTCCAATCAATAGACCAAACTAATGGCCTGACTTTTTCTGTGTGGAGATCCCACAGGTTTCCTGTCTTCTTGACTGGACATATGAAATGCTGTAAAAGACAAATCAAAAGACTTATTAACTCTCTTTGGATTCTGCCTTGACTTGGACCATTTGAAGTTTTGGCTTGGTTAATGTCTGTTTTTACAGTTATTCAACCCAGGGCTTCATTTCTTACCCAAGAGTTCATAGCCATGCCTATGAACTAGCTCAGGTTCACTCACCAATCCCCTGTGCCAGGGATTCTGGTCAGGGATGTCCTGAGATTGGGGCAGTGAGTGCCAAGGCCCCAGGCACATTGCACTCAGTTCCTACCCTTGTGCAAACAGCGCTGAGGGCTTTGCATTCTGATCATTTAATGAGTCAGTATGTTCAGTTAAAATATGTGAGCATGGCAGGATCGAAACATCCCAGCAGGGGCTAGATCTTGTTCATCTCTGTGTCCTCAACACTCTGTACTCAATGTGATACTGAGAAAGGAGACCTGGACTGGAAATTTCCCAGATCTAGGTTTATAATTTTGTACAAGCGATTTAAGTTTTTAAAGGTTCTACTTCATTGTCTATGCTAAGTTGCTTCAGTTGTGTCCGACTCTGTGCAACCCCATAGATGGCAGCCCACCAGGCTCTGCTGTCCGTGGGATTCTCCAGGCAAGAACACTGGAGTGGGTTGTCATTTCCTTCTCCAATGCATGAAAGTGAAAAGTGAAAGTGAAGTCGCTCAGTCGTGTCCAACTCTTAGCAACCCATGGACCGCAGCCTACCAGGCTTCTCCATCCATGGGATTTTCCAGGCAAGAACACTGGAGTGGGTTGCCATTGCCTTCTCCAATGCATGAAAGTGAAAAGTGAAAGTGAAGTCACTCAGTCGTGTCCAACTCTTAGCAACCCCATGGACCGCAGCCCACCAGGCTCCTCCATCCATGGGATTTTCCAGGCAAGAGTACTGGAGCAGGTTTGCCTTCTCCGTCTATATAGAGTGGGCCTAATTATATTCACATAATGCGAACATTGGTGAATTAGGTTTGTGAAGGCACTTAGCCCAGAGTCTGGTATGTCGAAGGCTCTCAGTTGATTACAATATAGTGAGTAGGGCTCCAAGTGGTCGTGAAGGGGAATCGTCCCTGACAGTAATCCAGCTCTACCACAAGGAGGCGTCCGAGCTCCATGGTTGATTGTTTTGACCAGTTCCATCTTCAAAGCCAGCTATGCAGTTCAATCTCTGCAAGTTTACACTTAATTTGTTACTGAAGAGTCAGTGAGTGACCTACTCCTTCATTCCTTTTCTATTCAAACTGCTGTGCTTAAAATTAAGACAGTCCTTTTTTGTTTGTTTGTTTTTGCTTATCTCCATGGGGGGTACAGGCGACACAGTTGGCTCACACCTTGTTTCTTGTTCCAAAGATTTGGACTCTTTGTGGGATGGTAAGTGAAACTAGTCTTCCTTATCTTATACAACCAAGGGGGGCCGCCTGTGGCCCAAATGCGCTGTGGCTCGCTCTCTTCCCGTCTTAGAAGCAGCCTCTGGCCGTGTGCCCTGAGCTCGGGCAGTGCACCTGTGGTCTGAAGAGCCAGTGTGAGCCTTTATGGCGCTGCTTTGCCTCACAGAGGTAAGATTAGGAAGCACCTTTGAGGAGGAATAAGCTGCCATCAGATGGGGAGACTGAGGGTCAGAGTAGGGCCAGAACCTTGGGGCTCAGTTTCTTCGTGGGTAAAACAAGAGAATTGGGCTGAATATTCTCTAAGATCCCTCCAGTGTGGGCATTTTTTCGTGTTCAGATCCAGAGGCTGTGCTCACAAGGCCAGCTGTCCGACTCCCCTGAGGTGTGTGAGTTGGGTTATGAAGAGCAGATTGAGATGTTGTGAACTCGAGTGTTACTGTGATTTATGGGTGTTGTAACCTGGCCCTCAGAGCCATGCTGAGGCTTTCTCAAAGTAGACATTATGCCTTGGAACATGCTGTTCTGATGAGCAACACAAAGACACATCAAAGACTCCAGCTTTCCTGCTTGGCTCTTGGGCCCATGACTCTCTTTTTTATAGTCCTGTGACGCTGGGACAGCATTAGCATTTACTGCCATTTGCTAAGCACAACATGGTACAAGAAGGCACTGGTCATGCATGTTCTCATGGAAGTAAGTGGCCATCCTAGGAGGAGAACTCAGCTTTCTGACATTTGTTGGGCATTTCGTATTGACAGCTGCAAGAGTACAAAGGAAAGAGCCCACAACTCAGAACAGAGCCTTGTTGTTGTCCAGTTGCTCAGTGGTGTCTGACTCTTTGAACAAAACCTGCCTGGGTTTCAATTCTGCCTCCTGTTTCTTGGCAGTGAGGTTTCAGGCAGGTAGCTTAACCTCATTGAGGTTTCATTCCCTACCTGTGAAATGGGATGACAATACACCCCCTGTTCAGAGTGGTTTTTAAGGGGTGAAGAAAAGGTATTACTATAAGGTGTTCATGAAATATGAAATTAAATTTTTTTTTTTCATTTTGACACAGGAGCAATATGATATGCTTTTTCTGTCCTGAAATGGAAGTTGAGGTAGGGTTAAAAGATGGAACAAAATAACCTGAGGACTTAAAGAACTTTAATGAGCATCAGGGTCTGAATTAGGGATAACTGAAAATAAAAAGAAGAGAGTGATTAGGATTATGTGGGAAAAATACACAAGACTCATGAATGTCCCTGAGCTTCTGCAAGAAGAAAAGTGAGGAATCTTGAATTCATCAGGGATTCCTGAAGTGCCAGATTGCCAAGGATCACATCAAGCTGGTGTCCATGGCTTCTAATCTGTTATCAGTCTGCTAGTGTATTTATCCCCTTTCTGACTCTTCTGTCTTATTGGACCATGCAGCTATCTGTTGAGCATCTATCATGACCCAGCCACATGTCACTGCTGGGGACAATAGGAAGCAAGGGCAGGTCCTGACCTCTACGATGTGATAGGAAAGGTCCAGGTGAAAAGGCAAGTTCACTACTCCTAGAGCAAAGGGCCTTAGTTGAGGCCTGCCCCAGCGAGTGGGGAGGTGTGGGAAGCTCTTCCAGGCAGGAGTCAGGGAAGACCTGGCTAAGGAGGAAGTGTCTGGACTGGCAGTGGGGGCTACTCAAGGCATGGTTGTGGAGGGACCAGTGATGGGAGAGAAAAGAGCCAGCTCCTGAGGAGTTGTGTGCTGCCTCTCAGAGTTAGGGAGGAGGAGATGTAAGGATTGTTGGAATAGGCTGTTCACCCCTTCTTCTTCCTTCTCATAGAGCATGAGAGTATATGACATAGGCTAAACATATCAGTGTACAATTTTAACTCTTGCCTTCAGGATCTGATAGCATCATCTTAGATACTAAAGGAAGTAACTGAAGGAAGAATAAGATCCCCAGTGAACATATATATGTAAATCCATAGCTTCTCTAAGGCACTATTGTGAACTAACTCAATCGGCATTTGTTTTTTTAAAATGTTAGCACTCAATATTGATGAGTTTCTGTTAAAAATGAGACACTGTCTGTAGTAGCAGTGGAGATTGGTTTAATGCCTTAGAACAGTTTGGTGATCTGTAGTGGCAGCCACGAATGTAGCATGTCTCAGTCAAGCAACTCTAAGCTGAAAACATCGTTAAGTTGAAAATGAATGTATATACCTAACTTACCGAATGTCATAGTTAAGCTTATCCTAACTTACTATGTTCAAAACAGTTGCTGTAGCCTACAGATGGGTAAAATCTTCTAACACAAAGCCTATTTTTGTTGTTGTTTAGTCACTAAGTCATGTCCAACTCTTTTGTGACCCCCATGGACCATAGCCTACCAGGCTTCTCTGCCATAGGATTTCTTAGGCAAGAATGCTGGAGTGGGTTGCCATTTCCTTCTCCAAACACAAAGCCTATTTTATAATAAAGTGTTGAAGGTCTCATGCGTTTTATTGAATACTGTACTGGAAGTGAGAAACACAGTGCTTGTATGAGTAGAGTGTTTAAGGTGGTCGGGCTGTCCACCTTTGTGCCTCTGTGGCTGACGGGGAGCTTTAGCTTGCTGCCACTGCCCAGCACCACAAGAGAGTTTCGTACCTCATATCACTAGTATAAGAAGATCAAAATTCAAAGTATGGTTCCTACTGAGTGTGAATCACTTTCATAAAATTGTAAAGTTGAAAAATCATTAAGTTGAGCCATCGTATGTCAGGCACTGTCTGTATATATCCCTAGGCCTGCACCTGCCTCTTATTTCCATTCACCTACCCGCTAAAGGCACTAATGGAATCCGTCTCCCCCTCAACTAAGCATCTTTTCTGTGTGAAGCGCACAGACAGCACTTGCTGCAGGGGTGTCATTTAAGTAGACGGGATGAGTGGTACACTGCTGCTGTCTTAGCAGAGGCTTTGTCTTATTGAGTGCTAGATTCCTGGGGGCCTGGAATTGCATATGGCACACAGTAGGAGCTCAGTAAATACTTCCTAACCCATATGGTGTGCTTAAGTGAAGTGCCAACTCATGAGTCTGTTGTCTAGACATTTAAAATGATCATTATGAAGATAATGCATAAACTCACTTATGTTGAAACTTTAACCAGGAAGAAAGCAAGACTTAAGTTTCACTTCTACTGTATAATTACCACCAGGCAAAATTGTATATAAATGTAAAAACAAAGCCTGAAATGGAAATAAAATAGGCAAAACGAAAATAGTTAACGTTAGTATGCTGAGATTATGGGCCATTGATTTGCAACGTTAAGAAGTTTCCAAAATCAAGTGAAGTCATATATGTTTTGACCACACACTGAAGGCTGATTTAAGAAAAATAAGGCAATACAATATTAGTAAGTAGAATTAGATTTAAATAACTACTTCATTTCACAACTGTTTTCCTCCCTTGGAGTTAATAAATATTCTTCAGGCATCTGTAATCTAAACTCTGGAGTATCAGTCCCCAGGCAATCAACCTATTCAAAACCAAAAGGACTGGAGATGTAGAAGAGTATTTTATTTTCAGTATCCATTGTGAGAACTCATGTAAGTGAGCAATAAAGAATCATGAAGAGAAAAGCAAACCCTGGTTTGTTGGGAGGTTTAGATCTGCTCGTTGACCAGAGATTGAGTTCCTCTGATGATCTGAGCGTGCGGTGAGGTGGGTGAAATAGGGCCCAATTGGCTTTGCCACAGAACAGTCTGATTTACCTGTTTCAATTTTAGCGTTTATTCTCACTGCAAATCGATGAGTTCCTAATTGTGGGTATGGAATCTGAAGTGAAGCTTCCTAAGGTTCAGTTCTCCATTTCACAGGAGACTCTGCATCCTTGGAGGAAGATGTGTTCCTTTTCCAAGTCTGATTTTCCCAGTCTCTGGCTGGCTAACAGTTCAAGCTGCCGCTGATTGCACAGAGATGCCTATACAGCAGAAATTCAGTGTTTGGTGGGCATCAGAATCACCGGGAGAGCTTCCCAGCATGAGTTCTCAGACCCTGTCCCTGGAAAGTCTAATTCAGCAGGTCTGTGTGGGGTTTCTAGCCAGCTCCTGGCCCATGAGGACACTGATGCTGCCGGCTGGGGTTGCGTCCCTTTCGTAGCGTTGGCTGCAGCTTTCTCAGGTGGTCACCACATGATGTTCTAGAGGTTGTCTAGGTAAGGATTCATCTCTTCTATGACCAGGTTACAGTTACTCCCTAATTGTGATGTTAACCCCATTTATTTCTTGAGAGGCAGTCTCACAGTACAAAGAATGGGAGCTTTAGAAGTAGGTCCAGGGTCCAGTCTCTGCTCTGGCCTTTCCTCTGTGACCATGGAAGCCCAGCCTCTCTGAGCCAGCCTCAGTTTCCTCACCCACAAAAGACCCCCACCTGGTAGAGGTCTTTTAGAGATTAAATGAGATGGTGTTGGGAAAATAACCTATCACAGTATCTGATTCATAGTTGGTACTTTATAAATAGTGGTTCTTGATAGAATTTCTTTTCAGATGCTATAGATACCAGGATGCTATTAAGTTGATTCTTTAAGCATCTCTAGGGAGGTTTATCAGAGAAAGCAATGGCACCCCACTCCAGTACTCTTGCCTGGAAAATCCCTTGGGTGGAGGAGCCTGGTAGGCTGCAGTCTATGGGGTCGCTAAGAGTCGGACACGACTGAGCGACTTCACTTTCACTTTTCACTTTCATGCATTGGAGAAGGAAATGGCAACCCACTCCAGTGTTCTTGCCTGGAGAATCCCAGGGACGGCAGAGCCTGGTGGGCTGCCGTCTATAGGGTCGCACAGAGTTGGACACGACTGAAGCAACTTAGCAGCAGGGAGGTTTACAAGAGCACCTTTATGGAGTGGGTAGGTGGAACTAAAAGAAAGGGAAATGGAAAGGGAGAAAAGCCTGATCTAATTCATTAAACTGAAGCTTCTCTATTTGCCTCATTTTTGTGTTATCAAAGGGAAAATGCTTTCTGTTCTGTCTGTCCTGTCCTATCCTGTCCTACTCATTAAAATTTGAAGTCCCTAAAATGCTGTGTACTATACCAAGTGTTTTCTATCTTTAAGGGGAGGCAACCTGAGGAGATGCCAAAATTGTGGATTTTGAATCAGGCTTTTTTGTATTTGACCTCCCTGGTTGCTTGACCTCCAAGCTGGTTATTTCAGTTCATTTTTGTAGAATAGGGAGAATAACACTGAAATCACTAGGAGGCAAGGTACTTGGCTCACCTGACTGATTGAAGCCACCTGATGGAGACTGGGAAGAGCAAATATAAAGCAATGACTCCCACTTCACAGAGGTATTGTGAACATGAAATCAAATACCAGATACAAAAGTATTTTGTTATAAACCATGAATTGCTGTGCACATGTGAGGTGAAGAAGAAATAGTTTCCTTTACACTGTGGAACTTTGACTGAATATTCAGCTCTTCTCTCCTGCTCCTGCTCAACCTTCTTGAGTTTTTCTTTCCCAATATGATACATTTCTTGGCAATCAGTTCAGTTCAGTTCAGTCGCTCAGTTGTGTCCAACTCTTTGCGACCCCGTGAATCGCAGCATGCCAGGCCTCCCTGTCCATCACCAACTCCCGGAGTTCACTCAGACTCACGTCCATCGAGTCAGTGATGCCATCCAGCCATCTCATCCTCTGTCGTCCCCTTCTCCTTCTGCCCCAATCCCTCCCAGCATCAGAGTCTTTTCCAGTGAGTCAACTCTTCGTATCAGGTAGCCAAAGTACTGGAGTTTCAGCTTTAGCATCATTCCTTCCTAAGAAATCCCAGGGCTGATCTCCTTCAGAATGGACTGGTTGGATCTCCTTGCAGTCCAAGGGACTCTCAAGAGTCTTCTCCAACACCACAGTTCAAAAGCATCAATTCTTCGGCGCTCAGCCTTCTTCACAGTCCAACTCTCACATCCATACATGACCACAGGAAAAACCATAGCCTTGACTAGCCGGACCTTTGTTGGCAAAGTTAATGTCTCTGCTTTTGAACATGCTATCTAGGTTGGTCATAACTTTCTTTCCAAGGAGTCAGCATCTTTTAATTTCATGGCTGCAGTCACCATCTGCAGTGATTTTGGAGCCCCCCAAAATAAAGTCTGACACTGTTTCCACTATTTCCCCATCTATTTGCCATGAAGTGATGGGACCGGATGCCATGATCTTCATTTTCTGAATGTTGAGCTTTAAGCCAACTTTTTCACTCTCCTCTTTCACTTTCATCAAGAGGCTTTTTAGTTCCTCTTCACTTTCTACCATAAGGATGGTGTCATCTGCATATCTGAGGTTATTGATATTTCTCCGAGCAATCTTGATTCCAGCTTGTGCTTCTTTCAGTCCAGCGTTTCTCATGATGTACTCTGCATATAAGTTAAATAAGCAGGGTGACAATATACAGCCTTGACATACTCCTTTTCCTCTTTGGAACCAGTCTGTTGTTCCATGTCCAGTTCTAACTGTTGCTTCCTGACCTGCATACAGATTTCTCAAGAGGCAGGTCAGGTGGTCTAGTATTCCCATCTCTTTCAGAATTAGGAAACACTTAATGCCACCTTCATCTTGGAATCTAATGACTCACTGATAAAGTAACTTTAATTCTGCTTGAAATGGTAGAAGAAATTCTTCCTATTCTTTATGACAGCACTTGATGCTTTCTCATGTAGGTACAAGTTTGTTGGTTGATTAGACAGTCTACTATAGAGGAATGATCCTGGACTTAAACTTCACAGACCCAGGTTTTAATCTTCAGTTCAGTTCAGTTCATTTACTCAGTTGTGTCTGACTGTTTGCAACCCCATGGAGTGCAGCACACCAGGCTTCCCTGTCCATCACCAACTCTTGAAGCTTGCTCAAACTCATGTCCATTGAGTTGGTGATACCATCCAACCATTTTATCCTCTGTCATCCCCTTCTCCTCCTGCCTTCAATCTTTTCCAGCATTAGGGTCTTTTCTAATGAGTCAGTGCTTCACATCAGGTGACCAAAGTATAGGAGCTTCAGCATCAGGCTTTCCAATGAATATTCAGGATTGATTTCCTTTAGGATTGACTGGTTTGATCTCCTTGCAGTCCAAGGGACTATCTTAATCCTGGCTCTGTCAAATAACAGATCTTGGCAACTTGCTTCCCTTCTGTATAAAGACAGTATCAGGGCCAGAGGTTAGAGATCCTTGAGTCTAGGAAAGGCAAAATATAGGCTAGTGGGTCAAATATGGCCCCCCATCTGTTTCTGTAAATAAAGTTTTATTGGGACCCAGCCCTGCTCATTTGTTTACATATTCCGTGTGGCTGTTTTCTTGATACAAAGACTGAATGAGCAGTTGCAACAGAGACCATATGGTGTACAAAGCTGAAAATCTGTACTCTCTGATTGTTTACAGAAGAAGTGTGCTGACAACTGCTCGAGTCCAGCACCCCCCGTCTTCCTTTTTAAACCTGGGAAGTTAATTCCATAAAGAGGAAGGAACTTGTCCAGGAGCGCATACAGAATCAGCAAAGGCAAAAAGGCAAACATTTAGGAAAGAAAAAATTAAGGTTAGTGAATATTCTCCCATAATCCAGAGCCCTGGACATATCAGTTATACTAAGATCTTTCAGCTATATTTCAGGGACTTTGCCTTCCCTCATTTTATATCTGTCTAAATAAGACAAATATTATATTTAAATGGTTCCAAGGAAAGGAGTGCCTTGGAGAGTCATATAATGAAGGCTTTGCTGTGTAACTCCAACACATTCATCTTCATGAACATATATAGCCAAAACATCCACTGGCATTTTGTTTTTATAGTACTCTCTCTGATGTCATGATTAATCTGAACTTCACTAATTTGGAAGTTGTGTTAATTTGATGACATAAGTTCTGGTTTAATTTATCTTTGCATATTCCTGACAAAATGGTTCATTAAGCAAGTTGATACTGTAAACAAAATGTTGGGAGAGTGGTGTTTAAATTACACAGAAGGGTGAATGATTTTTTAGGCACTGCCAAATCATTTAGAAGTGTTTATTTGAAAATAGATGATGACTAGGCAAATCACAAACCATTTCTGTTTGCTAATGCATGTTCAAGGTCCTTCAGTTGGAAAACATTCTGACAATGTCTCTGTTTGGATATTGAGAGTCACTTCTCTCAGGATAGTCTATAACTCAGATTTTCCACTACTTATGATCATCCTTTCTCTACAGGAAGGCACAAATGGAATATCAATATAGGAGAAGACCTTAGAAATATTAGTTCCTAAACTGTAGGGATATTGAGATAATTTAGGTGATAGAGTCTTGTAGTAAGAAGTTTTTTCCCTTTAAGTTACCTTTCAATCCTTTTTTCTCTTTTCTTTTTTTTGATTAGGGAAGTCTCAGATAGGTGTTAGAATATCCTTAACACCTCTTTACTAATTTCTTTGCTTCTAAACCAGAGAGCAGACATCAGGGGGCTCATCCTCGAAAGGCAATGCTTCCCAGAGATAATTAAAAGCCTTTTTTTTTTTTTCATTGTACTTATTTTTATGGCTGCCTTCTGTTCTGGCAAGTGATAGTGGTTTCCATTCATGGTAATTCTATCAAGTTTCCTTTTAAAATCAATTTCAAGGAAGGAAAACAGTGAGGAAACATGGCAATTTTAACCAGATGTAACATGAAAATAGTACATCTGTGTGGATATGACACAAATCACAATCTGGCATATGTTAATATGGAAAACATAATGAAGATGGGCTCACATGATGAACGTTGGGGTTAAAGAACTCGAGTCCAGTTGTCTTATTTTATGGCAGAGAGAACTGATGCCCAGAGAGGGCTAGAGACAGCTTACAGTCTTACAGCCTTGGTTTCAGAGTCAAGAACAAGAGAAGGGCCCTGACTCTAGTCTTACACTTTCTGCTACCTGATATCGCCTTGCACCAATTTTGGTGTTCCTGCCCAGGTACAAGCAAAAGCATCTGGGAATGTGAGCTAGTTCACAAGTTTTGTTTTTTTTTTTTTTCCTCCTACTAACCTGCCTTGCATTAGAATGTTTGCCTTAAACTGGCCTGTGCTGTGGCAGTGAAGCAGAGTTTGCTAGAAAGACAGTGAAACATAGGATTGGGCCCTCATCCTGTTGTGGTTCTGATTCCTTCTGTGACTTGCCAGGAGCTCATACAATATCAGCTGATTGAGAAGAAAGAGATCCTTTCTCAGAATGTGATCCTTTTAGTAATATCCCAGAAAGAATTTGTATTCTCCCCTCAATGGAGCTTGCTACTTCGTAACGTGGCCTTGGTGAATGCAATCTGAGGATCTTCTGGGGTTGAGGGGGAATGACCCATAGCTCTGAAACTTCAGATGCCTACTTCCTGAGACCCGAAATAGCAGGTTGTTGAGGCCTCTGATTGTGGAATCTTCTGGGAGTAGGAACTGCAGTAGTGCCTCTTCTGTCTCTGCCTCTCCTTGCAGCAGGTCTGGAAGCAGCCCTGCAGTCAGTCGGGGATGTGATCGCCCCTTTTCCCCCATGCTCTTGGCCTGTGGCTGAAGCTGAGATGCTGAGTTCTACTGTGGGGCCCCACCTATTGGCTGTGTCTCTCTGGCATCCCAGGCATGTGGAACATAGACAGATGTAACCTTCTTGCTTTGAAAGTAAAGCAATGGAGGGAACAAAGACTCACTTCTTAGAGTATTGCGCCAGGACACATATTTCCTATGCATTTTTTAGATGCCACTCGACCCACCCCAGCCAATAATTGTCCAGAAACCACATACCAGCTCTAATGGCACATGCTGACATTTGTTTTTAACAGTAGCCCTTCAGGTGACTCGGTGATTGGCAAATCAGGAGATGAAAGGCCAGATGAGGAAGCTGGCTGGAGATCAATATCTCCCCTCAGTCACTATTTGGAAATGACAGAAGAAGGCTTTAAATAATGGTAATACAATTGCTGCACTTATTGAGCATCTACTTTGATCCAGGCACTGTCCCTCCCAACCGCTCTATTTCTCTTGTCCTATTGAATTCTCTCAAACACCTTTGAAGATAGATACTATAGCCCTCAATTTTTTGATGAGGAAATGAGGCTCAAAGAGGTTAAGGTATTTGCTGAGGGCAAATAGCCAGCAAAAGGCAGAGCTGGGAGATTTGATCCTAGTTTTTTCTGATGTTGGAACTTATGGTCTTTTCAAAGTGCAGCGGCCTTTATAGAAATGCTGGATTATCAGGATTCTCTGGTCTTGTGAAAATTATACTATTTATTGATAACAGGTTGGATTATAATTCATTAAATGAGAAACATTACACATGGGGCTAGGAGAAGATTAAAAGGAAGAGATTATGGCTGGTTTGTTTTTGAATCCTTAGGGCAGATGTCCCATTGTCTCACATGGAGGGCAGTGACCAGCACCCAGCATAGGGCCTGGTACCAGGGGCACTCCCAATTGAATTGGATTTAGAATTATTTATATCCCTGAGCCCTGGAATAAACATGCATTGGTGAGAGGGAAAGTCATCAGGAGCAAATTTGCATTAAAGTTCCAAAAAACATTATTAATAAGTGTTTCACATTTTTAGGTGTTTTTTCCTCCAGTGTTATCTTTTCCATTCCAACATACACCCTAACTGTAATTAAGTCATTTGGATAATACCATCTTACATCCAAGTTTTCTGCCTCTCATTTCAGTTCAGTTCAGCTCAGTTGCTCGGTCGTGTCCGACTCTTTGCAACCCCATGGACTGCAGCATGCCAGGCCTCCCTGTCCATCATCAGCTCCTGGAGTTTACTCAAACTCGCATGTCCATTGAGTTGGTGATGCCATCCAACCATCTCATCCTCTGTTGTCCCTTTCTCCTCCCGCCTTCAATCTTTCCCAGCGTCAGGGTCTTTTCCAATGAGTCAGTTCTTCGCATCGGGTGGCCAAAGTATTTCTGCCTCCAAATGTCTCTCTATTCAAGCCCAGTTAATCTCCCATGGTCCCACCAGGACAAGGAGCATCTTTCCTCAATGCAATCCTGATTATACTTTTCCTTGGAAAAAACACTGTGTTCTGACAGAACCCTGGGAGGCCCTCTTCCCCCTTGAAGCTGGGGGTATTTTTGATTGCTCTCTGTCTTAGTGCATAGTGCTGTACCTCACACAAAGCAGGGACTTAACAGTTTTCGTTTTTTAATTGATAACCTTCTCTCTTAGTGAAATGTCCTTCCCTTTTTTCTTAATTGAAACACATTTCTACTCATTCCTAGGACTGTCTTGGGTCAGCTTCCTCGAAGCAGAGCCTGAGATGGGGATAGTTTTGCGTGTGGGTTGTTGAGGTAGTGCACTTAGAAGGAGAACCTGTGAGGAAGTGAGGACGACAGGGCAAGGATGGGGCCAAGAGCGACTTTCAGCTGAAATCTGACCTCAGTTTTACCCCACAGGGAGGAAGATCACCTCTGCGACAGGCTCAGGCCTTTTCTACCCTGAACTAGTCAGGCATTGTTGCATCTGTTTTTGTTTGGTGGGGGGTGGACGCATAACATCTCAGTCACTGGCAGGCCAGGTGGCTTCTGCCTGCTGCAGGCAGTTCTCTGAAGAAGGGCACAGCTGGGATCCCCTAGCAGCCAACTGAACTTCTGGGTGATCAGCGTGTGAACCAAGTAAAGAGTTGCTGGGTCTGGGGCAGTACAGTATCGATTTCCAACACCAAGAGCAGGTATCACCTCCCCTATGACTGGGGTGGAGCTTAAAACATGAATGATTTTTACTGTTACCAACATAGAATTTGCTGCCTTGTTCAATATTTGAGTTACATGCTTAGTCATGGAATAAACTGAAGCTTTGGAAGCCAGTCACATCTGGGATTCAGATCTAGCTCTGCCCTTCCTTGCCTTTGAACATCGCTTTACCTCACTGAGCTTAGTTTCTGCCTCACAGAATTGTTGCAGCACCCCATGAGCTATGAACACACAGCACCTGGCCGATAGGAGACTCAAAAGAGTGGATTCTATACATGAATGAACAACTTGCAATGAATTTTATGCTTTTCAAAGAGTTGTCAGTTTCCGCCTCTCTTATTACCCACACTCCATGGATAAAGAAACAGAGTGGATAGATCTGGTCACTTGCAGAAGGTAGCAGTCAATAAATGGCAGGGCTGGGTCTTATCCTGGGACTCCGCTAAGGAAAAGCAGAGGTAGATTTTGCTGGATTTTTGCCTGTAGTCGTCACTTTCAGCTCTGGGGAAACCCCAGTGAAAATTAGACTGGAGCCAATACTTTCTTTACTTAAGGCAGACCAAGAATAGAACTAATATGCATTGGGCGCCTACCATGTGCCACACACCAGGGTAGGCATTTTTATACCTAAAAATCCTCATAACCAGGTGGGAAGTTTCACCCCAATTTAGTAGATGAGAAAAGCTAGCCGGTTGTTCAAGTCCCACATGTTATGTGGAACCCCAGGCTCTCTCTTCAGAGATGGGCTGCCTTCTTGAAGGAAGGAGTGTGGCTCTTGCATCTGTCCTCTGCTGGAGTCTGACCTGACAGCGGCTTTTTCAGCCCTCATCCCATGCTGCTTACTCCCTTGGTTGTCTCCACCCCTGCCCAGTGTGTCTGCGGATGGTATTTTTATTGCTGTGACGCAGAACTAGACTCTTCCCAGGCCAGTGCTATCTGTCTGCCCAGTGGACACTGAAGGCCCTTCATAGCACATACCATCCAGAGGCACATTCCACACATGCATGGCTCAAAGGTAGCATTGTGTGGGCCCACATGTGTGTGCTTGCCCAGGCAACCTGGGCCCCAGGTGAGGCCCCTGGGATGAGACAGTCTGTCAGACTGTGTCTCGGGAAAGACTAGAGTGGTTGTTCCTGTTCTCTGTTCACAGATGTCTCTGTGCGGTGCCTTGGTGCTGGAGGCTGGGAGCCCCCTCTGTGACAGTCAGTGCCCTTCATTAACTGGGCCACTCATACATTGCACCCCACTTACTGAGCATCTGCTGTGTGTCACTCAGCCTTGTCCCTGAGGAGCTCAAAATCTGATGGGAAACATACAGAAAGTAAAAACCATTACTGTTTAATTTGTAAAAAGATGAAAAATTGTTCACAGTTTACTGTAGCTATTGCCACTTCCTAAGGGGAGTGGGATAATCCATGTTAGGGGAGACCCTTTGAGTTGGAGCCTTCCTCTCTTGTAGGTCCTTCCCTGATGGGCTCAGGCAAGGTTAGCTACTCACTCTTTCTTAGTTACACCGGGGGAGGCACATGTCACTTCTGTTGTAACTGTCCACCTACTTGTCACTGTCTGCCATTAGATTATGAACTCTTTGAGAGGTTGACTAGTGCCTGATCTTTTTGACTTTTGGAAGCAGTATGGTTTTGGGATCAGAGACACCCAAATCTGAATGCCAGAGCTGCTAATGACTAATTCAGGGTTAGGACAAGGGTGAAGACAGTCAGGCACTTACCTTGGGTGCAAAGTTAAAGGGGCATTGGCAAGCTCAGTAATCAAGGTAAACAAGGTTTTAGTGTAATATTTAAAATAAAATCAACATTAAGGTAAAAAATCCATGATGGACTACATTTTAGGTAAAGACAGGACCTGATACAGAACTTGCATGACTTCTCAATTGCCTCTGTGTAATATTAAGTTTTCATTAATTTGGATTAATTTCTGTATTAATATTGACTTCAAAAAATGTTTCCCTCAAGGAGCTCATGTTCTAGTGGAGTAGGTAGACATGTTCACAAATGAACATAATATACTGTAAAGGAATGTGCAACATATGTGTGCAAGAGGCACAGTTCACCTCCCAGGGTTGCTGTGGCTGCTTGTGGGGTGGATGTTGGGAAACACCATTGAGAAGTGACATTTGACCTGGGTTTTGAAGGATAAGAAATCAACAGCTGTGTGAGAGGTGGATGGTGGAAGAGAAGCAGAGAGAATTGCCTGAGAAGAAGCAGAAAATCATGGAAGTGCTGATATATCTGTTGTTGTTCAGTCACTAAGGCATGTCTGACTCTTTGCAACCCCATGGACTATAGCATGGCAGGCTCCTCTGACTTCCACTATCTCCCAGAGTTTATCTCAAATTCATGTCATTGAGTTGGTGATGCTATCTAACCATCTCATCCTCTGTCACACCTTTCTCCTTTTGCCTTCAATCTTTCTCAGCATCCAGTCTTTTCCAATGAGTTAGTTGGCTCTTTGAATCGGGTGGCCAAAGTATTGGAGCTTCAGCTTCAGCAACAGTTCTTGCAATGAATGTTCAGGGTTGATTTCCTTTAGGATTGACTGGTTTGATCCCCTTGCAATCCAAGGGACTTTTGGAAGGAAAAAAAAAAAGTCTTCTCCAGTACCATAATTTGAAAGGATTAATTCTTCAGCACTCAGCCTTCTTTATGGTCCAACTCTCACATCTGTACATGACTACTGGAAATAACATAGCTTTGACTATATGGACCTTTGTCTGCAAAGTAATGTCTCTGCTTTTTATAATAATACACAGTCTAGGTTGGTCATAGGTTTCCTTCCAAGGAGCAAGTGTTTTTTAATTTCATGGCTGCAGTCACTGTTTGCAGTGATTTTGGAGCCCAAGAAAATAAAAACTGTTAGTACTTCCACTTTTCCCCCTTCTGTTTGCCATAGAGTGATGGAACCAGATGCCATGATCTTAGTTTTATTAATGTTGAGTTTCAGGCTAGCTTTTTCACTCTTCTCTTTCACCCTCATTAAGAGGCTCTTTAGTTCCTCTTCACTTTCTGCCATTAGAGTGGTATCATCTGCATGTCTGAGGTTGTTGATGTTTCTCCTGATATTCTTGTTTCTAGCTTGTGATTTGTCCAGCTCAGCACTTTGCATGATGTACTTCACATGTAAGTTAAATAAGCAGGGTGGCAATATACAGCCTTGTTATACTCCTTTCCCAATTTTGAAACTGTCTGTTGTTGTTCCACGTCTGGTTCTAACTGTTCTGCTGCTTAACCTGCATATAGGTTTCTCAGGAGACAGATAAGATGGTTTCGTACTCCCATCTATCTATTAGACTAGGGAATGTCTAATAGGTTGGCTTGTTAGTTTTGGTGAGAGTTGTTCAGTTGATAAGAGAAATCATAATTTCCATTTGGTTGTGTTTCAAAGAGCATTCAAGGGAAGTTTCCCTACAGGCAATTAGAGATCCTGAGAGTGAGAATAGAAGAGAGGTTTTGGACTCAGAGCTAAGAGGTAGGAGGTAAAGTCATGAAAGAATGCTTCTCAAGGGAATGGTGTGGGCTGTCTGGCCTTTTACAGAAAAACTTAGCTGACCCTTGGTCTATTTCAGAGCTAGTGTGCATAGAGTTCCTTATATAATTATGTCATTCAACCTTTACAATATTCCTGTATGATAGATTTTATTAGTTTATTATCTCTCATTTTAGACATGAAAACCTTAGTGAGGTAAAGTAACTTGTCCAAGATTACATATTATGAGAGTCATTGAAATCTAGGACAGAGTTAAATCAGAGGAAATTGTCAAGGGAGAAGGTAGAGAGACTTTGTTTTGAATCTCTTTCAAAAAGGTCGCAAGTTCCTTGGGAAAGCTGGTGAAAGCTAAGGACACCACTTCTCCTCCTCTGCCCCAAGCACACATATGTGTAATATTTTTCATGTAATTTCAGGCAGTTGATGACTTCTGAAGTCACCTGTGATATTGTGACATAGGATAAGAAATACATATTTGATCTTTGTCCCAATTCTGGTACAGAACTCCTAAAACCCTTGGAATTTCCTCAGTGATAAGAGCAATAAAGGTGTCTTAATATTCATAACAAACTCCTTTCAACCATGCCTGAATTTTTGTTAATGAGATGAATCTGGGAAAGAACCTAAGGCTGGGGACTGGTTACCAGCAAAACCAATCATGTGATTATAGGATTAGAACTTCTAGTCACACCCTGCTGACCTCCAGGAAGGGAAAAGGAGGGGCGGTTGAATCTATTGCTGATAGGTAATGATTTAATCAACCATTGTAACAGAGCAAAATCGGATAAAAATCGGAAAAGAGGATGGTATCGATTTTTTAAAAAATAAATTAGGATGAATCTCCATTGACATACCACACTCCATGGTTTACCTTAGGATTCACTCTTGGTGTTGTGCATTCTGTGGGTTTGGATAACTATAATAATATGTATCAACCATTATAATGTCATACAGAGTGTTTTCACTGCCCTAAAAATCCTTTGTGCTTTCTCTGTTTAACTTTCTTCCACCCCATCCCTGGTAGCAACTAATCTTTCTATTGTCTCCATAGTTTTGCCTTTTCCAGAAGGTCAGTGTAGCCTTTTCAGATTGGCTTTTTTCTCTTAGTAATATAAATGTAAGTTTCCTCATGTTCTTTTTGTGGCTTCTTAGCACTAAATATAGGGTTGGCCAAAAAGTTTATTTGGATTTTCCTGTATGATGCTATGGAAAAACCTGAACAAACTTTTTGGCCAGCCCAATAGTATTCCATTGTCTGGCTGTACCACAGTTTGTTCGTTCATTCACCTACAGAGTACATCTTGGTTGCTTCCATGTTTTGGCAATTATGAATAAAGTTGCTATAAACATCTGTGTGTTGGTTTTTGTGTGGATGTAAGTTTTTAGCGCCTTGTATAAATGTTAAAGAGTGTAGTTGCTGGATTGTATGTAAGAATATGCAAAACCCAACCAATCCGTCTTCCAAAGTGACTTACCATTTTGCCTCCCTACTAGCAAGATAAGAGGACTCCTGTTGCCCCACATCCTTGTAGCATTTGGTCTCGTTAGCCATTCTAACAGATGTGGTGTCATTTCCCTTTTGACGTGTAATGTGGAGCATATTTTCGTATGTTTATTTGCCATTAGTAAATTTTTTTTTGGTGAAGTGCCTGTTAAGATCTTGGCCCATTTTTAAAGTTGAGTTTCAAGAGTTCTTTGTATGTTTTTGGTTATTAGTCCTTTATCAGATGTGTCTTATGCAAATGTTTTCTCAGTCTGTGGCTTGTCTTCTCATTCTCTTGATTTTGTCTTAAAAATGAAAGTTTTAAATTTTATTGAAATGCAGCTTATCAATTATTTTTTTCATGGATTTCCTTTTTGCTGTTATAGTTAAAAAGGTATTACCATATCCAAGGTCATCTAGGTTTTCTTCTGTGATATCTTCTAGGAGTTTTATAGTTTTGTACTTTACATTTAGGTCCATGATTTATTTTGAGTTGATTTTTGTGAAGGCTGTCAGGGTCCTAGTGTGGCTTTAATTTTATATTTCTCTTATGAAAAATGCTATTAAGCTTTTTTTCCCACTTATTTCACATTTGTATATTTACTTTTGTGGAATATTTATTCAAGTCTTTTGCCCAGCTTATTTGGGTTGTTTGTGTGTTTTGTTAATTTGTAAGGGTTCTTTATATACTCATTCCCCAACCCCCCCCCCCCCCCCCCCGCCCCCATGGATTTCCAGTGTTTCAGCACCATTTGTTGAAAAAACTTTTCTCATTGAATTGACTTGGTTGATACCTAGTAAAAATGAGTAAAAAATGAGTTGGTTCTATATGTATGAATCTATTACTGAGCTCTCTATTTTGTTTCATTCATCTATTTGTCTGATGTCAATACTGCCTTGTTTTGATTATAGTGGCTTTTTAGTGAGTCTTTAATTCAGGTAGTGTAAATATTTCAACTTTTCTTCCTTTTTTTTGAGATTGTTTATTTTGGTCATTATAGGACTTTTGCTTTTCATATACATTTTAGAATCAACTTGTTAGCTAGAATTTTGACTGGGATAGCTTTTTGTTTATACATCAACTTGAAGGTATGGATACCTGACTCTATTGCCTTTTGGATCCATGAACTTAGTGTTTATCTCCACATAATCAGATTGAGAAAATTTCATTTGTCTTCAGTTTCCCCCTTTTTTCTATTATGAATTGGTGTTAAATTTTGTCAAATATCTTTTCTCATCTATTTATCATCACATGATTTTTCTCTCTTATTCTGTGAATGTGTTAATGAAATTAATTGACTGTTAAACTGATATTAATGCCTGCATTTCTGGGATAAACTTCAGTTGGTCATGATATGTTATTTTTGTATATTGCTTAATTATATTGATATATTGTTAATATGTTAAAGACTTTTACATGTATGATCATGAGGAGTCTTTCTTGCTTGGTTTTGATATCAAATAATGCTGCCTTTGAAAAATATTTTGTTTTATTTTCTGAAAGAGTCTATAAATTTGGCATTTTATTTTCCTTAAATAGTTGATATAATTCATTGGTGAAGCTATCTGGACCTGGAGTTTTCCTTTTTGGAAGGATTTTGATAATGAATCAAATTAAAAAATAGATATGGTACAGTTTGGTTTTCTAGTTTTTAAGTTTTGGTAAATTATCTTTTTAAAGCAACTTCTCCATTTATCTTAGTTTTCAGATTTGTTAGCATAAGGTTGTCTATTTATGACCCCTATTATTCTTTTTTAAAAAATGTATGAGTTTATTTATGGCTGTGCTAGGTCTCCATTGCTCCGTGGCTTTTTCTCTAGTTGCAGCCGGTTGAGGGTGCTACCCTTCATTGGCGTGTGCAGGCTTTTCACTGTATGGCTTCTCCTGTTGCAGAGCACGGGCCCTAGGGAGCCTGGGCTTCAGTAGTTGTGGCCCGTGGGCTTAATAGTTGCGGTTCCTGGGCTCTAGAACATAGGCTCAATAGTTGTGGCACACAGGCTTAGTTGCTCTGTAGCATGTAGGATCTTCCTGGACCAGGGATTGAATCTGTATCTCCTACATTGGCAGGTGGATTCTCTACCCTGGAGCTACCAGGGAAGCACTCCTATTGTCCTTTTAATATCTGTCAGATCTGGACTGAAGTCCATTTTTCATTTCTTATGTTGTTACTTTATGCTTTTTTGTGTGTGTGTTATTAGCATTTTATCACTTTTATTATTTCTGATAAAAAAACCAGCTTCTGACTTACAAAATTTTCTCTATTTTTGTCCATTTTCTATTTCATTGATTCTGTTCTGATTTAAAAAATTTTTTTCTCCCCGAGGAAGAGTTTGCCACTTTCTGGAACTTAGTTTGTTTGGATTTCTGTATGTTGTCACCTCTATGATGTGCTTGTAAAAAACTGTGATTTGGTAGTACACCTGGCTTGGTCATGTTATGGTGGGAACAATAATCTCTTCTGACTCTCTACATCCTCTCTAACTGGAACTGCATCCATCTTTTAAATAAATATGCTGCACAATGAGTATTATTATTTCAGTTGCGTTCTTGTGGCAAAGCCCTGCTGAACTTTGAACACCAGTGAGTTCTCACTTACCATCCTCCACATCCCTTCCCCACCACATCAGTCGCTTGATTGCTGAGTCTTAAATACCCATAGAACGTGCCAGACTCAGCTTTTGTGTGGGATTCAAAGAGTTTTCTGGAAGAATAGTTTTGGTTATTAAAGAAAAGAGTCCAGGGAAGCAAATGCTGGTATAATGGTCAGAGCTGGGTGCCCTCTAATTTGTGGGCTTTGTGTTTTGAGAAAGAATGAAAACTTCTAGCCTGTGACACATCCTGGCCAGGACTTGTTATAGCAGCTAATGTTTATCAGCCATATTGTTTTCCATGTCCTGTTTCAGGCTGTCTGCCGTCTTGTCTCCAGTAAGAGGATGGGTCATGGCAGAAGTGGGTAAAATAGGAATAATAAAACCTATCCTGCAGGGCTGGTAGTAATGAAATGAGGTAATGTCTGTGACACAGATGGCATGTAATAGATGCTTAATAAATGCAACCTCTTATTACCTTTAGTTAGAAGAAAGGGGCTCTCAGAATTGAGGATGTTTTTATTTTCATGTAGAGACTGTATAGGACTGTTCAGAACTTGTGTAGCTTCTGTTACTTGTGTAACTCAATTTAAACCTTAACCCTCTCCCCCGCCTGATTTAAACCTAGTTAAAGAACTGATGGGGTATGCTCAACAGTATTCTATATTCCTCATCAACCTTGGAGCCTCCTGCAAAAAGTTCATTAAAGGGAAGAAGGAGTCAGGAGCATAAGCTTGGTCCTAGCCTTAGGGGCAACGCTAATCCTGTTCTTAGATCTCTCTTGTGCTGCAGCCCTTGTGGATTCCTGTCTTTGTTGTTAGAACAGAAGGTGGTGTCTGTAAAAATCTTGTTGTTGTTCAGTCACTAAGTTGTGTCCAAACTCTTGGGACCTAATGGACTACAGCATGCCAGGCTTCCCTGTCCTTCACTATCTCCTGGAGTTTGCTCACATTCATGTCCATTGAGTCAGTGATGCTAGCTAAGTATCTCATCCATCTATTTAATTTGGTCTGAAATCATTTTGTGTTGAAATCAGGATTTCAAAGAGATCTGCACTCTTGTGTTTATTGCAGCATTATTCTCTATAGCAATATATGGAAACAAATAAACATCCATCAAAAGAAGAATAGATAAAGAAAATGTGATATGTATACACACACACACACACACACACATATAATAGATTATTGATCAACCTTAAAAAAAAGGAAATTTTTGACACGTGTGACATCATGAATGAACTCAGAGAACAGTATGCTAGGTGAAATAAGCCAGTCATAGAAGAACAAGGGCTGCATGAGTCCTGTTATGTGAGGTATCTAAATTAGTCAAAGACATAGAAGCAGAGTGGAATGGTGGTGGCCAGGGACTGAGGGGAGGAATAAATGGTGATTTGTTGCTCAGTGGGTATAATATTTTAGTTATGTAAGATGAATAGGTTCTAGAGATCTGTTAGAACGTAGTATCTGTATTAACCTACTGTACACTTAAACATCTGTTAAGAGGGTTATCTTAAGACTTCTCACCCCCACCCCCCCCCGCCCCCACCCCCCACACAAAGGACTAAAGAAACTTTTGGAGGTGGTAGATATGTTTATTATCTGATTGTGTATGCATACAGAATATGTGTATGTATGTGCATATATCACAGGTGTATGCATATGTCCCAACTCATGGCATTGGATATATTAAGCATGCAGTTTTTTGGTACATCAATTATATTTCTGTAAGTCTGTTAAAAATAAAATAATTCTGTGATGCTGAGTCCATTACCATATAGCTTTAAGATCAATGTGTTAGAGTGTGGCATGAGGGTAGGAGAGAGTTCTGCTACTTGTTAGGGAGCAGCACATATCTTTTTTGTCCCTCTCCTTCTTAAATCTCCTGGCCACCTCCCACCCCATCTCACCCCTCTAGGTTATCACAGAGCGCCAGTTGGAGTTCCCTGAGTCACATAGCAAATTCCCACTGGCTATCTATTTTACGTATGGTAATGTATATGTTCCCACGCTGCCCTCTTCATTTGTCCCACCCTCTTCTTCCCCCACTGTGCCCACAAGTCTGTTCTCTAAGTCTGTCTCTCTATTGCTGCCCTTCAAATGGCTTCATCTTTCTAGATTCCACATATATGTGTTAATATATGATATTTGTTTTTCTCTTTCTGACTTACTTCATTCTGTATAATAGGCTCTAGGCTCATCCACCTCATTAGAACTGATTCAAATGCATTCCTTTTTATGGCTGAGTAATATTCAATTTTACATATATACCAGAACTGCTTTATCTATTCATCTGTCAATTGGCATCTAGGTTGCTTCATGTCCTAGCTGTTGTAAATAGTGGCCACATGTTTTGGCTAAGTGGCTGACATCAGTGGGTAGAGGCAAAGTCTTCAGCTGGGGCTCTGACCATAGTGTCATTTCAAGGTCTTCCCAACTTAGGGATACCTCCTTTCTCTAGACCCAAGTCTTCTGTTTTTCTTAATGTAATAGGAAAAAAATTTGGGCCACTAGAGACAGAGTTCGGTCTCATCCAGTTTTGTTCATTGTAAATTCAACTCATAAGCAATATCCTGCTTGATGGTGGAAATCTTCAACTGCCTGCAAGATCCTGGGCTCAGAGCTCATGGCAGTGACCAAGACAAGGGTTTGTCCTTGTAACTGAGTCTCTCATGGTTGAGGTTGCCCCCAGCAAGGAGAGGAGCCTCCTGTGACCATTTTCAGTATATGCTTTGGTGCAGAAATTGTGGACTCAAGGTAAAATTCAGTTAGAATTTATTTTTTGCTTCATCTGGGGTAAAGGGAAAACTTTCTCTTTATTTACCAAGATGAACATTTCAGAAGAGCAGAAGACACGTCTGAGATCAGAGAAGGTCTGTGTGTGGGTTTGGTGGATGGCACCCCACCAAACAGTGGGTGCAGACATGCCGATGTCTTAGAAGAAATGGGGCTTGCCTTGGGTTTATTAGTTCCCCCTATATCCCTAGGGAGGAAGAATCCTGTCAAGGCTGGTGCCGGGTGTTTCAGGCACTGAGGGATTTTCTCTAGACTGTCGCCAGGGTTCATGGTACCATAACTTCATTAGGCAGCCGTTTCAGGAGGTTTAATGGGGGCTGACAGTTGCGGCAGTATGAACAGCAGCATGAAGCAGGGTTGGTGGCTTTGAGAACATCGATGGACAAGGCCTCTGCCATAGTGCAGTGTGCTGTTGCTGGCGGGTTCTGGCTGCCTGGCGGCAGGAGGCACAATTACATGGCTTGCCACCCAGCAGAGGCCAAAGAGCTGATGAAGGATGACACATACATCAGAAGAAAAGGAAACTGGTGAACACTATATGGCAGTGGGCAGGACTTGATCATGTGCCCGTGTATGATCATCTTGCTCCATTGGCTCAGAGTGGAAACTTTGAAAAGGGTTTTGTTAATTTCCTAGGGCTGATGTAAAAAAAATACCACAACTGTGTGGCTTAAAGCAGCAGAAATTTGTTCTCTTACACTTCTGTAGGCCAGAAGTATGCAGTCAAGGTGCTGGCAGGGCTGCCCTTCCCTGATGGCTCTAGGGGACAATCTGTGCTTGCCTCTTCCAGGTTCTGGTGGCTGTTGGCGTTCCTTGTGGCTGCCTTACTATCATGACTCTACTTCCGTCTTCCCACTGCCTTCTCTGTGTGTGTTTCAAATCTCCCCATGCCTTTTTCTCATAAGGATACATGTCATTGGATTTCAGGCCCACCCAGGTAGTCTAGGATGATCTCATCTCAAGAGTTGTAATTACCTCTGAAAAGACCCTTTGCCCAAATAAGGCAGTATTTACAGCTTCCGGGAGTTTGGTGTGCACATATCTTTTTGGAGACCACCAGTCCCACACACTGCAGAGGGACGGGGTCAGAAGCCTAATAACGTCCAGTTGTGGGCTGCAGCTGGAGGGATGGTCCTTTTATCTTGTGCTGCTGTGTCTGGCCTTATCCCCCTTTTCAAGCCGATGACTGACTTGATCCCTTTCTTGGCTCTGTCCCTCTAACACAAATGGACAATGACATACCACCACCTAAAATCTTTCTTTACCTTTTGATCAAAGAGCCATTTGCTACTTTTTATGAAGCCTTGAGGCCCCGTCTTTGCCAGATGATTAACATATAATCCATACTTGTGTGTCTGTGGGCATATGTGTTCAGTGATTGTTCTCTTGCAGCAAATGACTTGGGGGACCAGCACCTTCCCCATGTCTGTGGGCTCACTGGGAGTCTTTTTCCCTGTGTGTAAGCATCATCTGGCAACATTTGTATTTTGGGGCCAAAATCAGTGAGCTGATGGTAGGAGGAAAAAGGACAGCTCTGGAGTCAGACCTGCATTGAATGTAACCTGGTCCACTTGGGTCTGCTGTGGGACTGTGGCCATGTCACTGAGCCTCTCTGTTTTCTTGTCCTGAGAAAACGGATAATAATTTCTATTTCTATGATCGTGGTGGGATTAAAAGAAACAAATGTATGTGTGGCACCTGGCACAGAGGAGGTGCTTAATAGGTTAGTTCCTTTTATCCTTTATTTCCTCTCATTCGTGTGTCTTGAGAAATCACCTTTCTGTCCCCCAAAGACATAGCTCACTTCTAGTACTTTAGCTCCGAAGACAAACATACAAATTGTTCAGCAGCAACCAATTTTGTGCCATGGCAACCTGCTGTTTTTAATTATCTGACTTACCATGTAACAGCTGTGGGGCACTTGGTCTGGCCAAGTGAAATTGAGCCTTGTGACGTGCTCCAGATGTGGAGGTGTTCTGCCAGGTGTTTATTTTGAGTATATAATGTGGCATTTTGGTACATGCAGCCTTTCTCCCTCCTCTGCCCCTCCTTCCTCCAACTCCACCCCAGATGTTCTTTTAGAAAAGATCTAGACTCCGGGCCTCAGCTCCAGACCTGGGCCTTAGAGCCAGAGTTTTGAATTTGGAGTCTTTTTAACCCGGGCTTCCTTCCTCTGGTGGGGTTCCCCAGCTCCTTGGAAACTTGCTCTTTTAATTAGGAAAACCACTGCTACTGCTTTGAGAGGAAGCCATGCAATGCCTTGGGCCTTGCCACCTTCTGTGTTCTGAGTTTTCACTTAGTGACGCCACTTTCTGAGCAGGGGCTTATCTTTCTGTGAGGGAGGCAGCACTTCACTTTCAAACTGTGGCTTGAACAATTAAAAAATATATTATTTAGAATCTAGGAGGCCAGCCTTGAACTCAGTATACCAAGTGGCTTTCTCCAACAGACCTGTTCTTTCTCATGCTGCAGCTGTCTTGGAGCCCTGCCTGGACGTGGGATCTGGCTATTACTGAGTAAAAATGGGGTAGCTGCTGGGAAAGTGCTGCCTTTGGAAGTGGAAATATGTTGTTGGAATTGTCTTACTTTTTTATAATCTTTGTCAATTTGAGAGAAGTCCTTTGGATCATTGACCTCCCCCCCCAACCCCAACTCCCGCCACCTTTGCATTTTTGCAAATTTTTGACCAAAATCTTTGGGGTAATTTGTTGCAAGAATTGAGCACATTTATACATTAAAAAAAGAAAAAGAATGAAGAATTTCCATTTGCAGCAACATGGATGCAACTAGAGATTTTCATACTAAGTGAAGTAAGAAAAAGACAAATACCATATGATATCACTTATATGCAGAATTTAATATACAGCACAAGTGAACCTATCTATGAAACAGACTCACAGGCATAGCGAACAGACTCATGGTTGCCAAGGGGGAGTGGAGTGGGAGAGGGATGGATTGGGAGTTTGGGGTTAGTAGATGCAAATTATTACAAATAGAATGGATAAACATCAAAGTCGTGCTGTGTGGCACAGGGAACTATATTCAATATCCCAGGATAAACCATAATTGAAAAGAATATAAAAAAGAATGGATACTGAATGTGTATAACTGAGTCACTCTGCTGTACCACAGAAATTAACACAACATTGTGAATCAAGTATGAATGAATATTAATATTCACACGAAGTCGGTTCACCAGGCCTATCTGTGCGTGCTAAGTCACTTCAGTCGTGTTCGACCTATGGACTGGAGCCCGTCAGGCTCCTCTGTCCATGGGATTCTCCAGGCAAGGATACTGGAGTGGGTTGCATGCCCTCCTCCAGAGGATCTTCCCGACTCAGGGATTGAAATGGCAGCTCCTATATCGCAGGCAGATTCTTTACCACTGAGTCACTAGGGAGGCCCAAACCAGCTATACTTCAATTAAAAAAAAGAACAAATTTAACTGATGGTGGCTGGTATGAAACTGGGTTTAGGTCATCATTTAATTCAGTTTCACTTTGATAATTATGTTTTGATCACTTGCCGTATACAGAAACTCTTCTTTAATGCTGGGAGAATAATTGCCAGTAAAGCAAAGTTCCTGCCCTCATGGAGCAGGTAGGGAACAAAATCTGGTAGGGAACAAAAATAATGAGTAAAATGAATAAATATATGCTATTTTTAAGGTATGGTAAATGCTAAATGAAAATAAATCAGAATGAGAGAATAGAAAACAAGGATTTTTTCTTTTAGAAAACTTCAAAACAGTAGTTTGAACAAGGTAGAAGTGTGTATTTTTTTCTCGTACAAGATCATGCAATCCACTGCTGCCAATCTAGCTCCCAAATCCTCAGACACCTAGCACCTTTTGTCCTCTTGTTTTACCATCTTCATATGTGGCTCGCATATCCTGGCCCTTCATGGCCACTTCAGCATCACCCGTCATGTCTGCATTCTAGCAGGAAGGAAGAAAAGAAAGGAGAAGGGAATGGCCTTTTCTTGAAAAATATTTCCTGGAAGTTTCCCATATTACCTCTATTTTCATTTTCTTGGCCAGATCTTAGTCACATAGCCACATAGCCACAAGAGAGGCTGACGAAGTGTTTTCTCTATTTTCAGTAGCCACATGCTACTGGAGTCTTTTTCATAGAAAAAAAATAGAAAAGTGGATATTGGCAGATAACCGTAGGTGGTGAGAAAAGACCTCTCTGAGGAGGCATCATTTAAAGAGACTAGAATGACATGATTTTCATCCAGTTCATTCCATTAATCAAAGCACCTGAATGCCTTCTCTGTGCTTGGCATTAAAGATGTAAAGATAAATAATAATACATAGTTTTGTTCTCAATGCTTGCAATCCAGAGCAGAGGTGCCAAAACGGAGGTGCAGGGCAGTATTTATCAGAAGGTGAAATTTGTTTGGCTGCCATGTGTATTAATAATTAGGAAATTTCACAAGGATCTGTTCTTTTAGAAAATTTGCAATACAGTAGATCAAACAAGGTAAAAGTATATAGATTGCTAACTCTTCATAAAAACTTCAAAAGATCTGATAATATAGGGTCGGAGAAGGCAATGGCACCCCACTCCAGTACTCTTGCTTGGAAAATCCCATGGATGGAGGAGCCTGGTAGGCTGTAGTCCATGGGGTCGCTAAGAGTCGGACATGACTGAGCGACTTCTTTTTCACTTTTCACTTTCATGCATTGGAGAAGGAAATGGCAACCCACTCCAGTGTTCTTGCCTGGAGAATCCCAGGGACAGGGGAGCCTGGTGGGCTTCCGTCTATGGGGTCACACAGAGTCGGACACGACTGAAGCGACTTAGCAGCAGCAGCAGCATATTCTCATATGGGCTTCCCTGGTAGTCCAGATAGTAAAGAAAAGAAAGTTGCACAGTTGTTTCTGACTCTTTGCAATCCCATGGACTATAGTCTGCCAGGCTCCTCTGTCCATGGAGTTCTCCAGACAAGAGTTCTGGAGTGGGTTGCCATTTCCTTCTCCAGGGGATCTTCCCGATCCAGGGGTCAAACCCAGGTCTTCTTCATTGCAGGCAGATTCTTTACCAACTGAACTACAGGGAAGCCCAGATGGTAAAGAATCTGCCTGCAATTCAGGAGACCTGTGTTCAGTCCCTGGGTCGGGAAGATCCCCTGGAGGAGGGCATGGCAACACACTCAAGTGTTCTTGCCTGGAGAATCTCATGGACAGAGGAGCCTGGCGGGCTACAGTCCATGGGGTCACCAAGAGTTGAACCTGACTGAGCGACTAATGGCCTCATCACATTTCATGACTGGATCTGAATAACTCGAGCTGGTCACGAGCATTCTGGTTTGCCCCAGTCTCCCGCTTTACATCCTCAAAGAATGTTCAAACTATTGCACAATTGCACTAATCTCACACCCTAGCAAAGTAATGCTCAAAATTCTCTAAGCTAGGCTCCAACAGTACATGAACAGTGAACTTCTGGATGTTCAAGCTGGATTTAGAAAAGGCAGAGGAACCAGAGATCAAATTGCCAACATCTGTTAGATCATTGAAAAAGCAAGGAAGTTCCAGAAAAACATCTGCTTCTGCTTTATTGACTACAACAAAGCCTTTAACTGTGTGGATCACAACAAAATGTGGAAAATTCTTAAAAAGATGGGAATACCAGACCAACTTACCTGCCTCCTGAGAAATCTGTATGCAGGTCAAGAAGCAACAGTTAGAACCAGACATGGTTCCAGAGGAACAAACTGGTTCCAAATAGGAAAAGGAGTACGTCAAGGCTGTATATTGTCACCCTGCTTATTTTACTTATATGCTGAGTACATCATGCGAAATGCTGGGCTGGATGAAGCACAAGCTGAAATCAAGATTGCCAGGAGAAATATCAGTAACCTCATATACTCAGATGACACCACCCTTATGGCAGAAAGTGAAGAAGAACTAAAGAGCCTCTTGATGAAAGTGAAAGAGGAGAGTGAAAAAGTTGGCTTAAAATTCAGCATTTAAAAAACTAAGATCACAGCATCCAGTCCCATCAGTTCAGTTCAGTTCAGTTGCTCAGTCATGTCCTACTCTTTGTGACCCCATGAACTGCAGCATGCCAGGCCTCCCAGTCCCATCAGTTCATGGCAAATAGGTGGGGAAACAATGGAAACAGTGACAGGCTTTATTTTCTTGGGCTCCAAAATCACTGCAGATGGTGACTGCAGCCATGAAATTAAAAGATCCTTGCTCCTTGGAAGAGAAGCTATGACCAACCTAGATAGCATATTAAAAAGCAGAGGCATTACTTTGCCAACTAAGGTCCATCTAGTCAAAGCTATGGTTTTCCCAGTAGTCATGTATGGATTGAGAGTTGGACTATAAAGAAAGCTGAGTGCTGAAGAATTGATCCTTTGAGCTGTGGTGTTGGAGAAGACTCTTGAGAGTCCCTTGAACTGCAAAGAGATCCATCCAGTCCATCCTAAAGGATATCAGTCCTGAATAACACTGGAAGGACTGATGCTGAAGCTGAAGCTCCAATATTTTGGCCACCTAATGGGAAGAACTGACTCATTGGAAAAGACCCTGATGCTGGGGAAGATTGAAGGCAGGAAGAGAAGGGGATGACAGAGGATGAGATGGTTGGATGGCATCACTGACTCAATGGACATGAGTTTGAGTAAGCTCCAGGATTTGGTGATGGACAGGGAGGCCTGGTGTGCTGTAATCCATGAGATCGCAGAGAGTTGGACACGACTAAGTGACTGAACTGAACTGAACCCCTTTTCCATCTGTCCCACACTGGCTTGTTTCCCTCTTTTCTTTATCTGTGTGGCACCTGTAAGCATCTGAGTTTCCAGTCTGTGGTCCAAAGAGGTAGAAACCAATTAATAAAATAATTAAAATAAAACAGGTTTCATGGTTTGGCTTGTTTCTCTCACCATCGAGTATCCACATCTATCTGTTTCTTCCTGAAACCTGAATACCCAAGAGAATTATGGGAATTTCAGTCAAATTCACTCTGAGTTTCTGGTTTTCTTGATCACATGACATGCTAGGTGAAATATCTGGCCTTGAATCAGAAAACTTGAGTTTAGGTTCTGCCTCTTATATGCTGCTAAGTCACTTCAGTCATGTCCGACTTTGTGCGACCCCATAGACGGCAGCCCACCAGGCTCCCCCATCCCTGGGATTCTCCAGGCAAGAACACAGGAGTGGGTTGCTATTTCCTTCCTCTTATAGCTACCTGGGTGAATAATCTTAGAAAAGCTCCTTCCCCTCTCTCCCAGAGACTCATTTCCCTATCTTGTAAAAGGGCTAGGTTAAGTTACCTTTCCTAATCTGCTGGTCTTCCAGGATATAGGAAAAAGCAAACAGGATAATATAAAGTGGAAAGGATTTATAAGATGAAGGTGCATCATTGCAGCAAGGAGCAGAAAGCTAGTTAGACTCTAGATGCAGGAAAGACCCTTAGGAATGACACAGGAATGGAGCATAAGCTCGCCTGTGGAGACTAGAGCTGAGAACTGGGAAGCCATTAGAAACTGAAGTGGCTGCTTTCTTCCTCTCTCTCTGGGACCACATGAGTTTTTTCTTTTTTTTCCCTCTGTTTATCTAAGCCAGTCTTCCACTTTTTTGTAGAATTTTTTTTTTTTCCTTTTTTCTTATATGCTTGTCCATAAAGGGTAGCTCCAGCTCTAATGCTACATGACTTTTTAGTTTAACTGCTTGCCATCAATTAATGATTTTCTGCATCTCTTACTTCATACTTTCAAGAGGAAGATTTTTTTTTATTTTTAAATTTATTTATTTTTAATTGAAGGAAATTGCTTGACAGTATTGTGTTGGTTCCTGCCAAACATCAACATGAATCAGCCATAGGTATACTTATATCCCCTCCCTCTCACCTCCCTCCCCATCTCACCCCAGTTTGTTACAGAGCCCCAGTTTGAATTCCCCAAGTCATACAGCAGATTCCCATTGGCTGTCTATTTTAAATATGGTAATTTATGTTTCCATGTTACTCTCCCCGTACATCCCACCCTCTCCTTCCTCCCCCGGCTCCAAGTCTCATAAATCTGTTTTCTGCGTCTGTGTCTCTATTGTTGCCCTGCGAATAATTTCATCAGTACCATCTTTCTAGATTCGATATATATGCATATTATTGTACAATATTTGTTTTTCTCTTTCTTACTTCACTCTGTATAATGGGCTCCAGGTTCATCCACCTCGTAGAACTGACTCAGATGCATTCCTTTTTATGACTGAGTAATATTCCATTGTATATATGTATCATAGCTTCTTTATCAATTCATCTGCCAATGACATCTTGGTTGCTTCCATGATTTAGCTATTCTAAGTAGTGCTGCAAGGAACACCGGGGTACATGTGTCCTTTTCAATTTTAGGGTATCCTCAGGGTATATGCCTAGGAGTGGGATTGCTGGGTCATATGGTGGTTTTATTCCTAGTTGTATTCCTAGTTTTTTAAGGAATCTCCATACTGTCTTCCAGTGACTTCCCTGGTGGCTCAGACGGTAAAGTGTCTGCCCGCAATGCGGGAGACCCAGGTTCAATTCCTGGGTCGGGAAGGTCCCCTGGAGAAGGAAATGGCAATCCACTCTAGCACTCTTGTCTGGAAAATCCCATGGATGGAGGAGCCTGATAGGCTACAGTCCATGGGGTCACAAAGAGTCGGACACGACTGAGCGACTTCACTTCTTCATACTGTCTTCCATAGTGGCTTACATTCCCACCAACAGTGTAAGAGGGTTCCCTTTTCTTCACACATGCTCCAGCATTTGTTGTTTGTAGACTTTTTGATGATGGCCATTCTGACTGGTGTGAGGTGACATCTCATTGTAGTTTTGATTTGCATTTCTCTAATTATGAGTGATGTTGAGCATATTTCCATGTGTTTATTAGCCATCTGTATGTCTTCTTGGAGGAAATGTCTGTTTAGGTCTTTTTCCACTTTTTGATTGTGTTGTTTTCCTGGTATTGACTTGTATGAGCTACTTTTATATTTTGGAAATTAATCCTTTGTCACTTGTTTCATTTGCTGTTAATTTACCCATTCTGAGGGTTGTCTTTTCACCTTGTTTATAGTTTCCTTTGCTGTGCAAAAGCTTTTAAGTTTAATTAGGTTTCACTTGTTTATTTTTGTTTTTATTTCCATTACTGTAAGAGGTGGGTCATAGAGGATCTTGCTGTGATTTATGCATAGAATGCTCTGCCTAAGCTTAAGAGGTGGTGGTTAAGTGGCTAAGTCATGTCTGACTCTTGCGACCCCATGGACTGTAGCTCGCCAGGCTCCTCTGTCTATGGTATTTTCCAGGCAAGAATACTGGAATGGGTTGCCATTTCATTCTCCAGGGGATCTTCCTGACCCAGGGATCAAACTCGGGTCTCCTGCATTGCAAGTAGTCCCCTGCATTGCAGGCCGATTCTTTACCGACTGAGCTAGCAAGATGGATGGCATGTTTAAAAGGAAGATTCTTAATTGATACAATGGTTTTCCTGGCTGAAATGACAAACCAAGCTTCACCCACCCAAGACTGTGGAAGTAGGGGCACATAGTTCAAATAAGATGGTTCAGGCCCAGCCCTTTAGTAGGCTTTAATTAAACATGGTCATTCCTAGAGCAAGGGTGTGGCTGGGTAAGGGCACCAAGTGTGTCCTCTGCAAAATAAAATGTTTAATGTCACAGCTATGATTCTGTCTTGAATGGCTCTGCTAACATTTCCGGCAAGTGGGGTGAAAGGCTCTTTCTTAAGAGGCAAACTTTCTGAGACAACTCTGTAATGAAAACATGATCATTTCTGAGTTATAGATGTGTGTACTAAGGTTCTTTGAAAAATTGTCCTACCTTGCTGCTCTCCGGAACATACTTAATAGCTGCTGCTAACTTTTGGCCTCCAAAAGAGGGAATGGTATACAAAGATGGACCAAGGAAATGAAATGAGGGTTTCCATGGCTACTGTCTTGAGTGTGCATAAGACAAAAAATTTTTGAGCTGAAAGTCATCAATTAATCCAAAATGATTTTCTTCCTCTATTTCATTTGTTTACTTGGTACACAGAGAAACAGAGCAGGGAATGTTCTGGTACAAATACATAGCCTGAGGGAGTCAGGACTTTTCCAGCTGCCAGGAACATCTTAAACAGAGCCTTGAGTGTTCAACAAACTTTGGGGACACTCAGAACCAGCTTGGGTAAATTTGAAGATAAGTAGTGTGGGTCTCATTCCTGATCATCTCTGAGTGATGTTAGGTGAATTATCAGTACTTTACCTCTCTGAGTTTAGGTGACCCATCTGTAAAAGAAATAAATGCTGGTTGAATCTAAACCCTAATTGAGTTTAGCTAACAACCTATATGTTTCCTTTTCTCTTTTGCTTTTTGCTTCTCTTCTTTTCACAGCTATTTGTAAGGCCTCCCCAGACAGCCATTTTGCTTTTTTGCATTTCTTTTCCATGGGGATGGTCTTGATCCCTGTCTCCTGTACAGTGTCACGAACCTCTGTCCATAGTTTATCAGGTACTCTGTCTATCAGATCTAGTCCCTTAAATCTATTTCTCACTTCCACTGTATAGTCATAAGGGATTTGATTTAGGTCATACCTGAATGGTCTAGTGGTTTTCCCTACTTTCTTCAATTTCAGTCTGAATTTTGCAATAAGGAGTTCATGATCTGAGCCACAGTCAGCTCCTGGTCTTGTTTTTGCTGACTGTGTAGAGCTTCTCCATCTTTGGCTGCAAAGAATATAATCAATCTCATTTTGGTGTTGACCATCTGGCGATGTCCATGTGTAGAGTCTTCTCTTGTGTTGTTGGAAGAGGGTGTTTGCTATGACCAGTGCGTTCTCTTGGCAAAACTCTATTAGTTTTGGAAGGAAAGTTATGACCAACCTAGACAGCATGTTAAAAAGCAGAGACATTACTTTGCCATCAAAGGTCCGTCTAGTCAAGGCTATGGTTTTTCCAGTGGTCATGTATGGATGTGAGAGTTGGACTGTGAAGAAAGCTGAGCACCGAAGAATTGATGCTTTTGAACTGTGGTGTTGGAGAAGATGCTTGAGAGTCCCTTGGACTGCAAGGAGATCCAACCAGTCCATCCTAAAGGAGATCAGTCCTGGGTGTTCATTGGAAGGACTGACGTTGAAGCTGAAACTCCAATACTTTGACCACCTCATGTGAAGAGTTGACTCATTGGAAAAGACCCTGATGCTGGGAGGGATTGGAGGCGGGAGGAGAAGGGGACGACAGAGGATGAGATGGCTGGATGACATGACCAATTTGACGGACATGAATTTGGGTAAACTCCAGGAATTGGTGATGGACAGGGAAGCCTGGTGTGCTTCGATTCATGAGGTCACTAAGAGTTGGACATGACTGAGCGACTGAACTGAACTGAACAACCTAAATCAGCTAAGATTAGACTCGCCTGCAAATGAAAGAAACTCAGAAGTGGCTTTAATACCTAGGTTTTATTCTTTTGAGTAAGAGGCAGTGATGATGATGTGATGAAATCAGCAGAGACTGAGGCTTCTCCTTCCTGTGTTCTGATCCACTATCCCTAGGGTGTTGCCCTTATCCTTACCAGCCAAAATATCTGGCAGGATTCTAACTACTATATTTATGTTCCAGGCAAGAGGATGGAGGTTGGTGCATTTCTGTAATTTCCTCCCCTTGTGTGTAGGGTGGACCCAGTGACTCACTTCTAATGAAATGAGTACAGCAAAAGTGATATGATGTCATTCCTGAGATTAGGGTACAGAAAGACTGTAGCCTCTCCTCTCTCCTCCTCTCCCTTCCTCTCTCATCTGTGCTCCTCCCCTTTCCGCTTTCCTTCTCTTCTTTCTGGGCTTCCCTGGTGCTGGGGTAAGTGAGCTGCCATGTTATGAAGCAGCCCAGTAGGGAGGCCCACATGGAAAGGAGCTGAAGCTTGCCTGCCGCCACATGGGTAAGCTTGGAAGCAGAGTTTCCAGCCCTAGTTGCACCTTGAGACAACTGCAGCCCTGGCTGACAGCTTCACAGCGACCTCATGGGTGACCTTACACTAGAAGCACCCTGCTAACTTGATGTGATTCTTGATGTGCAGAAACTTTGGGATGAGAAATGCTTGTTTTTTTTTTTTCACCTGCTAAATTTTGGAGTCATTTGTTATGCAGCAATAGAAAACAAATTCGCCCTGTAGCTGTTTTAGAGGGACTTGGTGAACCCTGGGTACATACAGAGACCCCCAGGGACAGCCGAACAGGAAATTGGATTTTTTACCTTGGGTTCTCTCCAGCAGGACACGAGCAGTGTTTGGGCCTAAGGTTTGCTCAGTTTCCTATCACTTGAATATTTTCCTAAAATTTGCTTAGAGGAAAAGAATGAAACCACCACAAGCATTCCCTGCATAGAGCAGAACGGACTTAGCGCACATTCTAAGAGCCTGCTCTGTGCTTGCCATGGTTTAACCCTGTGCCCTGGGGCCCAGGGCCCAGGTCTGGTACAGACATGGCAGATGGATGGCTCCAGCTCTGCTTGCTCTTGCTGTTCCAGCGGCCCTCAGAAGCAGGCTCTCTGGCTCTAGGGTCTCCATGGCTAGTTTTAGCCCTTTTCAGAGGCCAGCACACACACTGCTTTCGTGCCAATCACACAAGGGCCCTTTCCTGGATGATGTAGCTAGGGGCTAAGCCTGGAGACTAGGGCAGGATGCCTTTCAGCTCCCATGTGCTCTCCTGGGCTCTGGACAGGGCACAGGCTGCACCACTGTAGCTGGCGATGCCCCTCCAAGGAGCAGCCGTAAAGAGGATGGTAAATAAACCACTTGGTTCTTTTCACAGTGTTTTAATTGAAGTATGATTGATTTACAATATTGTATTAATTTTAGGTATACAGCAAAGTTATTCAGATGTCTATCTATATTCTTTTCCAGATTCTTTTCCATTAGAGATTATTTCAAGATGCTGAATAACCGCTCTCTTCAGTAAATACTTGTGGTTTATCTATTTTAAATATAGTAGTTTATGTCTGTTGACTTCCTGTGGCTCAGATGGTAAAGAATCTGCCCACAGTTCAGGAGACCTAGATTCAGTCCCTGGGTCGGGATGATCCCCTGGAGAAGGAATGGCAACCTACTCCAGTATTCTTGCCTGGAGAATTCCATGGACAGAGGAGCCTGACAGGCTGTAGTCCATAGGGTTGCAAAGAGTTGGGCATGACTAAGCGACTAACACTTTGATTTTCATGTCTGTTAATCCCAAATCCCTGATTTATCCCTCCCCACTTCCCTTTTGGTAACCATAAGTTTGTTTTCTATGTCTGTGAGTCAGTTTCTCTTTTGTAACTAGGTTCATTTGTATTATTTTTTAGATTCCATCATGCATTTGTCTTTGTCTGACTTACTTCACTTAGTATAATAATTTCTAGGTCCATCCATATTGCTCCAAATGACATTTCATTCTTTTTTATGGCTGGGTACTATTCCATTGTATATATGCCACATCTTCCTTATCCATTCATAGGTTGATGGACATTTCGGTTGCTTCCATGTCTTGGCTATTGTGAATAGTGCTGCTGTGAACATTGAGCTGTGTGTATCTTTCTGAGTTAAGAGTTTTCATCTTGATCAGATGTATGCCCAGAAGTGAGATAACTAGATCATATGGTAACTCTAGTTTTTTAAGGAACCTCTAGAATGTTTTCCATAATGGCTGCACCAATTTATATTCCCATCAACAGTGTAGGAGGGCTCCCTTTTTTCCTCATCCTCTCTGACATTTATTATTTGTAGAGTTTTTTTTTTTGTCTTTATTTTTTTCTCTTTTTTAAAAAAATTAACTATTTTTTAATTGAAGGATAGTTGCTTTACAGAATTTTGTTGTTTTCTGTCAAACGTCAACATGAATCAGCCATAGGTATATATATATCTCCACCCTTTTGAACCTCCCTCCCATCTCCCTCCCCATCCCACCCCTCTAGGTTGATACAGAGCCCCTGTTCGAGTTTCCTAAGCTATATAGCAAATTCCCGTTGGCTATCTATTTTACATATGGTAATGTAAGTTTCCATGTTACTCTTTCCATACATCTCACCCTCTCCTCCCCTCTCCCCATGTCCATAAGTTTATTCTCTATGTCTGTTTCTCCATTCTGTTCAGTTCAGTTCAGTTTGCTCAGTTGTGTCCTACTCTTTGCAACCCCATGAACTGCAGCATGCTAGGCCCCCCCATCCATCAGATTGATTATATTCTTTGCAGCCAAAGATGGAGAAGCTCTATACAGTCAGCAAAAACAAAACTGGGAGCTGACTGCGGCTCAGATCATGAACTCCTTATTGCCAAATTCAGACTTAAATCGAAGAAAGTGGAGAAAACCACTAGACCATTCAGGTATGACCTAAATCAAATCCCTTATGACTATACAGTGGAAGTGAGAAATAGATTTAAGGGACTAGATCTGATAGACAGAGTGCCTGATGAACTATGGACGGAGGTTCGTGACATTGTACAGGAGACAGGGATTGAGACCATCCCCATGGAAAAGAAATGCAAAAAAGCAAAATGGCTGTCTGGGGAGGCCTTACAAATAGCTGTGAAAAGAAGGGAAGTGAAAAGCAAAGGGGAAAAGGAAAGATACACCCATTTGAATGCAGAATTCCAAAGAATAGCAAGGAGAGATAAGAAAGCCTTCCTCAGCAATCAATGCAAAGAAATAGAGGAAAACAACAGAATGGAAAAGACTAGAGATCTCTTCAAGAAAATTAGAGATACCAAGGGAACATTTCATGCAAAGATGGGCTCGATAAAGGACAGAAATGGTATGGACCTAACAGAAGCAGAAGATATTAAGAAGAGGTGGCAAGAATACACAGAAGAACTGTACAAAAAAGATCTTCACAACCCAGATAATCACGATGGTGTGATCACTGACCTAGAGCCAGACATCCTGGAATGTGAAGTCAAGTGGGCCTTAGAAAGCATCACTACGAACAAAGCTAGTGGAGGTGATGGAATTCCAGTTGAGCTATTCCAAATCCTGAAAGATGATGCTGTGAAAGTGCTGCACTCAATATGCCAGCAAATTTGGAAAACTCAGCAGTGGCCACAGGACTGGAAAAGGTCAGTTTCTCCATTGCTGCCCTGTAAATAAATTCTTCAGTACCATTTTTCTAGATTCCATATATATGCGTTAGAATACGATATTTATCGTTCTCTTTCTGACTTACTTCACTCTGTATAATAGGCTCTAGATTAATCCACCTCTCTAGAACTGACTCAAATGCATTCCTTTTTATGGCCGAGTAATATTCCATTGTGTATATGTACCACAACTGCTTTATCCATTCATCTGTGAATGGACTTCTAGGTTGCTTCCATGTTCTAGCTATTGTAAATAGCGCTGCAGTGAACAATGGGATACATGTGTCTTTTTAAATTTTGGTTTCCTCAGGGTATATGCCTAGCAGTGGGATTGCTGGGTCATATGGTGGTTTTATTCCTAGTTTTTTAAGGAATCTCCATACTGTTTTCCATAATGGCTGTATCAATTTACATTCCCACCAAAATGCAAGAGGGTTCCCTTTTCTCCACACCGTCTCCAGCATTTATTTTTTGTAGACTTTTTGATGATGGCCATTCTGACCGGGGTGAGGTGATATCTCATTGTAGTTTTGTTTTGCATTTCTCTAATAATGAGCAATGTTGAGCATCTTTGTGTTTGTTAGCCATCTGTATGTCTTCTTTGGAGAAATGTCTGTTTAGGTCTTTTCCCCACTTTTTGATTAGGTTGTTTGTTTTTCTGTTATTGAGTTGTATGAGCTGCTTGTATATTTTGGAAATTAATCCTTTGTCAGTTTTTTCATTTGCTATTATTTTCCAACCCCATTCTGAAGGTTGTCTTTTCATCTTGCTTATAGTTTCCTTTGCTGTGCAAAAGCTTTTAAGTTTAATCAGGTCCCACTTGTTTACTTTTGTTTTTATTTCCATTACTCTAGGAGGTGGGTCATAGAGGATCTTGCTTTGCTTTATGTCATCGAGCATTCTGCCTATGTTTTCCTCTGAGAGTTTTATAGTTTCTGGTCTTACATGTAGGTCCTTAATTCATTTTGAGTTTATCTTTGTGTTTGGTGTTAGGAAGTGTTTTAATTTCATTCTTTTACATGTGGTTGTCCAGTTTTCCCAGCACCGTATATCGAAGAGGCTGTCTTTGCCCCGTTGTATATTCTTGCCTCCTTTGTCAAAAATAAGGTACACCCATAGGTGCATGGGTTTATTTCTGGGCTTTCTGTCTTGTTCCATTGGTCTATATTTCTGTTTTTGTGCCAGTACCATACTGTCTTGATGACTGTAGCTTTGTAGTATAATCTGAAGTCAGGAAGGTTAATTCCTCCAACTCCATTCTTCTTTCTCAAGACTGCTTTGTCTATTCGGGGTCTTTTGTGTTTCCATATGAATTGTGAAATTTTTTTGTTCTAGTTTTGTGGAAAATGCCATTGGTAGTTTGACAAGGATCACATTGAATCTGTAGATTGCATTTGGTAGTATAGTCATTTTCATAATGTTGATTCTTCAATATATGTTCCTCCCCAGGAACATGGAAGCTATCTGTTTATGTCTTTGATTTCTTTAATCAGTGTCTTATAATTTTCTGTGTATAGTTCTTTTGTCTCCTTAGGTAAGTTTATTCCTAGACATTTAATTCTTTTTGTTGCAGTGGTGAATGGGATTGATTCCTTAATTTTGCTCTGATTTTTCATTGTTAGTATATAGAAATGCATGTGATTTCTGTATATTGATTTTGTATCCTGCAAATTTTCTAAATTCACTGATTAGCTCTGGTAATATTCTGATACTATCTTTAGGGTTTTCTATGTATAGCATCATGTCATCTACAGACAGTGAGAGGTTTACTTCTTTTATGATCTGGATTCCTTTTATTTCTTTTTCTTCTCTGATTGCTGTAGTTAGGACTTCCAAAACTATGTTGAATAATAGTGGTGAAAGTGGACACCCTTGTCTTGTTCCTGATCTTAGGGGGAATGCTCTCAGTTTTTCACCATTGAGAATGATGTTTGCTGTAGGCTTATCATATATGGCCATTACTATGTTGAGGTAGGTTCCTTCTATGCCCATTTTTGGAAGAGTTTTAATCATAATTGGGTGCTGAAATTTGTCAAAGGCTTTTTCTGCATCTATTGAGATTATCATACGGTTTTTATCTTTCAGTTTGTTAATATGGTATATCACATTGGTTGATTTGCATATATTGAAGAATCCTTGCATCCCTGGAATAAATCCAACTTGATCATGGTATATGAGCTTTTAGATGTGTTGCTGAATTCTGTTTGCTAAAATTTTGTTGAGGATTTTTGCAATTATGTTCATCAGTGATATTGGCCTGTTCAGTTCAGTTCAGTTCAGTTGCTCAGTCATGTCCGACTCTTTGTGACCCAATGGACTGCAGCGCGCCAGGCTTCCCTGTCCACCACTAACTTTGTCTTTGGCTGGTTTTGGTATCAGGGTGATGGTGGCCTTGTAGAATGAGCTTGAAAGTGTTCCTTCCTCTGCAATTTTTTGAAAGAGTTTTAGAAGTTTAGGGGCTTCTCTGGTGGCTCAGAAGGTAAAGCGTCTGCCTGCAATGCCGGAGACCTGGGTTCGATTCCTGGTTCGGGAAGATCCCCTGGAGAAGGCAATGGCACCCCACTCCAGCACTCTTGCCTGGAAAATCCCATGGACGGAGGAGCCTGATAGGCTACAGTCCATGGGGTCGCAAAGAGTCGGACACGAATGAGCGACTTCACTTTCACTTTCTTTAGAAGTTTAGGCATTAGCTCTTCTCTAAATGTTTGATAGAATTCTCTTGTGAAGCCATCTGGTCCTGGGCTTTTGTTCTTTGGGAGATTTTTGATCACAGCTTCAATTTCAGTGCTTGTAACTGGGTTTTTCATAATTTCTATATCTTTCTGATTTAGTTTTGGAAGACTGAATTTTTCTAAGAATGTGTCCATTTCTTCCAGGTTATCCATTTTATTGCCATATAGTTGTTCATAAATAGTCTCTTATAATCCTTTATATTTCTGCATTGTCTGTTGTAACCTCTCTATTTTTATTTGTAATTTTGTTGATTTGATTCTTCTCTCTTTTTTTCTTGATGAGTCTGGCTAGTGGTTTGTCAATTTTGTTTATCTTCTCAAAGAACCAATTTTTAGTTTTATTAATCTTTACTATTGTTTCTTTCATTTCTTTTTCATTTATTTCTGTTTGGATCTTTATGATTTTTTTCCTTCTACTAAATTTGGTGTTTTTTTGTTCCTCTTTTTTCAGTTGTTTTAGGTGTAAAGTTAGGTTGTCTATTCAATGTTTTTCTTATTTCTTGAGGGAGGTTGTATTGCTATAGACTTCCCTCTTGGGACTGCTTTTGCTGCATCCCATGGGTTTTGAGTTGCCGTGCTTTCGTTGTCATTTGTTTCTAGAAATGTTTTGATTTCCCTTTTGATTTCTTCAATAACCTGTTGTTTATTTGGGAATGTATTGTTTATTCTCCATGTGGTTGTTTTATTTACAGTTTTTTCCTTGTAATTGATATCTACTCTCATAGTGTTGTGGTTGGAGAAGATGCTTGATATGACTTCAGTTTTCTTAAATTTACTGAGGTTTGATTTGTGAACCAAGATGTGGTCTATCCTGGAGAATGTTCCATGTGCACTTGAGAAGAAGGTGTATTCTTCTGCATTTGGATGGAATGTCCTGAAGATATCAATGAGATCCATTTCATCTAATGTATCATTGAAGACTTGCATTTCCTTATTAATTTTCTGTTTTGATGATCTGTCCATTGGTGTGAGTGGGGTGTTAAAGTCTCCTACTATTATTGTGTTACTGTCAATTTCTCCTTTTATGTCTGTTAGTGTTTGTCTTATGTATCGAGGTGCTCCTATGTTGGGTGCATAGATATTTACAATTGTTATGTCTTCCTTTTGGATTGATCCCTTGATGATTATGTAGTGTCCTTCCTTATCTCTTGTAATCTTCTTTATTTTAAGGTCTATTTTGTCTGATATGAAGATTGCTACTCCAGCTTCCTTTTGCTTCCCATTTGCATGGAATATATTTTTCCATCCTCTCACTTTCAGTCTATATGTGTCTTGAGGTCTGAAATGGGTTTCTTGTAGACAGCATAAATATGGGTGTTGTTTTTGTATCCATTCAGCCAGTCTGTGTCTTTTGGTTGGAGCATTTAATCCATTTACATTTAAAGCAATTATTGATATTTTTTTCTATTCCCTATTGCCATTCTCTTAATTGTTTGGGGTTGATTTTGTAGATCTTTTGCTTCTTCTGTATTTCTTGATTATGTAAGTCCATTTAACATTTGTTGTAAAGCTGGTTTAGTGGTACTGAATTCTCTTAACTTTTGCTTGTCTGAAAAGCTTTTGATTTCTCTGTCAAGTTTGAATGAGATCCTTGCCAGGTACAATAAGCTTGGTTGTAGATTTTTCCCTTTCAGTGCTTTAAATATATCCTGCCATTCCTTTCTGACCTGCTGAGTTTCTGCTGAAAGATCAGCTGTTAAACATATGGAGTTTCCCTTGTATGTTACTTGTTCCTTCTCCTTTGCTGCTTTTAATATTCTTTCTTTGTGTTTAGTCTTTGTTAGTTTGATTAGTATGTGTCTTGGTGTGTTTCTCTTTGGGTTTATCCTGTATGGAACTTTTTGTGCCTCTCGGACTTGATTGACTATTTCCTTTTCCATGTTGGGGAAATTTTCAACTATAATCTCTTCAAAAATTTTCTCATATCCTTTCTTTTCTTCTTCTTCTGTTGCTGCTGCTGCTGAGTCACTTCAGTCGTGTCCGACTGTGTGACCCCATGGACAGCAGCCCACCAGGCTCCCCTGTCCCTGGGATTCTCCAGGCAAGAACACTGGAGTGGGTTGCCATTTCCTTCTCCAATGCATGAAAGTGAAAAGTGAAAGTGAAGTTCGCTCAGTCATGTCTGACTCTTAGCAACCCCATGGACAGGCAAGAGTACTGGAGTGGGTTGCCATTGCCTTCTCTGTTCTTCTTCTGGGACCCCTATAATTCTAATGTTGGTGCATTTGATATGGTCCCAGAGGTCTCTGAGACTATCCTCAGTTCTTTACATTCTTTTTACTTTATTCTACTCTTCAGAAGTTATTTTGACCATCTTATCTTCCAGCTCACTGATTGATTTTCCTGCTTCAGATATTCTGCTATTGATTCCTTCTAGAGTATTTTTAAATTTCAGTAGTTGTGTTGTCTCTGTATGTTTATTCTTTAATTCTTCTAGGTCTTTGTTAATTGATTATTGCATTTTCTCCATTCTGTTTTCAAGGTTTTTGATCATCTTTACTATTGTTATTCTGAATTCTTTTTCGGGTAGCTTGCCTATTTCCTCTTCATTATTTGGACTTCTGTGTTTCAGTTTGTTCCTTCATTTGTGTAGTATTTCTCTGCCTTTTCATTATTATTATTATTATTTAACTTATTGTGTTTGATGTCTCCTTTTCCCAGGCTTCAAGGTTAAGTTCTTTCTTTTGGTTTCTGCCCTCCTATGGTTGGTCCAGTGGTTTGTGTAAGCTTCGTATAGGGTGAGATTTATGCTGAATTTTTTTTTTTTTCCTCTGATGGGCAAGGGTGAGTGAGGTGGTAGTCCTGTCTGCTGATGATTGGATTTGTATTTTTGTTTTGTTCGTTGTTAAGATGAGGCATCCTGCACAGGGTGCTACTGGTGGTTGGGTGATGCCGGGTCTTGTATTCAAGTGGTTTCCTTTGTGTGAGTTCTCACTATTTGATACTCCCTAGGGAAGGAAATGGCAACCCACTCCAGTGTTCTTGCCTGGAGAATCCCATGGATGGAGAAGCCTGGTAGGCTGCAGTCCATGGGGTCGCACAGAGTCGGACACGACTGAAGCGACTTAGCAGCAGCAGCAGCAGCCGGGTTAGTTCTCTGGTAATCTAGGGCCTTGGAGTCAGTGCTCCCACCCCAAAGGCTCAGGGCTTGATCTCTGCCAGTCTTTGTGAGTCTCCGGGAGAGGTTGGAGCTGGTGGCTAGGAATGCAGAAGGCATATTTGGGAGCTCGTTCTACACATGTGCGTGGAAGTTGAATGCCACTCTGGTGGTGCTAGGCGGACGACCCACAAACTGTTGGTCTTGGAGAATCTCCAGTAGAGGCTGGGGCAGGTGACTGGGAATCTGTAGGCTTTTTGATGATGGCTGTTCTCACTGGTTTGAGGTAATAATCTAACAGTAGTTTCAATTTGTATTTCTCTAATAATTAGTGATGCTGGGCATTTTTTATATGCCTGTTGGCCATCTATACGTATTCTTTGGAGAAATGTCTTTTTAGGTATTCTGCCCATTTCTTGATTGTATTTTTTTTTAATTGAGGAATATGAGCTGTTTTTATATTTTGGAAATTAAGCCCTTGTCAGTTGCATTGTTTGCAAATATTTTCTCCCATTCTATAGGTTGTAATTTTGTTTTGTTTAGGATTTCCTTTGCTGTGCTTGATTAGGTCCCATTTGTTTATTTTTGCTTTTATTTTTTTGCCTTGGGAGACTGATCTAAGAAATATTGCCACAGTTTATGTCAGGATATTTTGCCTGTGTTTTCTTCTAGGAGTTTTATGGTGTCATGTCTTATATTCAGGTCTTTAATCCATTTTGAGTTTATTATTGTGTATGGTGTTATAAAAAGTTCTGCTGTTGCTGCTGCTGCTAAGTCGCTTCAGTCGTGTCCGACTCTGTGCAACCACATAGATGGCAGCCCACCAGGCTCCCCCGTCCCTGGGATTCTCCAGGCAAGAACACTGGAGTGGGTTGCCATTTCCTTCTCCAATGCATGAAAGTGAAAAGTGAAAGTGAAGTCGCTCAGTTGTGTCCGACTCCTAGCGACCCCATGGACTGCAGCCCACCAGGCTCCTCCATCCATGGGGATTTCCAGGCAAGAGTACTGGAGTGGAGTGCCATTGCCTTCTCCGGATAGAATGTTCTAACTTTATTTAAAAAAAAAAATGTAGCTGTGCAGTTTTCCCAGCACCACTTATTGAAGAGATGTCTTTTCTCCATTGTATATTCTTGCTTCCTTTGTCAAAGATTAATTGACCATAAGTGTATAGGTTTATTTATGGGCATTCTATTCTGTTCCATTGATCTGTCTGTTTTTGTGCCAGTACCATGCTATTTTGATTACTATAGCTTTGTATTATTGTCTAAAATCTGGGAGGATTATGCCTCCAGCTTTGTTCTTTTTCTTCAGGATTGCTTTTGCAATTCAGGTCTTCTGTGGTTCCATATAAATTTTAGGATTATTTGTTTTAGATTTCACAGGGCTGATCTAAGCTCAGAAGAATGTCCTCCTGAAAATAGACTTTTTTGATTTTTATAACTTGAATAACTTGAATGAAAAAAAATCACAAAACAGCATGAACAGTGTGATCCCATTGATTAATAATTGTATGTCCACACATGTAATCACAGTTTTCTTGTTACATATTAGTTAGCATTAAGATATAAATAATTTCTGGATAGTGGAAGTTCAGATAATATTTCCTCATGTTTTTTTCTGTAGTGTTATGGTCTTTTTTAAAAAAATATAAATGAGTATTATTCTTTTAAACATATAATAAGCCCTATTTTAATTTTGGAAAAAGAACTATTTTCTCTTTCATTTACATAGTGCTTTGCAGCAAAGTGTAAGTGTTCTCAGTTCACAGATGCAGCAGCTGAGTCTCAGAGAGGTGGAGTGAATGAACTATTTGTGGAGAGAACTCTCCGCTACACTTTTTCTCTCATTCCCTGCCCACCCTCCCAGGTGTCACCTGTCTAGAATTTTTTATGACACTATCAAGACTATAGAACTTGGACTAGTCATTTCCCCTTTCAGTTTTCTCATATCTAGAATTAAGCTGCTGCTGCTGCTAAGTCGCTTCAGTCGTGTCTGACTCTGTGCGACCCCACAGATGGCAGCCACCAGGCTCGCCCATCCCTGGGATTCTCCAGGCAAGAACACTGGAGTGGGTTGCCATTTCCTTCTCCAATGCAAGAAAGTGAAAAGTGAAAGTGAAGTCACTCAGTCGTGTCCAACTCTTAGCGACCCCATGGACTGCAGCCTACCAGGCTTCTCCGTCCATGGGGTTTTCCAGGCAAAATACTGGAGTGGGTGCCATCGGTAATTAATTAAGGTATATATTGTTACTACCTTATAGGGTTGTTATAGGGACTGAATGTAATAGTTTGTGTGAAACATTTAGCATGGCTTCTGGGCCCTAGCATCCATAGCTGTTAGCATTGGTTATTATTGGGTGTGCTGGAGAAGGCATTTCCCTTCTCTGGGTCTGTTCCTTCAAATTCAAAGTGCATGAGTTAGACATGATTGATTACTGAAAATTCTGCATTTCAGTACTCTGGTTCCAAGTGAACAAGTGATAAGAGTCTGTGGGAAGGGTGTTCCTGGCACAGGAATAGCATATACACATACCTCAGCAAGGGTTAGGCAACCTGAAGGGAGTGTTAGAAGCCTGATGCCATGACATGGGCTGGCAGCTGTTTCCAGAGTCAGGTCAGAGCCACAGTCAAGGAAACAGTGCCCTGCTTCTCAGTGAGCTCTGCATGCCAGGTTGCCAGACAGCTAAGGGGTGTCATATGTAGCTTTTTTTTTTTCTTTTTTAAGGCATATTCTGTTAGCATCAGCTTTAAGTATCTGCTTTTGCTCATTAGTGTTGGATTCAGGCACATGAGAAAAGTGTTGAGTTCATGTCACATCATAAATCAGAGGCCTGGATATGGCTTTTCCATCTTTAACAAGTCCACCAGGACATCTGTGGGTTTTCCTGCCCTGGCTGAGCTGGTAGTGGGAACAGGTATTGTGGGTCAGGAAGCTGCTAGAATGGAGACATTATGAAAGTCCCTCTTCAAAGCCAGTTAGGGAGATGCAGCTGCAGGCTGGGAGCTTGAGAGCATCTGGGTCATGGAGGGGTGGGGATCCAGCTATGACAGGTGCCAACCATTGACGTTATCTGTCCTCTGTTAATTAGCTATAGAGGACATGCCTTTTGCTGTGGTGTCATTGTGTTCATCTGGTGTAAGAGAACCAGTCAAAACATTGGCTCCAAGTGTAAAGAGTCATTTTTATTCTGTTTTTTAAGGATGGGAATGGAGTTAGCAGAAAAAAAGAAAAAAAGCAAGCAAACAAAAATTCCTGAGACAGAATGGCGGCTGCTGGCTAGTGAAGAAGGCTGTTCCCTTTCCCATCTATTTTTCTTGTCTGGTTTTTCACCTCTCTCATAAAACACTGATAAACTACTTCCTGTCTGCAGATTGTTGGAATAGCTCTGTCCCCCAGCTCCCACTGCATCCTCCACTTCTCCAGTCCTTCAGCACAGTGACGTGGTCATCTTAGCCCCCTTTCATGGCTCCCTATTGGGTAAACCACAAGTGCCCTAGCATGGCATTCCAGGCCTTTCGTGATCTCGTGTTAACCCTCCCGTGTAGCCTCTTGAAGTAATCCCATTCCTTCCCTCTGGAATCATAGACTGTCAGAGCCAAAATGAATTTGGAGACCATCTAATTCTTTACCTTGCTTTAAAAAAAGAAGAAGGATTTTTCTCGATAAAATTTGATCTGAAACATCAGAAGGGCAGAGAAAGAGTTATGGTGGTGGGGATGGGACTCAGAGGCTCACTCTTGCTTAGACCCCTTAATCTCTTTCCTCCAAAACCTGCTGTGGCCTCTGGATTTATAGAGGGACTTCAGGGCTTGGTGGAAATGCTTGATAATCATTGATTTTATCCAGTTCTCTCCTATTACATAGAAGTTGGATTGTGTGCCCAGGGTCTGTGAGCTGGTCTATTGTGTAGTCAGTTCTCTGAGATCCAGGGTAGTGGCCTCACCTGCATGTCTTCCCATCCCACTCCTAGTGTTCCTGCCCTAATTTAGATCATTAACTCAGTTGAAGTGTTATTCAATTGCATCTCTAAGCAAAGTTCTTTCCACAAAGAGCAACTAAAGGAAGGTGCCAAGTAACCTTGGCCATATACCTCTTTCTCAGTCACTTGGTCTTTAGGGTTGTGAGGATGTGGGTAGCCCAATAGCCAGACTACTTTGCAATGTCATCAAACCCCACAAAAATCCCAGTAGGGAGCCTCTTCTTTTTTTGAGGGTTTATTGATTAGCTCCTTGAAATATATTCCTACTTTTCAGTTCAATTCAGTCGCTCAGTCATGTCCAACTCTTTGTGACCCCATGGACTGCAGCACATCAGGCTTCCCTACTCTTAGGGAATATTTTCCTCCCAAATAGACTTCTTGACACAGGATCATATTTGCCTTTAGAATTCCATCTCTGCTGGCTTATTTAGCTTTCACATTCTGAAGAATCCTACTCCAGCATCTAGGAATCATAAAGTTGGAGAAGGTGCCTCTTTCCCCTCATCTTACATGATGTCCCTCTGAATCTCTGACATATCCAGTTTCTGGTAGAATTTGCTCAGAACTAACTTTATTCCAGTTGCTAGGCTGGATGCAAGGACTCAGATCCTGGGTAGCAAAAGTGAGTATTTCAGTTCTTGACCGATTGATTAAATTTGGTGTGATAACTAGGACAAGGGAGGCTGAGCTTGTCTGGAAATACATCTGGCGCTCAACTTGAAGCTCTGAAGACGGTCTTCCTGACTGAATGACACTGCTGCTGGTGATGGTGATAATAATGGCTAATATTACTTTTGCACTGACTGTACCAGGGCTCATGCTAAATAGTTTACAGAGATGATCATTAAAAACTCTTTATGAAAATCCTATGGGGCATGTTCATTTTATAGGTGAACAAAAGTGGAAACTCAGAGAGTCTAGGTTATTGCCCATGGTCACTTAGCCAGAAAATGGTAAAGCCACCAAAGAGAGGCACTTAATTACAACTGTGTGTATGACACTATTACAGTGTTAAAGTCAAGAAAATAACACACAAAATGAAAGACATGACAACTGAAGGTTGAGCTGTGTCAGAGTCCAAGGAATATGGTTTCCTGAGAGCCCCCGCTCTTTGGGAATGGCCTCTGGGGACAGACTGGACAGCTGATCGGTGCAAGATAACCCCACCCCACTGATTGGTCCAGAGGTAGATACCTGACCACAGGGTATCAATTAATTACCTGATTAGCAGATTACCAGTTTCTTCCTGCAAATTTGAACTGTAATGTGGGAATTGGAGTAAATTGGTCTTGAGCCTTTGGCTCAAATGATGAGTCAGAGTAGAAAAGAAAACTGAAGTCTGCTTTCCCGTTTGCTTATTTCTCTCTTGTTCAGATAGCTCTTTTGTTCTGAGACCCGGATGAAGAAGGAAAGGGGAACAGGCTTTGAAAGAGAGAGGAAAGATTGGTGGACTCTTTTACTCCATCCTACAGTGGCTATGATTTTGCCAGGTGACTTTAGAAAGACTAAGAAACCCAAGGCCAGGGAAACTGTGACTTGGCTTCCCAACCAGTGGGTGGCGGCAGTGGGCTAAAGCACAGGTCCTACTCCCCTCCCCGCCCCCCGCCCCCCGCGGCGAGGGGGCGGTGTTGGCGCAGAGGGACACTAGGAAAGGAGAGAGACGGTTGTGTTTCATATTTGCATCCGGCATTTAGAAGGGAACAATCTGCTTCAAAGAGATAAGCCTGGATTATATTTTGCCCTGATCACATGAAAGAAAGTTATTAGATCTACTCCAAATGTGAACGGTTCATAGCAATCATTATATTTCTGTCCGATTTACCCCTACGGCTAGGGATATGCATATCTGGGTTTAAAAGCAAATTTATTACATTTCTTAAGAATTTATGAAGGTATCCCTCCAAAACTGGAGTGAAGAGGGAAAAAAGGAGGCTGGGATATAGCGATGACTTCAAGCTGAGCCGAGAGAGATTCCCTCCTTGCATTTTTGGCTAGAACTGCACACACATCTTGAGAAATGTACTTTGTCCAGTTTCAAATTATTTTTCTCCATCATTGATAATGTTGGATACTAGCAACTCTGTTTATGATGCACCGTGGGATTCGTTACTGTCTGTGTAATACAGTCATCATTAAATACCGGCTTTAGGAAAATTGGGATTGTTGTTTTGATTGTGGTTGCTGTGGCAACAAGTGACCCATTGGTCCTGAGTGGCTTGTGTGATGCTCACAGTGTTTTCTGGTTCTTGTGTTACATTGTTACATGCAGGTAGCAAGTTAGGTTTCCAATAGCTCACGTCAGAGTTATAACATGCCCAGACATAATCAGGTAAAGGCAGTGAGGGAGAGGAGAGCCTTCTTATAGAGAGGAAAGAGGGTGAGATTGGAAGTCATCCAAGAAGGTTCTCTGGGCCAAATAGTCCTCTGTCCCTGCTGTACCTCTGTTTTGCTACCTTTTCCCAGGCCAGACTCACCGACCATTTTCCAACTGTCCTCTGCTCAGGCCTTTGGACTTGAGTAAACAGCCCTAGTCCCTTGGAGATCTCTTTTTGTGTCTTACACTCCTGTTCCAATCAAAAGTCTGGGCCCACAGGCTTTTTGCAAGATCTGGAGTTCTGGGCCCTAGTTGCCTCCTGGGGACAGGGTCCCTGATGGCCTCTCACCACCACTTCTGTCCTACAGCGTCAGCTGCTCCAGCCTGGACTTCCACGTGTCCCCTGCCTCTTGTCACAGTCTGCCCCTTACTAGCACACTGTAGGTTTGCCTAGGACTCCCACCAGCTAGACTGAGCCCCAGTCTTTTGCTCACTATACTTTGCTTATGCCTTGACTGCTTGCTGAATTGCCCACTGTCATCCGAGCCTTTCCCCTCCAGAATTTTGCCTAGTCTTTATAGATTTGGCTGGAACCCAAATCTATATCTTCTCTGCTTCAAGTCTTTTAGCCAGCATTAGAAACAACTTGTTTCTGTTTTCTCAAGTATGACAATAGACTGGTGGGACAGCTGTCGAATCATTTTCTGGCCTGGGGGTAGCTGTGAAAATTTATCTTGTTTCATTGGCACTTTCTGGTGGCTTTTAAAGAAGAATGCACAAATAATGCAGACTGAACCAGAGGTAAGAGCCACAGGGAGGCAAATCCCTGTCCTCTTTTTTGTTTGAGGATCCTATGACCCCATTCTCTGACTTTACAGAATCAGGTCTTTGCACAAAAAGCATTACTGCTTCCTTTTGACTTCCAAAATGAAGTTCAACATTTGTCCAAATAAAGCCTCTTTGGGTCTATCCTCAGCTTGCCTCTCCAGCCTTTGGAACTGGTTTCAGGATGACTGAATGCAGTTTTGGTACAATTAGGAAAGGGTTTATTTTTCTCCTACCAGTGTTTCAAAGGTGCCGTATTAGTGCTCATTCTCCCACCCTGTCCAACAGCTTAGGATAGATCCTCTAGCTGGTCATTTTAAGCTAAGAGAGATGGTCTCATTTTCAAGTCTTTAAAAGCCCAGTCCAAATCTAAATTTTAATATTCATCCTAATTCAGAATTGCTGTTCCTTCACACAGCCACCAGCTGAGGCTTAGCCTGAAGCTTGAGGACCCACTTGGTGGCATTCTAGCCACACTGGCTCCTGACAGATTCCAGCACTCATCAGCCATGCTTCATTTTAGAGCTTGCTCCTACCTTGTCTTAGCCCTGAGTGCATACTCAAAGCTGGTTGCATGACTGGTTCTGAGTCCTGACTTAAAAGGACCGGTTCTGACTGACCTGTCTGAATTGTGCCCTTACTCCAGTTTCTATACATAGTAACTGCTCTGAACTCTTTTCACTATTTTAGTTCGTTTAATTTTTTTTTTTTTTTTGGTTAGCTGAATTATTATCTGTTTTTTTTTGCCATAGTAATGTTAACCCCAAGAGGGCAGAAATTGTGTTTGTCTTGATTAAAGTTATATATCCATGGCCTAAATCTATGTCTGTCATACTGTAGGCACCCAAAAAACAGTTGTTTAATTAGTAATGAATATCTGTGTATTTATTTACTTACATTTTGGCTGTGCTGCACTGCAGTGGGATCTCAGTTTCCCAACCAGGGATCAAACTGCACCCTCTGTGATGGAAGTGCGGAGTCTTAAACATGGGACTGCCATGGAAGTCACAGTAATGAATTTATGTTTAAAATAAAATTTCAATATTTTACCTATGGCTAAATAATAGATTAAAAGATATGAAATTGCTAACACTTGACCTTTTTTTGACCTGGAAGAATGGCAGTTTCATATGGTTCATCCTAATTGAAACATTTCCAGCAAAATTAACAGCAAGATCAAGATGGTTGTTGTCACTAATATGTTATATTTTCCTGGAAATTCAGTTCTGGTCAATATAATAAAATGAGAAATAAACAGGTATAATATTGGAAATACTAGTTTCAGAGGATAAAATTGCCAATCTGCAGAACCAACAACAATCAACAAAAATTAAGTCAATTAAAATTAAGGGTCCTAATAAATGAGTTCAGTTAAGATGACCATATAAAACATGTCAAACTGGAAAATAATAATGATGAATGAGATAAAATATCTAATTCATAATAGCAAAAGTAAGATAACAATACTACAAGATTTTCTCTTTTCCAAGCCCTAGAAATTAAGGAATATAGGTGATCCCATATGAAGAAAACTATAAAGCTTCCCAGAGAATCCTTAAAGAAAATTTGATGAATGCACAAAGGCATTTCAGAATGGGAAGGCTCAATATTATGAAAATTCCAATCCTCTCCATAATTAATGACAACATTAATTTTCATTTCAGTTAAACTTCTCATAGAATTTTGGGGATTTTGACAAAAGCAAATGCCAAGATCATTTGAGAGAAAACGTCATTCAAGAATCTTCTCAAAGATCGATTTACCCCCCACACAGGAGCTGCCTACCTCACTTATTCTTGCTATGTGAAATAATGCACATTTAAGCCATTTTTGAATGGAAGGTTTTTTGTTTGGTTGTCTTTTTGTTTGCAACAATTCCTGATCCATAATTTGGTACTAGGAGTAGACTAGTGTAGGTAAATGACTTAAAATGTCAAAGTGACTGAATGGGGAAGGAAGTGTCCTGGGTTGGGCTTCCCAGGTGGTGCTAGTGGAAAAGATCCCTCCTGTCAATGAAGGAGATATAAGAGACACCTGTTGGATCCCTTGGTCAGGAAGATCCCCTGGAGGAGCACATGGCAATTCACTCCAGTATTCTTGTCTGGAGAATCCCATGGACAGAGGAGTCTGGTGGGTTTCAATCTATAAGACCCTGATGCTGGGAATGACTGAGGGCAGGAGGAGAAGGGGATCAATAGAGGATGAGATGGTTGGATAGCATCATTGACTAAATGGACATAAGTTTGAACAAACTCTGCCAGACAGTGAAAGGCAGGGAAGCCTGGCATACTTCAGTCCATGGGGTCACAAAGAGTCAGGCATGACTGAGCGACTGGACAACAACATAGTGGGTTGAGATGACCCAACTATTTTAGATTGAGCTAGGGACTCTTGTTATATCACCATGGAACTTTTTCTTAACCTCTCACCTACGAGACCTTAGGATCTTGCCTATAAGCCTTAGGGATCCCTATAAGGGATGGTATTGGGGGAATGGTAAGAAAAACTCAGGATGCTGGCATAGGTGGTCTAATTCTGTCTTCAGTAAAATGCTGTAAGAAAGGAGGCCCATCTGAATGTAGAAAGGGACGAAAATGCAGCTTTGCCAGGAGAAGTCCTTTCTGCCTATGGCCTAGGATATAGTCCCATAATTTGGAGTCTTCACAATTAAAAAAGCTGAATGTTGTATTGCAAAGCTATTATCAGCCAAACAGGGAGATGGGGAGAGTTAGCAGGAGAAATGTGAAAAATTTAATGTGAAAAATTAGGTTGCAAGATTGTTGAGCAGCAGTAGGGACTGGAGAGAGATCTTTTTGGTGTAATCAGTGTCGTGATCACTATTGTTTAATCAGTTGTTGGTAAGGACCAGTTATTGTCCTAAGGGCTTTACCTGCATTAATTCATTCAGTCTGTCCAGCTGCACTCTGAGAAGGATGCTGTTCTTATTCATTTTACAGAGGAGGAAACGGAAGCTGAGGTTTTATAACTTGCTCAGGAAAATGGTAGAACAAGCAATTCAAGCTGAGATCTGCTTCATTCTAGAGCCTGTACTTAGAGCTCAGCTGTTTTTTGCTTTCTGTGTCTCCCTTGCTATGGTATATAGTCAATTTATAAATTCTATAAATTCTGTATTTTAAATTTATTTTATTTCCATCCTTTCTTTTTCTGTCCAATTATACCAGCCTAGTTCAGACCCTTGGACAATCACAGCAGTTATTTAACCTACTTCCTTTCTACTACTCAACAATAAAAAGGGGCAAACTAACCCTTTAATGGTTAAGTCAAAGTTCTGTTGCTGTCTGTTCACATGTGAAAGCTTTTTTAATTTATGTAGAGAAATTCATCCCTGAACTCTTCCTCTGAACTACCCTGCACTGCCTTACACACCTTAAATTTTTTTTTGTATCATTCACACATGTTTATCTTTTCAGATCAAATTTCTCATTCTTTAGAACTTTTTAGGATATAAACATTTGTAGCTCATTTCCCCCCATTGTATTCACACAACAAACCAGTGAGGGTAGGCAGTGATGGGCTTACAGTTGACATTTTTTGGTGGAAGAAGCTAAAGTGTTCTAAGGTTCTGTGATTTGCCAGTTGTCACAAGACTGGTCTTTGAAATCCAAATTTAGTACTGGTCCTTTTTGCCATCTTCCTGAGAGCAGCAACCAGGTAGCTTGAACACTTGTGTTGCTAGTACAGTTCTGGCATTGGGAAGCAGTCAGTGAACCATAGGTCAATAGTTTTCAAAGTGTGGTCACTGGACCAGTGTCCCCAGCATCCCCTAGGAACTTTTAGAAATGCACATTCTCAGGCCCACCTAAAACATACTGAATCAGACATTGCAGGGTGGGGCCCAGCAACCCATGTTTTAACAAGTCCTCCTGGTGATCCTGATGCTGGCTCAAGCTTGAGGAGCACTGGTCTTGGTAACCATGAGCCATACTGCTTTTCTCTAAGTCTGAAATGGTCCTGCATGTTGGGAAGGCAGGAACACCCCTGACACTCTTTTCAGTGATCATTTCTCATGCAGCTAAGGGACTGCAAGGATAACAAGGGAAGTCAGTTCACCAAAATGTTGCAACTGCGTGTGCACTACCTGAAATTAAGTTAATGAAGCCTCTGTCTTTCAACATAGGATCAAAGACCAGAAATCCCTTCTTATGTTACCTTGGATTTCTCTCCAATTAAATAATCTTCCCACAGGAGAGGAGGGAGATTAGTTAGGACTTCAGTAGGGGTAGAGTTCATAGTATGCTTTTCTCAAAGATGAAATTAATAAATGAATGAATCCACTTGAACATCACTTATGCAGCGTCTAGTATTGGGCAGGTGCTGGAGTGGTCTTTATTAATAGAGGACACAAACAAGTAGGCATCTACTTACAACATGATATCATGAATAGTGGCCTGTGTGTACATGATTTTGTTCACTTACATACGTGTGTGTGTGCAAGCATGTGTGTGTTGGGGGGGTCTTGTGTAAGGCAGGATGAGTTTAGGGAGAGGTGTTCAGAATTTCACAAAGGAGAACATTTTTGAGCTGGATTTTAAGATCTGTTGCTCAGCAGAAAGACAAGAACATTCCAGGCACACTGAATAGAGTGTGTAAACGGGACGTGAAATAGCATGAATAGCATATAGGGAGCCACAAGTGGTTTGCTGTTGGGGAAGTCCCGAATGTTTAGCTGACAGTGAGGCCAGAGAAGGAGTCAGGAGGCAGATTATGCTATTAATGTGCACTATTCCCTTTTTATCACTTCTTTTTCATGCTTAATTTTGTTATTGTCTATACAGAACTATGTTTTTACAATATAATTACATTATATTGTAAGTATGTCTATCTGTTTACATCTTCTATTATTAAACACCACAACTCTAGTGCCTGCTCAGTACTAGAAATGGCATAGATTATGGCAAGGTCAGAGAGGTAGACAAAATATGTGCATGGAATACCAAAGGCTCTCAGAGTTCTTACAAAGAAGAATTTAATTTTATTAAAATTTTCACATTTACCTGATTATAGAAATCTTTTTTTCCCCAAAGAAAACCTAACACAACCCCCTGGACCCAGTGTTTTGTGATGTATACACTTTGGGAAACCCTAGCTGATGGATCAAAAGCTAACCCCTTAGCAGCACATTTGTAGCACAATCTGTGTCCTGACTGCATCCTGCTCTGTGTATTTAGAAAACCAAAGATGGGGATCCAAAAGGAATAGGAAGTTTTCTGGTGAGCCTTCTCAACATCTTAAGTTCCTCAAGAGTGAACATCAGAGACTTCCCCTGGTGGTTGACTGGCTAAGATTCTGTGCTCCCAATGCAGGGGCCCAGAGTTTGATCCCTGGTCAGGGGATTAGATCCCCCATGCTGCAAATAAGAGTTCACATACTGCAACTAAGGATCTTGCATGCCACAACTAAAACAAAAGATCCCACATGCTGCAATGAATATCAAAGATTGCACATGCTGCAACTGAGACCTGGCACAGCCAAATAAATAATTGAATAAATAAGTAAATATTGAAAAAATAATCGACTTTGGACATTGCCACCCTACAGTTTGTGGCCTAGTTGCCAAGGGTACATTCCTTTCCTAGGAAGCCCATGTGCAATGCAATGTGTTCAGTTCAGTTCAGTCGCTCAGTCGTGTCCAACTGTTTGCGATTCCATGAATCGCAGCACGCCAGGCCTCCCTGTCCATCACCAGCTCCCAGAGTTCACTCAGACTCACGTCCATCGAGTCAGTGATGCCATTCAGCCATCTCATCCTCTGTCATCCCCTTCTCCTCCTGCCCCCAATCCCTCCCAGCATTAGAGTCTTTTCCAGTGAGTCAACTCTTCACATGAGGTGGCCAAAGTACTGGAGTTTCAGCTTCAGCATCATTCCCTCCAAAGAAATCCCAGGGCTGATCTCCTTCAGAATGGACTGGTTGGATCTCCTTGCAGTCCAAGGGACTCTCAAGAGTCTTCTCCAACACCACAGTTCAAAAGCATCAATTCTTTGGCACTCAGCTTTCTTCACAGTCCAACTCTCACATCCATACATGACCACTGGAAAAACCATAGCCTTGACTAGACAGACCTTTGTTGGCAAAGTAATGTCTCTGCTTATGAATATGCTATCTAGGTTGGTCATAACTTTTGTGTGGTCATCTGTATTTCAGCTAGTTCTTCTCACAGTTAGAAGAGGTTGAAGGTCCAGAAGAAGAGAGCTGTTCCTCCAGGCCATTCCCTACCAGGATGGACAGTGTCTTATTCTTTTTTTTTTTTTTAATTTTTTTATTTTTATTTAATTTTATTTTATTTTTAAAGTTTACATAACTGTATTAGTTTTGCCAAATATCAAAATGAATCCGCCACAGGTATACATGTGTTCCCCATCCTGAACCCTCCTCCCTCCTCCCTCCCCATTCCATCCCTCTGGGTCGTCCCAGTGCACCAGCCCCAAGCATCCAGTATCGTGCATCAAACCTAGACTGGCAACTCGTTTCATACATGATATTTTACATGTTTCAATGCCATTCTCCCAATTCTTCCCACCCTCTCCCTCTCTCACAGAGTCCATAAGACTGTTCTATACATCAGTGTCTCTTTTGCTGTCTCGTACACAGGGTTATTGTTATCATCTTTCTAAATTCCATATATATGCGTTAGTATACTGTATTGGTGTTTTTCTTTCTGGCTTACTTCACTCTGTATAATAGGCTCCAGTTTCATCCACCTCATTAGAACTGATTCAAATGTATTCTTTTTAATGGCTGAGTAATACTCCATTGTGTATATGTACCACAGCTTTCTTATCCATTCATCTGCTGATGGACATCTAGGTTGCTTCCATGTCCTGGCTATTATAAACAGTGCTGCGATGAACATTGGGGTACACGTGTCTCTTTCAATTCTGGTTTCCTCAGTGTGTATGCCCAGCAGTCAGTGTCTTATTCTATTTGGACTGCTATAACAGCGTACCATAGACTGGTGGCTTATAACCAACAGAAATTCAATTTCTCATACTTGTGGAGGCTTGAAGTCCAAGATCAAGACACCAGCAGATTCAGTTTCTGGTGAGAGTCTCCTTCCTGGTAAGTAGATGGCAATCTTCTTGCTTGTGTCCTCACCCATATGGTGGAATAAGCAAGGATGCTCTCTGTAATCTCTCTTATAAGGGCACTAATACCATTTGTGAAGGCTTCACTCTCATGACCTAATTACCCCTCGAGGGCCCCAGTTCCAAGTATCAGCACTTTGGCTGTGAGATTTAAAATGTGAATCTTGGGGGGACACAAACATTCAGTCTATGGCAGACTAACTTCTCTCCCAATAGACAGGTCTCTGCAGTACAGGACACTGGGGTTCTCATCACAGCATGGTGCTTAAGGCCTGCAGACAAATGCATTCTAGCCTTTCCTTTGTGTAAGTGTAAGCTGGCTTAAGGAAAAATTCTATGCTGAGTACCCCTGAGAGAAAATGAAGTCATTGCTTGCTTGAGAGGGATTTATTTATTAATAACATATCTGCTATCTTTCCAATGATAAATTAGGTCCTTACGGCAAGTGCTTTTGTTGTAACTTGGTTTAAAGGAGAGGGCTGTGCATCGCTAACTGGCTGTCAGTTTTCCTAGTGTTCCTGTTGGGTAAGCTGACAGATCCTTCAAACTCATCACTAGCTGAAGTATGTTTGAACTTTATTCTTGGGCAGTCTAATTGTCATATGTTACGAAGCAAACCTCTAGAAGGGGTTACTTTATAACTAGCAATGTGGCCTTTGAAGGAGGTACAGTATGCAAAAAAAATTATGTGAGGAAAAAAATCTAACACCTTCTCTACTAAAGTTACTACACAAGGTCTAGATATAGGCCTTATAAAATGAAATCTGAGGTCATAAACATGCCTCACACATCTGGAATCTTGCCTGTGGCAGATATTCTAAAACTTGAGATGCTATATTAAAGCAAGGAAAAGAGCATTTATTGCATACCTACTAAGTGTTAGGCTTTTTCACACTTTACCTCATTACAGCAACCTTGTGAGGTAAGGTTATTTATTATCATGAGTTTGTACAGTAAATAGCTTGAACAATGTAAAGATTCAAATTTCAGCCTTCTGACACAGTCTCATCATTTTCTGAGTGCATATTGTTGCCACTCCAAGTCAAGTATATAAAATAATTTGCTAAAACACCAAATGATAGTTTCACATGGGCCAGAGAAAGGATTCTGGGTGTCCCAGCATTCATGAGAAAAGCTGTTTGTCCTATGTGGGTGGACTGGTGCAGGCTCTGAGCTGAGGCTGAGAATTGCTTATTAGAATAATGCTCTGCAGCCAGTGGATGTTTGTAAAATGAACACTGACTGACATGCTATACATAATTCAGTTATTGATTGAGTTTTGCTGTTTAGTCATTAAGTCATTTCCGACTCCTTTGTGACACCACAGACCATAGCCCACCAGGTTCCTCTGTCTGTGGAATTTCCCAGGTAAGAACATTGGAGTAGGTTGTCATTTCCTTCTCCAGGATATCCTCCTGATGCAAGGATTGAACCCATGTCTTGTGCTTGGCAGGTGAATTCTTTACCACTGAACCTGTGCAGAGTACATCATGAGAAATGCTGGGCTGGAGGAAGCACAAGCTGGAATCAAGATTGCCGGGAGAAATATCAATAACCTCAGATATGCAGATGACACCATCCTTATGGCAGAAAGTGAAGAACTAAAGAGCCTCTTGATGAGGGTGAAAGAAGAGAGTGAAAAAGTTGGCTTAAAGTTCAACATTCAGAAAACTAAGATCATGGCATCTGGTCCCATCACTTCATGGCAAATAGATGGGGAAACAGTGGCTGACTTTATTTTTCTGGGCTCCAAAATCACTGCAGATGCTGATTGCAGCCATGAAATTAAAAGATGCTTACTTCTTGGAACTCCCCAGTGGCTCAGACAGTAAAAGCATCTGCCTACAATGGGGGAGGACCCAGGTTCGATCCCTGGGTCGGGAAGATCCCCTGGAGAAGGAAATGGCAACCCACTTCAGTACTCTTGCCTGGAAAATCCCATGGACGGAGGAGCCTGGTAGGCTACAGTCCATGGGGTCGCAAAGAGTTGGACATGATTGAGTGACTTTGCTTTTTGCTTTACTCTTGGAAGGAAATTTATGACAAACCTAGACAGCATATTAAAAAGCAGAGACATTACTTTGTCAACAAAGGTCCATATAGTCAAGGCTATGGTATTTCCAGTGGTCATGTATGGATGTGAGAGTTGGACTGTGAAGAAAGCTGAGCACCGAAGAATTGATGCTTTTGAACTGTGGTGTTGGAGAAGACTCTTGAGAGTCCCTTGGACTGCAAGGAGATCCAACCAGTCCATCCTAAAGGAGATCAGTCCTGGATGTTCATTGGTAGGACTGATGTTGAAGCTGAAACTGCAGTACTTTGGCCACCTGATGCAAAGAGCTGACTCATTTGAAAAGACCCTGATGCTGGGAAGGATTGAGGGCAGGAGGAGAAGGGGACGACAGAGGATGAGATGGTTGGATGGCATCACCGACTCAATGGACATGGGTTTGGATGGACTCCGGGAGTTGGTGATGGACAGGGAGGCCTGGCGTGCTGTGGTTCATGAGGTCACCAAGAGTGGGACACGACTGAGTGGCTGAACTGATTCCATTTGGCCTACTAACTTCTAGGGCCCTATTTTGTCCGCCCCTCATTTTTTTCTTTTTTTTAAAGCAAATTCATCTGCTTATGTGATTTCAACTGCTACCTATATTTATAACAAAACAGAATGATGTATGTGAAAGAATATTAGATTTGAAGATAGATAGGCCTAAATCCAGTCCTGACTATCATTTCACAGAGACCTTTTTTAACTGAAACTGTCTAAAACTTTCAGTTTTAGCTGAACCTGTCTCAGTTCTCTCATCTGTACAGGTGAGTGATGATGACAGTCATGCCTATTGCATCAGGTCACCTGTGAGAAACAGGTGAGAGAGCAACTTTTGTAAACTGTAAAGGAAGTGTTTTAGAGGAACTCTGAACCTCCGTTCCAGCAAAGCTCTTCTCCGAACTTCCTCATGTCAGGATCTACCTTGCGTGGCGATTTCCTCATTAAGATGACCTGCCTCCACACCTGCGCTCATCTACTTTGTTGTGGCTGCACTTTCATCATCAGCTCATTGTCCCGAGGGCCCACCCCACCCTCTCTCCCCATGGCTAGCCACATCTTGATTTTTCTATTACTTTTTCCTGATGATTCACCTTCAACAGGCTTCTTGGATTTCACCTGTTGGAACCTGGTAACCATCTCTAGGCAGTGCCCTAAAGACTTATGCTGCCATTGCAACAGCTGAACTCAGATGTGTGTCTCCTGCTTTTCAAGTTCTCACTCCTTTGACCCAACTTACTCCCCAGTAGTGAAAACAAATTTCCTGAAGCCTCACTTAACTTGTGTCACTTCACTCCTCAGATTAAACACTGGTTCCCTAGTGCCTCTTGAAAATAAGATGTGTACACAGGTTTTGTGCCTATTACAGTAGCAACTCACGTTTGATGTGCCAAGTACAGAAGAGCGAGCAGAAAAACGAACAGATCACGTATTAGCAAGTCACTTTAAGATAAGCACTAAAAGCATTTCCATTTTTTTCTATTCTTACATAACTTAAAAAAATGCTATCAAAGAGTATGAAACATACTGTTTCGTACCTCGCTTTATTATCTTAGTAATATATTCTAAACATTTTTTCGGGTCATTAGATAGACTAATTTAGTGAATCTGTGGCTATCATTGCAGTTCAATGAATAGATTTATCATAATTGACTTATTTAATTCCCTATGAAAAACCATTGATTGTTTTTTATTATCAACACTTTAAAATATATTCATATGCATATATCTTGTGTAATCTTTTATCTTATACTTTTTTTTGGGGAAGGGGTAATGAATTTGTTACAGATAGAATTGCTTGGCTGAAGAATATACACATTTTAAGATTTCTGAGACATATTGCTAATTGCCTTCCAAAAAGTGTGTACCAATTTATGTTCTGAGCTGAGTAGAAGAGTATCAGTATCCAGACACTCTCAATGAATTGTAGTCTTTGCTAACTCTATGGGGAAACATATCCCATCTTGAACTTGTAATTTGAATGGTTTTGATTAATAGTAAAGTTGAATATTTGGTCATATAATAACCAACTATATTTCTTCTTTTGAAAACTGACTCCATATAGTTTCCTCATTTTTATAATATAGGGTTAATCTTTTTCTCATTGCTTTATAAAATCTCTGTAATGAATTAAAGATATTCCTTACTTATCATATGTTTTCTAGTTTATGATTTCCTTATTTTCTTACAATATAAAAGTTCTTTATTTTCAGGTGATTTAGTGTATTAGTATTTCCCTTTAAGTTATCTGACTGTTGTTATGTTTAGGAGGAATATATATGTATTTTTTTCTATTTCTTTCATGATTTATTTAAAAACACTGACTTGAATCCAACTGTAGTCTATTTTGGACTATGATGGAAGTAAAAGTGTGACTTAATTTCCTTTCAAATAGTTAATCCATTAGTTCAACAAAATTTCCCAGGGACTGTAAATACTATCCTTCTCATATACTTATACTTGGGACCACTTCTGAGTTTTCTATTCTGTTTCTTTGGTCTAGCTTTCTCTTCTAGGGTTGGCAGTTTTATCTTATCCTGGCTGTTTCCCAGTTAAGTAGATTACTGGCTGGTGCTTTCAGATATTTATCCTTTTTTCATGTTAAAGAAGTAAGTTTCAGTTCCCAGTTTTTAAAAACATCTTGAGTGACTATTGAATTTTATCAAATGCCTTTTTGGCATTTTTACAATGATCATATGGTTTTTCTCCTTTGACCTATTGATATTATGAATTATGTTAATAGATTTCCTCATATTAAACTATCCTGCATTCCTGGAATAAGCTCTGGTTAGTCATTTTGTATTATTATTCAAGTACATGGCTGGATTTGATTTGATAATATTTTATTTAGGAGTTTTGCATCTATATTTTTGAAATTGGCCTATAGAGGGTGGTTTTTTATTTTTTTTTTTTGAGAGTATTATCTGTGTCAGGTTTTGATTTCAGGATTTTTCTAGCTTTCAAATATATAATGGAATGGTCTTCATCTTGAATTAGTTAAGTAGTATTCCTAGTAGGGACATGTAGGCTCTAAGAATGGTGTGATGGAAAGAACACAGAACTGAAGATTAGAAGACAAAGGTTCAGTTCCTGCCTTTGCCCCATTAACTCTATAAATTTGGGCAAATTATTTCATCTTCCTCAACTTCAGTGTCTTTGTCTTTAAAATCGGAATCAAGTCCAATTTCTGCCCCAATACCTTCTTGCCAGTTTGTTGTGACAGTCCAATGAGCAAATGAGAATGGAAACACTTTGCAGAGGAGAGAAACAACATTCAGGGAGTTCCTATTCCATGCGAGGTGCTGTGTGTAGTATTTTACATGATGATGTCAGTACTGAGAATCCTAACTGTAATTCTCAGAAGCTCTAGTCAGAAGTCCTCTAGTGAGGACTCCTTAGTGCTTTGCAACAGTGGTCCATGGCTAGCATACCATCATTACCCAGGAACATGTCAGGAGTACTGAACTGCCAGCCTTACCACTGAAAGAGTCTGCATTTTCACAAGAATTCCTGGAAGATTTACGTTAAAGTTGGCTTCTACATCATAATTGTACAGATTCCTCAGCATCAGCATAGAAATGCAGATGTAGCATTTATAAATAATTCTGATAATGGTTCTCTTGATCATTGTTCTGATGTTGTGGATGAGATGACTTTGCCATTGAGACTGTAAATGTTATTTAGAGCAAATACCATGAATATGTACAGTAATTTCCAATCAAAAGTTGACTGTCCTTGGGACCTGAGTAAAACTGACCCATCCACTGAGTTATTTTCTAAAAAGTCCAAGATGAAAAAGTAGTTTTAGTGCCTGCAGATGTACTTTTCTCTGGGGAGAGTTGATCATGCTGCATTCCTATCAGTCAATGTGAAGGAATTTTTTCAGCTGATCCTGAGCAACCACAGACCTTTCACTGGGGTGAGGATAACTATGTCATTTTCATCACAAAGATTACACTAGTCATTCCTCAAGCATGCTTTGACTTCCACCAAGAGCAAAGGGCAACAATGCTCTAAGCTTCAGCACGCACATTAATATACGAACCTGCCTGTGCACACATGCTTAGAGAACATCTAAGATTATGGCGGGAACTGAAACCATGGTGACCAAGAAATCAACAAGGATTCCCTCCGTGGGAGTTCTGCAGAGATGTGTAATGCAGTCGAGGTAACTGTTTGTTGGCTGTGACTGGCAGTTGCCATGGAGACCAGCAGTTGGGTGAGGGAAACCCTCCTCAGTGACGTGGCCGACAGCTGTCTTGTTCCACTGGGTCTTGCATGCAAGCAATTCTTTCACACCCTACGTGGGAGGGAAGCACAGGTGTGTCTTTTGCTAGGCTCAGAAAGCAGAGGAGAAAGTCCAGTGTGAAGATATTTCTAATCATGGCTTTCTTCCATGATGGTCAGAGTTTAAATGGGCATTAAAAAAATATCCATTATGTTAAGGATGCTAGCATTTTAACCCAAAGTGCAGAACTTTCTGTGGTTATAAAATAACTTCACCATGTTAGAACTTCCTTCCCAGTTGAAATATTGTGTCCATAATGCTTTCTCAAGCTCTCTAGGGCAGAAGTAATTGCTTCTGTGGATGTGTGCGCCCAGAAATTTGTTTATAAGTCTTATAACATCTTGTGAATTATATTGTAGGTTAGGCATAACCATCTTGTCTGCTTAACTAGTTCATCTCCCTCTGTTTGCACGTAGGTCTGGATCCATGGCCTAACCAAATAAATATGGCCACTGTGTCTAGAACAGTGCCCAGTCCAAAGCATATATGTGACTATATTAACAAGTTATCACTGTGTAACAAATTGCTACAAACTTCACAGTTTAAAAAACACATTTATTGTCTCACAATTTACATGGTTTACCTTTCTGGCCCTTGGCTTAGCTGGTTCTTTTGCCCAGAGTTTCATAAAGCCACAGTCAGGGTGTTGGATGGGCTTCATTTTCACCTGAGGCTCTCCTGGGGAAGAATTTGCTTCCAAGGTTATCGAGTCATTGGCAGAATTCATTTCTTTGTGGCCTGTAGGAGCTGAGTGCCTCAGTCCTACAGACCATTTCCAGTTCCCAATATATGGCCCTCTCTGCAGGAAGTTCGCAACATAGCAGCTTACTTCTTTGTGGCTCACAGGAGGGAAAGAGTAACTCTAGAGAGGCAGACTTTTATGTCGTGTAATCCCGAGAGTGACCTCTTATCACTTCTGCCATGTTCGATTGGTGAGAGGCAAGTCACAAATCCTGCTCACACTCAGGGAGAGGATAACACAAGAGTGTGAGTGCCAGGAGTTGGGGATCACTTTAGGGTCTGCCTGAGATAATGACCCTTTGCAATTTTTCCAATGAACTAGCCATTCAGCTGGATCAGAAACATGAATACTCCATTTGAGCTTATCAGGATGGGAAAGGAGATACCTACTCATCACAGAACTCTGTTATTGTCTGTATTCTATTCTTGTGAGAACTGACTTTCATTACAGTTTCATCACAGGATGAGTCCGTATCTCTTATAATTTATTTTATTATATTGGCTATTTTTGTATTTGAAAAAAGTTGCAAAATATGCAACTAGAGTTGTAAATAAAACAAGTGTTTCAGAAGAGTTCTAAATGTTTTCACTTGATTCTGTGCAAAATTACCATGGCAGCCATGAGACTGCATGATTATAGAGAGTATGATTGACTAAGGCCCCCAGTTGCTCTGAAGTTCACCACTGCATTCAGATCAAACTCTTACTTCCCACAGGTTGCTTTCTGCCACCTGGGGCCTTTTCCTCATTCCCTTCTCCAGGTTAACCTCTACTGTACCTTCCAGGTGACAGACTTTATTTTCTTGGGCTCCAAAATCACTGCAGATGGTGACTGCAACCATGAAATTAAAAGACACTTGCTCCTTGGAAGAAAAGCTATGACCAACCTAGACAGCATATTAAAAAGCAGAGACATTACTTTGCTGACAAAGGTCTGTCTAGTCAAAGCTATGGTTTTTCCAGTAGTCATGTATGGATATGAGAGTTGAACAATAAAGAAATTTGAGCTCCGAAGAATGGATGCTTTTGAACTGTGGTGTTGGAGAAGACTCTTGAGAAGGCCTTGGACTGTAAGAAGATCCAACCAGTCAATCCTAAAGGAAATCAGTCCTGAATATTGATTGGAAGGACTGATGTTGAAGCTGAAACTCTAATACTTTGGCCATGTGATGCGAAGAACTGACTCGTTGGAAAAGACTCTGATGCTGGGAAAGATTGAAGGCAGGAGAAGGGGACGACAGAGGATGAGATGGTTGGATGGCATCACCGACTGAATGGGCATGAATTTGAGTAAACTTCGGGAGTTGGTGATGGACAGGGAGGCCTGGTGTGCTGCAGTCCATCAGGTTGCAAAGAGTTGGTCATGATTGAGCGAATAAACTGACTATACCTTCCAAGGTAGGATTTATGGCTGGATCTAGTGAGGTTTCTTTGGTTTCCTTGAACTCCTCACTCTTTCTCCTTCCCAATTCTCAGCTCACCTAAACCATCTTTACCAAGAAGCAGAGTCCTTCATTCCACATTTAGGTACAACCAGAAAAAGTAGAGGAATCTTTGGAGGAAGCCATGACCCAGATTACAGAACTAGTGTACATATATGTATTGCAGCTGAAAGCTTGTGTTTTGGACTCAAACTATCTGACTTCCAATCTTTTGTTCATCTTCCTGTGTGACCCTGGGTGAGCCACTCAGCCTCTCTGAGTCCATTTTCCCTCATCTTCAGAATGAAGTAATGGTTTCTTTCTCTTAATGCAATGAGAACTGATAACCTCTTCCCAGGGCTGGCACATGGAATGAACTCAATAAGTTGGCTCTCTCCTTTCCTTATATAGAACATTGTTTAAAATGGCTTTTTCAGTCTTGCTAATAGCAATTTTGGTTCCTAATAGCAATATATAAAAAAAATGCTTGAGTGTTTGCTCATGTTGTGGCTTCGAGCTTTGGAAAGTGAGACATGCAGATGAATTGTGGGTCTGACAGTGAAGAGTAAATGGTCTTGGGCCTAGCTTCAGAAGTTGGCCTAAAGAGAAACATACTACTCTTAAAAAAACAAGCAGGAAGCAAAAAGCTTTCATATGTATGTGACGGCCATTCTGCAAGTGTAGGCCAAAAAGCTCTTTTTAATGGTTACAGGAAAAAAAATAAGGGGGAAGGGTAGCCAGAAGAGACCATCTAACTAGTACCACTCCCCCTCCTTCAGTCTCTCACTTCACCCAGGAAGGGAAACGAAGTGCTGGTGGTGCAGGATCCCCCACCTTAAATGAGGGTGACCACTGGGAGCAGAGCCAGGGCAAGTATCTTTATAGTATAACCCTCCATGTGATGCCAGGGGAGGGGTGGGGAAGTGCAAAGTTATCAGATCTGGAATCTGAAAACCTGGTCTCTCAACTGCAAGCTCCCACTTACTGATTGTGTGACTTGGAGCTAGTTGCTTCATTTCTCTTATCTCCAGTTTCATTATCTGTAAAATGGACGTAACAAAGTAAATTATAACATGAACTGTTTTTTTTTTTTTTTAAACATGGGCTATTTTGAGGCTCAAATGGGATGATGAATACATGTGAATTCCTGTAAATTCCTATGTAGAGTTTAGCTGTTTAGTGGAATACTGTGTCCTATTACAGCCCCCCTGAGTTAGAGCTTCCCCTGTGGTTATCATTGAAAGATGGTCTTTAAATCAGCTATGACAAGTTTGGGCTTCCCTAGTGGCTCAGATGGTAAAGAATCTGCCTTTAATACAAGAGGCCTGAGTTTGATACCTGGGTTGGGAAGGTCTCTTGGAGGAGGAAATGGCAACCCCCTGCAGTATTCTTGCCTGGAATCCCATGGACAGAGAATTTAGAATAATTTGGTGGGTGCCTCATACGGTGTATGATGAGGAGGAGGATGACCTTTGCGTAACTCTAAGTGGTGTATACTATGTAGGAGGAATCGAGGCAAGCAGTCTGGTTGCATGTGGGTAGAAGTTGCATTTCATGGCACACACACTGTTTTTACTTATATCATACATCTGTTCATTTGTGGCAGCTGAAGGAAGTGCCAGTGAAGATAATAGGGGCAGGTGGTTCCAAGGGAGAGTTGAGTCTAAATATTGATATAATGTTTTAAAGAGGAATTTTGGGTCTGCTGTTTCATTTGAGTCTAGTAGCTGTCTTCTGTTTCTTTTCCTATTTTACAAGGAAACTGAAGTTCAGAGAGGTTAGTTAACTTGTACAAGACCACACAGCTCACAGGTTTAAGCTGGGATTGCATATCAGGCTGGCTTGATGCCCCTGATAAAATATATGTAGGGGTTGGGGGGCTTTGTAAGTGGTGCAGTCTCACGGAAATAGACATCATCCTTCCTACCACATTTAAACAGAGAAGGCAGCTGAAGACCAGAGAAGTGCAGTGGTGTGCTTAAGCCTACACAGCTTATAAGCGCAAGAGGGGCCTAGAAGCTGGATTTCCCCATTCCTAGAACAGAGTCTATTCTATGCTGGTTGCTGCCTTAAGAGTGCTTTCTAGTCAAGACCCCTCTCCTCTGCCCTGCCCCCTTTTCTTTTTAAAAAATTAATAAAAGGCAGTCAAGCAATGGCTCATGGGCTTGCAAGAGGCTAGGAAACATTTGTGAGGCAATCATAAGCTCGCTTTCAGTGAAACACATGATCTTGGTAACAAAAGAAATACAGAAATACATTTCTTTGAATGCTCTTCAACCTAATCAGCCCTGATGCTGCTAAACTGTTCCTGACATTTTCTGGTCTTCCTCCTTTAAAGCCCCAAATGAAGCATAATGAAATAAGCTATAAGCATTTGGGGTTATTCAACTCTCTGAAGTGCTTGAGGACACAATTTGTAGGCAAGATGTTAAGGAATTAGAAAAAAAGAAAAGCTGGCTGGTGCCAAGCCGCATTGTACTGATTTCTCCATGGCCCTGTTGCATGTTAGGTATGCATATGGTCCACACATTTTTCAAAAACATACCCCCAGGTGTCAGGGCCTATTCTTTAGAGCGTATCAACTAAATGCAGAGAGACGGGTGTGCTGAGGAAATGAAAAATAAAACCCCAGCTGCTCCTTAGAACATTGCTGTAATTTGGAGGCTTGGCATAGGCTGCAGTGTTCTTGTCTAGAGCCCAACAGATGCAAAACCCTAAAAGGTGACCTCCTCCAGGGCAGGACTGAGGGCACTGACTCATTGTCCCCTGGCCCAGCACGGGGCCCAGCACAGAGCTCCCCAGGACTCGGGGAGCTCGAGGTGAATAAATGAATGTGAGTGACGCTAGTGATTAAATTGGTATTAGGAGAGAAAAGGCCCCTTAGAAGAAGGTGCTTAAAATAAGCCATGATCCCAACCCTGCTTTTCCCTTAGTCAATTCCTGCCTAAAAACCCACTGCCATTTTAACGAGTTGGCTTGCATGTGTGGTAGACAAAGGGAATAAGGACTGAACCGGGAAGACTTGGGTGTATGACCATCAGGATTACATTTGAGCCCTTTTTCCTTTAATGTAACATTTGTAGAGCACTTAGGGCCACGTTTGGCACACAGTAGGCATGCATTTCCAGAGAAGGCAATGGCACCCCACTCCAGTACTCGTACCTGGAAAATCCCATGGATGGAGGAGCCTGGTAGGCTGCAGTCCACGGGGTCTCTAGGAGTCAGACGACTGAGCGACTTCACTTTCACTTTTCACTTTCATGCATTGGAGAAGGAAATGGCAATCCACTCCAGTGTTCTTGCCTGGAGAATCCCAGGGACGGGGGAGCCTGGTGGGCTGCCGTGTATGGGGTCGCACAGAGTTGGACACGACTGAAGCGACTTAGCAGCAGCAGCAGCAGCAGACATGCATTTCATTCATTTGACTTATAGTATGCCAGACCTAATGTCAAAAGCTAGTGGTGGAAAAATAACTACCCTTGAGGAGCTCAAAGTTGAGTGGATTGGGAGAACTTTACTGTCACTATGGAATTTTCTGGATAACGCTTTAAGGCAGAGACTGTTCCTTGAGTAATGAGGAAGTCAAGCTTTGGAGAAGCTCCAGCATCAGCCCCCAGCCCTGTAAACCTAAGAACTGGTACCTCAAATGAAATACTCCATCAGAGGTCACCAGTGGGCAGCTCACAGCTCAGTTCTGTCACAGTATATGTTTGGTTTGGTCTGCCTATTGTTTGTGGAGAAAGAAAATATGGAATGGGAATGCCTTTAGACAGGGCACGTGCTTCCCAGTTCATGTGATCCCTCCACACACACAGTCTAGCCGGTGGGCAGCTGAGTGTGAAATCCCAGCTCAGATTTACTGTTTCCACGTGCTGTGCACTTTCCAGTGGCTTAGGAGTGTCTTATCTGCTTTTGACAGGGCCTGCACCTGCACTACTGATCTTCCTGGGTCTTTTCTGACCTTATTGTAGTTTCTTGATCACCATGGATTGACTGCTAGCTTTGGATTGAATAGACCAGACTGCTTGAGACTGAAACAGATGCTTGTATAGTTCCTGGACTCTCTTGAGTCAGGAATGATGGTGGTGGTGGTATGGGGGACATTGTGTAGCACACACTTGGCACATGCTAAATGCTTGGTCAGTGTTTCCCAAATAAACAAAAAATATTGTGAAGCCAGCCTGCCTCTTCCAATAGCTCCGATTTTAAAAAGTTTTTCTTTTAAAGTAAAGGAGCATTCCTAGGCCATATTCAGTTTACTTTCCTCATTTCTCTTACGGAAAGGGTGGGCCGCTGGTATTGCATAAAAATGTTTCCGTGCTGAGGTCATCTGTTCCATTTAATGTAGTGTGTGGAGCTTTGGGGTCTCCATCAATCACTGGGAAATGAGCTGGAGAAAATGCAGATCTTTATTCAAAAAATCAAATTGGTCTTGGGTGCCCATGCTAAGTTGGACTTGAGCTGCCTTGGGTGGGGGCAGGTATAGAATCTGGTCCAAAAGTTGTCTTCAGAGGAAGCGGGGCCTCCCTGAAGTCATAGAGAAGGAAGGCCCATTGGCTGTGCTGTAGCTGATAGCACAACTTCTCTGCCCTTTTTTCGCTGAGGTGACTTAATAAGGAGATGAATGAGTTCTAGCACTTGTCCAGAGCCCACTGACTATGTAAGATGCCCTGTGGGCCATAATTGGTTAAGTTGAGATGGAATTGCCTGATGCATAAGAGTGAGGATTTGAAGACAGATGCCTAGGTTAGAATCCTGGTTCTACCAGTTATAAGTTGTAAGATGTGGGCACATTAATGCCTCTGTATGTCAGTTTCCTTACCTATAAAGTGGGTACAGTAATAGAACCTACCTCATAGGGGTTTTTTTGGCCACATAGGGGTTTTTTTGTTTTTTTTATTATTATTATTATTTTTATTGGAGTATAAGTGATTTACAATGTTATGTTAATTGCAGGTGTACAGCAAAGTGAATCAGTTATACATATACATATATCCACTCTTTTCAAGATTCTTTCCCTATATAGGCTGTTCCAATTCTTGAGGATTTAATTAACTGTTATTCAGAATTGACTTAGAACAGTGCCTGGCATTATTAATAATAAGCACTCTGTGTGTGTAGCTATCAGTCTTTCAAGATACCCCAAGCCTACCCATTATTAGGCCTGATCTACAGAAAGCAATCAACTTTCTCTGACCAGCTTTGATCCTGTCCTTTTAGTTGACAGGAGTTGATGCAAAAATAATGCTTCTGTTCTTTATACATGGCAGTTGGAGATGGCTTCATTATCCGTACATTGTACTTGCAGAAAGACAAATACCTTTGACTATGGATTTGTTGGAGAAGGCAATGGCAACGCACTCCAGTACTCTTGCTTGGAAAATCCCATGGACGGAGGGGCCTGGTGGGCTGCAGTCCATGGGGTCGCTAGGAGTTGAACAGGACTGAGCGACTTCACTTTCACTTTTCACTTTCATTCATTGGAGAAGGAAATGGCAACCCACTCCAGTGTTCTTGCCTGGAGAATCCCAGGGACGGGGGAGCCTGGTGGGCTGCCGTCTATGGGGTCGCACAGAGTCAGACACGACTGAAGCGACTTAGCAGCAGCAGCAGCATGGATATGTTTGCGTTCTGTTGACAAAAAGTGACTGATGTTCAGCTCAGTTCAGTTCAGTCGCTCAGTCATGTCCGACTCTTTGCGACCCCATGAATCGCAGCACGCCAGGCCTCCCTGTCCATCACCAACTCCCGGAGTTCACTCAGACTCACGTCCATCGAGTCAGTGATGCCATCCAGCCATCTCATCCTCTGTTGTCCCCTTCTCCTCCTGCCCCCAACCCCTCCCAGCATCAGAGTCTTTTCCAATGAGTCAACTCTTTGCATCAGGTGGCCAAAGTACTGGAGTTTCAGCTTTAGCATCATTGCTTCCAAAGAAATCCCAGGACTTATCTCCTTCAGAATGGACTGGTTGGATCTCCTTGCAGTCCAAGGGACTCTCAAGAGTCTTCTCCAACACCACAGTTCAAAAGCATCAATTCTTCGGCACTCAGCCTTCTTCACAGTCCAACTCTCACATCCATACATGACCACTGGAAAAACCATAGCCTTGACTAGACGAACCTTTGTTGGCAAAGTAATGTCTCCGCTTTTGAATATGCTATCTAGGTTCGTCATAACTTTTCTTCCAAGGAGTAAGCATCTTTTAATTTCAAGGCTGCAGTCACCATCTGCAGTGATTTTGGAGCCCAAAAAATAAAGTCTGACACTGTTTCCACTGTTTCTCCATCTATTTCCCATGAAATGATGGGACCAGATGCCATGATCTTCGTTTTCTGAATGTTGAGTTTTAAGCCAACTTTTTCACTCTCCACTTTCACTTTCATCAAGAGGCTTCTTAGTTCCTCTTCACTTTCTGCCATAAGGGTGGTGTCATCTGCATATCTGAGGTTATTGATATTTCTCCCGGCAATCTTGATTCCAGCTTGTGTTCTTCCAGTCCAGCATTTCTCATGATGTACTCTGCATATAAGTTAAATAAGCAGGGTGACAATATACAGCCTTGACATACTCCCTTTCCTATTTGGAACCAGTCTGTTGTTCCATGTCCAGTTCTAACTGTTGCTTCCTGAGCTGCATACAGATTTCTCAAGAGGCAGATCAGGTGGTCTGGTATTCCTATCTCTTTCAGAATTTTCCACAGTTTATTGTGATCCACACAGTCAAAGGCTTTGGCATAGTCAATAAAGACGAAATGGATGTTTTTCTGGAACTGACTGATGTTAGAGTTTTCATTTTGCATTTTTGTCAGGAAACCTAGAATATTACCCACTGCTTATTTTGAGGGCCCCAAAGCATCTATTTTGTCCCTTTTCTTCAAATGGATATTTATCTTAGACTAGTACTTCTTCGTTTTTCGATGGAACTGCTAAAAATAGCCAACAATAGTGACTGAGGGGAATTTGGAGATTATAGTCTTGAAAGCGCAGAAGTCTGAATTCTCTTTCAAATTTTGTATTTTAAGTTGAAAATGAATACATGTATTTTGAACTTGAGCCCCTTTTATATCTACTTTTGTTTTAATGTTCAGTCCATGTTTTGAATTATCAATCTTTAAGTAAAACTGATGTTTCAGGAAGACACACCTCTGAGTTTATGACTTCTTGTGAAGCCGTTGGTGCTGTTCATCAAGTATTTCTGGTTCTTCCCCCTTCCAGGCTCATAGTAGGACTGTATGTCCTTGTCTGTCTGAAGTCAGGTGTGACCATGTGACTAACTTGGCCATAGGAAGCACATTAGCTCTGGCCAGTGTCCAGTTTGCCACACTGCTTTGCTATGGAGAGGGAGAAACTTGGACTAAAAGGAAGGCTCTGTCAGCTGGGTCCCCGAGTGCCTGATGAGCCAGATTTTTCTATTGGACAGGGTTGGACAGGCTGTGTGGACAAGAAGTAAATGCTGTGTTACAGCCACTGAGAGTTCAAGGCTGTTTGCCATCACTATATGATGCAGCCTGTCCTGACATACACCCTCCTAATCCCCTTTAGTGCCCATCAGATTTCTCAAGGGGAGCCTGTCTTCTGTTTTGAAAGTGGTCTCTGGTGTCTTATCTAAATCAGTACATTTTGGAAGGTGAGGAATACAGATGAAAAATGAAAAAGTTCAGATGCTGGACTCCCACTCCCCTATTTTCTACAAAAATTATTATTTTTAATCTTTAAAATATAGCACATAGTGTGAGATTTGTGAGTCCTTCTAAGATTTAGAGTCTTAGTACGTTTATAGATTAAAATCAGCTGCTTATTTGTTAATTTTGAGGAGGTATCACTCTTTAACATTTATTTACTAAATGCCTAGGACTATGTACTGTGTCTAAAAGTATGAATTATAAGTTTATGTTGAGCCGTAAACCTTTGATCATTAGAGTTTGGTTGCAGTGGAAATGAAAAGTGAAATTATGAGTTGCTCAGTGATGTCCAACTCTTTGCGATCCCATGGACTGTAACCTGCCAGGCTCCTCTGTCCACGGAATTCTCCAGGCAAGAGTACTGGAGTGGGTAGCCATTTCCTTCTCCAGGACATCTTCCGAACCCAGGGATTGAATCCTGGTCTCCTGCATTGCAGGCAGATTCTTTACCCTGCTGCTGCTGCTGCTGCTGCTGCTAAGTCGTTTTAGTCGTGTCCGACTCTGTGCGACCTCATAGACAGCAGCCCACCGGGCTCCTCCGTCCCTGGGATTCTTCAGGCAAGAACACTGGAGTGGGTTGCTATTTCCTTCTCCAATGCATGAAAGTGAAAAGTCAAAGCGAAGTAGCTCAGTCGTGTCCGACCCTCAGCAACCCCATGGACTGCAGCCTACCAGGCTCCTCCGTCCATGGGATTTTCCAGGCAAGAGTACTGGAGTGGGGTGCCATTGCCTTCTCCGTTCTTTACCCTATCATGCCTAAATATAGTGGGCACTTAGTTAATGGTATGGTGAATGAGTGTACTTTCATTAACCTAATAGTGAAAATTTACAGACCCTTCTTCACATGTTTATATCTTACTTGGGCATTGATTTTATTTTGGTATTTTGTTTTATAGCTTGCTGTTGATGTGTCAGTCCAACTGACTAAAACACTGAGTTTGCCAAAAAATTCATTAGGGTATTTCTGTAAAATCTTTCACATGCGTGTGCTCAGTTGTGTCCGACTCTTTGCGATTCCATGGACTTCAGCCCACCAGGTTCCTCTGTCTATGGAATTGTTCAGGCAAGAAATACAAGAGTGGGTTGTCATTTCCTCCTTCAAGGGATCTTCCTAACCCAGGAATCGAACCCATGTCTCCTGCATTGGCAGGTAGATTCTTTACCACTAAGCCACTGGGGAAGCCCAACATCTGACATACTAACAGGAACTAGATGATTTCATATTTGAGTCTTCCAAAGGGGATAAGCCTAATTTCTGCACACAGCAGATGTTCAGTAAATGCTTGTTGAATTGAATTGAGTTAGGTGATAAATTTGTATTGTTTAGAAACCAAGGATACTGCAATGTGTCCTGATATTATAAATAAATTCCCTTTGTATTAACTTTAAATCTCAGCAAGAGCTCACTCCTGTTTCTTTGGCAGAAACTTCTCACTGGGGTCAGTACAGTCCCAAGGCCTATTACGTGGGCAGACTACAGCAGCAGTCTGACTTTTACTGTCTCTTTTTCCAACAATAAGATGAAAATGGCCCTAGCTCCTGGCTTACAAAGTGCTGTAGGATTCTCTGTCCCAGCTGGTAGGACCAAAGCAACTATCGGGGAATTTGCATATGTCTATAATGTCTGAGAAACCAGTTTGCATAAAAAACTTGCCTTCCTGAAACTTGAGGATAGGAGAAAGATAAATGAGAGCATGGGAAAGGAATGAGACCTGGAAATGTCAGAATCCAGGTGCTTTGATTGTCTATTGCCATGTAACAAACCGCTCTAAAACTCAGTGACTTATAAAACAGTATCTTATTGTCCTTCACAGTCTGTGGGTTACCTTGCTCAACTGTGTGCTTTACATTTGGGTCTCTCAAATGGCTGTTGTCTGAGAGCAGCTAGGGCTGGAATCATTTGAGTTCCTGAATAGGTTGGCCAAACATGTCCATGAAGAACATGACTTCTTCACGGACATGTTTGGTTCATCAGCTGTAGAGCTGGAATAGTTAGAGGCTGGCCAGGTCTTTCTCTCTCCACATGACTAGTTTGGGCTTCCTTCTAGCATGACAGTCTGAGAGAAGTAGGACTTCTTACATTGCATCCAGCTTCCGTTAGAGCAGGGTTTCTCGGCCTTGGGACTATTGACATTTTGGGCTATTTTGTGTAGGAGGTTGTCCTGGACACTGTAGGATGCTGAGAAGCATCCTTGGCCTCCATCTATTAGACGCAGGTAGCATATCTCCTACCCCAGCCCCGAGAACATCCCTAGACATTGTCAAATGTCACCTGGGAAGCAAAATTATCTTGGGCTGAGAACTGCTGCCTTAGAGTGAGTGTTGCAGGAAACCTAGATGAAAGTTGCAAGACTTATTATGACCTATCCTTGGAAGTTAGGCAGGGACACTTGTGTTCTGCTGGTCCAAAGTGAGCCCCAGGGCCAGTCCAGATTCAAGGAGAGAGGGCTGTACAAGAGCATAAATACAAGGATCCAGGATTGGTTGGTGGGAATCATCTTTGGAGACTAGGAGTGTATTAGTAGTTTACTCATGGAAACAATGTTCCAGGATTCTTTTTATGCTTTTTGTCAACTCCTTTTAATGATTCTCTGCTGTATGCTCACTTTGTCCCCATTTCTGTGAGAGGCACTGGATAAAATGACATAAGTCATGGTTCCTGTTCCTGAGGATATTGGAGGCCACTTGGGGATACAGATTCAAAACTAGAGATTTGCAGCGTGACATGGGATATGATGAGATACAGAGTGACAGGTGTGAAAGGAGCATGGGAAGGGGTGCGTCTTCTAATGTGGGAGTTCATACATGGCTTCCTGAAGGAGGTGACACCCGAGCCGAGACTTGAAAGACGAGTGAATCCATCCAGCTGGGGAGATGTGGGAAGGGCGTTCCCAGATGACGCGGCGCAGTGGAGCAGCAGTGCCCCCGGGTACCTGCAGTGCCTTCAAGCCCTAGTGTGTAAGCATGCAGTGGGGGCCGGGTGGGAGCCGACGCTGCTCCGAAGCGGAGAGGTAGAAAGTAGGGACCCTGTGCTCCAGGCTAAAGAGCAGAGACTTGATGTATCTATTTCCTGGTCATTGATTTACCAGTGCCCAGTCACTAGGAAATGACACATCACTATCTAGTAAAGTAAACAGCAGTGAGGTTTTCCTTTTAGGGCACCAGAAACCTGAGGTTACTATGGAGGCAAAACTGAGCCCTGTAAACCAGGTGTGATGTGATTCTCTACTTTGATGGGTGGGGAGGCCAAGAGGGCCAAGTGGTGTGTTGCGTGCCTCCTAAACGCTAACCTCTTTGACAGGGGCTTTGGAGACCTCCTGCCTGTCAGTCCCCATAACAGCTGTGTGAGTGTGTTCTAATCATTTGTAGGTGATGTCACTGAGAGTCTCAGGCTTTCAGTGACTTGATCAGTGTCTCATAGTCAGGTGAAGAGCTAGGATTGTATCCAGGTTTTCTGATGGAGATGTGTATGTATTTTGATGTTGAGTTGTCTAAAAAGAAAAAAAAATAAAAAGAGAAAAACAAAACTGAACAACCTTGTGTGTTTTTGCTTTATGATTGGAGTGTTAGAAAATGCTGGCCTGTAATTGTTGCCTCGGGCTGCTGTGCTCTGTTTGGTGTCTGGGAATGTCCACATGTCCCTGTGATTCTGGTACCTTCCCTTTTTTAAAAAAATGATATTCTTTAAAAAAATTTTTATTGAACTGTAGTTGATTTACAATGTTTAATTTTGTTTTACAGCAAAAAAGTGATTCAGTTACTCACATACATACATATATATATATTTTAATATATTTTTCTTATTCTTTTCCATTTTGGTTTATCAGAGCATATTGAATATAGTTCTCTGTGCTATACAGTGGGATCTTGCTGTCTATCCATCATATATATATACTAGTTTGCATATCTACCAACCCCAAACTCCCAATCCTTTCCTCTCACCCTTGGCAATCACATATCTATTCTTTAGGTCTGTGAGTCTTTCTGTTTTGTAGTTGTGTTCATTTGTATATATTTTAGATTCCACATATAGGTGCTAGCCTATGGTACTTGTCTTTATCTTTCTGACTTCGCTTAGTATGATTAATCAATAGGTTCATCCATGGCACTGTTTTATTCTTTTTAATGGCTGAGTAATATTTCATTGTATATATGTCTATATATCACATCTCCTCTTCCCTTCCTCTGTTGATGGACATTTAGGCTGTTTCCATGACTTGGCTATTGTAAATAATGCTGCTGTGAATGTGGGGTACATGTATCTTTTCGAGTTACAGTTTTGTCAGAGTGTTAATGTGTCTCCTGGAGTTGGATCCTGGATCATAAGTAGTGCCTTCCCTTCTTGCTCTGTTGTCTGCTGTCCACTGTAAGATTCTGAGGAGCAGCATCGAGTCAGCAGGGATGTTTCTAATACACTCAAAGGATGAGGTGAAGGATTTGGGCTCTCAGTTGAAGAAAGATTGAGAAGACACCTGCCTCGAATTTGATTAAAATCCTTATGCGTTCACTCCCTGGGCTAAGCCCCAGGTTACCAAGATGAGTACATTTGCCATTTAAAAGAAAGCCTCCAACATAGTGAAATCCAAGAGACTGTGTTTTTAATTCTGAAAATATGTCTACATGGATCTACTCATGGCAAACCCATACTAATAAATCTACCCTTTGTTCCCAGGTTAAAGTTCCAACTTCTTTGCCTGGTATATTAAACATTTCCCAGTTTGAGCCCACCTTCCTTCTCCAGCGTCATCTTCTGCTCTTACTGATAGTGAAATACCTGTTTTTCCTTCAAAAGTCTATACCTTGAGCCTTTTTTAAAAAAAGTCATTGTGCCCTCTTCCTGTAATGTGTTCTTTTTTCTTTTTTGTCTAGTGACTCCTACTCATTTCTTTGAGATCTTGATTGTTCATTTGGCACACGTCTGTGAGCACCTCCAACGAGCAAAAACCCTGTGCTAAGTTGTCTTAAAGCTCAACATTCAGAAAATGAAGATCATGGCATCTGGCCCCATCACTTCATGGCAAATAGATGGGGAAACAGTGGAAACAGTGTCAGGCTTTATTTTTCTGGGCTCCAAAATCACTGCAGATGGTGACTGCAGCCATGAAATTAAAAGACACTTAACTCCTTGGAAGGAAAGTTATGACCAACCTAGATAGCATATTCAAAAGCAGAGACATTACTTTGCCAACAAAGGTTCGTCTAGTCAAGGCTATGGTTTTTCCTGTGGTCATGTATGGATGTGAGAGGTGGACTGTGAAGAAGGCTGAGCGCTGAAGAATTGATACTTTTGAACTGTGGTGTTGGAGAAGACTCTTGAGAGTCCCTTGGACTGCAAGGAGATCCAACCAGTCCATTCTGAAGGAGATCAGCCCTGGGATTTCTTTGGAAGGAATGATGCTGAAGCTGAAACTCCAGTACTTTGGCCACCTGATGCGAAGAGTTGACTCATTGGAAAAGACTCTGATGCTGGGATGGATTGGGGGCAGGAGGAGAAGGGGACGACAGAGGATGAGATGGCTGGATGGCATCAGCGACTCGATGGACGTGAGTCTGAGTGAACTCTGGGAGTTGGTGATGGACAGGGAGGCCTGGCGTGCTGCGATTCACGGGGTCGCAAAGAGTTGGACACGACTGAGCGACTGATCTGATCTGATGTGTGTGTGTGTGGGAGGATACAGTGATAAGTAGGACATAGTTCCTGACCTCAAAGAGATCATAAGCATTCCTTTCTCTGTGAAAACACCCTTAATCCTCTTGGTAATTCCCCAAGCATGCTCTTAGGGGCTTTCTTATACCACTGACTACCATATGTTGCAGTTATTTGTGTATGTATAGAACTTCCTCCTCATTCTGCCAGAGCAGAGATCACACCTGATTTGTTCATTGCTGCTCAGGGTCACAGTGTCTAGCTCAGGTCTGGATTATAGTCAGTACATATTTTAAAATAAATGAATAAATGAATGAGTGAGTGAATGGGTAAGTAAATGTAGCTTCTTGGTGCTTAAGCCTATGAATCGTCACTAGCTTATCTCTTACAACAGTGGATCAGGAGAACAGCTTCCTTGTTCTACATGGAAGTTCAGTGTGAAGATTTCTATATGTATTTCACCTCTGAAATCTCTTAGTGGAAGAACAGGTTTTTGACACACAGCCAGCAAACCTGAGAGTCAACTTGCTTTCTTTAAGAAGATTAATGAACAAGGACTTAAGAGAAGGGATGGGTGAACTGGTTACTAACAAGTAAGAACCAGCCATAAGCTCAACCCTATTTCGGGAACAAACCAAACCAGGATCTTTCAGGTTGAGCTTGGCTTGGTTCAATTAATCCTTCTCCTTCTCTTTGTGCCTTCACTGCTCCCACACCCACCACAGTGGCTCACTCATCTCTGTTGAATCATGAATCATGAGCCGGCAGCACCTCCATGCTCTGTCCTCTGTTGGATCTGCTTGTTTTTTTACCTTGCTGTCCCATGAGGACAGAGGACTGGGGGTGGAGGGATAGTCTTAGATAAATAAGCCATTTTGCATCTTTCAGAGCGAAGGCAGGTCTGAGTGGGCTTTGTGATTCATGGTGGAAGGAAGATGTGGAGGAGGGAGGAGGCATGGGTGGGATGAGAATCAGTGGAGAAGACAGGGAGATTGGGACATCTTATGGGGGTGGGTGAGAAAGGTGATCCACCAGAGGCAGATCAGGACTGGAAGGTGTTTGGCGCATGGGTGAGGGATTGTAGGTAGAGTGGGAACACAGATAGGTACAGTTTTTTTGTTCATTTGCAAATTTCTAGTCAACGTTCAGGATCCAGACTGAATGCTCTTTCCTTATGAAAACTCTGGCTTTCCTGTTGTACCCTGAATTATTAACACTCTTGGTTCCTTCCTCCACCACATCATTTTGCATACTGGTTCATTCTTTCTTCATTGCCTTCTCTTCTAGACCATGAGCACCCCAAGGGCTGAGGTCTGGCACATATTTATACTGACCATCTTTTCCTAGCCCCAGATCGAGTCATGTGGCCTGGCACAGTATACACCGCCTGGTCTGAGTGAGGCACAGAGCGTCTGAAATGAGGACCATCTTGGAAAATCTGGGACACATGGTGAAAACGTGCTTAAGATGCCTTGTGTACGAAGAGTCAGTGGAATTTAATAGTCTTCTTTTTATTGCCGTTCCCCCCAAATTCTTGGGTTTCTGCCTTTCCTAATATGAAGATGCATTTTGCTAAAATGATTCATTTTACAAAATTCCTGCAGGCCAAGCAAGAAGAGGCATGCACTTAGGTTTCAAATGGAAATGCATGATCTGGAAATCTGAGGTTTCGGTTCCAGTTTAGTTTATAGGTTCAGCTAGTTGTTTCAAACCTCTTTTCCTAACCAGGATCTCAGAGAAAAGTGAGGAGTGCCCACAGTCCCAGCATGCAGTTATCAAAATCCTACTGTATTCCAGACCCTTTTGCCTATGTTATTCCATTTAGAACCATCCTAGGAGACAGGTAAATATTAGATGCATATATTAAGCCGGTGAAGAAATTGCTTGGCTCCTTGAGGGGCAGATATGAGCTATGCAAGAATCATTTTGAGCCTAACCACCCACATCACAATCCAGACAATCAATAAAAACTAAAAAGAGCTCTTGTTTGTTGAGAATGTAGGAATGGCAGCTGCCCTTGTAGCCTTTGTGGTTAGGCTAGAGTCACTTTTCTGGGACACTGGGGGGCAGTGTGGTATAGTGGTTTGAGCTTGGGATTTGGAGTAAGGAAATTTGGGCTTGGGTTTGAAAGCTGTGTGGCCTTAAACATATTAAGCAACGTCTCTGAGTCTCAATTTTCTTGTCCCCAAATGGGGATAATCACTGTAATACCCATTCCCTGGGCTCTTATGAGGATCAGGTGAAAATGGATGGGAAAAGTGTTTTGTAAATTATAAAGAGCTAAATACTTGATTCTAACATTCTTGTAAGTGCATTGTTGGGGGTGGGGATTCCTAAGGTCCTTTCTGACTAACAATCATTGCCCTCAAAACTGCCTTAATGATTAAGGCAGTTGATTTAGGTTGATTAAGGCAATTTTTTGAATCTGGAGTTTCCTCTTGGGGTTCAGATATACCCTACAGGAGGCTGTTGATCAAATAAAGATACATTCTCTGAGACAGAGGTAGAGAAAGATACTCCAGCTTTTAATGGGGGATCCATTTATTAGTTTATCATCTTCTAAAAGGAGAGCAGGTTGTTCAGGATCCAGGACAGGGTATTTGGCGAGGAGGAAAGGAAAGGTGCCAGGACTGGACGTTCGAGGAGGCCAGGTGAACACCGGGGCTCTGGGGACTCCAACTTTGGGGTCTGTGCTTGGCTGAAAGGAGAAGGGCAGAAATCCAAAGTGATCTCTGGTCAAGGGTGAGTACTGAAGATCAGAGAACCTTGCAGTCCTGAGGCAGGGAGGAGCTTTCTTTGTCTCCCAGTCATCTCCATTGTTCCCTTATCTTCAGCTATTCAGGAGTTTTTCCATGTCTGCATGTGCCCTCTACTGTCTTCTGCCTGATGGTTTTCTTTATGTCAGTTGACTGACAGTAAATTCAGCTTCATCTAAATCAAAGGTATCTGTGAGATTGCCTTATAACTACTAAAATAAAAAATACGTATTCATGTATCATCTAAAATCACTGTGTGGGTCACCAGTTGTCCATGTGCTAACTTTACTGAAAGCTTGTATTCCAGATGAGTCACCCGTCTGAAGATGGAGTCTGCTCTGCAGCATCTTCAACAAGGAGTCCCCCTACATCTGTTTGCACAGCTCTAGTGACTGGAGCTCAGCTTTTCTCTTGAGACAGCAGTGCCAGAAAATTATTCTGTAGATTGTACCCAGATTTTCTTACCTGTAATTCCAGCCACTGGCTTTAAATCTTGGGTCACAAACCATGTCTGCTTTCACTTCCCATGATTACCTTTTAGAAATCTGAAGCCAGTTCTCAGGTATCCCACACTTTGGTCAGGCTGGACACCTCCAGTTCCATCCAGCATTCCTCTGATGACACCATTGCAAGTGCTTTTGACACATTTTGTCAATATTCTTTGAAAAGACTCCAGTTTTGGAGTTCCCTCTTAAAAATGTAGTTTCTTAAAAAATGTACCTCTTAAAAAGGGGACATAATTCTCTAGATGTAGTCTAGACAATTGAGGTTGAATGTGAGTATGTCCTCTCTCATTCTAGATATGCTACCACTATAAATGCAGATTAAATAACATCCTCTTAATAATGTACCTACCAAAGGTCAATAGGTCCTCTGCAGAATGCCTGTTCTTACGGCAGTGCATATATCTTACTGTGAATATCCACACTCTCACCTGCCCACCCCAAAGCCAGTCAAAGGCATGTGTGGGCTATCTGACTGCCATCCTGGGCAGCATTCTTTAAACCTTTTTGATTATGCAAGTGTCTCTAGAAAAATATATTGAGTATGCATCTCTAATATGTGCATGTTTATTTACTTATAAAGAGTGCAATGGGGCTTTCCCAGTGGCTCAAGGGTGCTTTGCCAATGGCTCAAGCAGTGAAGAATCTGCCTGTGATGCAGGGAGACATGGGTTCAATCCCTGGGTCGGAAAGATCTCCTGGAGGAGGAAATAGCAACCTACTCCAATATTCTTGCCTGGAAAATCTGATAGACAGAAGAGCCGGGCAGGCTACAGTCCTTAGGGTTGCAACGAGTTAGACATTACTGAGCATGCACACACACACACACGAGTATAATGGTCTCAGACATATAGTACATGAAAAAATGGGAAATTTGGAAGTGTGAGATAAACCAGTCAAACAGAGACATTCTTACCCTCACCTTATTGGATTATATTGCATACCCCAACTGGAGGAGTTCACCCTGGAATTCAGAACACTCAGTGTCTTCCTGCTAAACAGAGCAGATCTCTGGATGAAAGGATTGACCCCCCCAGTTGTGGTCACTCTGGCACCATGCCCTAATGCACTGTTCTCGAACTTCTCAGATAATGATGGTGACAGGCATGGGTAAGCATTCAGAGGAATCATTGAAGGAAAAGGGGTCATATCTATCCCACCATCCCCATTTACTACCCTTATCTTGCTTTCTCAGCTCACATGCTCCTCTTTCACTCTATGTCCCTTACACATTTTTTCCCTAAAAGACTAGAGATGTCTTTGGAATGCACAGAGGTATGGTGACATGCTAAAAAGGCAGTAGTGATTTTGGGTGCCAGAGCAAACAGGAGAAGTCTTTTAAATAAGGTTTCTTCTACTGTAAAACCTCAAGTGATAAACTGGAAGTGATCGGCCCTGGCATGAGTTCAGAGAAGTATGAACAAAGTGAGAGTAGATGTAAAGTCTCTCCATGGGGAGAGGCTGGAGCTGCTGCATAACTTTAACCAGAAGAAGACAGGGCAGGGCAAGAGTTTATTTTCAGATGCTCCAAGAGTCAGGCAGAAGCAGCATTCATCCTCTTTTCTGCATTGAGGATGCATTGAGGGATGATTAGGTGTTGAGGGATGATTAGGGAGTCCTAGTGGAGGCTATTACCTGTGCTGGAGAGTTGGGTTCTGCAGTTCCTTGATGAGTTTAGGTATGAGCTAGGAGAGCGGAGAAGGCAATGGCACTCCACTCCAGTATTCTTGCCCGGAAAATCCCATGGATGGAGGAGCCTGGAAGGCTGCAGTCCATGGAGTCGCTGAGGGTCAGACACGACTGAGGGACTTCACTTTCACTTTTCACTTTCATACACTGGAGAAGGAAATGGCAACCCACTCCAGTATTCTTGCCTGGAGAATCCCAGGGACGGGGAAGCCTGGTGGGCTGCCGTCTATGGGGTTGCACAGAGTCGGACACGACTGAAGCGACTGAGCAGCAGCAGCAGCAGGCAAGCAGGGGATGGAAGGCTATTAAACTGGAGAGTTGCAGAGTCCCTGTGAATTCCAGGATTTGGAGCTTTTAAGGTTAAACTGAGATATGATTGGGAGGACTCCAGTTCTGCTTGATCCCCAGTGACTCCCTTATGGGCCTGGAGTTGTGACATCCCTGTTTCTGCTGGCATGGGGCCGCTTCCTTTTGTGAGGTCAAGGCCTAATAAGGTAGGTTAATCTGGAGTGAATGGCAGAAAGCCCTGGGTGGACCACCGCCTGCCATAATTGAGGCAGAACTTTCTGGGTACATGCAAAATTTAAAGGGAAGTGACACCCACATCACCTTTTTGCCCTCAGTGAGCAAAAAATTGTCCTCTTCTGGACATTTGCCTTATGGGTTTCTCTGTAGAATCATTAAAAAAGGTGTGAGATCTGAAAACCTGGGGGTATCTGTTCTCTTTCCTGAAGATAAGAAGAAACCATCAACACCATCTTTATCAGGCCAGTGTCAACCTCCTATTGGGCAGTCTTATGTCTTATGGAGCCTAGGTCAACCGAATCTGTTAATCTGGCCTCAGGAATGGCTTGGAATCTATTTGTCCTTTTTGTAGCTCCTCTGTTTCATGCCCTTGTCACCCCTCATATGGCAGTGACAGCAGCCTCTTGCTCTTTGGTTTCCTGGCCTCTATGCCCTCTCTTCAAGAGTGGTCAACTTGAGAAATCAACTAATCACACCAGCGCCCCCCTGAATGATTCTGTGTTTTCTGCATACAGGATAACAACTCAAACTCAGTCCTTCATAGTTTGATGCCACATGACCTCTCCTCCTTCCTCTCCATCCAGGAACTGCTTCTCACTGCACCCTCAGTATACCTATGCCAGACTTTTTCTTACAGTGCTTTGGTTTCTCGGAATGCAATGCCCTTATCCATATTTTATGCTTGGGAAACTCCTTCAGACCTTCTCAAAGTTCACATTTTCTGTGAAATCTTTCCTAACTCACCCAGGCAGAGTCAGGGTCTCCTCCCTGGCCGCTTTGAGCCCTTTGAGCCAGACTCTGCTGTGTTGCCCTGTGTTGAGTCCAGCTCTGTGGCTCGTGTGTGCCCATCAACCACAGGGACAGAGCTGTGCTTATGATGGCACTTCATGTGTGCTCTGGGTCAGGAAGATCCCCTGGAGAAGGAAATGGCAACACATTCCAGTACTCTTGCCTGGAGAATCCCATGGACAGAGGAGCCTGGTGGGCAGCAGTCCATGGGGTCGCAAAGAGTTGGACACAACTGAGTGACTTTCACTTTCACTTTCATGTGTGTCCAGGAAATATTAGTCGAATGAATGAATAATTAGATTTCCTAGCCTGTAATTCATTGACCTGCTGTCAGTTCAGTTGCTCAGTTGTGTCCGAGTCTTTGTGACCCCATGGACTGCAGCATACCAGGCCTCCCTGACCATCACTAACTCACGGAGTTTACCCAAACTCATGTCCATTGAGTCAGTGATGCCATCCAGCCATCTCATCCTCTGTCATCCCTGTCTCCTCCTGCCTTCAACCTTTCCCAGCATCAGGGTCTTTTCAAATGAGTCAGTTCTTCGCATCAGGTGGCCAAGGTATTGGAGTTTCAGCCTCAGCATCAGTCCTTCTGATGATGAACACTCAGGACTGATCTCCTTTAGGATGGACTGGTTGGATCTCCTTGCAGTCCAAGGGACTCTCAGGAGTCTTCTCCAACACCACAGTTCAAAAGCATCAATTCTTCGGCAATCAAATTTCTTTGTAGTTCAACTCTCACATCCATACGTGACTACTGGGAAAACCATGGCTTTGACTAGATGGACCTTTGTTCGCAAAGTAATGTCTTTGCTTTTTAATATGCTGTCTAGGTTGACCTGCTGACCATTCCATAAAGAAGCATGATATTAGAGTTGCCCTTTGAAAGTCAGGTGAAATGGCCTCTCATTTTCTTCAGAGCTATTGGGTCTGTAGCAGAGAGAGCACTGTGTAAATTTGTAACAAAATATCATAATCTGGGTAGCTTAAACAGCAGAAATTTATCATTTCACTCTTCTGGAGACTAGAAGTGTCTGTAATCCAGGTGTCAGCAAGGTGAGTTCTTTCTGAGCGCTGTGAGAGAGAATGTTCCGTGCCTCTCTCCTGGCTTCTAGTGGTTTGTTGGCAACTTTTGGCCTATAGAAATATTGCCTTAGTCTCTCCCTTCATCTTCATGTGGTGTTCTCCCAGTGTGTGTGTCTGTGTCCAAGTTTTCTCCTCTTATAAGGACACTAGTTGTGTTAAGGCCCGTTGTAATTGATTACTTCTATAAAGACCTGAGTAATGTCATATGAGGTACTGAAGTGCATATGGGGACATAATTTGAACAATTATAAAAACACTGAGTTCTTGGGAATAGGACTTCTGCTCTCTCAGCATCCGTTTCCACACATACAGAATGGAAGACTGGACAAGATGGATAGAAGCCTGAAGCCTCATTTATAATACGTTCTCTTTCACTTTGGAAAGAGAATATGTTATAAATTCCTTCATTTAACAAATAGCTATTGATTGCCTACTATGTGCCAGGCACTGAAATTTGTGCTCCATAAGCAGAATTCTCTCAGTGGTTTTGTACCCTTACTGCTGAGTGAGACATCATGAAGTGTCCATGACAAATCTGTGGTCGGCATCTTCAATGCAACCTGTGTCATTCGATGGGGAATCCACTTCATCAGCTTTTTGAATATTGGTTTCACAATCTGAAGAATAGACCTGTGGTTGCCAAGTTTAAATCTTAGGCATTATCTGGTTATGAAATCAGTTTGGAAACATTTGGAGTGAGCTGCATTGCTCGGCCATTCTCCAATCCCAGTTTCTGGCCTCTGGAGATGCAGTCACCATCTATTTGGAAAGGAAGTATCAAGGATAGCACTTACTTCCTAAGAGCCTCTGTTGTTAAGAATTGAGCCTCATTTTAAAGGCACATAATGTAACCAGGAGTCACAGACATAGGATTGGGTGCCTCCTGGAGTGGTGGGTGAGCCAGGCTCACTGGGATTATTCCATGGGCCTTTCCTCTTCTCTCATTGAGACCAACAAAACTGTGTTTATCATTTAAAAAGTTCCCATAGAGCCAGGGCTCTCATGTCCTCTGGAGTTTGTGCTATGCACCTTAAATGCTTTATCTAATTTAATGTTAGCGACTGCCTTGAGAGATAGGAACTATTACTGTGACTATTTTATGAGACACTAAGTTGCTAAAACCTGAACCAAGTTTCCTGAGGTCTTGTAGTTAGTAAAGGGCAGAGCAGGATCTTACATCCAGGTTTGTTTGACTCTAATGTGGGGGTTGTCACCTTCGCCTCTCTTGGCATCTCTTAACACATCGATCTGACCCTGTCACTCTCTTGCTAAAAACAATCTGTAGCTCCCTGTTGCCTATAGTGATGGCATTTTACCAGAGATCTGAGAACACTGTGATTCTGAATGCAAAATTTGTGTATGTGTGAGTGTATTTTGTGGGAAGAGTATTCAGATCTTGGCCAGATTCTCAAAGGGTTCCTGACTTCAAGGGCTAAAGTACAGATGCCTTAGAGAGGCAGTCAAGACTCATCACTGTCAGAGCTTCACATTTCTCACTGGGGTATTTCCTCCAACTTCCTGTTGAGTTCTGTTGTTCCAAACTTCTAACAGCTTTCTGGAAGTTTCCTTGCCCTTTCACACCTTCAGGCCTGTGTTCATGTGGTTTCCTCTGCCAGTACTGCCTGTTGTCTTCTTCCTCACCAGAGAAATTCCAGCTCATCCTTCAAAGTCCAGCTAGGATGCCACTTACATGAAATTGTCCTCAATCTGCCCCCTGCTCTGGGCTTGTATGAGTTTTATTCCCACTGTTCATATAGAGCTCATGGCATTGTCTGGGGACTGAATGGTTTTGAGCCATTGGAGACTCAGCGTCCTCGTCATTCTGTATTGTTTGGTAGAGGGCCTGGCCCAGGGTGAACACCCAGGAACCATCTGTTGGAATTTAAAAAACAATGAGTCATTTAACTTTATCTGGGTCCCATAATCTATGGGACACATTTTTAGACTGGCCTTGGAGGGTAGGACTAACTTCCATCTTGTAGGCTACATGTGTTCTCCCAGATCTTACTTTCCTGAAATGTTTGATACGGGAAACCAAATTTGTGAAATAATAAGCCCTGTTATGCTTCTACTGGACAGAATAGAAAGCTGAACAGACTGAGAGCAACCCTGTGTAGTGACTTGTATTTTCAGAGTCATATGCTAAGTCGCTTCAGTTGTGTTCGACTCTTTGTTATGTAACGTAGCCCTGCAGTTTCCTTTGTCCATGGGATTCTCCAGGCAAGAATACTGGAGTGAGTTGCCATGCCCCCTTCCAGGGGATCTTCCTGACCCAGGGATTGAACCTGCATTTCCTGCAGCTCCTGCATTGCAGGCAGATTCTTTTACTGCTGAGCCATTGGGGAAGCCCTTCAGAGTCATAATGGTCCGATTTAATAGTGAGGACTTGCTCTATTCATCTCTCTATTGCCTGCCATCTGTCTACCCATGCACTTCATGAAATGTCTTCCTCATTAAGATTTTCCTTCTCTTTACCCTTTCTTTCCTCTTCCTTTGCCTTGCCTTGCCTGCTGTTCTCTTTCTTTCCCATATTCTGGAACCAAACTGTTTAAACTTGAGTCCTCGTTCAGACATTTATCATTACTAACTCTAAAACTCAGTTTCTTCATGTATAAAATGAGGGATTATAATAGTACCTTACTAGAGGATGTTATAAGGAGTAAATTAAATGAGTTAATCTATGTGAAACTCTTAAAATTGTGTTCAGTCAACCTTAATGCCTCTTGGTTTTCTCAACGACTTCTTTGTTTTTCATAATGACTTGCTTTTCTTTTGCTGTCCAGCTTCTCTTTCACTTTCACAAATGTGCTCTCTCTCTCTGGGTCTCAGTCCCTTTTTCTCAATCTCAGTTTTTCTCTCCCCCCATGCCACCCCCCCACCCCCACCCCCGGGACCCAGTTATAGGTGTTCAGTCTTCTGTCTTCCACTGCCTGACTCACTAGAAGGGTCTCAAGTACCTTCTCTGGGCCCATGGAGCCTACAGACTCCCCTAGGAGACCCAAGTCCCCAGAGCCTTTAGGAGATGCCTGGGGCTTTGTGTTGTCTCCACCTTGGCCTAATGATTCTTTTCCCGCAAGCTCCTGAGGAGCCCAGCGGTGGCTTCAGCCTAAGGCGTCCTGCACTGGGTGACCGCGGTGGGTGGTTGGCTGACGGGCCGTTCCTCCCTTCCCTTCCTTTCCTCCTGCACAAGATGAGGGAGACTATAAACCTTTCATTCATGCTTCATCTTAGAAGCTTCTGTACACTGAGGGTAAGACTAAGCCTTGCTTGGGAGCACCCTCTCTCATCATACTTCAGCCATGAGTTAGACTTATAGCAATTTCGCAAAGGAGGTTCCTACTGATACACTGGATGGAAAGCAGAAAGCCCTCTTGATTCGGGTGCTATTGACTGGTGGCCTCACTGTGAAGGCTCTGTGCTGTGCTCTTCCCACCTCTTCTTCTTTTATCAGGGGCCTCCTATCGGCCCTGAGCATCTTTACTCAGTATGAAAGCTCCCACTTGCATATATTGTGTTCTTACGTGAAAGTGCATGAGCAAAACCCACACCATAATATCCACATATTCAGAGGGGGTTTTATTCCTTGAGAGCTGAAAAGCGATATGAAATCTGTTTTTCCTTGCTTTTGGATAATGTAATTTCATCATGAAGAATATGCTTTTAATGTTTTATTCTTCTCCTTCCTAAGTAAATATACAGTCTGGCTTAAGTCCATCAAGTATCCAAATGAAGCAAAAATCTGCGGCTGTCGGCTTGCCTAAGGATTTCTAGTTGAGCGAAATCTCTGAGATCTGAGCAGCTAATTGTTAGTGTCAGCTGATTATGTTCCTGTTTTCCAGGAAGGCTGGGTAGGGGGCAGCACTTCACTGTGTCCTCTGGACTCCCACCCCACTAGTTTAATTCTAATTTTGCTCTTGGGGCAGCTCCCAGGAGACCTCTCTCTCCTGCCTTTCTTTCTCAGCCTCTCCTGTACAGAGTCCTCCAGCACAGAGGGAGATGCTTCCAGAGAGATTGACTTTCCTGAAGGAAGTTCTGCTCCCCAGCCTACCAGATGGGGACTGGCTTGTAGAGTTCGGGTCGTGCTTACAGAATTTTTTGTGGACATGCAGGTTATTGAGTGAGAGACCCTTTCCTAGCTTGTGGGAGAGCAAGTTCCAGGCTGATTCAGGGGTTCCTAGGACACAGAGGGCTCTAGGCAACGCCTTAGGCTAATTGGGGTTTATTCCTTCCCTTATTCATTCAACAAATACTAAGTGAGTTCCAGGTACTTTGCTGAGCCCTGGGGAAACCAGGGTCAATGGAACACTGGCCCATTCTCAAGGGGCAGATTCAGGTAGGAGAAAAAAAAATCCATTTGTCATTTTTTTTTTCATCAGGCATAACTCCAGTGCCTGCTAAATATTTGTTCTGGGTTAGCCTGCTTATGTTTATGATATGATATGACTCTACTTGCATATCTGTCAGGGATAAACCTTTGTTTTTAATTCCTTCACGGGTTCTCATCAAAAGTGGCCACCAATTCCCATTGCTCCCCAGAGAAGAATTTAAATTCTGCAAGAGCAGAAACTGTGTTAGTTTTATTCACAACTGTACAGCCAGTATCTAGTAGCAAGGTTTTTAAAGTGTAGATACTCAGAAGCTATTTGTTGAATAAATTAATAAGAGGGAAGGTGAAGGGAAGATGTTTAACAGCAGTGTTTCTAGATTTAAGAACTTGTTAAAATATAGATTCCCATCCCAAAGGCTGTGATCCCGTAGGTCTGGGGTGGAGCCTGAATATTTACTTTCTACCAAGCTCTGGGCGATGCTGATGCTCTTGGTACAAGGGCCACGCTTTGTGCAGTGAGGGCCTGTGGAATGTTCATCCCTGTCCTACTTCAGTGACAGGAAGTGCTACTGGGTCCTGTTCTCAAAGAACTGCCTTGGAGGTTTGGCCCTTCCCAGCTTCCTAGTAGGGGCCCCAGGCTGTCATACAGGATCATCCCAAGTACTAGGGATTTTGTACAAGTGTGTGAGAACATGGCCATGATGCAGGTGTTTAAGCCAACCAGTGGAAATATGAATGTGAATTTTCAGCAGTCAGCTTGTTAAGTGGAATACTTAACAAGGTCAATGAAAGCATCTCTGCTTGTAAAACGCTTTTGTCTATCTTGAGGACCGTGATCCCTTCTTATGTAATCAGCTTCTTTGAGGAAAAGAAGAAACTCTTGTGGCAGTTTGGGTTTTTGCTTATTCATCATCACTGTATATTCATGCTGAGTCAGTTTTAATTGTCTTCGACCGCCCCCAGGGCTGTCAAATGGGGTTTGCTAAACCCACTCTCCAAACTGCTGAAGGATGCACTGACTAGCGAGGGGCAGCTTTCAAACCTTCCCAGTCCCTCCTGCAGTTCTGAATGAGAGGTCTGCCTCAGTCTCAGTGAGACTCTGTGATTTCCTCCCTTTCCACAGATCTCTGGAGGCTGGTGTCTCAGCCCAGACTTACTGTAGACTTCGCCCCTCAGGTGTACATATCGCAGTCACTGTTGAAAGCTGTCATCTGTTAGCTGTTAGATAAAACAAGCACTGTGGTGACAGGTAGAGAGTCTTGGAGTCTTTGAGGAACTTTTTGGGAATTGCCTCCCCCACAACCTGGGCTGGGTCAAGTGCCTCACTGCCGAGCACACACAACCCCGACACTTGTCTGCACTTCTACCATAGCACGTGTTGTGAAACCACCAGCGTCCCTTGAGCACAAGGATTGTCTCATTTCCTCCTTAGCTGAGGAGCCCAGAACAGGGCCTGCCACGTGGTAGGAGCTCACTTGACGGCTCTTGGGCTTACGTGGAATCTTGTTCACGTACTAGCTGAGCTGCTTGCTGATGGTGCGATCTCTTAGTCACTTCTTCGAGCCTTGCTTTCTTTTTCCGAAAAATGAGGCTGAGACTCTGTATGGGAGTGTTGGCTTTCTCTGTGCCAGGCCCGATCCTGCATGCCTCTTGGGTGACATCTTACATAATCCTCATAACTACCCTATGTGTGGGTATTATTATTAACTGTTTGCAGTTAAGGACATTGAGGAACAGAGAAGCTATAGAATTTTCTAAAGTTATCTGATAAATGGGACAAAGGGTGGGTCAGGATTTGGAGTCTGGCTGTCTGATTGTGGAGAAGGAAATGGCAACCCACTCCAGTATTCATGCCTGGAGAATTCCATGGACAGAGGAGCCTGACAGGCTATAGTCCATGGGGTTGCAAAGTGTTGGACACGACTGAGTGACTAGCACTGTCCAATCCCAGAGCCTGCAAAATAGCCACTATAGTAGTTGTTCTCACCTTGGGGTGATTCTGCCTCCCAGGGGTTATCAGGCTGGAGACAACTTGGATTGTCATGGGTGGCAAGAGGAAGCGCTGCTGGCCTCTAGTGAGTGGAGGCCAGGGATTCTGCTAAACATCCTTGGATGCATAGGATGGCCCCCACAATAAAAAATTGTCCTATCCAAAATGTCAGTTGAGGAATCTTGCATTACACTTACTGCCTCCGAGAAATCAAGTGTGCTAAGAGCCAGGCCCAGAGCAGGTCCATAATAAATGGCACTTTGTTCTCAAAGTTCACAGGCTGCAGCCTGGAGAAGAACGATCCTCAGTCTCCAGTTTGCTCCAGCAGCTCAAGTTTTAGTCTTAATGGTTCCCGGCTGCTTGGCATCTCTAGCTCGAGAGTTCCTGTCTTTGTGAGATGTGCTGACAGTTATCAAGAGTTAGGGCAAAACTTTCCTTGGGAAAAGTCCAACTTCCCCGAGACCTGGCAAGTTGAGACATTCCACACGGAACACACCTTCCCCCAGTGCCTCCTGGCCTCTGACCTCATGGCACGGTTGACTCTGGGAGGGCTGGGTTTCTGCATGAAGCTTCTCCTTTCAAGGAAACTGACATTTGTCACCCTATGCATGGAAGGCACTGTGGTGTACCTGCCGTTATCACCATCGTTTGGACGTGGACATTAGCATGTTCTGGTCCTTGAAAGTCAGTGAGTCAAGGAGAGCATGACAGACAGCCTGTTGGCTGGTGCAGCACACACCCCGCATGCTGGGCACTTTGGAAGGAAGCTCTGGGTCCCTGGCTCTACCACTGACCCACCAGGTGCCCTTGGGCAAGTGCTTGGAACTGACTTCTTTCATTGTCAGCATGAGGGCCTCCATTCTGTTTTATGCAGCGTCATGGAATGACCTTTGGGCAAGTGGCTTTAGGGCTGTTTGTATGTATAAGAGAGAACTAGAAAAACAGGAAGGTAATGACAAATTGAAAGGCTGCTGCTGTGCATGCAGTGGGTACAGTGGTTTAGCATTTGGGGTTTTGTTTATTGTTAACTCATATTCCTTCTTGCCTCAGCAATGTAGAGTTAAGTCAAAACTGTTTTCAACAGTGAAGGACCATTGAATTTTTTTTGAAAGCTTGGGCATAGCCTTGCCTGGATCTTAATACCTAGAGTGACATTTTCTACCTGAGAGCTCAAGAAAAAACTACTTAAAATGTTGGCCAACAGTAGGCAGAGTATATCGACTCTGGAGAACCGATGGCAAACAATGAGCTAGTATATCCACCCTGGCACAGGAGCAGAAGCAACTGGCTTCTCTGAGGCGTAAAGAAAAGATTGATTTCAGTTAGAATGTTACCTGAGATTTATGATCTGAGGGGAATTTGTTCCTTCTTAAAGCTGACATCATGCATGTATATGTATCTCAAAACTCATCAGGTTGTACGTATTAAATATTTATGACTTTCTGTATGTCAGTCATACCTTGAGAAAAATGGTTAAAAAAAAGTTGACATAGGACTCCAGATGGAACAGTCTGTTGCCTCTCTGGGGGTGGGTGGGTGGGTAAGGGAATTTGCGTAAGAAGATTTTTCACTCCTTGTGCTTCACCCAGTATGAGGATGTCTGAAGCGCTCTGAAGAGCTGGCAAGTTACTTGGCATCAGCACCAACACAGTTCAGGCCTTTGAATTTCATGAAGAGAGTTGACAGCTTGGCCAGGGTGTGCTGCTAACATCGAAGGGTATGACTGCTACCCTCTGTGCTGCAAAGTTGGAAATTTAGATAAAATGTAAGAGGGCAGAAGAGCCATGACAAAGTCCTTCCGTGAGTCTCCTTTTCTGAACCAAGTTTGTCACCTAAACTGGTCCCGAAGATGAGATGGCATCAGTCATACCATACTGAGGAAAGGAACAGCTTCTAACACTGCAGGCACCCTCCCACCTGCAAGAGATCAGTGGCTGCAGACCCACCCTCCACTGCTCAGGTGTGGAGGCTTCCTCTCACATTCTGTTGATAATTACAGAGTTGACAGGCACAGTACCAAATTGAAAGGCTGCTGCTGCTGCTAAGTCACCTTAGTCGTGTCCAACTCTGTGCAACCCCAGAGAGGGCAGCCCACGAGGCTCCCCCGTCCCTGGGATTTTCCAGGCGAGAACACTGGAGTGGGTTGCCATTTCCTTCTCCAATGCATGAAAGTGAAAAGTGAAAAGTGAAAGTGAAGTCACTCGGTCATGCCCGACTCTTAGCGACCCCATGGACTACAGCCCACCAGGCTCCTCCATCCATGGGATTTTCTAGGCAAGAGTACTGGAGTGGGGTGCCATTGCCATCTCCGAATTGAAAGGCTATAGATGTTCAAAAGTGGGATGAAGTTCCAGCTCAGCTAATAGAATTCATATCATGTACTATTAGATAAACTTGACTGCACATGGCATTTTGGAGTCCTCTAAACAAATTATTTGGAGAGTTCCAAGTTGGATGCCTCAGGGTGCTGTGGTATTTGCAGCAGGCCTTATCAGTCATCTGAAATACAGTACTAATACAAATAGTAGCATTTACAGCACTCATGTACCAGCACCGTATAAGGTCTTTTATTTATAATTCTTTTAACAACCTGAAAAATTAATGTTACTTGCCCCACCCCCTCCCTTTTTTCATGTGAGATGAATGAGACCTAGAGTGGTTAACAACTGCAGATAACTAATCAGTGATAAAACTAGAAATAGAACTTAGGTTTGTATGTCTTCCAAAAAAACCACATGCTTTCTGCATTGTTTTTTTTTAATCAGTAGATTTATTCTTGAGAGTGAGATTATACAAATTCTAAAACAGCAAGTCTGCTATCCAGCAAGATATAGAATATGAATGGAGAAAAGTTAATCATTTAGGGTTGAAATTAATGTATAATAATTTGTATTGCTTAAAACTATTAAAGGCACATTAATACTTTTGCTAAAGTGTATGTGCAAGACAAGAAAGAATAATGACAGGCTATTACTTTTTATATTGTCTTCTTTAATGCATTTCCATTTTTCTTCCTATCAACAACATTTGTATTACATTATTTTTACCATGAAAATAGAGCCCATAATTTTATAGATAAAGAAACAGAAACTCAGGGAATCTTGTTCAGTCTCTAAGTCATGTCCAACTCTTTGCAACCCCATGGACTGCAGCATGCCAGCCTTCCCTGCCCATCACTATCTCACGAAGTTTGCTCAAACTCATATCCATTGGTTCAGTGATGGCATCCAACCATCTCATTCTCTGTCGCCCCTTTCTCCTGTCCTCAGTCTTTCCCAGCATCAGGGTCTTTTCCAGTGAGTCAGCTCTTAACATCAGGTGGCCAAAGTATTGGAGCTTCATCTTCAGTATCAGTCATTCCAGTGAATATTCAGGGTTGATTTACTTTATGATTGTCTGGTTTGCTCTCCTTGCTGTCCAAGGGACTCTCAAGAGTCTTCTCCAGCATCACAGTTTGAAAGCATCAATTCTTTGGCACTCAGCCATCTTTATGGGTAGTTAGGGAAAGGTTAAGCTGTAACACAGTAACCCCAATACACAATGGATTAAATAAAAATGGGAGCTTATTTCTCTTTTACATAACAGCCCTATTGTAGGTAAATGGCCTGGGAAGGCTGGGTAGCTCTAAGAGGTCACTCAGGAACGTATGTTCCTCCTGTATTGTTGCTCTACCATCTCAGAATGTTTTCTTCATCTGCATAGTCAGTTTCTTGCTAGCAGCATGCCCATGGTCTAACCCTTGGGAAAGGAGAAAAAAAAATGATTGACAGGCAAGCAATTTACTAGGAAGAATGTGACCAGAAGTTGTACATATCATTTCCTACCTTACACCATTAGGGAAACATGGTCATGTAGGCACACCTAGCTGCAAGGGAGTCTGAGGAATGTGTTTCTGGTGGCATGGATATGTGTTCTGCCAGGATGGAGGTGTGTGTATGAGTGCATTTATCTGTCCTAATACTAAATAGAAGAAGGAAAGAATGGATTTCTGGAGACATGTAACAGTTGCTGATATATACTCTTTAATAAAATTAAAAACATAACATATCTTTCTATCCCACTGTCTCTACCCTCAGTTCCCACACGCCTCCCAGCAACATCTAACCAGCTTCTTGTCCATTAAATCTCCACTGCAACCTCTCTTCCTCTGGAGTGCCTTCCCTCACTCCCTGGTCTGATTCAAGCACTTCTTGCCTGTGATCCTGAGAACCTTTGAACTTCTCTTTCTTTGTGGTGTAGGTCAGTTATTGAAAACTGAGTTTGAGTCAAGGCTCTCCCACTTTACTGGCTGTACAACTTGGCAAGTTTCTTGCTCTTGCTGAATCTCAGTTTCCTGGTGAAGTCTGGTAGTAAAGTGCCTATATGATAGGACCGCCTTGAGGATCGGTCCACTGAGATGCAGTATATAAGTTGCTCGGCACAGTCTCTGGTGCATGGAAAGCACTCAGTAAACATTTGGCTGCTGGTGTCTGAAATCCATCCCTGTATTTGGAAGATTCCCTCAGGATGAGACCTGGAAGGACTGCATCAACCTGTGTCCACTTTCAAAGCTGAAAGTCCAGATGCTACTTTGGCTTCCCCATTGGGACCCAGGGCTTAGCTTAGCAGATGCCCCAGCCTAAAACTCAGTGTCATATCTTCCTGCACTACCCAAGGGGTTTATCCTGTTCAACTTGGTAGCAACAAGAATAGCCTGTTTTCCAAAGTAGCCATGGAAACAGGACCAGCCATGTTGTACACACCAGATCTTCCCCATGGTGGGATTTTGGCTGTGGTCCTGTTGTGTGGCCTTAGTTCCTGCCCATTTTTGACATCTTGTCCTCTAAGGTCAGAAATTCTGTGAGAAATTCTTTTCCTTCCAATACATTTGTTTTCTACTTAAGTAAACCAGAATTGGTGTCCGATGCTTACGACCAGGAGCTTAATCAGCAGAGTTAACTTTCATTATTATTATTGTGTTGTTTTGCCCTCATCACAGTCTACTGTAGTCACTGACTTACCTTCCTCCCTCCTGGACTGTGAGCCCAGCTGTTGAACAGTCCCCAGCGTAGTACTGAGCTCAGAATAGACTTAAAGAATGAGTATGTGACATCTAAAAGCTTCCCAGGTGGCTAAGTGTAAAGGATCCACCTGTCAGTGCAGGAGCCACAGGAATAGCGGTTTCGATACCTGGGTCAGAAAGATCCCCTGGAGAATGAAATGGTAACCACTGCGGTATTCTTATCAGGGAAATCTCAGAGACAGAGGAGCTTGGCAGGCTATAGTCCATGGGGTTGCAAAGAGTCAGCTGCGACTGAGCATGCACAAATAGAATATAAAATGATGGAGTGGGAAATGAATAAATGAATGAGCAGATGAATGAAATATTTGTCAGTGCTTATGATGACTCATTCTTACTGCATCTAACTTGGAGTTGAGGTATCCTGAGTAATGGTGACATGAACAGAGTTCAGATATAGTTCACTCCTACTACATATTTTCAAATTAGAAGGCCTAAATGACCTGCCTTTTCAGGCTGAAAAAAGTATACAGATAGTTACTGGGGCTCCCACATTGACACACATCTTACATCCTGGTTGTAAGACATCGTTACAACATCCTGATTATAGTGAGTGCTCCCCAGGAATGACCATAACCAGGTACATGATGTTTTGCCCTTTGTGATGTATGTAAATTCACATTCCTTTACTTAATTGTCACAGAAATGCTGATTGGTAGGTATTGCTATCCCCATTTTACAGATGAGGAAACAGAGTTTCAGAAAAGATAAGTAGCTTATAGAAGATGACTCATCAGGAAATAGCAGCGTTATGTCACAAGTTAAGTCCTAATCTCTAAATACTACGCTCTCACTGTTCTACTTCTCCACCCAGGGAGTAGTAAACTGTCAAGGAGGGTTATTTACTGAGGGTGCTTTTTCCAGTGAGGAAGCTGAAATATTCTAGAGGCACTAATCACATTATCTTGGGCACTCTGTTGGCAATGTACCAGGAGAATTTACATATGTCATAGCCTTGGAGCTATGCTTGAAATTTTGGAACTTACACTGATCTTTAGAAAACCACAGAAGATTGTAGTACATATTATGATTTGCAATGTAACCAACCAAACCAAATTAATTTTCAGTGGTAATAAACCAGGAAGCTTTGGCCAATAATCCATATGGACTCTGTAGGATACTGCCCCAAAATGTGTCTGAATGATATATGTCTCCCTCCCATATTGGCTCAAAGTGTCATCCCCCCTCCCCCCTCCCCACCCCACCCATTTTATTTCTGATATTAGCCATGCTCACATCTCTGTGTTCCTTGTAGGAAACATGCAGATTCTGGATCACGTCATGCTTGACAATAATGGGTTTATATCATGGTGGAGCTATTTGCAGGAAGTTTTTCAGAGCCATCTCCATTTTCTTTCATAGCCTTGGGCTGGTGGGGCAACCTCAGAGGAAGTGGAAACAGCCAAGGATGTTTTAATGAGAACTGTTGGGTGAAATGGTGCATCTCCAAAGTGCAGAGTTCCTTGACATTGGCAATGCTATTTTGATAATAGGAAGCCTCTATCTTGGCCCTCAGCTCATTTGTCTTTGGCAGAACAACCAGATGGATGGCATTATACAGATTCCATTTTACATTTTGTTCAGGACAGTATAAACTTTTTAAAACAGGGTATATGACAGTTTTTTTTAATTCACTTAGTCATCATTCAAATGTATTTGAAGGTTCTTTATATCACCTGTCACTATGTGATAGTATCATGTGGATGCTTTTGTTTGTCTGTTTATCCTGTCTCTCACATCTAGAAGTGAACTCTGAGAGAGCAGAGACCTTCTCTTTTCTGTTTGACACAGGTCCACAGCACCTGGGGCAGTCACAGGCACGTGATAGGGACTTGATGAATATTGGTTAAATGAATGAACTAATGAAGTAAAGTAAATAACTGAATGGGGCTGAGATCTTGATACACAGTCTCAGTATTCTGGTAGAAATATGTTAACAGAAATACTAAAAAAAAAAAAGTAAGAAAATAATGGAAAGATGATTCAGTTCAGTTCAGTTCAGTCACTCAGTCATGTCCGACTCTTTGCGACCCCATGAATCGAAGCACACCAGGCCTCCCTGTCCATCACCAACTCCTAGAGTTCACTCAGACTCACGTCCATCGAGTCGCTGATGCCATCCAGCCATCTCATCCTCTGTCGTCCCCTTCTCCTCCTGCCCACAATCCCTCCCTGCATCAGAGTCTTTTCCAATGAGTCAACTCTTCACATGAGGTGGCCAAAGTACTGGAGTTTCAGCTTCAGCATCATTCCTTCCAAAGAAATCCCAGGGCTGATCTCCTTCAGAATGGGCTGGTTGGATCTCCTTGCAGTCCAAGGGACTCTCAAGAGTCTTCTCCAACACCACAGTTCAAAAGCATCAATTCTTCGGCGCTCAGCCTTCTTCACAGTCCAACTCTCACATCCATACATAACCACTGGAAAAACCATAGCCTTGACTAGACGGACCTTTGTTGGCAAAGTAATGTCTCTGCTTTTCAATATGCTATCTAGGTTGGTCATAACTTTCCTTCCAAGGAGTAAGCGTCTTTTACTTTCATGGCTGCAGTCACCATCTGCAGTGATTTTGGAGCCCCCAAAAATGAAGTCTGACACTGTTTCCACTGTTTCCCCATCTATTTCCCATGAAGTGATGGGACCAGATGCCGTGATCTTCGTTTTCTGAATGTTGAGTTTTAAGCCAACTTTTTCACTCTCCTCTTTCACTGTCATCAAGAGGCTTTTTAGTTCCTCTTCACTTTCTGCCATAAGGGTGGTGTTATCTGTATATCTGAGATTATTGATATTTCTCCCAGCAATCTTGATTCCAGCTTGTGTTTATTCCAGCCCAGTGTTTCTCCCAGCCCAGTGTTTCTCATGATGTACTCTGCATAGAAGTTAAATAATCAGGGTGACAATATACAGCCTTGACGTACTTCTTTTCCTATTTGGAACTAGTCTGTTGTTCCATGTCCAGTTCTAACTGTTGCTTCCTGACCTGCATACACATTTCTCAAGAGGCAAGTCAGGTGGTCTGGTATTCCCATCTCTTTCAGAATTTTCCACAGTTTATTGTGATCCACACAGTCAAAGGCTTTGGCATAGTCAATAAAGCAGAAATAGATGTTTTTCTGGAACTCTCTTGCTTTTTCGATGATCCAGCGGATGTTGGCAATTTGATCTCTGGTTCCTCTGCCTTTTCTAAAACCAGCTTGAACATCTGGAAGTTCATGGTTCACATATGGCTGAAGCCTGGCTTGGAGAATTTTGAGCATTACTTTACTAGCGTGTGAGATGAGTGCAACTGTGCGGTAGCTTGAGCATTCTTTGGCATTGCCTTTTTGTGCTGTAGTTTGAGCATTCTTTGGCATTGCCTTTCTTTGGGATTGGAATGAAAACTGACCTTTTCCAGTCCTGTGGCCACTGCTGAGTTTTCCAAATTTGCTGGCATATTGAGTGCAACACTTTCACAGCATCATCTTTCGGGATTTGAAATAGCTCAACTGGAAAGATGATTAAATGAGCATAATTACCTCTAATTCTGTTATCGTTTTCATCAAAGCCATGTTTCCTTATCTGTAAATTAGGAATAATGATATTTACTAACAGGTTTTAGCAAAGATTAAAGTTAATTCTTGTACACTTGGGTGGTGTGTAGAATATTAATATGGAGTTAACAGTAGGGGCACAGGAAAGTGTGAGGAGTATCCATCCAAGGACTGAAAATGACATTTTTATGGAAGTTCTGCTTCCAAGTCTCAAATTTTATTTTAAGGTAAATTTGCATGTTTCTTCACAGTTTAAAGAGATCTTTTCCCATTTCACCTAGTTCTCACTCCATAATAGTGCTTACAGTTAGTCCTGTTTCACAGATGGGAGTCAGAGGTTGGATCCAGATTTAAGTATAGAGATCCCAAACTGTCCTTTCAGGAGCTTCCTGAGTGAGCTTTCCCTCTGTTCATGGATACCTCCTTTTGCCTATCTGGCCAGGCTTGCCTCTCCAGCTCACTTTTGCATTGTTTTTGTGGAATTCAGACCAGGGGCCTCTGAGGGCACAGACTGTATTGTTTTATTTGCAAATTTTCAGGTGCAATCTGATTGCTTATGTGTTTATTAGTAATAAGGGTTTTACAAAGATACTATGTACCTGGTTTGTTTATGTTTTGTTTAAGCAAATACACAACCACTCTTATTTTCGTCTCCCCCCTCTCCACTCCCTGCTCCCTTCTCAAAATCTGAACACCTTCTCTGTCAACCAGTGGATTCTGGGAAAACAAAGCAGGTAGGATGGGAATGCCTGCTCCCGGTTCCCCTGTCTCTTGTGTCTACCCTGGCTTTTGTGTCTTCCCTGCATCTCAGTTACAAAACACCAGACACTAACCTACTACATGTATAACCACCAAAAAGACAGTGTTGTTAATTATAGATTGAAAATGTAAGTAGCCAGGTCTAGAGAAACTTCAGGTTGAAAGAAACCAAAGGGGACCAAAGAGATAGAACTCCTTCCTTTTCAACTTAACCAGTGATATATGAAATATATGTCCTGCTATCCCCTCTCTAGCTTGCTGGACTGATGGTCATTCTTATCATCCTTGGGTACTTCTCATGAGTGGCAGCTCACTTGGGAAGAGAGTTCAGGATGGTAATTAAAGGCTTTTTAAGAATTTTAAAAGTTTTTTTTGTTTGTTTTTTAGGGAACAGTTGTTTTTCGGTCACTCAGTCATGTCTGACTCTTTGTGACCCCATGGGCTGCAACATGCCAGGCTTCCCTGTCCTTCACCATCTCCCGGAACTTTCTCAACCTCATGTCCATTGAATCAGTGATGCCTTCCAATCATCTCATCCTCTGTCATCCCCTTCTTCTCTTGTCTTCTGTCTTTCCCAGCATTAGGGTCTTTTCCAATGAGTCAGTTCTTTGCATTAGGTGGTCAAAGTATTAGAGCTTCAGCTTTAGCATCAGTCCTTCCAATGAATATTCAGGGTTGATTTCCTTTAGGATTGACTTGTACAGAAAACGCCGAGTGTGGAAAATACATGGGGTATGTGATGTCAGATGAATGGTCAGATAAAGCTAAAGTTACAAAGGTAGGGAATCTCTTCCTTCAAACAATATGACCTAAGGTTGTAAATTACACTGAGCAAAAGAAATTACATGTCTTATAGTTTATTTCCCCAAATAATTCAAGAGTAAATTCTAGGTATTATACACAGATGCTCAGATAAAACTCATTTGATGACAGGAGAGCATTTAGAAACTAAGCCAAAAATAAGTTCCTGGTAGAATCAGGATGATAGTGTAGACATGTTTCAAGAAGTAAAGTACTTTGTCAAGAGATTTAGTAGTGACTGAGGAAAACTATAAAATTATCGTGCAATAATCAAAGGAGGGAATTCACATAATACAAAAGATCATTTGTAAGAGTTACTGAAATGGAGATAAAACCTGGAGGTACCACTGTTAGTGAGGTAGTTTCAGTTAGAAGTTCCTGCTATCAGCATCTTTTATAAGCACAGAAGTGCTAAAATAGCTCCCCTGTTATCCATAAGGGAGATGTCTATGAACATAATTTTAGTGCTGGGAAAGCACCATGGTGATCTGAAGCTATCAGAAACCTTCTCAAAGTTAAGTCAGAAAGAAAAAACACATATTGTATATTAACACATATATATGGCATCTAGAAAAATGGTACTGATTAACCTATTTGCAGGGCAGGAATAGAGTCTCAGATGTAGAGAAGGGACTTGTAGACACAGTAGGGGGAGGAGAGGTTGGGATAAATTGAAAGAGTAGCATTAAAATTGGAGAAGGCAATGGCACCCCACTCCAGTACTCTTGCCTGGAAAATCCCAAGGACAGAGGAGCCTGGTAGGCTGCGGTCCATGGGGTCGCTAAGAGTCAGACATGACTAAGCAACTTCACTTTCACTTTTCACTTTCATGCACTGGAGAAGGAAATGGCAACCCACTCTAGTATTCTTGCCTGGAGAATCCCAGGGATGGGGCAGCCTGGTGGGCTGCTGTCTATGGGGTCGCATAGAGTCAGACACGACTGCAGCGACTTAGCAGCAGCAGCATTAAAATATATAAATTACCATGTGTAAAACAGGTAACTAATAAGAAGTCGCTATGTAATACAGGGAGTTAACCTGGTGCCCTGTGGTGACATAGAGGGGTAGGTGGGGTAAGGGGTGGATGGGAGGGACGTATATGTATGTGTGCTTAGTTGCTTCAGTCACGTCGGACTCTTTGTGACCCTGTGAACTGTAGTCCACCAGGCTCCTCTGTCCATGGGATTCTCCAGACAAGAATACTGGAGTCGGTTGCCATGCCCTCCTCCAAGGGATCTTTCCAACCCAAGGATCAAACTCAGATCTCTTATGTCCCTCCTACATTGGCAGGCAGGTTCTTTACCAGTAGCGCCACCTGGGAAGCATACTTCTAACTGATTCAAGAGGAAGTGCAGAGAAAGAGAACAGACTTATGGACGCGGGTGGTGGGGAGTGGGGAGGAAGGAGAGAGTGGGACAAATAGAGTAGCGTGGAAGCATATACACTATATAACATGTAAAACAGATAGCCAGTGGAAATTTGCTTTATGACTCAGGGTACTGAAACCAGAACTCTGTAACAACCTAGAGGGGCGGGAAGAAGTGGGAGGTGGGAGGGAGGTTTGAGAGGGAGGGAACACATGGGTACCTATGGCTAATTCATGTCGATGTATGGCAGAAACCAATGCAATACTGTAAAGCAATTGTCCTTTAGTGAAAAATAAATGAATTGAGAAAAAAGAGGAAGTGGGGGATATATGTATCTTACAGCTTGTTGTATGGAAGAAACAGTGTTGTTAAGAAATTAAATTTTTTTGAAAATGAGGGAACAAAGAAACCTAAATATTTCAGTCGGGAAAGACTTAAGAGAATATATAGTTCAGTCCTTTGTTTTACACTTGAGCAAACTTATATTCAGAGACTATGAATTTTAAAGCCAGAACAACTTGGGTTCAAATCCTCATTCTCAAAACTGATGATCTTTTCTTCAGTATTTCTAATTAAATCTTTTTCCTCATCTACCACTGGGATAAAACACCTTCCTTTTGAGTTCTTTTGAGGGTTAAATTGAACTCTATTCTTAAATTCTTCAGAGCAGAGTCTGTGCATACTAGACTCCCAGTAGAGTGAGTGAGTGAAAGTTGCTCAGTTGTGTCTGACTCTTTGCAACCCTATGGACTATACAGTTCATGGAATTCTCCAGGCCAGAATACTGGAGTGGGTAGCCTTTCCTTTCTCCAGGGGATCTTCCCAACCCAGGAATCGAACCCAGGTCTCCCAAACTGCAGACGGATTCTTTACCAGCTGAGCCATAAGGGAAGCAGACTCCCAGGAAGGAATAGATATTCTTATCTTGTAGGGCTAATGAGTTCATTTGAAAAATAATTTTCATGGTCAGATTTTTTTTTGAGGCATAAATATACATATCCTTTTGAACCTAGTAGTCTGTAAAATGGGGATAATGGTTCTTTGTCTAAAGAAATAAAAAGCAGTAAGTGTTTAGAAATTTGTGGCAGTACTGTTTATAATAAGAACATTTCAGAAATTCATTGAGAAGTCTTATAATAGAGAATGAATTAAATACATTATCTGTCTACTCTGAGGAATACTATATATCCATTACAATAATAACTAAAATTGTGAAGTAATTTGAATAAAACTTACAAGATAATGTTAGATTTAACATTAAGAATAAAAAGTTGTTTTAAATTATGATTATGAAGCTGAAAATAGAAATGTTTATGCACATGGGCAAGAATTTTTGTTGGTAGACAAAACAGAATGAAAAAGACATTTTGGTGACCGATGAAATTCTGAGTATATTTTTTTTCCATTTTAATTTTCATTACCATCACTCTAGGGTTATTGATGTAAAAATAGTCAGTTGTTTTTTTTTAAAGAAAGAAATCTTTCTATTCTGTTTAATAAGGTGGTGACCTCTGACTGGAGCTTTACCTTTCATTGCCTGAAGAGCCATATTATATTTTATGCTCTGCAGGACATTGTCTGAATCAGTGGGAACCTTAACCACAAGATTACTTTGGTTGCGGAAAATGAATTGAAAGTTGGCATTGGTGGGAAGATCTAGAGCAGAAATTCTCTGATGTCTTGTTTTCTTTGCTTCTGAGCAAGAAACAAGCAAAGCAAGGCAAGGATGAATTAGCAAAGTCCAGTTTTATAGGAGATATGCCTTTGATCACAAAGGCTTCTCTCCTGCCTGGACAAGTTATTACAGGGCGGGTGACGGGGGTGGTGAGAGGACTTGAGACTACGTCACACAAGGACTGGTTGAAAAAACTGGGTCAATAGACTGAAAAATGCTTCCTGCCTTAATATTTTTGAAGGCAGGTCAGGCAGAAGAGTTACTAGACTTGTTCTACTCAGCCTCAGATTGAAGAATAGACATATCAAGTGACAGAGTTCAGTTCAACACAAGGAAGAATTTTTTATTAGTCAGAGATGTTCCAAAGTAGGATGGTCCAACTCAGGTGGTGAGCTCACTGTTCTCAGAGGTATTGCCATTGGAGGCTGAAGGCTCTAGTGGGGATGTAACACTAGGAAGGTAGGACGTGATTTTTGAGGTTCCTTTCATCCTGAGATTCTGTGACTCTTCCCAGAACTTTGTTCCTAGCAATCTTAGGAGTCCACTCTCATCTCCTTGCTTGTCACTCACCCTGAATAACTCAAAGGAATTACTCCCTGACACCATGTCTCAATAGCACCATTTCCAAAATGGGGAAGTTTATGACTATTAACTATGTGAATTTACTGTAGGGATTAATGAATGTTAGTAATGAAGAATTATCAAGAGATTAAATTTCCCTAGGGACAGATACAATCTGATTGCAATTTATTGTGAATCATTTTAGGAGAAAGAGCTACAGATGACAAAATATTCTGATTTAGTATAACTAATATTTATTTTACAAAGTCATTCATTCATGATATATTTATTGAGATCATAAAGACACTAGGAATTTTCTCTAACATATATGACATCCATATGCTATATAATGCACAAAAATAGTACTGTATAATGCACAAAAAAATAATATAGGCACAATTGATTTTTTTCTCACAAAACTTCCAGACTTAATCAGAATTATTCTAAATCTCTTCTTACTCCTATTTTCTCCCCTCTCACCTCTAATTTATAGTCCATTTAGTATTTTATTTTATGCTACGTTTTCAGAGGGTTTCTTGGATATGTTCTATCAGATCAGATCAGTCACTCAGTCATGTCCGACTCTTTTGCGACCCCATGAATCGCAGCACGCCAGGCCTCCCTGACGATCACCAACTCCCGGAGTTCACTCAGACTCATGTCCATCAAGTCGGTGATGCCATCCAGCCATCTCATCCTCTGTCGTCCCCTTCTCCTCTTGCTCCCAATCCCTCCCAGCATCAGAGTCTTTTCCAATGAGTCAACTCTTCGCATGAGGTGGCGAAAGTACTGGAGTTTCAGCTTCAGCATCATTCCTTCCAAAGAAATCCCAGGGCTGATCTCCTTCAGAATGGACTGGTTGGATCTCCTTGCAGTCCAAGGGACTCTCAAGAGTCTTCTCCAACACCACAGTTCAAAAGTATCAATTCTTTGGTGCTTAGCCTTCTTCACAGTCCAACTCTCACATCCATACATGACCACAGGAAAAACCATAGTCTTGACTAGACGAACCTTTGTTGGGAAAGTAATGTCTCTGCTTTTCAATATGCTATCTAGGTTGGTCATAACTTTCCTTCCAAGGAGCAAGCGTCTTTTAATTTCATGGCTGCACTCACCATCTGCAGTGATTTTGGAGCCCAGAGAAATAAAGTCTGACACTGTTTCCACTGTTTCCCCATCTATTTCCCATGAAGTGATGGGACCGGATGCCATGATCTTCATTTTCTGAATGTTGAGCTTTAAGCCAACTTTTTCACTCTCCACTTTCACTTTCATCAAGAGGCTTTTGAGTTCCTCTTCACTTTCTGCCATAAGGGTGGTGTCATCTGCATATCTGAGGTTATTGATATTTCTCCTGGCAATCTTGACTCCACCTTGTGCTTCCTCCAGTCCAGCGTTTCTCATGATGTACTCTGCATATAAGTTAAATAAACACGGTGACAATATACAGCCTCGACGTACTCCTTTTCCTATTTGGAACCATTCTGTTGTTCCATGTCTAGTTCTAACTGTTGCTTCCTGACTTACATACAAATTTCTCAAGAGGCAGATCAGGTGGTCTGGTATTCCCATCTCTTTCAGAATTTTCCACAGTTTATTGTGATCCACACAGTCAAAGGCTTTGGCATAGTCAATAAAGCAGAAATAGATGCTTTTCTGGAACTCTCTTGCTTTTTCCATGATCCAGCGGATGTTGGCAATTTGATCTCTGGTTCCTCTGCCTTTTCTAAAACCAGCTTGAACATCAGGAAGTTCACCGTTCACATATGGCTGAAGCCTGGCTTGGAGAATTTTGAGCATTACTTTACTAACGTGTGAGAGGAGTGCAATTGTGCAGTAGTTTGAGCATTCTTTGGCATTGCCTTTCTTTGGGATTGGAATGAAAACTGACCTTTTCCAATCCTGTGGCCACTGCTGAGTTTTCCAAATTTGCTGACATATTGAGTGCAGCACTTTCACGGCATCATCTTTCAGGATTTGGAATAGCTCAACTGGAATTCCATCACCTCCATTAGCTTTGTTTGTAGTGAATCTTTCTAAGGCCCACTTGACTTCACATTCCAGGATGTCTGGCTCTAGGTCAGTGATCACACCATCGTGGTTATCAGGGTCATGAAGATATTTTTTGTACAGTTCTTCTGTATATTCTTGCCATCTCTTCTTAATATCTTCTGCTTCTGTTAGGTCCATACCATTTCTGTCCTTTATTGAGCCCATCTTTGCATGAAATGTTCCTTTGGTATCTCTGATTTTCTTGAAGAGATCCCTAGTCTTTCCCATTCTGTTGTTTTCCTCTATTTCTTTGCACTGATCGCTGAAGAAGGCTTTCTTATCTCTTCTTGCTATTCTTTGGAACTCTGCATTCAAATGCTTATATCTTTCCTTTTCTCCTTTGCTTTTCACTTCTCTTCTTTTCACAGCTATTTGTAAGGCCTCCCCAGACAGCCATTTTGCTTTTTTGCATTTCTCTTCCATGGGAATGGTCTTGATCCCTGTCTCCTGTACAATGTCATGAAGCTCAGTCCATAGTTCATCAGGCACTCTATCTATCAGATCTAGGCCCTTAAATCTATTTCTCATGTCCACTGTATAATCATAAGGGATTTGATTTAGGTCATACCTGAATGGTCTAGTGGTTTTCCCTACTTTCTTCAATTTCAGTCTGAATTTGGCAATAAGAAGTTCATGGTCTGAGCCACAGTCAGCTCCTGGTCTTGTTTTTGCTGACTGTATAGAGCTTCTCCATCTTTGGCTGCAAAGAATATAATCAACCTGATTTCAGTGTTGACCATCTGGTGATGTCCATGTGCAGAGTCTTCTCTTGTGTTGTTGGAAGAGGCTGTTTGTTATGACCGGTGCATTTTCTTGGCAAAACTCTATTAGTCTTCGCCCTGTCTCATTCTGTATTCCAAGGCCAAATTTGCCTGTTACTCCAGGTGTTTCTTGATGTCCTGCTTTTGCATTCCAGTCCCCTATAATGAAAAGGACATCTTTTTTGGGTGTTAGTTCTAAAAGGTCTTGTAGGTCTTCATAGAGCCATTCAACTTCAGCTTATTCAGGGTGGTGGTGAGGAGATACCCCTTGTCCAAGGTAAGGAGCAATGGCTGGACTTTGCTGGAGCAGCCGTGAAGAGATACAGCACGTCTGAGGTAAGAGAAACCCAAGTAAGACGGTAGGTGTTGCAAGAGGGCATCAGAGGCAAACACACTGAAACCATACTCACAGAAAACTAGTCAATCTAATCACACTAGGACCACAGCCTTGTCTAACTCAATGAAACTAAGCCATGCCCATGGGGCAACCCAAGACAGGCAGGTCATGGTGGAGAGATCTGACAGAATGTGGTGCACTGGAGAAGGGAATGGCAAACCACTTCAGTATTCTTGCCTTGAGAACCCCATGAACAGTATGAAAAGGCAAAATGACAGGATACTGAAAGAGAAACTCCCCAGGTCAGTAGGTGCCCAATATGCTACTGGAGATCAGTGGAGAAATAACTCCAGAAAGAATGAAGGGATGGAGCCAAAGCAAAAAGAATACCCAGCTGTGGATGTGACTGGTGATAGAAGCAAGGTCTGATGCTGTAAAGAGCAATATTGCATAGGAACCTGGAATGTCAGGTCCATGAATCAAGGCAAATTGGCAGTGGTCAAACAGGAGATGGCAAGAGTGAATGTCGACCTTCTAGGAATCAGCGAACTGAAATGGACTGGAATGGGTGAATTTAATTCAGATGACCATTATATCTACTACTGTGGGCAGGAATCCCTCAGAAGAAATGGAGTGGCCATCATGGTCAACAAAAGAGTCCGAAATGCAGTACTTGGATGCAATCTCAAAAACAACAGAATGATCTGTTTGTTTCCAAGGCAAACCATTCATTATCCCAATAATCCAAGTCTATGCCCCAACCAATATCACTGAAGAAGCTGAAGTTGAACAGTTCTATGAAGACCTACAAGACCCTTTAGAACTAACACCCCCAAAAAGATGGATATGTTCAGTCACTGGAAAAGAATATTAAACATGGGTTTGCTTTTCACCAAGTAGTAGTGATTTTTCCACTTTTCCAGACTGTGCTGATTTATGCATATAATTTACAATAAGAGGCCATGAAACTAACAAAGACAGGAAAAATATAGATTATAATTCCAATGGTTAGTGAGGCAGCCCTTTCTGTATTATGCTTAGGAAGCGACCTTAAAGAGAGGTTTATTGAGTAACAGAGGGATCATCAAGGTAACTGAAGCTAGGAACTCTTCTTTCCTTCTAAACAGTGGGGAGTTATTAATAGGGCTCCACGTTGGAGAATAACTTGTCTTTCAACCATGTGGATATTTGCGCGAATTTAAAGAATGAATAGGAAAGTGCGTAATTGAACTCAAGTATTAATAATAGTGAGTACAGATGTGGCTGGAGATTGAGTGCTGTCTTTGTCAGTGCCTTACCAAGGGGAGTGGTCGTGGGAAGGGTCAGCTTTAGGTGCGGGTGATAAAAGGTGTATTGTCTGTAGAGAACGTAAAAACAATAATAAAAATAATTAAAAGTTGTTTTGCATTTTATCACATGCATTTGCAATTTTGAACCATGTCAGTGATACTTTACACCTTGAGAAAATCATTTGTTCTAAGCTTTAAACGATGACTAGGGTTACTGTTAATAATACACACATAAGCTTCATAGTAGCACATTTTTGCATCTTATCCTTTCTTTGTCTTCTACATTGATTAAAAAAACTCTGAGTTATGTAATTTGTGCTTAGTATGCATGAACTCAGGGCTTCCCTGGTGGCTCAGAGGTAAAGAACCTGCCTGCAATGAAGGAAACCTGCACTTGACTCCAGAGTTGGGAAGATCCCCTGCAACCTTCTATAGTATTTTTGCCAGGAAAATCCTGTGGACAGAGGAGCTTGGTGGGCTGCAGTCCATAGGGTCACAAAGAGTTGGACATGACTGAAGTGACTAAGAAGCAGCAGCATGCATGAACTCAACTACATGTATTGGTTTTGAGAGTAAGTTCATAGTGGTTTGGAATCTTTACTGCTCATCTCATATGTGCTTTGTCTCCAACACCTATAGTCTACCTATTCCTGTGTTTAAACTGAAGATTTGAAATAAATACTGATAGCACAGTGACTGTGAAGACAAACGGAATTCAAGTTATGCGTTCTTTTAGTTTGAATGACCATTTAGAGGTTTTATTTGTGCTTAAAGTCTAATATGGTCAGACTGATATGAAGTGTTAGATGTAATCTTTTTGTTTAGTGGATGCAAGTTTTTGTGTATTTGTGAAATAGCCTGCTGACTTTGAATAACATGTTAAGAATTGAAATTTGAAATTTATTCTTCTTTTGAATCAATCATTTAAAAATAATGCTTATAGAAAATTATTTATAAGAAAATTATAAAAAATGCTTATAGAAAAAATATTATAGAAAATAATTTTGTTATACAGAAGTAGAAATTTTAAAAGAGAATTTTTTCAGATGTTACATTTTCTAGGTCTGCCATTTATGTTTAGAGTTGAGCAGTTTTGGGTCAAGTCCTTTGAGTTACTGAATCATTTTACACCTTTTTCATGAATGAAATCAGTACCTCCTTTGTAGAGTTACTGTGACATTAAATGTGATAATTCATGTAAGTATCTAGACTGATACCATGGACACTGTAAATAAATGACAGTTTTATAATAATACTAGAAATAGTTGTTGAACTTTTTGAAATGTGTTGTAGATAGAATTTTTATAATAAAGAAATTCAAGTGAGATCCAAGCCATTAGAGACATTGAGAATTCTCTAGAAATCATTTACCATCTTCGTTATAGGTATGTGACTAATCTTAGTCTTTCACTGATTTAAAAAAATTTTTTTTTGGAGAAAATGGTGCAGGCACTATCTTAGGTGAAGTATGTAACAGCAAGTAAGACAGACAAAGAGCTTACTAGCAGGACTCTAGTGGAATTAAAAACCCCTGTAGGGACCACTCCCTGAACTGTGTAGACCCAAGCCCCAGTTATGGTCAGCCTTGTGGTGCCTAAAGTAAGTGGGGGAGTACATAGAATTCCAGATCAGCAGTGTGATCTGTTTGAAAGAGCATGAACTGGGTTGAATTCCAGCTTCTCTGTGCATGAGCTGTGTGAGCTTGGGCAGGTCATTTCACACCTCTGTGATTCAGGTTCCCCATCTCTAAGGTGATGAAGTATAATGCCTGCTGCACAGGGTTGTTGTGAGAAATAAAGCAAAAACGAAGATAAAGGACATGGTGTTATATTATCCCTGACATGTAAGGATACTCAACAGATGTTAGTTCTCCTTTCCTTCTCCTCTTACCAAACTGTGCTGATGAGAACCTAGCTCTTTACATCATCTTTACACACACATATCGTCACACACATGTGTTGAGGATGGTAGAGGTACGTTGGCTATTCGTTCTAGTAATTAAGGCATACTTGAAAGCTTGCCTACTGATAGCATTAGGCCCCTCTGTATTTAATAGAGCAACCACCAATTTTTCCCAAATTGTAGACCTGTATATTTACTCACCTGGTATCTAGACTAAGTACCTGTTTGCTTCTGACAAACTACACATGTGGACTTCTTAGTTATAAGGAGTAGGTCAACTTTAAGCACTGTTGGCTTTTGTTATATTCTTTACCATCTTGTGGAGAAAATTAGTAAGAACATACTAAGAGTTTTATGTTTTATAGACTTCTTCTTAAACTTTCACTCCATGGAAAGGAATTGCTTATGGGAGAAAATCTATGTCCATATAGATGGGAGATGAAGGACCAGAAGCCTGGTGTGCTACAAGTCCATGGGGTCACAAAGAATCAGACACGGCTTAGTGACTGGACTACAACAACTGACTAAAGCACATATAGAATTTAAACCTTAATACCAGCATGGTTGGCAGCAGAGATAAGAGCAGTCTTCTGAGGGAGGAGATGATTTTCAGTGGAGTAAGTGATAAGTCCTGCTGCCCAGTTTTTATAAAACTGTATGGTAATAATATGACATCCCATTTGGATGAGATAGACATATGCTTTCTACCTCCATAGACAGAGAGAAGAACAATAACAAAATATCATACCTCATCATGATTTTTATTGTTTCAAACTAAGAATACCTCCTCAAACAAATGATGCTATGATCTAATGGCTGACAGAAAGAAGTCATCTAAGATCAACTATTCCAAAACCAATTTACTGAGGGTTTTTTTTTTTTTTCCAGTTTACTGAGTTTTAATAAAGATCCTCTGACATTTAACTAGCTTGGAGTTAAGAACCCTATGTGGTTGTCATCTTATTTGTATACCTTCACTTACATTTTGCGATTAGTTTATCTTGGAAGATTCACAAGGATATGACATTTCTTAATGTCTAATATTACACAGAAGCTCTGTTAATTCTTTTATGATTGTAGTTGGCATTTAGAAGCACCTTAAATTTTTTTCTGGCTAAAATGAGCATAGCATTGCATATGATGTAGAATTTTGGGGTCTTGATCCTTCACTGTCTGTCACTGGCCAGAACACATGAATATACAAAATTTGAACCTGTAACAGGTGTCTGACTTTATTTCCCAAAGGGTAATAGTGGCTTGGTCTTTAATACAAGGGTAATTCTGTTTAAGCAGATGCCAATTCCTAGTAGTATATTCTTATGGTTTCCCTTATCCCCTCTCCTGTTCTTCCTGAAAGTAATATAATCTCCTTGAGTTTTAGGTATAGATTCCATTCCCCGACTCTTCCTTGCAAGTGGGTGTGTCTGTGTCACTAAATGATCACACAATTGACCTGTGCCACTTTTAGATTACATTTTTACAAGGAAGTTGTTTGCCTTTCACTCTCTTTCTGTCTTTCCGTTGACTCTAAAATGTCAACAACCAGGGCAGCTGCCTTGGATTGAAAAGAAGCTTCTTGTTGAGGATGGTAGAGGTACACTGCCAGCCTGAGTCCCTAGATGACCTTATGGAGCAGAGATGTCCACCTGTCTTGAACAAACGTCATATACCTGGACTGTTATGTAAGAGAGAGATAAACTTTGCTTTTATCCAAATTACTGTATTTTGGGGTTTCCTTATTACAGCAGCTTAACTTATACCTTCCCCAGGTCATCTGATGGATAAATCATATAGAACTCTCATAGTTCCACAATATTGACTGTGTTCTGGATGCTGGTCACTTTCAATCCACTATCATTTAAGACATTAGAAGTTTTCATGTGGGAAGTAAAATTCACAGCGCTCAGCACATGAAGCTGTTAAATGAGTCCTCCAAAATCGCCAGATGTCCTTTTTGGATTAAGACAGACCATCAGAGAATTGCACACCTGGGCTGTCTTGATTTGGCTCCCTGGAGAATTGCTCCCTGGATCTGAGCCTTGGTCGTGTGCCATCAGCCCACACTGTGGAATGCTAGCAAACAACCCTGTGAGCCCCACTGCTGCTTGTCCTGGAGGATGTGACTGAGGATGTGGTTGCTGCTCTTTGTGAGGACCCGGGGGAAATGTTTCTTTCAGGCCTTGTACCAGGAATAGTCGTGCTTCTCCTGAGCAACCAGCTTGTTTTGTTTTTTTGCGGACAGTCTAAATTGTGTAACTGTCTGTCTTTCAAAGCCACCTCAAATCCTTTGGGAACAAGATGGTATAAAATAAAGCTATTCAGAGTCAAAACCAAAGCTCTCTATTTAACTCATTATATTACTTTTGGAATAGTCACTTCACTTGGCTTTACTTTCTTTGCTTATACGTTAGAGATAATGAGTTTTTTTTCTGTGAAGAGAATGTAATTAATATTTACAAAGCACTTAGAGTTCACTCAGAACAAGTCATTATGGAAACTAGCTAATATTTAAGTTCTATGACTTTCTGCTGTTCTGTAACTCCCTCTCTTTTAATGTTCTTCCTGAACTTTGCCTGCTCATTCACTTATTCAACAAATTTGAGAATATACTGTTGCACCAAACACCTTGGGAGAATACAATTTAATAAGCCTGTCTGGATCCTTGCTCTCAATAGCATGAGAAGTTGAAGATGTGTTTTCCATTGAATTCAAGTTTTAAATAACAAATTAAAGAGTAAATGGGCTTCCCAGGTGGCTCAGTGAATAAAGAATCTGCCTGCAATGCAACAGATGCAGACAGATGTGAATTGGAGTCCGAGGTGGGGAAGAGCCTCTGGAGAAGGGCATGGCAATCCACTCTAGTATTGCTTGGAGAATCCCATGGACAGAGAATCTGGTAGGCTACAGTCCGTGAGGTTGCACAGAGTCGGACATGACTGAAGTGACTTACCATGCATGCATCATGCAAAGGAATAAATAAATAGCCTTTTAAAAAAGTTTTGTGGTTGCAGTGAGGAGAAGGAATGGGGAACAGTGGGAGAGATTATGGTAGTTCTAGAAGTGGAAAAGCAAGGCATCTCTAAGAAGGCAATATTCAAGCAAAGATCTGAAGAACTTAAAAGGGACAACTCTACAAGAACAGAGGAAAGAAGTCTTAAGGCAAAATAGGGTTGGTGTGGTAGTTCATCTAAATGCAGACAGTGGCATGACAGTAGTAGGCAAAGGAAAAAGGGGGAGTTTGGAGACAAGCTCAGGGACCATGTCATTTAGGGTCTTGAAAGCCAGAGCATGGAACCTGGATCTTCTTCTGCCTTGCATAGGATCCCCCTTGAAGCACTTTATGGGCCAGAGCAGTGAGGTACGGATAATGTTTTAAGGTGAGATAATTCTGTTTGTATTTCTAATGGGAGATAGTCTCAACATAATAATGAAATGTTGAGGTGAGGTAAACACTGGGGTTAATGTAGCATATGGTGGCTGAGTTGAGTTGTTGAGGAACGAGGAGGAGTTAGCAGAGAAAGGATGAATTAGGCAGAGGTATGTGACAGCCCATTGTGGATGCTGTTGTTTTTAAGCATCAGGTAAAATAGAGCTGGAGGGGCGATGAAGATGGACAGGACGCTAAGCATTGGATCATGGAGAACCTTGAGTGCTTGATGCTTTCTTCCCCATTCCATGGCAGGTAGGTGGTAGGAAGCTGATTTCCATCTAATAATTTTAGGAACATTACTTGAGAAAATATTTTCTGGCAATCTCTTTAACAAAAACTTACTTTTTCCTCCCATGCTTTCTTTGAAATCAAGATCCTTGGCCATGAGTGACTCTTCTGCAGCCTGAGCTAAAAGCATTAGGGAGATAGTCATTCTCACTCTTGCTAGTACCTTGTCAACTCCTGTCACCCCTGTTCCTTTCCCTAGCTCTTGTCTTTTCCAGACTTCTGCAGGGGGAATTAACTGGTAGGTGCCGAGCCCACTTCCTAATGCATATAGAAATGCTTAGTAAAATGTTCTGCAGTTTTGAGATATTGTTATTAATGTTAATAGCATTAGATTTAGAGTCACAGACTGGTCCTGGGTCCTCTACTTAGTAGGTGAGTGACCTTGAGCAGGTTACTTAACTTTTTGAAGCTGTTTACCACATATATAAATGGGGGCAGTACTTACCTTCTTGAATTTTTGTGAGAATTAATAATTGAATATATGTAAAGTGCTTCTAGGAGAAGGCAATGGCACCCCACTCCAGTACTCTTGCCTGGAAAATCCCATGGACGGAGGAGCTAGTGGGCTGCAGTCCATGAGGTCGCTACGAGTCGGACATGACTGAGCGACTTCACTTTCACTTTTCACTTTCATGCATTGGAGAAGGCAATGGCAACCCACTCCAGTATTCTTGCCTGGAGAATCCCACGGACGGGGGAGCCTGCTGGGCTGCCGTCTATGGGGTTGCACAGAGTCGGACACAACTAAAGTGACTTAGCAGCAGCAGCAGCAGCAAAGTGCTTCTACAGTGCCTGCTTAATAAATTGTAGGTGCTATTGTTGTTCATGCTAAGAAAAGAGTAATCAAAAGGAAAAGTAAACCTAAAGGTTTTTTTTTTTTTTTTTTTTTTTCCTGAACACTGAGCATGGAAGACTAGGAGATGGAGAAGCTACCGAAAAAAATTGAGGTAATTGTTCTTGGCCAAGTTCCTTATTTGTTCATTTAAATAGTGGGGACTCCAATTTCCCATTTGTGGTACTTATTGACTAATTGAAAGGAAAAGATGTGATGATAGATGCAAAAGTTCCTGGAAAACTGAGAATTTTCTTTTTTGTTTTGTTTACGATGTTGGTCAGGCTCTTCTAAGAAAAAGATGCCAAAGATTTTATTTGGGGAAATACTTGTGAGGGAAAGCAGGGTGGGGCTGGAGAAGCTGGCAGAGCTGGCAGAACATGCTGGAGGTCTGACCTGAGGGAAGGGGAGAGTTAGGGGTGTTGAGTGGAAGCATCTTAGACTTCTGTGCCATCCAAGGAAACTTCGGTAGGGGAGACAACCTTGAGCAAAAGTCAACCAGTATAGAGTCCTTACAGGTTCTTTCTTTCCAGAATGAGGCACCCAAGCTATTCTTCTGAGCTCAGTAATTGGCTGGGAAGAGCTTGAGGGAGGTGTGGCCTCATCACAAAGAAGTGAATGGCCCCAGAGCCGAGGTGGGGCCATTGGCTAGTTCTACTTCCTGTAGTTATACATTCTCATGGCCACAACACTTACCATGATGAAAAATCTATTTTCTTAACAGGATATACTGCTTGTAACTAAAATTACTCATTTGGAGTCCCTTTGATGTGTAAGAGAACTCTTCTCAGAAAGTCCGCCACAGCCATTCTTCTTGTGAAGGTCAACAGTGTGCAGTGCTCTGATAATAAGCACTAAAGGAACTTGTGGGCATGGGCTGTGCTTCATCATAAGTGGATCCTTGAGCGAGCTACTGGAGAGGTTCTCCCTTAGAGCTGGTACTTTCTTGATATAACACAGAATTTATTATTTGTCACCTCTGCATCCACTGACTTTTTTTTAAAATATGAATTTATTTATTTTAATTGGAGGTTAATTACTTTACAATATTGTATTGGTTTTGCCATACATCAACATTAATCTACCACAGGTATACACATGTTCCCCATCCTGAACCCCCCTCCCACCTTCCTCCCCATACCATCCCTCTGGGTCATCCCAGTGCACCATCCCCAAGCTTCCTGTATCCTGCATTGAACCTGGACTGGCGATTCATTGCTTATATGATATTATACATGCTTTAATGCAATTCTCCCAAATCATCCCCCCCACCCCTCTCCCACAGAGTCCAAAAGACTGTTCTATACATCTGTGTCTCCTTTGCTGTCTCGCATACAGGGTTGTCGTTACCATCTTTCTAAATTCCATATACATGCGTTAGTATACTGTATTGGTGTTTTTCTTTCTGGCTTACTTCACTCTGTATAATAGGCTCCAGTTTCATCCACCTCATTAGAACTCAAGATTCACATGTATTCTTTTTAATGGCTGAGTAATACTCCATTGTGTATATGTACCACAGCTTGCTTATCCATTCATCTGCTGATGGGCATCTAGGTTGCTTCCATGTCCTGACTATTATAAACAGTGCTGTGATGAACATTGGGGTACACATGTCTCTTTCAATTCTGGTTTCCTCAGTGTGTAAAGTCAGGAACAAGACAAGGGTGCCCACTTTCACCACTACTATTCAATATAGTTTTGGAAGTTTTTACCACGGCAATCAGAGCAGAAAAATAAATAAAAGGAATCCAAATTGGAAAAGAAGAAGTAAAACTCTCACTGTTTGCAGATGACATGATCCTCTACATAGAAAACCCTAAAGACTCCACCAGAAAATTACTAGAGCTAATCAATGAATATAGTAAAGTTGCAGGATATAAAATCAATACACAGAAATCCCTTGGATTCCTATACACTAATAATGAGAAAATAGAAAGAGAAATTAAGGAAACAATTCCATTCACCATTGCAACGGAAAGAATAAAATACTTAGGAATATATCTACCTAAAGAAACTAAAGACCTATATGTAGAAAAATATAAAACACTGGTGAAAGAAATCAAAGAGGACACTAATAGATGGAGAAATATCCCATGTTCATGGATCAGAAGAATCAATATAGTGAAAATGAATATACTACCCAACGCAATCTATAGATTCAATGCAATCCCTATCAAGCTACCAATGGTATTTTTCACAGAATTAGAACAAATAATTTCACAATTTGTATGGAAATATAAAAAACTTCGAATAGCCAAAACAATCTTGAGAAAGAAGAATGGAACTGGAGGAATCAACCTGCCTGACTTCAGGCTCTACTACAAAGCCACAGTTATCAAGACAGTATGGTACTGGCACAAAGACAGAAATATAGATCAATGGAACAAAATAGAAAGCCCAGAGATAAATCCACGCACCTATGGACACCTTATCTTTGACAAAGGAGGCAAGAATATACAATGGAGAAAAGACAATCTCTTTAACAAGTGGTGCTGGGAAAACTGGTCAACCACTTGTAAAAGAATGAAACTAGAACACTTTCTAATACCATACACAAAAATAAACTCAAAATGGATTAAAGATCTAAACATATGACCAGAAATTATAAAACTCCTAGAGGAGAACATAGGCAAAACACTCTCCGACATAAATCACAGCAGGATTCTCTATGACCCACCTCCCAGAATAGTGGAAATAAAAGCAAAAATAAACAAATGGGACCTAATTAAATTTAAAAGCTTCTTCACAACAAAGGAAACTATAAGCAAGGTGAAAAGACAGCCTTCAGAATGGGAGAAAATAATAGCAAATGAAGCAACTGAAAAACAACTAATCCACTGACTTTTTAAAGGGAAATGAAAAGTACTCTTAACAGTTACTTGTGTACATGATTGGCACAAAAATCTTGAGGAATGAGAACTTCCATTTTAGAGGGATCAAAATAAGGATCAGAAAAATTAAACAATGTGTCCGAAGCACAGGGATCATAAGTTGCTAAGTGGAGACTTGAACTCATATGTTGAAATATTTCTAGCCTGTGTTACTGCTGCACAGTTTGCAAGCACCTTTTATTCAATAAAAAAAGAACTGACAAGGATGTACTGTATAGCATAGGGAACCCAGATCAATGTTATGTGGCAGCCTGAATGGGAGGGGAGTATGGGGGGAGAATGGATGCTTGTGTATGTATGGCTGAGGACCTTTGCTATCTACTTGAAACTATCACAGCATTGTTATTTGGCTATACTCTGATATAAAATAAAAAGTTAAAAAAAAAAACACATTCTGAATCTTCTTTTATCATTGTTCCCAGTTTGAAAGTCCTCATTTTATAAATAATGGAAAACGTTGGAGAGGCTCCTCAGGAAAGCATTAGACATTTAAAAATGAGCCCTTGGAGGAGCATTGAAAGGGATTGGAGTTGCTCACTTTTGAAAAGAAAAGCTAAGGCTTATCGTCATTACCTGCTTTAGGATGTAAGGGGTTACTATGAGGTAGAGGTGGACAAATTGCTCATATTCCGAAACATCAGGATGTCAGGAAACGGCTTAACAGGGAGGCAGTAAACATTTGTGAGTTGTCAGCGTAATGAAATAAACAAGCCAGCCAAGACCATGGGGAAAGGCTTGAAGAGAGCAAATACAGTTGCCTGGCTGGTTTCCTACCTGCTCACACGGAGGAGGGAAGCAGCCGGGGACTTCCTGCCCTCTGTCCCATGTTGGAGCTATAATTCTTTGATCTTAGAACAGAGACTTCTGAATGTGTTTGTTATCTCATAGTGTGATCACGAGAATCATGTGAGAAGCATGGCACAGCTCATTTGGCCTTTATGTTGGTATTATAAAACTGTTACTTTGTCTATTTATTCATGCAGCAAATATTTAATGAGTGCCCACTATTTTCCAGGCACTATTTTGGGTGCTAAGGATCTATATAGTGATGGTTAGACAAGGTCTCAGAAATATCAATAACCTCAGATATGCAGATGACACCACCCTTATGGCAGAAAGTGAAGAGGAACTAAAAAGCCTCTTGATGAAAGTGGAGAGTGAAAAAGTTGGCTTAAAGCTCAACATTCAGAAAACTAAGATCATGGCAACCGGTCCCATCACTTCATGGGAAATAGATGGGGAAACAGTGTAAACAGTGTCAGACTTTATTTTTTGGGGCTCCAAAATCACTGCAGATGGTGACTACAGCCATGAAATTAAAAGACGCTTACTCCTTGGAAGGAAAGTTATGACCAACCTAGATAGCATATTGAAAAGCAGAGACATTACTTTGCCAACAAAGGTCCGTCTAGTCAAGGCTATGGTTTTTCCAGTGGTCATGAGAGTTGGACTGTGAAGAAGGCTGAGCGCCGAAGAATTGATGCTTTTGAACTGTGGTGTTGGAGAAGACTCTTGAGAGTCCCTTGGACTGCAAGGAGATCCAAGCAGTCCATTCTGAAGGAGATCAGCCCTGGGATTTCTTTGGAAGGAATGATGCTAAAGCTGAAACTCCAGTACTTTGACCACCTCATGTGAAGAGCTGACTCATTGGAAAAAACTCTGATGCTGGGAGGGATTGGGGGCAGGAGGCGAAGGGGATGACAGAGGATGAGATGGCTGGATGGCATCACTGACTCGATGGACGTGAGTCTGAGTGAACTCCGGGAGTTGGTGATGGACAGGGAGGCCTGGCGTGCTGCGATCCATGGGGTCGCAAAGAGTCGGACACGACTGAGTGACTGAGCTGAACTGAACTGATGATAGGGACTTCATAGACTCTCTTATGGAATCCGTATAGCAATCTAATGAAATAGCAATTATGACCACCCCCATTTTACAGTTATAAAATAGGCACAGAGAAATCAAATAATATCTTGATGCTCATAAGGCTTCTTCACAAAGGAAGGAAGTGGCAGAACTGGGGGTGAACCATGACTTTGGAATTCCAGAGCTCTTTTCCACCATGCTATAATTGACCTCCAGATGCCAGTGAGGTAGAGAGAGAGCAGCTGTCTGGGTAATTTGATCAATATGGGATGAAGGAATCATAAAAGGAAAATGCAACAAGGGTATATTGTGTCCAGTTGGTTCTCTACTCAGCGCACCTTCCCTTCTTCTCTTTCCTAAGAGAAGCCCAATTTTATTCAGATGCCACCTTTCCAGTTCTGGGGGTAAAACTTCATTCCTTTGAGTCTGGGTCTATGGCATTTTTGTGGCAGCTGTTATTGGTTCTCCGTAGAATGTGTGTCCTAAACTAGTCACATCAGACTAAATGGAAGCCATATATAGTCATCCCTCAGTAGCTTTGGTGGATTGGTTCTAGGACTGACACCGATACCAAAATCCAGGGATGCGCAAATCCCTTATAGAAAATGGTGTAGTATTTTTGTATAATCTATGCCTTTCCATCATCTCTAGTTACTTATAAGACCTAATACAATGTAAATGCTCTGTAAATAGTTTTTAAATGCAGTTGTAAATGCTGTGCAAGTAGTTGCTGACAAATTCAAGGGTTGCTTTTGAAACTTTCTGAAAATTTTTTTCCCTAAATATTTTCAATCCACAGTAGGAGAATATGGAACCTGGGGGTATGGAAGGTTGACTGTATGCTATGGTTGGAAGAACAACTTTCTCCTTCTCTTTCTGGTTGTTGCTGGTAGTCATTTTCAACCATGCAGACAGGCAGTCTGTATACCAAGTTGAAACCCTGAGGCTGCAGAATGGGGAGGAGAAGAAAGCTTTTGATGACACAGATCTGTCATTGAACCAGGAAATCCAGAAGCTTTCTTGACTTCTGGACTTTGTGAATGTGTAATAACCAATTTCCTTATCACCAGAGACAGTTTGAATCAGGGTAACAGGCAGCTGAGAGCTTCATAACTGATAGATGGGGACTACAACCTATGACGGAGAATGTTTGTAATATATAAACTTTAACATAAAAATGAGAAGTAAATGTTATAAGTCTGTAGGATGTTTGGGGGACAAAATGGCAGGTATTTAATCTGTGATGTTGTTGGCCAGTGAGGAAGTATGGAGAAAGGGAAAGGAAGAGTGAAATTGTGGTGATCTCACTGTAATGGCCATGGTCCCTCAGTTCAGTTCAGTCGCTCAGTTGTGTCCGACTTTGTGACCCCATGAATTGCAGCACGCCAGGCCTCCCTGTCAATCACCAGCTCTTGGAGTTTACCCAATTTATGTCCATCGAGTTGGTGATGCCATCCAACCATCTCATCCTCTGTCGTCCCCTTCTCCTCCTGCACTCAATCTTTCCCAGCATCAGGGTCTTTTCAAATGAGTCAGCTCTCCGCATCAGGTGGCCAAAGTATTGGAGTTTCAGCTTCAACATCAATCCCTAGGTGAGTGATCACACCATCATGATTATCTGGGTCATGAAGATCTTTTTTGTACAGTTTTTCTGTGTATTCTCGCTGCTGCTTCTTAATATCTTCTGCTTCTGCTTCTGTTAGGTCCATACCATTTCTGTCCTTTATCGAGCCCATTTTTGCATGAAATGTTCCCTTGGTATCTCTAATTTTCTTGAAGAGATCTCTAGTCTTTCCCATTCTATTGTTTTCCTCTATTTCTTTGCATTGATTGCTGAAGAAGGCTTTCTTATCTCTCCTTGCTATTCTTTGGAATTCTGCATTCAAATGGGTGTATCTTTCCTTTTCCCCTTTGCTTTTCACTTCCCTTCTTTTCACAGCTATTTGTAAGGCCTCCTCAGACAGCCATTTTGCTTTTTAGCATTTCTTTTCCCTGGGGATGGTCTTGATCCCTGTCTCTTGTACAATGTCACGAACCTCCTTCCGTGGCTCATCAGGCACTCTATCTGATCTAGTCCCTTAAATCTATTTCTCACTTCCACTGTATAATCATAAGGGATTTGATTTAGGTCATACTTGAATGGTCTAGTGGTTTTCCCTACTTTCTTCAATTTCAGTCTGAATTTGGCAATAAGGAGTTCATGATCTGAGCCACAGTCAGCTCCCAGTCTTGTTTTTGCTAACTGTATAGAGCGTCTCTATCTTTGGCTGCAAAGAATATAATCAATCTGATTTCAATGTTGACCATCTGGTGATGTCCATGTATAGAGTCTTCTCTTGTGTTGTTGGAAGAGGGTGTTGCTATGACCAGTGTGTTCTCTTAGCAAAACTCTATTAGCCTTTGCCCTGCTTCATTCTGTATTCTAAGGCCAAATTTGCCTGTTACTCCAGGTGTTTCTTGACTTCCTACTTTTGCATTCCAGTCCCCTATAAGGAAAAGGACATCTTTTTTGGGTGTTAGTTCTAAAAGGACTTGTAGGTCTTCATAGAACCGTTCAACTTCAGCTTCTTCAGTGTTACTGGTTGAGGCATAGACTTGGATTACTGTGATATTGAATGGTTTGCCTTGGAAACGAACAGAGATCATTCTGTCGTTTTTGAGATTGCATCCAAGTACTGCATTTCGGACTCTTTTGTTGACCATGATGGTTACTGCATTTCTTCTGAGGGATCCCTGCCCGCAGTAGTAGATATAATGGTCATCTGAGTTAAATTCACCCATCCCAGTCCATTTCAGTTTGCTGATTCCTAGAATGTCAATGTTCACTCTTGCCATCTCCTGTTTGACCACTTCCAATTTGCCTTGATTCATGGACCTAACATTGCAGGTTCCTATGCAATATTGCTCTTTACAGCATCAGACCTTACTTCTATTACCAGTCACATCCACAACTGGGTATTGTTTTTGCTTTGGCTCCATCCCTTTATTCTTTCTGGAGTTATTTCTCCACTGGTCTCCAGTAGCATATTGGGCACCTACCGACCTGGGGGTTCCTCTTTCAGTTTCCTATCATTTTGCCTTTTCATACTGTTCATGGGGTTCACAAGGCAAGAATACTGAAGTGGTTTGCCATTCCCTTCTCCAGTGGACCACATTCTGTCAGATCTCTCCACCATGACCCTCCCATCTCGGTTGGCCCCACACGGCATGGCTTAGTTTCATTGAGTTAGACAAGGCTGTGGTCCTAGTGGGATTAGATTGACTAGTTTTCTGTGATTATGGTTTCATTGTGTCTGCCCTCTGATGTCTCTCGCAACACCTACCATCTTACTTGGGTTTCTCTTACCTTGGACGTGGTGTATCTCTTCACGGCTACTCCAGCAAAGCGCAGCCACTGCTCCTTACCTTGGATGAGGGGTATCTCCTCACCACCACCCCTCCTGACCTTGAACATGGGGTAGCTCCTCCCGGCCACCACCCCTGACCTTGGACACGCGGTAGCTCCTCTTGGCTGCTGCTGCGCTGTTGTAGCCTGGCATTTACACCATTCCCATGTGCTCCTCAGAGATCCTTGACCCTTATTCCACAAGGGGCAGTATAAATGCCACGTTCTCTGTGGAGTGTTCTCCTCCTTCTCCGGGAGTGGCTGTGTTTATCACGTCTCTTCTGACTCTCGGAGCATTCTTCTTCTTTACTGTTATTTGTTTTAAAAATGATTGAATTCCTACTGATATTTACTTTTTTCAAGCCAGATTTTTTTTTTTTTTCCTTTGGCCCACACCACATGGTTTTTCAGATCTTAGTTCCCAGACCAGGGATCAAACCCTGGCTTTTGGCAGTGAAAGCATGGAGTCCTAACCACTTGACCACCAGGGAATTTTCATGCTATTTATTTTTAATCATATTACAGAAGGATCAGAAAAATAAGAAAGGGCATAATCTACATCCCGCTTGCTCAGGAATAAACACTGCCAACATTTGATTTATTTCCTTTAGATTTTGAATGCAGAGATAATAATTCATGTATTTCTACATGGGTATTGTTGACTGAAAAAAAATGTACAACTTAAAAGTTGAGAATTATGTTTTATTTGGAGAACTTATGAGGACTTAAGCCTGGGAAACAACCTTTCAGATAGCTCTGCGGGACTGTTCTGAAGAGATAAGGGAGGAGCCAGCATGTATAGGAGTTCTTGTAAGAAAAAAAAAATAACCCAGGTAGTCTGACTATCAAAAGGTTATTGCTAATTAAAGAAGACCAGACATCTCAAGTTAGTCCGTAGTACTTTTCTACATATGGGAAGATGCAGGAGCCTGGGCTTATTGAAATTATTCCTTTGATATGTACCTTGAACCTTTAGGGCCACCATCCTCTTTTTCCCCACTCTGAATCCTCTCAGATGCACTGTTGGGGTTTGGGGGTTTGCTACGGTGGCTGACGTCTTGATAGTTGCCACATCCTTTGTTTACTGATATGGCAGGAGAAATTCTTTGTCCACAGCATAACATGTACATGCTAGTATATTAGTATTTTTCTAAGCAACATACATGCTCAGTTCAGTTCAGTCACTCAGTTGTGTCTAACTCTTTGTGACCCCATGGACAGCAGCACTCCCGGAGCTTGACAAACTCATTTGAGTCGGTGATGCCATCCAACCATCTCATCTTCTGTCAGCCCCTTCTCCTCCTGCCTTCAATCTTTCCCAGCATCAGGATCTTTTCCAAACAGTCAGTTCTTCGCATCAGATGGCCAAAGTATTGGAGTTTCAGCTTTAGCATCAGTCCTTCCAATGAATATTCAGGACTGATTTCCTTTAGGATAGACTGGTTGGATCTCCTTGCAGTCCAAGGGACTCTCAAGAGTCTTTTCCAACTCAGTTCAAAATCATCCATTCTTTGGCACTCAGCTTTCTTTATAGTCCAACTCTCACATCCATACATGACTACTGGAAAACCATAGCTTTGACTAGATGGACCTTTGTTGGCAAAGTAATGTCTGCTTTTTAATATGCTGTCTAGGTTGGTCATAACTTTTCTTCTAAGGAGCAAGTGTCTTTTAATTTCATGGCTGCAGCAGGCATCTTTTAATTTCATGTTAGTAATTTTCTAAGCAACATACATGTACATGTTGGTAATTTTCTATACAGAGGATTTACACTATTTTTAGAATAAAACAGAATGTAACTCAGACAGTAAATTTTTAAATGTTTCATCACTTTGGCCACTAAAATAATTCCAAAATTGTTTCTTAAAATCATGGAAGGAAAGGGGTAATAGTTGAAAATGAAAGGGAAATAAATGAGGAGAATAATTTTAAAACTGAAATACCTAGAAAAACAGATAAATATGTTTAAGATATGTAAAATGCTTGCCAAACTGCCCTATTGTGCATTTAGGTTAACAATACCTGGAGAAATCAGTGATTGGGGATACTTAATTTTGAATCTAATTGTAATTAATCTTTTGTGTTGATCATCTTTTTGATTACCCCATGGCAGGGTGGTGGGGGTGGTGGTGGTGGTAATTGTTATGGTGAACCAGAATTGATATGGCATTCAACCAGGAAGCACTAACTTGACTTATTTATCCTTCTTTACATAAGACTGTCTGGTTTTAAAACTAGAAGCCATATTGCAAACCAGGAATCTCCTCCAGCCCTGGGCAGCCTTGTTCTGCCCTGGGCAAACCAGGACAGTTGACCACCTAAAGCTTTTTCCTCCTAACGCTGGGGAGAAATACAGTCCTCTTTCATAGAAGAGTAAAGGCAGTTTGAAGAGCTGTCTGTGGGCCTAAAAGGTAAAACATAGTTGCTTTGTCTCTTGCATTTGCAAGGGTTAATGTAGCAGTGAACAGGAAAAAGAAGTAATTTTGACTACAGACTAATTTAAATGTTGAACTTTGGGTGAATCAAAGTAGGGAGACAAAGGCCCAGCCCCTTGGTCTTGTCATAGTGCCCTATGCTCTTCTACTCCTTCTGAGCCCATTTTCCCAATTGGGGATTTGAAGATTTCCTGAGCTATCCTGAGTCAAGGAGCTCAGAAATCAACCAAGGTAGATGAGAACAATTTGCTGGAGAGGAAGAGTATAACACCTCCAAAGGAAGTGAAACATGGGGAAAGGAGGGTTAAGATGATAAGATCAATAGAGTGAGTAATGTCCCCACTGGCTGCTGTGAGAGATTTCATATTAATACAGTTAAGAACACATACCAGTGTTACAAAAAACAAAAACAAGCATGGAACACCATCTTATATGAATAGTTTGAGGTGGTTATTCTCTGCCAAGGAAGAAGAACATGCAGCAGAAACATGAAAAGCAACTGGAAGCATGAGAATAGGCTAGACGCACACAGTGGATGCTATTGCATTTTGCATTCTGTGTGGGTGTTCGTGACTTACTTAGGTTGGAAGAGATGGTCAAGTATTGACAATCAGGTGGAAGAGAACAGACCTATGGATGATTTATTTTGTTAAACAGTTGATGCTTCATTGTATTTAAGGAGGAAATTGATGTAAAGGAAAAAGTGACCTAGTAGTGCTTTTACCAAATTAATAGTATCAAAATATGTTCTAAAAATATCTTGACAAATTTATCTGGTATTTCTTTCTAGCTGTCTGTCTGTCTGTCTATCATGTTGTCTGTTTTATTTGTTTTGTTTTATCTTGTTTGGGATTTGGTTTTCCAATGGACACAGGACTTCTGCTTCCAGCTAAGGTGGAATAAAAGGAACTGGATTTACCCTCTTGCTTAAAATACCCCCTAAAACTAAACAAAAACTATGAGGCAATCATTTCAAGATACCGGACATCAGGCCATGAGGTATCTTTGATCCTTAAGTGATGAGAAACAAATGAGGTGGACATTATGAATGTTCCAATTTACTGTCTGGAGAAATTTCCTAGTCATGGTTCAGGAGGGATTGATAAAGAGAGCCCAGAAAATGCTATGGTAGAATTATTGAGTTATTAAGAAAAACGAAAGAGTCTAAACCACAAATAAACTGCAGACAGGAGATGGAGATTCTTCTGCAAGACCCCATCAGCTCTCCTATAAAGAGGCAGACTCTTTGAAAGTTTACCAGCGTGGAACAAAGAGAAGAGTCAGTAGATAACAGGACACAGAACTCAGCAAGAGGGAGGAGCAATGCCATGGTAGCTAGGGCTTCCTCGGTTTCCTGGTAAGGAGGGATTGGTTGTTAATATCCGAACCACAGTGTGGCTTGGCTCAAAAATTATTTGCAACTCATTTTGTGGTATTTTTGCTTACAGACATAATGAAATGCACACAATTCATTTTGAAGGATGGGGCTCGTTTTTGTTGAGTTCCTCTTTTGTTTTTAAGTCCTTCATCCACCTATAAGGAAGGGTCCTGAGATGAGTGTGACCCAGTCAGCATTTGTTGTCCCTTTTCCTGGTGCCATGAGTATTTGTTGCCATTTTCAGGAAAGAAGCCTGAAGAGGACTCATTCTTATTTAGGTTGACTAACCTTCACATTTCTAGTGTTAAGAAGTAAGGAAGCAAAAGTGAGGTGAATATGACTGATTCATGTTCAGGTTTGACAGAAAACAAAATTCTGTAAAGCAATTATCTTTCAGTTAAAAAGTAAGTAAATAAAAAGTGAGGTGAAAGCAAAAGTTTTAAAAACTAAAACAAAAAAGACAAAATGAAATCCATGGACAGATTTCTGTGTGTGTATGTGTGTATTATTTCCTAAAATGAGGTGGGGTTTTTCTGGAAGGTTTTATATAAGAGATTTGCTAGTACCTGACCTTGATTTTATATTCATATATATATAATGATAGTATGACATATAGTCCTATAATCAGGTTAATCTTTTAATTGCTATTTCTTATAAGGAATGTGAATTATTGAAATTAATTTTAAAATTTATTTGTTTTAATTGGAGGATAATAACTTTACAGCATTGTGATGGTTTTTGCCACACGTCAGTATGACTTGGCCACAGGTACACGTGCGTCCCCTCCATCCTGAACCCTCCTCCCTCCCCGTCCTATCCCTCTAGACTGTCACAGAGCACTGACTTTGCATGCCCTGCGTCATACATCAGACTCACACTGACCATCTGTTTTATATATGGTAATGTATACGTTTCAGTGTTATTTTCTCAAATCATCACATTCTCTCCTTCTCCCACTGAGTCCAAAAGTCTGTTCTTTACGTTTGTTTCTCCTTTGCTGCCCTGCATGTGAGATCGTCAGTACCATCTTTCTAGATCCCATATATACGTGTTAATATACGATATTTGTCTTTCTCTTTCTGACACACTTCACTCTGTATAATAGGCTCTAGGTTCATCCACCTCATCAGAACTGACTCAAATGCATTCCTTTTTATATCTGAGTAATATTCCATTGTGATATGTATAATAAATGTTTTTGAATTTCTACTATTGATTTTCCTGCATAGGTGTCCTATGTAGGAAAAAGGTGAGCTCCTCCTCTGAGGGCTCTTACGGTCTGGGAGTGTGGTGTTGGGGTGGCGGAATGCCAGGTGGGGACAGAGTTGAGGGCGGCTGAAAGGCAGGCACACACATACTGATGTAATGTGGTAACTACAGCTAGAATTGTTCACTAGAGCTTCCATGAATAAGCTGGAGTTTTTTGACTTGTAGGAAGCAGAGGAGATCTTATATGGATTTATACTAAAGTGAAAGATCATACCCACAAGTCTCCTGGGGCTCCTCAGGCATATGGGCTTTGCTACACGTAAAATGTTTTTGTGGGCTTCAACTTAAAAACAAAGTTAAGCGTCAAGGTTTAGGACAAGCATTTTCTGGAATGTCACTATTATACCTCACCATAAATAGCTGGAAACATCATAACATTATTTCAGTGTCTTATGTGTGACGTTAGTGCTTAGGCGTGAATACAAAGTCACGTTCCTGGAGTTGGTATGTCAGGCCAACACCCCAAATTCCCATCAAGTTTGGTCCTGTGGCAGTAGGTGTTTGCTTTCGAGTTTGGGTTGAGTCACTGTCATGATGACTCTCCATCCAAGAACTGGCGCATTTTTTGGGGGCCCCAGAATCAGAAGCAAGTGTGAACTGGTGCTTGTGAGACTTCCCAGCTAGAAACAGTGACTGAGATGGGCTGCTAGAGAAGGGAGGGGATTTGGACTAGAGATGGCACGCAGTGAAATGGCAGACGCCGCACTGAGCTGCGTTCTGAAAATGGAACAGTACCTCTCGAACAGGGGTCAGAAGAGGGTTAATGGGTAGGTTTCATTAGACAAACATATTTGAAAAGTCATAAAAGTCAAAAGGCAGCCTTACAGAAAGCATCAGCTTTGTGATTAAAGTATCAAGCTACTAATTATTCAGGGGAAGGTTGTTTGTCCAGACTTACGTGTGAGAGGCAGCACTGTGAGTCATGGGGGATTTGGTTGTTCCAACCAGAAAAACCAGAATAGGTCTTAAGGGTAGAATCCCATAGGATTAGCAGAGACCCTACTGAAATAACTTGTACTTGCAAGGGTTTATTTTCTTACATGAATGAAGTCAGGGAATAGGTGGTCCAGCACTGGTATGGCAGCCCCACAAAGTCCTCAAGGGCTTGGACTCCTGGCTTACGGCATTGCCATTCCTAGGGTGTACCCCTCATATTGATAGTCCAAAATGGTAGCTGCCTTCATATAGCTATATTATTGTGTCCTTTATCAATATTAAAGGAACTTAGGCCCCCTGCCTTTGTCTATGAGTTTTTTTTTTTTTGGTTGATCATCATTGTACCAGTTAGAATGTTCTTTAACCCCACCAAGCAGTTTGTAATAATTATTAACTATTAACAAGGAAATGTGTAAGACCTGCACTTTATAATAATGAAACTCTGCTGGAAATGTTGGTTTGTATGATTTAATCTTTAAAGACCACTGTATCAGAGGTAGAACCATCTAGTATTTCTCCCTAATTTTATAAGAAAGGAAACCAAGGTATAGAGGAGGGTCAAATAGCTAGCTGGTCCTTTGGGGGAGTTTACTTGGGATCCCCAGATTGAAACATGCCGCTGTAGGCACAGCTGAGGCTTAGAGACCATTCAGTGGCCAGTGAAGTACAGTACATACGAGTGCCCACCATCTGTGTGACCTTGAGGGAGTTACTTTTTAAAGCCCTTATTTCCTTGTCTTAAGACGGGGGTGATAACAATGCTTACCCTTAAAGGGCTGTTGTGAAGATCAGAGGGAATATGCTATGAATAGCTAGGACAGTGACTAGCACATATTAGGTGGCATGTAAATGATTGTTTAAAAAGGAAAATGAACTTTTATTAGAAGAGAGAAATGACCCCTGGGTGTGTAAGATTAGAACTTTCTTTTTCTACCCCACTTTTGGTCACTAATATAGTAATAATATAATGACATTTTATGGGGCCTGAGTATTTTATAGGTTATCAAATAATTTTATATGCATTATATAATTTGGTCTGCACAGAACCCTGCAAGCTGGATCCTATTAGGTTCTTTTAAGCTAAAGATGCTAAGGGTCAAAGAAGCAAAATTATTTGTTTAAACTCAAACATCGAGTCAGTGACAGACCCTAATTCAGTTTCCTGGTAATACTATTAGTGTTATAATTTTTATAAGAGTCACCATGTACCAGCAGCAGTGTGCCACAGTTTTTTTTTTTTTTTTTTCCGAGTGTCAGCTCTCACCATCCTAGCAAGCCTATATGGTATTATCCCCATTTTATAGGTGGCAAAATTGAGGCCCAGAGAGTTTAAATAATTTGCCTGAAGTCCCATAACTAATTAATGGAGTTATCAGAATTCAAAACAAGATCTGCTTATGACCAAAACCCTTGTCCTTTTTGCTCTCACACACTAACTCTTTATTACCATTTTCTAGAAGAAAAGATGGATTGTTGGTTCCTTGGCTCTGAGGGCTTTGACAGGGATTGTGCCTTTCCATTTTTATATTCCTGGATCACAGCGCCTAGCACCAAGCCCAGTGTCTGGCATGATGACTGTGAACTGATCTACATAGAGCCTTGTTGGTCATCCCTCTTCCCTCCAGTGAGGTTCAGAAGTTGAGTAGCTGGCCCTCGGCTCAGCTGCAGCTTGGTGTCAGGTCTCTACTGACACCTATCACAGTCTCTACTGAAAACTATCAAAGTCGTTTAGTTTCTTCTCCATCACTAGATGTCATCAGATATCACTTCCTTTGCATTCTTTGGCTCTTCCCTGGGAAACTGCTCAATGTTGTGATTTCGCTCGTCCATAGCAGAACAAGGACTCAGTAATGAAATGATAATTGAATTGTTAGTGAAAACAGGCTTTGATGAAATGGAAACCTCAGTTCTTTGCCAGTTGGGAACATTCAAAACAGGGGCTGTGGGGAGCATGATGTACGGATTCAGCTGTGCTATCAGTGATTAAAAAGATTTGTAGGAAGAGGAGGATGGACAGTGTTCAGAGATTAAGACTCTAAACTTCAAACAATCCTTGGGCATTTGATAGCAAATGGGGGCTGGAAGGTAATGACTTAGGTTGATTTTACCCAAATGGAGGGTCAACATTACCCATTCTCAATCATACAGATGAGGGTGCTGTCTTGGATATGGCAATGGCTGGTATAAAGTCACAAAACAAATTGGCAGCAGGTCTTAGCCGGGACTCAGACTCTTTATTTTCCATGTAGGACTCTTTTCACACAAGATTCATGATTGATTGGCTGTAGTGGGTGATGAGAATGCCCTGAGGATGCCCCCTATGCTTCCAGGTCTAATCCTGGGGGAAGGAGGAAAAGAGCTAAAGCAAGGGTGTTGTGTTTGACAAGCTTACTTTTGCAACTAGTATGGTACTGGTTTTTATTGTAAGCTGTTTTAGTGAACCCAGGGGTGACATGTCAATAGAGGCTTTAGGTCAGCCATGTTGCAGCGGGTTGAGGGTGAAAGGGAATTGAGACGGTAGAAACAACTAGGACTATGACGCTTCTAATACGTTTGGTAAAGGGAAAACTGAGACGGAAGGTGGGAACTGGAAGCGGAAGAGAAGAGTTTGCTTTTATTTTTATTTTTGTCTTTTTTTCCTAAGACTTAAGTCTGTTTTTAGGCTGAGGGGAAGAAGTCAGAGTAGAGATAATTGAAGACAAGTCTTAGATGGATGGCTGACAAAGCACAGGCCTGCAAGAAGATGGAGGGGAAGGAGTCCTGTCCACAGGGCAGTGGGCTAGTTCTGGAGGTGAGAAGGAGCACGCGAGGGAAGGAAGTAAGGCATGAGTGCTGTTATGTTTAAATTTAGAGGAGAAGAGGCTTTTTGGTACTAGTGTTGAAAGCCTTTCATATTCTCTGGGAAATAGGAAATATTCATTGATAAATTGGGTTGGACTTTAATAGGTCCAACCATTGCTCACCGGGGAGTCAAGATCAGACAACACTGTCACATAAGGACATAAAGAGAAAGAAATAATGTATGAGTTAGACAAATTATCATTTGTCTTTTGGAAATGAAGCATGAACAGAAGGGATAACGCCTGGCTTTTCTAATTATTTTGTCTCAGGGAGCAGAAGCGGGCAGTTGATCTTTAGCCAGGGTACTTATGGATGTGTACACATAACTGACGTTTTTGCGTGCTTGTTAAACCTACCAGAAGACGGCTTTTTGCCAGATGATTGCCATTCCCTGATTGATTTTGGGCTCCTGATCAGTCTAGATCACTATGGTGAATTCCAGCTTTATTCCCCTCCTCTGCTGAAATGCAGCCACTTCTGAGATGGAGCGTGAAACTGATTCTGACAGAGCCAGGAAATCATCTCCTCCTGGAAAGGACAACCTGATGAGACTGGTGTTTCAGGGCTGGACTTTCTATCTCCCCTGGCGCAGAGAAGGGTATAGACTTCCAGGTGTCCTTATCTGAGCCCTCTCCACGCTGTCCTGTGATTTCAGCTAACTGTCGTGAGGTGTTCAGTCTGATTTAAAGTCCCATCTGTGGGGAGGGGACATGTGTATACCTATGGCTGATTCATGTTGTTGTATGGCAGAAACCAACACAATATTGTAAAGTAATTATCCTTCAGTTAAAAATAAATAAAAATAATAAAGTCCCATCGGTGAAGCTTGTATGGCCTGGGTGTTGCAGTAGAAAGAGTTTCAGTAAACCATTTGTGTCCTGGATGTTGCACTAGGTTCTTCACGTTCATCCTGTGGGAAATCTCTGAGGTTAGTGTTATTATTCCCAATTTACAGATGATGAAAGGTATCCAAGGGTGGGGTAACCCCCTTCCCCCTTTTGGCTTGGGAGAGTCCTCCAGTCATCCTTATTGCCCTAGAATAATTGTTAATAAACTTTTCTTTCACTCTCAAAAATTTGGGATACAAATTATATGGTCACCCTGTGTGAAGGTGAGGGCCTGAGTCTGGGTAAATTTCTGGATTCTTCTGAGGGTGTGGGTGGGAGGAGTTTGTTCAGCATGACTTTCTGTGTTCTATTTCTGCCCTGCAACAAGGCTGCACTCTTATATATCAAAAGCTTGAGAGAGACTCCCTGCTAATCTGCTGAGCCCTGTCTGGGCTCTCTTAGCAAGGCCAGTTCATCAAAGAATAAAGGCAAAGAAGTGAAGCTGTCATAGGAGAGAACCATTTGGTTATATGTTGAATTCATTCATTCATTCATACATATCATTCATTTACTTATTTACTGACTGCTTACTACTTGCAAGGCCCAGTGGCATGTAAGAGAGTGGAAGTTAACATCCAAATCCTGTCATCAAAAAGCTTACAGGGGAATTCTTGGTGGTCAGTGGCTAAGACTCTATGCTTCTAGTGCAGGGGGCCCAGGTTGGATCCCTGGTCAGAGAACTAGGTCCCACATGCTACAAATAAGAGTTTGCATGCCACAACTAAGAGCCGGTAGAGTCAAACAAATAAATAGTTAACAAAAAAGCTTATAGTCTGAAGGGCAGATGCAATGAACTAAGATGTGACGCTGCAGGTGTAGAGTGAAGGGGGAGTAGTCAGGGAATGCATCACTGACATTTGGGGGAGAGAGACCACTTCCTGTTTAAATTAAGTTGGAAAAGTTTCTTTATAGGAGGTGACCTTAGGGCTAACTTTGAAGATTTGGTAAGATGTGGACCCATACAAAGTGGGGAGAAAGAGCTGTCAGCCAGATGGATCACCAAAAGCAAGGCAGGACATCTTAAAATCAGGTGCCTGGAGCAGCTCAGTTTTATTAAAATGAAGACTGTATAAAATGAAGTGAGGGGAAAATAAAGGGAGAATATTTGGTTGGGGTTAGACCATGGATGATAAGCACACTAGACTAAGATTTTAAAATTTTCAATCTGTTTGCAGTAGATACACATATAAGACAAATTATTTAAGTTTATTTATTTCTTTATTTTCATTTGTAGCAGGATAGTGAAATGACCAAATCTGGTAGTTCAGTTGAGAGGGACCCTGGTAGAGAGAGATCAAAGGCATGGAGACTGTTGTTGAGTGTGTTATATCAATAATAAAATAGAAAGAGAGTAGTAAAATTTATCCTAATTCTAATACTTTGCAGGCTATTGCAATTTTTATTCATATACACATGGACTATGAAATACTGGGCATGCTATGAGTAACCCTAATGGCTGTTGAGATATTTAGTGGTGTGACCCAGGAAGTATCATGGGTCTGTAAATGGAGATCTTTTACAGTTCAGACTCTGAAGGAAGGGACTTTTTGAGCCAAAAGGGTGTTAAGCTCCATATCTCATCCACAGTGTATAGACCATTGATCAGGGCAGAGAGATGGCAACTGCTGAAAGGAATATGAATATACAGTTCTCTGGTCAAAGTGACAGAGCTGTAGCTTCACCCAACATTCTGATTAACAGGCTAAGTGGCTCTTAAAAACTGTGTGTATCAACAGTAAAAAGTTCATCATAGTAGAAATGGTAGCAATACTGTTGGTTTGTCAAGAATCAAACAAACAGCAGAAATGAAACCTAACAGTAATTGCATAGATCTGTTAGGTAAAACTGGAGCCGAGGCAACTGAAGATTATAGTCAACCTTAGACCCTAGTGACAAAGCTCTGGGAACAATGTATTCTATCTAAAAATTGCTAGAATTCCAGCCATTTGAGATTGTATGCACACAGTAAGAGTTTTATATTTTGTAGAAATAATCAGACGTTTCTGGTAACCACTGAATTAGAGAATTCAGTACATTTTAGCAATGTACTGAATTTAGTACCCAGTTTTAGTAATCTTTCATAACTCAGTAGGTAACCAGTAAGTAGTCCTTAGATACACAAGAATGTGGAAATCTATGGAATAAATTTCATATTCACCAAGTAGAAATAGTTCATTTCTCACAAGGGGCCACTTTGGAATGAAACACATTGGCAACATTTTTTTTTTATAGCAATTTAGAGGGAAATGATTGCCTCCCTAGAAATAATTGTAAATAGTCAGTTATTTGATCAAGAGTATAAACAAAGAATAAGACTGAAGAGAAAATCCTAGAAATGACAAAACCATGCATCCATCCCAGGCCAAATGGTGTGAGACACAGTGTCAGACACAGTAAGGAGCATCTGGACCTGTGGGGCATAGCTACATGCTGCAGCCAGCCTGGGAAGGCGTTTTCTCCAGCCTGTGTGCAGCCTGGGGAGTGAGATAGGAACCTGTTACCCGTCCCATGAGAGAGTAAGCAAACATCGCTCATTTTACAGCGTGGGCTTGACCATGCTCAAAAAACATCTTACAGTTTCATAAAACTAAAAAGCAAACAAAAAACTGCCCTTGAGGTAGAGTAGGAGTCCTCTTATCAGGGATGACTGGGGCAATAGTTGGTTGTTTTGAAAAGTTGGTTCAAATGGGGATAAAATGATACATACAAACCATAGACATTTAATTCCAATGTATAGCACATATGTATATATACCTTTGCCAATATTTTGATGGTAGGTCAAAGCTTTTCTTTGGAAATGGCTAACAGTAGTCATTCTTCCTAAATCACTGCCATGATGCACAGTCAACAGTCTCAATTCTTTAAAGTGGAATATGATCTTAAAAAAACGTGTGAAGTGACCTGGGCAATATTTCTAGATTTTTATGATTTTCCCCTCCAATTATTGACAGTCATCTCACTCACACCTATTTCCAAAGCATTTACTTAATGATTCATCAAAGTATTTAAGTTATTTTTCATAGAAGCAACTTCTATTACCTTCATATTTTATTTGGTTCCAAAGGTATTTAAATCGTCGTTTTACCAGCAGGCACAGTTGACATAAACACATTTGGATGCAAACCCAGGTGACTCTTGGCAAGTCAGTATCAGATTGGTGGAGTGTTCTGGGGGGCGGCCTGGTGTCTGTTGTGTGTAATTTCATTGTCCATGTGCTCTGTGTGTCTCCATCTGTTTTACAGAAAGATTGGAGAGTGTGATTAACTTAGCAAAGCGGTTAGATGGAGGGCACTCAAGATAAATATATAGGTCCCTATACTTGGTATGTTTGTCCACCTGAAACGTTAAAGCTCCCAGTACTAGCTGAGTACCCTCCACCACATTACAGAATTCTTTGGGAATGAGTATTATTCCTGTCTGGGTGAGTGGCATCTTATAAATATTGTGATTTTTAACTGCTAAGTGGAAAGTTCCTTGAAGTCTTAATATTCTTTTTTTTTTATATTTGCAACTCCTAGCTGACATCTCTGTAAAAATGAGAGGTGCTTGGTTTGTGTTGGTTTGATGACTGAGTGGCTTCTGAACACCTCCTGCTTAAAGGAGAATTTTCAAAGCTTTTAAAATACCTTTCAGAACTGGAGTGGACGTCTAATTATCCCCATGTTGTAGATGAAATAAAAGAGGTTGAAGTATCAAAGGATTTACTCAGGTTTACCAGAGTAGGAAGAGGGAGTGGGAATGCGTTCTATTTTAATTGTGACACCAGTATCTTTTAGCCATGTCTCTCTTAGTGGCATACATTTCATGTAGTTTACCCTGGGTTTAAACACGGCACTGTCAGTTACTAGCTGTGTGATTCTGGGCGAGTAACGTGCTATGTATACAGTGTTTCTGAGTTTGACTTTGCTACATGTGAATTATGGATATGATTACTTGCCTGGCAGAGTATTGTGAGGACTAAAAGGGCTAATGCCAGTAAAGTGCTCAGCACAACGCCTTGGCACAGAGTAGATGCTCAGTAAATGATTTTTTTGATAATTCATAAATAAAAGTGTTTCAATGCGGATCATAAAGGAAAGGACTTTACACCGACAGTGACTATCAAGTTTCCAGGAGACTCCCCTCTTCAGTGGGTCGCAGACCACTGTCCTACTCCATCGTTTTCCCAGTTCATTCTGGAGTTGAGCTATTTCTGATTGAACCACGCAGAAATTTTCTTCAGCTCCTCACACTGTCAAGAACACTGTCTCAGGAACCCTGAGCTGTAACCTTCTCGGTGGGCCCTGGCAGGTCTGCAAACATGATTAGTGCCTACCTACCTTAAACACAAGGTTCACCTGTAGCCTGGAAGTATTATGTTGAGGTATTACAGTTGTCCAGGCTGAATAAAGACTTCAGCTGAATTAAACTTAACCTTGCTATTTATATTTCTCTGAGGCATTGTTAAAATAGAAACCAAGAACGTTGCGCAATGAGAAAATATAAGCATGAAACTAAAGCAGGAAGTTAGTTAAAGACAATGAAAACACCGGCTCTTGTTCCCAACTCTGGGAAAACAAATGGGCAACCAACACATCAGCCACCACTGGAAAGCTTTAGAGTTTCCCCAAGAAAAATGTTTGCTTGTGGACAGAAGCCCAACCCCCTCGGAACTAAACATCAGGCCCTTTAGGATTTGGCCCTACCCCATTCATGTATCATTACTAGCTCTGCCTCCTTACTCTACCTCCTTCCCAAGTATCTGGTGCTTCAAACAAACCACATCATTACCTAAAAACCCACCTTGTGCTTTCAAGCTTTCATGAGGTTATGACTTCTATCCCAAAGGCTCTTTTCCTCCATTTTCCATCTGGTCAACATCCCTCACCCTTCACATGAAATCTCTTTTCCCAAACATCTTACCTGACCCTCAAACATCTCAACGAAAAGTTATTCATCACATGATCAGTAATTGGTAACTCATAATATGTAATTACAGTTATACTCACCATACTTGAGTTTTTCTCTTCTTCTTCTTTCCCCTCCTCCTCCTTCTCTCCTTTTCTTTCTCCTCTCCTTCTTTATCTTCTTCTAATATCTGCTTTTATTCAAGAGCTGTGCTGTATGGTAGCTGTGAGCCATATGTGCCTATTTAACTTAAATTAGTTAAAATTACAGATTCCTTTCCCCAGTCGCATTTCAAATATTCAATAGCCACATGTGGCTACTGGCTACTGTGTTGGATAGTGCAGATACAGAATATTTCTATTATTGTACAGCATTCCACTGAATGACACTGTATTGGAGTATAAGCTCCTCATTAAGGGTAGGAACCATGTTAAATTTACTTCTCCATGTGCAAACATTAGCAAGACGCCTGGAGGTTAATGAAGGCTTGAGAAAATGAATGAAACTTAACTATGACCAAGGACTCTGACTAGTATGTTTGAATTCCCAAGGCCCAGGTTTCAAGAAATATATCAATGCTAACTTCCAATCCCCTCCCAACATCCCCAAATTTATCAAATCCACAAATTTTAGGATAGAAGCAGGAAGAATGGTTTGGATAGGTTCTTGCACTCCTGCTTTAATAGTGCTTCTTAAATGCATTTTCCAAAGGTGATGGAGTCTTGAACAAAGCAAGAGTGAAAGGAATGGAGAATGAAGAATACCTTAGGTGGATCTCATTTGTAATCCCAGGATCTGTTAGAAGAGGCTCATTTATGGGGAGAAGGTTCTGAAGTCCTGAAATCTTGTTTGACAATTGGTCACTGAGGTAGCTGAGCTTATCTTTGCCAAAAGTTTCATAATTTTTGAGGGAAGTGAAATATACCACCATTCCCCAAAGGAGGCCAAACATTGAATGGATTCATTGTAAGCTTTTGAGACAAGAGTTTTAGAATCCTTTGCAGAGGTAGTGAGATTAGGATACATGTAGAATATGCTAGCATTAAGAATCAGCTTCTATGTCAGCTCATGTTAGACCATTTAAAAGTACCGTGCCTCTTTTCAAGAAAATGCCAAAGTCAGGAAAGATCACAAAATTCGCCAGGGTCTTAGAGTTAATTGGCCATCAATTCCAGCTGGAACTGAGATCTTGTAACTCCAAGTTGAGAGCTCTTTTTATTATGCAAGAATTTTCTAAATTTGTATGAATTACTTGGGAACTCCTATTAAAAATAGCTAGACTTACTGAATCAGAATCTCCAGACTGGAAGTCTGAGAATTTGTATTTTTACTGAGTGGCCAAGGTGGTTCAATATATATTGAAACAGAATGTGTCAATTCCCTTTGGGATTAAATTCTCATTTTAATAAGATCTTACTATTTAATCATCTGCTTGAGATTTAGAGCTGGGTCTGGTTATTTCACAGAGATACAAATTCACAGACTCTCAGTTTAAAGGTATGTTGAGATCATTTGTTCTCATTCTCATGGGATGCAGGAATTATTATTACAGTGCCCCTGGGAAAGGGTCAAATAACAGTTAATTGATTAGTTCCATTATTCTATGGGGAAACTGCTTCCATTGCTGAGGTCTTCCTCTTATTAGAAAGCACTTCCTTCTCCTGAGCTAAATCTGCCTCCTCCTTGGTCCAGTTAGGACTTCCAGAGCAACAGGGGACAATTTAGTGTCCTAAGGAGTTACCTGTTTGTCTAGAGGGAACTTAGAGATCATATGCTTGAATCTTTTCATTCTTCAGCTGAGGAAACTGACATACATTCTTTCAGCATTCATTAATAGATATGTATTACACTCTTCATTCAAAGATGGGCACAATAGGGGACAAAAATATCTTCTAAGGGAAGCAGAATATATTAAGAAGAGGTGGCAAGAATACACAGAAGAACTATACAAAAAAGATCTTAATGACCCAGATAACTATAATGGTGTGATTGCTCAACTAGAGCCAGACATCCTGTATTGCAAAGTTAAGTGGGCCTTAGGAAGCATCACTATGAACAAAGCTAGTGGAGGTGATGGAATTCCAGCTGAGCTATTTCAAGTCCTAAAGATGATGCTGTGAAAGTACTGCACTTAGTATGCCAGCAGATTTGGAAAACTCAGCAGTGGCCACAGGACTGGAAAATGTCAGTCCTCATTCCAATCCCAAAGAAGGGCAATGTCAAAAAATGTTCAAGCTACCAAGCAATTGCACTCATCTCACAGGCTAGCAAAGTAATGTTCCAAATTCTCCACATTAGACTTCAACAGTACATGAACTGTGAACTGCCAGATGTACAAGCTGGTTTTAGAAAAGGCAGAGGAACCAGAGATCAAATTGCCAACATCTGCTGAATCATAGAAAAAGCAAGAGAATTCCAGAAAAACATCTGCTTCCTTGACTACATTAAATCTTTTGACTGTGTAGATCACAATAAACTGTGGAAAATTCTTAAAGAGATGGGAATACCAGACCACCTGACCTGTCTCCTGAGAAAGCTGTATGCAGGTCAAGAAGCAACAGTTAGAACTGGACATGGAACAACAGACTGGCTTCAAATTGGGAAAGGAGTACGTCAAGGCTGTATATTGTCACCCTGTTTATTTAACTTATATGCAGAGTACATCATGTGAAATTCAGGGCTGGATGAAGCACAAACTGGAATCAAGATTGCTGGGAGAAATATCAATAACCTCAGATTTGCAGATGACACCCCCCTTATGGCAGAAAGTGAAGAGAAACTAAAGAGCCTCTCAATGAAGGTGAAAGAGGAGAATGAAAAAGCTGGCTTAAAACTCAGCATTCAAAAAACAAAGATCATGGCATCTGGTCCCATCATTTCCTGGCAAATAGATGGCGAAACAATGGAAATAGTGACAGACTTTATTTTCTTGGGCTCCAAAACCTCTGTGGTCAGTGATTGCAGCTATGAAATTGAAAGACGCTTGCTCCTTGGAAGAAAAGCAATGACAAACCTAGCCAGCGTATTAAAAAGCAGAGACATCACTTTGCCGACAAAGGTCCATCTTATCAAAGCTGTGGTTTTCCAGTAGTCATGTATGGGTGTGAGAGTTGGACCATAAAGAAAGCTGAGTGCTGAAGAACTGATGCTTTCAAACTGTGGTGTTGGAAAAGATTCTTGAGAGTCCCTTGGACAGCAAGGGGATCCAACCAGTCAATTCTAAAGGAAATCAGTCCTGAATATTCATTGGAAGGACTGATGGTGAAGCTGAAACTCCAATACTTTGGCCACCTGATGCGAAGAGCTGACTCATTTGAAAAGACCCTGATGCTGGGAAGGGTTGAAGGCGGGAGGAGAAGGGGCTGACAGAGGATGAGATGGTTGGATGGCATCACCAACTTAATGGACATGAATTTGAGTAAACTCTGGGAGTTGGTGATGGACAGGGAGGCCTGGCGTGCTGCAGTCCGTGGGATCGCAAAGAGACGGACACAACTGAGCAAGTGAACTAAATTGAGGACTATCGCATAGGAGACAGAATTTCAGATAGCTCTGAGAAACTGCTCCAGAGAGGTAGGGAGTGAGATCAGTATGTGATTTTAGTGAAGGGAGAGTACCTGCAGTCAAGCACATATTTTTTTGCAGAAGGTTTCTTGTGAGGGTTACTACTAGTCATGAGAAACAGATGTGACCATGAGGGATTTTTGTGCTTTTCTGGATATGAGGAGGTATAAGAATTGGGCACATAAAATCATCTCCTGAAAATATCTCACTATCTGAGGACCCATTCTGTCCATTTTTCCAAGAGCACAGAGTGCCTCATTTCTTCTCTCCATCCTGAACTCTTTTCAGGGGGGTGTTGAAAGCCAGCAGCTGCAGCAGCACCAGATGTAATCCTTGTAGAGGTAGATGGCAAGTGCCAATAGAAAGTGCCAATTTGTAGTTGACAATGGTGAGGATATCTAATGGGGCCCTAACTGATCTGGGCATCAGGGAAGGCACCCTCAATGAAGCAGTCCCTGAGATGGTCAGAAAGTTGGGAGTTGAGGGGAGAGAGGAGCCTTTCAGGCTGCAGAACAGTATCTGCAAAAGCTTCAAGGAGGGAGAGTTTTGAGCAACTAACTGCAAGGCTCAGGGAAAAGTGGGGAGAGAGGTAGGATGAAACTGGAATGGGGGGCAGAGGCCTTGTGTGCCATGTTAAGCATTTTTTCTTCATCCTAAGAACAAATGGGGAGCCATGATACACTTGTGTTTTTAAATTTCAATCTGGCTGTCCTACTAATACTGGACAGCAGGCCCTGTCTGAGTGGGTGTGAAGACACTAGTGATGAGTTAAGAACTTACTGCACAAGTTCAGGTGAGAGATAAAGGTAGCTTGGGTTAGGGTTTTGGTAATGGAGATGGACAAGAGTGGTCATGTTTGAGACATACTCAGGAGATGGAAGGAGTAATATCTGTGATGTATTGATTACATAGGTTAAGGAAGGGTTTTAAGGAAGGACTGGTCTAGAGATCCAGATGAAAGGCGTAATTCCTTAACTGAGACCACATAGCTAGATAATTACAAAGTAGAGGACAAGGCCAACAATTCTAAAGCCAGGATGTGGGTTAGCCTGCTACAGTGTGAAGGGACTCCACTTTGGCAGTAGGCAGACGAGCTTTGAACCCTGGCTTTGCCACGGACAAGCTCCGTGATCTTGACCCATTTCGTTTACCTCTTCGAGATGGGGATGAGGATGATAAACACTTCTCTTTCATAGGTGATTTATGGGAAATTAAATGAGATGTTTGTAAAGTTTGTAAAGCTATTACTATGCCTAACACATACCAAACATCAAAATGATAACCTAGCTGAGGTTACTGATTTTATTAATAAGAGTTACTGTATCTTCCTTGAGTCGTCTTACTAATTTACAGAATTATTCTTCTTCCCCAAATACTAATGGAACATTCTGCTGGGCTCTAGTCACACAAGATTAAAAACGTTGTGGTACTTACAACAAGTGGAATAGTTGTGATAGTTGGATGTCATGTAGCCACTGACTCTGCCTCTGATGACCAGGAAAGACTTGTGAAACTGATGTTTATCTCAGCATTGAAGATATTTCTCACATGCAGAAGAGGCAAGGGATGATACCACTGGTGGTAAAGGCGGTAAGGGCGTTTTATTAAGAAGGAACACCAAGTGGAAAAACACAGAGGCCTGAGAAAGCCTCTCCTTTGAGCATCTGCAAGAAGTTCAGCATGGCTGAACTGATGATTCCTTTTGGCTGAGTGGCATATGTCATTGGAAAGACGGGCAGGTGCTAGATTGTAAAAGAATTTGTAGGTCAAGCTAAAGATCTTAAAAGTTATTCTGTAGACAGTTGAGAGATGCTGAAGCTTTTTAAGCTGAGTAACATAATCAGAATTTTGTGTAAAGAGGTTCCCCTCACTCAAGGGATCATATTTTTTTCTCTTGTGAATCATTGTGGGTAGTCCCTCTAGAAGATCTGATGTTGGAATTACTAGAGAAATAGTGTTTAGAAGACGATTGCCTTCCTCACAAAAATTTCTCAGAAAAGAGAATATAATATGATCATCTGTGTTTTTGAGTGCTTCAGTGAGACATCTTCCCAATCCCTTGGGGTTGATCTCTGGGAAAGAAAAGCCATGATGGGTGTGGGTCCTTGTGGTGCTAGATGCTGAGACTGTTGCTAATCAGTGTATATGAAACTCAGACAATTAACTAGAGACTCACACATGTAACCACACAAGGTAAAAGTATGGTCAAGATCAAGATAATCTGCTTGCATTTATTTCCCAGCAATCTAGAAAGAATAGAACTACTTCAAACTACTCATAACATCTGAAAGAACAGAACTACTTCAAACTACTTGTAGCATCTGAAAGAAGGGACGTTTATCCTACTTGAATTTCCCTCTTGAAACAATATATTTGACTAATTTAAAAATAAGAATCTTGATAAGAGACTGTTCTGTAATGAGTATTCTTTATGAGTAACAAAAAAAATTGTTGACAGTGACTTAACTTTCAGTCTGAAATAATGACAGTTCATAAATGTGCCGTGTAACCAACACATTTCAAAGAATCCAGAGATTCCAATATGCATTTGGTTCTTCTGCACTGAAGTCACTTAGGAGATCATTCTGGTTTCATCTGGGTTTTTTTTCCATGTTTCAAATTGGATAATTTCTCTCATTCTGGTTTTGATTCTGGATTCTTAGTTGTTTTATCGTGTTAGCCTTGACTGTCCTCATGATGTTTGCTTGTGTCTTCCTGCCCTCAGTTTTTTCTTTGATGATTGGATTCACTCTGTGTTCTGATCACATGAAGGTTTTAAAATCCCTTTGTTTGAAATTGTTCTCTTTCTCTAGGGTTGGAACTGGATATGCATTCCTCCACTTTGCCATACCTTGACAGTTCCTCCATAATACTTTAAGTATCTCTTAGACAGTATGAGCTTGCAATCATTACCCACCCAAATTGAGGGTGGGATATACTTTTGTCCATGTTTAGTATTGATTCAGAGATCCCTTTGTGCTCAGTAAATTATTTTCATCCAGTGGGCGTGTCCATCCATGCCACCCAACTTCCAAATGCTGGAACTAGTTCCACTTCACTGCCTCATCTATTTAGGAGCCTTGTGTCCTATAGTCTTCACCCTGGTCATAAATGTGATGCTCAGCCATGTGAAGGAAGCCAAGGAGAAAGACCTTTTGTTATTAACTCTCATTGCTTTTATTTTTTTATTTATTTTTCTCTCATTGCTTTTAATACATGAGACTTGAAGACTCCAAATAGCTGAGACAATAAGAGAAAACAAAGGAGCTAGACAGTAGATTGCCTTCTGGTATATAAATACAGGCATTTGACATACAAGGCAGAAATGCTTCTTTTATGGACAGTTTAACATTTCTGTTTAGAAAGCAATTCTGGTATTAACATTTTCTGCATAAAGTATATACACAGTGGTAAAGAGCTTTTGCTTAAAATTTGTGAGAAAAGGGACATTTCTTAGCATATTCAGCAAGTGTAATTTTTGTTGTTCCTCTTTTTTTTGGATGCATACTAACTTTTGAGAAGCCTCTTGGTAAGGATGGTCAAACACCTATCGGTGTTGGGAGCAGCATTCTGGAATCTGCTCTGCTTATTTCCAGTTGGCCTTCTCTATGATTCAGTGCTCTTTAGTCTTAAACTCTCGTTTTTCATTATGATCTTACTCATATACTTTTAGATTTGATGCTTATATGTGGTCTGTGATTATTAGGTTTGTTTCATAGATTTGGGCATATATTCTGTCCAGGGTTCTTCCCTCTCTGCATCTCTTTTATAGTTTACCTTCCTCAGCTAGGCTCCCTGGAGTCTAATTTCTGGACATCCAATTTCAATTTGGGGAGTAGAAGCGACTAAAATGAGACTTAAGAAAGGGGAAAGTTTGCTCAGTGGAGGATGGGCAGCTGAAACAAACAAGAGGAATATTTGAAGTGAGATAAAATGAAATGCAAAATTCTAAAAATATTGGTCGACAGTAACCTTCAATAACTGAAGGATCAATTAACCAGACTCTCTATCCCTCAGACATTTCCATTAACTTTGAAAAAATTCTAAACAAAGTCATTAGAAAAAAAAAACAGATGGATGAGGTCTGGGACTTCAAAAGAGGCAAAGTTTAATACAAGATTTTAATGGGACCCACCTGACAAAACAAAGACAAGACTTAGGCTTGTGCTGTTAGAAATAGAGACAAAGAAATAGAGGCACACAAGACAATGCCTATCGGGCTGCAAGAGCTTAAATTGATCTTTAATGCAATTTTTAAAACACAAAACCATGCACAGGATCTAGAGGACCTGCTTGGAATTAGCTTCTGATGTTGCTGACTTCAAAGGCAATCAGGACACAGACCCCAATGAGGCAGATCTTCCCACAATAATATAGGAGGCATATTTCATGGCCAGGGACCCAGCAAAAGAGTTCATAGCTACAGATCAGACAGGAAAAACAAAGTATTTCTCTGCGAGAAGATGATTTTCCAAATTAGTTGCCAGGTCCTAAGCAGAACATTCAAAGCCCATGTGTTGGACATGGGGGTCAGAGGGCATGGAAAGAAGGTGATGTCATCATCAAAAGACAGCAGCCAAATTACCTAGATTTTTATTGTGTTTTCTCACAGTTAGTAAATCTTAGTTAGGGCTTAACCAGTTATTGCACAATCAAGCACAAGACATACTGGAACCTCAGTAGGTAGAAGGTTCAGGCTCTACTGAGCTATGGCAAGAATCAGAGGACTGAAGGACTGACCCCAAACACAGTGTCTAAAAATGCTTCAAATTTGCTTCCATCTATGCTGGACTCGACAGCCAGAGGTATTGAACCTGGTAGCAGTGCCTGACAATAAGTATTTCTAGCAAGTAGTGGTTTTTCAGTTCATGGGTACAGTTGTGGTTATAGAAGGTCTTCTGATATTGGGGCAGGACATCAGCCAACTGCTTGGAAAGGAAGCAGGGACCAGCTTCCAGGAAGACGATGCTGGCTTAAATAAAGGTGTCAAGGCCATAGACCACTAGCTAATGTTGAGAGTAGGACTCTATCCTATAACATCTAATATGAACAAAAAATTTGGACCCAGGGAAGAAAGCCATATTGATTAAAAGTTGTGTAATAATCCACTCCAGTGTTCTTGCCTGGAGAATCCCAGGGACGGGGGAGCCTGGTGGGCTGCTGTCTGTGGGGTCACACAGAGTCGGACACGACTGAAGTGACTTAGCAAGCAAGCAAGCAAGCAATAATTGAGATAGGGATCACCCTGTAGATGCATTATATAATTGGCCTATGCAGCAAGCCTAATTCCAGAATTTCCTGAGTGCTAATATACTGGCTGCTCCAGTAGGCGCTGTCTCAGTACAAGTCTCCTCGGTGGCTGCAGCAGAGTAAGGCTTGGAGGAGGAGTTGACCCAGTTCTAGACTTGGCACAAATGGACTTAAGACAAGCTGGGCTGTTTTGTACCCATCTGGAACTCAGATAATACAGCTTCAGAGGAACCGGCCACATGGTGTGTGTTTTAAATCTTCACAGTGTTTGTGGCTCTAACTTAGGGCATAAGCAGAGGTATTGAGCTGGATATTCTCTGTCTCCCTAGATATGTCAAACACCTTCTCCACCCTGCTGTGTGCCCAGGGAGGCTGAACTCAATGAACTGCATCAACCCAGCCTCCTTGCCTCTCTCTGCTCGCTGGATTCTTCACTGGGGAGCCATGACAAGTCAGAGAACAGGTGGAAAGAGAGGGTGGAATAGTATTTTCTTTTGCTCCTTCCCTGCTGGGCCATGGACTGGAAGTGGCTGCCTTCTTCACCCAAGGCCACATACCCCATCACATTTCCTCTCCTCCTCTATAGCCCTCATTGGGTCCCAGTGGCCACTCACTCCTTTTTCTCCTTCAGCCCTGGCTAGTGGTGGACTCTCCACTTCTTCTGGGTCCATGCCTCTTTGGCTCATTATTGTTGTTGGTTTCCTTTAAACCCAACAATACCCTTGTAAATACTCTCTTCATGAAACTCCATTTGCTTCTGCCTTCTTGTCTGAATCTGATCAATATAGAAGTGTAACCATGTTTAAGTATGATATTTTAAAAAATTTTGTTACTTACACTTATCAAAAAAATGGAAACAAACCAAGTTTCCATTGATGGAGAATTGGTTAAATTAGTTATGATCTATTTATATCAAAAGGTATAATATTTAGCCAATAAAAACCATGTTATTAAAACATTTAATGTCATAGGATAATACTCAATACATAAAGGAGAAAAAATGGTATAAAATGATATGTGCAGATTGATGTCATACACTCCTAATATATATATATTGGGGAATATATATAGGAAGAAAACATACCTAATTATTAAAAAGGTTATCTCTGCTGCTGTTGAAAGTAATTTTTGTTTTCTTATTGGTTTTTTCATACTTTCCAAGCATACTGTGATGGAAATATATTACTTTATATTCAGAAAAAAACATTATGGAAAACAAATAAGAGAATACCTGTGATCTAGAAAGATGCTCATCACTTGTGTGAGTACTATCATATTTGAAGGGTTGTTGTAGTATATTACGACAATTCATGACAATCAGTCTTTTATAGAAAATGGCTATATAAGAAGTCTTTAAATAAGGAGAAGGAATGGATGTCCCTTCTCTCATCAAAACCCATGGAGACATGTTACTGTCCTGTAATAAATAAACTTATTCAGCCCTTTAAGGATAACGTCAGTCTGAATCTGTCACATGCCTAAAATTTTCCAGGGAAAATTCTTTCCCCACCTCAAGTCTTCGTGTTGTATCAGCCAATTCACAGTGCTTTCAGGACAGTATATAGAATTAAACATTTAAATCTGACTCCAGTTCCGGGGTCAGCTCACATATGATCTATTGAGGTACTGGACTAGACCTTGTAAGACTTGACATTCATATCTGTGCTCTTTTTGGCTGGCTCTGCAGCCTCACAATATCATGAAAACATTCATGATAGGAAGATGATGCCCCAAAACTGATGGGTTAAGGATTTCAGTGTGGTTCTCTGTCATGCTATGAAATCCCATGTGAATCACACCTTCATTAAATTACATTGTTATCAATCCCATCAGTTCTTTGTTTTTAACAGGTATTGACTTTGGTCCAAGAAGGAAAAGTCCCAAGTGGTTAAACCGTACATGAGATTAAAAAAGGCATTTTCCCTCATTGTAATGGATAAATAATCCCATGTTTACTTATGAACTTGTGCTTTCATTAAGTGGAAGTTAGTAAAATGGAAGGCATCTGTGCATGTGTACCAGTGGTGTTCTTATGGACAATCCAGCTTCTTCCTTGTGTTTTTCTTTTCACTCTGTCCACTGTTTGGCTTTTTAGAAGATTGTTGGGCTGCCTTAAAACTTTCTGCTAGGACATCCTCAGGCCCCCTTTTGCCTCCTCCATGTCCTGCATTGGAATTCACACTTTGCTGTTTTCCAAGTGAGGCTCATCTATAACATTTTAATGAGTGGGGGAATTACTCATGTGCATGAGAAAATCTCTTATAATGCCTGCTTGAGTCCTGTCCAAGTTTGAGGTAAGAGATAATTGTGCCTCTGGTTGGGAACTCCATACTCTGTTTATGGTATTTGGGCTTTGTTTGTCTTTCAGTAACTTCATGATTTCCCTCCCTCCCCACCGACTTTTATGGAAATCATCTTCCTGCTGCCTGAAGTGTGTCATTCTGCATCTTGCCAAGAAGAAAACCTCTCCGTAGAGAAAATAACCCATCTCTTCCCCTCTGCAACCATCTGACTTAATTATGCACCATGCCTGGCCCCTGGAGAGCTCAGTGAGGAACACGAGGAAGTCCTGGCTTGATCGCCAAGCCCTAGGGTCTTTGTCAATTATCATCTGGCACCCACGAGTCTGGCCAAATTTACAGGCATGTCTGTCTCTCAAAACATGTCAGGCCTGAAGAGTGAATCACTTTTTTTTTTTTTTTTTGGAGCCGCTATGAGTAGAACAATCTTTTCCATTAAAACCCACTTAGCTCTCTTCTCAACACCCCAGAGCCTCTTGAACACACCTCCTATTCCATGTGTGATGCCGGTGAGACTGCAGTTGAATAACATGACTCGTTTCCCAGGGCTCATGGCATGCATGGGAGCCTTTCAGGACCTGGGCTGCACAGGCAGATGGAGGTGAATTTGAGTGGCCCATTCTTGTCTCAGCTAGCTGTGAGTCCTTGAGAGAGCAACTGACTTCTCTGAGCCTCATTTTCTCAACAGTACGACAGAGATAATAATATTTACAGTACTGCGACCCCGAGTACTGTAGACCATCACACTCCTCTGTCCATGGGATTCTCCAGGCAAGAATACTGAAGTAGGTTGCCATGCCCTTCTCTAATTTACCTCATAGGACTATTTTAAGGCAAAATTAACATAATTTTGCAGAATTAATTTGAAGTAATTCTTCAAATTACTTCAGAATTAAGCAGAAGTAATTTGAAAACGAAAGCACAATAAATATTAATGAATTTAAAGAATAAGAAAAGCAGAACTCATTAACCGTATTCCTTTTTCCTACCCACCCTGCTGTTTAAGGGGGAAAATAGCTTTGTTCTCATCTCTTTTTATTAGGATTTCACATCATAGAATCCAAGGATCCATTCAAAGTCATGCTTTCCTAACAAGTTATGAGACCCAGATTTACAATGTTATATACAAATGTTGTATCTTCTGAGGTGCCTCTTTTGACATTGGCCTGCAGTATTTCAAGTGAATACATGATTTTCTTGCACTATGTTGAATGTTTTCAGCTTTCTGAGGAGGCAGTAGCACAACTCCGTTTGTTCCAGTACCTGTTTTATTCCCTTGATATTGTTTGCCAGTCTCTGTCACTAAGCTTCAAGATAAGACAAGGTCTGGGATCTGTTCATCTCAGTCTACCCAGGTCCCAGCATAGGGATTGGTACAGAGGAGGAGGTCAGGGTATGACTGCTGGAAGGGGGAAGAAGGAAGGAAGGGAAAGTAAAAGAAGAGGGAAAGGAAGGAAGAAATCCAGACTCGATATTCTTAGAAGTATAATCGAGGGACACTTGTAACACTCTATGAAAGCAACCATCCTGGGAAAACCTACTATTACACCCTGGCTTCAAGTATTGTTTTCACATTTGGGAGGAAATACATTATTTGTGTTTTGGACTAGTCCCATCAGTCTGGTCTCTTCATCCCTGTCCCAGACCTCCTCTGGAGTTGTGTGGGCAGGATGGGGAGGTCCCTGGTTTGAATTGGTAGCTAAAGGCTAGTGAATGTTTTCCTGCTCAGAGCCAGCAGCCTGTAGTTGCTCATGAGGAAACGGGTAGAAAAGCCCTCCACGTCAGAATCCTTGGGCTTCTGCCTTACCCTCAGTGTGGCATGTAGCTGCCTGTGTTAGGAGTTTTGGGAGTTTGAAGATGACAGCCAAATACTGCTCTCAATGTATTCAGAGATATCTCTTTAAAAACATTGTGCCCATCAGAAGTTACATTGATTTGATATAAAAAAATCTGTTTTGGCAGTTTTCCCATCCAAGTGAACGAGTTGTGTTGTTTGCCTTGATTTTCACAGGTGTCATGGAGGCGACTTCTTCCTGTTCTAAAATTCTTCTTCCTTAGCTAAAATTTGCAGCTGATCCAGAATCATGACAGTGACAGGAACTGTGTTTTAATTCCAGTCTGTTACTTACTGGCTGTGTGACTCTAAGAAACCTATGAGACTTCTTTGAGACTCAGTTCTCTTCTCTAAAGTGGGGACAATAATAGCAACTTTTCTAGCTTGTTGTGAGGCTTAAGTGATTTGATGTGCATAAAGCATAGTGCCTGGCCCACAGCAAATCCTCATTACGCATCTTGCAGGGAGGTGTCAGGGAACAATGCCTTCTTTGCTTTCTTTTAAGGCCTATAGATGCCCTTGAGAAGTGGCATGGGCTTCAGGTCTCTGTACTTAAGGAGAGACTGACAGTAAAGCCAGCTATTCCAGAACCATGTGGAGCTCCTCCAGGTGGTTAATGGTCACAAGCAGCTTTAGGTAGACTCCAGGTTAGTTAGCTAACAGATATAGTCATGTAATATTCTGTAAACACATGCACACTAGTGGTAATGGTTTTCTTCTCCCCAATAATGGAAACAAACAAACAAGCTTAAAATTCCCCCATCCTGATCAGTAGCCTGAACAAAAATTTTCAGGTTCTCTCCCAACCCTGATCCACATGGAGATATTTATTTTACACATTTGTGGAACTAGAATGCAGAAACTTTTCAGTGTTCTCCTTTTTAAAGCAAACTCATCTGCTGAACTGATCATTAGCCTAAAGTCTAGGCAGGAGAGGTGCACAGCACCTGGCTACTCTTATAGCTGGACGCCCCATGGGGTAAGAGCAGAGACTTCAATGTCTCTCTAGGAAAGGAGTTGTCAGCTGGGGCAGTTTTTTCCCCCAGGGAACATTGAACAATGTCTGGGAACATTTTCACAACTGGTTGAGGGTAGGCTGTTAGTACCTGAAGTGTGGAGGCCAGGCATGCTGCTAAACTTTCTAGAATGCTTGCTTCTCTTGCCAACCAAGACAGAGCCCAACAACAAAGAATTACTCAATCCAAAATGCCAGTATTGCTGAGATTGAGAAACTCTGCTCGAGAGAAAGAACTGGAGGTAATGAAGTCTAAGAACCCCCTGAATGTGTAAATAAAATGTGTGTATATGTGGCTTTCAAAGAGTCTGAAGCTCTTATGAGATTCTCAAAGATCAAGAATGGTTTAGGAGCCTGACCTCATGTGAGTGAATGATTTTCAGGACTGTTGAACTTGGCTGTAACCAAATGAATGGCATTTCATATATGTACCCATCAGAAGAGGTGGTGGTCAGTAAGGGGCATAGAAAAACTAAGTCAGGGAGGTTAACTTGAGCTCTCTCCAGGAGATTCTGTGATCTAACAGGCAAACAACTACTATTTACAATCTTCCTGTCAGATCTGTCTCCATGGTTGACACCAACATATGTATCTGTCAGAGCCTGGTGTTATAAAGGTTCAAATCATGTTAACTAGTCTGATATGGGTCTGTGCTCAATAAGGATTTTAATTTCTTTTTGATATACATCTGTTTACAGTGTTACTGTAAATTCATCACTAGGCCCCTCCAGGATGGGAGTTATGTATTACATTTGTATCCACATTTCTTGGAAGTAATTGCTACGGTGTTAATAGTCAATATTATGTACAGTAGTGAGCAAATGAAGTGAACTGATTTTGTCAAGACAAACATGTCACTCTGCATTAAATTACAGGGATATTTCTTCTTCAAATTAGCATATTGGTTTTCAGGCTTGTGCTTCAGGCTTCTATAAGCTTGGTTAGTGTGAGTTCTCCTCCCCAAATCTGCCTTTGGGACAAGAACAAGATTGGGTTTCAGAGTCTACATGGCTGGGAGGAAGATACAGGTTGTGTCTTATGTACACTGGGACAGTGTTGCCTTGTGCAACATCTTGGGAGAGGGAAAGCCAATTAGCTTTTTCCTGGTAACACTTACAACTCTATTCAGTCCCAACACTGGATACCCAAGGGACATGGAATGGGCTGATATGCCAGTCCCTGGCTTGTCTGCTCTCAGATCTCCTCCTTGCCCCTCCCCTGTTTGGTTGCATGTTGCAGGGAATCTGATCCTGAAATCTGATCCAGGCTCCCATGCCAACTGGCTTGTGGCTGAGTTTGGCCAATGAGAAGTACTAGCAGGAAATCAGAAAGGAAAGGAAAGACAGAAAGGGAAAACCAGGGTATTTCTTCTCATCTCAGCCTTGGGCAACAGCTCCAGCACTGGTGATATTTCCTTCGTGGCTTTTGTGAAGACTGAAAAGCTTATACAATTTGAGGGAAGCTTTAAAGGAAAGAGTACAAAATTAGATCCAGGGTTTTAGAAGAGGCCCAGAAGGGCAAAGATCCCTCAAATATAAGCCTTATTAGCTTCATGGTAAATCCACCTCTGCCAAGGTTCCAGCTTCCACTGAGTAGACCAACTCCTGGTCCCCTTTTTCTTCCAGCCTGGAAGTGTTAGCAATTTTGTGCTTCCTGGGTCACCATGCCATTGTTTGCTTAAATGTCCCCATTTTTCTATCACCTGGGTTATTAAATAATCAATTATTTTTATGGAATTTCATTTGTATTAAGTAGAATGATTTCTTGTTTTTCTCGTTGGACTCTGATCAAGCAAGCTAAGTCCAAGTAAAAAAAAACTTTAAGAAATTGTTTTTGTCATCCATAATTCACATTTTTATTGATTTGTGAAAAATTTTATACAATTCTTAAAGATTACTTTCTGTGTGTAGTTATTATAAAATATTGGCTGTATTCTCCACAATTCATATGGAGGACACTTTTTGCTTGATGTGGATAAGTAACCAGTTAGAAGCTGCTCAGTGCTTGGAAAGTTAAGGTAGGGCATTCATCACTCTTACAATTTGGGGGATACTTTGGTGATTTTATGTAACTGATCTGAAGGAGCTCTTCATCCTGAGATAATCCAAGAAGGGCATTTTTGTTTCAGAGAGCAGGGCTGGATAAGCTGGGAGTGCTGACAGCCTGAAGATTCATTCATTTCTTCAGGTGTGAATTGAGCACCTATTATGGGTCAAATTGATTGGCATGCAGCAATTGAAGAACAATTAGAGGCACTAAAGAATTTATGATGTAGTACGAGAGAGAGACCCCCTGACTGTATGTTCTTACTACATTGTAGAGGAGTGTTGGATGTCATGCTAAGGAGACGGTCTGGGGAGGAGGGTACAGTGAGGGGTTTTCCTCTGATGGTAATATTTTCCGTGCTTTATAAAGACAGCAGTGAGGAGGAGACTCTGCAAAGGTGAGAGAAGCGAGCAGAAAGACTGGTTATAAAGGGATGACAAAAGCCCAGACAAGAGTTTGGCCAGAAACTGGGGCATTAAGGAAGGAGGGAAGGGACAGATCCAACTCAACAAATGTGGAGTAGAATAGGAGGAGAAGCCAAGAATGCCTTAGCCTTTTACCTTGGACAGGGAGGATGGTGGTGTCACCAACCAAGGCAGCAAGCATCAGCAGATGAGCAGGCTTTGATACAAAAGTCCAGAGTTGGATATGGACAGCTGTTTGAGGCCAGTGTAGGACAAGAAGGTGTGGGATTCCACCAGGGGCCTGGCTTTGCTATTGAGACACATCAAAGAGAGAACTGAGCTAGAGTAGAAGAAGATGCTGTGTTCTTGGGGATATGGGAGGTATCTGGAGCCAGAGTAGATAGCTTTGGCATCTCCTGGAAAGAGGATTATGGAAAGATAAGGGACTCTGGGGACAAGACTCCAGAAAGCCCATGCCCAGGAATGGACAGAAGAAGAAGGGTCCACCAGTGTGAACTGGGGGTGGCCAGGAGAGTGGGAGGAGTGTCAGGAAGTCAAGAGACGGGTGGCTTTCCAGAAGTGGTGAATGGTCAAAGTGGTCCATACTGAAGTGGAGCCAAGTGGAGCTCCTGTTGTGTTTGGAAAGATAACTAGTGACTTGTCCAGAACATTTCAGTCTCTTAAGGAAGGGAGAAAGGGATTTCCAAAGGCTAAACGGTGACTAGCATATGATCAGCAGCAGTAGGTGTGGGATACTCTGAGCAACATACAGTGGTAGAGGGAAAGGGACAGTTGGTGTCTGAATAGGGTTACAGGAAGTTTCCAGAGTGTTTGCAAATGAGAGGATAAGAGTCAGAAGATAGGAGGAGGGATATTAGTTAGCATTGAGCACTGTCTTCATCCGTGAGTGCTCTCACTTTCCAAGCAAGTGATTTAGAGCCAGAATCTCAGCACAGTCTGAGCTGAGAATATCAGAATATCTGCAACTATGGTTCTTGGTTCTAGAACCCAAACTGTTCCCAGACAGTGAATTAGCTGTGCTTACTGTAGAGTTATATTGAGCTTTGTGCCACAAGGGTGGTACTGTTGCTATCTAGAAGAAGTAATTGAGCCTTTAGAGAGATAGGAAATGAAAGGGTGATGTGTATGTGCTTAAAATGTGTATTGCTGCCTCCATTCTGCATCATAACTGCCCTTGTAGAGAGAGAGAAATTGTCAAATAATCTCTAGGCCTTGTAGATTCTGATTGGAAGCTGGGCACTGGGCCAGCACAGCTTGTCAAACCAGGTTACGTGGGAATGTGCCCAAGGCTTTTGAGAATAGGCAGTTCTGATCAGTGTGTATGGGCTTGTTAGACTCGGACTGGCTTTTGCTTTCCATCAAAGGGACACCTGAACCTCTAGTGTAGGTAATAACTCTGGGTTCATCCCCATTGCTGTGTTTGCTTTGGTTACTGGTGCTTAGCAGAGGAAGCATCTTGTCATGGTGGATGGATCTTTTCTGAGAACATTCTTGGCGAAAGGCTTTTCCACTGTAATAACAGGGACCTGTTCTGTGCCTGAAGTTCTGCCAGGGGCCTTGTGAGCATCTCTCATTCACGCCAGCTGGCCAGGTGGACATTAGCATTGCCATCTTACACATGAGGAAACTACGGGTCCATGAGGTTGACTGAGTTGCCCAGTGTCATACAATCGAAAGTTGCTGGGCTGAGTTTTTGTTGAATCGTTCTCCCTCTAAGGCGACTGTTCTGTGCTGCCTGCCTCTCACTTGGCACTATGTCCTGATTCCCTGATGTGTTATAACACATCAGGTGTTATACACTATACACTATAGCACCTATACACTAGCTGCTATAACAGCCCCCATGGAAGCCTGCATGAAAAGTTATTAGGCCACATGACTTACTCTCTATTGTTCCTTTCAGAACAGATGTTCCACACAAAAATAGCAATAAAACTCTTCCTAACTTGCCTCCTTGCCTTTGGTCTTTCCCCTGATAGTCTGGCTTCACAGCGCCCCAGAGGGAGCGCTGTTAAAGACCACGTCACTCCTGTGTCTGAAAGCTCTCAGTGGTTCCCCATGGCTATTGGATGATGGCCAAGCTCCTTGCCTTGGCACACAGGGCAGCCCTTTATGACCTGGCTCTTGCCCACATCTCTAGCCATATTCTCTGCCTCCAGACAACTCACTCTTTTCTCAAGCATGACACTGAGCAGGTTCCCATGCTCCTTTACCCCTCTGAGCCTTTACTCAAGATATTCCTTATCCCTTTCTCTGCTTGGTAGCCCAGTGGCACCTCCTCTGTAGCACTGTTCTCTGACTGTGCCAGGTGGAATTGTTCTAGAACATTCCACATGGAAGTTTCCTTGATTGCATGTCTGACTTCCCTAAAGTTGGTGAGCAAAGAAACAAAGTTCTGCATCCCACGCTCATGTGACATCAGCTCTGGGCCTGATATGCAGTGGGAAATCAGTAAATGTAGTTCTATTGAGGGTTGATGAATTTGTAAATGCCACTGAGTTTGATGACTTTGGAGACTGGTGAGTCACTGCAGGGGTTCCAGCTTCATCATGATGCCCAAAACTGAAACTAGCTGGAGATGGCTGGATGGAGAGGAAGCATCTCTCTAACCTTTAAGCTGGGCTAGGCTCAACCTGGGGATTCCCTAGTAGCTCAGCTGGTAAAGAATCCACCTGCAATGCAGGAGACCCCAGTTCAATTCCTGGGTTGGGAAGATCTGCTTTAGAAGGGATAGGCTACCCAGTCCAGTATTCTTGGGCTTGCCTGGTGGCTCAGATGGTAAAGAATCCACCTATGATGTGGGAAACCTGGGTTTGATCCCTGGTTTGGGAACATCTCCTGGAAAAGGTAACAGCAACCCACTCCAGTGTTTTGGTCTGAAGAATTCCGTGGACTGTATAGTCCATGGGGTAGCAAAGAGTCTGATACGACTGAGTGACTTTCAGTTTCAGGCTCAACATGCTTATGAAGAACTACAATATCTCGTCTATTTTTCTTCTACCTCCAAAGGTGCCTTGGGGATCGTATTAAGAAAGTTTTGCACAGGGAGCATTTTATGGTTCCCTGAAGGAAAACATCAGCTGCTTAATTATATGATCTTAATTAACTCTCTATAATTTCAGAGTTGATCATTGTTCTCATAGAGGTGGGGCCCCAATGTCATTTTTTTCTTTCCTCCTTGAATCTTTTATCGTGATGTCACACATCAAATAGCTTGCTCTGTGATTCAACTGCTTCCTGAATGTTCATTAAATTGAAAAGTTCTGTTCCTGCAAGGCAAGGAGAATTCTTATTCCTAACTTAGGGATGAGAGAACTGAGGTTCAATACAGTTTTCAAAAATCTTATCCTTTGCAATTACAGCATCCTTCTTTTTCCCACTTGTAACACTTTTATCATAGCCAGAAGTCCATAAAATCACATTTTTAGGGCCAATCCGATGTCCCTCTCACTATAATATCACTTCTGACATCCCCAGGGAAGGATAGATGGCCTCCATCTCATTCTTTATGGTCTCTGACCTTTACTTTAGGGGCTGTGTACTTACATGTGGGGGTGCTGGGGGTTGTGTTGATCTCTCGTGTTTTCTATCTTTGAGTGTTAGTCTGGCACATTAGGTACTCAATGGTAAGTCTTTTTTACAAAGCTGCTTTACCTGCCCTCTTCATTGGGTTTTTAATTAAAAATATCTTTTTTGTTTTTTCATAGTTAGTCCCTGGGATTTTAAATATGCCCATGACTGGGCTTAGAAAAATCTTTCAAAATAATCCTCCGATTAGGCATCCTGATGACTGTTTCAAACAAGGAGGAAAAACCACATTCCATAAGGAATGAAACATTTCAAAGTGGCAATACTTTGAGTGAATCTAGTGCTGCCTGATCCCTTTTCTTGCTATTATGCAAATCAGAGAGGTATACTGTTACTTCTAGGTCTATCCACTATCGTTGATCATCTCCACATGGATGATGGTCTTTTACATCATCTGGCTTGTCAGTGAAGCCCAACTCTCAGAGTCCTGCTATGGACATTGTGTTGTTTTGTCTATTCATAGAGTATCAGGCCTGGGAGGGTCCCAAGATCCCATCTAAGCCAATGCTTCCTCATTTTCTGGAGGCAGTTCAGTGAGTTCAGAGGAGGCCCATGAAAATGTACATGGGAGTTAAAGCACAGCCAAGAGTGAAAACTTCCTACTCTCTTCAACCCTCAACCTGGTGTTGGTAATATTCTTTTACTTTTCCTGAATTTATGTTTATTTCTGTTCCATTGTTAATGTCAACCCTTGATGACCTCCACGTTGAGTAAGCATCCCTGTAAGGATTTTATCAAGGTAATTCTCAAAATCCTCCAAACTAGACTTCAATGGTACATGAATAGAGAACTTCCAGATGTTCAAGCTGGATTTAGAAAAGGCAGAGGAACCAGAGATCAAATTGCCATCACCCACTGGATTATAGAAAAAGCAAGAGAATTCCAGAAAAACATCTACTTCTGCTTCACTGCCTACACTAAAGCCTTTGAATGTGTGGATCACAACAAACTGTGGAAAATTCTCAAAGAGATGGGAATATCAGACCACCTTACTTCTCTCCTGAGAAACTTGTATGCAGGTCAAGAAGCAACAGTTAGAACCAGAGATGGAACAGTGGACTGGTTCCAAATTGGAAAAGGAGTACATCAAGGCTGTATATTGTCACCCCACTTACTTAACTTATATGCAGAGTACATTATGCAAAAGCCAGGCTGGATGAAGCACAAGCTGGAATCAAGATTGATGGGAGAAATATCAATAACCTCCGATATGCAGATGACACCACCCTTATGGCCGAAAACGAAGAGGAACTAAAGGGCCTCTTGAGGAAGGTGAAAGAGGAGAGTGAAAAAGCTGGCTTAACATATGACCCAGCAATCCCACTTCTGGGCATACACACCAAGGAAACCAGAATTGAAAGAGACACACATATTCCAATGTTCATTGCAGCACTGTTTACTATAGCTAGGACATGGAAACAACCTAGATGTCCATCAGCAGACAAATGGATAAGGAAGTTGTGGTACCTATACACAATGTAATATTACTTAGCTACAAAAAGAAAACATTTGAGTCAGTTCTAATGAGGTGGATGAAACTTAAGCCTATTATACAGAGTCAGAAAGAGAAATACCAATACAGTATATTAATGCATATAATATGGAATTTAGAAAAATGGTAATGATGATCCTATATGCAAGACAGCAAAAGAGACACGGATGTAAAGAATAAACTAATACAATTATGTAAAGTTTAAAAAGAAAATAAAATTAAAAAAAATTAACAAAAAAGAAAAGAAAAAAAAAAGAATAGACTTTTGGACTCAATGGGAGAATGCAAGGGTGAGATGATATGAGAGAATAGCATTGACATTGTATATTACTATATGTAAAATAGATGACCAGTACAAGTTCAGTGCATGAAGCAGAACACTCAAAGCCAGTGCTCTGGGACAACCCAGATGGGTTTGGGGTTGGGGTGGGAATGGGGCTCAGGATGGGGGAACAAATATACACCTGTGGCTGATTCATGTTGATGTATGGCAAAATCCACCACAATATTGTAAAGTAATTAGCCTCCAATTAAATAAATTTATTTTTTTTTAAAATATGGCTTAAATCTCAGCATTCAAAAAACAAAGATCATGGCAAGTGATCTATTCCTATCACTTAATGGCAAATAGATGGGAAACAATGGAAGCAGTGACAGACTTTATTTTCTTGGGCTCCAAAATCACTGTGGATGGTGACTGCAGCCATGAAATTAAAAGACGCTTGTTCCTTGGAAGAGAAGCTATGACCAACTTAGACAACATATTAAAAAGCAGAGGCATCACTTTGCCAGGAAAGGTCCATATAGACAAAGCTATAATTTTTTCCAGTAGTTGTGTATGGATGTGAGAGTTGGACCATAGAGAAGGCTGAGTGCTGAAGAGTTGATGCTTTTGAACTGTGGTGTTGGAGAAGACTCTTGAGAGTCCATTGGACAGCAAGATCAAGCCAGTCAATCCTAAAGGAAATCAACCCTGAATATTCATTGGAGGAACTGATGCTGAAGCTAAAGCTCTAATACTTTGGCCACCTGATGTGAAGAGCTGACTTGTTGGAAAAGACTCTGATGCTGGGAAAGATTGAAGGTAGGAGGAGAAGGGGATGACAGAGGATGAGATGGTTGGATGGCATCACTGACTCAATGGACATGAATCTGAGCAAGATCTAGGAAATGGTGAAGGACAGGGAAGCCTGGCATGGTGCAGTCTATGGCGTCGCAGAGTCAGACATGACAAGTGTTTTATCAGTTCACTTTCTGGAACACACAAGTGCTAGAATTCTTGTGTATGTCCAGTCCCTCATTAACCTCCCTATCTTGTCTTTGCTTCCGCCAGAAATAAAGTATGATTTCTTTCAGGCATGGCAGGGAAAATGGATAGTGACTACTCTGCTAAATTGAAAGGGAGCTAAGCTGTAGATCAGCCCTGGGATTTCTTTGGAGGGAATGATGCTAAAGCTGAAACTCCAGTACTTTGGCCACCTCATGCGAAGAGTTGACTCATTGGAAAAGACTCTGATGCTGGGAGGGATTTGGGGCAGGAGGAGAAGGGGACAACAGAGGATGAGATGGCTGGATGGCATCACTGACTCGATGGATGTGAGTCTGAGTGAACTCCGGGAGTTGGTGATGGACAGGGAGGCCTGGTGTGCTGCGATTTATGGGGTGGCAAAGAGTCGGACACGACTGAGCGACTGATCTGATCTGATCTGAAGCTGTAGATATACAGTTTGGCTGAGGGATATTACAAAATCTTGATGCTAATTACAGTATGGATTCAGATGACTGTGTCTCTGGTATGATTGTGTTGGTACCAATATTGAAGCACACGACATTGACAACAAACAAAAGTTTTTATTTTTTTCTCAGCTCTAGCAAGACCTGTGTGCATGTATGTTTCCAAAGACATAACCAGAGAGTCACAAGGGTCATTGGTCTTGATAAGACATTACCTGCAAAAGGATCTCTTGGGCTTAAAAAATGTGACTGGTGTAGGGTAGGCAGAACCCTGTCAAATTAGAGCATGGGAAAAGGTTTGTAGAATGAAAACTTGATCCCAGGCTTAGATTGGAAGTCAAATAGGTCTGCTTTAAAATTTTTTTTATCCCACTAAAGGAGAAAGAAAAAGTAGAAAGATACTGACTTTTGGTTTTCATTATTTTTTCATTTCACATATATCTTTACTTCTGGCTTCCAACTGTGACTAGGGAAAGTGCCAAAATATTAGGTGAGGTAGTCCCAACTGGAATTTAAGTCTGACCAAAGGCTGAAAATATGAAAACTCCACCAAATGAAAAGAATCCAAATTCCAGACCTGTTGTGCACACCATGAGTTTAGGGGCATTTTCCTCAGACTTTATCAGATGATTACATTATTATGTTTCACCAAACTATTTGAACATTTTATAGTTCATTAGCAAGTCTTCAAGAAAGGGAATTTACCTTCAAAAGAAAAGGTGTGGGGAGGCATAAGGAATGACTGCTTTTTTAGCCCTTAATACACCACATACATATGTCATAGAATCCCCATAAAGCTCTGTGAGAATTCATGTTGCAAGTGGGGAAATTGAGTGTGAGTTTGCTCATTAAGTGTGGGTTTCCTGTGGTTGTACAACTAACTGAAGGCAAAACTGGGATTGAAAACTCAATTTGATTCCAAAACCCATGCCCTTTCCACTTCTCATTTCCTGATCACCTATTTGGAAAGAACACAAAGTGATAGTCCCCTTTCTGTCTTCTCTAGTCTTCATAATCCCTGAGCTTTGGTTAATTGAATTTGGTTTCATAAAGTAATATAATTACTTACTCTAGTAAGCCAAAAACATTGGCCAAGACCTGATACTTGTAAGTATGTTTAGATGCTGAACTGGGGTCAGGACTATAATATTTATGTCTCTGTCATTTAATGATGATTTATGGCACCATGACTTCCCTTAAAGATTATGATATCAAATATTCTTAATTTAGGCAGGCTGGTGTGGTGGATAAGCACTGAATTTATGGTCAGGAAACCAGAGTTTAAATTCCAGCTTTGCTGCTAACTTCTTGGGTGACCTTGGGGGAATTTCTTCTCTTTGGATCTGAATTTCTGTTAACAATTAGAGGGTTGGGCTGCAGGAGATAAGCTGACTTCTGACTCTAACATGCTGGGATCTTGTCATATGATTAAATTGGATGTTTCATGAAGGTAGGGATTTTGTTTATTCACTGCTGTATCCCCAGGACCCAAACATGTGCTAGCATGTAGTTGGCATTAAGTATATACTTGCTGAGTACGTGAATGAATCTGCTTCCTTTATGAACTCAGTATAGATTAATCAGGTATTATTTGTTGAGTACCTATTGTGTGCTAGGCACTTTTTCTTTTTTCATCTTTGTTGGTCTTCCTTCCTATTTAAGTTCCTCTCTGGTTCACCTCCTAACTGAATCACTTCTTTGGATTTGCTCTTCAGCTGCTCGTTAGCACACTGGATTAGAATGGGGCTAGTGTGGGTCCCTGGGACAATCAAGCAGGCTATTTGCATATTGAGAAGTCACTAAGGGGTGGCTGTGGCAAGGAATGGGAGGCGAAAGAGCTGGATTGTTACCCAGAAATTCAGTTTCTTCTCTTAACTTGTGGGGTTGGACTAGATCAGCTTTTATCAGATTGGTCTTATACTGAATACTCTGTCTAAGATTAATAGTTATACAGCACAAAGGGAGTTCTGTAGTTTAAAAAAAAAAAAAAAACTTGGGAAACATTGATCTAATTAAAAATAAGCATGATTAATAAAAAGTTTTAAAAGATGTCTGTATTGTGAGGCTTCTGAGAACCTCTAATTTGCTAATGCATCTTATGATTCTCTAACGGGAGCTACAGGATGAAGCTGGGGCATCTTGAGAGGTATGAGTGTTCAGAGTAGTCAGGTGTCCCTCAATTCGTATAGCCATTAAAGTTTTCAAAGAGTGAGCTGAGTAGTACCCTTGGTCATTCTAGATCTGGAACTGTTGCATTTAATAAAATGTAGTAGCTCTACTGGAGAATAAAGAACATCATTAAATTGTTCAATTTCTTTTTTAAACTTTTTATTTTGTATTGAGGTATAGCCGATTAACAATATGATAGTTTCAGGTGAACGGTGAAGGGACTCAGCCAAACATATACATGTATCCACTCTCCTCCAAACTCCCCTCCCATCCAGGGTGCCACATAACATTGAGCAAAGTTCCATGTACTATACAGAAGGTCCTTGTTGATTATCCATGTTAAATATAGCAGCATCATGGATGAACCTAGAGATGGTCATACTGTGAAGTCAGACAGAGAAGGAGAACTATCATATGACATCCCTTATGTGTAAAATCTAAAAAGAAACAATACAAATAAGCTTACTTACAAAACAGAAAGAGACTCACAGACTTAGAGAACAGATTCATGGATTCTGGGGTGGGGCGGGGAAAGGTTGAGGGGAAAGATAGCTAGGGGGATTGGGATGGACATGCATACACTGCCAGATCATTAAGTTTCTATGGTATATAATCTGACACACTGAAACCTGGCCATGGCAATGGGACGGGTGCTGGACTAGGTCTCGGGGACAGTGGAGAGAGACGTCATTAAATATTTGGCTCTCTTCTTTGCATCATTTATCTCTTACAATTTACAATTCATGATCTAGAGCACTCTATTTCTAGCGGGCAGGTCACCTAAGTACTCAGTCTCCCCATCGGCAAAGCGAATACAAGGAGTACACAATAATTTCCAGCTCAAATGGTTGGTGATTTTGCGATTTGCCCTCTGGTTACTCATCAAGAGCAGGCCCAACCTTGAATGCATATGAGAATCATGTCATGGGGAAATGAAACAATATTTGTTTTGATTATGCCACTGTTAATTAGGTAAGGTTCACCCTGACCCTGACTGAATGGTGCGGGCAGGGGCTTGTAACATAAGAATTGAATCCAAATAAGAAGGCATTACTTGAGCAGAGTGTAGGAAGCACTTTAGTTCCAATCTTTTGAGCTGGGCTATGACTAGGACAGTTTCTAGAAGGGTGAAACCAACCCTGGTGAATTGTACATTGTTGAGTTGGTACTTGTATATTATTTATACCATGTTCTTTGCCATCTGCTTTTATTTATTGTAATGCAAATAATAAAACTAACAGAATTGCTGTCACACAAATAATAAAACTAACAAAATTGTGTCAAAGTAGTCACACTCGCTTAGAGAGTGACTGATAAGTGTCAGATATTCATAAGAGCTTTACACATGGTACATCATTTAATTTTTAGAACAATCCATTAGGTATCTATTATTGCTGTTATAGATGTGAGGAAAATAAGACTCAAAGAAGTTAATTAATTTGCAGGATCCCACTTGATCGCATGAGGATTCAAACTCATGTCTATCTGACTTCAGAACAGTGATGTGCTGGCAAGTGTTTAACAACCAGCTCTCTTTGGGGAGAAACAGAGCTTTGATTGGTTGGGTTTGCTGAGTTCTGTGGTGTAAACATTCCCATCGTGGCCAGGTTCCATTTACTAAAGGTAATTACAGAGTTGAAGAGAGACAGGCACCATTGGCTGTATGAAGCCAACATGACCCAGTGCCCGCTTGTCACTGCCACGGCTATGCTTCCCCCCCTGCCTGACCCGTTTTCTTATAGTCAGGGTCACTGAGGAGTTTTGTTCAGTGTCTGGGTTTATAACTGAGCAAGTAGGGGCACATCTTTAGCTCAGGCTTATCAGATGCAAGACTCTGAAATTTTCTTCTGTGGGTAAGAAAAGTGTCTGTGGACACTAACATGAGGATGAAAATGATGATCATTATGATCATGATGATATGTACTATTAGCAGTAGTTGAAATAGTAATTTATTTTTTAGAATGTAATTATGTACCAGATACTGATCTAAGCTTCCAGGAGAAGTTACAGAATAGAATGCTTTAGAGCTTGGGCTCTAGACTGGCCTGGGTTTAAATCCCACTTCATTTGTGCTAGTTAACTCTGTGATTTGGGGCAAAGGATAGGGTTAGTACCTACCTAATATGGTCAGTGTTGGTTAGGACAGAGGATGTTGTGAGATCCAGGATGTAGCATCATGCTAACTAAATGCTAGCTATTGTTATGTCACTTTCCTGGTCTCATATAATTTTCACACCAGCATTTTAAAAATGATTGTTATTATTATTATTTCACCAAAGAGAAAACTGAGGGACTTAGAGTTTAAGGAAGAGGATGGATAAGAACTGGAACTCTGGTCAGTGTACTTATAATACCTGTATATTTATCTTTTAGGCCATTTTGGATATATTTTGCAGATAAAAAAGGTGAGGCTCACAACAGTTAATTGTTTGTCAAAGGTCAAACAGCCAGTAAGTAGTAAAATCAGTATTTGAATAGAGCTTTGTGGGATCCCAGAACCCTGCTACTTTCTTGAAAGTATTAAAACATCATGATTTATGGAGGTCTCACTGGTGACAGACCCTGAGGCTGAACTTCTTAGTTTCTCTCTCTGCCATAAGCTGTCCCGCCAACACTTCACATTCATTTCTTTATGAATGTGAGGTAAATATGCACTTGAATTTGGTCACCTCAGATCAATGGAGACAACAAACAAATGGATAACAGCCCCAGTAGTAAGGCTCAAAAGAAAGAGCGGAATTTAGGTCAGGGTTTTCAAAGAAGGAGAAATAGCCCTTCTTTGTATAGTTGCCTTTCTGTGTGTCTGCACCACCTGCATTTTCTCCCTTTGCCCCGTCTTTTCCTCTGCAGACTAGTGTAAAGCAGGGAGAGTGCTTTGCGCTGTAGAATCGAATTCATTCATTCCGCCCATGTCTACATGTCTATTCTCCAGGCAATAGAGAAGGAGCTTCAGAGGAAAGCTCTCAGTGTTATTGTAATTGCAAATTTTTCATTTTCTTAGTAGAAAGAAAGTAATAAGTCTAAAATATGTTAATATGAAATACTTGGAAGAAAAATAAAGCTTGATAAGAGACAGACTGATAGGGTAGTATTTTAGATTAATTCATCAGAGAAGCTCTCTCTTGTTTGAGCAGAGCTCTGAGTGAATCCGTGTGAGTATCTGAAAGAAGAGCATGCCATATACAGGGAAAGCTGGTATAAAGACTGGAGGTAGTAACATGTCTGGTATGTTAGAGGAATAGCAAGTAGGTCAATGTGGCTGGAATGGAGGGAACAAGGGAGAGAAGGGTAGGAAGTGGTGTTCCAGTTAATTAGCCATATAGTTAGTTTTCCTGGTGGCTCAGACCATGAAAGAATCTGCCTACAATGTGGGAGATGATCCTTGGGTTAGGAAGATTCCCTGGAGGAGGGCGTGGCAACCCACTCCAGTATTCTTGCCTGGAGAATCCCCATGGACAGAGGTGCCTGGCAGCTTGTAGTCCATGGGGTCCCAAAGTTTCAGACACGACTGAGCGAATAAGCACACAGCACACATAGTTAGCATAGCAAACTAACAGTGGATTAAAACAAGTATCATCATCTAAGATTCTGGGCTTGGGTGGGTAGTTTTTCCTTAGGGTCTCTCATGTGTTTATACTCAAGTAACATTTAGGCATGCAGACATCAGAAGGTTTGACTGGGCTGTAAAGACAAACTGGCTTACCTACATGTCTGCCATTGACACCCGGGATCTCAGTTGTGGTTATTGACTGGAATGCCTGCCGATGGCTGTGTTGCTGCCATGTAATCTGGTGGTCTGAGGGCATTGGACTTCTTACCTGGTGGCTCAGGACTCTCAGATATGATGCTGCCAGTAAAAGCTACTAGTCCTCTTAAAGTCTTAGACCTAGAAGTGGCAAAGGGTCACTTCCATCGTACTTGTGGTTGTGCCATATTCAGGTTCAAGGGGAGGGGAAATAGATTTCACCTCTCAGTGGGAAGTGGCTAGCTTTTGATATTTGGCAAAACCAATACAATATTGTAAAGTTTAAAAAAAAAAAAAGTAGTCGGGGTCATATCAATGAAGTGTAAGCCCTGGGGAAGACTTTGGAGGATGTTTTTTGAGTGTGATAGCAGGCCAGTGTAGGGTTTGGAGCAAAGAATGGCATGATTTAATTTATGTTTTACAAAGATCACTTCGGCTGCACTACAATCAGACTGGAGAGTGATAAAGGTGGAAATGGGGAGACGAGTTAGGAGGCTTTTGTAAAAGTCCAATGAGAGATGATGATGGCTTGGATTATTGTATAGCAGGATCATGAGATGTGTTTCAATTCAGCATTCTACCTAATCTGAAGGTAGAAACTTTGGGATCTGCTGATGGATTAGATGTGAGCTATTAGAGAAACATAGAAGTCAAAAATACCTCCTGTCTGGTTGTTTTGGCCTATGTGGAAGGAAGTACAGAATTGTCATTTTCTAAGATCAGGAAAGGGCTTCCCTGGTGGCTCAGATAGTAAAGCGTCTGCTTTCAATGCAAGATCAGGAAAACAGATAAAGAATTAATGTTTGTGGGTAGTGGGTGTGGAGCTCTAGAGTTTAGTTTCTGGTGTATTATATTCAGTTTGTTTATTGGATTTCTATGTGAAGAAGGCAAGTAGTTGGTTAGATGTACTAGTCTGGAGTTCAGAGGAGATGTTGGGCCTCTGAAGATTGAATTTGGATCATTAGTAAATAGCTGGTATTTAAAAAATAGAGGACTGGATACAATAATCTGGGAAGTTAGTGTATAAATAGAGAGTGGATCTGAGACCAAAACTCTGGACCCACAGCATGCTTGTAGGTTGGGAAGATGAAGAGATCCCAGTGAGTGTGTGGCCAGTGAGATAGGAGGTGGCCAAGAAAGAGCAAATTAAGAAGCAGGTTCAAGGAGGCTGGAGGGATGTGCACTGTCCAGCACTACTGAGAATTCACCATTGGTTTTTGGTAGCATGGCCCCAGAGTTTGTCTGCAACCCAACTCTGCATGACCCCAAGCAAGTTATTATATTTCACCTCCTCTGTTCCTTAGCTTTCTCTTCTGAAAACGAAGATACTGATACTGATCTTAGAGTTGTGATACCATTAAATAATATTTTATGAATATATTTAATATATATATATTTTTTACTTAGTTGAGTTCTTGACAAATCAGATCAGATCAGATCAGATCAGTCGCTCAGTCGTGTCCGACTCTTTGTGACCCCATGAATCGCAGCACGCCAGGCCTCCCTGTCCATCACCAACTCCCAGAGTTCACTCAGACTCACGTCCATCGAGTCAGTGATGCCATCCAGCCATCTCATCCTCTGTCGTCCCCTTCTCCTCCTGCCCCCAATCCCTCCCAGCATCAGAGTCTTTTCCAATGAGTCAACTCTTCGCATCAGGTGGCCAAAGTACTGGAGGTTCAGCTTTAGCATTATTTCTTCCAAAGAAATCCCAGGGCTGATTTCCTTCAGAATGGACTGGTTGGATCTCCTTGCAGTCCAAGGGACTCTCAAGAGTCTTCTCCAACACCACACTTCAAAAGCATCAATTCTTCGGCGCTCAGCCTTCTTTACAGTCCACCTCTCACATCCATACATGACCACAGGAAAAACCATAGCTTTGACTAGATGGACCTTTGTTGGGAAAGTAATGTCTCTGCTTTTGAATATGCTATCTAGGTTGGTCATAACTTCCTTCCAAGGAGTAAGCCTCTTTTAATTTCATGGCTGCAGTCACCATCTGTAGTGATTTTGGAGCCCAGAAAAAATAAAGTCTGACACTGTTTCCACTGTTTCCCCATCTATTTCCCACGAAGTGGTGGATGTCAAAATTCTAGGAATCAGCAAACTGAAATGGACTAGAATGGGTGAATTTAACTCAGATGACCATTATATCTACTACTGTGGGCAGGAATCCCTCAGAAGAAATGGAGTGGCCATCATGGTCAACAAAAGAGTCCGAAATGCCATACTTGGATGCAATCTCAAAATCAACAGAATGATCTCTGTTCGTTTCCAAGGCAAACCTTTCAATATCACAGTAATCCAAGTCTATGCCTCAACCAGTAATGCTGAAGAAGCTAAAGTTGAATGGTTCTATGAAGACCTACAAGACCTTTTAGAACTAACACCCAAAAAAGATGTCCTTTTCATTATAGGGGACTGGAATGCAAAAGTAGGAAGTCAAGAAACACCTGGAGTAACAGGCAAATTTGGCCTTGGAATACAGAATGAAGCAGGGCAAAGACTAATAGAGTTTTGCCAAGAAAATGCACTGGTCATAGCAAACACCCTCTTCCAACAACACAAGAGAAGACTCTATACGTAGACATCACCAGATGGTCAACACCAAAATCAGATTGATTATATTCTTTGCAGCCAAAGATGGAGAAGCTCTATACAGTCAGCAAAAACAAGACCAGGAGCTGACTGTGGCTCATACCATGAACTCCTTATTGCCAAATTCAGACTAAAATTGAAGAAAGTAGGGAAACCACCAAACCATTCAGGTATGACCTAAATCAAATCCCTTATGATTATACAGTGGAAGTAAGAAATAGATTTAAGGGCCTAGATCTGATAGATAGTGTGCCTGATGAACTATGGAATGAGGTTCGTGACATTGTACAGGAGACAGGGATGAAGACCATTCCCATAGAAAAGAAATGCAAAAAAGCAAAATGGCTGTCTGGGGAGGCCTTACAAATAGCTGTGAAAAGAAGAGAAGTGAAAAGCAAAGGAGAAAAGGAAAGATATAAACATCTGAATGCAGAGTTCCAAAGAATAGCAAGAAGAGATAAGAAAGCCTTCTTCAGCAATCAATGCAAAGAAATAGAGGAAAACAACAGAATGGGAAAGACTAGGGATCTCTTCAAGAAAATCAGAGATACCAAAGGAACATTTCATGCAAAGATGAGCTCGATAAAGGACAGAAATGGTATGGACCTAACAGAAGCAGATGATATTAAGAAGAGGTGGCAAGAATACACAGAAGAACTGTACAAAAAAGATCTTCACGACCCAGATAATCACGATGGTGTGATCACTGACCTAGAGCCAGACATCCTGGAATGTGAAGTCAAGTGGGCCTTAGAAAGCATCACTATGAACAAAGCTAGTGGAGGTGATGGAATTCCAGTGGAGCTATTTCAAATCCTGAAAGATGATGCTGTGAAAGTGCTGCACTCAATATGCCAGCAAATTTGGAAAACTCAGCAGTGGCCACAGGACTGGAAAAGGTCAGTTTTCATTCCAATCCCAAAGAAAGGCAATGCCAAAGAATGCTCAAACTACTGCACAATTGCACTCATCTCACACGCTAGTAAAATAATGCTCAAAATTCTCCAAGCCAGGCTTCAGCAATATGTGAACCGTGAACTTCCTGATGTTCAAGCTGGTTTTAGAAAAGGCAGAGGAACCAGAGATCAAATTGCCGACATCCGCTGGATCATGGAAAAAGCAAGAGAGTTCCAGAAAAACATCTATTTCTGCTTTATTGACTATGCCAAAGCCTTTGACTGTGTGGATCACAATAAACTGTGGAAAATTCTGAAAGAGATGGGAATACCAGACCACCTGACCTGCCTCTTGAGAAACCTGTATGCAGATCAGGAAGCAACAGTTAGAACTAGACATGGAACAACAGAATGGTTCCAAATAGGAAAAGGAGTACGTCAAGGCTGTATATTGTCACCCTGTTTCTTGACATATAATAGTGGTCAAAAACTATCATTCAGTGTCCATCATCTTCCCCTTTATAAAATGCCTAAATGATATTAGATTGAGCCACAGAAAATTTCTGATTTTGAACCATTTTTAACCTATGAAATGGCAATATCATATGTTTCAGCTTAGTAACTGAATTAGAATTCTGTGTTCTAAATAAGGCAGACTTTTACTGGCCTATTCGCTCATAATAAGATTTCTAATTGCACATTTCCCACTTAATAAATTCTCCAGGAGAAAGTTCTCCTGGTAATAGTTTCTAAACTGCTCTCTGATTCTGTTCCTTTTCATGTTGGCAGCACATCAAAGTCCACCACAAGGACCCAGCTTCATTCACACATACCACTTGGCATTTAGAACACAGAGGTATAAACTCAGCTCTTCTGATCTACTTCCTGTGGCCCTGCTGTGATGCTCATCCTTTAGTGGAAAGTCTGTTAATTTTCTTCCAGGTGTCATGCCTGCAATTTGGTGAAGCTGCTGCCAAGAGGACTCTGGGGTTAACTTTAGAGGTGACCATATCCACCAGGTTTTATTCTGCCTGAAGTGTTTTCCCCTTTGAGAAAGCACCCATGGGCATCCCTAGTCACTAATGCTCATGGATCTGATTAAGTAGTCAGTTGCTCAGTTTCCTCCCATCTCCTAGCTCAGGAGAAACATAGCAAAACAAAATATAACAAAATGAAATTATTTTCTGTGCTCCAAAATTTGGCAGAAACTAGAAGGGAAAGTGATTAACATCTATCAACAGCATGATTTCCCAATGATGTGCTTTTTCCAGAGGCATGTTTTTAAGTACCTGGCTACCTCTCTTAGCTCCTTGCCCTGGAAATTTGGGTTTACTAATTAGCTTACATACTAAAGCTAACTCATTAAGCCCTGAATAAGCCACCAACCTTTCTTCTTGCTCAAAAGGATCCCCTTTTAAATGAGCTGTACTACTCCCTTTCTGCAAAAGAGCAAGTAAATCCATTTAAAGAATAAGCCCAAGGGGTTCAATGAAAAAAAAGTTACATTATTTTATGGTCCACCATTCCAGCAATAGGAAAAAAATTCTTAAAACTTCAGCAAGAGTTACAGCTTTTAAATAAAATTGCCCTGTTTGGTGTGTAGAGTCACTCAGAGTTCTGAGAAGGAATGCATATTAAGAAGACCCTGCGAACATGTTCTGAGCTTCCTATTTTAAATAGGTACAACCATATTCAAAGGAAGTGGAGAGATGAAAGACATGATAGTAGAGGAGGAAAAAACTGCTAATAATTACTGATCATTTTCTGTGTGCTAGCCTATGCCTCTTTATGTTTCAGATAATCTGAGGGCAGGTAATATCTACATTTTACAGATAAAGAAGATTAGGCTTACAAGGCTCATTAATTGACTTGTTAAAAGTCAAACAGCTGGTAAGTAGCAAAGTCAGGATTTGAACACAAATCTGTGGGTCTCAGAACCCTGCTACTTTCTTGAAAGTATGAAAATAGTGGAAGCGTCTGAAGGTGGATTCTAGGGGCTCCAGGGCTTTGTTCTTTTCTACAAGGTGTGCATTATGATAAAAGAAGGGTTTTGATTTATAACAAGCTGATGGCATAAGTCTCCATGAGAGCCACGCAGTAGCAGAATTTGCCATTGACCACCCAAGACCACTGCGGTGCTGGAGAAGACTCTTGAGAGTCCCTTGGACAGCAAGGAGATCAAACCAGTTAATCCTAAAGGAACTCAATCCTGAGTTTATTGGAAGGACTGATGCTGAAGCTAAAGCTTAAATACTTTGGCCATTTGATGCAAAGAACTGACTCACTAGAAAAGACCCTGATGCTGGGAAAAATTGAGGGAAAGAGGGGAAGGGGGTGACAGAGGATGAGGTGGTTGGATGTCATCACTGACTCAATGGACATGAGTTTGAGCAAACTCAGGGAGATAGTGATGGACAGAGAAGCCTGGCTTGCTGCAGTTCATGGGGTTGCAAAGAGTTGGACATAACTCAGTGACTGAGCAGCAGCAACCCAAGACAGAATGGCACAATGCTTAAGAGCATACACTCTGAAATGGAGCTGCATTCCTATCCTGAGTAAGCTTGGCTAAATCATTTAACATCTTTGATCCTCTGTTTCCTCATCTGTGAAATGGGGATGGTAATCATAGTATTTGTAAGCATTAAATGAATGTAAAGCATTTGGTGCCAGAACCAAGCAAGAGTCAGCCTCTTAGTTATTAGTCAAGACACTGCCATTACCTAGCTTTGATTATGCCTAGGAAACAGGGGAAAGCATTGTCTTTTGCACAGTTGTTGGACATGTTTTGGTGTTAATGTGTCTCCTGGTCTTCTTTCGCTTCTGGAACTCAGGATAACTAAGTGCTTTAGGAAATAAATCTTTTAACTAACTTTTAGCCCACTCAGCTTAACACATCTCATAGGAAAATCCCCACACAGACACAGACTCTCCAATGCTACAAAAATATATCAGGACATCTATGTTTACCATCCACTTACCCTACTTTTTATCTTCCTTACCGCTGTGTATTAAATGGGAAAAGCCTAGACTAGTAGGGTGGACATTTGTTGATTTGCCTCTCTAGCATCCATTGTCCCATCTTCCTTCTCAAGGGCTCCTGATTTTCTGTAGGGTTTCATGTATTTCCACAGAAACTGCCTGTAACAATCTAGGCTCCAGGAGAAGGAACACATACCTTCCCTTAGCCACTTAGATTGCTTTGAGGAGGGCAACTTGTAACCTAAGTTATTCCAAGCAGAGTGAGTCTTGAGATCAGGAATATTGGGGCAAAAACTTTCCTGCTGGATATGGATGAAGAATCATCAGGCTCTTGCAATTATAGACATCCTTTTTGCTACCAGGATGGAGGCTGGTTTTAGGGTGAAGGTAGAGAAAAGGATGAGAGAAATCAGGTTCTTGGTCATATCATTGACCTGATCAAGTTTCCTTGAATCCAGAACCATTTCTTGACTGTTACAGAAGTCAAAAACTTATTTTTAATGTTAAAGCTTTGCAATTGAAAAATTCCCTACTGACTTATTTGGAGACAGGCAGCTTGATTGTGTTCTGGGCTAGTTCTGCAAGACTTGTAACACTCAACTTTCGAATCAGATAATTGGGAGTTAAATGAGATTATGGGTGAAAGCATTTTTTAAAACTCTAAAGTAATTATAAATGTAAGGCTTTGTTGTGATAATTTGACATTGATGTCATAATGGATGATTCTGTGTTTCTTTCATAACAAAGCCTTGTTTTGCTTGGCAGCTTGGGTTGACCCCCAAGCTATAGGCAATCGTCTCTGACTGGCATTTTCACATTTCACCCTTGCAGGTTTTGGAAAGTGTTGGGGACTTGTGGATTTCATAGAGAACGTGATGGTTTGTCAAGTCACCATGAATTGGTTTACTCTTGATAATAATGGGCTTCCCTGGTGGCTCAGCGGTAAAGAGTCTCCCTGCAATGCAGGAGACCCAGCTTTGATCCCTGGGTCAGGAAGATCCGCTGGAGAGGGAAATGGCAACCTTGATAATAATATCTATGATAGTCATCAGCAAGTAGTTTCTTATTCTCTATCTTTCCTTCACCTGGATTTTGGGGTTTTAAGTTAAAGTTCTCTTTACCAGAGGATTACAACAATGTAATGATAGCATTGGTGAGGTCACAAAGCATCCAGATAGCTCAATCAAAGGCAGGCAGGTATCCGTAACCCAAAAACCAAGAGTTAGGGATAAGTATCATTTTGTAGCATTATCCATGAAAAGAATCTTCTTGGTGTGAGAAAAGAAAGGAAAGCTATGTTTACGGAGTAATCACCATATACCCATTACCAAATCATGCACATGCTTTCCTGTGGCATCTAAAATAATCTGGTAATAAACCTTTTATCCCATAGAAACTCTCTCTAAGCCCCAAACAATATAACTGTCAGACTTGTAATGTCTTTCATGATCCAGTGTGGGACAAAGTGGAAAGATGACCAGACTTGGACTCAAACGCTCTAGATTCCACTCATTAACTTACTGGGCCCTCAAATTTTCGCTTGATAAACAGACCGATTTAGACTACTGTGTCCTACTTCATAGGCTTTTGTGAGGATTAAATTGAACTGCAGATAATAAACTGTAACATTCTGTATATTATTATCATTTTTATTAATGTCAGATAACAGTAACCCTGTGACCACTTAAGCTAATTTTCATTTCAGTTGCTGTATCTCAGTTTTTGATTTGGAAATTCTGTTTAAAATAATTCTTTGCTTTCTTGTTGCCAAATGTGCAGAGCAATAAAAATATAAAACTCATTACAGCAGAACACAAAACTATCATATATAGGATTATTTCCTCTAAAAGCTTCAGACAATTCCTTCTAAGAATGATTCTCAACTTGAACATACATGGTGTTATCCAGTTGTATAATAGTAAGTTTTGTGGAATATTATGACATATTGTAAACACATTAGATGAAAAAATACATGTCCTTTTGGATACAAAAGATATGGATTTATTTAACTTATTTATAGAATTACGCACATGCAAAGCCTCTGGGAAGTTTGAATAATGAAACAAGATATAAAACAACAAAAATGTATAAAGGGAAAGCTCCGATTCCATCACTGGTTAAAAGAACTTCTAATCCCATCTGATACTAAACTAATTAAATGGCTAGTCCCTGGGTTACATGCTCATACTAGGATAGTATTAATAGTTCTCAAAGAGTTCATTCTAGTATTCTAGATCAATGATGCTCAAAAGAAATATGATGCAAGCCACAAACCAGAGCACATATATAATTTTAAATTTTCTAGTAATGACACTAAAAAAGTAAAAAGAAACAGGTGAAGCTAATTCTAAAAGCATATTTTACCATCCTCTGCAATTTTCTGGAAGAGTTTGAGCAGGATAGGTGTTAGCTCTTCTCTAAATTTTTGGTAGAATTCAGCTGTGAAACCGTCTGGACCTGGGCTTTTGTTTGCTGGAAGATTTTTGATTACAGTTTCAATTTCCGTGTTTGTGATGGGTCTGTTAAGATTTTCTATTTCTTCCTGATCGAGTTTTGGAAAGTTGTACTTTTCTAAGAATTTGTCCATTTCTTCCACGTTGTCCATTTTATTGGCATATAATTGTTGATAGTAGTCTCTTATGATCCTTTGTATTTCTGTGTTGTCTGTTGTGATCTCTCCATTTTCATTTCTAATTTTATTGATTTGATTTTTCTCCCTTTGTTTCTTGATGAGTCTGGCTAATGGTTTGTCAATTTTATTTATCCTTTCAAAAAACCAGCTTTTGGTTTTGTTGATTTTTGCTATGATCTCTTTTGTTTCTTTTGCATTTATTTCTGCTCTAAGTTTTAAGATTTCTTTCCTTCTACTAACCCTAGGGTTTTTCATTTCTTCCTTTTCTAGTTGCTTTAGGTGTAGAGTTAGGTTATTTATTTGACTTTTTTCTTGTTTCTTGAGGTGTGCCTGTATTGCTATGAACTTTCCCCTTAGGACTGCTTTTACCGTGTCCCACAGGTTTTGGGTTGTTGTGTTTTCATTTTCATTTGTTTCTATGCAAATTTTGATTTCTTTTTTGATTTCTTCTGTGATTTGTTGGTTATTCAGCAGCGTGTTGTTCAGCCTCCATATGTTGGAATTTTTAATAGTTTTTCTCTTGTAATTGAGATCTAATCTTACTGCATTGTGGTCAGAAAAGATGCTTGGAATGATTTCTATTTTTTTGAATTTACCAAGGCTAGATTTATGGCCCAGGATGTGATCTATCCTGGAGAAGGTTCCATGTGCGCTTGAGAAAATCATACACCATGACCAAGTGGGCTTTATCCCAGGGATGCAAGGATTCTTCAATATCCACAAATCAATCAATGTAATACACCACATTAACAAATTGAAAAATAAAAACCATATGATTATCTCAATAGATGCAGAGAAAGCCTTTGACAAAATTCAACATCCATTTATGATCAAAACTCTCCAGAAAGCAGGAATAGAAGGAACATACCTCAACATAATAAAAGCTATATATGACAAACCCACAGCAAACATTATCCTCAATGGTGAAAAATTGAAAGCATTTCCTCTAAAGTCAGGAACAAGACAAGGGTGCCCACTTTCACCATTACTATTCAACATAGTTTTGGAAGTTTTGGCCACAGCAATCAGAGCAGAAAAAGAAAGAAAAGGAATCCAAATTGGAAAAGAAGAAGTAAAGCTCTCACTGTTTGCAGATGACATGATCCTCTACATAGAAAACCCTAAAGACTCCGCCAGAAAATTACTAGAACTAATCAATGACTATAGTAAAGTTGAAGGATATAAAATCAACAGCCAGAAATCCCTTGCATTCCTATACACTAATAATGAGAAAACAGAAAGAGAAATTAAGGAAACAATTCCATTCACCATTGCAACGGAAAGAATAAAATACTTAGGAATATATCTACCTAAAGAAACTAAGGACCTATATATAGAAAACTATAAAACACTGGTGAAAGAAATCAAAGAGGACACTAACAGATGGAGAAATATACCATGTTCATGGATTAGAAGAATCAATATAGTGAAAATGAGTATACTACCCAAAGCAATCTATAGATTCAATGCAATCCCTATCAAGCTACCAACAGCATTCTTCACAGAGCTCGAACAAATAATTTCACAATTTGTATGGAAATACAAAAAACCTCAAATAGCCAAAGCGATCTTGAGAAAGAAGAATGGAACTGGAGGAATCAACCTACCTGACTTCAGGCTCTACTACAAAGCCACAGTTATCAAGACAGTATGGTACTGGCACAAAGACAGAAATATAGATCAATGGAACAAAATAGAAAGCCCAGAGATAAATCCACGCACCTATGGACACCTTATCTTTGACAAAGGAGGCAAGAATATACAATGGATTAAAGACAAACTCTTTAACAAGTGGTGCTGGGAAATCTGGTCAACCACTTGTAAAAGAATGAAACTAGAACACTTTCTAACACCATACACAAAAATAAACTCAAAATGGATTAAAGATCTAAACGTAAGACCAGAAACTATAAAACTCCTAGAGGAGAACATAGGCAAAACACTCTCTGACATACATCACAGCAGGATCCTCTATGACCCACCTCCCAGAATATTGGAAATAAAAGCAAAAATAAACAAATGGGACCTAATTAACCTTAAAATCTTCTGCACATCAAAGGAAACTATTAGCAAGGTGAAAAGACAGCCTTCAGAATGGGAGAAGATAATAGCAAATGAAGCAACTGACCAACAACTAATCTCGAGAATATACAAGCAACTCCTACAGCTCAACTCCAGAAAAATAAATGACCCAATCAAAAAATGGGCCAAAGAACTAAATAGACATTTCTCCAAAGAAGACATACAGATGGCTCACAAACACATGAAAAGATGCTCAACATCACTCATTATCAGAGAAATGCAAATCAAAACCACTATGAGGTACCATCTCACACCAGTCAGAATGGCTGCGATCCAAAAGTCTACAAGTAATAAATGCTGGAGAGGGTGTGGAGAAAAGGGAACCCTCTTACACTGTTGGTGGGAATGCAAACTAGTACAGCCACTATGGAGAACAGTGTGGAGATTCCTTAAAAAACTGGAAATAGACCTGCCTTATGATCCAGCAATCCCACTGCTGGGCATACACACTGAGGAAACCAGAAGGGAAAGAGACACGAGTACCCCAATGTTCATCGCAGCACTGTTTATAATAGCCAGGACATGGAAGCAACCTAGATGTCCATCAGCAGATGAATGGATAAGAAAGCTGTGGTACATATACACAATGGAGTATTACTCAGCCATTAAAAAGAATACATTTGAATCAGTTCTAATGAGGTGGATGAAACTGGAGCCTATTATACAGAGTGAAGTAAGCCAGAAAGAAAAACACCAATACAGTATACTAACGCATATATATGGAATTTAGAAAGATGGTAACAATAACCCTGTGTACGAGACAGCAAAAGAGACACTGATGTATAGAACAGTCTTATAGACTCTGTGAGAGAGGGAGAGGGTGGGAAGATTTGGGAGAATGGCATTGAAACATGTAAAATATCATGTATGAAACGAGTTGCCAGTCCAGGTTTGATGCACGATACTGGATGCTTGGGGCTGGTGCACTGGGACGACCCAGAGGGATGGAATGGGGAGGGAGGAGGGAGGAGGGTTCAGGATGGGGAACACATGTATACCTGTGGTGGATTCATTTTGATATTTGGCAAAACTAATACAATTACGTAAAGTTTAAAAATAAAATAAAATTAAAAAAAAATAAAAGCATATTTTATCTTAACATGTAATCAACATAAGAATTTCAATGAGATGTTTGTATTCTTTTTTTTTGAACTAGGTCTTCAAAATCTGGTGTGTAAAAAGCCTTATATCACATCTCAATTCAGACAGCCACATTTCACATATGCAATAGACAGATATGACAAATGGCTATTGTACTGGACGATAGAGCTCTAGCTTTCATTGAAGGTGATTTTTAGATTTGGAAAGACCTGGGTTTGAATGCCTGTTTCATCATTTATTTCCTGTGTGACTTGAACAAATTACTGTTCTGCAGAACAGTCATTAAGACTTAACGTGAGAAAAGTCACATGAAGGAGTACCTCTCCCATCATCTGGGCCCCAGTAGGTAGGTGATCAATAAGGGTTAGTTCTCATTCCAGATTTTCAATATGGAGGTGGAGGGTGGCTTGGGAGAAAGGCAGAAGCATTAGTAGGAAACCCAGATGAATCTTCTCACTCCAGGCAAAGATAGCATGGATGAAAGGGCTGAAGGGTGGAGGTGCTGAACTGAGTGAACAGATGGAGACCTGACAGGCATTTCCAGATTAGTGCTACATGGTTACTGCATAGTTACTCAAAAAGCTGAAGCATCTGTCTTCTCTGTGCTGACCTAGAATGTTAAGGTATGTAACCCTTTTGAAGAAGAGCTGTCAAGAAATGAAGAAATGATTCAAAGTCATGCCCTAGAAGGAATGATTGAAGGAGGTGATTGATATATTTCCATTTGAGATGAGGGTGGGGGAAGGGAAGAGATAAGAGAGAGATGAGACTGGGGGAGAAAATAGTTTTGTGTTTAAATAAACCAGCTTTGTCTGGTCGTAAGAGCCAGAACTATTGTGAAAACTACAGAGAGGAAGATTCTAGCTCAACAAGAACTTTTTAACAGAGATGCTTTGAAAATGGAATGAGTTATCCTGTGAGGTAGTATTTTATAGAAGATAAGATATCACTTAATTACTTGGAGGGATACTGTTAATATGAGGAGACTCAAACGAGGCAACACATATAAAACACTGTGATTTACTATATATCATTATCATTATTGGCTTTCCTGGTGGCTCAGGCAGTAAATAATCTGCCTGCAATGTGGGAGACCTGGGTTTGATCCCTGGATCGGGAAGAATCCCCTGGAGAAGGGAATGTTAAGTAAATGCGGTGACCACTTAACACAGGTATTGTTAGACTAGATGAACTCTGAGGCCCTTTCAGTTCTTGGAGTCTCTAAATCACTCCTCCTTTCTGTGCACTACTGCCTGATTACCCAACTTTGGACTTGACACTTCTTCAAGGACATGACATACTAGGAATTGAATATCCATTCTCTGGTCCTGCCTGTGGGAAGAGTGTCTTACCAAGAATCAAGGTGTTTCTCTTGCAGCCCCTTCCACATTGGCATCAGTTGTCTCTTTGTGTGCCAGGGCCTGGAGGAGTTGGAATGCTGTCCTACTTTGTTAAATGTTAGTTGCTCAGTTGTGTCCAACTCTTTGTGACCCCCATTGACTGTAACCCACCAGGCTCCTCTGTCCATGGGATTTCCCAGTCAAGAATACTGGAGTGGGTTGCCATTTTCTTCTCCAGGGGATCTTCCTGACCCAGGGATCGAACCCAGGTTCCCCACATTACAGGCAGATTCTGTACTGTCTGAGTCACTAGGGAAGCCCCATCCAAATCTGGGGCTTCTCATTGCACATTCAATCTTAACATTGTCTTCCACCTTGGTTTCTGGGTGCCACTTTCTTCCAGTTTTGTTTCTGACTTTTGTACTGGACAGTACAGCTCTAGATTTCAGTGAGGCTGATTTGGGGATTCAGAAAGACCTGGGTTGGAATGCCTGTTTCATCATTTATTTCCTGGGTGACTTGAACAAGTGACCATTCTGCAGAGCTGTCATGGGACTTAACGTGAGATGAGTCACATGAAAGTGTACCTCTTCCAGCACCTGGTCTCTAGTTGGTAGGTGATCAGTAAGGGTTAGTTCTCTTCCTGGCTTTTCAAAATGGAGGTGGAGGGTGAGTTGGGAGAAACCATCTTTTAGCTTCCTACTCTTCAACTATAGGAGCTTTTGTAGGGTCTGATCACAGCCACCTTCTCTCTCTTCCCCCTCTCTCCACTTTTCCATGGTGATGTGATCTTTTCTCTCGGCCCTGCTCTTGACGGCCACATCTTTTCCCTCCAGCTTAAGTTTCCTCCTTGAGCTGCCTTCCTGATGACCTGCCCGATGTGTCATAGGGTCCTCTAACCCAGCATGCCACACCTGAATGGTTGTTCTTCAGCCTGCTCACCCTCCTTGGCTGCCCATCATCCACTCACTTGCCTCATTCAGACCCTGCAGTTTGTTTCTTCTTCTCCTCGCCCCCTGCAACTAGTCCACTACCAGGAACTGGGTTTGATCCCGTCTACATTTATGCTCTTTTTCTTCTCTCGCCTGGGCTATTCTTGTCTTCTTGACCCAGTGCACACACCACTTTCCAATATTAAGAGCCTTAAGATTTTATAGAAGGGCCTCAGGTGCTATTTGAGGCTGAAGGGAGGCCATATAGTATGACTCCTGATCCTGAATTACTGCTTCTACCAAAGCTGATGTGCTTTGGTTTGTTTCATTTCATTAAGCTTCCACTTATGATTTGACTTGAAAGAAGGATTCTGCTGTATAAAAATAAGCAGGAAAAGCATTCTTTTATGGGCTTTCCTACTTCTAGGCTTTTCTCCTCCTATGCCATATTCAAAGCACACACAAGAGATTTTTCTGAAGTGGAAATACAATCTTGCCATAGTCAACTTTAAACTGTTTCCTTAAATCCCACTACCTACAGGGTAAATGTCAGCTTTCATTCTCAGGCTTTTATGATGATTCTTACCTGTCCCTTTACCTTTCTCTAATACTGTCCCCTTTCCTCCCATAGTCAGATCATTTTCAATTCCCCTGGAACACTAAAGCATTTGCTCTCAGTATCCTCTCTTGGGAATTACTCCAAGCTGCCATCTGCCTGGCGAGTGCCAGCTTCTCTTTTAAGGTTTGATTCAAGAATCACCTTTTCTTTGAAGCTTTCATAATTGTGGAAGTAGAAATGACCCCACTTTCCATAGGTTGTGTACAAGTTACCGTAACCTGTAATGTTCTGAGTGTTTTACTTGTCTCTCTCCATGATTACTTGTCTCCTCTACCATGAGCAGGAAACGTGGCTGTCTTCATTGTGTTTGTTTGTCCATTTACCACCAAAGGGCTTGGTCTGCAGGGGGTGCTCAGAAACTGCTGACTGTGTATAGTATTAGTTGCTCAGTCCTGTCTGACTCTTTGTGACCCCATGGACTGTAGCCCATCAAGCTCCTCTGTCTGTGGGATTCTCCAGGTAAGAACACTGGAGTGGGTTGCCATTCTCTTCTTCAGAGGATCTTCCTAACCCAGGGATCAAAACCAGGTCTTCTGCATTGCAGGCAGATTGTTTACTGTCTGAGCCACCAAAAAGAAGGCTTAATTAAATCTTAAGAAGCAAAGCTGTGCAGATGAGTTGGTGCTAAGCCCCTGATGGGAGGCCAAGGGTGGCGTTTTTCCTATAATGTTTCCATGTTGTAAGTGGATAGTAACCAGCAAACATTCTGCTGACTACGCATTAGTTTATAAATGCACTTACTTCTGTGGATGTAAAGCAATCGAATCAGCTTCTGTCTAGTCTCTCCAAATTTGACTTTTGGATAATGTCTATTACCAAAAGCAATGGTTATAAAATGTTATTTGTACTGAACTTTGTGGCTACAATCTGTTTTACTTTCATTATCTTGTTTGATATTTACAGCAATCCTGTGGGTCATGCAGGGCAGATATTACTCCCATTTTATAGATGTGTAGAACCAGATTCTCAGATGTCACCTGGGTTTCCCGAAGTCACATAGCTGTTCGTTAATAGAGCTCAATATTTAAGTCATTTCAAAATCAGTTGATCATTATATCTATTTGAGGGTCCCTTTGCCACTTAAAGGAACACCCTCCTGTTGTATTGAATATGATAAATAGGTTCTTCTGCTGCTGCTGCTGCTGCTGCTACTAAGTCACTTCAGTCGTGTCCGACTCTGTGCGACCCCATAGACAGCAGCCCACTCGGCTCCCCTGTCCCTGGGATTCTCCAGGCAAGAACACTGGAGTGGGTTGCCATTTCCTTCTCCAATGCATGAAAGTGAAAAGTGAAAGTGAAGTCACTTAGTCGAGTCCGACTCCTAGCAACCCCATGGACTGCAGCCTACCAGGCTCCTCCATCCATGGGATTTTCCAGGCAAGAGTGCTGGAGTGGGTTGCCATTGCCTTCTCCGAAATAGGTCCTTAGGGTCAGATAAAACTCTTGTTGACATACCTGTCTGACAGTTGGTCATCAGGAGAATGGAGTTTTTCATTATCTTACTTACTGGCTCCCTCATTTCTTACCCCAAGTCTTCCCCATGTCAAGTTGCCAAGGCTTGCAATGGTCACTGCAGTTTGTTGACAAATAACAAAGATACTCCTTGTCTAGCTGTCAACTGTACATCCTCTGGGTTTGCCAGGTGAGCGCAACATGCAAGGAAAGGTTTTGTTGTGGTCTGTGACTCACTGCACTCACTCCTCTGCCACTCCCTGGGTGCAGGCGATTACAATCTGCCCATTGCACAACTTTAGAATATCTCTGGGTGAATTGGCAGATGATGTAAAAAACTCCAACTGACTCAAGGTTCAGCCACTGCTACATGAATCAAAAGGCATACTACCATAGAAGAGTTACTGTAATCTCATCTGCAGATTGCTTCTCTTTATCATTGAGAGATTTAGCGGAGGCATTCCCTGCTGAAGGGAAATGCCTTCTTTTTTTTTTTTATTATTATTTTTTTAATTTTATTTTATTTTTAAACTTTACATAACTGTATTAGTTTTGCCAAATATCAAAATGAATCCGCCACAGGTATACATGTGTTCCCCATCCTGAACCCTCCTCCCTCCTCCCTCCCCATTCCATCCCTCTGGGTCATCCCAGTGCACCAGCCCCAAGCATCCAGTATTGTGCATCGAACCTGGACTGGCAACTCATTTCATACATGATATTTTACATGTTTCAATGCCATTCTCCCAAATCTTCCCACCCTCTCCCTCTCCCACAGAGTCCATAAGACTGTTCTATACATCAGTGTCTCTTTTGCTGTCTCGTACACAGGGTTATTGTTACCATCTTTCTAAATTCCATATATATGCGTTAGTATACTGTATTGGTGTTTTTCTTTCTGGCTTACTTCACTCTGTATAATAGGCTCCAGTTTCATCCACCTCATTAGAACTGATTCAAATGTATTCTTTTTAATGGCTGAGTAATACTCCATTGTGTATATGTACCACAGCTTTCTTATCCATTCATCTGCTGATGGACATCTAGGTTGCTTCCATGTCCTGGCTATTATAAACAGTGCTGCGATGAACATTGGGGTACTCGTGTCTCTTTCCCTTCTGGTTTCCTCAGTGTGTATGCCCAGCAGTGGGATTGCTGGATCATAAGGCAAGTCTATTTCCAGTTTTTTAAGGAATCTCCACACTGTTCTCCATAGTGGCTGTACTAGTTTGCATTCCCACCAACAGTGTAAGAGGGTTCCCTTTTCTCCACACCCTCTCCAGCATTTATTACTTGTAGACTTTTGGATCGCAGCCATTCTGACTGGTGTGAGATGGTACCTCATAGTGGTTTTGATTTGCATTTCTCTGATAATGAGTGATGTTGAGCATCTTTTCATGTGTTTGTGAGCCATCTGTATGTCTTCTTTGGAGAAATGTCTATTTAGTTCTTTGGCCCATTTTTTGATTGGGTCATTTATTTTTCTGGAGTTGAGCTGTAGGAGTTGCTTGTATATTCTCGAGATTAGTTGTTTGTCAGTTGCTTCTCTCCAAAGTCTTGGAATGTCATTTGGAAGAAAGGATGTGAGTAGGAGAAAGGGCCCTTCTCACTTGTTTGGAAGTAGCTCAGTTCAGGTCCTGTTGATGAGAGGAGTTGTCCTCTTGGTTTGCTTCAAGATTTCCCCATGTGCTCACAGTTTAAGATATCTTCCTCAACAGGACGTCAGAGGATCAGTTTTTGGGGGGAGGGAATCACTGTATGAGGATAGCAAAAAGATTACTTGTGAATTAAATTCAGTATGACATGAAGCAATTCAGTTTCTTGACAGATAGTATGTCTGTCATAAATCAAAAATTATATATGGGTGGAACTGAAATTTATTATAGTTGCCACTGTTAATTGCTACATTGTCTTCAAAAGGTCTCTAGTAAAATTTGAGGGCTGGAGAGGTGAAGGGAGTTAGTGTCTGGGTCGGTTGAATGTCCTCTCCTTCATCATCTGTGTTTCATGAACCCATTCATTGGCTGCTGGATAAGGTCCTACCCTAAGCCATGCTCTGTGTTAGATTCCTGGGAGTCCACGGTGATGAATAAGGTACAGTCCATGTTCTCAGAAAGTGTTTAGTGTAGTGAGATGACCTAGGAACAGATAGTTGTAATACCCTGTCTAGGTACAAATTTGGATATATCCACAAGGTGCTTTGAGAGTAGAGAGGGACAGCTCCTAGCTTAGGGAATCTAGGAACATTTCTTGGATGAGGTGATGATACTTGAAATAAGTCTTAAACATAACTGCCCTTGGATTTGTGCAGGAAGGGCCACTGCCCTGAGTTCTAAGCTTTAGAGGGCCCCATTCTGGTTTTCTTCTAGCTCCCCATGAATGTGCTGAACTCTGAATTTTTTGCTCAGACAACTCAAAGCCTGCTTCTAGATCCTGTGTGGGCCTCTTTCTCTGGTCCATTCTCCCTTTGGCTTATTGAATCTCTAGGTGACCTCCTAGACCTGAAGGGTAGTCCAAGAGTGCTTGTTTTAGCTGAATGGGGATGGAGTTTGGACATGTGCTTTGGAGCAACCACTTATGTGCACAAGAGACTCCTCACCCTGTAGGTAAGAGCCATTTCACGGGAAGGGAAAGGGGCAGGCCAGAAGCTGGGACAAGGTTCTATTTTCTCTGGGTCTTCCAATCTTGCATAGATTCCCTGCAGTGTTTGAACTCTACACCTGAACCTGCCCTTCCATATTGTTGAGGATATATTTTCAAGATGGGAAGAGAGTGACTATTTTACTTAACAGGAGGCTGGCTTGACATAACTTTTCAGTAGTTGAGTGAAGTTGCTCAGTCATTTCCAACTCTTTGAGACCCCATGTACTGTAGCCTGCCAAGCTCCTTTGTCCATGGGATTTTCTAGGCAAGAATACAGGAGTGGGTTGCCATTTCCTTCTTCAGGGGATCTTCCTGACCCAGGGATCAAACCCGAGTATCCTGCACTGCAGGCAGATTCTTTACCATCTGAACCACCATGGTAGTAGCTGCTACTGCTGCTGCTAAATTGCTTCAGTCGTGTCTGACCCTGTGCGACCCCATAGATGGCAGCCCACCAGGCTCCCCCATCGCTAGGATTCTCAAGGCAAGAACACTGGAGTGGGTTGCCATTTCCTTCTCCAATGCATGAAAGTGAAAAGTGAATGTGAAGTCTCTCAGTCGTGTCTGACTCCTAGCGACCCCATGGACTGCAGCCTACCAGGCTCCTCTGTCCATGAGATTTTCCAGGCAAGAGTACTGGAGTGGGTTGCCATTGCCTTCTCCACCTTGGTAGTAGAGACATATGCAAATCGGACCTCTGTCCAATTGACCTGGACGCTACAAACGTTAAGGACCAGATCTTATGATTATGAGTGTGGCATCTCCAGGCTGTGCATTGATTTAGGTTCACTAAGCCTTAGAGAGTCTAAGCTTCCAGGGGCTCCATTTAGTGGGGACACAGGCAGAGTCCAATCACAGTAACAGTATGCTGTAAGAGAGGTCTGTTGATGAGGCACAGAGAAGAGAGACATCCATTTGACTGGAGTGATAGGAAGTAGGAACCTTTTGACATGAGCCTTAAAATATAGATATGTGAGTCTGGTATAAGAATGAGGGAAGAGATTTTAGACAGAAAAGGTGGAGACCTAACAAAGTATGGGCAAAGGAAAAATAGTTCAGCATTGTGGGAGCTGTGAATAGGAGGGCGAGGCCGGGGCATGGATCATGAGAGGTCTTACAAGTTAGGCTGAGGAGGCTCTTATTCCTTAGACCAGGGGGACCTCTCCAGGCTTCTAAACAAATGGGAGACTAGGGTGATGAGCTTTCCCTTTTAGAAATACTCCTCTGGCAACTGAGTAGAAGCAGATTGAGTGGAGGGGCCAGTTTTGGACCTCAACTGTTCTTTTATATGCACATATTTCACCCATTAGACTTTTGTTATACTAGCTCAGTGACTGGCCTCCCAGCTATTTATTGGGAAGTTTTTTTGAGGAGGCTTTTAAAAAGCACCTATGCCAGCCCTGGTCCCAGACCAATTAAATTAAAATCTTTGGGGCTTAATTACCTGTAACTTTCAGATACGTCCCAGATGATTCTGATGCACCGAGGACTGATAACCACAGTGAACTATTTCAATTTTCCACCCCAAGGATTTCTTTCTCTGTTATTGCACTTTGAAGATTAGAGAGGTATTTTGAATATCACCGATTTTATTGTAGGAAAACCAACTTCTGGTTTGAGGACTACATGGATACCCTCCATCATGATCCACAAGCTCTTTTCTTAATGGTTGCTTCTTTTCCCATTTGCAAATGTCTCCCTGGGCAACAGAAGCTGGGAGTGAAAATCACCTACTTGATATTCCTGGGGATTTGGCAACTTAGCTGTTTCATGCCTATTCACAGATAGATTCTCTTCGAATTGGTTGCCTTATTTTTCAAAGGAGTGCTTTACTCTTTGGGCTTGATGGGGTGTCCTTGTGTGCCAAAGCTCATGGAGACAGTTTGACGACGAACTGCCTTCCACCTACCTGTGCAGGCGTGAGTACTGCGTCAGGCTGGTCACAGAAGAGTGTCCCAGTTCTGTGTGAACTGAACTGAACCTCAAGGGAAGTGGAGTGGTGGCTTCCACAGGCAGGACATCATGGGTATGACTGCTTTGTTTGAAGCCCCCGTGAGCCCTGTGCTTCTTTGTACTCTACACTTCGATAATCATTGCCCCTAGGGCTTAGGTCATGGGAGCAGGCTTTCCTAGAGAAAATTTCTACTTTGTCTCACGTCCCAGCACAGACAAGTACTGTAGAGTGGGGAGGCATAGGAGCCAGAGTTTGGGAGCAGAAGTAGGTACTGATCCACCATATGTAATACTTTGAATATATTAGGACGATGGGTAATTAGAAGACATGCCCAGGGAACTGGGCTGTCCCAGAGAGCAGTCTGGCCCCATTGGTGCGCAGTGCTGATGCCTACATTTCCTTCCTGTCCCCAGGGATGTTGTCTAGTGAGGGACCAGGGTGTCATTCCCCACATAGCAGCAGAAGTCTCTGCGAGATCAGAATTCAACTAAAGGGTTTAATTAAGTAACCTAGAAAGTCTCTTCCAGTTTCAAGGTTCTAGAGCTCTCTGAGGGAACTCGTTTAGCTTAGGTACTGCCTCTCCCACCTAATGCCAGCTGTGCCCATGGAGGCTGTGATATTTGCTTTTGTCTATTAATGCGAAGAGTCCTCTCCTTGTGTTGTTCCTCTATCCTGTTTAATCAACTTATTACAACATGTGGATGTTGAGTTCCTTATATACCCCATTTTATTTCAAACCATTTATTTTTTATGATTTATTGTTGTTCAGTCTCTCAGTTGTGTCTGACTCTCTGCGATCCCATGGACTGCAGCATGCCAGGCTTCCTTGTCCTTCACTATTTCCCTGAGTTTGCTCAAACTTATGTCCATTGAGTTGGTGATGGCCTCCAGTCATCTCGTCCTCTGTCATCCCCTTCTCTTCCTGCCTTCCTTCAATCTTTCCCAACATCAGAGCCTTTCCCACTGACGTGGCTCTTCACATTGGGTGGACAAAGTATTGGAACTTCAGCTTCAGCATTAGTCCTTCCAATGAATGTTCAGGGTTGATTTCCTTTAGGATTGACTGGTTTGATCTCCTTGCAGTCACATCCATACATGACTACTGGAAAAAACTGTAGCTTTGACTATATGGACCTTTATAGGCAAAGTAATGTCTCTGTGCTATAATATGTTGGCTAGCTTTGTCCTATCTTCCCTTCCAAGGAGCAATCGTCTTTTAAGTTCATGGTTGCACTCAACATCTGCAATGATTTTGGAACCCAAGAAAATAAAGTCTATCACTGTTTACATTTTCCTCCATCTATTTGCCATGAACTGATGGGACTGGATGCCATGATCTTATTTTTTGAATGTTGAGTTTTAAGCCAGCTTTTTCACTCTCCTCTTTCATCTTCATCAAGAGGCTCTTTAGTTTCTCTTTGCTTTCTGCCATTAGAGTGGTGTTATCTGCATATTTGAGGTTATTGATATTTCTCCCTGCAATCTTGATTCCAGCTTGTACTTCATCCAACCTGGCATTTCACATGATGTACTCTGCACATGAGTTAAATAAGAAGGGTAACAATATACAGCCTTGATGTACTCCTTTCCCAATTTGGAACCAGTCTGTTGTTCCATGTCCAGTTCTAACTGTTGCTTCTTGACCTGTGTACAGATTTCTTAGAAGGCAGGTAAGGTGGTCTGGTATTCCTGTGTCTTTAAGAATTTTCCAGTTTGTTGTGATCCACACAGTCAAAGGCTTTAGCATAGTCAGTGAAGCAGAAGTAGATGTTTTTCTCAAATTCTCTTGCTTTTTCTTTGACCCAGTGAATGTTGGCAATTTGAATCTGGTTCCTCTGCCTTTTCTGAATCCAGCTTGTACATCTGGAAATTCTTGGTTCACATACTGGTGAAGCCTAGCTTGAAGGATTTTGAGCATGACTTTGCTAGCATGTGAAATGAATGCAATTGTGTGGTAGTTTGAACATTCTTTGGCATTGACCTTCTTTGGGATTGGAATGAAAACTCACCTTTTTCAGGCCTGTGACCACTGCTGAGTTTTCCAAATTTGCTGGCATATTGAGTGCAGTCCTTTCAGAGCATCATCTTTTAGGAATTGAAATAGCTCAGGTGGAATTCCATCACCTCCATTAGCTTTGTTCATAGTGATGCTTCCCAAGGCCCACTTGACTGCACTCTGGGATGTCTGGCTCTAGGTGAGTGATGACACTATCATGGTTATCTGGGTCATTAAGATATTTTTTTTGTACAGTTCTTCTGTGTATTCTTGCCACCTCTTCTTAATATCTTCTGCTTCTGTTAGATCTATACCACTTCTGTCCTTTATATGCCCATCTTTGCTTGAAAATGTTTGCTTGATATCTCTAATTTTCTTGAAGAGATCTCTGGTCTTTCCCATTCTATTATTTTCCTCTATTTCTTTGCATTGTTCACTTAGGAATGCTTTCTTATCTCTCGGTATTCTTTGAAACTCTGCATTCAGATGGGTACGTCTTTCCTTTTCTCCTTTGCACTTCACTTCTCTTCTTTTCTCAGCCATTTGTAAGGCTTCCTCAGACAACCATTTTGCCTTTTTGCATTTTTTTTTCCCTTGGGGACGGTTTTGTTCACCACCTCCTGTGCTCTGTTACTCTGTGCTCCATCCGTAGTTCTTAAGGCACTCTTTCTATCAGATCTAATCCCTTGAATCTATCTGTCACCGCTACTGTGTAATCATAAGGGATTTGATTTAGGTCATACCTGAGTGGTCTAGTGATTTTCCCTACTTTCTTCCATTTAAGTCTGAATTTGGCAATAAAGAGGTCATGATGAGCTGCAGTCAGCTCCCGGTCTCATTTTTTACTGACTGTATAGAGCTTCTCCATCTTTGGCCGCAAAGAATATAATCAGTCTGATTTTGGTATTGACCATCTGGTGATGTCCATGTGTAGAGAAGTCTTTTGTGTTGTTAGAAGAGGATGTTTGCTATGACCAGTGTGTTTTATTAGCAAAACTCTATGAGCCTTTGCCCTGCTTCATTTTGTACTCCAAGGCCAAACTTGCCTGTTACTCCAGGTATCTCTTGACTTCCTACTTTTGCATTCCAGTCTCCTGTGTTACTGAGTGTTGAATATGTAAAACTGGTAAACAAGGAGAGTATAAAGAATAAAATAAAGGTTGCTCATTAAACCCAATGATAGATAATTCTATTATTTACATTTCCTTCCAATCATTTTCTATGTGTATATAAATATGTATTAAAACAAAATCAAGATTTATATAACATTTTTTATTCTGTCATTTAAATATACTATATCATATTTTCCTATGTCATCAGTTATTTTTGAAATGATTAAAATAAATTAACTATGTAATTCAAAATAGGGAATTATAAGGAAAAATAGGGAAATAAAGGTAAACAAAAAAATAAAAATATAATCTCAATAGCCAGTGATAATCACTATTAGCTTTTTAGGTTTTATCTTTATATGTATATATATTTTTTCTATGAGCAGCGGATCCTGTATATACACATAATAATAAAAGTACATATGGGAAAAGTTCCAGCATTATGGAAAGGTATAAAATAATGAGTTTCCTTTCCATTCCCCTGACTAGGCTCCCGTCTCTGTTTTATATATATATATACACACACACACACATATATATGTATGTATAATATCATACTTAAAATATGTCTAATAATTACTATTGTTCATAGTTTTTTAAAAAAGATATATATGTATATGAAAGGCTTCCCAGGTAGCTCAGCTGGTAAAGAATCCGCCTATAAGGCAGGAGACCCCGGTTTGATTCCTAGGTTGGGAGGTTCCCCTGGAGAAGGGATAGGCTACCCACTCCAGTATTCTTGGGGTTCCGTGGTGGCTCAGATGGTGAAGAATCTGCCTGCAATGCGGGAGACATGGGTTTGATCCCTCGGTTGGGAAGATTCCCTGGAGGAGGGCATGGCAACCCACTCCAGTATTCTTGTCTGGAGAATTGCCATGGACAGAGGAGCCTGGTGGGCTATACAGTCCATGGGATCAAAAAGAGTTGTACATAACTGAGTGACTAAATGAAATAATATAAGTAGCTATATGTCTTTATTTCCACAAATGAGATATTTTTCATGCCGTATTTTACCATGATTTTTCCATGTCAGCATTTATAGATATACCACTTTCTTTTTAATACCTGTGTGATATGGCTATACTGTAATTAGGTCACTTAGCCAGTCTGCTTTGTTTGAAATCTAGGTTGTTTCAAGTTTGTTTAGATTTTGCTGTCATCACAATGCAGTAATAAAGGTCTTGTACACATATTTTTATGTATTACACACACACACACACATGCAGGGCCTTGCTTTGAAAATGATGTTTTCAGATCTTTTTCTCTTCACTCAGTAATCCAAGACCATTTTTTTCTTGTTAATAAATCTGCTTCTGTAATATCTGTAAAATGATTGAATTGTATCCCATTAGACAGATAAACCGGGAGAAGGTAATGGCACCCCACTCCAGTACTCTTGCCTGGAAAATCCCATGGACCGCGGAGCCTGGTGGGCTGCAGTCCATGGGGTCGCTAAGAGTCCAACACGACTGAGCGACTTCCCTTTCACTTTTCACTTTGACGCATTGGAGGAGGAAATGGCAACCCACTCCAGTATTCTTGTCTGGAAAATCTCAGGGACGGGGGAGCCTGCTGGGCTTCTGTCTATGGGGTCGCGCAAAGTCTGACACAACTGAAGCGACTTAGCAGCAGCAGCATCAGACAGATAAACCATAATTTGTTCAACTGATTTCCTGTTGTTGGATATTTAAATGTACACCTTCCTCTTCCTCCTTCCTTCTGTTTCTTCCCTCCCTCCTTTCATTTATTTCTTTATTACTCCCTTCCCCTCCTTTTCCTGCCCTTCCTGTCCTCTCCTATTTCCTCCCTCTCTCCCTCCCTTCCATCTTCCTTCCCTCCTTTCCTTCCTTCTCTTCCAACTTTTATTTCCACAATTTAAATATCTGGAACTACATTTGCCAAATGAATATATACATTCATATACATAATATGTATATATTCAACCAAATATATATAATTACAAGTAGTCAAATTGTGGTTGAGAACATTGTATCAATTTAAACTTCTGCCACTAGTATTTAATCATGCCCATTTCTTTATATCCTCACATCTCCAAGTTGAATGCTCTTTAGCATTTTATAAATTATGGTTGATAATCATCATGTTTAGCATTGCATTTATTTAATTAATAGAAATATTTTTGTATATTTCTTGATATTTGTATTTCATATTTTGGACTTGGTTACTCTTCTCTGCCCATTTAAAATGCAGAGGGTTGTTTTCCTGTTGATTTATAAGATTCATATTTAATGAATAGTTAATGTGTTGTAGATGGGGAAACAGTGGAAACAGTGTCAGACTTTATTTTTCTGGGCTCCAAAATCACTACAGATGGTGACTGCAGCCATGAAATTAAAAGACGCTTACTCCTTGGAAGGAAAGTTATGACCAACCTAGATAGCATATTCAAAAGCAGAGACATTACTTTGCCAACAAAGGTTCGTCTAGTCAAGGCTATGGTTTTTCCTGTGGTCATGTATGGATGTGAGAGTTGGACTGTGAAGAAGGCTGAGCACCGAAGAATCGATGCTTTTGAACTGTGGTGTTGGAGAAGACTCTTGAGAGTCCCTTGAACTGCAAGGAGATCCAACCAGTCCATTCTGAAGGAGATCAGCCCTGGGATTTCTTTGGAAGGAATGATGCTAAAGCTGAAACTCCAGTACTTTGGCCACCTCATGTGAAGAGTTGACTCATTGGAAAAGACTCTGATGCTGGGAGGGATTGGGGGCAAGAGGAGAAGGGGACAACAGAGGATGAGATGGCTGGATGGCATCACTGACTCAATGGACACAAGTCTCAGTAAACTCCGGGAGTTGGTGATGGACAAGGAGGCCTGGCGTGCTGTGATTCATGGGGTCGCAAAGAGTCGGACACGACTGAGCAACTGATCTGAATCTGAATCTGAATGTGTTTAACTATTCATTGCAGATATTTTACCCCAGGCATTGTCTTTTAGCTTTATGGCGGTTGGGGTGTACAGAAAGTTATTAATAAAGGTTTTAAATCAATTTCATCCTTTAGGTTGTGATTTTGAGTGCTGTATTTAGGAATATCCTCCTCTTTCTAAGAAATACACATACTGATATATGTTTTGTTCACATTTAAATCATAAATCCATTATGTATATTTTCCAATTTATTATCCAGTTAATACTATTCATTAAAGTTTTTCCTCTTCTGATTTGAAAGGTTACTTGCTGATCATAGTCTAAAATAAACTTGAATTTGGTTTTAAACTGCCTTTTGCTTTCTCTTGATCTGCCTGCTTATTTCCGTACCATCACCATCTATTTATTTGTCTTCCCACTGCAGAACATTTTATCATCTCACTGAGCAAGTTCTCTTTTCAGTTCTTTTCTGTGTGTGGATCCAAGAGGTAAAACTATAGCTAGTAAGAGTAAGCTACAAGAAGTCTCTTATATTAACTCAGTAACTGAGTTATTGAGAGAGAGAAAGAGTCCAAGTTGTAAAGGGGAAAATAGTTAGATGGAGGGATTATAAAAAATTTAAAGCACCGTGAAAAACACACAAGCACCAAAGTGTGACTTTTCTCTTGAATAATTAAAATCATTGAAAAGATGTGAAAAGAGAACAGTAGTCTCACTTTGTAAGAAAGTGGTATGCCAATTAGGTGTTCTGTGTAGAATTCTCTCTCACACGTCTCTTACCTGTTCCTTGCCTTGGGAATCTACGTGGTTCATAGAATTTTTGTGAGGATTAATGAAGATTAACTACTTTTGTGACCTTCTGGTGCATACTGGTTCTCAGTGTATGGTAATTATTAAAGATGAATAGGCGAATTCAGAGGAAGCCATCTCCCGTTCCCTTCCCAGGTGATGTGATGGGCACATGGTAGGGGAGTCCTTTTCAGACTTAGGGCTTCCCTGGTGGTTCAGAGGTTAAAGTGTCTGCCTGAAATGCGGGAGACCCAGGTTCATTGACTTGAACGCGCACTGAAGTCACCCGAGGTTCTTGTTAAAGCAGTTTTTTATCCAGTAGGTCTAAGATGGAGTCTGGGTTTCTGCATTTCTAACAAGCTCTCAGGTGATACTGATGCTGCCAGTCTGTGGGCCATATTTTTAGTTGCGCGATTGTAGGGGTGATTCAGTAGTTATAGTGGAGGCTGAGCTGAGTGCTGTAAGACCCTTTTCAGGCTCCAGATTTTTTCAATCTGTGCTTGGACAGACCATTCACAATTCCACAAATTGAATTAGCACCAGGGAGAGGTGGTGGTAGTACAAAATTTAAAAATTACATTGGCATTATTGTAATTTTTTAACAGGTGGTACTTACTTTACAAAATTTAAAAGACACATAAGGGTACTCAGAGGAAAATAAATTACCTTCCCAACGCTTGTTTCCTGGCCACCTGATCCTTTCTACAGAAGCACTAAGTACTAGTTTTTTTAATTTATTTTTCTAGAGGTAACTTATGCAAGTACACATGCATATTTTCTTACTTTTCTCTATTTTTTATGCCATGCTTTTTTCACTTGAAAATGTATTATAGTTATTTTAGTACAGACAAGGCTGCTGCAACTATAAAAATAACTGCATGTGGGTATTATAATCGAATCAAACAGTCCTCTGTTGATAGGTATCATTTCTAAAACTTGACTAGTACAAATGTTCCAGTGAACACATCTCATTTCAAACCACTAGAATAAATTCCTAGAAGATGTATTTAAAATTTTGATGGATACTGCCATACTGTTCTCCATAGGTGTTTTGGAAATCCATAGTCAAGTCCCACCAGCCACAAATGGGATGTTTCTTTCCCCACACGCAGGTACACAGTGTTACCAAACATTTTATCTTTGCTAGAGTGATAGATGATAAGTGATATCTCACTGTGGTTTTAATTTGCATTCTACACTATGAACGCTATTGAGACATCTTAATAATTGTTCTAGGGGGGCATTCACATTTCATTTCCGAGAACTATCTGTTCATCTTCGTTACTGATTTGTAGGAGTTCTTATAAATGAAAGGAAATTAGTAATTTATCTGTGGTACGAGTTGCAGCATCTTTCCCACACTGTTTTTCTTTTGACTCAAGAAGTCAGGCATGATCAGTTTTATGTGGTATCATTTATCACGGTTTTTTTTTTTTTTGATGTATGTGTGTTTTCTGTCCAACTTATAATCACCCTCTCCCCCACTTTGAAATATAAAAAGCTCTTGTCCTGTGTTTACATCTTCTATTTTTATGTTTTAGTCTTTTGCATTTAAATCTTTGATACATCTAGAATTAGCTTCATGTAAGATGTGAGGTATGCATCCAACTTTATTTTTCTTTCCAGATAGCTACCCAGTTGACACAACATCATTTATTGAATAATGGCCTCCATATATTCTCACATATATTTACATCTATTTCTGAACTTTCTACTCTTACTATTGATCCATCTGCTCTTGATCCTATCTCAAACTATTTTTAATATCTTTTAAAACATTGAATATTTGGTAGGACTGATCCCCACTGATTACTTTTCTCTCTTTTCCCTCCTCAATAGTAAAAGCAATAGAAGATTTCTCTCACTTGTTTATTTCCTATGTAAACTATAGAATATGCTTGTCTATACTTGCCTGGTTGAAAAAATCCCATTAGTATTTTTATTGAAAGTGTGTTAAATTTATAGATTGATTTAAGACAACTTCTTCCATTTGCTTACTTTCTCTTTGCCTCTGAGTAGCATTTTGGAGTTTTATGTATATAGATCTTAAAGATCTGCTTTCTTTATCTAAATTTTTTTATTCCTAAGTCTTTTATCTTTTTTTATTATATTGTAAGTTATTTTTCTTTTATTATATGTTTAAATTGACTATTATTATATGAAAGTTATTAGTTTTGGTGTATTAATTTTGTACCTATCCATCCTAAGTGAATTCTATCTTTTTTTCCTTAAACATTTGTCAATTGCTTTTCTTGGATTTTCTAAGCAGATAATATTATCTGCAAGTACTCACAATTTTATTGCCTCTTTTCCAACTTTTATATTTGTTACTTCTTTATTTTATCTATTGTGTTGGTGAGTAGATTCAAAATAAGTGTAAATATTAGTGGTGGCAAAGAACTTCCTTGTATTTCTGACTTTAATGGAAATGCTTCTTCTACTGTTTGCCTGATAATCATGATGGGATTTTGGTTAAGATGCATATTTTCTAGTGTTGAAATAGCATCTTTCTGTTCTTATTGTAAATATTAAAAAAATTGAGTGGGTTTTGAATTTTTCAAGCACCTCTCCAGAATTTATAGGGATCACATATGATTTTTCCCTTTAACCTACTTTTGTGGCAAATTATATTAAACTGTGTGTATTTGAACTCATCTTTCTTATGCCTAGTACCTGAAGGATTTCCTCTATAAACTTCAGTGTCATTTTCATTACACTTACCAGCTAGCTTTCTTTGAGGCCCAGGAGGCAGATTATCCAGGGTTGTGTATCTGCAGTTACATTGTTTTTAGCCCTTTCTACCCCGAGGTTTCCTGATGCAACTAAATTGCAGCCCTGAGTTTGAGCGACATGGGTAATTTTTCCATTCAAGTCTGACTCCTGCTTTGTTCTTCAATGCTCAGCTAAAAAGAGGTGGAGAATGAAGAGCTGCTTCTTGAGTTTCTATTCTGACACCCAGTGGTACTGGCTTCCCTCCTGTTAATTATGTACCTGTTAAAAGACCATACTCAGTAACAAGACAGAAAACTGCTCCAGGAGAAAATGAAACTGACTTCCTTGGCAGGACGCACTCAATATCAATCCTGACACCTGTGCTCGATCAGCTGCCTCACCACCAGGCAGTCATCCACAGCCAACCTCCCAGCACTGCCTGGGGTGTGACTGGCACCCACTGATTCATCTAGCCAGGGCCTGGAGATGTGGACTCAGCCAGGCTGGTCCGACATGTACGTCCTCAGCAGTTTCTCCAAGTGCCGAGTCAGCCCAAGTGCTGGTCTTTCGTGAGGACTGTGATCTTCCAGGATGGAGTCATAATTCCTCAAGTCTGTTTATCTCCCCATCTCATGCACAGACTCTGGGGCCATGATGCTCTTCCATAGGTGGCAAAGATTTCACCCTGGGAAATGTCTTTTTGCAATGGGAGATAGTGTCAATTCAGTATAATAGTCATTACCTTTCATTGATCAGCTCAATTTTGGCTGCAGGAGGGGAGAATGAAAAGATGAATATGACTGCCGTTGCTTTCAGTGAGTTATCAATTAAAAAAGAGACCTGATTATATAATTGGAGCAAACAAGTATTCCATGAATGTTGTGAACTAACCTTTCTACCTCCAGTCTCCTCCTTTAATCCTTCTTTCACCCAAATTCCAGAGAGATCTTTCTAACATAAACTTAATAATGTCTGTCTTGTGTTTAAATATCTCCTCTTTGCTTTCAGGATAAACTTCAGATTTAACTTGACACATGAAGCCATTCAGGTGTGGTTTCAATCACAATGACCTGCCTCATCTGCCTCTGTCCCCATTTATAGACAATAAAACTATATTATCTGAATATAGCACACATTATCTGTATCTGATAAGATACTGAAGACTAAAGTGACTTAGCATAGCATAGCATAGCATGGTAACAGTATGGAGAAGGCAATGGCAACCCACTCCAGTACTCTTGGCCTGGAAAATCCCATGGACGGAGGAGCCTGGTGGGCTGCAGTCCATGGGGTTCCTAAGAGTTGGACACGACTGAGCGACTTCACTCTCACTTTTCACTTTCCTGCATTGGGGAAGAAAACGGCAACCCACTTGCCTGGAGAATCCCAGGGACAGGGGAGCCTGGTGGGCTGCCGTCTATGGGGTCACACAGAGTCAGACACGACTGAAGTGACTTAGCAGCATCTGTATCTTTGGACAAGCTCTGTTCCCTGTATTGAATGCCCTCTCCTGTCCTTTTTGTTTGCTTGATGATCTTCTGATCATTCCCAAGACTCAGATCTAATGTCCTTCTGGTATCCCTTTCCTGCATTTGGTCCCCCCCCAACTTTTTTTTCTAAGTCATGTTAATTTTTCTCCTTAGCATTTTCCACAACATCCTATAAGTCTTCTAGTCTAGTGGCTTTCAAAGTTGCAATTCCCCAACTATTTTTTATATGCTTTGTAATGTAGCTAATATGTTGATACAGTGGTACACGTGTGTGTGTGTGTGTGTGTGTGCGCGCGCACATGCGCATACGTGTGCTAAGTCACTTCAGTTGTGTCAGACACTATGCGACCCTTTGGACTGTAGTCTGCAGGCTCCTCTGTCCATAGGATATACTTCATGATTAATAAATATACCTATAGTGTGGTCATGTGTTCAAAAGTTTTCTTACTGATGGGGTTAATAATCTGAAAAGTTTGAGGGTCATTGCTCTGGTATAATAGATCTTGGGGAGCATGCACGCTTTGTTGTTTGTAGAAGTGCAATTAAATTTAGTTGAATAAGTGAATAGAGGGAAATGATGATAAAAACTTTAAATGAGATGTAAACAAGATTCTAAGAGTAGAAATATAATTGTGCATTAGTTCAGACGGAGAAGGCAATGGCACCCCACTTCAGTGCTCTTGCCTGGAGGGTCCCATGGATGGAGGAGCCTGGAGGGCTGCAGTCCATGGGGTCATTGAGGGTCGGACACGACTGAGCGACCTCACTTTCACTTTTCACTTTCATGCATTGGAGAAGGTAATGGCAACCCACTCCAGTGTTCTTGCCTGGAGAATCCCAGGGACGGGGCAGCCTGGTGGGCTGCCGTCTATGGGGTCACACAGAGTCGGACACAACTGAAGTGACTCAGCATTAGTTCAGAAGTCAGAGTCTGATTTCAAATTATTTAAGAAAGATTCTTAGAGTCTGTTGTACTATCTAAGGTGTTACTCATTTTTCTAAACCAGGGCTGGCAAACCTTTTCTATTAAGAGCCAGATAATAAATATTCAGCTTCTCAGGCCATAGTAGTATTTGCATCTACTCAGTTCTGCCACAGCTAAAGACAATATGTAAACAAATGGCTGTAGCTGTGTTTCAATAAAACTTTATTCACAAAACCAGGTGACTGGTTGGTCTGGGAGTTATATTCTAGATGGCCAAGGAATCTGTTCTAGATGATGATTTCTAGTTTTTGTGATCATTCTATTATATGAAATACTTTTGCAATATGCGTAATCAATGATTTTTTGTTTTAGTAATTATTAAATAAATGCTTAAACATCTCCACAATGATTAGTTCTGATTTAGGGTCTTAGAAGAAAAGAGTTGAGTCTTTAGGTCTGAGTCCTCTGGACAAAGGAGGCAGTGGTGGCAGGGTCTGGAGATGGAATGATCAGGTCTGGGAAACAGCGTATGTAAAGGTCCTGCTGTCCTGTTAAAGTGACCCTGGAAATTGCTGCAGCATCCCTGGGTAATAGTATGGCAGAAATATTGAGGGGTAAAGTCTCCCTTAACTGTCAAGTAGCAACCTCCTTTCCTGTAGTGAGGATTGGAGAGAAGGCATGTCAAACACCCACTGCTTGACTGTGTCCTGTGGCCTGCTGGGAGACATCTTTTGATCCTGACCTCTGCCAGCTGTCTGATGCCAAAACTACGGGCTCCTCTGTTTTGCTGAACTGAACTTCCTTCCAGTCTACATGTTTAGGGCAATTTGCTCTCCATTCTGAGCTCTAACCTACCTCAGTCCTTCTTGCTCCACCCCCATTGGATCAGAATCAGCCATCTTCTAACATCTGAAGCATGGAAGAAAAGGGGCATCTTGGCTGGGATTATTTAAGGTGCTGTCTGTGGAGCACCTGGACAGAATCACCTAGAAGTGACTGTTAAATATGGAAATGTCTGGGCTTCATCCAGAGTTCTGGAGTCAGGATCTCTGCTCTGGGGCCCATTTAAAACTAGGTTTCAGGTGGTTCTTACAGACCTGCTGCTCTTCCAATTAGAGTATTAAAAAAAAATTTTTTTCCCCAAGGCCTCCCTTTAGGTTGCCTTATCCACTCTCTTAGCTCTTTGAAACCAGTATAATCAGTGAAAGATGGAAAATTAAGCCAACCACTAGTTTGCCTATTTTTTTCTTTCTACACAAAATTCACTTTAAAAATAACAAATTGTGCAGTAAATAAGTTTACATCTAAGGAGGTCCTAAAGTTGCCGGACTCTTCTAATGTGTGCGTTATCAAACAGCCCTGTTCCGAAGTAGAAGCTGCAGCACTTCTTTCTTTGCAACTTTCTGATGTGCTTTCCTAGGTGGTCTCCCTGGGAGGGAGACTTTACCTTGGATTTTTCTGGTTAGCACTGTCGTGCACAGACTCCCTGATTAGAACCCTTCCCTTCCTCAGGTCTTCCCTAATATCCTCTGTAAATAAAAAAATGGGGTTAGGCAGCCTCTGATGACGTTATCTCAGGTATTCTCTGCTTTGGTAATCTTTCAGTCAAGTCAGTATATCTATATGAAAATTCAGTGGAATGTGAGTTTATCTATTATATATAAAAAGTTGTAGCCACCTATCTGTTCATGTATTGATACTATTTGCATCTAAACTTGCATAACATTGTATCAATCTAATCATTATGTTTGTGTGTATGTGTATGTTTAATTATTTTCGTGATTATGAATGTAAGAAATTCACACATTAGTGACCTCATTAATTGTAAAGATTTCTGACATAACTATTCTTTCTGTCTTTCAAATGAACATACTGAAGCACCAGAAAGTGAAATGATGTTTCCAAGTTCACACGACTGGCCCTTTGTTGAGGTAGGGCTCATATGTAGAAATTCTTGAACCTGCAAAGTTGTTTTCCAGCTTCTCAGTTTAGGCCTGGGTCCAATTCCACCCTGGATGCCCTATCCAAATAAAATTAAAGACTTGAAGACACCCCGAGAGAAGAAATCATCAAATATTTTGCAAGAAAAAGCATCCAGATGATAAGATGGCTTGGGGTTCTGGCACCCAGGATCTCTTAGCTAGAGCTGAGGCACAGTTGTGTCTTTGTGGGACACCCCTCTGGAAAAGCCAAAGGAACCGCTAGATGGCAGTATGTGAACATTAAAGGGAAAAAGGCACCCACTCTTCATTTTGAATACCTTGAGTTGAACATGGTGAAAGCCTTGGTAAGGACATCCAGTTGGAACTTAGCTTCCTAAGACAATGAATTCACAGATCATTGTGACTTCGGGCTCCAGCCTAAGACACGATGGCCATGTTTTGGTTTTATGAGAAGCTGAATCTGCAGTTCTCAGCCCCGCTTGCACATGAAAATCATCTAGCATTCTGATTTCACTTGTTTTGTGGTGGGTCCTAGGCACCTGTATATTTTGTTAAAACTCCTCAGGAACTCAGTTGTGTTCCCAGTGTCTGTAATCTGTGCTAGATGGAGGCTGCCTGCCCCTGGGTTGCAAGAACCCAATCAAAGCTCCTGATGCAGCTCCAGGCACAGGGAAGGACACTGTGGCTGTAGGATAAAACGAGACATTAAGACATGGCCTCTGTACTCAGGAAGCCATAGTTGTAAAGGAGCTGAGATTTAAAACTCCAAATAGGATCTGCAGTGCAGTCCCTGATCTGCTGCATGCTTTGGAGTGTGTCACTTGACCACTCCATAGTTCACTTTATTTGGTGGGTTTTGATGGGATTCCTCATTAGGAGAAGGAGGATGATGAGCTACGTGCCTCCAAGGATCTATGTAGCTGTATTCCGAAGGGCCACATCTTTTCCCCATCAAGTTCTGTGTGTGCCTAGGAGCAATTTGGCTGATTTGAAGAGAGATGGACTCCTTGGCCTGGCATTAGCTCAGCACTTCAGGCAGGACAGAGGGACCCTGCTGCTGCTGCTTTAGGGTCTGACTGTTCTCATTTGCATTTTATTTCATTGCAGGGAAAATTAGTTGTTGATGATGAAGCCTTTAAAACATACCCAAATTACATGTGCTTATTTTGTAGAAATGTGTTCCAGACCAGTGGGACCAGGGGGATGATGGAGGGCATCTCCAAACCACAGAGGGTATCCCCCTATTCTTACTCCTGTACTCTCATCTCTGTATACATAGCTTCAACATACCGCTGGGATTTCCTCTAAGGAGTGTTCCTGTTCTGGGTTCTTGGCCTCCTTATAGAAATTGGTAAGAGGCCAGATAAGAAATTTGGGCAAGGCTTTATTGGGACTCCTTCTGCAACAGGAGGAAACGAGAACAACAGGTTCCCTTCCTTGCTTCCTGAGAAGGGATAAGCTGGTTCTTGACATGGGGTGCGGGTAGGGGCATGTCCGGGGGTCTGGCCAGAGGGGTGGCTTAGGTAGTTTGTGTGCCCCTTTGGGGATGTTGTGTGCAGGGTCATGAACAATAAGTACTCTGTTTTTGCTCCTGGCTCTTCAGCAGTAGCAGTTAGGTTTTAGGTCGTTCTATATCTTCTTGTCCATAATTAGCCTCAATTGTACATGTATGCAGTTATTTTAGTCCGTTATAGTTTCTTTCTGTTTTGTTACTCGAGGAGACATTTGTTCAGGTGCAAGCACTTCAGCAAAGGTCCTAGGTCCCAGGTTCCAGCCTGTCTCAGGATGACTTCTAGAAGGTTACTTCATAATCTCCCCTTTTTGTGGGGGATTGGTGGGGCGTAGAGGAATCGACAGCCATAGCCTGCAAATCCTGAACTGCAGTTTATGCTTAAGAAAGACCTGAAGAGCACAGACTAGATCTTACTCATCTCACTCATTTTAATAACTGGCACAGGAGCTGGTACAGAGTAGGCGTGAGTGAATGTTTGTTGAATTAAGGTTTCTGTAGTTGGATGTATTTAACAATGTCAAGCCGATTCTAAATATCCACTTCTCAGCATCGGAAATAGCTTTGATGCTATTTGTGTCTTACAGACACAGAATTTTATGAAATAGATTGTTCCCCTCTTCACACTGACTTCTGAAAAGCTCAGAGATAAGATAGTGGCCCATCTCTAGCAAATAACTAAGAAAGACATGCTACACATTTGATTATATGATCAGTTAGATGATTATATGTGATCGTGTGAAGCCTGCTTTCATTTTATTTTCCTCAAACTTGATAGTTATTGTACTGAATTATTATCGCAAGCTACCACAAATTCTCTTTGGAACAAAGAATGGGGAAACTTACTAAATCTAACGCAATGTCTGGGACGGTTCCTGGTACATGGTAGGATCTCAGAATATTTATTAAGTGAGTGAGTGAAATATTTTCATCTGAATCTTTAGATTGAATTCAGTGTTTAAACAAATTTATCAACCTGAAAGTCACAGCCTCTCAAAATAAACTGGAATAAATGGGAAGATCTTCTGGGAAGTAGACCCTGAGGCAGAGTGACCTGTCTGAGATGACGCAAAAATCCAGTGGCTCTAAGTTAAGCCCAGTTATCTTTGATTCTTGATCTACAGCAGATTCTATTACCCTAAAACTACTTCTTTTGATTTTCCAAGAGTGATAACTAGCCTCAAATGTTTTCAAAAATGAATAGGAAGAAAGGTATGTTGATTCAGTTGCCCCTCAGGTAAAACTGGCGATGAAACAAGAGAGTGGTGCCACCTGCGTTTGATGAAACGACTCTGTTTTTCCTTTGCCCAAGTCAACGACAGCTCATTTGGTGACCCACGATGTGATTTGTGTTCTAAGTTTCATAAGGAGAAGTTAGGGAATGCTGGTAGCTCCAGTCAGCACTCTCCTCAGAGGCTGGGGAGGGATTGTTTTACTGACAGTGTTTATCCTGGACAGAAGCCAGCAGGCCTGTCGGCTTGAAGCTTGAGCTGCTTTATCTAGTCAAATATCTTCATCCAAAACATGGTCAAAAGAGAAGTGAGGCAGTTGAATTTTGATGGAAATTTCTCTTTCATGTACTTATTCAATGTTCCTATAGAGAGCAAAAGAAGTCATGTTCCTATTTAACAGCCTGACCTGTCTACTTTTCCAGCATTTTCTGAACCATCCCCCTTTAACTCCACTGTTTTTATTACTCTATATGCAAGTGAAAATGTCTGCCCTGCAAACAGATAAAATACTCACTAACCAAGAGAAGTCTCTTTCCTTTCTTAATAACTACCCTTGGATATTTTTATGGGCATGTATACAGTTTGCTCCAAAGCCAAATATACATTTTCTTCAAACCAATCAATTTTCACTAGTATTCCATCAATGGAATGACCAACCTGGGAGCTCTGGCTTAGATGACATAATGTTCATGACCAGCCTCTACTAATGATTTACTCTTCTCTATCTGTGCTCCTGCAGTGGATCCATCCCCATGATGGCACCACCACAGTGTGTTACTATTATAAGGTTATGTATCTGCTTTTCCCAGTGAACTGTTAGCTTCTCAAGGGCAGGAACCATCTCTCCTTCATCTGTGAATTTCCTGAGCCCACCCATGGCCAAGGGTATAGTAGGTGCTCACGTTCATATTTACTCATCCCATCGTTGACTCATTGCGGTTGCTCCTATTGTCTCACTCAGATTTGTTGCCTGCCCTGTGAGGAGCGGACTCTGCAGAAATCCTGTCCAGAAAGCAATCTGATGTGCTAGTCAGAGCAGCTCACCTGTTGGCTGACTAGTATGAATGTGATGTGACGATCATGCAGCCCAAAGGCCTTGGCTTTGTTCACAGGCACAGAACTGTCTTCTGAGTCATGCTCATCCAGCAGTTGCCTGAGTCTTAGTCCAGCGATGGAGAAGACCCAACTCTCCTGCAGTTTCTTTTGAGATTTCAGCTGTTGTTTTCAACTCCTGACCTCAGCTTTCTCTGGGGAGTCTTCGAATTTGGCTCAATCCGTTGGAGATGAGATTGTGGAGGCAGATACCCTTGGGAAGGGAGAGATTGTCCTTTGGGAGTCTGTATTTAATCCAAGGTGAGATTATGAGTTCTCAGCTGTAGCCCAGCCTACCAGGCCAACCTGAGATCTTTCTCAGGCCAGAGGTATAATGGACTGTGGAAATGTAACTTGTCACCATGGAGTAGACAAACTCTGTCTGGAACAAAGTCCTAAGACAAAGGAATAGGAGAGGCAATAAATTGCTTATTTTTCATTTGGGAGAATAGAAAGGAACATCTTAGATTTAGCAAAGGAGAATGGCGTTCAATGATTCTATTTGGAAAAATGTCCTTTGCATTTGAAAGTTGATGTTGGGCATCTATGAGCCTTAAAGCTTTGGGGTCTTTAAAAATTCAGATACTTGTTTTTTTCCCCCCTCTTCATCCTAATCTTTGTATCCATTAGGAAGGTCGTTAAACCAAGGCTCATCCCCTGACTTGCACATGCTTGAATTGCTCCGTTATACTTTTCCCAGAAAATTTCAACCAGGAATCTCTAGATTCTACAGGTTCTATAGATTCATAGATTCTATAGATTTCTGGTTGAAATTTTCTGGAAAAAGTATAAGGGGGAAAAGGAAGAAGAGATTAGAATCTTCTAGCTTTATTTTATTAAATTTGAGGTCCAGTTACTTGGAAATGAAAAGATCATTTCTTTGCTTAGTATTTTTGTCCTTTTTGTGTGTAACCAGAGGGCAGAAATAATTCTGGCGACCCCTCAATAGACCACGTCACCCCTAACCTCAACTCCACCCCTAGCCTCAGCCCCGCTGTCTTGATTGCGTCAACTGTTGCAATTTCCAGAGGTCATTTGTGGGTTTGAAGATAGCACTTCCCTTCATCCTGCATGCCACTACGATGGGAACCCCTTTACCTGTTCCCCAGCGTATGTAAGTGTTGATTGCTGACTTGAGGGTGTGGTTACAGGCCTTTTGCAGGTCTTGGGTAGTGGAGTAGTCAGTGATTTTCTCAAATGGCCCTGTGTGCCCTACATCTGGCAGAAATTTCTCATTTATTTTGATCAATTAATGATACCATTCCTGAGATATTTTCTTTTTTTTTTTTTTTTTTTTACAGGTTTAAAAAATTTATTATTTTGTATTGGGGTATAGCTGATTAACAATGTTGTGACAGTTTCAGGCGGACAGCAAAGAGACTCAACCATACATATACGTTATCCCCCAAACCCCTCTCTCATCCAGGCTGCTACGCTACAGTGAGCCGAGTTCCATGTGCTGTACAGTCCTTGTTGGTTATCCATTTTATTTTATTTATTTTTTTTTTTTTACTTTTTAATTCTTTTTTTTTTTTTTTTTTTAAATTTTATTTTATTTTTAAACTTTACATAACTGTATTAGATTTGCCAAATATCAAAATGAATCCGCCACAGGTATACATGTGTTCCCCATCCTGAACCCTCCTCCCTCCTCCCTCCCCATTCCATCCCTCTGGGTCGTCCCAGTGCACCAGCCCCAAGCATCCAGTATCGTGCATCGAACCTGGATTGGCAACTCGTTTCATACATGATATTTTACATGTTTCAATGCCATTCTCCCAAATCTTCCCACCCTCTCCCTCTCCCACAGAGTCCATAAGACTGTTCTATACATCAGTGTCTCTTTTGCTGTCTCGTACACAGGGTTATTGTTACCATCTTTCTAAAGAGATATTTTCTTATTTTAAAAGTAGGCTTGGTCGTTTTAACAGAAATTTGGGGATGAAGAAGATTAAATCTATTAGAACTCAACAAAGTTCAATTTCAACCACACTGGATGAGACAGGATGGGAAGGAATGGTATACTGTGATGAGGCTGGTTGTTTTGATGATCATAATGTTGCTTTCTACATTTTTCCAAAGCATTTTCATACATGTTATTTCACTTGATTTTTATAACAGATTTGAATAGGAAAAGTAGCAATGATTACTTATACTCTGCTAATTCATAAAAACATGCTCAAAAAAGTTTAGTAATGTACCCAAAAGCAGAAGACTTGTGACCCTCCTGGATCTTTTGTCTACTAAGACTTTATTCACTCAAGCTATAATAGGTATACCATCCTTTGGATACCATCCTTTCTATTTTTGTAATGCTAACAAGTACATGTAATGATATTTCCTTATTGTTTTTCTTTAAACTGACTGATTTATAACTTAAATAAATTTAACAAGAAAAATTCATAGCTCCACAGTAAATAAAAATTTAATGTCACTTTGTAAAACTGGAAAGTAACCATGAAAATAAAAACAATGAGAATGAAGCAGTGCCCTTATACTTTAGCTAGGTATTGACTATCATTGAAGTCTCCTATCCTAAGTCCTGTTCTGTCTTTCCTGTCACTGAATTCTTTGATCTTAAGTTTGTTCTCTCTTTCTTAAAAATAAAAAATTTAACATGGTTTTAGAGAGATGCTGAAGTCATATGGCATCAAACCGAATCTTTCTCCTTTATATCATCAGAAGGACTGAAACAGAATTGGAAAAGGAATAATTTTTCCAACATGCAAATCAGTGTTATTTAATATTGTATCCATGTAGATTTCTCTCACACATAATTAAAGAAATTTTAAGTTGTTAACCACCCTGTGAGAAACACTGCAGAATACCATTGTTATATTATTAAGGAGTAAATGTGGACTATATATTTGGGCAGTTCTGGTAGGCTATGTGGAAATCAATAACAATTGTGCTAATTGAATTCCATAAATCAGTATTACTATTCATCCATTCAGTGTCATCTAATAAGCACCTACTATGTGCTAACCATACAAAGATGAAGACAGTCTCATCCCTGAAGCAAGTTTGTGGTCTTATTTTCATTAGCAATCATATGAATCTTTAAGTTGTCCATTATGAGGAAGAAAATCAGCCGTGAGTCAAGGAAGGCTTCCCAGTGTGGTGATATGTGAGCTGTGTATTGAAGGATAAGGGTTTGTCTGCTGTAGATCCCCCAGAAGGACTATAGCTTCTACAAAGAAACAATGATGGGAAAGGACAAGGTTATCTTGAGGAATAAGTAGCTTCTTGGGTTGAGTAAAGTATAGAGCTGAAAGGGTAAAAGGATAAAGGGGTAGGGAGTTGTCAGAAAAGGAGGCAGAAATGGTAGACACAACTCAGTCTGAGAAGACTTTTGTGTGCCTTGTCAAGGTGTTTGGACTAGTCCTGTAGACAGTAAGGAGCCATCCAGATTATGTAAGCAGGAGAATGACATGCTCGGATATACATTTTAGAGAGGTCATTTTGGTAACAGTGAAGAGAGATGAGAAAGGAGAGAGTAAGATGTCAACACAGATGTCTTCTTGGAATGCCAATATCAGCTTAAGTTATTCCATGCAAATTCTATTCATTAGCTCCCCTTGCTCATGTAAAGAGCTTTGGCAGCCACGCTTTGGCCAGAAGGGATGATGGTCTGAATGGAAAGTCTTTGCTTTGACCTTGGCAGGATTGTCCCTGGGATTTTTACTCGTGTAGAACTGCTTCATGAAAGTGGGCCAGCCCATGTGGGCTGTTTAAAGGGCAACTTAGCAAAAAACAATATTCGTTTCACAACCAAGAAATTATTTTGAAGTTTAGCCTCCTTTTGACTTGGAACAACGTGAGTGATTAGGGACTGATTCTGTATATTATTATTAATGCTGTTGCAGTTCCCTCAACTCCCTGATTTACACATAAGGTGGGAATCTACGTAGCGTGACAGGACAAGGAGAGCTTCAAGATAATCTAGTCCATTTTCTTGGGAATCTGAGACATGGCACAGGTCCGTAATCACAGTAGACGCTCAGTAAAGGAGCCTGCATTCGTTGCACTGTTTTCCATATACATTTCACAGTGTGGGTTAAGAATTTAATTTTTCTTTGTTTGTATTATTCCTTTCTGTCTATAAAGAAATATAATTTTAACCAAAAAGATTGAAAAATAAACTCTCTTGTGGTGATGATAACAGGACACACTGTGAACTGGGCACTTAACTCAAAGCCAGAATTTAAGTCTTTACTAGGCCAGTTCCTGTGTGTGTCACCTGGGACAAGTCACTTCGCCTGAGACTCACTTTCCCTATCAGTAAAACGAATGCTTAGGCCATCCAGATGGACAGATGGCTTTCCTTTAATGTGCCATCTTCAGGGGTGTGTTAGTGATCGCCCAGAGTGATGGTTCTCAACCCCACAAGAAGTCTTGTCAGATGCTTTTTTATTAGTCACCATACCCCATGTAATTTTAATGTCCCAGATAAACCATATATCTCTTTATGTACTGCAACCCTTTGAAAGGATACATGTATACAGTACCATTGTAATATCAATTTTTTTTTCATCTTCCTAGAACTAAGTTTGGGTCCTGGGCTTCATGTGGATTTGGGTGCTGCACTGTCTGGTTGAGAATGCTTGGCTTCGAGGGAGTCTGCTGAGAGGCATTGTGAGGCCATTGTCAAGTTAGCTGAAAGTAATTACTGTTTTTAATAATTAATGTATTGGGTGTTGATTAGGTGTATATATAACTCTCAAATAAAAGAATCTCAATTTAGTAGTCATAAGCAGATAGCCATATCTGTGTAAGAGTTATTTGTAATCCTTAATATTTCCTGGATACTTAAGATGTTGTTCTAAGACATGCCTATATGCCATTGTAGTTCATTAGAAATTATTCAGTTGTGTTCTTGAAAATTTGTCAGGATTAGTTTTGGAGGCAAAAGTATCAGATGATTTGGGACGCTTGTAGTGTCTGTTTTAAAGTGTGCCCCTGAGCTTGATTGAGTGGGGACTCTTTATAGTGAGAATGTGTGGGAATAAACCCTGTGCTTTTCTGTTGGATGATTTGTTGTATTCAAATCCTACTTGGAGTCAGGAACTACGATGATGGGGATGGAGAGATTATCCACTCTTAAGAAGCTTATAGCTTAAGGGAGGCTATCAGCAGAAGTAACTCCTACCACCTATAAAACTGTAAAATGAGGTCACATTCCTTTAAAAACTGTTGCTATTGGCTTGAGCCTCCGTCAGCTTTGATGGCCAACCTGCATCTTACTTGATGTGTTCTCAGTTGGTTCTTACAGTTCCTTTGGATACTGGCTTATGTGTGTAAATAAATAGATTCCTAGTGTAGATATACTGGGGCTTCCCAGGTGGCACTAGTGTGCCTGTGTGCCAATGCAGGAGACTTAAGAGAGAAACGCAGGGAAGATTGGGAAGATCCACTGGAGGAGGGCATGGCAACCCACTCAGTATTCCTGCCAGGGGAATCCTATGGACAGCGGAGCCTTGTAGGCTACAGTCCATGGGGTCGCAAAGACTTGGACACGACTGAAGCGACTTAGCACACACTCACACATGTAGACCCATTATGAAACCCTTTGCCATGCTGTGGAGTTTCTCTTGTTGCCAGTCACTGCTCCATTGGGTATTGGCATCCTCAGTTGGTTATATTTCCTCTTTATCATTTCATTTAAATATAGAGCAAGTTCTTAATTTATCACCACGTATTTGAGCCTAGATGATAAATTTAGAACACAACTCTGTTGGATGTTAAGGCTTATAGGAGGTAAGTACGAGCAGTAAATATTCTACAACTGCTGTTTCCAATGTCTGTTTTCAAGGACTATAGGTCCAGACTCATTCTCCCAAGGCCTCTGAATGGTCATTCCCCATCCTAGCTATTTCAAAGAAACCATTTTACTTTATGGGAGTCTCTGTGACCTACAGTATATCCCTTTCACCAGAGTTTAGACCTTAGTTTATGAAGGTCCAGAGAAAAAGAAGAGTTTTATTCTTTCCCCTTGTCATTGACCAGTCTTGCAGGCTTAGTCCTCGTATGTTATCCTTCTCTTGAGAATAATATATAGCAAGGACACCCCTTCTTTTCAGATGAAATTCTGCCCCTGGGCCTATGATCTCAAAAATACCATCACATCAGAATGCAATATTTCATCATCATTTCACAAAGCCTAGGTTGTTGTTCATCTTAAATAACATCTTATTATAGTTCAAAATGACATAAACATAGCCAATCTAATCTCAACCTCAGCTTAATGTAAAAACAGAGTCTTTCCCATTTTTCTTGTAGTTTTTCAGGTCTGTACTTCCAAGCTAATGTGTAAAAATTCTAGAAAACACACACACAGTTCCCCAAGAACAAGCAATGATATACAATCATAGAAAAGATGAAAACTAAAGGAATTTTTTTTCTCTAAAGAAGCTACAAAGTCTACAGAGATGCAGCTATGCTAAAAGAAACATCTGACATATATATCAAAGAGAATTCTTTACTTTTTTGTATAAACATTTACATTAAGATTAATGGTTACTTCATTTTTCCTCAAATATATATTGCTTTACATCTGGGTAATTAAAGGCCACACTGGATTCATTTTCCAAGAACAAAGGACAAAGGATAGCATGACCCAAAGGTAAATTTAATTCTCTAGTTCCTAGAGGATAATAACTACTGAGAACTTTGAGACAGTTTTGTTTTTTCAGCATTAAGACGACCCAGAGGGATGGTATGGGGAGGGAGGAGGGAGGAGGGTTCAGGATGGGGAACACATGTATACCTGTGGTGGATTCATTTTGATATTTGGCAAAACTAATACAATTATGTAAAATTTAAAAATAAAATAAATAAAAAAAAAGAAAACATAGTCAATAGAAAAAAAAAAAAAAGACCTATTTAAAAAAATCTTAGCGTCCAGTTGAGTGAGAGCAACCTGCTACCTTAGAGCAGGTGTTGGCAAACATCTTCTGTAAAGGGACAGATAGCAAATATTTTAGATTTTCAGGTCATATAGTCTCTGTCACAACTACTCAATGCTGCCATAAGTCTCATGGTGGCCACAGAGAGACGTAAAGAAATGAAATGATCATGGCTATGTGCTACTAAAGCTTCACTTCCGTCAGTCAGTTCAGTCGCTCAGTCATGTCCGGGACCTCATGGACTGCTGCACGCCAGGCTTCTCTGTCCATCACCAGGCCACAGAGAGACATAAAGAAATGAAATGATCATGGCTATGTGCTACTAAAGCTTCACTTCCGTCAGTCAGTTCAGTCGCTCAGTCATCTTTGGGACCTCATGGACTGCTGCACGCCAGGCTTCTCTGTCCATCACCAGCTCCTGGAGCTTGCTCAAATACAAGTCCATTGATTCAGTGATGCCATCCAACCATCTCATCCTCTGTCGTCCCTTTCTCCTCCGGCCTTTGATCTTTCCCAGGATCAAGGTCTTTTCCAATGAGTCAGTTCTTTGCATGAGGTGGCCAAATGATTGGAGTTTCAGCTTCAGCATCAGTCCTTCCAATGAATATTCAGGACTGATCTCCTTTAGAATTGACTGGTTGGATCTCCTTGCTGTCCAAGGGACTCTCAAGAGTCTTCTCCAACACCACAGTTCAAAAGCATCAATTCTTCTGCACTCAGCTTTCTTTATAGTCCAACTCTCAAATCCATACATGACTACTGGAAAAACCATACCTTTGACTAGACAGACTTGGTAAAGTAATGTCTTTGCTTTTTAATATGCTGTTTAGGTTGGTCATAACATTTCTTCCAAGGAGCAAGTGGCTTTTAATTTCATGGCTGCAGTCACCATCTGCAGTAATTTTGGAGCCCATGAAAATAAAAGTCTGTCACTGTTTCCATTGTTTCCCCATCTATTTGTCATAAAGTGATGGGACTGGATGCCATGATCTTAGTTTTCTGAATGTTGAGTTTTAAGCCAACTTTTTCACTTTCCTCTTTCACTTTCATCAAGAGGCTCTTTAGTTCTTCACTTTCTGCCATAAGTGTGGTGTCATCTGCATATCTCAGGTTATTGATATTTCTCCCAGCAATCTTGATTCCAGCTTGTGCTTCATCCAGCCTGGCATTTTGCATGATGTACTCTGTATATAAGTTAAATAAGCAGGGTGACAGTATACAGCCTTGATGTACTCCTTTCCCGATTTGGAACCAGTCTGTTGTTCCATGTCCAGTTCTAACCATTGCTTCTTGACCTGCATACAGGTTTCTCAGGAGGCATGTCAGGTGGTCTGGTATTCCCATCTCTTGAAGAATTTTCCTGTTTGTTGTGATCCACACAGTCAAAGGCTTTGGGGTAGTCAATTAAGCAGAAGTAGATGTTTTTCTGGAACCTTCTTGTGTCTTTGATGATCCGACGGATGTTGGCAGTTTGATCTCTGGTTCCTAAGCTTCACTTAGGAACACTGAAATTTGAGTTTTATATAGTTTTTGCATATCACAAAATAGTATTATTCCTTTAATTTTTTAAAAACAAGTGAACACAAAACCAGTCATAACTTGCAGTTCATATAAATAGGTGGCCAGTCATATTTGCGCCACTTGTTTGGGTTTGCTGCCCCTTGCACTAGGGCCCTGTATTATAAAATTATATCTCCACATTAAGTTTTATGGTAAGTATTAAAATAAAGGAAAACACGGAGCACTGTGGGACCATGCAGAACCAATAAACTCAACTTGGAAGAATCTTTACCTTTTCAGTCTTTGTGTGTGAATCTAAACACATCTAATTCCTTCCAAGAGCAGCCTGGAATCTTCTGTGATTTCAGAGTGTTTTTCTCTTTGGAAAAAGACAACTTCCTACATGTCAAGAGAGAAAAAAAAAAAACTTGGAAGGCTTCTGGCTATCCAGATTCAAATGTGAAAGACAATTTTGATGAACTAGGCAGAAATAAGGCAGAAGCATATGGTTTAAATTGTACTTAACAGAGACATGTGTTTCAATCCTGCCATTACGAGAAGTGTGACCAGTTTTATTCCTAATGGTTAGTGAGAAATCCTGGGGCTGGGCCCACAGAAACCTGGTGAGTGGGTACAGGTGTGTGCAGAGGGACATTCTGAATGTGGATAACTTGTGTGTGTGTGTACATATGTGCGTGTCATGGCGCAATAACTAAAACTCAGTAATCATTTGCCTTTGGTAAAATATTTTTCCTTCACTTCCACCTGTCAAAGCCCATTCTTTTATCCAAGTTTAAATCGAGTATCATGTCCTCAGAAACCAGCCCCAATTTCCAGCCAGCCTTCCTGCTGTTCCATTCTCTTGTCAGAATTAGTCCTTTCTTTGTTGACTTTTACAAGTCCAACTTGAATGATAGCTAAATCTCACAAGATTTGGGCTCTTGAGGTAAGAATAATTTATTTTCTTCTCTTTATAGTATCTTTGCCTCATCTCATACTTGGTACAGGATAGCAATAAAAGCAATTTGCTGAATGTGGCAAAGTGTCCTGAATGTAGTACTGACCATGACTAAATGATAATAGTTTAATTTAGACACCTCACCTGTTCAGAAAGATGAGGTGTTTAATGATTTTTTTTTTATATTTGCATGTTTCCATGATTGAGGAGAGGGTCCCCCTTGGGCTCACAGAGACTCATTCTCTCATATGTCAGATTAAAGAGAACCCTGGGTCGTGGTTGTGTTAACTGTTCTTCTCTCTGGTGGATAGACACCAGCCTTGTGTTTTTAACAGTAACTCATGTGCATGCCTACATTCCCGCCTAGCTTGAAATATGACTCACTGGGGCTCCGGCCAAGGTGCTGTCAAACTAGGCGCCCATTTCTGCGAACGTGGATTCAAGTTTGGGGTGGGAGATGGAGAGGCAGACAAGCTTCCAGTGCAGGCTTTAGGTGCTGGCTGGCTAGGTGAACTTGGAGCAAGACCCTGAATCAGATACCATCAAAGGTCATCTAGTCCAACTATTTCATTATTCAAGTGGGAAGGCCAAGGCCCAAGGGGAATTGCCTGGCTCAAATTCACATGGCTTGTTACCATGAGAGAGCTGGCTTCCAACTAGCCCCTCTGTTCCTAGTCTGAGATACTTTAAATTTGCCCGGTTAATTAATTAATTGGCCAGACATCACTAAGACCTACCGTGTATCAGGGCTTCTGCTGGGCACTGGGGGACCCAGATGAAGGAGGCATCCTGCTCATCGTTTCAGATCCCGTGTTTCAGTGGAGACAGAGCGTAGCAGCGGTGGTGCAAGCCTGGGCTTCGTGTCGACTTGAGTGTGAGCCGTCCTGCCTGTTTCTGATTGCGGAAACTAGAGAAATGAACTGCGTATGTCCACATCATAAAGCTGTTGTGCAGATTTAATGAAATAATTCATGTAAAGCTTTTAACATAATGATTGCTACCTAGTAAGTGCCAATAATTCGTAGCTATTGATTACAATAATGAAGACACTCAACCCTTGGGCCAATAAGCTGTCTTAGTAACTTTATTTGAAAAGTACAGGTTGGAAGGCAAAATATTTGGGGAAAATTGACCTCAGAAAAGTAGTGCAGGATTAACTCCCTTGGCTTTTATAAGGTTGATTCTGATCTGTCTACTGAAAAGTCACTTTCTCCCTCTAGTTAGAACTTGATTGCGACGATTGGATAAAAAAAAATTTCGTCTGTGTGGAGATAGTTGTATTCACTGCATCCCTGGAAAGTTTAGGCTGCATGTAATTCCTGCCACGTTTGCATCTTACTTTTCACAGTGAGACATGATTTCTCTTACAAATAGAGGCCAGATTCACATTACCCAGCTGACTGCCGTCCCAGACCTGCCCTGATCTGGCCACCTCTGGGGCTCCCCCAGAGCCAGGCAAGGGCTCCAGGCTGCTCACTGCTGACTGGTTGGCAGAAGCGGGTCACTGCCTTAGAGGCACTTTTCCGATCTCGTTTATGGCCGGCGTCCCGTGGGGTGCAGTTCCCTCTGGTTTCATGTGGTGTTGCAATCGAAACTATTGAATCTCAAAATGGAATATAATTAAGGTCGGGTTAATAAAGTGTATTCCACTCATAGCCAGTAAAGGGTGTCATGTTTCTCCTTGCAGCTTTAGGCAAGGAAACTTAATCTCCAACTTTGTCAGGGCAGACTGAATCACAGGTGTGTCATTCAGCGGAAAGCCTCTTGTTTTACTTGCTGTAGTTACTACACAGCCAGTCTCATCTTGGTGGATTTGTACTGAGCACACAGAATCCAGCCCGTGGCTAGGCCTGAAGGAGAAGCCTTTGTGTAGGAGGAATTAGGGGACTTTCGCTCTCTGCTGGGTCCTGAAAGCAATCCAGGAGAAGGTGCCTCCGAAGTACAGAAGTCCTTGGGAGTACAGGGATGAAAGACTGTGAACAAAAAAGGAGGCCTCAGAGTAGCTTCCAGTGACATCTTTTTAGTCTTGATCTTGTCTTTCTTGCTGATTTGACTCCATTTCCTTTCCTTTTTTCTTCCACTACTCAATTTCAGGACACAACATCACAGACTTCTCTGACCTCCCAAAGTAGAGATCATTAATGCTTATTAGTGCTCCCTTAGTACTGGAGACAACTGTATCATCAAAATTTAACATTTAAGACCACTTACTCTGTTTATTATGGCCTACCTCTATGCTGAACCCATGTGTATATTACCTAACCTAGTCCTCTTGACAGCCCCCATGTTATACATGAGGGAAATAAGGCTCCAAGAAGGTAGATTTCCCAGGGTCATGCAGTGAATTTATTTATTCAATATATGTTTATTCAACACTAGTTACATGCCAGGCCCTGGAAGACACATTCCCTAACAAACAGCCAAAAGATCCCTATCCTCATAGAATTTATATTCTATGTCTGTGTGTGTGTGTGTGTAAACAAATAAACAGGCAAATTATATAGTACGTTAGAAGATCAGTGCCATGGGAAAATGCAGATGTGAGACTAGGCAGGAATTTGAACCCAGAGCTTGTTTACCCGTGGCATGTTCTTAACCACTCAGCTGTGTTGCCTATGGATCTTGGATCTCCTTGTAATTACCTGTTTACTTCCAGACTCCCCCCTCCTAGACTACATTTCTCTAGGGCAGGTCCTTTCCTTGATAAGTTTCCTCTCCTGGCATATAGCTCAGTGGCTGGCAGGGAGTCAGCATTCAATGAATGTTTGCCCAGTGTGTGAATAAGAGAGTGACCACATGATGACACAAGAATTTACCAGAAAACAGTAATTTCCCAGGAGACTGGCCAGTCCTGGAGGTTGGGCTCTGCCACAAATGTGTCCTGTTACCCTAGGCAATTGTTGGAGCCCATAAAATCTGCAGAATGGGAAAAACATAATGACGGCTTTTGACTTCCTTATAGATATGTCATGAGAATTAATGAGACAGTGCATGCTCAGAGACTTCAGTGTCTTTGAAGAAAAGGACTCATGTTTTTCTGATGGTGTACTCATTGTTCACAATTCCAGCAAGGAACTGGCATGGTATTTTCAGGAGGGACTGGTCCCAGAGAAATAAAATTTGTTTTACTGACAAGGTTTCACAGCAGGCTTTATGGGCTACCTCTTTCTGGCTGTGGGGCTTGGTGAGAGTTTGCTGTCACTTGCAGCAACTGTTAAAATATTTTTCCCCTTTGCTAAAGGTGGGCTCTAAGTCAGCTCAAATGCAAATTTTCATGGACATTTCTCTCCCATTGTGAAAGTAAAAGACTATTTTCATTTGAGTGAAATCCCATTTCTTGGCTCTAGGAGGGCAGCTATTGGAATGCTTGTTGGCCAAATGCCAAGTGTAAGTTACCAAGGAAAGTGGCTGTGGATCCGTGTTCCCTAGGAGAGGAGGGCTCTGCCATCGGATGGTAGATAGAAGAAATGGGAAATCCCAGAAATGTCAAATATAGCATGAAAACTAAACAGGAAGGTTTGGTTTAATTTTCTTTTGTTGCTGACGAGTCAGTACCCCAAACCTGTCCAGTCACTCCCACAGATAGAATGCAAAGGAGGCCTACTTGGTATTTCCCTGTTCATCTGACGCCGTGTCCTTAAGCATAATAAACTCAGTTAACAAAAAGCATCACTAAGATTATATTTGACAGTACTAACTAGGTCAGCATTGCAGTATTTGCTTGATATGGACAATATGCATTCTTAGGAGTGGAGACCTGTTTCCTGGTAGGGAAAATCCCCTAGTATTACTCATCAAGGACAGGTAATAAGAGTTTGGATTTCTCTGGTGTCTCTTCTCTAAGAGTGCCAAGGTCTTTCTTCCACTTTACCTTGGTCACCTCTTTAGCTCTGTTGTAAAGGCAGAAGCAGGTGTTTTGGAGAAAGGAAAGTGGATGCAAATTTTACTAAGTTGACCCACTTCATGTTGATTTTGCTTGGGTCAAGATCAAGTCTCCTGCCTGATACAAAGTCATTAATCAACTTAGATTAGACGTTGAAGACATTATGTCCCAAGTAGGCCCATCCTGTGCTTAGTCATGTCTGACTGTTTATATATATGGTAGCTTATTTGATAAACATTATTACTGCTATATAGTAGCTTAAATAGATAATCCAAATTGACTAGTAATTTGCCATGCCATTACTTATATACTATTGTACCCAAGTTCAGTGTCTTTGTCTACATCAAGATGCCTCTTTTGGGGACTTCCCTGGCAGTCCAGTGGTTAAGACTCTGCACTTTCAATGCAGGAGGTGTGAGTTTGATACCTGGTCATGGAACTAAGATCCCACATGCTGTGGGTCATTGCCAGAAAAAGAAAAAAGGATGCTTCCTTTTATCAGTAGAAAAATAGAGTTGGCTCTGATTCTGACTGAGCTATACTGTTGCCAAGGCCTGGAGACATGGGTGCCTCAGGCAGCTACTATGGTATTTGCTTGGATCAATGTTTAAAATATATATTCTCACCGTTTATTTTAGTGGGAGAGAAATTGATTTTCCATTAAATTAAGTTCCTTTCATGTTTAGATTGAAAATGGGGAATCCACTACATGCATTGATGCTAATATAACATTTTCATGTATCTGGCATAGCTGTCCAGCTCACAGTTTTTCCATCACTTATAACTGGATAGTATAAGTCACTCACACACAAGAGGGTTGGTGTAGCTTCCAAGAATATAGTTGCACAGTCTCATTCAGAAAGAGTTTAAAAATTGCTTTTCTTGGTTTGGTTTGCCTTTTGGCAAAAATTTTCCACTTTTCTATTTCTCATTCTCCCTTCAGCTTTTTTGTATGATTTACTGAACCAGACAACTTCTTGGGAAGCCTATTAAAGGGATTAACATTTAAATATTACACAAAATCATTTGCTGCCAGTAAATGGCATGACCCCAGGTATGATTTGGTTTCAGATTTTCCTCTGGCTTCCAGGAACAAACAATCGTCTGGTCTCTGACTTGGTGGCCTGGCATCTATTGCATTGAACAACCTCTGTCATAAAACTAATCAGCAGAGGTAGGGTGACCCCAGTAAGCAGGAAATATAAACTTTCCAATTGAAGGTGCTTTCTGTTTCAGTGACAGTAGAATTAAGTTCAGTTTTACCAGTTGTGTAAGTGGAAACCTGAGGTAACTGCTGGTGGTTTTTGATATAGTCCCATGATGTTTACGGAGAAGGCAATGGCACCCCACTCCAGTACTCTTGCCTGGAAAATCCCATGGATGGAGGAGCCTGGTAGGCTGCAGTCCATGGGGTCGCTCAGAGTCGGACACTACTGAGCGACTTCACTTTCACTTTTCACTTTCACGCATTGGAGAAGGAAATGGCAACCCACTCCAGTGTTCTTGCCTGGAGAATCCCAGGGACGGGGGAGCCTGGTGGGCTGCTGTGTATGGGGTCGCACAGAGTCGGACACGACTGAAGTGACTTAGCAGCAGCAGCAGCAGCATGATGTTTAGGGCTTCCCTGGTGGCTCAGACGGTAAAAGCCTCTGCCTACAATGCGGGAACCTTGGGTTCAATCCCTGGGTTAGGAAGATCCCCTGGAGAAGGAAATGGAAACTCACTCCAGTACTCTTGCCTGGAAAATTCCATGGATGGAGGAGCCTGGTGGGCTACAGTTGATGGGGTCACAAAGAGTTGGACATGACTGAGTGACTTCACTTTCACCATGTTTAAAATTTTGAGATGGATACTTCTGTTGTATCCTAAGGAAGATTTCACATTTTAAGATATCTTATCTGAAATAAGATAGGTTATTGCCTAATCCTGGCTAATGAGCACTGAGTGGAAGTGATAACACGTCATTTCCGGCCAACCAGTTTAAAAGCAAAGGCGAGTCCCTTGCTCTATCCCATCCCTTGCTGAAGCCTGAAGCCATTTTTTAAGCTGGTGGTATGACAACCCGATCGGATCGCTTGCTCCACTGCCAGACTGGGTCCCTGAATGACTAGACGGAGCTGAATACTTTGCTGACCTGCATTAGACGTGTCAATACCAAGAAGCCAAGAAGTGTCGTATCCTTGGGATTTGGGGAATCTATTTGGCATTCTGACTAATACAGTTGGTGTTCTGGGAAGCTACCTGGCTGGCCCACTCCTTTCTCTGATTGGATTTTGTATCTGTTTTACGACTTAATCCCATCTTGTTGTTTAGTCGTTAAGTCATGTCCAACTCTTTTGTGACCCCATGGACTGTAGCCCGCCAGGCTCATCTGTCCAAGGGATTTCTCAGGCAAGAATACTGAAGTGGGTTGCTATTTCCTTCTCCAGGGGATCTTCCTGACCCAGGAATCAAACCTGTGTCTCCTGCATTGTCAGGTGGATTCTTTACCACTGAGCTTCCTTGGAAGCCAAATTCCATGTTCCTTTCTTCTTTATTTGTAAGCCTAAGGTGCTTCGTGGACAGTCCAGGTTTGGCTTGACTTTTATTGAACTCTTGGAAGGGATACTTCATGAGTTCTGGACTGATGAGTGCTGTCAACAAGCCATATAGCAGTCACTCAGTTTTGAGTTTTCAGGATAGAAGCAGAGAAGGGAGTGAATGCTGGAAAAGGGAGTGGAAAGAAAGCAGACTAGGACACTGGGAATAATGAATATTTTAAAATGATTAGAATTGAGGGGAAATAGATACAAAGGGAACTAAGGTCTTCTTGCATTGCGGTCACTCATGGACTCAATCAATAATGCCCTCTTTCTCCCTGCTAAAATCATTTGTCCAGTATGTACCTGATAAGATTTGTTCTAGGCCAGATCCTGAGCTACAGAGAGAGGAAGGACATATGCCTTGGCCTCCAGGAGCTGATATTTTGGTAGGGGAAGTGTTCACAGAGCAGGGCATTTGCAGTTCATGGAAGCAGGAAAGCAGTATAGAAACTGCAGGTGCACTAGAGCGGGTGTAAGGATTTCAGGGTGGAGTGAAAGCTGCTGCCAGGGCAGTAATGTCTTTAGGGACTGATCCAAGGCTTTGAGGTGCAAGAATGTTATCATATCAGTGTCCCTAGACATTAGCAAGTTAACTTTTGGACTCAGTGTATTCTTACTTCTTACAGTAGTGGTGTAGAAACTAAATATCAGTGCCTGAATTTTTAAGATAGAAAGATACCTTCCAGATATTGTATCAAAGAAGTGACAGTAAGAATTTGTCACTAATAATAACTACCAGTGTATTGAGGGCTAAGTGCAAACCTTGTGCACCATCTGTGCATTAGATCATCTCTTCCCACAAACGTCTTATAGTGTTGGTGCTTATCTCTTTGTTATAATTTCAGAGACAAGGGAACTGAGCCTCAAAGAGATTATGTTAGTTGCCTAACTAAGAAAATGGTTGTGTTGGGTTTTGAATACTGTAGAGTTTGCTACCATAGGCCATGCTTCTCTTCATTAAGTTGTATTGCAAGCCTAGCAAGGAGAGGAAACTAATCCTTGAAGTACCTTGGTGAACATGAAAGAAAAGCAGATGGAACTGGATGTCTTGGAGCCACAGTGATCCCTGTGCCATGATAAAACCTCCTCTCCAGTAACCAGAGGGCTGTTACCACCTAGGGGCAGTGTTGGCTATGCAGGCAGGGCTATACAAGTTCTGACAAGTTGTTTAAGGTTACTTTTCTAGACTAGCACATGTCCTCCAGATATGAGCACTTGTTCAGAGATCAGAGTGTCAGAATATTAACTTCTAACTCTGACAAATGGAGCTATAATAATTATAGTTTATTGACAGAATCAAGAGTATAGAATACTGTCTGAGTTGCTGTTGAGTTACAAAAGCATACAGACCCTCTTCCTTCTCTTCATTAACTTCTCTTCCGTGAGGATTTCTTACCATGGATTAGTTTACATCTTTCTCCATCATTACCTGGTTGTATTCAGCTTCCCCTGCTTTGAGTTGGAAGGTAAATCAAATTGGCTTGGGAGAGGGTGGCCTCTTTAGCTGTGGAGACTTCCTTAGTTCACTTTTGCAAGGACTGCAGGCTCTGAATGAGAACACCTCTACATGTACCCCAGTGCACAGAGCCGAGGCAGAGTCCTGGGCAGCATGAGAAGGAACTCAGAGGGGTTCCACAGCCTGAGCTGCACTGGGATGGGCCATGTGGCTGCACTTGGAAAGCTGAGCAAGATTTTTTCAGGAAGAGAAGATGGGAAAGACATTCCTCAGGAGGAGGGTGTGGCCTGTGTAAAGCTTGGAAGTCTAAACAATGACCTGAGTGTTCAGGGCAATAGTTAGCAGATTCATGTGGCTGGAAGCCAGGATGCTTGCGGAGACTAGAAGCTTCTGGAGGCCAGAGGCTCTTCTCTCTGCATATTCAGCAAGGGCTGACCAGAGTGGATACTGAACCAAAGTTTCTTGCATGAACGCATTGGTGATTGAACAAATGAAGGAAAAAAGAAATCATGGGAAGACCTATGACCTTCCCTAAACCCCTTACTTTAATTAGTACCCTGTTTGATCTTAGTGGGAGTGGGGCCACACTTGTCTTTGCTCTATATCTGTGGACTTCAGACTTATCTTTAAGAGAAGAGGACCTCTTCCTTCTCTTTCTCTCCTTTCGGTAGTTAATTCTGTTTAAAATTTTAGCATAATCCACTTGTCTTTTTTTCTGCTAGTTTCTTTGTTTCTCTATCTAGTATCTGGTTTTACTGGAGAAAGAGCTAGATTTGTAGTCAGAAGCCTTGGATGCTAACCTCAAGTTTACCCTTCCTGACTGGGTAAACATTTGTAACTCACTTGATCATTTGATGCCTCAATCATTTCTAAAATGTGAATAATAACACTTACCTCATAGGAATGTTATTAGGCTCAAATGTACCATGTGAGTGTTTCTCATTGTATGGTCTGCAGATTTTTGATAGAAAATGAAGGAAGCGTCCATCTTTTGACTCTTTGAGTATGGAAAGTTAAGGTTGGACAAAATACATAAAATTCTCAAACTTTTCATGTGTTAAAATATCTTTTGATCACCAAAAGGGGAAGATGGTGGGTGGAAAGTATAAAATGCAGTTTTGGGGAGCAGGCACTGTTTATTGCCTACTTGATATCCCTTCCGTTGTCTTCTATCAGAACCCTGGCTTGTTGTAGTATCAGATATGCCCAGCTCCACTGCACCTGGTCTTTGGCAGTTCAGAACTTGGTACTGTAACTCCATCCTCTCTGCTGGCACAGACTACAGGTCGGAGGTGATGTTTGAGTGGGGTCTTGTGAGGTGGGTAGGAGCTTCCTCGAAGCACAGAAGCAGAGGTAGGGAACTCTGTGCAGAAGGCCCAAACCACTCACCATGTCATGGTTCGTGTGTGAGAAGGGCCCCGGTTCACTCAGACCTTTGTCCTGGGTCTGAGTAATGGAGCTTTGTGAAAGTCAGGGGTAGAGGGAAATGACATAAATCATTAGCTTCTTTTTCTCCAGTCCCAGCATTATTTGCTCACAGGATTGTGCCCTCTGTTATAATTGCGTGCTGTATTTGGGGAAACAGGGTTTTCCCCAGGCCAACTTGAGACACACCCTAATCCTCCCTGCTCAAATGCGCAGGGAGCAGTGGGGAGGAGCAGCTCTCCAACAATAGTGGAAGCGTTCTGCCTCTCAGACACTCATAGGTGCTGCCCCTGGGAGGTAGGGGTGAGTAATCTCCCCGGGGAATAGGGCACCGTGAGCTCAAGCCTCAGGTTAGCAGCAGCAGCTACCCTGTCCACGGCCTTTGTTCCCGTGCCTAAAGGCGGAAAGCCTTGTCGAAGACTACCAGTGCGGCAAGCAGCTGGGGATGACAGGTGCTCCTCAGAGACAGGTGCAAAGGCAAGGCTATGCCAGACAGACCCCAAAGGCTACTGGCACGAGGGTGGAAAAGGAAAGGCAGACTTGGGCACTCTGGAGCAAACTAAAGGAGGTTCACTCCGCTTCTGCAGGTGCACCCTTAGACTTCAGTCATCAGATCTATTTAAGAGGGAATTTGCTCCCCTCCACCCAGTCTGGATCAGGTGTCCTCCTCTGGGATAATGCATACCTCAGTCCGTGTTGTTACAAACACCTGCCCTGTTCTGCTAATCCCTTCACAAGACTCTGGGGCTGGGGCCCCTGTCACACTGAGGGCTCATGCCTCAGTTTCCCCAGTACATCATAAAAGAAGTGCCCAGTGAATGAAGGAATACATTTATTTTAAACATCTCAGCAGCATTCAGGCCCAATTTTCTAAGTTTAGCATCATCATCACCACTCTGCACATTCCTTTATTACTCAAAATGACAATTTTAAGTTTTAATCTATGACTAGCTGTCATATTGAAAAAAACCACTGAAAAATTCATTGCAGCACTATTTACAATAGTGGAAGCAACCTAATTGTCCATTGACAGAGGAATGCATAAAGAAGATGTGGTACATATACACAGTGGAATATTACTCAGCCATAAAAAATGAAATACTGCTTTTTGCAGCAGCATGGATGGACCTAGAGATTATCATACTAATAGAAGTAAGTCAGACAAAAACAAATATATCACTTATATGTGGAATCTAAAAAAAAAAACGATACAAATGAAATTATTTACAAAACAGAAATGGACTCACAGACTTTGAAAACAAACATATGATTATCAAAGGAGAAAGGTGGAGGGAAGGGATAAATTTGGACTTTAGGATTAACATATACATTCTACTATATATAAAATAGATTATCAACAAGGATCTACCATATAGCACAGGGAACTCTACTCAGTATTCTGTGATAACCTATATGGAAAAGGAATCTGAAAAATAATGAATATAGCATGGATAGCAGTCACTTTGCTGTGCACCTGAAACTAACACAACATTGTAAATCAACAGTACTGCAATATAAAATACAAATTAAAACAAAGGCTAGTTCCTTCTTTACTTATGATAAACCAGAGGCCACCCTATTGTTTATGTCTGTCATGCCCCAAATTGGAGAAGGTATACAGTTGACAAAGGCATTTTACACACAGGGTTCCAAAGTGGTTCTCATAGTACCCTTAGGTCAAGAAGAAGCTGCCATTCTGTGCAGAGGCAAGGAACCTGAGGCTTACGGAGACTGGTGACCTGCCCTGGTCAACACTGTGGGTGTGTGGACAGCTGAAACTTGGTTCCCCCTTCTCCTAAGGCTCCACTCAGTAGACCTTCTGCTCCATTTGCTGCCTCACCCAAGTCAAGTGGTTATTGTATAATTACTCCTTTAATAATAAAGGTGACTAATTCCCAGGTTTCTCTGTCTTGATGGTTTGAATTCTTTAATAGGCAAATAAGCTGCTTTACAGAAATGCACAAGAAAGAAAATTAATGCTGCTCTTTAAACTAAAAATCAAGTGGTTATTATAATAATGTTGGCGATACGGTCAGGATTTCTGCCACTTCCTCAGCAGCATTTGATGGCTCGCTGTTTGTACGTTTTTGGATGTTCTTCCTAAGCCCTCCTGTGTTAGGTAATACTGCTTACAGCTTTCGAATCTCAGTGAGAGGATATGGTATGAAAATAAAGATCAAAGTATTTTCTTCTCAAAATTTAGAAGATTGGGAGGAGGGAAAGATCAAATACTTGAGTAAACATGGCAGAGAAGAACAGTTCTAACACATTATAATTCTGGAATTTTTTTTCTTTTTAACATTTGTCAGATTCCTCATTTCATGCTCATGCTTGTTACTCAACATTATTGCCTCTGAATGTCGTGATCACATGCTGAAACCAACCTGACCACCCAGCACGAAATTTTTACCTAGGATTCAAGAGATGAGATGAAGCCTCTTTCAGAGCTCCCTGCCAGTGTCTGCAGTGGCTTCAGGGTAAGAGATCTGGAAGAAGAAGTTAAACTTTTTCCACTTTTATTCAGCTTAAAGGATTAGCCCCTGTCTTTATCCCAAGGCACCCTAATGAGAAACTTTAGAGATTGCCTCTGATGCTATTTCCTGTGTGCTGTTTTCTGGGTGAAACCAGGGATAAGCCCTTTCTATGACCCATAGAAGCTGTGTAGAGTTCTCCCATTCCTCAGGACTCAGAACTGTCAGCTGCTGAGTGAGAGCTGTAAGGAATATGCAAGGTGAAGTCATTTCTACTCTCAAGCCTGGACTTCCCCTCGAGGAGAGGAGAAAGAAGTCCCCTTGGGCCATTAGCTGGCAGCCCTCTTCCCTCAGGTGGCCTCCTGTGGGAAGGCCCACATGGTGAGCCCCACCGTGAAGCTGAAGCTGGCTTCCCCTCTCCAGACCTCTCTGGCAGTCCAAGGGATGCATCAGCTGCTGAGCACAGTGTGCTATGGGAACCCTCCCAACAGTTTTGATCCCAAACCCTGTGTGCTTTTGGATTGGCTTGCAGTGAAAGTAGAAGAATAATGTCAGGGAGACCCAAAGAATTCAGGGAAATGGGAATCCTTTATCACATGGAACCAAGGGCAAGGAACCTCAGGGCTTGGAGAAGCCTTGATAGTTGTCCAGTCCAGCCTCCCATGGCCCACCACATGGCATCCGGCAGGCACACCTCTACAGATAGGGAGTGTTCTGCTTCACCTCTCCTTTCCAACTCATCCCATCCCATCCCACCCAGAAGCATCCTGACTCTATGAACGTGGAATGTGGATCACAACATTAATTGTGGATAGAACTGAATTTGGGTTACATATAAGATATATAAGAAAAATATCTACCCTCTTCCATAAGTCTGACACCCCATTATTCCCAACTCCTTTGATACCTTTTTAATTGACTTGATAGAAAATTCAGTGATCAGTCTCCAGGGGCTTTTTGAGTATGCTCTCGGTTCCTACTGGGAACCTCTCCCCAGGTAAGAATCACAGACAGAGTTGTAAATTTCTTTACTTTAGACCCCAAAAGTCCTTCCATTCACAATTCCTGTCTGCTTTGCCCTGGAATCTACTCTGTCTTCCTGAAAAGTACCTACTATGTGCATGCAGGGCTGGGACTGGAGGTAGTGGTTAAAGGAGTAGCATTTGCGCCATCCCTTTCTCCATACAGAGCAATTTCTCAGCGCCTGGACACTATTGCCCTTCCTGACTGCAACCACACAGTGGGTTCACTGGGCTATTGGCTCTGCTCCTTGACAACCTGCCTCTGAGAGGGAGATGGTTCTTTCTGACCCTCTTCTTTGTCTCAGATGTTCTTGCAGGGAGCAGGAGAGAGTATGTGGGGTGGTGGGGGAGGTGATAGCAAGGCTCCATGTCTGATCCTCTCAAGCATTCAGTATAGTGCTCAACACACGGTACATGCTCGGTAAATTTTTACTGAATGAATAAATGAATGAGTAATAAGTGATTGATGTTGACTCAGAGGAAGCTGTATTCCCTCTCCAATCTCTCTCGGTACTCTCTCATCTTCTGATGGGGACCGGGTATGAAAGAAGAGCTCTTCTTCCTCAGCAGGGAAGAGGAGATGAGCGTTTTTGAACACCTGCTATGTGTTGGGAACTTTACATATCAGTCAGTCAGTCAGTCAGTTCAGTCGCTCAGTCGTGTCCGACTCTTTGAGACCCCATGAATTGCAGCACGCCAGGCCTCCCTGTCCATCACCAACTCCTGGAGTTTACCCAAACTTGTGTTCATTGAGTTGGTGATGCCATCCAACCATCTCATTCTCTATCGACTCCTTCTTTTCCTGCCTTCAATCTTTCACAGCATCAGGGTCTTTTACAATGAGTCAGCTCTTCACATCAGGTGGCCAAAGTAGTGGAGTTTCAGCTTTAACATCAGTCCTTCCAAAGAACACCCAGGACTGATCTCCTTTAGGATGGACTGGTTGGATCTCCTTGCAGTCCAAGGGACTCTCAAGAGTCTTCTCCAACACCACAGTTCAAAAGAATCTATTCTTCGGTGGTCAGCTTTCTTTATAGTCCAACTCTCACATCCATACATGACTACTGGAAAAACCATAGCCTTGACTAGATGGACCTTTGTTGACAAAGTAATATCTTTGTTTATTAATATGCTGTCTAGGTTGGTCATAACTTTCCTTCTAAGGAGTAAGTGTCTTTTAATTTCATGGCTGCAATCACCATCTCCAGTGATTTGGGAGCTCCCAAAAAACAAAGTCAGCCACTGTTTCCACTGTTTTCCCATCTATTTGCCATGAAGTGATGGGACCGGATGCCATGATCTTAGTTTTCTGAATGTTGAGCTTTAAGCCAACTTTTTCATGCTCCTCTTTCACTTTCATCAAGAGGCTTTTTAGTTCTTCTTCACTTTCTGCCATAAAGGTGGTGTCATCTGTATATCTGAGGTTATTGATATTTTTCCTGGCAATCTTGATTCCAGCTTGTGCTTCCTCCAGCCCAGCATTTCGTTTGATGGACTCTGCATATAAGTTAAATAAGCAGGGTGACAATATACAGCCTTGACATACTCATTTTCATATTCCCTCAGAAAGTCCTCATAGCAACTCTTTGAAGCACGGTTGCTGTCTTCATTTTACAGAGGAGGAAACTGAGATTCTGATTGGCTCATCACTTGTTTAAGGACATAAAACAGGTAAACAGCGTGATAAGATTTAGAATACCTCAGTCTGTCTGGCTTCAAAGACTTTCTTGTCTTTACACTGCACCAAGTTGGCCTCTTGACAGGGTTGTGGTGAGAACTGGTTGGGCCTCTGCACCAGGCCCACAGCCTTATATCCCAGGTTTTCTCAGGACACGCACCTGAGTAGGCCTTTGGTGTCTGACCCTGAGCACCCACTTGGTACTTGGTCATCTTCTTGGGCCATCTAAAACATATGGAGGCCTGAGAGCTGCTGCTTACATGGTCTGGGCAACGGATCATATTCTAGTCTACCAGGCATTCAGCTTGATTTCCCGACTGGCTGGTGACCATGTGAATGTAAATAGGAATAGTCCCTGGAGAGGCCTATCCTCTGTGCTTATAGGAGGCAGGCAGAGCATCTTCCGAATATTCCCAAGAACATTTGTCTTTCATGACTGAGTGACCTGGACGCACTCCTTGCCTTTCTCATTTTCTCACTCCAGAGTGACTTGAAGGTCAAAGAGTTCTAGAAACACATTGGCCCAGTTTATCTGTGTGGGCTCAGGCCTCTTTGTGCCGAGATTCTTGGGCCTGTGAGTTGCATCATTGAATCCTAAGAGTAGGGCCTGCAGGACCAGGCAGACTCGAGTTCGGATGCACCAGCATGGTACTAGGACCAGTGCTTACTAGCTGCCTCAATGTCCTTCTCTGAAAAATAGGGGTAAACATGCCTATTGGAGTATTGGAGTACATTAGATGCTAAATAGATACAATTATTACTGTTGTTGAATTGGAGCTGGAAAGTCCTTTAGACGTCAGCCTGTGATTTACCTAAAATGTTTTCCAACTCACCCTTATATAGTATCTAAGATAGCTATTCTTGGTATTACTATTATTCCTGTACATTATGGAAACACAACATCTTAAAAGAGGTTCAGAAAGTTACCATCTTACTTTTAGTGCAGAAGAATGGAGTGGTAAAGACTGACAATTCTATTGCCCTTGAGCAAGTTGTCATCTCTGTGCCTGAATTTCCTCACTTATAAAAATGGGATGATTCTCCTTATGGGGTTAGTTATAAGGATTAATTGAGTTAACACCATAAAGCGTTTGGAATAGGCAAAGAGTGAGTGCTCAGTTGAGCCTTGCTTGGGAGGACGCATGGCCAGTAAGCAAGGGATTGGGATTCAGAACCAATTCTGATTCCATACAACACCTACTTTCTGCTGCCCTGGACCATCCCTCACTTAAATGCTTCTTTCACAGTGAAAGACTTTGGCATGGTCCAGCCACAGCATGCCTCCTATTATTCACTTCCTCAACCCCTGACTCCACCTCTGCCCCTCTCCCAACCCTCCTATTTTGTTTTTAATAGATGAGAAAATCCAGAAAGGTTAAGTAACTAAATCTTAATCTCATTTGTGGCAACTCAGGATTACCATCTGAGGCTCCTGACTTCCAGACTTACTTTTTTAGTGAACCTAACCTAATATCTAGAAATTAAGAAAGGAATGAGATACACCCACACACAGAGTGAAATAGCATATCTTGAATTTCATTCCTCCCTCCAACGAACACTCATAACTCTTGTGATCGGTAATTCATTCCAACAGTTCTGAGTTCTCCACGTGTGATTCAACATAGATTAATAGTGGCAAGTAAACAGGGTTTGGAGTCTCCATGGGAAAAGCACTTCTTTAGAAGTTCTGCATGACTGAGCTGCCGCGCATGCTTCTTCTGGACAGTGCCTGGAATTCCAGATAACATTTGTTCAGTTCCACATCCTCTTTTCTACCTCCCCAAGGATAGGACCAGTGAAGGCTGGGGTGGTGAGATTCACATGTCAGATAGAGGGAAGACGGTCCCAGTGGCTCCCTGGAGGGTGTGCTGAGGAGGGCTGGCTCATATGCTGGAATTCCCAAATAAAAACAAACAAAAAAATCTATCATCACATTGGTGTAGAGTTCTTACTTTTCAAGAGTTGTATTTCCTGGCGCCTGTTTCCTCCTGCTGCAGCACAAAATGTTTCTGTAAGTGCGAGCTCCTAGTGCCAAGAGAAGATATACGGATCAGCTTGGGAAATAACTTTGGCATTCAAGGTGGCCCTGTAGCATTTAACCTTAGCCTCCCTTTGCAGTTTACCTTGCATGACATTCGTTCATGCAGCCCGTACTCCAGCCAAGGTGAACGGCTCATAATGTCCATGCCCTAGTGGCCTCCTTGCCTTGGTTCAGACAGGCCTCTTTCCCTGAAATATCTTCCTAGAATGCCCAAGCTCATCCTCTCTACTAGCCTGATCCTACCTAGTCTTCAAGATATAGCTTACATGCTGCCTCTTAACATCCTGTCTGATCTCTGGAACTGATGCTTCTTCTTCCATCCTCTCAAAGATTTGTCTCATTATTCATTCAGCAAGTATTTGCTGAGTTCCTCCCATGAACCAGGTACTATTCTAGGTATTAGGGGTACCTCAGTGAACAAAGATCTCTGACTTTGGAGAATTTATCTTATGGTATTTCCCTTAATTTATTGCTAATGCTGGACATACATAGTCCTCCTGACAAATATTATGCCGCTCAAGATCAAATTGATGTCATGTCTTATACCTTTGTGTATCCTTTCAGTGACCTCTTATTGCTCTTGGTATAAGCACATAAGTACTGAACATTCCTTCCTTAACCTTCTTTGCATCCAGCCTACTTCATATATTTTCCTTCTGGCGTTCTCTATTCCTGCTTCCTTTCAGTCTCCTCTGCTTACTCTGCCACAGTGCCTTTACACATGCATTCCTTCTGAATGGAATTATCTCCTGTCTACTTAGTTACCTTCGGATCTCAGCTGAAGCATTATTTCCCGAGGAGAGCTTCCTTGGCTTCCCTGACTAAATTAAATACCTTGATAGCATAGCAATTATATCACATTTGCCAGTTTACTTGTATCCATGACCGCTTCACTAATTTCTGTCTCCCATTTCAAATGGCAAGTAACTCATAGGCAGAAGTGGTGTCTGTTTTTATTTATCATTAGCATTCCCAGTACTGAGTAGGGAGTCGGTAAGTATTTGTTGAATGTATCAATGAATGAATACCCTTTAAATGTTGTATAGGCAAATTATCCACAGTGTGCTCATACGATAGATAGTACATTGGACTTCTGTCCATAGTGGGCTCACTTGGAAGCACTCTGTTCTTTCTATGCGTTTTTGGTTGTTTGAACATCCGACCTGATTTGTGTTTCAGAAAACATGGTTGCCCTAACTGGAGCAACGTTCTGTGCATAGAGAAGGTGCTCAGTATATTTTTATGATTGCTAATTGAATAAAGAAATGAATTCAAAGTGTGGTAGAATGAGGCAGTAGATGGGAGTGAGAATCACATATCAGTGGGAATTTTGTTGTAGCTAAAGCTGACAGTGATACGTCTACTAAGATATGGATGTGCACATTTCAGAAAGGCTCATCAAAAGAAGGCTCAGGCCTGCTGGAGGTCTGTTTATATTGTGTCAATGAGGGATAAAGTGGATCTCACTGGAATTGTCACTTGAGGCCTACAGAGTTTAACCTAAAGACCTTGCTGTCTATATAGAAGACTAGTTGAAATGGAAGATAAAGTTTTCTTTTAAGTGACAGAAAAGAGTAACATTATGTAGAAATTTTTTGCTTGTTATTTGCTTTCTAAAAAGAAATCAGTAATTATATCTTAAGTCTACTAAATAAAGGAAAACAGTTGTCAGTTTTAAAAGTAAGTTCAAATCTATTAGCTTATTTTTATTATGTTCCAGAGTGATATCATTGTTCCCATTTTTTTTTTTTTCCCCACAGATGAGGAAATTGAGGCTCAGAAATCCATGCCCAAGGACATGTGGCTGTTGTTTCAGCCAGGAATGTCTAGGTTATGCTGTGGTAAGAAGAGTTCCAAAACCTCTGAGTGCAATATAGGTTTGTTTTCTTGCTGATGCTATTTGTTTGTTTTCTGTGCTAGGAGACTCTGCACAGGCCTTATTCCAACATACGATGTTTTCCCCTACCCCTGAGCCTTTCCACAGGTTGTTCCCTTTGCCTGGAATCTTCTTCCTTCTTCTCTATCTGGTAAACTTTTACTTGTTCTTCAAGATGTAGATGAAGCTTCACACTTTCTTCTTTTTTCTTTTCATTTTTTAGTAGCTGACAAGTAGAAGGTTTATATTTATTAGAACATTATGTTACCCCATTGTCTATACATCCAGAAGTATATGTCCCTCCCTTCCCTCTTATTTACAGAGTCAAGCAATCTATGTTAGCAAGATACCAAGATAAAGGTAGCAAAATCTTGGGGAATCTTGGTTCCTAATGCAGGAGTGTATGTAAACAAAAAGATGATCAGAAATCTATCTGCCATCCTTGGTTAAATATCCAAAAAAGATTGCACTATAGCACAATAAACATCCCTAAATTCTTTAGCCCAATTATTATTAGATAACCAGAATGCCTTTGATTTTCTACTGGCTAAATAAGTAGGCAGTTATGCTATTGCTCACACTTATGAGTTATTTTTTAATTTAATTGTTTATTTTATATTGGAGTAGAGTTAATTTACAATGTTGTAGTTTCAGGTGTACAGCAAATTGACTCAGTTATATGTGTGTGTGTGTGTGTGTGTGTGTGTGTGTGTGTGTGTGTGTATACATATATCCATCCTTTTTCAGATGCTTTTTCCATGTAGGTTATTATAGACTATTGAGCAGAGTTCCCTGTGCTACACAATAGGTCCTTGTTGATTATTTATTTTATATATAGAACTGTGTATATGTTAATCCCAGTGTCCTGATTTATCTGCCTGTGCCCTCCCCCCCATTTCCCCTTTGGTAACTATAGTGTGTTTTTTAAGTTTGTGAGTCTGTGTTTTGTAAATAATTTCACTTGTATACAATTTTTTTCTTGAAAACCTTCCCTGAACTGGGTGAAATGGTTCTGAGCCTGACATTCACAGAATTCTCTGGACTTATGCCATCGGATTATCTTGCCATTTTTGGTTTACTTGGCCATCAACTTTGTGCCACAAAGTAGACTTTGTGCCTCTTGGAGGAAAGTACTGTGCCTTGATTATTTCTGCATTCTCAGTGACATTCATGAAGCCTGACTCCAAACAAGTTCTAACTGAATGAAGAATGACTTAAGCATGATTGAGAGAGTTTAGCTTGGGAGAAAGTTGAGAATGATGGGCTGTCCACTATAGTCAATTATACCACAATTCTGGTATGGTGTTTAATTTTGAGAAGGTGGACACTGTGAGGCATGTCAATTTGATTTACTATAAACTGTATTCTAGATTAGTTGATCCATATTAAGCTATTGACTAAAATGTTTAGGACTCACCATTTAATCCTGATGAAAACCTAGCAAGTACAATTGTTTTTCAGACATTCATACAAAGTTTCTTGCTCCTGGCAATAGTAGATCATCAAAGCTAACCACATCTCAAGACCATTCCATCTAAATAAATTTGAATAAAATTTAACCTGTCAGTTTTCTCAAGAGTTAGTTGCATCTTTTTTGTTGCTTTTGGTTAGCTTGATATATTGTTGTTTTTTCTTTTCTCTCATAGCTCTGGACTTTGACAGATCATCATTTATAATTTGGTAAGTCGCTTTGGTAATACACCTGTTGACTGACTAATTACAAAGATTGAAAATATGAACTTTCAGTCAGTGAGGAACAGGAGACTTTTTAAATGAGTTTTCTCATTACATCCCATTAGCATCATCCAGAAGGGAGTAGTTGTCAGAAAAATAATGGACACATGTTCCAGGCTCTCTCTAAAACTTGTGTGGGCATTTCAACTTTACAGGACTATGTGTAATTTTAGTAGGGCACTGCAGACACGATGTAGCTATATATACCTGTGTGGGCACACCCAGAATATGAACATGATCAGAAAAACAGGCCTTCCTTTTTGAGCCCCAGACTGGGGTACTAAGAGCATTTGTGATGCTTCGAGGTCCTCTGGCCCATTCTCAGGTTGCTGAAGTAGGAGAATGAGCCTGGTTTTGGAATGGAAACACTGGAGTCCACATCCCACTTTTTCTTGCTTGGTTTGTCAAAGATTTATCACACAGGAGTCATCTTTGCTTTCCTGCTGGCCGGCAGCCTTTGGCTCAGGGCTTAATAGGCTGAGAATGCCTGTAAGGAGGTCATGGTTTTCAACTGAACTGAATTTTGCTGTTCAGATGTCCCTGCTACATGGTCCTCTGATCCTGGGCAAGTTGCTTAAATTCTCTTAGACATGGTCTCCTTGTTTGTTCAAAGGAGGATAACATTTACCTTACTGAGAGTGGCATTTGTAATATGTCTGGTTGTCTTGGTGTTCACTAATGATCAGTTCCTTTTGCAGTTGTTCTCTAGTGTTTGGGGGTGGAAGAGACTGATTTAATAATTCCTCCTCTCTTCTCCACAACTCTCAACGTACATCATTCATGAAGGGGACAGGAGAGGCCATCTGGGTCAACCCCAGTGCCTAGTATGTGAATCTGGGTGGGGTGAATCTGTGTTTTATCTCTGCCAAAACTGACACTTACGGTTAAGTGTCCTTACACTGAATGTCGGATAACTGAAACGTTGACTGACATTGGGAAACTTAAAAAACATTATTTTTTTCCACTTGTTATTGACCTTGTGGCTCCTGATTCCACTAAAAACCAAAATTAGAGATTTCATGGTACTGCCTTAAAGTCTTTTGAAGGTACTTTTGGTTAGCCAAACTACAGAGTGCAGGGGCTCTCCTGAGGACTTCTTCCCCGTATGAGATTGGAAGGTAGATTTTAATAAGGGATAGTCATGCAAATACCCCTCTGACTCTTTCCAAATGTTCCAGCTTATTATGGCTTTGGTCATCTTCTGGCATTTTCTTCCATCAATATGAATTAAAATCTCAAAGTACAAAGGAAAGAAAAAAAATAATAACTCAAGTTCTAGGATCATCTACAAAGTCTGACTATTTCTTGTTTCAAATAGCAGGGAAAAAATAAGGCTATTTCTTTCTCTGTCCAGCTTCAATATAAACAGATCACTTTCAGATCAGAAAGATTTTTTGAAATTTCTCAGACTTTCCTATATTTCTTGAATATATTTCAGAACATAAAGCATTGTGATGTCACCTGTATGTGGAATCTGAAAAAAATGATACAAATAAACTTTTTACAAAACAAAAATAAGCTCACAGACATAGGAAATAAACTGATGGTTACCAAAAGGGAAAGTGTGTGTGTGGGGGGATAAATTAGGAATTTGGGATTAAAAGATACACACTACTATATATATTCAGATAAACAAGGACCTGCTGTATAGCACAGGGACTATATTCAATATCTTGTAAGAACCTATAATGAAAAAGAATCTGAAAAAGTATATATATATATATATATATATATATATACACACACACACACACAGACATAATTAGTTTGCTATATACCTGAAACATTGTAAATCAACTACAATTTAAAAATTAAAATTATAAAGGATAAAGTAGAATTAATGGAAAAATAAAATTGCTGCGAATCAGAATGAAAACAAAAATAGAACTGCCATATGACCTAGCAATTCCACTCCTGGGTATATATAGAAAAAAAAAAACAAACAACAACAACCAAACAACCAAAAACAGTAATTTGAAAAGATACATGCACTTCAGTGTTAATAGCAGCATTATTTACAGTTGCCAACATATGGAAGCAACCTAAAGTGTTCATCAACAGATGAATGGATAAAAAAAGCTGTGGTGTGATATATATACTTTCCAGAATGCTTCTCAATCATAAAAAAGAATGCTTCTCAATCATAAAAAAGAAAGAACAAAATTTTGCCATTTGCAGCAACATGGATCGATTTGGAGGGCGTTTGCTTGGCTTCCCTGGTGGCTCAGAGGCTAAAGCATCTGCCTCCAATGCAGGAGACCCTGGTTCGATCCCTGGGTGAGGAAGATCCCCTGGAGAAGGAAAGGGCAACCCACTCCAGTACTCTTGCCTGGAAAAACCCATGGACAGAGGAACCTGGTAGGCTACAGTCCACAGGGTCGCCAAGAGTCGGACACGACTGAGCGACTTCACTATGCTATAAGGCTATGGTCTTCCTGGGAGATGGTGAAGGACAGGGAAGCCTGGAGTGCTGCAGTCCGTGGAGTCGCAAAGAGTCGGACATGACTGCGCAACTGAGCAACAACAAAAATGCTAAGTGAAAAAAGCCAGAGAAACACAAATATTGTATGGTAGAGCTTATATGTAGAATCTAAAAAAAAATATACAACAAACTACTGAATATAACAAAAAAGAAGCAGACTTACAGGTATAAAGAACAAGCTAGTGGTTACCAGTGGAGAGGTAGAACAAGAGTGATACAGGGTGCAGGAGTGTACAAAGTGTTGGGTGTGTAAGGTGGTCTACTAGGATGTACAACATTAGGAATATAGCCAGTATTTTGTAATAGCTATAAATGGAGAGGAACCTTTAAAAACTGTGTACAAAAGTTGTCATGCCCTTTCACCTAAAGGAATAAAAAGTCCAAATCAGTTCAGTTCAGTGGCTCAGTCGTGTCCAAATAGAAATGTATATATGAAAACCAGCATAAAGTAAAGTAGTATCTTAACAGTGAACATGTAGCATATCTGATTTAACCACAGAATATTTGCCATCAGCGTACATCAAAGCTGTTACCTGAACAAACCATAAGTAAATTTAGCATTCCTCTAGTCTTTCAAGCATAATGCTGTATTTATTGAGATATTGCTAGTATGCAATTCATATTGCCTTGATTTTGACTGAATTATAAACAGTATTGGGTAAAATCCCTAAGAAAATAGCATACTTTGAGTGAATCCAAACTCTAGGCATGAAATACGAGGGTAAAACTTGAAATCCTGTTTTCTTCTTTTTTTTTTTTCTCTCTCTCCCCTGCTCCCTTTCCCTCCCTTCTTCCTTTCTTTTCCTCTCTCCCTCCCTCCCTCCCTCCCTCCCTCCCTTTCTGTTTTTTAAATTTTTGGTACTTGATTACAGAAAGCTTTGCTACATTTCTAAGAAAAGATTCCTCACCCACTCATTGACGGCACTAGTTTATCAGCTGTAATATTTTCACAGACTTCAGATTGTCATGAAAACTACCCCAGACTTGGTCGTGGGCAAGTGAGGCTCCTGTGTCTTCTGGTGAAACAGTGTCAGTGCGGTTCAGCAGACTTTCTACTGGCTGAGCTATCGACAGCTCAGGGACCCCCGCTTCCAGGCCTCAGATCCACGCCTCCTGTCAGATCAGCAGCAGCGTTAGATTCAAGATAAAGCACACGATAAATGTGATGTGATTGAAACGTCCTGAAACCTTCCTCCCACCACCCCCAGCCTGTGGAAGAATCGTCTTCCACAAAATCCATCCCTAGTGTCAAAAAGACTGGGGACTGCTGCTCTAGTTCTATAGGGATCCCATAGGGACTCGTCGATTTTTGTCTGGTAGAAAGCCAGGTAATTCCTATTTGGTGGAAAAGAAAGCCCCAAAGATCAAGGGTTATGGCCATGTGGGACAATGGCCAGTTTTCTATCTAATGCAGAGATCTATTATATGTTACCTATGTGTACCTAATTTCTCAAATACTTGTTATAGCATTTATTAATATCCTCATGCATTCATTTAATGCTTATTAGAGTCTGAAAATATACTTGAACAGTATGTGTGATGTTTTAAGAGAAAGTATATTTTGTATTTATATTGGTAGAAGCAATAAATCAAATGACATCTAGTGAGCTACAAGGTAGCATTGACTGTTATCAGGGAGCCAAGGTGATCTCTAGAAGTTTCCATACATTGTTTTATACCTGGTATGTGGTCAATGAATGCCTTACTGTTGCTGGCACTGCTGCCAATGGAAAGACAAGTATTGGGAGACCAGCTCAATGGGAAGCCATGAGTGCATGGCTGGTGCAGTCAGTTTTAACCCAACTATTGCTATCTCGGATCAGAGGATGAGGTAGTAAGAAAGTACCATGCAAGCATTGATAAGCAAGTCTAAATAAATTTCCTGTATATTAAAATATATTTTAACACACATTTTTGAGGAAGGAAAGGACAGCAAATAAAGTTTTGATTACAAAATCACAAGCTTATGAAAAGTATAAGATACTTTTGAGAATTCTTTGAAAGAAACTGATATTGGAGTATGCTCGAGGACATAATAACCATTAAAAATTTGACAACTTAAATACACTTTATCTTCAAAATATTTTTTTAAGAACCTCTCCTAGTCAAATTTAAAAAGCAGCTATAACTCTCTCATGAGAACTTCCATGAAAATTAAAGGCTTGGTAGGTTTTCCGAAATTAGCTCTTTATAAGAGGCTCATCTACACTAGAATTGCCTAGGGACAATATTAAAAATACAAATTCCTAGCTCCAATCTAAGACTTACTGAGTTACAGTCTTTAGACAATGGATACAGGAATGTAAGGGTGTGTATGTATGTGTGGGTGTGTGTGTGTTATGAACTTTAACATGCCCCCAGAAGATTTGGATGTGCCTTTGTCTAAGACCCACTGGTGGGGAAATAATTGTATGGATGGGCATCTGAGGTCAACAGCAGTCTAGGACCTTGCTGATTTTCTTGGTGAAGTCTTCTCCTGTTGACATATGTTAGGCACCACTGTGCATCATTCAGAGCTATCTGATCCTTAAGTAAAATTTTTGCAGGGAAGAGCCAATTCTGACTCCATGTTAGAACTGGTTCTTTGACTTGCTTTTCTTTGCTTTGGTATTATAATCATGCATAATGGCTATGCCTCAGAGAATCCTGCACCTCTGCCTGTTAAACTAAAGTCTTTGTTCAGGACCCTGTCCACCTGTGGATGGCAGGAAGGAGGAAATTAACACATCCCCTGCCTGGGAATTGCCGTTTTAGGAGATATTTACAAGATTAATGGCCTTTTTACTTTGTTTCCAGCTCCAACCCACCCCCCTCACCCCCACCAGTCTATAAAGAACATGGCATCCAGACCCTGAGAAGATAGTTATTTTGAGACATTAGTCTGCTATCTTCTCAGTCAGCTGGCCTTTGCCTCAACAGTCTCTAGGATTTCTTGGCCTGTCAGTGCAGGTGAGAAGAGTGAGCTTGGACTTGGTAGGAAACAAAATTACTCTTGTGAGGGGAAGTGAACTGCACAGTTATCCCAAGGGCCCAGGTCAACTATCCTAATTGGTTAGGTCTGAATTTAAACTTCCTCACTTTTTTCAAGGTACTTTGTGTGCTTGTCTACCTTCCTAGGAACTCTTCCACTATGGGGAGTAAAAACCAGTAACCACATTTCCAGAGCATAGGAACTTTCTAGAAGGCAAGTTAGCTTTGCCAATAAGAAGGCTTAAAGCTGATCGTATCTGTTGTTGACTCTTTTATTTCATTTTCCCATTATGATCTAACAAAACTAACTTCATGCACTCATGTTTTACAAAGTTCTTGGCAGTTTATATATATATATATATTTTTTTTTTTTAAAGGAAGCAGTATAAATACCATGATACAGGGTAATGATCCAGTCTTAGGTAGTATCAATAGGATGTAGTCAACAGTATCTACAAATAATGTTTAATGATGTAAGAAAATAGTTATTGAGTGCTCACTTTGTTCCAGACATTTCTTGTCTGTATTTTTCAAATTTTCTATGATAAACATTTATTAACTTTATAGCAGTGTCATAATTTTTATCTTTTAAGGCCTTTATTCCTATCTTTCATGAAGAAATTTGTTAACAAGTCTTAATGGTTAAGTGAAAATGAAGTTGCTCAGTTGTGTCCAACTCTTTGCGACCCTGTGGACTATAGCCCACCAGGCTCCTCCGTCCATGGGATTCTCCAGGCAAGAATACTGGACTGGGTTGCCATTTCCTTCTCCAGGGGATCTTCCTGACCCAGGGATTGAACCCAGGTCTCCTGCATTGCAGGCAGACAGGCAGACGCTTTAACCTCTGAGCCACCAGGGAAGCCCCTTGATGGTTAAGAAGATGTTAATGATTAATGTTTGACTAAGAGACTAATTCTGTTAAGAAATGTATTATCTTTCATTTTACATACTATCAGCAGTTTGCTAAATGCAAACAAGAAAGCTTTTTATTATTTAATCAGTCTGTCTTCTGCCTGGCAATACTTTAGCAGTTTCACTTACTTTATTTTAAAGTCAGAGACTTATTATTCAGATGTAAATTCAAATTATACTCCTTCTTACTTCCCTTCAACCTACTTTTCTTAATCTGAGTCAATAATGCTTTGTTTTCTTTTACCTGCATCAACAGTGTATATGCAAGGTCAGTTAATTCTTTGGTTGGAGGGAATTGCCAAACTTGGATAGAGTCTGTCCAGTCTTCCAATTAATCTGAGGCATATTTTGTCACAAATGCACAGAGTTTGTGCTGATAGCCACTGCAGACCAGGGTTAGAGTTTTCCCAGAGGAGCTTGATGGATAGGACAAGAAGTAGAAGGCGCAAGGGAGTGATTATGAAGTACACTGAGGAAACCCACGTGGGGAAGAAGAAAGTGAGGATATGATAGAGATGATGGAAAGTAACAAATTTGCAAACCCAGTGGATTGGAGCTCTTCGCTGGGCCAAAGAATTATAGGTGTGGACATCGTAGATTATGTGAGCTCGTAAGACAGGAGGAGGGTGTCCCAAAATGGGGTGTTAAGGAGAGAAATTCCAGACAGGTGTAGTATTGATTGATAAGGTCCAAGAAGTAACAAGGATAGCAGTGGAGAGGCCAGCCAGTAGATGAGTAATCCACATGGATGATGACATCATCAAGACTTTTATCAAGATGGTGAGAGAAGTGGTGAAAGAGTCACCAAGTTCTAAAGTCTTCAGGGGATGAAGACAGCAACAGTGAGGTGGATCTAATGATACACCCTTTAACGAAACTGACTTATTTGTTTTTGTTTTGGAGTAGGAATTAGGGAATGGGGAGGAGAAATGATGTGCAAGCAGCAGAGGGGATCAAAAAGGGCATTACCCCTGAAATAAAACATTCCTTATAAGACTCACCTTGGAGACTTCAGGCTGGCAGCTTTTCTCCTTTCTTATTCTTACTTTTTCCCTCTCTACTCTGCCTAGTTTATAGCTTGACACTATGTATCTGTTTCTCCCTCTTGAATCTAAATCAAAAATACTTAATGAATGTGAACTCATGTCATCAAAATGTGCTTACAGAGCTTTCAGGATTTTCAGGATTTTGGTTTTCCACAAATTGGGGAACCAACTTTCTTTGGAAATCTATTCCCTCAGAACCTCAAATAGCTTCATCAAATTCCTCTGGTCTTTGAGTCTTGCAGTAGTTTTGGCTTGAAATTCCCCTTTCCATCAGCATTTCTTTTCTTAAACAACTTCTCTCATGTACCCTCCACCATTACCTGGTCTCTGGCATCCCTCGGGGGAGGGGCAGGTTCCCTGGTCTGTACCCTCCACATATGCAGGCTCATTTGTCTTCTGAAATGGGCAACAGGCCTCTCCTGAATGGAATTTGAGTTTGAGTCCAGGCTTACCTAACTGTAAGATCTGTAGAAACTTATTAACATGTGAAGAATTAAGGATCAAAAAGATTGAAAAATTGGCCCAAGATCTTAGAACTCAGTTTTAAAAACCAGGGTAATGAGATTATAAAATTTGGACTTTCTCTATTGCCCCAAAATGCTTTTCATATGTTTTCTAACCATTGGTTTTAGGGGAACACTTTTCTCTTAATTCTAACACAGTATCTCAGATCATTATTTCCATTCTTTTTCAACTCACATAGAGCCTATATAAGAATGACAGTAACAAATCCACTCCTATGCATCAATAACCTGCACATCTTCCTGTTAATAGAATATATCTTTAAATTACATGACTACTGTTTTCTCTTGGGTCAGTCCCTAAGGTTGTTTCCATCATAAGCAATGATTCAAATGCTCAGTGTTTGGGAGGAAACACCTTTCCTGCATATCTCGTTCATGTGATGATGGGTAATTAGGATAACTGTGACTTCATTGCAGTCATGAGTTAGGCAACCAGGAGATCACATGTGGTGCTTAGAGTGATCTGCTTAGCACAAGCCATTTTCCATAAGCTACTCCTCTGTAGAAATCAGAGGTTTTCAAGTAGTTAGCCTATATTCAGTACGTTTCAGTGCTACCCAGTGGGCAAGGAAAAGAGGCAACTCATTTAAAGTAAAAGGGCAAGAGACTTGGAATCAAATGTGGATTCGAATACTGGTCCTGAAAGTTTCTGCCTATTAATCACCTCATCATCAGAGTTTTCAACAATAAAACATGATTCTTATATCCCTTTCTTAGGTCAACAATGAAAAACATATGGAGTGCCCATATATATAGGCTCTGAAAGTATTACTTTGTATAAAAGATTTTTTAGAGACTTGATATCTTAGTATTTGTTTCAAAGTATTTGACACTTCGCATCAAGGTGACTTGATGCAAATAACATTTTAAATTATAACTTTCTTTGGATGCAATATTTTTAGTATATTAAAGCAATCATATGGCTATTCGAATGGAGATTTTTTTTTTCTTATGTTTTACATGTTTGTGAGGTTCTAGATGCTGGGTTAAGTTGTTTTGTTTTTTTTTTTTTCCTTTCAACAACAAAAAAATAATGATGTTTCTAATATGGTTTTGTATATCCTAACACAGTAGGCAAGAACAGATCTTTGTTGAAAGTTAGTGTTCTTAAGAAATCAGAGTAAAATTAAATGGTTATTACTTTTACTCATACAACAATAAGAACTTCTCACAAAAGGTACAAAGGACTTTCAGATCTATTATCTTATTAGAACTAAATCCTGAACACTCCTGAGAGGTAGAAGGATTTGCATTTGCTATTAAGCTTAATCTTGATCTGATATTTGAGATATCAGCTTCTAATTAAAATGTATTTATCTTTATACAAATTCAATTCTTGGTCTATTTTATAGACAAATGAATCATATGTATTCTCTTCATTCTAATTCTCAACTTCTCCTTACTAATTTTCAACTTGCCCTCTACACACACATCTATAAATCTCATCCATCAACTCAAAATAATAGTGTTTATGCTGCTTGGAGTGGGTGGTGTGTTTAGATGGAAAGCTAACCAGTGTTCTTTCATCCTCTGCAATCCCACTGAACAACTGTCAAAATAATAGTATCCTAGGCCCGTGAGATCCAAAGGCAAGTCTTGGCTGTGTGCGAGGGGGAATACAATGAAAAGAAAACAAACTGTGGAGTTCACCTGAGCCAAGCAGCACTCCATCCTGTTTATTATTTGCAGAGTGCTGGTGTTATTTCAGTCATGTTGTCATTTTGAATGTGGCCATTGAAATTCCTGCCATCACTGTGAGACTTATCATTGCAATCTCGTGTTCCAGAGACGGGCTTTTTGGCCATTGCTGGTGACATATATGCAGGGGATGAAAAAGAGTCTTTAGATTAGCCATGTGTGTGGGTGTGTGTGAGCTTATGTGTGTATGTATGGTTAGTTGGGGGATGGGGCACAGCATTAGTTATTTGGCTTCAGGTAATCAGTTTCATAGTCTTAGTGTTGGAGGAATGCTAAATGCCATCAGGACTAATCAACCCTTATTTAACTATTTTAACTTCAAAATATTATACAAACTATAAATTTACTCTTTAAAATTAGAAAATACGTATAAGCAAAGTGAATACAACACCAACAGCAACTGTAATTTCACCACTCGTGAATGAGTATAATTAAGAATTAGGTGTATTACTGTCCAGAGTCTTTTCTGTAAATGAGATTGTACTATACCTATTTACTTGGCAGTATATTGCTAAGTATATAAATACATAGGTATATCTAATTTTTATAGTGTCCCATTGTCTAGGTTTACCATACTTTTTGTAACTAATCCCTTTTTGTTGGATTTTAGTTTGTTTCTCTCTCTCTTTTTTTTTTTTTTTTTTGCTATTATAAATTACGTAAAATGGACAACCGTGAGTTATAAGTACAGACTTAACTATATAACAGCGGGCACTAAGTCACTACTAGGTTAAGTCTTCCAGAGAATATAAGGTCAAACAGAGAGCCTTTGAGGGCTTCTCTGAGCATTTACAAGATGCTCTGCTTAGGACGTCAGGGGGCAGGTTCTTGAGTGAGGGCTAGGAAATGTAAGGAGTCTCTATAGCTGGGCCATCCATCAGGGCTGTAGTACAGGTAAGATTCTGAAATACCTTACGCGACAGTGGACTCCTCTGTATTTTCTGTCGAAGCTCACCCTGACCTATTTCCAACTACAGGATGTCCAAGCAGATCACTTCTCTGAGGCAACACGAGTGACCTTGATTGATCTAGGTGGTAAGGCATGGAGAGGAGAGCAGGAACTTCATCAATCTGCATGTAATCCAGGCAAGCCAAGTGTAGGGACAAGCCAGTCAGAGCCCTCCTGATTATCTTCTGATCTTCACCGGTTTCTTTGCCCATTTTCTTGAAAGAGTCTCAAGATAAGGAAACTTTTGCAATTTAATTATAATTTAACAGCCAACAGGAAAAATAAATCTGGAAAATCCAGATCTGTTCTTAGATAGTTTTTGTGTTCCACTGTGGGTCAAACTTGTGTGAGTATGTGCATGTGAGCACACACACACACACACACGCACACACACACACAGAGGCATAAAGAGTGACCGTGGTAGATAAACCACTCGGGTTGCAGAACACACTGAATTCAAAGTGAGGGTAGAGTTGCCTTTGACACTACCTCCTTGATAGCTCTTGTTGGCTGAAAGCACACAGCAGTACCTGGAGCGTGTGAAAGAGCATGTACACAAAGGGCACTGTTAGACGGTCATGTATGTATTCATTTATTTTTAGAAAATATTTTAGAGCTAGGAAGTTTTATTAGATGGGGACAGCTGAGGAAGAGTGTAAAATGGACTAGAACATAATATGTTCAAAACTCTCCTCCTGCACTAATTGGCCTTCATTCTCTTCTCCTGGCACAACTTAGAATATGTCTTATTATTGACTGACAGAGGTTGAAAATGATTCCTGGGTCCTCTCTTATACTGAGATAATAGCTGTGGTTTAGTTACAGTCAGTATTACATGTCAGTGTCATAGGTACACGTGGAGCTCTCTGCATCCTGATTTTGAGAAGGGCAGTAGATAACAGTAGTTTTGAGAGGGCACTGACAGTCTGAAGTGGGGAGTGTGGGATTGGGAAGTGGTTTAGAAGGGGAGATAAAGAAGGAAGGCACTTGATGGAAGGGAAAGTCCTGGACTAGGACCCTGTCCTGTCTTTTCATTTCATCTACTTCTGGAAAAGTCCAAAGAAGGAAGAAGCCAAGGCACCCACCATTTGGTGTCATACCTGGGCAGTCCAGCCTCTCATTACATGAAAGTTTCCCACACAGGTGTGTTAAGAAGCTAACAAGTCAAAAGCAACAGCTAAAACGAGAGACTCAGCATTAAAAATGATAGTGTCTCTGGACTGAACCTTCATGTCGTAGATGAGAAATCTGAAACCCAAAGAGGGGATGGGATGTGCCCGAGGACACACAGGGAAGCAAGTGCAGAACCCAGCCCTCCTATTTTCCAGGGTGATGTCCTTCTCAAAGTCGCATCTTTGAGAACGATGTGAAGTAAAGCAGTCCAGGTGGGCAGCTGCATCTGATGACCAGCTTTCTCCGAAAACCTTCCTAAACAAGAAACTGCTTAGATAATTGCGCAGAAGATATTTGACACATTTATTCTAAAGTGCTGCACATCTTTTTTTTTTTTTCCTTCGTCTGGTTTTGCCATTTAGATTTATGGTTTGGCTAGCAGGCAGCAAGGTTGTTTTGCTAGGTTGTTAAATACCTCTCCTTCACTCCTTTCTGCTCTTCCTCTGTGGAATGTTTTTGTCATTTGTTACAAAAAGCAGGTTCACTAAATCACAGAATCAGAAGCAAACCTCCCTGGTCCTGTCAATAGTTTAGTAACGATGCTCTTACACTTCCATTAGCAATGGTTTATCAGGGGATTTCCATGTCATTCCTGTTATGCTCTGAGAAATGGTTCTTAGGATCCCCATTTTGGGGCTGTGAAAACTGAGGCTCAGGAAGGGAGTTCACGTGGTCTAAGCATTTGTGCAGATTCTCTGCAACTCAGGTTTCAGAGATGCAGCCACAGGACTGGGGCAGGGTGGGGGGGATCCATTTATCCCACTTACTGCATTCCCATATGGAACTCCACATTTCAGGCCCATCCAGAATTACATCCAGTCCTTCCTTTACCTCTTTTCAGTTTAGCAAACCTGATCAACTTTCCATGCGCTGAATATTAGTTGTCCAGATGAAAACTTGGATCATTGCTAGGCTTGATCAAACCCCATTTCACATTTTCATGAAATAAAGGCAATTAAATTAAAGCCTTGGTATTCTGTGGTTGTATCAGCTATTTGAAGAGTTAATTTTCTTGGTTGTTTGTACTTTCCCCCTTAATATTTGAATTGAATTTACTTCCTGTTTTATTCCCATTTTATTATACTTTCATTATTCTGCCATTTGAAAACATAAACCTATGATTGAATCAGTTTTTAAGACAATGTGTCTGAGGCTGGAAGACAAGGTTTTGTTTCCCAGTTCTTCCTCTCTCCAGATTTGCGACATTGGTTAAGGGCTCTACTTGCACACTTCTTTCTTTTTTAAAAAAATAAATATTGACTTTCTAAACTAAAGCTAATGGTCAGGACTTTGGACTTGGGCTTTTTTTTCTTAGCAGAATTTGATTATTTTGATTAGATGGAAAGATATGGGAACCAGGCAGGTCAGGCAGGATGGCCTCAGTTTGGGATAATCTCTGTACAGTATCTGGATTTCTTAGAAATTGTCCAGGCAAAGGCCTCTCAGCTCCAGGTCCTGGAGACATCGTGTCAGGTGCTCCAGTCTCAGGTCCTGCTCAGTGTCAGGACCTGACAGCCTGGGGACATGGAGGCCCTCAGAGCATCACAGAGCTCCCAGCAAGCTGTTAACAGGTAGAATTGCAGTTTTTATTTGGTGGTTTCTTAAAAAAACATGCTTTACAGCTTCATAGATTATGAACTCCGAGGAAAACTTCAAATCCTCATTTTACAAAGGATGTTGCTGAGGCCCAGAGAATAAGTGAGAAAGCTATGATGGCCTCTCTTTCCGCATTTGAAACCTGCCATTTTAGGTAAAGTTTATAAAGTTCATCTATCATTGTGCCGAGGTTCTTTGAATCGCATTGGTGCCTTCCCCTGTGTTAGACTCAGAGACAGAATTCAAGTTAAAATCCTATTAATCTGAGAAGCATATTAAAAAGCAGAGACATTACTTTGCCAACAAAGGTCCGTCTAGTCAAGGCTATGGTTTTTCCAGTGGTCATGTATGGATGTGAGAGTTGGACTATAAAGAAATCTGAGCGCCGAAGAATTGATGCTTTTGAACTGTGGTGTTGGAGAAGACTCCTGAGAGTCCCTTGGACTGCAAGGAGATCCAACCAGTCCATCCTAAAGGAGATCAGTCCTGGGTGTTCATTGGAGGGACTGATGTTGAAGCTCAAACTCCAATACTTTTGGCACCTGATGCGAAGAGTTGACTCATTTGAAAAGACCCTGATGCTGGGAAAGATTGGGGGCAGGAGGAGAAGGGGACAACAGAGGATGAGATGGTTGGATGGCATCACTGACTCAATGGACATGAATTTGGGTGGACTCCGGGAGTTGGTGATGGACAGGGAGGTCTGGCGTGCTGCGGTTCATGGGATCACAAAGAGTAGGACGTGACTGAGCGACTGAACTGAATCTGAGAAGTTACACCACTCTTCTCAAATAATCTGGTTTCACCCTAGGTTCCAGTTGGTGGAAGCCAGTTAGCCCTAGGTATCATGAGGCCATTTGGCTGTTGCCCCAGAGAATACTATTCAAACCCCACAGGCTGGCATTCAAGGTTGTTCAGGCTTGAGTTCCAATGTATTTATAATACCTTAACCATGTTTAAGCCTCATTGGCTCATGGTTCTAAGCCTTTCTAGCTTGTCTTTGATCTGCTGTCATTTGCTCTAGTATATAGATGACACTCTGTCTCTAGTAACTATCCCACCCTAAGATTTTAGACTCAATGTGAATATTTGGGATTCCCAGTTCAGACTCTTACCTTTGTCTCAAGGACTTGGCCTGGAGTTTTCTTCATGTTCTGTAGCTTCTTTCCTAGAGAAAGACACCCTTATCCACCTCTCGGAACTCATGCTCTGGTTCCATGTTGCTTGTCTGGCATCCTGGCTGGCCTTCTAGATCACCTATTGGGGCATCCCAGGAGTAAGAAAATTCAGGACAACCATCATAGATCCCCTGTGCCAGGCCTTGGATTAAGCTGAGGATATTGAGATGGATTAGATACTCTCAAGACCTAGGACCTGGTAGAAAAGAAAACTGTCTAAATAAATACAACTAGTAATACACTGTGGGTACCAAGAGATACATCCATATGGAGTGAATTAGGGATATAGACAGGGGGCAAGTCCATTGCGCCAGGTTGTGGGGATGGTTGAAGAGAGCTTTAGCGATAAGTTGCTGAGTCCCCAGGGGTATCCCCTGTGAAGGAAGACTGCTTCATACGGAACCAAATTTCCTTCTTGGGGCCAGGGAATAGATTCTCTAGAACAGATAAGTCTTTGGTTTGTTAACGAGGCCTTCGCAGACAGAGTAATGTGAGAAATAGGTCAGAGTCTCTTGGATGGAAATCTTTGACATTTGGGATCCAGAGTGCTCCATGGCCAGCCAGGCTGGTTGCGGGTCTAATTAGGTCTTCTTCAGATAGAGGAAATTCCCAGGGGCGGCTGAAGTGGAAATGCTAAATGTGGAAGGCTGACAGAACAAGACTCGTTTTATCTGACACAAATGAGGGGGAAATGGCTCTTGATATGACCTTTCTCCCACGGAGGGCTGTGTTTTAGACTTGGAAAGCTGGCTCAGAAACAAAATGCCAAATGAAATGATAATCCAGAGCATTGGTGGGTAGCAGTTTCTCCCAGACTATTCTTCATGTGTGTTATCCGAGAAAGGCACAGTCAGGTGTCTGCCTCGTCCCCCTCCCCACTTCACACCCAGAGGGTGTTGAACTGCCTGGCTCACAGAGATAGGTGTTTCACTGGATGCACTTTTCCATGGTGACAGGGGTGGCAGGGCCCAGTGTCCCTGCAGGAAGTGGAGTGGTGGGAGGAATGGAAAAGAGCAATGTTTTCCAGCAGGACCATTACCTTATGGAAACTGTGACACTGATTTGCAAATACCTCTTTTCTCCGACTACCTGAGGCTTTTATTAACATCAGATACCATGGTGTTTATGATTCAGAGTTGATGAAATAAAGCTACATTCAATTAAAATGTATTCAAGTAAATCTCAGGGTCATATTACCAAATGAAAAATAAAAGGCACGGAAGAATACAGACAGTATGGGTGCCTAGACTATATGTGCCAATGTCAAAGGTACCAACATTGATTATACAGTGGCCACAGCTTCAGTGACAAGCAGCAGAAGCTGGTGTAGCAATGAGGAGGGAGGGACATGGGATCAATGCTGACCCCAGCCACCAGCTCTAGCACATCTCTGAAGAGAGCAAAGACCTGGGACTTGGTGTGGGGGTGGAAAGAAACCTGGAGAGGACAGTCTGCTTCTCTGCTGGGATCTGCTAGTTCGTGGTCATTGATCATCAGCTAAGGTTTTACCCTGCCATCTTCCAACTACCAAGTCTAGACTTTCCACCTTATCAGGCTCAATACTGTATAAAACATTATTTTATGTTTGAAAAGAAAGAAATGAATAATACCTAATTCTTTCCCTCCAGGTACTCTCAATCAAGTAGGGGATATAAATACATGTATGGCTCTCATTCATTAAAATAATTCTAACATAGCACAAATAATATGTTTGGGGAATACGTAATACCACGAAGAGGAAGGTATTCTGAGAAGAGTGTTTGGAAAGAATTGATGGACAGGTGAGATTTTTGAAGTAGGCCTTGAAAAATGATGATCAGGCTTAAGAATGAAGGAGAAGACATTGTGGCAGAGTTAACATCCTGAGCAAAGCACAGGGTGAGAACTTGAAGGTCTCATGGGGAATAACTGAAATGATAATAGTGGGTAGGAACAGATGGGGAAAAGCCAGGAATTGAGTATTGAATCAATATGGGATGTAGCATTTACAGCCAATTCTTACGTAAGTAGAAATCAGTGAAGGTTTTTGAGCAGGGATGTGGCAAAATCATATTTCTGTTATGGAAAAATTGCCCTTGTGTCATGGGGCATATGTTTTGAGCAAGAAGGACTGAAAAGAGCCCAGTTAGGAAGGAGGCTATTGCAGTAGCCAATCAACCACTACTCTGGTATCCCCTAAGAGGCCATGGATTCCTTAGGGTAATGAAGACATAACAGAAACTAGCTGAGCTTGTATCATCTTAAGAACATTTATGGATCTCAAGAAGATTTGGAAGAATGACCAGTATCTGGGTTTACACTTGGTAGGCTTCTGCAGTGGGCTCTAGTGGGTCAAGAAATTGGGTCTCTCAGCTGACATCATTGACCAGGAAGCCCAGTAAACCCAGGAAGGGGGTTAGCTAGAGGGTCAAATGCAAGAAGTCCCAATGCAGGCAGCACTCAGCAGCTGTAGTATCAGTGAGGGGAAAAGGACAGACTGGGAGATTAGTGAGACCCAAGAGGGTTTCATGGATGCTCAGTGGTCATTTCTTACACACTTATCTCATGATCATAAGAGAATGGGAATTGGTTTCTACCACTGTGTTCTTTAAGCACATGTGGAGGCAAAGAGTAGTAGGGGCAACATAAGTTCAAGAGTAAGGGATCATAGGTTAATTTGCAACTGTATACTTACTGACTCTATAACCTCTGATGCAGCTCTTAACCGTGCTCTGCCTCCTCTGACTGCAACTGAAAAAGCAGCCTGGTCGGTGGTTAACAGGGAGGGCTCTGGATCCAGGGCAACCTGGTGTAGGGCCTTGTGGAATTGACTTAACTTCTCAGTGTCTCAGTTTCTTCCTTAGTAAAGTAGGGGAACTAGTATTGCCTACCACTTGGAGTTGTGAGAATTAAATTAGGTAATACAAGCTAAATTTTTAGCACAATACATGGAACACAGTATAATAATTAATAATATAGTGTAATTGGCATGTTATATTACCTATGTGTGCATGTGCTCAGTCGTGTCCGACTCTGCAACCCCATGGACTGTCACCCGTCAGGCTCCTCTGTTCATGGGATTATCCCAGTAAGAATACTGGAGTGGGTTGCCATCTCTTCCTCCAGGGGATGTCCCCGACCTAGGGATTGAACTTGGTTCTCCTGTGTCTCCTGCATTGGCAGGTGGACAATTTTACCACTGAGCCACCTGGGAAGCCGTATTACTAATGCATAATCATAAGTATTAGCAACTGTAAAATGGGCATACAAATCTGTAGCTCTGAGAGATTCTGTGGGGATCAAATAATGAATACGAAAATGCTTTTAAACTATAAAGCACTGTACAGATGTAAGGTATTGATGATGATGATAACAGTGTTCGAAATGAAATGCTCCCCAGGCACACAAACTGAGCCAGGGCTGTGTGATGGCGGAGGAACAGTTCTTTTCTTCTGGAGGCTTAGCCTGCTTTGTCTGCCCTGGTTTCTCTCACTGCTGAGAATTAGCTGATAATTACTCATCTGTCCATACTGCCCTGAGTAGGGTGTTTGGTCTATTCTCACTGTGGCTCATAGCAAGGATGCTGCTGCTATAAGCAGATAATGGATGAAGCCAACATCCAACCTGAAGGCAGCCTTGGGTGGTCACAAAAGCCATCACTACCCAGCCCTTTGATGATGAAGAACGCAGAGCCCAATTGCATTTTGAGCCTCATCACCTACAGAATTGTTAAGAAATTTGCCCACAGGTCATGCAGTGGGGAAGGAGAGAAGGCCTCAGTTTTGGAGGCCTGTTCTGATTCTAAACCCCGTGTTCTTTTTGCTTTGTGTTCTTTGTGCCTTTCATGGACCCGTTTGGGGGTGACTGAAGGAGGTTCATTAGTGTCTTGGGATGGGGGAAGTTGGCAGAAATATCCTGATGAGTTCAAAAGCCCCCTTGACTGTTGATTAGAGCCGATCACTGAAGTAGTGGATAAAAGTCTTAGCCCAAGAGGAGTGCTAAGTATTATCTATTTGAAAAAAGTGATGATTGCCATTCCCAGAAATCATGGCAAGAGCTGATGTTCAGTCCTGGTAATCTTTCCAAGTAAGAATGAGCACTAGGGCAGGATGACCCAGAGCAAAAGTATCTTCTCCCTCCCAATCATTTTTGCTCCCAGTTTCAATAAGAAGTAAAAAATTTCTTTAGTTCTAAATCTCAGAGTTATCTAGCCCCTTCTACATCTTCCTCTGTCTTCAGTCAGCCCTTAAATCTGTTGTTTTTCCCTTCCTAAGGTCTCTGTCTCACAATCCCTCTCTCCCTACAGGGCCCTGCTCTATCTATGTCCCACTCACCCTGTGTGTGGGTACCAGTGTGAGCTTTTAGAAGCAAAGCTCTTTTCATGTCAGATTCCTTCTCAAAGTACTTCTGACATGTCCACAGTGTACCGAATAAAGCTCAAATTCATGCACATGGTGTTCAAGACCCTTCAAGATCAGGCATCTTTGTCATCACTCATGCTGCCCACTAACACCCTCATTACTTTCTCATACTCATTCTTCAAGGCTGACCTTAAAAATAATCTTTGTTGTAAAGCTTTTCTGGATTCTCTTGATCCGGAATAGTCAGTTCTTCTTCCGTATTTCCACAGTCCTAGCTTGGGTCTGCTTATTTCAAACTTTTTTATGTTTTCTGACTTATCTGCATGTTCATTTTCCTGCCCAGATAGCAGACTCCTTGTGGGCAGAGGCTCGGCAGTATCCATTTCAGCCTCCCAGGAGCACCCATTGGTCCCAGGCACCATGCCACAGATGGGACTGAATTAACACTTACTCATCTGCCCCCGTTCAACTGCAGCTACCTAGCTGAGCCTCATTAAAAAAGGAGACACAGACATTATGGACACAGTGGGGGAAGGAGAGGGTAGGATGATATGAGAGGATAGCATTAAACCATGTACATTACCATGTGTGAAATAGATAGCCAGTGGGAGTTTGCTGTGTGACACAGGGAACCTATAACCAGTGCTCTGTGACAACCTAGAAGGGTGGGATGGGGAGGACGATGGGGGGGGGGAGGTTCCAGAGGAAGGGGACATATGTACACCTAAGGCCGATCCATATGATACATGGCAAAAACCATCGCAATATTGTAAAGTAATTATCTGCTAATTTAAAATAACATATAAAGACAAAGCTAATAAGAAAATTACTTTTGGCTGGAAAACTCATGTATAGAGAGTTTCTGAGCACATGAGAAGATCTTGTGATTTTAGTTATTGTGCCTAAAACTACAGTTAAAAGAGATATCAGGCATAAAATCAATGAGCAACACATTAACAGCAGAAAAGCAGATATGGGATACTCTCCTCCCCCTGCAGCTAATAGTGCTGTCCACACATTTGGAGGTGGTGGATGTTCATTTGTTGGCTTATTTTATGTATTTTTGCATTCTTCTTTTTCCTCTTACATTATGTGCCTTGTCAGCTGTTCCTAAATTGGGATTGAATTATGCAAGCTGTATATTTTTTAAAAAGTAGCTTGAGTATATATTATAGTCATTTCTATGACACCAAATTCAGGAAATAATAGAGAAGACAGGTATTGAAATAAATCTCTATCTACCTGATATTGGGAAAGAAGTGGTGGTTTAGTCACTAAGTTGTGTCTGACTCTTATGACCCCATGGACTATAGCCCACCAAGCTCCTCTATCCATAGGATTTTGCAGGCAGGAATACTGGAGTGGGTTGTGATTTCCTTCTCCAGGGGGTCTTCCAGACCCAGGGATTGAACCCAGGTCCCCTGCAGTGCAGGCAGATTCTTTACCAACTGAGCTACCATGGAAGACCAGGAAAAGAAGGGGCATGGTGAATCAGGTACTATGAGAAATCTCTGAAAGACAGAAAGCAGATGGATTTGGACTAAAGATGAAAGGACAGTCTGGGACAGGTGTGAGAGGATCGTGCCATGAGGTGAGAGCAGCGCTGAGAGCGTGTGGGTCCTGGGGCTGGAATGAGTGCAGGAGACACTGGGAGGGTGGGTGATAGGGGGTCTAGAGAGGGAGCAGCCAGGTGTGTTGAGTTCATGTGTTGCTAGGGGAGAGGCCATTTGCTCCCAGGCAAAAGTAGCATGTGGGGTCTTTGAGCCAGAGAGATGGGCCCAATGCTCAGGTGGCTGGCAGTGCTGGGAGGAGCACTTTAAAAAGTATCCTTCACAATTATTAGTAAAAAAATTAGTAAAAAATTAGTAAGAAAGAGAGAAACCAGAGCACATGAAACCACAGTGAATGTTATGCAGACATTTGAGTTGGGAATGAAACAGGGTCACTGACTTAAGTCATTCAACAGATGAGAAATTTCAGCCTTGAGTCCTCACCACTTAGAGTCACACCATCTCAGTTTGCCCAGGACTGAAGGGATTCCAGAATCACATTTACTGCCAAAACCAAGATGCTCCCAGGCAAACAGGGACAAGTTGATGACCCCACCACCATTCTTCTTTTTCTCATCTCATCAAGCAAAACAGTGGCTTATTTGACCTCTTGTTTCAAAGTTGCTCTGACTACTCTGTGGCTCAGTTTTTTTTTTTTTTGGCAATTCTCAATGTTGGTGAGTGGGTCTCAGATCGCTTACATAAAACATCTTGTTTCCCCCTGTGTTTATTGTCATCAGTGAAAACATTTACAATTATATGAATTTGGTAAATGTTGAATGAGATATGTGATCATTATGATGCACAGGAAATAGGAAACCCATATTGTATTTGTCGTAATGATGGTTTTTTCCCGTGGCCAAACTAAGTCTTCATTTTCATTCTAGGTTCTCCAGGTTCTATAACTGATGCTGATGTCCTTGCCCTCCTTAATTACATTGACCTTCTAATCAACTCCAGAGTGGAATTATATACACTTAACTACAGGTAAGAAAGCAAAGTTCTGGGTCTGATTGTCTAGCAGTTGGAGATTTCTTGCCTCTAATTGCTCTTTGTGCCCCAGGTTTGAGGAAATATCTGTGGATATTCCCGGGTCGTCATCCAACAGATCTCTCCCTATCAGAGGGTTTCAGCAGCTGTGACCTATTACCCATTCACAAGTCAGGGTCTTTAAGCATCTGTAACTTTAATTAATTCATTCAATATTTGGTAAGTTGGCAAATGTTTTTTGAGAAACTACAATGTTCCAAAAAGTCTAGTGTTGAAGATTTAAGAGTGAATAAATTGACAGAATCTCTGATTTCACGGCATATATTCTAGTGGGAATGGGACACTGATAAATGAATGAACAAAGACCTACAGGAGACGCATAAACAAGAAAGCTGTCAGACAGTGCTGGATACTCAGCGGACAAATAAAGGTAGGTGCTGTGATGGAGATTTCCTAGGTAGTGGGTGACGACTTCCTGATGGTCAGGAAGGCATTTTAAGGAGGTGACATTTAAGCTGAAATTGAATGGTGGGAAATGGGCCATTCAGAGATGGCAAATGGGGCAAAATAGGCACACCTGTTAGAAGGAAAGCTAGGCACAAACTCACGAAAGGAAATAAGCCTAAAGTATCTGAGGATCAGCATTGACTCATTGGAAAAGACCCTGATGCTGGAAAAGATTGAGGGCAGGAGGAGAAGGGGACAACAGAGGACTAGATGGTTGGATGGCATCACCGACTCAAAGGATATGAGTTTGAGCAAATTCTGGTAGTTAGTGAAGGACAGGGAAGCCTGGTATGCTGTAGTCCATGGGTTTGCCAAGAGACAGACACAACTGAGTGACTGAACACCAACAACAACCTGAGGATCATCAAAAAACCCAGCAGGGCAGGAGCTGTAGGTTAGCCTGAGGTATCAGGAGGCTGTGGAGAGGAGTCTGAATTTTATGCTAAGTTAGTGATAAATTTTTGGTGAATTTTGAGTAGAGGAGAGATACAATAGGAATTTAAAAAAAAATCATTCAGATTGTGGTGGAAAGAAAGGATAGAAAGATCTGAATGTGGAGACAAGGAGTTCAGTTAGGCTGCTACCGTAGTGGTCCAAGGAATGATGATGATGGTGTTGGCCTGAATGGTGGTGTCAGAGGTGGCAAGAAGGAAATGATAATGGAATATATGGTAGAAGTCAAGTCAGTGGGACTTGGGACTGATTTGATGTGGGAAGGAGGGTTGATTTGTGTCCCCCAAAGATATGACCACCTGGATCCTCAGAATGTGACCTGATTTGGAATAAGGGTCTTTGCAGCTGTAACTAAGATAAGGATCTTGAGATAAGATCATTCCAGATTACAGTAGGTCCTAAATTCAATGTGAATGTCCTTATAAGAAATAGAAAAGAAACAGATACAGAGACCCAGGGAGAAGATCATGTGAAGACAGAGACAGAGATTAAAATCATGCATTGACAAGTCAAGGAATGCCAAGGATTGCTCACAGCCAATAGAAGGTAGAAGGGGTGTGAATCCTTTAAAACCACCAGAAGGAATTAAAACTGCCAACATCTAGTTTTGGATTTTTGGCCTCCAGAAGTGTGAGAGAATAAATTTCTGTGGTTTTAAGCCAAGTTTGTGGTACATTTGTTATGGCAGCCACAAAAAGTCAAAAATATCTGCTGACTTTTTTAGAGGATGATACCATTTACTGACATGGGGAAGACTGGGAGAAGAGCACCTCATCTTCTAGAGGTGGCAGGGGGGATGGAATTCCAAATGAAGCTGAGTTCAGTTCTGGTTGGCAGATCCAGGGAAGAGGAGAGAGGTAAGCAGAGATGGTTCCAGGTCTAGGGTTCAAGTGTGGGGAGAGGGCCAAGAGCACTGCTCAAGTAACAGCCCGATGGGGGGATCTAGTACTGCCTCACTCTGATCTTCCTTCCCTCACTTGTGAATGAACTAGGGGCATTTACTTAATGTCTTGGAATCTCATTTGCTTCATGTTAAAATAGAAGTTTAAAAAAAAATAGCACCTTTATTTTAGAGGGAAGAAGATATCCTTTATTTTTATCATTTTCCTAAGATATTATTTTTCTCTTAGAAAAGATCAACACTGTCCTCTTTTTATTCCACATACAACATCAAGAGAATTAATTGAAATGCACGGATGCGGTTAGGTCTTCCCTTGTGGCTCAGCTGGTAAAGAATCTGCCTGCAATGAGGGAGACCTGGGTTTCATCCCTAATTGGGAAGATCCCCTGGCAAAGGGAAAGGCTACCCACTCCAGTATTCTGGCCTGGAGAATTCTGTGGACTCTACAGTCCATGGGGTTGCAAAGAGTCGGACACAACTGAGCCACTTCCACTAATCACTAATCTAATGTAGTTAAGGGGAAGTGAGTAGAAGTGAGCTCTGTTACCTTGTAATATTTGGGAACACAAATGTGTTCAAACCAGCTGAGATTTCCAAGTGCTTTAAATGTTATTTCAAAACATTTTCAGGAATTTCCTAACTTTTCATTCAAGAAAGTACAAACTCCTCCATACTCGCTGCCACTGCCTGGTCCAAAAGGGATCACTTTACTATAATATAGTATTTATAAACACATCAACATATTTTATTGAAAATAATTTTCAAATTGAGAAATCTATGAAAAGTCTTTTAAATAAATCATTAAAGCAATTGCCTCTTGCTCTTCATGTAAGATCACAGATGCCATGATAAAATCAACGGAATTGCTCAACCCTCCTGTGTCAGTTGCCTATAAATTTTCAGGATTCAGTCAGTAAGCCTCGAACGTGCTGACAGATTCTTTAGGGTTTGGTTTCTGTGGTTAGAAAACATCTAGGAAGCTGTAAATGATGGCCTCTCTGACTTTGCTCAAGCTATTTTCTCTGCCTCGCATTTTCCCATTGTCACATCCTTCCTGTCCACCTACCCCGCCCCCAATCCTTCAGAGCACTGCTTTAAGGCCACATTTCCAGGAAAATCTCTCCTTTTATTGCATTCATGATGAGGTGGAGATGTTGGGAGAACTCTAGGTATTCTCTGCCCCGACCCCACACCAGGCAGCTATGACCCTATTCTTGAACTTCCTTCCCATGGCGATTTCTGTACCTCTCTCAGCTTGCTGACACTGTCTCCCTTAAGTGCTATAGTTTCCCTTTTCTTATTTCTTTCTTCCTAGCATCTTGATCTATGCTATCTTCACCTCTGCACTCACTCATCACAACCTTACACAATGAGGAATGGAAAGGGTCCATGGGCATGGATGAATGGATACATGCTTGTAGACATGCAGGCATACCGAATGCACATGCTGTCTATAGATTTTGAAGTGGTCTTTCTTTGCCCACATTCTTGCTTTAGCAGTATGCAGCAGGTGCAACATAGATGGAATGTTCTGGCACTTGGGTCTTTTTCACTTTAGCTTCTTTAACCACCAGTTTGGCTCCTTCTTCCTTACCTCTCAATTCTCCCTCGATTCCTTTTAACAGCTCAGTTCAGTTCAGTCGCTCAGTCATGTCCGACTCTTTGCATTCATGATGAATGCAGCACGCCAGGCCTCCCTGTCCTTCACCAACTCCTGGAGTCCACCCAAACCCATGTGCATTGTGCTGGTGATGCCATCCAACCATCTCATCCTCAATCGTCCCCTTCTCCTCCTGCCCTCAATCTTTCCCAGCATCAGGGTCTTTTCCAACGAGTCAGCTCTCCGCATCAGGTGGCCAAAGTATTGGAGCTTCAGCTTTAACATCAGTCCCTCCAATGAACACCCAGGACTGATCTCCTTTAGGATGGACTGGTTGGATCTCCTTGCAGTCCAAGGGACTCTCAGGAGTCTTCTCCAACACCACAGTTCAAAAGCATCAATTCTTCAGCACTCAGCTTTCTTTATAGTCCAACTCTCGCATCCATACATGACTACTGGAAAAACCGTTGCCTTGACTAGACAGACCTTTGTTGGCAAAGTAATGTCTCTGCTTTTTAATATGCTCTCTAGGTTGGTCATAAATTTCCTTCCAAGGAGTAAGCGTCTTTTAATTTCATGACTGCAATCACCATCTCCAGTGATTTGGGAGCCCAGAAAAATAAAGTCTGACACTGTTTCCACTGTTTCCCCATCTATTTGCCATGGCATGATGGGACCAGATGCCATGATCTTAATTTTCTGAATGTTGAGCTTTAAGCCAACTTTTTCATTCTCTTCTTTCACTTTCATCAAGAGGCTTTTTAGTTCCTCTTCACTTTCTGCCATAAAGGTGGTGTCATCTGCATATCTGAGGTTATTGATATTTCTCCCGGCAGTCTTGATTCCAGCTTGTGTTTCTTCCAGCCCAGCGTTTCTCATGATGTACTCTGCGTATAAGTTAAATAAGCAGGGTGACAATATACAGCCTTGATGTACTCCTTTTCCTATTTGGAACCAGTCTATTGTCCCATGTCCAGTTCTAACTGTTGCTTCCTGACCTGCATATAGGATTCTCAAGAGGCAGGTCAGGTGGTCTGGTATTCCCATCTCTTTCAGAATTTTCCACAGTTTATTGTGATCCACACAGTCAAAGGCTTTGGCATAGTCAATAAAGCAGAAATTTTGAGATGATCTAATGTGATGTTTTCCAAAGCAAGAGATTATACCCTTGAATCACTGGGGTTTTTTTGATAAGGTACATAGATACAGCACTAAACACTATCGACTCGTAAGAGGCATTCTCTTTTTAAAATTCTCCAGCTTTCTGATTAATCAAGGAAAAGCTGCAGTTTGGATCCCAAATGTCTATATCACCTCTCTGTGACTTAATCATCTTTATTTATTCATTTCTTTATTTAAAAAAAAAGCATAAGCATGCACAAGACTCAAATCTTATGTAGACAACCCTCTCTGTGAAGTGAATTTTGTAATGCCTCTTTGTCACAGTGTTTATTTTTCATGTTTCATGATTACATGTGGCAAGGAATATTCATTTACTGTTTAACATGGTAATATAAGGCTTCCATTTACAAACATTTATATAAGTAAAATTGTGAGTTAGCTAAAAGGGAAATAATGACACTTGTTGAGATCCACAGAGTCTCATGCTTTCGGAAGTCCATAGTGAAAAATAAAGATGCAGTCCCCACTCTCTTTAGCATTAATTTAATGAGAGTTGGGCCATAAAGAAGGCTGAGTGCTGAAGAATTGATGCTTTCAAACTGTGGTGCTAGAAAAGACTCTTGAGAGTCCCTTGACCTGCAAGGAGATCAAACCAGTCAGTCCTAAGGAAATCAATCCTAAGTATTCATTGGAAGGACTGATGCTGAAGCTGAAGCTCCAATAATTTGGCCACCTGATGTGAAGAGCCTACTCATTAAAAAAAGACCCTGATTCTGGGAAAGATTGAGGGCAGGAGGAGAAGCCAGCAACAGAGTATGAGATGGTTGGATGGCATCACTGACTCAATGGACATGAGCTTGAGCAAGCTCTGGGAGATAGTGAAGGACAGGGAAGCCTGGTGTGCTGCAGTCCATGGGGTCACAAAGAGTCAGACACAACTTAGTGACTGAACAACAATGACAACAATTTATTGAACCTCACAATCTTTATGACTTACATTTGTCCTTCTAATTTGGAGCTTCTAAGAATCCTTTCCACCAAGTACGTGACTTAGTTCTTCCTTATGACGGTGAACTCCTCAGGAATACATGATGCAATGGGAAGCCAGGCGAGGCTGGGATGTGTCAAGGCATTCCAGGTTGGAGCCACTCCTGCAGGCATCAGGTTTCATACAAGCCTCCCTCCCTTTTATGAGGCGATTTAACTCATGGCGGATCCAGAAAAGAGCTAGTCGGCCAAATGCTTCCATGGCTTCTGTCAGAAGATGACCGGATACTACTCTTGAAAGCTCTCAGGACCTCATGTAATCCCTTTCCCCTTGCAGAAGTGGAGTGAAGCCACAATCTGATAAGTTCTTTGGGAACTACTTCCCGTCAATTGTCATCCTAGCTTTCACTTTTCTAAATCAAGTTGCGGGAAAAGATATTGGGGTCTGGTGAACATCTGGGTAACATATTTGTCAAAGGAATCTGTTTCTCTTTTCCTCTTACAATGAGGAAACCATCCTCCATTCCTAGGAAAATGATTAATGATAGCACACGGAAGCCAAGAGCGTATGAGCTTTTACTTTACTTTCTTTCTTTCCCCCTCCTACCTGTGAACAGATAGGCTTTTCCTATCTGTGTTCTGGCTTGGGACACTCAACGTTCCAGGAATCTCTCAGGTCTGTTTCTTGAAAGGCCTGTGGATTTGCTGGTTGACTTCCTCTTTGGTATACTTAAGCAGTTATTTGTTGTAGATGATGCAGAAGTTTCTGAAGCATACAAGTCTGCTTTTGCCCTCCACTTCAGTTTCTCTCTATCTATATCAAGTGAAGGCAAACCACAGCCCAGACAGACAGAAAGGCGTGTTCACAAGTGTGTTGTGACCTGAAAGGGTTGCGTGACTCATGAGTGAGGTCAGGGTCACCTCCTGTGGCCACCCGATTTCATATACCACAGAGATAACAGAGACCTGGTCCCAAGCCCCAAGCTCACCCCTTCCTGCAGTGGCTTGAGGCCTTGCAGCTCCCTCTTCAGTTTATAAGACTTGGGAAGCATGGTCTGGTGTGATGCATGTACATAGATGTGGGGGTTTTGGTGGCTTCCTGTAGCCTCATGCGGCCAATGTGGAATCTTCTCTCTCCCATAAGACGCTTGCCCCACAATCTTCACTTCCATTTCCATTTTTTCAGCTTGACTATTCTCCTCTTGAGTACCCACCTCATTCCCATGCCTGAGCACAGGGGGCAACCTCTGTTGTGATCTGGGTCTATAGGATGCTTCTCTTGCTTTATTCCTCCATATTTGTACCCCCTGCACTGACTGTTAACTCATTACCTCCCTTTTCCCTGTCCCCTCCTCACACGCAGAGGCCACGGAAGGCCTCAACTTATGGTGAAATCTGAGCCATGCTGTTACCACAGGGGATGTCTACATATATGCCTTCTGCAAAATAGTTTAACTTATAAAAGGCTAGTTCTATTTATGAATATTAATGAATTAGAAATGGGAATAGAAAAAATTATATTACGTGAAGAAATGACAGAAGTGATAAAATTTAGGAAACATTTAACAAGAGACTTACATAACATGTATAAAGAAAACAATTCAGTTTTATTCTTATATAAGAAACAAATGGTACCTGGTTTCTCCAAGACCTCGTAACCAGGAGAGGTCTGACTGCATCTGCTGACGTGTGTCATTATTGTATTGTGGCCGTGTCCCTCTCCATGTGTAATACCTGATCATCACACTACGTAGCTCTGGACTGTTTATGTAGTTATATGAGCCCGTGTTACCTACATAATTAAGCAAAGCTTTAATGATAAAAAGAGAAGCATTTAGTCAATGGCATACATTTTCTATAAGAGAGAGTGGTTAACAAGCTTATTAATAAGGTTAATGAGCACATTGATAAAGTTAATATGTTTATGCTCAACAAGTTAACCACTTGCTGATACTGACGGTGCTTATTGTAGAGCATAAAGGAATCTAGTAATGAGATCTCAATAGACACTGAATAATTAGTTTCTTCTCATTTCAGAGACATAGAAGTAGATTTTAAGCCAGGGAGAATCTGACGGTCTCTTCAGGTAAGAGTAATTGAAGAAATACTGTACACTTCATTTCAATGTCTCTGTATAACATGTATTCCTTTTTAGTTTATAAAAGAGGTTATAAAAATAAAATGACAAAGCATTTTATATTACTGATGTTACAGTGCTTATATAAGGTATATTTGTTAAATACAAAAAAATAAAAATTATATGTGTTTAACGTATACAACATGATCTGATATACATATACATAGTGAAATTATTACTATGGCTAAGTTAATTATTAAATATAATTACCATTTTTGTGTGTGTAGTAAGACCGCCTGATATGTATTCTCTTAGCAGATTTCCAGTGTTCAGTATATCATTATTAATAAAGTTTACTTTCTGCTGTATTGTCAACTATAACATATAGTTAGTGCATTGTAAAATAGAACTTATGAGAATATGCAAATTTCTAGAGACTAAATGGTACATAGTTAAAAATCAGAATAAATAACATTCTGCTTTAGATCTTAGGACTTCCCTGATGGCTCAGAGGGCAAAGCGTCTGTCTGCAATGCAGGAGACCCGGGTTTGATCCCTGGGTCGGGAAGATCCCCTGGAGAAGGAAATGGGCCCCCACTCCAGTACTCTTGCCTGGAAAATCCCATGGATGGAGGAGCCTGGTAGGCTACAGTCCATGGGGTCACAAAGAGTTGGACACGACTGAGTGACTTCACTTTCACTTCACTTAGATCTTAAAGTCAACACATCCCAAAGATAATACATCTTCTCATTAGCCAGTTACTGAGCTGTTTTAACGTCTACCGATTATTTGTATGATAATCTCAGTGTAGAATGCGAAACAGTGTGAAGTTGTAAAAAATAACAGCAAAACAGTTTAACAGTGGCTGTGTGAGGAACTCTCAATTGCTAAAACATATATTCTTAGGTATCAGTTTTTTGAAAGCCCTTCAAAATATATTGATGACGTCTGATTTTTTTTTTTTTCCCCAGAAATGTTTGTTGAGTTCTAAGCTGTTTTACATCATGGTCTATGGAATAGATACCTGAACACGGGCCATCCATTCTTATGGTGAAGACTAAAAGCTGTTTTTCATGGAGAAGTGAAGTTTTTCATGGAGAATCCTGGCTCAATCCCTGGGCAGGTAGCTCTCAGATAGATGGGCTGGGTACAGATGGTGGCATATTTCCTGGTCAGGAACCCAGAGCCCACTAGGGCAGTGTTCAGACTGTGGGTTGCAACCTACTGTTGTTGCTGTTTAGTTGCTAAGTCAGGCCTGACTTTTTTGTGAAGCCCATGGACTGTAGCCCTCCAGGCTCCACTGTCCATGGAATTTCCCAGGCAAGGATACTGGAGTGGGTTCTTATTTTTTTCTCCGGGGGATTTTCCTGAGCCAGGAACTGAACCTGTGTCTCCTGCATTGGCAGGTGGATTCTTTACCACTGAGCCACGTGGGAAGCCCTGCAATGCATTAGCAGGTCATAAAATTATTTTACTGTACGGTTGCCCAATAAAAGTATGAGTCATCTAATAATTTAAAAAAATTTCTTCTAGCCACATGAATAAAGCAGTTAACTTTAATTTTAATAATTTAATCTGTTATATTCTGAACTGAAGTGAACTTTAATATAAAATAAGAAATGAGAAAAAATAAGAAATAAAGGCTTCCTCAGTGATCAATGCAAAGAAATAGAGGAAAACAATAGAATGGGAGACTAGAGATCTCTTTAAGAAAATTAGAGATACCAAGGGAATATTTCATGCAAAGATGAGCATAATAAAGGACAGAAATGGTATGGATCTAACAGAAGCAGAAGATATTAAGAAGAGGTGGCAAGAATACACAGAACAACTGTACAAAAAAGATCTTCATGACCCAGATAACCACAATGGTGTGATCACTCACCTAGAGCCAGACATCCTGGAATGTGAAGTCAAGTGGGTCTTAAGAAACATCACTTTGAATAAAGTTGGTGGAGGTGATGGAATTCCAGTTGAACTGTTTCAAATCCTAAAAAATGATGCTGTGAAAGTGCTGCACTCAATATGCCAGCAAATTTGGAAAACTCAGCAGTGGCCACAGGACTGGAAAATGTCAGTTTGCATTCCAATCCCAAAGAAAGGCAGTGCCAAAGAATGGTCAGACTACCACACAATTGCACTCCTCTCATATGCTAGCAAAGTAATGCTCAAAATTCTCCAAGCCAGGCTTCAGCAATACGTGAACTGTGAACTTCCTGATGTTCAAGCTGGTTTTAGAAAAGGCAGAGGAACCAGAGATCAAATTGCCAACATCCATCGGATCATCGAGAAAGCAAGAGAGTTCCAGAAAAACATCTATTTCTGCTCTATTGACTGTGCCAAAGCCTTTGACTGTGTGGATCATAATAAACTATGGAAAATTCTTCAAAAGATGGGAATATCAGACCACCTGACTTGCCTCCTGAGAAATCTGTATGCAGGTCAGGAAGCAACAGTTAGAACCAGACTTAGAACAACAGACTGGTTCCAAATCGGGAAAGGAGTACATCAAAGCTGCATATTGTCACTCTGATTATTTAACTTATACGCAGAGTACATCATGCAAAATGCCGGGCTGGATGAAGCACAAGCTATAATCAAGATTGCTGGGAGAAATATCAATAACCTCAGATATGCAGATGACACCACCCTTATGGCAGAAAGCGAAGAAGAACTAAAGAGCCTCTTGATGAAAGTGAAAGAGGAGAGTGAAAAAGTAAAAACTCAACATTCAGAAAACTAAGATCATGGCATCTGGTCCCATCACTTTATGGCAAATAGACGGGGCAACAATGGAAACAGTGACAGACTTTATTTTTTGGGGGCTCCCAAATCACTGGAGATGGTGATTGCAGCCATGAAATTAAAAGATGCTTGCTCCTTGGAAGAAAGGCTATGACCAACCTAGAGAGCATATTAAAAAGCAGAGACATTACTTTGCCAACAAAGGTCTGTCTAGTCACAGCTATGGTTTCCCTAGTAGTCATGTACGGATGTGAGAGTTGCACTGTGAAGAAGGCTGAGCGCCGAAGAATTGATGCTTTTGAACTGTGGTGTTGGAGAATACTCTTGAGAGTCCCTTGGACAGCAAGGGGATCCAACCAGTCCATCCTAAAGGAAATCAGTCCTGAATATTCCATTGGAATGACTGATGCTAAAGCTGAAACTCCAATACTTTGGCCACCTGATGCAAAGAACTGACCCATTGGAAAAGACCCTGATGCTGGGAAAGATTGAAGGCAGGAGGAGAAGGGGACGACAGAGGATGAGATGGTTGGATGGCATCACTGACTCAATGGACATGAGTTTGAGTAAGCTCCAGGAGTTGGTGATGGACAGGGAAGCCTGCAGTCCATGGTGTATCAAAGAGTCAGACACGACTGAGCAACTGAACTGAACTGATAAAATTATTAATGAAATATTGTACATTAACCTTTTGTACTTATTTTTCAAAACCTGGTGTTTATTTTACACTGGCACTCTCCAATTCAGACTGGATACACTTCAAGTTCTCAGTAGCCACATGCGGCTATTTACTATCACACTAAACAGCCAAGTTTGGTGCCTGCAAGTTTATTCATTGAAATATAATGGAGTAGTTTCAGCAGGCATTGCTCATAGTAAGGTAAATACTTTTTCAGGAAATGCAAGGTGTGTTTTTGAATGAGGGTTTTGGTTTTTAAGTATGTTTGACAGACTCAGAGATGTAGAGCACAGACTTTGGGTTGCCAAGGGGGAGGCAGGAAGGAAGAGGGATGGACTAGGAGTCTGGTTCTGGTAGATGCAAACTATTACATTTAGAATGGATAAACAGCAAGGTCCTAATGTATAGCACAGAGAGCTATATTCAATATCCTGTGATAAGTCATAATGGAAAAGAATATGAAGAAGGAACGTATATATGATATGTGTTTAACTGAGTCACATTGCTCTATAGCAGAGATTGGCACAATATTGTAAATCAACTATAATTCAATAAAAAAATTTTTTTAAAGTATGTTTGAAAGCTGATATGGTACATTCTCCCAGCTAAGTATCTATGGAGATGTACTGAAGACAGTTGCTTTCTTGGCAACATTAAGAACTCCATGGAGCACTTGCCAGGCTCATCACTTCTTGATATCTACTCAAACCTTAGATAGATATCAAGTAAGATTTAAAGGATTCCTTGAAGGACATGCAACTCACCAATTTGCATGTATGCTCAGACTTTTCTGGACGGATTCAAATCAACAGAGCTGGGGCCCTTGACTCTAATTGGGTTGTTTTTATTATACTTTGATGTGACATCATCATAATGATGTTCAAAGCTGCTATCACCATATATATGGGCACTTTAACACGTTGCTGCTGCTGCTAAGTCGCTTCAGTCGTGTCCGACTCTGTGCGATACCATAGACGGGAGCCCACCAGGCTCCCCCGTCCCTGGGATTCTCCAGGCAAGAACACTGGAGTGGGTTTCCATTTCCTTCCCTAATGCATGCAAGTGAAAAGTGAAAGGGAAGTCGCTCAGTCGTGTCCCACTCTTAGCGACCCCATGGACTGCAGCCTACCAGGCTCCTCTATCCATGGGATTTTCCAATTCATTTTGATATTTGGCAAAACTAATACAATTATGTAAAGTTTAAAAATAAAATTAAAAAAAAAAAAGAGTACTAGAGTGGAGTGCCATTGCCTTCTCCAAACATGTTGCTGAGGGAATGTGTATTGGTACAACACTTCTGGTAGACAGTTCAGTGACACACATAAAAAAAATGTGTGTGCCCTAGAACCCAGCACGTCTAGAAGTTTATTCTGCTTCCAGCAATAAATATGAACATGAAAGTTCAGCTTTACTAAATGCTTTGAGGTATGTTGGATTGGATCCTGGAACAGAAAAAGGACATTGGTACAATAATAAAATCTGAATAAAGTATGGAGTTTAGTTAATAAGAATATGTCAAAGTTTGTTTCTTAGTTGTAATAAATATAACATGATAATATGTCAAGGTTAGGAAAAACTGGGTGTGGATGTACGGAAACTCTATGTACTGCATTTGTGACTTTTCTGTAAACCTGAAATTATCCTAAAACAAAATGTCTTTAAAATATTTTTTTAAAAATTCAATTTTTTATAAAAATAAAGATTTTCATTATAGTACTGGTTGTAAAAGCAAGAATTTGAAAATAGCCTAAATATCCAGCCTTGATCTCATAGGATGAAATACCAGGCAGTCATTTAAATGATGTTGTAGAATTGTATTTGCCAACAAGTAAAGATGCTATTAATATATTGAGTGAAAAACAACTTTCAAAAATGTTGTTTTATTAACATTTATGCATACAGAGAATTGGCAGAATGTTCACCAAAATGTCAAGAGTGGTTATGTCTAGATCAGTGAGATTAGAGGAGAGTTTTAAAAAATGTATGTTTTGTGTGTATATGTGTTTTCTAGTTTTCCTTTATGGTAATTGTATTGATTTTTTTAATAAGAATTTTAAAATATTTTTTCTATTTTTAAAGAGCTTTATTGAGATATATTTCACATAGCATAAAATTCTTCCTTTTAAAGTGGACAGTTCAGAGGTTTATATTTGCAGAAGCAGAATGGATGAGTCAGAGTGCCCCGACATGGCGTGACAGCGATGAGTGTGCTCTCACCACAAACTTGGAAAGAAGGGACTCAGCTTGCCCTCTGAGAATTAGGCTCAGAAATCAACATTGAAAAGTATTAGCATTGAATTACGTGAAATCTCTTTAAAGAATCCAAGTGACTCACAGGCCAGCATTAGTGCTGGCTACAACCAGAGTTGACATTCAGAAATGCAATCCAGGATGTATTTGTTGAAAAATAATTGATAAAGGATGAACGTGTCTGAAAGATCACAGAGATGTCTGGTGCCCATCTCAGCAGGCCTCAGTTTCTCTTTCTCCATGATAAGTCTGCCCAGTGGTGAATTGGAAGCATCATAATATTATCCTGCTGATAACAATAAGCATTTGCATTTAGATCAGGTTACTTCTCTGACTCTTATCAGGGTTAGGCCCACTGAAGAGCCTGCTGGTCTCTTAGCTCTCCATGTAGCCTGTCCACAGCTGGTCAGGCTGACATGAGCATCCATCCACTTGACAGTGAGTTTCCTCATTGCGAATTAGCGGATTTGGCAGCAAATTTGATGAATGTCTCTGTGAGCATTGTTAGAATGAGTCAGTGTTCTGGGTCCAGTCATGTTCATGGCTTTGACAGGAGGAATTTATGAACCCAGGAGGGGAGTGGCCAGACTGTGGACCCTGGGAATTGCCCAAGATAACAGTCCCCTTTGCGCCTTGTCAGGCATCCTCTCAACCTCATCTCCTCAATACTATGAATTGTATTTCTCTTTGCATATGGCAGTCAATTCTTTTTTTTTTTTTTTGCAGTAGCCTGCCATTCCATCTAATATTGAGAAAACCAATATTGGACAAGAAAACCAATCTTGTTCCCCTGGGTAGGGCAGCAGAACCCAGTGAGGTGAATGCTACAGGAACCAGGCCAAAGGACGGAGAGAGACCTGGGACCCTGACCCGACTTCCGCTGGGGGTTGAGTAGTTTCAGGTATCTACCGAGGTCGGTCAGGACAGCTCATATGGCTGTTGCCATAGCTCTGCTGTGGTGAGAGAAACATTAAACTTGGAGTCAGCAGGGTTCAGTGCTGTGATTTTGGCCTCTTTATTTGGGTGACCTTGCACAAGGCAACTTTTTGGGTCTTTGACCATGAAGTTAAGAATACATGTTATGCATGATAATAATATGTACTGCACAGTATTGTTGTAAATTTAAATGCTATGATTGATGGAAAAGTATACTATAAGCTGAAAGAACTTTGTAATGCTATTTCTTTATTCATGAGCTGTCAGCGGAATTTCTTTGTGTGAGTGATATTTGAAATCCAAGCAAACTGAAATTTTTTATGTCCTGGGAAGTGGAGAGCCAATTTAGTTTGTTATGTAACATATAGAAATTAATCTGTTACTGAAAAGACAGTCAGCAATGCCCTAGCTTGCTTAAAACTTCATAATTGAATATTTAAATTATGTTAAGAATTCCATCAGTAGGTTTTGTTCTGAATGATTGCTTTGCATACAAAGTAGATTTCCGTTTTTATTTTATCCTGTTTTATTTGTTTTTGGTTGTGCTGGGTCTCTGCTGCTGCACAGGCTTTTTTCTCTAGTTGTGGTGAATGGGGTTACTCTCCAGTTGCAGTGTGTGGGTTTCTTATTATGGTGGCTTCTTCCACTGCAGAGTACAGGATCTAGGTCATGCGGGCTTCAGGACGTGGGCCCAATAGTTACGGCTCCCAGGCTCTAGAACACAGGCTCAGTAGTTGGCGTACACAGGCTTAGTTGCTCCGTGTCATGTGGGATCTTCCCTAATCAGGAATCAAGCTCATGTCTTTTGCATTGGCAGGTAGATTCTTGTCTACTGGACCCCCAGGGAAGCCTCTACTTTTTTTTAAGATACAGTTTTATAAAGGTGATTCTTTTTTCTGCCAAAATTCCATAGTGCTGCAGAAGCCTTCCAACCTAGAAGACCCTAGAATTCTTATGGGTAATTTTTTTGTGAGCTTACGGCCATATTACCTGATTCTGTTGTCTGGCCTGTGCAAGGCCATGCATAGTGCAGCAAGAGAAAGACCTCTGAAGCTGTAGTTAGAAGACACTCACTGTGTGACTTCTGATATATCACTTCACCTCTCCAGGTCACAGATTCCTCTAACAAAATGGGAAAAAGACTTAACACTCGCTGCAGGATGTGGTTTCAATGGAACACTGAAGATGAAATTACTTTGTAAACTATTTACAGTTCTATTACTTAATTATCTTCCTATTTTGTTTGTTCCATAAAATGGTAACACTCAACGTTTTAAACTTATTTCTGAGACTGAGACATAGTGTAGGGTAGACTGGCATCCCAAACCAGACCATGTGATATTTGGATGCCATTCTGCCAGGCTTTCAGGCCTTGGCCATGTGTATTGATAGAAGACCTCCTATTGGTTAAAGTAACTATTCCTACTTTGGAAGGGCTTTCCTCCTGAAATTATTTCTATAAATAGAAATTTGCTTCACTCTTTTCCATTGTTCTTAATTCTTCTTCCTCAAGTGACAATAGGGAAAAAAAAAATCTATGCCATCTTCTTCTATGATACAAGTTAAATTTTTGAAGACAGTTGTCAGGTTCCCTCCTCCATATTTCTCTTCCCATACCTCAATTCCCTCTACTGTTCTTTGCCGGAGATGTTTTACAGATTCTTCAATGTCTTGGCCTAGCTTCTCCAGATATATGGCAGTTGGTCAACATACGTCTTAAGATCCATCACCTGAATTGTAGTGATGGGTCTGCACTAAATATTAACATGGCTAACATTTATGGAGGACTTACTCTGTAGTAGATGCACTGTTATAAGAACTTTATGTAAATTAGCTAGTTCAGTACTCACAACAACCCTGTGAAGAAGGTATTCTTATTATCTCCCCTGCTCCTTTCAGGGAAAAGAAAATAGAGGCATAAATGGCAGTGTGCTTACCTGGGGAGTAAGTGGAGAATCTGGAATTTGACACTGGGCTACACTGTATTATCTGGCCCTGTATGAAAAAGAACATTTGTCCCCATCTTTGGAATGATGAGAACAGGAGAATTCATTCTTCATTCACTCATCGGTCCTGTTATTGACGCACTATGTCTTATTCTATGGCACAAGCCCAAGTGGCTTCTTTCTGGATCTTGTTTTTCCCACCGTTCATCTGAAGGAATTGGACAAGGTAGTTTCTAAAACATCTTTATAGCAGTAATATTTGATAATGTCATGGCCCAGGAATTTACAGTGATGGCAACTGAAAATGTCTGGCTTAGTTCCTGCATCAAAATATATCTAAATGATTTCGACTTTCCAAAGTTAGTTGAAAGCAGTTCTCTTATCTAAAAAAAAAAATCCTATTCTGATCTTGGATATTGTTTCTATATGAAGAGAGTATTTTGTAGAAAATTGGAGGGTTTCTCTGCTAGTCCAGTGGCTAAGACTCCCAATGCAGGAGCCCTGGGTTTGATCCCTGGTCAGGCAAATAGATCCTGCATGCCATAACTAAGAGTTCGCATGCTATAACTAAAGATTTCATATGCCACAACAAAGACTGAAGATCCTGCATGCCACAGCTAAGACCTGGCACAGATAAATATTTTTTTTTTAAAGAAAATTGGTCCTGGTGAAACTGGTGAGATTTATTTCAGATCTGATCTATAGTCCTCTCTATTCTTATTTTGCCCACAGGGCACTTAACATGCTGATTTGTCTTTTTGAAGTCCAGATCTGATAGTTTAGTCTGCTGACCGAACATGGTAGTTCAGTCAGGACTTCCTGGTGTTTATTGAATGGGGGCTGAACTTACTAGCATGCTATTCAAGGTCCTTGATCTATGTTTGCAGTCTTTCCTTCCATTGGGCATATTTACCCACCATCAGCTGCTGCTTCTTTGGTTCACACTTTTCCCTCTACTTGGAATGCCCTTAACCTTTTTCTCCTGTTGAAATTCTACTTGTCTTTCATAGTCAGCACAGATAATACTTCTATTTGAAGGCTTCTGTTCTTTCTTCAGTTAGATAATTTCCCATCTCTAAACTCCTGTAGCTTTTAAACTGTGTTATCTCTCACTGCATTTACTCCAATTTAATAATTATAATAATTACTGGTATATAGACAAAATGATCTTTGTTTTTGATGAATACAAAGCTAAATAAAAGTTCATCCTGCACACCTGTGGTGGATTCATTTTGATATTTGGCAAAACTAATACAATTATGTAAAGTTTAAAAAATAAAATTAAATTAAAAAAAAAAGTTCACATATCATTTCTGAATACTAGGTTAGTTCTTAATGTGATAAGTGTAAGAAAATCAGTTTAGTTCGGTTCAGTCACTCAGTCGTGTCCGACTCTTTGCGACCCCATGAATCGCAGCACACCAGGCCTCCCTGTCCATCACCAACTCCTGGAGTTCACTCAGACTCACGTCCATTGAGTCAGTGATGCCATCCAGCCATCTCATCCTCTGTTGTCCCCTTCTCCTCCTGCCCCCAATCCCTCCCAGCATCAGAGTCTTTTCCAATGAGTTAGCTCTTCGCATGAGGTGGCCAAAGTACTGGAGGTTCAGCTTTAGCATCATTCCTTCCAAAGAAATCCCAGGGCTGATCTCCTTCAGAATGGACTGGTTGGATCTCCTTGCAGTCCAAGGGACTCTCAAGAGTCTTCTCCAACACCACTGTTCAAAAGCATCAATTCTTCGGTGCTCAGCCTTCTTCACAGTCCAACTCTCACATCCATACATGACCACAGGAAAAACCATAGCCTTGACTAGACGGACCTTTGTTGGCAAAGTGATGTCTCTGCTTTTCAATATGCTATCTAGGTTGGTCATAACTTTCCTTCCAAGGAGTAAGCGTCATTTAATTTCATGGCTGCAGTCACCATCTGCAGTGATTTTGGAGCCCAGAAAAATAAAGTCTGACACTGTTTCCACTGTTTCCCCATCTATTTCCCATGAAGTAATGGGACCGGATGCCATGACCTTCGTTTTCTGAATGTTGAGCTTTAAGCCAACTTTTCACTCTCCACTTTCACTTTCATCAAGAGGCTTTTTAGTTCCTCTTCACTTTCAGCCATAAGGGTGGTGTCATCTGCATATCTGAGGTTATTGATATTTCTCCTGGAAATCTTGATTCCAGCTTGGGTTTCTTCCAGTCCAGTGTTTCTCATGATGTACTCTGCATATAAGTTAAATAAGCAGGGTGACAATATACAGCCTTGACGTACTCCTTTTCCTATTTGGAACCAGTCTGTAAGAAAATAAGTAACTGAAAATAAAGTCCATTTCAAGGACAGACTGAGATGTTAAAACTGTCTTAGCCATGATAAAGGAGGATCCATCCTAGAAAGTCTGCCTCAAGAAAAATGTTTGAGGTGAAATCTGACCCCACTTCTAAAATTTCTGGCCCTAAGTGTCTCATTTGTTAAGATGTATGAAAGGGTGTTTGCCCTGTTTATAATGCTCAGCAACTTTGAATACCATTCTCATACTAGGGGAATATCTTTATAAATTTTGCTTCCTCAAGGAAGAAGCCAGCATTTTCAGGACATATGCATATGACTACAAACTCTGTTAGCCAGAGCTAATCATGTGAGATTTCATTTTATTTGGAGCAATCTGAGAATCAGCTGCTGTAAGAACTCCATATTTTTTCTTTTTTAGTGCAAGTGATGATGTGGCATCTGTTTTGGGGATCAGCAGTTGCTGATTATTTGTGTCTGGGCCCTATGGGTGGTGGTGCAAGCCATGGTGTCTATTCACAGCTAATATACCTTTACTGGAGTACGAATATGTTGCTCCTGGCAGGTAGACTCCAAACTGGATCCCAGGCTTTCTTCAGAGGTTCTGTGTACTATTTCAGTAAATATCTTTTCTGCTTAAATTCGATGGAGGTTCTTATAGTTGCAACCAAGAACTCTGACTAATAAGGGGGACTTAATTATTACAACAGGATGTTAAATGTGATTCTTCCAGTTCCCTTGTAATTTTAGCAAAAATCCCAAAGGAGAAGAAAAACATAATAGGTACCTTTCCTAAAGCAAGGTACCAGGTATCTCTGCCATACCATCTCAGCAACTATAGATCTGGTTCTGTTGATGTTAGCCAAGTCCCTTTCTAAGCTATATAAATTGTGGAAGCTGAATGTCCAGGAGACTGATGGATTACATTGGAAAGAGTTGTCTTTATCCCACGGATTTCAATCCAAATGAGAGAGACTTTGAAGGAATCCTCTTAGGAAGTTTGATATTGTGTATCTCCTCTAGGTTGAGGGGTAAGGAAGTAGATACTTAGCTCATTCCTTGTCTGTGACTCCAAAGGCCATGATTCAGTGATGCTCATATTTTCTCCATTGCCTCATTGGGGGCTACTACCAGATAAAAATGTATATGCATATATTCATAACCAAGTCATCTAGTTTGTAATCTGTATACACTGCTCACTCCCATCAGCTTTGTATAATCTTTTCATTGTCTTTTTGAAGCCCTCCATTAAAAAAAATTCCCTGTAGGTGTTACTGTAGCTAATGATCTGGAGTGAATGGATCCCAGTTCTTGCTGTAAAGGTTTTGGTGCCTGATAGGAGGAAAGGTTGAACGGCCCTACCACCCTCTCCCCTGTTATCTCCCCCACCTCCCCAAAACACAGCTGTCGTACTTGGAGATTCGATCATATCAGGCAAGTGTAAGTATCCATTTGTATTCGCCCTGACTTCTGGATACCCCTAACTCAGTATCTACCACATGCTGGGTGCTTCTTTCCTAGAAAACATCCATTGTGTTTGATATCAGTTTTTGTATCAGTAGCTGACAGCATTTTTAGCAGCCTAAAATGATGATTAATGCTTATGACTTTCTGGCGACCAGTAATGTTATCCCCTACTTTCACTGAGGCTGGCAAGGACAGAGATATTGCATTTGTCTTACAAATTCGCTGGGGCAGAGCCAGAGTAAACATTGACTGAAGGTTCCATTTAAGGCCAACTCATTAGAATTTTAGCCAGTTTGCACGAATAATCTCAATTAGCACAGCTCATTAGACTCTAATTGGACTTTAAGCCCTTCCTGTAACCTGGTAGCTTCAGTGGGGCTCCTGAGGATGTGGTCGGGGGTGGATGCCTATAGGATTGTGTATCTGTGGATGTGCCAAAGAGTTAATTTTCCCATGGCAGGGTGGAGTAATCCAAGGAAAACAAACAGGGAATCAGACTGGCTTGACAAAAACACTATGATTATAAAAGGCAACAGGACCCAAGCTTTGCGTTTAAAAAAAAAAAAAAATTTCTTTTTCTTTCTATCTTATCATAGTCAAAAGATGTTACTGATGTTAATCTGTGCTCAAGACTGGTCAAAGAAAATGCCTTTGGAGAACCGCCACTGCTCTCTCATTCCAGGCCAGCTTTAGGTAACCTTAGGATGACTTACTCAGTATTACGCCCGAGCTCTGTCCTGGCTCTAGTCCTAGCCAGTACCTATTAAGTGCCTGCAGCAGTGTCTGAGGCATCTCTTCACTCCGGAAGGTATTTGTAAAGTGTCCAACCCAACCCATGTTCCGCTTAACTCTTTGTAGATGCCGGTGTTCCCCGTTCCCTTACCATCCTGGAAGTTATGAAATATTTTAAATGTGTTGATTTTGGTTGTGAAATACATCACCTCAAGACTCAGGACACCTACTATCTTTTTATGTGTTTGATTCCCAGGAGTTCATAGACTTGGAAGAGAACCCGAGGTCCCACCCAGTGGAGCTTCTATTTGCAGAGCATTCTCAGGTGCTCATTGCCTTCACTTCCAGTAACAGGGGCTCCTCCCATCTTCCTGTCTTCCATCCACCCCGTCTTTTGATTTCTGAAGCCGCACCGACTATGCTGAATGAAGCTTCCACACAAAGACTTCCTTGACTCTCTTCTTCAGGTGAAGAGCTCCTTTCTCCTTCAACTAGTCCTTCAGTGGTGCTGTTCTGAGATCCTTCACCATCCTGACTTACAACTCTCCTCCTCTTTGTTACTCTTTCCTAGTTACAGTGAAAGGCTTAAAACAGAGAACACACTTTTTCCTGCACTCCACCCCCAGCACAGCATAGGATATATTTTTACCTTTCTCACCCTGCCCTTTATACTTCTGTTGATAGATAGTCAGCATGTGGTGCCTTTAGCTTTACCTTTGTCAGACCTCTGGTGCATACCAAGCATCATAGCCTACAAATGTCCATATGGTCAAAACTATAGTTTTTCCAGTGGTCATGTTTGGATGTGAGAGTTGGATCATAAAGAAGGCTGAGTGCCAAAGAATCGATGCTTTTGAACTGTGGTACTAGAGAAGATTCTGGAGAGAAGTCTTTCTGTAAAGATTTTGGACAGCAAGGATATCAAATATTCATTGTTTAACCCAAGTGAAATGTTTAATATTCATTTAACAATATTCATTGTTCAACCCTGAATATTCATTGATGCTGAAGCTGAAGCTCCAGTACTTTGGCTACCTGAGGTGAAGAGCTGACTCATTGGAAAAAACCCTGATTATGAGAAAGACTGAAGGCAGGAGGAGAAGAAAGTGACAGAGGATGAGATGGTTGGATGGCATCAAGGACTCAATGGACATGAGTTTGAGCAGCCTCTGGGAGATAGTGAAGGACAGGGAAGCCTGGCGTGCTGCAGTCCATGGGGTTGCAAAGAGTCAGACACACCTTACTGACTGAACAACAGCAATAAAGCATCATATCAACCAACCTCTCATACCCTGGCCTTTTCAATGCAGTAGCTCATTTGTGTCTATCAGTGCTGCGGTGACCCTAAGAGCAGGACTATGTGTCAACCTCACTTAACTTTGTCTTGTTGTATGTGGATGGTTGTTCTTAGTAACCCTGTCAGCATTGAGAAATAAGGACTGTCCAAAGCTGTTCCTTAAGGTGAGGTGTAGTCCCTGCCATTCACCTCTTGTAACATACTGGCTTTTCCTCAGAAAGCCCAATTTATGATTTTTCTCACTCCCATTGAATTCCAGATTCTAACCTTGTTTTCTGCTCACAGGGCAGTGTCTTAGAAGTGAAGAGAGCTTTGGAGAGGGTGAAAAATAGAGGAGATGTTCTTCAACTCTTTTTATTCCTTTGCTTTCTTTTCAGGGATTGAATAGCATCCCCTCAAGAATGCAGTCATAGTCTTTCAAACTTGAAATGACATTTTTTTCTCTATTACTTATAATCTCATAGAGACTGGGGATGGGGAAGGCAGAAAGCAGTCAGCATACCATAGAGGAGAGATCATGACATTAAGATCTAGGCTGCTTCCTGGGCACTGACCTGTGCAGTTTCATGGGGCCATATACTCAGAAGAGCCCTGGGTTTGGCTTAGTGCTCTGTCATTGCCATCTTGAAATTCTTAATTATTGAACAATGGATCCTACATTTTTATTTTGCACGGGGCCCAATAAATTTTGCAGCTGATTCATCTTGATTATGGTGAAGGCAATGGCACCCCACTCCAGTACTCTTGCCTGGAAAATCCCATGGACGGAGGAGCCTGGTAGCCTGCAGTCCATGGGGTCGCGAAGAGTAGGACACGACTGAGAGACTTCACTTTCACTTTTCACTTTCATGCATTGGAGAAGGAAATGGCAACCCACTCCAGTGTTCCTGCCTGGAGAATCCCAGGGATGGCGGAGCCTGGTGGGCTGCCGTCTATGAGGTCACACAGAGTCAGACACGACTGAAGTGACTTAGCAGTAGCAGCATCTTGATTAGGAGTGTTTCTCTCTCTCTCCTGCCTCATCTCCAGTCTTGGCATATTGTTTCACCTTTTATCTGCTGTAAGGAAAAGAATAGTTTCTATCTCTGGCAATCTATGAATCTAAAGCAGAAAAGACAGAAAAAGGGAGCAGTGGACTCTGTCAGGAAAACTCATATATATGGAATCTAGAAAGGTGGTACAGACTTTCATACATACAGGGCAGCAAAGGAGACTTGGATGTAAAGAACACACTTTTGGACTCAGTGGGAGAAGAGGGTGGGATGTTTTGAGAGGATAGCATTGAAACATTACATTACCATATGTAAAATAGATGACCAATGTGAGTTCAAGGCATGAAGCAGGGCACCCAAAGCCAGTGCTCTGTGACAACCGAAAGGGATAGAGTGGGGAAGGGAGGTAGTTGGGGGGATTCAGGATAGAGGGGACACATGTGTACCTATGGCCAGTTCATATTGATGTATGGCAAAATCCATCACAGTATTGTAAAGTAATTATCCGCCAATGAAAATAAATTAATTAATTAAAAAAAAAAAGAATTACAGGTAGAACTGAAGCTTCATATAGGTCTTTTGAAGTTAGTTGGGCCAGGTTTATCATTTTATATTGGAGGAAACTCAATTCTTATAAAAGAAAATTGTCTCCTCAAGTCCCATAATCCACTGGAGTGGTCAGGATGACTCTAGTCCCCAGAGGAGCCCACCAGGAAGGTAGCTAATGTAGCCATCATGGCCACTGTAGGCAAGGATATAGCCAACGAAGGATCAGGGCGAGGGAGAAGACTGTTTCCTTCTTATTCCAGTGCCTGCCTTTGCTGCTTCTGCTCTCTGAAGCACACACATATACTCCAGATAGATTTATGCAGCTTTGTGCAAAGTTCCAGTGATAAATCCAAACCACTCCGAGCCCTAGGTAGAAAATCAGTCCCAGTGTTGTAGAGAAGCATGGAGCTGCCTGCCCAGGCCAACCATACTTCCTCTGGAGAGTCTCAGGATTGGCTTGCCCTTTGCGTGCCTTAGAGGTACTTTGTCCTTCCTGATGCTGTTCAATCTTCCTCCTTCCTGTAATCCCTCTGACTTTTAACATCTCCTTTTCCAAATGTCAGTATCCCCTCCATGTCTTTCTTTTCCCATAGTTCCTCTTCCCTTATACATGTGAAGGCCACAATCCCCTCTGGTGTCATGTAAATACTCATGACTTGCAGCATCTGCCTTGACTGCAAGCTTCTCTCTAACCAGCCTTCTTTGCTGCTTGAGTGACAAGCTGAGGCTAAGGTCAGAGGGAAGAAGGATATAGGGGTTTAGGGAGGGGCGTCTCCACAGAGGCGTGGACAACTCCCATCTCACTTTCCCCCACCACGTTCCCCCAGTGAAGCCTTCTTTGCCTGTTAGACCAGTTTATGTTTCCAGCTATGGTTTCAGGACCTGATGCTGCCACCTCACTGCTTGCCTTTTAGTTACTATGGCCCCTTCTGACCATATTCTACCTTAATGTCAGTATAAAACATCCCTGAAACACTTCTCATGAAACCAGACCCAAGAATCATAGAAAGAGATGAAGGATGGAGCCCCAGTGGACATTCTCTATCTTAGGTGTGGGTAAGTATAGAGTTCCCTTTCAGTGTGTCCTGCTGCTGCTGCCGCTGCTGCTAAGTTGCTTCAGTCATGTCTGACTCTGTGCGACCCCATAGACACCAGCCCACCAGGCTCCTCCGTCCCTGGGTGTGTCCTAAGCTTGACCATATTGTGTCTAAGGGGGATGATTCATCAATAATCTTCCTATTTTCACTATTGAAACAATTCTAACCCAAGTCAGTTTCCATTATAATGGAGGGGAATTCTCAGCCATGTTGAATGTGTTAATATTTAAAGCAGAGGTTGAAGGGGATGGAGAACATAAAGGCAGTCCATCAGGGAACACACATCCTGATTTATGGTCCACTGCAGAGGTTACGGACAAGGGGCTCTGATTACATCCCATGTTATTTCATCCACGTATGTAAAAATTATCCTGGGCCAAACTCAGTAGTAGTTGTTGTGGGTACAGAGAGGAGTAAGAAGAAGTTACTTCCTTGGGTATGTGTCTGTGGGAGCATGCATCTGTATGACTGGGTGGGGGCGTTGTGGGTTGAGTATTCACTGTAATGCCAGGCTGAGTGAGCCGGGTTAGTCCAGTTAACTCTGTTAAAATGCAGGAAGATCCTTAAAAGAAATGCCATTTGGGCTCTAAGAGAATCTAAACAGTTGATCAGAAGAGATGGTGGAAAGTGTGTTTCAGTTAAGTAGGATAGAATCAACAGAGGTCTGAAAGGCAGAAGGTATTTTGAGGCATAGGAAGTCATTGGTCTGGAGAGGATGATTTATTAGGTATTAAAGGAAGTGGAGAAAACATTCTGGAGCCAAACCAAGGAGGAAATTTACACTTTAGCTAATGGTGGAGATGTGGTCCTAGGGGAGGGGATCTTCCACTTCTTTCTCCTATCTCCAACATCCTAAGTTAAAATTCATGTCCAAGATAAGAAGGCTGAACACAGAGAAGATGAGATCCATGGTCCCCATGAGTCCTCCTTCAAAAGGCCCGACCAGCTCTCCTGCTTCCTAAGGATTTAATCCACAAATGCTTATTTCATATCACTCTTTCAGCAAAATTTCACCTGTGTGTCAGCCAGTCTATGTATCAATACTAGATTAAACCATAACTGAATTTCTGCTGTTTCAAAGTGCTCTGTTAGATGTTGGGAAGAGATATCAAACTGAATAAGACAAGTAGCCTTGTATGCAAAGTTTATACTGTATTTTTACAGTCATTCTGTGAGTTTTGTATAGATGATAAACTGAGGCTTTAAAAGGTTAAGTAGCTTGCACAGGATCATGTAGATAGTGGTAGAGCCTGAATTCAAACTCTGGAAGCTCCTGGATCTCACTTTCCTAGTCTGTTATCTGAGGAGACTATAAATACATCATAGAATAGCTGAAGATTAAATGAAATAGCGTAAGTAAAACCCTGGCGCAGTGCCTTTCATCTAGTTGTTATTTTTATTGCCATCTACAGAGGTAGTGCATGGCAGAGCTGGGAAACTGGGGTGCAGGGGTATCTAAGCTACTCCCAGGGTCATGTTCTTTTTGTAGCTCCATACTGTCTTGCTGCAAGATGATGCAGCATATTTAGGTTTAGCTTCTCAACATAAAAACTGAGGGTATAAATAGACTAGAGAACCAAGTGGCTTGAAGTGATGCTGGAAAAGTGATTAGCAAAGTAGATGACTAGTCTGAAGTATGTGCCAATCTGCCATTCTTCAGGATTTACTAAGCTCTCTCCTAGGATCAAATCCAATTCCAGTGAAAACCTGCATCCAGCAACTGTTGGACTCGAGCTCCGATGGCCTGCCATCAGATAAGAGCAACATGACTTTGTGCTCATGGCTTCCGCAGCAGTCACCACATCCAAAAAGGCTTTGGAGCTTGGCAGATTTAAGCTTACATCCTAATTCCAACACTTGTGTGCTCTCTGATCATGGGTTAGTTACTTAATTTCCTTCAGTTTCAATTTCCTCCACTGTCAAACAGGAATACTAATACCTACTCACAGGGTTGTTGTAAGGTTAGATGAAAATTAAAATTATATACTGTACTTGGTACTCTATCTAACAGAAGCTCTCGACGAGCTTTTGCTTTAGGTAAGTTTACATCTTTTGTAAGAAGGTTGTTGATAAGTCTTGAATAACAGTCCCTCTCTTATTTATACTTTTAGAAGTACTTCTTTGGAAGAGAGAGTCACTTCTCCCAGTCCAGCTCTTTCTGTGACTTTACAGAGAGGAATATACAAGAAGCCAGTAGGAAGCCCAGAAGAGATTTGCCAGCCCAAATTTCATGCCAAACAAGCCCACTGCACGGAAACCTGCACTTACAGAAAGATAAATCAGAACGCAGTGACTCCCTTCTTCAAGGACTTGGAAAGAGTACTTGAAATGTGTCCAAAAGTAGTTTGGGAAGGCTTTAAATATAAAATAAAGCATAAATTTTAAATTAGGATCCTGGGTAATTATTTAAAATTTATCTTCCATTTTATCGTGTTGTTTTGCAGGAAAAGATATAAAAACAATTAAGTAAAAAATGTAAAAATGATTAAATATTTTAGGAATTGTCTTTTCTTCAGCTTTCTAGGAGCACATAATTAAGTTTAGCACATATACTCATTTTCCTGTATTGTTTCCTTTGAGCTGTCCATTTTTCAGTTTCCCTCATTACTCTTTCTTCTTAACTCCATTATTCCTTATTCTATTCTCTCCTTTTGTATTTTTAGGTTATGTTTTTTGAAGGCAAAATACCTAGTTCATTTGGTCAGTTAGTCAAATTATTGTTTATTCAATTATAGGAAGAAATTCAAAACTACAATACAAAAAAAAAAAAAAAAAAAAGAACCTAACAAAAAACCCAACCCACCCTCACCACCAACCACAACCAGCAAACTGTACACACAGACTTTCTCTCAGGCACCGAGTAGATCAGCTTCAAAGAGCCGACTGTGCTGTTCAGTTTTTGTTGGCAGTGGTGGTAAAGCCACTCGTTTTTTGTTGATAAAATCAGCTAAGTCAGGTTCCTCATTCATTTATTCCCCTCTAATTCTTAGAGTTGAGTATCCTTTCATGGTATGTCTTATTCCTAGAGTGGTTGAATTTTTCAAACAATTAAGAACTGATTTTTAATCCTAACCTTGTCACTTTGGATCTAGTCACATAGTCTGTGACTCTGTTTCCTTATCTGTAAAATGGGGTACTACTATGAGGATCAATTAGATAAGAGATGAGAGCCCTTTCAAAGGCAAAATGATGTAAACATGCAGGTGATTATTATCCCTTGTTGAAATCCTACTGCAAAACTATTTTTCCAAAGATGCAATAGTTACTTTTAACAGTCCATGGACTCATTTGGGACTAGAAATATAAATACCAACTACTATTTATTTAGAGATATCCTAATCCTTTCTTGAATAATAAATTATATATGAGGAACATTGAAAAAATCCTCACTTTACTGCATTTAAAAGCATGGTTTCTGTTGATTTCCTAAGTAATTCTTAACTCCCAAATTCTTATTCTTGAATCAGTTTAGGACTACTTCCTCTGTTCTTATAGGTTACAAATCTGAAATCCCAGAATTTAAAGACGGGGCATCAGATTACCATATCTATTGTTTATATGAATTTTTAAAGAACATAAACCAAATCTGACTTAATCCACCCCAATTGAGCAAACCATTGATGAGCATTGTAGTGGATGCTAGGTATCAGGAAAGGGACTGGAGAGTAAAAAGTTAAACATAGATTGTAGAGGATGATGTGTACGTATGCAAGGGAGCTTGCTGAAACTTTTTTCTACTAAAGTCATGAGAAAACAGTAATTTAATATTTGTGCTGTAAGCCTTCATGTTTTATAAGGTGCCATGCTTTACTTTTATTGTATTTTCATAGCAATCATATGATATATATTTTTATATTATATATTAATATATATAATGTTAATATATTATGTATATATATTACATATATATCATGTATAATATAATATGCATGTATATTATATAATACATATAATTATATATATAATACATATATATAACATATATATAATATAATATATGTACATATAATAATATAATAATATATGTATTATGTATACATATATGTATATTATATATAATTATACACATAATACATTATTATATGTGTATTATATATATTATTATATATGTATTATATATAATACATGTGTAATATAATACATATTATAATACATATATAATTATGTGTTATATATGTATAATATAATACATATATAATAATTACATATATTATAATTACATATAATACATATATAATACATATATAGATATTACATATATAATACATATATAGATAGATAGATAGATGGCTTCCCTGGTGGCTCAGACAGTAAAGAAACTGAGACCCAAGTTTGATTCCTGGTTCGGGGAATGGCAATTCACTCCAGTATTCTTGCCTGAAAAACCCCATGGACAGGGGACCCTGGTGGGCTATAGTCCATGGGGTCGCAAAGAGTTGGACAGGACTGAGAAACTAATACTTTCACTTTCATATATATGGCCATACTTAACTCTTATTTTATCTTCACAGTAATCATACAAGATAAATATTCACTATTTCTCTATTATAGGTGAGAACCTTGAGTTTAGCAAGGTTAAAATTTTGCTTAAGTGTGAGTCCCCAGTTAGTCAATAACAGAGCCAAGATTTGCACACACTAGCCTGCATCTAATTTCTGTTTTTTCTTTCTTACACCATGCTGCATTCATCTCAAGAAAGATAATACATTCATCAAATAAATTATGGTCTCATTTTACTGCTTTAATTTGGCATAAATAACATCTCTTTCTCCTTGCCAAGTTCACTAGTACTCATCTGTCTATTCTCATGATATACTAGACGTACTAGAGCTTTGAACTTCTTGAAAGAAAGTAACTGTCTAAATTCAAGGTATTATTTTTTGCTATTACTATTAGCCAAGACAAATGAAAAGTGATGAATAGAGCATTTCTTGTCTTACTAGAACCCTTTAATTAAGGAAATTGGTTATTTTCATTCCCTGTAGCTATGTAATGATTAATGCAACACAGCACAGTTCATTCAGAATGTAAGACATATCTCACTATGACCAATCAACAAGTGTAGTTCTCTAAAGAGAAAAGAATAGAGACCAGACTGGACCCAATGCTGACATCTGATTTCTGTAGTGAACCACCATGATGAATTTTGCAAATTATGGAGAAGCTCTTTACCTCTAGTCTTGGGATCATAAAATTATCTAGTGGAACCAGTTTTGAGTAATTTTTTTTTTAATAGGTAGAAGTGAAAAAAAAATCAATTTTGCCTATCAGATCAAACAGAAGATATTGAAGGGAAGATAAATAGCGTATTAATACTTCATCATGCAACACCATTTCTAGTTATACAACAAAGGTGATGAATAGTTCTTAGTATAATATAGACAAAGAATTATAATCAGTTCAGTTCAGTTCAGTCGCTCAGTCATGTCCAGCTCTGCGACCCCATGAATCACAGCACACCGGGCCTCCCTGTCCATCACCAACTCCCGGAGTTCACTCAGACTCACATCCATCGAGTCAGTGATGCCATCCAGCCATCTCATCCTCTGTCGTCCCCTTCTCCTCCTGCCCCCAATCCCTCCCAGCATCAGAGTCTTTTCCAATGAGTCAACTCTTCGCATGAGGTGGCCAAAGTACTGGAGTTTCAGCTTTAGCATCATTCCTTCCAAAGAAATCCCAGGGCTGATCTCCTTCAGAATGGACTGGTTGGATCTCCTTGCAGTCCAAGGGACTCTCAAGAGTCTTCTCCAACACCACAGTTCAAAAGCATCAATTCTTCGGCGCTCAGCCTTCTTCACAGTCTAACTCTCACATCCATACATGACCACAGGAAAAACTATAGCCTTGACTAGACGAACCTTTGTTGGCAAAGTAATGTCTCTGCTTTTGAATAGCAGTTAAATAACTTTGCCTCAACTAGTAACATTTTGGCAGCTGGTGGGTGCTGTGGGTATATATTGACATATTCAATTAACAGTCTTCATTCTTTAGAGAAACTGGGATGCTACTTAGTAGCTGTGTGATCTTGGACGATTTACCCAAATTCTCAGAGATTCAGTCTCCTCTTCTGTAAAATGGAGGAAACAATATCCACATCATGAGTTTCTATGTATGAAGCATTATGTTTGGTTGTAGGGTCCAACTTGAGTGAGCGGATAATAAATTGTAGTAAAAGATGCAGATGTTGATGGTGGTACTTTGGCACCATGCTTCCACCACCCTTTTGAATAGGCCAAGAAAGTATTTCTTAATCACTAGTCTTTGAATTCCACTGGCAGGGGTTGGGTCTCAGCCAAAGCTTTGGCTCACTTTTTAGGAATTTGGTTGTGACCCACAGCATCACATCCAATCCTTTCATTCTGTCCCAAGCCTCTAGCGCAGCCTCTGCTTAGAAGGAGGCAATGAGAACCCTAAAGAAAGGGTCCTATTGCACTGTCTGTTTTCTTTGGATATTTGAAGGCCAATCACTTGGTCCTTGGGATCACAGTATCTCAGGCCTCTTGTTCTTCTGGGATCCTGATGGAGTGTCTGTTGAAACTGTCCCCATCTTGGGGCTCGTGACTGGGGTCGGATGAGTGTCAGGGTTGTAATTAGACTTACTTCTGTGCCACTGACTTCTGATCCTCACCCCTGGGCTCAGAACTTCTGAACTCCGGACAGCATGACAGGAAGAATAATTGATGATTGTGGGTCCCTGTGGACCTTAGTAATCTTGCATCAGAGTTAATGAGACTCCACTGTCTCTCCAGCACTGGATCTCTCCAGGCAGTATGTGCGTCTCACTCTTTGCTTTATCCCATGTCTCATCTACTGCCTCTTAAGTTGCAGCTTCTTGAATTTTCAGTGAACTGCATTTTCTGACTTTGGTCTTTAGCACTGTACTCAATACTGATGATGATGAAGATGAAGATGATAATGATAATGAGAGTGATGGAAGAAGAGAGAGAGAAAATGCAGAATTAGAAGGGGACAAAGTAAGTGAAAGTCACTCAGTCATGTCCAACTCTTTGTGACCCCAATGGTCTATAGAGTCCATGGAATTCTCCAGGCCAAAATACTGGAGTGAGTAGCCTTTCCCTTCTTCAGGGGATCTTCCCAACCCAGGGATTGAACCCAGGTCTCCTATTGCAGGCAGATTCTTTACCAGCTGAGCCACAAGGGAAGCCCAAGAAAACTGGGGTGGGTAGCCTATCCCTTCTCCAGTGGATCTTCCTGACCCAGGAATTGAACTGAGGTCTCTTGCATTGGAGGTGGATTCTTTACCAACTGAGCTGTCAGGGAAGGGGACAAAGGTAGTCAGCAATTATGGGATACAAGCCATGACCCAGTGCTGGATGTTCAAGGGGGACAGTGGATATTACACAAACTATCAACTAGAGGATAAATGGCTCATATTTCCTATTGAGATTTGAATCAGAAAAAGTGTTTACTCCCATGATTCACATCAGTTCAGTTCAGTCACTCACTCGTGTCTGACTCTTTGTGACCCCATGGTCTGTAGCACTCCAGGCTTCCCTGTCCATCACCAACTCCCAGAGCTTGCTCAAAGTCACATCCATCGAGTTGGTGATGCCATCCAACCATCTCATCCTCTGTCATCCCCTTCTCCTCCTGCCTTCAATCTTTCCCAGTATCAGGGTCTTTTCTAAGGAGTCCGTTCTTCGCATCAGGTGGCCAAAGTGTTGGAGTTTCAGCTTCAACATCAGTCCTTCCAATGAACACTCAGGACTGATCTCCTTTAGGAAGGACTGGTTGGATCTCCTTGCAGTCCAAGGGACTCTCAAGGGTCTCCTCCAACACCACAGTTCAAAAATATCAATTCTTCAGTGCTCAGCTTTCTTTATAGTCCAACTCTCACATTCATACATGACTACTGGAAAAACCATAGCCTTGACTAGATGAACCTTTGTCAGCAAAGTAATGTGTCTACTTTTTAATATGCTGTGTAGGTTGGTCAAGGCTTTTCTTCCAAGGAGAAAGCGTCTTTTGATTTCATGGCTGCAGTCACCATCTGCAGCGATTTTGGAGCCTTCCAAAATAAGGTCTCTCACTGTTTCCATTGTTTCCCCATCTATTTGCCATGAAGTGATGGCACTGAATGTTGAGTTTCAAGGCAACTTTTTCACTCTCCTCTTTCACTTTCATCATGATCCACATAATTGCATAAAATTGATCATGGTGGTGGTGGTGGTTTAGTTGCTGAGTCGTGTCTGACTCTTGTGACCCTGTGGACTGTAGCCCACCAGGCTCCTCTGTCCATGGGATTTTCCAGGCAAGGATACTGGAGTGGATTGCCATTTCCTTCTCCAGGGGATCTTCCTGACCCAGGAATCGAACCCAGGTCTCCTGCATTGCAGGCATTTTCTTTACCGACTGAGCATGCTGCTGCTGCTGCTAAGTTGCTCCAGTTGTGTCCGACTCTGTGCGACCCCAGAGACAGCAGCCCACCAGGCTCCACCGTCCCTGGGATTCTCCAGGCAAGAACACTGGAGTGGGTTGCCATTTCCTTCTCCAATGCATTAATGTGAAAAGTGAAAGGGAAGTCGCTCAGTCGTGTCTGACTCTTAGTGACTCCATGGACTGCAGCCTACCAGGCTCCTCCATCCATGGGATTTTCCAGGCAAGAGTACTGGAGTGGGGTGCCATTGCCTTCACCGACCAAGCATAGCCAACATTAATTAAGTACTTTCTGTGTGCCATTGTTGTTCTTAGCAGCATACATCTATTATCTCATTCAAGCTTTCCAACAATCCTATGAAGAAGTCAGTACTGTTATTATTATCTCCACTTTAGGGATGATAAAACAGAGACATAGGGATGTTAAGTGATTTATTCAAGATCACACAGTTTGTAGTTGACAGAGCTAGGAGTTGAACTCAGCAATGTGATTCCAGAACTACCCTCTTAACTATTGCCATTGCTCTTGAGACACAAAGCAGTAAAGGTATGGGGCCCTACGTGCAAAGTGCGATGTAATCCCCTTGGAAAACTGGATATTACAAACTTGACTTTGGTTGTATTATGCTTTAATTAATCAGTTAAGACAAAATTTTTATTTTTAGCAGAAACAATATATTAGTTGGTCAAAAAATCCACAGAGGGTAGAATAAGATCTTGGTTAAAGTAGTCTGAGAAAGGCACAAGTCAGGATGTTTCCTAGATTCAAGAATCCAGATATAGACACATGTTACCTGGGTGATTGGGAAGACTGAGGCTCTAAGGTTGGAATTAGCAAAGGATAGTCCACTCCCAGATAAAATTATTGCCTATCAAAAAATTCGGCTAAGTGGCTGCTGCTGCTGCTGCTGCTGCTAAGTCACTTCAGTCGTGTCTGACTCTGTGCGACCCCATAGATGGCAGCCCACCAGGCTCCCCTGTCCCTGGGATTTTCCAGGCAAGAACACCGGAGTGGGTTGCCATTTCCTTCTCCAATGCATGAAAGTGAAAAGTGAAAGTGAAGTCGCTTAGTTGTGTCCAACTCTTAGCGACCCCATGGACTGCAGCCTACCAGGCTCCTCCGTCCATGGGATTCTCCAGGCAAAAGTACTGGAGTGGGTTGCCATTGCCTTCTCCGACAAAGTGGAGACATCAGTAATTCTCAGCAGACTAATAAATGTAAACAAGGACTCAATTTGAGTCTGTTATATTATCCTCTGGTCTTTCCTTTTTGTATAGGCTTAGCTATAATGTTCTCTCTTGAATATCTTCATTTTTATATAAAACAGTTTTTGTTTCATTTTTTTCTGTTTGAGAAGGTGATACATCTATTCAGTAAGACACATTAACTACAGAAATTTATTATTAATCATTAGTTGTGAGCACAATAATTATTATTACATAATTCTTCTCTGCATCCAATAAGATCAGGGGTAGGTGTCAACAGTTGTCACATAATTATAAAATCATGAAATTCACATGAAAGTCTTTGATCTAGAAAGTTGTGTATTACAGCCTTGAACTATGTATCAAACACACTTAGAGACCAAAGGGCAGTAGAAAATGGCCCTTTAGCTCTCTCTTCAGTCTGCCTTTCCTTTGAACAGATTCTGCTTCAGATGGGTGTCTAGAAGTGCTTTAATTTTGATGCTCCTCCATCTTTTCCTTTCATCACCTCTGTCTTCCTCAATCCTGGAGAGAACCTGATGCTTCCTGGCCCCATTCTGGAGCACAGCTGTGGTGTGCTCACATTGTTTAGTATAGAACCTTTATCGACAAATCTTCCTGGTAGTAGTGATAACTTCTTAGAGCAAGATTGAGTCATTATTATGCTGTCAGATGTCCTCCCCTCCAGAGGGAATGAGAAGGGAGATCACACAACTTGGCAAATGTCCTAAAAAGGACAGGAACTATCATGCCACAGGCTGTTGGAATACAGTCATAACCTTAGTACTTTGGCCCTTTGAATACCTGACCAGTTGGCAAAATGGCCTGCTGGACAATTCTTGAGCAGGATACAGAGAGATACTGATCTGAGTCCAGGTACTGTCGCCTACCCTCTATGTGATTTTCGGCAAGTCACCTTTCTGTCTGAGCTTTGGTATCTTCATAACACAAAGAAGTTAGACTAATTCAGTGATTTCAAGCTCTTTAAAGAATACTCATATATCACTTTCTTTAAATGTTCCTGGGATTATAAACAGATAAAATATTAAAGCAGGGTGGCTCTGGGGTTCCAGGTCTCACCTATGTACGCCATCTTCCTCCACCTCATGGTAGAACCTGTGTTTAACAGTTCTAATATCACTGTAATAGGTTACATGAATGATCTTTTCCAGTTCAGAAATTCTGCATGACAATCTCAAGCAAAGGCAGTAGCTTAATGAAAGTCAGCATATATATAAAATCCATATCAGCTATTTAAAAAAATATTTTTCTTAGAAGAACAAAAGCCCAATAGTTCCTTAATATATTTCAGCTCAAAGAAGGATTACTCTTTACCTCCAGGTGAATAACTTGTAGTAATGTTAGAGACAGTGGACCTCAAATGAAGTCAGGAGTTGAATCTGGGAACAGAAATGAGATTTCACACCTGTCTTCTATGCTTCTTTTAAGCATAAATGCTTCTGAATCAATTCATAGAGCATTGTTGGATTTGAGATTCTTGAAGGCAGTCACACCATGTGCATATTTCACCATTTAATATTTCCACGCAGTTCAGTTCCTCTCAGCAGATTTGTATCAAACCACTGAGTGTTTTTCATACTCTTCATGGGGTTTAGTATGAAACCTGATGCTGGGAAAGATTGAAGGCAGGAGGAGAAGGGGACGACAGAGGACAAGATGGTTGGATGCAATCACCAACTCAATGGACATGAGTTTGAGAAAGCTCCAGGAGATGGTGAAGGACAGGGAAGCCTGGTGTGCTGTAGTCCTTGGGGTCACAAAGAGTTACACATGACTGAACGACTGAACAGCTGAACCAAAACAACAACAACTGAGTGTTTTAGCATATGATATTCTGCCACATAGTGGCCTCGAGGGTGTTGGACTGTTCTGCCAAAACTGTGAGTGGCTCTGGTTTGTCACCTCTTTGGTAGATTGATATTCGGCATTGCCTGATTTGTAGTTGGCCCTCAAAAATATCTGTTGAGTGAATGGATGAATTCAGGAAGTTGACTCAGGTCACTGAAAGGTCCCAGTGCTCACTTAAGCCAAGCCTTATTGAGAACTAGCTTAACAGTTGATGCAGCCATTCAGAGACATAGCCAATTATTGTTCTTGCATACATGTGACCATGGAAACATGAGTCTATAGAAATGATAACTTCACAAAATGAGAGGAGAATACCCAGGGCCTTTGTTTTATGTTCCCAGTAGCAAATAATATCTGGAAATCAGACCTTCAAGGATAGTGTTTAAAAGTAATTGATAATCTGATCCATTTAATAACAAGTAGAAATATATATTTGTAAGATGTCATGCTGCCTGTGCCTCCTTGCTGGTGACCAAAAACTCATTAGTCTAGGATTGACCTATCAACTGTCCACTTTGAATCAGGAATTTTGGTTTACTAGAGGCAAAGGCAGGAAAGAATACCCTATTGATAGAATCCTAGTTCTTTTATCTCTGGAGTATATTTTATGCTCACTGGGTTGAACCAGTTACTCATTTTGTTTTTGTGATTTCAAACTACATAGAATATTTTTGTAATCTGAATCTATTTTTTGAGTTGTGGATGGTTATTAAACTCTGGTAAAGTTTATAGAGTACCAGGGCAGCATTTCTCTTACATGGTCAAGAAAATAAGAATTAAAGATATTTGATTCTAGTGTTTGGTTTATCCTGCAGTTTTCACATGTTTTACTTAGAATATATTTTACTATTCTCTGGACCTTCAAATGATGTTTTAATTTCTTTTTTTTTTTGGCTATGCCATGTGACTTGCAGGATCTTGGTTCCCCAACCAGGGATTGAACCTGGGCCCAACAGTGAAAGTGCTGAGTCCTAACCACTGGGCCACCAGGGTATTCCCCACATTTGACTTCCGAGATGCTTCCTGATAAAAGGGTTCTGCAATCAAGCAAATTTTACTGAAGTGATGCAACAGAATCAAGGTTGGGTTAAAAATTATTTTTAACTAGTATGCAATATATCTGAGTTTGTGTTACTTAGAATCTTATTCCACTTGGATATGACTTTTAAATGTGACTGATTAATACTGACATTATATGACTTAATGAAGTAATGAGCTGCTTAAATGAAATTTTACCAAAAAGGCTTAAATATAAAGTTAAAAGTAAATTTTAATATAATTATCTGATGAAAAATGATGAAAAATGAATTAACTCCATGCTTTCTTAAAGAGACTGTGGTAAATACCGTGGTTTTCCCTTCATGCCTCAGGGTTATCACTATGAATACTGCACAGTGTTATGGAACAATGAAGCCTGCCTTCACAGCTCTGTGTGAGCCTCTTTGCCTTCAGATCCCTTAGTTCTTTGAGTTCTTGTGTGTACTTTTTATCGACAGGCTTCATCACCTCCTCTCTGAAGTTATTACCTTCTTATTTATCTTTCCATTCTGATCCATCAGTTTTTAATTTTTTTCTAATGTGATGTGGGATAGGCTAGTGCAGTTTTAACAACTATGTATAAAATAAGATGAATGTATTCTGAGATCCATAGCTTTAGTAAGGTGTATGAGTATTACTTCAAATTCATGATATTTAGTAAACACTTATTTTTCCCTGTTCTTTTATTTCTTCTTTATTACCTGGACTGAATAATTGCTATTTTGAATGTGCAGGACTTCTGCTTCTTAACATATATGACTAATAGATGAAAATTTTCTTTTGTTTTATTTAAAATATTAACCTAGATGTCCATCAGCAGATGAATGGATAAGAAAGCTGTGGTACATATACACAATGGAGTATTACTCAGCCATTAAAAAGAATACATTTGAATCAGTTCTAATGATGTGGATGAAACTGGAGCCTATTATACAGAGTGAAGGAAGCCAGAAAGAAAAACACCAATACAGTATACTAACACATATATATGGAATTTAGAAAGATGGTAACAATAACCCTGTATACGAGACAGCAAAAGAGACACTGATGTATAGAACAGTCTTTTGGACTCTGTGGGAGAGGGAGAGGGTGGGATGATTTGGGAGAATGGCATTGAAATATGTATAATATCATATATGAAATGAGTCGCCAGTCCAGGTTCGATGCACGATACTGGATGCTTGGGGCTGGTGCACTGGGACGACCCAGAGGGATGGTATGGGGAGGGAGGAGGGAGGAGGGTTCAGGATGGGGAACACATGTATACCTGTGGCAGATTCATTTAGATATATGGCAAAACCAATACAATATTGTAAAGTTAAAAAAAATAAAATATTAGCATATTTTGTTGTAAGAGACCATTAATTATTATACATTCTCAATTAGCCATATCCATACACTGTCTGAATTGGCATCATGGACTCAGTGAACATGAGTCTGAGCCAACTCCAGGAGATAGTAAAGGACAAGGAAGCCTTGAGTGCTGCAGTCCATGGGGTTGCAAAGAGTCAGACATGACTTAGCAACTGAACAATAGTCGACTGACTGTTCCAACCGGTCAATCGTCAAGGAACTTCCATCCGCCTGGTAGCACACATCATAAGTATAAACAGATTAAATAAGAATGAAAGACTTATCAAGTTCAGTGATTACACATAAAAAAATAAATGAATGCCATGATTTGTAGTTATCTCAGTCACACTAAATGGAAAATTTGAAAATCATGCTCAAGGGACAGAATAGACATCTGTCACTTCCATTGAAAGCCAAAGACTCAGTAGTGTTTCCACTATTTATCAAACTGAGCTGCCTGATGATATTTGATTAGAATTCTGTATTTGTTCACATCTCTGTAGAAAGACGGAGAAGGCAATGGCACCCCACTCCAGTACTCTTGCCTGGAAAATCCCATGGACAGAGGAGCCTGGAAGGCTGCAGTCCACAGAGTCGCTGAGGGTCGGACGCGACTGAGCGACTTCACTTTCACTTTTCACTTTCATGCATTGGAGAAGGAAATGGCAACCCACTCCAGTGTTCTTGCCTGGAGAATCCCAGGGACGGGGGAGCCTGGTGTGTTGCCGTCTATGGGGTCGCACAGAGTCAGACATGACTGAAGCAACTTAGCAGCAGCAGCAGCAGCAGCTGTAGAAAGAAATCAGGTGAAAATCTTAGAAGTCATAAATACATTCAAAAAATAATTTGGCCATGAGAATGACTTGGGTAGATCACAAAAACAAGAAAACCATAAATGAAGGTATGAGAAATTTGATGATATTAATACAAACCCTCTGAAGACCTTTATCTTTTAGAAGTGCAGACTAAATTATTGGTAAGTGAAATAATATGATATTTTGTTTGCTACAAAAGAGTACAGGATTGGAAGAAGGAGGAGTTTAAAACAGAAACAAGATTGTGAATTAATTAATATTGAAGCTGGAAGTAAGCACATGGGTTCACTTATATTTGTCTCTTTTATTTCTCTTTCTCTTTTCTGGATGTTTGAAATTTTTAATAATTAAAAAAATCATTTATGTGACTAAGAGCCATTAGTTGAAGGTTGAAACACCACACTGGAAAAATATTTGTAGCACTGGTAGGTAAAACAAGGGGTGATATTTCTAATATACAAAGGACCATTAACCAATGCATGAAAAAATTTATACAAATAAAAAAGAATGGTAATAAACATGGACAAGTCACAAATGGAGAAATACTAATAGCCAATTAATATATATGAAGATTTTCAACCTCACTGATAATCAAAGAAAAGTAAATGAACATAAAACTCACCTATCAGATTGGCAAAGATTAAACATGTTCAGGAAAAAAAAAAAAAAAACCCTCAAATATAATGAGAGTATATGTAGATGATGTAATTTCCTATGCCGTCTCTGGAAGTGTAAATTGGCACAAACCTTTAAGAGTATAGCTTGGAAATATGTTTCAAATTATAAAATGTAAATATACATTGACATCCACATTCTACTTATGGAAATTTATTTGAAGGAGATATTGGTGCAAATGACAAAAAAGGGAACATTAAGATATTCTTGTTAATATGAAAGATAGAATATAATGCCCATTAATAGGAAGCTGGCTAACTGTTCTACAATATAGACAGATAATGAAATATTTTACAGCAATTAAAATGATTATATATCTCCTTATTTATTGCTAAGGAAGAGATCCATGTCATGTATTTGAGGAAAAAAGCAGTATTTAAGTATTTGCATTTTCCAATTTATAGAAAATACATAGAATGTCTATATACATGTATAAAGAGGAATGTCTGGAAGAAGGTTCACATCTCTACTGGTTTGATTTCTGGTAATTTTTATATTCTTCTGTGTATTTTTGTACAATGTATAACTAAGAAGTATAATTTATCAGAACCAGTTTGTTAAAAATATTTCATATCATAAGCCTAAATTCCCCCCAGGGTATTGAAGTGCTAAAGGATTGTGAGCGAGCATGTAATTCAGTGATCTTTGTATTTCTAACTCCTCTTGGTGCCTAGTAGGATCTGGGAATCCAGGCAGTGACCACATTTAGCAGTAAGGCTCGGGAGCATAAAAATAGCAGCTCTTCAAAGTTTGGAGGAGTGGAACTGGGATTTAGTCCTGTGAATGTGGCCTATATGAGCAAAATATGCTAAATGGGGTGAGACCTGGTGTTGGGCAACTCTAACATCATCAGGTCAACAATATGATCACAGATGGATGATAGGAAACAAAAGAACAGAACTGGAGATGGCACAAATCTACATTGATGGCTACTGAGAGTTAGAATATGGAGCTACATCGGTGCCCTAGAATGAGAGAATTAGAACTTAGTTGTTTTGTTAGAAATCCAAATTTATCAACCTAAGTTGGAAGCATGGCCTAATTTCAGGTTCAGTGGGAGGTGTGATAGGAAAGATTAGCTGATAAACTGGTATTTTGACCTACTTAGGTACTAGCTTAGGCACTGGGATAGTAATAGTTACTAAGGAAGAGAACATTTTGGACAAGTACCAGGGCAATCAGGGGTAGAGGCTGACATCCTCTATTTTCTGTAATTTATAATGAGATTTGCTCATGCAGCTCATCTGTTGCTCTGTATACTTTCAGTGTATGTAGTTCTTGTTTACTTCTAATCAGCTAGCCCTCACATAATCCCTTGGACAAGAGAGACATTCATTGGAAGTCAGTCAAAAGGAAAATACTATGATGCATTTAAAAATATATGGGGCAAATAATTTTCATGCAATCAAAACATAGCCTACAACTTTTAGCCCTTCATCTCAGGTTTTTGCATCCATTCAAAGTAAGGCTAATATTTCTTCCTAAGTTTATGTTTCTGAGCAATCTTCTAATCTGATTATCATGGACAATAAAGTCACTGAAAGGTGTGTGGGTATGAGGGAGGAGACTGGAAATATTTGATTTTATCACATTCTTAAAACCACGTTTGGATTTTGTTTTGTTTTCAGAACTCTTTCTGTTGTGGGATCTACTGGGTCTTTTTTACCTTGCCCCTGCTATAAAGTCTGCTAGCTCCTGGTCAAGTCCCAAAATGTAGTTCAGTACGTTTTAACAGAACCCTCATTAATGACTTTGAATGAATACTGCCCACTGTGGGCATTGAAACTGGGGACGGTTGGCACAACAGATAAGTCAATTATAAGGATTCCATAGGGGAGCTGCAGAAGAGTTCATCTCCCTGTTGATGGGATATCCTGTTCACAGCTTCAGCCTCTAGAAAGGCTTTGATTCAGCATCAAGTTGGAACTTTTAAACACTCCATTGGGCCTTTGTTGGCAGCTGCTTTGCCAGCATACACAGAGCGCTCATTCTTCTTCAAAGGGCCACACGGCCTGCTGGTGGGCCAAACCAGTTTACACTGCTCTTGCTAGTGGGAGGGAGAAGCAAGCAAGCATGGATCAGCGTGGCCTAAAAAGGCCCCATTTATCCCTTTCCAGCTCAGTATCCTCTTCTCCAAGAGCATGCCTCCTTCAGTGTATCTCTTGTTTGGTGGCCTTTACGCTGCAGTTCTAATGGACTGAACTACCTCTGACACTCCTCTAAAATAAATTACTGAATATACAACAGAGGCTGGTACAAGGTGCCGTCCCTGTCCCTTGGGGGAAATGGCTTTGTGGAGAAGTAATGTCATCACATGCCCCTCCACACACCCACCTTTCCCTTTGATCTTGGTGTTTACCTGTGGCTTATTGGTACCAAAGCAAACTGGGTATTGAGCATTTGACTTTGAAATAGGCCTGGTTGTCCAATAGGCATTCTTTTGAAGTCAGATCCATTACGCATTGTTTATTGCCCTTTCAAACATACCCACATGTATTTCTAAGACCAAGCATCATCTTTACTCATTCAAAAGGAGCACTGGAGTTTGTTGTCAGATTAATTATCCTTTGATATTTTTAAAATGGGAGAAATAATATCTCTGGAGTCCATTTTGTCCACTTACAAATTATTTTAACAATATATGTTAAGGGCAATTTTACATTCTCTCTATCCCATTACTATCTTCCAAAACACAATTATATGTCAATTGAATGACTCAGAACTTCTTCAGCCCAAGTAATAAATCATAAGTGTAATGGGTAAAAAGAATTTGTCGTTGTTCAATGTGTATACAGAGTTATGTGGCATATAACCTCAAATTTCTTTCAGATCATATATAAATACATAATAAAATAATAATACTCATTAGTCAACACCAAATATAAGTTCCAGATGTCTGAACATCAAAGTATTTGTAGGCCTATAGGAACTGCCTTGAGACAGGAACAGTTCTTCAGAAATGGTACTGGAAGAAAGCAGACTACAAAAACCTCCCAAATTCTCTGAAACAAAAGCTATTCTTGTTTATACATAAATTATGAATGACTTTTTAAGGGCTGACTCATTGGCCCAGTGCATGTGCCTACAAATCCGGTTTCACAAGAGAATGAGAGCTGACTGGACTAACAGGAATTCTACAACAAATCATTTTTTCCCAGCTTGCCTCTAAAGTAAGTCAATTTGTCCAGGCTTTTGGCCACCACGCTTGTAAAGGCACAGTGGGTTTATTGCTCCTATTGGGAGCTCTGCCACGGCTCTGATGCTGCTTAAATCGCCTAGCAGGAACTGCCTGCTTTAAGCGCCTCATGCACCAGCCCTCGTCTGCCAAGAAGCCTTTGGTGTGCTCAAGCTAGTCCTGGGAAGAAGGGACCTGACAGCCCCCTCAAGTGGTGGAATTGGAGTGGCATCAGGTAAACTGGCCTGAAATCACTCACCCAGGAAGCTTTCCTCCGGGTCTTGGCCTTGTGTCCAGGTGGATCGCCCGGGGAGACGACAGCATCAGCTTCTAACCTCAACTGTGCCATGTGTTCAAGGTCGGACTTTAAACAAATCAACTGACTTTCCTCTGCATTCTTCATTCATAAAATGGGATGTCATGCAGGATATCCTTTCAGCTCCTGTCTCTCTTTGATGATCTATGATTTGGTTTTCCTCTACACAAGAAGAAGTAGATGAATATGTTACTTAGTTCATCCACATGGTGTATTAGATCCCAATGACCAAAACTGCTCATGAATGGCCTAATTAACCGTGATTCAATATAAGATTTCACTGTTTAACAGAACTTCCAAGACTTGAAACATTTTTCTCTTTGAAGGAGGAGAGGGGCCAGGATCTGATTATTTCCTGAGAGTTTAAAGATGAAAAAGGAAAGCCAAGACAACTCATTGGCAACATGAAAAAAAAAATCCTATTATCTTTTTCTTCTTCAGATTTTATTATAGGAATTTCTTACAAGAATGAGGGAAAGAAGGCATGTACTTTTTAAAATGCAGTGATTCAAACTCTCCAGTGACTGATAGTACATGAATGTCAAGAATTTTAAACATGAGTTATCCATTCTAATTTTTCTACCCAAAATGCTTTTTGTTGATTTTTCTAATCATGAAAAAATGTCCCTAAGAAGGAAGTGTTTGGTTCTTGAAATGTTGAACAGGGAGATGAGTATTTGAATCTGAGCTCCATTGGACTTTGGGGAGCTATGACCACACTTCTTTTCCTCCTTTTCTCTGAAGTAGTTTGCCTTTATCCACACACTTGTCTATGTATAGAGTCCAGAATTTCCTCTGATAACAAAATTTGATGACTACAAGGTAGTAATAGTGTTCACTTATCAGTTCTCATTACTAAATAAATGACTTCAAACTTCACAGGCATTGTGGAATAAAATCAACATGGGAGAGCGATTACTTAAATCTTGAAGCTCCAATGTTGCACAATTAACAATAAATCCATTATTGCTTGATGTATTTTCTCAAACAAAAAACACATGTGACTGGGAATTTAAAAACTGAACAGGCATTGGCAAATGTTTTCCAAATATAATACACCATCCTGACAGCTAATGCATCAGCAATGTTTACTTCAGCAAATGTTTCCAATTTGGAGAAAGAAAAAAAAAATGAGTGTCTAATAATAATCTTTTACATTTGAACATGTGTATGGTGCTTTAGAGTTTACAGAGCACTTTCTATGTATACATCCACTCAACTGATCCCTGAAACCACCCTGGGAGATAGATGGGACACATATTACCTTCCAGCATTTTACAGTTGCCCACTCTTGTCATGCTGTTGTATGTTTCTGTGACTTCACACGTGTTCTTCCTGAGTCCCGGCATGCCCTCTTACCCCTCCTCTGTCTCATTTTTCGTCTAGCCAATTCCCAATTGACTTGAAAAATCAATGTAACTGTCGCCTCTTTTGAAATCCTCTGGACACCCGCAGGCTGATTTAGACGTCTCCCTTCTCTGCTTCTTCTGTAACCTATGTAGTATAGCAGTGATCATATTTGACTCTGATCATTTTTCCTTTCTGTCTCCCTTGCCAGGCTGTGTGCTAACTTGATTACATTTCTCTGTTTTCATTTACTTGTCACTGTCACATAGTAAGTAGTGTTGAAAACGCAAATGCACTTCATTTATGAGATGAGGAAACTGATACTCATGAAACTGTGTTTTGTTCAAGGTCACATAGATAGGGAGGCACAGAGGTTGAACTTTAAACCTGTGATGCTGGTCTCCCAGTTCAGTAGCCTTTCTTTGATAGTGTGCTGTGTTTGCTTTTTTGTTTCTATTGAAATATATTAAGTGATCATTGATATAGCATAACAGCATCTTGAGGGTATTTCTTCAGCAAATGTAGGAAACCATTGAGAAGAAATATGCTAACTTTTTTCTTATTTATTCATTATTTTTAATTCACCATTCACCATTTCTTCCAACAGGGATTCGAGGCAGCTTAAAATTAAGTTTATGTAAAACAAAGATAAAGAGCCAAGTAAAAGAGAAAGCAGAGACATTACTTTGTCAACAAAGGTCCGTCTAGTCAAGGCTATGGTTTTTCCAGTAGTCATGTACGGATGTGAGAGTTGGACTATAAAGAAAGCTGAGCCCTGAAGAATTGACGCTTTTGAACTGTGGTGTTGGAGAAGACTCTTGAGAGTCCCTTGGACTGCAAGGAGATCCAACCAGTCCATCCTAAAGGAGATCAGTCCTGGGTGTTCATTGGAAGGACTGATGTTGAAGCTGAAACTCCACTACTTTGGCCACCTGATGTGAAGAGCTGACTCATTTGAAAAGACCCTGATGCTGGGAAGGATTGAGGGCAGGAGGAGAAGGGGACGACAGAGGATCAGATGGTTGGATGGCATCACCGACTCGATGGACATGGGTTTGGGTGGACTCCGGGAGTTGGTGATGGACAGGGAGGCCTGGCATGCTGCAGTTCATGGGGTCGCAAAGGGTCAGACACGACTGAGCAACTGAACTGAACTGAAAAGAGAAAGTAAGGAGGGAAAGAGTTGCATCAAAAGTCTTAGGGTAAGGAGAGTGATGACTGACCTTAAAGCTTGACTCTGAACTTCTTGTGTTCCAGGTAAACAAGGAAAGCATGGTGTGCTACATTGCTCTTATGTAAAGAGAAAGAACATCCTGGCAGATGATTTTTTTTCCCCTAGTGTTAAACTTTGGGAGGAAATTATTGGATATATATTTGTAGGAGTCCATGAAAAAACACAATGGAAAAACTTGTACCTACAGCTCCCAAAAGAGAAATTTCTTCATCAAACATATATTGAATATCTCCTGTATGTTAGGCACAGTATTAGGACAAAGATTCAAAGATGAATACAATATGATCTTGCCTTCAAAAGAATGCATAGTCATCTTGAAAACAAAAGTAGTTAACAACTTCAGTCAGTTCAGTTCAGTCGCTCAGTCGTGTCCGACTCTTTGCGACCCCATGAATCACAGCACGCCAGGCCTCCCTGTCTGCCACCAACTCCCGGAGTTCACTCAAACTCACGTCCATCGAGTCAGTGATGCCATCCAGCCATCTCATCCTCTGTCGTCCCCTTCTCCTCCTGCCCCCAATCCCTCCCAGCATCAGAGTCTTTTCCAATGAGTCAACTCTTCGCATGAGGTGGCCAAAGTACTGGAGTTTCAGCTTTAGCATCATTCCTTCCAAAGAACACCCAGGACTGATCTCCTTTAGGATGGACTGGTTGGATCTCCTTGCAGTCCAAGGGACTCTCAAGAGTCTTCTCCAACACCACAGTTCAAAAGCATCAATTCTTCGGTGCTCAGCCTTCTTCACAGTCCAACTCTCACATCCGTACATGACCACTGGAAAAACCATAGCCTTGACTAGATGAACCTTTGTTGGCAAAGTAATGTCTCTGATTTTCAATATGCTATCTAAGTTGGTCATAACTTTCCTTCCAAGAAGTAAGTGTCTTTTAATTTCATGGCTGCAGTCACCATCTGCAGTGATTTTGGAGCACCAAAAAATAAAGTCTGACACTGTTTCCCCATCTATTTCCCATGAAGTGATGGGACCAGATGCCGTGATCTTCGCTTTCTGAATGTTGAGCTTTAAGCCAACTTTCTCACTCTCCACTTTCTCTTTCATCAAGAGGCTTTTTAGTTCCTCTTCACTTTCTGCCATAAGGGTGGTGTCATCTGCATATCTGAGGTTATTGATATTTCTCCCGGCAATCTTGGTTCCACCTTGTGCTTCTTCCAGTCCAGCATTTCTCATGATGTACTCTGCATAGAAGTTAAATAAGCAGGGTGACAATATACAGCCTTGACGTACTCCTTTTCCTATTTGGAACCAGTCTGTTGTTCCATGTCCAGTTCTAACTGTTGCTTCCTAACCTGCATATAGGTTTCTCAAGAGGCAGGTCAGGTGGTCTGGTTCCCATCTCTTTCAGAATTTTCTACAGTTAATTGTGATCCACACAGTCAAAGGCTTTGGCATACCAGACATAAAAGGGCAGAAATTTTTGACAAGGTTATATAGGCATATTATCAATGTTTGATTAATGAAAGGATTACTGCCTTATTTGTTTTTGTTTTTCTTAATTCTTTCATTTAAAGTCTATGTCCTTTTCAATAGGAGAGTATATGTGCTTTAGAAGCTTATAAATGTTATCCATACATAGATCATCTTTTTCAACTCTAGCCCACTCGGAAGTAAACCTAATAATAAATTGTCTGGACATGGTTAGAGTGAAAAGTCCACATTTTGTTCCTATAATTTGTAACGCACTCAGAAAATCCGAAGCCTGGCTCAAAACCAGCTGACGACCCCTCCAGCTCTGGGCTAATAATGGGGAGCCTATTTTTCTCTTTATTACTGGTAACTGGAAAAGCCTAGCAACTATTTTCCATTGACATTCTCTCCAGGATGGAGAGCTTGTTTTTCCTAGATTTTTGTATATTTTTAGATGGTCATCATGGGCAGTCTGGCTTCATATCAAAAGTGTATTTAATTGAAGAGGTTCTCCCTTGGGCTATTGGGTAGAAAAATACATTCTCTGTATCTTCGTGCCTATTTTGGGGGTCACAACTGGATTCCAGTTCCCTATCTTTTTGCAGAGTGGCTGCTTTTTCATCTTAGCATGGCAGTGTGCCTGGAATAAGGAAAAAGGAAGGAAGGAAAGACTCTGTGATCAATCTTCAAATGGCTGACTTAGAAGTGGCAAAAGCAGCAACCTTGGGTCACCTACTCTGTTTTCTTAAACTTATAGAAAATGCAAGAAATGTTGATGGAAAAGCAGCAATGTTGATTTGTTGGGCGATAAGATGGTGGTCTCCTTAAGAGTTTCTTTTGGATGGAACTTATGGGGGGCATCCCTGGTGGCTCAGACGGTAAAGAATCTGCCTGCAATACAGGAGATCTGGGCTTAATCCCTACATCAGGAAGATCCCCTGGAAAAGGGAATGTCTACCCTACCCAGTATTCTTGCCTGCAAAGTCCCATGGACAAAGGAGTTTGGTGGGCGATAGTCTACAGGGACTTATGGTCGGTTTTTTTTTTTTTACACCCAAGGACACTGCCCCCACGTAGCATTTTTCATTTGCACAGTTTTCATTTTCTTAAAGGTAGAACATACTAGTGCAAATCTGGGCTCATGAAACCCAGAACTTTTAAAAAGTCCTGACATATGTGTAGCTTTTGCTTCTTTTGCTTTGTGCTCAGTGTGATGAAACAAAGCACAATTATAAAGGAGAATCATCCTTGATCATTTCAGAATATTGTTTAGCAACCTGACAAGTACTGGCACTGGGTCTGTCATAGAGAAGATGGGAAGTGACTACCTGGGATCCATAGACTATAGGCCACTGATACCATCATAGATATTTTACCACGCTAACTCATTTAGTCCTTACAAGCAACCAGGCATAAGAAAGGAATGCTGCTCTCACTGTCCAGTGACGCTGTCAGAGCTTGACTGACTTGTGAAGGTCACACAGTTGGTAGTGGTGGAACAAAGGGTGACCTGTAGCTCATATAACTCCAAAGTTTGGAATCCACTCTGTTAACCCCATGGATGCCTGGTGTGCTCAGAACACCACAATATATGTTCAGGAGAATAAAGGATATCGACACAGTCCCTTAACAATTTTCCTTAAATGATTCTTTCCACAAGGTAAGATCAATAGTGAGAGATGTGGGTTCGATCCCTGGGTTGGGAAGATCCCCTGGAGTAGGAAATGACTACCCACTCCAGTATTCTTGCCTGGAAAATTTCATGACAGAGGAGTCTGGCAGACTACAGTCCACGAGGTTGCAAAGAGTTGGACACAACTGAGCGACTGAGCGCGACTGCTATGAGATTATCAGTAGAGAAGAGTTTTAGACTATAACCCAGCCTTCATGTTCTGAGGAAAGCACTGATTCACCCAATTATATTATTCAGAGGAGACTAAGAATATGAGGCATCCACAGATGGTGGAATTCCTTTTCAATGAAGCCAGAGATGTCAGAGAAAAATTAATTAATGACATTTCATAATGGTTTATACACAGTGTATTTATCTGATTCTCAGATTCTCTTGTCCTAACCAAGAGGACAGGATAAGGAGTGAGACTGCGTGGTTTCACTTGGAAAAGAAACACATGCTAAGTCAAATCTTTGAGGTGTTTGCTGATACTGTTTGTTGGGAGTGGCTGCTTTTCAGTTAAGGCCATTGTGGTTCCAGTATGGAGTTAGAGACCTAGATCTAGGTTTCTGAGAATTTCACAGCTGCACTCCACAGAAAGTCATTTTGCTAAAAGGAGTTAACACTAGATGCTGCTTAGTATTTTTTTTATAATTTGCTTTCATTTATAACAAGAATATTTTTGAAACGAGTTATAAGTAAAAATTTTTGGAAGCTTCTAGTGTCTTAGACTGTAGCGTGGGCGGCTGCGACTGGCGCATTTAGCATATGACCATTCAGATATGACTTAAATCAAATCCCTTATGATTATACACTGGAAGTGAGAAATAGATTTAAGGGATTAGATCTGATAGATAGAGTGCCTGATGTACTATGGACTGAGATTCCTGACATTGTACAGGAGACAGGGATTAAGACCATCCCCATGGAAAAGAAATGCAAAAAAGCAAAATGGCTGTCTGTGGAGGCCTTACAAATAGCTATGAAAAGAAGAGAAGCAAAAAGAAAAGGAGAAAAGGAAAGATATAAGCATCTGAATGCAGAGTTCCAAAGAATAGCAAGAAGAGATAAGAAAGCCTGCCTCAGTGATCAGTGCAAAGAAATAGAGGAAAACAACAGAATGGGAAAGACTAGTGATCTCTTCAAGAAAATTAGAGATACCAAGGGAACATTTCATGCAAAGATGGGCTCGATAAAGGACAGAAATGGTAGGGACCTAACAGAAGCAGAAGATATTAAGAAGAGGTGGCAAGAATACACAGAAGAACTGTACAAAAAAGATCTTCATGACCCAGATAATCACAATGGTGTGATCACTGACCTAGAGCCAGACATCCTGGAATGTGAAGTCAAGTGGGCCTCAGAAAGCATCACTACGAACAAAGCTAGTGGAGGTGATGGCATTCCAGTTGAGCTATTTCAAATCCTGAAAGATGACGGTGTGAAACTGTTGCACTCAATATGCCAGCAAATTTGGAAAACTCAGCAGTGGCCACAGGACTGGAAAAGGTCAGTTTTTATTCCAATCCCAAAGAAAGGCAATGCCAAAGAATGCTCAAACTACCACACAATTGCACTCATCTCACATGCTAGTAAAGTAATGCTCAAAATTCTCCAAGCCAGGCTTCAGCAATACATGAACCTTGAACTTACAGTTGTTCAAGCTGGTTTTAGAAAAGGCAGAGGAACCAGAGACCAAATTGCCAACGTCCACTGGATCATGGAAAAAGCAAGAGAGTTCCAGGAAAACATCTATTTCTGCTTTATTGACTATGCCAAAGCCTTTGACTGTGTGGATCACAATAAACTGTGGACAATTCTGAAAGAGATGGGAATACCAGACCACCTGACCTGCTTCTTGAGAAATCTGTATGCAGGTCAGGAAGCAACAGTTAGAACTGGATATGGAACAACAGACTGGTTCCAAATAGGAAAAGGAGTACGTCAAGGCTGTATATTGTCACCCTGCTTATTTAACTTCTATGCAGAGTACATCATGAGAAGCACTGGGCTGGAAGAAGCACAAGGTGGAATCAAGATTGCCGGGAGAAATATCAATAACCTCAGATATGCAGATGACACCACCCTTATGGCAGAAAGTGAAGAGGAACTAAAAAGCCTCTTGATGAAGGTGAAAGAGGAGAGTGAAAAGTTGGCTTAAAGCTCAACATTCAGAAAGTGAAGATTACGGCATCTGGTCCCATCACTTCATGGGAAATAGATGGGGAAACAGTGGAAACAGTGCCAGACTTTATTTTTTGGGGCTCCAAAATCACTGCAGATGGTGACTGCAGCCATGAAATTAAAAGACGCTTACTCCTTGGAAGGAAAGTTATGACCAACCTAGACAGCATATTGAAAATCAGAGACATTACTTTGCCAACAAAGGTTCGTCTAGTCAAGGCTATGGTTTTTCCTGTGGTCATGTATGGATGTGAGAGTTGGACTGTGAAGAAGGCTGAGTGCCAAAGAATTGATGCCTTTGAACTGTGGTGTTGGAGAAGACTCTTGAGAGTCCCTTGGACTGCAAGGAGATCCAACTAGTCCATTCTGAAGGACATCAGCCATGGGATTTCTTTGGAGGGAATGATGCTAAAGCTGAAACTCCAGTACTTTGGCCACCTCATGCAAAGAGTTGACTCATTGGAAAAGACTCTGATGCTGGGAGGGATTGGGGCAGGAGGAGAAGGGGATGACAGAGGATGAGATGGCTGGATGGCATCACTGACTCGATGGATGTGAGTCTGAGTGAACTCCGGGAGTTGGTGATGGACAGGGAGGCCTGGCGTGCTGCGATCCATGGGGTCGCAAAGAGTCGGACACGACTGAGTGAACTGAACTGAACAGGGTGTCTCAAGTTATTAATCAGCATGTATATATGCTGGGGTTATGTTTGAAATAGTAAACATCTGCTTTTTGCATGGCCACCAGCTTTTAGAATGGCCCTAGCCTGCTGAGTTGGGGCTGGATTGGGGGAGGAACCTTCCTTATCAGGCTCTAATCCTACAGGGATTGGGAAGGCCTAGGGTGGGAGTGGGGTGAGGCACTCCCAGGGGAGACACTAAGATGTCCAGAGCAGCAGGGAGGGTCTCAGATGTTATTTAGGAACTGTTAGAGGAGCCTGGTAGGCTGCAGTCCATAGGGTCGCTACAAGTCGGACACAACTGAGCGACTTCACTTTCACTTTTCACTTTCATGCATTGGAGAAGGAAATGGCAACCCACTCCAGTGTTCTTGCCTGGAGAATCCCAGGAACAGGGGAGCCTGGTGGGCTGCCGTCTATGGGGTTGCACAGAGTCCGACACAACTGAAGCGACTTAGCAGCAGCAGCAGCAGAAATTGTATACCATTTTAACAATGGTTATTGCATGAGTCTGGGCAAACTCCAGGAGACAGGGAAGCCTGGCATGCTACAGTCCATGGGATCACAAAGAGTTGGACACCCTGGACTGAACAACAACATTCCATGTGAGTGTGTGTGAGCTGAATATCAGTTCAGTTCAGTTCAGTTCAGTTGCTCAGTCACGTCCGACTCTTTGCGACCCCACGTACTGCAACACACCAGGCCTCCCTGTCCATCACCAACTCCCGGAGTTTACTCAAACTCATGTCCATTAAGTTGGTGATGCCATCCAACCATCTCATGTCCCCTTCACCTCCCGCCTTCAATCTTTCCCAGCATCAGGGTCTTTTCCAATGAGTCAGTTCTTCACATCAGGTGACCAAAGTATTGGAGTTTCAGCTTCAGCATCAGTCCTTCCAATGAATATTCAGGACTGATCTCCTTTAGGATGGACTGGTTGGATTTCCTTGCAGTCCAAGGGATTCTCAAGAGTCTTCTCCAACACCGCAGTTCAAAAGCATCAATTCTTCAGGGCTCAGCTTTCTTTATAGTCCAACTCTAACATCCATACATGACTACTGGAAAAACCATAGTTTTGACTAGACAAACCTTTGTTGACAAAGTAATGTCTTTGCTTTTTAATAAGCTGTCTAGTTTGGTCATAACTTTTCTTCCAAGAAGCAAGCATTTTTTAATTTCATGGCTGCAGTCACCATGTGCAGTGATTTTGGAGCCCCCCAAAATAGTCTGTCACTGTTTCTACTGTTTCCCCATCTATTTGCTATGAAGTGATGGGACCAGATGCCATGGTCTTTGTTTTCTGAATGTTGAGTTTCAAGCCAACTTTTTCACTCTCATCAAGAGGCTCTTTAGTTCTTTTTCGCTTTCTGCCATAAGGGTGGTGTCTCATCTGCATATCTGAGGTTATTGATATTTCTCCCTGCAATCTTGATTCCAGCTTGTGCTTCATCCAGTCCAGCATATCTCATGATATACCCTGCATACATAAATAAGTAAACAGAGTGGCAATTACAGCCTTGACATACTCCTTTCTCAACTTGGAACCAGTCTGTTGTTTCATGTCCAGTTTTGACTGTTGCTTGTTGACCTGCTGAATATGAGGTCTGTGTGTATGCAATGAATCTAAAATAGTAATTAAAGTCCTACAGACATCAAGCACTATGGGGATAAACAAGGGAAATACTGAAGCCAATACGAAACTCCTTTTATAAAGTCTTTTCTAGGAATGTCAACAACTAATACTGGAAAGGTGATGTAATTGTATTTAAGTATACGGCTCAGACGGTAAAGCGTCTGTGTATAATGTGGGAGACCCGGGTTTGAGCCCTGGGTTGGGAAGATCCCCTGGAGAAGGAAATGGCAACCCACTCCAGGACTATTCCCTGGAAAATCCCATGGACAGAAGAGCCTGGTAGACTACAGTCCACAGGGTCGCAAAGAGTTGGACACAAATGAGCAACTTCACTTTCACTTTCATACAGTCTCTGGAGCAGGCTTCCTGGATGTATTAGTGTCCTACTGCTACTGTAACAAGTTATCACAAATTTACTGGCTTATCATAGTGCACATTTGTTCTATTACAATTCTGAAGGTGAAAAGTCTAAAATCGAGGTATTAACAGGGCTTCTTTCCTTCAGGAGGTTTCAGTTCACTTCCTTGCCTTTTCTGCCTCTAGAGGCCACCTGTATTCCTTGGCTCATAGCCCTTTCCTTTTATCTCCTGCTTCTGACAATACATCTCCTATTAGTGAATTTGACCTTGTTGCTTCCTCTTAAAAGGACCCTTGGGATTACCTTGAGCCCTCTTGGATAATCCAGGATAATCTTCCCACCTCAAGATCCTTCACTTAATTCCATCAGTAAAGTCCTTTTGGTCCTGTGAGGTAGTACCTTCATGGGTTCTGGGGATAAGATCATGGACATCTTTAGAGGGTTATTATTTTTCTACCACAATTCCGACACTATTTCTGCCACTTCCTAGCTATTTGACATTGTAATTATCTATGAGCACATTACTTGCTCTCTCTGTGAGTTTCCTTGAATGAAAAATGGGGATAATAGCAGTCCTTTCCTTGTAGGATGAAGATTAAATGAGTTGTTATAGGTGAAGGGCTTGGAATTATGCCTGACCCCTTGGATGTGTTCAGTAAATGCTACCTATTGTGAACTGTGGATATCAGTGCTCTCCTGGTGAATTTGCTCCCTAGAAACTGTTTCTTTCTCTGTTACTGGCTGCAGAGCAATGTCCTTGTCAAGCCAACTTATCTATGTATGTATTTATTTGGCTGTACCACACAACTTGCAGAATCTTAGCTCTCTCACCAAGGATAGAACCTGTGTCCCGTGCAGTGGAAGCACTGAGTCCTAACCACTAGACTGCCAGGGAAATTCCCCTTGTCAGGCCAATTTAAGGAGACAGTGCCTTTTGTTTCTTTATCAGTTTGTTGCAGTATAACAACCTTTCTGGTTTCCTATTCCGGCAATCACTCTTTTACTGCAGTCAGGGGACTTCTTGAGTTCCATCTGCAGCATCCACCTTGGGGACAAGAAAAAGGGTAGACAAACTTTAAGAAATCATAGTTCAGTATTACAGGATTAACCATGAATCCATATCCAAAGTCTACCAATTTCTTGTTTCAGTGACTGTCCTTGCAAGAATCTCCCCAAATGGAGCTTCATCCTGTTCTTACCCATCTTCTTAGCACAGGGTTGCTGTCCCCAGTCTGATGGAAGCCCTGACACTGCTGTCTTCTAGTCTTTATGCCTCACATCCCCACATCCTCCAAAGCGCTGTGGCAGCCCAGCACCAGCATATGCCCTCCCTGCAAGGGATCTCAAAGCCCTCCCTTTATCTCAAGGGATCTCAAAGCCCTCCTTTTATCTCAAGGGATCTCAAAGCCCTCCCTTTATCTCAAGGGATCTCAAAGCCCTCCCTTTATCTCAAGGGATCTCAAAGCCCTCCCTTTATCTCAAGGGATCTCAAAGCCCTCCCTTTATCTCAAGGGATCTCAAAGCCCTCCCTTTATCTCAAGGGATCTCAAAGCCCTCCCTTTATCTCAAGGGATCTCAAAGCCCTCCCTTTATCTCAAGGGATCTCAAAGCCCTCCCTTTATCTCAAGGGATCTCAAAGCCCTCCCTTTATCTCAAGGGAATAAAAGTCGGTTCCTTTCATAGAATAAATTGGATTTGGGCTTGCAAGTGTGTGTTGGCTGAGGGTTGTCATGACAGAAGAAAATGGCATGTCTAGATGAGAGTGGAACAGATGTCTCCTTCCAACTTGGGGATCTATGGATTCAGTGGAAACGCTATAACGGAAATTATAAGATGCTCTCCTGGCATGACTGAATCCAGAGAGACAGTGCTTCCCAGAGTATTATAAGAACTTATTCCATTTCTGTAGTGTCCAGGTTTGCCTTTTTAAAAATATCCCTATTCGTGGAAATTTCTTACCCATAAAACCATATGCAGATAAAGACAATATATTTCCAGACACTAAAAATCAATCTGTTTAAACCACTGGTCTTTCTCAGCCCCCTTTTCTGCCTCATTACCACCATTTGGAAAAAAAAAAAAAAGAATTTCAGTTTGTGGCATCACTTTGGTAACTTCTATTGCTTCTAAACTGGGTTGTACTATTTTGAAAAACAAAAAAAGTATTTTACCCAGACTTATTTTCCTTGTCAACTGCCTTCGCCACAAAAGACTAAATTCGTCTCTATTATAAATAGAGCTCAGTTACAGAGAGACGTTTTACTGGCTACCTTAAAAGAAGCATGGTTAGTTTAATAAGAATAATCTGAAAGTTTTGTTTTCTTCATTTTCCGACACTTTTTAAAATGAAAAGAAATCCTTTATTCAAAGTAATGTAAAAATGTCTATAATATAAAATTGTATAACTCTTTAAGCATCTGAAGAGGAAGACACAAATACTCAGCCCAGAGTCAGCTTTTAGTGTGATGATGTGAAAAGAACATTTGGCAAACCTGGGTATTAGTTTTTAGTTACTAATTATTAAGAAGTTTGATTCTTTGTGCTTGAGCTGTTTGTCTGAAAAATGTGGATAATAATTTCTCCACCTTATGCACTTGTAACAGAGCTCCTGGGCAGTAATATTTAAGAAAATGTGTTGGAGAGTACGAAGGGCCATTTTAAAATATAAAATTTCAGCATAACATAGTAAAGAAAGCACAGGTCTGCTGTCAGCCTATGCAGTGCATAATAGGTTTATCAAATAACAAGCTGTGTGACTTGCCTAAGTTAGTTAACCTCTCTGAGCTTTGAATTCCTGATCTGTAAATATAAAACCTTTCTGGATAATTGTGAGCATGGAAAGAGAGCGCGAAACAAGTGTTCAGTGATTAGCTCTTATTATTTTTCTCTGCTGAACAAGTCATTCCTGTTTGTATATCCAAGCTATAAATACACTGGAGGTTTCCCTGGCCCAGGCATTCTTGGAACATTTGACTCAATAGACTTTCTCCTTTTTTTTTTTTTTATGAAAAAGTTGATACTTTGGGTAGGCTTGTGGTTCTCCATGTCATTAAGTTCAGAAATAAATGTGCTCAACCACAAACTCCCCATCTTGCTCCAAAGGCAGCTCAGGTTTTCTGTCTGCCCATTAAGTAGGGTGTACTCTTGCCTGCAAGGAGCATTCCTGTCCCTTCAGTCAGGGCCCAGGGCCCAGGTGGGGCTCAGGCCTGAGCAACTTTAAATGTATTCACTTTCTATGAATTTTCTTCACTTTCCTCAGAAAGGCCCGATGTCTCTTGCAGCTCAGTCTGGCATGGCCTTACGTCAGCAAGTGCAAAGTCGAATGAAGGCAGGGAGGTACCAAACGGGTTGCAGGGGCATCAGGAAGACCACGGAGAATAGGGAATTTGTTGCTGTTCAGTCGCTAAGTCGTGTGTGACTCTTTGTGACCCCATGAACTGCAGCAAGCCCTGAAACAATTCCCTGTCTTTCACTCTCTCCCGGAGTTTGCTCAAACTCATGTCCATTGAGTCAGTGATGCTATCTAACCATTTCATCCTCTGTCACCCCCTTCTCCTCTTGCCCTCAATCTTTCCTAGCATCAGGGTCTTTTCCAGTGAGTCTGCTCTTTGTATCAGGTGGTCAAAGTACTGGAGCTTCAGCATCAGAGCAGGGAATGGCAGCTCTCAGTTTAGCTGGGGGTTGCCAGATAAGAATGCAGGCCCAGTTTTACTATATACTTTTTATTTTCCCCAAGAAAAGCCACAAATCTGAATTTTCATGTGATATTTTCCCAAGTTTTACATGTTGGCAGCTAATCCTCATTACTCTCCAACTCTGTAGAGATTGGAGTTGTCCCATTGACAACGTGTTTATCTTCTGATATGCAGTGCCAGCCTGTAGGCCACTAGTCACTCTGTGGTCCTGGAGACACCACCTTTATCTGTATGAACTTAGGCCACTTAGAAGCATAATCACCTTTAAATGAAAAAGCCACAAAACCCCCCATAGATAAGATTTTAGCTCTGAAATTATCTAATATCTTTGCTGTTCTTGACTAGGAATATTTTTCTAAAAGCTTAAGAAAAGGTAACCCTCCATGATCATTATCTCTTGATAAAAATTATAGTTTTAAACCATGTTCATATAAGATGAAAGCACTTCAGAATAATATGAGTAATTCATCTATGCATGCAGGCTCCAAACAGCAGAATGTTTTTGGAATGGGACAGAGAAATCTTGCCCAGATATGATTTGCTTCTGCATTAAGTTCTTCTGACTTGAAGACCCATCTAGGATCAATAGTTTGCAGATTGAAAACACAGTTGGAGAACAGCCCTTGGGTCGTCTATGGAGACAAGCTGGTTTTGGACTCTGTTTCCTCCACCCACTTAGATCGGGTAGAAGAGGAGGAGACTCACTCCTCTAGATAGGGGTGGTGGGGAGACATGCAGCTGATAGCCAGTTCCTTGTTTAGAATACCAGTGCTGGAAGAGAAGATACACCCTTGGAAACAGTCTAATTCAATTCACAGTCCAAGGGGTTGCAAGGAGTCGGCCATGACTGAGCGACTAAGCACAAGCACAGGCACACAACCTTGACTTGTTGCTTTTGCCAGTTTCCACTGTGTAAGTGTTTCCACCCTGGCAATTTCATGTTCAGGTGAGACATCACTGAGCAAAAAGGTGAGAATAGGTACGCACGCTTGGCTCTCTCCAGCGGTGTTAGCTGGTTCCAGCGCATCAATGTGCATTCTTTTCTTCTCAGTTAGCAATTCGCACACCCTTAGCTTAGACCCAATTCTCACCTCTACAGCCAATATTTTTCTTTCTTCCTTACTCCAACATTTCTCTCCCTGTAATGCCAAACCAATGCCTAAGGATGTTTGCTCTATCAAACAACTGACTGAGTTAAAAGCATTCTTATATTATCTAAGAGTTCAAAAACGTATTTCAAAAATAAGTAAGACAATAAACACACTTTCCCCCATCCTGTCCTATTAAAACCTTACCTCTTTCATTGACTTGTATTTTTAATCATTTCTTAAGTTTTTATTTTCAAAAACCTTACATATTCTCTTATTTCACTAGATGGTGCTAGATATAGTTTAGACTTAGGGTAAGTATCAGCTCAGAAATCTGGGAGTCCTCTGAGGAACACATTTCTTCTTATAACCAAAAGTTGTCATCAAACTGAAATTGGGATACTCCAATTTACTCTATGATTTTTTTTGCCTTTGTCTGTAGGGCTGGTGAAAGCTTCTCACCAAGAAACATTGTCCTTTGTCACTTTTAAACATTATTTTCCCCAGTGGTGGAAGGTGCTTTAAATTTTCTCCGGTCATAAAGTCCTTGTCATATATTTTATATGTTTGAGCTCTGCCACAAGTCACACTTCATTTGGAAGATGTCTCTGTCCCCTGCTCTGTGACCACTCCTTAATCTTTATCCTTTGGGTGCCAACATTCTCTGTCTCTATAGTTTCACTTCTGCAGAATATGAGCGGCAGAATATGTTGCTGAAATGGTTCAAGAGGATTCATAAGGATTTGAAATTCTAAAAACCTCATCCAGTACTTATCATTTGGGAGCAAATGTATAAGCTCTTCTACGTATTTCATTTTGTTTTCATTCATTAATACACAGGAAGTTAGCATTTTAACCCAACTTCTATGGTGTTTTTTGTACTCTCAATTCTCAAGAGATACATAGAGAACCTCCCTAAAGAAAGGATTAAAAACCTCATCAGCTGCATTTTACACCTGTAAAATTGTCATTGATCATTTTCACTGTTAGCCACAATGATATGTAGGCCTATTAATCAAGTGTCATTAAGTTAAAAAATTAATTCTACATTAAGCAGAGAAATGAAGAAAAAGCTATTAACCTTGACTGTGTCTTTTCAACCACTCTATTGGCCCCATGGAGAAGCCATGTTTTACTTGCAATTGTATCCCCCAGTAGAGTACCAGGTATGTAGGAGATGATCAATAATAGCTGCTACATTAATTGTTAGGTTGTACACTTTTAAATACTACCCCAATTATTCTTTTTAATTCTAGGAGAAAGCCACTATTATACCCATATTGTCCCAAAGAATGAGGGCATGGATTCTCCGAGACTTGTCCTTAAGTCCCACAGGTAACATAAACAAAAGGGCTGGGATTTTATCCCAGGTTTGATTCCAAAAACCATCATTTTTACTGATTTTATGAAGATTAAATATTAGGTCATCTGGAATTATTTCAGGTCCTGAAACCTGGGGGAGAATTACAAATACTTATTGGCTTTTCTTTTTTGGAAAAAATATAACTAAATGTTATGGCCAATAAGAATAGTATAGCACTTAATTTTGATAACCATATCTTTATGTTGTTGACATAAATATCATTCTCCCTACCTAAAGGGATGAAGCATTTTACTTCATATCTTGCAAGTCTTCACAACTGACTGTAAAAGAATTCTTTAAAATGGAAACATTGAAGAGTACTTGACCAATCAGAGAAGCCATATTGATTGATAATTCAGTCTGCTTATATGTTATAGGTTCAGAGCATCTCTTTATTTTTGAGTCAGTTTTGGTAGTTTGTGTTTTTCCTAGGAATTTGCCCGTTTCATCTAAATTGTCTCATTTTAGGGCCTACAGTTGTTTAGAGTATTGTAATCTTTTTATTTCTCTAAGGTCAGTAGTAATGTCCCGCTTTTCATTCCTGATTTTTAGTAATGTGAATCATCTTTCTTTTTCCCTGGTCAGTCTAGCTAAATGTTGTCAATTTTGTTGATCCTTCTAAGGACTTACATTCCAGCAGGGGAGAATGAAAAAACAAAAGAGTTTGAGAAGGTCCTAAGTTTTGTGCAGAAAATGAGCAAGGAGAGGTTATAGAGAAGGAATGAATGGATAAAGGGGGCAAGGCCTCTTCAGGCAGCATGTTTGGAGAAGGTAGCATTTTAGTTAATCTAGGAAGAAAGAGAAGGGCTTTATTGGAGGAAGCTGAGAAAGATGGAATAACCTGGCCAAGGGGTGTTAACATGGAAAAAGCTTGGTATATTCAAGGAAGGGAAAAGCTGGAGGCAGAAAGGTACAGACAAGGTTGGAGAGCTAGCAGGGCTGATTAAATGGAGCCTTTGATATCCTGATGAGGACCCTGGGTTTTATTATCAGTGCCACGTTTGTATGGGTTTCAAAAGGTGAATAACAAGATCTGATACATTTCAAAAATTTCTCTCTAGCTACTACATGAGAATAAGCATAAAGAAGGAAGATGAGAACAGTTAGAGGTCTACTGCAGTTGTTCGGCTAAGAGTTGATTGGGGCTTGAAGTGGGAAGGGGTAATTGTCTACCTAGTTTGAGATGAGATCTCTAGCCTGTTGCTAGAAAGGTAAATAGATTATGAAGTCAGACTGGCAGGCTGACTTTAGAGGGATATGACATAGAGGAAGAGTGGATCAATAGATGGGTAGGTGGAAGGAAGGAAACTAGATAGGTAAGTAGATCAGTAGGTGGGTATGCTCCATGCCTTAAACTTTTACATTGTTATCAAGTAGGATTTTAAAATGGCATGGTAAGATGCCCAGATTTGTATTTTTGTGAGCTGCAGTTCTCTGGGCGCTTATATAATACCACTGTTCAGTTGCTAAGTCATATCCGACTCTTTTGCGATCCCATGGACTGAAGCCCACCAGGCTCCTCTGTCCATGGGGTTTCCCAGGCAAGAGTACTGGACTGGGTTGCCATTTCCTTTTCCATGGTATTTTTCCCAACCCCAGAATTGAACCAACATCTCCTGCATTGGCAGGTGGATTCTTTACCACTGAGCCACCAGGGAAGCCCATATAATACCTCGTTGTACCTATATTATACACAAGTGGTATGAAGACATTCCTGTGCATTTGTGTGGCTTATTTAAGGTTTTATTTTAAGTTGAATCTTATTTTTAAAATGTTTGAGGACACTATCTTATTACTGACTTTTCATTAGGATGCCTTGCGTATGGTATGGACTCCATAAATATTCGTTGAATTTAAAGTAATTGGAGCCAGTCAGAAAACTAGCCTCATAGCCAAACAGGTGATGCACTTTGAAACACGTATTGATTGATGCTGTTTTTTCCTTCCCACCCTGCTTCTTTCCTTCTCTCCCTCCCTGACTATCTCTCTCCCTCCATCTTTTTTTTTCCCTCTTCTTCTGCTCCCTTCTTTCTTTCCCTTCTTTCTTACATATCTCTGTTTTTTTGACTCACTCCTTTCTGGGATTGGAAGTCTAACATCGCACTGATATCCCAGAGTTTGGTTTGCTATAGAGTAGTCAGTAGACCTTTAAGTTTGGGGCAAGGAATGTTTTTACAACAACCGATAAACATGTAAAAATCATTGGAGTTACATTCTCAGCTATTCTCTCCTGTGTTCAGAGACATCATCATGCAGGCTGCTGTTGGTCTGAAGAGATCTGTGAGTGAAACTTATTTTTTCAATTTTCTTGAAATAGAAAAAAGCATCATCCCAGTTCCCCAGTGAAAAATGTGCCAATTGTATTAATATATGGCTTCAATATTCTTAAATGAATTTCCAAGCTGATATATAGATAAATATTTTTTAAAATATACATCATTCCTAATTTGAAATGGAATCCTTTCAATATGAGGGTCAGTTTGACCCTGAAGGTGTTTCTGAGTATCAGTTTATGGATGTTCAAGTCTATACTTCAAATGCAACTTAGAAATGATGATAGACCATCTTGCTATGACTGTTACCATAAGTAGAAGTCACTCCAGTGGACAAACTCCGGCAACATAAGTTCTGCTTTGAACATGCCCTGGCCCCATGTATACAGACTCTGTTTTTCTGGTCTTTCCTAAAAGACTTAATTGTGAAGGATTGTGAGAAAAGCCAGGGTCCTCTTTCACCTATGTTTCCCCTTTAAATCATAGCTCTCCCAAGCATGAGAGATGGGATCTGAGGCAGACCCCAGGCTGGGCTTGGCCAGTGCCAAGCCATGGATGAAAGGCCAGGAGGTGGAGTGCCCAGGAGAACACTTGCCTACTTGCCCAAGTCTGAGCTGACAGCACATCTCTCAGTGGGGGCAAGGGAATGTGAACTTGGTGAGCAAATCCATTGTGGGGCTGCCTTTCCTGTTCTTTCCTGGCATGCCACTTGTATAGGAGGCAAAAATTCTTTTTTGTAACTAGGAAGAATTTTTGAGTTATCCAGAGTGGGTGATATAGAGCCTGCTCAGGATAAGAAAGGAAGGTGAAGAAAATGGATCAAGGTTTACCTAATAAAGGAAAATAGTCATTGTCCTCTTGTTTCCTCTGGCAGTACTCACATTACAACTGTTGTCCATCTCTTCATAATGGAAACATTTTTAAGGTTCTTTAAAAATTGTCTGGGAAGTGCCCCAAAGATAAGCAGACCGAAGTAAACAAACATATACACGTTTAGAAGGTAATTTAAGATTGTTTCTGTATAGAGACTTAAAGAAATAGAGATTGATGATATGTTTAGAAGAAAAACAGTACTTATGTTACCTGGGTGTTTTATCCTGAAGGATCTGGGCCATTCCCCACATTTCCCCAAAGGGTATATCATGGAATGTGCACTTAAACTTGGTGGGGTCCTGCGGCAGTAGTTTGCCAAAAGTATCCCCTTGTTCTAGGCCAGAGGCAGGTATAGGGTGGCCTCTTCTCTCCTGTTGGTTTCCCCACTGCAATACCAGATGCCCCCATCCAGACCATTTGGCAGGACAATAGAGGGAGGCATGCCAGCAAAGCTCCCACAGTGCTTATGGTGCCAGCTGCTTCCTTGGCATCCAGCGGAGTCTCATCTTCTTTTGTTGGGGATTTTCTTGCAGCTCGTGCTAATTTCTTTAAGGTTGTAAAAAGGATGAGGTATTTCCACATCTGCAACTACCAGTGCTTGCTCAGTGGAAAATGATGAGAAATTGTTTGGTTGCTTCTATAGGAAGCCAAAGGCACGGGTCTATAGCCACTTTACAAAGTGTTCTCATACCTAGTGTTTCGCTGCAATCTTGGCAAGCTTGGGAAGTACATACTACTTGTACCAGCAGTTTACAAGGGCTAATAAGTTGATTCAGTTCAGTTCAGTTCAGTCACTCAGTCATGTCCGACTCTTTGTGACCCCATGACTTGCAGCACGCCAGGCCTCCCTGTCCATCACCGACTCCCGGAGTTCACTCAGACTCACATCCATCAAGTCAGTGATGCCATCCAGCCATCTCATCCTCTGTCGTCCCCTTCTCCTCCTGCCTCCAATCCCTCCCAGCATCAGAGTCTTTTCCAATGAGTCAACTCTTCGCATGAGGTGGCCAAAGTACTGCAGTTTCAGCTTTAGCATCATTCCTTCCTAAGAAATCCCAGGGCTGATCTCCTTCAGAATGGACTGGTTGGATCTCCTTGCAGTCCAAGGGACTCTCCAACACCATAGTTCAAAAGCATCAATTCTTCGGTGCTCAGCTTTCTTCACAGTCCAACTCTCACATCCATACATGACCACAGGAAAAACCATAGCCTTGACTAGATGGACCTTTGTTGGCAGAGTAGTGTCTCTGCTTTTCAATATGCTATCTAGGTTGATTAGCCCAGGGCAATTTAACTAGTGAGCAGCAGAGTCAGAACTCAAGCCCAAGACTTTTTTTTTTTTAGTAAAATTTATTTCTTAGAGCAGTTTAAGGTTCATAGCAAAACTGAACAGAAACTATAGAAAATGTGCATATACACCTGTCCCTACAGATGTGCAATCTTCCTCACTGTCAGCACCCTTGGTTGCTCCAGAGTGGTACATTTGTTGCAGCTGATGAAGTACCTTGGCGCATCATTCACTTCATTATCACCCGAAGTCTGTAGTCTACATTAGGGCTCACTAACGGTTTTGGACATTATTTGGTTTTGACAAATGTGTAATGATATGTATCCACCCTTGTGGTATCATATAGAATAGTTCCACTGCCTCGCCCCTAAATCCTCCATGTGGTGCTTATTCATTCTTTCCCCTCCCCTAACCCCTGGAAATCACTAATATTTTTCCTATCTCCATTGTTTGTCCTTTTCCATAATGTCATAACTTATAATCATATAATATGTAGCTTCTCAGATCAGCGTCTTTAGCTTAGTAATGTGTATTTAAGTTTCCTACATGTCTTTTCATAGTTTGATAGGTTGTTTCTTTTTAGTGCTGAATAATGTTCCATTGTCTGTATATACCACAGTTTATTTATCTGTTAAAGTACATCTTGGTTGCTTCCAAGCTTTGGCAAGTATGAAATCGGTTGCTGTGAACATTCATGTGCAGGTTTTTGCATGGATCTAAATTTCAACTTTGGATAAATAACTAAGAGTATGATTGCCAGATTATATGTTAAGAGTATGTTGAGTTTTGTATGAAACTGCCAAACTGTCTTCAAAAGGGGCTGTATTATTATTTTGCATTCTCACGAGGAATGAAAAATAGTCCCTGTTGTTCCATATTCTTGTCAGCATTTGATGATGTCAAGGTTCCAGATTTTGGCCATTCTAACAAAGGTCCGTCTAGTCAAGGCTATGGTTTTTCCTGTGGTCATGTATGGATGTGAAAGTTGGATTGTGAAGAAAGCTGAGCGCCGAAGAATTGATGCTTTTGAACTGTGGTGTTGGAGAGTCCCTTGGACTGCAAGGAGATCCAACCAGTCCATTCTGAAGGAGATCAGCCCTGGGATTTCTTTGGAAGGAATGATGCTAAAGCTGAAACTGCAGTACTTTGGCCACCTCATGCGAAGAGTTGACTCATTGGAAAAGACTCTGATGCTGGGAGGGATTGGGGGCAGGAGGAGAAGGGGACGACAGAGGATGAGATGGCTTGATGGCATCACTGACTTGATGGATGTGAGTCTGAGTGAACTCCGGGAGTTGGTGATGGACAGGGAGGCCTGGTGTGCTGCGATTCATGGGGTCGCAAAGAGTCGGACACGACTGAGCGACTGATCTGATCTGATCTTGCAAATTAAAAAGCAGAGACATTACTTTGTCCACAAAGGTCCATTTAGTCAAGGCTATGTTTTCTCCAGTGGTCATGTATGGATGTGAGAGTTAGACTATAAAAAGTGCTGAGCACTGAAGAATTGACGCTTTTGAACTGTGGTGTTGGAGAAGACTCTTGAGAGTCCCTTGGACTGCAAGGAGATCCAACCAGTCCAACCTAAAGGAGATCAGTCCTGAATATTCACTGGAAGGACTGATGTTGAAGCTGAAACTCCAATACTCTGGCCACCTGATGCGAAGAGCTGACTCATTTGAAAAGACCCTCATTCTGGGAAAGATTGAGGGCAGGAGGAGAAGGGGATGACAGAGGATGAGAAGGTTGGATGGCATCACTGACACAATGGACATGAGTTTGGGTGAACTCCGGGAGTTGGTGATGGACAGGGAGGCCTGGCATGCTGCGTTTCATGGGGTAGCAAAGAGTCAGACATGACTGAGTGACTGAACTGAACTGAACTGAACTTGCTGTGTTTGATCAGGTCTTATTTTTTATTTTTGCTTTTGTTCTTTTAGGGTACGCTTCTAAGAAAATGTTGCTATAATTTATGTCAGAGAATGTTTTGCTTGTGTTCTCTTCTAGAAGTTTTAGGGTGTCATGTCTTATATTTAAGCCTTTAAGTCATTTTAAGTTTATTTTTCTGTGTGGTGTAAGGCTATGTTCTAACTTCATTGATTTACATGTAGCTGTCCAGCTTTTCTGACATCACTTTGAGAAGAGACTATCTTTTTCTCCATTGTAATTTTTGCCTCCTTTGTCAAAAATTAATTGACCATAGGTGTATGGGTTTACTTCTGGTTTCTCTCTTCTCTTTTTTCCTTTTATGCCAGTACCATGCTGTTTTGACTACAGTAGTTTTTGTAATATTGTCTGAAGCCTGGGAATGTTGTGGCTTCAGCTTTGGTCTTTTTCTTCAGGATTGTTGTGGCAATTCTGAGTCTTTTATGGTTCCATATTAATTTTAGGATTATTTGTCCTAGTTTTGAGAAAAATGTCATGGGTCATTTCATAGGGATCACATTACATCTGTAAATTCCTTTGAGTAGTATGGCCATTTTAACAGTGTTAATTCTTCCAATCCAAGAACATGGGCTATCTTTCCATTTCTTTGAATTATCGTCAGTTTCCTTTATCAATGTTTTCTAGTTTTCAGCATATAAATCTTTCACCTCCTTGGTCATATTTATTCTTAAGTATTTTATATTTTTGGATGTGATTTTAAATGGATTTTTTGTCACTTTCCCCTTCTGATATTTCATTGTTAGTGAAAAGAAATGCAATAGATTTCTGTATGTTAATCTTGTATCCTGCTACTTGCTTAATTCATTTATCAGTTCTAGTAGTTTTTGTGTGTAGTCTTTAGGGTTTTCTATATATAGTATCACCTGACCTGCCTCTTGAGAAACCTATATGCAGGCCAGGAAGCAACAGTTAGAACTGGACACGGAACAACAGACTGGTTCCAAATAGGAAAAGGAGTATGTCAAGGCTGTATATTGTCACCCTGCTTATTTAACTTATATGCAGAATACATCATGAGAAACTGGGCTGAAAGAAGCATAAGCTGGAATCAAGATTGCTGGGAGAAATATCAATAACCTCAGACATGCAGATGACACCACCCTTATGGCAGAAAGTGAAGAGGAACTAAAAATCCTCTTGATGAAAGTGAAAGTGGAGAGTGAAAAAGTTGGCTTAAAGCTCAACATTCAGAAAACGAAGATCATGGATCTGGTCCCATCACTTCATGGGAAATAGATGGGGATACAGTGGAAACAGTGTCAGACTTTATTTTTCGGGGCTTCAGAATCACTGCAGATCGTGATTTCAGCCATGAAATTAAAAGACGCTTACTCCTTGGAAGAAAAGTTATGACCAACCTAGATAGCATATTAAAAAGCAGAGATATTACTTTGCCAACAAAGGTCTGTCTAGTCAAGGCTATGGTTTTTCCAGTAGTTATGTATGGATGTGAGAGTTGGACTGTGAAGAAAGCTGAGTGCCAAAGAATTGATGCTTTTGAACTGTGGTGTTGGAGAAGACTCTTGAGAGTCCCTTGGACTTCAAGGATGTCCAACCAGTCCATCCTAAAGGAGATCAGCCCTGGGTGTTCATAGGAAGGACTGAAGCTAAAGCTGAAACTCCAATACTTTGGCCACCTCATGCAAAGAGTTGACTTATTGGAAAAGACCCTGATGCTGGGAGGGATTGGAGGCAGGAGGAGAAGGGGACAACAGAGGATGAGATAGTTGGATGGCATCACCAACTCAATGGACGTGAGTTTGAGTGAACTCCGGGAGTTGGTGATGTACAGGGAGGCCCGCATGCTGGGATTCATGGGGTCGCAAAGAGTTGGGCACGACTGAGCAACTGAACTGAACTGAACAGATATATAGTATCATGTCATCTGCATATAATGACAGTTTCATCTCTTCTATTCCAATTTAAAGACCTTTTATTTGTTATTGTTGTTTTACTGCTGTGGCTAGGACTTCAAATACTGTGTTGAATAGAAGTGATGAAAATAGGCATTCTTGTTTGTTCCAGAGTTTAGCAGAAAGTCTTCAGTTTTTCACCATTGAGTATTATGTTGTCTGTGGGTTTGTCATAAATAGCTTTCATTATGTTGAGATATGTTCCCTCTGTACTAACTTTGGTAAGGGTTTTTATCATGAATGGATGTTGAATTTTATCAGATGCTTTTGCTGCATCTATTGAGATGATCATGTGGTTTTGACCTTTTCTTTTGTTGATGTTGTGTATCACATTGATTGATTAGTATTTATTGAACCATCTTTGTGACCCTGGGATGAATCCAACTTGATTGTGGTATATGATCTTTTTTTTTTTTTTAATTTCAATTTATTTATTTTAATTGGAGGCTAATTACTTTACAATATTGTATTGGTTTTGCCATACATCAACATGAATCTGCAACAGGTGTATACGTGCTCCCCATCCTGGACCCCCCTCCCACCTCCCTCCCCATACCATCCCTCTGGGTCATACCAGTGCACCAGCCCCAAGTATCCTGTATCCTGCATCGAACCTGGACTGGCGATTTGTTTCTTATATGATATTATACATGTTTCAATGCCATTCTCCCAAATCATCCACCCCTCTCTCTCCCCCACAGAGTCCAGAAGACTGTTCTATACATCTGTGTCTCTTTTGCTGTCTTGCATACAGGGTTATCGTTGCCATCTTTCTAAATTCCATATATATGCATTAGTATACTGTATTGCTGTTTTTCTTTCTGGCTTACTTCAATCTGTATAATAGGCTCCAGTTTTATCCACCTCATTAGAACTGATTCAAATGTATTCTTTTTAATGGCTGAGTAATACTCCATTGTGTATATGTACCACAGCTTTCTTATCCATTCATCTGCTGATGATCTTTTTTTTAAATGTGTTGTTGTGTTTGGTTTGCTAATATTTTGTTGAGAATTTTTGCAACTATATTCATTCAAAAATGTTGGCCTGCAGGATCTTCTGTGGCAGTCTGGTTGTTAAGACTCTGCACGTCTAATGTAGGGGATGCAAATTTGATCACTGGTCAGGGAACTAGGTCCAGCACGCTGGGTGGAGAAGAAAAAGATATTGACCAGAAATTTTCTTTTCTGGTGGTGTCTTTGTCTGGTTTTGGCACCAGTGTGACGGTGGCTTCATAGAATGCCTTTAGGCGTGTTCCCTCCTCTTCAGTCTTCTGGAGGAGTTTGAGAAGGTTTGGTAAGATTTCTTTTTATGTTTGGTAGAATTCCCCAGTGAAGCCATTTGGTCCTGGGCTTTTGTTTTCAGGGAGTTTTTTTTTTTTTTTTAATTTTATTAATTACAGATTCTATTTTATTTCTAGTGATTGGTCTGTTCAAATGATCTGTTTCTTCTTGATTCAGTTTTGGTGGGCTAGAAACTTGTCCATTTCTTCTAGGTTGCCCTGTTTGTTGGCATGTAACTGTTCATAGTATTCTATTAGTGTTACTGTTTTGTATTTTGGTGGTATTGGTTGTTATTTCTCTTCCTTAATTTTTTATTTTGCTTATTTTTGTTATTTTTGTTTGGGTCCTCTTTCTTTTATTCTTCATGATCTTGGCCAGAGGTTTGTCAGTGCTATTTACACCAGCTCTTGGTTTTATTGATTTTTTTCTATTTTTAAAAGTCTCTATTTTAATTTATTTCCTTTCTAACCTCTAAACTTTCCTTCCTTCTGCTGACCAGCCTCTAAACTTTCCTTCCTTCTGCTCCATAGCTTTCATTTGTTCTTATTTTTCTAATTCTTTCAGGTTGTAGATTAGTTTATTTGTGATTATTTCTTGTGTTTTGAGGAAGGCCTTGTATTGCTATGAACTTCTAAGAACTGCTTTTGCTGCATCTCATAGATTTTGTATAGTTGTGTTTTCATTGTTGTTTGTCAAGATATTTTGAAATTTCCTCTTTGATTTCATCATTGACCCTTTGATTTTTTTTTTTTTTAGTAACATGTTGTTTAGTCTCCATATAATCATTTTCTCATTTCTCTTTCTGTGATTGATTTCTAATTTCATGACTTTATAGTCACCATTTAAGTGTGATCTTAGCTGTAGGTTTTGTTGGTATTCTTATCAAGTTGAGGAAGTTCCATTATATTACTAGTTTTGCATAGTTTTTTTTTAAATCATGAATGGGTGTTAGATTTTGCCAGATCCTTTGTCTACATATATTGATATGATCATGTGACTTTTCTTTTTTAGTCTGTGCAATAGATTACATTACTTGATTTTGAAATATTGAGCCAGGCTTGCATATCTGGCATAAATACCACTTGATGTAATAGCGTGGTGTACATGGTAAAGGGGCCACACCTCACCTTTCACATCTTGGTGAATAAGACAGGCTTAGTATAGTTTTTTAAGAGGGTGAGGATTTTTCTAATCATAAAAGTACACTTCAATTTGGTCAATACATTTGTTTATACAATGTTGTGTACACACCATTGTTTCATAAATACATGCTGTATCAAAAGCATATTTCTTTTGGAAAGTCCAGGAAGAATAATAATGTAAAAACCATTGAGGGGATTTTTGTTAGGATGGGGATTCCAAACTGACAGTCTATAAAGGGAGGAAAGTAGATTAATGTAAAGGATAGAAAAAAATAATTTATTTTCTAAGTATTGATGTGTTTTGGAAAAATTCACAATGGTAGGTCAACCAGATAGCATTTATTTCTGATCAAACAGCCAAATGAAGCTGTGTAGAATAATGTAAAATAATTGAGTATAGCATAAAGACTCTCAGAGTCTCAGGAGACATAATTCTGCAGGCCCACTCCCAAATCTGTCTCAGTAATTTAAGGAGATGATAATGGAGGCCATTCTTCTCAGATATTTCCTGAGTACATATTGAGTGTGTGACATCATGATGAGGCCCTGGGGAGTAGTGCCTAATGGTTAAATAAGGAGACAAACTCCCAGCTTCCTAGATGTTTAATCTGAGAGGAGACATGGAAACAGGTATGCATGGTAGGAGGGATTAAGAATGGAGTCAACTGTGACCCTGATTGAAAATATTAACACTTTGTCTTATTTTGGTCACAAGTCATATTGATCTGGTGTACAGGGAGAGGGGAGATGCCTCTCAGAAGGCTAGGAAAACTGGGGATTCAGGTTCCTAGCTGGGTTTAAAGACTTCTTAGATTCCATTCACCCACAAAATGATAATATAAACATTGGTGAATGCCACTGCCCACCCACCTCCACCCCACATGTGGGCTTTGTGAGCATGTAATTCTCAGCACAGGCACAATTCTCAGCCCTTCCCCAGTTCCCGGTTTACTTTAAGCTCAAGCTTATTTATTTCTCCAGCTGTGCTTTTAGAACTTTCAGGGCAGGTAGATTCCCTTAAACTTGATCAACTACACTCCCCACTTGCCAAGTCCATTAGAAACATACTCCAACCCACATACTTAGTAGGCTCTTCTCTCTAGAGGAAAAACAATTTTTTTTTTTTTTTTGCTTGTTTAAGCATTTCAAGTTATGGCCTGTAGCATTTATCTAGGAGACAATCCCTGACACAATAAACAGTTTTGAAACTACCATTTTAATATCAGATTCATTTCAAGTTCTTCCTTGACCCATTTTTTTTTTTAAAGCTAAAATGGCACCCCACTCCAGTACTCTTGCCTGGAGAGTCCCATGGATGTAGGAGCCTGGTGGGCTTCAGTCCATGGGGTTGCTGAGAGTCAGACACGACTGAGTGACTTCACTTTCACTTTTCACTTTCACGCAATGGAGAAGGAAATGGCAACCCACTCCAGTGTTCTTGCCTGGAGAATCCCAGGGATGGGCGAGCCTGGTGGGCTGCCGTCTGTGGGGTCGCACACGACTGAAGCGATGCAGCAGCAGCAAAGAGTATTTCTAGAGAAATCAAAATGCATATTAACTTTACAACATCTGGGCTAATTCAATGTTCTCAATTTGCCTTTTGAATTTTAATTTAGATTCACATGACCAAAAATGTTTTCCAGCCATGCCTTCAAGTACTGACTTTACTATATACACTGTCACAGACTGTGCTCACATAAAGTAATGAGAGGGCTAGGTGCAGAACATATTCATTCTATATGTAAATTGCCCCGCACTGGAAACTCAAACCTGTATCCCAGAATGCACTTGGATACACAGAAGCTTCAAAGGGAAATGTTTCCCTGAAGGGAATTGGTAAAATTGGAGTTGGGTGAACCTCAAAGGAGTCTCGATTTGCAAACATTGCTTATGTTTGGCTTTGGAATTGAATTTGGCTCCAGCGGTTGGCATCCCTACACTGTGCTGTGACCTACCCCAGCCACAGAGAAGGGGGAGGAAGAGAGTAGAATTTCCAAAAAACACACAATAGTGCAATGTTGATGCAATTAAGAAAATTAGAAAATGAAGTTTAAATTGAAAAAGTCCATCTTTATCTTTTGCTTCCTTTGTGATATCCTTTTAGCTCCACATCCTCTGTCTTCTTTGATCTCATTTGCCTTCTACTTTTCCTTCCCTTTCTTTTTCTTGTAAGATTGCTATTCAAGCCTATTCCTCTCTTTCTTCCAGAGTTTGCCTCAAGGGCTTGAGTTATGAATTTCAGAGCTTAAAAAGTTCTGACAGGTTGCAAAAAAGTATGTTCAGTGTGAGCTAAATTTTGAAAAGGGAAACTATGCATTTATTTATGTGCATGTATGTATGTGCACAGACAAGATTAGAGGCCCACTTAAATTTTTCTACAGTGTTTCTCTTCTGGACCATGTGTAGTTTTCACCTCCTTCTTCCTCTTCTCCTTCTTCTTCCTCTTTCTCTTCCTCTCTTTCTCCTCCTCCTTTTTTTTTTTTTGTATTCTTTGTTCTATAAAGGATTTTCTCACTTTTCTGCAAAGAGCACTTCCAGTATAACGAATGCCACATATATAAAGAGCTGGTGATTTGCCATGTTCTTGTTGTCAGTGTTTAGCCATGTTATATTCTTTTCTGCAACTTTTTGTTTTTTCTTATTGCTGTTAGTTTGAATAAAGTTCTTATTTTGTGCCTATTGCATTTTAGTTTTAAAGGATGTTTTGCTTTGCCTTCATTTAAAACAGCTATTGGAGGGAGTCTCAAAAGGGAGGGGATATATGTATACCCATGGCTGATTCATGTTGAGATTTGACAGGAAACAGCAAAATTCCGTAAAGCAATTATCCTTCAATAAAAAGTAAATTAATTTAAAAAAATCAGGACAAAAAAACAGTTATTTAATTTGTGTGGCTAAATAAGTATATCCTCACTTTAGACACTGGATGGGTTTCTGAGATGCTGTGGATAAATAAAGGTTTAGAAAATAAATAATATTGAGAAGGATTTAGAGAAATATGCTCTTCTTACAAAACAATAAAAATCAATTCTTTTGGAAAAGGAAATCATGTCACAAAATTTTCCTTCTGGATATTGTCACAAGCCAGTTTTTCATTATAACATAGATAGTAATATGGCTCAAGGAAATAAAAATAATCATATCAGAAATATGTAAAAATCACATATTTTGTCAAGGAAATGGATTATTAACTATCTGTGCACACATAGTATGTGTCCATATATACATGTAAAGAAACACTGACTCAGACCCTTTCAGTTTTCTTAAATGCATAATCTTCAGTGAAACTCTGTTTTCATGGATGATGACATAAAGCAAAGCTTCTTTAATGCTCATCAAGAATCTGAAAGGAAGAGCAGTCTTGATTGGTAAAAGTCTACATTATGGAATATGTCTAAAAAGATGGGCGTTTGATTGCCTAAAAAAGATGGGAGTAAATGGCCCATTTACTGTAACTAGCCAAAGGGTTTTCAAGGAGAGATGCCATAAATTCTGCATACTGAGGCTTAACTTATCATGCATTCTAGTATTGTGGTTGAAAGCATGAGTTTTCTTGCCAAACACTCTGGATTCAATCATAGCACAGCCTCTTACTAGGCCTGAGACTTAGGGCTATAAAATATCTTCTCTGTATTTCATTTGTAAAACAAAGAAAATAACAGTACTTACTTCAAAAAGTTGCTGTGAGAATTTAGTTAGAAAATATATGCATGCTCTTAGAAAAGGGCCTTGCCATAGCTAGTTAGCTATCAGCAGCTGTTATTATTTCAGTGAGGCAGCATGATACATGAAGACAGATACAGGAGTGGTGGCATTATGTAATGGTTATGATGGTAGGTTCAGACCACTTGGTCTTCGAATCTCATCCATCTATTTGCTAAGCAACCTTAACAAATTCCTTAGCCATTCTGCGCTTCAGTTTCCTCACAAGTAGAAGTGTGGTAATTGTAGTACCTACCTCACAGAAAGACTCAAAGGTGATGGTGAAGGATTAACATTTATAAGTCACTTAGGAATGTATGTGGCACATAGCATTTGATCAATACTGCTATTATTATTACTGGCTATTTGACTCTGTTGCAGCACTCACTTTTCCAGTCTGCTGGAAAAATGGGAATGCTGGAAAAATATGAATAAAATGGGAATAATAACTCTCAGGATGCTGAAAGTGAAGTTGCTCAGTCGTGTCCGACTCTTTGCGACCCCACTCCTCGGTCCATGGAATGTTCCAGGCAAGAGTACTGGAGTGGGTTGCCATTTCCTTCTCCAGGGGATCTTCCCAACCCAGGGATCGAACCCAGGTCTCCCTCATTGCAGGCAGGCACTTTACCATCTGAGCCACCAAGAAAGACCAGGATGCTCAAGCGCCTTCCTAAATTACTTTATATCTCAGAGAACTGATTTTTAAATATTGTCTCTCATCTCCAAAGTCACCCCTTCTATGCCCTACATTGTGGAGCTGGGACAGGGAGCCTGTAAACCTCTTATCTGCCATAGCTGCCTCCTGCATTAGGAATCTGAGTTTGGGTCCATGGGCTTCTGCATTTCAGTACTTCTGGACTCTTCCATTGTTCCCTGAGCCTAAGGAGTGAAAGTTGCTTCTTGAAATTGTTGCATGGCGTGCTGCAGTCCATGGGGTCACAAAGAGTCGGACAAGAAAAAGTGACTGAACTGAACTGAACAGATAGCTTTGAGTCCTCTTCCTATTTGTTCTGTTACCTAGTTAACCACTTTATGCCTATTTAGCAATCCTTTCTCTTGAATTAGCTCTGCTCAAATAACTGGTGTGGTTTCTGGCTCTTGATTGGATCCTGACTGGCAACTTGGGAAATCTCAGACTCACTCAGGAAGCAGAACACCTGGAGGTTATGGCATTTGAAGCAAAACCTTCTGACAGACTGACATTCAGTATACACTGAGAGAAGACATCATTTTCTCCTCAGCTGCTATTAATATTATCTTAGCTTATTACCAAAAATCAATAATAGGCCAGAGATCTAATTTACATTCATGGCAGAAAAAGAACAGAAAATTGTGGAACTTCTCTCTACTATTTTTTTTCCCTTGAGTATATGGTTTTTGGCTAGAATTTTATTTCGGCAGTGAATCCCTTTGAGTCATCTCACAGGAAATCAGCATATCTCACTTGAGAAGTTAGGACTCTTTATCTCTCCTATTTACGCTTCTTTTTTAAAGGATCTTAATCCCTACCACCTCCCCCAACACGCGTGCACGCACGCACATGTGTGCACACACACACACACACACACACACACACATACATGCTGGAATGGTAAACTACAATCCAAGTGAAGTTATTATGAACGTCCATTGGTGAAGTTTAAATTTAAAGGAACCTGCTGTATTCTAAATCATTTTTGAAAAACAAGAAGGCGATTTGGAGAGAGGCAGGAGTGTGCTGTGACTAATGTGGAACTGAATTCAAACCTTGTTTTCCGGCTCAGTCTTTTTAATTGCAGCAAATTGTGACTTCCTGTTTTTTTTCCAGGGCAGGGACATGGCTAATGAATAAGGCCCCATAAGCATACTTGGACATCAAATGACTCTTACAAAAGAGCATTTTGATGATTTAAGTGTAAATAAATTAGAAACATACTTCAGTATTTGATGTCTTTTAAAGTCCCCATGAGGTTAAAAATGGAGAGCCAGTGAAGGACTAGAGAAAATGAGAAACTTCGTGACATGAACTATTTTGAAGTACTCTTGGATTCGATAAGTCCCTAAATAAGGCTGATTTGCATATTCTTATTTGATAATGAAAGTGTCTTCGTTAATCCTGACAGAGTAATGCCATAACAATTATAGTTGGAATCTGTTTCAGCAAATGAGCATGTATTTTTTATAAGGAAATGATCATATGCTAATACATTCTAAGTCATAGGTAATGTTTCCTGCATTTCCTAAAGAAAGTATCTTGTGAGAAAAATGAAAGCATTTTTCTGCTGTATGAGGAGTTGGGGGTGGGGGACGAAAGAGGGAGAGAAAAAAGAAGAGACTATATTTGCTGGATCTTGAAAGTTTTTGGATAGTGGAAGCCTTGGTTTCAACTGGTTTGTTTCTAAGTTAAAACAAAAAAAATTATGAACACTTATTGCTACATTTGTTAACGTTGAGGTCAGAACTTCTCATTCTGTTAAGCCTTCTTCACTGATTTCATAGAGGTAATAAAAGCAAGTTTCTTATTCTTTTCTCCAAAAATCCCGGCACTAAACTGAATGCAGCTCTAACCTGAAGGGGGAGAATTAAAGAACTGTATTTTCACAATATCTGAAGTAGGTTTATGCTATGCCCTTCCCCTTTTGGGACCCTAAAATTGTCTTCTGTAAAATGACAGCCTGGGAGTTGTTGAACCTTCTTGACTCTTGACCTGGGGCGGCTGGGGAATGAAACATTTTACACTGAGAATTTAACACTCTTGACTTAATCCCTAATCTTCGTTCCTCTTCATACATGGACTTTATTAATGTATAATAAAGCTTTGCCTCATATTTGTTAATTTTAATACTTAAGAAAATAATTGTTTTGTTTTGTAACCATATTTACAACCTTTTAATGAGCTCTATGTTTACCACATTTCAGTAGTCAGCTGCTGCTGCTGCTAAGTTGCTTCAGTTGTGTTTGACTCTGTGCGACCCCATAGATGGCAGCCCACCAGGCTCCCCCATCCCTGGGATTCTCCAGGCAAGAACACTGGAGTGGGTTACCATTTCCTTCTCCAATGCATGAAAGTGAAAAGTGAAAGTGAAGTCGCTCAGTCATGTCCGACTCTTAGCGACCCCATGGACTGCAGCCTACCAGGCTCCTCCATCCATGGGATGTTCCAGGCAAGAGTACTGGAGTGGGGTGCCATTGCCTTCTCCAGTCAGTAGTTAGCACTGAACCTTTTATACCTTGACTTCTTCATTCTTGGGTTTTTATCTTTCTGTAGACTGGTGTATATCTCCAAAAATATGTTTTAAATATATATTTTCTGAGAACTTACAAATCTGAGAATATCTGTTTCTTGCATTCATATATGAATGACATTTTGACTTGGTATAAAAGTCTTAGTCTCTCAATTTTTGCCTTCTCAGTACAGTGTTGCATTGTTTCTATTATTTTTTGTTATCCTCTTCTTTCATCTTATTCTTTTCTCATTTTACTTCATTCTGTTCTCTCTTTATGGCTTCTCCCTCCTTTACCCTCCACACCCAACTCTTACCTTATTTCAAAACTAGCACGTCTTTTTTCTTTATGCTACAAAAGATACCAAATAACTTTCTAAAATTTTCTTATGGTTCCTGTCATAAATCTTTTTAAGGAAGTAACTTATTCACTGAATTGCATGGTTAATATTCTTTTTTTGGTTATTCTGTAGATTTTTCAGCAGTTTTCCCTTGAAATTCTCCTCATAATGAAAGCTCCACATAGATCTGACTTTTAACAAGAGAAGCTCTGTCAGCTTAGGGTAGAGTGTTCTCCTCTCTTACCACTTGGCCTTTTGGCACTTAGAACTGATGGAAGCCATGATGGCATTCTGGAGTCCAGCGTGCAGTGCTCTTTGCCTCTTCCTCCTGCCTGCAGGCCCCACTTCCCAGGTGTACCATGCTGCCCTCTCGCAAGGCCTGACATGTGATTACTTAGAATTTTAGTCCTTGCTAGTTGCTAAGTCACTTCAGTCGTGTCCGACTCTTCGCGACCCCATAGACGGCAGCCTACCAGGCTCCTCCGTCCCTGGGATTCTCCAGGCAAGAACACTGGAGTGGGTTGCCATTTCCTTCTCCAATGCATGAAAGTGAAAAGTGAAAGTGAAGTCGCTCAGTCGTATCCGACTCTTCGTGACCCCATGGACTGCAGCCCACCAGGCTCCTCCGTCCATGGGATTTTCCAGGCAAGAGTACTGGAGTGGGTGCCATCGCTTTCTCCTTAAATAGGTAAAATAGCTACAGCATTTTTGATTACCTCAAAAACCAGTGCCCATGCTACAGAGTGGGATTTCCAAGTTTTTCTGGTTGTTTCTGTCAGGCTTAATTTTCAGTGCTGATGGAGGTTATCCTCTGACTTCTGTACATTTTAATGGCAGCAGCTCCCGCCGGGGCTGCTAGCCAGATGCTATTGTAAAGTAGAAATAAAATTACTGGGCCAAAGAGTCTGCACACTGAAAACTCTCTGTATATATTGCTGAATAGCATTCCAAAGACTTGGTACTGATTTGCTCTTCTGTCAGCCAGGAACTTTTTCCCAAGCTCTTGGATCTGTATTATTGATGTCTCATAGAAATGATTCCTTCAGCCAAACATTTTTATTATCATCTGTCTATATGCATAGTCAGTCATGTTTGATATTTATATCTTTAAAGCATCCGACTGACAAACTTGTTTTTTTTTTTTTTTCTTAAATATAGCATCAGTGTGCTTTATGTAGCAAAAGCCCAGTGTTTGTTATCAGGAGTTCAAGCCTGGGTTTTCCCACTTACCCACTGTATGATCAGGACAAGTTCTTCAAGTTCTCTGGGCTTCATTTGCAAAGTGTTTACTGACATGCTTGCCACAAAGTTATGACAGGCGCTTGAGTTGAGGGCTGGGTAGTTCAGTTCAGTCACTCAGTTGTGTCCGACTCTTTGCAACCACATGAACTATGGCATGGTAGGCCTGCCTGTCCATCACCAACTCCCAGAGTTTACTTAAACTCATATCCATTGAGTCGGTGATGCCATCCAACCATTTCATCCTCTGTCGTCCCCTTCTCCTCCCTCCTTCAATCTTTCCCAGCATCAGGGTCTTTTCAAATGAGTCAGCTCTTCGCATCAGGTGGCCAAAATATTGTAGTTTCAGCTTCACCATCAGTCCTTCCAATGAATATTCAGGACTGATTTCCTTTAAGATGGACTGGTTGGATCTCCTTGCAGTTCAAGGGACTCTCAAGAGTCTTCTCCAATACCCCAGTTCAAAAGCATCAATTCATCAGTGCTCAGCTTTCTTTATAGTCCAACTCTCACATCCATACATGACTACTGGAAAAACCATAGCTTTGACTAGACAGACCTTTGTTGGCAAAGTAATGTCTCTGCTTTTTAATATGCTGTTTAGGTTGGTCATAACTTTTCTTCTGAGGAGCAAGAGTCTTTTAATTTCATGGCTGCAGTCACCATCTGCAGTGATTTTGGAGCTCCCCAAAATAAAGTCTGTCACTGTTTCCATTGTTTCCCCATCTATTTGCCATGAATTGATGGGACCAGATGCCATGGTTTTAGTTTTCTGAATGTTGAGCTTTAAGCCAACTTTTTCACTCTCCTCTTTCACTTTCATCAAGAGGCTCTTTAGTTCTTCACTTTCTGCCATAAGGGTGGTGTCATCTACATATCTGAGGTTATTGATATTTCTGACAGCAATCTTGATTCCAGCTTGTGCTTCATCCAGCCCAGCGTTTCTAATGATGTACTCTGCATATAAGGGCTGGGTAGGTGCTTTGTAAATATAAATTCTGTAGGAATGTTGACAGAGTTATTGAGTTACTGGGTTCTCCAGATGGAAAGGTATCACTTCATTTTAGAAATCTGGTGTTTCTAAACTCAGTGAGACTTGGTCTAACTCAAGATTTCTAAATTCAGTGAGACTTGGTCTCCTCATCGGTACAAATGAGTCGGTTCTTCGCATCAGTGGCCAAAGTATTGGAGTTTCCGCTTCACCATCAGTCCTTCCAATGAACACCCAGGACTGAGTTCCTTTAGAATGGACTAGTTGTATCTCCTTGCAGTCCAGGGGACTCTCAAGAGTCTTCTCCAACACCACAGTTCAAAAGCAACAAATGTTAATCATGGTTAGAATTGTTGCCTTCTGTGGCAAGATCCAGTATAGGTCACCCACATGCACATGTATCTGCAGGGGCAGAATCTAAGTAAAATGTCTGCGTGCATGCTCAGTTGCTTCAGTTGTGTCCGACTCTTTGAGACCCCGTGGACTGGGCAGGCTCCTCTGTCATGGGATTCTCCAGGCAAGGATACTGGAGTGGATTGCTATGCCCTCCATGAGGGGATCTTCCCCACCCAGGGACTGAACCCTTGTCTCCTATGTCCCCTGCACTGGCAGGCGAGTTCTCTACCACGAGAGTCACCTGGGAAGACCTGGTAAAATGAAGAGCAGCAACTTCATACATCTATTTATTTTCTCTCCTAGACTGTGATTCTATTCTCCTAACCTATGACTGTGTTCTGAAACACTGATTTAGTTCCTTTTTTTAATTCTTTCTTCATCTATTTTTTTTTTCTTTTGTTTTATTTCACAAAAGCATGATGGACAGTTGCAACAGTTTATTTACATAGAAATTTCATTTGTTTTCCTCATCTCACTCTCACAAACAGTTAAGACAAAACGAAACAAAAAACTCACAAGGAAAAGACATAACTTCCCAACCTTTTTCTTCTACCCAAGATGCCAAATAATTCTTAAAAAAATGACGCCAAAGAAATATATGTGTTGGGTTATCTTTTTTTATTCTTTTGTATATGGTTATAGCAAGAATAATTTTTGCTCATTGATTTTACCTGATTCTACTTCTGAGGTCCTTAATAGTGTGGTATGTTGAATGAAAATGGTATGTAAGATCTGGGGAGGATTGAAAAATGTACAGTATGAAACATGTCTTAGCAGAGGCCCTGGCACACAGAGCGAGCTCACCCTAGTACGCTGCACCGTTCGGTCTGTAGCGATGAATAGAGCGTAGGTGAGCACCAACGTTGGGCCTTCCAGCAGTAACTGACTTGTCACTTGTTCATAGTAGCATCTGGAGGTCAGCTGAGGCCTTTGTTGCGATAACATCTCAGTCCAACTTCTCCCTCTGCCCAGCATGACTTCCTTCACTGCCCCAATAGTTGCTAAGCTTCTGGCATTATCCACTAATCTCCCTACATGCAAATCTGTGCTCTGAACCAGCTTCCCATGGAACCCAATCTGCAACACAACACCCCCCGTGTGGACTTTCTATTGATTCCAGGATGAAGTTCAAAATGTTTAGCATGTTTTCAAAGGCCCCTCCCAGTCTAACCCTGAATTACTTCTTCTGAATCCTCCCTGAGAAATTTTTGCCCCTGTACTTCAGCCACAGGTCATGTCTCCCCCTGCCCATGACAAATGATTCTCTGTCCAGCTTCTTTGCTTTATTCGTACTTTTCTTCTTCTGCCGATGGCTGTTGATCTTTTATCTACTGGATAAATTTTAATTGAAATCTCACTTTTGAAGTTCAATTTCTTCCATTGTTCTTCTAGAGTGTCTCATGCTTACTTTAGCTATCACACTTAACCTCAGGTGATGAACTCAGAAAACCATGACCTTGACCCACCAGTGACCCATCCATCCTACTGCACAAGCCCAATATGCTGCCCAGGGAATCTGTTTTTTGTGTATCCATCCTTTTGTCCTTGCCCTAGTCTTAGCCAATCCTTCCAGCTCTAATCAGGAATTTGTCCCAGGCTTTTTGTCTTTGCTTGATTCTGAGAATTCCTTTTACCACCAATTTGATACCTGACCTTCATTCAGTCACAGCAACTGCTCAGGTCCTTTTCAGAAGCCTCCGGTTTCTTCCTGTCTTCTCTGTACTTGTGACTTCTCTTTCCCACTTTCAGCTGTCCCATTATGTCTCTGTATTGACAGTTGGAATAAACCCCATTACAAACCTGTCTCTCAGACTGGGAACAGGGAATATTTTTAATGTCTTTATTTCCGCATAATTGTGAACTCCCTGAGTGAAAGGAAGATGATGTATCTTTGTGTCTCCATTTCCTAGTTTAGAGCTTGCCCTGAGTAGGTGCCAGGATGACGTGTTTATGAGGTGAAGGATCATCAGATTATGGAGGCTCTTCATCAGCTGTGCTAAAGCGAGAACCTAACACAAAGACATTTATGGTGCTCACATAATTGAATTGTTTGGAATCTAATATTCTCTCTAAGAGGTGGGCAAGTACAGCAAAGCTCCATTATTATGATGCATGGGATATTTGGGGGGCAATTGTCAGGGCGTGTTTCTGTGAGAAGAACCTCCCACATTCTAGACATGGGGCTGAATGCTATGATGATTTAAAAATAAAACCTATGAGGGTTATATGCTCACAATCTTAGAGGGTAGACAAGAAATACCTATAAAAGAGATTAGAAAGCAAACTATTTCCAGAGAAGGCTACTGATCATAGAACCTGGGAGCTGGGAGGAAGGAAAGAAGATAGGGGTCTGGGAGGAAGTGGGATCAGAATTGAATTTTAGTTCATCACCAGCCTCACTACAATGTGCTTCTCCAAGGCAAAATATGTGTCATATATATTTACATCTACAGTGTCTCCTTGCACACTTCCAGCTAATTCTCTTTTGAAGAGTCTGGCACATATTTGGGTTATCACAAATATTGGATGCACATTCATTGAAAGGCTAGAGAATCAAGCTCAGAGGATGGATGAAAACCGTGGAGAACTGGCACTAGGAACAACCTTGGAAACAGTCTCCTTTGACCTCCACTACGGGCATCCCTGGTCCTGGACACTTTTGTTCTTTGTCTCTGGATTATCAGTGTTCCTCCTTCCTTTGTAATAGTTTCCCAAATTGCCCTGCATCTTAGCATCACTCCCCTGGGAGCATCCAGAGTTCCAGCGGAGGACATCCCTATTTTTTGATTGACTAGGCCAAGATTAGTCACAGGCTGCTGTCTCAGCATATGGGGAAGGCAGATGAGAAGAGGTGTTGGTTCCATAGTATGGAAATCAGTTCCTCCCTGTTCCTACAAGGAGAGTGATTCCCTTTTCTACCCTCTTCTCCTGTATAGGAAGGGCATACAGGTGCTGCTTAGTAAATGATGATAAATGTTCAACCAGGAATGATGAGTTATGAACTTAGGCTTTTGGACAAACAAGTAAAATTTCTCATTCTGCCAGTTGACCGTGGGCTGCACCCACAGAAAATGTGTAGAAGTGGGTAATTAGACTCTCCCATCTTCACCAGGGCTCTGACAGTTTTTTACCTACTCTTAAAAGAATGATCCATGAAACTTGTCTGGATCTTTTTCAGATATGAAAACTAAATCCAGCTTTCTCCTCTTTGCCTGAACACCTGTGATGTGTATTGTACAACCACAGAGATACCTTTGTAGCAGGAGAAGGTTTCCATACGGGCGAAACACACACATGGGAAACAAGTGAAATAGCCAACGTTGAGTGGGCAAGACAGTTGAAATTTGGCTTCATGACCACCCCACACCTTCTGAATCATTGGAAGAGTCAGCTTCTAGTGGTAACAGACCTGGGAAGCTGGTTACATCGCCATATAATGTGCCTTTTGTGTGGGATTAAACATTTTTTTCATGTTAATGCTTACGCCATGTTTTCTTTGGAATTCAGACTCAGCCTCATGTCTCAGATGAAGCAAACCACTTTCAAAGATTGGGAAATGTATTATTTTTCTGGAAGCTGATCAGTTTGTGCAAAGATTAATTAATGAACACATCACCAATTTCGAATTTTTCTAATTATGAATACTCTGAACAGGACTATACGTCTATTAATTTTGCATACTGGTTCACATAGTAAGGTTGGCTTATTTTGTAGTCACACTCGTATAGAGTCCCACTAATCATATCTTATGGACATCTATTTTCTTCTCATGATGAAGCTCTGAGGCAGATGAAGAAGTGCTATCCTATTTTACAGTGAAAAAGCTAAGGCTCATAGATAGAAGCTGAAGCATTTGTTAAGGTTGTTTAGTTAATTAGGGACAGGTTTTGGTCTACAGTACATCCTGGATTTCTTATCTTTTTTTTTTTTTTTTTTTTTTTTTTATATAATTCATTTAATTATTTATTATTGGGGGCATTCTTTTTTCCTTTAATAAAAAGAATAGCAATGATATATATGGTATTGGAAGAAAATTAAGAGCTTCTATAAAACACTGTGAAAAGAAATTTCAATTATCACTAAATATGCCAAGTTTTAGTTTAAATGCAAAAGAAGCTAGTCAGTAGACTTAACAAACTCTAAGTAGAGCCATTTCCCTTTGAACCAATGATTTGCAATACTTCCTAGATAATTCTTCAGAAAAGTCTTTCTACAGATTAACTAAACAGTTTAGAACATGAAGACACAGGTACAGAACAGAACATGAACAGGTCACCCAACATAACTGGTCTCCATGGTTACTACAATGCAGTCCACAGGAGCAGGTGGTGAAGGAAACCAATACAATTCAGTGATGTAGAGTTGTCAGAAACCTAGATCATGACACTCTTTTTCTATTACCTGATGGTTAGTTGTTTAGCTAGATGCAATGGAAATAAAACTGAAAGAAATCCAAAAAGGAAATAAAAAATGAAAGCTTTGCCTCAACATTTTTTACTTCCGGTGAAGTCAAATGGTTTCCACCACTGAGCAAACTGCAGTGCTTTCTTCCTCTGATCTTCAAAGCTTTCTCGCATCCCTTTCCTCCAAACTCTTGGTTCTATATCCAGCATGCCACCAATGATTTCCTTTCCAAAGTAATGTGGGAATTTGTGCTGATCTTCAATGACATGGGCAAACCCTCCCTGGAGGCCAAAATCCACAGAGAAGTAAGGTAAGCCTTTGGGTACAGACTTTCTGATGTCTTTTGAAGACAGATCAATCAATTTCTTGTTTATAGACCATTCTTCATCAGATTCCATTATGGCTTTCTTAAAATAGATAGGAGCCATATCACCCACTTCCTTTGGGAGAGGAATACATTCATAAACCATATGGTACTGTTTCTTCATGTTCATATTCGTTTCTAAAAAGATACAGTCCAATCCTTTCTCTTCAAACATTTTCACCAACGATTTTCTAAACATCTGAATTTCCTCCCAGATGTCTTCATCCAATAAGGTAGCTGCCCTATGGTGCTGCAAAGGGACTATCAAGCAGTGCCCTTCAGTAAGAGATCGTATATTGGGTAAACATAAATAAACCTTAACACCTATTGCAACAATAAGGTGCTTGGGAAACTGAGAACTGTCAAAACAATAAAGACATTTTTCCATTTGTGCAACAAGACTCCGGTGCTCAGCAATAGCTTTTTTCCTCTGATTCTCTTCTTCTTCACCAAAACGTTCTCTCTCAGCTGCTTTGGAGACAAACATGTCATCCAGAGTGTAATAATCTCCATCTGTTTTTCCCATAAACTTAGATGTCATTCTCATAAAAAGTTTGTTGTGACTTTCTGCTGTTCCCATCTTTTCATTCTTGACTAAATCATTTAGGCTTAAGTTATCATCATCATGAAAGTATCTGACCCTTTCTTTTTCCTCATGAGTTGAAACATTCTGTCTTTTCCTTCTTCCTTCTTGTTTTCCTGGTGTGTTTACAGGCCAGACTCTTCCGGAATGATCTGTTCTAACAAGGATCACTTCTTCCTGATCTTCATCCTCTACCCTAGATTTTTTTGATGACATCTGTGTTACAGTGTCTTGGAATTTATTTGCCTTATCAAGTTGGGCTTTAAGTTGTTCAGCTAATTCCATATTTCCCATCATCTCTGCCTTGATAATTTTGGCTCCTAACTTGTTCTTCTCATCAACACTCAAGACGTGGATAGACTCATCCCCTGGACTACTTCTGGCAAGCGAAGATTTTGTGTCCTGTAGATGTTCTTTTGTCACATAGTCATCTCTCAAGCCTTCCTCCTGTGACTTTTCTCTCACGTCTTCTGAAACGTATCCATGGTCAACACTATGACTGGTTTCTAATGGCTTTTGATTTGAATGTTTCCTGTCTCCCCTCCCAAATCGACTCCAGCATGATAAACTTTCTTCACTGTTCTCTGTGGATTTTTGAAAACCACAATGCACAGAATCTTGAGGGACTACTGCTGAAGATGAACTAGATGGTTCAAAATTTCTGTGCTTGCTATGAAATGATACTTCTTCATCATCAGAGGGTCTTAAGAATTTAGCTCTTAAATTTACATGAGAAGAAAATTCTTGATTTTTCCTTGGACTGGGTTCTCTTCTATATGTTTCTGAAAACACAGATCTACCATCTTTTACATCACCACTAAACTTATCTTTAGTGATACTGTTGTGAAGAAAAAGAAGAAAAAAGACAAGCATTCAAAAAAAGTAAAGAAAGAGAAGAAAAAAAAGAGCAAGAAACAAAAGTGTGAAAAAAATGAGTCAACCGACAGTTCATCAAGCTCTGAAGATGAGTGGGTTGAGGCTGTTCCCCTCCAGACTCCTGGCAAGGAAAAGGCATGGAAGATTAAAGATGAAAAGTTAGAAAAAGAAGATAATCAGATTATTCAGAGGGATGAATGGATGACTGTTGATTTTATGTCTGTTAAAACTGTGTCGTCATCGTCACTCAAAGCTGAAAAGGAAGCTGCAAGGAGAACACAGCAAGAGAAAACCCAGGCACTTGAACAGTCCAGACTGCTGGAAAGAGAATTGAATCCATACTGGAAGGATGGTGGGACAGGTCTTCCACCAGAAGACTGTAATGTATCATCAGTCACTAAAGAAGATGGTGGTTTAAGCTGGCTAAGGAAGTCTTATCAAAGAATGAAAGAACAAGCTGAGAAACAAAATAGAAATTTTGAGGACATTGTAGCTGAAAGATACGGGTCAATGGAAGTATTTCAGTTGAAATTAAAAGAAGCTGGATTTCTTATCTTCAGGTCCACTACTTTTATAACATAATAAAGCCAAAATGAAGGAACTGGCCAATAAATGTCATTACATGTTTACAAGGACTTAGTGATATCTTTTAACAAAAGATGCTTTCTTGATCAATCTTTTCAATAGTTATAAAACACATAGACTGGTATATTTTGACAGAAATGTTACTGGATAGCTTTACTTCTCTTTGATGCGAAATGGAATTGGTCACATCAAAGAGTTTTCATAATCACAGGGATGTAGTGAGAAAGAATCTGGCTTTATCTTGTTCTACTTTGGAGGAAGCAGAGAAATGTTGGTGATCCTAGCCCCAGGGATGTGAAATGAGTTTGGGAGGCCCTAAACCACAAACTTTCAGAGAAGGCGATGGCACCCCACTCCAGTACTCTTGCCTGGAAAATCCCATGGACGGAGAAGCCTGGTAGGCTGCAGTCCATGGGGTCGCTAGAGTCAGACAGGACTGAGCAACTTCACTTTCACTTTTCACTTTCTTGCACTGCAGAAGGAAATGGCAACCCACTCCAGTGTTCTTGCCTGGAGAATCCCAGGGACGGGAAGCGTGGTGGGCTGCCATCTATGGGGTCGCACAGAGTCGGACACGACTGAAGCGACTTAGCAGCAGCAGCAAACCACAAACTTTACCTGTACTAAAATATGAAATTGCACAGTTAAAAATGAAATAATATAGACACCTTGTTAATGTAAGTCACAAGGTTATTCTGTTGCTCTTGAGAAAATAAGAAATGTTAATCCCTGGGGTTAATTAATCTATGGGTTGGTAATAAATACAAGTGTACACTGTATTGTGATCAAGATAGGTAACAAATATTTAACAATTGCTTGTGACAACTTTTAAATTTGTTCTTATAATTAAATATTAAATAAAATACACAATACATATATGCAGTAGTCATTACCACTTGTCGGCCACCTGTTATTATCAGCATTTATGAATTTAAAGAAATGGTTTTCCTGTGATTACTAGATGCTTGTGTGATATTGACTGAAGTGACTCTCTGAAAGCTACAATCAGTTGAACCTTACCTATGAACATGAAAACTATGTAAAACTAAACTTAAAAGAAATATCCCTAAATATTTTATGTAAAGAGAAACCCTACTTTGTGTGGAAATATTCAAATTATTACAGAAATATGAATGCCTACTTTCTTTCTTTAAAATTTCATCTCTTTTTCTTTAGTTCAGTTCAGTTCAGTCGCTCAGTTGTGTCTGAGTCTTTGCGACCCCATGAATTGCAGCACACCAGGCCTCCCTGTCCATCACCAACTCCCAGAGTTCACCCAAACTCATGTCCGTCGAGTCAGTGATGCCATCCAGCTATCTCATCCTCTGTCGTCCCCTTCTCCTCCTGCCCCCAATCCCTCCCAGCATCAGGGTCTTTTCCAATGAGTCAACTCTTTGCATGAGGTGGCCAAGGTATTGGAGTTTCAGCTTCAGCATCAGTCCTTCCAATGAACACCCAGGACTGATCTCCTTTAGGATGGAATGGTTGGACCTCCTTGCAGTCCAAGGGACTCTCAAGAGTCTTCTCCAACACCACAGTTCAAAAGCATCAATTCTTCGGTGCTCAGCTTTCTTCACAGTCCAACTCTCACATCCATACATGACCACAGGAAAAACCATAGCCTTGACCAGACGGACCTTTGTTGGCAAAATAATGTCTATGCTTTTCAATATGCTGTCTAGGTTGGTTATAACTTTCCTTCCAAGGAGTAAGCGACTTTTAATTTCATGGCTACAGTCACATCTGCAGTGGTTTTGGATCCCCCAAAAATAAAGTCTGACACTGTTTCCACTGTTTCCCCATCTATGTCCTATGAAGTGATGGGACCGGATGCCATGATCTTCATTTTCTGAATGTTGAGCTTTAAGCCAACTTTTTCACTCCACTTTCACTTTCATCAAGAGGCCTTTGAGCTCCTCTTCACTTTCTGCCATAAGGGTGGTGTCATCTGCATATCTGAGGTTATTGATATTTCTCCTGGAAATCTTGATTCCAGCTTGTGCTTCTTCCAGTCCAGCATTTCTCATGATGTACTCTGCATAGAAGTTAAGTAAGCAGGGTGACAATATACAGCCTTGACATACTCCTTTTCCTATTTGGAACCAGTCTGTTGTTCCATTTCCGGTTCTAACTGTTGCTTCCTGACCTGCATATAGGATTCTCAAGAGGCAGGTCAGGTGGTCTGGTATTCCCATCTCTTTCAGAATTGTCCACAGTTTATTGTGATCCACACAGTCAAAGGCTTTGGCATAGTCAATCAAGCAGAAATAAATGTTTTTCTGGAACTCTCTTGTTTTTTCCATGATCCAGCAGATGTTGGCAATTTGGTCTCTGGTTCCTCTGCCTTTTCTAAAACCAGCTTGAACATCAGGAAGTTCATGGTTCACGTATAGCTGAAGCCTGGCTTGGAGGTTTTTGAGTATTACTTTGCTAGCGTGTGAGATGAGTGCAATTGTGTGGTAGTTTGAGCATTCTTTGGCATTGCCTTTCTTTGGGATTGGAATGAAAACTGACCTTTTCCAGTCCTGTGGCGACTGCTGAGTTTTCCAAATTTGCTGGCATATTGAGTGCAGCACTTTCACAGCATCATCTTTAAGGATTTGGAATAGCTCAACTGGAATGCCATCACCTCCACTAGCTTTGTTCATAGTGATGCTTTCTAAGGCCCACTTGACTTCACATTACAGGATGTCTGGCTCTAGGTGAGTGATCACCATCGTGATTATCTGGGTCATGAAGATCTTTTTTGTACAGTTCTTCTGTGTATTCTTGCCACTTCTTCTTAATATCTTCTGCTTCTGTTAGGTCCCTACCATTTATGTCCTTTATCGAGCCCATCTTTGCATGAAATGTTCCCTTCGTGTCTCTAATTTTCTTGAAGAGGTCTCTAGTCTTTCCCATTCTGTTGTTTTCCTCTATTTCTTTGCATTGATCGCTGAGGAAGGCTTTCTTATCTCTTCTTGCTATTCTTTGGAATTCTGCATTCAGATGCTTATATCTTTCCTTTTCTCCTTTGCTTTTTGCTTTTCTTCTTTTCGCAGTGATTTTGGAGCCCCCCCAAATAAAGTCTGATACTGTTTCCACTGTTTTCCCATCTCTTTTTCTTAATAGTTACCAAAAATATCAGTAGGTTTTTGTTGTTATTCAGCTACTAAATCATGTCTAACTCTTTGTGACCTCATGAACTGCAGTATGCCAGGCTTTTCTGTCCTTGGTTATCTCCCAGGGTTTGCTCAGACTTATGTCCATTGAGTCAGTGATGCTATCTAACCATCTCATCCTCTGTTTCCCCATTCTCTTCTTGCCCTCGATCTTTCCCAGCATCAGAGTCTTCTCCAATGAGTTGGCTCTTATTATTGGATGGCCAAAATAGTGGAGCTTCAGCTTTAGCATCAGTCCTTCCAATAAATATTCAGGGTTGAATTCCTTTAGGATGGATTAGTAGGATAGGTTTTCATAGGTACACAGAAAAATGATGTACTAATTCTAATTTACTGTTGGTAGACTACTTGAGCCTTTGTTCATGGCCTTTTTCTGGTTCACTGGGGTCATTTCTTGGTTTAAAACTTCATGGCTATCCTTCCGAAAACAAAGATTCATGGATTAGTCAAGTACAATTGCTCATCTGAATGGTTTGTTTTTTATTCCTTGCCTGGGTTTTCCAGGTTTTCCATATAACACAGATTCAGTAACACTGGTTCACCCAGTAACACTTTTTCTTGGATGTTCAAGGAGCACAAAAAAGAGGCTAAAGTGATAGTACAGGCATGATTATGGAATGAAAAACAATAACATGGTTCAAATTTCAGTTCTCAAGATAGATTTGTTGTTAGTAATTGCATAGAGTGGCTCAGGAGTAAAGAGTCCACCTCCAATCAGGAGATGAAGGTTCAAACCCTGGGTCAGGAAGATCCCCTGGTGAAGAAAAGAACCCATTCTGGTATTCTTGCCTGGGAAATCCCATGGACAGAGGGGCCTAGCAGGCGATGGTCCATGGGGCCACATACAGTCAGACATGACTTAGTGACTAAACAACAGTAACAGTTGCATAAAGTACAGACTTTGCTGCTAGCTCTTCAGTCCACAAATCACTGTGTGAATAACAGATACATGTGATCAGCAGCCTATCACATCACTTCCTTCAAAGCTTGTGGTGATTAGATACCCATATATCTGTTACTTAGTTCACACATAGAAGGCAGAGTGTGCAGTTGTGCTGTTTCCTCAACTCTCATTGATAAAATCATACACATACTATCATAATAATACTTATGAAAATACAAGGCAAAACCCAAAACTCAGTAGCGTTGGCAGTTAAGCGTATCCATCTTCAGTATACATGGATGGCTTTGAGAAAGAAATAGTCTGGATTCATGTCTAGAAATAGAACAACTCCACATGTCAGAAAGGAATTAGAAAAGAAAGTTTACATCCACCTCTGCTGTCTACCTCAGACCTGGAGACAGTCTCAAATTGGAAGATCTCACAGTCACCCCCAGACTTGGAGGGAGTTAACTTTTGATGCGGCCACAATTATGTCTTATTCTCTACGTTGCTACTCGCTGAGGGAATCACTGTAGATCGTCAACCCTCCTTCATCTGTGCTACAAACACAACCCTGAGGTAAATTGTGTTATCTTTTTAAATTTAGTGAGGTTTTAGAACAAAGCTTGTGAACAATGATGTGCTTTTAAAATCTTTTCATTCTCTTGCTTACTTTCAAATTTTTAAATCTCTAGAAGAAGACTAATAGGAATATATTATGAAGGTAAAAGCATTATTATTTATTCCCCCTCAATGCTATTATAAAACCTGTTACATAAGCAACTGAAACAAGGGTATAATAAATACCCATATATTCTTTATTTAGATTCAACAATTATTAATGAGTTGCTCTATTTACTCTCTCTCTCTGTTTGTGTCTTTCTCATGCCATAAAATTTTCGGCACCCTTTGAAAGTACACTGTAGACATCATGGAACTTCATCTTGAAATATTCAGCAAACATCTCCTAAATATAAGGATAATCTGCTGCATACTTATTATGAGTCATTGGAAAATTAGCAATAATTTCATATCATCCAATACTCAGGCCAGATTTAAATTTTCCCAGTTGTCTCAAATAATTTCTTTTTGGAGCTTTAAAAATGTTTTTGGAAACAGGATCCAACCTAGGATCGTATACTGCCTTTGGTTGTTATCTCTTTTAGACCCTTTTAATCTGAAATAATCACAACCCATTTTAGTATTCTTGCCTTGAGAACCCTATGAACAGTATGAAAAAGCAGAAATATAGGACACTGAAAGATGAACTCAGCAGGTCAGTAGGTGCCCAATATGCTACTGGAGATCAGTGGAGAAATAATGCCAAAAAGAATGAAGAGATGGAGCCAAAGCAAAAACAACACCCAGTTGTGGATGTGATTGGTGATAGAGGCAAAGTCAGATGCTGTAAAAAGCAATATTGCATAGAAACCTGGAATGTTAGGTCCATGAATTAAGGCAAATTGGAAGTGGTCAAACAAAAGATGGCAAGAGTGAACGTCGACATTCTAGGAATCAGTGAACTAAATTGGACTGGAATGTATGAATTTAACTCCATTGACCGTTATATCTACTACTGTGGGCAAGAATCCCTTAGAAGAAATGGAGTAGCCATTACAGTCAACAAAAGAGCCCAAAATGCAGTACTTGGAAGCAATCTAAAAAATGACAGAATGATAGCTGTTTGTTTCTGAGGCAAACTATTCTATATCATGGTAATCCAAGTCTATGCCCTGACCAGTAATGCTCAAGAAACTGAAGTTGAACAGTTCTATGAAGACCTACAAGACCTTTTAGAACTAACACTCAAAAAAGATGTCCTTTTCATTATAGGGAACTGGAATGCAAAAGTAGGAAGTCAAGAAATACCTGGAGTAACAGGTAAATTTGGCCTTGGAGTACAGAATGAATCAGGGCAAAGGCTAATAGGGTTTTGCCAAAAGAACACACTGGTCATAGCAAACACCCTCTTCCAACAACACAAGAGAAGACTCTACACATGGACATAACCAGATGATCAATACCAAAATCAGACTGATTATATTCTTTGCAGCCAAAAATGGAGAAGCTCTATACAGTCAGCAAAAACAAGACTGGGAGCTGACTGTGGCTCAGATCATGAACTCCCTATTGCCAAATTCAGACTTAAATTGAAGAAAGTAGGGAAAACCACTAGACCATTCAAGTATGACCTAAATCAAATCCCTTATGATTATACAGTGGAAGTGAGAAATAGATTCAAAGGATTAGATCTGATAGACAGAGTGCCTGATGAATGGATGGAGGTTTGTGACATTGTACAGGAAACAGGGATCAAGACCATCCCTAAGAAAAAGAAATTCAAAAAGCAAACTGGCTGTCTGAGGAGGCCTGACAAATAGCTGTGAAAAGAAGAGAAGTGAAAAGCAAAGGAGAAAAGGAAAGAGATACCCTTTTGAATGCAGAGTTCCAAAGAATAGCAAGGAGAGATAAGAAAGCCTTCCTCAGTCATCAGTGCAAAGAAATAGAGGAAAACAATGGAATGGGAGAGACTAGAGATCTCTTCAAGAAAATTAGAGATACCAAGGGAACATTTCATGCAAAGATGGGCTCAATAAAGGACAGAAATGGTAGGGACCTAATAGAAGTAGAAGATATTAAGAAGAAGTGGCAAGAATACACAGAAGAACTGTACAAAAACGATCTTCACGACCCAGATAATCACAATGGTATGATCATTCACCCAGAGCCAGACATTCTGGAATGCAAAGTCAAGTGGGCCTTAGGAAGGATCGCAAGAACAAAGCTAGCAGAGGTGATGGAATTCCAGTTGAGCTATTTCAAATCCTTAAAGATGATGCTGTGAAAGTGCTGCACTCATTATGCCAGCAAATTTGGAAAACTCAGCAGTCGCCACAGGACTGGAAAAGGTCAGTTTTTATTCCAATCCCAAAGAAAGGCAATGCCAAAGAATGCTCAAACTACTGCACAATTGCACTCATCTCACATGCTAGTAAAGTAATGCTCAGAATTCTCCAAGCCAGGCTTCAACAATACTTGAACCGTGAACTTTCAGGTGTTCAAGCTGGATTTAGAAAAGGCAGAGGAACCAGAGATCAAATTGCCAACATCTGCTGGATCATGGAAAAAGCAAGAGAGTTTCAGAAAAACATCTATTTCTGCTTGATTGACTCTGCCAAAGCATTTGACTGTGTGGATCACCGCAAACTGTGGAAAATTCTTCAAGAGATGGGAATACGAGACCAACTGACCTGCCTCTTGAGAAATCTGTATTCAGGTCAGGAAACAACAGTAAGAACCTGACATAGAACAACAGAGTGGTTTCAAATAGGGAAAGGAACATGTCAAGGCTTTATATTGTCACCCTGCTTATTTAATTTATATGCAGAGTACATCATGAGAAACTCTGGGCTGAATGAAGCACAAGCTGGAATCAAGATTTCCAGGAGAAATATCAATAACCTCAGATATGCAGATGACACCAGCCTTATGGCAGAAAGTGAAGAAGAACTAAGGAGCCTCTTCATAAAAGTGAAAGAGGAAAGTGAAAAAGTTGGCTTATAACTCAACATTCAGAAAACTAAGATCATGGCATCCAGTCCCATCACTTCATGGCAAATAGATGGCGAAACAACAGAAATGGTGAGACTTTATTTTTGAGGGCTCCAAAATCAGTGCAGATGGTGACCAGCTATGAAATTAAAAGATGCTTACTCTTCAGAAGGAAAGTTATGACCGACCAACCTAGAGAGCATATTAAAAAGCAGAGACATTACTTTGCCAACAAAGGTCCATCTAGTCAAAGCTATGGTTTTTCCAGTAGTCATGTATGGATGTGAGAGTTGGACTATAAAGAAAGCTGAGTGCCGAAGAATTGATGCTTTTGAACTGTGGTGTTGGAGAAGACTCTTGAGAGTCCCTTGGACTGCAAGGAGATCCAACTAGTCCTTCATAAAGGAAATCAGTCCTAAATAGTCATTGGAAGGACTGATGTTGAAGCTGAACTCCAATCCTTTGGCCACCTGATGTGAAGAACTGACTCATTTGAAAAGACCCTGATGCTGGGAAAGACTGAAGACAGGAGGAGAAGGGGACGACAGAGGATGAGATGCTTGGACGGCATCACCGACTCAATGGACATGAGTTTAAGTAAACTCTGGGAGTTGGTGATGGACAGGGAGGCCTGGCGTGCTGCAGTCCATGGGCTCACAAAGAGCTGGACACAAATGAGTGACTGAACTGAAGTGAACTGTTCTGAATCACAATGCAAACCCTCTCTTTCCCCCATATCTTTTTTTTTTCTTCCCTGATATTTTACATTATTATGAGTCCAGGGTAATTGTCTTATAGAATGTTATAGAATGTTCTGCATTCTGAGCTTCTCTAATTATTTTCACTTGGTGTCATTTAACCTATTCTTCTGTTCCTTTATTTTCTGTTAATTGGAAACTATGTGTAAAGGGTTAGATTGAGATAAAACATTCTTGGCAGGAATACATCATAGGTGATGTTGTCTGTTTCATATTGCGTCACATCAAGGGGCATAAAATATCAGCTTATCCCACTTTTAGTGATGCTAATTTGGATTCATTGGTTAGGTTGTTCACTGCCAGATAGTAACAACACTAAAATTGAAAATATAGTACAAAGAATTCCTATATACCTTTCACTTATGTTTCTCAAATGTTTCGATTTAAAAAATATTTTTAACTTTATACTCCCTCTTTTCTGTCTCTCTCTCTCTGTCTCTTTATATATGTATTTTTTTTCATTTCCTGAAATATTTGAGAAAAATTAAAGATAGACACAGGCCACTTTATCATTATATCAATTCAGTCACTCAGTCGTGTCCAACTCTTTGAGACCCCATGGACAGCAGAATGCCAGGCCTCCCTGTCCATTACTAACTCCTGGAGTTTATTCAAACTCATTTCCAATGAGTCGGTGATGTCCTCCAACCATCTCATCCTCAGTTGTCCCCTTCTCCTCCTGCCTTCAATCTTTCCCAGCATCAGGGTCTGTTCCAATAAGTCAGTTTTTTGCATCAGATGGTCAAAGTATTGGAGTTTCCACTTCAGCATCAGTCCTTCCAATGACCTTTCAGAACTGATTTCTTTTACTATAGACTGGTTGGATCTCCTGGCAGTCCAATGAACTCTCGAGAGTCTTCTCCAACAGCACAGTTCAAAAGCATCAATTCTTCCGCACTCAGCTTGCCTATACTCCAACTCTCACATCTATACATGACCAGTGGAAAAACCATAGCTTTGACTAGACAGACCTTTGTTGGCAAAGTAATGTCTCTGCTTTTTAATATACCATCTATGTTAGTCATAGCTTTTCTTCCAAGGAGCAAGCATCTTTTAATTTCATGGCTACAGTCACCATCTGCAGTGATTTGGAGCCCCCAAAAATAAAGTCTGTCACTGTTTCCATCGTTTCCCCATCTATTTGCCTTGAAGTGATGGGACCAGATGCCATGATGTTAGTTTTCTGATCTACATACTTCAGTGCAAGGGCATTCTTCTACGTAACAAGTATGCAAGGGCATTTTCCTATATAACCATACTGTAATGGTCACAATTAGAGAATTAACATTACTACAGTATTATTATCTGGCCTCCAGGCCTAACAATTTCACCAGTTGTCCTCTTCATATCATCAGAGCAAAATAATGTATTTTTTTGACCTAGGACCCAATTTTGAATTACACACTGCATTTAGTTGTCATGTCTCTGTAGTCTTTTTAAATCTGAAAGAGTTCTACAGTATTTCTATTTTTGGCATGGCCTTGACATTTCTGAAGAGTACTATTCAATTTTTTGTAGAATACCCTTCAATTTGGGTTTCCCTAATGTTTCCATATTTTTCGATCCAGGCTATGCTTTTTTAACAGGAGTATCATAGAACATGTTTTTATACCTTGTATCAGGATGTAGACAGTACCTATGAATTTTTCTCATCACTAGAGATGTTACCTTTGATCTCTTGGTTAAGGTGATCCAACGTAAAAATCCTGTGGCCAGAGTAATGGTAATACGCATATAGGCTAAGACTAAGGTTGCATTCTCTTTCCTAACAATAGGTGTTAATTCTTTTTAACTCAGAAGTATCATGTGGGAAAATATTTGAGACTATATGAATGTTCTGTACTCTTCCGATTGTCACCTACTAGTTTTTAGCATATGTTGGTAAGTTTTGCATGAACAATTATTACTATGGTGGCTTCTAAGTGATGATTTCCTAATTTTCTTTTTCCTTTTAAAGTGTTATCTCATAATAGATATAAAAATCTTTTCTCTTTTATTGTAATGTAAAAATATCTAAAATGTTATTTGTATAAGAAATAAACTGCTGGAATAATGTCACAGTTTTTGCCTCACTGGCTTATTTTAATACATTCTCCCTGTACAGTAAGCTCAGTAGGGTCAGGGATTTTGTTTTATTCACTGATGCATTTCCAAGGAGTTAGAACATGTAGTAGTTGGCAATAAATGTTTTAAAATTTATTTTGTAGATAGAGAAATGGAGGCTTAAAGAGCTAAAATAACTCAAATATGGCAGACAGGATCCCAACCAAGTTGGCACACTTTGATTTACCTCATTACTGCAACAAATGGTTAATGTTTATTTTCCACAAGTTTCTTGAGTTTGAAGAACCCATTACATTGTGTTTTGTTTTAAATGACATTCTGATGCTTATAGACCACACCAGGACTTTTCTCAATAAAATTAATGAGACAGAATCAGTAGAACTGTATGACAAAGTTTATTCAGTCACATTTTTAAGCCTGATACAAGGCATAAAAAATGAAAAACCAGGACTGTCCTACATAATCCAATGGTGGGTTATCCTCACTGTAGTTCATGATGCTGGCAGAAGCTGCTGAGACAGGAGGCTTCTGTGTGACAAGAGGTTTTGGCACCTAATGTAGACATTTCAGAGCATGTGACGTGCTTTCTGAGCACTAGACGTGACTTAATGTAGGAACAAACTCATGAGGACAACACATTCCTGAATTCTTTCTCAGTGTAGTTGATGCATTGCTGTGATCTGAGGCGAAAGAAATAAGATCCAAAGAAATTGAGGGACTCCTTAGAGTATATTACAGCATTTATCAACGATGTGCTCAGCATAAATGATGTAACCTTAGAAGGAGGTCTTTGTTTATATTCACTTAAGTCTGTACTGATAAGGGCACAACTCGCCAGTTTGTATTCTCTATGTACCAAGTTCTGGTATAAGAGACACAGTTAGTAGTTGACTGATGAATGGATCTCAGGTAGATGAGACGTACTATCTGCCCTCTGGGACATCTTAGTTCTCTACCTCCATTTGGACTTAACAGGATTGAAAATGAAAATTGGGACACAAGAAAAAGCTGTGGGTTCAGAATCTTTAGGCTATAGTAAAAAACTCTAGGAGTGGTAAGGATCAAAATTTGGTTAAATTTACACACTTTTCATACTCCTAGCCATAGAGCAATAATCGGCCAAATTATGATCTATCTTTATTGTTATTAAAAAATATGGAATCATTTACAAATGGACTACATACAAAAGAGGAAGAGACTCGCAAACTTAGAAAACAAACTTATGGTTGCCAGAAGGGAAGGATTGGGGCAAGAGATAGTTAGGGAGTTTGGGATGGACATGTACACACTGCTGTATTTAAAATGGATAACCAACAAGGCCCTACTGTATAGCACATGGCACCTTGGAATGGGAGGGGAATTTGGGGGAGAATGAATATGTGTGTGAATGGCTGAATCCTTTCACTGTTCACCAGAAACTGCCCCAGCACTGTTGATTGGCTATACCCCAATACAAAATAGAAAGTTAAAAAAATAAAAAAATCAAGTCATAGAATGATTTATTGTGGATAAATTAATTTTCCAAATCACTGAAATTTATCCTTCTAAATGATGCACATTTCTGATTTTAAATATTCCGAATGGAAATTTTTTTCTCAACTATACTGTATTGCATAGTTTAAGGGATACACAGAATAATTTAGGCTGGTCATATTTGGATAGTTTATTAACTGTTTTAAAACATAGGCAGATCTACCTCTTGCTCTTCAAACCTTGTTAATTAAGATATGTACTCTGGACTGTATATATCTTATATATAAGGCCTAAAGACAACACTGTTCAGACCAAGGCTTCTGCTGTGGTTCAGTTTTGCTAACGGCATTTGCAATCTTTGGCTTCCTTATTGAGCCTGAACTTCAGGGTTCAGTTTTTTTGTAACAACCATAATACCTCAGAGAGGAATTTTTACTGAAATATGGGAAGAGGAAGAAATCTTCTTTTGTGTTAGTATTATTGTTCCTGCATGGGTCAGGACAACAAAACTGTCTTAAACTGTCACTAAATTAGGTAAATACAATGAATACCACTGAGGGCTGAAGCAGAAGGAATCACTAGCAGTCATTTAGGCTTCCACTCCCATTCTCCAGGTGAGGAGACTGAGGACCACAGAGGAGACATCAGTGGCCCAATTCCACAGATTTAGTCAGAGGTAGAGCTGGGGTTGACTTTTCTGACCTCTAGCCATTGTTTTTCTCCTTATTCTACACTGCCTCTCTTATCAGATATGTCTCATGTGGAAAAACCATAGTTCATTCATGAAAGTGAAGTTGCTCAGTCATGTCCGACTCTTTGTGACACCATGGACTATAGAGTCCATGGAATTTTCCAGGCCTTTGTTGGGGGGAGGGGAGCAGTTAGTAAATATTGACTGATGGCTGTGTTGAATCCCAGGACAAGAAAAGATTGGTTTAGAAAGACTCTCCTCAGGTTTCTCTCAAGTTTAAAGCTTTGAGGAAGAAGACTCTAATTACTAGAGGAACAGAAGTGGGTTAAGGCATGATCTTCCAAAAAGAGGTACAGGTTACAATCTGAGTCAGATTAAGCATGAGCAATCACCCATGTTAAAAGGAGGGTGGGAAGTGGGCAGCTGACTCTCCTGGGTCTGCTGTGATGATTCTGTCTTAAGGTACTTGGTGTCTACAGAAGGTGGGTGGGCTTACCAGTCCATCTGCCCACCTACATGCTCACCTTCTATTATTGAAATTGAAACCAAAGTCACTTACATGGTTACACAGTTTATTATTGGTTTATTTCTTATTTTAACAGTTTTCTGATTAAGAAGATTTCTCATAATTAAGGACTCGGGACAAAAGAGGGAAGGGATTAGGTAAAAGAACATGTCTAGAGAATACTGTCTGTCTACCAGACAGCTGGCAGAGCTGCCTGAGCTACTGAAAGTTGGCAGAGCTACTTGCAAGTTCAGCCTCTTCTTCCTTCCTTCCTTTGCTCCTCTGTTCCCTCTTTCCCTCTCTCTCTTCTTTCCTTCCTTTCCCCACTTCCTTTTACCTCCTCTCCCACAGACAACCATTCAGGCATATTTTTTGTGTATTGTTTTATTTGTATGCTGTAAAATAGATTCAACTGTGGTTTTGTATGGATGCTTTTTAAAATTTGCATAAATACCGTGGTATTATACAGCTCATTCTTTGTAAATAAGTAACATGTATTTTAAGATGCATTTATGTTGCCATGTCTACAATCAGTAAGGGATTGGTTGGTTACTTTTAACTGCTTGAGTCTTTTTTTTTATCCAGAATATACTCCTCAAAGGCCAAACTTGTCTTATTAATGTTAGAATCAGTGCCAAATTTAGAGACTGGCCCTTGAAAAGTGCTTGGTCAATTTGTGTTGAGGATTGAAAATATGAATATGAGTGTTTAATTAAAATGTTGTGAACTGAAAGGAATGAAATGTTAATGAAAGAAGCAGCCAAATATTATGGATATTAAAGATTCACTTAGGAAGAATTTCTATGTTGTCAGAATATTTGATGATCATTAGTTAGCTTTTTTAACTTCAACTTAATACCAATGAGCTGTAGTCATAAGTATGATTACCTTGGGACCTCTGAGTATAGTTGAGAAGGTTTTAACATAGTCTTATTTAAAAGTACAGCTTTAGGAAAACAAAAGTGACACACCGAGCACATAAATTCCAACTTAACTCACATCTGGGGTAGGATTAACCTTTAATGGAAATCAGTTAATAGTGTTGTTCAAGGCCTATCAGTTCCTGTGAAATCCAAATCCCTGCCTTGAATAAAATGCAGTGCAGAAAATTCCACCTTCATTTCTCTCAAGTCGAACACTTAGACGTCTACATAAGAAGAAGACATTGACCCTGAGAGTGACAGCACAACAATCATGGACCTAATTAAAAAAAAGCTGTTTTGAGCTGGAAATTATAAACAGTGTTAGTGAATTCATGTCTTAGTCTTTGATTTTCTACTGCTATTTATTGAAGGCGCTCCACGCATGCAATTGACTAGGGAAACATGTGGATGCGTCACCACGTATTAGCAGAGCCATAGGAGCTGTGTGTATGGAAGAAGCCTCATAATGCAATTCCATGATTGATGGGACTGCTTAGAACCAGGGCCCTAGAAGCCGGTCATTCTCCTGCTGTGCCTTGCCTGTGCCTTGCCTGTGCCTCAGGAAGAGAGGAAATGCTCAAACGATACCTTGCTTGCCCCTGGGATTCAGGGGACTGGCTGGGGGCTCTTGAGGCAGACATACAGACGTTTGTATGAAGGGACACTAGGGTGAGTTCATCCTTGGGTTTCTGCACTTTCAGAAAGAAGGCTTTTTGCCAGAAGATTCTTATCAATTCCTTCCAAATGTTACAATATTGTGCAGTCATTAAACGCATGGACTTTAGGGCCAGGCAACCGTGGTTTGTAGATCAGCTCTGCCATTTACCAGCTGAAGGACTTTGCCAAGTGACAACTTCCATGAGTCTTCATTCTGTCATTTTTTTAAGTTACCACTTAAATGACCAGGCTAAACAGGTTTCTTCACAGCAGAAATTTTGAGGGTTTTTTAAGATGGTAACATAAACTGTGAATCTCTGAGAGGCTGTTAGGGTAATGTAGGACTTCACAAAGTATTTCATCACGGAGTACTTTTTTTCTCAGAGGACCTTACAGAGCTAAATTTCTGAGCCACATGTTTGGGGATCATCACCATGTGAGGATGTTCTGCATACTTATCTAATAAGTCATGACTGAATAAGGTCCGTCTAGTCAAAGCTATGGAGAAGGCAATGGCACCCCACTCCAGTACTCTTGCCTGGAAAATCCCATGGACGGGGGAGCCTGGTGGGCTGCAGGCAATGGGGTCGCGAAGAGTTGGACACGACTGAGCGACTTCACTTTCACTTTTCACTTTCATGCACTGGAGAAGTAAATGGCAACCCACTCCAGTGTTCTTGCCTGGAGAATCCCAGGGATGGTGGAGCCTGGTGGGCTGCCGTCTATGGGGTCGCACAGAGTCTGACACGACTGAAGCGACTTAGTAGTCGTAGTAGTCAAAGCTATGGTTTTTCCAATAGTCATGTATGGATGTGAGAGCTGGACCATAAAGAAAGCTGAGCACTGAAGAACTGATGCTTTTGAACTGTGGTGTTGAAGAAGACTCTTGAGAGTCCCTTGAACCACAAGGAGATCCAACCAGTCCATTGTAAAGGAGATCAGTCCTGAATATTCATTGGAAGGAGTGATGCTGAAGCTGAAACTCCAATATTTTGGCCACCTGATATGAACAACTGACTCATTTGAAAAGACCCTGATGCTGAGAAAGATTGAAGGTGGGAGGAGAACGGGACGACAGAGGATGAGATGGTTGGATGGCATCACCGACTCAATGGGCATGAGTTTGAGTAAACTCCAGGAGTTGGTGATGGACAGGGAGGCCTGGGGTGCTGCAGTCCATGGGGTCACAAAGAGTTGGACATGACTGAGCGACTGAACTGAACTGAATAATAATTATTATTTGATAAACTGGCCCTATTGTGAGTGCTTTATATGTTTTATATTTATTTTTATAATCAACTTTTAAGAAAGGTATTTTTATTAATCCTATTTTGCAATTGAGAACACTGAGGCACAGAGAGTTGATTAACTAGCCCAAGGTCTTATAGCTCTTCTCAACCCTCTAATTTGTTGTTTAACCTAAATCTCAAGTTTTTAGTTTCAGTGACTACATTTTTCATTTCTCCAAGTTCTATTTGGTCCCTTTGCAGATCCATCTGTTCTTTTTAACAGTGTCCTGTTCTTTTATTATAATTTCCATTCCTTCTTTTATCTCTTTAATAATTGAAGGAGCCCCAAACATGCAGTTGGCTGGGGAACGGTGTGGCAGTGCCACTTTGTATTAGCATAGCCATATGAACTATTGGAGGAGGAAATGGCAACCCACTCCAGTGTTCTTGCCTGGAGAATCCCAGGGACGGGGGAGCCTGTTGGGCTGCCGTTTATGGGGTCGCACAGAGTCGGACACGACTGAAGTGACTTAGCAGCAGCAGCAGCAGCCATATGAACTATGTAGTATGGAAGAAAAATCAAAATGCAATTATTTGATAGATGGGACTTTTGTATTTATTTTGTATTGTCTGAGTTTGTTTTATAATTTCTGGTTTTTAAGTACAAATTGTTACATTTTATATGTCTACTGACTATCCATCATTGTAGCTCATTTCCTTGTATAATTTTTAAATTTTTATGAGTGAATTTATCTCCAGGACATATGGTTAATTGTGGCTTGCTGCTGTTTATTTCTGGCACTACAGGGTTGCTTAATTTAGCAAATAAAAATACAGAATATTCAGTTAAATTTGAATTTCAGAACAATATTAACTAACTTTTTAGTGTAGTGTTAGTTGCTCAGTTGTGTCCGACTCTTCATGATCCCATGGACTGTAGCCTGCCAGGCTCCTTAGTCCCTGGAATTCTCCTTGCAAGAAGACTGGAGTGAGTTGCCATTCCCTTCTCAGGGAAGGGAATTTTTTAGCATAAGTGTTCTCATATTGCAAGTTTAAAATTGTTTAACTGAAATTCAAACTGAACTGGGTGAATTGTATTTTATCTGACAACGCTATCTGGAGGGTCCTCAGAAACCTGCTTTGTGAAAGTCTGTACATAGAATGATTGTATAATTGAGTCCATTTGGATCCACAGGGACTCACAAGAGTCAGACCAGTTTTTATATACTTACTTGGCTTGAGTTTCCTAGAAAGTATGGGTGTGTACCTTTGGATGATGTGTGGTATGATCAGACTTCCAGGTTGCCCTGGTGCTGAGATACTGCCTAAGAGACAGGATCACAGGGCTAAAACCAGGAGAGTATTAGCAAAGGTGATAAGTTGGCCACACTAATGCTGCATCCATGTGTGGTGTGGACTTGGAGTCCAGATTTCTTACAGAACATTTTTTCCCTTAACTCCTGAGTATGCAGCAATTTCCCTTGGTGTATCTGAGAGTTATTGCTTAAGATTTTTCTAATTCTCTTTTCATAAAAAGGGCAGCCTTTTGAAAGTCTAAAGTTAATATAGGTGTCTCTCTATCTATGTTTCCTGTTCCAAAAATGGATGTTAAATTCCCATCTCTTGGATCTCTGACCTATTTGTGGGTTTAATACTCATAGGCCAGGATGCTTGTTAAACTTTACTGATCAAACTCTGAGTTTCCCTTTTGTTTCTTAGATTTTATTTCTCTCTCTTAAACATTGCTGTGTATTTTTTTAGTTCTTATATTTAATACAGCATATTCGTGCATTTTTAGTGAGAGAGAGTTCCTCGTTAACTGCTTACCATCTTACCAGAGTGGTGAATATCTCTATAATAATTGCATTTTCTATAACAAGCATGTAAATAAAAAAATTACTGTTCTGTAGGGTATAATGATGCTAAAATTCTTAACTTGCTGATCAGTAGGAATGAGAAATAGATATAATCTTTTGAGAAGATAATAAGAATTACGAAGTGCCTTGAAAATCTTTACAAATCTAGGAATTGATCTTAAGGAAATAATAAAAAATATAGGAAAAGTTTCAAGCACAAATACATTTTTCATAATGTTACTTATGATAACAATTGGAAGCAACTTAAATATCCCCAAATAAGAGGAAGATGGTATTTTTCATATCCTGCAGTCTTTTACAAAATTTTGGTTAGAAAAATTTTACTGAGGATTATATGTACCACAAACTATGCTTAATAGTTTATATTAATTTAATCTCCATAATTCATGAGCTAGATGTTATTGTTCTTTCCATTTTACAAGTGAGAAGACTGAGTCAGTTTTCAGAGAGAATGTCAGTCTTCCTGACTCCACGGCTTATTCTCAAAACCACTAAGCTAGGACCTCACAATTGCATTCAAATTTTAGAGTAAAATCAAAAGTGTATTCCCGCTCTTTCTCAAGTATGTGTTTTGCAAATATTTTATCTCATTCTGTGGTATTTGTCTTTTGATTTTCCTAATAGTGTTTTTCTGAAGAACAGAGTTTTAAATTTTGATGGAGTTCAATTTATCAGTCTTTTCTTTGGTGTATTATATTGTTAGTTTCTGTCAGATCTTTGCTTAACCTAAAGTCACAACAATTCTGTCCTGCTTCTTTCAGAATTTTCATAATATATGTCACACTAGACAGCATATTAAAACTGCTATGATGATGTTTTAAAGAATAAGGTTGTTTACTTATTCTTCTCTGAACTCCATGAGGAAAATCATGGCTGGCAGGTAGGAGTTGTTGTAGCATTGTGGTTGAACTCTGGGGCTGTAGACTGGGATTGTGTGGGTCTGAGTTTCAGCCTCACTGCTACCTATGTGGCTTTGACAAGCTATTTATTTAAGTTTCTATGCTGCTGCTGCTGCTGCTAAGTTGCTTCAGTCGTGTCCAACTCTGTGCAACCCCATAGACGGCAGCCCACCAGGCTCCCCACTCCCTGGGATTCTCCAGGCAAGAACACTGGAGTGGGTTGCCATTTCCTTCTCCAATTTGCATGAAAGTGAAAAGTGAAAGTGGAGTTGCTTAGTTGTGTCCAACTCTTAGCGACCCCATGGACTGCAGCCTTCCAGGCTCCTCCGTCCATGGTGTTTTTCAGGCAAGAGTACTAGAGTGGGGTGTCATTGCCTTCTCCGTCTCTCATCTATAAAATGAATGAAATAAGAATGCCCACATAATAGGCTTGTTATGAAGATGTAATGAGTTATTCCATGGAAAGTGCGTACAGCAATGCTATCTCATTATGTTACCAGAGTTGCTCAGTTTGTTTTCATTGAGAGAAGATGAGATGAGTGGAGGAATGAACTATGAATGAATACCCGAAGACTGATTTCCCCTTTTTGGACTTTCTTATTGCCATTAACACTTACTAGCTTTCTCCATTTTTACCAGGCTTCAAATCTCAGGCATCTCCTCCTTATTTTGCCACTCATATCCATGTGTCCATGTGTGAATGAATTTATCCAATATGCATTTATTTCATTAATTTTACAAGTGTTGAGTACCTGGTTAAAATTCTTAAAAACAGTTTAACTTCTCAGTTGGAAAATAAAGGGTCGATTCTTGCCACTCAGAACTTTTAATCTAGTAGACAAGAGTACATGTGATCAAAATAGAAGACACAGAATAACATCAGATCAGATCAGATCAGTCGCTCAGTCGTGTCCAACTCTTTGCGACCCCATGAATTGCAGCACGCCAGGCCTCCCTGTCCATCACCAACTCCCGGAGTTCACTCAGACTCATGTCCATTGAGTCAGTGATGCCATCCAGCCATCTCATCCTCTGTCATAACCTAGGTAGGTGCAAATAAAGTGCTGTCAAAATCTGAGGTAGGTGGCCTATGTAGAGTTCTCTTCATGTAGGAATATCTGCAAAGGCTAGTTAGAGAGGGTGGCATCTGAAGTTTATTTCTTCATCTCATAGAGTTTCAAAATAGGTATTTCTGTACAGTGAGTGGCTCTCTACTAGAAGATATTCAGGACCTGGGGCCCTTCCATTTTTTATTCCTTTACTTTCATTGCATGACTTCCAAGGTTGTCATACTTGTCTGCTTCAGACTGGCAGAAGGGAGAAGAGCAAAGAGAAGAGAAAAATTATATGTGAGAGATTGTAATGGTCAGGTCTGGAAGTGGCAGCACCCATCATATCAAGTCATTCTGTACTGTCTAGAGCCAAAGCTCATGTCCATGTCTAACTACGAGGAAGCCTGGGAATGGTAATCTCACTGTGTGCCCAGGGCAAAGAGGAGATGGACGTGGTAAACAGTTAGCGAGTGTCCATCTCAGTGCATGAAGAATTTAGAATATCTGTATATGCTGTGAGAGTATTCCATAATAGTTTAAAATAGCCAGTCCTTTGCCAACTAGGAGCAGTTGTTGTCAGGAAAACACTGCTGCAGAAAGACTCATGAAGAACAGAAAAAGAAAAGTTTTGCTCAAGAGGTTCAGTGTTAAAGGGGTAATTAGTTAACTTTCTGTGCTTGTTCTATGAAGTATGTTTTCTAGAAGAGGGGAAGAGCAAGTTCCTTTTTTGTTTCCATGATTCTTATACAAATCATTCTTCTGAGCAACCAACTCATTCAACTAATACCAGCTAATTCTCTAATCCCATACACAAAAATAAATTCAAAATGGATGGACCCACAGTGAAGGAAACTATAAGCAAGGTGAAAAGACAGCCTTCAGAATGGGAGAAAATAATAGCAAACAAAGCAACTGACAAAGAATTAATCTCAAAAATACACAAGCAGCTCCTCCAGCTCAATTCCAGAGAAATAAATGACCCAATCAAAAAATGGGCCAAAGAACCAAACAGGCATTTCTCCAAAGAAGACATACAGATGGCCAACAAAGACATGAAAAGATGCTCAACATCACTCATTATCAGAGCAATGCCAATCAAAACTGCAATGAGGTACCATCTCACGCTGGTCAGAATGGCTGCTATCAAAAAGTCTATAAACAATAAATGCTAGAGAGGGTGTAGAGAAAAGGGAACCCTCTTACACTGTTGGTGGGAATGCAAACTAGTACAGCCACTATGGAGAACAGTGTGGAGATTCCTTAAAAAACTGGAAATAGAACTGTCATATGACCCAGCAATCCCACTGCTGGGCATACACGCCGAGGAAACCAGAATTGAAAGAGACTCATGTACCCTAATATTCATTGCAGCACTGTTTACAATAGCCAGGACATGGAAGCAACCTAGATGTCCATCAGCAGACGAATGGATAAGAAAGCTGTGGTACATATACACAATGGAATATTACTCAGCTATTAAAAAGAATGCATTTGAATCAGTTCTAATGAGATGGATGAAACTGGAGCCTGTTATACAGAGTGAAGTCAGAAAGAAAAACACCAATACAGTATATTAACACATGTATATGGAATTTAGAAAGATGGTAACGATGACCCTATATGTGAGACAGCAAAAGAGATACAGATGTAAAGAACAGACTTTTGGACTCTGTGGGAGAAGGTGAGGGTGGGATGATTTGAGAGAATAGCATTGAAACATGTATATTATCATATGTGAAACAGATCACCAGTCCAGGTTCAATGCATGAGACAGGGTGCTCAGGGCTGGTGCACTGGGATGACCCTGAGGGATGGGATGGGGAGGGAGGTGGGAGGGGGGCTCAGGATGGGGAACACATATACACCCATGGCTGATTCATATCAGTGTATGGCAAAAACCAATATAATATTGTAAAGTAATTAGCCTCCAACTAAAATAAATAAATTAATTTTTAAAAAAATGGTCAGAAGACCTAATTAGATATTTCTCTAAAGGCTACATACAGATGGCCAATAGGCACAGGAAAAGATGTTCAACATCACTAGTTATTAGAGAAAATCAAATCAAAGCTACAATAAAACATCACCTTACACCAAACAGAATGGCCATCATCAAAAAAGTCTACAAACAATAAATGCTGGAGAGAGTATAGAGTAAAGGAACCCTTGTTCACTGTTAATAGTAATGTAAATTGGTACAGCCACTGTGGAGAACAATATATAAGCTCCTTTAAAAAGCTAGTAATAGAGCTCCCATATGATCCAGTAACCCACTCCTGGTCATATATCTAGAGAAAACCATAGTTCAAAAGGATGTATGGACCCAAATGTTCATTGCAGTGCTATTTATAATAGCCAAGACATGGACGCATTCTAAAAGTCCATTGAAAAATGAATGGATAAAGAAGATGTGGTAGATATGTGTATATATAGTGGACTATTACTCAGCCATTAAAAATGAAATAATGCAATTTACAGTAACATAGATGGACTTAGAGATATTCATACTAAGTAAAGTAAGACAGACAAAGACAAATACCATATGATATCACTTATATGAAAAATCTAATAATAAAATGATCCAAATGAACTTATTTACAAAATAGAAACAGACCCACAGACATAGAAAACAAACTTATGGTTTCCAAAGGGGAAAGGTTGAGCGGCGATAAATTGGGAGTTTGGGATTGACATATACACACTACTATATTTAAAAACATATAACTAACAAAGACCTACTATATAGCACAGGGAACTCTGCTCAATATTCTACAATAATATAAATGGGAAAAGAATTTGGGAAAGAATAGATATATGTATACAGGATACAGAAATCAAGACCATCCCCAAGAAAAAGAAATGCAAAAAAGCAAAATGGCTGTCTGAGGAGGCCTTACAAATAGCTGTGAAAAGAAGGGAAGTGAAAAGCAAAGGAGGAAAGGAAAGAAATAAGCATCTGAATGCAGAGTTCCAAAGAATAGCAAGGAGAGATAAGAAAGCCTTCCTCAGTCATCAGTGCAAAGAAATAGAGGAAAACAATAGGGTGGGAAAGACTAGAGATCTCTTAAAGAAAATTAGAGATACCAAGGCAACATTTCATGCAAAGATGGGCTCGATAAAGGACAGAAATGGTAGGGACCTAACAGAAGCAGAAAATATTAAGAAGAGGTGGCAAGAATATACAGAAGAACTATGCAAAAAAGATCTTCACGACCCAGATAATCACGATGATGTGATCACTGACCTAGAGCCAGACATCCTGGAATGTGAAGTCAAGTGGGCCTTAGAAAGCATCACTATGAACAAAGCTAGTGGAGGTGATGGAATTTCAGTTGAGCTATTTCAAATCCTAAAAGATGATGTTGTGAAAGTGCTGCACTCAATAGGCCAGCAAATTTGGAAAACTCAGCAGTGGCCACAGGACTGGAAAAGGTCAGTTTTCATTCCAATCCCAAAGAAAGGCAATGCCAAAGAATGCTCAAACTACCGCTCAATTGCACTCATCTCACATGGTAGTAAAGTAATGCTCAAAATTCCCCAAGCCAGGCTTCAGCAGTACGTGAACTGTGAACTTCCAGATGTTCAAGCTGGTTTTAGAAAAGGCAGAGGAACCAGAGATCAAATTGCCAACATCCACTGGATCTTGGAAAAAGCAAGAGAGTTCCAGAAAAATATCGATTTCTGCTTTATTAACTATGCCAAAGCCTTTGACTGTGTGGATCACAATGAACTGTGGAAAATTCTGAAAGAGATGGGAATACCAGACCACCTGACCTGCCTCTTGAGAAACCTGTATGCAGGTCAGGAAGCAACAGTTAGAACTGGACATGGGACAACAGACTGGTTCCAAATAGGAAAAGGAGTACGTCAAGGCTGCATATTGTCACCCTGCTTATTTAACTTCTATGCAGAGTACATCATGAGAAGCGCTGGACTGGAAGAAGCACAAGCTGGAATCAAGATTGCGGGAAGAAATATGAATAATCTCAGATATGCAGACGATACCACCCTTATGGCAGAAAGTGAAGAAGAACTAAAGGGCCTCTTGATGAAAGTGAAAGAGGAGAGTGAAAACGTTGGCTTAAAGCTCAACATTCAGAAAACAAAGATCATGGCATCTGGTCCCATCACTTCCTGGCAAATAGATGGGGAAACAGTGGAAAAGTAGCTGACTTTGTTTTTCTGGGCTCCCAAATCACTGTAGATGGTGACTGCAGCCATGAAATTAAAAGACACTTACTCCTTGAAAGGAAAGTTATGACCAACCTAGAGAGCATATTAAAAAGCAGAGACATTACTTTGCCAACAAAGGTCCATCTAGTCAAGGCTGTGGTTTTTCCAGTAGTCATGTATGAATGTGAAAATTGGACTATAAAGAAAGCTGAGCGCCAAGAATTAATGCTTTTGAACTGTGGTGTTGGAGAAGACTCTTGAGAGTCCCTTGGACTGCAAAGAGATCCAACCAGTCCGTTCTAAAGGAGATCAGCCCTGGGTGTTCATTGGAAGGACTGATGTTGAAGCTGAAACTCCAATACTTTGGCCACCTGATGCGAAGAGCTGACTCATTTGAAAAGACCCTGATGCTGGGAAATATTGAGGGTAGGAGGCGAAGGAGATGACAGAGGATGAGATGGTTGGATGGCATCACCAACTCGATGGACATGGGTTAGGGTGGACTCCAGGAGTTGGTGATGGACAGGGAGGCCTGGCATGCTGCGGTTCATGGGGTCACAAAGACTCGGACACGACTGAGTAACTAAACTGAACTGAGTTGAGATATATGTATATGTTTAGCTGAGTCGCTTTCCTGTACACCTGAAATCAATACAACATTGTTAATCAACTCTGGTTCAATATAGAATAAAAAATTTTAAAGTTAAAAGATAAGTACAGTTATAACAATATTCTGTAATAAATGTTATATGAATGTGGTCTCTTTCTCTGAGAACACCTTATTGTACTGTATTCATCTTTCTTCCGTAATGATGTGTCATGATAAAATGCCTGTGTGATGAGATGAAATGAAATGAATGACATAGGCATTGTGACATAGCGTTAGGCTACTATTTGTCTTCTGACAAAATATGTCAGAAAGAGGATCATCTGCTTTGGGTGATTCTGGATTCTGGAGCCATTTGATGTCAATGGTTGGATGTCATGAGTAGACATCAGTTATTGGGGATCCCAGGGAAGACAGAATGGGACAGTGTGAGATTTCATCATGCAACTCAAAATGGCATGCAATTTAAAACTTATTAATTGCTTATTTCCTGAATTTGCCATTTAATATTTTCAGACTGGGGTTTACCACTGATTAGTGAAACTGCGAAAGCAAAACCATGGATGAAGAAGCTACTATAATTTATTTATCCATTATATTACTGATGGACATCTGGGTAATTTTCTGCTTTTGGCTTTACTAATAATACTGCTTATGAACATTCTAGTACATGCCTTTTGCTGATGAAATATATGCTGTTGTTTTAGGAATATATCTCAGAGTGAAATTACAGACCATAAATTATTCAGTTCAGTTCAGTTCAGTTCAGTCACTCAGTCGTGTCCGACTCTTTGCTACGGGACGCTCCCATCCCCCCACTTTGCGACCCCGTGAATCACAGCATGCCAGGCCTCCCTGTCCATCACCAACTCCCTGAGTTCACTCAGACTCACGTCCATCGAGTCAGTGATGCCATCCAGCCATCTCATCCTCTGTCGTCCCCTTCTCCTCCTGCACCCGATCCCTCCCAGCATCAGAGTCTTTTCCAATGAGTCAATTCTTCGCATGAGGTGGCCAAAGTACTGGAGTTTCAGCTTTAGCATCATTCCTTCCAAAGAAATCCCAGGACTGATCTCCTTTAGGACTGGTTGGATCTCCTTGCAGTCCAAGGGACTCTCAAGAGTCTTCTCCAACACCACAGTTCAAAAGCACAGTTCATAAATTATTAGGCAATCTTTTAATCCATAGAACCAGTTGTAATTTTATGTTTCTCTTTTCATTCTCTGTATCATCTGAGCTCCCCAAATCTGCTACTCCTGACTGGAGCAAGGCTAAAAAGGAATTAACCACTCATTCTCTTGCAGTTCTTCCATTTTGATTATGGACAGGAGAAACTAATGTTTTGTCCCTCAGCCTTCTTGGCCTGCATTGATAGAGATCTCTGGAGTGTCTTTTCACATAGTCTGGAGTTGGGAGAGAGAAAGTATCTGACTTGTCTGATAATAATGAAATGATGATGAGGACTGGGCTGTAATAAACTCTTTCAAAGGACCAAAAGCTGTTTGAAAGCATCCATTCATACGTTTCCCATTGGCGTATCATTAACAGAAATAATATCTCTATGTTCTTCCCTCAAATGCTGGTGGAAGGCATAGGTAGGTCATGAAATGGTCAAAGAGAAAGGATGGCAGGAGCCACAGCAGGACAGGATGCCAGAAGATTAAAGTTATCCCTTCTCTACTCTTGCTGCTGTTCCAGACATCTGGCCACCCAGTCCAGGAAGCTGGGAGTCAGGCTTCTCATTGTTTTACTTTCACATTTAATCAATCAGTAAGTTTCATTTATTCTACTCTTATTGTCTCTTAAATCTGTTCTTTCCCTGTTCTCCCTGCCATGGTTCAGTCCCACATCATCTATCTTCTTCTCTGTATCACCAGTGTTTTAACTGCCCTTACTCTTTTATTCCTCATCCCTTCTCAAACACTTGCTCTCCATTTATCACTTCCCTTCATTTGCTATAACTGGGTGATTCTAAAATAGAAATCTGATCAAAATACTTATTCCCCAACCAAAATCCTTCATTAAACCCCATGGCTTTCAGTATAAATTACAAAATATATTTAGATATACCTGACAAGTTCGAGGGTCAAGTATGAATATAATGTGATTCTTGTCTATTTCTTCAGTCTCCTGTCTTACTGCTTATCTCTCTCCCATAGAACCCTTTGTTCCAGCTACACTACACTATATTACACCACACCACACCACACTGTGCTACACTTCACTAAACTACATATAACACCACACCACACACACCACACCACACCACACTACACCATACTACACTATTACTATACCACACACACCACACTATACTACACTATACCACACCACACCACACTATACTACACTATACCACACCACACCACACTATACTACACTATACCACACCATACCACACTATACTACACCAGACCACACTATACTATACCACACCACACCATACTACACTATACTATACCACACCACACTATGCTACATCACACCATGCCACACTACACTATATTACACCACACCACACTACACTGTGCTATACTTCACTACACTACATATAACACCACAGCACACCACACACACCACACCACACCACATCACACCACACCACACTACACCACACTACACTATACTATACCACACACACCACACTATACTACACTATACTATACCACATCATACCACACTATACTACACCAGACTACACTGTACTATAGCACACCACACCACACCACACCATACTACACTATACTATAACACACCACACCACACTATACTACATCACACCATGCCACACTATACTGTACTACACGACACCACACCATACTATACTATACCACACACAGCCATACTATACTACACCACACCACACATACTATACTACACCACACCACACCATACTACACTATACTATACCACACCACACCACACCACACCATACTAGACCACACCACACCACACTATGCTACACTATACTATACCACACCATACTACACCATACTATACCACACCACACCACACTATAGTACACCACACCACACCATACTACATTATACTACACCACACCATACTACATTATACTACACTATACCACACCACACCACACTATACTACACCACACCACACCGTACTACATTATACTACACTATACCACACCACACCATACTACAGTACACCACACCACTCTACACCATACTACACTATACTATACCACACACACCACACTATACTACACTATACCACACCACAGCACACTATACTACACTATACCACACCACAGCATACCACACTATACTACACCACACCATACCACACTATACTACACTATACTACACTATTACTATACCACACACACCACACTATACTACACTATACCACACCACACCATACCACACTATACTACACCATACTACACTATTACTATACCACACCACAGCATACCACACTATACTACACCACACCATACCACACTATACTACACTATACTACACTATTACTATACCACACACACCACACTATACTACACTATACCACACCACACCATACCACACTATACTACACCATACTACACTATTACTATACCACACCACAGCATACCACACTATACTACACCACACCATACCACACTATACTACACTATACTACACTATTACTATACCACACACACCACACTATACTACACTATACCACACCACACCATACCACACTATACTACACTATACCACACCACACCACACTATACTATACTATACCACACCACACCACACTATACTACACTATACCACACCACAGCATACCACACTATACTACACCATACTACACTATTACTATACCACACACACCACACTATACTACACCAGACCACACTATACTATACCACACCACACCACACCACACCATACTACACTATACCACACCACACCACACTATACTACACTATACTACACCACACCACACTATACTACACCACACCACACTATACTACACCACACCATACCACACTATACTACACCAGACCACACTATACTATACCACACCACACCACACCACACCACACCATACTACACTATACTATACCACACCACACCACACTATACTACACTATACCACACCACACCACACTATACTACACTATACCACACTACACCACACTATACTACACTATACCACACCACACCACACTATACTACACTATACCACACCACACCATACCACACTATACTACACCATACTACACTATTACTATACCACACACACCACACTATACTACACTATACCACACCACACCACACCATACTACACTATACCACACCACACCACACTATGCTACATCACACCATGCCACACTACACTATATTACACCACACCACACTACACTGTGCTATACTTCACTACACTACATATAACACCACACCACACCACACTACACTATACTATACCACACACACCACACTATACTACACTATACCACAGCACACCCCACTATACTACACTATACTACACCACATCATACCACACTATACTACACCAGACCACACTGTACTATAGCACACCACACCACACCACACTATACTACACTATACTATACCACACCACACCACACTACACTACATCACACCATGCCACACTACACTGTACTACACCACACCACACCATACTACACTATACTATACCACACCACACCACACTATACTACATCACACCATGCCACACTATACTGTACTACACAACACCACACCATACTATACTATACCACACACAGCCATACTATACTACACCACACCACACCACACCACACTACACCAGACTACACTATACTATATCACACCACACTATACTATACTATACCACACCACACCATACTACACCACACCACACCATACCACACCACACCACACCATACCACACCACACCACACCACACCATACCACACCACACTATACCACACCACACCACACTATGCTACACCACACCACACCATACTACATTATACTACACCACACCGTACTACATTATACTACACTATACCACACCACACCATACTACAGTACACCACACCACTCTACACCATACTACACTATACTATACCACACACACCACACTATACTATACTATACCACACCACACCACACCACACTACACCACACCACACCATACTATACCACACCACACTATACTACACTACACCACACCACTCCACACCATACTACTTTGTGCTGCAGCACACCACACCATGCCACACTATACTATATCACACCACACCACACTATGCTACACCACACTGCACCACACTGTACGACGTTAGACTACCCACACCGCACCACTCCACACTACACTGTACTACACCACACCACAATATACTATGCTACACTACACTGCACTACACAATTTGCAGTTCTGGAGAATTTCATGCTGCCTTTCATTTTGCCCACACGGCCCCTTCAGCCCTCATTCCTTACCCTGCCTTCTCGGTTATCTCCTTTTCTCCTCAAGTATAATACAGGAGGTCAGGTGCCTTCCAGCCAACCTGTGACTCCCTCAAAGTTGGGATGGGATCCTTCCTTTAGGGTCTAATAGATCTTACACTTTCCACAATAGCAGTGTATGACAGTGATATATTTGACTCTTTCCTAGTCATTCTCAACTTTGGCTCCTCTTTGGTCTTTACCCCAGTGATTATAATTTAATTAGTTAGCAGTGGGACCCATTAGGATTTTTGTAAAGCTTTAGGTAATTTTAACATGCATTCAGAGTTGAGAATCACTCTCTTTCACTCTAAGTTCCTCTGATTTTGGACCTCTTCTCAACTAACTGTATGTTTTCTCAGGGCCTGGATAAAAGTGGATTTTCCAGGCTCTGTTGCTATTTGTTGACTAAATGAGTATAGATCATGAAAGAGCAAGTTTTGAGGGGGCGTATTTAGAGGTTTAGGAAGGGGAGGAGTTATTCTAGGCTCTGGTTGAGAACAAGCATCTTTCCTTGAATACTCATCCCTGCAGAGCTTGGCCAAGCTTAAGATGCTGGAAGAGGGCCAACCCCTACCTGGGAGATGTATAATCTTAGAATGTTTCATTTCCATTTGCACATTTCAGCCTCACTTGTCCGTCAATCACAAACGTTCTATGCATGAGTGAGTCTGGAAATAGTGGGAGTTTCCTAGCCCTGTAGCTTATGGTATAATACAATAATAGAATAGGCAGAGTTTATTTAAGTGGGAGGACAGGGGATCATGGCTGTGAAAATTATTTTTTATCACTCTTCTCTAATCTTTCAGAGTTACATTTAGTAGAAGTCATTCCTGTTATTCAAAGAGAAACTATTAAAGCAGCTTATGTCTCCCCAGCCTGTGTACACTACAAATAAAAAATACTTACACTGATAATATTAGCTGTACTCTCAGGTGAAGGCTTTGGTTCTGAACTCATGTTTGTATTCATATGTCTTAAAACATCTACCCTATCAGCTCATTTTGGCACTTTGTACACAGCAAATGCTGAAGCTCGTTCTGAATTCAAAGAGGAAAAAGATCAAATATATTCCCACGTTCTGAATTCAGAGAGGAAAAAGATCAAACATATTCCCAGTGGACACCAGACTTTTATTTTTCCTTTCTTCTTCTCTCTGCCAAAGTGATAAACATATCCTATTTTGCTATTTAGAATTGTGTTTTTTCAAATTGGAGGATAATTGCTTTACAGCTTTGTGTTGGTTAAAAATATGGAACACTTCTGGAATTTGCTTGTCCACCTTGGGCAGGGGCCGTGCTAATCTTCTGTGTATCGTTCCAATTTTTAGTATATGTGCTGCTGAAGCAAGCACTAGAATTGTGTTATTTTTAATGTTTTAATGACTAGAGTAAAAACCTTTACTGAGTCTCCACAAGGGCTTGAAGTGAAATAGACTATCTAATGGAGAGAACCTTGTTTATAGTTCCTGTCTTTCTATTGGTTTCATAGCCTTCAGTGGATCCTGGATCCTAAGGCAAAGATTAAGGACACACATTGTCATTTAAAAAAAAAAAGCAAAGGGAAGATAATAATTCACAATCTTGTGGACACTGCCTACAAAATTACTGTTTGCAAGAATCAATAATGGTGGAATGTTGGTGATTTCATACAATTTACCCTCATACATCACACAGCATACCCCAGTAGTTTGGAGTGTGATCTTTGGAGTTCTCCATTTACTAGCATTTACCATTTACCATTTACTCCATGTGCCACACTGTAACTTTGGGCTAGTCAGTTTCCCCATTTGGATGATCTTCATTGGATTATTGTGGAGATTGAAGAAAGTTAGAGGACTATTGTGAAGATTTAACCTGTTTAGAAATGTGATCTGTTGAAAAATAACATGTTTATCTAGCAGATGGACACAGGGAAACTTTTGCAGGCGATGGATATGTTTACTACCTGTACGGTGGTGTTGATAACATGGGTGTATGCAAGTGTGCGTGCTAAGTCGCTTCAGTTGTGTCTGACTCTTTCCAACTGTATGGACTGGAATCTGCCAGGCTCCTCTGTCCATGGGATTCTCCAGCCAAGAATATTGAAGCAGATTGCCATGCCCTCCTTCAGGAAGCCCACCATGGATGGATACGTAAGTCCAAATTCACCAAGTTGTATACATTAATGAGGTGCAGTTTTTTGTATATTAATTACACCTCAATAAAGATGAAATTTTAAAAAAGAAATAACTTGTTTTGAAAAGTACCTGGCACATAGGAAATGTTCAATAATGTTAACTATTATAACATTATTCCAGATGCCTGCAAACTGTGCCCAGTAACAGGTAGGTATTCAGTAAATATGCATCAAGTGAATGAATCCACATAAAGACCTATGCATAGAGCCTGGCTCATTGTACTCCCTAAGTGTTAGTTACTATAATTATGTTTTCTTATAAAGCCTTACAATAATCTTATGAGATAGTTACTGTTATCTTTGTTTTATTAGAAAAGATAAACTAAGTTATAAAAACATGAAGTAAATTTCCATGGGACATACAGTAAGATCAGACAAGTTACTTTTTTGCTTACTTATAAGGAATACTTTTTAAAATCCAAGCTCTGAACCCAGAGGAAAGCCTATATAGTAGCTTCCACTCATTGAGTGTGTATTGTATGTGGCTGCAAAGCTTTTAGGAACAAGCAATCTGAGACTTATACCAGTTCTTCTCAAATTTTACTGTGTATACGACCCACTATGGAATCTTGTTAAAATGCAGAATCTGGCTGAGTAGGTCTGGGATGGAGTCTCATATTCTGCAGTTCTAAGTTACCAAGTGATGCCAATGCTGCTGATCCATGGATCACATTGTGAGGAGTGATTTGCTCTCAAATCAATGTCTCCATCTTAACAGGATCACCAGATGAGTCATGTTGAGAAGTGTTTTCCCTCAACACCAGATATGTGCTGTCTCTTCCAACATCAGTTCTGCAGTTATCCAGACACCAATTGAATGTCCAAGAATTTAATTCAATTATGAAACTATCTACCTGGAGTTAATATCAGATCCCATTAGTTAAAGGGCTTAGTCCCTCAAGACTGCCCCTACTTCATACACCAGGTGAAAATGAATTGTCCAGGCTACCCACATTTCTGATTGGCCAATTACAAATTTAGGGGTTTCCACAACCTTCCCTCAGACTTGATAAATTGCCAGAATGACTCAAAGAACTCAGGAAAGCTGTTTACTTAACTATTCTTGGCTTATCATTAATAATAAAATTTAGGAGCAGCTAAGTGGAAGAGCAGTGGCCACAGGAATGGAAAAGGTCAGTTTTCATTCCAATTCCAAAGAAAGGCAATGCCAAAGAATGCTCAAACTACCGCACAATTGCACTCATCTCACACACTAGTAAAGTAATGCTCAAATTTCTCCAAGCCAGGCTTCAGCAATACGTGAACCGTGAACTTCCTGATGTTCAAGCTGGTTTTAGAAAAGGCAGAGGAACCAGAGACCAAATTGCCAACATCTGCTGGATCATGGAAAAAACAAGAGAGTTCCAGGAAAACATCTATTTCTGCTTGATTGACTATGCCAAAGCCTTTGACTGTGTGGATCACAATAAACTGTGGACAATTCTGAAAGAGTTGGGAATACCAGACCACCTGACCTGCCTCTTGAGAAATCTGTATGCAGGTCAGGAAGCAACAGTTAGAACCGGACATGGAACAACAGACTGGTTCCAAATAGGAAAAGGAGTACGTCAAGCTGTATATTGTTACCCTGCTTATTTAACTTCTATGCAGAGTACATCATGAGAAATGCTGGGCTGGAAGAAACACAAGCTGGAATCAAGATTGCTGGGAGAAATACCAGTAACCTCAGATATGCAGATGACACCACCCTTATGGCAGAAAGTGAAGAGGAACTCAAAAGCCTCTTGATGAAGGTGAAAGTGGAGAGTGAAAAAGTTGGCTTAAAGCTCAACATTCAGAAAACGAAGATCATGGCATCCAGTCCCATCACTTCATGGGAAATGGGTGGGGAAACGTGGAAACAGTGTCAGACTTTATTTTTTTGGGCTCCAAAATCACTGCAGATGGTGACTGTAGCCATGAAATTAAAGGACGCTTACTCCTCGGAAGGAAAGTTATGACCAACCTAGATAGCTTATTGAAAAGCAGAGACATTACTTTGCCAACAAAAGTCTGTCTAGTCAAGGCTATGGTTTTTCCTGTGGTCATGTATGGATGGGAGACTCGGACTATGAAGAAGGCTGAGTGCCAAAGAATTGATGCCTTTGAACTGTGGCACTGGAGAAGACTCTTGAGAGTCCCTTAGACTGCAAGGAGATCCAACCAGTCCATTCTGAAGGAGACCAGCCCTGGGATTTCTTTGGAAGGAATGATGCTAAAGCTGAAGCTCCAGTACTCTGGCCACCTCATGTGAAGAGTTGACTCATTGGAAAAGACTCTGATGCTAGGAGGGATTGGGGGCAGGAGGAGAAGGGGAGGACAGAGGATGAGATGGCTGGATGGCATCACTGACTCGATGGACATGAGTTTGAGTGAACCCTGGGAGTTGGTGATGGACAGGGAGGCCTGGCGTGCTGTGATTCATGGGGTCGCAAAGAGTGGGACACGACTGAGCAACTGAACGGAACTGAAGTGGAAGAGGTGTATAGAGTAAGATACAGGGGACGAGGTACAGAGATTCCATGCCCTGTCCAGGTATACCCACCTCCCAGCACCTTCATGTAATTTACCAACCCAGAAATTCTCCGAACCTATTTTTAAAGTTTTTATGAAAGTTTCGTTATGTAGGCCCAACTGATTAAATCATTGACCACTGATGAATGAACTTAATCTCTAGACCCTTTTCCTTCCTGGTGGCTAAGGGTAAGGGATAAATATTGCAGCCCTCTAAGCATGGCTTGGTCTTTCCACCAACAAGCTGGTGTCCTCTAGATATCTAGGGTCCTCTGGAGAGTCACGTCATTAGCATAAATATAGGTGTAGTCTAAAGTGGCTTGTTATGAATAACAGAAGACACTCCTATCAGTCCTATCCTCAGGAAGTTCCTAGTGTTTTAGGAGCTCTGTGCCAGGAAATGGAGCTGGGATTACACACACACACACACACACATTTCTCCTTATGCCACACATGTAAAGGTAAATTTAGGGGTGGTTAATAGTAGTTATACTTTCTGCATGTTCCTTTGCTATTTAGAAAGTACTTTCCCATATTTTGTCTGCTTTGTTCCTTACGAAACCCTATTCATTATGTTTGCAGTAGAATTAGGCCCATGGGTGTGTCAGTCACATTCTATAGTTCAGATAACTTGCTACATTGCCATAGTTGTGAATTTCTAAAAGTGCACCCAAACAACTGAGGATTATACACACCTCATTCATTATAAGAAATGGCATTTCTTTAGAAAGGAAGGAGAGTGGAGATAAAGTAATGAAGTGTGAAGTTGCCTAGGATTTGCTTAGCCAAATGTTTAAATGCTGGTTAGCATCCTTCATTTGTTGGGTCTGGGAGTGGAAGGGGAGCTAGAGAGCCAAGAGGACTTTAAGAGCTCAGAGAAGTCATGTGTCAGACTGAGGAGAGGAGAACTGGCAAAGATTTCCACCAGGGGCTCATCCAAGCTGCTAATAAATGGTTTGAGTAAAAGCCAAAAAACCTTCTCACATTTATCTAAAAAATCTCAGTTCTGGGCATTTATTTCAAGGAAAAACTATACTACATGTTAACTTACTGTGTTAAGTGTTCAAATTACTAGAGAATTGACTAAGAAAGTTACAGTATTTGATTAACTATGCAGTCAGAAAAAAAAAAGAAAAAGCCTAAATTTTGTACCAAAAAATGAAATAAAAAATAGAAATTACATATCAACACTGAGAATATTTGCAATTGAGCATGAAGTGAAACAGCAGATTATAAAGATTTATGTCTTCTATGATTGCAATCATGTAAACTAAAGCTAGGAGTGGGGTTAGAATGAAAATAAATCTTTTGATTGAGTGTTGGAATTAGAGATGATTTTTCTTTTTTGGTTTCTTCCACTGTTGTTACTGATTTTTCAATAAAAAAGCAAATAGTTTTGGAATTTAATTTTACTGCTTCATTTACTGCAAGTGTTGTGTCCCAACAGTTCATGATGAAGGAGGACAAAAGCTATACATGAACTTTATTAATCTAATAACATTTACACGAATATAATTAATTTTCTTCCCTCTAATTTGTCATATGGATATGATTGGAAAGTTTGTCAAATTCAAAACTATGTCTGAGGGGATCTGACTCAGAATGCAGACCATGTGGCACTCCAGGCCTCTCTTAGGTTCTCAGTGTGACAGCTCAGAGAACCAGGCAGTCATAGTCCAGGGCTGCTGAGCTGTGGACAAAGAAGGAACTAATTTCAAGTGTGAACTGAAGTCAGTGGTCACCTGACAGATACCTCAAACTATAGACATTGATGATCATGACACTTTTCCTCTTTGGGGCAACTCAGTGTAGAAAATGAATGATAAAGTTGAGCACAGATGTATGTGCTCAACTTTAATGATAGAAAAAGAGTTGTGCCAGCAACATCAGTGATACTGCCTAGATACCTAATAATTAAATATGTTACATATTAAAATGTTTCTATAATTTTTCCTATATTACAATTAAAATCAAAATAAAAACGTTTTTATACTTTATAATTGTATATCCCATACTCATATTGGTGCTAAAATATGGGTAATTATGAAGAAATGAAATACTTTGTTACTCATGTAATTTGTTTAATTTACTCAATTGATGCTCTTGGAAAGTAGATGGACTCAGTCTTCTCAAACTACCCCATCTCACCCACCTGTCCAGGAGTAATAAGTGACACTTTTACTAAAGGCACTAACACAATCTTAGTGGAAAATGCCAGCTAATTAACATGCAGGAGCATAACTGTAACATGCAGGAGCCTGGCCCATGCCATCGAAATCAAGCAGGGACTCAAAGTCTGAATTCTGCCTGCCAAAGTCAGTCTGGTATATCCCCAAACTTCCCTCCCAGCAGTGTTCACCCACTGGTCCAAGCCCACCATGTGACTCCATTCCCAGAAGCCTCACCTTAGATTCCATCCCTCATGCAACCTCTCTTATTACCATTACTGATTATGCACTGATCATGTGCTGGTCCTTAGAATCTATGAACCAGTTTTCAGAAAATGAGATGATATATTAAACCATATGCATTCCCTTCTATTAGTGATGAATTTAAACAGTAATTCTAGAGCTACTGAAAATAAGTATGGTTAAAATATAGATTTCTGGAGATGTATTATTGATGGGAGGAAATCTTTTGAAAGAAGATACTAGTGTTTAACTAGAGACACTGACGACACAAAAACTACAATTCCCTGTTAGTTGTGCCACAAGTTAAGGCATCTTGAAACTATTTTTAAAGGATACTTTAACCTCAAAAGCAAAATTTAGCACTCAGAACCTCTAAATAAACAGCTGAGATGAAATTACAGCAACATGTTTACCAGCGAAGGAATTGGGGTCAGCTGTGAAGTAGAAGTGGATGTGTCATGACAAACAGCAGTGGGGTTCTTCTAGCACCATTTAGAGATGTTACCAGACAGGACAGACTGTCTTTATACACACTACCCTCTTGGCCTTGTACTGCTCTCTTCCCCCTTCTTTGATATCTAGCTGACACCCCTGTTTGACTTGGAATATTTAGCTTAACTCTAGTTAGAGAAAACTTGAGTTCCTCAGTTTTCATTCCCAAGGTCACACAGCTGTAAAGGGGCTGGATCAGCTCTGATTTCAAAAGCCATGATTTTAAACTCTTTGTTTCGCTGCCTCCTATTTCAGTCTTTTCCATGCATTTCTATGTTAATGAAAATGAAAATATAAACATAAAAAAATTGAACTGTGTCACTAAATGTGATATTAAAACTAAACTAATGGCTGTCAAACAGTTTCTAATAGTTTTCACCTGGAGGTTCCTTCCCTGGAAGACAGTCTCAGGGGTGGGGGTCTCAGCTCACAACCTCTTGGCTCTTCTGCCTGACCTCTTCCATAAAGGCAGTTCCAATTCCATTTGCCAAGACTCCTCCCCATAGTAGCAGAAATTCTGGTATCACTTGATTAAGAAAGTTCATGAGTGACTAAAGTCACTCATTCGTGTCTGACTCTTTGTGACCCCATGGACTGTAGCCTGTCAGGGTCCTCAACCCATGGGATTTTCCAGGCAAGAATACTGGAGTGGGTTGCTATATCCTTCTCCAGGGGATCTTCCTAACCCAGGGATCGAACCCTGGTCTCCCACATTGTAGGCAGACTCTTTACTGTCTGAGCCACCAAGGGAGTGAGCCCCTAAGAAAGTTCATGATGATGCTTAAAACTGATGTCTTCGATATCCTCTAGACTTGGCTTTGGATCTCCATTCCCCAGGTGTCACATTGGGTGAGTTATGAAGCCTCTGTTTCCTCCACAGTTTCCTCATCTGTGAAGAGAGGCCAACACTAGAGAATTGGCTTGAGCTTAAATGAGATAATAAACCATAGGAGATACACAGGGGTTATGCATGTGAGGAGAAGGGGATGACAGAGGATGAGATGGTTGGATGGCATCACCAACTCAATGGACATGAGTTTGATGGGTGTTGGTGATCACTGGGAGTTGGTGATGGACAGGGAAGCCTGGAGTGCTACAGTCCATGGGTCGCCAGAGTCGGACACGACTGAGCAGCTGAACTGAACTTGACTTAGGTCTCAAAGCTAGTAGGTGAGGGACCCAGAATTTGAACCCAGTCTCACTCTAGAGTACCCCTTGCAACATGATAAAGGCTATAATGGGAGAATCCAGGAAGGGCCCAGGCCAAGAAGGAAGGGGTCAAGAAAGCTTTTCAAGGGTGATAACATCCAAGCTAGAAGCTGTAGGAGTTAACCAAAGAAAGAGGTGATGTGGTGGTGGGAAGGCAGGATACTGGGTGGTGAGGGTGGGGTAGGAGATAATGTTCTGGGTGGAAGGAGCAGTATGTACAAAGACCAGGAGGTGAGAGAGCATGTCACATTTGGCTTGATTAGGCAAGCTTGTCATCGTGACTAAACAATGTGATAGAAACGTTGCTATGCTAGGACCTTCTGCACCAGGGTTACTGCATTCACAACTCTTTTTGTGTGTGTGTGTGTGCATAGAACATCTGGCTTCTATGGCCTGTGGCCAGGATGGCTGCTGTTGTTGCCTTTTGCGTTCTGTGTGATCCCAATGCAATTACAGGCTTCCTGAGGGCAGGACCCAACCTTTGGACTTCGTTTCTTTTCCAGAATGGAACACATACCTTTATCTCCAAACATACTGGGTATAAATTTATCTGTGAGTGACTTAGTAAAGCTCCCCTGCTGTTAACAGAAAACATTCTCTAAGTACCAAGAATACTGAGTGGTGGCCAGGATTGGTTTTTATCTTTGGGGAACATCAATGCCACGTGGTTTGTGTGGACAGTCAGGGCTGGCACAGACTCCTGAAGCAGACAACTGACAGGCACTGCCCAGAATCAGATGACAAATTCAGAGAAGAGGCTTTGCTTTCAACTGGGATGAGCAGGCATTGCAGTTGCTATTCTGGGCAAGTGTAAATAATGACTGTAGATGAAGCTCTGTCATGAAGCTGATTGTTCAGGCCTCCAAGGAAGTGGTTATTGTCTTGTCTCTTTAGAACCAGGACCCTCAGCATGGCCTGATGTGACCATTTTCCTGTTCACATCCAGAAATGTAAACTTTAGCTTTTTGTTTTTTAAAGAAAAACCATGTGGGCTAATTATTTTGCTGCAATCAGTAGGTATCAATTTTCTCGTTGTAATTTTTAGGATAATAGAAAGTTATTATTTTGTTTTCACTATGAAAAATTATAACAAAATGGGTAAATGGCAGCAGTCCCAGAAGGGGTAGTGCCAGCCCCAAATCCAGACATAAACACCAGGCTGGGAGGACTTCTGAGGTGACCCTGCTCATTGCTTTCATTTATTGAGATTTTGGTTTTGTAGTAAATATGCATGAGGGATGTCATGACTCTATATTTTTAGAGATGTTCTTAAAATGCCCTCTTCTGCTCTTGAATGAAGAGTGGTTATAATTTTGTGGTGCTGGTGGTAATCATTTGCATTGGTTAACTTTTTTTAAAAAACTTTTTATTTGGAACAATTTCAAACTTATAAAAATAAAGCAAAGAACACTCCTATAGTCTAATTCCAAGTTTATCTATTGTTGACATTTTGCCTTAATTGTGTCATCTTTTTGCCTATATAAATTTTTTTACTGATCAAATTGAGAGTAAGCTTCATGTCATTTTTATTTACCCTCAAATACTTCACTGTCCATTTCCTAGGAATAAGGATATTCTCTTCTGCAAGCACGGTATAGTTATCAACCTTAATAAGTTTAACTGTGACACATACTTTTAGCCAGTTTATGGTCTGTATTTCAATTATCAATTAACCCAATAATGTCCTTTTTAGCACTTCCTCCTCTAGGATAGTTCTCTCTAGTCATATATTTAGTTATCTCCCTTCCTCCAAAATAGTCACTCAGCCTTTTGTTGTCTTTTATGACACTGCTATTTTTGGAGAATATAATTTCTTCCTTCCTTTTAAATTAAATTGTTCCTCACTTGGTGTGCGTTCCATGTTCCCTCTTCCACCCCTCAGCTTGTTGTTTAGTTGTGAAGTCATGTCAGACTGTTCTGTGATCCCATGGACTGTAGCCTGCCAGGCTCCTCTGTCCATGGAATTTTCCAGGCAAAAATACTGGAGTGGGTTGCCAGTTCCTTCTCCAGGGGATCTTTCCTATCAGTCTTCCAGGGATTGAATCTGGGTCTCCTGCACTGGCAGGTGGAATCTTTACCACTGAGCCACTAGGGAAGCCCTTCCCCTCCAGCTCGACTCATGTTATTCGTTCTCTACTGGATGTGTGACTTTTAAAAAAGACTTGATCACATATATACTAATCAAGGGGCATTCCCAGGTGGCACAGTGGTAAAGAATGCATCTGCCAATGCAGGAGACACAGGAGACATGAGTTTGATCCCTGAGTCGGGAAGATCCCCCGGAGAAGGAAATGGTAACCCATTCCAATATTCTTGCCTGGAAAATTCCATGGACAGAGGAGCCTGGTGGGCTATAGTCCATGGAGCCGCAAAGAGTCAGACACAGCTGAGCGACTGAGCACATATAGTAATCTAATGGATCACCTAGATCCAAATAGGACATTTGTGAGGCTATGTTCCACCAGCCTCAGATATGGGCTCAGCCCTGCCAGCGACCTCCTGGGCCATCCTGGGCTAGTTACCCTTGTAGTCTCAATTTCCTCACTTGCTAAAAGAAGGGACCAAGTTAGATGGCCCTTTAATAACCCTGTGGATGAAGAAATTCGTGATTTTTTTTTTATGAATCTATGATAACAAATGCTTCCGTTCAAAGCCAGTTAATTTTCTTATTAAAAGGGAAAATAATAGTAGTAACTTTCTTAGTAACTTTCTTAATAGTAGTAACTTTCTACTACTTTCTAGATCTTTGGAAAGAAAGCTTGGTCTGGATTTGATAGCAAAGCTGAAATTTTAGATGAGAAAAGTCCATTGTATCCTGGTTAGTGACATGAAAGATTATGTCTTAAAATACAGTTTATCCAATGCAGATAAACTGACACATTAACACCAAGGTTTCAAGATGCTCACATATGTCAAACCATATACCTAGGATCTAAAGCCTTCCTTCTGGCTGATAACAAGATTCCTGCAATAACATGCATTTAGGGTATTTTCCAAATACCCAAAGGCACGTGTGACTTTAAAGAACACATGTGCATTTCATTGCAGTAACCCACTTTTGTGCTTAATTAAATTTCTTTTGGCAGAAATGGCGTTTTGAATTTGATACACTATTATCGCATCACATTACCAATACGCCTCTCTGGCTCCTGCCCTGGACACCCCTGATAGAAAGCACTCTGCTGCAGAAAGGAGGAGCCTGTGGAGCTGCCAAAGGGCAGGCTGAGCACTCCCCAGGGCAGCCCCCAAAGATGTAGAAAGAAGAACATGAGAGCTCACAGGAGGAGCAGATCCCTGGTGCCCAGGAAGGCTGCTCAAGTACCCCGTGCCCAATTGAGGAACTGCTTTTTCAGTCCCAGCAAGTGGAGAGAGACCCTTTCCCATATGTGTTTAGTTGGCTCTCAGGCGTTGATGCTGGAAGCAGCGTAGAGTGGGGTGGCAGTTTCCAGAGCATTTATGTTTATATTCCATGGGAGGCAGCCTGGAGGAAGGGAGGCAGCAGGAAACAACTCAGGAGATAGATAACCTGTGTACAAAATTTGGCTTTAACAAGTCCTAATAATATGACCGTAAGCAAGATGTTTAGCCTCTTTGAGCCTCTGTAGTCTGCAAAATGGGTTTTACAGTGTCTGCTGTCATTGTGAGGATTCAAAAAGATATCGGTATGTAAGCTGCCTGTCCAGTTTTGCAAGGGAGGTAAATATTAATGCGCTAGCTGAAAATCACAAGTTCAAACCCATCCTGGGACTTTAACAGTTGATTGACCTTAAAACTCTGCAAGCCTCCACTTTCTTCTACATAAAACAGAATTGGCAACATTTGTCTGCCTGCCTTATATCCCTTGCAAAGCTGTCTCCTGGAAGTTGATTATCTAACTGAGCCAATTTCAATAAGGCTTGAGGCAGTTTTTTTGTTTTTTAACAAACTTAAAACATTTTTTACAATAGTTTTAAATTTATAGAGATGTTGCAAAAATGACGCAGAGACTGCCTATAAACTCTTCATCTGGTTTCTCTGATTGTAAACATCTTACATCACTGGTACACTTGTCACAACTATGAAACCAACATCAGTACATTACTGTTAGCCATTAATTACTATGTCACTATTAACCAAGCTCTGCACTTTATTTGAATTTCACTAGGTTTTGCCTAAGATCCTTGTTCTGTCCCAGGATCCCATGTTAGATTTAGGGATCGTGTCTCCTTAGCCTCCTCTGCCATGTGACAGTTTCTCTGACTTCCCTTGTTTTTGTTGACAGGTTGAGGAAGATCATGGCATCTGGTTCCATCACTTCATGGGAAATAGATGGGGAAACAGTGGAAACAGTGTCAGACTTTATTTTTTTGGGCTCCAAAATCACTGCAGATGGTGACTGCAGCCATGAAATTAAAAGACGCTCACTCCTTGGAAGAAAAGTTATGACCAACCTAGATAGCATATTCAAAAGCAGAGACATTACTTTGCCAACAAAGGTTTGTCTAGTCAAGGCTATGGTTTTTCCTGTGGTCATGTATGGATGTGAGAGTTGGACTGTGAAGAAAGCTGAGTGCCAAAGAATTGATGCTTTTGAAGTGTGGTGTTGGAGAAGACTCTTGAGAGTCCCTTGGACTGCAAGGAGATCCAACCAGTCCATTCTGAAGGAGATCAGCCCTGGGTGTTCTTTGGAAAAAATGATGCTAAAGCTGAAACTCCAATACTTTGGCTACCTCATGCGAAGAGTTGACTCATTGGAAAAGACTCTGATGCTGGGAGGGATCGAGGGCAGGAGGAGAAGGGGAGGACAGAGGATGAGATGGCTGGATGGCATCACCGACTCGATGGACGTGATTTTAGTTTGGGTGAACTCCGGGAGTTGGTGATGGACAGGGAGGCCTGGGGTGCTGCGATTCATGGGGTCACAAAGAGTCGGACACGACTGAACTGAACTGAACTGAGGAGTACTGGTTAGGTAGAATGCTTCTCACTTTAGTGTGACTTTGATGTTTTGTTCATGCTTAGACTGGGATTATGGGTTTGGGGGAGGAAATGTTTTCTTCTCTGAAAACATTTTTTATTGATCATCTTTATCACCCTCAATTGGAATCAATCTTGTGTGATTTTTATCTTACCAAATGCAGAACCCAACTCTAAGATAAAACCCTTTGTGATCAATCCTGAGCTGCTCAAAAGATTCTTTTACATGCTATTTAATTGTATCTCTGGGTTGACTCTCCATTTGTTTTGCATGCATTTAGTTACTGGATTGCTCCGGGTGAAATACTCTAATTACCTTACTGGTATTCCAAAAAGTGACTCAAAAAAAATGTATGAATTATTTATAGGATTTAAAAGTTCTATTTTCCTATCAGGGTCAGACATTTTCTTCTCTGTGCAGCCTTCCTCGATCTTCTTGTTTCTTTGTTCTTGATACTTCAGACCTTTTTAGTAACATCTTTACTATAGAGTCTATAGGATGCATTCCTAGGTTAAAAAGTATAATCCTATGATAACCACCTGCATAAGTCAGCATTGCCCACTTGACATGTCTTGTCATTCATACGCACCTAAAACCCACCCTCAGATGTTTTGTCAGCTTTTGATCAGTGTGTACATTTAATTTTGTTTCAACTGAGAATATGTATGCTTCAGAAAAGTCGTATGGAGAAAACTCAGTCAGCATCAAGGTGGGGTTTTGTGTTGGAAGGAACACATGCAGTGCTTTGCCTAATGACTCTATAACAGAGGGCAATTAGTAAAAATTCTCAAGGAATGCTAAAGAGTGACCAAGTGGAAAACACAAGAACCATGGATGTAATTCATTCCAGCTGGGTGCCATCAAAGAACAGACTTTGAATAATCTACCTTTGCATTCCTCATAGCACTTAGCCTGGTGCTTTGAACAGAGTAAATGTTCATCTGATGAGTATTTTTATAGACTCATTATTTTGCCAGGTACTGTGCCAACTACTGGGTTGATAAAAAAAAAAAAAAAAGAATAAGACATAGTCTTCTGATTTGAAAAGCTCAGAGTCCAGTAGGGTAGATGTGATAAGGGATCAGATAACTAGAGTTGTGGTGCTGGAGAAGACTCTTGAGAGTCCTTGGACAGCAAGGAAATCAAACCAGCCAATCCTAAAAGAAATAAACCCTGAATATTCATTGGAAGGACTGATGCTGAAGCTGAAGCTCCAATGCTTTGGCCACCAGATGTGAGGAGCTGACTCACTGGAAAAGACCCTGTTGCTGGGAAAGACTGAAGGCAGGAGGAGAAGGGGTGACAGAGTATGAGATGGTTGGATGGTATCATAGACTCAACAGACATGAGTTTCAGCAAACTCTGAGAGATAGTGAAGAACAGGGAAGCCTGGCATGCTGCAGGCCATGGGGTGACAAAGAGTCAGATATGACTTCGTGACTGAACAACTAGACTTCAGTGTGATCAGTGCTTTAATGAAAGAAAGGCATGTTTCACTCTGCCTGGAAAGGTCTTGATGATTTTCAGGAGACGGGGCCTGTATACTGGGTCTTGAAGTATAACTAAGAGATTGTGAGGCAGAGAAAAGGCCCAAGAGTATTATTTGTGAAGTAACAGGCTGTCTTGAGAAACAAATCATCAAATATTGTTGGAGAAGAGACGATCTGGTGTGAGGTAAGAAACATCAGACGGGTCAGTTTGGAGCCAGATTTTTAAGCACCTGTCTGTCTACCATGTTGATGTTGGTATTTCATTCTAAGTTTAAAGTAACATTAAACAGTTATAAGCAAGGGAGTGACATGATGAGATTTATGTTCTAGATGGTTTTATCTAGACTGGTTTATTTCCTTGCTGTCCAAGGACTCTCAATACATTATATGCCAGATAATCTCATAGTACATTCTATAAGATGTATATCATAGATGATGCTATGAAGGTGAGAGGGAAGCAGGGAAAGTGGTTTAAAGATGCTTGCAATGGTTCACCCAATACATGAAGTGAGTGTGCATTTACCATAAACCAGTGTCTGTCGCATCTTACTTACTGTCTCTTTCATTTGGTAAAACACTTAGCTAATGTCATGCATCATAAATACAATCAAACTATACAGTTCTGAATGAAAAATAACCCCACTTTCTTAGATCAATACAGAAGCAATTACGTGTGGGCAATCAGTTCAGTTCAGTTGCTCAGTTGTGTCCGACTCTTTGCAACCCCATGGGCTGCAGCACGCCAGTCTTCCCTGTCCATCACCAACTCCTGGAGCCAATTGAAACTCATGTCCATTGTGTTGGTGATGCCATTCAACCATCTCAACCTCTGTTGTCCCCTTCTCCTCCCACCTTCAATCTTTCCCAGCATCAGGGTCTTTTCCAATGAGTTGGTTCTTTGCATCAGGTTGCCAAAGGATTGGAGTTTCAGCTTCAGCATCAGTCCTTCCAATGAATATTCAGGACTGATCTCCTTTAGGATTGAGGTTGGAGCTCCTTGCAGTCCAAGGGACTCTCAAGAGTCTTCTCCAACACCACAGTTCAAAAGTATCACTTCTTCAGCACTCAGCTTTCTTTATAGTCCAACTCTCACATCCATATATAACTACTGGAAAAACCATAGTTTTGACTAGACAGACTTTTGTTGGCAAAGTAATGTCTCTGCTTTTTAATGTGCTGTCTAGGTTGATCATAGCTTTTCTTCCAAGGAGCAAGCATCTTTTAATTTCATGGCTGCAGTGATTTTGGAGCACCCTCAAATAAAGTCTCTCACTGTTTTCATTGTTTCCCCATCTATTTGCCATGAAGTGATGGAACTGCATGCCATGATCTTAGATTTTTGAATGTTGAATTTAAAGCTAACGTTTTCACTCTCTCTTTCACTTTCATTAAGAGGCTCTTTATTTCTTCCTTGCTTTCTGCCATAAGGTTGGTATCATCTGCATATCTGAGGTTATTCATATTTCTCCCGTCAATCTTGATTCCACCTTGTGCTTCATCCAGCCTGGCATTTCACAAGATGTACTCTACATACAAGTTAAATAAGCAGGGTGACAATATAGAGCCTTGCTGTACTCCTTTCCCTATTTGGAACCAGTCTGTTGTTCCATGTCCAGTTCTAACAGTTGTTTCTTAATCTGCATACAGATTTCTCAGGAGGCAGGTCGGGTGGTCTAGTATTCCCATCTCTCTAAGAATTTTCCACAGTTTGTTGTGATCCACACAGTCAAAGGCTTTGGCATAGTCAATAAAGCAAAAGTATATGGTTTTCTGGAACTCTTTTGCTTTTTCGATGATCCAACAGATGTTGAAAATTTGGCCTCTGGTTTCTCTGCCTTTTCTAAATCCAGCTTGAATATCTGGAAGTTCACAGTTCAAGTATTGTTGAAGACTGGCTTGGAGAATTTTGAGCATTACTTTACTAGCATGTGAGATGAGTGCAATTGTGCGGTAGTTTGAGCATTCTTTGGCATTGCCTTTCTTTGGGATTGGAATGAAAACTGACCTTTTCCAGTCCTGGGGCCACTGCTGAGTTTTCCAGATTTGCTTGCATACCGAGTGCAGCACTTTCACAGGATTATCTTTTAGGATTTGAAATAGCTCACCTGGAATTCCATCATCTCCACTAGCTTTGTTCGTAATGATGCTTCCTAAGGCCCGCTTGACTTCACATTCCAGGATGTCTAGTTCTAGGTGAGTGATCACACCATCGTGATTATCTGGGTCATGAAGATTTTTTTGGTACAGTTTTTCTGTATATTCTTGCCACCTCATCTTAATATCTTCTGCTTCTCTTAGTTCCATGCCATTTCTGTCCTTTATTGTGCCCATCTTTGCATGAAATGTTCCCATCTTATCTCTAATTTTCTTAAAGAGATCTCTAGTGTATCCCATTCTATTGTTTTCCTCTATTTCTTTGCCCTGATCACTGAGGAAGGCTTTCTTATCTCTCCTTGCTGTTCTTTGAAACTCTGCATTCAGATGGGTATAGCTTTGCTTTTCTCCTTTGCCTTTAGCTTCTCTTCTTTTCTCAGATATTTGTAAGGCCTCATCAGACAACCATTTTACCTTTTGGCATTTCTTTTTCTTGGGGATGGTCTTGATCACTGCCTCCTGTACAATGTCTTGAACCTCTGTCCATAGTTCTTCAGGCACTCTGTCTATCAGATCTAATCCCTTGAATATTTGTGACTTCCACTGTATAATCGTAAGGGATTTGATTTTGGTCATACCTGAGTGGTCTAGTGGTTTCCCCTAATTTCTTCAATGTAAGTATGAATTTGACAATAAGGAGTTCATGATCTGAGCCACAGTCTGCTCCAGGTCTTGTTTTTGCTGACTGTATAGAGCTTCTCCAACTTTGTCTGCAAAGAATGTGATCAATCTGATTTCAGTATTGACCATCTGGTGATGTCCATGTGTAGAGTCTTCTCTACATGTGTTGGGGACAATGGTATTTGCTATGAGCAGTGTGTTCTCTTGGAAAAACTGGGTTAGCCTTTGCCCTGCTTTGTTTTGTACTCCCAGGCCAAATTTGCCAGTTATTCCAAGTAACTCTTGACTTCCTACTTTTACATGCCAGTCCCCTATAATGAAGAGGACATCTTTTTTTGGTGTTAGTTCTAGAAGGTCTTATAGTTCTTCATAGAACTCTTCAACTTTAGCTTCTTCAGCATTTCTGGTCAGGGCATAGATTTGGATTATTGTGATATTGAATGGTTTGCCTTGGAAATGAATAGAGATCATTCTGCCATTTTTGAGACCTGAGTATGGCATAAGCCCTCTTGGAGGAGGTTGCCATTAACCCCACTATAGAACCACCAGAACTTACACAGGACTGGGGAAACAGACTCTTGGAGGGTACAAACAAAACCTCGTGTGCACCAGGCCCCAGGAGAAAGGAGCAGTGACCCCACAAGAAACTGACCTAGACACGCCCATGAGTGTTCAGGAGTCTCCAGCAGAGGCGTGGTTCCATGGTGACCTGCTTCAGGGTCGGAGGCACTGAGTGCAGCAGTGTGTTCATGGGACCTTTTGAAGGAGGTTGCAATTATCTTCATTACCTCCACCATAGTTTGGCCTCAGGTCAAGCTACTGGGAGGGAACACAGCCCCGCCCATCAACAGAAAATTGGATTAAAGATTACTGAGCATGGCCCCGCCCATCATAACAAGATCCCTCAGTCAGTCTCTCCCATCAGGAAGCTTCCATAAGCCTCTTATCCTTCTCCATCAGAGGGCAGACAGAATGAAAACCACAATCACAGAAAACTAACCAAACTGATCACAGGGACCACAGCCTTGTCTAGCTCAATGAAGCTATGAGCCATGCCATGTAGGGCCACCCAAGACGGATGGGTCATGGTGGAGAGTTCTGACAAAACGTGGTCCTCTGGAGAATGGAGTAGCAAACCACTTTAGTATTTTTGCCTTGAGAACCCTATGAACAGTATGAAAAGGCAAAGGTATGACACTGAAGGAGGAACTCCCCAGGTCATTAGGTGCCCAATATGCTACTGGAGAAGAGTGGAGAAATAACTCCAGAAAGAATGAAGAGATGGAACCAAAGCAAAAATAACACCCCATTGTGGATGTGATGGGTGATGGAAGTAAAGTCTGATGCTGTAAAGAGCAATACTGCATAGGAACCTGGAATGTCAGGTCCATGAATCAAGGCAAATTGTATGTGGTCAAACAGGAGATGGCAAGAGTGAACATTGACATTTTAGGAATCAGTGAACTAAAATGGACGGGAATGGATGAATTTAACTCAGATGACCATTATGTCTACTACTGTAGGGGAGAATCCCTTAGAAAAAATGGAGTAGCCATCATAGTCAACAGAAGAGTCCAAAGTGTGAGCAATAGGGAAGTATTTACTTTGATGCAAAGCAGGGGAGTTCCCTGGAAATGAGGTGGATCGTGTCTGATGCCCGCCTCAGGAATCCAGACTCTAGTCCTCTGAAACAGCAAGAACCGGTGCCCTTTAGAAACACAGGTTTATATTTGCATTTCCCCTTCCTTTGCTTCAGATCCCCATTCCTCTTGTTGATTCTGCTGTCTGTAACATGCATGGATGCAAAGAGCTAACCTGAGGAATTATCTAATAGTGTAGTCATGCTTTTTGCCATCTGCATGAACCTTGTTTGATAAACCATCAGGGTACAGGGACAAAGAGAGATCTTTATGTCACTGATTTCAGTGTTCAATCTTGTCATAAACTGTTCAGTTATACTTCATGGAAAGAAAAAAAAATGTATTTGGTGAAGAGTGGAGTCAAGTTAAAACAAGAAAAAGAGTATGTTCTGTTCTTTGGTGAATTTTCCTCTGCCAAGTGCAAAAGTTCCACAGTTTTTAGGGCTGTATACAAGGCTAGAGGCTAACAGGGCCAAGAGCTGCACACAAGGCCACCCAGTGTAGACAAAGTCATGGAGTTGATGGGGGTCAGGAGTGGGTATGGTGGCTGATTGTGGAATGTGATTTAAAGAACACCTGAAATTAGCTCTTTTGGGTTGAACAACTTTATGGCTCATGGTGTCTTGTCCTCTCTCCATATGGCAATGATAGGAACAAGCAAGAGGCATCCAAGCAAAGCAGAGAGATCCCTGACTAAGGTGGGACATCTGAGTTCAGGGTCAGTTGCCAACCCTAACCCCTGTGAGACCTTGGCAAAGTCACTTCAGCTATCCAGGAGTTATTTTCTGCATTAGTAAAATAAGAAGGTTGGGTTAGAGCATCTCCAAGTTACCTTTTGCTCTGACAAATCTTTTACTCCATGAGGCCTAATCTATGAAGAGTTACTAACAGCCAGTATGTGGTAGTGAAGGCTCTGTGCTTTCTCATTAAACAGGTGTGATACCACCTCCCTCACCAAGATGGCTTGAGAACCACATTTAAAATGAGATCGTGAGTGAAGTGATTAGCACTAAACCTGTCAAATAGAGGTTCTCAGTAAATCAGAGTGTCCTTTGTCAGGTCTCCCATTCATTAAAATGTTTATTGAGCACCTCGTGTGTACCAGGCAGTGTTCTAGGAGTTCTAGGCACTGTGTTCTAGGCAGCGTTCTTGGATGCATAATAATGAATAAAAGATGAATTTGCTGCCTCCATGGAGCTTTTAGCAAACAGACTGATAAATATACACGTGCACAGCATTTCTTCCCTTCCTTCCTCCCTGGCTCCCTCTTCTCCCCTCCTCTTTAACTCATTTGCTCTCAATTCCTGTTGCAGATCCTGCCTGGCTAGAATCTAGCCCCAGGAGTGATAGATCTGAGGTCAGGTCTGGTATGTGAAGCCCAGTGTTTCCATGTGATGGCTAGGGCTTGGACAAATGAACACCAATTGGGACAAGAGTAGGAACAGAGTTAAAGTGAATGGACACTGGGACTTCAGGATTCCCTACATCTGAGCATGTTGGCAACACTGTACTGATTAGTTCTCTAGAACTACATACATACATATAGAAGAGTGTATAAAGAAAACCAAAACATTTATGACTCTACAATCAACCTACATTTACTCAACACCATCTGAAGCAGGCTGAGCAAGGCATTGGCTTCCTGGAGGTGAATAATGCTTAATTTCATACTTCAAGAAGCTCACAATTTCCTGAGGAAGGCAAACATGAATCTCAACATATTATGCTAAGTGCTCTTAAAGATGTGTAAATCCAAGAAGCTACACAATGTATAGCAAAATATTTTGACCTCAGCATTTTGACATTGCTGTTTTAATGCTATTGAGGTAAAATTAAAAGTTCTTCTGAAATTTAGCAGCCTCAAAAAACATTGATTTTATTTTTCTGCCTGCAATGCAGGAGACCCTGGTTTGATTCCTGGGTTGGAAAGATCCGCTGGAGAAGAGATAGGCTACCCACTCCAGTATTCTTGGGTTTCCCTTGTGGCTCAGCTGGTAAAGACTCTGCCTGCAGTGCGGGAGACCAAGGTTCGATCCCTGAGTTAGGAAGATGACCTGGGGAAGGGAAAGGCTACCCATTCCAGTATTATGGCCTGGAGAATTCCATGGACTGTAGAGTCAGACACAGCTGAGAGACTTTCATTTAATCAAATCACAACTAAATATTGCAGGTAGAGATAGTGAACATAAGGCAATATTGATAACAACAGATATATGTAGAGTTAAACTTTATTGATTAAAAAATGACAAAAGATTTTATTACCTTAAAGAGATTATCTGAAAAATATATCCAGATTAAAAAAAAAAATGCACTCAATAGAAATAACCTTAACAGTAACAACAACAAATCACTGTGAAGCAGGTATAGTTTGAACATTTTAATACATTTGAACATTTTCATATCAGGGGAAAAAAACCTGATAAATTGAAAAATGTCTTTATTGTGATGTATAAAGAAAAGATTGTGTGGATCACAACAAACTGTGAAAAATTCATAAAGAGATGGGAATACCAGACCACTTAACCTGCCTCCTGAGAAATCTGTATGTAGGTCAAGAGGCAACAGTTAAAACCAGACATGTAACAACAGACTGGTTCCAAATTGGGAAGGAAGTACATCATGGCTATATATTGTCACCCTGCTTATTTAACTTATATGCAGAGTACGTTATGTAAAATGCCAGGCTGGATGAAGCACAAGCTGGAATCAAGACTGCCAGGAGAAATATCAATAACCTGAGAATCAATAATCTGGGAAATATCAGATATGCAGATAACACCACCCTTATGGCAGAAAGTAAAGAGGAACTAAAGAACCTCCTGATGAAAGTGAAAGAGGAGAGTGATAAAGCTAGCTTAAAACTCAACATTAAAAATACAAAGATCATAGCATCCAGTCCCATCACTTCATGGCAAATAGATGGGGAAACAATGGCAACAGTGAGAGACTATTTTCTTGTGCTCCAAAATCACTGTGGATGGTGACTGCAGCCATGAAATTAAAAGACGCTTTCTCCTTAGACAAAAAGCTATGACCAACCTAGACAGCATATTAAAAAGCAGAGACATTATTTTGTTGATAAAGGTCCATCTAGTCAAAGCTATAGTTTTTCCAGGAGTCATGTATGGATGTAAGAGTTGGATCATAAAGAAGGCTGAGTGCCAAAGAATTTATGCTTTTGAACTGTGGTGTTGGAGAAGGCTCTTTAGAGTCCCTTGGACTACAAGGAGATCAAACCAATCAATCCCAAAGAAACAATCCTGAATATTTATTGGAAAGACTGATGCTGAAGCTGAAACTCCAATACTTTGGCCACCTGAAGTGAACAGCTGACTCATTAGAAAAGACCCTGATTTGGGGACTGATTGAAGGCAGGAGGAGAAGGGAGCTATAGAGGATGAGATGGTCAGATGGCATCACCAACTCAGTGGACATGATTTTGAGTAAGCTCTGGGAGATGGCGAAGGACAGGGAAGCCCGATGTGCTTCGGTCCATGGGGTTGCAAAGACTTGGACATGACTGAGCAACTAAACAACAACAAAGGAAAAAACCATGTGGACATAACTTAAGTAAATATTAAAACACACAAATACATGTGGTTTCACTGTGCTATAAAGATTACTGATCAAGGACTTCAAATGGCATAGAGTGGTTTGTTGATACAAAACACATTTTGGAGGAAAGTTAATCAATGTTGAAGTCAACTAAGAGTGTACCTTGTGGGTCACAGAGCAGAAGGAAAGGATAGATAATAGGTCTTGGGCGGGGGAGGACATATCTAGCATGTGTGCTAGTAAGTCTCTTTAGTAAGTTAATAAAATTGACACAGGATTTTTTGCAGACTATTTTATCCAGTTCATCTTTGTGTACCCCTGAACAATTAATAGCACATCACAAATGGTGGTTACTTTGTAAAGATTTGCTGAGTGAATGAAGAATAAAACAAATGAAAATTAAATGGACAGAATACCACTGGCCCTCAAGGTATCACAATCTACCTTTGGGCAATAGTACTTCCTATTACTTTGTACTGTAATAATCTATTTTCATGGTTATCACTCCTATCAGAGATTGATTTTCTGCAGGGCAGGGAAGATGTTTTTAATGTATGTTTATATACAGGCATTATATGAATGTTTATATACATTCACATCAGAGAATGTTTGCTAAATACACGAATGACAAAATTTTATATTAAGGGTCGGGTTACTTAGTCTAAGATTTCTCAGATGTTTCCCTCATATTTCATTTTCATCATAGTATGAGTTCAGATGAGAGCCAAGGGCACATGGTTTAGGGGGCTTCCAGTCCCTGTAGAATCAAATCTGATTAGGAAATATACTTTGTAGAGATAACATCTACACCATTTAGAGGAAAATATGAAATAAGAGGATATCTACTGAGGGCTCTCCCTAGAGCTGGTTTCTACTCTACCCTTTCCCTGGAGACTCCTAGCTCAGTTTGCTCTGTTCTTAGCAAGTTTTTGGCCTCAGCCTTGACAGCAGCTTGGAGGCAGACAGGAACATTATTTCATGAAGTAATTTAGACATGATTTTTTAAAAATCTCATCTTGGCACAAAGCCCACAAGAGCTTGGATTTAACCTGTTATTATGACATTTCAAGGAATAATAAATAAGTTGCAAAATGGAAAACTGTAGAAGCTGGGGAAGAAAGAATTTACATTGCAATTTGCATACAAGCCACTCAACATGAAATAAAAGGGTATTCAAAGGAGCAAGGTATGCTAGTTAAGTAGTATAAAGTTCTCATTTTTACATATAATTGCAGGAAAAACTTGTAGAATTCCTTCTTTGTTCTGATTCTCAGACAGGATAGTTTCTTTAAATTTTACAACTATGGATAGAATCTTTAGCCAAGGATGGTTGGAAATAGTTAATATTAGGCCAGAAGTTTTAAATGTCTGGTAATGGTATATAATTATAAGACCTCTTTAGCGCTTCCAACTTTGGTTTGGTCTCAGAGATGCACTTTATCATCCAGCTCAATCCCACCTTCTGAAAAAGCTAATACTTAAAGAGATGGGAGATACAGAATTTAGTTTTGCTGTAACACAGATGAAATATATGAATTTGGGCAAGCTATTCAACTTCTCGGAGCTGTCCCCTCAACTGTAAATGGAGATTGAAGGAGGAAAAGCATGTAAAGCCTGTAGCGCAGGACCAGGCACAAAGATAAATAGGATTTGATTTTCCTTGAAAAGTTGAGAGCTTTTCCTGACTTTTCATGTACATTATTCATCGTTGCTCCTCACAAAAACCCAATTAAGTAAATCCAAGGGCATCTATTTTTCTAGCTGAAGAAACTGAGGCTCAGAAAGATGAATGACTTGCCCAAGATCACTCCTAGGACAGACAGATGGAAGCACTGAGAGTGGAATCTAAGTTCACCCTCCAAAGTCTAGGTACTTTTTTCAACCTTCTGTCTCCTGCAGAGATGATGTACAGTCCCAGGCCCTTCATTCAGCTTCACGAAACACTGGGAGTTGGGGATTAGATAGGGCCCCAAACAACACAGAAGGGACTGTTAATCTTATGAAGGGCATGTTGATGCCACGCAACAGAAACCATGCATATCAATTGGCTAGTACAAATGGTTAAGACTTAGTCAATTTTTCATCTCAGCAGAAGAAAAACTGGAAGGTCTTTATAAATGTTTCTTCTCAAGGTATTCTCAAAATTCATAAAAGAAGAAGATTAGGAAAGTATCAAGTCAGAAGAGAGATAAAACTTTAATAATTGATGGTGTAAAGTGACCTTGAGAAAAGAAATGGCTGACTGGGTGACAGGAGTCTGATGAAGTCTTCATACACTGAAGTTCTAAGAAATTTTGGGGGGGATGGAAACTATACTGAATGGTGTATGAAATCACATACAGTTTCTCAGCCTGCTTTTCTGACCTCACAACTTTTTCTCATTTTTCTCTCTTCCTAGATTTCCCTTCCTCCCATTGGTCAGTGATGAACTCCTATTCATCCATCAAGACCCAGGTAAATCACATACTCAGTGAAGGCTCTTTTGGCCCCAGAGAGTCCTCTGCTCCTCCCTCCTATGAGTCTTCCCTCAACCTTGTCCATATTTCTAAGAAATAGGATGTAATAATAGCCAAATGTATTTGAAGTATTTGTATATATCTAACAATTTAATGCTAGTTTCTTGAGGCAAGAGACCATGTCTTATTCATCTCTTCACCCCAGGACCCATATAAATGCTGGCATGAGGTAGACTGTCAAAGACTTTTGCAACAAACTAAAAAAATTCACCACAAGGGAAATTCTTCTGTTAAACATATCTTATGTAACTAGAGAAAAACTCATATACATTTGCATATTGTCTCTAGGTTAGATGCACTGGTAAATAGAAATAAATGTCAGCATTTAATGAGATCTCTCTGCTTATAGTCATGCTATGAAAAGAGAACATTGCCACTGCTTGTAGAATTTATTGACATCAAGATTACATGTTGCTTTTGGAATGCACACCATTCCAAATATAAAAGGATTGACTAGGAAAATGGGCAGAAATGTGAACATATTGGTAAAAAAAAATTTAATCTCTAAAATTATATGAGTATATTTTAATTCAAATTGATGTTCATAAATTATGCATTCACGTAGGTGACAAGTGAACAGGTCCAGATATAAATCTTGACTCTGTCACATGTTTCCTCTGTGAGCTCCCAAGCCTTTTGAACCTTAGTTTTAGAAGATGTAAACTGTTTGTTATTAAAATTGTTTTGGTGTGAAGAGGTTAATTATCCCTATATCAATCCATAAATTCAACCCAATCCCTATTCTAGTGAAATTTTTAGAATTTAATACAATAATTTAATGAAATATTTTAATAATTAAAATAGTTTAATGAAATTCAACTTAATCTAGAATATAAGGGTAGAGTGAATCCAGAATATTTTGGAAAAGAGGACTGATGAAGGCATACTTACACCAAATGTATGAAGTGAAGTGAAGTTGCTCAGTCGTGTCCGACTCTTTGCGACCTCATAGACTGTAGCCTACTAGGCTTCTCAGTCCATGGGATTTTCCAGGCAAGAGTACTGGAGTGGGTTGCCATTTCCTTCTCCAGGGGATCTTCCCGACCCAGGGATCAAACCCAGGTCTCCAGCATTGTAGGCAGACGCTTTACCCTCTGAGCCACCAGGGAAGCCCCCCTAAATCAGAATAACTTAAAGTGTTGGTGAAGGGGATAGGGCCAGATATACAGATAGTATCCTCAATTTTAGTAGATGATTAAAACAGGGTTTCCATTAGGAATGAGAGCAAAGGTTATTTGGTGAATGGGTTGGCTCAAGTGGCTAGTTACTTGGAAAGGTATAGTGTTATCATATTTTCATAAACTTACAATATAATCCTATTTTGTGGGGTGAGGGGAGAAATGCATATGGATACTTGTGTGTGTTAATGTATATATATATCAGAAAAAGCCTGGAATGGTGAGATCAAAAACATCTCTGGGTAGTGTGGTTATGGATGATTTTTACCTTTTTTTAAATTCCTTTATTGATTGTCAGAATTCCTTGCAATATACATGTTATTTCTTCAATTATGAAGGGTTTAAGCCTTGAATTAAAGGCTTTTTTTTTTTTTTTTCAGTTCTACTAGTTTACTGCTACCATCCCATCTCCCTCCACCCTCATGCCCGCGTGCTCAGTCATGTAACCCTGTGGACTGTAGCCCACAAGGCTCCTCTGTCCATGGACTTGTCCAGGTAAGAATACTGGAGTGGGGTGCCATTTACTTCTCCTAAAGCCTTTTTTCATGAAATTAATAGAAGAGGAATATTCTCAGAGCACAATAAATTTATGTATTCCTAGATCAGAGTGATCTCTATGATGTTTTGATGGAAAGCTTATAGTAAAAGGCCAATGAGACCATGTAAGTTATTAATTTCTTCATTTAAATTTCACTGTGCTCTGAGAACATGACTTGTGCAATTCCTACATTTGCGAATTTATCTGGCTTTATTTTTGCAGCCAAATATCTGATCTGTATGTGTAGATGTTCCACAAGATCTTGGATGAAGGTATTTTCTCTTCCCCTGAAATTTAATATATACATGTATACATATTAAGTTTAACTTTATTATTCATATCTTTTATATTCTTCCCTGGTTTTTATAAACTTGAATGGCTAAAGCTGGAGTGGCATTTCAGTCTCTAATAGTTGTGTTCCTGTATATTTTGCATAGTCTTTCAAATAGATACGCATTTGTTGTTCTTGAGATCTCTGCAGGCTGTGCTTTTTGTCAGTATGGAAGGACACTCCCTGTCCTGTGTAGTGCTACCTGCTGCATATTCTTTTTTGTCTGAAATTAATACTATGACTCCTCATTTCTTTCTGTTTGGGCCTGCTAAAATCAAAGTGTGCCTTTCCCTGTCTTTGTGTTTTTAATTTTATAAAATAATTTAATACTTTGGTTTTAGAGCTGTTGGAGACAAGTTTTGATTTCTGACCATCTATATTTATTGTCAGAATTGATATATTTGGTCTCACTTCAATGATAGTCTGTTACACTTCCATACTGAATCCATACTGATTTATTTTATTCTCCAAAGTAGGATGCATATACTCCAGGTGATATACAAAATCATTCATTGGAGACTCTGAAGAAAATCTTATTTTTTACTTAAAAATTAAGAAAGATATTAAGCTGTAATAATATTTAATATGAGTTAATACTTGTATTTTGTTCTGGTCCACATGTAAGGCAGACTTAGTCAGTTTAATCCTAATAATTGAGGTAGAAGAGAGTGACTTTTAGAAGTCAGGGTGAATAACAGTGACACTAACATTTTGCGCACTTTCCTGGACTCATTGGAATTTTAGTGTAATCAGTTAAGTGAATTTAGGGTTGTTTTGTTTACTTTTATCTAAACTATGTCACAGAATTGGCAAGGTTCTTAAAATGATTCCTGGGGGGGGGGGCGGGAAAGCAGGCTAAAAGTAATGTCCATTATGTAAAAGCAAACACAAGAAAACAGTAACAACAGCCCTCTCCCCGCCTCCACAGAAGACCAGCCAAGCTCATACTTTCCCTTTTCCTGGCAGGAATTCACCATTAGCCACGTTATGAGGTAAGAGAGAGCATTTTCAGAACGGATGTTGGGGAATGTTTCCCCGTGTGTTTCCACTGCTATCTGATACGTTGCTGAAAACGATGTAGATGTTACACCTATAAAATAAAATCTCTCATATCAACACACTTCAAAAACTTGAAATCGAATTTTTATTCTGTTTAAAGGTTTTGGAGAATTTTAAACCCGTTTGTTGAAACATAAAAATATAACAGGGACTAATTCCCTTTGCAAGAGCAGTTGATGGATATCAATGGAAGGTGGAAATTTACTACCACATTTCAACAATAACAATTACATAATTGGTGGAGGGAATAGGACATAAGCGTCATGATTATCAAGTGTAGCCAGTGACATACTTCTTCACTTGGAATTTGTCTGTCTGTGAAGGATTATTCAGCTATTGCAGTCACTAAAACCAAGTTTGAAATAAAAATGGACCCAGAATCACACCTTTGAATTGCCATATTGCAAGAGGTGGAACCAAGCTATTTAAAAACATTGAGAGGATATTAATCATTGATTCCCATTAAAAATTATTATTTTAGTGAAAGAAAAAAGTTGCTTTGTTATTAATAAACACAATTAAATTGATTTTAAATTAGGATTAATTTTAGGTTTATCTCATCCTTTTGATGAGTCTGTTAGCATCTATTCTATAATACATACACATAAATAAGTACATATGATGGAACATGTGTCTCTATATAATTTATTAAGGAATCACTGAACTGGGGAAAGATTGCTCAAAGTCTCACTAATAAAAGAAAAAATGTAATCTTTTTATTTGACTTATACTTTTCCCTATAACTAAAAATATATTTGAATTTATTTTATTTTATTATTGATGTTGAGAATTAAGCTATATTCTTTTCCATTACATAAGAAATTTAACGTAGTTTTGTATATCTTTTCCCACATGTCCTCGTGTCCAGTTTTTATTGATAATAATTTTTTATTTTAACCCAATTATTGTTATTTTCATCATATAGCTTCTCTTTTAAAAATTACTATTGGGCTTCCCTGGTTGTCCAGTGGTTAAGGATTCCCCTTCCAATAGAGGGGACACAATATGTGCTCCGCAGCTAGAGCTGTTTCCTGAGTTCTATAAGCCATTTTAACAAATTATTGAACCCAAGGAGGAGGTCGTGGGACTCCTCGATTTATAGCTGGTTAGTCACAAGCACAAATGACAACCTGGCCTGGTGATCGGCACCTCAAGTGGAGGCAGTCTTCTGGGGCTGAGCCCGTAACTTGTGGGATCTGATGCCAACTCTAGGTAGAGCGTCAGAATTTAAGTGAGTTATACGACACAGAGTTGGTGTCCACAGAGAACTAGAGAGTTACTCTGTGTGGGAAACAGCACACACATCTGGTGTTGAGTATGGAAAAACAGAGTTTTCTTTTTTTTTCTTTTTTTACTTTGCTTCACTCTATATTTTATTTTTTTTATTATTTTATTATTTTTTATTTTATTTTTTAACTTTACAGTATTGTATTGGTTTTGCCATATATCCAAATGAATCCGCCACAGGTATACACATGTTCCACATCCTGAACCCTCCTACCTCCTCCCTCCCCATACCACCCCTCTGGGTCATCCCAGTGCACCAGCCCCAAGCATCCAGTATCGTGCATTGAACCTGGACTGGCGACTTGTTTCCAGAGTTTTCTTTTAGTTAGTGAAGAGAATGTAGAGAGGAAATAGTTTTTCCTCTCTGAAGGCACAGCAAGGTCATATTGTGGTACAGTGTGGATAACTGGAAAGGGAGGAATTTGCAGCCATTAAACCATCTCTCACACTAACAATCTCCGACATTCTATTTAACAGTAGAAACGTATTTGTCCATCCTCTGTGTGATGGTTCTAGGTCCCAGATTCTTCCATCCTCCATCCCCTGAGTCCTCTGTCTCCAGCCAGACAATGCAGAAAGATTCAATAGAGAAGGCATACTGGCTTCTTAAAAGCATAAACCCAGGAGAGACGTTTCATTTCTGCTTATATTCCTTTACCAAAAACTATTCATATGGCTCTACCCCAATGTCAAGGGGCAAGTGCCTTCCAAGAATAAAGATGGAGGAGGGGCTATGAATATCTGGTGGTCAATCAGCTATCTATGTCACATTCAACAACTATGTTTTTTCATTTCACTGCTGAGTTTGTTATCAGATACTCATTCAGAAACCCTCTAGTATCTTTCTGACATTAACTGGCATATTTGTGTTCTTATTTCTTAGAGGAAATATTTGAAAAGAAGCATTTCATCTTTTCAAGGTGATTTTCTTATTTGGACTTGCAACGTGACCTCCCTCTTGAAGGGGCTTCTTGCTTCTGTTGTGAGCATTTTCTTCTTGAGATGGCCTCTGGCTCAAAGAGAAAGCCTAGCAGCAGAACTAGCATTTTGATTGTTGAACTTTCCTATTCTAAGGTCCCTTTTCACTCTTGCAAATTAGTTGGTCTCACAGGAATTATCTGGCTCCCTCCACCTCCTTACTATCCCTTCTGTATCACAAGGACATTCAAGGACTAGAGCCTAAAAGGTACCCTTCCATTCGTTACCACCAGTCTGTGTGAAATATACATCCTCTAAGGTGTCAGGCATGTACATGGCATCCTTCCTATTTTCCAGTGCTGATGCTGGTTTTTCCCTAATTTTATATCCATTGGTCATCCCATTTGACTGAGGGTGGAAGGCTGAGTGTTTGACGCTTGCACTTACATCATCATCAGAAGCAGAGGAATTACACAGTCTCACGTTGAAATGCTTGCGGAAATTATATGGCCTGTGATATCAGTTTCTTTAAAACACCTTGTAAACTTTTACTTTTGCAGAACTGTCATAAATCTGTTTAATTCAGCAGTTTATACTAAGTACTCCAGTATTCTACTTAGAAGTAAAGCATTTTTCTGCTTGATTGAAACTTTGTATTATTGGAATTTGAGAATACCATTTGTTGCACCAAATTTCTCCATATCTGATTATCAAAAATTTTGATAGCTCACATGTGAATCTATTTAGTGAGTAGTTCTGAGGCTGCACAGCTGAGTCAGAAGTACTGTTGAGCAGTGGGGTGCTGGCATCTGGAGTGGCACTTCTGCCCTCAAGAGGCTCACAGTCATTGATGGGCAGATAGCGATTGAATTAGTTTGATGTTTTGGAAGATAAACCATCATACTTTCTTTTTCTCTTCATCGTTGCATATGACCCTTCCTCAATGGTTTTCACACTAACTCCGAGGGAAGCAGGATTGAAAGGGTAAGAAACAGCAGATGGGATAAGCTTTTCTTTTTCAACCTTCAACATAGGTTTTTTTTTTTTTTTTAATTTTATTTTATTTTTAAACTTTACAATATTGTATTGGTTTTGCCAAATAGCGAAATGAATCCACCACAGGTATACATACGTTCCCCATCCTGAACCCCCCTCCCTCCTCCCTCCCCATACCATCCCTCTGGGTCGTCCCAGTGCACCAGCCCCAAGCATCCAGTATCGTGCATCGAACCTGGACTGGCGACTCTTTTCATATATGATATTATACATATTTCAATGCCATTCTCCCAAATCATCCCACCCTCTCCCTCTCCCACAGAGTCCAAAAGACTGTTCTATACATCAGTGTCTCTTTTGCTGTCTTGTACACAGGGTTATTGTTACCATCTTTCTAAATTCCATATATATGCGTTAGTATACTGTATTGGTGTTTTTCTTTCTGGCTTACTTCACTCTGTATAATAGGCTCCAGTTTCATCCACCTCATTAGAACTGATTCAAATGTATTCTTTTTAATGGCTGAGTAATACTCCATTGTGTATATGTACCACAGCTTTCTTATCCATTCATCTGGTGATGGACATCTAGGTTGCTTCCATGTCCTGGCTATTATAAACAGTGCTGCGATGAACATTGGGGTACACGTGTCTCTTTCCCTTCTGGTTTCCTCAGTGTGTATGCCCAGCAGTGGGATTGCTGGATCATAAGGCAGTTCTATTTCCAGTTTTTTAAGGAATCTCCACACCGTTCTCCATAGTGGCTGTACTAGTTTGCATTCCCACCAACAGTGTAAGAGGGTTCCCTTTTCTCCACACCCTCTCCAGCATTTATTGCTTGCAGACTTTTGGATCGCAGCCATTCTGACTGGCGTGAAACGGTACCTCATAGTGGTTTTGATTTGCATTTCTCTGATAATGAGTGATGTTGAGCATCTTTTCATGTGTTTGTTAGCCATCTGTATGTCTTCTTTAGAGAAATGTCTATTTAGTTCTTTGGTCCATTTTTTGATTGGGTCATTTATTTTTCTGGAATTGAGGCTGTAGGAGTTGCTTGTATATTTTTGAGATTAGTTGTTTGTCAGTTGCTTCATTTGCTATTATTTTCTCCCTTTCTGAAGGCTGTCTTTTCACCTTTCAACATAGGTTTTTGAGACCCAAAACAGAAAAGGCAAGCTTGAGGGAAAGTGAAAGCGAAAGTCACTCAGTTGTGTCTGACTCTTTGCAACCCCATGGACTAGACAGTCCATGGAATTCTCCAGGCCAGAAAACTGGAGTGGGTAGCCTTTCCCTTCTCCAGGGGATCTTCCCAACCCAGGGATTGAGCCCAGATATTCTGCATTGCTTAAGGGAAGCAGGGGGTAAACTGTATGCTAACACAGGAAATTTTGAAAGCATTCTCTATGTCACTGGTGGCTAGGGTGTGCTTTGTGGAGAGGAAGAGCAATGGCCTTCTGGAGCTGTCTGGTGTGAGATGGAGGGCCAGATCTGGGCATCCATGTGAAGGATGACAGTGTCCACACAGCAACCCTCTACAACTTCTTCAGCCCAAGACCTTGTAAGGGGTGCCCTTTGCCATCTTTTCCATGGCTTTTGGACAATGATATATCCTCTAAACAAATAAAGCAAATGAACAAACAACCCATCCCACACGCACACTCAAAACCAAACCAGGTTGACAGTCGTGACACCTGAGAAGTTGATGGATTGGCTTTAGGACAAGAGTGGGCAAGGGTGAAACCTACTCCTTTTTCACAGATAATTATAATGCGGGCTTCTGAAACAGATTTTTATGTAGACAGTTATTAAGCAGAGAGAAAAGGAAATGGTGCTGAGAGTTGCCAACAAAATGGGACTTCACTAACTTGTGTCCTTTTGGGAAAGGCCAGCAAGAGGATATGTAATAACACAGCGGGAGTGAAGACGGTTGTGAGGTGTTGGCAACATAGTTTTTGAACTCAGTATAAAGACACCATCTAGCAAAAGATCCTCAAATGTGTTTATATGAAAAGATTTTCGAAGGCATATGAATCAAATCATGTATAACCATATGTTTAATAAAAACCACCTTAATTTAAAAAATAATTTCATAAAATTATCAGCATCCTGGAAAACCCTAATCCCCAAGTGCAGAATAAAGGAAATATTATGAGCACTCTAAAATTGAGCTTAAAATATATATTACATGTGTAATATATGAACATATTTCTACTCATAGAAACATTATCATGGTTTGTAAGATTATGGGAGAGGTTTCTTTCTCATTTTTTCAAGTTTCAAATGAATATGTATTTTATAATTAGAAGCAATGTGATTATAATCCTTATTGAGGATATCTTCTGATGAATAAAGAATTTTTCTATAAATTTTTCTCCATAAATTATCTTGGTATATCTATCAAAATAATAACTAAGAAAACTTGACATTAAGGTTGGTTTTAAAAATTATTTTGATAAATTTTATTTTAAAGAGGAAATTGTTTTTGATTTTTTCCAGTGCCTATTGAACTTGCAGCTCTACCTTAAAAATTTGGCATTTTCAACATGACTAATAAACTCTAAATACAATTGTTTTGAAAAAAGAAAGAAAGAAAGCAATTCTTTGTTCTTGAAACCAAAGACAAAGGATCATACGGCCCCACTTCCTCTAACTTACTTCATTTGGTTTGACTTAACTTTGACATCTATTCCGTGTCCTCTTTCAGTAATAACCTGCTTGACATTGATCTCAACATTTCATTAGGAATTCATGCTGGAAAGAAATTACTCTGAACATTTGTACCTTGTTCTTACAGTAAATGAAGTGTCATTTGCATTTCATATCATTTTTTGCTAACTTGTAACCCCTTGAAGACTGGTACTTTTCCATTATTATCTCAAAGACATTTATTATCATTTTCCCTCTTGATTTATGCTGAGACTTCAGTGATTGAGCCATGATTCTCAGGGTCATTATATAAAATTGCATAAGTGCTCCATGAACAACAAATTTTCTTTAAACTTCTGGACAACAAGCTGAAAGGAGTTGGTTTCTTAGCTTTCCCCTTTAAAAGGGACTCTGTTATTTTAATAGAACATTTTTAGCTACTGTGGTTTGATTTTCTGGATGTGAAAAGGTACAAATTTAGATTTCAGAAATGGCATTTTACAGTGAAAAGAATACCAGCTTTAGAAATGACAGACCTGAGCTCTCATTCAGTACTCAGATACTTACTTACTGTGTATTCTTAGACATATTACTTCACTTCTCCAGGCTTCTGTTTTCCCATCTTAAAGTGAGATTTAAACCCTGCCCCCCAACTGTCTTTCGTATTATAAGGATGAAAAGTATAATGTCCCGAGTACCATGTCTGTAGTAAATGCTCAATAAATGGTAGTAGTCGCTCACATCTTTGCTTTCTGCTTTGTCAGTTCCTATGGTGGTGGAACAACTGGCACATGAACGATGAATTACCAACTTGTCTCTGAGCTTGGGAATTTAATTTAGGAAGCTATGATGTGGGACACATGAGCTCTTACCTGTACGGAAGCCTTGAAAATTCAACTGCTTTCTTATTGTACACACGGCAGGGTGCTCAGTCACACATTTGTAGTGACTGTGTCCAACAGCTGTCGTAATTGACATGTTAACTATTTTAAAATACAGCCAAAACCCTATGGCTGATTAATGTTGTTAACTGTGAAGCCCATTGGTTTTTAAGTTCAGTAACTCTTCACTGAGCCATTACCAAGTTCTTGGATACAGAATGAAAAGGACAGGCAAGACTCCTGGTTGCATGGAAATGGCTTTCAAGCGAGGAGAGAGTTAAGAAAAAAGCAGATCTGTGAATAAATACAATAAGTAGAGCTTGTCCACAGTGTTGGGGGACTCAGCTGGGGAGTAACAGAGAACTTATTGAGATAGAGTGATCCTACTCCTGGAAGGCCTAGGGCTGTGGCTGACATTTAAACTTCAGTGAGAAGCAACTTCTGCAGAGCAGGGGCAAGACTGGTCCAGGAAGCCAGAAAAGCACAGACAAAGCCCTAGGTCTAGAAACATGGACCATCTGATGGAGAGCTGGGCTGTTTTCAGGGCCGTGATAACCTTTTCTTCTATCATCCCAGTTATTGGATAAGTATTGAAGTTAGGCTTGTGATAATTTGATACTTGTTATCCATATATTAAAACATTCTGGAACAAGATAGTCCAGAAGATTATATATAGGCAGGCATAGTTTCTACTAAAATAGGTTTACAAGTCACTAAATAGAAGCTATTCAGTACTCTTGTTTGTTATTTTAAATAATGATGATGAGAGTAATAACACCAGTGTTTCTGTATATTGCGGTAGTAGTCCTCGGAGAGCCATGGAAATATTAGAAAACTAAGCAGAACTGGGGAATTGGGGATGGTGTCTTTTTCCTCAGGCTCTCATGAACATTATTAATGTTCTCATCATCTAGGTCTACAGGGTGTCTTAAGTTCAGGTGGCTCTGGAACCTGAATCACAAACTTGACTCCAGAATTTTTGCTTATCTTGGGAGCCTCAGTGACTAGGAGTTACTCATAGGACCTTCCCCAAAGCCAGCACCTTCCTTGCCTTAGGTACTCTCTGTCTTCTGTCCCTTTGTGTTCCCTTTCCTCTACTCAAAGGCACTCACTGCTCCAGTTTCCCCAGCAGTATCCTCTCAAGGTCTCACTTTTGGAAGACAAGAGCCAGAAAGGGAAGTTGACTGTGGGCAAAAGAATTACCTTGACTATCTGCTTTGAATAGGTTGGAAAAAACACAGGTGAGAACCAGACCCTCATACTTGCCAACAGGAAGCACAGAATGTAATATAATATATTTTCTGTTTTTGAAACTGATGTTGTGTTTTATCAAAGCTATCAGATCAGATCAGATCAGTCGCTCAGTCATGTCCAACTATTTGCGACCCCATGAATCGCAGCACGCCAGGCCTCCCTGTCCATCACCAACTCCCGGAGTTCACTCAGACTCACGTCCATTGAGTCAGTGATGCCATCCAGCCATCTCATCCTCTGTCGTCCCCTTCTCCTCCTGCCCCCAATCCCTCCCAGCATCAGAGTCTTTTCCAATGAGTCAACTCTTCGCATGAGGTGGCCAAAGTACTGGAGTTTCAGCTTCAGCATCATTCCTTCCAAAGAAATCCCAGGGCTGATCTCCTTCAGAATGGACTGGTTGGATCTCCTTGCAGTCCAAGGGACTCTCAAGAGTCTTCTCCAACACCACAGTTCAAAAGCATCAATTCTTCGGCGCTCAACCTTCTTTACAGTCCACCTCTCACATCCATACATGACCACAGGAAAAACCATAGCCTTGACTAGACGAACCTTTGTTGGCAAAGTAATGTCTCTGCTTTTGAATATGCTATCTAGGTTGGTCATAACTTTCCTTCCAAGGAGTAAGCATTTTTTAATTTCATGGCTGCAGTCACCATCTGCAGTGATTTTGGAGCCCAGAAAAATAAAGTCTGACACTGTTTCCACTGTTTCACCATCTAGTTCCCATGAAGTGATGGGACCGGATGCCATGATCTTCGTTTTCTGAATGTTGAGCTTTAAGCTAACTTTTTCACTCTCCACTTTCACTTTCATCAAGAGGCTTTTGAGTTCCTCTTCACTGTCTGCCATAAGGGTGGTGTCATCTGCATATCTGAGGTTATTTATATTTCTCCCGGCAATCTTGATTCCAGCTTGTGTTTCTCCCAGTCCAGCATTTCTCATGATGTACTCTGCATATAAGTTAAATAAACAGGGTGACAATATACAGCCTTGATGTACTTACTCCTTTTCCTATTTGGAACCAGTCTGTTGTTCCATGTCCAGTTCTAACTGTTGCTTCCTGACCTGCATACACATTTCTCAAGAGGCAGATCAGGTGGTCTGGTATTCCCATCTCTTTCAGAATTGTCCACAGTTTATTGTGATCCACACAGTCAAAGGCTTTGGCATAGTCAATCAAGCAGAAATAGATGTTTTTCTGGAACTCTCTTGCTTTTTCCATGATCCAGCGGATGTTGGCAATTTGATCTCTGGTTCCTCTGCCTTTTCTAAAATCAGCTTGAACATCAGGAAGTTCACGGTTCACATATTGCTGAAGCCTGGCTTGGAGAATTTTGAGCATTACTTTACTAGCATGTGAGATGAGTGCAATTGTGTGGTAGTTTGAGCATTCTCTGGCATTGCCTTTCTTTGGGATTGGAATGAAAACTGACCTTTTCCAGTCCTGTGGCCACTGCTGAGTTTTCCAAATTTGCTGGCATATTGAGTGCAGCACTTTCACAGCATCATCTTTCAGGATTTGGAATAGCTCAACTGGAATTCCATCACCTGCACTAGCTTTGTTCGTAGTGATGCTTTCTAAGGACCATTGACTTCACATTCCAGGATGTCTGGCTCTAGGTCAGTGATCACACCATCATGATTATCTGGGTCGTGAAGATCTTTTTTGGACAGTTCTTCTGTGTATTCTTGCCATCTCTTCTTAATATCTTCTGCTTCTGTTAGGTCCATACCATTTCTGTCCTTTATCGAGCCCATCTTTGCATGAAATGTTCCCTTGGTATCTCTGATTTTCTTGAAGAGATCTCTAGTCTTTCCCATTCTGTTGTTTTCCTCTATTTCTTTGCATTGATCGCTGAAGAAGGCTTTCTTATCTCTTCTTGCTATTCTTTGGAACTCTGCATTGAGAAGCTATACATGTACATAATTCTATGAAAATAGCACTTCTCTATATTTGTCTTCTTCAAGGCAACAACTTGCAGCACTTCTAACAGAGTCTTTTAGTCTTTTTTTTTTCTTTTTTTTTTCTTTTATTTTATTTTTAAACTTTACATAACTGTATTAGTTTTGCCAAATATCAAAATGAATCCGCCACAGGTATACATGTATTCCCCATCCTGAACCCTCCTCCCTCCTCCCTCCCCATTCCATCCCTCTGGGTCGTCCCAGTTAGTTCTATATATTTAAACCAAACTTATGTTGCTATTTCTTTGTAAAAAGTACTTTAAATACTAATATTATTTTAAGTACTACACTATGGTAGATGCAGATTCATTGCTATCCACATGTCTCATTTTTTCCTTCTCTCAATGTAATTGTATGACCATATAACAATTATTGGAGGACTACAGTCCACCAGGTTGTAAAGAGTCAGACACAACTGAGCATAATGATGATTTATAGAAGGGCTTGAAGTCTTATGGCACTTTCCTGGTGGCTCAGCAGTAAAGAATCCACCTGCCAATGCAGGAGATGTGGGTTCAATTCCTGGTTCGGAAAGATCCCCTGGAGAAGAAAATAGCATCCCACTCCAGTATTCTAGAAAATCCCATGGACAGAGAAGCCTGGCAGGCTGCAGTCCATGGGGTCGCAAAGAGTCGGACACAACTTAGTGACTAAACAATGACAAACATGAAGTATTATATGATTAGTTTCTTGCACAATATTTTCTTGTCCTTGGAGTTAATCTTGTTATTATCCTTTGCTTAGGTTTCTATGTACTGATCACTCATTCATTCATCCCCAAACTTAATACTAAGTTGTGTAAATTTAAAACATATAAGGTAGTCTTACCAATTTCATCTCTTCAAAGAACTTTCTTCTGGACTCTTTTAGCCTGCTCCAACTTGGGCCAGTAAGGTGGACACGGAGATGTGTTGCCTAGAAGCCCCTTCAAGGAGGAACCTTTTGTTCCAGCTGCTGGGAATGAGTCAGCAGACAGCCTCCAGCTGTCAGCGTCTTCATCTTCTGTGTCAGCTGCAGAGAACTGTCCCACCCAAGAGCATGCCTTTGGGTGGTCCATATCTAGCGACTGATAATGGAGAGGTTATAACAGTCACTTCAGCCCACTGAGGAGCAACTCCAATGGACTCCAATGCTCCAGAACTCCCTAAGGGATTGGCCAAGACTTTATTGTATCTGCATCATAACTCAGCTTCTCCTTCTGCTCAGTTTTGCTTCTTATCTCTCACTTTTCCCCAATTCCTGAGAAGTACTGACTTCTAATAAATTCTCTACATTCCAAACTCCTTCTCAGCCTCTGCTTCTGGAGGACCCAACCTGAACTAGTTACTCTCATAAGGCTTCTGCACAGGAGTTTTCTTACAACACCCCTCGCGGTCACCCTGGAGATTCCCTCTTATGTATTGCTATGCTGGGTTCTCTATTTCTTGGACCTACTGCCTTTTTTTCTTTGGTTTACTCTGTTGTTTTGATGCAGCACATTCTCTAGTAGTTTCCTGAGGAAAATACATGGAAGATCAAGTTTTTTAAACCATGCGTGTCCAAATATGGGTTTATTTGCATCACATTTAATCAATAGCTCGGTTGGATATAATCTTCTCGGTAGGAAATAATTTCCCTGCAGAATTTTGAAAGCATTGCTCAATTTTCTTTTGTCTCCAGGATTTCTGTTTGAAACTATGATGTCGACATAATTCTTGCACTTTTATATGAAAGCTGTATTTCTTCTCTGCAAACTTGTAGGATCTCATTTGTTCTCTTTGTTTTAAAATAATTGCTTCCAGTTTAGGATTCTGCTAAGTCTATTCCAACTGATCCAGTTTCTTTCCAGACCTTCCAAATTTCTGTTGCTCTTAGCTTCTTTCTATTTCTTTGTCTCTGTGTCTTTATATCTCAAAACAAACAGGCAGACAGACAAATAATAACAAAGCACTATAGTGCCTAATAGCATTTAACAACACTTTTGGGAAAGAGAAAGCAGAGGTTAAATATGTGTGTTCAGCTTAGCATATTTAAGTAGAAGTAGAATTTTATTTTTTTGAGGAAAAGTTTATCTGGTGAAGCTGCTGTTTGTATCTTTCTTCCTTCCCTTCTCCTCCCTCCCCCACTTTTTTTTTTTTTTTTTGACTCTTTTCTATTAGCACTAATTGCATAACTATACTACATCACCTCTGGTGTCTATAAAGTCATTGATTTGGTGCCTTTGACTCTACATCTCCAAGATTAGGGTGAAGATCTCTGCTTTCTCCTGATTCCAATCCTGTGCAGACTGTGCTGAGCTTAACCAAACTGTTGCCCACAGTGAGGAGTTCTGCTTATGCATTAGAATTAAGCTGGATAACTGTGAGTTTCCTTAAGACTCCGAGTCAGGAATGTCTGTCTTCAATAAGAGTACGGAGTTACAGGTCCCTCTAGGAAACAGAAATAGTGGAATAGAACCTTAAGAATACTATTGAAGATTCCTACCAACAGTCACTTTTTTGGTGGGAATGACTGACAAGGTGAAAAACAGAACCTCTTTATCTGAAATGAATCAATAATTAATCCTGAGAGAAATGACAGAACATGGATTCTAATGAATCAGTTGCCTAATTCTTTATATCCTTTGGCTATATTAGCATGATCTATATATCAGGTACAACTATTTAGCATTATGTGTCAAGTTATGTGAACTCATAGACCATAATTGTTATGGGGTTTAATTAGTTGTGAAAATGAGGAATAAAGCTGAAAGCTTTTAACTTCTTGTTCTGTGTGTTATAGTGATAAAGGCAGTAGCAGAAGAACAGAAACCCCTGTTTTGTTTTTGTTTTAATTTCATCCACTATGCTTTATAGCTTTGGGTAAGTTACTTTATCTAAGATTTATGTTTCTTCGTTGCAATTTGGAGAAAATATTAATTTCTCCATAGGGTTGTTATTAATGAGTTAAAGTATGTAAAGCTGTGAACACAATGTCCATATATGACAGATGTTCAGTCAATGGTAGTTTTCTTCCCTGTGCCATCTATATTTGGCCAAGAACATAGGGATTTTTTGTGTGCAAGAAAGTATTGGTGGCACACTTCCTTCAAAGAATCCACAAGATAAAGAAGTTTCATCTGTATTAACTGAATTGTGAATTCAGATATGTCTTAAGCTTCTTCATACACATTCAATCCTCAAATTAAGTCCAGTCAATTTCAGGTGGCATGGAGGCCTCAGAATCAGGGAAGATTTCATAACTAGAGTTAACTGCAGCAAAGAAAATTAGGTCTGTAAATAAGAATGGACAGCTAAAGCAAAGATTAATTTTAATGGCATGCATTAAGAATATGCAGTTTGAGATTGGCAGTGGAGAATTCTCCCTGAGAACTGGCTTTAGGCAGTATGGGTCTTGACAGGGGAATTCACATGGGCAAGGGCATTTATTCAATACACCTTTTCTATCCCAAAGACATTAGTGTACCGAGAGACCCACAGTATCAGGGAAAGTGGCCTATTTATTCACATCTAATCATCATATGTACAGTCTATTCCCATTTAATATAATTGTCAGGAGTAAAGACTCTCTTGGTATAACTTAGAAGTGACAAGGAAATTGGATGGAGCTTTGTATGGTTGACTCTGGAAAAACAATGAAAGAGAGACTAGAAATCCTTAAGTTAAATCCTAATATCTAAAAAGGCTTGGAAGGTTTGTGTCCACATAAACAGTGATAGTGGGAAGGAACCCAGTTATTTATTGAGGACGTTCACAGGATCCTTGTTTTGGGTTAGATTCTGGACTAAAGAATGAAACCACTATAATCACCAACTCTTCTTCATGATTGTGGATAGGGAAAAACCAAAGAGCAGGGAAATGCTGAGGTGTGTAGATGTTTAGAACATCTGCTTTAGAACTGTTCAACTAATGTTGATTCTCTGGGCAGGCCAGAAAAACACAACTTTTTTGTACTTCATTTGAAGAAATCCAGTTACAACTAACTATATTTGTCCTTGCTAATGAGAATGTTAGAAAAGATGAATGAAAGTTATCTGAAAGTTTTAGAAAGGAGAATATGCAAAAATATTATAGTTTTTACATTTCAAACTATACATTTAAGTAATAAATTGATCAAAATCTTATTTTATTAACTACACTTTCTTAGCTGAAAGATATCTTTCTCTAAGTTCATATTTTCTAAGAAAATGCAGTTCCCCATTTATTGAGAGTACTCTCTTATTCTTCTATTAAACAAAGTATAGGTTTTTGGTGTATAGAAAATTGTGTCTTCTAATATCACATACTCTATATTTGGTATGTTTTTACAGAAAATGTAAATATGTGATTAGTGGTTATTTAATAGTCAGGTATTTGATAGATGGACATAATCCTGAGAATCAAGGATGAGATGGGATTTTTTTTTTTTTTTTGGTGGAAGGGGAGGCTTTTCCCTGTAGAATTATGACAAGATTTGAGGAACCTATTCATGTCCTAGGAACTATCTATAGATTGAATTGGTATCATGTATACACAGGGAATATTGGACTAGTCCAGAAAGTTTCTTTCACTTTAAAATGTTGTCCTTACATTTGAGGAATTTATAGCCATTTTTTTCTGTTATGAATTTTCAATATAATCTGTCTGCCACCTCGTCTGGTGCATACAGTTGTGAATGGGAAACAGACACTAAGGTCTCCTTGGCTCAGATAATGAAATTAAACTTACAAAGGGTCTATAATGTGGTCAAGGCCATGCAGCTGGTTAGCAATAGAGCCAGGGTTAAAACCTGAATTGGTCTGATTTCAAAGCCCAAACTCTTTTTACTGGACCATATTGCCTTTCAACTGAGCAGATTTGCTTTTTTATACCATGCTTTCAAAGACTGAGTTCCCATGAGAAGGCAGCAAGAATGTGTGTTCACGGGGAGGTAGAGCTATGTTTCTGGTGTTGCTTGGAGCCTCAGTAATCAGCTATTCAATGCAATAAAGGAGAGCGTTAAGTGGTGCCAGTGTGGAGAGGAAATGACTCGGAACCAGTAAGGAGCTCCTGCAAGCCTGGAAAGAACTCTGCCTGGGGAGTCAAGCGGCCAGGCATCTTATTGCAAATCAGTCATCAAACTTACATGTGACCTGAGGGAAGTCCCTACCCTAGTCTGTCCTTTATTCTCCCATTTGTGAAATGAAAAGGTGAAACCAAGCCCCAGAAACAAACTCAGTATCTGTTCGGGTTTCCTAATCCAACTGTGCAAGACAGCCACAGGCTATGGAAAAAAATGAGACCGAAGGCTTCATTGTTATCACCAATTGTATTTCTTTGGCAAATTATTTAATCTATTTTCCTCTCCAAATTATATTGATGAAGAAATCACAATATTCTCTCATTTACTTTCCCAAGAGGCAAGTAGTACTATAAACCCATTTTCTGATTGGATTAGCATGATATTAGTTTCACTGTTGAAAAACAACATGGTAAAATATACACAGAAAAATAAAAAACTTTCTTTGTAAATCAAAAGTATTTTGAAATAGCCATGGAGAAATTGTATTATTGAATGGGTCCCAAGGACCCATTAAGGACAGTTTTCACCATAGACATATCCTGAATGAGATATTCAAGGAGATTTATTAACAAAGTTATATATATATATATATATATATATATATACCCCTCGTCCAGGTAAGAGGCATTGGCTGCACTTTGCTGGAGCAGCCGTGAAGAGACACCCCACGTCCAAGGTAAGAGAAACCCAAGTAAGACGGAGGTGTTGCAAGAGGGCATCAGAGGGCAGACACACTGAAACCATACTCACAGAAAACTAGTCAATCTAATCACACTAGGACCACAGCCTTGTCTAACTCAATGAAACTAAGCCATGTCCGTGGGGCAACCCAAGATGGGCGGGTCATGGTGGAGAGATCTGACAGAATGTGGTCCACTGGAGAAGGGAATGGCAAACCACTTCAGTATTCTTGCCTTGAGAACCCCATGAACAGTATGAAAAGGCAAAATGATAGGATACTGAAAGAGGAACTTCCCAGGTCAGTAGGTGCCCAATATGCTACTGGAGATCAGTGGAGAAATAACTCCAGAAAGAATGAAGGGATGGAGCCAAAGCAAACACAATACCCAGCTGTGGATGTGACTGGTGATAGAAGCAAGGTCCGATGCTGTAAAGAACAATATTGCATAGGAACCTGGAATGTCAGGTCCATGAATCAAGGCAAATTGGAAGTGGTCAAACAAGAGATGGCAAGAGTGAATGTCGACATTCTAGGAATCAGCGAACTGAAATGGACTGGAATGGGTGAATTTAACTCAGATGACCATTATATCTACTACTGTGGGCAGGAACCCCTCAGAAGAAATGGAGTAGCCATCATGGTCAACAAAAGAGTCCTAAATGCAGTACTTGGATGCAATCTCAAAAACAACAGAATGATCTCTGTTCGTTTCCAAGGCAAACCATTCATTATCACAATAATCCAAGTCTATGCCCCAACCAGTAATGCTGAAGAAGCTGAAGTTGAACGGTTCTAAGAAGACATACAAGACCTTTTAGAACTAACACCCGAAAAAGATGTCCTCTTCATTATAGGGAACTGGAATGCAAAAGTAGGAAGTCAAAAAACACCTGGAGTAACAGGCAAATTTGGCCTTGGAATACAGAATGAAGCAGGGCAAAGACTAATAGAGTTTTGCCAAGAAAATGCACTGGTCATAACAAACACCTTCTTCCAACAACACAAGAGAAGACTCTATACATGGACATCACCAGATGGTCAACATCGAAATCAGATTGATTATATTCTTTGCAGCCAAAAATGGAGAAGCTCTATACAGTCAACAAAAACAAGACTAAGAGCTGACTGTGGCTCAGACCATGAACTCCTCATTGCCAAATTCAGACTGAAATTGAAGAAAGTAGGGAAAACCACTAGACCATTCAGGTATGACCTAAATCAAATCCCTTATGATTATACAGTGGAAATGAGAAATAGATTTAAGGGCCTATATCTGATAGATAGAGTGCCTGATGAGCTATGGAATGAGGTTCGTGACAGTGTACAGGAGACAGGGATCAAGACCATCCCCATGGAAAAGAAATGCAAAAAGCAAAATGGCTGTCTGGGGAGGCCTTACAAATAGCTGTGAAAAGAAGAGAAGCGAAAAGCAAAGGAGAAAAGGAAAGATATAAACATATGAATGCAGAGTTCCAAAGAATAGCAAGAAGAGATAAGAAAGCCTTCTTCAGCGATCAATGCAAAGAACTAGAGGAAAACAACAGAATGGGAAAGACTAGGGATCTCTTCAAGAAAATCAGAGATACCAAAGGAACATTTCATGCAAAGATGGGCTCGATAAAGGGCAGAAATGGTATGGACCTAACAGAAGCAGAAGATATTAAGAAGAGGTGGCAAGAATACACAGAACTGTCCAAAAAAGATCTTCACAACCCAGATAATCACGATGGATTTGATCACTGACCTAGAGCCAGACATCCTGGAATGTGAAGTCAAGTGGGCCTTAGAAAGCATCACTACAAACAAAGCTAGTGGAGGTGATGGAATTCCAGTTAAGCTATTCCAAATCCTGAAAGATGATGCCGTGAAAGTGCTGCACTCAATATGCCAGCAAATTTGGAAAACTCAGCAGTGGCCACAGGACTGGAAAAGGTCAGTTTTCATTCCAATCCCAAAGAAAGGCAATGCCAAAGAATGCTCAAACTACCGCACAATTGCACTCATCTCACATGCTAGTAAAGTAATGCTTAAAATTCTCCAAGCCAGGCTTCAGCAATATGTGAACCAAGAACTTCCAGATGTTCAAGCTGGTTTTAGAAAAGGCAGAGGAACCAGAGATCAAATTGCCAACATCTGCTGGATCTTGGAAAAAGCAAGAGAGTTCCAGAAAAACATCTATTTCTGCTTTATTGACTATGCCAAAGCCTTTGACTGTGTGGATCACAATAAACTGTGGAAAATTCTGAAAGAGATGGGAATACCAGACCACCTGATCTGCCTCCTGAGAAATCTGTATGCAGGTCAGGAAGCAACAGTTAGAACTGGACATGGAACAACAGACTGGTTCCAAATAGGAAAAGGAGAAAGTACATCAAGGCTGTATATTGTCACCCTGTTTATTTAACTTACATGCAGAGTAAATCATGAGAAAGTCTGGACTGGAAGAAACACAAGCTGGAATCAAGAATTCCAGGAGAAATATCAATAACCTCAGATATGCAGATGACACCACCCTTATGGCAGAAAGTGAAGAGGAACTAAAAAGCCTCTTGATGAAGGTGGAAGTGGAGAGTTAAAAAGTTGGCCTAAAGCTCAACATTCAGAAAACGAAGATCATGGCATCCGGTCCCATCACTTCATGGGAACTAGATGAGGAAACAGTGGAAACAGTGTCAGACTTTATTTTTCTGGGCTCCAAAATCACTGCAGATGGTGACTGCAGCCATGAAATTAAAAGACACTTACTCCTTGGAAGGAAAGTTATGACCACCCTAGATAGCATGTTCAAAAGCAAAGACATTACTTTGCCAACAAAGGTTCGTCTAGTCAAGGCTATGGTTTTTCCTGTGGTCATGTATGGATGTGAGAGTTGGACTGTGAAGAAGGCTGAGCACTGAAGAATTGATGCTTTTTAACTGTGGTGTTGGAGAAGACTCTTGAGAGTCCCTTGGACTGCAAGGAGATCCAACCAGTCCATTCTGAAGGAGATCAGCCCTGGGATTTCTTTGGAGGGAATGATGCTGAAGCTGAAACTCCAGTACTTTGGCCACCTCATGCGAAGAGTTGACTCACTGGAAAAGACTCTGATGCTGGGAGGGACTGGGGGCAAGAGGAGAAGGGGACGACAGAGGATGAGATGGCTGGATGGCATCACTGACTCGATGGACGTGAGTCTGAGTGAACTCCGGGAATTGGTGATGGTCAGGGAGGCCTGGCGTGCTGCGATTCATGGGGTCGCAAATAGTCGGACACAACTGAGTGACTGATCTGATCTGATCTGATATATTATAAGCAAGCTATCAAAAATATCATATCAAACCGATTAAGCACAACTGCCCAAGTATAACTGGAACTCATTGATACTCGAGGCTGGTGAGGTGTTCTTAGGTCTCCAGCTCTCAGGGGGATGGATTGAGCAGCCTGCCCTGGGGCAGTCCTTAATTCCCAGGGCGTTTTTGGTGAACTTGTCCACAAAGTTTCTCTAGCCCTCTGGCCCCTCCAATAGCAGAGTGTCTGGGAACCCAATACAGCTGTCCTCATTTTGAATTGTAGAGAAAAGGGGGTTATAAATATTCTTTTTTCCTGAATTATCTGAGTAGAAACATTGCTCAACACTGAGAGAGAAACACAAAATTTTGAATCTGAGCATTTTATAGAGAGGAGTCTTGTGGTTATGAAGTTTTACAAACCATAGGAAAGAGATAAAGGCCACAAGAGTGTGACTTTCTGACCTGTGCACTGAGGGTGGGGGGAGGGGGGGAATCAGGGGCAGAATGGAGGCAGACCAGTGTCAGATAGATGGTAGAATTTCATGTCAGTGCAATGTCTTGGTGAATAAGCCAGAAAAACTAAAGTTTCTATCAGGAATTGAGAGAGCCCGAGGTGATGAAGACTGCCACCACCACCAATGAATTAATAAGAATGAAAACAGTGACAAAAAGCAATAATAACAGTGACTGTTTTGCCCTTTTTAGACACACAGCATTGCCTGGAGAGGAATCCTCCCCCCAAAAAAGAAAGAAAAAAGGAAATAGGAGTTCAGGAAGATGGTCTTGACTTGGATCCTGTTCCCATTATGCCTACATACAAAGGGGACCTTTCATCTTACAAATAAAATCCAAATTTGATGGAGTTCCTCTGCATTATGAAACTACTTCCCTACAGCACTTTCAAAGGGGAGAGAGAAATTTGGCTTAAAACTGCAGCATGTAAATATGCAACAGGGGGAACCAGGGCCTCACTGTTCAATCCTACAGGATATTCATGGAGAAAACTGTTTTGCTTGTCAGGCGGTCTCCCTTCTAATTCTGGAAAAGCTACCCTTCATTCCAATTCTTAAATGTCAGGTGAGAAGTTGTTGATATTATCTGCCTCAGCTGTCCGAAAGGATCATTAGGGGATAAAAGGGGACTAAGGGTGCTAGAAAACCCAAAGAACTCTTGCTTTTCAGTACTTGAGCCAAAGAATCAGTTCTGTACAAATGTGGTGGAGAGAATAATTGCTAAACTTGGTCAATAATTTTCAAGGAAACAGGAAAAGTGGAATGACAACCCATCTGTTAAAACTAGGCTTAATTGAGGTTGACCAGTAATGAGGGGTGACAGGCCCCAGGCTGTGATCCTTCACACCTTTCCTGGGGTTAATTCTACTCTTCTTAGAAGCCTAGCCTTCCAAACAGATTGAACAGTGATTTTTTGGCCAACGTACCTAAGTTTCTTCTTGGTGCCAGCCAGCAGCTCCTTATCATGCAGGTAGTCTGGGGAAATGGCTTTGACTAGTTTCTGGGGAACCAGGTTCTTGCTCAGGGGGTCCTGGTCTTGCCCAGTATCCACGTTGTGATTGGCCATTATTGACCGCTTGCATCTGGTAGTAGGCCTTGGTGAACCTGCAATCTGCCAAACCACTGAAAAATAAAAATCACCATCATTTTGAGAATGAGGGCTTAAGACAAAGGCCAAGGTCATTGTTAACTCCTCCTGATTGACCCTCACGGAAGCAAGAGTCCAGGAAGTCTCCTTTTCCAGGTAGTCTGCCTCAAGGAAAAAGCCTGCTGAAGGAATTGCCGTGAGTGGGAATTACTTGGAGCCCTCAGCACCACCTTCTGTCTCTGTCAGAGGGAGGAGATGCAGGAGACACTGCTGGGCTGGGTGATGAACTTGTGGTTTCTCCAGTGAAGTGCTTCTTTTCATCCCAAGGCAAAGCTTCTTGTCTTCCTTTTGTGCAGTCACTTTTTATCCAATTGTGATGTCCTGGGGTCTAAGCACTTTTCACATATCAAAGTTGAAGTTCCAAACAATGGGAGAGAACAGAAGTGTTTCAGGGGCTATAAAATCTTTATCTAGGGATATGCCATCTTAATAATTTTAAAATTTGCTGAACACTCGTCTTTCTTCCAGCTACCAGTAGTTCATCTAGCTCACCATCTAGCTTCTGTCAGCTTCTAAAAACCATAATTATAAAAGCCCCTGGAGTGGACAAATTGGTGGAAGAAAACCTGTATGGTAAGGACGTGGCATTTGGGTTTTCCAGCCAGCACTCAGAAGAGCTTTTCATGCCTCTTAGCCCTTCAGGCAGGTACAGGGCACTCGGCCCATCTCCTACCCCGTGTGAGGACATCCTAGCCGGGAGGGATACACGCCACTGGCCCCCAGTGGTCAGCCCTCATGGGAAGTAGTGCAGCAATGCCTCTCCCCACATTCAAGTTTCTGAACCTTAGCCTTCCCATGCGTAAAATGAGTGCAGTAACAATAGCTTGTGAATCAAGCAAGATAATGTGTTTAGTTTCCCAGCACAGTTTCTAATTGATTCCATTCTTTTGCTTTCTCTCTGCTCTTTCCATTTTTGAATTAGAACCAATCTAAAGTCACTATGGAATCAACCTCCACACCCACAGTCTTCTAATTCTCCCCTCTCTTGAGGAAGACAAGAAAAGTCCACACTTTTTCTCTCATAAAACTGGAGCTCTGAGCTCGATGCTCTGTGATGACCTAGAGGGGTTGGGAGGGAGGCTCATGAGGGAGGGGATATATGTGTACTTACAGCTGATTCATATTGCTATACAGCAGAAACCAACACAACATTGTTAAGAAGTTATACTGCAATTAAGAAAAATAAACTGGGCCTCTTTATGATCTGGTCTGGGTGCTCTCTCCCTATCAACGTACCTCCCATGCCCCTGTGCCCTCAGACCCTGAACTCCTGCCAGAATGGCCACTGCGTTATCGCCCCTTGCCCTGGGCCCTCTGGCTGCTGCACTCTTCTCGCTGCGTGAATCATCCTGTTCTGTAATGTGCCATGTCTGCCTCCTCTTCTGTGCTGGAAGCTCCTTGAGGGGAGGGACTAGAGCTTGTTTGTATTTGATATCAAGTGCCTAGTAGGTAGCCAATACACTTATGGTTAATAAAACATTCAAGCAGACTCTGGGGGTTTGTAATAATGGCCTGAATATTTTAGAGGGATACTTTGATTTCTTTGAAGACTTCTTGCCAAATAAATACATATGATTTCATTTTAGAAGGAGGATAATTGATTTTTCTTTTTGAGCAAGGAAGACACTAGCTTTTTTTATCCTTCTTACTGATGTGTGGTGAAGGACATAAATTGCACAGGAAACAGGACACAGAGACATAAACCTGCTTAATCCAATTATATATTTCAATCAACAGACAGGGTCCCAAGAGAGGAGAGGATGATGTGCGGATGGAGATGCGGATGGAGACCACTGAAGGGGAGCTAGGAGGCTGTGTGCTTCAGTTTTCTTGAGAAAGAGAGAGAGAGAGAGAGAGAGAGAGAGAGAGAGAGAGAGAGAGAGGAGCCAAGAGAGGAGAAGCAGCTGTCATAGGAAGTGAGAATCAATGTTATTTGTTACACAATATAAAACAAATCTTGAAGAGGATGTTCAGTCTTTGGAATGTTTAACAGTGAATGCATAAATAATTTTCTGAAGACAAATGAAAAGAGGCAAAAAAAAAAAAAAAAGCACACAAACAAAATGAAACAAAGAAACCAAAGAGAGGAAAACAAAAACCAGGCTTATAAAAGGAAAGACGGTTTAATTACAGCCATTTGACTGAGAAAAAGTCATGCCTGTACCCTGATGCAGAGAGTACACAACTTGACTTCTCATTCCTGAGGGGGAGAGAGGGAGAGAGAGAGAGAGGGAGAGAAGGAGAGAGAGAACCTGCAGACCACTAGGGTCGGGAGACAAAGGCGCTGTGGGGACGCTGATCGTAATGAACACAGAACCAGCCATTTCCATTTCACACACTCCATTTCAACGCAGTAACTCTGTAAAGCCAGAGTTCGTTACTTGCATTTGCAAATAAACTGAGCCCCAACACTATTTCAAGGTCAAGGATGTTTGTTTAGCTAGTTAATGGCCTAGCTGAGATTGAGCCCATGTCTACTTGACACACCTTCCACAGTTCCTCCACTAACTATCCGGTGCTCCTTCCACAATGGGACGTGACTCTACCACCTGGTTCCCCTGGCTGCGGGCTATTTGTACTGTTGGTTATGAGCCCCAGGACAGGGCCTCCCAGTTCCCCTTACGGTGTTACTGCTAATTAAGTGTTCTTTGCTTACACAGTAGCAATGGAACCTCTCTCTTGTGCCTAGCCTTGCCCTTTTTTCCTTCAGCTGAACTCTTGGGTTCTTACTTGGGACCCAGATTAATAGAACAATCATCATAACAGAGACAAGAATGTCCTGGAGAGTTTCAAACTAGTAATTATGTACCCCAGAAGTGACACTGCTTACCACTCATTTGCAAGAAGCAGACTCATGGAAAGCTGAGCGCAGGAAACACTTAGTGAACAGCATCAGTGGCTGCTGCAGCATTCGTTGTCTTGAACATACTCTATATTCTATGTATTTATCATGTTTATTACCTGTCTGCATGTCTAGAATGTCTGTTCTATAAGGACAGAGGTCTTTGTTTCGTTCATCAATGCCACTTCAGTGCCCAGAACAGGCTTTGGCAAAAGCAGACTCTCATGTCAGTTCTACCCTCACTTGCAGGAGAGGGTGATGGCACCCACTCCAGTACTCTTGCCTGGAAAATCCCGTGGACGGGGGAGCCTGGTGGGCTGCAGTCCATGGGGTCGCTAAGAGTCAGACACGACTGAGCGACTTCACTTTCACTTTTCACTTTCCTGCATTGGAGAAGGAAATGGCAACCCACTCCAGTGTTCTTGCCCGGAGAATCCCAGGGACGGGGGAGCCTGGTGGGCTGCCGTCTATGGGGTCGCACAGAGTTGGACACGACTGAAGCGACTTAGCAGCAGCAGCAGCAGCACCCTCACTTGCTAAGCACTCTTCAGCAAGTCTTTCATACTCTGAGCCTCCAAGTTTCCTTAGATAAGCAGGAAATTCATGAGATAAACAGGCTAAGGAGTAATGCAAGACCTAGCCTATGAAAAGCTCTAGACAAATATTGGTTTCTTTTCACCTCCAGTGGCCAAAGTAGTCTTCTGACAGTAATCCAATTTTCAGGAAATTTATGTAGAGAAAGGAAGAGAAAGCAAGAGAGGGAGAGGAGAGAGAGAAGGAGAGAAAGAAAGAAACAGAGCAACTGTATAGTTTGAATACATTCCATAACTTTTCTATTTCTTGCCCAGTGTGCAAAACAATACTGATGTTCCTCCCAGAAATTTTTTCCCGTAATTGCTGGAAAACTCTGTAAGTGGAGCAAGCTTTATAACTCAGGGTGGGAGTGAGGCTGGGTACAGCCACTGGCCAAGCCTTTCAAATAGTATAACAAATGATGTGTGGGTATAGCCAGGGAAAATGCACACATTCTTCATGGGTCTGGAGAAATCATGTTTGGCTCCCAGGTGCACTTGACCTGTTAACAATATTTAGACAGATTTATCAGCTGTAAACTTTGCACCAAGCAAGAAAAAAAAAAAGAACACTAATTTTTTTTCTCCTCTTAAGCATAAAGCTGAAAGATTTGTTAGCAACAGGAGGAATTCAAACCAGCTAAGGAGAGGGCTTGACACTCTCGCCTCAGTTGTCTGCTTAGGGTGCAAGGACTCCAGGCATGAAATTCACAGAAACCTGGAGAATTTCTGGGTACAAGCATTTCAGTGAGGGGTGGTGAGCCCTATTTATAAGAGCCTGGAGTGAGTATAAAAAAAGGACAGCACGTTTTTAATTAGCACCTAACAAAGAGGGAAAAAAGAAAGCACATACAAAAAAAAAAAAAAGCATAAAAACTTTGCAGAACTTTTTGTGGTTCTATTCTTTATATATTTTTATGAGATCATCTGCTTGGAAATGTATTGTTTGAAAAACTAGCGAAGTTCCTTTAAAAACGCCCTAGATCAAACTGATTGCAGTGTCAGAATACCATAAGCCTGTGTTTATGAAACATCTTTCATGATATGCGGGAAAGAGAATGGGATTTGAACTCCAGAAGTGAATCCATGCTCCACAATTTACTAGCTGTGTGATTCTGGGTGAATCACTAACCCTTTAAACCTTAGACTCCTTATCTGTAATATCAGTTCAGTTCAGTAGCTCAGTCGTGTCTGACTCTGCGACCCCATGGACTGCAGGCTTCCCTGTCCATCACCAATTCCTGGAGCTTACTCAAACTCATGTCCATCGAGTCGGTGATGCCATCCAACCACTTCATCCTCTGTTGTCCGCTTTTCCTTCGGCCTTCAATCTTTCCTAGCATCAGGATCTTTTCCAATGAGTCAGTTCTTCATATCAGGTAAAACCAAATTGAAGGGGCTGTTGTGAGAATTTGATGAGCTAATATTTGTGAAGTTGTGTTATCAATTTTCAAGTGCAATGGTGGCATTTATAAATTTTCTTGAGAATAATAGTATAAAAAAGTTTTCCTGTTTGTCTTTGGAGAGGAGGTAGACTTAATATTCACTTCTCCCTTAGCCACCCCACCCCATTTTCCGATAGAGCCAGTTAGTGTGTGTGTATGTATTATATATTACATATATATTATAGTATACTTAGTATTATATACACACACTGATATTATTATATATCTGTATAGTATATATGCTAATTATCAATTAGTATATATTATATATCTATGTAGAGAGCTGTGTATCTATATGTTTATCTGTATCTGTGTCTTGCTATTGCTGTAGCAAGAACATCCTTTCTTTAGCATTTCCACTGTCACTCGTAATCTCTTTCCTAGATGGTTGAAATAGCCAGATTGGCTGTCTTTGTGCTGACTTCCTAATCCGAAACAACCTAAATTAAATGTATATCTGACCATGTCACCTAACCTTAGGAGTCTGTAGCCCAGTATAATGTTCAAGGTCCTCAGTTTAGTCCAGTGGCTCTCAACCAGGAGATTTTGCCCCTTCAGGGCCATTTGACAACGTCTGGAGACATTTTTGTCTGTCACAGTGGGGAATGGGACGTGCATGGGCTGTTGACACCTGGTGCGTGAAGGCCAGGGATGCTGTTAAACATCCTGTAACACTCAGGACAGCCACCGTAACACAAATCATTCCGCTCAACAGGTCAGCAGTGCTGAGGTTGGAAACCCGAGTTCAGCCCATGGGAGCTCCCTGATAAGCTTCTACTCACATCAGGTTCCAGCTTCATTGCTGCCCTTACATCTTGGCCTCTAGCCAAGGTGAATTACTGTCAGATCTCTCGGTCATTTCAACAGTTCCCAAACTGTGTGTGGCATCTCTAGGCCTTTGTCCTGGCTGGCCTTCCTGCTTTGAACATGCTTCCTTTGGCTTCTTCAGCTATGAGCTCACCTTCTCATTCTCTTGTGTATCCCCTTGAGTCTTACGTCCTTTAGGAGGCCTTTCACTCCCCTTGGGCCCTTTCTCTGCATGTCCACAGCCCTCTGCCTTCTTCTCTCACTTGACTTATCACACTGTAATGAGATGGATTTTAGTCTACCATGGTATCTTTTTGGACCTGACTCTCCCACCCTTCAGTGAGTTCAGAAAAGTCTGGGACCATTCCTCCTACATCTTTGTATCCCCAGATGCTTGGCCCTATCTGGGCACATAATCTCAGTAATTATGTGTTGAGTGACAAGGAGAACAAATCCAGATCAATGGCCATCTTATAACAGAAGCTACTGGACTCTTTTGCAATGTTATAAGATGAACCACTTGAGCAAGGATTCTGTCCCATCATTCTTGTGGCTGCTGTGTGCCCCAGATTGTCAAGGATAGTCCCATTTCACTAACAGGAGTTAAAACATATTGATCCTTAGCTCCTCTAAGCCAGGAACATGCAAGGATTTAATTTTTTTTTTAATTATTCAATATAAAATTCTACTGAATCCCAACTCTTATACAACTTTGCATTATTTCCATTTTACAGATGTGGAAAATGAGGCTGGCAAGTTAAGAAAATACATTATACATAATTGATGAAGCCAGAGTTTAACCTAGGCATTCAGACCCCAGAGACCACCCGCTCAGCTGCTGTGTTGTACCCATCCTTTGTCAGATCCACTGTCCTGATTTGTGGTCCCCTGGGGACACAGTTTCAGTGGGTCTGCATTTTAGAGATGAAGAAATTGAGCTTGTAGGAAATAATCATCAATGACACATCCCCGTATAACATCCAAACTAGAAATTGAAGTCTTTCCACACAACAATATCTCAAGGATCCAACTAAGCCTATATTTGTCAAAATTTGCCCATCTGTTGGGGCAAAGAAGCCTGCATTTGCAGGTCTCACATGAGAACAGACCCTCAGAGTCTTAGTGTCCACCTTGGGGATCTGCCACAAATAGATCTTTGGTAATTACTTAAGTCCCTAGAAATCTTTCCCAGATCTGAGACAGCTTTAATTCCTGCTGGGACAAGTTCTACATCCTGGGAGGTCTTTGTGCTGAATCCCATTTGCTACAGATCTCTAAAAGCTTCCAGGCTGCTTAACTCTACCCAAACTTTTTGGTTTAAAAATACATTTCCAATCAGTGGGTCTGGGTGCATTCTTTGTGCCTAGAGAATGCCGTTCCCTTCAACTTTGGAGCAGGCTAGTACACAGCACAGACCAAAAAATGTGACATTCTGTTTCCAGACTGAATGGGCTAAAAGCACAGTGTGGGCTGAGGGGTTTCCCACACAAATCTAAGAAGAGGTCTTTGCTTTTCCAGGGTGGTCCAGTGGCCTTGGATTGCAGTTGGCCCTATTTGCTGGGGTCCTTTGGGAAATCTCTTACTGCAGAAATTCTCTTTTTCTTTCTTTACTCTATAAGGCACTTTTTCCATAGTGGAAAAATAGCCTACTTTCAAGGTTGTCATTTATAATTCCTGACGTGCTGTAGATATGCGCTTTGCAAGCACCCATCTTAACATCAGTACCAGGAAGTTCAGTTCAGTCCAGTTGCTCAGTTGTGTCTGACACATTGCAACCCCATGGACTGCAGCACACAAAGCTTCCCTGTCCATCACCAACTCCCAGAGCTTACTCAAACTCATGTCCATCGAGTTGGTGATACCATCCAAAGATCTCATCCTCTGTCCTTCTCTTCTCCTCCTGCCTTCAATCTTCCCAGCATCGGGGTCTTTTCTAATGAGTCAGTTCTTCGCATCAGGTGGCCAAAGGATTGGAGTTTCAGCTTCAGCACCAGTCCTTCCAATGAATATTTAGGACTGATTTCCTTTAGAATTGACTGATTTGATCTCATTGTTGTCCAAGGGACTTTCAAGAGTCTTCTCCAGCACCACAGTTCAAAAGCATCAATTCTTTGGCACTCAGCTTTCTTTATAGTCCAACTCTCACATCCATACAGGACTACTGGAAAAAACATAGCTTTGATTATATGGACCTTCGTTGGCAAAGTAATATGTCTGCTTTTTATATGCTGTTTACATTGATCATAGCTTTTCTTCCAAGGGGCAAGGGTCTTTTAATTTCATGGCTGCAGTCACCATCCACAGTGATTTTGGACCACAAGAAAATAAAGTCTCTCACTGTTTCCATTGTTTCTCCATCTATTTGCCATGAAGTGATGGGACCGGATGCCATGATCTTCATTTTCTGAATGCTGAGTTTTAAGCCAACTTTTTCACCCTCCTCTTTCACCTTCATCAAGAGGCTCTTTAGTTCCTCTTTACTTTCTGCCATAAGGGTGGTGTCATCTGCATATCTGAGGTTATTGATATTTCTCTCAGCAATCTTGATTCCAGCTTTTGCTTCATCCAGCAATTTCACATGATGTACACTGCATATAAGTTAAATAAACAGGGTGACAATATACAGCCTTGACATACTCCTTTCCCATTTTGGAACCAGTTTGTTGTTCCATGTTCAATTCTAACTGTTGCTTCTTGACCTGCATACAGATTTCTCAGGAGTCAGGCAAGGTGGTCTGGGATTCCCATCTCTTGAAGAATTTTCCAGTTTGTCATGATCTGCACAGTCAAAGTCTTTGGCCTAATCAATAAAGCAGAAGGAGATGTTTTTCTGAAATTCTCTTGCTTTTTCTATGATCCAACAGATGTTGGCAACTTGATCTCTGGTTCCTCTGACTTTTCTAAATCCAGCTTGAATATCTGGAAGTTCATGGTTTGTGTACTGTTAAAGCCTGGCTTGGAGATTTTGAGCATTATTTTGCTAGCGTGTGAGATGATTGCAATTGTGTGGTACTTTGAACATTTTTTGTCATTGCCCTTCTTTGAAATTGGAATGAAAACTGACCTTTTCCAGTCCTGTGGCCACTGCTGAGTTATCCAAATTTGCTCGCATATTGAATGCCGCACGCTCACAGCATTATCTTTTAGGGTTTGAAATAGCTCAACTGGAATTCCATCACCTCTGCTAGCTTTGTTCATAGTGATGCTTCCTAAGGCTCACTTGATTTCACATTCCAGGATGTCTGGCTCTAGGTGAGTGATCACACCATCGTGGTTATCTCGGTCATGAAGATCTTTTTTGTATAGTTCTTTTGTGTATTCTTGCCACCTCTTAATATCTTCTGTTTCTGTTAGGTCCATACCATTTCTGTCCTTTATCGAGCCCATCTTTGCATGAAATGTTCCTTTGGTATCTCTGATTTTCTTGAAGAGATCTCTAATCTTTCCCATTCTATTGCTTTCCTCTATTTCTTTGCACTGATCACTGAGGCAGGCTTTCTTATCTCTTCTTGCTATTCTTTGGATCTCTGCATTCAGATGCTTATATCTTTCCTTTTCTCCTTTGCCTTTAGCCTCTCTTCTTTTCTCAGCTATTTGTAAGGCCTCCTCAGACAGCCATTTTGCTTTTTTGCATTTCTTTTTTTGGGGGATGGTCTTCATCACTGCCTCCTGTACAATGTCATGGGCCTCCATCCATAGTTCTTTAGGCACTCTATCAGATCTAATCCCTTGAATGTATTTGTCACTTCCACTGTATAATCATAGCGGATTTGATTTAGGTCATACCTGAATGGTCTGGTGGTTTTCCCTACTTTCTTCAATTTAAGTCTGAATTTGGCAATAAGGAGTTCATGATTTGAGCCACAGCCAGCTTCTGATCTTGTTTTTGCTGACTGTATAGAGCTTTTCCATCTTTGTCTGCAAGGAATATAATCAATCTGATTTCGTTATTGACCATCTGGTGATGCCCATGTGTAGAATCTTCTCTATACATATTGTTGGAAGAGGGTGTTTACTATGACCAGTGATTTCTCTTGGCAAAACTCTATTAGCCTTTGCCCTGCTTCATTTTGTACCCCAAGGCCAAATTTGCCAGTTATTCCAGGTAACTCTTGACTTCCTACTTTGCATTCCAGTCCCCTATGATGAACAGGACATCTTTTTTGGTTGTTAGTTCTAGAAGGTCCTGTAGGTCTTCATAGAACCATTCTGCTTCAGCTTCTTCAGCTTTACTGGTTGGAGCATAGATGTGGATTACTGTGATATTGAATGGTTTGCCTTGGAAATGTACAGCTATCATTCTTTCATTTTTGAGATTGCGCCCACGTACTGTATTTTGGACTCTTTTGTTGACTATGAGGGCTACTCCATTTCTTCTAAGGTATTCTTGCCCACAGTAGTAGATATTATGTTATCTACATTAGACAGCTAAGGTGAGGGAAGCTTAAGAGGTAAAGTAGGTAAAGTAACTTATCCAAGTTTGCATGCCTATCCAAGCAAATACAGAGACATGATTTTAACCCAGTATCAGAGTCAGAATTTTCACACAGCATTCTTTAGCTTCAAACTCTTTTTCACCAAATGTTAATACTCAATCCCAATATGTTATAATGATCCCCTGTGCTTTGCTGTTTCTCTAATTTTTGTTCTTTAAAGAAAAATGGGTGTTCATTTTTCTTTAAAGAAAATGAACACCCATCTATCCCACAATGCTTTGCATCAAGGACTCTGTGGCTCCAGATCTTCTACTGGAAACATCTTCTCATCCCAGGGTGTACTGCCTGCCTGGCCATGTTGAAGTCTCTATTACATCCATGTTCAGCTTCCCAGGTGATCAGCACAGGTGGCTGGGTGAGCCTCCCTGTTCCCTCATAGAGTGATACCCCTCTTTCCTTTGGAGCTCAGTGTCTACCCTCAGGAGGAGTGCTGACACCTACATGATCTTTGCGTTGTAGAACACACCATCCTATTCTTGAAGTTCTTTCGACCTTACCTTAATCTTTTCTGAAGTACCATTCCCAGACAGCTTGCTTGGGTAAATTTAGTTGCCAAGAAGATATATCTCCAGTTATTTCAAATATGGAGCCAATGTGGTGCTATGTATGCAGAAAGCTGTGCTTTGACTCCATCAGGTCTGGTTCCCAGCTTTTCCAAATAGCTGTTTGAACATGGGCAAGTCCCTTAAGTTTGCTGAAGCTCATTGTCCTCATCTGTGTATGGCGATCATAAGGCCTACCTCCCAGGATTATTTTGAGAATTGCTTGGATAGAGCTTGTCATAGTGCCACCTTATAAATAAATGGTGCTCATGATGCCCATTATTATTGTAAGCACCCCTTCCCTGAAAATCTAGGTGATGCTTCATCCTAAGCAGCTTTTATAATTTGTGTGCATGGGGGGGTGGTGAATTCTTGTCTCATTCCTTCCAGGATAGGTTGGAATAAATCCTTTGTGCAAATGATACACTGTAGTTCATGAACAGACTGTGTGATTCTGTAATTTTTTTCACAAGTGAAGCTTGATATACGTGCTTATTTCACATGGTGGTGTTAAGGATTAAGAAGATCAACTGAACATTGAAATGCCTTTGTAAACTATAAAGTAGCATGTATTTCTGTTTATGATTTTTTTAATCAAATTTTTTCCATTATACTTGACATAATATAATGCTTACATTTTAAGTTTATACTTTGATGAGTTTTAACAAATGTATGGTACAAGGGCAACTGCCACCTCAATATGACACAAAATAGTTCCATCACTCCAGAAATTTCTCTCATGGTCTTTGTAGGTTCCCTCCCCGCCACCCCATCCTTGCCTAAGGCTGACAGTTACCAGATTTCTATTACAATTAATTAGCTTTACAAGATCAAGAGCTTCATGTAAATGGAATCATATTGGGTGTGTTCTATCATGTCTGGACTCTTTCACTCCATGTTTGAGACTCATTCATGTTGTTGCATCTCTTAGTAGCTCATTTGTTTTTATTGCTGAGTAGTATTCCATTGTTTAAATACACTTCAGTTTGGTTATCTACTCACCAGCTGATAAACTTTTGGGTTATTTCCAGTTTGGGGCTATTATGAATAAAAGTTACTTAAATATTCACATAAAATCATTTTGTGAATATGTTTTCATTTCTTTTAGGCAGCTACCTATGATTGAAATTGCTGAGTTGTAAGATAAGTCTATGATTAACTTTGGAAGAAACCATGTAGTGGTTGTAACATTTTACTATACAAGTAGCGCTGTATAAGCTGCCCCTTATCCTTGTCAACACTTGGTATAATTATTGGTCTATTAATTATAGCAATTTTGTAAGTATATCATGGAGTCTGATTGATGATTAAAGATGTTTACTATCTTTATTCACTTATGGTCATTCAAATATTTTCTTTAATTAGGTATCTCTTTAAATCTTTGGTGTATTTGTTTATTTTTCTTTCTCTTCTTATCAAGTTGGAGGAGTTCTTTTTATTTTCTAATTCTTTGTCATATATCTGTATTATGAATATTTTCTTCCAGTGGTTGACATTTTCCATTTCTTAGTAGTATCTTTTAAAGAACAGAGCATTTCAATTTTGATGATAAATTTATAATTTTTTTCTTTCATGTTGCATGCTTTTTGTGTCTTGTTTAAGGAATTTGCATTTCATTTGCCTACCCAAAGTATATAAAGATTTTCTCCTTTGTTTTCTTCCAGAGTTCTTACAATTTCACCCTTTATGCTATGTCTGTGATTCATTTTAAATTAACTTTGTGTATGACATGAAATAGGAATGGAGATTATGGGTTTTTATTTGGGGGAAGAGTTTGGCACAAGGATGTACAGCGGTTGCAGAACCCCATGTTGAAAATACTCTTGTTTCACATTGAATTACACTGGTGTATTTTGCAAAAATCAGCTGGCCATATATGTGTGAGTTTATGTCTGGACTTTCTAGTCTTTCTTGTTGATCTATTGATGAATCTGTATCCTTAGTCAATAGGTGAGGTCTTGCTTAACAAAGTTTATGGTAAATCTTTGCATTATGTTGTGTAACTCATCTGACCTTTGTCCTTTTTTAATACTACTTTTGCTATTTGTGGCCCTTTGCATCTCCATATACATTTTTGAGTCATCTTGTCTTCTAGAATTTTAGCTAAGTTTGCACTGGATCCACGAATCAATTTGTAGAGAATGGACGTATTAACAATACTGAGCTTGCTGCCCATAAACATATACCTATATATTTATTTAGATTTTTAAAAACCTATTTCATAAAATTTGCTAGTGTTCAGTGTGGAGGTTTTGTACATCTTTAATTAATTTATTTTAAAGAATGTTATACTTTTCATGCTATTGCAAATGCTATTTTAAAATTTAATTTTCTCATTATTTGCTCTGAGTTTTAACATTTATAGAAGGAAAACTAGCTTGGTACCAGATATTCTATCATAAGCCAAAAGCAAGGTTTTATTTTTTTTTATTTTATTTTTTTTTAATTTTAGAACATTTATATATACAAGGTTTTATTTTTAATAATAAATACAGGAATGTTGAAGTATCTCCTCATGAACTGCTATTTTTCTTCTTTCTAACATGCTCTTAGGACTCTAAACAAAATAGACACTTATTTTGGTCTCTGTTAGATTCCAAAGCATTAAACAGATGGGCAGATTGTGTGTGTGTGTGTGCGCGCGCGCGTGCACACATGTGTGCTCTTGATGCTACTACTTGAATTTCATAAATTCTGTTCTGGAGAAATTTACCAGTATCACTTTGTTGGCGGGCAGGGAAGGGCATCAATAAACTAAGACCAATTTGTGAGCATAGCAGGTATAATATTATTTTTGGTTCATTCACAAGTCTGAGAAGCATCTCAAACTACCCAATGCCCAATTAGAAGCATTGCTGAAATATTAGCTGAATGGCCAAGCAAGTCCCCCCATCCCCAAAGAAAACAGGGTAAATATTGACTTATTCAAAAAAGTTGTTATATTTGCATTTGAGGCACTTTTGGAGACTTGATGAAGGTATTAACAAAAAAAAAGAATAAGACTGAAAAATAGCCCATTCATGTAACTTCTTTATTGTTGTTCAATTGCTAAGTCCTGTCCGACTCTTTGCAGTCTCATGGGCTGTAGTACACCAGGCTCCTCTGTCCTCCACTATCACCCGGAGTTTGCTCAAATTCATGTCCACTGAGTTGGTACCATCTCATCCTCTGCACCCTTCTCTTTTTGCTTTCACTCTTTCCCATTATTAGGATCTTTTCCAGTGCGCTGGCTCTTCACATCAGGTGGCCAGAGTATTGGAGCTTCAGCTTCAGCATCAGTCCTTCTAATGAACATTCAGGGTTGATTTCCTTTAAAATTGACTGTTTTGTTCTCCTTGCAGTCCAAGGGACTCTCAAGAGTCTTCTCCAACACCACAGATCAAAAGGATCGATTCTTTAGCACTCAGATTTCTTTATGGTCCAACTCTCACATCCATACATGACTCCTGGAAAAACCATAACTTTGACTAGAGGGACCTTTGTCGGCAAAATGATGTCTCTGCTTTTTAATATACTGTCTAGGTTTGTCATAGCTTTCCTTCCAAGGAGCAAGGGTCTTTTATATTCCTGGCTGTAGTCACCATCCGCAGTAATTTTGGAGCCCAGGAAAATAAAGTCTCTCACTGTTTTCATTGTTTCCCCAACTATTTGCCATGAAGTGATGGGACCACATGCCATGATCTTTGTTTTTTGAATGTTGAGTTTTAAGCCAGCTTTTTCACTCTCCTCTTTCACCTTCATCAAGAGGCTCTTTAGTTCCTCTTCACTTTCTGTCATAAGCATGGTGTCATCTGCATATCTGAGATTATTGATATTTATCCTAGCAATCTTGATACTAGCTTGTGATTCATCCAAGTTGGCATTTCTAATTATGTGCTCTGCATAGAAGTTAAATAAGCAGGGTGACAATATACAGCCTTGTCGTACTCCTTTCCCAATTTTGAACCAGTCAGGTGTTCCATGTCTGGTTCTGTTTCATCTTGACTCTCATATAGGTTTCTCAGGAAACCCCATGGACAGTAGCCCACCAGGCTCCTTCTGTCCATGGGATTTCCCAAGAATACAGGAGTAGGTTGCCATTTCATTCTCTAGGGATCTTCCTAACCCAGGGATTGAATCATGTCCCCTGCATTGGCAGGTAGATTTTTTTTTACTACTGAGCCATCAGGGAAGCCCACATAAGTTCTTAGACAAAAGAACATCATGTTATTGATAATGACATATTTTTGTGTCATACTTTCTACTTTTTAAAACATTTTCACTTTCCACATTAAACATATGTTTCTAGGTACACATATATATTCTCTTCCATCTGCCTTGAGCACCACTCCTTTCCCTCTCTGACCGTTTAGTCATTCTTCAACAATAATCTAATTTGTTCCCAACCTCCCCACTTCTACCTCCATAACTTTATTACAACTCCTGTCATAATATTCCTCCTTCTGCCTTGCTCCACAACTTCTTGATGTCCCCATGATACTTTTTACATTCAATCATATTGTTAGCAAATACTACTTATGCCTCAATTCTGCTCAAAATATAGTGTCATTGAAACATCACAGGCATTTTCAAATACTCGAGGTAGAATTTGTAGAGTTTTTCTTCCTTTCTATGAGTGTAATTCTGCTAGCATTTGGGATTTGTTTTAGGCATCTTCTTTTCCCACATTTGAGGAAGGGGAATCAATCCTCAATGCATGCAGACAGAGGTACGCAAGCTATGCCGGAGGTCACATGATTTCTGAAAAAATGAATTCAGGGGCAGCACTGAGGGTGGGAGTAGGAGCAGCTCAAGGTCAAAGGTCCTGGGTGCTGGTCCTGACTTTGTCAGCAACCAACTTGGTGACCAGCCCAACGCTTGCCACACAAAAAAGTACTTATTGATGAGTAAATGAACTTTAAAAAGTTGCTAACCTCTGTTTGCCCTTGTTTCTACAACTCAGAATAAAGGAGTTGGAGCTGATGGTCTCTAATGCCATTTCAGCTTTATAATTCATAAACTTCTTATGATTCTTTAGTACCTAAATCTGTCATTATAGTAAAACTTATTGTTTAGATAACAGGTAAAGGAGTCTAGAAATAGCATTTATAGAGTGCACTTTTTGCTATCTTTGGGGATGTTTAAACATAAGAAATCATACTGATCCATCCTACCCTCTCATTTCTATGGGTTCTGGTAGATTTTCATTATCTTTCTAGCTTCTCCAAGTCAACTTTCAAGTGAGCAAGGATTAAGAACCAATCTTCTAGGATGAGACAGAAAGGGATGAACTGCTCTATGAAGAGAGATGAGTGCTTTAGACTTGGCATAGTCATTATGTACATGCAAATGTGTATTTCTAATGCACTTGAAGCTGAGCTAAGTAAATATTCCATTTCCTTCAAGTTGATTGATTGATTTCCTTAATTACCTCATTTATACCTTCTATAAAGATAAATTTAGTATAATTCCTATCGCAGATTGCAAGTAAGTGGAAGGTTTGAGTTAATGAACTCTTACTGTGTATGTTTGTGTGCATGCTCAGTCATGTCTGACTCTTCGCAACCCCATGGATTGTAGCCAATCAGGCTCCTCTGTCCATGGGATTTTCCAGGCAAAAATATTGGATGCCATTTCCTTCTTCTGAAAGAACTCTTACTTCAAATGCTATATAAGGATGTTTGATAGAATAGACATTTTCTTGGGCAGGATAATCTTTGGATTTGGTTTGCTCCATGAAATATGACCCTGTTCCTTGGCTGCCAAAAAGAAATCCACCTTGTTGCACAGCCATTGTCCTTCTCTTTCATTGTTTGGGAGATTGATTACCGTAGGTTGTGCTCCTTCTGAAGGAAAACTGGTCAGATTTGATCATGTCAAGTGACATAGAGCACAGAGCTTTGTGCACCCTTTGGATGCTGGGTTCTAGAATCAAGGTCTAGATCCATGTTATTTTCTGAATCACCCTATGTATGAGTTTGCTAGGGCTACCATAACAAAATGCCACAGAATGGGTCACTTAAAGAGCAGAGATTTCTTTTCTCAGAGTTCTGGAGGCTAGAAGTCCAAGATCAAAGTTCAGCAGGTTTGGTTTCTGTGGAGGCCTTTTTCCTTGGCTTGCAGATCTTGGCCATCTTCTCGCTGTGTCCTCACATGGCCTGTTCTCTGGGTGCACACATCCTGGTGCTTCTCCTCCTTATAAGGACACCAGTCATATTGGATTAAGGCCCCGCCACAGTGGCCTCATCTGACTTTAATTACCTCTTTAAAGATCCTGTCTCAAATACGGTCACATTCTAAGATACCTCGGGATTAGGATTTCAACATACAAATTTGGGGAAGGGACACAATTCAGTCCATGACAGACTCTTGGGGACCTGAGCATCTGCATTGATCTGATAGCACATCCATTCTCTCCTGCATTTCTTAGGGATTTTTTCCCTTCCAGGCTGACTTTGTGTGGTTTATATTAGATGCAGACCCTCTGGGTCACTGAGAAATAATATTCACTTCTCCTGTGAGAGGAAGCATAGGGAAGAAGAACCATTTGCCTCTCTTTAGACCCTAACATGTCACAGAGGTGAAATACAGTGACCCTACTGAAAAAATTGTTCAGAAAAAGAAAGCAGCCTGGTTTCTGTGTTTAGTGACAGTGCAAGAAAGAGACTCTCTCTGAAGGGAGGCAGTCCTGGGTCTATCAGGAATGGTGCAATTCATAACTCACAGCCATACTGCTGTGTTGGTAGGCATATGCAAGATTTTGTCACAAGTCCGAGTTCTGTGGTGTGTGTGTATTTAACCATAGATTGATTCATGATGCTTACACTGGAGGGCTGATCAGAGTCTAGTCCTAGGCCTGCTGCTGTTAGACATGGCATGGCAGGAAAACCCACTGGAGCCTGGTGGGCCATGTGCAGAAAGCTACAGCTGTACAACCCCGAGGATAAGGTTAATAGAACCCTGTATTACAAGGGCTTCCCAGGTGGTATTAATGGTAAAGAACCCGCCTGACAATGCAAGAGACATAAAAGATGCGGGTTTGATCCCTGGGTCAGGAAGATCCCCCGGAGAAGGGCATGGCAACCTACTCCAGTATTCTTGCCTGGAGAATCCCATGGACAGAGGAGCCTGGTGGGCTGAAGTCCACGGGGTCGCAGAGTTGGACACACTGAAGTGATTTAGCATGTAAACATATATTACTCAAAGGTGAAGCTTGAGTGACTTTGTTCTTCTCTGAGGCCTACCTATCATCAGACACAGGAAATCTGATGGATCTGGGAGGCTCCTTGCCCTGGCTCCGCTAACAAGCTCTGCTTTCATGCAGAGTGGTACCAAAGGCTGCCACAGGGCTCGAAGGCCTGAGGCCTGTGTGAGAGTAATGACAAGGATGGTGGATAGGGAGTATGGCTGGATTCTAATTGCAATACTTGGAGCAGTTTATTTAATTCCCTGCAGGTCTCAGTTTCCTCTGGCACCTTCAGTTTCCTCTGGCACCTTCTAGCTCTAAAACGCACATTGTTCAGGCAGAAATTCTCTTGAAGCACCTGCAAATGTTAGAACAAGTGGATTTACCCAGGATTTATTCGGGATCTCAGAATCGCATGAACTTTATTAGATGGGAGTTTATGTTTTTAAAGTACACTGGTCTGCAGGGCAGCAATGGAGACATGGACATAAGGAAGACTTGTGGATATCAGAGGGGAAGGAGAGGGTGGGCCAAACTGAGAGAGTAACATGCAAACATACACATTACCATATGTAAAACTAGATGGCCATGGGAATTTGCTGTACGACACAGGGAGCTCAAATCTGGTTCTCTGTGATAAGCTAGACGGGTAGGATGGGGTGGGAGGTGGGAGGGAGGTTTAAGAGAGAGGGGACGTATGTGTACCTATGGCTGATTCATGTTGATATATGGCAGAAACCAACTCAATATTATAAAGCAATTGTTCTCCTATTAAAAATAAATACATAAAAAAAGAACACTGATTTTCACAAATCTCTTAAGAAAATGAAACAGAAAGTTTTTAAAAATATATCTTTAAGAATGTGTTCAAGTGGCTTTCAGTTCAGTTCAGTTCAGTTGCTCAGTCGTGTCTGACTATTTGCGACCCCATGAATCGCAGCACGCCAGGCCTCCCTGTCCATCACCAACTCCTGGAGTTCACTCAGACTCATGTCCATCGAGTCAGTGATGCCATTCAGCCATCTCATCCTCTGTCGTCCCCTTCTCCTCCTGCCCCCAATCCCTCCCAGCATCAGAGTCTTTTCCAATGAGTCAACTCTTCGCATGAGGTGGCCAAAGTACTGGAGTTTCAGCTTCAGCATCATTCCTTCCAAAGAAATCCCAGGGCTGATCTCCTTCAGAATGAACTAGTTGGATCTCGTTGCAGTCCAAGGGACTCTCAAGAGTCTTCTCCAACACCACAGTTCAAAAGCATCAATTCTTCGGCACTCAGCTTTCTTCACAGTCCAACTCTCACATCCATACATGACCACTGGAAAAACCATAGCCTTGACTAGACGGACCTTTGTTGGCAAAGTAATGTACAGGAAAATAAATCATGCCTTTTTGAAAATGTTTACTTTTTAATAGGTCAAATTACTGGCACTGAGTAATCAAGGTGCTTACTCATATAATGACATGTAGAAATTGTTTATGTAGTAGACATTCTTTGTGTCTGAAAAACAGATAAAGGAATTAGAAGACAGGAATTCCCTGGCAGCCCTATGGTTAGGACTCAGCACTTTCACACCCATGGGTCCAGGTTCAATGCCTGGTCAGGGAACTAAGGTCTTGCAAGTTACCATAGCACTGCCAAAAAAGAAAAAAAGAAATTAAGGCTTATACATATGGACACCTGCATTATTTATTTCTGCACTCTTTGTGATAGAGAGGACAAAACACCTGTCACCTTTAAGGAAAGGATCAGGCTGAGTTTCCTTCTTTTTTGTGATCACTGAAAGCTGATAATTTCATTCCAGTATTTATTTATTTATTTTTATTTTTTTTTAATTTTATTTTATTTTTAAACTTTACATAATTGTATTAGTTTTGCCAAATATCAAAATGAATCCGGCACATTCCAGTATTTAAAGTATTTATTGTTGTTTAGTCACTAAGTTTTGTTCACTAACTTTTTGTGACCCTATGGACTGCAGCAGGCCAGGCTCCCCTGTCCTCCACTACCTCCTGGAGTTTGCTCAAATTCATGTCCACTAAGTCAGTGATGCTGTCTAACCATCTCATCCTCTGCCGCCCTCTTCTCCTCCTGCCTTCAATCTTTCCCATCATTAGGGTCTTTTCTAATGAGTCAGCTCTTCGCATCAGGTGGCCAAAGTATTGGAGCTTCAGCTTCAGCAACAGTCCTTCCAATGAACAGTCAGGGATGATTTCCTTTAGAACTGACTGATTTGATCTCCTTGCAGTTCATGGGACACTCAAGAGTCTTCTCCAGCATCACAGTTCGAAAGCATAAATTCTTCAGTGCTCAACCACTTTTATGGTCCAACTCTCACAACTGTACATGACTACTGGAAAAACCATAGCTTTGACTATGCGGACCTTTGTCAGCAAAGTGATGTCTCTGTTTTTTTTTTTTTAATTTTATTTTATTTTTAAACTTTACAATATTGTATTAGTTTTGCCAATATCGAGATGGATCTGCCACAGGTATACATGTGTTCCCCATCCTGAACCCTCCTCCCTCCTCCCTCCCTATACCATCCCTTTGGGTCATCCCAGTGCACCAGCCCCAAGCATCCAGTATCGTGCATCGAACCTGGACTGGCAACTCGTTTCATACATGATATTATACATGTTTCAATGCCATTCTTTGCCATTTCAATGCCAAATCTTCCCACCCTCTCCCTTTCCAACAGAGTCCATAAGACTGTTCTATACATTAGTGTCTCTTTTGCTGTCTCGTACACAGGGTTATTGTTACCATCTTTCTAAATTCCATATATATGCATTAGTATACTGTATTGGTGTTTTTCTTTCTGGCTTACTTCACTCTGTATAATAGGCTCCAGTTTCATCCACCTCATTAGAACTGATTCAAATGTATTCTTTTTAATGGCTGAGTAATACTCCATTGTGTATATGTACCACAGCTTTCTTATCCATTCATCTGCTGATGGACATCTAGGTTGTTTCCATGTCCTGGCTATTATAAACAGTGCTGCGATGAACACTGGGGTACACGTGTCTCTTTCCCTTCTGGTTTCCTCAGTGTGTATGCCCAGCAGTGGGATTGCTGGATCATAAGGCAGTTCTATTTCCAGTTTTTTAAGGAATCTCCACACCGTTCTCCATAGTGGCTGTACTAGTTTGCATTCCCACCAACAGTGTAAGAGGGTTCCCTTTTCTCCACACCCTCTCCAGCATTTATTGCTTGTAGACTTTTGGATCGCAGCCATTCTGACTGGTGTGAAATGGTACCTCGTAGTGGTTTTGATTTGCATTTCTCTGATAATGAGTGATGTTGAGCATCTTTTCATGTGTTTGTTAGCCATGTGTATGTCTTCTTTGGAGAAATGTCTATTTAGTTCTTTGGCCCATTTTTTGATCGGGTCATTTATTTTTCTGGAGCTCACACCTATGGATAGATCAACTAAATAGAAAATTAACAAGGAAACACAAACTTTAAACGATACAATAGACCAGTTAGACCTAATTGATATCTATAGGACATTTCATCCCAAAACAATGAATTTCACCTTTTTCTCAAGCGCACATGGAACCTTCTCCAGGATAGATCACATCCTGGGCCATAAATCTAGCCTTGGTAAATTCAAAAAAATAGAAATCATTCCAAGCATCTTTTCTGACCACAATGCAGTAAGATTAGATCTCAATTACAGGAGAAAAACTATTAAAAATTCCAACATATGGAGGCTGAACAACACGCTGCTGAATAACCAACAAATCACAGAAGAAATCAAAAAAGAAATCAAAATTTGCATAGAAACAAATGAAATGAAAACACAACAACCCAAAACCTGTGGGACACTGTAAAAGCAGTCCTAAGGGGAAAGTTCATAGCAATACAGGCACACCTCAAGAAACAAGAAAAAAGTCAAATAAATAACCTAACTCTACACCTAAAGCAACTAGAAAAGGATGTCTCTGGTTTTTAATATGGTGTCTAGGTTTGTCATAGCTTTCTTTCCAAGTAGCAAATATCTTTTAATTCCATGGTTGCAGTCACCATCTGCAGTGATTTTAGAGTCCAAGAAAAGAAAATCTGTCACTGTTTCCACTTTTCTCCCTTCTATTTGTCATGAAATGATGGGACCAGATGCCATGATCTTAGTTTTTTGAATGTTGAGTTTTAAGCCAGCTTTTTCACTCTCCTCTTTCACCCTCATTGAAAGACTCTAGTTCCCTCTTTACTTTCTGCATTTCTAATGTTTGCAGAAGGTATCATCTGCATATCTGAGGTTGTTGCTATTTCTCTTGGCAATGTTGACTCCAGCTTGTGATTCATCCAGCCTGGCATTTGAAGTCCTCTGCTTAGAAGTTAGATAAGCAGGTGACAGTATGTAGCCTTGTCATATTCCTTTCCCAATTTGGAAAATATAGGTCATGAAAATAGTTTTCTTTCTAACTATAATACTAATAAAAACAAATTAATAATACAGTCATTATATCCTATCTTATGAATTTGTCATTAATAAAGTGACAAAACTAAAAGCTATGATGTATTAATTTAATCACGGTGATTGCTTCTTATCAGTGTAAATGTTCTCCATCTTGCCTTCAATTCAACAGATCAACGTGTCATTGGGGTGAGAACATCTTTTAAAATATCTAGTGTGAGCATCAATTTCAGATTTTCACGTAGGTACAGTTCCTGCCCTCTCAGCCCAGATCAAGCTCACCTCCACAGTTTCCTCCTGGGCACTGGAATGGCTACTTAGTCACTCAGGCTCATCACTCCCTGCCACCCATAATGCTTCCCTTTCTTCTCACCAAGTCATATTGGCTCTGCTTAAATTCATCCTCTCTTTGCTACTGCACAGCTGTTGCCCTGAACTCAGCTTTCCTTAACACCACTTAACTTGAATCTCTTTCCATTTACAGGTTGAACTTTCTAAAGAATGAGTCTGGTCATCTCATTGTGCTTAAAACCTTCAGTGACTCTCCAGGCATGTGGAGTAAAACCCATACTCCTCCATTTGTCAGCTCATCCCCATCTCAAAATTCTTCACTTAATGTATGTGCAAGGTCCCTTTTTCATATATGTTTCATATACGTTTATATACCCAGGTTCAATCCCTGGGTTGGGAAGATCTCCTGGAGAAGGAAATGGCAACCCCCTCCAGTACTCTTGCCTGGAAAATCCCATGGACGGAGGAGCCTGGTGGGCCACAGTCCATGGGGTCACAAAGAGTCAGACCCGAGTGAGGGACTAAACTTTCTTTCTTATTTTCACTGGCTCCAGGGACTAGGCATCTTTGGGGACTATCACTTAGACTACCTGATTGTTCTAAAAAGCAAAGTAGGGATTTTTTCAGACCTCTCCCAGCTCTGTAACTCTATGGTGAGGCTTTTAGAAAGATGACTGAAATTATTGTATTAGATTCAGAAAGATTTAGGAGAGCAAGTGGAATAGTTGACAGAAAAACTGACTTGGGACACTGGGTTAGCTGTAGATCTGCCATGCATTGCTCTGCATCCTGGGCACCCATGGGTGGGCCTTTTATTCTGGAGCAGCAATCTCAGGACCATTGAATGTTCCATGACCTTTGAATTGAAGTGCTGTAAGTTGTATATATTAAAAGCAACTAAGTTGTGTTAAAGAGGTTAATGGGGGGCAATGTTTGTGCAGTATCCCAGGGCCAGACATACAATAAACATGTTTTAATAACTACAAATCTTGAACAAAAGCATCACCTCAGCCTTAATTAGCTATTTAGTAAACATCCACTGTGTACAGGATGTTTCCTGTGTATCATGAATACCAATCTCATAAATTAGGGCCAGTCTGCATGCTCTTCAAAGAGTTTAAGTACTCTGTTCAAGGCTACACAGTTAGTGAGTAAAGAATTGTCATATCCATTTGGATCCAAGTTTCGGCTCTTTCTCTTTGGTCCTGCTACCTGTGCGTACATGGTATAGAATTGATAGCAGCAGTGGAGTTGGACCATATACCTGACATTTCTAGAATAATTGGTAACATCACATTATTGGGGGTTTGGGCATTCTTGATGCAGTTAAATGCTTAGTTCTTTATGAACCTTCCTGTCAGGGTGGAGGAGAGCTCCATTTTTCTTGAAAGCAACAACTTTCCCTGCTCTAGACTGCATGGAGGGACCAAGGGAAATTTCTTCATTCCGTCTGGCTTCTTATACTGGTGCTCGTGGTCAGGATATGCACGTGCGGCACTTACGTGGCCAGTCATTCGCCAAGTTCCCTTGCCTTATGGAAACCAGATGGAAGCTGGAGTCGAGGTTCTCGGCCACAGAAGAGAGGCTTTCTGGATGGAATCGCTGAATGTAGGCGGCATAATCCTCTTTCCTCCTCCTCCTCTGCCCCACTTCTGCTTCTAAAAACTAAGAGTCAATTTCAGAGATACAGCTTTTCTCTGTTGCCCAGATACTTTTTTTTTTTTTTAATTTGTAATTGCAACTTTGTTTGTAGTAAAAGCTCTGTTTGGTTGTCATAATTGTAACCAAGAGGAATAATATCCACAAAACAGTCCTGTGCTAGCATATGCTTTGAATAGCCTAGATTGATAATGTGAGGTCTTACACAACTTTCGTAACTTCTACCAGCATTTTGGAAGAATTAAACAAATGCGCAGTAAGACAAACAAACAAAACCAAAAAAAAAAAAAAAAAGGAAGCTGGGAGAACAGGGAGGGAAAATGTCACAAATGTGTTGGTTACCAGTGAAACTCAACAAGATTGGTTCTGAGCCTTATCCTGGAGTTTTCAGGAAATCAGCATCTCAAAGAGTAGGAGTGATCTTAAAGCTCATCCAATGAATACATATCTAGCTATTTCCTATTGGAAGAGCCCAAGAGTAGTTATTTCTATCATGAAACATGATTGTTATATAACATCCTGCCTTCTAGTTATTAACTTTTGTAGTAGTAGAAGGAATGATGATAATTATAAAGGCAGAGCAGTTGTGGAATGGAAGATATGAAGGATTGACGATTCCATCAATAGTCACACACTAGTTACTTGCCTTGGGGAAAGTCCAGTACAGTGGTGAGAACATAGAATATGAGTCAGAAAGGCACTGGACTCTTACTTCTTGGCTGTGTGGCATTGAGGAATTCGTTTAACTTCTCTGAGTTTTCATTTTGACATCAGAAATAAAGTTAGGATGAACTTAAAACGTGACAAAACTCAGTCCTGGGAACATGACATGTGCTTTAAGAAGTGGTAGCTTCTGTATTTGTTATACTCATCCCACAAATTCTCTACAGGTAGTGTATCTACATCTGCCCTTCAGGTAAGCTTGAAGCAGAGGACTATAGGGGAATTCATCTTTGGACATAAGCCCTCTCCTCCACCCAGAGCCCCTCTCCATTTCTAGAAGGTTTTGGTCCTCTGTGGGGGAGTCCCAGTATGGTACAAGTTGGTACCAGATAGCCTTGAACTTGGCCTTCCCAGGTGGAGCAGTGGTAAAGAATCCACCTGCCAATGCAGGAGACGTGTGTTCGATCCCTGGGTCAGGAAGATCCCCTGGAGTAGGAAGTGGCAACCCACTCCAGTATTCTTGCCTGGAAAATTCCATGGACAGAGGAGCCTGGTGGGCTACAGAAAGAGTCAACACAACTGAGCGACTAAGCACGGCATAGCCTGGCAGCCTTGAACGCAGTCTCTGAGTACTGTGTGGAGACTAGTCACTTAGCGCAGGTCCAGGCGCACTGTGTAGACACAAAATAAATCTTCAGCTGAATAAAGGAATAAGGGAATGAATTGCTTTTTTCTATCCTTGTTTACCTGGAAATTTTTTAGCTCCTTCTTCAAGGTCCCATTTACATTATTTCTCCTAGACTTCCCCCCAGCTCCAGGCACTGACAGACGTATATTACAGCACAGGTCACAGCCTGTGTTCTTCAGTGACAGATAAATGGGATTTGCAAGGACAGGACTGTCACTTCGCATTCTCTGAACGTAGCCTGGCTTCTGGAAATTGATTTTTAAAGAAATTAATTGAGTAAATGAAAGAAAGGAATCCTAAAGACAGCGTCCCGACCTCTCCACTTCCCTCCCTTCTGGGTTACTTTTGTGGTCCCCAGCCTCAGGACCTTTACAGAGAATTGATTACCTCTTGCTTACTTCCTGCCCACTGTAAAGTCACCCTGATTTACTGCCAGTACTTAATGCGTATCTTGTCAGGAAGGGGGCCTAGAATATTAGAGTATTTCCTGAGTAGAAGCAGAAAGCCAAGGTGTGTCTCAGAGCTTAAAACAGATTGATTGATTAGGCAACCATGATTTTGGCTGAGTATTTTCAAGACCTTGGCCCACTGAAGAGATTCAGAGCATGAGCTGCTCCAACCCAAACAATTCTTTCTTCTTAATTTCTCTATTTCTTTTCAAGAAAGTGTTCTGCTCTCAGTCAACCCAAAGCCCATCTTCTCTTTCTTCCTCAGCACATTCAATCAGTTATCAGGTCTCATTAGTCCTACTCTGTTAACTTATGTAGATTTGCAGTATTGTTCCATGACTAGGGACTTCCTGGTGGTCCAGTGGTTAAGATTTTTGCCTTCTGAAGCAGGGGATAGGGGTTCCATCCCTGGTCAGAGAGCTAAGACCCCCACATGAAAGTGAAAGTGTTAGTTGCTCAGTTATGTCTGACTCTTTCTGACCCCGTTGGACTGTAGCCCACTAGGCTCCTCTGTCCATGGGCTTTCCCAGGCAAGAATACTGGATTGGGTTGCTGTTCCCTTCTCCAGGGGATCTTCCTAACCCAGGGATTGAACCCAGATCTCCTGCTTTGTGGGCAGATTCTTTACCATCTGAACCACCAGGGAAGCTAAGATCTCACATGCCTTACGGCCAAAAAACCAAAACATAAAACAGAAGCAATATTATAACAAATTCAGTAAAGACTTAAAAACATGGTCCACATCAAAACATTTTATTTTATATTGGAGTAGAGTTGATTCACAATGTTGTGTTAGTTTCAGGTGTATCCAGTACTTAGGAACTATTGAATTTAGGGTAAATCACTATATTCTCTGAGCTCTTGCATCTTCATAAGTAAAACAGGTTGATAATCCATTCAGCCTTCCTTACACGATTGTTGTCTGAATGAGATTTGATCATGGAAAGGAAAGAGCTTTGGCATTTGTGAAACACTGGCATCATTAGTGCTCACTGTTTCTATGATTTGATCTTCTGGAGTGACTGATGATCCTAGTTTGCCCTGGGCTGTCCAGTTTTATATCTTGAGAAACTCCTCAGCTCTGTGAAAACCAGGATGTTTGGTCATCCACCTCCTTAATCTCTGTTTCCTTTGCCTCTTCTCCAGTTCACTTTCTTCCTATTGAGCATTCGAGACTTTCCAAAAACCTCTCAGGTCTGTCTCCACCAACGTTACTCATCTGTTACCACTGGCATGATTTCTCTGGAGGGGTGTATAGAAGGAAAGAGATACTTCTGCACAGTAAAACAGAACTGTTTCATGGGGACAGAGAGAAGGAGGGAGACAATGTAGATATGATAGAAACTGCTGCTTAGGCAGGAGAAATGGTGGGTGTTCTCCAGGCAGCTGGTGCAGAGTTGTTCTCCTGCCAGGTTCCTGCCAGAACTTCTGGTGCGAGGCTGACTGAAGCCCTCTGACCTCAGACTCACACTGTGCTGTGCTGATCCCCAACCTTGTGGGACATTGCAGGAAGCAAAGACTTTGAAGTCATTCTGGTCTGGATTTGGATCAGGGCCTGCTACATAACTGGCAGAGCCCACGGAAAGGACACGGGACATGGAAGTTGAAAATGAGAGGCCCCATAACGGGAATTCAATCTCCGCTTCCCATAAGGTCATCCCCTAAGGGACTGCAACCTCTCTGCAGGGACGCTCTTGGTACCTGTATGGGAGTGAGTAAGAGGTCTCCACTGACTCACCTGTCGAATGTTTGTGGCATTGCTAGCCCATGGCAAGGACAGGCACTGCCTTGCCTTATCCAGAGATGCTGAAGGGCACACACCTGACATGAATTCTTCCTGTGCCCACAGGCCCACTGTAGGCAAAAAGAAGACCTCTTGCTGCCAACAAGACTTCCTTGCTGGCCTGGGTGGAGGACCCAGTGCTTGTGTGTGGAGCGGGCAAGGCCATGCAGCAGAGAGTTGGGGTCAGGAAGCAGGAGGCTAAGAACCCATCCAGGGAGTCAGGGAGGTGGTGGAAAAGGAGAGTGCATATGCGCTGTGGGTGCCAAGCTCCAAGAACATGTACCATTGGCCTATTAGACTTCATTTATAAAACTCAACTTCAGAGGTAAGTTTATTAAAAATTTCAAAATGGTGACAACTGGGACCCTTGAGAGCACCAGGTGCCACATGACTACATGGATTGCATACTTGTGAAGCCAGCTGGTTCTAATTCTAGTTCGTCTACCTATTACCTAGAACAAGTCACATCTCCTTTCTGCCTCAGTCTCTTCACATGTAAACTGGACTGTCATGCCTACCTCTCAGGGCTATGGTAAATGGCATTTTATGTATCATGCAGGGCAAAAGCTTCATATATAGTGCATTGGTTTCCTTTTCCCATTGACATACAGTTTAATAAGAACTCTAGCTTCTTGGTTCAAAATTGGGAAAGGAGTACAACAAGATTTTTTAACTTCAATGCAGAGTACATCATGCAAAATGTTGGACTGGATGAATGACAAGCTGGAATCAAGATTGCAGGGAGAAATATCAGCAACCTCAGATATGCAGATTTGTCTAATGGCAGAAAGTGAGGAGGAACTAAAGAGCATCTTGATGAGGGTCAAAGAGGAGAGTGAAAAAGGCTGGCTTGAAATTCAGCATTCAAAAAATTAAGATCATAGCTCTGGTCCCATCACTTCATGGCTAATAGAAAGGGGGGAAGTGAAAGCAATGACAGATTTTATTTTCTTGGGCTCTGAAATCACTGTGCATGGTGACTGCAGCCATGAAATTAGAGACACTTGCTCATTGGAAGGAAAGCTATGACAAACCTATACAGCATATTAAAAACCAGAGGTATCACTTTGCTGACAAAGGTCCATATAGTCAAAGCTATGGTTTTTCCAGTGAAAGTGAAAGTCATTCTGTCATTGCCAACTCTTTGCAACCCCATGGACTGTACAGTCCATGGGATTTTCCAGGCCAGAATACTGGAGTGGGTAGCCTCTCCCTTCTCCAGGGGATATGATTTTTCCAGTAGTCATGCATGGATGTGAGAGTTGGACCATACAGAAGGCTGAACACTGAAGAATTTAAACTGTGGTGCTAGAGAAGAGTCTTGAGAGTCCCTTGGACTGCCAGGAGATCAATCCTAAAGGAAATCAACCTTGAATATTCATTGAAAGGACTGATGCTAAAGCTAAAGCTCCAATACTTTGGAAACCTGATATGAAGAGCTGATCCATCGGAAAAGACCCTGGTGCTGGGAAAGATTGAAGACAGGAGGAGAAGGGGATGACAGAGGATGAGATGGTTGGATGGTATCACCAATTCAATGGATATGAGTTTGAGCAAACTCTGGGAGATAGTGAAGGATAAGGAAGCCTGGAATACTGCAGTCCATGGAGTTGCAAAGAGTGGGACACAATTGAAGGACTAAACAACAACAATCCTCAGAGCCTAGTATCACAGCATATAGTCTGTGTGTAAAAATGTGAGTTAATCAGTGAGCGACTTCTTTTCATGCGTTTTAGAGTAGGACTTTTCCTTCTTTGCATCTTTTCCTTTAATTCATAGTTTATTCTTAATCCCGTCCTTTTAGCCTTGAATTGTGAAAGAGAGTTTAGGAAGCCCTAGCTGATGATAGAGTATAATACAGTATATGTTAACATACAATATGTGAATTTAGATGAGGCCCTCTAAAATAAAAAGCAATAGAAAATTAATAAAGTAAATAACTAGTTTATTTGACTCTAAAATATAGGAAATTTAACTATATTATTTATTTATTACATATAATAGTATTAATCTATGAGAAGAAAAAAGGCTAGACAGAAGTTTAGCAAAATTTCACTAGGGTTTGTCACTGGAAATGGGAATTGGAATTTATTTTTCTTTTTTAACTCATTATATTTTTGAAAGTTTGTACCGTTATTGTGTATAACAAATTTATAGTACATTATTTACATTATTTTTCAAATATAGAAGCCATCACTTAAGGCTTCGGACAAGTGACATTTCTTTCATACAACAAGTACCTTTCCATTCTGTTCTAACTTTATACACACCACAATTCTGTGAGGTGAGTATTCTTATTATCCTCATTTTGCAGATGAAAACACTATAGTTAAATGATAGTAAAAACTTGATCAGGGTCAAATAGCTAGGAGTGGCAAACCTGGTGTTTAAACCTCTTTTTTTTCCATTTTTCCAAAGCCAAACACCTTACTGCTACACTCTCTTCCAACCTTCTTTAGTGCTTTGAATGTTATGTAGTACACTCTGCTTTGCTGTTTAGGTATGTGGGTTCTTATCTCTTTCCCCTTCTTACTTGGTAGCAATGTGTCTTTAGTAGCTGTGGTTTGCCTTGGATTCCCACAGAACCTCACAGGCAAGATGGGCTCAGTAGGAACCACATGTGGGTTGAATGAATGCTTGAAGATGAATGAAGAGTGGCTTCACCTAACATGATGGTAAAGTTTATAGCCAACGCCATCTCTCCTTTTTATTGTAGCTACCTCCTGGGAGGCCTTGGATACTCTGCCAGGCATTTCGCTGTGTGTGCTTCTCAAAGCAAAAGCAGCCTTTTATTTTAAAAAGTGTTTTTAAATATCAAAACAGTGAACATTGTTTTTTGTTTTTTTTTAATTAAATTTTTTGTTTTTATATTGGAGCATAGACGATTAACAATGTTGTGATATTTAAAAAAAATAAACATTAAACTGGAGGTCATGTGCTTAAAAAAGTCAAGGTTGCTCTCTTTTGTTTGACCCAAATAAACTTCAAAATGGATTAACAAGTGCTTTGGTTTCTGAGGCATTATGGTAGTTGGAAGAGATTTTTTGAAAATAATAATCTTGGTGTTCAGGTTGGTGGCTTTAAAAAGTTCCTACAGCTTTTGGGAAATGTGTATAGGATAGAATGAGAGCTTCTTTGAAACTAGCAGTTATAGGAGTAAGATTCTAGTACATTTTAACCATAACATTCTTCTTATGGGCTTTTTCCCATTGGTGCTAAGCTCACCAAATGGGCCATAATCTTGGCATCTTTGGCCTAAAAACTAAATATACAGTAGTGTCTCATAAAACACATATTAGAAATTTGAGTGCACTTATTTCTTAGGATATAAGGATTTCCTTTCCTTTATCCCCTCCATTCTTTTCTCTTTTAAAAGTTTTAAATAGACTCCTCTTGATTCTATGTGTTCCTCAAAGAAATGTGTCTAAACTAGCCAATCATCTTAAAGGTATCCATTGACTTCACTGTCTAATTGGAAAAAGAACAGTGCAGAATAGGAGAACATTCTTTCTCTTGAGAGCAAATTAGAGTTTGCATGTGTGGAGTTTCAGAATATTGATTTGCATAAAATAACTGCCACTTAGCTGTAACAGACAACTTGCCACTTGGCTGTATCTGACTGGATGGATCAAAGATGAACATCTAATCTAATCAGATTATTTCTGAATTGTTCAGTTCAGTTCAGTTCAGTCACTTAATCCTGTCCGACTCTTCGCGACCCCATGAATCACAGCACGCCAGGCCTCCCTGTCCATCACCAACTCCCGGAGTTTACCCAAACTCATGTCTATTAAATCGGTGATGCCATCCAGCCATCTCATCCTCTGTCGTCCCCTTCACCTCCTGCCCCCAGTCACTCCCAGCATCAGGGTCTTTTCCAATGAGTCAACTCTCTGCATGAGGTGGCCAAAATATTGGAGTTTGAGCTTCAGCATCAATCCTTCCAATGAACACCCAGGACTGATCTCCTTTAGGATGGACTGGTTGAATGTCCTTGCAGTCCAAGGGACTCTCAAGGGTCTTCTCCAACACCACAGTTCAAAAGCATCAATTCTTCAGCCCTCAGCTTTCTTCACAGTCCAACTTTCACATCCATACATGACCACTGGAAAAACCATAGCCTTGACTAGACGGACCTTTGTTGGCAAAGTAATGTCTCTGCTTTTGAATATGCTATCTAGGTTGGTCATAACTTTCCTTCCAAGGAGTAAGCATCTTTTAATTTCATGGCTGCAATTACTATTGCAGTGATTGGAGATCAAAAAAATAAAGTCTGACACTGTTTCCACTGTTTCCCCATGTATTTGCCATGAAGTGATGGGACCAGATACCATGATCTTAGTTTTCTGAATGTTGAGCTAAGCCAACTTTTTCACTCTCCTCTTTCACTTTCATCAAAAGGCTCTTTACTTTTTCTTCACTTTCTGCCATAAGGGTGGTGTCATCTGCATATCTGAGGTTATTGATATTTCTCCCAGCAATCTTGATTCCAGCTTGTGCTTCTTCCAACCCAGCGTTTCTCATGATGCACTCTGCACAGAAGTTAAATAAGCAGGGTGACAATATACAGCCTTGCTGCTGCTGCTACTGCTACGTCACTTCAGTCGTGTCTGACTCTGTGCAACCCCATAGACGGCAGCCCACCAGGCTCTCCCGTCCCTGGGATTCTCCAGGCAAGAGTACTGGAGTGGGGTGCCATTTCCTTCTCCAATGCATGAAAGTGAAAAGTGAAAGTGAAGTCACTCAGTCGTGTCCGACTCTTAGCGACCCCATGGACTGCAGCCTACGAGGCTCCTCCATCCATGGGATTTTCCAGGCCAGAGTACTGGAGTGGGGTGCCATTGCCTTCTCTGATACAGCCTTGACGTACTCCTTTTCCTATTTGGAACCAGTCTGTTGTTCCATGGCCAGTTCTAACTGTTGCTTCCTGACCTGCATACAGGTTTCTCAAGAGGCAGGTCAGGTGGTCTGGTATTCCCATCTCTTTCAGAATTGTCCACAGTTTATTGTGATCCACACAGTCAAAGGCTTTGGCATAGTCAATCAAGCAGAAATAGATGCTTTTCTGGAATTCTCTTGCTTTTTCAATGATCCAGCGGATGTTGGCAGTTTGATCTCTGGTTCTGCTGCCTTTTCTAAAACCAGCTTGAACATCAGGAAGTTCATGGTTCATGTACTGCTGAAGCCTGGTTTGGAGAATTTTGAGCATTACTTTACTAGCATGTGAGATGAGTGCAATTGTGCGGTAGTTTGAGCATTCTTTGACATTGCCTTTCTTTGGGATTGGAATGAAAACTGACCTTTTCCAGTCCTGTGGCCACTGCTGAGTTTTCCAAATTTGCTGGCATATTGAGTGCAGCACTTTCACAGCATCATCTTTCAGGATTTGAATTAGCTCAACTGGAATTCCATCAGCTCCACTAGCTTTGTTCGTAGTGATGCTTTCCTACAAAGATATTAGTTGTAGCCTGGAATATTTGTTTAAATTTATGAATTGTTACCCTGAAATTTCTGAATTGTTACCAAGATATTAACTGTAGTCTGGAATGTTTGTTTAAATTTAGATAATGAAATATTAGGAGCTCAAAAGAAAAGTGTTAGTCACTAACTTGTGTGCAACTCTTTGTGACCCCATGGGTTATAGTCTGCCAGTCTTCTCTGTCCATGGAATTCTCCAGGCAAGAATACGAGTGGGTAGCCATTCCCTTCTCAGGAGAGGCAAAGACTAACAGAGACACAAAGAAGGCAATGGCACCCCACTCCAGTACTCTGGCCTGGAAAATCACATGGACGGAGGAGCCTGGTAGGCTGCAGTCCATGGGGTCGCTTAGGGTCGGACACGACTGAGTGACTTCACTTTCACTTTTCACTTTCATGCATTGGAGAAGGAAATGGCACCCCACTCCAGTGTTCTTGCCTGGAGAATCCCAGGGATAGGGGAGCCTGGTGGGCTGCCGTCTATGGGGTCGCACAGAGTTGGACACGACTGAAACAACTTAGCACACTTAGCACAAGTGTGCTTAGTGAGAACATGAGAGTTCTCACTTAGAACTCTAAGCAAAGTGAAGAGAAGGAGTGAGAACATGAGAGACCCTGGGAGAAGTTGTGTCTGAGGTCTTCTAGCCCATCCCAGGGGGTTTGGTTACTTCCAAAATGTGACTTTGAATTTAATGCAATGTTTTCTCCTTCTGACAAATTTTCTGTCTTTATTAAGCTGCTTCAAGTTTGTTTTTATCACTTTCAAACCAAAGAAATTTGTGTATATATCCGTCACTACTCTTACCATTTTGTTTTAAACTAGTCCATGGATCACTTTCCCCCATTAAATTGAGAGTTTCTCAAAGTTACAGACCTGTTTTTTCTTATCCTTTGTACTTTGCATATGTCTGGCACAGAAAGAAATTCAGTGATTGATTGAAAAAGATAAGGAAAGGGTAGGGAAACAGATGGCGCCCTGTAAACTGAATTCATTCATTGAGAAGCTCTCCCTGTTAGAACAGTATCCATAGTTGTCTGTCATTTTTAGATGGTATGAGCATACTGTGATTCATCTCAGCTATATATCAAGTCATAACAGTACACACACACACATATATCTCCAGGATTCTGGGAAGTCATTGGGGCAATAAAAAGGGGAAATCATATTTCAAAAGCAAAATAGGTGTTACAGAGAGAAACTTAGCATATTAAGATGCACATCTAGAAGTATTGATTCTTAAAAGGGAGTGAGAACAGAGAAACTGGTATGGAGACAGAAAAAAGAGGAATGACTTTAGGCTTGGGAAGGCTTTAGTTCCCAGAACTGGCTCTAAGAAGACTCTTGAATCGTCAGCATTTAGTGTGTGATATTGGTAAGTCCTTCAATACCCAAGTGGGGGGCTATACGCAGAGGGAACATTTTGTGTGGTCACATGGTTCCCTTGGGAGAGACGGAGGGTTGTTAAGAGCTGATTACCATGCCCAGGCACACTCATAGGAATCTGCCAAACTCAATAGCTAAAGAGGCCTTGACATGTTTCCATTTCTGATTCTGTCCTTATAAAATGTGTTGCTAATCAAAATAACTGCCAGCTCAGACTTCTGCAAGGAAACCCATCCACGTGCTCAGAGACTGTTGTTTTCCCTGTTCCTAGCTATCGTTAAATAAATAAAAACTACAGAACCCAGCAGCAGAACCCAACTCTCTGGGGCAGCTCAAGTGGGGAGGCAGGGGGGGGCGGGTGATAGGGGTGGCGGCGGCTGCCTCATGTGCAAGTAATCAAGAGATACAATAATTCAACCTGCCTTTCAATAGAGAGGGAAAGGGTTAACTAGCAGATCATACTACTTCTACACAGTGCTATAGGCATGTTTGATTTGGCAAGTGGAAAAAGAAGTACAAAAACACATGTCCTGACAAAGTCAAGAATTATCAAATTGAATTCAATACTGTTACTGAATTGAATTTGGAGTTTGCCTTTCTTCTTCATCTGAGCTGTAGTTTGTGCAATTGTTTAAACATTCATATCTATTCATTTTACTCCTTGCTATACTGCCTTCACTGACTTCCCATCACACTTTGCATAAAGTTTAAACTCCTTTAACATGGCAGGAGGACCTTTTGATCCAGACCTCACTTGCTTCACTGGCTTCTGTTAGCCACACTTACAGTGCCCTGAAAATGCCACACTGTCTCTTCCCTCCATTCGTTTCACAAGCTGTTCCATATACCCCTCCTTATGCCCATACCACCCCTCCTTATTCCCCTGGTAAACTCAAACAATTCTATTAATAAACTCAGGTCAGGAGTCTGTTCCTTTTGTATATCATCACTGACACCTCCACCTCCCCTACACCAAATATGGAGAGATATCTCCTTTGGACTTTCCTGGCTCCTGACCCGTCCCTTGGAGAAGGAAACGGCAACCCACTCCAGTATTCATGCCTGGAAAATCCCATGGACCAAGGAGCCTGGTGGGCTACAATCCATGGGGTCGCAAAGAGTCGGACATGACTGAGCGACTTCTGTGTGTGTGTGTGTGTGTGTGCCCTGTCCCTTACTATTATGCCTATGTGTGTGCTCAGTTGTGATATTATGTCTGACTGTTCGTAATCCCATGGACTGTAGCCCATCAGGCTCCTCTGTCCATGGGATTCTCCAGGCAAGAATACTGGAATGGGTTGCCATTTCCTCCTCCAGGGAATCTTCTTGACCCAGGGATTGCCCATCTCTCCTGCATCTCCTGAATTGGCGAGCAGATTCTTTACCAGTGGACCATCTGGGAAGCCCTACTATTGTGCCTACCATGTTATAACGGATATGAATGAGGGAAAGAATTGCTCCAGAGCTATGTTTAGAGTCAAAATCTCAGGGCACCCAAGATCCTAATGTTGCAGACCTCCCAATTGTCAAAATAGGGATTGCAAAGCTGAGATTGTACAGAGGACTGAGGACCAAAAGTACCAACCAGTTTTAGATGTGATGTTTGATTAGAACTATTAAATGATAAATTTAATAAATTTCACTCATTCATAGTTTCAATTTTTTAAATTAAGAATTGCTTTGTGCTAGACCTACAGGGAATACTAGGGATTACAAATATGACTTTAACCTAGGTGGTTCCTTCTAGCCTGAAACTTACAGCTTAGAAAGTCATACGTATGTACATACATACAAGCAATTTTTAAACCACAAATTTAATTAAACCAACAGAGTAATAGCAAGGCATTAAATGAAGGCTATAATAGGAAGGTCTAACCCAATCTGTGAGTCAAGGAATGCACCCCTGAAAAAGTGCTATTCAAGGTAAAATAGTAAGGATGCTCCAGGAGTTCAGGGTAGGTGGGAAAGAACATCAGAGACAAGGAACAGCACCTGCAAAGACTCAAAAGCAGGAAAGAGATTGACATGATAAGGGAGCAAGGAAAGACCAATGGAATAGAGCTACGGATACGAAGGGAAAAGATGAGCCTGCAGAAGTCGGTGGGATGAGATCATGCAGAGCCTCTTAAGATAGGGTAAGTTGCTTGAATTTTACCAAAGTATAAATAGAAATCACTGAAAGGATTTTAAGCCAATTTTAAATCCACTTTGCAGTGTTAAAAATTATTTTGGCAGCATTGTAGAGAGATGATTGGAAAGTGTAAGAATGGAAGAGTAGACCGATTTAGAGGCTGTTACAGCATTTTCAGGAGAGATGGTGGCTCCCCCTAAAGCAGCTGGAGAAGTGATGCAGAAGAGTAGATGCAGTCAAGAGATATTGAGGAACTGGAACCACTGGCCCCGGGAATTGATTAGCAGTCAAGCAGGATGACACTTGCCACAAATGGGTTCATTCAATTAACAAATAGCTATTAACTGGCTCTTATGTGCCAGATAAGCTAGTTGAGGGTGCTTTTCACAAGCCTCTGACTGCCTTCTCTCAAACATTACAATACAAATATGTTTATAAGAGAGCATTAAAAAGTTTATTTTATTTCTGGTGCCTAGTTGATTGTAATACAAGCTTTTAAAGGAAGGTTTCCCACTAAGCTTTTGTCAGGTCATATGTTGAACTGATCACAACTCATAACCCCATTCCCACCCACTGCCACTGAAGACAGTTAGTTCTCTTTCTATGAGTATGCCTTGCAGTCTCGCTTCGATGCAGCAGCATACACTTCTAGTGATCCACTTAGAATATTTTGAGACTCTGTGCATTAGTCCTCTCTCCCTGACTTTCATGGGCAGGTAACACATTGAATTATGCCTCAGTCTCTTACGAACTGCATATTAGGCATGTTACTGACTTCCCTAACTTCAGGGTTTTCCTCTCTAAATAGGGTCAATTCATTTGATGTCAATATTACTAGTCTCCTTTATGGGCAGTACAGTGTATCGTGCTTCCAAATGTGACATAATATGAAGTAGATCTACTCACCTATGATGTGTTCTTGTCACAGACTTAATTAGAATATAACCAAACTTTTAGGTCCATCTTCCAGCTTGCTGGAAACAAAAGATATAGACAGCATAAAGGAACAAGTTCAGATAGTGGGCATTCTACATAACGACTGGCCTGGCCTCCTCCTGGGCCCATTGAAGGGGGCCTTTCTTAATTTAAAAGAATTAACAAAAGAGACATAATAACCAAATGCACTACATTTGGTTATTGTAAAATAACCAAATGTTGTATGTAAAACTCAGATAACATATTGATGCTTGGATTTGTTAAAAAGTGGAAAGATCTTTGTCTAGCTAGAAACCTGGTCCTCACGTACAAGGTGTGATACTGGCCTCAACATGGTTCTGTGATGCTCATTCATAAAGGAGCTTTACTGGTGAGATCAGATTTCCACTAACTCAGGTTTCCTCCAAACAGAGACCATCTCTTCATAGCCTCCATCCTTTTTCGTGTTTCTTATATCATGTGTCCACGGTATCAGTTCGGAAGGAATGTCATGAGCTAGATTTTAGGAAACCTTCCCCATCATCATGCTAGGCCCTTCACAAAGATTATAGTATTTAGTCATCACAACAATGTCATGAAGCAAGAGTTCATGTCCCTGGTCTATGGATGGGGAAAGCCAGGGATGTTATGTAACTTGCTTAGAGCCACGCAGCTAGGAGAGGAATGGAAAAAAGCACCTCCAATGTCTAGGACAATTAAAGCTTGACTGTGCTGATTATAGCCCTATTCCCTCCCCCTCCCCCAAAATTGTCACAGACTGGAAATAAAAATAGACTCATGCAAATATTTGCCTATCTACTCTGTGCTCTACTGTGGGTGTAGAGTGCATGCAGTAAAACTTTGTTGGGCAGCATGGGAAGATAGATACTAAATGATTCACAGGTGGGTTTAGAAGAGAAAGCATATTCTCTTACAAAATATCCTTCAGGGGATAACGCATAAAAATTGAAGTACCATGTTTGCAATAATGCCAAAAGCCATAAGACTGAGGAAGTCCAGCAACAAAAAATCTGTCTCCTTAAACTTTACCCAAGCCAAACACCTCTCCTGGGTCTTTGGCCTGTAACTCACCACAGGTAGGTCTTTCTGGGTGGAGTAAGGTAGAGAATGAGATGATTGTGATGATAATTTTCTGGAGAAGTAACTGGCAATTCTTTTTTTTTTTTTTTTGGTGCATTTTCTTTTGGAGAAGGTGCATACTTTGGGGAATAAGGAGCTCAAATCTCAACTTTATTCTAATGTGTGTAAACAGAGCCTCAGCCTTCACCTAGCACACCCACTGAGGTATGACTCGAAGCCTCCCATTTGGCCTCTTTGATTTATTTCTTTCCTGGACAAACTCCTATTGTGTATGAGCCCTGTGAAAACTTCAAAAAGGCCATTCAGGCTGAAATGTTTCTCAGTTCATTTTCACATTACTCACTCATCATTTCCAAAAGCCAGTAACTGGGGAGCTCAAGTAATCTCAGTCACGTTTTCCCAACCGAAGCCCCACTTTCTATGACAGAGTTACAAACATTTTAGCTCGGCTTTGCATACATTCTAGAGAACTTCTTGGCAGGGTCTTTAAAGTGTGTTTTCATATTCTTTGGATTTCATCTTTGTAGCACAGCCTCATGGAAAAACATCACATTCCAAATGTGACTGGGAAGTTTCATTCACCACAGTGGTTGCCAATAACATGTGGGGAGTTTATTGTCCCTCTAGCGAGCTCATCAAATCCAAACAAAATGTGTGCACTGTAATTTTAGCTGATTCATTTCCATAAGATGCAAGTTGATGCTATTTACAAGATATCCCAAGATCAATTCAAGAGTCTAAACTATGGTGGAATTAAATATACAATAGTTTTTGACTCAGTATATATCATTAGAGTCTTAGTAGGAAACAAATGGCATGCTTAAAAGGGTTTAGTGGAATATAATTTTGTAAAGAGAGTATTTAAGAGGCATGGGCATATTTAAGGGAATCGACAAGGAATGGTGAGGCACTCAGGAATTGTCAGCATCAGGAAGGAAGCTCTTGCTGCCTCAGGCAGAAGGGGTAACGGGTTAGGGCTTGGAGGGTGGGTGCCTGGGAAGTACTCTGGAAGGTCCAACAGGACCTGTAGCTGAGGAATGCGGCATGGCTCAGTACAGCAAGGCTGGATGGAAACAGGAGAATAAATTCCCCACCCTCTCCATTTGTATCCTCTGAACACTTGCTGATGCCACCCATTGGCCACGCCCAGCCAGAAACCAGAGAGCAAGGGAGGCTGGGAATCATTGAGGTCAGTCTCCTGGGGGTTCATGACAGATAGAGAAGGGCAGAAACTGTTTTGGGGTATCCTATACCAGCTGATTTCAGATTTTACTATGACAGAGTGGCATAATACTGTGAACATAGGTTTAGGTGTCAGAAAGATCTGGATTCAAGTTCTACCTACTAATAATCAGATATTGGGATCTTTTCATGAACTGCTTCATGAGAGTTTCATTTACTTTCTCTGAGTTTCAGTTTCTTCATCCAGTAAAATGGAGATTATAATAACTACTTACCTACCTAATTGAGGTATTGTGGATATTAAACAAGTTGCCTAAGTAAAAGAGCTTGACACAATGCTTGACACATGGAATGTATTTAGTATTTGTTGATTTCCTTCAGTTGATCCTCCACCAGTTACCCCTTACATGGTGAGATGTCTGCCTTGTGAATGTTGAAGAACCGGTCTGAGATCTTTCTTTTCTCTTATTAAGTTCTTCCTGGAAGTCCCCTGATGAGTCACAGCTGGACTAATGGATGGGACTGCGATGGTCCTGGAAACTTGTTTATTGGGGTCTCCTATCTGGAGAGAATCAACCATTTAGCTGGTGTCACTTCTCTGAAGAAAACCTATCGGGACATCGTCAAGAGAATTCTGGTTTTCTCTCCACAGGGACACTAGTCCTTAGGGAACTATTCACTGCAATGCTATTCTTTTTTTAATTATTATTATTAATTTATTTATTATTGAAAGATAATTGCTTTACAGAATTTTGTTATTTTCTGTCAAACCTCAACATGAATCAGCCATAGGTGTACATATATACCCTCCCTTTTGAACCTCCCTCCCATCTCCCTCCCCATCCCACTCCTCTAGGTTGATACAGAACCCCTTTGAGTTCCCTGAGCCATACAGCAAATTCCCATTGGCTATCTTTTTGCATGTGGTAATGTAAGTTTCCATGCTACTCTTTCCATACATCTCACCCTCTCCTCCCTTCTCCCCATGTCCATAAGTCTATTTCTATGTCTGCTTCTCCATTGTTGTCCTGTAAATAAATTCTTCAGTACCACTTTTCTAGATTCCATATATATGCACTGCTGCTGCTGCTGCTAAGTCGCTTCAGTCATGTCCAACTCTGTGCGACCCCATGGACTGCAACCTACCAGGCTCCTCCATCCATGAGATTTTCCAGGCAAGAGTACTGGAGTGGGTTGCCATTGCCTTCTCCGATATATGCACTAGAATACAATATTTATCTTTCTCTTTCTGCCTTACTTCACTCTGTATAATAGGTTCTAGGTTCATCCACCTCATTAGAAGTTCACCTTTTCTTCATCAAGTTTAATTCCCCATCCATAAGCTGATGCTCAAAAAACTTGTCCTTCCTCCTGGTTTGCACTAGCTGTTGATAAAGCATCGGCTGCTTTTCCAAGAACTTGTCCAATTCAGTTCCTGATAGTTAGGACTGTTCCTTTCTTACTTGAAGCTGCTAGGGGAGCTTTTGGTTTATTGTTGTTTGTTGTTGTTAATGTTTGACAATTTTGGAATATGTGGGAATGTTTGGTTAGTTGTGAATTTTGATTATACCCTTGGAAAGAGTACTGGTGACTGAAAAACCAATTTCAACTGTTGATTGAAAATGAGGGTCTCGAGTCATTCATTGATTGCATTGGCTCAAACTAGAATTTATCTGCCCTGCATAATGCCTAATTCCCATAATCTTCCTGTAAGGTAGTGTCTTATTTTCATTTGAGAAAACATAGGCTCAGATAGATGGGGTGACATGTCCAGCTGATAAGAGATGAAGATGGGCTAGAGACTGTAACTCTGTATGAATCAAAGCACAGAGCTCTGTTTATCTCTGAGATGGTTACTGAGAATCAACTGCAATAACTGCCATTCAGCTGTGGCCATTTAAAAATAAATATCATGAGACTGTGAGTTTCGTCATGACAAGGCTTAAGTCTAATTCATCTCTGTCTTTTCGCTGTTGACTACTTCACCTCTGCCATAGAGTGGGTACCTGATGAAAGTTTGCTGAGTGAAAAAATGAATAACTAAATGAATCATCCGTACAAAGACATTTTTGTCTCTGTTGTATTTTTCTAATGCATATTTATATTTCATTTGACAGTGTTTGCAAATTGCATAATATTCCCCTTCAGCATAACTTGTAGCGTGGAAATGCTTCCATATGCTAGGTGTTTCCCCTCATTTGACTGAGGGAGAAGAAAGACTAAGAAAAACATAACATAGAGGCTAAGCATCTATATAAACACGAGTTATAGCATGTACTGTTCATGAATGGTGCATTTTAGAAGGGCGATTTTATGAAAATATTGAAGTAGACATTACATTTGGATTGATATTGGTTGGAAAAATGTTCTTGTGCAGCTAAATATAGTTTTATATTAATTCACTATGTTGTAGGAGGTATAAGATAGGGGAAAAGAATATGGGTCTTAGAGCAACTGCCTGTATTCATATCTAGGCTTGGCTACTTAATAGCTGTGTGACTTGGGCAACTTATTCAGTCTATCTTTGTCTTAGTTTAACCCCTTTGTAAAATGGAAATAAGAATGCTGACCCCCTCATGAGAAGGTTGAACAAGCTAAATGAGTTAATAAGTCTCAATAAGTGTTATTGTCCCCAAGTCTTATGATGTCTAGTTCAGAAAAGTCATATTTTTTTCACGTCTTCATCCACACTGTTGTTGTTCAGTCACTAAGTCATGTCTGACTCTTTTGCAACCCCATGGACTATAACCTGCCAGGCTCCACTGTATCCCCATTATCTCTGTCTTATTTCAAGTGCTCATCAAGTCTTACCTTGTCTTCCTTTACCTGCCTTCTCATGCTTCACATGGGGTCTAGAGTGAATCCTCGAAGACTCACATTGAACCAGACCCTTCACCTTCTTCAAGCAATATCACTATTCCCTATCAACTTCATGACTAAGTACAAGCCCTTAGCATAATTTTAAAGATCCTTCTTGAACTCATTCTTTTTTCCTCTCTTGGCCTCATCTCTCATCATTCCCACATGCACACTACACTGCAAGTATCAACAAATGCCCAAAGTGCAAAAAGTTATACTGGCTTGATGAGTAAGTAATATTTGAGTAAGATGAGTGAGCAGCTGATTTTGCTCATGGGCTCATAGAAAGCTTCCGAGAAGAGACATTTAAATTGTATCTTGAAGAATAAGTTGATATTGGCTGAGCAAGGTAGAGTGGAATGTGATTGGGTGGATCATGTAGATTGAGGGAAGGATTTGTGCATTGGAACAGAAAAACAAGGTATATTCATGGAACGAGAACTTGTCTAATGCTGAGTGGAGAGGGAGCAACAAAAAAGGCCCTTAAGTCTGGCATGAATACCTGGACAGAATGGTGATGTTGTTAATAGAGATGAGGAATATATAAGAGAAGGTATGTGAGGGATGTGTTTGTTTGTGTGTATGTTTGTTTTGAACTAGAAATAATAGATGTCCATTTGGTACAAAACTCACCTGGAAACAGCCAGTTCTAAACTCCTGATCATGTCCTCAATCACAATCCCCAGACCTGTTTCCCAGCAAATTTCCCTATCTTAGCAAACGGCAACTCTGTTCTTTAGCCTTGCATGATTTCTCTCTCTTAAATTCTATTTTTGATCCTTCAGCAAACTCTGCTGGCTTTTTCTTCAAAATATATACAGCATATGACCATTTCTCATCATCTTCAAGGCTACCACTCTCATCAAAACCATCATCATCTTTTATAAGATTATCAAAAGAGTCTTTTAAACTGCCTCCCTGCTTTCCACTTTGCCCTCCTCAGCCTGTTCTCAACTCAGCAGCCAGTGTGGTCCTCTTAAAAAGAAGTCAGATCATGACTCCTCTGTACTTAGCTTCTCAAAGGCATCTCCACCTTACTTAGAGTAAAATCTCCAAGTATTCACAATGGTGGTTTGCATGACTGAGTTTTCCCAACCCCTGGCCCCATTCTTGCTTAGACTTCTCCTACTTTAGCCCTCTTTGGTGTCACACTGCCACACTGGATCTCTTAGTGTTCCTCAGATGTGCTTGGAGTGCTTCTGTTTATGAGATTTTGCAATGACTGGTCCCCTGCCTAGAATGGTTTCCTCAAATGTCCATCTAATGAGGTCCATCAAATGCACTTCCTTCAGCTCTTCACTCCAATGGCATCTGCTCAGCGAGGCCTCCTCTGGCTGCCTTATCTAAACTGGCTCCTCCCTTTTACATTTGATCTTCCAATCCCTCTCCTACTTCTGTGTATTTTTTCTTTAGCATGTATCACTATCTATCATACTCTATATTTCACCTTTAGATTTTATCTATTATTTGTCTCTACCCGTCCCCCACCCCCACTCTCTTGCATCTACAGTTGCTTGGTAGATTTTTGTTGAATGAAAGAATAAATCCAGGTGGAGTATAGCAGCATGTTACCATGAGAATCTAGTACTCATGAGATAGATCAGGGTTAAACATAGATTTGGCAGTTCTTAGCAATGAGTGACAGATAGGTGGGAGTAGCTAAGACAGAACAAGGAAAAGACATTTGATGAGATTTTTTAAAAAGACTAACATAAAAATTGGGAAAAGAAATAAAAACTGTCAGATAAATATCAGAGTTGAGAACAATGGCTTTGGGATTCCAGACTTGAGTTAAAATCTTTTTTCCACCAATTATGAACTTTATGACTATGGGCAAATGACTAGAGGATTCTTGGCCTTTGTGCTTTCAAGAGTAATTGAAAGAAAAAAGATCTCCACTTGAGAGGGCTAAGAGAATTGACCAATAAAATGCATAGAGATCAGTTAGCTGAAAATAAAGAATACAAGTGGTTGTTGTTGTTGATACTAGCACCATTATTATTTTCAAAATTCAGCAAAAAATTCTGAAAAATCGAAGTAGGAGAGCATAATGGAAGATAAGTAAGGAGAGGTCTTCAAGAAGGAAGACAATAAACTCTGTAGAGGCTGCTCTGTGGTCAAGGCTAGATATCCTAAGGACTATATAAGATCCTGCATGCGTGCAGGCATAGTTGCTTGGTCGTGTCTGACTCTGCAACCCCATGGACTGTCGCCAACCAGACTCCTCTGTGTGGCTGGCTACAGCCAAATCTCCTCTGGGATTTTCTGGGTAAGAATACTGGAATGGGAAGCCATTCCCTTCTCCAGGGGATCTTCCTGACCCAGGGATTGAACCTGGGTCTCCCTCATTGCAGGTGTATTCTTTCCCATCTGAGCCACCAGGGAAGCCCATATAAGGCTGTGGAGTAGAGCTATTTGAGAGAACAATTTCCTTGAATCCAAAAGTCATAATCCCATATTATAAAATGAGCTAATGTTTCATGGAAAATAACAATAATTGTCCTAGGGAAAAAAAAATCAAAAACAAAACAACATCGGACCCTCAATTGTGTCCAGCTGACAAATGTAGGAACATGGTGACCCAAAAATTTGCTTCTCTCTGGTCTTTGGGAGATTTACTTGCTCGCTAGTCGGAACTAGTTTGCTGGTTTTATGAGGTTATTGTGCAATACTGTTTAGCTGGCTCTGTGGGTGTTTATTTACAGATGGCTGCCATCTTGATTTATTGTCTGTCAGATTATAATTATTAAGGATGAAGTTAATTGCCATTTCAACCATCTGGTAATTGCCCATTGTGCTTTCATGTGGTGACGAATCAGTCCTTTGGCTCAAAACTGGAACGTTCATAAGATATTTCATTTCCACGTTCATCTCCATTCATGTCTTGTTCAAAATAAGTGATTAGAGGAAATTATCAATACTTTTTAGTGTAATTTGTGGGCCTCCAGTGAAAGAATTGCTGATTGTTGTAAATGTTTCTGAGTAGTAGGGCTGGTATAACAAGAATCCAGTGATGTGAGCTATAGTAATTGACATTAAAATAACAAGGCCTGCTCTTTCAAAGGTTGGTCTAATAAAAAAAAAAATTAACAATGTTCCAGTATATTCCATGGTGCATCACTTGTAATGATGGTTTATAACCCTCCTGATTTGTTTGCCCTAGTGTTTATCAAAACCACTTTATCCATATGCCCTTCTGAACTTTTAGGACAGGAGGTAACAGAGTCAGTGAAGTTACCCTTGTCTTACAGAGCCTCAATTACTTTGATTCAGGGCTATGAATGGGATAGTCTGCTTGGTCCCTTGTTAGGACAGAACCAATGGGAACAAAGAAGAAGGGAGATATGTATGTCCTAGGAGCTACATCCCTCCTCCCATTTTTGGTATCTGGCCCCTTGTTTGTGTGCTTTTCTTTTTTAGCTTTTCCCAGTGGGTAGATTTTCACACGTGATTTACTAAATTGGTCGGCAGAGATCAAGCAGAAACTTCCCTGTGAAAGCACAGCCTTGTAATACTATTTATGGTCTCACTATCTCTTTCATCTCAGGAAACCTATATAGACCAGGGGCCTATAGAGGGAAGAAGCCTATATCCCTGACTCCTCAATATTTCCATGCAAAGTCACTTTCTAATTGACAGCTGCCATTTTAGTGTCCTTGGCACTTGTTCTACTGTGAGACTCAGTTCAGTTCAGTCAGTTGTTCAGTCGCTCAGTCATGTCCAGCTTTTTGTGACCCACGGACTACAGCATGCCAGAGTTTACTCAAATTCATGTCTATTGAGTTGGTGATGCCATCCAACCTCTCATCTTCTGTTGTCACCTTCTCCTCCTGCCCTCAATCTTTCCCAGCATCAGGGTCTTTTCAAATGAGTCAGCTCTTCGCAACAGGTGGCCAAAGTAGTGGAGTTTCAGCTTCAACATCAGTCCTTCCAATGAACACTCAGGACTGATCTCCTTTAGGATGGACCGGTTGGATCTCCTTGCATTCCAGGGGACTCTCATGAATCTTCTCCAACACCACAGTTCAAAAGCATCAATTCTTAGGCGCTCAGCTTTCTTTATAGTTCAACTCTCACATCCATACATGACCACTGGAAAAACCATAGCCTTGACTAGATGGACCTTTGTTGGCAAAGTAATGTCTTTGCTTTTTAATATGCTGTCTAGGTTGGTCATAACTTTCCTGAGACTCAGCCTGGGCCAATTTCTACTAACTCCCCTTCCCAACTAGCAAGCCAGGTATCCATCGGGCCAGAGAAAACATGAGGGACCTCTGCTTTCCTTCACTTAGTAGGATTATGAATCAGTTAGTTGAGGAAGGAAAGCTCAAGGGCCAGAGGTGGGTATCCAGGATATCTGCTGTTTGTCACCGGGCTTAGGCATTTCCTGATTCCTCCTCAAAGATGCTGACCTGCCCTATAGGGTTTCCACTTCCTGGGTAATTCTCTGCAGGCAAGTGCCCTGACAGGCTGCTCCTTCCCTCCTTTCCTCACTTACTCCATGAAGCCACAGCAAAGATCTCTTCTTACCCATGAGATCTCTTTATTTCTAGTACCTATCTCTTTCAGTCCACCCTCCATATTGCTGCCTGAGAGAGTTCTCAAAATCCTCTTGGTGCTTCTTCTAAGAGTCCAAAATGTTCACCATGCCATTCAGTGGCCTCTATCATCCTCTACTTATACCAGCAATCTGATGTTTCTATACTTTCCCTTGTTGGATGATATTTCAAGGCCTTTCCATTGAAGGTTCCAGCTGTCCTTTCCCTTTTCCTGCCATTCATCTGGAGATCAGCAGTCACCTCCTTAGTGGAATCTTCTGTGATCATCCCCACTTCCCTGGCAATTAATTCTTTTCTTTGTTGTATTATTTCTGTAACTTACATTTCTTTCTACTTTGCCATATATATATATATATTTTTTTTTTTTTTTTGTCTACTTGTCTCCCTTCTGGGGTCCTCCAAAGTAGGATCTAGGATGGACATATTTCTGTCATCATAGAGCAGGAGCTCAATGATAGTTGATTACATTTGTGTTCAAGTCTTTGTACACCTCCCATTTTGTAGTGCAGTGCTGAGCGTGCAGGGGATACGAGCTATATAGTTGCTGATAGATGCTTATTAAACAGAGCTAAAATCTTGGCTAATGTTCTTGGTGCCAGTGTTAGAGTATATAAGTGTCTTTATGGAAAAATAAGAACTGGCTTCATGGAGAAGAAGTTGACCCTTTATCCAAGACATACATGACAGCTGCTGATTGGAATAAAGGACAGATAATCATATCCAAATGGAAAGAAAAGAAGGCTTTGGTTTGGGTTAAGAGAAAACATTCTTTACTAAATGTTAAGGAAATGGGATATGCATTTCTTTTTATGGTTAGTGTATATTTTTCTTTTATATGAGAAATTTCTGTGGAACTCAGAGGATGTTCTCCCCCCTCTTTTCCCCCCTTCTATTCCTCCCACCCTCCACTCCCCCTTCCTTTCCTCCCTCCCTCCCACCCTCTTTCCTTGCTACAACGACAGGCAATCTTGGGCAAACATAGGGGGCTTCTAACTTCTATACAGAAAAAATGGAGAATCTGTTTTCATGTCAGTACAATCCTTCTGATGGCAGACTAGGCCATCGCATCCCCAACCCAGAATTAGGCCTGTGGTACACATTTCTGAGAAATTCTTTTCTTACCCTATGTCAATCATTGGTCTTATTGGTTCTGCGTGGGGATGGTTCCATGAATTTCTGGTAAACAGTCTCTCTTGGTTGGAATCAAACAAGGAGTATATTTTTCTGAAATAAAGCTTCAAATGAAACTTGAATGGTTCTGTTTTGTTCTACTCTGGTATCATCAGGAATCTTTTGAAACAAAGCAGACAGCTAGGTTCTAGAGTGGTTTAAAAATTGTACTAATAGAGCAGACAATTCCTCAAAGTCCTGTCATTCTCCAGGAACCATTAATTACTATCACAGTGGTTTATGTGTATAGATCTATTATCTTCATATCAGAAAAGTACTGCTCGGTTTTTGCTTCACAGTTTCGTGAGCAGAGTTGCAGTCTGTACCTCCAGCAGGAGGCAGTTGAGTGAGAAGGGCTTGAGGTCAGGTGCAGGGACACAAATGTGCTGGTCAGTTTTAGATTCTCCCTTTGACTTTCTGATATTGAACCCCATACTTCAGCACAGATCCTCTTTCTTTATTCTGTCTGTTACAGTGTCAACACAGAAGTTAAAAAGAGAAGGGATGAATAGAACAGAAGGGCACGCTTAAATTTCTCATCAGAAAACAACTGTATCACATTTCTTTTCCTTAAAGCAATGGGTCTGAAAAACTCGAGGAAGCAGCATTACTACCCCTGGTGCTGTGTGCTGTGCTCAGTCATGACTGACTCTTTGCAGCCCCATAGGCTCTAGCCTGCCAGACTCCTCTGTCCATGGGATTTCCCAGGCAAGAATACTGGAACGGGTTGCCATTTCCCTCTCTAGGATATCTTCCTGACCCAGGGATGGAACCCATGTCTCCTGTATTGGCATGCAGATTCTTCACCACTGAGCCAATAGGGAAGCCCACACTAAACCTGTTAGGGACATCTTATTTTTCCATTTGTCCAAGGGATGGTGGGAAGAACAGTGGTTGGACAGTCATTGGACCTGGGGTCCAGTTTTTATTTGGCACTGACTGATCATATCATCTTGGACAACTCACTTCTTTTCCATAGGTTCAATTTCCTTCCTTGATATGATGAGATGATCACTGAGGCTTCTTCTGGGTCTGAATTCTCTGAGAAGTGGAAAGCTGAAGGAGAATGAGTGAATCATTTGGTGAACTACTAAGTCCTGTGCATACACACTCAGTGGAGTGTCTGCTAGAAAGTCTCTCATCACCACTATTACAATCCACTCTCAGGGCTGTATAATTGTGTGTACTCATGGAATCAATAATTCCACCTCTGGGATTTCCTCATAAAGAAACCTCTTAGGAAGGAGAGAAGAGTTATATAACAACAACAACAACCACAGAGTTGTCTGTTATATAATTCAAATTCTGATTTAAACTCAATGTCCAACAGTAGCAGAATGGATTGGAAAAGTTGGTAGGCTGTTTCAAAGTAACAAGGATTACATATAAAATGCTTTTAATGACACAAGAGAGCAAAATGTATTTGTCCTGTGGATTGCAAATATGCCATAAACTAGTAAAAGTAGGAGGAGTGAATGTCTGTGGTATACCTCTGTCGGTCAGGTGCTATACTAGGCATTTGGTTATGTTAATTGCCTCACTTATTCTTTTAAATAGCTGTGAGGATAAGTACTATCATTACAAATTGTCAGATTAGGAACCTAAGTTTCAGAAAATAACAGTCACTAGACCAGAGAGAGCTTAAATAAGAAGACAGACCATCACTTTACTCAACCCTACCTGGGAATAACAGAAATGGTATGGACTAACAGAAGCAGAAGATATTAAGAAGAGGTGGCAAGAATACACGGAAGAACTATACGAAAAAGATCTTCATGACCCAGATAACCACAATGGTGTGATCACTTACCTAGAGCCAGACATCCTGGAGTGCAAAGTCAAGTGGGCCTTTGGAAGCTGTCACTATGAACAAAGCTAGTGGAGATGATGGAATTCCAGTTGAGTTATTTCAAATCCTAAAAGATGATGCTGTGAAAGTGTTGCACTCTATATGCCAGCAAATTTGGAAAACTCAGCAGTGGCCACAGGACTGGAAAAGGTCAGTTTTCATTCCAATCCCAAAGAAGGGCAATGCCAAAAAATGTTCAAACTACTGTACAATTGCACTCATTTCACATGCTAGCAAAGTAATGGTCAACATTCTCCAAGCTAGGCTTCAACAATACGTGAACCAAAAACTCCCAGATGTGGATTCAGAAGGACTAAGGAACTGCCCCACACTATCATATTATTCTGCTTTGAGCTGGAATTACATATCCCATTGGAGGTATCAATTCTTTGGCATTCAGTCTTCTTTATGGTCCAACTCTCACATCTGTACATGACTACTGGTAAAACCATAGCTTTGACTGAGCGCTGAAGAACTGATGCTTTTTAATTGTAGTGCTGGAGAAGACTCTTGAGAATTCCTTGGATAGCAAAGAAATCAGACCAGTCAATCCTAAAGGAAATCAATATCCATGAATATTCATTGGAAGGACTGGTGCTGAAGATGAAGCTCTAGTACTTTGGCCACCTGATTCAAAGAACCAACTCATTGAAAAAGACCCTGATGTTGGGAAAGATTGAAGGTAGGAGGATAAGGGGACAACAGAGGATGAGATGGTTGAATGGCATCACTGACTTGATGGACATGAGTTTGAGCAAGCTCCAGGAGATGGAGAAGCCTGGGGTGCCACAGTCCATGGCGTTGCAAAGAGTCAGAGCAACTGAACAACAACAAAGATAGAATAGGTGCATCAGGCAACTCAAAATGTTCACTGCTCTGCATATGGCTGTGAATGACCATGAAACTGCCATGTGTATTGTCTGGGGATTACAAATAAATTTTAGGAAGTAGGTAAATGCACAGACATGGAATCTATGAATAATGAGAATCAGCTCTACATTCATTCATTTGGTATATATATATAGTGTATCTGTCATATGCCTGACCCTGTTTCAGGCATTGGGGACTTAGAGGTGAACAAAACAAAGCTCCCATGTCCATGGATATAACTTCCTGGGGGAGGGTTAAATGGACATAAATACATCATGGTCAGAGGATGACTATGGCAATAGACTGATTAAACTCAAGAGGGCATTAGGGACGGATAGGTGGAGGGATGGCTATTCACACAGGGTAGTCAAGGGAAGCCTGAGAGGTAACACCCGAACACTCAGAGCAATCAAGCCACACGGACATGTGGGGAAGAGCAATCCAGGAAGTGGGAGCAAGAAGTGTAAAGATGCTGAGCTGGGGGCCAGTGTTGCTGGAGCCATGATGAGAGAGGATATTAGAATGGGCCAAAAAAGGATGCTGAACTCTCTTATTTCAAAACCTGGGCTCTTGGAAGGAATATGTTTCAAAGATGTTCTGGACCAGCACTGGATCTTTCCTAAGTAATCATAACGTTGGCAAAAGAAAACAGCCTTGTACATTTTCTCCTGAGAAGGGCTCAGGTAAGAGGCAAAGCGAGGATCTTTGCTGAGGGATGCAGGCTTTACCAAGCTCCCCCAGACCTCTGCTTCATCTCAGGTTGGGTTGCCTGGCTTCCGGAAGTGACCTAAAATTAGCGTGGACTTGGGTGTGATCTCTAGGAGACAACAAGCACCAGGGCTGCAATAAGGAGGATAGTTTCATCAGCATTTGTAGACTATCCGAGGAGAGTCACAACAGACAAACCATCCCCAGGACAACAGGAGGAGTGGAGGTGGGACACATGTCCACACAGTGAGAATTAACTTGTGGAAAAACGCTGCTCATCCACTGTCACGTTCTGCTCACAGCACTTGGGAGAAGAGCAGTACTGTGGCCCAAGCTGGAGGCAGCTGGAAAAGCCGTCTGGAGTTAAAAGTCCCGAGACTCAACCGTCTCTGCTGTTGGGGAAACTGAAGCCCAGAGAGGGAAAAGGGGTGGGCTTTCAAACAAACATCCACGGAGTGGCTGATCCCGGACTAGAATTTAGCCTTGTTGCCAGACTGTCATTCTGGACAGTTAATACTAGAATTTAGGAGGAGAGATTTGACAGAATTCCCGTTTGTGGAAAAGCCATTCATTGTACTAGCTTCTGTGTTTGTGCCCAAACAAACAGCACCAGTCTCTACAGTTCAGTTCAGTGAACATTTTTGTTGTTGTTTGTTTCAACAGGATCACTCAACATTTGGCTCTGTGAGCACCCCATGGAAACTGATGTGGCTGTAGTGTGAATCAATCCCAAGAGAAATGTTCCCAGTAGCACAGGTGGTCACTGTCGATGCAAGGGAGTCAAGGGGAACTAAAATCCTATCCCATGTTCTTTGGATCTAACAGGAGTGAATCCTTTTGTAGCTTTTGTCTGGAGGTCTGTGGTTTGCTCTCTTTGGTTACAGATTTCGCCAATCCTCTGTGAATCACGAACTCTCCAAAGAGGTTGAATGGGATTGGTCAGGACCAGGGAATGCTGGTAAACCAGCTCTCTAGAGGATGGGGAAGGGAAGCCCCGATCTGTTGTATTTGCCAATATCGGTGTCGCCATGGCACATTTCAAGCTATCAGTGATTTTAAAACAACCTAGCAGAGTTCCTGAAAATTTAACAATCAGTTCTGGTGAGCCTGCTCAAGCCTCTGTAGCTCTCACAGCAAGCGGGCTGGGGGTGGGGCCGGGGAGAGTTGTGGTTGATCCTGTTTAGTTCCGTGAGGTCAGACCTCACCTGAGAGGGTGTGTCTGGTTTCAAGTCTGAGATTCTAAGAGGGACACTGACAAATTGAAAAAAAAAAAAAAAATTGGGGGGGCGGTGGCGTCGGGGGGGTGCGGGGGGGCTTGGTGGTGAGCTAGAAGCAGTCTCATCTAGGAAAAAACTACTGGGAGGGAAGGTATTGCTGGGGTGAGAATCCAGAAGAAGAAAAACACAGGGTGTTTGGGTCTTTGTTTGCAAATCTCTGTGGAGCAGTGACTGACTTGTCCTAGGCATGGGGGGAGGTGTCCAGAAGTGGGAAGCTGATTGAAAGGCCCGGCTATGGGCTCTGCAGGGAGCAGTTTCACTCCAGAGGAATCAAGACGTGGGGCAACCACTAGGTGGGGCTGTGGCAATGGGGACCCTTTCAAGTCCGTGGGGGCCGATCCTGCTGCGGAGCCCTCCTCCAGCTCCTCCCATTTAATTGGTCTCATCCTCTTAGTTTTTGTTCATTTTTTTCTCTTTTTCTTCTCCCCTGCCTCACTTTCTCAGCTGCCTTCGGCTTATTTACCTGGCTTAACCCCCTCCTTGGACAATGACCTCTACATCTTTCTGAAGAGGGAACCAAGCCCTGGGCTTTCTCCCGACCTCTTACATTCTAGGAAGAAAGTACAGCTTTCCTCCACCACCACCCCCCGCCCCCGCCCCCCATTTTCCTTTGCTTTCTTTTCTCTCTTTCAACATTCTTAGCTCCACATTTGTGACTGAAGAAGGGCAAATAAACAAATTGAAACTGAAACTGTGCGCTGGCCATAAAGTGAGGACATCTGGGAGGCTTGCAAGGAAATTTACATGCTTGTCGGGTTTCAGGTTACATATTTTGTGTTGCTTGGTAACGGGCCCCACAGTTTCCTTTCATGCTTTATTCTCCCTATCCCTTGTTTATAGTGTAATTACCACTGTGACATCATAATCCCCCATTGAACAGCTGTCAGGGGGGCCCAACTGCTGAGTAAACAGGGCTTTACAATCTCTCCTCCCACAGGCGGGTTTACTAAATAGATCAATATTTGGTTTGTAGGCACAGGGCTTAGGAGGTGGAAGTGTCTTTTGAAAAAGCCCTCTCTTCCCAGGGCCTCCAGTGCACCTGAGAATGCTGGAATGAAAAGCCAGGTTCATGGACAGAAAAAAAAAAATCACCCAAGTTGCTTTCACCTGCATTTCCCATGGAGCAGCTCCTCAGTAAGAAGTGAGACCTATTTGAGAATTAGTAGTGTTTTAGGTTCTTTATTCTAGTGCTTAGAGATTTCCACTTTCTTCCCTCTTTCTTTGCCTCCCCCTTAGACTCCCCTTTTTCTGCCCTGGATCCCATTTGATTTAATCTTTCTAAATGGATATTATAGCCTCAGGGACTAAAAGAATGACACATGAACAAACAGGAACTAAGCTCCTGAAGATTCCCCCCAGCACCCCCCCCCCTCCATTCTCTCCACCCTACTCTGGGATTAGAAGCTCCACAAAGAAAAAGCAAAGTCAAACTAGCGAGCCCTGGTTGAGAGTTTGGGCAAGGATGATTTAGATCTTTCCTCTCCTGGGTCAGGAAAGTTTGACTCAAACACACATAGGAGCAAAGGACTTGGAATACTGGCCTGAGTTATAAGGAGATGTTGAGTTTTAATCCTGATGCTGAACTTGCTCTGTGACCTTGGACAAGTCCCCTGAGGATGCAACATTGAATTGGGCTGTAAGGATCTCTAAAGCCTTTCCCAAGAGGCAAGGTGGAGTGTTAGGCTTGGCAGGGCTCAAAATCTGGTCCTCACACAAATCAACCGCAAAGCTCGCCAAACCACAGGAAGCTCCACAGAACTGCATCTGCTTAACTGTAAAGAAGGGGAGAGTTAACCCATCACTGTGAGGATTAAGTGAGAGTATTTGTGACACACCTAGAGGAAGGCAGGAGACTTGGTGGGTGTCCTTTTAAAGCTAACATTGTGTAATTCCTGTAAAAGCCAACATGATGGTAAAGAAAGGCTTGGAGGTAATTAAAAGGAAGAGGGGAAATAAAAAGAATAGTAATAACCCACACTTGTGCAGCCCATTCATAGCATATAAAATCCCTTCACACATGGTCTCAGGTAATCTTTACAAAGTCTCTGAAGAAGGAAAAATCACCCTGTTTATTGATCTCTTGAGAGTGGGTCAGTTGGTGTCCTGGCTTTTCATAAGCATTACCTCCCTTGATCTTCATGAAAACGGCAGATTTTTATTTTCTATATTTTGTAGATAACTGAGGTTCAGAGAAGTGACATGATCTATTCAAGGTTACCCAACCGATGAGTGTTGGACCCACTCGGATCCATTTGGTTCTAAACATCTTGTGTTTCCCCCAATGGCCATAAAAATGGCCAAATCAACACAGAAAGGGAGCAAAACAATGAGGTCCTGAATGTTGATGATCTAAGTGAAGGAAAAGAATATTTACACAACATGCAGTGCTTCATTCACAGTCGTCATACACCCCACAGTGCTGGGCTGGTTCACTTCTTCACAGATAATTACAGTTGGGGTCTAAAAAATAGTGTGACTGACCGCTATCTCTTAGACTCTGGATGACTTGGGCAATTTTAAAAGGCCTGTACATCTGTAAGTGTTTCCTGAAGGATAAAAGTACCCAGAATGGAGAAGAAACTAGGCTGTGGTGATGGTGGGGGAGAGGTCTCCTTCAATCTACAGAAACCTGGTTCCTGATTTTTCTGTGCAAGGAATAGCACAGGCATCCTGTGACTCCTCTAATCTCTCTGGCTGGTGACTTTCTCTTTGGAAGGCTGTATGATTTCAATTCAGTTTCATATAGATCTGTGTGTAGATCTGTACAGTGATAACATTCCTCTGTGCTAAGTCTGTCCAAGATAACTAACCTATTTCCAAGATCTAATTTTGTACGTGGGAATCGTGCCTTGCCCTGATTTCCAGACCCATGGGCAGGCCTGGCAGGCTGGGAGAAGCACCATGCCTGCCCTGGTGCTCTGAGCAAGGCCTTCTTCCCTCTGCTGTTAGGCAGGACACCTGTCTACTAGAGGGGGTGCTGGGGTTTTTTTGTTGTTTTTCAGGGCCGGTGGGGTTTTTTTTAAATGCCCTCTTACACTGTTGGTGGGAATGCAAACTAGTACAGCCACTATGGAGAACAGTATGGAGATTCCTTAAAAAACTGAAAATAGAACTACCATATGACCCAGCAATCCCACTGCTAGGCGTACCCCCGAGGAAACCAGAATTGAAAGAGACACGTGTACCCCAGTGTTCATCGGAGCACTGTTTATAACAGCCAGGACATGGAAGCAACCTAGATGTCCATCAGCAGACAAATGGATAAGAGGGCTGTGGTACATATACACAATGGAATATTACTCAGCCATTAAAAAGAATACATTTGAATCAGTTCTAATCAGGTGGATGAAACTGAAGCCTATTATACAGAGTGAAGTAAGCCAGAAAGAAAAACACCAATACAGTATACTAACACATATATATAGAATTTAGAAAGATGGTAAAGATAAACCTGTATCAGTTCAGTGCATTTTAGTCACTCAGTCGTGTCTGACTATTTGCAACCCCATGAATTGCAGCACGCCAGGCCTCCCTGTCCATCACCGACTCCCGGAGTTCACTCAAACTCATGTCCATCAAGTTGGTGATGCCATCCAGCCATCTCATCCTCTGTCGTCCCTTCTCCTCCTGCCCCCAATCCCTCCCAGCATCAGAGAAATAGATTTAAGGGATTAGATCTGAGAGATAGAGTGCCTGATGAACTATGGACAGAAGTTTGTGACATTGTACAGGAGACAGGGATCAAGACTAACCCCATGGAAAAGAAATGCAAAAAAGCAAAATGGCTGTCTGGGGAGGCCTTACAAATAGCTGTGAAAAGAAGAGAAGTGAAAAGCAAAGGAGAAAAGGAAAGATATAAGCATTTGAATGCAGAGTTCCAAAGAATAGCAAGGAGAGATAAGAAAGCCTTCTTTAGCGATCAATGCAAAGAAATAGAGGAAAACAACAGAATTGGAAAGACTAGAGATCTCTTCAAGAAAATAAGAGATACCAAGGGAACATTTCATGCAAAGATGGGCTCGATAAAGGACAGAAATGGTACGGACCTAACAGAAGCAGAAGACATTAAGAAGAGGTGGCAAGAATACACAGAAGAACTGTACAAAAAAGATCTTCATGACCCCGATAATCACAATGGTGTGATCACTGACCTAGAGCCAGACATCCTAGAATGTGAAGTCAAGTGGGCCTTAGAAAGCATCACTATGAACAAAGCTAGTGGAGGTGATGGCATTCCAGTTGAGCTATTTCAAATCCTAAAAGAAGATGCTGTGAAAGTGCTTCACTCAATATGCCAGCAAATTTGGAAAACTCAGCAGTGGCCACAGGACTGGAAAAGGTCAGTTTTCATTCCAATCCAAAGAAAGGCAATGCCAAAGAACTGCACAACTGCCCTCGTCTCACACGCTAGTAAAGTGATGCTCAAAATTCTCCAAGCTACCTTTCAACAGTATGTGAACCATGAACTTCCAGATGTTCAAGCTGGTTTTAGAAAAGGCAGAGGAACCAGAGATCAAATTGCTAGCATTTGCTGGATTATCGAAAAAGTGAGAGTTCCAGAAAAACATCTACTTTTGCTTTATTGACTGTGCCAAAGCCTTTGACTGTATGGATCACAACAAACTGTGGAAAATTCTGAAAGAGATGGGAATATCAGACCACCTGACCTGCCTCCTGAGAAATCTGTATGCAGATCAGGAAGCAACAGTTAGAACTGGACATGGAACAACAGACTGGTTCCAAATAGGAAAAGGAGTATGTTAAGGCTGTATATTGTCACCCTGCCAATTTAACTAATATGCAGAGTCCATCACAAGAAACACTGAGCTGGATGAAGCACAAGTTGAAATCAAGATTACTGGGAGAAATATCAATAACCTCAGATATGCAGATGACACCACACTTATGGCAGAAAGTGAAGAAGAACTAAAGAGCCTCTTGATGAAAGTCAAAGAGGAGAGTGAAAGAATTGGCTTAAAACTCAACATTCGGAAAACTAGATCATGGCTTCTGGTCCTATCACTTAATGGCAAATAGATGGGGAAACAATGGAAACTGTTGACAGATTTAATTTTTGGGGGCTCCAAAATCACTGCAGATGGTGACTGCAGCTATGAAATTAGAAGATGCTTACTCCTTGGAAGAAAAGTTATGACCAACATAGACAGCATATTGAAAAGCAGAGACATTACTTTGTCATCCTTTAAAGGTCCATCTAGTCAAAGCTATGGTTTTTCCATTAGTCCATCATGGATATGAACGTTAGACTGTAAAGAAAGCTGAGCGCCAAAGAATTGATGCTTTTGAACTGTGGTGTTGGAGAAGACTTTTGAGAGTCCCTTGGACTGCAAGGAGATCCACCCAGTCCATCCTAAAGGAAATTAGTCCTGAATGTTCATTGGAAGGACTGATGTTGAAGCTGAAACTCCAATACTTTGGCCACCTGATGTGAAGAGCTGACTCATTTGAAAAGACCCTGATGCTGGGAAAGATTGAAGGCAGGAGGAGAAGGGACGACAGAGGATGAGATGGCTGGATGGCATCACCAACTCAATGGACATGAGTTTGAGTAAGCTCTGGGAGTTAGTGATGGAAGGGAAGCCTGACATGCTGCAGTACATGGGGTGACAAACAGTCAGACACTACTGAGCCACTGAACTGAACTGAAGTCACCCCATCAATATTCTATAAGCTGATTTATAGTTTGAAAGTGAAAGTGAAGTTGCTCAGTCGTGTCCAACTCTTTGCAACCCCATGGACTGTAGCCTATCAGGCTTCTCTATCCATGGGATGTTCCAGGCAAGAGTGCTGAAGTGGGGTGCCATTTCCTTCTCCAGGGGATCTTCCTGACCCAGGAATCAAACCCGGGTCTCCCAGATTGCAGGCAGACGCTTTACCATCTGAGCCACCAGGGAAGCTGATTTATAGTTTAGTTTTGAAGAAATGCCTCTAAACAGTTGTGAGATACAGGTAGAAATAGACCATGCAGGAAAAAAAGAACCTTCTTTTGAGATGAAAACAGAAACAAATGTTGAAAGGATTTTTAAACTCTTAGATGAGGATTAGAAGCTGCCAAGGTCCTTTAAGATTCTGTTATTTGACAGATTATTAAACTAAAAGAAAGTCCAATGGAAAAATGAGTGTATGTGTCTTGCTTTCAGAACCGCTATAAGGAATGAGTTTTCCTCATGTGGTCACAGAAATGTTTTGGATTAGCCACGCAATTCCAGATTAAAGGAACCCTCAGTGCTAAAGCAATGTGGAGGAACTCTCACTGGTCTGGGAATCTTATCTGTTGCCACCAACGTGAGAGTGATGAAAATCACTAGTAGAGAAACCCACTACAGGGACAACTGGATAATCAGCTTCTCTGTCCCCATTCTCTCACCCCTCCCCTGGACCGAAAGCCCAATCAGATTGGTTATCAGACCCTGAGAATGTGAGACATTTTGCATCATAGAAAAGGAAAGGGGCAGACTTGCCAGACACTTACCTACATTATATTACTTAATTCTGTGAGCATGTGGATCTCATCCTGGTCTTCAAAATGCAAAACCAAAGCTTACTATATGTAAGTTGCTCAAGACTAAAGAATTTGTTTCTGAAAGAGATGGGAATGCCAGACCACCTGACCCACCTCTTGAGAAATTTGTATGCAGGTCAAGAAGCAACAGTTAGAACTGGACATGGAACAACAGACTGGTTCCAAATAGGAAAAGGAGTACATCAAGGCTGAGAAACGCTGGGCTGGAAGAAGCACAAGCTGGAATCAAGATTGCTGGGAGAAATATCAATAACCTCAGATATGCAGATGACACCACTCTTATGGCAGAAAGTGAAGAGGAACTCAAAAGCCTCTTGATGAAGGTGAAAGAGGAGAGTGAAAAAGTTGGCTTAAAACTCAACATTCAGAAAACTAAGATCATGGCATCTGTCCCATCACTTCATGGGAAATAGATGGGGAAACAGTGGAAACAGTGTCAGACTTTATTTTTCTGGGCTCCAAAATCACTGCAGATGGTGACTGTAGCCATGAAATTAAAAGATGCTTACTCTTTGGGAGAAAAGTTATGACCAACCTAGACAGCATATTGAAAAGCAGAGACATTACTTTGCCAACAAAGGTCCGTCTAGTCAAGGCTATGGTTTTTCCAGTGGTCATGTATGGATATGAGAGTTGGACTGTGAAGAAAGCTGAGCGCCGAAGAATTGATGCTTTTGAACTGTGGTGTTGGAGAAGACTCTTGAGAGTCCCTTGGACTGCAAGGAGATCCAACCAGTCCATTCTGAAGGAGATCAGCCCTGGGATTTCTTTGGAAGGAATGATGCTAAAGCTGAAACTCCAGTACTTTGGCCACCTCATGTGAAGAGTTAACTCATTGTAAAAGACTCTGATGCTGGGAGGGATTGTGGGCAGGAGGAGAAGGGGATGACAGAGGATGAGATGGCTGGATGGCATCATTGACTCGATGGACGTGAGTCTCAGTGAACTCTGCGAGTTGGTGATGGACAGGGAGGCCTGGCGGAGAAGGCAATGGCAAGCCACTCCAGTACTCTTGCCTAGAAAATCCCATGGACAGAGGAGCCTGGTAGGCTGCAGTCCATGGGGTCGCTACGAGTTGGACATGACTGAGTGACTTCACTTTCACTTTTCACTTTCACACATTGGAGAAAGAAATGGCAACCCACTCCAGTGTTCTTGCCTAGAGAATCCCAGGGATGAGGGAGCCTGGTCGGCTGCCGTCTATGGGGTCGCACAGAGTCGGACATGACTGAAGCAACTTAGTAGCAGCAGCAGGGAGGCCTGGCATGCTGCAATTCATGGGGTTGCAAAGAGTCAGACATGACTGAGCAACTGAACTGAATTGAACTGAAAGAATCTGTAAGTGGTAGAGACTGGTTTAAATCTAAATCTGATTCTGAATTCCATTCACAAATATGCTGAAAGCCAAAAAGAATCTTCTCCCTGCTTCTGCTTATTCTTTTCTCTTAACCTGAAATGTCATCCATTAATTCAATAACTATTTGTAGAACACTTGCTGTGTGCCTGGGAATTGGTTTAGTTCTGGGAAAATAGATGAACAAGAATGTGCTGCTACCTCCCAGAAGCCTATCTGTCTGTCTAGGGAGAAGCAGGTATGGGCAAGAAGAAAGAAACATAATGTGATAAATTCTGTGCATGAAAACTAGACACCACTCTTTGAAATCATAGGTAGTTAGACAGTAAACTCCATTAGCAGACAGGAAGATGGGTAGGAGATGGAGAGGGTAGCGAAGAGAGGATGCTTCAGAAGGCATTTTTGAGCTCTGGCAGTAAAGAATCTGCCTGCAGTGTGAGAGACTGCAGTTTCATCCCTGGGTCAGGAAGATCCCCTGGAGAAGGGAATGGCAACCCACTCCATTATTCTTGCCTAGGAAATCACATGGACAGAGGAGTCTGGCAGGCTACTGTCCAGGGGGTAGCAAAGAGATGGACACGAAACTAACAATTTCACTTTCATACATGAAAATGTTTACCATGGCATCTGGAAAAATAGCACACAAAAATTTTACTTGCTAGTTTTAAAAAATTAATCCAACAAATATTTACTGAGGCCTCTTAATGCCAGGTACCATTTCAGACATTGAGGATCAAGCAAGAATTGAAGTTGCCAGCCTCATGAAGCTTATATATGAGTCGGAGAGTCAGATACAAAATAGTGAAAAGCTCTGAAACATAAGGCGATGGAATCCCACTCCAGTACTCTTGCCTGGAAAATCCCATGGATGGAGGAGCCTGGTGGGCTGCAGTCCATGGGGTCAAGAAGAGTCGGACACGACTGAGCGACTTCACTTTCACTTTTCACTTTCATGCACTGGAGAAGGAAATGGCAACCCACTCCAGTGTTCTTGCCTGGAGAATCCCAGGGACAGGGGAGCCTGGTGGGCTGCCGTCTATGGGGTCGCACAGAGTCGGACACGACTGAAGCGACTTAGCAGCAGCAGCAGCAGCAGCAGTGATTACTGTCATGATGAAAAATAAAGCTGGCTAGGGACTTGGAAGTGGGGAGCAGCTGGGATTTCAGGTAGTCTCATCTTTTGGGGAGATAAGATGGAGCTGTGTGACTTTCTGAGAGGCGAATGGCTTTGGCTGAGAAAAGAGAGTGGGGCTCTGAAGCCTGGTTATGCTACCTGATATTGTAGGCATAGTAAGAAGGTCAGAGTGGCTGGACAGAACAAGAGAAGGGAATACTGATAAGAGATATGAAGGGAGGTAGCCAGGGAAGACCAAGAAGTAGGGCTTTGTAGGCTTAGGTTGCAATTGAACCTATTTATTTAGTTACCATTTCTTATATAAACCTATAGCTGAATGTCTTATTCAGAGTAACAGGATATCATAGACTGGGTGGCTTATAAACAACAAATGTGTTTCTCACAGTTCCAGAGGCTGGAGTCTGACATGAGGGTGCTGACAGGGTCAGGTTCTGGTGAGAGCTGTCTTCTGGGTTGCAGATGGCCATTTTCTTGCTATGTGCTCACATGGCAGAGAGAGCAAGACAACTCTCTGGGGTCTCTTTCATAAGGGCGCTAATTTCAGAGTTCCACCTTCATGATCTGATCATCTCCCCAAAGCCCCCCCTCCTAATGCCATCGCTTTTGTATGTGTATGTGTTAGTTGCTCAGTCATGTCCCACTCTTTGTGACCTCACGGACTGTAGCCTGCCAAGCTCCTCTGTCCATGGAATTTTCCAAGCAAGAATACTGGAGTGGGTTGCCATTCCCCTCTCCAGGGAATCTTCCCCACTCAGGGATCGAACCCAGTTCTTCTGCACTGGAGGCAGATTCTTTACTATCTGAACCACCAAGGAAGCCCTGAGCTTATAAATTGCAACATATAGAATTGAAGAGGAGGGACAGAAACATTCAATTCATAACACTGGTTGCAAGGCTGTTCAACAGATATTTAAAATACAATTACTTCTATAGATCTAATATAAAATGCATTTTAAGCATGTATTTTATTGTGCTGGCTCACCCATGCTCAAGTTAATCAAAGTTGCTATTCCTAATCTCTGATTAATATTGACTTTAGAGCCACTTAAAGGTGGGGTGTCTATTATCTGAAAAATAGGAAAGTTATCTTTTAAAAGAAAATTTGAAGTTGAGTAAATATGCAACAAAAACTTCATAGGAACCAGGTGGAAAACTTACGACATGGATCAAAACCAGAAACTGTCTTCATCGAATCATTTTAGTTTGGTTCCTTTTACAGGTTCACTCAGAAAAGCTGATAGCATTTTCAATGATGTCCCGACCTTGAGGTTGGTGCAGAAGTCTAGATCAGAAGGAAATGCCAGAGACTGAAGACATTAGAGTCTGTCTTTCAAGTTCTGAAAGGTCTCGGTTTTAGCTGAGCCCCCTTTGTCTTGTTCTGAAGTGTTTATAGCTGGGCTTTCCTGGTGTGAGCACAAACCATGGAGGCGGCTGTGGGGCCTTCTGTGGATCTGGAGAGGCCTGATTTACAGCTCCCACAAAGCGGGTGGGCATCTGAGCCTGCTCTCCACCATGAGAACTAAGCATTGTTCCCAAGGTCTGGCTCTGCTCCCTGGCAGTTCTTAAGCCCTGGACATCAAGAAGATCCTCAATTCCCTGCTGTTACTGAGAAGACAAGCCAAAGGGAGGAGTGGGGGAGGCCGAATCAGTCCTCCAAGATCTATTAAAGCAATCCTTAGCAAAATAGGAACCTGGGGGAGGGGATGGAAGGGAGCTCCCTGTTGACTTCCCACAGTACTCACTCCCCTAAAGAGCTCCCATGGAACATTTATTTCCTCAAACTCACACTTGATGATAACAACCACCAAACTCCCACGTAGGTACCCGAGAGTGTTTCTTCCTGAATGTGGAAGGTGATGAGTCTTGGGGCTCAAGAAACTGTCCACAGGTCAGATTCCTTTTCTTTGGTTCTTACTGAGGCTCTGGAGGTAGGAAGATGGGGCTCAGAGTAGGTAGGTTTCTTGGAGCAAAGATTGAGTTTAGACCTTCACTGAGAAGTTCCAGCAGTAGTGCTCCCTCTTCTGAGGTCCCTGTCCAGAGGACAGTGGGGTCATTCCCACAGTTGCAAGATGTCTTCCCCACTCACCAGGAACCCACCCGGTTCCCTGAGGACCCCTAGGTGTGTCATCGTTTTCCTCCTGTGGGGGACACCTCTTTTCTTTGCCCAGGAATAAGAAGCCTACTGACCTCAGGAGGCCTCCTTACATGTCCACAGTTACCTTCTGTTTTCCCAGTGCTGAGAGTTTCTCCCATGTTGCATGAATACTCAGATGAAGCCCTACTATGTCCCTCACAACATCTCCTCACTCCACAAGCACAGCTGAGGAAATTGAGGCTAGAAAGAGAAAATGGCTTTTTTGAAGTTCCAGACCTACTCTTTCCCCTATTTCTTGTTTGGAAGGGCTATTGTATAGAGGAAGGCTACAAACCCACGTTCTTCTCCAGCTGTTTTCCCATTAAACCCTTTCAGGGGCTCGCAGTGCAATAGCTTCCTCTAATTCACTCATAGATAGCAGACCCAGAGCTCATGGCCTCCCGCATCCCATAATTATTCTTCTTAGGGGACCCTGCATTCCCTCAGACTCTCTTCCATGAAGAAACCCTTTCGCAAGCACTGTGGAAATGGACATTTGAAAGTGAAAATGTTAGTTGCTCAGGCATGTCCATCTCTTTGAGACCCCCTGGACTGTAGCCTGCCAGGCTACTCTGTCCCTGGGATTCTTCAGGCAAGAATTCTGGAGTGGGTTGCCATGCCCTCCTCCAGGGGATCTTCCCAACCCAGGGATAGAACCCAAGTCTCCCACATTGCAGGCAGATTCTTTACCATCTGAGCCACCAGGGAATCCCTTAGGGAATGGGCATTTGGAGCTCTAAAAACAGGTGTTGAGATGTTTTGACTGCAAAGGCAGTGTTTGGAAATGATCTTGCGCGATTATCTTAACTCTGGGTTTTCATTAAAGTCTTTAGTTTAATTTTGGTCATGTAATCTTGGTAAGGGTTTTAAGTGGCTTCTGAGTAATTTTCTTAAAACCAGGCAAGTACACACGTACACACACACACACAAACACACACACACACAACAGACACCCCTAAAGTGCTCGCACATCTCTTACTCATTCCACATCCTGATTCAGGTTTATTTTTTCAGTGCCTGACCTTGTAATTAGAAGTACATTTTCTTTGAAGAGACAATTACATTTATAGATGGCAGTGAATGGGAAGCTCAGAGAATGTTCCCCGGTGTTAATCAGAGGCCATTTGAGTTAGCACTGAGACATCTTGCTAAAGCTTCAAACTAATAAAGTGAAAATGCTTATAAAATTGCCAAGAACACTTCTCTGAAGGTGTAATTAATTATTCAAAAAACTGGTATGTCACTGTAAGAACAGATCCCTGGCTCTACTACCACATCCACATAGCATCTTAGGTGTCTGTGTTACAACTCAGAAAGTATACATACTCATTCTACTGAACTTCCTCATTATACAAATAGAATAGCCGAGAATTCAAGAAGGAAAATAACTTAACCAAGGTTGCATAGGGTCTAGGTATAGAGTTGGACCAGGACCCACCCCATGGACTCAGTCCAGATTGTCCCATTCCCCTACAGGATAAGTTATTCCTATGCAACCTGGGGTTAGAGGTAGTTTTCCAAAAAGCTGTTTGCTAAACCCAATTAATCTAAAGAGGGAAGGCCAGGCCATGGGACAAGTAGGTATAAACAAAGTTGGGCAAATCTAGAGGCAAGAATACTTCAGCCTACTACTTAGGATCATTGGCTGAAGAAACAGGTGATGTTCAAAAGAGCAGGTCTGACCTGGAAGGCAGAGCACATGCTTATGTATTTTGGCAAATATGGTACACAAAGTAGTGCCTAGATGTTGTTGCCTAGTCTCTAAGTTGTGTCTGACTCTTTTGTGACCCCATGGACTGTAGGCCACCAGGCTCTTCTGTCCATAGGACTCCCAGGCAAGAATACTGAAGTGGGTTGCCATTTCCTTCTCCAGGGGATCTTCCCAACCCAGGGATCAAACTGGCATCTCCTGCACTGTAGGTAGGTTCTTTACCATCTGAGCTACCTGGGAAGCCCAGTACCTACATAAAGGAACTAACATTTAAGGAACCCCTATTATGCAACTGCTATCCCCATTTTGTAGATGAGAAACTGAAACTCAGGAAAAATTGTGCCATGCAGAAATCACTTAGCCAGGAAACAGCGGGGCTACATAGCTCAAACCCGGGTCTTGACTGCTCCAAAGCTTATGTTCCTTCCATCTTACTCCAGTGTGGTTGAACTAATGCAGAGGATAGAAATGATGCAGGTAGATTTCAGTTAGATTAACTCAAGAAAGTAACAACCCAAATATCTAAAAATCAAGCTGGTTGCATTGGACGGTGCCAAGCTCCCTCCCTGTTTGTGAAAAGATGTGAGAGGCAGCCTGTTACCCCTATGACACAAGTGCTATGAAGAATCTGTGCACGGGAGGAGATGCATAGCCAGTTGCTTGGGGAACAGCTATTATTTCTGCTCCCCCAGGGCTTCCTTTTGGACTTGATATAAGCCGGCTTCCTGTATGGCTGGATTATTTGTAAGTGTGTGTGAGATATAGTATATGTGTGTGTGTGCGTGTGTGTGGTATATTCGGTGACACTTTCCCTGGTTTCCATACAAGTCTTCCTGCTTGTCCCTTCATTACTCTGCAGATCATTCTTGACACAGTGGCCAGAGTAAAATGAATTTCCCAGCATTCTCAATCCCCTTTGCTTGCTCTATTATTTTCCATAGCATTTATCACTGTCTAGTCAAATTATCTAATTTACTTATGATGCTTCTTATTTTTGTCTGTCTCCCCTCCTCTCCTCCTCCCCAAAAGAATTTGAGCTCCTCCGGGAAACGGTTTTCTTTTGTTTTGTTTACTGAAGTAACCAAGTACTTAAAACTATTGCTAGGCACATATTAGACATTCACTAAGAATACTGGTTGGATAAATGAATAGATGGATGCTCCTGTAATTTTTTAAGGTTGAAGCCATCTGCAGAAAGGGCTTTCCTATTTCTTGCTCCTAAGATCTCGACTGATGCCATCCTGCACGGACATCTAATAAGGATGTTTAAGACACAAAAACATATCACAAGTATAAACGCTGGGCCCTGGACTATGTCAGTGGCAACAGAAATTCCAAAAAGGAAATAAAAGAGAGATTTTGAGCTTCAGTCCTGGGGACTTGTGCTATTTTACATAAAAATGAGATAGTATTCTGGGGCATTAAAGATGCTAGACTGGGAATCAGAAGACTTGACCTAACTGCTACAAGTCCCTTTTCACAGCTGCATAAATATGTCATTCATTCTTTCATTAGTTAATTCACCATCCATCCATCCCTCCAAAAAATATTTTTTTTAAATTACTATGCCTTAGGCGTTACTTCAGGAGGTGGGAACATAGCCGTGAGCATGATAGCAAAGGTCCGGCTTCCCTAGAACTTGCAATCCAGCAGGTGTGATAGAAAAGGAACCTAAAAGCATGAACATTATATGATTTGAATTAATAATAAATACTTGGAAGAAAATAAAGCAAGGGAACTAACAGATATTGTTGAATTGTATGATTTCAAAGTCCCCTTTTCATTTTGGCATTTGTAGAGTCTATGAAGCTAATTCTTTCTTTAAGAAAACACCTAAAATATCCACCCAAATCACACCAAATAGAATCCAGGAAACTTTACACCTCAAAGCTTTCCAAGTACCTTTTTAAAAAAGTAATGTTTCTTAACTAGAATTTAATAATTATACTTTGGCATTTTAAATCTAAATATTAATCTTATGTAATTGTAGGCATGTAATACAGCTTAATTTTAAAACCTTCTTGTTTTGACTCAATAAATATTTATTGGGCACCTACTCTGTGGTAGGTGGTATGCTAGGTGCTGGAATTACAAAGAGGAATAATAAGTTGCCCTTCCTCTTAAGAGACTGAATATTTCCTGGGACCTATAAACGAACAGTAACAGGACATCATGCCAAGTGGTAAGAGCTTTCAAGATAACATTTGCATGAAGTCCTGAGGGAGCACAGAGGAGAAAGTGACTAAGTCTGGCGGTGGAAGGGGGAAGTCAAGGAAAATTGTATAGAAGAGTTGCCTTTTAAAGTTGAGACTTAGGAATGAGAAGTTGCATGCATTTACCATTTATCTATATTTGAACTAAATCAAGATGATGTAGTGTGAACATTAATCACCCCATGAAGGCTCTTGATATGGGAATAGGTCGGCCTGCTTCGCAAAGAACAGTGTGGTCATTTCGGCACCAATAAGCTACAACATGAGAAGGAAACTTCAGCAGTTCTGAGAACATACAAAGAATGTGTGCAACTTAAGTTATCTAATAACAATTTAAAAGAAGAAAAGACAATTGAAACACATAAAAACTTTCAGGAAAAAAACCCCAAATTTAAGCTTTTAAAAAGAGCCCTGCAACGCCCTCACTTCACCTTCAGGAAAATTTAAAGAAACTCTGTCAGAGGTGATCTCTGGAGGCCTAGCTTCATCTGCTATGATAACCCCTCTTCTGGTTGTTCTAGAGAATGGGTCACAGGCCATCACGTAACCCAGCAGGTCTATAATAACTAGAAAAAGGAAGCTGTCAGTAAGCCTTGGAAAGACACAAAGAGTACGTTCTGATCATAAGGCCAGACCCAGAGCCAATAAGCTTGCGCCCCTGATTTGCATTAGTATGGACCTTAGATCATGTAGCCCTCACAGGGCCCTGTGAAGCAAGGTCATCACTTCCATTATGGACATGGAGCTGAGAGAAGGACAAGTGAAGCAATGCCCCATTTGTTGAGCTAGAAAGTAGCTGAGCTGAGGTCCTAAATCAGGTCTTCTGAAGATCAAAGGAGATTAGTAAGAAATTTCAGAAATGAGGCAAAAATTGGGAATTTTAAACATCAGTTTGCAACAATAAGGCAGAGTAGATATGCAGAGAAACAGTCTCAGTAGAGGGAACTTAGAGGGTTAGATCAAGTTGTCTTGTAAAAGCATGACTGAGCTTGTGGTAAAGTAAGAAAAACACTTAGAGGAGAAAAACATAAGAAAGTATGATTCCAGAGGTATAAATAAGTGTAGGTTGCCCTAATAAACTCTGCAGATCTTAAATTTTTAGTTTTAATGTGCTAAGAAGACAGAGCATAGGAGATAAACATGTCACAGTGGGATGCGACCACAGAAATCTTTGCCACAAAATTGAGGTTCACCAAGATGTCCTCAGCGTGTGGCCCAAAATAAAGGCTGCCCTACAGAGGGAGAAAGCAGTGGACTTGACCATTGTGGCCTTGGCTCATGGTAGTGTAGCTGGGCAGGGAGTTGGACAGACAGCAGGTGAGAATTTCTAAACACAAGCCTGTCTATACCCATGTTTAAAAAAAATCTCCCTCCATTATTCCCTTCCAGACTCATCTTGGAGTCTTGCCTTTTTGGACCATCTCCAGAATCAATTGTCTTAGCCTGCTTTCCTAAAAATAGGCTTTGAGCGAGAGTTGATTGGAGTATGCTCTCAGTGGTTACCGCTCTGGTCACAAAGCGAAGCAGGCAGGATGGGGAAAAGGGGAGTTGCCCCTTAGCCTGGTTGCCAGAGATGCTTCAGCCAGTCCTGTGAAAGCTCTGGAGCTAGGGTGGCTCTTTCAGAATTACTCCATACTGAGGCAAGGGGCTGGGTGTTTGGAGCCCTGCACTGGCGGCAGACCAATGGGAGAGGATGGACCGGTGCCAGACAGTTCCCTGAAACTGAGAGCAATCCCCAGTGAAGGGTACAACTGTTGGGAGCGGTGTTGCTGATGGTCCCGTGGTCCACGGAATGATGCTTTGGCTCTGAAGAGTTAATGTGGGCAGAGTACCATACACCCACAGCACCTCTCTCTACAGATTCTATTTTTTTAAAAAAACAATTACTTGTTCATTTCAATCATGCTTCCCAGGATGAGTGGCAATTCCACAAGTTCAACTGTCTCTTTGTATGTTAATCTAGTCCTTTAAGGAGCAAACATTTTCTGTTGTTCCTTGCAGCTCTGTTTGGAATTTAGGATGAATCCCCATACCAGTCAGATTTTTGTTAAAGCAAGACTGAAACAGATTTGGAACAGGAATGTTTAATGCCTAACAGGCCACAGAGTCCATGTGACATTTATTTGTAACATTTGTTAGTAGTATATTTAGTGCCTCAGTTTTGCAAATAGGGAAGTTATTTTATATGCATTGGGGGTGGAGATAAACATGATGTTTAAGAATATCAGAACTGTGGATTTTTCTTTTTTTACACAGAAATAGACAAAGCAGGAAAAGGTTTGCTCTGAAGCTGCTAGAGCTTAAGCTTCAATTCTACTCACTTACCCAAGCCTTTTTCATGTGGTCATATAATTTTATAATATTTACAAAGGAATATATTTATATTATTATTTCCTTTTTCATTCCAAATAAACCCTCCTTTTTATAATGTACACTGGATTCGTAACTTAGTGTTATTTTTCTTAAAGAGTTCCCTCACCATGAGCTTGTATAAAAATAAAAACGAAATCTTCCCTGGACAAGAATAGGTAGAAAGTTGCTCCCAGCATAATTATAAATATTTGAGCTCCATTGAGAGACAGGCAAGTTGATGCTTATTGGCCTGAGATAGCCAACACTGTTTTTGAATATTGAAATGTTTCCAGGTTCTGACTTATTATGCTTAGATAATGGCTTGTCCTTTGAATCAAATTGTGTTATTAGCTACTTACTTATGAACAGTATAAATACCTACATCATTACAGTTTGAGTCTCTGAATAACTTACAAGTTAGTTATTACAGATGAGCTTCCATGGTGGCTCAGATGTAAAGTGTCTGTCTGCAATGAGGGAAACCTGGGTTCGATCTCCAGGAAGATCCCCTGGAGAAGAAAATGGCAACGCACTCCAGTACTCTTGCCTGGAAAATTCCATGGATGGAGGAGCCTGGTGGGCTACAGTCTGTGGGGTCTCAAAGAGTAGGACACGACTAAGCGACTTCACTTTCACCTTCAACCAAGAATTAGAAAACTTAACTTGCCAAATGTCACAGGGTTAGGAAATGGCAAGCTGTAACTCAGTATCAGCCTCTGATGCATCACCCATAGAGCTTGCTACTCTGCCACAGTGGCCTCCTAATGGAAAAGTTATCTAGATCTCCATGACCATGTTTTTCTTTCTTTTAAAATATAAAGAAAAAATTTCCCAAACATATTCAAAAACTTATATATTTCTATCTCAAGGCTTACTACTGGAATCATATTATGTAGAGTCTACCTGATCAGGAAAGTTTCAGATGATGCTAGAAGAAGTGAATGTGGAGAGGATAAGGGAGATTTAGAAAGTTGAGTCTATAGGATTTAGTAATGGCCTTGATGTGTGGAGGTGAAGGAAAAGTCAAAGATTATACAGGTTACTAGCCTGAACAACTAAATAAAAATACTGTCATTACTGAGAGAGCAAGCACAGGTTGTCACAGAATGTCTCCCCCAGAGATGTCCATGCCCTAATCCCCAAACCTGTGTGGCTCACCTTGCACAGCAAAGGGGACTGGAAGACGTAAATTAAAAGTCTTGATATGGGGAGACTATCCTGGCTTATATAGGTGGGCCCAATATAATCACAAAGGTCTTTAAAAGAAGGAATCAAGAGGGTCAGAGTTAGAGAAGAAGCCATAATGATGGGAGTAGAGCTCAGGAAGAGAGCAAGAGATTTGAAGACGAGTCAGTGCTGGTCCTTGAAGATGGAAGAAGGGGCCAAGGAATTCTAGTACCCTCTAGAAGCTGAAGAGCAAGGAAGCATTTTCTCCTAGAGCCTCTAGAACCCTGATGGTATCTTGATTAAAGGACTTCTGACCTTCACAACTTTAAGATACCTGCTGTGTGTTGTTCTAAGCCCCTGAGTTTACGGTCATTTGTAACAGTATCAATAGGAAGTTAATACAGTTGATAAAGCAGGTCTGGAATCAGGAGAAGAATGCAAAGTTAACTTTGGTTATGTTGAGTTTGAGACATCTAAGCAATGTCCTGTTTGATATGTCTGATAGGAAATTGGATATAAGGTAGGGACTTTTACACAGATATAGATTTCATGATTATGGGCATGTGGTTAGGTAACAGATAGGAAATGAGATGTCAACAGAGAAGAAAGGGAAGAGAGGCTTCTCCTTTGGGCTCTGGCATACACTCTCCCCAAGGAATGGACAGAGGAGGAAAAGCTTGGGAAAGGCAAAGAAGGAATAATTCAAGGGGAAAGGAGAAACGTGGGAGAATGGTATCATCAAAACCCATCCTTGAGGTAGTTTCTAGGTGGAATTGGTAGTCAGCAGTGCCGAGCAAAAGCAGTTCTTTAGGGAGCGCATGCCTGGCCGTTACTGCATATGATGGCTGTTGGTGGCCCTGGTGAGCTGGTGTCAGGTGCCTGATGGCAATAAAACCAGTCAGATTGAGGAGTGATGAGAGGTCAGTATGGGGAGAGGATGAGTGTAGATTGTTCTCTCATGAGCACCTGCTGTGAATCCATAGTGACAGAGGTGTCCAGGACTTGAAGAGGCTGTAATTTGCAGGGATGGAGTTGCAACTGAGCTGCAGGAAGTGACCCTTACAAAGATGAAGGACTTACGGGCTCTGTCAGTAATCTCAGAAAAGAAGAATGCTCATGTTTGGCTGCTTTCATCTGCTGCAGCTTCATCACATTTTTTTTTTTTTTTATGACCACCATTTCTGTCCTCATGTAACTGGCCACATTAAAGCAATTCAACATTTCACGTTCTGCTTTAATTCAAAATTCACCTGTTCATTTTGCCTCTGTACCTTGTGTCTATCTATAACTCTTTTGGGTGTATTTCTAGTCTTAGCTTGACATCTCTACTTAGATGTCCCAGGAATACACAATCAGGTAGTAGCAAGAAGTCAGGAGTCTGTGGCTATTTACTATTGACATATCATCTCTTCGAATCTCCATTCACTGTATATGAAAAATGAGGATAATACTGAACTCTGGATTTTTTAAATGAGGATTAAATATAATTATATTTAAAAATTCCTTAGTGTATACTGTCGAGCATATGATATGACTCCTTTCACCCTTCTGACTGTCAATATCCTCATCTACCAATGAGGATATGAATGCCAATTTCATAGAGTTGTTTAAATGATTAAACAAATCACATACAGAATGATTAAAACAAATAACATACAAAAGTATTACAACATAGAGACTGACAAAATGATAGTAATCAGCAGTATCTCTTTCAGTCATTTATCCATTCATTCATTATTATGTAATTGGACCATTTTATTTATCCAAAGGCAGGTAAATTCTGCTTTCGCCTTCCGGAAAAAATTCTTGCCTTCTAAGCTCCATGTAGCCTGGCATGAGTGACATGGGACTGAGCGATCCTGTTCACCCCTCTCTGTTCTTCATAAATGTCTTCAGGGCAACTCAACCTAGTCCAGGTTCTCAGCACCCTCAGCCTGTTTATGTTTTCCCTCTCTTCCCACAGCTGCTGTTCTGAGCCTTTTCTTCTACATGTTTGCAGCCTGGAAACAGTAACTCAGTTTTCAAAGGACAGTTTGTTCCTCATCGCAAACAGTTCTCCCTTATTTCCTTCTTAATCCAAAGAATTTACTAGCACAGGGCTTGTTTAATTCTCCTCGGAATATTTGGACAAGGGTTCAAGGCTATGACAATTCTCTCTAGATTTAAAAAGAAAAAAAAAAAAAGAGAGAGAAAGAAGATGTATTCATCTTTGATAACCCAGATGAGCAGCAGATCTTGCTAGCTTTGTGGCTCTGAAAGGCTGGTATGGCATCAAGATTCGGTGATCCAAACCCAGAACAATGGCTCTTGGCCTGAGGTTTCTGAGCCCCTAAGGGCTGACCTTCAGAATGAATGCCCGATATTGTGTGCTTTCCCATGACTAGGAGGAGAGTTTATCAACTCAAGAGTTCTGAGTTTTCTGTACGTCATTAGTTAATAAGAGGAAGAAATATTTTTACAGGTTCTATTTTTCTTGGTAGAGGAAATTATTCAAAGCATTACATTGGTATGGGGACAAGTGGAATCAATTCTTAGGAATGAGGAACTATTGATACAGGGGGAAGAATCATGCCCTGGGAAGCAGCAGAGTCTTGCGCATGGTAGATGGTTGGTACGTGTTCATTAAATGAATGAATGCAACATTTTTTCTGAATCCTTGTCCACTGTTAAATACTTGATTATAGACAAGTCTCCTGCACCTGAAATTCAATATCCTCCTTAATAAAATGCAGGATGATAGCAGAAGTGGCACATCCGAAAATGCACAGGGTCAGATGGGTAACCGATGAGATAGGAGGGCTTCCCTGGTAGCTCAGGTGGTGAAGAGTCTGCCTGCAATATGGGAGACCCAGGGTTGATTCCCTTCTCCAGGGGATCTTCCCGACCCAGGGGAAGATCCTGGGTCAGGAAGATCCCCTGGAGAAGGGAATGGTTACCCACTCCAGTATTCTGGCCTAGAGAATTCCATGGACAGAGGAGCCTGGCAGGCTACAGTCCATGGGGTTGCAAAGAGTCTGACACCACTGATCAACTAAAACATATGGTAACAGATGAGACAGGATGCAAAATAGTTGCCAACAAGGTGGCTTCAATAAAATGTTGCATGTAAGGTAACACAGTGACAGGTTCTAGGAATTAGGGCATAAGCATATTGATGGGGAATTGGGGGAGTGGGCATTATTCTCCTGGTACCCCTGGGCAGCTAACATTTGGACAGTTCAGGCAAATACTGAGTTCTCAGCTCACTGAAGGCAGGGACTCTGTTCACGTTAATTTTTCTTACCTGTATGTGGTTGCTGTTCATTTAATGTTGATTTTTCAGTTACTGTAAATATAGGATGTCATAATAACAGTGACCTTAGCTATCTCGTTGTTGTTGTTTAGACTCTAAGTCATGTCCAATTCCTTTGCAACTCCTTAGACTGTAGCCTGCCAGACTCTGCTGTCCATTGGATTTCCCAGGCAAGAATATTGCAGTGGGTTGCCATTTCCTTATCCAGGGGATCTCCCTGACTCAGGGGTCACACCTACATCTCCTGCATTGCAGGCAGATTCTTTACTGCTGAGCCATCGGAGAAGCCGTAGCTATCTAGTATCCTGCACTTTACAGATGAGAAGACAGAGGTCTAGGGAGGAGGAGGTTTTTGAATAATCTGGATTCTCAGTCTATGGCCCACTTTTCTATGTCTAGGCTTTCTTAGTCCATTAGCAACTGTAGCAGTGTGCCTATGTAATGAGAAAGCAATCAATTGTGGTCATGTTTGGAAAAAAGATGGAAAATGGCATGTCCTTAAGAGATCACAGCAGGATACAGGGCAATAGCGAGGTGCCCTGAATGAAATGGGAAAGAAGAGAGGCTCCTAGGAAGTTGCACTTTAAAATAAATATATTTATTTTAAAACAACATATTAGAATACAGCAGAGGTTGACATATATTTTCTGTAAAGAGCCAGATAGTAAATATTTTAAACTTGGCAAGCCATATGGTCTTTGTTGCAGCTACTCAGCTGTGATATTGTAGTGCAAGAAAAGCCATAGACAATGTATAACTTAATGAGTATGGCTGTGTTCCAATAATACTTTATTTATGAGCACTGAAATTTGAATTTCATATAATTTTCATATGTCATGAAACACTTATTCTTCTTTTTACTTTTAAGCCATTTTTAAAAAGTAAGTACTATCCTTCATGGACTGTACAAAACAAATAACCAAAGTTATAGTTTGCTAACTCCTGGAATAGAGGCACAGTCATCAGGAAAAGATAAAATGTCTCTCAGGCCATAAAACTTATAATGATCTAATTGAAGACATCACCACTTCTGGAAACTGAATGTACCAATCTGAAAGGAATCCTGTTAACCAATGAAACCACAGAAGAAAAGTCAAGGGGAGGTCATGGGGCAAGGGGAGGTCATGGGGCAGTCAGGGATAGTGCCCATTTGTAAGTTCAGGAAAAGGTGATCTTTGTCAATGAAGATCACATATTAAAACTCAATTTTTTAAAGTTCGTTTTGTGAACTTATTTCAAACTATGTTAGTTGATGCTCCCTTTTTAAATTAAAACTATGTATGTGTGTATATATCATTATATATATGTGCATATATATACATATGTACATATGTATATATATGTACATATATATACATATACATATATATAAATATGTATGTGTGTGTGTATATATATATATATATATATCTCCATGTATAGGTATGTGTGTGTCAGTTCAGCTCAGTCGCTCAGTAGTGTCTGACTCTTTGCGACCCCATGGACTGCGGCATACCAGGCTTCCCTGCCCATCACCGACTCTCAGAGCTTGCTCAGATTCATGTCCATTGAGCCAGTGATGCTATCAAGCTGGTGATGCCATCAAGTTGATATGTGTGCATAGATGTGTATGTGTGTGTATATATATATATATATATTTATATATACATATATATCTATGTTATTATCTGGTTGATTCTTAGCCACTTTTTAGCTCTATGATCTTGGTTTACTGTGCTTTCTTCTCATCTGTAAAGTGGAGAGATAACAGTGCCCATGTTAATGGGTTATTTTGAGAAGTAAGATAATGCATGTGTAATATCTAGCATATAGGAAGTACTTCCCATAAAAAGTGCTGTATAGTAACTTAAATTATTTTTGATATCTAAGTTATATAAAAATATAATAATTCATGAATATACATAAATGATATATAGTGTATATATGTATATATATATATCATGTATCTGTACATACACACACACTAAGGAAATATATTTCATACTAAGGGCCCTTCTATACATGCTGTTCTGAAATTTGCATTTTTCTTTTAATATGTCATTACTAGCCAAGAGACAATACAGCGGTGGAGTTAAGAGCTTGGTATCCTCTAAACTGACTGCTTGGGCATGAGTCCTGGTTCCATTATTGTGAGAACTTAGTTATTTCTGTTTTCTAGCCCATGGTGTTTCTTGCACTATGATGGTAAGAACAGTACCTACCACACACAGAGATGTTGTGAGGATTAAATAAGAAAATATATTAACACACCTGACATCCAAATAAATAAAGTTATTAGCACAAAGCTAACTTATAGTAAATATTGTAACTATATGTTATTCTTTAAAAAATAAAAGTTTAGTATTTAATAAAATGTTATAATGAAGTGGAATATGTATTTAGCTCTCTCAAAAATTCTTAGCATGGCAGCAATAGAAGACATGTGGGAAAAATCTGTTTGAGGGAGAAAAGAATTATTAAATTTGCTTCCTGCAGCAAGGACAATAGAACATCCACAAAATGAAGCTGTCATTTAACTCAGGATCATGTTTTGCATTTATGCAGCAGCATAAAGTGGTTTTCAGAAGTAGCACCTTTTCAAAGACATTGCTACCAAGCATGAGCCTGACTCATCTCGAGATTACTGTGATAATTAGGTGATGAATGCATTTTTAAAAGGCGACTCAAAATCTATTTTTACCATAAATTACTCACTTTTAAAACAATCTTTCTGATACATGGAAGTTTCTTCAAGACAAGTCACTAACTTTCTAGGTGATTTATGGAATCATCCTTGAAGTATGCGATTTGGTGGATAGATTTATTGCAGTTTTCAATTTTACTGTAGTTTAACTTGTGCATAGAGCAATATGAGTTAATTTCAGAAAATGTGTGTGTCTAGAGGTACAATGAAAAGAAATGTGTCAATGTCACCTAAGAGATTTGTTGAAAAGTAAAAATTTGAATCACTTTTTCATATATGTCTGCAACAGTAGGGAGTGATTGCTGCCAGATTTGTCTAAATAAATTAAACAGCTAATGCTGCAGAGATACTAAATGAGGTGACAGGCAACTTCCTCAGTGTAGATGCTGGATTAATGTAACAGTCTGTTTACCAGTTATTGAGAGTTTGCTATGTGCCAGAGCCTCCAGTTGCTGCCTTGTTTAATTGAAATCTACACAACCCTATGAGTGTAGTGTAATCATCATTTTACAAATAAGGGCATTGAAACTCAAAAGAGTTTCATTCAGAGATAACACAAACTGAAACGGATTAGATGAGTTCTGCTCTTTCCTTCATGAGTCATCTTCCTTCTTTTTTTGTTTTTGTTTTTAACTTTTTCTCCCTCTCTTCCTTCGTATCTGTTCCTTTCCTTTTCCTCCTTCCCTCTTTCTTCTCTCTGTCCCTCTTTCTTCCTCCTCTCCTCCCTCACTCCCTCCCTCCTTTTTTTCTCCATCCCTCCTTTCCCTCTTTTCTTCTTTCCTTCCTCACTCCTTCCTTTTTTCCTTCAGCAACTGAAACCATGCTGCTATGGATAAAATGCAAATTTGGTCTTTTAACATTGTAGTATATGCCTGGAGAATTCCATAGACAGACGAGCCTGGTGGGCTACAATCCATGGGGTTGCAAAGAGTTGGACACGACTGAAGCATCTTAGCATGTACATGCACTGTGTTCATGCTTTGTATGGAGGTTTGTGTTCTTTCTCAGTGAAAACAACACACCTATAATAAGACTGACAAGTGAATTAATCTTTATTAAAAGTATTTTGAAACACTCATCTTCTTCAAAGAGAAATTATGAGAGGGAATTACATGTAAACTTCATTAAATGCCATATTTATTATATCAAAGATGTTTTCCAAATTGTAATGCCCATTAAAGCCTGCCATAGTTACTTATTCATGCATCTTTCCTTGCATAAGGAGTGAGCTCCTAAATGCCAAAAACCCTCCCTAAATCCCTTTGTACCAATTTCAGTGTTAAGTTGAAATGAAAGGAACTTTGAAAATATAATAAGCTTAATGATAATTCACTAAGTTCCAACAGTAACTAATACATTAGCTTTGCATTTCTCTGCTGGTGTGTAGTCCTCTCTGCCTTGCTAAGACTGCAGAAAGCACTGAGATGGTGGAAAACATGCTTCTTCCCTGAGAAGGAAGTGTGAACAGACCGGGTGGAAATTGTTGAGGGAGGAAGGCTATTTACATGAAATGGAGCACAATTTCTCACAAGTTTGAGGCCTTAGAAAGCGCTGTTCTGAAGCTAGGAGCACTAGGTCTACGATCAATTCTATTGCTAATTAGTCATTAGCACTTTAGACTAATCAGTTAACCTTGCTGGGTTTTGATATTATTATTTGTGAAACAAAGTACCGAGTTCCCATACCACAGCTGACTGCCTCTGATTACTCAGATATCAAGATTCAGTATATGTAGTCTTTTCTCTACCTTCCTAATCACCATGGGGGAAGAAAACCAAAGAAAACATAGTCCATTATTAACAGATTAGTAACAAATCAAATAAACATTAATATCACAGACTCTTTTTTAAAAAATGGCCAAATGAGAGCTAAGATATTTTATAAGAATAAACATAAAAGGGACAAAATTTCCTCTTAAGTAACACAGATTTTTCAGATTGGATCCCCCCTCTCAACTAAAGCTTTTGATATTTAAAAGAAACACAACTAAATCAAATAATGCAGATCAATAAAGATTAAAAGATGAGTAAAGATACAGGAAAATAAAATTAAAAGGAAAGCATGAATTGTAGTAGCAACAGAGAGAAAGCCCAATATTTAGAAAACAATGAACTCAAGGAGAAGTGGATAAATAGATCAATAATCAGGAAAGAAAGTTTTTAAAGTTGTGAAGTTATTAGACATAAAAAAACTTCTCTTGTAGATATTTTATATAAGTGATTCCAAACTCTTGATAAATTCTATGAAACCTGTTCTGAAACCTAGAAAAAGACAAACCTTAACTTTATAAACTAGTATAATTATAATATTGAAACCTGACAAAAATTTAGACCTATCTCATATATAGTGAGCTTTTAAAAAACACTTTATATGACATTAGTAAAATAAATTTATTTTTGTTGTTCAGTCAGTCAGTCACGTCCAACTCTTTGTGACCCCATGAACAACAGCACACCAGGATTCCCTCTCCTTCACCATCTCATAGAGTTTTCTCAAACTCATGGCCCTTGAGTCAGTGATGCCATCTAAACATCTCATCCTCTGCCAACCCCTTCTCCTCTTGCCCTCAATCTTTTCCAGCATCAGGGTCTTTTCCAATGAGTTGGCTCTTCACATCAGGTGGCCAAGGTATTGGAGCTTCAGCTTCAGCATCAGTTCTTCTGATGAACATTCAGGGTTGATTTCCTTTAGGATTGACTGATTTTATCTCCTTGCTGTCCAAGGGACTCCCAGGAGTCTTCTCCAGCACCACAGTTCAAAACCATCAACTCTTTGGCATCCAGCCTTCTTTATGATCCAGCTTTCACTTCTGTACATGACTACTGGAAAAACCATAGCTTTGACTATGTGGACCTTTGTTGGCAAAGTGATGTCTCTGTTTTTTAATATGCTGTCTGGGTTGATCATAGATTTTCTTCCAAGGAGCAAGCGTCTTTTTAATTTCATGGCTGCAGTCTCTAGCCACACTTACTTTGGGACCCAAGAAAATAAAGTCTGTCACTGTTTCTACTGTTTCCATTTTCCCCATCTATTTGCCGTGAAGTGATGGGACCAGATGCCATGATCTTCATTTTTTGAATGTTGAGTTTTAAGCCAGCTTTTTCACTTCTTTTTCACCCTCATCAAGAGGCTCTTTATTTCCTTTTTGTTTTCTGCCATTAGGGTGGTGTCATCTGCATATCTGAGGTTATGGATATTTTTCCCGGCAATCTTGATTCCAGCTTGTGCTTCATCCAGCCTGGCATTTCACATGATGTACTCTGCATATAACTTAAATAAACAGGGTGACAATATACAACCTTGATGTACTCCTTTCTGAATTCGGCACCAGTCCATTGTTCAACGTCTGGTTCTAACAGTTGCTTCTCCTTCTCACAGGCTTCTCAGGAGGCAGGTAAGGTGTTCTGGTACTCCCATCTCTTTCAGGATGTTCCAGTTTGTTGTGATCCACACAAAGGTGTTAGCATAGTGAATGAAGCAGAAGTAGATTTTTTTCTGGATTTCCTTGCTTTTTCTAAGGTCCAACAGATGTTGGCAATTTGATCTCTGGTTCCTCTGTCTTAACAGAATATTAAAGGAACCCTACTTTATGTCCAGGTTGAATTTTTAAAAGGAATATAATAGTAGTTTCATATTAGGGAAACTGTTACTACTAAGTATTACAGGACTTCACTGGTGATCCAGTGATTAAGAATCTGCCTTGCAATGCAGGGGATGTGGGTTAGATCCCTGATATGGCAGCTAAGCCTCAGAGTTGCACCTACTGAAGCTGGTGAACTCTGGGGCCTGTGTACCATAACTGGAGCCCATGTGCCACAGTGAAAGATCCTACATGATGCAGTGGGGATCCCCCGTGTGGCAACTACTACCCAATGGAGCCAAATAAATAAATCCCATCCTGCAACCAAAGGGAAAAACTGAAATGCCATTGTCAGAACCTTTATGTGTCCCCAAAATTCACATGTTGGAATCCTACAGCCCAATGCCATACCAACACCCTGATTTTAGACATTCAGCCTCCAGAATGGTGAGAGAATGAGTGTCAATGGTTTTAAGTCACTAGTTTGTGATCCTTTGCTATGGCAGCCCTAAGAAACTAATATAGCCTGTAATGAGCATTGTTGCTCTTGATTGTGATTTGTAAACTTTAAAACTACTTTTATAACATTTATCCAAATAAATATTTTAATAAAAACCTAATTAATGTTGGCTTAAAACTCAACATTCAGAAAAGGAAGATCGTGGCATCTGGTCCCATCACTTCATGGGAAATAGATGGGGAAACAATGGAAACAGTGAGAGATTTTCTTTTGAGGGGCTCCAAAATCACTGCAGATGGTGACTGCAGCCGTGAAATTAAAAGACACTTGCTCCTTGGAAGAAAAGCTATGACCAACCTAGACAGTATATTAAAAAGCAGAGACATTAACTTATCAACAAAGATCCATCTAGTCAAAGCTATGGTGTTTCCAGTAGTTATGTATGGATGTGAGAGTTGGACTATAAAGAAGGCTGAGCATTGAAGAATTGATGCTTTTGAACTGCGGTGTTGGAAAAGACTCTTGAGAGTCCCTTGGACTGCAAAGAGATCCAACCAGTCAGTCCTAAAGGAAATCAGTCCTGAGTGTTCATTGGAAGCCCTGATGCTGAAGCTGAAACTCCAATACTTTGGCCACTTGATGCGAAGAGTTGACTCATTTGAAAAGACCCTGATGCTGGGAAAGGTTGAAGGCGGGAGGAGAGGGGGACGACAGAGGATTAGATGGTTTGATGGCATCACCGACATGATGGACATGAGTTTGAGTAGGCTCCGGGAGTTGGTGATGGACAGGGAAGCCTGGGGTGCTGCAGTACATGGGGTCACAAAGAGTCAGACACGACTGAGCGACTGAACTGATTGACTGAATTTTAAATATATTTTTCAAAAAAGTATCAAACCATGAGTCATTTTCTGCTTTAGTGAAATATCTGTTGCAAAAGCAAGCCTTGGAAGGATCAGTTCAGTTCAGTCCAGTCGCTCAGTCGTGTCCGACTCTTTGTGACCCCATGAATCGCAGCACGCCAGGCCTCCCTGTCCATCACCAATTCCTGGAGTTCACTCAGACTCACGTCCATCGAGTCAGTGATGCCATCCAGCCGTCTCATCCTCTGTCATACCCTTCTCCTCCTGCCCCCAATCCCTCCCAGCATCAGAGTCTTTTCCAATGAGTCAACTCTTTGCATCAAGTGGCCAAAGTACTGGAGTTTCAGCTTTAGCATCATTCCCTCCAAAGAAATCCCAGGGCTGATCTCCTTCAGAATGGACTGGTTGGATCTCCTTGCAGTCCAAGGGACTCTCAAGAGTCTTCTCCAACACCACAGTTCAAAAGCATCAATTCTTTGGTGCTCAGCCTTCTTCACAGTCCAACTCTCACATCTATACATGACCACAGGAAAAACCATAGCCTTGACTAGACGGACCTTTGTTGGCAAAGTAATGTCTCTGCTTTTGAATATGCTATCTAGGTTGGTCATAACTTTCCTTCCAAGGAGTAAGCGTCTTTTAATTTCATGGCTGCAGTCACCATCTGCAGTGATTTTGAAGCCCCAAAAAATAGTCTGACACTGTTTCCACTGTTTCCCCATCTATTTCCCATGAAGTGATGGGACCAGATGCCATGATCTTCATTTTCTGAATGTTGAGTTTTAAGCCAACTTTTTCACTCTCCTCTTTCACTTTCATCAAGAGGCTCTTTAGTTCCTCTTTACTTTCTGCCATAAGGGTGGTGTCATCTGCATATCTGAGGTTATTGATATTTCTCCCGGCAATCTTGATTCCAGCTTGTGCTTCTTCCAGTCCAGCGTTTCTCATGATGTACTCTGCATATAAGTTAAATAAGCAGGGTGGCAATATACAGCCTTTATGTACTCCTTTTCCTATTTGGAACCAGTCTGTTGTTCCATGTCCAGTTCTAACTGTTGCTTCCTGACCTGCATACAGATTTCTCAAGAGGAAGGTCAGGTGGTCTGGTATTCCCATCTCTTTCAGAATTTTCTACAGTTTATTGTAATCCACACAGTCAAAGGCTTTGGCATAGTCAATAGTAGAAATAGGTGTTTTTCTGGAACTCTCTTGCTTTTTTGATGATCCAGTGGATGTTAACAATTTGGTCTCTGGTTCCTCTGCCTTTTCTAAAACCAGCTTGAACATCTGGAAGTTCATGGTTCACATATTGCTGAAGCCTGGCTTGGAGAATTTTGAGCATTACTTTACTACCATGTGAGATGAGTGCAATAGTGTGGTAGTTTGAGCATTCTTTGGCATTGCCTTTCTTTGGGATTGGAATGAAAACTGACCTTTTCCAGTCCTGTGGCCACTGCTGAGTTTTCCAAATTTGCTGGCATATTGAGTGAAGCACTTTCACAGCATCACCTTTCAGGATTTGAAATAGCTCAACTGGAATTCCATCACCTCCACTAGCTTTGTTCATAGTGATGCTTTCTAAGGCCCACTTGACTTCACATTCCAGCATGTCTGGCTCTTGGTGAGTGATCACACCATCATGATTATCTGCGTCGTGACGATCTTTTTTATACAGTTCTTCTGTGTATTCTTGCCACCTCTTCTTAATATCTTCTGCTTCTGTTAGGTCCATACCATTTCTGTCCTTTATCGAGCCCATCTTTGCATGAAATGTTCCTTTGGTATCTCTGATTTTCTTGAAGAGATCTCTAGTCTTTCCCATTCTGTTGTTTTCCTCTATTTCTTTGCATTGATCACTGAGGAAGGCTTTCTTATCTCTTCTTGCTATTCTTTGGAACTCTGCATTCAGATGCTTATATCTTTCCTTTTCTCCTTTGCTTTTCTCTTCTCTTCTTTTCACCGCTATTTGTAAGGCCTCCCCAGACAGCCATTTTGCTTTTTTGCATTTCTTTTCAATGGGGATGGTCTTGATCCCTGTCTCCTGTACAATGTTACGAACCTCATTCCATAGTTCATCAGGCACTCTATCTATCAGATCTAGGCCCTTCAATCTATTTCTCACTTCCACTGTATAATCATAAGAGATTTGTTAGGTCATACCTGAATGGTCTAGTGGTTTTCCCTACTTTCTTCAATTTAAGTCTGAATTTGGTAATAAGGAGTTCATGATCTGAGCCACAGTCAGCCCCCGGTCTTGTTTTTGTTGACTGTATAGAACTTCTCCATCTTTGGCTGCAAAGAATATAATCAATCTGATTTCGGTGTTGACCATCTGGTAATGTCCATGTGTAGAGTCTTCTCTTGTGTTGTTGGAAGAGGGTGTTTGCTATGACCAGTGCATTTTCTTGGCAAAACTCTATTAGTCTTTGCCCTGCTTCATTCTGTACTCCAAGGCCAAGTTTGACTGTTACTCCAGGAGTTTCTTGACTTCCTACTTTTGCATTCCAGTCCCCTATAATGAAAAGGACATCTTTTTTGGATGTTAGTTCTAAAAGGTCTTGTAGGTCTTCATAGAACTGTTCAACTTCAGCTTCTTCAGAGTTACTGGTTGGGGGATAGACGTGGATTATTGTGATATTGAATGGTTTGCCTTGGAAAGGATCAGCGATCATTCTGTCGGTTTTGAGATTGCATCCAAGTACTGCATTTCAGACTCTTGTTGACCATGATGGCTACTGCATTTCTTCTGAGGGATTCCTGCCCGCAGTAGTAGATATAATGGTCATCTGAGTTAAATTCATCTATTCTAGTCCATTTTAGTTCGCTGATTCCTAGAATGTCGACATTCACTCTTGCCATCTCTTGTTTGACCACTTCCAGTTTGCCTTGATTCATGGACCTGACATTCCAGGTTCCTATGCAATATTGCTCTTTACAGCATTGGACCTTGCTTCTATCACCAGTCACATCCACAGCTGGGTATTGTTTTTGCTTTGGCTCCATCACTTCATTCTTTCTGGAGTTATTTCTCCACTGATCTCCAGTAGCATATTGGGCACCTACTGACCTGGGGAGTTCTTCTTTCAGTATCCTATCATTTTGCCTTTTCATACTGTTCATGGGGTTCTCAAGGCAAGAATACTGAAGTGGTTTGCCATTCCCTTCTCCAGGGACCACATTCTGTCAGACCTCTCCACCATGACCCGCCTGTCTTGGGTTGCCCCACAGGCATGGCTTAGTTTCACTGAGTTAGACAAGGCTGTGGTCCTAGTGTGATTAGATTGACTAGTTTTCTGTGAGTATGGTTTCAGTGTGTCTGCCCTCTGATGCCCTCTTGCAACACCTACCGTCTTACTTGGGTTTCTCTTACCTTGGGTGTGGGGTATCTCTTCATGGCTGCTCCAGCAAAGCTCAGCCGCTGCTCCTTACCTTGGACAAGGGGTATCTCCTCACCGCCGCCCTTCCTGATCTTCAATGTGGGATAGATTCTCTAGGCCGTCCTGTGCCCGCGCAGCCACTGCTCCTTGGACATGGGGTTGGTCCTCCCGCCGCCGCCCCTGACCTCGGACATGGGGTAGCTCCTCCCGGCCGCCGCCCCTGACCTCAGACTTGGGTAGCTCTTCTCTGCCGTTCCTGCGCCGTTGTAGCCTGGCACTCTCGGCCACTGCCCCTGACCTTGGACGTGGGCTAACTCCTCTTGGCCGCCGCCCTTTGGGCATGGGGTCCTCCAGGCTTCTGCTCCTGATCTTGGACGTGGGGTACCTCCTCTTGGCCATGCTTAGTGCGCCGGTCACAGGATACTATATGCTAAAAAGATGGGAACCATAGTTAATGGCTTTAAAAATTCTGAAAATTGACTCTGAGTCCTAGTAGCAGTACATAATATAACAATATACACCTCTAATACTAGTTTGTGTTTATTTTATTTTATTTTTTTAAAAAATTTTATTTTATTTTTAAACTTTACATAATTGTATTAGTTTTGCCAAATATCAAAATGAATCCGCCACAGGTATACATGTGTTCCCCATCCTGAACCCTCCTCCCTCCTCCCTCCCCATTCCATCCCTCTGGGTCGTCCCAGTGCACCAGCCCCAAGCATCCAGTATCGTGCATTGAACCTGGACTGGAAACTCGTTTCATACATGATATTTTACATGTTTCAATGCCATTCTCCCAAATCTTCCCACCCTCTCCCTCTCCCACAGAGTTCATAAGACTGTTCTATACATTAGTGTCTCTTTTGCTGTCTCGTACACAGGGTTATTGTTACCATCTTTCTAAATTCCATATATATGCGTTAGTATACTGTATTGGTGTTTTTCTTTCTGGCTTACTTCACTCTGTATAATAGGCTCCAGTTTCATCCACCTCATTAGAACTGATTCAAATGTATTCTTTTTAATGGCTGAGTAATACTCCATTGTGTATATGTACCACAGCTTTCTTATCCATTCATCTGCTGATGGGCATCTAGGTTGCTTCCATGTCCTGGCTATTATAAACAGTGCTGCGATGAACATTGGGGTACACATGTCTCTTTCCCTTCTGGTTTCCTCAGTGTGTATGCCCAGCAGTGGGATTGCTGGATCATAAGGCAGTTCTATTTCCAGTTTTTTAAGGAATCTCCACACTGTTCTCCATAGTGGCTGTACTAGTTTGCATTCCCACCAACAGTGTAAGAGGATTCCCTTTTCTCCACACCCTCTCCAGCATTTACTACTTGTAGACTTTTGGATCGCAGCCATTCTGACTGGTGTGAAATGGTACCTCATAGTGGTTTTGATTTGCATTTCTCTGATAATGAGTGATATTGAGCATCTTTTCATGTGTTTGTTAGCCATCTGTATGTCTTCTTTGGAGAAATGTCTATTTAGTTCTTTGGCCCATTTTTTGATTGGGTCATTTATTTTTCTGGAGTTGAGCTGTAGGAGTTGCTTGTATATCCTCGAGATTAGTTGTTTGTCAGTTGCTTCATTTGCTATTATCTTCTCCCATTCTGAAGGCTGTCTTTTCACCTTGCTAATAGTTTCCTTTGATGTGCAGAAGCTTTTAAGGTTAATATTTTTTCATGGATCAAATAAATAATTTTCTGAGCTTCTATTAAGTTCTTGGCACCTAAAGAACCAGGCAAAGATCCTGCTTTGGAGGAATTTGCAGTCTTTTAGGGAAGTAAAGATATTCAGCTAAAGGCTATTTTGTATGGTACAGAAAAGGAAGAGGAGCACAGAATAATTTTATAGAAATTTAAATGAAAGAAGTCATTTTCAACAGGACTGAGCATGGAAGTCATGGCAGAAAAATAAGCTGGTCCTTGAAGAACTTGGACACAAGAGGAAGACCATCCCGGTTCAAGGTACACATAAACTAAAAGACAGAATTGGTGATCATAGTGGTTACTTGAAGAACAGCAAGTAGGACTGCTCATAAAACGTTTGCAGCCCTCTGTTCCCTTACCGTTCATTACAGCCAAGCAAAAATCAGTGAATTGGCTAGAAAGCTCAGATAAAACAGTCATCCAGAATTAGATAATGTGAGCAAATGAAACAGTTATTGGCCAAGATTAGGGTGGGCTCTTTTTTTTTTTAGTTTTCTGTGTTTTAATTTATTTATTTGGTTTGTTTTTGCTTTATCCTACTTATTGAAAAGAAAAAAAATCAGCAACAATCTAAAGTGAAAGGTTAGGAGAGTCTCCATTTTATTTATTTATTTATATTTTGACCTCTTGGGCAACAAGCAAACAAATGAAACCTTGGATGTCAAAGATAAAGAAGCACAAAAGTGTAGTTTGCAAATTGCAATTTTGATTAGTTATTTTCATTAGTGAACTTTCATAGTATTCTAGTTCCTAAAACAATGGATTTGCTTTCTTAAAATGATCAGATAGTCAACCTATAGATATAAGTATGACATAATTCACTCTATTTTACTTTTTTTTGCATCAGTTAGTCTTTGCTACTAGGCAAAAACTGACTTACAAAAAGAGATTTTAAAAGAAAGATTCCTTGTTACTATTCATGACTTGAGAAACAGGGATAACACCGACTTTAGCCAATACTCTTTTTAAATGAAAAAACATAAATCATTCAGCATCTACCATTGTTTCAAAATATAAGATAAAACTTGGAACAAAATTTAAAGACATGCAAACAGGTTCAAATCAAAACTCTTTCACTAAGTTTAACTGCTGTAAGAAAGCCTTTGGGATTTTCTTTTACCTCTGGGGACACTTGCAACTCCCAGTGTTTCTGAGTGTGTGAAAATCAGAGGACCATAGTAGCAGTGTTCTCCTTCATAAACTATTTGCGGTTTGGCATTGAGAGTCCTCACAATTGTGCCTGTGTTACGTTAGCATTCTCCACAGTCTGGCTTCCTCATGCTAGTGTTCAGCTCTGGTTAGTTAGCTTGTCCCATGCTGCCTACTTATGTGCACAAGTGAACGTTTGTATGCATTTAGGAAGGCGATGGCACCCCACTCCAGTGCTCTTGCCTGGAAAATCCCATGGACGGAGAAGCCTGGTGGGGTGCAGTCCATGGGGTCGCGAAGAGTCAGAGTCGGACATGACTGAGTGACTTCACTTTCACTTTTCACTTTCATGCATTGGAGAAGGAAATGGCAACCCACTCCAGTGTTCTTGCCTGGAGAATCCTAGGGATGGGGGAGCCTGGAGGGCTGCCGTCTATGGGGTTGCACAGAGTTGGACACTACTGAAGTGACTTAGCAGCAGCAGCAGCAGGATAGGAGGTGGGAGTGTGTGTGTTAGTCGCTCAGTCGTATCTGACCCTGTGCGACCTCATGGACTGCAGCCTACCAGGCTTCTCTGTTCATGGAATTCTCCAGGAAGGAATACTGGGGTGGGTTGCCGTTTCTTTCTCCAGGAAGTGGGAGGGGGCAAGGCAAAAAGTTATCTTCTTGTATATCATATTACTTAATTAATAGAAGAATCAGACTGAGTTTTGAATTTATGATTTTTTTCTAGTCTGTATACAGGCCAACAAAATGTTAATTTTTAATAAAGGAAAATTTACCTTTATGAATTAAGCTCCTTGATAATTTAACTTTGTCATAAAAACTAATGGCCTCTTTACTAAGTCTTGCGTGCATGTATGTGCTTAGTCTTGTCCAAATCTTTGTGACCCCATGGACAATAGCCCACTAGGCTCCTCTGTCTCTGGAATTTTCCAGACAAGATACTGGAGTGAGTTGCCATTTCCTTCTCCAGGGGATCTTCCTGACCCAGGGTCAAACTCACGTTTCTTGTTATCTCCTGCATTAGCAGATGGGTTCTTTACCACTGTGCCTCCCTATGAAGTATTACAGTTGAATAAATGACTCTGGCAGATCAAGCTATTTCTTAAAGGCATAACTTTTTCAGATTTTTCCTTTCATTTTTTGAAAATATTTTTTTCTATTTCTTTACTCTTTTTTTTTTTTTTTTTTTCCCCTGCCAGACCTCATGGCTTGTGGAATCTCAGTTCCCCGTCCAGGGATTGACCTGGGGTTCTGGCAGTAAAAGTCCAGTGTCCTAACCACTGGGCAATCAGGAAACACCTCTTGTTTCTTTTAAGGCTAGGGTATTAGATACATGCATGGCCAGAGTGCCAGCCCTATGATCACACACTACGACCATCAGACATTAAGAGTGGATCATCATACCCTTTACTCTCTGAGCCTGCATCCAGTCTCACACCTTTCTGAGCAAGAAACTCTAGAAAGTCATTAATGACTGATCAATATTAAATGCAACTTGTAAAGTTTTCTATCCCTGCTTTAATTTTTGTCAATATTTGAAGCTAGTTTTTCGATTTGCTTATTCTTTTCCTCTATTTTTGCTGACACCTTTCATTTTGAAGTTTTCCTTCTCAGGCTATTAGACTTGTTTAAGGAAAACCAGATTTTGGTAGTACCTACTGGTACAATCAGTGTAGGTGGACTTTAAATGCCACAGAGCTAAATTTCGCTCATTTCCTTTAACGAATGATTTTTGAGCATGTGTTACAAAGCAGCTTATTCTTTATACAGAAAGTAAAAGACAGAGTTCCTGCCTTCGAGAACTGTATATTTTAAGCAGGGAAAGATCTTTTAGAAACCATTTATCCTGTTTCCAAGAGGATCATTTAGGCTGTCACAGTGCTCTCACAAACTCTTCTGGATAAGCAACAGTCTCAGATACAAACTCTATGCAGCATTCTCCTGAAACAATCCAGCTAGTTGACAGTATCCGTGATCAACCCCAACTGCTCTGAATTTTTTGGAGAAAGGCATGAGCCTGTGTATGCTGTGTATGATACAGGAATGCCACCGAAATCCAACTTAATCCATTAACTCATGAAACAGATTCCATGTTTGTTTAGTGCTTGGCAATACATTTTCTCCAATTTCAAAACTCATTGGAAATCCCACCCACGTTTGAACATATTTTTTCCTTCTTAAATTCTTCAAAGTAATCTTTGCAGAATAGGAACACCAGAATGTTCATGTAAGTAGGGTTGAAATTCCTGTCATCACCTGACAACTTGGCACACTGAAAAGAACGTGGTCTTTGAAGTCTAGAAAGACCTTCCAGTCTTTTTCAGATGAGCCTTGGCAAATCAGGGGACATCTCTGAAACTCATTTCTTCATCTCTTGAGTAGGGATACTATCTACCTGCCAGGACCATTATAAGGATTAAAGGAACAATGCATATTAAAATCTTGACACATACTAGGCACTTAATAAAAATTAGCTGTTGCTATCATTATTATTATCAGTAAGTAATATTGTAAAGAATCTCAGTTGAGCTTATGTTTATCACTTATTTATTCATTTAATAGTGAAGAACTGACTCATTGGAAAAGACCCAGTGTTGGGAAAGATTGCAGGCAGGAGGAGAAGGGGACAACAGAGGATGAGACGGTTGGATGACATCACCGACTCGATGGACATGAGTTGAGCAAGCTCTGGGTGTTGGTGATGGACAGGGAAGCCTGGTGTGCCGCAGTCCATGGCATCACAAAGAGTCAGACACGACTGAGCAGCTCAACTGACTGACTAAACAATGCCTATTGTATATAGGGTCCTGTTTTGGGTGCTGTGGGGCAGTGGTCCCCAACCATTTTGGCACAAGGGACCAGTTTCATGGAAGATGTTTTTTCCACAGAGCAGGGGGAGACAGGGATGGTCTTGAGATGATTCAAGTGCATTGCATTTATTGTGCATCTTATTTCTACTCTTTGCATCGTGAGATATGATGATATCATTATACAGCTCGCCGTAATGCAGAATCAGATCATCAGGCATTGGACTCTCACAAGGACTGGGCCACCTAGATCCCTCACAGACACAATTTAAAGTAAGATGGGACTCCTGTGAGAATCTAATGCTGCTGCTGCTCTGACAGGAGGTGTTCAGGCTGTAATGTGAGTGCTGGGGAGTGGCTGTAAATACAGATGAATCTTTGCTTGCTTGTGCACCGCTCATCCCCTGTGTGGCTCGGGTCCTAACAGACCACAGACCCACCGGTATTGGTCCATGGCCCGAGGTTTGGGGACGCCTGCTATAGAGTTTGGGTGGGCATAATACAAACACATAAATTCGCCTTCAATAGTCTTATTTTCTAGTTGGAAAATAGGCGTAATGAGAAGAGGAAGTGCCAGGAGAGGCACATTAAATGGTACAGAGATTAGCAGGAGGGAAGAATATGATTTGATTAGGAACTGAGGGGGAAGAGGAAATAGGGAAGGGCTTCCTGGAGAAAATACAACTCTGTTCTCCCTCTCCACTGGGTAAATGGGTCCTTTCAGGTCAATGAGTTCCCAGCAGAACTACCCCCACCTCCTCTGAAGTCTCGGACGTTCTTTTTTATTTTTCCAGTGCTGTCAGCAGTCGTGTCTGGAGGTCTCCCATTGTCCTAGCAGAGCTGAAAAGGACATTAAAGATCAACTCCTTCATTCCCCTGAAGGATCTCATTAAAAACAACAACAAAAAACACCTCTATTTCAAAAAGCCACTGTTTTCTTTTTTTGTAAGGTGTAAAGAAACTGTGGGGCTTCCGGCTCGGTGGTAAAGAATCCACCTGCCAGTGCAGAAGACGCAGGTTCAATCCCTGGGTCAGGAAGATCCTCTGGAGAAGGAAACTGCAGCTCACTCTAGTATTCTTGCCAGGGAAATCCCGTGGACAGAAGCGCCTGGTGGGTTGCAGCCCATGGGGTCACAAAAGACAGAGACTAAGCAACAGCAACAAATGAAGCAACTGTATACCCATCTCTCATCTGCCTATGGACATCTGTAGTTTCATATTTGGGCAAGGAGATTCCAGGTTTTCCACATAATTACCTGATCTTTGTTCAATTTCATGGCAGTTATTTTGCTCTTCTTAAGCACTTTATAGTCAGCATTCAATTTTTAAAAATACATCAAAGTTGTTTTTATAGTATATGGCTGAACTTGAGATTTTGGAGATGCGTCTTTACAGAATCGAACATTTGTCTTTCCCTGTTAAAGGCAATGGATACAATATAATTAACATGATTCCCCCATTTTTATTAAGAAACTCTCCTGAGAGAGATTTGGCAATGTATTTCAGATTTTTAAATGTGCATCCTCTTAAGGTTGTGCACCAAAGTATGGAGGCATGAATGATGTAATGAATCAACAGTTTCATCTGGGCATTTTTCCTATGTAAATAAGTAGATGAGTGCCTCAAGATATATGAACAAGGACATTGATTATAGCTTTATTTATAAGCAAAAAAGATATAGATAAATAAAAAGAAGAAACAGACAAAGACTTTATTTATGAAGAATTGATATGACCATTTACGTGATCATTTACTTAATGGAAGAGCAAGAATCTAACATTTAGCTGAAAAAGCAGGCTATAGCACAGAAGTATGATATACCATGTTAAAATATGTATGAACACACACATATATATACATGCATATGTATATATCAGATCAGATCAGATCAGTCGCTCAGTTGTGTCCGACTCTTTGTGACCCCATGAATCGCAGCACGCCAGGCCTCCCTGTCCATCACCAACTCCCGGAGTTCACCCAGACTCATGTCCATCGAGTCAGTGATGCCATCCAGCCATCTCATCCTCTGTCGTCCCCTTCTCCTCTTGCCCCCAATCCCTCCCAGCATCAGAGTCTTTTCCAGTGAGTCAACTCTTTGCATGAGGTGGCCAAAGTACTGGAGTTTCAGCTTTAGCATCATTCCCTCCAAAGAAATCCCAGGGCTGATCTCCTTCAGAATGGACTGGTTGGATCTCCTTGCAGTCCAAGAGACTCTCAAGAGTCTTCTCCAACACCACAGTTCAAAAGCATCAATTCTTCGGTGCTCAGCCTTCTTCACAGTCCAACTCTCACATCCATACCTGACCACAGGAAAAACCATAGCCTTGACTAGATGAACCTTTGTTGGCAAAGTAATGTCTCTGCTTTTGAATATGCTATCTAGGTTGGTCATAACTTTCCTTCCAAGGAGTAAGCGTCTTTTAATTTCATGGCTGCAGTCACCATCTGCAGTGATTTTGGAGCCCAAAAAAATAAAGTCTGACACTGTTTCCACTGTTTCCCCACTTATTTCCCATGAAGTGATGGGACTGGATGCCATGATCTTCGTTTTCTGAATGTTGAGCTTTAAGCTAACATTCTCACTCTCCACTTTCACTTTCATCAAGAGGCCTTTTAGTTCCTCTTCATTTTCTGCCATAAGGGTGGTGTCATCTGCATATCTGAGGTTATTGATATTTCTCCTGGAAATCTTGATTCCAGCTTGTGTTTCTTCCAGTCCAGCGTTTCTCATGATGTACTCTGCATATAAGTTAAATAAACAGGATGACAATATACAGCCTTGATGAACTGCTTTTCCTATTTCGAACCAGTCTGTTGTTCCATGTCCAGTTCTAACTGTTGCTTCCTGACCTGCATACAAATTTCTCAAGAGGCAGATCAGGTGCTCTGGTATTCCCATCTCTTTCAGAATTTTCCACTGTTTATTGTGATCCACACAGTCAAAGGCTTTGGCATAGTCAATAAAGCAGAAATAGATGTTCACATATATATACACACACAGTTGGCTCTCCTTATCCAGGAGTTTCCCATCCATGGATTCAACCAAACTACAGATCACTGGACGACCAGAGGGATGGTATGGGAAGGGAGGAGGGAGGAGGGTTCAGGATGGGGAACACATGTATACCTGTGGCAGATTCATTTTGATATTTGGCAAAACTAATACAGTTACGTAAAGTTTAAAAATAAAATAAAATTTAAAAAAAAAAATTTTTTTTAAGAATGCAGAAATTTTCAACAAGTAAAACTTGAATTTGCCATGTGCCTGCAACTGTTTACTTAGCATTTACATTGTATTATGTGTTACAGTGTAAACCAAAAAAAATCTACTTTTGCTTCATGGTCTAAAGTCTTTGCGTGGATCACAAGAACTGTGGAAAATTTTTAAAGAGATAGGAATACCAGACCACCTTACTCGTCTCCTGAGAAACCTGTATGCAAGTCAAGAAGCAACAATTAGAACTGGATATAGAGCAATGGACTGGCTCAAAATTGGGAAAGGAGTACATCAAGGCTGTATATTGTCATTCTGCTTATTTAACTTCTGTGTAGAGTACACCATGCAAAATGCCAGCTGGATCAATCACAAGCTGGAATCAAAACTGCTGGGAGAAATATCAACAACCTCAGATATGCAGATGATACCACCCTAATGGCAGAAAGCAAAGAGGAACTAAAGAGCCTCTTGATGAGGGTAAATGAAGAGAATGAAAAAGCTGGCTTAAAACTCAACATTCCAAAAACTAAGCTCATGGCATCTGGACTCATCACTTCATGGCAAATAGATGGGGAAAAATTGGAAACAGTGGTAGACTTTATTTTCTAAGGCTTCAAAATCACCGCAGATGATGACTGCAGCCATGAAATTAAAAGACACTTGCTCCTTGGAAGGAGAGCCATGACAGACCTTGACAGCATGTTAAAAAGCAGAGACATCACTTTGCCTACAATGGTCCATGTAGTCAAAGCTATGGTTTGTCCAATAGTTGTGTATGGATGTGAGAGCTGGACCATAAAGAAGGCTGAGTGCAGAAGAATTGATGCTTTTGAACTGTGGTATTGGAGAAGACTCTTGAGAGTCCCTTGAAGAGCAAGGAGATCAAACCAGTCAATCCTAAAGAAAATCAACCATGAATATTCATCAGAAAGGCTGATGCTGAAGCTGAAGCTCCAGTACTTTGGCCACCTGATGTGAAGAGCCGACTCACTGGAAAGACCCTGATTCTGGGAAAAATTGAGGGCAAGAGGAGAAGGGGGCAACAGAGGATGGGATGGTTGGATGGCATCAGTGACTCAATGGACATGAGTTTGAGCAGACTCTGGGAATTGGTGAAGGACGGGGATGCCTGGCGTGCTGCAGTCCATTGGTCACAAATGGTCAGACATGACTTAGCGACTGAACAACAAGATATTACATAAACAACACTAGAGATGATTTAGAGTATACAGGAAGATATGCATAGGTTATATGCAAGTACTGCTGCTGCTGCTAAGTTGCTTCAGTCGTGTCCGACTCTGCGCGACCCCTGAGACGGCAGCCCACCAGGCTCCCCCATCCCTGGGATTCTCCAGGCAAGAACACTGGAGTGGGTTGCCATTTCCTTCTCCAATTCATGAAAGTGAAAAGTGAAATTGAAGTTTCTCAGTCGTGTCTGACTCTGAGCGACCCCATAGACTGCAGCCTACCAGGCTCTTCCATCCATGGGATTTTCCAGGCAAGAGTACTGGAGTGGGGTGCCATTGCCTTCTCCGATGCAAGTACTATGCCCTTTTAAATGAGGAACTTGAGAAACCACAGATTTTGGTATCCATGAGGGTCCTGGAACCAATTCCCCACAGATACTAAGGGATGACTGCACATATATAAATATAAAGAACACACTGCTGCTACTGCAAAGTCACTTCAGTTGTGTCCGACTCTGTGCGACCCCATAGACAGCAGCCCACCAGGCTCCCCCGTCTCTGGGATTCTCCAGGCAAGAGTACTGGAGTGGGGTGCCATTGCCTTCTCTGAAAGAACACACAAGTGAGCATAAATTTGATAGAATATTCATGAAAATGTTAATAATTTTAATCTCTGGGTGGAATGATTATTAATAGCCTTTGTTATTTTCTTTCTTTGAATCTGGATATTTAAAAATGAACACTTAAACTTTCAGTCCTCCGTGACTCTTGCTATAACTGTTGTTACTCAACCTCCTTTGGTGTGAGCCTTGAGGAGACATCTCTGCTCTCTCAGGCCGACAGCCGTCTTCTTTCATCACGAGGGCTGGAATCCTCTCTGAGAATGCTGATATCTGAGTTGTTATCTGATGTTTCCAAAGTTGCTGCTATGGTGGGGATGAATTCTCTGGAGTCTATTAACTATTCACCAGACTGATTCTTTTCCTTTGTGAATACCTGGAGGTACTAAATTTCCACAGCAATCCTTTATGTTCTTTCCTTTGGCTAGGTGTTCATACCTGAGATGACCTTGAAAATCATGTTGAAGGTGACAGAGCATGACTCTTTGAATGACTTGTGATCAGAGTCTTTCTGGCAACCTAGAATTGCTGTGGATTATTTCTGAATGTGCACTACACACACACACACACACACACCACCAACAAAGCCAAATGCAAACAAACAAAAACAGCTATGAGCTTGAGCCATTACACTTTTTTTAGTCTATTTGTTGTTGCAGACAATTGAATAATTCCAAAACTGTCATTTTTAAATGCAGTGCTAGGCCAGTGTCCTTTCTCCCACTCTGTCTTACATTTCGTGTCCTGGTCAGCCCAGCTTGTACCCATGTATCAGAGTCTTTTGAGTACAGCTTCTTCAGACGGTGCCCCAGTCTCATTCTCCACATGGCTCCCCTAAGAGTTTGTGTGGCCCAGCAGGCAACATTCTTAGATACCTTCATTGTAGTATTCTTCCTTCCTCTTCTACCTTCTCCTTAGATGTGCATATTGAACTTTCTTTTAGCTGAAACCATCATGGCACTTGAGTCATAGAGAAGACTCTTAATGCTTGTTCTTTCCAATTGATTATCTGTACTGAGATAGCTTGAGGCTAAGCAAGGACTCCCATTATACCTGCAAGAAATTGTCTTTTTTCATGGGATGTTTGTAAGCTGCTAAATCTAAACTAAATGAACTAAGAACCTCAGGCCTCATGGTCATAAATGAGGAAATGGTGTTTAGTGGGGAACACATCAGAGAGACCTGGACTTGAGTCCTGAATCTTGCCTATCAAGATGACATTCTCTCTGACTCTCAATTTCCTCAGCAGCAAAATGGAGGGGAGGGGGGGGGGGAATTTCTACATGATAAGTGCATTCTGAAATATAAATGGGATGGTCTTTATAATTTGCTTGGCACTTAATGTCACAATAACTGACAGGTAAATTTGATAAGAAGGAGAATAATGACCATGATAGAAAAAATGATGAAAAAGCCCATTAGGTTGAAAATCTATAGGAGGGAGGGAGAGGGATTGAAAGAAAGAGAGAAACTTGAATACTCAAAGGGTAGACAACGACCCTGAAAAAGTTAAATTACATTCAGTGGTATCATAATACTCTACGTGACTCACAGTTATTAAATACAGCTTCAGAGCTAGCATGGCAACTTAGTCTGCCATGTCTATGGTGCTCATTCCTTCACCTTCTCAAAATTTTCATTATTCTCCTTTGACATATTTTATGTGAATGGAGATATTTTCAGCAGGTTATTATGCCCCATTGCTATATTAGCACCTTCTAGAGTACTTCATGATTTCATCTCCTTAGTATGTATTCCCATGGAAACAGAATATAGTATAACACAACTGAGAAGGGGCCCCATACGCCTTTCCTGTGTGTATGTTCAAGAACGACATTAACTAGGGGAATGAGGCTGGCAATATGGGGTTTATTGTGAATTTTCATAGTGATTCCTTTTGCATCTCTCAAAGGGTTCTGTTTTTAATAAACTTTACTAGAAATGTAACATTACCAAAAAGTATAATCAAATGCATTGTATATGTATGAATCATAATAAATGGGGATTAGATAATGTTTTTGCTTACATAAATAGGCTGTTTCACAGTTGATATTTATTTTTTAGTGGAAAATTTGTTTGGGTGAAGCAAGAGAAAGGCTGTAGAATAGGGTTGACTTATATTCAAGTAAAATTTATGAATACACATGAAGTCAACCACAACATTCTCTCTACCCTGTGCATTGCTCAAGCATGGGCTCAACGGGTGAGTTCTGTGGGCTCTAAGGATTGCAGTCATCTGAATTCTCATAAGGGATTAACTTCATGATATTTCTTAAATTTGCTACCTTCAACACCTAATTTCTCTTAGTCCTGATTTTTCTCATTTGTAAAACACAGCTGCTAAAAGAGGTGAGCCTAGCACATGTGACAGATGAAAGCATGCCATTCTGAGCACCCCCTCTCCTCTAAGGGACAGAATGATTTTCAGTGAGAATAATAATAAAATGAATCAATAATGATAGTGGCAAGGAAAAAATACAGTAAAATTTTTCTATGGATGTATATATAATCATGCCAATAGAAAATTACATCATAAAAAAGAAAAAATTGAAGGATTAATGTTTTTAATTACATTAATATATTTCTTAAGAGGCAAAAGAGCTTACACATACTTTTACATAATAGTATTATAGTTTCTGATTTTGCACTTTGTGCAAATGGGTCAATGATATTGTCAAATTTGCTCTTCTTTGCCTATTTATGTTCAATAAATAGTATAGCCAGACTTGCTAGTCTATCTTTCCTTACAGTTGATAAGAATTATTGGCTTTAATTAATTAATATTCTAGTTTGAGAGATATAATTTACATACAATTCTATATAAGTTTAAGGTATACAGCATAGTGGTTTGACTTACATATACATGAGTTTGAGTGATCTCCAGGAGTTGGTGATGGACAGGGAGGCCTGGCGTGCTGTGATTCATGGAGTCGCAAAGAGTTGGACATGACTGAGCGACTGAACTGAACTGAACTGATATATATATCATGAACTGATTATTACAATAAGTTAGTGAATATCCATCATGTCATATAAATACAAAATAAAAGAAATGGCAAAAAAATGTTCCTCATGATCAAAGCTCTTAGGATTTACTCTTAACAACTGTCATGTACAACATGCAGTAGTTTTAATTATATTTATCATGCTGGACATTACACCCCTAGTAGTATTTATCATGTAAGTGGAAGTTTGACCCTTTTAACAACCTTCATCTAATTTCCCCTCCCTTCACTGCGTGCCCCTGGTAAAGGCAAATCTCTGTTTCTATGAGTTTGCTTGTTTATCAAGTATAATTGACCCATTTTTTCTCATAGTTTATTACAAACTCTTTCATTTTATTAATTTTAATTAAAACTTCTTATTTTGCAAGAATTGATTGATATGCACACAGTTAAGAAAAATATTATACATAGAATAAGTTTGGCAAATTCATAAAACCCTACTTCACAATAAATGCCAGAAATTATTATATAGGCTATGTATTGGTCTTTGAGATTAATTCTACTGCTTTCAAATGTCTTTGAAATTTAAAAAACTAACTAAAATAACTTTATCAGAAAATTTATCAAAATGTTTCATATTTTGTAAAATGTTTTGAAAAATCAAGGAAAAGACTATATGACAAAAATACTAACATTATTTGATCAATTGCTTTAGAACAAGTGTCCAATTTCTGGAAAAAATGATTAAGGGAGTTCAGCATTCTTTTGTACTTTTGTTTTCTAGCAATGTAGGGCAAGCATCTTTTGTTGCTTCTTCTTCATTCTTCATTAAAATTTTAATATTTTTTCCTAGGCAAAATATTCATTTTCTTACATCATGTTGTTGTATAGTTAATGACGTTTTGCACAATTTCTATATGCTGAGTGTCAGAAAATATACTGTTTCAAGGTACATTGATTAAGCTGATTCTGGGTTTTTGTAAGTAGTGCTTTCATATAAAAATTCACAGTATAAAAATTCAAGTTCATTTATGAGCTAAAATTTGCACTTAGCCAGCCGGGAACATAATACCTTGAACCTTTGCTGTTTTAGGTTTTAGATGCAAACCAATCCTCCAAGAGGTCACTCAGAATGTCAAAAATGAAATCTCTGGTTCTGTTTCTTCACCTTTTTCAATTCCTGTGTTGTTGATGTTCATTCAGAATCACCCATTTAAATAGAGTGATAGGTAAGACCACAAGTGCTAGGGACGTGAACTACACTTAGTACCAGTTGGAATGGTTGCAAATTGTCACAAACATAATCTCAACACCCAGAGCTGCTGTACCTGTTGAGGACAGCCTGAATAATTGGGAGTTCTCTAAACTCACTTCTGGGTAGAATATGAGGTTTATTCAAGATTAAATAGCAAAAAAGTATTAATTTAAAGTTCACATGTATATTATCTAAACTCGGTGGTAACCACAATAATTGTTTAGAATTTAGACTAACAGAAAAATTTTCTCAGGGAGGAATAGTTTATCACAGGTGTTGCTTAGAATTTCTGGCTCAAGGTGATAACGAAGAGCAGAATACCTTTTCAGTCCATTTTCAGTATTGCTTTATAATCCTTTTGGATAATAGACCCCTCACTGCCTGCAACAATCATAACATGTAATGATGTAACCACTCACATCATTCTGCCTTTGATACCAAACTAGTTTGAGAAATTCACTAGGACAAGGGCTTGCTGGTGTTTGGTTCTCTACAAAGACTAATTTTCAAGTTTAGTCACATCCACCCCAGACTTTACTCTGCAAGGTATTTGTCTACAGAAGTGTACAGGTAAAAGATAATTTTAAAAATAATTTTTATAATTATTATTAATTTGGCTGCACCATGGTACATGGATCTTCATTAGGCAACCAAGAATTGAACCTGCACCCCATGCAGTGGAAGCATGGTGTAGTAACCACTGAGCCACCAGCAAAGTCCCTCAATATTCTTTATACATTTTCTCAACATCCATACAATTTCAGACACTGACCTGATCTGACCCTTGGAACTACAAGAATGAAAGGCCTGGCAGTCTCTGCATCTGAGGAACATACTAACCCATTCATGAATGAATTATTTTTCAAAATCTCAGCCATTATTGGAAAATTTCTTTATGTACCTTCAAATAAGGACAGCTTCAAGTCACAGTATGAATGGCTTAATCTGTAAGGTCATTTGCTATTGGATTCGCATTCTGTCTAGAAGCGAAGAATGGACAAGACAAAGATCTCCATGGAGCTGTGTCTGTCTTCTCAAGGAGAAAGTTTGCTACAAGTCATGTTCAAAGGACATGTCAAGATATATCCTCTTAGACATCTAAGGACACTTCAAGGTACTTGAGAGGTGAGTTTTGCTCAAAAGATATGAGTGATTCTTAGCATTGATCTGTTCTTATAGGTTTTCCCAATACAATATAGCAGAGAAAAAAAGTAGAATTGAACATTCCTGGTTTAAATGCTCCCTTTCATTATTTACTCTCTGTGTTATCATAGGCATGGTATTAAACCCTCTTCAAGGCTCTGTCCTGCGTCTTTGAGACAGGGATGTTAAAGATGGCTGACTCTATCTCCTAAAATGAAAGCACAGCATGAAGATACAAGGAATGTAATTGGGAGGACTAAGCCTGCCACTGACTGTGTGGTCTAAGTGACGTCCTTCCCCTCTCTAAATGTAAGGTCCCACATGTGTACAATGAAGAACTGCACCCAGATCAGGTATTTTGTAACTCAGTGTAGTGGTTATTATATAAATGATCACAAGAGAAGGCCATGTATCAAAGAAGAAAGGAATCAAAGAAAGCTCAAGGATGAAGCTGTACTAAGCCAGTTTTAGGGACTCTTAGGAGAGTCAGTGAAGGTGTCCAAGGACAAAACAGTGGAGTAGAATGACCTGAGCTTACTTCCTGTCAAGAAAACACCAAAATGGCAACTAACCACTGAATAACCATCAACAAAAAAGACTAGAACCAACAATAACAACAACAAAAAAGTATTTTACTTACAATGACAAAGAAGCCAAAATGAGATGGTGAGAAGGGCACATTGATGATACAATCAAATCCCACATCTACTGGGTGAGTTACCCACAGACTGGAAAATAATTATGTCACAGAGGTTCTCCTAGGAGAATGAGAGTTCTGAGCCCCATGTCAGGTTCCTCAGTGTGGCTGTCTTGCATTAGGGGAGGAACCCCCAAGAGCATTTGGCTTGGAAGGCCAGTGGGACTTGACTACAGAAACTCCACTCTTGGAGTGCTTGAATGTACTCTCGGAGGGTGCGTTCAAGGTCTTGTACACACTTGGGCAAGGAGGGAAAGCCGTGACTTCATAGGAGCCTGGGACAGACCTGCCCACTGGCCTTAGAGGGTCTTCTGGAGAGGTGGGGACAGGCAGCTGTGGCTCATGCCAAGACAAGGACACAGGTGGCAGAGGTACTGGGGAGAACGCATTGGTGCGAGCTGTCCTAGAGGCTGCCATTTTGATGCCAAGACCTGCTCCACCCAGATGGTGTACATCTGAAACTAACACAACAACAACAACAACAATGAAAAAAAGTTTAAAGAGTAATGAGAATTTTAGGACAACTGTTGGACAGGTTTAGAACCATCAAGAACAAAACTTACTCCATCTTGACTTTTCAGCTTTTGAAGATTCCCTTTAATCATCACAAAATAGGTCCTAAAGTCAGTCAGTGATCTCACTGTACAACATGAGTGACCACATGGCAGAAAATTTAGGGGTGATCTTATTTATATCTTCACCATCCTTTTTGGCCACCCTTTACATCACAAGAGTAGGAAGATGTAGAGTGATAGAGGATGGTTTCTAGAATCCTCTGGTTGAATTCTGCTTGCTTCCTGCATCCTGCTTCAACATGCTGCCTGTAGAGTGAAGAGGAAGTTTTCCAAGAGACATTATCTTTCCTAGACAAACACACCTTCATGCTGACTCCCTCCTTTGCTACCTGCTCAACTGTCCTCTCTGATTTCCCAGAGTATACCAAGCAGTCTGGCTTTAAGTGGCAGTCAGAGCAATGGGGACAAAATTCTGGTTCTCACCATTGTGGAGCGTTCCCAGGTCATTTTTCATATGGAACATCAGGAAAAATATTTACTTCTTCATTGACCTGATGGCTTCCATTATCTCTTCATTAGGTTTTGTTATACCTTTGTCATTGACTCTCTGTCCTGTTGCCCCTAATTTTATACGTATCTCTGTCACACCCCATCCTAATGATCTATTTACTGGTATTCACCTCAACAGACTTTGAGTTCTTTGATGGCAAGACCTGTGTCTGACCATCCTTACTGCCTGGTGCCTGGTAGAGGACATGGCAGAAAGAGAAAGTGTTGGACTCAGTGACAGCTGAATGGCTATGTAGTCTGTGAGTTTGACCCCACTTGTTGACTGATGCTGAGCCAAGCTCTTTGACAGCTGAAGAATTCTGCACCCTCCACAGGCCCCAGCTTTGGAGCTCTGGTCAAGTTTGTGAGGAAACACTTTTCCCCATTAGATAGAAATCCCCATCTGGACCGCATTCCATTGCCTCAAAGGTCAATAAATAATTCAGGAGGCAATAAGCTAACTTTTTGGACATGGGCTCAAGTTGAGGAATCTCAAAGCAAATAGAAGATGAGATACTGTTTCAAGCTGTAGTGTCAACACACATTAACACACACAGAACCATATCCATCCAAATTCAAATCTCAGTGAAGCAACCCATAGACTGCCACCAAAAGAACAAAGGTCTGCCTCATCAAAGCTACGGTTTTTCCAGTAGTTATGTATGGATGTGAGAGTTGGACTATAAAGAAAGCTGAGCACCAAAGAATTGATGCTTTTGAACTGTGGTGTTGGAGAAAACTTGAGAGTCCCTGGACTACAAGGAGATTCAACCAGTCAATCCTAAAGGAAATCAGTCCTGAATATTCATTGGAAGGACTGATGGTGAAACTGAAACTCTAATACTTTGGCCACCTGATGTGAAGAACTGATTCATTTGAAAAGACCCTGATGCTGGGAAAGATTGAGGGTGGAGGAGAAGGGGATGGCAGAGGATGAGATGGTTGGATGGCATCACCAACTCGATGGACATGAGTTTATGTAAGCTCCTAGAGTTGGTGATGGACAGGGAAGTCTGGTGTGCTGCAGTCCATGGGGTTGCAAAGAGTTGGGCATGACTGAGTGTCTGAACTGAACTGGATTAATTGATGGGACAAGAGGCTGACTCTTAGGCAAAGGAAGACCTAGCAAGTTTCATGGGGTAGAGGAGGAAAAAGACATCCCTTAACACCCTTGTGGTTCTAAAAATTGAAGTGATTCAGCCTCATAGCACAAGAAGTTAGAGTTGAGATTAGTTGATAAGTTAACTGAACCCAAACAATACTCAATAAATACCCATTCTGCCTTCATCTCTGAGGTTTTTGAAATGAAAAAGAGCTTATGGTATTGGGAGGGACAGCTAGTTAGAGTACTGGATAGTGAGAGCTGTAATAAAGAGAAGTCCATGGCATGATATGGAAGATCTAACACTGCCTGGAGAGTAAGGGAAAAAAGAGGTATGTTATGCGCTGAAGGTTGCAGAATGAATAAGTGATAACCAGATGAAATGGGGTGGAAAGAGATCCGTGTGGGAGGTCAGCTTAGATAACGGTGCGGGGACCAGAAAGTCCAGCAAATTGGAAGAATGGTAAATTATTCTGTATGGCAGAGAGAGACAGAAGATATAAAAAATGGTAGATGAGGAGACCAATCATGGCAGAAGGTAAGGAGGGAGAGTTGGGTAGGAGCCAAATTATAAAATGTCTTGGAACTCATAAGTAACTTTGAGTCCTTCCTTCTGGGAGGCCCCACGGAGCCACAGGGAAGGTCTGTGGGTATGATGTCATTTGTCTGGATGGAGAGGCAGAGGCATGTTTGTTAACATTGCTTTTCTTCCAGTGCAGCTCAGGGAAATGAAGGGCAGATGGGCCTACAGCATCCAAGGCAAGTGTCAACCAGACAAGTGGTTTATAGAAGGAACGCAGTCCTCACAGTTAAATACTGTATTTTGTATCAGAGAATTAGGAGCAAAACAGCCAAGGACTGGGATTAAAACATCCCTTACACCCACCATCCCCTATTCATCTGTAGATCCAGTAGAAACTGAATGGCCAAAGGAAGAACTGCAGAGTTTGAAAGATGTAAGAAGGGATCATAGGAGTGAGGTCCACTTCATCACATTCTAAGTGAAGGGGGTTGGGAGAAGCAGCATATACAGAAGGTTATGAAGGGCAAGAATGAAGTCAGAGGGAAGAGGGGAGGTTAAGACAAAAGAGAACCCTGTGGAACACCCTGTCATGGCCCACGCAGCAAGGACTTGCTCTTATGAGGCATAGGAGGTAAATGGAAGTAACTCAGTCATGACTCAGTAATGTAACTTATGCATGGCTTTTGCCTATTTATTAGAATCATTCAACAAATAACTGGCCAGGACTTCCCTGGTGGTTCAGTGGTTAAGAATCCACCTGCCAATCCAGGGGACACAAGTTCGATCTCTGGTTCAGGAAGATTCCACATGCCATGGAGTAACTAAGCCTGTGCACCATAGCTACTGAGCCTACACGGCTCTCGAGCCCGTGCTCTGCAACAAGAAGGGTCACAGCAATGAGAAGCCTGTGTCCACAACTGGAGAGCAATTCCCACTCACCGCAATTAGAGGAAGCCCACGCATAGCAACGAGGACTCAGGGCAGCACCGCCCCGCCCTGCCCCCGATTATCACTTATTCACTCCTCAACACTCAGCCCATACCTTATCTCTGTTTCTGCTACTCTCCAGGCAGTGTTAGATCTCCCATATCATGCCATATATATATATATATATATATATATATATATATAACTGGTCAAACTTCTCTTGGTTTAGAATGGTGAAGGGAGGTCAGTGGTTTCTGACAGTGACAGGTACATACCCCAGATGGAGTACAAAACAATTTAGAATATTAATCAGTAGAAACTGCAAATCGGAGAGCCAGAAGACTCACTCTGCTAACTTTCCTCTCTTTTGATCATATCTAGAGATATTTTCTGAAGGGTAAAAAGGATGAGATTGGATTCAGGAGTCTGCCATAGGGATTAGTTACCATTTATTGGGGACATCCTATGTGTCGGGGCTGAGCTAAGTGCTTTATGTACATGATTTCATTTAATTCCTACAGCAATCCTGTGTTACCTGTACTATTTATCTCTATCTTCCTTTAGAGATGAGGACAAAGAAACTTGTGAACTATGTTAAGAGTCGGCATGGTAAATTGGATATCCTTATGCTACAAAATCCATAGAACTTGGGGGTAAAATACTGAAGGAAGCAGGGGAACATTCCTTTAAGTTGGCGAATTAGTATTTTTGAAACTGCAGGCCCTGTCCTACTGATGTGTGGGAAAATCAATTTAATGAGTTGTGACTTGCATTTAAAAAATGAAATGGAATGGAGTGGATGGAAAGGAATGGAATAGAATGGAATGGAATGGAGTAGAGTGGAGTGGAATGGAGTAGAGTAGAGAGGAAAAGGAAAAATCAAATCAAATCAGTGTGTAGTGTAGAGAGTAAGGGTAAATTTTGTTCCATGAATGATAAGTTTCTGTGTATGCTGGGTTACAATGTAAAATATGTATCATTATGTGAGTCACTCACAGAATTTGAAATCCACTGTTTAAATACATAGGTGCTGCTGCTAAGTCACTTCAGTCGTGTCCAACTCTGTGCGACCCCATAGAAGCAGCCCACCAGGCTCCGCCGTCCCCGGGACTCTCCAGGCAAGAACACTGGAGTGGGTTGCCATTTCCTTCTCCAACGCATGAAAGTGAAAAGTGAAAGTGAAGTTACTCAGTCGTATCCGACTCTTGGCGACCCCATGGACCGCAGCCCACCAGGCTCCTCTGTCCATGGGATTTTCCGGGCAAGAGTACTGGAGTGGGGTGCCATTGCGTTCTCTGTTAAATACATAGCAGAGCTGGTTAGAAAATCAGGCAAATCTTTAGAAGACCAAACAGAGCAAGATCCCTGACTCTGGAGGTGTGACATGGATTTGCTGGGTAAAGCACTGACTGAAAGAATGCATCCTTTTAAATTGAAGTTTTAAATGTATTGGTAATTTTTGTCATGGTTGAAAAATGTGAACAAGCAAGCAGAAAGTACATATAAGCGAGAATTTTTATAGGAGATGTATGGTTACCAGTGGATGTTAGAACATTCTTTTTTATCCAACATTCTTTAAAGAGTTACTTTTACCATTAAAATACTTGAGTATATGTATTTAGGGCATTGGGATGCAATAATTGGTAAATTATAGAGGAAGATTTCATTTCAAAGTTAGTTTTGCAAAAATATATTATCAGAATGATTCTTGCAAACTGATGAAGAGAAGAACTCCAGTGTTAGATTTTCCTCTTGGGACAACTCCTGAAGAGCAGCATTTCCTCGTCTCTAGTTCCTTAGACGGTATTGCTCTCATTTCTGTGATTCTATCTAACATCCCGGAACAACGCACTGAGGGAACATGCTGAGTAGTTGGCAGGCAGACTTAGCATCTCAGGGAGGAAATTGATTACCATTTCAGGACTTCCATACAGCCGCTGTCCAAATCACAGTGAACATGATAAACCCTAAGTTAAACTGACCTCCTGCTGATATGCTTGGAACACCATCAAAATCTTATTTCCAAATATCACGGAAGGGACTATGTGGAATCCTCTGACTTCAGGAGCATTCAATTGAATGGGGAACCTGTTTTTTATTATGGTTGGGATAAAAAAATAATGTTTAACTATTGCATGACTCTAATGGAACACAGATTTGGTTTGTCTTCGAAATGACTGTTGGGCATCATAATTACAATTTTCTTTCTGCCTCAGTGAAGGCACACAGTGGAGTTGGCTTCCAAATCACAGAGGCAGAAGTGACAGCTTAAGCACTAAGATATATATGTGCACACACGTGTGCACACACGCATGTGTACATATACATCATGCTGTTTCATTGACAATTCATGAAACTTTGAATTGGGAGGATTTTTATTTTAAAGGCATATCCGTTTGCTGACAAACTCATAAATCATTTTCTTTCTCTGCTATAAAGAAAAAGTCATTTTTTAAACCATTGAAATCTTTGAGTCTCTGTTCATTTGGCAAATGTGCCTCATACTGAAATAAACCTGCTGTCAAGCTTGACTGGAAGCTCACATTCCCTGAATGTGTGTGTTTTGCAGTGTTCATCCAGAAGCCCACCAATTTAGATTTTGCTCTCATAGAAGTTGCCTTGCCAGAGTGCTGCACTCAGTATTTATGTTCATCCTCTGGGGGCCTCATCAGGGTAGCCTTTTCTCTACTTTTGAGGGCTTTTAAGTTTCACCCAAAGTTTAAGTGTGAGAGTAGAGTCTGGAAAGAATCCAAATGGGGCAGGAGAATGAAGCAGATTTAAACTAATAAGATTCCACGAGCATTGTGTGTTAATTCTGGGGCTTTCACTGCTTTTCCCTAGAAACTATAATCCTAGGCTGAGTTAATGTTAGAGGAGGGATGGAGCTGATGGCTGTTAATTATTCAGTGTCCCATGTTTCATCAGCCTTGCCTTTGGGCTTACTATTCTCTCTCCCTGAAATGTGCATTCTCTGTCTTTGCTTGGCCAACTCCTCATCCTTTAGGTCTCAGTTCATTTAATTCTGTTAATTATTCATTGAGTTCAGTTTTACTGTCACCTCTTGAAAGATAAAGAAACTGGGGCTCCAAGAGGTTAGGTAGTTCGTCAACGGACTTAATACATATAGAGACAGGATTCCATCTCCATTGTTCTGAATTCAGAGACCATTTTCTTAAAATGGTCTTAGTTTATTTCTTAAAATGCTGCTTAGTTCTCTGCTCTAAAAAGGCTCTCAGGCTAATATAGAGGGAAAGTTAAGTTTTACTAACCAGTTCCAGAATGGAGGTGCTTGTGTGATGCTGCAAAAGTCTGGGGGTTCATTGAAGAATTCCTGAAGAAAGAGTTGAATCTTGGAGGACTTGAAAAGGAAAAGATGTTTTATGTAGAGGAACACCAGACAAAATGGAAAACAGTATGGAGATTCCTTAAAATCTAGGAATAAAACCACCAGCAATCCCAATCCTAGGCATATACCCTGAGAAAACCAAAATTGAAAAAGACACGTGTATCCCACTGTTCATTGCACACTATTTACAATAGCTAGAACATAGAAGCAACCTAGATGTCCATTGACAGATGACTGGATAAAGAAGTGTGGTACATATACACAACGGAATATTACTCAGCCATAAAAAGAAACACATTTGAATCAGTTCTAATGAAGTGGATGAACCTAAAGCCTATTATACAGAGTGAAGTAAGTCAGAAAGAGAAAGAGAAATACCATATACTAACACATATATACAGAATCTAGAAAGATGGTACTGAAGAATTTATTTGCAGGGCAGCAATGGAGAAACATAGAGAACAGACTTATGGACACGAGGAGAGGGGAGGAGAGAGTGAGATATGTGGAGAGAGTAACATGGAAACTTATATCACCATATGTAAAATAGATAGCCAATGGGAATTTGCTGTATGTCTCAGGAAACTCAAACAGGGGCTCTGTATCAACCTAGAGGGGTGGGATGGGGAGACAGAGGGGAAGGAGGTTCAAGAGGGAGGCGATATTGTATACGTATGGCTGATTCGTGTTGAGGTTTGCCAGAAAGCAATAAAATTCTATAAAGCAATTATACTTCAATTAAAAAATAAGTAAGTTAAATAAAAGAAGATACCTAGCATACTAAAGTACAGAATAGTAAAGTGATGTATAATGTTGATATAAGGATGATGATAATTATAATATAGATCATGTATCATTCTTCTTAGATATAATTTTCCATGTACCATATATTTCAGTGAAATAAAGAGGAAATGGATACGTGGTTAAAAAAAATATATATATATATATAAAAGAAAGTGTGTTAGAGTAGAGTCCTTAGACAGACCCACATGGCACAACCGTGTCTACGGAGTCTCTAGAACAAGAGGAACTCACAGGAGAGTCTTGCAGGCTGAATGAGGCAGGTTCCAAGGGAATTTCTTCACCTCTGTAGACTGTGGCTGCCTTGTCTTTATAAAATAAGGAACAACTTCTCTCTGGGGATGAAAACTAGTATTCAGAAGGACCTGCAAAATTATTGTAAGCCTGTCGTTTGTCTGAGCATGCTGAGGCTAGGTGATCCTAAATGGAGGACAAAACTATTCTGAAAATTAAAATTGCTCTTGAAGGAGTATACATTTTTAATATGCTCTTATTAGCAAATTCCAGGAATTGGAGTTTAAATACATGAACATTTTGAATGTTCTGTTTATTATTATTTTTTAATAAATCCAGCTCTATGTTTTTATGGCAGTCACTTTCACAAAGTTCTGGCCCTTAATTTTGACAGTATGCTTAATGTTAAACAGAAAACAGGGTAGGAGGGAAAAAAATTATTTTCATTATTAATCATTCAGAAGTTTGATTTATGTACTTATTTTCTAATTAGACTTCATTTGCGGCCAGCCATTCCCACTCTTACTGAGATTTAACAAACTCTTAATGCGTCCCTGCTCTCTGCCTGGAGCTATGCTAGGCCCTTCGATGTGCAACGCTTCCTTTAAACCTCACAACAGGGCCAGAGTGAGGTCAGAATGATTTTGTCCATTTTACAGAAGATGAAATTGAGGCTCTTAGAAGTAAAGTGATTCGTTAAAGTTCCTTCAAGCAATTAGAGGAGGCCAGGGTTTTGAATGTGTGCATGTATACACACACACACACACACCACAGATACTTAAAAGTGTAGAGTTTTCCTTTTTCCCCTTTAATATAACTGCTGTTTCTAATTCTAAAATGTGGTTCACATCTTGCTGATCTTTCTAACTGAATAAATTTTTTCTCTCTTTTTTTAACTCTTGAGCACCCTAGTCCCACTGAACAAATGTATAAAAGCAGGGAGAATAAGTGAATCTGCGACCTTTATAAGATAACCATTCCTGTATCATCTCTCCAAACTGTTTTGGTCTACATAGTTGATCATTCTGATGATTGGTCTAAAGGAAATCAATGGGTAGTGTATACAATTCAGTATCAATGATTTTCCCATCAACTTCTTTGAAACTCATAGGGCTGTTTGGTGTCAGATTAACTATATGACATATACATATTTAAGTATATCCAAGTTTACCTTTCTTTAAAAACAAGCATGACTTCAGTGAGGTAGTCCTTTATGGCTGCAGAAAAGAATCTGTGCTAGCAGTCATGAGTGGCTTCAGTTTCTAAGCTCAACACTTAGCTCAACAAAATCTACATACTTGCTGTTACTGCAGTTAGGATTTTTGTTTTCTTTTATTTCATTTCATAGGAAACTGAGTGGACACTGACTGTATTTGAGAGAGGAATTCTTCTGTTTTTCAACCAATAGATCTGTCAGGATGTAAGAGCAGACCATGGGGCGGGGGGAAAGGAAGGGAAATTGCTGCATGCATCTAGCACATCAACAAACTCTATACACGAAGATTTTTCATGAACACAATAAATTTTAGAAGATCAAATGACGATTGTCTAGGAAGGGTCAAAAGCCACTCTGTTTGTTCAGTTCGTTCATAAATTCAGCAAATGTTCATTGAGTACCTACCCTAAGCTGGGACCTCTGCTAGACACTGGGGGCCTGAATGGATATGGTTTCTGCTATTACTCTCCAAGGTATTAAGTGGGTCACTGTGAGAGCCTTCTATGTTCCATATATATGGAGGCATTGGAAGTGGCTATAGATATTTGCAATAGCCCAGATGTCTGATGGTTAATCTCTCAGAAGATTCCCTGAGGAAGAAATTGAACGCTTAATTTAGGTGGAGGCTTTCTCTGTTTTTGTTGCTCTTTTAGGGAGTAACTATTAGTGGAGAAGCCCTGCTATGAGATCTGATAAATGGAGAAGGGAAAAGAGGTTGAAATGGAGTGTTTATATTTGAATGTATATATTTGAATATACAAAGTGTGTATATTTGAATCTACCTGATACTTTCAAGGAGTAGAATGGAACTGCAAAATATGATGAGAGTTGCCAAAAAGGCCTCAGACTAGAAACTTCCTTTTCCCCTGTGCCAAATCCCTAAAATGCCATCTTTGTTAGTAAAACTATTTAATACTAACTAGAAAAATAATATAAAAATGGCTAGAATCTATTGAGTGTCTATTACTTGCTAAGTCTTATGCCAGTTATTCCACACACATGATCTCATTTCAACCTCAGAACATTCCTGGCGGGGTGGCGGGGGGGTGTACATTATTATCATTGCATCCGTGAACAGCATATCATAGATGTGAAACAACTGCACCAGGTTATGTAACTATTGTGCTTCCCACATTTGTGCTTTTCTTGATTGTTGTTCAGTCGCCCAGTTGTGTCTGACTCTTTGTGACCCCTTGGACTGAAGCAAGCCAGGCTTCCCTATCCTTCATTATCTCCCAGAGTTTGCTCAAGCTCATGTCTATTGAGTCGGTGATGTCATCCAACCATCTCATCCTCTGTTTCCCCTTTTCTCCTCCTGCCCTCAATCTTTCCCAGCATTGGGGTCTTTTCCAGTGAGTCAGCTCTTTGCATCAGGTGGCCAAAGTATTGGAGTTTCAGCTTCAGCATCACTCCTTCCAACGAATATTCAGGGTTGACTTCCTTTAGGATTGATTAGTTTGAACTCCATGCAGTCCAAGGGACTCTCAAGAGTCTAATTCCCTTGATGCCAACATGTAAAATCTATATTGTAAGTACTTTATTATTCCAGTTCCCCACCATCACATACTGCCTGGCCTTGGAAAGACATTCTCCTGTGGTAATGTTTCACTCGTTTCTCTTTTTTCGTATTTTAACTGACAGATAAGCCAAAGACATTGTATATATCATCTCCATACATGTGGCGTCGACATCATCTCTATTTTGTTCATATACTGAAAGAATTTCAGAGAGTCTAGGTAATTTGCCCAGGGTCATGTGGCTTTTAAGGAATCAGTTAACCAAGAAGAAGAAACTTGTTCTTTGGAGTGATTTCCTACCCTCATCTCTGTTTCTTATCACCTGTGTTAGTTATCTATTGTGTGTAACAAGTTCCCTCAAAGCCTAATAGCTTGAATAACACCTTTATTAGCTCACAGTTTCTATGGTCAGGAATCTGGGCTGGGTTTAGCTGGGTCTTCTGGCTAGGGGGTGTCACAAGGTTACAACCAAGGTATTGCCATACGGCAGCCATCTTGAGGTTCAACTAGGTGAGATCCACTTCCAACCTCACACAGTGGCTGTTGGCAGGATTTAGTTCTATGTGGAATGTGGGACTGTGGACCTGGCTCTTGGCCAGAAGCGACCCTCAGTTCCTTACCATGAAAGTCTCTGTACTACAGGTTACAACATGGCAACTGGCTCCACCAAAATGAAAAAGTGAAAGAGAGGGAACGAGCAAAATGAAAGCAATCTCTTAAAATTTAATTGTGGAAATGACAGTCCATGCTGTATTTTATTTACTAGTGGAAAATCGCTAGATCTAATCCATACATAAGGGGTGGAATTACATAAGGATGTGTGTACTAGTAGGCATGGGTCACTGAGAGTCATTTCATAAGTTGCCTACCACATTACCTGTCTGAGTTGGTGAAGTTTACTTAGCCATTTAGCCTTGGTTTCCCCATGTTTAGAATAAGAATAATATTCACTGTCGATATGAGAATTAAATGAAATAGGCTATATAAGGTCCCTGCCCAGAATAGTTGCTCAGTAAATTATACTGATTGTTATTGTTTTGTTGATATTGTAAGCAGTCAAGCCAGAATTTGAACTGAGATATGTGTGATTCTAATTCATGCTGTCTCCTCATCATCTCCCACACAAGTTGGCTTTTGGTTTGATGTCATTTGTTCTGAGACAGGTCCTCCTTTTCTAAGACAACTTGCTTAAAATGGTTCAAGAAGAGCCATCTATCCCATCTATCCCAGTGTTGTGTGCAAAGGCAGAGCTAAGGTGGATTTTTTTCCTTTAACAACTATAAAATATGAGGATGCCTAAGAGAGATTTTCTTTGCTTGAGTCTTCAGTCTCATAGGGCATTTTAATGTTAATAGGGTTCCCAGAGGGATAATATAATTGATACAACACTCTTCCCAAACTGTCTAAACTGCAGTGACTGGAGTACAGTAATATATCTTCTCAATGTCAGAAATGCTGAGTGGTTACTGAATTCCGACATGCTTGACTCTGGGATGGTTTCTTTGAAAAAGAACCTTAGTGGGGAGGCTCTCTTTGGAGCCATGGGAGCAAGCCTGATGATTGTACTGGAAGTGCTGCGGTGGCCTTTCAAATGCCTGAGTCACTGAAGGAAATACAAACGCTAAAGAGAATTAATGTGATAAGCAAGTGCTGTTGGTGAAGCATCTAAAAACCACAGACTGGATTTTATCTAAAGTACAGAGTATGGCGGTAAGATCATGGGCTTTAGAGTCATCCTGACAGAGCTGGGTTTGAGTTCAAATTTTGCCTCTTTCTAGCTGAAACAAATACTTTAGCATCTTTAAGACTCAGCTGCTTACCCTCAAAGTTGGGTAACAATAACTATATCTCTCACAAGGTTGCATGAGTATCAAGGATCACACTAAAGGTTATAGGTAAGTTTCAGCTCTCATCTTCCTCTAAAAACTTGCACGAATCCAGTAGAGGTAATACTTAACAATGGGCTCTCAAGGGGTAAGAGCCAAGCCCTGATCTGTAGCATTTGCCTATATCTGTGGTGAAAAAGTTCTACCACGTCAACATCAGCTACTAACCTGGTCACCAAAAATGGAGTTAGGAAGAGATGTGTGAAGTCGATTCTTAGGAGTTTCTGTCCCTCTGCCTCTGTCCAGCTTTCACTGTCTTTTATCCTGACTTATGCCTTTTGTTGGGGCTATGACCCATTTTTTCAAAATTAAAAAGAAAAAAGATGGCTCTGTCTTATTCTATCCCCTCTGAGTAGATCAACCCTCACTGAATAGACTATACTCCATCAAGAATAAGGCTTGGTTAGCAGATGGCACCTTTGTCCAAAGAAAAAAGCACCCCCTTCCCGCTTTCTCTGTAAGTGTATAACCCTAAGTCAAGGCCTATGGCTTTGTAAAAAGAACATGGACTGGATTTCACTGTCCTCTCACTCCTTGGCTGAGTACCCTTGTACAGGATACAACCTCTCCAGTTTATCAGGTGGTCTTGCTTTTTGTGGTTTCCACTTGTAAAGTCCAATCCCTCCCCTCTTTCAGTAGGGAGTATGCTCAATATGCTACTGGAGATCAGTGGAGAAATAACTCCAGAAAGAATGAAGGGACGGAGCCAAAGCAAAAACAATACCCAATTGTGGATGTGACTGGTGCTAGAAGCAAGGTCCGATGCTGTAAAGAGCAATATTGCATAGGAACCTGGAATGTCAGGTCCATGAATCAAGGCAAATTGGAAGTGGTCAAACAAAAGATGGCAAGAGTGAATGTTGACATTCTAGGAATCAGCGAACTAAAATGGACTGGAATGGGTGAATTTAACTCAGAGGACCATTATATCTACTACTGTGGGCAGGAATCCCTCAGAAGAAATGGAGTAGCCATCATGGTCAACAAAAGAGTCCAAAATGCAGTACTTGGATGCAATCTCAAAAACAACAGAATGATCTCAGTTTGTTTCCAAGGCAAATCATTCCATATCACAGTAATCCAAGTCTATGCCCCAACCAGTAACGCTGAAGAAGCTGAAGTTGAACGGTTCTATGAAGACCTATAAGACCTTTTAGAACTAACACCCAAAAAAGATGTCTTTTTCATTATAGGGGACTGGAATGCAAAAGTAGGAAGTCAAGAAACACCTGGAGCAACAGGCAAATTTGGCCTTGGAATACGGAATGAAGCAGGGCAAAGACTAATAGAGTTTTGCCAAGAAAATGCACTGGTCATAGCAAACACCCTCTTCCAAAAACACAAGAGAAGACTCTACACATGGACATCACCAGATGGTCAACACCGAAATCAGATTGATTATATTCTTTGCAGCCAAAAATGGAGAAGCTCTAAACAGTCAGCAAAAACAAGACCAGGAGCTGACTGTGGCTCAGATCATGAACTCCTTATTGCCAAATTCAGACTGAAATTGAAGAAAGTAGGGAAAACCACTAGACCATTCAGGTATGACCTAAATCAAATCCCTTATGATTATACAGTGGAAGTGAGAAATAGATTTAAGGGCCTAGATCTGATAGGTAGAGTGCCTGATGAACTATGGACTGAGGTTCATGACATTGTACAGGAGACAGGGATCAAGACCATCCCCATGGAAAAGAAATGCAAAAAAGCAAAATGGCTGTCTGGGGAGGCCTTACAAATATCTGTGAAAAGAAGAGAAGAGAAAAGCAAAGGAGAAAAGGAAAGATATAAGCATCTGAATGCAGAGTTCCAAAGAATAGCAAGAAGAGATAAGAAAGCCTTCTTCAGCAATCAATGCAAAGAAATAGAGGAAAATAACAGAATGGGAAAGACTAGAGATCTCTTCAAGAAAATTAGAGATACCAAGGGAACATTTCATGCAAAGATGAGCTCGATAAAGGACAGAAATGGTATGGACCTAACAGAAGCAGAAGATATTAAGAAGAGGTGGCAAGAATACACAGAAGAACTGTACAAAAAAGATCTTCACAACCCAGATAATCATGATGGTGTGATCACTGACCTAGAGCCAGACATCCTGGAATGTGAAGTCAAGTGGGCCTTAGAAAGCGTCACTATGAGCAAAGCTAGTGGAGGTGATGGAATTCCAGTTGAGCTATTCCAAATCCTGAAAGATGATGCTGTGAAAGTGCTGCACTCAATATGCCAGCAAATTTGGAAAACTCAGCAGTGGCCACAGGACTGGAAAAGGTCAGTTTTATTCCAATCCCAAAGAAAGGCAATGCCAAAGAATGCTCAAACTACCGCACAATTGCATTCATCTCACATGCTAGTAAAGTAATGCTCAAAGTTCTCCAAGCCAGGCTTCAGCAATACGTGAACCGTGAACTTCCAGATGTTCAACCTGGTTTTAGAAAAGGCAGAGGAACCAGAGATCAAATTGCCAACATCTCCTGAATCATGGAAAAAGCAAGAGAGGTCCAGAAAAACATCTATTTCTGCTTTATTGACTATGCCAAAGCCTTTGACTGTGTGGATCACAATAAACTGTGGAAAATTCTGAAAGAGATGGGAATACCAGACCACCTGACCTGCCTCTTGAGAAATCTGTATGCAGGTCAGGAAGCAACAGTTAAAATTGGACATGGAGCAACAGACTGGTTCCAAATAGGAAAAAGAGTATGTCAAGGCTGTATATTGTCACCCTGTTTATTTAACTTCTATGCAGAGTACATCATGAGAAACTTTGGGCTGGAAGAAGCACAAGGTGGAATGAAGATTGCCGGGAGAAATATCAATAACCTCAGATATACAGATGACACCACCCTTATGGCAGAAAGTGAAGAGGAACTCAAAAGCCTCTTGAGGAAGGTGAAAGAGGAGAGTAAAAAAGTTGGCTTAAAACTCAACATTAAGAAAATGAAGATCATGGCATCTGGTCCCATCACTTCATGGGAAATAGATGGGGAACAGTGTCAGACTTTATTTTTTTGTGCTCCAAAATCACTGCAGATGGTGACTGCAGCCATGAAATTAAAAGATGCTTACTCCTTGGAAGAAAAGTTATGACCAACCTGGATAGCATATTGAAAAGCAGAGACATTACTTTGTCAACAAAGGTCCGTCTAGTCAAGGCTATGGTTTTTCTAGTGGTCATGTATGGATGTGAGAGATGGATTGTGAAGAAAGCTGAGTGCTGAAGAATTGATGCTTTTGAACTGTAGTGTTGGAGAAGACTCTTGAGAGTCCCTTGGACGGCAAGAAGATCCAACCAGTCCATTCTGAAGGAGATCAGCCCTGGGATTTCTTTGGAAGGAATGATCTAAAGCTGAAACTCCAGTACTTTGACCACCTCATGTGAAGAGTTGACTCATTGGAAAAGACTCTGATGCTGGGAGAGATTGGGGTTAGGAGGAGAAGGGGATGACAGAGGATGAGATGGCTGGATGGCATCACTGACTCGATAGACGTGAGTCTGAGTGAACTCCGGGAGTTGGTGATGGACAGGGAGGCCTGGCGTGCTGCGATTTATGGGGTCGCAAAGAGCCGGACATGACTGAGCAACTGAACAGAACTGAACTGAACTGAATCCCTCCTCTTCCCTGCTGACAAAGTAACTGCTCACCAATAGGCTATGACTACCATGGTAAATAAACTTTCGTCTCCCATTTTTTATTCCTTCCTGAACAAAAAAGAAAGAGAATCATGGTTGTCTCTCAATACCTGGTTCTGTGCAGAAATAATTGTGTAGATATGAGCATGTGTAGGACTCAGAAAATTGGAGGAGGGAAATAAAAAAAATGCGTGTGAAATTTTCCTAGTTATTACAATGCTTCCTTGGGAATCAGCTATTTGCTTAATCATTGAGATTCCTTTTAGGTCGTAGAAAATGCTCACTTAACAATAGAAATTTTGTCTCATTTGGAACTCATCTTGTGAGGTCAGTAGTATAATTCTCCTATTTAGCAGATGAGCAGACTAAGACGCAGAGAAGTCATAGAATGCTTAAAGTGGGCCTCAAACCAAGGTTTTCTGGCTGTGGGTTTCTAGCTTTCTTGACTGCATTATCTCTGTTCCCTGTTATCAACTCATCCTTCTAGGCAGTCTTTCTTGATTGGCATTTCCCGCCTGAACCAAGGAATACAGAAAATGATTAGAACGGCCATTATCCGAATTCTCCCAAGGATATATCTAGTGCATCCTAGATGAACAGGGAGAAGTTCAGTCGCTATGGACAATGGATGCCTCAGGGCAATAGGACTTAGTTCAATTGCCCAGAAACATATAATCCATAACTAAATGCTTCAGGACTCCACATCACCAACAAAGCCTGCAGTGACCCGTTCAGGGCTATACTCAAAGACGTTCTGCTTCCAGTTCCACTGCTGCATTTCACTTCTTGCTAGCCAACATCCAACTCCCTTCTAGGACAAATGAGATATTTAAAAACAAAACAAAACTGAGCTCTTAGAAAATGTCCTGGGTTATACGTGCAAAACTGGTCACCTGGCCCTGCATATTGTATTAACAGATCACCACACTTTGGGCCTAGGCTTTTCATCTGTCTAAAAACTTCTACCTAAATCCACAGTCAGAAGATAGCATGAGCACTCGAGAGCAACACCACCAGGCAAGGCATGCTGGCATTTGTCTACTCTGCAACAGGACGAGAATTTAGAGACAAAGCATGATCTCAGCCTAGTAAAGAAACTGGAATGTAAACACCTTACGGCAACTGTAATAAAAGAGGAACCCAGAGGGCAAGCCTGGGGGAGGGGAGGGGAGTGAGGATTGGATGAGACTTAACAAAGACAGAGATTTTTGAAGTAAGTGCTCAAGTAGAAGTAGGGGTTTACCAGGGAAGGGTAAGAGATGGGGAGCAGAGGATGGATCCGTAGACTCAGTGAGTAAATGATATGCCATAACCCAGGGTGAATGCTATGACCCAGCGGGAAAAGAGGCTGAGAGTGTTGGCTAATGTCATTGTAAAAGGACTTGAATGCAATTTTGAGTGGCTTGAACTTTATCTTGAAGACTAGGAGCTCTCAAGACAGAGGAGGAAGAGTAGAGTTTATCCTGCATCAGATTCATTTAGAGCTTTGTATTCAAATGTTTGCCAAGTTTATGTAGTTAAATATATTAGTCTTTGCCAGAATAATTTGTGCTTTTGGTATTATGCTTTAAAAGCCCCATTTGTATGATTATTTGCCTACATCTATTTTCTGGTACTTTGTTATTTGTATTTTTTAAATGTTTAATCTGTCTGGAATTTATTTGCCATATGGTATTCAGTTCAGTTCAGTTCAGTCGCTCACTCGCGTCCGACTCTTTGCAACCCCATGAATTGCAGCACGCCAGGCCTCCCTGTCCATCACCAACTCCTGGAGTTCACTCAGACTCACATCCATCGAGTCAGTGATGCCATCCAGCCATCTCATCCTCTGTCGTCCCCTTTTCCTCCTGCCCCCAATCCCTCCCAGCATCAGTCTTTTCCAGTGAGTCAACTCTTCACATGAGGTGGTCAAAGTACTGGAGTTTCAGCTTTAGCATCATTCCTTCCAAAGAACACCCAGGGCTGATCTCCTTCAGAATGGACTGGTTGGATCTCCTTGCAGTCCAAGGGACTCTCAGGAGTCTTCTCCAACACATATGGTATTAGATAAGACTAATTTCCCCCTGAATTGTGAATCAATTACTTAAGCTCAATTTGTCAAATAATGCATCTTTTCCTTACTTTTATTATAGAGTTTTTAATCAGTTTCTTAGCTGTTTTTAATCAGTTTCTTACTCTCCGATTCACCTAATTGGTATTAGTGCTACATTGTTTCAATTGTTGTCACTCTTTTTTTTCTGGCTTATTTAGCATCAGTGAAAGTTCCTCTTTGCTATTTTTAAGCTTTTGATGAATTTTGGCAAGATGTCTAAATTTTAGAATAAATGTGTCAAGTTACAGTACAATCTTTCAATTTTAATTGGCAAGTTATTAGATTTTTATATTATTTTGGGAGGGATTGACATATTTCCAGTATTGCATCTTCCCATCCAAAAGCAAGAGTTCTCTTCAATTAACCCAGCATTCTTTTATTATTCTCACTGAAGTGTTACTTTTAATTTAAGTACTGCATATTTTCTTGGGCTCCAAAATCACTGAGGATGGTGACTGCAGCCATGAAATTAAAACACACTTGCTCTTTGGAAGAAAAGGTATGACAAACCTAGACAGCATATTAAAAAGCAGAGATGCCACTTTGCCAAAAAAGGTCTATATAGTCAAAGCTATGATTTTCCAGTAGTTATATATGGATGTGAGGGTTGGATCATAAAAAAGGCTTTTGAACTATGGTGCTGGAGAAGACTCTTAAGAGTCCCTTGGAAGCAAGGAGATCAAACCTGTCAATCCTAAAGGAAATCAAACTTGAACATTCTTTGCAAGGACTGATGCTGAAACTGAAGATCCAATACTTTGGCCACCTGATGTGAAGAGCTGAGTCATTATTAGAAAGGATCCTGATGCTGGGAAAGATTGAAGGCACAGGAGCAGTAGGCAACAGATGAGATGGTTGGATGGCATCAGTGACTCAATGGACATGAGTTTGAGAACACTCTGGGAGATGGTGAAGGACAGGAAGACTGGCGGTCCGTAGGGTCACATAGAGTCAGACATGACTGAGTGACTGAACAGCAACTGCATATTTATTATTATTTCTAAGTATTTTATCTTTTGCACTGTTAATTGCATTATGTCCTATTTGCATTATATATGTATATATAATATGCATGTACATGTGTTCTGTATGAATATATAGTATTGACATAATAGGTATATATTTATGAGCTATATATGTGTATGTAAATACAGTTGCATTCAAGAAAGCTATCAGTTCAATCATTTCAGCTGCTCAGTCATGTCCAACTCTTTGCAACCCCATGGAATGTAACACACTAGGCTTCCCTGTCCATCACCATCTCTAGGAGTTTGCTCAAACTAATGTCCATCTAGTCAGTGATGCCATCCAACCATCTAGTCCTCTATTGTCCCCTTCTCCTCCTGCCTTCAATCTTTCCCAGCATCAGGGTCTTTTCCAATGAGTCAGCTCTTTACATCAGGTGGCCAAAGTATTGGAGCTTCAGTTTCAACATCAGTCCTTCCAATGAATATTCAGGACTGATTTCCTTTAGGATTGACTGGTTGGATCTCTTTGCAGTCCAAAGGAGTCTCAAGAGTCTTCTCTAACACCACAGTTCAAAAGCATCAGTTCTTTGGCACTCAGCTTTCTTTATGGTCCAACTCTCACGTTCATCATGACAACTGAAAAAAAACATAATTTTGACTATGTGGACCTTTGTTGGCAAGAAAGTTATAGTTTGTTTAATTAAAACTCAGTCCTGGGCTTCTCTGGTATTCTAGTGGTTGCGAATCCATCTGCCAAGGCAGGGGACATGAGTTTGATCCCTGGTCAGGGAAAATCCCACATGCTGGGGAGCAACTAAGTTCATGTGCCACAACTACTGAGCCCATGCTCTAGAGTCTGTGCTCTACAACAAGAGAAGCCACCGTATTGAGAAGCCTGGGCACTACAGTGAAGAACGGCCCCTGTTCTCCGCAACTAGAGAAAGCCCTCACACAGCAACAGACTCAGCAGAGCCATAAAATAGATACATAAATAAATAAATAACTTAGTCCTTTTTTTTTTTCCTTGCTAGAGTCTATCAGTTGATTTGGAGTAAGGGTTTTAGGTAGACAATAAGAATAATTTTCTTTACTTCTCAAAATTTACAAGTCTCAAACCTTTAGTTTGTCTTATTTCTTCCATTGGCTAGGTCTTTCACGATAAAGTTAAACTGCAGGCAAATAACACCTGAGAAATCATCCTATGAAACGCTCTGCTCATGCCTAGTTGTTCAGTTGTGTCTGACTCTTTGCGACCCCATGGACTACAGCTCACCAGGCTCCTCCGTCCATGGAATTCTCCAGGCAAGAATACTGGAGTGGGTTGCTGTCTCTTCCTCCAGGGGATCTTTCTGACCCAGGGATTGAACCACATCTGTGTCTCCTGCATTGCAAGCAGATCCCACTGAGTCATTGCAGAAGCTGCTGTGAAACTGACTGCTATGGGCTAAATGGTGTCCCTCATCCCTCCAAATTCATATGCCTAACTCCCATTGTGTTAATTTTCGGAGATAGGCCTTCAGGAGATAATTAGATTTGGATGAGGTCATGAGGGTAGGGCCCTCATGATGGAATTAGTGCCCTAACAGGAAAAGATAGCAGAGAGCTTGCTAGCTCTCTCTGTCTCCCCAACCATGTGACAGCACAGAAAGAAGGTGGCTGTCTACAAGCCAGGAAGAAAGCTCTCGTCAGAAATGGATCATGCTAACACCTTGATCTTAGATGTCTAGTCTCCAGGACAGCTTGAAAATGCGTTTCTGTTGTTTAAGCCACACAGTCTGTGACATTTTGTTATGGTAGCCTGAGTGAGATACTGGCGAAAATGAAAAACTGGATAATACCAACTGGGGCAGAAACATTGGATTTCAGGCTATCTCCTGAAGAAATGTATTGGAGCCAGACTAGAGTGCAATCTGGCACTACTCATTTAAATGATGTATGACCCAGGAGTTTCTCCTCTTAGTATATCTCCCAAAGACAATGACACGTGTAAAAGGATGACAGTTGCTTCATTAGGTGTAGTGGCATCGAGTTGAAGTCTACCAGGGTCTATATCAATGATGCAGAATATAGGCAAATAGCGATGAATACACATCATGGAGTGTTATGCAGTGCTCCGAAGTTATGGTTTAGATGTTCAGTAGCAGAGTAAATCGGTCTTAAAACATGTTTCTGACTTTAAAATAGAAACATTTACATCGTTTAAAATAAGTAACATTAAAGGACAGTGAACATTTTATAAGAATTAATAGGATCAAAAATGTATACATTAAATGCATTGGAAATGTATGCTTCTGCCTGTGATAGAAAAACAGGAACTCTGGTTACTTTCCAGCCCTAAATCCTTAGAAAATTAAACAAAATATATGAAAGAATAGTTTTAAGATGTTGAACAGTGTCTAATAGGCAGCCTAGAACAGTGACTCCTGAGAGAAGGACAGTAAGTTCCAGACCATTTCTGGGAGGGGGTTGAGGTCATAGGATAGGGGGAAGGATCCTAATCAGAGACCACTGGACTCCTTCAGTTCAAGAGGAAGACTTCAGAATTTAGGGAGGCTGAGAGAACTAGAATTTTCAGAACAGAAACTCTAAGAGGACAAACTGCATGCAGAGAGAACTCTGAATGTCTATGGAGGATTCCCTTTGAATCCTCAGTCAAGTATTGATCTATTCATGCACGGGAGAAATGATCTGATGATGGGAAAAAAGTCACCTGAACAGAGTAGATGGAGCAATCCATGACCCACACGGGGCTAGAAATAGTTTATTTCTCACTTGCTAGAACAGGAAGAAATTCTTACAGGTAAGGCACAAAGAGCTCTGTGCTGTCTTGTATTGGAAGGAAAATGGATCAGCATCTAGCAGCATAAGGTCTAGGCACGTATGCCCTTCGACTTGTTTTATGAGATTATCCTTCATAGTATCCTGAGAGTTGCCCCTTATTCAGATGCAGACAGTTTAGAAAGTTGGATGGGGTTTCTGTTGACAGTACTAACTTGGCGTTAGATGTCTCATTACATATCCAAGCATTGGAAGATGATTTTATGACTAACATTTGGGTTAAATCTGTAAACAGTGTTTATCTTTGACATTATTTCCTTTTAAAAGGCAATAACATCAACATTTTTCCCTCCTGTCATTTTGGCTTGCATGAGGGTTAGGAAGGCAACGATGACAAGAACTTGAGATGCTATCCCTCCTTATATCTTCCAATTTTTCTGGTAGAGGGGAAAAATGTTGACATGACTTAGAAGGTCTTGCCTCAGGGAGTCCCATGAGTGAAAATTGATGGATGCTCACTACCAAATCCCTTTCTGCATGGGATGTTATCATGTCACATTTCTGAAAATACAGAATGCACCCTGGATAATATTTTCACATATGCTGATAAATGCAGCTGCCAAGAAAAGCATGCTTTAAAAAATCCAAGAGAGGTGGAGGGTTGTGACTCTCGTTGAAGAGAATTTGTATTTTTGAGGTCTTTCTCAATTCTCTCAGCGATATTGTAAGGTTTATCTGTTCCCCTCACTGCTTATTCCCACCTCAACCTTGTCCAGAAAGAGAGAATTGGAAATAATTAAAGCTTGATTCTTAGTTTTCCAATAATAAATGATGATGGAGATAATAAACTTGCCCCATTTGGGGTGAAAAAGAATGCACACACACACACCACACACATAGAGCCAAACCAAACCAAAATGAAAGACAATTTTAAAAATGTGAAACAAAATCATCCCTAACTTATACATAATTAAACATATTTTGATTTTGATTTTCTAATCTTCAGTTTATATATTGTGCATCAATGCAATCATTTTGAGCTCAACCCTCCAAGTTTCATGAAGGAAATTGAGCCAGTTTGGCAAAGTCATGATTATCATTTTTTATGTCTCCAGAGTAAGCAAGTAGAAAAGATATTCTATACTGTAACTAGCTATTTCCCCTTTTTTGCATAAGTGGGTTGTTTTCAATTTAACTATAGATAGAATTGCAATGACCATCTTTATTCCTTGGCCTTTGTTTTAGTTTTGATTGAATCACTTTCTTAAGAAGAAATTTAAGAATTTTGAATATAGTTAACCATTTATTTTTTTACCACTTTTGCCATATTATTTTCTGAAAGAGATTTGCCAAGAGTTTCTGTGGATACCATTCCCCATATCCTTCATTTCAGATAGCAGGACAGCTTTCCACAGGCATCAGGGCTTTTGTAAAATGTTCAGGGACACAATGAGCAGGTGTGGAAATTCAGGTGGTCAGGAGATGGGAAAAGGAAACAAGCACCCCTGATTATTTCAATTTAGGATCAATGGATGACATTTTGAACAACAATAAGAAATTGCTTTTCTCGTTGCAGTGTCTCCTGTGAATAACACAGATAGCCTGTATTAATCAGAGTATCAGATCAGATCAGATCAGTCGCTCAGTCATGTCCAACTCTTTGCGACCCCATGAATCACAGCACGCCAGGCCTCCCTGTCCATCACCAACTCCCGGAGTTCACTCAGACTCACGTCCATCGAGTCAGTGATGCCATCCAGCCATCTCATCCTCTGTCGTCCCCTTCTCCTCCTGCCCACAATCCCTCCCAACATCAGAGTCTTTTCCAATGAGTCAACTCTTCGAATGAGGTGGCCAAAGTACTGGAGTTTCAGCTTTAGCATCATTCCCTCCAAAGAAATCCCAGGGCTGATCTCCTTCAGAATGGACTGGTTGGATCTCCTTGCAGTCCAAGGGACTCTCAGGAGTCTTCTGCAACACTACAGTTCAAAAGCATCAATTCTTCGGCTCTCAGCCTTCTTCACAGTCCAACTCTCACATCCATACATGACCACAGGAAAAACCATAGCCTTGACTAGGCGAACCTTTGTTGTCAAAGTAATGTCTCTGCTTTTGAATATGCTATCTAGGTTGGTCATAACTTTCCTTCCAAGGAGTAAGCGTCTTTTAATTTCATGGCTGCAGTCACCATCTGTAGTGATTTTGGAGCCCAGAAAAATAAAGTCTGACACTGTTTCCACTGTTTCCCCATCTATCAGAGTATAGAATTATATATTAGTTCTGATAGAATAATCTTACCTCTGGTGTCATTTTATTTTTTTGTCCTTATATTTACACAATCCCAGTTTCTTTCCTTATTTATTTTTGTATCCATCTTTTCCCAGTTATTGCCAAAAAATCATCTTTTAGACAAGGTCAAAATAATTTTAAGAAAGAATTCTATTAGGAAAATGCTCTGATGTAATATACTCATTGAATAACTGCTGGATGAGTAAGTGAATGCACTGTTTAGGAGGATCTTGAATGGTAAAAGAGCATTTGTTAATACTCATTTTCATAAAACTAGGCAATATAAATCCTGACCTAATAGTTTTTTAAATTAATTATTCATTTATTTTTGGCTGTGCTGGGTCTTCATTGTCGTGCAGGCTTTTCTCTATTTGCGATGAGCTGGTGCTAACCTCTAGCTGTGGTGTGCAGGGTCTCTCGTGGCTGTGGCTTCTCTTGCAGCAAAGCACAGGCTCTAGGGTGCACGGGCTTCAGGAGTTGTGGCACGCGAGCTCAGTAGTTGTGGTTCCCAGGCTCTAAAGCACAGGATCAATAGTTGGGATGCATGGGCTCAGTGGCTCCATATGGGCTTAGTGGCTCCATGGCATATGGGATCCTCCCAGACCAGGGATCAAACCCGTGTCTGCTGCATTGGTAGGCAAATTCTTTACCACTGAGCCACCAGGGAAGTCCCTGCCTACTAATTTAGATTCTCGCTAACTTAAAATTTAATAGTTTAAAAAGTAAGTTTATGTCCATTATCTTTTTCGATCCTCACAACAAGCTTATGAGTCAGAGAAGACTGTCATTGCTTGCTCCATTTCACAGAAAAGTCAAAAGGCTTTGAGACCTTACTGCAGATCATGCGTATGCCAAGGGCTTTACTGTGTTAAACTGTGGCAGGTATTGTTATCCTGATTTTACCTATATAAAATGGAATTTCATTGAAATTAGCTTGCCTAGGAGCAGGGAGAGCACCCAGACCAGCTGGCTTTCAGGCCTCATGCTACACCTTTTTGCATCATTTACTGCGTTGGTCACTCCAGCCACCACTTTACAGGGTTATAACGATTCTTCTTCTACAGATGAGGAAACAGGCTCAGGAAGGGTTGTAACTTGCCTAAGCTCATGCAGCTCATAAGAGGAGCATCCCAGTGTACATCACAGTCTTTGTCAAAGAAATCTGTGCTATACTCGTTACTTCAGTGGAAATGCAGAATGCAAACATCAAAAGTTATCCTTGAGGTCATCTCGTATAATAACAAAAACAACCAGAACAGCTAATACATTGAGTATGTATTTTGTGTCAAGCGTCGTATTAAGTATTACACACACACACTCACATGCAGAGTTCTCACAAGAACCCTAAGAGGAAGGTACTATTATTAATCATCTTTTCCCCTTTTATGGATAACAAAAATGACACCCAGAGCTGTTAAGTGTCTGCCCATTGTCACAAATGTAGTAAGGGCAGAATAGATCTTGTGCCCTGTGTGTGAATTGCTTTGCACCCCTCAACTAGCAGTCTCTGAGCCCTTGTACCTCCAGAGACAAAAGTTCTCATCTGATAAGGCAGTCTTTCCAGCCTGCTGAAAAAGTCGTTTGACATCTGCCTAAGTGACCCCACTCAGGGGTTTAGAAGAATGCCTGGCACATATTTAGCAGTGTATATATAATGTTTGTTAAATAAATGCACGCATTTCTTTCAAAGTCTTACTATGTACATCAGTCTGCTTTTCCTTGCTGAGACCTTTCTGAGACTGGAGTGCTAGGATTTTTTTTTAAATTTTCGTAAGTTATCTCTTCTCCAGAACACGTAGCTTCATCTCATTTTTCCCAACTATTTCCCACCTGTCATGTTTTTCAATGTCTTTATTATTTTTCTTGCAGAATCTTCGGTGTAGAATTAGTACTGGAAGGCTAATGCTATTTTCTACTAAATTACAGAAAACCATCCTGTCTGGAAAATATATGTTCTCAGTTAAGTAACAAACATAGATACATCTCCTATTTCATGCCCCCACCCTCCATTTCCATTCTTAAACCCCTGGAATAAGGGGCTAAAAGGAATCATCACAATAAAAGAAATCCACTGGCTTCATGGCAAAATAGGCATAGTGACTTCATAAATTCTTTTCTTTTTGTGATACATCTCCAAATTAAGCTTGGGTCATCTGTCTGTTAAAACTTTTTAGTATATTTCTCCTCATTAAACTAAAATGCTTTTTATTATTAAAGGTACTGCATTTGTTATAGTAAAACATTTTCCATAACTATCAAAGTTAAAGATATGCACAGCCATTTGTCCAGCAATCTGTTCTAAGTGTACACCATCAAGAAATGTGTGCACATATGTACCAGGGAGTTACAACACAGATATTTATATTATTCTTGGTCCAAATAGCCCCAAATTGGAAACAATGTAAACATTCATCAACTGCAGAATGGATCAATATGTCATAGAAAATTTATATAATGAGATATTATAGAGCAGTAAAAACAAATCAATTACAGATACATGCAACACCACCAGTGAATCTTAAAAACATAATGTTGTGCAAAAGATGTCAGACTCAGAAGAATACATCCAGCTTGAGTCAATTTATACAAAGTTTTAAAACAGACAAAGAGTGTATTGTTACAGGAGGTAGAGAAAAATGGTTGAACAATGAATATAAACAAATTCATTACCATAAAAGTTTAGAGAGTAGAACCTTTCTGGTTGGGAGGGGCCAGCATCCTGAAATTCAGAAGGGCAGCGTCTAGGATGTTGGTGACTGTCTCTTGAGTGGGGAGTGGTAAATAGGTATCCAACAACATTTCCCAAGCTCTTTGCCTACAGGTTTAAACCTCTTTATTTTCCATTTAAAAATGTTTTAGGAAAAGAATAGCAGTTAGAAGAAAAAATAAACTGCCGCATGCCTGCTGCTCAAATCCGCCATTAAACACATCTCAGTGTACTTCCTTGCAATCAAGAAAATACACTTCTAGCCCCTTATGCACTTCATTCATGGCTTCTGTGAAAGTACAGCAGAATGGCTGAGGAGAAAAATGAAGGTCCCTTTGTTTGGTTGCCTTTTAGTTTTTGCCCCCCGTATTAGAATGAACTAATGAATAAGCAATGAGTTGATGGAGAAATATTGTCTAGTTCAGACACACATTTGCTTCTCAAATGCATTTCAGGTCCCTAACATTTACCATGTCAATCTAATGAAATATTAGATTGACCATATTCTGCCCACAGCTGAGACCTCATTTTATGAGATGGCATGACAACTGCCAGGTTGTGGAATTTACTAGAAGCAATAAGTAATGGCAGCAGTAGTAAGCAGTGCCAAAGTGATCCATGCTGAGATCACTCTGATCTCTCATGCTGAGAGAAAGGCCCGTCAACCTTTCTCTCCTCTGAAGGGAAGTCAAGGGGCTCACTTCCCCTGTATTACACATATAAGATGAGAAACGGAGTCATGATGCATCAAGAGTCATGATGCATCAATGGGCTGCACACAGCTCTCAACTGTCTTCTTGCCAAATCTTCCAAGACATCTAGCTTATCCTGAAACAATTCCTCAAATAGGCTTTTGGTATGTACACTTATGGTTTCCTAGGTGGCTCAGTGTTAAAGAATCTGCCTGCCAATGCAGGAGCCACAGGAGACACGGATTCGATCCCTGGAATGGACGATCCCCTGGAGGAGGAAATGGCACCCCAGTATTAGTATCAGTATTCCCAGTATCAGGATCAGTATTCCTGTATATTCCAGTATCAATATTCCAGTATCCCAATATCAGTATTCTTGCTGGGAAAATCCATGGACAGAGGAGCCTGGCAGGCTATATAGGCCATGGGGTCACAAGGAGTCGGACCCAACTGAGCATGCGCATGTACACATGTGCTCTATATGCTCTGTCACTGACCCTCATATACATCACAAAACATTTTCTTTGTTTGAATTGCATCATTGCCTAAATACTTATCCTTATTTTTCTAATCATGCATGGAAACTGGATCAGGGTAAATATGAAGCAAACCAGGCTTAATTCATCCAGGTCACTCATGTGAATGAATAGTGAGTCCTCCTATTCACTCAGATGTAGGGCTCATTTTGGGTCCTTCCCATGGTGACTGAGAGTGGGGCTCAAAACATCAACAGCTGCAAGGTCATGCATCTCCATGAGGTGGTTTTACCAAGGCAGGGACATATCTTGGCATTTGGGGAGATTAAGGCTGACATGATATGTCTGTCTTCCAGATCATCTGATGTATTCTTTTGAATCAGACAATGACTTCAGTAGGACAAATGCATTTTTGCCTGATTGAATTTATTCAGGGCTACATTTATGTGCATCCACTATGTGCCAGGCACTAAGCTCTGCCCTGGAGCTCAGAAGGAAATTAAACTTCACAACTGACATGGAAACAAATACATCTAAATCAAGTGAGAGAAATGCCATGCTGTGGTGTTTATGGGGACATCAAGAAAGAAATGATTAATGGTTAATATTGAGAAGGGCAAGGACAGGTAAAATGTCCCAAGACACTGATATTTCCATGAAGGAAGGAAAATTCATTAGAGCACGGACAAAGCAATTTGGAAAAATACGGTAAAACGAAACCATCCCTGGGCAAAATGAGGAACCTAATTGTTTAATGCCCCAAAGAACACTCCTAGTGGAGAAACAAAGAACATTAGGTGGCTAGAAGTTCAATTCTATTATCCCTTCAAGGTGAGGGGAAACAAAACAAAACAATACAAGCATCTTCCAAGATTTCTCAAAATGGAAATGCAGCATAGTAAATATTCTTCTGTGACTTACTCATTGTTGTATTCTCAGTACCCAGGATGCTTCAGTAAATGCATGCCAATGGAATGAGCAACACGAAAATACACGTGTATAAAGTGTGGCGACAGGTATCATGTATATAATATGTGGAAACAAACATACTTGCAGAAAAGGCTGGTTCTAAGTGCCTTATCTGTTGAAAGCATGGTGCTCATGAAAGCTTGGTTTCCACACACTGTCTTGTATAACCTGAAGCATATATTCAAGCTGCCCAGCCCATGTGCGGAAAAGAGATACATAGATATACTTCTGTTCACTTTCTTCCAAAATGGTCAGATGCATTAAGAGAAAAACTTCCAAAGAGAAAACCAAAGCCAGACTTGCAGTTTCTGAACCATCCTTCAATAGCCTATTTCTATCTTCTTTTGACTACCTCTCCCAGCTTTCACTGTATTTCTCCTGAATATTCTGGCTAAATCTATTCTAAATGGCCTGGTGACCACCTCAGGGTAATCTGCTATATTTGAGCACCCGCTCATTGGTATGGGGGAGAAAGATGACTGACATAATCTGTCCAGGCTCATGCCATTGTCTCCAACCTTGCAGTAGATTCTGTCGCTGTTGAAAATTGAGAAGGCTTTAGCTGGCCTTAAGACTATGCTCTTATACTGACTAATGGTGCATTGATAGGCAGCTAACTTCCCATATCTGGACTTTAGTCTCAATCTACAGAATGACTGAGGTTTGAAAATAATGGTCCTCCCAGTTATTAAAGTCTATTAAATTTCACTGTATTCTCAGAGATGTAGTTTGGAAGGAAAAAAGAAGAATTTGGAATAAAAGTTCAGAAGCAAAACAAACTCTCTTTCCTCTCATTTAGCAGGAAAAAAAAATCCAGACACAAATCCCAAAATGTCTATTACAGTGACTTCCCATAATATATTCTTTCAATTAAATGCAAATGACTTAGCAACAAGGTCCCCTGCATGAAGGGATTGACGATTTCACTGTTCCCGCTTCTGAATGACACAACCTCTCGAAGACTGTGTATTTACGTCCTTACCCCTTTCTTGAAAGCAACTTAAAATTGTAAATACAGTGTCTCAGTTCAGATGAGTGAAATGGGGAACACTTCACTCCCTCTTAAGATTTATGAAGGACATCTTTATGACAAATTCCACAGTTGCTTTTAGGCCCAACTCCTGTGGCTGGTTATTAGATATTGCTTCTTAGATATCCCACAAACTTAGCATGTGTAACGCTGAATCCCTTAATCCTGCCAAGCCATCCTTCAGTTTTCATTGTCAGTTAATAATAATCACACTTTATATTTTAAAAGAACTTTACAGCTTAGAAAACATTTTCACATGCATTCTTCCTTTGATTTTCAGTTTAAATTATCTTCAGCAATGGCAGCCCACTCCAGTACTCTTGCCTGGAAAATCCCATGGATGGAGGAGCCTGGTAGGCTGCAGTCCATGGGGTCGTGGGGTGTCGGACATGACTGAGCAACTTCACTTTCACTTTTCACTTTCATGCACTGGAGAAGGAAATGGCAACCCACTCCAGTGTTCTTGCCTGGAGAATCCCAGGGACAGGGGAGCCTGGTGGGCTGCCGTCTATGGGGTTGCACAGAGTCGGACACGACTGAAACAACTTAGCAGCAGCAGCAATTTTCAGGTAAAACAATTGATGTCCGAAACGGTTAAATGCCCCATAACTAGGAAGACAGATTGTTTTCAGAATATCAGAGATGCTTTGCCTGACCTTATTTATCTGTTAAAAATCCTTTTCTGACTTTCTATCACTTGTAGAATAAAGTTCAGTCTCCGTAGCCTAGAATTCAAGGACCCCGTGAGACGCACACATCTTCCACAGTATCTTTCTGTCAATTTAGGCATTCTTCTCTCAGGTGGGGCCAGACAGACCGCCAGTACTGGTCTACTTGCTGCATTTCCTTGCACGTTCTGTTCCTTCTTACACAGTCCTGTCTACTGGGACCTTATCCCTCTTTGTGTATGCATGTGTGTGCTCAGTCATGTCCAACTCTTTGAGACCCCATGGACTGTAGCCCACCATGCTCCTCTATCCATGGGATTCTCCAGGCAAGAACACTGGAGTGAGTTGCCATTTCCTCCTCCAGGGCATCTTCCTGACTCAGGGATCAAACCAGCGTCTCCTGCACTGGCAGGAGGTTTCTTTACCACTGAGCCACCTGGGAAGCCCTATCCATCCTTTAGGACAGTTCAAACACTGGGCCATAATCCTTTATCTGAAACCCTTGAGGTCAGTTGTGTTTGGAGTTCAGAATCTTTTTAGATTTAAGAAGGGTAACAGAGTTCATATTGTTATATTACAAAATATCTCCAGTGGGGTCTAGAGCAGCACCCTTCATTCAGCTGCACTAATATTTGACAGCAAAGTATAAGAATACTCATATTAAGTGGAATACATTAATATACTAAATAGATCAAATGAGGTTTTACCACCTGCTAAGAAAAGAGTTGGTTTCTCATGCTTTGGGGTTTGGAATTACTCATAAGTGACTACAGACCTATATTGTTTGTTTCTGAATGTCTCCCCGATTTGACCTGCTCTGCTCACAGTGCATTTTTTCTTGTCCCTGGAAATTTTATTCAGGGACAAGAATACTATGTATTCATTAGTTCATTTGCTTATTCTGTAAATATTTATTGTATATGATGTTTGCCACTGAGACTTCTGTGATAAATCAGATTGCCCTTTGCAGTCCTGGCCTGATGACAAAAAGCAGAGACTTAAAATGTCAAAAACAGGTGGAATGAGTCCTCGGATGGAGCTGAGCAAGGAAACTACAGGAGCAAAGAGAAGGCACCAGCCCAGCCTGTTGTAGCAGGTGAAGGGGAGAAACAATAAAGGTTTTCCAGAAATGAAGTCACCTGGACTGAGCCTTGAGCAAGGAATAGGAGTCAGCCAGGCTAAGAAATAGAGAATGGCATTGGGGCAGAGAGAACAAGATGTTAATAACACAGAAGAAAGGCAAAGCTAAGGTGATTGGCATCTGCATGTGTTTGGTTTCAGAGGACTGAAGGATGCTTGCAGGAAAGAGGGCAAGAAGCAAAACCACTGAGCTTTGCTAGAACCAGAACTTAAAATACCTTGTTGTTGCTTAGTTGCTCTTTGGGCCCCATGGACTGTAGCCCATCAAGCTCCTCTGCCCATGGGATTTCCCAGGCAAGAATACTGGAATGGGTTGCCATTTCCTCCTCCAGGGGATCTTCCTGACCCAGGGATCGAACACAAGTCTCCTGCGTCTGCTGCTTTGGCAGGCAGATTCTTTATGGCTGAACCACCAGGGAAGCCTTAAATGGGTGCTAATGAGTTAATACTTTATCTTTAAAGGTCATGAGCATAGGACAAAGCCCTGACTGCATCATGGAAAGTGAAAGTGGAGGAGGCAGGTCTCTTCAGATGTTGTCATTATAACCAAAGGGCGAGGCCAGCACTGAGCAAGAGGAAGCTCTAGCATTTCTTCACCCATGACAGCACTTACCCTAGATTGTCCCATGTTCAATTTAATTTTACAAGTAATCTTTCAGGCAGGGTTCATGTCTTAATTTATTCCTGAGTGGACATTTCGTTGAACATCTACCGTGGACTGGGACCTATTCTAAGCCCTGGGGACACTGCTGGACTTAGATACAAGCCAAGGCAGGCCCTTCTCATGGAGGTATTTATTCAAAGGTGTGGCAATAGGAGGAGGTCAAACAAAATATAGGCAAAGCAGCAAGCTAAATTCCAATAGTGAGAGGTAGGTGTTGTCAGGAGAGTAAAATAGAGTTATGTGATGGAGTGAGTGGAAGGGACGCTCTGAGAGAGGAAGTGATTCTGACTGAGGCCTGAATGATGAGAAGGTGTCAGTCATGCAAAGGACGAGGGAATGAGTGCTCTAGGGAGAAGAAACAGTGATTGCAGAAATCCTGGTGTGAGGACTGAGCCAGCTTGAGTAATCAAGGCAGAGAGAACCTCCAGTGCATAGCGAGCTTAAGGGGATAGGCTAGCTGTGTCAGAAGTGGGACGGGGACAGGTGGGCAGTGACTGGGTCAGGCGGGGTTTCTTGCCAATGGTAAGGAGCTTTCATTTTATTCCAAGTAACTTGGGAAGTCATCAGAAGATGTTAAACAAGTGAGTGTTATAATGTGGTTTAGATGTTATAGAATTCTCTTAGCTGCTGTGCAGAAGGATTGAAGGATGACAAGGGTGGAGTTAGGAGATGTTAGGGCCTACTGCAAGGATCCATGTATGTGGTAATCAACCAGGGTTACAGCAGTGAGGTGGAGAGATCGCATGAGATCATGGCTCTCTTTTGGACCTGTCTGTGGAATGCATATATGTGTGTTAGTAAAAAAGAGAGAAATCAAGGGTATTGTGGTCACCTCAAGACTTGGCATGTAAGTAGTCCTAAAAAAGTGTTTGATGCATTGAAAGCATGTGTTTCTTTTTATTTAAAATTATCATCTCACTAACTGATGATATGACTAACAGCCTATATATCATGTGAGATTACTGAAAGTGTCCTAAGAGACAAAATTGCATTTAGAAGTAAATATTTACTTGAGTACAACTCATTTGTGAAATTAAGTCATCTTTATGAGGCATACTCAATTGTTTTTGTAACTAGTGAGCAGTATTATATCTGTGGAATTACACAATGTGAAACAGGGAGGCCTGGCATGCTGTGATTCATGGGGTCGCAAAGAGTCGGACACGACTGAGCGACTGATCTGATCTGATCTGATCTGAAACCTTTCTAACTATCTTACTTGGAAAGCATAAACCCAGACTTTGTTTTTAAGTGCATTTACAGACAAAACAAGTTTCTTAGCACCTCAGAAACATCTAGCAAGTATGTGTGCAGTGCCTGAATAGATACAAGTAGAAATCTAGAGAAGTGGGAAGCCATGACTTCCTCTGTGCTTTTTCCCAGTTATAAAGCAAATTACAGGATGCTGCAATAAAATGCAATTGTGCATTGTCTATTGTATCTGTGTGCAGCACTTTCCAGACTAACTGGGGACATCAAGAGGAATGATCTCTGCCCTAGAGGAGTTCCTCTAGGTTAGTGAGAAGAAAGGTAAGAGAGAGGATGGGGGACAAGTTACTGATAGTTGGGTGTGCTAAGTGCAAAAGTAGATGCAAACTCAGGGTGCTGCTACGGGAGCCCAGAAGAGCAGCCAGCTCATGGAGTGGGTGAGGGTAGAGTCAAAGGTCAAAGGGATGACCTCCTTTAGGGTGGGAGGTTGTGATTAGAATCTTGAAGGATGAGCAGGAGCTATGCAGATGAAGTGTTAGTCACTCAGTTGTGTCCCGCACTTTGCGACCCCACGGACTGAGGCTCACCAGACTCTTCTGTCCATGGGATTTTCCAGGCAAGAATACTGGAGCGGGTTGCCATTTCCTTCTCCATGCAGATGAAGGGAGAGCGGAAAGACAGAGAGAGAAATCCGGGCAAGGGTTGGGAGTGAGAAAGCTAGTGAAGGAATTGTGATGAGACGAGAAGGGTCATAGCATCTTCTGAGGTAGGAGCCCACCGAGTGACAGAGGGTCTTGTCTGCCTTGCTAAGGGCCTCATTCTGAAGATCATAAGGGACCCCTGAAAGGGACCCCAGCAAGAGAAATGAGCAGATGGGCCTTTTACAAAGATTTGTCCATTATCAGCATGGCAGGTGGATTGAAGGTCAGGAAGAAAATGTAGGAGGTTGCTTGACATCCAGGCATGCAAACTAAGGCTCTGGGAGGGAGACTCAGAAAGTAGGATAAACAATGGGAATGTGAAAGGAGGGTACAAAAGAGATGCGGCTGGCTAAGATTTAGGCTGAACTGATTACTTTATATTTTAATAACAACAAAACAAGCAAGCAAGCATGTCAAACAACAACATCATACTTCCAGTCTTCTTTTTTCCTAATTTAACTCTTGTATTTCATAGATGAGATACATGTCCTATGACTACCACTCTACATTTGTTAGTGTTTGATGCTATTTTGTATGTTTGAAGATACTGTATTTTTTTTAACAAATGGAATTTGTGTTGCCTCCTAAGCATTTTGCCTCATCAAGACCTTGAACTAGACTCCTAAGATCTGACTTTGTTGTCTGTGAACAGAGGGGCGTGGTGAAGGAGCTTGGTATTAGAAGCATCTGTGGATTGAGCTCATAGCCTCTACTGAGGTAAACAAAAGTACTTTCCTCTCACTGGACTGTCATCTGCTTATCTGTAAAAGGGGGTTACAAAAACTATCTTGATACCCTTTGAGTTATATAGTGATGTTCATTAATTCAAGATGTTTATTTGAACTTACTTTGTATATTTTAACTTATTTTAATTCTCGGTACACAGCTAGGAGGTAGACGGTCTATTTTTAGTGCCCTTTTATGGAGAGGGTCAGTAACTGCCCATGGTCACACTGCAAGCAAGTGGAAAATGTAGGATTTGAACCAGGCAGTCTGGCTTCAGGGCTTTTGCCATTAACCACTTCACTCTGTGGGCTTCCCTCATAGCTCAGTTGGTAAAGAATCTGTCTGCAATGCAGGAGATGTCCGTTCGATTCCTGGGTCAGGCAGATCCACTGGAGAAGGGATAGGCTATTCACTCCAGTGTTATTGGGTTTCCCTTGTGGCTCAGCGGGTAAAGAACCCGCCTGCAATGCAGGAGACCTGGGTTTGATCCCTGGGTTGGGGAGATCCCCTGGAGAAGGGAAAGGCTACCCTCTCCAGTATTCTAGCCTGGAGAATGCCATGGACTCTCTAGGCCATGGGGTTGCAAAGAGTCGGACACAACTTAGTGACTATTACTTCACTTCACTTCACTGCTTCACTTCACTCTGTAGCTTTGTGTGTGGTTTATGTTCCATTCTGCTCTAGAACATTTAAGTTGTTCTTTTTTATTTTTGCAAAGATCAACACAGCTTCAGTAAATACGGCTCCATGGAACTCCCTGTTTTCACATGCAAGTATCTCCCACAAGTTATATTAATTAAACAAGGAGGTCATTAGACTGAGGTAACTCTAATGCCTTCGTAGCTTACATAAGCAAACCAAAACCTAAGCCTAAAATTTCTTGAGTTTGAGAAATCAAAACCCAAAGATAAACAATCACAAATGGGCAACTAAGCTTTTCCTGATAAGGCAACCCTTAAGTTGTAATATACGGAGATGGTGATGGCACCCCACTCCAGTACTCTTGCCTGGAAAATCTCATGGGTGGAGGAGCCTGGTAGGTTGCAGTCCATGGGGTCGCGAAGAGTTGGACACGACTGAGCGACTTCACTTTCACTTTTCCCTTTCATGCATTGGAGAAGGAAATGGCAACCCACTCCAGTGTTCTTGCCTGGAGAATCCCAGGGACAGGGGAGCCTGGTGGGCTGCCGTCTCTGGGGTCGCACAGAGTCGGACACGACTGAAGCAACTTAGCAGCAGCAGCAGCAGCAAGCTGTAATATAACTAATCACATGATTTATGTGCTTTGCTTCCACATCTTTTCTGTAAAAGTCTTTCCCCTTGCTTTGAACTGCTTCAGTTCTGGCTACCTGATTCAAATCAATTTTTGCTCAAATAAACTCTTAAATTTTTTTTTTGGCCTTTTTTTTTTAATATATTATACATGTTTTAATGCCATTCTCCAAAATCATTCCCCCCCGCCCTCCCACAGAGTCCAAAAGACTGTTCTATACATCTGTGTCTCTTTTGCTGTCTCGTATACAGGGTTGTCATTACCATCTTTCTAAATTCCATATATATGCGTTAGTATACTGTATTGGTGTTTTTCTTTCTGGCTTACTTCACTCTGTATAATAGGCTCCAGTTTCATCCACCTCATGGTACATATACACAACGGAGTATTACTCAGCCATTAAAAAGAATACATTTGAATCTTAAATTTTTTAATATGATTCAGTTTGTTTTAACACTATGAATGTATTGCTGAGTCACTCTCCAGAACACTACACACTGGTTTCTGCCTCCATCACATAATCCAGACTGCTCCTTTAGAAGTCAGTGGAACCTGGTTTGGCTGACCTCATTCAGCACATATCAAAGGTCTAGCCCACAGAAGGTGGTCTGTGGATACCAGGGTCACAGGGAGCAGGGGCTGGTCTAATAGCAGTTAGCTTTGCCATTTAGCAGACTTTGATATGGGAAAATCACTGATCTCTTGAGTCTCAGTTTGAAGCATGGAGAACAATCACTATCTTGCCCACTTGAGTCATGTGCCTTCAAGTAGGATGACGGATCAGAACGTATTATGTGTACCACAGGGCATGACATAAATATTAAAATTGCTAGTGTTTTCCAGTAATTACCAGCTTAAACCAACTGTAAATCAGTTCTATTCTTTTTACAGATCAGAAAAATGGTTCAGGGAGCTTAAACCATTTGCCTTAGACCCCAGAGGTGCTGGCTTACAGGCAGAGAGTAACCAGATGCGAGCACAGCCTAACTCCTCTCCTGCCGTTGCTCCTCCTTCCCTGTCTTTTCTCCTCCCTTCTTCTTCTTTGGCTCCCCATCATCTCAACTCCCACCCCTGTCTCTTCACTTAATTACTTTTTAACACCAATAATCCTTGCTTGACCTCATCCTCAAAACTTTTATTCACTGAGGGACCATTTCCTAAACTTACTGCTACAGGAATCTATTTAACAGTGCCCAGTGTGGTGCTGAGAGCCAAAGCCACTCCCTAAACTGACGACTGGAAACCAGAGACCCAGGGGATCTATCTGGCCCCTTACTCTCCTCATACACTGGAAGAGCAAGGAATGATAAAGCAGCAGAGGGCTTGATTCACGAATGTGATTTGCTTTAAGATCCAGTTGTGGTTTTGCTGGGGCGAGGAGGCATGAAAACAACATTCATTCAATAGACACTTAGCATTTACTAAATAAGAGCTGGCATTTATACCAGCACTTTATCAAGTTCTACCCTTGTTTTCCTATCTGATTTGAACAACTGCTTCATGAAACCCATTTTACCCAGGAGGGGAAAAAAAAAAACTCAGAAATGCTCTGTAAATGTGTCCAGGTCACATAGCTGGGAGGTGGTGCCGATGTGCCTGGAGATTCTTAAGCCAAATCCTGCATTTTCTTTTTTCCTGTTGTAACAAGGTACCAAATACTGAGAAAGTTAGCAAGGGGAGTAAAAAATTCAGGAGGGGATTTTTTAATTGTTCCTTCTGCCTAGGATGCTCCCACCACCACTACCCAATCTTTCTGGTGACCACCACACCTTAGAACAGCTCTGCTTCTTCTGAGAACTATCTCCTTCATCCAGGCTGAGTCCCTCTTCCTCTGTGCTACCTCCTTCCTCTGTGGTACCTCCTTAATGCTCCTGTTGTCTCTCCATGTCCCTTCTCCCCTCCCTTCCTGGAGGGTTTTTGTGTGAGTACAGGCCTTCTGCCTGGCTGGTAGCTGTGGATTCAATCATACATCACCCAGACCTCTCCCTTGTCTCCCACTCTGGCTCCTTTGGTCAGTTCTCTGAATTTCATGTAATCAACTGGAAATCAGCCAAAGGGTGGATGCCACTTTCCTTCGACCCGTCTCTTCCTAAAGCCCTGACTGCCTAGTTGGATCTATTCCAACCCAAGTTGCCAGATTTTGCTAGAGATATACGTATACAAAAATTTATTTATTGTTTATTGTTGATCTGGGCACCCTGTTTTGGTTTTAGCCAAATCTGGCAACTATATATAATCCTGACTCTTCCCTTTCCAGGAGCCCAGGCAGTGGAAAGGATCAAGGGTGAGAGGTTGTGTAGGTGGGCCTCAGAAAGCTGTTCTTTTCCGAATTCTTCTCTACGCTCTCTCTGAAGCCCTCACAGTGACTCAGTTTCCATCTATGGATAGTGGGAAGTTAAATCAGGTAGTCTCTGAGGATGTTCTGGGCTCTAGTTCTGTGGCACAAGAGAGAGGTCCTCTATTTTCCATGCTCCTGCCATCTTGCTCAGATGGTAATGGGGCAGTTATTTAATTATGGAACATAGTCCCACTAGATAGAAACTCCTAAAGAAGTTCATAGATTGGTTTGCATTCTCAGGCAATTTGGTACTGTAGGGGGAAAAAAGACATTGACATCCTGAGTTGAAGACCTGGCAACACTATTTGCTGTTGGGCTGTGCTCAATCATGTCCAACTCTGTGACTCCATGGACTGTAGCCTGCCAGGCTCCTCTGTCCTTGGAATTTTCCAGGCAAGAATACTGCAGTGGGTTCCCATTATTTCTCCAATGAATCTTCCTGACCTAGGGATTAAACCCATGTCCCCTGCATTGGTAGGCAGATTCTTTACCACTGTGCCACCTGGGGAGCCCAGCAACACTATTTACATGTTACTTAACCTGTGCAAGCCTCAGTTTCTACCTCTTTTTACAATGAGTGGATAGAGGTAAACTTCTAGAGCCCTCTCTGGCACATCAGTTCAGTTCAGTTCAGTCGCTCAGTCATGTCTGACTCTTTGTGACCCCATGAACTGCAGCACGCCAGCCCTCCCTGTCCATCACCAACTCCTGGAGTTTACCCAAACTCATGTCCATCGAGTCGGTGATGTCATCCAGCCATCTTATCCTCTGTCGTTCCCTTCTCCTCCTGCCCCCAATCCCTCCTAGCATCAGGGTCTTTTCCAATGAGTCAACTCTTTACATGAGGTGGCCAAAGTATTGGAGTTTCAGCTTTAGCATCAGTCCTTCCAATGAACACCCAGGACTGATCTCCTTTATGATGGACTGGTTGGACCTCCTTGCAGTCCAAGGGACTCTCAAGAGTCTTCTCCAACACCACAGTTCAAAAGCATTATTTCTTCGGTGCTCAGCTTTCTTCACAGTCCAACTCTCACATCCATACATGACCACTGGAAAAACCATAGCCTTGACTAGACGGACCTTTGTTGGCAAAGTAATGTCTCTACTTTTGAATATGCTATCTAGGTTGATCATAACTTTCCTTCCAAGGAGTAAGCGTCTTTTAATTTCATGGCTGCAGTCACCATCTGTAGTGATTTGGAGGCCAAAAATAATAAAGTCTGACACTGTTAGGAACACTTAATGTGCAGTAGCTATTATCACTGGGTTTGGATTTCCAAGCACGGCAAGCGTTCTGACCCAGAATTGGTACTCTTAAGTATTAGATGAAAAAAAAAATGATAATTGGAGACTTAACCTTAAAGGTTCACTGGCCATTTGCACCAAGCGATGCCTGGAATCTTCCTCTTTGTAGAGAGGATTCCCATAGGCCTGCATCTACTGGGCTTCATGAGAAGTTAATTGTCTTAGAGTCTATGAGCACTCAGCTCATGGGGATGAGTGTGGTCTGAGGCCGTCTTCCAGGCTTGGCCAATCAGCTCCGAGTAATGAATCTTCACAAAGGAAACTCCTCCCAACTGTCAGAACCTGGCTGCAGTGTATAACTTGAGGCCTAGGATGTCTGGCCACCTCCCAGACAGTTGGACACATCCAGTGCATTCTTGGCCATAGCACATAATATGTAGATGAGGGAATGGGAGGCATGGTTTATTCTTTGTGCCAACTGGAGGCTTGATGAATGGATGTATTTACCCAACTTTCTGATTAGAGTACCAATTGCGGAGGATAAAGATCTAATTCTGAGGGACCTGAGAGTCACAGCAAGTCCAAGGAACAGAGTGGAGGAAATTGAGAGACACCAGAAAGGCAGTGAAATTAATCCACTCAGAATAGAGCTGAAGCCCCTGGAAGGTACCATGTTGCTATTAATAACAATAGCAATAGCTAACATTTATTGAGCACTTAACCATAGGCCAGGCATTGTGCTGAGTACTTGACATGCCTGGATTATGGATTATGAAATGTAATCATGATGACTGCTCTCTGAGGTATTTACCAATAGCAGGCCTCATATTGAGCTGGTATGACTGTGCTAAAACACTGAAATAATTCCAGTCCGGTGAGTAGATAGCTCCTGACCTGGTCTCCCTGAGTGGCCCCTACCCTTCTGGATGCCTCTGCCCCTCCCATGGGGAAGGAGAGCAGGGGGCTATCCTGAGGGATCTGTGCCATGCTGCATGGGTTCATGTGGATTTTTATACTGTTGCGGTATACTGAATAATGGCTCCCAAGGATATCTACGTCCTAATCCCTGGAGTCTGTGGTTTACCTGATACGTGTTAAAAGAGGCTTTGCCGGTGTGATTAATGACTGTCAGATGGGGAGATTTTCCTGGATTATCCCCGTGGGCCCCAAGTGCAATCAGAAGTGTCTTTGGAAGAGCAGGCACCCAGGGAGACTCGACACGAAAGGCTGATGAGATGTGATGATTGAAGCAGAGGGAGATGCTGCTCGCTTTGAAGATGACCACCATCCAAGGAGGGCAGCTCCAGAGCTGAAAAGGGACAGGGAATGAGTTCTTCCCTAGAACCTCTGGAGGGACAAACTTCTGGCCTCTAGAACTGTAAGCAAATAAATTTGAAGGCTCCTTGTTTGTGAAAATCTGTTAGCGCAGCCTTAGGGAACTAATACAATTGTCCTGACTAGTTCCTATCCAGCTGAAGAGACTGAAGTTTGATGGGGTAAGTGATTTGCCTCCAGTTGTTGATCTGCCTTTGAATTTAGGCTGTTGACTCCAGAACCCATATTCACAACCACTAAACCGGCTTCCGGAAATGCTGAAAGGAAACTGTCATTAAACCCATTTCAACATGAGATCAGTCACAGAGGCTTAGAGAGTCGCATGACTTTGTCTGAGATCAGAGTTTTGCCTAAAGGGCAGAGCTAGGATTCGGAGTGCTGGGGGATCTCGTTCTGATGACTTCTGCTTTACAAAGTCCTCCTGCCCTGTGGCCTGGGCTAAATGGTGGCTGCAACTAGGAGGTTTGTGGGTATCTAGAATTCAGTCCTGGTCACCAGCTGCTGGCCTCAAGGGGCAGCAGTCTCCCCCTAGTGCTGGAGGCAGGGCTGCAGGTATTCATCTTGGCCAAGTGGAAGGGCTTAGGAATGTAGGTGGAGAACCGCCTACACCAGCCAGGAGGGATGCCTCACTCAGGGAGACATGAACACCAGGGTGGGGAGAGGAAGTGGCCCTGACTCAGGCAAGCCACATGCCGCTGCTCTTGAAGAGCCCGCTTTCTGGATTCAGCAGCATCCAGAAAGATCAGTGGAAGGACACTCCTTGGCTGGCTGGCAGGCAGGCTGAGGCACACACCACAGAAGGACCCATGGGGCGTCTGTTAGCCAGGACTTTCCTAGCCAGCTATGGTGAGTTTGTGCCAGTGCCTCTGTCAATCCTGGATTCTCTGAGAAGTTTCCTTGGGCCATCACTGTGAAGAGTTTCAGGTCTGGCCAAAGAAGGCACGCAGACACTCTATAGTCTGTGAGAAGCTGTGCAAGGCATAAAGTAGTACCTAGGGACCAAATGAATACTTACTTATCCCTGTATAACCCATTCCTCTTGGTAATTTTCTCCAAAATATCACATCTTATGAGACAGTATAAGACAAGCACCAAAGGATGGAGAGACCAAATCCTGATAAGGAGGAGGTGGGGCTCCATCTCGTTGAGGCACCCAGGTATGTTCCCCAAGGATATTAGACTGAGACTTGCAAAATGAATAAGACCTGTGATAGGCTAAATTGTGTCTACCAAAAAACTATGCTGAAGTCTTAATCCCAGGTACTGTGAATGTGACTTTTCTTGGTAATAGAGTCTTAAGAGTTGTGCATTTAAGTTGCTTTGGTCATGTCCAACTCTTTGCGACCCTATGGACTGTAGCCCGCCAGGCTCTTCTGTCCACGGGATTCTCCAGGCAAGAATACTGGAGTGAGTTGTCGTGCCCTATTCTGGGGATCTTCTCGACCCAAGGATAGAACCTGTGTCTCTTATGTCTCCTGTGTTAGCAGGAGTGTCACCTGGAAAGCCCATTAACAGTTGTAACCAAGCTAAAATGAAGTCATTACGGTGGGCCCTTAATCCAGTATGTCTGGAGTCCTGATGAGAAGAAGAACATGCCATGTGAAGGCTCAGAGACATACAGATACACAGGAAAGACCACTTGAAAACCACAGCAGAGACTGCAGTGATGTAGCTGCAAGCCAGGGAACACCAAGGATTGTGGGCCCCCACCGGAAGATAGTGAGAGGCAAGGAAGGAGTCTGTTTCTTAGAGAAAGCAAAGTCCTTTGACTCCTTGATTGCAAGCTTTTGGGCTCCAGAACTGTGAAAGAATACATTTCTGTTGTTTTAAGTCGCCCAGTTCGTTGTACCTTGTTCTAATAGCCCTGGAAAACAAATACAGGATCAGAGGGTTCATGTCTTAAAGTAGCTTGTCCTTTTTCATGTCTCCTTTGGACCTGGTTCAAGACCTGTCACACAGGGGTTCTAAGGCTGAAAGTTGAGGTGGGGGAAGGCCCATATGTGCAAAGGCCTAGTGGCTGAAATCTTTGGATCATGTTAGAGGTTAAAATGAACTTGGCTACCCAGCCACCAGCCTTGGTGAATGAAACTGGATAGGCAGCCCAAGGCCAGGTTGTGACCAGACTGATTCCCAAGCCAAATGCAGTATTCTTAGCTTTGGACTAACTCTTTCTCAAAGGGAGTAAACCATGTGGATATCATGTGAATTACCAGAAAGACAAAACATCCAATTCAGCCTCTTCCTTCCCTACCCTTTACAGAGACACACTGGGGTTTTGGCTGAGAAAATTTCCTGCTTCTTTGTTCTAAAAAGTTGATAACTTCCTTCATTTGCACCTACATTTGGATCGAATTGAAGAGAAGATGCAAGAGTCAGCATGATGGATATCAAAAGGTGTCTTTCAATCTTATAAACCTTTGTTTGGATGCATGGTTTAAGATGAGAGTCAAAGGCGCCTGGCTCTGGAAGAGTTAAACCATAATAAAGCTGGAGTCTGTAGAGCAGACCCTCTGAACCATAATCACGGCATTGTTTTGGTTTGGGATAGAAGGGAGAAGTCGAGCAGATCCTTGGGATCAGGATTTTTGATGAAGAGAACCACAGGGAACCATGGAGCAAGAGCTGTCTGCCCAGTCAGGACTGTACCTCTCGAGGGGAGAGTCAGGGCAGGGCAAGAGGCCAGAGGGCTCAAGCAAGCTCAGAGGCGTGGAGAATGAGCTTTCCATCCCTCGAAACTTTGATACTATGCTTGTGTGTGTCTACATGACACCATCCTGGAAGGAGGCTTCCAGTGGAAGATGGGGGACAGAAAGAGAAACAGCCTTCAGATCCACACCAAGATAGTAAAGATTGTGGAACACTGAGGAGGAGCCACGTAAGAGGAAATACCAGATTAGTATCAGAAGACATGGGAAGGGGACTCAAACCTGGGCCCTGTAAGAACCTAGAGCAGTGGGATGGGGAGGGAGGTGGAAGGGAGGTTCAAGAGGGAGGGGACATAAATATACTCATAGCTGATTCATGTTGATGTTTGGTAGAACCCAACACAATACTGCAAAGCAATTATCCTTCAATTAAAAATAAATATATTAAAACACACTGAGAAAAAAGAAAATGGGATATTTTTGGCTTTTCTATAAATTTGTTGACTGTTTTGCAAACTCCTTTTCTTTGGAGGCCTCAGTTTTTCAGTTGGACCAAAAAAAAGTGCATGCATATGTGTATCATTTATTATCATCTGTATGGCATATATAATTTGTATGACATATATCATATGTATGGCAGTGGTGATGGATTAGTCACTAAGTCGTGTCTGACTCTTGTGACCCCTTGGACTGGAGCCTGCCAGGCTCCTCTGGAATTTCCCAGGCAAGAATACTGGAGTAGTTTACCATTTCCTTCTCTGGGGGATCTTCCCAACCCAGGGATCGAACCCAGATCTTCTCCATTGCAGACAGATTCTTTATCAACTGAGCCACCAGGGAAGCCCTGTCGTATGCATATGTGTGTGTGTATGTTTGTGTATGTCATATATATTCTTCTAAACCCAGAGCAAGGTCATGATCTTGGGGCCAGGGGCCTGAGTCAAATGCCTCTGAGAGAAACTGTAGAGACAGTTACTTAACTGAACTTAATAGAACAAATGTCCACCAATGAGCCTTTGCCTAAAGGCAAACACAGTAAGCTGGCCCCTCACTGCAGGCTCCTGGGCATCTCAAGGAGAAGTTTGTTTTTCACCCTGATATTTGCCACCACTTTGAGGTGGCATGAAAACAATGCTGGGCTGGTCTATAGAAAAAATGATTAGATTCCCACAGGCCGCTCAGGATGGGGCCATTCTAAGGTGAAATGATGGTGTCCCTAGAGATGGGAGGCAGAGGAGGAATTCCCCCAGCCTGTAGCCCTACTCTATCTTGGTGGGAGAGGGGGAAGGAAGCAGGGAGCCGGGCCTCTGGGTAAGAGGTGCCCTTCCCCCAGGCCCCTGGCTCCTCATGCCTTGACTGCTCCCAGCTGACCTCTGTGGGCTTCCCAGAACTCCATCAGTACACAGCTCTTCTCTGCATAGGCTCTCCTCTACAGCCTAACCACCTCCTACGTCATGCTGCGGATCCCCAGGTCTGTGTCCCATGCTTGGCCATCCTATTGCTTGGGTGACATCTCCACCTAGATGTCCCAGTGCGTGCACGAGTGCTAAGTCACTTCTGCTGCTGCTGCTGCTAAGTCGCTTCAGTCGTGTCCCACTCTGTGCGACCCCATAGATGGCAGCCCACCAGACTCTCCCGTCCCTTGGATTCTCCAGGCAAGAACACTGGAGTGGGTTGCCATTTCCTTCTCCAATGCAGGAAAGTGAAAAGTGAAAGTGAAGCCGCTCAGTCGTGTCTGACTCTTAGCGACCCCATGGATTGCAGCCTACCAGGCTCCTCTGCCCATGGGATTTTCCAGGCAAGAGTACTGGAGTGAGGTGCCATTGCCTTCTCCATAAGTCGCTTCAGTTGTGTCCAGTTCTTTGAGACCTTATGGACTGTAGCGCACCAGGCTCCTCTGTCTTTTGAATTCTCCAGACAAAAATACTGGAGTGGGTGGCTATGCCCTCCTCCAGGGGATCTTCCTGACCCAAGGATTGAATCCATGTCTCTTATGTCTCCTGCATTGATACTCAGATTCTTTACCATTAACGCCACCTGGGAAGCCCTAGATGTCCCAGAGGATCCTCAAAGTGAACATGTTGAAAATCAAAGTCAGCATCCCTGTCTTCAAACCAATTTTCCTTTCTCTGTGAATAATGCAACCTCTATTTGGTCACCCAAGAGAGAAACAGGACGTCATTCTAAGCATCCTGTCCCCCATGGAACACCAAGTCCTGACCATTTTACTCCTCTGACATCCCCTGGATCTGCCTGTCCTCTCCATCCTCACTCTGCTGGCTCTTGGCAGACTCCTAGCTGGTCTCCTTGCCTCTGAACTCATTTTCTCCTCTCTCCTCCTATAGACCAGGAATCGGCATTTTTTTTGGTCTATAAAGGGCCAGGTGGTGGACACTTTTGGCTTTGTGGGCCCAAAGGTCTTCAGCGCAACTACTTAACACTGTCATTGCTGTGTGAAAGCAATACAGATAATACACAAAAGAATGAGTGTGGCTGTGTTCCAAACAAGAATCACGTACTTACGAAGACAGGTGGAGGGCCAGATTTGTCACACAGGCATAGTTTGCTGGCCCTGGCTCTACACTGGGATGAAAATGATCTTTCTAAAAGTCAAGTTCAACTGTATTTGCTGTCTTGCTTAAAGGCCTTCACTGTCTTCCTGTCAGCTCCAAGCTCTTCCCAAAGCCCAGTAGATATGGCCCCTTGCCAGCTCTCACACTGGAGACTGCACTATGCCCCCTGAAGAATTTGTAGCATGATATATCTTGTTTGCTAAACCACTCCCCAATGGCTCAAGTGGTGGAATCTGCCTGCCATGCAGGAGACACAGAACACAGGAGTGTGATCACTGAGTCGGGAAGGAGGAAATAGCAACCTATTCCAGTATTCTTGCCTGGAAAGTCCCATGGACAGAGGGACCTGGCAGACTCTAGTCCTTGAGGCCACAAAGAGTCGGACATGACTGAGCCTGCATGCACCATATATATCTTGTTCGCAGTTCCCAGAACCCATGGTTCTCTTTGTCAGTGCCGTGCCCTTGCATACCTGTCCCCTGGGCCTGGAAGGCATTTCCCTTCCTACCAGCAAGTTTCTGGGGATGCTGTTCATCTTTGTAGACTCAGCTCAGGTACCCTCCTTTCTTGTCTTCATTCACTGGTTCCTTCATGTGTGTATTCATTTAGCATTTATTTATGAACCCCTTGGTGAGCAGGTACTATGCTCCGGGAAAGCCTCAGGGCATAATAAAATAGGGGTGGAGCCTGAGAACTATTTGGCATGGACTTCATGTCAGTAAATTGAAGCATGGGTTATTTTCTTCAAATGAGAATACTTACAGGATTAAGAGAAGTCACTTATACAATTTTAAATTTGTGTCCCATAACTGGAACATGTTGTCCAAGGTACACTATAACTCAGTTTTTAAAAAATACTTGAGTTATTCTGTGACTAACAGAATAACAGCATTCTGTTTATAGAATGTTCATTTATTACACACAAACATTTTAAAAGCAGCATAAATTTTGTAATCTCTTTCTGGCATTGCTTCCTCTTAAATTTTATTAGAAGGATAAAATAAATGAATACGGGCCTCTCTGGAGTTCTAAAATGCTATGGGACCATGGCGTCCCAAGGGGGCAGCGGAGGGAGGTATCGTGAGCTGCTTTCCTCATCTCTAACAGCTCCCCATCAAAGCCATGCCAGACACACTTGCAACACAGGGCTTGTTTGAAAATAGACCTTTAATTCTATTGCCATCTCCATCAGTTCCTGGGTAGAAGTTCTGCAGGTGTCGCTGACCAGAGCTGAGCACTGTTCTAGACGCTGAACATACCGTGGTGTCCCAGAGAGACACAACGTGTCCCTGCTCCCAGAGCTTTCATTACTGTGTAAGTCACAAGTAAATAGACAAGATGGCATGAGCTCTTAACGATGAAAGAAATTATATAGGTGATGTGATGTAGAGGGATGGATGGGAGTGGAAGAGAGATCAGACAGAGCCACCGAGCGGTTCCATTGGCCACAGGGAGAGCTCCTGAGTTGTGCAGTCGGAGACCGTGCTCCCGCTAACCTTGACTAGCTTTGTAATTCAGCCTGACGCTTTCCATCTATTTGTTTGTTTGCTCCTCTGTCTCTCCCTGTTGACGCGGAGCTCTTCATCAGCAGATACCACACCGAGTGCTCCTACATTCTTTGTTCCAGGAACTGTTTTGTTAGATTTTGCTGAATAAGTACATCTACTTGCTGCCTGCATTGTTGCCATTAACTGCAGTAAGTGATGTAGGGAGACCAAGGAAGCAGCAGGGGAAATCTTGAAGTTCAGTTCTGTGGCAAGCCGACGAGAGGCCTACTTCAAAGGCCGATGACTGACTGGAGAAAGGTAGTAATGCATGTGCCTTAAATTTACCTTAGAAATTAAGAGCAGACATCTTCTAAACAGGTGCCATGGGGTCTCACCAATCATCTAAACATCTGAAAAATAGTCAAAGAGGAACACACACAAAATGTGGCTGAGTTTAGCTGATTATGTTGATACCTCTAAATAAAAATAGTCACTCTAAAGCCCGATCCTTTGGTAAAGACAAAGTACTCTCAGTTCAGATAGGAGAAAATCCTAGATTTTAAACCCTACTTTTCAAACAAAAATAATTTTTTTTAACATATTCTTTATTTCCCAAGCATGAAAGGAATACTCACTCACTAGAGAACATTGGAAAAGCACAGAAAATTGCATGAAGTGCTCATTATAGTTTCTGATTAGTATGAGTCTTATGTTCACAACAGTTAGGAATAGGTGGGGAAATAACATCTATTCCTCTTTTTTAATTGAAGCAAAACACACACAGCCATTAAAAAGAATACATTTGAATCAGTTCTAATGAGGTGGATGAAACTGGAGCCTATTATACAGAGTGAAGTAAGCCAGAAAGAAAAGCACCAATACAGTATACTAATGCATATATATGGAATTTAGAAAGATGGTAACAATAACCCTGTATACGAGACAGCAAAAGAGACACTGATGTATAGTACAGTCTTTTGGACTCTGTGGGAGAGGGAGAGGGTGGGATGATTTGGGAGAATGGCATTGAAACATGTATAATATCATATATGAAACGAGTCGCCAGTCCAGGTTCGATGCACGATACTGGATGCTTGGGGCTGGTGCACTGGGACGACCCAGGGGGATGGTATGGGGAGGGAGGAGGGAGGAGGGTTCGGGATGGGGAACACATGTATACCTGTGGCGGATTCATTTTGATATATGGCAAAACCAATACAATATTGTAAAGTTAAAAAATAAAATTAAAATTAAAAAAATGTACCATTTTAACTATTTTAAAGTGTGCAATTTAGTGGCATTAAGTACATTCCCAAAGTTGTTCAGCCATCACTAATATCTGTTTCTAGAACTTTTTCATCATCCCATACTGAAACAGTAGCAATTCATCTGCCCCTCCCTCAGCTTCTGGTTCAGTTCAGTCACTCAGTCCGACTCTTTGCGACTCCATGAACCGCAGCATGCCAGGCCTCCCTGTCCATCACCAACTCCCAGAGCTTACCCAAACTCATGTCCATTGAGTCGGTGATGCCATCTAACCATCTCATCCTCTGTCATCCCCTTCTCCTCCTGCCTTCAATCTTTCCCAACATCAGGGTCTTTTCAAATGAGTCAGCTCTTTGCATCAGGTGGCCAAAATATTGGAGTTTCAGCTTCAACACCAGTCCTTCCAATGAACACCCAGGACTGATTTCCTTTAGGATGAACTGGTTGGAGCTCCTTGCAGTCCAAGGGACTCTCAAGAGTCTTCTCCAACACCACAGTTCAAAAGCATCAGTTCTTTGGCACTCAGCTTTCTTCACAGTCCAACTCTCACATCCCTACATGACTACTGGAAAAACCATAGCCTTGACTAGATGGACCTTTGTTGGCAAAGTAATGTCTCTGCTTTTTAATATGCTGTCTAGGTTGGTCATAACTTTCCTTCCAAGGAGTAAGCGTCTTTTAATTTCATGGCTGCAGTCACCATCTGCAGTGATTTTGGAGGCCCCCAAAATAAAGTCATCCACTGTTTCCACTGTTTCCCCATCTATTTGCCATGAAGTGATGGGACTGGATGCCATGATCTTAGTTTTCTGAATGTTGAGCTTTAAGCCAACTTTCTTACTCTCCTCTTTCATTTTCATCAAGAGGCTCTTTAGTTCTTCTTCATTTTCTACCATAAGGGTGGTGTCATCTGCATATCTAAGGTTATTGACATTTCTCCCGGCAATCTTGATTCCAGCTTGTGCTTCCTCCAGCCCAGTGTTTCTCATGATGTACTCAGCATATAAGTTAAATAACCAGGGTGACAATATACAGCCTTGACGTACTCCTTTTTTTAATTAGGAACCAGTCTGTTGTTTCATGTCCAGTTCGAACTGTTGCTTCCTGACCTGCATACAGGTTTCTCAAGAGGCAGGTCAGGTGGTCTGGTATTCCCATCTCTTTCAGAATTTTCCACAGTTTATTCTGGTAACCTCTATCAATACCTTTATCTCTATGGATCTGCCCGTTCTAGGTGCCTCATATAAGTGGAATCATACAGTGTTTGTCTTTTGTGTCGGGCTTTTCCTCCATTTCACATGTGTCAGAGTGTCCTTCCTTCTTAAGAGTGCTAAATTGATTAAACAATGAGGCCATTAGACTGGATTGACTCTAATGCCTGCCTGGTTGGCCTTTGTAACCAGATCAAAACTCAAACTTGTAAATGTCTCAAGTTTAAGAAATTGAAACCTAAATACAGTTGATCATAAATAGGCTTTCCCAGAGGAGGTAGAATGCTTAAGCCATAGCTAATCCAATCATTGCTTTGCTTCACACTGTCTCATAAGTCTTGCCATTACTCCTGCAGGTGGAGGACTCCTAACACTTCAGGTTTGGTGTTACTATGAATCGATTTTTGCTCAAATATACTCTTAAAACTTTTAATATTCCTCATTTTATCTTTTAACCAGGGTGGGTAATATTCCATTTTATGTTTATATCACAGTTTATCCATTCATCCATCAATGGACATTAAGGTTTTTTCCTACCTTTTGGGTATCGTGAAAAATGCTGCTATGAGCATGAGTGTGCAAGTAGCTGCGTGAACCCCTGTTTTCAGTTCTTTGGTGCATGTGCCTCGGAGTGGCGTCAATGGATCATATGGTGATTCTGTCTCTAACTTTTCTATTTCCCTTAGCAATGCACAAGGATTCCAATTTCTCCATACCCTACTGACTATTTATTATTTTTTCATTTTTGATCCTAATGAGTGTGAATTGGTACCTTATTTTAGTTTTAATTTGCATTTCCCCAAATGCATGTCTTTTTTTTATGGGGGAGGAGACTGCTGCTGCCGATGCTGCTAAGTCGCTTCAGTCGTGTCCGACTCTGTGCAACCCCACAGACGGCAACCCACCAGGCTCCCCCGTCCCTGGGATTCTCCAGGCAAGAACACTGGAGTGGGGTGCCATTGCCTTCTCCGGGGAGGAGACTGCGTTATAGCAAAAGTAACTTATTCAGATTCACAGAGCGAATTTGTATGTTACAGATGCTAATCTGTAGACACAAGATTCAAACCCAGTTTCCTCTGACTCTGTGTTTTTAATTGCCTTGCTGGTTTGCCTCCTCTTAGATCAGCAATACTTGAGGTGGCTAGCGGTATAGGTCAGAAATGGTTTTCAGTAAGAAGTCACCCATTAAATGCGAGATTCCCTAGTTATACAGACCTTACATCAAAGTATCCGTTTAATGACCACTGAAAGATGGTCTTTGCTTTCAAAGATCTCTCAAACTTTGAGACAGTATTTTCAGACTTGAAGTGAAGATTTATTGCTTTAATTTTTAGGAATAATTTTATTTATTTTTGGCTGTGCTGGGTCTTTGCTGCTGTGCAAACATTTCTCTAGTTGCAAACAGGGCCTACTTTGTAGTTGCAGTGTGTGGGTCTCATTGTGGTAGCTTCTCTTGTTGTGGAGCGCAGGCTCTAGGGCACGTAGGCTTCAGTACATGCAGCACTTGGGCTCCTGGCAGTGGCTCCCAGGCTCTAGAGCACAGGCTCAGTAGCTGTAGTGTATGGGGTTAGTTGCTCCACCACCTGAGGGATATTCCCAGACCAGGGATTGAACCTGTGTCTCCTGCATTGGCAGATGGATTCTTTACCCACCTGAGCTACCTGGGAAATCCTATTTCTTTAATTTTTCAATCCATTATATATGATATTTTTCTAAACCACATTAAAAATGAAATACTAGAAGAAAAGACATTCATAAAATAAAAACATAATAAAAGATATATATAATATATACTACCTTGTTATTTGATTCACTGCAACAAAAAACTTGCTCTGTCAAATAACTGTAAAGATTTACTTACTTTCAGTTTCTATACTTGTCTCAACGTGGATCAGTAAGAGATCACTGTCCATGACCTACATGTGGAGGGCAGAGCACAATCCTCAATGCCGCTGCTGCTAAGTCTCTTCAGTCGTGTCCGACTCTGTGTGACCCCATAGACGGCAGCCCATCAGGCTCCCCCGTCCCTGGGATTCTCCAGGCAAGAACACTGGAGTGGGTTGCCATTTCCTTCTCCAATGCAGGAAAGTGAAAAGTGAAAGGGAAGTCGCTCAGTTGTGTCCGACTCTTTGAGACCCCATGGACTGCAGCCTACCAGGCTCCTCTGTCCATGGGATTTTCCAGGCAAGAGTATTGAAGTGGGATGCTATCTCCTTCTCCACAATCCTCAATGAGAAGACACATATATTGAAAATAAAGGACAAATGCAAGTTGTGCCTTGTTAATATGGAATATATAGATCTCCATTGTTTCCATATATTTTCTTGAGGGACTCGAACTTGGAGCACAGAGCAAATTCCATGAACCTTAAAATTTGGCTGCCAAGAATTGATGAGATAAAAATTAAAACAGACTTGGGAGTCAGGTTGATCTAGGGATAAATTCTAGAAACTGTGTGTTCCCAGTTGGGTGGTCTAGAGCAAGTCAGTTCTTCTTTCTGAACCTTATTATCATTATCCTAAAAAAAAAAAAACTGAGGCTAGGAAAATCCTGTCTTATAGGGATGCTGTTGAGATGGAATGGCACCAAGTATGTAGTTCACTTAGCATAGTACCCAGTCTGTCATAGCTACTCAGCCAATAATTGGTAGTCCCTTCCCTTTTCCCTTGGCAGAGCTCTGACAGCTTTCAGAAGCTGCCAGCAGAGTAAGACCACAGCAGTCTAAAAATGCATGCTCTCTTAATTACTGTTTGGTTTGGAGGGAGACTGACTCATCTTTAGCCTCAACAGCAGCAGCAGGTCCTGGTCAGGAGAGAGGCAGTCCTGGGTCACTGCCCTCACCCTGGAGCTCTGCCTCTTCCCAGCGTGCTCTGGGCTGCTGCCACACCGGGGCCACTCAGATTCAGCAAAGCAAAAATACTGGTAATATTCCTTTTAATTTGAAAAAGGTGCACTTTAAAAGAGCCCAATAAGGGGTCCTTACAAAGCAGATGTAGTGTTTCACATTATCCTGGCTTTACTTTGAAAGAATCAAGTACTTTACAGAAGACTTTCACAGCATCTTTGAAAAATCCGTGAAATCCTGATATCCCCGAACCTTGGTGAATAAATGGTGTTCCCCATCCTCTCCTCTTTCCTTTTGGCAGGACGTTTTTGGACATAATGCCTGGTAGGTATTTGGTTTGGATCTAGGTTGAAGTTCTAAATCCACAATGCTAGTTGTGTGACCTTGGAAGAATCACATATAAAATGGGTTTATAATTATCATTGTAATGCAAAAGTTCATTTCTTTGGAAAGGAAAATTTTCTCTCTCACTATTTCCTCTCCCTAAGTGGAAAGGGGCAGATGGGTTTAGGCACAACTGAATGTTTTGGGGCTCGTGGCTTCGGAAACAGTATCAAGGATGTTCTGCTTCTGATCTAGAGCGGCAGGGTTACCTCTGGGCTAGTAGAGTGTAAACTTTTACTGTGTACAGGGCATACATCAAAGACTAGTTTGTCTGCCTGCATACTTCATAGTTAGCTATTCTGAAATGTGAGCCCAACTGCTGAACAAAGAAACAATGGGTTCTTCATTCTTTAAAGGAGCTCTGAACTTACACCAATAACAGGGAGCCTGTGTTTATCTGGATTATTTCTCTAAAAATTTGATAACTCAGCACAGGCCTAGAAAGAAGGGACGAGGAGTCATGGGGACCACATGGCCCAAGAACTTTCAACTGACTTCATGCTCACAACACGTAGGACTGTGTTTTCCCTATTTATTCAGTGAGCTAGCCTTTCTACATGCCTTCAGGAGAGGCCAGGCATCAGCCTGCTCCTGGAGGGTGGCACCCAAGCAAAATGATAGATGTACCAGAGTTGGAAATGGCAACCCACTCCAGTACTCTTGTCTGGAAAATCCCAGGGACGGTAGGCTGCAGTCCATGGGGTCGCGGGGAGTCCAACAGGACTGAGCGACTTCACTTTCACTTTTCACCAGCTGGGCTAGCGCTCTGAGACGCTCAGCAAGGTGCCTTGACGCTGGCACCATCCTCATTAGCAGTTCACACCTTTCACACATCTTCGAATTCACTCCATACCCTACTGTTTCCTCCTTGTCTCTTTCTAGGTGAAAACCTAGGTAACCTGGCCAAGCTGCCTTAGACTGCCTTATGCAACATCTCTCCTACTTCGACCTTGATCTTACAATCCTTTCTACCGCAGAGCTGTCTTACAAGCAGCCCTCCACCTTGCTTTTACCCCATGCCCAGCATAACTTGTTCATCTTGAATATGTATTGGGCTGGTGGGATTGGAGGTAGACCACTTCTCTTGAAATTCAATCAGTGGATATATTAGGAAGCCTGAGTGTGGTAAGAGGATATAGATGGAAAAGAACAGTCTTTTCTGTTTTTAAATCAACCATAGGACTAATCATAAACATGTTTTGAGTTCTCTTCTCTTTGTGTTGTGACTGATCTTTTAACTTTTAAAAGAAAAGGGCCCCTGAAAACACATTCTCTTAAGGTAGTCAGGAGAGAGATAACTTTTCATTTTCTGTACTAAAGGAGGGACAGAGGCATGGGCAATCCAGGGGGACATATATTCCCCACATCCTTGATATTTTTATTTTGAATTTGTTATCATAATTGTACAACTGGTAGAACATGTACCGCTGGAAAGATGCAAAATAGTCTGTGTGGGACGAAGGACTTTCATAACCGTTGTTAAAGATCTGTAGGCAAATTTATTACCATAATTCATGCAGTTATTTTTTTTTAATCATCTTGGAACATGGGTGAACTAACAACCCAAGCTAAAATGGTTCTATAGAAAAGTGGACTTTGTGTTTAGAGGGCTGCATGATTCAGGGGAAGAGAATAGACTTTAGATTTAACTTTTTTACGTGAGACAGGACAAAAGAAAACAAAAATTCCTTACTTAATAGAACTACATGGGGCTTCCCTGGTGGCTCAGACAGTAAAGAATCCACCTGCAATATGGGAGACCAGGGTTCAGTGCCTGCATTGGGAAGATCCTCTGGAGGAAGGCATGATAACCCACTCTAGTATTCTTGCCTGGAGAATCCCCATGAACAGAGGAGCCTTGCAGGGTACAGCCCATGGGGTCGCAGAGTTGGACACAGCTGTGTGACTAAGCACAACACATACCTATTTATTTATTTTAACAGTTCATCTTTGGAGTAATATTGTTGTTTCATTATAAAATCATTTTGATGAAGCTACTGATTATTCAAATATAAAACCTTAGACCTAAAACGGAGGGGAGACTTAAGACAAAAGGAAGATAAATTATTCTACTTATAAAGTAAAAGGAGTCTCTGTTAGGGAGAGAGGTTGTTTGATTGTTAACTAAGAAGGTAGAGAATCCAGAAATACAGAGTCTGGGACTCTAAGAGACAGAGTGAACAGAAGACTCAGGAGGAGGGACTTAAGTATAATAGGAGTAGGTCCAGCAACATAGTGGCAGGTGGGTGATGGGAGAGGCAAGGGAGGTACCGAGGCATGGTTGTTGCCCAGATGTAGTTCCACACCAGTGCTGGAAAATTCTCCACCACCTCTCCATCTTTTTTCCAACCTAAATTACATTGGAAGAGGAAAGAAAAGAGAGGAGAAAACCTTGAGCTCACAAAATTGTAATCTGGAATTGGCCAAGTTTATGTAAAGAAGCTGTTAAATTTGCCATGATTTCAATTAAATTTCATTAAATTATAATTATAGCATCATCCTTCTTTGAGTCAATGCCTATGAAACACACACCCACACTCATGAAATCTGCTGAGTTTTCATCCAGACTTTGTGATTTCAGTGGTCATTGTTTTCCTGGGAATTGATGACTAGTAGATAGTTTCCTGCCTCCGTGCCATTCTTCCCCATCACAGCCCCTCCCACATGTCTGTTTACTTTCCTCTTCTTGAGCTTCAAGACGGCAGACACTCTGGGGACCACTCTCACATCTGTATCTTGATTCTTAAGCAGAGTGCTCAGAAACGTACTGGGTACAAAAAATTGTTTGTTGAGTGAATGCCTGAAAAAAGGAGGAAAGAAGGCCCAGGAGAGGAGGAGCAGTCACAGTGGGAGCAAAGACAGGGATGGTCAGTAGGTCCTGGGGATGAAGTAGGCCTTTGGTTGGGTCATAAAACTGGGTGTCCAGAAGCCACCAGCATGGCTGGTGTATAAGTGTATAAGGGCAAGAAAATTCAAGGTGAGACAGAGATAGCACAGGGAAGTTTCTATAATCCTGTGTCAAGTATTCACTGAGCTAGCAAGTGTCTGATTCCCTCTGATAGTCTAATTAACTATCACCCTGCTAAAATGGTAGCTCAGACGGTAAAGCCTCTGCCTACAATGCGGGAGACCTGTGTTCGATCCCTGGTTCGGGAAGATCCCCTGGAGAAGGAAATGGCAACCCACTCCAGTACTCTTGCCTGGAAAATTCCATGGATTGAGGAGCCTGGTGGGCTACAGTTCATGGGGTCTCAAAGAGCCATGCACGACTGAGCAACTTCACTGAATACTGATAAAGTGTTGTCAGGTGGGGAGGGGATTGAGCAGGCTGGTTTGGTTCAGAGTATCAAAGTCTTTCAAATTCTCACTAAAGAACAGATATGATGCCAACTCTGTGACTCTGTGAACAGTACTCTCATCCTGTCCCACCGCAGTCATTTACTTATCATTTTGAACTCCCCTTTAGGACGTTCTGCCAGTATGTGAAGCCAGAAGCTCAGAGAAAACCAAGACCCTCTGCCACAAATCCTAAAACACCACCTGGATTGTTATTCCCTCCTCCGGCACCTCCAATGGCTTCCTCTTGCCTTCAAGGCGAGGTGGGGCTTGTCTCACACAGTGGCTAGGAGGAGTATGTGGTGCCTCTCCACTAGAGAAAACCTTCTTGAATGGGAAGGTTGAGAATCCTCATTCCTTACAGATTCTGTTAGGGGAGAGGAATGGGAATGAGAATAGAAGCACTGGGAAAAAACCCCTAGTGGATGGAAGCAAGTGTGAGATTGTTGCTGGGCAGAGACTTGAGTCGGCTGGGTGATAGTGAAAGGAAGTGGTGAGAGCTGACACCTCTGTTGGCAGCAGACTTCCTCTTTTCTATTTCTTCCTCTTCCCGCTCAGCCTCTCTATCTGGATTCCTTATATTGCTGTATAACCCATTATGAGTTTGAATAGATAAAAATCCTTAGAGCTGAGGCTGACTCAGAGTTAGTCCTGAATAAATATTTGTTACTTGAGCTTATTCTATTCTATTTTTTCTGTTTCTCACTGCTCATGATTTTGCTCCTTTTAGAAAAGGCTTGAATCAATGTGCTGCACGTCAAGGTGAATGCGGGGTGAGAGTGGTATCCAGGAGGTTTGGTGAGGAGATCAATCCAAGTATGAGTGGATAGGTAGGTCGGCAGGGAGTGGCTGGTAGGAAGGTCCAATATGAGACTCAAATGCAAATGGCATGCCTCTGCTGCAGGGCTTGGGTCAGAAGGCTCCAGGTGGTTGCCTCTTCCATTTTCACTGAACATGCAGGGTGGCATTCGACTGGGCTTTGAAGTATGGCTAGAATTATCTGCTAATGAGAGAAAGAGATGTTCAAAGTGACAGTTTCTCTGTTGAAGAACTAAGGAAGCAGCAGCGGGAAGGAATTCTGTGATTATAATAATAAAAGAATGTGGGCCAAATGGAAAAAAAGAGAGACAGAACAGAAATCTAAGTAAAAGCATGGGAGAATTTTGCCTTCCAGATTTCTGAATACGCTTTCCTCATGCCATGAGACTTAAGAAGATCCCCATGGAAGTCAGATGTGTGTGCAATGGCACCAGGCGGGTGGTCTTCCTGCCCAGAGACATCATGCCCACCCACCAACATAAGGAGAAAGCTGAGCATGGTTCCTGGGAATGCTATTAGCGTGTGCTGAGTCATCCACGTTTGCTCTGGAGCTGTGTTCTTAAACATAACATAAGAAAACTTAAGAACATTTATGTCCTTAAACATAAGTTGGGCAGAATTTCTCTCTGCCCCACTGCCTGAAGGATAGGTCCTGCTGTTCAGCTGACCAGGCTATGTCCCTGGTGAGTTCTCCAGCTTCATCACCTGCCTACCTCACCCATCTGCATCAGCCACAATTCTGTGTCATAGGGATGCTGGGGAGTGCCCAGAGACACTATCCTCTTTTCCAACTCCATGTCTATGTACATATCTTCTCCCATCTGGATTTCTTTCCTCCCTTTATATGCTTGTCAAGCTTCTATCCATCCTTCAAAGCCTAGATCAAACGGTCTTTCCTTTCAATAGCTTTCCCTGAAATACTGCCACCCAGGTTTAATATAATCTTTTGATAGCAATAAAATAACATGTACTTATTTACATTCTCTTTGCCTGCAATGCAGGAGACCTGGGTTTGATCCCTGATTGGAAAGCTCCTCTAGAGAAGGGAATGACAATCCGCTCCAGTATTCTTGCCTGGAGAATCCCATGGGCAGAGGAGCCTGGTGGGCTACAGTCCATGGGGTCGCACAGAGTCTGACATGACTGAAAGACTAACACACTTTGATAGCAATAAAATAGTATATACATATTTATATTCTCTTTTAAATGTGTCTTTCAAGAGCATTCTTTTATTCAGTAAATATTTATTTTGAACCTATTATGTACCAGACACTCTGGGTAAAGAATATATGTTGCTCACTTTATTTTTCATTGCAATAAACAAGTGCTATAGAAGTATAGAAAAAATGAATGAGTGAGTATATGAATGAATGAAATGAACCCACCTTACCAAGGATCTTCAAGTTCCTACCAGAAATCTGGTTTGATGTGCCATGAAAATTTGAGTACTCTGAGCTCCTAGAGAAAATGCTGACAATTTTCTCCAGGATTCTCTGGCTGCCTATAATTTTTTGTAAGCCAGAGAGTTCCATGCAGTTCTCCAGAGAAGAACTCTCTCTGATGATCATCCAGTCTCTACTTTTCTGAACTCATGTTCCTGTGATTCTGGAGGTTAAAATAAAACAATGACATCATGAGTTACCATCCTCTTATCATGTCATGGATGGGCTCCTTGGCCTGTATCCCACCAGTGGGGAGGCTGACCACGCAAACCTGCCTTGCTGCCTGTCTGTGTCTTGTCAAATTAAGACAAGGCTGAAGCAATTAGGTTTGTTTGTTTGTTTGTTTTTCCTCTAAAAGTACTCTGTACCAATTTCAAAGACAACTCTCAAAATGGGATTTGAGGAATAAATAGGCCTGCCATATAATCACATTCTTGTCTTCTTTGGGAAAGACATAATAGACCCCTGTTTTGATTTGATGATGAATAGCTTGGTCTGTGTGTTTCCAGGATCTTGGCTGTAATTAGAATATTTATATAAAGGGTGACTAAATCAATAGGACTGATTTCTTCTCACCAGTGCCTGAATATAGACATCAAATGATGGTTCAGCACCCTCCTGGAGAGGAGGTACTAGAAATAGTACTTACTAGGAGTCAGAAGTACCAGGCATCAGCTCTCAGCTCTACATTTACCAAAGGGTGACACTGGCTAAATCACTCACCTCGTCCTTTGTAAAAATGCAGATAATGCTAACTTTGCAGAGATGTCTTAAGGTTCAAATGAGGCAATGTAGGCAAAGATCCTAGCATACGGAAGACGGTAATATGTGTGAATTTCCTATGTTTCTTTGGAACCCATGTGTTCTTCATACTCATGTTGCCTTTGGAGCCTCCCTTTGAAAATGACTAGCAGAGGCATATGTCAAGTGACAATATTATGGCTCCCATTTATTGATGATCTCGGCATGTCTATCAGTCCCTGGAATTTGCTGGGAACCGCTGGTGATTCATCCTCCGCTCTGCTGGCCTGTGTCTCTCTGGGCCTGCATCTTTGAGGAGGGGAGGACACTTTTCTGGCCATGCACCCCCTTCCCATTGGTCCATGTAGAGTGGAAGAAGAAAGAGACAATTCAACAATTTTGAGATATTTGAGAGAACTGTCTACATTATCTGAGATCAGTGACTGTGGCCTGCCAATAGGGTGACTTATCCCACCTTTATCAGGTGGGATGAGGGATAGCGCAAGGGGCCAACAGTGTTCACAGTGGACCAATCCAAGAGGACACAACCTGAGACACTCAGGCCCTGACTGAAGCCAGGCTGTTCCTGTCTCGGGGGTCGGGCCTTCCCCTCAGCCCCCCACCACTGCCAGGATCCAGTTACCGCAGCATTCGCCTCCAGTTCACACCGCTGCACAGAAAGGAGATAGATGAGCGTACTGAGGGTTCTCATTCTGCCTGGAGTTGTCACTTGGACTCTTTCTTGTTCCTGGTTTCCTCCTGTCTGCCCAGCTGGTATTGTATTGGTGTTTCGATTGGCTCTTAATGAGGCTTCTGAATAGTTCTTGTTATTACACTCTTATAGATGGGATGTTCCCAGTTCACTTTTTCTCACAGCTGAGAGCTCCAACCTCCCCATGAGAGTCAAGAAGAAATCAGTGGATGAGCTGCCTGAGTTCCCACCAAGACTGTGGAAAGTCAGAGTCACCTGGCCTCACAGAGTGCCCACCAGAACCCCAGATCAGAAGGAGACAGAAACCTCTTCCCAAGCTGTCAAGTTGGGCCTCAAAGCTACACTTTGCCCTTTGTTGGGAACTTCTGTGACGACCAACCTTGGGCTGATGACTTTTGTCCCTGGTTGAAACAGAAAAGGAAAACGTCACAAGTGCCTAGAGTGACTCAATGCTGAGTGATGGAATTTCTTCTTCAGCTAATCAGAATTTTTTCCAGGGAGAAGAGTCAGTAATTAGAAAGACACTTTATATAGTGACTTAAGAACAAAACCCTGCATTTTATATTATTGAACTGTCAACATATGAATGAGGCTCTTTGTGTCTTCTTCAACCTCTGTTTTAATCAGGTAGCAGGATATAATTAATTTCACAGTTCATGAAATTGTACAAGGTAGACTATAGCCTTTCACTGAAGCCTTGACTTGAAAGCGTCATGTGTCCTTTATAGAGAAAAGTGATGGAAAATGTAAGCAGAGAGAATGTAAGTAAAATGTAAGCAGGAAAATGTAAGTAGAGCATCTTCGAGATGGAGAAGGGCTGTATGTCCAGTGATGAGCTCAGCTCCCGCTCCACCCTGTTTTACTCTCTAGGACAATGAGAAAGCCTGAGCGTGGCTGGCTTCTTGGTGTGCATAGAAGGCAGAGTTCTGGACGCTAGAGGGCCAGAGTCCCACCTGGCATGGAAACAGCCGGTTTTCAAGGGGCTGCTTCGGGCTCAGTGAAGATTCATGATGACCATGATGGCCTGGGAATAAGAGTGCCCTCCTCCTTTGGAGGCCTCCCAGATTTTGATGTGGCTTTACAAAAAGAAGGGTCTACCCCTTGTAACTGAAACTGGATTCATGCCACCCTGGTAGAATGACAGCTCAGTGTCATGTTTAATTTGATTTAAAGAGAATATAAAAGCTTTTTATTTCTTATATGCCTGGAGATGCAAACTGAGATTCATACTTTCATTTATAAAATAAGTTGAGGCTTTGGTGTTACCTACTTGCAGAAGGGCCCTCAATAGGAATGTTACTGCTGCTGCTGCTGCCAAGTCGCTTCAGTTGTGTCCAACTCTGTGCGACCCCATAGACGGCAGCCCACCAGGCTCCCCCGTCCCTGGGATTCTCCAGGCAAGAACACTGGAGTGGGTTGCCATTTCTTTCTCCAATGCATGAAAGTGAAAAGTGAAAGTGAAGTCCCTCTGTCGTGCCCGACTCTTAGCAACCCCATGGACTGCAGCCTTCCAGGCTCCTCTGTCCATGGGATTTTCCAGGCAAGAGTACTGGAGTGGGGTGCCATTGCCTTCTCCAATTGATAATTTTATCCTTAAAAATAAGAGTTTGATTTTTTTAATCTTGTTTTAGCTGAAATGCCAAATTTTCTTTGAAACCCCATGGACTTTAGCCCACCAGGTTCCTCTGTCCATGGAATTCTCCAGGCAAGAATACTGGAGCTGGTAGCCATTCCCTTCTCCAGGGGATCTGTCTGACCAGGGACTGAACCCAGGTCTCCTGCATTGCTGGCAGATTCTTTACTGTCTGAGCCACCAGGGAAGCCCTTTATGCACTATGTCAGTATACGATTCAGGTGAAAATGTAAATGTCCTAATTGGAGTTGGTGGGCAGAGCCCTTCTACTTGGCCTTTCACATTGATTGGCTGCAAGTGAAGCCTGTGGAGTATGAGGGCTCTGACCGTCAGCTTGGAGCCATCCTGTGGGTCACAGACTTGCTGTGATAAGTAGGTGGCTAAGATATCAAATAGCTAACTTCTGGGTCATGCCAACCTTCCTTAGCATTTTCCTCAAGGTCCTTCATCATGTGGCCCATTCCTCCCTGACAGCTCTATCCTTTGCTACTTGTATCCATCTGTGCATTCTGTGGGACAGTCCTGGTGTCCAGCTCAGTGCCTGGTACAGGTAGGTGCTAAATAAATGAAAATCAATGATGTAATACATATCGTTTGAAAGACGTCATCTTGCAGCCCAGATTATTCAGGGAAATGAAATAAAGCTTGGGGGATGACAGAGAGAGAGATAGAAAAAAAGTTAAGCTTTACTTTTTTTTTTTACTCTTTTAGTTCAGGATGACATCTACACAGTTATACCCACGTTGGAATTTTATATACAGAAGCCACTTGCATCGTTCACTATACCGCTTCCAAACTCACAGGCCATGGCTGCACGTACATGCACACACATTGTGTTTAAAACCAATTGAGGGATAGAGAAGTCAGAAAGAAGGTGATCAAAATAACTACTGCTAGTGACGCTAGATCGGAGAATGTGTTTTGAGTACGCTTCCTCCTCCTTGTCCTTAAATCTTGACTTTGGAAAAAGCTGCCTTAGCTCAGTAATTGGGCTTATTTAACCAGCCAGCTTAACCTCAAGGCTCCAAAATCACTACATATGGTGACTGTAGCCATGAAATTAAAAGACACTTACTCCTTGGAAGAAAAGTTATGACCAACCTAGACAGCATATTAAAAAGCAGAGATGTTACTTTGCCAACAAAGGTCTGTCTAGTCAAGGCTATGGTTTTTCCAGTGGTCATGTATGGATGCGAGAGTTGGACTATAAGAAAAGCTCACCGCCAAAGAATTGATGCTTTTGAACTGTGGTGTTGGAGAAGACTCTTGAGAGTCCCTTGGACTGCAAGGAGATCCAACCAGTCCATCCTAAAGGAGATCAGTCCTGGGTGTTCACTGGAAGGAATGATGTTGAAGCTGAAACTCCACTACTTTGGCCACCTGATGCGAAGAGCTGACTCATTTGAAAAGGCTTTGATGCTGGAAAAGATTGAGGGCAGTCAGAGAAGGGGACAACAGAGGATGAGATGGTTAGATGGCATCACTGACTCAATGGACGTGAGACTGGGTAGACTCCGGGCACTGGTGATGGACCAATGACCAGGGAGGCCTGGCACGCTGCAGTCCATGGAGTCGCAAAGAGTCAGACACGACTGAGCGACTGAACTGAACCTCAAGGAATCATGGCCACAGCACACCTGGACCTCAGGATAACAGAAAGATTTGAGTCTTCAGAGCTGCCTCTGGGCTCCAGTCCAGATATACTTCCTTTTGGAAGCCGATGCAAAGTACAACACACACACACACACACACACAAACACCCCCAAAATGAGGAAAGAGAGACTTCTCAGAGAAGTCTTTCCTACTCCTTGCAGTTGGAGGTGGGAAGTAGAGAGTTAAGGATGGGGGAACTACTTCCTAGTATTTATGATGGGATAGTAGACCTCAGTCTATGGAACAGAGGAGAAAATTTAGAAGATATCCTTACGAGTCATGTCCCACTACATTAAACCCTGTTGCATTCATGAAAGGCCCCACGAGGATCTTCATGTCAATCAGACATCTTGAAATGTGGCTTTGTATGTTTATTGACTGGGACAAGCCCTAAGCTCATTTCTGGCAAGGCGACCATACTTGGTGGGTACTACACAATGGATGAATTCTACAAAAATGAAGCAAAACTAACTCAAAAGATATGAGGACTGTGTTTACAAATGTATAACGAAGCTGTACATTAAATTCCCTAAAAATATTTGGCTTTAGCCCTAGGGTATACAGTTAAACCCTAGTATACACCAAACATGATATGTATGAGTAGAAATTAGGAACTGTAAACAGATGGGCACAGACGAAACACAGCTATGTGAGTGAAAAGACACAGGGCCAAACAGCCTATTAGGTCTAGGAAAACCAGTAACACAGTTAAAGATCAACATATAAAATTAATCATCCCGTTCAGCACCCCTGCTAAGCGAAGTCTTTAACGCCAGCAGTTTTCAAGGGGAGAGGCCAATGGAGACTATAGTCTGAGACCAGGTTGAGGATAATATGAAAAGAACCTGGGTTGGGCAGGTTCCACAGAGAATGAAGACAAAGGTGTCAGTGATGGTTCATAAGGAGAAAAATGGTGTGCCAGCCAGACTCCTTGGTTGCAAGCAGCATCCAAATCTCTTGGAATAAAGGAGAATTTTTGTAGTTCATGGAAGCTTGAAGAAGTAGATTTGACAAACAGAATAGATTCAAAGAGCGTCTGGAAGCCAGGCTGCAATAGCAACCTGATCAGGGTCATAAACCACCCTTGCTGGACTCGACGGCAGCGGAGGCAGCTTCCACTGCTGTTAGTGTTCTGCACTCATCACTCGGGGTCATCACTTCCAGTTCCAGACACTGAGCTTAAATGCCATGGATCTGTGTGCCACCATAATTAGTTCCACCATCACTTCTTTTTAGCATCTCTTGCTTCTGATTTCAATTTCCTAGTAAAAATGCGTCTTTGGCTCAATCTGGGTTATAAGCCTGTGCCTCTGACTGTCAAAGGGAGAGTAGACATTTCCCTTCATTTGCTATTAAGAAAACATGCCATGGGAAATGTTCCCCACTTCCTATCCACCAATGGAAGGAGAACTGAATGATGGGCTACTCGCCTGCCCTAAACATTCACATATAAAACTAATGGAATGTTAGTTGTCTCTTGAGTAGATTAACATTCAAGTGCCAAAATTCAATGCACATCTGAAAGTATTAGGTGCCAGAAAACGAACAAGCAAACAAAAAAAGTTTTTCAAGTCACAAGAAGTAATATTTAGTTTTATGATCATTTTTTAAAATTAAAAATCAAGTTATATGTCATCTGATATTGACAAATTACAAACTACCTTGCCTAGCCCACACCTCTCTTATTATTTCTTCTTTCCCTTTTCTACCTATTTGCCCTTGCAATTGTCAATATATACACATTATATGGAGAGTTAGGCAGTGGCCAACAGAAGTTACTACAGAAAAAAAGAGAAAAATCAAAATGGAGCAATGACAGAGCTTACCTTTTTTTGGACACATATGTTGACTCATATGCTAACAGATAGATTGTGCTAGTTATGCCCGCTAAATAAAATACTTGAGATAATAATAATAGATAGTATTTATTGCAAGCTACTGAGTCAGATGCTTTGCATATATTATCTTGTTCAGTCATCATAGCAACTGGGTTGAAATTATGATTACTGTTTTACAAAAGAATAAACTAAGGCTTAGAGAACATAAATGACTTTGGTGAAGGTTTTAAAATTGAGCGAAGGCAGAACTGAGGTCTTAACCCCTTGCCTATGAAACCCAGAAAGCCCTTTCAGGACATGCCTCCTCTGAGTTTTAGCTCATTTGAATGGACCTGAGTCAGTGTTACTCCGATGGGCGTTGGCTTCCTGCACAGGCACATTTCTTCAAAGATAAAGGCATTGCCGGGCTCACAGGTTTCTTGGCAGGGAGCATGGGAATCTCAGCTGCAAACTGAAACTGAGGACTTGTTTCAGGAAGTGGGGATTGGCAGAAAAGGGAAAAAGGGGGTCTTGAATTGCAAGAGGCAAGCACTGGCTGAACAAGACTCCTTGGAAAAGCAGTGCTTTTTCTTGTAGGATGTCTTGGCCAGTGAAAATAGTTTGGGCCAAAGACGCCTTCTTCACAGCAGATGGACACTCATGGCCTGCCCAGAATAATGTGACACAATTTGCCTTTATTTGATGGTTCTTTCTGCCTGTGGGATGTTTTTCCAGGCTTTTATTTTTTTTTTTTAATACAAGCATTGATTTTATCATTGAAAGAGAAAAAAGTTGTTAAACATTTCAAAAATCATGACAATTTTGCCTTCGTGTTGGATTAAAAAAATAATACCCAACTTCTGTAAATAAAAATAATCAGAGCAAGGCTTTAAATTGTCAAAGTGTGATGGGAAGACTTTATCAAGTAATAGTCAGTAGAAAGTTAAGAATCTGTCTTAGTGTCGCTTCTTGCCATTATTTTGAAATTTTTAAACAGGCATAGTTCAGAAAGCAAACCCAATGCCTTCTTGGGAAATGGAGCCACATTCTTGCTCTGGGTAGGGTCACCTCTGCAGGAAGGCAAAATACTTGTAGGCTTTGCCTCTTCATTTTGTCTTCACATTTAGAGTTACATTTGTTACAAAATCCTATATTTGGCATGCTTTTTCTGTAATTTTATCATTTGTTAAAAAAAAAAAAAATGCCCAAGCTGAATTGCAGCTAAACTGTAAGTACAAATAAATTCATAAACATCAATATGCATTTCTTATTAAAAATTCCAAATGCCTTTAAAAACCCATTCAGTTCAGTTCAGTCGCTCAGTCGTGTCCAACTTTTTGTGACCCCATGAATTGCAGCACGCCAGGCCTCCCTGTCCATCACCAACTCCTGGAGTTTACTCAAACTCATGTCCATCGAGTCAGTGATGCCATCCAGCCATCTCATCCTCTGTCATCCCCTTTTCCTCCTGCCCCCAATCCCTCCCAGCATCAGAGTCTTTTCCAATGAGTCAACCTTTGCATGAGGTGGCCAAAGACCCATAGGTCTATACGATATGCTAAGTCACTTCAGTCATGTCCAACTCTGTGCAACCCTAGAGATGGCAGTCCACCAGGCTCCCCTGTCCCTGGGATTCTCCAGGCAAGAACACTGGAGTAGGTTGCCATTTCCTTCTCCAATGCATGAAAGTGAAAAGGGAAAGTGAAGTCGCTCAGTCGTGTCCAACTCCTAGCGACCCCATGGACTGCCGCCTACCAGACTCCTCCATCCATGGGATTTTCCAGGCAAGAGTACTGGAGTGGGGTGCCATTGCCTTCTCTGTCTATACTATATACTATGTGCTAAGTCACTTCCCCAAGGAATGGGTGAATTTAACTCAGATGACCATTATATCTACTACTGTGGGCAAGAATCCCTTAGAAGAAATGGAGTAGCCATCATAGTCAACAAAAGAGTCCCAAATGCAGTACTTGGATTTAATCTCAAAAACGACAGAATGATCTGTTTGTTTCCAAAGCAAACCATTCAATATTACAGTAATCCAAGTCTATGCCCTGACCAGTAATGCTGAAGAAGTTAAAGTTGAATGGTTCTGTGAAGACCTACAAGACCTTCTAGAACTAACACCCAAAATAAATGTCCTTTTCATTGTAGGGGACTGGAATGCAAAAGTAGGAAGTCAAGAAACACCTGGAGTAACAGGCAAATTTGGCCTTGGAGTACAGAATGAAGCAGGGCAAAGACTAATAGAGTTTTGCCAAGAGAACACATTGGTCATAGCAAACACCCTCTCCCAACAACACAAGAGAAGACTCTACACATGGACATCACCAGATGGTCACTACCAAAACCAGATTGATTATATTCTTTGCAGCCAAAGATGGAGAAGCTCTATACAGTCAGCAAAATACAAGACCAGGAGCCGACTGTGACTCAGATTATGAACTCCTCATTGCCAAATTCAGACTTAGATTGAAGAAAATAGGGAAAGCCACTAGACCATTCAGGTATGCTAAGTCACTTCAGTCGTGTCTGACTCTGTGCAACCCCATAGACGGCAGCCCACCAGGCTCCCCCATCCCCAGGGTTCTCCAGGCAAGGACACTGGAATGGGTTGCCATTGCCTGCTCCAATGCATGAAAGTGAAAAGTGAAAGTGAAGTCTCTGAGTCGTGCCCGACTCTTTGCGACCCCATGGACTGCAGCCTACCAGGCTCCTCCATCCATGGGATTCTCCAGGCAAGAGTACTGGAGTGGGGTGCTATTGCCTTCTCCTATTCAGGTATGACCTAAATCAAATCCCTTATCAAATCCCTTATGATTATACAGTGGAAGTGACAGAAAGTTTCAAGGGATTAAATCTGATAGACAGAGTGCCTGAAGAACTATCGATGGAGGTTTGTGACATTGTACAAGAGGCAGTGATCAAGACCATCCCAATAAAAGAAATGCAAAAAGGCAAAATGGTTGTCAGAAGAGGCCTTACAAATAGCTGTGAAAAGAAGAAAAGCAAAAGGCAAAGGAGAAAAGGAAAGATATAACCATTTGAATGCAGAGTTCCAAAGAATAGTAAGAAGACATAAGAAAGCCTTCCTAAGTTATCAGTGCAAATAAATAAAGGAAAACAATAGAATGGGAAAGACTAGAGGTCTCTTCAAGAAAATTAGAGATACTAAGGGAACATTTCATGCAAAGATGGGCTCAATAAAGGACAGAAATGGTATGGACCTAACAGAAGCAGGAAGATATTAAGAAGAGGTGGCAAGAATACACAGAAAAATTGTACAAAAAAGATCTTCGTGACCCAGATAATCATAAAAGTGTGATCACTCACCTAGAGTCAGACATCCTGGAAAGTGAAGTCAAGTGGGCCTTAGGAGCATCACCACGAACAAAGCTAGTGGAGGTGTTGGAATTCCAGTTGAGCTATTTCAAATCCTAAAAGATGATGCTGTGAAAGTGCTGCATTCAGTATGCCAGCAAATTTGGAAAACTCAGCAGTGGCCACAGGAGTGGAAAAAGTCAGCTTTCATTTCAATCCCAAAGAAAGGCAATGCCAAAGAATGCTCAAACTACCGCACAATTGCACTCATCTCACACGCTAGCAAAGTAATGCTCAAAGTTCTCCAAGCCAGGCTTCAGTAATACATGAACTGTGAACTTCCAGATGTTCAAGCTGGATTTAGAAAAGGCAGAGGAACCAGAGATCAAATTGCCAACATCCGTTGGATCATTGCAAAAGCAAGAGAGTTCCAGAAAAACATCTACTTCTGCTTTATTGACTATGCCAAAGCCTTTGACTGTGTGGATCTCAACAAACTGTGGAAAATTCTTCAAGAAAATTCAGGGTCAGGCCACCTGACCTGCCTCCTGAGAAATCTGTATGCAGGTCAAGAGGCAACAGTTAGAACTGTACGTGGAACAATAGACTGGTTCCAAATTGGGAAAGGCTGTATATTGTCACCCTGCTTATTTAACTTACATGCATAGTACATCATGAGAAATGCTGGACTTGATGAAGCACAAGCTGGAATCAAGGTTGCCGGAAGAAATATCAGTAACCTCAGATATACAGATAACACCACTCTTATGGCAGAAAGTAAAGAAGAACTACAGAACCTCTTGATGAAAGTGAAAAAGGAGAGTGAGAAAGTTGGCTTAAAACTCAACATTCAGAAAATGAAGATCATGGCATCTGGTCCCATCACTTCATGGCAAATAGGTGGGGATACAATGAAAACAGTGACAGAATTTATTTTGGGGGCTCCAAAATTACTGCAGATGGTAACTGCAAGCATGACATTAAAAGATGCTTGCTCCTTGGAAGAAAAGTTATAAGCAACCTAGACAGCATATTAAAAAGCCAAGATATTACTTTGCCAACAAAGGTCTGTCTAGTCAAGGCTTTCGAAGAAGGCAATGGCATCTCACTCCAGTATTCTTGCCTGGAAAATCCCATGGGTGGAGGAGCCTGGTAGGCTGCAGTCCATGGGGTCGCTAAGAGTCGGACATGACTGAGCGATTTCACTTTCCCTTTTCACTTTCATGCATTGGAGAAGGAAATGGCAACCCACTCCAGTGTTCTTGCCTGGAGAATCCCGGGGATGAGGGAGCCTGGTGGGCTCCCATCTATGGGGTCGCACAGAATCGGACACCACTGAAGTGACTTAGCAGCAGCAGCAGCAGTCAAGGCTTTGGTTTTTCCTGTAGTCATGTATGGATTTGAGAGTTGGACTATAAAGAAAGCTGAGCACCGAAGAATTGTTGCTTTTGAACTGTGGTGCTGGAGAAGACTCTTGAGAGTCCCTTGAACAGCAAGGAGATCCAACCAGTCCTTCCTAGAGGAAATCAATCCTGAATATTCATTGGAAGGACTTATGCTAAAGCTGAAACTCTAATACTTTGGCCACCTGATGCGAAGAACTGACTCATTGGAAAAGACTCGATGCTGGAAATGATTGAAGGTGGGAGGTGAAGGGGACGACAGAGGATGTGATGGTTGGACGGCATCACCGACTCAATGGACATGAGTTTGAGTAAACTCGGGGAGTTGGTGATGGACAGGGAAGCCTGGCTTACTGCAGTCCATGGGATCATAAGAAGTTGGGCATGACTGAGCAACTGAACTGAACTGAAGTCACTTCAGTCATGTCCAACTCTTTGGGACGCCATGGACTGTAGCCAGCCAAGCTCCTCTCTCCATGGGATTCTCTAGGCAAGATTCCTGGAGTGGGTTGCCATTTCTTCCTCCAGAGGTTTTTCCCAACCCGGGGATCGAACATATGTCTCTTACATCTCCTGCACTGACAGGCAGGTGGCTTTACCACTAGCACACCTGGGATGGACCTAGGTACTATAATGTTACTGTAATATTACATACAATATTAAAATCTTTTTTCCTCTCTAGAGGAAGTACATAGGTACAATCTTTGAATAAGATAGAAAGAATAATAAACTGATTATAAGACTTGAATAAGATGACTCTTCTCAGATGTTTTCTGCCTATTAGGATTTATGTCTTGAATATTCAATAATGAAAATGTATCATAAATCATTTAATAAAGGGAAAAATTGCTAGTTATTTTGCCACTTTAGTAACTCAAGCATAGTAATTGTTTTCTTTTTCATACAGAGTCAAGGTATATCTGAGTTTCTTTAACTTTATGTCATAGACATTTCCCCTGAAGATGTAAAATTTTGAATTACAATTTTATTGGTTGCATCAAATTCAGTTGAGGGGTTATGTCACAATTTATTTAACCAGCTTCCAATTTGAAAACTTTAAAATTGTTTCTAATTTTTCACTATTATGGAAAGCACTATGATAAATCTAGTTTTCTGTTTAATTTTCTCCACTTCTTCCCTTTTAGGGAACTAGTTCCGTAAAGTAAATTTCCTGGAATTGAGTCACTCAGTCTTATGAAATGAACTATTTGCTATTCTTGGTAGATACTAGAAAATTCCTTTCCAAAAAAGTTATCGATTTACATTCCCACCAGCATTGTTACTGTAAGCCATTTTTTATTGCAAACTTAGCAGCGGAAGGTGTTTTATGTCCTTTAAATTGAGGTTCTTTAGGGGAGATTTCTTTGAGGTGAAGTGTGGCTAAAAACCCACTGCTCAGCTATTGTGTGAACTCTGAGAGTCCATGAACTCATGCAATGAAAATTGAGGATGTCAGAGGCCTTTTTAGTTTGATCTGTCCCTCTGTGGCAGGTGTTGGATTATTACCCCCATGCCAGTGCTTTGGGGGACACAAACAAGTAGAATATGTTTGTCAAACATGTCAGTCAGAATTCCCATAAGACTTGGCCACAAAACGTGGACAGAGCTGGAATACAAAGGCCTGGCTCTTTGCCTGCCATCCCCTGCAAGGCTGGGGAGCCCATGAAAGAAAGGGCATCTCCTGGGTACGCTGCAGAGACTCTCTGGGTTCCAGAACTTTGCTTGGACACCTGGAATTCAAATTTCCACCACTGCTGAACCGGAATAAACAAATGTACCCCAGGGCCATCTTCTACTATTTCATTCTCTGAATGTGTCATTTGTAATGTTGAAATGTATTCTTCTGGAACACCACTGGACTTGAAAGTTGCCAAGGCATTGGAAACCATCTGGTTCAGACCTCTCAATCAAAGAGGAGGAAACTGAAGCTCAGGGAGTGGAAGGCTCTAAAGCTTAGGTTTCTTCATTCCCAAAGTCATGGTGGAACTTCCCAGGTGACTCAGTGGTAAAAGAATCCACCCGCCAATGCAGTAGATGCAGGAGACTCGGCTTTGATCTCTGGGGTGGGAAGATCCCCTCGAGGAGGAAATGGCAACACACTCCAGTAATCTTGTCAGAAAGAGCCCATGCACAGAGGAGCCCCATGAACTATAGTCCAGGGGGTCTTAAAGAGTTGACATGACTGAGCACACACTGATGTCACAGTAGTGCCCGTTTTCTCTATGCATTATTTCTTGATGATGAGATGTTTTCTTACAAAAACTGGTTCAGGACTCTCTTGCTAAATTAATCTATTAGTGGAATCTTCCTTGTTACCAATGACTGTTTCTGGTGTATCAGGCAGTAATTGTAAAACATGTACTGAGAAATAATGGGCATTAATCTCAGGAATTCCCTATAGTTCAGTTACAATGAAAGTAACATTTATTTAGCGCTCACCCTGTGCCAGACTCTCTTCCAAGTAATTGTCATGAACAAACTTATGTACTTCAACAGCTTTCTGAAATATATTTTATCATCATCTTTATTTTATAGAGAGTTAAGTTGAAATTTGTTTTTAAAAGTATATTAAATAATATAAGCTAAATTAAGCTGTGATAATAAACACCTGCAGATCTCATTGACTTACAGCAGTGAAGCTTAATTTCTCTTAAGTACATGTGCATTGTAAGTTTGTATGTATACATATATACTATAAAATACATGTATCTTATGTATATCTTTTATATATTATATTTCATTATGAATATTTATGCATTGTATATTTTAGATATTTGCATGTATTATATTGTATTTCACATATTGCATATCATAGCTTCATTTTAGATGCTTAGCCCCTGCTTGTTTCAACATGACCACCAGAACTACAAACTACTATATCTAAATGTTCAGCTAGAATTTTGTGTTTGAGTTCCAGGTTTGTATCTATAACTTCCTAATGACCATCGGCACTGGAATGTTCTGCAGGCACCACAAAATCAGCACTATCTCTCCCAGCTGAAAGCAGGTGTTATGGTCCCCCCAGTTCTTCTGTTCTCCAGTTTTACATCTCAAAACATCTCAGTTGCCATTTTTCAAGGTACTTTGATACTTTCTATTTTGAATAGAGGGCTCCCCTGATAGCTCAGTTGGTAAGTATCCACCTGCAATGTGGGAGACCTGGGTTCAATCCCTAGGTTGGGAAGATCCCCTGGAGAAGGGAAAGGCTGCCCACTCCCGTATTCTGGCCTGGAGAATTCCATGGACTGTATAGTTCATGGGGTCACGAAGAGTTGGACATGACTGATGGGGTTTGTATAATATTATTCACCCCTCCCCTTTTATTTATACTGTTGATGTTATAACTCCACAAATAAAAATGAGTTCTTTAGATTTAATTGTGATTTTTTTTCTACAATGAATTAAAAGCGTTTAGCAATTTCCATTTATACAAGCCAAATCTGATATTTAGAATACTCAGAAATGCTCAGAGATGAGGTAAAAATATCCCCAAAGCCTTTAATACATGCTTCAGAAATTATTACAGGATAAAGAATACCTTCCTATTTTGATAAACAACATGGTTTTGCTTTCATCCTTATTATTTACTTAAACAATTGGTTTATACGTGAATATAGGGCTTCCCAGGTAGCACTAGTGGTAAAGAACCTGCCCGCCAATGCAGGAGATATAAGAGATATGGGTTGGATCCCTGAGTGGGGAAGATCCTTTGGAGGAGGGCATGGCAGGTCACTCCAGTATTTTTGCCTGGAGAATCCCATAGACAGAGGAGACTGGCGGGCTGCAGCCCATAGTGTCGGGAAGAGTCAGACACGACTGAAGCGACTTAGCATGCCCACAGAGAATACATATAGTTTATTTTTCTTCAATAGGTGTTTGGCAAATTTTTTTTTAAATTAGCTTTTAATGTCAGGGAAGCTATTGAAGTAGACAAAATCCAACCACTTTCAGAGATTATCTAAGTTTTTATCTTTATTTTTTTTTAAGTTTTACTTCCTTTATTTGATGTCAAGTGCTCCAGGATTTGTTATAGTTTTCAACTGTAACATATACTTCATTCCATTGTACACTTTGTATCTTTAGAATAACATTCCTTTTACCTTATAGAAACTCTGTGCAGGGAAGGACCACAGCTTTCTTGTTGATTACTGTCCCCTCAGTAGTTAATATAATGTGTGGTACATAATGGGAACTAAATAAATATTTGCTGAATTAAAAAGGTAAACACAGTGGAGACCTGAGGGCAGTGACTATATAAAATTTGCTTCAGTTTTGTGCATAGCAGTTATTCCTGCTCAAAATACCACAGATTACTATAATTGATCTAAAAGCATTGGTGTTAGGGTGGGAAAAAGATTTTAGATCCGTTTAAGAGGTACAGACTGGTAAAATATAGTGAATGATGGGAAGATGGGAAAAATTAGGGGAAAATAAGAGTCTAGGAGTGTCTGCTTTGAGTGACTATGAGTAAGCGGTCATGGACTGTTCATAATAGTCTATTCCTTAGTTTTGTTAATAAAGTTTTATTGGATTTACACCACATGCATTCATTTACATGTTTTCTGTGACTTATTTTACACCACAATGGCAGAGTCAGGGAGTTGTGACAAAGACTATATGGCCCACAAGGACAAAAAACCAACTACCTGGTGCTTCAAAAAAAAAAAAAGGTTGAATCTTGCTCTACAGAATACGGATTTTTTTTGTCATTGTTGTTATTAGTGAAAGTGAAAGTTGCTCAGTTGTGTCAGACTCTTTGTGACCGCATGAACTATACAGTCCATGGAATTCTTCAGGCCAGAATACGGGAGTGGGTAGCTGTTCCCTTCTCCAGGGGATCTTCCCAACCCAGAAATCCAACTGGGGTCTCCTGCATTGCAGGCAGATTCTTCTATTATTATTAGAAGGGTGGCTATTGGGGCAAATAACTTATCTTTATTAATATGCTGAATTGGTGGTACCTGTGGAATATTTCAGTGAGAATGTTCATCAGGAGATGCAAGCCTGGACCTCTGGCATGAAATTCTGGCTAAACATACTGGTATGTTTACCTCCTCCAGGGAGCCTCCTCAGGGATGGAACCAGGGTTTCCTGTGGCTCTTGCATTGCAGGCAGATTCTTTGCCATTGAGCCACTGAGCCACTGGGGAAGATGGTACTGTTGGTGAGACATCATACTGAGATGTAGCTTAGGCGGTGAATCAGCAGTGTTCCATCCCACCCTGTATAAGCACGTGAAAAGAAGGCCAGGGGCGGATACAGCACATTAGCTTCCTCTTCCAGAGTGCAGTGTAGGGGGCCCGCTCAGCATGAGGCCCAGGCAGAGTCCTGTGTCGGCCACCACCCATTTTCTTCAGAGTGAGCAAGGCTGCTGCACATCCTCACGATCGGCCCCACGCTGAAATCAGAAGCACTCCTTTCAGTTTTCCAGTGCAGTTCTGCCAGCCCAACCACAGACCATCTCATACTGGTTGATTAAGAGGAGGAAAAACTAAATGTTGGTTATAATTTGAAAATGATGCCAGCCCTGGAGACGTGCAGCTCTGCCGTAGCCATCAGGGTCAAGCCTAACAAGGCAGCGCATGTCCTTTCCAGGCTGTTTCCCAGCTGGTAAGTGCATGTTGCTGTACTGCATGCGGTACAAAGCACTCAGCCTAGGGCAAGGACAGTTTGTTCCAACAGAGTGTGCAGGCCAGTTCCAACATGCCTTTGAATCCTCTTACTTCCGGAATGATTCACTTCCATTTCCTCTTTCGCCAAGTAGGGGAAATAGCAATCCCTCTCTCTCATCCTTGGTCAGTGTTGAAAGAATGAATATTTTGAAGGAGATGGAGAGTGTACAACCAGATGGATAGCGAGCTTCTGGAGGGAAGATGCTGCTGCCTTTATAGACTGGAAAAGTAGCAGAGACTCAGGTTGTTGAATAAGTGGGTTTTCAGAGAATAATTTACTCCAAATGTTGTATAGACTTTCTAATGTGGTGATCCATACCACAGGCATTGACTGTCTTAAAGAAGCAAGATTATTGGCAACTATGCTAAGATGGCCCTTTTTTTTTTCCTTACCCACTGGAGATAATGAACTTCATGCATGCAACTGATTTTTTGTTGTTGGTGGTGGTGAATTTACCTTAATAGATGGGAAATCCTGCTGATACCTCTGAATTTATGCCAGTACACATTCCTGAGCTGTATTTCTGGAAATGTTGCTTCAGAGCACACGTGTTTGAATTTTTCCAATTCCAGCAGAAGCCATTATGTGTGATAATGCAAAGTGCATTTTAAAGTGGGTGGAACAAGAGGGGAAAGAAAAAGACCCTCAATAGTATTGAGCAGATTTTCCTCCGATCTTGTTATTTTTTTAACTTCATTAAAAATTGTTGAATTTTATTTTTAACCTTGAATTTCCATACTCCTTTTTTGGATTTCATGTGTATGTAAGCACGTGCCCATGTGTGTATGAATGTTGTTATGTCCGAATGTGTATGTGTATCTATGCACCCCTGCCTGGCTGGAGTAAATTTCTGAGTCTGTGTGCGGGTAAATGTGGGTGTATTTTCCTGTGGATATGCTGTTCTGATGGAAGGAAATCTTAGATCCCACAAGAGCCACATGCCTATCAGAAGGGATCTTTGTTACGTTTTTCAGCACATGCATTTGCAGAATTAAAGAGTGTAGGAACCAGGACAACCACAGAACCCTCTGTGAACTATTCTGGGTCTCCACAAAGACCTTTAATTTTGCTATTGTATTTAGAGACAATGCATGGCTTTGCATAGTTGCACATGGTTATCTGCTCAGTGGTCTCAAAAGATAGACTAACACCTAGCTGAGATCAACTCATAGGCTAACCTAGCATCCACTGAACCTTAGTTGAATAATACATTTCACTTGAGAGTTTTGTTTGCTGTTTGTTTTCCTCCTGGCTCACTCTTGGCCCAGATTCAAGATAAACTTTGCTGCCTTTCTGCCTGCTGTGCTTAATTTTCTGTGGTACCTAAAATGCTGGATTTGTAGCCTTTTTCGTTTGGCTGTGGTTTGGCTTCTCCTTTCCAATTCAACGTTCAAGTTTCCTCTCTGTGTGCAGGACTCAGAAATGTTTCACTTGAGAGTTTAAGTTTCATGATTTTAATTATTCACATCGTCTAAACTTGGCTTTGAAATCAACCATATCAGGCATGACAATTCACCCAAGAGTCTGAAATGGAATAAAGAAAGCAGAGATGAGGCGACATCTGGTGCCAAACCACCCCTGCGAGGTGCCCATATGTTTATGAAGGGGGCGAGGGAGGTGGAGGGGGCTTGGTTGGAAACAGAGGAGAACTAACATATATGAAGCACATACGATGAGATAAGCGCAGAGTGTGAGATATCTTGTACACTTCACGGTCCCAAGAATCCTTTTGGAAGTAGGAATTTCCCAAATTATTTTTCAGTTCCTGCTTGCATTTCTATACATGTGTGCTCCAGGCTGGGTGCTGTCGTTGCAGTGGGGTTAATAAAAAATACTACTCTAACACTGTGAGTTAAACAAAAGTGTGCGTTGTGTTATGTGTCTTTCTCTTTCTCCTTCTCCCTTTCTCTCTTTCTCTGTCTCTCCCTCCCTCCATCTCTCCCTCCCCCTCTGATATCCAGAAGTTTTTGTCTCTCTGGGTGTTTTCTGATTCCCATTAACAAATGCCACCCTGGTTTTATGAACTGAAGCTAAAAACTGCCAGCTCAGGTTTTGGGTTTTTTTTTTGGCCACCAGTTTTTTATTGTTCAACTGTTTCCTGCCCACTATGTGTGGGTTCTTTCTATAATGAAGCAACAGTCTAACATTAAGGATACTACAGAATCAGATTCAGAAAGTTCTGTAAACACACATTTGAAACTATAATACCCAGGAGAGAGAAGCTTCTCCAATCTCTTCCCGTCCAAGGCTTTTTCATTTTTCAAACTCTTCTTTAATAAAGTCACATGCTATCAAGACACCATACATGAGCTTTTCTGCATGGGAGGGTAGATGCATATAAAACTTATTTGTTTTATTATAAAGGTGTAAACGTATTGAAAAAAGAAGGCAGTAAAAATAAAACATGCATCACCTAATCAACCCGAAAGAACTCTACTAACATTTTCATGTGTTTCCTTTCCCTCCCTCCATCCCTTCCCTCCTTCCCTCCATCCCTTCCCTCCTTCCCTCCATCCCTTTCCTCTCTCCTTCCCTCCTTCCTTCACTTCCTCTCCTTTCCACTCCATCCCTTCCCCTCCCCTGTTTTCTTCCTTCCTTCTTTCCTTTCTTCCTGTCTTTTTCTTCTTTTCTCTCCACATACTGTAAAAAAAAAACGTAGCCCCTGTCTTGGACAGAACAACTCTTGAGATACAATCATAGAGCAAAATTGCTTCACCTCTTCCACTGTCTTTTTACAGTTAATTAGAAGAAATAGTTCTTCCTCTGCCCTAAACTGAAAGACTGAGGAATCTCATGATTGTGCCTAAGCGATAAGAGAGCTGATGGTCTCTTTTTCAACAAACACACAATTGCAATTCGGAGATTACAGTTCCATGTCCCTTATGGTAATCAAAGCTTTGATTTTAAATTGTCTTCTGCACGTCCCTAGCTAGACTAGCTGCCACTGGAAACCCTGAAGAAGGCAAAGGGGGTGCAGCTGACTTCCACTCTCAGTTTTTGCCCTTCACTTTTGTTCTTTTCTGACCTTTCCATGGTTTGAAGTCAGGGGAAGAAACAGAAGTTCCTTAGTGACTGCCACTGTCCAAGGTGGACTTCCCACTCCCTGGTCAGGCAAACGCTGAAATCGTTGCTCTCATTGACCATTAATTTGTTCTTTTATGTAAAGTTTAAAAATAAAATAAAATTTAAAAAAACAAAACAAAACAAAAAAAAAACACTAAAAAAAAAAAAAAAAAAAGACACTCCTGTCGCCACAAGATGCTCCCAGGGTCTTCTGTCTGCAGTTTTCTTGTTGCTGGTGATGTCCTCTCCTTCTCCAACTCATGTTGACTGCTTTCTCAGTCCCTAGTAATCCAGCACCGCCTTCAGCTTCTCTCTAGTGGGACTGTCTACCCTCCATGAGTCTTGGTGAGTAGGACTCCAACCCCACACCAGTTCTCTCACTCCCTCTTGATAGCTGTTCAATGAGAAACACACATTCTTCGCTCCTGCTGGAGTGATTGCCCTCCAACACAACCTACCACCAGCAGAGCTAGCCACACTCGCTCCCTCCATTGAGATTTTCCACTGTGTGGCTCCCAAAGTCAAGAAACATATGTCAAGTTTCTGGGTGGTGCTGTTGAAACTCTTCTCAGTAGGCTTGAGAAGAGTTTCAGGGCACTCTCTCTCCAGCACACACACACACACACACACGCACGCACACACGCACACGCACACACACGCACGCACACACACACACACGCACACACACACTGTTGACACACATGGAGAGTACTCACACTGCAGCAGCAGTTTTCTCCAAAGATATTCTCCCTCAAAATTCCTCTTTCTCAACTTTCAAAACTGGATATTTTCATATTCTAAAGGTGAATAGGGATTTAAAGAGTAACAGCCTTTTTAATAACCATTTCCTTTAGAAATTTGCATCTAGACCTGGAATCTCACTTTGAAATGTTGTATCTGTCAAATCTTAGTAACAATCAACTCTCATGATTTAACATTTTCACCAGCTTATATTATCCTTGTGTTCAAATAGCATTTATCTTCATTATGATCCTATAGCATTATTTCCAAAAATATGATTTTTAATGGTGTTTTAGTACTAAAATGAGTTTCCTATTGCTGCTGTTACAAATTACCACAAACTTTGTGGTGTAAAACAACGAAAATTTATTGCCTTGTAGTTCTGGAGGTCAGAAGTCCTAAATCACTCTCAGTGGCCTCAAATCAAAGCATTGGCGAGGCTGTAGCTTCTTCTGAAAGTTTCAGAGGACAATATGTTTCTTTGCCTTTTCCAGATGCCTACATTCCTTGGCTTGTGGCCCTGGATTACTCCAATTTCTGTTTCCATCATATTGCTTCCTCTCTCTCTCTGCACTGTCAGATTGCCTGCTCTCACTCTGAGTCTTTTGACCATACCTCTGTGATGACATTGCACCCATCCAGATAATCCAGGATAATCTCTCCATCTCAATATTCTCATATCTTCAAATTACTCTTTGCTGTGGAAGGTGACATGTTCATGGGTTCTGAAGACCAGGACCTGGATGTTTAGAGGGGCAACAGGGGCTACACCCACATTTTGGATGTTTCACAATTTAACTAATTTTATTTTCAATTCTTTTTTAAAAATATTATTAAAAGTGCTATCGTGAGATTCCTAATAAATGAAAACATTTTTATGAATTTCTCTGATGGTTTCCTCAGTCAGTGTAAGTTCCTAGAAGTGGAGTTATTGGGTAAGAACATTTTGAGGACTTTTGATTCACCTTGCCAAAATCCTTTCTAGAAACATTTTGTAAAATTTTAACTGTTTCATATATAGAAGTCATGCCCTATTTTCAAGACAATGTAGATATTTGCTATCATTTATTTTTAAATAATTGTTTTCCTTGTTCCACTTAGATCTGTAAAATATGGAATTTGAACTGTTGACTAGTAAACTGAGGATCATAAAAGTATTTTTCTCCCCATCCTTTTAGCCATGTTCCCTAAAATATTTTGGTGAATATTATTGAATTTTATTTCTTCCTTTGCTGTGTAGTAAGTTCTATACTATTTTATGATTGTTCTAGAACTTTGTTATTTTTGACTGATACAGCTGTCTAGTCTTATGACAATATGTTCCAGTTTTAATGATAATAATATTATGTATGCTTTGGTAAGTGAACTGTATTTTATTTCTCTTGTTTTAAACTTGTTCTGCACTATTTTATTCCTCTAGTCATTCCTTCTGAATAACTTTGCACTCATTTCCCTAATGTAAAAACTATGATCATAATAATCTATGATTATGATAATCTCATATATTTATTTAGAAAGATCTGGCATCATTGTTCATTCATCTCATCTGGGAACTTAAAATATCTCTTGATTTTGTAAAATTTTAATTTGAGTTTCTATAAAATTTTAAAGTTTCATTTCCATAGATCACACAATTTTATTAAAGCTATCTAGGAGTATATTTTAATATGAATATAATCAATCTTTTCCACTATATTTTTAAAATAGATATTATTGCTAAATAGAAAAGTTATTGATTTTATTCTTAATCTTAATTACTAATTTACTGGCTAATTTACTCAGCTCTCTTATTAGTCCTAATAGTTTTTCCCTGACTTTTTATCCTTTACCTTGACAATATGTAGTCAGTCATTTAAAAATAATAATTTTATGTCCTTTCCCCCGGGATTCTTGCTTTATTTTTCTGATTCTTGCTTTATTGTATTGGCTAAGGTATCCAGAAAAATAATAAGTGTTAATGTAATTGATGGTATCCTTGTCTTTTTTAATTAATACATTAATTTTAATGCTTCTGGCATTTCACCATGAACTCGGGCAAAGTAGGTTTTGTCCTCATGGAAGCACTGAAATATTGTTCTAATTACATCCCCTGAATATCTTCATTAGAATTATTAGAAAAATGTATGTCAATAGCCCAGAAATATAACAGACAACTTTTATGCATTTGCAACAGCATTTTAGGACAAAGAAAAGAACATGTGCTTTGGAGTCGGGGCACTTGGGTTTGAATGTTTGTTCTAGCACTTACTGGGTGGGCAATTTGCACAAAACACTTTCAGTTTTTATTTCTTTCTTTTTTTCAGTGTAGGTGATAATACTCCTTTATAAGACTGCATTGAAGATTCAATAAGATATCGGAAAAATACCGAGAGCAGTGCCTGGTAGATAGTAGGGTCTGAGCATGGAAGATATCTTGTGTACATTGTTTTGTTCTGCAAAACATGGATTGCAAACCTGCAGGATGAATTTTAATAAGAAAGGCGAAACCTTGCTGGTGACCTCTATGGACTTCGTCCTCTGTGCCTGCATGCTAAGTCTCTTCAGTCCGACTCTTTGCGACCCCATGGACTGTAGCCCACCAGGCTCCTCTGTCCACGGGGATTCTCCAGGCAAGAATACTGGGGTGGGTTGCCATGCCCTCCTCCAGGCGATCTTTCTGACCCAGGGATCGAACCCGCACTCTCTTACGTCTGTCTCCTGCATTGACAAGTGGGTTCTTTACCACTAGCGCCACTGGGGACGCCCTTGTCCTCCACTTATATACAAACTAAATGGTTAGTACAGTCTCTCCTAGTTGGGAAATTTCTGAAAATTCTATTACTGTCTAATCAGAGCCACAGTAGCACCCATTTCTCAGATTCTGGGGCAAAGTGGCTGTCAAAGCAGTCCTTGACCCAGTAGGATTTCTGCAGAAGGAAGAGGAGAAGCCACTGGGAGCCTGAGTAGCAGCTGTATTTTCCTCGCTGGCCCCTCCTCTGGGAGCAGAACTGCGTGTTGCTGCAGTGGTACTGTACTGTTCTACTGCATGGATTCATAGTTAGCATTTTTCTTCCAGGCACATTTAAAACATTTGGCTCACATCCGACTTGAGCTGTTTTATAAGGGCAATAACCGAGACCAGGGTGTGCTCTTGTCAGCAAGCAAAGCACGCAGCAGAGGCTGCCAAAGAGTTTCCTGCTCAAGGGGCCACCCATCCTTGGCTGCAGGACACACGGCTGGAGCTCATGGCAACTTGCACACAGCAAGAGCTGGAACTTTCTGTTCTCAGGGCTCGTGCTTTGGATTCCATCCTTCAGGCCTGCTGCATTGATCAGTGGAGGCTGTTGTGTTTGCGCTTGTTTGGGACTAGCTCAGAACACATGTCGCAGCACTGGTTCAAGGATTAATTCAAAGGCTTGGAGCTGGGAACATTCTCTTTAAAGACAAGTGAGAGTTAGCTAGCAGACACAGAGTTCCCACGAATCAGCTGAAGGGGAGACAGGCATCCCCTTCAGCCCACTCTCTGTGAATTAACTTCTGGAATGGGCAGACAGCATAGATGCCAAGTAGAAGGTTCCAACACTACCACCCCACCCTCTTTGAAGTCCACCTTGGCAGGAGCCGATCTCTTTTCATGTGTTATTTGTTGCCAAGGACTGTGACGGGGAGGACCTGTAGCAGATCGCTGAGGCTGTTTTTTCAGGATTTCCTTTGATTGGAAGCTGTAGGCTGTGCCTTCTGCCACTGGCTCCGTCACAGAGCAGAGGGCTCGGCATGTGCCCCAAGTGACAGCTGCCTTGCCAACACAAAGGAGGTGCTGGCTGTGAAAGCGCCTTGAGCTCTAAAGAACTGCGCAAGGGGGGGATATTGTTACTGCTTCCCTTGCCAGTAGGGAGGCAGTGTGATGTTATGAGTAGAAAGAACAAAGGCTCAAGCCCAAGAGATGCAAGCTGAAATGTCAGCTTTTTCATTGAATCGCAGTGTCCTCTTGACCTCAGTCTTCTCATCTGTAAAATGGCCGTGAAAACATTGATTCCCGCCCCTCTCCCAGATCTTTTAGTCAGGAATTAATAAGATAGATATGTAGAGTGTTTAGCTCCTTTCTTCTGAATTCCAAAGTTGGTCCAGAAATTTTAACGCAGTCTGGGTTGCTCTTTATGTTGTTGTTCAGTCATCAGGTTCGACTTTTTTGTGACCCCATGGACTGCAATATGTCAGGCCTCCCTGTCCTTCACTATCTCCTGGAGTTTGCCCTTAATATTCTCTTTATCATCTGCATTTATTCATTATTCACTCAATCAGCATTCAATACAAAAGTTGGACCACTTAGGTGCCTTTAAAATTTTAGGTGGTGTTCTTTCTAAGTGCTAGGAATAAAAAAAAATACATAGTCAAGACATGGCTATCTCAAAGATAAAAAAATGAAAATGACATTAAAAATGTAAAGGATGTTATGGTGGTCGAAGATTCAGGAAGTAAAAGGTAAACAAAGGTATATACCTTTATATGAAAATACTTGTACAAATTTATGGAGTAACAGAGATTTTATGGCAGAAGGGACATTTAACCAAGGGATGACATCAGTAGATAGAGAGCAACATAACACATTTCAGAATTTAGAGACAAGGACCCTTTGAAACATGATTGAGAGTGATTCACGCTTAGAGATGGACAGTCAGTCCAAGGGCTGCTGTGGAAAGGATAAAAATGTCATCTTATCAAAGAATGCAGGTAATGAAATTCAACCAGGTCTTACTCAGCTGAACTGCCTTTCCCAGTTGGGTGCAAGGATAGGCTTAGTCAATCATGGCCTGCCTGAAAGCTTGAATTGGGATTGGACCGCAGAAGGATAGATTCTGTCTCCTTTTCCTACTTCTGTAAGACCTGCTTCTATTTCCCCTTGTCTATTTTGCTACTGCATTCATCCAATCTTTAGGTTGAGCAAAGGATTCCAGGCTAAATTAAGACTCTCTAAACCATGCAGTGTACCCTATTACCTAGGAAGAAATTTTTTGAAAGGTGAGTTTCATTGCTGGTAACAGGAATTTGCATTGTGATTTACAGAATTTCTTCTTCTTTGCCTTCCCCTTCATTGTCTGAGGATACCTGTTGTCCCAGGAGCTCCTTGAGAGCAGAGACTTTGGCCAGTCATCATTTTACCCTGAGTAATTAGTGGAATACTGGACAGACAGTTGCTATTCATGTACTACTCAATACTGCCATCCAAATGATCACCTTAGTATACATATTTGACTAGCTACTTGCCCAATGCTACTTAATATTCTCCAGTAAAAGCTTATAGAGGATCTGGCACTGGGTGTGGGGATGAGGAAGGAATATTAAACACAGCATGAGACTAAGAAGGAACATCTCCTTTCCTTATGATGCAAGTTGCAGTTTAATATCAAAAGAATTGACCGGACAGCCAAGTTGTAGAAGGAGTATACCAGGAGGAAGACTAGAGACAAACGATGGACAATCATTCTAAGTAGACAATAGACATGGTCTTCTTTAGGGTTTCTGCTCCTACTCACAGAACTTACATATTTTCATCACAGGTCTCCTGAAAATATTCTGAGGAGATAAAGATGCTTGGATATTAATTGTTCTTTCTAGTAAAAAGTCGTTTTAAGGAACTCTACTGGGTCCAGAACGATACCAGAATATCCACTTTAATAACACCTTTTACTAGGGAAAAGTCGTGGGAACCCAGGATGGTATAGAATGCTCAAACCAGATTAATAAGTAAAATTGCTGAGGTCACATTTATGCATCAGGAAACAAATTCAAAGAAAGGAAATGAGTTAACCAAATTCTCACAGAGGTTATTGCCTTGGATCAGGGCCCATATTCTTAAGCTCCTCATCAAATACCGTTCATACTAAGATCATGTGTGAAATGACATCTTTTATCTAATTTAAGCTTGAGTTGAATCACAATACTGTACTAGAACAATTTACCCAGTTTATAAACAAGGTACCTGAGTCTTGCAGAGACTATCTGAGCCTTTATGCCCTCAAGGTCATTTAGGATCCACTCATTCCTTGATTTCACCTTGAATGAGCGTCTCATAGCTGTCCCCTTAGTGATAGGACAGTGATAGTGATAATGGGAACACGCTTCATGTTCCTGCTGTTCCATCTCAGGGGATCCCATGAAATAACGCCTGGCTCTCCACCGTTTACAAATTGTATGTGGTATCAAGCATAACGATTGTCATTTAATCCTCTGGCTAATAGACTCCTGAAATTATCTGGGGAAAAATACAACTAAATCTCTTCTTGGGTAGATACTCAACTTGATATATAATTTCTCTGGATTTAAATCACAAGTATAGTATCCATGTATATTAATGTATATTATCTGAAGTTGAATCAACCTGATCAAAAAGACTATTCCTTTTATAACTTATGATTGATAACAATTTTTTTTTACCCATGTATTTACTGCCCTTATCAATGTAATAAGAATGCCATCTACAAGTGTACAGCACTTGAGTGTGCATTGCCTAATTACTCATCAAATTAAACTTTAATTCTTGGAGGCCATCATGGATACCACAGGAAGTGATTTTGGAAATCAACTTTTTTGCACGATCGTTATTTGTCAGTAGTGGGTTTGTTCACATCAACACCATATCTTACAAATTAGAAAGGTAGTCAGAGCTGGATGAATGTGGAGGAAATGTGATAGCCTGATTGTTTCCAGTATCTGTGGGTATGAGGCACTGGAGGGTGAGAGAGTAAATATGTACAGGTCCATGTTTATGAAAAAAAAGTAGCAAGTCAAATAAAAGGGAAAATTTCTTCTGTGTTAGGTGGCCAAGGTGAGGTCAGTATCAATATTGGCATTGGCACTGCCAAGTTCATGTTTTGCATGAGGCTAATTTAATCAAGATGTATTGGTGACAAAAGGCTTATCAAACACAGAATGTTTTATTACATAGGTTGGTTTGTTTGACAAAAGTGACACCCATCTTCTTTCACAATGCTACTGCATAATTCATATCCGGCCTTGCAAAATTTTATATTGACAGCCAAGACTGAAGTATACAAATTTATTGAACATTTGACATGCTTCTCATCATTAAAAAAAAAAAAAGAAAGATGTTTCTTTTCTCAGGAATCAGGGATGTTTATTTTTATCCCACATAAACAAAATGTGTTAATATAATAAGGGTTACGTAGATGTATAACCTGGGAGTTCTAACACATATTTATTGAATCTGGCAATATTTTATATACTAAGAGAAGTACAGATATTGTTGTCCTGTTTTTACTGTTTGGTAAAAGCAATGGCACCCCACTCCAGTACTCTTGCTGGGAGAATCCCATGGATGGAGGAACCTGGAAGGCTGCAGTCCATGGGGTCGTTGAGGGTCGGACACGACTGAGTGACTTCCCTTTCACTTTTCATTTTCATGCATTGGAGAAGGAAATGGCAACCCACTCCAGTGTTCTTGCCTGGAGAATCCCAGGGACGGGGAGCCTGGTGGGCTGCCGTCTATGGGGTCGCACAGAGTCGGACACGACTGAAGCGACTTAGCAGCAGCAGCAGTTGTGAGTGGTAGCTCCAGATTTCTGTGTAGAGAGATTTGAGGGGGTGTATTCTGATTGCTTAAGGAGTCAGAGGACTTGTAGCAGTACTTTTCTGTGGCAAGCATGCTATTCTGACATCTTCTTTGTGTTTATTTGTGTTGATTTGGAGATGGAGGTGTTATGGAGATTAGGGGTTGATCCTTAATTATTCTCACCCCAGCCTTTCTGTCATCAAGAGGGTTTGGAAACATACAGGCAGTGCCTACTGACCTATGGGCCCACTGGTATATGGGCAAACAAATTAGGATAACTCTACTCCCAATGCCCATCTCTCAGCTACCTGAAGAGAATATCAAGAAAGGCACTTCTGCCTGACGCCATATGTAAAGACAGCTTCCCTCTAACCCCATGTGGTATCCGAGGGAAGTAAGTGGCTCAAGATTCTAGGGCCCCAGTTTAAAAACCAGCTATTAAAGATTGTTTAGGCAAAAGGGATGGATGGGCTGGCAGATAGCATCGTTATACTCACGTGTGCTTCTAAGAGACATCTTATGTGGTTGAGCTATATCACAAAACCCAGGTTTATGTATAGTATTAATATAACCTCTTTGTTTTGTTAGGGGTGGAGCTAATCTGATCTATGGCAGGTTGACTCTGGAGCATCAGTGTCTTCCTGAGCCTGTTGTTCATTTCATTTCAGTTCAGTTCAGTTCAGTCACTCAGTTATGTCCAACTCTTTTCGACCGCCTGGACTGCAGCTGGCCAGGCCTCCCTGTCCATCACCAACTCCTGGAGTTTATGTCCATTGCATCAGTGATGCCATCCAACCATCTCATCCTCTGTCGTCCCCTTCTCCTCCCGCCTTCGATCTTTCCTAGCATCCGGGTCTTTTCAAATAAGTCAGTACTTCACATCAGGTGGCCAAAGTATTGGAGTTTCAGCTTAGACTCTCTGAAATGGGTAATATAATTCCAGCTAGATTCTTTCTGATCTCTCAACATCTTCCCTGACAGAAATGCCAAAATCCACAATCATAATATTAACAGTAACCATCTTTTACACCTCTCTTATTTGGCAGTGATTAAGGAAACTTGACATTTGTTCCTTACAGCATTCCTGAAATGGTAGTATTAAAAACCACACAAAACCGTGGTTCAAATAGGTGATATGATTTGCTTTCAGCTGTACAGCTAGTAAGTTTCTGTAGCTTTGGGCAAGTTTTGACTCCTTCACTTAAAGAAGGGTCTTTTAAGGTGGGTGAAGTTCAAAGATAGTAAATGGTGACTGAGCTTGAGGATGGAAATTTCTCTGTGAAGGAACAGAGGGGTTAAAACCTGAGGCCAGAAAGAGGAGGTGAGGCAAGAAGAGGCAGAGAGAAGCTGCTTCCCTGGAAAGTGATTCAGCACTGTCTGGACTCACTCTTGACTTTCTCATTTTTCCGTTCACTGCTTGCTCCTCTTAGACCTTCTTTAGCAGAATTAAATAAGGTTAGAAGCTCTTGTCCTGTCTTCAGAAGGTCTGGGTTGGTAGACCTAGATTAGGTCAGCTCCAGGCTTTGGGGAAAGCCCTTTGCACTTGCGTTGACCTGCTTTCTCTTCCTGGGCTGCCTTTTCCTCTGCAGAAGAGTGCTCAAATTTGAGGAACTAAGGTACCAATTTAAGTGGTGACATGCTGATAAAAGTTTAACAACAAAAGGATATAAGACAAGAGAAAAGAAAACCAAGTCCCGATTTATAGCATTTGCCAAATTCTGTGGTGTGAATATCCTCATCATGACCGATATCAAACAACCAACTTGACATCAGTTGACTCACAGAATTCCTGAAAATTTAGCTATCTGTCCACACAAAGCCAGTACAAGCTTCTCCAGGACAACACTGGTTAGAAAAATGGCAAAGGAGAGCAGGAAACCAGCTAAGGCATTTTCCATACAACTCAGCCTGGATCATCAAGGATCTACAGAAATATTTAGGCCTAAGTTGCATAGTTACAAAGACTGTGTGTAGCTTGGACTCTATCCTTGGGATATTTATTTGCCTTAGAAACTGCAAGGGTGACAGGTCAAAATAGGATGTCCAGAATTCTCTAATATTCTTATATTTCTCTGTCTCTCAACAGACATCTGTGTATGTGTGTGTATTGGAGATCAAACCAGTCTATCCAAAGGAAATCAACCCTGAATAGTCAATGGAAGGACTGATGCTGAAGCTGAAACTCCAATATTTTGGCCACCTGATGTGAAGAGCCAATGCATTGGAAAAGACCCTGATCCTGGGAAAGATTGAGGGCAGGAGGAGAAGTGGGTGACAGAGGATGAGATGGTTGGATGGCATTATCTACTCAATGGACATGAGTTTGAGCAAACTCCAGGAGATAGTTAAAGACAGGGAAGCCTGGCATGCTGCAGTTCATGGAGTCACAAAGAGTCGAACATGACTTAGCAACTGAATAAGAACAGCAACGTGTGTGTATATGTATGCACATATCCTCACAAATGTACAAACTCCCCATTGTATTAACCCAGTTTATAAGCTCCAACCTAAGTAGAGCAGATGTTGAGATATTGGGCAGTAATGAAATAGCCATATATTTGATTCCCAGCTCTTTTACTTAGGCAAGTTACATTAAACTCAGTTTAGTGTAAATGTACATATACATTTCTTTATATGTAAATTAGGGATAGTAAGTACCTGGGCTTCCCTCATAGCTCAGTTGGTGAAGAATCTACCTGCAATGCAGGAGATTTGATTCCTGGGTCAGGAAGATCCCCTGGAGAAGGAAATGGCAACCCATTCCAGTATTCTTGCCTGGAGAATCCCATGAACAGAGGAGCCTGGTGGGCTACGTCCATGGAATTGCAAGAATCAGACACAACTAAGTGATTAAACCAGCAGTAAGTACCTGATAGGCTTGGTCTAGAGATTAAAGAAGAGAGTAGTGGTTTAAAATTTGTTAACATCCAGTAAATAGTAGCTGCAGTTTTTATTTTCCCCATACCCACTGTGATGAATTCTCAGCTGTTATCAACATCTTTCCTCCCTGTCCTCTATGGACACCTCAGGAATAAGCTGCAAAGTACATGAAGGCAGAGTGACATTTATTTGGTTCCTGTTTAAACTGAGTGATAGGGGTGTTGCTAATCTTGTGCATTTTTTATTAAATTATTTTCCCACACATTCAAATGATAATCGTTGTCACCCTTTACAGGCCTGGGAACCGAGCTTATCTGCTTTGCCACAAAATGGTACCTGCCTGAGTAAACACAAATACAGAAAGCGGAGACAAAGTCTTTGCTCAGCATTTGTAACCGAATTCGCTAAAGCAAACACACAATATGGCCTCCAGGCTTAGCCTTCCAGAGCAATTTTAATCCCAAAAGCAATGATTTATACGTCTTTAAGATGCAAATAAAACATTGTTCAATTGTCCCAGGGGGTATCTTAAATCCTTGAAGAAAGAACCGGAGGGTCAGTTAATATGGATACGTATTTAGAAATGAAAATAGTTCCTGAGAACGGAGGATAGAGGCTAATGGCTAATCGTTCTCTATAACTTGATACATTTATTTTTAAAAAATTAGTTTCCATTTTTATCAATGAGATTCACACACGTAGTTTAAAGAATCAAATAATTCTACTTGCAAGTATGTACACTCATTCTTTTAGTTTATTCTTTCATATTTGCTTCATATCATCTAAATTACATGCTTAGAATGCTACTTAATTTTTATTTTAATTTAGGGATTGTAAATTAACTTTTAATTATGGAAAATGAGGATTTAGATCTCTTTCACCCTCTGCTACACTTAATCCAGGCACACTTTTGACTCCCTTTTTAGCCCAAGATAACTATGCTCTAACTGTGGTTTGACCAACTTTCAGTATTTACATTTCGATGATTATATAAATATTATTCAGACTTGATTCATGTTATACATTTCTATTCCTGCACAATCTTTTGGTCTTCCAAAAACTTTTCCTTTTGGCTTAAATTTCTACATACATATCACTAATTTATCCCTCAATTTGTCTCAAGTTATGACTACTCTCTTAATATGGTCAAATACATTAGCTAATACTGATTTCATCTTGAAGAAATACCTCAGAGGCCTCTGAAGTTCTCTTATGTAGACAGGTTGTTCTCTAGACCCCTTGCATGGTTGACAGTTTGGGACTTTCACCTTTATCTTGGTGACTCCCCTTTGCCTGTCTCCCATGTTGGACCCACTGTTCCCTGGATTCTAGTTCTTTCTTCATTTTCTCTCTCTTGGTGGTGTACATTCTCAAATAGCTTCCTAAGGTGTTACAGTCAGTCATTTTTTGGAGACCTTTTAAGTTTGAAAAGGGCTTCCCTGATAGCTCGGTTGGTAAAGAATCCACCTGCAGTACAGGAGACCCCAGTTCAATTCCTGGGTCAGGAAGATCAGCTGGAGAAGGGATAGGCTACCAACTCCAGAATTCTGTCCTGGAGGATTCCATGGACTGTATAGTCCATGGGGTTGAAAAGAGTCAGACACAACTGAGTGACTTTCACTTAAGTTTGAAAATGTCTTTATTTTACTATCTCAGTTAATTGATGGCTTGGCTAGGTATAGGGGCTGCCCTGGTGGCTCAGATTGGAAAGAATCTGCCTGGCATGCTGGAGACCTGGGTTCAATGCCTCGGTTGGGAAGATCCCCTGGAGGAGGGAATGGCTATCTACTCCAGTATTTTAGCCTGGAGAATCCTGTGGACAGAGGAGCCTGGTGAGCTACAGTCCATGGGGTCATAGAGAGTCGGACAAGACTGAACAATTAACACTTTCACATTCACTTGGCCAGGTGTAGCATACTCATCAAGAGACCAATTTTGAATCAGTCCAGTTCAGTTGCTCAGTCGTGTCTGACTCTTGGCGACCCCATGAACTGCAGCACGCCAGGCCTCCCTGTCCATCACCAACTCCCAGAGTCCTCCCAAACCCATGTCTATTGTGTCGGTGATGCCATCCAACCATCTCATCCTCTGTCATACCCTTCTCCTCCTGCCCTCAATCTTTCCCAGCATCAGGGTCTTTTCAAATGAGTCAGCTCTTCACGTCAGGTGGCCAAAATATTGGAGTTTCAGCTTCACCATCAGTCCTTCCAATGAACACCTAGGACTGATCTCCTTTAGGATGGACTGGTTGGATCTCCTTGCAGTCCAAGGGACTCTCAAGAGTCTTCTCCAACACCACAGTTCAAAAGCATCAATTCTTCAGGACTCAGCTTTTTTTATAGTCCAACTCTCACATCCATACATGACCACTGGAAAAACCATAGCCTTGACTAGACGGACCTTTGTTGGCAAAGTAATGACTCTGCTTTTTAATATGCTGTCTAGGTTGGTCATAACTTTTCTTCCAAGGAGTAAGCATCTTTTAATTTCATGGCTGCAATCACCTTCTGCAGTGATTTTGGAGCCCCCCCAAATAAAGTCTGCCACTGTTTGCACTGTTTCCCCACCTATTTGCCATGAAGTGATGGGACTGGATGCCATGATCTTAGTTTTCTGAATGTTGAGCTTTAAGCTAACATTCTCACTCTCCTCTTTCACTTTCATCAAGAGGCTTTTTAGTTTCTCTTCACTTTCTGCCATAAGGGTGGTGTCATCTGCATATCTGAGGTTATTGATATTTCTCCCGGCAATCTTGATTCCAGTTTGTGCTTCTTCCAGCCCAGCGTTTCTCATGATGTACTCAGCATATAAGTTAAATAAGCAGGGTGACAATATATAGCCTTGACGTACTCCTTTTCCTATTTGGAACCAGTCTGTTGTTCCAAGTCCAGTTCTAAGTCTTCCTTCCTGACCTGCATACAGGTTTTTCAAGAGGCAGGTCAGGTGGTCTGGTATTCCCATCTCTTTCAGAATTTTCCACAGTTTATTGTGATCCACACAGTCAAAGGCTTTGGCATAGTCAATAAGGCAGAAATAGATGTTTTTCTGGAACTCTCTTGCTTTTTCCATGATCCAGTGGATGTTGGCAATTTGATCTCTGGTTCCTCTGCCTTTTCTAAAACCAGCTTGAACATCTGGAAGTTCTTGGTTCACGTATTGCTGAAGCCTGGCTTGGAGAATTTTGAGCATTACTTTACTAGCGTGTGAGATGAGTGCAATTGTGCGGTAGTTTGAGCATTCTTTGGCATTGCCTTTCTTTGGGATTGAAGTGAAAACTGACCTTTTCCAGTCCTGTGGCCACTGCTGAGTTTTCCAAATTTGCTGATATATTGAGTGCAGCACTTTCACAGCATCATCTTTTAGGATTTGAAATAGCTCAACTGGAATTCCATCAGCTCCACTAGCTTTGTTCATAGTGATGCTTCCTATGGCCCACTTGACTTCACATCCCAGGATGTCTGGCTCTAGGTGAGTATGAGTGATCACACCTTCATGATTATCTGGGTCATGAAGATCTTTTTTGTACAGTTCTTCTGTGTATTCTTGCCACCTCTTCTTAATATCTTCTGCTTCTGTTAGGTGCATACCATTTCTGTCCTTTATTGAGCCCATCTTTGTATGAAATGTTCCCTTGGTATCTCTAATTTTCTTGAAGAGATCTCTAGTCTTTCCCATTCTGTTGTTTTCCTCTATTTCTTTGCACTGATCGCTGAGGAAGGCTTTCTTATCACTCCTTGCTATTCTTTGGAACTCTGCATTCAAATGGATATATCTTTCCTTTTCTCCTTTGCTTTTCACTTCTCTTCTTTTCACAGCTATTCGTAAGGCCTTCTCAGACAGCCATTTTGCTTTTTTGCATTTCTTTTTCTTGGGGATGGTCTTGCTCCCTGTCTTCTGTACAATGTCACAAACCTCTGTCCATAGTTCATCAGGCACTCTGTCTATCAGATCTAGTCCCTTAAATCTATTTCTCAGTTCCACTGTATAGTCATAAGGGATTTGATTTAGGTCATACCAGAATGGTCTAGTGGTTTTCCCCACTTTCTTCAATTTAATTCAATTCAATTTTGAATATATTGCTCAATTTTATTCTCTCTTTCAGATGTGCTTAGAAAAGTCTACTACTTTGCTGGTTGTTCGTTCTTCTTATGTAAAAATGTTTTCCCTTGATGAAAGATTTTAAAGATTCTTTTTGTTCTCAGCAATCTAAGATTTTGTGATAATGTGTTTTAATATAGATATACTTTCAGCTATTATGCTGAATCCACTCAACCTGAGAACTTCATCCCTCAATTCTGAAAGTTTTTCTTGATTTATTTCTTTAATGATGTCTACCCTTCTGTTTTATATCTTGTTTTTTCTGAGTTTCTTTTTTTCCAGATGTTATATCTTATAGAATGACATCTATTTTCCTCTTCTTTTGTTTATTTTTCCTTTCTGGACAATTCCTCAGATTTACCTTTAATCTCCTCATTTAATTGTTTTCGGTTTATACTCTCATTTAAAAATTTTTCCTATGTGATTTTTGTTTTCTTATATATTGTTCTTATTTCATTGGTGCAAATTCTTCTTTCATTTCTTAGAAAAAAATTGATGATAGTTTCCTGAAATTTTCATGTTCCTGCTTAGGCTACATTTCTTGTTTGCTTATTAATTTGATCTTTGCCCTTCGTGTTAGATGCTTTCGCCAAGTAATTCATATTTAAGTGTGGGACACTAAAGAGCTCTGTGTACATGGGAGGATGTTCCATGAACTTCAGCATATGGTTTTCTGTTTGGGCCATTTCATTCCCTAGTGTTAGTATTTGTAGGTTTCTTCCTCTCAAAATGATCAGATTCCCCAGCAAATTTCCCTCCAACCTCCTTCCTGGAGAATATAAGTCTAATTGTTGCATCCCGGAAGTTATATGAGGGAAAAGTCTGAATAACAACATGTGGTATGTACATTTGTAGTAAATAACCCCTTTTCAGAATGGCACCCACTTTTCAACTCCATACAGCGTTCTCTAATCTTAAAGTGTGCTGTTTAGTCTCATCAAAGAAAAAAGGCTCGAATTTTCTGCCAGATGAATATTCTGCATGGTGAAAGGAAGGGGATCTCACTGATTTTCAAATATACTTTCAAGCAGTCCTCCTGTATTGAACTCTTTTTACAGAGGTACCTAATGCTACCAAGCCTGGGCATTCTGCAGCTTTCTCTACTGCTCACTTATAATTCAGCTTAACTGGGACTGCTAATTCAGTCCCATCTGCTTTCCATCTTCCAAAAAAACTATTTCTGTTTTCTCCTGTATTTATCTTTGTGGGTTTCTGTCTTTATTTCTCAATCCCTAAACTTGTACAAGGACTTCCCTGTAGCTCAGACGGTAAAGAATCTGCATGCAATGCGGGAGACCCGGGTTTGATCCCTGGATCGGCAAGATCCTCTGGAGAAGGGAATGGCACCCCACTCCAGTACTCTTGCCTGGAGAATCCCATGGACAGAGAACCCTGGCGGGCTACAGTCCATGGGGTTTCAAAGAGTCGCACACAACTGAGCGACTAGCACTACTACTACTAAACTTGCCCAAATGGAGTTTTGAGACAGAAGGAGAGGAAGATGTGCCTCAGTCGCTCAGTCGTGTCCGACTCTACAACCCCATGGACCGTAGCCTGGCAGGCTCCTCTGCCCATGGGATTTTTCCGGCAAGAATACTGGAATGAATTGTCATTTCCTCCTCCAGGGGATGTGTACAATTTATAATCAAAGCCTGTATTTACTTCTCAAATAATTTTTCCTCAGTTGTAGTCATTGTATTTTCCCCCTGCCTTAATCATTTTTTCCCCACTATATCATCACCTTTAAGTCTGATTAAACATGATGTATGCAGTAGCTACTAGGATACACAGAATCAAGAACACAACTCCCCTTGAGAAATTTTGGTGATACTGATTGTAAAAATATCAAGTTATTTTGAAATAGCCATTCTTCTGAACTTAAATGTATATTCCAGTTTCATCTTGATTTTCCCATCTCCCTTTTGGTTAATCTAAATGTTTACAATTTTCCCTGTGTCTTTCAATGGCAGCAATGTGACGATAAGGCCCTTTGTTTTGTAGTCCATGTATCTTTATGTTTTACCTCTAGGATTCATCAGCCTCTCTGTCATGCCTTGTTCCTGCTTCATCCCTATCATGCACTATACCTAATGGATCTTCTTGCTGCTTTCTTTTTTTTTTATGTGACACAGAATTAGCATACTTACAACATTTAAGAAAAATCCTTTCATTTTTACATCTGTAGTCCCTTTGTTGCAAACTAAGACGTAAAGAGATGGTCTTTGCTTGATGGAAGCGCTTGCTTTGTTAGAGAGATGGATATGCAACCAATAATTTCAAGATAATATATCATGTGCACTACTCAATGCGATTAGAAATGAGTTACTCATTCTTCCGATGAAGGAAAACTTCCTGGAGATGGTGGCAGCTGAGCTGTTTTGCAGAAGGAATAAAAGTTGGCCAGGTACTTCCTGTAACACATAATCGGGGTATAAGTTCCTCACTATGCTGTACGCATATTAATACAGGCCAATATTTGGATCACTTCTTGAATGCTTGAACCCTGGTGTGCTGCAGTCTATGGGGTGGCAAACAGTTGGACACAGTTTGGCAACTGAACAATCACTTGAATGCTTCATATCAAGAGCAGTGCCTAGCACATGGTAGAAGCTCAATAATTGCTGTATGATGCAAAGATAGAGAAAGTGTAGAAGTCTGAGTTAAGTCTATACTGCACTCAGAACTTCCCCTGAATTAAATAGATAAGTAGATTAGTACATAAAACCAATAGTACAACCTGACTTTCCTATTACAATTTTGATTAACTGAGCAAGTTATTTACTGTTTTATCCTTTTCTTAAAAAAACATATTTTTTGAAGTTAATTTTTTTAATGAGGTATAGCGTTGATTTACAATGCTGTGTTAGTTTCAAGGGTATGCATGTGTGTGTGCCGCCTCAGGGACTGTAACCCGCCATGCTCTTCTGTCCATGGAATTTTCCAGGCAAGAATACTGGAGCAGGTTATCATTTACCACTTTAGGGGACCTTCCTGACCCAGGGACTGAACTTCAGTCTCCTACATTCACAGGTGGATTTTTTTTTTTTTTTTTTTTACCACTGTGCCATCTGGGAAATCCTTCAAATGTATAGCAGCCTATAATGGAAACAATATATATTTTTAAAATCCTATTTGCTTTTCCAAAATTACCTTGCACTAACCTTGTAGGTTAGTTACCTACCCACTAACTTGACTGGAGATACTATACTTGATAAAACCTTGTAAGACAATCAACTATTTCTCCTTCTCCAAAAGAATTCTATCATTGTAATTTTCAAACAAACAGAAAATTTTAGTGCTTTAACCCTAGACTCAGAGCAGACACAGTCACACTTTATCGCCTGTGATCCTCACCACAGCCCTGAAATGCAGAACCTTGGGTTACAAATGAGGAAACTGAGGCACAGGAAATGTAAGTTCCTTGACAAGGCCACATGAGTAGAAAGTGGCAGAACTGTGATTCTCTGGGGGAAGAACCCCCAGAGTAGATAAAATGTCTCTAGTAAGCACTCTTATCCGTGCACGCGTTGTTGTTTAGCCGCTAACTTGTGTCTGGCTCTTTGAAATCTCATAGACTGTAGCCCACCAGGCTCCTCTGTGAATGGAGTGTTTCCCAATAAGAATACTGGAGTGGGTTGCCATTTTTCTACTCCAGGGGATCTTCCTGACTCAAGAATCGAACCCATGTCTCCTGCTTTGGCAGGCAGATTCTTTACAGCTGAGCCACCAGGGAAGCCCTGGGTAAGCACATACTTTTACTTATCCCACTTGAAATGTTAAACACAATCATGTTGCTATTACTTGAATTTGATTCATTTCTGCCTTCCCAGGGCTTCCCAGGTGGCTCAGCTGGTAAAGAGTCTGCCTGCAATGCAGAAGACCTAGGTTCAATCTCTGGGTTGGGAAGATCCCCTGGAGGAGGGCATGGCAACCCACTCCAGTATTCTTGCCTGGAGAATCTCCATGGACAGGGGAGCCTGACGGGCTGCAGTCCATGGGGTTGCAAAGAATTGGACGTGACTGAGCGACTAAGCACTAGCACTAGGAGAACCGTTCCCTGAGGTCATGAACTCTGATTTTAGCTTACTGTTGTATCTCCAGCACCGATCACAGGCATGACAAAAAGCTCAGTAAATATTCGTTCAGTATATCCAATCAATGAATCCAGGTCTCTTTCGCTATCTAACTTTCCATTTAGAGATTTTCAGTTTCCGCAGGACTACACTTCCTCAGTTCTCTGGAAAGTTGTGTTTAAGCTGGCCAGAGGACAGACGTGCTGACCAGTTGTGTTTAAGCTGACCAAAGCTGTCGTATCTCTCGAATACAAAGGAATATCAAAGTTCAGGCAATTTACATTTCTTCCTCATTTGAGTTAGAAGACTACAACTTGTCCTCAAATCTAATGCAGTTAAAGGAAATAGAATTTATGATAAAAATGGAGGTTTTAAAAGCATATGAGTAAAGGGAACCCTGGAGTATTTTTCCATATCTGTTAAAATATGACTAAGAAAGGAACTTCCATATTTAGCATTTAAATTTTTCATCATCTTTGATTCCTTGCATACAACAGAGGGAGAACTGGGAATGGAAACTGGAAGGCAGGTATCCAGCCTCAGTCTAGGCCATCTGAGGACTTGTAGGGATAGTTATTTAGACATATCTCTTACTTTAACCAGCTTGCCTGGTGGCTCAGCTGATGAAGAATCTGCCTGCAATGTGGGAGACCTGGGTTTGACCACTGGGTTGGGAAGATCCCCTGGAGAAGGAAAGGCTACCCACTCCAGTGTTCTGGCCTGGAGAATCCCATGGACTCTATAGTCCATGGGTTTGCAAAGAGTCGGACACGACTGAGCGACTTTTACACACTTACTTTGACCATGCAGTGCCATAAGCAGTGCTCACTTTTAGATAAACCTTATGTTTCAATGTGCCTTCTGCTTGCCTTCACTCTCAGTATTTTAACTGAAACTCTCTTTGTTGTTGTTTAGTTGCTCAGTCATGTCCAACTCTTCTTCGACCCCATGGACGGTAGCCTGCCAAGCTCCTCTGTCTATAGGATTTTCCAGGTAAGAATACTACAATGGGTTGCCATTTCCTACTCTAGGGCATCTTCCCAACCCAGGGATCGAACCTGCATCTGCTGCATTGGCAGGTGGATTCTTTACCACTGGGCCACCTGGGAAGCCCTGAAACTCTGTAGCAGTCAGGGCATGATGCTCTGAAGTGAGGCCCCATTGCAGATGTGAAGGCATCCTTTCTCACCAGCCGTGGTCTGTAAGTGCTACAGGTCCTCCCTCTCATTCCTGCAGAGCAGGGTGAGCATCGGAACAATGAAAGGAAAGGAAAGAAATTGACCGCAGGACCCTGTTGGCTGCACTCTGGAGCTCTCAGAATCTTAGATTCCCAAAGATTTCCCTCCTCCAGTTTCCTTTCTCTCCTGTCACATAACAATTATGTATCAACATGTAAAAGGTCTTGGTTACCTTATTCTTGGTCTGATCCTTGTCATTTGCTGGTATTTGCAGTGAATTTTTCTTTCATTTTTGCACATATGCTTTGGCCACATTCTGTGCTAAGTACTTCATCTGGATTATCATTAACCTTTATGGTCATCCAATGAGCTACTTCCACTGTGTTATTATCTCCATCTTACAGAAGAGGAAATGGTTTAGAGAAGTTGTTTTACTTATCCAAGTTAAATAACAAGAGTTAGAAACTGAAGTCATCCACAGAAACTATGACACAGGAGTCCACATTTTAAAACCTATATTCTGTCTCAGGGATGATTTCTTACCTGCCCAATTACACCATTTTTCTATCTGTCTTTTTGACTTCAATCCATTTCCCAATATTCCAATCTCTAAATGAATTTTTACAAAACTTGATTTAGTACTCCTTAAATATGTGCATCAATTCTTCGGCACTCAGTTTTCTTCACAGTCCAACTCTCACATCCATATATGACCACTGGAAAAACCAGTGACTAGACAGACCTTTGTTGGCAAAGTAATGGACAGGGAAGCCTGCATGCTGTGATTCATGGGGTTGCAAAGAGTTGGACACGACTGAGCGACTGAACTGAACTGAACTGAAATATATGCAAACAGAAAAGTAGTTATTAACTCTTTGTAACTTGTGGCTCTTTTAAAACTACCAAACTTAAACTATATGAGCAGTACAATTCAAATGAAAACTTTAGTGAGATATAAGGTGTGTTGAAAATTAATCAAGTATATAAGTTTCACAGCAAATTTCAGAGAGGAATATTTCACTTGCTGTCTACTTGATTATTTTGATGTTGGACTTGATGAACCAGAGTGATTGATTTCATCTCAAATCTGACCAACCTCCTCCTGCCCTCACTTATCTGGGCTGTAGCTCTTGGCTTCAGTCCCTGCACTTGATATGCGAGTCGTGACACATGGCAGGGAGTTCTTACAACATGCTTTTGAACACACACTGTTTCTTCTGCCTTTAATGACCATCCATTATGCCCACATGAGCTGTTAAAAAACCCTTCTAACCTGTCACCTCCTCTGGGAAGCCCACCTTGGCACACCCAGAAGCTCTTACACCCTGGACTAATTGTGTGCTTTGTACATATTTGTGGAAATTGAACTCATCTTAGGAAATGATTGGTTTGGGGTACCAGTCTTTCCAGTGACCTGTGAACTTCTCAAGGGCAGGGGCAGTGTAAGAAGTGTGGTCATTTTCATCCCTCCATTACAGATTCAGAGAGGTAGATCGACTTGCCCAAAGTCACTCAGCTGGGTCTCCCGTTATAAGGCTCCAACAGCCTGGTTATTGTACAAAGACCCAACCTGATGATTTCTTTTTCTGAAACTGGGGTTTCAGATGGTAGTCTGTTTCTTCCATGCTCTGATTTTCCTGGTGACTCAGCACCTGAAGGGAGAGCCTCAAAAGGCCCAGGTTCTCTCCTTGCTGCTGCTGCTGCTAAGTCGCTTCAGTCGTGTCTGACTCTGTGAGACCCCATAGATGGCAGCCCACCAGGCTCCCCCATCCTTGGGATTCTCCAGGCAAGAACACTGGAGTGGGTTGCCATTTCCCTCTCCAATGCATGAAAGTGAAAAGTGAAAGTGAAGTCACTCAGTCGTGTCTGACCCTCAGCAACCCCATGGACTGCAGCCTACCAGGCTCCTCCATCCATGGGATTTTCCAGGCAAGAGTACTGGAGTGGGGTGCCATTGCTGCTGGTAATTTTATGTGGGATCTTGAGCTAGTCTCTCTCTCCAGGCCTCAGTCTTTTCGTCTGTCAAATGAGGGTGTTGGGCCAGATGGCATCAAGCCTCCTTTGATTCAGTCCAGTGTGTGTGGGTGGCTCACAATCTTGTCATGCCAACAACTCAAACTGCCAAGAGAGCTGAGCCAGGCTATGGCAATGGGCAGAGGAAAGAATGGCTCCTTCACACGGGCCATTTGTGTGGGGTGAGTGTTAATCGCTGGAGGAAATTGACTCAGAGAGATAGCACCTTGGTATCAGAAAAAGCCTGGCTATCGGTGGGCAGCCCCTACAAGTCTAGCTCTCCTCGCCAAGGATGTCGGGCTGGGCAGCCAGCCTTCCTGCCACTCAGCAAACATGGCACCAGGCCCAGGACAGGCCACTGTGGGAAAGTGCAGAGTAGAGTCAGGCTCTGGGGACTCAGAGAGCTCGGACAGGCTCAGGTGCTCTTGTGGCACTGGGACACCTAGGCAATCAGACCTCAGGCTCAGTCAAACAGAGAAGGACAGTGTTTCCCCCAAGAAACACTCTGTGATTTCCACGGTGCCTGGTTCTCTGTTCTGTGCAGGGTTCTCTGTCCTCCGTCCTGTGTACTCCTTTGCTGAGTCAGGGGACACCCAACACTGGTTCCATTCTGCCTGCCATTTCCCTGAAACAAAGGGCACTGGACAGCAAGCAGTGAAGCAGCTTCGGCCCATCTTCAGGAGCTGCATCAAGTTTTCCCAGCTCTTCCTGCTGCTTTTGCTGGTCCTGCTTCACCTCAAGCTTCATACCTTAGCCCGAGGGTCACCTCCTCCAGAAAACCTTCCTTGACTTCCCACAGTTTAGGTTGGGCAATGAACCCAGCACTTCCTTTGACCTTGGCATTTTCACTCTGCTTATTTCCAGGATTCTGAGACCCTTGAGAAAAGAAATCATTTTTTCTGTTTTCACTCATCCATACATGCGTGCTAAGACTCTTTGTGACCCTATGGAATGTAGCCCGCTAGGCTCCTCTGTCCGTGGGATTCTCTAGACAAGAATACTAAAGTGGGTCGCCATTTTCTTCTCCAGGGGATCTTCCCAACCCAGGGATCGAAACTCTGTCTTTTACTTCTCTCGCATTTGACAGGCAGGTTCTTTACCACTAGCGCCACCTGGGAAGCCCTTCACTAATCCATAGTTTAAGCAAATATTCACATGTGCTTCCTCCCCAAGAGACACAAAATCTTCAAGGAAAAAAACCTCATAAATTGTCCCCAGTGTCATGATACATACAGTCTAGTAAGGGAGTTAAAAAGATCATTGTCCAGTACATGAAAAGCTGAGATTTAAAGGTGCTTGGAATGGCAATTCCATGGCACACTGAATAGCAGGAGAATTTGATATAGTCAGGGAGGGCAGAGGAAGCCTTCCCAGAGAAGTGTTGATGGAGCTGAAGAAAAGCTGGGGTTATAGGCAAGGAATCAAGGAGGTTCACCCATGTCTCATTGATCCCTGTGTCCCAAGTATATTGCAGGACCTCAAAGTTACACAGTACATGTTTATAAATACTGAAGCCACATTGTCTACAAAGTTGGCTCTGAGGCTGAGGTCCAGTCCTAAGGCAAAATCAATGCTTTGTTCCTCTGTCTTGTAACTGCCTTCAGCAACTATTTTTATTTCTCTGTCATTCTGAGAAATATTACTATCTTGCCCAAACTACTTACCCTCAAGATCCACATTCTTTGATCCAGCCCTGGACAAAAACCCTGGCTGTACTTTGTGCTGCAGACTTTCATATGTCCTCTTTCTATGGGAGGGGGGTCTCCAAAAAACCACCTGCACCTTGGATTTCTAAGTTACGTGGTCTTTCACGCCTGTGCCGTTTGCCCAAACCATCTGACCTCTGCCACCATAACCCCAGGCATTTCAGTATTCAGCTGGCCACTTGGGCTCCTGTTTCTGCCACTGCCTCCCAGTCTCCAGAGAATGGGATTAGTTCTGAGGCCCTGACATCCTTGATTCATAGCAGCAGACCAGCCATGCCCAGCACCCTCCCGAGACACTACCCAAACTTTCTTAGTATTGGGTTCATCACAAAGACATTAAGTTAATCAACTCTTTTTTTCCAAACTGGAGCCACTGTGATCAAGATTGAAAATGTGCCCCCATTGTAAGTGGCTACTGTTTCCAATTACATATGTTTCTCCCAGCCACCATGCAATCTGTTCACTTCATGCTGGCTTGCAAGAGCTGTTCACACCAAACCATTGACAGCCACTACCTAAACTGAAACCATCTGCTTAGCCCTTTGCCATGCACGGCTGGGTCTTGCAGGCTTACCCAGTTGAAGCCCTGTGGAGCAGTCCATAAAACAAGCATGAATTAACGCAGCCTGTTTTTATTAAATGTCTTGCAACTGATGAGAAGATGGACAAGCCTGTCTGGCAAGGATAATGGCCAATCCTCAGAGCATCTGAAGTCTTGGATAAATGCCAACAGCACCCTGCATCCCAAGACCATCACACACTATTTCAGGAGTGTGGTCGCGCTTAGAAACAGTCCGTCTATAAAAGCCTTTTTAAAGATTTTGTGGTTTCTCTTCTTTCTTGTGAAACAGAGTTTATTGGTGAATTCTTCAGCCATAGCTCTGCTCCTTCTGTTCTCTTTGATATTACTTAAAAATGCAGAGAGAAGCAGATAAAAGTGGCTAAGAGCTTTAGTGGAACACGAATATCTGGGGATAAGCTCCATTGCTATTACCACTTCCAAAAGCTTGGGGGTGGTTAGGGTTTCTCATATTCATATGGAGTAAGAGTCGGGTTATTCATAACATGAAGGACTCATGCACTTTGTCTGAAAACCTTGACGAAGGTTGCGAGGTTCCAAAGGAGAAGATGTCTTGACCCACTCACACCAGCCACATCTTTGTGACTGGAAAATTTCCAGTGCACTGGAGAGAAAAAATCAGAAGTCAAACCCAAGGGCACTGCCAATAATTGGGAAAAGTCAGCATATTCCAGCTGCTCTGATTTCAGTGTCATCAGGTGACTTTCTGATATTTTGGCCTCCCAGGTAGGAGAACTATTTGTGAAAAGAGACTGAGCTCTAGAACAAATGCAAGCATTCATCCCACTTGGTATTTCATACTGCAAAGTAGTAAAATGGCATAGGTTTCTATTATATATATATAAAATATAAATATTATATATAAACCTATATATGTTTACATATGTATATATGTGTACATACAAGGTTTATATTATTATTAAAAATTTTGTTCAAAGTAAAATAATTTTTATTAAAAAATTTTTTTAATTTTAATTGGAGGCTAATTACTTTACAATATTGTATTAGTTTTACCATACATCAACATGAATCCATCACAGGTGTATATGTGCTCCCCATCCTGAACCCCCCCCCACCTCCCTCCCCGTACCAAACCTCTGGGTCATCCCAGTGCACCAGCCCCAAGCATCCTGTATCATGCATCGAACCTGGACTGGCGATTCATTTCATATATGATATTATACATGTTTCAATGCCATTCTCCCAATTCATCCCACCCTCTCCCTCTCCCACAGAGTCCAAAAGACTGTTCTATACATCTGTGTCTCTTTTGCTGTCTCATATACAGGGTTATTGTTACCATCTTTCTAAATTCCATATATATGGGTTTATTTAAAATTTTCTAATGAATTCAGAAGGGAGAGTTCAAGCAAAGAATGATATGCCCCTTCCCGTCTGCAGGATATATTCAAAATATTTAACATTAACCACTCACTCATGATGGATTCTGGATGGAAGCAAGTTGGTAGCTCATACTGGCGTGTTCAGGCTGAATAGCAGTGTTGCCTTGACTGTATGCTACATTCTATTCATTCAAAATTAGGTGAATGGAAGGTTGTTAACTAGGGTCGCATCCCTTACCTTTCATGATTTGATCTTTAAGATCACATCAAACATTGCTACCATCAGCACTGGTTGTGTGCAATTTGCTTTTGTACTTGCTGTAAGACCACAGTCAGGAGTCTATCACAGACTGATCACTCACCCAGCTGTCACCTGTTGTCTTACTCAGACCCATCAACCCCTCTGGACTCCAGAAATCTAAAGATGCAGGAAAACATGGTCCCTTCCCCCAAAGCTCACACTCCAAGGATGAGAGACTGTCCTCTGTTATTCAATATTACTCACATGAATTCCTAAGTAAGATGTTTGTTTAAAAAATGCAGCCGCAGGGGGAAAAGGAAAAGAAAAACCCAACAAAGCAAAACTACAGCAATCCCCAAAGACAAACACGTTTATCTTCTTTAAGCAGCTTTTATAGTTTTTGCTCCTCAGATAAAAAGAGCTACAGAATTTTATATTCTTGTTTTTCCCACTGCTGGGAAACTCAGAGCCCAACGTGGTGCTCCACCACATCAAGGAGAATTACATTTTCCCTTAAAATTCCCAGTCTTCTTTTTTCTCATGTTTTTGGTTCTGTTTTACTGCTTATTCTTTAGTGAATTTCTATATGCCTGGCCCTTATTGTAAACGGACTTTAATCCTTATTGAATAGAACCTAAAATGACACAAATGCATTTTTATAAGTATGCATTTTAAAATAAATACATCTTTAAGGGCTTAACTTTTTAAAAGCAGTTTTAGATTTGTAGCAAAATTGAGACGAAGGTACCGAGATTTCCCAAATGCTCCCCTTTCCCTGCTCAACACATGCAGCTTCCCCCATTATCAGCATATCCCACCAGAGTGGTACATCTGTTACAGCTGATGATCCTACACTGATACATCATAATCACCCAAAGTCCATAGTTTACATTCGGACTGTTGCTGGCTGTTATACATTCTATGGGTTTGGACAAATGCACAGCATGTAGACACCATTATAGTATCATACGGAGCATTTTCACGGCCCTAAAAGTCCTCTGTGCAGCACCTACTCTACATCCCCAAACCCTGCATTTTTAAAATTAAAAATGCTTGCTTTATTCTCACAAATTTTGTTTGGCTCCCCCAAAAAAGGAATTCCAGTTTTTGAAACTTTGAGAAATAGAACACCCTTTGTTCATTCACACCATCCTCTCTGACCTTCCCCTTCTCTTTTCACATTGCTTTTTGAACTTATGAGTTTGTTGATTGGAGAATATTAATTCATTAGAGGGGCCATCTGGCCTATTTGTAGGGAAAAAAAGATGGCTTATTGTTGATTGGATTTACCATAGAAAAAGACACATGATTGTTATTTCATGTCATAAACGAGGCTCCTCGTTCGCAAACGATGAACCCTGCAGGACTAAGAGTTGGTCCAACTCTGTGGCCACATTTACCCGGACACCCAGGGCACTTGGTGTCTTGGCGGCCACTCATGCTCAGCCTCTGCTTTCCCATCATATGTGCCAGCCCCACAATCATGTATCTTTCCTTTCTTGGCATAAGCTGTCAAGGATCAAAATGGTTGGAGTTCCCTTTGGCGATGTCCCTGTCGGGTGCCAGGCTCTGTGCAGATACATTCACACATGTACTATTTGATCCTCACACAATCTCCTGATAGTTAGCATTAACCCTGTTTTGCAGATAAGAGAAGGCGGCTCAAGGAGATTAAATGCAGCTGTTAGGGAAAGAAGTGGAATTTTTTTAATCCTTCAAAGCCAGTGCCTATCTTAATGTACCAGGAAGAGTTAGGCTAAGAAGAGGCATACTGTCACCAAACCTCAAATAGACCTGAAGACAGTGGAGGAAATAAATTATGGAAGAGAATAGGGGTTTAACAGGGTCATAGAGAAGGCAATGGCACCCCACTCCAGTACTCTTGCCTGGAAAATCCCATGGATGGAACGGCCTGGTGGGCTACAGTCCATGGGGTCGCGAAGAGTTGGACACGACTGAGTGACTTCCCTTTCACTTTTCACTTTCATGCATTGGGGAAGGAAATGGCAACCCACTCCAGTGTTCTTGCCTGGAGAATCCCAGGGACGGGGAAACCTGGTGGGCTGCTGTCTATGGGGTCGCACAGAGTCGGACATAACTGAAGCGACTTAGCAGCAGCAGCAGCAGCAAGAAATTTCTTTTTATGGTAATGGGGTACACCCTTGAGTGCTTGCTGCTTCAAAATAGAAACTGGAACAGAAAACAGTGAGGCCTTGGTCTAGGCTTCTCTGATTTGGCTTATTTTTATTTTCTGCATTTGACCTTATCTCTGATCTCTGGGTATTTCTGTTTATATATATATATATATATATATATATATATATATATATATATGTGTGTGTGTGTGTGTGTGTGTGTGTGTGTGTGTGTGTGTATGGGGCTTCCCTGGTGGCTCAGAGGTTAAAGCATCTGCCTCCAATGCGGAAGCCCTGGGTTCGATCCCTGGGTTGGGAAGATCCCCTGGAGAAGGCAATGGCAACCCCACTCCAGTACTCTTGCCTGGAGAATCCCATGGACGGAGAAGCCTGGTGGACTACAGTCCATGGGGTCGCAAAGAGTTGGACATGACTGAGAGACTTCACTTTCACTTTTCACTTTCATGCATTGGAGATTAAATGGCAACCCACTCCAGTGTTCTTGCCTGGAGAATCCCAGGGACGGGGGAGCCTGGTGGGCTACAGTCCACGGGGCCGCAAAGAGTTGGATACGACTGAGCGACATCACTTTCAGTTTTCATAGTTGACTGAAAATATTTGTGAGTTTTAGGTATAGACCAAAGTGATTTGGTTTTATATATTTATATACACACACACTTGTGTGTCTGTGTACTCTGTCACTCTGTCATATCTGATGCTTTGTGACCCCATGGACTGCAGGCATCTCATCCTCTGTCACCCCCTTCTCCTCCTGCCCCCAGTCTTTCGCAGCATCAGGGTCTTTTCAAATGAGTCAGTTCTTTGGATCAGGTGGCCAAAGTATTGGAATTTGAGCTTCAACATCAGTCCCTCCAATGAATATTCTGGCTTGATTTCCTTTAGGATTGAGTGGTTGGATCTCCTTGCTGTCCAAGGGACTCTCAAGAGTCTCCTCCGGCACCATAGTTCAAAAGCATTAATTCTTTGGCACTCAGCCTTCTTTATGGTCCAACTCTCACACTTGCACATGACTACTGGAAAAACCATTGACTACATGGACTTTTGTTGGCAAAGGGGTAGCTCTGCTTTTTAACTCACTGTCTAGGTTTGTCATAGCTTTACTTCCAAGGAGCAAGGGTCTTTTAATTTCATGGCTGCAGTCACCATCCGGACTGATTTTGGAGGCCAAGAAAATAAAATCTGTCACTGCTTCCATTTGTTCCCCTTCTGTCTGACATGAAATGATGAACTGGGTGCCATGATCTGAGTTTTGTTTTGTTTTTTCATGTTGACTTTCAAGCCAGCTTTTTCACGTTCCTCTTTTACCTTCATCAAGAGGCTTTTTAGTTCCTCTTCACTTTCTGCCATTAAAGTGGTATCATCTGCACGCCTGAGGTTGTTGAAATTTGTCCCAGCCATGTTTCCCCCCGCCACCCCCGACTGCTGGCAATCTTGATTCCAGCTTGGGATTCATCCAGCCTGGCTTTTTGCGTGATGTACTCTGCATGAAAGTTAAATAAGCCGGGTGACAATATACAGCCTTATTATACTCCTTTCCCAATTTTGAACCAGTCCATTGTTCCACGCCCTGTTGCTTCTTGACCCATATGCAGGTTCCTCAGGAGACAGGTAGGGTAGTCTGATATTCCCATCTCTTTAAGAATTTTCCAGTTTTCTGTGATTCACATAGTTAAAGGCTTTCACGTAGTCAATGAAGCAGAAGTAGATGTTTTTTTTCTGAAATTTCCTTACTTTCTGTATTATCCAATGAATGTATGACATTTGATCTCTGGTTCTTCTGCCGTTTCTAAAACTAGGTTGTACATCTGGAAATTCTGGTTTACATAATGGTGAAGCCTAGCTTGAAGGATTTTGAGCATAACCTTTCTATCATGTGAAATGACTGCTTTTGTCCTTGGGTTCATTATTATCTAGGAGAAGTAACAAATATGAAGAATTGTGGTATCTAATTTAAGTGTTAACCTTGAGCTGAACACTGGTTTAAGTGTATTTTTTAATCAGTTATTTCTTCTAGCAATGCAATGTAGTAGGAACTATTTTAGTCCTGATTTTAGGGCATTTATATTTGCTTCTTTTTTGCTTTTGGTGTTATGTTTTATTTTTGCCATTATAAGTGAGGCTGAGATGACCATTTTTGCAGAGAACTTCTTCAGGATGATTTCCAGGAAATGAGAGAAGTTAGTCAATTCTTATAAGCAGTTTTAAAGCCTCTGATGCAGACTACCCAAGTGCTTTCTGGAAGGTTGTACCAGTGCCCCCTGAGGCCGGTAGGGCATTTGCTTGCTGGTTTCTCCAAAGCCTGCTAATACAATGGTGTATCATGAGGAGACTGACAGAAGCTTATCATTTTAGTGAATCTGAAAACAAGTTAGAAGGCCTCTGGCCTGAGACCAGAAACCTGGTCTACGATTCATCCCGTGTGACATCGGATGAGTGCTTTTGCCTCTCTCTGGATCACAGTTTTCCCAAGTGAAATGGGGGCGGGTGCACAGATGATCATGTAAGCTGTTCCAGCTCAAATTTTCCTTGACATTTTGGGAGAATATAACTTGTCTTTCAGCAATAAGTGGCTCAGAACTTAAAGTGTGATGTTTTCATATATATATTTATAAAGCAGCTAGTAAAATTGCTTTGTAGAGGCAGGCTTGGATTTTAATCCTGTCTTCACCATTTACTATGTGGGAGATCATGCAAGATCATCTCTTCTTTCTGAGCTCTGGTTTCCTCATCTGTAGGAGGTAGATAACAATGTCACAGGGTTTTTAGAAAGGTCACATGAGATAAAGCATATAAAACAGGGTACAAATCAGGAGCTCAATAAATAATAGTTCTATTTATGGAGGAAAATGTGATACTTCCTTTACCCCCACTCTTTTTAAAATATATGATCTTGTTTTCATTTGAAATAATTATTTTATACATATTATATGGTTTTAGCTTTGTTCAGGTATAATTGATGCACCAAAAATTGCACACAGCAAATGTATACATCGTTTTTGTTCAAGTATAGTTGATTTACAATATTATGTTAGTTTCAGATATACAACACAGTTATAACGTTATGGACTATATTCCCTGTGCTGTACATGATAGCCCTGTGCCTTATTTATTTCATAACTGGTAGTTTGTACCTCTTAATCCCCTTTACCTATTTCATGTATCTTCTAACCTTCTCCCCACTGGCAACCATGACCCTGGAGGGTATATTAAGTGAAATAAGTCAGGCAAAGAAAGACAAATACTGTATGTTTTCACTTACATGTAGAGTCTAAAAAAAAAAAAATGAAACAAACACCAAATAGAACAGAAACAGATTCACAGATAATGTTTACAACTTGATGAGTTTAGACATAGGCATACATCTGTGATACCATCACCGCGGTCAAGTTACCATCATCTCCAAAACTGTCCTTTTTAAATGGTAAGAGCATTTAACATGAGGTGTATCCTCTGAACATATTTTTGAAGTGCACAATACCGTATTGTTAACTACGGTGTTTACAACAGAGCCTCTTCCCACTCATAAGAATAAGGGATTCTTTGTTTGTTTGTTAGATTCCACATATAAGTGAGATCATGCAATATTTATCTTTCTGTGTCTGGCTTATTAAAGCAACTCTGAGTAACTATTCAAAGATATTGAGCCCCCAGAGGGCTCAGGATTCTGGTTTGTTATCTAGGCATCTGCAGTTTCCAGCATCCTTCAGCTTAACCTCTCATCCCTGAGCACCATGCATTCAGGTCCATGTGTTTTCAGGTTTAAAGTAGATTTGAGAGTTCCATGTGACATGTTAACTAGAGGCACCATCTCCTGGATACAGATCTATTCTGACATCATGGGTTAGCATCAGCCACTTTGATGTTACAACAGTTTACTAACCACTCTGTCAGTTCAGGGAGCTCTTTGAGATAAACACTCGATTGACTGGATGATGAATTCATTCTGCAGGTTTGCATATGTTCACCACACATTTGCCAATGTGGACTTCCTTGGGTAACAGAGTTACCAAGATGAATAAGAGTTAGTCCCCTCCCTTTGTGGTTTCCAGACTAGTGGATGAGAGGCCCCAGTAAACAAATAATTATAATACAATGTGGTGTAACCACCATAATTGAAGCAGATGCAATGAGCTTTGGGAGCACAGAGGAGGGAGTGATTCATTATGTGGGGCAAGAGAAGTTGATACAGGCTTCCCAGAGGATGTGTCATTTAATTTAGATCTTGAAATTTGAATAGAAATGTGTTAAGTAGATGATGAAGAATAGGATGCTTGAGTGTAGCAGACAGTTGGAAAAAGGCATAGAGGTTTAAAATAAAGAGTGTAGCCTATTTGTGGGGAAATCAGACAGGAAGTGTAGTAGGAAATGAGACTGATAATGTAAATTGGGACTATATCATAAAGGATTTTCAATGCCAGGCTAAAGGGCTTGGCTGTTGCTGTGTGCTATGCTCGGTTGCTCAGTTGTGTCCAACTCTTTGTGATCTCATGGACTACAGCCCACCAGGCTCCTCTGTCCATGGAATTTTCCAGGCAAGAATACTAGACTAGGTTGCTGTTTCCTTCTCCAGGGGATCTTCCTGACCCAGGGATCAAACTTGCATCTCTCGGGTCTTCTGTGTTGGCAGGCAGATTCTTTACCACTAGTACCATCCGGAAGCCCATAAAGGGCTTGGATACCATTCTGCAGAGCTACAGTGTCTACTATGGTATCCATTAAACATGTATGGCTCTTTAAATATAGTTAAAATTTAAAATCTAGTTCATCACTTGTACTGACTATATTTCAATGCTCTATAGGCTCATGTGGTTGAAAAAGTGAAAATGTTTAGTCAATCAATTGTGTCCAACTCTTTGCAAGCCCATGGACTATAGCCCACCAAGCTCCTCTGTCCATGGAATTCTCCAGACAAGAATACTGGAATGGATATTCATTCTCTTCTCCAGGGGATCTTCCTGACCCAGTGATTGAACCTGGGTCTCCTGCATTGCAGGCAGATTCATTACCCTCTTAACCACTTGGCTGACATATTGAATGGCACAGATACAGAGCATTTTCATCATTGCAGAGAATTCTATGGATCCTGCTAGGAGCTAGAGAGCCTCTTAATAAGGGTGAAAGAGGATAGTTAAAAAGCTGGCTTGAAACTCAACATTCAAAAAACTAAGATCATGGCATCCAGTCCCATCACTTCATGGCAAGTAGAAGGGGAAACAATGCCATTTTATTTTCTTGGGCTCCAAAAATCACTGCAGATGGGGACTGCAGCCATGAAATTAAGATGCTTGCTCCCTGGAAGGAAAGCTATGACAAACCTAGACAGCGCATTAAAAAGCAGAGATATCATTTTGCTGACAAAGGTCTGTATAATCAAAGCTATGGTTTCTCCAGTAGTCACATATGGATGTGAGAGTTAGACTATAAAGAGGGCTGAGTGCCAAAGAATTGATGCTTTCGAATGATGGTCCTGAAGAAGACTCTTGAGAGTCCCTTGGATTTCCTTGAAGTCCAATCCTTGAAGTCCAATATGTAGGAAATCAATCCTACATATTCACTGGAAGAACTGATGCTTGAAACTGAAGCTCCAATACTTTGGCCACCTGATGCAAAGAGCTGACTCATTGGAAAAGACCCTGATGCTGGGAAAGATTGATAGCAAAAGGAGAAGGCGGCAGCAGAGGATGAGATGGTTAGATAGCATCTCTGACTTGATGGACATGAATGTGAGCAAACTCCAGGAGATAGTTAAGGACAGGGAAGCCTGGAGTGCTGCAATCTGTGAGGTTGCAAAGAGTCGGACATGACTTGTGACTGAACAACAACAGAGAGTGAGAGATGGATTTCAAGGGGACTGTCATGGATAGATTTGTCTGTAATATGCAGAATGGGTTTCAGGGAAGTAAAAGCAGAGGCAGGGAAAACAGTGAGGGAGCTGTTACAACACTCTAGACAAGAACTAATGAGAACTGAATTGGAGCATGGACCATCACTATGAAGAAGGGAACCAAGACTATCTTGCAACTCATGAAATACCAAGAAACTAAAGACCATGGTAATCAGTGCAGTTTGCCAGTTGGGATCTGATGGAGTTGAGGGATATACCCATCTCATCTCTTGTCATGAGTACCTTTTGGCTCCAAGCCCCAATCCTCAAGCTTCTTCCCTGGCTCTGGAGGTATAGTCAGACTTCCAAGTGCGTGTGAGCTCTCTGGAGTCTCCCTGCCCCTGCTTGCCTCTGTTTTGGCATGCTATTGTGTCTTAATCAGATGAGTATCTCCTCTGGCCCCTTCTCTACCCATGGTGACCGGAGTTTGGAACAGGAGCATTCTATGGCCAACCCACGCGTCTGTTTTGCTCTGAGTGTCTGGGTTCCATGGTTATAACACAGAAAGGCAGTGGCAGATTGGATGATAAGATGTGGTTCCTAGTCTCCTCCCTGCCTGATAGGATCTCTGTTAACCATAAACAAATTACTTCCATTCACAGCTGACAGGAGGAAGAACTGTACTCTGCAGGGAGAGTTGCTAAGTGTACTGTGGTGAAGAATGTCAACTATTTCCTTTGAATCAGTGATGCTCTCCAAGACAGTCATGGTGCCATGGACAGCGTACCCCACCCAAGGAGATAGGGCCTCACTGTGGCCTCTTCCTTGCCATGTTCCCCTGGCCCAGCTTTTTACATCATAGACAGTTCTTGCTGTCATTCTATGTCTCAGCCCTTTCCCTGTCTGATGAGAGCTGTTGAAGAGCACATATGAAGCATACTACTCCTAGAGAAAGAAACAAATTCTCTGATGATAAGCACTGATTTTCTGAAACCCTGTTTGTTCAAACTCATTCTTCAAGGCCCATCTCAAGCACTAACTGCTTTGTGAAACCTTCAGATACCTATTCCTGCTCCAATGGATTCTGAATGCAAATCTCTTTGGTCCACACCAGCTGTAGTTGAATAATTATGTTCCTGCTTGCTTCTGTACATCATGAGTATTTCTGAGCAAGAATTGGCTTAAATCAAGTTTGCACGTGAAGGATGTGGCCAAAATTCCATTCCATAAAGGTTCACTGAATCATACAGGTTATGATATGTAGTCTCCAATATATCTGGTAAAAAGCAAGTCAGGAAAGATCTGAGAAAGACTTCAAATAGGAAGCTAGGGAAGAAAGTAGCCATTTATGTTAGGTGTTTTTGTTTATTTCATTTATTTCCTTTATTCTTTCATCCATGTGTTCATTCCACTACTCTCCAAACGTTTACTGAGCCCCTGCTGATGGCCAAGCAAAGTTCACATAGAGAGCTTAATAAAACTGAGTTAAGAAACTGATTGGATCATTAAAGTTTTAAGTCAATAATGACAATCCATTGTGGGAACCATTCTGCAGGAGGGACAGACCCAGTGCAGGTGAAGAAAATCAGGGAGAAGCACTTGCTGTTAAGTGAGGAGCACAGACTCCGGAGTTCAAATCCTGGCCCCATAGTTAGTAGTTAGCTGGCCTTGGGCAGTTTATCTTTTTGCTCCTTAATGTCCTTATCTATAAAGTGGACAGGGTTTATCTGGGGGGAAGTACGATGACATTTATAAAAGTCTTGACGCAATGTCTAGAACAGAGTAAATGGTAAATTGACTTTTTTTTTTTTTCAGGCCTTCACATCTGTCAACCTAAATGATCAGGACCATTTCCAATTTCTTTTTGCTAGAGATGAATGAGACTGAATGTGTTGAAGAACTTGAGACCAAAGTAGAGTGCTCAGATGTCTCTGATACCATGTTCTAGATGAGTCAGCCTTTGACCAGAGACTTTTGTAATGCATGTTCTTCTAGATTTGGCTGCTAGAAGATTAACTAGATGAGTCTGATTATATTTCACTTTCCTGTGAGACAGAAAACCATGAATAATCAGAGGATTGTAACTGTTTGGGGCTGGGATTGGTGAGTAATTTTTCACAAGCTTTCTTTGTAAACATACGTATTGAGAAAAAGTTCTGAAGGGGCCATAGAAAATTTTTTGAAAATACTGATAGTATATTCTCCCTATGGAAAGCACATATACATCCAGATCATGATTGCGATTACTGTTGTTATTATTAAACCAACAGGGAGTTAGTGTTATCATGGTTGCAGAAAATGGTTAGAGTATTGGTCAAAACAGGGACGAGAAGCCGCTGCCCCCTGTATCTTCAGAGAGGCAGACAGTAAAACTGAGATACTAACCAGTCAGGCAATACTGTTATCTTTTCCCCGGTGGAGTGAATAAAAGACTGGCTAGTTTATATGCTCTCTGACTCCTTCCTTTGCTCAGAATGAAGACCAAGAGAGACCATGTCAAGTTTTGATAACTGTCTCAAAGAGGCAAGACAAGGCCATTGGTGGCAGGAGAGAGGGAAGATTCCTTACTGGCCTTTTTCTTTGAAGCTCTTCTTGCTCTTTGTTGATTGAGAACAAGTATCCTGGACATTCAATAATCTGTTTGTTTAAAAAGGTCTCATTTCTAAACCACTGATCTAGAGCAGTCAGCTTTTCTCAGACACACTTAGAAATTGCTATCCCTCCAAGCAGTTGCTTTACCATAAGGGGAAAGGAAACTATGTTTAATGGATCCTTTGCCTCAAAATAATGGAGTATCTTTATATTTCATTCAAGCAATCAAAAGCTTTAAAAAAAAAAAAAAAGATATGTTGGGGAAAGCAATGGTAGGCGCTTTTACTAGCTCAAATTCTCCTGATTTTAAGTTATAGAAATCTAACTCAAGAGTTGAAGTGGACATACCTTGGTTATGTAATTAGGAGGGGGAAATGGTTTAGGAATGACTTGAAGGTGTGGAGTATAATTTATTTCTCAATTTATCCATCGTTTCTTCTCTGCTGGATTACTATGGCAGGATATTCTTGAGGATATTCTTTTTTTTATTGGAGGATAATTGCTTTACAACATGGTGTTGGTTTCCGCCGTACAGCAACATGAATCAGCCATAGGTACACATGTCCCCTCCCTCCTGAACCCCCTTCCCCTTCCCCTCCCCACCCCACCCCTTTAGGCTGTCCCAGAGCTCCGGGTTGAGCTCCCTGTGTCACACAGCAAATTCCCACTGGCTATCTATTTTACATTTGGTAATATCTACGTTTCCATGCTATTCTCTCAGTTCGTCCCACCCTCTCCTTCCCCCACTGTGTCCACAAGTCTGCTCACTATGTCAGCATCTCCATTGCTGTCCTGCAGATAGGATCATCAGTACCATCTTTCTAGACTCCATACTCATGCGTTAATTTTGAATGAATCTATATTTGTAGAACACTCAGATAAAAACCTTGACGTTTCCATCAGCTTCTGGGATGTTTCCAGTCCATGTCTCTAGACAATGAGTCCAGCTGTTATAAGTTGATGGCTGAGTCTTTGAATTCCTTCTGCCAAGGTGTCCACTTTCTGCTTCAGTACTTCCTTTGTCAAGAAACGCATTCCCTTCTGGGGTACGTAAATGGTTTCCCTGAGATTATTTGTTAGAGGGCCTTTATTCCTTCAGCTTAGTCAATCTCTTTTCTTCAATATGTGTTCTGTGCTTAGCCGCTCAGTCGTGTCTGACTCTCTGCCACCCCATGGACTGTAGCCTGCCAGGCTCCTCTGTCCATGGGGATTCTCCAGGCAAGAATACTGGAGTGGGTTGCCATGCTCTCCTCCAGGGGATCTTCCCAACCCAGGGATCAAACCCAGGTCTCCCACTTCACAGGTGGCTTCATTACTATCTGAGCCACCAGGGAATATAGTCTTCAATATATTTTTCTCCAATAGTACCAGCGTGCATCATTCATGTTTTTCAGACTAGAACTTTCAAAGCTCAGTTTATTCGCACTGATTCAGTTTGATTTGATTCAACTAAAATTTGCTGAACACCTTCTGAGTATATGGAACTCAGCTGGATTTTGGGAATATAGAAGTAAGTACAAGATACTTACCACTCTCAAGATTTTGTGCCATAGATTGTGGCATGAATATAAACTTTTCGAATCATACAAGCTTTGGAATGAAACAAAAATGTATATGAAGTATAAGGAAGTTGTCAGGTGTTTTTTAGGTACTGGGAACACAAGGATAAGTAAAATATTGCCTCTGTTCTCAGGGAAATCCAGGACTAGAGGAGAGCATAAAATCATTATTTATTATAATAGAATTATTATTATAATCATATAATTAATGATGGGATTCTCTGGTGGCTCAGATAGTAAAGAATCCACCTGCAGTGCAGGAGATGTGGGTTCAATCACTGCATCAGGAAGATGCTCTGGAGAAAGGCACGGCAACCCACTCCAGTATTCTTGCCTGAGGAATCCCATGGGCAGAGGAGTCTGGTGGGCTACCGTCCATGGGGTTGCAAAGAGTCAGACATGACCAAGCAACTAACACTTCTCTCTCTTCTTATCATTAATGGTACATTATATTATTACATGAAATATCACACATTATCAAAACAAATTATTGCGGATTGAGAATATAACTGTATTATATAAAACTATATATACATAGGCTTCAGAATTGGGGATGGTGACCGCACTGATCCAGTGGACATGAGTTCGAGCAAGCTCAGGGAGATGGTGAAGTACAGGGGAGCCTGGCGTGCTGCATTCCACGGGGTCTCAACGAGTCAGACATGACTGAGCAACTGAACAACAACAATTTCCTGGGAGTTTTTTATCCAGAAGTTAAAATATTAACACATAACGTATAGAACAGTCTTTTGGACTCTGTGGGAGAGGGAGAGGGTGGGATGATTTGGGAGAATGGCATTGAAACATGTATAATATCATATATGAAACGAGTCACCAGTCCAGGTTCGATGCACGATACTGGATGCTTGGGGCTGGAGCACTGGGACGACCGAGAGGGATGGTATGGGGAGGGAGGAGGGAGGAGGGTTCAGGATGGGGAACACGTGTATGCCTGTGGCGGATTCATTTTGATATATGGCAGAACCAATACAATATTGTAAAGTTTAAAAATAAAATAAAATAAATATTAACACATGGAGAGAAGCAACCTCTCTCCTGGCCAGAGGGGGCGCTGTCCAGCTAAGCCCTTTCTCCTGGAAGCAGGGATCTCTCAGACTGTCCCTGCATGATGCAGAGGGGTGGGTCTCCTTGTCTGGACCATTTGGCCTGGATTTTACATTCCCCAGGATTTTAGTATCACAGGGCTGGGTGGGGTTGAGAGGCCATCAGGACAACATTTTCTTGTTTTAATTTCCCCAGAGGCGAGGAGTCTACAACTTTCTTCAAAATATTTTCAAGTCTCTCAACATCATTTAAAGTGAGCAGTTCTTCAGTGGTGCAGGTGGCATCTAAGGCAGAACAGTTTTCTGTTGTGCTGGGCTCTCCTTTGATTTGCAGGATATTTATCCTTCTTGATCTCTGCCACTAAATGTGAGCAGAGTCCTCACCAGCCATCAAGATGACCAGAAATGCCCTACCCTTTGCTGAACACCCATCCCCAGAGTGACAGTTCCAGTCCCAATTTAGAGCCTTTGGATGATGCTGCCAAACTTGGTTTGCTTTGTTTTTTAAACGTTTTATTTTGTATTGGGGTATAACCGATTAACAATGTTGTGATGGTTTCAGGTGAATAGTGAAGGGACTCAGCCACACATATACATGTATTCATCCTCCCCAAAACTCCCCTCCCATCCAGGCTGCTACGTAACATTGATCAGAGTTCCAAGTGCTACTCAGTATGGCCTTGTTGGTTATCCATTTTACATATAGCAGTGTGTACATGTTCATTCCAAGCTCCCTAACTATCCCTTCCCTCCATCCTTATCCCACCCAGCAATTGTAAGTTTGTTCTCTGAGTCTTTTTCTCAAACTTGGTTTTAATTGAGTCTCAATAAGTGAGTCACTCATGTAAATCTTGCAAAAACAAAGCACCTAAAAATGCTATTGTGCACCTTAAACTGTCCCAAGCTGTGAGGACAGAGATGAGTAAGATGCCTACTGAGATCCTACCCCAAGTAGGAAGAAAAGAGAAACAACTGTTGAAGTAGTTGCCCATTCATTTGAAAACATGTGCTGAACATCTGTTTACCCTGCTTTGGGAACTGGGATGCCAACAGCGTTCCACATACACAGAGCAGGACGGAGTGCAAAGACGCTGTGAAATCGGAGGAGAAAGCATCCTTCCCAGAGGAGATCTGAAAGTTCCCTAAAAGTAACATTTCAGATGATACTTAGAAAGATTTGGGTAGTTGAAGATTGGTGATGCCTGGGGTAAAACAACCTAGGTGGAGAAAACTACACCTTGAAAGTGACTTGGCAGGTGACCTACCTTGACTGTAATGATAAGAGAGAACACATGAGTGTGAAAGGTGTCTGGAAACATGAGAGGGGAGAGTGTGAGCTCTTGGAGAATTTAGTTTCCAATGTATTGGCCCTTGAAGGGATTTGTTTCTCTGCTTAACATAGGTCAGTTTCCTGCATTATTGGTTTCATTGTACCTATCTTCCCATTTACATTTCGTGGGATAGCTTTTTGATTAGGTGTGTTAGGTGCATCTGCTTCAATAACTTGTAAGCATAAGAGAGCAAGATACCATTTTTGTTTTTGCTCACTTTGTTGCTGCTCCAGCATTCGGCATGGAGCTCTTCAAGGGCTCAGTGGCTAAATGTGTACATGAGTGAATAGACTGGCTTCCTATGTTGTGGGACTTCATATGTCATGCCATGGGATTTACATGATCTCTACCTATAATGATTGATAATGACAAAAAATATTGAGAGTAATACTTTAACTCCAACCTATCGTTAACTCCAGTTTATCTTAGCCTGAAAAGTTCTGGTCAAGAAAAAGTCAGTAACAATTTTTTAAGGCTAGAAATTAAAAATGGAGCTTTTGAGGGAATTTTGTTTTTCTTCTGCAGTGTTGAGATTTACTGTGTGCATGAGAGCTTACACGCACTCTTGGCTCCCGAAGGATGCTATCACTGACTCATCCAGGAGAGATTTTAAAATGTGGTTTCTAATCAAATCATCTGTAGAGCCATAAGGTGCTTCCTATGAATTCTGCAGTAATTAAGATTCCAGCATGAGATATCAGTCATTAGGAGCTTTTCTCATAATCCTGTCAGTTCTCCTGGAAATAGAGTCTCCTAAGTCATCATTCAGCCACACCGATTTATTAAAACCCAGTGACCTAGGGCCACAGTTAGGATTCCATAGTGATGAAATGCTTTCTGGTAACTCCTTTTCTCTGGAGGCCAGAGAGTAAATTTACTTTTATTAAGATCAGGTCTTGGTTGTACCTATTTCCAAACTTAGAAACAAGATGCAATATCAGCCAAAAACTAACACCCAAGGTCCACCTTGGTGTACCAGCCCCTTAAACATCCTGCGCCAGAAGAAATTAAAAACATTTTTTATGAAGCCAGGATCCAGATCTCTATTCAGGCCATTGAGCAAACTTTCCACTGATCATCCCATCCTGCAAGAGGCAGAAGAGGCTGGACTTGTCAGTGACCTTCAGCCAAGAACAGAGGATTCCAGCCAGAAGGAGGGGCATATTACTCAATGACTGCCCTCCCATCTGCAAAGCAGCAGGAACAAGACCCAGAGAAATCCCAAGCTCAGAACGAATGAACAGATTGATGGAGCAGAGTTCCTACTTGTGCCACAACTGTTCAGTATCATCTGTGTATCTTTCTGGCTTCCTTCTCTCCTGCTCATCTTCCTGCTCATCTGCTCTCCCTGGCTCCTTATATCTTTTGCTTCAAAGCAGTGTCTTCCTGAATACCTTGTCTTCTTCCTGAGTAAAGACCACAGACCCAGCCATACGTATCCTCCAACATTCACCAGAATCAGACGTCCTGTTCATTCTTCCCCGCACCATTGTTGCTCCCCGATGCCCCACCTGCACACACCAGGTGAAGAATCTTTATTATATCTGATTTCTGGAGACATTCCTCAGCCATAGCAGATGTGTATTAATGAGATGGGAGACATCCACTGTGTTGAAACAGATCAAAGAACTGACTCTTCAAGGCTGATGCTATTGAGTGTTCCCTCCAAACCAACCTCGTGGCATTCAGGGTGAACTTTCTGAAATGTAGCACCCTCCATATCCCCTTTTAACAATTTTAGATCTCCCTACAATGCATAAATAGTAAAACTCAAACTCTTTAAGCTAGCTTTCATTGACTTTCATGCTTTCTTCCCAGTGTCGCCTTCTATCATTTTCCTTGGCCCTCCCATTCTACACTCCGGTACATCAATTGTTTTCATGTTTCCTGACATGGCAACCTTTTCCATTCCTCTCTCTGTTTGGCCAGTGCATTCTGTCTGCCTTAAACTTGTACATCTCTACCCAGAAAACATGTCTGCCCACAAGACACAGGTCTCAGACCCTTTGTCTTCTTCCTCTCTTCTCCGTCCTCATCACTCTCAAATATAGGAATTCCCTTTTCTATGCTATTTGAGCTTCTGATTCCACTTCTATTAGTTTCAAATTTTCTGTTAGGGACAAGGAGGCCCTGGAATGTCAGATACAAGTATGAGTCTGAAGGTGAAAATTACATTATCAGGATGAGGAAGGGAGACAAACCAGAGTGTGTGATCACACTAGCCACCCAGTGTGGGTGAAACACCAGTATGAAGACAAGACTCAAGGTCATATTTAAGAGTAATGGCAAAGGGTTCAATTCAAGAGGGTCACATTGACAAGGAGAAGCAAGATGCCTTGTAGTTAGAAGAGGGAGCTATACAAAGTACGGTAAGGATCCAAAGGAGGGAGGTACGTAATTCTATTTGTAGAGGTTGGTCAAGGTCAGCTTTCACGGAGGAGATGACATTTGAGCTGAATTTTGATGAATTTGTGCTTGCTAAATATATTGAAAAACAGAGATATTACTTTGCCAACAAAGGTCCATCTAGTCAAGGCTATGGTTTTTCCAGTGGTCACGTATGGACGTGAGAGTTGGACTGTGAAGAAAGCTGAGTGCCGAAGAATTGATGCTTTTGAACTGTGGTGTTGGAGAAGACTCTTGAGAGTCCCTTGGACTGCAAGGAGATCCAACCAGTCCGTTCTAAAGGAGATCAGTCCTGGGTGTTCATTGGAAGGACTGATGCTAAAGCTGAAACTCCAATACTTTGGCCACCTCATGTGAAGAGTTGACTCATTGGAAAAGACTCTGATGCTGGGAGGGATTGGGAGCAGGAGGAGAAGGGGACGACAGAGGATGAGATGGCTGGATGGCATCACCAACTCGATGGGCATGAGTTTGGGTGAACTCAGGGAGTTGGTGATGGACAGGGAGGCCTGGTATGCTGCGATTCATGGGGTTCCAAAGAGTCGGCCACGACTGAGCGACTGAGAGACTGAACTGAACTGACTCACAAAAGGAAGAAAGGGTATCCTAGACCCTTACTATCAATGTTCCTAGCAGCCAGGCAGATAAATGAGCAATCATACCAGAGAAAGAGGGAGTAGCAGCCCTGTTTGTTTTCTGTAGAAGTGTTATCACTGCAGTTTTGATAATCAGTTGTTCATTAGCAAATTACATGGAAATAGTGATAAAGATTATCTAGGGCTTTTCTTCTGGTAAATTCATACTCATGAATATATCCTTTCACAGATTCATGGAAGTTTATAAACTCTGATTCCAAAATCAGTGAGGAACCTATTAAGTCATTCTGTTAAGTGATAGTGTCAACTGTTTACACAGAGATGTGCTATTAGTTATAAAGAATAGTGGGCTTTCCTTGTAGCTTAGCAGTAAAGACTCTGCCTGCCGAAGCAGGAGGTGCAGGTTCAGTTCTTGAGTTGGGAAGATCCCCTGGAGAAGGAAATGGCAACCCACTCCAGTGTTCTTGCCTGGGAAATCCCATGGACAGAGGAGGCTAGTGGGCTACAGTCCATAGGGTTGCAAAGAGTCAGTTACAACTTAGCGACTAAAAACAACAACAAAGAACAACACCTGCACTTTCAGTGTATTTGATAGGTGTTCTCCCTGCTTATTTAACTTCTATGCAGAGCACATCATGAGAAATGCTGGGCTGGAGGAAGCACAAGCTGGAATCAAGATTGCTGGGAGAAATACCAATAGCCTCAGATATGCAGATGACACCACCCTTATGGCAGAAAGTGAAGAAGAACTAAAGAGCCTCTTGATGAAAGTGAAAGAGGAGAGTGGAAAAGTTGGCTTAAAGCTCAACATTCGGAAAACGAAGATCATGGCATCCAGTCCCATTACTTCATGGCAAATGAGTGGGGAAACAGTGGAAACAGTGGCAGACTTTATTTGGGGGTGGGGGCTCCAAAATCACTGCAGATGGTGACCTCAGCCATGAAATTAAAAGACGTTTACTCCTTGGAAGAAAAGTTATGACCAGCCTAGACAGCATATTGAAAAGCAGAGACATTACTTTGCCAGCAAATGTTTGTCTAGTCAGGGCTATGATTTTTCCAGTAGTCATGTATGGATGTGAGAGCTGGACTATAAAGAAAGCTGAGCGCCAAAGAATTGATGCTTTTGAACTGTGGTGTTGGAGAAGACTCTTGAGATTCCCTTGGACTGCAAGGAGATCCAACCAGTCCATCCTAAAGGAGATCAGTCCTGAGTGTTCATTGGAAGGACTGATGTTGAAGCTGAAACTCCAACACTTTGTCCACCTGATGTGAAGAACTGATTCATTTGAAAAGACCCTGATGCTGGGAAAGATTGAAGGCAGGAGAAGAAGGGGACGACAGAGTGTGAGATGGATGGATCGTATCACCAACATGATGGACATGAGTTTGAGTGAACTCTGGGAGTTGGCGATGGACAGGGAGGCCTGGCGTGCTGCGATTCATGGGGTCGCAAAGAGTCAGACATGGCTGAGTGACTGAACTGAACTCCATGCATTATCTCATTTAATCCTCATGGGAAATCTGTAACTAAGTCCTACTCTTACCCACATTTTACAGATAACAAAACTGAGGCATAGAGAAAATACATAATTCACCCAAGATCATATGGCACAAGCATTTGAAACTGCCAGGATGACATTAAGAGCCAAAGCTATTTTATCTCAATTTAATCCCCTCAACCACTTCTGAATAGGAGTGGGTGGATTTTGTTGAGAGAATTTTTTGAAGAGAACTGTTCCAGTGCTAAGTTCTTTTCAACTCAAGACAAGTGATGAGATTTTAATAGGACCACTTGAAGAACCTGGAAGTATTTTCCCTGTGTTTGGTTGGCGTAGAAATTGGTGTCCCTCCTGCCTGGAAAATCTAGAGAAAAGGGAGTAAAAGCTTCAAGGCCAGAGTCAGGAGAGCTTGTTTGCTTTGGCATCGGTGTGTTTTCCTAGGTTGTTGGACAAAGGAGTTGTATTTCTTACGGACCAGTTGTGGGCCATCTGGAAGAGAAAATTCTGTGAGTGTGTGTGTGTTAGTGGAGTGTATTGTTTCACTCGGTGGTATCATTTTAGGGTCAGAGAGGAAACCAGTGGTCGTGGTTGGGAGGCTGGGGCCACTAAAAATCCTACCACTGAGGCAAGAGTTGATAAGGACTAGTTAGAAGAGTGCTACATCCTGCCCCCGTCCAATAATAGCAAGGTCAAATCTACCTCGAGTGCAGAGGAGGGGCTGTGCATAGTCATCTTTGTTAAGTGACCTTAAGAGACTCATTAATAAGTCCCAACTGAAAGGCCAGTTTCTTGTGCGTAAATGGTTAATCAATAGCTTAGAAATCATTACTCTGTGGTTACTGTTAATTGTCAGACTTTGCCAAGTCATTTATCTCTCTGAGTCACAGTCTCCTCGTCTGTCAGATGGAGATAAGAATAGCCCCTCCCGCACGTACACACTGCTATATTTAAAATGGGTAACCGACAAGGTCCTACTGTAGAGCACAGGGAATTCTGCTCCACGTTATGTGGCAGCCTGGATGGCAGAGGGGTTAGTGGAGAAAATGGATACATATATATGAATAGCTGAGTCCCTTCGCTGCTCACCTGAAACTCGCACAACACTGTTAATCAGCTTTACCCCAATACAAAATAAAAAGTTAAAAAAAAAGTTCACATTTAAAATAGAAGAATAGCCCCTCCCATGCCACCACAGGCGGGTTTGTAGGTAAGGCTGAGTGAGGGAATACTTACAAAGTGGCCAGTACAGTTCAGGCAGCACTCCTAGTCCCTTGGCCTAGCTATGCTCCCAGACCTTCTTGCCCTTGCTTCTTTTATTCTGCACTTAGCAGGTTAAATGGTAATCCTACCCCTGTAGCTGCACCAGAGCTGTCCTCATGACCCGTAAATGTAGCAGGTCCAAAAACCTGGGATAAGTCTTTGAGTCTGTGCCTTGTCCTTACCTGCACTCAGGACTCTAAGGTCTGGCAGTTGCAGCTCTGTCTAGATGCTTTGCTGGCTGGAGGCCCATGCTGCTTATACACACATGCGCATTTATACACACAGCCCTCTTTCATCCACCACCTCATGGCTTAGGAGGCTCCTGAGAGAAAGTGTTTGACTGTGATTAATTTCTAGGAATCTTTGGGCTGAGAAATCTTTCCCAATCACCTTCTTCTCCCTGCGTGTGTGTACATGTGTGGAGGGTAGTGAGGGGGAGAAGGGTCAAGCAAAATGCACCTGTCACTAATCTATGGACCCAGAAGATGAAAACAACCCCCTAAGACAATCCTACCAGTACTGCAGGGTTAGTACTCTGTGCTAGAGTGGACATGCTCTAGGAGATGCCAGGCCACTTAGCAGTCACATGCAAGAGAACCCTGAGGAAAGTACTGGGTGCTTATGTAGAGGTCACTGCGAAGGACAAAAATACCAACATTCTCCATTTCTCCATTCTCCATCAGATCAGATCAGTCGCTCAGTTGTGTCCGACTCATTGCGACCCCATGAATGCCAGGCCTCCCTGTCCATCACCAACTCCTGGAGTTCACTGAGACTCACGTCCATCGAGTCAGTGATGCCATCCAGCCATCTCATCCTCTGTCGTCCCCTTCTCCTCTTGCCCCCAATCCCTCCCAGCATCAGAGTCTTTTCCAAAGAGTCAACTCTTCGCATGATGTGGCCAAAGTACGGTTGTCAGTAGGGGTGGCGGAGGTGGGGGAAGGACTTGCTGCTGATACAGAATAAGATAATTGATTAAAAAAGAGTAGATGCTAGAATCAGATGTCCTGAATTTGAATCCTGGCTTGATTGCTGAGTGCCTTTGACAAATCATATAATCTTCCTAAAACTCATTGTCCTTACTTGGAAAGTATGACAATAATAATTAATATGCCATGGAGTCATAGAGATACATGAAATATATGATGATATAAAATTAAAACAGAATGATAAGTGTAAATAAATGTTAGAGATGCTGAAGACTTTTGTAGATAGATGTTGGCTCTCATCGGTATCATTGGTTTTGTCCTCATCGGATGTGAGCTGTAGTAACTAGATTTGTTAGATGGTAATTGTATTGGGGTGCATAACACAGAACGAATATTTTTTGAGAGATCAGATCAGATCAATCACTCAGTCATGTCCGACTCTTTGCGACCCCATGAATCGCAGCACACCAGGCCTCCCTGTCCATCACCAACTCCCAGAGTTCACTCAGACTCACGTCCATCGAGTCAGTGATGCCATCCAGCCATCTCATCCTCTGTCATCCCCTTCTCCTCCTGCCCCCAATCCCTCCCAGCATCAGAGTCTTTTCCAATGAGTCAACTCTTCGCATGAGGTGGCCAAAGTACTGGAGTTTCAGCTTTAGCATCATTCCTTCCAAATACATGAAACCTTCCACTACAACTGTATATGGGTAGTGTTGTACTTAGCCTTCAATATGGCCCCCAAGATCCTGTCTTTTGCTATTTATATCCTTGTGTAGCCCCTTCCCACACTGCGCCAGCATGGGTCTGTGTGACCAATAGCACATGGCAGAGATTATGGTATGTCACTTTTACATTAGATTATAGAACACACTGTGGCTAAAGTCTTCCTCTCTCTTTCTCCCTCTCAGATCTTGCGCCTTGGGGAAATCAGATGCTGTGAGACCAAGGTAAGAAACAGACCCCTTCCAACCACCATGTAAATGGACTTAGAAGCGGATCTTCTAGCCCTCGCCAAGCCTTTAGATAATTACAGCCCCAGTAGACAACTTGATAGAAACCTCATGAAAAGCTGTGAGCTTGAGCCACATGGATGTTTTTGTTGCTCAGTTGCTCAGTCATGTCCAACTCTTTGCGACCCCGTGGACTGCAGCACGCTAGGCTTCCCTGTCCTTCACCATCTCCCAGAGCTTGCTCAAACTCATGTCCATTGAGTCACTGATGCCATCCAACCATCTCATCCTCTGTCGTCCCCTTCTCCTCCTGCCCTCAATCTTTCCCAGTATCAGGGTCTTTTTTAATGAGTTAGCTCTTTGCATCAGGTGGCCCAAGTATTGGAGCTTCAGATTCTGCATCAGTCCTTCCAATGAATATTCAGTCTTGATTTCCTTTAGGATTGATTGGTTTGATCTCTCTACTGTCCAAGGGACTCTCAAAAGTCTTCTTCAATACCACAGTTTGAAAGCATCAGTTCTTTGGTGCTCAGCCTTCTTGATAGTCCAACTCTCACATCCATACATGACCACTGGAAAAACCATAGCTTTGACTATATGCACCTTTGTCAGCAAAGTAATGTCTCTATTTTTTAATATGCTGTCTAGATTTGTCATAGATCTTCCAAGGAGCAGGCTACAGTCACCATCTGCAGTGATTTTGGAGCCTAAGAAAATAAAGTCTGTCACTGTTTCCATTATTTCCCCATCTATTTCCCATGAAGTGATGGGACCAGATGTCATGATCTTAGTTTTCTGAATGTTGAATTTTAAATCAGCTTTTTCACTCTCCTCCTTCACTCTCATCAAGAGGTTCTTTATTTCCTCTTCACTTTCTGCTATTAGAGTGGTATCATCTGCATATCTGATGCACCACCTAGCTAAGCTACTCCTATATTCCTGACTCTGAAACTGTGTAAGATAAAAGATATTTGTTGTCTTTAGCTACTAAGTTCTGGATTAATTTGTTATACAACAATTGATAACTACATAGGAGGTATGGTCATTCCTGTTTTATAGGTGAGAAAATTACAAATCACAGATGCTAAGTATTTTTTTAAGGTCATATAGTTGAAAACACTAGATTTGAACCAATTCTTTTTTACTTCAAAACTAGCATGATCTGCCACTAAATATGCTGCCTTCCCATGATGAAAATGCATCATTATCCTGAAGAGGAAAAAAATAAACAGAAAAATTAGCCTTTTCATGGAAGACACTCTCTTTTTATATATATAATTTTATGATTACTTTAACTGAAGCCCCAGAAAATTATTTTGAGTAATGAGTATTCTAAATTGAATATAAAACAGACTTGGTTGTTTTATATTCAAGGGGGAGAATCAGCTAATTTTTACACAGTTGTCTTGCTACCCACTGAATACCAGGTTCTGGGGATAAAACTGAATGTAATTGAATGACTCCTATTCTCATGAAGCTTACAGTCTGCTGTGGAAAAGTAGTTCAATGGAAGATTACAGTTATTTTAGAATAGTAACGGAGAGATCTAGAATCTGGAATATTTTGGTAAAAAAACAAAACTATCATTTTGCATTTGTGTGATCTTGGATGAATAACTAATTGCTTACTATGCACAGGGCCTTGCTCAACTCTTCAGATTCATTTTCTCTTTCAGTGCAAAGCTCTTTACATGCATGATCATACACAGCAAGTGCTAAGCTCTTTACATGAATTATCCCATTTAATCCTCATAAAAATCCTATGATTTTCATGAATCCTCATGAAAATCCTATTATTACCCTAAGTTTGTGGATTAGTACCTATCTCACTGGGTTGCTAAGAGAATTAAAATTTATAATCCGAATAAAGAGCTTGACTTAATGTCCAGCTCATGGTAAATACTGACCAAGTGACTAAGTTTGGGATATTCCAGAATCAGTCTCTGAGATGAGATTATGTATGCCAGCAGATTATTTGGAAAAGAATTCAAGAAGCTGTAAGAGAATAACTAAATGAAATGACATAGGGAAAGGAAGCAGAGACTAAGGAGTGCATTAACGAGCAGATTACTTCTCTGGGCAGTGGGGGTTCAATCCCATCGGGGGACTCCCTGAGACACATGGTAGAGCACACCTCAGGACTGTCCCAACAAAATTACAGGGATGGGTTATTTGTTTACTGACTGGTAGGCTTCATTGCTTGAGGGTAATCTTGCAGAGTTTCCAGCTTCCCTGGGTGTGAGTCAAACGTTCTGCAAGGACAAGCATCTTCAGGCAGAGGCACAGAATCTCTTCAATGGGAGAAACATCTGCAGAAGACTCAGAAATAGGCCCAAGGGGCCTTGGTTTCTAGTGTATGTATGCATGCTATGTTGCTTAAATTGTGACTGACTCTTGTGACCCTGTGGACTGTAGCCTGCTAGGCTCCTCTGTACATGGGATTCTCTAGGCAAGAATATTGGAGTGGGTTGCCCATGCCCTCCTCCAGGGGATCTTCCTGACCCAGGGATTGAACTTGTGTCTGTTATGTCTCCTGCATTGATAGGCAGGTTCTTTACCAATAGAGCCACCTGGGAAGCCCAGTATTCCTGTTAATAAGTTAATATTACAGAATGTGATAGGGCTATGATGTAGCTTGAACACACAAGAAGGTCATCTTCTATACCTGGGCAAGAAAGTTAGGACAGGCTTCTCAGAGATGTGGGGTCAATAGAATAAGAATAGAGGTTAGGGGGAGAAAGGAGAGTAGAGAAGTTCCAGAGAGAGAGAAACTTGTGTGAGAACTTCAACCAAGGGTCAAGAGGAAAGAATTTGAGCAATTGAAAGAAATCTGGTTGTCTGAATTTTGAGTAGAAAGGAAAGAGCCTTGAGAGTAGAGTCTGAAAGGCCAGATTAAATATATATATATGTCAGATCACATAGGCCTTATAGGCCATATTGAGGAGTTTGGACTTTATTCTGAGAAAAAATGGAAATTCTTAAAAAAGATTTGTAGCAGATTCATGTTTTGACATTTCATTTAAGTTTCTATGAGGAAAGTAATTTGGGGAAAAGGAAAGTGATTTGAGGGAAAGCAAAGAGAAAGATTAGAGAAGCAGCTGAAGCAGTTTAGGTAAGAGTTAACATGGATTAGACAAAAAACAGAATGTTGCCGTTGTTGAGTTGCTAAGTCATGTCTGATCTTTGCAACTCCATGGACTGAAGCATGCCAGGGTTCACTCTCCTTCACTATGTCCCAGAGTTTGCTCAAACTCATGTCCAAACTCATGATGCTATCCAACCATCTCATCCTCTGCTGCCCTTTTCTCCTTTTGCCTTCAATCATTCCCAACATCAGGGTCTTTTCCAGTGAGTCAGTTCTTCACATCAGGTGGCCAAAGTATTGGAGCTTCAGCCTCAACATCAGTCCTTCCAATGAATATTCAGAGTTGATTTCCTTTAAGTTTGATCTCCTTGCTGTCCAAGGGATTCTCAAGAGTCTTCTCCAGCACCACAATTCGAAAGCATCAATTCTTTAGCACTCAGCTTTCTTTATGGTCCAAAAATAGAATACAGGTTTCATAGTGAACCTCCTTATCTCACATAGTTTTTGTGGGTCAGGAATTTGGGGATCTGTCATCTGGAGGTTCTGGCTCAGGGTTTCTCAGGAGACTGCAGACAGAAAGTTGGCAAGGATTGCAGTTATCTGAAGACCTCATTGGGGCTGGAGAATCTACGACATGACTCATGTGCATGGATGTTGACAACAGGTCTCAGTTCCTTGCTGTGTGGACCTTTCCATGGGGCTACTTGATGCCCTTATAACATGGCACCTGATTTCCTCCAGGGTGAGTGAGGAGCTCACTGTATATTATGACCTAGCCTCAAAAGCCACACTCGTATCATTTCTGAAATATCTTGTTGATCACCAAGACCAGCTCTACACAATGAGGGAGGAGGCTGTACTCTACAAGAATGAAAATGCCAAAAGGCTGGGACCATTGAGGACTATCTGGAGTCTGGCTGTGATACTCTGACCTTAGCCCCCAAAGGTTCATATCCCTTCCACATTCAAAACACACTTCTTCCCAAGGCTCTCCCCAGTCTCATTCGATCACAGCATCAAATTAAAGTCCAGAATATCACCCCCTTGATCTGAACTCCTGTGAACTCAGAGAAAATTTATCTGTTGCCCACAAATGGTAGGCCAGGCATAGGAGAACTGCTGTAGACATTGTTTTTCTTAAAACATCACCAGAATGATTCTGAAATCTAGCCAGGAAAATGCTGGAATTCCCTTGGTTAGTATTTAGTCTTGCTCATGCTGAGGAATAGTTTTTGATTCCCCATGGTTCTTGGATCTTCCCTACTGCTGCCTTGCATTGGACATTTAGCCCAAACAAAAAATAATTGAGTGTCACTAAGATTTTAATGGTTGTTTTTTAAGGCAGCATAACCATAGGCTAGGTCATGACTGGTAGAGTTATTGTGGGGAAAAAGAATTTAAAGAGAAAGCAGGTCTGAGTAGAAACTGACAGGTGGGGAGTTTAGAATAAAATAGAGATAGAATAAAAATCAACAAACTTCAGAGGAAGGAAGAGAGTCTTTCAAGAAGTGAAAAGTGTTAGTTGCTCAGCTGTGTCCAACTCTTTGAGACCCCATGGACTATAGTCCTCCAGGCTCCTCTGTCCATGGAATTCTCCAGGCAAGAGTACTGGAGTGTGTAGCCATTCCCTTCTCCAGGGCATCTTCCCAAACCAGGAATTGAACCTGGATCTCCTACATTGCAGGCAGATTTTTTTTTTTACCACCTGAGCCACCAGGGGAGGGAGTAATTCAGTACCTTTGAAACATCAGATAAAAAGTTCCTTGGGAGTGATTAGGCTTAGGAAAAAGATGGCTTGGAGAACAAAGGGAAGGAGTCATTTCAATAGAATGGAGAGATCACAAGTCAGATTTTATGGGTTGAGGAGTAAGTAGGTGCTTAGTCACTCAGCCATGTCCGACTTTTTGTGACCCCATGAACAGTAGCCCACCAGACTCCTCTGTTCATGGGATTCTCCAGGCAGGAATACTGGAGTGGGTTGCCATTTTCTTCTCCAGGGGAGTGAGAGAATTAGAGGCAGGAAGTATTGGCTGTGAAGGGTGATAGCTGGAGGGAGCCATGAGTAAGAAGGTTTTGTTACAATGAGAGAGAGAGTCAGCATCTTTAGCCTCATAGAAAGGAACAAATAAACTGAAAAAGGAAGAAACCTGAGACAAGATGAGGTCCTTGAGAAGGCAACGGTGGTGGTGGGTACGGGGAGGATCCAAAAGCATCTTTTTTTTTTTTTTTTTAATTTTATTTTATTTTTAAATTTAACATAACTGTATTAGATTTGCCAAATATCAAAATGAATCCACCACAGGTATACATGCGTTCCCCATTCTGAACCCTCCTCCCTCCTCCCTCCCCATTCCATCCCTCTGGGTCGTCCCAGTGCACCAGCCCCAAGCATCCAGTATCGTGCATCGAACCTGGACTGGCAACTCATTTCATACATGATATTTTACATGTTTCAATGCCATTCTCCCAAATCTTCCCACCCTCTCCCTCTCTCACAGAGTCCATAAGACTGTTCTATACATCAGTGTCTCTTTTGCTGTCTCGTACACAGGGTTATTGTTACCATCTTTCTAAATTCCATATATATGCGTTAGTATACTGTATTGGTGTTTTTCTTTCTGGCTTACTTCACTCTGTATAATAGGCTCCAGTTTCATCCACCTCATTAGAACTGATTCAAATGTATTCTTTTTAATGGCTGAGTAATACTCCATTGTGTATATGTACCACAGCTTTCTTATCCATTCATCTGATGGACATCTAGGTTGCTTCCATGTCCTGGCTATTATAAACAGTGCTGCGATGAACATTGGGGTGCTCGTGTCTCTTTCCCTTCTGGTTTTCTCAGTGTGTATGCCCAGCAGTGGGATTGCTGGATCATAAGGCAGGTCTATTTCCAGTTTTTTAAGGAATCTCCACACTGTTCTCCACAGTGGCTGTACTAGTTTGCATTCCCACCAACAGTGTAAGAGGGTTCCCTTTTCTCCACACCCTCTCCAGCATTTATTACTTGTAGACTTTTGGATCGCAGCCATTCTGACTGATGTGAAATGGTACCTCATAGTGGTTTTGATTTGCATTTCTCTGATAATGAGTGATGTTGAGCATCTTTTCATGTGTTTGTTAGCCATCTGTATGTCTTCTTTGGAGAAATGTCTATTTAGTTCTTTGGCCCATTTTTTGATTGGGTCATTTATTTTTCTGGAGTTGAGCTGTAGGAGTTGCTTGTATATCCTCGAGATTAGTTGTTTGTCAGTTGCTTCATTTGCTATTATCTTCTCCCATTCTGAAGGCTGTCTTTTCACCTTGCTAATAGTTTCCTTTGATGTGCAGAAGCTTTTAAGGTTAATTAGGTCCCATTTGTTTATTTTTGCTTTTATTTCCAATATTCTGGGAGGTGGGTCATAGAGGATCCTGCTGTGATGTATGTCAGAGAGTGTTTTGCCTATGTTCTCCTCTAGGAGTTTTATAGTTTCTGGTCTTATGTTTAGATCTTTAATCCATTTTGAGTTTATTTTTGTGTATGGTGTTAGAAAGTGTTCTAGTTTCATTCTTTTACAAGTGGTTGACCAGAGTTCCCAGCACCACTTGTTAAAGAGATTGTCTTTAATCCATTGTATATTCTTGCCTCCTTTGTCGAAGATAAGGTGTCCATATGTGCGTGGATTTATCTCTGGGCTTTCTATTTTGTTCCATTGATCTATATTTCTGTCTTTGTGCCAGTACCATACTGTCTTGATAACTGTGGCTTTGTAGTAGAGCCTGAAGTCAGGTAGGTTGATTCCTCCAGTTCCATTCTTCTTTCTCAAGATCGCTTTGGCTATTCGAGCTTTTTTGTTTTTCCATACAAATTGTGAAATTATTTGTTCTAGCTCTGTGAAGAATGCTGTTGGTAGCTTGATAGGGATTGCATTGAATCTATAGATTGCTTTGGGTAGTATACTCATTTTCACTACATTGATTCTTCCAATCCATGAACATGGTATATTTCTCCATCTGTTAGTGTCCTCTTTGATTTCTTTCACCAGTGTTTTATAGTTTTCTATATATAGGTCTTTAGATTCTTTAGGTAGATATATTCCTAAGTATTTTATTCTTTCCGTTGCAATGGTGAATGGAATTGTTTCCTTAATTTCTCTTTCTGTTTTCTCATTATTAGTGTATAGGAATGCAAGGGATTTCTGGGTGTTGATTTTATATCCTGCAACTTTACTATAGTCATTGATTAGTTCTAGTAATTTTCTGGTGGAGTCTTTAGGGTTTTCTATGTAGAGGATCATGTCATCTGCAAACAGTGAGAGCTTTACTTCTTCTTTTCCAATTTGGATTCCTTTTATTTCTTTTTCTGCTCTGATTGCTGTGGCCAAAACTTCCAAAACTATGTTGAATAGTAATGGTGAAAGTGGGCACCCTTGTCTTGTTCCTGACTTTAGAGGAAATGCTTTCAATTTTTCACCATTGAGGATAATGTTTGCTGTGGGTTTGTCATATATAGCTTTGATTATGTTGAGGTATGTTCCTTCTATTCCTGCTTTCTGGAGAGTTTTGATCATAAATGGATGTTGAATTTTGTCAAAGGCTTTCTCTGCATCTATTGAGATAATCATATGGTTTTTATTTTTCAATTTGTTAATGTGGTGTATTACATTGATTGATTTGCGGATATTGAAGAATCCTTGCATCCCTGGGATAAAGCCCACTTGGTCATGGTGTATGATCTTTTTAATGTGTTGTTGGATTCTGATTGCTAGAATTTTGTTAAGGATTTTTGCGTCTATGTTCATCAGTGATATTGGCCTGTAGTTTTCTTTTTTTGTGGGATCTTTGTCAGGTTTTGGTATTAGGGTGATGGTGGCCTCATAGAATGAGTTTGGAAGTTTACCATCCTCTGCAATTTTCTGGAAGAGTTTGAGCAGGATAGGTGTTAGCTCTTCTCTAAATTTTTGGTAGAATTCAGCTGTGAAGCCGTCTGGACCTGGGCTTTTGTTTGCTGGAAGATTTTTGATTACAGTTTCAATTTCCGTGCTTGTGATGGGTCTGTTAAGATTTTCTATTTCTTCCTGATCGAGTTTTGGAAAGTTGTACTTTTCTAAGAATTTGTCCATTTCTTCCTCGTTGTCCATTTTATTGGCATATAATTGTTGATAGTAGTCTCTTATGATCCTTTGTATTTCTGTGTTGTCTGTTGTGATCTCTCCATTTTCATTTCTAATTTTATTGATTTGATTTTTCTCCCTTTGTTTCTTGATGAGTCTGGCTAATGGTTTGTCAATTTTATTTATCCTTTCAAAGAACCAGCTTTTGGTTTTGTTGATTTTTGCTATGGTCTCTTTTGTTTCTTTTGCATTTATTTCTGCTCTAATTTTTAAGATTTCTTTCCTTCTACTAACCCTGGGGTTCTTCATTTCTTCCTTTTCTAGTTGCTTTAGGTGTAGAGTTAGGTTATTTATTTGACTTTTTTCTTGTTTCTTGAGGTGTGCCTGTATTGCTATGAACTTTCCCCTTAGGACTGCTTTTACCGTGTCCCACAGGTTTTGGGTTGTTGTGTTTTCATTTTCATTCGTTTCTATGCAAATTTTGATTTCTTTTTTGATTTCTTCTGTGATTTGTTGGTTATTCAGCAGCGTGTTGTTCAGCCTCCATATGTTGGATTTTTTAATAGTTTTTCTCCTGTAATTGAGATCTAATCTTACTGCATTGTGGTCAGAAAAGATGCTTGGAATGATTTCTATTTTTTTGAATTTACCAAGGCTAGCTTTATGGCCCAGGATGTGATCTATCCTGGAGAAGGTTCCATGTGCGCTTGAGAAGAAGGTGAAATTCATTGTTTTGGGATGAAATGTCCTATAGATATCAATTAGGTCTAACTGGTCTATTGTATCATTTAAAGTTTGTGTTTCCTTGTTAATTTTCTGTTTAGTTGATCTATCCATAGGTGTGAGTGGGGTATTAAAGTCTCCCACTATTATTGTGTTATTGTTAATTTCTTCTTTCATACTTGTTAGCATTTGACTTACATACTGCGGTGCTCCCGTGTTGGGTGCATATATATTTATAATTGTTATATCTTCTTCTTGGATTGATCCTTTGATCATTATGTAGTGACCATCTTTGTCTCTTTCCACAGCCTTTGTTTTCAAGTCTATTTTATCTGATATGAGTATTGCTACTCCTGCTTTCTTTTGGTCCCTGTTTGCATGGAAAATCTTTTTCCAGCCCTTCGCTTTCAGTCTGTATGTGTCCCCTGTTTTGAGGTGGGTCTCTTGTAGACAACATATGCAGGGGTCTTGTTTTTGTATCCGTTCAGCCAGTCTTTGTCTTTTGGTTGGGGCATTCAACCCATTTACGTTTAAGGTAATTACTGATAAGTATGACCCCGTTGCCATTTACTTTATTGTTTTGGGTTCGAATTTATACACAATTTTTGTGTTTCCTGTCTAGAGAATATCCTTTAGTATTTGTTGGAGAGCTGGTTTGGTGGTGCAGAATTCTCTCAGCTTTTGCTTGTCTGAAAAGCTTTTGATTTCTCCTTCATACTTGAATGAGATCCTTGCTGGGTACAATAATCTGGGCTGTAGGTTATTTTCTTTCATCATTTTAAGTATGTCTTGCCATTCCCTCCTGACTTGAAGAGTTTCTATTGAAAGATCAGCTGTTATCCTTATGGGAATTCCCTTGTGTGTTATTTGTTGTTTTTCCCTTGCTGCTTTTAATATTTGTTCTTTGTGTTTGATCTTTGTTAATTTGATTACTATGTGTCTTGGGGTGTTTCGCCTTGGGTTTATCCTGTTTGGGACTCTCTGGGTTTCTTGGACTTGGGTGATTATTTCCTTCCCCATTTTAGGGAAGTTTTCAACTATTATCTCCTCAAGTATTTTCTCATGGTCTTTCTTTTTGTCTTCTTCTTCTGGGATCCCTATGATTCGAATGTTGTAGCGTTTAATATTGTCCTGGAGGTCTCTGAGATTGTCCTCATTTCTTTTAATTCGTTTTTCTTTTATCCTCTCTGATTCATTTATTTCTACCATTCTATCTTCTAATTCACTAATCCTATCTTCTGCCTCTGTTATTCTACTATTTGTTGCCTCCAGAGTGTTTTTAATTTCACTTATTGCATTATTCATTATATATTGACTCTTTTTTATTTCTTCTAAGTCCTTGTTAAACCTTTCTTGCATCTTCTCAATCCTTGCCTCCAGGCTATTTATCTGTGATTCCATTTTAATTTCAAGATTTTGGATCAATTTCACTATCATTATTCGGAATTCTTTATCAGGTAGATTCCCTATCTCTTCCTCTTTTGTTTGGTTTGGTGGGCCTTTATCCTGTTCCTTTATCTGCTGGGTATTCCTCTGTCTCTTCATCTTGTTTAAATTGCTGAGTTTGGGGTGTCCTTTCTGTATTCTGGCAGTTTGTGGAGTTCTCTTTATTGTGGCGTTTCCTCGCTGTGTGTGGGTTTGTACAGGTGGCTTGTCAAGGTTTCCTGGTTAGGGAAGCTTGTGTCGATGTTCTGGTGGATGGAGCTGTATTTCTTCTCTCTGGAGTGTAATGAAATGTCCAGTAATGAGTTATGAGATGTCTATGGTTTTGGTGTGACTTTGGGCAGCCTGTATCTTGAAGCTCAGGGCTGTGTTCCTTTGTTGCTGGAGAATTTGCTTGTTATGTCTTTCCCTGGAACTTGTTGGCCCTTGTGTGGTGCTTGGTTTCAGTGTCGGTATGGAGGCGTTTGATGAGCTCCTGTCAATTAATGTTCCTTGGAGTCAGGAGTTCCCCGGAGTCAGGGTTTGGACTTAAGCCTCCTACTTCCAGTTATCGGTCTTAATTTTACAGTAGTTTCAAAACTTCTCCTTCTATACAGCACCACTGATAAAACATCTACGTTAAAGATGAAAAGTTTCTCTACTGTGAGGGTCACTCAGAGAGGTTCACAGCGTTACATGGAGAAGAGAAGAGGGAGGAGGGAGTTAGAGGTGACCCAAATGAGATGAGGTGGAATCAATAGTGGAGAGAGTGGGCTAGCCAGTAGTCACTTCCTTATGTGCACTCCACAACTGGACCGCTCAGAGATGTTCACGGAGTTATACAGGGAAGAGAAGAAGGAGGCAGGAGTCAGAGATGGCCAGAAGGATAAAAGGGGGAAATGAAAAGGAGGGAGACAGATCCAGCCAGAAATCAGTTCCTTAAGTGTTCTCCACCGTCTGGAACACACAGAAATTCACAGAGTTGGGTAGAGTAGAGAGGGGTTAGGGAGGAGATACAGGTGACCTGGTGGAGAAAATGGAGAGTCTAAAGGGAGAGAGAGCAGTCAAGCCAGTAATCTCGTACACTAGTGAAAAATGGGTCCTGAAGATTGGGTTCTTAAAGGTATAAAATTGGTAACAAATACATAAAAACAAAAATTAGAAATCTAGAGTAGAGTTTGGAATTTCAAAAATGCGATGTTAATGAAATGAAGAAGGAAAAGAAAGAGAGAAAAAACGAACAAAGAAAAACAAACAAGGTCGTGAAAGTAATAAAGAAACTACAGGTACAAAATTGATAACTAATACCAAAAAGCAAAAATTAAAAATCTAGAGTAGAGTTTGGAATTTCAAAAATACAACGTTAAAAAAAAAAAAAAAGAAGAAGAAGAAAAATAAAGAGAGAAAACAAACAAACCAACAAAAACAATGTCGCAAAAATTATAAAGAAAATACAGGTACAAAATTGATATCAAATACCAAAAAGCATAAATTAAAAATCTTGAGTAGAGTTTGGAATTGCAGATATACGATGTTATATAAAAGAAGAAGAGAAAGAAACAGAGGAAAAAAAAGTCACAGAAATTATGAAAAAAACTATAGGTACAAAATTGATAACATATATCAAAAGGCTAAAATTAAAAATCTAGAGTAGAGTTTGGAATTTCAAAAATACAATGTTAAAGAAAAGAAGAAAAAGAAAAAAAAAAAAACAAAACCACGGTCAAAAAATTATAAAATATATATATGAAGTTTGCTGAAGAAGAAAAAAAAAAATAGGGTCTTTTTTTTTTTTTTGCAAAGTAATAGTTATAAAAGTGAAAATTAAAGGACGATAGAGGACTTAAAAAATTTTTTTTTAATTAAAAAAAAAAAAGAAAGAAAGATTGATCGTAAAAATAGTAAAAATATATCTAGGTCTTTCTCTGGTTTTGTTGTGAGTATTGTGGGTTCAGTTCATTTTTGGCAGTTCCTTAGTCCGACTTATATTTCTCAAGATCCATAGGCCCCTTCCTATGTAATCCGTAGTAACCACAGGGTTTTAATCTATGGCCTGTAGCTTCCAAGGCGTTTCCCTCTGTTATAGCTTCTTCTGTTTGCTGGTCTCTTCAGTGTCTGGTTCCCGCCCTGACACAAAAAGGTTGAGGACACTATTTTTTTTTTTTTTTAATTTAGGCTCACTTGTTCAGCCGCGCTGTGGGGAGGGAGGGAGGGATGCTGCAAACAGATAACACTGGCGTGCGCTCGCAGTGCCTCGGCCACACTGGGTCTGCCCCCGCTCACGGCGCGTGTAGCCTCCCTGCCCACCCTGCTCGGGCTCTAGGTTGTTCCGCCGGGAACAATCAGAGGCCGGCCCTGGGCTGAGCTCCCAGGTCCAAGCCGCTCAGGTTCAGGCACTCGGGTAGTCCTCAGAGGCGCAGACTCGGTTGGGCCTGCGTTTTGTGTTCTTCCCATATCCGAGCAGCTCAGGTGATGAGGTGTTTGGCGGGCGCCAATGCTGCGACTTATCGCCTCCCCGCCACTCGGTTATCTGGGTGTAAAACCCGCGCACCTTCTCAGGCAGATGTTGACCGTCCAGACCCCCAAGAAGTTTTAGTTAGCAAAGAAGCCTGCTTACAGTTTTATAGATAGTGTCTCTCTGGGGCTGCGATGTCCCCCTTCCGGCTCTGGCTGCCTGTCACTGGAGGGGGAAGGTCTGCAGCCGGCTATCTCTGTTCAGTCCTTTGTTCTGTGCGCAGGCCTGGCGGTGTCTTAGGTTAGGGCTGGCTTTTCGCGTGGTAGATATCCCACAGTCTGGTTTGCTAGCCCAAATTATTTCGCTCAGATAGCGCTCAGGACATTCGGCCTGATTCTTACTCTAAGGGACACAGCCCGCGCCGCACTTCCCTGCGCAGCCCCCGCTTGCTAATGCCGTGTGCAGGCGTCTGCGCTGCTTCTCCGCTGGGGGAGTTACCGTAGGGCTCACAATCCGCGGTTTTTAATTGTTTATTTTTTTTTCCCCTCCCTTTTATGTTGCCCTCTGTGCTTCCAAAGCTCGGCACAGATTGGGCAGTGAGAGGGTTTCCTGGTGTTTGGAAACTTCTCTCTTTTTAAGACTCCCTTCCCCGGACGGAACTCCGTCCCTCCCTCTTTTGTCTCTTTTTTTGTCTTTTATATTTTTTCCTACCTCCTTTCGAAGAGTTGGGCTGCTTTTCTGGGTGCCTGATGTCCTCTGCCGGCATTCAGAAGTTGTTTTGTGGAATTTACTCGACGTTTAAATGCTCTTTTGATGAATTTGTGGGGGAGAAAGTGTTCTCCCCGTCCTACTCCTCCGCCATCTTGGCTCCTCCTCCCCAAAAGCATCTTAATAGGAGGAAAAGTGAAAGTGAAGTCGTGTCTGACTCTTTGCGACCCCATGGACTGTAGCCTATCAGGTTCCTCCATCCATGGGATTTTCCAGGCAAGAGTGCTGGAGTGGATTGCCATTTCCTTCTCCAGGGGATCTTCCTGACCCAGGAATCGAACCCAGGTCTCCCGCATTGCAGGCAGATGCTCTACCATCTGAACCACAAGGGAAGCCCAAGTTTTAGGAGGAAAGGATGGGTCATTTCTCCTGGAAGTGTTGAATGTAGAATAGGAAGGCTGAGGAGGGCTTGGTAGATTCAAGTTACACAAGAGATTCTCCATGACTGGAGGGTAGCCTGCCTTGGAGGCCAATGGGAGGAAGCTATAGGAGGAGGATGGGAGACTAAGAGAGGAGGTTAGGGAGGGCCTCCCACTGGAAGGGCCTGGAGTGCTAAGTTGAGACTGTATCTTGTAGATAATGGTTATTCACTTAGGGATTCCAAGCAGCATGATGGGACTTACCATACAGACAGGATTGTGTGTGTGTGTGTGTGTGTGTGTATGTTAGTTGCTCAATTGTATCTGATTCTTTGAGACCCCATGAACTGTAGTTCACCAGGCTCCTCTGTTCATGGAATTCTCCAGGCAAGGATACTGGAATGTGTTGCCATCCCTTCTCCAAGGGATCTTCCTGATCCAGGGATAGAACCTGGGTCTCCCACATTGCAGACAGATTCTTTACCATAAGAGCTACCAGGCAAGCCTGCAGACAGGACTGGTGACCAGTTACCTATGAGGGTGAGGAAGGAGGAGAACATCTCTGTCATGCTAGTATCTTGGAAGGCTGTAGCTATTGATGCTGTTGACCTACATAGGGGATTAACAGGATTAGACATTCATTTTGGCTACTCAGAACGTATTTAAAATTGCTGCTGAGCTGGCTGAACCAGGCTTCATATCACTGATGTAAAGTGGACCCAGAAGTTCTGGGTTTCAGAGCCAGGGCTTATCAGAGTCTCTGAGACTGTATCTAACACTGAGCAAAATGCTGATGCCACAAATGGCCTTCCACATCACCGATGGCATTGGAGATGTTTGAACGTGAACTTTTTGTGCATCTAGCTTGGACCCATAAAAACTAAGGGCCAGATGAAATCCAGGCAGGGTTGTCAGTTTATAAAGACAGAAGCACTGAATATCAGACTTGCCAGTTATCTCATAGCTGATCTAGTTCTGGTGGACATGGAAGAATGGGTCCATGTATGGGACCTCGGGTACCTGAGTCTCATCTCTCAATACCTGAGTCTCAGATTCCTCAGGCAAAATGGTAACATGAATGCTTATCTCAAAAGATTTCTGTAAAGGTTAGTGATGCTTTGGTCTTCATTATTTATATAGTATTTATGGTGTTACAGGTACTTTTCTAAGCATTTTATTAATGTTAACTCATTCAATTCTCAATCATGTTGAGGAAGACATGAGTAAGACAACTGCCTTTTTTAAAATGGGAAAAATGAGGCCCCAAGAGGAGAAGGAACTCGGCCAAAGCCATGTAGGTCTTCAAAGGCAGAGTCAGGAGGAGCACCAAGGTCTCCCGACTCTCAGATCCATGCTCTCCATGCTTTTAACTGAATAAACACAGGCATTTTACAGCTGTGTCTTCACATACCTGTGCATGGCTTACTTCCAGGATGTGGTTTATGCCTGAGGAAATGCTGGGAACACAGTGACATTAAAGGGTCACAGAAGTTTCCATTAGCGTTTCATGAACATCCTCTCCCCCGGCCCTCACCAGGCGTTTGCTAATGCTGTTAGCTCTACTCTGAGGGGGAGGGACACCCCAGAGGCTGGCCAGCGAGTTGGGAGGACTAGTTAGGGTCATAGGAACTGGTTAGGGTCGCGGGAACCCATAACCTGAGAGAACTGCCACCTGGGGTCCACCCTTTCTGATCTTGTTCTTCTTAAAAGGATCCAAGTTGCTTGTTTCTACATTGAGTGTTTCTCACTGTCTTTGTTCATTCATTCATTTCAGAGAAGGTCCCCAACTTCAGGGAATCATGACAGAACTTGAGCCAGTCAGTATTCTCCTGCTTATATATTTGATGGTGGATACAAGAATGTGGACTTCTCACTTGTCTCCTGCAGAAATATAAAAGGAAAGTTGGTGACCTTAGTTTTATGTATAAACAGACAGACTAATAGACTCACTGGGTCAGAAAAACTCAGTATCCAGAGTCATTGTAATTAACTAGTACGCAAATGTTGCCCGGATTGTTAAGAACCTTAAAAGCCATCTAGTCTGAGTGCCCATTTGATGCTTGAAGCTCCTCTAGCCTGCTATGGAATAGGCATGGGCATGCAGCAGACTCCATGTCTCTGGAGATAAGCACTTCAATCCCTTGTGAAACGGTCAAATCCCCATTTAGAAATTTCTTGATGCTGGAACCTCCTCATTACTCCAAGTCCAAAGATTTATTTCTTCAGCTCCTACCCATTGGATTTGATCTCAATTTATTAAAAGACGGTTTCTACAGGGTCTCTATCTAGTACCCTGGACAATGAAGTCCAAGCTGTAACCTTCTCACAGAAATCTCTCCCTCTCTTCCCTTGTTTAAAATGGAAATAGCTGTCTTTTCTTTCACCATCAAAGTCCTTTCTTCCCTAAACTTCAAATAAAGTACTTTCATGATTCAAAGCTTTTCATATTTTAAATAACCTAATTGTTTTATCGAAAGAGAAAAGAATGGAGCCACCCAAACCCTTCCACATGCTGAGATCCAGGGAACACCTGGTACCTGGGAAGTATTAAGCCGGGTCCTGGTCACAGGAGGAAGTGATTTGAGTAATCACATTTGGTACTGGACACCATCATCCTGCCGTCCTGTGTGGACCCAGGAACCAGCCTGTGTCTCAGATCAAAGGAGCGGTCGGGCCGCAGGGGAGCGTCTCTGGAGGGGCGGCGGCCAGAGAGTGACAGCGGATGGGCAGGAGAGCTGGTTCCCCAGAACGACCGGCTACATAATTTGCGGGTTCGATGCAAAAGGAAAATGTGGAGCCTCTTGTTAAAATTATGAAGAATTTTAAGATGGCAGCAGCAGAGCAAGAAACAAGCACAGGCCCCAGGCAACTGTGGAAGAGCCGCACCATGCCTCTGGCCTGGGTGGATGGCCCCCTTTGTTCTGGTCAAGGAACCCTCCACTGCCCAGGGCAGGGGATGCCGGTTGGGGGTGGTCGGGAGGACCTTCCTCATCCTCTTCTTCAGGGCTCCCGTGGAAAGACCGTAGCACCATGTCTCCTGACTTCCTATTGAGTGTATTTTCTACTCCATTCACTTTATTTTCTCATCTATAGGCAAGAGGCATTTAGAAACAAATTTATCACTTTTTCAAAAGTCTAGAAGGAGGTGGGTGGTAGAGAGTTAGGGAGAAAGTGCCTGTCACTACCCAGTAGCCATCTAGTAGGATGTCACCTAAGATCTCTGAGCCCACTATCTTCACCTCTAGAATGGGAATAATAGAGTGCAGGTTGCCTTTATATTGTAGGCAACATTAGATCAAAAATAATATATGTCAAGTGATATAGGACTTGGCTGGTGGCTCAGATGATAAAGAATCTGCCTGCAATGCGGGAAACCCAGGTTCGATCCCTGGGTCGGGAAGATCCCCTGGAGAGAGAATGGCAACCCATTCCAGTATTCTTGTCTTGGAAATCCCATGGACCAAGGAGCCTGATGGACCACAGTCCATGGGGTTGCAAAGAGTTGGACACAACTGAGCGACTAACACTTTTGCTTTCGCTTTGCTGGGATAAAAATCTGGAAGAGAGGAGGAGCAGGAGGAGGAGCAGGGAGACGGAGCAAGGAGGGAGGAGAAGTCGGAAGGGAAGAGAAAAGGAGCAGCGTGGCCTGTGGGCCTCTGTGCTTCTGCCTAGAATGCCCTTCTCCTTCTCTCCCTCAGAACTCTCATTCCGAGGCCCAGCTCCAGGGTCATTTCCATAGAGGAATCACTTCTAAAATTGCTTCTTCCTTTCTTCTGGGCTTTCTTCTGTCATGGGCCCTTGTATGGGGAAATGTGAGGGTCGGCTTTCTTTTCTGCCACTAGACCGACCGCATGCTCCTGGTGGACACCCTCCACGCCATACCTGCCTCGGTGTCCCCAGAGTCTAGCCCCATCTTCCCCAGAGGAAGTGTTCTGTTCACACTTACTGAAAGAAGGAAGGAAGAGGATGGAAGAGAGAGAGAGAGAAAAAAAAGGTGTGATGGCAGAGACGAAAGACCTGCAGAAGTGGAGTCTCCTGGGGCAACAGATTCACTGTTACAGTGGGACCAGTTTTTCAATGTCTGTGAATTACTCAGGCTTACCAAGCATGCACACTACCTCTCCACAAGCCTTAGCTTGCAGCCTCAACTGATCACAAGGTCTTCCTCGGAAAGATGAAAAAAAAGAAAAGAAATGCAATGGAAGGAATGAGGAAGGTGGGGGGAGGAAGTGAAAGAGAAGACTAGGAGTTTTAGAATCTTATCTGCAGTCCTTGACTGCATGGTCAGACCTGACTTTGGCGAGTAGGCAAACTGATATTCTCCTTAGGCACCTCAAATGGCATAGCCCACTCAACATGAAGGAGGGGCTCACATACTGATGAGCTGGTAGCTCCACAGTCAGCCCTCATCATCTCTACTCTACCTTTTCCAACACTTCCTCTAGACTGTGCTTCCTCCTGGAGTCCTCTTCCAAGAGACTTCATCCATCTAAGTCAGTCTGGACAGAAGCATCAGTATCTTTCTTCACTCCTACCTGCCTCACCCTCCTATGGACAGCTCTCTCATCCTAGCAATTCCACTTGGCATTCCCCAGGCACTGTCCCATTCAGACCACCATCAACTTGAACATGGAGCTTCTCTCCCTTCTTCTTTCCCTTGGCCTCCTCTCATCAGTCTTCTGGGTGGCAGCAACTAACTTATCTACAGCACCACCCTGATTATGTTTCTTCCCAGTTGAACATGGCCATACCCCTTTCGTGTCTTTAGGAACAACGCCTTGTCCTGACTTTCAAGGCACTGATGAATACCTCTCTAGCCCCCCTCTGCTGCCTCATCCCTCCCCACTCTCTCCCCTTAATCCAGTGTCGGCAACATGCCAAACATCTCTGCTCTTTTACACCTCTACACCTTTACTTGGGCTGCGTCCTTTGCTGGGAATGCTGTCCTGTTCCACTTTGGCCTGATCACTGATCCATGAGTGGCAAGTTCCACTTGTCCCATAGAAAAGCTCAGCTAAACTGACCTCCAGTGGAGTTCCTCAGCCCACAGCCTGCTGCCCAGAATGAGTTTGGAACATTGGTCGCCTTGCCTGCTAATTAGCAATCTGTGCCGGTTGTGTGCCCTCCCTGAAAGCTGAGACCCCTCAAAAGCAAGGATTGCCTGGTCAGAGCAGACCTCAGTGTATAGTTGCTGATCTGAACAGCCTTGCCTGGGGCCTGGCACCTGGTGCTGGCTGTGACAGGGGCGCAACTCCTAATTAAAACAGGCTAGAGACACTCTGTCTCTCCTTGCCTCAAATCCACCCTGGCAGAGCCTCCAGGGGAAGACACAATATTAGCATGGACAAGTACATTACTGTAAGTGGCACATCAGAGACTCATAATTAGGAGATAAACATCTGGAACACATGCATTTCAGCAGTTAGAGTCCCTACAGACAGCCCGCCGACAAGTCACATGGAATGAATGGGTTTCAGGTCACATGCTGTTTATCAATGCAGTTATATAATATGGGCATGCTCCTCTGAGTGTGGGGCTTCCCAGGTGGCGCTAGTGGTAAGGAATCTGCCTGCCAATGCAGGAGACGTGAGAGATGCGGGTTCGATCCCCGGGTTGGGAAGATCCCCTGGAGTAGGAAGTGGCAACTCGCTCCAGTATTCTTGCCTGGTAAATTCCATGGACAGAGGAGCCCAGCAGGCTACAGTCCATGGGGTCTCAAGAGTTGGACATGACTTAGCAATTAACAACAATAGCAGCAGCAACAATACCTTCTCTAGATCATTATTGACGAGAGCAGAGTTTGACAGAAAAGATGGGAAAGGAAAATGTTTGCCTGGCCCACTGGGTCCCATCGGTAAGAAAACACTCTTTTACTCCATCACTAAACAGTTTACCATGATCTGTAATATTTCAACCTGACTTTACACATGAAGTTAGTAAGACTCCAGGGTGGCCGGTCTAGAGATTGGAGCTGTGATACTGACGGCAAACCCTACATCCTGCTGGACCAGATCGTTGCTCTTTGCCTCCTCCCTGAGGATATCCAGATCAAGGGCCCATCCGCTAAACACAGAAAGCTGCACCTTGATTTCTCAGGGAGACCCAGCCCTGCTCACCCTGTGCCTCACTCCTTATCCTAATCCTCCTCTTGTCCTCCTGTAGTGGTTGCTTATGTCACAGGCAAATCTCATGTCTCCAGCATGGGGGCAGTGGAGACCCCAGGTTCCCCAAGGGGTCTAAGGAGTCCAGTGGCCCCCAATTATTCAGTCCAGAGGCTGCAACTGACTTAGAACTTCATATATGTTTGGTACTGGCCCCATGCAAACTGCAGTGCCAGACTCCCTGCAGACAAACGGATACACCTCACCTAAGGCCTCTAGGCATCAGTTTCCCCTTCTATAAAATGGAGGATGAAGTAATGTTTCTTCATCTGAACTGATTCTGTTACCAACCATTAAAGTCACTTTCCTTTATGAAACTCCACATCCTGCATGGAGTCTGGGCAGCCAGTGAGAGACCGTGCACTGCAAGAGAAGATGCAAAGCCTGCGGAGATTAGCGGTTATTCTTCAATAAACTTAATTGTATTTGATTTGGACTGTTTATTCGGCTGCCACAATATTTTTGACAACCCAGAATAGCCTTTAAAAGTGTGGCTCTGGAGCCAGACCGCCTGGGTTGCATCCCAGCTCTGCTATGTACTACAGTGTGGTCTTGGGCAAGCTAACCTCATCTCACATTCCTTAGTTTCCTCATCTGTAAAGCTGAGAAGTGCTAGTATGGACCTCATGGGGATATTGTGAGGATTCAGTGAGTTAGTACACATAAAGTTATTGAAGCAGGGCCCACAACTAGGGAGCATTTCATGAATATTGTTTTTTTTTTTTTTAGCATTTTTCAAAAATACATTTCAATATTGCAGTGACTTTGCAGTCATAGGAAATGATCCAGACCTGGCTTTGCTGTTCTTCTGCTGACATCACTTAACATTTAGGCTGGAACTGAGAATGTGCTTCTGTGAAATGCAGGTGGGAACAATAACCCAAAGAGATTTTCCTCATTAGAACTAGAAGTGGGGACGTGGCTTGGTATAGTGACGTCTCCATCTCAGCCGAAACTCTGTCACAAAGGACGGTGTGCTTTGGAGCAAGTTGCTTCTCTTGTGAGATTCACTTACTGATCTGTAAAGTGTGCACACAGCTGCGTGTGCGGGCTTGCCGGTGTTGGCAGATGGCAGGAGGGGTGGGAAGAAACTCTGGTTGGACCAGACGATGGTTTAACTCTGCACTTCAAGGTCATATCCAGCATGTGGCAGAAGCTATTGATTCCCAGTGCCAGCTTGAACCTGTAGCAGGGATAATGACAGAGGCTCTCCAGTTCAAGCCATCAGGACAAGGACCAGACAGCAGGCTTTGAAGTCAGGCCAGGCAAAGAAGGGACAAACCTGCTCAGGTCCAGAGGGCCAGACACAGACAAATCTGCTGACACAGCTAGGGCTTCTCGGGGTCCAAAGTGGGGTCCAGCAAGGGGAACAAGGAAGGGGGAATCTACTCAGGCCATTCTGTGATCAGGAGCAAAGAGGCACTTTGATCAAAGCACAGAGATCACCAGTGTCGGACCCTCAGGACAGACCAGGGCTTCTGCAGGTCGTGTTGACACCGCCGTGCAAAGTGCATGTTTCTTCTCTCTAAGTCTAGCCTCTCTCAACTTTCCAAACAGCCTTGGTTTATAGCCCCAAATCCCAGGAGTATCATTCTATTCAGGCAACGTCTTTTGCCTTCCCCGTTCCCCCAAGCATGGCATGAAGCAACAGCGCAACCACACAATGAACTTGCAGTGCTGGAGAGGAGTGGAGGAGCATGCTTACCTCCCAGCACACTTGCTGGGTGACCTTATGTATGATATTCTATTTTGCAGCTTCTGGTCCCTCATCTGTCAAATGAAGAGGATGAATCCGCCAACCTCTAAGTATCCCCCAGCTCTGGAATTTCCACAATTGTAGTTTTTCATGTGAAACCTAGTTTTGGTGCCAAGAGTCTCTGCTCATGCAAAGCAGAAAATTCTCCATATTTTTCTTAATAATCCTAAAGGGAATGTAATAGGTGTCCCTGACCTGAAAGAATATACATTCACTTGCCTGCTTTGTATAAAGAAACTTCGGGAAACACTGTTTTACCTAAGGAGCATATGTTTTGGCATCAGGGGCCTTGGGCTTGAAAAGTCTCCTGACTTTGCTTGAGATTCTGTCTATTAAAGGCCCTTGGCCTTTTAATATTTATTTATTTGGCTGCACAGGGTCTTAGTTGCAGCAAGTGGGCTCTAGTTCCCTGACCAGGGATCGAAGCCAGGGCCCCCTGCATTGGGAGCACGGAGTCTTAGTCACCGTATCACCAGGGAAATCCCTGCCCTTAGCCTTTTAACACCCCTGTGTATCCACCCATGAAGCACTGAAAAGCAGCATAGATATAATCTCTTTAGTATTTCCTATTACTGTGTTCCCAATACTCTGGATTTGGGTCTTCCGATTTCTGACGTTTATTTTGAGTTCTCCTTGTTTCAAGGACCCTTTAGACAGACATCCTGGAGTACCAGTCTTAACTTTTCAGACTTGGCTCAGAAGCTCTGAATGCATGTATGCTAAGTCACTTCAGTCATGTCCAACTCTTTGCGACCCTGTGTACTGTAGCCCACCAGGCTCCTCTGTCCGTGGGATTCTCCAGGCAAGAATACTGGAATGGATTGCTGTGTCCTTCCTCCTCCAGGGGATCTTCCGAACACAGAGCATAAGAGACATTCACCCAAGGAGTCCTGCAGTGTCTCTCCTTTCCCTGTTGTCTCTCAGGAAAGAACTTGAGTTTTAAACTCATCTCTAAATGGGGCATGATACTATGTTCCTTGGCAGATGTAGAAAAGAGGGCTTTGGAAATGGAACACAGCCACGTGACCTTTTTGGTTTGAATACTGGTTCAGCACAGTGGTGAAGGTAGTGGATGAGTTGGGTTCTACCGTCTGCCCATTTTGAGCCTAGAAGAAAGCAGTCTCCTCCACTCCTGCAGTTCTCCCCTTTGGAAAAAGCAGATTTCAGAATTTGCCAGCTCTTTGCCTCAGAGGGGTCATGATGCGGTTCCTCTTAATACAATAGGGAATTCAAAACATACTGTGCGGCATAAAATATGAATTCAGCCCGGGCTCTGAGTACTGTTGCATGTTGGAGAGGAAAGAGGGAAGTGGTGGGAGGGGGTGTAATTTGTGTGGAGGAATGACAGATGTGGTTGATCCACTTTGGATTTATCTGCCCATCTGGACTTTCAAAAGAAAAGAAAGTGGTGTGGTAACAATTTCATAGCAAAGGCCACAGGCTGGTTAATCTTCAGGGATTTTTTTGAGCTAACTTCTGAAAACGTCGATTTGGCCTATTGATTTCATATTAATTGCCTCTGACTAGCTGGCGCACAGCCAGAGAAATCCTGGCACGGCTCACACTGCAGTTGTCAATCCCGCCTTCTCCAGAGCTCTCTAGGGGTGCAGCGTGGCTGGGTGGCTTCTACCACGGCACGTGGAACCTCTCCCAGGAAGCTCTTTCAGCCAGACCTGGGGATTCTGAAATGAAAGGAAAGCTGATGATGCGGGAGAAAAATTAACCCTCCCTGTGCAGTATTACTTCTCCTGGAAAATGAGCCCATTTCGTTTGGGAACGGAGCCAAGCCGCTGAGCTTCAAAAAGATTCAGAAAGAGAGAGGGATGGGGATGGAAAGGAGAGGGCAAGAGAAAGAGAAGAGAGGAAGAGAGAGAAATACAGCAGGAGAGAAAAGAACAGAAAGAGAGAGAAAGGAAAAACCAAGAGATAGAGACACAGTGAGACACAGACGGAAACTTACAGAGGCAGAAAGAGACAAAGTCAGAAGTACAGACACACAGAGAGAAACTGTGAGACAACAGAGAGACAGAGAATACAGAGACAGAGTAACGTAGAGAAACACGGAGGAGACAGAGACATATATTCAGAGAGACAGAGGTGGGATGGGCAAGAGACTCATCCTGCCGGGAGAGGAAGTGGAAATGCTGGGGGTTGGCCAGAGTGCAGAGATAAGGAGAGAGAATGATAGCAAGGGGCCTGACAAGTTGAGAAAGAGATGAGAAGAAACTCCTGCAGCCTCGGCCCCAGAGAAACCCAGGGGCCCTAAGAACAGCCTCACACTGGGACCCGCCCACGCCGAGCTCAGGCGGCTGCCCCTTGGCCAGCTGGCTCCGGAGGGCGATCGCCTAGGATCTCTGCCTGCAGCCCCCAGGAAGCCGAGCTGTGACCCAGCAGGGTTTCCACCCCAGGGCCTGCAGAACCGGTTGGCATGTTGTTGTGTGATGGAACAATGGCTGAATCACGAACAACTGAAAACCAAACAGGAGAACAAAGTGGGGAGGAAGAAACCCACAGTAATATTTTGGAATCCTAATTTGCTACGTGCAGTTGCTAAGCAGTTTCCTGCTGTGTGCGTTTCTCGCGGTCTTGGAAAGTACAAGGGCTATGAGGAAAGCAGGTGTCCGGGAGGTCTGCTGTGTGGTCTCCGTGTTCTCTGCCGCAGAGGGGCTGCTCTTCTTGGGCGGCCAGGAAAAGTGCAACCATCCTGAGAAACAAACTATAAAGGGACCGACTTCTGAGGCTTATGGCTCAATTCCCTCCCAAGCACCAGCCGCAGAAAAAAATGGGGACCAGTTAATATCAGGGACATACTGTCACCTAGGGCTTCCCAGGTGGCTCAGTGGTAAAGAATCTGCCTGCCAATGCAGGAGACTCAGGTTCGATCCCTGGGTTGTGAAGATCTGCTGGAGAAGGAATTGGCAATCCACTCCGATATTCTTGCCTGGAGAATCCCATGGACAGAGAAGCCTGGCAGGGTACAGTCTAAGGGGGTCACAAAAGAGTCAGACACGACCTAGTGGCTAAACAACAGCAGCCAGCACCTAAGTCAGTAAACTGACTCCTGTTTCTCCCTCTGTGTTACTAACTGGGTCACTGAGCCCCTCTGCCTCTACAAAGTGGCTGTAGCCCCAACCATCCTACACCAGGATATCACACCATGCCTCCAGCCTGGGATTTTTCCTTCAACACAAATCAAACCATGTCACCCAAGGGCAGAAGCTTCACCCTACCCACCTCTTTGGGCCAGCGCTTAGCACAGTGAAGATGCTCGGTTGGTGGTTACTGAATGGATGAAAACGCCTATGTGTCAACATCAGAGACTCCCAGGATCTGGTCATCTGGCCCAGCTTCATCACATTACAGATGAGTGAACTCAGAAACCTATTGAGGATGATATGTAAGTTGCCCGTTTGTGCTCATTCAGGGCCAGGAAAGGTCTTGGTCATTTCTAACCCAAAGTTTTGCATTGTTTTCAGGTTCGTTCCCAACTCCCCACCCCCACTTTGGTTTACTGTATCTCCGTGGGGGTGTGCCACTGCTGGTCTACATTCAAACCTGCCCAGAGATGCCAATAGGCTGTGACTAGAGGCCCCCAGCCTTAACAGGCAAAAATCTCATTTATTGGGGGCTCTAACCAATTAATGTTGTTTTGATCGTCAGCAATAGATCTACTGGCTAACTTGAAGAAATCAAACCCAAACCAAAATTTATCAGAGAAGTGTAACTGAAATTACAGGAGAGATAATCAGGCCAGGGGTAAACCAGGATCCAGGGCAGCCCTAAGGATCCAGGTGGCCGGAATGTGGACAACCTTTCTCACACCTCCTCTCTGGGGAGGAGCTGGTGCTGGGTGTAGTTCCCCTGTGGGACTGCTCAGAGCTCCAGGGAGAGGGTCTGAGTGACTTAGCTGGGGCAGGGGTTCTCCTGGGCCAAGAGAGGAAAGACTTTCTGGTTAAAAATCCCACAAAGGCTGACGCTCATTCCCACAAAGACAGCATGACCCGGAGGAGCAGAAGTGCCCTAATGAACGGTCTGGGTGACATTATGAAAAGAGGTGGGAGGGGACATTGGACGAGCATTGATACCCACTTACCCACCTGGGGAGTCCTGTGAGCTTTCAGTGGGGAACCAGAGCCTTGTTGTGCAGGTCATTTATATTTAGGGTGAGTTCTGTGCTTCCTTTTCAAGTTGTTTGGGAAAGAGCAAAGGGAGAGGTGTTCATGGTCGTCTGAGCTGGGCAGTGAGTGGGGAAGGATCGCTCTAGCCTCGAGGCAGAAGGGCGACAATGAAATGCATGATGGGGGTATGGCTTTTTCTTGGTGTTCATCATCTGGGAACCCTAATTCTGTATGTAGGCTACATAGAGTGAACACTAACATACTTCCCTTTATCAAACTTATATGAGAATATACGGGGATATTTTCCAAAGGTAATGGTCCCTTTGGAAAAGCCATTCAACCACATGAGCTTACCCTTTGGCAACAGTTATAAGATTCCCATGCCTGAGACAGATCAGGGTGAGCAGGCCCCAGTCCTCTGACATTCCAGTGAACACTCACTGCTCACCACAAGCTTGTGCCCAGCCTTTTCTCATAATGAATATGTTGTGAATGCCTTGATTCCATTGTACTTCTTATTCATAATATCCCAAAGGCTTAGTTTAAAAAAAAAAAAAAAAAGCACAAAACTTTCCGCATAGAAATACAGATACCACTCCCAATTATGAGCATCAAGTTTGAAACTTGGCGGATCTTCAGGTTGAACACCTGGGCCATTCTGGCTGCTGCCAGTGGCTCAAGGAATGCACATCTATTTCAGTACAGCCCACACAATAATTAAAAGGACAATTTGTTTCTACATAAAGAATCACAGAACGCAGCCCCAAACCACATAAAAGCTGTTTCTGCTCTCGCTGCAGTTTGGCTCTCCCCAGCCGGCCACAGTCTGTCCTGGGAATAGTGACTGCTTTGTCTAGGGACTTTCAGAGGCAGCAGAGTGGTAGAGAGAATCCCCTGGTCCTTACCTGGCCCTGTAATTCCCATGGAGGCACTCCGAAAGGCAGACTTCCCATCTACAAAATGGAAATAAGAATGCAAACTCTGCCTTTCTCAGGGTTGTGGTACAGCTCAAAATGAAGAAATGTGTGTGAAATTACTTCAAACAATATAAAGGCTCTGTATAAATAAACAGGCAATTGCTTTGACCTCTGTGAACATAATACTAGAATTTCTCCAGAAGGGCACAGAAAGTTTTAGGGGTAGAATTCAATAGCAACAGGGAGGCAGGGAAAAGAGAATATAAGCAGAAGGTGTGAGCAAAATTGTAGGTCCCCACAGTTGAATGCAACTTTAAGTCAGAGGTGTGTTGGTAGTTACTTAACAACTAGATCTCTGGAGGGGAAAAAAGTAAAGCCTCAGTTACAGCATCTACCAATTTTCATGGCATGAATGCTGCCAAAAATGGCCAACACCAAGATATCAATATGACATCAAATGGGTAGAAAACTCTTAGGAATCTCAATCTCTCTGTATCTCTCTGTCTCTGTCTATCTCTGTCTCGCTGTCTCTCACACACACATGCACACACATACACACACTCATGAGATGAAAACAGTTCTGTGGTAGATAGAAGCACAGAGCATTCTAGAATAGGTTCACCCACACTGAGAAGATCAGGGAAGACACCCCAGATTTTGCATGAGAAAAGCACCCTGACTGCTAATAAACAGCATCTGTCGAGTGCAGTGGACAGTGTGAGCATCATCTGACACCTGGTCAGAGGCACATAGCAGCCAGGAAGCAGAGAAAGTGGAGGCTCTCACACTTCCTTCTGACTGTGCTCTTCCCTGTGGACCAGAAGGCAGGGAAATGACAATCTGGGTTTGGGAAGAAATGACAAGAACTAGCTGTATTGTAGATGCTTTACCAACAGATAGCCAAAAATTTAGATTGCGATCAATTACTGCATCTCTCTAAAACTGCAAGAAATGCTCCAGGTCCATTTCTAATTGGCATTTGGCAGCTGAAAGGTCTCTGGCAGATGGCTCTAACTGTGGAATACCAGCATGTTTTGGAAGGAGCTCCAAATTGGGAGTTTTTCAGTGTCTAGAAACAATAAAAGATTTTCTGAATCTGCTCACACACTGTTTGCTGATGGAGTACAAATGGAATCATTTTAAGGCTCCATCCTCCAGTGGCTTTTGGAGCTTTGTTCTGACCTCTCTCCAAGTATCTGAGAATAGGGGATACCTATTCTCATGCCCTTCTGCTACAGCTCATGCCCTTCTTCAGAGCGAGCTGTGACATTGATGACGGTAATGATGTGGCTGTGTGGGTGGGTGTCTGAGCGGTGCCGGCAGTGAGAGGCAGATCGTGCCCTGCGGTTATTCTTTCTCTTGCACCTGGTTCTTCTGCACCCCTTGGGCTTCTCGGTGACTACAGAGTCACAAGGTCAGTCATCTATCTTCTTTATCAGTAACCATCTGGCAGATCTCTCTCCTCGAGGCCCATCTCAGATGCATCTGCCATGTTCTGGATTCCGGCTTCCCTCTGACCTGACTTCCTAGGCGGACTGTGACATCAGGACCCAGGGAAGCGGAGAGTCTCTCAGATCCAAATGGTGCCTCCAAAGGATCTGTTGACTGTCAGCAAACAACTAGAGAGACAGCTGTTCAGAGTTCAGTGAAGGGATGGATTTTCTCTCTCCGTTTTTTTTTTTTTGCTGGCTTATGCAAGTACCCAGAGATCCAGCCCAAATCCTCCAGGAGTTGGAGTTGGGAAAGTGGTGTGTTTTCCAGGGCCCCAGAAATTTCAGCTTATTTGTCTTATTGAAAAGGAGTCTGTGGTTTCAGGCATGAAGAGCTTGGGGCTTAGAGAAAAGAGCCTTGATCCATTCCACGCCAAACAGAGACGCATCCCAGGAAAGCCACGGGGCATCTCCAAATGGGAGACGATTTTACCTCCCAAATCCCAGCCCAGGAAAGGATTTACCACAGAGAAGAAATTCCTTCTGTCATGCAAATAAAGAGCAACGACTTCGGCAATTTTCTGGAAATTCTGTCAACAAATACATAGCACAGCTTGGAACATGGGCGTGGATTTGGGGAGAGGAGGGAAGAGTCCCCCTTCGTTTACCTGCCAGTTCATCACCCCAGGTCATGGCACCTTTCATTTTTCAAGAGCAACAGTGACATGTGTTCGCTGAGCTATAGTTCCTGTCTCAAGTCACTTGGGACTGAACAGCCAGTCAGCATGCCTGTCTGTAAACGAAACCCAGGACTCATCTCCTGAAACATGTAAAGTACATTTCTGTGATTTTGCCTGTGATTTGGTGAGAGGGAGCTTAATTCTGAAGTCTGACTCTGACTTTTCTTTGGTGAAATTGGGGTGATGTACTAACAGTGTCTTTCCTGTTATCCCAGTGGCATCTGGGGAGGAACCATAGGAAGTTAGGACTGTGAAAGCATTTGTAAAGTGTTTTGTACAGAATAGACAGATGCCCAGCACCATGTGGCATTCCTGAGGAGCAGGGAAGGGTAATGTTTTTGCTTTTCCTTCCTGGATGGGATATGAGTACTGTTCAGATGACATTGACGCTGTGAAGGACAGACTTGTAAGTGCATTTGCAGTGTCATGACTTATAGCAAGAAATATTTATTTGGTCTTTGTCCCCTTTTCTGGCAGCTGTGTGCATGTAAGTCACTTCAGTCATGCCTGACTCTTTGCAACCCATGGCCTATAGCCCACCAGGCTCCTCCGTCCATGGGATTCTCCAGACAAGAATACTGGAGTGGGTTGCCATTCTGTCTTCCAGGGGATCCTCCTGACTCAGGGACAGAACCTGAATCTCTTGCATCTTCCGCACTGGCATGCGCCTTCTTTACCACTGGCACTACCTGGGAAGCCCAGAGCTCCCAAAATATTGGAATTTTCCAAATGTATATTTTATTATGTTAATGAGGTGACTTTGGAATGGCCCTAGGTCACTTAAAGCTAAGAGCTGGTCACTAGAGGAACCAGCTCTTATGATGAGACGGAGGGAACTTTCCATCCCATACCTGCTGGGCCTCCGGAAGTGAAGAGGGACTGGAGATGAAATTCACTCACAATGATTTAATTAACCACGCCTATGTAATAAAGTCTCCACAAAAACACAAAGGGCAGGGCTTAGAGAACTTCTGGGATAGTGAACACATGGAGATTTGGGGAGAGCGACCTGCTCTTAGAAGGCATGGAGATGCTGTGTCCCTTCTCACACACCTTGCCCTGTGCATCTCTTTCATCTGTCTGCTCCTGACTTATCTCCTTTTATAATAAACTGGTGATCTAGTAAGTAAAATGTTTCTCTTGAGTTCTGTGAGCTGCTCTGGCAAATTAATCAAACCCAAGGAGCAGGTCATTGGAATATCTGATCTATAGCCAGTCAGTCAGGAGCACAGGTGACAACCTGGACTTCCAATTGGTGTCTGAAGTGATGGGAGGGAGCAGTCTTGTAGGCCTAGGACTGAGCCTTCACCTGTGGGCTTCCAATGCCATCTCCAGGCAGACAGTGTCAGAACTGAGTTGAACTGTAGGACACCCAGCTGATATCAGATAATTCCTGGTGTGGGAAGGAAGCCTGCATCAGTATTGGGAGCAAAACGATAGCACCTCAAGCAGTTTCAACGTATAGATCATTTGGAAGAATTCCAAAGGCTTGATGCTTGCAGATAGAGAGAGAACTATTGACAATTGCTCCTCAGAATGCATCCCGTGGCAGAGGCATTCAAACAGTGGTCCCTAACAGGCTCTTGGAAAGAAGGTGTTGAGTAAGAGGTTCTGGAAAACTGGAACTCAGAGGTGGAAAGGTGCCCAGTGCAAAGGCAGTCAGGGCCAGGTGCAGCTGAACACGCCGTGACATCACACTCTAGAATAGGGGCCACCTGCTGGTCCTCTTGGCTCAGGGCAAGAGGGGAGCAGTCCTGTAACTGGGAGCAGAGTGTTCCGCTTCTAGCATAAGCTGCCCGGGAAAGACGTGGACCAGTGGTGGGAACAGCCCTTGAAGACCTGGTAAAAAATAGAATTTTTGCACAAGTCTTCTGGCTGGAGACAGGCACTGAGACTCTCAGGGGAAAATGCTGCTTGTCTCCCCACAGATGTCCTACCTGGATTTCTAAGGGAAGAAATGTGGGGAAAGGAGGCAAAAATTCCAAGGCACGAAGCACCCACTATTATTAAGCTGTTCCAGTGGCTTCCCATATTTGATGTCATTTAAGAACTGGACATGGAACAACAGACTGGTTCCAAATAGGAAAAGGAGTACGTCAAGGCTGTATATTGTCACCCTGCTTATTTAACTTATATGCAGAGTACATCATGAGAAACGCTGGGCTGGAGGAAGCACAAGCTGGAATCAAGATTGCCGGGAGAAATATCAATAACCTCAGATATGCAGATGACACCACCCTTATGGCAGAAAGTGAAGAGGAACTCAAAAGCCTCTTGATGAAGGTGAAAGAGGAGAGTGAAAAAGTTGGCTTAAAGTTCAACATTCGGAAAATGAAGATCATGGCACCTGGTCCCATCACTTCATGGGAAATAGATGGGGAAACTGTCAGACTTTATTTTTGGGGGCTCCAAAATCACTGCAGATGGTGAGTGCAGCCATGAAATTAAAAGACGCTTACTCCTTGGAAGGAAAGTTATGACCAACCTAGATAGCATATTCAAAAGCAGAGACATTACTTTGCCAACAAAGGTTCATCTAGTCAAGGCTATGGTTTTTCCTGTGGTCATGTATGGATGTGAGAGCTGGACTGTGAAGAAGGCTGAGCGCCAAAGAATTGATGCTTTTGAACTGTGGTGTTGAAGAAGACTCTTGAGAGTCCTTTGGGCTGCAAGGAGATCCAACCAGTCCATTCTGAAGGAGATCAGCCCTGGGATTTCTTTGGAAGGAATGATGCTAAAGCTGAAACTCCAGTACTTTGGCCACCTGATGCGAAGAGTTGACTCATTGGAAAAGACCCTGATGCTGGGAGGGATTGGGGGCAGGAGGAGAAGGGGACGACAGAGGATGAGATGGCTGGATGGCATCACTGACTCGATGGATGTGAGTCTGGGTGAACACCAGGAGTTGGTGATGGACAGGGAGGCCTGGCATGCTGCAATTCATGGGGTCGCAAAGAGTCAGACACGACTGAGCGACTGAACTGAACTGAACTGAACTGAAATTCTTCCAAAAACCCTGTGAGAAAACTGTTAAATCACAGTTTAAAGATGAAGGTCTCGGGTTCAGAAAAACTGAACAATGTCCTCAAATCACTAAAGGAGAGAGATAAGAATCCAACCTGCGTTTCGACTCCAAAGTCATGGTTTTTCTTCTCCTTGAAGGTTAAAAGAGCTCTCACAAGCTTAGACAGAGAGAGAACATTGCAATCACCTGGAGGCGAGGAGCAGACCACTCTGAAAATAAGCCTAAACAAGCCCCACTCCTAACAGTTCTGTCTCCATGATCTGGAATGGGTTCTGGGCACTGGTATACTTTAAAATCTTCAGATGATTCTAAGATTGCAACCTGTTTGTTTTGTTTCGTTACTTACAGCGTTCAGAAGAGCTCCTCATTCATTGGAGCTAGCATCAAATCAGCTTCCAGGGACATTCACTCATTCATTTACTCATTCACACATTTATTCATTGAGGAGATCCTTAAACAGACAAGGGTGAGGAACAAAAAGAATACCCATGATCTGTGGGAATTTGTCTGTACCTCAGGAGTGACCGGTCTCTAAATGAAATCACTAGTGGGATCCACTAAGAAGACAGACTAATCTGCTTAGTTTTAAATGATCTAACAACATTGTAATTTGTATCTGAAAACATTTTGGTCTGTAAAAATTAAGAGCACACATACACAGGCATACACACACCCACGTGTACGCCCCAAATGATCGCTAGTGACAGGAAGTGTGGACCAAGGAAGTGGTTCCTGATTCTTGTTTAAAGGCAGGAAGGAAAGAGGCGCTGGGAGTTGTGAAATAATAACAGCCAATTTCACTGGAAATGTTTGCGGCAGATGTATCCATCCTTGAGAAATATCTCCTTGGCCCTCTTGCTGTTTCATTTTCCTCGATGCCTGTAGATCTTTTTTCCTGTAGATCTTTCTAGTTGCCTGTCTGCTCTTGTGTTGCTATCACTTCATGATAAACAAGACCAGCACAGAGACAGAGAGCACTCACAAACGATAAAGAAATGAAGTTCTGTATCTCCCCTCTCCACTCCCCAGCCTCAACTCTGATGGTCTCCCTGCTGTTTAACCTCCTCCTTGGCCTCCAACATTGCCCATCAGAGCGTAGTGATTAGAGGGAGGAAACTGGAGCCAGACTTCAAGGTCTGAATCCTAGCTTGGCTGGGCTGGACTGTGTTAAGCTCAAGCAAGCTACTTAGCCTTCTTTGTAACTCGGTTTCAGAGAGATAAAAATAGTTACTATCTCATAGAACATTTTTGAGTTTGAGAGTTAATACATGGAAAATGCTTAGACGTGCATCTGGCGCACATTAAATGCCCAATAAACGTTAACATAATTATGCTATTGTTATTGCTGCTGTTATCACCAAGGGTTTGAGTCTCTCCAGCCCCTCTCCTGTCTTTTCTCCTCCATACAATTTACATTCCAGCCACACAGAAATACTTGCAGTTACTGGAAGTTATCATTTTCTCATATGCCTCTGGGCATTTGCTTAAGCTTCCATATTGGTAGACCATCCCCATTTTCTTAGTTTTCTATTGCAACAAATTACCACAAGCTCAGTGGCTAGGAAAACACACACACACACACACACACACACACACACACACACTTATTATCTCATCGTTCTGGAGGTCAGAAGTCCAGCACAGGTCTCTCTGGACAAAGACGAGGTGTCACCGGAAGCTCTAGGCACAATTCCTTTCCTTCCCTTTCCCAGGCAGGCCACCTGCATTCATTGGCTCACAGCTCCTGCCTCCACCTTCAAAGGCAGCTACAGTTGTTTGTCTTTACATCACACCCCTCTGACCATTCTTATATATTCACATCTCTTTGTCTGTAGCCCAAATAGAAAGGTTCTCCATTTTGAAGGACTTGTGTAATTGACTAGATGGCACCCACCTGGACAATCCAGGCCCATCTCTTCACTTGAGATCTTTAATCTTAATCACATCTGCAAAGTCCCTTCTACCCCAGGTACCAGGGATCAAGACATGGATGTCTTTTAGGGAGAAGAATATTCTTCTGCCTACTATACCACTACATTTTTGCTATCTCTCAATAGTCAGCTCAAACAGTATTTCTTCTGAGCATTTTCTGTTTCCTCAGGCAGAGCAAGGGGTTTGTGCACCCTGTGCTTTGAAAAAATATGCTGTTTTTGAAGGTTGTACCATAATATTTTGCAGCAATTGGCTTATGGAATTGCCAACCCCACAGAGCTGTGAGAGTCGAGGCTGGTTTCATTCATTTTTAAATTCCCAGTGCTTGATAGTGAACGCCAGTGCTGCTTTTAAACAAATGAAGGGACTTTGTTAGCGTTCCAGTTGTTAAGTCTCACACTTCTACTGCAGGAGTTGTGAGTTCGATCCCTGGTTGGGAGAACTAAGTTCCCATATGCCACAATAAAAGAGGAAGCTTCATATGACCTAGTACTTCTCTGCTAATGGAAACAAATACTACCCAAAACTTGAGGCACAAGGTCTGGTCTAATACTGAATGGCGATGACCAATAATTTCCTCTACTATCCTTCACATGGTCGTACCTTTCTCACAGTCCCTCCGTGAATGCAGACAAGCCACCATTCATCAGTGCAGAGAACTGAAAGTCAGAGATCTGAAATGCCCCACCCAAAGTCATTCATAGAATTCTTTAGTGGCAAGGTGCAGAATCTTCATCTCTAAATTATAAGACACATCAATTCTATTCAGCCAGAAGAGCAGTAGTATGATGATGAGACAGTAAATCTGGGAGACAGTTTCAAATAAGAAACTTCTGTGGTTAAAAAACTTTTAATTTGGAGAAACTGAATGGAGAAGCAGTAAAAAAAAAATTAATGGAAAGAGTACATACTTACAGTAATTACAAAAATAATGAGCCTGTATCAGAGTACTCTTTGTATGAAAATATTTACTATATAATATTATATAATTAAGTCATAGAATAATTTAAAGTTCTAGGTACTTTGGTGGGTTGGAGGAAGCAAAGGTGAGCCAGACATAAATTCTACTCTAATGGAAATCACAGGAAAGTAGAAATGTTAAAACACACTTCAGTGTCTATAATACAAGATAGTGTAACATGCCATAAAGAGGCGTGATGTGGTGCTATGGGGCTTAAAGGAGGAAGAGAGTCTAGCTGCAGGTACTAGGACACGTGTTGTAAAAAGTCTAAAGAGTACTCATAACAGCTTTCAGTTCAGTTCAGTCGCTCAGTCGTGTCTGACTCTTTGCGACCCCATGAATTGCAGCTTTAATGGATGAATAAGGATTAGTTTTAAATGAATTAACTTACATACTTGTGTTTGGAAATAGTTCCTTTTTGTGGCTATTCAAAGTTGTTTTTTTTTCCCTCAAACAGGTAAAATATCAACTCAGTAATTATACTTGCTGCCATTCATTTTTTGATTGATCACTTTTCTCCTAAATAAGGCAAAATAAAATCTTCCATCACTATTCATAATATGAAATCCAAAAGCCCTCAAATCAATGAAGTTTTACAAACCTTGTCAATCCAGTGGTCCATAGCTAGCTCTTCTGAACAGGTAGAAGCTCAGAGATCACCTGAGTGTGCTTAATATGAAACAGTAACTAGACCTGGAAAGCAGTATTCTGAAAAATCTTATTGAAGTGTATATGGGAGATTAACATTAAAAGACTCAACATTTGTAACCCATCAAATTTATAGACATTGGCAAATGAAACTGTGCTTTTATGTAGGAAAGGAAAGAAGAGCTGAAGCAATTCAGTTTCTCGGGCTGTGCTGACCATAACAATGACAGTAACAAAGAGTGCAGTGCGAGATGCCACCGCATGTGTTGATAAAGCCCTCTGCCCTCTTCCCCCTTACACACTGTACTGAGTGACCCCCACCCCAAGCTCATTCACTTTCTTCTTGCTCTGCCTAGGTCATCCTTCTCCATATCCTTCCAGACCTTCTCAAATGTCACTTCCTCTCTCAAGTCTTCCCAGGTAACTTTGGTGAAATTAATTGTTTTTTCCCATATTTTCATAGTCCTAAGTTCATTTCAATCACATTTTTGTAGCTCTTTTTGAATCTGTCTTCCCCACCAGACAAGGAGTTTCTCAAAGGCAGGATGTCCTTTTCATTTTTGTATCCTGATTCCAGTAATATGGCATGACATAAGAAGAGTGCTTAGTAAATGTTTGCTCAGATGAATTATATTATAGTTTAACATCATTCCAAAGGTCTGCCCCAAACCCTGCTTGCTTTTAATTATTGTGTATAAATACAAGTAGGCACATACATTTTCCAAGTGTCATGGAATTTCAGAAGCTGAAAAGCCATAATTAATGAGACATGGACATGCAAAGTCTTAAATATGCAAGATGAGCAAACTTGAAGTCAAGGAGATAAGTCACCTCTCTACTCATTGAGCCAGAATACTCTGTGTGATCACATTTAGGTCATATCTGTGATTTTTACCAGTGTGCTTTATATTTTATTATTCCATTATCTTTGTAATAAAAAAGTATGCAATTACACAGTGACTCCTGCCTCACTAAATCAGAATTGGGCTGAACTCCAGGGGTTCATTTTTTGTTGCTTTTTAAAAACTCATATCATTCTCCCAAAGAAACTATCTAAATCCGTAGCTTTCCAAACCTTTCCTGCGAAAATCTGTTTAACTGCTTCATTACCACTGGTGCTTTTGGGACACAAGTTAAGGGGTGTACGTGCTCAGTTGCTAAGTCAGGTCCAAATATTTGTGACCCCATGGACTATAGCCCACCAGGCTCCCCTGTCCGTGGGATTTCCCAGGCAAGAATACTGGTGTGGGTGGCTATTTCCTTCTGCAGGGGATCTTCCCCACCTGGAAGTCAAAGCCGCGTCTCCTGAATTGGCAGGTGGGTTCTTTGCCACTGAGCCACCTGGGAAGCCCAAGTTCAGTGGCATCCAAAAGCTAATGGAAATGGGCTTGCTAATGTGGAAATGAGGCAGCATGGAGAAAGAAGCAGGGACGGAGCAGGTTAATTCCTTAACTTAATTTGAGGCATCTCCCCTAAGGAATCTTTCTTTACACTCCACCCACCTGTCCTGCAGGATGGATTACGGACCTCTCTGGTTGATTCCTTCAGCTTCTTGGGTTTGTTTCCTTTTGTGCCTGAGATCTTTGGGCTCTGTATCCCCACTGTCAATGACAGAGACTAAAAAATCTAAGGTTCTGAATGAATGACCAAAAGAATGAACACCTCATTTTGGGCATTGGTAACCTGTAAATCAAGGCTGCATATTGTCACCCTGCTTATTTAACTTATATGCAGAGTACATCATGAGAAGTGCTGGGCTGGAAGAAGCACAAGCTGGAATCAAGATTGCTGGGAGAAATATCAATAACCTCAGATATGCAGATGGCACCACCCTTATGGAAGAAAATGAAGAGGAACTAAAAAGCCTCTTGATGAAGGTGAAAGAGGAGAGTGAAAAAGTTGGCTTAAAGTTCAACATTCAGAAAACTAAGATCATGGCATCTGGTCCCATCACTTCATGGGAAACAGATGGGGAAACAGTGTCAGACTTTATTTTTTGGGGCTCCAAAATCACTGCAGATGGTGACTGCAGCCATGAAATTAAAAGACACTTACTCCTTGGAAGAAAAGTTATGACCAACCTAGATTGCATATTCAAAAGCAGAGACATTACTTTGCCAACAAAAGTCTGTCTAGTCAAGGCTATGGTTTTTCCAGTGGTCATGTATGGATGTGAAAGTTGGACTGTGAAGAAAGCTGAGCACTGAAGAATTAATGCTTTTGAAGTGTGGTGTTGGAGACTCTTGAGAGTCCTTTGGACTGCAAGGAGATCCAACCAGTCCATTCTAAAGGAGATCATCCCTGGGTGTTCTTTGGAAGGAATGATGCTAAAGCTGAAACTCCAGTACTTTGGCCACCTCATGTGAAGAGTTGACTCATTGGAAAAGACTCTGATGCTGGGAGGGGTTGGGGGCAGGAGGAGAAGGGGATGACAGAGGATGAGATGGCTGGATGGCATCACCAACTCAATGGACGTGAGTTTGGGTGAACTCCGGGAGTTGGTGATGGACAGGGAGGCCTGGTGTGCTGCGATTCATGGGGTCGCAAAGAGTTGGACACGACTGAGCAACTGAACTGAACTGAACTGAACCTGTAAATCCTCTTGTATCGCTTTAGATTCTTTGGTAAGATTCTGTAGAAGCCAACTGTAGCCAACCTAAGTCAGACATGAGATTTACTGGAGAGAGACTAGCTGTGTAGACCTGGAATAGAACAGGCTCTTGAGAGACTGCAGGGCGTAGGGTAGATAACTAGATAGCCTTTTCAAGTCATTTTTTGTGGGGAGGGGAGGGTGAAATAAAGCTCTAAACATTTTATTCAGTTCTTGTGTGACTCTGCTTAAGATTCAAATTCCAAGGAGAATGAAGAACTCGCTTCATGGACTTTAAGAGTGTGGGGGCATCTTGATGGATTTACCAGTATTGCATCCATAGAGGAAAAGCAGTTTTTCAAATAAGAAGGGAAGGAGTTGGGGGGGGTTCTGGGCAGAAAAAAAAAATTCCATACCTGTTCATCTTCATGAAAAGTATATCCCACAGTTCTACTGACGTAGACTTTGAACACGGTGGAGGCGGGGGTCACCTGCTTTAGGTTATCCTATGGTATCCCTGAGACAGGACATCTCTACTAACAGGGATTGCCTTCCTTACCCAGTCAGCCCAGCATTTTAATTTTTCCTTCAGAATCTTCTGGATATTAAAAACATATATTTACATGTATTCCTTTTTTTCTTTTTGAGTTGAAGAATAATTGCTCTATGGTATTGCTTCGGTTTCTGCCGCACATCAACGTGAATTAGCCATGGGTATACATATGTCTCCTCCCTCTTGAACCTCCCTCCCAACTCCCACCTTTTCCTACCCCTCTAGGTTTTTACAGAATCCCAGTTTGAGTTCCCTGAGTCATATAGCAAATTTGTCCATTTCTATCTTTCCCCTTCTCCCACAGGATTTTCTAGAACAAATGAACTCCTTCTTCCGTCAGATGACAGCGCTCGGAGCTCTGACCCTGTGCCTTTACAACTGCCCGCCCTCTGCCTTTCCCCCAGTACGGTCACTACAGTGTGATGTGTCTCACTGGACAGGGCTCCCATCGTACCCGTCCACGTGTCCTTTTGGTGCCCTCTAGGATTGGCACCTGTAGCTCTCCCTGGTTTGCCCAGCCATGACCAGTTTGTCTTCCTGAGCCCATCTCTTGCAGAGCCTGCTGCCAGTGCACCTTCATTCGCTGATATTCTCATCCTCTCTTGCAGTCAAGAATGCTGGCCTTGCCATTAGGCAGTTCTTGTTCTAATCTTCTTCCACAGTCTACTCTTCATATTTTCAGAGAGTAAGTGTCTGAACTTTCTGAGCCTCAGTTTCTTGATCTGTGATTCAATGCATACCTTTACTGGGTTGCTCGTGAGTTGTATGGGATGATGCACTTAAGATGATTTTCACAATGCTTTGAAACTAGATGCTTAACACATTACAATTATCCTTTTAAACATTGGTTTTATAATTTATAAAATCACCAATGATGTTCTTTTTTTTTTTTTTAATCAAGTTCTCAGTTCAGTTCAGTAGCTCAATCATGTCAGACTCTGACCCCATGGACTGCAGCATGCCAGGCTTCCCTGTCCATCTCCGGGAGCTTGCTCAGACTCATGTTCATTGAGTCGGTGATGCCATCCAACCATCTCATCCTCTGTCATCAAGCCATAAAGCAATAAAAATAAAGGTGAAAGATCAAAATAAAAAGTGAAAAATCTTTCTTCTCTAGCTAAACCCAAGTCCCACCCCAAAATTAACCATTGGTATACACTCTTCCAGAAAGTTGAAAATATCTGTTTCCTTATCCACAAACATACTTTGCTATTTCAGTGAAGAATATGACTGAGACAACTTTTTTTGCCCATATTTATATCTCTGCCTTGTTCCTTTTGATGGCTGCATAGTATTCCATAGTGTGTCTATGCCATCATTTATTTAACCATCTCCCCTTAGACCCCATTTAAGTTTCTACTCTTTTGTACATGTATGCATATTTCAGAAAGATCCTCTCCTAGAATGGAATTGCTATGCCAAAAAATTTACACGTTTTACATTTCAGTTAATAAATTACTTTTGAAAATAAACATCAATTATATTTAGACCCACAGTATATGAGAGATACTCCTTCTCTATGTCCTCACCATAACTGAATATTATTAAATTTTTCATGTTTTACAAACTATATGGACTGAAAATCAGATGTGGAAAGCAGCTTTATGTTTTGTTGATTTCCTGTGAGGTTCACTATCTTTTCTTGTGTTCGATGGCCATTTGTATTTTCTCGTCTGTGAACTGCTTTCTGAAGCCATTTATTTGTTATTTTGACTGGGCCATTTTTAATTTACTGAAGTATTGAAGCTCTTTACATGTTATTTGTGATAAGTCTTTGTCTCCTATATAGCAAATATTTTCTCCCAGTGTATCTGCTATTAGAAAAGACCCTGATGCTGGGAAAGATTGAAGGCATGAGGAGAAGGGGATGACAGAGGATGGGATGGTTGGATGGCATCACCAACGTGATGGACCTGAGTTTGAGCAAGCTCCAGGAGTTGGTGATGGACAGGGAAGCCTGGCGTGCTGCAGTCCATGGGGTCAAAAGAGTTGGACACAACTGAGCGACTGAACTGAACTGAACTGATATCTTCTATCTTTTAAACTTGCCCAGGCTGACTTTTTCCAGTCATAAATTCTAAAATTTAAGTTATATTTCTTTTTTTTTCTTTTGTCTTTCTTGTGTACTGTTTAAGGTTTACCTACCCCAAGAACATATTATAATAATATTATAGTATTTTTTTTAAGATTTGGATTTTTAGCCCATCTGAATTTTTTCTGAAATAGTATATGCTATAAAGTGCTATGTATATATATTTAATGGATAGTCAGTTGCTGATTTAAAATGCTCTTTTATTATATACTGAATTCATACTAAATTAGGCACTTGAGTTCATTCCTAGGTTCTCTGCTCTCTTCTATTGAGTTATATAGATATTATTGCATCAGTACCCTAAAGTATTTTAATTACTCTAAAAGTATACATGATATACTATTTGAATATTCTATATCTATTGCATATATATTAGGTTGGTGCAAAAGTAATTGCAATTTTTCACTGTTGAACTTTACTGTTTGATACTGGAATGCATTCTTAAGTAAATGTCATTATGTTATATATCATTTTAATGAGCATTTCTTGTTTTGTTTTTTTTGTTAATGACATTACTTTCTGTTTATTTTATATTTATTTTAGACTATAGAAATAATGTTAGATAAAAAGCAAATTCAAGTGATTTTTTTATTCGAGTTCAAAATGGTCATAAAGCAGCAGAGACAACTTGCAACATAAACAACACACTTGGCCCAGGAACTGCTAACAAACGTATAGGGAAATAGTGGTTGAAGGAGTTTTGCAAAGAAGACAAAGATGAAAGATGAAAAGCCTAGTGGCCAGCCGTTGGAAGTTGACAACAACCAAATGAGAGCAATCATCGAAGCTGATGCTCTTACAACTACACAAGAAGTTGCCAAAGAACTCAACGTCAATCATTCTATGGTCATTCAGCATTTGAAGCAAATTGAAAGGTGAAAAATCTCCACAAGTGGGTGCCTCATAAGCTGACCAAAAATCAAAAACACCGTTGTTTTGAAATGTCATCTCTTTATTCTGTGCAACAATAAAGAACCATTTCTCGATCAGATTGTGACATGCAATGAGAAGCATATTTTATATAACAACCATTGACAACCAGCTCAGTGGTTGGACCAAAAAGAAGTTCCAAAGCACTTCTCAAAGCCAAACTTGCACCAAAAAATGGTCATAGTCACTCTTTGGTGGTCTGCTGCCAATCTGATCCACTACAGTTTTCTAAATGCCAGCAGAATCATTCCATTTGAGAAGTACACTCAGCAAATCAGTGAGATGTACTGAAAGCTGCAATGCTTTCAACAGAATGGGCCCAACTCTTCACCACGACAGCGCCGAACTGCACATCACACAACCAATGCTTCAGAAATTAAACGAGTTGAGCTATGGAGTTTTGCCTTACCTGCTATATTCTCCTGACCTCACACCAACTGATCACCACTTCTTCAAGCATCTCGGAAACTTTTTGCAGGGAAACACTTCCACAACCAGTAGGAAACAGAAAATGCTTTCCAAGAGCCCGTTGAATCCCAAAGCACAGATTTTTATGCTACAGGCATAAACAAACTTATTTCTCATTGGCAAAAATGTGTTGATTATAATGGTTCCTATTTTGATTAATAAAGATGTATTTGAACCTAGTTATAATGATTTAAAATTCACAATCCAAAACTGCACTTACTTTTGTACCAGCCTAGTACTATATGACATAATATGCATAGTATAATATATATGTGTATATATATTTATTTCACATGTAATCTGCATATATGCACACATATACCCATTTGGAGGTCCTGAGAAAAGACTATGGGATTTCACTGGTGAAAGAATTTACTTGTAGTATCAGAAATTAAATAACGGCTTGATGAATGGGTGGCATTTGAACCGTACCTTGAGGTAGGAGTTGGCCCTGACTGACAAATCAAAGTAAATTTCCAGAAAAAGGAATTGCTTTAGCAAAATGACAGAGGTGAGAAAAAAGAGGTTATGATTCTGACCACCACCAACTCATAAGAGAAAGTGTTATAGCTTGGTTGGAATATAAAGAATATTTGGAAACAAAGATGTTGGGAATAAAGTTGGAGAAGTCAGACGGGACAGGACCACAGTAGCCCCAAGGGCCAGGCTGGGCATGATGAACCATTTTGGTTCTAGGGGAGAGAAGGAGCCTTCAGAAGGGTTTAGCAGTGGCATGGCCTTACCAGAGTTTTAGAAAGATGATGGGTAGCGGGGAGATTCAAGGGAAGCCAGAATAGAGACAGGAAGAACAATCAAATCACTGTTGCAGAGTTTTAGGCAGAAGATGAAGAGGCCTAAATAAATTGCAGTCCAAAACAAAAAGTCCCAGCAATGTTTTGGTCAGCATTTTCTATTTTCCTCCTAATACATTGTATTAAAAGGAATTGATTGGGGTTTGCAAAACTAAATCTTGTGTTTATCCAAGAACCAGAGTGGAAAAGGCAACTTTCCCACTTGTTTTGCCCTGAGAGGCCTCCAAGATTCTTAAAGTATTAAAAATGGTGCTGTCTGACTCTGAGTATCCTTGTGAGAGATGCTCTTTTAGGAGAGCAGCTCTGACCAGGGCCTTCTATCTTCTGCAGGGATTCTCTCCTTGGCACTGTGGACATTTTGGGTCAGATAGTTCTTTGTTGCAGGCGCTGTCCTGAACATTGATGTTCAGTAGCATATGTTGCCTCTAGATGCCAGTAGCATCCCCCAGCCAGTTGTGACACCAGAAATGTCACCAGACATTGCCAGATGTCTGTCCCCTGAGGATCCCCTGGTTAATGTGCCATTGGGCCAAGTTCTCTCTCTGGGTGGATTGGTAGCAGTTCCAAGAGGCTAGTAGAGTTGTGCTGGTGGAAACCACTTGGGCTTCAGTGTTGGGCACTAACCCAACCTCACTACTTAGTAGCTATAGATCCTTGGGAAAATCCCATATAAGCCTCAGTCTCCTTGCCAAAAGAATAAAGATCATAATAGCGACTTGATTGGATTGTTTTGAAGATTAGATGGGTTGATATATGTGTGAAAAGGCCAATGCAGTGCTTGGCACACCACAGTTCTTCAAAAAATATGTGCTGACTCAGATGCAGTTATCTGCATTGCCTCAGTACAGTTTTTCCTGATATTAAGGGAGACATTTATCTCTGCTGAAAAATGCTTTAAAATGCCCAAATTAAATCTCAAGGTTTAGGGTCTTGCTCCCTTTTTTAATATAAAGCACAGGAAGAAAATTAAGCTGATCACCAATATCCCAGAGTCCATCACCAATCAACCCAGGAGAGCTGCCTCCCTGTCAATATATGAAATATTTTTCTGAGTAATGCCATCGCAGGTGGTACGAGTGGTAAAGAATCCACCTGTCAGTGCAGGAGATTCAAGAGACCCAGATCCCTGGGTCGGGAAGATCTCCTGGAGAAGGAAATGGCAACCCACTCCAATATTCTTGCCCAGAGAATCCCATGGACAGAGGAGCCTGGTGGGCTACAGTCCATGGGGTCGCAAAGAGTCAGACACAACTGAGCAACTGAGCACACACACACAATACCATAGCAACCCAGAACAAGTCCTTCCCCTGGCTGGATTGCTATGGCACCTCCATACAGATCAGAGCCTCTGGAGTTTTAAAAAGGAGAATGTGAGGAGCTGAAAGCAATGGGTCTCCATTCTACCCATGAAGACTCCAGATGTAATTGCTTCTCAAGTTTAACGTGCATGTGGCACCTCCTTCCCCGCTTGTTTTCTCTCTTCTAACTCCTATTCTGTCTTTACTAACAGGTTGATCTTTCTCTTCCCCCTTTATTCTCTTTCTCTCACCATCTATAGAAAATTTAGTTTTTTTATGATGAATTCCATCCCCTGCTTTTTTCTCTGTCTTTCCCATATTGCCTCTTCCTCTACCTCTCAACTTTTTTCTCTTAACTTCTCATTGCATATCTAGTATTTACTTGTGGAAAAAAAAATGCTCCCTGTTCATAGTTGTCAAAGTAGAAGACTTGAACATTAAATTAAATTTCTTTTCATGTTTTAACCACAATTTAATTAGATGTCAGTTTAAAAACCTTCTGGACCCCTAAGAAGAAAGATTCCTAGAACTCTTGACACAACTAACTTCATATCTTTCCCTCATCACTGTTCCCACAGAAATCTATTAGAATAATTGTAAGTTTTTCTTAGCAGCTGGTTTAGGCAGAGATGGAATGATTAATGTGTAAGTATAGGAAAAAACACTGGGTATTTAGAGAGAGCTGTTGTTTCAAGAATCTCTGTGGAGAGCTTGATTACTCCTAACAAGACTAGAAATACAATCATTAACACTCACTTCAGCAGGACTCCTGCACAAAAGGAACAGTTAAACACCACCAATCTCGCTTCCCCAGTACAAACACCTTTTCCTTCCAGTTCCTCATTCCTTTGGTTCCTTTTGAGCCAAACATCCCAGGACTCTTGGTTTCTTTGACAATTATCTTAGAGCTCCTGGTGTAGGTGGTACTGGAAAATGAGGGATAATAATTGCCTTGGACAGGAGCCCAGGAAAGCCTCCTTTTTGCACTTAGTAGGCACTCATTATGGCATTGAAGGGAAGCCACAGTTACTCCATAGCTGGGGGTGGAATTTGTATCTTGAAACAACTCCCTGTGATTTAATCTTTAGTGTCTTGTATAACATGTATACACATCAAATAAACACAACACAGAAAGATTTCAAAGAGACACCAGCTGTTTTCATTGGCTGATCAAATAAGGATGAAAAAGAGCCCAGGCAACAATTTAGTGGCATTTGTTCCGGAAAGTGCCCACCAGTTTCCTGGGAAATTTTGCTGACCTGGGCCAGGCCCAGGCTTTGGGTGTTTCCATGGAGACACCACCAAACCTTATAGGAAAAGCAACTCAACATACAACCAATGGAATAGGCTTATGTACGAGAACTCCCACTTGATTTTTGGAGCTCAGACTAGGCATCCCTCCATTTGTGAGGTCTTCCTCATTGCTCAGAGGAGACCACTCTGCTTCCGTCTCTTTGATCTCTTGTTTATTGCTTTTGACATGCTGCATTGTAATAATCTCTGTTCTTATCTCTCCCCATTCCTTGACGGCAGAAACAAAATTTTGCGCTTCTCTGTATCTATACGGGGTCTACAAAGAGTCCATCCCAGACCAAGACTAATAAAAAGAAGTCCCCTATGGTGGTCCAAATCCCACCCACTGCCTGTTTTTCTAAATAATGTTTTATTGGTACACAGCCAGGCTCATTTGTGTACATATTGTCTATGGTGGCTTTGCTGCTACAATGGCAGCATTGAGTGGTTGCAGCAGAGAATGTATGACTCTCAGAACCTAAGCTACTCACTATCTAGCCCTGCACTGTTGCACCCAGCCAGTCTGAGTCAACCAAACCACTTCCACAAGCATGTTAACTCAAACTGGGGAGGCCAGAGATCCTTGAAATAAGAGAGTCCATTCTGGCTTCTCTCAAGAAGACCTTATCCTTTGCTTCAAAAACGTGGAAACCATCTCACCTTCCCCCCCCCCCGCCCCCACATTTGATTTTTGTCCTCATTTTCCACCCCTTCCAGGTTATTTCTTTGATAGGCTCTTCTTTCATTCCAGTAATGGAATATGATTTCTCTGTAAGATATCATTTTTGAAGTGTGTTTTACATCATAGTAAATAATACTAATAGTACTAAGTGAAAAAGAAAAAATATATAAATGTACACAGAGTCTAATTCTAGCTAATGTGTTCCAAAAGCAAAGTCTGGGGACAAAGAGAAAAAAAGGTACTACAGTGTCGAGAGTGATTGCTTCTAGATAGGTAAGCTTGGGTGATGTTCACTCTTTTCTTTCGACTTTGATATATTTACAATAGTAAAGAATCCATCACATCTGTCAAGTGTCTCTGCTTTAAGCAGTTCTGAACAGGGCCTCTGTTCTTACAGACACTGTCTCAAATGGGCCCTCCCACATTGCTACACATTAGACTTACTCATAAATCCTACCTATGATTCATCTGTATCATATTTGTGAAACTGCTTTGGATAAAAGTGACTATGTATGTGGAGAATATTGTCAGCTCCATATTTTGCAGTTTGGAAGAAAAAAAAAATCAGGTCATCCCCAAAGTCTAATTTGTGATATCAGTTCTATTCCTCAAGTCTATTCATGAAGACAGATTCCACTTTTGCACTTGCTTTCTTTAATGAGGTGGTTTGTTGTTTTGTTTTTTTTCCCCCTAATCCAGATTTCTAGTTTCTGCCAGAGGTTAAAAGAGAAAGCAGTGTATACGGCTTGGGTAAGGTAGAAAGACAATGGGGCATGGTGCCTTCAAAGGTGGGTTCCAGCACAGCTTTGATGCCTTCGAACTATGTGATTTTGGGAGGGGCACACCAGCTCTCAGAGCCTGTTTTCTCATCTGCAAGATGGTAATACTAACAACTCACTGGGTTCCTGGGGAGATTAAAGAGAGCAGTTTTCATGCAGGCACTTAATGTCAGTCTAGTACCCAATAGGTGCTTAATAAATAGTCTTCTATGAAAACAAAGAAATGTGTTTAAAGCCAGTGAAAGCACTTGCTGTGAAGGAAGTTCAAGGTGCTGCCCTGGAAGAGCCCCAGGAGGAAATGACACTTCCCCTCTCCCCGACTCAGCCAGAAGCAGGAAGAATCTTCATTTACATGCTCTCCTAATTATGTTCCGTAGTCCATCTGAGTACAGAGCCCCGAAAGATGATTCAAGGGATCCAGGCCCAGCTTGGCCTCTGCTTTCCTCTGCCATCTTCAATGTGCCCTTGTTTGCTCATCTGTAACATGAAGCCTTCAGACAAGAATCTCTGTGAGGTTTTAAATTTCTAATACAAAGAGGCTGTGACTCATTAGATTGCAAAAGCATGTCATATTGACCAAATAAGCCAATAAAGTCTTTGAAAATGTCACCTCTAGAACAGAGACATACAGCACAGGTACAATAGTTTCCCACATGTTTTCATGTCTGTGATCCTCAGAACAGTCCTGGGAGATGGGAAAGACAAGTATTATGATCCCTGGTAAAAGAGAAGGAAAGACACCCTTCATCACATAGTTTGCAAAGGACTGAACCTGGATATGAGCCTAGGTCTGCCTAATAGCAACTTTTGCAAACTTCCTACTCTACTAAGAATATGTTTCCGTGCTCTGGTTTACTGACTTTGAAGACCTTAAATTTCCAGTGACTCCTTTATTAGATTACCCACATCTTTTCCTCTTTGACTCTTGGTCTTCCTTGTTGTTCTCTAGAATTTGTCTTGTTCTGGGAAATTCATTTGCACAGGGTCATCTGTACAACGTCCTCAGTCTAGCTTTTATTGAAGGGGCATATCAAATTGAGAGATACTCCCTCTCATTTCATTGGAAAATGCATTCATTGCATTTTCACTGGTAAAGGCCTTAATGCTGGCAAAGACTGAAGGCAAAAGGAGAAGTGGGCGGCAGAGGATGAGATGGCTAGAGAGCATCACGGACTCAATGGACATGAATTTGAGCAAACTCCAGGAGATAGTGGAGGACAGAGTCTGGCTTGCTGTAGTTCAAGAGGTCAAGAGAGTTGGACATGACTTAGTGACTGAACAACAACAACAACCCTCAGAGTGCAGCAAGTAACATCAGAGCTTAGCGCTTAGGCTCAGCTCTTCATTCCATTTCCTCGGGAAGCCGGAAGAGAGGCACTTCAAACAGAACCCCCACTGGATATGTACAGGGGGAGGGAATGGCTCAGGTAGGAAGTAGCCTGGACTGGAGGCTGAGTGCTGGGCCCCTTGGGGCCACCTACCCTCCTGGGAGCCTCGGTGTCCCCAGGGGCACACGTGTAATGTGAAGTGCCCAACCATCTTCCCTTGACTTTAACCAATTGGCTCAGATAGCTTTTCCTCTAAGAAGTCTTCCCCAGTTTCTTCAAGTAGGGTCAGCGATCTTCCTCTCTATCCCTACATCACAGTGATTGTCTGATGTGTTGTCTACTTACCACATCTGCGTGTGCGTGCTCAGTTGTTCCAGTCGTACCCGACTCTTTGCGACTTCGTGGACTGTAGCCCACCAGGCTCCTCTGTCCATGGGATTCTCCAGGCAAGAATACTGGAGTGACAGATTCTTCACCCCACTGAGCCACCGGACAGCCCACTTATTACATGTATTATTATTACGTGCTTACTTACCTACCTTTCCCACTACACCGTAAGCTTCTTGAAGGCAGTGACTATGTGATTTTTTTTCTGTACTTTGTTTTCAATCTGAGCTTTTGAAATCCCCTAGGAATTCAGGTTTGCAATATTGTACCCTGACAGCATCTTCATAATGACCTCATGGGCCTTACAGTACCTCCCCTAACCCCTGATCTGTCTGACTCTTCACACTGTCTCCACGCTCCTCATTTTGCTGTAGTTTCATTGGCTTCCTTTCTGTCTGGTCCAAGGGCACTCTCCTGGCTTGCCTCTTCGAGGAAACTTTTCTTTCTTTCTGGAATTCTCCTCCCCCAGAAACCTCTAGGCTAACTTCCTAACCTTCTTCATGTTTTTGCTTTGATCTCACCATCTTAATGACACTGAACTTGACCCCTTCTTTAATTCGGCAGCCTGTTTCCAGCACCCTTCCCAGGCTCAGCATTCCTGCTCTTCCACAGCAGTTATCAACTTTGAACATACTGCTTGTTTTTATGTACATCTGTCTCCTTCTCTAGTATGTCAGTTCCGAGAGAAGCACTCTTTGCCCTGGTTCACTGGTATAGCCCACATGCCTAGAAAAGTGTCAGGCACATAGTAGGCATTCACACGGTGCAGCTGCTGTTTAGTCCCTCAGTCATGTCCAGTTCTTTGTGACCGCATGAACTGTAGCCTGCCAGGCTTCTCTGTTCATGGAATTCTCCAGGCAAGAATACTGGAATGGGTTGCCATGCTCTCCGCCAGGGGATCTCCCCAACCCAGAGATCAGATCCGAGTCTCCGGCTTGGCAGGTGGGTTCTTTACCACTGATCCACCTGGGAGGCCGCCAGTAAATGCTCACATACAGTTGCTAAATTAAATTAAGTCTATCTACTTTTTTTTTTTCCTTCTGCTTGGGCTATTTAAATCTCCCAGAACAGTCAGGCTGAGTGAACTCTTCCAATATTCTGGACCTAACATTTCAGCTGATAGCTTTGACTGTCCCCTGGGCTTTGTGTAGGCATGACCCTAAAGATGTTGAGTCCCGTGGTATAACTTTGCCCACAGGATGTGATGAGTCCTTAATAATCAAGCTCTTTTATAGCAATGGTTTTGCCTTTTGAAAAAAAAAATCATGTTTCTTCTTATACAATAGTTCCAAAACTGAATATTCAAAATGGGTGGAGGTGTCCTAGGCCCCCTAGAAGGTAGGATGCCCTGCCCCCCATTTGGAGAGTCCTGGACTGGAGCAGAAAGACCTTTCTGTGGGCTCATCTTCCCCCACTTTCCTTGTCTTTCCGCCTCTACGAGTCATTAACTGCGCGAATCACAACTAAAACAAAGCTAATAATTGCTTCTTGGAACGTTGCGTAATGCCATGGAATGTTGCCACTGGCCTCTGAGAATCGGCCCCTAACTCTGCTCAGAGTAATTTCTCAGGGATTTTTAACTCAGCCCATCTTTAAGCTGAATGTTTATCATTTTCCTTTTTATTGTTTCTGGCTCCTCCCCTGCCTTTGAAGTTTCTGAAATCTTTAAGCACTTGGCTGGTCCCTATACACCGCAGGTCTTCTCCCTCAAAGAGGGCACCTGGCCAAGAGAAAGGAATCGGAGCTCCTCTCTTGGCTGAGCCCATAAAACAATCAGATTGCTCCGCAGCCTGCCATCTGAAACGTGAGCTATGCTAAAAGTACAGATAATGCAGCATGTTCCAAGGAGATTAGAATATCCCAGTGGGATTTCGGGTGAATGGAGAGGGAGAGTAAGCAAGTCCTCCACACACAGTGTAACCCTCTCTTCTCCAGACTGCATTGTCTTCGGGGAAGGCTAAGGGCATAGACCTCTGCTCCCTCTCTTTCTCACTATCATTTTGATTGGTAAAATGTTACAGTTTACAGCTGACTTTTCTTCATGAAGCTATTTCCTTGTTCTCTTCTGTACCACTTGGTAACTTCCATCAGTACTTATCCTCCTCTTGGCCTTGATAATCCTGGATCCCGAGGTAGCCTCACAGGGGAGGCAAACCCCAATGCCTATGCTAGCGTTATTGTTAATTTCCCCCAAAGTAAGGAGACTTCTTCCCCACCTCCCACCTCTCACAGGGTTTTCAGCTCTTTTGATATTTTCCAAGAGAAGGCCTGGGCTCCAGCCACTCTTCCATGAGGAGGCCCTGGACAACCCAGCTCAGAGCCCAGAGTGAGCATCCATATTGAAGAGAAAGCAGATTATGTGTTTGAAGCTTAATTCTCAGGAGATCAAAGCCAAGATAGGCTTTATTCTTTCACAGACTTGTTCAAACTTGAGGAAGTTAAAAAAGTTGAGGTGATTGGATTCACCCAACTCCGATGTCAATTTCTTAACACTTTTTTTTTTTTCACTTTCTTGGCCTCTGCTTGTTATCCTTTCTGCCATGTCCAATGAGCTCGAAGTTAGCCTTCCATTGGACCAGCAGCACTATGATGAAATCTGTGTGCCTGGTAGAAATGATAGTATATGAAGCAGCCTGCAGATAGGGCCAGGTGAGGCACATGGTGATGGGACTCAGAGAGTCTCATAATTTGGTGTGAGTGAAGGTATGGCAGGCCTACCTGTGATGTGTCCCATACCTCCAGTAATCAATTGCCTGTAACAAAAGCTGGATAGACAACAAGACTGATGAAGCTCCAGCTGTCAATGAAAGAGGGAAAGTGTCCCTGCCTATTTTATGAGTGTATAGAATTCTGAACCTTTAGTTTGTCCAGCTTCAGTCCTTGTCATTCGTTACTAGGGGGAGTTATGAGGATCATACCAGTTGTCAATGAACGGTTTCTTGTTGGGGGAAAAGCAGCAAATGCCACGATGTCTCTGCCAAGTGTTGTTCAGTTGCTGTCTTGTCTGACTCTTTGTGACCCCATGAACTGCAGCACAACAGGCTTCTTGGTCCATCACTATCTCCCTGAGTTTGCTAAAACACATGTCCATTGAGTCAGTGATGCCATCCAACCATCTCATCCTCTGTTGTCCCCTTCTCCTGCCTTCAGTCTTTCCCAGCATTAGGGTGTTTTCCAATAAGCCTGCTCTTTGCATCAGGTGGCCAAAGTACTGGAGCTTTAGCTTCAGCATTAGTCCTTTCAATGAATATTCAGGGTTGATTTCCTTTAGAATGCACTGGTTTAATTACCAAATCACTGATCTGAAAGGATCACTGGTTGATCTCACCCAGCTACAATGTGCCTGATCGGAGCCCCTCCTGTCTCGTTTGGATGTTTTTGTTGATGGTGAGCTTCCAATACCCATAGACAGCCAAGTTTGTGAGCATAATACTATTTCTTTGGACTTTTCTGATTATTAGAAATGTGTGATGATGTGGTCTGAAGGCCTAATGAATTGATAGCTGTCTCTTGAAAAATATCTGGATCTCATGGTCCCCATTATTTTTTCTAGGAATTCTCTAGGAAAATTTGCATCCCCCAAACACATATGACTTCGTCCAGCTGCCTAGGCTCAGAACAGTAGCTGCTGTAGGAGTTATAGGACACTGTGCATCCTCCAGGGCCTCAACTGCTCCAGGTTGCTGGAGCTCTTTCTCTCCTGATTCTCTGTGAATCAAAACGTCTGCTTTCTCATAGCTCCCAGGAGAGATTTCCCTCAACATCCACAGTCTGCAATCCCAACCTCACCCCCAACATGGGGATAGAAAGAATTAATTTTATCCCTCCAAAGAGAGCTACAAGATCCCCTGACCAAATCAATCCCCCTTAACGCCATGAGAGATGGCTTCTAATAGTTAAAATTGCTTGCCTGAGCATGCGCACATGCGTGCACACACACACACCCTATTTCAATATGAAGCATTTGGATTAATTCTTTGCCTTAGGTCAGTTTTCCTAGAAGCAGACCCTGAGATCATAATTCAAATGCAAGTGATTTATTAAGGAAGTGTTCCCAGGAGAACTTGGAAAAGCAGTGAGGGAAACAAGATAAGGAAGGGGAAGAAGGCGAGCGAGGGTGCAATTTCAGGCAAAGTCCAGCCTCAGCCTGATCCCACAGGAGACTCTGGAGTAGAAATTACACCTGAGCTCATCCACACTCAAGGCCAGGGAGCTGAGTGTTCAGACTATTCACTCCAATCAGTCATTGGCAAAGGGCCACCCCAGCAGGTTGCAAATTCCCAGGTATTTCTGTTAGGGGACGTATACTGACTGAATCCGCCCACCCTGGCCAGGCACCAGAGTAACCATATTCATGAGTTATTTTCCAACAGTAGGTCCTGGTAAGGAACGCAGAACTAATAAGCCACCACCAACAGGAAGAGTTTACGAAAGGTCAAAAGGAGACACCCTATGTCTGACCACCTCCCAGAATCCTGCTCACTAGCATCCGTCTTGGCTGAGCAATGTGTGCACCACCAGGAAGAACTCTTAAGTGAGAACGATTGGTCAAAGGCAATCCAGAAACTAATCCTATCACCATAAAACCTGAGATTGCGAGCCGCGAGGCAAAGCAGCTCTCCTGGGTTCCCTTCCCCTACTGTTCTCCGCCTGGGCGCCCCTTCCCAATAACATCTCTTCCTTCTGTGTCTCCTCAGACAGTTCATTTCTGAATGTTAGACAGGAGTCCAGTCTTGGGCCTTGGAAGTGGGGTCCCCTTCCTGCAACATTTCCAACTCTCAGAGCTGTTGGGTACAGTGGCTCCAGCAGCCAAGGGTAGCATCTGTTAGAAACAAAGACACCAGAAGCCAGGGAAAGGTGCATGGAAATGTAAAAGGGGTCTGACAGGTGCTGGACAGAGCATCCACACGTCTACTCATTCACCCACATCACCCCCAGTGAGTTTGCTTGGCTCTAGACTTTATATGCTGCTAACATAGCTCAGAATCTGGACTATAAAAAACTGGTTAACAAACACTGACTGGCATTCTCAGGGTTGGGTGACTGGGAAGGTTCTGCCTCATCACACACCCCACTGAGTGGATACAATGCAGTCTAGGTCCATACTGACTTTCTAGTGTACATTCACGTTTTGATGGACACTGTTCAAATAAATCTTTGGAAATCATTTTATAGAGGCCGCTGTGAAGTCTTGTTTGCTGAGCCTCTGTGTGCATATGAGCTTGGTCATGTCCCCTCCTTTGCTAGAGCCTTTTATCCAATTGTCCATCAAGACCAGTCAAATCACCTCCCAAGATGATAAAGACTTTTACAGGCAAATCCAGAGCATGTCTCCCAGTTTCGCATTTGCTGGCATCTCTTGGAAAACATGCTTGTGTCTATGCAAAATCAGCCATGTAAAACTCCTCTGCAAAGATAAACACAAACTCAAATCAAGCTGCTTTTACTTTCCTTACAGTAAACAAACCAAAAGCTAGACAGCTCTCACATTAAGTCTTTATCTTGGTGGGTGTATTTGTATTTAGTATTCCAATAATAATTACTAGAACCCTGGTGCTGTATCATTTTATGCCCAAGAACCTACAACCGGACAAAGGAATCTCAAGTCACTGCCATTTCAGTTTTCACCAGAGTTTTAATAACCGAACATTAGGTTCGGTTTTTTTTTTTTTTTTTAACTCTCTTTTTTTTCCCTCCCTTGAGTAAATAAAAGCATATGTTCTGTTGCCCCTTCTCTTTATATCACCCTAAAAAGCAGGAGAGAGAAAACCCCAAAGAGCAAAGCTCTTAAGTCAAACCAGTCTGTGCGAGTTAGATTCTCATGTCTCTTAACAGAATTCATCCTGCTTCCTCTGACACCCACACTAATCCCTGGCACATGGTGGTAGGCATTACGAAGGTGCGGCTCCCAGTCTCTCCCCTTCCCTTTCTGTGACTCTGGCCCGACCAAAGTCCTCCCCCTTTGCTCTCTCCCAGCCCCTGAGTCTTGCCTTGAGAACTTATTTCACTGCTCCTCTGCTTGTCCGCTGCCCCCACGGAGACACAGAAGTGAGTGAAACCACATTTCCGAACATTTATTCTGTACCAGGTAGCATCTACCATGAATCATTTTATTTTAATCCTCACAGACTCCCCTGTGAAGTAAAATCCTTTTCCCGATTTTAGATAGGAGAAAACTGAGGTAGGAAGGATTTCGATAGCTGTTCTAAGATCATACAGTGAGGGAGGGTGCAGAACCTGCAGCGGCATCTCAGTCCAGTCATTCCAGTCCTGCGCAGTTTCTGCTCCCCGGAATCGGCTCTGGGTCCTCAACCCCCATGTGAACACTGAGGAATGTTAAGTATTTCTGAGACTCCACATTCATAACCCAGTTATAAAAAACTCTGATTTTAAGCACATGAAAATCTATTTAAAAAAAAAATCAACAGCATACACTTGGGAAAAGAGAAGTGATATCTTCCTTCATTCCGAAATGTCTGTAACTCACCAGCGTTATTGTCAGCCTGGAGTGAGACCGAAAGAACTCTTGTTTATGGCTTCGATGGAATGATTTTGTAACACACGTTTTTAAAAACACTTTTAATATATGGTTCAATCAAACAACAATCCCTATGGCTTGCAACTCAAAATGTCACGGTGGTGAAATACTCGTTAGTCACTTGCTGTAAGTTCAGTGGAATGTGCTGGGACACGGAGTCTGTGAAAGCAGACAGCTTCGTCGAGCTGTCAGGTCACATAATGTACAGCCTCACACTACGACACTGTCATCAGGAGGAAGGCTGAGACTGTGTGCTTCACAAACCGAGAAACTGGTTTCTAGAAGCCTGGCTATTCACTGAACGCTCTTTAAAGCCGAGGTAATGCGTTTCCTACTGTTATAACAACGACATGTGAGTCACACATGTGGTTTCAAGAGTCCTAAACTGGGACTGTGTGGCTGCTGATGTAATCAGAAGTAACCTTTGGGTCTTTGAGACGAGAAGCTTCGGGAGGAAAACTGCCCAGCAGAGATAATTGCTGATTTCCCTGAGCACTATCACCAGCATTCCAGCATTTAGGTCTCCTTGGGAAATTGTTCATTAATAGCCTATTTTCATTTGGAAAATGTCTTTACTACCAAGGCAAATATTTCCAGGATTTTGCCCACAAGCTCATCTTGACCCACTGTGTGGAGGTAGTTTGTTGTGGAGGAAAAGAACCTGAAGTTGAGTGTCAGGCGAATTGACATGTAAATTCCAACTCTGCCACTCACCAGCTGTGTCATTTCAGATAGGTTACTTAACTCCTCTGAGCCTTGATTCTTTAATCTGGAAAGCAGAGAAATTATTTCTATCTCACAACGTAGTGAGAATAACATTAGAGATAGAATAGCATCTGATGATGAACCAACTAATCGAAAAATACCCTGATGAGGGAAAGACTGAAGGCAAAAGGAGAGAGGGGTGGCAGAGGATGAGATGGTTAGATAGCATCACTGACCTAATGAACATCTGAGCAATTTCCAGGAGCCTGGTGTGCTGCAGTCCATGGGGTCACAAAGAGCCAGACACGACTGAGTGGCTGAACAACACAACAACAGAACTATAGGATACAACACAGACAACCAGGTATTCTGATCCAGTCCTGCCCCCAGGTAACCAGGCTTGATTAATCCTCTGAATCTTGAGCCCTGCGTGGCCAAGATAGGAACCGGCACTAGTTCTGGGCCCTGCAGACCCTTGTTTCTCTGCCCAATCTCCTTAGCACAGGATTCACTCAGACAATCCCCAGGGCTTCACAGGAAGCAAGTGGAAGACAAGAATAAGACAAGGAATGGAGGTGGCGGTGTTGAGCCAGATATTGAGAGAACAATCTTTCCTACGGGAATGCCATCTGTCAGTCATTAAGATCGCAAAGCAGTAGGAGTATGTGACTGAGAATTCTGACCTTCAGAATTTCTGTAAGCAGCCTCTTTGCTTTGTAATAAGAAGGAGGATGTCAGCTGTGCAAGAGGAATACCATGGAAATGCTGAAGTTTCATGTGGGGCAGAGATCATGGTGGAGGATAAATCATAAGTCTTCTGAGAGCTATGGATGACTCATTAAGCAGGAAAGAGGAGGATCCTCGGAAGGTTGTTACAATCATCCAGAAGAAGGGAGCATGAAGGATTTGCTCTGCTAACCATATTGTAGCACTTGTATCCTCTGTCTTCTTCCAGTTCAAAAGCTTTTCCATATATACTGTGTATTTTGAGCCTCACCCCAGCACTATGAGTCAGGAATCTTCTTATGAGAGATGAGAAATCTGAGGCACAGAAGCCCTGTCTGAGCTAGAATTCTCTGCGAGATCACACTGGAGAAAGAGTTGCGTGTTGCCTCAGTGGAATGGGTGTCCCTTGGTTTGTACTTCTTTCTTAATTGCATCATGAACTTGGATTATATCCTGAAGATCTAGGGAAGGGCAAAGGCTGTTATCCAGTTTATAAATTTTTTTTTTTTATGTTCTAGTGGTTCTATTCCAAAACAAGTAAGAAGGGAAAAATGCAAAAAATGATATGCTGCCTTAAAATTCTGTAGTGAAACACTAGAACATGGAGTGGCGATGCTCTTAAAAGTTTACTTTAAAAAAAAAAAAAAAAAAAGTCTTTAAGAAGCAGTAAGCATTGTTATCTTATCAAAGTCTGATATGCAAATGAGAAATCACTTCCTCTTTCTAACAAAAATAACAATCATAATTTCTTATCATATTCCAGGCAGCGTGGTAAGTATGTTACATTCATTATCCCCTCAACCCAATGGGACAGATATTACTATTCCTTTTCTTAGAGATGAAGAAGAGGAGACTTAGAGAAGTTATGGACATATAGTTCATAAGTGGCAGAACCAGGATGTAAATACATTCTGAGGCTCTAAAGCCAGAACATGTGCTCTTAGTCTTAACTGCCACCTCTCAGAAACTGTACTGGCAGATCCCACACATATGTGGGATGTGAATTATGGAAGGAAAAAAAAAAAGTCTCACAAGCGAGGAATTATACCTAAATTCTCAGATAAGGGGATTCAAGTTCAAAATTCTTTGACTTCTCCACGGCCACACAATTGGTCAGGGGAGGAGGTGTCAAGATTCAGATGCAGAACTTTGATTTTGTGCCAAGGGTTATTTCTTTCCTCACACCTGGCATTGTATCTCTTGATGAGAAAAAAAAACTGGGTTAGTGCAGTTCCTTCATAGGAAGAAATCGTTGAATTGTACAAAGACTTACAGCAAGTGGGACCACCCCACTGGCTACCAAAATACTCATTTATTCAGTCACCAACCAATATTTATAGAGCATCTAGAATGTCAGGCATTGTCAAGTACCTTGGAGTACAGGATGAGCACAGAGTGAAAGATAGGTCTCTAGCTCATGGTGCTTATCAGGTCTCCAAAACGCCTTCATTTCCCAGACACACTTTCACAATATTGATGGAAAAAGTCATCTATCTCTAAATCTCAGTGATTTCCTACTGACTTTCCCCCTGAAACTCCCATTACCTTTGACATAGTCTAGCTGCTTTGGGGGGAACGCTATAGAGCTGTAATCACAGTGGAGGTGACTGTAGTATGCTAAATTGCTTCAGTCGTGTCCAACTCTGTGCGACCCTATGGACAGTAGACTGCCAGGCTCGTCTGTCCGTGGGCTTCTCCAGGCTAGAATACTGGAGTGGGTTGCCATGTCCTCCTCTAGGCAATCTTGACTATTGTGCAAACACATTAGACCCCTCCTTTACTAGCGTGGATTAGCAGCTCATCCTGAGTGACTCTGGATGTGGTCAATGCCAAGCAGCAATCTCAGAGCACAGACATGTGCCTTGATGTCATCCTGAGTACAGACACCTGCACAGCAAGTCTCTTCGGACCTTCCTTGGGATGGCCTGCATTAGACCAGATGGTTTTCTGAGCCCTGTGGGTGGACTGCCTATAGGAATCTTTGGCATTTCTGCTGCCTGGAAGAGCCACCAAAGGGAGAGTGGTGATGAGAGGGCATCTGGTTTGTCTTCCCTGAATGCAGGGAAGGACTGGAAAGAAGCAATCAGATGAGATGGTTTGGCCATTAGCAGTTTCCAGCTGACTTTGCCAGGCCCAGAAGAACTATGACCTAACCTCTGCTTCAAGGAGACTACAAACAAATGTAAACAATCAGTTTCCAAGGCCAGCATCCAGCTCCTGGTGTCTTGGTCCCCCTCTGCACTGTAATGTATGTCTCAGTATCCTGGTAACTGCTGGGAAAGGCTCTCAGCTGTGAGGACCCGTACCGACTGTGATCTCAATAGAAGGCAAGGTCCTCATGTGTACCTCTTTTCACAGTTAACAAGATCCTGCTATTTCCAGTACCTCACTCCATACCCATAATAAAATGCAAAGGCCAGTTTTGCAGTTCTCATGTCACAAATGAAAAAACTGAAGTGCAGGGTTAGCGGCACAACTGGGGCTAGACACTAGGTCTAGCAACTAACAGAATGATTCTCCATCTTTTGCTTTAGGATAAAATGAGATGATTAATATGATAGTAAGAACTTCCTTGAAATTTTCTGATATGGGTTGCACATGCATACTATATAAATAAATTAATAAGTGCATACATAATACTTTTGAGGTAGTAGTAATGGTAAAGAACCCAACTGCCAATGCAAGAGTTGAAAGAGACAAGATCTTTCCAACCCAGGGATTGAACCCAGGTCTCCTGCACTGCAGGTGGATTCTTTATTGTCTGAGCCACCAGGGAAGCCCAATAATACTGGAGTGGGTAGCCTATCCCTTCTCCAGGAGATCTTCTCAACCCAGGGATTGAACCCAGGCCTTCTGTATTGCAGGCAAATTCTTTACCAGCTGAGCTACCAGAGAAGCCAATATAAATAAACTAATAAATACTTCCGAGGTGACACCTTGGAAAGGTGGTAAATGGTAAAGAACCCACCTGGAAATGTAGGAGATGGAACAGATGAGTTTGATCCCTAGGTTGGGAAGATCCCCTGGAGGAGGGCATGGCAACCCACACCAGTATTCTTGCCTGAAGAATACCATGGACAGAGGAGCCTGGTGGGCTACAGTCCATAGGGTCACAAAAGAGTTGGACACAACTGAAGCGACTTAGCACGCAGGCATGCATATATAATACATACATATATATGGCATTTAGCCTTTTACTTGGCACAAAATAGTCCCTCAGTAAGAAATACCTTTTTTTTTTTGTTTTTTAAACTAAGGCAGCATAGCAGAATTGTTGACCTATGATTTATGAAGTCAGGTGAACTTAGAATGATATCATGACCCTGGCCAGGTTATTTAACCTCTCCAGGTATATACTAGTTTCTTTATCTGAAAATGGGAAAATAATTAAAACAAAAAACTTCCTAAGGTTTGAATGAGAGTTGTATAGATAAAAGATAGGAATTTTCTCCCTAACCATTCTTTTGGTAAGGTGGTATTGAGGGGAACTCTGTCTCCTTCTTTGGCTATGTACATGGTGCCTGAAAGATGGAAGAATGTACTCAATTCTTAAGTTTATAACTGTTCTCTGAGATGTTACAATGAAAATATTTACATTCACAAACAGGAAACCCTTTGCTATCATGCTAAGCATGAACGTTGTACTATTTTGTAAAGATCCCAGTGGTCTCAGACTCTCCCAGAGTCTCCCACTCTCAGTGGTCATTTCTGTGACATCTGTGTCTCATCCCATCAGAGATCCTGGCACTTCTAAGGATGCTGTGTAAGTTCTTGGCATTTTTGAGACTTGCCACAGCATGCCCCACTTCCCCAGGCTCTGGGATGATAACTTTTGCTCACTTTGTAGGCCCAGTTATGTCTCCTTCTCCAGCCCAGATACTAACTTCCCTCAGTAAGTTCCTCAAACAAATGCCTGGAGGGGGAAGTAGGCAGGAGGGCAGGCCTACGACACAGAGGCCTTTAAGAACTTTGTTAAGAGGAGGGAGATTTTCTCCAGATGCCTTTTTCCAATCTCCTATCAAATGGAAACACAAATTAATATCCCAATATGTTTTCCAGCAGATTAAAATAAAAATAATGAAGAGGAGGAGGAAAAAGGGAGAAGGAAAGAGAAGGAGAAATAATATATGTGTGTCCAGTACAGTACAGCATATCATAAACACTTATAAATGGTGGTATAACTACTGCAGTATTGCAGTTTTATGTTACTGGGACAGCCTTGTAATACTTCAGCACTTTCTCTCTGTGCTTTGCTAAAATAGGGGCTTCAGGGTGAAAAACTGATATTGAAAAAGCACTTTGTCAGATGGACGATGACCAGATTCTCCAAAATGAACAGAAATGAGATCATGAAATCTCATCTGAGCCTTTTCTCGCTAACCTCCCCTTACTTTCCTAATGTAGTTTGGCTTGGCTCAAGAAAGGGGATTTGGCATACACTGATGTTGGGCAATATCATCTATGTAAGTATCATAAATAAAATGTGAGCAAATCCAAACCAGCAGTACTTTAAAGGAATAATGCACTCTGACTAAGCAGGATTCACTTCAGAAATGCAAGGATGGTTCAATACTGAAAATGTTGATAACTGCATTACATCATTCATCAGATGGTATAAGAGAAAAAACCCATGATCATGTTGATGAAATTTACCATACTGTCCTTATTACAGTTGAAATAATACAGAAGGAATAGAAGGATAATTCTTACATGGTAAAGAATACAAGAAGTCAAATTGAACATCAGGTGCGTTACATCAAACTTAGGAACAAAACACAGATGTCCACTATTATCTCTTATGATTTAACATTGTTCTAGAAATATGTCAGTGAAATAAAGTACAAAGAGGCAAATTTATTAAAAAGGAGATTCAAAAACCAATTATTAAATTCTGTTTCTTAACCCCAAAAGAAAAAATAAACACAAAAGCTAAGCAGTTATTGGAGTTTAGAAAAATTACTTGTGCTCAGTTGCTTCAGTCGTGTCCAACTCTCTGTGACTATGAACTGTCACCCACCAGGCTCCTCTGTCCACGGGGTTCTCCAGGCAATACTGGAGTGGACTGCCATTCCCTTCTCCAGGAGATCTTCCTGACGCAGGGATTGAACCCGTGTCTCCTAAGTCTGCTGCATTGCAGGCAGATTCTTTCCCTGCTGAGCCACGAAATAAATATATACAAGTGAATATATTAAAATCAATAACTTCTCTCTATAACTATAGTAGATAATTGAAATACTAATAGGAAAAAGGGTAAATTAATTTTGTAAACTAAATGATGTAAACCATCTAAAAATAGATTTTATATACGATAAACAAAAAATAGGTCAATATTTGTAGAGACCTAATGTAACAGCTATAATTTTATAACCCCTAGGAAAAATATAGGAATACACTTAAATTACAATGTTTTAGGGAAAATCTTTTCATATAGTAACCAAAAGCACAAATAACAGTAGAAAATATAGATTAATTGGACTTCATCAAAATTTAAAACTTTTGTACTTCAAAGAACATTATCAACAAAGTGAACATAACCCACAAATATGAAGAACATAGTTATAACTCATACATCTGACAAGGGATTTGTAACTAGAATGTATGAAAAACTCTTACAACTCAATAATAAAATGAAAACCCAGTTTAAAAATGGACAGATGATCTGAATAGACATTTCTCTAAAGAAGCTATACAATCAATAAGCACATGGAAAAATGCTCAACATAATCAGCAATTAGGAATATTCAAATCAAAACCACAATGAAATATCGCTTCCGCACCCACCAAGATGGTGATACATGAGAACTAATTACTCAATTACCATATTAGGGAAATGTCAACAAATAATGCTTAGCTTAAATATGTCTAAAAATAATATTTCAAGAAATAGCATACATTTCTCTTTCTAATCTTTCTTTGTTAGGCTATAGGAATGCAAGAAATTTCTGTATATTAAATCTGCATCCTGCAAATTTACCAGATTAATTGATTAGTTCTAATAGTTTTCTGGGGGCATCTTTAGGCTCTTCTAGGTGTATTATTATGTCTTCTCCAAACACACAGCACAGTTTTCTGTAGTAGGGACTCCATTAATAATATATGCATGAACTTGCAAGAATTTCTTGACCACAAGTCCTTTTCTAGGAACCGTGTTCAGTGCAAAGGGGAAGAGATGTGAAATAAAGGAAAGAGGCAGTACTTGTCCTCAGGCTTGAATTGTTGGTATGATTTTGATATTTATCCCTAGGAGAAATCTCTAGGGATGACATGAGAAAAGGCGCAGAGGTGAGAAGGAGCAACTGAGTTTAGAGATCAGTAAATGGTTAGTTCCGATTGGCTGAAGGTGAGAGGTTGGAGGTTGAAAGAATTGCAGGAGTCCTTGAGTGTCAGACCACAGAACTGGACTAAATGTGACCTGCAGGAGACAGCCTTTCTATATTTGAGTGCAAAACTGGGACATGAATCAGAGTCAGACTTTGTGAAGATCATTTTGACTTCCATGTTGAAGGATGGACTAGAGTGGAGAGGGCCTTGAGCAAGTAGAACAATTAAGGGGTTATCATATAAGTCCATGGCTGGTGCAACCAACCAAGAGGAAAGATGGGTCCACAGAATGTTATGCTTCACAGAGATCAAAGAGAATAGAGCCTCTCACTAAAGCCACTGGGCAATTATGGTGACATGCCAAATACATAGATTGATGAGGTACAACAGGAAGTTGGTTAGAAGATCCCCAAACCCTCCTTAAATATAAGATTCACGCTGCAGTCCTTCTCCTCTCAGTTTTGCTAGATTACATATGTACTATTTACATTAAAAGGCAAATTATAAGCCAGAACTTTCCCTCGGCAGCATGATTCAGTAAAACAATACCCTTTGGACAGACAAGTCCTAGCTCTGACTCTCAATAATGTCATGAGTTAGGGTGAATTGCTTAAATAAACCTGAGCATCAGTTTCCATTTCACTAAAGCAGGCATAATAACATTTACTATTTAGGATTACAGTCCATGGGAACACAAAGAGTGGGACATGACTGAGTGCACACACATAAATACACACACACACACACACACACACACACACTACTTCAGTGGTCAGTTCAGTTCAGTCGCTGAGTCGTGTCCGACTGTTTGCGACCCCATGAACCGCAGCACGCCAGGCCTCCCTATCCATCACCAACTCCCGGAGTCCACACAAACCCATGTCCATTGTGTTGGTGATGCCATCCAACCATCTCATCCTCTGTCGTCCCCTTCTCCTCCAGCCCTCAATCTTTCCCAACATCAGGGTCTTTTCAAATGAGTCAGCTCTTTGCGTCAGGTGGCCAAAGGATTGGTGTTTCAGCTTCAGCATCAGTCCTTCCAATGAACACCCAGGACTGATCTCCTTTAAGATGGACTGTTTGGATCTTCTTGCAGTCCAAGGGACTCTCAAGAGTCTTCTCCAACACCACAGTTCAAAAGCATCCATTCTTTGGCTCTCAGCTTTCTTTATAGTCCAACTCTCACATCCATACATAACTACTGGAAAAACCATAGCCTTGACTAGTCTGGACCTTTGTTGGCAAAGTAATGTCTCTGCTTTTGAATATGCTATCTAGGTTGGTCATAACTTTCCTTCCAAGGAGCAAGCATCTTTTAATTTCATGGCTGCAGTCACCATCCGCGGTGATTTTGGAGCCCAGAAAATGCAGTGTGGATGAGGGATAATACGTGGAGAGCCTGGCTCCGACTGTCTAGGTGACGCGTGCAGTGACATGCCCAGCCTGCAGCCCTCAACGGTCCTCCACGCGAGTCCTCACGCTCTCTGAAGTTGAAATCTGTTGCTTTGTGTCCATTTTTCTCAGGGAAGATATAAAGATGTTATGGTGGCTTTTTCTCAGCATACAGCTTTTTAAGTTTACAAGCTTCATCTCTGCCCCTCTCTTGACATTCTACCTTATTTAATTATATAGTTAGCAGACCTAAACCTGTGGCTTCTCTAACCCAGATGATACTTGCATAAGCTCAGAGGCTTGCTAAAATATGAGCCCCCCGCTGCCAGGGATGCCAGTCAGCTGGCACTGTCTAGTCCCTCCTCTGAAGTTGCCCAGGCTCTCCCAGAATAGTGGCTCTAGTGGAGCATTCAGATAAGCAGTGCCCAGGATTCCCCTACTGGAGCCTGTCAGTCTATCACTGCTTGTCTTCCAAGGATGAACAGTAGGTGATCAGTGGTGGCTTCCTACCATTTGTCAGGCCAACTCATGCACGCCCCTCTTAGTTTGAGAAGAACCAGGCTGAACAACAGAATGGTCCTTGACAGACAATGTGGCAGTGAGTCAGGGAAAAAGCAGAACAGAGCCATGGTGAACTTTAGTTACCAGAATGGCATCTGCCATTCAACAAACATTTATCAGGCTATTCTGCAGGCTGCTGTTTTCTCACGTGTCATCTCACCAAATCCTCTGTTACCCCCATGACTAGGCATTATCTCCTAGTTGCTGGGCTCCCCAGGTGGTGCTAGTGGTTAAAAACCCCACCGACCAATGCAAGAGACATAAGAGATGCAGATTCGATCCCTGGGTCAGGAAGACCCCCTGGAAGAGGGCATGGCAACCCACTTTAGTATTCTTGCCTGGACAGAGGCAGTATTCACCATGGACAGAGGAGCCTGGTGGGCTACTGTCCATGGGGTCTCAGAGAGTCAGACATGACTGAGTGACAATTACTTTCACACCTAGTTTCACAGATGAGGAAAAGCCCAGAGATGTTAGGTAACCCTCTGCGAGACCCCCCAGCTAGTAAGTGCTTGAGGAAGAATTTGAACTAGTGTCTCCAGGTAAGTTGTTTCTTCCATGTCATAGCAACATCTGCTTCAAGCAGGTGTTAATGGATCCTTTGGAGTAGGCAATGGCACCCCACTCCAGTATTCTTGTCTGGAAAATCCCACAGACAGAGGAGCCTGGTGGGCTACAGTCCATGGGGTCGCTAAGAGTTGGACATGACGGAGCGACTTCACTTTCACTTTTCACTGTCATACATTGAAGAAGGAAATGGCAACCCACTCCAGTGTTCTTGCCTGGAGAATCCCAGGGACAGGGGAGTCTGGTGGGCTGCCGTCTATGGGGTCGCACAGAGTCGGACACAACTGAAGCGACTTAGCAGCAGCAGCAGCCAGTTTCTTGTCTGGAAAATCCCATGGACAGAGGAGCCTAACAGGCTATAGGCATGGATTGCAAAGAGTTGGACACAACTGAGTGCTCACACACACACACACACACACACACACACACACAGACACCTATGGTTACCTAAGAAGATCTCAAGTTGAAGAGGATGATATTTGGTATCTGAGGTTTGTGCTTTTTTTTGGACAGTATTTCCCCAGCTCTAAATGTGTATTCAGAAATCCTGCAGTGATGTACCAAACACTTCCCATGTGCCTGGCATCATGTCGAGTGCTAGAAACGCAGAGAAGGGGACACGGCCTCGACACAACTTGGAGAAGAGCAGAGGCTGTATCTCATCAGTGTCAGTATAATATGGGTAAACACGAGTGCAACTCTCAGCTCCTGCTTCCCCAGGCTGGCTCTCCAGCCACCCACGAAGCCTTCAGCTTACAAGTTCAGTCCTACCCTGCCTACTTGGCAATTCTGTTCATAATTGAGGAGATGGTACAATAGCAAGTTAGCTCTGAGAGGATTCCTGCCACTGGTGTCTAGTGAGCCTGGCTGCAGCCACTAGGCAGCCCTGTGCCCCTGGGATGCTTACAGCCCACCCCCATCTAGGACAGCCGATGCCCATTGATACCCTAGGCAATGCCTCCACTCCTGAGTTCCATTTCTTGCTTGGACAAATGCCTAGTCTGAGACCTTAGACCTCTTGCCTGGGGTCCCAAGGACGTGTCTCTTTCCAGTTGCCTTCTTTCCGAAGCCTGGGCTCTTCCCACCACCCTAGACCTCGTGTCGATAAATGGAGATACTTCCTAAACCAGGCAGAGCTGGAGTCAACCATGCAGGTTGGAGGAAAGAGGACAGGTGCTTCAGGGCTCACATCTGCAGACCCTGCCTATACGTAGCTCTCAGTGTAAGTGCAGCTGAAGCCCAGAACAGGACTCACAGACAGGTGTCCCTTTAAGGTGGCGAATGACACAAAGTCGGGCTACCTCCCCTACAGAGGACTTGTGAAACGATCCTTAGGAAAGTGAGGAAGGTCCAGGAACTGGCAGCCGCTCTGCAGGCCTCAGAGAGAGCAGTGCCCATGACGCCTTGCGGGCCAAGAAACAGCAGCAGCCTGAATTTTTGTCCTCCTAGGAACGGTTTTTGGGTTCCCTGTGCTGGTGCCCCCTCTTCCAGTACTGCCCTTCTGCTTCTCTTCTAGCTTCAGCTGTTTCTCCCTTTCCTCACAGCATCTGCATTATTTCTACTCTTTTTCTCTGAGTTTTCTCTTAAGTGTCGTATTCACAACTTCTCTAGAGAGATCCTGCTGGTGTCCTTTTCTCAGCATATAATATAAAATATTCCTGTAGGGCAGATGTGCAAGCCGGATTCCCAAGCCTCCTGCTCATTACCGGATGTCTAGATTCCAGCCAGACAGTGACTCTTTGGTCTAGTTAGATATCAGTGTGGTAGGGAGGCTACAGGGCACAGAACATAACCAGTTATACCCAAGGTACCATAGGCACTTAACATCAGCCCCAGACATTCACCCGCATCATTCACATCTCATCAAAGATTAGCCCTATCTCACCTTTTTGTCAGTTACCCAGCCCAGGGATCCCAAAGAATCCCTGAGATCCCAGCATGCCTTGCAGTCTGGCCCAGTAAAATGACCACAAGATCATGCACATGAAGTAGTCCCCTCTTTGTTGTGGGAGGGACCCAATGCTAAGAGACAGAAGAAGCCATCTGGCTTTTGTCAATTATTCCCTTCTTTCTGGTTCATCAGGATCCCAATTTCCTGTTTTTTTCACCAAGTTTTTTGTCCATCTCTTACAAAGAAACAAACCTGATTTCTCATGAACTCATTTAGTCTTGGCTTCAATTGTTTTCCCAAGTAACTCACTCCACATGTGTATCCCTCTTGCCTGATTCAGCTCTCCTGGAGGATCTGTTTGTTCTTCAGCAAACATTACGTAGCTCAACCAACAAGCCCGGTGCTGCCCTGGGATCTGGGAGCGCTCGATTGCCAGCCTCATCAAAAGCATTTTCATTGCAGGCAGCAGCACCACGGACTTAGCGTTTACTACGAGGCAGACACCAGGACAGGCACCTTCCAACCACGCGTTGTCTAATCTATGTAATCCTAACACAGTGACTCTGGGGAGCAGTTGCTCTTATGTCTCCATTTCATGGAGAGAAAATTGAGTCTTAGAGAAGTTGAATAAAATTAATTAGATCAACGTGAGCTTTTGGAATTTCCAGGTGACCCACTACGTGGAGATGGTAGACTGCCCTAAAGCTTGAATCTGCTTATTGATCCGAATATGATCTGAGTGCTTTTTCTATACCAACTTCTATTCAGAAGCTCCAACACGGTTTCTTCCATAACAATAAGTGAGGTCACAAGGTTCTCCGTGGCCCCTGCCACCCAAGCAGCAGCACACACACAGCCAACACAGGCCATGTGAGTGAACACGCTAACTCTTTGTTGTCCTTTTTACAATCCCATGGAAATAATGCTCCATATTTGCCTGGCACCTCATAGATTGTCCTGCTGTTATGATTAGATTGTCCTTACATATCTTGTATCTTTACCACAATAACTGTGTGTGCTCCTTAGGGACAGATATCATTATCTCCATTCATTGCTCCCTGAATTCATGGACATATCTATTGCTGCATTAATTCAATGAATATTTATTAACTTCCCTGTGCAAGGCTCCATGCTAATCACTAGAGGCACACGATGTGCATAAAACTTATCTAACTTTCAAGAAGCAGTCTACCAGTGGGTGTGTGCGTGCTCAGTTGCTCAGTCATGTCTGACTCTTTAAACCACACTGACTATAGCCCACCAGGCTCCACTGTCCATGGGATTTCCCAAGCAAGCGTATCGTTTTCTCCTCCAGGGGATCTTCCTGACCCAGGGATTAAACCCACATCTCCTGTGTCTCCTGTATTGGCAGAAGGAATCCTTACCACTGAGCCACCTGGGAGCCCCTCTACTGATCGATACAGTTCCCCGAAGAGGCAGGCACTTCTAGAGTAATGAGTGCTCTCACTGAAGGGCGGTAACTGAGAGAGCAAGGAGCTGTGCCCATGTGATTAGGATGGTTTCAGAAAGCAAGGAGAACCAGAGTACATATGGGATGCCTGGATGTTAGGGCAAGGGGTCTGGACTTTATCCTGAGGGTTATAGACATAGGTTCAGAGCAGTGAGAGAAGTTGTCTGAGCTGGAGGGAGTCACTATCGCATTCTTGTCCTTTCATAAAGGGACAAAGTAATCCAGAAAATCCTCCAGAATGCACAGGCTGGAGGATCTATGGGAGCAACAGCATGGTTTGTCAGAAGAGTCAGATGAGAAGGAGAGGAAAACAACATTGAGGGAGGCTGCTATGAGTAGTGTGCTTCATCTGTGGACGTGGTTTTAATTACATGGTAGAAATAAGGGGGCTTCCCTGGTGGCTCAGACGGTAAAGAGTCTGCCTGCAATGCAGGAGATCCTGATTCAGTCCCTGGGTCAGAAAGAGCCCCTGGAGAAGGGTATGGGTGCCCACTCCAGTATTCTTGCCTGGAGAATCCCCAGGACAGAGAAGCCTGGTGGGCTACAGGCTGTGGGGTTGAAAAGAGTTGGACATAATTGAGCAACTAATACTTCCACTTTTTCACTGGAAATAAGGAGAGATCCAGGAAACCCATTTCAGGCCTGAGTCTCACTTCTGGTCATGAGACCTTAGGCAAATCGCTTTACTGGTCTCTGAACCAGTTTCACCCTTGGTGAAACAAGGAGAGAACTGGGGCTTAAGAAAGGTAGTACCTGAAACACGGCATCAGGCATTCTAAAGACTGTGCACATGCAAGGCTTTTTGTTTGCTTGCTTCTTTGCTTGATTAGGGAGTGCTGACCCCAAACCTCAGAGCAACCCTTGGCCCATTGTAAGATAAGAAAGCTGACAGTGTACAGAAACGAGGCCTGAAGGGGCAGGGGAGAGGAATAAGAAACGGGCCTGAGGTACAGGTGAGATTCTGATCCCTACTCGTGTTGTGAATAAGCTACATCTCAGAGATACATGGGCTTCCATATATGAAATATATGGGAGACATGAAATATATCTCATATCATACACACACACACACACACAGATATATGGGCTTCCCAGGTGGTGCTAGTGGTAAAGAACCTGCCTGCCAGTGCAGGAGACATAAGAGATGTGGGTTTGATCCCTGAATTGGGAAGAGCCCCCGGAGGAGAGCATGACCCACTCCAGTATTCTTGCCTAGAGAATCCCATGGACAGAGGAGCCTGATGGGCTATGGTCTATAGGGTTGCAAAGAGTCAGACACTACTGAAGCGACTTTATCCACACACACACAGAGGTATTTGGGTATATCTTTTTATTGTGGTCAGATTCTCCAGCTATGTAAAGAGTCTGTCCATAAGTGTCTATGAGTCTGTTAGACAGGGGAAAAGGTAGTAGTTCTGTAGATGTAAGTGGAGGAAGGAAAAAAAAAAAAAGTCCTATGCTTGCATACATTCCTTGCTCCTGGCCCAGCCCCATTTGCATGATTTTGGAATTTCTGTTTCCTGAAGACAGGGAATTTCTTAGTAAAGGCATCCAGGAAAGCTGAGGTCTCATTTTCTCTCCACTTGGGAAAGGGAAAACCCCTGTTCCATTTCAAGTAAAATATGCACCCCTTCTACCTTCTCAATTCCCTGTTTGAATGAACAGCATCACTAGGTGGCCAGCACCCCCCAGCTGGTGTCCTAGCAACCATCCTAGTCCTCCTCTCCCTTGTCTCCCACATCCAGTCACCAGGTCCCCTGGATTCCACCTCCCTGACTGTTCTCCTAAACAACACTTCCCCTCTCTTCTCACCCCAAGCGATGTGGTTTCCTCCCTCTCTATTTTTACCTGGCTTGTCACAACAGTTACCCAAGTGGACTCCCTCTTCCTTCTCACCTTCCCACACACTCACACCATCGCAGAGAGCCCACAATCACTCTGCATGCCCCATCCCACACACGTGCAGCCCACCTTTCACTCCAGCCACTGCTGGAGGGGTATAAGGCACTGTTCTCAGCATCACATAGGGGCCTCCTCACTCAGGCTGGGCTTTCTCTCATGTTACGATCCTTGGGCACCTGCGCAGCACCCATGCTTGGGCACATCTGAACCTGCAAGGAAGTTAACATCTCACAGAGCAGTCCTTAACCAAGAGGAGAGGGAAGCAGGGGGATCAGTGACCCCATTTGCCAGACAGTTTTGAAGCACCTTCTGTGAGCTCCTTACAAAGGCTATGTAAGACAAGGGTCTTCATGATCTTGAGGACATCTGTCAGGGTGGAGGAAACAGGCACTGGGAAGATCAGGAGCTCCCGATGCTGGAAGGTATTCCTGCAGGACTCACACAATGGTGTGATTATTCACATGTTCTCTTCCTCAAAGTACCTAAGAGCTTTAGGGGGTCAGGGATGGAGTCTTACACATCTCTGTGATCCCCTCAAACCTAAGCCCAGTGTGGATTCCAGCACATCCCCCCAAAACACTGGATTCCAAGCCTTCTTGCTGCTTCTATAGCTTCTGTCTTTCCCTTTCTGTAACATAATGAGTTTTCCTTGTGGTCTTGCTATAAGTAATTTAATCCTCAAATAAGCATATGAGCTTTTGTTGTCAAAGCTCGAACATCCGGCACTGTGTAATGGCCGTCGGGTGTTTTCTGAGAGCCCCTGAGGGTCTCCAGGGCAGGGCCCTTGTCTCCTTTGCTTCAGCAGCCTCCTGCCCAGGGCCCGGCACGGAGGAGAAGCGCTAGAAGAGTGTGAGGGCAGGGCAGCTGGGACAGGCCCGTTACGTGTGGCGGCCTGATGTTTTCCCCCGCAGGGCCTGGGTCCTGTGTCAGCCTCAGGGCTGACCTTCACATCTAGGACCTGCTTTGGGATCTGGCTTCTCCCAGGAGCCCAGGTTTATAAACAAAAAAACAAACGGAGCAAATAAAAACATCATCTCACTGGTGGGAGGGGGAGGGGCAGAGACAGCAGGAGCTCAGCCCAACCCGAAGCAAGGGTGCGTGGGGTGAGGACCACTGCTTGGGTCAGGGATGCCTTCACTGGCATCCCCACCCCCGCCTTCTCCTACCGACTGACCATAATGAACATCTGCCACCTCCCAGGCCTCTAGGTGACACCTCTGAATCCCCTCAGCAGGCACAGGGCAGCGGCTTAGTTTGATAAATGGAGCTGTTGAATTAGGTACCATATATCCATCATCTCATTTAACCCCCATAAATTGCCTGTGAGATCAGGTTTACCAGCCCCACTTCACATATGAAGGCTGAAGCCCAGAAAGTTAAGTAATACGCTGAGAATCCGGAGCAAAAAATGCAGAAAGAATCTGGACTTGTCTCCAGATTATTTGCCCCTCACTTCTGAGCTTGTCACCCCAGTCCACCCCATTGAGAAGGTGTGACAACCTCAGAGCTGATGGCGAACTGCTCAATTTCCCCTCTCTCTTGCCAGGGACATTTGTAAGGATGGAAGGGGAGACCGTTAAGAAAGAAAGTCCGTTTGTGTTTTCTTTTTTAATTTATTGATTTGGCTGGGTTGGGTCTTCATTGCTGCACGCGGGCTTTCTCTAGTTGCAACAGCTGAGGGCTGCTCCCTAGGTGTGATGACCAGGTTTCTCACCGCAGCGGCTTCTCTTGTTGCAGAGCACGGGCTCTAGAGTGCAGCCTCAGGAGTTGTGGCTCATGGGCTTAGTTGCCCTGCAGCATGTGGGATCTTCCCAGACCAGGGATTGAACCGGGGTCCTCTGCATTGGCAGGTGGATTCTCAACCACCTGACCCCCCCCAAGGAAATCCCATCTTGTGCTTTCTTGTGAATTCCCTCTGTTGTTTAGCTACAACAGGAAGAGCAGTTACCTGGGAGTCAAGGAACCCCGGGTTCCTATCTGCGAGACAGCAAAAGAGACACAGATGTACAGTCTTTTGGACTCTGTGGGAGAAGGCAAGGGTGGGATGGTTTGAGAGAATAGCACTGAAACATGTATATTATCATATGTGAAATAGATCTCCAGTCCAGGTTCGATGCATGAGACAGGGCACTCAGGGCTGGTGCACTGGGATGATCCAGAGGGATGGGATGGGGATGGTGGTGGAGGGGGGTTCAGGATGGGGAACACATGTACACCCATGGCTGACTCATGTCAATGTATGGCCAAAACCACTACAATATTGTAAAGTAATTAACCTCCAATTAAAATAAATTTTTAAAAAAAGTTCATCTATGTTATAGCAAAAAAAAAAAAAAAAAAGGAACCCCGGATTCAAAGGCCCAGAATCCTTGGCCACTAACATGTTCCACATACTTGGCAAGGGGCCTCCCTACTCTGGGCTGCAGCTCCTCTGATTAGGAGTGTGTTTGAGGTGAGCCCTGACCCCAGGCAGCCCACGTGGCTGTAATTTCCTGTCCCATATTAGGTGTTCCACATTTTAGAGGAACCTTCACCACTTTTACCTCTCTTGAACCATCCATAAACATAAAACTTCCATCAACACCACGGGTTCCATCAACCCACAGAGCAAAACCCAGAGCAAAGGGAGGTTTAGCTAAGCAGCCTCCTGGCCCTGCCCATCCACATGAAGTTTTCTTGCCTCCCAGTGATGTTGCAAAGATGAGGAGGCTCCAAGGAGAACTGTGCTCCATTCTCCTATTTTCCTCATGTGTTTCAGGATCTGGCTCTCTCTAATATTTCATTCTCCAGACGTGATTCAGAGCAGAAGTTCCATTACATCTTGACATTTTCCACCCGGTCTGAAAGTCCTGCATGTGGGCCTACCCTGAGGCTCTCTTGCTGTTTGTTCAGTAACTAATTAGCGCTGGTAGAGGAACAAGTGTAGCCTCAAGGTTGTTGCCAAGACCAACAGCATCCATTTCTACAGGAGGTAAGCGGAGGTGGGACAGAGTCCAAAGTCTGGCTGAGGCCAACAAAACAAGGCCATGTTGCGACAGGGAGGGGAAAGAAGGTGGCGTGGAGGGGCCGGGGGTGGGGGGATGGGGTACCAGCACAAGAGAGGTATAGCTGGACCTAGAAGAGAGTTTAGACTTAAAGCCACAAGAATATCTTCTCTTCCCTTCCCTTCTGCTTGCTGACATCACGTGTCCTGGCTTAACCCCAAGTTATAACACGTCTGAAATTGAGGAGAAAGGGCTGTCACTGTGTATTAGGTCTGAAACAGTTTCACTGTCAGTCTAAAGATGTAGGACTTTAGACATGTACCGTCTAACATGGTAATTACTAGCCACATGAGGCTATTCAAATTAATTCAAATAAAATAAAAAATTCAGTGGTAAAAGCAATATTTCAAGTGTTCAATGGCCAAATATGTCTAGTGGCTACTGTACTGGGCACTGCAGACACAGACCATTTCCATTGTCAGAGTGCTGCTCTAGACAATGAGAAGCATGGAAGGTTTGTAACCTGAGAAGGGACTTCCCAGACAGCTCAGTGGTAAAGGATCAGCCTACCAATGCAGGAGACCCAAGTTTGATCCCTGTGTCAGGAAGATGCCCTGGAGGTGGAAATGACAACCATTTCATATTCTTGCTTAGAAAATTCCATGGACAGAGGAGCCTGGCAGGCTACAGTCCGTGAAGTCGCAAAGAGTCAGACATGATTGAGTGACTAAAAACAGCAAGGTAAAAACATTTCATGCCATGCCCAATGCACAGTAGGGTGGCTTTTCTTGCCAGTAGTATTTCCTCTCCACCCCCTCCCCCACCAGCAATGTTCTCTGAGAAACCTCAGTCCTGCCCCTCCTCCCTGTACCCATTTCTCATCCCTGACTCTTGGGCCTGGAGAGGGAATGGAAACGGGGAAGATGAGCTGAGCCTGTGGTCATGTCTATTACCAGAGGGTTGCCATATACTAGGAGAACTCATTTAGTTTGTTTTTAAGCAAAAAGGAGTCTTGAAAACGGGAGTATGAGTGGCCTTCCTTGACTGGCTGATGGAGCTTGCTTGTCATCTGGAAACACCCTCATTTGTCTCACATTCAGAATCTGCCCTTTAGTGAGCAGGGGGCACTTTCCAGGTGTAGCCCTCCCTGGAGAGGAAGCAAAATGCCTCTTCCACTGACCCCCTTGTTTAGTCCTCCCTGTCCTTTGGTTTCTCACTTTGAAGTTGATTATCGCCCAGAATTTAGGCTTTTAAAATATCACTTGCATTTTTTGTATTTTCTCCATCTGTTGCTATAATCTTATGATATTTTGCTTCAATACACAACTCTTTCAATCATTGTCCCTCAAAAATTGATTGTCATGGTGGTGTTGTCTTCCCACTGTATCCATTTGATCCATCATCAAAAAGAGTTCTCTACCCACTCAACCCTGAATATTTAAAGGACGGACTGATGCTGAAGCTCCAGTACTTTGGCCACCTGATGCAAAGAGCCGACTCATTGGAAAAGACGCTGATACTGGGAAAGATTGAGGGCAGGAGGATAAGGGGGCGGTAGAGCATGGGATAGTTGGATGGCATCACTGACTCAATGGACTTGAGTTTGAACAAACTTTGCTGCTGCTGCTGCTAAGTCAGTTCAGTCGTGTCTGACTCTGTGCGACCCCATAGACGGCAACCCACCAGGCTCCCCCATCCCTGGGATTCTCCAGGCAAGAACACTGGAGTGGGTTGCCATTTCCTTCTCCAGTGCATAAAAGTGAAAAGTCAAAGTGAAGTTGCTCAGTCGTGTCCGACTCTTAGCGACCCCATGGACTGCGGCCCATCAGGCTCCTCCGTCCATGGGATTTTCCAGGCAAGAGTACTGGAGTGGGGTGCCGTTGCCTTCTCCGGAACAAACTTTGGGAAATGGTGAAAGACAGGGAAGCCTGGTGTGCTGCAGTCCATGGGGTCTCAAGGAGTCAGACATGACTTAGCCACTGAACAACCTTCTCAGACCCACTGAGCTAGTGATCTGTTGTGTTCCTACATCATTGTTATTTCTGGAGATTCTTTCTACATAGTATTTATATTTATACTTGAAAAGAACTCTGAGATTTACCGAATAAATAAAAGTCCCAAGAAGATAGACTTCAATCCATCTCATTAATTGTCATCCATTCACTATTCATTTGTTCATCTAAAGAGCACTAGTCAGATACCTCCACTGTGCCATGCAAGGCAGTGCTAGGTTGGTGGAAATGGATCAGACCAACACCTGCCCTCTGGAAGCTCATAGAATGAAACAGAAAACCCCTGTGAAAACAGCACTTAAACTAAAATTACAATGATACAAAGAAGATTAACGTGGCCCCTGCACCAGGATGACATGTAAATTCATGAAGCATTCCATATTTTTGTAGAGCAATTATCGTCCAATTAAAAAAATAAAAATAAAATAAAATCTCTATCTGACCAAAAAAAAAAGAGCTGTGGGGCAAAGAGCTATCCAGAATAAGTAGGGAAGAGAGTACAGAGGGAAGACAGATGAAGTCTGCTGAGGGAGGCGGAGAAAACTTCAAAGAGGTGTAGGGGTGGAAAGCTGAGACCTCTCCCTGCTCCATCTGCCATCTTAAAACTCCCCTCATCCTTGTGGTAGCTTCTCTTATACCTTATTCTTCCTTTCCTCCTCAGCCAGTTCCCTGGTGTATCTGGCATTTTGGGCCTTCTCTAAAGCAACAATGTGATATTAACACTTTGGGCCTGCCAGGTGGCTCAGTGGTAAAGACCTGCCGGCTAATGCAGGAGTCTCTGGAGCCGTGGGTTTGATCTCTGGGTCAGGAAGATGCCCTAGAGGAGTAAATGGCAACACACTCCAGTATTTTTGCCAGGAAAATCCTATGGACAGAGGAGTCTGGTGGGCTGCAGTCCATAGGGTTGCAAAGAGCTGGACGTGACTAAACACACATGCAAGGCGACAAGCTCCCCTAAGAATTCACCTACACTCCTTCAGGTCCTCGGTCTCTTTTTTAGTTTTCAATTTGTGGAATTAGAATATCTCATCCATCTGCTAAAACTATTTCTTCAGTTGTTACCTAATTAAAATACCTAGGTTATATAGAATCAACAGGTGTGTGTTACAAACAGGTATAGGAAACAAAGAGAATCACCATCAAATTGTCAAAAGATCATAGTTGAAATCTTGAATCCAGCTTCAACTTCATGGCCTTGGGCAAGAGATTTAACTTCTCTAAGCTTTAGTTTATTCCTCTGTAAAATAGGGACAGTCATGTCAAGTTCATTGGAGGATACCCATGAGATGATATAGAAGAGAAATTTCTCCAGAAATGTTTGTCATTATGGAGATTGTTATTACACAAATACTTTGAAAAGAATCTACTATCTACTCTGAACAGTTTTTGATATCTTTAATTTGTCATGGTAGTCCTTGATATTGTAATCTCACAGAACCCTGTAAAAGGAAGCATGTCCAGTGTGTGTTACCTGATTTCTGTTTGTGGTCATATGGACCACAGGGCTGTTTGTGTCTCACTGGTCCTCATCCAAGCTCTAGAAATAGCCTCAGTGAGAAACAGGATGTTTTCCTTGTTAAAAGGGCAGATAGCAAATTTTGGATCATTGAATCTCCTCCTTTTTATTTGGTGCTTTCAAACTTTCTATATATCCTGTTGTGTGGTTTCTTCCCCTGTTGGTCCTGGCTAACCTAGAAGGCTAAGGATTTTTCTCATGAAGAGCAGATGAGGCTCACAGGAGATTAGTTATATGTCCCAATACTGCCCCCCAAATGGCATCAGATGAAGACAATGGAGCACCAATGACGGGAAGCTCATTTCTCAGAGCCTGCTCCTAACAATGAAGTGTGTGAAGTGCATACAATGATCAGCCATGACTTCACATCTTCTGAGAAGCACTTGTCCCAAAGAAAAACAGACCTGTGCTAAACTGAAGACATTATTTCTAATTCCAGCTCTGTCAGTATCTCCCTGTGTAGCCTTTGGTGAGTCACTTTTTGTCTCTGGGCCTTCAAGTCACTTGAAGTTTGGGATGTTATACTGCATTCCTTCCCAGTGCCCTTGAAAATAATCCTAAAGCACTTTCTGCCCTCCCACGCCTCTCAGCTTTGAATGTGTTATGTAGCTGAGCTAGGTTGCCAAAGCTGCAGTCTGATTTCCCAAGCAGAGCTGATGTGAGTGTGGGACTCTTGCTCATGATGTTGGGGTTGGGGGACATAAAGAGGTTTATGTTGGTGCATAGACTAGATCTGCATGTTAATCTGCTTTCAAGGACAGTGTAGATGGTAAATTATTGTTCTGCCAGTCTAGGCTTCCATTTAACTCTCACTGGAACAAGACCCAGGACACTTACAAGACCATGTTAAAAATTTAGTGGATTAGTATTATAGGATAACAGTATAAAAAGGGCATGGATGTCAGACTGCGGACTCAGATAAAACTGAATTTATCTCCTTTCTTATTAACTATATGACCTTGGGAATACAGTTTAAACTCCCTGACTCTCAGTTTCCCATTTAGAGTGTCGTGACAATTAATTAACAGTGCATGTGACTTAGGGTACTACTTATTAAAATATAATTATAGCTTAAAAATGAAATACAGTTTCTGATAGAAATTTCCTTCCAGGCTACAGTATAGAAAGAGGGGAAAAGAATAACTTTACAATGGAGAAACCTGGTGTATCCTACCTCAGTAAAGGTGATCAAGGTAAACATCAACAATGATAAATCATGTTGAGAGTATGAATGCTTAGTATGATATAATGATACGATGTGGCACTTTATATATGTAAGATCATGCTGTTACAAACTCATAAGCCCAGTCTAATCATGAGAAAAATATTAAAGTCCAATATGGAGGCATTCTGTAAAATACCTGCCCAGTACTCCTCAAAACATCAAGGTCATCAAAAACAAAGGAAGCTGGGACTGTCGCAGGCAAGATGAACCTAAGCAGGGGGTGAGCGAAAGGAGGGGGCAGATTAAGAGGTGAACCCTTCCAGTTACAAAATAAATGAGTCACAGGGATAAAATGTACAGAGTGGAGATTATAGACAATCAGATTATAATAACTTTATGCAGTGACATACTTAACAGTAGCTAGACTTGCTGTGGTGAGCGTTTTGCAATGTACTGAAGTATAAAATCACTGTGTTGTACACCAGGAACGAACACAGTGTTGCAAGTTGATTATGCTTCAATTAAAAAATAGGAACATATAATCACAGTATTCTAATGGGTTCTACAGTGAATAATATTTACATTCTTATAATGACTCAAACACTAGTCATTGATATAATTTGAAGTATGACAAAGTTTTGGGGAGAGGATGAAAAGTAGGAATGGAGGTATTAAACCTTTGTCTCTTGTAACATTTATGCATTGTTAAGTTGCTTTTTTCTCTTTATCATGTCTATATGAGATGAGAGATGTTATCTAAACCCATTGTGATCAAACCCAGGTCTCCCACATTGTAGACAGACGCTTTACCATCTGAGCCACCAGGGAAGTCAATCATTTCACTATATATGTAAATCAGAACTTAATTCTGTACGCTTTAAATTTATACAGTGATATATGTGTAGTATATATATATATATCAATTACACCTCAGTAAAACTGAAAAAAAGCTGTTTTTAAAATGTCAAGTTGAGACTAAATCATTTAAAAGAAAAAAAGAGGAGCCCAAGGAGACACGATGACTAAATATAAAGTGATGTCCTAGATAGGATCTTGGAATAACAACAACAGGAAAAAAATAAGCATAAAACAAGGAAATCTGAACTCCAATAATAATAGATCAGTATCAGTTCATTAATTATAGCAAAAGTGCCATACTAACATAAGATGTTAATAAGAGAGAAAACTGGGGGCAAGGTGTATGGAAACTCTGTACTGTCTTTTTAATTTTTCTGTAAATCTGAAAAATAAAATATGCTTTTAAAAATGGACTATAACAGCCCCTTTCTGTGGACTCATTGAGTTAACACACTTGTATGAAGTGTATGTTCTGTGCTAAGCCTTGTGCTGGGGGCTGGATCACAGGCGGAACAAGACATGGCCCTGGCCTCCCAAAGAGCATGGAGACTGTGGGAAGTGAGCCGAGAAATCAGGCCTCCCATCCTCTCTCTTACCCTGGAAGGCTCTGTACTTCACCTCGGAGACCTAGCTGGAGTACAGCAGGTAAAGAAGGACCTGGCAGCCTTCTGGGCTGGAGGAGCTGTACGTGTCAAAGAGCTGAGAAGTGGGAGGGCAGTGAGGAGTGTTTTGGAGTGGAGTGGAGGCAGAGATGTGAAGCTAGAAAACTCAGACCTCATTTATTTCTTAAGTATTTTTGAGCACTTACTCGGTACCTGGACTTTCCAGATGACTCCGTGGTAAAGAATCCGTCTGCCAGTGCAGGAGACCCAGGTTCACTCCCTGGGTTGGGAAGAGCCCTTGGAGAAGGGCCTGGCAACCCACTCCACTATTCTTGCCTGGACTTGTGGACAGAGGAGCCTGGTGGGCTACAGCCCATGGGGTTGCAAAGAGTCAGACACGACTCAGTGATTAAATAACAAACTCTGTACCTAGGAATGTGTTGGGAGCTGCCTGAAGGTGAGAAGGATGACATGGGCATGGTCTCTGCCCTAAAGAAGGGGGAATAAGGACAGCGTACAAGTCATCGCAGATGATGGTTTATTTGGAAACTGATCACCGACATGAGAGGATTAAAAGGGAATGACTAGTGAGTATGTGTTCCTGTGTCTGTGAAGGGTGGCGATGCTGCTTAAATTAGATCCCAGGGCTGCTATAACAAATCACCACACAGTTGGTGGCTACTAAACAAGAGAAATTTATTTCTCACAGTTATAGAGACCAGAAGCCTGAAATCCAGGGGTCAGCAGGCCTGTGCTCCCTCTGACGGTTCCAGGGGAGGAGCCTCCTTCTTTGCTTTGTCCTGCTTCTGGTGGCTGTCAGCCTTGCTTGGCTTGGCTTCTCACTGTGATCTCTGCCTCCATCTGCATATCACCTTCGTACCTTCTTCTTCCTATGTGTCTCTGTGTTTTCTCCTCCTCTTATAAGACCACCGGTCATTAGATTTAACATTCACCCTAAATCTAGGATTATCTCCTTTCAGGATGAACTTAATTATACCTGCAAAGACCTGTTTTCCAAGGCCACCTTCAGAGTTTCCAGTTGGGAAGCATATTAGGACATAATGTTGGGACATAAACATATCTTGTTTGGGGGCAGGGGGCTGCACTCACTATCCAACCCATTAAAGTGGCCAAAGAAGGACTTTCTGAGATGGGGACATTCTTGTGGAAAGTCTGGTTTGCAAAGAATAGGGAAGAGGGTTCTAGGTAATGAGAATGCCACACCCAGAAACCTTGAAGCAGGAAAGAGCTGTGTACAGCTGAGAAGCGAAAAGGACCAGAAAACTGTAGGGAAGGGGGAGAGGCGCCAAGAATACCTTGTACGGCCTGGTAGGTGGGTCCATCCTGAGTCACAGATGGTCAGGCTGGAAGGGATCTCAGAATGACTTGGGCCAGCGTCCAATCTCATTCTCAGCCCCGAGCTCTTCTTTCACCTACCTCCTGCTCTGGAAGGCTTCCCTTCAGTGCATGACAACAGCTCCTGGGCCCTCATCCGGTGACATTCTGCCCTGCAGGAAGAAGCCCTTTGTCTGTGTCTATTTCAATGTCAGAGTGGCGGCAACTTTATAGTACCCTGTGAGCCTGGGTCTCAGTGCCAGCTTCCAGTTTTGCTGCAACAAGCCCCGTCAGGCCCCACTGTGAGCTGCTTCTCTGAATAAGCCCTACTTGGTTTTGTTTCAGGTCACTCAGGCAGCTGATCTGCTGGGGCCCGAGCTGTGGCCTGCGGTCTAGGAGCTAAGGTTAAATCTCTTTTCAGACTCTTACTGGCCACACAGCGTTGGGCAAACCACTTAGCCATTCGACGCTCAGTTTCCTCATCTGTAAAATGAAAACGAAAAGCCCAATATCACAGCAAGATGGTGAGGCTCAAATAAAATGATGTGTTCGAGATGTTTTGTGAATTCCAGTGTTCTACATGATGAAGGAGGTGTTAGCATCAAACCCTTGGAGTCGCTCATCATCTTCCGGGAGGCAGGGAATGCTCAGGACCCTGCTCATTACATCATACATCTCTCTACTTTTCACTGACAGCTGCGTGTCACTGTCCATCCCTCCCTGTGGGGTTAACACGCCTCATCTCCCATTGAGATTTCATCCTGGAGCAAGCTTCCCAAATGGAAAGAAACAAAACTCAAATTCATGTCCCTATAAAAAGCAGCCTGCCTTTGAAACTTGACCCTGTTGAAAACCTACTGAACTGAACACAGAGGAGAAGGCGAAGGGTATTTTAAAAAAGGAAGAAAAAAAAAAGCATGAAGTAATTAATCAGCATTTTGTCCAACCCAATTTGGTTTCAAAGACATTCATCAAGACCAACATACCTGTCCAGGCCAATCCTGGGAGCCCTGTGAGTGGCCACGTGGACTTGACCTCCTGGTTGTCTGCAGTCCCGCTCATTTACAAAATGGTTTCAAAGAAGGTAACAGTTTGTGGTAATGGGAAACATATGGGCTGGTGGCTGCTGTCAGTAAAAATAGCCGGCCATGGCCCATGTGGCCAGACGCAACGTCAAACTGAGTGCAGGAAGACAAAAGCTGTGTGAAGAAAGGGAAAAAAATTGTTTCAGAAGACTAGAGACAGGAGCCTGCCTGGTGGGGGAGGAGGGACTGGGACGTGAAGGCAAAGGACTCCTCAAAGGCAGAGACGTTTGCATGAAACGCCAGCCCTCGCTGGCCTGGTTGTCCACACTCTAGTGCCTCAGTTGAGAGGGGGTCAGAGAAGGTTCTTTCTGGGCACAGAGCCGAGGCTCAGCACGCGGGACAGATTTCTGTAGGCTGTGCACTGGGGTCCGCATCCTCTTACCCCACCGTCCCAACAGAGGATGAAGCCTGAAGGAACTAGACAAGGAGGCCAGGCCAGCAATTGAAAGAAAAAAATTGAAGCTGACACTTTAGGATCTTTTTCACATGTATCCTGCTTTGTAGTGTAATAGAAAGAATATGGATTTGAAAATTGTGAGCCTGATTTCTTCTGACCATAAACACACCCACTGTATAAACATAAGCAAATTAGTTAATCTTTCTGAGCTTCCATTTATTAGTCTGTAAAGTGGAGGTAATGTAACCAATGACTGTTTTCAAGACTATATGTGCTGATTCTCCTTATTTTTTAGTGGCTTTCCTTGTTCATGCATTCATTCAACAAATATTTATGAAGTACCTGCTATGGGGCCAAGCATGGTTACAGAGGAATAAATCAGTGAACAAAACAATAAAAAAAAAAAAAAAAACCCACCTGCTGTCACAGAATTTACATTCTAGTTGTAAGTAAAGCATAGAATGTTGGGAGGAAGAACATGCCATGGACACAAGCAAACTAGGGAAAGGGGTTGAGAGAGCAGGGATTGGGATGCAGTTTTAAGTGGGATGGTCAAGGAAGACCTTGCTGGGAAGGTGATATATGGACAAAACTTGAAGAAGGTGAGAGAGTGAGACACAGACCTATTTGGGAGGCTAATGCTGAAAGTGGGAGAAGCCACTGGAATGGAAGTCTGGGGTGCTCCAGAGACCAGTGGAGCTGGAGTGAAAGGAACCAGAAAGGAACCAGAAAGGTATGGGGGTGGCCATGCTGCCAGGGCGGGTGAGGGTTAAGAAGGAACTTGGCTTGACTCTGTTGAAGTGGAATGTCTTGGAAAGATTTTCAAAAGAGAAGTGACAGGATTAGATTCGTCTTTTAGTTTTTTTTCAATAGGATGACACTGGCTGCTGTTTTGAGAAGAGTTCCTCCATGAGCAGGTGCTGAAGCAGAGAGACTAGACAGGAGGCGAGAACCAATGATTTCTTTGATTGGGATGATGACATTGGAGGTGGTGAGGAGTGGCAAGTTCCTCCCAAATTTTCTGCTAGTTTGAATGTGGGTTTTAGAGAGAGTGGTCAAGAAAGGCTCCGAGAAAGGATACATGTATATGTATGGCTGAGCATCTGTTCTATTCACCTGAAGCTATCACAATATTGTTAAAAGGCTATATTTCAATACAAAATAAAAAGTTAAAAAAAAATAAATAATGCTGCTAAAAGTAGCTGAAAGAAGCTGCTGTTAGCAGAGATGGAGATGACCGTAGGTGAAGCAGGCTAAGGAGGACAGACCGGGTATTCAGTGCTGCACATGTTAATTTTGACATGCTTATTAGACATTCAAGTTGAAACAGAGCATCCCAGTAGATGAGAGTTGTAAATGCATGCTGCTGCTGCTGCTGCTAAGTCACTTCAGTTGTCCGACTCCGTGTCCGACTCTGTGCGACCCCATAGACGGCAGCCCACCAGGCTCCCCTGTCCCTGGGATTCTCCAGGCAAGAATGCTGGAGCGGGTTGCCATTTCCTTCTCCAATGCATGAAAGTGAAAAGTGAAAGTGAAGTCGCTCAGTCGTTTCCGACTCTTAGCAACCCCATGGACTGCAGCCCACCGGTCTTCTCAGTCCATGGGATTTTCCAGGCATAGATGATACTAAAGACCATCAAACACTAGATTATCATGGTAGCACATGAAGACAGAGATGAAAAGGTAGTGACAAGCATTGGGCATCAAGGATTCACAGAGATTAAGTAGTTTTTCTACACAACATCATCTTCCAAATGCATGAGCTACAACAAGGGCAAACATACCGTGTATGTACGTGGCCATGAAATCTTCCGTGATAGATGGTGCTGTTACTATTTTATATATAAGAAAAGTAAGAGCCCAGAGAAGTAGAGTGATATGCGCAATGTCAAACAGCTGATGAAAAACAGAACAGGAATTCTAACCCAGGTGTCCTGACCCCAGTTCTAATGCTCTTTCCATTCCAGCCATTGGCCCAGTGCTGGGCTTGCTTCTAAGGTAGACATGCATCTTCCATCCTCAATATATTCCTTATGCTTCTCCAAGTTTTCAATCAAAAACAGGTCATTCTAACAGCTAAATACTCTTGTTTTCCAAGCAGGAGGTCTTGCCAGCCTTAGAAAATTATGAGAAACGGTTTTTGGCAAAGCCTGGGAAAAAAATGAAAGGAACAAGAGGAAGAGAGAAAATGACAAAAAAAATCTTGCCTTCTATTTTCCCCATAGGTACTCATTGTCTCCTGGACTCTAAATCATCTTCTCTATCTGTGGAGGACATAGATATAAGGCAGATACAATCTCCCCTGCCTTCTAAATCAGGCACAAGGGAGGGATAGAAAAATAAATTGTTATACGTGGGGTCACCCAGCAATTTGTGAATGTGACTTGGAAGAGGTCCTAGTTATTTGGCACCACTCCTTTCCCCTAAAGTCTAACACTACTTTATACCATGCATGCAGAAACTGGTGAAAATAAAATAATATCTAGTAATTTGTGAAGCACTTTTTCTTAATCTGAAGTATAATTGCTTTACAATGTTGTGTTGGTTTCTGCCACACAAAAACGTGAATCAGCCAGAAGTATACACATGTCCCCTCCCTCTTGAAACTCTCTCCCACCGCCCACCACATACTATGCATCTAGCTTGTCACGGAGCACTAGGTTGAGCTCCCTGCCTCATCCAGCAACTGCCCACTAGCTAGCTATTTTACATACGGTAAAGCATATGTTTCAATGTTGCTCTCTCCATTCATCCCACCCTCTCCTTCCCCAGCTGTGTCCACAAGTGTGTTCTCTATGTCTGTGTCTCTTTTCCTGCCCTACAAATAGATTCAGCAGTACCACTTTTCTAGATTCCATACATATGCATTAATATATGATATTTGTTTTTCTCTTTCTGACTAGCTTCACTCTCTGTAACAGGCTCTAGTTTCATCCACCTCACTAGAACTGACTCAAATTCATGCTAAGTAATATTCCATTTATGTACCACAACTTCTTTATCCATTCATCTGTTGATGGATATCTAGGTGGCTTGTGAAGCACTTTTTAATCCATTGTTGATGCCAGTGTTTGAGGCAGTTACTGTGAATGTTGACATCCATTTTAAAGATGAATAAACATGGCTTGGAGAGATTAAATAATTTGATGTGCTTATGTGCATGCTAAGTCGCTTCAGTCATGTCTGACTCTTTGTGACCCTATGGACTATAGCCCTCCAGGATCCTCTATCCAAGGGATTCTCCAGGCTGGAGTACTGGAGTGGGTTGCCATGACCTCCTCCAGGGGATCTTTCTGACCCAGGGATCGAATCCGTCTCCTGTATTGCAGGCAGATTCTTTACCACGAACCACCAGGGAAGCCCAAGTGATTTGACAAAGGTTACCATAAAACAAATGCTGTAATTTTACCAAATGTGATTATTATTACTAGAAAACAAATATAAATTTATATGAAAAAGGGCCTCACTTGGCATCCACAGAACCTACAACAATCAAGTCCAGTTCTGCTTTGGCATCACCAGATTCTTCAGTGTGTTCAAGAGTCTTACCTGCATCTGCCTTCTCCCTTTCCTATTTGGCCAACTTTACACCTTTCTGAGAAGCACTTAATGTTGTTCCTCTCGAAGGAATGGCCTGGATCTTCTCCTCCTTTATCCCCAGTGCCTCTTCTGTTTGCTCTCACTGTGCAGGGAACTGCATATGTTGGCTGGGCTGCACTGAGCTGAAGAGGAGAGGAAGAGGGTTGGAGGAATAGTTTTGGGTCAAGACCACAGACAGCCTTGAACGCCAAGCCAAGTTGTGTGTATATCCATCTATGATTAGCAGAAGCCAGGGCCACTGGCTTGTCTAGCCCCTAGGTTCTGCAGCTCCATGCTGGATTGTCTTAAAAAAGACATAGTTTCCTAAGTCAATAAAGTGGGGGTGGACATGTCTTCTGCACAAACATCAGAAGAACCTTGCCAACACTTTTCAGATTTGACAACTTGACTTTATTTTTTTTCTTCCCACTCACATCTTAGGTCTTGTTATGGCTTCGGCCAAAGAAAACCAACTCAGGGCCATTTCAGGCTTGTTGGGAGTCTAAAGTAGGGAGACAGCAAGTAGGAGGTGACATCTGATGTTTTGAGGCTTCCTGCTCACATTTAAGACTCAGTAATTTAGTGTGGATTATTTGAGTCAGATGAACTAGGGAGAGGTGTTCAATTCCATTCAACTCATCCCATATTTATTAGCTGTGCTAGGACCGAAAGGAAGATAGAGAGGCTCTAGCTCCTGCTCCAGTGCAGCCAACTGTCTGTCTAAGGAGAAAGGAAGAAAAAGAAATATACAGATAAGTGCACAACCAGGCGGAACCTGATTCTAAGAAGTGGTGGTAACGTGATACACAGTCTTACAGATTTTTTTTGGTGGGTGGAGATATGTATTTCTCTAGACTTCCAAAGAAGTTCCCAGCACAGAGTTTAAGGCTACAGGGAAGAGGAAGAGGTTCTTAAGACTAGTTGAAATTCGACCACAAAGAGCCTTGAATGCCGAGCTAAATTGAATGTATATCCATCTGTAGTTAACAGGCAGACAGTGTCATGCAACATCGAAACACCAAATTGTTCCAAACCCTTGTTTAACCTTCCAAATGTGATGCTAAGAGCTCTGGAATCAGGGATTGCCCTTTTATATTTTCCATGTTGTGCCCAGCCAATTGCTAGACACAGAATTTGACATTGGATTCTGGAGAACCAAGACTTCCTCTCAAGCCACATTGGAGAGTTACCTCCTTACCTTAGGAATGAAAATCATAAATTTTTACTAAATTTGTTTTCAGGTATTTTTTGTATTTCATAGAGCAGGGAATTTTTTTATCCTTTTAAGTAATTCAATTGAAAATAATAACCAGGGAAGCCCAAGAATACTGGAGTGGGTAGCTTATCCCTTTTCCAGCAGATCTTCCCTTTTCCAGGCAGATTTTTTACCGGCTGAGAGCTACCAGGGAAGCCCATTTAAAAAACAGTTTCCATCAACTGTCATAAACATTTCATAAAAGGATGAGAATTTTAACAGCCACCCCCCTCAAAAGAGAAAGGTGGAATCTCAGAAAGAAAAATCATCTTTTCAAAAAAAAAGCAGACAATCTAACACTGTCATTTAAGGACATTTCTGTAAATTTTAAAATAAAAATAGAATGTAAAATTGTGCTTTATGCTGTGCTGTGCTTAGTCGCTCAGTCGTGTCCAACTCTATGTGACCCCATGGACTGTAGCCCACCAGGCTCCTCTGGCCATGGGATTCTCCAGGCAAGAGTACTGGAATGAGTAGTCATTCCCTTCTCCAGGAGATCTTCCTGACCCAGGGATCAAACCCAGGTCTCCATTACAGGCAGATTCTTTACCATCTGAGTCACTAGGAAAGCCCATTTATGCTATAAACAATATATATATATATATATATATATATATATTTTTTTTTTTTTTTTTGGTAGAAGTCAAGCCTTCATGACTTTCCCAGTCACACACTTGGTTAGTGGCAGAATGTGAGTGAGTCCTGTCAGGTCCCAGCATGTCCTTGGCGAATATTCTCTGCTGTCCAGGACCTGTCAGAGGGTAAGCTCACGGGACTGTTGCCCAGATGAAGCTGTACATAAGTACTTCCTCTTCCATCTGACAGTGCTGGTCCTCACTTCCAGGCCACCACTGGAGAGAATCATAAGATGTCCCACTAAGTCATCTCCAAGGTAATTCATAAAACGTCCTATTAAAGGTGAGCTACAACTATGACTATAATCTTCACACAGCCGTAGATGTCCTAGTTTGTTATACTTTTCGGTTCAGCAGTTAAAAAAAAAAAATCCAGCTGGCAATGCAGGAGACACAGGAGATGCAGGTTCGATCTCTGGGTTAGGAAGATCCCCGGGAGGAGAAAATGACAAGCCACTCCAGTGGGACACAACTTAGCGACTGAACAACAACAACAACAAAGTTAGACTGAGGCCTGAGGAAGTCCCCGGGGGTCTCCCTGATGGTCGGGGGTCAGGCGAGGCTACCCTCTCCTCCTCTAGCACAACTGACTGCTTGGAGGGAAACTCTGGCCCTCACATGGACCCCTGCTGCACTTCATCTCGCTGGATGCCGAATGTTCGGCTCATCATTCCAGCCAACTGAGATCATTTAGAAGTTTGATTTTGCCATCAATCATTTCTTCTCTCCCTCCCAGCTGTGTGTCAGCTATAGCTGCGATAAGTGGACTTGTTATGCCTTTGTCCAAGTCACTGGTACCAAATACTGAACAGGTCTGAGGACAGTTTTCTGGGGCATACCTCTGCACTGAACCCAGGGCATTTGCTTGGGCCTGGACCCCTGCATTTGTCCCATGCTATTATTGATTTTTTATTGCTATATATAAGTGCTTCAAGAGCCAAGCCTTGACTTTATAGTCCTTTTAATCCTCGTTGGACACAGTGCTGACTGTTAAAGAAAAACTCAGTGTTTGCGACAGGGCACTAAACAGAGCCACTGATCTGATGTCAGAAGACTCAGGTTCAAGTCACAAGGGACCCACTTCTAATGACTCTGTCTAAGCTGTTTCTCATCCAAGGGTCTCAGTTTCTCTATCCATAACATAGAAACAGGTTATCCTTGTAGACAACCTCATTCAGTTGTGCAGCTCCATAGAGTAATGCCAAGCTTGCTTTTCACTCACTCCTAGTCCTGCTTTTACATGACACGTCTTCAAACTGAAATTCCTTTCCCCTTTCTTTTCTATCAATACCACCCTTACCCTGCCCCCTTCTCCTGCTTCCCTGGGAATCCTTCCTGCACCCTTAGGAAGCCATCTCCTCCTTCTCTGGGCTCCCACAGCACTCTGCAGGTCTTCATGGGGACACTTATGTCCCCAGTTGACTGTTGTTTTTTTGTCCATTTTCCCTCAAGACAATGGTCTTGGAAGTCAAGAGCTACCTCATAGATATCTGGCCCTGGCACCCAGAGACAGGAGGACACTCAATATCCTTTATGGAATAAGGATAGATGATTGCAAGCTGCCGACTCAGTCCCATCCTTGCCTTAGTGATGGCCCTGGGGGATGGTGTGGCTGCACGGGTCTGTACTTGGGCCACTGGCAGGTGTGACATTGAGCACAGCTATTCTGGGGCCTAATGTCCTTGGTTTATCCTTATGCTTAGTCAGCTGTTCAATAGTGTCTGACCCTTTTGCGATCCCATGGACTGTAGCCTGGCAGGCCCCTCTGTCCATGGGATTCTCAGGCAAGATACTGGAGTGGGTTTCCATTTCCTTCTCCAGGGGATCTTCCAGACCCAGGAATTGAACCTGTGTCACCTGTGTCTCCTGCATTGCAGGTAGATTCTTTACCTGCTAAGCCATTGGGGAAGCCCTCTGGTTTACCCTTGGGGAGAAACAGAGGTGGAACTAATGGACAAATTGAGCCCCAAAGCTCTGTGAGAATACATATCGTGTCTGTTTTGCTTATTGCTGTTGCAGGGTGGGTTCCCCAGCCAGTAGACTCTGAGAGGGAAGTTTGCATCCCTCTCAGTTTACCGGGAGGGCCACTGGGATGGGAGAGTAGGAGAAACAGGATTGGGCAGACAGAACCTGAACTGCAATGTCATGGCCCAAAGGATTCAGCTGGCCCTGGAGCTGGGGACCAAACTTCAGAGTTGTCCCAAATTGAGACAAGCAGATGGGGCCTCAGTGGACACCCTCCCATTGACCTGTCTTGGATGAAGGCTGCCTTGACGAAGGGGGTGAAACTTTTGGCTGGGTGGTTCTCTTCAGCTGAGGACATTTCTGGAGAGAAACAAAGTTGAGAGCTGCCAACACTTGGAGCTGCTGGTGAATGAGAGCCTCGGGGCTGGAGCAGGCGTGTCGATTAATATCGCTGAGCCTGGTAGCCCCTCACTTGTTGAAGCCCTTCCGTGAACACTTGCCGAGTGAATGAAGGAGTCTGTGACCGATCTCAAATGGAATCTTGTAGGCTCTCTGTGGGACTGTCCATTCAGTCCATGTACCTGTAGATGTGCAACCTTCGGCCAAGGCTGTGCAGGTGCCTGGCTCAGGAATGAGTAAGACATGTTCCCTTCTCCCCAGAAGGAAGGCAGATATGTAAACAGCCAGTCTGACTCCCAGAGGAGGACTATAGGAGGGGTAAGCTCAGAGGGCTGTGGTAGCAAGAAAAGCTTCTTAAATAAGCTGACATTGAAACGGAGGCCTGAAGGGTGAGAAACAAGAGATTCTAGGACAACATGAAGTGTAGACAGATGATGCAGTGTTGGCGTGAGAGCCCCTGGTGTGGACCCTGTGATGGAGGCAGGCCGGGCCAGGTCCTCTGGGCCTTGCGGGTCAGACTGCAAAGCCCAGACCAGATCCTAGAAGCAGCAAGGGAACAAGGACAGGTTTTCGGCCGAGGGTTAACAACCCAAGTTTTCCTTTCCAAAAGAACACGGGGTTCACTTCCTTGTGTCATTTTCCATCTCGGCTTCAATGGGAACCACCACCCACCTAAGCACATACCATACCTGGGGCCTCCACCCAGAGCACAGCATGAACTGTCCCTGATGCTGGAACCTCCAACAGGGTGAGGGAGCCACTGGCCCTCGGGAGATAGGGTGTGTTCATGCCTTGACATGCAGGCAGGAGCTCCTGAGGGTGTGACCCCAATGAAAGGAAGCCCCGTCAACATGGAAAAGTCGGGGCGACTCTTCCCACAGACACAGTATCAACACACAGTGGGAAGAGCACTTCCGGAGGAGTCCATCCTCAGACACTTACTGAACCTATGGTCCAGGCAGATGACCAAGCCTTATCCATAAAGTGAGAAAAAGAACTCACCACACATGTGATGAGGATGCTCACAGTAAGCTAACAATGGGATATCATTTATGTGTTTCAGATTGACAAAGATTTTTTAAAAGAATGATTAGTGCTGTTGAAAGTGGATAATATGGGCTGGCTAATTCACTGCGGGTAAGTCTAGTGAATTGGAATAAACAATGAAAGAACGTGACAGTCGCTCAGTCGTGTCGGACTCTTTGCGACCCCATGGACTATACAGCCCATGGAATTCTTCAGGCCAGAAGACTGGAGTGGGTAGCCTTTCCCTTCTCCAGGGCATCTTCCCAACCCAGGGATCGAACCCAGGTCTCCCACATTGCAGGCGGATTCTTTACCAGCTGAGCCACAAGGGAAGCCTTACCAATTTGACAACTAATACCATTTTTGAAATGCACATATCCTTTGACCCAGAGATTCCACTTTTAAAAATTTATTAAAAGGAAATAATTAGAAATAAACAGAGAAAATGTATGCTAGAGGTATTCAGCAAAATATATTCAACAAAACAATTTTTACTCATGAGAGTAAAGATTCCCATCCATGGATATATCCAACATGTCCATCAACAGCACCTAGCAGCTGATAATAGTATTAGTAAATTTCAACATACCTGTATATTAAAATATTATGCAGCAATGAAAAATTAGGTTTTTGAATTTGATTTATCAACATAAAAAATGCTTGTAATCTAATGCTAAGAAAAGAAAAAAATTTATTTATATTTTAATCCCAATTTTTTAATCACAATAAAATCTAAAAAAATCTGTTATATAATTGATATATGTTTTTGTATTTTTTTTCACTTAGCATTGTATTATAAGCAACTGGTTTACCAACATGTTAACTAATTATCCCATCTGAGTACTAGGCCAATTCTAATTTCCTACTTTTTTAAAAGTATTTCAGGCATTCTACAATTGTTATTTCTATAATTTTTTGTAATCAGAAAAACAAAAACATAGTTTTAAATATGAATAATATATGCTTTCTAGGACTCCTGTGATGACAGATAATACACATGAAAAAGATCTTATAAACAGTAAATCCTGTGCATATGTGAGGATCTGCTTTTCTGAAACTCTACATTTCTCTTTACCATAGCATCTCAGGGTAAGGAGAGTAGCCATACTGAGGTTCTGGTACCCAGGCAAGGTCTTTTGTTGGCAATAAGTGATTTCTCTGAGGGATAACATCACAGCAATCTATGAAGGAGGTCTTTTATCTATCTCCCCTTCCAGTCTCTTCAGTCCCAATTTCCTGCCTGGTTCAGACCCTCATCAGCTCTTTATACCACCACATCAACCCCAGTTCTGTGTTTTGTTTTGTTTTTTTTCGTCTCCTGCATCCCCATCTCATTCATCTACCACACTGTAGCCATGGCAATTGCTCCATGGAGCACTTCTGACCATGTCTCTCTCGTGCTGTTCCATAGGGGACAGCCTGAGCTTCTTGGTGTGGGGTATGAGGCCATTCATAATCTCACTCCATATAGCTCCCCAGGGACTTCTACTTTTCCACCAGGTCCAAAAACACAACATTGGCCCTAAAACTGCATTATGTTAGTTCCCAAAACACCCTATTTTTTTTTTTTTTTTTTTTTTAGTATCTCCATCTTTCTGGAATGTTTTTCCCCCTTCTTCATCCTGAAAACTCCTAGACATTCTCTGTGAGGTTGCCTTCTCTCTACTTCTCATCCCATGTCCAGAGATGTATATTGTGACACAGGCAATACATCTAATACGGGTAATTCTTTATATGTCTGTCTCCTCCACTGGATTACAAGCTCCTCAAGGAGGTATCTTATTCACCTTGGAAACATTGCCACCTAACATGTGCCCAATACAGTCCGGGTATTTGTTAACATGATGTCGAATGAATTTTGTCAGAATTGTACCCCATGGTATAATGCGAATCATGCCTCCATTTTCCCTGGCTGCTCTGTAATCTGACTTCACTGAGTCCCCAGCCACCCAAGTGATCTGTCATAGTTCTCATCTGGAGGACAGGAGAGCTTTAGGGGAAAAGCAGAGCCCCTCAACGACCAGTTCTGACTATCCTCATTTTAGTTCAGGGTTCTCCATGCGAACAGACAGTCAACATGTGATTGGAGAAGAAATAAAAGTATATTTCTATTAAAACCATGTTCCTTAGGTTGTCACTCTGAATTTATATCCCTCTGGCCCTTGCCAAGTTTGCTGTTGGCTATACTCTGTCCTGAAATGAGAGCATTCTTCTCATAGCCCCAGGAGATGCCTACAATGCCTGAAGATTGAAAACAGACCTTGAACATGGATTTGGGAATTTGTAGAGTCCAAAGCACCACTATCCTATATAACCTGCTCCAGATAATCAAGCTTCCCTTCACATCTCTGATTAGAGTTGGGTTGGGTTAGAGGGTTCACTTCCTGAATGCTTCTGCTGCTACCCAAAAGGATGGGCAAGAAATCTTATTAGAACAGAAAGAGTCATTAGCTCTGGGTACAGGGAAATGCCACCCATGGCCAGTGGATTTTGACTTTGGAGCAGAAACAATCATGGGATAAATGCACATCTAAGTGTTTAAATCAATAAAAGCAAGTGATTATTGGGTATCAGCTATGAACAAGGCCCCCTTTTGGGTCTGGTGAGAGATGAAGGGTTGAGCAGGAGGATCATTGCTTTTAAACTGCTCATTTCTGCTGGAGAGAAAAGGTTTGGCTCTAAATAGCCATTAATTACAGTAGAATAGGATAAAAATGGAATGGAATGAAATGAAATAGAATAGAAAGTGCTATGTGTGTGCCAACTGGTAATATAAAATGATGGAGAGCACACAGGTTTAGCAGGCAATCAGATTCAGGCTCAAATGCAAGCTTGCCAGTTACCTTAAACAAAGTACCATACCTCTTGCTATTGTTATTATTGTTTAGTCACTATGTCATGTCCAACTCTTTTGTGACCTCATGGACTGGAGCCCACCAGACTCCTCTGTCGATGGGATTCTCCAGGCAAGAATACTGGAGTGGGTTGCTATTTCCTTCTCCAGGGGATCTTCCCAACCCAGGGATCAAACCTGCATCTCCTGCATTAGCAGGCAGATTCTTTACCACTGAGCCACCACAGACCTCCTATAGCCTCAGTTTTTTCAGCTATAAGATGGGCTTAACAGCCACTTCACAAAGAAGGAGTTTAATAGAGATTAAATGAGATGGAGCACATGGGCTCCTAACCTACAGCAGCCCTTTCACTTTTATTCAGAGCTGAGATCCAGGGACCCCGTGAATAACTGTGAGCAAACACTCAGAGGTCCCAAGAGGGAGTGTCAGGAAGGGAGGCCAGAGGCTGCTGGGATGGCAGCTCTAGCCCCATCCTTTCAGTTTTCAGAACAATGTCTACCTGTTCTGTTATCTTGGGTCTGTATGTCTTTGGACTTAGCAAATGCTCTGTCAGATACGTTAAATGATTTCAGTTCATGTAGGTTATCATTTCTGTCAGCCTGAGAAACTGAGCTGGGCTTCCTCGGATCGGGAACTGAGGTTTGCCACTGTGGTGGCTTCCCTTTGAGGTGCCCAGCTCCTTGCCAGACCACAGAGCACACGAGAAGAGGAAAATAAACAACAATCAGGGAAGACATGGCCTTCTCCATGAAGGGGCTGCTACCCCGGCCTGCGGTCTTGAACAACGCAATCAAGCTTGGAGAGTCTCACTTGGTTTACAAGGCCTGATTGTTGGAATGCTAGACTTCTGAAAGAGTGCATGGGACAGTAGGTTCATGTCTCTGAGTCTTGTTCATTTTGTATATGAAGGAAAAAAAAAAATCCAAGTCTATCTATAAATAGGGAGAACAACCGACTTTTCCACTTGTGGCTCTTTTTACCCAAAATCCAACTATGCGGAAATATTATTTTCCTCATTATAGTCAGGCTTGGAGAGTTTAAATGCAGCGTAACCAATAAGAGCACTGGATTAGTTAATAGAAGACTAGGGAGTCAGTGTTGTCTTAGCTCCTTATGGTCTGGAGAACTTTGAAACTGTGATTTAAATCTCTTGTGATTCAATGTCTTCGTCTTTCAAATGGGCACAATGATACCTATTCTACTGGGTTTGTTTATGGATTAACTAAGTTAGTATGAAAGAATCTGGCACATCATTAAATGTGAGTTTGTTTCACAGCTCCCCATAAGACACTGGGTAAACCCTTTAATCAGTGTTAGAATTTCTCTTTTGTAAAACTAAATGCATCTACCTCACCCTGTCTACCTCTCAGAGCTGATTTGAGAAGTTAAGGTGATGGTAGAATGAATGTGCTTTGTAACTGGAAAGCATTAGGCAACATAGTCTATCGGGGTGGCTCTTTCAACCCTGTGGGAATCTCTCAGGAGAAGAGAGTATGTTCTTTTAAAGGTCTACTCTTTCAGTCACCTCTTACATCTGAGAGACACTTTAGAATAGACCAGACTGAATGCTCAGTTATTATCAAGGGGCTGAAAAAAGATTCAGGCTCCAGCTATTGTTGAAATGAAGCCATGTTGGCTACAGGGCCAGTGCCTAAATCCTTTGAACGCCGTATAGCCTCAAAAAAGAAATAATAATAATAAATAAAAGCTGACAAGGCTTGACGCCAACTACATGATTAACTGGACAAAACCTACACACTCTAAGCCATGAGATCAAAGAGAATACTCTTTCCAACAAGTAAACCCTCTTAGAGAACTGGGGCATGATTCATCCCAACAAACCTCTTAGGAGTCAAACAAGCAGACTGCCCCTTGCCTGAGGAATTAGATGCAGTTCTGTCCCAGAGAGGAGAGTGATGGGATCATCCCTAACAATCTTCTTATCCAGACGCAAGTGGTCCATGACTCGAGTCTGACCAGAGAAAGTCTCCCTTGCATCTACAAAGTGAGATTCTTAAGGACAGGGGTGCGGTGCATCAAATTCAGCTGACACCCTGTTTCCAGTTCAAGGCCTCACATAGATTGGGTCCTCAAGAGATTAGTTTTCCATGCTTGTGTCAGAAGGTCTTCACTATTAACTCACAGCTTAGCCCGAACTTTCCTACTGAGGTTTCATTTCCACCACCTCCCCCCATGGATAGAAGGCTAGATGAATGAATGTAAACAAATGTGCTTGCAAGCCTCCTCCTGAAATCATCAAAGAGGCTCAAATCAATTGGGACAAGGAGATGGCTGGGATACATGGCAACATTATTAACCTCTTTTCAGTAGTGTTGACTGTATCCTCCCAAATCATATATTGCAGCCCTAACCCTTAGGTGATGGCATTTGGAAATGTACCCTATGGAAGGTAATTAGGGTCAGATGAGATCATGAGGGTGGGGCCTGGGTCTGATGGAATTAGTGCCTTATAAAAAATTATACCAGAGAGCTTGTTCTCTCTCTCTCCCTGTAAATACATTACAGTTTTGGAAACTGGGAGTCCAAGGTCAAGGTAAAAACATGGCTGATTTCGGATGAGACCTCTCTTCCTTTCTGGTAGATGGCCGCCTTCTCATCATGTGGCCTTTCCTCAGTGAGTGCTTATAGGAGAGAGAGAAAACTCTCTGGTATTTCACTTGCTTAAGCCATGCAGTCCAGGATGTTTTGGTATGGCAGCCTCAGCTGGCTAAGACAGCAGGGAAAAAGAACTCTGCTCTAGCACTTGGCACCATCACCAACCCACTTGTCTCAGCCAGAAACCTGGAAGTTACCCTTGACTTTCCCTACTCCTTCTGTCTTTCTCACCTAACCAATTGTTTGTCCTTAGACAAACAATGTCTTATGAAAAATTCTCCACTGTTTCATTCTGTTTGACCAGAGCACTCAAGCAATTCTCTCCATGCTTTGGACTGTGCACTAGATCCAACCTCCTTCATTTCTCACCAGGACGGCTGCAGCAACTCTTTGATAGTCTCCCTGCCTTCGGTCTTTCCCTTCCAACCCAGCCTCCAAGTGAGCGTCAGTGTCACTTTACAAAGCTTAACCTGGTCCTCCCCTGTGGAGGGCCCTTCACTGGCTCCTGTTACCCAACCTCAGCCTGTTATCTGGATGTGCCCAGGGCTCTGGATAACTTGCCCTTGTGTATGTCACAGCCTCATCTCTCACCACCCTTCAGGCCCCATCCCCTGACTCACCCCATGGGTGCTGCAGGAGATACTACCTTCCCATTCCCTATTCTGATTTCCTGCATTTCACTCTCCCACTACCCCGTGCAGCCTCCTCCTCCCTGTTCTCAAAAACACATCTTGTGTTTCTTTCCTGGTGGAGGCATCTGTGTCAGCCTCCCAGCCCTCCCTTCAGGGTTGGGGAACTCCCCTGGGCTCTAGAGCAGCCCCAGCTCATGGTCATCCTGTTGTTTATTATGGGGTATTTTAGCAGACTAATGCCTTACCTGTCTGGCTACCTTCTAGAACCAGTGCATGTATGAGTTTTCTCAGGGTGCCATAACAGAGTACCATAAACTGCACAGGTTAAGCAACAGAAATGTATTTTCCCACAGTTCTGGAGGCTGGAAGCTTGAGCTCTTCTGAAGCCTCCTCTTTGGCTTGTTGATGGCCATCTTCTTCACATGTTCTTCTTTCTGTGTGTATCTGTGACCTAATCTCCTCTTCTGAAAAGACACCAGACTACCCTAATGACCTCACTTTAAATTAGTTATTTCTTTAAAGGCTCTGTCTCCAAACACCATTACATTCTGAAGCACTGGGGATTAAGACTTCCATATATAAATTTGAGGGGGATACAATTCAGTCCATAACAACCAGCCATGAACTCCTCAATAACAGGTGCTCTATCTCATTCATACACATCATCAGACTCAGCCCAGCTTGTGGGTCATGACAGATGTCTCAGGAATGATCTGTGGAATGAAGATACTCCAGAAAATTCCAAGCTGAGTAGAGAGGTCTACTGTCTCTGCTCTGTGGAGACCACCTCTGGGGAACCCTTCTCAGGCCTCATTTTTAGTTTGTATCAGATAAGCCAATCAAATGTTTGAAGGTTGTTGAGATAACAAGAGAGAAAATATTGTTATGCTAGCTTGGACTCCTATTCAGGCTCCATATTAGCTGATTGCCCTCCAGCAACTCACTTAACCTCTCTGAGCTTTGAACTTTTCAAATGGAAAAGTTTGGAAAAGAACCAGTAGTTTTCATTCCTCGCTGTCCATCAGAAACTTCCACAGGAGATCCTTGACACTGATATTTTTTTAAGTTCCCCAGATGATTTAATAGCCAGAGTTTAGTACTGCTAAGACAGAGACAGAAACGGTGGCCTGTATCAGCTGGTGTGAGGACCACTCAGTCTTACTAGTATTCAGTCAACTAGTGTGAAGGGCAATATTTGTACTGGTTTGGGCAACAATCAGAAGCATTTTAGAAGTTCCCCATCTCTGAGCAGTTTTGAGTACTTAGCAGATGAATAGAAAGGAAGAAGCCCCCCCAAAATATATGTATGGACTCATTCACTGTGCCAGGCACTGCCTTAGGTGTATGATCTCAGGAAGTCACCACCGCAATCCTGTAAGTGTTCTCCCCATATTACAAGTGAGGAGATGTGGACTCAGAGAAAGGATATGACTTGCCTAGTGGTGCGGGTGGTAAGAAGAGGAACTAGAATTAAGGTCAGGCTCTGGCTGCAGAGTCCATGCTTGCAGCATTATAAGGTGCAGGGTAGTGACCATCATCATAGTGAAGAGTTCTGAAAAAACGTGGTCCACTGGAGTAGGAAATGGCAACCCACTCCTGTATTCTTGTCTGGGGAACCCAAAGGACAGTATGAAAAGGCCAAAAGCAAACTTTGGGAGATAATGGAGGACAGAGGATCCTGCCATGCTACAATCCATGGGATCTCAAATAGTCGATCACGATTGAGTGACTGAACAATAAAAACAACACGAAGACCATCTGGGACTAGACCCAGGACAATGACACACAGCAGGTGCTGAACAAAGGGTCACTGAAGGAAGGACATGAAGCTACACTTACTGAAGTACTTATGCTGGGTGCTGTGCTGTTTATACAGTCTCACCTCAGTTGAGTTTGATAGAATTACCTGATTGTACAGAGTTGAAGGGGTTAGCTTTTTTTTTTTTTTTTAATGTTTAAGCATCTGGGAAGGAAAAAGAAAGAAACAGTTAACTTTTGTTAATGATTAGTAGAAGTTCAGATGGCTCATGGATGACAGATCTGTGATTCCAGACCCAAGTTTCCTGACTCCAAAGCTGATGCTCCTCTCCCTACGTCCCACTTCTTGACACATATTGAGGACTTTGCCAGGCATCTTCCTAAAAGACGCTGTGCCCAAACTAACCGAAACCTCCTCTTTTTTCATGTGGGACTCTACAGGGGAGAGCTGCAGCTGATCTCCATGTGCTAACCCCCAGCCTCTCCATGTGCTAACCTGGAATCCAGGAATCCAGTGTCGAAGCAGGGGCTTAGGAGAGAAGAGGTGCATGGTTGGATGTAACCTGTACCCTGCGGAGGCTGCCTTTCTGATGATTCTGTAACCACAGACCACAAATTGGGAGCTTGAGAAGACGCCCCTGGCTCAGTGTAATGTCCAGGATCAGGCAAGACCCAGAGGGGAAAATTCCCTTCACAAGGCAGCTGAGCCAACTGTGTTTGAGCGCAGAGGGTAGGTAGCTGTTGGGCTCAGGCTTTAGAACTCCAGAGATCAGGAGCTTTCCCTCAGGGAAGGCAGCCAAGGGGACAGCCCTCTTCTGTGCTCCCCTTCCGCCAGCAAGATGCTCACAGGACAGCCGGGGCTTCGAGCGAGGCTGCTGGCAGCAGAGGGGTTTTCCCTAGGAAGCCAGAACAACCGAGGCTTGCAAAGTTAAAAATAAAAGAGCCCAGATGCGGAAGGCAGAACTTAGCCCTCTGAGTGAGTAATTCATAGCAGGGAGGTGGGGTTGGCCCTGCCTGTTCATTTTTAGCTTCCTTCAAGCAGGTCTTAAGGGGATATGGCCTTTCTGAGTTGAAAGCAGGAAAAAAGTATCAAAATTATCTTATCCTGTTGTCCTGTGGTACTTCCTTCAACTCCCACCAGAAGACAGAAATCTATTTTATAAGTGGCAACCCCATTTGCTCACAGAAGGGGCTACTTTTATTTGTACCCATGGCACTCGTCACTGGGAAGCGCATGAATGTCATGGGCGTAGCGCCAGTCTTGGAGTTCATATTTTCTGAATTCAGCCCTGTCTCCATGTGCTATTGGTCAAGCTCCTTTACCTCTTAGAGCCTCAGCTTCTTTGCCTGAAGAATGCAGATGATAACAATAGAAGCCAAAATGTATTGAGCAGTCTGATCTCTTAAGTCACTTCGAAGGGATTTTAGTTGAGCCACGCAGCCTCATTGCCACACTTTTCAGCACACAGTTCTAGTGTTTCTAGGCAGGTTTTGACAGCTTTGATGGCTTACATGCATTACTGTATCTGAGATCTCATTTGATTTTCATAATTATCCAGTGAGGCAGAGCCAGTAGGGATGATGCTCCTGTTTTAAAATGAAGAAATGATGCTCAGGAGATTTGAGTGACTTTTCTGAGGTCAGCTAGTCTACAAGTGGAAGAGATAAAGTCTGAACCCAGGTCATAACCATAATACTATGTGCCAAGTTGGTGCCTTACAAATGTCTCATTTAGTATGAAGAGCAGTGATTCTCAACAAAAGGTGATTTTGCTCCCTAAGGGACACTTGGTAATGTCTGGAGACGTGGAGGCTTATTGCTTCTAGTATGTAGAGGCTAGGAAAATGTTAAACATCCTACAACGCATAGGATAGCCCCCCATACAAGGGATTATCTGCCTTCAGATGTATTTAGAGCCAAAGCTGAGATACTCTGAATCAGAATAAAACAAGCGAGACGTTTCCATTGACAGTGATTTACCAGCTGGCTGAAGGGTGTCTGCTCTAAGAATGCCTGCATGTCATACAAATTAGAGCCTCATCATTATTTTGAAACTCTTGACATAAAGAAGTTTAATTGGATTTGAAGTCCATTTGCATTATTGTAAACAATCCATTGTTACCAATAAAAAAGGAAGAGCTGTTAGGTTCTTTAAACACAATTTCAACTGTGGAAAATTTTAAATTGCTATAAAAATGTCATAATTTGAACCACATTTATGTGAAAAGTTTCTGGTCAAGAATTTGAAGAGATAATTATTAAAATATCATGGTCAGGGATTGTGCAGTCATTTCAAGTATAAAGACTAAAAGTTTCTAAAGTCATGCTAATGAACACAAGCTGAATTACTCATTAGAAATGTCAAAAATATTTATTTGGGAGCTTTATATACATTTAATATTCAGTATATTCTTTAAAACTTTGTTTCATCATAATTTATACATATGTTTTCTATATCTGTGAGTCTGCTTCTGTTTTACAAATGAGTTCATTTGTATCATATTTTTTAAATTCCACATATAAGTGATATTATATGGTATTTGCCTTTGTCTGAGTTACTTCATTTAGTGTGATAATCTCCATGTCCATCCATGTTACTGCAAATGGCATTATTTCATTTTTAATGGCTGACTAATACTCCATTGTATGTATGTATCATATTTTTTTTATTCATTCATCTGTTGATGGACATTTAAGTTGCTTCCATGTCTCGGCTATCATAAACAGCACTGCAGTGAACGCTGGGGCGCATGCATCCTTTCAAACCATGTTTTCCCCACATATATACCCAGGAGTGAGACTGCTGAATCCTATGGTAGCCCTCTCTTTAGCTTCTTAAGGAACCCCCCTACTGTTCTCCATAGTGGCTGCATCAACTTACATTCCCCCCAGTGGTGCAGGAGGGTTCCCTTTCTCCACGCCCTTTCCAGCATTTATTGTTTGTAGACTTTATGATGATGTCCATTCTGCCTGATGTGAAGTGATATCTCATTGTGATTTTGATTTGCATTTCTCTGATAATTAGTGACACTGAGTATCTTTTCATGTGCCTCTTGGTCATCTTTATGTTTCCTTTGGAGAAATGTGTATTTAGGTCTTCTGTCCATCTTTTGATTGGGTCATTTGAACTGAGTACTTTAAATACTTGTTTCTGACATTTCTTCTCATATATAGACCCATGACTTGAACTTGTAATATCTACAATAGTAGCCACCATTTATTGAGTACCCGTTATACCCAGCACCATGTTAAGCACCACATAAACATTTTTTACTTTCTCTTAAATAAAATATTGGACACACACAGAGGCATATATGTAATGCATCTGCAGGTTTCAAAGCTAATGTAAGGAACCATTAAAAATAATCATTATTTGTAATCCTCACCACAAACTCATTGAAAGACAAACATTGTTGTCCCTTCTTTACATATGAAGAAGGTGAGACATGGAGAGAATAAATGACCATCTAAGACCAAATGATAAATTATATTATTTTTGGCTATTGGTACATGACTGAATGGCTTAATTAGCATGTCTAAAAATCTACTGACATTAGACCAATGTAGTATCAAAGACCTGAAGAACATTTTCTACAAATAAAAGAGGAAATGTTTACATAGATCTGATAGATATCAGGAAAAACTATATTTAAAATCTAGGAAATAGTCCCCCACCATAACTTTTTTTAGAAGGAGGAAGTGATAGGAAGCAGGAAAAAGAGGATGAAGAGGAGAGCTCATAGAGATCTGAGATGAACTCAGTAATATAAACTGAAATCCCACTCATTGTATTCTTAAGTCATGATTCAAAAAAGTCAGATGAAAGTAATAAAGCTAAAGATATCTGATAACATGGGAGTTTTTAGAACCTGAAATTATATAGGTATCAGTGAAGCAATCCAAGAAAAAGAGCAAGATTTTTAATGACAGAAGATACAGACTACAGTGGCCCCGTGTCTTTTTGCCTGACAGTACCCTGACCTGCTTTGTGGTCATCAAAGGCATACAACTGGCCATGGTTGGGGTGGGGCTTTCACTAGGAAGGAAGAAGAAGATAAAAATTTCTCCCCAAACCCCATTAGTTCCCTTTCCACAGGTCATATAGAACAGTGATGCAAGTCTGGGTGTACCCTTTGCCTGGGAGGCCCTCAAGAAAAATAAAGAAGAATCTAGAAGAAATAATTCTGGATTGAAATTTGTGTTAGGAAAGGGACCAAAGGGATGTCAAAAAGTTTCACATTTTGATTTTATCAGTTCACTATGGTGGGAAGAAAGAAGGATTCTAGGTGTCAGACAAGCTAAGTGTACTCAATTCAAGTACCTGGGTTTACATTGAATCTTCTAGGGAAATTTAAGCATGATCTTGGTGTCATAGAGGGTGGAGTATGCCTAGCAGTGAGCCAATAGGTCTAGATACATGAGCAATAAGCCTAGCATGCTGAAATTAATGGGATGATAAAAAATAATGTCTCTAGATGTCACTAACAACATAGGTCAGAGTGAAACGCATAGTGTGTCTGCAAAAACATTATTTCCACCTTTCTCCCTCATATATAAGAAAAATTATTACTTGAAATAGATTTAATAACAAGCAAAAAAGAAAATGTGATTTATATATATTCTTCAATGATTTAGAAAACAAACAGTAAACTAGCTAGCATTTGGAATGAAAGAAGAAGCTAGCAAGAAGAAGTATACACACACACACACACACACACACACACACATGGCTTTCCTGCTGGTTCAGATGGTAAAGAATCTGCCCACAGTGTAGGAGACCAAGGTTTGATCCCTGGGTCAGGAAGATATACACACATATATATATATACATGGTTTCCCAGGTGGCTCAGTGGTAAAGAATCCACATGCCAGTGTAGGAGACCCAGGTTTGATCCCTGGGTTGGGAAGATCGCCCAGAGGAGGAAATGGTTACCCACTCCAGAATTCTTGCCTCGAAAATCCCAATGGACAGAGGAGCCTGGAGGGCTATACAATCCACGCGGTTAAAAAGAGTGGAACAGGACTAAGTGACTGAGGATGCACAGAGACAGAGGGAGAGGGAGAGACATTTATTTTAAGGAATTGGCTCATGTGATGATGAAGGCTAATTAAGTCCAAGCTCTACAGGGTAGGCCATCAGGCTGGAGAACTAGGGAAGAGTTGTAGTTCAAATTCAAAGGTCATCTGCTGTCAGGATTCATTCACCCTTGCTCAGGGTGGATTTAGTCTTTGTTCCACTAAGGCCTTCAATTGACTGGATGAGGCCCACGTATTTTATGGAAGGCAATCTGCTTTACTCAAGTCCACCAATTTAAATGTTAATATCATCCAAAAATTGACACCTTTACAGAAACATCCAGAATAATATTTGACCAATATCAGGACACTATGGCCTACACAGAGTAACACATAAAATGAGCCATCGCAACTAGTTTATGGAATGAATCTGTTCAGTGCTTTGTAGTTCCCAGTGTACATTTATAACCATCATTTTCTTTAATCCACTCAATAGTTTATTTTATGGTAGCAAACTGAAGCTGAAATGCTGAGTGACTCTCCGAGCACCCACAATCAGTGAGTGTCTGAAGCAAGTGTCCTGACTGTCTCCACTGTGCCATCCTCACAGTGATGCCAACCTACTCGCTGACTCTAGAGCTGTGCCCTTGCCTGGGGTCAGGCTCCCCTCCAAAAATAATAATCAAAAAAAGAGAGACCAGCATGAACTGATCAGCAGACAGAATTTGTCATTGTGGGTGCTGAGGAGCAGGAAGTAGGTGAAGAATACCTTTCATATTCTTCTTTTGTAATATCGCCTAGGAGCAATGGTTTTGCTAATGCCTTGACTTTCCTTATAAGAGAAGATCTTATCTTCCCTGAAACTCTTTCCCTTAAAATCCACGTTCTTTTATTTATTTATTTTTTTAATATAAATTATTTATTTTAATTGGAGGTTAATTACTTTACAACATCGTATTGGTTTTGCCATACATCAACATGAATCTGCCACAGGTATACACGTGTTCCCCATCCCGAACCCCCCTCCATCCACCTTCCCCGTACCATCCCTCTGGGTCGTCCCAGAGCACCAGCCCCAAGCAACCAGTATCATGCACCGAACTTGGACTGGCGATTCGTTTCATATATGATATTACACATGTTTCAATGCCATTCTCCCAAATCATCCCACCCTCTCCCTCTCCTACAGAGTCCAAAAGACTGTTCTATACATCTGTGTCTCTTTTGCTGTCTCAAATACAGGGTTATCATTACCATCTTTCTAAATTCCATATATATGCGTTAGTATACTGTATTGGTGTTTTTCTTTCTGGCTTCCTTCACTCTGTATAATAGGCTCCAGTTTCATCCGCCTCATTAGAACTAAAAATCAGCTTCATACATGGATCTTTTGTGCATCTATTTCAGTGAATATTTGTTCAGTGCCCCTCCCCTGTCAAGAAAGAAGATGAATTCCCAGTAGAAAAGCATCAGAAACCAGATACAAAAGTGTACATGCTGTACAATTTCATTTATATGAAGTTCAAGAATAGGTAAAATTAAAGTCAGAATAGTGATATCTTTTGGGGGGAAGTATTGGCAAGTAAGTAGCACACAGGAGGCTCCCAGAAGCTGGAAATGGTCTATGTCTTCATCAAAGTGGCTGTTACACAGGTGTTTATATTAGGCAAAAAAAAAAAAAATCACTGGACTGTGTATCTGAGACTGGTGAATTTTTATTGCAGGTATATTACATCTCAGTATTTCTTTAACATGTTGTGGTTGAAGAAGAGGGAGAGGGGAACCACTGGGAAGTGCTTGTTTCCTGCAGGGGACTGCTGTCTGGAAGCAAGAGCATGAAAAGAATACACCTTGTGGGCTTTTGTTGCAAAGAAGAAAATAGTCAAGAAACATGGGAGGCAAGACCACGAGATGAGGACCTTCTGTTCAGCAAAAATTTGCAAAGCAAAGCCCAACTCCAGGATGGGATGGAGGGAAGAAAGGAAATTAGGAAATTTTCCTTAACATAAGGAAACCACAAATGTACTATTCCCTGAACATCCTGGGGAGGGGGTGGATGCCAAACCCCCATATTTTCATGGGAGATTTATGAGTCAAAAAGTGAGGTGAAACATGACCTAGTGCATTAGCTAGTTTTAGAAAAGTTAAACCACTTTTTACCCTAAAGCATGATTTCCAAAATCCAGAGCATACGTGTGAATGAGGAGATCTGTCTCCCGCCGGAACCTTAAGGAAATGTTACCTGGTCTAGAGGGTGGAGCAAAGGAGCTGCCTAACTTCTTGATAGAAAGTTTGGATATGGTGAAACCTCCTGTGTGAACACCTCTTGTCCTTGACCTCCGAGCCCTTTCCAGGGTAGCCCACCTTTCAATTTACATCCGGGAATAAAAGAGTAAAAGGAAGACAATACTCTCTTCCTGGCCCCTGCCCTGACTCCCATCCCTGAGATTGTTCTGAGACAAAGGAAATGTTACTGCAAGGATGGATTTCTGGGTGGTTTCTAAGAGTCGTTTGGGATTTCATGAAAGGAGAATTGTTACAAATAGAATCATCTTGGATTTTATACTCACATGCTAAATTGCAGCAGAGACCCAGGGCTCTATCCACTCCAGAGGCTGCCTGCTGGGCTTGACTCCCTGGAAGCAGAGGGGACCCGCCAAGGTCAGCGTGGCCCACAGCCCAGCACCTGCCTTAACTGGGCTCTGCTGCTCAACCAAGTGCAGAGGGCCCTGACCGTGACCCCTGAGGACTCTGAGGGGGAACAATTCTGACTAAGAAGGACACATCCGGTTTTTGGAGAAACACTCTCTGGACCACTGGGCCACCATCTTGTGGTCCTGACGGGGACCTCATTGCACTTCTTGTGAGACGTGTTTATGGGGCTGGATCCATGCTGGTCACAGATTCCTGGATGCTAAACCTTCCTGGTTTAGGTAAGAAACATGCCAACCTCCAACCATCCTCCAACCACCAATGATACCGTGGGGACAGTGGCTGTATCTCCAAAGACGCCTGAGTGTAGGAGGAGCCTAGTGACCTGAACTACCAGTCCTCTCTGCCAGGTTAACCTAGAAGTTCTCTTCCGGAATATTCTTTGCCTCTTTCCCTTTTAGTCACTCCTCTCCTCCAATCTCTCTCTCTCTCTCTCTCTCTGTGCCTCTTTTCTCACAGTACTTATTTCCTCTTCTCCTCTAAACTAACTGAATGGGGACATTTTAGCTGAGGTCTTCCTTTTAAATATGGAAATTAATTTCTGGGAAAAACTGGGGGAAATCCTTGAGACTGTAAAACATTGAAACAGGAGACATGAACATCCAAGCTCATGTGATGCACATCCTAACATCATTTCAGCCCAGCAGTTATCTCCTGACTCTGCCCAGCACCGTGTGGAATGCTTCAGAAGATCACGGTAGAATGCAGAGACCTCACAGTGGGTGAAACACTGCTAATTGCCAATGTTTATTGAGCGTTCTTGCTGTAAAGTTAGGTGAAAAGCTTTTTTGTATGTGTTAGCTCATTTAATCCTCTGAAAACCTTATGAGGAGAGTCCTGTCGGTCCTTTATTACAGAAGAGAAAATGGAGGCTTAGAGGGTCAGATAACTTGACAGAACTGATGGGCCGATTAGTGGGGGTGGCTGTCTAATCCCACAGCACTAACCTGTACTGCCAGACCCTTCATTTATATGATCTTACTCTATCAGCACAATGAACCTGCAAAATGGGTTATTTATCACTGTCTCAGAGATGATAAAACCAATTCAGAAAGATTGAGTGACTTACCTAGCGTCACACAGCTGATCATCAACAACAAAATGAACCCAAGTTTGTCTGTCTCTAGAATGTATCTTCTTTCCACCAAACCACATGGTCAGAGCCTTCAAAATTAAGGTGTTCTTAATTTGCTAAGACACACAAACAGCTATGGTGTCTTTAGAAAAACAAGGTGTGGAGGAAGAAAGGCCACCTCTGGTTGAGGAGCCAGGAGAGGCCTCCAGGGGAAGGAAGTATTGAATAGGGTTGAGATGCATTGAAAATTTAGTCCACCAAAGGCTCCATATCTCGGGGTCAACATCACCCGACTCCCTGTTGGCCTAATTGCCGTGGAGCCACCCCAGATTTAATTTTTCTTGGTTCAGCTCTTTCTTCTGGTAGAAATCTTCAGCAGAAGGATATCCAAATAGAAAAAATTAAAGGATGAATATGGAATGGGAATTGTTTTCTAAGAATATTAAAATAGTGACTTTCATACCATAAAAAGGCAAAAAAAAAAACAACACAAAAACCTTTTTTATTAGTAATTGTGATAAGACAGTGATGACTACTTTGAGCTGTGATGGCATTGATCATCCAAACACACACTGCTCCATAGACTGAGTCTCATCATCAATAAAGAGATTGCCTCCTCTGTCCCAGTTACTATCCTAGAATGGGGAAACAGCTGCTGGAGCGGCCAGTTACTATCCTAGAATGGGGGAAAGGCTGCCAGGGCAGCCAACATGGGTTTCTGCAAATAGGTCACTAAATCTTAGAGAGAAGATGAGGGAAAGACTTCCCAGGTCCTCTCCCCTCTGAGCTTCTTTCTTTGTCCCCCAGAAAGAGCAAATCTGTGTTAAGTGCCTGCTCTGGACCAGGAGCTGTGCTGGGGCTGAGAGGTACGGTGCCCCAGTGGGAAGGAGGCAGAGGTGCTCATATACCAGAAATAGCCTCCAAATCTGTGCTCTCAGTGAGATCCTCCTGCCCCATTGCACAATGTGTAGCTTACGTAACTCACATTTAAGCAACCTAGAATCTTGCTTCCAATCAAAGGTTTCACAACTGCATAATTGATTTCCAGCCTCTCACACGGCACTCGGTCTAATTGTCAGAGACTGGAAAAGAAACCAGGTCAACTTCAAGAATTTGAGAGAACAATAATCGCTTCTTGAGAACTCACTAAATGGGCCAGGTTCTCCGACTTGCAGCCAGGTCTGTTGGCAAAGTGGAGAGTGGGAATCAGTAATATCTTCATAGACAGATGCTTGAGCTTGGTTTTAAAGGATGGATAGGGAGAGTACAGGCAAGCAGAGGCAGAATTGCTTCCCTCAAGCAGAGTGAAAACCTGTGCAAAGGTACCAGGGTATGAAGTTGCATGATGAATTCATGACGCTGTGGTAGATGGCATATCTAAGCCCTGTGTGTGTTAGTCGCTCGGTCATGTCCAACTCTTTGTGACCCCATGGGTTGTAGCCCACCAGACTCGGCTGTCTGTGGGGTTCTCCAGTCAAAAATAATGGAGTGGGTAGCCATTCCCTTCTCTATGGGATCTTCCTGACCCAGGAATCGAATCTAGGTCTCCTGAATTGTAGGCAGATTCTTTACCATCTGAGCCACCAGGGAAGCCCAAGTTAGCCTTAGTGATCCCATTACATTGTTCTAACACAGGGGAATCCTTACCAGCCTACCATCTGAGATGCTCTCCAAGAGTCTTTCTGCATGAGCAGCACACGGCCTCTTAGAAAACATGGTGAAACCCTTCCAACTGACTCAGACCTCCAGCACAATCAGGATTAAAATTCTATTTTGTGGAGATCATGGAGGTTCCTCAAGTGCTTCAGTGATAGTTCTTCAAGTGAGTCTAGAACTCATCTTGGGTTATAAAAACCAGAAGAGATTGGCCTCAGGTTAGAACTCTGGTGAACTAGCAGTGAGCGGTGTTTCTGAGATTGATGTACAGTTGTGGTGCTTAAATTCTCTCCACTTGATCTTGATCCCTGATGTGGAAAGGGGTCAAGTCAACTGGGGAAGAGACCAAGCAGGAGCCGCGAGTTGCTCTTGAGAACTTGGGACAGGCTTGTTTGCAGGCTTCTTCTCTGTGCCATTGTCTCGGTGGCTATTACTTGAAAGAAAGCCACAATCCGTGGATCTGCTCCTGATGAGATTGGGGACTTATTTACAAATCTTCTCCAGTGATTGGAGGTCATCCTGGAGCCTTTGAAGTCTGTTACCATTGCTACTGCAATACCTCAGCCCCAAAGGCACCACATAGGGGCTGTCGTCAGAGCTGGAGTTTCATCATCAATAACAATGAACATAATCAATAATAATTAATGTGTGAACCAGCCCTTTTCACATACAGTACTTCCCTTATCACCTATAACATCAACCTTTGGTAGATATGACTAATAAGAGCTCCAGTTTACAAATGAGGAAATTCAGCCTCAAAGAGATTACAGAAACTGCACAATATCATATAGGCAGTGACTGACAAGGCAGAGATTTCAGGGCCAGCTCTTTATGACTCCTGAGCTCTTGGGGTTTTTCAATGTGATTGCTATTAAAAATGTTTTGAGGCACCACAAACTAACACCCTTCAGTCCTAGGCCTGGTGCTGCTAAATGTTCCTTAGTTTGACTGTTCTTTTGTTCAAGTTCAACTGCTCATCCCAGGGTGGGAGAAAAGTTCAGTAACATTGTATACACATTGACCAAGCGTCCAGCCACAAACAGGCCAAGTATCCTGAACCCCTGAATACTCAAAGCAACCTCCCAGAAATGCACTTATCTCTGAGTGGGGCTGTTGTGTTTTCTTGTTCATTTGTTACTGTGCCTGCTGCTTGGAAGACAATGTGTATTAGCTGAATAGTAATGAGCATCTCTATCTCCATTTTCTTAAAGAAGCCTGAGACTCAGGGGAGCTAGGCAACATCCTTGGTATTACAGAGCCTTTGTGAGATGGCTCAGGAGCTCAGACACAGGCTGTCTGTGGACAGAGATCCCACTCTTTGCCATTTGCCAAGGGTCAAAAATGCAGCCTTTCTAGCTACCAACCTTTTCTTTCTCTGAACTAAAGCAAGCTGATGAACTCGCCCTTGCACTGCGTAGCTTGGAAGTCAAATGCGTGTGCATGCGTGTATGTGTCTTCTTATCCATGCTTGTGTTTGGGGTGTGGTAGGGAGGCTTATAAAGGATATAGCAGTCTTGTTTTGTTTTGTTACAGCAATCTTTTTTAAACTTCATTTGCTTATAGTTGGAAGACCTTACTCTTCTGGGAATTTACTGCTAGGAACATTTGTAGAAGCCTGGTCCTTTTGCTCTCTTCTAGATAATTCTATTCATCTTTTCATGCTCACTGGGATACTAAGAGTTAACTGAGACTCTCTCCCTTAAATTTCCAAGAAATGGCTTTTTCCTACTAGACAATAAGCAACGTTAATACCTTAGTGTACATGAGACTCAGCTCACTGGTATTGTCATGTGAAAAACACAGATTTTACCATGGTGATGAGTCTTTCATCCTTGGGGGAAAAGTTGGGGGTGTACTATCTCTGTCCCAGAGGCAGCAGACATCTATGATTAACTATACAAAAGTGCCAGTTTGATGATAAAAACTGTACTTAGCATTGACTCTTCTGCTGTAGCAGGAGTCTGGGGGGTATAGCTCTTGAAGGTTTTTTTTTTTTTTTTAATGGAAGCTTTTGTTAACATCAGCTATCTAATTAACTTAGGTTTTCAACTACTGAGGTGCTGTGTCCTCAAGAAAGATGTTTATCAAAATAGTTTCAACTGGGATAATTACCTTAAACCTACAATGTAAGAAAGAATTAAAATTTTCTTCTTAAAAAAAAAAAGAAAAGCCAATGTATTGAATAACGTGGAAGCATGTTGTTGTGGGATTTATGCAGTTGAGGCTACATCAACTTACTCACCAACATAATTACTGTATCCAGAGTTTATCTCGGAGAATTGCCTTCCAGAATAAGGAAAACACAGCATCTGTGCCCACATGGCTGATTTGGCTCCCCCCGAGGATGAAAGCTCCAGCTGCTCTGTAGTTATAATCAAACTGACTACCCCCCACCCTCTTGCGGCTCATCCGTCACTCAGTAATAACAGAGTTGCCGTCTGTTGATCTCTGGAATGGTGTTTAAAATATCAAATGCTTCAACTATCATCTATGTGCATGAGGACTCCCAAGTGTGTGTCTTCAACCGAGGTCTTCCTCTTTCACTCCCCCAGACTCCAAGTCAAGCTCTTAGGGTGCCTTTTGGACACCTGGACTTCCCACCAGCCTCTCCAAGGCAGTATCTCTAAAACCAAACTCACCCTCTTCTCCTCTCTACCTCCCACCATAAATGGATTCCTTTGCTCAGATTCCTTGCCTTCCTTATCCTGACAATCACTCACAACCCTAATTTTAAGAGTTAACATTATTATTTTTTAGTAGACTTTATATTTGAAAATAATTTTAGAATTACAGAAAAATTGAGACAATAGTACAGACAGTTCCTATTTATCCCATGTGGGCTAAGTTGATTCTGTTGTGTCTGACTCTTTTGCGACCCCATGGACTGTAGCCCATCAGGCTTCTCTGTCCATGGGATTCTCCAGGCAAGAATACTGGAGTGGGTTGCCATTTCCTCCTCCAGGGGATCTTCCCGGCCCAAGGATCGAACCCACGTCTCTTAGGTCTCCTGCATTGGCAGGTGGGTTCTTTACCACCAGCACCACCATGGTCAATTTCCATTATTAAACTCTTTTATTAGAATGGTATATTTAGAGTACATCATGGGAAACGCTGGACTGGAAGAAACACAAGCTGGAATCAAGATTGCTGGGAGAAATATCAATAACCTCAGATATGCAGATGACACCACCCTTATGGCAGAAAGTGAAGAGGAACTCAAAAGCCTCTTCATGAAAGTGAAAGAGGAGAGTGAAAAAGTTGGCTTAAAGCTCAACATTCAGAAAACGAAGATCATGGCATCCGGTCCCACCACTTCATGGGAAATAGATGGGGAAACAGTGGAAACAGTGTCAGACTTTATTTTTCTGGGCTCCAAAATCACTGCAGATGGTGGCTGCAGCCATGAAATTAAAAGACACTTACTCCTTGGAAGGAAGGTTATGACCAACCTAGATAGCATATTCAAAAGCAGAGACATTACTTTGCCAACAAAGTTTCGTCTAGTCAAGGCTATGGTTTTTCCTGTGGTCATGTATGGATGTGAGAGCTGGACTGTGAAGAAGGCTGAGCGCTGAAGAATTAATGCTTTTGAACTGTGGTGTTGGAGAAGACTCTTGAGAGTCCCTTGGACTGCAAGGAGATCCAACCAGTCCATTCTGAAGGAGATCAGCCCTGGGATTTCTTTGGAAGGAATGATGCTAAAGCTGAAACTCCAGTACTTTGGCCACCTCATGCAAAGAGTTGACTCATTGGAAAAGACTCTGATGCTGGGAGAGATTGGGGGCAGGAGGAGAAGGGGACGACAGAGGATGAGATGGCTGGATGGCATCACTGACTCGATGGATGTGAGTCTGAGTGAACTCCGGGAGTTGGTGATGGACAGGGAGGCCTGGTGTGCTGCGATTCATAGGGTCGCAAAGAGTTGGACACAACTGAGCGACTGATCTGATCTGATCAGGCTCTTGCTAAATTACAATTACAATTACATTACAAGTAACTAATATTGCCACATAAGTATTAACTAGAGTCCATATTTTACTCACATTTCCTTAGGTTTTATATAATATTCTTTTTCTGTCCCAGGACCACATCTAAGATACCACGAATATTTAACATTTGTGTCTCCTTAGTTCCTCTTGGCTGTGACTATCCCACAAGCTTTCCTTGTTATTGATGATCTTGATAATTTAGAGGAGTGCTGCTCAGGTATATTCTAGAATATCTTTCTTTTGGAATTTATTGATGTTTTCTCATGACTAAACTGGGAGTGTGGGTTATTAGGAGGATGACTACAGAAATTAAATACTGTTGTTAAGAAATTTAAGCATTGGTTAGACATTGGAGAGGGTTGGTCACTGCCTTCATTTGATAGGGGAAAGGCTAATACTAGCTCATATATTGCACTTCTTTATCAAACTGAATCATAATTATTCATTTTCTTCTCTCTCTTAATTTCTAAACTCTTTGAGAGTAGAGACTGTACCTGATTCATACCTGTATCATCAGGATCTAACACTGGGTATGAAACCAAGTCAGGGTTTGATGATGTTGGAAGCTTTGATTTGTTTTCTTATCTGTAAAGTAGGACAGTAGAACTTACTTCATAGGAATTTGATGATTAAATTAAAATATTAAAATAATTCATTTGGACAAGACACACTAACAATAGTTCAGATTGAAAGAAACATAAGGCATGGCTCCTACTCTCAAGATCTTAAAAACTGACTGTCAGATAATAATACAGGGTAGCATTTGCAAGGAGCCAAGCAGGGGCCATGTCGGTGTGGAAAGTTCTGAGAAGGGACTATGTCTCTATGGTCTGTGTTATTGCTAAAGTCTGGGATGTGGGCATTGAATGATGGGTCAAATTTGGATATACAAAGAGAAAGGAGGCAAAGACATAAGCAAGGATCTGGAAAGAGTGAGTATACAGAAATTTAGTGCCTGAGAGAAGTCCAGCCTGCATGGCCCTAGGATTTATACACAGAAGAGAAGAAGAGGGCTTTGTAGAGAGACATGAGATAGAGCAAGAGAAGAGAGTGGGGATGGCATGAAGTTTGGCTTAAAGGGTAATGGAGAGCCACTTATATTTTTGAGCAAGGGAGTAACAGAATAGAGATGAAATTTCCAGGAGACAGTATGCTTGCAGTGGGCATGACTAGCCAGAAACAGAAAGACTAGTGGTGGAAAGACTAGCGAGCTAGTTCTTCATTCATTTATCAATTCATTGATCATATGTACACTCAGCAAATGTTTACAGAATTCCTATCAAAACTCTGGTCATATAAAAGATATAATCTTTGGCCCCTGCCTTCAGTGGGCTCACAGACTCAAGTGAGAGAGATTAAAAGAAGCTTCTGCTATAATCCAGACTAAATCATAGTGAAACTGGAGAGAAAAGAATGAAATAGAATGTGGGAGATGCCAGATAGATAGATAATAGCTAGATAAAGCTATCTATTATATAAACAAATGAAAGGGAATTCCCTGGTGGTCCAGTGGTTAGGACTCTGTGCTCTCACTGCCAAGGGTGCAGGTTCAATCTTTAGTTGGGGAACTAACATCCTGCAAGCCATGTGGGACGGCCAAAAATAAAACAAAAAATGAAAAATGACAACAACAGGAACAACAAAAACGCAGATGAAGGAAGTCGTGGGTCAAGAATTAGGAGGCAAACCCAATACAAGCATGCTCGAAAAAGACAACACCTTATCCACAATGTCAAATACTACTGGTGCAAGACAGAAAACTTACCAGGAACAATGGCAACTAACAACAACAACAAAAACAACAAAAATAACACCTTTTATAGCTACTATGTCCCAGACCTTGATACCATTCCGAGGTGTTCCTATACATTGTCTCGTTTTTCTTTGTGCCTAACATAACATAACACCATAGCAGTTCTCAATACATGACTCATGTTCTAGGCCAAACTTGAGTGCTCTTAGGAATTCGGATGGATGTTTGGATAGTATAGCTGGTGCTGGAATGTTAGAAGTGGGGTTTACAGGCTGATAGAGTAGGAGTTTCTTTCCTCAGTTCGCACTCTTTGGGTTAAATTGTTGGTTCACTCCTAGTCAGTAAAATCCTGTCTGATAAGATGCCTTCCCTTTGTCCTGTATGTGAACGCATTTCTTACTCATGTGGGGTTGGGTGGAGCCCAGAATGTTCTTCGGTCCAACCTCTCTGGCAAATAGAACCTCTGGACCTTGGGGAGATTGGTCATTCCTTTGCTAACGCACTCATGTTCTAAAGTACATTACAGAGTAGAGGGTGTGTTCTGTCCCGGATACAGCAGGGGCTGGATTCAGACAGAGAAGCTTGTGGGAGGTGGGGGTTGGGGGGAGGAGTGGATTGTACTTCCAAGAAAAGTTGCCAGTGCCAATGAACTTGTTCTTATTTTTCTCTATGGCATCTCAGAGGGGGCTTCCCTGGTGGTTCAGTGGTAAAGGATCTGCCTGCAATGCAAGAGATGTGGGTTCGATCCCTGGGTCTGGGAGCTCCCCTGGAGAAAGAAATGGCAAGCCACTCCAGTATTCTTGCCTGGGAAATCCCATGGACAGAGGAGCCTGGTGGGCTACAGTCTATGGTGTTGCAAAAGAGTTAGACACGACTGAGTGAATAAATCACCATCACCATGGCATCACAGAACTGATTTATATTCAGCCAGAGACTGACCACAGTTTTGAAAAACAGGAGATTTCTGCTCAGTGACTTTCAGTTTGGGAAACCAAGTCTCTCTCAGATGGAAGGGGAAATGTATTAGGAAAGATTGCTACCATTGGTGCACCTTCAGCTTAGGCTAGGACTCACTAACTTGTCCTGTAAATTGCATTCAATGGCTTTCCACATGTCTTTGAATTTGTGAACTGCCCACCCATCAAATGTCTCTAGAGAGAGTTTTCAGATGTACAGTGGGGTATAGTATAAAGTTACAGAATACTACTGAGGAAAAAACAAACAAACAAATACATTTAAAGACAAAATTTTTAGGGACTTCCTTGGTGGTCCAGGGGCTAAGACTCTGTGCTCCCAATGCAGGGGACCCAGGGTTCGATCCCTGGTCAGGGAACTAGATCCTGTTTGCCCCCACTAAGAGTTCACATGCTGTATCTAAAAGGTTCCTAATGCCACAACTGAGACCCAGTGCAGCCAATTAAATAAGTAATAAACCACAAACTTTAAAATGGAGAGCAGAAATTCTGATGCTAAAATAAACCTTAGCAAACAAGCCTACATCCTGCTCATAGTGTCTCCTCTAATAAACAGACAGGCCTCCAATGCCCTCTGAGTCACAGACGCAGTGCTAAACACTTCTTCTTGCCCTAATGTTCATTCCCCAGCTGGAAGACATGGAGGATAACACAGGTATTTGTTAGAGTGGAAGATTTCATCCATAGTCACTCATGAAAGGGATCCAGGAGTCAAACTTGGTTCTATCTACTACCAATGTCTTCCTATCCATATGATGGTCTTCTATAATCTAACATTGACCCTATGACATCAAAAGTGAAAGTGACAGTCACTCAGCCATGTTTGACTCTTTGCAATCCCATGGACTGTAGTCTGCCAGGCTTCTCTGTCCATGAAATTCTCCAGGCAAGAGTACTGGAGTGGGTAGCCACGCCCTTCTCCAGGGGATCTTCCCAATCCAGGGATCAAACCTGGGTCTCTCACATGGCAAGCAGATTCTTTACCATCAGTGACACATGACCAGTCAAAAGTCACAGGCAAAAAATCAGTTTCCTTCAGAAAGCATGAACCAGCCTGGAAGAACGAAGTAGAACAGCAATTGTGGTAATAAAGAAGTAGATGATGAGAATCAACACTAGTGGATAGCTTGGTTGGGATGAAGGCAAAAGCCTAGTCACGTACAGCAGAGGTCCCCAAGCTCTGGGATCTAATAAAGTGTGCAATAAATGTAATGTTATTGAATCATCTGGAAACCATCCCCCACCCCCTGTCCGTGGAAAAATTGTCTTCCATGAAACCAGTCCCTAGGGCCAAAGTCTTAGTTGTTTTCCTTGTACTTTCAAAGGCCTTTTTGCTCATCACCATGAGTTTCCTATAACTACGTCCTTTTGTTCATCATATTTCAAAATCATATATCGTTAAAGAGTATCAGTTCAGTTTGGTCACTCAGTTGTGTCCAGCTCTTTATGACCTTCTGAACTGCAGCACACCAGCCTTCCCTGTCCATCACCAACTCCTGGAGTTTACTCAAGCTCATGTCCATTAAGTCAGTGGTGCCATCCAACCATCTCATCCTCTGTCATCCCCTTCTCCTCCTGCTTTCAATCTTTCCCAGCATCGGGGTATTTTTCAATGAGTCACTTCTCATCAGGTGGCCCATGTATTGGAGTTTCAGCTTCAACATCAGTCCTTCCAATGAATATTCAGGACTGATTTCCTTTAGGATGGACTGGTTGGATCTCCTTGCAGTCCAAGGGACTCTCAAGAGTCTTCTCCAACACCACAGTTCAAAAGCATCAATTCTTTGGAGCTCAGCTTTATTTATAGTCCAACTCTCACATCCATACATGACCACAGGAAAAACCATAGCCTTGACTAGATGGACCTTTATTGGCAAAGTAATGTCTCTGCTTTTTAATAAGCTGTCTGGGTTGGTCATAACTTTCCTTCCAAGGAGTAATCATCTTTTAATTTTATGGCTGCAGTCCCCATCTGCAGTGATTTTGGAGCCCCCCAAAATAAAGACTGCCACTGTTTCCACTATTTCCCCATCTATTTGCCATGAAGTGATGGGACCGGATGCCATGATCTTAGTTTTCTGAATGTTGAGCTTTAAGCCAACTTTTTCACTCTCCTCTTTCACTTTTATCAAGAGTCTCTTTAGTTCTTCACTTTCTGCCATAAGGGTGGTGTCATCTGCATATCGGAGATTATTGATATTTCTCCCAGCAATCTAGATTCCAGCCTGTGCTTCATCCAACCTGGTATTTCTCATGATGTACTCTGCATATAAGTTAAATAAGCAGGGTGAAGCTTATATACAGCCTTGAGGTATTCCTTTCCCAATTTGGAACCAGTCTGTTGCTCCATGTCCAGTTCTAACTGTTGCTTCTTGACCTGCATACAGATTTCTCAGGAGGCAGGTCAGGTGCTCTGGTATTCCCATATCTTGAAGGATTTTCCAGTTTATTGTGATCCACACAGTCAAAGGCTTTGGCATAGTCAATAGAGCAGAAGTAGATGTTTTTCTGGAACTCTCTTGCTTTTTTGATGATCCAGTGGATGTTGGCAATTTGGTCTCTGGTTCCTCTGTCTTTTCTAAGACCAGCTTGAACATCTGGAAGTTCACGGTTCACGTACTGCTGAAGCCTGGCTTGGAGAATTTTGAGCATTACTTTACTAGCGTGTGAGATGAGTACAATTGTGTGGTAGTTTGAGCATTCTTTGGCATTGCCTTTCTTTGGGACTGAAGTGAAAACTGACCTTTTCCAGTCCTGTGGCCACTGCTGAGTTTTCCAGATTTGCTCACATATTGAGTGCAGCACTTTCACAGCATCATCTTTTAGGATTTGAAAGAGCTCAGCTGGAATTCCATCACCTCCACTAGCTTTGTTCGTAGTGATGCTTCCTATGGCCCACTTGACTTCGCATTCCAGGATGTCTGGCTCTAGGTGAGTATGAGTGATCACACCTTTGTGATTATCTGGTTCATGAAGATCTTTTTTGTACAGTTCTTCTGTATATTCTTGCCACCTCTTCTTAATATCTTCTGCTTCTGTTAGGTCCATACCACTTCTGTCCTTTATTGAGCCTATCTTTGCATGAAATATTCCCTTGGTATCTCTAATTTTCTTGAAGATCTCTAGTCTTTCCCATTCTATTGTTTTCCTCTATTTCTTTGCATTGATCACTGAGGAAGGCTTTCTTATCTCTCCTTGCTATTGTTTGGAATGGGTATATCTTTCCTTTTCTCCTTTGCCTTTTGCTTCTCTTCTTTTCACAGCTATTTGTAATGCTTCCTTAGACAACCATTTTGCCTTTTTGCATTTCTTTTTCTTGATGATAGTCTTGATCACTGCCTCCTGTGCTGCTGCTAAGTCACATCAGTCATGTCCAACTCTGCACAACCCCATAGATGGCAGCCCACCAGGCTCCCATGCCTGGGATTGTCCAGGCAAGAATACTGGAGTGGATTGCCATTTCCTTCTTCAGTGCATGAAAGTGAAAAGTGAAAGTGAATTCGCTCAGTCATTTCTGACTCTTCATGACCCCATGCGACCCCATAGATGGCAGCCCACCAGGCTCCTCCGTCCACGGGAAGTGTACTGGAGTGGGGTGCCATTGCCTTCTCCAACTGCCTCCTGTATAATGTCACAAACCTCCATCTATAGTTCTTCAGGCACTCTATCAGATCTAATTCTTTGAATCTGTGACTTCCACTGTATCATCGTAAAGGATATGATTTAGGTCATACATGAATGGTCTAGTGGTTTTCCCTACTTTCTTCAATTTAAGTGTGTTGTTGGCAATAAGGATTTCATGATCTGAGCCACAGTCAGCTCCTGGTCTAATTTTTGCTGACTGTATAGAGCTTCTTCATCTTTGGCTGCAATGAATATAATCAATCTGATTTCGGTGTTGAACATCTGGTGATGTCCCTGTGTAGAATCTTCTCCTGTGTTGTTGGAAGAGGGTGTTTGTTCAAGTGTATGCTTTGTTTTAAATTTTGCTTTTCAAATGCGTATCAGGACTGTGGGTGGGGGGATGGTTTGGCATGATTCAAGCACATTACATTTATTGTGCACTTTATTAGATCACGTCAGGAAGCAACAGTTAGAACTGGACATGGAACAACAGACTGGTTCCAAATAGAAAAGGGAGTATGTCAAGGCTGTATATTGTCACCCTGCTTATTTAACTTATATGCAGAGTACATCATGAGAAATCCTGAGCTGGAAGAAGCACAAGCTGGAATCAAGATTGCTGGGAGAAATATCAATAACCTCAGATATGCAGATGACACCACCCTTATGGCAGAAAGTGAAGAGGAACTCAAAAGCCTCTTGATGAAAGTGAAAGAGGAGAGTGAAAAAGTTGGCTTAAAGCTCAACATTCAGAAAACTAAGATCATGGCATCCGGTCCCATCACTTCATGACAAACAGATGGAGAAACAGTGGAAACAGTGACTGACTTTATTTTTCTGGGCTCCAAAATCACTGCAGATGGTGACTGCAGCCATGAAATTAAAAGACGCTTACTCCTTGGAAGGAAAGTTATGACCAACCTGAAAAGAAAGTGAAAGTGAAGTCATTCAGTCGTTTCCAACTCTGCGACCCCATGGACTGTAGCCTACCAGGCTTCTCCGTCCATGCGATTTTCCAGGCAAGAGTACTGGAGTAGGTTGCCATTTCCTTCTCCAGGGGATCTTCCGGACCCAGGGATCAAACCCAGGTCTCCCGCATTGTAGGCAGACGCTTTATCCTCTGAGCCACTAGGGAAGCTACCAACCTAGATAGCATATTAAAAAGCAGAGACATTACTTTGCCAACAAAGGTCCGTCTAGTCAAGGCTATGGTTATTCCAGTAGTCATGTATGGATGTGAGAGCTGGACTATAAAGAAATATGAACCCCAAAGAATTGATGCTTTTGAACTGTGGTGTTGGAGAAGACTCTTGAGAGTCCCTTGGACTGAAAGGAGATCCAACCAGTCCATCCTAAAGAAGATCAGTCCTGAGTGTTCATTGGAAGGACTGATGTTGAAGCTGAAACTCCAATATGTTGGCCACCTGATGTGAAGAGCTGACTCATTTGAAAAGATCCTGATGCTGGGAAAGATTGAAGGCCAGAGGAGAGGCAGACAACAGAGAATGAGATGGTGGATGGCATCACTGACTCAGTGGACATGAATTTGGGTAAACTCCGGGAGCTGGTGATGGACAGGAAGGCCTGGCGTTCTGCAGTCCACAGGGTTGCAAAAAGTTGGACTTGACTGAGCGACTGAACTGAAGTGAACTTATTAGATCCCAGAGGTTGGACATGGGTTTACACAGGAAAGCCAGTCAGTGGCCATGCCTATCGGGGTAACAAGACCAAACTTCAATGATTGGAACATTTGTCTCTCACAATCAATAGAAGATTTGAATACTGGCAGGAGGGAGGAGTGAGAAATGGATGGGCTGCTGCAGACTAGATGACACAGGGAAGGGGATGAAACCCTATGATCAAAAAGAAGCTGGTCAGCCCACAATCAGCTGCCCTCAGGCTCAGGAGACCCCTGAAACTGAGCCACCTCAGCTCTCAGAAGATGCCTCAGGATGAGGTAGTGTGCCTTGTTCAGCCTGGAGCTAGATTCATTTACTTATAATTATTTTCACAAAAATATTGGGTGTATAAAGTGGAGTTTCATCAGCAGCAGGTCCTTAAAAATGAGAACCCCAAATCCTCTTAAGCTGCTTGGTAGTAACTTGGGGATTGCTATAATTCCACATGTCACACATATATACATACACACACATTTTCCTGACCCTCACTCCTTTCAATAAAGTTTATTGTTCCTAAAATCATAGCAAATTCTTCAACAATTGACTTGGGGTCAAAGGGAAGGACAGTAGGGCCACAGCACAGTAATCCAACTTAACAAAATTCAGTGCTTGTTCAGTTGAACTCAAATGCTTATTTAGCACCCTACTGGACCCCAAGTTAGGGAAGCCTCAAAAAATCACAGCCAAATTGACAACTTTCCAAGTTTAGATTCACCCTTGGGAACTGATGAAAATACCGATTCTTCAGCTTCATTCTGGCTTTCTGAATTAGAACCTAGGGTGGTGGGACTCAGGAATCTCTATTTTAAAAAGTCATCACAGGCGAGGGTGACTTTTACGCACTGTGAAGTTTGAGATCATCTGCCTTGGGCTCTCAACTGACATTTGATTTCAGACCTCATACACAGAGAGCAGGCAGTGGCCCACCTGGTGATGGTGAGGGGTAGATTGTGGGCCAAGGTTGGTCACCACATATTTCCTGAGCCTCTAACATGCAAAAAAAATGCAGCTGACTTCACCTGGGACACCAGGACAAAAAGACACCCCAACCCAGAGTTCCTCTTGGCCCCCGTGTCACAGGAACAACTTATAAAGATAAAGACATGGCTGTGGCTGGAGCAACTGCATGGAATGAGGTGCCCAGGATCCAAGGTCAGATGTACCCATGGCAGACTGACTCTACCTTTTCTAACCTCTACTCCATAACCCCCTTCTGACGTGGATTTTTTTTGACCTTCCCATCACTCCAGTGGTTAAGACTTTGGGCTTCCACTGCAGGGAGCACAGGTTCAATTCCTGGTTGGGGAACTAAGATTCCGCATGCCAAATGGTGACCAAAAAAAAAAAAAAAATCAAAGATGTGGGTATTTTGACTATCTGTTTAACAGAATGAGGATGCCAGCTCAGCAGAATTGAGTGACCTGTCCATGCTATAGAAATTTTAATTCATTTCCCCTAAATCCAAGAGGTTGTTGCTGCTGCTGCTGCTGCTGCTAAGTCGCTTCAGTCGTGTCCAACTCTGTGCGACCCCATAGACCACAGCCTACCAGGCTCTCCCGTCCCTGGGATTCTCCAGGCAAGAACACTGGAGTGGGTTGCCATTTCCCTCTCCAATGCATGAAAGTGGAAAGTGAAAGTGAAGTCGCTCAGTTGTGTCTGACTCTTCGTGACCCCATGGACTGCAGCCTACCAGGCTCCTCTGCCCATGGGATTCTCCAGGCAAGAGTACTGAAGTGGGGTGCCATTGTCTTCTCCAAAGAGGTTGTTAGCTGCTTCCAACTTTTGAAGAACTTTTCATAACGTTGGTATCCAAGAGTACATTGTTTCAAGAGAACTTGGGCAGAAATAAATCAACCCCAGACACTGAGAACCAGTTACAATGTCACAGGATGATCTAAGGCTTGGATTATAGGCCTGGCTCTGCTGTTTACTAACTAGGTGGCCTGCAACTTGTTACCATTGTCCATGAATTTTCCTAAGCCAGAATCCCAGGTGTTGTCCTTGACACTCACCCTCCACAGGCAATCCATTCTTGCTGATTCTGCCTCCTAAATATCTTCAGACTTATCTATTTCCATCTTCACAAAGCGAGCTGTCACTTTGTTAGTTGCTCAGTCATATCTGACTCTTTGCAACCCCATGGACTGTATGTAGCCTGCCAGGCTCCTCTGCCCATGAAATTCTCCAGGCAAGAATACTGGGGTGGGTAATCATTCCCTTCTCCAGGGGATCTTCCCAATCCAGGGATCAAACCTGGGTCTCACATTGCAGGCAGATTCTGCATCTGAGCCACCAGGGAAGCCCTGCCGTTACTTTAGATCTAACTCTTATTGCAAGAAGTCTTAACTGTCACTCCTCTGCCATGGTCCCCGTTCATCCTCTCCCAGTTCATTTTTTCCCCAACAGCTTAAGTCCTAGCATATCAATCCTTGACTTAAAACTGGCAAACAGCTTCCATTTAACCTAGGATAAAACTAAATCTCCCATCGTGGTCTCCCGTGCCCAGCCTCCCTCTGCAGACTCATCCTGACTTGCTTTCCACCTGGGTTTCTAGGCTCCAGGCACGCTGGTGCTGGTGTCTGTCTTTCAAACCCTCAGTGCTCCCTTCTGCTCAGAAGCCTCCATATCCTTTGGTCCTTCCCAGGGGAGCACTTTTCACATCCTAATTCACCCACTTAACTCATTCTTCAGATCTCAGTTCATTATCTGCCCTCGGAGCCTTCCTCATTCCTCCCCCCTCCTCCCACCATTAAATCTGTTCCTCCTGTTATGCACTCTCAGGCTTCCTGCACTCAACACAGTTTGCAATTACATACCCTATGGTGATTTCTGTCTCACCCATTAGAGTGTGAGCTACATCTCCACCACTGTCTTATTCCCAGCCCCTCAGTGCAGAGCTTGGGAGGTAATGAAAGCAACAATAATAGTGCTAATTAGCAGGTGGCTATATTACTGATGCCCAGCATGTGCCAGTCTTGCTCCTAAATACTTCAGTGAATTCTCCTAAACCTTGCTCTATGAATTTATAGGTCTTGATGAGATCTTGATGAATGAATACACTCATTTCTTTGAGCCTCATTTTTCTTATTGATAAACGGAGAAAGTAAATATGTGAGTGAATCACAACCAAAACTGCAATACTTTATATTTTCTCTAATTACAAATCAAAGAATCAAACCTTCAAAAATTTGCCCATGGGTTTTGGGACTTCCCTGGTGGTCTAGTGGCTAAGACTCTGTGCTCCCAATGCAGGGGGTCTGGGTTTGATCCCTGGTTGGGGAGCTAGACCCCACAAGTTGCAACTAGAGATACTTTGCACATCACAACAAGATATCAAAGATCCTTCATGCTGCACCTTAGACCCAGCACAGCCAAATAAATAAGACAAATATTTCTTTAAAATAAAAAAAAACAACTTTGTCCATGAGTTTTAAAACTATGTAAATGTGTGTATGCATATACCCTTTACCTTCTTCTAATACAATGATTCTCAACCTTAAAAAAAAATGATTGGCACCACCCCATCCCCCATTAACAGAAACATAAATTAAAATGCTACTTATCCCTAATGAGAGAAATTAATAGGATTTCTTTGGGCAGAGTTGAGCTTTGGAAAGTCACACACCATTGTAATAGCTAATATTTTTTTCATATTCTAAGAATTAATTTCCATCCCCTTGGTAATAATGTCACTGCTCCTTTCTTAAAGAATGAATGTTCTAAAAGAAAGGAAGAGAGGAAGTGAGAAAAGGAAAGAGGGAAGAAAGGAGGAAGAGTGAATTGAGGTAGCAAGTGATTCCATGATGAAAAGCTCAAGAAGCAGGTGAAGCTGAGTCACAGTTCTTGGCCCTGTGATCAGACCCCCTGTGCTCCGTCATGCTCCCCTCTGCCCCTCTTGGTGTGAATGCCCACTTCCTTTCACATTCCTCCTGCCTCTTCCTTTTAAGTTGCAACCCTGAAAATGCCGGATGTGGTTCAGTGTTGTGTGGATCTGAGTGTAAGTAGCCAGGTGCATTGGCTGTCCTCAGGGAACACAACGTGATGATGGTAGCCCATAGAGAAGAGTAGGGAAGAGCTGATGCCATTTGGGGGAACAAGGAAAGGCTTGAGAAAGTAAGGTAGCCTTTGCGGTTGAGCTGGAAGGAGGGGCAGGATTTTGACAGGAGGGGTGAGGGCGAGGAAGGGAAAAATAAAGGCATCCAGGGTAGAGGCCTGGGGGAAGAGCTGGTGTAAGAAGTCTGGCATGAAGGGAGGGAGTGGGAATCAGGACTAGAACTATTTTGGAGAATCTTAATAACAGGATGAGAGATTCACTAGGCACCATGGAAGGTGTCACCAGTGGGATGACATCAGAAGATATATGCTTTAGAAACCTTGATGTGGCCAGCTGGGTGGAAGGTGAAGCAGAAGCAGAGAGGAGGAACCAGTGAACAAGATTTTCCCATGGACCAGGCCAGGGTTTCTCAACCACAACACGTTGGCCTTTGGGGGCTCAACGTTGTGAGGGGCTGTCCCAAACATTATAGGGTGTTTAGCAGCATCCTTGGCCTCTACTCACTAAATGCCAGTTGTGACGCCCCAAAATATCTCTGGATATTGCCAACTGTTCCCTTGATGGGGTGGGGGGGTACAAAATCGCCCATCTGAGAACCGCTGATCTAAGCAAGGACCAATAAGGGCCAGGTACAGGGCAGCCACAAAGAAAACGGAGGATGACAGTGGAGCAGCTGACGTTTCCAGCTCACATATGTCAGGATAAAGGCTAACACAGAGTCCAAGGGAATCTTCACGTTTCAAACACAAATGATTGGGAAAACAGCAGTAAAGTTCACGATAAAAACATGTTAGAAAGGATGCATAAGGAATTTCATTTTTAAATGTTTTGTTAGATGTTTCTAGACACACATGGAACTAAAGGTGCATAGTCAGGTTCTCATGAACTAATGAATAATCATATCAATGGCATGATAGAGAGAGACTGGAAACTAGGAACAGGACCGTGTGAGTGGATGAAACCACTATAATACAGTTTAGAAAAATATTAGACAAGAACTGAGTTTAGAACTTTCCATAATGCTTTTTTTGCAATGGGGAGTAACAGGTATAAACAAAGTTTCTTTTCCCTGGTATAACCCTAATGGTATATCGTTGTCACTCATTGTTCAGACTCTGAGTTGTGTCTCTTTGGGATCCCATGGACTGCAGCATGCCAGGCTTCCCTGTTCTTCACTATCTCCCTGAGTTTTCTCAAATTTGTGTGCACTGATTTGGTGATGCCATCCAACCATCTCATTCTCTGTCACTCACTCCCTTCTCCTCTTGCCCACAAACTTTTGCAGCATCAGGGTCTTTTCCCATGAGTTGGCTCTTCACATCACGTGGCCAAAGTACTGGAGCTTCAGCTTCAACTGGTATATAAGAACAAACCAATATCCTTGGGAGCTTAGGAATTTGGCTCAAAGTTATCTCTAAAAGCACAACATTTAATCGCAGTTTCAGTTGCATCTTAAAAATTACCTTGAAAATATGTATTTCAGCCCATATTATGAATTACTTCATTCTACCATGAAAAATATTTTAAAATATTTACTTTCTCCCCACAATGTTTAGATAGCATGGCTAGTCTAATGGATTCCCTAGGCCTGCTAACAGTTACCTATGCTGTCATCCAGGGATACCCATATCCAAGCTTGTGATACAGGATTACAGAAAATGATACAAAATTGGGAGTCTGACAAATCCAAATTCAATTTCTTAGCCTGCCACTTTCCAGCTGTGTGACCTTAAGCAGGTGTCTTAAACTCTCTGAGTTTTACTTTCTCAACTTTCTCAGTAAAATGGGGTGACTACTCCCAATCTCCATTATAAAAGTTAAATGAGATAAACTGTTAAAAATGCATTATGGATGTTTAATAGGTAGCAGCTCATTTATTATTTGAATGAGGAAGAAAGAAAGGGAGACATGTAGTGGCAGAAAAGGCTGGGATAGCAGGGCCATAAATATAGTTTAGTATCCTGAAAGCTTAAGGTGGAGTTCCCAGAGAGAAATTATTTTGAAACAATTAATAACAGGTTCAAAAAGGGTAGAAGCATATGAGAAAAATCTTTGCTATTGGTATTTGAGATTTTTTTTAATTTTAAAAAATGTTTATTAGAGTGTGGTTGATTTACAGTGCTGTGTTAATTTCAGGTATACAGCAAAGTGATTTTGTTATATATATATGTATATGTATGTGTGTATATATATATATATATATATATATATATATATTCTTTTCTACATTCTCTTCTATTATAGGTAATTATAAGATATAGAGTATGGTTCCCAGTACTACACAGGAGGATCCTTGTTGGTTATCTATTTTACATATAGTTGTGTGTATACTTTTTTATTGGCGTATAGTTGCTTTACAATGTCGTGTTAGTTTTTGCTGTACAGCAAAGTGAATCAGCCCGTATGCATGCATAATTATGGCCTGAGACAGTGGTGTGAAGGGGACCTGCTGATGATGTAGTCCAATTAACTAGCAAGTGGAAAGTGAACAAGAGGTAGGAGAAACCTAGAATATTTTTCCCACTCTTACGATGCATGATGTGGGAAATCTGAGACTGGAAAAAAATCATGAAAATGAACTTCCAACCAACTACCCAAAGCTTGAAAAGATCTCTAAGAAAATGGATAATGTTAATAGAATCTGAATGGAAAATCCATACAGAGAACAGAATATTGGTTGTAGTTACATGTCTTGCATTTTTTAGAAACCTTAAAAAATCATGCATTACAAATGTCTTGCACTCTTTTATACACATACACACACACATACACCCCGTGGTCATCATAAACACAAGAAAATGCTATGTTTACACAAAACTGTACAAAACACAGTTTTTTGTTGTTATATTATGAATCTCCAAGACAGAAAAATACCTACCATATCCTAAAGTTAGTACACAATGGAATTTTTTTCTCCTTAAAACGATTCCTATAACTTGTTTTTCAAACATACGTTTAAAAATTTCTGCCCTAAACAGTTCTAACCATAATCCTTTTAACATACTTAGTCCATGAAGCCATCCTTCAATGTACTGGAATCTTCGGACATCATAGCACACATCGTTTCTAAAATCAGGGGAGTCCCCAGGCTGATAAAAGATCTCTAAGTCTAAAAACATAGACAGTTACAAAACTGTCTACAAGTATCTGTTAGGTAGATAAAATCACAATATACTGAAGCACAAAAACAACAAGTCAATGACAGAGAGGTTTTGTTATGATCGCCGTATCAACAGCAACTGCTATATTTTTAGGCATTGGGATCAGGAGTTGAAATAAAGCTAATATCCAGGCTTCCGAGTACTTAGTAAAAAATATATATATATATATATATATATAATTTCTTGCAAACCAGCAGAGAATACTGGGGGCAATTCCCCTTCAGCCATCTCTCCTTTAAACTCTTGGATGTTGTCCTGAGATGTTTTACCATGAGGGCAACGGGGATGTAGGTAAGGGTCTGTGAAACGCTCAGGTGAGGAGAGGTAAGGGAAGTCGATGAAAGGATACATCAGCTGATACAGTTGTTTTCTTCTTGGATCATCTCCATGCATCAACTGCAGAGAGAGATAATGGTAATTCCATGTTCTCTTGTCTAAACACCAAAAGAACTCACCCCTCTAACCAGTTGGAGAAATGACAGAATGATAATAATGCACCAAACACATTAACACATTCTCATATGACCTCAGCATGTTTTTAAAACCTGTTGTGAAAGAACAGTGACAGACAGGCAGGAGAAAAATGCATTGACATCACTTCTGTGCTGGGCTGAGGCACAGGCATTACCAAGAGGACAGCCGCCTTTTCCTAATGAGCCCTGAAGACACAGCAGTGTGGAAGAGGCTCTGTCCCTGGAGCCCTTGCAACAGCTGACTGGAGTCAGAGGGTGGGGCAGCTGAGCCTTTGCTGACCTCCTTGGCTGCTGGAGAAATGGTCCCAGACACGCCTTAGGCGAGCACGCTTAGCTCACCCCAAGCAGCTGCTCTTCCTCTCCTTCCACATGTAGCATCAGGTGCACTTCGCTCACCTGCAGGAAATAGGGGCCATGATACCCTGCAGTCTCTCTGCCTCTCCCATCTGGACCACTGCAAAGACTTCCTAGTCTTTCTACTACTTTCCCCCCGACCTTCGCCAAGCCACCCTTTGCATGAAGACTGTCAAATTTGTAAAGCAAGCTTAGAATGTGTACATCACTGGTTTGAAAGTCTCCACTTGTTCTCATTGAGTGGAAAATTCATTCTCCTTCACTTTCAGGAGAAGAACACTTGCATCCTGGCCCCTGCGTTTTCTCCAGTTTTACCTCCCATCCCTTCCCTGCTTCCCAGGTGACTCAGTGCTAAAGAGTTCCCCTGCCAACACAGAAGATGCAGGAGGCATGGGTTTGATCCCTGTGTCAGAAAGATCTCTGGGAGGAGGGAATGGCAATCCACTCCAGTATTCTTGCCTGGAGAATCCCATGAACAGAGGAGCCTGGCGGGCTAAGGTCCATAGGGTCTCAAAGAATTGGACATGACTGAACACACATACACACCCCTTCTCTGCTACTCACAATGTGCCGGCTAGTTTCTGAGACAGAGGCTTTTTCACAGCTCAGTGGCTTTGCATGAGTTGTTTTCTATATCTTTCATGCTTCCACAACTTCTCCCTTGAGGGAATCTCCCCCTTGTCCTTCAAGATCCAAAGTCAAACATTATTCCACAGTAAAGACTTCACTGATCCCCCTGGCCACCAAAGCTGGAGGGACTAATTCCCTATCTTCCTCTCACTTTCTGAACAGCTCTATAAGGGAGGCAGTATAGCTCAGTGACTAACAGGATGCACCCCATAGTAGGTTACACATGCTCATTGCCTGACCTTGATCAAATTACCTAATCTATGCCTCAGTCTCTTCCAACTGCAAAACAAGAGGACTAGCAGTAAATATGACATAGGGTTCCTATGAGGAGAAAATGTGTTAAGCAGTTAAGATGCTCAGAAGAGCATCCCATTCACAATAAGTGCTCAGTAAGTATTAGCAATTATTTTTATATCCACTAAAAGTTTAATACTCTCATCATCTGTTTAGGTGCCTCTCTCTCCCTGTCTAGAGAAGAGGGTGGGGACTATTTCTTATTCATGCTTTTATTCTTCATGCCTAACAGTTTTAGGTAATAGCCTCTCAATAAATGTTTATGGAATAATTTGGTTATTTTCTAGGCAGTAAAATATCCTCATGACTTCAGAGATTATATCTCAAGGAACTTTATTTCTTTCTTTCACTCTATGGAAAGGAAAACATCACACGAATCCATAAAATGATACCCTGAACAGAGACATTTGAAGTTAATCTTATGAGTCTCTGTGTGAAGTAGGAGCCTGGAAGCCTGATCAGAGTCTTTGTTCTACCAGGACTGTGTGTCTTTAGACAAATCACCTTCATTCATTTACTCAATATATCCTTGTTGAATATCAATGATGTGTTAGGAACTGTTTTAGGGGCTGGAGAGAAAACGTCACACAAGGTTTGTGACTGGCAAGATTTCTATTCTCATGGACCTTGTTCAGAGAAGGAAAGTGCATTCAGCAATGAATAAGAGAAAGAAGAACAAAAAGTTGGAGAGTTGTATGTTCTATGATTTAAATGAAACAAGAAAACATGTTAGAAAGTGTCTGGGAAGGCTACAATTGAAAAGTAAGTCAAGGAAGGTTTCTCTGAAGGTCAACAATAACATTTAGACTTGAGCTTGAGACTTGGGGGAGGAACATTCCGGGAAATAAGGAGCAGCTACTACAAGAGTTCAGTGTGAAACTTGAGCTTGGAGTGCTCCAGGTATCAGAAGAGAACCTGTGTGCCTAGAACTTGGGGAGTGAGGGTAAGAGTTGGACCAGCCGAGGTCACTGAGGAAGGCAGGGGCCCCATAGGCAGAGGAAAGGATGCAGAGTTTGTACTCAGTGCAACAGGTTGTTATTGGCAGGTATTGAACAAAAGAGGTTTGATTCACATTTTCAGGAAATTATATTGTTGTAGAGAGAATGGATTATGAGGGAGGTGGAGGCAGGAGAAGAGGCAATGAGACTAGGTAAGAGGCTATTCCATTAACACAGGTGAAAAGAAAGAGCATCAGTTCAGATGGCATGTGTGGGGAAGGAGTTGATGAACCAGAGTCCTGATACTGATCAACTGAATGTAGGGACAAGGGAAAGAGGAGAATCAAGGACGGGTCCTAAGTTTTTGCCCAGAGTATTTGAGGCAGTCCTGTTGGCAACATATTCCACAGCCAGTAGTACAACTCGAGTCCAAATTCACGGTGACAGGGAAGGCTACAGTTATTGCCTACGACAGGCAGACAAGGTATAGATTGAAGGTGAGAGATTCAAGTCTTGTCTTCAAATTGTTAGGTTTGAGATGCCCAATAGATATCCAAGAGCAAAAGACAGAAAGTTAGAGTTTCAGTGCTTGAGTTCAGTGGGAGAGGTGAGGACTGTAGATATGCAAGAAGTGGCATTCAGATGAGGTCAACGAGGAAGAGGATTGGATGTAGCAACATGGTGACCTTGAGGGGATCAGTTTCACTGTTCATCTCTTGGTCCCAGTTTGTCTATGTTTAAAATATAAATGAAATTATTTTCAAACATTTTTAAAGCAGAAGTACTCTTTTCTTAAAGCATTAAAAGAGTCCCAGGATATGAAACAACAAAATCAGAACAGTTGTAGGTGAAGCAGGGGCTTTAAGGACTTCTGCAGTCCCATCTCTGCCCTTGCAGTTGACACAAAGGCAGCTCTAGCTTCTTGGAAAGAAGACCCAAAACTACTAGGCTGGAGTTCTGTAAAGGACTCTTTGGCCAAGAGACTCTAAATGGGAAGGTGTAAGCAGCTCTCATTCTGGTGAGCAGCAGGCCATCCACTAGTAGGAACTTCCTTACATGGTCATGAAGAATACAAACATCCCTGGATTATAGGTGGGAATGCTTAGAATCTTCCGTAATCACAGTTCATTCTGGTTTCTGAACCCAGTTCCTTCCAGAGTAGGCCATTGGCTGCTTAGGGGTGCACCCATTTGACTGGTTTGCCCGGATCCTGCCACGCTGCCACACCTCCAAAAAGCATCCAAAGCCCTTCCTTTGTTGCAAAATGATTCAGTGTCATTTCCATAAAATGTGGGGACCTGAGCCTATGTTCACACACGCACTCTGTGTATTCTGGGAGTTTTAAAGGGAGACATCCTTCAAAGGAACAAGCCTGCCAAAATAAATTCTTGGTTGTCTTAAACGAACCACCATGCATGACGCTGTTTGCATAATCCGTGTTCTCTCAAAGTTAGCTGTGGTGTTACTCCATTGGAAATAATCTCAAAATGGATGTTTAAGTGTGGTTCATGGGAGATGAGGAATAAAAAATAATGTGAAGGATCTTTACCACGTACCCTAAATAAACTGACAGAATGAGCTAAATTCTTAATTCATGGGGTGCCCGCTTGATGTCAGGTACTCTACTGGGCCTGGGCAAATGGTGGGGTGGATGTGAAAAGAGAATTTCTTGGGGACATCCCTTTTGTGTATCTGAATTGAGTCACCTTCCATCAGTTAGTTCCAAGACAGCTTGCAATCAGGCTGTTTGTTAGAATTTCAGGATTTTCCCAAGCAGCGCATTCATTCAGATTACCAAAATATGAGACCAAAAGTACCTACATCACAGTGGGAAAACAACCACACCTGACATCTATCTGCACAGACACTCAAGTGTATAAAACTCTGATACATATGAGATAGAGCATTCCTTTATCTCTTGGTTTGTGTGGCCTTTCTGTTTTCCTGTCATTTTCGCATTAAACTGTGTTGGCTGCTACCTTATGAGCCATTTTAGAGTTGTTTCGTTGTGGTGGTTTGTTTCTCAGCTTGCCCCCAAAACAAAGGCCAACCATGGGAAAACATCACCACGGCGCAGGTACAAGGGTGACTATTCCAAAGGAGTCCAGTGACTTTGCAGAATCACTATACCCACTGACCACTAGCTGATGTCTATTCTAAAGGAAAGCCAGTACAGTCAGAAGCTTTTAACAGGGAAGTGACAGAGGGAAACAAATACTTTGATGTAGGCCGCAAATGTCAGGGAATCTACATTGGGAAAGCCCTTCGGACTACTAACTGCCTGATCGCCTTATGTCATCCACCTCAAGGAACGCAAAACTTAGGCGAGACCATATCCCCCAGGCTGACCCATCAGCATGGTCACATCCCAGGAGCAAGTGAAGCTGGGTGATAGAATTTAGGGAAGAAGAAACCCTACTGTACCTGCCTGGAAGCCTGATGAGTGGGCAAGAGGTGAGAGGCTTATAAGTGGGATTATCTTTGCTCTGAGTTCACAGACAGCTCCCATTTGTGAGATCCCTTCTTTACAATCTACATTCAATGGCTCTAGAAATACTATTATCTCACAACCACCCTATAGGGGTGTGTATATATTAATATTCTTGTTCGATAGAAGTGGCCCAGAGAAGTCAAGTTATGTGAGCCAGGCTACAGAGCAAGTCACAGAACCTGGATATTTACCTGTTTCTCAATGCTATGGTCCTAACTGCCCCGCCATCTGGGCATACACGAAGCAGGAGCAAGGCTGAGATCTGAACCAGGTCTCATTTCCTAAAGCTGTCACCTGACATCCTTTTGCCATATGTTTAGATCTTGGGTTTATGCCTGGTGTTTTGATGTTTGAGTGCCTTCCTCCTTTTCTTTCATCTTTTTGCAGATTTGGTTATGAAGATATTCCTCTTGGAAAGTATCTGGTTTGGCAGGTTCCCATGGCCACTGGGGATTCAACTTGAAGGGAAGCGCTAGGAAAATATTTTTTATGACTGAAATAGAGGGAAAGGACCCCATTCAGACTGGATTCCACCAAAAAAAGCCCTCCCCAGGTTTTGTGAGGGATAGGGTAAGGGGCTGGAAGTGGTACATAGAGCCCCCTCCCCTGGGTGGAAGGTGAAATGCACTGTGTCTGTTTGAGGTTAGCTCTGCTCATTTGTAGCCTGAGATTAATGGACCACAGATCCTCATGCAGTGGTGATAGAGATCACACCCAGATTTGCATCTTAATCCTTGGAGTTGAGCAAACATCAAAAGGCTCAGCAGGTTGGCTCAGATCATTAAGATAATGATTAATAGCAGGCTTGTTTATGGCACTTCCATCTCCAGAGCTCGCCATTGCCTTTACACAGGAGACACTGTTGCATGAAGATTAAAAACAACAACATTGAGAATCCAATGAGTTCCCCCTAATAAATCAATCTCTCCACAATCTTTCACTCCAGCTCCCCTCCTGAACACCTCTGCAATGTAATCTCCTCTTATTCCACTGATTCAAAAGCCATTTTGCCCTTGTAAACCAGAACATTTCATAGAATAATGGACTGTATATGTTTCTAATCCATATTATGTCAACACTAACTGTATATACCTCTCCCTCTAGATCCAGAAAACTCAGAGACAAGACCATTTATGACTCATCTTTTTATTTGTGGCACTTAGTCCAGTGTCCCAAACATCATAGATGCTCAATTAAATATTTGCCATCTTGTTAAATTTATGATGTCACAAACAGAATAGTTTTCTCTCAGACAATCAGGCACAGCGCCCTTACTCTACAGAGGAGACTGAAGTCCAGAGAGTGGACCTGGATTATCCAAGGTCACTAGTGAGTGGAGGAGGCCTGAATCTAGAAACTCTGTCACTTGACTAACCTCTTACTTCTCTTTCCATACTATATATTAAAGCCTGGAAAGGACAGGTCAATCCAAGATCTCAACCCCTCATGAAATCTGCTATCAGGAAGTCTTGAACAACATGACCCAGTATAACCTCGTTACCAGATCTCTAAGCCTCTCTGATAACTCCCCAAGAGAAAACTCAACAGTACGGAACAGTCCTAGGATGGAATTATATTAGTCAGGCTTTTAAACTGGGGTTAAGGAGCAAGAATGTATTCTCCTTGTATTCCAACTAAATTTGAATCGAAATGGAGAAAAGTCCAATGAAAGTTCATAGTTTTTTAAAACATTTCCTAGGAATAGAAGTGGTTCTAAATAAGGACAGATGTTAACATCGCTTATGACATTAGGAAGTAATGGAAGCACCAGTAATTATTGCCTTTGTTCATTTGGTAACAAAAGGAAAGTCTCAAGTGGAAAAACAGAAGGATTTCTGGGCAGTTATTATTCAAAGAGCTTAAAGAAATGAACTCTTATCCTTCCAATCTGATTCAACCAAAAACGTCTCCGATTGTTCCTAACATGAAAGAAAAGATTAGTAAGTTTTACTTTGGAAGTCTTAAGCCTTGAAAACAGATAGTCCATATTTCTGTCTCAAATTATCAGGCCTGTGCTGGGGCCTAACATCCTGGTCATTGACCCCAGGCAGAATGATCATTCCTGTAAATGGATGGCTTTGTGCCCAACAGTATACTTTCTCTCCAGCCTCTCTCTTGCAGTCTACCAAAGGAACAATATGATGAGGCTAACTGGATAATGAGAAGATCAGGCTCATGAATTTGGCCTTCTTATCCCCAGAACCTCCTCAGCTGAGGATTCACAGCAGGTCTCATTTCTAAATGTTGCTGTGGAGCAGTTAAGATGTTTAGTAGGGTGGCACAGGACCAGTGGTAAATGTGCTGGCTGGTTCAAACATGTCTCATTTGGGCGCTAGTGGAAGAAAGGCAATGACACATACCGACCGTTCTGCAATTCTTATGGGCCATGTCTCAACATTAGACCTGTGGCTGATTAATTTGGTAAAAAATAAATAACATTAATTTGGTGAGATACTGAACAATTTACTTAAATGATTTATTTGATTTTTTTAATGTAATTATATTTTTAATGGTCTTAAGCAACTCTGACCAGATGTTCTGGTTTTATCTGTATTCAAATTCTACTGTGTCACTACAAATGACCTGTTCCTGTTAGGTATCTCTCACCTTGAGAATTCTGATTCTCTACTGTTGCCTGAAGTGCTAGAACTTGCAAGTCTTTGTTTACACACCGCTGAGATTCTTATATAATGTGCTTTGACTGCCATGACTTCATGAAAGAGAGATCTTCAGGAAAAGAGAATTGCCACCTAGCAGGGAACAGAGGGGGCTTCCCAGGTGGTGCAGTGGTAAAGAATCCGCCTGCCAATGCAGGAGATGCAAGAGAAGTGGGTTCAATCCCTGGGTAGGGACGATCCCCTGGAACTGGAAATGACAACCTGCACCCGTATTCTTGCCTGGAAAATTCCATGGACAGAGGAGCCTGGCAGACTACAGTTGCAAAAAAGTGGGACATGACTGAATGACTGTACACAGCACAGGCCAGGAAACAGAGAGAAAATTTTCAGTGTTTATTAGGGAAATGTGTGAATGAGAGAAAACAATAAGAAAAATGATAATTTCAGACAAGAAAAAACAAGATGTGTCATTTCCAACATTGTATACTTTCTTGCTTGAGCAGCCAAAATATTCAGTGAACAGTTAATATGGTAGCCACTATTTCCAATTTTTAAGAGACTCGTTTATTTCACATAAATATCTGAAGGAAAAAAATGCATAAGTAATATAATTATCTTCCTTCATTCTCATCAGAAGAGAGAGCAGCATGTTATTGCAAGAGTCCAGCTTTAATGATCAGGCTTGAGTTCCAATCCTTGATCCACTCTCTGGGTGATCTTGGCTAATACTTTACTCTCTCTGAGCCTTCATGTCTTCATTTTTTTAATGGAATGGTAAATAGTTTCTCCACCCTAAGTGATACTCTAAAATTAGCTTTAAAAATATTAAAAACATGGGACATCCAGAGCATGTAATGTCTCTTTTTTTCTCCTTCTCCTGAAGTCTTTGGTTTCATATTCTTTAAAAAAACAAACAAACAGAAGTCCTGAACTAAATGGATTCAAATGTGTGCTATCCTTGTTTCTAGTGCCTTAGCCAAACTGAAGGATGATTCCATCGTTAATGAAAACAGGTCATTGTGAGCAGCATGGCCCATTCATCCACTAGGCAATCTATCAGAATGATCAGTATGACTGATCACTCCACTTATTTTATGGTAAGACTTCCTTGCTGCTGAAGAACCCCAGATAAGACTTGGTTCTGAGATAAGAGCGTATCCTTGAGGGTACCCGGGTCATAGTGTGTGTGAGAGGGTGCTATCCCCACACAGCAGGAGCACCTGTGTGTTCTGTGGGGCAAGGTGATTGTGTCTACGTGTGTGACGTGTGTCAGGATTTGGTTTGTGGAATCTTTTTGACTGCCACCATATTTTTGAGTAGATTCCTCAAAATAGTAACAGCACTTAGATCCTGACCCTCTTTCTGGGGAGAAGAACTTGGATGGTCCTCATGGGACTGCTGCTGCTACTGCTGCTGCTGCTTCCCTCTCCTGGACCTCTTCACAACCTCCGTCCAAGCATTTGTGGACATGGACATGTACGTGTATGTGTACACACTATGCTTAAAAATCACGGTGAACTGTTTATAGCTTCCTGAGATACGTCGCGTTATTTCACTGGCACTCCTCAGCTGTGCTGGTCCCTCTTCTTGGGACTCTTGACAGTCTCTCACACCCACTCACATCCTTATGGAATCAGCTGGGGTGGAACCTCCTCTCGGAGCCTTATCTGACTTTGTCAAGTTTGGTGGAGGCATCCCTTTTCCTATTCTTCCTGAACACATTTTCTTTTTTTAATTATAGCATTTTCGCACTATAGGTTAATCACCTGTTTATGAGCCTATCTTCCCAAATGAACAGTCAGTTTCTTGAAGACTCGGAGCATGTTTTATTTATCTCAGCATCCACTGGGCTCAGCATAGGGCCTAGTATCTCAACATATATTGAACGAATGAATGAATGAGTGAGTAAATAGATGGTTTGGGGTACAGGGCCAGGTCAAAGTGTAGTTACAGCCCCAAAATACTAAGAGCTTTGTAAGTCAGTGCATGAGGGATCTTACTCAGTAACCCATTAAATCATTAGGACTTCCGAGAGTAAATAACTCCCTAAGACAGGTGCTCCGGCTTATATAGTATGCGATAGTTGAGTGGCTAATAGATCAAGTAACTTGTCCACTTTCCTGGAGTGAAGTTTTGGGCTCACCTCCATTCAGAAGGCTTAGTACATGATGTTACATGCCTCCTTCAGTGGAGTTAAATTAAGCTTAATATCTTATGACTCAAGAGTTTGCACACCAAGGCTTGGCACTTAATATTGTAATTACTCCTTTTGATTAGAACTACCTTTCATAAGCAAATCGACGCAGTGATTTGACAAGCTTGAGGAATTGTGTTTGGAGCTCACCCTACGAGTTCCACAGGGACCTGTAATCATAGTAATTACTGTTGAAGCGAGATTCCAGTTCTCGATGTACCAGGAGGTGAGTGAGTAAGAGTCACAAGCTGCATCCTTTCCCATCTCAGGATAAGCTGTGTGGCTGAAAACAAGGGAAGTGGGGGTAAACAGTGTGATCAGCCATCAGCCCATAGGCTGTAGTGTTTCTCCTTTGACAGGGCTTGGCCTGTGTGGAACTCACTGCATTGAAATGGATTCTTTAACACACACTTGGTGGCACTTAGCCCTTCCGGTCCATGCTAGTAACTTTTGTGAATGAATAGATAAGGCAGACATGAATCCACACACTCTGTCCTTTGCGGGGTTCCCAAAGTACTCTTCCGCTGAATGTGGAAAATAGTAAAAGCAGGGTCTGTCATGACCCAGAAGGCTTGGCTCAGATTCATTGGCGCTCCAGTCAGTTGAAAGATCAAATATTCCCTGAAGGATGAGTTCAGAGCTCCACTGGAGGTGTTCAGAGTGCTCTGAGCTAGTTCTTAAAGGACAGATGCCACGCCAAGGACAGGAGCCTTATTCCAAACCACAAGAGAGCCTTGCGGCGAGAAATGCATTTGGCCTCCAACTGAGCCACTTTGCCCTTCTCTTCTATGGTCCTGGGGCTGATTTCACCAGGAGGCTGCTGCGAGTTCCAAATGCTGAGGAGGAACAGTTCCCAATGGGACTCACAGGGGGACTCCGAGAAATAGTTGTTTCTTTTCTTTTTCTTGTAGGGGTTGTTTATGTTAGGGGCCCCCCTACCATCTGGAAACATGATCTCTTAGGCACACACCCCACAATTATGGCTTCCCACTGTCTACAGTCTAGGGGTTCCCTCCCCACGCCCTCTACTTTTCCTTCCATCATCCACAGCCTAAAAATCCATTTAAAAATTAACAGCACAAGGAGGAAAGTGCCGCAAGACCCAGATTGTTAGCAGATGCTCAGGGGTGCTGGCAAGAGAAAAGGCAAGTGGAATAAGGCATTTGGAGGCCAGGGTTTCCTCCCGTGCCTTTCTAAAAGGCTGCATGCTTTCAGGTGAGGCACGATACACCTCCATCCACTTCCTCACTCATTCTCCCTTTCAACAGATATCCTTTGAGGAATAACAGAGTGTGCCAAGTCCACTGCTGGGTTCTGGAGCCACAATGGTGATGATAATGAACATTTATCGAGTGTTTACTACACGCCAGGCACTCTTCTAAATATTTTGTTTATTAACATGTTAACTCAGTTTAAAAAAAAAAAAAAAAAAAACAGCCATAGTTTTAATCCTCAGATGAGGAAACAGAGGCACAAAGAGGTTAGGAATTTTTCCCAGTGTCACATAAGCAGTAGGAAGAGGGATCAGGCCTAGATCCTTGGCAGTCTGATTTCACAGCCTAAGCCAGGAGTCCACACACTTTTTCTGTGAAGGGCTAGATAGTAAATATTTTCCCTTTGTGGGCCATCTGGTCTCTGTCGCAATTTCTCAGCTCTGCTGTCGTAGCAAAAAGCAGCCATAGGCAGTCCATGGCTGTGTTCCAAAAACGCTTTGTCGACACTGAAATTTGAATTTTATAGAACTTTTATGAGTTATGAAATATTTTCGTTGATTTCTTTTCAACCATTTAGAAAATGTAAAACCATCTCTACCTTACAAATCATGCAAATCAGGTCTTGGGCTATAGTTTGTTGATCCCTGGCCTAAGTTGTGCTGGCTCTCCATTAGTGAACAAGGATGAATTGCTATCCTAGTGGGCAAGCCATGCAGACTTAAACCCCACTAGAGAATCCTTCATCTACGCATGTGCTGCTGACTTTGTGTGAATCTCTCTACTTCTCATCCTCCATTCTCCTGTTGGCTAAATCATGTGTGCCTTTCGGATGCCAGCTGAGCTTCCACCTCTTTCCTTGCCACTCATCTATTTTATGCCCAGCCCCTCCTTGTTCCCGGCACTCTGTCCTCTCCTCTGTCACAGCTCTCTTATAGTCACCTAGTTACCCATCTGCTTCGGGAGGGCGGCGGGTCCCAACCATCCCAGCTTCCCTGGATTCTGATTGGATTCTTGGCACTGGTAGGCACAAAACACAATTAGTAGAATTGCAGGTGAGTCTCAAGAAAGATCAACGAAGAAGGGAACTTTCAACCTTTGGATTGAGCAAAGGAGTTCTCCAAGCCAACAAGATGAGGAAGTTTGCTCTGAAAAGAAGCAACTGTGTGTGACAAAATGCAGGGATGAGGAAAACAACGCAAATGGGAGTGTTCAAGGAATCACCAGGGGCTGGCAGAAATGCCAAAGGGAAAAGCTGAGCAGAGAGCATCTATATTGCCAAAGCTCTGATCCCCACAGGATGGATTAAGGGCAGTGAGCTTGGGAGTGACACGTTCAGACTTGTGCTCCAGAGCAGAGGTCAAAAAACTAGGGCCCACTGACCAATTCCAGCCCAAGATCCCACAGTGAAGAGGCAGCTGGAGAAGAATTTCAGGGGTGTGCAAGATCCCGCCTGTGTTCTTTCCCTCCACCACACTGCTCTTCCCCATCTGGACATCTAGACATGGACGGGGGCTGGCTGAACGTCTCGGGGACCCTGCCAGCCTAAACCCAACCCCAGCTGCCCCTGATGGACTTGGCCTTGGGGGAGGAGTGAGAGATAACTGGTGTAAGGCTCTCCGGTCTTGCTCCTTAGTGCATCAGTGGTGTGTAAACACAAAGCTCATGGCCTGTGTGCCACTGATCTTGCCATGATCTTTGGTTGTGCACCTATTTCTCCTTGAGTCTTTTGTCCTAATCTAAATATAGGCTACATCCTCTTGAAGGACCCTCATCATGATAAGATTCCAAGCATTGGAAGGATTCCGCATGCCATATTAAAATACCTGTGGCTCAACAATTTATAAGCGATGAGATTCCTGGAAATGGAGGAAGCAGAAAAGACATCACTCTCACCCTCAAGGTACAGAGGTGAGCAATGATCCAGGGCTTTAGGAAGGACAGGAGGATCCAGACCAGATTAGCTCTGAGGGCAGGGAGCTTGTTAAGGGGATTTAAAGTCTACCGTCTTAATAGTCCTTTGTAGTTCTTTGGCGCCTGGCTTTTCTTGAAGCTCAAAGTATTTTGCAAACATTAGCTCATTAATACCGCCAGCAGCCTTGTGAAGTGGGTAGTGTGAATGTCTTATCCCCACTTGGGATTCTTGAATTTGAGGGGAAAAGGGATTCTGGCTGGTGACCAGTGCCTGGTTGAAGAGAGGCCCCAGGGGTTGGACCAAATTTAATACTCATGTTTGTTTCTCATCCCACCAGAAGAACAGTGGATGGTGAGAGAAGTGCAAGCCAAATCTGGATACCAGTTGAAGCTAGACTTCTCCAGGTGTGTGAATTTGGACCAGTCCCTCAACTTTTGTGAAACTGAGTTTTCCCTTGGGAAAGGGGGGCTGATGATAAGAATTATAAATGTAATGTTGTTGTCCTACTGAGTAGTGTCTGACCCTTTTGTGAATCTATGGACTTTAGCCCACCAGACTCCTCTGTCCATGAGATTTCCCAGGCAAGAATACTGGAGTGGGTTGCCATTTCCTTATCCAGGGGATCTTCCTGACCCAGGGATCAAACCCATATCTCCTGTGGCTCCTACCTTGCCAGGCGGCTTCTTTACAACTGAGCCACCAGGGAAGCTGGTAAATATAAAATGTGTGTTAAAGTCATTTGATTATTGACGTTTCAGTCAATAGATCTAAGATATTTTTATTAAAGCTCACTATACATGTGGCTCAACATTATATGGGCTGTGTGTTCTGATGAGTGTTCTCTGAGGTGGGTGAGCAGGAGCCAGAAGGAGGTCCTGGAGACTGCACTGTCTTGAGCTTGAGCAGAAAAACCAGCCAACCAGCTGGAGTAAAGCTGTCCTGAGATAAAACCAAAGAAGGGGATGCATGGGAAAGGAGGATGACAGATGATTAGAAGTTCATTTCACCTAGGAGCCTCGGAAGGTTTGAGCAGGGAACCAACCTAGACAGATCTGCCGTGTGAAGATTAACTGTGATACCAGCACAGAGCACCAAAGACAGCAATGGTATTGGCAACTGATGGGCAAGATAATCCACTGTGGCATGGGAAGAAAATTTTTATAACATCTCTTTGCTATTTTCTAATTGTCATCCTTTGAAAAATTTACTTTTAGACATGACTTTTGAGTATATGTTTTAAAGGCAAATATATTTTTAAAATATGATATTTATGTGATATTCACACCAGAGAGTGTGAACGGCCCTTCGAGACTACCTAGTTTATGGTTGACTTGGTCTAAGTAAAATTTTAAAGTCACAATCTTAATTGACCCCCAAATGTGTCAGTGAGGATTCTTAGTTGCAAACAACAGAATCCACTCTGGCTAATTGAAGCAGAAAACAGATTTATTAAAAGACATTTAAAAGGATATCAAAATTCTTAGAAAATCTCAAGAAACAAATTTGTGGCTGTGCTTCCAGGAACAGTGTTCAAAACCACAATACAATGGATTATTGTTTGGCTGAAGAAAGAAACGAAGTACAGGTCCTGGCTACGACATCAACGAACCTTGGACACTTCATGCCAAGTGAGAGAAGCCAGTCACAAAGGCCCACATATTGTATGATTCCATTTATATGAAATGTCCAGAATAGGCAAATAGAAAGTTGATTCATAGTTGTTTAGGGCTGGGGGTGTGGGGAGGGTGGGAAGTTGGAAAGTGACAGCTAAGAGACATGAAGTTTCTTGGAGGGCTAATAAAAATGCTCTAAAACTTTAAATTGAGTCAATTGTATGATATGTGAATATATCTCAAAAAATTGTCACACACGCACACGCACTCCATAGAAAGGCTGATGAGAAGAGGATTATTACTGCCACCACTACCAATGCCAAATATAAGATGCCAAGGACTCAGCTTTAGCGCAGCCTCCACTCTCAGCATCCCTGGTGCCAGCCCCGCCTCAGGGACTCAGTCAAGCAAGCACTGGCTCCCCTAAAAATTTTGGACCTCTGTCACCGTTCACATGAGTACATGCGATGCCTAGGAAGATCCCATTGCTTCGGAATGCTCACTTCTAATTTGAAGTCCTGTTTGGATGTATCCAACTGATGAAGCCAAGAATACACTGTGATCTAACTTCCAGGTTTCCTGAAAATTGGATTTCTGATCATTACATTGGGAATCAGGAGAATGTCCCAGAGAAAGGTTAGTTGAAAGATGATGTGTAGGGAGGGATGAATAGGCAGAGTACAGAACATTTCTAGGGCGGTGAAACTACTCTGTATAATCATGGCTACATATCTTTATACATTTGTCCAAAACCTAAAAGGTACAACACTGAGACTGAACATTAATGTAGATCCTGAACTTTGAATGATAACTATGTGTCCATGCAGGTCCGCCATCTGTAACAAGCGTGCACTCTGATAGGGATAGCGATAATGGGGGAGTTTATGCTTGTTGAGGGCAGGAGGTCATGGGAAGGTCTTGGGAAATCTCTGTACCTTTTGCTCAATTTTACTGTGAATCTGAAACTGCTCTAAATAAAGCAGTTTATTTAAAAATACATAAAATTTAAACTGCTTTAAATAAAGCCTATTTAAAAAAAAAAAAAGCTGAGGGACAGCCACAAATATAATTAACATCCACTATTAAAATATACTGGGCTTCCCTGGTGGCTCAGACAGTAAAGAATCTGCCTGCAATGCAGGAGACCTGGATTTGACCTCTGGGTTGGGAAGATCCCCTGGAGAAGGGAATGGCAATCCTCTCCAGTATTCTTGCCTGGGAAATCCCATGGACAGAGGAGCCTGGCCGCCTATGGGGTCGCAGAGTCGGACATAACTGGGGGAATAACATTAACATGAAAATATATTATAGAGTTTCAGAATAACACTTAATGGAACTTGATAATTTTAAGGGCTCTCCTAAGAGTATTTTTTTTAACTCTAGATGTGAAAAGCAGCCACGTTATGTATCAAGAGTGGCAGGAGTGGTAAGGGGGAATGCACAGGCTTTAGAGTCTGGGTTTGAATTCACGCCTGCCCCTTATCAGCTGTCTGATCTCTGTAAGTCACTTAATTTCACTGAGCCTCACCTGAAAAGTGATAACAGCAACACCTACTTCCCAGGGTTTTATTTCTAGGACTAAGGCAATGAATGCTAAATACATCTTAGCTTCTTCCAGTGAAGTGAAAATCACTCAGTCGTGTCCAACTCTTTGTGACACCATGGACTATACAGTCCATGGAATTCTCCAGGCCAGAATACTGGAGTGAGCAGCCTTTCCCTTCTCCAGGGGATCTTCCCAACCCAGGGATCGAACCCAGGTCTCTCACATTGCAGGCAGATTCTTTACCAGCTGAGCTACCAGGGAAGCCCCCCAAAAAGGGAAAACAAACGTAATTATTTCTGTCAATTTTTATTAGATTACACTCAACTGTTATCCTGATTCTTATGTTTTCATAATTTTTAAAAGCTAAACTATTACTATATTTTATGCTTGAAAGTGAAAGTCGCTCAGTCATTTCCAAGTCTTTGCTACACCATGAACTATACAGTCCATGGAATTCTCCAGGCCAGAATACTGGAATGGGTAGCCTTTCCCTTCTCCAAGGGAACTTCCCAACCCAGGGATTGAACCCAGGTCTCCCAAATTGCAGGCAGATTCTTTACCAGCTGAACCACCACGGAAGCCTGCAGAAGTGAGCTCTAATTAATAGCCAAAATGTCATCTCATGGACCACCAGCTCCAGGAGTGGCACTGGACTCCTCATGACCTCCTCATCCTGTTATGGCATTCCAGGTCCCAACTCTGGTAACAGAAAGATAAGGGGGGAACTTCACATATTTTCCAGAAACTTCCAGTTTCAATTCACTTTGTAGGATTTGTCTCTCAATGCATGAGGCCCAAGTTCCATGTGGCTCTGGGGTTATTTAAAGCAAGACGAAAGTGAAAGTGTTAATCACTCAGTTGTGTCGACTCTTTGTGACTCCATGGACTGTAGTCCACCAGGTTCTTCTGTCCATGGAATTCTCTGGGCAAGAATACTGGAGTGGATAGCCATTCCCTTCTCCAGGGGATCTTCCTGACCCAGGGATCCAACCCAGCTCTTCCACATTGCAAGCAGATTCTTTACCATCTGAGCTACCAGGGGAGTAGGAAAAGTCAAGCCTGTTGATTCCCTAGCTAGTATCCTTAGCATTCTCCAGGCACCCTGTCAAATAACCAATAGAAATGCTAAATATTTCAGGGGCTCCCAGTAGTGGTATTCCATCTCTCCTGATTTTGTGTTCTGAATCTTTCTGATGCTCAGAACTTTCTTAATTTCTGATGGCCTCATTGGTAGGTCTTCTAACACCAAATCATGACCACCTTACTATTTTGGCAGTATTTGAGGATGACATGACATGAAATGCTCAAGTGTTAGGAGTCATTCAAATAGCCATAAAGATAAAAAACACTGTACCACAACAGAGCACAAAAATACTTTGATGTGTCTCCATCTGATTCATACTTAGCCTCTCAAAAACACACTCTTGATGTATTTGACCACATCACTGACTCTCTCGCTGTCTTCTTGGTGACAGTGATTTCCTTTGCTCTTAAATTCACATTCCTTGGTTTGTCAGTTAAGGCCTTTTACAGCAGGGCCTTACCTGCTTCTTTAACTCTATCTCCTACTTCCTCTCAGTCACATCCATGTGGTCAGCCACATCAAACCTCTGGCTTTTTCCTAACATATGTACTCAGTCTTATCTCAGTCTTATCTCCTTACTCAGGTGCACAGCTCCCTCTGCACAAAATTCTCTTTCCTTCTTCTTTACCCTAAGACCCACTTAACCCTAACTCTTCTGGAAGACTTCCTGCCTTCTTTAGGGAAAAGCAGAGGCTCTCTCCTGTTTCTTTCCGAAAGCACAGAGGCTTCATTCAATAGTCAGTTCACAAACATTCGCGGAGGGCCTCGTGTAGTAAACTCTGCACTGTGCTCCCACAGTCCCTATGCTTACATCTATTGCAGCAAGAGTCACGCTGGGAATCATTATTTGTTTACCTGTCTGGAAGGTGCAGCCTGGCGACAGACAGCCATGTGGATTGTTTGGTTAAGACAATGGCACTATTTCCTCTTTCTCCAGACCCACCCAACTACAGTGACCTCTGCCCTCTGTCTCTGAGCCCAGCCCAGAACACCAAGGGCCTTGGCTCCAGCCTCAGGGAATCCTAGGGAAGGCCACATACCAGTCCACTGCTTACCAGCCCTGTACCCTCTCCCTTGTGCATTAGTCTGGCCCACAGGACTGGGTTTCTATCTCAGTCCCTCTGACAAGCATGCTATTTCACTGTTGCCATGGAATCTATGTGTCTGGATTTTTCTACTTTACCTGGCTCATGCCAGTGGTAAAGACTTGTTCCAGGGAGCCCCAGTGGTGAAGTGGACCTGTTTGCCACTTAATCACTTAATCACCTGTTGGTGATTAAGAACGTTTCAGCTGATATTGTAATTGCCTATTCCAAGGGCCTGTGACCCTGTGCTGAATGGAGCATCGCACCTGGCATGCCTGGCCTCCTTTCCCCGCATGCTGACTTGAACTTCCCTCCTGGACTAGCATGTCCCTCTGGACTGGAGATTCCATCCTTAGATGTTTCTTCCAACTGGGAAGGCTGCCCTTGCCCAGGCAGCCTTTTCTTCCCTGACAAACTTTACTCAATAAGGACAAGTAGAAATGTGTGAGCTGAAGGTATGCCATGCCCCAGGGAGAAGCCAAGATAACAGGAAAAAGGGGCAATTAAAATAGCCACAGAGAAAGACTTCGGTGGTATTCCATTAAAAGGATAGGGAAAACATAAGAAAAGGGAATACTGTAACTGGATTTGAGAACTCTAAAAGAGCCAAAATATCAAGGTCTTTGAATGTAAAAAAAAAAAAAAAAAAAGCACTTGGGTTGCTTCCATGTCTTGTCTATTGTAAATACTGCTGCTATGAACAATACATGCATCCTTTTGAATTAGAGTTTTGTTTTCTGCAGATATACACAGGACTGGAATTGGTAGATCATGGGTTTCCCTGGTGGCTCAGATGGAAAAGAATCTGACTGCAGTGCAGGAGATCCAAGTTTGATCCCTGGATCAGGAAGATTCCCTGGAAAAAGGAATGGCTACCCACTTCAGTATTATTGCCTAGAGAATTCACATGGACAGAGGAGCCTGGTGGTCTATAGTCCATGAGGTCGAAAAGAGTCAAACATGGCTGAGTGACTAACACACACACACACACACACACACGGTATTTCAAATTTTTACTTTTTTTAAGGAACTTCCATACTGTTGTCCATAGTGGCTGCACCAACTTACATCCCCACCAACAGCATATGAAGGTTCTCTTTTCTCTACATCCTACAGATAATATTTATTGTACAGTGTGAAGTAATAGCTCATTGTGTTTTTGATTTGCTTATCTCTAATAATTAGCCATGTTGAGCATCTTTTCATGTGCCTGTTGGTCTTCTACACATTTTTTGATTAGGTTGCTTGCTTTTTCGGCATTGAGTTGAATGAGTTGTGCGTCTGTTTTGGATATTAACCTGCTACTGGTTGCATCATTTGCAGATATTTTTTCCACCATTCCATAGGCTGTCTTTTCATTTCATTGATGGTTTCTTTTGCTGTTCAAAACATTTTAAGCTTGATTAGGTTAAAAAAAAAAATGACATGAAGAAATGAAGTAACTTAACTTGCCTTGAGACTAGAAACTGAAAGAATGCTCATCAATAGGGAAATGGTTGAGTAAATCATGATTTCTCTTAGCCGTGAACTAACAGTCATTGTAAAGAATAAATTCAAACTATAACAGTTGAGTTGCTGCTGCTAAGTCACTTCAGTCATGTCCAACTCTGTGCGACCCCATAGACAGCAGCCTACCAGGCTCCCCCGTCACTGGGATTCTCCAGGCAAGAACACTGGAGTGGGTTGCCATTTCCTTTGCCAATGCATGAAAGTTAGGAAGGGATTTTTCTAGAGGCCACGTTGAGTGAGAAAAGCCAGATACAGGTAAGTGTGTATAATATGATCCCACATTTGTTTATCGATGAAATAAACCTCTTATCTGTATATGTGCATATATATTCATATATATACACTAACCAGCATAGTATGGTTCCATTTCAGAAAAAAAAAAAAATAGAGCCCTATGCATGTGTCTTTATATTTGATTGTGTCTGAATGAGAAAAGAGAAAATGATGGAAAGATTGACATTGGTTTGTTGACCTTGGCTATCTAGAAAGGAAGAGAGAGATTAGTGTGGGCAAAGAGAGCTTTGGGGCATTGGTCTTGTGATAAGCATGTGTTGCTTTCATAATATGAAACCATCAAGTGAAGAAAATTATTTATAAGAAATAAATATTACCCACAGTTACATGTGGCCCACATAGCTTCACCTCAGTGTTAAATTGTGAAGAAGGAAAGAGTGGTTTACACTTCCACGGCCCCCCTCTCCCATGCACTACACCTGGGCTTGGATCCATAAAGGACTTTCACAGGTCATTTGTTTCTGGGATATTCTCAGCTTCACTGTTATGTAGGATCATTTATATTTTAATTATGATTTTTCCAGACACTATAGGTCACATGTTAAGGCCAGGCAGAAGGCACCAAGTGAAAGTGAAGTGTTAATCGCTCAGCTGTGTCCAACTCTTTGCGACCCCGTGGACTGTAGCCCACCAGGCTCCTCTGTCCATGGAATTCTCCAGGCAAGAATTCTGGAGTGAGTTGCCATTCCCTTTTCCAGGGGATCTTCCTGATCCAGAGATCAAAGCCAGATATCCCACATTGCAGAAAGATTCTTTACCATCTGAGCCACCAGGGGAGTTAAGAGAGAAGACTGAATAGCAGTTCAGAGTTTTGGACTCCAAATTCAGTGCTCTCATATTGAGGGTCTAAAATTGTGTAACATAGAAAAACATTTTAAAAGACCAATTTTTAAAAAACTGTAAGAACTAACTTAATGAATATATTGACAGCTTCTATAGGTACGAAGCATCATTATTTTAATAAGCCCTTAGCTTCCCTTTTGCCTATCATTAGGGTACGATGCCATCAGTTATGTGAGTAGTGGATCCTTGATTATAGCCTGACACATTCATTCAACAAACATTTACTGAGCATCTAATACATGCCCAGCACTCAGTTGGGTGCTGGCTCAGCCTTATAATCTGAACAAACAAGCTTCCCACGGGCATCTGGCCAGGAGTGATTAGTACATGACTACACCATTCGTCCTTTTAAAATTAAAGAGACTGTTTTATTAAACATGAAAGTTTAGGAAACATTAAAGGCTTTTTATTTCAGAAGGACTCTGAATCAGAAAATACTTAAAAGAAATAAGCACCACTCAGAGAAATATAGACTATAAATAAGTCCAGCATGAATGAGCATGATGAATGGCGACTAAAACTAGCATTTTGAGGGCACGCTATTGCCAGGCACTTTACATGTGTCATTATAATAAGTGCTCACAATAACCCTATATGGAGGGGACTGTTATTATTAAGTTTGCCAGAGAGGAGACTGTAGCTCAAGAAGATGTGAAGGAATGTTCCCAAGGTCACAGAGAAAGCTTTAGTGCCAGGATTCTAGTATAGACATGCCTTAACTGCAGACATCATGGATTTCTTTTACTACTTTGCCCCACTGGCAAAGGAGACTGTTCCTCTAAAGAGCTCATCAGGTTTCCAAGGCCAAGGTGAAACAGTGGTTACGTGTCCCCATCACCTGGGCCACGTGTACCAGCTAGTGGTCCCTTGTTAACACTAGAATAATAACACTAACGTTTACTGATGCTCCATCACCTGCCAGGCTCCATTCTCGATACGGTTCTATATTCTTTACACAGATCATTTCCAACCCTCACTGACAACGTGCCCTCCTGGCTGCTTCACTTGTCAGCCTACAGCCTCCTTCAATACAGTCATCAGAAGAGTCTTTTTAAAACTCAAATCAGATCAGTTCTCTCTTCTGATCAAAATGCTCAAATGGCTTGTAGGTCTTACACATTCTCCCCATCTCCTTTGACTTCATGTCTCACTTCTCTCCCTTTACTATCTTGCCTCTTGCCCTTTCACTGTGTGAACTTGGTATCATAACTGATCTGATTTTTTTAATTAAATTTAAAAAATATTTTTAAAAAATTTGGTTAGAAAATTGTGGTGCTAGTGGTAGAGAATCTGCTTGCCAAAGCAGGAGACATAAAAGTCTCAAGTTCGATCCCTGGGTCAGGAACATCCCCTAGAGAAGGAAATGGCAACCTATTCAAGTATTCTTGCCTGGAAAATTGCATGCACAGAGGACCCTAGAGGGCTATGGTCCATGGGGTTGCAAAAGAATCAGTCACAACTGAACAACTGAGAACACATACACTACGCATTTTAAGCCTCCTTGCCATTCCACAAACACTCAGGGACATCCCAGTGCTAAGGCCTCTGCACTTGCTCTTCCCTCTGCCTGGAACACTTTCCACCAGATATCCAAGTCTCTGCTCTTCTTACCAACTTCAGGTCTTTGCTCCAATGTCATCTTCTCAATGAGCCCCCTGCCTCACTGACTGCTTTATTTAATACTGCATACTCCCTCTTCTCAGATATGCAGATGACACCACCCTTATGGCAGAAAGTGAAGACCTAAAGAGACTCTTGAAAATGAAAGAGGAGAGTGAAAAAGTTGGCTTAAAGCTCAACATTCAGAAAACTAAGATCATGGCATCTGGTCCCATCACTTCATGGCAAATAGATGGGGAAATAGTGGAAACAGTGGCAGACTTTATTTTGGGGGGCTCCAAAATTACTTCAGACTGTGACTGCAGCCATTAAATTAAAAGATGCTTACTCCTTGGAAGGAAAGTTATGACCAAACTAGACAGAATATTAAAAAGCAGAAACATTACTTTGCCAACAAAGGTCCGTCTAGTCAAGGCTATGGTTTTTCCAGTAGTCATGTATGGATGTGAGAGTTGGACTATAGAGAAAGCTGAGCACTGAAAAATTGATGCTTTTGAACTGTGGTGTTGGAGAAGACTCTTGAGAGTCCCTTGGACTGCAAGGAGATCCAGCCAGTCCATCCTAAAGGAGATCAGTCCTAAATGTTCATTGGAAGGTCTGATGTTGAAGCTGAAACTCCAATCGTTTGGCCACCTGATACGAAGAACTATCTCATTTGAAAAGACCCTGATGCTGTGAAAGATTGAAGACAGAAGGAGAGGGGACAACAGAGGATGAGATGGTTGGATGGCATCACCAACACAATGAACATGAGTTTGGGTAAACTCTGGGAGTTGATGATGGACAGGGAGGCCTGGTGTGCTGCAGGTCATGGGGTCGCAGAGTCAGACACGACTGAGCAACTGAACTGAACTCCCTCTTCCCAGTACCCATATTCCTGCTCCCAGAATTTTCTCCAACATCACTAATCACCTTCTATAACATTTGCTTACTGTGTTCTTCCCTGCATGTTACCCTCTTCTAGAATGTAAGAACCATCAGGGCAGACATGTTTGTTTTATGTGTTCCCTGAAGTATTCCCATCACTGACAGCAATGCCTGCCACATAGCAGACAGTCAATTGACACTGCAGAACTGATAGATAAACTCTCTCACCAACCCGGTAAGGATGACTGTTACTATTCTGTTCAGAAACTCACCATCAGTCTTTTATGCACAAAATCAACAACGGTAAAGCAACAGAGCTGGGATTCAAAAACACCTTGTCTCCCCCTCAGGGAAGACAGTAAAGAAGAGGAAGTACTCTTGTACAATCTCCTGTACTGGACTCTCTCAGACCACACTCCCCTCCAGCAACCACGACCAGCTGCCAAGACATCAGAAAAGTGTGGGAGTAACTGGGTGAAGACCTCCTCCACCATTGCTGTTGGTCCTGCCACCCATCTAGGAGCTCAAGCTGAGAAGCAGGCTGTGATTCTGCTTCTAGGAAAGAAATTTAAAAATGGATGCTAAGAACACATGAGACTGTTACAGAGGTGAGCCCAGGGGTCAGAGTGCTTTGAATCTCTCACATGAAGGTTCTTTTTACATGTGTGTGTGCTCAGAAGCTCAGTCATGTCCGACTCTTTTGTGACCCCATGGACTGTAGTCCACCAGGCTCCTCTGTCTGTGGAATTTTCCAGGCAAGAATACTGGAATGGGTTGCCATTTCCTCCTCCAGGGGATCTTCCTAACCCAGAGACGAAACTCACATTTCCTAGGTCTCCTGCATTGACAGGCAGATTCTTTACCACTGCACCTGGGACGCCCTTTTTATATATACTTAATGGTAAATATGAAAACTGACAGGTGTGATAATATCGGCTCTGCTGGAGAAGTTCCTGTTTGCCCAACACCAAGTGCTGCAGTTAAGGCCAACACACATCCCCATTCTCCCTCTGACATTAAACACCCCAGGGCAGTGAGGACTGACATTGATCACTATAAGGCAAAAAGCCAGCACAGCCTGCAGGAGATCATACCTGTGCGTGCCATTTGTCTACTTCTTTTTATACATGCATCACCTGCCTTCTCTTTCCGAGGCCCTGTGCTTGGTCCTGAGGCCACATTATTGAAGCCAACAACTGCTTCCAGGGCATTGACATTCTTACAGGGGGACAGACCCACAATGAATGCCATGTAACTGTGGTTTGAGAGAGAGAGGAGCAAGCAGCTGATGAATCTCAGTTCTGGAAGGCTTCTAGAGAAGATAACACTTAAGTCAATGAGGTTCCCCTTGGAGCACATGGATTGGCAGGACTTAAGAGTGCTAAATTAGGCTCTGAGCCTGCAACCTCCAAAGAGGAAACACGGCGACTCCTACACTGCATGTACCTGGAACAAATCCCTGAGAAGCAGGTGGCCTAGAGGTACTTGTTGCAAACTAGGGGTTAATGATTAGCTAGGCCCAGAGTGTCCTGCCCTGTCCTAAGCTCAAGGAATTCCTAACAGCAACTGCAATATCCATCATGGATTGATCCAGGAGCCAAGCCCTATACTGCACTTTTCATTCGTTATCTAGTTTAATTGTTGCAATAACTATTTCACAAACAAGGAAACCCAGGCTCACAGAAGTGAAAGGCTTTACGTAGAAGCCTTGGAGCTGCAGGCAGTACGAGAATCTGGGATTTAGGTTTCAAAATCCAGTACTCTTTCCAGAATACAAGGCACTTCTGGCTTCTGTTTAATGCTGACATTGCTCTTACTCTCAGCTGTGAGACCAGTGTCTTGGGGAAGTTGGAGCAGCATCTGCTACCATGGGGCAAAACAATGACGAATAGAATTTTGTGGTGAGGGTGACTTAGGCTCCAGTCTCAACTCTCATTAACTCCACTTGTAACCTCAGGGAAATCACTTTACTTTCTTGGAGACTCAGGTTTTCCTTTGGAAAAAGGATGCCATGGTAGTATTGTGAGGCTTCAGTGGAATGAAGTCCACGACGTACCTCGAACCTAGCAGGCAGTCAACCAAGCATCACCTGTCTCCTGGAGAACTCTGTGCTGAGGCTTCTTGGACAAAGTTCTGCTTTGGGAGCCAAGTGAAGATGGACAATGATCCCACGTACATGAGTTGTCATCATGGCCTCCTTGAGCTATGCTTTTTTTTTTTTTTTTTGCTGTAAAGAGAGAAATTAAGCACTATCTGGGATCTATCATTCTTGAAAACAAACTACTTATGATTAGAATGCTCTTCACATTTCCCCAAGTCACAGCAGACATATTAGGAGTGTGGACCACTGCCCAATCCTGCCTCCAAATTCAGCTGAGTTCTTGATTTTGTGACAGATTGTCAGCCATCCACCACACACTCTTCACAGCCAAAGGTGTCTGACCCTGAGTAACTACTGAGGGAATACGATGATTTCCTGCATAGGAAATATAGTGTGAGCCCCACTGTAATTATGATGGAAACTGTGAGGTATAATCACCAAGCAGGCTGCACAAAGGACATTTGTTGGCACTTTCAGGGCAGCCTGGGTACTTGTTGTCAATCAGCAGCCAGCAAGTCCTTTTATCACATGAAGGAGATTGATCAATTAGGATTGATTCTAATTGATCTAATTTAAAAAAAAACTTTTTTCTTCTTAAATGAATGTAGATTCATAGGCAGTTGTAAGAAATAATACAGGGAGATGTGTAATGCACCTTTTACCTTATTTTCCTCAATGGTAACATCTTGAAAAGCCATGGTGCGGTATCACCACTAGGATCTTGACTTCGACAGGATCAGGATACAGAACTTTCCATCACTACAAGGATCCCTCACGTGGCCCTTTTATAGCGTACTCACTTCCTTCTTGCCGCCACCCTTTTTAGAATCCCTACCAAGCATTGATCTGTTCTCCAGTTCTACAATTTTTTGCATTTCAAGAATGTTAGATAAATGGAATCAAACAGTGTATATGACCTTTAGAATTGGCTTCTTCCCTCACTATGATACTCCAGAGGATTCATCCATGTTGTTGCCTATATAAGGAGTTCCTTTTGGGTAGCAGTCCATGGTGTGGCTGTACCACAGCTTGTTTACCCACTCACCTGTTGAAGGATAATTGGGTTGTTTCCAGTTTGGCACTATTGTGAATAAAACTGCTATGAACATTTGTCTACAGGTTTTTGGGTAAACACAGGTCTTCATTTCCCTGAGAAAAGTATCCAGGAGTGCTGAAATATATGGTCTTGACATATTAGATTTTTTAAAAATTGCTGAACTGTTTGTCACTGTGTCTGTACTGTTTTACATTCTCACCAGCAAAATATGAGTGATTAATATCTTCACATCCCATCTCTTCATGGGAAATAGATGGGGAAACAGTGGAAACAGTGTCAGACTTTATCTTTGGGGGCTCCAAAATCACTGCAGAAGGTGACTGCAGCCATGAAATTAAAAGACGCTTACTCCTTGGAAGGAAAGTTATGACCAACCTAGATAGCATATTCAAAAGCAGAGACATTACTTTGCCAACAAAGGTCTGTCTAGTCAATGCTATGGTTTTTCCAGTGGTCATGTATGGATGTGAGAGTTGGACTCTCACATCTTCACATCGCCGAAGAATGGCTGCTTTTGAACTGTGGTGTTGGAGAAGACTCTTGAGAGTCCCTTGGACTGCAAGGAGGTCCAACCAGTCCATCTTAAAGGAGATCAGTCCTGGGTGTTCATTGGAAGGACTGATGCTAATGCTGAAACTCCAATACTTTGGCCAACTCATGCAAAGAGTCGACTCATTGGAAAAGACTCTGATGCTGGGAGGGGTTGGGGGCAGGAGGAGAAGGGGACGACAGAGGATGAGATGGCTGGATGGCATCACCGACTTGATGGACATGGGTTTGGGTGGACTCCAGGAGTTGGTGATGGACAGGGAGGCCTGGTGTGCTGTGGTTCATGGGGCCGCAAAGAGTCCGACACGACTGAGTGACTGAACTGAACTGAACTGAATATCTTCATATATGTGTATCCCTTTTATTTCCCTTTTCGTATATCCCTTTTATTCCCCTCCCCCTTTATTTTGCTTTCTTGTGCTGGCTAGAACTCCAGCACTATAAATGCTTTATAAAATGATTTGAGAAGCATTTCCTCCTCTTCTGTTTTCTGGAGGGTGTTGTATATAACTGGGGTTAATTCTTTAAATGTTTGGTAAAATTCTCCAGTGAAACTATTTGATCCTGGAGATTTTTTTTTTCTTTTTTAGCTTCTAACTTACAAATTCAATTTGCTTAATAGCTGTAAGGCTACTAAAATTGTCTATTTCATACTGAGTGAGTTGTGGTGCTTTGTATTTTCACCTTGTAATTTCACCTGTAATTTTCATGGTCTGTAATGTTACACTGTTTCATTCCTGATACTGATTATTTGAATCTTCTCCTTTCCCCTGCCTCTCTGCCAGTTTTGCTAAAATTTTTCTCAATTTTATTCATCTTTCCAAAGAACTAGCTCTTTATTTCATTGATTTTCTCTATCATTATTTTCCACTTTCAATTTCTTTGGTTTTTGTGATTGTCTTTGTTATCTACTTCCTTCTACTTGCTTTGGACTAATTTTGCTTATTTTTCTTTAGATTATTGATTTGAGCCTTTTCCCCTTTTCTAATTTATACGTCAGTGTTGTAAGTTTTCATTTCAGTACTGTTTTAGCTGTGTCCCACAATTTTTGATATGTTGCATTTCCATTTGCACTCAGTTCAATGTATTTTTTAAAATTTCTCTTGAGAGTTCTTCTTTGACCCCTGGATTATTTAGAAGTATATAACTTAGTTTCAAAGTATTTGGAGATTTTCCTCTAATCTTTCTGTCATTGACTTCTACTTTGAGTCCATTGTGGTAAGGGCATACATTCTATAGTATTTCTGTTAAGTTTTTTGAGGTATGATGCTAAAGCTGAAACTCCAGTACTTTGGCCACCTCATGTGAAGAGTTGACTCATTGGAAAAGACTCTGATGCTGGGAGGGATTTGAGGCAGGAGAAAAAGGGGATGACAGAGGATGAGATGGCTGGATGGCATCACCAACTCGATGGATGTGAGTTTGAGTGAACTCCGGGAGTTGGTGATGGACAGGGATGCCTGGCGTGCTGCGCTTCATGGGGTCAGAAAGAGGTGGACACAACTGAGCAACTGAACTGAACTGAAAGCACATTCATTTCAAGGGTTCACAGAATATATGCAGAGTATATCCTAGGCCATAATGCACACCTCAAGTGTCAATTGCATCACGCTGATTGATGATATTTTTGCAAAGTATAGGATTCTACATAGGGCTCTTCTCCTTACAGGATGCTAATGACATGAATGTTGTCTTTTGTCATCTCCCAGAGATTCTGTTCAATTTTTTTTTCCAGTCTATTTTTCTTCTGTTGTTTAGGATAGAGATGATTTTGCTTCTTCCTTTTCAAAGAAGATGCTTTTTATTCCTTTTATTTATTTATTTATTTTGGTCTAATTTCTCTGGTTGGGACATCCAACACATGAGCTATCAAGAAATAAAGGAATATTCATATGAGGAATTGAATAAAGCTGGAAACTCAGAAAGACTGGTAGAGCCCTGAAACCAAGTTTCACTTCAAAGGCTGATGACTGTGAACATTATTTTGTTTCTTTGTAGTGAGTGAAAGAATAAGTCTAGGGTTCTAAGAAGTCTAATAAGAATCCATGAAGTTGGATTTCCAGGTGTCTACACCCTCATTGTAATGGTGAGCTAGATATCAACTTGGTTTCTACTGCCTCAAAGAGGACCACAAAGATAACTGCACATCACACATTCTGGTAGAAAGTAAAATGGTAAAAACTCTCTTAAGAATTCATAGTCCTCTATGACCCACCTCCCAGAATATTGGAAATAAAAGCAAAAATAAACAAATGGGACCTAATTAACCTTAAAAGCTTCTGCACATCAAAGGAAACTATTAGCAAGGTGAAAAGACAGCCTTCAGAATGGGAGAAGATAATAGCAAATGAAGCAACTGACAAACAACTAATCTCGAGAATATACAAGCAACTCCTACAGCTCAACTCCAGAAAAATAAATGACCCAATCAAAAAATGGGCCAAAGAACTAAATAGACATTTCTCCAAAGAAGACATACAGATGGCTAACAAACACATGAAAAGATGCTCAACATCACTCATTATCAGAGAAATGCAAATCAAAACCACTATGAGGTACCATTTCACACCAGTCAGAATGGCTGCGATCCAAAAGTCTACAAGTAATAAATGCTGGAGAGGGTGTGGAGAAAAGGGAACCCTCTTACACTGTTGGTGGGAATGCAAACTAGTACAGCCACTATGGAGAACAGTGTGGAGATTCCTTAAAAAACTGGAAATAGACCTGCCTTATGATCCAGCAATCCCACTGCTGGGCATACACACTGAGGAAACCAGAAGGGAAAGAGACACGAGTACCCCAATGTTCATCGCAGCACTGTTTATAATAGCCAGGACATGGAAGCAACCTAGATGTCCATCAGCAGATGAATGGATAAGAAAGCTGTGGTACATATACACAATGGAGTATTATTCAGCCATTAAAAAGAATACATTTGAATCAGTTCTAATGATGTGGATGAAACTGGAGCCTATTATACAGAGTGAAGTAAGCCAGAAAGAAAAACACCAATACAGTATACTAACGCATATATATGGAATTTAGAAAGATGGTAACAATAACCCTGTGTACGAGACAGCAAAAGAGACACTGATGTATAGAACAGTCTTATGGACTCTGTGGGAGAGGGAGAGGGTGGGAAGATTTGGGAGAATGGCATTGAAACATGTAAAATATCATGTATGAAATGAGTTGCCAGTCCAGGTTCGATGCATGATACTGGATGCTTGGGGCTGGTGCACTGGGACGACCCAGAGGGATGGAATGGGGAGGGAGGAGGGAGGAGGGTTCAGGATGGGGAACACATGTATACCTGTGGTGGATTCATTTTGATATTTGGCAAAACTAATACCGTTATGTAAAGTTTAAAAATAAAATAAAATTAAAAAAAAAAAAAAAAGAATTCGTAGTCACAACCCTCCCATGTGTTATATCCTTACACGGGCTAATTCCTACATGGAATTGTCTTCAATAACAGCTTTAAACTCTACAAGCCTTAAGAATTAATGCCGATCTGCATTATAGGTTTTCTCAAAAGAATCAAGGCAAATATTTGAAAGAATACAACAACCAAAAAGCAAACTTTCTTGAGATATGTTTCCTTTTCTCCATCTCTCAGTCTTTTCCCTCATTTCTAATCTGTGTATTTCAATGCCATGCTGTTTTTACCCCTTCATCATTACATTGATCATTGGGCTTTCCTGTCCTGATATTTGACCAGCAGTGACCATCAAAATTTCTCTCACCATACACAAGATATGCTGAGCTGATGCAGGATAACTAGAGAATCCCAAGGCTCCATGTTCCTGGTCCTCCTTCCTTCCACTTAAAGGGAAGGACTCAGAGCCCTTAGTAAAGTGAATTTCTTCTCTATGATTCTTAAATTGTTTTTTTTTTTAATAGGTGGGAGCCATTTCTTTTTTTTTTTTTAATTTATTTATTTTTAATTGAAAGATAATTGCAGTACTGTGTTGGTTTCTGCCATACATCAGCATGGATCAGTCATAGGTAGACATGTGTCCCCTCCCTCTTGAGCTTCCCTCCAGTCTCCCACCTCATCCCACTCCTCCATTTTGTCACACAGCTCAGGTTTGTATTCCCTGAGTCATATAGCAAATCCCCAGTCATTATCTATTTTACATATGTTAGTGCAATATGGTTTTCTTTTTTAATGTGGACAATTTTTAAAGTTTTTATTGAATTTGTTATTATATTACTTACGTTTTATGTTTTGGATTTTTTTTTTTTTTTTGGCCATGAGATACATGGGGTCTTAGCTGCCTGACCGGGTATCGAACTCATACGCCCTACATTGGAAAGTGAAGTCTTAACCACTGGAGCACCAGGGAAGACCCTGATTCTTCAATTTTTAAACTGAATACAATTTCCATTCTATTCTACCACAAAAACCTAAGCTATCATATCAGTTAAATAATCCACATATACCATTCGCCGTACAGACAGAACCACACTCTCTGCTAACTGTACAGACAGAACCACGCTGCTGCCAACATTTAAGACAAATTTGTGCGCCTCCTTGAGCAGTCTGTTGAGGGAAAATAAGGTCTACAACCCTGAAGGGAAGGGACATTTACACCAGGGTTCTTGGTGTGGGAGGGAGAAACATATGTCATTGTGAAATGCTCTGCTATGTAAGACTATCTCACGCAAAGCAATTATCCCAACCTCTACCACTCGGTGAGAATCCCAGGGTACCAGGAAATGTCCTGTCCAGGAATACCAGCAGCTATAAGGCATAGTAATTATCTCTGCAGTACTCACCGGATGTTTCATCCCCAGGATTACAAAAGTTCTCATTGCTGTAACCAATTAGCTTTGCAGTGACACAGAAGCACCCCCTCATACGCTTCCTTTCTCTGGAGTCACTGATACACTAAGACGTCTGAACACAAAAGTGTGATTTTGCCACACAAACATCACACAAAGTGACTTCAATGTCAGATTCAAATTGGACTACCTATATTGAGAGTCTACTCATACAATTCTTGCAACAACATATGAATTGGCTGCTCTATAGGCATTTTACATATAAGCAATTAAGGCTTCAACAGGCTAAGTAACTTGTCCCAAACTAGACATCCAGTAAATGTCAAATCAAATCTTAGACCCTGTTTATCTGACTCTTAAGTACTGTGTTCTTTCCACTGACCAACCCGGGAATCAAAGCAGGAGGGAAATTCTGTCCCTTGCAAGTGGGAAAACTGAAGCAACAAGGTTGTGGACTTGATTCAGGGCAATCAACTTTTCTCTGTCCAAGTGGCCTAAACTAAATCCTGGGAGAGATTAGCCAAGTTGCATACAATCGCAACCGAGTAAGAATTTGTGGATGGCTAACAAAATTAATAATGAATAAGAACATCTGTATGATATTTCTGCATTTTAAATTTCCCTTTCTTGTTTATTATCTACTTTGCATCTCCCAAATAAAACAGGATGTGCTTTACCATTCTCACTCTGAAAATAAGGGCACTTAGAGTCAGAGAGGGAGTGTGCAGTGACTGCCCAGGATCGCACAACTGCTAAGGGAGACGAGAGCTGGAACCCAGGGTCTCTGACTTCAAGCTCAGTGTACTTCCTGCTGCCTAGAAATAGACCCAGGCTCTCCCTAATGCTTCAGACTTTATCTTAAAGCCCTTAACTTGTTGAGGGACAGTGAGGGAAAGACCATGCATTCATATCGTCCCAGCTGAGTCTCTGTTGTCATCTCTTACCCTGTTGTTCATCTGGCTTCTCATTCATTTCCTTCTCTACAATACATGCCACATGAGAAATACCAAATGCTTGATCTCTCTGTTCCACTTCCTTAGTCATTTACCTGGGTAAGATGCAGAAGCTGAAGCCCCACTCATGGAGCTTGTGTAGACATTTGTCAGTTGTCCCCATCATCCATCCCCTTTTCACCTCTTCCTAACTCTGCCCTGAATTCCCCAATAAAGTGTTTTGAGTGGAATTAACCCTGAATGCTGACTCCCTGGAAATACCATCAAAATAAAGTGGATAAGACAAAGCTGAGTATATTTTTATCAAGTCAAGGTAAGGGAGAATCTACCATGAGAGAGTCATACTAACATCACAGGGGCAGAGTTGGGATGTTTATAAGATTCTGGAGTCTGGTTTAAGATAAGCTTTAAATGGGGAGGCTTAATTAGGATTAGACAAGGATCATGGTATAAGAGCTTGAGATTGGTAGACAATCAAGTGTTTTGAGGTAGAGTTTCAAAGAGTCTTGGGGAACAGTCATTTGATGCTATATTGAAAATTCAAAGTTTGATGTCCATTTAAATTGTGTCTCTTTGCTTGTTTGTTTATAAAGACTAGGTAGGAATTTCCTTAAATGAACAATAAAGTCACCTGAAACTTTTCTCTTTCTGGGCAAAAGTTCCCTATTAAGGTGAAACTACATTGTGAATACTCACCCTAGTCATTAGTTAAGACAGTCAAATAATAAAGTCAAGTTAACATGTATAGTAAGCATGTGGATATGGATGGATTTGGCTCTGGATCCATTCACAGAAGTGTACCCTGATTGACTTAAATAAATCAACAAACTCCATCCCCCGATCACAATGATTGGCTCAGCAACAGGCTCAAAAACCAAATCAGATCAGTGGGGACCAATGGAGACTTACCAGAGAGCTATATGCAAAGCACACTTTCTATTATCTATTGAATTTGAACCTTGGAGTTGGTAGCGCACAAGTTGCTGTCAGTCATCTTGCAAAAAGTCTTCTTGGAAGAGAGCCAATGCTAAGGAAGAAGGACTGAGAAAAAAAGAGAAGCCAGGTCCTCTCTAATTACTCACCTGAGCTGCTGAATCAAACCCTGAAGCCAGCCTTACTGGGACTGTATGCAATTTTGTAAGCAATGTGTTTCCTCTATACACTAAGCCACTTGAAGTGAAGATCTTCTATTACTTCTATTATAAAATATCTTCTATTACTTACAATGCAAAGTGCCCAAGGCCCACCACATAGTTTTTAATAAACAGTAACACTAGCCAAGACAACTCTAGCTATGACTTTGCAACTAGCCAGTTGCGTGACCTATCTAAGTTATTAATCCTCTCTGGGCGTCTTATTCTCCATCTATTATATTTTTGGGACCATCAGTTTGTTTTTAAACCCACATTAAACTCCTAAATTTCATTATTTTGTGCATTATCTTTCTACAAACTCTGAATGAATTAAACTGGAAAGAAACCTCCCTTCATGCCTTGCCACATGACTCAACAAGCCAGTCCTAGACGGATGATATACTTGTATTTGATACCAGCCCGGGTTCTTGGCTGTGATAACAAACAGGGCTCTGAGATAACCAACTGGTCATTACTGAGCAGATTCCAAGTAGCAGGTCAGATTTGGGAAGCAGGTTGGATAAATATTAGCCTTTATCACAACTCAAACAATCCCAACTGCCAAACCAAAGAGTTCTTGGGGAGGAACTGTGTTCCCTCTTCCTCTTTGGAGAAGCAGAAATCACAAAGTGATTTTGTCACACTGCTCTACAGATAACTCTCTTTTCTAGCCAGTAAATAAAGGTGGGCACCACCCTATGTGTCTAAAGGTATTGCATGCCTACTCTCACTTCTCCTTCAGGTAGAGAGGAGCAGGGTTGTTTAACAAGAGGTGGGTTTGCCTCTAGCCAACCTGAGAACTCTAGTCATAAGAAAGCCAGTCTGAAGAGTCTGAAGGATTATTCAAAGATACTGCAAACACACCCAGGAGAAAGTAATTTCCAACTTTATGTTCAAGGCAGAATTCCTTGCCAAATTTCAAAAGCTGTGTCAATACAGAACATGGGTGTTGGAGACCTGAAGCAATCATCTGGGGGATTCAAGTCAAAATGTTTTTCCCTAAATTATTCAATTGTGAAAAGAGAATTTCCCTTCTGAATTACTTAGACAATCATCTTAACTTTAATAGCTCATATTTGTACATTTCTTTATGGTTTCAAAGTACAGCCCAGGATGTCTTGTTCGAGGGACCCAAACACCTGTAACAAAAGTCTTTCTAAGTGACAGTGAGATGAATTTAATGCCACAGTGGTATTGTAGACCCTGGCAAGTCTTCAGCCTAGTAATGAAGCTGGTGTCTAGGTTTTACTGGGAAAAGACAGAAAGAGAGAGGGAGGGAGAGAGAAAGAATGTGTATCTGTGTATGTGACACAAACTTACATTTTTCGGCACAGAGTGTCTAATAATCCTTTTGGATGGCAGTCAGCTTTGGACCATAAATCACCAGGCCCATCATTTCTTTAGGGAGATATTTGTAACCAGCCTTGGGTTGGAAGGAATATAAATTTTCTAGAAGCCTGAAAAGATGAAAAAGCATTGCTTTTCTGGTTATTCGTGCAGAGTGAGTAGCCCCTCTCCCTCTTGAAATAAAACAGGACTCTCAACTTCCCATGCTTCACTCTAGATTTCTGGAAAGGATAATCTGTCAGGGCTCAGGAGTTAGGCACCCCCAGCGGCCTCTCCCTGTGGGATTGGTGACCAGAAGCCCTCCTGGAATGGAGATTGTCAGGAGCAGAGGAGCGAGTCTGAGCTAAATGAGAAGTGCTCAGCGTGGCAAGAGAAAGGGCCACTTCAAGACACACACCTCTCCAGCCAGAACCCCTGAGACTGAGAGCGTGTGCAGGAGAACAGTGAGAAGGTTCAGACCATGAGGCCATCTGTGTCCCCAAAAACAGGCAACAGACTAGGGCTCCAGACCAGCTTCGTTACTGCCGGCTCTGCATCCGCAAGTGTTACTGTTCCTCTCTATGTTCAGTCATCATACATAACATAGTAAAGTGGACTGGTCCAGCCTGGAGATCTAGTCCATTGAGAAATCTTCACAAATCAATTCAATTCAAGGCACAATCAGAGAACACTACTTGAGTGCCTGGCCCTGGGCTCGGGGCTAGAGTCATGCATGAGTGCTGCTCCCAGTGCCTGCCTTCAAAAAACTCCCATTTTAGTGCCTGAAACAGACCAAAAACTGGCCTACAATTGAAAAAATGGGTAGAAGATACCGGGAAAAGGAAAGAGATTGCAGGAAGTCGATGGGAGGGGGTGGTGGAGGGAGAGGTTACCATCTGAAAAGTAGGGACAGGGAGGTCTGGAGAAACTTTGGTGGGGAGGAAAGATAATGAACTGGACTTTGAAGGACCAGGCAGAAGGACCAGCAGGAATAAAGCCAATGGGGAGGAAAGTACTGAGTGTGCAAAATAAGGAAGAAAGTCCCACTGCAGACGGAGCACCCTAGAAGGGTCCCCATGTCAAGGGCCATGTCTTCCCTCCCTGTCCTGGGTCACCATGGCCTTCCCCCTTTCATGATATTCAGCTGGAGCACCCAAGTGGGGCCAGCAGAGCTTTCTGTACTGTGCTTGCGCAACGCTGCTGTGTGTGCTGTGCTGTCGTGTCCGACTCTTTGCAAACCCCTGAACTATAGCCTGCCAGGCTTCTCTGTCCATGGCTCTCCAGGCAAGAATACTGTAGTGGGTTGCCATTTCCTCCTCCAGGGGATCTTCCCGACCCAGGGATTGAACCTGCGTCTCTTGCACTGGCAGGTGGATTCTTTACCACTGTGCCACCAATTTGGGGGTTAGCAGACAGAAAGAAGGCAATGGCACCCCACTCCAGTACTCTTGCCTAGAAAATCCCATGGATGGAGGGCCTGGTGGGCTGTAGTCCATGGGTCGCTAAGAGTCGGACACGACTGAGCGACTTCCCTTTTTCTTTTCACTTTCATGCATTGGAGAAGGAAATGGCAACCCACTCCAGTGTTCTTGCCTGGAGAATCCCAGGGACCGGGGAGCCTCGTGGGCTGCCCTCTATGGGCTCGCACAGAGTCAGACATGACTGAAGCGACTTAGCAGCAGCAGCAGACAGAAAGAAGCAGGGCTGCTTATAGCGCCACCACTGGAGAGTAGAGGTAGGACAGCAGGAGTGGTTTTTAAATCCTTTTTTGTTGTTTTACTTAGCTTCATTCTATAAATACCCACAATTTACATAAACTGATTCAACTCCATATGTGTGGGTTTTTTTCCTCTTTTCTCTCTGGCTTGGCTTCCTCATCTCTCTCTCCTCTCCCTGCCAGCACTACCTCTTGCCTCTGCAAGAGATCCCTTCCCCCAGGGACCCCCTCTAAACAAGATGAGTCAGGGCCCTTACAGAGAACAGCTGGCACATTCATACAGACTATTCAAGGAGATTTTATTAAAGAGACAGTTTTAAAAGTGTGAGTTGGGTCAGGAAAAACTAGTAAAAGATGATGAAGCAAGAGCAGACAGGCTTCTAAGCTTGAAGGGCCAAAAATACAGATTATAAAACAAAGAAAAGAGTCATCAAGAGGTCCCCCACCAGGCACTGGGGTCTTCAAAGAAGGAGTGGCACCTACCTGCAGCCACCACCACTGGCTGGAATGAAGCCAGGGGAATATGCTTTGACCTCACATTCCTCCATCTTTCTTGTCTTGTGCTGGTACTTCCCATATCAAACCAATTGGAAGCTGAAGGGTATACTGGTCTATAGCGCAGTCCATCGAGGTCAGGGTCGAGGGCACAGAGCTGGTTGGGGAAGGTAGGGGATGGATGGAGACAAACAGAAAAACCCAGCATAACCTAATACACATTCTTCCAAAGATTTCTCTGCTGACATTTATTCTCTGTGTTGTTGTTTTAGTCTCTAAGTCCTGTTTGATTCTTTGCAACCCCATGGACTGTAGCCCACCAGACTCCTCTGTCCATGGGATTTCTCAGGCAAGAATACTGCAGTGGGTTGCCATTCCCTTCCCCAAGGTATCTTCCTGACCCAGGGATCAAACCCTCTTCTCTGGTGACTCCTCCATTGGCAGGTGGAATCTTTACCACTGAGCCACCAGGGAAACCCCCATTTAATTTTCTAAATACCTATATATTCATATATATCACACATGAGATTTTTATGCCCCCCCTTTTTTTTTTAAAAAAAAGGCAGCATATTGCCCCAGTTTTGCTTATTTTGCTTTTTTTCATTCAATAATAGCTCATAGACCAACCCTCCAATTCATCTTCCGGAACTTCATCCATTCTTTATTCTTCTTTTAAATAGCTGCAAAATATCCCATGAGATTAAAGTATGATTAATTGCTCAGTAATTCTTTTATTTTCCAGTTATTTTGCCAGTATAAGCATTGCGGCAAAAAAAAAAAAAAAAAAAAAAAATCTGCGTATTCTTGCCATTATGTTTTAGTGTTTTCTCTATGCTATAAATTCCCAGAATGGAGATGACTTGGTTTCAGAGTATATTTGAGAACCTCTGTACCATCTCAAATTTGTTGAAAATCTAAAACTGCTTTTTTAAAAATCGTCTTTAAGAAAAGAGCATATTTTAGTATGTATATGTATTTTAAATAGAAATTGTCAGAATACAAGCATGCTGTAACTTTCTCAAGTGCTCAAGAAGAACAGGCAGAGAGGGGAAGTAAATCTAGCAAGCCCATTCACGTGTCACCTTCTCCAGGAGGCCATCCTTGATCTCCCTTCTCCATCCCCTTGTTGTCACTGTTCCTGGTCTACTCTTCCTTGTCCATACCCCCACTGCATCCCAAAGACCAGAAGCTTTCTGAGGTTAGGAAACGTGTATGAGCCAACTGTGAACCTCTACCATCTAACAGTGGAGTCTGCAACATGTTAGACTTTCCATGTTTATACATGAAAGAATGAATGAACCAAACAAAGGTGACCAGAACCTTCCAGTCTCTTCTCTGCCTTCCCAGGATGGGGAAATGAGTAGGACTGAGTTTCTACAAAAGCATGCCATTGAGTGGAACATTCTCTGTGGTCCACTTCTTGCGTCCTGAACTTGACAGATAAGTTGCCAGTGGTAAGGAACAGACCTCAGATGTGGAAGAAAAATATGAGATGACCACCAAGGGTAGATTAGACCTTTCCCCCATACATGACGTTTTCCTTCCTCTCAAGAAGGGAAAAGAAAAACAAGACTGCAGCTCATTAAAAAGCTTTGGGAAGACATCTCGTAATAAAGCAGAGATTCCAGTGACAATAAGGAGAGCCTTCTTTCAGCAACTTCCATTTGGTTTCTTTAACTCCCTTCCTGCCCTCTGGTTAATCACTGCAGACCCGTTGTCTCAGTCCGCCAGCTGGTAAGGGTGTCGGCAGAAGCCATTCTTCTCCGAGTCGACGCTTTCAGAAGAAATAAAAGGGAATGACAAAGTTAACAATGAGCGTTCTGCCTTTAAGAAACAGAAAAGATTGTTTTGAATGTTTTGGTATGTTTCCTTTTTGTGTGTGTGAATTTTAATGTTTGTCTTTCTGGTTTCCCCAGAAAACCTGGCTACCTTGTGTTCTCCTGGAAAATACATCTGTCCTTGCCCGAAACTATCATCGCAGGGCTCAATGGACCTGAATTGAGGGTGCTGTGTGTGGGAGTGGGGAAGCTAACTGAAAACAGCTACAGGGACTGACTTGCAGAGGACTGACTCATGGGGCCGGGACTTGGCCTCCACCACCTTGGGTTCCTCAGGTCCCCAGGGAGGTGATGTTTGGGAGAAGCAGAGAGAAGAGACTGGATGTGCTTCCATCAGTAATGGGTGCTGTTAGAGAATACTGGTAGGACAGGATGTTCACCTGGACCCACGTTGAACGGGGGTCATATACGTACATGTTTGCAGTTGGCATTGGGGTATCATGTGCTGGCAGGGACAGATGCTTTCCCAGAAGGGCCTGGAGGTAGACAAGTCAGAGGGAGAATCTGGAATCTAGTCAACCAGGAAAACCAAGATCAGAGTCAGGGAAGAAAGATCACATTCTAGCCCAGGGTTTCTCAATGTCAACAGGTTTCTCATTTTGGACTGTAATCTAACCTCAGCAGTGGCATCCCATCAGGTTTGTTGTTGCTGTTTAGTGAGTAAGTTGTGTACAACTCTTTGCGACCCCATGGACTATAGCCCACAGGGCTCCTCTGTCCATGGGATTCCCCAGGCAAGAATACTGGAGTGGGTTGCCATTTCCTTCTCCAGGGGATTTTCCCTACCCCAAGGATCAAACCCCCATTTCCTGCATTGCCAGCAGATTCTTTACCACTGAGCCACCTGGGAAGCTCCCATCAGCTTTACCAAGTTCTATTTGTTAGAACCAAGTCCCTAAGTTTAGGAGAGGGTTTTATACAGGCATGAATACCTGGAGGCGAGGTTCGTGGTGAGCCACTGCAGAAGCTGCCCGCCACAAGGAGTTATCAGGGCACCTTGAGCTTCATAATCATTGTCAGTAGGAAAAATTTACTCCTGTCTCAAGGTGTGGACTGTGGGCAGCAGACTGACTGCACAAAGACGAGCTGTGAGTTCTGGCTCCTTCCATGCTAGCCCTCTCTGACTTACAGCCATTGTAGCATTCATAGCATTAATGCTACACTTTATCTCTCCCACTTGACAGTGTCTCAGGCCTGGGACAGAGCTGATGCTCCAAGACTGTTATAAATGAAACTGAACTTACACTTGCCGTCTGTTGTGCTAGCACTTTTCCCATTGGTCTAGGCTTTCTTTGATAAGAAAATTTCCTACTGTGTTGAAGTGGTATTAGATGCGAAATAGAGGGGGCTTAACAGCTACATCTACTTCTGCTTTATTGACTATACCAAAGCCTTTGACTGTGTAGATCACAACAAACTGTGGAAACTTCTTCAAGAGATGGAAATAACAGATCACCTGACCTGCCTCCTGAGAAATCTGTATGCATTCCAAGAAGGATCAGTTAGAACTGGACATAGAACAACAGACTGGTTCCAAACCAGGAAAGAAGTACATCAAGGCTGTATGTTGTCACCCTGCTTATTTAACTTATACGCAGAGTACATCATGAGAAATGCTGGACTGGATGAAGCACAAGCTGGAATCAAGATTGCCAGAAGAATTATCAGTAACCTCAGATATTCAGATGACATTACCCTTATGGCAGAAAGCAAAGAACTAAAGAGCCTCTTGATGAGAGTGAAAAAGTTGGCTTAAAACTCAACATTCAGAAAACTAAGATCATGGCATCCTGTTCCATCATCTCATGGCTAATAGTTAGGGAAACAATGGAAACAGTGACAGACTTTATTTTGGGGGGTTCTAAAATCACTGCAGATGGTGACCTCAGTCATGAAATTAAAACACGCTTGCTCCTTAGAAGAAAAGTTATGACCAACCTAGACACATATTGAAAAGCAGAGACATTACTTTGCCAACAAAGATGCATCTAGTCAAAGCTATGGTTTTTCCAGTGGTCACATGTGGATGTGAGAGTTGAACTATAAAGAAAGCTGAGTGCCAAAGAATTGATGCTTTTGAACTGTCGTGTTGGAGAAGACTCTTGAGAGTGCCCTGGATTGCAAGGAGGTCAAACCAATCAATCATAAAGGAAATCAGTCCTGAATATTCATTGGAAGGACTGATGCTGAAACTGAAACTCCAATACTTTGGCCACCTGATGTGAAGAACTGACTCGTTGGAAAAGACCCTGATGCTGGGAAAGACTGAAGGCAGGAGGAGAAGGGGACAACAGAGGATGAGATGGTTGGATGGCATCACTGACTTGATGGACATGAATTTGAGTAAGCTCTGGGAGTTGGTGATGGACAGGGAAGCCTGGCATGCTGTAGTCCATGGGGTCGCAAAAGAGTTGGACACGACTGAGTGACTGAACTGAGCTGAAGCGGAGAAAAGCATTGAGTCTTAGGCTGAGCATGAATGGCTTGGCCTTTCCTGAATAGAACAGAGAGAACATAAATACTGAACAGGAGGGACTGCATTATTGGGATAACTTCTACTCTTGAAGGAGTAAATGTTCAATGTCCAAGTGGTTTTATTTTGCCTTTTTTTTTTGAGGAAGTTTTCTATACTTCGAGTTTTATGTAGGGCTGAAAAAGAATCTATTTAAAGAACTACCTTCCCCCATCAAGGTAGATACTTCCAAACTTCATGTTGCTGCTACTACTAAGTCACTTCAGTCTTGTCCGACTCTGTGTGACCCCATAGATGACAGCCCACCAGGCTCCCCCATCCCTGGGATTCTCCAGAGAAGAACACTGGAGTGGGTTGCCATTTCCTTCTCTAATGCATGAAAGTGAAAAGTGAAAGTGAGGCCGCTCAGTCGTGTCCGACTCTTCATGACCCCATGGACCGCAGCCTACCAGGCTCCTCTGTCCATGGGATTTTCCAGGCAAAACTTCATATTACCCTTCTTATATTTAAAGAGGTTGGAAAGCCAATTAGAATCACTCATAGGCTTTGAAAGAAAGGAGTGAAGCAGGGGTCATTTCTTCGGCTTCTGGCTGTCTCTACTGTTAGGAAAGTTTTATTTCCTTGCGATGGGTTGCAGTGTCTCTTCTCCAGGGTCTGGATGTTGACAGATAGTGGTGGTGTACTGGCTTCTGGGTCTGGCTTCTGGTGCCAGCCTGCAGCTTGGGCAGCTGCTCTCCTGTTCCCTGGGATGGTGCTGGCTCCCACCCAGGGTCTCCCCAGCACCAGTGGCACCCTCAGAAGTACCAGCTCCTCTGGTGATCAGTTTTATATTACCTAGCTTAGAGCCTGCTCCTTCAGCCATTACAGCTATTTGGTAAGCACACAATCTGCCATGTGCTCAGTCACATCTGACTCTTTGCGACCCCATGGACTGGAGCCCACCAACCTCCTCTGTCCATGGGATTCTCCAGGCAAGAAGACTGGAGTGGGTTGACATTTCCTCCTCCAGGGCATCTTCCCAACCCAGGGATCAAACCCATGTCTCCTGCATCTCCCGCATTGGCAGGTGTATTCTTTACCACTGAGCCACCTGAGAAGCCCCTAAGCACACAACTGTTCATATTAAATCCTATTCTGCTTTAAATACCTATGGTGATTTCTGATTCTAAGCCAATTGTTATCTATTTCATCAATTGAAATCCACCATTTTAAAGACTTCTCTTTGGAACTCAAAGCCATTAACTTGTCAACGTCTCCTATGTAAACATAAACAGAAAGAATTCTAGGAAGTCCAGAGCTTCGGGCGATAGCCCAGACCCCAAACTAACTTATTTCTTTCAGTTCAGTCCAGTAGCTCAGTCATGTCTGACTCTTTGTGACCCCATGAATGCCAGGCCTCTGTCCATCACCATCTGCTGGAGTCTACCCAAACCCATGTCCATTGAGTCAGTGATGCCATCCAACCATCTCATCCTCTGTCGTCCCCTTCTCCTCCTACTTTCAATCTTTCCCAGCATCAGGGTCTTTTCAAATGAGTCAGCTCTTCGCATCAGGTGGCCAAAGGATTGGAGTTCCAGCTTCAACATGAGTCCTTCCAATGAACACTCAGGACTGATCAGCCTTAGAATGGACTGGTTGGATCTCCTTGCAGTCCAAAGGACTCCCAAGAGTCTTCTCCAACACCACGATTCAAAAGCATCAATTCTTCAGTGCTAAGCTGTCTTTATAGTTCAACTCTCACATCCATACATGACTACTGGAAAAACCTTAGCCTTGATTAGACAGACCCTTGTTGACAAAGTAATGTCTCTGCTTTTTAATATGCTGTCTAGTTTGGTCATAACTTTCCTTCCAAGGAGTAAGTGTCTTTTAATGTCATGGCTGCAATAACCATCTGCAGTGATTTTGGAGCCCCCCAAAATAAAGTCAGCCACTGTTTCCACTGTTCCCCAATCTATTTGCCATGAAGTGATGGGACCAGATGCCATGATCTTAGTTTTCTGAATGTTGAGCTTTAAGCCAACTTTTTCACTCTCCTCTTTCACTTTCATTAAGAGGCTCTTTAGTGCTTCTTCACTTTCTGCCATAAGGGTGGTGTCATTTGCATATCTGAGGTTATTTATATTTCTCCTGGCAATCTTGATTCCAGCTTGTGCTTCCTCCAGCCCAGTGTTTCTCATGATGTACTCTGCATATAAGTTAAATAAGCAGAGTGACAATATACAGCCTTGATGTACTCCTTTTCCTATTTGGAACCAGTCTGTTGTTCCAAGTCCAGTTCTAACTGTTGCTTCCTGACCTGCATACAGGTTTCTCAAGAGGCAGGTGAGATGGCCTGGTATTCCCAAATCCTTCAGAATTTTCCACAGTTTATTGCGATCCACACAGTCAAAGGCTTTGGCATAGTCAATAAAGCAGAAATAGATGTTTTTCTGGAACTCTCTTGCTTTTTTGATGATCCAGCGGATGTTGGCAATTTGATCTCTAGTTCTGCCTTTTCTAAAACCAACTTGAACATCTGGAAGTTCATGGTTCACATGTTGCTGAAGCCTGGCTTGGAGAATTTTGAGCATTACTTTACTAGCGTGTGAGAAGAGTACAATTGTGCAGTAGTTTGAGCATTCTTTGGGACCTTCCTTTATGACTTGTGAAATGATTTTCACCAGGCAGAGAGGGCATTGTGATGTACTCCAAACTTTGAGCACCATCCCAGACCTCCTCTTCCTTGGATGTAACAACATCCTGGAGAGTCTGAGCCCATGCCCTAGATGGGCCAACTTCTCCCTTTGCCCATACAACGGACTGTGTGCAGCTAGCTTCATTTTCAGGTTGGGAAGGAATTTCCCTGTATAAGAAAGCAGCAAAATCAACCAGCTAGAGCAACTCAATCTCCATTTTCACTGAAGACAAAGTTGTGTCCCAAGTTTCTTAGGACACTTGAAAATACTAAGAATGCATATAAAAGTTAGCTGTCTTAGGGAGTCAATGAGTTCGATGGCTTAAGTGGTATAGAATCTGCCTGCAATGTAGGACACAGGAGACTTGGGTTTCGTCCCTGGGTCGGGAAGATCCCCTGGAGGAGGAAATGACAACCTGGTCCAGTATTCTTGCCTGGGAAATCCCGTGGACAGAGGAGCCTGGTGGGGTACAGTCCATAAGGTCGCAAAGAGTCAGACACGACTGAGCACACACGCACAAGTCTTGGAGAAAGGACCAGTGGAAATGAGTTCTAAGCCAGGTGCAACACTGAAGATATGTAATCTTGCAAATACCATTCAACTTCTCTGGACCTCAGTCTTTCATCTGTAAAGTGGCGCCAGCACTTTGCAGAGTTAGTGCAAAAGGTAGATAAAATTATCTTTCTGATTGCTAGTAAATGTTAAACAATGGCAGTTGCTCTCTCTCAAGCCCATCCTATAAGAATGTAACCAATGACAGGATCAGGTTCTCATAACATGCAAGAGTTGGAAAGGGCCAGCATGGTTACTGGCAGAGAGTTGGCAGGCAATAAATGTTTGTTGAACTAATGAATTAATTGCTGAAGGATGTAATTTAATAATTTTACAACCCTCTGTGAAAGTCAGAAACTTGGGGCAACTTGCCAAAGTCACATAAGTAATTGGTGACAGGACCAAGGATCAACATACAGCCCTCAATTCCCAGTCAGTCTTCTCTGCCCAGACTCATATTTTTATAAAGCCATATCCAGTTCTCAAAATGATTTGTAGGCAAAATAGCACTGATTTATGGAAAGCAAATCATAAATTATTCTCAAATACTCATTTCTCAGCATCTGAGACCCATTTTACATAGAGCAGGAATTCAGATTTCCTATTGAAAAATCACTTCAGGGACCAAGGATTACGCAGCCTACTTCCCAACAGCTAATGTTTCCCAAATCTCCACATCCCACTCTACATAAGATGCTGAGAGTGAGGCAGAGAGGAGAGCCTTGGATGCTGGACTGTGGAGGGCAGGGAAAGAAGCCCCCTGCACTGTGTGCTCTTAACAATTGCTCAGAAATCTTCTCCTTTTGGGAAGTGAGAAGACTGAATCTGAGGTCTGCACAAGGACATCCTTAGTGATACAAAAATATTATGAGTCGGCAACCTGTACTATGATTCACAGCAGAAAGTCCCATTAAGCAAATGAAACCACTGACAAGAAAGAAGAGACAGCCGAATATGAGAAGCAGCTCGGAGGAATCACGAGGTTCAGAGAACGGGCAACTCTGGAGAAAATTGCTATCGATTTAAGTGAAAACAGTCCAGGAGTTTAGGAATAACAGAATCGTTGGACTGGCGTATTTCTCTGGTCTGTACTCCACATATCTCTTCTTCCTGCAACTCCCCAGGCAGATTCTTCTCGTGGATGAATTAGGCCGTGTGAAGAGAACAGGATTGCTGCCCACCATTTTTTCAGCGTATCTAGTTGATTTATCTGTTGATACCACTGAGTTATGGCAGTTAAAACACTGCAACATTAGAACAAGCTGGAACAGACTTTGGGCATTCATGAAAGCCACATGAAAACCACATGGAGCAGACGTGGAGAGCCAGTCCAGATAAGAGGGTGGATGCAGACATTTGCAAGTCTTTGCTCAGATCTGAAGTAAGACGAGTGCTTGGCTGCAGCATTGTAAACACCACAGTGGATTTTGGGAATCATCACCGTGTCAAAGCCTGGAGACGGAGATGATTCTGCTTTGGGACAAGTGAATGGCCAAAGCCAGTGGGATCAACAGCCCTTCATTCTCCTACTATAAGGACTCTACTTGACAACAGGAAGATTTTAACTTTCCTCATTTGCAGTCCCTCCCTCTTTGAATCTGTGCCTTTTAGGAAGAAATTGGAGACTTTTAGTCATTCTCTGGCTAGAAAACTGAATTTTTCATAAAGAGGTATTGTGAACAGATATGGTGTCAGAGATTGGAGCTAGAATTTGCTAGTTCCTGGGGGTGTGACCTTGGGTATGAATATAAACCTCTCTTCTGATTTCTCATCTTCAAAATGATTGTGATAATCACTCACATACTTCAAGGAGAGAATGCGGAAATGTTTCTACAACTCGACAAGGATGCTGGGACTCAGTTCAGAGCTCCTGAAGCTTGTGTAATGTGTATTAACTCCTTCAGATGGTGGGAAAAAAATCTTCTCGTAGAACCCTAAGAAAATAACTGCAGGCATGGGATATGGTCTCTAAGATTCTCAAATTGAAGCAATGAATGGTTCGTTTTATGTACTAAAAAAAACAAACAAACAAAAAAAAAACCTTGCATTTCAAATGAATCATTAGTATCGTTTAAAGTACTTTTTAATGTATAATGTGTAAAATTATTTTGAAGAACATCATTAAAACAAAAATGAACATGTATAAAACTATGTAACCATGGGCTCCCTAAGAATGAACCACAAATCAGTCCTTTTTTTTTTTTTTGAGAAACACTGGCAAGGCAATTCAGAAGTCAGAAGTCAGATTTTAATCCTGGCTTTGCCATTTACTAGCTGTGTGATTTGGGGCAGGGAACCTAATCTCTTCTAAAGCCTCAATTTCCTCAACGTACTGATTAAAGGCGAGAAAACCTCCTGGAATCCTACTCTGAAAACAAAATCATAAGGGAAAGGAATTCTAGTCAGGGGGTCTTAAAGTCAAGGGTCAGGACCAGCGGTGCAAGGTCGGGCTCGCCCTTTACTCTCTCGGAGCCTCAGTTTCCTTCTGGAGGAAAGAGAGCGATAACCTCTGGGGAGTTTATCTATCTTGCATCAATTCTTTGGCGCTCAGCCTTCGAGCTGCCTGGAGGATCAAAGTGTTTATGTGAAGTAGCCTGCCCCGCAAACAGGGGAAGTGCCAATCTGGACAGAACTTCTCCTGGAAACAGGACGCTTCGACATTGCTCAAAGCTTAGAAACCATCATCCCTATCTGGAAAATCGAATCCATCTTGAGGTTAGAGTTCTGGTTTATGATCCTCTACATCTCAAGCCAGAAATGAGCTCAGCCGAAAGTGCCATTAACTACCCGCTGCTGGGGTGGGTTCGCTGTCAAGATCCTTTTTATCAGTCAGCTGGCTGTGAAAAGCCAGATAATGCTTAAATACAGCCATTATCCAGAGAGCCCGCAGCTCTGCTTCCCAGGGCTCTGGCACAGCCTGCCCCTCTCAGGACAGGGAAAAATTCTTATAAGGTCATTAATGAAGAATTCTCTTCTCCCTCCCCGGCTGCCCTGCAAACCAGTAGCGCCAGAAGGAGTAAGTGAGAAGCAAGGGTCATCCCTGAGTGGTTTATCTACTCCCTGTCTATCTTTCCTCCCCTCACTTTTTCCTCCCCTACCCTAACCCAGAATCCCATATGATGATGAGTTAGGCTTTATAGAATAGCCCAGAGCAGTCTTTTTCCAGCCTTCTAGAAATCATCGGGGAAGATCGGCTAATATTCAGCACAAGTTAATTCAGGTATCTCCTCTGTGCCAGGAGCTGGGCCAGAGGCTTTCTCATTGACATTATCTCTGGTTCCTATTCATAGTCAGCCTGATACGTTAGAATTATTATTCCCATTTCACAGCCAGGAGGGAAGGGAGAAACTGACTCTCTCTGCACAGGCTCATCCAAGCATCACACTGTTGGTCTATAGCATCTGCTCTGGCTGTTATCATTATGACTGTGGCCACTCAAAGAAAGACCCCTGGATGGTAGGAGCATGGTCCTAATCCCAGCGCCACCCCAAACAGGGATGTGCCCTTGGACCTTGACCTTAACCTGCTCTGAGTCACAGTTTCCTCCTGTTTGACTTCTGTCTCTGTGTTTGTGCAGATTAACTGAGACGATACATGTGCATTCTCCTACAGCCCAGGGCATCTAACCCCTGGGGAGGTTGTTACTAAAGTCATAGAGAACATTGTAAGCCCTTCACTCAGATACTAAGTCATCTTCTGAAAGAGGCAGCCATCCTGCTGATATTCAGTGAAGAACTGAAGAGACTGCTCGGAGGGTGACCTGGTTACTGAAGTCCAGCCTGACCATATCCACTTGCCTAATACAGAACAACTTGAGGTCAGGACTGTGATGGTCCGCTGTGATCACAAGAACTGTGAAAGCGAGTTTACGCCTCTGTCCGGCTGCTGTGCCTTCTAGCTATGTGAACCAGCTCTACAAACCCCAGTCTCTTTTCCAAAATAGAACTGATAGTTGCCTCCTTACCTTACAGGGCTGTTGCAAGGATTAAGTAAGAGAAAACGTGTGAACACACTGGCACAGTGCCCAGAACATCAGGGAAGTTGAAGGGGTGTTTATTCCTTCATGTGTTAGTCTTGAAAACTTGGTTTGGTTTGCATACATTGTGCCACTGCTTTTCACATGGGAGAATCCCACTGGGGCACGGAACAAGAAGGGCTCTGCTTCCCATGTGTAAATCTATGGGGAAAACTTTGTCAGAACTGCTGCTGGGGAATAGTGTCTGTCCCTAGGGAAAGTGTTGAGAGATCACCAGTAGGTATTCTGACCCCAAAAGTGTAAGAAATCCAAGAACACTGCCAATTTTAGCAAACTATTCGGATACCTGCTCTTACTATGATTAATAACCAAGTTTCATTTGGATGGCAAAGCAGTGGCACTTTCCAAAGGAAATTTCATAATTGCCAGAAACTGCTATCTTGGTGCTGAGTTGGTTCTCGCTATTTGGCTCATCTGGCTAGCAGCAGCTGGCTGCCAAGTGTCATCTGCCCTAGGTATGGAGCAGACATCAGCCAGATGAGTTGACTGACCTAAGTGATACAATCATTAAGCCCAGGGAAGAGCTTCTTCTCGGAGCTATCCTTGCTTCTCTGCTCATTTCTTTTTTCAATTTCCAGTCAAATTGTGACTCTAAAAGGCAGGCAGAATTTTACCCATATAAAGAACACAATTCTATTTCCTGATCCCCAGACTTAAGGTTTCAATTGTTATTCCAAGTTCCACATGTTCCTTTTCAGTACTCTGTTTTTGGCTCATCTGAATGTTTGAACAAAAACTTAGAGTGAAAGCAAATGGATCAGAGAATCTCAAGAGAAGCATAATATGCTGTTGGAGAAGAATTGAAAAAGTAAAGTTTTTGTGGTGAGGACTAAAGAGGTGGCAATTAAGAAGCTTCAAAGATAGGTAGAATTTGAAAATGTAGAAATGGAAGGGAAGTGTATTCTGGGGCTAATGGAAAAACACGCACAAACCCATGGAAGCAAAACACTCTAAGGATTTTAGATAGTAAGGAGTTTGAATGTATCCCTGAGTCCCTTCACTGTTCACCTGAAACTGTCAGAACACTGTTTGTTCATTGGTTATACCCCAACACAAAACAAAAAGTTAAAAAAAACAGAGTAAGGAGTTGGATGCATGTGGGCTACGGGGTACACCCTGTATACACACACATTGTTGTGCCCTTGTGCATGAAAGACGGTCATTATATAATGGATTTTGGGTAGAGAACAAGCTTTCTTTTTCTCCTGGATACATGGGAGGATTCTACTTTCCCACCACCCCTATAATTAGGAAGGGCTATCTGATTAGTTGGCAAAGTAATGTCTCCGCTTTTGAATATGCTATCTAGGTTGGTCATAACTTTCCTTCCAAGAAGGCTGAGTGCCGAAGAATTGATGCTTTTGAACTGTGGTGTTGGAGAAGACTCTTTAGAGTCCCTTGGACTGCAAGGAGATCCAACCAGTCCATTCTGAAGGAGATCAGCCCTGGGATTTCTTTGGAAGGGATGATGCTAAAGCTGAAACTCCAGTACTTTGGCCACCTCATGCGAAGAGTTGATTCATTGGAAAAGACCCTGATGCTGGGAGGGATTGGGGGCAGGAGGAGAAGGGGGCGACAGAGGATGAGATGGCTGGATGGCATCACTGACTCGATGGACGTGAGTCTGAGTGAACTCCGGGAGTTGGTGATGGACAGGGAGGCCTCGTGTGCCGCGATTCATGGGGTCGCAAAGAGTCGGACACGACTGAGCGACTGATTTGATCTGATCTGAGCTGATTAGTTCTGGCCAATGCATGGTGTATAGAAATGGTAAGTGTCGATTCCTGGCCAGAGAAATTGCCAGTTCAGTAATATCCAGCACCTTTGTCCCTGCCAAGTCAACTGAAAAGGTTTTATTTTCCAAATAGTATAGCTACCACGTAGTGGAGGCTGCTTACATATGGATTAGTGGATTGCTATGTGGAATGGAAGTGGCTCTGAAAATTTCCTGGATCTTATGTGTACTTTTCATAAACAAGAAGCATCTCTGGTGTCAAGCTATTGAGATTTGGGAAATGTTTGTTATGGCAGGGTAACCTAGTTTATCCTGACTAATACAAAGCAGAGCAGAAAACATACCATGAGTTCTGAAGACACATCTTGACCTAATACATTTACTTGCTTTTCTGAGGCTCCCAATCCTAAGCATTCTTAAGGTCAGAGAAAGAGATAGCAATTTCATTTGTACCAGGCATCTGGCACTCATAGATGCCACCCTCATTCCAGACAGAATTTGTTAGCAACACAGAGAGGGCTTTGTGGCCTTAATTTGATGGAACGATTAGGGAAAATTTTGTTGACAACCCCTAAAACTACACTGAGAATTAGATAACTTAAACAATGACCTCATAGCAGCTTTTCATAGTAATAATTACTACCATTTAGTAAATTACTCAGATTCCAATGTGTTAATGGACTCCTTACAGCCTTGGCCAATTTCACCCTTACACTAATCCTGCAACATTTAGATTTTATCCCCAATTTACAGATAAGAAAACAGGCTCAGAGAAGGAACATAACTTGCCTAAGTTCACCGAATTCAATTAGAGGAGAGCTAAGACAAATGGCATCTGGTCCCATCACTTCATGGGAAATAGATGGAGAAACAGTGGAAACAGTGTCAGATTTTATTTTGGGGGGTTCCAAAATCACTGCAGATGGTGACTGCAGTCATGAAATTAAAAGATGCTTACCCCTTGGAAGAAAAGTTATGACCAACCTAGATAGCATATTGAAAAGCAGAGACATTACTTTGCCAACAAAGGTCCGTCTAGTCAAGGCTATGGTTTTTCCAGTGGTCATGTATGGATGTGACAGTTGGACTGTGAAGAAAGCTGAGCACTGAAGAATTAATGCTTTTGAACTGTGGTGTTGGAGAAGACTCTTGAGAGTCCCTTGGACTGCAAGGAGATCCAACCAGTCCATTCTAAAGGAGATCAGCCCTGGGATTTCTTTGGAGGGAATGATGCTAAAGCTGAAACTCCAGTACTTTGGCCACCTCATGCGATGAGTTGACTCATTGGAAAAGACTCTGATGCTGGGAGGGATTGGGGGCAGGAGGAGAAGGGGACAACAGAGGATGAGATGGCTGGCTGGCATCACTGACTCGATGGACGTGAGTCTGAGTGAACTCTGGGAGTTGGTGATGGACAGGGAGACCTGGCGTGCTGTGATTCATGGGGTCGCAAAGAGTCAGACACGACTGAATGACTGAACTGAACTTAACTGAAGACCCAAACACAGACATATCTGACTTTAAACCATTTCAGGGAGGCTATCTTGTCTATGAAAGCTCACAGGAAGGATAGATAAAAATATAATCTTATTCAGAATTGTTCATCTTTATTCTAACAAGGAGAAAAAAATTGGAATGTGGCAGAGACAGATCATACTCTCTAAATATTCATTTCTTTCTCTACATTCACAGTCTCTCAAGCAATTACTCTGGGATCATGTGACTGATTTTGACCAATGAACCATGAGCAAATGTGACATGCGTTATTTGCAGGCTGAGATAGTTAAAAGCCAGTGTGTTTCTTTTATCCTTCTCTGCCCCTACTTACCTGGGAGGTCACATAGTCCAGTTGGTGTGACTACAGGATGGAGGAGAACCTCTAAACCTTCATGTGATTTTATGCACAGGAGAAGTAAGCCCAAAGATGCAAAGCCAGGCAAACTGCCTTGTGGAGACTTGTTTTGTTCTTAGGCGACCACAGGTAAATAGAAACTGAATTAATCCTAATGGTTCATGACACATTTTGATCACTGATCTTTGCATGATCCACTTTTATTTCATTCACTATATAATTAGCTATTTTAAATAATGCACATATTCATGAAACCATTTCTCAGAACTTGAACTAGGACCTTGACAATAACATTCATCTAGCTATGAAGTCCTTTGATCAACTCCTTTCCCTTCCTTCCCTCAGATATAATAACCATCACCCTAAATCCTGTATTCTTCATTCCTTTGCTTTCCTTAACATACTGCTTTATTGTATCCATGAATAAGAAGGAGAGATAAGAAAGCCTTCTTCAATGAACAATGCAAAGAGGTAGAGGAAAACAATAGAATGGGAAAGACTAGAGATCTCTTCAAAAAAATTGGAGATATCAAAGGAACGTTTCATGCAAATATGGGCATAATAAAGGACAGAAATGGTAAGGACCTGAGACAGAAGAGATTAGGAAGTGGTGGCAAGAATATACTAAAGAACCATACAAAAAGGTCTCAGTGACTGGGATAACCATGATGGTATGGTCACTCACCTAGAGCCAGACATCCTGGATTGTGAAGTCAAGTGGGTCTTAGGAAGCATTACTACAAACAAAGCTAGTGGAGGTGATGGAATTCCTGCTGAGCTATTTAAGATCCTAAAAGATGATGCTGTTAAAGTGCTCCACTCAGTGGTGGCTTAGTCATTAAGTTGTGTCCAACTTTTGTGACCCCATGGACCATAGACTGCTAGGCTCTTCTGTCCATGGGATTCCCCAGGCAAGAATACAGGAGTGGGTTGCCATTTCCTTCTCCAGGGGATCTTCCCAACCTGGGAATTGAACCTGGGTCTTCTGCATTGCAAACAGATTCTTTACCAACTGAGCTATTGCACTCAATATGTCAGCAAATTTGGAAAACTCAGCAGAGGCCATAGGACTGGAAAAAGTTAGTTTCTATTCCAATCCCAAAGAAGGGCAGTGCCAAAGAATGTGCAAACTACTGGGCAATTGCACTCATATCACACTCTAGTATAGTTACACTCAAAATCCTTCAAGCCAGGCTTCAGCTGTATGTGAACTGATAAATTCCAGATGTACAAACTGGGTATAGAAAAGGCAGAGGAACCAGAGATCGAATTGCTAACAGTCACTGGATCACAGAGGACACAAGGGAATTCCAGAAAAGCACATACTTCTGCTCCTTCATTGACTATGCTTGATTACATGAAAGCCCATGACTGTGTGAATCACAACAAACTGAGAAAAATTCTTCAAGAGATGGAAATATCAGTTCACCTTACCTGTTTTCGTGAAAAATCTTTATGCAGGTCAAGAAACAACTGTTATTACCTTACATGGAGCAACAGACTGTTTCAAAATTAGGAAAGGAGTACAGCAAGGCTGAATATTGTCACCTTGCTTATTTAACTTTTATGCAGAGTATCTCATGTGAAATGCTGGGCTGGATGAAGCACAGGCTGGAATCAAGATTGCTGAGAGAAATATCAACAACCTCAGATATGCAGATGGCACCATTCTAATGGCAGAAAGTGAAAAGGAAGTAAACAGGCTCTTGATGAGGGTGAAAAGAGGAGAGGGAAAAAGCTGGCTTAAAACTCAACATTCAAAAAACTAAGATCATGGCATCTGGTCCCATCACTTTATGGCAAACAGAAGAGGAAAAATTGGAAGCAGAGACAGATTTTATTTTCGTGGTCCCTAAAATCACTGTGGACAGTGACTGCAACCATGAAATTAAAAGACGCTTGCTCCTTGGAAGGAAAGCTATGACAAGACTAGACAGCATATTAAAAAACAGAGACATCACTTTGCCGACAAAGCTCTTATTTTCCCAGTAGTCATGTACAGATGTGAGAGTTGGACCACAAAGAAGACTGAGCACCAAAGAATTGATGCTTTTGAATTGTGGTGCTGGAGAGGACTCTTGAGAGTCCCTTGGACTGCATGGAGATCAAACCGGTCAACCCTAAAGAAAATCAACACTGAATTCTCACTGGAAGGACTGATGCTGAAGCGGAAACTCTAATACTTTGGCCACCTGATGCAAAGAACCAACTCATTGGAAAAGACCCTGAATGCTGGCAAACACTAAAGGCAGAAGAAGGGGGAAGCAGAGGATGAGATGGTTAGCATCACCAGCTCGATGGACATGGATTTGAGCAAAAGCAAGGAAATAGTAAAGGACAGGGAAACCTGGCATACTACAGTCCATGGGGTCACAAGGAGTCGGACATGACTGAGTGGCTGAACAAACACAGTTGTATTCCTAAAAACCCTGTGTGTGTGTGTGTGTGTGTTTGTGTAGTCTTTGTTTTCCCATCTATATAACAGTTGTTATGAAAATTAAATCAGATGATGCAAGCTGAGTGCTAAGAACAGGTCCTGAAGTAAAACAGTTGCTGATTTAAATTCTAGTTTTCTTTTTTTTATTTATATTTATGTATTTATTTAGGCTGTGCTGGGTCTTTGTTCCTGTGCTCAGGCTTTCTCTAGTTGCAGCAAGTGGGGGCTACTCTGTAGTTGTGGTGCGCGGGTTTCTCATCGCAGTGGCTTCTCTTGCTGTGGAGCATGGACTCTAGAGTACTAGGCTTCAGTAGTTGTGGCTCACAGGCTTAGCTGCTCTGCAGCATATGGGATCTTCCCGAACCAGAGATCAAACTCATGTCCCTTGCATTGCAGAGCAGATTCTTAACTGCTGGACCACCAGAGAAACCCTTTAGTTTTCTTTTTTGTCTTTCCTTGCTAATTTTCTCAGAGACATTTTTGTAAAAGAGCAGAGTCACTATATGATTTGAAATATCTAAAAACCATTATGTAACTTACCAAAGCAACTGCTAAAAGGGCAGAATCCATATCAGAAGGAAAAAGACTTCAGGGCTGAGAAAGCTTTTGGCTTTCTAGATGTTTGTTTTGGCAAAGGCAGAAACTCTAACTTCTTGCCCGGTTAAAGAGCAGAAGCTCACGGAGAACTGACAGTCACCACACCTCCTTCTGGATAACAGGGTAGCCTGTCAATGACGTCAAGTAGCATCCTTTGGTACCACCAAGTTAGCCCTCATGAGAATCCAGGAAGAGATGTCAGCTTTACACTGGAAGGAGACACATTTTTAAATGTGGGAGGGGAGTTGCTGCAAGAGAAAGTAGCTCAGAAGAGGGGGAAGATTCCCTGAGACTTACTTCAGATGACAATAAATAGTACATTATTCCAAGGAAGAACATAAATATTGGTAGAAGCTAAGGATGCCAACTACCTGCCCTATGGATTATCCAGTGAGCTTACTCTAAAAGCAAGGCAGATGAGAATTGCCAAATCTGAGAGAATAGAGTAGATCTGAGGGACTCCTACAAGGAATACAGCTGTTCCAAAGAGAGAGCTCTCCAGTGGATGTAGCAGAGTCAAGCCAACCATCTAGCAAGAATGTTGCAGAGAAGAAGCCAACTATCAAAGGAAGTTGGGGAAAGGGTAGAATGGGATAGCCAAAGGACTTTAAGATCCCCTTCAATCTGACTATCTAACTTGACGAAAGACCTAAGATGATTTTCATAAAAGTCCAGAAGTTTCTGGCCCAATCCTAACCATAATGTTAGTTTCCCAGGTGGCTCAGTGTTAAAGAATCCATCTGCCAATGCAGGAGACACAGGAGACACGGGTTCAGTATCTGGATGGAGAAGATGCCCTGAAGAGGAAATGGCAACCCACTCCAGTATTCTTTCCTGAAAAATCCCACAGACGGAGGAACCTGGCAGGCTATAGCCCATGGGGTCAAAGAGAGTCGGACACAACTTAGTGACTGAGCACAAACACACACACACATAAACGCAATTCCCTGCTCCCTGGTCAATGCAGGGCACTAAAAGGTACAATTCTCACAAGTTGCCTTGTAATAACATGTCACGTTTGCATTGGGGTTTGCAGCTGATGAAACTCTTCACTTGCTCTATTTATTGTGATCCTCTCAATTGTCCCATGAATGACACACTTCACAAAGATCCAAGAGGCAACGCGAATTACCCCGAATGACGCAGCTAGTAAGTGCCGCATCCTCCTGGCATCAAGTGTGGTGTTCTTTCCACTGCATCTCAGCCGCCTCCCTGCGGATCCAGGGGTTGGGCGAATGCCCAAAATCCAAAGCCCAGCTCTGACATCTACTTACTCCTCCTCATGTGGCTCAGGCGTAATGATACTGTTTATCCAGCTCAGCTCCTGCCAAGGTGCCCAGTGCAATGTTCCTGCTCACACAGAGGAGTAGCTAACCCCCAGTCCCACCCCTTCCTCTGCAGATTCCTTCCTGGAGAAACACTGGACTCTGGAGAAGCCTGAACTGCTCAACCCCTCCAGGGCTCGCTAATGAGTTGTTTTAAGCTGTGTGTGAGCTCAACGTTCAGGAAACCCGGGAGCTCAGCGATCACAGTGCAGGCAGGAGGTACCGCCCATCTCAGCGCGCCTGCCCTTCGCTCAGATGTTACCACCTCTTTTGAGTGGCACTTCCACCCGCCCTTAACCATCCCTCCTTGGGCAGGGATCCCATCAGATTTTACAAGCCGGGCAGGGTCAGGCCTGGTGAAAACGCGAATGGGAATGCCCAGAACAACAAAGGCAGCAGGCGGTTTCCCTCGGGAGATGAGGGTGAGCCAACCCACGTGCTGGCAGTTCAGTTCTGGGGAGACAATGAGCAGGACAGTGGCAGACCCCAATAAGAGGGCCCTCCTGAGGCCAGGTCTATCAGGATTAGCCCAGATCCTACAAGGAGAATTTTAGTAGAAAGATTTTAGTTTCGATGATTTCTAAAGAGCTGGATTACCAGGATGGAGGCTTGTGAGTTGCAACCATTTCTAAACAGGGGTGGGCAAACTTCCTCTGTGAAGGGCCAACAGTAAATATTTTAGGCTTTGTGCACCGGATGGTCTTTGTTGGAATTACTCACCCTGCTACTACAGTGTGAAAGCAGGAATCCACCATAAGTAAATAAGTGAGCATGGCTCTGTCCCAGTAAAATTTTATTTATGGACACTGAAATATAATTTGCATATAATTTTCTCATGTCATGGAATATTCTTTTTTGATTTTTTAAAACCATTTTAAAATGTAAAAACCATTCTTAGCTCATAAGCTGTAGAAAACATGGACTGGATTTGACTTGTTTGGGCCGTGTTTTCTCAACCTCTGTTCTGTGGCAATGCTTCTCAAACTATGGATACGTATGTGATAAAGGTCCAGTTTTTCTTTTAATTGCCAAGTTTTCTCAGTTAGATTCTTTTTGTAATTTTATATCAAAATTGGCTCCTGGAAAACGGGAAAAGAAAACAAAACAGCTCTAAAATACAAGTCCACTGACAATTTATACCACTGTTTCTAATACATACTCTCAAAGTCTGAACTTGACTCACTAAGGACTAGACTGTAAGAGTATATGACCCACACTCTGGGAGACTCATAAATCTTAAGTAACTGTTGTGTTGATCTAAAAATCAGTTAGCACACCAATTATTTAAATTATCATCTAGTGTTTTGAACTCCTTAAAAGTTGTGGTTTTCAGACAAAGGCCAACAATCCCCCTTTCAGTCTTGTTTCCCTGTTTGTAATGAGTAATGAGTTTATGTGCTCAGTCATGTCTGACTTTGCAGCCCCATGGACTGTAGCCCACCTGGCTCCCCTGTCTATGGGATTTTCTTAGGGAATATTTTATTGCCCCATCCTGATTTGGTGAAAGCACGCCCATTGAGGAGTTATAATTCTGTATAATAAATACATTGTAAAGTGTAAACATTACTATCAGTATTTCTCTGGCTCTGCTCCTAACCTCTCAGTCCCCTTCGAATTCCCACTGAGCATCTGGGAGGTCGTCTGTTGAGCCTGTCCAGTGCCCTGTGGTCTGCTGCTCACTTCCTTGCCTTCTCTGAGGTCTGGGTTCAGACATCTGCACAGCTTCTCCCGTTATCATACATGTGACAGCATGATGGTTACTCTTTCCTCCTCTCTAGAGATTACCATGCTGTTCTTCTCTTAAGCTGCCATGTCTACCTTACTCTGGACCATTCCTAATGTGCTCCTTCCACTTCCCCAAGCAGAAAAAGTCATAAATACCAATGCCCCATGGCTCATCTTTCCACAGGAATCACAAAGACCAGCCTTGTACATTTTCACCCAATTGTACTTTAGCCCCATCTGCCTAGGCTGCCCCAGAGGCAGTCTCAGTGGCAGTGGCTAAGCTGTGTTCAGAACCCCCTTCTCTCCAGCCTCAGACTACTCAATTTGTACCAATCTTCGGCACCTGTTCTCTTTCCTGATGCATTCATTTTAACTGTGCAGTTTAATGAGTTTTGACAAAATGCACATACTCATATAGTCATAACTCTAAGATAAAGATGCATTTCCATCAACCCATGAAGTCCTCTTGTGCCCCATGGCCATCAGTTTCTAGTTCTGCTTCTGGCCCTGGGCAGCTACTGATCTGTTTCCCATTGACATACATTATTTTTACCAGCCCTAGAGTTTAAGGTGAATGGAATCATGTAATTTATATTCTGTTGTGTAAGGCTTCTTTTACCCGGCATGTTTTTGAGGTTCATGCATGATTTTGCTTCCATCAGTGGTTCGTTTCTTTTTATTACAAAGTAGAGCTCCATTATATGAATATATGATGATTTGTTTATTCATTCACCAATTAACATCTGTATAGTTTCCAATTTTGAGGTCTTATGGCTAAAATTGCTATGTACATTCATTTTTAAGCCTGAAGTAAAAATAATGCTCTCATTTCTTTTGAGAGTGGAATTGCTGAGCTGTATAGCAAATGTATGTTTAACTTTGTAAAAAACTACCACAGAGTTTTCCAATGTCATTTAATCATTTTACATTTCCACCAGCACCATGAAAGAATTTCCATTTGCTCCAAAAGTCACCAGTGCTTACTACTGTTGGTCTTTTTAACTTTAATAGATTTGTAGAGGTCTCTTATTGAAGCTTTGATTTGCATATTTCTGATGGTTGATGTTAATGTTTCATGCTTATTGGTCATCCTCATATCTATTTTTTGAAATCTGTTAAAAGCTTTTGCACTTTTAAAATTTGGGCTATTTGTCTTGTTACTAAGTTGTGAGATAGATAAATAGATAATAGATAGATGGTATGTATGTATGTGTTAGTCACTAAGTCGTGTCCAACTCTTTGCTACCCTGTGGACTGTAGCTCACCAGGCTCCTCTGTCTATGGAATTCTCCAGACAAGAATACTGGAGTGGGTAGCCATTCCCTTCTCCAGAGCATCTTCTCAACTCAGGGATCAAACCTGGGTCTCCTGCATTACAAGCAGATTCTTTACCGTCTGAGTCACCAGGGAAGCCAATAGATAGATAGGTAGGTAGATAGATAGATAGATATCCTAGCTAAAAGTCCTTTGTCAGATGTATTTTGTACAAAAAAAAGTTTTCTCCAATGTGTGGTTTGATTTTCGTTTTATTAATGCTGCCTTGTAACAAAAAGATTTTTATGAAATACAAGTTTCCATGTTTTCTTTAATGTTTAACTTTTTTTTCTATCTGCTCTAAGAAATTTTTACCTATATCAAGATTTAAAATGTTTTCTCTAACATGTTTTTCCTAGAAGAGTTCTCAGATTAATTTTTAATTGTTGTGTGAGGTAAGAATCAAAGTTTATTTTTTTAATGTGGCTATCCAATTATTCCAATGCCATTTACTGAGAATATTATCCTCTCCCCACTGAATTTCCTTGTTGAAAATCAGTCAACCATATATCAATATGTTCTTTTTCAAAATTGTCCTGACTGGTCTAGATTTCTGCATTTTTAAATAAATCTAAGAGTTGAATAAAATTAAAATGTGACATTATTATTGATTATGTTGAATCAATAGATCAGTTTTGAGAGAACTGAAATACTATATTGATTCTTCTAACCAAGGAGCATGATATATCTCTTGATTTGTTTTTTAATCTTCTTTCATTTCTATCAGCAGTTCTTGGTAGATTTCAATGTAGAAGTCATCCACGTATTTTGTTCTATTTACTGCTGTATTTATTGTTATAGTTACATTACATATTTATGAAAGATTGTCAGTATAAGTTTGAAAATAGTGATGACATCCTTACGTTGTTCTCGGCCTTAAGAGGGAAAGCATCTAATCTTTCACAATTCATTATGATGTGTTAGGTTTCTATACATGGTCATTGTCAGGTTGAAAAACTTATCTTCTAGTCCTAATTTGCTGAGAGGTTTTACAGTCATAAATGAGTGTTGAATTTGTTATCAAATTTTTTTCTGCATCTATTGAGAATATAGATATTATTTTTATGTTAAATGCCATTTTTTGATTTTTGATTTTAAACCAATCTTGTTCAGTTCAGTTCAGTCGCGCAGTCATGTCCGACTCTTCACAACCCCATGAACTACAGCATGCCAGGCTTCCCTGTCCATCATCAACTCCCAGAGTTTACCCAAACTCATGTCCATTGAGTTGGTGATGCCATCCAACCATCTCATCCTCTGTTATCCCCTTCTCCTCCTGCCCTCAATCCTTCCCAGCATCAGGGTCTTTTCAAATGAGTCGGCTCTTCACATCAGGTGCCAAAGTATTGGAGTTTCAGCTTCAACATCAGTTCTTTCAAAGAACACCCAGGACTGATCTCCCTTAGGATGGACTGGTTGAATCTCCTTGCAGTCCAAGGGACTCTCAAGAGTCTTCTCCAACACCACAGTTCAAAAGCATCAATTCTTCTGTGTTCAGCTTTCTTTATAGTCCAACTCTCACATCCATACATGACTACTGGAAAAACCATAGCCTTGACTAGATGGACCTTTGTGGGCAAAGTAATGTCTCTGCTTTTTAATATGCTGTCTAGGTTAGTAGCTTCCCTAGTGGCTCAGAGGGTAAAGCATCTGCCTACAATGTGGGAGACCCGGGTTCGATCCCTGGGTCAGGAAGATCCCCTGAAGAAGGAAATGCCACCCCACTCCAGTACTCTTGCCTGAAAAATCCCATGGATGGAGAAGCCTGGTAGGCTACAGTCCATGGGGTCGCAAAGAGTTGGACATGACTGAGCAACTTCACTTTCACTTTCTTTTCAGGTTGATCATAACTTTCCTTCCAAGGAGTAAGCATCTTTTAATTTCATGGCTGCAGTCACCATCTTCAGTGATTTTGGAGCCCCCCCCAAATAAAGTCTGTCACTGTTTCCACTGTTTCTCCATCTATTTGCCATGAAGCAATGGGACGAGATGCCATGATCTGTTGCTTCCTGACCTGATCTAATGAAGTGCACAATAAAAGCAATGTGCTTGAATCATGCCAAACCATCCCCCCACCCACAGTCCTGATACGCATTTGAAAAGCAAAATTTAAAACACACCATACACTTGAACAAACACCCTCTTCCAACAACACAGGAGAAGACTCTACACATGGACATCACCAGATGTTCAATACTGAAATCAGATTGATTATATTCTCTGCAGCCGAAGATGGAGAAGCTCTATACAGTCAGCAAAACTTAGACCAGGAGCTGACTGTGGCTCAGATCATGAACTCCTTATTGCCAAAGGCATACTTAAATTGAAGAAAGTAGGGAAAACCACTAGACCATTCATGTATGACCTAAATCACATCCTTTACGATGATACAGTGGAAGTCACAAACAGATTCAAAGAATTAGATCTGATAGAGTGCCTGAAGAACTATGGATGGAGGTTTGTGACATTGTACAGGAGGCAATTGGAGAAGGCAATGGTACCCCACTCCAGTACTCTTGCCTGGGAAATCCCATGGACGGAGGAGCCTGGTAGGCTACAGTCCATGGGGTTGTGAAGAGTAGGACACGACTGAGTGACTTCACTTTCATGCACTGGAGGAAGAAATGGCAACCCACTCCAGTATTCTTGCCTGGAGAATCCCAGGGACAGAGGGGCCTGGCAGGCTATGGTCCATGAGGTCATAAGAATTGGACACAACTTAGTGATTAAACCACCATTTCACAAGTCATCAAGGAAGGTCCCAGGGAAATAAGTTAGTTTGGGATCTGGGCTATCACCCAAAGCTCTGGACTTCTAGAATTCTTCCTGTTTGTATTTATGTAGGAGACGTTGACAAGTTAATGGCTTTGAGTTCCAAAGAAAAGTCTTTAAAATGGTGGGTTTCAATTGATGAAATAGATATCAATTGGTTTAGAATCAGAAATCACCATAGGTATTTTAATCAGAATAAGATTTAATATGAACAGTTGTGTGCTTAGGGGCTTCTCAGGTGGCTCAGTGGTAAAGAATTCACCTGCCAATGCGGGAGATGCAGGAGACATAGGTTCGATCGCTGGGTTGGGAAGATCCCCTGGAGGAGGAAATGTCAACCCACTCCAGTCTTCTTGCCTGGAGAATCCCATGGACAGAGGAGGTTGGTGGGCTCCAGTCCATGGGGTCGCAAAGAGTCAGATGTGACTGAGCACATGGCAGATTGTGTGCTTACCAAATAGCTGTAATGGCTGAAGGAGCAGGCTCTAAGCTAGGTAATATAAAACTGATCACCAGAGGAGCTGGTACTTCTGAGGGTGCCACTGGTGCTGGGGAGACCCTGGGTGGGAGCCAGCACCATCCCAGGGAACAGGAGAGCAGCTGCCCAAGCTGCAGGCTGGCACCAGAAGCCAGACCCAGAAGCCAGTACACCACCACTATCTGTCAACATCCAGACCCTGGAGAAGAGACACTGCAACCCATCGCAAGGAAATAAAACTTTCCTAACAGTAGAGACAGCCAGAAGTGGAAGAAATGACCCCTGCTTCACTCCTTTCTTTCAAAGCCTATAAGTGATTCTAATTGGCTTTCCAATCTCTTTAAATTAAATTAAAATTAATTTTATTTTAAAATTAAAAGACACTTACTCCTTGGAAGGAAAGTTATGACCAACCTAGACAGCATATTTAAAAGCAGAGACATTACTTTGCCAACAAATATCCGAGAGCCAAGGCTATGGTTTTTCCTGTGGTCATGTATGGATGTGAGAGTTGGACTATGAAGAAAGCTGAGTGCTGAAGAATTGATGCTTTTGAACTGTGGTGTTGGAGAAGGCTCTTGAGAGTCCCTTGGACTGCAAGGAGATCCAACCAGTCCATTCTGAAGGAGATCAGCCCTGGGATTTCTTTGGAGGGAATGATGCTGAAGCTGAAACGCCAGTACTTTGGCCACGTCATGCGAAGAGTTGACTCATTGGAAAAGACTCTGATGCTGGGAGGGATTGGGGGCAGGAGGAGAAGGGGACGACAGAGGATGAGATGGCTGGATGGCATCACTGACTCGATGGACTTGAGTCCAAGTGAACTCCGGGAGTTGGTGATGGACAGGGAGGCCTGGCGTGCTGCGATTCATGGGGTCGCGAAGAGTTGGACACGACTCAGCGACTGAACTGAACTGAACTGAACATGAAGGTTGGAAGTATCTGCCTTGTTGGGGGAAGGTAATCCTTTAAATAGATTCTTTTTCAGCCCTACATACAACTCCAAGTATAGAAAACTTCCTCCAAAAAAAAAAGGGGGGGGGGCAAAACAAAACCACTTGGACATTGAACATTTACTCCTTTGAGAGTAGAAATTATCCCAGTAATGCAGTCCCTCCTGTTCAGTATTTATGTTCTCTCTGTTCTATTCAGGAAAGACCAAGCCATTCGTGTTCAGCCTAAGACTCAATGGTTTTCTCTGCTTCAGTTCAGTTCACTCAGTCATGTCCAGCTCTTTTGTAACTCCATGGACTGCAGCACGCCAGGCTTCTCTGTCCATCACCAACTCCCGGAGCTTACTCAAACTCATGTCCATCAAGTCGGTGATGCCATCCAACCATCTCATCTTCTGTTGTCCCCTTCTCCTCCTGCCTTCAGTCTTTCCCAGCATCAGGGTCTTTTCCAGCGAGTCAGTTCTTCACATCAGGTGGCCAAAGTATTGGAGTTTCAGTTTCAGCATGAGTCCTTCCAATGAATATTTAGGACTGATTTCCTTTAGGATTGACTGGTTTGATCTCCTTGCATTCCAGGGCACTCTCAAGAGTCTTCTCCAACACCAGTTCAAAAGCATCCATTCTTTGGCATTCAGCTTTCTTTATAGTCCAACTCTCACATCCACACATGACTACTGGAAAAACCATAGCTTTGACTAGATGGATCTTTGTCAGCAAAGTAATGTCTCTGCTTTTCAATATGCTATCTAGGTTGGTTATAACTTTTCTTCCAAGGAGCAAGCATGTTTTAATTTCCTGGCTGCGGTCACCATCTGCAGTGATTTTGGAGCCCCCCAAAATAAAGTCTGTCACTGTTTCCATTGTTTCCCTAACTGTTAGCCATGAAGTGATGGAACCAGATGCCATGATCTTAGTTTTCTGAATGTTGAGCTTTAAGCCAACTTTTTCACTCTCCTCTTTCACTTTCATTAAGAGGCTCTTTAGTTCTTCTTCACTTTCTGCCATAAGGGTGGTGTCATTTGCATATCTGAGGTTATTGATATTTCTTCTCGCAATCTTGATTCCAGCTTGTGCTTCATCCACCCAGGATTTCTCATAATGTACTCTGCATGTAAGTTAAATAAGCAGGGTGACAATATCCAGCCTTGACATACTCCTTTTCCTATTTGGAACCAGTCTGTTATTCCATGTCCAGTTCTAACTGTTGCTTCCTGACCTGCATACAGGTTTCTCAAGAGGCAGGTCAGGTGGTCTGGTATTCCCATCTCTTTCAGAATTTTCCAGTTTATTGTGATCCACACAGGCAAAGGCTTTGGCATAGTTAATAAAACAGAAATAGATGTTTCTCTGGAACTCTCTGGCTGTTTTGATGATCCATCAGACATTGGCAATTTGATCTCTGGTTCCTCTGCCTCATCTAAAACCAGCTTGAACATCTGGAAGTTTATGTATTGCTGAAGCCTGGCTTGGAAAATTTTGAGCATTACTTTGCTAGCATGTGAGATGAGTACAATTGTGCGGTAGTTTGAGCATTCTTTGGCATTGCCTTTCTTTGGGATTGGAAGGAAAACTGACCTTTTCCAGTCCTGTGGCCACTGCTGAGTTTTCCAAATTTGCTGGCATATTGAGTGCAGCACTTTCACAGCATCATCTTTCAGGATTTGGAATAGCTCAACTGGAATTCCATCACCTCCACTAGCTTTGTTCATAGTGATGCTTCCTAAGGCCCACTTGACTTCACATTCCAGGATGTCTGGCTCTAGGTGAGTGATCACACCATCATGATTATCTGGGTCATGAAGATCTTTTTTGTGTAGTTCCTCTGTGTTTTCTTGCCACCTCTTCTTAATATCTTCTGCTTCTGTTAGGTCTATACCATTTCTGTCCTTTATTGAGCCCATCTTTGCATGAAATGTTCCCTTGGTATCTCTAATTTTCTTGAAGAGATCTCTAGTCTTTCCCATTCTATTGTTTTCCTCTATTTCTTTGCACTGATCACTGAGGAAGGCTTTCTTATCTCTACCTTGAACTTAGCCTAGTTGGACTCATTTCAGTCTTCTTACCTCCAAAACTCTGATATAATAAATCTGTGCATTTTAAGCCATTAAGTTTTAGCAATTTTTCACAGCAACAGTAAAAAAAGTGATGTTGCTGTTGGACACCCAGTCGTGTCTGTTTCTCTGCAACCCTATGGACTGCAGCTTGCCCGGCTTCCCTGTCCTTCACTATCTCCTGGAGTTTGCCCAAACTTATGTCCATTGAGTTGGTGATGCCATCCAACCACCTCCTCCTCTGTACATACTCCCCATGGATCACAGCCTGGTCATGGGGAAGGGTCTTGTCTAACTCAATGAAGCAAAGAGCCATGCTGTGCAGGTCCACCCAAGACGACGGGTCACAGTGGAGAGTTCTGACAAAATGTGATCCGCTGGAGGAGGGAATGGCAAAGCATTCCAGTATTCTTGCATCAGGAACCCTATGCGCAGCATGGAAAGGCAGAAAAGCGATAGAGTGTATTATTAATTTGTCCACGTTGTTTGAGGTATCAAATTTATTTCCATAAAATTGTTTATAACATAACTTTTCAGCACTTGAATATTCATAAAATCTGTACAGACAGGCTCTCTTTTATTGCCAATCTGATCATTTCTGTCTTCATTTGAGCCTGAAGTTTATTAATTCTACTAATCTTTTCAAAGAACAAGCTTTTAATTTAGTTTTTGCTATTTTTAGTCTGATACTATTTTATTTACTTCTATTCTGACTTTTATTATTTCCTTTTTCCAGCATATTTTGGATTAAATATGTTCTTTTTTCCTTTTCTTAAAAATGTAAGTTTACATAATTAGTTTAGATCTTGTTAAAAGACAATTCTCCATGGATATCTCATGTTTCTACATATTTTGCAAGCAGAAGCACTAACTGCCCTGGTCTAGACCATCCTTTTGAGGATGTTTGTATGGTAAACAGTTGTGGAGAATATAGTGCCTCCTGCCAAAGCAAAAGACAGGTGTATTTACTGTTCAATATGATAATTATAATGTCTGTCTCTCTGGGGCATAGGCTACTATCCATTATAAAAGATCCAAGTTTCCTAAGCTTGGGTTTCTTCTCCTATAATGTAACTCACTGCATGTTCAGGAGTTATCTGGCCCTTTTTTTTTGTTATCACCCTATGGAACTGGGGCTCAGGGGATCATCACAAATACTGATATTCTGGCTGCTGCTATAGCTGTTTATAGAGTCCTCTGTCTCTGACTCAGGAGTGTTGTGTCTTGTACCAGCAAGCACTCATGAGACCATGAAAGCTAATTTGTTAGCATGCAAGTAGGGAAAAATCTTAGACCACTCATAGCACTTATGGTTGGTCTTCTTTTTAATATAAACACTTAAAGCTATTAATTTTTTTGAAGTATTGCTTTAACTGAATCCCACAAATACTGGGTTTTTGGAATTATAACTTAGTTCAAACTACACCAAAAAGGCTCATAGGCATGAATGTATATGAGCTTTCCTGTCTGCATCCAAATATAAATTGTGGAGTAGAAGTGTTCTAAGAGATGAGACAAGAAGGGGAGACAGACGCTCAGTTATGGAGGCTTGCACTTCATCTTTGGAGCAGTGGAAAGATTTTTGTACAGAAGTATGACTTTGCCAGGTGAGCATTTGAGAAGGATGACTCTTGAACTGGGTGGTATATGATAGCAGGGATCCCTGGTGGAAGACATTGTCACTTTGAGGGTTAGAAAGCACATATAGAAGAAACAGCTTAGATTTGTCATTGGTACACTTTTTGTATTACTTACATCAATATATTTTTTAATTTCTCCAAACAGCCTCTGAGGTAGTTATGAATTTCCCATTTTCAGGTAAAGAAACAGAGATTTAGAGAAGTTTGGCAACTTGCCTCGAAGGTCAAAACTAGCAGTTTTATGGAACCAATATTTGAAACAAGATCTGTCTTACTCCCAAGTCTGTACTTGTTCCTCTGCACCAGCCTGCGTTCACAAAGCATTGTCCTCCCCCTCACAATTTTCTTATTCCTTTTCAAGTTGTGTCCTTCACAATCTATCTGACACCAAAAATGAATTCCCAGAACCCTAAGGACAATTACAAAACCAAAAAGATACATCGGTTACCGTCAATCAGTAGCTCTCAAGAAAAAAAAAATATATCGAAATGTTTGCCAATTTCCAGGGTGTAAATATTTCTAGCATGGCTGACTTAAGCTACCAATTATATGCAATTGCATCACTGAGTGCAAACTTAGAAAGAGATGCACACAACCAGCTGCCACAAGCTAGCACCAGATAGGTCAGCACACCATCACCTGCAGCCAGGACCTCAGTGTTCCACAAAGCACTATGGAGTAAGGGATGATGACATGCCCTGCTTTCAGATTTGTTTATTCATTGATTACAGTTTATTTGGAAGACAAACATGCCTACTTAATAGAACACTTGGTAATCTTTTTAATAATTTGTGCTAAAAGTCAGCTAGGGAAAAGGGAGAGGTGAACAGATCAAATCTAAAGCCAGGAGTGATATAATCTATAATTGGGTACAATCCTTTGAGGAAGCAATACAGTAATAAATATAAGGCTGTAAGTTCAGTTGAGTCGCTCAGTCATGTCCGACTCTTTGCAACCCCATGGACTGCAGCACGCCAGGCTTCCCTGTCCACCACCAACTCCGGGAGCTTGCTCTAACTCATGTCCATCAAGTCGGTGATAACATCCAACCATTTCATCCTCTGTCATCCCCTTCTCCTCCTGCCTTCAAACTTTCCCTGCATCAGAGTCTTTTCCAATTAATTGGTTCTTCCCATCAGATGGCCAAAGTATTGGAGTTTCAGCTTTAGCATCAGTCCTTCCAATTAATATTCAGGACTGAGTTCCTTTAGGATGGACTGGTTTGATCTCCTTGCTGTCCAAGCAACTCTCAAGAGTCTTCTCCAACTCCACAGTTCAAAAGCATCAATTCTTCGGTGCTCAGCTTTCTTTATGGTCCAACTCTCACATCCATACGTGACTACTGGAAAAACCATAGCCTTGACTAGACGGACCTTTGTCTGCAAAGTAATGTCTCTGCTTTTTAATATGCTGTCTAGGTTGGTCATAGCTTTCTTCCAAGAAGCAAGCGTCTTTTAATTTCATGGCTGAGGTCACCGTCTGCAGTGATCTTGGAGCCCCCCAAAATAAAGTCTGTCACTGTTTCCATTGTTTCCCCAACAATTAGCCATAAAGTGATGGGACCAGATGCCATGATCTTAGTTTTCTGAATGTTGAGCTTTAAGCCAACTTTTTCACTCTCCTCTTTCACTATCATCAAGAGGCTCTTTAGTTCTTCTTTGCTTTCTGCCATAAGGGTGGTGTCATCTGCATATCTGAGGTTATTGATATTTCTCCCGGCAATCTAGATTCCAGCTTGTGCTTCATCCAGCCAGCATTTCACATGATATACTCTGCATATAAGTTAAATAAGCAGGGTGACAATATAGAGCCTTAATGTACTCCTTTCCCTATTTAGAACCAGTCTGTTGTTCCATGTCCGGTTCTAACTGTTGCTTCTTGACTTGCATACAGATTTCTCAGGAGGCAGACAAGGTGGTCTGTTCCCATCTCTTGAAGAATTTTCCACAATTTGTTGTGATCCACACAGTTAAAGGTTTTGGCATAATCAATAAAACAGAAGTATATGTTTTTCTGAAACTGTCTCGCTTTTTCGATGATCCAACAAATATTGGCAATTTGATCTCTGGTTCCTCTGCCTTTTCTAAATCCAGCTTGAACATCTGGAAGTTTATGGTTCACGTACTGTTAAAGCCTGGCTTGGAGAATTTTGAGCATTACTTTGCTAGCATGTGAGATGAGTGAAATTGTACGGTAGTTCAAACATTCTTTGGCATTGCCTTTCTTTGGGATTGAAATGGTAAAGTTGTCCATAATTTCGACCAGTAATCCACTGTAGGAGTTTACCTAAGCAACTGTCCCTATTGGTGCAGAAACCAAGTGTTAGGAGTATTCATTGCAGTGTTATCTACAAAAGTAAATAAAAGAGTAAATAAAACACCTACCAACTCTCTCAATATCCAACGAAAGATAGCAGTTAAGTGTTAAAACTTGTTTGCAGTAAACAAAATAATGACCACCCACCAATGTCCCTGGCTTCCCTGGTGGCTCAGACAATTAAGTATCTCTCAGACAAGAAGGTCCTCACTTTTTCCAGCAAACTGGCATTCCTCAAGGGACCATAGTACTCAGGAGCTGCAGATGAATCTCTGACACCTCTTCTCCAGCTACAGAAACAGTGAAGTTATTAACAGAGCATCCTCAATGCTAAGTTTTTCTGTGACATTTTCTTGCTTAAACCCTTGATACCTGCTACCACCTGGCGAACAGTCGCAGTGCTTAAAAACAAAAAAGAAGCATAAACACACAAATGAATATGAAAAGAGAGCTTGGAAAAGGATAATCAAGTTGCCTTTAGCAGTTATTTTTTCATTTGTGGTGGTGATTTTTTCTATTGCCTGCTGACTGTATTTTCAAGTCTGGAATTTGTCTGTTTGAATTGATGGGGGCGTCCCTGGTGGTTCAGATGGTAAAGAATCTGCCTGCAATGCAGGAGACCCGAGTTTGATCCCTGGGTTGGGAAGATCCCCTGGAGAAGGGCATCGCAATTCTCTCCAGTATTGTTGCCTGCAAAATTCCATGGACAGAGAAAACTGGCGGGCCACAGTCCATGGGGTGGCAAAGAGTCAGACACATCTGAGTGAATAACGCTACCTTGAATTGATAGAATCAACCACTCTTCACCTTCCCAGGAGACAAGCATGACCCAGCAGCTTATCTGCAATCCTGGTTGCCATACAAACACCAGTGATCTCCCCACCCCACCCCAGCTGCTTCAGGAAGGAAGGAGGGAATAGTAGGTACAAACTGTGTCAGCATATTATGTTCTGAGGTGAACAGAATTCAATCTAATTAAAAAGAAATTTTAATTTACACAGACTAATTCAAAGATCACATGTGCTTCCCACCAAGCTGGTGGCTGGAAGAGGGTATCGTGTGATGCTGCAAACCAACACTGCCTCGAGTGCTTATCACTGGAGTAATATCTTGAAAATGACAAAGGCAAATGGTGTCCACTGCTGGATCAAATGTCAGCTTCCTGGAAGCAGACAGTTTCACTTCCAAGTCAGGTTTTTAGAGTGATGTGGGCACATCATCCATGTCTGGATGTACATGATCAGGAAAGCAATAATTACTAACGTCTAATGGACCCAGCATTTGGCTCAGCCCTTGGCTTATCTCATGCATATGACCATTGGACAGATGGAAAAATTGAGGAACAGAGGCAGAGATGTGACTTAGTCAGAGTCAGACATACAGCTCTGTCTATGCCTGATACTTCCTTTCAGACACCAAGAAAGTGAGGGGTCAAGAAATCAAGTCATTTAAGATGACCCAGAATATTGGGGCTGTCGCCTCAGGGACAGGGACAACAACAACAAAAAAAATCACATGAGGAGGCCTCAGATTTCAGCAGGGCTACCTTGAGGACAAACAAAACCAAATTCTTCCATGTGGATCTAGAAAATTGGTAAGATTTGGTGGCGGGGCTGGGGAAGACAGAAAAATACCTTCCAGCAATGACAGTTAGTCCCATATGCAGTGGGAGTGAGGGACTGAGTCCCCATCAGTGGAGGGTCAAGCCATGCCTGCTTCTGCAGCTCCCAGGGTCACACCATTAGAGGTGGGTTTCTGCCTTCGTTGGGTGGCACCACCCACCTCAAAGATTCCGTGAGTTATGATTCCTCATTATGTCCACAATTTAAGGGAAAGGAAACTAGCATTTCTGAAGCCCTCCTCTGGGCCAAGTAATGTGCCAGGCCTTCCTTATATGTCATCACGTTTCATTCCCAACCACGGATTCTCACCTGCTAGCCAGGTAGCAAGGCCGACCTCATTAGCCCCGTGTCTACTACAGATTCAAGTGCTTTCCAATCAAAATTTGCAATGCTTAGTTCTATGGTAAGTGCCAGATGAAGAGGACTGGGGACTGAAGCCATCACCCTGGCTGCTAGCTCTCCAGAATGACCTGCTTCCTGGCTCATGCTCAGCAAAGGGCCATTCTCACTTCCAGGAGAATGTCAGCTAAACCCAGTAGGCAGAAAAAGAGAGGGAGGGAGATAAGTCCAAATGGAAGGACAGTTTTTCCTAGCCAGAGGATTAAGATGTTGAAGCTCTGTTTTTGTTTTGGTTTGTAGGATTAGTACTGTGTGTGTGTAACTAATTTATTCAGCTTCTAAGATAAAAGTTATCTTCTCTAATAGGCAAGTCTTGCTCTGGCTAGAATGACAGAGGGAAACAGACAATTCCTGAGACAGTTTCTCTCTCTCTCCAGTGGGCTGGCAGACCTGGCTCTCTTTCTCGGCTTCATTCCTGCCTCTCCACTGGCAGCTGGCCTGGTGGCATGCTGGACACACAGCCAAATGGCCGAAGAGAGTGGAGGGAAAGTGTTGGTGCAGAAAGAACCTCTGTATGGATGTGCAGAGTGACATGAAAGCGAGATGGGGAGGGACAGGGGAAGCACGGGGTGGAAAGAGGGTGAGGAAGCAACAGGAGGAGGGATGGATGAGACAGTGATGGGGGCGAGGAGCAGAGAGCAACAGGAGAGGAGACCTGCTTCCAGAGTGGACACTTACGGTGGGAGGGGTTGCAGTGGGTTTCTCATGCTGTTTTAACAGCAGGCAAGGGGATCTTGTCATAGCCTTTCTACACCAGAGAAAATCAAGTACAAGCCTCACAGTCTAGAGGCATGCACTGAACCCTCCATTCTCTTGAGCCCTCTTTGCATGTTCCTCATGGATGGCACCTGGATTTAAGATCTGGAGGTACTTGGTGCTCACTGAAGGACCCAACACAGAGACTTAAAAATCCTGCTTTCGCTAGGCATTGGTGACGTTCACTCTAGCACATTGCAGAGATAAGGGCATTCTAGCCAATGGATTCCAAGGGCGACGGCCCCACCCTCAGGGTAAGCCCCCTCAGGAATGGAGGCCTGGGAAGGTACATCAAACCATCCTCAATGAAGGGGCTATCTTAAACTTACCCATCCACCACCCTTGCTCAGATGTCATGCTCAACAAGTAGATTTCTGATTATTTACTTCTGCGTTACCTTATTCCAAAACAGCAGTTGCCAATATGGCTGTCAGAAAAATCTTAGAAGAGTGCAATGATATGCTTCACTTTGCTGTGTCAACTCGGGTCATGTGGAACCAGGTTTCCTAGAATCTCCTTCAGCATGCAGTTCCAAGAGAAACGGCGCAGAGGAAGAACTTGTGTGGGATGTGGGAGACCAAGGTGAAGTAGCAGCTGTCACTTGCAGAAGTGAATTGTGAGCAGATGGGTGCAGACAGACACAGAGGAGCCCTGTGGGCCCCCCGGATCCATGTCTACTTGCTCCTCTGCAGGCTCACCACAGATACTGGGCTGCAGAGCCGCAGACATGGTGGTTGTACACAGGTCACAGCCATATCACCAACACCATACCCACAGCACATGGGCGACAGACAGGAAGTGCCATGACTGAAGAAAAATGTGACATTCCAAAGGTTTTGAAAACACAGAGGAACTGTTTATTAGTGTGTAGTGGATTTTTTTTGCATATTGCTCTTTTATTGAAGTATATCTGATTTATAATATAGTATTTCAGGGGTACAACATGATGATTCAGTATCTTTATAGAAGGCATACAGATGGCTAACAGGCACATGAAAAGATGCTCAGCATCACTAACATGCACCACACTGTTCATAGCAGCAATATTATAATATTCATGATATGGAAGCAACCTAAGTGCCTATCAACAGATGAATGGATAAAAAAGATGTGGGAGATATATATAGATATATCTATAGATACTACCATTTATATATAGTATATATACACTGGAATACTACTCAGTCATGAAAAAGAGTGAAATTATGCCATTTGCAGCACCATGGATAGACCTAGAGAATATTATGCTTAGTGAAATAAGTCAGACAGAGAAAGATGAATGCTGTATGATATCACTTCTTTGTACTGGATATTTTTCAAAAAAAATTGGAGGAAACAAATCTTAGGAACACTATTGATAATAGGCCTAGTATTTAGAGTGATCTGTAAGCAGATTCGGAGAAGGCAATGGCACCCCGCTCCAGTACTCTTGCCTGGAAAATCCCATGGAAGGAGGAGCCTGGTAGGCTGCAGTCCATGGGGTCGCTGAGTCGGACACAACTGAGCGACTTCACTTTCACTTTTCACTTTCATGCATCGGAGAAGGAAATGGCAACCCACTCCAGTATTCTTGCCTGGAGAATCCCAGGGACAGGGGAGCCTGGTGGGCTGCCGTCTATGGGGTCGCAGAGAGTCAGATTGACTGAAGCAACTTAGCAGCAGCAGCAGCACTAAGCAGATTAGCAAACTTTCCAAGTTTCAAAATGTGATAATAATGACCCTAAAACAGAAGGCGGAGAAGGCAATGGCACCCCACTCCAGTGCTCTTGCCTGGAAAATCCCATGGACAGAGGAGCCTGGTAGGCTGCAGTCCATGGGGTCGACTCAGCGACTTCACTTTCACTTTGACGCATTGGAGAAGGAAATGGCAACCCACTCCAGTGTTCTTGCCTGGAGAATCCCAGGGACGGGGGAGCCTGGTGGGCTGTCGTCTATGGGGTCGCACAGAGTCGGACACGACTGAAGCGACTTAGCAGCAGCAGCAACACAGAAGGAGTGTAGACTCCAGGTGTAACAATGATGACATCCACAGAGAAGGTCCATCAACTCTGTACAACAAAGAAGGAAAACTCGCATACAACCTCTGTCGACTCTAAACATCCGAGCCTACCTGGCTAAGACTTTTTCATCCATCCCTAACTGAGGAAGAATATAGAAGAAAATATCTATGCCCGTTTTTTATTTTATTTTTGGCTGTGCTGGGTCTTTGCTGCTGCACGAGGGCTTTTTCCAGTTGCGGCGAGCAGGGGCTACTCCCTAGTTGTGGTGCCTGGGCTTATCCTTGTGGTGTCTTGGCTCGTCGTGGAGCACGGGCTCTAGGCTTTCAGGCTCAGCAGTTGTGGCACACGGGCTTAGTTGCTCCTTGGCATGTGATATCTTCCTGGACCAAGGATCGAATCTGCATCCCCTGCATTGGCAGGCAGATTCTTAACCACTGGACCAGCAGGGAAGTCCCCCCATTTTTCAAATGTATAATGCATGATGCATGCACGTCTATTGTGGAAATGAGGAAGCATGGTGCAGTGCCTACCTGCGTGGATGCTGGGGCAGATTTCCTGGTTCACATCCTGCCTCTGCCCCTTACAAACTCATTGTTGTTGTTGAGTGGCTCAGTCATGTCTGGTGCTTTGTGACTCTATGGCCTGTAGCCCCTCAGGCTCCTCTGTCCTGGGGATTCTCCAGGCAAGAATACTGGAGAGGGTTGCCATGCCCTCCTCCAGGGGATCTTCCTGACCCAGGGATGGAACTGGAGTCTCTTACAACTCCTGCATTGTCAGGCAGGTTCTTTACCACCAGCACCACCTGGGAAGTCCCTCTCTCTCCATACCAGCATCTGAGAATTGTGACAAGTAGATGGCACTCTCCTGGCAATGGCTGACAGGGGCATGGTGCTTAAGGCAATCAAACCCTGGAGAGCCATCTCCCTACAGAATTTTGCTTTGCAAAGACTGCCTCCTGACTCCCCGGTTGGCGTTAAGTCCTTCAGTGGAATCACTGAGTCTCTCCAAATAATGTCTCTGGGTGTTCTGCCAAGGCCTGGTTTGAAAGACCTCTTCTCTCACCCAGTGGGTTCTGACTATGGGTCCAGCATAGCTGGCAGGAACTGCAGGCTCATTCCTCTCATTTACAGTCAAATTCCAACCAGTTCTGTTGGGAATCTTAGCAAATCCATCAACACTCCCTTTCCTGCCATGGGGCAAGGGCAGGCCGTTCTTCTTGGCTCAAAGCTGTGTGTTTTCACCTGATGATCCCCCTTCTTGTTGTTATAATCTCCTTTCTCAGCCACCTGTCAAGGCCAGGTGATGGTCCTCCTAATTAGCACCAAGGCCTGTTGACCCCCTTCGTCTACTTGCTCTGTATCAGGTCCTAAGAAAAGTGCGGAGGTGGTTAAGCAGTAATGAATGTGAAATCAGAGCAGCTCTGTCCTGCCCTGGGCCTTCTGCCTCCTTGGCAAGTCATCTCCTGTGGGCCTGTATACCCCAGAGGCATTTGGAAAGAAGTGGGATGGAGGAAAAGATGCCAGCCATATTTTGTGTGCCTCCTTGTCACAGACAGGCAGCTGGAAGTTGTTGGTATTCACATGTGACAACTTTAATTTCACAAACTGCCTTAAGCTCATACAAGGGCATGTGCTCACTGGCAAGCATGACAGCCCTCCCCAAGGCCCCAGTGCCTGCTGACCCCCTTGGTCTACTTGTTCTGTATTAGGTTCCAAGGAAAGTGCAGAGGTGGTTCTTTGGGGGGGTCCTAATAAGTGATGATGCTTTACCTCAGAAGAGTTCACGGAACACCTCCTCGGTCAAGCCTCAGAGAGGCAGAAATAAATCAGACACCGCACCACCAACACCCCCCACACCGCTTCCCACCCAGGAGACATGCGCAAACAGATGAACCACAGGACAAGCTGGCAGATGCAGGAGGCAGAAGCCCAGTGTGACAGGAAGTGGAGGAGCCTCTATCCGTATTGGGGGTCAGAGGATGCTTCCCAATGGAGGCCAGCAAGCCTGCTGGGCCTCCAGGCAGAGATTTCTAGGAGGCTCGTGGCTGAGTGCAGAAGAATTGATGCTTGTGAACTGTGGTGTTGGAGAAGATTCTTGAGAGCCCCTTGAACAGCAAGGAGATCCAACCAGTCAATCCTAAAGGAAACCAACCCTGAATATTCATTGGAAGGACTGATGTTGAAGCTGAAGCTCCAGTACTTTGGCCATCTGATGCAAAGAGCCAACTCACGGGAAAAGACCCTGATGCTGGGAAAGATTGTGGGCAGGAGGAGAAGAGGGTGACAGAGGATGAGATGGCTGGATGGCATCACTGACTCAGTGGACGTGAGTCTGAGTGAACTCCGGGAGTTGGTGATGGACAGGGAGGCCTGGCATGCTGCGATTCATGGGGTTGCAAAGAGTTGGACATGACTGAGCAACTGAGCAACAACAACCATTTACAAACATGCTATCAAGCACACAGGGAGTCTGGTCTCAGGTTCCCCTGTGATAGGAACCTCTGTGCCTTGGTGACCGAGCTCTCAGTAGAGCTCAGAGCTCAGCTATCCCGGAGGTTCAGGAATGAGAACTACTTCTCCATTCCAAGTAGCCCCCTGAGACCTAATTCCTTGTCACAGGAAAGAGGAAGAGCAGGCTCTGTCCTCCCACTGGGTCTGGCCCTGCTGAGCTGTGGGCCCCTTGGGGTGAGAAATTTTCCTGCTCCTCCTTGGATGCCCAGAGTCCACTGGGAGGTGCTCAGTGGCTGTGGGGTCTTTGCTAGAGGTGCCAAGAGTCAGAGTGATGGCATGGATTCCATACAGCACAGACATGAGGATGTGGGAAGTTGAGAATTATGCTCCCCTCCCCAACAGAAGATTTCTTTTCCTGGGGTGACTCTGGAGATACAGCATTTGCAAGTGTTTGATGCTTAAAACAGAACACTCAAAAGAGTACTAATATAAACACCCACCTGCTTTTCCAAGGACATAAAATAGCTTTTAGAATGACACAAAGCCTTCTTTCCGTGCATATTTTGTTCCATAGAGCACTTCCTAAATGAGTTGATGAATCTGGGTCCAGAAATTCTATCATGTGACTTAACCTGCATTTTTGCTTTTTTTCTATCCACTCTGATTGCAGCTAAAACATTCCAGGGGAGCTTGCTTTCCAAAACTTACACTTCTCCAGAGAGGCAGAAAATAGCTTGCTTTCAAATTCACTGTAAAGGTTTCACTTAAAAAATAAAATAAAATAGAACCAAACACTCCTGGCATCTAATCTGACTACAAATTGAAAAGTCTACTAGTATTTACATGAGTTGGGGTTTTACTGGGAAAGAGTTGCCCGGAATTAATATGATGTTTAGCCGGAATGGAATTCCAGCTCTCCATCTCTCCAGACTCTGTGGCAGGAAGAACACCCTGTCCGTGCTCTGGGCCTCTGTGGACTCATTCAAGGAGGAGACGCAAATGAGATGTTTAGGACATAAATGAGAACACAGTCGCTACGGATTTGATGTCACGGATTTACATAGATAAGACCTAGGTGGTTTCCCACACCCCTGGTTCTGGGATATCATTGATCCCATGATACAAAAATGGGGCCACTGAGGCTCGGATGAAGTAAGTCCTTGCCTAGGAGGACCGCGCAGTCAGTAAGGGAACAAGAATTTGCATCTGAGTTGGCCTTCATTCGTCAGATGTTTTGATTCACCCAGCTGACTTGATGGTCTTCAATGAGTGTGTGTGTGTTTGTGTGTGTGTGTGTGTGAGAGAGAGAGAGAGAGAGAGAGAGAAAGAGAGAGAGAGAGATTTTGCTTGCTCGGGGACATTTGACCATGTCGAGACATTTTTCGTTGCTACAATCATGGTGGAGGGAAGGTGCTACTGGGACCTAATGTGTGTGTGTGTGTGTGTGTGTGTGTGTGCTGTTGCTCAGTTGTGTCCAACTCTTTAAGACACCAACTGTAACCCCCTCAGGCTCCTCTGTCCATAGGATTTTCTAGGCAAGAATACTGGAGTGGGTTGCCATTTCCTCCTCCAGGGGATCTTCGCGACCTAGGGATTGAAACCTCATCTCCTGCATCTCCTGCTTTGGCAGGTGAATTCTTTAGCACCAGCACCATCTGGGAAGCCCCTGGCATCTAACAAGTAGAGGGTAAGGATGCAGCTAAACATCCCACAAAGCACAGAACCACCCCCACAGCAAAAGAATGATCCAACCTCAAATCTCAACAGTCCTGAGATTAGAAATCCTGAGCTGACTCTAAGTGCCAGGTGAACACTCAAGCTAGTGGTGTTTTTGAAGGACAGATACAGATGCTTGTTCCCACAGTCACACCAAGGAGATGAGAATTCCTTGATAATTGATAAGTTCTGTCATCAGTAGAAAAGCTTAGCTACATTTTTTCATGAAAATTATTTAAGGGAAAGTGTCACTCAGTCGTATCTGATTCTTTGCGACCCCATGGACTGTAGCCTGCAAGGCTCCTCTGTCCATGGAATTCTCGAGGCAAGAATACTGGAGTGGGTTACCATTCCTTTCTCCAGGGGATCTTCCCAATCCAGGGATTGAACCCAGGTCTCCTACGTTGCAGGCGGATGCTTTACCATCTGAGCCACTAGGGAAAGGAGGCTAATTTTGATTGAAATATTTGGAGAAGAAATAATTGGGCAATTTCCTTTTCCTTTCTCTGAATCACAATGGACCTTTACAGTTTTGGGGACATTTGAAACTTTCCTAGGGAGCCCCTGAGCAGAGTGGGAAGTCAGGAGCACCGGCTCACAAGGCAGCATAGAACACCCTCTGTGTTCGGGTGAGAGTTGGAGTTTTGAGCTGCTTCTTTTTGGAATCACCCCTCAGAAGTCCTGGTAGACAGAGCTTGCTGAGTTGGGTTATTTAGCAGGAGTGGGCTTGACAGATTAAAACAAGAGAGAGTGAGAGAGCACACATCCAGAATCACTGGAACTACACCCAGGAAGTTTCCAGAAGTAGGAAATGCAAAGATGTCAGGAGTCGATAAGTCATGGAACTGGATTGAAAGGAGGAAGCAGGCAAGAATGAACCAGAGCTTGTTGTGAACACAGCCACGTCTTGTCGTCTGGGGGTCCATCTGTTTATTTTAGAGGCTCCAGGTGAGATAAAAATCAGATGAATGCATTTACAATCCCACTTTGACTCTGAAAAAGTCTCTAGGTCATCTCCCTAAAACCCTGGCCTTCTGTGTAACCTGAAAGAAGGAAAAGTTCCACAGTGTGCGGCAGAAACCATCGCGCTGACCCTCCTTTGCCAGCACTGGTGGGGAGAGAGGCGCCCACATGCTCACGTTCGGCCAGCTGCAGCCCTTGTGAGCACTTACCCGCTGCAAAGGCCAGTCCTCAGCTTCATGCCTCCGCGTGTGGAGACCGCGGACTGGAAGCAAGGCAGAAAGGACACGACTACCTGAGGCTTCGTCTACGCAGAGACTCAGGGCAATTGCATTCCAAGCCACACCGGGCCTGCAGACCCTGGGCAGAAGCCGCTCTGTCCCATACTGCACTTAGCCCGTGCTCTCCAATTTCATCATTTCTGGCTCAACATGGGCCTGCAATTTTCATTTCTTTATGGGCTTAAGTAATCTATTGCAAATGTCACCGGCAGGCTGTAATGCATTCTTGCTGAGGAAACTGTTCTTTTTCTTCAGTAACTTGCTGGTGGATTTGCTTGGCTGGGTAACTGTTTTACATTAGCTATAATGGTGTTTACATTGGATGCACCAATGTTTAAATCACTGGACATATTTGTTATTAGTAGGGAGGCAGTGGCATTGTTTAGTCCGGGTATCAGGGTTGGGGTGGGGGTGGGGGTGGCTTCTATTAGTATTGATAATATTTTACAAGGGACCTTGCAGGGATGTTTATAATAATAGCAACGCTGTTTATCTTACCAGGATTATGTTGAAGCAACTTTAATTGTATTCGTATTAAACATATCAATGTTAGAACTGATGTAATGTGTTTAGCATTAATATGAAGGTTGCTAAGTTGGGGGCTTTTGCGATAGAATTAAAGGGCCAGGAAGACAATGGGACATATGGAAAGCATTTGGGGGGTTTCTGTTCTTGTCTAACAAGAAGGATTAGTGCGCTTGCCGAAATACAGTATAAGATGTACAGTGGGCTGTAACGCCAGCACGTGTTTTCCTTACGATTGTGCTCTCTTGGCTTGAGTGTGCACGAGATTTCTCTGGAGCTCTTGCTCCTCACAAGTTCCACCAAAACCCAAATGTCAGGGATACTTCAGATGCTTTGCAGCTGGCTGTCGCACCCAGAGATGTTTCAAAATGGATTTTGTAATGGCTTATAAAAGTCCCACATTGTGCATGGGCGGTTATTGAGTGTGATATAGTGTGCACAAGAATGTTCCAAATTCCCTCCGCGCTACATCCATCAATCTGGCTCTATTAGGGTTGGCAGGATAATGGCTGGAGGGAAGCTCTGGACTTTATCTTCAGCTGAAAGAAGCGTCCTAATTATCTACTCATCAGAGCTACCCCACTCCTGGCTCGGGGAGACCCCTGCCAGCTCAGGCCCCGAAATTCCAGATCGTCACAGTCACCAGCCAGGCCCACAAAGGCCGAGATCCGAGATTGTGTCCAGCCCAGCTGGGGAATGGCGGTCCCAACAAATCCTGGAAATCCATCTCACTCCCCAGCTGGAGGCACCGTCCAGTTAACCCATCATGCCTCAGCTTCCCACTCCTCCTGCTTCCAGTCCAGTTTTGGCTGAGGCTCGGATCCAGTGCAGGCAAGTCAGGAGCCCTGGTTTTCTGTGACATGGGGACAACATCTGCACCTCTTCCCTCCAAAGGCTGTTGGGAGGATCAAGTGGGGGAACATGTGACAGCACTTAGCAGCGTAACAGAGCACATCATGCACTTATTATTGGCCACATAGAAAACCTAGCGGAGCATCAGGACTTCACAGGAAATGAATGATTTTCTTGACAAGAGACATGTCCATTTCCTAGTAATAGTAGAATACTCAAATAATACTTATGAAGAAATTTCTTCTTGGGACTTCCCTGGCGGTCTAGTGGTTAAGACCACGTTTCAATGCAGGGGGTGCAGGTTCGATCCCTGGTCTGGGAGCTAAGATTCCACATGACTCGTGACCAAAAAACCAAACAAAAAACAGAAGCAATATTGTAACAAATTCAATTTAGACTTTGAAAATGGTCACATCAAAAAAGTCTTAAAAAAAAAATTTCTTCTTTATCCGTCACTCTTCACAAGTATTATCCTGTAAGCTTGTATTATTATCATCATTTTCCTCCCTATTTAATTGGTGAGGAAACTAAGGCTCAGAGAGATGAGATGACTTGCCCCTTGGCTCCTTGATTATCTCCTGAACTCCTATGGGCTGGCCATTCAGGCTGTACAGATAAGGGTCCCTACCCCAATGCAGTTACCAAGTGGCTGAGAGAGGTGTACATACACAGGTTCACCAGCTCCACATGCCTTTCCCTTCTGAAGCCACCATGCTGCCTCCTTTCCAGAAAGTTCCATGGATGTCTGCAGATGTGAGAAGGGGTTAGGAGGAGCATGTGGATAAATAATCATAACGTAAGGCACAAAAGACTGAGAAGCCATGAGAGACAGTGTGGTGGTTTAAGATAAGAGAGAGAGGCTGATTGGTAAGAGGCAAAGGCTTTGTGGAGGAGGTAGAATTTGAGCTGTGCCTGGGAAATCAGTAGGACTTGAATATGCAAAGGGCGAGAAGGGCATTATGGGCAGAGGGGACAGAGTGAGCAAAGATGCAGGGCAGCAGGAAGAACAAGCAGGGAATAGAGGTAGTTCCCCTTGAATCCCAGTGATAGGTATGGAAAGGGATACTGCAGAAGATCCCATTAACTGCTGACGTGTGGTGAACAGGCTTTTCCCTTCAAGAAATGGGGAGCCACAGACAGTTTTAGAGCAGGAACATGACCTACGTGATCTGTGTATGCTCAGTTACTCAGTCTTGTCCAACTCTTTGGGACCCCACAGACTATAGCCTGCGGGGCTCCTCTGTCCATGGAATTTTCCAGACAAGAATACTGGAGTAGGTTGCCACTTCCTACTCCAGAGTATCTTCCTATCCCAGGGACTGAACCTGCGTCTTCTGCATTGGTAGGTGGGTTCTTTACCACTAGCGTCACTTGGGAAGCCCTGGGTTTTCAGAGGTTTAACTGAAAGCTGTGGATGAAGTAGGTGTTAGGAAGAGGGGCACGCTGACCAGGGGCACAGCAATTCAGGCTAAGAGAAGGGGAGTCTTTGAACAGGGAAGAGTAGAAAGGGGCGGAGGATATCCTTCCAGAAAGACCAGACAGAAGAAATATGACCACATATGACTCTCTCCTCCCTGTGCCCCTTGGAGGAGCTGCAATAGCAGCTCAAATGAGAGAGGCTGCAAGGCAAGCCCTGTGCCAGCAGGGTTCAGCCCCGGTTGTGTTTCCCAAGTGCTAGTGGGTGGTGTCTTCATGTCTCACCTTAGATATAGGCTTTAAAGGATGTAGTAGTTTTCTTGAGCTGCCACAGACTAGATAGCTTAAACAACAGAAATGTATTTCTGCACAGTTCTGGAGGCTACAAGTCCAAGATGAAGGCAACAGCAGAACTGATTTCTTCTGAGGCTCTCTCCTTGGCTTGTGGACGGCCGTCTTCCCTGTGTCGTCACATTACCTTCCCTCTGTACCTGTCTGTGTCTGAAATTTCTCCTTTATAAGGACACCAGTGATGATGGATGAGGACTCAACCTAACAGCCTCATGCTAACTTAATCACCTCTTTAAGGACCATGTCTCCAAGCACAGTCAGATTCTGAGATACTGGGGGTTAGGACCTCAACAAACTGAGAACACACAATTCAGCCCATCACAGAGGAACTTGTAGATTTCCCCCCACCACATGCTTAGTGTCCTGTGAGCCCATCCCAATCCAGACTGAAATCAGGCAATTTCCTGGACTCTCCCCTTCGGTCCAAGAAGAACTCGCCTCTCCCCGGCAGCAGACAGAGCCAGGAACGGGTGGTGGGTGAGCTCTGCAGCCAGCCTGCCCGGGTTCAAGTCACAGCTCTGCCACTCACCACCTGCATGACCTAGCAGGGATTACTTATTGTCTTTGTGCCCGGATTTCCTCATTTATGAAGTGGAGTCAGTAGTAATCTCCACCTGATAGGCTTGTTATGAGGGCTGACTGAATGAACATATGTATAAAGATCTTAGATGGTGCCTGGTACATAATTAATGTTCAACACGTCTTAGTTGTGACACCCATTAACACACAGGGTCCCAGCTGGGTTGAGGTGTAGAAAGAGAAAGCAAATTGCTGTAAGACTCAGGGAACTCAAACTGGGGCTCTGTATCAACCTAGAGGGGTGGAAAAGGGTGGGAGGCAGGAAGGAGATTCAAGGGGGAGGGGACTTTTGTACACCTGTGGCTGGTTCATGTTGATGTATGACAGAAATCAAATCAATATTGTAAAGCAATCATCAATCAATTAAAAATAAATGAATATAATTATTTTTTAAAAAGAGAGAGAGAAAGTAATGGGTCAAGACGGGTTTTACAGAGGAAAAATAAGGTCTACGAGCTTTTATCAGCGTATTACAAAGAGCACAGGCATATGTGCCTTTATTCTCCAAAAGGCTGTAGACACACAAAAAAAGCCCAAGACCTCGCCTTGGGTTCATTATTCAACATACCTTGAGTGCCTAGTAGCACAGACCAGGCTCTGGGCAAGGAGAGAGACCTGGGTCCTGATAAGGGCTAGCACAGGAGGGAAAGCCTCAGACCATGACCACATGGTTTATTAATGCAAATCCACCCTGGCCTGGCTGGAGGGAGGGGGGACGCAGGTGGTGAGTGACTATGTGACATAGCAAGTCAAATGCTGCCTTGTAGAGGTGTCCCCACAGGGCTGGGACCAAGGGTAAGGTGAGTGAACACTGACCTCAGGCACAGAATTTAATGGGGTTGGGGGAGGTGCTAAAATCCAGTAATAAAGATAAAAATAAGGTTTTAACCAAGTCCCTTTAAAAATCAAGGTTAATTTAATGCAAAAAACAAATTCATGATGAACAAAATATCAAAATTTTAAACAGAGACAAGATCTGACCTGCCCTTGTGTGATGACCTTGCTCACCTAACTTTGATCCTGATGCCAGGTCCCCAGGTTTCTTCCCGAGTCCAGCCGTACTCTCTGGGACTTTGGCCTAAGTCTTTGCCTTAAGCTGCTCCTCATCTGGGGGTAGAGATAGTCTGGCTATTTCTGAGATACAAAACATGGGGGATTTGTCTCACTTCATCTGTAAAATGGGTCTAGCATGACCTACATCGCAAGCTTATTGTGAGGCTTAAGATAAAAAGGCCTGCATGTGTTATAGCTCCTAGTTCAGTGCTCAGAGCATAGTCAATACTCAAGAAATGCTTACTGGAGCTAGAGGAATCATTTTACATCAGTTTTCATTATTATGTGTGGACACTGAGTGGGGAAGTTGATGTCTAAATTCAGTAGAATATCTTCATAAATGGTACAGTGTAATTGAAATATGCTGTAAATATTTGTGTATTAAAATGAAGTCAGAAATGGAAAACCAAATATTATATCTTAATACATATGTATGGAATCTGAAAAAATTAGTATAGATGATCTTATTTACAAACAGAATAGAAACAGACATAGAGAATAATCATATGGATACCAAGGGGTAAAAGGGGAAGGCAATGGGATTATTGGAAGATTGGGATTGATATATATACATTACCATATATAAAATAGGTAACTAATGAGAACCTATTGTAAAGCACAGTGAACTCTACTCAATGCTCCGTGGTGACCTAAATGGGAAGGAAATCCAAAAAAGAGGGTATATATGTATATGTGTGGCTGATTCACTTCACTGCACAGCAAAAGCTATTAAAACATTGTAAAGCAACTATACTCCAAAAAATTTGTTATAATTTAGAAAGAAAAAATTTAATCATAAGGTGAGTTTGTAAAACTTATAGAAGTCATAGATATTTGAAAATAATGTACATGCAAGCTTATTGTATGGAACATGACCATAATATCAGGAAGTACAATTTTTAAAAAATGAAATGCAGGCATTAAATTTGGACCTTCGGAGGAGAAAACATGTACATCTAAACCAAATCTAAATGGCCCCTTGAGACCCACCAAACCTCTGTACAATCAGAGTACCGTTTTATGGAGATGAGAGGTGAGGGTCTGAAATGCTTTGTACCCTGTGCCACCTTGCACAGAACATCGAGGAGAGCCAGGAACAGTGGCCAAGCAGAAGCCCAGGTACTGCAGAGTCATGCCTGGGTCCTCACTGGGGTGACGTGCTCCGTGTGGGGTTGATGCTGATTCTGGGAGCTGGTATGGGGGGAGCATGGTACATACTGGGGAACTACAACAGGACAGCATGCCAAGTGGGGTCTGGCTCCAAGTTGCTGAGATCTGACAGCTACCAACCAACCCTGCCGCCCCAGCACAGTGTGGACACACCTCCTGGATGCCCAGGAGGGTCCTAGTTTACACTTGCTGTCCTGGTGTGACTGTTAGTAGCTCACAATTTCACTATCAAACATGTCCTTTTGTGGATGTAAACCTTAACCATCACCCTATTTACAGCAGCTCTCAGGCGGAAGACATTGAGCCATGCAATTTCCTCCTCCCCCACTAAATCCTTTGCACCTGAACGAAAGCTTCCCAAGGGCCAGCTCTGTGTCTGCTCTCTGTTTTCCCAGTGGTGGCCCAGAGCCTGCCTCGGAGCAGACAGGCTGAGGATAATTTGTTGACTGGAATGAAACTGAGTAAGCCAGGTGACTTATTTGGTCTGCGGCAGAGCCAGCCTTCCCTGAGCTCCCCATAAAGGCAGTCATTCCCCAGCACTGACTCTTCCGGGGAAAGGACAAGTGTCTCCGGAGCCCCTGTGCTGGGCATGAGTCAGAGAGGAAAGCAGAAGCGAGAGCTGGCCAGAAGCACAAGCCCTCCCTAGGCTGCGCTTGCTGGGGAACAGGGCAGAAGGCACGCCCTGCCGACGAGGGACGGGATCCCACTCTTTCCGCTACTAGGGGGAGACTCCAGCTGTGTTCCTCAGGCCACTGTGGGAGCCCCAAGGCCCTGCACAAACAGAGAGGCGCTAATGTGTGGCTTCCTCCATCAGCCGCTCAGTGGAGAAAACCACACTGTGTGAGGAAGGTGGGACTGAGAGGCAACGGCAGGTCCCGGGCTGGGAAGAGGACATGACGGGCATCACTCTGTGCCCAAGCCCAGACTTCCTAGATCTTTCTTTCATTTCCCTCAGATGTTCCCCTCGAACGTGAAGTCCCTCCTTAGAGAAAGTCCTCCCAGGTTGGGGTTTTGTGTCTCCCCTCAGCTTTGAAGGGAACCTGCCTTCGTCTCTTGGTTCACCATCACGCTCTTTCTCCAGCATCTCCTCCAGGCCATCTTTTCCTACGTCGGTGGTTTCCAGACTTGGTGCATCAGAGTCACCTGGAGCGCCTAATCAGTTCAGATCACCATCTCCCCAACCGCAGAGTGTCTGATCAGTAGGTCCAGGTGGAACCCAAGACCTTGCATTTCTAACAAGTCCCCAGGTGCTACTGCTGCTTGTCCAGAGAACACACTCTGAGAACCAGAGCTCTTGACTTTTCTCTGGGAAAAGGCCTGCTCCCTGGGTCTGGAAGATCCCCTGGAGAAGGGAATGGCTACCCACTCCAGGATTCTTGCCTGGAGAATTCCATGGACAGAGGAGCGTGGTGGGCTACAGCCCATGGGGTCACAGAGAGTCGACAAGACTGAGTGACTCACTCAGCAGCTGGGCTGTTTTCTAAAACAGCAACCTTCCATCTGGCCATGGGTTATCATCAGCTGAGGAGCTTGTAAAAGGTCCCACAATTCAGTCCACACCCTGGATCAATTACATTTGGATCTGTAAATGGGATCTGTACAGTGGGACCCAGGCCATCACCATTTTCAAGTCTGCTCGGGGGATTCCGAATTGCGATCAAGGTTAAGAATACTGCTCTCAAGCCTATTTTCTGTGAACCTAAATTTCCTCAGCCCTTCTGCCAACCACAGCTGTCCTTCTAAACTGAATCAAACTGAAAACTTCCTCCTCCCAAGTTCTCAGCACGATTGTTCCTTCATTGCAAAGTTTCCTCTCATTTAATCCATCTACATGGGGTGATGGGTGAGGACTGGCAGGATCTTCACTTGTGACACCTTCAAACAATATTCTTTAAAAGTTTATTTAGCATTTATTTAATGGGAATGATGAGAAAATTATTTTTTCTTAATACAAGTTATATTCAAAAACAGCTTCTTCTGATCATTTGCTCCCATGGTCAAAAGATGGTGAATGTGCTTTAAAAAAAAAAAAAAACAAAAGCAAAAGAAAGAAATTCTCATTTTTCTGTGGTTCTGGCCCTCCCTTCAGTTGTCTTTTGTGATTTTCTGAATCAAAGACTTCTTGGGAGGACTCATAAAGTGTTTATGTTTAGATAGTGAAATGAATCAGTAACATACCGAACACCATACCGACACACTGTTCGTTTTCAGTCTCAGCTGACAGCTCTTGCCGAAGCATGACACAGAAATATGCAGCTCATCAAGGCAATTGCTGGCAAGGCTTTTTTTTTTTTTAACTCCCACTCAAAGACATTTTGTACTTGGGTGAGAGAGGGCCCAATTTACATTTTGCCAATTATGTGAAGTGTTATACAGAGTTTCTAAATAAACTGGCTCCATGTTTCCAATTCATTCCCAGGAAATTTGGCCTGCAAAGGATCGGTGCCCTGGGAAATGGTCCAGCTGGCCTTTCCTTCAATCTGCTTTGGTTTCCAAGTTGTTCTTTCCATCACAAGCACTCACAGAGGTGGATACAAGAACCAAGTCGACTCACCAGAGGGATGGCTCTGAACAAAAATTAAGGGAGAGAAAGTTGCAGCTCACAGAAGCTGTCAACAATGTCCAGTGCAACTGGGAGGCCAGATAAGATGAGACTTTAGAGATATGGAGGGTAAAGGATCCATCGATTTGAAGAGTGAATGGCATGAGAGAGTGAGACAGTTAGTTTGGGAAAAGTTCCTTTTTTGTGTGGATTTTTAAAATATTTATTTTAACTTTTTAAAATTTATTTTAATTTTAAATTTTTATTACTTTTATTTATCTTTCTATTCTTTTTAATTTTTTTTTTTTTTTTAATTAGGAAAAAGCTCTTGAAAGTTTGGCTTAGGAGAGGAAGAGGGAGATGAGAAAGCTAGAAAGAAGGCAAAGCCCAAGGGGAATTTGGTTTATTTGGTTTTTATACCTACTTTTTAAGATAAAAGAGACTTGATTTCATCTTTACAGGTTGCAGGAAAACTGGCAGAAGCTAAGAGATGAAGATATAGTACAGACGATGCTGGGAACAAATGGCATTTTGTCATTCAAGAGATGATGAGGGTGAGAGGCTCTGGGTGAAATTTACCAAACCTTGGCCTCACTTGCTACCTTTGTATTCAGTTGATGCCTTTTTTGTTCTCATGCACCAAGGAGTACTTTGTCTCTAACAAACTCCCGAGAAGGTACACATTACTAGGTAACAGGAGGGCTGACCACAGGGAAAGGGGCTTCTTGGTAGATGATTGGGTTATAATGGCAATATAACAACCAGGTTTCTAAAATTCTGTTTGGTTTTTTAAAATATTTGTTAGTTTTGTCTTTTCCTTTTTTTTTTTTTTTACTGAGTTAAAACATTCAAGAAAGTATACTAATCTCATATAGAGTCTGTTGAATTTTTCATACATATACACTCACATAAGTGCCCCCAGATAAAGATATAGAACACTCCCAAGCACTGCAGAAGGCTCTTATACCCTCTCCCGTCAATACCCACCCCTCATGACCGCTGTTGAGACTGCAGGCACTACCAATTAAGTCTCCTATTCTTGGACTTCATATAAATGAAATTACATATAAATGGCTTCTTTTATTCCCCGTAATGTCTGTGAGATTCATCCATGCCTGGCGAGTGTCATTATTTTGTTCACTTATTCATTGTTGGCCAGTATTCTATTCTATGAAAACATTGCCATCTGTGTAGCCCTTATTCTATTGGTAGACATTTGATTGCTTCTGGTTTGGGGCTTTTATGAATAATGGTGCTGTTGAACATTGTAGAACATCTTTGGTGGTCTTATGCACTTTTTTCTCTGGGTGGTAATTCTGGGAGTAGGGTGAGTGGGTCTTGGGTTGGTGTATGTTTAGCTGCAGGAAATAAGAACATGATGATTTGAGGTTGTGGGGCTTCCTGTGACCCACAGGATGAGGGCTTTATGAGCAGTAGGACCTTCCATTCTATTGCTCAAGTCTTCTTCTCTGAACTTATCTCTCACCATGGCCCTCCTGCCTGTCCAGAGGCCATTGAACATTGTACATTTCCCTCAACATTCTTCATTATCTGCTGTCTCTATGCCTATTCTCTGTCCATCTCCTCTTTTTGTGATGTGTTCTGCCTCTTTTCCTTGTAGAGAACTCCTATTTACCCCCAAATACTCTAGGCAAAAATTACTCCATCACCAGATCTTTCCCCTGCCTTTTCCCTTCTCCCTGTCAATAACATTTTCATTTGTGCCCACTGGTCTCCTGTGCTTACGCTGATTAACTCCAATCACTATGTTGAGATTACTTGGATATAAGATGTGACCTCCTGCAAGGCAAGGCCTGCACCCTGGCCATTGTTGTGTTCTCAACTCATGCGTAGAACCTCAAACTCAGAAGGGTCTTAAAAAATATTTTTCAGATTTAATAGGTGAACTGGAATTTTTTTTTTTTTTTTAAGAAGATGGCCTACTTTTTCCTCTCCCAAGATACAACAGTAAGAGATGAACCATCCAGTTCTCTAACATTTCAAGTGGAATTGCTGGTTATACCTGCAGCAAACAGGGAAAAGGAAAGTGAACAAGCGAAAAGCTCTAAAAGTTATGCTGGTGATTCAGACTTTATGTCCCAGAAAACCAAACACTTGGATACTAAGGTTTTGTGTCTTTTCTTTTGGCAAGCTATGCAGATGTTTCCAAACATCCAGATGTTCTCCCTGATATAACCCAAACAACTCTGTGTCACATTTTATTAAGCGATTTAGTACTGTGGAGACACAGCTTGAATTGAGTTGAAAATTCAGTAAAGGTAGAGAGCCAAAGGCAGGAAATTTGACTTACTCACTCTCCTCTAGAAAAGACCTGTGAGATGTGGCCCAAAGATAAATCCAAAGAGATACCTGAGACGTGCAAAGTCGTCAAAACCCAACCATTCCAGAGAGTCCCTGGTCAGTATGCTTCCACTGATCCACACAGTTATGTGAAGGAGCCTCCCAGCTCACTGTTCTGATCCTTCTTGGCCATGCAGGATAGCAGCAGCCTTCTCCAAACATGCCAAGCGCTTGAGACCTCTAAGCCTGAGCTTACACTTGTTCCTTTTTCTACAATGTGTGGGCGTGCTCAGTCGCTTCAGTCTTGCCTGACTCTTTTCAACCCTATGGATTGTAGCCTGCCAGGTTCCTCTGTCCATGGGGTTTTCCAGACAAGAATAATGTAGTGGGTTGCTGTGCCCTCCCCCAGGGGATCTTCCTAACCCAGGAATCAAACTTGTGTCTCCTATGTCTCCTGCATTGCAGGCAGATTCTTCACTCACTGAGCCACTTGGGAAGCCCATTTCTCGGCAAGGCGTTTTCCCAATTTCTAACCAGCCCAGCCTTTCTCTTCCCACAGATGAAAATGATCTTATGTTCTCTTCTTTCAGTCTCATCTCCCTCTAAATCCTCCTAAGAGTCAACTCAGAAACCTGTTCCCTGCAGAAAGTGATCTCACATTCCCTAGATACCAAGTTCTCCACCACTGTCTGCTCTCTTTGGGGGGATTTACTTGGCATTTTCTACATTTATAGCATGGCTTTCTATGCATAGATTACCACCTCCCACAAATGTAAGGACTTTAAAGGCATGATCTGTATCTGCTGTATATTGAGGCCCCCAAAACTGATTAAAATATTAATTGAATGGGACAGTTTCCATGTGTGGCAGCTAGTACACGCTCAGCCGTGTCCAACTCCCAGATAAGTCCCCTCATGCCTCTGGGCCTTAGTTTTCCCCTCCATGAAGCAGCAATGTCTTTGAACCTGTTGTGAGAGGATAGCTGTTAAGGCAGAGTTAAACCAGGTGCCCAATGGCATCAACATTTCTCTTTCCTATGTAGAGTTAGGATTGAGTGAATACTGGGGGGTAACGCTTTCTTTGTTCATTGAGACATACCTTCACTGTACAAATTTGACAGAGAAGAAGGATACAGCAGAACCAGCTGTGCCTTTGGGTGGAGGCCTGGGATTCAAGCTGACCTATTTCTATATCCCCAGTGCCCTTCCTGACCTGGCACGTGAAGGCCTTAGGTCAATGTTGACTGCATGAATGAAGGTCTTTATCCAGCCGAGGTTCAGAAGAAAGGCAAGGACATGTTCTAAGGATTGCGGACAGGGAAGGAAGCTGATCTTTTAGAACTGAAGTGCTGGACTGGGGAATAGCTATCAGCCAGGCTGAAAAACTGAGTTTCCAGAGAATTCGTAAATCATTCCCGGGTTTCGTTTAGGGTCCCTCCTTAAGCCCGGGACGTGGTTGAGTCTCTTACTGGGAGTCACAGGGCTCCGTCTGTTAGGAAAGGCGGATTGGGCCATTCAGGAGCCTGGCCGAATCTCTCCTGAGGGCAAGTCAACTGCATCTTTCCTGCAGGTCCCTTGAGCTCTCGGGCTTCCTTGGGGCTCTGCCTGTCTGCTGAGCAGGGCTTCCTGCCCTCTCACCCTTCATCCCTTCTCTCTCCCTCCCTCTCCTTTAGCTCCTTGATCATGCAATGGCGGGTTACACAAAAGCCGCAAATTCCAAGCTATATGTAGCATAGAGCGGCTGTTTGTCCCAAAATACCACGTCGCTGACTACAGCAAACACAAATTACAAGCTTTATCTAATCACAGTTATGGGACCCGTCATTTTTGGTTTCCAAAAATGACTGCGAGTGGCGTGCTTCTGCAGCTGGTGGTGCCACCGACTGGGGTTTCAGATCTGAAGTGCACACAGATGCACAGGGAGATGGGCATCCCGAGTGACCAATTCAGAAAGGGAAATAGGACAGGGAAGAGAGGAAGTACAACTCACCAGATCAACAAACTCCGCTGCTCGCGACCTCAAAAATAAATGATTTAAAATCGCGTTGCATCACCACTGCACCCCTAAGGTTATCAGCCCTCATCTCCCTGGCATCTGGTTTCCTAACATAAAAGGTGACACCAGAGTCATTCTCGAGTGGCCACGCTGGGGGGTGGAGGAAGTGAGGCTTGCTCGGAAATCACTGATGTCTTCTTGGGGTCGAGTTTGCTTGTTTTCTTTGCTGATCTTTTCATCAGGAGGTCGCACTGAGGAAAGCACGCTGGGCGTGGAGTCTGGACCCTGGGTTGGCTTGTGACCATGACCTGGGTCACGTCTCCAAGTGACCTTTTGAATTGAGGGAGGCTGATCACACCACCCAGCTCCCCGGGGCTGACAGGAGGGTAAGATGAAGGCGTGTGTGGAAGTGCCAGCCACCCATTGGGCACATCTCGGCCTGGATGAGAGGGACGGGCTGCTGGCTGGGAGCTGGATTCTCTTTCTGCGCCATTTCATCATAACCATCACGACTGCTTTTTACGCCCACAGGTGTGGGCTTTCACTCACAAGCAACAGGCAGGAGGGGGCCCAACTCCTCTGCTGTCCTGAGGGATGACCTGGGACTGTGATTCAGAGCCTCAAACAGGGCTGCTCAGATTCCAGGGCACACATGTGCACACTCGGAAGGAAAGCTCTCCTCTCTCTCTCTCTCAGTGAGCTTTATATAGGCCAAAGACGTGCTTGAGTGAAGCTCTCGTTAAAGCGTAAAAACAATGAGGAAAGCACAGCTCTATAAATATCTGCATTCCTCCACACCAGAGAGAAATTGCACCACGCCACCGTCTCCAGAGGACGTGAAGTGCCTCAGCACGCCTCCCCGGCAGCTGAGGTCTGACATTCCCAGGCCAGCAGAGGGGAGAAGGTGAATGGACAATTCCACCCCAGGCTGAAATAAGAACATTGAAACAATGAACGGTCCGAACTCAAGCTGACTTTCACTTCCCTAAACTATAAATAAACAAATGCCTTTTTCTCCCCTTGACTTCAATTCCAAGTTAGTCCTTCTCATGAATGGGTCTTTTAAGAGAAAGAACTGGAATTTGAGCATCAAATTCTAGCTGGGTAATGCTGGAAAATTCAGCGCTCCCCCTCACTCTGAAAAGAGAGGAGGTATTGGGGCTCCTTTAAGCTCCAGCATTCTATTCTATGGAGGAGGCCAATCCGTCTTGTGAAGTGGGTTGGAATAAGGATCTTACACAAAGGAAGATGGTTAATTTTTCCTGCCATCGTACCTGTTGCTAGCAAATTCGGTCTCCCAGTTCCTCCAATAAATGAGTAATCATAGTTTACTGTGAACTGTGTTTAGTCGCTCAGTTGTGTCTGGCTCTTTGTGACCCCAGCCTGCCAGGCTCCTCTGTCCATGGGGATTCTCCAAGGCAAGAATACTAGAGGGGGCTGCTACGCCCTCCTCCAGGGGATCTTCCCAATCCAGGGATAGAACCGAGGTCTCTCGAATTGCAGGCAGATGCTTTATCACCTGAGCCCTGGTAGTTTACTGCTGCTGCTGCTAAGTCGCTTCAGTCGTGTCCGACTCTGTGCGATCCCATAGACAGCAGCCCACCAGGCTCCCCGTCCCTGGGATTCTCCAGGTAAGAACACTGGAGTGGGTTACTAGAGATCATCATTTCTCAGCCTCTACCGCATTGGAGAAGGAAATGGCAACCCACTCCAGTACTCTTGCCTGGAGAATCCCATGGATGGAGGAGCCTGGGGGGCTACAGTCCATGGGGTCGCAAAGAGTCGGACACAACTGAGCAACTTCACTTCACTTTCACTTCACCACATTGGAAAATGGATAGAACTCTGGAACTGAGGCAACTGAAGCGCCAGCCACAGTGCTGAAGGTAGTCAATTTCTGACTTCAAAGCAGAAACCCTAGAAGAAATCATAGTAACAATAAAAATTAGCATTTGTAGAGTCTCTACTATGTGTTACACAACATACTTGAGGGTTTCACACCCTTCATTTCATTTCACCCTCAGAACAATCCTATGATGTAGGTGTTTCTATTACCATTTTATCAACAATGAAACCGAGATTTAGAGATAAAGTAACTTGCTCAGAGTATTTCTCTCTGTCTTCTGACTGCTAGGAAGTTCAAGGTTAACCATGGTCAAATACAAGTGTACAGATGTTTGTGCTTCTGGTTTTGTCATTCCCAACTCCCTTTTTTCTCAAGCCCTATTTTCCTGTTTTTTTTCTCCCTCCTCCCTCTTACAAATTGTTTCTGCATTTCTCCTATGGTATAAAGTAACCTTCAATTCTTCTTGGAAAAGAGAGAGGTGTAAATAAATGGAACAGCAACAGCTGGGCATTGATTCAGGCAAGATGAGAATGCAAGTCCCACTAGATGAGAGAGGAGTTTGGGGGAGAATAGTTATGTGTATATGTATGAAGGAGTCCTTTTGCCGTCCACCTAAAACTATCACATTGTTAATCAGCTATACTCCAATACAACACAAAAAGTTTAAAAAAAGAAACCTCAAGTCCCAAGTACCTGTTGTTCAGTCACTAAGTTGTGTGCATCTCTTTGCAACCCCAAAAACTGCAGCAAGCCAGGCTTTCCTGTCCTTCACTATCTCCCAGAGTTTGCTCAAACTCATGTCCATCTCATCCTCTGTTGCCACCTTCTCCTGCCCTCAATCTTACCCAGCATGAGGGTCTTTTCCAATGAGTTGGCTCTTGGCATCAGGAGGCTAAAGTATAGGAGCTTCAGCTTTAGCATCAGTCCTTCCAATGAATATTCAGGATTGATTTCCTTTAGGATTCACTGGATTGATCTTGCTGTCCAAGGGACTCTCAAGAGTCTTCTCCAGCACTGGTTTGAAAACATCAATTCTTTGTTGCTCAGCCTTCTTTATGATCCAGCTCTCACATTTGTATATGACTACTGGAAAAATCTTAGCTTTGACTATACAGACTCTTGTCGGCAAAGTGATGTCTCTGCTTTTTAATACGCTGTCTAGGTTTGTCATAGCTTTTCTTCTAAGGAGGCAAGCATCTTTGAATTTCATGGCTGCAGTCACCATCTGCTGTGATTTTGGAGCCTAAGAAAATAAAGTCTGTCACTGTTTCCATTTTCCCCCCATCTATTTGCATGAAGTGATAGGACCAGTTGCCATGATCTTAGCTTTTTGATGGTTGAATTTCAAGACAGCTTTTGAGTAACTTCCATCTCACATGGTCTCTGCTCCTGAAGGGGCTGTTTGCCTAGAAGTGTGCATTTGCAAAGGTGAAACATTCACCAGGGGTCAAAAAAGACTCCCAGTCTGAAACTAGCACTGGGTGCTTAGGTTCTAGCTGAGGATGAGGTAAGGAGTACAGAGGTGGAGGTCCAGCCTGGAATCTTCTTGTGGAAGAACTCAGCTCCTTTGGTGAGCTGTTCAGAGTGTGGAGACTTGAGAATGAGCTCCTTGAGGGAGAAAACCAAGAGTAGCTCTTGACCGTTGGCAGAGGCAGACCTTCACATGGCTCAGGGAACTGAATGACTCTAGAATCTCTTTAAGGAGCACAACTATGGCTTTCAGAAACTGTAAGCCTGTGTCTACCCAAAAAGTCCCTAAGAACCTGAATAGAGCCATCCACCCAATGATATAAGAGCTTCACGATAGGGTGGAGTGCAAGATAAAAGGGCAATAATCTATAACATCATTTTTGCACGTCAGCAGGAAACACTTATGGAAGTATAAAGGGGCAAAGAAATCTATTTATAAGACATAAAAATCGGGGGCAAGCTGAAGATGGTCCAATGAAACTACAGATTGTGGCTGGGAGAAAATAAAAAGGAAATGAAAATTAAGTGCCCAAAATGTGGTGGGCATTGTGCTGTGTGTTTCACATCCCTTCCCTCATTAATAGTAATGACACCCCTCTGAGTAAAGTTTTATCATCTTCGTGTGGGTAAGGGGGAGTAAGGGTCAGGGTGGTTCAATAACCTGGACAAGCTAGCAGGAGACAGGACCGAGTTCATGCCCAGGCTCAGTCTCATTGTAAAGCCCAGTTCTTTATGCCCAGCTACACCAGCTAGAAGGGATAACTCAAGTTCAGATTCAGTGATCACCCAATAATGGTTGTATATCTTAAATGGACACTAATCCAAATATCAAATGGCCTCCTTTTCAGTTCAGTCACTCAGTCGTGTCCGACTCTTTGCGACCCCATGAATTGCAGCACACCAGGCCTCCCTGTCCATCACCAACTCCCAGAGTTCACTCAGACTCACATACATCAAGTCAGTGATGCCATCCAGCCATCTCATCCTCTGTTGTCCCCTTCTCCTCCTGTCCCCAGTCCCTCCCAGCATCAGAGTCCTTTCCAATGAGTCAACTCTTCGCATGAAATGGCCATAGTACTGGAGTTTCAGCTTTAGCATCATTCCTTCCAAAGAACACCCAGGACTGATCTCCTTTAGAATGGACTGGTTGGATCTCCTTGCAGTCCAAGGGACTCTCAAGAGTCTTCTCCAACACCACAGTTCAAAAGCATCAATTCTTCGGCACTCAGCTTTCTTCACAGTCCAACTCTCACATCCATACATGACCACTGGAAAACCATAGCCTTGACTAGATGGGCCTTTGTTGGCAAAGTAATGTCTCTGCTTTTGAATATGCTATCTAGGTTGGTCATAACTTTCCTTCTTTTAGAACTCACCAAATTCAAGATCATAGGAAATTTAAGTGCATGAAAACACATATATAAAAGAAAATACTGGGAAAATAATCAAACATTGAAGGAGATATACTAGGAGTTGAACCAAGTCACAAAGTGTCAATAAGAAAAATTTACGGGGAATACTCTGATGGTCCAGTGGTTAGGACTCTGTGATTCCGCTGCAGAGGGCATGGGTTGATCCTGGTCAGGACCAAAAATAAATAAATAAATACGTACATAAAAATTTTAAATGTACAATATTCAAAAAAGTAAAGACTGTGCATTTTTATAACAGAGAAAAGTACATGGGATTATTTAGTATATCAAGTAAGCATCAATGGGGATAATTAATTCTTATTTAATCAGTTATTTTATGTAACTGGGTCACAGTTCGGAGATAATTTAGATTACACTATATATGATATGAACAAACAAACTCCAAATGGATTAAAAAGTGAACTGTTGAATGAAGCCATAGGAATAATGGAAGCAAAATAGAATATTTTTTATAATTTAAAAACATTTGTTTACTTATTTTTGGCTGTGCTGGGTCTTTGTTGCTGGGCACAGACTTTCTTTAGTTATGACGAACAGGGGCTACTCTCTAGATGCAGTTTGATGGCTTCTCATTTTGATGGCTTCTCTTGTTGCAGAGTTCAGGCTCCAGGACATATGGGCTTTACTAGCTGTGGTACATGGGCTTAGTTGCCTCACAGCATGTGGATATCTTCCCAGACCAGGGATAAAACCCATGTCCTCTGCGTTAGCAGGCGAATTTTAATCACTGGACCACCAGGGAAACACCTAAAATAGAATATTTAATCATAAGTTTGGAGGAGCGTTTATTTCATAAATAGCAAATGAAAGTACAACTTCCAAAGAAAGAAAAAATTCAACTCTACAACCACAACTTCTCAAAAAAAAATCTCTTCAATAAAAACAAATGCCATTAGAATAAAAGGAAAGCTATTTATTTCTAAGAATAGCACAGGTGACTTCATTCAATACCTCTGATGCATATAAATGGCTAATACAACCAGGACCCAATAGAATAACGGATAAATATCAATTAATACAAGGGCAATATGGAGAAAATAAATTTATTTCTAACCTCAGAAAACGAAAATGTAGTAAAGCACAATTTGATACATATTTTCGGCTTGCACTGTATTTTGGTTTCCTTTTAGAGAATAATAACAATAATATGTAACAAAATCTCTAACATTATTTGTACTCCTTGAGCTAATAAATCCATCATAGAAATTTATCCAAAGGAAATAATCCCCCCAAAATAAAAATTTGTAACATATTTCTTTTCATTGTCTCTAGATAGAAGCTGGATGTTAGCTCAACCTATTGTGGTCATCATTTCACAATACACATATATCCAAACACTATGCTGTACACCTTAAACTTATATCATGATATGTGTCAGTTATTTCTCAATGAAACTGGCAAACAAATTCTAAACACAAAGATGGTCTTTGTAACATTATCTAGATGGCTAAAAAAGAAAAAAACATAATCGGGATTAATGACCTAAAAAAGTGAAATGGTGAAATGGTTGTGGTATAACGACCGGATGGAATATTAGGCCGACAATATAAGATGATGTAACAACAATATTGGTGGGGGAAGGGCAGTCACAAATGTGAGTGTGAACAGAGGCTGCAAATACATACACGTGTATGTGAATGCAAGAGTGCTGGCAGGGGCCGTGGAAAAAGGGAAGTTTTATGAAGGAGGGATGTGATGAATATTTTCCATATTTTGAATTCCCCTCAATGTTGTTCTGTGAAGCTTTAACCATAATTTAAAATCTGGTTTTGAAACAAGACATTATTGAGGACCCAAGGGACACCTAGCAACGTGCTACAGATATTTCAGAAGAATGATTCTGGACCTTGCTGCCAGGAGATATTATTGTTGCTTAGTCGCTAAGTTGTATCCGACTCTTTTGCAACCCTTTGGACTGTAGCCTGCCAGGCTCTTCTGTCCATGGGATTTCCCAAGCAAGAATACTGGAATGGATTACCATTTCCTTTTCCAGGGGATCTTCCCGACCCAGGAATTGAACTCTGTGTTACAGGCAGATTCTTAACCATCTGAGCCACCAGAGAAGCCCCTCTAGGAGATGTAGTTCACCTCTATTTACTACAGGTAAAAGCATAGCTCCTGGGACAGGAAGATTGGCTAGGAAGACTCCCAGTCCCTCTCAGCAGTACGTGTCTGTGTTAGTTACCTGGGGCTGCTATAACAGAGGGCCACAGACTGGGAGGCTTTGACAATAGAAGCTTCTTCTCTGGCAGTTCTGGAGGCTAAAAGTCTAAGGCCAATGTGTCCGCAGGGCCAGGACCCTCTGGACATCCTGGGTAGATCATTTCTTGTCTCTTCCTGACACCTGATGGGGGCCCACAATCCTTGGTGATTCTTGGCTTGCAGCTGCATCACTCCAGTCTCTGCCTCTGTCGTCATGTGTGGCATTGGCTGTTTGACTTCATACTACTTTACGAGCACACCAGTCGTATTGGGTTAAGGGCCCACCCTAATGCAGTATGACTTTGCCTTGACTTGACTAATTGCACCCACAATGTCTAATGCCCAAATAAAATCACATTCCGTAAGGTACTGGGAGTGAGAACTTTCCACACATCATTTTTGGGAACACAATTCAGCAGTGTCTAAGCCCATTAGCTTTCAAATATGACCTGCCTCATCTCCAAAACCACCAGATGCTTTTGAGTCTTCTTCCTGCAATTCTCTCCATTTTCCCATCCATCTGATATAGGCAGGAAGTAGGATAATAAAAGTTAAATTTGGGAATTCTCTGACCCTGTACTTCCAATGCAGGGGGCACAGGTTCGATCCCTGGTAGGGGAACAAAGATTCTGCCTGCCTCACAGAGCAGCCAAAATTTTTAAAAAATTAAATTTCACAGTAGCTGTTTGGGAGAGTGGGTCAGCATTTTACACCCAACCACAGACACTTCTCGCCAGAATTGCCTTGAATGGGAGATATGGGTTAAACAAGCGCTGACCTCAAGGAGGATTTTCTGATGAGCTCTTTGACTTGGGGCCTGAGGACTGTTGAGTCCCATGTTGTTTTCCACGGTGCTCTATTAGTCTTGTGACTTGGGCTCAGCAAGACTTAAAGTGTGCGTGGAATTCACCCAAGGTATACGGCTATTGTGACTGGCTTCCATCACCCTTAGCTTGGGGGACTTTAGAGGCCTCAGTGTGGAGCAAAAGGCAGCAAAGAGTCATCACAACGTGGCCTGGCGTGTGCAGAGGCAGAAGCAAAGCAAATCTGGGGGACACGCCCAGATTCAGAAAGCCAAAGTGATCAGCGAAAACATCGAATTGTTTAGGGATGACTTAAATAACAACTAGGGGCAATTCACAATGTTCGAGATAAACTTGAAAAGGCTTCCAGAAGGAGATTCTTCAGCTCTGATGGAAATAAAGTTCCTATGCTATAATCTGCGCAGTTTCCCTTTACTGATAAGATCAAGTCCAAACACTGTTGCATGCCCTCATGGTTTGTCCTCAACCAACCTCTTTTGCCTCATATTTCACGTAAACCTCAGGGCTAGCTTGACGTTTCCTACACTGACCTTCTTCGTTAGTACACCCATCACTTTGCTGAAGTACTCGCCTGGAGAAGGGAACCGCTGAGATTCTAAGGTTCCAGCTCAAAGAGCCTCCGCTGCACTGGCCTGTGATCATTCTCCACATTTTCTCCACTCAGCCATCAAGCTCATTCAATATTCAGTCAGCCATTGAATATGTTATTCATTCATTCTTCCCAGGATGACTCTGTAGAATTCTTCCCACCCCTTCCTAGCTCCTGGAGGTTGCAGGCAGTCCTTGAGGTTCTGGAGCCTTGCAGCTGGGTCACTTCAGCCTCTGCCATCAGAGGGTGTTCATTTCTGCCATTTCTGTGTGTCTCTGTTTCTCTGTCTCAGCTTTCAATCTCCCTCTCCTTCCTCTTATAAAGATACCAGTCCTTGGGTTAGGAGTCACCCTAATTCAGCATGACTTCATCTTCATTCTGGTTGTTGTTGTTGTTTTTTCAGTTGCGGTGTAATTGACATACCCTTGGACATTTGTTGACAGCTGACAAAGTGCCAGGGACCACGTGTTGCGGGTGAGGAACCAGTGGATGGTGGATGGATCACGGAGTTCAGCTTGTGCATAGAGTTGGAGATTTGACTGGTGAGCTCTATGGGGTTGAAATAAGGAACAGTTACAGACCCCACACAGTTAAGGCTGTATATTGTCACCCTGCTTATTTAACTTATATGCACAGTACATCATGAAAAATGCTGGACTGGATGAAGCACAAGCTGGAATCAAGATTGCCAGGAGAAATATCAATAACCTCAGATATGCAGATGACATCACCCTTATGGCAGAAAGCGAAGAAGAACTAAAGAGCCTCTTGATATGATGAAAGTGAAAGAGGAGAGTGAAAAAGTTGGCTTAAAACTCAACATTCAGAAAACTAAGATCATGGCATCTGGTCCATCACTTCATGGGAAATAGATGGGGAAACAGTGGAAACAGTGATAGACCTTATTTTTTTGGGCTCCAAAATCACTCCAGATGGTGACTACAGCCATGAAATTAAAAGACACTTGCTCCTTGGAAGAAAAGCTATGACTGACCTAGACAGCATATTAAAAACCAGAGACATTATTTTGGCAACAAAAGTCCGTCTAGTCAAAGCTATGGTTTTTCCAGTAGTCACGTATGGATGTGAGAGTTGGACCATAAAGAAAGCAGAGCACCAAAAAATTGATGCTTTTGAACTGTGGAGTTGGAGAAGACTCTTGTGACACCCTTTGGCAGCAAGGAGATCCAACCAGTCCATCCTAAAGGAAATCAACCCTGAATATTCGTTGGAAGGACTGATGCTGAAGCTGAAACTCCAATACTTTGACCACTTGATGCGAAGAACTGACTCTTTGGAAAAGACCCTGATGCTGGGAAAGATTGAAGGAAGGAGAAGGGGACAGCAGAGGATGAGATGGTTAGATGGCATCACCGTCTCAATGGACATGAGTTTGCATAAACTGCAGGAGTTGGTGATGGATAGGGAGGTCTGGCATGCTGCAGTCCATGGGGTCACAAAGAGTCAGACATGACTGAGTGATTGAACTGAACTGAACTGACAGACCCCATGCTCGTTCCATGACAGTGGGCATTTGGAAGCTCCGTTAGGACAGCAGTATGGCTGCTTATTCCCAGAACAGCCTGTCCTCTCTGCGTGGACTGCTGCAGCCTGCATACAAGAGGTACCCTTGGTATCGGAATTCTCACACCTCAGTTGAGAGTCCAAGAACAGAAGGTCTTCATGGGCCCAGCCTGTCCCCATCTGCAGCAGTGCCACACCAGGTGGCCCGAAGAGGAACACAAAACCTCTGAGAACAACCTCCCCATCCTCCCATGGGAAGCCCCGAGTCCCTTCCCCAGGGATACAGCACCCCAAGTACTTTGCCTTTGGCAGCTAGCAAGCATCACTTCTTGAGCTAGGAGCCAGCTCCCGGTCCCCTGAGCCCAGTTCTAATGGGAGAAATATTCCAACTTCAAAAGCATCAGGGAAAGTTACTCATCATCCCTGGTCCTTGTCGGGCTGCTCTATGCTTCTGTTAGATTAGAACTTTTATTTCCTCCTCTCTCCTCTATTTTTGATTGCATATACTTCCTCTATTTGCTGCCCCAATGGTCCAAGCCACCCCCTACATATCACTTCCACAAGAGAAATAAGCAGAGGTAAGTGAACCACTTCTTCCTCGGTTCTCCCGCAGGGCTCTCCCTTCCCTTCACCACTGCAAAAGCCACAGCTTGTGGGGACTGCCAGGTTCCTTGTCTCTTGGGCCCCTTGGACTGTGAGCTTCCCAGGGCAGGGACCCTGCCTGCTTCTTCTCTGCCCACCAAGGAGAGCCCAGTGTGTACGGCACACCTAGGTACTCCCTGCATGAATAGAATAAAACAAAGTTGATTATGCCTCTGTGTTCTGGTGTTTACCTTGATTTCTTAGAGTCTCTCTAGTTAGTTAGTGTTAGTTGCTCAGCTGTGTCTGATTCTTTGCAACCCCGTGGACTATAGCCCATTAGGCTCCTCTGTCCATGGAATTCTCCAGGCAAGAATACTGGAGTGGGTAGCCATTCCCTTCTCCAGGGGATCTTCCCGACCCAGGGATCGAACCTCAGTCTTCAGCATTGCTGGCAGATTGTTTACCATCTGAGCCACCAGGGAAGCCCAGAGTCTCTCTGGATAAATGCAAATGGAAATATATATATATATATATTCTAACATCTCTTGCTGTTCTCTCCAAGCTGCAGACTTTTCTATTTCCAGACCCGTGTTTAGGGGGACAAAGTGTTGCACACTGAATGAATGAGAAGGACAAGACTGGAACATCTTTTAGAGGTCAATTTAACCAACCCTCCATGACCAGAGGGCTTCCCAGGTGGCTCAGATAGTAAAGAATCTGCCTGCAATGCAGGAGACCCGAGTTCATTCCCCGGGCCAGGAAGATCCCCCGGAGAAGGGGCTTGGCAACCTACCCCAGTATTTTTGCCTGGAGAATTCCATACAGAGGGGCCTGGTGGGCTATAGTCCTTGGGGTTGCAAAGAGTCGGACACAACTGAGCAACTAACACTTTCACTTCACTTCTATGACCGGATGGACCCTGAGACTCAAGCTCTGCAGTGAGTCCCTGGCAGACCAAGGAGGAAAATGCAAATCTGGATTCTCAGGCACAGTGTCTCCTTCCACACACCACCTCCTTTCTCAAATCTGTTCAAAGATGTCCAAAATATGGAGCGTCAGGGTGGAGGGCCATCTTCCCGCTGGTCACTCAGCTAGTCCCTCCCTCCCTCCCCATCTGTGCGCTTGGCAGCGCCCAGGTGTGTCACCGGCTCTACCCAGGATGCAAGCGATTTCCCAACAGGACCAAACAATGTTTGCGAAGGACATCCGAAAAAAATGTCAGGAGCACATGTATGAATGAATGCAGAGCTCGGTCTTGCCAGCTTCTTTGCTTCCCTGGCCCAGGGCCACCCCAAGTTGGTGCTTCTTCCTACTCCAGGAGGCAGAGAGAAACCTGAAGTTCCCGCAGAGAGTTGGGCCACAAATGCAGGAGGAACACTTTCCTCACTGATATTTCAAGACTATTTCACAATCGCCAAACCGCCAGCCACATGCAATCACTGACCAAAAAGCAAAAAGTGCAAGTTTGGATTGTGTGTGTGTATGTATTAAAACACAAATAATAACGTTTGAAGGAAAGTCAGACAGCCAACAGAATTCCTTGCGATGACATTGTGGGTTTTGGCCGTGTTTAAGGCGGGAAGAAGACAGGCTTATTTCAGACAAGAGCTATTTGTTCGATAACCAGATTTGGGGAGAAAATATCTCCCTAAGGCAAGCACAGAATGTGATATACAAGGACAGATTGTGTTCTTTAAACACAAATAAATGTGGAATTAACAGAAAAGCTGGAACTAGTATTGTCTTTACCTTTTGCATTGAATATTTTGGGTGCTATGATGTCACAAGTTGAAACATCAAAAAAGGAAGATTTCGTCAAGATAACAATACCAAAATGTTAACCAGGTTTTTTCTGTTGTTGTTCATTTGGTTCAGTTTTTTGCTAAAGGAATAGAGATAGAGAGGACAATGTACCTCTGAGGGAGGGTTGCCAAATAAAATACCAGGCATTCAGATTAATACTTTTCCAGCCCCATGCAATCACTGACCAAAAAGCAGATACAACAAATATACAACAAAAAACAAATATACAACAAATACTTTTTTGAGCATGATATCCCAAATATTGCATGGAATATACTTATACAAAAAAAAAATAATAATACTGGTTATATATGTGAAATTCAAATTGAACTGAGTAGCCTGTATTTTTCCTTGCTAAATCTGGACCCTTACTGCCAAGCCACCAGTCAGTAAGCACGGGTACTTTATTTTGGAAGACTGCAGCGTTCTCTGTGCCTTCTACAATATCTTTTCCTGTAACATCAGGCCTGGAAGCTGATCAAGTTCAATGTCCTCATTTTGCAGATAAGAAAACTGAGGTCGGAGAGAGGAAGTGACTTGCTCAAGGTCACACAGAGACTCAGTGTTGCAACCACAGCACAAACCCCAGCTTAGTGCCCCAGGTCGATTTACCACAAATGACAGAGGCTTGAGTTACCATAGGGATGTCTGCAAAGATCACCCAAAGTTCCAACCACTCGAGGATCAAGTGAATATAAGAATGATTTATCTAAAGCTCTCAGGAGCCTTATCTAAGCTTTATCTAAGGCTCTCTTATTCACTTGGAAATGTTACACTAAAAACTTGAGAATTATGAATTTCAGCATGTTCATATGTCCAGAACTTTTGATTCAAATGAAATTGTACATGAAATCCAGTATATAAAATAATGTGACACTAAAACTGCTACGCTTGGGACTTCCCTGTTGGTCCAGTGGTTAAGACTCTGTGCTTCCAGTGCAGGGGGTATGGGTTCAATCCCTGGTCAGGGAACTAAGATCCCACATGCTGTGAAAAGTGGCCAAAATATATAAATTAAAATTTAAAAACTGCTATGCTTGAATCAGGGTTAGGGTGACGGCTTTTATGCACCTCCCTTTCTCTGCCAAACCATCCCATAATGACATTTGTGGATTCTCCTGGGTTCCATCAAGCACCATGAAATGACCACTAGTGTGATGAAACAAGCACGGGCTTCGGATTCAAAATCACCACCACTGCGCTTGGGTCAGACACTAACTTCACTGAGTTTCAGTTTCCTCATCACTCAGGTAGAGAAAATAACAGTTACTAATACCAAGATGGCATAGCCTGCTCTAACATTCATGTAAGTGCCTCAGAGGCTGTGGAGGCTCCCGAGGTGGGACTAGTGGTAAAGAACCCTCCTCCGATGCAGGAGACGTAAGAGACGCAGTTTTGATCCTTGGGTGGGGAAGATCCTCTGGAGAAGGAAATGGCAACAGACTCCAGTATTCTTGCCTGAAGAATCCCATGGACAGAGGGGCCTGGTGGGCTTTAGTTCATGGGGTCTCAAAGAGTCGGCCACTACTGAAGCCACTTAGCACGCACACACATCGGATACTGTAACATTTAAATAAGGGCATCGGATACTGGAAGGCAGTGTACCAGGAAGAGTTCATTCAGGTGCTCGCTTTTATGTCAATGAAAGGAGAATTAGTAGAAAATTGGGTGGACTTTTCATTAGCCCTATTTTTATCAACTTGTCAATCCATTCATTTACCATTTTTCACTATTACTCCTGAAAACTTAGGGATAGATTCTGGCAGGTCTACACTGGCTCTTAATAATGGATTCTAACGTGTTGAACAGATTACGACCGCAGTGTCCATGAAGGCTGGCCACGGAAACAAAAGCTAAAGTTACGATGGATCTTTAGTCTTTCTGGGCAACCAGGATCACATTCCCTGACTGGAAACTCAGCCACTACAACCCTTTGACCCTCTGATGTCTCATGTGAGTTTGTCCTACGTTCTTGGTTTCTAGGAAGATATTTGGATGTACTAAGAACATCTGGTACATACATAACACAAGACCAGGGCCCCGAAGAAGGCCACCTCTGACTGGTCTGCCAAGGGGGGCTTTGCCCAGGGCCATGCCTAGTGATGCTATGCTTGTACCTTCCCTCCCCAGACTGCTGTCTGGCCATGTGCTTTCCATCTCATCCCAGGCTGAGATCTCTTGGACTTTATCCTTCTTCATTTCCAGTCACCATCTGTCATCCCTAAGCATTCTAGATTCTAGGCCCTTGCTTCCTAGGAACACCACCTTAGGGAACTCCTGAGAAGTGAGAATCCAGGAGCGTTGCCTTGGCCTAGGGTGGTAAATAATTTGTGTATCCTTAGGCTGGTCAAGTCTTCTCTTTGTGCTTTGGTTTCCACAAAAGCACAAAAGATTGGGAGAACATGAAAATGATGCGCATGTAGAGAACAATTTGTACAACACTCTTCATATATCAGATTTATATTTCTACCAAGGAGTTGACGCTTTAATCCACTCTATATTCTTCCTTCCCTGGTGGCTCAGAGGTTAAAGCATCTGCTTGCAATGCAGGAGACCTGGGTTCGATCCCTGGGTGGGGAAGATCCCCTGGAGAAGGAAATGGCAACACACTCCAGTGTTCTTGCCTGGAGAATCCTATGGACGGAGGAGCCTGGTGGGCTACGGTCCACGGGGTCGCAAAGAGTCAGACACGACTGAGCAACTTCACCTCACTTCACTTCAATGCCTGTAGAAAGTAACCGATCTATAAATACATGATCTCATAGCAGTGAATTCTTGATGCTAGTCAGATTAAAATATTTGTTGAAATACATTTAAAAAGATGGATATTTTAAATCATCTGTCTCTTGGATGCTCTGAGTAATTAAATCTGCCCTTTTCTGAAGTATCCCAGTGGGCATGTTTTTTTCCACAGGGAAAGTTTCATGGTCAGAGTACCTTCTCTGGTGTGAATTTCTAGTACAAATGATAAAAACATAAAGGATTGTATTTCATTTGGCAGCAGAAGCAGTGGGGCTGGAGTAGTCCGGGCTACCCAGTGGGACTGGGAGGAGGTATCAATGTGGGTGAAATTGTTTCTCCTCAGTAGGTCAATTATCCAGGACTTGATCAGACTGAGAATAAAAAGAGATTTATCTAGAAGCCTCTACTGAAAGTCCTCTGCCTGGCTCCCCACAGCTTACATCTCTTACAAAGCCATCCCTTACATATGAGGAGTCCCTGAGTGTTTTTCTCAGGGTACATTTACATTCAAAGGTAAGAAAAAAGACGACTCCAATGGCCTCAGTATTTTCCAGGGCACCACACGGATCTGCTCTTCTAGACATGCTTGTAGCCATGTGACGGGACAGTTCACGAGGAAACTTGCAGGCAGGGCCACGTGAGAGGACTGCTTGCAAATTCTTCGAATTTTGAGGTTGAGGAACCGGATTCACAGAAATATCACTCTTTTAGCAGACGGTAAAGGGGCACTCCTGAGAAAACATTGTGAAAGCAAAGGAGAAAAAGAGAACATGGAGAAGCCTTGGTCTTGTGTAAGCATCTCCATTTCAGATTCTCCAACTGTCCCAAGAGGGGACCTCATTGCACCCCACACTCTCGTCTGAGTGTCACTTCATTCTCCCATCAAATGTCAAAGGGCACTTGACCTCCTAGAGCTAGAAGCCTGTCCAGGATGGTCTTGGCCATGCTGCCTCCCTGCATGCATGTTTGGAAGTTTAGAAAGAGTTCTTCCCATCCATGAACTTGCTTTCTCTTCTCTGTCACCCTGGAAATAAACATATGATCACACCCACACTTCAGATAAGAAGACCAGCCATAGCCTGCCTGCACAAGAAGGAAAAAGCCCATTTGCAATTATGAAATGATATTTAAACTACTTAGGGATAAACGGAGTGAAGAAATTTCCTGTCACATTTATGCTTTTGGAAAATAGCATTTCCAGAGAGTAAGCAGAACCAAAACTAAGTATTAATTGCCTAATAACCACGGTTTTAACTGGATGGAATTTTATGAGTATGCCCACATTGGTCATACCATGTTTCTAAGTGAAAGGGCTGCAAACGTGTCCTTTTGGTTTGTTTTTCTCAAAAGATTCTAGTCCTTTCAATAATATTTATTAATGGGATGGGTAGGAAATGGAAAACAAGGCCAAAATAATGCTTAAATTCCTCAGAATTAGAGAAACGTGGCATATAAATAGGAGTTCCCTCACCACCCACCCCAACTCCTACCAAAGTCTGTCTTGTTTAGGGAATAGAGTCATTTTTCTCCATTAAGCCGGCTCTATTGAGAATGTCAGCATGGAATTGCAGCCACTGTAGGCAAGCCTGCGTCGTAAGTGCCTGCAAATAAATTGTTCTGAGCTGAGGCACTTCTCCTTGGAACAGAATGGGGAGACTGTGTGGTCGCCTGGGCCCAGTGTGGGTGCAGGCTTGGAGCATGGATTTCTCCAGAACACTAGAATCACCAAAGTGCTTATCCACCCACTCATTCTACAGATGAGGAAACGGGGGTTGAGAGGCTGAAAGGACTTTACTGGTCATGGCAGCTCGATGCATGTTTGCATGTGTGTATGTGTGTGTGTTTTGAGGTAAGAAGCCAGGACTAGAAAAGGATTCTTTGGAAGGTGAAGCCTAGATGGGTCTCCCATGCCCAGCAGAGGTTACATGGGTAAAACAGAGAGAGGGATGGTAGTTTTGTCGAAAGAGAATAAATACAAAGTGCGAGAAGTCCGGGTGTTTGAAGGGGTTGCAGAGAATTCAGTTTGTCTTAGAAGTGAGTGGAGATTGGGAGAGAGAGGGCAGGAGCCAGATTCAAGACTTCTACATTCAGGCTAATTGCCTCTGCCTGCTCTGTGCCAGCCGCTGACTCCTGGAGAATGTGGACAAATTCCCCCAGACATCCATCCTTACCCTGGGGAGCTTACCTGCTGTCAGCTGCCTCCTGTCCATCAGGAGACCTCTCAGATCTCTATCTCCATCTAGATCTCCCTCGGGTGGCCCCCACTCATCTTACACCATCCAAAATCCCATAGGAATAGATCATGGTACCAGACATCTAGGGTGAAGAGAGAGAAGGAGTGGGCATTCCCACCTTTTAGAGAGTCATGGTGGACACTGGGCACACCTTCTTCCTGTCATTTTTTTTATCCGCAGTCCCAGGAAGGTGGAAGCCAAGGGGACCCCATGAACACCAGTCTTGCATGGCTGACCCTACTGTGAGCAGGATGGTCATGCCATGCTAAGGCATCAGCACTCAATGCCTGCATCATTGGGGTTGGGCGACCTGTGAAAGATACAAGGAGTTATCTGGAGCTGAGGGTTGCTCACCACTCCAGGAGGGCCCCCATTTATAGAAAAGGTCTTCAGAAATAGACCCTATCCGGCTGACTTGAGGAACAGCAACATTGTATTGCTCTCTGTCTTTGACAACTTGAAATTTTTGAGTGGAAGGTGTTTGATTGCTTTGGGAAAAATTAGAAAAAGCCCATCATTACATAGGTTCCATCCATGGCTGGAGCTGGCTAGTCCTGGCTCACAAGAGCAGAAAGTGCACATCAGTTCTCAACTCCATGGTCCATGATATCAACTTGGTGGCTTGTAATCAATTCTGGCGGGAGTATTTGCACCATGTTGCTGTTGATCATTTGCTCAGTCATGTCTGACTCTTTGCAACCCCATGGACTGCAGCATGCCAGGCTTCCTCATCCTTCACTATCTCCCAGAGTTTGCTCAAATTCATGTCCATTGAATCGGTGATGCCATCCAACCATTTCATTCTGTTACCCGCTTCTCCTCTTACCGTCAATCTTTCCCAGCATTAGGGTCTTTTCCAGTTAGTCAGTTCTTCGCATCAGGTGGCCCAAGTATTGAAATTTCAGCTTCAGCATCAGACCTTCCAATGAATATTCAGGGCTGATTTCCTTTAAGATTAACTGGTTTGATCTCCTTGCTATCCAAGGAACTCTCAAGAGTCTTCTGCAGCACCATAGTTAGAAAGCATCAGTGTTTCAGCTCTCAGCCTTCTTTATGATCCAACTCTCACATCTATACATGACTACTGGGAAAACCATAGGTTTGACTATACAGACCATGCTGCTGCTGCTGCTGCTAAGTCGCTTCCAGTTGTGTCCGACTCTGCGCGACCCCATAGACGGCAGTCCACCAGGCACCGCCGTCCCTGGGATTCTCCAGGCAAGAACACTGGAGTGGGTTGCCATTTCCTTCTCCAATGCATTAAAGTGAAAAGTGAAAGTGAAGTTGCTCAGTCGTGTCTGACTCTTAGAGACCCCATGGACCATAGCCCACCAGGCTCCTCCGTCCATGGGATTTTCCAGGCAAGAGTACTGGAGTGGGGTGCCACTGCCTTTTGGATAGTAGCAAATACTTCTAACTACCACCGATTTCTCCTCATATTCACACAAAACCAAAACTCAGAGCAGAAAACTAACTTCTTTATACAAGCGACCTGCAGAATTCTAGTACCTGAAAAAAGTGAGAAACATCACACCTTTAATAAGCATTTACCTGACAACCTTCAAACAAATACAATTTTTAAGTTGCTTTATTTTTTGCTCCAGAACAGGGATTCTTTCCAGAGTACAGTAACAGGAGACCTGAATTTGGAACTGGAAGGTTTAAGTCTGAGCATCACCATCGATACACATGCTCTTGGGTTAGTCTTTGAGGCTCAGTTTCTTCATCTCTAAAACGAGGTTGCCAAATGACTTCCCACACTGACCATGAGGACTGAACAAATTAATAGACATTAAATATAAGGATTCTGGACAAGCAGCAGACAGTAAATAAATAACAGGGGCTAGAAAATATGGAAACCTCTATGCCATTCAACCTATGCCAATTGAATGACGAGTTCCTCTCTTTCTTAATGGGAAATTCCATCCCCCCCGGGTGAATTTAATGTTGCTCCAGTATTCACTTGGCATTTTCATCTGCAGGAGCCACTGTGATCCATGCCTGCTCAGCAGAAGAGCTGTGAGGGCAAGTTAGAGAGCCTCCACTGCCATGTTCTGCCCCCTTGGCTGGTGGTGCTGGCGATGACTCCCTCGGGTTGGCAAGCATGTGAGGGAAAGCAGAGTGTGTCACGCTGGCATATTGATTATTTTGAATTAAATCTACTTAAGAGACAGCTGGTGCAAGGACACTCTGACCCTTCTTCGTCCTCCTTAATACAGGGAATAAACCTTCCATGTAAAAGGTACTTTCCCTGTCCAGGGAAGAAGAGAGACAGCCTTCTCATCAGAGACAGGGAACTTAGGGTGGAGAAAGCTGTATAAACAACCCTTGTTACATCACTAATTTAGTGTCCCAAGCCCAAACCCCTTGGTCTTGTCAACTCTTCACAAATGTATTATTTCTTTGTCTAAAAGCTGCCTGCTTTGGTCACTTCTTTGAGTCTCATAGTTTTCCAGACTCCTGTACATATGAAATTAATTTTCTTCTCCTGTTCTATGTTGGTTTAATTCTTAGATAAGCAAAAAAAAAAAAAAAAAAAAACAAAAAACCCTAGAAGGAAGAAAAGAACAGTTTTTCTTACCTACATGTGACAGTCCTGGAAACTTTTCTAGATGTAGCATCTTTGATCCCTGTGAGTCTAGGCTCATGAAAAAACAAATCTTATTAACTGTGCCAGGCACACACTTTCTTTCCTTAAGATCTCTGGAGAAAGAAGGGCCTGTTGCTGAGAGCCTTAAAGGAATGAGCCCTGGCAGAAGGTTTGAGGGCAGTGTTCTGTTTACTGCTGCTGTGTGACAAAGTATTCCAGCACTTGGTGCCTGAAAATGGCCATTTTTGTTTATGCACAGATTCTGTGGGTTGGGGATTTGGAAAGGGAATGGACTTGAACCTGTTTCCCAATATCTGAAGATTCGGTTGGGAAAACTCAAAGGCTGGGGGTGACTTAGCAGCTAGAGACTAGAATCATCTGCAAGCGTCTGCACTCACATGTCTGATTGTCAGCAAGGACCTCAGCAGGTGTCGGTCAGAGAACCTGCACGCATTCTCTCCTGTGACCTGTGCTTCCCCACAGCATGGAAGCCTTGGGTTTCTTAAATGTCAGCTCAGGACTCCAAAAGCAAACTGTCCAGCTGCAAAGGTGGGGGCCTACCTCCCTTCCCAGCCCCAACCTTTGATGACCTGGCCTTCAGCAATTACTCAGATCACTTTTGCAGCATTCCATTCCTTCTGAGCAAGTTGGGAGCCCTGTCCAGATTCAAGAGGAGGGTGATTAGACTCCGCCTCTTTTTTTTTTAGTTTACCTTGGCTGCATCTGGTCTTAGTTGTGGCACACAGGATCTTCAGTCTTCATTCCAGCATGCTGGATCTTTAGTTGCAGCATGAGAACTCCTCATTGCAGCATGTGGGATCTAGTTCCCAACTAGAAATTGAACCCTGGCCCCCTGCACTGGGAACACAGAGTCTTAGCCACCGGACTGCCAGAGATGTCCCTAGACTCCATCTCTTGATGGGGAAGTGGCAAGGCTCTAGACGAGCCTATGGAATGGGACGTATAGCTGCCACCAGTGTTGGAAAACACAGTTGATGCCAGGTAGCTATCACTATGTCTCATGAGAGGCCTTTACCTTCCCATCTGTACACTGTGGACAGCTACAGCTTGGATATCTGCCCTTGGCCTTTATAGGGGTCTGCTCTTCTCTAAGCCCAAGGCAGGGTCATTTCTTCATGATGTTCCCATTAAAAGGATTTTGTAAGCAGCTTGGGGGCCAACTCCATGACTTGTTCGTTTGGAATCTCCCATCTACATGCTGCTCCTGACATAGAGCAAAACCTGAAAATGTTTATTGAACTGGGATTTTTAGGTTATTCAGATCTTATGGAATCTATTGATAACAATTTTAATAAATGTTTAGCAGTGCTTCCTATGTGGCAGGCACCACTCTAAGTGTGTAGAAATATTATTTTAACCCTCCAGGAAGTTAGAGAGGTAAGGACTAGTGTTATCCCCATTTTACAGAGAAGGAAACTGAGGCACAGGAAGGTTTAATGACTTGGGCAAGTAGCCTTGACCAAGGTCACTCAGCTAATAAGTGGTAAAGCCAAGATTTGAGCCCAACACCTTGGTTCCTAGAGCCTATATTCCTAATCACTAACCACACTGCCTCCTGGGCGTGGGGAGCCTTGGTGAAATTAAACAGGCTGTTCAGGATCAGTTGCGATTCTGCCATCTCCCTGAGTGTATGTCAGTAAGTTCTTGTCCCTTTCCAGGTATTCATGCCTTTACCAGTAACTCAAAGGGACTAGACTAGATTTCTCAGAACTCCCAGCGTGCGATGTCTTCATAGGTGGACCAAACCAAAAGCTGAACCTTTTATGATACAAACTTTTATGGTCCTCTAGACAGAGCATAATGAGGACTTTCAAAGGTTATTGAGGACCCAAAGTCCTGGGACTAAAAAATGCTGTAAACCAGAATAGAGAATTCGTTTCAAGTCATCCATCCTAGGAACGCACGCCAGATGCGGTGTCAGCCAGGGACTGTCACGATGAATGGGACAGACTTCCCCGGGGCAGATGAGCAGGAGCCTGCTGACCACAGCACAGAACAAGGAACTGCAAGGGCGTGAGGGAGATAAGCTCGATCCTCGGGGCTCCCTGAGCGGGCAGAACCCTGGGATCTGGCTTTGAGAAGAAGATCCCAAAGTGCATGATTCTCATTTTGTGATCCTGGCCAGCTCTGAGACTTTGTCTTCTGGGTTTGCTCAGAGCACTGCAAAGGAATCCCCTGGGATGCAGGCAGGGTTCCAGCCCACACTGTCTCTTCTTGACACCAGATGCTCACCCGGCCTGCTCCTTGCCAGGCCAGTGGAGACCTTCAGGGTAGATAGGGTAGATGACCCCAGAGTGATATTTTGAACCCCATCTCATTTCAGTACTGCAAAACCAGTGCCAAGTCAGACACCTGTTTCTCCCCTCCACATGGTCATCACCGTGTGCCTTCCATATAAGAATGGTGCCCAAGGAGGGCTGCAAGAGGCTAGGGAGGTGGGCCAGCAGTAGAGAAGCAACAGGCCACGAAGAGGCTACAAACTGGCTCCCGCCAGCCAGCCTGGGTGCCTGCAATTGGCTCTGGTGCCTGAACTGACTGCCCCATCAAAAGCCAGCGCAGGGGAGAGCTGGTGAAAGGCAAATGCCTTCCATTTGTTCTGCTCTACTGTGCTATTAGCACACGGAAAGAATTTGGGTGTCAGAGTTTTATCCCAAAAGCCTCACTCAGATAACGGGGCATTTTGCTTACATAGCAATCTTCTGATAGGGTTTCCCTCATGTTTTTAAAACTCTCCTGCCTCAAGCCTCACCTAAACACGGCCTCGATTTCTTTTTCTGCATGCTTTCTCTCGCACCCCCTTGGCAACAATGACAGCCCCTGTTTTCTGAGCTCCTACTATGCAGAGGACCCTCCGCACACTTGGCAATTCTGAACAACCCTTTGGAGATCACCATCATTGTCCCCCCTACCCCCATAGATGAGTCTCTGCAGATTCAGAGAAGCAAAGTCACTGACCCAAGGGCACACAACTCATGGGTGGCAGACCAAGGGAGGGTCCTGGTTGAAGCCACAAGGGCCCACCCCACCCTGTTGCCCCTACCCGCTAAGTGCTTCAGAAACTCTAAGTCACTAGACCCTTGGCATTTCACGCAAGTTGCTCCAGTGTATAGTCTCTGTGCTTAATCACTCACTACAGACGTGTTAATATTGGTTTGGGGACATTTTCAAGTCATTCTGGAAGTTTATCTAAAGCATGTTTGATTTTCCCTGAAAAGGGCATATTTCTAAGTTGAATGTAGAAACAGAGATTTGTGGCCATTGCTGTTCTTTCTGCTGTTGTTTAATATATAGTGGAGGCAGGGGTGTTGATTATCCTCTTGTTGTTTTATTTGGTATCACTGAGAACTTGCTACATCTACTTCAAGGGAATAAAATAATACCAGAATAGATTTATGGAAAATGAAAACAGGAACTGGCCAAGTCAACGCTATTTCACAATTATTTGCTAAAAGAGTTTGCAACACTCAGATTTAGTTGCTTTATTACTTTTTGTTGTTGTTCTGTTTCAAATGAATGATTAGTCTGAATTTAAGACATTTTGAACTTGCTAGAATGCCACGTGCCCAGGGGTGGGTGTTGGCGGGGGTGAGGGGGGGCGGCGGGGAGGGGAGGAGAACTCGATGAAAAAATCCAAGTATTAGAAACTTGGTGAGATCTTCTCTGCTACAGTTTCCCCTATATTGGGAAGCTGATTTCTCTGTAACCTCAAGGAGCCTGAGTTGCCTCTTTAGAGAACAGAAAGAACAATATCCCCTTTTGAAGAGAAGCTGCTCCAGCCAAGGTGTAGGGACTGCCCATCTGCTTGTCTGTGGACAAAGGCTGGTGAGTCTTTGAGAACCTCAGTGTCATCTCTGAGCCTAACGCTCAAGAGTCTTTACCAAAACAGCTGCTGAGAGACTGATTTGTCCCATGTGAGACAAGGATGTGAAAGAGCTTTACATTCCACACAACTGAATTCTGCACAACCTCACGAAGGGGAGTGCTCCTTAGAGCCATCTTCAGGATCCAGAATATGACTTGATGAGTAGGCACAACCCTCACAGCACATCCCATGTCTCAATGGAACTGTTTCAACAGAACTAATTCTTATCTGATCCTGGCAAATGTTCCTTTTTACGAGTGATTCCAGGAGTTGGAGTTGACTCAGTCAAGGGCTTGGTTTAAACTACCTTTGATACTGAAGGCAGGGGAGTAGGGGGCGGGGGGGGGTGGTGCAGGGGACAACTCACTTTGTCTTTCATTCATTCATTCATTTATTCAACAAACCTTCTTTTACAAAGAAGCTCAAACAGAAGTCTTCCCATAAGGAAGAACTTAAGCATTTTTAGAGGCACCATTTACACAGGCTTTTTCACATGTTAAATATTCATTTACCAAGACTGGGTGGGTAATTGCTCTGCAAACTGTTAAGGTTATAGAAAGGTGAGGCACTCACTTTATAAATCATTTTGACCTCCTCTTTAAAGCAGCTCCCAGAGATGCCTCTCACTCACCTTTGGATCACCTAATTTAGATGTGCATAAGGAGTTTTAAATCGTCAAGCATATTTTAAAGTTACGTACCATATGTATCGGTGACTTATCTGTTTTCAGCGTAGACTTTGTCTAGCTCTTTCTCTAGCACTAAGATTTTACAGTGAATGGAGACAGAGTGGAGGGCAGGATGAACAAAGGGCTTTCCCAGTACAGATGCGTGTGTGTGTGTGTGTGTGTGTGTGTTCAGTCATGTCTGACTCTTTGTGACCCCATGAAATGTAGCCCTCCAGGCTCCTGTCCATGAGATTTTCCCTGCAAGAATACTGGAGTGGGTTGCCACTTCCTCCTCCAGAGGATCATCCCAAACCCAGGGATCGAACCCATGTCTCCTGCATCTCCTGCACTGGCAGGCAGATTCTTTACCACTGTGCTGCCTGAGAAGCCCAGTGCAGGTACCTGAGTTTCCTGGGGCTGGGGCGGGGGTGGCAGGGGTGGTGGGTGAGGAGGGGCAAGGGACGGGACCTGGCAAAGGTGACTTTCTAGGGGCTGATCCTTCTGAAGCTTGAATCTTCTTAGAGGATTGGGTTCTCCCAGTCCCTCCCTGACTTGTTCTACCTTTGCTTGCACAGATCATGCCTTTTTAGGGGGTGTTTGCTAGGTCTCTGGAGCCCCATGAGGCTTCTCCCCACCCTGTTTGATTCCTGAGTGGGAAGAGATGCACTGAGAAGAATTTTCGAGCAAGTGAAACCACACACCTCAGATGGGATTTGAACCCAGGGATTGAAACTTAGATTGGAAATTGAACCCACTGTCTATTTTTTTTTTTCAGGCAAGACTTTATTGGGGCCTCTGCTGCAGCAGAGGAGATCGAGAATCAAACCCACTGTCTTTTAATTAAAATTGTACACCTGGCCCCAGGACGGAACCAAGCTCAAGTTCTTTATGTCTCAGTGCAGAAAGTGATAGGTAAGAAGTGGATTTACTTAGGAAGTTCCATAGACATTCCATAGACAGAATGCTGCTGCTGCTGCTGCTGCTAAGTAGCTTCAGTCGTTTCCGACTCTGTGCAACCCCATAGATGGCAGCCCACCAGGCTCCTCCATCCATGTGATTTTCCAGGCAAGAGTACTGGAGTGGGGTGTCACTGCCTTCTCCAAGACAGAATGCAGTCTGTCTCAAAATGTGAGAGCAGCCTGAAATATAGGCTTCCTTGGTGACTCAGTGGTAAAGAATCCGCCTGCCAGTGCAGGAGACATGGGTTTGATTCTTGGATCAAGAAGATCCCCTGGAGGAGGAAATGGCAACCTATTCCAGTATTCTTGCCTGGAATATCCCATGGGCACAGGGAGCTTGGCAGGCTACAGCCCATGGGGTCACAAGAGTTGTATGTGACTTGGTGACTAAACAACAACTTTGTATGGGCTGGGTGACGTCATAGGCTAATAAGAGGAAGGATTATTCTGACTATTTAGGGAAGGAGTGGAGATTTCCAGGAATTGGACCACTGCCCTTTTGACCTTTTATGGTCAACCTAAGATTGAAGGCGGGAGGAGAAGGGGACGACAGAGGATGAGATGGTTAGATGACATCACCAATTCGATGGACATGAATTTGAGCAAGCTCTGAGGGTTGGTGATGGACGGGGAAGCCTGGCGTGCTGCAGTCCATGGGTTCACAGAGTCGGACACGACTGAGTGACTGAACTGAGCTGAGGAAGTGTCATGGTTCCTGTAGGTGTGACATTTAGGGGATGTGTTCCAGTGAGCTGATGCTGAGGCTCAAGGCCCCTGGAAGTCAACTCCTCTGCCATCTTGTACCTAATCACTTCTCATCAGTTTTTGTCATGTCCTCAATGACTGTCATTCTTTTAAAGGTCATGCCCCTGCCCCCTTCCCTCCTACATCACAAATAGATGCTAGGATGACCTGCTTTTCCGACGGGCACCCCCAGAGTTTGGGGGAAAGCTGTTCCTGGAAAGGACATTGAGAACTAAGGTAGCCAGAATATAAAGAGGGTGCACAGCTTTCTCATCTTTAGCAGGAGACAATGGACATAAAAGAAAAAGAGCACATGCTCCTTGGATTATGTAGCAAGGTGCTTACACTGAGCTTGCCATTTCACAGTTCAAGCCAGTTAACCCCCGTAAGCCTCAGTTTCTTCATCTATAACATGAAGAGAATAACTCCTACAGGTTTACTGGGAAGACTAAGTGAAGTAACTACTCTCTGTAAAGTAACAAGCACTCTATCTTTGAGGAAGAGTGAGCCTAAAAAGAATGGTTAACAGTGTGGCTGATCATAGGTGCTGCCGGAAACGATAATGCAAGCATGCAACAGCTCGAGCCTCTGGCCTCTTTCAAAGCAGTGGAGGTGATGGTACCTGAGTGCCCTGCCCAGAAAGCTTCCTGCTCGGACCATTTCCTCCCATTCCTTGCTTGTCTTCTCAACTTCAAAGCTTGTTGGAGGCACCATCTGCCTCCCACACCAGAAGTCGTCTCCCTGTCTTCTTTCTACCCTCCCTGCCAAGTTCTTGTCTGAAGGTTATCAGACAGGGGCCCCCACCATTGTTCTCAATGAGACCGTCTCATGCCCCACAGGGGTACCCTACCTCAAGCCCATCTATCTCCCTCCTCAGCTGAAATACTACCCCTTCTCTGGTCTCTGTGCCCTGCCCCTTCTCCATCTCAACACCCTCCATCTCAACAACCCACAGATCTTATCAAGCCTCCTGTCTATAATCTCTGGATTGGGGTTCACATACCCCGTGGGTGGTCAGGCTGATCCACTGAGGGCAGAAGGACAAACATAGGAACTTTATTTACACATACTTTATATCTCATTTGTTTTCCTTCCTAGTCATGAGTATATTTTACATTTTGAGCTAACATTTATTGAGTACTTACTATGTGCAGAATCCCCTTGAATTTATCCTATGAACTCAGACAATCATCACAGCAACCCTGGGTTATCAGCTCCACTTTAAAGATGCGGAAATTGAGGCACAGCTCTGTTAACTAACTTACTTGAGGTCACACAGCCAACAAAGGGCTGAACTTGTACTCTTTCAATTATTCCAATAAATATATATTAATTGGGATAGAATACTAAAAATACAGTTGTATATTTTTTATTTGATTTAATTTAATGCTTTTAAATCAAAGTATAGTTGATTTATAATGTTGCGTTAGTTTCAGGTATACAGCACAGTGATTCCATGTTAACAGTATATTCTTTTTTAGATTCCTTCCCCTTATAAGTTATCATAGAACATTAACTAGAGTTCTCTGTGCTATACAGTAGGTCCTTGTTGGTTATCTATGTTATAAATAGTAATGTGTGCATAGTTAGTTTGAGCTGACTTCAGTTCAGTAATAGTCAGTCGCTCAGTCATGGCCAACTCTGTGACCCCCGCTGCCAGGCTCTGTCCATGGCATTTTCCAGGCAAGAATACTGGAGTGAGTTTCCATTTCCTATTTCAGGGGATCTTCCCAACCCAGGGATGGAACACATTTCTCTTGCATCTCCTGCATTGGCAGGTCGATTCTTTACCACTGCGCCACCTGAGAAGCCCCAGTGGGTACATGTTAATCCTAAATTCCTAATTTATCTCTCCCCTCCCTTTCCCCTTTGGTAACCATAAGTTTGTTTTCTGTGTCTCTGGTTGTACAATTTTAAAAGTTTGGACTAGATCTGTACTCTGTATCTTGGCCTTGCAGAGCTATTCTGATCTGGCTGCTGCCTCCCTCTGCCCTCTTCTTTCTTAGCACTTCCCTCCCTTTGCAGAAACACCAGGCTTGAGAACTCCAGATCTTGACTGGAGCTGTTCAGATCAAATCAGTTGCTCAGTCATGTCCGACTCTTTGCGACCCCATGAATTGCAGCATGCCAGGCCTCCCTGTCCATCACCAACTCCCGGAGTTCACTCAGACTCATGTCCATCGAGTCAGTGATGCCATCCAGCCATCTCATCCTCTGTCGCCCCCTTCTCCTCTTGCCCCCAATCCCTCCCAGCATCAGAGTCTTTTCCAATGAGTCAACTCTTCGCATGAGGTGGCCAAAGTACTGGAGTTTCAGCTTTAGCATCATTCCTTCCAAAGAAATCCTAGGGCTGATCTCCTTTAGAATGGACTAGTTGGATCTCCTTGCAGTCCAAGGGACTCTCAAGAGTCTTCTCCAACACCACAGTTCAAAACACCAATTCTTTGGCGCTCAGCTTTCTTCACAGTCCAACTCTCACATCCATACATGACCACAGGAAAAACCATAGCCTTGACTAGACGAACCTTTGTTGGCAAAGTAATGTCTCTGCTTTTGAATATGCTATCTAGGTTGGTCATAACTTTCCTTCCAAGGAAGGAATGGCTGCAGTCACCATCTGTAGTGATTTTGGAGCCCAAAAAAATAAAGTCTGACACTGTTTCCACTGTTTCCCCCTCTATTTCCCATGAAGTGATGGGACCGGATGCCATGATCTTCGTTTTCTGAATGTTGAGCTTTAAGCCAACTTTTTCACTCTCCACTTTCACCTTCATCATGAGGCTTTTTAGTTCCTCTTCATTTTCTGCCATAAGGGTGGTATCATCTGCATATCTGAGGTTATTGGTATTTCTGGAGCTGTTATCTTTGCCCAAATGCTCTTCCCTCCAGACCTGTCAGCACAGGTGAGATTCCAATTGCAGGGGGAAATGTGTGCTTTAATGGGAAACTCTGTATTGTTTAAAGGATGTCTTCCAGGTTTTCTGATTGATTTCATGGGAGCTATTTTACAACTCTGGAAATCATAGATAACGGATTGCCATGCAAACTAATTTGTGTTTATAGACATGTAAATTCTGTCCTGTCCACAGGGGTGCAGTTGACTTCTCCCTGAACTGTGAGGGAAGCTAGTTTTGCCTCTATTTGCTCATTCATTGCCATGTTCCTCATCTATACCTGTGTCAGTTCTCTGGATTCTCCTTTGAACTGGTTGTAAAATCTGCTTGGTGCCCTCACTGATTAATGAAATAAAAGAAATCTTTGGCCCATATCTACTTTCTACTTGGATAAAAGTCATGATGCTATCCTTGTCTGAAACTATCCTTTAGTAACAGTGAATTCTGACCCTGAGCCTGTCTCATTCATTCACTGAAAACCTACTCAAGTGTTGGGTCCTTGGGATCAGGGATGAATCAAACACCATCCCCACCACCTACTGACTCCAAGTCAGACTAGAAGGAGAAGGCATAAGGATATGGAAACTGTAATCAAAGTGAGAACTTGAGCCTCTACTGGCAACACAGAGAAGGTTTCCTGAGAATCAAGGTAAAAATTAATGCAATGAACTAATCCCATTACAACAAATACTAAAATTCCATCCCCTAGATGGGACAAAATATAATGTTATGCTGAATATTATTTGAATTAAGTGAAGTAAACCTTGGCAACATCTGGTTTCTCATGAGATAGGTTAGTAATGATATTTGGCCAGCACTTGGCTTGAAATAATAACTATACTTGAAATAATACTATATCCTTTTCCAAAGAACATAGTTTAATGTTTCCAAATCCCCAGGACAAAACTGATTAGTCAGATTTATTCAAACAACAGTCAATCATCAAATAGCCATCCCCATGGAAAGGAAAATACGTATCTACACAACAATGGAACCCTAAAGCTTTCCTGACACAAGACAAAAGGAATGGGAACATGTGTGAATCTGAAATTAAAGCTAACACAGGCATACATTTAACTGAGCTTTGGATTGGTTATCCATATACAAGCCTGTCTCTTCACAAGTCAACTGATTTTATTCATTGGTATTGAAAGTGTCTTGTGCAATTAATCTATCCATTCATTCATCCATCATTCATTCTAAAATCTTCACTGAATGCCTGCTTGGATCTATAGGCCCTCAAGGGATATATGATGAAAAAATAGACTCAGCTCCTGTTCTCAGTCTTGTGGCTATTGATGGGGGAGGGCCCACAGGTAAATACCCATAGAGCAATTAAAAAAAAATTATTTGACTGTGCTGGGTCTTAGTTGCAGCATGCAGGATCTTTTGGCTGCAGTGTGTAGGATCTAGTTCCTTGACCAGGGATAGAACCTGGGTCCCATTCATTGAAAGCACAGAGGCTTAACCACTGTACCACCAGGGAAGTCCCTATAATGCAATTTAATTCATGCTACAATATAAGTTATAGTCAAAGTTCTGTTAAAAGGAAGGTGATGGGGAGGGTGAAGGAGGCAGGGAGAACTTGTGAAACAGAAGGTGTTTTGAGGAGGCCAAGAAGCCTCCACCAAAAGAGACACAAAAGACGAGTCTGGGCTAGACAAATCCAGAGTGACAGCTCTCTCACTTCCAAGAGGATGTGCATCAGGAGTGTTGTTAGAGCATAATCTTCACAAAGCTAAAAACATGTCTTTCCTACAAATATAAAACAGTGTCCAACCTAGAGGGGTGGGATGGTGTGGGAGGTAGAAGGGAGGTTCAAGAGGGAAGGGATGTATGTATACTGATGGCTAAATCAGGTTGATGTATGCCAGAAACCAAGAGGATATTGTAGAGCAATTATCCTCCAATTAAAAAGAAATAAATTTTAAAAATTAAGAATAAATAAATAGAATAATCAATAAGGACCTACTGCATAGCACAGGGAACTCTCCTCAAGACTCTGTAATAACCTATATGGGAAAATAGTCTGAGAAAGAGTAGATATATGTCTATGTATAAATGAACTACTTGTACACCTGAAACTAACACACATTGCAAAATTATTTATACTCCAATATAAATAAAAAATTAAAAAAAAACAACAGTGTCCAAAATGTTTTTTAATTCTTTCATTAATAAGATATTAAAACCAGTTCAAATGAGAATTCAAGGAACTAGGTATTTGTAGGCAATTTAATCAAAAAAAACATCCCAGACTGAATATAAAACTGGCTAGTAAACAGTAGCTTTTTGATTGTTGACAGAGGGGGTCCTGACCTCACTGAACCCTATCCCTGGTTCAGTGAACTGGGCTAAATGTCCTACTAAAGACCTGTCAGTCATGGAATTGTGGGCCTCTCCAATCAAGCTTGAGATGATCCTGTAAAGATAATGTTAGATGCCAAATGGTCTTATCCACACTTGTGTTTTGGATTCCTTTTTCCTATGTCTTATGTATGGGGTGTGGTAGAAGTTTGTAGAAAAGCAGTGTGTAGGCAGTTGGTGTTTGAAGGAAGAGAGCATTCATATTTTAAGGTCTAAGGTATCACAGTGTCATAAAAATCATCTGAAACGTGAAATTGCCAATAGAGTTAACTGGTGGTTTTTCAGTGCAGTTTGGGGCTTTGACCTTTATTAGCTTTCTATTGGGAGAAGGCGATGGCACCCCACTCCAGTACTCTTGTCTGGAAAATCTCATAGACGGAGGAGCCTGGTGGGCTGCAGTCCATGGGGTCTTGAAGAGTCGGACACGACTGAGCAACTTCACTTTCACTTTTCACTTTCATGAGCTGGAGAAGGAAACGGCAACCCACTCCAGTGTTCTTGCCTGGAGAATCCCAGGCAGGCTGGTGGGCTGCCGTCTATGGGGTTGCACAGAGTCAGACATGACTGAAGCAACTTAGCAGCAGCAGCAGCTTTCTATTGATGAAGCTATTTTAAATCTGTAAGGGCTGAAGTTAATGTGTAGATTTTTTCTTTTTGTGTTTTTTGTTTTATTTGGTTTTTTGTTTTTTTGGTAGAGATGCAAAATTTCTGACAGTATTAAGCTCACATAGTTCACGCTGCGATGACCCCTGTGGTATTTCAATGGTAGTGGGTTTACCCAGTTTGGGCTTCTTTCTGGTCAGTTGTAGCCGCAGTGGTGGGACCAGCGGGAGGAGGTTATTTGCCAAATCCCACTGAGGTCACTCCTTCCCCGCACTTTGAGACGATTCAACCAGCACAAAACAAGAAAGAAGCTGGTGGGTGTTTTCAGGAAACAAGAAGTTTGTTATGACAGACAAGTAGTCTGGGGGCTGGGGAGGATGGAGCAAAGTGGTCTGACGAAATCAGTGAGCCGTGTTAAGGAGAGTGTACGTTCTCCATTCTAGACTCGAATGCAAGGCGTGCATAACCTGCAGAGGGTCTGAGCCACAGAAAGGCACCTTCTAGCATGAGTGCTCCAGAGACTGGAGTCAAGGAAAGCAACAGGAGGCACAGAATTGTTCAGAGCTGGATGAGGATTGCTCGGGTAATTTAGAGAAATATCGAAGTGGCAGGATTTACCGAGTAGGTAACAAATCATGTGAGGAGTTAAAGAGAAGTCAAGACTCTCTGTTAGTTTTCTAATTTGAGTGTCTGAGATAAGGTGTACCATTTTAGAAAATTAATTAAAAGCAGGTTTAGGGAAGAGGGTTGAAGATGGTGAATCTATTCCTTGAGATAGTGAGCACCTGGTAGGAGCTGGCAATCTCAATGCACAAGATAAAATGCACGGAGCCCTTGGGGGTCTTTGTTTTCCATGATGGGCCAGCCTCGAAATAACATGCACCCTTGAAAGTGTTTACAGAAGAGACATCCTCTGAGGCTCACACAACAATTCTGGCGAAACGAGAGGCTTCTCTCATCCTTGTAGCCAATTATTTGTGAGGATCTGAATGCCTCTTGTGTGTTGGGTGTGTGCTGGGATGAAGTTACTCAGACAGGTTCTTCATCTTCTGAAAGTTCATTGTATTTGAGAACGGAATAACAATAGATGAGATGGAAGGCGGGAGGGGACTTGAGGGTCACAGGAAGGAGCCCCCTCCCACTCCTGGTGGCATGCAGCCACTCCCTTCAGGGACCCAAGGCCAGCTGGTCACAGGGTTTCTGTGCGGCCTTCATCTGATAAGAAGTCACTTGCAGGAGGAAGGGGAGAAAGTAACTAAAAATAAAGTGGTTTCTGATGCGAGTGTTTTGCAATCTTCTTTGGGTCATTTTAAGGAACAAGACCCTGCATTCTTGTAGGAAGAACTTGGAAATCAACAGCCATAGATGATCTGAGTCATGAAATGTTTAAAGGCCTGGACCAGGCTTCTAGAAATCCTTCAGACATTGCTTCTGTCTAAAAAGAAGAGAAAACGTAATTTTCCTTTTCCCTTCTCTCTTCTCCCTCTCTCTCCCTCCACCAACCACCCCAATCTGTCTCTCATATTCTCTTCCTCCCACACATTCCCATCCTCCTCTCACTCTCAACCCTTTCTCTCTGAAATGCAGGTGCTGAGAAATAAATTGATTTGATGTCTTTACTCCCTGGTCAATAGCATTATGTCACCATGGGATCAGGTTCAGGTACAAGGTCTCAGGCCTTTTTAAGTCTGCATATCTTTCTCAAAAGCCTTTGTTGGAGGGAGGCTAGATTCCCTAATTATCCGTCTCTCAACCTGTCAAAGGCTGCCCCATCCTTCTCCCAGGTGGCTATGATCCTCCTTGCTTGAGGCTCACACAGCACTTGACATGCATATCTCTTTCTGTTTCTTATAATAGCAGCCTGCATGGGCAGTAAGTTTCACTGTTGTGGCCCTAGTGCCTGCCACAGTTCCAGGAACACAGCAGGTGCCCAGTAGTCTTTGCTGGATGCAGGAATTTGCCACTGGATCCTCAGTACCTATCATGGTGCTGACCACTTAGTAGGCTCTCAATAGTCATTGGCTAAATGTATGAACATAAATTCATCCCTAGTGGCTCAGTGGTAAAGAATCAATCTACCAATGCAGGAGATGTGGGTTCAATCCCTGGGTTGGGAAGATCTCATAAAGAAGGAAATGGCAACCCACTCCACTATTCTTGCCTGGGAAATCCCATGGACAGAGGAGCCTGGTGGGCTATAGTCCATGGGGTCACAAAAGAGTTGGACATGACTTAGTGACTAAACAACAACAACATGAACATAAGCTCATCTTTTCTCTCTGATTGACAGGTATTAGGTCAGCCATTGCTCTATGATTCCTGTTCCTTCCCCACCTCACCGCACCCCATCCCCACCCATGAGCCAAATTTAGCACTTTGTACATGGCTAGTGCTGGGCACATATTTTTAAAAATGTGTTTTTCATATTTATTTTGCTTATTTATTTAGCTCACTGGGTCTTAGTCGTGGCATGCAGGATCTTTGATCTTTGTTGCAGCATGCAAACTCTTAGTTTTGCCATACAGGATCTAGTTCCCTGACCAGAGATTGAACTCAGGCCCTCTGCATTGGGAGCACAGATTCTTAGCCACTGGACCACCAGGAAAGTCCCTGGGCATGTGTTCTTAAAGTTATTTTGATGAGGAACTCTCTGCACTATTTTCACAATTTTCATGTAAGTCTAAAATACAAATTCATTTAAAAAATTAATTTGATCTTCCTTTGGAAATTTTCTTCTACCAGTAAACCACCAGAACACTTGGGAAGTTCTTTTTATAGCTCTTTTCATTGACAAGCCTGCCTTTTATTTCACAATTTACATAGATTTATTTGAAAAACATTTATATCATCATATGCCAAGAGCCACTCTGGGTCCTTTGTAAATATAACTCATTGAATCTTCATAACAACCCTGTGGTATAGTTATAAATACAATTATCTGTCTACAAATAAAGCACTGAGGCATAAAGAAGTTAGGTAGCAGTCAAGAGGCCCAAAGCCACATGGGTCTGGTCAGCTTAGGATATTCTTCCTTCCCTTGGTCTTCTTTACTCATCAACTGAGAGATGGTCTTCTTCCACTCAGCCTAAAGAACCGAGTGCTTGAAGTTCCATCCCTGGAGGTGACAACATCACACAGCTCGAGAAAAGGTCACTATGTTTGCTTTCCCTGGACACTTCCTGAAAGAAAGAAAGATCACTGTTTCCATCAGTCTGCACGTGAAGTCAACTTCATGTCCACCCTCAGCTGCTGAGACCAGGTCAAAGCCCCCGCCAGGCCGTCAAGTCTCCTTGTTGGTATGAGCAAGAGCCTAGCTCATCTTCACACCACATAGGATATGTTGTTCTAACTTTCTGAGTCAGCTCATCCATTCCAAAACGTTTTACCTACTCCTCTGATGCTGACCACTCTCTCCAATTTCTGTCTCCAGACACCTGGCCCTGCATATCCCTCTGCCTTGTTGGCTACCTGAAACTGCCATCCCCTTAGTTACCCGCAATTCCTCAGTACCCCCTGCACATCCCCCTACCTCTTTGCAACCTGTAGCCATTGTTCTCCTTTCCCTCTTCCTGAAATAAACTCTACTTCCTGGCCCAGCTGGTGGATTCCTACATATTTTTTCCTAACTCATCCCCAAATATCTCCTCCTCTTGGAAATCTCCCTTGACATTACTAGAAGTTGCCTCTGGGGCCCCATGGACTGCCAAGCCATGGATTCACCATACTGCAAGGTTATTTCCAAGTCTAGTCTTAAATGATTCTGCACAACTTTTCTCAAATTTTTTTTGATTGACAAATATTTACATAACTGAACTGCACAGATCTTAAGCATATAGTTAAATGGAGAAAAGAGAGGGAATGTGTGCTCAGTTGTGTCCATCTCTTTTCAACTCCGTGGACTGTAGCCCCTGGGGCTCCTCTGTCCATGGGATTTCCCAGCAAGGATACTGGAGTGGCTTGCTATTTCCTTCTCCAGGGGATCTTCCTGACCCAGGGATCAAACTCACTTCTCCTGTGTCTCCTGCATTGGCAGGTGGGTTCTTTACCCCTGAGCCACCTGATGAATTTTTAACAATGCAGACACTCATGAAATAAAGACATCAATCCGGATTCAGAGCATTGCCTATAGCCTGGAACATTTCCTCATGCCACTTCCCTATCTCTGCCCTCATAGGCACCATTGCCAGTATCTCGCACCAAAGATACAACTTGTGATCTTCAATTTTATATAAATGGAATCATACAGTATTGCTTCCTTTTTGTCTAGCTTCATTCTAGCTTTCATTCAGCATGTTTTTGAGATTAATCCTTATTTTATATGTCAGTCATTTATTCTTTTTTATTGCTGAGCAGTATTCCATTGAAGGAAGATACCATATGTTGTTCATCCATTCTTCTGTCGATGGACTTTTGGGTTCTTGCCAGCTCTGAGCTGCTATAAACAAAGCTGTTGAAAGCATTCATTTACAAGTCTTTTGTAAAACATAGGTTCTTACTTTCGGGTAAATAGTCTTTCAAAGTGTCTGATCTTCCTGGAACCAACTTATCATTTTCCCTCTTACACATTTTCAGTGTCTCCATGTCTTAAAGGCCCAGGGCTTTTAAGGACCACCTTCACAATAAGCCTACGAAAAAGCCACAGTTAACCCCAAAACTCAGAGGAGCCAACGGTCTTGCCCAGAGTGTTGCCCCAGGGACAAAACAGGACAAGAGAGAGACTTCTAGACTCAGAGCCCTACCTCTTTCCTTTCTGACAAAGATATGCTACCAACAGTTTATGTATTTAGGAAGCTCCTTCAAGTGAGCCCATTTTTCCTCCCACCAGTGTTCCAGGGCCCTTATGTGAGCCCAGAATTTGAGGGTCCACAAAGGGCAGGAACCGCAGGTTCAGAACCCTTTTTACTTTTGCTTTGTCTTCTTGCTACCCTGGTAAACAAGTATCAACTGGACTGCTCTGGATGTTTCAGTATTCTCTGATAACCATGCCCTGGAGAAGAGGAGAGAGATAGTTGAGGCATTTAGATATAATTCACATGGTGCTGGAGTCAATTCAAAGAAAACTTTTTTTAAGACTATTTTTTTTAATTAATTAATTTATTTATTTTGAATGTGCTGGATCCTGGTTGCTGTGCTCCAGCTTTCTCTAGCTGGGGCGAGCGGGGGCTACTCTTTATTGTGATAAAGAGGCCTCTCTTGCTGCAGAACACGGCCTCTGGGTGCATGGGTTTCCGTGGCTCACGGCCTTAGCTGCTCCAAGGCATATGGGATCTTCCCATACCAGGGATCGAACCCATGTCCCCTGCATTGGCAGGCAGATTCTTATCCACTTTGCCACCAGGGAAGTCCTCAGTGAAAACTTGTGAGTGCCTATTTTACACTAGATGCAGAGAACACGAGAATGACTAAGGTCTAGTCTGAGTTACAGGGAACTCACAGCCTAGTGAGGTAGATAGATGAGCAATATTGCAAACAAGCAAGGCCCTGGCACCGACTGTTGATTGTGGGTGAGACTCGCTTTCTAGAGAAATTGAGATTGGAAGCTTTCTTGGAGGTAACAGCCAGTGCTTTAACCCTTGAAAATTGACTAATTAGATTTCTATGCTTGGAAACCTATGAGCCAAGTCTTAAAGGTGGAAGAGTACAATTAACACTTTATTGATTGGTGGATTTTCACAGAAACTAATGCCTGTGGCCTGCGATTTGTTATGTAAATGAATATCAATAATGTTCAGGTAATGAAAGGCATATTAATAATATGGATTATTAATTCATCTCTGGTCAAATAGTTGTTAAGATGACATGGCAGTGCCCAGAAGAATGTGGCTGGAGCCTAAGGCTCATTCAAGGCCATTGTGAATGACTGACGGGCGTGAAGGTGGCTGGTTGGGACTGGGTCACCAAGGGCCCCCGTGCCAGACTGCATAGAGTTTGACTTTCCCTGATGGGGATCAGTAAATAGACCCAGGTTTAAGAGGATGCTGGAGCATTGAAAAGATGGACTGTGGAGGAGGAGGAAAGAGAAGGAGTCATCAGATGAGAGATGCCGCAGGCCTATGTGTGGAGCAGGGACAGAGGGGGACAGGCAGAAAGCAAGAGACTTCGCAGAGAAAGAGGCATGTCTTCAAGGACGTTAGCAGAGCAGAAAAGAAAGGGGCTCCAAAGCCGGATCTGTGGATGGCAGCCCAAGGGGCAGAAGTACTTACAGTGGAAAGTGGCGACACATGACCAGCTAAAGGCAAACTGGAGATGAGCAGTGCTTTGGGGGAAATTGGCAAGAACAAGGAAGCCCAGTGTACTGGGCCACCGGCTCCAGAGCCAACACACCCGACAAGGCTGGTCAGAATGTTGTTTGCTTTTGTATATGTTTGGTTTTTGCTTTATTTTATGTCTTTTTTAGGCAAATAGCAGCACAGACTCCTAGGAGCAGAAACAAAGGGCATCTCTCTGAAGGCTTAATCAACCACAGCAACAGAAATTAACATTGGGAAGAAGGGCTCTTTCCCTCCTCATGGACCTTCTCCTAGTGGAAATGGGGCTTTCAAGGAATTGGGAGACCTGAGCTCTTGTGTTGCCCTCTAACTGGGAGACCCCAAGTACATCATTGTTCACCTTCCCCACTTTCATCAGCCAAATTCCTGCCTTACCATCCTTACAAGCTGGTTTTGAAGATCAAATAATACTGTAAATGAATGACGTTTATGAAAATGTAGTGCCACGCTAAGTCACTTAGGTCATGTCTGACTCTTTGTGACCCCATGGCTTTAGCCCACCAGGCTTCTCTGTCCATGGGATTCTCCAGGCAAGAATACTGGAGTGGGTTGCCATGCCTTCCTCCAGAGGATCTTCCCCACCCAGGGATTGAACCTGCATCTCCTAAGTCTCCTGCATTGGTACACAAGTTCTTTACCACTAATGCCACCTGGGAAGCCAGGTGAAAATGTAGAGTGCTACTCAAATAGGAGACAATCTCATTCCTATTACCGTTTTGGTATGCCATCTGCCAGGAAGAAAGAGGTCCTGATGTTACCATCCCTTTACACCAGCACCTAGAAAAGGTAAAACTATCACCGACCAGATTTTGTTTAGCCCGAGAAAATTTAAATGTCATTGCCCCCAAAAGGATGACGCATTTCATAGCATTGTTTCTAAGTAGTAATTTTCCACGAAGAAGAACAATGCCACTTGGCTTGAGGGTTTTTAGCAAGACTTACTTCTTTTTCCCTCCTAAAGAACTTCTAAGGATTTCTGGAAGCACCAAATCATCCTTGAATCCTTTCATTTCCTACTAATTATCCACAAAAGTACTTGTGACTAATATAATAGGCTACAACATCCTGAAGAGCATCAAGCTTTCATTCAGACAAATGTGTCTGGGTGATCTCGACAGAGCAGGGAGCGTGAAGCCAAAGGGACTGCAGAGGCGCCCTGTCCTGTCCTTATGTAGGATGCCCACCTAAATGGTCTTCTGACACAGGGGTTTTTTTTCAAAGGGGGCAAACTTCTCATGGAGCAATAAAGCCAGATTAGGTAGGTGCTGAGGGTGGAAAGTTCTTGGCTGTGTCTGTACCACACACTTGTTGAGTACATCCCCTACCCCACCATCACGACCCGCCATAAGAGCCTGTGGTCCATGCACATGGAAATTAAACAAGGGACCCACGTTCCAGGAGCTTGCAGACTTTCTCAGGGTTACTGAAAGACAAGTTGTTGACTGTGCATACGTGCTAAGATGCTTTAGTCGCATCCAACTCTTTGTGACCCCATGGACTGTAGCCCTGCCAGGCTCCTCTGTCCATGAGATTCTCCAGGTATGAATATTGGAGTGGGTTGCCAGGTCAAGGGATCTTTCCAACCCAGAGATCGAGCCTGTGTCTCTTATTTTGGCAGGTCCTTTGCCACTTGCGCCACCTGAGAAACCTCAGCTGTTGACTATCTCTGCTCAGAAGAGCCTTTGTTGGGACTTCCAATTCAATTTCATTATCTGTCTATGAGAATGTGACTTCATTCCTTCAGTATCAGTTCAATAAAATTATTCTGTCACTTTGTGCCAGACACACTGTCCTAAGCCCTGGGGAAACAGGATGTAGTAAGCAGCCCTTGCCCCAGGGTATACTTACCGCCTAGTGTTTGAAATTGACCGGGTTCAAGAGTAAGAAGGGACCCGACAAATGAATGGATAAAGAAGATGTGATATATATACAATGAAATAATGATGTATTTCCAAAGAAATAATACTCAGCCATAAAGAAATAATGAAATAATTCAATTTATGGAAACATGGATGGACCTAAAGATTATCATACTAAGTGAAGTAAGTCAGACAGAAAAAGGCAAATATATATCAATTATATGTGAAATCTAAAAAAATGATATAAATGAACTTATTAACAAAACAGAAATAGATCCACAGACATAGAAAACAAACTTATGGTTGCCAAACGGGAAAGGTGGGGAAGGCTAAATCTGGGGTTTGGAATTAATATATACACACTGCTGCTGCTGCTGCTGCTAAATGGCTTCAGTCGTGTCCAACTCTGTGCGACCCCATAGATGGCAGCCCACCAGGCTCCCCCGTCCCTGGGATTCTCCAGGCAAGAACACTGGAGTAGGTTGCCATTTCCTTCTCCAATGCATGAAAGTGAAAAGGGAAAGTGAAGTCATTCAGTCATGTCCGACTCTGCGCAACCCCATGGACTGCAGCCTACCAGGCTCCTCCACCCGTGGGATTTTCCAGGCAAGAGTACTGGTGTGGGGTGCCGTTGCCTTCTCCGATATACACATTGCTGCTGCTAAGTTGCTTCAGTCGTGTCCAACTCTGTGTGACCCCATAGACGGCAGCCCACCAGGCTCCCCTGTCCCTGGGATTCTCCAGGCAAGAACACTGGAGTGGGTTGCCATTTCCTTCTCCAATGCATGAAAGTGAAAAGGGAAAGTGAAGTCACTCAGTCGTGTCCGACTCTTAGCGACCCCATGGACTGTAGCCCACCAGGCTCCTCCTTCCATGGGATTTTCCAGGCAAGAGTACTGGAGTGGGGTGCCATTGCCTTCTCCGGATATATACACTACTATACATAAAATGGACAAACAACAAGGACCTACTATACAACACAGGGAACTAAGTACATCTGAAACTAACACAACATTGTGAATTAACTATAATTTAAAACATGGTTAAATTTTTTTTAAGACTGTAGGATGGGACCATTGAAAGCCCTTTCTAATTTCAAATTCACACTTTTTGAATGACACATGTCTAACATGTTTTTTCCATTTGTTTGTTTTTAGAAATCATGGTTACTCTTCTGTCAAGCCGGAATGAAACAAGGAATTGAGAATGAATCAGGTTAACCCGACCCATGTGTACAGAGACGCTGGACATTTAGAACTCCTCAGATCTGCATGGGAGCCAGGATGTTCCGTCCTGCAGCCTATAGTGGTCAGATTAACCTGAATCCATCCGAAAGCTGACTCTCCTCAGCCAACTCAGCAGAGGCTTCAACTTACAGCATAGGGGAAGGCAGAATACAAAGGAATACTATGATACAGAAGAGTTTGGTGAGAGCTGAGAAAAAGGAAAAAAAAAATCATTTTAAGTGAGCATTGGGCAAAGTCTTGCAAACTCCTACAAAACATACACAGGGGAATCCTTCTCAAGGTTGAATTAGTGACCAGACCAATTATACCCTCCCTTAAAAAAAAAACTGGCATTGATTAGTGCGTGTGACTGAATGAGCTATTTGGAGCTTTAGGTCTCATTCCAAGAAACTGGCAGCGTCTCTCACCACTGATCTCCCTAAATTGATGGATGGTAGCAATTATATAGAGTTATTTATGTAATGTGTTGTAATAGCAGCACACGTTGGCTGTCACTTTGACCCAGACAGCCCCTTGCCCAATTATAAAGAAACCCTATCACAGAACTGCCTTCAACAAGGGGGCCGGAAGAGAGAGAGAAAAAAAAATCTCTTCATTCCACCTCCCACCTCTCAAGGAAATAGAAACTTTGAAGCTGTTAGAGGAAATAATGTCCCTTTTGTAGGGATACTTAACAAGTATTGTTCAGTATTAATTTGTCTTTGTGGTTTATCAGTCCATAGGGGCATTTACCCCTGCTTGTCCTTGGAGCAAGTGAAGATGAAAGCAGACCGAACACCATTCTTTCACTCAATGAGCATTTAATGACTGCAGGAAATGCACAGCTCTAGTCTGGTCTCTAGGATGCAAAGGTGAAGCAGCGCTCCTGGGCTCCAGAAGCTGGGTGCCTGGTGTCTCCAAGTTAAGAACAGGAATAACAAGCAGAATAATCACGGCTCTCATTTATTGAGCACCTGCTGTATACCAGGCCTTGAATTAGATGCTTTAACCCGCAATCTCATCTCCGGTGAGGCCTTCTCCTCTCTGGTCCTCCTGCCTTCCATCACTGATTTCTTTGTTCTTCCTTGAACATCTGGGTGTGCTCCCGCCTCGGGGTCTTGCACCATTTCCTCTCTCTGAACTGTCCTTCACCCACAAATCCACGTCTCATTTGTTCACTCATGCCGGATTTTGTTCAAATATCCCTTTATCTGGTGGTCCCTTCCTGACCACCAGCATCTTCACCCTTCCACACTTATTTGTCTTCATAGCACTTAACACTTCTAACAAATTAGAGATCCCTTTGAAACTGACCAAGAATCAGATAGTGGTACAGTCATACAAGCTTGTTATGTGATAAAAACAACTGAATCGTGCATTTTAAGTGGGTGAATTTTATAGTGTGTAGATTATATCACAATATGGCTATCTAACAAAGTAACAAACTGAAGAGACTTTAGTGTCTCTCCCTCCACCTCTCAGAGGCAAGCAGGACTTTTCCGAGTTTTATTCTTGGGGCTGAAAGAAGCATCAAGCAGAATTGTCATTCAATAAATATTTGCTGAATGATTGAACTTATGAGAAGGGATTTTGAAAAAGAAATTGATTTTCCACAAGTATGTTCAGTGCAGTTCAGGTCAGTCCAGTTGCTCAGTTGTGTCCGACTCTTTGCGACCCCATGAATCACAGCACGCCAGGCCTCCATGTCCATCACCAACTCCTGGAGTTCACCCAAACTCATGTCCATCGAGTCGGTGATGCCATCCAGCCATCTCATCCTCTGCAATCCCCTTCTCCTCCTGCCCCCAAATCCCTCCCAGCATCAGGGTCTTTTCCAATGGGTCAACTCTTCACATGAAGTGGCCAAAGTACTGGAGTTTCAGCTTTAGCATCATTCCTTCCAAAGAACACCCAGGACTGATCTCCTTTAGAATGGACTGGTTGGATCTCCTTGCAGTCCAAGGGACTCTCAAGAGTCTTCTCCAACACCACAGTTCAAAACACCAATTCTTTGGCGCTCAGCTTTCTTCACAGTCCAACTCTCACATCCATAGATGACCACTGGAAAAACCATAGCCTTGACTAGACGAACTTTTGTTGCCAAAGTAATGTCTCTGATTTTGAATATGCTATCTAGGTTGGTCATAACTTTTCTTCCAAGGAGTAAGCATCTTTTAATTTCATGGCTGCAGTCACCATCTGCAGTGATTTTGGAGCCCCCAAAGATAAAGTCTGACACTGTTTCCACTGTTTCCCCATCCATTTGCCACAAAGTGATGGGACCAGATGCCATGATCTTAGTTTTCTGAATGTTGAGCTTTTAGTATTTTTATTTTTTCCCCATCAGTGAAGATTGGGTTCTCCTAGAAGTTAGATCAGAATAACTCCTGGCACCTTTTGTCTGCTTCTCAAAGAATTTCTTGGGCTTCTAGATTCCTTTTTTTTTTTTTTTTTTTCAGTCAATTGCAGAGTCATCAAACCGAGAAGTGAAAAGAACACTTAATGGATATACTTTTCTAGATACATACTAGATTCATACACTGGCTCTGCCGTTTGTAGTATATGTCCTCAGTGAAATTACTTTTTTTAACCTCAGTTTTCACATCTGTAAAATAGGGATCATAAAATCTTATAGTGAGTTCTTACGAAGATTGAATAACAGAACACACATGGACTATCTTAGTAGCTTTTGGGTATATCAATATAATAAACAACCAAAAAGCTAAAGCACCTTGAGGATACTCATATTTAATCCAAGGGTACAAAAGTTCCACACAAAAAAAGAAAAGAAAATCCCACATCTCAAGACAAATGAACATAGATTTTAAAGCAACAAGAAAACGCCATGACTGCCCTTCTGCTGGGTGTCTAGTTTCATGCCCACCTCACCTCCTGTCATCATGAATGCAGACCTCTTGACTTCTGTACCATGGGCATTGATCAGCACAGCAGAGTGGAGGAAGTGTTGGCTGACATAGGTTTGAACCTGAGAGCTGCTTCTTTGTAACATTGAGCAAGAAGCTTGATCACTGATTCTCAATTTCCATTCCATAGGAATCACATGCAATTCTCCTCCTCTCTCCATCCCCCCTCTTGTTGACTCAAGGTGGAATGAAGTAACAGACGTGCAAACACAGCTCACATTCCTAATAATCGAAGTGCCTTATATTCCCTACCCCTGCTCACCAGATGTCAGCTTTAAGGACTGTTCAGAAAGGCTTTCTTTCATTCATTCCTTCAATCATTCAATATTTAATGGGTACCTCCTCTACTGAGCTTTGAGGAAGCATGGATTTATAAGACAGACTTGATGGTGTAATACTCCCCTTGCAGAGCACACAGTCTGCAAAATCCCGGGTGAAACAACCCTCTCCTCTGCCTTTGGGACACATTCCAATTAGAAGCAGTGAGACTTGGGCTCCGGGGCTTCCCTGGTGCCTCAGTGCTAAAGAATCCACCTGCCAATGCAGAAGACATGGGTTCAATCCGTAGTCCGGGAAGATCTCACATGCTGTGAAACAACGAAGTCCGTGGACCACAGCTACTGAGCCTGTGCTCTAGCGTCCAGGAACCGCAGCTACTGAGTGCCCAGGCCATAGCTGCTGAGGCCTGACTGCCCTAGAGCTCTCACAATGAGAAGACTGTGCACTACAAAGAAGAGTGGCTCCCACTGGCCGCACCTAGAGGAGAGCCCACGAAGCAACAAAGACCCAGTACAGCCAAAAATAAAACAAATAAATAAATGTTTAAAAAAAAAACTTGGGCCACAGAACAGCAGCAAGCAGCCCTCTAGTCCTTCCTCTCCTTCCCTCTGCAGGGTCCCAGAGTGCTAGGGGTCCAAATGCCTAAAAGGAAGAACCTTTAGTCTCTCCCCCGATCACACAAACAAACTAAGGCAAACCTTCTCTCTAGCTTCCAAGAGTTCTGGATTCCTAGAAAAGATTAAAATCTGACTCCCGGCCCCAAAGACCAATGGTACAAGACGTTGCATTGCCATTAGCTCCAGTATCAGAGGAACATCAGATAAATCATCCACACTTGAAAATAGCATCCTGCCATTATTGGGATGATATGTGGATGGTATATGGATGTACCATTTCAGTGAACTTTCTCTGCCACACTTAAGATTTTCATTCCAAGAAGGGAGCTAGTCCATCTTCTATGGACCAATAGCTTCATTGGAAACACAGGTATTAATTAGTGATTTAAAACTTTAGTAGGAGAATTCCATGGCAGTCTAGTGATTAGGACTCTGGGATCTCACTGCCAAGGACACAGGTTCAATCCCTGGCCAGGGAACTACCATCCCACAACCAGTGGTTTGGCAAAGAAAAAACAACAGCAAACAGAAAACAAGTAATGTGAAATCCCTAAAAATAAATAAGTAAAGCTTGGAGGAGAATGGGCAGCATATTAAAAAGCAGAGACATCATTTTGCTGGCAAATGTCTGTATAGTCAAAGCTGTGGTTTTTCCAGTAGTCCAGTATGGATGTAAGAGTTGGACAATAAAGAAGGCTGAGCACTGAAGAATTGATGCTTTCAAACTGTGGTGTTGGAGAAGACTCTTAAGAGTCCCTTGGACAGCAAGGAGATTAAACCAGTCAATCCTAAAGGAAATCAACCCTGAATATTCATTGGAGGGACTGATTGTGAAGCTGAAGCTCCAATACTTCAGATACCTGATGCAAAGAGCCAACTCATTGGAAAAGACCCTGATGCTGGGAAAGATTGAGGGCAGGAGGACAAGAAGGCAACAGAGGATGAGATGGTTGAATGGCATCACTGACTCAATGGACATGAATTTGAGCAAACTTTAGGGGATAGTGAAGGACAGGGAAGCCTGGAGTACTGCAATTCATGGGCTCACAAAGAGTTGGACATGACTTAGTGACTGAACAGCAACAGAATGAGCAGAACTCAACTCCGAGTCACCTTGTAAAAAAAAATCCTGTCCAAATATCAGGGCATTCTTATTGCTTGTCCTTAATCACAGTTTGGTGGAAGGAACACATCCCTCCTTTTAAGAAATGCTGCCTGTACTGTGCTTGAGAAAGAAACAGCCCATCCCTGATCCTTGTCATCAGCTTTGACTTTTGGGCCTTGAAAGATGCCTTTGCAGGCCATCACAAGGCTCCACTGCTGTGTAGCATCGTGTGCCTATAAATGTGGGTGCTTAGATCTGGTTTCAGGATGTGTGCTGTCTGGAATATAATATTTGTCACATGGCTTGATTTCTCTGTTAAAAAACATCAAATTCTTTCATATCTAATAACAAATTATTTTATAACATATTACCATGTGCATTATCTCACTTAATTTTTATAACAATCCTGTGACGTAGGTATAATCCTTTTTATAGAGGAAGAAACCAAGACCTAGTAACTTTATAAGGAGTAAAATCAAATCCAGGTCCTCAGATTTCAAATCTAGTGTTTTCCATCTAGTCCACATGGTCTTGCAACATTTTCCTGGAGCCGTCATTGAAATTAAATATATACATGTAACATGTGTGCATGCATGTTCAGTCACTTCAGACGTGTCCGATTCTTTGAGACACTGTGAACTGCAGCCTGCAAGGCTCCTGTGTCCATGGGATTCTCCAGGCAAGAATACTGGAGTGTGTTGTCATGCCCTCCTCCAGGGGATCTTCCTGACCCAGGGATCAAACCCGAGCCTCCTGCATTGTAGGCAGATTCTTTAACTGCTGAGCCACCTGGGAAGCCCTGTACATATTACATATATATATATATATATATATATATATATATATAGTTGTTTTTATTTTATGGGCAATAATAAGAAACCATTTGGCCGTAAAGCAACAGAGAACAGAACTCATTTCTTTTCTCTCTATAACCCTTTTGCAGTAATCCTGGATATTTAAAGCAGTTTTAATGACTAGAACTTACTGTAGAATGCTCAGTCTCCATCTCAAAAGTGTGGGTTCTGTTTTCTATACCTGTAAGTCAATCACTGCAAGACTGAGAGAGAAAGAGCAATCCCTGGGGAGGAAAATGATCTGGGACTCCCAATCACAGGTGGAACCATGCATGAAGGGCAAGCTTACATAAGGAGCTCCTGAAGAGCCAGCCAAGCTTCACTGGGGCATAACAGTATAATATGCACACACATTTTCTCTTTCTTCATGGGTTTAGGCAATAGACGGGTTCCAAAGAGTTGCATGAAATCACATGTTCATCAAGTCACTCAATACATAGTTTTAACAGGGATATTCTTTTGGGGAGAAATACCTAATTGTCTTTTCTCCCCTTCTGACTCCACACTTCTTTGATCATGATCTTCCATCTACTCACATCTGTTCCTCTTTTGAGCGATCTTTCTTGAAACATTGGCTCCCAAATTTCCTAGAATACATGGTTGTAGAAGACTAAAACCAGAGAATTTTTAAGTTATCATGTTTCTGGTTTAGAAAGTTTAACCAAGTTTACTCAGGCAGTCAGTGTTTAGAACACCCTACTGAGATTCACCCCAGAGAAGAGCATCACCCACAGGGCTCAAAGCTCATGGACAGAAGAACTCAGGCACCAGGCATTCTGACCCTCTAACCCAAACTGCAAAGTACATGGAAGAGTCTGGAGAGATCTGCTGGAGAACGGGCTTACTGACGGCCCCTGTGACTACTCCTTGTCTTCCCACTTCCCAAACACACTGAGCTCAAGCCTCAGGAGCAAAGATTAAGGAAAACCATGTCAAAGAAGAAAAGGAAATGCCCACTGCCCAGCCCTCCAGCCTCATCTCCTACTAAGGGGCATCACCCTGCAGGGTTGTGGGTGGCCTGAGCCTCCAGCATGACTCCAGCTGATGCCTGGAAATTTCAGAGTGAGTGTGGCATGGGGCTGAGGACACAGGCTTGAAACTGAATCTCTTCACTCCAAATTCCAGCTCCAGCACTTATTAGCTATTTGACCTTTAGAATAAAAACAGTGGCAACCTCACAGTGAAGATTAAATGAATTAACCTGTGTAAAGTGCTTGGAAGAGTCCCCAGGACATAGTAGGTCCTTCATAAATGTGGAAGTGGAGTAAGGTGGAACGGTTCCAAGAAAGCTGGGTGGATCCGAAAGATTTGTCTATTGAGAGATTCCTCCTTGTCCCCCCAGCCTGACTCTACTCTTAGAAGACACCCTCCCTTGGGTTAATCTGCCACCAGGAAGTCCTTTGTAGGGGGCTGCAGGGGGTGGGGGGGATGACTCCTTAAGGCCCTGCTGTGTTTTCATCCTTGTAAATTCCGTCACCCCATACTGTACATCTGACTAAGGCCCCCTTTCCCACTCCAGTCTCTTGATCCAACTTGACTGAGAGCTCGGTGAAGCTTTCTCCACTTTCCAACCTGAAACTATCATTTAATTTTCTTCAAATAGTCCAGGACTATGGTGATGAAAAAAGGAAGGCATTTCAAGAATACGACGTGTCTTTCTGCTAAGAAAGACAACAGAATTCAACATGCACACACTTGTCTCTATTTAAAATCTCTTCCATCGTATATCAGAAAACTGTGACAGCTTTTCCTGCTCAATATTTAAAAGCAGCTTAATCCCTCTTTCTAAAGAAAAGCTTCCCTAAGGACCAGCAATTCACCGCAGTGTCAAAATGAGGTGAAATAAGAAAATGGTTCCAACTGGCAATACTTCCTCTCAACATAATGTTTGCTACCCAGGAAAGTGTGGCGAAAAGCACATGGATTGAAAATCAAAAGACTCGTCTTTTCAGATCATTGTTTCCTCTCTGTTTGATTTGCTGTGTGACATTAGATATGGAACTCTCTCTCTGGGACTCCACTTTGCAATTTCAAACCCAGGGGCTTAAAGTGTAACAGTTTTGTCTCCCTGCCTCTCTCATTTCCTTCCTATTTTCCTTTCTTCCTTCCTTCTCTTCCTCCCTTCCTTTCTCTTCTTCTCCTTTTTCTTCTTCAATATTTCTTCCTATTTTTTATTTCAAGTAGTAGAAATCCCCTTCCTCCCAGTAAATGAAGTTTCATCCACTTGGCCAATATCTTAAACATGAAGATGGAGTTGCTGTTTTGATGGTCTTCCCCTTGTCTTCAGGACTGTCTTGGTAGCTAACTAGCATCTTATGTCTCCTTAGAACCTAGGGTTTTTTTTAGAAAAAAGAAAAAAATCACTGAATTATAGGATAAGAAACCACATACTGTAGTGCAAGGTACATCCATTTTGGCATAAGACTTCAGTCCAAATTCCTACTCATGCCTGCTCTTACCAGGGCACAACTATAGAGGAGTCACTGTACATGAGTTACTCCTTGAACTCTCATCATCTGTAAAATGGGAACACTGTCTAGTCAATACAGTTATTATGAGGATTCAAGGGAAGACTGTATTAAAGGATGAGTTAAATTACTAACAGGGGCTCAATAAATATTGAGAAGACCAAATGTGCCACCCAACACCTGTAGTCTTGGAATCATGACTAATAGCACACCCTTTCACTCTCAAAAGGTTCTGGTTTGGACAATAAATCATATGACTGTTAATCTCCTAAAGTCACCTCTCCAGCTTTGAGTCTGGGGCTCTCAAAACATGCATGAGTCTATGGGTTGAGTCTTAGAATCCCACAAGGGACAGCAGACAACTTGTTCACGTTAAGGCGTGAGGATGTGGCTGGTGTCACGGCACAGGTAGGCGGGCAGCTCACAGGCACAGAGGGAACTTTTGTCTGATGCTTTTCTGCTTCACCAGGGGAGGAGTCCCCTCAGCCCAATAACTGGTGAATTCCACAAGCGTCCACATTTGGCATCAAAGTGGACCAGAGTTCTGAAGGAAGCCAGTTTTCCAGGAAAGCCAGCCTTTGCTCGCACGAAGAGGACCTGTGTTGGGAGTCAGCAAACTCTTACTCGTTTCATGTCTCCTGCAGTCCTGGTGTTTCCTTTCCTTGTTGAACACAGACGTGCACGATTCACTCACACTGTTGGGAAATAAAACACTTGAACTATAAATTCAGAGCTGGGACTAAGCGAACACTGACCTTAAGAGTGTATTCTGATATACAGACAATGTGCGTGGGGGCGGGGATTTTATGTGATTGTGGTGTGTTTGTGGTTCAGTTCAGTTCAGTTCAGTTCAGTCCAGTCACTCAGTCGTGTCCGACTCTTGGCGACCCCATGAATCACAGCACACCAGGCCTCCCTGTCCATCACCAACTCCCGGAGTTCACTCAAACTCATGTCCATGGAGTCAGTGATGCCATCCAGCCATCTCATCCTCTGTCATCCCCTTCTCCTCCTGCCCCCAGTCCGTCCCAGCATTGGGGTCTTTTTCCAATGAGTCAGCTCTTTGCATCAGGTGGCCAAAGTATTGGAGTTTCAGCTTTAGCGTCAGTCCTTCCAATGAACACCCAGGACTGATCTCCTTTAGGATGGACTTGTTGGGCCTCCTTGCAGTCCAAGGGACTCTCAAGAGTCTTTTCCAACACCACAGTTCAAAAGCATCAATTCTTCGGCACTCAGCTTTCTTCACAAATAAGTAAATCCATTACCAGCCAACAAACACTTGTGGACTTTGTGTGTGTGTGTGTGTGTGTGTGTGTGTGTTATTGATTCTGTTCCCAAGCCATTGGCTTATTTGTAAAATTGAGTAGTTTGTTCATGGAAAGCGAGCCACTTCAGAACTGTGTTTTAGGCTTCTACAACAGCCTTGAGAACAAGAGAGTAAATACAAGTGGCACTTATCACTAGGGCAGGCTCCACAAACAGCATTTTGGAGTGTTAACAGCCCTTAATAAAGACTCTCACTGGTGTTGGTTAAACAAACAGGCAGTAAGATGAGGAAGGCAGTCAGTGGCCCATCTCCGTATTGACTAGTTGTTATCCTATTGGCCTCGGCTGACTCTGGCACATTCTCACCCCAGCACCTTCTGATGAGAGCCAGTGGTATTCGCCACCTAGGAAACAGAGGTTGTATTGTTTAAACCTCTATTGAAACAGGTGGCTGTCAACAGGCACTGTGCCACTTTCAAATGTTAGAGGTAATCTGGGGATGGAATTTGAATGTTTAAATATTATCATTTCTGGGATAGTTTCATTACTGATAGCGTGAGTGGGGCAGAAAGTTTAGAAAAACCAGTGACCCTTAGTATCTGTGAACAGCTTACTCATCTGCTTGGGAGGAAGGAGAAGGGAGGGGTGGGCAGTATAAAGGTTTTTGTGCAAATCACTGCGCCACTTTAGAATTGGATCTACAGTTAGAGCTGGGCTACTATTAGTCCTGTCCTAAATAAACTGGAATTTAAGCAAGGGTGATGTAAACTGTCTGTACTCCTCTTTTTCCACAATCAGTAAAAGCCCATCCATTCTCCCAGGTCCTCCTCAAACAGCACTCATCTCTTCTAGGAAATTTTTTCCCTCACACATCCCTCCTCTAACCCCATCGGGGAAATTATCTTTTCTCCTCTGAATTCCCCCAATACAAATTTCAGCTGCATATGAGTCACTAGAGTTGTTTACAAACAAGGGAGGTACCTCTCTACTCCAACAACTGGAAATCCTGTTTCCAGTTTTGAATCCCTTGAAAGTGAAAGTCTCTCAGTCGTGTCTGACTCTTTTTGACCCTTTGAACTGTAGCCTGCCAGGCTTCTCTGTCCACGGAATTCTCCAGGCAAGAATATTGGAGTGGGCTGCCATTTCCAGCTCCAGCAGATCTTCCCAACCCAGAGATCGAACCCGGGTCTCCTACATTGCAGGCAGGTTCTTTACTGTCTGAGCCACCAGGGAAACCTGAATAATACTCCCTAAGTGACTTGTATAGGCAGACAGAGCTGAGAACCAACCACTGCTTTTCTCCAGAGAGATTCTGATTCCATTATCTGGAGAAGGCTCCAGGAATTTTAATTTTTTTTTTTTTTCTGTAGGAATTTTAATTCTTAACCAGCATCTTGGGGTTTGTTCCCAGTTGACATTTGAGAAATACTGCCATGGCCCTTGGGCTCTAAATGGGGCCTGATAGCTAACAGCTTAACATTGGTTTATAAGGTGTGTAAATCCTGGAAACTGAAGCATCCTTTGGTCTTCTAAGCATCACAGTGCTGTCTTCATATACAAGAGTGGAGGTAAAAGCTGAGGCAGAGGCAAATTGTTCTAATCATGGAAGAGAGAAGGCTGAACATGTAGGGGTAGGGAAGGGGAGTGGGGGTGGGAGAGGGGAATGGGGGAAGAGACTGGGGTGGACAAGGCTGAGGAAGAGAAAGCAGGAAACCCATGACTGGGGCATACGACCGCATCCCAAAACCAATGCTGAGGAATGAAAATATTTCAGGAGAATGAGTGAGAGAAAATTGCTCAATCTTTGTGATCCCCATGGACCATAGCCAGGCTCTTCTGCCCCTGGAATTCCCCAGGCAAGAATACTGGAGCAGGTTGCCATTCCCTTCTCCCAGGGATCTTCCCAACCCAGGGATTGAACTCAAGTCTCCTGCATTGCAGGCAGATTCTTTACTGTCTGAGCCATCAGGGAAGTCCTAATTTGTCAACTGTTTGCTCCAAGACATGCAAAGCAATCTCCCTCCTCCCTCTCCCACTATAAACCTTGAGTAAAGAGGGTCTGGGGACCTTTTCCACGCTGGCAAAGGTAGGAACAGGGAGACACTCGAAGAAGCAGAGTAAGAGGCGGAAGGACAGCTCACATCTGGCTGACATGTGTGCACCTCATTGTTGCACGAAACAGGTGTTCAAGTATTTGTGAAACAAATGAAATGATTACTGGGAAAAAGTTGAGAAGGAAGACCCATGGTTCCTACCACCACAGAGGACAGACAAGGGTAGAGAGAGAAATGAAGTGGCCTTTGCCTTACCTTACCAGTTTGCAAAGGCAAATCCTAACTTCCTTAACTTCAAGTTAACACAGTACACGAGCATCTGCCAAGAAAGAGCAAGCAAGTTCAAAGCATCTAGTGCCAAAGAACCATCCATGTGACATTAGCTTGGCTATTGTTATTGTTTTGGAAAATTTGGGCAAGAAAAATTAAAGGAGGCAACTGAAAATACACAGAGGAAACTTACCACATTCCCGGTATCCTGGTGTGCATGGCACTGACCTAAAAGCAAGCAGAGCGTGAGATATCCATACAACCCAGCTGGTTGAGTGAAATGTTGCCTGGGTCCCATCTGTTCTAAGCCAAAGCGACAGATATAGCCTGGGGCTTCTACTCACAGTTCAGATTCACACAGCTCAGCAGCAGCTCTTCCTTCTTTTGCAAGTCATGTTCCTTGGCTTGGAAGCTATATTTATCTCTGAACTCACAGAATTCACCTTGATGGACTTAGAACAACTGTCCCAGGACTAGCACTGTCTCAGAGAGAGACCTAAGCAAGAACCAGAAGCAAGTACTTTCGTTCTCTAGGGGTGTCGATGTGGGCTAGATATCCTTTGTTTCTGTCAGTCCAACACCCCTCCTGACTTTGGATAACTCTTCTTTATTCTGTGTCATCCCCAGCAGAGCTACCAGTCTCCACGTCCACCAGCATCCCCTTCCTGACCACAGGGTAGGTCATGTGACTCCAGAGTAGCCAATCGCAATGCTCTGGGCCCCCAGCAACAGTGGTTGATCCAGGTGTAGTTGTCTGTTCTAAGCGAGGCCGCTCAAAGTCTTACCTGGATAGCTAAACAGGTATTGGAAGTTAACAACCTGGAAAACATGTGAATCTGGTGGCCAGAGTCAGTCCTTGGGCTGGAGCCAATAACCAGAAGGACACTGAGCCAAGGGGTAAAGAGAGGCTGGTCCTTGGCGTCACTGTTGGAACCCCTGGATCCAGCTGTACCTGAAGGTAGGTCATCTTGGGACTTGACCAGCTCATGAAATTTCATTTTGTTTGTTCATTTATGCTTAGGTTAATTTTTAAATTGGGTTTCTGTAACTTATAACAGAAAATATTATAATGAACATAAGTGAATATAAAATGGTTATATTCAAGCTAATTTCATGAAGCAAAATGGAATCATCTCTTTAGCTACTGGTTGAACACCCATTCAGAGCCAAGACCTATACCAAGACAGGAAATGTATACCTCGTTTGAATGTCCCACTTAGCATATGTAGAACTGAGACTTGGAGAGGTTGCTTGTTGTTGACAAAAATCACTGAGCTAATCAGTAGAGGAGTGGGTATCCTCATCTACACTCAGCTGACATTCACTTTACTCCGTGCTCCGTAGGGCCATCCAGTTACTGGGCATTAATTAGCGACTCTTTCGTGCTTATTTAGTTAGCAGAATGCCAGGATTTCTCTGAAACTAAGCCATCACTGCAGCTCCCTTTGTCCTACACAAGGCTCTGAGTTTCCCAACCAAACTCTTGAGGGAGGCAGAGCCCAGCCTGGAAACCCAATGGCCACCGTATTGGTCAGGTGGGCTGTCTGTGCCACACCCCAAGCCACCAAAAGAGGCTTACTCTGCAATTAGCACTTGCTGGCTGAGAGCTGGAGGGGAAACAAACACCAAGATGGTGAGTTTCATCTAGGACCAGCTGCTTTCTTGGTCCACAGTGAGCTCACTCAGCCTTTCCTGAAGTGGAGAAGCAGAGGAGTTGAGACAGTTCTGATACATTAAAAAAAAAAAAAAATGAAGTGAGCATAACCAGGTTCATCCCTGACCCCATATGTGACTAACTCTGTCCATCCTTCCTCTCCTGCTTCCCCTTGGAAGTGGCAGGGGAATCACAGCCTAAGGAACACATTCCAAAGGCTCATTAATGAGGTTTTCCTTTGTTTGAATGTCAAATCCCATTTCCAGTTTTCAAAAATGCATGATTTCCCCTATTTAAATTCTCATTCTGAGTTTTGAAAATGCATAAACATAGCGTGGACTTCCCAGGTGGCTCAGTGATACAGACTCTGCCTGCCAATGCAGGAGATGCAGGTTCAATCCCTGGGTCGGGAAGATCTCCTGGAGGAGGAAATGGCAACTCACTCCAGTATGCTCACCTGGGAAATCCCATGGACAGAGGAGCCTGGTAGGCTACAGTCCATGAGGTTGCGAAGAGTTGGACACGACTGAGCTACTAAATAACAACAACAAAACATTGCCCAGCACCACCATTCATTGCCTCTGTGACTCTGGGCAGGCTGCACAGTCTCTCCGAGCCTCAGTTTCCTCTTCTGAAAAATGGGTATGATGCTACCTACCCAAACTTATCACAAGAATTTAGCAAGGTGATTGCCATCACTCCCCCTGGTACCTGGCAGGTGGTGAAGTCACAGTAATGGTAAATATTGGCAGGGTTTCTCCTGAGTATTCACAGGAACAAACTTCATGTGTACCGGACACTGGCTCCTCTGCCTCATTTGGAGTTGCTGCCTATTAAATAGCCAACTTCTTCCAAATGAGGCAGGAAGTGAGTGACAGCTTTTCCTGTTTGCCATTTTCCATGACCCTAGAATCCCCGCAAATAATTGCTGGCCAAATAATTGTGTGGGAATAATATTGTCTGTCTTACAGCTGATGCAAGGACTACATGGCTCATTAGAAGGAAGTTAAGAAATGATGGCTATTGACCATTATTCAGAGTAATTAACTTGAAAATATAACAGATTTCTCTCCTCTGTATAGAAGGAACAGGAAAAGAAATATGACTTGAACACCCAAGTGCTAGCTCTAAACTAAAGTGTTTGAGGTCCATAGTGTTATGCCAATTTCACAGAAGGGGAAACTGAGCCCAGGGAAGAATTAAAGGACTTTTATCCAAGATCCCAAAGCTGAGTAAGAGGCATGGACCAGTTGCATCTGATTCCAAAGCTACATTCTTTCCCCACCACCTTGCCTCTCCTATATCCTGGTTGTGGGCAACCTACCCCATCTGAACACAGTACCCCCCAGTCAGAGGCTCTGAATACTAGCTGTCAAGGCTCCAGCTCCGACTCACATCCAGGCCCTTTCCTTGGCTGTGAAGCCGACAGCCTGTTTACAAGACACAGGTCTGGGATGGCAAAGTCTCAGTGCCTGCTTGTCTGCTTCTGCCTTCTCCTCTCACTCAGACTTTTAGTGAGTCAGTCATGGTCATATTCACGGACGGTTTGTGCTGAGCTCACTCCAGCTTAGGGAAGGTGTCTGAAGCCCTGGAGGTCACTGGGTGGAAGTGCCAAGGCAGACAGACAGATGACCTCTTGCCTCCTTGCCGGAGGGAGCTGTTTGTTGAGTAAAGAGTTCAAGAGCATCCTCTCCAAGTCCCAAACAGTCCTGAATCACCACCCCCACTTTCCAACCACAGATGTTTTCTTGCTCACAGCCAGGTTCCAAATGAGGCAGACCCTGCCGGATGGAGCCCTAGAAGCAACTGCGAGGCTTCCCTTGCAGCGGGGGAATGTGAATCTGACACGTTCTTTTCACCACTCTAAACCCAACATCCTGGTCCCCAGCCCAGTCCCACCTCAGAATTCCCCCTTCTACTGCAGAGATGGCTACGTGCTCCCAAAGATTCCTGCACCACCCTCCTCTCCATAGAATGGAATTGCCACTGGGACGTGGCTGCCCTGTCAGTGATGCCACTTCCCAGCATACCTTGCTTCTGGTGGGGGTCATGTGACCACTTCTCACCAATGAGCAGGTGGTGTGTCTCCCTCCTGGAACACCACATACCTTCTTTACCCTCATCATAGACAGAAAGAAGCCACAGGAAGGAGCCTGGGTTCCTGACTCACCATGTGGAAGGTTTCTGAGACTAGGAACACCCATAGAGATGGAATGGTGATTGAGAAATAAAGCTTTATTATTTTGAAGCCACTGAAAAATTCAGATTTACTGTTAAAGCAACTAATATTACTCTCTTTAGCAACCCCCAGGGTTGAGATAGCAGCATCTACTCTGGACACTTGATCTCAGTGACAAATTTCGCACTTCTTTAGGCACCTTCCTGCCATTTACTGCTTTTAACTCCCCTGATAGAAGCTTGCCTGTTCTATCACAAGTCCAAACCTTACCCATCATGTACTAATGTCAATACAACCACTTCTAGAAATCCTTTCCTGAAATCTGCAACTGGGACTTCTGTCTCCCTCTCCTGAGCTCAGGCAGCAAGACTTCTTAAGGCCATGATAGCTTTGAAACCTGTTGACTCATTACTTGATTCCAGGTCTTATCTCCTCCTCCCAGTTCCTTAGAAAAAAACTCCACCTGCTTCAACTATGCCTTTTCCATTTCAAGTATTGAATAGAATCATGTCTGGTACCCGGCTTCCCTGGTAGCTCAGCTGATAAAGAATCTGCCTGCATTGCACAGAATTGTGGGCCCTTCCCTAGACCTACTGAATCAATCTGAATTTTTATAGGATTCCCGGGTGATGGACATGCCCATTATAATGTGAAAAAGCACTTGTGAACATCATTCCTGCCCACACTCCACTGGCAGGAACTCAATCTCAAGACCCAAACCAATTGCAAGGAAGGCTCAAAAAACGTCCCTACACTGACACCTAGATAGAGGAAATGGATTTTGCTATATGCTGTGTGGAATAGCATCACGTAAGAAAGAAAGGGTCCATTCCCACCTCCAGGTCAGTTAAGTCCTATAGTAACTCTCTATGTTAGTCACCTGCTCTGCAATAGCCAGGGATGGATGGCGCTTCTACGCCTGGCTGAATAAGGGACAGGCTGTTTCAAGATGGCAGAATCTAGTGGAAGGGCGGAGACTGCCAACATATCTGGAGAGAGATGGAAGCCCGGTGAAAAGTCGCATTAAAAAAACCTCTTGGCTAATGACACTGAAAGAGCGTTTAAGCGGTTAGTGTACCCTGAATAAAAGAGCTCCCCTGTGCTCCCACCAGTGGTCATTCAACCAGTGCAAAAGGCAGCAAGCAGCCACAGCTGCGAGCTGAAGCAAGCCATTGTTCATTTTCTGTGAAGTTTTGACCTGTTAGACGCGACTGTTCTCACGGTTTCCATTGGTCATTGTTTCTCATTGGTTCTCGTTGTTCTTATTAGTTTAAATTTATTTTAATTATCCTATTTAATTTTTCAGGAACACAAGGATTTGAGGTCCACATACTTTCATCTTTTCTTTATGATCGGTTAATTAAGCAGCACTGAGTGGAGCATGAAAAGTGGAGGAAATGTTGAAGAATCCTTTTCATGTAAATATGTAGACCACTTGAGAAAACTCAGAGGTCCTTTGTAATATTTGTTCTTGATGGTGTTTTGCTTGGGAAATGATGGTAAGCCAGCTCTTAAGTTTTAAAGTATTTCATTAAAATTTTAAAAAGAAAACAGAAAATTATTTCATAATAAGATTAGCTCCCATGTGCTAGACATGGAAAAAAAATCAACCCTGAAGCAATCAAAATTTTCATCAACACTGAGAGTATAACTTTTATAGCAGAACATCTCTTGTCCAAATATAATGTATTTTTATTTTTAAACCACAGGGAAATAAATTATCTAGAAATTCATTAGGAGAAAAGAAATCCTTGAAAAATATGTATCATGAAAAACATTTCTAGTGCTGAGTATAAATTAGCATTTCATATTCACTCCTGATTTTTTTTTAAAAGTCTTTATTCAGTTTGTTACTATATTGCTTCTGTCATTTATATTTTGGTTTTTTGGCCATGAGGTATGTGGGATCCCATCTTTCTGACCAGGGATCGAACCCTTACCCACTGCATTGGAAGACAAATTCTTAACCACTGGACCACCAAGGAAGTCCCTCACTTGTGTGATTTAACATTAGGAATCAATATGGTGTTACATAATTCATGAGTGAGCTTCTAGCATGAATGAGTAATGTACATATGTATGCCATCAATTATGGGGAAATGCTTGCATTGCTAAAGGGCCATATGCCTTTCTCTCTTCTTTTTGCTTTCATTTCTCTTCCTTGTGCTTTCATTCGAGGATAGACCACCTCTTTAGACAAACCATCCCTCTCATGGCTTCAATAGCTGAGTTGGTGACTCCCAAGTCTTCCTCTTGAATCCACCCTGCTCTTGAACTTTATACTTACATGGCCAATTCATTGTTGGACACTTGTTTCCAGGTGACTTAGGCCAAATGAAACCACCTTGGTTGTCTATCTTGTTAGTTTAACATTAGGTAATTGACAGTGGAGTTAGGTAATTGACAGTGGACTTAGGTAAATAACCTTAGTAAATAACCTAAATTAACCTTTCCTTGATGACTATCTGCAAAAGAGGAGGTAGGCAAAGAATTATCTTCTTTCCATGGTCTTCTCTGCTTCTCTGATTCTAATGAGCATCCTAAAATGAAATGTTAGTCCTGTATAATAAAAAGATAAAATCTAAAGATAAGTAAAATTTCTAAGTTAGGAAGTAGAGAGAAAGTATGGGGAAAATACTTCAAAGAATCCCCACAATACCTCTTGAAGGAGGTGTTAATAAGTCAGTTTACAATAAGAAAACCAGACTCATTGAGATTAGAAAGTTCTAGCACTGGGATTCATAGTCATGCCTATTTGGCTCCAAAATCAACATTCTCCCTATGGTCCACAGTAACACACACAAATGTTCTCTCTGCATCTAAGACCCTGAGTTTGCACTAGATTCTAAGAATACTTCTGGTTACATTAATGCTGACTTCACAGCAAGCCTCAGTCTCCATCGTCCTCCACTTCCAGCCTCCCCCAGTTATCTGGGATCTCACCTGTGCTGAGCACATGATGTGTGCAAGGCCCTGGGCCTCAGTATCAGTTCACCTTCATGGTCCCCCTAGTAAGTGGGTACTGTTACTCCCTCCCATTGCAAGAGGGGGAAATTTACTTAGAGAAGTGAAATCACACCTCAAGTCACACAGCTGGATGAGGTGGATTTCAGATTTGAATCTACAGCTGCTGGATCACAAAATGATTGCTATTACTGATTGTAGGACCATCTAAGAATGGTGACAGTATAAACAAACAAACAAAAATCTAGCAGTTCAGTGCCCTCTTGATGATGACTAGTGAGATCTGTCTCAGGCCACTTTCCCTCTCCTGGCCACAGTCTTCACATCTGTAGAAGAGAAGCCTACTTCAGTACCCCTTGCCGTGGGGTTATCAAATGATCAAGTCTGTTATTAAGTAATCAAATCAAAGGAGTCACCACAAGCATTAAAAACAAGAAAAAAAAATCAGAGCAAAGATGGACATTGTTTCTTGACAAATACATACACTCATGCACCACACAAGCATATATAGGTGTGTGTGTGTGCGTGTGTGTGTGCGCGCACGCACTAGGTCATGACATGAGGTCAATTTGCCATTGTCACTGTCAATCTGTTGCTGTCAGGAGGTTGAAAATTACTGCTTTAAGGTACCTTTCAGACCAGGCACTTCGGACTGAATGAGTTCTGACAATTTTCGAATGCAGACCCACCAGTTTCCTGGATGCTCTGTAGACCAATAGACAAAGGAAAACCTTAGAACCAGAGAGACATGGATTTGAATTTGAACTCTTCTACTTCTGACTTTACACCCTTGGGCAAATCATGTCATCTCTTTGGGCTGCAGTTTCATCATCTATAGAATTCAAGCAGTAATGCCTGTCTTATAGGATAATAATGAGACTTAAAAGAAAATGCAGATACTTAGCAGAATTCATAGCACAGAGTAACACTCAAAATATGTTAATTACAACCATTATTATTAACCTAAGTATTTTATTATGACCATTACCATTATTTTCAAATTGCATTGAAATCGTTTATTTATGCATCTCTTCCTAAACTAGACTTACAAAGAAATCCCAGGTATTCTTTGTCATTATGTTTTCAAAGCACATTTTATTCAGTGCAAACTGATTATGCGGACAGTACCTCCAAAGTTAGAACTCAAACCAGAAGGTATAAAAACCACTCCCCACACCCTCCCACAAATTTATGACAGAACTTTCATTCAGTTAAGGGCTCTTTGAAAAGACAATGTGATCTTGAAAAGCAGTAACAGTAACAAAACGTAAGCACAGTTAGGTGTTTCATCCTTACAGTATGAGATCACCCACGTCATTTTATTTCAATCTCACAGCCTCACTGCAGGGGAAATAGTCAATATTATTTCCCTGTCCCACTACACAGACGTGGATGCTAAAGCTCAAAGAGGCAGAATGACTTACCCAGTGCCGTGGAACCAGGAATACTGACTTCAAGCCGTATGTTCTTCACTTGTATTAGTGACTTTTTAAAAACTTGAGTTAAATTAACATATAATATTATATTAGTTTCAGGTGAACAACACAATGACTCAGTATTATTTATATATCATGACCTGATCACAGCAATAATATCAGTTATCATCCATCACCATACAAACTTGTTATAATATGATTGACTACAGTCCCTATGTGCACAGTATATACCCATGATTTTATACCTGGAAGCTTGTACCTCTTAATCCCCTTCATTTTTTTTTTATCTCCCCTCCCCCTCCCCTCTAGCAATCACTAGTTTTTTCTCTGCATCTGTGAGTCTGTTTCTGTTTTGTTTAGTTGGTTTGTTTTTTAGATTCCATATGTAAGTGAAATCATGTGATGTGTGGTTTTTCCTGTCTAACATTTCACTTAGCATAAACGTCCAGGTTTATCCATGTTACCACAAACGGCAAAATATCATTCTTCTTATGGGTGAGTAATATTCCACTGTAGCTATATCTTGTACATGTGTGTGTGCTCAGTCGCTTCAGCTGTGTACAACTCTGCAACCCCATGGACTGTAACCTGCCAGCTCCTCAGTCCATGGGATTCTCCAGGCAAGAATACTGGAGTGGGTTGCCACACCCTTCTCCAGGGGATTTTCCTGACCCAGGGATCAAACCCACATCTACATTGCAGGCGGATTCTTTAGCAACTGAGCCACCAGGGAAACCCCCTATATACCATATCTTCTTAAATATTAGGATATGTGCAAGAATAACCAAGGGCCCATTCGAAAACGTATTACCAGCCTCACTCCCAGAGATTCTTAGTTCCTTCATTGTGGACGAGCAGGATTTGGCTTCTAACAAGCACCTGCAGATGGCTCTGATCCAGGTAGTCAAAGAGATGCACTGGGTCTCCTAAAGATGCCCACTCACAAGCAGGGGACTTCTTTCTGTAGCCTGGAAACCTGTTAGTATATTTTCCAAAGGCTGCTCTCAGTTGGATGGGCACGTAGGGAACTGGAATCAAGAAAACTCGGCTTTTATTTTACTAGTGGTTTTCATCCTTGACCAAGCCTTAGGCCCTGGTGCTGACAGTGTGTGCAGACACTCTTCAGAGTGTCTCTCTTTTCTAATCCACTCTTCATGACCCAAGAGTCGGACCAACTTGAAACTACACTACACCATGGGGACTGGTAGGTTCCAGCACTCTGAAGGGCTTTGGGAGGGTGAAGATCCACCTTCTGAGAAGCCATCTTCAGCTGCTTTAGCTGGAGCTGGCCCCTCCAACCTTGGCTCCTGCGTCCTTTGTGTTCAGAATAGTGTTATTGTTACTTACAAGCCTATCACCCAGAAAGAGAGGCTCAGGGGAGGGTGGGCAAGGGAATCACTTTTTCTTCATGTTTCTATCCCCAGTACCCAGTCCCAGGCACTCAGCAGATACTTACAGAATGTGTGAACCACCAAACAAATGCATGAATGGAGAACAAACAGAATTATGACTTACTCTTATTACAATGTTTAATGAAACATTCCTAGATGCTTTTGTCTTTTTCTAGTCATTAGGTTTGACCATCTCTAGAATTCAAAGGAGAAGAACTTTTTTTTTTTTTTTTTTTTTGACCATGATAAAACCTTCTTTTATTTTTCTTGGAATACTTTAAAAACATAAAAAGGAACACTTCTCATGAAGCTATAAAAATGGTGCACAATGAACTCTGTGGTTTGTGAGACATGAAACACCATAAACTGTTTTGAAAAGATAATTTTACTGGAAACAATATATTTGGAAACTAATTAGCCATCTCAATTGCCAAACCTTGGCCTGCTAATCCCCTCGAGAAATATGGGGCATGAGGCTTTGTGGTGCAAGCAACATTTCACAGAATGATTTTCGCAGGACAAGTCTTGTGCATAGAGCATCCAGACCAATGTTCTAACAGCATTCTCTCAATCGCCCTCTGACAGAGGGTACCATTCCCATTTCACAGCTGTAGTAACTGAGAGTCAGAAATCACATGGCTAATAAAAGGTGGTGTGTGTGTGTGTGTGCGCTCAGTTGTGTCTGACTCTTTGCCACCCGCTGGACCATAGTCAGCCAGGCTCCTCTGTCCATGGGATTTTCCAGGCAAGAAAACTGGACTGATTGCCATTTCCACCTCCAGGGGACCTCCTGGACCCGGGGATCGAACATGCTTCTCCTTCATTTTCTGCATTGGCAGGAGGAGTCTTTTACCACTGATTCACGTGGGAAGCCCCTAAATAAGAGGTGGAACTGGATTCAAACCTAGGTACTTTTGAATCTCAGTCTGTAGACTTCATGTAACTCTCAGGCTAAAAACACTTCTAATGAACTCTTGCCTGGAAAATCCATGAACAGAGGAGCCTGGTAGGCTACAGTCCATGGGGTCGCTAAGAGTTGGACATGACTGAGCGACTTCACTTTCACTTTTCTCTTTCATGCATTGGAGAAGGAAATGGCAACCCACTCCAGTATTCTTGCCTGGAGAATCCCAGGGATGGGGGAGCCTGGTGGGCTGGCGTCTATGGGGTTGCACAGAGTCGGACACGACTGAAGCGACTTAGCGTAGCATAGCATAGCAATGAACTCTTGTTCAGTTGCTAACTTATATCTAACTCTTTGCAACCCCACAGACTGCCACACGCCAGGCTTCCCTGTCCTTCATTACCTCCTGGAGTTGCTCAAACTCATGTCCATTGAGTCAGTGGTGCCATCTAACCATCTCATCTTCTGTCTCTCTTCTCCTGCCCTCAGTCTTGAACACAAATCAGTGAAAATCCAGGCAAAAAAAAAAAAAAAATGCTTTCCCTTCTCAAAGAACCCCCTTGACCCCTTTCTCAGTCTCCCGTGCCACATGCTGTGAGCCGTATAAAACATGCAAAATGGTCTGACAGCTGTTGCTCCATTACCCTGAAGCTCTCAAGGCAGGTGGACCCTCAAAAATATCAGGCTGCAATGAAAAGACATAATACAATTTAAAAATAAATACTCATAAAATAAAGTTTGGAATGAATTGCAAATAAGATACAGGACCCATAACCTAAAGACTGTAAATAGTTGATATTCTCTTGGAGAAATATATGGAATCATAGCATGTAGCGTATAATACTACTTCTTTTTGCATTTCCATTTAACATTTTTTGAGGTGCAATTGATGTATGATATAAGTTTCAGGTGTACCACATATCGATTCACAATTTTTAAAGGTTATATTTCATTTAGAATTATGATGAAATATTGGCTATATTCTCTGCATTGTACTATATATTCTTGTATCTTATTTATTTTATACATAGTGACTTATACCTCTTGATCCCCTACCCCTATCTTGCCCCTACCCACTTTTCAACTCACATTTATGCAGACACATTCTGCCATGCCTTGAAGTAGTCTTTGTGGCTTTTACTGGGTGCATAATATTCTACCGAGGAAATATCCACTAATTCAGTTCGGTTCAGTCACTCAGTCATGTCTGAATCTCTGCAACCCCATGGACTGCAGCACGCCAGTCTTCCTTGTCCTTTACCAACTCCTGGAGTTCACTCAAACTCACGTCCATCGAGTCGGTGATGCCATCCAGCCACCTCATCCTCTGTCATCCCCTTCTCTTCCTGCCTTCAATCTTTCCCAGCGTCAGGATCTTTTCCAATGAGTCAGCTCTTCGTTACATACTTAGGTTATATTTAGTTGTTCATTACTCTATGTGATTCTACAATAAACAGCTTTGTAATCAAAGCCTTTTAGAAAACCTTATGTTTTTTACATTAGGACGCATCCCCAGAAATGGAATTATAAGTTTATCAGGTTTGAACGTCACACTGGTTGCTGAGCTCTTTCTGAAAGCTTGTGCTATTCTGCATCTCATCACCAGTCCAGTTCCTTTAGCTGGACCAGGGCGACCTTCCTTGGAGCCCCACACTCAGAAGGGCTCTCCATTGGCTTAAATGCTCAGTTAGCACCATTCTGAAATCAGGAATAATTTTATCTTTGCATATGGATTTGTGAGTAAAGTCTGATGGACCATGGGAAGAGTTAGGTGAGCAGAAGAGATATGGGTCATGCTTGTCCACCATTCCCATGTTATGTCAGCCATGCCTCATGAGCAGAAAATTCTGGGGAATCTGTGGTGTGTGGGAGTTCAGAGGGCTGAGAGGAAACACATGTTAAAGAAGCTGGGGGGACCAGGGCGCTGACCTTGCTAAGAGGCCGTGCTTTTTGCTACGATCAGAACTTGCTTCACATGAGCCCCGTCACAGGTTTTTGTGCCTGCGTGACCTCAGTCACGTCTGACTCTTGCAATCCTATGGACTGCAGCCTGCCAGGCAAGAGTACTGGAGGGGGTTGCCATTTCCTATTCCAGGGGATCTTCCCCATCCAGGGAGCAAGACTGCATCTCTTACATCTCCTGTGGTGGCAGGCAGATTCTTTACCACTGCACTATCTGGAAAGGTGATGTCACAGGTTTTAGCCAGCAATGTGGTTCCATTTCCTTGCAGTCCATCCTTACTCACCAGCGGGCCAAAGGTCAAGAACGTTGTTAGAATGTGCACTTAACAAGAAGTGGGTTAGAAACAGCTGAGTTAGTTTGCAGCAGACTTTACACTGTTCTGGTAACAGTGAAAAGCATCTGCATGCATGCATCGATACAAACTACAAAATATGAATTTCAAATGTAGCACAAATACAGAATGTAATTTTGGTGATTCCACATATGAGTCTGCCTCCTCTTTTAAAATGAACTCAGTCACTTTGAGGGAATCAGAGAAGGACTGTACCAAAAGCCACCTTCCTCTTCCCCCTCCCAACCCTGCTCTATCTACCTTCTGGCTCAACTGTCAGCTGATGGTTGTTCCCACAAACTAATCCAAGACCGAGTGACTGGCCATCACTTCTCCAGATGGTGATTGGTTAATAGCGCTGTTGGTTTGGGGACTAGTGTTTAGTAAAAGGCAAATGGGCTACTGTTTCTTTATTGCCCCATTCTCTCTAAGGCTTAGGTTCTATATTTACCTACCCACTGGTAAGTTTTTACAGCCTCATTCTGCCGAATATTGCTCACCTTTAGGTTAAGGCTTCATTTCTGAAATATAGCACTTGAACTTTGGATAGCTGTAAATTCACTCTTGCTCTTATGAATTGACTCTTCTTTGTAAAATTACCAAGTTTTCCTTCTAAGGACACTATTACAGCAAACTCATTTTTTGTTTTATAGCCTGTGTGCAAAATCCCCTCTGCTGATAACCCATAGCCTGGAGAAGAACACTCCTACCTCTAGGGCCTTTGTTCTCAGATGTCACTGCTCATTAGGAGGAGCAGAGGAGCCTCACAGAGTGGGAGAGCCTGGATCTCACCTACACGATTCTGATTCAGTGGATCTGGGGTGCCCTGAGGGTTTTGTTTTGTTTCTATTTTTTGGCCACGAACCGCAGCATGCGATTTTAGTTCACCGAGCAGGTACTGAAAACACAACCCCCGGCAGTGGAAGCATGGAGTCTTAACCACTGGACTGCAGGGAAATCCCACAGGCTCTGAGAGCTTTAAAGGCTTTCCAGACGACTCTCTTGCAGCCCCAGTTTGGGAGGTGCTTAAGGCCACCGCTCTAAAATCTCATTTCTTCCATTTCTGAGGAAGAAATCCATCCAGCTGGCTCAGTCAGACCACCAGCCTCCACATTGGTAGGATTGAGCAAATAATTACCTTGCTCCTGCTGCCTGACTGGCCTAATCCTAGGCCCTTTGGCAGCAGTGAATAAGCTAAGATCCCAGCCTGCAGAAGCTTCCCAGATGGAGGGCAGGTGAGAAGGTCAGCAACTAGGATGAGAGGAGTGTGTCAGTTGAGTATTTAGAACAGTTACAGCCAGGAGCCCAGAGGACATAGGACACTTGTGTAGCCTCTGGCCAGGGACTTGCAGAGCGCTGTGCCAATGGCGGGGGGCTCCGCAAGTGGCGCTCGTGGTAAAGAACCCTCCTGCCAATGCAGGAGATGCAAGAGACCCAGGTCCCTGGGTCAGGAAGATTCCCTGCAGAAGGAAATGGCAACCCACTCCAGTATTCTTGCCGGGAGAATCCCACAGAGGAGCCTGGTGGGCTATAGTCCATGGGGTCACAAAGAGTTGGACATGACTGAAGTGACTTAGCATTCACACATGTGCCAATGGTGTATCAAGTAGAAAAACAAAAAAGCCTATAAAACAGTGAGCTCTACAGCAAGAACACTGTCTTGTTTGACTTTGTGTCCCAGAGGACCAACACAGTGCTGGCCACAGTAACACAATGCTGGTCATCAACAAATGTTTCAAGAATAAACAGACAGCCCTATTTGTGGCACAAGATGCTTGAAGGACTGAAACCAAAAAGGTTTAAAGCTATGTCTGAGCCAAATTGTGCAACCCTGGAAAGTTCTTGAGCTGGGCAGTTCCATCATCTGAGCTGTTCGTTGGAAAACAAATCTGGGAGTAGACATAGGCGATGCTTTGTTTGGAGACTAACCCTGGAGATGGTTTAGGAAGCAAGAGTTCAGAAATTGGGGGGGAGGTGCTAATGGGGTCCTGAACTATGCCAGAGAAAGTGGGGATAAAGTGGAAAGTCAGGCTAGGGGATGGTGCACTAAAGTGTTTAGGAAAGAAGCTTTATTTTAGGATATCTCACCCGGAGCCTCTCCTACCCAGACAGCCCAGAGAACCTCAGAAGCTACCATGGCCTCCTAATCTGACTCTTTAGACAGGATGGACACAGGCAGGAACATCTGCTCCCTAGTCCTTCCCCAATCAGTCCCCTCTGCGTTCCCAGAGTCCACCTGTAGCAGTCACAACGCACGCCACGTACTGACTACCTGCCACCCAGGCTGGGGAAGTAGACGCTTTTGAGATGTCTGCTCAGCTTTGACAGTGAATCCGAAGCCCCAGCTGAAAGGGTGAGTGATAGGAGAGAGGCACTAAAGTTGAATCCTACCTCTTACTGGTTACTTGGGCAAGTTACTTAGCCTTGCAGGGCCTTTCCTGCCTATGTGAATGAAAACTGCTCAGTTGTGTCCAACTTTTTGTGACCTCATGGACTGTAGCCCGCTAGGCTTCTCTGTTCATGGAATCCTCCAGGCAAGAATGCTGGAGTGGATAGCCATTCCCAAACTTTACCATCCAAAAGAAGGAATAGTGGTGTCTGCCTCCCAGGGCTGTAGGCAGAGCTAACTGAGGAGACGCACGGGAAGCCCGTAACAACACTGCTCCGAAGACGGTGTCGTATTTGGTGTCAGCATTTTGCCCTTCATTTCACCCCTCACAGATTGCCAGTGTGCACACCTACTGCCCAGGTGGAAAGAGGACTGAACAAAGTCACCTGTAGGCCTCAGCTCCGGGCGTCAGAGCAGGAAGAGGGCTGAAGAGGTTGTGCTATCCCAGTCTTCAGGTGATGCAATCCGACCTCCCGTTTTATGGACTGGGACATCAGGCCCGGAGAAGGGCTGCCAATTGCTCAGACCCACCAGCACCTTGGGGTGCTTGTGGAGACTCCATTAACCAGAAGGGAGGAGAGGCAAGGCTGCCCAGGGTGTGGCGTGTCCAGCCCTGCTCCCCGCCCCACCCAGCCCCCTAAGCCCCGAGAAAGGCTCCTGGAAGAACAGATCCAAGTGCTGACCTGGGAGGCTGTTTCGTTTCCCTCAGCTTGAGGGGCAAGGTGCCAAAAACCTCCCTAGAAAACTCTCTTCCCAGGAGATCTGCGCTACAACTGACTCAACAGGTCTGACCACCTCCCGTGGGCACTCAGAACTAGAGGCTTTATCCTAATCAACCTCAAACCTTCCTCCCCACACAAATTAATCACCTTCACTAATAACAAGACGGAAGTTCCAGCCATTTTTTAATAAAAATGCACCTTTGTAACAGCTACTCAGTCATTGAGGGTCACAATAGACCAAATAGGGAGAGAATGAGGAGGGATCAGACTGAGCAACGACTCTTTCCGCAGCAAAGTAGATTAACCGAAAAGTCCCTGTCTTTGTCCAGATTGACAAGGATGGTTCATTTTGTGTGTTAACTTGCCTGGGCCATGGGGTGCCCACATATTTGGTTAAACATTATTTGGGGTCTATGAGTGTGTTTCTGGATGAGATTAGCACTTGAATCAGTAGACTGAGTAAAGCAGCTTGCCCTCCCTGAGGTGGATGGGCCTTATCTAAATCCTTTGAAAGCCTGAATAGAACAGAAAGCTGAGTAAGGAAGAATTCACTCTCTCTGCCTGTCTTCAAGCTGGGAAATCAGTCTCCTCCTGCCTCTGGACTCAGGGTCAAGCTGGAATTTATACCATGGGCTCTCCTGATTCCCAAGGCTTCAGATTCAGACAGGAACTTACACCATCAGCTCTAGGTCTCCAGCTTACCCCCTGCAGCTCTTGGGACTTAACCTCCATACATAACCGCATCAGCCAATTCTTTACACACACACATATACATATATGTACACACACATGCATATGTACACACATGTATATGTACACAAACACATATATATGTATATATGTATGCATACATATATTCTATTGGATCTGTTTCCCTGGGGAACCCAGAGCACTACAGTATCATGAAGGACTTTGCATGCACATTCATGTGTAATTCTCACGACAATCTTCAGCAGAGAGAAAGGCAGAGCACTATAGTGGTTTTCGTCTGCTTGGGCTACCACAACAAAATGCCATAGACAAGGTGATCTTGTCAGTAGCAGGTTATTCTTCACAGTTCTGTACAACAGGAAATTCAAGACTGACCTGCAGGCTGGCTTCGCTCACTGTTGGAGCACTCTTCATGGCTTCGTGCCTTCTTGCTATGTTCTCACACAGGGAGAAAGAGCTGCCGGGGGCTCTCTGGTGTCCTTCTCATAGGGCACGAATCCCATCGTGAGTGCCCCACCTTCGTGATTCTGTCCAACCCTAACACCTCTCAGAAGCCCCATCTCTAAAAAGCGTCACATCGATGATCAGACTTCCAGGTAAGAATTTTGGAGGACACGTGCATGCAGTTGATAACAGTTGTCCCCTCATCTCACAAATGAGAACACAGGCTGGGAAAAGGGACGTAACTTGGCAAGTCACCAAGCATATAAAGTACAAGAATCAGAACTCGAAGCAACGTTTCTCCTGCAGATGCCATTCTGGCCTCTACAACCATGGTTTTTTTGTGAGCTGTTTAACATACAGCAAGGACTTCACCTTCAGAAATAGCCAGTAAAGATAGGAAAAGTTAAGTTGCGCTCTCTTGCTAGTTATCTGGGACTACTAATTAAAATGACAAGCCAGACTTCATCTTTCACTCATCAGATGAAAATCAGTAAAAAACAAAAGGCTAATATCTACTGTCAGTGAGGGAGGGGGAATGGCATGCTCTTAAAAACTGCTTGCAGGAATGCACATCAGTGGACTCTTTTGAGGGCAATTTGGCAGAATCCATAACAATTTTAAACATTCATTCTTTTTAATCAAGCAATTTGAGTTCTTGATACCTACCTCAGGGAAATACTTTCACATGGATACAAAGAGGTGTACACTGCTTTTTCAGGAACAATGAAATGTTGGTAGAACCATGTTACCTGTTGGTAGGAAATGGCTAAAAGACCCGGGGAGTATTAAGCCTTTGGCATCTGTGAAACCAACCAAAAATAGGTGGTTGATTTGTATATTCTGACAGAGGTTGGTTTATTCAGTTAAAAAAAAAAAAGTAAACTGTGGGGTATGTATAGCTAAATTCTATTTATGAAATTAAAAAAAAAAAGAGACCATAATGTCTACATTATATGTCTGCTGCTGCTGCTAAGTCACTTCAGTCGTGTCCGACTCTGTGCGACCCCACAGATGGCATCCCACCAGGCTCCCCCGTCCCTGGGATTCTCCAGGCAAGAACACTGGAGTGGGTTACCATTTCCTTCTCCAATGCATGAAAGTGAAAAGTGAAAGTGAAGTCGCTCAGTCGTGTCCAACCCTCAGCGACCCCATGGACTGCAGCCCACCAGGCTCCTCCGTCCATGGGATTTTCCAGGCAAGAGGACTGGAGTGGGGTGCCATTGCCTTCTCCACATTATATGTCTATAAGTGTATAATTTCATTAAAAACATCAAGGACACATATACATGAGGGAAATGGGAGCAAAAACGCTCTTTTGTCCTGAAAATGTATTGATTGAGATTTCACAGACTACATTCATGTTACTGTTTTTATAATTAGAGTAAAGAAATCTATGCATAAAAGCATGGGAAAGAGGTGATTTCCTTCACAGTGTTTCCTTCTTCAAAGAATGATGTCTCCAGGCTGACAAGATAGGGTGATTGCCTCAATATTCTAAACAAGAAAGCAGGGCATCTGAGGGGAGAGGAATCCGAGTCACAAGATAGGTTAGTGACAAAGCCAGGCCTAGGAGCTAAGTCACTGGGCTTCCCTGGTGGCTCAGAGAGTGAAGAATCTGCCTGCAATGCAGGAGACCCAGGATCCATTCCTGGGTTGGGCAGATCCCCTGGAGAAGGGACTGGCAACCTACTCCAGTATTCTTGCCTGGAGAATTCCATGGAGAGAAGAGCCTGGTGGGCTACAGTCCATTGGGTCGCAAAAAGTCAGACACAACTGAGCAACTAGCATTTTCGCTTTCCCACTCCACTTCCAGTGCTCCGTGGGTTGCATCCTTTGCTTCACTCATCTTCCAAAGTCTTCACACCACCTTGCCCATGATGAAAGGAAGCTATCAACCCATCCTTTCAAGAGAACCTCCAACTCTTAAAGAACAATAAGGCTTCAGGATTTTCCTTCTCCCTCTTTGTTTTTAAAGCACTGCCGGGACTGAGGGCAGCGTCCTCAAATCTCTGCTTGAAACGGGCAGGTTCTGTGTTGAGAAGGACTTGTCTGATGTTCCGTCCGATTTCCATTCAAGTAAATCTCGTTTTGCTGATGTCTGTGAAGTCTGACTTTATAGCAGAGAGCTCTCCTAGAACTCTGTCTTTAATAAAAGGGGAAAGAAGTGGAACTACTAATTTAGTTTCTTTAAAAGGCATGTATTTTCATGCACATTAAGTCCATCTGTTGGTGAAATGGATGCCTTTGCACAGTGTATAATTTGATAAAACCCAAAAGAACTCAGAGCTCCCAGCTTGAAGCAGAAATAGAGAAAGTGGCTGGGAACCTGACTCAAGTGGAGAAATCCAAACACTATTTTTAGAACTAAAACCTGATTTAAAAATAAAAAAAATACCCATCAGGGAGACGGATTAGTGTTCTCTGCATAAGTGTCTCTCGGCACATTTGAACTGCTTGAGGGACCAAGATCAAAGGGCCCGGTGTCCCTGCAGCTCTTTTACTGGCAAGGTCTTGTTTGAAGCACCATGCAATGTCTGAGCCCCTCACTTCCTGCCTTCACAACGCCCAGCAGCTCCCCACTAGCTACAGAGAGCTTACAAGCTAGCAGCCACACTTCATTTTGCTAGTGCAAAGAATTCTAAAATTTGAAATGTTGGCATTTCACATTAATCATCAGAAATTTCACAGGAAAAAAAAAATCAGAAGATCTGGCCACATGGGGTCCAAATTCCCACAGAGCTTTAAGGGGTTGAGGCTGAGGAGTGGAGTCACACCCTTAGACAGCGTTCACTTCCTTCCACAATCCCCACCTGTAAATGCCTGACCTCTAGTGACACTTGAGGTCGCAGTACCTGGTCTTGGAAATTATTATCTAAACTTCTCAGAAGGGCATTGAAGACCCTTCACTACTGGCTTGGCTTCTGGCCAGCTCCTCCATCTTCATCCTCTCCCAGTCCCTTACCCATTTATTTAGTCAGGAATACTTCATTGAAAGAGGCTGTGTACCAGGCTGTATGCTAGGCGTGTATGGAGTTGAACAAAATGCATTTATCAGTCAAGGTCCCAAGAGGTATACACATAAACTAGGAAAGCTCAAGCAGTACTGGTTGAAGGATAGAGGAACTTCAAGGAGAGTGTAGCGCTCTGAGCTCAGAAGTTCTGGGACTGACAGTACCTCTAGGCCTGGAGGAAGGAGTTGCTTACTGCAGAGAAGCTACGACCTACAGCTACAGCCAGCCCAAGATAGCTCTGCAGAGCAAGAGTTCGGGGAAAGAGCACCTGTACTCTCTCTCCTCCCTACCTCCAGTCTTCTCTGGGAACTCGAGCCTTGGCCGGAGCCAGAAGCAAAGGGCAAGGAGGCTTCTTGATGCTGTCCACAAAGGTCAGCTTTCCTGCACAGAGAACAGGGCAGGAAAAGGGTAGAGTGGATCAGAGGTGCAAAGAGAATACTGAGCCAGCCTGTTCTGTCCTTCTGGAAACTCAGTCTAGTGAGAAGAAAGACAAGACCCAGGACTTCCCTGGTGGTCCAGTGGTTGGGACTCTGAGCTCCCAATGCAGGGGGTCTAGGGTTCAATCCCTGGTTGGCAAACTGGACCCCAGATGCCACAGTAAGATCCCGCATGTGGGATCCATGTGCTTCAACTAAGACTCAGTTCAGTTCAGTCGCTCAGTTGTGTCTGACTCTTTGCGACCCCAAGGGCTGCAGCATGCCAGGCCTCCCTGTCCATCGCCAACTCTCAGAATTTAGTCAAACTCATGTCCATTGAGTTGGTGATGCCATCCAACTATTTTATCCTCTGTTGTTCCCTTCTCCTCCCGCCTTCAATCTTTCCCAGCATCAGGGTCTTTTCCAATGAGTCAGCTCTTCGCATCAGGTGGCCAAAGTATTGAAGCTTCAGTTTCAGCATCAGTCCTTCCAATGAATATTCAGTACTGGTTTCCTTTAGGATGGACTGGTTGGATCCCCTTGCAGTCCAAGGGACTCTCAAGAGTCTCCTCCAACACCAGAGTTCAAAAGCATCAATTCTTTGGTGCTCAGCTTTCTTTATAGGCCAACTCTCACATCCATACATGACTACTGGAAAAACCATAGCTTTGACCAGATGGACCTTTGTCTGCAAAATAATGTCTCTGCTTTTTAATATGCTGTCTAGGTTGGTCACAGTTTTTCTTCCAAGAAGCAAGCATCTTTTAATTTCAAGACTTGGTACAGTCAAATAAATTTTTAAAAAAGAAAGAAAGATGAGACCAACAAACAATGCCAGTGAAATAGGAGCAGAACTTTGTTAATGAGTATCTTGGTGGCCTATAGGAGCTCAGAGGGGCTAACTACCCAGGCAAAGGCAGTCAGAAGCCTCTCCCTTCCCCCTCGCCCACAAAAACAAACAAACAAAAAAACAGAACAAAACAAAAAACACAGAGATAGAAAGCACTGAAGAACAAGGACATAGATAGAGCTGAGGAGGGAGAGAGATGGCGTGTTCAAAGGGAGGGAGATATCGTCAGTTAGACTTCACAGGCACTACATACTCAATCCGTGGGTTACCCAGTGTTCCCCAAATGTCTCTGGCTCTTTTACACCTACATGCCTGTGCATGGACCCTTCCTCAGCTGGGAGAGCTCCCATTCATCCTTTTGGGGAAGTTGTCGCATCCTCTCTAATCAATTCCACTTCTGGGTGTACCCAATAGAAATGTAAACATATATACACCAAAAGGTACATTAGAATGCTCACAACAACATTATACATTGGGCCAAAGGTTCACTGGGATTCCCCAGTGGCTCAGCAGTAAAGAATCCACCTGCAATGTAGGAGACACATGAGACTCAGGTTCGATCCCTAAATTGGGAAGATTCCCTCGAGGAGGGTATGGCAACCCACTCCAGCGGAGTTGCTGGAAAAATCCCATGGACCGAGGAGCCTGGCTAGCCATGGTCCTTGAAGTCGCAAAGAGTCAGACACGACTGAAGAGACTGAGCTCACATGCATGCAAAGTTCCATCAACAGAGACTGGCTCATTAAGCTATGATATATCCATAGAATAGAACACTATACAGTAACGAGACTCCATGGTTTATAATCATGGGTAGAAATATGAGACAATACACAAATATGATATTGAGTTAAAGAAACCAGACAAAAGTAGTACATCTTTTATTAATAAGATCCCACTGATAAAAAGTTCAAAAACAGGCAAAAATCAATCTGTGATGTAAGAATTCAGGATAGTAGCTTCCCCTTAGTGAGGTGGTGGATGCTGCAGGGTAGCACGAGAAGGAGGGCTCCGTGTTGTTACTGATGTTTCGTGAGCTGGGTGCTGGTCACATGGGTTCCGGAGAATTCATTCAACTGCACACGTATGTGTGCTTTTTGTCACATTATATTTTAAGTCTCCTTCACTGGGAAATCGTCCCAAGTTATTGAATAATAGAAGCTTCATGTCCAAAGAACTCAGAAAACTCTTCTGTAAAACTCATCCAAGACCTCTGAAAACCACCAAGGAAAGACAAGTGACACAAAAAGTTTTTTTTACCATACACCAAAAAACTCAATTTAATCAGGGTAATGGCTGTATAAATGCAAAAATCTTACAACAAAATGCAGTATTATATATGTGTAGTCAGTTTCCATGCAAGTATGGCTGCTACAGTTTTATAGGCATCAGAGATCAATGGGTCCTCCAGCTTTTTCTGAACTCCTATGCCAACCCCGGACAGCCTCTGCTCGTAAAAAGGCTGTAACTCTAGGCTGAGGGGTTCTTGACTTTCTCATCAAGGAGGAGGCCTGTCACTAATATTCCTCTCATGAGCCCCACGTAATGATAGAGGATGAAATTTTTTTAAAGATGGTTACTCTGCCATGACCCATTTGTTTCAATCAAGACATTTATATAGACCTGTCAACCTGACCTTGTGACCAGCATCAGAGAACCGAGGTACCTGCAACGTTGCTGTTGTTGGTGTTCAGTCACAAGTCGTGTCTGACTCTTTTCGACCCCATGAACCGCAGCACGCCAGGCTTCCTCGTCCTTCATTTTCTCCCAAAGGCTGCTCAAACTCACGTCCACTGAGACAGTGATGCCATCCAACCATCTCATCCTTTGTCTTCCCCTTCTCCTCCTGCCCTCAGTCTTTCCCAGCATCAGGGTCTTTTTCAATGAGTTGGCTCTTTGCATCACGTGGCTTCAGCTTCAGCATCAGTTCTTCCAATGAATATTCAGAGCTGTTTTCCTTTAGGAGTCACTGGTTTGAACTCCTTGCTGTCCCAGGAACTTGCAAGAGTCTTCTCCAGCACCACAATTCAAAAGCATCAATTCTTAGCTGCTCAGTCAAAGCTATGGTTTTTCCAGTAGTCGTGTAAGGATGTGAGAGCTGGACCATAAAGAAGACTGAGCTCCAAAGAATTGATACCTCCAGTGGGATGTGTAATTCCAGCTCAAAGCAGATTAATATGATAGTTTAGTTTATCCAGGAATATCCATTGCAGGGGCTCAATGTAGGGTTTCTGTGGTTAATTTTGTGTTGTAGGCATTCACTCAGAGCCCTTATTTCTTTTTCTCACATCTCTCAAGATGGCACCCTCAAGTCAACACCACCATATTAGTTCCCCAGGCTACAGACCAAAGCGACTTTGGGTTTCGTCTACTCAAAGATATTTCCTGGTACTACTTCCTGACTTCTTTTCAATAATCAGCTGAAAATGATATGGTCTTTGTGGTGCTGCATAAGCCAAGTGAAATGAAAGATGATTATTTTAATAACATCAATGTGATGTTAGTCACTCAGTCATGCCCGACTCTTTGCCACCTCATGGACCGTAGCCCACCAGACTCCTCTGTCCATGGAATTCTCCAGGCAAGAATACTGGAGTGGGTTGCCATTCCCTTCTCCAGGGGATATTCCCACGGGTCTCCTGCATTGCCGGCAGATTCTTTACCCTCTGAGTCACCAGGGCAAACACCAGTACTGGCTGCCATTCACGCAGCATCTCGTGTGTGCTACCACTATGCTTGCACCTTACCTGTGTTCCTGAGGGCTGTGAAGTCAGATAGCAGGAGTTCAAATTCCACCTCTGATCCTTACTGGCTCAGTGACCTTAAGTGAGCTGGTTCTTGGACTCTGGGTCCCCATTTTCTTATCTGTAGGATGGGCCTTCTACCATAGTTAGGCCACTGTGTTATTAGAATGATCGAATGCATCTCATCCATGAGAACACATGGCCTAGCGCTTGGCACAGAAGGATTGCTCAGAGAAGAAATTCTGCTTTCTTCACAATAGCCCTTTCAAGAGAGCATCATTATCCCCAAAGGAAAAACTGTGGCTCAGAGACTTGCCCAAGATCACACAACAATTGAATGGCAGATGCAGGATTCTTTTTTTTTTTTTTTTTTTTGGCTGTACTGGATCTTCATTTCCGCATGTGGAATTTCTCTATGATGCACAGGCTCCTTTTTTTGTGACATGTGGGTTTCTCTAGCAGCAGCAGCACATGGTCTTAGTTGCTTCACAGCATATGGGATCTTAGTTCCCAGACCAGGGATCAAACCCACATCCCCTGCCTTGGAAGGTGGATTCTTTATACCACACCAGGGAAGTCCCATATCCCATATCCAGGATCTTTAACCCTTGCCCTTGACATCAAAGTCTGATCTCTTTCCACTAGTAAACCTCAGCTGAATGCCTCAGTAGTTGCTTCCAATCCCTCATAAACATAGAGTATTTTTGAGATAAAGGATATGTTGAATATTTTACTTGATTATTTTAAACAGCAAAATTAGGTAAGACTTTTGCCTTTGTCATAAAAAAACATTTTTCCAATTTCATTGTTTACGGATTCAGGATTTTGATTATTTTAGTTGGTAAGTTCTGTCCAACTCTTTTGCGACTGCATGGACTGTAGCCCTGCCAGGCTCTTCTGTCCATGGGATTTCCCAGGCAAGAATACTGGAGTGAGTGCCATTTCCTTCTCCAGGAGATTTTCCCGACTCAGGAATCAAGCTTGTGTGTCTTGCATTGCCAGACAGGTTCTTTACCATTGCGCCTCCTGGGAAGCCCTAATTTTGTGAATGTTGCCAATTTTGTTTCAGTCTTTAGCAAAAGCCTAAGGGAACCCTGGCCAAGCCACGTGATCTTGGACATCCTGTTCCCTCTCAACTGGGCCTTGGTTTCCCTTTATATAGAACCGGATAGTGAACGGAGGCTCCTGCAGTTCCTGCAGCCTTGACAGTGGAAATCTCACTCTTGATGTCATTCCAGGGCCTTTTACACACGTGAGCAGCTGGGCTTCCAACTGCCCTGTCTGTCTGATTCTTGCTCTTTTCTTCCTGAACTGTGTCAGAGGGGAAAATAAAAAAAAAAAAAGAAGAAGAATCCAACATCTGTTTTCACACCATGGCTGGGAACTCATTCCTCAAACATTTTTCATACTTGACCAGAAGAGCATTTCATCACGAGTAAGAGGATCCGTCCCTTGCTTCCTGGCCTCCTCTGCAATTTGCTGATAAGACAGTAACGAATGTGCTGATGTGCATTTCCAGAAACCCATGCTTCTCCCAGGCCAGGCCTGCTGCCTTCTCAGAGGCAGGTGCCAGATCCTGGGGCCTGCAAGGCCCTCCCAGGCAAGCTGGCCAAGCTGCTGTCCTTGGGCTCCCCTCTCTCCCCGCCAGCACCTCCTCAAGGCCCAGAAGGCAGGGATTGACCACTGACATAGTCACCAGTCAAACATCCTTCTCTCTGGCTTCCCTGGTACCCAGCCCAGAAGGGGAAGAAGGACCCTTTCTGCCAGCTTCTCCATCTCCAGGCTTGGAAAGAGCTAGATACACCCTCAATCCCACCAAGGGCTCAGGGGAATCTCTACCACTCACTCCCAGGGTGACCTGGGATAAGACTCTTAACATCTTTGGTACCTCCATAATAGCTAATATTTCTAGAGCACGTACTGTCCTCGGTAGTGTCCTAGTTAATTTTTATAGGAATCAGCTCATATTTAAACTACCCAACAACCTCACATCATGTGTGATTGTATTGTCACCCTACTTCACAAGTGTGGAAACTAAGCCTTCAAGAGGTTACACAGTTCACCTAAGAGCACACACAGTCAGGACTTGAACCCAGGCCCCCCATTTCCTGAAGGGCTCACTCTTACCAGTAACCAAGCACTTACTTTCCTCCAGTGCTGTGGTCTTAGGACTCCTTGACAGCTTTCAAAATCACCAAGGATCCCAAAGAGCTTTTGATTCTGTGGGTTAGGTGAATCACCATATTAAAAATTAAAACTGGAAACAAATTTAAAGCCCAAGAATACACAACACATGTTCCATTAGTCATCAGAGCCATTAGTTATCAGGCATCAAGGGACCTCCAAAAAACTCTACTGTATACCCATGACAGAACGGAGGTGAGAAAAGTAAATGACATCTTAGTATTATTACAAAAATAGTTTTGACCTGGTGGACCCCCTGAAAGGCTCTCAGAGACTCCTAAGGGTCCCCAGACCACACCTAAGAACTGACATGCTACACTGCCTCCTTAACTTTCTAGAACATGCACCCAAGGATGCCTCCCTTCCTTCCCCCCAACGGAGTGTTGATTCATCAACAAATATCAACAGAGCAGTGACTGCTGTATGACCCTCAGTGCTAGCCCTGGGAGGCAGCAGGAATTAGCAAGCACATCCCCACTCTGTAAAGCTCCCCATTCACTGAAGGATGCAGACATCCAGCAGAAAATCTGTCTAATAAGTAATTTTAAGCTATCAAAACCATTGTTCAGTTGCTCAGTCATGTCCAACTCTTTGCTACTCCATGGCCTACTGCAAGCTAGGGTTCCCTGTCCTTCATCATCTTCCAGAGTTTGGTCAAATTCATGTCCATTGAGTCAGTGATGCCATCTAATCATCTCATCCTTTGTCGTCCCCTTTGCCTCCTGCCTTCAATCTTTCCCGCATCAGGGTCTTTTCAAATGAGTCAACTCTTTGCATCAGGTGGCCAAAGGATTGGAGCTTCACCTTCAGCATCAGTCCTTCCACTGAATATTCAGGGTTGGTTTCCTTTAGGGTGGACTGGTCTGATCTCTTTGCAGTCCAAGGGACCTAGTAATCAAAATTACTAGGAAACAACTAGATGCAACTGGACCATAAACCAGAAACACTATGCTGTTTGACGGGTCAGGGGAGAGTTTTCTGAGGAAGCGGCCAGTCTTGCTGAGACCTTAAAAACTGAAACTGCTTTGTAGGATGACCCCACTGGTGGTGTCCTTTAATGCGGGTTCCTGCATCATAGCATCTGCTCTTCCCACTCCTTCTGTTAAACATTTTCAGCCCAAAGACATTCACCCTTGAGCAGCTCTCTATTTCAGCTCAGAAACTTCTCCCCAGCATTAAGGGCCAACACAACAGCTCCACAGATCACATGAAATGAGTGAAATTGGTGGCCAGGGAGACAAGAGGCAACTCAGGGAGGGAAAAGACCTCTGGCTTTGGGCTCCAGCCCCGTCCCAGGCTCAGCCTTTCCTATTCACATGACCCCAGTTAAGCCCCTGTTCTGGATTCTTAGCATCCCCAGCTGGACCCACAAAGAACAATAATACCTCCATGACGTGGTTAGAGTGATAACCCAGTAAGGCAATGTGTGCAAAAACACCTTATGAGTGCACAGTATGTACAGAAACTCACAAGCATGTGAGTACAGCAATATTGACGATCTTTAAATTAGAATCTAACTGTCAGACACAGTGGACGAAGCAGCTTTGTCTCTGTTACATGTTGAACTCCACGCTTAAGTATAGAGCACGTCACAGAAAGTCTATAATTTAAAATATAGATTCTTTGAAGGACGCATAGTGGTTTTTGTCCTTTTTCCTAAATGCAGAGCTACAAATGCAAAAAAGCAGCTGTAATTTCTTCAAGACAGAAGTCCTGGTGATTCAAAGCTTGCTGTTGCTCAGCTTGTTTATCTTTTAAAACTGAACTTTCTCATAAGATCTGCTAGGGCATTTGGAGCCAGGCACTGTATCTCATCTCAGCTCTGGATCAGTGATCACAGGAGGCTTTTGAATAAGTTTCTTCTCTTGTTTCGGCCACAATTTTCACATCTATGAAATGCGTGGGGAGGCTGTGGGAGACTATCAATATTTCTCAATTATTGCTTTGACTGTATCAGTACTTTTTCTCTATGAGGGCTGATTTCAGGAATTGTAGTCTTAAGAGAAAGTAACTTAGTGAAAAGATGAATCACATTTCAATTCTCTTTTTATCCTTCAGATTACAAAGAGAAATTCTCATCTTGGGGCTTGCAGGTCCCCAACTCTTGACATTTGGCACTTTCCTCTTTCACTGAGAACGTGTTTCAGGACCAGGGGTCAGCAGACAAGAATGTTCAGCTAGAATTTCATTTCATTATTTGTTATGATTCTGCATACACCTTGGTTAACTTCTACTTCAGCAAGTAACTCTTTTGGTTTTCATAGATCGTCATGTTGTAAAGTTTCCTCTGTAAATAAATTCATCTTAGTCTTAAAAAGTGAGTTAGTTTAAAAAATAAAAAGTATGGGAGACGTTACAGGAAGCCCGTGGCGACAGCAGCGATGCTGGCCGTGTCACCCAAGTGAGGGGACTCTGTGTGCTCACGTCTGAGGTCACCTTGCTTACTAAGCTAAGTCACAGCTCCCACTCGGTGGCTTTGAGTGGGTTGGTCATGGGAGGGCCTCCCCATCTGGCATTCCTCTATTATCCCGGCTCCCTGTGTGCTGATCTTGTCCTAAACAGACTCTGGGTGAGGGAAAGAGAGATCCGTGTGGCTCAATTACGCTGCAGGTAGAAGAACAGCAGGTAGATCCTCCAAGAATAATCCTACTTACAATGCAAGAGGGCCCTGGGCATGATTTTAGCCATATTCAGAAGAAATTATCAGAATCTTGAGCTCTCCATGACTTAAGAGCTTACAAGGTGCTTCCTTGCATCTCAGCCCAGGATTCTCACCACAATTAAGATATTATTTCTGACTTCATTTTGCAGGATAGGGAAACAGAGGCTTAAGAAGTCACACAGCTAGAAAGTAGTTGGAGTGAGGACCTTAATCCTGCCTCTTGTGTCACCAAAGTTCATACTCTTTCAATTACAAATGAGATTAAAGGTTTGGAAACAAATCAGGAAGATGAACCCAGATATTTTTATGGCTATGAATATCTCATTCTATGAATGTGCTAAATAGTCCCCTACTTTGGAAACTATCTTGAATCCAATAAAGAAAAAATCCTGTGGCTAAACCTTGTGTACATCTATAATATGTTTATAAGATTTATTTTTGGTCATTCAATTGTGTCCAGCTCTTTGAGACCACATGGACTGCAGCACGCCAGGCTTCTCTGTCCTTCACCATCTCCTGGAGCTTGCTCAAATTCAGGTCCATTGAGTCAATGGCACCATCCAACCATCTCATTCTGTCATCCCCATCTCCTCCTGCCATCAGTCTTTACCAGCATCAGGGTCTTTTCAAATGAGTCAGCTCTCCACATCAGGTGGCTAAAGTATTGGAGCTTCAACTTCAGCATCAATCCCTCTAATGAATATTCAGGATTGATTTCCTTTAAGATTGACTGGTTTGATCTCCTTGCTGTCCAAGGGACTCTTAAAGAGTCTTCTCCAGCGCCACAGTTTGAAAGCATCAGTTCTTCAGCGCTCAGCCTTCTTCATGTCCAACTCTCACATCCATACATGACTACTGGAAAAACCACAGCTTTGACTATATGGACCTTTGTTGGCAAAGTAATGTCTCTGCTTTTTAATATGCTACCTAGGTTTATTATAGCTTTTCTTCCAAGGAGCAAGCGTCTTTTAATTTCTTGGCTGCAATCACCATCTGCAGTGATTTTGGAGCCCAAGAAAATAAAGTCTGTCACTGTTTCCATCAGCAGGCAGATTCTTAACCACTGGACCACCAGGAACTCCATTACCTTCATTTTCAGTAACTCCTCCCTCTCCTTACATCCCTGCCAACCCCATCGTTGATCCTATCCTTGGGAAAGCAGACGTGCAGAAGACAACCATCTCCATGGCAACCAGAGGTGATGTTACTGACATGTTTATAAAAGAATGTAACCCAGCTTATAAGAAGAGAACAGCAAAGCTTAAAGAGATACCTCATACCTGTCTTTACACAAAAAGTCACTGGAAAGATTAAGTTCTTATTATAGATTTCCCAACCTAGACAGCATATTAAAAAGCAGAGACATTATTTTGCAGACAAAGGTCCGTCTAGTCAAAACTATGGTTTTTCCAGGAGTCACATATGGGTGTGAGAGTTGGAACTATAAAGAAAGCTGAGCGCCAAAGAATTGATGCTTTTGAACTGTGGTGTTGAAGAAAACTCTTGAGAGTCTCTTGGACTGCAAGGGGATCCAACCAGTCCATCCTAAAGGACATCAGTCCTGAATATTCTTTGGAAGGACTGATGCTGAAGCTGAAACTCCAATACTTTGGCCACCTGATGCGAAGAGCTGACTCATTGGAAAAGACCCTGATGCTGGGAAAGACTGAAGACAGGAGGAGAGGGGGACGACAGAGGATGAGATGGTTGGATGGCATCACCGACATGATGGACATAAGTTTGTATAAATTCTCGTAGTTGGTGATGGACAGGAAGGCCTGGCATGCTGCAGTCCAAGGGGTTGTAAAGAGTTGGACATGACTAAGCAACTGAACTGAGTGATTAGATTTCCTTTAGTGATGATTATTTTAAATTAGAAAGAAAATGCTCATTTTTCATCTTGGGTGGGTATCTAGTTAAGATAAATTTCACTTCGCTGAAAATGAAGGAAGTTAAAATTCCTCCAAACTGATTATTGCATGAAAATGAATCTGTAAACACAGAATGGCATTGCATCAAGGAAAGTATTGGAAGTGCATGTCTTAATACACTAGGGTGGCTCACAAATATATTTTATTTCACATGTCTTCCAGCAAAAGGAGGACTTGCACATTTTAACCTTGACCTCCCTTTACATCCCATTTCCCATCCTTTCAGCTGGATTGACTTACCCACACATCACACTCCCAATGATCGGTTAAAGTGAGCTGTAGGCAGAGCTGATGTGAGAGTTCATAGAGGAGCCCCAACCTCTATGTGACCTCTGCATGCTCTCTCCCCTTCTGAACTCCTGGCTCCATTCACGGCTCTCTTCTGCTGGTCCTCACAGCTGGTGGTACCCTTCCTGACTGTCCAGGGAATAGCTTCTAGCTTGGTAAAGTTCTGGTAGCTGCAGATGTCCCGGTCCTCCTAATCTCCACCCCACAACCCCACCCAAGCTCTCAATAGAGTGAAGATGAGTAGATGTCAACACGTGCCTGGTTTCATCTTTGGAGCAGGAGAAATAAGATGGAGCTGTGTGTGGGCATCTCACTAAATCATCACATGTATGCGTCTGAACCAAGTTGTTGTTTGGGCCTGTGTCTGCCTTCAGTCTCCTTTAGTACAATCCTGATCACAGAGAATTAAAAGTTAAAAAATATTTCTCCCAAACCTGCTAGCAATGTAGAGCTTGTCTTCTAGAACTTCTGACATTTTGTTCAGCTTCTATTTCCCTGCACTAAACTCCTTTTCTGCTTAAACTAGCTAGAATGTTTTCCACTGCCTACACCAGAAACCTGACCAATATACTTCCTCTCCAGTAACTGATGCTTACGGTGGGTTTTAGTTTTATAAAGCACTGTTTCAGAATTTTTCTTTCTTTGGAGCCTCATTAAACTTCTAGAATAGACTATGCATGTCACTAGACCCATTTTTCCATATGATTAAGCTGAGGCTTGAGACTCACTCAATATCTCATTTTGAGAAGCAGTAGAACAATGCAAACCCAGATTTTCTGATTCCAGATCCCAAGCTCCTCCCGCCATACCACACAACCTCAGAACCCAGCAGTCTCAGACGGGGTGTCTTTGACATAAAGGTTTTCCTTCTGATGGCACTACAGACACAATTAACATGTAACGGAGTTGGCTGGCCAGCCAAACTTGCACAAGGACCACAGTGGAGACCAGCATGGAAGCTCCAGCCCCACACTGCCTTATACCAGTTGTGTGATATTACTCAATTTATTTCAAATTTTTTGATTCTCAGTTTCCTCATCTGTAAATTGGAGATCATAATACTCCCCTCTTGTTGGAGATCATAATACTCCCCTCTTAAGGCTAACATTGGAGAAGGCAATGGCACCCCACTCCAGTACTCTTGCCTGGAAAATTCCACGGACAGAGGAGCCTGGTGGGCTGCAGTCCAGTGGGTTGCTAAGAGTCAGACACAACTGAGCAACTTCACTTTAACTTTTCACTTTTATGCATTGGAGAAGGAAATGGCAACCCACTCCAGTGTTCTTGCCTGGAGAATCCCAGGGATGGAGGAGCCTGGTGGACTGCCATCTATGGGGTCGCACAGAGTCAGACATGACTGAAGCGACTTAGCAGCAGCAGCAGCAAGGCTAACATGATGGCTAAAAAATAATGGCTATGAAGTGCTTACCACAGTGCCTGACACAAAATAAACATCCAATAACTCAATTACCTCTCATGAGTAGGGCCTTGTACTGAAGTAGTCAGTAAAAAAGAGGCATAGGCCATGGGAGAATGCTGAGTGAGAAGACTTGAACTTCACTCCCCTCGGAAGCCTCCCCTGGCTCTCCCAGGTAGACTCAGGGTTTGATCCCACAGTATCTTATTTGTGTCCCTGTTAAGTCGTCAGTCATAATGAACAGTCATGGACCATTTGCATGTCCATCTCCCCAGCAGACTGTGGGAGCAGGCACTAGTCCTCTGGTCTTTATATTTGTAGGTATGGACCGTGCCTGACATGAAGCAGGCACTTGCTCATTAAATGTGGTTGAGTCAGTGAATGAACAAATGAATAAATGAATGTTACATCACTGTGAAACTTTAAGTCAACATCACTCATCAGAAGGAAGGTGTTGGTGGCCTTACTGATAGGGATCCTTTCAGCCCTGATTTTTAAATCCTTTCCCAGTTCTCTCAATTTTATCAAACTGATTAAAAGAGACTGTTGTTTCCTAAGGAATGCAAAACCTTAAAACTTATATGCTTGGTACAGTTTATAAGAATAATTATTATCATGAATCAATACCTCCAATCCAAGGTTACAATTAAAAAAAAAAAATAGCTGCCTAATGAAGTATTCATAGGATGCTAATTGATGAAATTAAATCTTCTTCCTTCCCTGCATCCCTTTAACCTCTTTCCATTTTCAGTTCATACCTCTGTAAAGTAAAATATATAAATAATAGCATTTATTGAGCACTTACTATGATGGGCTAGTCAATATTCCAAGAACTTAACCGTGATTGATTTCTTCAGTCTCACTGGCAGATTTCATTATTGCCACGATTATAGAAATGAGGAAACTCTGGCACAAAGAGGTTAAACAGCTTGCCTTAGGTCACGCAGATAGGAAGTGGCCCTTCGGAGCTGAGAACCCATAGCCCATGAGTCCACTCTGGTTTTAACCTCTACACAATACAGTTTCTCTTTTCCTCAACATTTAAAAATAGCAGGTATTAAGAAGTTAACCAGTTACGAAATCCTTCCTTGCTATTTGGTCTCACTGACTTTAGCTTTTATAAGACTGCCCTTAGTATCTCTAATGGAAAGTTCTGTTTTTACTCAGGGAAAGAGGCAAAAGGTGTGTTAACCCCATTAGCACCTCTGATGGAAACTCAGCTCCGGTCTGGCCATCATTCTGGCCAGGAACCATATCCCAGGAAACTCTGTCCTCACGACGAGGGGCAGGCCAATGATCAGGTGGGTTTGAGTGCTTCCCTTAGGGATTCCTCACCCCTCACCCAGCTTTGAGGAGAGGACAAGGAGGGAGAGTAAAACATGCCGACTTTTGCCAAGTTCCTGTCTCACAAGATCTATATTAGCTTCCCCATATGATAGGTGAGGGAGTTGAGCTCAGAGAGGTTGAGTGACTTACCCACGGTCACACAGAGCAGGCTGTGGCGCTGACTGTGGACCCCCTTTCTGTCTGATACCAGAGCCCAAGTCTGCCATCAACAGAGCCAAGGGACACGTTCCTCAGCCTCTTGATTGACCAGGTGCCTGGAGGCCTCATAGGACGTGGCTGCCCCTGGGATTCTGTCCATCTTTCCATGGACTTGAGGCTGGGTGGTCGGCACAGTTAGTGTGGGAAGAAAATTGCTCCAGCTGAGGTGTGGATGAGGGGCAGTGTTCACAGGACCAAGGCCAGCCAGGAGCACAGCATCTCCTGTCCCTTTGCCTTACTGCCACCATCACCCACTCCAGGATCAGGGCAGGAGAGAAGATGCAGGAATGCTGTGTGTGCTTCTGTGGTGACCCTGCAGAGAAAGATGCTTGACCTATCCTTTTGAACCCCAGGTCCGTGTTGCTCAGGCACCTCCTGAGTGTGGACAGTTCATTCCTACCATTGAAAACTTTTGAGGCCATTAGATGAAAGCTCCAAATTCAGAGTCCCCCTAAGAAAATAAAATAAACACTAGTGTTCAGACCTGGTAGAAGGAGAATGGAGAGAGGGAAAAGAACCAGATGATATTCCCTTAAAAAAACTAAAAATCCCTCAGTAATGTCTTCCCCCAGATTTCCAATGCCATCTCCACGGAAATCACCCACTGTTGCCTTGGGGAAGTGACTTGACCTCTTCTGTAGAAGGGTGTTAATAACACCCATCACAGGGTGTGGTGGATTTAACAAAGTACCCAGTATACAATAGGCGCTCAATAAATGGTAGCTCCCTTCTCTGTGGAAACAAGGCCTAATTGGAAAGAAGTCACAAAGCCTAAAGAAAGACCTGGGGATGAGAAAGTTGGAGCCAAAAAGAGGTTGGATGAACAGGACTCCTCTGAGCCGGTAGCCATGACAATGCTAAGATAAGGAAGATGACGAAGCCATGATACTGACAAGGCATCTCTGCCTGCAGCATCCCCGAGTAGACAGTTGCTGACTTGTTTCCCTGGAAAATGGCTCTGTCACCTGTTGCTCTCAGTGAGATTGAGAAGTCACTCCAGTGATAGCTGGGGGCTGAGAATAAGAAAGCAACCCCGACCCCCATCAATCCCAGTCTATAGTGTACAGAAAGAGGGAGTACTCTGGAGTCAACCTGGGTTCCCACCCCTGCCCTCCAGCTTCCTAAGTTAGGACTTCTATAGTCTCAGGCGAGTCAGCTCACACCTCCAAGTCTTAGATGCCCCATCTGAAAAGGGTATAAAAATACTCCATACCTCAAAATGTCACTGAGAGGATTAAATTGAATGAGGAAATTACATAAAGGGCTGTGCGTGCTTCCTTAGAAAGCACTCAGAGTTTGCTTTGTTGTCCTTATTATGGGTTGAGGATGGCTGCAGGGTCCTGTGAAAGTGAAAGTGAAAATCGCTCAGTCATGTCCGACTCTTTGCGATTGTATAGTCCATGGAATTCTCCAGGCCAGAATACTGGAGTGGGTAGACTTTCCGTGCTCCAGGGGAACTTCCCAACCCAGAGATTGAACCCAGGTCTCTCGCATTGCAGGTGGATTCTTTACCAGCTTAGCCACAAGGGAAGCCCAAGAATACTGGAGTGGGTAGCCTATCCCTTCTCCAGTGGATCTTCCTGACCCAGGAATTGAACTGGGGTCTCCTGCATTGCAGGTGGATTCTTTACCAACTGTGTTAGCAGGGTCCCTTAATGCAACTCTTTTCACGCTGTTCAAAAAGTCTCTCCAACAGAATCCTACATTGTCCACATCAAGTGAATGCTGCCAAACAAACAGGTTGGTGGCACTTGTTGCCACGCAGAGGACCACTGTGAGCCTCAGTTTCCTCATCTGTAACCCAAGCATGCTCTGGACACTGCAGGGTTGTTGGAAGGCTTTCACAAGGGAATGAGTGGGTGGGACGTGACCAGCCCCAGCCCTGGCACAGAGGAAGGCTCCAGAAATGGGAGTTCCCTTTCTTTCTTTTCCTGCTCCCCCACCCCAGGGAAATTCAGAAAGCCAGGTTAAGGACCCCCTGGGGCTCCTCTGGCCACCTGACCGGAAGGGGAGGCACAGCTGGGAGGGAGAGCAGGAAAAGGGTGGTGTGGTGTAAAGTAGGTCAGCTTCTTTCCCCTGTGGGATCCAGCAATTTGGAAGTAGACTCCGGTTGGTAGAGCTGGGGGTGGCCCTTCCCAGGACAATGGCAGGATGCAGACCTGTGCTCACCAGCTCGGGCATGCAGGCCTTTGCACACAGAGGGCCTGCAGCCTCAGTATCAAGTGAGGGAGCCCCTGGTGTGGCCCCAGGAATGTGGGAGTCCTGGGAGATCTGGCCAAGAAACAGGAAAGGAGGCTCTGGGCTCCCTGTAGCATTGATGTGAGGAGCTTCCTACCCACCGTGTTCCCTCCTTCTTACTCTGGGCTTGAGCTCATGTTTGGATTCCTGGTGTCTCCTCAAAGTTCTTTGCCAGACTCTGGACTTCCCTGATCGTTGAGAATCTGTCTGCAGGTGCAGAGGACACAGGTTTGATCCCTGGTCCAGGAAGATTCCATATACCATGGAGCAACAGGTCCCACTCATCACAACTACTAGAGTCCAGGCACAGCAAAAAAAGCCACCACGTGGTGCACTGGGACGACCCAGAGGGGAGGGAGGAGGGAGGAGGGTTCAGGATGGGGAACACATGTATAACTGTGGCGGATTCATTTTGATATTTGGCAAAACTAATACAATATTGTAAAGTTTAAAAATAAAATAAAATTAAAAAAAATAATAATAAATAAATAAATCAGGAAAAAAAAAAAGAAAAGCCACCACAATGAGAATCCCATGCACTGCAGCTAGAGAGTAGCCCCTGCTCGCCACAACTAGAGAAGGCCCAGCCACAGCAAGGAAGATCCAGCACAAACAAAAAAAAAATAAGTAAATAAATAATATTTTCTTAAAAATCTAAGGTCTTTAAAAAAATTTTTTTAAAAAGGTCTTTGCCAGACTCTATGCTGATACTGATGTTAATATAATAAGCTGCCATTTCTTTCACTGAGCACCTGCTGTGTGCCAGGCCTGCTGTGAAGGACAGTCAGTCCTTCTTCTTAGAGTCCATGTCTTCAGATTTACCTACTCTGCTAAAATTTATTTGTAATCCCTGCAAATCAATACTTGCTGACTTTTTTGCACTTTCACCGTCACTCACAGACAAGCAGAGAACAGCAAAAAATTCGAGTTACACGAGGGACATACACTGAGGTCGAACAAGATAAACTCCGCCTTCTGGTTTTAATCCTCATAGCGCTACAGGTATCCTTTTCAGGTCCATGTACTACAATGCTTTCCACACTTGGCTAGCTTTTCCTTGGTAGTTTTGCTTTTTGAAATGGCCTTCAAGCACAGTGCCCAAGTGCTACCTGGTATTCCCAAGCACAAGAAGCTATGATGTGCTGAATGGGGAAAATACATAGTTTAGACAAGCTTTGCTCAAACACGAGTTCTGGGGCTGTTGGACTTGATGTCAATGTTAATGAATCAACACTGTATATTAAATGAGGTGTCTCTAAACAGAAACACAGGTACAACAAGGTTGTATGTTGATTGGCTGATGAAAATGTTGTAACCAGAGGCTTACAGGGATCTCACCCCATATTTCTTCAGGGAGCAACAGCTCAGTTTTCATGATTCGGTACCAGGGCCTCCTCACTCTGAGCTCTCACTCTGGCCTTTACCTGCCCCACCTCTAAGACTCTAAAAGGTTTACTCTCTGGTGGCTGACATGCAATGGAGAGCTCTTAGGGACAGGGCGGCATGGTGCTTGCAGCTCTATAATCCTTACCCTACCTTTTCCTAGAAGCAGGTTCTCATTCTGCTTGCTTATTAGAGGAATTATTAGTTCTCTACTGCTCTGTAACAAATTACCACAGAATTAGCAGCTTAAAGCAAACACACACAATTATCTGATAGTTTCCATGGGTCCCAGCATGACTCAGTTCTGCCCAGGGTCTTACAAGGCTTCTGTGAGGGGGCCCTCTGGGCTACATTCTCATCTGGAAGTTTGACTGGAGAAGATGCTGCTTCCAAGCTCATTCAGATTGTTGGCAGAATCCATTTCCTTGAGAGTAGATGACTGAGAACCCCAGCTTCCATGGGTTGGAGGCCAACACAGATCCCAGAAGCTGCCCACAGCTCCCTGGCACGTGGCCCTCTCCACAGGAAGTTCACAATAAAGCAGTCTGCCTCCTCAAGACCGCAGAAGGATCTCTCCCTCTAGTTCACTAAGATGGAGTCATATATGTGCAGCACAATCATGGGAGTGACACCCCATCACCACCGACAAATGATGGAGAGATCTGTTATTTGTATTTCCATTACTATCATCATCTATAATAATTATTATTATTTATCATTATCATACATTCAATATTCTAAAAGAGAGTACTAAGATGTCATTTACCTTTCACATAAAAACCTTCCGTTATACCCGGTGCCTCTGGAGTAAAATCCAAGTTCCCAAGCCTGCCATTCATGACCCCTGTTGTCCTCCTGGCTTTCTCTCTGTCCACTCCTGGCTCTTCCTCAGTTGTATCCAACTTCCTCTCTGTGTCCTTTCAGCCCCTGCAGCCCCCTGCCTGGCCTGCCCTTTGCTTTCCTCTCAGTCAGCAATATGTGCACATCTTGCAAACCCATCGGGAAGACGACCTTGACCCTTCCAGGATTGTCAGCCTCTCTCTTCTCTGGACTCCAGAGCTCTGTGTACGTGCCTCTTTATACTGTGGTCATGCTGCATCGTATAATGTCATCAGTGGGTTCCAGTTCATCTCCAAACTCCAGGGTTGGGCACACATCAGTTCTTGATAAATCATGCTGACTGAATACACCATCAATATGATTAGCAACTTTTTTGACAGCCCCTTATGTGCAAACTATATTAAGCTGATACAGGCAAATCTGGAATAAAGACATTGGGCAAAAGGGCAGAGACAACCAGCTGGGTGACCCGAGCAGGCCCAAGGCAGTTCAGGACAGGATGTCTTCTTCTTATAGACTGATAGGTTTCAGAAAGAAGCCACAGAGCCTCTGAAGAGCCCTGGGCTCAGCACTTCCCGTATTCACGACTGTTATTCTCAGCGCTCCCCTTCCCCAGAGCCTGCTTCCATATTTTCAGGTCTTTGAATGTTGCAGCCAAACCACTGGTGTGTTTCTGAAAGCAGAACCAAAACACCCCACCAGCCACCGCTCCTCACTGACTTCCTGCTCCTGGGGCTCCAATCCTGGCTTCCTGCCTGCTGGTGGGCTCCCTGCTTCCTGGGCCTGGGAGCAGGTCCATTTTCTGTGCACTGGCCGGGCACCACGCCTGCTTCCACTCTGTACCTCCAGCCTCCCACCTCCTCCAACCAGGCTCCTGGGACCCCTGCTCGCACCCAGAAGCCCTGCTCTCCTCTGCTCCCTTCCTGTGGAACCACTTCCCCATTTGAATACTTTATGTCCTTCCTCCCTTTCTTCTGGGGAAACCTGGTCCAAAAGCCAGCAGTGACTGCTGTGGGTTAAAGGCCAGGATGAAGAAACTGAAGGCACTACCATGTCTGTCTCCATAACTCGTTAGCCAGGAAGGGGCCACAAAGGTAGCACAAGCTGGCCAAGCAAAGAGGCCATTAGAAATGGCCGTACCAGCCAGCTCCTGGGAAGGAGACACCAGGAAAAACCAAAGCCCACCAAGATCTGGAGGTTGGGTTTCAGTTTCTCATGAAGCTGAAGGGATATGAAATAAAGCTCATTTTAATAGATGATGGCTCTCGATTTTCTATCTGAAATCTAAAAGCAAGACTGAGTAAAGACAAGGTGGCAGGTTTGTGGCCCAAGGCAAGCCAGGTGAAACCTTAGAAGGCTGAGTTTCTCCTAACAACAAGAAGCATAAAATCTTCCCCTTGGGATGAGTGAGAGAATCAAATGAGATAATATTATATTTAAAGTGACTAGCACAGCATATAAGATGGAGAAGTCTCGCCAAACAAAGCCAATGACCTTCTCCTTTAAAATTGCTGTTGCTCCCTTTGGTGGAGGCCCGGGAGGCTGTCTGGCTCTCAGCCGCCCTGGCTGGAACACACTCAGTACCTTCAGGGCGCTGCCCACAGAGGCTGCGGCAGGCCGGCCAGCCGCTGGTCCCACCAGGGTGGTGGTAAGTGGCCTGGAGCCAGCGTCCTCAGCAACTTCAGGAGCTGCCGAGAAGGGGTGACTTTGATGTGAAGCCAAAGGAAGATGTCTTGCAATTATCTAAATTATTCAAGGCCTCCACAAAACTCAAAGAGCTGCAGGTCACTTGCAAATTTAAAATTCCCCGCCTACTGCTCCCTGTCACACCAGCCAGATTTTCAGCACCCGTCAGGTCCTGTCGTCTCACACCTCAGTGCCTCTGCATGAGCTTGAGTCTCTGCTTAGGATTCTCTTCCCCCATCTGTGTAGCTGCCCAGAAAATTCCCCGTCATTCTTCAGATCTCAGCCCTGTGGCCCCTCTTCCAGGAAGCCATCTCTGCCAGTCCCTCACTGTTGACCACACCATGTGGCCTGTGAGATCGTAGTTCTCCCAACCAGGGATCGAACCCATGCCCCCTGCAGTGGAAGGGAGGAGTCTTAACCAAGGACCACCATAGAAGCCCGACCTCCCTGGTGCTTTCTACATGTGGCGTTTGCTACTCTCAATCGTCTGTGTGCCTGGGTTCACTCTGACAGCTCACCCAGGACAGGGGCCAGGCCCTGCTTATATTCACACCTACTGCTCATTCAACACCTACTGCCGAGACGTTCTCAACCAGTGTTTGTTGAAATGCACGTCTGCAGTCATGTGGCTGTGGAAAGAACCAAACCTTTAAAATGAAAAGGCCTCTTTTTTTTTTTAATTTTATTTTATTTTTAAACTTTACAATATTGTATTGGTTCTGCCATATATCGAAATGAATCCGTCACGGGCATACACGTGTTCCCCATCCTGAACCCTTCTCCCTCCTCCCTCCCCATACCATCCCTCTGGGTCGTTCCAGTGCACCAGCCCCAAGCATCCAGTATCGTGCATCGAACCTGGACTGGCAACTCATTTCATATATGATATTGTACATATTTCAATGCCATTCTCCCAAAGGCCTCTTTTTGAACTCCAGCTGTTTGCCTAAATAACCCATGACATTGACCTGAGTTCCTGAGCCTCTACATCTCAGGTTCCAGTTGGTAAAATAGGACCATGAGGCAACCCCTAGAGAATTATTTGGGGAAACACACACACACACACACACAGATGCGCACACATAGTCACTCACTCACACTTCGGTGGCCAGGTTTCCACAGGTAGAAAGGAATAAAAGGAGCCATTTGCACTGATACTCTAGGCCACAGTGAGATTGCCCACTCACTGTGCCACTCATAGATGCTGACCTTGGCCTCAGCCTCTTATACACACAAGTGCTAAGTCCTGGGAATAGTCAGCTGGGCAGGGAGACCAGGTTTCCCTCCCAAGAACAGAGCAAGCCTTGACCCCTGGCCAAGGTCAGAGCCCTTCACACAGACCTCAGGCAGATCTTTGGTCCCTGTATGGAGCCTGCAATGACACTAAGGGGGGTGTTTCCCGTGGGTCCTCTCTTGGGCTGAAAAGAACAGATGCCCTGGTTCCTAGGTTCAGTCTCTGGCTGGCACTTTGAGAAACAGAAGGGCAGCAAGGACCCTCAAAATAAGACTTCTCTTCCCCAGAGCACAAGCCTGCATTTCAAGCTGGGACACTTTTCCTGTCATTAAGAAGATTTAGACCATGGGTTAAGGATGAGTTAGGATAGACTGGATATTGCATCAGTAGCAAACAGCCCCCCAGATCTCAGTGGCTTACACTCACAGTGCTTTCTTGCTTGCTGCTCTGGTTTTATGGATTCTGAAGACTCCCCATGGCAGGTGCTCTCCATGTGATGGTTCAGAACAGCAAGCCCACATTGGCACGTGCTTGTAAAACCCCAGAGTCAAGAAAGAGCAGGCACAGGGTCTCGCTCAGCAGTGACACGCCCCACCTGAACGTGCGTGCTTACCTCTTAGATTGTAAGCTCCTTCAGATACAGAGCCATATGTCTTTTTCCCCCTGCTGCATGCCTGCTCCAGAATAAACAATATTTGTTGCATAAATGAACAAGAGAATGAATATACTTATCAGTCATTTCTTTCTCAGCTGGTACCCTAAACCAGGCCGGGCTCTGGGCTGGATAATTGGGACACACCTGGAAATAAGACTCATCCTCTACTGCCCGGTGAGCTCCCAGTCTAAAGAGGGAAGCTGATACATGAAGAAAAACTCATTCCGTGCAGCATACTAAGGACCATAATTGAAACCCATGAAATCCACTGTAGGAGCAAGTTAAGGGGAAAACAGTTTTCCCAGGAGATCCAGAAAAGACTTAATGGGGGAGGGATACGAGAACTGGCTCCTAAAAGCTGGGTATTGCTGGGTAGAAGGGATGAGAGGAAAGAGACTGTGGCCATAGCACAGATGAGCACATGGATGTTAGAACAAGCCCAGTGTGTTCAGAGAAGGGACAGCCTCATTCTGCGTGTTGCTGGAGAGTTGTGTTAACCATGGGGATGGTGAGGGGACCATGGATGTCAAGCTTAGGAGTCTGACTTTTATCCCATTGGAAATGAGAGTCCTTGGAGGTTCTTCAAGGGAGACGTGATACAGCCTCCAAGTATCTGTAAGAGTCCTGTCAGCAGAGGAAGACTGTATTGGCAGGGGAACATCTAGAGCCATGGGGGTGAGTAGAATGCATCTCAGTGGACTGAGCCTGTCCAGTCTCTCTGTAAGGCAGGCGCTCTTGCTCCTGCATCCACAACAAGGATGTCCTTTGATGTCAATAGGCTCTTTTTTTTCTGTAGCCCACCAGGCTCCTCTCTCCATGGGATTTCCCAGGCAAGAACACTGGAGGGGGTTGCCATTTCCTTCTCCAATTCAGGTATATCTTATCTGGGTGTGGACTTGTGGATACATATGCATCAGTTCAGTTCAGTTCATTCACTCAGTCGTGTCCGACTCTTTGGGACCCCATGGACTGCAGCACACCAGGCCTCCCTGTCCATCACCAACTCCCGGAGTTTACCCAGACTCAGTAGGTGATGCCATCCAACCATCTAATCCTCTGTCGTCCCCTTCTGCTCCTGCCTTCAACCTTTCCCAGTATCAGGGTCTTTTCCAATGACTCAGTTCTTTGTGTCAGGTGGCCAAATTATTGGAGTTCATAGGGCATTTGCTGCTGCTGCTGCTGCTAAGTCACTTCAGTCGTGTCCGACTCTGGGCAACCCCAGAGACGGTAGCCCACCAGGCTCCCCTGTCCCTGGGATTCTCCAGGCAAGAACACTGGAGTGGGCTGCCATTTCCTTCTCCAATGCATGAAAGTGAAGAGTGAAAGTGAAGTCACTCAGTCATGTCCAACTCCTAGCAACCCCATGGACTGCAGCCTACCAGGCTCCTCCGTCCATGGGATTTTTCCAGGCAAGAGTACTGGAGTGGGGTGCCATTGCCTTCTCCGATAGGGCATTTAAGGCATTTAAATATTGATCTATGTATGTTTTATGTATAAAACCTCTCCAAGGAAAGCAGACAATAGTAAAACTGAACTCACTGAGCTTTAAAATTAAAACTGCAGTATTAAAATTACAGCTGACAGTTGTCATTTGTCTACAGAGAGCTAGAAGCGTTGGAGCACATGACCTGATACCCATGTGCACAGGGTCTGGCATATGGACTTCTTTTTTCTTATTGTGGTAAAAGTCACATAATATAATGCATACATTTTAAAGCAAATTTAATTGCATGATTCAGTGGCACTAAGTACATTCACATTATTGTGCAACTTTCACCGAATTGTTTCCCTTCCTGAACTGAAACACAGTCCACATTAAACATTAATTCCCTTTTCACCCCACTGTCACCCAGCAGTTGGCATCTACGAATGTACTTTCTGACTTTATGAATTTGACTGTTCTAGGTATCTCGTATAAGTGGAATCAAACAGTATTCTTCCGTACCTAATGCATATTGGAATGCACTTTTAAGATTAACTTAATATACATGGCATATGGACTTCTGAGTGCAGTTTGATGCTTTCTATTTCTGTGAGGAGTTATGCCATGAGATGTCAAACGCATCGTGATGGTGTCAAAATAAGATGACCTCATAAGTTCCCCTCTGCTCTCGCGTCTATAAAACTCGAGGGTAGAAGGGCCAAATTACCATGTAAGCTTGCCCTCCAAGGTCATCAGCAGTCTAAGACAGAGCTGTCTGGCACAAAACAGCTGAGGTTGGTTGTTTTGCCATTTCAAGTCACATCTCAGAAATCCATATATGGGGCCACATTAATTATTTTATGGCCAAAAAAACCCTAGTTATTTATTTAGTAATTATAGTATTTTTAAAATCATTACTATGAAAACTGTTCTAAAGAATTATTTTATTGACTTTATTTATAAAAGAGCAAAACATAAGACCATCAGGGCAAATCTAGTGCCAGTCATGGCTCAGTCTAAGCAAATAAGGATGTTGGTGTTTTCAGACTGAATGGGTCAGGAGGGAGCAGATGATCACAGAGGACCCCTTGCTTTTGACTCCAAGTTACATCAAAAAGAGCTGCCTTCAGCTATAGTTTTCCGCTGATGATGAAAGAAGATCAACTTTCACAGAAGCAGGTGAGGTCTAACCACCTGCTTGGCTCCAAGATTCGATGGACAAACTATCACTGAAGCCTTTTCATGGTGTGGTTTTCAGCTCCATTCCCCTTCAGTTGAGTCAGGCTGAGCAGGACTGGCACTTGTTGGCAGACCTACTCTCAGGAGCCCACTCCAAGAACATTGCAGAAACAGGATAAGCTGGCCTCTGATCAAAATCTGTAAATTTCTTCTGGACTGTTTCATTTCACTTAAACCCTATGTATCAGTGAGGGTTCTCCAGAAAAAACAAAACTATGTGTCTATCATCTGTCCATCCATCCACCCACCCATCTACCTAGCCATCCATCTCTCTATATGTGTATATAGACACACATACATATATAGTCTGAAAGTCATAGGGAAGGCTAGAAACTCAGGCAGAAATTGATGCTATAGTCTTACGTCAGAATTTCTTCTTCTCCAAGAAACTTTACTTCTCACTTATAAGGCCTTCAACTGTTTGGACAAGGCCCACCATGTTATCAAGGGCAATCTCCTTTACTCAAAGTGAACTGATTGTAGAGGTTAACCACACTTCTGTAATACTCCCGTGGTAACACCTAGGTTAGTGTTTAGTTAAAATAACTACAGCCTAGCCAATTGACACCAAAAACAAACCAGCACACTGAGTTTCTGTGATTTCTCAAAATCTTGATTCTACCGGACTTGGGGCAAGTTAGCTACAGGAAATCCACAATTTTTCCAGTTGCCATAAGTTCAATCTATCTGCCCAAATCAGTCACACACTTGTATTTTCCTGGTAATTTTGAGTGCAGTATGCCCAGATGTCTTGTCACATCAATTAGGAAGCATAAACCCATGAGTCATGGAGGGTCTGGCAGGATGAATTTTCAAATCCTTTGAATAGGTTTTTATAATCCGGCCATCTGATTGCCCTAAAATAAACCCAATTGCCATGCTCTGCTTCACCTCCTTCCAAATACCCCATGACCTGGAGATGACTCAGAGCCCAAGAATGAAGAAAATACTCAGAATCCCAATCACTTCCTCATTGCATCTTCAGGGAGCCTGATTGCAAAGCAGAAACTCTCCAGATGAGTGAGGAAAGTGGAAGCTAAACCCAGCAGCCTTCTTTTGGACATGAATGAACTGTTGTAACATTCCTTCCCATCTGGGTCAAGGGAGCTCAGTTTTTTGGTTCTTTTGTTTTTTCTTTTTTGCTTTTAGCCTGCAAGTCTCAAATGCCACATTGGCAGGTGGATAGCCCTGCTACTTCTTGTGTGTTAGAGAATTGTATACAATTCTCAGACACAGAATGAAAAATACAGTAAATAGCAAGTTCTAAGGAGAATGTGGAGGAAGCAACCATTGAACACTGCTGCTAAGCATGTAAACTGGCACGACCACTTTGAAAACCTGTGTGACCACAGCTGCAAAAACTAAAACCACCTAATTCCCCAGCAGTTCCCCTCCCAAGTGTACATCCAGCAGAAATACACACACTGGAATGCTCACAGCAATGCTATGCATAATAACCCAAAGCTGGAAACAACACAAATGTCTATCAACAGTAGAATGATAAATAAAGATATTCACACAGCGGAACACAGCAACGAGAGTGATGATCTGTAGCTACAAGCGACATCAGAGAAGAATGTCATAAAAATAATATGGAGCTAAAGAGACCAAATAGATGGGGAAACAGTGGCAGACTTTATTTTTTGGGGCTCCAAAACCACTGCAGATGGTGATTGCAGCCATGAAATTAAAAGATGCTTACTCCTTGGAAGGAAAGTTATGACCAACCTAGATAGCATATTAAAAAGCAGAGACATTACTTTGCCAACAAAGGTCCATCTAGTCAAGGCTATGGTTTTTCCAGTGGTCATATATGGATGTGAGAGTTGGACTGTGAAGAAAGCTGAGGGCTGAAGAATTGACACTTTTGAAGTGTGATGTTGGAGAAGACTCTTGAGAGTCCCTTGGACTGCAAGGAGATCCAACCAATCCATTCTAAAGGAGATCAGCCCTGGGTGTTCTTTGGAAGGACTGATGCTAAAGCTGAAACTCCAATACTTTGGCCACCTCATGCAAAGAGTTGACTCATTGGAAAAGATCCTGATGCTGGGAGGGATTGGGGGCAGGAGGAGAAGGGGACGACAGAGGATGAGATGGCTGGATGGCATCACCGACTCAATGGACATGAGTTTGAGTGAACTCTGGGAGTTGATTGCTGATGGACAGGGAGGCCTGGCGTGCTGCAATTCATGGGGTTGCAAAGAGCCGGACACAACTGAGCAACTGAACTGAACTTAAAGAGACCAAAAATAGTACAATTGATACAAAGTATAAAAATAGAAATAATCTGTAGCATAGGAAGTCAGGAGCATGGTTACTATTGGAGGAAACATTATGACTGGTAAGGGTCACAGGAGTCTTCTGCAGTGGTTGATACTGTTTATTACCTACTGCTGTTCAATAAATTACCCCCAAATTACCCGCTTAAAACAACAACCATTTCTTTATATCTCATGACTTTCTGGGTCAGGAATTCAGGGTCAGGTAGGTCTCAGCTGGGTGATTCTTTACACCATGTGTGTTTTCCTTTTTTCCTTTTTTTTTTAAATTAAAAACGACTGCATTTTTAAAATTGAAGTACAGCTGATTTACAGTGTTTCAGGTGTACAGAAAAGTGATTCAGTTATACATATTTTTACTGATTATTTTCCATTATAGGTTATTATAAGATATTGAATAAAGTTCCCTATACTATGCAGACAGCATATTGAAAAACAGAGACATTACTTTGTCCACAAAGGTCCATCTAGTCAAGGCTCTGGTTTTTCCAGTGGTCATGTATGGATGTGAGAGTTGGACTATAAATAAAGCTGAGCGCCGAAGAATTGATGTTTTTGCACTGTGGTGTTGGAGAAGACTCTTGAGAGTCCCTTGGACTGCAAGGAGATCCAACCAGTCCATCCTAAAGGAGATCAGCCCTGGGTGTTCATTGGAAGGAGGACTGATGCTGAAGCTGAAACTCCAATACTTTGGCCACCTGATGCGAAGAGCTGACTCGTTTGAAAAGACCCTGATGCTGGGAAAGATTGAGGGCAGGAGGAGAAGGGGACAACAGAGGATGAGATGGTGGATGGCATCACGGACTCAATGGACATGGGTTTGGGTGGACTCCAGGAGTTGGTGATGGACAGGGAAGCCTGGCATGTTGTGGTTCATGGGGTCACAAAGAGTCGGACACGACTGAGTGACTGAACTGAACTGAACTGAATTGATGCTATGCAGTAAGTCCTTGCTGGTTATCTGTTTTATGTATAGTAAGTGTGTGTACGTATATCCCAAGTTCCTAATTTATCCCTACACCCCACCTCCCATCTTCACTCCTTCTCGTGCATGGAAGGAAGGAATTGATGGCCATCATCTTGGAAATAAGCTATCCCAGGTAATGTTCTATTTCTTGATTCGGATATTGGTTTCAGGCTACATTCAGTTTGGGAAAATTTTCCAAACTATATACTCAGGGTGTGTGCCTTCTCTATATGTATATGTATATGTATAGACTGAATAAACTTTCAGTTTGTGTTCCCCCCAAATTCACATGTTGGAACCTAATCCCCAGTGTGATGCTCCTTGCCACTGGGGCCTTTGAGAAGTGGTTGGGATTAGCACCCTTATAAAAGCAACGCCTGAGAACTCCTTTACTCCTTCCTCTACGTGAGGACACGGCAAGAAGTTGCCCATCCATTAACCAGGAAGCAGTGCTCACCAAATCTGCCAGCATGTTGATCTTGGGCTTCACCCCCTCCAGGACTCTAAGAAATAAACTTCTGCTGTTTAAACCACCTAGTGTATCATATTGGAGAAGGAAATGGCAACCCACTCCAGTGTTCTTGCCTGGAGAATCCCAGGGACAGAGAAGCCTGGCGGGCTGCAGTCCATGGGGTCGCACAGAGTCGGACATGACTGAAGCAAGTTAGCAGTGTATCATATTATATTATAGCAGCCACAAAGGACTAAGATAATATAATTCTCATAAAAAGTTTACATAAAACAGAATTATCAAGCAGAATCAATGGTCCTGGGAGCATTTCTGTGCCATGACAGACACTCTTGCTTCAAGGTGCCAACCTGGCCCTTTACCAGCCCCGAGTTCTTGGACCTTTTCTGCTAGGTCCTCAGTTTCAATGAAGAAGAATAGCAACCGGTACCTCCTTGGGTCCCAGTGAGGGAGATTAAGACAACCTCAGAGAGAAACTCCCAGCACACCCTGGTTCTCAGTCAGTTAATCTCATTTCATTGCAAACCGCCGCCTCCTCAGTTCCTGAGGGAATTAGCAGCTAAGACCTCCCAGAAGACTAGGGGTCCACACCCTCCCCAAGGTCGTCACCTTGTGAGCAGAGACAGGGGTACATTCTCAGGCACCTGTGCCCTACGGGGGTGTTGCGGGGGTGGGTACAGGATGCCCGGATCTGAAGCTGATGGAAACACACAGACAAACAAGCCCGGAGTCCCGAAGCAGAGTGACAAGTGAATCACCTCGACTCACGCTTAGTCACTGCAAGGTACTTTCCACACGGACACATGGAGATGGTTACCAAAGAAATGTCTGCTGGCTGCTCGCACATCAGCTCAAAGAAAATGTTGTTTTAACCTTTACTTTGGAGGGGAAAAAAATAGCATCACTTTCCCTTTTCCTTTCCTTTCCTTTTTGGAGAGAGATTTGTTGGCAAAATAGTTGAAGTGGTTGTTTTTGTTTACCCTGGAGAAAGTTTCCAGAAAGCTCTGAATCCCGAGCCTTGTGTATGTGGCAGGCCCTTCGCATCCAAAGTACTTAGTGTCTAAGTGTGGAAACAACCCCCTCAGAGGGGACGGTCCCATCAGACTCTGATCACCAGCGGAGTCCTCCGGGCTTTGTGGAGTTAGAGAGCCAGGCTTCATATTCTTGCTCTGCCCTGTGCCATCAGGATACCTGGGGGCGGGGCTATTCCAGCTTTATGAGCCCCTGATTCTTCATTAATACTACTGAGGATTAGTCATGCCCACCCACACACTGGTTATGAGTTAAATGGGCTTATGTGTAGAAGCTCTACAAACAATGCTTGGCACGCACGTAGTAGTTGACTAGTTAAAGTGAGTTCCTCCCTCCCTCCCTCTCGCCTGATCCTCCCTTTTTTATTTCCCTTTCCACCTTTTTCTTTTTAAATTCCCTCCCTTCTTCTCCCTTCCCTTCACTCCAAACTTAACCAACCCTCAAGTCTCTCCTCCCATCTCTGCTGTCTGCTTCCCTCCCCTCCTTTTTTCACCTTATTTTCAAGTCTCAAACCCCCTCTGTGCTCACAGCCTTCTCTCTGGCTGGTCCAACCTTGGCATGGTGGCTATTGAATGCCAGCCAAGTTCTGGTTGAAAAATACTGCGATATTTGGCCAGACTTTCTCTCCTTACAAACGAGGGTGATATTTCAGTCACGGGAAGTCTTCCCATCCATTGAGGCCCCAGGCAAAAAAAAAAATACCAATGCCTCAGTGTGTGGCCTTAGGTGGACAGCGATGTGAGGCTCTGAGTACTGACAGAAATAAATCTGGTGTTTCTGAAAATTGTGAAACACGCACAGTGGATGTGTCATCCTAGCAAAAGTGAGTCAGTCCCCAGGCCTCAGCCCAAATCTGGCTGCACTGGCTTTCTAAATAGAAAGTGTATTCCTGGCCAGCCTAAGATTAGCAAATTGGCGGTCAATGAGACTGGAAAGAGTGGCAGAAGAGGAGACCTGCAAATCTATACTTTGTAAGAAATTTTACTGGAAAAATAAAGTTCTCTCTCTGTGATTTTTTCTTTTCTAATTACTCCTTTTCTCTCTACCTGCTGTCTGTGCCAAGCTTTTCCTCCCATCATTATCTTAGCACCAAGTTCGAAAGAGGGCTTTGAAAATAGGACTATAACATCAATGGATGAATGGATAAAGAAAATGTGGTGTGTCCTATAGACACACCGGAGAAAGCAATGGCACCCCACTCCAGTACTCTTGCCTGGAAAATCCCATGGACGGAGGAGCCTGGTGGGCTACAGTCCATGGGGTCGCTAAGAGTCGGACACGACTGAGCGACTTCCCTTTCACTTTTCACTTTCATGCATTGGAGAAGGAAATGGCAACCCACTCCAGTGTTCTTGCCTGGAGAACCCCAGGGACGGTGGAGCCTGGTGGGGTCGCACAAAGTCAGACACGATTGAAGTGACTTAGCATATATACACACACATACACACACACACACACACACACACACATATACACACACACACACACATACAATGGATATTGTATTGTTCAATTGATAAGTCATGTCTGACTCTTTGCAACCCCAAGGACAGCAGCATGCCAGCCAGGCTTCCCTGTCCTTCACTATCTCCCTGAGTTTACTCATATCTATTGAGTCAGTGATGCCATCCAACCATCTCATCCTCTGTTGCCCCCTTCTCCTCTTGCCCTCAGTATTTCTTAGCATCAGGGTCTTTTCCAGTGAACCAACTCTTTGTATCAGATGGCCCAAGTATTGGAGCTTCAGCTTCAGCATCAATCCTTCCAATGAATATTCATGGTTGATTTCCTTGAGGATCGACTGGTTTGATCTCCTTGCTGTCCAAGGGACTCTATGAAACCATAAAAAAGAGCAGCATCTTGCCATCTGCAACAACATAGATGGAACTTGAAGGCAGTATGCTAAGTGAAATAAGTCAGAGAAAGACAAATACTGTATGATCTCACTTATATGTAAAATCTAAAAATAAAAACAGCTCATTGACACAGAGTACACATTGGTAGTTGTCAGAGGTAGGTGAGTTCTGGGAATGTAATGTACAAAGTGGTGACTACAGTTAATAAAACTGTATTGTGTTTGAAAGTTGCTAAGAAGTAAATCTTGGAAGTTCTCACAACCAGAGAAAAAAGTTATTGCTATGTATAACAACAGATGTTAACTAGACTTTCTGTGGTGATCGTTTCGTAATATATACAAATATCACATCATTATGTTGTACATAGGAGAAGGCAATGGCACCACACTCCAGTCCTCTTGCCTGGAAAATCCCATGGACAGAGGAGCCCGGTGGGCTGCAGTCCTTGGGGTTGCTGAGGGTCGGACACGACTGAGTGACTTCACTCTCACTTTTCACTTTCATGCATTGGAGAAGGAAATGGCAACCCACTCCAGTGTTCTTGCCTGGAGAACCCCAGGGATGGCGGAGTCTGGTGGGCTGCCGTCTATGGGGTCGCACAGAGTCGGACACGACTGAAGCGACTTAGCAGCAGCAGCAGCATGTTGTACTGAAACTAATGTAATGTTATATGCCAATTATACCACACTTAATTTTTTAAAATGATTGGATAGTAAAGATTGTTGAAAGTAAAGGAGGAGGAGAGGAAGGGACTTCTTTGTGGCTCAGCAGTTAAGAATCTGCCTTGCGATGCAGCAGTCATGAATTCGGTCCTTGGTCACACATGCTGCGGGCTGTAACTACTGAGCCGTGCACTCTAGAGCCCCGTGTGCCACAATTAGAGAGCCCGAGTGGCACAACTAGTGAAGCACATGATGAGTTTATGTGCCACATTGAAATGATCCAACGAAGACCCCATGTGCCACAGCTAAGATCCAAACAGCCAAATAAATCAATCAGTTTTAAAAAGTAGAAGAAGAAAATGAAAGAGAAAAGGAAAAACAGGACCACAAGTTGCATTGAGACAGCCTGGGACTAGATGCTGTAACCTTTAGAGTAAAACAGACCTGGGTTCAAACTCTGGTCTAACCTCCGATCAGCTGTGGGATGTGTGTGTGTGTGTGTGCAAGAGACAGAGAAACCTTGGGCAAATCTCTCACCTCTCTTGAGGCTTAGTATCACTTCACTCAAATGGGAGCACCCAGGCTCTTTCTCTGTGAAGGTTAAAGGAGGTGACATCAGCAGAGCCTGGCCCACGGTAGCTGCCCATCATATCCGGGCACCTTTCTCTTCCCCTCCCTGGGAGGGAAAGCGCCAACGCCAATGCTTCTTCACTCCTCGATTCTCTTCACACACAGGGCTGCCTCTTCTGGAGGCTGTGAGCCCTGAGCCTACGTGAGCCGCCGTCACAGCAGCAGGGCTCCATCAGCTCTGCCTCTCTGCTCCAGACAGATTCTGGAGAAAAGGAGTCACACTGGATCCGGGGCCTCCCGTGCCAGCATCCCTGGCAAAAAGGGATGCCCGAGTCACGTGGTCTCAGTGGTGCCAGAGGAAGTGATGCAACCACCCTCCGGCTTTGGGTCAGCAGGAGGAAAAGTGTCCTGTTACAGCCTGGGCGGGGCTGGCTTCAGGGCTCCAGGCCTGCACCTGTCCCAGAACCACAGCGAAGGGGCCGCAGGAGAGCCTGCCTTGTGCGCACACTGCCTGCTACTTACCCCGCTTTGTGCACCACCATCTGGGCCCCACAAAGGGCCGGCCAAGCAAGTCAGCTCTGCCCCTTGGCTTCTCCCTTCCCCTTTGCTCCAGCTTACAAGCAACAGTTTCCTTTTGCCCGGTCCCTGTTTCCTTTTGCCCGGTCCCTGTTTCCTTTTGCCCGGTCCCTGTTGGGGTACAGCTATTCTATTGACTTCATATGCGTAGCAGAAATGTAATTGAATTCAATTATGATAAGTGCGCTCATTAAAAACCTATGTAATGTTCATTAAGCAGCCTAGGTAATATGCAATTAATAGAATTAGCATATGAATTGAGCATTGGGTCACTAATACGCACATTATGTATGATGTTCAACGTATGTATTAATTACAGCACCTGCCAGAAAAACACAACATTCAAAGCTTACAGGCCCGTCCCAGTTACAAACCCTTTTGATCTCATCCAAATCCCTTTTATGGAACAGCTTTTTCATTTGCTTTTCGGCTCTTTACACCAAGTTGGCTGTTAGAGAGAAAGGATTCAGAGAAGGTGGTTCTGTTCAGTTCAGTCGTTCAGTCGCGTTCGACTCTTTGTGACCCCATGGACTGCAGCATGCCAGGCCTCCCTGTCCATCACCAACTCCCAGAATTTATTCAAACTCATGTCCATTGAGTCAGTGATGCCATCCAACAATCTCATACTCGTTCACCACTTCTCCTCCAGCCTTCAATCTTTCCCAGCATCAGGCTCTTTTCCAATGAGTCAGTTCTTTGCATCAGGTGGCCAAAGTATTGGAGTTTCAGCTTCAGCATCAGGTTAGGGCTGGAGTTGAGGAAACCTGAGGAGCCTGTATTGGACTTTATCCTGGAGAAGGGCCATGACCTTGAGGGCAGAGTTCAGACCTTCTGGGTCCTGTCTTGGCCTCTTTGGAGACCTCCCCTGCCCATCACTACCACCTCCAGTGGACATCCATTATCTGGGAAATAGACATAATAGCACTTGACCTCACTGGGACATTAAGGAGATTATCTCATTAGGGGGACTAACATGCACAGGAAATGCAGAATGGCAACAACACCAAGCATCATTGCCAGGAACTTCCCGATAGAAAACCTCTCCACTAAGGAAAAGCGCCCTCTCCAGCACACCCAGCCTGCCCTTGACACGAGTCCCATGGCACTTGGCTATGGTGAGTGGGCATCAGTAATGGCTGCCCTTCATGAAGGGCTCTCTCCTCGGTTCTCCTCAAAGCTGAGACTAAAATCCACCTAACGCCTGACTCGTTATTCTCAGTTGTCTTCCTCACCGCTTTGCCTCACTCACCTCACTCACTGGCCTAGAAGAGCACTTTGTCCAGTGTAGGTGCTTGGCTCACCACTGTTTCTCGCAAAGATCCAAATCAAAGTCACCTCCTCTGTGAAGCCCTCCCCAACATCCCAAGCAAAGTTGCCTCCTCTCCCCACCCCAAACCCCCACCAGCATCCGTTTGTGCTGAAGGCACTTTTAGGGATAATTTACCGTCTGTCCTCCCTGCTCCCCTTTCCAGCCCACAGTGTGACCCACCAGTGTGTCTTCTTTATTTTTATGTCCCCACATGGAAGAATCACGAAGAATTGGTCAAGCTCATTAATTAATGCATCACGAGGGAGTTTGAGGGAGTCTTGCAAAAGGAAGAACAAACAGTTTGGAGTCCGACAGATCTGAAGTCAGTCTCTGCCTTTACGTTTTCAGGTGGAGTGACCTTGGGAAAGCCCCGTAGCCCTTAAATCTTCAGTCACTGGTGTAAGGGAGGGAGGGAGAGAAGGAGGAGAAGAAGGAGGGAGGAACCGTAGTCTTCTCTTCACAGGATAGTCTGAGAATTCATGAGGTATTGCACTTAATATCTCATGAGATATTATAACCCTAACCTTAACCAACTCAATGGCATCACCGACTCAATGGACACAAGTTTGAGTAAACTCGGGGAGTTGGTGATGGACAGGGAGGCCTGGCATGCTGCAGTCCATAGGGTTGTGAAGAGTCGGACACGACTGAGAGACTGAACCGAACTAAACTGAACCTTAACCGAGAGGCTGCACCTGATAGACCCTGGTCATCTTCTCCCTTTTTTCCAGCCGCCCAACCTGTTCTGGTCACTGTGGGAAGGCGAGGCGGGGCAGGACTCCTGACAGCGAAGTGGGGTCCAGGCCCCTGCTGCCTCTTGGATCATCAGACCATCTCTCCCATACCAGGTGAATATCCTGAACTGGAAAGAAAAGCACCCCCTGTTTGCCCAGCACCCACTTTGTAGCTGGTGTCTACAGACCTCACATCACGGCCACTCCCCTTAGTGGAGGGAGGTGGGCTGGCCCTGCCGTGTGGTTTGTGAACTGTCAATCAAGATGCAGACAGTCCTTATTTCCCTTCTAGAGGGAACTAAGGGAAAGAACTCAGTGATCACTCCTATTCCCTTCACACACCTCCCAGAGCCCGAGCCTGATGATGGCAAAGACTCTGGCCAGGTTTGGTGCTAGAAACGGCATTGTAAGAAGAGGGGTGTTTCAACTCACTCATTCGTTCACTCATTCCTTCACTCACACACACTGACTCATTGATTCACTCATTCATGTGTTGGTCCCCTAAATGTGTACACGGTATATTCTGTGCCAGGCTCTGTGCTGGGTGCAGGGTGAGGAGCTAAGTGTGGCTCCGTTGGTCTTTGCAGTTGAGGAGCTGAGTTCTTTACATACTTCTCTGCTGAAGATATACATGCGTGTTCAGGCTTGGCCTGAAAGCAGGTCACTGCCATGTGCCTTCTAAACACACCATGGAGACACCAAAGATGGACCTGTTTTTGCTCAAGGCTGGAGTGTTGGCATGAAGTGCTGAAGTAGTGGCATGACGTGAGCCAGAGGTGAGTGGAGAGAGGGCTGTGAGTCGTGGAGACCTAGATGGTTCCTCCAAAGAGTTATTCTTTGCCTCTGGTGAACCAGAGCCACTGAAAGCCAAGAATTGACTTAAGAACCCCCCTCCTTCCTGCTGCAATCCCAATGCAGTTCAATCTGCCTTCCCCATTGCATTCCCCCAGGGGGCTAGAGACAAGGTAAATAGCCTCCCAGTTCACACCAAACACTCCTTTGTACTACTTAGGCAAATCGCTTCATTACTTTGAACCTCCAAAAGGAAAACGGCAGCAATCATGAGCCTCCTCGCCAAATAGCAGGGCCATGTTTTGAACAGGTACAGTTCCAGGGGTGGTTAAGCAGGCAGGTGCAGGGGTCAGACTTAGTTGACATGCTACCTGCTATTTTGAGATCTTAACCACTTGGATCCTCAGCTTTCCCACCTCTAAAATGGGCACGATTGCATTTCCCTTGTGATTGCGTGCATGGAAAAGGATAATATATGAAGAAACATGGCACAGAGCCAGCACACAGAAAGCACACAATGCATGATATTATTATTACCACTGCCTCTTTTTTTATTATTTTTATTGGACTATAGTTGCTTTACAATGTTGTGTTAGCTTCTGCTGTACAGCAAAGTGAATATCAAGGCCCCTTTGTTGATACCCTATGGATATTATCCATTGCCTGACACTGGAGTCTCTACCCAAAATGCAAGCTCAGTCCTTGTTTTTGCTGAACACTCACAAAGGTCTCAGGTCAAACTCCGAGTCCAGGCTCCCACAGTGCCCCCTCCTAGGGTTCCAATATCCATTTGAGAAGAAGAGAACTGCCAAAGCAAATCCAACCGCACGGTTTCACTATCAAAGAGAAACATAAAAAAAAAATGCAAAACACCCGCCGGAACACACTGGTTTTTGTCCAGGGACTTCCTAAACGTCTGCGGGCCTTTCCACAGCACTCAGGGCTGGCCACCAGGATGGTTCCCGGCGGATGCCACGGGTGCCCCCTGCCAGACTCCAGGGAGGGCGCAGGGGAAGGCCCCGCCAGGCACAGCTGTGTCCCGGGTCAGCCGTGCCCATCTTCCCGGCCTTGCTGGCCTGCGGAGAAGGTGGAGCAGGCTTTGGGTTGCGTCCAGGGCTTTGAGGAAGAAGCTCTTTCATCTCCAGAACAGTGAAGTGCTCCTGGCACGCTTGGCCGCCTGTTGCTGCTCCTGGGCACCCAGAGCATCGTTCCTTACTGCGGCTCCTCCTCCACCACTTCTTCCCTGCTCTGCTCTCCCATTTGGGTAGAGCCAAGACTTCATCCAAAGCCCCTGTACCCTGGAGAAGGGCCCCAGATCCTCGGGAGGCAGATGGGAGAGCGGGCTGGACCCAGCTCTGGAAGCCTGAGGGTAGAGCCGCTCAGAGTCACCACTGCATGCTGGAAGCTGGCACCGCAGCCCCAAGCACACGGTAGGGGCTCCCTAAATAGATAATTAAACAACTTATCAGGTTTCTGAGCGATTAGACACTGTATTACTTCATTTCATGCTCATCCTAACCCAACAAAGCAGGCCTTCTGAGCCATTGTACACGCTTTGTAGAATTGAGGCCCATGCATGCATGGCTGACATTTCCTCTTCCAGGGGATCTTCCCGATGCAGGGATTGAACCTATGTCTCTTATGTCTCCTGCATTGGCAGGTAGGTTCTTTACCACTAGCACCACCTGGGAAGCCCAAAGGCTAAATAAATTGACTGCGGTTCCAGGACTTCCCTATAGCTCAAACGGTAAAAAAAAAAAAAAAAGCTGCCTGCAATGCAGGAGGTTTCCAGGGTTCAATCCCTGGGTCAGGGAGATCCTCTGGAGAAAGGAATGGCAATCCACTCCAGTATTCTTGTTTGGAGAATCCCATATACAGAGAAGCCTGGAGGGCTACAGTTCATGGGGCGGGAAAGAGTCAGACATGACTGAACAACTAACACTTACTAACTTACTCCAGGGATAGGAAGTAATGGTGCAGGGACCGCAATCAAGCCTGTCTCACCCCAGGGCTCTTTTCCCGCTGCAGTCCCTGCCTCTCCAAGTCGACCAGCCTTCAGTTTCCAGACTCTGCTTGGAGGGCTACCTGCGCTGCTCCAGGTGTGGAGGGGGGAGACCAATTCCTGACCACTACCATCCAAGGCCCTGCATCCTGACCAAGAAGACAGCTCAGGGAGAAAATCCAGAATGGGAATAAAAAGAAGTTTTATCAATGGTGAGCTGGGGAGAGACAGAGGGCCCTGTGAGTGTGACCAGTGAGTCAGCACATGTGGGATTTGAATGCCTGCTGCTGCTGCTGCTGCTGCTAAGTCGCTTCAGTCGTGTCCGACTCTGTGCGACCCCATGGACTGCAGCCCACCAGGCTCCCCCGTCCCTGGGATTCTCCAGGCAAGAACACTGGAGTGGGGTGCCATTGCCTTCTCCAATGCATGAAAGTGGAAAGTGAAAGTGAAGTCGCTCAGTCGTGTCCGACTCTGTGCGACCCCATGGACTGCAGCCCACCAGGCTCCTCCATCCATGGGATTTTCCAGGCAAGAGTACTGGAGTGTGGTGCCAGGCACTAATTCCTCTCATCTTAGCCTCAGTCAGGAAGACTCCATGCAGGAGGAGCTTCTGAAATCCAGATCCAAGGAGTAAAGCAGTAACACTAAAAATTATAGCTGCCTACACTGTCCAGATTAAAATTCCCATGGACAGAGGAGCCTGGTGGGCTACAGTCCATAGAGTTGCAAAGAGTCAGACACAACTTAGCTACTAAACAACAACATTGTCCAGATACTCTGCTAGGCTTGGCATTTTAGCCCTCATAACAACTCCAAGGGTATGGGCTCTGATCCCATTTTACAGATGGGAAAACTTGAGGCTTGGATTACACAAATGAGAAGTGTGGTGGGTATCGTCAGAAGTGGTGGATTCTGGAGAGAGCTGGAGAGCTCATGATCTAGCATTTGAGATTGTGACTCCACCGTGATCAGATCTTCTCACCTCAAGATAAGCCAGATGTAATTTCTACTCCTGGGTGTAAATCCCATATTTAAATGTTGGGGATTAATTTTAGAAAAGTCTAAACACTTGGCAATCTAAACAAAGCCTGTCTGAAAGGAAAATATGGCCCACAGGTCACCATTTTGCATTCTCTGAACCACAGTGTGGGTGTTAGAGAGTGCCCGTCACTGGAGGTACTCAAGCAGATGTGATGCAACTGACCTCAAGGGTGGTGAAGAAGCAAATGGAGACGAAGTTGCTGAGGGTGGACCTGTAAGATTCCACCCCTGACACTCACTGCCTGACCAAGGAATCGGCTGAGAAATGGGCAGGTCCCTAAGCAAGGAGAAAGTTCTGAGCAAAGGTATGGCTGGACAGAACCAGCAATAGTCCTCTCATCTTCACTCACTGCAGCTTCAAAACCTTCTGTGGCTCCCCATCATCCCCTCTCCTTGGCATCTGGGGATAGCTTGGCCCTAAAGGTTTTTTTTTAATAACTTTATTTAGTTTGGGCTGTACTGTTTCTTGTTGCTACCTGTGGGCTTCCTCTAGTTGTAGTGTGCAGGCTTCTCATTGCGGTGGCTTCCCTTGTTGCAGAACATGGGCTATAGGGTGAGGGCTTAGCCTGTGGTGCATGGCCTAAGTTGCCCCTTGGCATGTGAAACCTTCCTGGAAAGGGATCATACCTGTGTCTCCTGCTTTGGCAGGCAGATTCTTAACCACTAGACCACCAGAAAAGTTCTGCCCTAAAGGTTTTCGAGTTGAATTTATATCCATTCAATGTAACATTTTTCACTTATTTTACAGTTTTATGTGGGGAAAGTCCTTCTTACAAAAGGACAACTGCAAAATTCAGGCCACAATGACTTGGATTTTTTAGAAAGGCTGAGCAGGATCCAACAAATCAAAGCAGGAGAGGGACAAATCAGGAGCCTCTCCAAGCATATTCAGGACACAGAGCAATAAAACGCAGAGCTAAAATTTCTGATCAAGGAATTCTATTTCTTCATAGAAATTGTTTACCATTTGGTGTAGCATGATACATTCATCTAGCGTCGGGAGGAGTGTGCAATGGCACTAGGAAATACCACCTTCTGTGCTTCCTGGACTTGCCTCCATGCCTCCCACCTGCCCAAGCCTGCATCTCCCCCTCTCCAGGCCTCTTCTCCAAACTCTCATCACACTTATAATGGTAACTCCCAACCTAGATGATCACAAAGGCTGGTCACCTGTCATTTGCCTTTTCTCCCCAGATGGCCCATAAACCCCGAGTATTCATGGTGCTCCTGCTGTGTCGGGAGCTCTCTGCTGGGCATTCAGGCCATCACCATGGACCAGACAGCTGCGATCCCTTCTGCATTCATAGTTTCGTCATCTCATCAGTCCTGGCGGTGCAGGAGATACTCCGCAAAGACTTGTTAAATGCAAGTAAATGTGGATGAGACACAGATAACCGTAACCACCCCATCTCTCTCCCTCCAAGCCTCTGTACCTCCTCCACCTGCAAACATACAACCGTGGTAATTCTTCCTAAAAATCTCTCATAGGCATTAGAACCGACACAGTTGTTAAAAAAGAAAGAATTTTCAAAGCCTTGGGAACCTGTATAAAAAGTAGTCAAAAGGTGGCGTCTTTTTTTTTTTCCCCTTAATGTTCTCCTCCGTCCAGCATGGCAAAGGCCCACTTCCAGACACACTCCTCCTGGAGCTGGAAGCTGGCCCTGCCTCTGCTGTGGCAGGCGGCCCTGGGTCGGCTGCCAGGGCCTGGGGGTGGAGTACAAATGGCCCCATCCCCCCTCCAAGGAGACTGAGAGCCAACAGCTCACCCCCCCAGGCACCCAGCCAGGTTCCCTTCAAGCCAGGGCCTGAGCACATGGGCCCTAATCAGCTAAAATCCCCCACCCTTCCTTCTGCAAACACTCTCGTGGCCAGCCTCAGGGCGGGCCCATGGGCAGAGCTGATCTGCCTGACCTCCCGGTGTGGCTCCTCCGACCTAAGGAGCCAGCCGGGGACCCTCATCCCAGCCGACTTCAGCTGGGTCATCTGAGCAGGGCTGTCCGCCGCCCCGAGACCCAGAGAGGCATTCAGATCAGAGGAGGACTCGGACTCTGCTGGACGCCTGCCTGCCCTCAGGCTCCCTCCAGTTCTCTGCTTAAAACCACCTTATCAAGGAGGCCAGCCCTCACCTCCTGCCATTAGGGTTAGGGTTCACACACGGCCCCCCACCTCATCAATGCCCTTGACCATGCTTTCTTCTTCTTTATATGAACTGGTTACCATTTGACAGAGCTTTTGTTGGTGGTTGGTTTGTCTGTTTTACTGTTGTATTTGGGGGAAGTGCTTCTTACAAAAAGAGCAGCTGAAAAAAAGGAACTCTACCACAATAGGGTTTCCCTGGTGGCTCAGATAGTGAAAAAAAAAAAAAAAAAAAAACGGCCTGCAATGCAGGAGACCCAGGTTCGATCCCTGGGTTGGAAAGATCCCCTTCAGGAGGGCATGGCAACCCACTCCAATATTCTTGCCTGGAGAATTCCCATGGACAGAGGAGCCTGGCAGGCTACAGTCCAGGGAGTCGCAAAGAGTCGGACGGGACTAAGCAACTAACACTTTCAAAACTTTCTGCCACCATGACCTGCTTTCTCTGAAAAGATGAGGGGAATCCAAGAAATCCGAGCAGTAGAGAGATAGATCAGGAGCCTCTCCAAGTCATTTTCAGGACACAGAACAGCAGAACACAGATCCAAAATTTCCGATCAAGGGGTTGTTCTTCTTTACAGACCTTGTTAACCATTTGATGCAGCGTGATGTCTTCACTTGTGGGAAAATTACTAGAATGAAAGCCCGGTGTGGACAGGGGCCTTTTTGTTCTTTCACTTTCTGAAGCTCAGGGTCCTGGCTCCTCCCACGTGTTTCGCAACTGAGGCAGGAAGGGAGCGAGGGAAGAAGGAAGAAAGGGAGGGAGGGAGGGGTTTTGCAGAGGGAAGGCACTGGTTGGCCTTCTTTTTTTCCCAGTTGGCAAGTCTCTCCTCCAGAACTACCCCAGGCTGCTGGCCCATGGCCTTCCTTCCAAATGACATGACTTGAGTTACCACAGTTTTTTGTTTTTTTTTTAATTTTATATTGGATCACAGTTGATCAACAATGTTTTGTTAGTTTCCAGCATACAGTAGAGTGATTCACTTAAACATGTACATGTATCTTTTCTTTTTCAAATTCTTTTCCCAGCTAGGTCATTCCAAAACATCATAGAGTTCCCCGTACAGTAGGTCCTTCTTGGTAATCTACTCTAAACATCACATTCTGTCCTTGTCGATCCCAAACTCCCCATATATCCCTCCCCCATCCTGGTCCACTGGTGACCACCATAAGTTTGATCTCCAAGTCTGTGAGTCCGATTCTATTTTGTAAATAAGTTTACGTGTATCATTTTTTTTAAGGTTCCACGTATAAGCGATATCATATGATATTCGTCTTTCTCCATCTGACTTACCACTTCTTAAACTGCTGTTTAACTAGGGTCTGGCCCACTCTGGGTTAGGCAGCGCAGACGTGTGACCGTCTTCTCGCCAACTCTGAGCTCTGGGCAATGACTTTGACTCGGCTTTCTCAGCATCGGCACTCACGACCTTCAGGCCACATCATTCTTGGCTGTCGGGGGGCTGTCCTGGGCATTAACGAGGGGTCAGCACCATGCCCTGTCCTTGGCCTCTCCCCATCAGTTGCCTGGAGTGCCCTGCCTCCCTCCTTTGTGCCAGCCAAAAAACATTTGCAGACATTGTTCAGTGTCCCCAGGTGGCAAGAACCTCTGTGTTCATCCTACAAATGAGGAAGCCAAGGCCCAGAGAATCTGAGTGTGTTCTAGGTGCTCTGTCTGAGGCTGGAATCACTCTGGGCCTGTCCTGCTCAGAAGCTGGCGTTCTGTCCATCTGCCCCAGTGGGGCTGGCCACGCGGGGAGCAGTCACTGGCAGACCCAGAGCCTCTGCCCAGCGCTGCTGGTGTCCTTGTGGCCGCAGAGCAGTGCCAGGCCTCTGACGTGGGGCAGAGCCTTCCCAAGCAGCCAGAAAAACACTTACTCACTCGCTGGCTGAGCCTGGGAAGCATCACCAATGATAAATCATATCTCTTAATTATCTGTGATTTCTGGGGCCAGCCAAGATTTCCTTTTCGTGACAAATATTTTCTCGGAGATTCCTTCCCTCCTCCCACACAGCCGCCTCCCCCCAAAACGAAAAGCAAAGTGCAGGGGAGCCCAGACAGCTCCGGTCAGCCGCAGGTCCCGCCCAGCCCTTCTAGAGCTGGGTTCTTGCCTGGGCCTGTCCCTTCCATCCATGCTTCGGGTAGTGAAATCCTTGGGTTTCTGTTTCATTTGTTTTTGGTTTTTGTTTTCTCAGAAGGGTTTCTGAATGTTCACTTAGCTGAGTCCTGCTTGAAGTCACTGTCAGAGAGATTGGAAGATAGAAAATGAAAGAAACAGGGTCAGGAGGGAAAAGGGCAAGGTTCAAGTCACCTTGAACCTGTGGCAGAAAAAGTTACTCCACCCCACTCAGGCCCTTCTGCACTGTAAGGAGAGTAACCAGGCTCACAGTCTCCAAAACTTTCAGCTCTTCAACCTCTGGGGCCTTATCCCCCTCCTTTCTCCCTACTCTCCAGTCAGGCTGGACCCACTTACTAGCTTTTAAATGTGATTTTGCCCATTATTGTCTTTACAGTGAATACTTTTCTCTCTTCTCTTCTTCAGAAAACTCCTATTCATGCTTTGAAACCCCATGTAGATATCCTTTCCTTCTCCAATCTCCTGCCTCCAGCCAAGACCAGGTTCATCCCTCCCTCTCTGGAATCCCTCAGCAGCTTATGCCGATATCAGTTTAACTTGGTTTACACGCAGAAATATTTGTGTAGCAGGATTCCAGAGGAAATGCTGAGTCAGTGGCCAGAGCAACCAGGGATTGTCAATAGAGATGGGAAAGACATTCAGACTGCTTTCCCCCAGGACCTTCTTTCTACCAAGCATGGCTTTCCTTGGTCCACTAACACATATGACTTTTGTGGGTGTGTCTTCCAAGTTAAAAACTTGCGAGAAGCTTTCTAGCACTCAAAGACCCTCGCCCATTTTGTTGTAGATTTTGAAACAGATGACATGGACCACCACCTCCTAGGACAACATCTGGGTTCTGGTTAGGGTTGGTGTCACTGTTGTGGAGCTAGGCTCTGTGAAGGCCCCCGTGTGCATGGTGTGTTGTCAATTCAGTCGTGTCTGACTCTTTGCGACCCTATGGACTGTAGCCCACCAGGCTCCTCTGTCCATGGAGATTCTCCAGGCAAGGATACTAGACTGAGTTGCCATGCCCTCCTCCAGGGGATCTTCCCAATCCAGGGATCAAACCTGTATCTCTTACATCTTCTGCATTGGCAGGTGGGTTCTTTACCACTAGCACCACCTGGGAAGCCCCTAAAGGCACCTGGCCCCGGTCAGTGTCTTTGCTCTTGGTATGAAATGGTCTTGGATGGGCGAGTGGGGCAACTGGTCCAGGGTGACATGGAGAGCAGAAAGTTGGCGCGCACCTCAGCTGGTCAGCCTCCAACCATAAATCCTCATGTTTCCCCTCAGGCCACCTGCAACCTGGCTGAGATTCAGGGATACTTCTCTTCTGCTCTGATCCTGCTGGGAGAGGGAAGAGCAGGTCAAAAGGTCTGCCTCAGGTGCCCAGAGCTAGCTGCCTGTCCCTCAGTGATGCCCTGAAATGTCCCCACCCTGAGAAATTGTCCCATGCCTCCCTGAACTAGAGTGGCCAGTGATAACCACACAGGAGCTCCCCCATGGACGCTGGGTTTGCGGATCTGCAGTGCTCTGCTCAGCAGACATGTGCCTGGAATTCTAGGAACAGCCCAGAGGGGCCCCCTACTCCTTTATCTACCCCTACTCCATGCCCTGAATTTACTAAACAGCAAATCTGATTGGAATGTTACCCCAGCGTCATCATTCAGAAGGTAGTCCCAAGCCCCATTCAGAAGATCCCAGGTTGTCATGGAGTAGAAAACCCAGGAAACCATATTTGATAGTAGAGGATGAGATGAAGGATGAGGAGAGGATATATCATAGGAATAGAAGGGCTAGGTATTGAATGACAAATGCAGGATTTTGGCCGTAATTCTTCAGACACTTTGCAGCCAGAGGAGTGGCATGTGTCTAACCTGGTCTCAGGAAACCCCAAGGGGCAGTGCTAGAAGCCAGGAAACAAGAGAGCGGCTACAGCTGCCACAGGAAGAATTGCTGAGGATCCAGACCAGTGCAGGAGGTCAGGGAGGAAGAGGGAAATCTGAAACGTATAGAATGAACCAAATCAACAGGACTTGGCCATTTACTGGATTGGGTGCTTGGAAAGGGGCATCATCAAGATGAGTCCTGACTTAGGTGACTGGTGGTGCCCTTAACCAAGACAAGGACCAGAGCCGGAGGGACTGAGCATGAGAGCCTGGGAAGGTGGGGAGGACGGGGGAGGTAATGGTCTTCAGTGTGGATTTACTGCATTAGAAGTCTCTGGGCAACATCCAAGTGAATATGGATGTGTGTGCGCGCTAAGTCACTTCAGTTATGTCTCTGCTCTTGGTATGAAAAGGTGTTGGATGGGTGAGTGAGGCAACTGGTCCAGGGTGACATGGAGAGCAGAAAGCTGGCACTCACCTTGGCTGGTCAGCCTCCAGCCATAAATCCTCATGTTTCCCCTCAGGCCACCTGCAACCTGGCTGAGATTCAGGGACACTTCTCTTCTGCTCTGATCCTGCTGGGAGAGGGAAGAGCAGGGCAAAAGGTCTGCCTCAGGTGCTGTTCTGCTCTGTGCGACCCTACGAACTGCAGCCCACCAGGCTCCTCTGTTCATCAGATTCTCCAGGCAAGACTATTGGAGTGGGTTGCCATGCCCTCTTCATGAATATAGATATAGCAGCATAAACATCAGGGCAGAAGTCAAGAATGTAAATCAAGCTTCAGTCAGTTCTGTTCAATTCAGTTGCTCAGTCGTGTCCGACTCTTTGAGATCCCATGAATCGCAGCACACCAGGCCTCCCTGTCCATCACCAACTCCCAGAGTTCACTCAAACTCATGTCCATCGAGTTCGTGATGCCATCCAGCCATCACATCCTCTGTTGTCCCCTTCTCCTCCTGCCCCCAATCCCTCCCAGCATCAGAGTCTTTTCCAATGAGTCAACTCTTCGCATGAGGTGGCCAAGGTATTAGAGTTTCAGCTTTAGCATCAGTCCTTCCAATGAACACCCAGGGCTGATCTCCTTCAGAATGGACTGGTTGGATCTCCTTGCAGTCCAAGGGACTCTCAAGAGTCTTCTCCAACACCACAGTTCAAAAGCATTAATTCTTCGGTGCTCAGCTTTCTTCACAGTCCAACTCTTACATCCATACATGACCACTGGAAAAACCATAGCCTTGACTAAATGGACCTTTGTTGGCAAAGTAATGTCTCTGCTTTTGAATATGCTATCTAGGTTGGTCATAACTTTCCTTCCAAGGAGTAAGCATCTTTTAATTTCATGGCTGCAGTCATCATCTGCAGTGATTTTGGAGCCCAGAAAAATAAAGTCTGACACTGTTTCCACTGTTTCCCCATCTATTTCCCATGAAGTGATGGGACCAGATGCCATGATCTTCGTTTTCTGAGTGTTGAGCTTTAAGCCAACTTTTTCACTCTCCACTTTCACTTTCATCAAGAGGCTTTTGAGTTCCTCTTCACTTTCTGCCATAACGTGGTATCATCTGCATATCTGAGGTTATTGATATTTCTCCTGGCAATCTTGATTCCAGCTTGTGTTTCTTCCAGCCCAGCGTTTCTCATGACGTATTCTGCATATAAGTTAAATAAGCAGGGTGACAATATACAGCCTTGATGTACTCCTTTTCCTATTTGGAACCAGTCTGTTGTTCCATGTCCAATTCTACCTGTTGCTTCCTGACCTGCATACAGGTTTCTCAAGAGGCTTCAGCTCAGTTCAGTTCATTTGCTCAGTCATGTCCGACTCTTTGCGACCCCATGAATCGCAGCACTCCAGGCCTCCCTGTCCATTACCAACTCCCAGAGTTCACTCAAACTCACGTCCAAGAGGCTTAGAAGTTGCTAAATCCATAGAGAAAGATGCTTCTGCCCAGAAGGAGTGGAGAAAGAAAAGGGGAGGTTGGAGCAGCCCCCTGTGACTTGCAGCCTGTGAGGGGAAGTCTAGAGAAAAGAGATTGTGCAGAAAGAGAGAAACTCAGCCAGGTAAGAGAGAGAGAGCTGGCAGATGGCAGGGAGAGCATCATGAGGGCTAAGTTAGAAGCAGTCGGCATGGCACCCAGCACCTAGAAGGTGTCCTCCTCGTTGGCAACTTTCTACCCAGTGGCAATAACGCAAATGATAATAATTCTTACCAGACCAAATGCTGAGCACTCTCCCTAGGGGCTCACACATTCTTCTCAGTCACTGGAAAGTTGGTACTATTCAATATTATTATCTCCATTTTAAGAATAAGAGGGATGAAGCACAAAGAAATGAATAAGCGTGGGTGACACTCTGGTTTACAGATGGAGAATCTGAGCACAGGATGACCTGACAGAGTCCATCTTAGGAAAGCAGGTACTAGAGCAAAAAAATGAGGCTGGTCCCTGGACCCAGTTCCCTACCCACACCTACCAACCGCCACTGACTGCTGTGCAGACTGTTGCTTGCCTGCCGGGTGGTCCAGAGCGCTCTGCACCAGGCAGCACAGCTCGTGTTGACTACGAGTCAGAGGCGGAAAGAAGCCTCCAAGGTCCCCTGGCTGCCAAACTGATTGCAAAACAACTTCTGATGATTTAACTGTAAATGAATCTGAAACATACAGGCTAAATTTCCCTTGAACTACACATTAAAATTTTCATTTAATAATAATTTTTAAAAACTCTGATGAAAAATTGTAAAGGAAAACAAGGTGGTGATTATGTGGGGGTCAAGGGGTCTGGAAAGCAAGGAGCTGGTAGAGAGAGAACACTTCTCATGTCACCCAAGTGCAAAGCAAGTGAGAGATTTTGCAAAGGGCTGTGAATTTCTTCTGCCTCTCCTGGGAGATACTGGCCTCCTGAAACTCACAGCCGGGGTGGGGGTGTCCAATGACTGCTGAGGAGCTGGGGAAAGAGGGAACCAGTTATGTAAAGTGGGGTAGATGTGTGTGTGTGTGTACAAGAAACTGCTTGAAAAGAAGGGATATATACATACACAACGCATATACACATATACATATATGAACTATCTTCTCTTTTGAATTGAATTTGAATGGGCATGCATACATATATATTAATATATATAATTAAAATGATTTAAAGAGCTGTTTTATACATAATGATTTAAAGAAGCACTTTGTTCATAAAATTAAAAGTTAATTTATGTGCATTTATATAGAATTTTACATATAGAATGTTTCCTTCCCAAGCAGTTAAGAGAGTGTGTGTGTGTGTGTGTGTATACTTACAGATACATAAAGAGAAGATGGTTCATATACATATATATGTGTGTGTATGCATATGTATATATATATACACATGTATATATACATAGATAAATACATATATATGTACACATTATACAAGTAAAGTAAAACTTTAATGTATCATGTATGCCCCAAATAGACATATTCTAAAAATACGGATTTTAAGTATGTATATTCTAAATGGGCTTCCCTGGTGGCTCAGATGGTAAAGAATCTGCCTCCAATGCAGGAGACCCAGGTTTGATCCCTGGGTCAGGATGATCCCCTGGAGAAGGAAATGGCAACCCACTCCAGTATTCTTTCCTGGAGAATTCCATGGAGAGAGGACCCTGGTATGATAGGCTACAGACCATGGGGTCGCAAAGAGTCAGACACGACTGAGCAACTTTCACTTTCATATTCTAAATTTATCTTTTAAAATTTGTAGTGTATATTCTAAAGCAAAACACAGCAGGAACAGAATGTTGTGGGAGAGCAGTGGAAGCTTGAAAACACTGACCCAGTTCCCAAACTCAATCCCTAGGTGTTGGGATGTGTCAGGCACAGTGACTGGGATTTTAGGAGCTGAGCTTCTGGTGGCCTCTGAGTAGTTAATTTAACTCAAGATCATATGAGAAGTGAATTTCATCATCAGAGCTGAGCTAGACATGTGGTAGAGAGCCAGTCACCATGCAGCTCCTCCCCGGGACCCAGCAGTCCTCTCCACCTGGCTTCTTCTACAATCAAACCATCTACTATGTTCTTCATCTCCTAGAAGTCACAACTGTTGGCCAAAACTTCCAACGAGGTGAAGAGAATTCTCCTTATCTAAAGAAAAACAAAAATCACCTTTGTCAGAGAAAGAGCACCAGCTCAGAAACTCTGGTTTCAAATTATGAAGAACCCAGAGCCACAGTTCAGGCTTTTTAGGGGTGGCAGTGGATTTATTTTGTGTTTTTCCTCCCCAATAAATTCTACAGTCCTGTTCTGATTTACTTTCTCTCTTCTCCTAACCCCTCAGTGCTGTTAGGAAATAGTTTTGGGAAACACTTGTCCAGAACACAACAGCAGAAAACGGGTTAGCAGCCAATATGTTTTTCAAAAGAACTATTTGGCAGTGCTGAAAGAGATTACCACGCTGGTACAAACCTCGGCTGCAAGGTTACAGATGTCAGAATTCTGCGTATCCAGAAATATGCACAACAAATGGAATCTCTATGCTAACGCCTGGCCCTACCGACATTGCAAAATGCTGGCAAAGAAGAGGAAGACCATTCGTTCACAAACTTTTTCCTGAGTGGAGGTGGGGCTCTTGCAAGCCACAATTCAGCTGTCAATAAGGGTTGGAAATTCCTTGACTCTACCCAAATAAACTGAACCTTTCCATGCACGTCTCTGTTGAAAATGACTGTCTTTTAGGAGAGCTGCATCAACTAAAGGGTATGGGAACCTTTGCCAAGGCTGTGATGGGATGGACAGAAACTCTGCCAGTTCTTCTGGCACAAGGCAGGAGTTAACCCTTGACAACCACTGCTGCCATTAAGAGCTCTGACTTGAGCCAGATTGCATCCATTCAAACCTCAGCTCAAAAATTTACTTGTTATGGGGCTTTAAAGGACTGATACTAAAGCTGAAGTGCCAATACATTGGCCACCTGATACAAAGAGCCAACTCATTGGAAAAGACCCTGATGCTGGGAAAGATTGAAGGCAAGAGAAGGAGTGACAGAGGACGAGATGGTTGGATGTCATCACTGACTCAATGGACAAGAGTTTGAACAAACTCCGAGAGATAGTGAAGGTCAGGGAAGACTGACATACTGCAGTCCATGGGGTTGGAAAAAGTCAGACACGACTGATAGACTGAACAGCAATAACATGGGGCTTTGAACAAGTGACTTAACTAACCTCTCAGCCTCAGTTGCCCCACCTGTAAAATGGGCATGATAATAACTATAACTACATTTAAAGATAGTATGGGAATTAAATGTGATAAACATGACAAATAATTTAATTGTGCATGTGGGCATGTGTTAGTCGCTCAATCCTGTCCGAATCTTTTCAACCTATGGACTATAGCTCACCAGGGTCCTCTGTCCATGGAATTCTCCAGGCAAGAATACTGGAGTGGATTGCCATTCCCTCCTCCAGGGGATCTTCCCGACCCAGGGATCAAACCAGCATGTCTTATGTCTAACCTGCATTGGCAGGCGGGTTCTTTACCACTAGGACTACCTGGGAAGCCACCAATAAGATTCATAGTCTAGTTAAACAGATAAGCATAGCCAGAATGATGATACAAGGCACAGCCACCCCCATGCTCAATAGGAGGGTCCACATAAAGCAGAGGGAGGAGCACTGTGTTCTGACTTGAGGAATCTGAGAAGGCTTCGTGGTGGGTGGACTGAGTTTAGGCTTGGAGGTGAGCAGGATATCGATAGTCATACAGAAGAGCACTCCATGCAAGGGAAGCAGCTGGAATAGAGGCTGGGAGGGCCTCACGACCTCAGCAGAGAGTAAGTCTTCAGGTGCTAGGACCGTGGCTCTTGTCACGAGCCACATGAAAACAGGAGCCAGATAACGGGAGAGTCGAATGTCCTGCTCAGGGGGTGGCAGGCCTTCCTGGGGACAAAAAGCAAAACAACGCAGGTCAACTTGATTCCTACTTGCCAACTTTGGCTCAGCTCAGACATCACCTGTCACAGGACCCCTCCCCTCGCCCTCAGCCAGTGATGCCCCTTCTTTGCTTTGGCCACCCTGCCTTCTCCTCTAGATCTGGCTCCTAGAAGGCAGGATTGAACATCACGGAATTTCCAGTGCTAGCATATGACTGTCATCTAGAGCACGAATATGGGAATGGGTGAGAGAGGGAAGGAATGAATGAATCAATCCATCCCGTCAACAAGGGAAGGTGAACTGAAAATGATAATTGAATTACCAGCAAGAGAACTGCTGGGAAAAGGCAGGACTTGCCTGGATAATTTCCTTAAAAAATACTATGTAAGACCCCAGCAGAGAAGCAATTGTCTAAGCATTTAATCTGTTTGTGTCCATCATAAAGGTATGAGTCAGTGCTGAGATCTGAGGCTCCCCAGGGTGAACTAGCACCACTTTTGCCAGAGATCCAAGAAGACAGAGGTCAACTTGTACCATGACAGAGTGAGAAGAGTATGGATGTGGTAACATAGTGTCAATTACCCATGGAAATGGGCCATGGGGAAACTTGCATTTAAAAATCCCATAGAAAGGAGCCTCTTAGTCTTGTTTTTAGATCTGTCTTTCGGCAAGCAGGGCTCCAAAGCAGAACAGGAAGAGAAAGGAACACAGACTAGAATCCCGTGATAAAAAATAAAAAAGAATCCCATGATATTCCAGGAACTGTGCTAAATCCTTTGCGCATAGTCTTAGAAGATAGGCAGTAGTATCTCCATTTTGCAACTCAGGCTCTTAAGGCTCAGAGACGGCAAGCAACTTGTCCAAAGCCGCACAGCTAGTAAGAGTCAAAGACAGTAAATAAACCCGGGTTTGCTGACTCCGAATCCTGTGTTCTTGCTTCCAAATCACACTGTCCCTCTTCTCTTTCATGCTCTCATGGAAGCACTCCAATTCCCACCATACATCCAGTTCTCAAAGGAAACCTTAAACTGTTTTTGTGTTGTTGTTTTTTTTAATTATCATTTGGCAACTGCACACAGTTCTTCAGGGAAATCCGGGAGCTCAGGATGAAACTCCTGCCCATGGATTAGCTGAAATTGCTTGTGTTTCCTTGAAAAATGCCTGGCACTGCCAACAAACTCTGGTCTGGTTTCCAGCAGTGGCCAGGCATTGTCCAACCGAGAGGCTCTGAGAATCGATTGGCTGTGGTCTCCCTGACACTCATGCCAACAGATGCTGTGAGTCAGAAGTTGCCATCTGTCCATGACACTCAGCTTTACGGGGGCTTCCAGAGCCATCCAACCTGAAGAATCAACCGAAGCTCCTTCAGGGCACTGCCATGGTGCATCCCCAGCACTGGTGGAATGCTAGCTTTCCAGTGGGAAAATGCTGGTGGGCTTTGGGGTCCAGAGTGTGCTCAACCACAGCGTGGAAGGCAAAGGGAGTGCAGTGCTCTTCTGGAGACCAAAAGCATGGCCGCTCCCAAAAGATACTACTCGTGTGACAGAAGGGGGAATAAACAGGTTTGTAGAAAGGAATAATGAGGAAAACACCAGCCTTGACATTGGAACTCCATGTTCCACAAACACTGTGCCTCCCTGGGAGTAGAAAGGACACTGGATTTGGGATTGGGAACCTGGGTTCACACCCTAGCCTCACGGAGTACAAGTCGGACTACCTGAGGTGATCACACACCCTCCTTCCCTGCCCTTCCCACCATCACTCACACCCCTACCTCTCATCACCGTGGTGTAGTACAGCTATCTGTCTAAATTTCTATGTCCTCACTAGACTGTGAACCCTGTAAGGGCTGACACCATGCCTACCCATGCCAGCATCCTCAGCCCTCAGCATTGTGCCGAGCCCTGCTTGCATTCTGCAAATATTAGCTGAATTGAGGAAAGAGAACAAAAGATATGACTTACCAATTCTGCATAAGGTGGAGTCCACCACCATGGATCCTCCATTCTGAGACATTGTCAGAATAACCTCAAGAGTAACTTAGTTTGGCAGAAGACTCTGAAAAAGTATCTTGGAAAAGAACTGGGGAGAAGAACCAAGAAGGAGGCAGGGAGGGGCCACTGGCTGGAGGGCACAGAGGGCAATCTTGAGTGAATGGCTCAAGGACCCCGAGAGTCTCAGGTCTCCAGCACTCAGTGGGAAGAGATAAATCCTCCCCCTGGAAGGTCATGGGGGGAGATGGCTCCATTGGAGACTATGAAGAAGTCCCCCACCACCCCCAGAGGAAGTAAGGATGCTCTAGCTCTCCCCTAAACAGAAGTATATGAATCTCAGTCCACAAACTCAGATGGGAGAGAAAGAGCACAATACTATACACAAATCAGCTTAGTTTTGATCCTGAGCGCCCTGCTATCAGGATGAAAGAAATTCAGCCCCATCGCTCCATTTCCTGAACCTGAATCAGTGACTCTAGGGCATCACTTGGTACCCAAGCATTATGGAGGTCCTTGCGTGATTATTCCAAGGCCAAATTTGCCTGTTACTCCAGGTGTTTCTTGACTTCCTACTTTTGCATTCCAGTCCCCTATAACGAAAAGGACATCTTTTTTGGGTGTTAGATCTAAAAGGTCTTGTAGGTCTTCATAGAACCGTTCAACTTCAGCTTCTTCAGCATTACTGGTTGGGGCATAGACTTGGATTACTGTGATATTGAATGGTTTGCCTTGGAAACGAACAGAGATCATTCTGTCGTTTTTGAGATTGCATCCAAGTACTGCATTTAGGACTCTTTTGTTGACCATGATGGCTACTCCATTTCTTCTGAGGGATTCCTACCCACAGTAGTAGATATAATGGTCATCTGAGTTAAATTCACCCAATCCAGTCCGTTTTAGTTCGCTGATTCCTAGAATGTTGACATTCACTCTTGCCATCTCTTGTTTGACCACTTCCAATTTGCCTTGATTCATGGACCTGACATTCCAGGTTCCTATGCAATATTGCTCTTTACAGCATCAGACCTTGCTTCTATCACCAGTCACATCCACAGCTGGGTATTGTTTTTGCTTTGGCTCCATCCCTTCATTCTTTCTGGAGTTATTTCTCCACTGATCTCCAGTAGCATATTGGGCACCTACTGACCTGGGGAGTTCCTCTTTCAGTATCCTATCATTTTGCCTTTTCATACTGTTCATGGGGTTCTCAAGGCAAGAATACTGAAGTGGTTTGCCATTCCCTTCTCCAGTGGACCACATTCTGTCAGATCTCTCCACCATGACCCGCCCATCTTGGGTTGCCCCACGGGCATGGCTTAGTTTCATTGAGTTAGACAGGCTGTGGTCCTAGTGTGATTAGATTGACTAGTTTTCTGTGAGTATGGTTTCAATGTGTCTGCCCTCTGATGCCCTCTTGCAACACCTACCATCTTACTTGGATTTCTCTTACCTTGGGCATGGGGTATCTCTTCACGGCTGCTCCAGCAAAGTGCAGCCACTGCTCCTTACCTTGGACGAGGGGTATCTCCTCACCGCAGCCCTTCCTGACCTTCAACGTGGGATAGCTCCTCTAGGCCCTCCTGCGCCCGTGCAGCCACAAACTTGGCCTTGGAATACGGAATGAAGCAGGGCAAAGACTAATAGAGTTTTGCCAAGAAAATGCACTGGTCATAACAAACACCCTCTTCCAACAACACAAGAGAAGACTCTATACATGGACATCACCAGATGGTCAACACCGAAATCAGATTGATTATATTCTTTGCAGCCAAGGATGGAGAAGCTCTATACAGTCAGTAAAAACAAGGCCAGGAGCTGACTGTGGCTCAGATCATGAGCTCCTTATTGCCAAATTCAGACTTAAATTGAAAGAAGTAGGGAAAACCACTAGACCATTCAGGTATGACCTAAATCAAATCCCTTATGATTATACAGTAGAAGTGAGAAATAGATTTAAGGGCCTAGATCTGATAGATAGAGTGCCTGATGAACTATGGATGGAGGTTGGTGACATTGTACAGGAGACAGGGATCAAGACCATCCCCATGGAAAAGAAATGCAAAAAAGCAAAATGGCTGTCTGGGGAGGCCTTACAAATAGCTGTGAAAAGAAGAGAAGCGAAAAGCAAAGGAGAAAAGGAAAGATATAAACATCTGAATGCAGAGTTCCAAAGAATAGCAAGAAGAGATAAGAAAGGCTTCCTCAGCGATCAATGCAAAGAAATAGATGAAAACAACAGAATGGGAAAGACTAGAGATCTCTTCAAGAAAATTAGAGATACCAAGGGAACATTTCATGCAAAGATGGGCTCAATAAAGGACAGAAATGGTATGGACCTAACAGAAGCAGAAGATATTAAGAAGAGGTGGCAAGAATACACAGAAGAACTGTACAAAAAAGATCTTCACGACCAAGATAATCACGATAGTGTGATCACTAACCTAGAGCCAGACATCCTGGAATGTGAAGTCAAGTGGGCCTTAGAAAGCATCACTACGAACAAAGCTAGTGGAGGTGATGGAATTCCAGTTGTGCTATTTCAAATCCTGAAAGATGATGCTGTGAAAGTGCTACACTTAATATGCCAGCAAATTTGGAAAACTCAGCAGTGGCCACAGGACTGGAAAAGGTCAGTTTTCATTCCAAACCCAAAGAAAGGCAATGCCAAAGAATGCTCAAACTACCACACAATTGTACTCATCTCACACGCTAGTAAAGTAATGCTCAAAATTCTCCAAGCCAGGCTTCAGCAATATGTGAACTGTGAACTTCCTGACGTTAAGCTGGTTTTACAAAAGGCAGAGGAACCAGAGATCAAATTGCCAACATCCGCTGGATCATAGAAAAAGCAAGAGAGTTCCAGAAAAATATCTATTTCTGCTTTATTGACTATGCCAAAGCCTTTGACTGTGGATCACAATAAACTGTGGAAAATTCTGAAAGAGATGGGAATACAAGACCACTTGACCTGCCTCTTGAGAAATCTGTATGCAGATCAGGAAGCAACAGTTAGAACTGGACATGGAACAACAGACTGGTTCCAAATAGGAAAAGGAGTACGTTAAGGCTGTATATTGTCACCCTGCTTATTTAACTTATATGCAGAGTAGACGTCCCTGGTGGCTCAGACGGTAAAGCGTCTGTCTACAATGTGGGAGACCTGGGTTAGACCCCTGGGTGGGGAAGTTCCCTGGAGAAGGAAAAGGCAACCCACTCCAGTACTCTTGCCTATATGCAGAGTACATCATGAGAAACGCTGGACTGGAAGAAACACAAGCTGGAATCAAGATTGCCGGGAGAAATATCAATAACCTCAGATATGCAGATGATACCACCCTTATGGCAGAAAGTGAAGAGGAACTAAAAAGCCTCTTGATGAAAGTGAAAGTGGAGACTGAAAAAGTTGGCTTAAAGCTCAACATTCAGAAAACGAAGATCATGGCATCTGGTCCCATCACTTCATGGGAAATAGATGGGAAAACAGTGGAAACAGTGGCAGACTCTATTTTTTTGGGCTCCAAAATCACCACAGATGGTGACTGCAGCCATGAAATTAAAAGATGCTTACTCCTTGGAAGGAAAGTTATGACCAACCTAGATAGCATATTCAAAAACAGGGACATTACTTTGCCAACAAAGGTCCATCTAGTCAAGGCTATGGTTTTTCCAGTGGTCATGTATGGATGTGAGAGTTGGACTGTGAAGAAGGCTGAGCGCCGAAGAATTGTGGTGTTGAAGAAGACTCTTGAGAGTCCCTTGGACTGCAAGGAGATCCAACCAGTCCATTCTGAAGGAGATCAGCCATGGGATTTCTTTGGAAGGAATGATGCTAAAGCTGAAACTCCAGTACTTTGGCCACCTCATGTGAAGAGTTGACTCATTGGAAAAGACTCTGATGCTGGGAGGGATTGGAGGCAGGAGGAGAAGGGGATGACAGAGGATGAGATGGCTGGATGGCATCACTGACTCGATGGACGTGAGTCTGGGTGAACTCTGGGAGTTGGTGATGGACAGGGAGGCCTGGTGTGCTGTGATTCATGGGGTCACAAAGAGTCAGACACGACTGTGCGACTGAACTGAACTGAACTTCATTATAACTGAACTGATTATAAATGGTTGTCCAGAGCACTCCCTCCTGAAACCAACCTTCATCGTCTGGCTTCCATGATCCCACAGGTCTAACCCCTTGCCATGTGACATCAGGCTGTCCAACTGGGGGAGCCTCACATGTACTACCAGCCACCTGTGCTGGTTTAGTCACTAATTTGTGTGACCCCAGTGGACTGTAGACTGCCAGGCTCCTTTATCCATGGGATTCTCCAGGCGAGAATACTGGAGTGGGCTGCCATTTCCTTCTCCAGGGGATCTTCCTAAGCCAGGAATCGACCCCAGGTCTCCTGCATTGCAGGCAGATTCTTTACCAATTGAGTTATAAGGGAAGCTCCACCACCAGCCTCCTGCGTGAACCACAAAACTATTCCCTCTGAGTTCTTGCTCTACTCTTTTGGTACTTCAGGGATTCTGCTCAAGGACTCCACAGAAACATCCCTCTCACCCACAGCCTGGGTGAATGCCTCTTTCATCTGGGAGAATCCTCTCCCCAAAGCCTGGACCCCATTGCTACATCAGAGGTCTGCTTTCAACTGTCAGGATGGGTTTTATCCAGCAGAGTGTACACTGGCACCTGTCTTAAAATCTAAATTGAATCAATTGAGAATCATCTCGATTCTCTAGAAAACTGTGAAGATCTGCCATCTCAGATCCCTTCTGAGTAACTAAGCCCTCTGCACTCTGTATGACTCCTCCACCACTAATTATATTTCCATGCAGCCTATTCCCTCTATGCTTTGCTTTTGTCTCACCTACCTGAACCGTGAAAGAATCATGTCCTGAAGTCTGAAAGAATCTGATTTCAACACTGAGGTTAGCCACGCACCTTCAGCTATAAACCTGAGATAAAGAAGCACGACTTTCTACTGACTTGAATGGGAGAAAGTGAAAGAGAAAGGAAAGGAAGAAAATCCAAGGAGATAAAAACAAATTATCACTTTAAATGACCCTGCCTTGAAAGTATTAACTCGGATCATGCTAGAGGCCAAAAAACAAATCTCTGAGCTTCTCAGATCTCGCAAAGGCCATCAAGGGAGCTAGAAAGACATACTCCCACCACCAATATGGCAAAAGGACTGACTTAGTGCCTGGGGAGCCACTGAGTGCTGTGAGAAGGTGGGGATAGGTGGTCCTGGTGTCTGTAAAGGGCTAAGATAGGACCTGGCATTCAGCAGGCATCCATACAAGTTCACCTTACATTAAAAACGTCAAAATATCATAACTTTACTTAATTCTCACAACACCCCTGCAGAACCAACAGAGATATTTCTGTGGTACAGGTGGAAAAAACAAGGCTTCTGGAGACAAAGTTAACTTGTTCAAGGTTCCAAAGCTGATTGAGACAGACAGCTGTTGTTGTTCAGTTGGTAAGTCCTATCTGACTCTTTGTGACCCCATGGATGGCAGCATACTAGGCTCCCTGTCCTTTACCATCTCCCAGACTTTGCTCAAACTCATGTCCATTGAGTCCATGATGTCATCCAACTCAACAATGTTGAGTTTCAATTGGACTACGCATCAATGCATAGTCCAATTGGAACTCACCATCATTTCCATCAAGTGAAAGAACCAATGACACCAATGGGCTTGGGGATCCCGGCTATACTGAGCAGGGGGAGGGAAGTTCGGGCACCAGTCATGAAGCCACTGGCCTGGAAAGGGCTCCCTGGAGGAGGAGAAACACTGGGCAGCAGCCTGGAGTGGAGGTCTGGGGCACAGACTCCAGCTTGAGGTTTTGGGTTTCAATTCCTGTTCTGCTTTTTACCTGTGTGAAGTGAGACAAGTTATTTCACTTTCATGTGCCTCAGTTTCCCCATCTGTGAAATGGGGCTAGTATAATACCATCCTCACAGTGTTTGGAAGGAGCTGAAATCTGCGACGCATGAAAGATGGTGCCCAGTATATGCACAGTCTGAGAGTTGCCCTAGTGAATGCTGATGGTGTCCCAGAGTCACGGCAGCAGGCGAGGCCACAACCCCCCTCAGGTCCTGGGCCTGGCACGATCCGGGTTCAGAGGCCCCCCCTCTGGACTGCTTCCGCCTGCAGGCTCCTTGAATGTGGCCTCAGCTCACCTGCATCCTTCCCCACTCTTGGAAGTGTAGAGCTTCCAAAGGCAGACGCACCACAGGGGCTGATCTTTGTTATTAACAGCCAGCACACCATTCCGTTCCAGTGACTCCTTTTCAGATTTTACAGGAAGCAACAGTTAGAACTGGACATGGAACAACAGACTGGTTCCAAATAGGAAAAGGAGTACGTCAAGGCTGTGTATTGTCACTCTGCTTATTTAATTTGTATGCAGAGTACATCATGAGAAACGCTGGGCTAGAAGAAGCACAAGCTGGAATCAAGATTGCCAGGAGAAATATCAATAACCTCAGATATGCAGATGACACAACCCTTATGGCGGAAAGTGAAGAGGAACTAAAAAGCCTCTTGATGAAAGTGAAAGTGGAGACTGAAAAAGTTGGCTTAAAGCTCAACATTCAGAAAACGAAGATCATGGCATCTGGTCCCACCACTTCATGGGAAATAGATGGGGAAACAGTGGAAACAGTGTCAGACTCTATTTTGCTGAGCTCCAAAATCACTGCAGATGGTGACTGCAGCCATGAAATTAAAAGATGCTTACTCCTTGGAAGGAAAGTTATGACCAACCTAGACAGCATATTCAAAAGCAGAGACATTACTTTGCCAACAAAGGTCCGTCTAGTCAAGGCTATGGTTTTTCCAGTGGTCATGTATGGATGTGAGAGTTGGACTGTGAAGAAAGCTGAGCGCCGAAGAATTGATGCTTTTGAACTGTGGTGTTGGAGAAGACTCTTGAGAGTCCCTTGGACTGCAAGGAGATCCAACCAGTCCATTCTGAAGGAGATCAGCCCTGGGATTTCTTTGGAAGGAATGATGCTAAAGCTGAAACTCCAGTACTTTGGCCACCTCATGCGAAGAGTTGACTCATTGGAAAAGACTGATGCTGGGAGGGACTGGGGGCAGGAAGAGAAGGAGACAACAGAGGATGAGATGGTTGGATGGCATCACTGACTCGATGGATGTGAGTCTGGGTGAACTCCGGGAATTGGTGATGGACAGGGAGGCCTGGCGTGCTGTGATTCATGGGGTCACAAAGAGTCGGACACGACTGAGCGACTGAACTGAACTGTATTATAAAGTTGGTGTGAAAATTCAATCAGTTATTCAAAATTAAGCTCTTGGCTGCAAACAGCAAATTTTGCAAAAACAATTACAGTTATTATGTAAGTAGATAAGGTAGGAGATCCCTGGAGAAGAACCAAGCCTGGCTTTCTTGACCATTTTTGGCCTAAGTCATCTTGTGATCTAAGCCTGGCCACAAGACTTGTCCTTGAACAGGTTTTAGTAATAATGATCTTAAGGGAACAAAACAATGAACTGTTATCAGGCAAGAGAGGTAACAATAACAAAGATAGCAAATCAGTTGTAAAAACTCCCAGTTGCTTTTCAATGGTAAAGAATAGCTTGAAGCACTTTGTTGAGCCAGTTTACAAAATGTAAATCCTCCAGGTGCTCAACACTCAGATCTACTGAACCTAAAGGATGATGACATTGAAATTTTCTAACTCTGTAGACTTTAAGTGTGTTAGTCTGTGTTATCTGACTCTTTGCAACCCCATGGACTGTAGCAATGCCAGGCTTCTCTGTCCATGGGATTCTCTAGGCAAGAATACTGGAGTGGGTTGCCATGCCCTTCTCCAGGGGATCTTCCTGACCCAGGGATCAAATCTGGGTCTCCTGCATTGCAGTCAGACTCTTTACCTCCTGAACCACCAGAGAAGCCCTTTAATCAGCACCCAAACTCCTTCATGAATATGCATGTACCCTTAGATTAAAGTGAAGTCGCTCAGTCGTGGCCGACTCTTTGCGACCTCATAGACTATAGCCTACCATGCTCCTCCATCCATGTGATTTTCCAGGCAAGAGTACTGGAATGGGTTGCCATTTTCTTCTCCAGGGGATCTTCCTGACCCAGGGATCGAACCCGGGTCTCCCGCATCTGAGCCACCAGGTAAGTCACCGTTGGATTAAAACTTCCTCAATTTCTCAGGGAAACATAGCTTTGGGAAAGATCCCCGGAGTTCTCCTGACTTGCCGGAAGTGATAAATCCTTCAGTCTTCTGCTCTTGACATGGTGTGTCTTTTAACTCCAAACCTGCCCAGAGGCTTTCCTGATAGCTCAGTTGGTAAAGAATCAGTCTGCAATGCAGGAGATCCTGGTTTGATTCCTGGGTTGGGAAGATCCCCTGGAGAAGGGAAAGGCTACCCACTCCAGTATTCTGGCCTAGAGAATTCCATGGACTATACAGTCCCCCTTGAACTCCTTTGCCTGAGATCTTCCAAAGGCTTCCTGAAGGCACTATGTCTTGGCAAGACTTTGTGCCCAGTGGTGTCTCAGCAGGGACACCTGCCTTAGCTGGCAGCCCAAAGACTTCCTAAGGACCCCCGGCCCATCCTGCTGAGCCACTTCTGAGTTCTTGGCCCCCATCAGATCTCCCAGGAATGGTTCTGCATGGAGTCACTAGGATCATCCTCTAGGCCTACTGTCCCAGAGCATGCCTTGGTTACTGCATTTATCATACTTCTTCCAGAGTGGTGCCTACATCATAATCACCCTCCAGACACAAGCTCTGCCCTGGGGGCTCATCACACAGCAAGTGCTCAGTGAATATTAGTTACCTGATGCATGAATGAAAGATTGGGTGCATGAATGTCTTACGACTCGGCTTCTCCCTGAACTCAGCCACATTTCTGGCTCCACAAGGACTCCTGAGTGTCCCTGCAGCCAGAACACAGAACTTGACTTTCTGGGGTCTTGTCTGCACCTGACCCTAAAGACTATTGTCTCCAAAGGACTCTTATCATTTCCGGGGAAGGTGAATTTCCATTATTTGTGTCTATGAAAAAATAATATATAAAAGAGACGGGGATCAAAAAGGATTGTATGTATCTGAGAACATGATATCTAATTTCTTTGTGATTATGCTGGAGGATTTTTTTTAAGTCAGAAATGACCTTTAGACATTAAAGGAAGGTCCCCCAAAGTATGACCTCATAGTGCCCAAAGGCAGTTGCCCCCACCGAGGTGCCACCGTAGTAGGTCTATGGCCCAACAGCAGCTGCAAACCTTTGACTCTCCTTGAAAACTGAAAAGCCAAGACCTTGAACCTATGTCATATGGACTTGGAGCCTTGGGTCCCTGGTTTGGTTGGGGAGGTCATCTCTTCACCAGGATGGAGTTGTGGCTGGTAAGGGAACAGAAGCAATGGAAGCAAAAGAAAGGAGACTCACCTACTGGACCCCTGAGCCTTCACTGCATGCCTGTCACTTTATATACATGATCTTATTTTACCTTCACAAGTGGAAGGGCAACCTGATAAGGTGGTGTCCCATCCCCACATACCAGGTGAGAAAAACCACAGCTCCATAGGGACTTACCTCGGGTCTCATCACTAGTAACGAGTGGACACACAATTTGAAACCACACAGTGTAGCTCTGAATCCTATGTTCTAGGCTGTTGCAGCCTCTGGGGAATTTGATGAGCGCTATGTATCTGCAGCCATGAAATTAAAAGACGCTTACTCCTTGGAAGGAAAGTTATGACCAACCTAGATAGCATATTCAAAAGCAGAGACATTACTTTGCCAGCAAAGGTCCGGCTAGTCAAGGCTATGGTTTTTCCAGTGGTCATGTATGGATGTGAGAGTTGGACTGTGAAGAAAGCTGAGCGCCAAAGAATTGATGCTTTTGAACTGTGGTGTTGGAGAAGACTCTTGAGAGTCCCTTGGACTGCAAGGAGATCCAACCAGTCCATTCTGAAGGAGATCAGCCCTGGGATTTCTTTGGAAGGAATGATGCTAAAGCTGAAACTCCAATACTTTGGCCACCTCATGCAAAGAGTTGACTCATTGGAAAAGACTCTGATGCTGGGAGGGATTGGGGGCAGGAGGAGAAGGGGACGACAGAGGATGAGATGGCTGGATGGCATCACTGACTCAATGGACGTGGGTCTGAGTGAACTCTGGGAGTTGGTGACGGACAGGGAGGCCTGGCGTGCTGCGATTCATGGGGTTGAAAAGCATTAGACACAACTGAGCGACTGAACTGAACTGATGTATCTGAAAGTGTTTCCCTGGTGGCTCATTGATAAAGAATCTGCCTGCCAGTGCAGGAGATGTGGGTTCAATCCCAGGGTCAGGAAGATCCCCTGGAGAAGGAAATGGCAATCCATTCCAGTATTCTCACCTAGGACATCCTATGAACAGAGGAACTTGGTGGGCTACAGTCCATGGGGTCACAAAGTGTGGAAGACAACTTAGCAACTTCACAACAACAACAACTTTTCAGATACATAATATCTGAAAAGCCTCCGATACTTACTGCCTCTTTTTTTCATTTTGAGTATCAAACATGGATTGAGCACTATTCTCAAATCACCCTGGGAGAGGTGTCCTGAACACCTCTGTTTTACAGAAGAGAAAACCTCTCAGCCAAGTGATAGACATCATTTCCTTGGTTAAGACCTCTGCCAGCCTGGACCATAGGCAAATCTATAGCCCTGAGGAAAGAGGAAGAAGAACAAGGACTGCGTTTATCTACGACACACACACGTTTGCACTCTCCCTCCTGTGCTGCTGTGCTGGAGTCCTGTGTGCAGACAGAAGTCCACGGAAGACAACCTTCACCTGCTTCTCCAAATCCTCCAGACCCCCAAGAAGTTACATCCTGTTCTCCCATTTTTCCAGATAGAGAAACCGAGAGGGTGAGTAGGAGAACACACAGGAAGTAAAGCCCAATAGCTTCCGAAGTGTTAGTTGCTTAGTTGTGTCCGACTCTATGAGACCCCATAGACTGTACCCACCAGGCTCCTCTGTCCATGGAATTCTCCAGGCAAGAGTACTGGAGTGGATAGCCTTTCCCTTCTCCAGGGGATTTTCCCAATCCAGGGACTGAACTCAGGTCTCCCGCATTGCAGGCAGACTCTTTACCGTCTGAGCCACCAGGGAAGCTTCTTCCAAAGAGGGGTCTAAAATTCTAGACCAAAGGGCTACACCTCAGAAGCTCCTATTCCCTGCTGTCCCCCTCTTAGGCCCCTTCTGCAGCAGACCCCACTGCCTGAGAGAGAGGCAGCTAAGCACTTTTACTTACCACACTGAGAGGTAGGTGTGGACATGGCTTCAGGGAAGCAACTGGGGGCCCTTCCTGGACAGCTGAGATGATCTTCTGTGGAGATGAGTCAGGTAAGATAGAAGTTTCCCAGGAAGGTTGCTGAGCTGAGGCCAAGAGTGGCTCCTTTTTGTTCACCCAAGGAAAGATGTAGACTTTCATACCTGAAGCACCTTCTTTGGCAAAAGGGAACTTTCAAAAGTCACATGTAACCAAGCAACCACCTTCCTTAAGATCCTTAAGGTTCCAGCCTCAGTTACCATCAGGATTTTGACCCAGTAGCTTAACCAGATGTCAGGAGCTCTTCAGCCTCCCTCCCTCCACCCCTCCACGTGATCCTTGTGTTTCCACCTGGTCATATGGTATAGCTGCCCCTCAAATCCTCCAAGCTGCACAGGGATTTAGGCTTTTTGCTGTGGCTCTTCCCTATCTCAGGAATTTATAGCCTTCTTCTGTAATTAGAGAACGTGTCCGCAAGCCTCAAGACTGATGCCTGGACCCACCCCTCCATCCCCTGACACCACCCTTGAGGTACCACCCAGTCACCATCTTACAACTCAGTGAAATCCACACCCCTCTCCCTGGATGCTCCTCCACCTCCCAGTGGTCTCTCCACACCAGCATTTCATGCCATCATTGTTTCTGCATTCGCCTGTCTCCCCACCAGACTGTGAGCTCTCAGGGGCAGGGACTGGGTCCAGTCAAACTGCAGTTTCCCAAATGTTTGGGCCAGCAGGCTTTTTCTCCTGGGTAGACTGACACCAAGGGTATGTTCCACTCTGCTTGAACCCACAGGGCGTGTTGAGAAGAGGTGGAGGGAAAGAAGCAAGCAAAGTGCCTTGGGCACAGTGGTCCTTTCACTGGAAGAAGATTCCTGCTGTCTGGCACCACACTGTGATGTCCTGGCTAAACAGCAGAAGTGACTCAGTGTTCACACTGTCTGAAATACCCCCTTCTCTGGCCTGCTCTCACGCCCACCCCATATCCAGTCTTTCCTCGAGTCCTCTGGGCTCCACGGACACAATGTATCTTGAGCGCAGATACTCCTCACTGTTCCCGGCACTGCCGCGCTGGGCCAGGCCACCCTGTCTCTCTTGTGGTTTGCTGCAGCGGCCACCAGATTGTTCCCCCTGCTCCTGGCTTTGCTCTCCTACAGCTCATCCGCCACCCAGCAGCCAGAGGGTGGTTTTTACAAACTGAAAATCAGATCATGTTTTGCTCCAGCTCAAAACCTCCCCGTGGCTTCTACTCCCACTTAGAATAAGATCCAAAGTCTTTCCCACGGCCTGCAAGGCCCTGGTAATCCAGCTCCAACCCCATCTCTGACCTCATATCCCCCCTTCTCTCCCTGCCCTGCTTTGCCCCAGACACACTAGCTGTCTTGACATCCAAAACACGCCTCACTCATTCATGATGAGGTAATCTGTGATCTTCCTCCTCTCTTCGCCTTAAAATCCAGTGCCCCCTACTACTCGTTGGTCAGGACTACTCTTGGATTTCCCTTCCTTAAAGCCACTTTCTTGGTCACTCGATCCCAAACAGTAGACCCCACCTCTTGCCCCTTGCCCCTTCCTGGATTGTTCTTCAGAGCAGTTGTCCTGAGCTGAAGGTATGTTACACGTCACATTTTCACATCCATGGTCTGACTCACACTTGAATGAAAACTTCATAAGAAGCGAGGACTTGGTCATGTTTTTACAGCTGAAATGCCAGTGCTTAGAACCTAGTTAACACTTAATAATATTTGCTGAATGAATGAACAATTGAGAAATTTAGAAAATAAATGTGATGAATGTTTTCAGACAAACTTCTGAATCGACACGTCACTCCTTACTGATTGCTGACACGTCACAGATGACATACCTCTCTGACACTTGGCTGCCTGCCGTGGATATTTTGAGGACTGAGAAGGTGTATTAGGACGAGGAGGGTGTAGCATAAAGGGTCAACGAGAGTGATGTTTACAGTGCTGACTCTGTCATGTATTATGAAAATGACAGTAAACTACACTTGTGATAAAATTGCACAGAACCACATACACACACATACACACAATGAGTCCAGGGAAAACTGGAGAAATATGAATACAGTCATAGATGGTATCAGTGACAATGTTCTCCTGTATGTGTTTATGTATAACTGAATCACTTTTGCTGTGCATCTGAAACTAACACAACATTGTCAATCAACTTACTTCAATAATTCTTTTTTAAAGACAATATCCTAGTTGTGATATCACACTACGGATTTGTAAGACAATGCCTTTGGGGAAAACTGAGTTTATGGGATCTTTCTGTGTTTTATTTTTTTACAGCTACATGTAAACCCCAAGTATCTCAAAATTTTCAATTAAACATTAAATTAATTAAATGGGGGGAGCATTCTGCGCATTGAACACTCAGTTCACTACCTGGTGTATCAGCTCAGTCGCTCAGTCGTGTCCAACTCTTTCTGACCCCATGAACCGCAGCATGCCAGGCCTCCCTGTCCATCACCAACTCCTGGAGCTTGCTCAAACTCAAGTCCATTGAGTCGGTGATGCCATCCAAACACCCCATCCTCTGTCGTCCCCTTCTCCTCCTGCCCTCAGTCTTCCCCAGCATCAGGGTCCTCTCCAATGAGTCATTTCTTTGCATCAGGTGGCCAAAGTATTGGAGTTTCAGCTTCAGCATCAGTCCTTTCAATGAATATTCAGGACTGATTTCCTTTAGGATGGACTGGTTGGATCTCCTTGCAGTTCAAGGGACTCTCAAGAGTCTTCTCCAACACTGCAGTTCAAAAGCATCAATTCTTTGGCGCTCGGCTTTCTTTATAGTCCAACTCTCACATCCATACATGACTTCTGGAAAAACCATAACTTTGACTAGACAGACCTTTGTCCCCACAGTAATGTCTCTGCTTTTTAATATGCTATCTAGGTTAGTCCTAGCTTTTCTTCCAAGGAGTAAGCGTCTTTTAATTTCATGGCTGCACTCACCATCTGCAGTGATTTTGGAGCCCAAGAAAATAAAGTCTGTCACTGTTTCCACTGTTTCACCATCTATTTCCCATGAGTGATGGGACAAGATGCCATGATCTTAGTTTTCTGAATGTTGAGCTTTAAGCGAACTTTTTCACTCTCCTCTTTCACTTGCATCAAGAGGCTCTTTAGTTCTTCACTTTCTGCCATAAGGGTGGTGTCATCTGCATATCTGAGGTTATTGATATTTCTCCCGGCAATCTTGATTCCAGCTTGTGCTTCATCCAGCCTGGCATTTCACATGATGTACTCTGCATATAAGTTAAATAAGCAGGGTGACAATATACAGCCTTGACGTACTTCTTTCCCGATTTGGAACAGTCTGTTCCATGTCCAGTTTTAACTGTTGCTTCATGACCTGCATACAGATTTCTCAGCAGGCAGGTCAGGTGGTCTGGTATTCCCATATCTTGAAGAATTTTCCACAGTTTGTTGTGCTCTACACAGTCAAAGACTTTGGCATAATCAATAAAGCAGAAGTAGCTTTTTTTCTGGAATTCTCTTATTTTTCTATGATCCAATGGATGTTGGCAATCTGATCTCTGGTTATTCTGCCTTTTTAAAATCCAGCTTGAACATCTGGAAGTTCACGGTTCACGTACTGTTGAACCCTGGCTTGGAGAATTTAAATTCACTAAAGGTGAGTCCCTGCTCCTAAATACTTACTTTACCTCCTATCAGCTTTTCCCATGTTCTATCACTAAGTAATTTATGTCTAGCTGTTTGAGCCGGCTGGCCCAATTCATAGCCCTGACTGAGGGAATAAAAACTTTGGATTCCACCTTACCCTGGTGAAACATTTCTTACAAAGATGTGCATTTCAATAGTAAGACTAGCATTGGGTGTTTGTGTGTGTCTGTATGAGAAAGTTTGAGGGGTGTTTTAAGCTAGTTGGAGAAGAAGGAATTAGTAACAGCTGAACAATTAGAGACCCCCAGTTGTCCCTGTGTCTTTTCCTGCTGCTAAGCTGCTGCTACGTCACTACGGTCATGTCCGACTCTGTGTGACCCCATAGACGGAAGCCCACCAGGCTCCCCCGTCCCTGGGATTCTCCAGGCAAGAACACTGGAGTGGGTTGCATTTCCTTCTCCAGTGTCTTTTCCTAACCACTGCCATTTCAAGAGACTTCTATCCCAGATTTTCTGCTATGTAGTGAAAATCTTGGTACAGAATCCATCGTGGTTAGCCTATCCCTGCTGTCCTGCAAAGCCTTGACATATTCCTTCTCCAGTAACAAAAGTCTCCTTCCCCCGCAGTACAGTTTTTTGTTGTTTTTTTTTTTTTAACATAGACCTTTTTTAAAGTTTTTCCCTGGAGAAGGAAATGGCAACCACTCCAGTATTCTTGCCTGGAAAATCCTATGGATGGAGGAGCCTGGCAGACTACAGTCCATGGGGTCACAAAGACCTGGACACAATTGAGCGACTTCACTTTCTTTCTTTCTTCTTTAAAGGCTTTATTAAATTTGTAACAATATTGCTTCTGTTTTATGTTTTGGTTTTTTGGCCATGAGGCATGTGGGATCTTGGCTCTTTGATCAGGGATTGAATTTGGACCCCCTGTGTTGGAAGGTGAAGTCTTGACCACTGGACCACCAGGGAAGTCCCCCACACCCAGAGTTTTGACCTGAATCCTCCCCTCTCCATCCAAACCTGAGACCTTTGAATCTGGGCAGCACATCCTCTTGGGAAGCTTGTATCCAGTTTGTTTACCAGTGTCCCTCTCAGCTGCTCTTTACTTAGTTTGATGCTGAGTCTAGGGAGCACTGATTCCCACAGCAAGGGCCCATCTAAAAGGCTGATGAGTCAGTTCTACCTGTTTCCTTCCCTTTTCCTTCCCTACTGCCTTGCCTGAGTCCAACCTACAGTTAAGTTGCTCAGTCGCTAAGTTATGTCCGACTCCTTGCAACCCCATATATTGCAGCACCCCAGGCCTCCCTGTCCATCACCAGCTCCTGGAGCTTGCTCAAACTCATGTCCATCGAGTCAGTGATGCAATCCAACCATCTCATCCTCAGTCATCCCCTTCTCCTCCTGCCTTCAATCTTGCCCAGCATCAGGGTCTTTTCCAATGGGTCAGTTCTTTGCATCAGGTGGCCAAAGCATTGGCGTCTGAGCTTCAGCATCAGTCCTTCCAATGAATATTCAGGACTGATTTCCTTTAGGATGGACTGGTTGGATCTCCTTGCAGTTCAAGGGACTCTCAAGAGTCTTCTCCAACACCACAATTCAAAAGCATCAATTCTTTGGTGCTCAGCTTTCTTTATAGTCCAACTCTCACATTCATACATGACTCCTGGAAAAATCATAGGTTTGACTAGACAGACCTTTGTTCCCACAGTAATGTCTCTGCTTTTTAATATGCTGTCTAGGTTGGTCATAGCTTTTCTTCCAAGGAGCAGGAGTCTTTTAACTTCATGACTGCAGTCCCCATCTGCAGTGATTTTGGAGCCCAAGAAGATAAAGTCTGTCACTGTTTCCACTGTTTCCCCATCTATTGCCCATGAAGTGATGGGACAAGATGCCATGATCTTCATTTTCTGAATATTGACTTTTAAGCGAACTTTTTCACTCTCCTCTTTCACTTGCATCAAGAGGCTCTTTAGTTCTTCACTTTCTGCCATAAGGGTGGTGTCATCTGCATATCTGAGGTTATTGATATTTCTCCCGGCAATCTTAATTCCAGCTTGTGCTTCATCCAGCCTGGCATTTCACATGATGTACTCTGCATATAAGTTAAATAAGCAGGGTGACAATATACAGCCTTGACGTACTTCTTTCCCGATTTGGAACAGTCTGTTCCATGTCCAGTTCTAACTGTTGCTTCATGACCTGCATACAGATTTCTCAGCAGGCAGGTCAGGTGGTCTGGTATTCCCATCTCTTGAAGAATCTTCCGCAGTTGTGATCTACACAGTCAGAGGTTTTGGCATAATCAATAAAGCAGAAGTAGCTGTTTTTCTGGAATTCTCTTGTTTTTTAATGATCCAATGGATGTTGGCAATTTGATCTCTGGTTCCTCTGCCTTTTCTAAATCCAGCTTGAACATCTGGGAGTTCACGGTTCATGTACTACTGAAGCCTGGCGTGGAGAATTTTGAGCATTACTTTGCTGCCAGCAGCAGGTTTACTCTGAGTCCAGCCTGCCCTGAAGTTAAAGTCCCAAAGTGAAAATGAAAGTCGCTCAGTGATATCGAACTCTTTGTGACTCCAGGGGCTGCACAATTCTCCAAGCCAGAACACTGGAGTGGGTAGCCTTTCCCTTCTCCAGGGGATCATCCTAACCCAGGGATTGAACCCAGGTCTCCTGCATTGCAGGCAGATTCTTTACCATCTGAGCCACAAGGGAAGCCCTTTCCCAAATCCTCTGTCAGGCTATCTGATAAGTGCCGGATGTTCAGAGAACAATAAAACACACTTCCCTCCCTTGAGGCTTCTATGGGCTCAGGCAGAAGTGGGAGGAGAGATAGGTGATTCCAAATTCTGGATATGGAGGTGTTCTAAGATGCCATGGAAGGCTAAAAAAGGGAAAGTGAAAGTGAAGTCGCTCAGTCGTGTCCAACTCTTTGCGATCCCGTGGACTGTAACCTACCAGGCTCCTCCGTCCATGGGATTCTCCAGGCAAGAACACTAGAGTGGGTTGCCATTTCCTTCTCCAGGGGATCTTCCCTACCCAGGGATGGAACCCGGGTCTCCCGCCTTGCAGGAAGACACTTTAACCTCCGAGCCACCAAAATCTGAAAAGATGTCAGGGAAGGACTTCCTTGGTGATCCAGTGGCTAAGACCCCACACTTTCAGTGCAGGAAGTGAGGGTTCAATTCCTGGTCAAAGAGCTAAGATCCCATATCCCACATGCCACATGGCACTGTCAAAAAAAAAGGTTGTTTGTTTTTGTTTTTTTTTTTTAATTAAAAAAAAAAAGACATTAGAGCAGGAAATCTTTGAGCTGAGACCTACAATATGTCTAAGGACTAGGTAAGGAGACGCAGTGAGGAAGTGCTTTTTAAGGAAAGGCACTGACAAAAGCAAAAGCCTGGGTTGGCACGGCTGCTTCTGGAAACACCAGGATGTTGGTACACCTGGAGCATGAACTGCAAAGGCTCAGTGTCTGGAGATGAGCTTGAGAGAAAGACAGGTCAACTCATGGACAGCCTGGGGGTGCCTTTATCAGAAGCCTAGGTTTCTAATGTGCAAACCAGTGAGGAAGAAGAATGAGTAGTATAACTCTTCAATCAGAAAAAAAAAAAAAAAAAAACTTGGATGCAAGTTATCTAGAGATGTTAATAAGTCAATCCACATGACCCCATAAACAGTTGAATTTTACCTGGGTACTAATTAACCCTGGCCATGTGACTTCCCGCAGGTTCCATATGTCCTTGGGAGGAATCTGGCTAACAGAATTGCTCTCCTGGATTGCTGGGGCATAAAAAGTAGGAATCACAGGTGACTCTCTAGGGTTCCTTAGCTGAACTCTCACAGAGAGAACAACAAAGTGAATCATGGTGAAAGCACTTTGGCCATGGAGCTCTTTCTCAAGATTGCCATCATCACTGAGAAAAAGCCATGTTCTCGTGGCCAGCAGACCCAGGCATCTGCTTAGCAGATGCTATTCCCTCAGACTGGATACAACTGGCTTCCCGGTTCACTGTGTGCAGAGATGAGGATCCAGTGCAGGCATCAGGGTCGGGCATGCCTGTCTTCACATCCTAAGTCTACCATGGGCCAACTCTTCCATCAGGGGCAAGGGACTCCGAGGTTCAGTCTCCCCATTTGTAACACAAAAGTGTCCATCCTTGCTTCAGAGTACTACTAAATAATAAAAAACCAGGAAAGCACTTGAAAAAGAAGAGATTCTCAAAGACAGATATAGGTATTATTATCACTGGTGGTCAAGTCCTGTTTTTAGCCTAGATCTGGAGAGCGAGGCACTGAGGACCTCAGAGAGCCAAGCCTTCTCCCAGCCACGTGGCTATACCTCATTCCAGGGCACACAGAGACTCAGCCAAGGAGGAGCTGGCAAGTGACCGGTCCTCCTGGCATGAGCCTCTGTCTTCCTCTGGCTGTTTGCCTCACCATTCGGCAATGGGGATGACTGCCCATCCCCTGCATGATACTTCTATGACTGCCAAGGAGCCTGCCAAGGGACCCGAGGTTGGAGGATGGAAGGGCAATTCTGGGAAGAAAATATTTGCCCAAATCCCTTTAGAATTCTGAAGTTCCAACCCTGACACTTCAATCAGAGACAGAAGCAAATATCTCCCAAGTCCACAGTCAATGGGCTCAACCCAGCAGGAAAAAGACGAGAATGAAGTGACTACATATGGTGATATTGCCCATGTAACCTTGGGCCAGGGTTGACTAAACAGAATTAGTCCTAAATTAATTTCGGACCCTGGTGTCAGAGAATGTCAAGCACATTACACAGGAAGAATAGTAGGACTGCAAAGGTGTTCTGCTCACACTTAAGTGGTGAGTGAGTCTTCCTGCCAACTGGGACTCAAATGCTCTTCCTAGGGTCACAGCAGAGAACAGTCACCCTGAAGCAGGACATATTCTTCCAGAAGAAGTGTAGACCAGTGTGTTCAAACTCAAAAAAAGGCAGTTCCTCCTTCACATTCCTTGTCAGCAAGCAGAGGACATAGGAAGCGTTGTAGAGAAGACATTAGAGGGGAAATTCAGCTGCCATAGGGCTTCCCTGGCAGCTCAGTGGTAAAGAATCCTGTCGATGCAGGAGACACAGGTTCAATCCCTGATCTAGGAAGATCCCACATGATGCAGAACAACTAAGCCCATGCACCACAGCAAATGAGCCTATGTTCTACAGCTGAGGAGCTGCAACTATTGAGCCCATGTGCCTCAGCGGTTAAAGCCCAAGTGCCCTAAAGCCCATGCTCCACAACAGGAGATGCCACCACAGCGAGAAGCCCGAGTTCTGCAACTACAGAGTAGTCCCTGCTTGCTGCAACTAGACAAAAGCCCGCAAAGCAACGAAGACCCAGCACAGCCAAAAATAAATAAATAAAACTACTTTTTATAAATAAAAGAAAAAAGAAATGCAAAATGGCAAAATGGTTGTCTGAGAAGGCCTTACAAATGGCTGAGAAAAGAAGAGAAGCTAAAGGCAAAGGACAAAAGGAAAGATACACCAATTTGAATGCAGAGTTCCAAAGAAAAGCAAGAAGAGATAAGAAAGCCTTCCTCAGTGATCAATGCAAAGAAATAGAGGAAAACAACAGAATGGGAAAGACTAGAGATTTTTTCAAGAAAATTAGAGATACCAAAGGAACATTTCATGCAAAGATGGGCTCAATAAAGGACAGAAATGGTATGGACCTAACAGAAGCAGAAGACATTAAGAAGAGGTGGCAAGAATACACAGAAGAGCTCTACAAAAAAGATCTTCACGACCCAGATAATCATGATGGTATGATCATTCACCTAGAGCCAGACATCCTGGAATGTGAAGTCAAGTGGGGCTTAGAAAGCATCACTACGAACAAAGCTCGTGGAGGTGATGGAATTCCAGTTGTGCTATTTCAAATCCTGAAAGATGATGCTGTGAAAGTGCTGCACTCAATATGCCAGCAAATTTGGAAAACACAGCAGTGGCCACAGGACTGGAAAAGGTCAGTTTTCATTCCAAACCCAAAGAAAGGCAATGCCAAAGAATGCTACCACACAACTGCACTCATCTCACATTCTAGAAAAGTAATGCTCAAAATTCTCCAAGCCAAGCTTCAGCAATACATGAACCATGATGTTCAAGCTGGTTTTAGAAAAGGCAGAGGAACCAGAGATCAAATTGCCAACATCTGCTGGATCATAGAAAAAGTGAGAGAGTTCCAGAAAAACATCTACTTCTGTTTTACTGACTATGCCAAAGTCTTTAACTGTGTGGATCACAACAAACTGTGGAAAATTCTTTAAGAGATGGAAATACCAGGGCACCTGACCTGCCTTCTGAGAAATCTGTATGCAGGTCAGGAAGCAAGTTAGAACTGGACATGGAACAACAGACTGGTTCCAAATAGGAAAAGGAGTTCGTCAAGGCTGTATATTGTCACCCTGCTTATTTAACTTATATGCAGAGTACATCATGCGAAATGCTGGGCTGGAAGAAGCACAAGCTGGAATCAAGATTGCCAAGAGAAATATCAATAACCTCAGATATGCAGATGACACCACCCTTATGGCAGAAAGCGAAGAAGAACTAAAGAGCCTCTTGATGAAAGGGAGAGAGGAGAGTGAAAAAGTTGGCTTAAAAGTCAACATTCAGAAATGAAGATCATGACATCCAGTCTCATCACTTCATGGAAAATAGATGGGGAAACAGTGACAGACGTTATTTTCTTGGGCTCCAAAATCACTGCAGATGGGGATGCAGCCATGAAATTAAAAGACGCTTGCTCCTTGGAAGGAAAGTTATGACCAACCTAGATAGCATATTAAAAAGCATAAACATTACTTTGCTGACAAAGGTCCGTCTAGTCAAAGCTATGGTTTTTCCAGTAGTCATGTATGGATGTGAGAGTTGGACTATGAAGAAAACTGAGTACCAAAAAACTGATGCTTTTGAACTGTGGTGTTGGAGAAGACTCTTGAGAGTCTTGTACTGCAAGGAGATCCAACCAGTCCATCCTAAAGGAAATCAGTCCTGAATATTCATTGGAAGGCCTGATGCTGAAGCTGAGATTCCAATACTTTGGCCACCTCATGCGAAGAACTGACTCATTGGAAAAGACCCTGATGCTGGGGAAAATTGAAGGAGGGAGGAGAAGGGGACAACAGAGGACAAGATGGTTGGATGGCATCACTAATTCGATGGACTTGAGTTTGAGCAAGCTCCGGGAGTTGGTGATGGACAGGGAGGCCTGATGTGCTGCAGTCCATGGGGTCACAGTCGGACATGACTGAGTAACTGGGCTGAACTGAACTGACTTTTTTCTAAAAAGAAATCCAGCAATAAAGGGGAAGTGATTTCAGAGTCTCTTTTGAGTAAGTCCTCAGGTGGAGTTTGGTCAGTTTTCTGTTATTGTGGTTTTCATTCTATCTGCCTTCTGATGGGTAAGGATAAGAGGCCTATGGAAGCTTCCTAATGGGATAGACTGACTGAGGGGAAACTGGGTCTTGTTCTGATGGACTTGAGTTTGAGCAAGCTCTGGAGCTGGTGATAGACAGGGAGGCCTGGTGTGCTGAAGTCTATGGGGTTGCAAAGAGTCGGACACTACAGAGTGACTGAACTGAACTGAACTGAACTGAACTCAGGTGGAGACTAAGGATCTCTGAAGGGAGAAGCTGGTGTCTCAGTACTCACTGCCTGAGGTAAGATGGCGTGGAACACCTCAGGTGTTCCCTGGGAGAAAAAGAGTCAACATGGGATAAAAGTTGAGTCCTCACCTACCCTTGGTAAACTCCATTTCCTGCAGTACCAAGAGGGAACCTAATATCAGTGCCGAATGCAGACCCTGTAACATTAGTAGACTCTCTATAGAGAGACTCTACATTACCTTCATAATTATCATTATTGTTGTTCTCATTATCATTACAGAGTATGAGTTCAATCACCAAGGTATCCTTAACAAATTCTCTGTCATCTTCATAAAGTCCTAAGTCTAATAACTACCCTGGGGTGGGGTGCCTGCATGTGGGGTGCCTGTGTGTGTGCTAAGTCGCTTCAGTCATGTCCAACTCTTTGCAACCCAATAGGCTGTAACCTGTGGAGAAGGCAATGGCACCCCACTCCAGTACTCTTGCCTGGAAAATCCCATGGATGGAGGAGCCTGGAAGGCTGCAGTCCATGGGGTCGCTGAGGGTGGGATACGACTGAGCAACTTCACTTTCACTTTTCACTTTCATGCACTGGAGAAGGAAATGGCAACCCACTCCAGTGTTCTTGCCTGGAGAATCCCAGGGACAGGGGAGCCTGGTGGGCTGCCGTCTATGGGGTCACACAGAGTCAGACACGACTGAAGTGATTTAGCAGCAGCAGCAGCAGCAGGCTATAACCCACCAGGCTCCTCAGTCCATGGGATTCTCCAGGCAAAAATATTGGAGGGGGTTGCCATGTCCTCCTCCAGAGGATCGTCTGACCCAGGGGTCGAACTCATGTCTCTTAAGTCTCCTGGATTGTCAGGTGGGTTCTTTACCACTAACACCGCCTGGGGAGCCCTGGGGTCCAGGGTGATGAGGGGATAAACTGGGAAATTGGGATTGACACATATCCACTATTGACACTATGTATAAAATGGGTAACTAATGAGAACTTACTGTATAGCACAGGGAATTCAACTCAGTACTCTGTGGTGACCTAAATGGGAAGGAAATCCAAAAGAAAGGAGGATATTTGTAAACATATAGCTCATTCACTTTGCTGTACAATAGAAACCAGCACAACATTATAAAGCAACTATGCTCCAATCAAAATTAATTTAATAAATAAAATAAAAACTACCCTAGGGACTTCCCTGGCTGTCCAGTGGTTAAAGCCTCAGCGTTCCCACTACAAGGGGTTTGATCCCTGACTAGGGAACGAAGATCCTGTACGCCACACAGCATGTCCCAAAAAAAGTATGTAAAAATTATCCTAGGTTCCAGTATGAAAAGGTTTCCAGCTTGGAAAGATTTGACCTGACTATTAAAATCAATATTCTGTTGCTCAGGGTGGGTAAGACAAGATAAGCAATTCTTTAGAGACACTGGCAGTAGCCATGCCTATTTCTTGCTAGATATGACACGTGTTACACCAAGACCGTGTTCAGCCTTCTCAAACTGGAACAAACTCGGAGGCCTGCTGCTCAGATCTCCCTTCAAGAAAGAACTCACCAGTCAGCTGCAAGGAAAGAAGGTAGATGGTAGCTTCCAGCCATAACATTACAGGTTGTACCTTGGCTTTCAAGCCAAGGCCATGTTCTTCCTGGGAACCCTCTAGCCAATGCTCACGTGTGATGGGCCATTTCTACCTAACACAGGATTCCTTTGACAGGTAATCTTTGCTCCAGAGCAAACAATTGAGTTAGCAGAAATGTCATGCGATCTGAATTGTAGTCTGAGGTGCTCCTTATCTTGCTGCTCTATTTTTCTTTTCACTCATGTTAGCTTTGCATCATGGTCTTGAAGACTTTTCCTGCCCAATTCTGCTTCTTCCCTCTCTTATCTGTCACAAGCAACAAGCCTCACCGTGAACTAATAAACTACTTTACTCCTAATTCCATCTCATGGGCTGCTTCCCAGAAAACTCAATTGAAAAACCTGGTACCTTGTTTAATATGGATACCAGCTTGCAAAGTAGGTGGTGATAGCCCTACTTTACAAATTAAGAGACTGAGAGTCAAGAGAAGTAGATGGGGGAGCTGTCATTCAAACCCAGGTCTGCTTGATTAGGGAGGAAAAAAAAAAAATTACAAGGCAGCATTTGCTACTCAATTGTCAGTAGAAAGGAAAGTTTTGCTAGTGTTGGCTTCGTCTAAGTGAAGATATGACAAGAACTCAAGGTTAAGATGCTGCTGCTGCTAAGTCGCTTCAGTCATGCCCGACTCTGTGCGACCCCATAGATGGCAGCCCATCAGTCTCCCCCGTCCCTGGGATTCTCCAGGCAAGAATATTGGAGTGGGTTGCCATTTCCTTCTCCAATGCATGAAAGTGAAAAGTCAAAGTGAAGTCGCTCAGTCATGTTCAACTCTTAGCGACCTCATGGACTGCAGCCTACCAGGCTCCTCTGTCCATGGGATTTTCCAGGCAAGAGTACTGGAGTGGGGTGCCATTGTCTTCTCCACAAAGTTAAGGTGAGGGTCCTTTTATCCTTCGCGAGATTTGTCTGGGCAAAGGAAAGTTCCAGGCAGAGATCTGGCCCCAGAGGTTTCTGAGGAGGAGCCGCTACCATCATGACAAGCATGGATTTTTGTACAGGAGCCTCTCTGGCAAACTGGTGGCACCTACAGGCCACGTCTCAGAGCAGTGTTTTTAAATGCATTGAGTGAAATATGTCAAATTGCAAGGAAAGCCAATTATATTAAAAGAAATCTATTAAAATGTGTTTAAAACCTGACTTTTTAGTAATGCATTAAATAACAAGGTCTTAGTAGTACCATAATTTTGAAGTAGCTTTGAATTTGAAAGATATGTTGAGATGTCTACAATGACTCCAGCTTGATGTGAAAAATCTGATTTCTATCAGTGACAAAGTCAAGGTCATGCTAATAATATTACTGTGCTTTGTTGCATATGTTGCAATTGAAAAACATGTTAAATTTCAGTTGCTGCTGCTACTGCTAAGTTGCTTCAGTCGTGTCCAACTCTGTGCGACCCCATAGACGGCAGCCCACCAGGCTCCCCTGTCCCTGGGATTATCCAGGCAAGAACACTGGAGGGGGTTGCCATTTCCTTCTCCAATGCATGAAAGTGAAAAGTGAAAGTGAAGTCGCTTAGTTGTGTCCGACTCCTAGCGACCCCATGGATTGCAGCCTACCAGGCTCCTCCGTCCATGTGATTCTCCAGGCAAGAGTACTGGAGTGGGGTGCCATTGCCTTCTCCGAATTTGTTCTCATGCAAGTTCACAAACCCTAGATTAAGAAGCCCTTCAGTAAACTCTGATATTATTTGACAAACTGTGTGGAATGTTTTAATTGATTCAAAACTATAATCATTCCCAACTAGGCAGTATTTAGACCCTTAGAGGGGCTTTCCAAGTGGTGCAGTGGTAAAGAGCCTGCCTGCTGAAGCAGAGAGGCAAGAGACACAGGTTCAATCCCTGGGTCAGGAAGATCCCCTAGAGGAGGAAATGGCAACCCACTCTAGTATTCCTCCCTGAGAAATTCCACGGACAGACAAGCCTGGTGGGCCACAGTCCATGGGATCGCAAAGAGTCATACACAACTGAGTAACTGAACTTACAGAGCCTTAGAGAGGGACAAATGAGCTCTAGGAGCCATTGAGATTTCCAAGAATAAGTTACAGCAAATAATCCTATTTGATTTTTGCAATAGAATCAAGAGAAGAATAGGTTAGGAAGGCTCTGTGTATGACCATATTATGCCTGAAAAGCCCTTGACCCAAACCCTCATGATATCTTTTAACTGAGATAAAGAGATGTAATCTGGACAATAAAGCAACTGGTTTAGGTCGACCTCCTAGAGAGTTCAGCCAGTCTCCAAATGGTCAAAGCCAAGCTGGAGAGTGTGTTCCAACAGCATCCAGCAAGACTCAGCCCTAAGCCCTGGCTGACCCAATGGTTTTTTTGCAGAGACTTGGATGAGAACCTGGAAAACCAGCTGAGCCAATTCTCAAAAGACATGAAACCCCAAAGCTTGTAAGTACTCTGGATAGAAGAGTTCAAATCCCAAACAATGCTAGGGAACCAGAAATAAAAAAGAAACAGAATTTCTCAGGAAAGAATTTAATAAAGATGGATGAAAAGTCAGACCTTGAAATTTATAAGTCTAACTACAGGTGCAAAGGATGAAGATGAAGAGCTTATGAGCGGTATACATGGTGCTAAAGACCTGGGGATGCTATGTCTCACTGATGCAGCCTGTGCTACCCTAGACGGAAAGCTGTTGTCCAGAATAAGGGGGCCAAGCCTCTTCCTCTTCACAAAGCTGGATATCCCAAACCCAGAGGTAGCGGGAAGAGGGATGTGTGCTCTACTAGGAGTCATATCAAAGGGCTTGTAACGAACAGGATTGCACTTGGAGGAGAGCCAAAGGAACCAAACTCTAGGATATAGAAACTGTGGTTCAAACCACCAACAGCATTTGGTCTGATAAAAAGCACTTTGGGAAGGAAAAGGACTGGGAGAGAAGATCAATTTTCTCAAAGGCCATTATATATCACTGGAATCAGCAAACATTTTCTGTAATGGGCCACATAGTAAATATTTTCTGCTTTACAGACCTGTGGCACGTCTGATTTCCATCACAGCTACACTCTGCCATTGAATGCAAAAGCAGCCATAGACAATATGGAAATGAATGAGTGTGGCTGTGTTCCAATAAAACTTTATTTACAAAAACTAATGGTGGCTCAGGTTTAGCCTGCAAAACATAGTTTGTCCACCCCTGGTGTAGAAGGAGGAAAGTAACACTTCCTTAGAGTCTGCACTGTGCTGTGCTTAATCACTCAGTCATATCTGACCCTTTGCAACCCCCTGGACTGTAGCCCATCAGGCTCCTTTGTCCATAGGGATTCTCCAGGCAAGAATTCTGGAGTGTGTTGCCATGCCCTCCTCCAGGGATTTCCCCAACCAAGGAATCAAACCCAGGTCTCCCGCATTGCAGGAGTATTCTTTACTGTCTGAGCCACCAGGGAAGCCCAAGAGTACTGGAGTGGGTAGCCTATCCCTTCTCCAGGGGACCTGCCTGACCCAGGAATCGAACTGGGGTCTCCTGCATTGCAGGCAGATTCTTTACTAGCTGAGGTACCAGGGAAGCCCTCCTTAGAGTCTACTCTGTGTCAAACATCTGCATATTATCTCATTGATTCCTCATAGAACTCATAGAACCAAGGTAGATACATTTTTACAGATGGGAAAACTGAGACTCCATATATTCCTGTATTTGTACATGTCTACATGTGTTAGTAAGAAAGTACACCCCAAACCCCACAGCTAGCATGAAATGGCCCTAGAATTCTAACAAGTGTCTACCATGGCACTCATTCCCTGGAGAACCAGTGTGTGGCCGTGGGAGGATCTACACATGGCCCAAGGACTATGCAAATAGCACATCTGGAAGGACCACCAAGTCCCAGAAGCATCTTGAGAAATACAAAGACCGTGATTCCAGTCACGAGGGGAAGCCCTGGGTCACTGAGTTGAAAGCTATGATGAAGTGATCTTTGGTACCCGCTCTTGATGGGAACAAGCCAGCTAAATGTTTTCTCATTGTTTTAAGTATTTTTTTAATTAGATGATTCATCAGCCACAGAGATATTTTCCACAGTACCACTTACCGCAGTGCTTCCTGCCAAGAACAAGGTCAGAGGCGAGGGTCTCTGAAAGCTGTAGCATCAGGGTTAAAATGAGGCAGCAACATCTCCTCCCTGTCTGGGTGGAAGAATCGCCTTCCCCCTCCCTGCCTCCCCTCACAATGCAGCCCTTGGAAGCCTCTCCGTAGCTTTGCAGCCAGCCCTTAGACAGTCAGTCACTCCCTGCTCTGCACCCTCTCCACATCATCACACATACTGTTACTCATTTCTTAGAAGGACCATCAAAATGGCACAAGTTGCTCACTGGGACTGCGTGCCCAGTTGCTTCAGTCCGACTCTTTGTGACCATAAGGACTGTAGCCCACCAGGCTCCTCTGTCCATGGGATTCTCCAGGCAAGAATATTGGAGTGGCTTGCATGCCCTCCTCCAGGGGATCTTCCCACCCAGTGAGCGAACCTGTGTCTCCAGCATCTCCTGCTTTGCAGGAGGATTCTTTACCACGGAGCCACCAGGGAAGCCTGAAGTTGCACATTACTTGTCACTGAATCCCGTGGCTCAGAGGGTTCCTGATACATAGACTCGTTCAATAAAAGTCTGTTTCATTAAACTTAACTAAAACAGGTCTCAAGCAAATGCACTTGCCTACATTTCTGCCTGACTTCCATGGCAATCACTTAACAAACCACCCTCTGTCCTACTTTATAGAAAAAATAAGAAGTCCCAAAAGGTACCTGGATGGAGGCAGAAAGAGCAGTTGGTGCCTGCTAGAAGCCAGGCCTGTTTCTCCCGTGCTCCATGTGGTCTGTGTCCCTCCTCCACTTCGAGCCAGGAAGAACATTAACACAGATGTCAGCCAAGTTGCCAACGGCACCGCTTTCCTTTGGGACATTTCCTGGAGGACGTCGATTTTTTTTTTTTTCTCTAGTTCAAATCAGCACCTAAAGGCCACTTCTAGAGCAAACTGAGAGTAAACTAACCAGATAGGCCAGTTCTGCCTGGACCCACTCTATGACATTATTGCAAGAATCGCTTCCTCATGTCTTCATTGATCAGTGGCTTCACAGACCCAATGAAGGATAAAGAAGAAAGCAAGGCTCTGACGTCAGACAGACCTGAGATGAAATCCTGCTTCTGCCATTGACCAGCTCTGTGACCCTAAGCACTTTGCTTAATCTCCCAGGGCCTTGATTTCCTCATCCGCAAAATGGGGTTAAGAATGTCTACGTTGTAAGCTTGTGAGATTAAGAGAAATAATAGGCCAGGAAAAGCATCTGTAAAATATTGATATAGATTAGATAGATCAGTGATAGACTGATGGCTAGGTAACAACATATAATATGAAATGTATTTTGTAACTTGAGAAATTGAGTGTTAAGATTTTAGGAAGAGTAATGACATTCTCATAAACACTTATCCACTTTCTCAATGAAGGACCTGAGACTTCAGAGCTGTGAGATAACTTGCTTGGTGGCACCCTGCTAATAATAGACCTGCACTTGGACATCATACAACCTGCAACTGGACAATGTCTGGCATTGCACTGAGCACTCGGTGAGCATGAGCAGACCAATCACCTGAAGGAATGATGAGATGTGGTCTAAAAACTCGGGACTACAGTGCTCTGGTCTCCCTCAGGAAGGGTCATTCTTACTGCATCTTATCAGGATCAACAGTCTTAACGAGTTCTAGTGTCTCCAGGAGGTGTAGTCACCGTAGCTCCAAGAACTAATTTAACTTGTTGATATTCTTCTAAGCAAGAGAAGCTGGCGTTCAAAAACATGGCAGTTTTAACTGTTTCTGATTGGTCTTAAACAAGTAAGATCAAGTTCTTTTGCAATGAGACTATTAGAAAATTCAATTTACTGATATTCAATAGGCTATCAATTCCCATTCGTTTTAATGGCATAGAACTAAGTTGAATTCTATAGAGTCACGGTGATATAACAGAAAGGGCACTGGATTAAACATTAGGAGACAGGGGTTCAAATCTTGGTCCTTATGAGCTCTAGACAAGTATCTTAGCCTCCTTTCCTGTTTCCTCGTCTATAAAATGGGAAGATAATACTTGCCTCTCTCCACTATAATAGTGAAGACTAAGTGGGGATCATGTATGTTAAAGTGTCTGTTTTGGTGCTTAGCACATGTGTGTGCTTTGCATTCTAAGTGGCTTCAGTCATGTGCAACTCTTTATGATCCAATGGAATTATAGTCCGAGGGCTCCTCTCTCTGTAGGATTCTCCAGGCAAGAATACTGGAATGGGTTGCCATGCCCTTCTTCAGGGAATCTTCCCAACTCAGGGACTGAACCCACATCTCTCAAGTCTAGTGCATTGATAAGGGGGTTCTTTACCACTAGAGCCAGCTGGGAAGCCCCCTAGCACATAGAAAAAGCTTAATAAATATTTATCCATCCAATGCAATGCACATGAGGTATCTGGCACATTATATACTTATAATAAGAGGCTATCCAACCAGTTCAATCTTAACATTTAGACCAGAGTCCCTAAAAGGCACTTGTGTGCATGTGTGCTCCATCGCTCAAACATGTCTGACTCTTTGTGACGCCATGGACCATAACCTGCCAGGTTCCTCTGTCCATGGGTTTTCTAGGCAAGAATACTGAAGTAGGTTGCCATTTCCTCCTCCAGGGGATCTTCCCAGTTGAGATTGAACCCGCGTCTCCTGTGTCTCCTGCATTGGCAGGCAGATTCTTTACCACTGAGCCACCTGAGAAGCCCAAAAGGCACTTAATAAATGCTTATTCACTCAATGGAATACTTGCTCAGTGACAGGCATAGTAGTTGCTTAATGAATGTTCATTTAATCTGTGGAATCCAGCACAGTGCCTAGCACTCAGTCGACACTCCATAAATGTTAGTCAAATTCAAGTAAGGACAATGTAGGTTCATTCATTTAATGAGATTTTCCAGTCTTATAAATATTGTATATTGTTGCCAGTGCTTTACAAAGCAAATCAACCATTCCTGAAATGTTCTCAGCTTTTGCTGGTTAACAAACCGTTGTAAACTATTTTCCAAACAAGCAGCATTCCGTGAATGCTCCGTAATAACACTGGAAATGCTAAACACCCCCCAGATCCTACACAAGTGATGGGAGAGTGCAGCATATGAATTAACTCAGAAGTCAACAAAGGATCCCTCTCACAGAAACAAAGGAAACTACACAATCTTTCCTAAGCTTGCCCAGAGATTAGCTTGACAACTGTTCTGGCAGATCCTAGAGACACTGAACTCCAAGAAAAAATTCCCAAGTGTAGGCAGAGTCTGTCAGGAATTAGAAATGCACATATGCAAATGTGTGTATTTGGCAGAGTGTGTGTATAGAGAAAATCTTGTAAAGGATTAGTCACTGAAAGTTTTGCTGTATTTAGGTACACTGCAACGTTCAAGCATTTTTTTTCCTTGGGAAAAAGGGGAGTGGCTTTTAATCATGTAATTTCTCCTTTTAGTGGCCACTTTCTCTAGAATGACCATCCAGGAAAGACTTTCAAGAAAGGAGGGGCGCTTGGTTTTCCCAGTCAGTCAGAAGTTCAAGAGGGAGGGACTTCCCTGGTTCCCCAACCCATACACCTCAGCTACTGAGCCTATGCACTCTATATCCTTTGCTCCACCAGAGAAGTCCGTCTGCTGCAACCAGAGAAAGCTGGAGCCACAACAGAGACCCAGAGCAGTCAAAAATAAGAAAATAAATTTTAAAAAATTTTTAAAAAGAAGTTCAAGTTCAGTTCAGTTCAGTTCACTCAGTTGTGTCCGACTCTTTGCGACCCCATGAATTGCAGCACGCCAGGCCTCCCTGTCCATCACCAACTCCCAGAGTTCACCCAAACTCATGTCCATTGAGTCGGTGATGCCATCTAGCCATCTCATCCTCTGTTGTCCCCTTCTCCTCCTGCCCCCAATCCCTCCCAGCATCAGAGTCTTTTCCAATGAGTCAACTCTTTGCATTTGGTGGCCAAAGTATTGGAGTTTCAGCTTTAGCATCAGTGCTTCCAATGAACACCCAGAACTGATCTCCTTTAGGATGGACTGGTTGGATCTCCTTGCAGTCCAAGGGACTCTCAAGAGTCTTCTCCAACACCACAGTTCAAAAGCATCAATTCTTCAGCACTCAGCCTTCTTCACAGTCCAACTCTCACATCCATACATGACCACTGGAAAAACCATAGCCTTGACTAGACAGACTTTTGTTGGCAAAGTAATATCTCTGCTTTTTAATATGCTGTCTAGGTTGGTCATAACTTTCCTTCCAAGGAGTAAGAGTCTTTTAATTTCATGGCTGCAATCACCATCTGGAGCCCAAAAAAATAAAGTCCGACACTGTTTCTACTGTTTCCCCATCTATTTCCCATGAAGTGATGGGACCAGATGCCATGATCTTAGTTTTCTGAATGTTGTGCTTTAAGCCAATTTTTTCACTCTCCTTTTTCACTTTCATCAAGAGGCTTTTTAGCTCCTCTTCACTTTCTGCATAAGGGTGGTGTCATCTGCATATCTGAGGTTATTGATATTTCTCCTGGCAATCTTGATTCCAGCTTGTGCTTCCAGCCCAGCATTTCTCATGATGTACTCTGCATATAAGTTAAATAAGCAGGGTGACAATATACAGCCTTGACGAACTCCTTTTCCTATTTGGAACCAGTCTGTTGTTCCATGTCCAGTTCTAACTGTTGCTTGCTGACCTGCATATAGGTTTTTCAAGAGGCAGGTCAGGTGGTCTGGTATTCCCATATCTTTCAGAATTTTCCACAGTTTATTGTGATCCACACAGTCAAAGGCTTTGGCATAGTCAAGAGGGAGAGACAAATTCAATATGATACCTGTGCAGAGTAAGTGAGCGACACCGAAGTTTAGTTCTAAAGAATGAGCATGGATTCTTTCAGCAGGAAAGGCGGAGCAAGAACATTCCAGGTCTGAAAGGGAAAGTGACATTTAAGGTATGGCAATGAGTTTAATGTGGCTGAGAATCAGGTGGAGCCCATTGCATAGTAGCAGCAAATGAAAGGTGGGTCAGACTGGGAGATCTCTAAGCCACGGTCCATGACCCCTGAGGAATGCTGTGCTTGCCTCTTTTCCATAACACTCATCTCCATCTGTCTTATTTTGAACTTGGGTTTTTCTCCCCTACTTCCTTCTTCCAGTCTGGAACTCCTTGAGACCAAGATTGCATGCTTGTTACCTTCACATCTGCAAGTCTAATTTAGCATATTGCCCCTAAGAAGTTCAAAACAAGTTTCAACGTAAATAAAAATCAATAACACCCTTCCAGAAGTTAATAGCTGTTGCCTACTATCTAATCCTCCTTTGTATACAAGGCCAGCGTGTCAGTTAGGAGTTAATACAGAGAAAAGAAGTCTCTCCAGGTATTTTAAACAGAGGGCATTTAATACAGGAATGAGGTGCTTCTGTAATTACTTACTATCATTTTTTAAATTAATTTGAAGGATCATTGCTTTACAGAATTGTGTTGGTTTCTGCCAAACATCAACATGAATCAGCCATAGGTATACGTCCCCTCCATTTTGAACCTCTTGGAGGGCTAAAGGAGCCACTCTGAGGCAAGTGGCTCAAGTTCACAGCTCCAAAGCTGAGATTCAGAGGTCAGAGCTATTACTGCTGCTTCTGACTTCAACTGCCAACACCTCTCATTCTCAGAAAGCCAGTGACTGCATTACGTGCCTTAACCCTGAGTCAGTCCACAGACACACATGTGAGTCAATGACCTCGCTGGCCAGTAGCAATGACAACAAGGCTGGGGCTTCCAACTCTCCTTAAACTCCCAGGTCTCCTGGAATTTCATCCCACTGGTGGAACCTAATTTGCTGCCAGAACCCCCACAGCAAGGGAGTCAGGAAAATGTAGTTTCTAGCCCCCTGTGATAAAGAAAGATCCCTAAGAAGCAGAAGGGAATAGTTGCCTGCTTCTAATCAAAGATATCCAGCACAGTCAAGAATAATTATAATAATTGCCTGCTGAATACATGAAGTATGGGCTCTTTAAAAAACAAACAAGCAAAAACCTTTTTCTAGCCTGGATAAAGTTTTCTCAGAAATGAACCTTTTTTCTAGCAGTCTTATTTTTTAACTAAAATCAAAAGCACCTGAAGCCAGATGAAAGGACCCCCACTGGCCAAATCTGGGACCCCTTTGAACATCAAAATAAATAATAACAGCAAAGGATGATAAGTCATTGAATAAAATAGGAAGCAACTGAGAAACAACTTTGTAAGGTGAACATCTGACCAAAAACAGGATATTAAAAAAATATTTAGTTTCAAAGTACATGCCCATAAAATTGCAGAGGGAAAAATGAGTGTCATGTAACAGCGAGAATTTCACATAGCGTGCCGGGATGCAATGAGCAGAACAGCATCGGTTGTGGAATTGTTCTGCCAGAGCGGCACATCTAAAATAATGTTGTGAAGACATTATCAGAAAAATGCAATTGAACTGATGTTCTATGAAATAACTGGCCTGTAATCTTCTAAAGTGTCAAGGTCATGAAAATAATGAAAGACTGAGAAACTGTCTCAAGCTGAAAGAGACAAAAGGGCATTAACAACTGAGGACAATGAGAAAAGTTGAGTCTTCCAGCAGATCTAACAGGAAATTGTTAGTGGGTGAAATGTGCATGGGGTCAGAGGATTAGAGAATAGTATTGGCTAGATGTTAATTTCTTGAATTTGATGATTGCATTGTGATTATATGGCTTCCCAGGTGGCTCAGTGGTAAAGAATCCATCTGCCAAGTGGGAGATGCGGGTTCAATATCTGGGTCAGGAAGATCCCCTAGAGAAGGAAATGGCAACCCACTCCAGTATTCTTGTCTGGGAAATCCCATGGACAGAGGACCCTGGCTGGCTACAGTCCATAGGGTCGCAAAGGAGTTGGACATGACTGAGCAACTAAAATAACAGCAGCAAAACTGTGGTTATATCAGAGAATCTCCTTATTTGAAGGAAATACCCACTTCACTATCTGAATGTTATAGAACATCAGATTGGTAACCCCTCAAACAATTCAGAAGGAGATAAAATTCTTCACATAGTACTTATCACTCTTCTGTAAGTTTGTGCATATTTCCAAATAAAATTTATTTGTAAAAAATGACAAATACCCATGCTCCAGGAGAAGGCATTTTTATGAAATCAAAAACCAAAAACCTCACCTGACTTACAGCTTCAAAAGAACTCCATTTCACCTTTCCAAACAAACAAGAGTCCTTCTTCTTTTCATATTAGATCTGGGAAATAGAAAATGAAATTGTATGAGGTGTACTAGAAAATGGAAATAGAAAATGAAATTGTATGAGGTGTCTGGAATAGGCAGTCTTCCTGGAGGCTTTGCTGGATATATGACCACCTCCAGCCTTCCACTGGAGGAGACAATGGCAACCCACTCCAGCACTCTTGCCTGGAAAATCCCATGGATGGAGGAGCCTGGTGGGCTATAGTCCATGGGGTCGCTAAGAGTCAGACAGGACTGAGCGGCTTCACTTTCACTTTTCACTTTCATGCATTGGAGAAGGAAATGGCCACCCACTCCAGCGTTCTTGCCTGGAGAATCTCAGGGACAGGGGAGCCTGGTGGGCTGCCGTCTATGGGATCGCACAGAGTCCGACACAACTGAAGCGACTTAGCAGCAGCAGCAGCCTTCCAGTGTCGATCACATACGGAAAGAAAACTTGGTGAGGAATAAGGAGATCCAGGGTCTGAATGTCTGAAAGTCTAAATATGCTACTTTGGGCAATTGCTTTACCCTCCCTAAGCCTGGGTTTCCTTAACTATAAAATGGAGATAATAATGACTCCATAATTACTTCACAGTATTTTTGGAAGAGTTCAATACAATAATGGGTGTGAACCTGCATAATGATTGGCATAGGAGCACAAGGGTTTTGTTTTTAATTGCACAACAACTTAATCTTATATAACCTAACAAGTTCCTTTGACCCTGACATCATTTCTCCTGCTTATAGCTGGACATATTTGCCACTTATTCACTCCTTCTCACTCATTTATGCACTTAATGTCTCACAAATACTTACTGAGAATCTATTCTACAGAGTTCTATGATACAAGTTGGAAACAATGAACTGCAAGTTATCCTTTTCATTTTCTATTTCCTACAAAAGAAGATACAATGGAAAATAATGCTTTACATCCAGCTGTGAATTATGAATTTAAATCAGTTTAACAATCCAACTAAGGGTGTGTTTGCATTTCGTTCCCTCTCTCTTATTGTAGCTGTTGAATCCACCCACGTCTCCATCACATACATATTTATTTTCCAATGAGTTCTGAAAGATTTCCAAGGTATAGCAAGACACAGGGAATGCAGCTGACGTCTGCTTCCCCCTGGGAATTATGTCACTCCTTCATTTAATTCCTCCTGACATTTTCCCCATTGTACTTTCTGCTCTTCATCAAAATACATCCCTCTCAGAAAACAAATGTACTTACTTATTGACTACCCAAGACAATCTTGGAAACAGTTGCAATTCATCGTGTGTAGAGTTTAAAAAAAAAAATGGAAAAACCAAACGCACAAACATAAGATCTCCAGAGCTGTAACCAGTTGGTTGATTCCGACATCTAGAGTCAGGGATTTCTCAGTAAACCCCACTTAGGCGAGGCAGACAGATTTCTTTTCCATTTTTAGGCCATTGGCAATTTCGTTTGCTTAGGCTTAATTGTTCCCGGATATTGAGAGGGTACAGAAGGTATGTTTGATTTTAATGACTCTTTTGGCCTCGATTTAACATCCTTGCTGACAAAATTACCAACGAACCCACATGCACACAGGGTTTTTTGTTTGTTTTTCAGTTTTCTTCCTAAAGAAATTTGCCTGGGGGTGACATGCAAATAAAATCCAGCTCGGCAGCGTATTCTGAGTGGACGGTTTTCAGCCGCTCAGAGCGGACATCACAAGCACAGTCTAGAAAGGGCCCCCTTTCTGGGTGAGAACCAGGGAGACAGTAGCTGTGTCCTCAGCCAGCCAGGGGAGCCCACCCCACCCCCACTCTGGCATTTCCCCTTAGCCCACAGGCACCCCGCTTCCTGCAATCCCAACTTCTAAAATTTCTCTGGCCAAGTGGCACCATTTTGGGGACACCCACCTCCCTGATTGCCCAAAGATGGAACAATTTTAACTGCCAGAAATGTGACAGAACTTTCAGAAGTGCATGAAATCAGCTTCCTAAATTGTGAAATAGCTGCTGTGCGACAACATCAGAGCACACAGTCAAAGTCCCCTTGCTAAGAGGAGGTGACCTGACCCCCATCCTCCTGGGCATCGCCTTGCCATCAGCCTAAGTGCCACGTGCACCCAGAGCCAGCCATGCACGGGGCAGGCCTCACCCTGGTCCTCTGCAGAACCTGGCACCCGTGACCGCACCCTAGAAACCCCCTCCTCCCTGCCTCCTCCCCTCTAGTCCCCACCCCCCTTCCCCTTCTTCCTGTTTTTCTTTCAATCATCTTTCCCAGTCCTCCCTTTAAAAATTGGCATAACCCAGGCCTCGGGAGGATGAGGGAGAGCAAAATGCCAGCTGTATATGTCAGAATTGCTAAGATACAATAAATACATTTTGAACAAGCATATTTAATAGTGTAAGTTAATATTTAATAAAGGAAAGAGATGTCTCAGTTTTTTTTTTAATGTATGGGTTTATATAACACAGTTTAAGGTTCACATGTACAGGATTGCTTCAACTTCTGTGTACCCAACAGCGTTGTTGCTATTTAGTCACTAAGTTGGGTATGACTCTGAGAGCCTATGGACTATAGCCTGCCAGGATCCTCTGTCCATGGGATCTTCCAGGCAAGAACACTGCAGTGGGTTGCCATTTCCTTCTCCAGGGCATCTTCCCCACCCAGGGATTGAATTTGCATCTCTTGCATTGGCAGGTAGATTCTTTCCCACTGAGCAGTCTGGGAAGCCCACATGATGGCATGCTCACCACCAAAAAGTGTGGTTTCCACCTCTCACCCTACAGTTGACCCCCTTTACCCATTTCACCCCCACCCCACCCTTTCCCCTCAGGTAACCACTACTCTGTTCTCTATATCCATCCGTTTGTTTTGAGACGTCTGTTTTTTAATACAAACTGCTGAAACTTATACTCTGCAAAATCTCCTTGGTGATGAAAGATGCAGTGACTCAGCTGTGCTCATGGAGTTCTGTCAGTTTGTCTTTCAGGGTTTTTCTGGGAGCAGGGGGCTTATGTTTACCAAAACAGTACATGCCCTGCGTGTGAAGTTGAGAAACATTGCTCTCAGTAACCTCATCCACTCCCACAGCTTCGATTATACCTCGAAGCCGACAACTCCCAGCGCTCTATCTCTAGCCCAGATCTCTGCTTAGGATCCCACGGGGACTCCTTACTGGATGTTTCCAGTTGTGAGGCTCAAACCTAACAGGTCTGAAGGTGAGCTCACCGTCTGCCCCATGACCCAGGCCAGGCCCTGGGGATGCCTCCTCGCCCCGGCTCTTCCCATGTTAGAGTCAGCTCTAAACTATCTCATACACCCATCTTTTCCTCTCCTGCACTGAAGGCCGGCCTCTGCTCAGCCCTCCCTTCAGGGTCCCTTCAGAGATAACAGCCTCCAAACTACGTTCCTTGGCTTTGAATTCCCCTCCCTCCATGCTCTTGGGAAATGGTCCATCTAAAATACTCTAGTGCCTCCTCATTGCTTGTAGAATAAATTTTAATGTTCTCAGATAGGACGCCATTCCACATTTCCTGTTTCTTTTCTTTCCAATATTCCTTTCAATTCTACTTCAGCCGCCGGACTCCCCCAACCCTACAGACTCCTTCCTGCAGACTTTGATGCACAGGGTTCCTTCTGCTTAGAATTCCAGCTCCCTGCCTGACTACATAGAAAACTCCTATTCTTCCTGCAGAACCCAACCGAGAGTCGCCTTCTGTGTAGAGCCATTCTGTTGCAGGAAGGGGGACTTCTTCCCGGGCCTGGGAGTGGGCTCTTGCCTGACACTCAGAGAAGAACGGTCCGAGGAGACACACACGCTGACAAAGCAAGAGACTTTATTGGGAAGGGGCACCCGGGCAGAGAGCAGCAGGGTAAAGAAACCCAGGAGAATTGCTCTTCCCCCTGGTTCAGAATCTCAGGTTTTATGGTGATGGGATTAGTTTCTGGGTTGTCTTTGGCTAATCATTCTGACTCAGGGTCTTTCCTGGTGGTGCATGCATTGCTCAGCCAAGATAGATGCCAGCGAGAAGGATTCTGGGAGGTGGAAGGAGGCGTGGCATCTCCTTATGACCTTTCCTGAACTCTTCCGGTTGGTAGTGGCTTACCAGGACCTCCTGTCATAAAATAACACACAGATAGTTACTGTAGTGCCTGGCGAGAGCAGGCAGTTTCAGTCCGTATGCTTCCCCTATCATTTCCACATTTCTCCAGGTAAAAATAATGGTTCTCTTCCTTGTTTCCTGCAAATGACTGTAATGGAGATGATTCATCATCCAGAGAAGCCAGGATCATGGAGTTTGCCCCTTGAAGTGGCAGAATGAACAGAGAGGAATAGGTCACCAAAACCCAGAGCACACACAGCAGAGACAGGGGACTTGGAGCTACAGATCAGAACCATGAAGTGAATTCATCACTTCCCGGAAATCTCCTCAATGTGGAGGGTTGCACGGGCGTCTGGGGATCAAAAAGAGTTCAGCAGTGACAAGGAGCACTTATCTGGCCAGCACCCATTGCTGCAGCGAAACTTAGCACTTGCCAGATTCTGTGCATCTCCATTGCTGCTGGAAGCTAGTACTCCTCAGTGTAAGTCTGCATTCGCTGGCTCCAGACCATTAGCTTCCTTAAGCGATGGGAGGCAGAGATGTTCGGGGGCACAGGGCACCCAGGACCACAAGGAATCTTCCCAGATGTTCCCTGAGAACTCACACGTCACACACATATTTGTTGGCACTGGAACCCAAGTTGAAGCTCTGCTAACAAAAAGGAAGACATTGCCTGAGTATACGAAGGTATTTTGTGGTTGTTGTTTGGTTTTTAAATTCTCTCTCTTTCATTACATGTTTTTATCAAGCATCACCATGCTTGATAAATAAATGAAAGAAAATTCCCTGCCATCAATAACAACTATTGAGTGCTTACTCTATACTAGACATTTTTCTAAAAGCTGTGCATGCAGAAAGACATTTAAGGCTCACAGAAACACTATGACGTACTTAGCCTTGTCTCATTTCACAAAAGAAGAAACTGAAGGAGAAGAATGATCCTTCATTCAACAAATTCATCACACACACACATAGAACAAACTTTCTATGGTAATATTCCCAGTAATTAGCATGTATACAACTCAAGACCTGACGTTAAAAAAAAAATTCCTAATCCTACACATTTACATACATTTCTGTGATTGGACCATCCTTGCTAAAAAAGCTGTTTCACAAATGGGAAAATCTCAGAGAGGTTTAAGAACTTGCATAAGGTCACACAGCCAGGCACAGCCTGCCTATCAGGGCAACGCTTTTCACAGAAGGACCAGACTAAGAGATCCTCGAGGTACCTTTCAGCTTTAGAATCCAAGGGATCAACTGCAGGGGGCTTTTCTCTCCTACTCCACCCACATCCGCTCACTGGGAGTCTCCCATCACTTGCAGATCCCTTCCAACAAAATCAAGTGTTTCCAACAGTGTGAAGTAGATTTAGAAACCCCTTACCTCCAGGAGGTGTCTTCTCCAACACCACAGTTCAAAACATCAATTCTTCAGCACTCAACTTTCTTTATGGTCCAACTCTCACACCCACACCTGACTACTCAGGAAAAATTTCCTGAGTATCTACCATGTGTCAAGCATCGTTCCTTGTTTCTGGGGTTACAAAGGGGAAAACGGCAGATCCCTGCTCAGACCTGTGGACGGATCAACAAGTGCACCATGAACCACAGTGCCAGGTGAGGGCTGGGGCCTAGGATGAGCAGGAGAAACACTGACTCTATGGGACCAAGACTGGGATAAGAAGACTATCCTCACTACCAAAGCCTTGCTTGAGCCATGTGATCTTCATGCAGTTACTTAAACTTTTTGCCTCAGCTCCTTGTCTGTAAAATGGAAATAAAAGCCACGCTTTCATTTAAAGTATATTGTAGGATTAAATGTTAATCTATGTAAAGCATTTCGAGTAGCCCCAGTCACATCCTGAGTTGTCATTACTGGAGAGCTGTCATTATTAACTGTTCACTACGAACTAGGTCCTGTTCTAAGTTTTACATGAACCAACAACTCTACGGTAGGGACTCTTGTTGACCCTATTTTATCAGTGCTCAAGGAGGCACGAGAAGCCTGGGGAGAGGAGGTCGCAGAGATTATAAGGATTTGACCCAGGCAGTAAGGCTTCCAAGTCGATGCTCTTGACCTAATATTAATACAATTCTGCCTCAGGACCCTGCCGTGCTAACCCAGCACAGAAAGAGCACAGGTGAGTGGGAAGTCATTCCAGAAGACAGAGCACTGGAGCTGGTCTTTGATGACAATTGGTATTTGCAAGGAGTTAGTGCGGTAGAAGGGAGGTGTGTTGCCTGACAGAGGGTTCAAGGGCATTGATTTGGGAGTTAGAATCCTCACTATACAATTCACCAGAGGTATAACTTCCAGTGAGTTTCTAAGTATCTACGTGTCAGTTTTCTCACATGTAAAACGGGAATCACCATTCCTAACTTAAGATGCTGTTGTGGCAGATGAAATGAACTCAAGCATTTCGGATGCTCTCTGTGCTGTGCTGTGCTTAAAAAATGTGCAGGAAGTGGAGGCAAATATTTCTCCCCAGCTTCACTCATCTCCTGCTTCCTTACAACCTTCTTGCTTTCACCCTTTCTCTCTCCTGCTCCTGGCTATGACCCACCTCCATTCTCTTTAAGGGACATTGGAGGTTACTTTTGCTTTGTCTGTCTTACTTTGTTCAGCTTTTCCTCATCCCCTCTGGAACCACTTTTAAGTAACTCTCTTCCATTTTCTTTCCAAGTACCTATTCCTATGTCCATTCTTAGGTATATACATTTTAATTTCATTTATTTATTTATTTTTGGTTGTGCTGGATCTTCATTGCTGCTTGAGGGCTTTCTCTCTAGTTGCGGCGAGCGGGGGCTACTCTTCGTTGCCATGCACCAGCTTCCCACTGCAGTGGCTTCTCCTACTGTGGAGCACAGGCTCTAGGGCACACGGGCTTCAGTAGCTGCGGTGCACAAGCTTAGCTGCTCTGCAGCAACTGGAATCTTCCCAGACTAGGGATCAAACTTGTGTCCCCTGCATTGGCTGGCAGATTCTTATCCACTGTACCACCAGGTAAGTCCCCTGTGTTCATTCTTAAACACTGATGTTTCCATGGGTTCCACTATTAGTCATCTCATGGCTCCCCATTCTACATACCTGTGTAATCTATGCATCAGTATACTGACAACTCCCAAATCTGTATGTCTGGAGTGGATCACTCTTTTGAGGTCCTGACCCACATTTCCATCTACCATCTCTACCGGGATGTCCCAAAGCTATGTGTCCAAATTGGAACCATTCTTTTCATCCCTAAGCCTGCTCTTCCTCCTGGCATCCCAATCTTAGCAACTGGCACCAACACCCATTCAATTGCCCAAGCTAGAAACTGGGAGTTGTTCTAGAATGCTCTTACCATTCCACCTCCACATCTAATTAGTCACTGAGTCTTGTTGATTTCACCTCTTCTGACACCTTCCCCTTCTCTCTAGCTCCACTGTCTGCTTAGTTCAGACTATAGGCCATGACTTTAACAGTTTACACAGGGTTTCCTAACAAGACTCCTTCTCACCAGATTTTACTGTCCTTTAATGCATCCTCTTACATCAGAAGTTGACAAACTTTTTCTGTTAAGGATCAGATAGCAACTATTTTAGGTTTTGTGGCTGTAGGGTCTTCATTAAAACTAGGGGATTCCACCATGGCATGCAAAAGCAGTGACTGACAATGCATAAATCAATGCACGTGGCTATGTTCCAACCAAATTTTATTTAGAAAAACAGGAGCTGGATGGACTGGGCTCATGAGCCATAATTTGCCCATGCTTGTACTACATTATAACCAAAGTGGGTCTAACAAAGCTAAGGGTCCCATTCATTCATCTGTTGCCAACCTTTCTGATCTCCCAATGCTGGCAAAATAAAGTCTAAAATCCTTAATATGGTTATAAGTTCCTTTGTGATCTGTTCCTTTGTGATCTGTTCCCCCCCCTTCTTCTCCTCCATCCCCCTTTCCTCATCATCCTTCTCCTCCTTCTTCTGTCCACTCATCACATGTTCCCTGTGCTTCAACTTTTCCCAGCTACTACAGATCCTAGAGAATATTGTGAATTTGTTCATCTCTGTGCTTGTACATGTACTGATTCTTCTGCCCCCTAATGTTGCTTCTCCTCATTTATTTAGTGCACTGGCATTCTTTCCCAAAATTCAAATTAATTTTCATTGCCTATTTGAAGTCTCCCATACCACAACCTGGGAAAAATAGTATTTCTTGTGGAAATACTTGTCAGTATTTCACTGACAAATTGAGAGGTCTTTGATGATAGACCTTATCTATCATTCATTTCAGTTTTTTGATGACTAAAGGAACTCTCATTTTTCACTGTACATAAGTGGAAACTGAGGCACAGGAAAACCATGTTATGAACTTGAGGTCACATAGCAAAGAAGGCTCTATGCTGGAACTGAAACCTGGAAAACACAAAGCCTGAATTCAGAGCCTCTGCTCTCTCTACCTCACTTTGAAAGTCAGGAAGAAAGATCTTTGTCCAGGGTCCACCTATTTAATAGCACGAAAAAAATATCACTAGGTTTTCTCCATATCCATGAAAGCCTTCAACAGAAGAACAGCGGAAATGGGATTCTGTGTGGATCCTTCAGGAGAAACTATGTGATCTTTCTCTTTCCTCTTACCCTCATTATTCAGGGCGAGCTGATGAACGCAACACATTAAGTTCCAAGTGTCACTGCCGCCTCAATACTCTAAAGAGATTTCTTGGAGTCCCCTAACTGGCTGAGGAAGTCTTCTTCTGATGCTGGCTCACTTTTCTGGTCCTTTCTGTGTGCACCCTTCACAGAGTAACTCATTCTGCAAGCAAATGAATTTTCCTACCTTATCAGATGTGCTCACAACACAATGGACAATGAAGTTCATGGTCTCCATGGTGATCCAGTTTCATGTTATGCACGTTACTGTACAGGGAGTGCATACTGATACTGCACTCTGTGGTAAAGGATGATGTGAAAAGACCAAAAATGGAAATGTAAAACTCAAGTTTATTCCTTCTCCAGGGGATCTTCCTGACCCAGGGATCAAACCCAGGTCTCCTTCAGTGCAGCCAGGTTCTTTACCAACTGAGCCACCAGGGAAGCTCAATAATTCGAAGGCCCAACTCAACTGATTACCTTTCCATGATGCCCTCCTTTATTTTCTCAAGTGTAATTAGTCTGCCACCTTCTCCATAATCCCACTACCCTTTGTTCACATCTTCATCAAAGTGTCTAGACGCTGTACTAAAATTATTGATCTGTGTGTCTCATGTCCCAGCCAGCAGTCCCTTAAGGGTAAAGATAGGCTCTTAGACATCTTTGTATAAGTCACTCACTTCCCTAACACCCTTACCCCTTCCCTGGAATTATCACTGCTTGATATGTATTTTCTGCTCAATAAACATAAAAATGAATGAATGAATCATGGATATAAAATATTAAAAACACACAGACACAAAGAAGAAAAGATTCATCCTTGCTAGGGATATGAGAAAAGGCTAAGTAGAGAAGATGGCATAAAAATTGAGCCTCGAGAAATTATTAGAAGTGTTCCTACAAGAAAGGGACTCTCTCGAGAAATTATTAGAAGTGTTCCTATAAGAGAGGGACTCCCTAGGACACTCTTAGGGAGGAAGAAGTATGGGCAAAGGTAGGGAGAAATGAAAGAATGTGATAAGTTTGGGGAATGATGACTACATTGATCTGGCTGGAGCTAAAAAGAAGAGAGCCAGTATGGCACTGGATAGGAAGGTGGGGGTGGGGTCAAATAATGATGATCTTGATGCCCCCTCTGAGGAGTATAGATTTTATCATGGGATCAATGGAGAGTCACTGCAGGGGAGTTACATTCAGACATGCATTCTAGGAGGTTGGGTGTGAACTAATCAGAGGGTGAGAGATTGGAAGCCAGGAGACCCTTCAGAAGTTGCTGTCTTCATCCCTGTCTAGGGGATGGATGGAGAAGATGCGGACTAAGACCATGAATGTGAAGATGGAGAGGAAGGATGGTTTTATAGGTTTTAGGAAATGACTCAACAGGAACTCTAATTTTGCAGGGGGAAAAAAAAAAAAAAGAAGCCCAGACACAGAGAAAGGAACTGATGAGAAGGTGAACTAGGGGAGGCAGAATCAGATCAAGTGATTTGAAACACTGAGGCAGAGGCCTTCTCGAAGGAAATGGTGCAAACTCAGAAGTCAAAGAAGTGTTCCTGTGAACAGGGAACCCACACTTCACATTTTGCAGGGCTTGAAAGACTGGTGAGGAAAGCTGGGTTGTTGGGTGAGGTTCGAATTGAAGCTGATCACCCGGGGCAACACGTGCATGACTAACAACCCCATAACAGGCCCTTCCTTATGACTGTAATGGGAGCTACGCTGACAGATGTGACGGGTGTTCTCAGCAACCCTTGGAGAGCGACAGCTGAAGCACTCACTCACAAAAACAGGTGAGACTCACTTTGAAACAGCCTAGCTGTTGGTGTGTGAGCATGCTGGGTTCTTCAAGCACCCTGAAAGTTTCCTTCACCCATTTGGAAGGGGTATCCTCATGTCCCTGCTGGGGCTCACTTCCATTACCTGTAAAAGAGGGATAATATACCAGCTCCTTTGAAAGGTGATTATGAGAAATTGATGAGTTTCTTGCCAATAAATTAAGAAGCATGAATAAATGTTCAGGGTTAGCAGCAGTATTTTACAAGTCAAAAACTGTACCTGGCTTTTATAATATTTCTCCATATTCCTGTGGCCCGTTTCTATAGGATTTGTGCAAACCATACAGAGAGTTGGCATTTTTTTTACGCTCATAAAGAAAAATTTTTTCTCTTAAAAAAGAAGTGATAATGAGACTTCCCTGGGGGTCCCGTGGCTAAGGTGCCACGCTCCCAATGCAGGGGGTCAGGGTTTGATCCCTGGTCAGGGGACTAGATCTCATAGGCCAAAACTGAGAGTTTGCACGCCTCAATGAAGACTGAAGATCCCAAGTGCCGCAGCTAAGACCCAGTGAAGCCAAATATATATATAAGGGAAGTGATGAAATACATATAAGGGAAGTGATGCTTTGCTAAAAGAAAACATATCAGAAATGTTGAGTGTGGTCTTCCCAATGCCACTCAGAGACAAAGGAGCACCAACAGTATGAACCATGGCTCTGAATCAGCAGAAGGCAAATGGAGCAGACCATGAGGCCAGGAAAGAAGATTCTAGAGCTTGTCCCCTCTCAAAAGGCCCCAAAGGTAGCCACCAATGGCTTGCCACATCTCTGCAAGAACTTGGAAACTAAGATGGGAAAGAATAGCTCAATGTCATAAAATGTGCCCTCTGATTAAAAATGGATACTTATGGGGAAGACTGGCAAAAACATAGACTAGGGAGGGCTGGAGACTGTTTTTAAATAACCTGTGTCCCCTGCATTGGGAGCTCGAAGTCTTAACCACTGGACCACCAGGGAAGTCCCAAGACTTTTTAAAATTTCTCACCAAGTTTTCTCTGTGACATATATTATGCTCACAAGTTTGTTTAGAAAACACTTTCACTCTTCTGTTCTCTGTAGCCCTCACTAAGCCATTAAGACAAGATTATTGTGATTGTTATTATTTCCATGTAAGAGCTGAAGGAACCGAAGCTCAGAGAGACAGGCAGTCACTAGAAGGACTGTGACGCCTGGCTCCCGGTTCACCTCCTCCACCTATACAACCCAACAGCAAGCTCCCCAAGTGCAGAACCATGGCTTCTATTTCCCTTCATGCCTAATCTATGCTCCAAGTGAGTGCTTCCTGATTCGGCTATCTTATTTGCTTGTACATGTATTTACTCATGCATAGGCACGTGTGTGCATGCTCAGTTGCTTCTGTCGTGCCCAACTCTTTGCGACTATATATAGCTCACCTGGTTCCTCTGTCCATGGGATTCTCCAGGCAAGAATATTGTGGAGTGGGTTGCCATGCCCTCCTTTAAGGGATCTTCCCAACCCAGGGATCAAATTCACATCTCCTGCATCTCCTGCATTGCAGGTAGATTCTTTTCCACTGAGCCACCTGGGAAGCCCCCACATATAGGTAGTGGGCACCAAATAATGCTGCTGCGGATAATGAATAACTTACATGCAAACTAAATTCTGCTTGAAACCTGGTAGGGGAGAGTGTGAGGAAAAGAAACAGAACGAGCATTTTGGATTGAGCTTATAGGAAGAAACACAAGCAGAAAACAGTATTTGAAGAGACTGGCGTAATAGCTGTTGCCAGTGAAGGAAGAATGATATTGGGGAAATATGGGGGGCCTTAATCCACTTCCTCTAAGCCAGGGCTTCTCAAACTGGCATGTAGCAGAATCACCTGGAGAGCAATGGGAAAATGCAGAGGCCCAAGCTCCTTGAAGGAGGATCGGGTCTAGCCCTTGGTATTTTACCAGAGTTCCCCAGGTGGTTCTGACTTTGGCCAAAGTTTGAGGATATTCTAAGCAGACTTTTCTCAGGAGTGATACTCAATAACCAAGACTGAATTTTCTCTGGTTCTTCCCTGGCGTCATAAAGGGCATGAGGCTTCTGGTAGAGGTCAGTGGTTGACCTCTGCCTGATACAGGGTACTGCCTATGTACGAACCACAAGAATTAGTCACAGCTGCCAGTCTCTCGTTAGGACTTGAGCAGAGGGAACTGGTGGTGGGGAAGCTCTCTAGGGCCCCATCACCCCTGGGAGGGATATTATTTTAGCTGCATGCTCTTGATGCCTTCCCCAACACACACTTCTGCCCTTTAAACAAAGTTTCAGCCAATGAACACTGACGAACCCACGACCATGTCCGCAGGTCTGGAGCACTGAGTCAGTCTCAGAGGGCAAGCAGTCAAGTTTCTACCTGCAGAGGTCTCCCAGGCTGGTGGAAGAGACCAGAGCTCAGTGACATAGCATCGTAAATGCTGTAACTACAACAACAAAGATGAGAGCCAGTGGCTGGAAGGCTAACTCCACCGGGGGCCAGGAGAAGTTCCCAGAGGAAGTGACATTTGGAAAGTACATGCACATCAGGCGGGGAAGGGGAAGCAAGCTCTGGGTAGAGAAAGCAGCTGGTGGCAAGGCCAGAGGGCTGCCCAGGCAGAGCAGGACTAATACACAGGGGGTGGCTGAGAGGCAGGATGCAGGGACCAGACGAGGGGAGCGGCAGAGCCAGATGGGGAGAGCCTGGGAGGCCACGGAAAACTGTGTAGGCTTCATCTCAACAGTCAAGAGCCTTCCCCTCCGTGTTACCTTCCCCTCCCACTGGTTCCTTCTGTTTTATGTCTCCCCTTTAGGAGACTTGAGAAGAGAGAAAAGAAAAGGAGGAAGGGAGAGGGTGTGAAGGGAGAAGGGAGAAAGGAAGAAAGACATTCCAGTTCCTTTTTGTTGGCCCCACCTTGACATGCTGTTGCTTGTGTCTTGTAAAGAACTAAAAATGTAACGATTTCTGGCTTCACAAGAGACATGAGTGCTGAACTTCAACCCAGGAAGGCTGGGCTCAGTTCTTGGGTCACAGTTTAGGTAGAACAAATAGAGTCTAGAGGTTCCCAAACTCTCGACTTCAAAGGTCATCCTTCACCTGCCATGGTTTTATATAGGCTTGTAGCATCTATTGATGGAGAAAATATGAAAGAAAAAAAAATCCATTAATTCAGGAGCACTCTAGAGTAAATTTGTATTCATTCTATAGAATAGCATCCACACACTTGAAAGTTCATTAGTAAAACAAAAGGCAAATAATACATATAGACAAATATCTGTAACATGTGATAAGCCAAAAGTTATTCATTGGAGGGACCGATGCTGAGGCTAAAGCTCCAATACTTTGGCCACCTGATGTGAAGAACTGACTCATTGGAAAAGACCCTGATGCTAAGAAAGATGGAAGGCAGGAGGAGAAGGGGGCACAGAGGATGAGATCGTTGGATGGCATCACCAACTCAATGAACATGAGTTTGAGCAAGCTCCAGGACATGGTGAAGGACAGGGAAGCCTTGCATGCGTAAAGAGTCAAACCAGACTGAGTGACTGACCAACAACAAAATGCCTTAATATGTAAAGAGTTCTTACAAATTAATAAGAAAAAGACCAACAAACCAATAGGATTTAAAAAATGGATAGCAAGGGACATTTGCAATGGTGTTCATAGAAAAAAAAAACATTACAACTACCTTAATGTTTCTCATAATGAAAATATTTTTATATATGAAATATCATTCTTCTTAACCTGTTATAGTTGCAAAGACTAAAATGTTTGAAACTTATAGAGTGGAAAGGATGTGTGGGAAAAGAAAGTGGAAAGGAAAGTAGGAAAATGCCAATTTCATTCATCACTGGGAAAAATGTAAATGGAACAAATTATGTGGAGGACAATTTGACTACATCTATCAAAATTTAAAATATATTCTTGCTTGCACAGAATCCCACTTGTAGAAATTTATGCTGCATATAAAATCACACTTGTTCACAAAGAATGCAGAATGAACCGGATTTGATAAGTGGCAGTTAGAATGCAACTTGGTTTTTCTCACCGTGTCCTGTACCTTATCCTTTCATGCATGGAAACTCTCCATCATGTCAAAGCACACACCAGAGTATTTACCAGAACTCTGAATAGTCTTCAGGATGGACCACATAAAGAGGAACTAGAGAAAGGGGCGGGATTTCACCTGGCCAGCAGCACTGTGCCCTCTGGGCTGGATGGTTTATTTGAGTTTCCCAGAAATCCCACCCTTGGGAACTTCGCTAACAATTTCCTAGATACTGGAGGCCTCCTCCTGTGTTGCTGTTATTCGGTTGCTAAGTCTTCCCTGTCCTTCACTGTCTCCTTGAGTTTACTCAAACTCATGTCCATTGAGTCAGTTATGCCAGCCAACCATCTCATCCTCTGTAGCCCCCTTCTCTTCCTGCCCTCAGTCTTTCCCAGTATCAGGGTCTTTTCCAGTGAGTTGGCTCTTCACATCAGGTGGCCAAAGTATTGAAGCTTCAGCATCAGTTCATCTTCCTCCTGTGTGTTCCCTTTAATCTCTAGCCTTAGGCCCTGGACAGTCAGTCCCCTTGTTTGTTCTTTCTGAAACCCCGCTGGGAAAAGTCTCTTCCAAATAGCCGTTGTCTCTCTCTCTCCCTCTCTCTCTCTCCTACTGGTCTTATTTCTTCCTTTCTATTATTATTTTATTTTCTTTATATTTTTTGGCTGCACCTCATGGTATGTGGGATCTTAAGTCCCTGCCCAGGAATTGAACCTGTGCCCTGCAGTAGAAGCACAGCATCAAAACCACTGGACCGCCAGGAATATCACCTGCTGATCCTTTTTAGATGTGCAGAACCCAGGTTCTTCTAGCCTTTGTTGGAGGAAGCATCCTTGTTCCCAGCAAGATGCTCTCTTTCTTCCACCTCAGCCCAGCCTGGCCGCTCCTCACTGAATTTAGGGTCCTGAGCTCAGGCCCCAGAATCTGATACCATGCTCTTCGAGAGTCTTCGCTGAACCTTTCTCACTGGACTTAATCCAACCTACCTTTTGGAAGGAGGTGGGGAGTGGACTGAAGTCAGCTTGACTACACTCTCAAAAAGAGTTCTCCCTCCCCAGCCTTACCCCTTTCTGCCCTCTGAAGACCCATGTCAGGGGATGGTCCATGCTGGCTGTACATCTCAGCAGGACCTGCTTAGGTGGGTTAGGGCCTCATTTAGGATTGGGGAGGGAGATATTTACTACTGACTGTGTTGTTTCTAGGGATTTGGAGACTCAACTGAGGCTAAGCCTAAGAGGCTCAGTCTAAGGCTGAGAAACAGAGCCTAAAAGAGCCTCCATTTACCATCCTGTTACATGTACATACCCGGAAAAGGCAATGGCACCCCACTCCAGTACTCTTGCCTGGAAAATCCCATGGATGGAGGAGCCTGGTAGGCTGCAGTCCATGGGGTCGCTAAGAGTCGGACCCGCCTGAGTGACTTCACTTTCACTTTTCACTTTCATGCATTAGAGAAGGAAATGGCAACCCACTCCAGTGTTCTTGCCTGGAGAATCCCAGGGGCAGCAGAGCCTGGTGGGCTGCAGTCTATAGGGTCGCACAGAGTTGGACACGACTGAAGCGACTTAGCAGCAGCAGCATATGTACATACCACATACATCATTTACAGCACTGTTTAAACTAGGAAAACATAACCTAAACGTCTGATAAGTAAATCATGAAACAATCATATGATAATCTGCATATGTCATTATAGGAAAAATTCTATGCAATATACTATTAAGCTAAAAAAGAAGTACACTGCAGAACACGGTGGCCACCATGAGTGGTCTTAAAAGGACATTTTGTCACATACACAGTTGTGTCTGCATAGAAGTTTCGGAGAGGGGGTTAGTGAGAAGACCTACTATTCACTGTGTAACATTTTATGTGTGTTAAATTTTTACAAAGATGTATTAGCTTTGTAATTTTAAAACCTATTATTAACAGAAAAAAAATAAAGACCACCATCAATCCTTTTTAGAAAGCACTGGTTTTATTTACAAAAACAGTACACTTTCATTCAAACAATTGTCAATTAAAAAAAGATGTACAACTTGAGAGTTGTGAGTTAAGTTTTAATTAGGGCAAAATGAGGACTGCAGAGCAGGATAGCTCTGAGAGACTGCTCCAAAGTGGCAGTGGGGCAAGGGCAAGGTTTTGGTGAAGGGGGAGTTCAATACCATGAGGCACTCATTTTACAAAAGGTTTTTTGTTAGTCATGAGGATCTGATGTCACCAGGAAGGGATTTAGTGCTTCTCTAGATATTGGGCTTCCCTGGTGGCTCAGACAGTAGAGGATCCACCTGCAATGCGGGAGATCTGGGTTCAATCCCTGGGTTGGGAAGATCCCCTGGAGAAGGGAAAGGCTACCCACTCCAGTATTCTGGCCTGGAGAATTCCATGGACTTACATAGTCCATGGGGTCTCAAAGAGTCGGACACAACTGACTTTCACTTTCACTCACAGATATGAGATACAAGGATTGAGATCATAAAATCTGTTCCTAAAAACATCCAGCTATCTAAAGACCTGTCCCACCAGATTCCCTGGAGCACAGAGGACCTCACTCCACCATGAACTCCCTCAGGGCTTGTTGAAGGTCAACAGCTGTAGCAGCATGGGGTTCAATCTCAGTAGAGGCAGATGGCAAATGCCTTTGTTATTCAGTTGTTGGCAAGGTTCTTGAGTGAGTGAGTGAGTGAGTGAGTGAAGTCACTCAGTTGTGTCCGACTCTCTGCGACCCTATGGACTGTAGGCTACCAGGCTCCTCTGTCCATGGGATTTTCCAGGCGAGAGTACTGGAGTGGGTTTCCATATCCTTCTGCATGGCAAGGTTCTTGGTAAGTGCCAATTTGTAGTTGACACAATATAGAAATACATCAAGAAAAAAAAAAGAAGGAATCTACAGAAACTATCTAGAAAGAAAAAATGAAAAACATATACTCCATAAATTTTTTTTTAAAAAATCATCTCCCACCCTCTCTCTGTCCTGAGCAAAGTTACCACTGAATTGTTAAATTAAAAACAAAAACAAAAACAAAAAAAAAAACAGTCAAGTGTACATCTTCTTCTAGGTGTTTCTCTATGACTTTACAACATGCATAATCTTTTACACCAAAAATGGAATTCCACTCTGCAGAATGCTCTTACGCCTGAATTTTGTTTTCACTTTAAAGTAGACCTTGGACCACCTTCCAAGCCAGTGAACAGAGACTCACCCCACTCTCCCCAGCCTTTGAAACAATACACCTCTGTGTGTCCCCAGCATGCACACAGCTACCTGACTTGAGACCGCTGCTCTTTTTGCCGCTGTGGTGATGACTTCCACAGGTCTTGCACTGTAACACCAGCCCCAGCCATCAGATCCCTTAGGTAGGGTGGCTGGGACTACAGTGTTGACAGACATAGTCAAAATTCCACATAGCTACCCTCCCTCCTGAATATTCAACCCTGAATATTCACTGGAAGGACTGGTGCTAAAACTGAAGCTCCAATACTGTGGCCCACCTGATGTGAAGAACTGACTCTTTGGAAAAGACCCTGATGCTGGGAAAGATTGAAGGCAGGAGGAGAAGGGGGCGACAGAGGATGAGATGGTTGGCTGGCATCATCAACTCAATGGACATGAGTTTGAGCAAACTTCGGGAGATAGTGAAAGACAAAGAAGCCTGGTTTGCTGTGTAGTTCACGGGGTCGCAAAGAGTCAGACACAACTTAGTGGCTGAACAACTCTCCCTCCAGGCCTCCCACTACACCACACCTGACCATGACAACTGTCTGTGAGCAGCCTTATTAACACAGTTATAAACCACACTGAGAGACTCAAGACCCGGAGACTGGGACCCATGGACCTCATTAGAGCTTGGTCAGACCATGCAGGCCATCCCTACAGTTGGCAGAAGAAAATAGGAGAATGAAAAGGACTGTTGTATTTACCTTATACAACCATATGAGTGACTGAGTGCACACACACAGTTGATTTACAGTATCATGTTAGTTTCAGATCTACAGCAAAGTGATTCATTTATACATATACATATGTCTATTTTTTTCAGATTCTTTTCCCATATAAGTTGTAACAGAGTATTGAGTTCCCCATACTATACAGGAGGTCCTTGTTGTTATCTATTTTGTATATAGTAGTGTGCATATGTTAATCCCAAATTCCTAATTTATCCCTCCCCACTGCCCACAAGTTTGTTTACTAAGTCTGTGAGTCTGTTTCTGTTTTGTAAATAAGTTAATTTGTATTATTTTCTTCTATTCCACATGTGAGCAACATCACGCGATATTTGTCTTTCTCTAGCTTACTTAATATGATAATCTCTAGGCCCATTAGTATTGCTGCAATCAGAAACCTGATTTAATTACAAAAGAAATAGTGTCTCATGGAAGATTCATATCAACCAAACACAGAGAGATGAATGTGAAAACCAGATTGTCAGTGCATTCATTTATAAGGAGAGCGAGTCATCAGGTCGACTAGAAATTCAAGTCATTCTCATCAGACATTCTTTTCCCCTTGGCAAATGGATTCAGTGAGGACAGTTGTGTCCATGGAGTTGTAACTCTTAGGGTCCATCACCCGAAACTGGCTTGGATGATGCCAGGATGGGCTCTGCCCAGGTACCGCTGTGACTTCCCATAAAGTGTGGATGGTAAAATGGCCTTCATAGAGTTTCTTCTAAAACGTAATTACCACAATCCTGATATTGACAAATCCCACTGTTCTGGGAGACTCTTTTTATGGATTTCCACTCTGGCTTATCATATTTGAATTTCATGTCTCAGCTCTCATAGGACAGATCCTGTTCTGACAAGAGAACACGTATAAGGGGCCTCGAGGGCTTACCATGTGCTGTAGTGAGAGGCAGTGTGGAATCCTAGATAAGAACACAGACACCCCAGATGGAATCCCAATTCGCTTACTACGTGACCTTGGGCAAGTTACATAATCTCCCTCTGCTTCAGCTTCCTCTTCTGCAAAATGGAGATAATGATAGTGTCTGCTCGTAGGGTTTGTGGTAAGGATAAAATGAGTTGATAAACAAAGTCTGCAGTACCAGGCTCTGATATAAACCTTGCCTCCTATTCTTCACCATAGACAAGTCATGATCTTGTCTCCGCTTCTCCAGGGAGAAAGCAGAAGCTTAGCAAGTTCAGACCGAGTGCTGGAATTGAAACCTGGGTCTCTCTGACCTTGAAGGCAGCATTCACTCTGCCACCCACATCCCAGGGGATCCCTCGCACAGACTGAGCAGAACCACTTCTCTTCTCTTGCTTGGGTTGGGGTGGGCTGGGGGGAAAGCCTATTTTCATCACCGCAGCTTATCCTTGAGCAAGAAAAGTGATGGTGTCCTCTGCCCACAGTCAGGCCAGAGCTAGCGGGTGGGAATCACAATTGTGTAACATGTGCAGCTGCTTCGGCAGATGTGTCCACAGCTAAACACGGCAAAGTTTCATTTCCAGAGTCAAGAAAGAACACCTATCCCAAACATCCTCTACGATTTTATCAGTGGTGGAGGGGGGCATGACCAACGGGCAGGATCAGGCACTTCTATGGGCACACTTCATTCTCTTTTGGATGTAATCATTGTGAAAATTACCACCCTGCCAGATCCCCATCCAGATACTGACTCTAATCACAGGGGTCCCTGGGCCCTCTGGTTTACTGGACATTTGAACATGGCCCATAGAACAGTCACATATGAAAGAGACAATAATAAGAGAAAGAGAGAGCCAGTGGCCTTGACATTGAAGGCCACTCTGTAAGAGACTTCCATCCATTCTAAGTGCTTCCTACAAGGGGAGGCAGGGTAGATGGACAGGCCTGGGTTTCAAGCTGTCTGAGTAGTTTTCTGATTTCAGTCTAGCCACTCCACCTCTCCAGCTTCAATTTGCTGTGTTTCAAAGTGGAATAATATTCTATCCTGGGGGTTTGTTGTCAGGAAGAGCGAAACGCTGGAAGTATCATTATAGAATTGGTCTTTTGGCTAAGATTAAGTACAGCATGGGGGTTTCCCTGGTGGCGTGGTGGTAAACAATCCACCGGCCAATGCAGGAGATGCAAGAGATACAGGTTCAGTCCCTGGGTTGGGAAGATCCCCTGCGGTAGGAAATGGCAATCCACTCTAGTATTCTTGTCTGAAAATTTTCATAGACAGAGGAGCCTGGTGGGCTACAGCCCACAGAGTCACAAAGAGCCAGACACAACCGAGCCACTGATCGTGGCTAAGAACCACCATTAGCCTAAGACATAGGACAATCAAAGTCCAGGATGGATGGAAATATTTTTTTAAGAGACCAAGAAAGCAAAACAGTTACATTTTTATATAAGTAAATCAATTGCAAAGGAAAGAGAGAAAAGGAACAAATATTTTTAGTATTAATAGCTATCACAGGCCAGAGATCTGATCAGGTCCTTTCCCTTCATTGAATTTCACATATTCCATGTGATGAGTTTTATTACCTTTGTTTTACAGATAATGAAATGGATCATAGTGGGAGGGTTTATAAGACCATGCAGCTAGCCTCTGGCATGGGGAGGCCCAGAACCAATCTGGATTGAACTATATTTATTCCAAAAGAATAATTGTTGAAATGTGGAAGGCATAGGGGCCTCACAAAGCCAGGATTTAGGGTGATCCAGATTGGATTTGCTCGATGTCAGGCATTGTTTATTTCTGTTGGATGCTCCAAGGGCCTGTTTATTTATAGTGAATCTGTTTTCCAGATCAGCTGAGAATGTGGAGAAAGCAGAGAAATTGGCCATAAGCCCTGTACATTTTAGGGCTTCCCTGGTAGCTCAGTCAGTAAAGGATCTGCCTGTAATGCAGGAGACCCTGGTTCAGTTCCTGGGTCAGGAAGATCCCCTGGAGAAGGGGTAGGCTACGCACTCCAGTATGCTTGCCTGGTGAATTCCATGGAAAGAGGAACTTGGCAGGCTACAATCTATGGGGTCGCATAGAGTCAGACACAACTGAGCAACTTTGACTCACTCACTCTGTACGTTTTTAATTATCCTTGATGCTGCTACCCTGCAAGACTCTGGGGTCCAGTCGTGCACACTGGCCTCAGATGCCAAGTGAAAGCAAAGAAAGTTATTGAGTTTAGGAGACCCCCTGAGCCTGTGGAGTTGACCTCCCTGCTATTAGTACCAGAGGAGGACTTGCAGGAGGGCTCTTGCTAAGCTTCCTGAAATTTTTATATGGTAACTGTGTTTTCTGAACCCCAAACTGGCAACAAGGGAAGCAGAATATAAGAAAGAACACAGCCACTGGTATCAGAAACACAGGGACTGGCATTCCACTCTTCCTTCCTAGCTGTATGACTGTAGCCTCGCTTCTTATCCTCTTCTGACTCTGCTGTCCTCCCTGTCGGATGGGGAGAATACTGACAGTTGAGACTGCTGGCTGAATGAACTGATGTGAGTGGCTTCAACCTCCCCCAGCTGCAGTCTGATGTCAGGAGGTTTTCAACATGCATAAGCTGTTGTTAGATGAGCTGCTTTTCAGCCAGATTGGCTAAGTTGGAAATGCTTTTGAGTTCTTATTAACTGGGTTCTTTTTTAATTTATTTATTTTTTGGCTATACTGCACAGCATGTGGAACTTACCCAGCCAGGATAGAACCTGTGCCCTCTGCAGTGGAAGCTCAGAGTCTTAAACTCTGGCCACCAGGGAAGTCCCTTAACTGGGTTCTTGACAAGCTGGAGGTTATAGTCACTGCAGAGATGCTGGAGATTATCCCAGAGTTCAAGGACAACTCACAAAACTGAAGCCAGTTTTGAGATGTAGATACAGATATAAATATAGATGGGCTTCCCAGGTGGCGCTGGTGGTAAAGAACCTGCCTGCCAATGTAGGAAATACAAGAGACATGGGTTCCATCCCCAGGTCGGGAAGATCCCCTAAAGGAGGGCATGGCAAGCCACTCCAGTATTCTTGCCTGGAGAATTCCATGGACAGAGGAGCCTGGCGGGCTACAGTCCATGGGGTCGCAAAGAGTCTGATACAACTGAGTACACATGCCCTTATAGATCAGTATATACATATTCTGGAATATATATGTTATATAATATATATATATTCCACTTCCTTGTTAAGCAAATAACACATGGTTGATGATGGTTTCATTGCTAAGTTGTGTCCAACTCTTGCGATTCCATGGACTGTATCCCACCAGATTCCTCTGTCCATGGGATTTCCCAGACAAAAATACTGGAGTGGGTTGCCATTTCCTTCTCCAGGGGATCTTCATGATCCAGAGATCTAACCCGGGTCCACCTGCATTGCAGGCAGATCCTTTACTGACTGAGCCACCAGGGAAGCCCTAAGTAAACATAGTTATATATAAACTATGTGACTAGATAGCTCAGCTTTTCTACCCTGTTTTATTAGATCAACTTAAAGATCACCTTTCCATATCAGTAGCCTCTCTTCTGTGACACAGAACTGCCATATACTATCAACATGGCCCCTTTGAAAGTGTTCAGGTGGAATCGTCCAAGCCTGGCTGGGCCCAGGGGGCACAAATACCCTGAGAAAGCACCCACCCAGCTGCACATCTACCCCTCAGCCTCAGCCCTCCCTCCGGCTGCATCCTGAACCTCCCAGACGTCTTTGGCCAAAGTTAGAGCTGCTCCCTGGGGATCCCTGAGGGAGAAGGAGGCTGCGGGGTGCTGTGAAATCAGGTTCTCAACTACAGAGAGTTTGGAGGGACAGGGTGGGCAGGGTGGGGGCAGGGAGATGGGCTGGTCAGGAAATGCCAGTTTAAAGTTAGCTCTGACCTATTAATCAGCAGCAGGGACAAAGATGCAGGAGGGGCGGGAAGGCCGGACATGTGCTTGAGCCAGATTTATGGGCCCAGAACAAAGGGTGGCCAGCTCGTTTAGAGTCTCTTTCCCTTTTCCTCTGGCAAAACGAGGACATTGTTTGAAAAGCCAAAAAGAACAAATATTCTACTGACTGAGGTCATTTCCAGAGATGCAACAGGTCCTGATGGGGACCCATAGGCAGGCGAGAGGGAGGAGGACTAAGCAACACGACTGGGAGTGCTGGGGGATGGGGTGGGGAAGGGGGAACCAGGCCATGAAGCAGAGACCACAGACCCCCTCCCTACGCGCTCAGAGGAGCTGGTCCCCCTGCCTGGTGCCACTGTGAAGGCATCTGACAAGCCCACCCGAAGCCCCTCTAGATAAACCCTGAAGGCTTTGGGAGGCCTTCCATGCAGGCTGGAAATGATCACTTTCTCTGCACTGAGGGATTTTCTGGAAAAGTCTTCTGGAGGGTGGACTGTCTAAAATGCCGCTCATCTCAGCTTCCTTCACACCCAGGAGAGATTCTTATTTCCACACCCTGTCCTGTTTGTTCAGACGGGGAGAGACAAGAGAAGAGAGTAGGAAAGGGAGAAAGGAGACAGTTCTTTTCCTCAAATAGCCAAGCTGCCCCGAGAAGAGAGACTGACTCTGACTCCCTCATTTCTCAGGGTTTGAGGACCAACCGGCTGTGTCTTTACAGCCTCTCCTTCTCCCACCTTTAGTCAGGTGTTGGTTGCCTCCTACCTGGAGCTTCTAGAAGGGTCTCCTTTCTTCCCTTCTCACCCCCTCCCAGATACTGGGAGGAACTTTCCAGACTATATATCTGGCCATCTCTTCCCTGGCTGAAAAGCATTTGCGTGACTCTGCATTTTCTGCAGAAAAGAGGTTCCGAAAGCTCAGCCTGGTGACAGGACCCTTCATGTTATGGCCCCACCTCCCGTTCCAGCTCATCTGCCATCTTTCACCAGCCACCACCATGTCCTTTAGTCTCACAGGATTATTTTCTCTTCTGTGAACACGGCACAACCTCCTGGAAAAACACTAGCCATTCTTTCAAACCTAACGCTTTCACCTCTATGAAAGAAATTTCCCTTACGTTGAGCCTTTACACCATGGGCTGGCTGAATTAACCACTTTCTTGTCTGGGGTCCCATACACACATTCATACTGCTGATAATTATCATTATTAAATAGCATAGCACTTTTTATAGAGATTATGCTACTTAATTGGTGGGTCACTTGAAGGCATGAACGCTGTTGAATGACTGTTTGAATGAATGAACAATGACTTTCTAGAAAGCGTTACCCCTAGGGTATGTTGTGGGGGCCCATGCAAATATTTTTATGGGTCCTCTGTGTATACAAACAATTTGAGTCACCCCAAATCCCTGACTCAGCATCATTCTGAGAGCCCAATTTCGTGTGATCCTACAAAGGAAATGCTCTCTGACCAGCAGGCAAGATGCTTCTGAAACTGGGGCCTGGTCATGGGTCCTTGGGATGGTTACTTAGGTGCAAGGCCTGGGGCTCCTCTGGGACATCTATCAATGTATGCACCAGGTAGAAGTTTGGAATGCATGCCAAAGGGGAGAGATGGGGACCTTGGCAAAGTGGGTTCAAGGTGAGTCCAGAGCACTCTGGATAGCATTGCTAACTCTGGCCAATCCTGATCACTAAGGCTCTTAGACAGTGTTGGGGATGGCATTCCAAAGTTCAGGAGCCTCCAAGGCCAAGGACCCAGGCAGATTCCCTACTGGCCCAGGTGGTACTGCTCTGAGCTATCCCTGTGCTTAGACATTTTGTCACTCAACAAACATTTAGTGAGCACGTGCTATCCACTAGGTACTTCATTAGAAGCTGAAGTTACATATTCACTGGTATTTACTACTATGAGTCAGTAAGCAATCTCTCCCAAGGAGAGAATTTAACAATAACACACCAAGACCTGCAGAATGTGAGAACAGGGGTATCATCTCTCCCGTCAGGAAATTGGGCCAGAAAAGGCACTCATATGTTCCCTGAAGGTCCCACCATGACTTCTACATCTGGGTGTGGTTACAAACGCAGCAGAGAGGTTCCTGAAAGAAAGCGAATGGTATCACTTCCAAAAATAAACCAAAATGTGAGGAGAGGACAATGACAGAGAGCCTAATCTGAGGTTCAACAGATGATGGAAATAATGATGAAAACACATTCAAATAACTCCCTACTGTGCTTTCAGGAATTCAGCTGCTAGGCCAGCTTGACCAGCCCCTTGGAGCACAGTGATGGCAAGTGAGGTGCGCCGAAACCCTGAGGGGTCCCCAGCGTCCACTTCTCTGAGCCTTGGTCTCCTCATTTGCAGATGGAGGTCATGACTCTCATGTGCTGTTGAAAGACTCAAATGAGACCCAAGGTCATGAACAACCCGTGTGCCCTGGAAGCTCCACCCCTGAGATGTTCACTGTTAATTAAGAGGCAGAGAGGTGGTTCTGTGGCTTTCTCACCTTGCCAAACAAAAACACACAAAATTGGTGGGAGTTTCCATAATGTGGCTTTTATTCCACAATGAGATATTCAAGGAAAGAAACAGATCACTCCCCTGACAAACCCTGGAAAGCCCTCAAATGTGTAACTCCATGCTGTGCTCACTACACACATGCACACACTCACACACACATACATTCTTCATGGAGGGTCACCTGAGGGCATGAACCTCATTGAATGACTGCTTGAATGAATGAGCGATGACCTTCTAGAGAGGGTTACATTTGCTGTTCAGTTGCTCAGTCATGTCTGACTCTTTGTGACCCTATGGACTGCAGCACACCAGGCTTCCCTGTCCATCACCATCTCCAGAAGTTTGCTCAAACTCATGTCCATTGAGCCAATGATACCATCCGACCATCTATTCTCTGGCCAGTAGGAAAGAACCTCCTGGAACTGGGGCCTGGTCATGGGTCTTTAGGATAACTTAGGTGCAAGGCCTGGGGCTCCTGATCTTTGAAACATTCCTTCTTTCAAGTCTTCGCTCTCAACCTAGGGAAATTTCGCCCCACATGGAACATTTGGCAAAGTCTGGAGACATTAGGTTGTCACTCCCTCAGGTTGGAGAAAGACAGCTTGTTACTGGCATCAGAGACCAGGGATGCTGCTAAACACCCTGCAACTCGCAGGACAGCCCCCACAACAAAGAAACAGCCAGCCAAAAATGTCAGTCATGCCGAGGTTAAGGAACAGCCCTGAACCTTTATTTACGCTGTTCTTTCCATTGTAAGTGTTCCCTTTCCCCTTCTCTCCTTCCTTAAATCTTACCTCTGCAGAGAGAGGACAGTTCCCATCACATGCTGCTGGAGGTTTTGAACCAAAAAAAGTCTTCTGGTAAATTGGCCAGAACTAAGAGAATTGTAAACACTCATACCCTTAGAACAAGCCATTTGCTGTCACTCCCACAAAGTCCTGTGCACGAGGATGTTTATTACAGCATTGTTTGTGATAAGGAAAGACTAAACACAACTTAACTGATCCCTTCAGGAGAGATCAGTAGCTTTAAATTTTAAATGATAAATTGCTTTCAATACAAAGCAATCATCTGCAGCCCTTAAAAGGAGTAAGGTCATTTCCACAGAGGCTGATGGAAAAGGTCACTGAGATACATTAAGTAAAGTCTCAACATCCAGGACAGCCTTTTTAATATGTCCCTTTTGGTAAATTACTAAAAGGACACTCAATATATTGATGTATATCTACAGAAAATATCTATAAGTCTGTATTAAAAAACTGTTAATAGTGATTGCCTTTGGGGAGGAGGACTTGATCAGGACAATTAAAGATTTACTTGTTATTTCATTCTGCTTCAGGACTCTTTGGATATTTTCAACTATATGCAGGCTTTTTTTTTTTTTTTTTAGGAAAAACTAGTTCATTTAAAAAATCCTTAGTTGGTTAATCTAACTGAAGGGCATGTATGAATTATTTTACTATTCTTATAACTTTTCTGTTGGTTTGAATTTTTTTTCAAAATAAAAACTTACGAAAAACTTCTAGAAAAAACAAGTTGGAGAATGTCTTCATCATGTTGGAGTAAAGATTTCTTAAATACTGCACACACAAAACACTAACCCTAAAAGAAAAAATGGCATGCTTCTTTTTATTAAAATGAGAACTTTTATTAAAAATGGTCGTGAAGAGAAAAAGGGCAAGCCACAGACTGAGAAGAGATTTGCAGGAAATACAGCCCACAAAGGACTGGTATCCTTCATATATAAAGAACTCCCCCAAATTGATAAGAAAAAAACAGCCAACACTTTTTTAAATGAGCAAAAGACTTATACAGACACTACACAGAAAGGATATTTAAATGGTTAACGATCATGAAAAGAAGCTCAAAATCATTAGAAAAGTGCAAAATTAGACTATGATGAAATAGCACTCCTCCCCCACCAGAGATGATGAAATTTAAAAGACTGGCAGTATCAAGCAAGGATGAGGGGTAACTGGATTTCTCATACGTCACTGGTGGGAGAATAAAGTGGAACAACCGCTTTGAAAGTTCTTTGGCAGTATCTACAAAAGTGGAACATTCCAAACTTACCTCTATAAATCCAACGTGATCTACACAAAATTTCCTAGATAAGCCTTCTGATCCATATCATGTGTTTACTACTCTTTAAATTCTGCCCTGAGTTCTCAAACTTCCTTTGCTTCTTTTAACTATTATTCACTGAATACCTCCTCAATAAGGCATTTGGGAATCTTATCACCAGCAATGAGGAGAAGACCTATTTTATGGATCCTATTTTATATGCCCTGTAGGAGCTCATGGACCAGATGGAGGTAGAGACAGACAGACATTACAGAAGACAGACACCACTTTAGACTAGCCTTCTGTTCCTAACAAAATTCCAAGTTCAGATCTCTGCTTCATACTTGTTTCATCTTCCATAGTGCCTGAATTCACATGACCCAGGGTAGGAAGTAGGAAAATAAAAACCTGCTGAATTCACCTAGTTGATATGTATCCACGGACAGCAAGAAAGACTGGGGCTAGGTAAAAGAAACAGATTTTGGTTGTCAACAGCTTTAAGAATAGGCTTTGCTGCTGCTGCTGCTGCTGCTGCTAAGTCGCTTCAGTCATGTCTGACTCTGTGCAACCCCATAAACGGCAGCCCACCAGGCTCCACCATCCCTGGGATTCTCCAGCCAAGAACACTGGAGTGGGTTGCCATTTCCTTCTCCAATGCATGAAAGTGAAAAGTGAAAGTGAAGTCGCTCAGTCGTGTCCGACTCTTCGCGACCCCATGGACTGCCGCCTACCAGGCTCCTCCATCCATGGGATTTTCCAGGCAAGAGTACTGGAGTGTGTTGATATTTAAAATCTAGCCCCGGAGTTCCCTGGTGGTCCAGTGGTTAAAAATTGGCCTGCCAATGCAGGGGATATGGCTTCAATCCCTGGTCTGGGAAGATCCCACATGCCACAGAGCAACTAAGCCCATGTGCCATAACTGCTGAGCTCAAGTGCTATAACTACTGAAGCCCAGGTGGCAAGAGCCCTGCTCCACAACAAAAGAAGCCACCAAAATTAGAAGCTCGTGCACTGAAATGAGGAGTGACCCCGCAACTGAAGAAGGCGTGTGCACAGCAACAATGACCCAGCACAGCCAAAAATGAATAAATAGATTAATTTTTAAAATACTAAAATAAAATAAAACCTATCCTGATGCTGGCCAATTTTATATTAATTCATCCTCAGAATTATTCCCAGAATAATCCTGTGACATATTAATAGGTATCATTATACCCATTTTGCAGATGAGAAAGTTGAGGTTAAGATAGATTAGTCCCTAAAGTCACATGGCCAAGAACTAGTAGGGCTAAGAGCCAAACACCTGGCCCCTTATTTTAAACTTTCCACTACATCACATTCATTGGAAGCATCCCTATACAACTTAGAAGATGTGTAAATTTACATTTCTCTCTGGTTTTGGTCCCTTGTACAAGCTTCTCTTTTCCCTGAAACTTAGGTGGGCACTATCTTTTTTCTCTCCTCTGATCTTTCCTTCTCTGGCCAATTCCTCCTTCAAGTCTCTACTTAATTTTAGTCTTTCCAGAAGGCCTTTCCTGATCCCCTGGACCAAATGTTGATGCCATGGCCATAAGCGACCAAACCATGCTGTACATCAGTAATTTTACTACCCTATGTTGTCATTGGGCTTCTGTGGTGGCTCAGGTGGTAAAGAATCCACCTGCAATGCAGGAGACCTGGGTGCAATCCCTGGATTGTGAAGATCTCCTGGAGAAGGGCATAGCAACCCACTCCAATATTCTTGCCTGGAGAATCCCCATGGACAGAGGAGCCTGGTGGGCTGCAGTCCATGGGGCTGCAGAGTCGGACAAGACTGAACCACTAAGCACACACATGTTGTCATTAATGGTTTATAGTTGTCTTCTCTAGGCTGTGAGCTGCCATCTCTTCTGTTTAGCACTGAATTCCCAATGCCTTGCACACGGTAGGGGTTCATTATATATTGTATTTATTTATTTTTGGTTGCACTGGGTCTTTGTTGCTGTGCGGGCTTTCTCTACTTGCAGCAAGCAGGGGCTACTCTTCATTGCTGCACGGGGGCCACGTACTTCTCATTGTGGCGGCTTCTCTTGTGCAGCACAGACTCTAGGCACACAGGCTTCAGTAGTCGTGGTGCACAGGCTCAGTTGCCCCACGGCATTAGGAATCTTCCCAAACTAGGGATCAGATCGAACCCATGTCCCCTGCGTGGCAGGTGGATTCTTGACAACTGGACCACCAGGGAAGTCCCCAGACTGCTTCTTTAACACTGTCCGGTGCCATGTTGGCCTGCTGCTAATAACACAGGACTTAGCAAGGCCTGGACTTGACCTGTTCTAGGAAGCCAGCTCTGCCTAAACCCATCTGCATTCCCAGCTGTAGGAAATCAGCTCCTATGGGCTTCATATGGTTTCATGAACATTTCTGTGGCTACAAGGTGATGCATGGTGATGAAAGTAAAACTCATGAATGACAACCACATGACCCCTAACATTCTGCTGGTATGCTTTTCATAATAATCAGGGGTTCAGAACTATTCTGAGTGTTGCCAGCTCTGCCATTCTGCCATTATCAACTGGTGTCCAGTTGCTCTTGGAAAGCCCAAATTTTAGATGGTGCTATAGCTTTGGGGGAAAAAAAAAATTCCCTGGGAAAAATGAGTAGAATTAAAATATTGTTATCCCATTTTTAAAAATCTGCCTTGTGCATAATTAAGGACACTAGGAGCCATCTGGCCTCATCCTGTACAGCATCACTGTCAGGTGGTCCTGGAATTCTTGCCTAAAAGCCCCTAATTATGGGAGATCTCACTACCTTTGAGGAGCACATTCCACATTTGACAGTTCTCATTATAAGAAACTTGTTTACTATGTTTAGCTGAAGTCTGCCATGCTGCAACTTTTCTCCCATTAGACGGGTTCTGTCTTCTGCATACATGGAGTAAATGTCTAATCCTCTTCCATATGACAGCCATTAAAAATATTCAAGGATGGAAGAAATAAATAGAATTGGCTACATAAAAATTGAAAACTTCAGTAAGCAAAAAAAATCAACCAAAACAAACAGGCCACCATAAAGTAGTTTAATTGGCACATTCAAGGGAAACACGTGTGTGTAACATGTATGAAAGACAAAGTATTATTATATCTACCAAGAACTCATACAAATTTATTCCCCAAAATAAGCAAAGATATTAATTGGCAATCCATAAAGTAAGAAATGTAAGGGTACTAAATCTATGAAAGAATATTCAAATTTGCAAAAGTAACCTAAGGAATGTAAATAAAAACAAGATCAGACTTCCCTGGTGGTCCAGGGTTTAAGAATCTGACTGCCAATGCAGGGGACATGGGTTTGATCCATGGTCTGGGAGGATCTCACATGCCTCAGAGCAACTAAGCTGGCCAGCCACAACTACTGAGCCTGCACATTCTAGACCCTGTGCTCTGCAACAAGAGAAGCCACTGCAATGAAAAAACCACGCACCACAACTAGAGAAAACCCACATGCTCCAATAAAGATCTAGCGCAGCCAAAACGTAATTAATTAATTAATTTTTTAAAAAGCAAGATCATCACGGAGTATAAATTGATTCAATCTTTCTGGAAGACAGTTTAATGGCATCAAAATGTTAAGTGTGCAAATATTATGACCCAAAAGCTTCACTTCTAGGAATTTATTCTAAGAAGATAACTAGCCAAGTGGATAATAAGTCAAGAATATTGATCAAAATGTGTGCTTGTAACAACAAAAATATTTAACAACTAAAATCCTATCAATAAAGTTGGTTATATAAATTTTTATGGTAGATACATACAATGAAATTCTAAACAGTGATTAAATATGATGACCTAGCTGACATGATACATGTGTATTATGTAGTGTTCAGGGAGAAAGAATTAATTTGATATCTTTCATATAAAACTGTATATATACTGTATGTGTACAGATTTGCAAACTGCTGTCTAGAAGCAAGTTCAAGATGTTAATGGCATTCTCTTGGATAATACAATTCAGGGTGATTTCCCTTTTTTCTTTACTCTTGTTGGTTGTGTTCTTTTTTTTTTTTTTGCATTGAGAATATATGATTGTATGATTCTTTAAATAAATAAAGGTAGGCCTTCCTAACTCTCTTCTTTTCTATGCTAAGCTTTCCCAACTCTTTCAAAATTTCTTCATATAAAATGAACTAAAATCCCTTGCCATCTTGGCTTCCATCTTCAAAAGTCCCTAACCAGAGATGACCTAGATCCCTAGAAGGTCCAGGAGCCAGAATGGAATACAGTGCTATGAATATGGTCTCTCCTGCCCAGAGTAGAATCACACCCACCTCCAAATGCCATGTGGCAAACGTGAGCTAAGCTTTGACTGTACCACACCTCACTGCCAACGTACAATTGATGTGCTAATAACAGCAAAAATATTTAACAACTGAAGTCCTATCTGGTCTCTTTCACACATTTTGCAAAGTCACTGAGTCCCCACTACCTATTAATACTATTGCTTACTTGAGCCCAGATGAGGGACTTGACAGGACTTCCAACATGGCTCAGAGGTAAAGAATCCTCCTACCAATGCAGGAGACACAGGTTCAGTCCCTGGGTCAGGAAGATCCACTGGAGAAGGGCATGCAACCCACTCCAGTATTCTTGCCTGGAGACGTCCATGAACAGAGGAGCCTGGTGGGCTACAGTCCATGGGATGGCAAAGAGTCGGACAAAACTGAGTGAGTGGGCATGCACACATGTGGGACTTGAGATCTGTCTCTATTGACATTTCATCAGCCTAGACTAAGCGCATTATTTTAGCCTGTAGAAAGCTTTATTGGGCCCAAGTCAACCAAAGAGCATCTTTGCTATCCCCCTGCACAATTAACAACTTTGAAAGACATGGCCATTTTCTCCCAAAATTATCCCAGTTCCTCCTTGTAGGACAAATGTAGGTAGATTCCTCTAGCTCCTTCCTCCATGCTCTGGGAAATGAAATGGTCTATCTTGCAAGTGAAAAGCATGTATTTTCTTTAGTCCATTATTGGCAAGGATATAAGTTGATTTAGAGTTTCTGGAAGGCAGATGAAGGATGTTTATGTAAAATTAAATGTGGATAACCTTTGACACCAAAATTACACTTCTATAAAAGTTTCTTTATACTGCCTCAGGGATGACTTCCTAGAAGTGTGTTAAATGTATGTGTATATATATATGTATATATATATATATATATTCATCTTTAATCACAGCAGGATTTAAAATGCTGAAAAATTGGAGACAAATAAATCTTAAAGCAATGAGGAATCGGGTATCAATATGTGATGTGCTCAGTCATTTCAATCATGTCCAACTCTTTGCAACCCCATGGACTGTAGCCCACCAAGCTCCTCTGTCCACGGGATTTTCCAGGATACTGGAGTGCATTGCCAGCTCTCCTCCAGGGGATCTTCCTGACCCAAGGATTGAACCCAGGTCTCCTAAATCTCCTGCATTGCAGGTTAATTCCCTACTGCTGAGCCACTGGGGAAACCCATAAATATATGATAGACTATGAAACTGATTGCAGTGTAGACATTAACAATAAAGATGTAGTGCCCTAAGTATCATCATATAATTATGATATTAACATATATGTTATTAATATGCTGTACAATATAATATTAAAAACATATTAAGTGGGAAAAGTATGATTAGTTCAATTTCTTTTTAAGAAATAAAAAATATATAGGAAGAGAGAAGTGTTTGGAAGGATGTGTTCTAAAGTTGCAAGAAGGTTATCTCTGAATAATAAATGTACATGTGACTTTCCATCTTTTCTATTGTGCCTTATTTTTTTTATAATGAGAATGTGTTGTTTTTTAATATTATTGAAAATCAATAATATTCATTTGGAAATTCTTAAAATATGTACTTATCTGCTTCTTTTTGAATAAAGTTTTATACTTGAAGTCCAATTTAATATTACATCCTATATTAAATTTTTCTATAAAGGGCCAGATAGTAAATATCTTAGGCTTTACTGGCCAGACAGTCTCTGTTACAGCTACTTAACTCTGCGATTATAGAACAAAAGCAGCTATAGACATTATGTAAACAAATGAGTTTGACCGTGTTCTATTAAAACTTAATTTACAAAAACAGGTGGGGGAAGGGGAGCTGAGTCTGGTTCATGGGCAATAGCTTGTTCTACACCAGCATCAACAGTGCATTTTTATCTTCCCACTTGATGTTTGCAATCTGTTGCATATACCATGTATGAGTTAGTTTTTGCTGCATAACAAATCATTCCAAAACTTAGCAGCTTAAAACAGCAACCATCTATTTGCTTATGAATCTAAGGGTCAAAAGTTTGAGCCAAGACCAACTGGGACGACTCATCTCAGCTCCATCTGGGATTAGCTAGGCCCACTCATTTTTCTGAGGTTCACTAGCCGTCAACAGCTTCACACATGTCTGGCTGGCTGTAGGTCAGGAGGGGTGATGGGAGTAACTAGACCACGTGTCTTCCATCATCCAGCAGGTGGCCTAGGCTTATTCATATCATGGTAGTCACAGTGTAACAAAGAACAGTAAGAAAGGCTCTCCCCATCTGAAGAATTTCTCCAGCCTCGGTCTGCATCACATTTGTTAGTATCTCACTGACCAAACAAGCACATGGTCAAGTCCAGATTCCAGGGTTAGAGATCCCACCTCCTGATGAGAAAAATTGCAGCCACATGCAAAGGGATATGTATTTAGGGTGGGGGATAATTTGTGACCATTTTTCACCATCTGACAAACATCCTCAAAAATCTCACCTCCCATCCTGTCTCCTTCCAGAATCTCTTTCACTTCTCCTTGGGCATAACCATCACTGTGTCTTTCAGCCAAGAAGCACCACCTCAATGCATCTTTTCCAGACACAGGACCATAATTCTTCTCACCTGTAGTCAATTGCTACTCATCCTGGAAAAGTGAGTTGAGCAGCTATTTATAATTTTGCTCAAAATATTTCTCCACACTCCGTTTTCCCCCTTCCAAATTTGTGCTTGAATCATTAGCCTGTATCACTTCCCATTCACTGAATCTTCCCTGCTTTCCATGTGTTCATATGTTTAGGCCTTTGAAAAAATGATTATAAAACTGGGACAGTTCCCATGGTGACACATTGGTCTCTTTGATCCTCTTTACTCTCACATGGTGAGTGAACCACCCAGACAGCTGAAGTTCATTATAATCCTTTCTGTGAAGGATCACGCCTTCTTCATTCAGTCTCCTTCCCCCAAAAGCATATACAACGCTGCTGGCAGCCTTTAAAAGAAAAACCTTTTAAATCTTGCTCAACAATCATCATTGAGGGGGACTTTGAGTGACAGCTGAGATATAGAGGAAGGAGTACCAAATATGGAGTCAGAAGTCCAACTGGGTTCAGAGCCAGCCTCCACCACTGTTGGTGTGATCTGGGACAAGGAGTTTTCATTTTTCTCATGAAAGCATCTAGCATAATACAGAGAAGAGTCCTCAATAAATGTGTGATCATTGTGTTTGCTCACTGTTGTGTGCAAAGCGCTATGGAAAGGGACCACCAAAGGGTCCAGAGGTCAGTAAGACCCAGCCTGCCAGCAGGGAGCTCACTATAAGGTGGTACGTGATAGCTCACAGCTCAAAGTTTCTATTTTTTTAATTCTCAATAAAAGGGTGTTGAGGAAGAAAACACTTTTAAACTTTTGTCACCTTCTGAGTTTAAAAGGAGAAAATGCACAGTAACAATATTTACCTTCAGACTCACTTCATCACCCTGGACATCCCATCTTCAGTCCCAAGTCCTGAACTGTTTCCTATGGAAGAACCCCCTCTGGTGTCAGCCCACCCCTGGTGCGGCTTCCAGCAGCCCATCCTTGCGAGATGAAATCTCAGAAAAACCTTGGAAAGCTCGGTTCATCCAGGGCACTAGATAGTGAAGTGATAGAGCCACAAATGACAACTGATTAGGCAGGAGAACCTCCAGATAAAGAAGAATAAGAGGGAAGACCAAAGGCAGCTATCTTTTTACAAAAATAAAGGCTATTTCATTTTGGTTTATATCACTGGGTTGTTTATTTTCACTCTTAAAAAATGGCAAGAGAAAATCGAAAATAATGAGTCAGTTTAAATTAGAGCTGTTTGCAAATCCAATCTGTTCTTTGGGTGACCGTGAGAAAAGTACTTTAAACTCTCTGAAACCTAGACCATTCATCTATAAAATGAGGATGATTATCCTTATAATCTCTGATAACATATCCACATCGAATAGAGAGCACTTTGAAAATAAACAAGTGACAAATATATTCTACACTTTTCACTGGTACCCCCAAAGTGGTCTTTAGGAGAGCAGTCAGGGAGAGGTGGGAGAGAGAGAGGAAAAATGTGCACCTAAGATGTGCCAGGCACTTTCAATCAACAGCTCTATCTATCTTTATTTTTACAGATCAGGAACCTGAGGCTCAGAGAAGTTAGGCAACTGAGCCAAGATCACAGAGCTATTAAGTGGCAGATGATGCTGACTCCAAAACTAATACTCCTCCTAAGCCAGTCCAAATCATGCTAACCACAGCCACAAACTATGACAGAGTGCGGCCTTGATACCCCCCTCGAAATGTTTCTCCTGCAGTGACTTTTGGGTTAGCGCTTGGTGGGGGGTCCCCAGGGAAGGTGATCTGGCCTTGGCTGGTGGCAAAGTCTGGCAGGCACCCTGGGGAGCTGTGTTGGGGCTGGCCTCATGCACGGTCTGCCACAATGAGCAGGAAGAGGGTGTAGCTCTGGCTCTAATGGAGTTCGCAGATGCTGGAGACATGTTGTAAACACCAATGGGTGTGGGTGACTAGGAGGGTGGAGAAGCAGGCAGGGGCCGCTCCAGCAGCTCAGAGCGGGTTGAAATATGGGCGAGAGGTAATGAAGGAAACTCCGTCCACTGGGGCTTGTTTGGGAAAAGAGAGAGGCCTGGGGACACTCCCTGAACAAGAGGCAAGGGGCTATGGAGGCAAGAGGGGCCCTAATGCCACAGAGAGAAGTGCCAGGAAAAATGACACAGAAACCTAGGAAGTGCCGGCCTCGTCCCCTGGCAAGTGCTGACCCAGTGGCTCCTAGTACAAGCCTCCGTAGCGAGGGTTTGACTCTAAGAGTTGGTCCCCAGTCACCAAATAATGGGGCTTCCCAGGTGGCTCAGTGGTAAAGAACCCGCCTGCCAATGCAGGAGATTCAGGTTCGATCCCTGGGTCAGGAAGATCTCCTGGAGGAGGAAATGGCAACCCACTCCAGTATTCTTGCCTGGAAAATCCCACGGACAGAGGAGCCTGGTGGGCTGGAGTCCACAGGGTCGCAAAAGACTTAGACACGACTTAGCAACTAAATAACAACAACAACAACAAATAATAGCGCAATTGACATTAACTAACTTGAAACTTGACTCATTGGAAAAGACTCTGATGCTGGGAGGGATTGGGGGCAGGAGGAAAAGGGGACGACAGAGGATGAGATGGCTGGATGGCATCACCAACTCAATGGACGTGAGTTTGAGTGAACTCCGGGAGTTGGTGATGGACAGGGAGGCCTGGAGTACTGCGATTCATGGGGTCGCAAAGAGTCGGACACGACTGAGCGACTGAACTGAACTGAACTTGAAACTTGACTCCCCCGCTCACTAGCTGGTGCCTTGGCAAATCACTAACTTTAAACTCTACTTTTTCAATTGCAAAATGGGTAGAATAATTAGTACCTTCCACATAAAGTCATTTTGAGGATTAAATGATACAATGCATGTGAAAAAAAGAAAAAGAAACACTTGGCATAGTGCTTAGCTCAAGTTAAGCCCATAATAAAGGGTGGCTGCTAATGGTACTATTAAGCACCTCTTACGTGCCCGGGCACCAGGTTTGTCATTGTGCAGGAACTTGCAGGAAACAGATGACAGATTCATTTGGGACACTTAAAATACATTTTATCCAAGGGACTATTTGTTGACGTCTGGGTGAGAGTAAGGGGAAGAGTAATAGATCTTGAGACACCCAGGAACTAATGACATTCATGACTTATCCTCTGTCCCTCAGCCTCAGCTGAAAGCCAGAGCCCAAGGACATCAGCCACCAACCATGACAGCTGGAGTTAGAATGTGAAGAGAGGGATGCGGCCATTGGCCAAGAACCAAGCAAAAGCAGGGGGAGTGATTAGGAGGCCATCTCTCTCCCCGAGTGCCCCTCAGTCTTCTGTCACTGCCTCCCCTCGGCTAAACGCCAAGGAGAAGGTGGAAAGCAAGGAATGCCATTCAGGTCCACCTCCCAGGCACCAGTGAAGCAGGGCAGAGGCTGGTGAAGCACAGATCCGAGCACAGGGAGCCAAAAGAACAACAGCCCAGACTCCCAAACTCATTTATTCGTCTCATTAAACCCTAAGAACATCGGGGTCATTATCTTTCTTTTTCAGATGAGAGAATTTGACTCAGGGAGGTGCAGCAACTCATTCAGACACCCAGCTTGAAAACTGGTGGGGCCCCCACTAGAATCCGAATTCACCTCCTCAGTGTGGCCTCCATGGACTCCGTCATGCTGATCACTAAGAGAACAGATTTGAAAGCCCCTCCTTATCCAGAAGGATTGAGTGGGAGGGTATTCCCACATAAAACCAAAAGGTTGCATAGAATTTTAAATGAGTGCGGGTTAAGGAATGGTTTGTACAAACAAGCGGAATAAGAAGAGTGGATGCTGTGTGCCCACGTGGGCTAGGAGTTCATTGTCCTTCAAGAGACATGTCCTTGAGCACCATCAGCACTTCCTGCGGGACCGGAAGTGACATGTCAGCTGGTAGACACAGCCTTTAAGTACACGGCATTTCCAAGGGCCACAGCTCTTCCAAGTACATTCTGTGCATTTACACATTTTAATAGTAGATTTAATGCACTTAGCCATCATTGTCTCATGTAATCAGACATGAGTACAGCTCTTGAAACACTCACAGGGTCTCATGTAGGTGAATTCTGCTTCACAATGATAGGAAGAGCTGACATTGAAGGATCAAAAAGTGATGTCACTATGAACGCTTGGCCACCACGAGCCAGTTATCCCTATGGTGACGTTTCTGACACCTCCTGCTTAAAACCCCAAAGATCAGAAAGATCGGGAGGCCCCACTTTCATGGTCTATATTCATACTGAAAATCAAGATCAAGCACGCTTTTGCCCTTCTGCTTCACGGCAGGTTTCTGTCCTCCCTGAGCTCACCTTAGGACACCTGCGTTACTGCTTGACAGGTGTACCTGTACCTCGTGTAGGAGTCTTATGTACAAATGATTTCAACGATGTGACCGGGGACACGGCTGCTAAGTCAGAAGAGCAAGCAGATGTTTAAGAGCAGACCAAAAAGTTAGTGACCCAGGAGTGGGCTGGAGGCAGCTCTTAGGGGCGCTTTAACCAAAAATTCAGTGACCACACTGCTAACTTGAAAATGGCCATGGTGGGAATGAGTGGTCATCACTATAAAGGAAGGTTGGCTTTGCTTTTGTTTGTTTGAAGGATTGTTGTTAAATGTTTACCAGCACACCACTGCCTGGAGGAATTCCCCGAGGAGGAATATTTAATACAGATAATTTATAAGGAGATGGAAAGGTGTCCCAATTCCTCCTTCCTCCTTCCTTTCCACACCCTTTCCTCCAGCTTCATTGAACCAAATCAGGCCCCACCCTCCCTCTGTACACTTCTCTGCCCTCTGCCCTCTGCCAGGAAGGTCCCTTTCCTCTTATCTCCCAGAGACGCTTTCACTCTTGGTGAATCTCTTTACAGACTGTGAATGCAAACACCTGCCCAGGACCCAATGCCAGCTGGACAAACTTGGGCACCCTTGTCAATTCAGAGCCTTGTTTTCTAGGCTGTAAAGTGGGGGAAACAGGAGCTGCCCTGTCTGCTCCACAGAGTCTTAGGAGTGGAATAAGATGATCGAAGGGCCACCAAGGAGAGGTGAGAGCCAACAAAGGCATGCAATGAAATGCTGGCCAGCAGAGCTGGGAGCTGGATCAGAAACCATCGAAACCAATCATCTCAACTTACAGATGGGGAAACCAAAGTGCCATGGGCTAGCATGTTCCTTGGCTAGATTGTTGAGGTCAGTGGGAGAACATGATCTCATGAGTGTCCCAGATTTCTCCTTGTGCCCACCATGGATGTGTGGGTGCCCCCAGGCCAGACCTCCCAGGAACCAGATTCTGGCATCAGTACAGAAGCAAGAGCTGCCCCCAACTTCCCAGGCAGGAGGCCAAGGAGAGGAGGGCTGCCTCTCGAGGGAGGAGAGAGCGAGGCACGCCAGTGCTATGCAGAGACCTGGTGGGGTAGGATGGGTCGTATTGCCTCACTTCAACCCCCCACCCCACAGAAGAAGGGAAGGAAGGAAGGCAAAGAGAAATGGGGCCTCACCAGGCGCCTCATCAGGCAGTAAGAGCTGGTCTGCCGGGAGAGCTGAAACCTAGAAGCTCTCTCTGAGACCTCAGTGAGATGAGCATCATGACCATAGAGAGAGCTGTCAGGTGAGGTCAGGTCAATCCCACGTTAAATCTTGGGAAGCAGCCAAAAGGGGTTGACCTCGTAGAGCCCATGGTCATCAGCAAGGGCCCAGGCAGGAGGTGGATACCAAGAGCCTAAAAAGCAGGAGGGTGTGCCTGAGACCCCGCAGAAAAGGCTGCTGCCCTCATCTCACGCTTACCAAAGAGTTCAGAGTAAGGATTTGATTGTCTTTCTAACGATGTTTCTATTACACAAGCTTACGTCAATATATTCCCAGTGCAAACCATCCGAACATGACACGCAAAGCAGAAACCTCCTGGATATCCATCCACCATGCTCCCCAGAAGATCACTTTCCTAAATTAATTTTTCAGGAGCACAGTTGGTTTACAGGGCTTCCTGGATGGCACTGCGATAAAGAATCCTCCTGCAATGCTGGTTTGATCCTTAGGTCAGGAAGATGCCTTGGAGGAGGGCATGGCCACCCATTCCAGTATTCCTGCCTGGAGAATCCCATGGACAGAGGAGCCTGATGGGCTACCGTCCACGGGTTTCAAAGAGTTGGACGTGACTGAAGCGACTGAGCACGAAGGCATGGTTGATTTACAGTATTGTATTAGCTTCAGGTGTACAGCAGAGTGAATCAGTTATACAGAAACACATATCCATTCTTTTTCAGATTCTTTTCCCACATAGGTCATTGCAGAGTGTTGGGTAGAGTTCCCTGTGCTACACATGTAGGTTCCCCACCTACACATGTAGGTTCCCCACCTACACATGTAGGTCCTTATTAGTTATCTATTCCATGAGGCTCATTTTAATGTGCATCCTTCCCAGCCCTTGTCTATGAGTTTATAATTTTTTTATTTACTGGGTCTTCATTGCTGTGTGGGCTTTTTCTCTAGTTGCGGCAAGAGGGGGCTACTCTTCGTTGCAGTGTAAGGCATCTGGCTTATCTTGCTGCTTAAGGACTGGCGAGCACAGGCTCAATAGTTGTGGCTCCCAGGCTTAGTTGCTCCGCAGCACATGGGAATCTTCCCAGATCAAGGATTGAACTCGTCTTTTGCATCGGCAGGCCAATTCTTTACCACTGAGCCACCAGAAATCCCCCATCTGTGAGTTTATACCCATATATGTTCATGGGGAAATATGCGGCTGTGTGTGCAGTTTTCTATTCATGAAATCAACCTTACACACTATCCTGAATCTCACTATTTGCACTGAGATCACTGTGCACACACGCATATGCACACACACACACACACACACACGGCAGAGCCATCACATTCCTTGTAAACCACCACATCTATCCCCACAGTCTGGGGGAGTGACAAAATTATCTGCTCCAACCCCCCCGTTAATGCACACATTAGACTGTTCCTAGTTTCCATTATTGAGCAACGTGCTAATGAACATCCTTTCACAAGCTTGTCACCAGGAAGCAAAGGAAATTGCATTTCACGTATAATATTTTTTATTTCATATTTTCTATTGCATATAATCAGATATATAAGGGTAAAACTTATTTTCAGTGCTGAGTGAGAAAAGTATGCACCTCAACCCACCCACCCCCACCCCCACCCCCACACACACACTCCCTGATTTTAAATCATTCTAGACAAATAAGTCAAAAAGCTCCTCCACCATCAGGAGCTGTGGCTGCGTGAACCCAAGACAGCACCGAGAATCATAATAAGTCGTTTCCGTCTCCACTTGCAAGGGCTCTGTACATTTTGTGTCCCCTTAGTCATCATTTGGGTGAGTTCTACATATTTATGCCTGTTCTTTTTTTCATCTGTCCTCATAAATCAATCCCTGCAGTCTCCTAATGAAAGCCAGCTTTTCAAACGAAACCATAGCCGGGTGTTTAACTAACTAAATATTGTTTTTCCCCCAGCACTGACAGAGAGGGGTGGGATGCGGCCTTGATAATTGTCCTCCCTTCCTCCAGCGGCTCCAGGAAGCCACGTGCCGCCCCGGCACTGACTGACGGGGCCCCAGGTGGGCGGCAGCCGTGGGTTTGGAGGGAGCGGCCATTGGGAGGTTTTCCCTTGCTCGCTGGACTTCGCCCTCTGCATCCCCGGGCATCCCCAGGATGTCTGTCGGTCACCCTTCCCTGGGCTACCCTTAATAAATGAAGAAAAAGTGTGAAGCTGCCCGGAGTGGCACCTAGCTGGTCACACACCCTCGAGGCAGTCTGCTCAGCTCTCCTTCCCCGGAGCCTGTCAACTCCAGGCCCAGCTGTCACTGGAGAACAGAGGATGTCAGCTCTTGCCACTCTGCTTCCAGCAGCCTCCCACGGTGCCCTCAGGTGGCTACCCGTGTGGCCTCAAGGTAACAAGACTGACCTTGAACCTCATCTTGAACTGCCCTCAATCCTTCAACTGCCCTCACCATCTGCAGCGGGGCTTCTCAAAGTGTGGTCCCTGGAAACTTGTCAGAATTTGCAAATTCGCAGCCCCCACCTCAGAATAAAGATCAGAATAAATAGATCAGCCTCTCTGGGGGTGGGGCCCAGCCTCTAAGTGTTTGGAGGAATCCTCCAGACGATTCTGATGAACACTCAGGTTTGAGAAGCGCTGACCTGCAATGATGATTTCCAAGCTCCTAACTCAGACTCCCCAGCCCTCCATGTCCTGGCCCTGCCAGCGTCCCCAGCCCTCATCTCTTTCTACTTTCCAGACAGAACTCAACGTCGCACGGGACAAACACACCCAGGTGGGTCTCTTCGTATCCCTGGGCTTGCTGTTCCTTCCACCTACCATGCTCTCACCCATCTGCCTCCACAAAGCAAATCCCAACACTAATTTTTTACATCCCAGTTCTGTGCTCTAGAAAGCCTTCCCTGACCTCTCCAAGAAGACAGGAAAACACCTAACATTTACAGGGTGCTCATTATATACTGGGTACTGGTCCAAGAATTTAACTTTCATTTCTTTTTATTCTTTAGAACTTGACTTTCAAAAAAAGTTAAGTTTCTGGACTTCCCTGGTTGTCCACTGGTTAAGAATCCTCCCGCCAGTGCAGGGGACACAGGTTCAACCCCTGGTCTGGGAAGATGCTACATGCCATGGGGCAACTAAGCCTGAGAGAGGCAACTACTGAAGCCCAAGGCTAGAGGCCGTGCTCCGCAACGAGCAGTGAGCAAGCCCCTGCTCGCGGCAACTAGAGAGCGCCTGTGAGCAGCAATGAAGACCAGCACAGTGGGAAAAAAAAGAAGATTTAAGCATCTCAACAAATCTACCAGGAAGATATTATTATGACTCCCATTTTACAGATGAAGAAACAGAGGCCCAGAAAGCTTAAATAATTGGCTCAAGTTAGTTAAGAGGTGAAATGGGCATTTGAACCCCCAGCCCTGTGGCTTTGAACCTTTTGCTCTAGTGCCTCCTGTGATATACCTAGCCTGGTAGTTTCAGTGGGTCACCCTAGGCCCCCCAGAATACACCTGTCACCCTGCCTCAAAACAGCCCTTCAGGTGTGTGGAGAAAACTCTCAGGTCCCACCCAGAACCGCTCTTCCCCAGGCCAACACCCGCCGTTTCCTCCACTGGCCATCACAGGGGCCAGTCAGATCGCACAGCTGGCTCTGGGACCGAGGAAGCTTCCACACTCTCCTCTCACTGGCTGCCTTTGATTTCTCTGATTTCCTGTTTCAAATCACAGGACCCAAGCCTTTGCATCAAGAATGATGACATGACATGCATGCTTTCTGAAAAATCTCATTTTCTAAAGGCATTTCCTATTGATTTCCTTCCTTATTGAGATCCCTCCCAGCCTGACTTGTGTTTAAAAAGGAAAGGAAAAAAAAAGGAAGAAAGAGGGGAAAAAAAAAGAAATCTGTTTTTCCAAGCTCAGAACTGGCTGCCTGGGTCACCCTATGGATGAGCTGCTCAACCAGTGTTTCCCAAAACCACACGCCTTGGAACCATCTATGCAAATCCAACTACCAAAACTCCCTTTAAAAACTCCTCCCTTCACCACCTGAGTGGGCTTTGTGGCAGGCATGTCTCTTGGGGAATTCTCTGGATTGAAAGATCAGCCTTGGAACTGAAAGGACCAATTCTCACCTTTCCTCCACTTAGGAAGCCTAGATTTCTCGTCTTAGGGACCCATTGCTGCATCTTTCAAACACCCCCATGTTTCACTTGAAGGGAGTCTTGGCTTTGGGGTCTGATAAGCCTGAGCTTGAACAGCAGTTCCTTGTTATCTGGGCAGCTTTGAAGAAGGCATGCAACCTCTCTGATCCAGTTTTATTGTTTGTAAAATGAGGGTAAAGATAATGTTGTAATAGTGTCCTAAAGTGAAGTGAAGTGAAAGTTGCTCAGTCGTGTCTGACTCTGCGACCCCATGGACTAGTCCATGGAATTCTCTAGGCCAGCATACTGGATGGAGTAGGTAGCCTTTCCCTTTTCCAGGGGATCTTCCCAACCCAGGGATCGAACCCAGGTCTACCACATTGCAGGCAGATTCTTTACCCACTGAGCTACAAGCAAAGCCCAATAATGTCCTGCTGCTGCTAAGTCACTTCAGTTGTGTGACCCCATAGACGGCAGCCCACCAGGCTCCCCCGTCCCTGGGATTCTCCAGGCAAGAACACTGGAGTGGGTTGCCATTTCCTTCTCCAATGCATGAAAGTGAAGTCGTTCAGTCGTGTCCGATTCTTAGCGACCCCATGGACTGCAGCCTACTAGGCTCCTCTGTCCATGGGATTTTCCTGTACTGCAGTGGGGTGCCATTGCCTTCTCTGAATAATGTCCTAGGGCTGCGGTAATAAATAAGCTCAGACGGGGTGGCTGAAAACAACAGAAATGTACTCTCTCACAGTTCTGGAGGCCAAGAGTCCAAAAGCAAGGCGTTATCAGAGAAGGCAATGGCACCCCACTCCAGCACTCTTGCCTGGAAAATCCCATGGACGGAGGTGCCTGGTGCGCTGCAGTCCATGGGGTCTCGAAGAGTTGAACACGACTGAGCGACTTCCCTTTCACTTTTCACCTTCATGCATTGGAGAAGGAAATGGTAACCCACTCTAGTGTTCTTGCCTGGAGAATCTCAGGGACGGGGGAGCCTGGTGGGCTTCCGTCTATGGGGTCATACAGAGTCAGACGCGACTGAAGCGACTTAGCAGCAGCAGCATCAGGCCTGCACTCCCTCTAAAGTCCCCCGGAGGAGGACCCTTATTTGCCTCTTCCAGCTTCTGGTGATCCAGGTGTTCCCTGGTTTATAGTGGCATCACCCCAACCTCTGCCTCCATCTTCACGTCGTCTTCTCCTTCCCTTCTCCTCTGCCTCTATCCCACCTACCCACTCCCTGTCCTGGGAAGCTGGTCTCCTGAGCTGACTGCTTGCAGCTGGCCCAAGGCCAGTAACAGTCATATTAACAAACTATATGCAGTCATGCTCCAGGAAGCCCTCTTAACATAGACAGACCCATTCAACTCACATCAATAGTCTGGTTGGTATTTCAAGGCAGGTACTTCGTTTATCCCCACATTACAGATGGGTCCATGGAGGCTGGGAGAGGTTATATCACTTGCTAGGCCCACTCATCTGGTGTTCGTGTGTTAGCTGCTTAGTTGTGTCCGCCCTCTTTGTGACCTCATGGACTGTAGCCCACCAGGCTCCTCTGTCCATGGGATTTCCCAGGCAAGAATACTGGAGAGTGTTGCCATTTCCTCCTCCAGGAGATCTTCCCAACCCAGTGATCGAACCCAGGTCTCCTGCATGGCAGGCAGATTACCGTCTGAGCCACTCAGCTGGTAACCGATACCAAGTGAAGCTCTCAAATTTCCCTGAACTCTAATGTATAAGCAAAGGGTGATGCTGAGGATGATGCCCAGCTCTGAGTCGTCTGGAGGTGCCAAGAATGCAGGGAGATGACTGCCCAAGAGATGCCATCCCTGCCAAAGGTCAATATCAGTTTCTGCCCTTGCTGCTTGCCAGAACTTAGGTGTAGACAATGCAGCCATCCGCCCAGGCTGCATTAAGGCACCAGGCCACCTGAACCTTCCATTCATATCTGAATAACTTCATAGTTGAAGTTCTTGTTTCAGAGTCTTGCCATGGTCTAAGGAGTCAGGTGGGAAATAATCTCAAAACCATAAGTGCCTGGCCTAGGATAGGTGTCCTGATAAACTTTTGCAGGAGGAAAGGAAGAAGGAAGGTCTGCCTGGGTGGTAAGCAGTCCAGTTCAGATGCTCATTCACAAGCTGTGTGGTATTAGGCATGTACCAAGCCCTCTCTGTGCCTCAACCTGGCAACATGTGGGCAGAGTAGGGTTTGGATAAGATGATTGCTCAGCCTTTCAATCTCATCCATTCTAGGAATCCCAGATTCTAACTCCTCTGTACCATCTGGCGTGTCTGAAGAAGACAAATGGACATGAAATAAAGCTGAGTCATGGAGTCCCAAACCTCTTGGTTTCTTCTGCTTTCTAAGCTGAGTTTGGTTGCTTAGGGCTTCCCAGGTGACTCAGTGGTAAAGAATCTGCCTGCCAAGCAGGAGACATGGGTTCTATCCCTGGGTCGGGAAGATTCCCCTGGGGAAAGACATGACAACCCACTCCTGTATTCTTGCCTGGGAAATCCCATGGACAGAGGAGCCTGGCGGGCTACAGTTCACGGGGTTGCAAAGTGTCAGACTTAACTAAGCGACTAAACAACAACAACAACAACAGTATGTTGCTTCCCATATCGATAAGATGGAAGTAAGGATGTATATTTCCTAGTTAGCTTTCCCTGCTTAGCTGCGTGATCTTGATCAAGTTATCTAACCTCTTCAAGCCTCAGTTTCCTCATCTACACATGGGAAAAACAGCAATATCCATGTTATTGGGTTCAGCTTCCCAGGTGGATCAGTGGTAAAGAATCCACCTGCCAATGCAGAAGATTCAGGAGATGCAAGTTCAATCCCTGGGTCAGGAAGATCCCCTAGAGGAGGAAATGGCAACCCATTCCAGTATTCTTTCCAGGATAATCCCATGGACAGAGGAGCCTGGCAGGAGGGTTACTGTCCATGGGGTCACAGAGTCAGACACAACTAAACGACTGAGCATGCACACTGGTTATTGTGTTACTGTGAGTGTTATATATGCAGAGTCATTGATACAGCGTCAGGTACATGGGAAACACCCAAACAATATCATATCACCTGGGCCACATAGATTGCAACTCAAATGTAGTTCAGCCACCAAATCTTTCTGCAGACCATGTTGGTCGATTTGATCCCCTTCCTCAGTCTCTAAAGCTGGCCTGGGATCATCCCTCCTGCTACCTTCCTGGGCCTCCCAGGTTGCAGCTGAGGCCAGGAAGATTCTCGAGGAGCTCGAAGCCCAGAGAAGGAGGTGGAGAGGGAGGACCCTGCATGAACCGACTGCCACCAGGGGATATGCCAGCAAGTTCCTTCTAGAAGTGGCTTTGGGCGTTAACCTCGATAATGAGGTAATCGCTAGATCACTTGTGTGTGCATCCATGGGTGCATGTGTGTGTATGTGTGTGCATGTGTGTGTTGTGTGGAATTTGTGGGGAGCTGCGTGTCCAAGTTGACCCGAGCCTGGCGCTTCCTCTTCTGGGCTACATAACCTCTGCTAGTCACTTCCTCTCCCACAGCCTCAACCATCCTCTCATAAGCAGGGAGGGAAATGTTAGGATGATTCAGTGATATAAAGGGAAAGGGAGCTTAGAGTTCAATGAATAAGTGCTTAAATCTGGAGAAGGCAATGGCACCCTACTCCAGTACTCTTGCCTGGAAAATCCCATGGACGGAGGAGCCTGGTAGGCTGCAGACCACTGGGTCGCTGAGAGTCAGACATGACTGAGCGACTTCACTTTCACTTTTCTCTTTCATGCACTGGAGAAGGAAATGGCAACCCACTCCAGTGTTCTTGCCTGGAGAATCCCAGGGACGGCGGAGCCTGGTGGGCTGCCATCTATGGGGTCACACAGAGTCGGACACAACTGAAATGACTTAGCAGTAGCTCCTTAAATCAGGGCAGACTGGGAATCTTTCAGATTGGGGCTGTGGTGGGGGGCGGGGGTGGGGGGCATGTCCCAAGCTCCAGAGCACCCCACAATCCTATCAGCTAGGCCGATTTCCCTAGAGGGTACGCTTGCTGGTTCATTCATTCTCTTATTCATTCAACAGTTACCGAATCCCTCCTTGAACTGGAGGCTCTACATACCATTGTGATTCAGAGACAAACAAGACTTGACCCTCCCTGGAGGAGCCCACTGGCCAATGGGGAGACGGGCCCATCCATAGATAATGGTTTGGCATCCAGTGACGACCGCAATGGAATCTGAGTGGAGGGCAAAGCATGCAGGAGGGAGAGGCTGGCTCTTGTGGTTGGTGGGGAGTAGGAAAGCCTTTGGAGAAGAGGAAGCCTTGCATCTGGGCCTCCAGGTTGGGGGAGCTCACAAAGCAGTGGAGGGAGGGAGAGGATATTCCCGGCAGAGAGGCAGCTCTAACAGCATGGCGGCCTGGAGGGCTGTGGGGTGTCAATTGAGTGATGGGGAATATTAGCAAGCAAGTGAGGTGAGTTGGGTCAGGAGCAAAAGGGGCCACGTGGCCATTGCCAAGGAATCTGGACAAAGAAAATCAGAGGCATAGAAGATCTGACTTTGTCCACAGTGCCGTCTGCAGACCTACAGATCAGCATCACCAGGAGCTAGTTAGAAATGCACCTCCTTCAAATCCTCAGGTCGTATACCTGAAACTTACACAGTGCTGCGTGTCAATTATATCAATGGACTGAATCAGGAGCTATGGGGGGTAGTACCAAGGAGTCTGGATTTTACCAAGGCCTCCAGGTGATCCTGAGGCAAAGTATAGCCTAAGAACACTAATATCGAGCATAATAAAGATCTGCCTCTGTTTACAGAGCCCCTACTTCGTGGTAGACACTAGGCTAAGTCCTTTATGTGCTTATCTGATTTAATCCTCGCAACAAGCCCATGAGGTGGGTCTATCATTATCCCCATTTTATAGGAGATAAAACTGAGGCTCACAGAAGTAACTTGCTTGAGGTCATGAAGCCACTAAGTAGCAAATCTGGGATTTTTAACTCAAACTGTGAAGATTCTTAGGCACCACCCAGAAAAAGGTGGTCCACCTTAGGAGTTTCTGATGCTAGGAGGTGAGAAGGAGCATCAGAGAACCTGAGATTTTGGGGGACTAAACAACAGGATCCATTGACCTTGATAGATATGGGGAGAGAGCAAGAATAGACAAGGAAGACCCTTAGCTCCCTAGGCTGAGAAATTGAGGGAGTGGAGATACAGGAGCATCAGGGAAGAGAGGAGGCGTACCACTGATTGTGCAGAGCATAAAGGGAACATCAAAGATGCAAAATGTTCCCATGAAAACTGGAAAACAGGGTTGCTATCTACCTCTTGGTGGGTGGTATCACCATAGGTATATTGGATCAGACTGAAAAGAATACTCGGCTCAACTTACTACAGTTTAGGAGTGTCAAATTTTAGGGGGGCTAAGTTACTGCAAGATTTATGAGTGTATAGGGAAGGGATAGGGACATTGTTCCCACCATAAGCAGCAGTGAGGGAACCCCCCAAGTCTTTGAGACTCGTCCAGTTCCCCAAGGACATACGGACCTTGATGTGACCTTTCACTGGGTCTTGAAAAGAGAGGGTGAAAAGCCTACGCTGCCAGGAGAGGGTGACAGAGCAATTAATAAGGCAGATTCTAAAGCTTCTGAAATGCGAGGATCCAGGTGCTAAATTCATCTGTTCTAAAGATGAGAAAACAGAAACCCCTCTTTTGGTTCCTATTTGGGTAAAGCTGGACATAAATCATTCTTTGAAAAGGTGTCGTTGGTGCCTTTGGTCGGAGGGGCTCAGGCCCTTTCCAAACAGCGCCTCATTAATCCTGGCAAACACCAGGAGAGAAAGTCCGACCGGCGGCACCTTTTGTGTAACTGAACAGATGAGACCTGGGCTCCAACTTAAAGACCCGGCCAGGTTCCAGGTGGATCTGGCACAAGACCTTCCTCAATGATGTTAGTTTAGCTACCCTGCCCTGTGGGGTTGGGGGAGGGGGAGCTGTCAAGGAGTGAATGTATGTTGTGTGTGTGTGTGTGCGTGTGTGCGTGTGTGTACTCTCTGTGTGCTTTTAGCCTTCTTAATTATCTCAGTCCAGGAAAAGTAAGTGAGGCGACAGCAGCTGAAGGCTGGGTGACATGTTACTGGGAAGTTCATATTCTCTTTTGAAAATACCGGATTTTTAAAAAAAAAAAAAAAAATATATATATATATATATAATCCCATTTTCTTGGGGAGCTTATCCTTGATAAATGCCTCTTGTTTATTTTCAGCCCTTCCACATGTGTGGGCTTTATTGCAACATGTAGTTCTAACCCCCGGAAAGGGGGGAGAGGGAGACAGGGACAGAGAGTGAGAGGAAAAGGGCAAACCCCAACGACAGACACCCAAGGGCAGAGTGTGCCTCCTCGGGGTCTGTGTGGGGGCTGAGTACGGTTTGTTGTTTCAAAGTCAGAGAAAATCTGAAAGTACCAGGTGTCTTAGAAACGGAAAACATTTGATGTGATCTGTCCTTTTCTTTTTAATGCAGAAGGGAAAGGAAATAAAAGAGAAAGAATGCAAATAAAGAGAAAGGGAGAAACAGAAAGCGAGAAGGAAGGAAAAAACAAAGAAAAAGAGAGAAAGAGAAAACAGGAGAGAGGAAAAGGCCGGCAGAGAGGCGATGGCGAGCGAGCGCCAGCCGCGCGGCGATCCAGGGCTCCCTACCCGGGATCGCCGAGCGCTTTCCGCCGCGGCCGCGGGCTCGGAGCTTTTAAGGGTTTCTAATCCTGGAAGGCTGTCTGACATCACCCCGTTTCTTGTCGGCTGATGTTTCGTACAAGCCTCTCATTTCCTCAGTGTTTTCAGAGCACCAATTACTGCAACAATCTCGTGTTTATGTTTGCCCTCTCTCCTGCCTCGCTGGCCCTCCGCCTGGAGCTTCGGCTGCTCTCCGACGCGGGGAGCCCAAGGGGGCTGAGGGTGGGGGGAGCGGCTGAGGGGGGAGACCTGGATCGGGCATTGCAGAAAAAGGGAGGGGTCCCCCTTAATTTTTTTTCATTGACTTCAGCACCATGTGATCAGGAAGTCTGGCCTCCCTCCATTTCCCCTCCCGACTAAAGGGAAACATTGTGTAGCAGCCGCCGCGGCCACTGGTGGGATGGCCTTCGCCGCCTGACGTAGGGAGATAAAAATAACCGGCATATTTAAGGCAGGAGCAGGAATCCCGGCGCTCACACGCGGCCTGGTCAGTTCCCGAGGCCGGCCGGGCGCAGGGCCTGCGGGGAGGTCCGCGCGCTCCTCGCGCAGGGGAGCCACAGCGAGTGCCATCGCCTGTGACCTGCGGGCCCAGGCCCGTCACCCGGGCCCGCCGAGCCTCGCAGGGTCCCCGAGAGAGGCCGGCAAGGCTGGCTGGTCGCCGGCAGCCTGGCTCGGGCCGCTGGACTGGCTTCTGTGTCCTGTGGCCTGCCTTCCTGGAGATGGGAAGATGCTGTGGCAGACGGAGGGGGACGCGGAGCCTGACGCTGAGCCGGAAGGCACAGACTGAGCTGCCACTCAAACAGCCCCAGTCATACACCCCATGGTCCACACATCCTCTGCAGTCTCTTAAACGCTGGAACTGCTTGTTGCAAAGCAGGACTGGAAACAAACAAGAACCAGCTCAGCAAAGAAAATGGGGCGGATCCTTGCAGAGTTCAGCCATTTCAGAGGAAAATACAGACTTCCCAGGAGAGTGCTACCTAGTCACCCACCCACCTGAGGCCCCTACAGGTTTCCCCAGAACTCCTCACCACTGCCCTCGTTCTGACCTGTCCAGGGACCTAGAAAATGAAAAAGGAGGAAGTGTTGCTGCCCCCAGATGAGTCCACATCCTGGGTCTCCCCAGGACAAGCCACGGCAGACAGGGCTCTACCCTGTATGGCACCTACCACAAACGACCCCGTATGGGAGGTTCCATTATCCCTATTTTACATGAAAGGAAACTGAGACTCAGAGGTGAAATGACTGTCCATGTCCACTCGTGGGGAATACGCCACCTCAGTCACCTCCCTCAACTGCATGTACATGGCCACATCGATGTATCATTCTGGAAACCACCTTCCATCTTCCTCCTACTCCCTAAAGAAAATTAATACCAAGCAAAACAGTGTTGCTGAGCTTTCCACTGACCTGTGAAATCACAGTTTTGCCCTTGTGCTGGGCCACAAAGAAGTTTTTATTTCTAATTAATAATGGGAAATCTCCCAGCCTTCTGATGTCTAAAGGAGCAAGATATTTCAAAATTTCTGGCAGCTTTTCACCTAACCAAAGATTCTGATGAAAAATGAAATGATACTCACCCCTATTTTTTTTTTTTTTTGGCATTACAGAGATAACAAATAGCTGTTTTCTGGAAGAGGCAAACAAGTTTCATTTAGGGAACTTGAGGAATTTGGCCACCCATGAGGCAAGAAACCCCACCGTCTGCATGGTCATTGCCAGACCGAATGCCCAGCACACTGCCTGACAAAGTATTCAACCAGAATCCTTGGACCAAGTGAAAAGTGGGTTGTGCAGAAGTGAGGGGAAGCTCCCAGAGACATGTTTGGGTGATATGCGTTGGTCTTGTGGCGACTGTAGAAGCATGACCACATTTAGTCCTTGCAGTAAACCTAGGAGGAAGACAGGGTTATTTATCCTTGCTTGGCTGTAGAGAAACTAGCACAGAGAGAAATTACCCAAAGTAACACCATTAGAAAGTACCAGTGCTGAAATTCGAACCTAAGGAGTCTGACTGCAGAAGCCAAGCGGTTAACCACAAGGCTAAAGCCAAAGAGGTGCCATGAGACGTCGGAGAAAGGGGCCCACCAGTTACTAAACAACCGTCTGGCTCAAGTTCCATGCTTGCTCCTGGGTTTATGGGGCTCATACCACATGTTCCAGGCCCTCAGACAGGTGAGTCCGGAAGCAAGGCTTCCATGTAGACAGTCCTACTTCTCATTGTCTCTACATTTCCAACCTCAACTCTCACAAATGCCTGTTCAACTGTCCCTCCTGAGTAAAGCCTTCTTGGCTTCTGGCTTCTTGGCTTCTTGGCTTCTCTCCACTGCCAATGCAGCTAGTCAACTTCCCTTCCCATCCTCCACTGGACATTGCTGATGACTGCATTAAATTACCTGTCACCTGTCACAGCTCCTTGCTCACTGGCCAGCTTTCCCACTGGTTGGAGAGCACTGGGAGAACAGAATTAAGGTCTGGTTCAGCTCTGTATTCAGACTTGTATCCCAACAGAAGTCCAGGGCATGGTGGCCACTCACTAAATGTTGGCTAACTAGTGAATGAGTATGCATTACGCCTCCACTAGTCTCCTAACAATACAGGCTGCCATCATCGCCGCTCCCAATTTTCTCTACCTCAGCACCCCTCTCTGTGGCACCACGGAATTTGTCACAGTCTGTAATTCAGTCTGTTTCCTTCCCCTCCCCCCAGTAATCCATACGTTCAGGAGCCACTTCTGTTTTCCCACCAAGGTACTCCCTACATCTATTAAGAGGCCACACACATGTGGGCACTCAGTAAACACTTATGAATAAGTGAATGAATCTACACTCTTTAGAGCAATCCTTACCTTTCCAGTATAATAAGTTTATTCCAGTGTCAATCATAATTGAGCAAAGCCACTTGAAATAATGTCACTGCCAGATTGTATTCATAAAGTAAGTGCTTTTTGTTCAGTGACCACTTCAAATCCAAGTCTCATCCATATTGATGATAAGACTTAAAAGGGGGGGTTATTGAATGAGGTCCTTCTTCTCACACAATGTGGGCTCCAGTGACCACTATAGTTGGAACTACACACAGACTCCTTTTATGCCCCTCTGTTTTCATTAGCTCGGGTAACTTGCCAAAGAGTGATCCTTTTGGGCTGAAATTTTCCATGCTGGGTCTTGGCAAAAGGTGAATTTTGGGGGAAAGTTTGAATAAAATCCCTTCAGCCATTTTTTAGTTTGATGAGGATTTAAAAAAAAAATGACATTTTTTTCTTGCTTTTAATTGGAGACATTTTTAGGACACAGGAAACTCCAAACCAGTTGAACTTTGAAAACTTGAAACTCATGTCTAAGCCCATCTAAGGAAACTGTGGGGTGATTTGGGATTCAAAAAAAAATTTTTTAATAAAAAAAAAACTAAGAAGTAATTGAAAAATCTCTTTACAGCCTTAGAAATCAAGACATTTTTTCCCACTTGGGCTACATAAGTCTTTCTGTGATTCTAGCAAATTGTAAAAGCTCAGAGCTGTTCAGAAGGGATCATAAAACTTGGATTTCAGTTCCTCTGCCATGACAGATGATATTAGGCCCCTTTTCTCTTTTGTCTCAAGAAGCTTCTCATAGTATCATACCAGGAATATAGGATTTAAACATAGTCTCGGAAAACAAAAAAACTGAGGTTCCTGGAATGAAAGGACCACTCCTTCGAAGCCAAATCTACAACTTGCTTTCCAAAGCTTTCTTAGACAAATGCTAACCAAAATATTCTATCTTACATTGGACTTTCTCACTACTCACGTCAGTACCAGATTCTTGCTTTCTTATTCACTGGAAACTACCTTAGACTAGCCATCTGCTAGTTCTTACCACAGAATTATTTTCAAAGAACAGCAGTAGGCTGGCAAATCAGGAAGATCTGCGTTTGACTCTCTGCTCTGATATTTACCAAGCAAATACCTTAACCTCTTGAAAACTGAGTTTGCTCGCTTGTTGAACCGGGATAATATTTACTCAGTAGTTAACATAAGGATTAATTTAGGTCCAGTGCTCCCCACAGTGCATAGTACATAATATGTGCTCAATAAATGGCATGCTTTCTGCCCCTCCCCCATCCGCTGTTGATTCACATTTATCTTGTCGTTATACCACCTAGTTGGCATCTCATGTCTCTGGTTCTCAGTTCATCCGGTGTCTAGTGCAACCTGAGGCACACGGTCGTTTCTTAGCAGAGACGTTGTTGTTGTTCAGTCATTCAGTCGTGTCCTACAGTTTGCAACCCCATAGACTGCAGCACACCAGGCTTCCCTGTCTTTCACCATCTCCCGTGACTTGCTCCAACTCATGTCCATCAAGTCGGTGATGCCATCCAACCATCTCGTCCTCTGTTGTCCCCTTTGCCTCCTGCCCTCAATCTTTCCCAGCATCAGGGTCTATTCTAATGAGTTGGCTCTTAGTGATCAAAGTATTGGAGCTTCAGCACCAGTCCTTCCAATGAATAGTCAGGACTAATTTCCTTTCGGATTGACTGGTTTGATCTCCTTGCTGTCCAGCCGACTCTCAAGAGTCTTCTCCAACACTACAGTTCAAAAGCATCAATTCTTCAGCAGAGACACACAGGACAAAATCAGTGAAGTGCCGGCTGTTTCCATCAGTGCTGTGTATTTCCAACAACACAAGCAAATTTTCTGTCTTTACCTATTTCCTTGTCTTTCTCTCTTACCAGAAGAATCTCACCCACCTTTGTAAACCCAGGATGTAGCTGGGTAAGTGACTGAGTGGATAAACACACCAGTCAAGGCCTCTTGTTCCTTTACAGGATCTGTATCCTGAATCTTGGCCTCAATTTTCAAGTAATTTTATTTTAGCTCAGGTATTGCCAGACAGCCCAGATTTGTTTGGCCTGCTCACTGACCTTGGTTGTGTATTCCGAATCAGCCGCATCTCAAACGATCCTCTCTTCTTGCAGTTTGATTTAGCAGTGAGCAGGCAGGGAACCTTCCACTGAAGTCCTTTGTTGGGGCTAAAACTGCCCCTGTTTGAATTTCCCTACTCCACAGACATAAAACCACTTCAAAAGAGGAAAGCACTGTAGGAACTCAAAAGGAAAAAGGAGGGGGACTTCCCCGGTGGTCCAGTGGTTAAGAGTCCACCTGCCAATGCAGGGTCCATGGGTGTGATCCCTGGTCTGAGAACTAAGATTCCACATGCCCCGGGGCAACTAAGCCCATGTGCCACAACTAGGGAGCCCGCGTAGCCTAGAGCCTGTGCTCCGTAACAAGAGAAGCCACCCAGAGAGGAGTCCGTGTGACACAAGAAGGCCCAGCACAGACATAAATAAATACATAAGTTTAAAAGGAAGAGGGAGGGAAAGAGGGGGGGAAGGGGGGAGAACCCAGCTTAAGTCAGCACATCTCCACCACCACCCCTAAAATAATGTCTATCTGATCATTTGTTTATTTTCTTCTGCAAGATTGGGTGGCCTTCTTGCCTCTTCTTTAATAGTTAATTTTTTTTTAATTAAAGATAATTGCGTTCCAACCCTGTGCCATTTCTTTCGGCACATATTGTATTTCGTCCTCATCTCATTTTATAGGTGGGAAGCAAGCTCAGAGAGTTTAGGAACCTTGCCTCCAGTCAGACATCAAGATGCCCTGGTGCATTATAAAAGCCTTTCTGCTTTATAAGGTTTCTCCAGTATTATCCACCACTTCACGTCCTTCCCTTGTAACACCCAACCCTACACATGTGCTCGCACACACGTGCACATACTCACAATTAATTGTGTTTCATAGAGTTGAAGAAGCCTTGAAATAAACAGGGGAGATGAGTACCATTATGCAAAAGATAACCCCAAATCCACTACAGGATTAACTTTGAGGGTGGAGGGGAATGCAATCAGAAAAGAGTGCATAGAAAGCTTCAGCTGTTGTTTGGTCCAGTTTTACCTCTTAAGCAGGGTGGTATTTATATGGGTGCTTCTTGTTGGATTCTATAAATGTTCATTTGTCTTAAATATGTCACAATATGTTTTTTGAAGATTAAGCAGCACTGCCTGGTGCTTACTCCCAGTTCTGGCCATTCACACACACACGTATACACACACACACAGAGTCATACTCGGTACACACTCATCCACTGACAAGTACACTTAAGCACCGACACACACTACACATAAACATTCGCATGTTCACCTACACATGTTTAGTCATAAGAACCCATGCATTCAAGTAGACACACCCACACACATACAGTGCCTGACACCACTACTCCACTCCTGAGTCAGGGGCAACAGGGTCCACACAGGCATCCTGAAACCTGGGGCACAGAAATGACACCAGCTGAGGGATGGGCCCACGGGCAGAGGGCAGGCTGAGGATGCATGAGGCTGCTTTTGGGGGCTGACTCAGCTGATGCAGCCGAGGCCGGTCCCGCTGGCACCAGCGTGCAGTGTTCTCCCTCTGCAGCTCAGCTGGGAAGGGACAGAGTTAAGGAGCACAGGGAAGGCGCTGGTCTTTCGCAGTTCAGGGTGGGAAGCAGTGACTTGTGTGGGAAACAACCTCCTCGGAAACCATAGCAACACCCATTTGGCGGCTGGGATTGGACCCTGACCAGACGTTTATTAAGCAGCCTCATAAGCTGTGGTCTCCAGAAGAACAATACCAAACTGATCAAATGCTAATAGCTTCAATCTGTTCCTCCTCCCAGCACTCCCGCCCCACCCCCCCCCACTCTGGTCTTTGCCTTTCTGCTTCCCCGGCCTCAGCTGAAAACCACCTCTGCTGCTAGCCAGCCCAGAGCTCCAGTTCAAGTCCAGATCATGAGGTGACTTAGGCAGGTCAACCAGGGAGAGACCCTGAGGGTCCAAAGAGGTGAGCCGGCTCCAGGATCGTCTGATCCAGTCGTTCTCAAAGTGGCCGCCCTTGAGAATTACCTGGGGATCATGTTTCTGAAAAAAGGCAATGTGTGGATGCCACCCTAGTCCAGTTAAATCTGAATCTCTAGGGGGTGGTCATTTGGATTTTGTAAAACCCTCTAGTGAATTCTCATATGCAGTCAGGGTTCAGAGTCCCTGAATTACTCTGACCGCGCCCCCCCCCCCCACTGTAGAGGTAGGAGTGGGGGAGCCCAGAAAGAGAGAGGGACTGGCCCAAGGCCCAGGGCTGGGGACACACCAGTCTTAGAACAGAGCCCAGACATCCTCCTGCCAGCTTAGCTGTCTGTCCACTTGCCTGGGCTACAGCATTCTGTGTGAGTCTGAAAAATGTGTCTCTCCCCTTGACTCACCATGAATCCTGCTCTTTTCTGCCTGGAGCTGGAAAGTTGGGGGGTGGGGTGCAGTACAGGGAGGGGAGGGATAAAATATATCCAAGGAGGATGCAAGGAAATGTAATTTTAACAAAAATATGGGGACCGGACATCCCCAACAGCCACACTAATTGATTTCCAGTGTCTGCCACGGTCACACAGAATTTATCCACCAAGTGACCTTCACCCAGACACCCAAGTCCCAAGCCCAAACCCTAGGAGACAACTTCAACTCACTGCCACTGCCACCTGTCACTGCCACCTGCAGTTGGCCTCCAAGCCATGAAGAGTTGACCTTGAAAGGCTACAGCCCGCACAGTCCAATTCCCTGGCTGATGCCCAAGTTCATGCCACCTCCAAAGCCCAAAGGCCTCCTAAGCAGTCTCCCTAAATAGGTGTATGTTCTCCAAGCCATCTTCACAGAGCCTTTTAAGTCCTGGAAGATGCTCTGTGTTTAGCCTTTGGATTTCAGAAGAGTAACCAACCATCCCAGTCCCAGTATACCCAGGACCGAGGGGTTTCCCAGGATGCAGCATTTGCAGGGCTAAGATCTGGGGGATGATGAAGAGGAGTGGCTGAGGATGGTTTCCCAGGTCTCTGACCTGCACTGCCCGTGTGCTTTGGAGCCACAACTTGGAGGGACTGGGATAGGAGGGAGGGTAATAAATTCAGTTGTTGAGCTTGGGAAGTTAGGGCAGTATTCAAGTGGAGATGTTGATAGCTAGGCTCCTGGTTCTACGGTCTGAAGCTAGAGGTCTTCACAGAAAGATGGAGATTTGGGAGCTATCAGCATAGAAATAGCCATTGAATTGTGGGAGTGGATAAGGTGCCCAAGGATAAAATTAAAGACAGCTCACAGGAGGACTGACATTCCAGCCTTGAGGAGTTACAGTGTTTAAAAATCTGATAGGCATGAGTGAAACCCACCAGAAGGAACAGGAAGAGCAGCCACCATGGCAGGAGGAAAACCAAGAGCCTGTGATGTCTCAAAGCCTGAGAAGTACAGGAGTCCAGAAGGACAGAGTGGTCTGTCGTGGCCAGTGCTGCAGAAAAGTCAAACCAAATGGCAGGGAAATGCCTACTGACTCAGGAACATAGAGGAAATGATGACCTTCTCAGAAGTGTTGCAATGAGGGTAGAAGCATCAATAGATCAGGCGTGAGTGGAGAGAAGGGAATGGAGGCGATAGACACAGCATAGGAAACCGATGTGGGGAATTGGCTGGGAAGGAAATTGATGGGGCAGGAGCTAGAGGGAGACATGAGGTGGATGGAGAGTTTGCTCTAAGGTGAGCGATCTGATTGTGGCTAAACACTGATGGAGAGGATGCAGGAGAAGGGCTATCACCACGTCTCACCTCCGGCTGCACCTGCCCCACCAAGGACTCCCTGCTGTCGAGCTGTGGGGTACTTTCTTTTGTCCATATCAAAAGTGACCCCACGAGGCCTTCCCCGCTCTGTGTTTACGCAGCCCAGTAAGCCCATGCACACCTCCACCTCTGTACTCAAAGTCGGGTGGTTTCCATGTCGTTGGTTCTCCAAAGACAAGACACTCATCTCAATTCTTAGCCCACAGCATTGGCTGCCTAGAGGATGTGCTCAGAAAACATTTGTGGAATGAATAAACAAACGAGCGCTGTTAGGAATGAATAATGATGAACTTCAGGGTGCACATGGGTGACCCTGAGGACAGTCTGGGCTGGCACGCGGAGGGGTCTCTGTTCTCCAAGAAGTGCAGCCTTGAGAGAATCCAGTTCCCAAGGTCCCTGCTAGGGGCGGGGAGGCTGGGTGGAGTGGACCCCTCACTGGGCCTGCCTTCCTCCCATCCATTGTTCCTGACAGCTGCATGTGGAAAGTACAGCATCCACCAGGGCCCATGTGTTCCCCCTCCTCCCCGCTCTCAGCAGGAAGGGAACAGATGGGCGTAATTTATGCCCGAGCCCTTCCCTTGGAGCCCTGGCACTGGGGAGAGGGGCTGCAGGGGCCGAGATCCACCCAGGTTCCACAAACTTCTCTCAGAATCTAGACAAGAGGACCTCAGAGGGGGCCAGATGGGGTGGGGTGCAGGAGAGGGCAGGCAGTGGACGAGGAGGGGAGAAAGAAAGGGGACCTTCATTGTGTGTGACCTTGGCATTCCCGCGCAGGAGCCACCAGGGTGCACGCGTCGCCTCAGAACAATTCTGCAACAAATGGACTCTTGCACCTGCTTCAACGGTGAGGAAACTGAGGCTCATTAGAGGAGCAGGAAGAGGTCCAAGTTCACCCAGCTGGAAACTGGCTTCATTGCCAGGATTCCAAAAATGTCAGTCAGTTTGCAAACGCTGTCCTTGCCACCAGACTCCATGCCTTCAGGCCTCCCTTCACCCTCCCTCTCGTGGGCCATCTGGGGTGACAGGCGAAAGGGACCTGGAGACAGAGGCTCCTGTACCAAAGGGATAACAGACACTGTAGAAATCACACAGATGAGCAGAAGACCAGCCTGGAAACATGAAGGGGCACCTAGAGGGTCAAGTAGCAAGCCCTTTTGGGATGGGCATTCCTTTGGCTGGCCTTTGAGGTCAGTCCGCTGCAGGGGGCTGTCCTGCAGCCAACCCTCACGGCTAGGTTGGGGCAGAGGTGAGAGTATGAGGGCTTTTGAGCTCTGAGTCCCCAAAACAAACCTCCCAAGCAGCCCCCCCTTGCCTCCTCACTCGATTCCACCTGAGTCGTCTGCCATAGAACCCACAAGTGTGGGGGTCAGTAAACATGGGTTCAGATCCCACATGCCAGCCATGTGCCCGGGGACAAACACGCCACCTCCCTGACTCTCAGTTTCTCTTTTCATAGCATGCACTTGTGAGGAGACGTTGGCAGAACCCAACCTCCAATTAGTCCATTTGGCTATTTTGGTGTTATTTGATTCCTTTTGCTCTATTGTATCAGTGGTTACTTGTAAAAAAATGAGAGACTGTCCCTCAAAGTACAAATTTCCAACCTCTTGAACTAATCAGAATGCCTGCAACTTGGGCCTGCATGGCCCATGGCCACAATTTAGAGAGACATGCACGCCTGAGTTTTCCACTGTGCCCACCATCCCATCTCATGTGCCAGTGGGATGGGGCATTTGCTACCCTTGCTGTCAAAACCATTTGCCAGAGCTCTGAAACTCTTAGCATCTGGACGACTTAGTGTCCCGCCAATTATAGTTCATCCGTATCCCCTGGAGCCCAGCACAAGGCCAGCAGATCGCTCAGCCGTTCGTTTGCTTAACAAATACCTATGTGTTGAGTTCCTGCTCTGTGCCAGCACCTCATGCAGGGCTGAACCTTGAGCAACACACAAGCCAGATACGAGTCGCATCTCACAAGAATCCATAAGACCAGCTCTGTCGTCATCTCCTCCACACAGATGAGAGAGGGAAACTGAGGCACCGAGAAAGGTAGAAACTCACACAAGATTTCATGAAAAAAATGAGGCAGAGGGAGGATTCAAGCTCGGTTCAGTGGATTCAATTTCTGAACCAGGTCTCTGCAAACTACAGCTTCTGAGCCAAATCTTGCACATCACCTGTTTTTTGTTGTTGTGGCTATTATTCTGGTTTACTTTTTGGCTGTGCTGGAAAGTCTTTGCTGTGTGGGGGCTTCCTCTGGTTGCGGTAAGTGGGGGTAACTCTCCCTTGCAGCGTGCAGGCTTCTCACTGCTGCGGCTTCTCTTGTTGCAGCGCACTGGCTCGAGCACACACAGCTTCAGTGGTTGTGATGCATGGCCTTAGTTGCCCCTCAGCATGTGAAGTCTTCCTGGACCAGCGATCTAACCCGTGCCCCCTGCATTGGCGGAAGGATTCTTATCCACTGGACCACCAGGGAAGTCCCCACCTGTTTTTATCAATAAAGTTTTGCTGGAGCACAACCAGGCCCTTTGGATTCCCTTGTCTGTAGCTGCTTTCCCAGGATAATGGCAGAGTTGAGCAGGGTGATATGGCTCCTCAAAGTCTAAGATATTCACTATCTTTGTTCAGTCACTCAGTCATGTCTGACTCTTTGCAACTCCATGGACTGCAGCACTCCAGGCTTCCCTGTCCTTCACAGTCTCCCAGAGTTCACTATCTAGCCCTTCACAAAACAAGTTTGCCAGTCCCTGCTCTGGGCCACTATTCTAAGCATCCTGCCTTGGTAACAGGGTTGTTGTTCTCATAAAATTATACTGGGGATGGGAGTGGGCATGTCAAATAATTTTTTAAAAATATATTTAAATGGCACATGCTAAATAACAAGGTCCTACTGTATAGCACAGGAACTATATTCAATATCCAGGGATAAACCCTAATGCAAAAGAATAGACTAAAGAATGCAGATATATGTACAACTGAGTCATTTGCTGTACGGCAGAAATTAACACGACAGTATAAATCAACTCGACTTGGATAAAAATAAGTAAATAAATGGAAAGGCATGGGCTGTGGTTGAGCAGGGCTCGGCAGCGCCTGTATCGAGTACCAGGGTAGGCCTTTGAATAAAGGTCGTGGGGCTGGGATCTGAGTGATGGGGAGCCAGTCACACAGAGAAAGGGGAGAAGAGCCTTGCAGGCAGGGATAAGAGCCAAGCAGAGGTTCCAGGGCCTGAACAAGTGTGGAAGGCTCCAGGAACACCGGGAAAGCCAGCACACCAGAGCCCAGAGGGTGAGGAAGAGGGCACATGGGTAGAAAAGGGTCTGGCCCAAAGGACGTCCTAAAAGTGCGTGAACACATGAGCTAAGCAGGGCCTGGAGGAGCCCAGAAAGCCCCATCTGACATGCGCTGGCTTTTTGCTTCCAGATCCTCCCTTTAAACTGGCAGGACCTCCTCTCCCTGGGCTGTAAAATGAGTTCTCACTCTGAGCCGCCCTTCTGGGACTGGTGTGGGCCAGAGGCAATTAAGACATGACGGAAAAGCCCTCAGCAACCACGCAGGGCTGCCCTGAGACCTGACGGCTGCCCCTGCCCCTGACGTGTGTGCTGAAGCGTGCTGGGACACCCTCCCGACCCCCGAGAGCTGCAGACCCAGAGACCCAGCCTTGTCCCTTCCCAGCCAGGCTGACTTGCAGTATAGCCTTGACCGACCACCTCCCCTTGACCCCGCCCTCAGCTAAAGAGGAAGGTTTGTAAAAAAGAGAGGGGGCCATTGGAGGGGGCCAAAATGGGGGTGCATGATAATATGTGACCAGAGCAAATGGAGATCTCTGTCGTTTACCTAGCTCCTGGGTTTTTGCTGGAAAAGGTACTGCTAAGCACCCATTTCAATGACTGACTTGACAAATCTATGAGTAATTAAACACTGATGAATAACATGAATGATGTCCTGTTAAAAGCCAGTTTGCCACCTCTTAGCTGTGTGACTTGCAGAAAAATCACATCCCATAATTAGAGCCTCAGTCTCCTCACCTGTCAAATGGGAATACCACCTTCTTGAAAGGGTTGTTTTGAGGGTTAACAGGAATTGGAGTGATTGTGTGAAGCAGCCGGCAAAGCGCTGGCTTCACCGTAGCTCTCCAAAATGTCAGCAACTGTCCTTCTCCTCTTAGACGCCAGGATCTGGCCACACACCTGGCACAGCTGGGTGGGGAGATCCTGAAGAGTGAGAGACAGGGCTGGGCTTCTGAAGCTCCTGTGTGTCTGACAAATGCAGAATGGGCTGGTTCTCTGGGACACATGGATGAGAGTCCTGAGAAAGTCCAGGGTAACAAATGGCCCTGTGATATTGCTTCATTCATTCACTCACTCATTAGTAACAACAAAAAAATTGTATTAAAGTATAGTTGATTTACAGTGCTTACCTGGCAGGGGCGATATCATGATTTGAAGGTGATTTTCCCAAGGCAAGGCTTATTGATTTCACTCAACAAAAACTGACAGGGCATGCCCTCTGTGCCAGACCCTGTAGGAAGACCGGGCATACAGAAGAGGAAGAGAAGAGGTGTCAAGAAGCTATTAGACCTCCAAGCTGAAGAAGGATAAATGGCACGCAGTGGGCACACGAGTTGAAAGCAATGAGTCATGGCCATTCCCAGTGTTTTCTGGGTGCTGATGTAGCTCAAACAGACAGAGTGGTCTTTCCTGCTCGTGGGAAAACATCACGTCAATCAAAAAGCAGGATAAGGGAACGACTCAGCTTTTACCCTCCAGACAGGTCTAGATTCAAATGCCAGCTCCTCTAACATTCCACTCTGTGACCTGGGCAAGCCATTCACTTTCTGAACCTCTGATTCCTTAAGAACTCAACTTTAAATAAGACCTTCCCTGGCCCAGAGGCTGGGAAGGGTGGAACAGGAGGAAGGGAAGCTTGCATTTGTGCATCGGACTCTAGTTATCTTCCACTATCGACTCCCTTCTCCTCTCTCAATAACAGAACCCCTTGACGCTGGCTGAGGACATGGATACCCAGAATAAATTTCAGCCTCTCTTGCTGCTATATTTGGCCAACTGACTAAGCTCTGATCAGTGGAATATAATTGGAAATGTTTTCTACAGCTTCCAGGAAGTATGCTGTCCTAATCTCTATCTTTCTTCCTCCCTGCTTTCTGGAATGCAGGTATAAGGGCTGGGGCTACAGCTGGCATCTTGCATCAGGTGGTGATCTTGAGAACAGCAACAAGACGAGGAGCCTGAGCCCCTAACAGCGTCACACGCTGAGGGCTTTGGAGGAAGGGCAATGTTTCAAACCTTCCAACTGAATGCAGTTCTTACTAACGAATCACATTCAGGGGGTCAATGCACTCATGTTCTCATGACTAGTGAGCTCTCAAAGGGTCAGCGCTACTCTGTAGGTGGTGGTCTCCATTTCCTCCTGGCTGAGGATCCATCGGCCTGGCACTGAAGTGCCTTCCATGAGCCCCTCCCTTGCTCCCAGTTCTCCTTCAGTGAGATCATAGGCCTCACAGGATGCCCTTCCCAGCTAACAATGGCTCTACTGCAGAGGTCAAGTGGTTGCAAGATTAAAAATACGGGCACATGTTTATAAATGCACCCAGATGAGAGTATATCCAAAAGTGGGGTCCAAATTCCTACACAGACCAAGGCCAGCCGGGTGATTCAGCACCAGCAGCCTACAAAGCACTTGTTCAGTGTGTACCAGGGAATGCCTTCTCCAGCCGAGGCACCATGCCAGGCCCTGCAGGCGCAGGGAAGGAGAGGCCCCATCCCCAAGAACCAGGAGCCAATGGCCAAATGAGGACCTAATATGTTCACACAACACAGTTCATTCATCCCATTCAGTCACTCATTTATTCAGGGACTGTTTCTTGAGCACTTACTATGTACCAGGAAAGGGGCCAAGGAGAAAATAGATACAGAAGGGAATCAGGAATCCAGCCTGGGGCTGCCCATTGAACATGAAAACATACATCCTCACCATCTCTGTCCCACAGAAGCCACATACGCCCCTACACTCCCTCATTTTTGAAGTTCAAATATTTCTAACAATGAAAAGGGCCATGGGGCTTAACAAACAGACTTGAGTTTTCAGGAGCTGACCATGGATAGGCAGGGGTCAGAAGTGCTGGGAAAGGACCAGTGATTTTCCACAAGGCCAGAATTGATCTGCATCGTGGATCAGCTGCTGCCTCAGGCGGTAAGACCCTCCCTCACCAGCCTCAGTGTGCTCATCTGTACAATGGGATGGTAATAAAGAGACAGCCCTGTCACTGGGCACAACCAAGATGGAATCTTGGTTTAGCCACCACCCAGCCATAAGCTGTGTCACCCTGGTGGATTTGTTCAGTGTTTCTCGGGACTTCCCTGGCAGTCCAGTGGTTAGGCCTCTGAGCTTCCACTGCAGGAGTCAGAGGTTTGATCCCTGGTTTGGGAACTAAGATCCCACAAGCTGTGAGGCATGATCAAAAAAAAACAAAAAAAAAGTTAATGTTTCTATAAAATGGGAACAATATGCTACCCACCTCATTTGGTACTAAGAGGATAAACTGCTCTCTGTTTATGGAAAAAAATGAAGGAGCAGGAGCCGGCAGGAGTAGGGAGGGGGTTGGGGGGTGGGAAGAGTCTAAGAGCTCCCACCCAGCATAAAGCTGTGTCCTATGTGTTATCTATTCATGTTTTAAATCTTTTTAAAAATTACTTTTGTAAAGTATGTGTCATATGCAAGCTCCCTCCCCTCTGGGCCTCAGTCTCCCCATTCAGAAAGTGAAGGGGCTAGCCTAGAAGGAGGAGAAGGCAATGGCACCCCACTCCAGTACTCTTGCCTGGAAAATCCTATGGATGGAGGAGCCTGGTAGGCTGCAGTCCATGGGGTCGCTAAGAGTCAGACACGACTGAGCGACTTCACTTTCACTTTTCACTTTCATGCATTGGAGAAGGAAATAGCAACCCACTCCAGTATTCTTGCCTGGAGAATCCCAGGGATGGGGGAGCCTGCTGGGCTGCCTTCTATGGGGTCGCACAGAGTCGGACACGACTGAAGCGACTTAGCAGCAGCAGCAGCAGCAGCCTAGAAGGATTCTGCTGTCTGGCCTCTGTTCAGGAGAAGCCGCCTGGAACATTAAACTGTAGGGTTTTCTGGACTTTCCCCTAGTGTAACTTCACAGCAGAGTTTTATATTTGCAGGGCATTTAACAGTCAGTCATCTCGAAGCAACGTCAGGTAAACATTTCAGCAGGAAGTAAAAGGAGGGGTGGGCAGGGGGCACGTGACCCAGCCGGGATGTGACAGGCATGGAGCACAGTGTGGCAAGCACGCTGGAGGCTGCATTCCAGCCCTGCTCACCAGACCAGCCAATCGGAGGGCTCCCACTCTATCCAGAAGTCTCGTTAAGTCCATTTTATAAGTCTTTTTTGACAAGTGAGGCCTTTAAAACATGTTCCTCATTGTGCAGAGGGTGAAGTTCAGTCTAAACATTTGTCTGCAGGAGACACTGGGAGGACCCAACTGCCTGGGGACCATCATAAAATCTGCTCACACTCTGGGGCCCCAGGAAGGAGGAGCTTCTTCAAGACACCCTGTCAGGGGCTCTGCAAAGAAGAATTAAATACAAAGAATAAAAAAATTGGTGCCTAAACACCTCCCAGCTAGCTATACTTTCTATGATCTTTAACCTTTAACAGGTATTTTTATCCTAGTTTATCATCCATAGTCACACAGCTGGAGACGGGCTAAGCCAGCATCCAAATTCTGGTACCCTTGGTACCAAAGTCTTAACTCTGTGTTTCCCACCATCCACTTGCCAGGACACAAGGGAGACACACTGCATGCTGGGAGTGGATTCCCTAACAGCCCAGCCTTTCATGAAGAGTCCTGCAGGAGCCTAAATCATTACACTTTGTGTCGGGCCCCAAAGGAAGACCACTCCCCAACGTGGCCAGTCTGTTGCGTATGGAGAGCAAGGCTGAGTCAAGGTCAAATTCAGCATCCATAGGATGGGGCAGCCCTGCTGGAAGGAGATGCACCTCATAGCAGTTGGGGACCAGATTTCAAAGGTCTTGCCTGGGAAGTTTCTTGGGGCAGATCAGGTGCGACGGGCCCCTCGGTGACTCCTGAAAACCATTAGAGTCACAGACACACACTTGTTAAGAGAAGGTCAAGGTGGGGAAGTTCGACCCTGAGGGATCCAGGGGACAGGACAGTGGAGGGAAAGCCCACTTTCCAAGAGCCAAGAACTGCCTGGAGAGAGACTTCTCACACCCACCAGGGCAAGTCCCCAGTGCCTGCTTTAGAGGTCAAAGTCCGGCTGCCTAGCGCAAGACACACAAGTCCTTCATGGACTGGCCTCTCCTCCCAGGCAGCTGCCTTCTGCTCACTCCCCGCCATCTGTACAGGGCCATTGCTCAGCCCATTGCTCAGAAAGGTCGAGCACCTCTGATGCTTCAGGCTCTCCTCAGCTTCACACTGAATGTTTCCAAAGTCAACTCCACCCCTGACCGACCTCTGCTCATCCCTCGAGGCCAATCCAATGGGCAAATTCAAGGGAGGTCTTTCTAAGTCCCTGGTCGCTCCTGTTACCCAGCGCTGTCTGCTCCTGTGTAAACTCTTAGGCGAGTTGATGGCTCAGTTCCCACCTTTGTAAATCAGGAATAAAAAAATAATAATAACAATTTATCCCTGGGTTGATGTGAAGATTCATGACATGAAATTCATGACATGAAATAAACCCAATGATGAGACACGGCCTGGCCAGCCTCAGTGCTGATCCATCGGCACTGCCGCTCTGGTACCAAGGGAACTGGTAGGGAACTTTCTAACAGGAGCTGCAACCTCAGAAGCAACCCCTTCAGCCTTTGCCTTTGGTGGGGACTCCTTGTTTCTATCAGAGCTCAAATTAAGCTTCTGGACTGCAAAGGCATCCTTAGCCATCCTAGCAGAGAAGCCCTCACCTGTCTGAGGTTCCCATTCAGGTGTGTTTATGCCACTGTGAAGCCCCCAGGCTCCTGTACAGCAACATCTGTTTCCATGCCTCTCTCCCATTACACTGAGATGGGGACTGTTTCTGAATCCAAATGCTCACTGTTTCCATGATGAAAGAATGCCAACAGGAGGACTGTTTTTTTCACACACCCCTGGAGAAATTCCCTATAGGCAAAACACAAGTCCGGTTAGAGAGGAGCAGCAGCAGGTAAACATTTTCTCAGGAAGGAAAAGGAGGGGTGGGCAGGGGGCACAAATAAAATCTGCAATTTTTGCCATAAGCTGTTGTCTGTGGAAGCGGGAACGAGGCAAGGATTTTGTACACACATTTACTTCACTTTGATCCCAGACTTTCAGAGATTTGCAGCATCATATTTTGGCAAAAAAACTGAAAGACTCCCATTGGAGGTTTAAATACCATTCCAAGAGCGTACCTCCAGTGACCGGGTACTCGCTACCTATCAAAATAATCCATTCCACATTTGATATCTCTGACTACTGTAGTTTCCTTTAATGTTGATCTACAGCTTTTTCCATTAGTCATCCATCTGCCCCTTGAGCCCTGTAGAATCCGTCTGCTTCCTCTTCCCAGGACAGACCTTTCAAGGCAGGGCTCCTATACCCCCAGCCCCATCCTTCCTCCAAAGCAACACCCCAGTTTCCTCTGCCAAGGCTTCAGAGCCCTCCCCAACCTGGTCATCTACTTCCACTTCAATGGATCGCCACCAATTGGCCCCGCTCACAATGCAGAACCCAGAGCTGAGGGCAGAACTTGTGGTTGACTCCAAACAGCTCAAAACAACAATTTTGACTCTCAGAACCAGAGGGCCTTAAAGATCATCCCAGAAAGTCCAGCTCCCCTACCTTACAGATGAGACCGAAGGCTATAGACATGCAGGAATTTACCCCAGGGTGCTGATATCCGAGGAGAACAATGGAATCACCTCTGTCAACAATAAACAATATCATCATTGTTGTTGTTTTCTTTGGCAGCCACATCACAGGATGAACTCATATTGGACTTCAGTCTCAGAATTGTGATGTTTTCTTCAATGATGTTAACATTAATCTTGCAATTCCTTCTAGTAAACAAATCAGTAAAAAAAATAATAATAATAAATAAATCATAGATAGGTAGAGGGACAGATAGAGGAAATCATTAGAAACAGGAAGTAGATTAGTGGTTGCTGGAGAGCTGCAAGGAGAGGATGGGGAGGGATTGCTAATTGGTACAAACTCTCTTTGGGGGGTGATTAAAACGTTCTGAAATCTGATAGGAGATGGTTACACAACTCAGAACGTACCAAAAGTCTGAATTATGCACTTAGAAAGGGCGAATCTTACGATATGTGACTTTTTTCTCACAAAAGCTGTGATCATCTGGGAAAATATAGGAATAGTTGATGTCGACTTTCTTCAGCCTTTCCGTAGAGCCCTTAGTCAACAGATCCTCAAAGGATCCCAGAGATTCAGATGACTGATATCACCAGTCAGAACAAACCTTGGAAATTCCTTCTTGGATGTTTTTTAAACTTCTGGTTCCAAGTCAGCATTCCAAGAAATGGTCTCGACCACAGTCTGTTTGGGTCTCAGATGTGAAATGCCAGCGTCCAAGTTACGAATACTCCCTGTGTGTTGAAAGCCTTAAATAATCATCTTGCTTAGTCTTCCCAGAAGTCTCTATAGGCAGTGGTTCTCAGACTTGCGAGTGCATCAGAAATGCCCAGAGGGCCTGTTGAAATACAGACTGTTGCTCTCCACCTCAGAGTTTCTGATTCAGTAGGTCCAGGGTGGGACTCAAGTTTCCAGGTGATGCCGTTGCTTCTGGTGTGGGAATCACACACGACACTTAATTCTCCTGTTTTACAAATGAGGAAATGGAAGCTCACGGAGAGTCAGTAAGGTGCCCAGAATCACAGGATGTGGCAGAGACTATGGTGAGCTGCCCCAAGAACGTTTCTCACATCTCTCCCCTCTTGCTGTTCTCAAGAAACAGTTTGAGGACGTCCCTGGTGGTCCAGTGGTTAAGACTGCACTCTCAATGCAGCGGACACAGGTTCGATCCCTGGTTGGAGAACTAAGATCCCACATGCTATAGGGCATGGCCTAAAAAGTAATTAATCAATTAATTTTAAAAAAGAATAGAGGTTGAGAGTGTTCATTATCCTTTTCCAACATTTCTTGCAGCTGGAGTTGACTAGGTGACATGATTCCAACCAGGGTCCCTCCTTCCTGTACCAAATCCTAGCAGGATGCTGGGAGATTTGTTTTCATGTCATGCTAGAGACATTGAGCAGGAGGACAAAATATCCCCAGGTTCTTGAATATTGGCAGCTGGCCCAACAATCCCAACACTACTGTACACTTTTTGCTACGTATGAAAAATAAACCCCAATTGGTTAAGCCACTATTAGTCATACATTCCATTATTTATAGCTATCATCCCTAAAGATACACGACAATGATCAATATGGGGGCGAGGATGTAAGCCCATCAACCGCTGACTTATTCATTCCATTCTCCATTCTGCCACTAGAAATGGAATTTTTTGGCTCTGAAGTACTCAACATACCTAAGAAATATCTTCACTTCCATCTAGTAATGTTCATCAAAGGGAAGTGGCTTGAGGAATTTGCCTCAATTCTGAAGCAAAGGAATTGGATGTGGTTTGAATCTAACCAATGTCTCATAACTGACCCGAGTAAGGGTGCCTTTAGAACCTTATACTCAAAGTGTGGTCCACCCACCACCAGCAGCAGCATCACCTTGGTGACAGAAGCCAAATTTCTGCCCCAATCCCAGTCATGGGAATCAAAATCTGCATGTTATCAAGATCCCCAGGAGATTCATATGCTCACTGAAGACTGAGAAGTAGAGTACTGGCTCAATGGTTCCCAAGACTGAGGGTTAGAATCACCCGGAAATCTACAACCAAATATACAAAGCAAAAAAACTGAGTCCCAGACCTCACCCCAGACCTGCTGAATCAAAATTCCGCTTCGGTAGGAACCAGAAGCTGCATGACTAGTTCTTGATACTATTTTGTTCAGGGACCTTTTTGAGAAATTCATTAAAGCTGTACTCTTTCTTGCAGAGAACTGAATGACTACATATATGCATTCTACTTCCAATTTCAGGAATTCAGTGAAGTCCACCCAGAGTCTTCCTAGGACATGTGAACTGCAAAAAAAAAAGGAAATCTCTTTACATGTCCAGGCAGTTACAGAAGTGCAAGAAGTGCATTTAGGATCCTAATAAGAAGAGGCAGCCTTGCTCCTGTCAGCTGGACCAGCCCGGTTAGTTCTCACCTGAAGATGGTTTATGTAACCAGCAAGAGCCCAAGGTCACCATTCAGTTAGCAGCTTCTGCAGCGAGCACAGCTTTGTGCTGCCTGGGCTTTCCCATCACTGCAGATTACAGAGCTTTTCATTTCATTTTCACCCAATTAACCTAATTCACATGGAGGATGACTTCCTGCTCAACCACGGCCCATGAGGATGCCATAGAGGCAGGTGCCTTGTTCAATTAAGAGGAGAGTTTGAAAAACACATGCACAACACACTCTTCAAAACAAGGTCTTCAACAGGCAGGGGCAGAGCGCCTCAGCCTCCCCCAGCCAACTGGCAGCGCCATCTCCCTCCACCCACACATTTCTACTGCCACCCTTATTTCCGCATTTTCTCATGTAATTGATTACCGGTTTTTTCAGACCTCAGGCTCCTGGAGGCAAATGATGACTTTTCATCACTCATCATTTATATAGTATATAGTAGTATATATCTAGACCTGGTAAAAGTAGGCACTGAAAAGATGATGATTGGGTGGATGGGTAAATAGAGAGATGGAAAGATGGAGGTGCTGATCTTTAAGTATAGTAAAATGAAAAGAACAGGAAGAGTCTAGAAAACTCAAAGACAGGCTCTCCTTTGCTCCAGATAGCCATGAAGTCTCAGTCAATGCATTTAGCCTTGAGTCTTGGTTTAATCCCCTGCTTCATGGATCACTGCCTTGTCATGGCAAAGGAGCTTGCTATGAACCATGCAGTGCAGGACCACCCAAGACGGACGGGTCATAGTGGAGAGTTCTGACAAAACGTGGCCCACTGGAGGAGGGAACGGCAAACCACTCCAGTATTCTTGCCACGAGAATCCCATGAACAGTATACAAAGGCAGAAAGATATGACACCAGAAGATGAGCTCCCCAGGTCGGAAGGTATACAGCATGCTACTGGGGAAGAGAGGAGGGCAATTACTAATGGCTCCAGGCTTGGGTGAACTCCAGGAGATAGTGAGGGACAGGGAGGCCTGGGGTGCTGCCATCCATGGGGTCGCAAACAGTCGGACACAATTAGCAACTGAACAACAACATCTTGGTTTACCCTCTACAAGATGGATGGAGTCACTAAGAACACACAACTGGATTTCTGTTTACTGTGACAACTGAATTAGAGAATACATGTAAACACGTTTTGGAGAGAGCAGCCCTCAGACTAGGACGTAGAAAGGGATGGGTCCCAAACTCTAGCAGAGCTGGGCTCCAGGTCTGGCTTTACCATTGCCGGGTATTTGACCTTGGGCAAGCAGTCTTAAACTCTCTGCGCTTGCTTCCTGTTTTGAGTAATGAGGATGGCAGTGATGCCCTCCCTGGGGCTCTGAAGGAGGCACTAAGACGTGGGCAGACTGCGGTGCTGGCCAAACACACATCCCCATCACTTAAGCCCCATCACTTTATGCCACGTTGCTGGATGGCATCTATGGTCTTGGAGTTGCCAATGAGATGCCAGTGGGATGTGGTTGGATAAGAAAAATTGCCATTTCAATAAATGTGATCAAGTTGTGTGGGAAAGCATAATCCAACAAGCAGATCTTTAATTAGAGGTGGGGAGGGAACAGGCTGTGCTAGAAGAATTCTCACCATGCAGGACTCACAGCTCAGCACTCTACAAAACATAAAGCTTTCAAAGCCAAGTTTCACAATTTTCCACCACATGAGCAAACTTCATTTGCCTCGATGAGGCAATAACTTCACGCTTTTATGTATTTCCCTTTTCTCCCCTTTGCCTGGCCTCCTCACTCACCCACTGCTTTCTTCACAGCCCCCTGCTTCATTCTGTTTCCCTCCCAGCCCCCGAGGTGGCCAAGCTGCTCAGCGATTTGGGGCCGGAGTCCTGGGTTCAAATCCGCGTGCATGACCTCCCATTTCAGTTCACCTCCCCGGACCTCAGTTCCCTTCATATCCAGGATCATCCACTCAGCCTCAGGGGCGGGGGCTGCTGTCAGCGGTTAGCAAAATATCACAGCTGCTATGGGGGGTGCTGGCAGACCATAGTTTCTCTCCTCTGTGTGTGTGTGTGTGTGTGTGTGTGTGTACACAGGGATCCAGCTAGAAGAAGCTCCAGTGGATCTGATTCATTTGCTCAGGAAGAAGGGGAAGTGAGAAATCCCCAGACTCAAACCAGTCTTGGATGGAAGCTCTTTGCTGCAAAAGCCTATAGAAACATCCTGGTATTTTACAAGCCTCTGGCGCCTTCCACCAGGGCTGGGAGGCTGATTCGGCCGGAAGGGCTAGCAGATCTCCTCTTGACTGCCCTGGGATTCTGCCTCTCTCTCTGCCCAGCTTCTGTCTGTCCACAGGCAGTTAGGCATCAGCCCAGGAAGGGATATTCTTGGCTCAGAATGATCCTCCCCAAACACCCAACTCAAGAACCCAGACCATGGGCAAGCTTGTGTTTAGGAAGAGCTCTCACAGCAGAAGAGCAGCGAGGAGGCTTGTGAAGGGGCAAGCCTGCGAAGCCCTGTTCTGTGGGACAGTGGTCAGCTGCCCATCCACATTGCCTGAGTTCCCGTCATCCCGGCGCGGCACTCGTCAAGACCAGGCTCACACGTATGCGGCTCTGGGAAGTGCCTGCTATCGTCTCCAGCCCCATCAGTTCTCGCAACAGGGAGAGGAGGAGAAACTGCTAAGTAGCCCTGGGAGCCTGAGCTGCTCAGTTCTCCACCTACTACACGCTGGGCTCTTTCGTAGGCACCTCAAGTCACCTCCAGTGTCCTTTCCACTCCCCAGGACATGTCAGACACCCGCATCCTATAATTTTTCAGACTTTCCACCCAAGTTTCTGGTGGCTGCAAGGCCCAGCTTGAAGGACAAGCGGAAGAAGGCACAAGGTGCCACACAGCAGAATACGCACGCTGGGGGGTGAATCGGGGCTTTCCTTCTGCACAGTCACGGGGCAGGAAGACCCAGCCTTCGCCTGTAGTAGCGCTGACCACGGCTCCGGAAGTCACCCCTGAGCAGAGTGGGGCACAGAAAGTCCGATCAGTGCCTGGAATACCCCAAAGTTCCGGAGTTCACAAGCTGTCAAGTCTGTAGCCTCCGGCCTACAAAATACTCTTCACACAGCCAACTTGGGCCAAACTAGCACCTCTCAAAGGCTGCACTTATAGCAGGGCAGAATGACGGACTGAGCAAATGTGGTTTGGACCTATAGGCTAAGACTCCAATGGTAAATAACAAGCCGGGGGGAGAAAACAATTTATCAGTAGAATGATAGGAAGCCCATGGGTAAAACCAGAACTGCACTTTCTCACCGTGCAGAGTGGATGTGAAATTTCCCCCCATTTCTCTGTAAATAAGGGGCTGGCGCTATCGGTGAAATAATTTACAACCCAGTGTGTTCCATTGTAAATGGCTGCTCTGTTTACCGGCTGTAAAAACATCTCTGAACACACTGACCTTCAGCAGGTGAGCCCTGGAGTTTATAGCACTGAGGAATTGTTTTACTGCTCTCGCGCTGGCCACGGTCATGCTGGACACCTGTTAGGGGTCAGAGGTGGGTGACATGGGCCTCCAGAATCTCAGAAAGACAAAACCCACAGAGGAGCAAGATGCCCTCACGCAAACCAACCAGATAAAACAAACCACCGGTGCCCGGCCAGAGCCTGGCCATGGGCAGGCATCCAAGTCCAGCATGAGCCAGTTAAACTGACCTAAGTGGGAATTCCCTGGTGATCCACGGGTTAGGACATGGCACATTCACTGCTAAGGGCCCAGGTTCAATCCCTGGTCGGGAAACTGAGATCCCACAGGGCACGTGGCATGGCCAAATAAACAAGTAAATAAATAGACAGACCTAGGCTAAGGAGTGTGGCCTGGTGGGCACGGCTAGAGTTGGAAGATCCTGTCAAAGGTTTCCCAGGTGGTGCTGGTGGTAAAGAACCCACCTACCAATTCAGGAAATGCAAAAGAGATGTGGGTTCAATCCCTGGGTCGCAAAGATCCCCTGGAGGAGGGCATGACCACCCACTCTAGTATTCTTGCTTGGAGGATCCCATGGAGAGAGGAACCTGATGGGTTGCAGTCCATAGGGTTGCAAAGAATCTGACAGAACTAAAGCAGCTTAGCACGCAGGCATGTCAGAGGTCAAGAGAATGGAATCCTAGACAAGTCCTGAGGGAATGCCATGGGCCAAGCTGGGATAATCTAAGTAAATTGATAATTATGAGGAGCAGGAGCAAAAGAAAGCTTAAAGGTGGTGTATTAGGGTTTCCAGAGAAATAGAGCCAATAGGATGTGTGTGTGTGTGTGTGTGTGTGTGTGTGTGTGTGTGTGTGTATACACCGCCAGGCTCCTCTGTCCATGGAATTTCCTATCACAGGGGATCTTCCTGACCCAGGGTTTGAACCCACATCTCTTGCGTCTCCTGCATTAGCAGGTGGATTCTTTACCACTGAGCCACTTCAGAAGCCCATATATGTATATAATGATATTTATAAAAGGAGATTTATCCTAGGAATTGGGTCATGAAGTTATGGAGGCCGAAAGTTCCACAATCTGCCGCCAGCAAACCAGATAACCTCTGTCAGAGGTGCTGAATGCCTGACACCCGGGAACACTGAGGTCCAAGGGCAGAAGATGGATGCTTTAGCTTAGGTAGAGAAAGAACTTGTCCCTCCCCCTGCCCCCGCCATTTTGTTCTGTTCAGGCCCCAGGGGATTGGGTGATGCTCACCAGCACTGATGAGGATGACCTTTACTCAGGCTACCCATTCAAATGCTCAGCTCTCCTAAAGACACCCTCACAGATACACCCAGAAATCAGGCATTACCAGGCATCTGGGCATCCCTTAGCCTAGTCAAGTTGACACATCAAATTAACCATCACAGATAGGGGAATTCCCTGGTGGTCCAGCGGTTAGGACGCTACCCTTCCACTGCAGGGGGCACAGGTTCGACCCCTAGTTGGAGAACTAAGATCTCACAAGATGCATGGTGCAGTCAAAAAAAAACAGAAAAACCATCACAGATGGGAACTACAGCCTGACAGTGAATGAATCTAGATTAGACGCCAACTGAGAAAAGTTTTAGAAAGTATTTATGAGTCAAAGAAGCAGATATGATGCATGGGTGAACTGAACTGACAGAAAAGAGCAGGTTCAGGGCAAATAAATATACGTTTTCTTCTTGACCTTTAAACTTGCTCTGAGAAGGTTTCCTTTTTGCCTATCAATGCCTCCATATGGAGATTTCAGAGGGGCCTCAATGTGGAGCTCACATCCCCAGAACCAATAGCCAGACTCCGGGAAGGTGACAAGTACCAGCCTCAGCTGGGCGGATATTCTTGAAGTCTTCACCAGAAAGCTAAGGCAACATTTGGCCAAACCTCTAGAGTTTCACACCATGTTGTCAGGCACAGACCCTTTGAGAACAGATAGATTATACCAGAGACTGAAGACGGCCCAGCTAAAAGCACATTGAAGGGTTCCGAGCCCTTAAAGGCGGTGATGCAACCGAGGACTGTGTACGGTTTGTCCACATGAAGAGTCCTGGAAGAAGTCTTCCCACTCCACAAGCATCCTGGCCAAATGAGGAAGAGTTGAAAGGGTTGGCTTGCAGTTGCCCAATACTCCGGGCCTCTGGGGAGAAAGAAGGCGGAAGCGGGCCATTGTGTCCAGACCAAGTTATAAAGCTAGCGGCTCCCATTCCTGGTGTTTTTAATACTGTGCCTTTGAAGGGAATTTTCATTTTTTAATTGAAAAACAAAAATTATGGTTGATGACCTGCCAGTTCTTCACACATGCAACTATCATCGAAAGCCAGAGGCCTCCAGCTTTCTGTAAATAAACAGGTAGAACAATGTCTGAGAAGACTTGCAGCTTGAGGTTGGTGGGGTTGACGGGGAGTCCTTCATTCCGGCTCTCCCGGTATGCATATCACATGTGCACTCATGTGCATGAGCATACACAGACACACACACATGCACACACTTACACACATGTGACTCCTCAAGCAAGGCTTCTGCACCATCATAACCCAGCAGTGAGCACTGGGGCTAGGCTAGTATGGCGACATAACTAATTGGCAAATAAATTATTTAATAAATAAAGGTATAAATGAGAGCTAGAAAACAGACTATGAGGAAGAGGGAGAGGAGAGAATACCAAGCAGATGTAGGTTGAAATCTTCTACCCAGAGTGCTCGGCAGTCTATTGGCAAGAGCAAAATTGCATAACACTTTCAAGACTACAAAGCCCCTCCACAGCCCACATCTCTCAATTCTCATCCCCCTGCAAGAGGTAAGGTCTTTGTGCTGATGTTATAGAAGAGGAAGCTAAAGTCCAGGAAGGTCTGCCGGTTTGTCCGAGGTGGAAAAGAACAGAGCAAGGAACTGAAACTTCTGAAGTCAAAGCTCTGGTGGCCCCTGGTCTTCAGGCTCGGAACCCCTGGATTAAATCTACACAGTGTTAAGCCTGTGACTCCATCACAGTCTAGGAAGACAGGAGAAACTAACAATGTCCATCTATTCACTCATTCCTTTGCTCAACGCTTTTGTAATGGGCACTTGATATATTCCAGGTTGTTTGAGGAGCTAGAGTCACAATAAATAGGATGGTCCCTGTCCTCCCCAAAGACCAAAGGGTGAAAAAGATAAACAAGATAATTAGAGACTGGGAGGAGTACCGTTAAAGAGAGAAACAAGGTGATGGAATAGAAAGTAATTGTGGGACTTCCCTGGTGGTCCAGTGGTTAAGACTCTGCCTTGCAATGAGGGGACACAGGTTCAATTCCTGGTCAGGGAACTAAGATCACACGTGCCAAGGGCCGGCTAAGCCCCTGCATCACAACTACTGAGCCTGCACACTCTGTAAGATCCCACATGTCACAACTAAGACCCAGCAGAGCCAAAATAAATAATAAATATATAATATTTTAAAGCTAAAGAAGGTATATTCTATTTTTTTTAAAAGAAAAGAAAAAAGTAATTGTGGGAGTCCATTTGGATGGGTAGCTCTAGAAGCTTCGGAGAAATGTTCATATGAACCAAGAGCTAAAGGGTGAGAATGAGCCAGTCTTGCTGAGAGCATTCCCGGCAGAGGGAGGGAGCATGTGTCAAGGGCTGGAGGCAGTAACGAGTCCGTAGAGTCCTAGATGAGGAAGGAGGCCAATGTGACAGGAATATGACTCAGGAAAAAGAGTCTTCCATGGATGTAAATGTCAGTATAGACTTGGATATTGATGGAGACCATTTGGTTTTGCCTGCCCAACTTCCCACTCCCTTCTTCTGGCTTCAGAATATCATTTTCCTTTGAATAATTATTCTTCCACTATTCTCATGCCATGAGGTTGGGTGGGTTGACCCTGCTCCCAGCACCAGAAGTGAGCAGGAAAAGCATGCTTGGATCATGGTTCCCTGCCTCCATCTACCCCGCATCATCCCACCAACTATCCCACCCATCTACCCCACCAGCCTGGACACCACGTTACTCACCTAGGCCAATAAACAAGACTTCCGCCAGAACTTCTGGTAAAGATGTAAGCATGAGTTGTGACTGGGGACCATCACACCACAACAGGAGGACATGCCTTAGAATAAACCACCCCAGAGCACAGCAGAGCTGAGAACGAGTCCTGCAGCTATTGTCTGAGCCCCAGAATCCAGCTGTACCTAAATATTTTGCCTATGTGAGTCATTAGATCCATTTTTTTTCTCAACCAAGTTTGAGACAGAGTTTCTCCAACTTACAACTCATGCATGATCCACCCTTACACAGCCATGCTGACTGCCAGGTGGCAAACTAACCAAGAAGGGACAAAGTAGACCCCTCGGGAGGCCATCTGGGCATCAGGAGAGCAGGATCCAAACTTCCACCCAACAGCATCCAGATTTTTGGAGCAATTGATTACACTGAAATGTTTGGCCATCTGTATACTGCATCCCGCTCACAGGTCAGGTTCACCCGATGGATAGAGGCACCCACACTTCACGTGTGTTCCCTCCATCAGCCTGGATCACTCTCATATTCTAGGTCTCAGTTCAAAGGACCCTTTCTCAGACTGGCGTCTACCCAAGTGGATGCTACCACTTCTTTATTTAAAAAATAAATATTTATTTATTTATTTTGGCTGTACCAGGTCTTAGTTGCAGCACGGAAACTCTTAGTTTCAGCATGTGGGAGCTAGTTCCCTGACCAGGGATCGAACCTGGGTTCCCTGCATTGGGAGCACAGAGTCTTAGCTGCTGGACCACCCGGGAAGTCCCCTCACTGGTTCTTTTCCATCCCATCAGTTGGCTCATGGGTTCACAGCATATCGCCGTGGTCCATAATTATCTTGCTTACTTATTTGTTTGTCCCTTTGGTCTGTCTCTCCCAGGGGAATGAAGGCAAGCTTGAGGAAGACAGGGACATGTCTCTGCTATTCAGCTCCCCTAGCTATTGCATCTCTTGCGCCTAAACACAGTCGGAATACAGCAGGTGCTCAATAAATACAGTCTGTCCACCCTTTGACCCCAGACCTACTCTCCTGACAATTATTCCAAAAAGGCTACTCAAAAGAAAACCATTTAATAGAAACACAGATAGTCCTTGCAAACAAAACTGTTTCAAAATCAAGGTCCTTAGGTGAATAATGCCATAGCCACAAAGTGGTTACTGCAGTCTGAGAGAATTCAAAAGATTTAGAAAAATGTCCTCAAATAATATCAAGTGATAAAGGAAGGACTAAAACATTATCTGGATTGTGCTTGTATTTATTTATTATTTGTGTGTGTGTGTGTGTGTGCTTGTATTTAAAGACAAACACCTACCAGTAATCAAAATCTAAACACATGTGGATAAGTACAGGAAGGGAGGGGAGGTCCAAAAATAAACAGCTGATGTGGAGGGTGTGTGGATCCAGGTCTTTTTTTTTTTTAACAGTACTGTTTATCTCCTTGCAAGTGGATTTAACAGTAAATGGGCAACATGGAATTGTGCAAAACGATCAGATTCAGGATAAAATTACAGCCCCATGTAAGACATGGGGCTGTAGGAATAGTGTCAACCACAGAACTCTTGTGAAGTTTACATGGGATCCTGGATTTAGAAGTACCCAGTCCAGGTCTGGTATAAATGTTTGTTCCATAAAATTTAGTAATAAAAGAACTACAATAAAAGCATAATGCTGATAAGCATCATTATCTGAAGGTAGGAGGATGGGCTCCACTCCTACCTGTGTGACCTTGGGGAAAATATTTAACATCTAGAAGCCTCCCTGTCCCCAGGTGTAAAAGGAGATGATGACAGTATCTACCTCGTCCAGTTCTTTTGAAGCTTCCTTGGATCTGGCAAGAACCCAGAAGAGATCACCACCATCACCGTCAGCACTGAGCAGTAAGAGTCGTGGGGAACAAAGTTTCAATCAGGCCTCTATTATTCCGTTCCTTGATCTAGCCGAGGCCCGCAATCCCTTTACTGTTGTTAACTGGGTGCAGAGTAAAAGGCTTCAATGGACACAGACGTGTAGAAAGAAATGAATCACTGACCCTTCAAGAGAGGGGATTTTTTTTTTATATTATTCCTATGTCACATCAAAAGGGTACTTGACTCTTGTAAAATGCTTTGCAATCACTTATTCACTGCTCTCTTGGAGTCAAGTGGGGGAAGCCTAAGTCATCTGCCCTCTCTTCTGCAGGCCTGCTTTACTCCTGAGCTCTGAGATCAGGCGAAGAAGCAGATGCTGTCCATGCCCAAGAGGAGCTGTCTCCCAAGATACAGAGACACATTAGGAACCACTGAAGGGGCAGGACCGCTTTGCACACGGTCTATCACTCTCTTGAGAAGCAGACAGAGAACTAATCCATCCCGTGTGCCAATGATTCGTCCTCTTAGCGTTGCTCCTAGCTGTCTCTGGCTTTCCCTGTCCTCATCCCAAGCACCTTAGAGCAGTCTCTGGGCCTCCCTGACCTCGTTGGAGGAACAGGTTTACAGTCAAACTGCATCTCTATTTAAATTCTAGCTCCGCCTCTTCCTAGCCGTGACTCTGGGCAAGTTATTTCAACTCCCCAAGGCCGTTCTCTGCTGAGACTATTACAAGGATTAAATAAGATTTGGGGATGATGCCTAGCACAAGTTCTGGACATAGAATGTGTTCGAAAAGTGACAGTTATTAGTAGCAGCAGTAGCAGTAGTACAAAGACTCGAGAGAGGATATCAGAAGCCAGTTAGGAAGTCATTAAAAATGAGAGGACAAAAGAAAGGAAGGGAGAGAAGGGCGGGGGAGGTGGGGAATGTGACCACAAGCTTCCCCAGCATAAACCCAGCCGGTCAACCCCCTTCATTTGCAGGATGAAGTCCATTCTCTTGACATGCCCCACATGAGGGGCTCCAGGGTCCAACCTGAGCCTTCCTCCCAGGATCCCCTCTTGCTGCTCTCAGCACTTGGACACTCTGCTCCAGCTGCACTGAGCCCCTGGATGCTCTTCCAAAGCATCATGATCTCTCATGGCTGGGCTAGGGGGCCTCATCTCTTGTTCCCTCAGAGCCTGTATATAGCGCTCAGGAGACACTTAGACACTAAGCTTTCGGGGGACGCCTAGCTGTCAGTCTACCCGATGAGTTCCTTGAGTCCCCTCTTGCAGACTCTCATCTGATTGATTTCCCTCTCCCATGTATCTCTCACTGAGCTCAGCCTGCCTTGGATTGAATGGATATATGACAAACTGCGCACTGTGCAGCAGAAACAATTCTGGTGGCTTCTCTGGTGGCTCAGAGGTAAAGAATCCGTCTCCTGCAATGCAGCAGACGCCAGAGATGCAGGTTCAATCTCTGGGTAGGGAAGATCCCTAGAGGAGGAAATGGCAACCCACTCCAGTATTCTTGCCTGGGAAATCCCATGGACAGAGGAGCCTGGCGGGCTACAGTCCATGAGGTCACAAAGAGTTGGACGTGACTGAGCGACTGAATACACACACAAGGAGAGAGTAAACAATTGTCAAGGAGACCCCGGTTCAACTGCTGGGTCAGGAAGACCCCCGGAGGAGGGATAGGCCACCCACTCCAGTATTCTTGGGCTTTCCTGGTGGCTCAGCTGGTAAAGAATCCACCTGCAATGCGGGAAATCTGGGTTCAATCCCTGGGTTGGAAAGATCCCCTGGAGAAGAGAAAGGCTACCCACTCCAGTATTCTGGCCTGGAGAATTCCACGGACTGTATAGTCCATATGGTAGCAAAGAGCGGGACACGACCAATCAACTTTCACTCACTCACTTGAGCAAAGGCTCTGCATTTACCAAGGAGCCTTGTTCCTTACAACTGGCCCCAGCTCTGCCCAACAGGGTGAATCAGGTCATCTGCCTTCCACCCTCGTGGGTTCCCACAAGGAGCACGCACAGGCCTCAAGTCACTGCTCTACCCTGCTGATTTTCTTCACCTGAGCTTGAAGGAAAGCAGAATGAACAGCATGTCTGCACATGCTAAAGGTCAGAATCACCACTCCCCATGCTCCAGAGGTCCTTCAATCACTTTTTTCTTTTTCCCAGCCACTCTTTCTGGGGCTCAGGGACAGAGGAAGGGGATGAAAAAGAAGGAAAGTGAAAGTGAAAGTCGCTCAGTTGTGTCCAGCTCTTTGCAACACAATGGACTATACTGTCCTTGGAATTCTCTAGGCCAGAATAATGGAGTGAGTAGCCTTTCCCTTCTCCAGGGGATCTTCCCAACCCAGGTATCGAACCCAGGTCTCCCGCATTGCAGGTGGATTCTTTACCAGCTGAGCCACCAGGAAAGCCCAAGAATACTGGAGTGGGTAGCCTATTCCTTCTCCAGCGGATCTTCCCAACCCAGGAATCAAACCGGGGTCTCCAGCATTGAAGGAGGATTCTTTACCAACTGAGCTATCAGAGAAAGAAGGACCAGATATTAAAGGGGCACGCCTCTGAGAAGCAAAAACACAAGTTCTAGAGAGTTGGAATCGAAGACCCGTGTCCTGAGAATTACACTATCACAAGAATGCTATTCGCTAGCTCATGACAAAAAAGCAGATTTATTCCCCCAATTCACATCTTCATTTCTCCCCAGAAATTGATCACAAGCTCAAATCCTTCAGGGCTTGATATGATTATCCCTATCCACCTGCAAAGAAAGATATTTTCCTGAAGATTAGATTTATTGTTATCTTCTATAAATACAGTGCTTTGCAGATAATGAGGTAGGAGCCAGTTAAAGTACACTAGAACATGTACAGCAGAACTGAAGATTATCACCACTGTTCCTGGGCTGGGTCATAAAGCTGAACAGATGCCCAAATGAACGCCAATAATCACTATGCATAAATGATCATATATGCCTATTTTATACCTCAATGTAAATGTTTTTTTTAACTATGTAAAGGACAAGATGTGGCCGTTAACATTTCCCACTGTGACCAACTCAGTGGACATATCTATTGAAAGCAATGCCATATAAACCTAGATTTTCTAATGACAGTTGGAATAAATCTCTCCTTCCCTGACACATCTCAGAAGACTTGAAAATACTGATGTGACACATGTGTGGTTGCTGAGGTTTTGAGATTCCTATAAGGGAGTTTGTGCATATAGAGCAGCCACAGTGTTGGTCAATTAGAACATGACTCCTCAGAGTCATGCCTCAGAGGCAGCCTCCCCACCACCCATTGTGTTCCCAGGGGCTGGCATATGGGAGGGAGGTGACAGGTTCGGATGAATGAATGAATGAATGAGTAGGTGGAGTAGACCATTTCAAACATGAGCCTGCTTATCTCTAGGATTCACTGTGAAAACGTAAAGTTGAATTTTAAAAACATATCCTTTCCTGTCCCTAATCCTAGGGTTGCCCCTACACCCATTGGTCAAGCAGTCACAGTTTAAAGAACATATATTAATTAGGGTGTTTTCAACAGCAAACGATAAGCCACCCAATTTAAAGTGGCTTAAAGAATTAGAACAAGTATGGGCATCCCTGGTGGCTCAGTGGTAAAGAATCCACCCACAGTACAGGGCACATGGGTTCATTCCCTGGGTTGGGAAGATGCCCTGGAGAAAGAAATGGCAACCCGCTCCAGTACTCTTGCCTGGGAAATCTCATGGATAGAGGAGCCTGGTGAGCTAAAGTCCATGGGATCGCAAAGAGTTGGACAAGACTTACTGACTAAACAACAAATGATCTCAAATACACCAACTACTGGGGCTTCAAAGGTTGTTACAGAAGAGGCCCTTCCCACCCCCACACACTATTAAGCATGAGTGCCCATTAAAGTAAGTTTTCAGTTTCATTATCCAAAGGTAGAGAATCTTATTGAACTCAGAGTAACCACAGTTACTCAGAGTAACCACACAAGGCAGGTGTAGATCAGAGCATGTGTCTTAGTGAGGCTCCCCTGAACTTACACAGCGGTGTCACTGACTTTTCTTATTCATGGCTTGTGTCACTAGACTAGAGGAATTTACATCTATGGCTTCTGTTCCAAGGGCGTATTCAAACCAATCACGAGTGAGTCCATTTCCTCACCTGCAGAAGAAAGCAGCATGTGCTCAGGAGTCCTCAAACATCACTCTGCCTTCAGTATCACAGGACACCAGAAAACCCATTTTCTCCTATTTTATTTGGGAATTTTGATACAGAATACTAGCCCACTGAAGGCAAACCCATTTTTTCCAGTTGAGAGAACATGAAGATGAAAGGCACAGGGTGAGTTTGAGGTTGATTTGACAACTTCATCAAGGATCCAGAATTTTCCCACGTCGAGTACATCAACTTTGTTCCTAGACGGACTCCCTTCATGGTCACAAAATGGATGCCAGGCACCACAGGAACAGAGAAATATCCAGAGAACAGAGACTGAATCTTCTAGTTTCCCCTTTTGAAGAGTTGAAGAAACCTTTCCAGGGAGCCTCCAGCAGCTCCCCCTTTATTCTATCTCTTAGGCCATAGTAGATGATACACCTGCCCTAAAATCCATTGCTGAAGAAGCAAAGGGTGATTATGGCAACTACGTAAATGAATGACGATTCACGTGAGGTAGATACCTTCCACTACCAAACTGAGATCCTGTTAGAAAGGGGGAGTAGGCAAAGTCCGGGCAAGCAATAGGACCTGTACAAAAGGTTCCCCATGAACTGGGGCCTTTCCGATTTGAAGCTGCCTGGGTTCTAGGCACCTCTTCAGGCAGGGAGGCTACGGCAGGGAAGGGCTTAGGCACTTGGGTCACCCATGTTGTCTGCTTCTGGCTCCTCTAAGGGCCTCAGCCAAGTCTGTGGTGGAGAGTGGAGGGGAGCGCTGGTGTGACGATTTCTGGCAGTGTGGCCACTACCGGTTGTTCACCTGTTTACACCACTTCCCCAGGCTTCCGCATCTCACAGGATATGTTAGGAAAAAATATAGTCAGGGTACAAGAGCAAAGGGAGCCACTTTATTGTACCTCCGGGACACACGGCACTTTTTTACACACCGAATCATTTAATTCTCACAGTAACTGCCAGCTAAGCTGTCACCAGCACTCTGTCATAAATGAGGAAGCTGAGGCATTATTAAACAGCTGCCAACATCCCACAGCTAGAAAGCGGCAGAGCCAGGCCTCAAGCCGCCTGACTCTAAAACCTGCAGCCTCTGAGTGCAGGCGTGTTACCCTCCAGTGGGGGACGGAGTACCACGCCGCCAATGATGAGAAAGAGACACACACAGAAACTGTGAAGTCAGTGTAGGAACATTGCCTGAAAAGCTGAAGGAAGAGTTAACAATGTTCAGGAACCCAGAGTTGGCATCACATTATGACCCCATAAATAGATCATACACACACAAGGGCCAACAAGGCACCCTGCACCCCCAAAGCCGCATCCATGGGTCATCACGAGTGGATTTCATAAGACCCCCTAAACCAGTGTCACTCAGAGAATGGTCCACGGACCCACGATGGGTCATAAACTGTTTGTTTCCAACTCAAGATAAATACAGAAAGGAAAGCGAGTAGAAACCTTTATAATGCTTTGACACAGCTGTGATGCTGAAGCCTATAATTAACAGACTCTCATGGAACGGGGTCTGTTTGAGTACTGAACGCAGGTTGCATCTCCCACAGGCTACATTCTAGCACTGGCGTGTGATGAATTTTTTAAGCGTTTACTGAAAGTAAATCAATAAATTTTTTTAAACTCCACTTCTTTACCACAGACCACTGGAAAAGCACCGCCCTAATGTTCTCTGGGTAGACATAATTACTCCCATTTTACAGGCGAAAATAATGAAACTCAAAGAGACTGAGTCACTTGCCCAAGGTCAACACCAAGAAGCAGGAAAGACAAACTCTCTCATTCAACCAACAAATGAGAACCATGAGATCTCTCAGCTCCTAACAACAGAAAGAGTGTTGGCAAAAGGAGCTGTTAAAAGGTAAAAAGGTGGGGGCTTATTTAAAAAAAAAAATTTCCTCTACCTCTTCCTTTGCCAAAAGTCCAGCTAAGATGCCTCAGGGAAGAACTGTCTATAGAACAAAAGGGAAATGAATGGCTTCATTCCTGACAAAGACCAGTCTTTTGCATCCCGATGTACAGATGGGCTTACTAATTGTTACCGCAATTGCACTTCCACACATCAGGAAGGACTCCTGAAAATCTTCCCAAGCTGGCTCTAGAACTCACCAGCCCCATTACTGACCCTAGGACCAATCTGACTTGGCCCTTCCTAGAATGTTCTACCATGACCTCTTCCTGGTCCCTAATTGGAAAAACTCTGCTCTGCCTGAAAGCATTTTTTAAAATAGATTATTGTTAAAGCAACACTCTGGGTTTCAAGAACTAGAAGCCTTCAAGGTCATTTTCCTTTTTTATATCTTTTAACTATTAATTTTTACAGATACTATATTTATTGAAAAAAAATTCACATATCAGGTAAACTTGTGTAGTTCAAACCTGTGTTGTTCAAGGATCAAATGTATTTGTGTGTATGTATAATATATATAATATACTTTTATTTATAGATCAATAAAATTAAATCTCTATTTATATATATATATTTGCTCTTGTTAAAAACTCTCAATTCCTATTTTCTTGAGTATTTTTATCTTCCATGAATGTTGTTTTTATTGAAGACCTTTTCAGCATCTATCAAATTCTCTTAGATTTTAAAATATTTTTTCTCATGGATTTTTTTTTTATTAAAGTATAGTTGATGTACAGTGTTTCAGGCGTACAGCAAAGTGATTCAATACTCCCTGATAGCTCAGTCGGTAAAGATCCGCCTGTAATGCAGGAGACCCTGGTTCGATCCCTGGGTTGGGAAGATCCACTGGAGAAGGGATAGGCTACCCGCTCAGTGTTTGGGGGCTTCCCTTGTGGTTCAGCTGGTGAAGAATCCACCTGCAATGCAGGACACCTGGGTTCTATCCCTGGGTTGGGAAGATCCCCTGGAGAAGGGAAAGGCTACCCACTCCAGTTATCTGGCCAGGAGAATTCCATGGACTGTATAGCCCATGGGGTCGCAAAGAGTCAAACATGATTGAGCAACTTTCACTTCATTTTACTTCATAACATATATATAAATCAGATTGGTTTTCATTATTCAAATTCATTTTAAAAGAGGGTATAAATAGTGGGGCTGCTCAGAGGTCTCCTAAAGATACCCCAAGACAGGGGCAAAAGTAGAGGACCACACTGGGGACTGGAAAACTGTTGCCACCCAGGTACCTCTTGCTCCCTCTCTCGTGGAAACCACCAAGAGAAGGCAGAGTCCCAGGCTTCTTTCCACCTGTCTGCCCCAGTCTCCTTTTTCTCCCATGATCTCTGCTTATCTATTATTTTCCTGCCAATCAGAGTCCTCTCCCAATCTCAACTCTACCTTGTAACTTTGTAAATGCAGTACCAGTGCCAACCAGATTCATCTCTATTTCCAAGTCAAACTTCCTGGAGAAGGCAATGGCACCCCACTCCAGTACTCTTGCCTGGAAAATCCCATGGACGGAGGAGCCTGGTAGGCTGCAGTCCATGGGGTCACGAAGAGTCCAACATGACTGAGCGACTTCACTTTCACTTTTCACTTTCATGCATTGGAGAAGGAAATGGCAACCCACTCCAGTGTTCTTGACTGGAGAATCCCAGGGACGGTGGAGCCTGGTGGGCTGCCGTCTATGGGGTCGCACAGAGTCGGACACGACTGAAGCGACTTAGCAGCAGCAGCAGCAGCAGCAACTTCCTGGAAAAGGACTCTGGTTGGCTGAGCACATCTTTGTAAGCTGGGTTGCTAATCAGTGGTCACCGGCCTACCTGAGAATCAGCTGTCCTGGGATCCAAGGTCAATTTCTGATCTCAACAGCCATTGACAATAAAGGCCAGGTGTGTGATATGGAGAATGTCTGCTTCTGTGAAGGAAGCTTTAAGAAGACAAGCCAGCACTGCTAACATGGTCTATGTCGGAATAAATGAGAAAGAAATGCATTCCTATTCATCCTTCACATCCCAACGCTGGTGACACCTCCTCTGGGAGGTCTTCCATGATTTCTCCAGGTTGGCTTTTACTCCTTACGTTCTAGCAATTCAGTGTGAATCCCTCTATAGGAACACTCTCCTTGTTAACTAGAAACTGCTTTCCTGGGGCTCTGCCTTCTCCACCAGACAATGAGGACTCTAAAGATTTGGACCATAACCTGTGTTTCCTCAGTGTGCGGCATGGCGTCTGGTGCTGGGTGAAGAAGGAGCTCAATAAATGAGCTGGGAGTAAATGAATAAATGAACACCCGAGTCAGCACCTGACTGAAAGGCTAGACAGCAAATCATGCTATTCAACTCGACAAATTTAAGTCCCTCTGCGTCTACTCTAGATAAGGGGGTGAAGGAAGAGAGGAGGAATTAAGAGGTCGGGGGATTCTACCAGGACAGGTAAAAAGAAAAGAAGTGATTAAGAAGTAGGTAAACCGCTGGCTGTGTTGCACCATCTTATTTCCAGGCGCTTCATTTCAGGGTTGTTCGATTCCTTGAAATAGCACTTGAGAGCAAAGGATTAAGGCTTGGATTCAGCTTTCCCATCTATAAAATGGAGCTAACAGTAGCTGCTTTGATGGGTGGCTGAGAGGGTAAAAATGAGGCAACAGGTGAAAAGTGCCCAGCAGATGACCTGGGGGCAGGTATAAAGTGCTCCTGGGTTCTGGGAAGGGTTTTAGATCTGCTGGGCACATCCGGGCAGTCTCTTAATGGCAGATGCTAGCTTGTACGGGGATTCTCACACGGAAGCACTGAATCCTGATGAAATTGTTCTTCACCACAGGGCTTAGGGCACCGGGGAGCTGACAGCAGGGTGTGCTGCCCAATGACAGCAGGAGGCTGGCGCAGGCCAATAACAGTGTTACGATGTTAATCATTAAAATGCTCTGTCTGTTTTTGTCTGGGGACCAGTCATGTCGATCTTTGTTCTCCCTCTATTAAGATGAAAGGTGAGGTGGTACCAAAGGTGGCGACTCTAAGCTGAGCCAAGAGGGTGGCAGGCCTGCCTGGCCACCTGCAGGGCAAGGCTCTGTCTCCCTCAGTCCCCAGCATTCTTGGGGTCCTTGGAAAAGACAGCCGAGTAGGGAGGAAAGGGAGGGAAGGCAGGTTAGTTTCTCCTCCCAAGAGGCCCAGCTCCACCCAATCAAATGAGAGTCCTCCTTGGCTAGCTAGCAGAAGACAGTTAAAAAGCAAGAATCAAAAAATTTTAAATAATGTTAAAAATTAAAATAAATTTTACAATTTTTAATTTTAAAAGACAAAAAAAAATTTTTTTGTTAAAAAAAATTAAAAGCAGGGTGAAGATTTATACCCAGGAGAAGTGAACCATATCTTCACGCAGAAACTTGTACACAAACTTTCACAGCAGTATTATTCACAAGAGCCAAAATGTGGAAACAGGCCAAATGCCCATCGACCAATGCATGGATGATCAAAATATAGCATATCCACACGGTGAGGTATTATTCAACAATGAAAGGAATGGAATACTAACACTACAAAGGTGAAGTTTGAAAATATAACACCAAGTGCAAGAAGTCAGTCCCCTCTCCCCGCAAAACACTCCACATATGCTATGATTCCATTTATATGAAACGCCCAGAATCAGCCAATCTATAGAGAGAGAATGAAGATTAGACTTGCCAGGGCTAGGAGACAGGGGACTGGGGAGCAGACCCTAATGGGTACATTAGGGCCCTTGTCAGGCACCTGGTGATTGCTGCTCCCTAGAGGCTCTGCTGCGGCCTTCTCCTCTCTTTAAGGGCCTTCCAGCTGGCTCTGAGCCCTGTTTGGCACTGATCTGAGTCGGAAGCTTGGTGAAGGAAGAAAACATGAGCAAAGGCTTTAGACTCAAGCATATCTGGATTCCAGGCAAACTTACTTCTACTTCTTCCTGGCTAAGTGCCCTGGGGATGGGGCTTCTCACCTCTAAACTCCATTGTTACCCTTTCACAGAAGAGTAATCTGAGGCTCAGACAATTAAAGTCAAGTGCCCATACTGCTAGTTGATGGAAGAACCACTGGAAGACTTGGCTTCCACTGCAGGGGACACAGATTCATTTCCTGCTTGGGGAACTAAGATCCCACGTCACACAGAAGGCAGCCCCAAAATATAAATAAATAAACCCAATAAATCTGGCTTCCAGAGCTTGTGATCTTTACCACCACACACTACAACATCTCAAAACTCTGAAATTGGACAATAATGTCTGTGTAGTACATGTTTTGTGAGAGAACTGACAGAGCCAGTGTACATAAAGCATCTTGGTGCTTGAAATACAGCGTCCAACAAATGGCACCAAGCCTGCCACACTTACACCCCTGGCGTTCAAAGCACATTCTGCTGTTGGAAGGGTTTTTTTTTCAGACTTCCAGGTGAGGTGTGTCTGGGGAGAGATGGACAACACTAACTGTCCGGTATTCCCTGAAGTTCCCGTGGGGTCCTGGGACTCCCCCTACAGAACAGACCCAAGAGAGTTGACTCATGCTTTCAAGGGAAACTGCTGGCATCAACTTCAAGGGACCTGGACCTGACTAGAGCTCTGAGCTAGATGGGGCTTCAGTGGCTAAGAGGAGGAGTGGGGAGGGCTCCCAGGAGGTAAGCTGAGGGTCCAGTCCACTTGGCCCTATCAGCAACAATGGTTCTCAAAGTCAACCTGGAGGCAGAAGGAAACTTTCAGTGAGACGCTTTCAAAGGAGCCTAGAACCCCAGCTTGGAAGTGGATGAGAGGGTATGGCACTTAGTCAAAGGAGAGCTGTATTTCCCCCTTTGGGGAGCAGGAGTCAGGAAAGCAGCAGAGAGACATGGAAGGAGCCTAAAATCATTTCTAGCACTTACCAGGAAGGAACTTCTAACTGTTTCCAGACTCCATTTCTCCATTTTCAACATGAAGCAAATAACACTGACCTTACAGAGATCAGAGCACCAGATACATACAGCAAGTATCCAGCACGGGGCAGGCACATAATAATAATAAAATTTATTTGATAATTTATTTACTGTGCTAAACTTTACAGGTACATTTGATATTCTCATTGATTCCCCACAACCACTCTATGAGGGAGATCTCATTATTAGCCCCATCTCACAGACGAGGAAACTGACTTTTAAAGAGTTACAAGATTGCATGTTCAAGATCATACAACTAGGGAGCTGTCAAGCTGGGATTTGAAACTGGGCAGTGAGATCTCCGAGCCTCCATCTGAATTGGTTCCACTCTCCCTGCCTCTTCTCAAGCGATCACACAATCAACCCAACGCCAGTTCACAATGATGAGGTCATTCATGGTAACTTGGACAGTGTGGAGGAATGGCTGAGACCATTTATTGACTTCAGACAAGACCAGCTCCTCCTTTATGGAGGAGACGTAGTATTATCTCATCAAATCCTTGCAACAGTTCTGTGCAGTCGTTGTTCGGTTGCTAAGTCATGTCCAACTCTGTGACGCCATGGACTGCAGCACACGAGGCTTCCCTTGTCCTTCACTATCTCCCAGAGTTTGTTCAAACGCATGTCCATTGACTTGGTGATACCAGCTCTGTGAGAGATGTAATATATTAACTTCACTGTGCAGATGAGGAAACAGAGGCAGAGCAGTGAAGTGAATCATTCAAGGTTATGGTCAGGCAGTAAGAAGAGAAATGAGAGCCCACTTCAGCCTTAGGTTGGGTTTCAGGGAAAGAGTTGCTAGATAATAAGTTATCTCACCTCTGGGAGGCCAGGCAGCCTTGTGTCTACACAGGAAAACAAAAGTAGATAAATGCAGGAATTCACAGCCCTATAAAAAATGAATTAAGATAAAATACATGTACCCTTACTACTTAATGAGGGAGGTTTATGAACACAAATGCATGACAATGACTCAGAGGAGCATAATTATCTTATCATAAGTTAAAGGCAATCAATTTTCATTTCTAAGTAAACATCATATTTCCTTGATCCTAAAACACACCTTTTTTTTTTTTTTTTTTTTTGGTCATTTCTGAAGTTCAGGGATAGGCACGTTGAATTTGTGTCTTTCTTCCATCCTTTAAAATCTGGTATTGAATGGAACCTGGATCCGAGAACGGATGTTGCCTTAGAATTGAAGTTCCTGCTTCTTGCTTCTGTCCTAGGTAAAGGCCCCCCTCCCCCGCCTCTTCTCCTGTCTTCCTTTTCTTCTCTCAAGTCCAAAAAGGAAAAGTGGGCATCCTTTGTAAGGAATAAGAGGTAGCTAGAGGGATCATGGAAGAATTAAGTGGTTGGGGATAGCATAAATAGAAGTCTTCTCTCCCCCAGCCCAGGACTCCCCCTATACCCTGATCCATAATGCAAAGACATGGGAATGGTTGACTGAGCCTGGTTCCACCCATCCTAGGCCGGAGGAATGTGGTCAGTGGAGAGAGGGTCTTTGTGAATCCAGATGCTGCAGACCCCTCAGCAATGCCACAGTAGAACTTGGTCATCAACCTGAGGTTCTGGGTTCCCAGAATGGATGCTTCTCATTCTCCTGCTTCTGGTTGGTTCTCTCGACATCCCTGTGGGGAAGGACCCTCCCGCTGGCCCAGGAGAGGTGGCGCTGTCCTCCCCGAGGCAGAACAGGCTGTGTGCCCCCTGGGCAAGTCAATTATCTCCTCCCAAATGCCCCCAGCCTCACCCTGCCCCAGGTTCTCTATCTCTCTGGATTAACAAGGGGCCTCCTTCAAGGGCCTTCAGTCTCAAATGTGGGGTTGACCGTGATCATGGACTCTCAAGGTTCTCCTCTCTCCTGAACTCTTAAAATAAAAGAAAGAAAGGACTCAAAGAAAGTACCCAGTCAGGAATCAGAAGTGCCAGGTTCAGTCCTGACCCTCACCCTCCCTTGTCTGTGAAATGGGCACAGCCCTGGCCTATCTCTGAAACTGATTTCCTACTTCCTCTCCAGCCTGGCATCCGAGGCCTACAGGCTGTGACCCCAGAGCTGCCGGCAGCCTCTGCCTGGGCAGGGACTTCCAATAAAGCCCCTGGGCTGTAAGCTTTGTGGGGGCAGCCTCTGGCCTGCCTTGTTAATGCGTGTTGATGAATCACTCAGAAGCCACACTCTGGCCTCCTTTTAAATAGCAGACCCCAAAGACAGGCAGCTACAACCTCAGTGTAGGCCTCTTAACAAAACTCTGGCCCAAGGAGCTTTGCCTCCACCCTTGGATGCAGAGCCAAGTCTCAGCCCAAGCTGGGGGGATGGTGTGGGGGGAGGGCAGGAAAGGGAGAGCAAGGGGGTGGGTGAAGTCCCCAAGAGGGCCCAAGGATAGGTCTCATCAAGGCGAATGGTTGGTGGCACCCAAATCAGCTGGAAGCCACTGAACCCAGCCAGCGCTCAACATGCACACAGCTCCCCGGGGGCAGTGTGTGCTGGGTGAGAGCCAAGCTACTGGATTCACTCTGCCGCCTACCACCTGTCTGACCTTGGGCCACAACTTCACCTACCTGTAAAATGGGAGTAAGTAGTACCTGCCTTCTAGAGCTGTGGAACGATCAAAACAATGCTAGCACAGAGCTAATTCTATGGTACTGTTTGCTGCTATTACCTGCCCGGAGGCTCACATACACTATTATCCCATAGAATCTTCAGGACAAGCCTGGGAAGAAATAATTGTTTTCTAGATGAAAAACCTGAGGCTCGAGTCACACTGCAGCTTTGTAGCAAGGCTGGGATTGAATGGTTCCCTGTTCTTGCTCATTTCAAGTTCCACGGTCCCAGGTCCCCTCCCAGGAGGAGGGAAGAGTAAAGTACAATGTCATGGGAAAAGGGAAAGAAAAATAATGAAGGGAAATTGATGCCACTGAGAAAGGCTCAGGGTGGGAGAAACTGGCTGGTGGGCAGGCAGATGGAGCATCTTTTCCCATCGTGAGCACTGCCTCCAATGGAGGATGCTGGCTGCAGGCTGAGGGTCTCTCAAGAGCTACAGGTCTTTCCCAGCAAGGCTGTAGTCTCTGAGGCTCAGGAAAAATCCTGCTGCCGATGATACCACGGGTCAGCATCCACAAGGGAGGAAGGAGAACAGGAGGAATGAGGGCCTGTCCTCAGCCCCTTGGTCTCCAAGGAGATCCAACCAGTCCATCCTAAAGGAAATCAGTCCTGAAGATTCACTGGAAGGACTGATGCTTTGAAGCTGAAGCTCCAATACTTTGGCCACCTGATGCGAAGAGCCGACTCTTTGGGAAAGACCCTGATGCTGGGAAAGGTTGAGGGCAGGAGGAGAAGGGGATGACAAACAACGAGATGGAATCACTGATTTAATGGACATGAATTTGAGCAAACTCCAGGAGATGGTGAAGGACAGGGAAATCTGGCGTGTTGCAGTCTACTGGGTCACAAAGAGTTGGACACAACTGAATAATAGCAACAACAGCAAAAGGATGGGCCCCAGGCTGGCCCCAGGCTCCTCGGGTCCCAGACATTTCACTCTGGAGAGGAGAATGGGGTGGGGGTGGCCACATGGGCGGGTGGACAGGCGGCATCCCTTCCCATCCCAGCCAGCAGCAGGCAGGCCTGTGGGGAGGCGAGCAGGAGTCCAGAGGGCGGGCAGCTGTGACCACAAGCCAGGCATCTTTCTGGCCACAAGGTTTGGCAAAGGGCAACCAGACTGCCTTCTCAGACTGCAAAGAGAAGGCGTCTCTTCAGCTCAGAGGAATTCCTGCCTAGTGCCACTGGTCTATTCCCAGACTCGCCAAACATTGGAGCAGGAAGGGGTTTCCTGAGGTCAGCCAACGCGACCTTCCATGTGTGGGGAGGAGAGGAAGGTCACCCAAGTCGGGAAGGTGTAAATGAGACCAGAACCTGGGTGCTCCAACACCAACGCCTAGTCCCATGGCCTTCGGGGGAAGTAGCAGAGACTCAGGTCAGGTCTCCGTGACTCTGGCTCTGTTCCCAGCTAGCAGTTCTCTAGAAGCGTCCTTCAGCTTGTAGATTCTATAGTTCTGAGACAGAGGGTGACTGGCATGCACCCGGGTGTGCGTGTGTATCTACTCATTCAACAGTAAATATTCATCAAGGGCCTTGGGCCAGGCTCCACTTCAGGCCCTGGAGATAAAGCTGTCCACAAAAGAGATGAAGCGCCTCCTCTTGGGGGGCTGACATTCCAGAGAAGAGACTTACAGTCTGCGGGGTTCTAGAAGGACCCTCGTGTATCACTGGTGCCTAGAGGCTGGTAGTTCGGGAAGGTCCCATCCATACCATTAAGAGCCACACCCTTCTCCCGGCTTCCTTGTGCATCTCAGCAAACTTGGACAAATCTTGTGAAAGCATTTCCTGGGCCCTCACCCCACACCCTGACCCCCTGCTCCCACAGCACCCCAGACTGCTTCGTCTGACAAGCCTTGCAATCATCGATTCTGTTTGCTGACTGTGTGAACAACCTGAAAAGAGCCTGCATCAGTGTCTCCTCTGGTCCCCAGTGCCTGGGAGACAGGAGTTCCCTGGAACCTCTTGTTGAATACAAGTCTGATTGAATGAAACCATTGATTCTGAGCTCTGATCGCTCATCTAGAAAAAAACAGGCGATCACTATCTGGATGACTCCTGACTGTCCCACAGATCAGATGAGACAGGAGATGAAAGGACCTTGGAACTAGCAGGCTGTTCTGCCAGCGATAGTTCTTATTATCCCCCATAAAAACGGCACCAGTTAAGTGCCTCTCTCTGGGAAAGGACTGAGAGGTGGTGCTCCTGGCACTGGTGGCGGCGTATACTGGTGCAGGAGCAGCACATGTGCACACAAGGCCCAGGGATGCTATGAGGAGGACAGGCCGCCTGGGCCAGCAGGGCCCTGCTGAGTCAGCCCATGTCAGAGGGCAAAGGGGAGGAAGGGAAAGACAGCAGGCACCGAGTCCCCATGGCCACCCATCCATCTGTCTGCTGCAGCCAGTAACCTCCAGCAGGACGGAAGCACTGCCCGGCCGTAAATGACTGCTGGCTCCAGGCTGGCCACCCGCCCTGGCTGCCTGCACGGAAGGGCCGGACTTTACCCAGCAAATCGGGAAGGAACTGGAACCTCTGAACTTGGGACTTGGGCTCCGTCGATAAGGCCAGTGGACAAACAGAGGGCAGGGGCTGAGGTTCCCCTTTATACACACAGAAGCCCGGCTCCAGGCTGATACTGCCGAGATCTTTGCCCTTTAGTTCAAACAGGAAATCTTAAAATGGAAAATGAGCTGCGTAAGGAAGGGGCGCGGCCACCAGCTCACAGGGAAGACGGAGCAGGTTGTTCCCAACAGAGCTTTGAAAGGGGAGGGATTCAGCCAGCCAGGGGTGTCTGGGGGACAGAGAAAGCGGTGCTGGGCAGGTGAGAGGAGCCTCAGACTGCCTTCCTTGTGGCATACAAGGCCACTGGAGGGCCAGGTAGAAGCAGAAGGCTCATCTGAGCCACAGTATACCATCTCTTCCTCATGGGGCTTGTGGGGCTTGAGTTCACCCATAGGAACCTCAGTTTCTCCATCCATAAATTGGGCTAGTAATGCCATCCCCATCAGAGAGCAAACAAAAGGATCCAAATGAAGGCATGAGTGTGTGCTGCAAACTGCAATGGGCTTGACTGGCATCCTGGCAGAGCCCCCCCGCCGCCCAACCACCACCAACACACACACACACCCCTGCATCCCACCAGCCCCCAAAGGTATTTCACAATTGAGAGGGGAAATCCCAAATAATATCTCCTGCTCCCCAAGCCACCCCCATCCACCCCCATGGTAGCAGTTCAAAGAAGAGAAAGTTGAGAGAAGATAAATAATTAGAGAACCCCAGCAGTCTCCCTGCTGAGGTTTCCAAGTAATTATTCATCTGTAAATTACCCCCTCTTGCCTTAATTCTATCTCCAGATCCTTTTGACAAGGTAAATTCATTTATTTACATCTCTAACTATCCTGCTTTGGTAAACATTCCAACAAGCTTGGATGGCCCATTAAAGAAACAAAAAGTTGGAAGAAGTAAGGCCGACAGGAGAGAGAGAGAGAAATTAACTCGTGGTCATTACTGGCACTTACAGAATTAACCTTGGAGGGTAATTAATGAAGACTCCAAGCCAAGGCAAACCTCATCCCCTGCCAAAAGGGAGCCCGTCGCAGCGGGGTGGGAGCTGCCGGAGGCCCCTGTTCCACTTGGCCCACACCTCCCACCAGCAGTAGGGCTGGAGGGGAGATGATTGGAAGGTTCCAGGCACTGGTGTGGGCTGCACTTTCATTTTCAGGAAGAACACTCCTTATCTGGTGAAGTCACTTCCTTCTCATTCACCGACCCCCAACCCTGCCAGACCACCCCCCGCCAAGGCCTGGCCACTTCCAGACCTGGCACATTTTAGCTGCTGAATGCATGGGTCAATGTACTGTTCATTCTGGTGTCTGAAGGCATGTCAGATGTGTTCAGTTCCACAGCTGCCCCTCTGATGAAGGCCACCATCCTCCTTTGCCTAGACCAGTCCTCTCAGCCTCCACACAGAATTATCTCCTAAAAAGCAAACCAAAAAAAATCCAGCAAGGTAATACACTTCAGTTCTGATCACCAAGGAGAAAGTCATGGTTAAGACAGGGATCCCTGGGTGATTCTCTAGTGCTTAGGTGGTTAGGGTTTTGCAGGAGGTCCAGTGGTAAAGAATCCGCCTGACACAAGAGACGTGGGTTTGATCTCTGGGTAGGGAAGATCCTCTGGAGAAGGATATGGTGACCCACTCCAGTATTCTTGCCTGGAAAATTCCATGGACAGAGGAGTTTGGTGAGCTACAGTCCATGGGGTCACAAAGAATCGGACACGACTGAGCACGCATGAACCGTATCCAGTGGTTAGGGCTCAGAGCTTTCACTGCTGGGGCCCAGGTTCAATCCCTAGACAAGGAAGTAAGATCCCGCAAGCTGTACTGCCAAAAAAAAGACAAAGATCCCTGGGCTTGAAGTCTGGGCCTTAACAGACCATCTGTGAGGCCTTGGGTAAGTTACTTGACATCTCTGAACCTTAGCTTCCTCTTCTAAGAAAATAGCAATAGTATCTATTTCTTTACAGTTGTTGTTTGTGTTATAAGTTAGTGAAGGGATGCTGAGCACTTAATAAATATTAGCTATCAGCAGCAGCACAATTATTATTGTCATCAACATCACTGCTTAAAATGTCTTCACTGTTTTCCCATTGTCTTTGGATTAAAAGTCAAGCTCTTTAGCTCAGCACCTGGACCTGCTGCCTCCCAGCCTCAGTTCTCACTCCTTCCCCACTCTTTCTAGTCCAGCCACAGAAATCCTTGTTGTTCAGTCGCTAAGTCGTGTCTGACTCTTTGTGACCCCTTGGACTGCAGCATGCCAGGCCTCTTTGCCCTTCAAGAAGTCTTTGCAATTTCCCAAATGCTCCTTTCTCTCTCCACCTCAGCTCTCTGCCTTGGCTGCTTTCTCTACCTCCCAGGACCCAGACACGCACACACAACAAACCTAGAGAAAGTAAAAGGCTCCATCCCATAAAGAGGCTCCATCCTCAGAGACTTACCCAGATTTGGGCAGAGAGTATGTGCGAAGCGGAGTTGGACCTTGAAACCAGCCTTTCTACGTTTATTGTCTTTTAAAGAGAGCTTTCCGGTTGCTTTGCAATATCCGGTAACTCTATGAAAAGAGAAGGTAGATATGACCACCTCCACCTGAAAATGAAGGGACTATGGTCCACAGAAAGCCAGTGCCTTGCCCGCGCTCACTGCTTAGCAGCTGTAGGAATAGTATTTTCAGTCATCCCAAACAGCAGAATGGGGAGAAAGAACACCCACCTGAAGGTAGACCTGAGTTTGCATCCCTAAGAAGACCATGGACAAACTTTCAGCTTCAAGTTTCTTCATCTACAAAGCAGAGATAAGAATGATTCTTTTGCAAGATGCTTTGGAAAGATGATTGAGATACCTGCTGTAAGAGAAAAGGGCTCAGCCTCTTGGAAACAAGAGCAGAAGCATGAGAGGAGAGGGGGGCTGCACGGAGGGATGTGAAAGTGGCCAGAGGAAAACAGGAGAAGCAGCCTCTGCCTCCACCCCTGGGCTCAACGACCTTCACAGCCTTCAGTTCACTCTCAAAGGTCAAGGGCAAATGGCATCCTTGGCAGAGAGGCAGGGGGCAGTTAAGACCAGAAGTAGAGGCAAGATTGGGGTTGGGGACACCAGTCTGGGGGAGCCAGCATCCACGAGGAAGCCACAGTGATGGGACTGGGTGCAACTTCCTAGGAGAATGCTAAAGACAGATGCCGCAGGCACACCTGGGGCCAGGAGGCAGGAGAGACTTGGAAAGGGCAGGGACCTAAGACACAGCAATGATTTTGGAATTGTTCCCACGACCACCAGCCCAGAAGTAGCAGTTCTATTTAATCAACATTTTCTTTCTTCCAAGTGTTTTCTAAGAGAGTTTTGTTTATTTCACTAAAAGAACAAATGATCCCACCAATGCTATGATTCATGTTAGGGGAAAGTAAGACAAGTTCACTTCACCGTCCAACTAGGACATGGATTTCTCAGGGACAAGGTTTCGATTCAGAGCCTGGCCCAATTATCTGGCCCCAACCTCAATATAGTGAATGAATGAAGAAACTAAAGAAGAGTGAACACTAGGATTAAAAGGGGAAATACCTAGAGAGCCCTTAAGTTCATATTTTCTTCGTATGAATATTATTGTAGTTATATAATAACAATAATAATCTGATTATTATTATTATTTTACCTTATTTTCCAAATTACAGAGTAAGCTATTACTTGAATAGAAAAACAGTTTTGAGTTAAACTAACCTGAATTAACTCTCGCCTTTTCTGCTTACTTCCCTGAGCCTCAATTTTCTTGTCTGTTCAATAAATATTCTTTTTTATTTGGAATCAGCATTGGGAAGATTCAAGATTATGTATATAAAGGGCCAGCCATATGTTTTTCACTTAAAACATGAAAACTTGTCTTCCAAACCATAAACCAAGTCCAACAAAATTCACAAGCACAGCATATATGCTGCATTCTCTGACCACAGAGCAATTCAGTTGAAAATAAATAATGAAAAGATGACAGAGAATCTTATGGTTTTGGAAATTTATGAGCATACTTACTTCTACAAAAGTCAAAGATCAAAGAAAGAATTAAAGTAGAAATTAGAACATAGATAGAACTGGTTGTCAATGAAGATTTTATGTATCAAAATGGATTGAACACAGCTAAATCAACACTCAGTGAGGATATGCAACCTTAAATGATTAGTTGAGCAAAGAAGAAAGGTTGAAATGCCCTGAGCTAAATACTTAATTTAAGGATTAAAAAAACAACCACAGGAGAGGAGACATAAGCAAGGAGAGCAGACATAAGAAAAATGAAAATAAGAGCAGAAATTAATGAAGTAAAAGATAAAAATAAGATAGCCCCAACAGAAATTGGTTCTTTATGAAGTCCAATAAAACTGATAAACTTGCAGTGAGAATGGTCAAGAAAAAAAATGACAAGGCTTAAATAAATAAGGTTAAGAATAATAAAAGGGGGAAATCATGGATAAGTAGAAATTAAAAAGATGAGTCAAAGCTGATTTTTTCAGTAGTCACGTGTGGATGTGAGAGTTGGACTATAAAGAAAGCTGAGCGCCAAAGAACTGATGCTTTTGAACTGTGGTGTTGGAGAAGACTCTTGAGAGTCCCTTGGACTGCAAGGAGATCCAACCAGTCCATCCTAAAGGAAATCAGTCCTGAATATTCACTGGAAGGACTGATACTGAAGCTGAAACTCCAAAACTTTGGCCACCTGATGCGAAGAACTAACTCATTGGAAAAGACCCTTGGAAAGATTGAAGGCAGAGAGACTACAGAGGATGAGATGGTTGAATGGCATCACCAACTCGATGAACATGAGTTTGAGCAAGCTCCGGGAGTTGGTGATGGGCAGGGAATCCTAGCGTGCTGCAGTCCATGGGGTTGCAAAGAGTTAGAAAAGACTGAGGGACTGAACTGAATGGAAAAAGACGAGAAATACTCTGAACAACTTTCTGCCAATAAATGTAAATTTTAGACAAGCTAGAAAAGCATAATCAGGGAATTCCAAAGCAGTGCAGTGGTTAGGACTCAGCATGGGTTCCATCCTGGTTGAAGAACTAAGATCCCTCATGCTGCACAGTGTGGCCAAAAAAAAAAAAAGTGTAATCAACCAAAATTGTCTGAAAAATTAGAAAACCTGGCTTTTCCTTTAACCATTAAAGATATTAAATCTATGATTTAATACCAACCCATAAAGAACTGACAGGCCCACTGGTCGCAAAAACAAGCTGTAACTTAATATTGAGAACAGGTAATTACAGGAAATTCCCTGGTGGTCCAGTGGTTGGGACTCTGTGCTTCCACTGCAGGGGGCAAGAATTCCATCCCTGGACAGGGAACTAAGACCCCAGAACAATATATTAGCAAGTAAACTCCAGAAATTATAAAGAAAGATCATACACATGACCAAATGTGGTTTATCTAAGAAATGCTATGTTGGCTTAAAGTAAATACTTATTATGCTGCTGCTGCTGCTGCTAAGTCGCATCAGCGGTGTCCGACTCTGTGCAGCCCCATAGATGGCAGCCCACCAGGCTCCCCCGTCCCTGGGATTCTCCAGGCAAGAACACTGGAGTGGGTTGCCATTTCCTTCTCCAATGCATGAAAGTGAAAAGTGAAAGTGAAGTCGCTCAGTCATGTCCGACTCTTCACGACCCCATGGACTGCAGCCTACCAGGCTCCTCCATCCATGGGATTTTTCCAGGCAAGAGTACTGGAGTGGGGTGCTGTTGATTTATTATGCTACTCATCATCATTAAGTGAGAGAAATCACAATATCATATGAGGAGACATAGAAAACTCTAAAAATTCAACACTAGTAAGTGTTTGGGGAAAAAAAAAAAAAAAACCTAGCAAACTAGAAATAGAAAGAAATTTCCTTAACTTGAAAAAAGGATATTTACAAAAATCCAAAATAAATATCATACTTGATGGTGAGTTATTAGAAGAATTTCCTTTACAGTCAGCAAAGAAGCAGCTTTTTTGGTTTAAATTTGATTTCTTTTAGAGGTCCTACTTCATGCAATTAGACAATACAAATTTTTTTTAAGTATAAAAATTATCTTTATTCCCAAATTATATGAATATCTACCAAAAAATCAATGAAAACTATGAATTATTAGAAATAACAAGAAACTCAGAAAAATTGTTATCAGACAAACAAAACTCAAAAAACTTCATTTAAAATAATTATACTTTTATAACCCAACACTCATCAGTTGAAAATACAATTTAAAAAATACAATTTATCATGATAGCAAAAATGATTATAACAAAAAGTGTGCAAATCTTTATGAATAAAGCTATAAAACTTATTAGATGACATTTTAAAATATTTAAATGGAAAGAGAGAGTTCATAGATAAGAGATTATGTTCACAGATAAAAAGTTTCCATAGATTGATGTCAAACATCCCCAAACTTAGATTCAGTACAATTGAAATCAAAATACCAGCAGAGTTCTCAAGGGACCTTGAACATCTCATTCGAAATGTATGACCACAAGCAAAAGGCCAATAGTAATTGAGACAATTCTGAAGAATAACAAATAATAAAACTTGCCTTTCCAAATATCAGAGCTTATTATAAAATTATGAAAGTATGGAGGGGACACATCTATACCTATGGCCAATTCATACTGATATATGGCAAAAACCACCACAATATTGTAAAGTAATTATCCTCCAATTAACATAAATAAATAAATAAAATTATGAAAGTTAAGATAGGACACTATCCACATGTGGAGAGACATATATGCCAATTGGGAAATAACAGAGCCTAGAAACACACCTATGTAGAGTGAAAAAGTTGGCTTAAAGCTCAACATTCAGAAAACGAAGATCATGGCATCCGGTCCCACCACTTCATGGGAAATAGATGAGGAAACAGTGGAAACAGTGTCAGACTTTATTTTTGGGGGCTCCAAAATCACTGCAGATGGTGACTGCAGCCATGAAATTAAAAGACGCTTACTCCTTGGAAGAAAAGTTATGACCAACCTAGATAGCATATTCAAAAGCAGAGACATTACTTTCCCAACAAAGGTCTGTCTAGTCAAGGCTATGGTTTTTCCTGTGGTCATGTATGAATGTGAGAGTTGGACTGTGAAGAAGGCTGAGTGCCGAAGAATTGATGCTTTTGAACTGTGGTGTTGGAGAAGACTCTTGAGAGTCCCTTGGACTGCAAGGAGATCCAACCAGTCCATTCTGAAGGAGATCAGCCCTGGATTTCTTTGGAAGGAATGATGCTAAAGCTGAAACTCCAGTACTTTGGCCACCTCATGCGAAGAGTTAACTCATTGGAAAAGACTCTGATGCTGGGAGGGATTGAGGGCAGGAGGAGAAGGGGACGACAGAGGATGAGATGGCTGGATGGCATCACTGACTCAGTGGACGTGAGTCTGGGTGAACTCCGGGAGTTGGTGATGGACAGGGAGGCCTGGCGTGCTGTGATTCATGGGGTTGCAAAGAGTCGGACACGACTGAGTGACTGAACTGAACTGAACTGAAAATAGGAAAGACTTTCATGGCAGGTCAGCAGATAGATATGGACTATTCAATAAAGGGTTATGGAATGATCAGATATGCATACAGAAGATACAACAAAATTCTTGATCTCTAAGTCACCGTTACCAAAAAATCAGTTTCGGGTATTTTAGTGACTAAAATGAAAGGCAAAACTTTAAAATGTTTTACCAAAAAAATATAGACTGTATTATTGATGGTTTCAGGGTAGAGAGGGAATTCTTAGATCGGATACACTAAAAAAGCATTAGCCTTTATCAAATTGATATGTTCAACAACTTCTGTCCCTCAGAATACAATATAGAAAAGTGAAAAAGCAAAAACTGGGAGAAAATATTTACAACACTAGCCAAGGAATGGTAGTTGGAGCATATACAGTACCATTATATGGTACTTTGTGTATCAAAGTTATACAACCATGCTTATCTTTAAATGGCAGATGTCTCTTTCTCTCTTTTTGTTTTTGGTAGTTTCTAATTTTCTACAATGAACATGTATGTCTTTTATAATCAAGGAAAGAAAGAATAAATACTTTATTTAACAAGACAGACCCCCTAATTGTGAGGGTAAATACCAGGCAGCTGAAAGGAGAAAGAAAAAACAAAACAAAACCCACGAGGTATAAAAATAACTTTCCCTGGGTTTGATCTTCCAGCAACAAGCTACAATCTCAGGAACTCTTTCTCCCCTGAGCTTTTCTGAGTCCCATGCAACAAAATAAGGCAAAATGTGCCTGTGGAATTATATTGTTCTCAAGTAGAAAAGAGAAACCTTTTGTGCATTTAAAGAAAAAAAGCATACTGGTCCTCCCAAGTCTTATTTTTAGTTTTACTATAATTTGGTCTCCCAAAGGCTCTGCAGCCAAGTGAACTCGGAAAGTTTGTTTCTCATTCTTGAAGCGTCATTTGTTGCTCTGCTTCGTGTGGCAGTGAGTGCCATGCAGCCTCACTGCAGGCAGGGACTTCCCTGGAGATTAGCGTGTTCCCTGGCATTCCTCTGATTTGGCCCCAGCCCCTCGCTGGCCTCCACAATTGCTACATTATTTCCTGGGAGGAGATTCGGAACTTGGAGCAGTAAGGGGCTGAGAGCAGAGGAGAAGCTCAGCTGGGACTGTGGTCCCCCTGATGCAGCCCGCAAAACCCAGACACCAAGAGGTGAGTGGTCTGCCTTTTGTCGCCCACAGGGAACCAGGTATGGAACCAAATGCCACAGGCTGTGATCAGCTTGGCCTCAAGCCTTGCCCTGATATGCCCAGATGCTGTCTTTTAGCCCCTTGGTGACATCCCACCTCCCCAGATGCCAAGAGGCCTTAAAAACCTTCTCGTGGGCAATGTATACAGAGAGGAGGAAGAGTTGGAGAAGGAAAGGAGAAAGGAGACAAGAAGAGACTTATCTCCGTAATAACAGCCAGTGCCTTCTGCGTGCCAGACTTTATCCCAGACAATTTACTCTACAGTATATCATTTAATCCTCAAAGCAACACAATGGATTCGGTAACTGGTTTTGTTTGTTTGGTTTTGCCTGTTTTTCAGAGAACAAAACTGAACTTCACAATGTTTATGTGTCCTGCCCATGTCGTTCAGTCACTCAGTCGTGTCTAACTTTTGTGACCCCATGGACTGCAGCACACCTGTCCTTCACTGTCTCCCGTGGCTTGCTCAAACTCATGTCCAATGTGTCGATGATGCCATCCATCTTGCCCATGCTGTTGCTGCTGCTGCTGCTAAGTTGCTTCAGTCTTGTCCGACTCTGTGCAACCCCATAGACGGCAGCCCACCAGGCTCCGCCATCCCTGGGATTCTTCAGGCAAGAACACTGGAGTGGGTTGCCATTTCCTTCTCCAATGCAGGAGAGTGAAAAGTGGAAGTGAAGTCACTCATTCGTGTCTGACTCTTAGCGACCCCATGGACTGCAGCCTACCAGGCTCCTCAGCCCATGGGATTTTCCAGGCAAGAGGACTGGAGTGGGGTGCCATTGCCTTCTCCACCATCTTGCCCATAGTCATGTGCTATTAAGAGCAGGAAGTAGGACTTGACCCTAACATTATGTGTTTGGGCTTAAATCTGAGCTATGATTCCTTCTACTGACCCCTCCCCAAGTACCCATCACAGGTGCCTGGAGAGTTGAGGTTTTTCCTCCAAAACAGAAAAAAAAAAAAAAAAAAGGTTATGTGTGGCCAGTTGTGTCTGACTGTAACACCATGGACTATAGCCCACCAGGCTCCTCTGTTCATGGGATTTCCTGAAAGAATACTGTAGTGAGTTTCCATTTCCTCCTCCAGGGGATCTTTCCAACACAGGGATCAAACCTACATCTCTGGTGTCTCCTGCATTGGCAGGGGGAATCCTTACCATTGAGCCACCTGGAAAGCCCACATGTGGCTTGGCTGCCCCCAAATATTCAGGGGCTCCCTGTTTCCTGAACTTATTTATCAGGATTCCATATCTACCTCTACAGTTTCTCCCCAGGATGACCCCTACCCATCTACCCAAATTCCAGGTCTGTGCAGAATGGCTGGTCCCCACCTCAGGCCTCCACCCTTCCAAGTTCAAGGCTGTCTCTGGTTTTAATTGCCAGGTAGCTTCTCTCCTTTCTCCAGTTTCCTGGAATGACTTCCTTTCAGCCCAATAAGTCAAGAAGCCATCATGGATTTCATTAAGTGCATTAACTCCTTCATTCAACCAGCAAATTTTATTAAGCAGCCACAATGTGACAGACCCTGTGATTTAAATCCTGAATAAATACTCCAGTGAAACTCATAGGGAAGTTGAGAAACACTGTTCTGAAGAACTGGTGGTTGATCAGGGATCTGAAAGTTGAGCAAGAAAAGTTAACTAGAACAATTGGAGGAGGGGGTGTTATTAAGAGGATCAGACCAAAGGAACCACCATGAAACAACAGACAGACCAGAGACTAAATGTAAACTCGCTGTGGGAATAGGGCCAAGTTATTCTACCAACCTTTATGAATCTCAGTTACTAAATGATGTGTGTGTGTGAGTTGCTTGGTTGTGTCTTACAACCCCATGGGATGTAGCCCACCAGGCTCCTCTGTCCATGGAATTCTCCAGGCAAGAATACTGGAGTGGGTCGCCATTCCCTTCTCCAGGGGATCTTCCTGACCCAGGTATGGAACCTGGGTCTCCTGCATTGCAAGCAGATCCTTTACCATCTGAGCCACCAGGGAAGCCCTACTAAATAATAGGGTGTCATTATCCAGTCAACTCCAGATCCCTGACGTCACCACCATCTGTTATCCCTGCCCAAACCTCCACTGCAGAAAGGGACTTCATTTGTCTTGCTCACTACTCTATCTGCAGCATTGAAAAAAGTGCTAAATTGGGAGTGTTTGTTGAATGAATATCTGATGGCTTTACTCATCTGCTAGACCAATGGTTCTCAAAGTCTGATTCTCTAAGCAGTGGTGGCCTGGATCTTGCTAGAAACACAAATTCTCAGGCCCCATTCTAAGCCTACTAAATCAGGAACTCTAGAGTGGGGGCCAAGGAATTTTTATTTTTCACAAGACCTCTCCCCACCCCCACCCCCGCCGTGACTCTGATGCCCACTTGACTTTGAGAAAACACTGATCTAGAGATGAGCTCCTAGAGTGCAAAGCCTGGCTTATTGAGTTCTAAGCACACAGTGCTGAGCAAGCTTATCAGCTCTAAAAATTGGTTGTCCTTCCCAGAACTCACATTTCAAGCAAAATTCAAGCCAACCTGAAGAATGTCAGAACCATACCCACTCAGGGAGCAGGGCCTCCTCCCTTCACCAGCCCCCAGAAAGATGCTCCTACCTTTGCCAAGGATGCCCTTCCCTTCTGGGTGCAATCAAAAGAAAGTGAAGTCAGTCAGTCATGCCCAATTTTTTGCAGGCCCATGGACTGTAGCCTACCAGGCTCCTCCGTCCATGGGATTTTCCAGGCAAGAGTACTGGAATGGGCTGCCATTTCCTTCTCCAGGGGGTCTTCCCGACTCAGGGATTAAACCCGGGTCTTCCGCATCATGCTGCTGCTGCTGCTGCTAAGTCGCTTCAGTCGTGTCCGACTCTGTGGAACCCCATAGACAGCAGCCCACCAGGCTCCCCCTGTCCCTGGGATTCTCCAGGCAAGAATACTGGAGTGGGTTGCCATTTCCTTCTCCAATGCATGAAGGTGAAAAGTGAAAGTGAAGTCTCTCAGTCCTGTCCGACTCTGAGCGACCCCATGGACTGCAGCCTACCGGGCTCCTCCATCCATGGGATTTTCCAGGCAAGAGTACTGGAGTGGGTTGCCATTTCCTTCTCCAGGGGATCTTCCTGACCCAGGGATTGAACCCAGGTCTCCCACATCGTAGGCAGATGCTTTACCGTCTGGGCCACCAAGGAAGTCTCCTTCTGGGTTTCCCAATGATCTAGTGGTTAAGAATCTGCCTGCCAATGAAGGGGATCCAGGTTCAATCCCTGTTCCAGGAAGATTCCACATGCCTCAGGGAAGCTAAGCCCATGTCCCACAACTACTGAGTCCTAGCACCCTAGAAACAAGACACGCCACTGCAATGAGAAACCCATGCACCACAACGAAGAGTAGCCCCTGCTCGCCACAACTAGAGAAAGCCCAAGTACAGCAACGAAGACCCAGAAGAGTCAAAAAATTAAAATATTTCTATTTTTAAAAGTCTCCTTCTCTGGAAAGACTTTGAAAGCAATTCCTAGAAATGATCTCTTGATGTGTTAGAGTAGACCCTTCATTATGGCCAGCATCCCATGGAGGCACATAAATTAATTTAGAAGCATGTCCCTTTAGACATGCACCGTCTGACATGGAAGCCACACATGTGGGTATTGAGCACTGCCAATGGGATTAGCACAAATCAAGATGTGCTATGGGTGTAAAATCCACACCTGATTTGAAAAAAGAAAATTGCAGTAGGAATAAAAGAGTGTGAATTATCTCATCAACAATTTTTATAGTGACTACATGATAATTTGGGGATATATTGGGTTAAATAAATGTATTCTCAAATTAATTTCACCTGTTTCAGTTTTCAGATGAAGTTATCCTATATGGCTCCCTTTTTTTTTTTTTTTTTTTTTTTGGCTGCTCTGGGTCTTGGATCTACATTGCTGCCTGCGGGCTTTTCTCTAGTTGCAGAGAGCAGCAGCTACTTTCTAGTTGCGGAGCATAGGCTTCTCATTGCAATGACTTCTCTTGTTACGGAATATAGACTCTAGGATGTGCGGGCTCAGTAGTTGAGGCACATGGTCTTACTTGCCCTGCAGCATGTGGGATCTTCCTGGAGCAGGGATACAACTCATGTCCCCTGCATTGGCAGGCAGATTCTTAACCACTGGACCACCAAGGAAGTCCTGGCTCGCTTTTCTAGCTCTATTGGGCAGTACTCTCTGCTGCTGCTGCTGCTAAGTCACTTCAGTCGTGTCCAACTCTGTGTGACCCCATAGACGGCAGCCCACCAGGCTCCCCCATCCCTGGGATTCTCCAGGCAAGAGCACTGGAGTGGGTTGCCATTTCCTTCTCCAATGCATGAAAGTGAAAAGTGAAAGTGAAGTCTCTCAGTCATGTCTGACTCTTAGTGACCCCATGGACTGCAGCCTACCAGGCTCCTCTGTCCATGGGATTTTCCAGGCAAGAGTGCTAGAGTGGGGTGTCATTGCCTTCTCTGGCAGCACTCTCTAGACATTCAGAATTCCACTGTGGTGAAGGCCAGGGCTCACTCACCTTTGGATCTCGACAACCATCCCCTCTGTGGCATGATTCCCCTCTGATCCTTAAGAAATGAGTGTAGAAAAGTGAAAGAATTCAAAACACCTCAAGGCTTAGAAACAACTGTTGATCTTCTTAAACATCGATGCATTGCTATCAACATCTGGGACCAATTCAGCTTGTTCCAACTCAAAGTCAAAGAAGGAGGACAAGCTTGGGAGTTTAAAGGCCCTGGTTCTGGGCTGACCCCCTAAGCAGCCAGATGATCTCATGAGCAACTCAGTCTCTTTCTGAACTCCAATAATTGCTGCCTTGCCCATTCCATGAGCTTTATGGGAGTTGAATGAGAAAACGAATGGGAGCCTACTGCAGAGCCTCTCAGCATTGGAGGCGTGTAAGACATTCCCCTCCATGCCTCCAGTTGTTGTCTGGCTTAGATTTTCTAGAAAGCTACAGAGTGTGCAGACATCGTGTTCCCAGGATTTATGGCTCAATTTACAATGTTTTGGGTGAGGCCAGAAGCTTTACATGCACTATTTTTCTTTGTTTTAAAACTAAATTTGCTTTCTCTCAAAGAGAAGAATTCAAGAAGGAGGAGGAGACTACCAAGGTGGGAAAATCTCTGGCTCCCTTCCAGTTGATGACCCAGACAACGTATTTTGGTCTATGCCTAGGAAACGGGAAAGAAACTTGTCTTTTTCAAGTAGCAGGCTTTAGCCTCGCGAGTATCAGGAAATCCAACAGTCTAGGAACTTCTCTGGTGGTCTAATGGCCAAGAACCCGCCTTGGAATGTAGGGGTCGTGGACTCAATCCCTGGTTAGGGAACTAAGATGCCATATGCCGAGGAGCAATTAACCACTAGTGTGACAACTCCCGAACCCGTGGACCACAACCAGGCTGTGTGCCACAGTGAAAGATCCCACATGATACAACTAAGACCAGTGCAGCAAAATAAATAAATATTTAAAAAAATTCAACAGTCTAATTCTATAGTTGTGGTTGGTACAATTGCCGTCAACCTTCATGATTCTCAAATTATTCCTCCTTATTTATGAATTCACCTAGCTACTAAAATTGATCTAGAACCCCCAAATCAAGGCTCACACGGCTATAGAGCTCATTCACAGATAATTGCAGAGCAGCAAAAAATTTGAGTTCCCTGATATATATGGTTGTGGGCTATCCTGGGTCCCCCCAGATTCATAAATCGAAGCCTTCATCTGAGAATGTGACTCATTTTGTGACTGTTATTTGCAGATTAAGCCTGTAAAGAGGTAGTTAAGTTAAAATGAGGTTGTTAGGGTGGATCCTAATTCAATCTGACTGGTGTCCTCATATGAACGGATTCAGGACACACAGACTCACAGAGATCATGTGAGGTTGCAGCAAGAAGGTGACCATCTACAAACCAAGTGCAGTGGCCTTAGGAGAAACCAAGCCTGCCAACACCTTGATCTCAGACTTCCAGCTCCAGGACCATGAGAAAATGAAACTCTGTTGTTTGAGCCGCCCAGTTTTTGCTTGTTGTTGTTATGGCGGCCCTAGCAAACTATTACACAAACATTCCCAGCTGGGGTCGTGTGTCAGCTCTCAGACTGTAAACAAGAGTCCTTTTCATGGTCTGTTTAGCCACGTTTTTTTCACTTTTTTTTGTGCTTTGGGTTATGATTTTGTGCTTATGATTTCACTGTTTAAAATGAGCCCTAAGAGCAGTGCTAAAGTGCTATCTGATGTTCCAAAGCACAGAAAGCTGTGATGATGTGCCTTACAGAGAAAATACAAGTTAGATAAGCTTCATCCAGGCGTGATTTATGGTGCTTTTGGCTGTGAGTTCGATGTTAATGAATCAGCACTATATATTAAGTAAGATGTTTCTGAACAGAAACACATTACAATAAGATTGTATATTGATCGATTGATGAAAATGTTGTGACCAGAGGCTTGAAAGAACCTAAGCCTGTATTTCTCATAGAAGCAACAGCACAGTTCAGTTCAGTTCAGTCGCTCAGTCGTGTCCGACTCTTTGCGACCCTATGAATCGCAGCACGCCAGGCCTCCCTGTCCATCACCAACTCCCGGAGTTCACTCAAACTCATGTGCATCGAGTTGGTGATGCCATCCAGCCATCTGATCCTCTGTCGCCCCTTCTCCTCCTGCCTCCAATCCCTCCCAGCATCAGGGTCTTTTCCAATGAGTCAACTCTTCTCATGAGGTGGCCAAAGTATTGGAGTTTCAGCCTCAGCATCAATCCTTCCAATGAACACCCAGGACTGATCTCCTTTAGGATGGACTGGTTGGATCTCCTTGCAGTCCAAGGGACTCTCGAGAGTCTTCTCCAACACCACAGTTCAAAAGCATCAATTCTTTAGCGCTCAGCCTTCTTCACAGTCCAACTCTCACATTCATACATGACCACTGGAAAAACCATAGCCTTGACTAGACAGACCTTTGTTGGCAAAGTAATATCTCTGCTTTTGAATATGCTGTCTAGGTTGGTCATAACTTTCCTTCCAAGGAGTAAGCGTCTTTTAATTTCATGGCTGCAGTCACCATCTGCAGTAATTTTGGAGGCCAAAAAAATAAAGTCTGACACTGTTTCCCCATCTATTTCCCATGAAGCGATGGGACCAGATGCCATGATCTTAGTTTTCTGAATGTACAACAGTTACTAATTCAGTTTTCATGGTGACTTCATAGACCATTAACAGAGCAAATAATGAAAATCAACTGGATCCAGCAATTCCACTTCTGGGCATTTGTGCAAAGGAAATAAAATCACTATCTCAAGAATATATTTTCATCCCTCTGTTCATTGCAGCATTATTTACAAGAGCCAAGATATGAAAACAACATGTCCATCAATAGATCAATGGATTAAAAAGATGTGAGATATATATGTAATGGAATATTATTCAGCCATATAAAAGAAGGAAGTCCTTCCATGTGCTACAACATGAATGGACTTTGAGGGCATTGTGCTAAGTAAAATAAGTCAGACAGAGAAAGATAAATAAATACCGTATGATCTCACTTATATGCTGAATCTTAAAAAGACCAAATTCATTGAAACAGAGAACAGATTGGTGGTTACCAGAGGCAGAGGAAGGGAATGGGAAAAACAAATGAAGGTGGTCAAAGGTACAAACTTCCAGTTATATGATGTTATGTACCACAAGACGATTACAGTTAACAATAGTATATTGCATATTTGAAAATTGCAAACAAAATAAATCTTTTTTAACGTTTTTTATCTATTTATTTTGGCTGTGCTTCATGGCTTGTGAGATCTTAGTTCCCAACCAGGGATCGAATCCAGGCCCTTGGCAATGAGAGCACAGAGTAATAATTACTAGACCACCAGGAAATTCCCAAGAGTAGATCTTAAAAGTTCTTATCATTAGAAAAAAAAATTATAACTGTGTGGTGATGAATGTTAGCTAAATTTATTGTGGTAATCATTTCACAATATGTACATACATCAAATCTTCATGTTATACACCTAAAACTAATACAAGTATATATATGTCAATTATACTCAATAATTTAAAAAAATGTTTTAATCAGCTATACATGTCTTTAAGTAAGTGATTTCTGAATTCTGCATTTTTCTGTGTATCGACCTCTCTGGTCTCATCTCTTTTGAACTGACAATCACCAGCTTATAACTCAGTGAAGTTCAGCAGATGTGCTCAGAAAGAGAAGGAATAGCTGATCATTTCTCACTGTTGTGAGTAGAAAATCACCCTGATTTGTTTCATATTGTTTGAGGAGGGCTTATGCTGGTCAGACATAGGCATTAGTCATGTGGACTGAAGAATGGAAATTAAACCCTTAATTGGGCAAATTGGCTCTAAATGTCCTGTTATTAAAAAGAAATAAAATGCTGTGTCTTTACCACTGTACTGGCACATGGAATCCAATACAAGATATCCAGACAGTAATAAATGAGACGGCCTAGCTCATTTACTAGCTACTTGGTATGAAAGGACACTTGCCTTGAAAGAGGGGAACCTTTGATCCTACTTCCTGAGTCACTCATCTGGCATCTCTCCTGCCCAATGGAGAGGTCAGGGGTTATGGAGTCAGACAGACACAGGTTAGAATCCTGTCTGCCCCACTCCCTGGCTGTGCAAACTTTAGCCTCAGGATCTTCATCTGTTCAGCTCAGTTCAGTTCAGTTTTCAGTCACTCAGTCGTGTCCAACTCTTTGTGACCCCATGGACTGCAGCATGCCAGGCCTCCCTGTCTATCACCAACTCCCGGAGTCTACCCAAACTCATGCCATTGAGTCGGTGATGCCATACAACCATCTCATCCTCTGTTGTCCCCTTCTCCTCCTGCCCTCAATCTTTCCCAGCATCAGGGTCTTTTCAAATGAGTCAGCTCTTCGCATCAGATGGCCAAAGTATTGGAATTTCAGCTTCTACATCAGTCCTTCCAATGAACACTCAGGACTGATCTTTAGGATGGACTGGTTGGATCTCGTTGCAGTTCAAGGGACTCTCAAGAGTATTCTCCAACACCACATCTCCTCATCTGTAAACTGTAGCTAATACAGTAAGTCCCCCACATAGGAACAAATTCCATTCTGAGAGCTCATTTGTTCAGTCCAATTTATTCGTAAGTCCAACAAAGTTAGGCCGGGTACCCAACTAATACAATAGGCTCTATAGTACTGTACTGTAATAGGTTTATAATATTTTTCACACAAATAATACATTAAACACAGAAAATAAAATGTTCTTAATCTTACAGTAACAGTACCCTGAAAACTGTAATAGTATGGCACAATGGCTGGCATACAACGGCTGGTATGGCGTTAACAGGCAAGAAGAGTTACTGACTGGAGGAGGGAGAGCGGGTGGGAGATGGTAGAACTAAAGGATCATCAGCAATAAGAGAGAGAGGGCAAGCTACAGTTCCACTCATGCCTGATGCTGGTGGAACGCACATTCGAATCTGTTCACATGCAGAGGACTTAAGATCCCCAGGAGAAAGGAATGGCAACCCACCCCCGTATTTTTGCCTGGACAATTCCACGGCCAAGAGGAGCCTTGAGGGCTACAGTCCAGGGGATCACAAAGAGTCAGACACAATTGAGCAACTAACACTTTGACTTTACTGTAATACCTATTCCATGGGTTATTGAATGGATTGAGGAAAGTTAAATATGTATTGCAATCCCTAGCACATACTGGTTTATTCAGTAAGTGAGGGTCATTTTGTGAGTGCACGTTTATTTGTGAATATCATCTCTTAGCAACCCCTTCTCCCTGGGAAGGAAGGACTCTGTGTCAAACTTTCAGTCCTTTAGCAAAGTTCTACTGTGTACCTACTGCTTACCAAGCCCTGTATGATATAAAGAAGCAAAAATGTAAAGTTCATGCAATCTGGTTCTGAAGGAACTCTCTCTAGTGTCCATGATAATACCTTCATATCTTAAATAATAATATCTTAATATCTAATATAACCCTGACAACACAAACAGCGTGATAAGGTAGTCAAGGAATCAGGTCTAGGGCTGTAAACATTCCACAGAAGATATTACTTGCATGGTGGTGGGGGTGGGGAAATCTGAGAAGACTTCTGGAGGAAGGAATGCTTCATATAAGCCTTTAATAAGAGAAGTACAGCTGAGATGAGAAAGAGGGCAGATAAGAGAAAAAGTGAATCGCTTGATTTTCATAGGAATGTTTATCAGAGCCATGAGTGGAAAACCACACAGTGAAAATACATTGGGTTAATTTCTTTCTATTGCAAGAAATTCAGCTCAATTCAATTCCTTATCTGCCATGCCAAAGCCAGTCTTACTTCTTCCCTCTTTCTTGTATTGAAGTGGGAGGAATTTTTAAAATGTATTTTCTAAATTATATAAATATTGAATGTTCAATTAGCAAATTTAGACAATTGAAACAAAAATAAAATTATGATCATCCATGTTCCTCCTCCATGAAGATATCCACTGTTAGAGATAAACCTCTTCCTAGAATATTATGTGTCTATTTGTGTGAGAGGGAGAGAAAGAGAGAGATACAGAATGATATTTCCAAATTAAGATCTTAGTGTGTGCCTATTTCAGAGATTAATTTTTATCACTTGATTAACATGTTGAATATGTTTTCAGTGTCAGTAAACACAGAATTCTTATCTTTAACAACTATGCAGCATTCCATTGAATGTATATACCATCATCTATTTAACTCATCCTTTCTTGAAGAATTCATTATGTGCCTGTGGCTTTTTTTTTTTAATTTTTGGCCACACCGTGCAGCATGTAGAATCTTATTTCCCCAATCAGGGATCAAATTTGTGTCCTCTGCATTAGGGAGCTCAGAGTCATAACTGCTGCTATTAACTTTCTTATAAAAAATAATTTTCAATCAATATAAAGTATCTAGAAATAACAAGGACCTAATCAATAAACTGATTTTACCTCACATCTAAGGCATCCAAGAAATTCAGACCTTGATAGTAATGCCTATCTGATAATGTGCACAGCAGTGCTAAGTTTTCCTAGTAGCTGACTTCATCCTCCTTTCTTTTCTTTTTTTTAAAGTATTTATTTATTTGGCAGTGTCAGGTCGTCAATGGGATACACAGACTCTAGAGCACACGGGAGCTTAGTTGCTCCATGCCATGTGGGATCTTAGTTCCCTGACCAGGGATTGAACCCAGTCCCCTGCATTGGAAAGTGGATTCTTAATCTCTGGACCACCAGGGAAGTCCTCATCCTCCCCCTTTTTAATTAAAAAAAAAAAAAACAGATACTTTAATGCAGACTACCCTAAAATTGCATTATGTAGAAATCAAGTTGTCTTAGAATACACGTGGGCTTCTCTGGTGGCTCAGATGGTAAAGAACCTGCCTGCAGTGCAGAAGACCTGGATTCAATCCCTGGGTCAGGAAGATCTCCTGGAGAAGGGAATGGCAACCCACTCCAGTATTCTTCCTGGAGAATTCCATGGACAGAGGAGCCTGGTGGGGTATAGTCCATGGGGTCACAAAGAGCCGATACAACTGAGTGACTAACACTTTCACAGGACTTTCTCCATCACCTATTTCTTTAATGCTTGCAATTTTATTCAATAAATGTGTGTTAAATTTATACCCGAACAAAGTAAAAAATTTTTAAGACATGGGAAGTTGCAAGAAAAATAAAGTCCCTCATCTTCCCACCCACTGTTAATATTTTGATGTATTTCTCTCTAATCTTTTTCTATGCCTACTTGGGAAACTAATTTTACACAGCTGGGATCATAGTATCAATATAATCTTATATCCCGCTTATTTCAATCATAACATCAGCATTTTCCATTTACGAGCTCTTCATAAACAGTTTTAATGACTGCATAATATTCCATGGAGCTGCTATGTAATCATTTACATAATGCTTCCCCTATGTTTGAATATTTAGTTGTTTCAAGCTTTCCTCTATGATACATAAAGTTTCCATCTTGATGCATAAATCTGGGTCTGCACTTTAGATTATTTCCTTATGAGAAATTCCCAGAAGAGAAATGACTAGCTCTAAGGCAATGAACATTTTTCAGGCCTGTGATACACATTGCCAAATTGCTTTCCCAAAAGGACTGTACCACTTCACACTCCCACTGACGCTGTTGCTCATTCCGTTTATAACAGCATCATGTGACTGAAATGGCCAATAGCAAGGTTTAAATAAATGATCATACATCTCACCAGTGAATTATACAGCCCATGAACTTGATTATGAGGCCTGCATAACAACATGGAAAAATAGTTATGTTGCAGCGTCAAGCAGGAAAAGCAGAAAACAGAATTTATGTAACTGCTACTGCATTAAAAATTAAAAAAAAATAATAACTCTGCATAATGATGAGAACTGGAAGGATAAAACAAAACAGGAAACATTGACATATAAGGATCAATGTGGCAGGGTGATGACTTCAAGATTTATCACTGCTCCTCCAGTTTTAATTATTCTCGTTTTCTGTGTTAATTTCACCCTATGTTGCTATAACACTACTTAATATTTCAAAAACTTAGCACACAGGCAAAATATTCAGGCTACAAGATGGCACAGGGCAGGACTTCTCAAAAGCAAGCTGCGCCTGCCGACGAATCCTAGCAGTTTCCAAGGCCAGCCCCAGCATTTTCGCAGCTAAAGGATCATGGTGGTCTTTTCTGAATTCCCAGAAATAATGAAGTCAATGAATGGAATTTTCTCGAATGTAAATTCTCCCATGTTCTTTTCCTCCAACCTCTGGCAACTGCCACCACTCTTCTGCTGGTAGATGACAAGAATGAAGACTTCACAAATAGTAACAGAAAACCACCAAAACAGCTGGTCACATTCTATGGATCCTGCCCTTGCGGTTGGACCATTTTGCTCTAGTAGGGAAGAGAGTCATATTTTCTGCTAGCAAAACTGTCCCAAATCTTGTGCTGGTGCGAATATCAATATGTTATGATGATCATTCAAGAGCACTGTGATGTCAGTGGCCAGGCCTCACCATCTGAAAGACTTGGGCAAAGCTGGGTTCTGACCTTTTCTCCGCCCTGTTCTGAGTGGGAGAAATACGGAAGATGACTTAACCCAAAGCTGATAGGGTCTGAGTCCCAAAGTTGACTGGAGAAGCAACAGCCTTCTTAAAAACCAACTCCCGGTTTTCCAGTGTCTGCTTGAACATTTGCCCGCCTCCAGTCTGTCTCTGGGCTTCCCTGATAGCTCAGTTGGTAAAGAATCTGCCTGCAATGCAGGAGACCCCAGTTCGATTCCTGGGTCGGGAAGATACCCTGGAGAAGGGATAGGCTACCCACTCCAGTATTCTTGGGCTTCCCTTGTGGCTCAGCTGGTAAAGAATCCACCCACAATTAGGGAGACCTGGGTTCTATCCCTGGGCTGGAAGATCCCCTGAAGAAGGGAAAGACTACCCACTCCGAATTCGCAGAGTCAGACATAACCAAGCGACTTTCACTTTCAGTCTCTCTCTGCATTGGCCTACAGTGACTTGAAGAACAGCTACTTAACATCTTTCTACTTTAAGGGTGTTCCAGGGACCAGTAGCATCAGCATATCCTTGGAACTTGTTAGAAATACAGAATGACAGGCCCCGCCTCAGACCTATGGAGTGGGAATCTGCATTTTAACAAGAAACCTAGGTGATTCACAGACACAGTACATTTGAGAACCACTGGGCTAAACCACAGGACTGATGTCATTTCTTCTGCCCAGACACTTTTAGTGGCTCCCTGTGGCCTGAAGGAAACCATCCAAGCTCAACAATTTCATCCCAGCCTACCTACTCAGCCTCTTCTCAATTAATTAATTCCCCATATTCAATACTCTCTGAGTACATAAGGCTTTCTCAAGCCCAACACAGCACAACTCTGTATATGTAGTGTTCGCTGCAAGAATGTCCTTTTCATAAATGGTGAAATCACACTCAGTCTTCAAAGCCCAGCTGAAAACCTCTTCCAGGAAGCCTTCTGGGACCCCTCCTCCCAAGACACTCCCTACTCATCCTTCCTCTAATCTCTGAGGCCCTCAAGCATGTGCTTAGTCACTCAGTTGTATCCGACTATTTGCAACTCCATGGACTACAGCCCTCCAGGCTCCTCTGTCCATGGGATTCTCCAGACAAGAATACTGGAGTGGGTTGCCATGCCCTCGTCCAGGAAATCTTCCCAACCCAGGGACTGAACCCAGGTCTCCCACATTGCAGGCAGATTTGTTACCATCTTAGCCACCAGGGAAGCCCAAAGCCCTCATAAGCTCAGTAATCTGTGTGCATACATGTGTGTGGCAATTTCCTATGGGTACCTCAGTAAAGACCCTGATGCTGGGAAAGATTGAAGGCAAGAGAAGGGGGCAACAGAGGACGAGATGGCTGGATGGCATCATCGACTTGATGAACAGAAGTTTGAGCAAACTCCACCAGATAGTGATGGACAGGGAAGCCTGGCGTGCTGCAGTCCATGGGGTCTCAAAGAGTCAGACACGACTTAGCGACTGAACATCATCATCTCAGTAGATGTCTAATCCATGTTCCCAAAATGAAAATGGATGAATGAGTGAATGAATGAATGAATGAATGGTGCTACCTCTGGTTCCACCACAGAAGTGCTGATGTGACTTTTCCCTTTGGAAAGTGCCCTATCTCACAGGGACATTGTGAAAATCAAATAAGCTTTGTTCTAAACCCAGCACTTCCCAAGGGCTCTGCCTGGAGCTACAGCCCCATCAGCATGACCCAAAGGGATATTAATACAAACAGATTCCAAGGCCCCACCCACAGAGATTCTGATTTGGGAGGAATTCTGCCTTTTAACAGGCTTCCCAGGTATGTCTGTTGGTAAAGAATCTGCCTGCCAATGCAGGAGACACAAGAGACACGGGTTCAATCCCTGGGTCGGGAAGATCTCCTGGAGTAGGAAGTGACAATCTGCTCCAGTATTCTTGCCTGGAGAATCCCCATGGATAGAGGAGCCTGGAGGGCTACAGTCCATGAGGTCACAGAGAGTCAGACACAACGGGGCACTTGTGTGCTGTATTTTAACAAACTTTTCTGGTGATTTCAGTAGAAAGCCCCATCTGGAAACAGCAGGCCCGTGAAGCTTGTGAAGTTCAGCTCACACCCCTTGACCCAGGTCAGGAATAGAGTGAAGTAAGAGTGTATAGATCAAGGAGGCCCTCACATTCAAGGTCAGGGAAGTACAGGGTCTGAGCCTGAGAGGGAGAGCCTGTGAACCTTAAAACTATGCCCTGTGCCTCTCTGGCTGCACCCAAGTGCTGGTCCTGCCCTGACCACCCAGAAAAGCAGGCCCAGGTCCAACGTGTACCCTCGCCTGTACCCAGCCCTCAGGAGAACCCAGCCGCATGGGGAGCTCGGCCACTGGCCACAGGCAGACCCAGGGAAGCCGAGGACAAGGTGTTCTCACAGCTTTGGAATTCCAGGTCCGACCACTGCAGCCCCATTGACAGTCTGTTTTCCCTGAAGTGAGGAAGAGGCAGGCTGATGCCAGCCTCATGCCCCAGGAAGTCTGACCACCTCGGGGCACCAGGGTCCTTTGAAGAAGCTGGGGCTTGGCACCTCGAGTAAGATTCCTTGGTTCTTCAGACCTGAAGCCCAGCCTTGAGGATTTCTTCTGGTGGCACACCATCAAGTGGGAATGTCCCCAGGGTAGCTGCACATGGGGGCAGGTGAAGGCTAACTTTCCAGGCTGCTCACTTTCCCTTCGACTCCCCAGAGCACGTAAAGCTTGCCCCCTGATCTCCTTCTTTGTTTCTCACAGGCTGTGTGAGGACTCTGTGTCAAGCTCCGTGGAAGGCACATCACACGTGTATTTCTTTAATATCATCACTATGAACCCGCTATGATGCTGCAGCTGAAGCTCCAATACTTTGGCCACCTGTTGCAAAGAGCCAACTCATTGGGAAAAACCCTGATGCTAAAAAAGATTGAAGGCAAAAGGAGAAGAGGGCAGCACAAGATGAGATGGTTAGATCACATCATGGACTCAGTGGACATGAATTTGAGCAAACTCCAGGAAATGGTGAAGGACAGGGAAGCCTGGTATGCTGCAGTCCATGGTATCGTAAAGAGTCAGACATGACTTTGCAACTGAACCCACCAGGTAGAAACTATTTCACAGATGGGGACACTGAGGCTCAGAGAGGTGAGGGAAGTTGTCCAAGATCACTAAGCGAGTCCATTTGTGGGAGTGAGATTTAAGCCCAGGAGCTCTCCCTGCTCCTCCCCCTGCCTCTCTGAATTTACTTTTTCATCTTTTATGCCCCTGCTTTGTATTTCCGAGCTCCTTCCTCTGTTTTCCTGGATCTGTAGATAACAGCAATCAGCGGCCTTGAGGTTTGGCAGTTTCCCTGGAGGGTATTTCCTGGAGTCTAAAGCTGGATTCTTAGGAATTCCCTGGCTGTCCCTGGATTAGGACTTGGTGCTTTGCTTTCACTGTAAGGGCCCTGGTTCAATCCCTGGTCAGCAAACTAAGATCTTGGAAACTGTGTGGCACATCTAGATTCTTTAGACGTTGTGGTGGGTGTGTGTATGTGTGTGTGCAGGTGTGTGAATGGGTGCACTGTGGTCTCTGGATATCTTCTCAAAATCATGTCCTGCCACTGAAGGAGACATAAGAGATGTGGTGTGGGTTCGATCCCTGAATCAGGAAGATCCCCTGGAGAAGGAAATGGCAACCTACTCCAGTATTCTTGCCTAGAGAATCCCATGGGCAGAGGAACCTAAGGGACTTAAGTTCACGGGGTTGCAGAGAGTCAGACATGACCGAAGTGACTTAAAACACATGCAGTAAATTACCTTTGACTACAAAGGAAAGCAATTGTGCAATACTTCAATTATCAAAATATTAAAGAGCAAATTTGTGATGTAATAATACAGGCTTCTTTATTATTGCATTAAATATAAGCTCTAATGTGAATCTAATTTCTAAGTAGTGATACCATAAATGATTTGGAGAAATCTGCAATAATTATCATTTGAAATGAAAAATAGTCTTATATCCAGATATAGCACATATACACATTTGTACACAACTACCACACATCAGCAGAGGCCAAACGGAACGAAATCAACTACCTTCCAGGAGGCTAATAGGAATACAAAAGGGGCTGCCTTGAGTTCCAGCCCAAAATTCTCCCTCTGATATCACCTTAATGCTTTTTCATTTAAAGTGCTTACACGCAAATTGTCACAAGGTCTCCAGGATTGCCCAGAAGGAGGGGAGCGTGACCCTCTTCTTGAAAAGGTGGGAAATGAAGGATCTCATTCAAGGTCACAGCTAGTGAAAGAAGGAACCAATGATTTTGCAGACTTCTCCTGCCCTTTCCAGCATCCCTGCACCTTGTCAGCCCAGAGCCAATAACACAGCATCACGTTTGAGCGGAGAGACGAGAAAGTATATGTAAGTTTCCCAGGTTATGCATTCTGATTCTCCCAGAACTGTGCAGAGGCTGACACTTACCCAGGCAACCTATTTCACAGGCATCACCGAGAAAAACTAGCTTCCAAAAGCAAACTGAATGGGAGTGAATCACATACCAGTCCAAGACACGGTAAGAGAAGACAGGAATCCCCTGAGTAGCAGGCTGGCTGGCATGGGGGCCAGGGATCAGACAGGTTAGCTGAGTGTGAGCTCAGCTAGTAGATAGACAGTGGAACATCTCAGATAGCAGAGAAGGAGGTTGGCAATTTCTCTGATTCACAAAAAATGGGGAGCAACTGAAGGCTTTGTGGGAAAGGAGAAATCCCTTGAGCACTGGGTTTCAAGTTCACAAAGCTCAGCTCAGGGCAGTCAGCACCTACGGTCCTTCACGGGGCACTGGTCAGGGTTTGAGGCGGGGAGCTGGGCGTGGACGGTTGAGGTAGAGAAAGGAAGAAGACAGAGCCCCCATCACCAGAGAGCAAACAATCCCCACAGTACCTCCAGTCTAAGGACAGAAAGGAGCTCCAGGAAGGCTTATTGGGAAAGTCGAGGTCTGAATAAAGGCTGCTGCTGCTGCTGCTAAGTCGCTTCAGTCGTGTCCGACTCTGTGGGACCCCATAGACGGCAGCCCACCAGGCTCCCCCGTCCCTGGGATTCTCCAGGCAAGAACACTGGAGTGGGTAGCCATTTCCTTCTCCAATGTATGAAAGTGAAAAGTGAAAGTGAAGTCGCTCAGTTGTGTCCGACTCGTAGCAACCCCAAGGACTGCAGCCTACCAGGCTCCTCCGTCCATGGGATTTTCCAGGCAAGAGTACTGGAGTGGGGTGCCATTGCCTTCTCCATTGGTATTCTCTATGAAGAGCTACATATACACAGCATGCCACAAGATAATCAATTACTAACCTCCTTCGTTTTTTCTAGTTCATTCTGCAATGCTTGCTTTGCTATCTCAACTTCTATGAGCTGTTGCCTCAGTTTCTCATTTTCATCTTCCATTGTTGTTCGCTTTTCTTCCACATTTTCCAATTCATGGTGCAGTCTCACAGATACATCCTTTGCAACCTTGAGGTCTTGCTGAATAAAAGACTAGATGATAAGTGGGCATCACTGATTCAATGGACATGAGTTTGAGCAAGCTCATGGAGATGGTGAAGGACAGGGAAGCCTGGCCTGCTGCAGTCTTGGGGTCGTAAACAGTTGGACACAACTGAGCAACAGACAACAAAGGGTGGGGGCAGGGCATTGAGAGCAATGGGGGTCTCTTTGGAGGAGAGAGATCACCAAGCTGCGTAGGGCTGTGGTGCCAGACGCTTGCCATGCCCCAGGAGGCACAGCAGGAGGCTGACCTTTACAGGCTACATCAATGATAACATTGACTCTGACTGCTGTTTGGGTTCAGCCTATAGAAGACACTGGCAGGAGGCTGGAGAGGATGGGGAGAGAGCCTAGTTAACTGCCTTCCTCCTCTTGACCCTTCAGGTCTGGGGGAGTAGGCAAGACGCTCCCTGCTATTAGACATAAAGTACTGCCCTAATAGCTGCTGGGTTTCCCCAAACCCCACCCAACTCTTTGTAAAAGTCATTTTTTAAAAATACCCTCCCTGGACTTCCCTGGTGGTCCAGTGATCAAGAATCTGTCTTCCAATGCAGCGGACACAGGTTCGATCCCTAGTCAGGGAAGATCCAACCTGCCCAGGAGCAACTAAGCCCTTGAGTCGCAACTTCTTAGCCTGTGTGCTACAACTACTGAATCCCGCATGCCTAGAGCCCACGCACTGCACTGAAGAGTAGCCTCTCCTCGTCACAACTAGAGAAAACCTACTTGCAGCAATGAAGACCCAGCACAGTTGTAAATAAATAAATATTAAAAATATGTATGTGTGTATAAAAAGTAATACTCCCAAATTCATTATGTCCTGTGAGGACCATGCGAGATACAGCAGACCTGGAGGAGGCCCATTATCTAGAGGCCTTGTGATGAGAGCCTAAGCCAGGGGAGAAGCAGGGTTGCTACTGTATGAATGCTCAGTATTCTAGAGTTAGCAAAGTCCTTTCCCAGTCATGGATTTCGTGGTTCACAACCACCCGGTAAGCATCAGACAAGTTTGAGCAACCAACTCCACCTCACAGAGGCAGGAATGAGGCCCAGGAGTATGTGGAGACTTGACCAAGAGGCTCAGCTAGTCAGGAGAGAGCCAGAGCCTCGGCTTGATTTTTAAATTGCTAAGTCAGTCCATTTCTACCAAGGCAATTTAAAGCAGGCCTGGGATGGAGGACGAAATTCAGGAGACCTTATATACACACACACATTCACCAAGAATTAGTGATTCATTCAACAAACATTTATTGACTGAGTTTCCAGACTTGGATTGGAAACTGACAGATAAAAAAGATTAGATACAGGGAGAAGGAGGATGAGTCAGAGCAGAAGGGGTGGCCATGTGGAGCGGTGGACAGACGGCAGTGGCCCTGGGGTCAGAAGACCTGGCCTCCAGGCAAGTCTATGAGGTGTGGCCCTGACATTGTCCATTGCTGAATTCTCAGGGAGTTTGCAGGGGGCAACAACGGCTCCTGGTTTTAGACAAAATAGTCAAATCCATTTCAGATGGCAACTGCAAGGTTGAAATCCCTTCAACAGCTCCAAATGTCTTAGTATGATACCCAGGACCTGTGCTGTTGTGCTCAGTCGCTGAGTCATGTCCAACTCTTTGCAACCCCATGGACTGTAGACTGTCAGGCTCCTCTGTCCATGGAATCTTCCATGCAAGTATATTGGAGTGAGTTGCCATTCCCTTTTCCAGGGGATCTTCCCGACTCAGAGATCGAACCTGCATCTCTTGCATTGGCAGGCAGATTCTTTACCACTGTGCCACCTGGTTCTCGCTTATCTCTCCAGTCTTGGCTGCTGGAGGCTCTGGGATTCTTGCTACCTTGACACTGGGAGCCCCACACAGTTCCCCATAATTGCACTTCCTCTCTTACCCACAAGACTTTGCACTAGATGTTCTCTCTGCCTAACAAGCTTTCCCCTATCATCATTCCACTTTCCTCACCTGGAAAATGCTCACTCAAACTTCATGACTCAATTCAGGCAGTTACCATATCCTCAGGAGTAACCAGTACATACCAGGTACCGAGAAAGTCTCCAATTTTTTTTTTTTTTTTGAGGGGGGGAGTTAATGATTTGATTGATTAATAAAAATAAAATAGCTAGCATATTGTGAGTATATTCTGTCTCCATGGCATAATAATAGAAATATCATACAAACTTTGTGGAACTAGAATCTTGAAAGTGGTTGAAAAGTAAGTGGCCGCACGTTCGAATGGATGAGTGCGTAGATGGATGGATAGGGGAGCTGAGGAGGGGTGAGCAGATGGATGGTGAATTAAATGAATGGCTTCATGGATGGATAGCTGGGTGAATGAAATAACTTGCTTGAACCTGATCAAGTTCAGTCATCTTAAGGCAATGAGAAAAGGCAGAAGTTGAACTCGGAAGACTGGGACTGTAGAGCTTGGTATTAAAAGCACATTTGGAACCTTGCTAGCCAACGTAAAATGTTCTCGTGGGCAAGGAACCATTTGTGCAAAGGCCTTAGGAAATTCAAATCTGCTGTTCCAGGTGAATCACTAAGGATGATGCCCGTCTTCAAAGAATGACTGACTGACGGGACTTTACTTAATGGAAGCACAGCAAGGTTAGGTCAAGGAATAGAAATATGACTTTGAGACTTCCAGGAGCTGACAAAGACATTTCTATGACTCCTGTGACAAGACAACAATGAACAAAGAGATGGAAGTACAGGGAGCATGTATGAGGGGATGTTAAACCAAGGTGGATCAGCACTTTACTATACACCTGAAACTAACACAACATTGTAAAAAAAAAAAAAATTGTAAAAAACATTGTAAAAAAAACACTGAAAAAATATTGAAAAAAAAAACTGTAAAAAAAAATTGCATAAAAATTTTTTAAAAAAGCAAAAACCCCAAGGTGGCAATTCCTCGCCTAGCGTCAGAGTTTCAAGACGAAATTTGTGCCCACAGCATCAGGTCCTAAGCCAGCCTGCCTCCTCCTCAATCCCTCAACAGGCTCCCTCTACCATGGGTTTGCCTGAATCTCAGAGGCTTCTGACAGCTGAGTCCCACATTCCGCAGCTCCTTGGAAACCCGCAATTCACATTACTCCCCTCCCCCAACCTTTAAGTCATCTCCTTTTCCTTCCCCCGGTAAAGGGTAATCAGTAGCTTGTCAAATCCGTGCCTCTAGACCTTGCCGTGGGCTGGAGAGAGCTCCCTGGAGACCCATCCAATGCACTTGGCCCAGGATTACTAGGGTGGGGCTGGATTTCCTTTGGAGCCAAAGATGAAGCATCAGCAAGAGTCTGCTTTCTATGATGGCCTGCGTGCTGAAAGAGGAATCTTTTTTGTTTTTTTTTTAAGTATAAGAATGACTTTCCTTTTAAAGTTAAAGGGAGTGAGAATTCAGACTTAGCATGGAAAGCCAGTGAGAAGGTTTCTTTCCAAGGTTACTTCCGCCTTGATCAAGTTCTTTCCCATAGTTTTTGTTTTGATCTCTACAGGAGCCTTCTGAGTAGTCTCTCCCCCTTTGACTGTACGATAGGGTTACCTGGAGAGTTGTTGTTTTAACCTGGAGTGTTTTTTAAAACCCTGATGCTTTGGTCAGACCCAAGAACAATTTACACAGGAATCTGGGGGATGGAATAGGTCCAGGCTCCAGCTAATTCCAATTGGGCCTCCCTGGTGGCTCAAATGGTAAAGAATCTGCCTGCAATGCTGGAGACCCAGGTTTGATCCCTGAGTCAGAAAGATGGCTTGGAGAAGGGAATGGCAACCGACTCTAATATTCTTGCCTGGAGAATTCCATGGACAGAGGAGCCCAGCAGGCTACAGTCCATGGGGCTGCAAAGAATCAGACACGACTGAGCGTCTAACACAACACAATTCCGATATCAGCCCAGGTAAGGACAGGTGCTCTGGGTGTCAGCAGCATTTTGCCAAGGCTTGGGAGCCTCCACAGGGCCGAGATAAGCTGGTCTGAGATATCACCACCAGTCGGGGGAGCTTCAAAGCCAGGACCTCTGTTCACTCACAGACCATCAGTCACTCTGTGTTCTTCGAGGAGCGGCTCTCAGGGGCACGGGAGACAAGAAGTTACTGACAAACACAGCTGACCCCTGAACACCACCAGTTTGAACTGCGCAGATCCACTTATATATAGTTTTTTTCAGTAAACACATACTAGAGGACCATAACACCCATAGTTGGTTGAATCTGCAGATGTGGAACCACAGAAGTCTAAGAGCCACTGAAATGATACATTCCACACAATGAACCATAAAAATAATTATAATAAAAATAGGCTGTGTGAAAGTCTTTAAATCTTCCAGTTGTTATCAAATCCCATTAAAGTCATAGAGCAAGGAAGATGAAGGGTTTCTTCCATCAACAAAGTGATTGGTAGGCTCTTTGTTTTTGAGTATTCTATTCTACCAAGTTTTGCCTGTTTCCCCAACATTATTATATCTGATAGGTAACTGAATGTATGATTTTGTGCTTGTCAGCCCTTGCCAAAGACCCAGCTGAGACAATTGATACTTGAAACAATCTAAGACAATGCAAACACTTCTTTTCCCTGAGGTCTCTTGAAGCTATTCCTACATCAAATAGAATACCAGAAAGCCACACAGCTTAACTCTGACGCTTTAATTCATCATGTAGGGACTTCCCTGGTGGTCCAGTGACTAAGACTCTGTGCTCGCAATTCAGGTGGCCTAGAATCAATTCCTGATCAGGGAACTAGATCCCACACCCTGCAACTAAGGGTCCGAATGCTGCAACTAAAGATCCCTAGATAAACATATGTATTTTTTAAAATTCATTGTTTAAGTCCATCAGAGTCTGTCATTTCTCAGTGCTGGAGAAAGCCACAAAAGAACACTCCTATTTCTTTGGTAACAGTTTTTTCCAGGGGGGTACTTTTTATTTCAATGTTCCTTAAAGTTTTATCTTATAACTTTTCAGAGTTTACATTGAAGGAAAAGAAAATGACTACTGAAAATGAGCTGGTTCACTCTTATTTATTGTCCAATGTGACCTATAATTCATCCTTTTGCATTTCCCCTTGATTGCTAGGGATCTTGGTTCTAACTTGTATGTAATAACACAACAGATACTTTCACACTATGGATCTGGACCAACTTCCTTCCCCACTACATTTCATTGCTTTTGATCTGCCTTCCTTATTTTGACAGCTCTAGTTCATACCATCTCAAATCTCTTTTAGGAAAAAAAGTAATAAAGCAGAGCATAATAATTGAGTAATGGATAAAGGAGGATACCAGTACCCAGGCTTAAATGTAACCGCATCTGCTTTCTGAATTAAATAGAGGATTCAAAACTAATTGCTAATTTTGAGTGCCTGAAACTTAACAAAAGGCTATTGAAAGCAGATTAATGGCTTTACTCACATTAGAGATAATTATCTTCAACAAATACTTTCTCATTCAAAAATTTACAGACTTTAGCCCAGTACCTGACAATACTGTCAGAACTCAGTAAATATTTGGTGAATAAATGAAGGCAAGGACAACAGCCTTCAAGGTCATCAAAGAAGCTCAGTTGATAGAAAATTTGAAACAATAAAAATCTTTCAAAAAGATGATGATTATGATCATTAGTTGTTGGTGTATATTGTAGGCTTCCCAGCACCAGTTCTATACAAAGCACTGAACAAAGCAGCATATTAGAGCTTCCCTGGCGGTCCAGTGGTTAAGACTCCATGCTTCCACTGCAGGGGGTTCGATCCTGATCAGGGACCTTCCCACATGCTATGAAGGGCGGCCAAAAAAAAAAGTTAACAAAAATCCAGCATAATTGGGACTTCCCTGGCGGTCCGGGGGTTCAGACTTCACCTTCCAGCGCGCGGGTTTGATCCCTGGTCAGGAAGCTGAGATCCCACATGCCTCATGGGGTAAAAAAAAAAAAAAAGAAGTAAAACATAAGCAATACTGTAATAAATCTAATAAAGACTTCTTAAAAAAAAAATAGCATATTAGTACTCCACAAAGCCTGTATCATTATACCCCTTTCATGATTCAGAAGCCAAGGCTTAGAGTAGCTAAGCAGAGCTAGGCAATGTTCATGTTTGGATTCTAGTCTGTCTGATGCCACAGTCCACAATCTTTATCACCATGCTGTACTTCAAATATTTTTGAATATTTTTTACCACCTCTGTAACTTGGTCATGCGTCAGGACACGAGATTGTAAACAAAACTAAATGTGGCTTTTTTTCACCTTGCTGATTTTTTTACACAGTTTCTTGCATCTGCATCCACAAAACAGGAGAGGGAGTAATAGAGGGGAGGATATATATGTATATATATGATATATATATATATACGTATGATATGATATATATGTATATGATATTATTATATATATGAATGTGTATGTTGCATAAAGCTTGAAAGTCTTCATTCAATCATAAGTTCCTCCTCCCTTCAAGTGTATCAAGTGATTTTTCACATCCATTATTTGAAGAAGGGAATAGTAAATCACTTCAGTATTCTTGCCTCTAGAGCCTCATAAGCAGTATGAAAAGGGAAAAAGATACACCATAGATGAGCTCCCCCGCCCCAGCTCAGTAGGTGTCCAATATGCTACTGGGAAAGTGTGGAGAAATAGTTCCAAAAAGAATAAAGAGCCTTCACCAAAGCAGAAATGATGCTCAGTTGTGTGTGTGTTTGGTGATAAAAGTGAAGTCCAATGCTGTGAAGAACAATATTACATAGGAACCTGGAATGTTAGGTCCATGAATCAAGGAAAATTGGAAGTGGCCAAACAAGAGATGGCCAAGAGTGAACATCAACATTTTAGGAATCAGTGAATTTAACTCAGTGAACTAAAATGGACCATTATATCTATTACTGTGGGTACGAATCCCTTAGAAGAAATGGAGTGGCCCTCACAGTCAGCAAGAGTCCAAAACGCAATACTTGGGTGCAATCTCAAACACAAAAGAATGATCTCGGTTAATTTCCAAGGCAAGCCATTCAACATCACAGTAATCCAAGGCTATGCCCCAACCACTAATGACAAAGAAGCTGCAGTTGAACAGTTCTATGATGACCTACAAGACATTCTAGAACTAAAACCAAAAAAAGATGTCTTTTTCATCAAAGGGACTGGAATGCAAAAGTAGGAAGTCAAGAGATACCTGGAGTAACAGGCAAGTTTGGCCTTGGAGTACAAATGAAGCAGGGCAGAGACTAACAGAGTTTTGCCAAGAGAACACACTGGTCACAGCAAACACCCTATTCCAACAACATGAGAGACAACTCTACACATGGACATCACCAGATGGTCAATACCAAAATCAGATTGATTATAGTCTTTGCAGCTGAATATGGACAAGCTCCATACAGTCAGCAAAACAAGACCAGGAGCTGACTGTGGCTCAGACCATGAACTTCTTATTGCAAAATTCAGGCTTAAATTGAAGAAAGTAAGGAAAACCACTAGACTATGGTATGACCTAAATCAAATCTCTTACAATTGTACAGTAGAGGTGAAAAATAGATTCAAGGGATTAGATTTGGTAGACAGACTGCCTGAAGAACTATGGATGGATGTTTGTAATATTGTAGAGGAGGTGGTGACTGAAACCATGCCAAAGAAAAAGAAATGCAAAGAGGCAAAATGGCTGTCTGAGGAGGCCTTACAAATAGCCAAGAAAAGAAGAGAAGCAAAAGGCAGTGGAGAAAAGGATAGATATATCCATCTGAATGCAGAATTCCAGAGAATAGCAAGGAGAGATAAGAAATTTTTTTAAGTGAACGATGCAAAGAAATAGAGAAAAACAATAGAATGGAAAAACAATAGAGCTCTTCAAAAAATTGGAGATACCAAGGGAATATTTCACGCAAGGATGGGCAAAATAAAGGATAGAAATGATAAGAAAATAATAGAAGCAGAAGAGCTGAAAAGAGATGTCAATAATACACAAAAGAACTATACCAAAAAAAAAGTCTTAATGACCCAGATAGCCAGGATGGTGTGGTCACTCACCTAGAGTCAGACATCCTGGAGTGTGAAGTCAAGTGGGCCTTAAGAAGCATCACTACAAACAAAGCTAGTGGAGGTGATGGAATTCCAACTGAGCTATTTCAGATTTTAAAAGATGATGTTGTTAAAGTGCAGCACTCAATATGCCAGCAAATTTGGAAAACTCAGCAATGGCCACAGGACTGGAAAAGATCAGTTTTCATTAGGGTACTCAAAGCTGGTGCACTGGGACAACCCAGAGGGACGGGATGGGGAAGAAGTTGGGAAGAAGGTGGGAGGGGGGCTCGGGATGGTGGATACATGTATACCTGTGGCTGATTCATGTCAATGTATGGAAAAAACCACCACAATATTGTAAAGTAATTAGCCTCCAATTAGAATAAATGCATTACGTTTTAAAAAATCTGTTTTCATTCCAATCTCAAAGAAATGCAATGTCAAAGAATGTTTAAATTCCCATACAGTTATGCTCATCTCACATGCTAGCAAGGTAATGCCCAAAATCCTTCAAGCTAGACTTCAACAGTATGTGAACCAAGAACTTCCAGATCTACAAGCTAATTCAGAAAAGGCAGAGGAACGAGAGATGAAATTGCCAACATCCGTTGGATCACAGAAAAAGCACGAACATCTACTTGTGCTTCACTGACTATGCTAAAGGCTTTAGCTGTGTGACTCACAACAAACTATGGAAAATACTTAAAGAGATGGGAATACCAGACGACCTTACCTGCTGCCTGCAAAACCTGTATGCACATCACGAAGCAACAGTTAGAATGGGACATGGAACAATGGACTGGTTTAAAATTGGGAAAAGAGTACACTAAGGCTGTATATCATCAATCTGCTTATTTAACTTCCATGCAGAGTACATCATGCAAGATGCCGGGCCAGATGAAACACAGGCTGGCATCAAGATTGCCAGGAGAAATAACAACAACCTCAGATATGCAGATGAAACCATTCTAATGGCAGAACGTGAAGAGGAACTAAAGAGCCTCTTGATGAGGGTGAAAGAGGAGAGTGAAAAAGCTGGCTTAAAACACAATGTTCAAAAAACTAACATCATGGAATCTGGTCTCATCATTTCATGGCAAATAAATCGGGGGGAAAGTGGAAACAGTGGCAGATTTTATTTTTTTGGTCTCCAAAAGCACCACGGACAGTGACTGAAGCCATGAAATTAAAGGACGATTGCTCCTTGGAATAAAAGCTATGACACACCTAGACAGTGTATGAAAAAGCAGAGACATCACATGGCTGACAAAGGTCCATATAGTCAAAACTATGTAGCTATGTTTTCTCTATTGGTCATGTAAAGATGTGAGAGTTGGACCATAAAGAAAGCTGAGCACTGCAGAATTGATGCTTTCGAATTGTGCTGGAGAACAGTCTTGATAATCCCTTGGACAGCAAGAAGATCAAACCAGTAAATCAACCCTGATCAAACCCTGCCCCAACCAAACCAGTCAATCAACCTTGAATATTCATTGAAAAGACTGATGCTGAAGCTGAAACTCCAATACTTTGGCCACCTGATGCGAAGAGCCGACTCATTGGAAAAAACCCTGATTCTGGGAAAGATTGAGGGCAAAAGAAGGGGGCAGCAGAGGATGAGATGGTTAGATAGCATCATCGATTCAGTGGACTTGAATTTGAGCAAACTCTGGGAGATAGTGAAGTACAGGGGAGCCTGGTGTGCTGCAGTCAACAGAGTTACGGACACAGCTTAGCAACTGAACAACAAAATGTCATTTAACTCTGAAAACCTATAGGGTTGGTTCCATCACTTCTGCCTTCCAGGCGAGGAACCCAGTCCATGGAGATGGAAAGATCATGATGGAGCCTGGACAGTCCCAAGCCAACCTGGTTCCAGAGCGCAGGTGCTAATCCTTTCTCACAGCTTCCTCATGCTCTCAGCCTGGTGTCATAAGGACTCACAAGATGCCATGTGTGCTGTGCTTAGTCACTCAGTCATGTTCGACGTTTTGCGAAACATGGACTGTAGCCCACCAGGCTCTTCTGTCCATGGGGATTCTCCAGGCAAGAATACTGGAGTGAGTTGCCATGCCCTCCTCCAGAGGATCTTCTCAACCCAGGAATCAAACCCAGGTCTCCCGCATTGCAGGCAGATTCTTTACCACCTGAGCTACCAGGGAAGCCCAGATGGCTTGTAAACCATGAGAAATATATGTGCAACCCAAATGTACAATCATAGACACATTTTGGGCAGAAGTGGAGGCTTTAGGTATGCAGAGGTCAAGAATATTTTGGAACAGAGATGAGCCAAAAGGAGCTGGGCCTCTTACACTGACCTGGGCTGAGCTGAGGATGTGCAGATGTAAGGAAGGAAGGGCCTACGTTGAAAAAGCAACTGTGTTTGGATTCAAGCAGAAGGGCTATTTTTATACGATATTAACCTGTTAGCTAAATTTTTGTTAACTAAAACCACCAAACTTTGGGACCTCCTTGGCAACCCAGCTATTAGGACTCCACATTTCCACTGCAAGGGGCCCGGGGTTCGATCCCTGGTTGGGGAACCAGACTCCACATACTGCAACCAAGACCTGGCACAGCCAAATAAATTAATTAATTGAAAAAAAAAAAAATACCACCAAGCTTTTACTTGCAGCTCACATAGCAGAGCACACCCACCCCACCTTCAGATTTCCAGCCTTAAGCAGTTGAGTTTAAGATCTGCTGCACACGTGTAAAGCCCTCCCATCCTTCCCAGGCTCCTGAGTCTCTCTTTCAACACCTTAAATTCCTCATCTCCCCTTCTCCTCTTAATCACCACCCCAGGGAGGCCTTGAAAAGAGTGAAAAGGGGCAGACCAGGGCTCAGCTTCCCTCACACTTTAGGGGGGCCAGCTGATGAATTAGGCCATTCCTGTAGATTTTCTGGCAAGTTCCCCAGGGAGCCTGCTGGTCCATGCCCCGATGCCGTTCTCTCTGCCGTGAAAGCCTTTCTTCCCTCCTCAGCCTGTAATTCACTCTCTCAGAGGTCAGCTCAGTCACCAAACCAGAGTCCATCTTCCTCCTCTTGCGCTCACAGCGCTGACCACATTCAAGTGAAATCACTGCTTCTCACCTCTCCCGCTAGCTGGGTATGTTTCAGGTTCTGAGGTTTACACCTTACTGTTTTTGCCTCCCTAGCCTGGGGCCTTGCACAGTGGGCAGATTAAACAACCGGGGTCCACAGCTCAGTTCTTGAATGTGTGTCTATACGTAACAGTAGTCCTCACTGATGAGAATTCATGTTGACAATGGGTATCTTAATGTGCACATGACTTCATATGACACCACCTGCCCCGATGCTCAGCGCAGCCTTAGGATCTGGGTATCACCAAGAATGATGTCAGGTGAGGAAACAGAGGCTCAGAGAATGACGGTGGCCCCAGGTTACACAGTAAGAAGACGTAGGACTGGGATCTTGGCCTCCTGGCCTTTCCTGGCCCCCACCCCTGCCCCCACACACCACTGGCCCTCCAGGGACGTTCACAAGTCTGTGCTATGCGCTGTTTCTCACATGTTGCCATGGACATCGCTAGTCCCGTCTAGGTAACATATACAGCTCACTCTTACGAGAACAGCCTCGCCCTCCGTCTGCTGTTTCTAACTTGATGTCACCAATAGACTCTGTTCCTGGACTGAGCTCATCTCTTTTCATAAAGCAGGACTGTCTGGACTACTGCTCTCTCCTTCCACCCAAGCCCAAAGCAAGTCCTGGGGAGTGAAGGATACAGATCTCCTGCTAGAGAAGGGAGATTCCAATTCAGAAAAAAAAAAAAAAAAAACCCTCCCAGGAATTCCCTGGCAGTCCAGGGGTTAGGATTCCGAGCATTCACTGACAAGGGTACGGATTCAATCCCTGGTCCCATAATCCCGGGTTTTTTTGTGTGTGGCATGGCCAAAAAGGAAAGAAAACCACCTTCCTGCACACATCTGAGCCTAAGACCCTCACTCTAATCTGCCACCTGAGGGAAGTGAACTGTCAGAGGGCTCCCTGCTTGCTTGTCATGCCCAAGAAGTATCCCTGAAACTGGCATGCAGACATTAAAATCCTAACTCAAATGCACGAGGAAGCTTGGTATTTAGAGGAGGCCTGCTGGTATTGATTAAACTAATGGAAGATTCCTGCTATAAGTAGAATCCCTGGCCCAGAATAGTTCATTTATACCTAACGGGTTTGCTTCAAAAAGGGCCCACCAGCTCCCACTTCCACGCTGGGGGTACTAGGACATGTGATCTTTCTCGGGTCCCTGGAATCAGAGCTTCATTTCCTCACCCTGCTTCCTTTTGCTCCCCAAACGTCCGTGCAGATCTGAGGTCCTGGCCTTGGAGTTGAGGAGGGGCCTTGGCGTGGTACCCCTTTGGGAAAAATAAAATCATACGGCTGGCAAAGCCTGTAGTGGATGATACATAGGGAAAGAAAGACGTGTCTACATTTCATCATGGCTCCGTCTCTAAGATCAGTTTCATTTTTACATCAGGGACAGAATCCGGTGGCTCTTACTCATGGTTGTGTCACTGAGGGCAATGATTGTGTTCCCTACACTGAGTGGCCCTCACACATGTGTTGGACAGGGGAGGGGAGTGACGGCTCTGAAGCGTCATTCAGGACAGCCTCTTCCCCATCCCTGGTTGACGAAGCTCCCACCCCTACTTCTCTCAGCAGCTGGTTCTAAATCTCTACCCCTTCCTCAAACTCACAGCTGCATCCATCCCAAAAGGCTCCCTCATCCTCAGCAAAGAAGACATCCAGTCCTGGATTCTCATGGTTCCTCAGCTACCCTTCCAGTCCTGTCTCTCTTCTTCCACCTGAGCCTGCCACCTCCCCAACCGTCCCCTCGGTGAGTTTTATCCTCTCCCTGAAGTGTCTGGAATGGATTCCTTTCCACCAGCTCTTCCCATCAATAGTCAACCAAGCTCACATCTCTCACAGGACAAAAGTAAATATCCCTTCATCCCAATTCCCCTCCAGCTAGTTCCTCAGCTCCTGCTGCAGTTGGTTCAACTCTCCCACAACCCACAAGCTGGCATCAGACCCATTCTGCTACCGAAACAGTTCTTACGAACGTCACCGTGATCTTCTGTTGGCCAAAGCTAGTGGTCAGTCTAAGGACCAACCTCCTCCCCACTCACAGCCACTACTCCTTCCATCGTATTCCCTAACACTTTATCCTCAAATTCCTAATTGCTCCCGCAGATGCCTGGCCTCAGCGGCTTCTTGAACAAGACCAGCAGATGTTCTGCCTATAGACACACCTGCCCCTGGGAAGGCACAGTAGAATCTTGGAGAGTCCCAGACACAGTCATGTGACCAGAAAGTTTAGCAGAGTTGAGTCACCGTGTCTTAGAGCATCCATCTTCAGTTCAGTTCAGTTCAGTTCAGTCGCTCAGTCGTGTCTGACTCTTTGCGACCCCATGAATCGCAGCACACCAGGCCTCCCTGTCCATCACCAACTCCCGGAGTTCACCCAGACTCATGTCCATCGAGTCAGTGATGCCATCCAGCCATCTCATCCTCTATTGTCCCCTTATCCTCTTGCCCCCAATCCCTCCCAGCATCAGAGTCTTTTCCAATGAGTAGACTCTTCTCATGAGGTGACCAAAGTACTGGAGTTTCAGCCTCAGCATCATTCCTTCCAAAGAAATCCCAGGGCTGATCTCCTTCAGAATGGACTGGTTGGATCTCCTTGCAGTCCAAGGGACTCTCAAGAGTCTTCTCCAACACCACAGTTCAAAAGCATCAATTCTTCAGTGCTCAGCCTTCTTCACAGTCCAACTCCCACATCCATACATGACCCCAGGAAAAACCATAGCCTTGACTAGACGGACCTTTGTTGGCAAAGTAATGTCTCTGCTTTTGAATATGCTATCTAGGTTGGTCATAACTTTCCTTCCAAGGAGTAAGCGTCTTTTAATTTCATGGCATCCATCTTCACATACCCCTAATAGAGCAAGCTGCCAACTCTGATGTTGAGATCCTGGGAGTCTCTGCAGTTTCCACTTTCCAAGATTCCAGGAATGACACAATCCTCCTTTAGATATGTTAAAATTCCAGAAAGCCTTGCCCTGGTCAGCAGCTTTATCTCTTTTTTGATTTGCATATCTCTGGTCCCATTCCTACTTTGCTAGTTTATGTTCTCCGGTTAGAATGTGACTTCATTTACAAGTGCCCATAACACTGGCATGCTGGTGTTCTGGGTATCACCAGCAAGGGATCTGTGACTGGTATGAGGTCATCCACCTGTGGTTAGTGATGTTTTCACCTACTGACTCTCAAACTGTCCCTTGATCCCTGCTCCATCTCCCTCCTCCAGTTCTTCTCAAAAGCCTCCTCAGCTCTTTTCCCATCCTATTAATACAAGGCCCCAGCTTCAGTTCAAGCAGAAAAAAATGGGTCACCCTCTGGGTTCCTTCCCATAACTATAAACTTTATCACACTTGAGTATTGATTACTCTTGACATTCTATTAGGGCCATTTAGGGCTTATTGTCACATTTATTTTCATTTTAAAACAGAGTGTTAAAAAGCAATCTATGACTGACTGATACCTACACAAACATCCAGAGCCATTATGTCAATAACCTGGTAAATGTTTCACTCACTGGTTTCCAGCTGCTATGGGGAGAGCTCTTACCATTTGCCAGATGCTCAGATGCTGCCTGAGAAACAGATCTATAAGATGCATTTGACAGGACAGAAGGGTGCAGTTAATCAACAATTTTAGGGCTGTTGAATGTTTCATATTTATTTTTTTTTAAAATAAGAAAAGTATGCTGGATAAAGGGTGAATTAAACTTGGATTCATCTTGGACAAACTGGACTCTAGTCCTGACAGTACCACTGCCTGGCACTGTGCAGTCTCTGGGACTCAGTTTACTCATCTTTACAATGGGCACAAATAACAAGATTGCCTGTCTCACTGGGGATTGTTGGGCTAATAGATGCAAAAGGCTTTCATGAGCTATAAACTCGGACTGAGAATCAAACACCTTTGCCTTCACCCAACTGGGTCACTTAAGACACAAGATGCCTGCATTATGTCACAGAATTCCTTGGGGTACAGTCATATAGGAAATGACAAATAATTTTGAAAAGGCAGGAATGTGGGGCAAGTCTTGGGGCACTCAATAGCAGTAACCCTTTGCGCTGCTGCTAAGTCACTTCAGTCGTGTCCGACTCTGTGCGACCCCATGGACTGCAGCCCACCAGGCTACTCCGTCCATTGGATTCTCCAGGCAAGAACACTGGAGTAACCCTTTATACAGAAGCAAATTGAGAACATATATTTCTACCTCCCCTCCCCAGGAAGATTCACAAACAAGTAAGAAAAAAACTTCACTATCTACTTTGAGCCTAGGACCATCCCGGCACACCCTCAACCTCCTGGCCTGGCAACGCAAGTCTCCTGAAGTATGGATGACCTTGGGGTGGTTACTTAAGCACTCTGCCTCATCTCATCTGTCAACTGGATATACTGAGAGAGCCTTGCCACATGTCAGAGCATTAAGTGAGATCATATATTTGAAAAAATGCTGGTAAACATTTAACTATCTACAGAGCTGTCTGCATGTTAACGATCAGCATATTTACAGTAAGTGTGTGGGATGAATATGAAGGAAACCCCACTAGGCAGAAGCAGAAGTTCTTTTCAAAAAACCTGATTTGGAGTAAATCTCCCTATAATGGATGGAGCTGCAGGGAAGGAACATGGATAAGGGTCAAGAAAACAGTGGCTTTGAGATTTTAGGCTTGAATCCTGTCTGTCACTAGTGGTGACAATTTGCATAATCTTAGGCAATTTATTTAATCTTTCTGAGCTTTGGGTTTCTCCTCTGTAAAATGAGAATAATAATAGTACTTACCTCACAGGATTGTCATGATGATTATTCAAGATTATGCGCTTTAAACAATTCACACAATGTCTGGTTCCCTGTAATAGTTAGTTTCAGTCAGTAGGTGGGTTGGAGAAAGGAAGACAGACTATTAACTGGTAAATTATTTATATCTTGTTCCATACTGTGGCTCATTCTCACCTAATGAAATATATAAACAGTATACATATTGGCAAGAATTAAGCGATCATACTGGTCTTCCCTGGTAGAGCAGATGGTAAGGAATCTGCCTGCAATGTGGGAGACCCAGGTTTGATCCCCGGGTCAGGAAGATCCCCTGGAAAAGGAAATGGTAACCCACTCCAGTATTCTTGCCTGGAGAATCCCATGGATCAAGGAGCCTGGCGGGTTACAGTCCATGGGGTCGCAAAGAGTCAGACATGACTGAGCAACTAACCCTTACCCCCTAAAGAAATATTGTCTTGCTTGTAATGATGGAGAGATATGGAGTGATTTTTTTTTTCCTTTCTTCAGTTCTTGTCATAATGTTGTTTACAAAAGAATACAGTTTTGACATATATACACATATATGTATATATGCTGTGCTCAGTCGCTCAGTAATGTCCTACTCTTTGTGACTCCATGGGCTGTAGCCCACCAGGCTTCTCTGTCCTTGGGACTTTTTAGGCAAGAATACTGGAGTGGGTTGCCATTTCCTCCCCCAGGGGATCTTCTTGACCTAGGGATCTCTCCTGGATAGGCAGGTGGATTCTTTACCACTGCGCTACCTGGGAAGCCCATATATATACATATATATATATTTAATAATTGTATTTTATTAAATAATTATTTTTGGCTGTGCTGGGTCTTCATTGCTACATGGGCTTTTCCCTGATTGCAGTGAGTGGAGGCTACTCTTGGGTGGTGGTGCACACGCTTCTCATTGTGATGGTTTCTCTTGCTGCAGAGCACAGGCTCTAGGGCACATGGGCTTCAGGAGTTGTGGCTCCCAGGCTCAAGAGCACAGGCTCAATAGTTGCAGAGTACGGGCTTAGTTGTTCCTTAGCATGTGAGATCTTCCTGGATCAAGGATCGAACCCTTGTCTCCTGCATCAGCAGGTGGATTCTTTACCACTGAGCCACCAGGGAAGACCCTATATATATTCTTTTTTTTTTTTTTAATTTAAAAAGAAAAAATAAACCTTACCCTGAAATGTTGTGGCAGTTGGCTCTGAAGATGCCTTCAAGACCATAAGTCTTAAGTAGGTAGAGACAGAAATCTACAACATGCAGGGAGAAAAGTTAGAAAGTGTTAAAGTATTCGAGTCCCAGTGCATTTGGCAAAGCATCCATAGGGGTCTAAGAGCACCTTCTTGAACACAGAAGGTACTCAAGGACTGGGCTGTCTCCTTTCTCCCCCATGAGCACCTCCACCAGCATCACAAGCTAATCAGCAGCTGACTCTCCAGCAGGCTCCTTTAATCCAGGGCAGATCTTAGTCTGTTTGCAGTTCAGGTCTCTGATCAACATTATCTCCCTCCAGAGCCCAGCCCGGATCATTCTATCTCATTATCCCTTTTTCTTTTATTCATAACACTTCTACACTATCTAGAATTATCTCATTTGTTTACATGTTTATTATGTACCTTTCTTTCTCTAGAATATAAACACCATCAGATCAAGGACCTTATCTGTCTCACTTGGCCACTGTATCTCCAGCAATGGAACACTGGCAAGGCACTCACTCAGTATTTAAGAATAAAGGAACAAATGAACACGTGTGTTGATTGCTAATGATGAGGGGATGAGTAGGGGACAGATAAGCAATGCCCCACCTCCCAGCTGACTGACATGCACACATACCTGGGCAGAAATCCAGGCATTTTAGCCAAAGAGCAGATGGGAGCCAAGGCCAAGGTATAGGTAGCAATTGGCACAAGAGGCTCCGGTCATAGAAACCTGTAAGTTTCAGCAACATCAGCTTTGTGTAACTTTGGACAGAAATCTGCTGGTTAGACACAGCCACATAGACCTGGTGTCTGGGCTTTGGTGCAGGCGTGGATACGAGGCCAAAAGTCCATGTCCTTCCTTGAATTAAAAAAAAAAAACAACAAAAGACAAAATCTGGCTCAAGGGAAACAAATTCCTGGGAAATAGCACAAGCTTACTTTGATTCAACCCACATTTACTGGACCAAGTTCTGTAGCAGGAAGAACAAGATTCAGAGTGTATGTCTCATAGGGTGATAGGCCTAGAATGGGAATAACTAACAAAGCAGAATAAGGCGAGAGTACTAAAACAGCCCTTACTTCTCCTGGAACACCGACCAAGGATTCAGAAGCTCCATCTAAAGCTAAGTCCAGGCTCCCCATTCTTGTAGAGGTGCGAGTGCCATCAGTAGGCAAACCCACAACAAAAACAGCCCTTGAGAACCTCGGTCGTCCTTGCTGTCATTGCAGACTGTCCCACAAGTTCTGACATCCTTCTCCAGCTCTGCAAACAGTGGCAGGCCTGGGGGGCAGATTGACAAACCACTTCCCGCTATTGGCACAAAGCAGGACAAGATCTTGAACCACGTAGTTCCTCGGAAAGAACGGCCAGTTCTTCTGACCACAGCCTGGGCGGTTCTAGGGGCTGCTGCTTAGCCCTGGCAGGTGAAGGCAGGGCTCTGTGCTTCAGGAGAAAAATATCCCGGCATCTCCTTTAGCAACAGGCCTGCTTCCGAAAGGTTGTACCTAGGGGCCTTTGTGGATCTTTTTTTACACATTATACAAAAAAAAGAAAGAAAGAAAGAAAAAGTCCCTCCCAGCCCATCGTCTTGCAAGTACACACCTGGTGCAAAGGTTTTTAGAAAGAGCTTTGGGGTCGATACATCTGACTTCAGTTCTGTTTCACCCACCACTTTTCTTAGGCAACTACCCTTCCCCTCTCTGTATCTCAGTTTCCTCATTTGTAATCAGAGGGACCAGTGGTGTTTTTCAAACTACAAGTTTTAATCCAATGATAAGCAATAAAATCAGTAGAGTGGGTTACAACCAACATGTTTTTTTTGAAAGGGAAATAGAAGAGTTTAGAATATAAAATATCTGAATGCACTGCAATTAATAGGTAAGTATTATCTTGTAGAACTTTTATTTCATCTATCGACATGCTTACCCTGAGATCAAAACAAAATGTGTTTCACACTGTGGGTTACTGTTTTGTTTTGTTTTGTTTTTAAAGTTCAAAACATACTATTTGAGTTTTCAAGGCTAGGACCAGTAGGTTCAATTCTACTCCTGGCCTAATTGCCAATTTCCCATTGTTTGCCTGCAGACCGAGCCCAGCTCCAAGTGAACCTGTGATTTGGCTCATGAATAGATATACCTAATCTCCAAAGTGAATGAGGGTGCGCTCTTAAAAGGCCTGCACCATGACCCATCCTCCCCAAATGACAGGACTTTTCTGACTTCTCACAGTGCACGTTAGCTGGGTTTGTTTTTCGAACTTCATATAAATGGAATCACAGTATGAACCCTAACTGTGGACACAGTGACCTAGAAAGGAGATGCTCAATGCTGCGTTTATTGTCCAGCATGACATCAGCCAGAAAGCATTGCGAAAATAATAATATTATGATTATTGAGTGAAGGCCTGTTGGGTGCCAGACTCTGTGCTAAGGGTCTTAAAAACATTCAAGTTCATTCTCACAAGGTCTATGGGATTTGAGGTGTCTGCTATGACCCTCGTGTTTCAGAAAGAGAAACTGAGGCACAGGGAAGTTGCAATGTGATGTCCTCAAGGTCATGCAAATTGCGGAGCAGGGCTGGAGCCCTTATCTGACGCCCTTAGACCCCTTTCCACTAGCACTTTTCCACGGGGCTGGGGTACTTCGCAACAAAGTATCTTGGAGACTGCTTGGAATCAGTCCTGTGGAGTCCTCTCCTACCTGGCTCTCACCCTCATTTGGTGGAATCCAGTTGGTTTACACTGCTGAGGAGGCAAGCAAACTACCCTTCACGAAGCCAGGGGGTTCCAGAAGGCCTGAATTAGCCAAGAGGTTTAATTTGGGGATATTCTTACTACACGAAATTTCTTTCAGAACATTTGGTCCTTTGGGACTTCCTCAAATTGCCAAGGATTAGACAGAAAATTCCATCTCCTTCTCCTTGGTTGCTTCATAGTATCCAGCAGTTCCCCTACCTTAACCTACAAGTGATTGCCTTCTTTGGCAGCTCCTTACTAACCAGAGAAATTTGACTGTTTTTTTGGGTGGGGGGGGATGGGGAGGGGGTAGAGGAGGGGAGTGCTTTTGCTTCCTTAACAAATACATTTCACTACTTCATTGGTGAAGCCACATCTAACCAATGAGATTGGTTGGTAACTTGTTCAGTCTACTCAAGAATAGAGGATAAAAGGATCCATGTATCAATTTTCTTCATATTAGAGATTTTTAAGAGTCATTTTTTTGGTTGTTTTTTTTTTTAGTATTAGCCATCCCGATTACAACATACCTACTACTCCAGAGTTCCAAGGAAATTAGTCAGGCCTTAAAATTAAACTTTAACCTTGATTCAAATTAAAAATACAATTTGCCACATTAGTTTCATATGTTTGTATTTCCTGGCCTCAAAAACACTACTGGCCCTTGACTACAGTAGTTGAAATCCTACTTAGCACTCAATAACCAACAAAACTTCCTGCACCCCCAGGCAAACCTAAAAGAGTGGTCCTTTGGCTTCCATAAGGTTCTGTAAAATAGAGGCCTGCACCTCCAGCTCCTAATCACCACCACCACCCCCAAACCCTGAACTCCCCTCAGGGCAGTAACCACATTGTATTTATATTTGTCCTGATATTTACCCCTAACGCTGGCAGGATCAGGTTTCCCGCACATAGCAAGACTTCAGAATACATTGTCCTTGAATTGAATCAATTTCTAAAGAAACTTTTTATTGAAATATAAGATGCATATGAAGAGGCCCAGGATCATAAGTGTTTCAATGTTCCCAAAGAGAAAGAACATATAGCAAGTGCTCCCAACCCCCCCAACCCCATCCCCCCTCCCACCTCCCCCACCCACCCCAGAAGGTCTGCACCATGGCCCTTCCTCCAGCAAAGATAAGACTTTCCGGACTTCTAAGGCCCTACGGTAACTTTGCTTGCTTGTTGTTGTTGTTGTTTTGAACTTTGTATAAATTGAATCACAATGTGAGCTCTCTCGGTTTGGGCTTTTTATATTAAACATCGTGCTTGTGAGATTTAACCTCACTGTTTTGTAGCCTGCTGGTTAATTTATTCCCATTTGCTGGCCAGCATTCCACTGTGGCTGTGCAGTTATATATTTATCCATTCTACTGCGGATGGACACTTCGCTTTTTTCTAATTTGGAGCTCTTCTGAATAGAGTTACTATGAACATTCTTGGATATTTCTTTCTGTTAACCATTTATCCAGGAGTCCTATTGTTCGGCTTTGGTGGATGCTGCCAGTTTTTAAGGGTTTTGAGGTGGTTGTGGAAACTGAAAAGCTGTTTCTAAAATTTACATGGAAATACAAAAGGCCAAAAATATTCAAGACAATCTCGGACAAAGCTGGAGGTCTTACACTACGACATATTATAAAACTACAGGAATTAAGACAGGGTGGTTTAGGCACAAATAGGCCAGTGGCTTGGGGGAGAGAATTCAGATACAGATGCAAGCATAAATATTACTTGATTTATGATACAGGTAACACAGCCATGTAGAAAAGACATAGTGATGTTTTCAATAAATGGTGCCAGATCAATTGGATAAACACATGAAAAAAAAGCTTACCCACACGTAAAAATCAATTCCAGATGGATTGTAGATCTAAACGTTAAAAGGAAAACAATAAGGTTTTGTAAAAAAAAAAAAAATGTATAAAATTCACTAGAATATGAATATGACTGGAATACTTGAAGTAGGTAAAAAATTCTTATAAATAGGACATAAAAAGCTCTCATCATAAAGGAAAAATTTGATACACTGAACTACTTCAAAAATAAGAATGATTCCTCAAAAGATACCATTAGGAATTGAAAACACAGCACTGATTAAGAAAAGATGTTTGCAAACATAGACCCAACAAAGGACTTGTAAACAGAATGTATACTGAACTCCTACATGTCAATCATAAAAGAGAACCAATAAAAAAGTGTGCAGAAGGGGAAAGAGGAAAAGGAAAAACTTGAATGGGCACTTAAACACACACACACACACTATGGCCAAATGGCTAATAGACATATGAAAAGGTGCATCACGTAAATGCAAATTAAAACCCTCAAGCGACATCTCTGGACTCAGGAAAACTGCTAAAATTCAAAGTCACGTGATACCTGGTGTTGGCGAGAATGTGCAGTAAGCAAGCTCTCCTACACCGCTGAGGTTAAGGAGCAAATACTGGTCTGTCCACTGAACTTTTATCAGGATCTGCCCCAATTTTTCCCTCTCCCCAGGTCCCAGGAGAGTGGGCTGGAGTGAGCGGGTGGTGGTTGGAAAGCATGTACAAACCTCTATTTACGCCTTTTCTTCGTTCTGTGTGTTGACCCAGGCTTCACACACTCCCTGAACCGTATTTTCCCCTAGATCCTTTGCTAGAGCCCACGCAGACATTAGAAGTAAGATCCACTTTGGACCAGGGTGGCCTCCCTCAAGAGCTCCTGAAACAAACAGGCACATACTACAAACAACATGCAATTCTTATCTCATCCAAAGACCCAAAGCTTTCTGATAACTCTTAAATATGTCCCCAAAATGAATTCCTAGAATTCAAAGTTATGCTTATTTTTATTTCCCTACAGGTTCAAGTTGCAAAATCACCCTCCTGAAAGGTTGGATCAACTTTCACTCCCACAAGAGGCAGACACATGCCCCATTTATCAACGTGCTAGGTGAAAAACAGTATTTTGTTTCATTTAGCTCTTTGATCACTAAAAAAGCTGAACTTTTAAAAGCTGTTTATGGGTCATTTTTATTTCTTCTTTTGTAACTAGAAGTTCACATATTTTGTCCATGTTGTCAGTAATTTTGTCTTATAATTCTGAAAGAGGGCTCTATGTAGCAAGGATATGAACTTTTCACTTGTTACATACTGTACATATACTGTGGATATTTTCCCCAATATTTGGTGTTTCCTCCTTTAATTTTATTTATAGGGTTTGTTCTTATACAAATGAATTTTAAATATTTATATAGTTAAAAAAAAAGAAAAGTATATCCGTTATAACCTTTGTATTTTTGCAAAGTATTTAGGAAATCTCTTTCCATTTCAAAATTATAAAAATGGTTATACATTTTTCTAATATGCTTACATTTGTTATCTTTAAATATTTGAATCACTTGGAGTTCATTTTGCATCAGTTAATGCTCCAGTCATGTGTGTATGTACTTTTTTTTTTTTTTCCAGAATGGCAGCCAGTAGTTCCAACACCATTTATTGAAGGATGTATACTTGACCTGGTCATTTGTCTGTTTTTTGGGTAATACAGTTGAATAGTAAGGTTCACTATCAGAAGGATCTCCCTGGCCTTCCAGCTGGCAGATTGACCCCAAGCCACCAGAGTGGAGATGTGGACCAGTAGGAGGCTCAGTTGCAGCAAACAGTGGGGAACAGGAGAGTGCTGGAATTACAGCAAGCAGGGGGCGAGGTGAGGAGTGAGGACTGACTGCCCTCGTTCCCTCCCTCTGGTCCCCTATATTCACTTCATCTAGCTGTCTTTCCGCATCTGGAAGCGTCAGCAGCTGTCAGGGGAGGGAATAATTAATCCCGGTAGCCAATCCTGGAGAATCTGGAATCAGGTTACTGTATTTAAATCCTGACTTCGCCACTTACACCAACCTTGTGATCCCCACTTACATCAACCTTGTGATCTCAAGCAAGTGTCTTCATATTTCTGGTCTTCAGTTTGCCCCTGAGAAGTGGGGATCATAGTAACACCTATTGCAGAGCACATGGAGGAGGGTTTTAAGGAACTAAATCATACGCAGCTCTTAGGTTGGTGACTGGCACAGAATAAACTCACAGAGTCAACATTGTTATCAGTTAACTTTTAAAGAAATTCGTGACTGTCTAGTAGAACAAGACATTAGTCCTCCCTTGGGCTGGGTCTGAGCCTGAGCAGAGCAGTTAGAGGAGTAGGTGGAATTTCAAGCCGATGGGACGGTTTTCAGGTCAAATGGTTGAAGGCACTGGTCTAGAAGATGTTTTCTTTAGGGAGCCTCTATTCTTTAAGGCATACTTATGCAATAAAGCTTACAAATGAAGGACTAGCATACTAATTAATGTTGCCATGTCTTGGGGCTTCCCTGGCTCTGACAGTAAAGAATCCACCTGCAGGGAGAATGGCATTGAAACATGCATATTATCATACGTGAAACGGATCGCCAGTCCAGGTTCGATGCATGATACAGGATGCTCAGGGCTGGTGCGCTGGGATGACCCAGAGGGATGGTATGGGGAGGGAGGTGGGAGGGGGGTTCAGGATGGGGAACACATGTGCACCCATGGCAGATTCATGTTGATGTATGGGAAAACCAATACAATATTGTAAAGTAATTAGCCTCCAATTAAAATAAATAAATTTATATTAAAAAAAAAAGAATCCACCTGCAATGCAAGAGGTCTGGGTTTGATCCCTGGGTTGAGAAGATCCCCTGGAGAAGGAAATGGCAACCCACTCCAATATTCTTGCCTGGGGAATTCCATGGACAGAGGAGCCTGGTGGGCTACAGTCCATGGGGTCTCAAAGAGTTGGACACGGCTGAGGGACTAACACTAATAGTGTATTCCGCCACCCTCACCCCACTTTTAAACATAACTGCTAATTAGTTTAGGTAAAGTTTTGGTCAGAAGTAGAGCCACTGATGTTTGTCTTTCCTTCTCATATTTTTCAGAGAATGAGATAATAGCTATAGTTGATTGATTCCATCATAGGCAGACCTTTAACAATTATTTCATATAATACTCTGTAATATATTCAAGGTTGTCATTATCATCCCCAAGGTCAAGAAGAGGAAAGGGAGCTTCCTCGAAGTGAGGAGGTAACTTGCATGCAGTCTGCCATAACTAAGAACCAAGATTCAACCCAGGTCTCTCTAACCCCAGGACTCAAGCTCTAAACTCAATGAAGAACACATGGATATTGAGCTGGAATTTTGGAAGCTGGGAAGTCCAGCTTGGCAGATGGGAGAAATTACTTTCTGAAGGATTTAGTGCCTTCTATTTATTTACAAAATGGTCATGCCTGGAAGGACTTCGGAAGGAATCTATCCAGAGTCTTCATCGTACAGATGGAAAACCTGGAGCCCACAACAGGATGTGTCTGAGCCGATTACACAGGGAGCTCTCTGCTGAGTCTTGGTCTCCTCACTCTGTACAGTAACCTCCATGTAACCTTCATGTGGCCTCAAGATAGAAGGGGAAACATGCTTGGTGCTACACAGACTGTATATCATCCTGGCCCAAAGAAGCTTGCAAATCATCAAGGGAGAAAATTCATGCCGACAAATAACAGTCAAAAAACGAAGATCATGCCATCTAGTCCCATCACTTCATGGCAAATAGATGGAGAAAAAGTGGAAATGGTGAAAGGTATTGTTTTCTTGGGCTTCAAAGTCACTGCAGATGGTGACTGCAGCCATGAAATTAAAAGATGCTTACTCCTTGGAAGAAAAGCTATGACCAACCTAGACAGCATATTAGAAGGCAGAGACGTCACTTTGCTGACAAAGGTCTGTGTTGTCAAGGCTATATTTTTTCCAATAGTCATGTATGGTTGTTAGAGTTGGACCATAAAGAAGGCTGAGCGCTGAAGAATTGATGCTTTTGAACTGTGATATTGTAGAAGACTCTTGAGAGTCCCTTGAACAGCAAGAAGATCAAACCCAACAATCCTAAAGGAAATCAGTTATGAATATTCATTGGATGGACTGATGCTGAAGCTCCAATACTTTGGCCACCTGATGTGAAGAACTGACTCATTGGAAAAGACCCTGATGCTGGGAAAGATTGAAGGCAGAAGGAAAGGGGACAACAGAGGATGAGATGGTTGGATGGCATCACCGGCTCAATGGACATGAGTTTAAGCAAGCTCCAGGAGATGGTAAAGGACAGGGAAGCCTGGCGTGCTGCAGTCCTTGGGGTTGTAAACAGTTGGACACAGCTTAGCGAATGAACAACAACAAGTAAAAAGGTGAAAAACACTTTGGGGTCTTTGGAGCACTTTATCCCTCTGACCAGAATCAGGAAAGACTTCTTGGAGGAGTTTGCATAAGAGCTGGGTCTGCAGTAGAAATGACAGGAAGGGCACTCCAGATGGAGAAGGGACTGCTAGTAATGAAAGCTAACATTTATTGAGCCACAGCATGCAGACTCCATGATAAACACTTTATACTTATTATTTCCTTTAAATCCCACAGGACACTAATAAGGTGGGTACCGTAATTATCCCCATTTTAGAGAAGGGGAAATTAAGACACATAAAGGATAAATAGCTTGTCCATGGACATATGGCTAGGAATTGGCAGGTTCCAGGATGAGAATACCAGCCGGAATGACTCCTCATTTCTTGATGCCTGAGGGGAGGACCCAGGGAGGAGCACTGGAAGAGGACACAGGATGAAGGAGTAGGATATAGGTTCTTTTTCTAGGACAAGTCAACTTCTAATTGACCCTTGGATTTTCCTACCATCTAGGGACTTCCTGAGATAGGCAAGGCATACTCAGTTAATGAGAATCAGGAACCCAGACCCATTGGCCTCTCTGGACCTTCCAGAAGCTACCAAGACTGAGCTCAGAGACTCTGGTCAAAGAGCCACAGAAGCCATCTGGCTCACTCTAGGGCCACAATGTCCAAGAAACCATCCTGACTGATGTTATACCAGCTCCAGGGGTTTTCCTAATGCCAACCATAGCTGTGGCTCAGACCCCCTGGAGACAGCGAGGTTTGGAGATAAGAGCACAGAATACAGCAACAGCCCGAGTCCAGCACTGAGAGCTGTGTGACCTTGGGCCAGCTCTGACCCTGGTTGGATTTCCGGGAGCATCTGGCAGCGGGGATCAGCCTGACTTCTAGGCTTCTTGGGAGGAATCTGTGAAAAAAAACTGATGAGGGCGTGCACAATGCCTGGCTCCCAAAAGTGCTCAGTCAATGCTAACTTCTTGCCCTTGACCTTGAAGCTCATCATCTTCTTGGAGAAGGCTAAAAATTGGATAGACTCACCCCATTCCTCACTTTCTTGTTGTCCCTTAAAACAGATCCACAGGCCCTTGGAATGTTGACAATGTGACTGCTAATCACTAGAAACAGGAGACAACAGACACTGCCATGAGAGGTACCAAAGGTCTCAGCACCCATGTACATTCCCCCATCAGCATCTCCTGCTCCAACGTGACAGCAGCCTTCCTTGGGCAGCACCCACTTCTTCAAGGCAGGAGTGGCTTTCTTCAACTCTCTTCCACCCCAGAGCTTCTCAAGTTACCATTCGAGTTCCATTCATCATTAACTGCTCATGAACACCTATCCAATATTCTTGACATGAGCTAACTCAGAGGCAAATGGGAAAGCAACAGCAGTGTCCATAGACAGATGACGGATAAACGAAATATGCTATATACATACAATGGACTGCTAGCCTTAAAAAAAAAGAATGAAATTCTGACACATGCTGTAATACAGATGGACCTTTATGAAGACAGCAGGCTCCATGAATAACCCTAATGCAAGAGGACAAATACTATATGATATCACTTACATGTGGCACCTAGAGTAGTCAAATATATAGAGGTAGAAAGAGGTTACCAAGGGCTGAGAAGAAGGGAGGATGGGTAGTTAGTGTTTAATGCGTACAAAGTTTCAGTCTGAGAAGATGAGAAAGACCTGGAGATGGAAGGTGATGGTTTCACAACAAGGTGGATGCACTTAATGCTCTTGAACTGCTCACTTAGAAATGGTTAACATAGTTTGACATCAATAAATGAACACCCACAACATCCTTTAAAAAGTGGTTAAAATGGAAGCTCTATGTTATATATATGCTGTGCTGTGCTTAGTTGCTCGGTCATGTCCAACTCTGCAATCCCATGGACTGTAGCCCACCAGGCTCCTCTGTCCATGGGGATTCTCCAGGCAGAATACTGGAGTGGGTTGCCATGGCTTCCTCCAGGGGATCTTCCCAACCCAGGGATCAAACCCAGGTCTCCTGCATTGCAGGCAGATCCTTTACCATCTGAGCCACCGGGGAAAAGTGAAAGTGAAGTTGCTCAGTCATGTCTGACTCTTTGCACCCCCATGGATTGTAGCCCATGGAATTTTCCAGGTAAGAGTACTGGAGTGGGTTGCCATTTCCTTCTCCATGGGATCCTCCTGATCCAGGGATCAAACCCAAGTCTCCCACGTTACAGGCAGAGGCTTATCTCTGAGCCACAGGGTTACTATCTGAGCCACCAGGGAAGTCCATTATATACATATTTTACTACAATTTTAAAAATATGTGAGCAGATTAACAATGGGTTAAACAACTGTGGTACATCCAAACAATGGAGTGCTGAAAATTATTATTACTATTATTAAAATTATTATTCAGTGCTGAAAATTAATAAGCTATTAAGCCATGAAAAAGCATGGAGAAAACCTAAATGCATATTAACTACGAGAAAGAAGCCAATCTGAAATCTACATACTGTATGACTCCAACTATATGACATTCTGGAAAAGGCAAAACTGTGGAGATACAGAAAATGAATTAGGGGTTACCAGGGGTTGGGGAGGGGTGGAGGGATGAACAGGTGGAGCACAGAGGATTTTCAGGGCAGTGAAAACACTCTGTATGATATCATAATGATGGATACATGTCATTATGTATGTCATTCTACATATATTCAAACTCACAGAACGTGCAATTCCAAGGGTGAACTCTAATGTCAACTTTGGACTTTGGGTGATTATGATGGGTGAATATTGGTTCATCCATTTTAACAAATGTACCCCTAGATGTTGATAATGAAGCAGGCTATGCATATAGGAAGTATACAGGAAATCTCTGTACCTTACCCTCAATTTTGCTGTGGCTTCCCTGGTGGCTCAGCGGTAAAGAATCTGCCCGCCAATCCGGGAAATGCAGGTTCGATCCCTGGGTCTTGAAGATCCCCTGGAGGAGGAAATGGCAACCCACTCCAGTATTCTTGCCTGGGATATTCCATGGACAGAGGAATTGTGGGCTACAGTCCATGGGGCTGCAAAGAGTTGGACATAACTTAGCATCTAGAAAACAACAACAAAATTGCTCTGAAAAAAAGTCTTTACAAAAATAGGGGGCAGAATGCAAATGGAAGTTTCCTGTCCCCAGAGGTCTCCTTGTCTGGTTGAGACACAAAGAGATAAGCCATGTGTTAAGAGATCTCGATGATGCAGGCAGCCTCAGATGTCTCAGACTGGCCCTTCTGCTGCTCAGAGTATAGAAGGTTCTCTGGAGGCAGTGAGTCCCTTCTATATGGGGAGGCCTGCAGCCTAGGTGTAGCCATCTCAGTGGGTCCCCTAACCTTTCCTGGAGAAGTCCCTTCAAGTTGGGCCACGGGGCCCAAGAAGTCCTGCCGTCAAACCACACCAGCTTCAGTGCTCTATGGGAATTCATTCTGCTAAGTGGGCTTGGCCTTCACAGAAATGGATGTCGTGGACTCGGCACTCCCCAAATGACACCCCCTGCTGCTCCTGAATTTTTCACCCATCCCAGCTCCATATTATTCAGCTCTCCTCTTTCTACCCCATCTCCCCCACCTTCTTTGAAGAACTCATAGCCATCCTGACCTCTCAATACCCACTTGCAGAGCCCTAGGTGGGAAGGGTTGTGTTGGTGCCAGAGGGCAGCCTCCACTCACTCGAGCCAATCCCAGGACTGGAGTTAGAGCTGACAGTGAGATGTCCTAAAGCATCGGGACAAAGACGTGCAAAGCTGAACAGAGACAGGATGGCTCTTCCAGAGCAAAGCTGAACTGGATTTAGGATAAAGGAAGGAAACTGCCCCTCAGAAGAGGCTGGAGGCAGGAAAGGAAGGCATGTCAGCCTCAAAGTCAAAGCGTGAATCGCCCAGTCAACTCTGACTCTTTGGGACCCTAAGGTCTCTAGCCCGTCAGGCTCTTCTATCCATGGGATTTCCCGGGCAAGAATTCTGGAGTGGGCTGCCATTCACTTCTCCAGGGGATCTTTCCAACTCAGGGATCAAACGCTGGTATCCTGCATTGCAGGCAGATTCTTTACCATCTGAGCCACCAAGGAAGTGTCAGCCTGCAGGTGCAGGAAAAGTAGAGTCATTCATTCATTCATTCATTCATTCAACAAATAACTTATAAGTCCTTATCAGGTGCCAAATGCTGAGAGATATGGGTATAGATATGAGAACACAGAGTGAAGGAAGCAGCCTGGAGTCCTGCTCTTGTGTAGCTGACAGCTATGACATTCTAGGGAGACCATAAGAAAGATAACCAAGACAAAGAAAAGATATGTCAGACGGTGACAAGGCCACGAGCTCGGCAAGAGGAATGGAGATTTCCAGGTGCGGGAAGGGAAGATCGCAGCATTTTAAAGGCCAGTTATGCTGAGAAGTCTGGAGAAGGCAATGGAACCCCACTCCAGTACTCTTGTCTGGAAAATCCCATGGATGGAGGAGCCTGGTAGGCTGCGGTCCATGGGGTCCCTAAGAGTCGGACACAACTGAGCGACTTCACTTTCACTTTTCACTTTCATGCATTGGAGAAGGAAATGGCAACCCACTCCAGTGTTCTTGCCTGGAGAATCCCAGGGACGGGGGAGCCTGGTGGGCTGCCGTCTATGGGGTCGCACAGAGTCGGACATGACTGAAGCAACTTAGCAGCAGCAGCAGCATGCTGAGAAGTCAGTACCTGAGCAATGACTTAAATTGAGAAACTGCTATTTGGGTGCCTGGAAGAGCATTCTGGAGACAGGATAGTGCAGATGGAGAAGACTCGAGCAGGGAGGATACCAGGAGTGTTGGAGGAGCTCCTAGGAAGCCAGGGTTGGAAGGGAGTTTTTTTGCAAGTGGGGACCAGGAGACGAGGTCAAGAAGGAAACAGGGAGCTGGGTTGTCTCAGGCCTGGTAGATGATGGCAAAGACTTAGTGAGACATAACGGTTGATCCCAGCACTGTTCAGTGGGGAGGGGGGCCTCACCAATGCATTTTTAGCCTTCCTCTCACAATGGCAGGATGCTTTTTTTTATTATTACTATAGTCCTTTAATCTGTAAGTGAGCAAGTGACTGAAGTCGCTCAGTCATGTCCGACTGTGCAACCCCATGGACTGTAGCCTACCAGGCTCCTCCATCCATGGAATTTTCCAGGCAAGAGTACTGGAGTGGGGTGCCATTTCCTTCTCCAGAAGATCTTCCCGACCCAGGGATTGAATCCAGGTCTCCTGCATTGTAGGCAGACGCTTTACCGTCTGAGACACCAGGGAAGTCCTACAATGGCAGGATGGATGCATGGGGTCATGAACCTGCTTGAATTCCTTGCCCACAAGGTAACTTTCTGGTCATACCCTGGCTTCCCACAGACAGGTCCTCTAGGGCGAGAGCCTGCTGGCAGCCAGGGTGTTGTCCTCACTGTGACACCTCTCTTTTCATTGTAAATCGACATATAATATGGTGTGCTATGGATGGTATGGTACAGTATGGTACAGTATGGTATGGTGTAAACCAATATGATACAATGCTGCAGCTGCTGCTGTTTTGTCGCTCAATCATGTCCAACTCTTTGCAACCGCATGGACTATAGCCCACCAGACTCCTCTGTCCATGGGGTTTCCCAGGCAAGAATACTGGAGTGGGTTTTATGATATAATACACAACCATATCTCAGAGCTTGTATAACGTGACTCCAGCCCCCAGAGTTGAAGCCGCACTGGTGGGTGGACTAATCCAATCTCTAAACCGACCAGGCTCCTGAACTAGGTCCCAGGGTCACAGTGTCCTCTCCACGACTGTGCCACTTGGTGAGGCCACTCGACAGCCAGTCAGCTGCCCTTCTCTTGGCACTGTCCTGATCTCACCACTCAACTTTTGAACCAAACCACTGAGCCTCAGTTTACTCAGTTGTAGAATGGGCATGATACTTTCAGCCTCCAAGGGTGGCTGTAGGAACTGAACGAGATAAAAACCTCTGAGAGCCAGCAAGGCTCCTGGCTTCCCCTCTCACCCTCCCTTCCCTGACACTCACCCCTCTTTTGTTGGAGCACTCTCAGCAAGGTCTCTCCAGCCTCCCAGCTTTCGTCTTCATGCCCGTCGGTGCATGGTAGACATGCAGGATGCTTCAGACTCCCTAAACATCTCCCTCTGGTTAGAATGCCCTTCCTGTTCTCTGCCTGATGAGCAGCCAGAGGTCCTTCAAGTTCTAGTTGCAATGCCACCTCTCCTTTAAAGCCTTCCCAGGCTCTTTCTGGGGCTTCTCAGGTGACGCTTGTGGTAAAGAACCCACCTGCCAAAGCAGGAGATGTAAGGGACGTGGGTTCAATCTCTGGGTCGGGAGGATCCCCTGGAGTAGAAAGTAGCAACCCATTCCAGTATTCTTGCCTAGAAAAATCCCATGGACAGGGAAGCCTGGTGGGCTACAGTCCATAGCATCACAAAGAGTCAGACACAACTGAAGAGACTTAGCACGCAGGCCCCCAGGCTCTTTTTGTTCTTCCTGCCTGGTTGATTCTCCTGACTGCTTACAGCACCCAATGCTTTCCTCTATCACAGCACTTAACTGCTGCACTGGTTTAACTACCTGGGTTGTTGGTATTATTTTTTTAATCTAAACTAAAGCTCAAGCTCCCTGTTGACAAAGAAGGATCATCTTCTCTTGTTTCATTAAGTTTTGCCTGCCAACAAATTTTTAGATTCACCATTATTTTGTGTACCATTAAGAAAGAAAAATATGCACCACTTACATCTTGACACCTTGGCTTCTTGGGATTTGTATTTTATGCATCGTGAAAGAATTCTTCTGAACTTACTTACAAATAGTGTAGATATCTTTTATCACTTCTGTGCATATCACATGTATTTGTACATGAAATCAATTGGTTAAGGTATTACCACTTGCATTGTGACTAGTACCTGTCCAACAGCAACTGTAAGAGCCATTGATTGTAACACCTACCCCAGTTTTAAAGATGTTAAAAAAATGAAAGGAAAAAACATGTGCTACAGATGTGAGAGTTGGACCATAAAGAAGGCTGAGCACCGAAGAATCGATGCCTTCAAACTGTGGTGCTGGAGAAGACTCTTGAGAGTTCCTTGGGCAGCAAGGGTATCAAACTAGTCAATCCTAAAGGAAAGCAACCCTGAATATTCATTGGAGGACTGATGCTGAAGCTGAAGCTCCAAGACTTTGGCCACGAGAAGCAAAGAGCCACCTCATTGGAAAAGACCCTGATGGTGGGAAAGACTGAGGGCAGGAGAAGGGGGCGACACAGGATGAGATGGTTGACTGGCATCACGGACTCAGTAGACATGAGTCTGAGCAAACTCTGGCAAATAATAAAGGACAGGGAGGCCTGGCGTGCTGCAGTCCATGGGGTCGCAAAGAGTCGGACATGACTTAGGGACTGAAAGACAACAAAAAACTTGAGGAAATACAGATTATCCCTTTCTCCTAGACTAGTGTCTGGCACCCAGCTGATGTTCAATCAATGTGTGTAGGCTTGCTATAGCTTTGTGACATGATTCAGCCCAATCTACAGCGACAGTGGTCATTTCTATACAGCCCTGGACCTCTCAAGTGTCCAAGGCTTCTGGAAGGACAGGCTTGCACCAAGGCGTACCAGAGGTCATTTGAGGAGGAGCTGGAGGCAGGGGAACCTCTGCATAGTTCCTGGTTTCCCAGTGGACGATTGGACCAGGAATGGAGTGTTGCTGGGCAGAGAGGAGTCCTTCAAACCCCCAGAAGTTCAACAGGGTCAGGCTGAGACTATGAACTTTGGAGCACAAAACCTTAGCTGTTAGAAATACATTTTTATCTATGCATAAAGTTTGGACCCCGTATCCATAAACAACAATAAATCTTAGGCTCTTTCTATCTCCTGCTGCCCCACTCTCAGTGATATACAAGCTGGAAAAGATTTTTTATTTTTGGATAGTGAGAGACAAGGCAACAGAAAGTTATAACCTAAGGAAAGTAATAACATGTTCTGGCCAGAAATGCCCCACTGTGTCTCCATGTGAATGTCACTGTGTTTGAACAAGTTGAACTGAATTTTATCTGCTGATTTTGAATGTGCAATGCACAGGCACATACAGAAATTACATGAGGGAAGAACAGAAAAACCCCCATTGCTTGGCATCATATTTTAAGCTTAGACAAACTTGGAAGGCTGTTCTCAAGCCTCTGACATTTGGCTACCCCGAGTCTCACTCTGTGCACAGAGGAGATTGTCAAAACTCAGGTGGGTGCAGTCAGACCACATGCTTCACGTCACAGAGAATAGGAGAGCCAGGAGGAGGAGGTGTGACTGTGTCCTGGGAAGAGACCCGGAGGCATAGGCAGAGCCGTCCCATGCCTGCTGGGGGGCTGGGTTTCGAGTGTAAAATGGGGCCTGTGAAGCCTCCCTTCTGGGCAGAGTTCACCAGGCATTTAACAACCCATGTGGCTGGAGGACTGCAGAGGGTTCCAGGGGGCCCCCACGGCACCTGGAGTTAATCCTTTAGTTGCTGGATCACAGGAAGGACCAGGGAACAGTGTGGTGGGGGACACTAAGGACAGCTGCTGTTTATTTACAATATTGACAAAATATTGTGACAAGCAACTTGACTGTATCTGTGTGTGTCATATGAAGAGCACCCTATCGGTGAACTTTCTGCGAAGATGAAATCAGCAGATGAATGAATGAGTGAGTGAATGAATGAATGAGTGATTGGGCACCATGCACTGTGCTTGTGAGTCGAGAATGTTCTCTCATCCAGTAAATATTTATTGAATGTCCATAGTGTGCAGTTTTCATGTCAGATGCTGAGGATGAAAAGCTGATTCAGAAAGAACCCTTCTTTGGAAAGTCCTTCTTGAGGTAATAAGTCATGGGTGGGAAGGGCATCTCTTGTGGGGCGAACAGTATGAGCAAAGACACAGGGACAAACGCAAAGGAGAGCAAATCAAGCAAGCAAGCAAATAAAAAGCACCTTATCTTGTTCTGAAGCAACAATCTGTCATTGTGATCAGTATAAAGTTTGGGGCCAGAAGCAGCAAGAGATAGGGCTCTTGGAAGCCAGTCTGCGAGGGTGAACATTGTTGTGTGGGAGCGTCAGGGATGAGCGGCAGCAGGTCACTTTCACACTGAAATAGTCACTGCACAGCAGGGTGGGTCCTGGCCTCCGAGGGCTAAGGCTGGAGGCAAGGAGGCCCCTTAGGGAACCACTGCGACAATCCAGCTAAATGAAGTGGCAAAATAGAAACTGGGAGGATCAACTGAAAAGATTAAGTTTGGTTTATTTTTCTCTTCTAAGTTGAAGAGTGAAAGAAAGAAAGAGGGCCAAAACTTGATCAGCAAACCTAGGGTTGAAAAGAAAGTGACATATGACCAAAATATAGTCAATCCTTTATGATAACTTGGTATGGAGTGTGATCTATCAAAATATCCAATTATTATGTTGCACACCTAATACGGGTTATTCCTGGTGGCTCAACTGTAGAGAATCCACCAGCAATGGCAGGAGATGTGGGTTCCATCCCTGGGTGGGGAATATCCCCTGGAGGAGGAAATGGCAACCCACTCCAGTATTCTTGCCAGGGAAATCCCATGGACAGAGGAGCCTGGTGGGCTACAGTTGCAAACGAGTAGGTCACGAATTAGGACTAAACCATCACCACCACCCACACCTAATATACTATTATAATGTTGTATGTTATATAATAAACATTGTAACAAAATATAGGAGTAAAGTAATGCTCAAAATTCTCCAAGCCAGGCTTCAGCAATACATGAACCGTGAACTTCCAGATGTTCAAGCTGGTTTTAGAAAAGGCAGAGGAACCAGAGATCAAATTGCCAACATCCGCTGGATCATCAAAAAAGCAAGAGAGTTCCAGAAAAACATCTATTTCTGCTTTATTGACTATGCCAAAGCCTTTGACTGTGTGGACTGAAAGAGATGGGAATACCAGACCACCTGACCTGCCTCTTGAGAAACCTATATGCAGGTCAGGAAGCAACGGTTAGAACTGGACATGGAACAACAGACTGGTTCCAAATAGGAAAGGAGTACGACAAGGCTGAATATTGTCACCCTGCTTATTTAACTTATATGCAGAGTACATCATGAGAAACGCTGGGCTGGAGGAAGCACAAGCTGGACTCAAGATTGCCAGGAGAAATATCAATAACCTCAGATATGCAGATGACATCACCCTTATGGCAGAAAGTGAAGAGGAACTCAAAAGCCTCTTGATGAAGGTGAAAGAGGAGAGTGAAAAAGTTGGCTTAAAGCTCAACATTCAGAAAACTAAGATCATGGCATCTGGTCCCATCACTTCATGGGAAATAGATGGGGAAACATGGAAACAGTGTCAGACTTTATTTTGGGGGGCTCCAAAATCACTGCAGATGGCGACTGCAGCCATGAAATTAAAAGACGCTTACTCCTTGGAAGGAAAGTTATGACCAACCTAGATAGCATATTCAAAAGCAGAGACATTACTTTGTCAACAAAGGTCTGTCTAGTCAAGGCTATGGTTTTTCCAGTAGTCATGTATGGATGTGAGAGTTGGACTGTGAAGAAAGCTGAGCACCGAAGAATTGATGCTTTTGAACTGTGGTGTTGGAGATGACTCTTGAGAGTCCCTTGGACTGCAAGGAGATCCAACCAGTCCATTCTGAAGGAGATCAGCCCTGGGATTTCTTTGGAAAAAATGACGCTAAAGCTGAAACTCCAGTACTTGGCCACCTCATGCGAAGAGTTGACTCATTGGAAAAGACTCTGATGCTGGGAGGGATTTGGGGCAGGAGGAGAAGGGGACGACAGAAGATGAGATGGCTGGATGGCATCACCTACTCGATGGACGTGAGTTTGAGTGAACTCCAGGAGTTGGTGATGGACAGGGAGGCCTGGGGTGCTGCGATTCATGGGGTCGAAAAGAGTCGGACATGACTAAGCGACTGAAGTGAACTGAACATAATATTATAAGTCAACTATACTTCAATTTTAAAAAAGAAGAAGAAAGAAAAGAAACACTTAGAGGGTACATAAAGTAAGACCGGGTTCACAGAGAAGGAGTAGCTAAGGGAATTCCCAGGTTCCTGGACTGAAGACCCAAAGGTGATAGTGTCCCCAAGACCAGAGCCGAAGAACAGGTGGGTCTGAGGGGAAGACATGAGACAGGGTTAAGGTGGAGGAATCTAGAAGGTCCAAGAGGAGGGCTTTGGTGAGCAGGTTTTCCTCAGGCTTTCCCACAGGTTTTCACAAGGTTTGCTTTGACTCACACTCTCCGAGCCTCAGCACGAGAAAGAGAAGTCTATGGATTCCAGTCACTTCACCATCATCCTCGAGCTGACATTTTGTATTTTAAAAAGTTGGCTAAGGATTCTGCCCAGTATGTCTTTTTTCCCCCTTGATTATTGAGGTGTAGCCTACATACAGAACAGTGAGTGAATCAGGGGGATGGGGTGGGAGGGAAGTTCAGAGAGAGGGGACATATGTCTGACTCATGCAGATACATGGCAGAAACACACACAATACTGTAAAGCAATTGTCTTCCAATTAAAAATAAATAATTTTTTAAAGCTAAAAAAAAGTATACATCTCAACAAGTATGTCATTTGGATTGTATTAAAGACCTTAAAAATACTCACAAGTGCACACACACAGAGATATATATGAAAATAGAAGCCAGTCTCCTAAGAATTTTCCTTCCAGAGGGAAGGACTCTGAGCAGTCAATGGGCATGCAAACACCATTAAGCCCAAACACCCTACTTCACATGGAATGCAAGACCCTCCGTCATCTGACCCCTGCCCACTTCCCCTCCCTCACTTGCCAACACCACCACCATTCCCTCCCTAAATTAAGCTCTGGCCTCACTAAGCCTCAGTGTCCCGGATCCCAACCGCGCATCCATCCATCCACACCCACTATGCTTCCCCTGCCTTTTCCCACTTACTCAAGATCCAGCCAGCAAATTCTCTCTTGGGCTTTCGGGCCCTTCCAATGCTTGCTCTTCTCTGAAGGCCTCCTCCACTAGTCTCCAATTTCTGTCCCAGTTGCAGTTCATTTCCATTGCTAGTTTTTTTTTTTTTTTTTCTCTAAATTCTATCAGTACAATTCCAAGGCTGTATCTCCAGACTGACGTTGAACACACCTTAACTCTGTTTGGATGCTGTTACCATCACTGAGCTCTCAAAAGAAAAAAGAAAAAAGTCTGTTTTGAAACAGACTCACAGACTTAGAGAATGAATTTATGGTTACCAGGGGGGATGGTTGGGGAGAAGAATAGAGAGTTTGGGACTGACATGTACACACTGCTAGATTTAAAATAGATAACCAAAAAGGACCTACGATAGAGCAGAGGGAACTCTTCTGAATATTCTATAATAACCTAAATGGGAAAAGAATTTGAAAAAGAATAGATACATGTATATGTGTAACTGAATCACGTTGCTGTACACTTAAAACTAACACAACATTGTTAATGCTGATTAACATAACTGATTGTTAATGCTGATTAACATACAGTCCAACATAAAATAAAAACTTTTTAAAAAAAGTCTGTTTTGACTTGTGGTTGCCAAGGAAAGAGGAATGGGGAGAGAAGGAGTGGGGGTTGGGGATTAGCAGATGCAAAGTGTATTATGTATAGGATGGATAAAAAACGTTCTAATGTATATCACAGGGAACTCTCCTGTGATAAACCATGATGGAAAAAAATACAAAAAAAGAATGTATACGTAAGTATAACTGAATTACTTTGCTGTACAGCAGAAATTAACATGACATTGTAAGTCAACTATAGATTAATAAAATAATTTTTTTTTAAATGTCTCTTTTGAAGAAAGCAAGAAAGGAAAGAAGACAAGGATGGAGGGAGGGGAGAAGGAGGAAGGGAAGAAAGAGAGAAAGAAAGGAAACAAAGGAATGAGGAAGGAAAGAATATACAAGAGAATTCACTTTTATTCTCAGTTCCGAGCCTGGCAAAAATGTGTTGGCTATGAAAGACCAGGAATCAGAGGCCCAGGCTGGAGTTTGAACTTTACAACTGACCAACTGTGGACAATGCACAAGTCAGTTCACCCCTCTTCCTGATTCCTTCCACTTTGCAAATGTCCGTGATCCTCAAGCCAGGAATTTAAAATCATAATAAACAGTATGTTTAGTGATCTCATTTCTCTGCTTCCACCATTCCTCATTCGGTCTCCACTCGTGTGAACAGAGACTGATGCAAAACATATTTCTTTTCATTTTTACCCTCTGAAATATAAAACTGGGACAGAGAGGGAGAGAAACAAGAGGTGCTGAATTCTTTCTACACGCAACACAATAAAGTCAAATAATATACGTTTTAGTCATCCTACAAGGGAGCCAGATCAATAGCTTGGTTGGCAACACCACGCTGGCCCCTCTCTCTTCACAAGGGCAGGAAATGTGTACATTCTCAAGGGCCAACTGGCCAACCACCCCCGCATCAGCCATTCTCTTTAATGACGCTCTTCCATCAGACCCCTTTCTCTCGAAGACAATTCATTTTATAAAACGGCTGCAGCTGCCATTAGAAGTGGGCGAATCCAGGCATGTGTTTGGGTTCGAGATCTGTCTTGTGTGATGTTTCAAATACTTTAGGTTTGGCAGAAGCCAAGACACATTCTGTCAAGTTCTTTTTCCCCTTCGTTTTTTAAGCCCGTGTGGATTCGAGAGAAATGTGGCCATCTGATTCTCATTCGTTTTTGCCTAACTCAACAACAAAAATTGTCTCAGAAGAACTAGAAAATGTCCAAGTGGCAAATATAACCTCTTTCACAGAAGCCTTCTTAGGATCTCTGTCGGTCCACCCCAACCGCTTGACATTCTCCAAACAGGCCAAGCATTTTCACTTCTTTGTGCCAGCTGCACTTGCTCCCTGAGCCTGGAATGTTCTTCCCTTTCACCCTCTCCTCTGCTCATTGACTCCTGCTCCCCAAGTCCCATGCAAAGACGATCTCCTTCGTGAAGGTTTTCTCCACCGTCCAACTTGTAAACGCTCCCACAGTCCCCTGAAGTCTCGCAGGACTTCACCTGGAGCCCTAACGACCCTCTGTTCTGTGCTGCTTCGTGTTATAGTGGTTGTTAAACCACATGAATCAAGCCCTCACTGATGTCGTCCTGGATGTGAAGCTCTCAACCTTAATTAAAGGCCTTCACGAGAAAAGGCAGACAAGGACTGGCATTTGTGGGAAAACTGTTGCCAAAAACATTAATTATTGTGTCTATCAATGTCCATAGGTGGGCTTCCAGGTGAGAAGTGAACTTGAGGCTTAAGGACCAGAAATAACAATGGGCTTCTTCCTCTATGATAATGAGAGCTATGTTCCCTTTTTCTCCTGGCTGCCAGGAAGCTAAGAAGCAGCTCCAATGTTTGTTCATAGCAACTGTATCTCATGCCAACTTCCTTTTTTTTTTTTTTTTATTTTGTGGACCTGTTTTTAATTTCCACATTATTAACGTATAAAGGGAAAGAAAATCTATCATCCACCATCCATCACTTCAAAGTCTCTGTAGAGTAGCCAAGTGAAAATAATAAAGAGCTATTTGTGATGGTTTCATCTAGAAAATAGCTCTAGTACTTAGAAAAGATTTTGCTTTCAGTTTTAGGTTGGGCCCTTTTTACCAGGTGCAGTCAGTCAGTCAGTTCAGCCGATCAGTCGTGTCTGACTCTTTCTGACCCCATGAATCACAGCACTCCAGGCCTCCCTGTCCATCACCAACTCCCGGAGTTCACTCAAACTCACGTCCATCAAGTCCCTGATGCCATCCAGCCATCTCATCCTCTGTCGTCCCCTTTTCCTCTGCCCCCAATCCCTCCCAGCATCAGAGTCTTTTCCAATGAGTCAGCTCTTCGCATGAGGTGGCCTAAGTATTGGAGTTTCAGCTTTAGCATCAGTCCTTCCAATGAACACCCAGGACTGATTTCTTTTAGAATGGACTGGTTAGATCTCCTTGCAGTCCAAGGGACTCTCAAGAGTCTTCTTCAACACCACAGTTCAAAAGCATCAATTCTTCGGCGTTCAGCTTTCTTCACAGTCCAACTCTCACATCCATACATGACTACTGGAAAAACCATAGCCTTGACTAGACGGACCTTTGTTGGCAAAGTAATGTCTCTGCTTTTGAATATGCTATCTAGGTTGGTCATAACTTTCCTTCCAAGGAGTAAGCGTCTTTTAATTTCATGGCTGCAATCACCATCTGCAGTGATTTTGGAGCCCCAGAAAATAAAGTCAGCCACTGTTTCCACTGTTTCCCCATCTATTTCCCATGAAGTGATGGGACCAGATGCCATGATCTTCGTTTTCTGAATGTTGAGCTTTAAGCCAACTTTTTCACTCTCCTCTTTCACTTTCATCAAGAGGCTTTTTAGTTCCTCTTCACTTTCTACCATAAGGGTGGTGTCATCTGCATATCTGAGATTATTGATAGTAGTTAATAAAAAATCAATTTTTAACTTAAAATTAATTGTTAAAAACATAATCATTTATAATTCTGACTCCCCCAGAGCACAGCCCATGTCATTCATCTCCTATGAATTCTCCTACATATCAGAGCACTCTGTATATAACTGGCATTCACCAAATACCTGTTAAGTGGACGAGGAACAAAGTTCTCCCAAGTGAATTTCTGAAGCCAAAGAGAAAGCTCTGGACTCTGTATCTCTAGACTCTCCTGGTTTCAAAGCCCAGCTCTGCCTGACCACAAAGCCTTGAGACAGTTACTTGGATCCATCTGAGCCTGTTTTCTCATTTGTACAATGAGGCTTTAACTACTTCTGTTTCAGGGTTGTTTTGAGCATTGATTGGAAGATGAGCGGCTTAATATTGCTAATTCCCTTCCTTTTATGTACAGGTGCTCCTGGGCAAGAAAAACAACATTGTATGTTTTAAACAGGAAACTGACCACTGGAAGTTGCACTACTGGGGAACACAAGAGGAGATTACATGGGCAGTTGTCATTAGCTGGATAATGCATGCACTTCAGTTCAGTTCAGTTGCTCAGTCGTGTCTCTTTGAGACCCCATGGACTGCAGCACACCAGGCCTCCCTGTCCATCACCAACTCCTGGAGTTTACTCAAACTCATGTCCATTGAGTCAGTGATGCCATCCAACCATCTCATCCTCTGTCATTCCCTTCTCCTCCTGCCCTCAATCTTTCCCAGCATCAGGGTCTTTTCAAATGAGTCAATTCTTCACATCAGGTGGCCAAAGTATTGGAGTTTCAGCTTCAACATCAGTCCTTCCAATGAACACTCAGGACTGAGCTCCTTTAGGATGGACTGGTTGGATCTCCTTGCAATTCAAGGGACTCTCAAGAGTCTTCTCCAACACCACTTCAGAAACACAGAAATGGGGAAAAAATGAGATACAAAAGACAAGCCAAGCTCTTGGGCTTCTTCCAAAGGAGGCAGTGGCCCTTACTTGCTAGTCATAGAAAACAGTTTAGACAGAAGAGATTCTGCTCAACCATTAAATGTGAGACACAAGTGACAGAAGAAAAAAATAATCTTTTGGTTTTTAACATCTAAATTGCTCTGATAAACGTCAAGGGCCTACTGTCTAGCACAGGGAACTATATTCAATATCCTGTGACAAACCATAAGGAAAGAATATGGAAGAGAATGTAGATCTATGTGTAACTGAATCACTTTGTTGTATAGCAGAAACTAACACAACATTATAAATCAACTAAACTTCAATAAAATAATTATTTTTAAAATACTAAGAAAAAAAAAGAAAGAAATTGCCGTAGAGTTGTGGTACAATGGTTTTCATCAAAATGGAATACAAGTACCACTGATGGGATTCAAGATGATTTTATATGGCATGCTGCTGCTGCTAAGTCATTTCAGTCATGTCCGACTCTGTGCGACCCCATAGACGGCAGCCCACCAGGCTCCACCCTCCCCGGGATTCTCCAGGCAAGAACACTGGAGTGGGTTGCCATTTCCTCCTCCAATGCATGAAAGTGAAAAATCAAAGTGAAGTCGCTTAGTCGTGTCCGATTCTTAGCGACCCCATGGACTGCAGCCTACCAGGCTCCTCCGTCCATGGGATTTTCCAGGCAAGAGTACTGGAGTGGGGTGCCATTAGAGAAGCATTTATTCTTTTAATCATGTATTTATTGTATATTGTGTTATAGAACACTGAGCTAGTACAGCCAAACTTTGATATTATACAAATTATTATGGAGTGTATTTTAAAGTTTTACAATATTTTCTAAATAAGTGGATGTACAGAAAAATACTGAACGTGTCACAGCTGGCAGAACATATCTATGCTAAACAATTTTAACATAGTTCTAGAATTACTGGAAGTGTGGAAAATACAACTTTAACCTGTGGGTCTTCCTGAGCAGCTATTTGGGCCCCTCAGTTTTTGCCCCAAAAATGACTTTTCAAATATTACCAGTCGCATCTACCCTCTCCACGTTGACCCCACTGGACTTCACACCAGTGCATCCACAGACCCTGCAGTCTCCCACCTCCATGTCTTTCTTTGCCTCCGTGCCCCTCCCTTCGCTCCCTGGCAGGCCAGCCTCCAGCAGGATCGGTCCCGGTCTCCTCTGGGCGCTCCCGCAATCTTGTGCACAACGCTTGCTATTGTAACACTCAGTACTTTGTTTTACAATTTCTTTCAGGGGTGGTCCTAGGCAGTGTCTTGGGTTTTTGAAATTATTTTTTCCTTTATTGCAACCTGGTTGATGTGCCATATTATGTCCGTTTCAGGTGATTTGACATTTGCATACCTCATGAAATGATCACAATAAGTCTGGTAACCATCTGTCTCCATACAAAGTTATTACAATATTATTGACCATATTCCTTATGCTGTATATTACATCCCTGTGGTTTATTTATTGATATAACTGGAGGTTTGTCCCTCTTAATATCCTTCACCTATTTTCCCCAACACGCCCCTCGGGCTTTCTATATCTATGAGTCTTTTCAGCTTGTTTTGCTTTGGGTTTTAGATTCCACATAGGTTATACCATTTGTCTCTGTGCCCTGAGACCCTGGCCTAGAACACTAAATAACTCAAAAAATTAATAACTTAGAAATATCATTGAGGCTATGCTAGGTTCAGAAATTCAAAGGCATAAATACTTCTAATTGTCAGGGATCATAGTCCACAGGAGGACATGACTTTCCTCTCCCCACTGTACTCCTTATATACCCCAACTCGGCCAGTTTCCTTTTAAAAGCTTTCCTGTCCCATGCCTCCTCTTTCATAGCAGTGTTTGCACTTTGCTATTATTTTTCCTTCTTGTTGTTATTTGATTAACATCTTTTCCCAACAATAGACTATAACCTTCCTATGGGCAAGATCACATCTACCTTTGTTCACCGTTGGCCTTTCTTCTTTTTTTTTTAATATTTATTTATTTGGCTGTTCTGGGTCTTAGTTGCTGCATGTGGGACCTTTGTTTCATAGCGTGGGATCTATCACAGCAGCACATGAACTACAAGTGGGCTCAGCAATTGTGGCCTGTAGGCTCAGTTGCCCAAAGGCATGTGAGATCTTAGTTCCCTGACCACAGATCAGACCCGTATCCTCTGCATTGCAAGGAGGATTCTGAACCACTGGACCACCAGGGAAGTCCTCCATTGGGCTTTCAGTCAATGCCCAGCACCGAGTCAGACACATAGCTGGTGCTCCCTAAACATCAACTGTATGAGTAAATGAATGAGCGTTTCTCCCTACACACATACACATACAGGTTTCTAGCACCCACATTGTTGTATACATCACTGAGTAGGCAGATGGGTGACACAAAGACCAGTGTAAACTCTACTGTTTGTTTTTCAGACAGGTTACAGAGGAAGCACAATGTTTGCCAACTAGACGGGGAGAAAGTCAAATGGTAAACGGAGCGTTCTCGTTCACAGGGCTCCATGAGCGCTTGACAAACAACACGAGCCAAAATAAATGTGTCGAAAGTATACTCCAGCAAAAGAGTATTGACCGTGTCTTTTTAAGAACTTTCCCAGCCAGCAAGAAGAAAAGCCGTAAGGACTGGACTTTGAAGAGGACTCAGGCAACTAGGGAATGTAGTCTCTATGCTGACGACTTCTCAGAAGTGGGAGGACACTGGGGCCACAGCGAAAAAGCAGAAGAACTGACGTCCTATTCAAATGAAGAATTGCTTTTGTCCACATTGACAACAGATTTTCTAAAAGGATCAAAGTTACTTGAGCAGCACAGCTTTCAGCAGAGTTGTGTGGAGGGTGAAGAAGAAATGTCTCAGCTTTGAGAGCCACCAGATTTACTGCTGTTTTTTCCTTCTTACTTGAGAATATCTCGGCTGAGACCATCCAGAAAAAGTCAAGAACGGACCCCACCATCCCAATTAATCCTGATGCTTCGGAGCCACGGGGGCCTTCCTCTGCTCGCTCTCTCGTGCGCAGCTGAAGAGCCCACATGCAGACAGAGCCAGTGACTGACCTCAGCCCACGTGTGTGCATAGCAGGGCCTGCACTGGTGAGTGAGCGAGTGACAGCTGCTCAGTCGTGTCTGACCCTGCGACCCCGTGGACTGTAGCCCGCCAGGCTCTTCTGTCCATGGGATTCTCCAGGCAAGAATACTGGAGTGGGTTGCCATTCCCTTCTCCAGGGGATCTTCTCAACCCAGGGATCAAACACAGGTCTCCTGCATTGCAGGCAGATTCTTTACCCTCTGAGCACCAGGGAAGCCTGTGGACTAGAAGCCAGCCCATCAGTTTTGTGGTCAGGCTCAGGTCCCTCTCCATCCTGTTCTGTGACTACCTCAGACCAAACACCAAGCCTCCATCTGCCCCAACCCTCGTGACTGGCTGCAAAAATCTGCTTTAAGATCAGCCAGTTGAGGGCCAGGTGTTAGCTCATCTGTGGTCTTTGTTGCAGTGCTTTTTCTATCCCAGGACATCCCCACTCAGTGCCGCCAAGTAAACAAGCAGTGAGCCTCTTGGTAGTATCTTCTCTTAAATAACTACCAGTTTCAGGCAACCTAATCAGATCCCAGCCGTCTAGAATACAAGACAACATATGTTGACTGGTCCTGGAGCTCCTTGAGGGCAGGAACCATTTTTACTTATCGGTGTAGCCCCAGTGCCCAGGCTAACATCTGGCTCATGGCAAGACAGCAAAATGGGAGGACGCCCCAAAATCGCACAGAATCTGAAATTGAAGCCAGAGAGAATCACATAAGAATCCTTGGCCAGAAGCTTACAAAGATGCCTAACCTCTGTGGACTTCAATTTTCTCATTCATAAACTAACACGTAAAATGCCAACTACCTAACAGAATTGCTACAAGGTAAGAAGACGATGTGTGTAAGTGTGCAGAGCATCAAGCCACGGGATGCTCCGTCAGTAGTCCTTACAATGACGTCCTTCATCATTGTAGGTGCAAGGAAAGGATGAAGTAAGGCAAATTGTAATTGGTTCTTTTCTAGGAGACAAGCAAGTAATAAAGAAAAGGAACCAACAAATGAGTTACTCACCCTGTGAGTGGTCAGACTTTCCTCCGCTATTTATTGTCAGAGCCCAGGGCCCTGCTTTAAAGCCAGCCCTGCCTCATCCCAGCTTCTGCTTCATCTCCCACTGAAGTCATAACGCTGGGCTCACTCTCTGTCTATTGACACAGAGAGCCTGTGAGTCACAAATTCAACAGGATGACTTTGCTGCTGTGTGATTGACTGGAAAATGTTCCCTCATCTGAAAGACTTTTTCTTTTTTTTTTTTTTCAAGCAAATGGACATGCTTATTTTTGCAACATGGAGTGCAAGCCCTGTATTTATTTGACATTGGTTTCTGTGACATTCCAGCCGGCCAAGGGAGGACTCAGGACGTTCACAACCTGCCTTGCAAAGTGACACATATTTTTCCCTCTCCCTCTCCTTCTCCCTTCCTGCCGACTAGTATATCTAAAGCAAACAGTCCCAGCACAATAGTTAGACTGCACTTCAATTTGGTGTTTACTTGACATTTATACATGGGGCATGCTGGACAGCTCAGTCATTCCAGAGGGGACCTGGCCAGCAAGCATTGGGTTCCACTTGTGCTCAACCCCTAGCAACACAACCCCTGAACCAGCTAGACGATGTCTTGAGAGGTGCTTGTGCTGCTGGGTTTTACTCTTACACGGGGATGCAGAAGACGTGGTTTCAATCCCTGGGTCAGGAAGATTCCCTGGAGGAGGAAATGGCAACCCACTCCCTCCTTCTTGCCTGGAAAATCTATGGACCCAAAAGCCTGGCAGGCTACAGTCCATACAGTCACACACAGACACACACACACCCCTGGGGTGAGGTGTCAGAATGTCTTTAGTCATCCCAGGAAACATCTCCATGATCCATTTAGGGCAGATGGGTCTTGCTGATACCACCCTTCCTCGCTTTAAACCCAGCACACACTTTGCCTCCTCATTCACTCTAAGACAGATGTAATCTAGTTCCCCGTGCTAAATCTCCTTAGGACTGGGCACAGGTTACTCGTTTGATTAACTTCATCTCCCTTTTGTTCACTTCTTCCTCTGTAGAGTGAAATGAATAATACCTACCTCACAGGATTATGGAGGGCCCAACATAGGCAGAGTATCTGGGGTAGGTGGGAGTGCTTAGGAAGTGCACTGAGGCACTTCCCTGGTAGTCTGGTGGTTAAGAATCCGCCTGCCAACGCAGGGGACAAGAGTTCGATCCCCGGTCTGAGACGATTTCACAAGCCACGGAGGAACTAAGCCCATGCACCACAACTACTGAACCCATGCTCTAGGGCCTGCAGCTGAAACCACTGAGCCCGTGTGGCACAACTACCGAAGCCCACGCGCCTAGAGCCCGCGCTCCACAACAAGAGAAGCCATCTGCAACGAGAAGCCTGAGTACCGCAACAAGGACCCAGCACAGCCAAAAATTAATTAAGTAAAATTTTTTAAAATTTAAAAAGAAAGCACACTGAAAATGTTGGTTCTCATCCCCTACTGAGGTCCACACTTCTGGTTGCAGAAGGGAAAGGGGCTCAGGGAAGGGCAGGTTTTAGGGGTTCCTGTCAGTGCGGTATGATGCAAGCAAGGAGCTGGGACTTGGCTGGGAGTCATGACACATGTTCTGCGGCCCCACCTCTGCCAGTGTGTGGCATGGGCATCACCTCTGCTCCCTAGGTCTCTGATTCAGTACGTGCAAAGTGGAAGCCTCTGATTGCATTCTAACATTGTCTGATTTCCACACCCTCAAAGTCTGGAAGCAATCCAAACCAACTGCCCTACAAGGTTGACTAGCCTCAAAGCTGACATATGTAGATGCCTGGATTTCAAAGGAGCAGCAGGGAACTGTACTCAATATTTTGTAATAACCTATAATAAAAAGGATCTGAAAAAGAATATATACGTATATAACTGAATCACCCTGTTGTACACCTGAAACTAACATAACATTGTAAATTAACTTTACTTCAATTAAAAATAAATAAAAGCAAATGAACTTATTTTACAAGCAGAAACAGACTCACTGTCTTGGAAAACAAATTTATGATTACCAAAGGGGAAACGTGAAATGAGGGTAGGGATAAATTAGGAATCTGGGAATCACATATATACACACTACTATAGGTAAAATAAATAATCAACAAGTACCTACTGTATAGCAGACGAAACTCTACTCAATATTTTGTAATAACCTATATGGGAAAGAATCTGAAAAAGAATGGACATACGTATATGCATGACTGAATTATTTTGCTGTACACCTGAGCCAAACACAACATTATAAATCAACTATACTCTAATATAAAATAAAAATTAAATTGTAAAAACAAAAACAAACAAAAAAGCATAATAATAAATCAAAGAGTAGCAAAAGAGTAAGATGCCAATACTCGGTGCTGGGCAGCAGGTAACATTGTCATGTAGCCCGCCCTTTCGTCATCCTTGTTTCTTTCTGTCCTCAGCTGTGCCAGGCTTCCCTTCATCCGAGTTCTTTTAGATCAATTTCTTCAGCAAATAAAGTTCTAATCCTTGGTTCAAGTTGGGGGAAAAGTAGTCACACTGTTATATGGGGTAGGGGAGGAATCTTAGGGCTTGATTGGATGGATGGATGGATTAGTAGGTGGATGGATGTAATACACCTTGCTAATGGGAATGGAAATGCTGATGGGAATGTAAATTGATGGAAACATAACTTTTTGAGGAACTATTTAATAATGAGTAATAATATCAACCTAGTAAAGCAATTGCTATAAATCAAACCTAATGAAATAAGCAAATCTGTGTAAGATTGCAAAAGGAAGTTCTGGAATAGTGAAAAATTGAAACAATCTACATGACCATCAAAAGGCAATTGACTAAATACCAAGATTAGGAACTACTATGATGTGTTTAAATATAAGAGGTATATCTATGTATTAACATGTACAGCTATGGTAAATTGCTAAGTGAAAATAAAAGCAAATTTGCAAAGCTGTGTGTAAATGGTAATTGGTATTTTAAAAATAAATTTTACTACTTTTATATATGCATAAAAATCTTGAAACTTTGTATACCTGTTAACTACAGTCATATCTGGATAGGTACAATGTGAATTCATTTTTCTTGAATCTGCATTTATTGATTGATTTTGTGAGTAAGCAGGCATTACTTTTTAAAATCAGAAAAAAAAAAAACCTTTAAAAATGAAAAAAAAAAAGGAGCAAAGGGTTTTTTAAGAATCAAACATGGTGTATTCAACAAAAGTGTTTTCTGATGCTCCTTCTGACACCCCATTTAGGTGACAGTAAAGAATTAAAAGACAAAACCTACCAGGGCAAAGACAGTGGGAGCTGGGAAGCCACCAAAATATAGCCACAAACTTAGATCAGAGGAAGTAGAAAACCAGGCAGATTGATTTCAAGGTGCAGGACCCTTGGAAGGCTCAGGAAGTGGAGACACCAAGGTGTTACTCAGAAGTAGGGAGCATCTGGGGATGGAAATGGGATTACTGATTGAAAGCCTATATAAGTAGTTGCTGGGAAATCCATTCATCTATCCATCCATCCATCCACCTACTAATCCATCCATCCGTCCAATCAATCATGTCCTAAGATTTCTCCCTTACCCCATACAACAGTGTGACTACTTTCCCCCCAACCTGAGCCAAAGGTTAGAACTTGATTTGCTGGAGAAATTGATCTAAAAAAACTCTGGATGAAGGGAAGCCTGGCACAGCTGAGGTCAGAAAGAAACAAGGATGACAAAAGGGCAGGCCATATAAGGAGAAGGGATACCCCAGGCCTCTTTCCATATGTGGACTCCAAGAACACTGGCTTCCTCACTCACTTAGCTGTACAAGCCTGAGCTAGTCACTTTGCCAACTCGACTTTGCAGTTTCTTAAACTGTAAAATGGAGTTCACTTATTAAACAAATGTGTGTTGAGCACCTGTTACAGGCCAGCAAACTGCATTACATTCTGGAATAACAGTAAGTCAGTCAGGGTCCTTATCTCTTGAAGCCTGCATTCTACTGCATCAGTGGCAGTGCTAACCTCAGAAAGTTTATCAATGGGGATAACTATGTTAGTTTCCATTGCTAGAGTGGAGAAGCTAACCCCAGCGGTGCCTTTCACACCTGACGTCTTGGTGCTCATAACAGCTTTGGGAGGTAGGTGCACTCACAGCCCCATTTCACAGGCATGGAAAATAGAGGGCAGCTAGATAACATACCCAGAGTCATCCACTAATAAGAGGCAGCACAAGGTCTAGGAATCCAAATTCTTGGGTGGAAGTCCCAGCCATCTTCCTTAGCATGTTTGCACTCTCATCACAAGCCATTCTTTCATCTCTAAGACAAGGAATTCTGTCCAAGACCCCTCCTTCACTGAGTTGAAGCAAGAGGGGGCAAAGAATCAAACTTAGATAATGACACTCTAATCCACATTCACATAGACCAAAGAGTCTGACCTGTCTTTAAAGAAACTCATATCAGTGTTGAAAAATTACCAGTTATATTTGCTGTTTATAATCTATTTGTAGATTAGGATTAAAATGGATTTAATCCATTTTTAAAGCTGTGTGAATTTTTCTAAACAGGAACAACTATTTGCAATATGGGTTTTCATTAAACCAATTATAACTTTTATTATTAGCAGTTGAGAAGCACATGTTCATATAGCAATGTAAAAATATGTTAATGAGTATTTGGTAAATTCCAACAGGCTTTTCCCATTAGCATAATTTTGTGTTGTACAATTAAGTTACATCTATAATTTTGGATAACATTCATTGATTAACAATAAAGTGACAAAAGCTCAAAAAAAAAATAAAAAAATAAAGAAAGAAAGAAACTCAAATGAGTTTCTATTTTAATAGAAAACTGAGTTTGCTGAATGAAACACAGAACACCGAAATTCAACAGTTCGGTGTTTCCCATAAACACGTGACTCTGAGAACTCTGTTGGGTAAGTGTAGCAACCCGAGGGCTTCCCGGGTGGTGCAGCGGTAAAGAACCCACTTGCCGGTGCAGGATACACAGGTTCCATCCCTGGGATGGGAATATCCTCTGGAGTAGGAAATGGCAACGCACTCTAGTATTCTTGCCTGGGAAATCCCATGGACAGAGGAGCCTGGCAGGCTTCAGTCCACAGGGGTCGTAAAGAGTCAAGACATGACTGAGCGACTGCACACAACAACAATCTGACAGCATAGACTGAGTGAGTCTCTGAATAGTTTAACTTGTTGAATCTCTATAATGCTGGGAATTCCTGCAAGATTAGGTAACTATTCTAGGGCTTTCTCTTTCAAGAAGCTTCTGATCATCCCTGGATCTAAGAAAAGCCTGTGTCTAGATTTGAGCTAGTGACTTTGAAAAACACACCAAGCACACTAAGAGATATGCGAGTGCTGCCAGAAATTTATTTTGACCTTTGTTAAAAAAAAAAAAAAAAATACGGACACTGGCCATCCTCCCAGCACTCTTCGCACCAGCCAGGACATTAAAATTGATTAACAAACACAATGTCTGTGAGAAAGAGTCAGCTGCAGGATAATCAAATGTATTGTTATTATTATTTTTTTAATAATTTCTTTGGCCAGGAGTACATAATATCAAATTGGCAAAAATAACTTATCCTCTTGTCCAGCCCACAAACTGAGATGAAAATTCAGCACAGAATTGTTTCTTGTTTGCATTTCTCAGGGTGTGAAGCATTTGTTTTCAAACCCTCAAAATCTCTACACTTTCCATAGTGCAAAAGATTGCCCTCCGCCTCAAAAAAAAAATGCCCTCCATTCTGATTTAAACCAGGGAATCTTGTTTTCCTCAGAAGGGCGATATTGTATTAGTCTAAGAATCTGAAGTATAGAGACCTTTTTCCTCAGAGTTGTATTGAGATACAATTGCCATACAGCCCACAAAGGCTTCTAAATTAAGGACACAGAATCTTCTAGAGTATAATAGGCTTCTCAGGTGGCGCTAGTGGTAAAGAACCCGACTGGCCATGCAGGAGATATGAGACTTGGGTTTGATCCCTGGCTCAGGAAGATCCCCTGGAGGAGGGCATGCCAACCTATTCCAGTATTCTTGCCTGGAGAATCCCAGGGACAGAGGAGCCTGGCAAGCTATAGTCCACGGGGTTGCAAATAAGGGGACACAACTGAAGCTACTTAGCATGCAGAGTATAATAATGTTCTGCTTCTCTTTTCAAGTCCAAGTTCTCTTGGACTTCCCTGGTGGCTCAGACAGTAAAGCGGCTGTCTACAATGCGGGAGACCTGGGTTCCATCCCTGGGTCGGGAAGATCCGCTGGAGAAGGAAATGGCAATCCACTCCAGTACTCTTGCCTGGAAAATCCCATGGACAGAGGAGCCTGGTAGGCTACAGTCCATGGGGTCGCAAAGAGTCGGACACGACTGAGCGACTTCACTTCACTTCACTTTCTCTTTTCAACGCAATTCTACGTGAGGAAATTGTTTTTCAGGCCAGGGAAATTTGGTGAACCAAGTCAAGGAGAAAATTCCAGCAATGGTTTTCTCTGCTGATTTGCCTTTGTGGGTTCATTTACCCCCTTTTTTTTTTCCTTGGCTACAGCATGGGGCATGCGGGATCTTAATTCCCCAACCAGAGACTGAATCCGTGCCCTCCACATTGGGATAACAGAGTCTTAACCACTGGACCACCAGGGAAGTCCCTGATTCGTTTACTTTTAAGTGCTAGATTTATTTTCAAAAGCACGTAGTAGCAGAAGATTCTTCTTGTGGCCTTAAAAACATAGTTTTTAAAAGATGGTAGATGTTAGACCCTAATTATTTGTTAAGAGAAATAGTACTACTATGCACCTTGTTTTAAAAGATATTACTTGCTGTACTTAGGCATTTAAAAATAACCTAAACAGAGATTTGGGTTTTTTGTTTGCATTCTCTTAATATATCAGAACAAGCTGAAGACACTGAAAGGCTGAATTTAACATATTGCTGTCAAAATAGCTCAAGTCTTTTAAGATAATCCCATTAAGTGCAGATTTCTTTTTAAATAGCTTAAACCCGGCCTCACATTTTTGGCCTAAGAATGTAGCTTAAGTGATCAAACCTAAAGGTTCATGAAAATGATTTTAATTAAATTTCTGAGAATTGATTTTTAAATGTCTGTGATTCATTTTCTGCTCTAAAAACTTCAAAACCCAATGTTTGGGTTTTGAAAGGCAATGGATTTGGCTCCAGAAGAGTGGCCGCGCTCTCTGTTTGGTTTTGGTTTGGCTTTTGGTTATTTGTTTTTGTGTTTTCTAGTTTGTTTTATTACAATGCCTTGGGCCGAGCTGTTCCCTCGCTTTTTGTCCAACTGCTTTGAGAGGACATAACTACGAAGGACTTTATTTTCTCTGTCCTTCATAGAATTTTTCAAAGAGAAGCAGGTAGAGGGAGAGAAGGGACTGGAAAGCAGAGGGCTGAGCCAGTGAACTCTCCACCAGAGACAAGTTATTGACAAGATAAGGGCAGGGCTCAAGGCAGGCTCCCAGATGAGTCCTTTCACCAGGGCAGTTTTGCTGGCTTTCTTCATGCTACAGAGAACACTCACTGGGCGTTTGTCCTAAAGATGCCCCAGCAGAACAGGAGCCACAAACAAGTAACCAGATCATCGCAGTCCACTGGGAAATGGCATGGCAGAGGCCACATGGCTTCATTAGAGCTCAGAGGAAAGAGGATGACTCTAGACAAGGACTAACAGACCAAGGGACAATTAAGAGGGACTAGGGAGTCTGAGCCCGATGAGAGCCTGAGGGGAGACAAGGCATTTCAGACAGGAAAAACAGATGAGGAAAATACACATTGTGTATTCAGACTTGAGAGAACATCCAGTTAAAGTTGAGGGAGGGTGGAGTCAGTCTCTGGAGATGATCCTGTTAGCTTGTCTAGGGCCAGGATAAGTTTGCTACTTTAGGCTAAGGAGTTTGGTGTTGCTCTTTTAGGCCAAGGAGGGTAGTTGGGCAGAAGTGATTTGAACAAAATGGATTAGATCTAATTCCAGAGAGACTATGATTTTTAGGGGGGGGGGGGAGGGCAAGGCATGTGGGATCTAAGCTCCCTGACTAGGGATTGAACCTCTGCCCCCTGCAATGGAAGCACGAAGTTTTAACTGCTGGACTGACTGGCAAGTCCCTCCAGGGAGGCTATGGAGGAGGTTGAAGAAGAGGACAGCAGTTTGGAGGCTTACAAAAACAATTAAAAGTGAGAGATGAGCCTACGGGCAACTAAGATGTCATGCAGCCAAATAAAAAAAGAAAAATGTATACATATGTATAAATGAATCACTTTGCTGTACAGCAAAATACATTGCAAATTAACTATACTTCAACGGAGTAGGAAAAAAACCCTTTTTCTAAAATTAAAAAAAAAAAAGTGATAGATGAGGAGGGCTTGAACCAAGGCAGCCCCCCCTGACAGTAGGGAAAAAAAATGACTGAGATATTTAGGAATAGAAAGGGCTGAACTCTGTGCAGATGCCTGAATGCCCAGGTCAAAGAAAATGAGGCATGAGTTGAGGGAAATAAGAGCTTGGGAAGCTGGGGAAGAGTGATGAAATAAGGTGGGAAAAATGATAAGAGTCTGAGTGGATTAAGGTTCTTTACAATGAAGGGGATTAATGAGCATAAAGTTGAGACTTAAAGGGAAGACAGGCTCTCTGTTGATGGACTGCTGACAAAAGTACATTATTCGTTCAACAAACACTTAAAGAGTACTACAGTATCACTGTACTAGAATTTGGGGAATATGGTAATTAAAAAACAACAGCTCCTGTCCTCATGCAGTTGAAGGTGCCCTGGAGAATCCTGGTGGTAGAAACACATACCTGTGTTGAGTGTTAAGTCCTGCACTAAACACCTTACTTGGATGATCCCGTTTATAATCCTTATTATTTTCAGCAGTAGATACTATTAATATACCCATTTTGTAGAAGAAAAAAACAGGGAAAGTGAAGTCAAGGAGCTTGCCCAGCTAGAAAGCAGCAGAACCAGAACAGAAACCCAGGAAATCTAGTGTTACAGCTTACTTTCTTAACCTCTGCACAAGACTGAGGTGAAAAAGAGACCGGGAGTTCACCAGGACACGAGAGTCACTCAGAGGCTGGGAAAAGATTTGCCACCCTGAGAAAGTTGTAAGACCCTTTCCCAGTCATTTATCTGTAGGGATTTCATTTCAAAGCGATGGGTACTTCAAAGCATCTCTTACTTTCACCTTCTGAAAAAAGCAGCTTTTCCTGAATCCCATGGCATTTACGTACAAGCTAGGGTGCTGTCAGATGCCCAGATTCTGGTGCCCAGCTCTGGGTGCCAGGTCCTTCCCTTGAAACACTGATGTAGCCTCTTCAATCTATCACACTCCTCTGTGGCTCCACATTAATCCCTTAACACAAATGGTTTCCATCACATCTTCTGCCAACTAATGCAGTTTGTGCTGGAGGAAAAAAAAAATCTATTTTATAACTCCAAAGACATTAATAATTAACTTCCATACCACAAAACTTGTAATATCAGTTTGCTGAAATAAAGTCACCAGTAAGTATTTAATTCTTTTTTCAAGGGTGTCTTCCATTATTATTTCAGAGTGCAATTTAGTCATCAAACGTTTACTCAGCCTCATGTTTATAAATTATATAGGCCAGGGATTTAACTCTTCTGGACCTACCTGTTCTGAAAAGAGGCATGGTCATAACCCTGATGTCACACCAGGCACCTGCCTTGAAAGGAGATGACTTGTGAACTTGAAGTTCCTTACCTCTTTTAGAAATGCTGGAGCAAATCTAGAGAGTTCCCTTTATGATGCAATCAGAGGAATAACCAGAAAGCTGCCTGCCACAAAGAGGCACTGGCTTTCCTCCTCCAGAAGGCTGTTAGGAAAGTCTGCCTTTTTTAATTGAGTTTCAGAATCTTGTCTTGATTATATGACATAATAATAGTGGCTTTCCTATTCATCTGTGTAATATTGTTTTTTCACTGTGGTGGTTACTTTTGTTGAAGGGGAAGGCCTACTGCCTTAGATAAATAAGAGAAAAGCAGAAAGCTCCTCACGGCACTGTTCCCTAACTAGAAAATGCCAAGTCCTGACTTACATATCAGGAGGGTGAGGGTTGCCAATCAAGGACTTATCCAAGTTCAATGCAGTTTAAGAATCTTGGCTTTGATGGTAAAGTGGATTAACTTTTCCATGTTATCTTCAAGCCCCAGTATCCCAAGAAATGTTTGCCATCACAATGAAAGCAACAGGGGGAGGAGGTTGCAGGTATCTTTCTTTCTTGGTTCCTCCTTTTGAAAAAGGCAATATTTTCAGAGTTAAAGTAAACTGGCTGGCTCCTATGGGGTGGGGTTGAAACTCTCCAGGCTGCTGGAGGAGGGTCGGGGGTTTCCCCGCGAAAGCCTGCCCTCCCCTCTGGTTACAGGCCCTGGCAGCCATTGGCCAAAGACCGGCTGGAGGATCCGCAAGGGCTTCCCAGTCTCCGAACCAAGCGGGATTCCTGGGCTTGGCATAAAGGGCTGAGTGGATTCATTCGGGGCGCGATGCATTCCAAGAATGCTTCTGTGGTTGGCAAGGAGTAGGAAAATCAAGGATAACAAATATTCTAAGGAAACCTAATAGGTACCAGGAGCGTAGGACTCAAACAGGTGACTTAAAGTACGAGGTAACTGGATCTCAGTGAGGGTGAGTGCACACTGCCTAGGGCTGGGGCTTCGACCTTTCCGCATCTCCTTTTTCTCTCCTGGGCTGACACCCGGCCGCCTTTACAGACAAGGGGGCTTGGTGCAGAGGGCGGGCGGAGCCCAAGGCGCGCCTGAATCCAAACAAAACACCTCGCAAGCCTACGTTTAGAAAGCGATACCGAACACCACACTCACGTTTAAAAAAAAAAAAAAAAAAGGCACTGTTTGCAGAGAAGATGACGGCGAAAACATTTCCCGGCTGGAAAATTACTGATCACAAACTAAGGGGGAGTGGGGGTGGGGAGGCCGAGTTATAAGACTGAAATAACGATTGCCGTTTCCTCTTCTCTTCCTGGTGGGCAGGGACGGCTGCTGCGAGCTCCGTGGGCCCTTTTCCAGTACCTGGGTCCCACCGCTTAGTTCTACTTTCTGGCACGGGGCCACTTTCCAGCTGAGACCCTTTGGGTGGGTTTGACCGCTCTAGAGCCTGAGTCAAGGGAACTAGTTGCCGTTTGACCTTTACCTCGCCACTTCACCTCTTTATGACTCAGTTTTCTCATCCATAAAGTGGAGAGTTGCGTGCTTTGCAAAGTGCTTTGAGATTCCCGGTTGAAAGGTGTCCCCGCGCCTCATGCCCCTCCCTTCTCTCCCCACCTCACATAGCGAAATTTCTTTCAGTCCCTTCCTCGCTCCTTCAGCTATCAAAACCGTAGCTCCATTTCCCATCCCGGCCTCTTTCCGTCCCTTTCAGAAGGAGAACACCCCTCCCGCTTTCTCCGTCTCCGGGTCCTCGCCACGCAGTTGAGGGCGCCCACCTCCCTTCTACTCCCAACCCCCACCCGGGCAGACGAGCCCAAGAAGGACCATGCGAGGCCAGGCCAAATGCCCGCACTGGCGCTCGGGGACTAGAGCAGGGCTCCTGCGTGCGTATGACGGACCCGAGCTGGATGAGTCACGCGGATAATCGCGCTCTTCTCCAGCGCGCAGACTGCGCGGCAAGCGCGCACAGGAGCGGGGGTGGGGTCGCGCTACCGTCCCCCTCTCCCCTACCGACCCCTCCTGGCCGCGAGCTTCGAACTCAAGGAGCGGCCCGTGGCGACGCCGACTGTCCCGGTCGCCCGGCGACCGGACCTGCGCCCTGTACCCAAATCCCCGCGCCCGGCCCGCTGCCGCCGCCGCCGCCGCCGGCGTCAGCGCGGCTCCTGCCCGCCAGCTGCCGGGCTGGCGTCACGGCCCACCGGGCCCCGCCTGCGCCCCTCCCTCCTCCCCGCCCCCACGTGCGCTGAGTTTGTTTATTTAGCTGCCATGGCAACGCGCGGGGGGGCCGCTGGAGGGAGGGGAGAAGAAAGGGAGGGGCGGGGCCTGGCGGCGGGCCCCTGCGCGCAGCGGGTAGGAGGCGGGGGGGAGGGCGGGAGCGAAGAAGTTATAAGTAAGGAGCGCGCGGCGGCCGCCGGCAGTTCCCCGGCCTGAGAGAGCGAGCGCGGCTGTGGGCGCGCGGGGAGCAGAGGCGGTGGCGGGCGGCGGCGGCACCGGGAGCCGCCAAGTGCCCCTCCCCGCCCCTCCGGCCCCCCACCCACCCACCCACCCGCCCGCGGCCAGCGCCCATGGCCGCGCGCGCCCCGCGCAGCCCCCGGGACTCCGCGCCTCGCGCCGCCGCCCAGTCCGCAGATCCGCGCCACCGCATCCAGTCTCACCTGGCGGCGCCGCCCGCCTGCCACCCCGGCCACAGCCCCAGCGCTCACGGCGATAGCCGCGGCGACCGCGACAGCGGTGGGGGACGCTGCTGAGTCGAAGAGAGCGCAGCCTGGCCACCGGACCTACTTAATTCGCCTTGCTGATTGTCTATTTTTACGAGTTTACAACTTTTCTAAGAACTTTTGTATACAAAGGAACTTTTTTTTTTAAGGCATCTCCCTTTTATATTTAATCCAAAGAAGAAGGATCTCGGGCAATTTGGGGTTTTGGGTTTTGGCTTCGTTTCTAAGTTTTTTTCCTCTTCGTTGGCTTTGGGGTTCGGGTACCCCTACTGCATCGGACTCCCGAGGACCTTTTGGGCCCCCACATTAATGAGGTAGGTGCGGCACGGGGTGCAGGGTGGGGTGAGGGCGGATGGGACGCGCCAGAGCGGCGGTCGAGAGTGGCCCCTGACTTCTGCCTCTGCTCCCTACCCGGTCCGAAGGCAGCCACCTGGCGAGTCTGACATGGCTGTCAGCGACGCGCTGCTCCCGTCCTTCTCCACGTTCGCGTCCGGCCCGGCGGGAAGGGAGAAGACACTGCGTCCAGCAGGTGCCCCGAATAACGTGAGTGTCGGCCCGGGCCTTTGGGGCCCTCCGGTGGGCTTCTGTGGGTGGGATGGGGACGGGCGGAGCCCTGGGGTCACCGAGCACCACTAGACGGGCAGGAGTGGCCCCGCACGGGCTCCTCCGCAGGCTACCCGGGATGGCTTCCGCGCCCTTGGCTCAGCTGTACATGCGTGTGGTCCCGACGCGGTGGAACCGCCGGGGGCGCACGCCGGGTCCGCACACGTCCCGGAGCGCGCGAGCGGCAGGGCGGGCGCGCGGGCCACCGGGCGGGAGGTGTCTGTGTCCCCAGACACTGGCTGGGCCAGAGTGAGCTTGGCGCGTAGGCGTCCCCGTGGCGAGGGCGCACCAAGAGAACCTCGGTGTCCCAATTTCGGGGGCGGCGGGAGCGTCCCCGGATCCGGCGGGGGAGGGACCCAGGCTGGCGAGCCTCGGCGCTCGCTCACACGCAATCGGGCAGACACAACCTAACATCCTCCATATATCCACGCACCGCCTTTCCCCAGACCCGGGTGTGGGCCATGATTGCAGCACTGGCACCCACAGACCCCGGGGCCCTTCCTGCCCATCCGGTCCCCGTGTCTAGGCGGTGTAGGCGCGGCGGGCCCACCACTAACATCGAGTGGCAGTTAGGGACAACACTGACTGTCTCTCTCGCGTCCTGTCCCCACAGCGCTGGCGGGAGGAGCTCTCCCACATGAAGCGACTTCCCCCGGTGCTTCCCGGCCGCCCCTACGACCTGGCGGCGGCGACCGTGGCCACCGACCTGGAGAGTGGAGGAGTCGGCGCGGCTTGCGGCAGCAGCAACCCGGCTCTCCTGCCGCGGAGGGAGACGGAGGAGTTCAATGATCTCCTGGACCTGGACTTTATCCTCTCCAACTCGCTGTCCCATCAGGAGTCCGTGGCCGCCACAGTGACCTCGTCGGCATCAGCCTCATCCTCGTCCTCCCCGTCGAGCAGCGGTCCAGCCAGTGCGCCCTCCACCTGCAGCTTCAGCTATCCAATCCGGGCCGGGGGCGACCCGGGCGTGGCGGCGCCGGGCGGTGCGGGCGGCGGCCTCCTGTACGGCCGGGAGTCTGCACCGCCTCCGACGGCTCCCTTCAACCTGGCGGACATCAACGATGTGAGCCCCTCCGGCGGCTTCGTGGCCGAGCTCCTGCGGCCCGAATTGGACCCAGTGTACATTCCGCCGCAGCAGCCGCAGCCGCCAGGTGGCGGGCTGATGGGCAAGTTCGTGTTGAAGGCGTCGCTGAGTGCCCCTGGCAGCGAGTACGGCAGCCCGTCGGTCATCAGTGTTAGCAAAGGCAGCCCGGACGGCAGCCACCCGGTGGTGGTGGCGCCCTACAGCGGCGGGCCGCCACGCATGTGCCCCAAGATCAAGCAGGAGGCTGTCTCCTCGTGCACCGTCGGTCGGCCCCTAGAGGCCCACTTGGGCACTGGACCTCCTCTCAGCAATGGCCACCGGCCGCCTGCTCACGACTTTCCCTTGGGGCGGCAGCTCCCCAGCAGGACTACCCCGACCCTGGGTGCCGAGGAACTGCTGAGCAGCCGGGACTGTCATCCTGCCCTGCCGCTCCCCCCGGGCTTCCATCCCCACCCCGGGCCCAACTACCCTCCCTTCCTGCCCGACCAGATGCAGCCGCAGGTCCCACCGCTCCATTACCAAGGTCAGTCCCGGGGATTCATAGCTGGGGCTGGGGAGCCCTGCGTGTGCCCGCCGTCCGGGGCACACAGGATGACGCTGACCCCACCTTCTTCACCCCTAGAGCTCATGCCACCCGGTTCCTGCATGCCGGAGGAGCCCAAACCAAAGAGGGGAAGGCGGTCGTGGCCCCGGAAAAGGACGGCCACTCACACTTGTGATTATGCAGGCTGCGGCAAAACCTACACGAAGAGTTCTCATCTCAAGGCACACCTGCGCACCCACACAGGTAGGAGGACGGGAAGCCGTGGAGGTGGGGGGAGCGGCTGGTGTCCAGCCTCAACACTCCTCAGGGCCTCCCTTGGGATGTGGGGTGCAGTCTATCTCCTCCATCTCCTGGATCACAGGAGAGAACAGCAAACTGGCGCCTACTATTTTGCCCAGGAGCCTTTTGCTGGGCGGATGGTATCAGTGCTTGAAAGTGCAGTTTTGTTAGGCCTTTGAAAGGCAGGGAGATTCCAGGCTGCAGGTGGGCCTCTTCTAGCTTGAGCAAAGTATTGCCCTTGTAATCAAGAAATTATGCCTTGCTGTGCAAAGTCATGATAAGTTTTTTAAGCAGTTCTGTATTCTCCACTATTTTTATTGGTTGTTCCCTTCCCGGGGTTCACCCCTCCCCCTCTCTAGTCCTAACAATTAGGTTTTATTTAAATCTCAAGGACTTCATGGTTAGGCTTGCTGAGATTCTGATTTAAGATTGTCACCACAGAGAATCTGTGTAAGTAGGCACAGAAGGTCACTGAAGTATAGCTTTCATTAATAATATTGGTACAGGAAAAGTAGTAGTCTCCTGTCACTTTTTAGAACCAGTTGTAGTGGGATAGGATATTATTGCTTGGTTTGGGTTAGGAGAGACACCAACAGTCATAATTTCTAAATTCATTTCTTGCCCCATCTTTGCTCAAAAGAATGAAAACGTTAGTCCAGCAGAAGTATAGTTTTAAGTGGTTTTTGTGTTTTCTGCGATTATCTAATTTCTCTTAAAAAAAAAGAGCAAAAAAAAAAAACAAAACCCCGTAAAATTCCTGTTTATGATCTGAAATGTAATACAGCCTTGAAAAGGTATAAAGACATTTCCTGGATCCTTTCGGAATGGAGTACTTGAGTTGGTTTGATGTCTGGCCTCCAAGTTCTTAAAATTTCATCCTTCAGGAATAGCTTCCAACAAGTTTATTTTCCTTTTCTAGGTGAGAAACCTTACCACTGTGACTGGGATGGTTGTGGGTGGAAGTTTGCCCGCTCAGATGAACTGACCAGGCACTACCGCAAACACACCGGGCACCGCCCCTTCCAGTGCCAGAAGTGCGACCGGGCATTCTCGAGGTCGGACCACCTCGCCTTACACATGAAGAGGCACTTTTAAACCCCCAAACAGTGGATGTGGCCCACACTGCCAGAAGAGAATTCAGTATTTTTTACCTTTCACACTCTCTTCCCGGTGAGGGGAGGAACCCAGCTGGAAAGCACTACAATCATGGTCAAGTTCCCAACAAGTCAACTTGTGAATGGATAATCAGGAGACACAAGGAAACCAAAAGACAAACTCAAGAAAAAAAAAAAAAATGGGGTCTGTGACTGGATCTTCTATCATTCCAATTCTAAATCCAACTTGAATATATATATTCCTGGACTTACAAAACGCCAAGGGGGTGACTGGAAGTCGTGGATATCAGGGTATAAATTAGATCTGAGAGTTGGGGGGGAGGGAAGACCAGAACCCCTTGAGAATTGTTTTGATGCAATATAAGCCTAAAGATCACCTTGTATTCTGTTTGCCTTCTAAAAGCCATTTTGACGATCTTAGAAGAAGAGGAAGAAATTCAGGTACAGAAAATGGTGTTTAATAGCCTAAACGATGGTGCTTGGTAAGTCTTGGTTCTAAAGGTACCAAATGAGGCCAAAGTTCTCAAACTGCTGCATACTTTGACAAGGAAAATCTATTTTTGTCTTCCGATCTACATTTATGACCTAAGTCAGGTAAATACACCTGGTTTACTTTAATCTTTTTATGCAGACAGTCTGTTATGCACTGTGGTTTCAGATGTGCAATAATTTGTACAATGGTTTATTCCCAAGTATGCCTTAAGCAGAACAAATGTTTTTTTCTATATAGTTCCTTGCCTTAATAAATATGTAATATAAATTTAAGCAAACTTCTATTTTGTATATTTGTAAACTACAAAGTAAAAAAATGAACATTTTGTGGAGTTTGTATTTTGCATACTCAAGGTGAGAATTAAGTTTTAAATAAACCTATAATATTTTATCTGAGCATTGTTTTTGTTTTGCGTTGTTTTTCCCCGGGAAAAGCACATAACAGAAATTTCAGTTTAAACCCAGTGGGTAAGGCACAGGAAAAGCACCCCCAAAAAACCGACTTTATCTCAACAGATTAAAAGAAGACTTTTAAAAGACTACTTAGCTTTACAATGAGTACTGTCTAATGTTGTGGGGTGAAAGCTCTGAGGATTTATGATCATAGAATTAAACTTACCTAGTTCAGGTTTCTCTTTCAAATGTTCATTAAAAGATACAGGAAAGCAGTTTCCCCACCTGACTGAACTTCAGGTAGAAACAGCTCAGTGATTCAGTTGGCTCAGTTTACTATGAGTAGTCATTAAACATACATGTTTCAGTTTCACATTTTTGAAGATCTTTATGGTTTGGTCTTTAAAATCAAATGAAAATGTAAAAGTCTCTCCCAGGCCAGGCCTTGCACTCGGAACAATCTGTATAACAAAAGAACCTCCCCACAGCGGACGATATCAAGAACAGTTCCACAGTGCCCTCATGAGGATTAAAGGATTCACTTAGGTTTTGTGTGTAACAGATATATTACTTTTAGAGCACCAAAAGAGGGTAGAACCAAAGTTTCTAGCAAATTTTTAAAACTTCATCAGTCCTCAGATAAGCCAGCCCCATCGTTTCAGTCCATTGAAACAAAAGAGGCAAAAATGACTCAGTCACAAAACCAAGGGTAATGTAAATTTGAGTACGTTTTAAACCATGTTTTTGTAAGTTGGTAACGTATTTCTTGAATTATTAAAGCTTAAAGCTTTTTTTACGGTGGATACCCAAGAATCTGAAGTTCGTTTGTGGCTGTCACAGAATGGAAAAAAGCATTTGTGACTCCTGTTGACATTATGTATTTGTAATGGTGATGTGGGTGACTAATTAACATTGTCAAGCGGACAGAAGCTGACTGGCATTTTCTTTAGACTGCTTATTACCTGTCCATTATAGCTGGTGTTCAGAGGTGTGTTGGCACTGTGGGTACATTTTATAAATGGAATGAAAAACAGAAATTCGTAAGAGGCTCATGGTGGATCAACACAAAGTATTTTCCTTGGCTTTTAAGAGTCCAGCATGGCTGGAAAACGTGGCATGTGTCTTAGCTTAAAAGAAAACAGGTGCATCAATAGGATGGAATTTTATGTGGCCAAGAACATATTCAAAGCATATTTAATGACATGGAAAAATGCTCACGGTATGTTAAGTGGAAAAAGCAGGATATAAGACTATAAACAGAATGATTCCAATTGTGTAAGTTCAAATGTGTGCATTGAAGGAGAAGAAACAAAATTAAGAGTAAAGATCGGAGGGAAACATCAAGATACTAATACTGGTTTTCTTGGGTTAAATTTTTTAGTTTCCAGCTATTCCAAAATAAGTACCTATTTTAAATGGAGAAACTTTTTAAAAAAGGGTATAGGTGCAACTATTTAGGCTTTATTTTTAAAAGAGCAATTTAAGTTATTTAAACAGAAAGTCTACATTCTGTTACCCTTTTCTTTGTATTAAATTATGGTTCCTGCTCTTGGAATCCACCTTTCTCTTATACAGAGGTTTCTGGCACGTAGTTTGTGTATAAAAAGTGTTTGTCAAAAGCTTGTTTTACCATTTTCCTGTTTACTAAGAGCCTATCATCTCAGGTAGAAGAAACACCATAAAATACCAAGACGTATTAAATGTGTTTAAATTTTCTTATGTCAAAGGCAGGAAATATTGCATTAACTTTTTCTAACCTGAAGAAGAAAGCTTCAGTATCTAAAGTGAGATTTTCTGAAAATGTAACAGGACAAAAGTATTCAAGATGCACGAATAGCTAAACTATTGACTTTAGTACCTCTCAGTTCTGAGCTCCTGGGTGCGCTGTCATCACTGCATTACAGAGCCGTTTATACTGTATAATAAAGAGTACCCAATAATTGAGATGCCTGCTTATTACATTTTCCTCATGACATTTAATTTTATATGTCCTAGATTTTAACTTGTGTGTGTGTGTGCGCGCACACACACAGGATTAACAATAGTGTTTCCTACACATCAACAGACTTTTCAGTCTCTTCCCTTCCAACAAAATGCCTCTTCCAGCAAAATTATTCTTTGAATCTGAGAACCTGTTTGACTCCTACAATCTTGTTTGGGTTTGTTAAAACAGGAAACCTCACCATCTCAAGCAGGACAATCGGGGATTAATCCTTTCTTTTAAAAACTGTCCCCGGTTTTTAGAAATCAGCAAAGTTGTTTCAGATTTGGAGAGTCACAATTTTTGCATATAATTTTTTTTACATATAAGGAAGTTGAAGGGAGACAGTCTTTAAGCCATGGAAGCAAGTCTGCAGGGAAAATATTAAGCATTGGTGGGACCCATTGTACTTTGATCTATGGGAATATCTAAATTTAGCAGCCTATGTAGCCACCTGTTCTATTATATGTTCTGGCTTCTGAAGCTCCATTCAGCATAATACCACACACGCAAGTGAATTCATGGTCCTTATTCTCTTTCTCCCCACCTTCACCTTTCTCCCTGTCTTGTAAAACACACAGACGCCATCCAGACCTACCCAAACCTTTTTTGTGTGTTTATCATTTTGTCCTTGTACTTATTATTATATATTAGCCTTTTACGTGTTTTATTTACTCGTCTTTCCTAAGCACATTTTACACACTATTGTAAAGTGACATGTTTTTACAGCACTAAGCTGAAACTATTTCTGCTTCTTAAAAGTTGTTTAGGAAACTCACTCACTGTTCACATGCAGAGCACTCAGTAATATTTCATACAAAACTACCAAGAATGCTCTACATAACGAATGCTGTGGAATATATCACGGAATGTTCTATATTCCATGAAAATGCAAAGATAGTACTGTTCGAATCGGAATGCTTTTGATTGCATTTGATTGTATAATATCTTTTTTCCCCCCACATTAAGTGAAACTAAAACACAAGTTGAGAACAGACACCCTTTGGAAAGCTTTAACTTAGACCAAAAAAATTAATTTTAAGTAAATTTCTCACCATCTCCTAAAAAAACTAATAAATTCTTAAATCCTTCTGAAGTACCTAGGGATTCAAAGCCCTGGTCACAGTCAAAATGCAAAGGAAACCATCTGCCAAAATGTTAGCATAAACACATAAAATCTTTCAGGCTGCCCTCTCGGCTACCATAGGCAGCTGACTTAGTTGCGGGGGAGGTAGGGCATGGTGTAGGAATATCAGTCAAGTTGCTTCTCTGGAAACACAAACATCCGGAGCCCATCTTTCTAATTGTTTTCCCCGATGCCTGTGCTATAATATCACTTTTTCGAATTGTTTCAGTCTTCTCAACACCCTAAATGAGTCAGCATGTTGCAACGCGTCCTCCCAAATGTCATTCGCCACTTGTTCTTAAAGGAAAAGGAGGAAATAAATAGAATTCTAATTTAGTAACAACGACAGGAAATAAATTCACACTTCTAGAATCCCTCTGACATTTGGGTATGCCTACTAGTACATTTCTCATTGATACAACACAATAATTATTATGTTCCAGAGTATGAGGGCCATTTGCCATCCTTTTTTGTTTCTTTCCACGTGTATGTTACATGTTATCATCGAAACAGAAAAAGAAAGGAGAAACAGCTGTTTATGGAGAGACAGATCAATAGATGGGTGGATGAAGCTGCAGGTAGAGATGGGACAATTATCTAAAATCAAATAGGGAAAAGAGTCAAGGATGTCCAGTCCAAGGTATCTGAGGCTGAGAGGTTGAGTGGGGTTACAACACCTGTCTCAGCTATAATATTTGCATCTGTACTCTCGGGTACTCGATCAACATATTACTAAATGGTGACCAGATTATCAAGGCACAAAGCAAATGCACTCACACTCTCTACCTGCATTGTTGTTGTTGTTTAGTCACTAAATCATGTCCAACTCTTTGCAGCTTCATGGACTGTTACCCACTGGCTTCCTCTGTCCATGGGATTTCTCAGGCAAGAATACTGGAGTGGGTTGCCATTTCCCTCTCCAGGGGGATTGAACTTGCATCTCCTGCACTGGCAGGTGGATTCTTTACCACTGAGCCACCAGGGAAGTCCAACTCTATCTGCATGACCTCTTAAAAAAGCTAAAATGGATAAGCCACTTTACAGGGAAGTTGAAGGAACTCTAGATACACTTGCTGAAAGCCAACAAGAAGCGTGAATTTGTGAAAACCATAAGCAGAGTCTCTTTGTCATGACACACGGAAGGAATTTTTCAGTAAAGACAAGCATACCCCTTTTCTGATCCTGGTCACTTTTGTTGATAGTCACCTCTTGTTTCTGCACAACTGTCTGAGTTGTCTGAAGCATGTACATGCTCTATCACCTCAAATAATCCTCAGAACAAAAGGTAGGGGTGGGATTTCCCTCTCTCATCCCCATTTTATGGACGAAGAAACCAAGGTTTCCTTTACAGGTTAGTGTTTTGTTTTTGTTTCTCATCTTGCTGACATGCTCAAAGCGTTTCTCTTCTAATGCTTTTGTCCTCCATCTGCTGGGCTGGTAGGGCTACAGGCAAAATGGATACACCCCAATTCAGAAGGATTTACTAACATCCAGTTTCTTCCAGTAAACCTGTTTAGGAGTCAAAAGCCCCAGACTTTTTGTCTCCCAGTTAACATGAGACTGCCTTTGTCAAGGTAGACAAGATGGGGAAGTTTCCTGCAGAAGTTTCTGGAGCTGATCACTCTGCCATGAATATGATTTACACTTTTAGTGTGAGGTGGAAGAACAGCACCTGTGTCTGTCTCAGCACACAGCTTTCCTGGTCAAACAGATCTGGTCAAGCCCCTTCTCTACTCATTACCTTCCCAATGTCCCTAGGATCTAGTGGGTAAAGATTTAAATTGTGGCCCCCCACTATTTGTCAAGCTTCATCTCCTTAAGTGTCCAATCACATTGTAAGTGTGCCAGCCAGGCAAAACTACTCTGGACACCTCAGTGCATGATGTTTCAGCCTTTGAGCCTCTGCTGGCAGATGCTGGCCTCTGCTGCTTCTCAAAAGACCCATATTCCCCTGACAAGCACTCATATATCCTTCATAGGTAATTCTTAAAAAGCCCTCCCACCCCTTCAGTCTAGATCTTTCCTTAAAATCATTTCCTTATAGGTCACAAAATTTTATACATACCACAATATAAAATAGATAACCAACAAGACCCTCTCTATATCATTCTTTATTTCTATCTTATAAAAACCTGTAATGGAAAAGAATCTATAAAAAGAAAAAATTATATATGTGTGTATATATATATATATATTTGAGTCATGAGTCATTTGTTGTATATCTGAAACTAACACAGCATTGTAAATTATCTATATTTCAATAAAAACTTAAAAAAAAAAAAAGATTTTATGGGCTTGGCTCCCCCAGCAGACATGAGCTCCTGAAGGGCACTGGAAGCTTTCCTTATGTGCCCTTGAATATACCTGTAGTTACTGGATTTCATTGAATACAACTAATCATTTATTGATTATTTAGCCTCCAATCCTGGCATTTCTTTTTAAAGGACTCCTCCTTGCTGGGTGTTTTTGAGTATTGATTCTGTAAAGAATGTTGTTCATGGCTGGATGGGAGAGGGGTGGTGTTGATGTGTATTAGGGGAAGCAGATGGGTTCAGGTGACCCACTGGAAGTAGTTAGGAGACTATTGGGCATGGCCTTCAGGAAGCCAGAATTTGGGGAAAGGAAGTATTTTTTTCTTCCCTTGGGATACCCATTGTGCCTCCTCTCAAGGGTGAAAATATAAGTAAGTGAACTGTGAACATACGACAAACAAACACTTGAAAAGCTTTAAGAAGCTACTTTCCATTCTAGGATCCTGGATGGGCCAGTCTGCCCAAATAAGGGAGGATCACCTATTCTTCAAGTTTGTTGTTCTTCAAGCTTGAGACTCTCCTTGCTGCCTGGATGACAGTAATTTTCTTAGTTCTGAACATGTCTAAACTGTTCTAGAAAACTGACTCTAGAAAACAGTGCATAGAATTGACAAATGTTCCTCCCTGCCTTTGAGGCATTGTTACTACCTCTCGGAGGAATTAAAAACAGACTGTAAGCATTGAAAGCTATAAAACTACACAGGCGGTCTGAGCACCAAAGGGTCTTCAAGACCCTTCAACTCAAGGAGAGAACTGAGGCCAGGATAAAAGACTTGAACTTGCCCAAGGTCACATCAAGTGGGGATCTGAACACTGTTGAGGACCTAGGTCTCACTGAAAAAGCCAAGAGCTGATGGCTCCAGCCTGAGAACCCAAGGCGACAGTAGAGGAGGATGCAGATTTTTTTTTTTTTTACAATACATACATCATTTTTTTAAAAGGTAAGTTCTAAATTCAATGTGATGTGCTCTGATGTCCCAAAATTGTTTCATTATTCTCTGTTGTGCTTCTATAGTATTGTGTTACCAGCTAAGATGGGGACTATTCACTCACCACCATGCTCCTCACTGGAGAACATAGGAACCATTTCCTAAAAGTATAAAAATATAATTCTGACTTGTTCTGCTTTCTGTTTCCATGCAACTTCATTCAAACATACATAATCTGTTCAAAACCTACCTTACCAGCAACTGTGCAAAAAGGGATGGAACCAAAAATGAATCAGTACATATAAATGTGCATGTCTACAGATATTTTTTCCTAATGCAATTGCTCTATCCACACTGTAACCCAGTAAAAATTGTTTACCTTCCTTGGAAAAGTGATTGGATAGTTAGTTCTTTGAGAGACTTAACAACGTTGACTGCAACCACATGAGCCATTTTTTCCCTACAATTTTCTTGATTGCTTATTATTTTAGATACCTCCAACTTGTTTATCAGGCACATGTTAAAGCATGTTGAAACGCGTTATTCAGGTTCAGCATGAAGGATTTGGCATTATTCAACAAAATATCATAAACTTCTGTTGAAATGAATGATTCCAGCAACATGGAGCTTCATCTGCAAATCCAGGTACCTTCTGTCTCTAAAGTTTGGAGACTGTATATCTAGACCAGGGGAACAACCTGATTTTGCTCTAAGCACAATTAATTTTATGATTATGCAGCATAACTGACTTCATAGGCTCTTTTGGTGCCTGGTGCCAAAGCTTGTAGAAACAGGGGAGGCTTTGCCTAAGGGATTCTTTGCATTAAAGACTTTGTTAGGCAAAGCCAGCCTGGCATGGGAGTCTGATTTGCAATTTGTGTCTTTGTAAAAGGATTAGAAGATCCCTATTGTTTAATGTTTGGATCTCAATTTGCATTTGGAAGCACATGACCTCTTCTAGGTTTAGAGTTTTTTATTTTCATTTTCTTGTTCTGATATACAATCAATACTGCCTGTGAAAAAACTGATAATACAGCACAGCCAAATGTTTGCACTGATTAAGTCAGATCAGTTTTCTCTATGAATGGTGGAGTCTACTCAGGCTCCAGCAATACTGAGCCAGTGATCTATTTAGCAACTGACAAATAACTCATAGGAATAGGTACGCACACATTTTCATTTATTATTTCCTTAATTAGAATGTGTGGCACTCTGGGCTTTTTTTTTTCAATCTTTCTAAAGCACTACAGATGGCTGATGAGGCAGTAAATCTACAAAAAGAACAGAAAGGAAAAAAATAAATCTTCTGACTACCTCAGGACCTATTTGAACACTTCCGTCCAATGTCCTCCTTTATAAAGAAAGGTTTGAGAAAAATTATTGTAGGTTTGCGATAACAAAATTCTCAGCTGTACGTGATATTTAACTACCTGTCCTTTGGTAAACAATTTTTAACTAACATTTGCTTTGACAATGTTCCCAGATTGGCCACACAGAACTTGGAACAGAAATTGCATGAGGAGGAACAATTTCTTAGATGCTAGGTTTAAGACACATGGTTTATTTGTTTGTTTGTTTTCTTTTTAACTCTTTGGTTTCTCCATCCTTGGTCTTTGCCATTGACCACAAGAAAACATTTCTTGCATGTATGGAGGAAGGTCCTGGGAACCTGGAGTTGCTGGTTGAGCGAGCTGGAGGTAGATGGAAAGCATTCACGTTCACGGAGTACCCATGGTATGCCAAGGACTTGGCTAGATGTTTACTGTTTTATGATTATGCCCATTTTGTAGTAGAGAAGACTAAGGCCCAGAGGAGGCAAGTGACTCACCCAAGGTCACATAGCTGTGATGGGAAGTTAGATCTACCTGATTCCTAAGCTGAGGCTTTTTCTGCCACATCACACCACCTCCCAGGTAAACTCAAGCTAACTTCATTTGGAGGTTATTCTGTTCCTCACCTCTGTGGAATGTGTTAGTTTTTAAAACTAAACGGGTTAATTTTGGTGTACAGGAAGCTATAAGGACAAGACTAACCTAATCTACTCTTCTTTCTAATAGACACAAGTAATCTTATCTGTCATTCCATTAAAAATACACCACATTCTTCTGTGCTCCAGTTTGGATAATGACTCAAGAAAAGGCAGTCCGTTTCTGCATTGCGGCACCCCCACAGCTTCTATAAAATCATCAAAAGTAAGTAAGCCATGCTTTTTTCCTGGGTATTTCATTCACTGATTCCAAAAGTACTTGACACATGTATTCAATCTGTTAGAATAAAGACTAGCATTTGACAGTTAGGCCAGTTGGAGGCTAGCCTAAGAGAGTGTCTTGTGCGGAAGATCATACACTCCAAGGCCCCCCCTGAATGGAGAATGCCCAACAGGAAGTCAGCCAAAAGGAGTGGCACGCTGGAGGGTTGTACTTTGAGCCCACATTTCTCAGCCACGTCCCATGGGAAACACTTTCACCGCCATCTTCCAAAATGCTCTGCTAACATTCTCCTAATGCTCCCAATATCTGAAGATAATCCCTTTTCCCCTAACCGGGATCTTAACCTAAAATAGATCTGGGTCTGTGCCTCGGGGCATGGACGGATGACTCATAGAGCCATTTCTGATCTCGGAAGCAGGGGAGGTTCTGCAGAGCACGGGAGCACAGTCTGGGAGCTGGTTAATACTCAAGGAACACATGGCCGTCAGAGCCAGAGGGAGTTCCAAGAAACGTGTCACCTGAAGAAGCAGAGCTCCCACCTGAAGAAGCTGAGGCCCCCAAGTTTCCACATTTAACGCTGCTGTAGAATCTCATTCCCGTCTAGGACTGTTTAGACCCTCATCCTCAGTCTACATCAGGCCATAGACTGACCTGCTCGGCAAAACCCAGAGGTCCCTGAACTTTAAGCGTACGTGGCAAATGGACAGATTTTTAATGTGAGAGTCTGATTCAGCATTAGCAGCAGCAGAAAGAAGAGTCCCTCCTCAAAAAATGTACTGATGGAACTTCCCTGGAGGTTGAGTGGTTAATATCAGGCTTCCACTGAAGGAGGCACAGGTTCCACCCCTGACTGGGGGACTAAGATTTCACATGCCGTAAGATTTCACATGCGGCACAATCTAAATAAATAAATAAACGAATAAATATTTTTCAAAAATTTTAAAAATTCTTAAAAACTTAAAACGTGCTGATTTGGCACGTTTCCTACAGTTGAGTTTGGTTTCATTTTATTTTTCTCCTTTAGCTCATTCTTATTATCTGAGTTAGGTTTGCATCCAAATCTTTCTGTCCAGCAGCACAGTGTAGGTAAAGTAAGTCCTAGGGCACCTTAGGCTTCCCGGGTGGCACAGGGGTAAAGAATCTGCCTGCCAATGCAGGAGATGCTAGGAGGGAAGAGCCTCTGGAGGAGGAAATGCCAACTCACTCCAGTATTCTTGCTTGGGAAATCTCATGGACAGAGGAGCCTGGTGGGCTACAGTCCATGAGGTCGCAAAAGAGTCAGACACAACTTAGTGACTAAACAACACAAAAACATCTATTAAGGTTTACTACATGCCCTCCTCGTACTCAGTATTTGACATGTATTTTTCTCATTTGGTCTCCTCAATAACCCTTAAGAGGCAGACATAATTATTTATCTCATTTTAAGGATGAGGGTTCTGAGGCCAAGAAAGTTTAGGGAACTTGCCTAGAATCACAAAACCAGTGAGGAGTGAAGCTGGAATTAAACTTGATTCCACCCAGTCCCAAGTTCTCAAGCCATATGCTCTTTAGATACAGAAGAATGTTCAGGAGCAGTTAACTGGAGGGGGAGACACCTATACAGTACAATCCAACTTGATAAAAATATATCTACATTAATGTGTTTTGGGATATATTTGCATTGGGAAAGTTCTAGAAGGACCACTCAAATGTCAATTCCTTGGAGCAACCTTCCCTGGCTGAGGGGAAAACCCTCCCACTCTGTCCCTGGTATTTTTTATCTTTTATTGTGCTGGATTTTTCCACAGGGCACCATTAGCTGAGGTGTGTCATATACTAGATACACGTATTGTCTAGCTCCCCTGTAGAGGAAGGGGTAACAATGCCTAACAAATTGCTTGGCATGCAGTAAATGCTTAATAAATATTTGTTGGCTGGAGCAAATGTACTAAACCCCTAATGTTGATTTTTTTCCCCCTCTCTCTTGCTGTCAAACAAAAACAATTTAGATTCTTCTTCTTCTTCTTTTTTTTTTTAATTTAGATTCTTGATCTTAGATATTTTCTTTTTTTTTTTTCATGTTTCCTCCGAAATTCTATAAGGAAAAAAGGAAAAGAACATATGTATCCCTGTGACTGATTCATGTTGATGTTTGTTAGAAAGCAACACAATATCGTAAAGCAATTATCTTTAAATTAAAAATAATTTTTTTAAAAAAACATAAAGAAGCTGCTTCCACATAAGGACAAGAACCTAGATCGGTTTACTTGAAGATGCAAAAGGATCTCCTCCATGCAGGACATACACCTTAAGAACAGAAAGTTCCTAGAAGAGGAAACCATTGGAAATCCGCTTAGGTTAACTTGCCTTGAGTCAAAAAAGGCTCATTAATGTTTCAACTGCTAATCCATTTAGTGTCCTATTCACCCTGATGACTTCTAGGAGCATCCCTCTGATGGTTTTAGAAAGATAACCCTTCCAGTCACTAGGCTCAATTGAGCAACAGGGAAGGACAATAGACTGCAGAGAAAGGGGCTGATTGAAGTGTTTGGGATGAATGGAAGACTGCCTATCAGGACAACGAGAAAATGAAAGGAACATCTGAAATGAGCTGATATGAGTTGAGCAGGTTTTATCCCAATAATAAACTCTCCTTTCTCCTCTCAAAAGGATTAGGCCTCCCGTGAACGGGAGTATCTTGTCTTCAAGTCCCATGGCCTTGATCTTCTTTTGTACTGTTCAATTCACTTTAAAACCAGCGGTGGTATTTGTTTAATTTTTCTTTTTTTCCATTCCCAGCCATGTTCTTCTGAAGGAGGACTTTTACCCCATCAGCAGCTTCAAGATCCATTGACAAGTCAGGAGCACAGTATCCCTGAATTCCGGGCAGAGGAGGGGGCTGCTTTGGCTCACTTCCTTCCTCCTTCCCCAAACAGAATCCAGCTCCTATATAAAATTCATAAATTCTTGGCAGGAAAGAAATCCTCCCATTGGAAGGAACAGATGTTCTACGAGTAACTTTTGCCATCATAACTCTGTTCCTAATATCATACTTTTAAAGTGTGGGGGGATGTTAACTTTTTTTTTTTTTAAATGTCAACATGTTCTGGGCAGCTTTTCCATCTCCATCTGTGGCATACACATCACCAACCCTCCCACCGCCCTTTTTTAAATTTCCAGAGACTAGTTGGGAATTGGAAAGATATTAAAAAGTGAAAGTGGAAAATTCAATTCAAGAAGTATGCTAATGTATAACCTAATGCAAAGTAACATGATATTTCCCTCCCAGTGGTAAATCTCAGAAACATTCTTTTCCTTGTCCTCTTAGAACTTGGAGGGGTCTGCAAGACCTTTAACAGGCAGAATGACCAATTAAATTCAGGGGTGATTACTGGTAACAGAATTCCTTGAAAGTAACCTATTCATAACATTCCCCTTCTAAAGAAAGCCTCAATTGGTGCTTCAAATTCAAGAGGCTACCAGGCCATTTTCACTTAGTTATCACCTCGTTAAACTGCCCACCTTAAATGCCCGTATCCCAGGTGACCGCGGAGAAGGGTCAAGGTCAGTGGATGCCTCTTACCTCGCCTGGATATAACTTTGGAAAGCATGACCCCGCCTCTGTGGGGTTCCCTTGCCCAGGTACAGTGATGCCCACTTGCAGCTGCTTTGGCGAGGGCCAGAGCGCCTGCTGGCTGTGGCCTGGCCTCAAATACTCCTGAACACGTTTCGGTTCAAAGTCAGAATTCGGTGAGCAGGCTGGGTGGGGAGTGAAATCTTCAGGGCAGAGGGAGAGAAAGGTGACAGCTTGAGCAGGGTGGGGAAGCAGCGGCCCGACATTCAAATGCGCCGGGGATACTCCCGGAGTCCCAGCTCTTGGTCTGGGTTTCCCCTCCTCGGTCTGAACGGAGCCAGTGGAGTCCAAATCCCCCGAACCCCAGCAGGGCCCGTGCTGAGCCTGCCGCGTCCACCCCGGAAGACGCGGTTCCTGAAACTTTTCTGTGCCCAAGTGGAGGTGTAAGTGAGAGCGTGCAGGGCGCGGGGGGTTGTCTCTGGGGCCCGGATCGGCGTTCTCTGCATCCCGGCGGGAAGGTTGGTCTGTGCTTAGGGGCCAGGAGGTAGCGGGGGCCAAGGCTGGGGCGAGAGCGGCGCACCGGGGTGCCGCGGCCCCCGGGCGCCGGGAGCTGGAGGCGGGAGCAGTGCCGCGAGCGGTCTGCAGTGCCCCCAGCCGGCCGGTTCGGCTGAGGTCCGCTGGCGGCCTCAGGGCCGGGTGCCGAGCCGCACCTCTGCGTGCGAGACGCGTCCCTCTTCGTCCCTGCGGAGGCTGACCCAGTGTTAGGAAATTTATCATCAATTCGAGGTGGATTCTCAGTCTGGTTCTGTCACTTACTGGCTTCTTGCCCCCTGGTGCTCTGGACATCTGCCTCCCTTTGGCTAATGTGTATGATACCCTAGACAAAGTTGATGAAATAGTTGAGAATGCGCCGTCAAGTGCCCAGTATATAGTAAGTGAAGTAAAAGTCGCTCAGTCGTGTCCGACTCTGCGACCCCATGGACTGTAGCCTGCCAGGGTCCTCTGTCCAAGGAATTCTCCAGGCCAGAATACTGGAATGGGTAGCCTTTCCCTTCTCCAGGGGATCTTACCAACCCAGGGATCGAACCCAGGTCTCCCTACATTGCAGGCGGATTCTTTACCAGCTGAGCCACCAGGGAAGCCCAAGAATACTGGAGTGGGTAGCCTATCCCTTCATCAGCGGATCTTCCCGACCCAGGAGTCTAACCCAGATCTTTGCATTGCAGGTGAATTTTTTACCAGCTGAGCTACTAGGGAAGCCATATATATACTATATAGTATAGTATATGTATATAGGATGTGGGTATATAGTAAGTACTCATTAAATGGTGACCCTCACCACCACCACCGTCATCATCATCATTCGCTGGCTAGGCTTTGGAAGGGGGTCTCACCGAAGTCTCTGCTCTTCAATGGTGGGTCTGAGGGGAGGACAGGGAGTGATGGTTTCTGCCTCCCCTCTGAAGTGGAAAAGGAACCTAAGCACCCAGCTGGAGTCCTGCCTTCCTGTGCCTTAGACTCCACCTCTATCTGCGGACTCAGCCATCCCCTCTTTGAACTAATATTCTCATTGCAAAATAGGAATACTCATCCCCAACTCAGAGTTGTTGCAAGACAAGAAATGCAGAGCTCCTGATACATAGTTGATGCTCAGGAAAGTCCCCATCCACCCATGTGGCCCCCAGCCAGCAGGTCCCAGAGCACCTGTATAGGTAGCACATAGCAGGCACAGCGCAAGCCCCTTTCCCTTTTACACTGGCAGTCAGCAGGCCCAGGGTCCCGCTCCTGACACAGGGGAGGTGCTCAGCGCAAGCCCCGCCCACCTAGCTGTCAGTCAGTGTGCCATTTATTGAGTCCTTACTCTGTACCTCTTCTATCCCCATCTGACCGGGACAGCTTGGGCTGCAGGAGGCTTTAACTCTGAGGTCCTTCTACTTCACCTCCCCTGGGGTCTCCCCTCCCCCAGACACCTCGGATCCCTTCTGGAAATTAGTAGTGTTGGAAACAGTAAGAACACACACTCCTGATGTTGAAGCAATGGAATGTATAGTCAGAGAACCTGGCTGTCAAGAGCAGCTCTACCAGTTCCTGTCTTTATCTCGCAACCTCTCTGAACCTCAGTTAACTCATCTTTTAAAACTGAGGCAATAATACCTTCTGGGGTGATGAGTGTGAGGGTCTATGGATACATGTGTATAAGAACGCCAAGCACACAGTAAGTATTTAGTAAATACTAACTTTTATTTGTTTCAAGCATAAGGCAGGTGCCCAGTGAATATTAGTTGGACTGAACTGAGCTTTCCCCTTGGCTGAGTTCTATACCTGGGAAAGCTTCCATTCGAACTTTCTCCCTGGTCCTTGGCCTTTGTCAAATGTCATGTCCTGTGACTTGCTGCTGGTGATCTTTTTCTAGAGGTTGGTACTTAGCTTATAGGAAGAATAATGGATCTCTCCAGAGTTCAAAACCTAGTATTACCTCTTTCAAACCTGTTCTGCGATACTTACTTCAAAAGTTTGCCGAGATAAAATTCAACATGGAGACTTCATATTTTTGTTTTGTTTTTCATGACCAGTGTGTCTTTTATCTGAGGGCAGAGGGTTTGTTGTTGTCTAGTCGCTAAGTCATAACTGACTCTTTTTCTACCCCTTGGACTCTAGCTTGCCAGACTCCACCGTCCATGGGATTTTCCAAGCAAGAATATTGGAGCAGGTTGCCATTTCCTTCTGCAGGGGATCTTCCCACCTCAGAGATTGAACCATATGTCCTGTGTCTCCTGCATTAGCAGGCAGGTTCTTTACCACTGAGTCACCAGGGAAGCCCAATGGGGGAGATGCGTAGAGCATTATTTAAAAGTCCTAAATGAGCATTTGTATAACCATATTTTCTGCCAGCAATTCATATGTGGTTGATTTTGTGGGTGTGTGATAGGATGTCAGCAACTTTGGGGTCCTGTCCCTTCTCTAGCTCTTGATTAGGACAAACTCTGAATGGGAAAACAAATAGACAGTGTCCAATCTTAAACAGGCCTTGGCAGTCTCAGGGCATTTGTGTGTCTGTTACATGCATGTAATCCTCAGCACAGCCCATTTTCCAGATGAGCCTCATTGAGGCAGATGGCTGACTCAGTGCTCCTTTCCATGCCACAGACTGGCTTCCGAGTCCTGCCTCATCTCCACACTGCTCTCTCAGGCTATTACACACGGGGCTTTTTTCACTGGCCATCTGAACAAGCGTTGTTAAAGACTCTTTAGAAATGCCAGGATGTGAGTTTTATTAATACAGAGCACTAACCAAATTAGAGAGTTTCCCATAATATGACAAGGTATGCAACAGCTGTTACTTTACCAAAACTATTCATTATGGGGCCATTTGTTTAAAGGTTACCCCGGTGGCGTGGGGACAGTGCCTTTTGCTCTCTGACTCACAGGAAGCAAAAATAAGTTACTATCAGGTGATGGTCACACTTAGAAACCAAACTAAAAATTAGAAGGTTTGTCATCCTTGGGAGCGGGGCAGCTGGCTTCACTTTTCAAACTGGTAAGTGTTAGGCGGTTCAAAATTGAAGATTTTGTTTGTGTCATATTTGGTTTTTTAAAAAAATCTATTGAAATATTTGCTGACTAATTCCAGTGTGCCAATTTCTGTGCTTGGCCATACTCAAAGATATTCTGTGGTCTCTGGCATCCAGTATTTCACAGGTGGGTAGCAGAGATGCATATATGAAGTGCATCCAATAGTCACCTTATCATAATCACAATAGCTGCTTCCTGGGTTTATGAGGCCAGCCAGGTGAGAAGCACAGGTGAGACGCAGTTGCTGAGAACCGCCACCCACCACCCCCCACCCCCCCAACCCAAGGCAGGCTCTTCCAAACAGAGAGGTTGCATTAGTCAAATTTTTAGACAAAGAAATCGAGGCTCTGAAAAGAGAAGAGGTTTGCTGGTTCACAGCATACCCAGGATTCAAATTCAAAGATTTAATTCAAAGCAACTTTGTTATTTCCCTTCTAGCCCAGGGCAACTCCTCAAAGAACCTTTGAAGAGCCTTCTCTTTAACCAGTCTGTGTATACAGTGGAACTTAAAGGTTGTCCAGGTGTTCACTGGCTCTTTGGCTTATGAGATTTCTCGATCATGTCAAATGCATTCCCCCATCTTCCACTCTATTTCAGTTTTCCATGGAGAATTATGCCTTCCTGTCTTTATTTGTATTTATCCTCAAAGTTAATATGCAATTACTTCCTTCACTCCCTTCCAAAAGGATGAATTTTATTTAGCCCACAAGTATATCCAGGATCTCAAGTACTTTGAGGACAAAACAAGTTTTTTATGCGTTTGTTTCTTGTTCAGCTTCATTGAGGTATACTTGTATACCAGAAAAACTGCATTTGTTAAATGTGTACAATTTGATGAGTTTGGACATAAGCATACACCCATGATTCCACCTCCACAGTGAAAATAAGAAACATATCCACCACCTCCTGAGATTTCCTTGTATCCCTTTGTGTGTGTGTGCATGTGTGTGTGCTTGTTGTAATAAGAATGAGATCTACCCTCTTAACAAATGTTTAAATATGAGACACCGTATTATTAATTATAGGCACTATGTTGTGTAACAGATCTCTAGAACTTACTCATCTTGCATAACTGAAATTTTATACCCACTGAGCAATGATTCCCTCTTTCCTCCTCCCCCTAGCCCTTGGCAACCACCAACCTGTTTTCTGCTTCTATGAGTTTGACTATTTGGACACCTCATATAAGTGGAATCAGGTAGTGCTAGTCCTCCTGTGACTGGCTTACTTCACTTAGCATAATGTCCTCCAGGTTCATCCATATGGTCACCAATGATGAGATTTCCTTCTTTTTATTTTTAAGGTTGAATATTATTCCACTGATGTTTTCTTTATCCATTCACCCGTTGATGGACATGGGGTTATTTCCATATCTTGACCACTGTGAATAATGCTACAATGAACACGACTGTAGATACCTCTTCAAAATCCTGATTTCGGTTCCTTGAGATATATCTCAAGAACTGCGATGCTTGGCTCGTTTGGTAGTTTGTTTGTTTGTTTTTTAATATGGTAGTTTTATTTTTAATTTTTTGAGGAAACTCTGTACTGTTTTCCTATTAATTGTACCATTTTACATTCTCATCAATAGTATACAAGGGTTCTGATTTCTTCACATCCTTACCAACATTTATTATCTTTTTTAAAAAATAATAGCCAATCCTAACACGTGTCAGGTAATACCTCATTGTGATTCCCATTTGCATTTATCAAGTTTGAGTAGTGATGCTGAGCACCTTTTCATGGACCTAGTGGCCATATGTATGTCTTCTCTGAAGATCTCTGTTCAAGTCCTCTGCTCATTTTAAAAACCGGGCTATTTAGGTTTTCTTGCTGTTGGGTTTTATGAGTTCCTTGTATATTTTGGACATTACTCCTTATCAGATAAATATATTTTCTCCTTTTTCACCCTGTTGACCATTTACTTTACTGTACAGAAGTTTTTAATGATGTAATCATGATGTAGTACCATGTATCTCTTGTTGCCTGAGCTTTTAAGGTCATACCCGAGAAATCACTGCCAAGGCCAATGTCAGGAAGCTTTCCCCCTATGTTTTCTTCTAGGAGTTTATGGTTTCAGGTCTTACATTTAAGTCTTTAGTCCATTTTGAGTTGATTTTTTGTGTATGGTGTAATATAGGGGCTCTGTTTCATTTTGCATATTGATATGCAAAAGGACTGATGCTGAAGCAGAAGCTCCAATTCTTTGGCCACCTGATGAGAAGAGCCGACTCATTGGAAAATAGCCTGACTCTGGGAAAGAATGAGGGCAGGAGGAGAAGGGGCAACAGAGGATGAGATGGTCAGGTGGCATTATTGACTCAATAGACATGAGTTTGAGCAAACTCTGGGAGACAGTGAAGGACAGGGAAGCCTGGCATGCTGCAGTCCACAGAGTCACAAAGACTCAGACACAACTTAGTGACTGAACAGCAACAGCAACAAAAATACAAAATTAGTTTTCCCAACATCATTTGCTGAAAAAACTGTCCTTTCCCCATTGTGTATTCTTGGCAAACTTGTTGAAGATCAGCTAATTGTATATGCACAAATATATTTCTGGGCTCTGTTTTATTCTGTTGGTCTATATGTCTGCCTTAATGCCACTTCCATACAGTTTTAGTTATTATACCTTTGTACTATACTTTGAAATTAGAAGGTATAATGTCTCCAGCTCTGTTTTTCTCAAGATTACCATTCTGGGTATTTGTGGTTCCACTGAATTTTAGAATTTTTTAAAAATTTTCTGTTAAAAACACCACTGGGATTTTGATGGGGACAGCATTGAATCTGCAGATCACTTTGAATAGTATGGAAATTTAATCAATACTGTGGCTCAGATCATGAACTCCTTATTGCCAAATTCAGACTTAAATTGAAGAAAGTGGGGAAAACCACTAGACCATTCAGTTCAGTTCAGTTCAGTCGCTCAGTAGTGTCCCACTCTTTGCAACCCCATGAATCACAGCACGCCAGGCCTCCCTGTCCAACACCAACTCCCGGAGTTCACTCAAACTCACGTCCATCAGGTCAGTGATGCCATCCAGCCATCTCATCCTCTGTCATCCCCTTCTCCTCCTGCCCCCAATCCCTCCCAGCATCAGAGTCTTTTCCAATGAGTCAACTTTTCACATGAGGTGGCCAAAGTACTGGAGTTTCAGCTTTAGCATCATTCCTTCCAAAGAAATCCCAGGGCTGATCTCCTTTAGAATGGACTGCTTGGATCTCCTTGCAGTCCAAGGGACTCTCGAGAGTCTTCTCCAACACCACAGTTCAAAAGCATCAATTCTTCGGCCCTCAGCCTTCTTCACAGTCCAACTCTCACATCCATACATGACCACAGGAAAAACCATAGCCTTGACTAGACGGACCTTTGTTGGCAAAGTAATGTCTCTGCTTTTGAATATGCTATCTAGGTTGGTCATAACTTTCCTTCCAAGGAGTAAGTGTCTTTTAATTTCATGGCCGCAATCACCATCTATAGTGATTTTGGAGCCCAAAAAAATAAAGTCTGACACTGTTTCCACTGTTTCCCCATCTATTTCTCATGAAGTGGGACCATTCAGGTATGACCTAAATCAAATCCCTTATGATTATACACTGGAAGTGAGAAATAGATTTAAGGGACTAGATCTGATAGAGTGCCTGATGAATTATGGAAGGAGGTTCATGACTTTGTACAAGAGACAGGGATCAAGACCATCCCCAAGAAAAAGAAATGCAAAAAAGCAAAATGGCTGTCTGAGGAGGCCTTATAAATAGCTGTGAAAAGAAGGAAAGTGAAAAGCAAAGATATAAAGAGAAAAGGAAAGATATAAGCAGCTGAATGCAGAGTTCCAAAGAATAGCAAGGAGAGATAAGAAAGCCTTCCTCAGTGATCAGTGAAAAGAAATAGAGGAAAACAATAGAATGGGAAAGACTAGAGATCTCTTCAAGAAAATTAGAGATGCCAAGGGAACATTTCATGCAAAGATGGGCTCAATAAAGGACAGAAATGGTACGGACCTAACAGAAGCAGAAGATATGAAGAAGAGGTAGCAAGAATACACAGAAGAACTGTACAAAAAAGATCTTCACAACCCAGATAATCATGATGGTGTGATCACTCACCTAGATAGAGCCAGACATCCTAGAATGTGAAGTCTAGTGGGCCTTAGGAAGCATCACTATGAACAAAGCTAGTGGAGGTGATGGAATTCCAGTTGAGCTATTTCAAATCCTAAAAGATGATGCTGTGAAAGTGATGCACTCAATATGCCAGCAAATTTGGAAAACTCAGCAGTGGCCACAGGACTGGAAAAGGTCAGTTTTCATTTCAATCCCAAAGAAGGGCAATGCCAAAGAATGCTCAAACTACCGCACAATTGCACTCATCTCACACGCTAGTAAAGTAATGGTCAAAATTCTCCAAGCCAGGCTTCAGCAATATGTGAACTGTGAACTTCCAAATGTTCAAGCTGGTTTTAGAAAAGGCAGAGGAACCAGAGACCAAATTGCCAACATCCACTGGATCATGGAAAAACCAAGAGAGTTCCAGAAAAACATCTATTTCTGCTTTACCTTGACTATGCCAAAGCCTTTGACTGTGTGGATCACAATAAACCGTGAAAAATTCTGAAAGAGATGGGAATACCAGACCACCTGACCTGCCTCTTGAGAAATCTGTATGCAGGTCAGGAAGCGACAGTTAGAACTGGACATGGAACAACAGACTGGTTCCAAATAGGAAAAGGAGTTCGTCAAGGCTGTATATTGTCACCCTGCTTATTTAATTTGTATGCAGAGTACATCATGAGATACACTGGGCTGGAGGAAGCACAAGCTGGAATCAAGATTGCCAGGAGAAATCTCAATAACCTCAGATATGCAGATGACACCACCCTTATGGCAGAAAGTGAAAAAGAACTAAAGAACCTCTTGATAAAAGTGAAAGAAGAAATGAAACAGTTGACATAAAAGTCAACATTCAGAAAACTAAGATCATGGCATCCGGTCCCATTATTTCCTGGCAAATATATGGGGAAACAGGGGAAACAGTGGCTGACTTTATTTTGGGGAGCTCCAAAATCACTGCAGATGATGACTGCAGCCATGAAATTAAAAGACGCTTACTCCTTGGAAGGAAAGTTATGACCAACCTAGACAGCATATTAAAAAGCAGAAACATTACTTTGTCAACAAAGATCTGTCTAGTCAAGGCTATGATTTTTCCAGTAGTCATGTATGGATGTGAGAGTTGGACTATAAAGAAAGCTGAGCACTGAAGAATTGATGCTTTTGAACTGTGGTGTTGGAGAAGATTCTTGAGAGTCCCTTGGACTGCAAGGAGATCCAACCAGTCTATCCTAAAGGAGATCAGCCCTGGGTGTTCATTGGAAGGACTGATATTGAAGTTGATACTCCAATACTTTGGCCACCTGATGTAAAGAGCTGACTCACTTGAAAAGACCCTGATGCTGGGAAAGATCGAGGGCAGGAGGAGAGGGGGACGACAGAGGATGAGATGGTTGGATGGCATCACCGACTCAATGGACATGGGTTTGGGTGGACTCCAGGAGCTGGTGATGGACAGGGAGGCCTGGTGTGCTGCAGTTCATGGGGTCACAAAGAATTGGACATGACTGAGCAACTGAAGTGAAGTCTTTCAATTTATAAACATGGGATTTCTTTCCATTTTTTCCTTTTTTGTCTTCTTTCATTAGTGTTTTATAGTTTTCAGTGTACAAGTCTTTTACCTTCTTCGTAAATTAATTCTTAGGTATTTTTTTTTAATTTAATTTTTTTAGTTTGTTTTTTTTTCTTTTTGATGGTATTCTAAGGGAAATTGTTTTCTTAATTTTTCTTTCAGATCGTTTGTTGTTACTGAACAAAACACAGTTGATTTTTGTATGTTGATTTTTTTTTCTTTTTTTTGTATGCTGATTTTCTACTCTGTAACTTAATTAGTTCTAACAGTTTTTGTAGTGGAGTTTTTAGGGATTTCTATTTATAGAATAGAAATCTGTCATCTGCAAAGAGACATTTTACCTCTTCCTTTTATATTTGGATGACTTTTATTCCTTTTTTGTTTCTTCTTTTTTTGCCTAATTGCTCTGATTAGGACACCAAGTACTACGTTAAATAGAAATGACAAACAGTGGGCATCCTTGTCTTATTCTTGATCTTGGAGGAAAAGCTTTCAGGTTTTCCACTGTTAAGTGTGATGGTAGCTGTAGGTTTGTTTTATATGTCTCTCATTATGTCAAGGTACATTCCTTCTATATGTAGTTTATTGAGTATTTTTATCATGAAAAAGTATTGATTTTTTTCAAATGCTTTTACACCTATTGAAATGATTGTATACTTTAATCTCTCATTCTGTTAATATGGTTTATCACACTTATTGATTTGCATATATTGAAGCATTCTTACATCCCAAGGATAAATTCCACTTGATCACAGTGTATGATCTTTTTAACAAGCTGTTGGATTTGTTTGCTACGATTTCAGTGTGGATTTTTGCATCTATGTTTGTCAGGGATACTGGCCTGTAATTTTCTTTTCTTGTTGTGTCCTTATCTGACTTTGATATCAAAGTAATCCTGGCCTTGAACAATGAATTCGGGAGTGTCTCCTCTTTTTCAGTTTTTTGAAAGTATTTGAGAAATATTGGCATTAATTCCTTTACTATTTTATAGAATTCATCAGTGAAGCCATTTGGTCCTGGGCTTTTCTTTTATAAGAGGTTTTCGATTACTGCTTCAGTCTTCTTAGTTATTATTGATTTGTTCACATTTTCTATTTCTTCATGAGTCAGTCCTGGTAGGCTGTATGTTTCAAGAAATTTGTGTATTTATTCCAGGTTATCCAGTTAATTGGCATGTTCAAGTAGTTGCTCATGATCCTTTGTATTTCTGTGTCATCAGTTGTAATATCGTCTATTTTGTGTCTATTTTTTGTTTCTATTTTTTAAAAATTTGAATCTTCTCTCTTTTTTTTCTTAGTCTAGCTAAAGATTTGTCAATTTTGTTTATCTTTTCAAAACATCAGCTCTTAGTTTTGTTGATCTCTTCTATTGTTTTTTTATACCCTGTTTCCTTTATTTCTGCTCTAATTTTTATAATCTCCCAATTTTTATAATCTGCCAACTTTGGGCTACAGAGCCTGTGCTCCACAACAAGGGAAGTCACTCAATGAGAAGCCCATGCACCTCAGCTAGAGAGTAGCCCCCAGTCACTGGAACAAGAGAAAGCCCAAGCACGTCAATAAAGACTCAGGATGCCAAAAATAAAATAAAATGTTTAAAAAAGCATTATCAGAGGAAAATAGTAATAAGGAAACTAATATAAATTGAAGGTCTTCTATCATTTAACTCTCACAAGTCCCTGGAAAGGAGGTATTATTCCAGTTCTAAAACTCAGGAAACTGAGGCTTAGGGAGCCTAACAAGCCTGAGATTCTGGTCTCTGCTTTATATCATAATCACCCTGGGAATTTTAAGCAAATATGGACCCCTGGGCTTCCTGGTGCCAAAGACCATGAACTTTCCTGAAGGTGGGATGTGCTCTCCTGTTCTGTAGGCAAACCTACACCAGTCACTCCAGTTACTGTAGCTCAGATTCTATTCCACTCTCCTTCAATTATTGATGTTAGAATGGAGAAGTGGGAGAATTAGGGACACGACCATTCTTACCTCTATTTGTCTTTTGCAACCGTGTGAATCTGGCATTTCACAAACCCAAACACAAGAGAAACTTGACTTACCTGGATTCATTGCTGTATCAGCGTCTAGAACAGAGCCTGGCATGTAATGGGTGCTTAATACATATTTGGAAAGAATGGGTGAATGACTAAGGACATCAGTGTAGGAGAAAGGTGATTCAGCGCGTTGTCACGCTGATCAAATCAAGTCCTCTCGCTACTGTGCCACACCCTAGGCCACACCTAGAAGGGTGTTCCTTCCTAAAATTAGCCCCCCACTGCTGACTATTGCTGATGGAGGCAGCTACTGAATAGAAAGGGGATCTGATACACGTGAGATAATATGAAAACTTCAGGATTTGCAGCAGGGACCATCGTCCTGTTCTGCCATTTAAGAAATACTGTTGAAACCGGCACATGGCTTTCAGGTTTGTCCAGGCAACGTAGTTGTTTGGGCTTTCTTTGCAAAACGCCAAGCAGGCTGATTATCGTAAAGATGTCCCTTTATGCCTGGTCACATATTGCCTGCCTGCCTGGGTAGCAGAATGAAAAAGAGAGGTGGCAGAACAAGGACCTACTGAACAGCACACGGGACTCTGCTCACTGTCGTGTGCCAGCCTGGACGGGAGGGGCGTTCGGGAGAAAACAGATACACGTATGGCTGAGTCCCTTCACTGTTCACCTGCAGCCACCACAGTGTTGTTAATCCGCTATACCCCAAAACAAAGCAAAAAGTTTGAAGTTTGGGGGAGGAAAAGGCAGGCCTGGGTCAAATCTCCTCTTAGAATAGCCATAGAACCTGTGGTCACCGAAGCACTTTCAATCTTATGTTCATGCTTTTCTATATAGGCAGGAAGAGGGAAAAAAAGGAGACAACCAGTGGGGAGTGTTGGTGCACACCCAGCTGTTGTGAAGTGCACTTTGGAGCATATTTGAGAAGCCCTACCTGACCCTCTGCAACTCCTCAAAACACCGGCCTTCAAAAGCCCACGGTGCTCACTCTCTTCCTCATGGTTAAAGAAATTCAACACTGGAAGCACAGATTCAAGTGCTGACATATTTACTGGCTGAGGATGGGGCCTTGGTTGGGTTACTTAACCTGGCTGAGCCTTAGTTTCATCGTCTGTAAAAAGGGGAAGACAATAGGGCTTATTAACGTAAGACTGTTAATAAGAATTAAATGGGATAATGCACTGTCTGTCTCATAGCATGCATTCCATGAGTGCTGGCTATTTTAATCATTGTTATTAATTGGGTCAAATTTCCTGGGTGTTGGGAGAATGAATGCAAGCTGAGGTTCCGTTACTAAATAATGCTGGTAAAGCCATCTCTAAGAAGAGATTGTTGGAGTTAAATGCTTCAGGCCTCTGACGTTTGATGGTTTCTGGCTCTAGCTCATGTACTCTCTGGTCCCGTGACCTCAGAGTCTAAGGCAAGCTCTCCTCATCTTTAGCCCTCAGTGCCCCACTGACCACCCCAAAACACATCATTAAAGGAACCAGCCTAGCTCTCTAACCATGTTGAGCGTGTTCTCTGCTACAATTGGAAGGACCTCATCAAAAAATTCTTTGTTTCTCTCCTATCCTATTCCAATTCCTTGCCCGGAAAGTGGAAAAGAATCCAAATTAACCTTACCATGACAGGTTGCAACTTCCAAAGACCAAATCTGGCACCTTGAGACAAGAGTAGTACAGTCAAAATATAATATAAATTGACCGACAAAACTTGAAATATGTATAGTATAGCAGCCACAGTCCTGTATGTAAATATATGAAGTTGATCACTGAAGCTGAATGGAGCTGGATGTTCCCAGTCTTAGGAAATATGCACTGAAGTACTTAGGGGTAAAAAGCCATCGTGCTTGGAACCTAATCTGAAACAATAAAATCTTAACAATAGATGAATCTGGGTAAAGGGTATATGAGGCTGACTGGTACTTTTTTTGTGTACAACTTTTTTAAGTTGGAAATTATTTCCAGATAAAAATTAAAAAATAAAAACCTAATAAAGGGGATATAATGTACAACGTGGTACATATGTGTGTTATTTATGAAAGTTGTTAGAGTAAATCTTGAGTTCTCAACACAAGAAAAATTTTTTTTCTATTTCTTCAAATTTGTATCTATATGAAAAAATTTATTTTTGTATCTGTGTAAGAGGATGATTGTTCACTAAACTCATTGTGATAATCATTTCATGATGTAAGTCAAATCATGCTGTACAACTTAAACATACAGTGCTGTATGTCAATTATATCTCAATAAAACTGGAAGAAAAATAAAAGCAAACAAAATCTAGTAAGGGCACAAGGAACACCTGAAGATTTTGTTAATCTTTTCCCAACTAACCCAAGTGCTCTGAAGCAAATAGGTGAGGTTCTGGGGTAAAGATTTCCCAGAAAATACAAATTCATTACAAAATACTGAGGTTTGAGGAGTATGCAAATACTATTCAAGCCAATCACCAGATGGGTGTTTATGTAATATCTTCTATTTCTGTCACAAGTACTTCAGGTATGGTTTAATGAACCTCTAGTGGCTCACACAATAAATGGCTTGTTCAAGATCACCCAGTCAGTGACCCCAGCTTTGAGTCTGGAGACACATGTCTCAAGATCCATTTCTCTTTTCTTCTCCCCTCTCCCATCATGAGCCAGCATGGGCCAGCCCTGTGGGAATTTACTGTTTCCAGGGCACAGTACACACCAACGTGAGACGATCTTGCATCTAAATGATGTATAAGGAGGCTTCCTTGGTGGTCTCGTGGCTAAGACTTGACGCTCCATATGGCTCCATATCCCATGTTTGATCCCTGGTCAGGGAACTAGATCCCACAGGCCACAACTAAGACCATGTGCAGCCAAGTAAATATATAAATAAATATTTTTTAAAAGATCGTGTCTGAGGCTGTAGAAACAGCTATAACAATAAGAGCATCACTACAGAAGGATTCACATGGAATCCAGTTCAGCCACAAAACAGGCTTTGTGAACTTTTAGCAGGAACTCCACAGATAATCTGCAATTGAACCCCTAGATGTTGGATTAGTGGTGTGTTTCAAAACCATATAAATATAAGGAGAGGGGAGGCTAGCGTTTATTTCCACATTTACTATTTTCTATCTTATCTTTCCAGGTGGCGCTAGTAGTACAGAACTCGCCTGCCAATGCAGGAGACATAAGAGGCCCTGGTTTGATCCCTGGGACCGGAAGATTCCCTGGAGGAGGGCATGGCAACCCACTCCAATACTCTTGCCTGGGAAATCCCATGGACAGAGGAGCCTGGTGGGGTACAGTCCATGGGGTCGCAAAAGAGTCAGACATGACTTAACGACTAAACAACAACAGCATTTAATAAATTACATAATATATTCAACACTTTGTTATAAAATAGGCTTTGTGTTAAGTGATTTTGCCCAACTGTAGGCTAATGGACGTGTTCTTAGCACATTTAAGGTAGGCTAGGCAAAGCTATCTGGAGAAGGCAATGGCAAGCCACTCCAGTACTCATACCTAGAAAATCCCATGGATGGAGGAGCCTGGTAGGCTGCAGTCCATGGGGTCGCTACAAGTCGGTCGCGACTGAGCGACTTCACTTTCACTTTTCACTTTCACACAATGGAGAAGGCAATGGCAGCCCACTCCAGTGTTCTTGCCTGGAGAATCCCAGGGACGGCAGAGCCTGGTGGGCTGCCGTCTGTGGGGTCGCACAGAGTCGGACACGACTGAAACGACTTAGCAGCAGCAGCAGCAGGCAAAGCTATGATGTTTAAGAGTATTAAATGCATTTTCAACTTATGATATTTTCAACTTATAGTGGGTTTGTTGGGGCATAACCCCATCGTGAGTCAAGGAAGATCTGTAGACAGGCTGAGAGAAATCCGTTTCTTGTATCAAAAGGCACTTACTTCCCCTCCATAATCAGATGTGATAGATGAATCTACCCTGTGCAGCCAGATAACAGATGAGGGAAAGTGTCTCCTTCTATGATCTGCCAAATAACATACGAGAACAAAAAGCTGGAATTAGAATATCAGTATTTTGACACCCCAGTGAATTAATACATCTAGGCATTAGCATCAATGTCTGCTAACATCAAAAAAAGAACAGAGAACCCTGCTCAATATCTTGTAACAACCCATATGGGAAAAGAACTTGGAAATAAAAAGGAGATATATATATGTGTGTGTATATATATATAAAACAATCACTTTGCTGTACACTTGATACTAACACAACATTGCAAATCAACTCTACTCCAATATATAAGGTAAAAATTAAATTTTAAAAAGGAATGGAAATGAGACATTGTGTGTCCTCTGATGAAAGAATGCAGAGACACCCATAGGCTTGCCAGAGGGATCACCTCGGTGGCTGATCAAGCCTTTGAGTCCAACTGTCACTTTGCAGGGAATTCAGGCGACAGAGAGAAATGCTGAGCTGCATCCAGAGCATGCAACCAACGAAATCCAGATGGAGAAATTTACATATCAACCTGTCACGATCTTCAATGTACAAAGTGCATGGAAAGGAAAGGATGAAGGGGAAACCCATAGATTAAATAGACTTCAGAGATATAGCAAGTTGTTTTTTTTTTAAAGAAAGACCTTCTATAATGTTTAGATATGCCTAAGTGGATGACAAATTCAAGGAAGTAACTCATGTATGGATCGTAACATCTTTTTCTTATTTTTTGGCCAGCCTGTGAGATTTTCGTTCCCTGACCAGGACCCTCGGCAGCGAAAGTGCAGAGTCTTAATCACTGGACTGCCAGGGAATTCCTGGAAGTAACTACTCTAGAAATCAAGAATTGTGGTTACTTTGGAGGGAAGCCTGGGGCGATGAATGGGATGAGACACGTGGAAGGCAACTGGGGGTTCCTGGCCAAGTTCTTCTTTTTGACTCGGGTGAAGTTTTAAAAGATGCATGGCTTTATAATAATTCACTAAGTTATAAGTTTGTGTGGTTCACTGTTGCTGAGCTTTATTTTACAGTTAAAAATATCAGGGGCAGCACTCTACAGTTTATCTGCAGGAGGCTTCAAGCTTTGGTACCCAAAGCAACAGTCAAGGAGTCAATGACTGGGATCCTTCGAAACCTTCACCATTTCACAGGTGCCATCTTTTCACACAGCATCACGAGGAAGGAGACCTTGTAGCCCAACACAGGAGGAATAACAAGAGATTTGAAATGAGATGGACTTAGGCTAAGGCCTGCTGTCTGCACTTTTTACTTGTTGCCTTCTACCTTATAGCCCCACTGTTGTGTAAATTCCCCAATCCCAAGGAGCTTCAATTTCCTTGTGTATCAAATAGGGATAAAGTGTTGTGAGGATTAGATGTGTATGCAGTAGTATACAGTAGATGCTCAAGTGATGCTATTACTAAAATTATTCCTACGAGTCAAAGAAGAGGTTGTTGAGGTTCTAGGACCTGGGAAGTTTGTGTCAGTCCACTGCCATGCTGGGTCGTCATTCTAATTGTTTTCACACTTGCTCTAAGCCCAGTGGTCTATTTTCCTCCTGTGCTCTGCCTGATTCAGGAGGACAGACCCACACAGGGAAACCCGGGGTCACACCTGGGAGCGTCTGACCCTTAGGGTGTCCTTCCCTGGAGATATGATGTAGGAGATTCATGAGTCACTCTGTCAGTGACAAGGTCAATGGCAAAAACTTGACTTTCCCCACCTGGGAGGTGTGGGCTCATCAACAGGAAGCCTCCTGCTCGCCAGGCTCCATCTTCAGCCAACACTGCTGAGACCACCAGAACCTGTCCACCATCCTGACACCCAGGATGTCACCTGGGTGACATCCTCCTACTGCAGGGGATATTTGGAAGTGTCTGGAGATTTCTGTTGCTGTTGTCATAATTGAGAAGAGGCTACCAGCAGCTAGTGGGAAGAGACTAGGGAGACAGAACATTTCACAGCTCCTCATAGCAAAGAATTATTAGGTCCAAAGTGTCAATAGGGCCAAGGTTGAGAAACCTGATCTAGAGGGAGATGGGCAAGGGGACTGTGATCTGCAACCTTTAGGGCCTGCCTGGGCACCCTGGCATGTGCCCATTGTATAGACAGAATGCTTGAGGCTATGAGAGGTTATAGTGAAAGTGAAAGTGTTAGTCGCTCAGTCATGTCTGACTCTTTGTGGCCCCATGGACTGTTGCTTGACAAGCTCCTTTGTCCATGGAATTCTCCAGGCAAGAATACTGGAGTGGGTTGCCATTTTCTTCTCCAGGGGATCTTTCCAACCCAGGGATGGAACCCGGGTCTCTTGCATTGCAGGCAGATTCTTTACCATCTGAGCCACCAGGGAAGACCCAATGAGAGGTTATAGGACTTGCCCCAAAGGGTTTTCAGACACTAAGGTTCATTCTGTGTTTAAAGACCTATCTCAGAACGTCCTGATAATTGGGGTTTGTGGGAACCCTTTAAAATAAGATTTTCAAAGAACAAGGTGAGCCACAAAAAGGGGGCAATGGTTTCCCCCTGTTTTGTGAGTTGCTCATAGCCCAGACTTTCAGTGGTTGCCCATTCCTGACTCTGAGAATCAGTCCTGCTCCTTGGCCAAGCATACAAGCCCTCTGACATCCAGGCCCTGTTCAGCCCTCCAATCTCACATCACAGTCCTCCCACCTTGGGCTCACTCTTTCAGAGTTTCCTCCACACCCCACATTGTTACGGCCATGCCTTTGTTCACGTTTGCCAAATGTGGTAGGTACTCATTCTGCCAGATGATTTCAGGGGGATAAGAGAATGACCATTTTTCACCTGAACATTAGATTTTCATTTTAATGTGTATTAGAAAAAAAGAACCTAAAAAGCAACCCCACAATAGTGTGTATCCTTTTTTTTTTTAATTAATTGTTTACATTTTTAAATTGAGGTATGGTGACTTGGGCTTTCCAGGTGGCACTAGCAGTAAAGAACCTGCCTGGTAAAGAACCACCGTAGGAGACGCGAGTTCTATCCTTTGGTGGGGAAGAACCCCTGAAGGAGGGCATGGCAACCCATTCCAGTATTCTTGCCCAGGGAGTCCCACGGATGGAAGAGCCTGGCAGGCTACAGCCCATAAGGTTGCAAAGAGTCAGACACAACTGAGGCAACTTAGCACACATACATACTTGACTTACAATATTATATTAGTTTCAAGTGTGCAACACGGTGACTCAATACACCACACAAAGGTATTATAATATTATTGACTATATACCCTGTGTTGTATATGACATCCCTGTGACTTATTTATTTTATATCTGGTAAGTTGTACCTCTCAATCCCCTTCACCTACTCCATCCATCCCCCACCATTCACCCTACCCCAGCCCACCTCCCGTCCCCAGCAGCCAGTAGTTGGTTTTCTGTATCTGTGAGTCTGTTTCATTTGTGGTTTGTTTTTTAGGTTCCACATATAAGTGAAAACATACAGTATTTGTCTTTCTCTGTTTGACTTATTTCACTTAGCATGATACCCTCCAGGTCCATCCATGTTGCTACAAATGGCAAGACTCATTCTTTTTTTTTTATATTCTGGAAAAATACAGGACAGTTCTTTATTAGGACAGATTAAGAAGACTCATTCTTTTTTATGACTGAGTAATATTCCAGTGTGTGTGTATGTGGTGTGTGTGTATATGCCACACCTTCTTTATTCATTCATCTGTCAATGTGGTGTACCCCTTTAAAACAAATGCATTCAAAGAAATAGTCAATTAAAATATTATCTAAATATTGTATAGGTGGCAGTCAGAGGAAGTACCATTCATGAAAGTGATATACACTGACCTGAAATATGTTTTTGCCCTTTCTCTGTCTTCATGCTTTTTTTCCTGCCTGACCCTCCCATCTCCCCAGCTGGCCTCCCTGTCTCCTCTTCCTTGGCATCCCTTGCCCAGCTGATGCTGACCCCTCCTTGAAAACACAGCTCAGGCTTTCACTCCTGCAGAAGCTTCTCTCACCCCCACCCACTCCTCGAATCTAAGCTGGGTCAAGCATTTCCTCTGTGAATTCCAGGAGGTGGGACACCCAGCTCAGTGAACTCTGGAGTAAAACTGCCTGGCGTGGCGCGGGCTGGAGCGGAGGCCCTAAGGAGTTGTAGTTGTTGAACCGCGGGCACAAAGCACTTCTTTTTACCGTGAGGCTCCTGTCTGGGGTTTAGCCTGTCCTGAGAAATGAGCTCCAGACCAAAACAAAACTTTAGTAACAAGCCAGGACTTGAGAGCAATTCGACTTCAGCTCCACATCCACCCTGCACGGGCACCACCACCGTGAGGCACTGGAGCCGGACCTGGTCTCTCCAGGCCGTCACTGTGTGCCCGGAAGTCTCTGAACTCGGTGCTGGGAGGCCCGGATCTATTGCGTTTGGCCAAATCAGTTTCCTCTCTGAGCTTCAGTGTCCCCCTCTGTAAAGTGGGAGAGGGGAGTAAAACCCACTTCCCAAGGTGACTGGGAGTTTCGCCCTGAGTGAACAGCTGCAGAAGTACTTTGGAATCCATAAAAGGCTTTTGAATGAATGGAAAGGGTTGTTATTTTTAAACTCATAAATGAGGACAGCCAGTGCTCTGGGGTTTTCAGTATGATGCTGTGTAACTAGAAGAACCGGATTGCACGTTCCTGCATCTGTACCTACATGCGTGCACACACGCACACACCCTGATTACCAAAGGCGGCTTTGAGGTCTCTCTGAGATCCAGCATATAGCCAGTAGCTCACAAAGGATGACTATGATCCTACAGCTTGGGAGGGGAAAGTCTGAGAGGAGAGACACATGATCAAGATCCAGAAAGAGATTCTTCCCTACAGAGTTGACTGCACTTGCTTGAGCAGCTCTTGTGAGCCAGGCCCTGGCAACAGGGAGACACAGGATGGGTCTCTGCCCTTGTGAGCATCTCTTCCAGCAGCGAGGACCTGCTGTGAATAAGCCATTCCATGCCCAGCGATGGCAGTGGATTCACTGCACCTGGGGAACCACCAGAATTCCCAGATATAGTCCACAAATCCTGGGGTGCCAGAGCTCCCTACAAGGCAGATGAGAAAGATTGTTTTAAGATGAAAGAAATGAAATACTACCTTACTAATCATCTTTTACAAGATTCACAAAAAATACAGAATGTCTTTTATTTTCCAGAGGCATTTTGAACTACCGAAGTGTTTGGGGAGAACAACAGATTAGCAGTGAACAATTGTGCTGTGCTCGGTTGCTCAATCATGTCCAGCTGTTTACGACCCCACGGATGGTAGCCCGAGAGGCTTCTCTGTCCATGGAATTTTCCAGACAGAAATACTGAAGTAGGTAGCCTTTGCCTACTCCAGGGGATCTTCCCGACCCAGGGATCAAACCTGCGTCTCTTGCATCTTCTGCATTGGCAGGTGGATTCTTTATTAGTGCACCACCTGGGAAGTCTTGGCAGTGAAAGGCACAGCTAAATCATGCGCCCACCTTAAGGCTAGAACTGCGTCTGGTGCTTTCCAGCATCACTCCAGGTGGAGCAAAGTGTTCTGCACAATGGTCTAAGCTACCAGCAAATGCAGGGTCAACATGAGCACAGTCCGACAGCCAGCAAACACTGCCTGCCAGGTGCTAGACTGGGCCTGGGGGTTGGAGGAGGGTGAGAGCCTGTTTGCAGCGAAGAGTCAGGAAGGCAGACGGTGATGATGCCTGATGCTGGGATGGCCTCTGCCTGGGCTGGGAGCCACAAGGGAGACCTGCACCGAGGAGGCCATCCAGGCCCATGATGGGACCAGCTCCGTCCCCGCCAGCCATGACCTCCTCTGAAGCACATTCTTGGGGCCATCAACAGAGCCGCAGGAGAGCCAGGGCCTGATTCTAGGACTGTGGGTCCCTACAGTTCACACTCTCCCACGTCTTTTAGCAACTCTAGACCAAACCAGTTACTCTGTTTCTCCAAATGCCTGGCACAAGGAACTCAGAATACTGTTGTTGAATGAAAGATTAGAAGACTATTCCATACTTATAGAAGACCACATACCTTAAACCCTGCATCTCAAGAGTTATGTGTGGCTCTAATTTAGATCTCATTATTTGAGCATTTCTGTTAGGCACTTCTGTATGCTCTTATTAAAATTATGATTAGTATTTGGAGAAAATATATAATGCATACAAAAGATGTATCCACCATATATGTAAATTATGAAATACAGTTTGAAAATGAATACCTAAGTCAAGAACAGAGCATTTCTACTGCTGCTGTGTCCGCCTGGGTGAGTCTTTCCTAGTGCCCTCTTGCAGACCATCAGACTTCTCATGGCCTTTCTACTGAACTTTATATTTCTTATTCCCTTTGTTTTTTTAATGTCTTCATTTCAAATGAATAAGAAATAGTCTGTTACTTAGTTTATTTTGTTTTCTTTGGTTTGCTCTTCATGAGAAGGTGTCCTACTCCATCAAATTTTACACAGCGTGCTTTCTTTACTCCAGTAGTCATATACGGATGTGAGAGTTGGACCATGAAGAAGGTTGAGTGCTGAAGGACTGATGCCTTTGAACTGTGGTGTTGGTAAAGACTCTTGAGAGTCCCTTGGGCTGCAAGGAGATCAAACCTGTCAATCCTAAAGGAAATCAATCCTGAATATTTATTGGAAGGACTGATGCTGACGCTGAGACTCCAATACTTTGGCCACCTGATGCAAAGAACTGACTCATTGGAAAAGACCCTGATGCTGGGAAAGATTGAAGCCAAGAGGAGAAGGGGGCAACAGAGGATGAGATGGTTGGATGGTTGGATGGCAAACTCAACGGACATGGACTTGGTAAAGGACAGGGAAGCCTGGTGTGCTGCCGTCCATGGGGTTGCAAATAGTTGGACATTACTGAGCAACAGAACAACTCATTCATGCCCCTTGTGTTAATATATGATCATTGTTATTCATTCACTTGTGAGCGGACATTATGCTTGTTCCAGTTGTTGACCCTTATTTCCAATGCTGCTATGAACACTGTGTGGAAATTTTCTGGTGTACACAAGCAGGCTTCATCTAGGGTATATATACCAAGAAGTGGATTGCTCAGTTGTAAGGTTCTGACTTGGCCCAGAATACTCTCAACTCTTGCCCCTATAACTCCTATGAAGTCCATCCCTCTGTGCTCCATTTCCAGAACAATGACTTGCCATTACTTCCTGTCTTTAGGACTTAGATCAAACCTGGAATGCCTATCTTCCCCTCTTCCATCTCCTCTCTTCTCTTTGAAGTCCAGCTCAGAGCTCCACCTCTCAGGCTGACGACCAGTCTCCTCTGCATATTTTGGATTTGGGGAGGAAATAGTCAGTGCTAAGCTCCAGCTCTGCTGTCTCCTGGCCTTGTGATTTAAAAATATTTTTTTCATCTATGTGGTCCTCAGATCCGCATCCCTAAAGCCGAAGGGAAATGCTACCACTCCTGCGTGTTTACTGGTGCCAGGCTTACATGATGTACAGTCACGCCGCAGTTAATACAATGGCTGTGGTTAGGATCATACGCTTTGGAATGAGATCATTGTGGGCTTGAGGATTAAATGAGTCAATGTATATAAAAGACTTAGCACAATGCCTGGCACATCAAAAATGTGAAGTAATTTCTAACCATTGTTAACAATCACACCCCTACGAAGGAGTCACTATTTTTATTTATTTATTTATTGGTCACATCATACGGCATGCGGGATCTTAGTTCCCCGACCAGGGATTGACCCTATGCCCCTTTCAGTGGAAGCGCAGAATCTTAACCACTGGAGCGTCAAGAAAGTCCCAGTTCCCAATTCACAGATAACGACACCAAGACACAGAGATTATACAGCTTGTCCAATTTGAACTCTAACAAGAAGCCCAAGCCCCTAATTGCAGTTTGGAGATGCGAGCCCCAAAACAAATATTAATATCACCTTTTGGATATTTGGCCAAATCACTTTGACTTCTGTCTGAATCTCTGTTTTTCTCTCTCTGATGATAAAAACTTTCAGATGCAAAAGACTGGCCATTTTTGCATCTGGTACTTTCCTGGAATAGCTGGGGCAAAAGGAGGCATTTAAAAACGATCGAGATGGTTCATTCAGGGGGAATCTCCTTGCTAGGAACTATTGCCTCTCTCTGTCTTTCTCTCACCTAAAAATCCTCAGTTTTATGAAGTAATAAACCTAAACTGTAAACATGTTTTTCAATTTCACCACCATCTGTCTGGTGAGTCATAAAGCTCCCTGAAATGAGGTAGGAACGAGGACCATCCTGTCAATGAAAAGATTAAACTTCAGGTTTTAAAGTGGTAAACGAGTTACCAGAAACCTTTAGACCATTCAGTTTTTAAAGAACAAACGCCCTGCCCTGTGTTTCTCTGACCCACTTACACAGGTACCCCAAGCACTCGTTAACAGGATTCGGTGTTCTTTCAACTCTGCCCTTAGAGGCAAGGATTTTATTGTATGTATGTTATTTTAAATCCTGATAAAATACACATAAAATGTATCATTTTATATATTTATTTATGGCTGTGCTGGGTCTCTGTTGCTGCACGCGGGTTTTCCTCTAGTTTTGAAGTGCAGGGGGCTGCTCTCGAGTCGCAGTGTGCAGGCTTCTCATTGCGGTGGCTTCTCTTATTGGGGAACTGGGCTCCAGGGTGCTACAGCTTCAGCAGTCGTGGCTCATGGGCTCCAGAGCACAGGCTCAATAGTCGTGGTTCATGGGCTTCGTTGCTCGATGCCATGTGGGAACTTCTCAGATCAGGGGTTAAACCCGTGTCTCCTGCATTGGCAGGTGGGTTCTTTACCACTTGGGAAACCCATTTTACATGGCAGCTCAGGCAAACTAATATAGAAGGAGAGGAAGCAACAGGTTATCATGATAATTACATAGGATATTTCTTGTTTAAGGAGGATCTATAGCACTGTAATGATCACATTCAATAGAATTATGTTACTTGAAAAAAAAATAGTTGCTTATCAGGAGATTATTCTGATGTGGCAATACACAAATGTTTTCAAACAGCTGGTACCTTGTAAAAGGAGGCTCTTGTAAACAGGATATTCCTGTTGGCATGGGACTGCATATTTGCTTAGAAAAACAGTGCCCTGTTTCTGCAACAGTCAACCAATGCAAACAAGGAAATATTGATGGAGAAATAAGAAAATCTATACATCATAGAAAATCCCCTGGACATGAATGTAGACAAGACCAGCTGAAGAGTGACAAAAGATGTCTGGCAAACAGAGCAGCTTGCCCTTTGAAATGTTTGACGTTTTCCTGGAAAAGTCACACTCAGGTGGTTTGTAGAGGAAAAGCATAGAATGTCAAGCGGGAAGGGAGCTTAGGGATAATTTCATCTATCTACCCAATTGTCCTGGTTGAAGAAATGGAAGCCCAGAGAGGAGAAGGGACTTGCCCAGAGTCAACAGCCAGCTAAGATTTCTGAGTTCAGCTTTCCTCATTCCACGTCCACAAGCCCTTCCTTCTCTGCCATCCTTTCTTTCATTCTTCTGCATCTCTCTCTTTGCCTGCTTCCTCGCTGAGTTGTTTGAGTGCATGAGGGGAAAAAAAAAAAAAAGTGCTTTCTACCTGCCAATGAACCCTCCTCACTGCTCTCACCATCCCTGGGATCTTGGCAGGGTGGGCTTTATGCTCTCTCCCACTGACCTGGGAGTGTCTGAGAATTATTCCAAGTTATGTCTGTGGAGTTGACAGGCAGAGTGACACCCTTTTCCCCCAGCACCTGATTTATTGAACCAGGGTTGGCGGGGAGTAGAATGCCCAGGAAAATCTTTTCTCCCTGGCTCTCTCCATCCCCATGAAGACATCCACAGAAACCCTTTACCTCGTGACAGGTAGGAGGGGAGGGGGGCAAGCACATCACAGCATCTAGCACAAACCACACCACACACTGAGCCCTTACAGCACACACAGACACAAAGCCCCCGGAGGAACGTGCCAAGCCCCTGAGGAGTCCAGATGTACGGACATGTGGAGGGGGAGAGAGAATGCGCTTCATTCCTGCATTTGACTCCAGCTCTGTCCTAACCCTGGGTGGGTTCCTGAACTTCTCGGAGCTTCCATTTCAGCATCTGAACACGGGGTGCTAGGAGGATCTGATGAGATGATGCAACAAAAACGCTGGGTCCAGGGCCTACTACTGATGAGTGGTCACCCATGCTGCTGTTTTTATATGAACTGCCGCTTGTCTAGGTTTATGATTATCTATACTTTGGACTTTGGGGGCCAAGGAGACCAAGGCTAATGGGATCTGACAGGCTCACTGTGCCAGCCTCCTGACTAGTCCCTCTGCCTCTATTCCCTCTCCCACCCCCAACCCCCCACTCCACCTGCCCTCCCAAGGATCTCACTGAAGGGTCAATCTGTTCATGTTCTTCCTTGCACAAGAAACTCCTTCAGCTGCCCTTCATTTCCAGGATCAAGTCCAAACTCTGAAGCTTGGACACAAGCCCACCATCAGCTGTGCCTGGCAACCCACCATGCTCAAGTCTCACAAATTTGCTCATCGCTCTCTAAACAATTGTTGCTTTTTTACCCCGCTATGTCTTTGCACAAACTTCCCCTGCCTCCTGGTCCACTCCTCTTGATCTAGTCTCGTGGTTCTCAAAGTGTGGTCCTTGGACCTCAGGGACAACCACATCATCAGGGAACTTGTCAGAGATGCAAATCCTTGGGCCCCACCCCTGACCTACTGAATCAGAGCATGGGGGCCAGCAATGTGGGTTTCAGGAAGTCCTCCTGGGGATTCTGACACATGCTTCAGTTTGAGAACCGCTAACTAGTGAAAACATACTTTACGTGGGCTTCCCAGGTGGCACAAGTGGTAAAGAACCCACCTGCCAATGCAGGAGACATAAGAGACACAGGTTCAATCCCTGGGTCAGAAAGATCCTATGGAGGAGGGCATGGCAACCCACTCCAGTATTCTTGCTTAGAGAATCCCATGGACAGAGGAGCCTGGCGGGCTACAGTCCATATGGTTGCAAAGAATCAGACGTGACTGAAGCAACTTAGCATGCACACACGACTAGTGGAAACATACTTTTCCAAGCTCATGTGTTGTTGTTGTTTGGCTGAACTGGGTCTCTGTTGCTGTGCACAGGCTTTCTCTAGTTTCAGGGAATGGGGGCTACCCTTCACTGTGGTGTGCAGGCTTCTCATTGTAGCAGCTTCTTTTGCTGCTGAACACATGTGCATGGGCTTCAGTAGTTGTAGCAGACAGGCTTAGTTGCTCCACAGCATGTGGAATCTTCCAGGACCAGGGATTGAACCTGTGTTCAACTGTCAGGCCGGATTCTCAACCATTGGACCACCAGGGAAGTGTAGTTATTGCTTTTAAAGGATGTTCTTCCAACTCCCTGCCACCCTTTACAAAGAGAATGCTTCCTTCTCCAAAGCCGTTCAAAGTGTTCCTCGAACTCTGGACACACCTTCCAGCGCTGCTGATCACATCTAGTGGCTACAAGTGTTCTCTCTTCACATTCATGTCCTGCATTAGCCAGGAGAGCCTTGAGACTGGGGACCTGGTCACACTGAAGCCTGTGTCTGCCCCAGGGCCCAGCATAGGGCCCGAAACATGTGATCAATGTGGCTACGAACCTTCATATCCTAAGGATCTTCACTGTAGAACTTAGATTTGCCTACATTTACAAAGCACATTAAACTCTATAACCTGGCCCAAGTTCAGCAGCATGGGACGACAAGGGTTTCTAATACTCATCAATCTATGATTCATGAACTTTGCCTCTCCCTCCCAGACATTCAGTCCCTATCTCCCCTCTTCACCCTGCACATAGCCAGAAAGTCACTCCTATATTTTATTCACATACTTGTGCCTTCAATTTCCTCATATACTTGTGGCAGGTTAGTTTTCTTTTAATGTTTAATTGTGGTGAAATACACATAAAACTTACCATCTTAACCATTTCAAAGTGTGCAGTTCAGTTGAATATACTGTTCAGTGAATATACTGTTGAGTGTATTCACTCTGACATAGTTTAAACGGGGAAAAAGTAATGATTTAAACTACTAGGAAACAAACAAAATTGGTAATCTAAGGATATTCTCACATCCACAATGAGATTTGGAACTCTCTGAGAGGTGTGCACACTCCATTTTGAGAATATTAGTCACAGATAACATTTATTAAATGTTTAGTAAGCTCCAGCCACCATGCTAATTGCTTTCAAGCATCTCATTTAATAGTTACACCAAATCTAGGAGGCAAATATTATTATCATCTTCACATTACAGAAGAAGCTAATACAGAGAGAAAAAAGAGTGATTCTGCAAATGAGCTGTGGCTCTCTGGATTCAGACCTGCTGTGCTAAAGTATCTGGCACTGCCCAAATCCTAGGTTGGCCTTCTAGAAATCCCAAAGTCCCTCCAGAGTACAGCTGTGCCCCTTGCTTCATCGTTAGCTAGTCGGTCTTTGCATCTGTGGACCATGAAAGAGCCATGCAATCTTCTCTCCAGTCAGGCCGTTTCCCTGCCATTCAGACTGAGCCTTTGCTTAGCCTCATGGAAGCATAATCCCTTACCTGAAACTGGACCAGAACTGAAATTCTCCATCTGTCACTTGGTACCTCTGTGGCCTAACACACTTTGCTTCTCCTGCTAAGCCTCAGTTCTTTCCCGTGTAAACTGGGAATAATGTAGCATCACCATCTCTTACCTAAAACCCTCCAGGCCAGCTGCGCCTCAGAGCTCAGCGTGTTTCAGATTTTAGAAAGGTAACAAGCCTACCTACTGAGTATTATGTAACATCCCTTGGGAGTCGGCAACAGTATTCCCAAATCAAACACTGTACTGTTTTTGCAGCAAAAGTCTAAACAGTCACACTGAGTGGGATAAGGACTCACATTTCAAGTTAGAATTTGACCACTAAAGAAGTTGCAAAAGTGTTTTTGCATTTGTTAAGCATTCTGGGATTTGGAATGGATATTATGGATTAGAACCTGTCTTAGAAGGTGACCTCAAGGACTACACACACTCAAAGAACAGGCAGATCCTTTTGACAGGAGGAACAGATACCACTGGAGGACCTGAAGATACTTAACAAAATGCAGCTCTTCACTTCTTCTTCCCTTTTCCAAGTCCTACATTTTCCCTCAGCTCCTTCCAAACTGTCTTCTTTGATTTTCCTGTTGATGACCCACTTCCTCACGGTGCTCCTCCCAGACCAAGACTTGCTTTCTTCATAGCCTCCTAACCAAAATCTCTCCAGAAAAGCACTCCTCTGATCTCACCCTTCAGCTTAAAAATGTCAGCTTGTACCTCCTCCAGTCAGCTGGCCTGTGGCATCATTTAGGGCTGTTGGAGGTAAGCTATTACTAAATTGGGTGCTTTCTTGCAAAAGCATGGTCACTTAGAACCCACATTTATCTAGAAAGATGAATAGGACCACTCTCTCACCAGAAACCCCAAACATCCCTCTTTTGCTGATAAAGGGTTGAGAGAGGGACTTCCCTGGTGGGCAGTGGTTAAGAATTCACCTGCCAATGCAGAGGACATGAGTTTGATGAGAATCCTACATGATGTTGGGTAATTAAGTCTGTGAAGCCCACCTACTCAAGAGCCCCTGCTCGGCAACAAGAGAAGTCACCGCAGTGAGAAGCCTGCCCCCCACCCCCCTACGCCGAGGCTAAGAGTAGCCCCTCCTCTCCACAACTGCTCATCCCGGTGCAGCAACGATCCCCCAGTACAGCCAAAAATAAACCGATATATCTTTTTAAAATGGTTGAGGGAGGGTGAACCAAGAGCTGATGAGCCAGCTGGGCTAATCTCTTGGTCTTCTAGGGATAGGCCAACTCTAGGTCCTTTCCGAGTCCAGCACTTGCTAACAGTCAGGGTATGACCACACCAGGGGCAGGGGATGCCTGCGGAGTACATGGAAACGTGGCGAGGGCAGACGCAAGGCCTCCGTTGTGGACCTACGTCAGTTTGTAGAGTGATGTTGTTGCCTGGATGACGATACGGCCCCCATGGGATGGAAAAGGCTCTTCCCTGATCTAAGCCATCATTATGTGGGTCCTGTTCTGGCCACAGACACCACGTGGGTAGTCAGGCCTCTGTTGTTATTTCAGCCTCCGGGGTGAAAACATCCGAACAGTGGAATCTTTTTTGTTCCTGGCTCCAGATCATTCCGTGCAGACTTCGGACGCACCGTTGTTCGTCTCCACCTAACACCACACCAAGCAGAAGGGCCTCCTGCGGCGCATCCACTCTTCTTCCTGTGTTTCTGGCTGGTTCACAGCTGGCACCTTTGCCGCCATTTTGGCAGAGGCCCAAGGCCTAGAAAATGAAGGAACCTAGCAACCGCAGGGGACATAGCCCTGCTGGGTGAGGCTGGTGGAGGGAACATCGTGCTGGTGGGAGGTGGGGCCTGAGTCGAGCTAGCCAGCCTGGGATAACAGAAGTGGGGAAGGAGAGGCTGCCAAGGGGCTGGGTGGCAGCCAGCACCGGCCTCAGCGGCTGCTTGCGCCCCTCGTGGCGGCCTCAGGAACTGCAGGCCGAGGTCCAGGCTGATTATTATTGTTGATTTCACCAGCTTTGATGATGCCTGAGTTGGCCTCTTCGGAGGAATGTAGACCTGTCTGCACCCGAAAACCAAAACCAAGTCCAAGAGGCGTGGCCGAGGTGCTGGCGGAGAGGCCCCATCTCACTTGGGCGGACACGGATGTCTGGAACGAGGCCTGGCAGAAGGGCCCGGGAGGTGGCTTCAGACCCAGGGCCAGCCATGCCGCTTTCCCATGTGTGCAGACGTTGGCTTCTCTAGAATGAGACTCCAGGGAGAGAAGACGTCTCTCGGAGAGAGAGAGCCGGAAGCTTTACCCCCTGTGTGCAGCCTCCTGCCCTGGGAGGCGGCAGCTCCAAAGAGCCTAAATCGAACTACTGCCGGGATTCTTAGTATTTGTATGAGATATTTAGAATCATTAGAACCCATCACCGACTACTGACCTGCCCAGTACTAGCCACGAGGAGGCTGTGGCTGTCGAGTACTTGAAATGTACTCCTAATTCATCAGTTTTCCGAGAATCAGTATGAAAAAGTAATTATTTTACTACTAAAAACGTTTCTGAAAGTGAAAGTCGCTCAGTCGTGTCGGACTCTTTGTGACCCTGTGCATTGTAGCCTGCCAGGCTCCTCTGTCCATGGAATTCTCCAGGCCAGAATACTGGAGTGGGTAGCCATACCTTTCTCCAGAGAATCTTCCCAACCCAGGTGTGGAACCCAGGTCTCCACATTATAGATGGATTCTTTAAGGTCTGAGCCACCAGGGAAGCTCCCCCGGCCCCCCACCAAAAAAAAAAGTTTGTATACTGAGCTAAATATATTTAAATTAATTTAACTTTTTTTTCCATTAAAAAATGTGGCTACTAGAAAATTGAAAATTACACTCATGGCTCCTGTTGTATTTCTATTGTTACACCCAACATGCCAACATTTCCAAGCTTGTCTTGCTCTTCTCTCTGACTGGAATGCTTTGCTTCCAGCAGGACATTGCTCTTTCTCTGTATTCAGATCTCGGTTCAGAGTTGTCTTGCTTGACTGCTAAACCGTCCCCCCCCCGCCCCAATCTTCCTTTCATCACATTATTCAGTTGTATTGTCTTCATAGCACTTTACACTCTTCTCAGACAGTGTTTACTGGCCCCCCTCCCAGCATCCCTCTAAAAAAAAAAAAAAAACCCCAAAAACCAACCCAGTCTCTCTTCATCCTTCGAACATAAGCTCCTTGAGATCTGAGACCTTGAACATCCTGGTCACTGTGGTCTCCTCGGTGCCCAGAGTAAATATTTGTTGAGTGAATGTTAGAGGCTCTTCTGAGGGGGATATCCTTCAAGTGCCTTTGTTTGCCTTCAAGATGGCCAAAGCCAAAATTCTAGTCTGTGTGCCTTAAACGGACGTTCTCATGGCTCCTTTGTTTCCCCTTTTCTGCTTACTCGTCCTGGGAAATGGAAAAGCAAATTTGAATTTGCATTACTGTCATAGTGCTTTCCTTTGTTGGCTTACGGTTGAGCTTCAAGGTTAAGAGTTCAGGCTTTTGTACTAGTTTGGGTTCTGCTCCTCAGCTCTGTGATCCTGGCTGGGTCACTGTCTCTCTCAGAGCCCCAGGGACCCCTAAGGGCTGATCTCTAAGGGTCCTTCCTGCCCAAACGTGAGGATTTGGGCATTTGGATTTAGGGCTCTGCTAAGGGCACTTCCCTGTGTCCTGCACTCCAAAGCCACTTTGCTGGTACTGCAGTTTCCATTAACCAACTGAAGGTGTCCTGGTTAATTTGACTTCCTGGCTAGGGGTCAACTAACAAAAGCATCCTTATTGAAAATGTGAATAGTATGCGAATTCATTTTCCAGCTCTAGAAAGTTACTTCATCAAATACAATGACACATTCTTAGAAAGTATTAAGGAGGCGTTGCTGTTTCCCTCTCAAATTTAAAACTAAATACTGGGAGTAAGTCAGAGACATCTTTGGGGGCCCTGGGTCAGTTAAGCACAGCTGTTGAACTTAAGGCAAGGGATGGCCTTCATCTCCAGGGCATTTGTTTTCTTGTGGGGAGAATAGGCGTGATATTACCCAGCTTCCAGGGGCATTGTAAGGATGAAAGAAGATACATATAAAGTGCTTAGCAAAGTGTCTGGCATACATCGAGTGCTCAATATCTAGTATTATGGTTGGCTGGGTCTCTGAACACTGCAGTGCGCTGAGCCCCACACTAAGGGAGGGCCAGTGCCAGGACAGAGCTGCCCCCACAATCCTGACCTGCCTCTGAAACCCTCTAGGACAAGCCACACCACTCCCTGGCCTCAGTTTCCTCTTAGGTGAGATAAGGCATCTGATTAATCTGTGTTTTTCACGCAGGTGCTAGAAGCAGCCCGGCTCTGGATGCCCAGGGGTCTTTATTTCAGTCAAACTTAAGTCTTAATCCCTGTTCTGGAAGGCCAAGCACCTCCTCTCCTGGACGGCCAGCTCCTTCCAGGGACCTCCCCAGGTGCTGGCGTCCAGCCCAGCCTAACTGCTGTTGTCAACCTGACCGTGTGTTTGCACAGCCGCTCCACGGCGGCCCCCACCCCCGAAAAGCAGTCCTGTGATGCCCTCTGGAGGAAGCAGGGCTCTCTTTCCTTTGCTGTCAAGCATTCAGCCTTGGGGTGGAGGGGGTGCCCAGGGATGGGACCCAGGTTCGGGCTGCAGAAACAAGAAAAAAGCATCGAGCCAGCAAACACATGCCAGCTCTGGGAGAGGTGGTCTGTTCTTTCTACTCCCACATCTCAGGCCCAGCGTGGGCCTCCTCTCTGGGCTTCCTGCCTCCAGACTTCCCCACTGATGTCCTAGGCCACCAAGGCTTCTGGTGTGAAGCTCCCCCAGGACGCCCATGACCCTATGGGGATGGCAGCTCCCCACACCCGCAGACTCACTTTCACAGCGATCCACTCTCCAGGACGGATTTATCAATTCGGTAGTGTGAGTGCAGCTACAGGAAGATTTACTTCCAGAGCCTCTTTTTCTATATATAGGTACATTCTCCAAAAATGATAAAACAAGAAGGCTGCCAAGTTTAATACACGTGTAATTAAATGTCTCAATGTAACCTTATATCAACTGTCTTTGCAGCTGGCCCTATAACTATATATAACTCATATTTAATATGCAATGTGGGTGAATTTTAATATGCACGATATGGTGTGAGGGTGGGGCCTTGGAAAAGAACCCTGCCTGGGGCCTCCAAGGCCTAACACATCCCTGTCCTTCACACCCTCTGCTGTAGCCATTCTGGAACATTTGCTGTTCCTCCCATGAGCTCACTTTCCCTGGATTCCAGGCCTTTGCCCCGGCAGTTCTTTTGTTTGGAACACCCTCTCCACCTTGACTGGCTGATTCCCATGACTCCCCCAATAGACTCTCGGGAGCCATTTCCTCTGAGAAGCTTTCTGATACCCAGTCAGAAACCCCTGCTGCAAACTTTCTTTTGTTCATGTCCGTGAGGAAAAGAACATGGTAGGAAGGCCCAATACCAATATCTTTTACCACCCCACTTGTATTTACATTGACCCTAACCACATTGGGCTTCCCTGGTAGCTCAGAGACGAAAGCATATGCCTGCAATGCGGAAGACCTGGGTTCGATCCCTGGGTAGGGAAGATCCCCTGGAAAAAGAATTGGCAACCCACTTCAGTATTCTTGCCTGGAGAATCCCATAGACAGAGGAGCCTGTTGGGCTACAGTCCACAGGGTCACAAAGAGTCAGACACGACAGAGTGACTTCACTTTCACTTTGACTACACTGAGGACCCAAACTGGGTCTGAATCACCCCTGTGTCCCTAGCACTTGGTTCAGTGTCTGAGTCATTCTTCTCATTGAATGGCTGGAGGATGGCCAGGGAAAAGGGTGATGAATGGATAGATGGGTCGATGGATGGGTGGATGGATGGATGGATGGATGGATAAATGGGTGGATGGGATGGGTGGATAGGTGGATATATGGAAAGTGCCAGCACTGTAGAACAGGAAAGGAGATCCATCATCTGGTGTCTGAATTTCTTCCTGGGTGCCCCTACCAACTGACAGTTTACGCTCTGCTGGATGTCTTCAGAGGGCAGTAAACATCTGACTCTTAGTCAGATGTCTACTGACTTAGTCTGTGATTTTGGCCATGTAGATTTCCCTCTCTAAGCTTGCCTTTTCATCTGTAAAATAGTCTCATAACACCTAGACCATAGGATCACATGGGGTTAAATAAGATGACTTACATAAATTGGAGGGTCAGTTTTGTCATTCGACATGGCTTTGGTTCAAATTCCATTCGGCAGCTACAAGAAGCTCCTTCCTCAAGTTGATCTAAAACTTTCTTTCTCATATTCCCCTGGCTCACTGACCACTCTGGAGTCTTGCATGCTAAGGAGGGCCAGGGCGCTGATATAACGAGGGACAGAAAAAGCAACAACACAGACATTTCCTTGAGCTGATTGCCCTGTCCTGCCCGAGCACTGGATCTCTACCCTGGACCAAAGGTACCAGAACAACCAGCGTCCAAGTTTAATGACATCCTGGAGTTGCAGTCAGTGATCTCAGAATGTGGCCAACTCTAGATAATAGGACAGTACTTGCAGGAAAAACAACAACAAGCAAATTGCAAGAGGAAGATAAAAAAGGCAGAGAAGGAAATTTTAGGCAGAAAAATTCAGAAAAGACATAGCAACCAAATGCTATACATGGATTTCATTTGCATCTTGATTGGAACAAACCAACTATTTTTAAAAAGATAATGATGTGATTGAAAATGTAAACACTGAGATACTGAAACACTGAGATACTGAAAACTCTGAAATACTAAGAAATTATTTTTAAATTTTTAGGTGCAGTTATGGTACTTTGTGTGTGTGTGTTTCTTATCTTTTGGAGATATCCACTGAAACATTTATACATGAAATCATTTGAAATTTGGTTCAAAAGATCTATATGTAGGGAGAATGGGGATGGGAAATACATGAAGTATCAGGTCAGATCAGATCAGTCGCTTAGTTGTGTGCGACTCCTTGTGACCCCGTGAATCGCAGCACGCCAGGCCTCCCTGTCCATCACCAACTCCCGGAGTTCACTGAGACTCACGTCCATCGAGTCAGTGATGCCATCCAGCCATGAGATAAATTTGCCTATGAATTGACACATGCAGTAGCTGGGTCCATGGAGGCTTATTATATTGAGTTTCTAGTTTTGTATGTGTTTGAGATTTTCCATAATAAATTTTTTTTTAGCTTCTTGAACTAGTCTCATTCCTGGAAACACCTTGAATGCTTTGGTGTAAGTGCCTATAAAACCCTTCTTTGAGGGTGAGAGATGGAAAGAGTCAAAGTCCTGGGCATGGGCTTCCCTGGTGGCTCAGTGATAAAGAATTCGTCTGCCAATGCTGGAGACATGGGTTCAATCCCTGGGCCAGGAAGATCCCACATGCCTCAGAGCAACTAAGCCTGGGAGCCACAACTTCTGAAGCCTTCATGCCTTATGGCCTGTGCTCCACAAGAGAAGCCTCTAGATTGAGAAGCCTGCTCACTGCAACTAGAGAAAAGCTCATACAGCAATGAAGATCCAGCATAGCCAAAAATAAATAACTAAATAAAGTTCTTAAAAAAAAAAAAAACCCTGGGCATGGTGGGAGAGGAGCAGAAAGGAAGGATGGGTGCCAACCACTCTATTATCTACCTCAGTGTTTAGCTCTGGACTGGCTGCCATTTTGACCCCCTGCATCATGCCAGCCACTGTCCTAGGCCTTCTCCATTTCCTCATCACAATTCATCCTGCAGAGAAGGCATGTTCCTCCCAGGCAAGAAAGCTGAGAGTCAGGGAGGCCACATACTTGCCCCAAATCATAACACTCAAAAGTGTCCAAGATCTACCAGGGAAGTAGGGTGACAAAAAGGAAATGCAACAGTAAAACGAGGGGGAAAACAAACAAGAGATCTGGGACCCATGAACAGTGCCATCAACCTAGGAAAGCAGGGAAGGATATTTCCAGGTAACAAGAGGCCTGGAGAGGCAAAACCAGATTGGAGCAAGAGAATGAGAAGTCTCAAGAGAGGAGTTTCAAAAACACTTGAAGGAACACCTCATTACATTGTGGTTGTTGTTTGGTAGCTCAGAAGTGTCCGACTCTCTGGAACCCCATGGACTGTAGCCCACCAGACTCCTCTGTCCACGGGACTCTCCAGGCAAGAAAACTGGAATGGGTTGCCATGTCCTCTTCCAGGCCTCATTACATAGAGGTTGGAAAAATGTGATGTTGTGTTTCTTGCAAAGAGTGTAAGAAATGATTAATTAAAAGTTATGCAGAAAAAAAATTGCAAATGTTATAGAATAAAATATGAGATAATTTTGGGGGGCTAAATCTTAGAGTTGGAAAGGTACAAGTTCACAAAACCAAAAATCATTTATTTTAAATTGGGCTTCATAGATTCAACTATATGAAAACTAATCTTTTTCCTCTGCATGGCAAAAAGTACCATAACAAATTTAAAACAATTGAAATTGTTTTATTGGAAAAATTATTTGGACACATAAATCAACAAAGGGATCATTTTAGTAATATACATAATGTAAGCATAACTTAGCAGTGGCCACAGGACTGAAAAAGGTCAGTTTTCATTCCAATCCCAAAGAATGGCAATGCCAAAGAATGCTCAAACTACCGCACAATTGCACTCATCTCACATGCTAGTAAAGTAATGGTCAAAATTCTCCAAGCCAGGCTTCAGCAATATGTGAACCATGAACTTCCTGATGTTCAAGCTGGTTTTAGAAAAGGCAGAGGAACCAGAGATCAAATTGCCAACATCCGCTGGATCATGGAAAAAGCAAGAGAGTTCCAGAAAAGCATCTATTTCTGCTGTATTGACTATGCCAAAGCCTTTGACTGTGTGGATCACAATAAACTGTGGAAAATTCTGAAAGAGATGGGAATACCAGACCACCTGACCTGGCTCTTGAGAAATCTGTATGCAGGTCAGGAAGCAACAGTTAGAACTGGACATGGAACAACAGACTGGTTCCAAATAGGAAAAGGAGTATGTCAAGGCTGTATATTGTCACCCTGCTTATTTAACTTATATGCAGAGTACATCATGAGAAACGCTGGGCTGGAAGAAACACAAGCTGGAATCAAGATTGCCAGGAGAAATATCAATAACCTCAGATATGCAGATGACACCACTCTTATGGCAGAAAGTGAAGAGGAACTCAAAAGCCTCTTGATGAAAGTGAAAGTGGAGAGTGAAAAAGTTGGCTTAAAGCTCAACATTCAGAAAACAAAGATCATGGACCGGTCCCATCACTTCATGGGAAATAGATGGGGAAACAGTGGAAACAGTGTCAGACTTAATTTTTCTGGGCTCCAAAATCACTGCAGATGGTGACTGCAGCCATGAAATTAAAAGACGCTTACTCCTTGGAAGGAAAGTTACCACCAACCTAGATAGCGTACTCAAAAGCAGAGACATTACTTTGCCAACAAAGGTCCGTCTAGTCAAGGCTATGGTTTTTCCAGTAGTCATGTATGGATGAGAGAGTTGGACTGTGAAGAAGGCTGAGCGCCGAAGACTTGATGCTTTTGAACTGTGGTGTTGGAGAAGATTCTTGAGAGTCCCTTGGACTGCAAGGAGATCCAACCAGTCCATTCTGAAGGAGATCAGCCCTGGGATTTCTTTGGAGGGGATGATGCTGAAGCTGAAACTCCAGTACTTTGGCCACCTCATGAGAAGAGTTGACTCATTGGAAAAGACTCTGATGCTGGGAGGGATTGGGGGCAGGAGGAGAAGGGGATGACAGAGGATGAGATGGCTGGATGGCATCACTGACTTGATGGACATGAGTCTGAGTGAACTCCAGGAGTTGGTGATGGACAGGGAGGCCTGGTGTGCTGCAATTCATGGGATCACGAAGAGTTTGACACGACTGAGCGACTGAACTGAACTGAACTGAACTGAAACATTCCTAAAATTTAATAAGAAATAGACCAACAATCCAATAGAAAACTACGCAAAAAACTGGGACAGAAGATTTACAGAAAAGAAAATGTGCTTAGAAATATATGAAAAAATGCTCACCCTTACACATGAGAGAAATGTGAATTAAAACCACAATGAGATACTTTGAGATTGCTGTGGACTAAATTGTTTGGAAACACCCTGAGTTGGGCAAACATACAGATTGCTGAAGGGAGTCAAACTGCTCCAGCCTCCTTTGATAGCATCCATCAAAATTGAAAATGCCTGTCTTATTTGGAGTAATGTCTATCTGACTCCGCCCATTTAAAAATTGTCTTTTACTACTAGTGGAGGTGATGGAATTCCAGTTGAGCTATTCCAAATCCTGAAAGATGATGTTGTGAAAGTGCTGCACTCAATATGCCAGCAAATTTGGAAAACTCAGCAGTGGCCACAGGACTGGAAAAGGTCAGTTTTCATTTCAATCCCAAAGAAAGGCAATGCCAAAGAATGCTCAAACTACTGCACAATTGCACTCATCTCACATGCTAGTAAAGTAATGGTCAAAATTCTCCAAGCCAGGCTTCAGCAATACGTGAACTGTGAACTTCCAGATGTTCAAGCTGGTTTTAGAAAAGGCAGAGGAACCAGAGATCAAATTGCCAACATCCGCTGGATCATGGAAAAAGCAAGAGTTCCAGAAAAATGTCTATTTCTGCTGTATTGACTATGCCAAAGCCTTTGACTGTGTGGATCACAATAAACTGTGGAAAATTCTGAAAGAGATGGGAATACCAGACCACCTGACCCGGCTCTTGAGAAATCTGTATGCAGGTCAGGAAGCAACAGTTAGAACTGGACATGGAACAACAGACTGGTTCCAAATAGGAAAAGGAGTACGTCAAGGCTGTATATTGTCACCCTGCTTATTTAACTTATATGCAGAGTACATCATGAGAAACGCTGGACTGGAAGAAGCACAAGCTGGAATCAAGATTGCCAGGAGAAATATCAATAACCTCAGATATGCAGATGACACCACTCTTATGGCAGAAAGTGAAGAGGAACTCAAAAGCCTCTTGATGAAAGTGAAAGTGGAGAGTGAAAAAGTTGGCTTAAAGCTCAACATTCAGAAAACGAAGATCATGGCATCCGGTCCTATCACTTCATGGGAAATAGACGGGGAAACAGTGGAAACAGTGTCAGACTTAATTTTTCTGGGCTCCAAAATCACTGCAGATGGTGACTGCAGCCATGAAATTAAAAGACGCTTCCTCCTTGGAAGGAAAGTTACCACCAACCTAGATAGCATATTCAAAAACAGAGACATTACTTTGCCAACAAAGGTTCGTCTAGTCTGGGCTATGGTTTTTCCTGTGGTCATGTATGGATGTGAGAGTTGGACTGTGAAGAAGGCTGAGTGCTGAAGAATTGATGCTTTTGAACTGTGGTGTTGAAGAAGACTCTTGAGAGTCCCTTGGACTGCAAGGAGATCCAACCAGTCCATTCTGAAGGAGATCAGCCCTGGGATTTCTTTGGAAGGAATGATGCTCAAGCTGAAACTCCAGTACTTTGGCCACCTCATGAGAAGAGTTGATTCATTGGAAAAGACTCTGATGCTGGGAGGGATTGGGGGCAAGAGGAGAAGGGGACGACAGAGGATGAGATGGCTGGATGGCATCACTGACTCGATGGACGTGAGTCTGAGTGAACTCCGGGAATTGGTGATGGACAGGGAGGCCTGGCGTGCTGCGATTCATGGGGTTGCAAAGAGTCGGACACGACTGAGCGACTGATCTGATCTGATCTGACTGAGTTGTAAGAGTTGTTTATATATTCTGGATAATAGTCTCTTACTAGATATGTAATCTACACGTATTTTGTCCCATTCTGTGTGTCATCTTTTGTCCTTTGAAGTACAAAAGCTTTAAATTTTGATGAAGTCCAACTTATTTTTTCCTCTGGTTGTTTCTGCTCCTCGTGTCATATCTAAGAAATTATCACTTAATCCAAGGTCACAAAGATTTGTACCTATGCTCTCTTCTAATTTTAGCTCTTATAATTAGGTCTTTGGTTCATTCTGGGTTAATTTTTTACATGGTGTGAGTCAGGGGTCCAAATTCATTCTTTTGCTGTTTGATTTCTTTTAAGTTTTAGAATCAACCTATACACAAAATATGGCAGGCTTAATCATGATTATTGAAACTGGACCAGATATTTTCAATCTGAAAATACAAAGTAAAAGGGTCCAGGAAGCAAGTAGTGCACCTGGGACCCAGATCTTGGTTTTGAATGCCATGCTCCAAGAATAGGAATCAGAGCTCCTTGGAGAAATGGTTGGTTATAGGACTGGGGCAAAGCTATACCAGATGAGCCTGGAGATCATGTAGTGCCAGAAAGTAAGGAAGTGCTCAAATAATAATCACCAGCACCACTACTACTCAATGGGAGTGTCAAGGGGACATAGGAAGAGACAACTGAAAGAGCTCCCACAGGCAAAGCTGGAACAATCTGAGCAGGAAATAAAGTAGCAGCGGGGACTTCCCTGCTGGTTCATTGGTTGAGAATTCACCTGCCAATGCAGGGACATGGCTTCAATACTTGGTCTAGAAGATCTGGTCTGGGAAGATCCCAGACATGCTGAGGAGCAACTGAGTCCATGCGCCAGAGCCTCTGAAGCTTGTGCTCCCTAGAGCCTGTGCTCCACACATAAGAGAAACCACCATAATGAGAAGTCTGAGCACTGCAGCTAGAGAATAGCCCCCATAAAGTCTAAAATAAAAGTCTGAATCCATACTGATATAAATAAATGACTGAATAAACAAATAGGAGAGAAGAGACAAATATCCTGTGCAGAAGAATTCCAAATAAATTTCGTAGATGCTCCACACTACAGGAGGGGGAACATAACTCCCATTCCTTAAGTGTGGGCTATGTATAGTGACTTCATTCCAAATGTAAGGTATTGAATCAGGGAATATACATGTGTGTATACACATTAAAAAAAGTCTTTATACCAGAGCAGTGAATCAAAATGAAATATTTTTATAGTGCAAAAAGCATAGACTTTGAAGCTGGACAGACTGGGTTCTAATTTTCACTTTTCCCCTTGCTCGCCCGGATACCATGAATAGGTCTTTTCATTTCTAGATATATCATTTAATCTCTGCTCTAAGCACCACTACATATACTAAGCTCCTTTCGTTTGTTCTTTTCATTGATAAATCATTAGTACCTAGGATAGTACCTGTTAGGGAGAACATGATTAATAAATGTGTTTAAAAGAACTACTTTCTATGGCAAAACCAATATAATATTGTAAGGTAATTAGCCAATTAAAATAAATAAATTTATATTAAAAAAAACCTACTTTCTGAGCCCAAGTCTTAGTTTCCTCACTTGTGACATGAGTATATTTTAAATATATGCATTGCAGGGTTTTCGTGAAGACTGAAAGAAATCCTATGTGCCAAAGTCCTCTGTGGACTTCACAGCTTTATATAAAATTAAGGGGAGCTGAACTGGATAAGAAATACCTGGGTTCTGACACCACCTTTCTATTGCCCCATAACAAATTATCACATATGTAGCAGCTTAAAATAACACCCATATTATTCAATGGTTTCTCTAGGTCAGGAGTCCAGGCATGGAACTTTTTTCAAGTCTTATTTTTTCAAGGTCTCACAGGCTAAAATCAAGGTGTTGTCTTACTTGCACTCTTATTTAATGGCTAGACTAAGGGAGGATCTGTTTCTAAAATCCCTCAGGTGGTTAACGGCATCCACTTCCTTGTGACTACAGAATTCATAGCAACCTGCTTCTTCAAAGCCAGCAATAGAAAAAGAGAAGGAGAGGGAGAGAAACAAAGAAAGAGAGTGAGAGATTGATATTGGGAAAGGCTTTACTGTTTGGAGTGTCTGGATCAGGCCCACCCAAGGCATTCTTTTTACTTCATTCAAAGTCAACTGATTAGGGACCTTAATTACATCTTCAAAATCTCACACCTTTTCCATATAACATAATATAATCACAGGAATGCTATCTCATCACCTTTACCATATTCGATTGGTTGGAAACAGATCACAGGTCCTACCCAACTCAAGGAGTGGGATTATACTGGCAATAACAATGTAAGCTACTTGGGACCCTCAATTGTTATTGTATCTGGGAACAGGTACTAAGTACCTTAGACCTGGGCCAACAAGGCATGGTTCTGGCCCCAGCTCCACTGCAGCAACTTGCATGAGTTCCTTCCTCTCTAAGCCTCACTTTCTTATCTGACTTATGGGGTTAGTTATTGTCACATCCACCTCCCAGGGTTGGTGTGAGAATTTCTGGATTGGTGCTCTTATAAACATGCACTACCACCTCCCCACCACTTCAGCAGTCACATCCTATCCCACTTAGACACATGGCTGTCTCAGCTCACATGCCCCCATCGCACAGAGCCATACAACAGGCCTCTGCAGCTCACCCCATCCCTCAAAGCCACCCAAGGGCCTTGGTTCTCATGTCCCTCCCACTCAGCGGGCCTTGCTCACCCCGTGCCATGGTCATGCCACCATATGCAGTTCCACCTTTGCATCAACACAGGCATGTGGATTTAACATATGGCTAACCCCTTAGGCGAGGTGGAAAAAAAGCAAAGGAGAAAAGCACGACCTTTTAAGGAAAATGAGCACAGCATATACCTGTCAAGTTGAATGTGAATTCCTACCCTCCCGACAGCCTCCAAAGCAAGAACAAAGAGCTGCACTCAACTTGACTAAAGCTTATGATGCTTTTACTCCCTCTGAATTTATGATGACATTTGGTCCAGAGCGGCATGGAACCAGCTTTAATGCCTGCTGTAAAACTTTGTTCACATGACCCCGTCCATTAAAAGGAGGCTGAAGGCTGAACAGCAGCAGATGAAAGCCCAGGGCCTTCTGGGATGACTCTGGTTTCCTCTGCCACACCACTTGGCCACACAGTGGACTTCTCTGCCCTGGGTATTACCCCTCTTCTTTTTTTCATGTCTTTTTTTTCTGTGTGTGTGTGTGTAATAAAATATTTTTAATGTGAAATTTACCATTGTACCACTTTTAAGTGTACAGTTCAGTGACATTAAGTGCATCCACATTGTTGTGCAGCTATCACGTCTATCCATCACCAAACTTTTCATCTTCTCAACTTCCCACAGTCAGTGCTTACTAAGCAATAACTCCTCCTGACTTCCTCCCTACACTCCCTGCTACTTACTATTGTACTTTCTAGCTCTATAAATTTGACTATCCTAAGTATCTCATATAAGTGAAATCGTATAATATGTCTTGCATATTTTATTTAGCAAAATGTCTTCAAGGTTCTCCCCTGTTGTAGCATGCATCAGAATTTCATCACTTTTTAAGGTTTAATAATATCGTATTGTAAGGGTATACTACATTTTGTTGATCCATTCATCTGATCATAAACATTTTTGTTGCTTTCACCTTTTCATTACTGCTATGAACATTGGTATATAGATATCTATATCTATATCTATATATCTGTCCAAGTCTCTGTTTTCAATTCTTTTGTTAACTTTTTATTTTGTGTTGGAGTATAGTCAAGTAACAATGTTTTGACAGTTTCAGATGGACAGCAAAGGGACTCAGTCATACATACACATGTATCCATTCTTCCCAAAGCTCTTCTCCCATCCAGGCTATCACATAACATTGAGTAGAGTTCCCTGTGCTATACATTAGGACTTGGCTAGTTATTCATTTTAAATATATATGCTTTCAATTCTTTTAGGTGTATACCCAGAAGTGCAATTTCTGGGTCTGAAAGAGATGGAGTACCAGACCACCTGACCTGCCTCTTGAGAAACCTATACGCAGGTCAGGAAGCAACAGTTAGAACCGGACATGGAACAACAGACTGGTTCCAGATAGGAAAAGGAGTACGTCAAGGCTGTATATTGTCACCTTGCTTATTTAACTTATATGCAGAGTACAGCATGAGAAACGCTGGGCTGGAAGAAGCACAAGCTGGAATCAAGATTGCTGGGAAAAATATCAATAACCTCAGATACGCAGATGATACCACTCTTATGGCAGAAAGTGAAGAAGAACTAAAGAGCCTCTTGATGAAAGTGAAAGAGAAGAGTGAAAAAGTTGGCTGAAAGCTCAACATTCAGAAAACTAAGATCATAGCATCCAATCCCATCACTTCATGGCAAATAATTGCGGAAACAGTGGAAACAGTGGCAGACTTTATTTTTTTGGGCTCCAAAATCACTGCAGATGGTGACTGCAGCCATGAAATTAAAAGACGCTTACTCATTGGCAGGAAAGTTATGACCTAGACAGAGCATATTTAAAACCTAGACAGCATATTAAAAAGCAGAGACATTACTTTGTCAACAAAGGTCTGTCTAGTCAAGGTTATGGTTTTTCCAGTAGTCGTGTATGGATGTGAGAGTTGGACTATAAAGAAAGCTGAGTGCCAAAGAACTGATGCTTTTGAACTGTGGTGTTGGACAAGACTCTTGAGAATCCCTAGGACGGCAAGGAGATCCAACCAGTCCATCCTAAAGGAGATCAGTCCTGAGTGTTCACTGGAAGGACCTATGTTGAAGCTGAAACTCCAATACTTTGGCCACCTGATGCAAAGAGCTGACTCATTTGAAAAGACCCTGATGCTGGGAAAGATTGAAGGCAGGAGAAGAAGGGGACAACAGAGGATGAGATGGTTGGATAGCATCACTGACTCAATGGACATGGGTTTGGGTAGACTCCAGGAGTTGGTGATGGACAGGGAGGCCTGGTGTGCTGCAGTCCATGGGGTCGGAAAGAGTCAGACATGACTGAGCGACTGAACTGAACTGAACTGATGTTTAAACTCTATGTTTAAATTCTGAGGAACATTCATACTGTTTTCACAGCAGCTGCACCATTCTACATTCCAACTAACAATGCATAAGGATTCCGATTTCTCCACATCCTTGCCAACGATCACTACTTCTCAATGTTTTGTTTGCTTTTGTTCTTGTTTTGTAATTGCCATTCTAGTGGATGTGAAATGGTATCACCTTGTGGATTTTATTGGCATTTGTGCTGCCCCTCTTCACCCAATCAAAATTTGATCCCACTCCTTTGCCTGAGCCTCTTCTCTGGGGGGAGCCTGCCCATGGGGCTTGTCTTGACCTGCTAGGGACCCAGGCCTTCTTTAGGTGTCAGGCTACCCTGCAGGCCATGTCTAGCCCAAGGAATCCATGATTTTACGAGCAGCACATCTGTCCTCTGCAGGTCAACGCCAGACACCAAATCCCAATCTTCTCTCGGACAGCTTGGATCCGAGCCTCCTGCCAGATGTCGGAATCCCTGACCAGCCTTTCCCTGGACTTGTCTCACATGGATCCAGATGTCAGTCTAGAGGTGGAGGAGGGCTGGCAGCAGCCAAGCTTTCAGGGCTCAGCTTCTGAAGGAACGTGAGGACCAGCAGGCAGCACAGCTCCACAGGGCACTGCCCTCTGAGTGCTGTTTCCAACTGGGCTGTCATTATGCCATTTGGAGCTGAGATGGAAAACTTGGATGAATTTCCCCCATGCTCTGAGCCCACGAGAATTTATATTGGTCAGAAGTGATCCATGTATGAAGAGTCCTGTTTGGGCACACAGAGACTTCCAGGGTATATTTTCGGTAAATTTGATGTATCTCTGATATGTAGTTGCTTAGAAACAGCAATTTGTAGAAGGTATACAGTGACTGTATTTTCCAAACTGGTGAGAAGGAGTGTATTTATGAGGACACAGCATATTTGAAATTGGAACTTGACCAAAACTGCTCAGAGGTATGACTTCCCTAGGAATGCATAACACACCAAGTTCACAGACAGAATGTGATTCACGGTGATTGATTTCCCCATGGTCACAGACTTGAGCTTAGGAATGAGCTTCTGTACAGAGCACGGATTGCCTTTTTAATTGTATTGCAACAATCCAAAGAATATATAAATCAACTCTCACTTACGCACAAAAAATCAAAATACTAAGAAAGCCAAACTCTTTCTTGACTATTGTCCCCAATTCTAGCCCCATTTCAACATAAGCTTGATGCATTGCCTTCCAGAGCCTTTCTATCTATTATGTAAATACATATATATATTTGTAAATATGCTGTTTTTAAAAACATAAATGGCATCATATTTTTATTACCCTCCCCGATGGCTCAGCAGTAGAGAATCTGCCTGCAATGCAGAGACAGGTTCGATTCCTGGGTCGGGAAGATCCCCTAGAGGAGGAAATGGCAACACACTCCAGTATTCTTGCCTGGAGAATCTCATGAATAGAGGAGCCTGGCAGGCCACAGTCCAAAGGGTTACAAAGAATCAGACACGAATGAGCACACACACAGTGACTTATTATTTTCAGTTAATATATACTACAGATTTTCCAAAGTTTGAACATATACTGATTTCTTACTATTCACTTATTATTTCTTATTTAATTTAGTATCTTATTCTTATTGTATTTTATGGCTGCATATTACTCTATGACCTGGAGATACTGTGGTGGACTTAGTCACTCTCCAGTGGCAACGCATTTAAGTTACTCCTAGCTATTCATTATTGTAAGCAATGCTGCGATGAAATGCTTAATTAAGCTACATAGAACCTGGGCTTCCCCTGGTAGCTCAAATGGTAAAGAATCCACCTGCAATGCAGGAGACCCATGTTTTTTCCTTCTTCATGTAGAGCACATGTGAAAGTGTTTCTTTAAGATGAATGTTTAAAGGCGTTATCCAAATATGATGAAGGAATTTTCTAGACAATTTTCAAGTTGCCTTTTGAGAGTGTGGTTACCTTGATCTTGGCTGCAAATGAACCGTTTACATACAATGGGGGCCCTGCTAAACAAGGCAGGTAGTAAACCTATAGGAATCAGGCATTAAATATAAATGAGGTAAGCGAGCTGAGTGTAAGACAGTCAGGAGGGGACATCTCTGGTGGTCCAGTGGTTAAGAATCCGCCTACCAATGCGGGGAATGGGGAGTCAATCCCTGGTCCGAGAGGATCCCACATGCCACTGGGTGACTAAGTCCATATGTGCCAGGACTACTAAATCCATGCTCCAGAGCCCACAAGCTGGCTTGTGAGATTTTAGTTCCTCAACCAGAAATTGAACCCAGGTCCTCAGCAATGAGAGTGTAGAGTTATAACCACTGAACTGCTAGGGAATTCCTGAACCTGGATTTTTTAAATATAAAATCTTCAGGTTTTAAAATGTTCTCACCAATTCCATTAAAAAAAAAAAAAAAAGCACTGTGAAGGCAAAAATAGAACATAAAACCAACAACCCATATCTGCAGACCAGATTCAGTGGTCTGTAGGTTTACTGCCTGCATCTGACCCCTAGGGTCCCATGGGGAATGGCTTCTCTGGACCCAGTTTTGACCAATGGGGATGGATCACTGAGTGCCTTAGTCTTGGCAGAGAGTGACTCCCCTTCAGGGAGCCAGGGAGGAGTTGAGCTCTGCACAGGGCTCAGAGGTCAGGGGAACTGCGCTCAAGCCGTTCAGAAAACACCACAGACTGGGGAGGAAGTTATCAGGACCAGATTTCAACTCAGCTCAGAAAAATACTGCAGCAACAGACAGATGTCTAGAGCCTCAAGAAGTGCTTTGGGGCATAAAGAGTGTCCCCTCTGGAGAGAGGGCAAAGAGAGGCTGGCGGTCCATTCAAAGGGATATTGTGGGTGATTCTGGCTGAGATGGGGGCTGGACCAGAGGACAATTAAAGTTCTCTTTGGTCTTGAGATCAACATTTAAAGTTAGAGAGTTGCTGACTGAGACTTTACTGTGCGTGAGAGGAAGAGACAGGGTCTTACGTTTGTAGAGCGTCCAGTCAGTGCCATGAGGCTGTGCTGGCCCTTCACAGACACCGCTGAGTCCAGGCCTCCCACAGTCCTTCGAGGCCAGCATTGGTACACGCATGCTCAGTCCCTTCAGGTGTCCAACTCTTTACCAGCGCATGGACTGTCTTCCCTGCATGGGATTCTCCAGGCAAGAATACTGGAGTGGGTTGCCATGCCTTCCTCCAGGGGATCTTCCCAACCCAGGGATGGAACCTGTGTCTCCTGAGTCTCCTAGATTGCAGGTGGGTTCCTTTCCCACTGAGCCCCCTGGGAAGCCCAGGCTGACATTAACCTCCTCTTTCTTGCTGACAAAAAACAATGAGACTTAGAATCTAAGTAACTTGTCCAAGGTCCCCTGGCCAGGAAACTGGGGCCAGGGCTCCCACAGTAGTCCTTCTGGCTCAGGACTAAGTGCTCTTCCCACATGGCTCTCTATTTGACTTTTACCATGTTCAGTTCAGTTCAGTCGCTCAGTCGTGTCCGACTCTTTGCAACCCCATGAATCGCAGCACGCCAGGCCTACCTGTCCATCACCAACTCCTGGAGTTCACTCAAACTCACGTCCATTGAGTCGGTGATGCCATCCAGCCATCTCATCCTCCGTTGTCCCCTTCTCCTCCTGCCCTCCAATCCGTCCCAGAATCAGAGTCTTTTCCAATGAGTCAACTCTTCGCATGAGGTGGCCAAAGTACTGGAGTTTCAGCTTCGGCATCATTCCCTCCAAAGAACACCCAGGACTGATCGCCTTTAGAATGGACTGGCTGGACCTCCTTGCAGTCCAAGGGACTCTCAAGAGTCTTTTCCAACACCACAGTTCAAAAGCATCAATTCTTCAGCGCTCAGCTTTCTTCATAGTCCAACTCTCATATCCATACATGACCACTGGAAAAACCATAGCCTTGACAAGACGGACCTTTGTTGGCAAAGTTTAAAACCACAATAACCAGCCATCCAAGGGCCCAGTGCTCTGTTGCTTACAAAGCCCTTCTACATTCATTGTTGTGTGTTCCTGAGGAACAGTGTTGAAATCCTCAGACTCACCCACCTGCATCTCTGTTCTCCTGAAACTTTTGTTCCAGACCATCAGTCAGAAAAACCAGGAGAGTCTAACCCTAACCCTACACGGGTGCCATTTATACTTCTGGGCCAGAGCAAAGATGGTCTAAAAATTGATTCTCAAATTCTCTTGCAGCATAGATCCCAATTTTTTTCTTTTTCAAAGAATTTTTTTTCCTTTAAAAAAGTTTAATTTGAATATAATTCTTTTACAATGTTGTATTAATTTCTGCTATACAACAAGGTGAATCAGATATACGTATACATATACCCCCCCAGCCCGCCCCCGCCCAGGCCATCACAGAGCACCTGAGCTCCTGGTGCCTCACAGCAGCTTCCCTGCTGCCTGTTTTACACATGGTAGTGTGTCATGGAAGTGTCACTCTGTCAATTTGTCCCACCCTCTCCCTCCTCTGGGGTCCACAGATCCGCTCTCCATGTCTGCATCTCTATTTCCACCCTGCAAATAGGCTCATCAGCACCATGTTTCTATAGTCCATGTTAATATGCTAATTTGTTTTCTCTTTCTCACTTACTTCACTCTGTATGACAGATTCTAGACTCAATCACATCACTACAAATGGTTCAATTTCATTCCTTTTTATGGCCAAGTAATACTCCAGTATTCTTGCCTGGGAAATCCCACGGACAGAGGAGCCTGGCGGGCTACAGTCCATGGGATTGCAAAAAAGTCAGATACAACTTAGCGACTAAACAACAACAATATTCCATTATATATGTACCACATCTTCTTTATCCATTCATTTGTCAATGGACATTTAGGTTACTTCCATGTCCTGGCTATTGTAAATAGTGCTGCAATGAACACTGGGGTACATGTATCTTTTTGAATTATGGTGTTTTCCAATGCCGAGTATTGGAATTGTTGGGTCATTTGGTAATTCTATTTTTAGGTTTTTAATGCATCTCCATAAAATTTCAATATAATATAGTATAGTATAAATTTCAGGTGTGCAACATGATTTGCTATTTGCTTACATTGTGACATGGACACGATTGACTCAACTAGTCTAGATAAATCCATCATCATACATGGATACAATTTTACTTATTTATTTGCCCTTGAAGTATAAAGGTGACAGTCATGGTGTTAATTTCTAGCTTTCAGGGAAACCTCTGCCTTCATTTTGAAAGCATTTTATTCCTCCAGGCAGAAGTATTCAATTCTCTGAAAGGGTATTTAGCTACAGGTCACAGATATGGGCTTCCCAGATGACACTAGTGGAAAAGAATCCACCTGTCAATGCAGGAGACTTAAGAGGCTCGGGTTTAATCCCTGGGTTGGGAAGATCCCCTGGAGGAGGGCATGGCAACCCACTCCAGTAGTCTTGCCTGGAGAATCCCATGGACAGAGGAGCCTGGAGGGCTATAGTCCATAGGGTTGCAAAGAGTCAGACCAGATTGAAGCAATTTAGCAAAAGAGAAATATAATCACAGAAGTTTAACAACCAGGAGGTCTCATGTCCTTAGCACATTAGGAAATCTAGAAACAGCAGCCTGAGATGGAGCAGTGAGCCCGTGATGCCATCGGGAATTCAGCCTGCTGTGCCATACCTAGCACCCAGCCCTCCTTCTCAGGCTCAAGGACCCTGTGGCACTTCCAGGCCTTCATCTTAGTTTCAGGCCAGCAGTGGGGGAGGATCAAAATGCAAAAAGCATAAGCCAGTTGAGCCTGTTATTTTTATCAGAAAAGTAAACAATCAATTCCCTGGAAGTCCCACTCATTGGCCTCACTGGCCATCCTTTGTGCATAATTATCTGGGAAATCCAGTGTGTTTTTGCTGGGTATGTTGCTGCCCCTAATAGTTAGGGTTTCATTAGTCAGGAGACTGGGAGACTAGATGGATATTAGAAGGCCTCTAGCAGCATCTGCCATGTTGAATGTGTTTTTTCCCCCAGATTATAGGCATCTGTTTCTAAAATATTTTTTGAAATTCAGCAATAATCCAGGGAAATATCAGTTTGCAAACTGAGGCAATTCATGGGCTCAATATGCCAAAAGCTACAGAATCCACAGAATATGGCGAGATTAGGACTTCTAGACCTATCCTTCTGGTCCATTATCATGGGTTGCGGAGCAGAGGCTCAGAGAAGCTGAGAGCTTTTTCTGGTGGCAGTGGCAATGGCATTCCAAATCATGACTCCCAATCCAGTCCAGTGTGCTCTCACCCACAGCAGGTCCTCTCTGAAACGAGTTCCCTCTCTGCTTTCTGGATTTTTAAAATATATATATATATATATTTATTTATTTATTACAATGCATAGGCTTCCCAGGTGGTTCAGTGGTAAAGAATCTGCCTGCCAATGCAGGAGACTCAGGAGACATGGGTTTGATCTCTAGGTCGGAAAGATCCCCTGGAGGAGGAAATGACAACCCACTCCAGTATTCTTGCCTGGAGAATCCAATGGAGGGAGGAGCCTGGTGGGCTACAGTTCATGGGGTTACAAAGAGTCAGCCATGACCAAACAACTCAGCATACATTACAACGTAAAGCACAGATTCAGGGAACCACATAAATCAAATTACTGTCTAATTAATTACATATATATATATAAAGAAGCCCTGTCTGGGTCAAGAAAAAAGAACTTGGTTGCAATCCCCTTCCTTTCCCCATAAAAAAATTTGTACATTGTTTATATCACTCCCAGGTATTTTTTAGAATAGTGTTTTACCATCCACATGTGCATCCCAAAATTTAGTTTAGCTGAACCATTTAATAAATGAGATGTGTCTCTTAAATGTTTTTCCGTCTTTATGTTTCTCCTCCATCTCCTTCATTTTATTACAACGTAAAAAGGAAATGGCAACCCACTCCAGTATTGTTGCCTGGAAAACTCCATGGACAGAGAAGCCTGGCAGGCTACAGTCCATGGGGTCGAAAAGAGTCAGACACAACTGAGCGACTAACACACACACATCAGTTGATGAACCCGAGCTTTCTGATCTATAGAATTTCACAGAGTTTTGCTCATTGCATCCTCTTGGTGTAGTACTTCATGTTTTTCATGAAATCCTTTGTATTTCCTGATCCAGACAAGGGGTTGGGTTTAATTCTTTTAGCAAGACTATCAGCAGTGTAGGTCAAGATTATAGGAGCCACATCATATCCCGGGTCTCTTTTTGTGACCTTGGCCATAGCTGATAAAGCCGTTTCCTCTCAGCAAGTGCAGAGAAGTCAAAGCAAAGGCCAGGGTGAGCAGAGAGGAGAGCAGGTGGTATCATCTGGCTACGTAAATAAGAGGAAGTGATAGGGAGTAACAAGAACTGAGGTTTGCAAGGCAAGATGGCATTAGATTGCTGAGGCCTTGAATGCCTGGCTCAGCGATTAGAGCCTCACTCACTCAGCGGAGGGAAGGAAAGTGGAGGGTTTGGAGTGGGAGACTGGTAGGCCAGAGGTCCACAAAAGGACATGGACTCTTATGTACTTATTTATAGCTTCACCGGGTCTTTGTTGCTGCACACGGGCTATCCTCTGGCTGTGGCTCGGGCTTCTCATTGCAGTGACTTCTCTTGCTGCAGACCACAGGCTCTAGCGCACAGGCTGCTCTGCGGCATGTGGGAATTTCTCAGACCAGGGACTGAACTGGTGTCCCCTGCATTGCAAGGTGGATTCTTAACCACTGGACCACCAGGGAAGCCCGGGACATGAACTGTGTTGCAGAGTGAAAGATGGATTCATGTGAGAGGCCAGAAGGAGGAGAGGCCATTGAAGAGGCTTCTGCGGTAGCCTGGTATATCAGCCAAGTTCCAGCCAGGAGACAAACTACATCTATAATTTGCAAATTTAACATAAAGAACTTTTTTCAAAATTGTGGTAACTTATAGAATTTGATGTGGACTCTAAGTGTCCAGTCCAGTGGCACCAAGTACATTCACAAGGCTATGTCACCGTCACCAGCATCCAAATCCAGAATGTTTTCATCTTCCCAAATAGAACCTACCCATTAATCAATCTCTCCCCTTTCTTCTCCCCTTCCAGCCCCTGGCCATCACTATTCTACTTTCTGTCTCTATGGATTTGACTGCTCTAGATATCTATATAATTATAAAGGATCTTAACTAGCAAAATATAATTATTGAGAGGGATAAAATGCAACTCTGAAGACTACAGAAGCAGCAAACACAGAGAGAAGTTGCTACCTAAAGCTGCAAGAGAGAGTGGACAAGGAAAGAGTCCAGAACTCAGAAGGACTCTTCTTCCCACTAGCCCTGCCTTCTTCAAGTGCTTGCGTGCGTGCTAGGTTGCCTCAGTCATGTCTGACTCTTTTCAACTCTATGGACAATAACCTGCCAGGCTCCTCTGTCCATGGGATTTCCCAGACAGTAATATTGGAGTGGGTTGCCATTTCCTCCTCCAGGGGATCTTCCCAACCCAGGGATCAAACCCGAGGCTCTTACATCTCTGGCTTTGGCAGGTAGGTTCTTTACCGCTAGTGCCACCTGGGAAGGCCCCTTCTCCCCGACACCCCTCACACCCCCTTCAAGGCAGAGATTCAAACATTTTTGGAGAGCACATGGTTGTTACAGGATTATGCAGCCTACTGGTGGCAAAGAAACTTGTCAGAAGCTAGCGTAAAGGAACAGCCTTCCAGGTGGCAGAGAAATTTACCAGGAGCTACAGTGCAGTGCAGGCAGGTTGGACTCAGTCAATAGCTTCCCAGCAGAAGACGTGATGTAGTTTTTGTAGTGTTACCAGCCACGTGTGCACCACAAGAACGAGTTTAGTCAAGCTCATTTAAAATTTTGATGTGATTATTTTTAATTTTTATTTATTCAAAAATTTTTTATTGATGTATAATTGAATGTTAGTTCCAGGTGCACAACCTAATGATTTGATATTTCTATACATTACAAAATGTCACCATGATAAATCTAGTTACCATCTATCATCACACAAAGTTATTACAGTATTATTGACTATATTCCCCATGCTGTACATTTCATTCCCGTGACTCATCTATTTCACGGCTAGAAGTTTGTATCTCTTCATCTCCCTCACCTATTTCACTCACACCCACTCTCCTCCTCTTTGGTGACCACCTATTTATTCTCTGTATCTATGAGTCTGTTTCTGTTTTGTTGTGTTTGTTCATTTATGTTATTCTTTAGATCCACACAGAAGTGAAATCATATGATATTTGTCTTTCTCTGCCTGACTTATTTCCCTTAGCATTATGCTATCTTAGCCCTCTCCCTCTTGATGTGATGATTTGATATACATATATATTGTGAAATGATTACCATAATAAGATTATCCATCACCTCACATAGTTACATTTTGACTTTTAAGTGTGAACTTTTAAGGTCTGCTCTCTATTAGAAATTTTCTGGGATGGGGTGGGAGGTGGGAGGAAGGTTCCAGAGGCAGGGGACGTATGTATACCTATGGCTGATTCATGTTGATGAGCAGAAACCAACACAATACTGTAAAGCAATTATCCTTCAATTAAAAATAAACAAATTAAAATGTTAAAAAATGTATAGAACAGTCTTATGGACTCTGTGGGAGAGGGAGAGGGTGGGAAGATTTGGGAGAATGGCATTGAAACATGTAAAATATCATGTATGAAATGAGTTGCCAGTCCAGGTTCGACGCACGATACTGGATGCTTGGGGCTGGTGCACTGGGACGACCCAGAGGGATGGAATGGGGAGGGAGGAGGGAGGAGGGTTCAGGATGGGGAACACATGTATACCTGTGGCGGATTCATTTTGATATTTGGCAAAACTAATACAGTTATGTAAAGTTTAAAAATAAAATAAAATTTAAAAAAATAAATAAATAAATAAAAATAAATAAATAAATAAAATGTTAAAAAAGAGAAATGTTCAAGTATACAATACAGTATTGGTAACTATAGCCACATTAGACCCTCATAATTTATTCATCTTATTTGATCACCTTTACCAATTCCCACCACCCCAGCCCCACCACGCCACCCACTGTCTCTGGAAATCACCAATCTGTTCTTTGTCTCTATGAGTTTGGGTTTTTTACTAGGATTCCATATATAAATGGGATCATACAATATTTTTCTTTCCCTATCCAACTTATTTCACTTAGCATAATGCCCTTGAAGTGCACATTGTTGCAAAACGTAAGCTTTTACTTTTTGTGGCTGAGTAATGTTCTATTTCGGAGAAGGCGATGGCACCCCGCTCCAGTACTCTTGCCTGGAAAATCCCATGGACGGAAGAGCCTGGTGGGCTGCAGTCCATGGGGTTGCTAAGAGTCGGACATGACTGAGCGACTTCACTTTCACTTTTCACTTTCATGCATTGGAGAAGGAAATGGCAACCCACTCCAGTGTTCCTGCCTGGAGAATCCCAGGGACAGGGGAGCCTGGTGGGCTACCGTCTATGGGGTCACACAGAGTCAGACACGACTGAAGCGACTTAGCAGCAGCAGCAGCAGCAGCAATGTTCTATTTTGTTTATATATGTGTGAGTGTGTACATTTTCATAGTTTCTATATCCATCCATCCATCCATTAATGAACATTTAGGTTATTTCCAATTCTTGGCTATTATAAATAATGATGTCATGAACATGGAGGTGCAGATATGTCTCTGCACCTCCAAAATAAATGAAAATAATTTCATTTATTTTGGATCAATACCCAGAAGTGGGATCTCTGAATCATACGTTAGTTCTATTTTAATTCTTTGAAGAACCTCCATACTGTTCCATTGTGGCTATATCAATTTACATTCCCACCAACAGTGCACAGAGGTTTTCCTTCCCCCACACCTGTTATCTCTTGGCTTTTTGATCAGAGCCACTGTAACAGGTGAGAGGTGATATCTCACTGCGGTTTTGATTTGCATTTCCCTGATGATTAGTGACGTTGAGAATGTAACTGTTAGCCATTTGCATATCTTCTTTGGAAAAAAAAAATCTATTCGGGTCCTTTTCCCATTTTAAAATCAGATTATTTGATTTTTCTGTTATTCAATTAAATGAGTTCTGTATAAATTTTGGATATTAACCCTTTATAAGATGTTCTGTTTGTAAGTACATTCTCTCATTCCTTAGGTTACCTTTTCATTTTGTTGACAGTGTTTTGCTGTTTGATGTAGTCCCAGGTGTGTATCTGTGCTTTTGTTGCTTCTGCTTTTGTTGTCACACCCAGAAAATTATTGCCGAGACCCACATCAAGGAACTTTTGCCATGTTTTCTTTGGGGAGTTTTATGGTTTCAGGTCTTATATTTAAGTCTTTAACCCATTTTGAGTTAAGACTTGTAAATGATGTAAGATAGGGGTCTGGTTTCATTCTCCATGTGGATATACAGCATTTCCAATATTATCTATTGAAGAGACTATCCTCATTAAGTATTCTTGGCTCCCTTGTTGAGCATTAGTTGACTGTATATCAGATCAGATCAGATCAGATCAGATCAGTCACTCAGACGTGTCCAACTCCTTGTGACTCCATGAATCACAGCACACCAGGCCTCCCTGTCCATCACCAACTCCCGGAGTTCACTCAGACTCATGTCCATTGAGTCAGTGATGCCATCCAGCCATCTCATCCTCTGTCGTCCCCTTCTCCTCCTGCCCCCAATCCCTCCAAGCATCAGAGTCTTTTCCAATGAGTCAACTCTTCTCATGAGGTGGCCAAAGTACTGGAGTTTCAGCTTGAGCATCATTCCTTCCAAAGAAATCCCAGGGCTGATCTCCTTCAGAATGGACTGGTTGGATCTCCTTGCAGTCCAAGGGACTCTCAAGAGTCTTCAACACCACAGTTCAAAAGCATCAAGTCTTCGGTGCTCAGCCTTCTTCACAGTCCAACTCTCACATCCATACATGACCACAGGAAAAACCATAGCCTTGACTAGACGGACCTTTGTTGGCAAAGTAATGTCTCTGCTTTTGAATATGCTATCTAGGTTGGTCATAACTTTCCTTCCAAGGAGTAAGCGTCTTTTAATCTCATGGCTGCAGTCACCATCTGCAGTGATTTTGGAGCCCAAAAAATTAAGTCTGACACTGTTTCCACTGTTTCCCCGTCTATTTCCCATGAAGTGATGGGACCGGATGCCATGATCTTCATTTTCTGAATGTTGAGCTTTAAGCCAACTTTTTCACTCTCCACTTTCACCTTCATCAAGAGGCTTTTGAGTTCCTCTTCCCTTTCTGCCATAAGGGTGGTGTCATCTGCATATCTGAGGTTATTGATATTTCTCCCAGCAATCTTGATTCCAGCTTGTGTTTCTTCCAGCCCAGCGTTTCTCATGATGTACTCTGCATATAAGTTAAATAAACAGGGTGACAATATACAGCTTTGACATACTCCTTTTCCTATTTGGAACCAGTCTGTTGTTCCATGTCCAGTTTTAACTGTTGCTTCCTGACCTGCATACAGATTTCTCAAGAGGCAGGTCAGGTGGTCTGGTATTCCCATCTCTTTCAGAAATTTCCACAGTTTATTGTGATCCACACAGTCAAAGGCTTTGGCATAGTCAATACAGCAGAAATAGATGCTTTTCTGGAACTCTCTTGCTTTTTCCATGATCCAGTGGATGTTGGCAATTTGATCTCTGTTTCCTCTGCCTTTTCTAAATCCAGCTTGAACATCTGGAAGTTCATGGTTCACATATTGCTGAAGCCTGGCTTGGAGAATTTTGACCATTACTTTACTAGCATGTGAGATGAGTGCAATTGTGCGGTAGTTTGAGCATTCTTTGGCATTGCCTTTCTTTGGGATTGGAATGAAAACTGACCTTTTCCAGTCCTGTGGCCACTGCTGAGTTTTCCAAATTTGCTGGCATATTGAGTGCAGCACTTTCACAGCATCATCTTTCAGGATTTGGAATAGCTCAACTGGAATTCTATCACCTCCACTAGCTTTGTTCATAGTGATGTTTTCTAAGGCCCACTTGACTTCACATTCCAGGATGTCTGGCTCTAGGTCAGTGATCACACCATCGTGATTATCTTGGTTGTGAAGATCTTTTTTGTACAGTTCTTCTGTGTATTCTTGCCATCTCTTCTTAATATCTTCTGCTTCTGTTAGGTCCGTCCATTTCTGTCCTTTATCGAGCCCATCTTTGCATGAAATGTTCCTTTGGTATCTCTGATTTTCTTGAAGAGATCTCTAGTCTTTCCCAGTCTGTTGTTTTCCTCTATTTCTTTGCATATATGTGTGGGTTTATTTCTGGGCTCTTGATTCTGTACCACTGGTCTATGTGTGTATTTCTAAGGCAGTTTCATAGTATTTCATAAGCCATAGTATTTATTTATTTACTTGTGGCTGCTCTGGGTCTCTGATGCAGTGCACGGGCTCTTCCTTGCTGTGTGCAGGCTTTCTCTAGTTACAGCAAGCAAGAGATACTCTGTAGTTGCAGTACATGAGCTTCTCATTGCAACGGCTTCTCTTGTAGAGCACAGGCTCTAGGGCGTGCAGGCTTCAGTGGCTGCGGCTCATGGGCTCTTGAGCTCAGGCTCAGCAGCTGTGGTGCGTGCATTTAGCTGCCCTGTGACATGTGGGATCTGGGTTCCCGGATCAGGGATTAAACCTGTGTCCCCTGCGTTCGCAGATGGACTCTTAACCACTGGGACCAGAGAAGTCCCAGTATTTTGATTCCTATAGCTTTATGGTATAGTTTGTAATCAGAAAGTATGATGCTTCCAGCTTTATTCTCCTTTCTCCAGAACGCTTTGGCTATTTAGGGTCTTTTGTACTTCCACACTAATTTTGGGGTAGTTTATTCTACTTCTGTGAAAACAAATGTCATTGGAATTTTGATAGGGACTGAGTCTAATCTATAGATTTGGGTAGTATGGACATTTTAACAACATTAATTATTTTCATCCATGAGCAGGAGATATCGTTCCATTAATTTATATCTACTTCAGTTTCTTTTATCAGTCCTATAGTTTTTAAGGCAAGGATTAGATTTTAAGTAGCAAGGCTCGTAAGCACTGGTTATTAAACTTGGCTGAACACTGGAATCACCTGGCCAGTTTTCATTTACATACATGCTGAGTCTCACTCTCAGAAATGCCGATTTAATTGGTTCAGGATAAGGCCTGAGCATTGAGATTTCTGAAACCTTCCCCCAGGTAGTTCTAAAGGGTGGCCAGTTGGCCCAGATTAGAAGTTAGTGGTGGGTGGCCCAAGGGCTAAATCCATTCAGCACATCTGTTTGCTTTGGCCCACCCATGTTTCAAATTTGTTCCACTGCCAGCATTTAAAAATGGAAATTTCACATACATGCACAAACAAAAACCTATATTTCCAGCTTCTCCTGAAAAATCCGAAAGTCTGGTGCATGGAGCCCAATTCCTACATGGCCACAATGGGTGGCTATTAAGTAGCTGTTACCCATTGTAATGATCCTTCAGAAGCCCAGTCCACCCCACCACTGCCTCACCCCTCCTGCCTCACCCTGTGGACATTTGGGTTTACCAACCCAGACTGGACTCTAGAAGCACCCATTGGACCTTCTCCCTTGAATTATGTCTTTGGCTGTGCTGCTTGGCTGGAAGAGGAACACTGCTTTCCAAAATCTGGTTTCAGATTTTCAAATTGCAAAACAGCCAGTATGTTGTAAATCTGGGTATCATGCCCATGTATCTTAATCTTCAATATGTTACATCCTGTACAGCACCGTTTTACAAGAGTTCTTGAATGTCCCAAGACAAATTATGATCCCTTGTTAGAAAACCATACGAGCTACTTGACGAAGCCCACGCCTGGTCAGTTTTGGCATTTGAAATTAACGTCTCCAGCTCACGATTCACGGCAGGCATCAACTGTTGGCATCTGCAGATAGAACAGCAAGGCCTTATGCATTCAGAGTTCTTCACAGTTTAAAAAGCACCTTCCCAGACATTCTTTCATAGGCTCTTCACAGTAAACTGAACAAAAGCCAATATATTATCTTTGGTTATTGACAAGAAAAATGAGGCTCAAAGAGGGTAACTTTCTCAAGCTGACCTGGCCTGTTATTGAGGACTCTTGCTGTTTCACTGGCTCCTAACCCTGAACTTTCTGCTTCCTCATGCTGACTCTAAAAAAATGCTCCTCTAAGAAATCCCATGAGAACTGTGACCCCTCACCGCAAGATGTTGATCTGGAAAATACAAGGCTTTGGAAATGTTCACTCCTGAGGTCACATCTGCTTTATGACCTCATGCTGTTCAGATTAGACTGCTCTTGGAAAAGCCTTGATTTGTAAGAAAACTAAAGTTAGTAAAGGGTGCTTGGTACAGCGGGAAGAACACGGACTGTGGAGTCATGCAGACCTGGGTTCCAAGAGTCCCTACAGCTCACCTCCCATCAGCTCAGTCAAGGGAAACCAGATGTACGCAACTGGTTAAGCATGAATCAGAGCCAAGAGAAAAATGAGCAGAACCCTGGGAGTGGGAGAGCTAAGATGTTAAATAAACATAAAAACCCAAGAGGACTGTTTGATGGAAAGAGGAGCAAGCAGAGAGAAGAAGACAACCTTGATGTCTAACTTAGGTTTAGAAGCCCAGGAGGCTACTTGAAAGGGAAACAAAGAACTGTTTTGGACCATCTTTGGGACTTAATGTGCATGCACAATGGTTTTCCAGGGGCCCCCTCTGGTATTGGGCTGTCCTTCCTGCCCTCCCTTTCACTAAGACAACAGTTAAGGTGTTATGCTTGCTTCATCAAGTTCACTCTTGCTGGAAGGATATACGATGAAGTGGAATTAGGAGAAAGGATATCCAATTTTGTATCCAGGAACATTTTTACTAAGGATGCCTCTGGGCTTGAGACAGAACAAAAGGGTCAGTGGAACTCGCCCTTCTATCCTATCTGCCCTTATTTTTTGCCCATCATCTCACACCTGGACCACTGCATCCACCTCTCTGCCTCTCTCCATCTTCTATGAGAGAGGAGGTCTCATCCATGCCCATAGACTGTAATCATCTGAAGTTAAGGTATTGGGAGGCTGTGTCCTAGTTGGGAATGGTTAGGTAATGCCAGGTACACAGTTTAGATTTTACCCTAAAATCAGTTTCAGAAAGATTAATTTAGCATAGTAGCCCTCAAACTTGACTTTACATTAGAATCAGCTGACAACATTAAAAGCTGTCCATACTGGGCCACACCCGACACCAATCACATTAGAGTCCTGGGGTGGGTGTACAATCCCAGCATCAGTGGGTGAAAAACTCCCAGATGATCTCAATTGCATCAAGGATGAGAACCATTGCCCTGAGCTCCAGTGTGAAGGATAGACTGAAAGAAGAGATGCTAAGGAAGAAGCAAGACAGTAGGTTAAGAGGCTGGTACAGTGGTCAAGGGAGAAGGCAAAGGCAACCCACTCCAGTACTCTTGCCTGGAAAATCCCATGGACAGAGGAGCCTGGTGGGCTGCGGTCCATGGGGTCGCTAAGAGTCGCACACGACTGAGCAGCTTCACTTTCACTTTTCACTTTCATGCATTGGAGAAGGAAATGGCAACCCACTCCAGTGTTCTTGCCTGGAGAATCCCAGGGATGGGGGAGCCTGGTGGGCTGCCGTCGATGGGGTTGCACAGAGTTGGACACGACTGAAGCAATTTAGCAGCACAGTGGTCAAGAAGGTAGTTTAAGAGGCAGGAGAAGAAGGGGATGACAGAAGATGAGATGGATTGGATGGCATCACCGACTCAATGGACATCAGTTGAGCAAACTCCAGGAGACAGTGAAGGACAGGGAAGCCTGGCATGCTGCAGTTCATGGGGTTGCAAAGAGTCAGACACAATGGAGTGACTGAACAACAATATGGGGAAAGAAGTGGTCATGGGGAGAGTTGATACAGCAGGAACCAGAGCAAAAATGGTAGAAACAGGAAAGGAAGGACATGATTTAGGTTAAGGAAGGAGGTAACTGGGATAGGTAGGACAGGAGAGATACCAAGGGTAATGTCTAGTATTCTACTTGGTCAAGTGGTTGAATGTGGCCTCATTACCAATATGGGGAAGACTGGGAGAAGAGCAAGGGGTGGGCAAACCAAGAGTACAAGGTTCTGCCCTGGGCCAGGAGAATAGCTTGAGAAGCCTCAGCATCTCAGTGGAAGGTGCAGCCATAGGCGTTCATGAGTTGGCCAGGGGAGACGGTGGCAACAAAGTCAAGCACATAAGGCAAAAGGGAAAGAATAATAGAACAACATTAAACAAACAAACCAAAATTGTGACTGAGGCTAAAGCCAAGCGTTCTGATCCCTCAGCATCCAGGGGTTTATGACAGAGAAGAGGGGAGGGTACAGTGGCTTCCCTGAATTGGCTCCCAGCTGAAGCTATTACCGTGCCTAACACACTGCTCAAATGCTTTAAGAAACACAGCCCCTGACCCAACCCCACCCCGTGACCGAGCCTGAGTCAGGAGTGACATTAAGAGGATTAATGAATTAAGAGAGTAGATCTGGGTGCAACATCCTCCCATTCTTGTCACGTAAGCATCCAGAATCCTAGTTCATCTCATAGACCTGAAACTACGAAGGAGTTCAGCCTTATCTCACAGATTTGAAAACTGCAGTTCAGAGGATGGAAGCGTGCTGTCAAGGTGCCACAGCTGGCTGGTAGCAGGCTCAGGAGCCGGAATCCAGATCTCCTGGGAACCAGTCCGCAGTGCCCTTCATTGCAGTCTTAGACATTGTGCCTCATTGTTGCAAAGTTTAGCACAGCGCTCGGTGTCTACCCAGGCACTCAGTGCTTCAGAGGCGATGTATAAGGAATTAATTTATAAGGCAATTATTAGGAAGGCAAGAGGGCGCCCAGGGTCATCACCTTGAAAGCATTAATGAGGGCACGATATTTGCCGAGAGGAGAATAAAGCCTGCTATACACAGTATTTCCTTGGATAATTAACTTTGTCCACAGTCTGCTCTAACAACCATCCATGGACGCTAGCTAAGAAATGTCATCAGAGTCTGGGATCGGGAAAATTGGCTATGAAGGAGAAAGAACAGCAGAAAGAAAGGAGGTCATGCCCAGTTCTGCCATGTCTCAGTTTCTTGAGCTAAACATGCTCCCCTTCTGGGTTGCCCATGAAGGATGAGGTCAGACTAAATAATCCCTGAGATCCTTCAAAACCAATGACTTGGTGTATCTGCTGCCTTTCTCCAGATGCCCACGCGGTAGCTACCGTAGATTCTTTCCCAAACATGGAAGGAGGACTCCTCTCTGCCCAGAGCCTGGCTCCTTCCTCCAGGTGGAATTAATTAGCTATCAAGGCTTGATGTGGGGAAAAAAGAATTCCATTCTCATGTTATATTTGTTAAAAACACATTTCCATATAAGCACATACATCTGTCTCCGTGCGTGCACTGAAAGCTCCTTCTGCTGACAGATTCTTGGAGAGTTCAGAGAGCGGGAGGCCCCTTTTTCCAGTACTCACCTCGCTCAGGAGTGAAAGTTTGGAGACCTGATCAGTCTAGGAGACTTTGTGGTATTGGGGTGCACGTATCTCCTTTTTTAGCTCATAAGGTGCTTTACCAGAAATTATGTCCCTGGGTCCTCAATGCAGCCCTACGAGGTAGGCAGTGTGGGTATCATTATTACCATCGTATTGATGAGGCATGTGAGGTTAGGAGAGGTTAAGTGACTTGGTCAGGATCACAATGGGGGACTTCTCTGGTTGTCCAGTGGTTGACTTCATGCTTCCAATGCAAGGGGCGTGGGTTCAATCCCTGGTCAAGGAACTAAGATCCCACATGCAATGCAATGTGGCTAAATAAATAAATAATTTTTCAAAATGTAAAAATTAAAAAAAAAGATCACACAATGGTTGCTGGTACCAATCAAGGTATCTTGACCCCATAGCCAACCCTCTTACCATTATGCATTCATTTGTTCATTCATCTGTTTGACATGCTTCTTTAGCAGCTCACATGAACCCAATGGTGTGACGGGCTCTGCAGATACAAAGACGAGTGTGACACGGTTCCTCCCTTGAGGTGCTCATAGCTCATGAGCTAGAAGATCTGGGAAGCACTGATGGTAACACAAGTTCTGTGCTTTGGGTGCACAGAAGAGAAAGAAACTGACTCTGCCTGGAGACACCTTTGCAGAGAAGCAGAGGTAGGGAGTTTTCAGAGCAATAGAGAGGGAGTGTTCCTTCTGCTGCGAGGAGAAGGGTAAAGGCGCACAGGCATGAAGAGTCGCCATGGCCAGGGGCACTGAGAAGCTCCATGTGGCTGAAGATTGGGGTGGCGGGCGGGGTGTGGAGGGACGTGGTGGGGAAGGTGACCTGGCTTTCTGAGTGGAGCTGAGCTTGATCCAGTAAGTGATGGGTAATTGAGTCATCAGCAAGCAGACATTCCCGATTTTCCTGTTTGGTTAATGGTGTGTCGGCCGCCTGAAACACAGTCACCTACGCAGTCTCATTGTCTCCTCCTCCCTACACATGGCTGACTTGACCCAGTTATTCCTGAGCATTGCTTAATCTCAGTACAGCTTCCATAAGAGGAAAAAAAAGAGGAGAAGGAGGAGGAGGAAGAGAGTTGCTTGAGCAATCCCTGAGGCCCAACGAGGTTCTGGCTTTGGGGAGGCCCACGTGGGCTCCATGCTCTCAAGGAAGTCTTTGCTGCCCCTTTGCCAGCAAGGGGGAGTGGGTTCTCCATGCGCTGTGTGAGCACAGGTCTAGGCCTGGATGGGAGTGAGTCAGTGGCCTGGGCGTTGGTAGGGTTGGCATGGAGCCGGGTAGCTGATGGTGGGCACCGATGGACGTGGTCCCCGGAGAGTACTCTTCCATCAGGGAGGTTTTTTCCTCCTGTTCCAGAGGCTCTCTCCCTTCGATCATTAGAACTCCCTGGATTTCCTCTTGTCCCCACAAAGACAAGGGTAGGAAAAAGAAGCCTCGTCAAATATGGAGGGCAAAGAGAAAACCCATTGCAACTCTTGCGTTTCCAGCCTTCATTTAGTCAGCAACAAGAGCTTCCAACAACAAGTGTCCAAGTGAGATTGGACACTTGGGCATCAGATACAAACAGAGATAGTTCTAGACACCCGTGATGATGGATGGTCACCCTAGATATTTCCAAATCCATTGGCTCATGAAACCCTTAGGGCCCGGAGGTGAATCTCACCATTTCTATTCTCCAGTTGAGGAGAAGTACGTATTTCTCATTAGCTGACTCTGTGTGGTGGGGTGCTGCCAATGGGTCGGAAGAGGCAGGTGGTCCAGCAGAGGTTGGGCGGGGTCAGTGGCTCCCTTGCTCCGCTCTTACTGGGCAGAAGGGACTGTGTCGTTAGTGGGTAAGTGCCCAGTGGAGCTGGGAAGGGGGCCTCTGAAGGTGGGAACAAGGCAGGCCGTGCTTTCAGCCCTTGCATATCCATTGCCTCATTTAATTTTGCCATTAAGCCTTTGAGGAGATACTATTTAGCTAATGAGGAACACAAGATTCAAACAAATCAAGTAAGGTGTCTAAGGTCACAGAGGTGTTAGGTGCAGAGCTCAGATGCAAATCTAAACTCCCTTTTCATCACACCATGCAGCCTCTCATGAGATGTGGATTATCAAAGAGGTTTGTGTGGTGGTATCTATTCCCCAATGTGTTTTTTGTTTTATTTTTTGTTTGCTTTTTTACATTTTCCCTTACAAAAAAAAATTTTTTTTTTAATGTTTTTGCCTCGCGGCAAGGCATGCAGGATCTTAATTCTGCAACCAGGGACTGAACCCGCATTCCCTTCAGTGTAAGCACGGCATCTTAACCTCTGAACCCCCAAGGAAGCCTCCCCCCAACAACGTTCTTGTCTGCCCCCTTTAGTAAACAAGTACAACTTTGGCCTTCAGGCGCTTATCTAAATATGCTTTGAATCCAGCCAGAGTCAAGTTCAATATGAAATGTGCATGGAAAGAGCCCATAAACAAATCATCTTTCACTCAACTTCTCTCCACCGGCAAAGGCTGCTTGAACAGGTAGGTTCTGCAGAACCTGAGTGAGAAGGCAAAGAAGAGAGTTACACAGGTTACCCCTGGTTGATTGATTGCCGTTCCAGGATTACCACTGGGCCCGAGAAAGCTGGAGTTGCCAATGTAAAGAGTGCAGCCCCCTAGTTCTATCTCTGCTCCTGGGACACTGCAAGTTCCCCCTTCTCCTGCCCTCATCCCGGCTGACTCAAGAAGCCTTCTGGCAGCCCATTCACTGCCTCTCTCCCCAGATGACAATGCAAGGGGCCCAGCTGCCATTGCCCTGTCTGCTCATGAACAGCAACTTGCACACCAGGCAATGGGAGTAGGGAGCGTGAATTCTCTTCAAGCTACTCATCTATTTCACAACATGAGTCTGCATGGCAGTTACATCATCCTGGATTGCTTGTCCAGGTGGCTGAGGATCTTGCCAACTTGTCTCTAGAACACTGTGAGCCCTATTAGGTTCCTGTTTGTCTGAAATTTTCCTCTCTTCTCTTGTGAGTCAACACCTAATGTGGCCTATTGCCTTGCTGTTCAAAGTGTGGACCGCAGCTCAGGTGCCTCAGTAGCCCCTGGGAGCTTGTCAGTAATGTACAATCACAGGTCCCACCCTAGACTAGCTACTGACAAATCAGACTCTGCCTTTACCAAGATGATAGTCTGAAAAGAACTGCTCGAGAGGCCCATGAAAGTTCAATTCCAAAACCCCCTTATTCCTAAAATAGGTTTCATGTGATGGTGGATTGAATATGATGGCCAAGTGCTACAAGATATTATTAAAACGTTGTCAAGAGCCCCTCTACTCAGGCTGTAAAGTTATTTGAGTACTAGTTAGAGAGGTTGGTGAAACTGGCCTAGCAAAAAAATATTTACTAAGTCTGTCTTTGGACTCCCCTGGTGGCTGCAGGAGACCTGGGTTCAATCCCTGGGTCAGGAAGATCCTCTGGAGAAGGGAATGGTAACCCACTACAGTATTCTTGCCTGGAGAATTTCATGGACAGAGGAGCCTGGCGGGCTACAGTCTACGGGGTTGTAAAGAGTCAGACATGACTGAGCAACTAAAACTAAGTTTGTCTTGAAAGCCAAGGTTAAATTATAGGTAGTGGCTGCTTGGAGCTCTGTGTTGAGGCTGGTTTGGGTTAGGCTCAGAGGCTGAGTTTAGTTTGAGGAGGAAGGAGCTATACTGGATTAGCCATGTCTGCCTTGGGCTGAGGGGGGCACAGTGGCCACATGTGCCCGGTATATGCCCTCCTTGGCCCAGACCCCTCTCTGCTTTCCTGGCGCTCAATCTTATTTATATCTGTCAGCAGTTTCCCCACTCAACCCCTGGCATTTCCAGTACCTCCTGGGGGACTGAGAACTGAATGTCACCAGACCTGACCTTTTGGGACAAGGACTTAATCCACCACCTGCTCACAGGCCCGCTGTAACACAAAGTGACTCCTTGCTCTGACCTGCTTCCACCCCGCGGTCCCAGCTGCATTTCTACAGGAAGAGAGCACAAATGTGGCTCTGAAATGGGCTCCCCTTCTCTGTTTGAGCCACGTTTCTCCATGCAAAGGCTGGGGGAACCATGGTCTTCTTACCACAGGGTTTGGGATGTCTCACGAGTCCTGGAAACTCATCCAGGTCATCGGAGTGTGACCCTGAGAATGAAGTCTGCTCAGAACACACTGTTCAAGGGTTTAGACACAGTCACCTTCGGCCTCAGTCTGTCCTGCTCAGCCCAGAACCTTACAGGAATGAAGATGGTGACTGGCTGGTAGAAACCTGATGACCTAGGAGTTTATTAGCAAGGATGCCTGAGGCCATGCATGGGGCCCAAAAACCTGCTCTCATTTTCCTCTTGGGCAGAGTCAGCTGCCTCCACTCTCAGGCCTCTGGGTCAATAATCCTTTTCTTTTCTTTGAAAACAAGCACTGCAGAGGTTTCAAAAGCAGAACCTAAGGACACCAAGTCCTCTTCTCTGGGGCCATCCCCAGTTCCCTGCCTTTTCACAACTGCCTAGAGAGTGGGAATCAGTAAGTATCAAGTGCCTATTAAGTGCTATGCAATTTCATATACTTTATCTCACTTAAACTTTACAACAATCCTGTATGGTAAATGTCATTGTCTAAATTTATAGACAGTACATGACCTGTCCAAGGTCGTCCAGCTTGTAAACGGGTTGACCTACAACTCAAACCAAATCCTATTTGGCTCCAAAACTGGCATGCCTCTCAAGTTCACAGTGTCTGCAGGGTGGTTCAATGATCTCCTTTTTGCCAAATCCAGTGGTGACTTTGGTCTTCATTGCACTTGATGTTTAAGCTAACCCATGTCCTCCTTCAAACACTGCCTTCTCTTGGCTTGCGTGAACCCTCACTTGCTGATGTTCCTCCTGCTTCACTGGCTGTTCCTCTTCAGTCTCCTTTTCAGATTCTGTGCTTAAGCTCCCCACTTGAAAGGACCCAGGATTCAATCCTGAGTTCTTCTCTTCTCCATCTACACTCTGCCTGGGTAATGCCACCCATCTCCTGGTTGAAATGCCATCCATGTATGGAGGTGTCCAAACTTGCAATTCTTGTCCTGACTTCTCTCCAAAAGTCCGACTCACACAATTGACTCTCTGTTTGACATTTCGACTTAGATTAGTAATTTCTCCCCTGAAAAATTTGCTTCTCCTCCAATTTTCCTCAACAAAGTAAATAGCAAGAAGTGACCCAAGCCAAAAAAAAAAAAAAAATCTAGGAATTATTTTTGATTTCTCTGTTCTCCTACAGCCCATGCCCAATCCTTCAGCAAGTCTACCTCATCCTCCAAAGGATACCTTAATATCTACCTCTCTCCTTCTCCACTGCCAGCACCCTAACCTCTGAGCATCTCTTGCCTGGACCACTGCAAAAACCTTGAAACCGATGTTCCCACTTCTGATCTCCCTGCAATCCATTTGCTACACAGCAGCCAGAGGATCTTTCTAAAATCATAAATCAGATGAAATCACTCTCTTACTTAAAAAGCTTTCAGCAATTTTTCACCTGGTTTTGAATAAATTCCAAAATTCTTGTCCTGCCTCATGGAGTCCTGCCTGATCTGCCCTTATCTCAAGCTGTTTACCCCCTTACCTACCACACTCCAGTCATATTAGCCATCCTTCATGTCTCACACCCACCAAACAGGTTTCTGCCTGAAAGCCATCGAACATGCTGTCCACTCTCCAGGGTATTTATTCTTCTCCTAGTCTTCCCAGGTTGGACCTTCTTCTTCTTTTTTTAAGAAATTACAACGTATGAATTCATTCCTTCTACGAAAATATTTATTTCTTTCTGGCTGCGTTGGATCTTAGTTGTGGGGCGCAGGCTCAGTAATTGAGGCGCACAGGCTCTCTAGTTGAGGAACACGGGCTGAGTGACCCCAAGGCATGTCGGATCCTAGGTCCCCGGCCAGGAGTTGAATATGCGTCCCCTTCATTAGAAGGCAGATTCCCAACCACTGGACCACCAGGAAAGTTCCCAGGTTGGTACATTCTTATCCTCAGCTGAAGTGCCTCCTGCCTGATCACCAGTCTGGAGGAACCACACACTCAGCCACAGTCACAATCCTGGATTTTAATTCTCTGCAGAGCACTTAGTACTATCTGGTTGTTTCTTGTTTGTATATTTGTTGCTTTATTGCCTTCAATTCCTCTTACAAGTCAGCATCCAAGATGTTCCCTGTCTGTTCATCATTCTATCTCCAGTGCCCACACTGCTGTCTAACACACGGGAAGCTCTCCATAAATACATATTCAATGAATGAATGACTAAGGAGATAAAGTGCTGTTATTTATCATTTAGAGGGACAAAGCCACCAGGCAGCCTTTGGGGAGATAAAGGCATGGCCAACTAGCCTAGCATGACTCAGGCATATCAGAGCCATGTTCTTTTGAGGTGAGGCACAGATCTGGGGGTACTATGAACCCCCTTCATATCTTCAGGCACAAAGTCCATAATCAGAGTTTATTCCCTTTCCTTTCCTCTGCTCCTTTTTTGTTAATTGTAATAAAACAATATTTTTAAAGCTACCACAATCCGATCGCCCTAACAAAGAAATTCTTTTTACATGTGGCTATTTCCTTCAGTTCTTTTTCCATGAGCAAAAAGTTTTCACAAATTTGCAATCATAGAATATATAGTATTTTGTGGTGGGTTTTTTTTTTTTTTGTATTTTCCATTGTGTTATAAATGTTTTCCTAGTTATTCCAGATCTTCGTCTTTTTCTATAATTTTAATAATACCTGACATATATTGAAGTCTGTGCTATTACATTACATGATTCAAGCATTATCAAGGATTGCTTCATTTTATCCCCACAATAACCTTATAAGATAGACACTATTTCATCTTACAGATGAGGACATTGTAACACAGAAGTTAAGTAATTTGTCTGAGGTAACACAGCTAAGAAGTGGCATTCTGATTCCAGAGGACGAGCTGTTCCCACTATGTTTTACTGTCAAGTGGAAGTTAACTTTATCATTCCCTGGCTATAGGATATTCAGTTCTTTATCTGTAAAATAGGGGTAATAATAGTACCTCCCTCATAAGGTTGCAGTTTTTAGGATAAAATAAGAAAAATGTGTTAAGTATATGAACAGACAATTCACAGAATTCAAGCAGCTGACAAAAAAATGAAAAGATGTTGCACTTTACTAGAAACTAGCAAAATAAATATTAAAAGAACAATGAAAGAGCAATATTAAATATTGGAAGATTTGGGGAAGGGAGCACATTCATGTGTTGGTGGGAGAAGAAATTGGTAAAGATTTTTTGAATTGCAACTTGGCAGTTGCAAGAAAAAGCATAACCTAGGATCTGGAAATTTCTCTTTGAAACATCTTTCCTTTTTTTTTTTTTTTTGGCCATGCCATTCAGCTTGTGGGATCTCAGTTCACCAACCAGGGATCAAACCTGAGTCCTCTGCAGTAAAAGAATAGAGTCCTGACCAGGGAATTCCCATGAAGCATCTTTCCTAACAAAACATCTGCCCATGGGCATAATATATATGAACACTCATCAGTTCAGTTCAGTTTCTCAGTCATCTCAAACTCTTTGAGACCCCATGGACTGCAGCAAGCCAGGCCTCCCTGTCCATCACCAACTCCCGGAGTTTGCCCAAACTCATGTTCATTGAGTCGGTGATGCCATCCAACCATCTAATCCTTTGTCATCCCCCTTCTCCTGCCCTCAGTCTTTCCCAGGATCAGGGTCTTTTCAAATGAGTCAGCTCTTTGCATCAGGTGCCTAAAGTATTGGAGTCTCAGCTTCAACATCAGACCTTCCAATGAACACCCAGGACTGATCTCCTTTAGAATGGACTGGTTGGATCTCCTTGCAGTCCAAGGGACTCTGAAGAGTCTTTTCCAACACCACAGTTCAAAAGCATCAATTCTTCGGCACTCAGCTTTCTTTCTAGTCCAACTCTCACATCCATACCTGACCACTGGAAAAACCATAGCCTTGATTAGACAGACCTTTGTTGACAAGGTAATGTCTCTGCTTTTTAATATGCTGTCTAGGTTGGTCATAACTTTCCTTCCAAGGAGTAAGCATCTTTTAATTTCATGGCTGCAGTCATCATCTGCAGTGATTGTGGAGCCCCAAAAAATAAAGTCAGCCACTGTTTCCACTGTTTCCCCCTTCTATTTGCCATGAAGTGATGGGACCGGATGCCATAATCTTAATTTTCTGAATGTTGACTTTCTCATTCTCTTATTTCACTTTTGTCAAGAGGCTCTTTAGTTCTTCTTCATTTTCTGCCATAAGAGTGGTGTCATCTGCATATCTGGGGTTACTGATTTCTCCCGGCAATCTTGATTCCAGCTTGTAGTTCCTCCAGCCTGGCATTTCTCATGATGTACTCTGCATAGAAGTTAAATAAGCAGAGTGACAATATACAGCCTTGAGTACTCCTTTTCCTACTTGGAACCAGTCCATTGTTCCATGTCTGGTTCTAACTGTTGCTTCTTGACCTGCATACAGATTTCTCAGGAGGCAGGTCAGGTGGTCTGATATTCCGATCTCTTGAAGAATTTTTTTACTGTTTGCTGTGATCCACAAAGGCTTTGGCATAGTCAATAAAGCAGAAATAGATGTTTTTCTGGAACTCTCTCGCTTCTTTGATGATCCAACAGATGTTGGCAATTTGATCTCTGGTTCCTCTGCCTTTTCTAAATCCAGCTTGAACATCTGGAAGTTCATGGTTCACATATTGCTGAAGCCTGGCTTGGAGAATTTTGAGCATTACTTTACTAGTGTGTGAGATGAGTGCAATTGTGCGGTAGTCTGAACATTCTTTGGCATTGCCTTTCTTTGGGATTGGAATGAAAACTGACCTTTTCCAGTCCTGTGGCCACTGCTGAGTTTTCCAAATTTGCTGGCATATTGAGTGCAGCACTTGCACAGCATCATCTTTCAGGATTTGGAATAGCTCAACTGGAATTCCATCACCTCCACTAGCTTTGTTTGTAGTGATGCTTTCTAAGGCCCACTTGACTTCACATTCCAGAATGTCTGGCTCTAGGTGAGTGATCACACTATTGGTCATGAAGATCTTTTTTGTACAGTTCTTCTGTGTATTCTGCCACCTCTTCTTAATATCTTCTGCTTCTGTTAGGTCCATACCATTTCTGTCCTTTATCGAGCCCATCTTTGCATGAAATGTCCCCTTGGTATCTCTGATTTTCTTGAAGAGATCTCTAGTCTTTCCCATTCTGTTGTTTTCCTCTATTTCTTTGCACTGATGGCTGAGGAAGGCTTTCTTATCTCTTCTTGCTATTCTTTGAAACTCTGCATTCAGATGCTTATATCTTTCCTTTTCTCCTTTGCTTTTCGCTTCTCTTCTTTTCATAGCTATTTGTAAGGCCTCCCCAGACAGCCATTTTGCTTTTTTGCATTTCTTTTCCATGGGGATGGTCTTGATCCCTGTTTCCTGTACAATGTCACGAACCTCAGTCCATAGTTCATCAGGCACTCTATCTATCAGATCTAGGCCCTTAAATCTATTTCTCACTTCTACTGTATAATCATAAGGGATTTGATTTAGGTCATACCTGAATGGTCTAGTGGTTTTCCCTACTTTCTTCAATTTCAGTCTGAATTTGGCAATAAGGAGTTCATGATCTGAGCCACAGTCAGCTCCTGGTCTTGTTTTTGTTGACTATATAGAGCTTCTCCATCTTTGGCTGCAAAGAATATAATCAATCTGATTTCAGTGTTGACCATCTGGTGATGCCCATGTGTAGAGTCTTCTCTTCTGTTGTTGGAAGAGGGTGTTTGCTATGACCAGTGCATTTTCTTGGAAAAACTCCATTAGTCTTTTCCCTGCTTCATTCTGTATTCCAAGGCCAAATTTGCCTGTTACTCCAGGTGTTTCTTGACTTGCTACTTTTGCATTCCCGTCCCCTATAATGAAAAGGACATCTTTTTTGGGTGTTAGTTCTAAAAAGTCTTGTAGGTCTTCATAGAACTGTTCAACCTCAGCTTCTTCAGTGTTACTGGTTGGGGCATAGACTTGGATTACTGTGATACTGAATGGTTTGCCTTGGAAATGAACAGAGATCATTCTGTCATTTTTGAAATTGCATCCAAGTACTGTATTTCGGACTCTTTTGTTGACCATGATGGCTACTCCATTTCTTCTAAGGGATTCCTGCCTGCAGTAGTAGATATAATGGTCATCTGAGTTAAATTCACTTATTCCAGTCCATTTTAGTTTGCTGATTCCTAGAATATTGACGTTCACTCTTGACATCTCGTTTGACCACTTCCAATTTGCCTTGATTCATGGACCTGACATTCCAGGTTCCTATGCAATATTGCTCTTTACAGCATCAGACCTTGCTTCTATCATCAGTCACATCCACAACTGGATATTGTTTTTGCTTTGGCTCCATCCCTTGATTCTTTCTGGAGTTATTTCTCCACTGATCTCCAGTAGCATATTGGGCACCTACTGACCTGGGGAGTTCCTCTTTCAGTATCCTATCATTTTGCCTTTTCATACTGTTCATAGGATTAATATATATTTCTTCTATCAAGAAAATAGTAAGCCTTTTCCTTGTAACTCCATAGCCCCAGCATTACTGTGCTCAAAGAAACTTCCTTAGCCAATTTTTATTACAAAGAGCCCCACATTAGCCAAATTTTTTTCTGACTGGGGTGTCTGGAACTATTCTAAATAGTTAATCTCTGACTCCCCAGGTTTTTCTTTGATGGAAAGAGGAAGCTGAGTTTCTGTCATTCCACCTCAGCTCAACAGATCAGAGAGATAATTATAATGGACTATCCCTGAGCGATTAAAAATGTATCCACAATACTAGACAGATTCCTTATTTGTGGTTGGGATGAATCCTACTCGAGGGATCCTTTGTTACCATCCCTGTCCTTCAGCATACCTACACACCTCTTTCTGGAGGAGCAAGGAACTCCACCTGGCTCTAAACTTACACTGACCGAGTCAGTGGGCCCATGATATTGCTCCGAAGATCTTTTATCTGGCCCTTGCATCTTTGCTGCTTGGGCCTTTCAAAAGTTTTCTCTCTTCTCACACCCCAGACTTTCCCCTCTTCCTACAGAACTCTGTCTCCTTCTCTACCCAGGGGATGCCCAACTTCTCTCCATCTCAAAGTATCTCTGGATTTTTGTTTATCTTCTTTCTTTCCCTTCACCTGTTTCTGAATCCCTTCTATCTCCTCTAACACTTTGTTTCCATTGACTTCCCTCTTTTTCTGTCTCAGATCTTTAATTATTTCTTCCCTGGGTCCCTTCTCTGGGTTCAAACATCTCCCACCCTGAAACGACTTTCCCTTGCTCCTGCCTTGCCCTTAAGTCGTCATCACATCTCTTTCCTTCACTTAGCAGCCAAATGAATGGAACAAATACCCCTCGCGCTCTGGGTCTACCTCCTTACTTCCTGCACATTCGCAGCCCACAGCCACCAGGTCTCCTCCCACCCTCTCCACTGAAACTGCTCTGACAAAGGTCAATGGCCTCCTCCTGCCAAGCCCAGTGGGCATCTACCAGTCCTTATCTCCCTTGACCTCGCTCTGAGAGTCTCCTGTTAATCACCGCATTCTTCAGGAAACTCACTTCCCTGGGTCTCCATATCTTTCTCTCAAAGTTCTCCTCCTACCTTCTTGGCATCTTACTCTTTTTCATGGTTAAATCATTGTCTCGTGATGAAAGCAGCAAGACACCACCAGTGATTAGAGGTAGTGCATGATGGAGTCCCAGCGATGTTGCTCACTGAGAGTAAGAAAGAATCCCATGAATTGTAAACCAAGATCTTGGCAAACCCAGCACACAGGTGTCTCAGGAGCTAAGGATGATGTGTCCAGGTGCTTAAGCAAGTACTATGGAAAATTATCCCCGTCTTTTCCATCTCCAAACTGTCTTCCAAGTTCCCAGATTCCTTCCTATCAGGGTGGAGATATCCAAAATAGACACATGGCCCTAGCGCTCAAGTGCCATCTGGCTTTACGACACTGAATAAATTTAAATAATCCAAATTTACAACTCTGAGGATCAAAGGCGATGAATGACTGAGGTTTAGCGTCTCGCTGTGTGCCCTGCAAGAATATCACTCTAGCAACTCTTGTCCCCTGTCTCCTACATGATCAGTTTTTCACTCTTCCATCAGCATAAAAACATGCTACTCTTCTCCCATCTTTGAAAAAAATTGCCCTATCCCCCTTCTTTGCTCCCTTTTCCAGGTAGAGTTGCTTACCAAAGTCGGCCATACTTGTCTTCTCTCATTTCTCTTTCCCTGTTTTCTCTCTCTCTTTCTAATTTTTAGTTTGGCCTGTGCTGGGTCTCTATTGCTGCGTGTGGTCTTTCACGCAGTAATACAGTCTTGTGGCACGCAGGGGGCTACTCTCTAGTTGCAGCGTGCCCGCTCTAGGCATGTGGGCTTCAGTAGCTGCGGCTCGCAGGCTCTAGAGCTCAGTCTCAGCAGTTGTGATCCGCAGGCTTAGCGGCCCCAAGGCATGTGGGATCTTCCTGGACCAGTGAGCAAACCTATGTCCTCTGCATTGGCAGCTGGATTCTTGAGCACTGGACCACTAGGGAAGCCCTCCCTGTCCCATTCTGTCTTAAACCAACCCTAATTAGACTTCCTCTCCAGCAGCCCCCAGCAAAACATTCTTATCACTAATGTCTTCCGTGTTGTAAAATTCAGTGGTCAGTTCTCATTCCTTCTGTTACTTAACCTATCAGCAGCATTGGACATAGTTATTTATTCCCTCCTCCTTGATCTTTTTTCACTTGTCTTTTGGGTCATCTTACTCATGTTTTCCACTTCCTACCTCACCAGTAGCTCCTTCTTAGTTTCTTTTGGTTCTCTCTCTCTCCCCCTTGGAATGGCCTCAGGCCTAGTACTTTCTCTTCTCTTCTCTTCTAGCTACACTCCTTGGTGATCTTATTTTCAATATCATTTCTAAGCTAATGACTCCCACATGTTTATCTTCAGCTCAGATTCCTCTGCAAACCTTTTGACATCTCCCCTTGGACATCTAATAGACTGCTTAAATTCAACATCACCATGTGAACTGCTCTTCTTCCAATCTACTCCACCCACAGATTTTCCCAGTTCAGCTGACAGGAATCTCATCCTTCAATTGCTCAAGCAAAAACCTTGGAATCAACCTGGATGCCTCCCTTCCTCTTCACATTTATCCATCAGGCACTGCTGTTGGCTCCACCTGAATATGATATCAAGAATTCAACCATGCTCCCCTTCTAGTGCTAACATCTTGGTCCAGGTCTCCATCATCTCTCACTTGAATTATTAAATGGCCTCTCATCCAGTCTCCCTGATAATTCAGTTCAGTTCAGTTGCTCAGTCATGTTCAACTCTTTGCAACCCCATGGACTGCACACACCAGGCCTCCCTGTCCATCACCAACTCCCGGAGCTTACTCAAACTCATGTCCATCACATTGGTGATGCCATCCAATGATCTCATCTTCTGTCATCCCCTTCTCCTCCTGCCCTCCGTCTTTCCCAGTATCAGGGTCTTTTCCAATAAGTCAGTTCTTTGCATCAGGTGGAAAAGTACTGGAGTTTCAGCTTCAGCATCAGTCCTTCCAATGAATATTCAGGACTGATTTCCTTTAGGATTGACTGGTTGGATCTCCTTGCTGTCCAAGGGACTATCAAAAGTCTTCTCCAAACCACAGTTCAAAAGCATCAGTTCCTCGGTGTTCAGTTTTCTTTATAGTCCAACTCTTACATCCATACATGACCACTGGAAAAACCATAGATTTGACTAGATGGACTTTGTTGGCAAAGTAATGTCTCTGCTTTTTAATATGCTGTCTAGGTTGGTCATAACTTTTCTTTCAAGGAGCAAACATCTTTTAATTCCATGGCTGCAATCACCATCTGCAGTGATTTTGGAGCCCAAGAAAATTAAGTCTCTCATTGTTTTCATTGTTTCCCCATCTATTTGCCATGAACTGATGGGACCAGATGCCATGAACTTCGTTTTCTGAATGTTAGTTTTAAGCCAACTTTTTCACTCTCGTCTTTCACTTTCATCAAGAGGCTCTTTAGTTCTTCTTCACTTTCTGCCATAAGGGTGGTGTCATCTGCATATCTGAGGTTATTGATATTTCTCCCGGCAATCTTGATTCCAGCTTATGTTTCATCCAACCCAGCATTTCTCATGATGTACTCTGCATATCAGTTAAATAAGCAGGGTGATGATATACAGCCTTGAGTACTCCTTGCCCAATTTGGAACCAGTCTGTTGTTCCATGTCCAGTTCTAACTGTTGCTTCCTGACCTGCATACAGATTTCTCAGGAGGCAGGTCAGGTGGTCTGGTATTCCCATCTCTTTCAGAATTTTCCACGGTTTGTTGTGATCCACACAGTCAGAGTCTTTGGCATAGTCAACAAAGCAGAAATAGATGTTTTTCTGGAATTCTCTTGCTCTTTTGATGATCCAACAGATGTTGGCAATTTGATCTCTGGTTCCTCTGCCTTTTCTAAATCCAGCTTGAACATCTGGAATTTCACAGTTCATGTGCTATTGAAGCATGGCTTGGAGAATTTTGAGCATTACTTTACTAGCATGTGAGATGAGTGCAATTGTGCGGTAGTTTGAGCATTCTTTGGAATTGCCTTTCTTTGGGATTGGAATGAAAACTGACCTTTTCCAGTCCTGTGGCCACTGCTGAGTTTTCCAAATTTGCTGGCATATTGAGTGCAGCACTTTCACAGAATCATCTTTCAGGATTTGAAATAGCTCAACTGGAATTCCATCACCTACACTAGCTTTGTTCATAATGATGCTTACTAAGGCCCACTTGACTTCACACTCCAGGATGTCTGGCTCTAGGTGAGTGATCACATCATCATGGTTATCTGGGTCATGAAGATCTTTTTTGAATAGTTCTTCTGTTATTCTTGCCACCTCTTCTTAATATCTTCTGCTTCTGTTAGGTCCACACCATTTCTGTCCTTTATTGAGCCCATCTTTGCATGAAATTTTCCCTTGGTATCTCTAACTTTCTTGAAGAGATCTCTAGTCTTTCCCATTCTATTGTTTTCCTCTATTTCTTTGCATTGATCACTGAGGAAGGCTTTCTTATCTCTCCTTGCTATTATTTGGAACTCTGCATTCAAATGGATATATCTTTCCTTTTCTCCTTTGCCTTTGGCTTCTTTTCTTTTCACAGCTATTTGTAAGGCCTCCTTAGACAACTATTTTGCCTTTTTGCATTTTTTTTCTTGGGGATGGTCTTGATCACTGTCTTCTGTACAATGTCATGAACCTCCATCCATAGTTCTTCAGGCACTCTGTCTATTAGATCTAATTCCTTGAATCATTTGTCACTTCCAGTATAATTGTAAGGGATTTAATTTAGGTCATACCTGAATGGTCTAGTGGTTTTCCCTACTTTCTTCAAGTTAAGTCTGAATTTGGCAATAATGAGCTCATGACTAGAGCCACAGTCAGCTCCTGGTCTTGTTTTTGCTGACTGTATAGAGCTTCTCCATCTTTGGCTGCAAAGAATATAGTCAATCTGATTTTGGTGCTGTTCATCTGGTGATGTCCATGTGTAGAGTCTTCTCTTGTGTTATTGGAAGAGGGTGTTTACTATGACCAGTGCATTCTCTTGGCAAAACTCTATTAGCCTTTGCCCTCTTCATTCTGTACTCCAAGGCCAAATCTGCCTGTTACTACCTGTTCTCTATCTTTTCCCTCTTCTGCCCATGTATTCTCAAAACAAAATCAGAGTACAGATATATTGAAATACATTACAGATATAATGTATCTGTAATTCCTTCACCCCACCCCACCCTCAAGCTTCTGATAGCCAATATTCTACTCTCTTGTTTGTTTGAGTTCAGCTTTTTTAGACTTCACATATAAGTTAAATCATATAGTATTTGTCTTTATCTGATTTATCTTTGACTTAGCATAATGCCTTAGGATGCATTCACAGTGTTGAAAATGGCAGAATGTCCTTCTTTCTCATGGGTGAATAATATTCTATTGTATATATGTACCACATCATCTTCATCCATTCATTCACTGGTGAACTCTTGGGTTGTTCCTACCAGTGGGTTGTTTCTATCTTGGCTGTTCTGAGTAAGCTGCAATAAACAAGAGAGTGCAGCTATACTTTTCGATACCCTGTTTTCATTTCCTTTGAGTATATGACCAGAATTGGGATTTCTGAGTCATATGATAGCTCTATACTGTTTTCCACTGTGGTTTTACCAATTTACTTTCCCACCAACAGCGAACAAGTTTTCTTCTTTCTCTACAGTCTTGCCAGCACCTGTTATCTGTTGTATTTTTTATAATAGACATTCTAACAGGTGTGGGTGATAGCTCATTGTGGTTTTGATTTGCATTTTCCAGAAGATTAGTGATGTTGAACACCTTTTCATGTACCTGTTGGCCAGTTGTATATCTTGGAAAAATGTCTGTTCAGTTTTTCTGCCCATTTTTTCATTGGATTGTTTTTTGTGTTCTGTTTGTCTTTTGTTATTAAGTTGTATGAGTTATTTTTATGTTTTGGATATTAACCCCTTATCTGATATATGCTCTTCAAATGTTTTCTCCCATTCTGTATGTTATTTTTTCATTTTGCTTATTTCACTGTGCAGAAGCTTTTTAGTTTGATGTAGCTCTGCTTGTTGACAGCCAAAGCAAACCTGAGAAAGAACAGCAAAGCCAGAGACATTATACTTCCTGACTTCAAACTATACTACAGATTTCATAATTAAAACAGTGCACATGCTTAGTTACTCAGTCATGTCTGATTCTTTGCAGTCTCATGGACTGTAGCCCGCCAGGCTCCTCTGTCTTTGGGATTCTCCAGGCAAGAATACTGAAGTGGGTAGCCATTCCCTTCTCTAGGGGATCTTCCCAACTCAGGGACTGAACCCATGTCTTCTGCATTGCAGGTGGATTCTTTACCATCTGAGCCACCAGGGAAACCCAATTAAAACAGTATAGTATTGGCATAAAAATAGACACATAGACCAGTGGAACCCTAAACAATAAATAAACCTCTACATATAACGTCAACTAATATATGACAAGGATTCAAGAATACTCAATAGAGGAAGGATAGCATCATCAATAAATGGTGTTAAGAAAACTGGATAACCACAAACAGGAAATGAAACTAGGGCACGATCCAACACCACTCACAAAAATTAACTTGAAATGGATTAAAGACTTCAACATAGCATCTGAACCATAAAATTCCAAGAAGAAAACGGGGAAAGCTCCTTGACATTGATCTTGGCAATGATTTTCTGAATATGACACTGAAAGCACAAACACCAAAAGCAAAAATCAGCAGGTAGACTGAAAAGCTTGTTCAGAGCAAGAGAATAAGCCTTTAAAAATTTTTTTCGGGAGCTGTACTGGGTCTTCATTGCTTTGTGTGGGCTTTCTCTAGTTACAGCAAGTGGGGGCTACTCTCTAGTTGTGGTATGACGGCTTCTCATTGCAGTGGCTTCTCTTATTGCAGAGCATGGGCTCTAGAGCGCATGGGCTTCAGTTGTTAAAGCTTGCAGGCTCTAGAGTAGGGGCTGAGTAGTGTGGCTCATGGGCTCAGCTGCTCCATGGCATGTGGAATCCACCCGAGCCAGGGATCAAACCTGTGTCCCCCACATTGACAGGCAGACTCAACTGCTGGACCACCAGGGAAGTCCTGAGGATAAGTGTCTTAAAAGTGAATTCATTCATCTTCCATCCAGGTAATTTCACACTCAAATCCTCCCCACCCTCCAGAGCAGGATCCATGTCCAAGAGCAGCAGCAGCACATCCATAAACCTTCACAATATGTAGGCTCGGTTGCCTTTTGATTTGAGGACATAGAGCAGGAAATCTGCAGACTCAGTTCCCTGAGGCCTGATTGGAGTCAGTCATAAGAGCAGATACAGATGACTGAGCACCAGGTCCCAGTGACAGAGGCGCCCACGTGTTCTTCAGTAGGTGTATCTGCCAAATGCCCTCGAAAGCATGAGGTTCAGAGCAGGGCACCTTCTCCAGGGCCTGAGAGTGATGATGGAACAATCACCAGGTGCAGGACAAGGCTGCTCCTTGGCCATTCCTCCTTCCCAGTCTGTACAGCTGGCAGAAAGATCATTCCCTTCCCTCTGCTCTGGATAAACTGCCTAAAGATGGACATGGTAGTATCTCACGGGAGCTCTGAGCCTTTGGAAAAATCCCTTCTCTTTGAGGATCATGAAGAGTGCTGGTGCTTCGAACAAACTCTGGTAACCAGTGGTGGGGGGCAATCCAGGGGTGGGGAAGTGGGAGGTACAAACGACTGACTGTGAGATAGGCTCAAGGATGCGTTGTACAACATAGAGCAGGACAGGTGCAGGACAATACCGGTATATATAGCAATATTTTGTGATAACTGCAAATGGAGAGCAACTTTTTAAACTGTATGAAATTTAAACAATTTTTAAAGAGTGCTGGTGCTTTGGTTTCATATTAGTGTGTTGCCTCTCACCTACCCTTCTCCATTTTTCTTTATGATGCTGAGGCTGGGAGCCTGCAAACTTCCCTTCTGCTCTGCCAGTTGGTTCTCTTGATGGCAAGTTCTGTCCACAGGGGGCGCTAGAGGGCAGAGGCCGCTCCTTCCAGCCTGCCTCCTGCTGGGGTCAATCACCCAGACTTGCTTCTGCAACGCAGGGGTGAGTGTTCCTCCTGTTGCCGTTGTTGTTTAGTCCCTAAGACATGTCTGGCTTTTTTCCGACCCCATGGAATGTAGCCCGCCAGGCTCCTCTATCCATGGGATTTCCCAGGCAAGAATATTGGAGTGGGTTGCCATTTCCTTCTCCAGGGGATCTTCCCCATCCAGAGCCTGAACCTGCATCTGTCTCCTGCATTGCAGGTGGATTCTTTACCACTGAGCCACCACAGAATTTGGGTTGCATTTTCCTAACACTCACAGGTAATTGTGTCTACCTCAGGTAACTCAGCACCAGCACTAGCCAGCACTCCCTGCTCAGAGAACTGTGTTGCAGCTCCACAGGGTCCCTTTTCTGAGGTTCTTTTAAACTTTTATTTATCTATTTATTGAGCTGCACTGGGTCTTAGTTGCTGCATTACTCTTCATTGCAGCATCTGGGCTCTACTTCCCTGACCAGGGGTCAAACCTGGGCCCCCTTCACTGGGAGCATGGAGTTTTAGCCACTGAACCACTAAGGAAGTCCCACCTCCTCTGATTTTTTAGGTTTTAATAATTACAGCATCTTCCTTTTGTTCCCTCCACTCTAGAGGTCCACTCTTGTAATTGCTTCCTGGAATTGCTACCTCTGTAATTTCTTAGGGTTTTTCTTTTCTAATTACCTAGTTAACCATTCTTTGTGTCAAATGCAGTCTTCACATATCTGAGGTGTTGTTATGGATTGAATGTGTCCCTCCACCTCCTCAAATTCACATACTGAAATCCTAATTTCCAACATGATGGAATTAGGTGGTGGGCTCTTTGGAAGATGCTTAAGGTCAGGTCATGAGGGTTGAGTCCTCATCTATGGGATTAGTGCCCTTATAAAGGAGACCCACAGGGCTCCTTAACCCCTTCTGCCAGGAAACAAGCTCTCAGGAGACATGGATCTGCCAGCACCTTAACTTTGGCCTTCCCAGCCTCCAGAACTGTGAGCAGTAAGTATTCGTTTTTCAAGCCACCCAGTCTGTGGCATTCTGTTATAGCAGTCCAGCTGGCTTCTGTCTCCCATCCGGGCCCTGACTGGTGTGGGTTTAAATCTCAGCCTAACTCTTCCTAGCTGTGAGGTTCTGTTAGTTGACTTAAGTTATGCTGTGGTAACAAAATAACCCAAACTGCAGTGGCTGACAACAGAGGTTGGTTTGTACTCAGGCCTAGGCTGGTCATTCTTGGTCATAGCCCTGGGATCCAGGCTGACGGAACAGCCCCCATCAGAGACGTTGCCATTTGTGCAGCAGAGCAATAAAGGAAGGTAATGGGATCAAGAGAGACTTTGACTTGAATGTTGCATGTGCCATTTCTCCCTGCATTACATTGGCTAAAGCAGGTCACATGGACAAATCCAACATCAGTGGGGTCAAAAATGCTACCTTCCATAAGGAGGGGCTCTATAAGGGAGGAGTTCAAATATTTTAAACAATAATACATCCAACAGTGAGCATCCCCAGGTGGTAGGTTGGGCTGGTCTAGGAGCACTGAGTACTGTGGGGTTTGTGTGCGTGTGTGTGTGAATTAAAGAGCCCGTCTTTCAGGCACTCTCCTCTGGAAGCTGGCTTCTGTAGTGGCCCTCCCCCAGGGGTGACACTGAAGAGAGACAGCCTCCCATGCTGAGAAACGCCCCGGGAATCTAGTAGCAGCAGCAGCAGTTAACGCTGCATGCCTCAACTCTTACTGAGAATTTCGACATGGTGCTGGACCGAGAGTCCAGTGGGGGCCACCGCGAGCAGCCAGCCCTCCCCTAAGCACACACACAGAGGCAGGCAACAGTGGCCTGCTCCCCACAGGTGGCAGCAAGGATGCCCCAGGGCTCCCAATGGAGTCAAAAACCCACCTCCGGGATTTTGAGTTGATCAGAATATGGGAAACCAGGAAGTGGGGGACTTCATAAGCAAACTTGGAATCATTCAATTTGAATTTTAAAAAGAATTCTGACTTTATTTGTAAATCCAGCTATTAGTTATTTGTTCTGGTTTATCTTTCACATTGAAATTGGATTTTTTTTCTGAGCACATAAATAACATGATGACTTTTAATAATTGGAACTATTCATATAAATATATGGACCAAAAAAAGTCACCTAAAACCTCATACTCTAAGCTAACCACAATTAATGCTGGTGATTAGTTTTCTTGTACATCTTTACACATTCATATACACACAGGTACCTGTAAATTTTCATAAATGAGAAGGTATTATTAATTTTTTAAATTATCAACCAGTTTCACTGCCATCCCCCAACCCATCCACGCCCCACCGGTGATCCTTGTTCCCCTTCTGGTAGATGGCCTTCCTCTCCCCCACACCCATACAATCCTGTACAGTTTGTTATCTGTGGCCGTGCTCTACTGGTCTTTGTTTTAGAAAATGAGATCACCCATTTCCTTGCATCTTCTGTCTGTCAGCAGTACTCTTGGAAATCCCTGTGGGTCACTGGGAAGGGCTCCAGCTCCTCGTAAATGACTGCTTACTCTTCTATGGCAAATTGTGTTAAGCTGGAATTTCTCCACCTACTTTTTCCAAAGACGTGGATCCTTGCAGAGGCAGAGGAATTCGGAAGACAGCATGGTACAGGGGGAGCCCAGGAATTGTGGGGACCTGAGGACTAGTTTTCTTAGTTCCAGGTGAGGCTAGACTAAGAAGATTATGGGCAAAGAGCCTTTTAGGTAATGATAGTGTCGATGTTGCTGCTGACAGCAATGGCCGTCATTTGCTTTTATTGATTTTGACTTTCTTACTGATTTTATTGGTTTTTTTCTAAGCTTATTTTTTCAGTAATGAATGTCTTTCATGTTCCAAAACATATACAGGGCACACGGTGAAAAACCCCCTTCCAGCTCCTGTCTCTTAGTCATCCAGTTCCTCACCCCATCAAAGACCACAGTTGCTGGTTTCTTCTATAGGTACTTTACAAATTAGAAATAATTTTGATTTTCTTTATTCCATCTACTCCTCCACCACGCAAAGCAGTAGGACAAACCCCATCCAGTGTTACAGATGAGGAAGACAAGGCCAAGATTCAGAGACAGAACACTACCCAGCCCAGGATCCCTGCGGGTCAGACCCCAGGTCTACTCGGCTGGCTGTCTGCAGGTTGAGTGAGCTCTCCCCATGGCTCAGTGAAAGGGAGCCGATCAGAAACCCTTCTCTAGAGCAAAATGTATCACTGTAGCAAGCCTGGATTTTTCTACCTGGAGGCTTTTTTCCCCCTTAACACAGAGAGCTGACTCCCTGAGCAGCGGGATGTGGCCGAGCCAAGGACTGTCCGCCTACGTCCTTGCAGCTGGAGCTCCTGGGAAGGCCCGTGCTTGTGCAGCTGGGCCTCTGCGCCTTCACTCTCTCTGCCCAGGAACCTACCCCCAGGGCTTCAGGACAGAGGCTGCCTGTTCCTGCTTCTGTTTTGCTATCTCAGCCGGCAAGCCTCTCCTGCTGCCCCTTGATAAAAATCCCCTGATGCTCAGTTGAGAAAGAGCACCTGGGTGCTCCTGGGCATCATCCACCTGGTCCTTTCAACAAGCTCGTGAGACAGGCCAGAGGAAGTGGAGTGCGGCTCAGAGACGCCAAGTGACTTGACCGAGATGCCGCAGCATCCACATGGCCCCACTGGGACTTCAACTAAGGCTTTCTCCAGCCAGTGCTCATACCTGGTCTGCCGTACCAGGCCACCTCCTGGATGGCCCATGCCCTTGGCTTCTGCCTCCAGTGCACAAGCAGGATTATGCAGAGGTCTTAGGCATGGGGATCAGCAGACAGGCCTTGGGGCCTGGCTTTGCACTTGACAACTCTACCATTTAGGGCATGTTCCTAATTGCTTTAAATTCTGCGCAGCTGAGAAGTAGAGATGCTAAGATTTCACTCCTAAGGCCATGAGAGGTCACAGCACAAAACAAGAACATGAGGCCATGCACACTGCACGCTCGTCTCAGGACTGCACTGGATGTAAGGAGTAAAGGCTGTTGATGATGATTTTAAAACTCACTTATTGGGGAGTTCTGTGACACTCCAGTGGCTAGGACTCCACCCTCCCACTGCAGGGTGGCACAGGTTCAATGCCCACCAAGATCCCACAAGCCACACATCATGGCCAGAAATAAAAAAAAATCAAGCAAACAAAAAAACCCTTCCTCATTAGATCCAGTTCTCCTCCCTTGCTCTCAGCCAACAGGTCTAGACTCCCCAGTCTTTGAGTGTGGGGCACTGTTCTGCACAGAATGGTCGAAATTTTGAGCTGGGCCTTGCAGGATGACTAGTCAGACAAGCAAGGGAGAGGTTGCCAAGACCGGTAGGTGTGAGAATGCTGGGTTTTCCAAAAATGATGGCTCTTCCATGTGTCTGGACCTTGCAGGTGGCCTGAGGGGATGCAAAGAGAGATAAGCCTAAAGAGGTAAAGAGGGACCAATGCAGCGAGGAATGGATAATGAAACCGGCTTGGAGGGTCCATGATGGGGGTCAAACCAGACCTCTACATCTGAGGCTATTTTAAGCAGGATGGAAAAAAACCCCAGAACTTTCTGGGTGTTTCCAGCTACCCCACAACTGATTAGCAGCAAGAACAATATTTTTGTTGTTGGGTGAACTCATCTGTTTCTCTTCCCAGTTGTAAGTTCCTTATAGATAATTCTGTTTTCCCTAGATTTACCCATCTACCCTTCCCATTGCTAGGGTGATTTCAAATGAAGATGATCTTTTCTGAATTTGAAAGTAGAAACACTTAGGAACATGCAATTGTAAAGTCAGAAAGGTTTTGATTATTGGTATGAAAGAAGGATTAGATTAGAATAAGAAAAAACAAAACAGATAGCTGCCTCTTAGCTTGGCCTGTCCACAACACAGCAAAACAGATCAATAACTTTCTTACTAAAACCAGGGGAGAAAAATTCTCTAAAGTTTATAATGAACAAGAAGTGGTACAGGGACTTCCCTGATGGTCCAAGTGGTTAATAAGAGTCCATGCTTCCAATGCATGGGACATGGTTTTAATCCCTGATAGGGCTTCCCTGGTGGCTCAGATGGTAAAGAATCTGCCTGCAAGGCAGGAGAGCCAGGTTTGATTTCTGGGTCAGGAAGATCCCCTGGAGAAGGGAACAGCTACCCACTCCAGTATTCTTGCCTGGAGAATTCCATGGACAGAGGAACCTGGCAGGCTATAGTCCATGGGGTCGCAAAGAATCGGACACGACTGAACGACTAACACTCAGTTTCTCAGGGAATTAAGATCCACATGCTGCGTGGTGTGGCCAAAACAAGAGATGGTACACAGAAAAGAATAACATGATACCTGTAGTTTCTAATTGTATGTTTATGACGTGCACCAGCACTTACTTTGACAGGCCATCTTCATTTTATTTTTACGGACATAAACATATTTCTAAGCATAACCTAGTTTCCCCAGGCCTTGCCAAACTGTGTGGGTAGTCTTGGGGTTACACTCAATAGTGATAACTTAATTTTTTAAGTTTATGCCAGTAATAAGCAAAATAATGCACCCCTTCCCCCCAACCCAGATGTTCACATCCTAATCACCAGATACTGTGAATGTTAGTCACATGGCAAAGGGGAATTAAGGATGCTAATTAGTTCACTTTAGGATAAGGAGCTAATCCAGGCAGGCCCAGTGTAATTAGGAGGTTCAGATAAGAGGGAGACATGAGAGTCAGTTGAAGGAGTAGATGTGACAATGGAAGCAGAGCCCTGAGTGATGTGGCCACAAGCCAAGGAATGTGGGCAGCCTATAGAAGATGGAAAAGGCAAGGGAAACAGATTCTCCCTTGGCACCTGCAGAGAGAAACACAGCCCTGCCAACACCATGATTTGAGATCCGTGAGACCCTTGGACCTCCAGAACTGTAAGATATAAATCTGTGTTGTTTTAAGCTGCTAATCTTGTGGGGATCTGTTGCAGCTGAAATGGGAAACTAATCTAATACCTTTGCTTGCTGACCCAGAGGCTGAGCCCTCTCCACCCACCCCAAGTCTCACTGTTTATTCTGGACAGGCATCCCTGGCTGACTCATGAGAACTCGTAAACACGGCCCCCACATTCTTCCACTCCAGTCCTTTGGTGACATGTGATGTCTCTGTTACCTTTGGGCCATGCTCTCCACCGCTGCAGGTGTCCGCTGAGAGCACCCAGGCCCATCGCCAGGGATCCCTGCAGCACACACAGGGCATCAGGTGCTTACACTTCCAAAGCGACACTCTGTTCCTGCTGCCCTCAGCCCTTCAAAGCCCCTTCAAGCTGACCATGAAGGAGCTGAGAGAATCCTCCTTACCACAGTCCAACTTTTCCACCCAGGCATCTGGTCTCAAGGAGTGTAGCCCATGTCCCTTTGCGATACGGTTCGCTGGAAGCCCCAGGCTCTCAGGGGGTGGTCTCCGGGGAAGGGCCAGGATCTAGAGCATCCCACCTCAGCCATCTGTCCCATCATGGCCCTCCCAAGGCTGTTGCTGCCACCTGCCCGGTTCCTTCAGCCGAATCTCCTCCCCCTACACACAGACCTTCCGCACACACGACCACTCTTGACAGACGTACCCAGGTGTATATTCATTCCTGCTAAGGCCACAGAGATCCCCTTCTGTGACCACAGAAGAGTCCCAGTTTTATTTCCCCACCTGCACCCTAACTCCTGCTTCTACAATCCTGAGGTCCTCCACACTGAACTGGGCCACCACAGTGGTTTTTCAGGACCTGCCAGCAGGGTAGAGCCACCGCGAAGCTTTACTTCCAGGAGCACGGGGACCCAATTGTCCCTTTTCCACCTGCAGCAGCTGGGACACCCAGCAGAGAGGCCAGCTGTGTGCCCTCACAGACTCACCTGCCAAGGCAGCCTCTCTGGGAGTGAGATGCGGACGTGGCAGCAAGTAAACACTACTGCGAACAGAGCTTGCCCTCACCCCCTGATGGCCAGCGAGAGTGGGCAGGGGTGACCCCTGCTGTCCCAACCCCAGCCTCTCTGGAGGACCCCAGGTGGCCGCCTCCAGCTGACAAAGCAATGTGGGAAAGGAGGGAGAGGAAGGGCTTTCCTGCAAGCTGGGCCAGGACCCACCAATCAGACCCTGTCTCGGCAGCTGAGTCCCTCGTGGAGCTTATTTGCATAATTTGGTTCAATATTTACCGAGCCAACCTCATTTTCTGGGCTGTCTCCACGGCCGACAGCTGGGAAGGCTGCAATTACGGCATTACAGGCGCACAGGGAAGCCGCCGTGAGCGCACACCGAGACGCAGCTTCCAAACAAACGCGGCCCCGGGGAGCCCCCGCCGCGGCTACCCCACATCTCTGCAGCTGGAGCTCTGCCTGGGCCGCATCTGCAAGCCTGCTCCACCCAGACATAGCCGACAACCACAGCGACGCTGGCCACGGCGACAACAACTGTTACTTTTTATGAAGCTAATCCTAAGAGCTGACCGCGGCTGGGGCTTAGGTGCAGGCACTGGGCTAGAGTCCCTCCGTGGAATTTCTCACTTAATCCTCACTGCCACCCTGGGAGGCAATGAATCTGTGAGGACTGTTTCAGGCCACCGTTCAGACAACATGAGACTTTGTTAGCCCAGGGGGAGCCCCGGCTTCAGACATAGCTGGGTTCAAGATGAAGAAGGCATCATCAAAACTCTTTTTCTCCAAGGAACTGCTAACGTCACTCAAGGAGGCTCCCCACTGCGCAACTCCAGACCTACCATTACCCAGTCTAGTGCGCTGGAAGTCTGAGCGCAGCTGCCAGAGTCCCTGGGACTCACTCGGATTGGACAGGCAGGGAAATTTACTTTTCAAGGGAAGCCTTCTGTGGTCCAGAGTGGAGCAAAGAGAGGACAGGGAAGGATCCAGGGCAGACAGGCAAAGCACCGGCATATTGGTCCACAACTCACTGAACCTGCCCTGGAATGCAGGTTCCTTTAGGGCAGGGACCCATCGTATTTACTCCCCATCACCTAGAAGTGTCTCTAGACATGGGAGACTCTCAGTAAATATCAACGGATTGAGGTTGATTCCTGTTTCTTGAGGGACTGGAACATATTTGAGGTTAGGACAGCCATTGTGTGGATAAAAATAGCCATTCAAGTTGGACTGCCATGATTAGATGAGAAAATATAAGCAAACATGCCTAAAAATACAACACATAGGGGCTCCATAAAAGAGTGTAGACTTCATAGACTCATATCCATTTTCCAGTTGTACTCGGCCATGGTAATCTGACTCAGATGGACAATGATTTCCTATAGGCTACTTGTGTCTCCTGATACAATAGTTTTAAAAAATAATAGCACTAGGGTTGGGGGGAAGAGAGAAGCAGGTGATGGAAATTAAGAGGCAAACACTTTCAGTTACTAAATAAGTGAGTCACAGGAGATGAAATGTGGGAATATAGTCAATAATCATGTGCTAATATTTTTGTATGGTGGCAGATGGCGACAAAGATTTATCGTGACCATTTTGAAATGTACAGAAATATCAGATCACTGTGTTGTGTGCCAGGGACTAACATACTGTTGTAGGTCAACGATACTTCAAAAACAACAAATAAACTCATAGGAAAAGTGATCAGATTCATTGTCACCAGAGGTGGAGGTTGGGGTGGGGGAATTGGATGGAGGCAGTCAAAATGTACAGACTTCCATCTATAAGATATGTAAGTACTGTGATATAATGAACAGCATGATAAATATAATTAACACTGCTGTACATTATATATGAAAGTTGTTAAGATAGTAAATCCTAATAGTTCTCACCACAAAGAAAAAGATTTTTTGTCTTTAATTTTATATCTATATGAGATGGTGTTCACTAAACTTGTTGTGATAATCATTTTATAATGTATATAAGCCAAATCATCATTATGCTATACACCTTAAACTTGTAAGGGCTATATGTCACTTATGTCAATAAACTGAAAGAAAAATAATAGCAAGTCATTTTTAGCATGCTTTGCCAATTACAATGCACCTTTACAATGGACTTCCCTGGTGGCTCAGATGGTAAAGCATCTGTCTACAATGCAGGGGACATGGATTCCATCCCTGGGTCAGGAAGATCCACTGGAGAAGGAAATGGCAATCCACTCCAGTACTGTTGCCTGGAAAATCCCATGGACAGAGGAGCCTGGTAGGCTACAGTCCATGGGGTCCCAAAGAGTTGGACACGACTGAGCGACTTCACTTTCACTTTACAATAATGATCTCATTTGATTCTCTCTACACATTCATGTTTAGATCCTGATGAAGGTGAAAGAGGAGAGTGAAAAAGCTGGTTTAAAACTCAATATTCAAAAAACTTAGCTCATGGCATCTGGTCCCATCACTTCATGGCAAATAGAAGGGGGAAAAGTGGAAGCAGTGACAGACTATTTTCTTGGGCTCAAAAGTCACTGTGGACAGTGACTGCATCCATGAAATTAAAAGACGTTTGATCCTTGGAAGGAAAGCTATGGCAAACCTAGACAGCATATTTAAAAGCAAAGACATCACTTTGCTAACAAAGGTCTGTCTTGTCAAAGCTATGGTTTTTCCAGTAGTCATACATAGATGTTAGAGTTGGACCACGAAGAAGGCTGAGCACCGAAGAACTGATGCTTTCAAATTGTGGTGCTGGAGAAGGACTCTTGAGAGTCACTTGGACTGCAAAGAGATCAAACCAGTCAACACTAAAGTAAATCAACCCTGAATATTCATTGGAAGGACTGATGTTGAAGCTGAAACTCCAATACTTTAGCTACCTGATGCGAAGAGCCAACTCATTGGAAAAGACCCTGATGATGGGAAAGATTGAAGGCAAAAGGAGAAGAGGGTGGCAGAGAATGAGATGGTTAGATAGCAAAACCAACTCAATGGACATGAATTTGAGCAAACTCTGGGTGATAGTGAAGGACAAGGAAGCCTGGCTCGCTTAGTCCATGGGTTCACAAAGTCTGGACACAACTTAGTGACTGAACAATGACAAACAAAACCTCCATGTGAATTAGACGATACCACCTAATATTTTGTTGAGAGTTTATCCATGCCAGGCATTGTTCTGGATGCATGGTTCTAGATGGTGTGCTGGAGAAGGCAATGGCACCCCACTCCAGTACTCTTGCCTGGAGAGTCCCATGGACAGAGGAGCCTGGTAGGCTGCAGTCCATGGGGTCACACAGAGTCGGACATGACTGAAGCGACTTAGCAGCAGCAGGAGCAGATGGTGTGCATTTGTTCATTCCCTTCATCTTCACAAGAGCCCTCTAAAGTGGATGTTATTCTCCCCACATCACAGATGAGGAAAGTGAGGCACAGAGGGGTTAAGTAACATGATAATGGTCACACAGCTGATAAACAGCAGATACTCCAATCATCTGCCTTTGGCCTACCGTATTTAACCACTAAGCAAGATGCTGTTTTAGTGAATTCCATGAGAAAACTGGACCTGAAATAATGCAGTGGCCTCACAAGCAGTAAGTAGCCAAGCTTTGGAAGCGAGTGCAAGTAATCTGCACGTTTCCCACTTCCCGACCAGTAAAGCTCAGTCTCTTTCCTTCCATAGTACAAAGGTGGGTGCTCAGAGCACCCCAGTTCTCAGGGGGCAGCCACTATGGGACTCCGGACCCAGAACAGACAGCCAGCAGGCACCTGGGAGGTCCGTGAGCTGGCTGAGTGTGTGGGCAGGAGAACAGGGATCCCCTACTTAATTCCTTTTTGCTTCACGCCAGACCTCAGGGCCAGGGAGGCCGGGTGCCGGGTGGGTCAGAGAGAGAGGGGTGTGCTTGCTGGGCGCACCTGGAGCCAAGCCTGAAGCAGCTCTGGGTGCCCCGATAAGGCACCCACCCCCACACACACCGGAGAGCACCAGGAACCATCTGAGAGGCAAATCACAACAAGCATCTCACCGAGCTGGGCCTGGTGGGAGTTTTTTCCATTCACCAGCAGAGAAGAGACACTCACCAAGAAAACAGTGAGCTAGTCAGCGCGCCGCACTCTGAGCCTGCCCACACACACCTGGGACGGCGAGTGGCACCTGAAGGGCTTACGGCCACAAAGCCTCTGTGGGAACAGCAGGCAGGAGGGCCGCTGGGTCAAAAGTTTACATGGCAGAGTCCAAATCTCAGGGATGCTGAATGCAAGGTGGCATTGAGATCTGACCTTGGAGCCGTAAAAGGATATCAGTGGAAATCCGCCTAAAGCCAGTGATTTAATCATCCGTAATGTGCTAATGCCTCAGTTGTGAACAATGTACCGTGGCTGTGTACAATGTTAACATCAGGGAACACTGAAAGAAGGATAAACAGGAGCTCTCTGAGTTACCACTTTCCGAAAATTTAAAATTATTCCAAAGAAGTTTAGTCAAATTAAAAAAAAAAAAAAATTTTCTCCAGAGGGACTCTCAACCCCATTGCATGCTCTGCAGCCTAAATCATTTCTGCTTTTTGTGCCTCGGTTTCTTCATGTGGGCACACAAACTTGGGCATAATGATGGTCCCTTCCCTAGAGCATAAAGAGCCCTTAGTCTCATCCGGCCCTGTAAACATGGAGCAAACATGGGCCGTTATCATTATCCACACAGTCTGCCTTCACCCACAAACGACATTTCCAGGACTGCCCCCAGATTCCCGTTTGTGGAAGGACTTGCTGCCGAGTTGCAGAGAGCAGCCCTTCCCGGGGGCAGCCACACCTGCTGACCAAGTGATGTGGCAGGGGACTGTGGCTCAGAGGCCCAGGCACTTGTCAGACGTGGGACAGCTCTGCCCAGCAAGGCTGGCTCCAGGTCTCCCTGCGGACTGGTAGAGGCTTCATCAGGCTGCTTCGCAGTTGCCTCCCTCCTCTGCTGATCCCCAACAAATCTCTTGCCCCTGGAACTCCATTTCAGTGCTTGCTTCCTGGGAACCTTACCTGCGGCAGCTGGTCCTGGGAATGGTCCAAGAAAGCAGGTAGATAAATGGGGCTCGGGACTGCCTGAGTCCCCACTCTGCCGGCAAGGAAGAGCCCATCACTGGTGGAAGGAGAAGCATGGGCAGGCGCCAACATGAGGTGGCTATGGACTGATGAATGGGTCCTGTACTTGTGGGTGAAGTGTGCGGGCAGGCCATGAATGTAACAGGCATGTGAGACTGGGGGTGGGGTGGTGAGTAATTGTAACTTTAAAGATGACAGTATTAGGGCTTCCCTGATGGTCCAGGAGTTAAGAATCTGCAAGCCGATGCAGGAGACAGGGGTTCGTTCCCTAATCTGGGAAGATCCCACATGCCACGGAGCAACTAAGACTGTGTGGTGTGACTATTAAGCCTGTGCTCTAGAGCCAGGGAGCCACAATTACTGAGTCCCATGCGCTGCAACTGCTGAAGCCCGGGTGCCCCAGAGCCCGTGCTCTGCAGGAAGAGTAGCTACTGCAATGAGAAGCCTGCTCACCACAACAAGAGAAAGCCTGCCTACAGTAAGGAAGACCCAGCACAGCCAAAAATAAATAAGTAATACATTAAAAAAAAAAAGATGACAGTATTAAGCATCTATCATTAAGTAAAGGTTAGCCCAAAGGTTGGTTTGGGTTTTTCTGGAACTTCTTTTGGAAAACCTGAATGAACTTGTGGGCCCACCCAATACTATGGATTCCCCCACTGAAAGATAATGGACAGCTCAGGTCTCCTGGCAGCCAGTGGAAAGGCAGGAATGGAAGGGCTTCTGCAGTTGCACACAAGCCGAGGTGCATCTTCTATCCGGGAGACGTAATAGTCTGAGTGGCTGAAATTCAAAGGCAGTGCGCTGCTCCACCAGGGCAAGTCCAGTTAGGCCAGGGTGAAGTCCTGGGGTCCCAACCTTGGGGAGAGGGACACCTGCAGAGAGGCCCTGAATGTTTCAAGTCCCCAGACTCCACGGTACCCTCCGAGCCAGAAGCCTGGTCCAGCCCACCTGCTGCTGCTGCTGCTGCTAAGTCGCTTCAGTCGTGTCCGACTCTGTGCGACCCCATAGACGGCAGCCCACCAGGCTCCCCTGTCCCTGGGATTCTCCAGGCAAGAACACTGGAGTGGGTTGCCATTGCCTTCTCCAATGCATGAAAGTGAAAAGGGAAAGTGAAGCTGCTCAGTCGTGTCCGACTCTTAGTGACCCCATGGACTGCAGCCTAACAGGCTCCTCCATCCATGGGATTTTCCAGGCAAGAGTACTGGAGTGGGTTGCCATTGCCTTCTCTCCAGCCCACCTCCTCCACCCAAAACAGTACATTGGCTCCTTCCTACAAGGCAACACGTGCACCTCTATCCTTCTGGGGTTGCCTTGTGAAAACGATGCTCACATTCCTTTTACTAGTTTTTTTTCTCCCTCGTAACATCCAAAATCTTTTTCACAACAAGGCCGGATCTGAGGTTAATTCCTAAAGCCTTAGCTGGTGCATTGGCCTCCAGTGTTCTTGAACTTCTGGGCCTTGGAGCATTTGCTGGGTTTGGTGTGGCCGCATCGGTTCCCAGGGCCCTTGGGAGGACCAGGGAGTGGGAGGGGGCTGCCATCCAGGGGCACGAGGCATTACCTCGGGTGATGGCGAGGATGGCGCCCCTCACCAGCCTCTTCCTGGGGGCGCGGCTGCCCCCCGCGAGGGCGCCAGCCTTCAGTGTGGGCGCCTCTGCACACGCACAGCATCTGTTACAGTGGTTTGTCCTCCCGACCGGAAAGCCTCGTCTTCTGGATTATCTGCAACCGGGACAGTGGTGGCGAGTTGCTGCCACTCGTGAACAACCTCTAGCACAAGCTGGTTGAAGGTAGAGTTGGTTCCTCTGGGGCAGAAACTGTGTGGCTGGACGAGCTTTTTGGTTCTCCTTGGGCAAATGTCCACTCCCATGATGGCATCTCTTGCTCAGACAGGTCCCTAAAACATCCTTTAATTCGTTTTCAGCTTTCTCTTTTACATTTAGGTCTTAGTTGAAGGTGGCATCCCAGGTGGCGCTAGTGGTAAAGAACCTGACTGCCAATGTAGGAGACGTAAGAGACCTGGGTTTGATCCCTGGGTGGAGAAGATCCCCTGGAGGAGGGCATGGCAACCCCCTCCAGTATTCTTGCCTGGAGAATCCCATGGACAGAGGAGCCTGAGGGCTACAGTCCACGGGGTCACAAACAGTCTGACACGACTGAAGCAACTGAGCACCCACGCAGCTGAAGACAGGCACGCATGTGTGTGAGATGACTTTATTTTTGTCCAGATGGAAGCCAGTCTCCCAGCAGCGTTCACTAAAGACTCCATCCTCTGTGCACTGATTTTGGTGTCTTCCCTCGTGTGTCAAGCTCTCTCTCCTATGTTCCTAGGTCTGCTGCAGGATTTCTGGCTTTGTTCTGTTTGTCTACTTTCTCCTGAGTTACTTCTTAGGCTATGGCTTTGTAATACAGCTTATCACTGTTAAGTGAGGTCGGTGTAAATAATAATTATTATCATTACAGATGAGGGCACTTAGGCTCGGAATATTTGAGTGAGTTGGCCAAGATCACAGGACTAATTAGTGGCCAAATCAGGATTCAGACACACGTTTACTTCCCTGGTGGCTCAGCTGGTAAAGAAACTGCCTGCAAAGTGGGAGACCTGGGTTCGATCCCTCGGTTGGGAAAATCCCCTGGGGAAGGGAACAGCCACCACTCCAGTATTCTGGCCTGGAGAATTCCATGGCCTCTATAGCCCATGGGGTCACAAAGAGTCAGACATGACTGAGTGACTTTTATTCACTTGCATTATTTCAAAGACTGGGATCTTTTTACTCCACAAGGCTGTCCTCAGAGTTCCCAGGAAGCAGAAGGGGTTGGTTGGGATGGTGTTTTGACTACATTGATTTTATGCTCCCTACCTCAGAGAAGGTCATATTCCTTCCCAGAAGCAACTGACACTTCCTTTGGCTCCTGGAACCAGAGAGAAGCCACTTTATCTGCCATTGTCTTCCCTTGGGAGGACCCAGCAGGGCAAAGAGGACCAGTTCCAAGCTTGGGACCCAGAGAAAGCTTCCACGTTAGTGGGCAGTGGGCTTCCGGCTTCCTGTAGTGTGGCTGTAAGGAAGGGCTGAGAAGCCATATAATTATCTTTATTTCTTTGAAAACAGATCTGACCACAGCTGTCTCCTTTGCTAAAAACAAAATAAATAAATGACCCTCCCCCTCACCAGCCCCATTAAGAAAAAAACCAAAACCTACAGTGGTTCTCCAATGAAGCAATAGGGCGCAGACTTGTTTTTTCTTTTTGTGTTTCTTTTTAGAAAGATAAATAACTTAAAAGATAAAAAGATAATAACTCTACCTTTTTCCATAATAGAATCATCCAGATTCTATTATGTGCCTCGAACGTAAAACATCAAAGCATAGCTTTAGGGGCAACTGGTCTGTTCAGCCTTCTCCTTGTGTCTGGCATACAGTAGGTGCTGAGTAAATACTTATGGCTGCAGGGGCGTGTGGCTGGAGAATCCCCGTGGTTAAGAGAGGGCCATCAGCTCAGCTGGAAAGTGACGCACAGCCTGGGTCAGGGCCAGACGGCAGGGAGCAGAGGGCTTCAGGTGGTGTCACAGGTCAGCCCGGGATGTCTCCGTCACAGCACCCAGGAGAAGGCTGGAAGACCCTGTCTGTGTGTGGCTGGGTTTCAAAGGTGAACAGGCTGATTCTTCTAAAGGGAGGGTTTTCTCCACCCCCACCTCCCTCCATGTACTGACTGTAACATATATCTGAAAGAGAAATATAAAAACAAAAAACCCATCTGACTCCAAATCCTAAGAGCTTTCCCTGGGTTCCTCCCTCCGGGCGTGCCATAGGAGGGCAAGGTACAAGAGCATCTCAGATGACAACAAAACGTCTCCTCAACCCCAGTGCTCACATAGACAGAAAATCAGCATAAAGGGGGACACAAGGGTGGCCAGGAGACAGGTCCCCATCCTCCCTGGGCTATGTTCTAGTTATGTCACCTTCTCTGAGCCTCGGCTTCTCATCTACATGGCAGGATTAAATGAGTCAATGTAGATCAAGCCTAGTGCCCATGGTCCTGCAGGTTTAGTTCCCTTCTGTCCTTTCCCCTAAACAGAACCACAGCGTTCCTCAGGGCAACAGAGGACCACTAGGGGATGGCTTTTCTAGACCAGCATCTCCCCCAGCCTCCCTTGAGCTGGATTCCCCACAGAGCCTTCATCTCTTCCTGGACACAGAGATGCTGGTTCCCCCTAACCTGCGGGGTTCATCCCCATCCTCCCACCTGAAACACTGCATAGCTCTCCCTCACCACAAGGGGGCGTGTCAGGGCATGGTGGAGAGCCTGTCTTGGCATTTCCCCATCTCTCAACTTGGGCTTTCCATGTTAAGTTCCCCCTGCAACGCTAGAGCGGCCTCCCTTCCACCCCAAACCTGCAGTAGGGCTCCAAAGCACAGTTCCTTCCAGTTCCCTTGTAAGTCATGGGTGCCGAGCTCCTACTGCTGATGATTGACTTGGCAAGTTTTGTTTTGGCTTTGACGTGATGTCCATAAAACAAATGTGCAAATGAAGTTATGGTCAGATATGCAATGAGTGCAGTGCATGTTCAGAGTAGAACAAGTGAGTAGCCCTCTACGGGCTCCTGGGCAAGAACGCCTTCTCAGAGCTTGAGATGCTGAAGCGGGTTTTAAAGGTGGGGAAGGAGTTCAGATGAGGAGAGAGGAATATGGAGAATTTCTAGGCAGAGTGACCAGCACATGTAAGTGTGTGTACAGGTGTGGAAAGGCCTGGGTAATGGAGTCGTGTTGCATATGTTGGAGAGGCGGGGAGATGGGCTGAAGGCATTTGCTGAAGCAAGCCTATAAAGGGCACGGAAAGCCAATCAGAGAAGTTCAGCCTTCATTACCCTGAGAGCAGGAGTGGAAGGCATTTGGCAGGCAGCCAGCACACAAGCTCCAGGTATCAGTATCCCCACCCTGTCTGCAGCAGACAGGAGGAAATCTTTCACCAGCACGCCAGTGACTATCCCATATAGTGTATTTGGGGTCATTTAACAAGACTAGAGTGGAAAAACCACCATCTAACACAACAGTTCTCAAACTTTCTAGTCTTGGGACCTCTTCTCCCTCTTAAAAACTGAAAAACTCAAGAGTTTTTCTTTGTGTTGGTTAGATCTACCAATACTTAATTAGAAATTAAAATTGAGAAGTTCTAAAAGCTGATTCATTTTTTAAAAAGATTTCTTTTGATGCGGACCATTTTTAAAGTCTTTGTTGAATTTGTTACAATATTGCTTCTGTTGTTTATGTTTTGATTTTTTGGCCACAAGGTGTGTGGGATCCTAACTCCCTGACCAGGGATCAAATCCACACCTCTTGCATTGGAAGGCAAAGTCTTAACCACTGGGCTGCCAGGGAAGTCCCCCAAAGTTAATTCATTTAAAATAAACCTACTACATGTTATTTTTAATCTTTGTGAAAAATAAGTTTTGAAGAAATCAGTGACAGGAATGGTGTTGTTTGATTTTCACAAACCTCTCTGTTATCTGGCTTAGTGGAAGGCAGCTGTTCCCACAGCTGCTCCCTCATTCCACCTGCTGTTACGTCACATTCTGTGCAACCTCTGGAAACTCCACGGTGTACCTGTGTGTGTGGCAGAGGCAGGGGGGTGAAAATAGCAAGCAGGGTCAGTGTTGTTATGAAAATGGTTCTGATGTCATAGATGCCTCGAAAGCAGTCTTCAAGTCACATTTTAAGAACTGCTAAGCAAATCATCAGAGGAGCAAATAGCTGTCGAAACAGCAAGGAGGAATTTTTTAAAAATCACAGGAAGGAAAGAGACTTAATTCAGGAGATAGGAAAAGGTCGGGATGAAAACAAAGCAACATCACCAAGGGTGACCTGTGTTTGCCTCCTGGCTCTGCAACTTAGTAACTGTAGCTTTGGCCTTTTTGAAACCTCAGTGAAAGTGAAAGTGAAGCCACTCAGTCGTGTTCAACTCTTTGCGACCCCGTGGACTGTAGCCCACCAGGCTCCTCCATCCATGGAATTTTCCAGGCAAGAGTAGGGGAATGGTTGCCATTTCCTTCTCCAGGGGATCTTCCTGACCTTGGGATCAAACCCAGGTCTCCCGCATTGCAGGCAGACGCTTTACCATCTTGAGCCACCAGGGAATCCCTGAAACTTCAGTTAATCCATCTGTAAATTGGCGATAACACTAGTATAGGTAAAGCATGCAGCACAGGGTGAGACACTTGGATTTGTAGAGGTTAGCCACCTTCTCTTGGGCCCAAAGAGGACTCTGTGAAAACAGCTTTTGTTCAGTAGCTAGGAGACATATATATATATATATATATATATATATATATATACACACACACACACACACACACACACACACACATATACAAGCCTGGGGAGGCTGTTTATGCTTCTGTAACATGGGTCAGATGTGGACTCCAAGCACATGGGTATCTTGAAAACTTTGGTATTAGCACAGCTGCTCAACCCAAGGCCTGTCAAACCAGCAAGCTCAAATTCAGGCAGCATTAATGGAAATATCACGCACAGAACAAGGGAGGTAAGAGCTCCTCTAGCAGTTTGCAGTGCTTACACCCTGCCTCAAGTATTGCGTTCATCAGCATAACATTGTCATGTGTGCTGTGCTTAGTCACTCAGTCATGTCCGATTCTTTGCGGCCCCCTGGACTGTAGCCCACCAGGCTCCTCTGTCCATGGGGATTCTCCACGAGAGACTACTGGAGTGGGTTGCCATTTCCTTCTCCAGGGCGATCTTCTCAACCCAGGGATTGAATCCAGGTCTCCCACTTTGCAGGCAGATTCTTTAACACTGGCGTAACTCATTCCAAGTGAGGGATTTTTTTTCAGCATGGAGGAGACTTGGCCAAAGGGTAAGGGTGGGAGGTGGTCTGGGAGGCACAGTCACTCTTCTCAAAGACCTGAGAGGTTGGCCCACTGACTCAGGGTAACCCCTAGAAGGGAACCAGGCCCTGAGGATGGCCTACTACCCGGACAGGAAGAGGGGAGAGGGGAGCCTGACAATCCTGGAGTGTCTGGAATGTAGGAGGTCTGAGCTGGTGGTAGTGAGGGCCACATCGCTAGAAGTGTTCAAGTGGAGGCTAGAGATGAGGCATGAAAGCGGCCTGGTGCTTGGTCCCTGGGTGGCACCCACAGGCCCGTTCCAGTCTGAGTTCCTATGCCCCTGGCACACTGGAGACTGTCAGAGGAAATCTAAAGGGCACATGGAGTGTCCCGAGGGATGGGTGAGACGGGCAGCGGGTCGTCTGTCAGGCAATTGTGCTGGGTTCTCTGCCAAATTCGATTCAGAGACATAGCTGCCAATTCCTCGGCCTAGAAACTGACAGGAGAAAAGCCAGCATTGCTCAGGAAGTGTGTAGACATGAAAAGCTTATGTGGTGTTGCCAATGTTTGTGCCATGCTGACCAGCTGAATGGGAAGCCCACCAGCCCCCATGGGAATGCTGAGCTGCTAACAGCTAAGGAGGACCAAGGCGCCCAGGGATCAAGGAGGTGCACCCAGCACCACTGATAATCATTCAGCCACTCCTCACATTGCAGAAAGGCAAAAAACTCCCAGCCTCCAGGACAGGCAGTCTGCAACCACATCAAACAATCCTGGCCTTGGGAATGATGTTTTCCAATCTACTCTCTCCCTTGACCCCTACTAGCAAGCTCTGAGGTGGGCTCTGCTTTAGAGGAGGAAACCTGGACACAAGGCTGGAGTCACAGAGCTGGCATGGGGCGTGAAGACAGAAATCCAGGCCAAACTCCAAGCCCAGATCTTCAGGTCCCTCTGACCTGCCCCAGCCTGAGATTCTTGGGACTGCAGCTGTCGGTCTGCTCTGTTTATGTCTCAGATGCGGACCCATCTGGAATCTGTCAACAGAATTCTGCTGCCCCTACAACCAGCCAGCTGACAGTATTATGTGTCAGGTCTTCAGAATCTGGTGCCAAGGTCCCTGGGCTGAGAAGAGAAAAACAGAGCAGACTCTGGGACTCTGTCCTTTGCCCCTAAACTTCTTAAGTTGGCTTTTAGAACTGAGGGGATGACAGGCCTGGTAAGGACCCGGAACCCTAGTAGAAACGACCAAGGTCGGCCCAATCATTTGTACGCTGCCTGCTGACCCGTGCGGTGCTGCCAGCACCCCCACCCTCCCCTCGTCCTGAGGATACGGAGATGAAAGACACAGGCGTTGACTTCAGAGAGCCCGTCAGATGCTTGCTCACTCAGTGCATAGTTTAATGGGTGACACAAATAGACGATTTCAACTCAGGATTTCCACCTTCAGAGTAGATGCAAGTGGCTGAGGGAACAGAGAGGTCAGGTCTCTGGCTCAAATTGGAGGGAAAAGGAGGTCATGATCAAATGGGGTCTTGTATGGTTTTGAACACTGAGGAATCAGTAATAGAGGTGGGAACAATGTCAAACCGAATGCTTGCCAGGCCTTGGGCAACTGCTCATTAGTTGCTGAATGCATGAGGAGGAGAGTAGCATGTGCCAAGACAAAGACACAGCGGAGCACATTTCTGGGGGAGCCATGAATAGTCCAGCCTGGGGATGCACTCCCCTCCACTTGTCTGCTCCTCCTGCTGTCTCCCCGACCACCACTAGCACCGGAAACACACACTTAGGCAGCTGAGTGGCTAAACAGATTGTTTATATACAGAGGAGGTGACAGGTAAGCAAACATACTGAGCATAATGGCAGTTAAGTCTCTCAGTGTCCAAGAAAAGAATGCCATTTGCAGCAACATGGATGGACCAAGAGATTATCATACTAAGTGAAGGAAGTCAGGAAGAAAAAGACATATTATTTATATGTGGAACCTAAAACATGATACAAATGAAGTTATTCACAAAAAAGAAACACACTCACAGACATAGAAAACAAAGTTTTCCTTACCAAAAGGGAAGGGGCAGTGGGGGGGGGGGGGGCACGGATAAACTAAACAGATACAACTACTACATTTTGGAAAATCGTAGAATGGGAAATATGAAAAAATATATATAAAATATATTACATATATGTGTATACATATATACTGGAGTCACTTTGCTGTACACCAGAACATAACACAACACTGTAAATCAACTGTACTTCAATAAAAGATGGTAACTTGTTACAAAAAAAAGGGAAGGGAATACCAGTGTGAACTCATGTTCAGTATCTGTGTGCAGGCATAGGAATACAGATGTACTGTTTGCATATGTGTATTTATTTTCTACATGTCTACTGAAATGCCTGGGAGCAGTGAGACTCTAGGAACAACTCTGCACACCTAGAACAAAGTGCTGGTTTCTACATAAATCTGCATGAAAGGGAACCAGAGCTTCCTGCAGAAAATGGCAAATTCCAGGGCTGGTGCACAGAGAATACCGGGTGTGTCAAAAAAGTTCACTCCGGTTTCCCCAAACTATCTGGCCAACCCAGTACAAGAGCCTGAAATATATTATTGTGTGAGAAAGTAAGGAAATACTCAAAAGAGTGATAAGGACATGCCAAACACAGACACTAGCTTTAAGAACAAAACCAACGGGACAGTAACTCCCCTTGCAGGCCAGTGGCTGAGATTCACTTTTCTGTGCAGGCGGTGGGGGTTCAATCCCTGGTCGGGGAGCTAAGCTCCCACATGCCTCATGGCCAAAAACACCAACACATAAAACAGAAACAATACTGTAACAAATTAAAGGCTTTAAAAATGCTCCATCTCCAAAGAAATAAATCTTAGAAAAAAACAGGATAATTTGAGCATCAATATAATGATGGATTATGTACTAGTGAATAAAACAGGAATAGAGTCCATACAGGAATGCAGATTACAAATGAGGCAAAGAGAATGTCAGAATACAAGTGAATGCTAAAAAAAGATAAAGAAGCCATGTCATTTGGAAAGGGCATAGCAGTACTTTTTCCAAAAATGCATAATTTGAGTCTAGTCATGAGGAAACACCAAACATAAATTGAGGGACATTGCATAAGACAAGCACCTTGTAATCTCAAAAAAAAACCCAAAAAAACAAGTTAAGCTCCCAAACATCAAGGAAGGACTGTATAGCCTGGAAACCAACCAAATGCAGTGTATTATTCTCGACTGAAGCCTTCTGCTATGGCAGACATTACTAGGACAACTGCAAAACTTAAGCGGGTGTGGGGAAGTAGTGGGTGGTTTAATTGGGAGCTTTTTGTGCTGTTCCCACAATTTTCTGTAAGTCTGAAATTGTGTAAGGATGAAAAAATTAAGGTTCTTTGCAAAAATGCAAACATAGCATAAAATTTATAACCCCAAAATTCAAGATACAAAATTATTTTAAAGTGGAGATAAATATTACCTTAAATGAATCAAACAAGCAGAAGCAACCTTATTGACCAAAAAGAAATTTGAAAACAAAAACAAAACCAAAGGAAACCCCACAAAATGCCATCAACAAATAGGACTAAAATGTAAAAAAGCTGCAAAGAAAAACAAAAAAAGTCACTTCAGGGTTCATAAATGCATCCCCTGCCACATACAAATTCTAACCTTAAGCTGTTCTAAGGCATAGCCTCACCAGCCCCTTTCATTCTCATCCAATTTTTAACCAATTTTGAGGTAACTTATCATGTTCTTCTAATCTGTTGGCAGATAAAACCCAGCTGATTTCTGTGATTTACTGCCAGACACTCTTAAGAATTCTGAGACAAATGTGGACTTTGTCATAGAGATGGAAGATGTCAATAACAAAACTCAGGATCCACTTCAAATACCCTTTGAGACTTAAGGCTGCAGCCCAACAAGCAGTCCTGGCAGACGCAGGCTTTAGGTGTGAAAGACCATTGACAGGAAGCCATCTACAGCCAGTTTAAGTGTAGAAGTGCTCAGTTTTCATCACAGAAAACCTAACAGTTGAAACACTGGAAAAAACTGGCATGGCTCCTTGGGAGGCCAAGCTCGCCAGGTACCTGAAGACCACCTCATGGTCTGGAGAGAACACAATCTACCAACATCTGTAACTCATTCTGAGCCAGGCGAGGAGAGAGGACGAAAGCCTACTAGTGCAACAAGAACAGAAAAAGTTTGCATCCGACAGGAGGCAGAAGTCTGTGCTCCAGCTACGCTGTATCTGTTGAAGGATCTATTAGCATTCAGTCTCTGTCATAGTAAACTGAGCTCAATGGCAAAGATCACATTCCCATTCACTGTGGAATCCACAGCACATGTGAAACAAATTCGTCACCAGTGATGCTTCTTTGGTCCTCCTAGCCTCCTCTTCACAGTGCAAACCCTTCTTGAGGGACCAGGTTTGTCATATTAACTATATGATAGGGAAGATCTTTTATAACCAATCTGTCACTATTTGGTGTGGCTCCCCAAACGCTAGTGCACAGCGCTCTTCCCGAAGTCCAAGCTTTGCTCCCTACCTCCCTGTCACCATTGCTCCCAACTGCTCTCCCCCTCCCTCCAGGGTTCCGTCCACTCTTCCAGCTGTGGTTAAGATGCTCCCTCTTACGGACCCAAGTCTGATCCCAGGGCCCAAAGATTCCCAGATGCATTCATTTGACTTTTCTGTTCTGACTGAGTCATCACTATGCAAAGTGCTTCTGACACCGCTTAGTGCTGAATTTTGGACTTCTCTGGTGACTCAGATGGTAAAGACTCTGCGTGCAATGCAGGAGATTCAGGATTGACCCCCTGGGTGGGGAAGATTTCCCTTGGAGAAGGGGAATGGCTACCCACTCCAGTATGCCTGCCTGGAGAATTCCATGGTCAGAGGAAACTGGTGGGCCACAGGCCACAGGGTAGCAAAGGGTTGGACACAACTGAGAATAGCACTTTCTTATTCACTTGGTGCTTTATTTAGTTATCTTACTAAAGCACAAGAAATAGTATAGCAATAGCAAAGAATAATTTTAAACATCACAAACATGCCAGACTAGCACACCAGGCGCTCCTCCCTTTGATAATGAATATGTGGGGGTGATACCACACCTCTGAAAGACCCCATGATGGTCACAAGCAAAGCAAACTGAAGTTAAGACCTCAAGAGGCCCAGAATGACAAATAAAAGGGGGAAAAGCATCATAATTTAACATATGATGGGGATAGGTGCAATCTAAGACAAGGATGGAAAGCTTTCTGTAAAGGGCCAGAAGGTATTTAGGTTTTGCTGGCCACAGTCTTTGTGGCAACTATTCAACAGCAAACCTCTTTAGCAAAAAAGTAGCTGCTTATAGATAATATGTAAATAAAGGAGCATGGCTGTGTGCCAACAAAACTATTTATGGACGCTGGAATTTGAATCTTTTCACCTTTTTGTAAACAAAATACTGAAAACTGTAAAGGCCATTCTTAGCTCATGGCTCATACAACAGGCAGCGAGCCAGATTTGGCTCCTGAGACTGCAGTTTGCTGGCCCCGGGCTTAGAACAAAGTGGAACAAAAAGGACAGTGGGAAGTCAACTGGAAGAACACACTGTACCTGAGCCGCACAGCAGGCAGTTCAGCAGAACACAGATGTGGCCAGGAAGGACTCCTGGAAACTGCTTGCTTTTGAGTAATTAGCTATCTCAGGCTGGCTGATGTTTAAAAAAAAAAAACAAAAAAAGAGGTTTGGAAAAGGGAGAACTCCCTGACATCTCTAAAGCCCCCATGAACTTTGATATATACATTCTAGGAAGTGTCCCATCTCTGTGTTGATGTTTTCACTGTGAACACAAACAGGAGACCCAATAAAACCGACCTAGTGCAGGGCATTCCACACCCTAATTCACCACCAACAAAGAAAGCAGAAGGATCAGTGATGGGGCACTATCCATTTCCAATCTAAGATTCTATACAGTAAAATAATTTTAAAAAATGAGAAATGCCATGTTGGATATATTGAAAATATTTTATAATTAATTCTCTAGAATCCTAGCCATTGAGTACAGGAGAAAAAAAATCATATGGTGGAACACTTCAGTATTTTTAAACAATGTAAAAATATATTTGACTAGACGGCAGTAAGAGTTTAACAAGTATAAACTTAAGCTTCTTCAGGTCTTCCACAGAGCAACTGAACAATCAACAGATTTCAAGAAACAGATGACAGAATACCTCCAAGGCAAAAATTCCAAAGTCATGTAGCACTTAGATTAAGAGACTTACCAAAATGTTTGTAAATTAAAAGGTAACAGCAAAAGGCCACATAAAGCCCATTTCTTTCATGGTGTCACGGCTGATTCTTTCCGCAGATAAACAGAGCACTGCAAAGAATGGCCAAAACGTGGCCTGAACTGTGTTCTGGTGATTATTAATCCCACTATTTGTAGTTTTGCTGTCCAAGGACAAAAGCTCCATGTGATCGATCACCTCCTGCTGTCACTTTCCAGAGAAAAGAAGAGGTGGCTGCTGGTTGTTTTTTTCTCTCCTTTTCTAGTTTTCACTATGCTCTAAGCAATTAAGTAGCAGATAAAATATCGTGAAAATAAACGAATACTCCATTATCTCACCAGAAATGCCATCCCTCTTCCCAACTCATTGCTCTACCTCGAAAGATGAACATATTTACAAATCCTCATTTTATTCTGAGACATTTTTGCACAATCCATTATAAAACATACAGGTAATACAAAGTCCAAAGGTCTTGTTGTGTTTATGGAATAAACACATGAAGATTAAACTACATGATTAACATGGGAAAAAATCATAATTTTTTTATTTTCATAAGAGATAGGTTATGAGTGCATGATGTAAAAGCTTAAAAGTCATCACCAAACTGTGCTAAGGATTATTAAGAGATTATGTAGGATAAAATCTGTGCAAATTCATCTTCTTAACTCAGTATAAGATGGTAGAAAAAAAATTATTTCTTTAGTCTTTTTAATACTCAGGAAAAGAGAGCTGAAAAAAATAAAACAAGTAGACACACCTGCCCCCTCTTCATGATCAAATAACAATGCCAACAAAGGAGATTCCAAAGAAAAAAGCTGAGATGAAAAAAATCCAAATAAAAGCCAACATTGCTATTAAGATTTTTCTTTTAATATGCCATGAGATATCTTGATTGTATATTTTCCAAAGTACTATTCCAGCTGCATCTCCCAACCCTTCCAAAAGATTTTGCCAGTCTTTCCAATGCAATAAAAGATGCTGGATTGTAGTTCTGTCCACCTTCTCTTTTCAAAAGCAAAATAATCCTAACAACTTTAATGGTCATACATTCTTATCTAATTAAGGAAAAAACATTTACAAATATCAGAAACCCAGTTTTGAGACATTTGCATTAATCTTGAACTGAATCAGCATTTTGTGGGTTTTAAAAGAGGCAGCAGTTGGAATTCACGACTTGCTGACAAACACATTTCTGCTGAGGGAAGGGGAAGACAGGGAGAGTGAATGCTGCATTTCTTCATTGGCCCCAAAGTGCTAACTCCACAAAGGGATACATCAAAAGCAAACATGCAACCGTGGTTTTTATAACTTTTTACTGCAATATAACAATGAAGTAAACAGTAATTAGGCAGCTACCAATTTACCCCCCAAAATAAACCAAAAAAAAAATGTAAACAGAAAAATAACTCTGCCTATACTTGTACAGCTTCGCAAATCATGTTAGAAGGGTCTCACATTCAATGATCAAGAAATTTAAAATAGCAGTTAATTATTTTCATCTTAAGAAAATGTTCTCCCATCTCCCCCCTTCAACCCCAAGTATTTATCATGAAAGAATGGGCTTTCTTACACATTAATTTTATACTTATTTGAAGCAGCAACAATAACCATCAATAATTTGGCATTTCTGTTTACAGTCACTCCCATTTTTTTCCCCCAATTTCACAAAGCCATTATCCAGTGTTGCCATAAAATAGGGACTGTAGATTCTAGGTAGCAAAGATTCTTTCTGAAACCAATGTTAAGTCAAAGAAATATAAAGCAGGGCATTACACTAAATTTCTGGATCTAGTACACTAAAAAGAGTGAAACCTAGGAAAAGTTACCTACTGTTTTATAGAAGAAATAAAGACCTGCAAAAGCTGATTTTTGGTTGTATAATATTTTACACACTGTGTGGATTTGCGGCATCTGCTAATTGAAGCAGACATGCACTGTATTTATCCCTGCCCTATATCCTAGATCCCTCCCTCCCCACCCCCAACAATCTACTACCTTATACCAAGTATTGTGGATATGAGCCCAAGTCATCCCAGACAATCCAGTGAACAAAGTTAGTGTAATGCACTGGTGTGAAGTGTGAGATTAAAAAAAAAAAGTCCCTTTCAATCTTCATCAAAGTTTTGCTGTAGAAGGAAATTGGCAGCCAAGTTCTCATTCTTCTCACAAGCAAAATATGCTTGTATCACAAGTCCTTCAGGAAATCCTAATGCCTTTAACTGAAAGAAAGAAAGAAAACATATTATGAGGTCATCATTGTTTGAAAACATACTATAAGGGATGCAAAAAACCTTGAGAATTTTATATGAATTCATCCCTGATTATGGAGCTGCTGTCCAATTCAAGGAGCTAGATAGAACTTTGGAGAAGGCAATGGCACCCCACTCCAGTACTCTTGCCTGGAGAACCCCATGGACAGAGGAGCCTGGTGGGCTGCCGTCCATGGGGTCGCACAGAGTTGGACACAACTGAGCGACTTCACGGCAGCAGCAGCAGATAGAACTTGGGGCCCTTTCCTGTAACCACTTACAAAATTCTTTGCTCCTAGTTAAAATTTTGATGCTAAATAGATACTTTGATAACACTCACTGGCATTAATACTAAAAGTTAGCTGCTGTGGTAGTTTAAAAATAAATGACCCTACAGAAATCTGTAAATCCAATGGCTTTCAGTACATAAGTGGTGAAGCTATGGATGAGAGCAACCAGAGATGGAGGTGAGTTTAACTACCTAATCCAATTATTTGTTTAAAAAAAAAAAAAAAAAAAAAAAAAGCCATATCCTTAATTAGGGTCAAACTTAACCTCCTTGCTTTATGAAACACTTCATACTACAAAAATGGGTGGTCAATTATTAGTAATATTACATGACATACTTTTGAAATCAAGACCTACAATATTGTTTTTATCTGCTTAATTTTTATAGCATTTTAAAAGGTGATATGATCCATTTAATTTTCCTAGTCTATTGAAAATCACTTGCAACTCAATAATCACTGCTTTTAAAAGCCTTTAAACACACTCAGGTGAATTAATCTAATTCCCCAGGTTCCATACATTTGTCCCTTGCATTAGACTATATCAAGAAAGGGCCTTTAAAAACTAGGCAAAACTCCTAATTCAGCATGATTATACTCATCCATATAAGGACAAGAAACTCAAAAATGATTTTGTTACTTAGGTCTTGTCCACATTAAAGCTGGGCTAGCTGAAGTAAAAGGTAAATAGGGCACAATCCAACTGTTTATGCTTTACAGTAAGACACACATTTAGAGTCAAAGACACAGTATGCTGAAAGTGAAAGGATGGAAAAGGACATGCACCATGCAAATCATCACAGAGAGAGAGCTGAAGTGCTATATTAACATCAGACAACAGACTTTAAGATTAAAATTGCTACTAAAACAAAGACATTTTATGATGATAAAACAATCAAAAAGACTTCATTATAAACAAACAGAACAACAAAGCCCCCAAATACATTAAGCAAAAACTGACAGACTTGAAGGGAAAAATGCAACAATAGCTGGAGACGTCAATATCCCCAAGTTCTGTAACAGATAAGAGAAGGCAGAAGACATGCAAGTATAAAACCTGAAAAATACTATAAACCAACCAGACCTAACATTTACAGAACACCGAACAATGAATGGCAAATTGTACACCTTCTTAAGGATACACAGAACAGTCTCCAAAGACCATGTCAGGCCGCAAAACAAGCCCCAACGAATTTATAAGGATTAAAGTTACACAAATTACGTTCTCTGACCACAATGGAATGAACTTAGAAATCAATAAAAGAAGGATATTCGGAAAATTCATAAATGTGGAAATTGATAAAACCCTAAAAAACCTACAGATCAAAAAATGACAAAATCAGAAAATACTCTGAGATAAATGAAAATAAAATGTCAATACACTAAAATTTATGGCATGTTGCTGTAGCAGTTCTTGCAGAAGTTTCTACTTGTAAATATCTACAGGTATAACTCAGAGATAATGCAGGTTCGGTCACAGAATACTGCTATAAAGCGAATACGGCAATAAGGCAGGTCACAAGAATTTTTGATTCTCCAGTGCATATAAGTTATGTTTACACTATACTGTAGTCTGTTAGGTGTGCAGCAGCATGATGTCTAAAAACCAATGTATATACTTTAATTTAAAAACACTCATTGTCAAAAGTAACCATCATCTTGACAGTCAAAAACCTTCAATTGGTAAAAAAGGAATTAACTGCAAAATGTAACGGAGAGAGGCACAATAAAACAAGGCATGCCTATGTAACAAGAGATAGTAAACCAATAATCTAAGTTCATCTTAAGAAACTAGGGGGTAAAAAAAAGAGGAAACTAAAGCAAACAGAAGGAAATAAAATAGAGACTAGAAAAACACAGACTCAACAAAACCAAAAACTCTTGCTTTTTTCCCTTTAAATCAACAACATTAACAAACCTTTACCGAATTGACAAGAAAAAAAAAATCTGAGAATTCAAATGACTAAAATCAGAAATAAATGTGGGAACATTATAATTACTTTTTATAGAAATGAAAGCAACAATAAGGGAATACTAAGAACAGCTGTATGCCAACAAATTAGACAACATATATGAAACAGACAAATTTCTAGAAAAACAAAAACCACCCTGACTCAAGGAAAAAAAAAAAAAACAGAAAACCTGAACAAGTCCTATGACAAGAGACTTAATTAGTAATCACAAAACTTCCTCAAAAGCCAGGCCCAGATAACTTCACTGGTGAACCATACCAGCAATTTAAAGAAAAATTAACACCAATTCTTCATTAACTCTTCCAAAGGAGAGAAGAGAATGGAACTCACTCCATAAAACCAGTACTAGCCTGACACCAAAATCAGACCAAGACACCACAAGAAAACTACAGACCAATACTCCTTATGCATGAAGATGCAGAAATTCTCAACAAATCACCAGCAGACCAACTCCAGCAACACATAAAGAGCACTGAACACCACGACCACAGAGGATTCACCTCAGGAATGCAAGGCTGAGCCAACACAGAAAAACCAGTCAGCACAACAAAGCATACTGACAGAAAAAGGGGCACAATCACATGATCATCTCAACACACAATCTGACAAAACCTCACATCCTTTGTGATAAAAACATCCAATGTAACAGAAATAGAAGAGAACTTCCTCAACCTGATAAAAGGAATCTAATGAAACCCACAGCTAACATCAAACTTAATGGTGAAAGACTTAATATTTCATTTTCCTCTACTATCTAGAACAAGATAAGCATGTTGGCTCTTATCACTGCTATTCAATAGAGGAGGTTCTAGCAGGACAATGAAGCAAGTAAGTATATATGTAAATAATAATAAACAAAGGACATCTGAATTGAAAAAGAAGCAAAACTGTGTCTACCTTCAAATGATCTTACATATAGAAATCTTAAGGAACACACACAAATTAAGATTTAACAACTGAGTTCAGGAAGGCAAACAAAATTGAGTTTTGGTATACAAAACTGCATGATACACAAAATTGTATCTCCATATAACAATGAACAATCCAAAAACTGAAATTAAGAAAACAATTCTAGGGACTTCCCCAATGGTCCAGTGGTTAAGACTCTGTGCTTCCAATGCAGGGGTCATGGGTTTGATTCCTGGTTAGGGAACTAAGATCCCATATGTGTTGGTGTGGCCAAAAATAAATAAATAAATAAATAAAAATAACACAATTCTATTTATAACAGTGTCAAAGAATAAAAATAAGTATTTTCAATAAATGGTGCTGGGCAACTGGATATTATATAGGCGAAACATATCAATCTAGACTCCTATACCTCACACTATAAACAAAAAGTTAACTCAAATGGAGCATAGATATTTTTCATTACGTAAGTGTAATAAGAGCTATAAAAAACTCTTTGGGGAAAACACAGGCTCAAGTCCTCTGACCTTGGGTAAGGCAATGTTCTCTTGTACAACACCAAAGGCAAAAGCAACAAAAAGAAAATTTCTCCAACACAGAAATCAAGAACTGACAGTCTCAAAAAAAAAAAGTTGCTATAGAACAAGTGAGGCAATTGTCAACTGTCATTTCTATTATTTGAGGGGGTAAAACAGCACAATATATAAATTATCTTTTAAGAAATACCAGTTATAAACCTTGAACACTTATATGTTATGTCATAAAGACAAAGCTCAGATGCTTTTCTAAGTTATTTAAGATGCATTTTCTCTGATTTCTACCTCAAAACACTCTGTAAGATAAGACAGGGCAAGCACTATGATTCTCTGTTTACATGGGGCCCAGAGCAGACGATGGCTGGTCACCGTATCACAGAGACCAGGCCACTGCACTGGCACGGCCTATGGGCTGACCTGATAAGGGTGAGAGAGGGTCCAAGGGTCAGCTTCTGATACTCACTATACATACTGTATGTAATTCACACACACATATTTACACTTAGAGACAACAGTAAAATAAAATTTGAAATATAAATTTAAAAAAGGATAATCTTGAATTGAGCATATACTTTTTTCCTCTTGAATTTTAAAACATCAATGAAATCTTTAGCTTGATTTATTTATAACAATTTCATGCTAGACTGGTATTTAATGCTGGTCCTTGGGCTTCACAAAGAACATGATGGAGAGTAGGGCTGAGAAGAGACTGTCTCCACTGCAATCCCTACATGAATAATGATCTATTTGGCCCTGCTCAATAGGAGCTATCCTCCACGATGGAAATACTCTATATCTAGGCTACCCAACGCAGGAGCCACTAGCCCCAGTGACTACTGAGCATTTGCAACATGGCTAGTGTGACTAGGAACTGAATTTTTAAGGTTTACTTAAACTCACCCTTTCTATAGCTTCTTTTTCCTGAGGCGTTACTTGAATGTAGTTCATATGACCACTTCCAGCTTCTGCGATTCCTCCACTGCCACCTCCTCCCCCTCCTCCTTGACCACCAGCTTCTTGAACTGGTTCATTTAACATCTGAATAAAATGCTCCTGATGTTGGCTAATTTGCTGCAGTGATTTAAAGAACAAAAGAACAACACGTTGATATAAAGTACCTCCAGGAAAATAAGAACTCTAATACAAATAAAAAGGAAAGCTACAACTCTGCAATTTCATTATTTTAGAATGATTCTGGATTAGTCGGTCTTTGGAAGGATGTGATTTCTTGTGCATTAAAGAAACTCAGTATTTCTGAAGGAGGTAAACAGTGAAGAATTAAAAGAATTCAATTTCTTAACACTCCATTACCCCATTACTATTAAAAAACTACTTGATGGCTAAAAGAAAAATTATATTTATGTCTATATACTTTTATCTTCCACAACTAGGAGGCAGTGGAACGCTACACAAAACTCAAATACTTCATGGCCTGAGCACTAAAGTAAGCCTACAGGTGTGTTTTCTAGGAGGCACTGCGCCTCAAGTAATAAGCTTGAGAAAAACAGATTTAGAAAATTAAACATTTCTTTTTGCGTGAGTTTCTCATATTCTTTAATAAAGTGTTTCCCAAACTTAGTATTTGACTAAATTAACCACCCCCCACCCCCAATTCTCTTTTTATCAGTCAGTACCTCTATAACATTCTCCTGAGGGTAGCTTGGAAGAACAGTTTATACACCTGGTAGAGGGGAAGGAGTGCCCATTGACTTGTACAGAATGTAAAACATCCTAACCATTTTTGAAACTGATTAAACAGTCACCTGAAGTAACTGAGGATTTTCTCGACCTATCTGTTGTAGCAATGCTGGAAGCAGGGAAGGATTCTGTTGAATAATTTGCCTCATCTGTTGAAACTGAGGCTGATTCCGTAAAAATTCAAGAGGGTGTCCTAAAATAAACAGGAATATTTTTAAACAATAACAAACATAATTTAGACAGCAAACACTGTGAAGAAAAAAAATGATTTGAGTTCTAAGATGTATATAAAATGAAGTAAGTAATGACAATCTTCAAATTATACCAACTTGCAAGTCTTATACTGCAGAAATTATTCCTACTAGCTCAGGTAGAGAGTGGGTTTGCCAGGTGGTACTAGTGGTAAAGAACCTGCCTGCCAATGCAAGAGACATAAGAGATGCAGGTTCAACCCTGGGTTGGGAAGATCCCCTGGAGGAAGGCATGGCAACTCACTCTAGTATTCCTGCCCGGAGAATCCCATGGACAGAGGAGCCTGGCGTGCTACGGTCCATGGGGTTGCAAAGAGTCAGACACGACTGAAGCGACTCAGCAGAGCACACAATGTAGAGAGAACAGAACACTAAAAGAAGGAAGTTTTCCTACAACTGCCTTGGGCACTCAATTTATCAAATAATACTGAGAACCTGTGCCCTGCATATACTCTATAAAAAGTATTAAAAGTTGTTTCTGATACGCAAAAGTTCCTAAGAAATATATATACCAAAACTAAGAAACACAAAAAAACCTACCCTCTTTAATTGTATACGAAAGAATTATGCTTTTGAGGTTACGAAGATTAGTGAGAATTTTCTAATGTATGTTCTTATCTCCTGAATTATTCAAGACAATCGTTCAAATTAAAATGGCCACAGAGCATGGTTATTTACTCTTCTTTGTGTAACACTAGTTTTACAGAAGAAAACAAGACTCAGAAACTAAGTTATCCAATAAGTGCCACTGAACGGGACAGTACCCCAAACCTGAACCACAGCTCTGCTTCCTCCATTTCCATGCTGAATCTCAGGAAATGAAAGCTTATCCTCTGGGAGACTGTACACAAAGTGCTTAGGGATTTTTATGAACCAGAACTGACTGCCATAATTAGAGCTAGTAAATACATAAAGGAATGATCCCTTCAAAATTAACAGTTTGAATTACTTTATCAATTTTACAGAAGAAGGAATGAAAGTGAACATTCCCAGGCCTCTCACAGGCTCTAGGCTTTGCTTTCTAGGCAAACTTTTGCCAACCCAAGTTTGGGTGCTAGTCAGTAAAGATACTTGAATTCAAGCTTTGCTCTCACCTCTAGATACAAGATATTAAATATACTAGGTTTCATTTTCTTGGTTCTATAATAACCATTAAGATCCTACTGGCTTTGGAATTATATTTTATGATATTTATAGGGAGAGAAAGAGACAAGGTGCACAAACTATTCCGAATGGCTTCGGAATATAACACTAAATGCAAGCTGGGAAGCATCTCTTCCTTAGAATGAGCTAAACAGAATATGTCCTTTACCAAAACTGCAGAGATGAAGTTTAATATAAGTGTATCTTTTATATCCACATAGTATAGTTTCTTCTGGGCCTTTCTCTAACACTAAAAGAGATTTTAAGAATTATGATGCTCTGAGAATGAACCTCACCTCAAAAGTACTTCAGGTTAAATTATTTTACACTGAAGACTCATAGCCATTTCTTCCCCATCAAAAGATGCCACTTTACCTCCAGAACTTGTTGTTGTAGTTGCTGCTGTCGTAGTTGCTGCGGCTGCAGCCACTGAAGACTGAGGAGCCCCAGTGCTAGCTGCTGGAGGGGGGTCAACCACAGCCTGACTTTCTCGATCTCCAGGAATTCCCTGTAACAGAATTCCCAAGCTTTAGAATAGCTCATCATTCAAAGTTAGTTAAATATTACACAGAATAAGAGACTTTATAAGTCTATTCAATATCCTTGTCTAATTTCTAAAAGCATCAAACAGATGTCTGCTTCATTCAAAGCAAAGGATAAAGACAAACAAAATCTGCACATGTTCAAGATCAGAAATGGCCTCAATGTGGTATGGATGGATCCATATTGCTATTATATACAGCAGCACTGCCCAACAGAACTTACCATTTTGGAACACCTCTATATTTATGTTGTCCAATAAAAATACCCATTACAAGTAGCTACTGAGACCTTGAAATGTGGCTAATGGTACTAAGACACTTAAAAAAGAGTTAAGTATTAACTTACTTGTACTTAATAGTACTCAACAGCTACCCAACTAGACAGTGTAGATCTAAGACATAAAGGAATTTTATTAAAAAAAATCATGAAATGATGTTTATACAGCAACACATATTAATATCTAACACCAAAGTATCAGGCAAGATCCTAAACTTACATATAATACTGTCTAACATTAAAAAGCTAATTATTTAAATTTTCAAAATATCAACACAAATCTTATTAGGACATATCTGACTTTTTAGTTCAGTGGTTAAGACTCCGCACTTTCACTGCAAAGGGCATGGGTTCAATCCCTGGTCAGGAAACTAAAATCCCACAAGCTGTATGGTATGGCCCAAAGGAAGAAAGAAAGGAAAAAGTAAATGGGTATAAAAGAATCTTAAAGTTTTGGGTGATAATTTTTCTAAGTTTGTGACATTTATCTTCTGAAGTTGTTATAACTTAAAACTGCACTGAGATTTTTGGAATACCCTATTTTGATAAAAATGATTTATAAGACTTCTCACATATAGCTATCAAATTTTTATGTAATCTTTATAGGTTTTGGAAAGGGAATAGAGGAGAAAATACTGCATATAAATATGAGATGGTACTAGTAATCACTTCCACTTCCCAGTAAATCAGAGGCCAAAATCATAAACATATAGAGAATGAAGGACACTAAATAGCAGGATAATAATTGCTATATTAGATGTTCCCTCTAGGCACTGCGAACCACCCACCAATTCAAACCCTTAAATGAAGAGCTATCAAGTGTAGACAAACTATATACAGATCGAGGGTCCAAAAGCCTCCATCAAATTCTCAAACAAGTTAGCTAAAGTAAAAGTTAATCACCACTACAACAGATCTACCTAAAATTCTCACACACAGGACTTAGCTTTTTGTTAGATCATTACTTCTTCTTTCTACACACTCACTTTCACTTATATAGATTTATCAAAAACTAGCAACAGTTCAAAGCATCAAAACAGGTGCCTGCTTCAACTGAAAGTAAAGGATCAACTGTTTCCATGAACCTCTCATCTATTTATTTGCATTTGATGCTAAATAGTAGCAACTGTGAAAACAGTAATTCATTTTTTTTAAACCTCAAAATTTTAAATCTACTGGGTCAAAATATTTGATAACACATTAAAATTATGCAGAATTCCAAAATCAGGTATAAATTAAAGCCCTTCTATAAAAGGAAAGGCAATGTTTTTATGTAATACACATTTTTTGGGGAGGAATGAGGGGCAACCATAAACCGATCCACAATAACTCTCAATCCAGTATGATTCCTCAATTTCAAACTGATAATTAAATGAACTGTCAGTATTTTACACACTTTCAAGTGGACAATGGGAAAAAGAATTCAAAAGATAAAATGATATGTTAAGATTTTCTGAACCTCATGCCAGTAAGCAGGAAATGACCGGAAGAGAAGCAATTATCTGCTCATGATGGGGACTCTTCTGAAACTACTCTCTGAAAAGGAGTTTCTACCAGAAGCGCAACTAGAAACAAGGTAATGGACTGAACTGTGGACGGTATTCTCCAAGGAGTTAGGATCTGAGATGATGTTTAGGGTAATTCAGACTTTTGATAATATTCTAACACACCTACGACAACTGCAGAATAAAATCTTAGGACTAAAAAATTGATACAATATTACTGCAAACTTTTACAATTTACTTTTGATCTGCGTCACATTTGTAAAACAGACATTCATTGTCATAAAATATCAAGGGTTTCAGTTCATGCCCATAACAATCTATTTCTCAAAAACTTTTATTAGTAGAGGAGTCTACAACCTAAAATTTTCCCTAAACCCTTGTGAAAATCTGGGATCTGAGTTGTCCAGATAAATCAGATTATCAGAAATTTTCAGCACTCTCTCCCAATTTTTAAAAGCTAGCAACTAATTACAAAAATTTACATAGTACAAAATTTGACTTGGACTTCCAACTTGAAACTTTCACTCTACATAGTACATTCAGGATCATGTTTGGCAGGCAAAAAGAGCTACTAAAATGTTGGATTCAATTAGTTTTAAAACCTGCCCCACCCCTAGCCCTCTTAACACACAGCTCTCATCCTTAGACGATGATGTAACTAGGTTAGACACTACTACTCCAAGTGGATAGCCAATTTTAAAATCCATTTAGTCACATTTTCTGATTCAAAGTCTTATCACAAATCTTTTAGAAGAGGTTATACTTTATTAGCAGCATTGGTGGTTCAGTGGTAGAATTCTCGCCTCCCACGCGGGAGACCCGGGTTCGTTTCCCGGCCAATGCATTACCGGTCTTTGTTTGGGGCTTCCCTGGTGGCTCAGACAATAAAGCGTCTGCCTGCAATGCGGGAGACCCGGGTTCGATTCCTGGGTCGGGAGGATCCCCTGGAGAAGGAAATGGCAATCCACTCCAGCACTCTTGCCTGGAAAATCTCATGGACGGAGGAGCCTGATAGGCTATAGTCCACGGGGTCGCAAAGAGTCGGACACGACTGAGCGACTTCACTTTCACTTATACTTTATTAACAGAAAATGTTAATTCACTAAGAAAAATACTGGGTTGACCAAAAGGTTTGCTCTGATTTTTCCGTAAGATGTAATGGAAAACCCCAAAAGAACTTTTAGAAAACCCAATAAATGTCAATAAAAGAATTAATTAAACCAACCCAATAAAAGCATTATGCAAATGAGCATACATCACCATTATCTTATGAACTGCTATTGTTTCTTTAAAATTTCTGTTTCTTTGAGATTTCATCCTTAAACAACTAGAACAAAGAAAGCAAAATGTTTCTCACCATTAAGAGATACTCCACTGCTCTGTCAGGGTTGTTGAAACTGGCTCTCAGGGCTGCAATTACTTGCTCTCGTTCATAGCCCATTGACATGATCTCAGTTACCATATTCTCGTAAGACTGACCTGTCACTAAAAAAAGATGTGTGTGTGGATGGAAGAAGGGAAAGAGGAAAAGAGAAAGAAAATTTAATAAACAAACATTCTCCACATAATTTCAGTGTGTATGTATGTATGTATACACTGTCAGGCACTACAGTGTTAGGAATACCTAACGATGAGTAAGTAAAACACACATATAACTACTACAACACACATGTGGTAGGGAGAATAATCCACCTCCTCCCATCCTTAGAAACTATGTTAGGTTACAAAGCAAAAGGGAATTGAGGTTGCTAATCAGCTGACTTTAAGATAGGGAAATTATCCTGGATTACCTGGGTGGGTAATCCAATGTAATGGTAAGGGTGCTTAAAAGCAGGAGGGAAGCAGATGAGAGGGTCAGAGAAATAAGTGGGGGCAAGTTAGAGAAAAAAGCAGGGGCAGAGATGCTATGTGCTTCTCCGATGACAGAGGAAGGCGCTATGGCCAAGGTATGTGGTCAGTCTCTTAGAAGTTGGAAAGGACACAGAACAAATTCTCCCCTCGAGTCTCCAGAAAGGAATGCAGCTCTGATTTTAGCCCAATGATTTAGTCCCTTTATTTTAGTCCAGTGAGCTCCACGTCAGACTTCTAGCCTCCAGCACTACAATAAGATAATAAATGTGTTGCGTTATGCCACTAAGCTGTGATACAGAGCAGCAATGGGAAAGTAATACAGTATGTTAAACACAGAATAGAAACATCAAGCACAAAGGTAGCACAAACATATAACAGAGGCTGGCAACCTGGAAGAGGAGATGGATGAAATGATTTTTGAAAGCAAGAAGTGGGGACATTTCAAGCAATCAATTGTGCTGTAATAAGCTGTTTTCCTTTGACACCTTTTATTATCAAAGCAGAGGGGAAAACGAGTTGGAAGCGAGAAAGTCAGAATTTCTCATACCATATAAAATGGTAAATTATCTCTGTAAATCATTTCCCAGAGATCTCTCCAACCTCAACTCACTCTTCATGGAAATATCAGACAACACTCTGATTTAAAGCAAGTTTTCCTAACAATTTGTCCTAACAAGTTTTCCTAGTGATGATGAGCATCTTTTTATATTTCTGTTGGACTTTTGTATATCTGCTTTGGAGAAGTATCTATTCAATTCCTTTGCCCATTTTTTTTTTTTTTTTTTAACTATTGAGTTGTATGAGTTCTTTATACATCAAGGATGTTAACCTATCATATACATATATATGGCTGCAAGTATTTTCTTGCCATTCCATAAGTTGTCTTTTTACTTTGTTGATAGCAAAATTTTCAATAAAGTTCTAACAGCTATGAAAGTATAGCTTAAAAAACTAAGTATCACTGAGCAAATTCAACATTTGGTATCTTGTTTAATGAATTTTCCCTTCCTATTCCATTAAGTACTTAAGCTATTTCAAACTTCTAATTACCCACTGATACAATTCTAGCACAAAGCACTCAAGTGTCAGTATACTTTCTGTAATCTAGTTCTCAGATAAAGAAAACATTATCAATAATAAAATTATGTGCTGTGGAGTATCAGAACTATACTATTTTAACAGTGTTTTTCTCACTCAATTCTCACAAGAATTCTATGAGGCTGAGGCTTATTAGAAAGATTAACAATTTGATCAATGGCTATTAAGCCCTGGTGCAGACACAAACACAAGCTGTCTAGACCCTAGAGTTCCCACACCTAATCCTGAATGCCATGCCTAATTAGTCAAGTTATAAAAACTCAAATAGAAGTGTCTACATGCAGGCTTGGTACATTTTAGATCCTAAAGGTACAAGGGAAATGACTCCTAGGAAAATTAGGGACAATGGACAGCATCAGACAGAGCTAATGAGACAGAAGAAATAGTGAAGAAAATGTGATTAAGAATGAATTCTGAACTTATCATATAGGATAGGAGGTGTTGTGAAAGGAACAATGACCTCATTAGACCTGCCTTTTAGAAACTCCACTGTGGCAAGGAATAGACCACTTAACAGAGTAATACTAGAGCATCAGGAAGGGAGGGACGTCAGCTGAGGCAATTAAGTGGTAGTAGAAACAAAGATTCCAGAGACTTTAGGAAGGAGATCGGTAGGACTCCTAGTCTCATTGGTCTAGAGAGGAAGAGGTCAAAGTTGATGCTAATACTTTGGTAGAGCATGGATGATGATGGAAGCAAGAAAGGAACAAAAGAGAAGAATCAGATGGAGGAATAAAAAATTTGTCAATCTTGAATCTAAGGAGTTTATGCAGGTTTTAGGTTTTCCAGCTGGCAGCTTAAAGAATGAGTCTCAGAAGTCAGAGGGATATGTGTACTGGAATTTTAACATTGAGAATCCTTAAAAGTACAGCTGACAATGTAGGTTTACCTGTGTAGGTCCACAAATAATTGGATAACTGCATTCCTAGCATACTTCTATATGATCCATGGCTGGTTGAATCTGCAGATGCAGAACCATGGACAGAGGCCTGACCGTAAAGTTATAGATGTATTTCTGACTACACAGAGTTGATGGCCCTAACCCCTGTGTTATTCACGGGTCAACTGTGTATGGGTGGTTATTTACTATTCCCATGATCTGAACTTTGAACAATGACCTAGAGCAGAACCCTAGAAAAAACCCATACATTTAAGGGCCAGGTAAGATACAAAGAATTAACCAGGAAGCCTGAGGAAGGAACAATCAGAGATACAGTTCAAGAAAAGAGAGGCGTCACAGAAGCCAAAGAAGAAACATTTAAAGAAGCAGGGTATCGACATAAAGACTGGATAAATTAAAGATTAAAGGGCTAAGGGATCCTGAGATCATAATAGCAGTTCTAAGAGATGCAGATGTAAAAGGTAAGACATCACCACCAGAGACCACAGCAGGAGCAACTAGAGCTGTGCATTCCTGGGCTCCTGCCAGGCAGCATCAACGCATTCCAACTGAAGCTTAACAGCGACAGCCAGAGCCTCCAACAGCATCAGGGGGGAGTGTAGGCTGGTTTCAGCTCTGAGGCTACAGAGCATTTTACACATCCCTGGGTAATCTTGAGCTGTTCCAGAACCTGTGTAACAATTTCCTAAGATTAAGCTTTTACTGTTTGAAATAAGAGTGATTTCTGTTTTCCTGCTTACTAGACACTTAACTCATACTCGTATGGTAGCAGGGTAATCCCAGAAAAAAGTCCTCACAGGTATGAATGCGGGTTTGGTACACCCAGGTGATCTTAGGTTGATTAAACAACTATTTTGCACCTTGTGCTTTTTACATGGCAATCAGGGCATCATAGAGTTCAAGCTCAATTAGGTCAGAGGGCCAACCCGTATCTTGCGTGATACTACTGCTGCTGGAAACTTGCTGCTGCAGCGGCTAACAGGGCATCCAGAAGCCCATACTCGATGGAAGCTGCACCCCCGCCTGCTCCAGTCTTCCACCTCCCCACCATTTCCTGTGGTATAGAAAAGTACCAAAGGGCAGGAGCAGGGCTGCCAGCTAACCATCGACAACAAGCACCTACAGCAGGCACTGTCCCAGGGCAGTCACAGCGTAACCCAGTTACAACTGTAACCCAGGGACAGTTACAATGGGAAACGGGCAAAACACCCAAACTGGTTCTGACAGATGTACGTGTGAAGGGAAGATGGAAAGACATTACTCAACAGGTAAAAAGTCAGGATAAAACAGCATTTTCACTGTAAGTACAATACAAGCAACAAGATGCAGATGGGGACCTACAGGGCTACAACCTGGAATAAAGGCTGGAGATGAATGAATAAAGATGAAATGTGAGACAGATTTAGTAACATCTTATACTCATTTCAAAGACACTTCCTAATAAATGTGTACACAGATTAAACTTCATTTTAAAACCCATATTTGGAAAATGGAAAATATATCTGCTTTAAGGAAAGAAGTATGCTTAACTCTTAACAGCACAATTTAAATGATTCAATATATAGAACATTAATTTACAAAGTCTTCAGTAACACTGAATTATCTAAATCATTTAACCACCTGATTATAAGCAACCATGAAAATGATCTAGAGAAATGAAGCCTCTTCCCTCTTATAAAGTAATTCACCATGTAGATACTTACCAAGTGCACTTGTTGCATCTTCAAAAAGGTTTGACCGAGAAGAATCACCTGATGTACTGTAAAATGTTTTTAGAAAATCATGTATCAGAAAGTATGTAAAATTTACCTTAAAGCTTAGTAGCTGTCCAATTTGTACAGACTCTTGGTTTTAATTAAATGTATAAGTCTGGCTACAGTGTTTAAAAAGGCTTCCAGATTAAAACCCAAAGCTTTATCCATAACATTTATGGATTGGGAAGAATTTTAATACTCATTCTGTTCTGAAAATCCATCATTTAAATAACTTACAAATAATCTGTAAGTCAAATCACAGTCAAAGAAATACCAAAAGCTGTACATGATAAACAGCACATGTAGAAACTGTATTTGGCTGGAAAGGCCTGGGAAGTCTTTATATAGTAGAATTTCACTTAGATCTTATAGTTAAGTTCCGAAAACAGAAGCTGCAAGAAAGTATTCAGGCAAGGAACATAGCATAAAAAAATGCAGAGGCAGGACAGACCCGAGCTATAACCAAGTTTTAAACCAGTTTAAAAGGACTAAGTTTTCATGGGACTTCCTTGGTGGCCCAGTGGCCAAGACTCCATGCTCCCAATGTAAGGGGCCTGGGTTTGATCCCTGCCAGGGAACAAGATCCTACATGCCACAACTAAGAATTGCTGCAGCCAAATAATATATATATAAAAAAAAAAGGCAGAGGAGGCATCTCCTGATCTCCCAAATATATTAAAAAAACAAAAGAATTAAGTTTTTGTTAGGCAACTGAAGAAGATGAGTCTAGAAAACAAAGTAGACACGAATACGATGATGAAAGACCAGGAAGAGAAGGCCAAAGAAAAATGAGGTTCACAAAACTGGTCAAGACAGCAGTTAGCAATTTAAATTACAACATACACAGACACAATATACACATATACCTGTGTCCCAATTTTACAAACAAAACTCAGTAGACTTCAGTTCTGAGAAAACCCTACAGCACAGCAAGACAACGGAAATATCCAACTTTGAATTCATAAATTACTTATAGTATCCTTGTATCCCCAGGTTCTGTGGGCAGGGTTACTGCTGCCAAAAAGTGCCTGACATCCTAACACTCCACATGACTGGTAAGCGTAAAACTAGCATTTGGTACCCCACTCCAGTACTTTTGCCTGGAAAATCCCATGGACGGAGGAGCCTGGTAGGCTGCAGTCCATGGAGTCGCTAGAGTCGGACACGACTGAGAGACTTCACTTTCACTTTTCACTTTCATGCACTGGACAAGGAAATGGCAACCCACTCCAGTGTTCTTGCCTGGAGAATCCCAGGGATGGGAAGTCTGGTGGGCTGCCGTCTATGGGGACGCAGAGTTGGACACGACTGAAGCGACGCAGCAGCATGTGGTATAATTTTTAACGTACCTTCATTAACTAATGTGTAGAAGGCAAAACTTCAAAATGAAGTTTTTGAACTATAATTCAACACTATACACACACACATATATGGAAAGAAACTCTCCTGCCCTGGACCCTACCCAGAGACAACCACTACCACTAGTTTCTATATACTGACTTGTGTCTTACTGTTGTGCTTTGGAATAACTGCATGTCAGAAGAACTACAACTGCCTCAATTTTTCCCAGAGAGGCATGACTTTCCATTTAATTGATCAAACCAAACTAATAAGAACCTGTTTGGTTTCCAATCTTTAAATTCTTTCTGTACTCAAATTTATTAATCATTTCTTTCATGACTTTTTTGTGTTAAGATTGTTTTTCCCATGTTCTCCTCTAGTTTACAATTTCACTTCTACATTAAATCTTTCTCTGTTTAAAATTTATTTACTCTTTTTACTTTGGGCCACACTGTGCATGCAGCATATGAGATCTTATTCCCCCACCAGTTAATCAAACCCATGCTGCTTGCAGAGCTGTAACAACTAAACCACAAGGGAAGTCCATAAAACTTATTTTTATAAGATGACCTCCAGGTAACTAGACATTTACCCCAACAGCATTTCCCAGAGTGGTCTGAAATTATTTTTATCTCCTATTAAGTCCCTGTATGTATATTGGTCTGTTTCTAGACTACTATTTCATCAAGTAGCCGTTCTAATAAGAGCCATTCTAAATTTGCAATCACTACCATGCATAATTCTTAGGCGCTCGGCCTTCTTCACAGTCCAACTCTCACATCCATACGTGACCACTGGAAAAATCACAGTCTTGACTAGATGGACCTTTGTTGGCAAAGTAATGTCTCTGCTTTTCAACATGCTATCTAGGTTGGTCATAACTTTTTTTCCAAGAAGTAAGCGTCTTTTAGTTTCATGGCTGAAGTCACCATCTGCAGTGATTTTGGAGCCCCCAAAAATAAAGTCTGACACTGTAGAATTTATGCTTTTGAACTGTGGTGTTGGAGAAGACTCTTGAGAGTCCCTTGGACTGCAAGGAGATCCAACCAGTCCATTCTGAAGGAGATCAGCCCTGGGATTTCTTTGGAAGGAATGATGCTAAAGCTGAAACTCCAGTACTTTGGCCACCTCATGCCGAGTTGACTCATTGGACAAGACTCTGATGCTGGGAGGGACTGGGGGCAAGAGAAGGGGACAACAGAGGATGAGATGGCTGTATGGCATCACTGACTCGATGGACATGAGTCTGAGTGAACTCCAGGAATTGGTGATGGACAGGGAGGCCTGGCGTGCTGCGATTCATGGGGTCGCAAAGAGTCGGACACAACTGAACGACTGAACTTTGACTGACTGACCATGCATAATACATTTTATTACCTGGCAGAATTAATTAGACCCTTCATTAATGTTCTTTTATAAAACAATTTGTGCTATTTTTGCACACTTTTTTTCTTTTTAAACCTTACAGATAACATGGAGATACCGTTTAACCACCACTCAAATCTTGATTCTACCTCCACACTCCTCCCCCTCCCCAGAGGAAACCATCTTATCAGTTAGTGTGAGGTCCCTCTGCTACTGTTTCTCTACACATTAACATGCTAACCCACAGAAAAATGAATATTGTCATGTGGTTTTTGTTTGGTTTATGGTTACTGACTCTACTGTTCTGCAATCTGCTTCTTTTCACTCGATTAACAAAGCCTTGAAACCACATTTATTTAATATGCATATATACTGCATACTTTACCTGGGCTACAGTACTGGATATTAGAGTTTCTTAAACTTTAGGAAGCCTAAGAGTTCACCAGTTTTACTGTTTAGTCGTTCAAGGCGTGTCTGACTCTTTGAGACCCCATGGACTGCAGCAGGCCAGGCTTCTCTTTCACTATTTCCCTAGGGGACTCTACTAGAATTCACTAGCAGAGCTTGTTAAAAAACAAGACTTCTAGGACCCCCAAGTCGAGAATTCTGATTTACAGAGGTCTGGGGTGGAGCCTAAGAATTAATTTCAAAGTAACTCCCAGTGATGTTGATGCTGCCTATTTACTGCCACACTACGGAGAATTCCATGGACAGAGGAGCCTGGAAGGCTATAATTCATGGGGTCGCAAAGAGTTGGACATGACTAAGCAACTATCACTCAATATGAATAAGCACAGTTCTCTAATATGAACAAATAACAAGTCAAGTCATGCTCTTACTAACGGAATTTAACTTAGTTCCAATGTGTCCTCAATTACAAGCAATACAGCCCTGTGCACAAGTTTGGTTTCTCTACAGTAGATATTAAGGAGTGGAATTTGCACTGTAATATGTAGTTTTTACTGCCATCCACACTTTACAGATGAGGAAAAATCCAAAGATGTTAATTTCTTTTCTAAGGTTAAGACCAAACAAATGTCAGACCTGAACACAATACTATGTAGCAACTGGAAAAACTTACTGATATGGAAAGATGTAGATGACAGATGTGACCATAGTAAAATAATATACAATAAATAATGATGGGGGACAATGTCAAGTTGTTTGTATGTCAAGCTATAATATACTGTCAGGTTATTTTATGATTCTTATTCTTTTGCATCATTTGTATTTCCTAACTTTTCTATACAAAAGTTTTTTTCCTTTCTCCCTGGGAGAGAAAAAAAAAATCCAGATTATGGAAATTTAAACAGACATAAAAAGCATACTATTTTAGTCAGGGTTCAAAGTTTAGATAGAAAGTTTGTTTGATCCACACAATAATCAAAATAAATACACGCACGAAGTACCTGTTATGAACACACGCCTATGCAATTTCCTGGAGCCCCGCTCTTACCTGTCGGTTGACGTTGGGGTGGTGGCCACTGGGGTTTCCGCTGGCCTCTCCGCAGGCTTCTCCTGCTTCGCTGCACTAGCGGGTGCAGGCTCAGAAGACGCTGTCGTCGATGCTGGAGTGACAGACGCAGGTGTGGGAGTGGGAGCCGAAGTGGGGGCAGGGGCTGGGGCCTGCGTCACAGCTGGCGCTGTGGAGGAACTAACCGCGGCGGCGGCAGAACTTGACTGCTGAGTCGTAGCTGGCGCTGGTGTTGTCACCGCTTTCGGCTAAACACATTACAAAGAAAGTCATGCATTACGACAAAATACTACATTATTATCTGACCTCTGGATGCTATAAACAAACATAACAATACTAACACAAATTTTTAGATTGAAAGCAATTTTGTAAGGTGACATAATGAGCGATCAACAGCAGCAATCTGAATCATTATTTATGTTACACATTCAAAGCTGCTAAGAGCATATATATATCAACTACCAATCTCAGTTCTAGCCAATGATTTCATTCTTAGGATCATTATGAAAAAGAATCAAAAAAGCAAATATTTTAAAACATAAAGCATGTGTGTATCCAAAAAAATAAAAGAAACACATAATTCACCCCCCAAACTTCATAACTGAAGTTTCTTGGTTACAACTTCCAAGTATTTATCGTCATTTGAAAGCATTATGAAAATAACTTCCTTGAAATTAAAGTATACACAGAAGTATGATTAATGAACATGCCAGATAATCTGCTGTATTTTAGAAGAGGGAAAAAAATCCCAATGTTGACCAGAAGCCAATGGGTTTAAGTACAAAGAGACTAACATTACTTCTGAGATGTATATATAGTTAAACAGAGGCCAAGTAATGTTATAACTGCACGCTCAGCACTTTCTGAACTAAAATCAGAGCCATAAGCATTCCCACCAAGCAAAACGCAGTTACATATGTATAAAAATCACACTATATGAGTTTTATCTTTCTCCGAAGGCCTATCAATGCTCACGACCTACTTAGTTCATAACTTTCCTAAGGTAAAAAGGAACAAACTGTAAATGAGTGGATCTGTGTCTTATTCTAACTGAGCTAGTATAGAGTGTATTGGAAAAAAATGTCTTGTGCAGGTAGGGGGATGGGATGTAGCATCCCTCCTTTACCTATATTAAGAGTCTTGAATTTGGCTCTGTGATTTTTATTGCCAATGTAATTTCCTGCAAATGATTAATGTTCTATAACTCCAAGTAGATAAGAATGTAATTTAAATGCATTATGTCCATTTACTATTTCCCTTAAGATCAATATAATACTGATTATATATATGTTATATATATATTATATATGTATAGTGATTAATATAATACTATAATATACCATGTCCTCAAGGTCTCTGTTGCCACAAACAGCTTTTCAAACCTCACTCTAAATAGTACCAAACCCATCTGCTTTTCAAAGGTCCTCTGCTTAACTTTTGATATTAATAGTTTTTTCTCTCTTCTTTGTAATAAGGGAATTTCTCACTGCTTCCAAAATGTTTAACTGTAGCAGTCTTCTTCCCCTTCTAAAAGCTGGCCTATGTAAAATAAGAATCTGCTTGGCTCCAAGTAGCTGTTTTTCAAACGCATGCACCTATTCTGAGACGCAGCCTGCTTACTTAGTTATGCTCTTAACAGTCAAGGTTACCATAATACTAAAGGAAATAAAACCATAACAAATACATACCCAAATGTCTGTGGCTACCAGACATACTATGTATGATAAAATTAAATAAGGGAATATTATTCAGCCCTAAAAAGGACAAATTCTGACACATGCTATAATACGGACAAACCTTGAAGACATTTTATGAAGGAAAATATTAATAAACAAGTCACAAAAGGAATCACAAAAGGAAAAATACGGTATGACTCCACTTATATGAGGTATAAGGTGTAGTCAAATACACAGACAGAAAAGCTAACAGTGGTGTCGGGCTGGGGCACGGCATGGCTATTCACTCTTTAACAGGTACAGAGTTTCAGTTTGGGAAAATGAAAAAAGTTTTAGAGATGGATGGTGGTGATGGCTACATAACAATGTGAATGTAGTTAATGCCAAGGAGCCATGCACTTAAAGATGATTAAGTTTGTACATTTTATGTTGTGCATTTTATCAGTTTTCGAAAAAACTAGTTGAGACAAAGTTTCTTCATATGATTCTGTTAATCTGTATTTAATGTTTAATATTTTAATAATTAAGTGCTTAAATATATATAACAAAATATTTTAAAAATTAACCCCAATACATATGAAATGTTTAGCTGTTTTTTGTTTCTTACTACAAAATTAGTTTGTTCAACTCTTATTTTCTACTGCATATATTCCTTTGAGATTTAAAAAGTCTTTGACAAACTGGTTTTCAATTACCTATTTAAATTTAGTTTGGGTGCTTACAAGTAACATTATTCCTAGATTATTAGGAGCTCAGAATTTAGATCATAATTCAATCTTAAAAATGAGCGTCATAAGTACCACCATTCCTCTATTGTCTTAACACTCTACTGCATATTTATCTTTCTGTCTTTCCCTCTATCTCATTGACTAAAAAATATCACTGAAATTTTTAGTCTATATGCCTTTTTGGCCTTGAGGCATTTGTTAGATTTAGTACATCATTTAGCCAAGTCCTTTTAAGGCATTCTTAATAAAAACTATAAAATACGAAACATTTGAAAAATCACATTCTCTAATTACATATTTTGTGATTTTACTAATCCAACAATACCTAATGATGTTTAACAGGACATTTCACATGTATCAACATATTTAAAATTATGCTCAAACTACAAGTACATAAAACTATTAATGTTATGGTTGACTCAAAGCAAACTGTTAACACACTTAATAACTATTAAGTGCATGCCACTATGGATGTATATATACTGTTTTCACTTAAAAAGTAAGTGTAAAGAAAGACTTGGGATTTTTTTTTTAAACTCACATGGATAAAGATATATACAAGGAGGCTGAAACTTACTTTTGTCACCATAACTACCACGAAGTTTTTCTCATCAATTTTATATTCTTTTAGAGCAGTATCATCATTTAGGATTTTGCCTAGTACATTAAGAAAAAAACATATTATTAAAGGCACCATAAACTGTCTTACACTGAGGTTAAAACAATCATAAACATTAATTTTATCAATTAAAACTTTCCCCAAAGAAAAACATTAACCAATCAGCCAAGATATACATAAATGGATACAAGATTAGTTAAAAAGACATGAGCACCTGACTAAAAGACAGCAAACACATACATTGTCTGTAGATAACTGAATCCCAAGCACTTCTTAAAAATTATTTGTAATTAAAAAAAAAGACTTGCTGGGTAAGGAGATATTAACTAGGTCCTGAGAAATGGGAGATCATGAAAACAAATAAAATTCAATTTTGAGACGCTCAAAGAGCCACCCCCAACCCGGACTGGGAATAACCTATAAACCTTCTTGATGGAGGGAGAAAAGTACTCCTTACTCCCACAAATACTGGATACCTGCAACACAGAAATGTTTCACTGCCATAAAAAGTAAGATACTCATAATGACTTGGGACACAGAAATGTCAAGATACAGAACTGAGTAAGCCACATGGACTGTATGACTTCAGTCATGCAGAATGACAGATGTAAGGTCACAATTCCTTCAGGCTTCCTTTTCCTTGAAATTAGTTTTCCATTTTTAAAGTTATTGACTTAAAAGCTGCAAGCATTAAGACAAAAGGGAATAGTGTCTTTGTCTGCATAGGAATGAAAAAAACAGCCAAGAGTAGGAACCAGAAATTCTAGTTTTATATCTGCCACCAACTACCCATGCCTCTTCAGGCTTCTGAGTCCTCATCACAGGGCTGGTGTTTCCTCTAAACTACCTCAGTTAAGAAAGTACTACAAAATCTCTATCCAAAAACAGACAAGAATCCAGGGGTAAGTCAAGATCCATCTTACTGACATCCGCACTCAAAGTGCTCAGTATTTCTTCTAAATAACACAGATAAGAATTTTCTCCATAAAATTCACCTATTAAATCTATTTTTAACATACATCTTCCTGGTTACCAGTGAGGCTAGTTAATTTGCAACTTCCTATTCATATCCTTTGTTGCTTTTTAATTGGGTCATCCTTTTCCCTACTGATTTGTCAAGAGCTCTTCATATAATCTGAATAATAATCTTTTTTTTCCCCTGTCATTTATTGTAGTGTCTTTTGACATAAGGTTTTCTATATTCTTCAGTCAATTTTGGCATTTTATTTAAAAACAGATAAACTTGTGGCTTCCCTGGTGGTCCAGTGGTTAAGAATCCACTTTTCAGTGCAAGGGACACTGGGTTGATCCCTGGTCCCAGATGACCTGACATGCCACGGAGCAACTAAGCCTGCGAGCTGCGACTACTGAGCTCAAGCGCTGCAACTGCTGAGGCCCCTGAGCCTGAAGTCTGTGCTCCACAACGAGAGAAGCCACTGCGGCGAGACGCCCACACACCACGAGGAGCAGCCCCTGCTCCCGACAACCAGAGGAAGCCCACGCACACAACCAAGACCTACCATAGACGAAAAATAAAACAACATTTCAACAGATTACAAAAGGTGCTCAGTTTGATGGGAAAACTAAAGAAAACACATGCAGAACAATAAAACTGGACCCCTATCTCGTACCACTCACAATGATTAACTTGAAACATAAGGACTGTTACCATAAAACTCCTGAAAGAAAACATAAGGAAAAAAGCCAGCAATTGTGGCTTTACCAACAATTTTTTGGGAATCACGAAGAAAGCACACACACACAAAATTCAACAAATGGACTACATCAAACTCAAAAGCTTCTGCATAGCAAAATAAACAATTAACAAAATGAAAAGAATTCTACAGAATGGGAGAAAAATTTCAAAAACCATGTCAGTTATGTGGCTAATATCCAAAATACATAAGGAACTTAATAACAAAAAAAAAAAATCTGTTTAAAAACTGGCAGATTAAATATAAATCAACATTTCTCCAAAGAGGATGTGGAAATAGTCAAGAGACAGATGAAAAGATGCTCAACATCACTAAGCATCAGGGAAATGTAAACCAAAGCAAGATACTACCTTACATCTGTTAGAATAGCTTGATGAAGGAGACAAGAGGGGCTGGTGAGGTTATGGTGAAAAAAGAATCTTTACACACTGTTGGTGGGAATGTAAATTGGTCCAACCACTATGGAGAATATGGAGGTTCCTTAAAAAATTAAAAATAGATCTACTGTATGACCCATTGTGTGTATGAGTTATGTCTTTTTTATTCATTCATCCCTTGATGGCCATTTTGGATTGTTTCCGTATCTTAGCTATTGCGAATAGTGCTGCTATAGACATGGGAGTGTATATGTCTTGTCAAAATCCCGTTTTTCACTTCTTTGGGTATATACAATATTATTCAACCATGAGAAAGACAGCAACTTCCTATCTGCAACAACATGAATGGACCTTGTGAACATTATGCCAAGCAAGATAAGTCAAGCACAGTATGATATCACTTATATGTGGAAATGTATGTGGAATTTAAAACTCTGAACTTTAAAAAAAAAGTTATTTTACCTTGGTAGTTACCAAGGGTTTGGGGCATGGGGGAGATAAGAGTGATTGTGTTTAAGAGTACAAACGTGTAATGAGTATTAAATAAGCCATAAAGATCTAATGCACAGTATAATGAATACAGACAATAATATTGTTAATTCTGTAATGTGGTAGATATCACTACAACAGCAATCATATTACAATATGTATCAGAGTTAACACTTTGTATACTTTACACTTAAACAATGTCACACAAAGTAATCCAATAACATTTTTTAATTCAAAAAACAAAGCAAAACAAATACAGCCAGTTACACAATGCTTACAGAAGAAAAAACTAACAAGCAAAACTAGCATTACTGGATGGAGAAATACATAAAGCAAATGTGAAAAATAGAGGACTGAATATTAATAAAAGAACATTCAAATGACTGTTCATTCTCTGCTTTTATCTCTACAGTGTTTCTGACAATCAATTTTTATATGCTACAATTCTTAAGATGGCAATTTCTAAAACTAAAAGATATCACAGTACACATGAAAATGGCATGTTAATTTCAGTACTTAATTCATACCTGCATAAATTAACTTTTGACCTGCTACAGGAAAGGCATCTTTACCCTTTTCAGATTCAATCTTCTCTTTCAGTGCTCTCACCTACGGGAAAAATTTTAAAATATTTGAAAAAAATATAAACAAAGGAAAATCCAGAATCTGAACAAGTGATGCAACATAAAAATTTTATACATATTATTGATTCCAAAAACTTAAAAGATCATGTCTTCATAATATTATTTTAAAAAATTCTATTGATAACCCATACTATTAGATATGGTTAAGTATAAACTGTTTTACCATCTGTTACACAGGTTTTTTTTCCTTAAAAGACTTTAATTGACTTTAAAAATCTATTCAAAATAAATGTTTCAAAAGCAGAAACTATGATTCTCATTATAAAGTTTATGGGTTTATTTCCCACAGAGTAGGAAAGTAAAGCTCTCTAATCTAAAAGGTTTAAGAAATAAGGTGGTCTTGTCTACAATGATAAAAAGTAAGTTAAATGTGAATGTCAAAAAGCAAATTATTTACCTTAAAAGTGGCTAATGTTTCATTATAATCACCTGTGGGAGCTCTATAAAGACCAATTAAAACATAATTTCTGAGTGTGGGTCTGGACATCATTATTTTGTAAAAGCTTCACAGATGATTTCAAAGTTTGGCCAAGGTTGAGAACCACTGTATTACTTAACTGATCTCGAACAAGTTGCTCAGTTTTTCTCAGCATCAGTCTCATCTATAAAGAGGGACTGGAACGGATGATATTTATGGTTTTCTATCTCTAAAATTACATGACAACAGGTTCATCATAAAGTACTCAGAAAACAAATGTAAACTATTTCCTAAGTAGGGTGGCATAGAAGTTAAAAAAAGAGAGACATCATAAAACTAAATTTCACTTAATGCCCAAGAATCAAGGGGGAAAATGTCATTTCTTCCAATTCCCAGAATACTTCTGAAAATTGTACAAGTTGATAGTTCTAAGCTTTACGTGGAAAACTATCATGGATACAAAAGGGAGGGCTCCTCCCCAAATCACACTGTTACTGTAATGTAAGCAGTGGACGGAGGAGCCTGGTAGGCTGCAGTCCATGGGGTCGCGAAGAGTCAGACACGACTTCACTTTCACTTCTCACTTTCATGCACTGGAGAAGGAAATGGCACCCCACTCCAGTACTCTTGCCTGGAAACTCCCATGAACGGAGGAGCCTGGTGGGCTGCAGTCCATGGGGTCGCTAAGAGTCAGACACGACTGAAAGACTTCACTTTCACTTTTCCCTTTCATGCATTGGAGAAGGAAATGGCAACCCACTCCAGTGTTCTTGCCTGGAGACTCCCAGGGACGGGGGAGCCTGGTGGGCTGCCGTCTATGGGGTCGCACAGAGTCGGACACGACTGAAGTGACTTGGCAAAAGCAGCAGCTGAAATCCAGACCCAGATCTTCTGACTCCAAGCTTTAGAGCAGAGTATTTTGCAAATGTCACATAAATCACCCTTGCTATACTTATCATCTTCCTGAAGTGGGTCAGTAGCATCACTGCTATTCTGTTATTTCCCAAAGTGGAAACCAGTCACAAGAATCTCAACCACTAAATATATATGAGTACAAGAGGGAAAGTAGGGCAAACGACAACAAAACACCCTTCCAATCATTTTATTACTAAATAACACTGCTTCAAAGAAATCAAAACTGTGATTAAGAATATTAAGAAATAACAATGAGAACTCTATATACATTAATACCTATATGATGTGATTTAAAAAGTAATCACAGACTAACACTAAACATTTATTATTGAATGAAAATTAACAAACTAAGCATGTAATCACTGCAGATGGTGATTGCAGCCATGAAATTAAAAGACGCTTACTGCTTGCAAGAAAAGTTATGAACAACCTAGACAGCATATTAAAGAGCAGAGACATTACTTTGCCAATAAAGGTCCGTTTAGTCATGGTTTTTCCAGTTGTCATGTATGGATGTGCGAGTTAGACTGTGAAGAAAGCTGAGTGCCGAAGAATTGATGCTTTTGAACTGTGGTGTTGGAGAAGACTCTTGAGAGTCCCTTGGACTGCAAGGAGATCCAACCAGTCCATCCTAAAGGAGATCAGTCCTGGGTGTTCATTGGAAGGACTGATGTTGAAGCTGAAACTCCAATACTTTGGCCACCTGATGTAAAGAGCTGACTCATTTGAAAAGCCCTGATGCTGGGAAAGACTGAGGGTAGGAGGAGAAGGGGATGACAGAGGATAAGATGGCTGGATGGCATCACTGACTCAATGGACATGGGTTTGGGTAGACTCCGGGAGTTGGTGATGGACAAGGAGGCCTGGTGTGCTGTGGTTCATGGGGTCGCAAAGAGTCAGACACGGCTGAGCGACTGAACTGAACTGAACTGAAGCATGTAATTCAAACAGAAATAACAAGACACATACCGAAAGGAAAATGCGCATAAAACAAATTAAGAGAAATAGTAGAAAATGGTTCCCATAGCAATAGAAAAATGCACAAATGACAAGGCAGGCAATTCACAACTATACACCCAATAAAAAGAAAAGCTGAACCTCATTAATTACCAGAAGCACAAAGTTTAATGTCAGATTATCATTAATCCAATAATGGTCACACTGGAAAAGATTGTCTTGAATAATTTTTGGTGTTAAGTGTGAAGAGAGGGATAAACTTTCAGAATGAGAGTATCAAATGATATAATGTTTTGTGGACAATATGCCAAAATGTCTCAGTATTTTGGCAGAGGGTGTGTGGGAGTGCCTGTGTAGATTCAACCTGGCAATACCACTTTGGGTCATGCATCAAAGAAAACAGAGCTAGACTTTGGAACCAGGTTCACTGACCCATTCAAGCTTCTGGCATTATTCCTTTACCTCAACCCAATGATCTTCACTTCCAATCCATTTAAGTCATCTACTCACAGCCATTTAGAACACAGGTTGAATCTCATCATCCCCAAAATGCTCTTCAAAATCATAATAAAAGTGCTAATCTCTTCCCATCAACTCTCTCAGTAACTGCTCACCACACCTGGTCTTGCACTTCATTACGACTCTGGTCCCTTGAGCCTCTCCTTTCATTCCAGCTCTGTTCAGCTTAGACAATAATGCCACTGCTTCTGTCACTTCCTAACATGACACACTTGTCTTCCTACTGCTCCTGCCAGGCACATTTCCACATGTGGGCCAACGCAGCTGAAGTTTTCAGTACTCAAAATTGACTTCAACCACTCTGTGGTGTCATACACTTCTACGTTACTTAGCTAACAAATCTCACCTTTAATACCTAACCAGCTACCTATCCACATTCACCGTCTTCTAAATGTTACTGAAGAAAAGGAAAGACATCCCCAATCCTTCTGTTCCCCTGGTTAACCCTCTCTTCCATCCTCCACGACGTTGTGTTTCAAATCCATACTCTCCTCTAAATCTGATTCCCGACACTTGCCCCCTCCCCGCAGATGACCACTTGAATCCTATTTCATTCAAGACACATTCAAGACAACACCCCAGGAGCTCACACTCTCAACTCGCTGTTTCCAAACTGACACATGGGGTTTTTTTCCATCCATTCACCTAATCTCCGTTTTCTTCTCTACTAAATGAAAGGTATCCCTCTCTTCAAATCTAATTCCTGTTGTCCCTCCGGTATTCTCCAGTACCTTGCTAGATTCATTATGTTTCCTATCCCCTCATCCACTTTTATTTTCAACCTCTCCCTCAAGGCCAGTTCATTTCCATTCACATTTACACAGACCTAATTCTCTATCCTCTTAAAAACAACCCCCTCCCCCAATCTGTCCCCTGCTAGTTACACTCTCCTCCCCTTAGACTCAAGCAATTTTCAAAAAAGTTAACTACACGTTGCTTTTACTTACTCACAACTGCATACTTCTTACTCAAGAGCGCAATACAATGCGGATAAACTGAAGCATGGACTTCGTTCTCATTTTGCTGCCTATTTTCTGCAGCAGCGCTACTCCTACAATGACAATAAGGTGGCCCTCCCCAGTACCCCTGAATTTAGCAGCATCAGCACCCAACACGTCTTAATCCTTCTCTACAGTATTCCTTGCCCTCTGCCACAGCTGCCAGCACTGACCCATTTCGCCCTTTCACACTGTCTTACCTTGGATTCCGTAACACTCAACTCCTCCAGGTTTCCTCCTACCTCTGTTCCCTTCATTCTGAAATCCCCTCCCTTGCCCAGACCTTTAAGTGTTACTCAAGGCTGTGCTTTTGACTGAATTTTCTTTTACACACTCTTCCAGGATAATCTACCTCATCTACTTCTAGTTTTAAGGACCAATCGGATGTCACCTGTATCTCTAGCCCAGTTCTCCCTTGACCTTCAGTTTTGCATATCCAACTCTACTAGAAATCTTCACTGGATATCCTATAGGCATTTCAACCAGAATGTATTTGCTGAAGGATGGTTTCTAGACTACTTTAAGTCTTCTATAACCCAATCAAGCTGAGCACCATTTTGAAACAGCTTATACAGAAAAGCCTTCTTTTCAGATGTCGTGAAGGAGGAAAAGGTAGCAACTCTTGCACATGGCTTCTCTGGGAAAGGTTATGTCCAGCAGCCAATGTAGTTACAACTTCTCTAACACAGTCAACAAAAGAGTCCAAAATGCAGTACTTGAGTGCAACCTCAAAAACGACAGAGTGATCTCTGTTCATTTCCAAGGCAAACTATTCACTATCACAGTAATCCAAGTCTATGACCCAACCCCTAATGCTGAAGAAGAGGAAGTGGAACGGTTCTATGAAGACCTATAAGACCTTCCAAAACTAACACCAAAAAAAGGTGTTCTTTTCATCACAGGGGACTGGAATGCAAAGTAGGAAGTCAAGAGATACCCAGAGTAACAGGCAAGTTTGGCCTTGGAGTACAAAATGAAGCAGGGCAAAGGCTAACAGAGTTTTGCCCAGAGAATGCACTGGTCATAGCAAACACCCTCTTCCAACAACACAAGAGACGACTCTACACATGGACATCACCAGATGGTCAATGTCGAAACCAGATGGATTATATTCCTTGTAACTGAAGATGGAGAAGCTCTATACAGTCAGCAAAAAACAAGATCAGGAGCTGACTGTGGCTCAGATCATGAACTTCTTATTGCAAAATTCAGACTTAGATTGAAGAAAATAGGGAAAACCACTAGACCGTTCAGGTATGACCTAAATCAATTTCCTTATGATTATACAGTGGAAGTGACAGATTCAAGGGATTAGATCTGATAGGGTGCCTGAAGAACTATGGACAGAGGATCGCAACATTGTACAGGAGGCTTGTGATTAAAACCATCCCCAAGAAAAAGAAATTCAAAAAGGCAAAATGTCTGAGGAGGCCTTACAAATAGCTGAGAAAAGGAGAGAAGCAAAAGGCAAAGGAGAAAAGGTAAGATATATCCATCTGAATGCAGAGTTCTAAAGAATAGCAAGGAGAGATAAGAAAACCTTCCGCAGTGATCAATGAAAAGAAATAGAGAACAGAATGGGAGAGACTTGAGAACTCTTCAAGAAAATGAGAGATACCAAGGGAACATTTCACGCAAAGATGGGCTCAATAAAGGACAGAAATGGTATGGACTTAACAAAAGCAGAAGATATTAAGAAGAGGTGGCAAGAATACACAGAAGAACTATACAAAAAAATCATCATGACCCAGATAATCACGATGGTGTGATCACTCACCTAGAGCCAGATATCCTGGAATGCGAAGTCAAGTGGGCCTTAGGAAGAATCATTATGAACAAAGCCAGTGGAGGTGACAGAATTCCAACTGAGCTATTTCAAATCCTAAAAGATGATGCTGTGAAAGTGCTGCACTCAATATGTCAGCAAATTTGGAAAACTCAGCAGTAGCCACAGGACTGGAAAAGGTCAGTTTTCATTCCAATCCCAAAGAAAGGCAATGCCAAAGAATGCTCAAACTACCACACAATTGCACTCATCTCACACACTAGTAAAGTAATGTTCAAAATTCTCCAAGCCAAGCTTCAACAGTATGGGAACCGTGAACTTCCAGATGCTCAAGCTGGATTTAGAAAAGGCAGAGGAACCAGAGATCAAATTAATGGATCCAACATCCATCAGATCATAGAAAAAGCAAGAGAATTCCAGAAAAACATCTACTTCTGCTTCACTGACTACACTAAAGCCTTTGACTGTGTGGATCACAACAAAATGTGGAAAATTCTTCAAGAGATGGGAATACCAGACCACCTTACCTGCCTCCTGAAAAATCTGTGTGCAGGTCAAGAGGCAACAGTTAGAACTGGACATGGAACAACAGACTGGTTCCAAATAGGAAAAGAAGTATGGCAAGGCTGTATATTTTCACTCTGTTTATTTAACTGATATGCAGAGTACATTGTGCAAAATATTGGGTTGGATAAAGTACAAGCTGGAATCAAGACTGCCAGGAGAAATATCAATAACCTCAGATATGCAGGCGACACCACTCTTAAGGCAGAAAGTGAAGAGGAAATAAAGAGCCTCTTGATGAAAGTGAAAGAGGAAGAGTGAAAAAGCTGGCTTAAAAGCCAACATTCAAAAAACTAAGATCATGGCATTCGGTCCCATCACTTCATGGCAAATAGATGGGGAGACAATGGGAAGAGTTGAAGAGACTGGAGTTGTCTTGGGTCCAAAATCACTGCAGATGGTGACTGCAGCCATGAAATCAATAGACACTTGCTCCTTGAAAGAAAAGCTATGATCTACCTAGACAGAATATTAAAAAGCAGAGACATTACTTTGCCAACAAAGGTCCATTTAGTCAATGCAAAGGTTTTTCCAACAGTCATGTATGAATGTGAAAGTGGGACCATTAAGAAAGCTGAGTGCTGAAGAATTGATGCTTTTGAACTGTGGTGTTGGAAAAGACTCTTGAAAGTCCCTTGGAGTGCAAAGAAAGCAAAGCAAAGCAGTCCATCCTAAAAGAAAGCAGTCCTAAAGATTCACTGAAAGGACTGATGCTGAAATTGAAGCTCCAATACTTTGGCCACCTGATGCAAAGAACTGACTCACTGGGAAAGACCCTGATGCTGGGAAAGAGAAGGCAGGAGAAGGGGACAACAGAGGAAGAGATGGTTGGATGGCATCACCAACTTGATGGACAGGAGTTTGAGCAAGCTCTGGGAGTCAGTGAAGGACAGGAAAGCCTGGCATGCTGCAGTCCATGGGGTCATAAAGAGTTAAGACATGACTGAGCGACTGCACTAAACTGTGCTGAGCCCCGTGTCAATGCTTCCAGTAAGTTATCTCAAAAGGATGGGCCTAATACTAAGCACTACGATCAGAGTAAACAACAAGTTTCTCCTGGCTGAAGCAGGGATATTCATTTTGCTGCTTATTTCCCCCTAGATAAAGGATGTTAGTTTACCACTGATTAGAGACAGAATATGGTTAAGACTCAATAAATCTAGTTTTTTTTCCTAGCCACATACTTCTCTTTTATGAAACTGTGCATTTTAAAAGAAAAACATACTCAACACCTACTAGACATAGCTAACATCGTTTTACCCAAAAGGAGACAATCATAATAGTTTACTGAAAAAGGCCAACACAAAAGCAGATCAGTTATCCTTTTCATCCCATTCTGTTCTGAGGTAGCTATCTCTCACTTCTCCAATATTCCTCACATTAAATCCAGTGGTTCCAACTTATCATCTAACTACTTTCCAATGTGAACACTATATTGTATCCCATGACACTATCTTAGTTCAGGCCAACCACCATTAAAAGTAGTTATTTCCACGAATTTAAGTTGTATGTTTCAGATATAAAAGTAATGTCTTTTAAATCTTATCTCCATAGTAGTATAACATTTTACAAGTCAGTCTTCCTACACATCACTTAGTTCATGGGTGCTACGTACTTACCATGTGTCAGGCAGTGTACAAAGAGCCTCACAATATTTAACTCATTTACTCTGTGTTAGATCTCTATTTGAATCCTGGCTGGTTATTCAGACAGACTTAGTATTTGAAAACAACAAATACTGTTGAGATTTGTGAACACTGATGCAAGCATTTTTGAGGCAATCTGCCATCCTTTGACCCAAAAATTCCACCTCTAAGAATCAATACTAAAGGGATGTTCACAGAAATACTTCAAAGATACATGAATGAAATATGTGTAGTACACTACTTATTGTAATACTGCAAACAACCCTAAATATCCATCAACGGTGAAATGGTAAAATACATTATTGCTCATGCATACAGCTGTATTGTTATACAATTCAATAAGAACAGTGACTATATAGAGAAATTAACAGAATGCATGTACATTAAAATGACTGGAAGGAATATTTACAATTATCTTTAAGGACAAAGGGCTTCTCTGGTGGCTCAGAGGTTAAAGCGTCTGCCTCCAATGCGGGAGACCGGGTTCGATCCCTGGATAGGGAAGATCCCCTGGAGAAGGAAATGGTAAACCACTCCAGTATTCTTGCCTTGAGAATCCCATGGACGGAGAAGCCTTGTAGGCTACAGTCCACAGGGTCGCAGAGAGTCAGACACGACTGAGCGTCTTCACCTTCACCTTAAGGACAAAAGCAATGGATTTTTAAATACATAGTGTTGTTGTTTTTATGTATTATACGCACACATTTTTCTGAAAAAAAAAAAAAAAAAAAAAAAAAAAAGACAAGCAGCATATACAGAATTCAACAGTGGTTACTTAGACCAGGGGCCTAAAGCCTTTTGCTCTTTATACACTTTACTTACTATAACAAGTCTCGATTGTTTTTAGTAATGAGGGGAAATGTAAGTAGTTTAAAAGAAAAAACACCTCCTGGTACCCTCTTCCAACCATTACTAATATTATACAAGAATACACTGCAATTTATGAGATCTCATTAAAGCTGAAAATTCTGGATAGTTTGAACACTACATAGCCTAGCAAATTAAAAATTAGTAACAGCAAGTAAGTTTTAGCCATTAACCATTATGTATGTGTTAGTCACTTAGTCGAGTCTGGCTCTTTGCAACCCCATGAACTGTAGCCTGCCAGGCTCCTCTGTCCATGGAATTCTCAGAAAAGAGTACTGGAATGGGTTGCCATTCCCTTCTCCAGGGTATCTTCCCAATCCAGGGATCGAACCTGGGTCTCCCACATTGCAGGCAGATTCTTTACCATCTGAGCCACCAGTGAAGCCTCCATTAGCAAAAGGAAACAGAGACCTAAAGCAAAATATGTTTACAAAAGGATTTCATACATTTACACTATGGGCAAAACTTTTCCTTTTTGGTTCCCTGGGTGGTATCCTTCCATTTGGGAGACTAGTGCAGGCACCCGAGAGTATTTCCTGAATCCTTCCCACAAAGCGGGTTTCAGGTAATTCTAAAAACAGAACTGATTATGAAGATGTCAGCTGACATTAATGCAGCAGGAAACTTCTTCCCACTGGACCAAAGGAAAGAAAAAATGTGGTACAATTTTTTTTTTTTAACTGAAAAAATAATTCAGATTACAGTATTAACAATGTGTGGATAACAGTAAACAAAGGCAGTAACCCTAATTTTCAAATTAGGGTTACGATCTAAAAGTTACTATTTTAAGTATAATTTGAAATTCATAATCCATTCTCCCCCAACAGAAACTATGATAATTAGGCTCCTAAAGCCAAAGTACTCAAAGTGTTAGTCGCTCAGTTGTGTTCAACTCTACAACGGAAAGCTGTTGGATTATAGCCCTCCAGGCTCCTCTGTCCGTGGAATTCTCCAGCAAGAATACTGCAGTGGGCAGCCATTCCCTTCTCCAGGGGAATCTTCCCAGTCTGCGTCTCCAGCATTGCAGGCAGACTTTTTACTGTCAGAGCCACCAGGGAAGCCCCTGGTAACCAACAGCAGCTACTAATGTCTTTTCTTTTTGTCTTTTTTTTTAAAAAAAATTAAAAAAGCCTATCTATTTATGCCAGTTTAATCTATTCTACAATATTATAAATACATTCCTAACAGTATGGTCTCATCAAGATCAAAACAGACACAGACTTTGAAGACAGTAAAGCAGAAATTCCCAAGTTACTTATAAATTTTAAAGTCCCTATACAGGCAGAGAACGGATCTAATACATGACAAATAAAGCCACCCATCTAATACAACCAGACATGCAGAGGACAGGACAGAGGGAGAGACAACAACTGTTATCCAACTGCTCAAGCATCGAGGACCTATGCATACATATTAGTCATTTGTAGCTGGTCTACTTCCTCTGCTGGAATAGGTATATATAATGTTAAAGGGTTTATAAAGTTCATTCCGCTATAAAATTAGCTGTCAGAGAGCCAAATACAAGGAATGTATTTATCCAAACTTATAGGGAACAGACGTGTGGTGTCCCTCAGCAGGATTCACTGTTCTATACCAAGTTTAAATTTATAACATTTCTTTCCAAAAGCAAAAGAAATTTTATATACTATCTATCAAATAATCTCAATTTCCAGGACTAAAATGGCAGAATACTGCTCTCAACACTGAAGTTGCTGACTACATCAAGCTGAGAAAATAAAGATATCTCACACAAACCATGTTCAAAAAGGACAGTGAAAACACTGATCACAATGAATGGAAAACTGATAAAAACAGGATGTTTTTTTTAAAAATTGCATAGATTTCTGATTTCACAATTTACTCAAATTTTCAGATCCATGATCTCACCTGATTTTCACACCAACTCTATGAGGAACGTAAATTACTATTACTCCCATTTTACCCATGAGAAAACAGATTTAAGTATACCACACTCAAAGATACAAGGCAACTACAAAGTGGGGAAAAGCTCTCCTCTAGCTTAGGAACAGTATGATGTATTTGAAAGAGCAAGATGTTAAAAAAAAAAAAAGCAAACAGATTCAAGAGCTACCCTTAAGTTCTGCTATAAGGAAGAGGGGGAAACGGGACAGTAGACAAATGTGGAGACAAGGGAGGGTTTTATTAAAACAAGGACAGTGTTTAGATAACTCTAGAAATGGAAAAATCAATGATGAAGAAAAGGAGACCCGATGGAGTGACGTCCTTTATAAATGAGTTTAGGATGTCGTGGGAAAGTGAAGGAACTGGCCTTAGATAGCACTATGCACAATACAAAGCTATCCCCACAATCAAGAGAGGCTGTCGGGTGGAGTGCGAGTGGGGCCATGTTGTTAGCACTGTCACCAAGCATACTGTGTGTTAGCTCAAACTCACATAACCTTCAAAACGATCCTGAGACGGCAGTATTTCTGTGGCTGTATTCTCAACTTTACTGATGAGGAAACAGGCACAAAACTGGGTAACTTGCCAAAGGTCACATCACATGGCAAGTGCTACAGCCAGGACTGAAAGTTAGGCGGCCTGGCTCAAGAGACATGCTACACCTGACCCTTGCAAGGGAGAGATTATAACCACTGGCTCTATTTTAGCTGGGCAAAAGTGGAAGCAGTAACACGAGGGGAGGGCCAGAGAAAAGCAGTATGGATCAAATGGATTCTAAGTCTCCTAAGAACTGGAAACAGAGGAACGTTAAAGTGAGGTACCAAAAACAGATTACTGTGGACAAGAGGAAGAGCTCCAGTTACTTGCTGTGATAAGAGCTAGTTACCACTCCTGGGTCTGAATAAATGAGTTAAGTAGAAGGAAAGGTCACCAGATGTGCAATTAATGAATGGAGATCAGACTGTGGACAAGACCATCATTCAAAGACAGTGAAACTACCAAGGCCAGAGAAGTTACTAATCATGCTGGTCTCCAATTCTTTTTAAAACACACATTATTACATATTTTTCACAATTCTGGTTTTTTGTTTTTTTTTTGTTTTTTTTAAACAATGCCTACCACAGGCTGTGACACTCAGAATTATTGCAATTGTTTTCACGTGTCTCCCATGCATTCCTCAATTCACTCAAATCTAACTTCTGGCCCCACCGCTTCAAGGAGATTACTCACCCAGGTCACTTATGACCTCCAAGTTGCCAAAACCAAAAGTCATGTTCCTTGTTTTCATCTTACATTTTTGCAAGTAGCAGATACACTTGACCCTTTCCTTGTCTTTGAAACTTTTTTCTTCTCTTGGATTCTTCCTCCTTCAAAGGTTGCTCCTTGACTGCCTGACCTTTTCACTACTCAGTCTTCACATGGAACAGCACCCCAAGTTTCAGCCCTAAGCCCCATCCCATTCCACTCTCACCAAGGTTCCTCAACTCTAGTAGCTATAAGGGGTAATTTAGGCTCTTGGGCTCAATTTTGTCCAGAATGGGCACTGAAAAAGGTTGAGGCAAGATGATCTCATCCATTCCTATGGACTGAGGTCAAACACACATGTGGCTTGTCATGTCTCTAACCCCAGCCCAAATTTCCCTCTGGAATTGAAATTCGTATCAAATCTCCTTGTCATTTCCACCTAAATGTTTAGCAGGCATCTTAAATGTAAGTCTTTGAGTTCCTACCCCAATCCCTAAACCTGTTCCTCTCCCAACCCTCCATGTCTCAGCAAAGAACATGGTGTTCACACAAGTTATACAACTAAAACCTTTACTTAATCTTTGATTTCTCTACTTCCCCCACTACAACCCATCATCAGCTCTTCCCTTCCAACCATATCTCAAATCCCTCCAACTCTCTTTATATCTCTACTCTTACTTCCCTCGTCAAAACTTCAACTCTTGAGACTGTTGTGCAAGCCTCACTGCTCTTCGTACTGTCTGTTCTCCAGACAGCAAAGTAACCTTTCCAAATCATAAAAGAAATATTTTTTCTGCTCTGCTTAAAAGCCCCCAAAGGCTTTCTATTTTACAATGAAAATCTCCAGCTTATTACAAAGCCCTACAGGCCCTGGCCTCTTGCCTAACTCTAATCCCTCACCTCTCTTTCCCCTCACCTACTAGAACAACAAAACAGGCCTTTTTTGATTCCCAACGCACACCCTTGAAAGTCTTTCCCTAAAGAAAACACTCTCCCCATCTCTGAGTGCTTATTATTCAGATCTCAGTTTAAATGTCACCTTATTTAGAAAGGTCTTCTGTGACCAGTCAATTTAAAAGTAGCCACCCAGTCATGCACTATCACATTACCTCACCCTATTTCAATTCTCTACATAACTCTTACCATTATCTGGTTTTGAAAACTTGTTTTTGAACTGATTTATCCCACTATAACGTACACACCATGACAGCAGGACCTGACATTTTTAGTAAGTATTCAACCAATATTAAATAAATTAACATGCAAAGATTGAGGGATCACTGACTTGGCAATTCACCAAAAAATGTATTTAGTTCATTCAAAAGATCTTTACCAAACTGTTGTTGCTGTTGTTTAGTCTCTAAGTCATATCCGACTCTTTGCAACCCAATGGACTGTAGGCTCCTCTGTCCATGGGATTTCCCAGGCAAGGATACTGAAAGGGGTTGCCATTTCTTTCTCCAGGGGATCTTCCTGACCCAGAGATTGAACCCACATCAGCTGCATCAGCAGATGGATTCTCTACCACTGAGCCACCTGGAAAGCTCCCTTAAATGCTTCCTGTGTGCTAAGTACAGATGCAAGCCATGCCAGGTTTCCCAGGTACTTCCAGTATTTTGTTTTACCAAAATACCAAGAAACCTTAGTTTTACCTCTGTGATATAGTATTTTAATACGTTAACAACTTAAAGGTTTTAATAATCTAGGAAACTTCCATAATAAGGCACTATCTCTAGCACAACTCTATTATAATACAATTAGTCACAATGGGAACAATGTGCTAAAAAATGATGGCTAGTAAATCCTATATACAGAACTAGTACTCAAGCAGTATTTTGCAGCACAAATGTATCACAAAGTGAGATAATTCTTTGCAGAGTACTGTACAGAACATCAAATACACTGTCTATACTAATTAAAACTACTGTACTTTAGTAACTGTCTTATCAAAAACTTCCAATGTATACACATAGCTTTGTTGTGACTTATGTAGTATTTCAGCTTGTGCACTTCATGTCTCACCTCAAACTTACTGTTGTTTTTCCCCCAGTTATTTTATAAGAGGAGATGAATTATTATTCTAATAATAAAAAGATTTTTGTAATGGTTAACACGAAGGGCAGTGAAGGGCAATGGTCAAGGAAATGGCACAAAATGGCAACGTTAAGGTTTCACTGGTTTTAAACAAAAAGGCAGGGGAGGACTTTTAACATTCAAAAACCAAAGCAAGTAAGAACACCTTAAAAACAAATCTTGCTTTTTCTACTGTGTCCGTCTCCTATGCTATAGCCACTGACTGAGCTAAGACTATGTAAATATGTCTCCCCAAAAGCCCCAGACCATGTCTCCCGTGTCCTTGCATTCCTCTGGTTCTGCCAGTCAAAGCTCACTGAACATTTACTTGTTCAGCAAACGAATCACTCCCATGATTCCTCTTATCTCTCAGTCCTCTTTCACTCATTTTTGCTCCTACTCCTCTCAAGCTCACAAGAGTTTCTACACCAGCCATTTCAAGTTACTTAAGTAATTTAAGGTTCCTTAGTTACTTCTAGGTAAAAAATCAAACCTCTGAGTGGCCTACACATAGGTTTCAGACACCAAAATCTGTTCATTTTATGTGAATCTCCCTAAAAGTCTCACTAAAATCCTATTTTTTTCCCCTTTATTTTAAATTTATTTTCTTAATATCCTTGGCTATCTAGTTTTCACAAACAGGATACTTACAGTCTGCCGATAATTATATAATTTTCATTGCTTCTTTTCTTACTGGAAAGCTCTCAAATACGGTATTAAAAATAAATGTTAATTTAAAAATCATTATAAAGATGCAATTAAAATAGCTCTAATGTTTTCCCCATTTCTGAAATTTAAGTCCATTAAAGTAAAAACCCACAAGTCATTTTAAAGTAAATGTTCCAGAATATCCCAATTAAATGTTTTCATTTCTTGTCCCAGACTAACAATGTTAGGTTTTACATTTATATAAACAGCGGCACAATTATACTTGGACAAACAGCAACAAAAAACTGAAGAAGCAACTCTGTAACTAAGCTTTCTGAAAATCTACCTTCAGAAGTATGTTTATAATTCATATAAATAAAATGGAAAATAGCAACGTAGCTAATTATCTATACAAACACAAATAGTAACATAGCTAATTATCTATACAAACACAATATTGGCTCTAAGATAATGAATGCATAAAATGCCTAAAGAGCAATACAAATCTAGTAGAACATAAATGTTTCAGTGGAGCTGTAGAAAGTCACTGCATATCTTCAATAAACCCAGAAATATAAAACACCCCCCACACCCCCCCCCCCAAACCTTTAGGTTTCAATAATTCTGGAACTAATTGTGAATACCAGTTGGTAAAGTTCCTGCAGCACCAACATTACAAAAAACTAAAGTCAATAGCTATTTTATGGAAAAATTTGGCTGAAAACATTAAACAGCTGCATTTTCACTTCCATCCTTTAACTTATAAGTACACAATAAGCAGTAAAGGAATATTCAGGAAGAATTTGATGTTAGTAACAGTGATCCACAGGTGTTGTCAATTTTGAGGACACTGAATTTCTCATCAAAACTTGGTATCTCTTGCACCTTTTAAGAATTTATAATGTAGCATATTTACACATATAATTAAGTGCCTTGAACTAAAATCATTTTGTGCCACAATTTCAAAAAGCTTGGGAACTACATTTTTAAATAATTCAAGATGTAGAAAACTTCCTCCCTCAAAGGTACCCATTGATTAATAATCGATTTCATTTACTGACCACCAATTAAATACTATTTAATCTTCACGTCTTTGTAAAATAGGTACATAGCAAATTATGTTAGAGCCGCAAATGGGAGCTCAGGTTTATTTAATTAACCAACACCAAGTAGACCTGGATGGATGTGAGAGTTGGACTATAAAGAAAGCTGAGCGCTGAAGAATTGATGCTTTTGAAGTGTGGTGTTGGAGATTCTTTAGAGTCCCTTGGACTGCAAGGAGATCCAACCAGTCCATCCTAAAGGAAATCAGTCCTGAATATCAGTGGATGGACTGATGCTGAAGCTGAAACTCCAATACTTGGCCACCTGATGCAAAATGACTCATTGGAAAAGACCCTGATCCTGGGAAAGATTGAAGGCAGGAGGAGAAGGGGACGACAGGGGATGAGATGGTTGGATGGCATCACCGACTCAACGGACATGAGTAAGTAAGCTCCGGGAGTTGGTGATGCAGGGAGGCCTGGCATGCTGCGGTCCATAGGGTCGCAAAGAGTCGGAAACGACTAAGCGACTGAACTGAAGGCCCCCGACATCCACCAAAATTGAATCAATTATTTTGAAAAATACAGACGGGCAGAAAGTTGCTGCTGTAAATACAGCACTGTGACAACCTCAAAGGTGTACAGACTCACACAAGAAGTCAGTTTACACTGAATGGCAATTTTTAGATCTTGGCATAAAGTTGTACTGATTTCAACACAATGGCTTTTTGCAGTCACAAATACAGAGGATGACATGAAAATTTAACACGTGAAGTTCGAGTCGTTCAAGAGTTTACAGAAGAGATTCAGAGTTTTTATTTTATTTCTCTTCTGAAAGGCTGTTATTTGAGGGTTGGGTGCAGACTTCCGATCCTACAATTTCAAGGCTTCTAACACAGGAACTTGCTAATCTGGAGTTAAGTTTGCGCCTGGATTTTATTGGAAGGGCTCTAATGCAACAACCTTCACCACCAAAAAGGCCTCGAAGTGCAATCTACGTATGGGTGTGGGCTGGGTGGCGGGAGAACTGCAGAGAAACGATTCAAGATTTATGCAAATAAAAGGGTCACCAATTCTGCGGCGAAGAGGTCAAAAAAGGCATTTTCACCACCCCTCACACTCACACTCTGCGGCTGACGGAACCTGATACCATTTTATTTAAGGCTCATTATCTCCAGTTACCACCTCCAAGACCTCACCGCCTAACCAGGTCCACGCAGGGATAGTGGCGACGCCTACCTCTCCCTCCCTAACCTGTGCACCCACACCCGGGAGCCCAGATCGACCGCCCAGGCCACCCTGACCTCCCCTCCCCCTCTGGCCCCTCCACCGAGAGCGCCCAGGCCGAGGCCTCCGGTGCCCCGCTAACGTGTGCTTCACGCCATATGCCACCCTGGCTTCAGTGTCCGACCACTGCTTCCCCTCACTCCTGCCACAAAGCCCACAGCCCACCCTGAAGGTTCAGTGGGCCGCACACTGCCAGGTCCCTGGCCCTACCCGCGCCCGGAGCCCGCAGGCCTCATAAGCGCCCGGGTCCCTAGACCCTCCGCTCGCCATGCCGTCTCGGGTGCACCGCGGCTCTACCTGCTCAAGCTCCGCTCGAAGCTGAGGTCGAGGCCCCGCACGCGGTCCCGCCGCGCCATCCCCAGCCCAGGCCCTCCCGGCCCCTCGCGCGGACCGCCCCCGCTCGGGGCCGGGCCCAGCGCGCCCCGCCGCACTCACCGTCTCGTCGGGGTCGATGTCGATCTTGAAGGTCTGCTGCTGGAGGGTCTTCAGGGTGACCAGCATGGTGCCGCCGCGCAGCTCCGCTGCCGGGCCTGCTCCGGGTGCTGGCCGCTGGGCGGGGTCTGTGGCCTGGCGGGGCCCCGGGGTCGCCCGCGCTCCTCGCGCACTCGGGAGGAAGGCGGTGGGGGTGGGGGCTTGTCACATTCGCCCTGCAGAGCGGCCTCTCCCCCAGCCCTGGCCCCCGGCCGCGCCGCTGCCTCCGCGACTGCGGCCTTCCTCGCGAGCTCGGGCCACCGTGCTTCCTCACGCGCCCGGTTACCAGCCAGTGGGTCTGTCGTGAGCGCGAGGGGCTCTGCGAAAACAGCAGAGAATCCGCTAGCTCACCACAGGCTGGTGGCCGCCATCATCGTGACTCGCCGAGACTCGCCCTCCCCCCACCACCCTAAAAACCTGGGGGGATGGGGCCGGGCTGGCGGAGCGCGCAGGCGTAGGGTGCGGCGAGGCTGTGCGCAGGCGCAACCAAGAACTCCGCCCCGGAATTGGGGCGGGGTGGATTGCCGCTCTGGAATGCCGGCCGCCTGGATGGCGCGTGCGCAGGCGCAGTCAGTGGGCGTCTTGTTGTGGGGGCGCTCAGGGCTTCCTCGTCTCGTCTGTTTCTGGGGCCTTCTCCCGCTCGCTGTCGCTCCGCCTACGTGCAGACTCCGCCCGGTTGCCTGAGTTGCGCAATCCGTAGCCGGGGAAGCGCTACGTGGAGACACGACAGAGTGGCTGGCGAGCCTTGGAACTGGGGAACTAGAGGACGGTAGGTCGAGGCGAGGTTTAAGTGAGAGGGTCGCGGGCAACCAGCGTAGTGGGCCAGCGCTTGCAGGGCGCTTGCTATGTGGCTGAACCCTTATGCTGGGATTCATTTATCCTGAGATCTCTGACTTCAGCGCCAGACCACGTTAATGGACCTTGCGCCTAAATATAAGATCAAGTTATATCACTTCCCCAGGCAGATGTGTCCAATGGCGCCTCATGAGTAAAAGTCAAAGTTCCTAGAACTGGATACACAGCCCCTACCTCTTGCATCTTATTCTCTCGGCTTGCACTAGACGTTGTTGGTGGATGTTCAGCAAATGCTCTCAACCTGAGAGTCTACCTTCACCCTTGCTGTTTCCGCTCTGAGTCCTCTTCCTCGATACCTGGGTGGCTCGACTTCTCACTTCCTTCCAATCTTTGCTCAGATGTCGCCTTCTCAGGGAGATCGACTCTGGATACCGGACTTAAAACAGCAACTTCCCGAGTTCCGTTACCCTGCTGTGTCTTCTATAGCACTTCAGTTCAGTCGCTCAGTCGTGTCCGACTCTCTGCGACCCCATGGGACTGCAGCACGCCGGGCTTCCCTGTCCATCACCAACTCCCGGAGCTTACTCAAACTAAAGTCTATCGGGTCGGTGATGCCATCCAACCATCTCATCCTCTGTCGTCCCATTAATACATATTTATTGGGTTTATCATCTTTCTCCCTTCAATAAATCACAGGCAAGCTGCACAAAGGCAAAGATTTTGTTGTGTTGCGTGATGCAGCCCTAGCACGAAGAAACAAGCCTCAACTTCATTGATTATTGGAGGGGAGCGTTGAATAATGTATGTAAAATCTTTGTACGAGAACGCACAGAGTTAGTAGCCCATAAGTACATAGCTGTTTGTAGTACACCCATTTCAGATAAGAAAACTGAAGTACAGAGATGATGAAAAAGGTACCTGGAGTCACCCACCTGCTAAGTGGCAGGTCCAGAATCTGAATCCAAGCAGAATGACTCCAAAGTCCATGCTCCTAGGTGCCTGGCATTCCTCTCTCTTAATTACGTACCCTGCTGCACATTTAGGGGCTTCCCTGATAGCTCAATGGCAACCCACTCCAGTACTCTTGCCTGGAAAATCCCATGGATGGAGGAGCCTGGCAGGCTGCAGTCCATGGGGTCGCGAAGAGTCAGACAGGACTGAGCGACTTCACTTTCACTTTCCACTTTCATGCATTGGAGAAGGAAATGGCAACCCACTCCAGTGTTCTTGCCTGGAGAATCCCAGGGATGGCGGAGCCTGGTGGGCTGCCATCCATGGGGTTGCACAGAGTCGGACACGACTGAAGTGACTTAGCAGCTGACAGCTCAGGCGGTAAGGAATCCGCCCGGAATGCGGAGACCAGGGTTCGATTCCTGGGTCGGGAAGATCCCCTGGAGAAGGGATAGGCTACCCACTCCAGTATTCTTGGGCTTCCCTTCTGGCTCAGCTGGTAAAGAAACCTCCTGCAATGTGGGAGCCTTGGGTTCGGCTGCACATTTAACTTAAAGTAATTCAAATGCAAAGTTACAGTTCTGTCACTAGCTGTGTGACTAATTGCAAATTACCCCCACTATACCAGCATCCTCACTGATAAAATGTCACTGCTTGGTTTTCTGTGGATTCTAGGAGCTCAGATCTAATTCTTCCATGGAACTTTGCTTGACCAGCCTCCCTCTCCACTAACCTCCTGTTGTCCTGTTCAGACCACGTCTCCCTGTATTGTAATTCAGCATCTAACCCTCCACCCTCTGTATTTCCCTATATCTATTGTTAGTCACCAGGTGATCTCATCTTATCCCTTGTTTTGAAATACCTCTCTCCTGGACTTTTCCCCTTAGCTATCGTTAGCTGATTGCCTGCACAGTATCTTTTTAAAAAATATTTATGTATTTAGCTGTGCTGGGTCTTAGCTGCGGCACATGGGATCTTTCGTTGCAGTGTACAGGCTTAGTTGCCCTGTAGCATGTGGATCTAAGTTTCCCAGATCAGAGATCCAACTCGCCCCCTCATTTGGAAGGCAGATTCTTAACCACTGGACCACCAGGGAAGTCCCAACACAATATCTTGACTTGAAATATAATTAGCCTCTGAGACTTAACATGGCCAAACAGAACCATTGACCCCCTCTGGGCCTCCCTTCCCCCTGAATCCTGTTCTCCCAGTTTCCCCCCATCATAGTTCATGGCACCGCCATCTACCCACATGCTCAGACCAAGAATCTAGTCATCATGCCTGATAAGTCTCTTCCCTCTCTTCTTCCCCACACCAGCCACCACATCTAATCCATTACCAAGTCCTATCAACTTTATTCTCCAAGTTATATCCCCAAGTCAGCCATTTCTCACCATTTCGACTTCTAAAACCCTAGGCTAGTCCATCAATATCTTTCATTTCAGTTCATCTTTCCAAGAGTCATGACCTATTCTTTGTGACCCCAGGGACTGCAGCATGCCAGGCTTCCCTGTCCAGCACCAACTCCTGAAGCTTGCTCAAACTCATGCCATCCAACCACCTCATCCTCTGCCATCCTCTTCTCCTCCTGCTCTCAACTTTTCCCAGCATCAGGGTCTTTTCAACATCTTTCACCTGCCTCCAAAGTGGTCTCTCCGCTTCTACTCTTTTTCAGCCTCCTCAGCAGTCAGAGTGGTCTTTTTCAGATACAAATCATGTCACATCTGTTCTTAAAACCTAATTATACTTAAGAATAAAATTCAAACTCCTTACCTGACCTTGCAAATTTACCTGACCTTGAACACTTCATGCAAATATGGGCTCAGGAAAGGACAGAAATGCTATGGACCTAACAGAAGCAGAGGATATTAATAAGAGGTGGCAAGAATACACAAAAGAACTGTACAAAAAAGATCTTCACGACCCAGATAATCACGATGGTGTGATCACTGACCTAGAGCCAGACATCCTGGAATGTGAAGTCAAGTGGGCTTTAGGAAGCATCATTACGAACAAAGCTAGTGGAAGTGATGGAATTCCAGTTGAGCTCTTTCAAATCCTAAAAGATGATGCTGTGAAAGTGCTGCACTCAATATGCCAGCAAATTTGGAAAACTCAGCAGTAGCCACAGGACTGGAAAAGGTCAGTTTTCATTCCAATCCCAAAGAAAGGCAATGCCAAAGAATGCTCAAACTACCACACAATTGCACTCATCTCACACACTAGTAAAGTAATGTTCAAAATTCTCCAAGTCAGTCTTCAGCAATATGTGAACCGTGAACCAGATCAAATTGCCAACATCTGTTGGATCATTGAAAAAGCAAGAGAGCCAGAAAAACATGTATTTCTGCTGTATTGACTATGCCAAAGGCTTTGACTGTGTAGATCACAATAAACTGTGAACAATTCTTCAAGAGATGGGCATACCAGACCACCTGACCTGCCTCTTGAGAAATCTGAATGCAGGTCAGGAAGCAATAGTTAGTACTGGACATGGAACAACAGACTGGTTCCAAATAAGAAAAGGAGTACGTCAAGGCTGTATATTGTCACCCTACTTATTTAACGTGTATGCAGACTACATCATGAGAAACGCTGGGCTGGATGAAGCATAAGCTGGAATCAAGATTGCCGGGAGAAATATCAATAACCTCAGATATGCAGATGACACCACCCTTACGGCAGAAGGTGAAGAAGAACTAAAGAGCCTCTTGATGAAAGTGAAAGAGGAGAGTGGAAAAGTTGGCCTAAAGCTCAACATTCAGAAAACAAAGATCATGGCATCTGGTGCCAACACTTCATGGCAAATAGATGGAAAAACAGTGGAAACAGTGGCAGACTTTATTTTGGGGGGCTCCAAAATCACTGCAGTTAGTGACTACAACCATGAAATTAAAAGACACTTACTCCCTGGGAGAAAAGTTATAACCAACCTAGACAGCATATTCAAAAGCAGAGACGTTACTTTTCCAACAAAGGTCCATCTAGTCAAGGCTATGGTTTTTCCAGTAGTCATGTATGGATGTGAGAGTTGGACTATAAAGGAAGCTGAGCCCCGAAGAATTGATGCTTTTGAACTGTGGTGTTGGGGAAGACTCTTGAGACTCCCTTGGACTTCAAGGAAATCAGTCCAGTCAATCCTAAAGGAAATCAACCCTGAATATTTATTGGAAGGACTGATGCTGAAGTTGAAGCTCCAATACTTTGGTCACCTGATACAAAGAACTGACTCATTAGAAAAGACCCTGATGCTGGGAAAGATTGAAGGCAGGAGGAGAAGGGGACGACAGAGGATGAGATGGTTGGATGGCATCATTGACTCAATGGACATGAGTTTGAGCAAGCTCTGGGAGTTGGTGATGGACACGGAAGTGTGGTGTGCTGCAGTCCCTGGGGTCGCAAAGAGTCGGACAGGACTGAGCGACTGAACCTAACTGACCTGACCTTGGGGAGGTCACATGATCTGCCAAACTCTCTGGCCTTATCTCTTCCCTTCTCCCTCTCATTCATCATCATCCCTCTGCACCACCTTTCTTTCATACCCCGAACAGACCAGGCTGGTACTAATCTCTTGGCCTTTGCATTTGAGTTTATTTCAGCTTGAAATTCTCTTCCCAGATGTTTGAATGACCAACTTTTCATCATTCAGGCCCAAGTCATAATTAACTTTCTCAAATTTCTCCAGCAACTTTAAGAATATATAATAAACATACATTAACCCTTAGGCAAGGCACCATTCAAGGCACTTTCCATGGAACCTCATATCTGAGCCCCACCAAACTATGTGGTATCTGCAGCAGTAGTGCGTGCGTGCGAAGTCACTTCAGCAATGCCCGACTCTGTGCTACCCTATGGACTATAGCCTGCCAGGCTTCTCTGTCCATGGGACTCTACAGGAAAGAATACTGGAGTGGGTTGCCATGCCATCATCCAGGGGATCTTCCCAACCCAGAGATCAACCCTGTTATGTATTCTGTATTGGCAGGTGGTTTCTTTTATCACTAGGGCCACCAGGGAAGCCCATCTATAATTCAGTTCAGTTCAATCACTCAGTCATGTCTGACTCTTGGCAACCCCAGGGACTGCAGCACACCAGGCTTCCTTGTCCATCACCAACTCCTGGAGCTTGCTCAAACTCATGTCCATTGAGTCAGTGATGCCATCCAACCATCTCATCCTCTGTCGTCCCCTCCTCTTCCCGCTTTCAGTCTTTCCCAGCATCAGTCTTTTCCAGTGAGTCAGTTCTTTGTATCAGGTGACCAAAGTATTGGAGCTTCAGCTTCAGCATCAGTCCCTCTAATGACTATTCAGGACTGATTTCCTTTAGGATGGACTGGTTTGATCTTGCAGTCCAAGGGACTCTCAAGAGTCTTCTCCAGCACCACAGTTCAAAAGCATTAGTTCTTTGGTGTCCAGCTTTCTTTATAGTCCAACTCTCACATCCATACATGAGTACTGGAAAAACCATAGCTTTGACTAGATGGACCTTTGTCGGCAAAGTGATGTCTCTGCTTTTTAATATGCTGTCCAGGTTTGTTGTAGCTTTTCTTCCAAGGAGCAAGTATCTTTTAATTTCATGGCTGCAGTCACCATCTGCAGTGATTTTGGAGCCCAAGAAAATAAAGTCAGTTTCCATTGTTTCCCCATCTATTTCCCATGAAGTGATGGGACCAGATGCCCTGATCTTAGTTTTCTGAATGTTAACTTTTAAGCCAGCTTTTTCATTCTCTTCTTTCACTTTCATCAAATGGCTCTTTAGTTCTTCTTTGCTTTCTGCCATAACGGTGGTGTCATCTGCATATCTGAGGTTATTAATATTTCTCCTGGCAATCTTGATTCCAGCTTGAGTTTCATCCAGCCCAACATTTCGCACAATGTGCTCTGCGTATAAGTCAAATAAACAGGGTGACAATATACAGCCTTGACGTACTTGTTTCCCAATTTGGAACCAGTCCATTGTTCCGTGTCTGGTTCTAACTTTCTTCTTGACCTGCATGCAGATTTCTCAGGAGGCAGGTGAGATGGTCTGGTATTCCCATCTCTTGAAGAATTTCCCACAGTTTGTTGTGATCCACACAGTCAAATTCCATCTACAATAGAACCCTTGTTTAAATTTTTTCATGGCTCTACCTGAAATTATTATTTTTTATTATCTTGGCTAAATAGTACAAGTTGGGCAGGCTATATGCCTCCATGTCTGATATAGGTGTGTTTGCCTAGAGTCCCACAGTTCACATAACAGATGATGGGACCCCCTCCAACTCACCAGTGCAAAGGCCACCAAGGTGAGGGTGCTTATGAGCAAAGCCTTGTAGGATAGGCCTTGAGCTTCTTCAGTAGCTGTTGAGCCAAAATATAAAGATGGAAGGCTGTCATTACTTCCAAATACTTGATAACAAGCCAGGGAATTTTACTTGCATTTTTGGAAGTTGGTCAAATGATTTCAGGGAAGAAGATGAGCAAGCAGAGATGCAACAGCTACTGACTTAGAAAATACTGGGGTAGAAAATGCCAGAGTCCAAGCCATTCATTCACTCATCAGGTAATTCTTGAGACTTTCTCCATGCCAGAAGCTGTTCTAGGTGCTGAGGATACAATAAGGAGAAAAGTCTCTGCCCTCATGGAGTTTGTATTTTAGTGGAATAATAGATAATAAACTAAAAATCAAAATTATAACAGAGGGGGTACTGATAAGTACTATTTTTTTTAAAGAACATGAAGAAGATCAATAGTGCTGAAAAAAGATATACTTGCTACAGAGAATGTGCCAGCTATTTTTCATTCCCCTCCCTCACCTTCTTTTTAAAAAATATTTTTTCGGCTGCATCAGGTCTTAACTGCAGCACGCAGGATCTTCATTTCCTCATGCAGGATCTTCATTTCCTCATGCAGGATCTTTCACTGGGGCACAAGGACTGTCTGGTTGTAGCTCATGGCCTCAGTAGTTACAGCACGTGGGCTTAGTTGTGGCACGTGGGATCGTAGTTCCCCACCCAGGGGTCAGGCCCACAGCCCCTGCCTTGAAAGTCAGTCAGCGTCAGTGTTAGTGGTTCACTCTTGTCTGACTCCTTGCGACCCCATGGACTATATAGTCCCCTAGGCTCTTCTGTCGGAGAAGGCAATGGCACCCCACTCCAGTACTCGCCTGGAGAATCCCAGGGACGGGGGGAGCCTGGTGGGCTGCCGTCTGTGGGGTCCCACAGAGTTGGACACGACTGAAACGACTTAGCAGCAGCCGCAGCAGGCTCTTCTATCCATGGAATCCTCTAGGCAAGAATACTGGAATGGGATGCCATTTCCTTCTCTAGGGGATCTTCCTGACCCAGGGATTGAACCCAGGTCTCCCACATTGCAGGCAGATTCTTTACCATCTGAACCACTTGGGAAGCCCTCCTGCATTGCAAGGCAGATTCTTAACCACTGGGCTGCCAGGGAAGTCCCCCCTTCCCCATCTTCTTTCTTACCCCTTCTTCACCCTGCAGTTGGTCCCAAGAAGACTACCCTGTATGGGTTTCCACAGTTGGCTTCTCAGGGAGTCTTAGCAGGAGAGGACTGAGGGAGGAGAGTGAAATTAGGTGTGTAGTTGGCAGTGCTCTTGATACAGGATAATTGCTTCTGTATGGCCTTCCATGTGACTGTCCTTCCAGGTTCTGGTGAGTGCTCCCTAGAGGGCCCTACTTCTCACTGCAGGGTGCTGTCCTGCCCTTGTAGTGTGCCTGTACACTTCCCTACATCATTGTGAAGAGTCCCTTTATTGAATCTCCCTGGATTACACCTTGTTAGTTTCATAGGACTGCTAAAACAAAGTACCACGAACCGAGTGGCTTAAAACAACAAAAAGTTATTGTCTCACAGTTTTGGGGGCTAGAAGTCCAAAATTAAGATGTTGGTAAGGCAATGCTCTCTCTGATACCTGACACACGGATTCTTCGTGGCTTCCTCCTAGCTTCTGGTGGCTTGCTGGCAATCATTGGCATTCTGTGGCTTCCTGCACCACCTTGATCTCTGCCTCCATCATCATCTGATGTTCTCCTCTTGTATATCTGTCCCTCTGTCTCTTCTTATAAGGACAGGAACAGAATAGGAAAAACTCTTATTGTGTCTCCTCTACTCACTGCTCTATTACTACTTTTAATATTTTCTTCTGAACACCAAATTATTATTAGTTAGTTCAGTCGCTCAGTTGTGTCCGACTCTTTGCGACCCCATGAACTGCAGCACGCCAGGCCTTCCTGTTCATCTCCAACTCCTGGAGTCCACCCAAACCCATGTCCATTGAGTCAGTGATGCCATCCAACCATCTCATCCTCTGTCATCCCCTTCTCCTCCTGCCCTCAATCTTTCCCAGCATCAGGGTCTTTTCAAATGAGTCAGCTCTTCGCATCAGGTGGCCAGAGTATTGGAGTTTCAGCTTCAACATCAGTCCTTCCAATGAACACCCAGGAGTGATATCCTTTAGGATGGACTGGTTGGATCTCCTTTCAGTCCAAGGGACTCTCAAGAATCTTCTCCAGCACCACAGTTCAAAAACATCAGTTCTTCAGTGGTCAGCTTTCTTCACAGTCCAACTCTCACATCCATACATGACCACTGGAAAAACCATAGCCTTGACTAGATGGACCTTTGATGGCAAAATAATGTCTCTGCTTTTTAATATGCTGTCTAGGTCGGTCATAACTTTCCTTCCAAGGAATAAGCATCTTTTAATTTCATGGCTGGAATCACCATCTGCAGTGATTGTGGAGCCCCAAAAAACAAAGTCAGCCACTGTTTCCACTGTTTCCCCATCTATTTGCCATGAAGTGACGGGACCAGATGCCACAATCTTAGTTTTCTAAATGTTGAGCTTTCAGCCAACTTTTTCACTCTCCTCTTTCACTTGCATCAAGAGGCTCTTTAGTTCCTCTTCACTTTCTGCCATAAGGTTGGTTTCATCTGCATATCTGAGGTGATCACCAAATAGGTGGGTTTTCTTTCTCCACACCAAGTAATTCTCCAGTTCTCTGTGGACACCAGCTGGGCATCCTACAGTGTGATTCAGTCCTGGCACTACCTGGAGTTAGTGTCTGATCCCACATGCCTTCCCTGGTTACTCAGATGGTAAAGAATCCGCCTGTAGTGCGGGAGACCTGGGTTGACCCCTGAGTTGGGAAGATCCCCGGAAGAAGGGAATGGCAATTCACTCCAGGATTCTTACCTGGGAAATCGCGTGGACAGAGGAGCTGGGAGGGCTACAGTCCATAGGGTCACAAAGAGTCAGACACAACTGAGCAACTGAGAATGCAGGCATGCATGTAGCAGCTGCAGCTTGTAGTTCATTGGGACCATTGCTGTGTCCCCTCACAGAGTACTCCCCCTTTGAAGACCAAGACTTCTAACTGCACAGGTTTCAAAGATATGGGACCAGAAAGGTCCTCAGTGGGTCACTGGGAGTGGTAAATGGGCCCATTCCTGCTTTCCTGTCTTGATTTCTGGACCATCTGGTCTTCCTGCTGGGGACACAGTACCCTGTAGGACACTTTTATTCAGTCTGTAGGTTCTACCCTGGAGAAGAAGGCCTTGTTCTTGCACAGTATTGCCCCTGATAGTGAAAATGAAAGGTGCTCAGTCGTGTCTACTCTTTGAGACCCTATGGACTATACAGTCCATGGAATTCTCCAGGACAGAATACTGAAGGGGGTAGCCTTTCCCTTCTCCAGGGCACCTTCCCAACCCAGGGATCAAACCCAGGTCTCCCACATTGCAGGCGGATTCTCTACCAGCTGAGCCAAAAGGATTGCCCCTGAGATGGTACTTCATCTGCCCCACCAGCAGCTTGTTCCGTCACTCTCTCAGGTTGGCACTTCTGGGGAAGGTGGTGTGTGGTAAGACCAATAGATCCCGTGAACATGGGATCACTCCCAAACCTCCTTCACTGTGAAGCGGGTCCCCTGGTTGGATGCTGTTATGGGTAGGGTTCTGGTCTACGTGTCAGGCACTCTGTAAACTGCAGAATGGTAGAGGCTGAAGCTCTTGTACTTCTTAATACAAACCTGTACTCAGGATAATTATCTGTTCTTGTGGGAACAAATTGCTTGGCCTTCCAGGATACAAAGGATCCTATGAAGTCAACTTGTTGCCATGTGACCAGTAGGTCCCTCAGAGAATAGTACCAGATTGGGAATTCATCTCTGGTCTCTCTTTCTGGCAGGTTGGACATTCAGAGGTGATCGTGGCTAGACCACCGTTACCGAGAGGTCATGCCGAGAGGCCATGCGTTGTCTTCACCTCTGCCACCACGGTCACTGCACTCAAGTGCCTATCATGTTTCCACTCTTGCTTCCTTATAGTCTATTCTAGATTTAATAGCTATATTCTTTTTAAAATATAGATCAGTTCATTACTGTTCAAAACCCTGTACTAGCTTCCTATTTCAATCAGTAAAATCTCAAATCTTTACATCGCTCCTCTCTCTCCATCCTCTTTGTTACTTTTCTGATGTCATCAGCTATATATTTCCCCAGGTGCAATCCGCTGCAGCCTTGCTGTCCCTTGAGTTCACCAGGTCCACTGTAATCTGGTCTTTTGATCTCTTCTTCCCAAGACAGTCTTGTACTGGCTCTCTCCCTCACATCCTCCAATTATTGCTCAAATATTCAACTTCTCAATGAACCCTGCTCTGACCGCTTGACCACCCTATTTGCTATGACAATGTCCATTTCCCAATCAACACTCCCTATACTCCTTACCCTGCTCTCCTCCTCTTTGAAGACACTATATTGTTTATTTATTTATTATGTTTCTTTAGTGTCTCTCTCCCATGCTAGAAGACAGGGATCTTTGTCTGTTTTACTTGTTCAGATTCTGTAAGCACCAGGAGGAGTGCCAGGAACAGAGAAAGAACTCAACGGTGAAAGGAAAATTCAGCCACTCGTTAAAAAAAAAAGGCATATTAAAACAAGGTGATATTGTTATGTGTTAAAATGAGCAAGTAAGACTCACCTCCAATAATATTATAAATTATTATAATATTATAAAATTATAAATAATAAAACTGTATGACAAAAAATGTCTTCATAGTTTTCTGGTGACTTTACAGTTTGTTACATTCTTTTGGAAAGCCATTTAGCCTTATGAAAATAAAAGTGAAGTCACTCAGTTATGTCCGACTCTTTGTGATCCCATGGACTAGCCCACCAGGCTCCTCAGTCCATGGGATTTTCCAGGCATGAACACTGGAGTGGGTTGCCATTTCCTTCTCCAGGGGATCTTCCCAACCCAGGGATCGAACCCGGGTCCCCACATTGTAGACAGACGCTTTACCATCTGAGCCACCAGGGAAGTCCATAGGTGTTCTTAACTCTTGGAATTTCAACTCTTGTATGTGTGCTCATGCGTGCTCAGTCACTAAGTCGTGTATGACTTTGTGACCCCATGGACTGTAGCCCGCCAGTCTCTTCTGTTCATGGGATTTCCCATGCGAGAATACTGGAATGGGTTGCCATTTCTTCCTTGACCCTGGAATTGAACCTATGTCTCCTGCATTGGCAGGTGGATTCCCTACCACTGAGTCACCTAGGAAGCCCATTAACTCTTATACACATTACATGAATACCTCTGAAACTACTTTTCTCAGCTTAGCTATCTAACTGTGATTAGAAAAGTTGATGCAGTGGTGCAGTCAGCTGGCCACGGGGTCAGGGGCTCAAGGTTCACATGTTTTATGTTTAAACAGTATCGTTTATATAACCAAACAGTCTCTCTTTTTTCATTTCAACTGAATTTCTCATTAATTTTGCAAGAGAGTAGAAAAATTGTTTCACAAAACAAGTTGTGAAATAGACCTTTTGCTAAAGTTCAATATGTTTAAATAGTTTTGGTTCTTTTGTTTTTTCTCCAATTTAACATTCCTTTTCTCATTTAGCAGGTTTTTTTTTTATTACTAGCTAAAGCTGATTTTAATACATGATATATTGCAAGTATACCTGACTTGTCTTTTGAGCTAAAAAGCGTAGCTGGCTTTTTGTTGAAATCATGTTTATGTGTTAATTACTTTATTGTCATTTATTTTCCTGTATTTATTGGGAAGCAGTTATATGCCAGGCCCTACCTGTGTCTGATCTGCCTTTTGAGAAATTTGTATGCAGGTCAGGAAGCAACAGTTAGAACTGGACATGGAACAACAGACTGGTTCCAAATAGGAAAAGGAGTACGTCAAGGCTGTATATTGTCACCCTGTTTATTTAACTTATATGCAGAGTACATCATGAGAAACGCTGGCCTGGAAGAAACACAAGCTGGAATCAAGATTGCTGGGAGAAATATCAATAACCTCAGATATGCAGATGACACCACCCCTATGGCAGAAAGGGAAGAGGAACTAAAAAGCCTCTTGATGAAAGTGAAAGTGGAGAGTGAAAAAGTTGGCTTAAAGCTCAACATTCAGAAAACGAAGATCATGGCATCCAGTCCCATCACTTCATGGGAAATAGATGGGGAAACAGTAGAAACAGTGTCAGACTTTATTTTCTTGGGCTCCAAAATCACTGCAGATGGTGACTGCAGCCATGAAATTAAAAGACGCTTACTCCTTGGAAGGAAAGTTATGACCAACCAAGATAGCATATTCAAAAGCAGAGACATTACTTTGCCAAAAAAGGTTCGTCTAGTCAAGGCTATGGTTTTTCCTGTGGTCATGTATGGATGTGAGAGTTGGACTGTGAAGAAGGCTGAGCGCTGAAGAATCGATGCCTTTGAACTGTGGTGTTGGAGAAGACTCTTGAGAGTCCCTTGGACTGCAAGGAGATCCAACCAGTCCATTCTGAAGGAGATCAGCCCTGGGATTTCTTTGGAAGGAATGATGCTCAAGCTGAAACTCCAGTACTTTGGCCACCTCATGTGAAGAGTTGACTCATTGGAAAAGACTCTGCTGCTGGGAGGGATTGGGGGCAGGAGGAGAAGGGGACGACAGAGGATGAGATGGCTGGATGGCATCACTGACTTGATGGACGTGAGTCTGGGTGAACTCCGGGAGTTGGTGATGGACAGGGAGGCCTGGCGTGCTGCGATTCATGGGGTCTCAAAGAGTCGGACGCGACTGAGTGACTGAAGTGACTGACTGAACTATGTTTGATGGCTGTCTGAATCTCTGCCCTCAGGAAGTTACTACAAAGGTCTCTGCCATGTGCCGGGACCGAGGCTGATTCCAGGAAGGCAAAAAAGCCTGATTGGCTTTTAATGAGGTTGGAGATGGACACAGGCATCCAACATCTTTTCAGTTCTCTATCTCCCTTTCACAGCTGGTCATCTAATCTCTGTATTGGTCACATGTTCTAAAAATTATAGTATCTTGTCATAAATGAAACTGAATAAATTAGTGTAATCCTATGGGCTTCTCTAAAGAAACTTTAGAGCATTTAAAAAGTTTTTTCTACTTTAAATGGAAAGCATGTTTTCCTTTTCCCAGACCCGTTTATTATTTGTGCTTCTGCAATACATGCAATATGTGTTTTGCAGAGCTGTTACACTATATATATATATATATATATATATATATATATATATATAATATATATATATGTATAATTTTTATTTAACTATTTTAATTTTTGGCTGCACTGGGTCTCATTGCTGCATGACGGCTTCTCTCTAGTTGCCTCAAATGCAACTACTCTCTAGTTGCAGTGCATGGGCTCCTCATTGCAGTGGCTTCTCTTGTTGTAGAGCACAGGCTCCAAATAAATAAATAAATTTTAAAATAAGATATATCACCAGAACCAGACATGGAACAATGGACTGGTTTCAAATTGGGAAAGGAGTACGTCAAGGCTATATATTGTCACCCTGCTTATTTAACTTCTATGCAGAGTACATCATGTGAAATGCCAGGCTGGATGAATCACAAGCTAGAATCAAAATTGCCAGGAGATATGCAGATGATACCACTCTAATGGCAGAAAGCAAAGAGGAACTAAAGAGCCTCTTGATGTAGGTAAAAGAAGAGAGTGAAAAAGCTGGCTTAAAACTCAACATTCAAAAAACTAAGATCACAGCATCCAGTCCCATCACTTCATGGCAAGTAGATGGGGAAAAATGAAAACAGCGGCAGATTTTATTTTCTTGGGCTCCAAAATCCCTATGGACAGTGACTGCAGCCACAAAATTAAAAGACGCTTGCTCCTTAGAAGGAAAGCCATGACAAACCTAGACAGCGTATTAAAAAGCAGAGACATCACTTTGCTGACAAAGGTCCATCTAGTCAAAGCTATGGTTTTTCCAGCAGTCATGTATGGATGTAAGAGTTGGACCATAAAGAAGGCTGAACACCAAAGAATTGATGCTTTTGAACTGTGGTGCTGGAGAAGACTCTTGAGAGTCCCTTGGACTGCAAGGAGATCAAATCAGTCCATCCTAAAGGAAATCAGTTCTGAATATTCATTGGAAGGACTGATGCTGAAGCTGAAGCTCCAATACTTTGGCCACCTTATGCAAAGAACCAACTCACTGGAAAAGACCTTGATGCTGGGAAGGATTGAGAGCAGGAGGAGAAGAGGGTGACAGAGGATGAGATTGTTGGATGGCATCACCAACTCAATGGGCATGAGTGTGAGTTCATTTCCTTTAGCCTTGACTAGTTTGATCTTCTTGCAGTCAAGGGACTCTCAAGAGTCTTCTCCAGCACCACAATTGGTTGAATTGATTAGTAAATATAAAAAATCAGACTACAGAAATAGAATAAATAAGAAGCAAGTGTTTGTCAAATTTCCAATTGGCAGCAAATATTCGAGCTTAAAAAAATACCCATAATGGAATTGACTACATAAAAATTTCATTGTCTCATTATAGTAACAGTGTAAACAGAATGAAAAGCATGCAGCAAACTGAAAAATGTTCCCAAGATGTGACAAATTGAATATCCTTACTATATAAATTAGTCATACAAATTGAAAAGGAAAGCCTTACAATCCAGTTAGGTTTACACAGAAAATTCACAGGAAAATTACATTTAGCCAATAAATAATAATGTGGGTCATCATTTGAAGAGTGCTTATTATGTGTTTAAGTGCTTTTCTAAATGTGTGATGTATTAACTTTTAATCCTTATATCCATTATGAAATGACTCGGGTCAAGTTATTTAACCTTTCTGTGCCTCAGTTTCCCTCCTCCGTGAACATGTCTGAGAATTATTCCATGAAAGATGCAAAGAAGTGAGATTGCTGGGTCAAAAGAGAATGTGGATTTTCAATATAACAAATCTTACCAAAATTCTATCCAAATTGCCACATATATTCTTATCAACTTCCTATCAACACAGTTTGAAAGTACCAGTTTCCCTGACCCTCCAGCCAACACTGAATAAGTTCTGTACTTTTCTTTTTTGTCAATTTAATGGGCATATCAATCTTGCCTCTCAAGAATTCAAGTCCTTTTCATCCTGAAAGCCAGATTTAATACCCACGTTTTCTTTGAAGAGTCCCGTCAACTGCCCAGTAAAACATTTTTCCTTCCTTTCAGTTCCCTCATCACTTTTCATTCATTCAACAAATATTTGTTGAGCATTTATTATATGTTCTAGTCAGTGCAGATAAAGCAACAGATAAATCAGGCAACAATTTCTACCTTCATGGAGCTTACATTCTAAGGAGGAAGGCAGACAATAAAAATAAATGTAAATTTATAGAATCTTAAATAGCTAAGAACAAAGAAAGCTGATGTGGGGATTAAGAAAGTATCAGGATATGGAGAAGGAAATGGCAACCCACTCCAGTGTTCTTGCCTGGAGAATCCCAGGGACGGGGGAGCCTGGTGGGCTGCTGTCTATGGGGTTGCACAGAGTCGGACACGACTGAAGCGACTTAGTAGCAGCAGCAGCAGCAGCAGCAGCAGGGTAAGTGCAAGAAAATAAGAACGGCTGGAATGAAGAGTGAGTCCAGGAGAGCAGAGACATGGGGTTAGTGAATGAAGTAAATGTGACATCACAGAGTGCCTTCATGTCAAAAATAAGCTGAAGTCATCCTAAGAGAAATGGTACAGTTTCCTCAGGGACATAGCCTAGTTTGTCTTTCTTTTAGAAATATTAATTCAATTCTGAAAAGAATGCTGAAAACGGTTTGCAGTAAGATAGCATTCCAAATAAGCTTTATTTACGGAAGTCCTTTTGAGATAGAAGGGAAGCCTGAACCAAGGTGGTAGCATTGACATATGAAAGAAGCTCATGAATGTGGAAAGTTTATTGATATTTTCACCTAAAGAATAAGAGGAAAAGAAATTATGTATCCAGGATACTACCCAAGGTTCAGACTTTGTGACTAAGAGGATGATGAGGCCATTTACTAAAAGAGGAATCCATTCTGGTTGCAGTGGACTCAGATCAGGGTTTGCAGCTTGAAGATAAAAGAATGTGCTCTGAGACAGAGTTCAGATTATGAACCATTTGGCTTTTAATCCTGCGTGATCTTAGCCTTTCTGAGTCCAATTTCATAATAGAAAATGAGGTAAGTGGATTCAGAAATCAAGGGAAATATATAATGTGTAAAGAGAATTTTTCTCAACATGGAAATTCTGAAGGAAATAGTAACCAGTAAATATGGGCTTCTTCCTGCGTCATCCCACATCACTGGGTTGGGAGACATTTTTCCCGGGTCTCCCTTTATACACTCACACACTGTCTTTATTTTGGACTATTTTAAATAATATTAATAGAGCTGATAGAGATAGCATCTTCTCTAGAAAAACTAGGTCAGTTAGGCTCATCAAGAACCTGAGTTCCTAAGCTCATGGTTCCTTGCATATGATACAGTATACATCAATACAGATGTCACCTGACCCTTCTGCTGTCACCCTGTGGGAACTGGAAGTCAGATTGCTGCTTATGCAATGCTGACACCTTATTTTGTCATAACAATGTCCTGGGTCTAAAACCAAGGAGTCTCCTGTCTTCTGCCATAATCCATGAAACTGAGGCATGCTAAATTTCTCGTTTGCAAATTGAATAAAATCTCAGGTTTCTTACCAAAAAAAAAAAAAAGAAAGAAAGTATCAGGATAGAAATAGAATTGAAATTTTAGGTACAATGACAGAGGAAATCCTAGCAAAAGGTTGCTTGTGCCTTTCTTACAGCATTTACCACTTTCTAGTCTATATTAATTTTATTATGGTAAAATATATAACATACAATTTATCATTTTAATCATTTTTAAATATATACAATGACAGTAAGTATACGGACATTCACATAGTCGTGCAGCCATCACCATTCACCTCCAGAACTTTTTCATCATCCCAAACTGAAAGTCTGTATCCCCTTAAACTATAACTCTCCATTCTGCTCTCCCACCCACCTTTCTGTCTCTGAATTTGACTACTCTCAGTTCAGTTCAGTTCAGTCGCTCAGTTGTGTCCGACTGCGACCCCATGAATCACAGCACGCCAGGCCTCCCTGTCCATCACCAACTCCCGGAGTTTACCCAAACTCATGTCCATTGAGTCAGTGATGCCATCCAGCCATCTCATCCTCTGTCATCCCCTTCTCCTCCTGCCCCCAATCCCTCCCAGCAGCAGAGTCTTTTCCAATGAGTCGACTCTTCACATCAAGTGGCCAAAGTATTGGACTTTAGCTTCAACATCAGTCCTTCCAATCAACACCCAGAATTGATCTTCTTTAGGATGGACTGCTTGGATCTCCTTGCAGTCCAAGGGACTCTCAAGAGTCTTCTCCAGCACCACAGTTCAAATGCATCAATTCTTCGGCGCTCAGCCTTCTTCACAGTCCAACTCTCACATCCATACATGACCACTGGAAAAACTATAGCCTTGACTAGACGGAACTTTGTTGGCGAAGTAATGTCTCTGCTTTTGAATATGCTATCTATGTTGGTCATAACTTTCCTTCCAAGGAGTAAGCGTCTTTTAATTTCATGGCTGCAGTCACCATCTGCAGTGATTTTGGATCCCCAAAAAATAAAGTCTGACACTGTTTCTACTGTTTCCCCATCTATTTCCCATGAAGTGATGGGACCGGATGCCATGATCTTCGTTTTCTGAATGTTGAGCTTTAAGCCAACTTTTTCACTCTCCTCTTGCACTTGCATCAGGAGGCTCTTTAGCTGACTACTCCAGGTACCTCATTTAAATGGAACCATAGAGTGTTTGTCCTTCTGTGTTTGCTTCATTTCACTTAGGATAATTTCTTCAACGTTCATCCATGTTGCAGTATGTATCAGAATTTCCTTCCCATTTAAGTTTGAGTAATATTTCATTGGAAAAGACCCTGATGCTGGGAAAGATTGAAGGCAGGAGGAGAAGGGGACGACAGAGGATGAGATGGTTGGATGGCATCATTGATTCAACGGATGTGAGTTTGAGTAAACTCTGGGAGATGGTGAAGAACAGGGAAGCCTGGCGTGCTGCAGTCCATGGGGTTGCAAAGAGTCAGACGTGACTGAGCGACTGAAAAACAACAACAATATTCCATTATTTGTATATACCACCTTTTGTTTATCCATTTATCTGCCAAGGGACATTTGGGTTGTTTCTGGGTTTTTCTGTTGTGAATAATGCAGTGAACATAGGTGTGCAAATATCAGTTCAAATCTCTGCTTTGAGTCCTTTTGGGGATATAAGCAGAAGTGGAATCACTGGATCAAATGGTAGTTATATGTTTAATTTTTTTAAGAACTACCATACTGTTTTTCATAGTGGATGCACCATTTTACATTTTTATCAGCAATGCACTAGGGTTCCAACTTCTCCACATCCTTGCAAAAACTTTTTTTTTTAATAATAGACATCGTAATGGGTTTGAAGTGGTATCACATTGTGCTTTTGAGTTGCATTTCCTTAATGATTAATGATGCTGAACTTCTTAATCACGTGCTTTCTGGCCATTTGTATGTTTTCTTTGGAAAAATGTCTGTCCAATATGTCTTCACCCATTTTTGAGTTGGGTTGTTTGGTTTTTTTTTTTGTCATTGCATTCTGAGTGTTCCCTATATACTCTGGATGTTAATCCCTTGTCAGATAAATGAGAGCAAATATCTTCTCCTGTGAGTTGTCTTTTTATTCTAGTAATAGTGTCTGTCTTAGTCCATTTGGACTGTTGTAACAAAATTACCATAAGCTGAGTAGTTTACAAACAACAGAAATTTGTATTTCACCACTCTGGAGGCTGGGAAGTCCGAGATCAAGGACTTCAAGTATCAAGCAGCTTCAGTGTCTGGGGAGGGCCCACTTCCTGGTTCATAGATGGCATCTTCTTGCTGTGTCCTCACGTGGGGAGGGAAGGGATCTCTGTAAGGGTACTGATCTCAGTCATGAGGGTGTGCCCTCATGACCCCATCACCTCCCAAATGCCCACCCCCTAGTAACCCATCACCTTATGGGTTTGGATCAACATACGAATTTTGAGGGGACATAGACATTCAGACCATAGCAGTGTCCTTTGATATACCAAATTTTAAAAATTTTAATGATGTCCAATTGGTCTATTTTTTGTTTTGTAGACTCTGCTTTTGGTCTCATGTCCAAGAAATCATGAAATCCAGTGTCATAAAGCTTTCCCCTGTTCTAAAAGTTTTATAGTTTTAGATCTTACATTTTGGTCTTTGATCCATTTTGAGTTAATTGTATATGGTGTTAGGTAAGAGTCCAGTTTCATTCTTTTGCATGAGGATGTTGGATATTCATTTTTATTACATTTGTTGATTTTCCTAAGACCCCTTGAGGACGGCACTGTGTCTTATAATCCTTTATATCCCTTATAGTACCAGGCATTTAACAAGAGCTTAATGCACTTTAAAAAAATGCTTTGTGGTTCCTGACTATTGAATCAAAACTGTCTGCACCTTATTGTAGGACCTAGCACATAAGTGGCATTTTAAAAATGTTTATTAAATTAAGGAATTACATATATACTTATTCTGAAGGATCTCATGGTCAAAAAAGTTATTCTTTCAATTAAGTGATATTCAGAGGATTGGAGAATCAGTAAATTATTATAAATGCATAATACATATATATAAAAAGAGAATGACATAAATAGCAAAAATAATTTCCATAGCCACCTTCAAAATAAATACTTAACTTCCATTTTGAAGAAGATAAACTGTAACTAAGAATTCATCATTTTTTTCTCCTTGAAATCTTTTTAAAATAATCCAGTTTTTAAAAAAAGGCTAACATAAGAGTTCTGGAAAACCAAGGAGGTGATGTGATAGTTACACAAAAATGTTCCCAGTGAACCAGCTCATTGGTACTTAGGGCCTTATGTGGTTCCCCTCCCATATTGAAGTTGAACTTCAGCCAACAGAATCCCAAGAGTGGTGCTGGACCATTTTGTATCTAAACCTGTGATACATAGATTTTGTATCTATAGCATCTGGAAATGGACTGACAGAAACAAACACAGGTAGATTTTTCTGTGAGTTGCAAGCTCAGAGCAGAGGCAATGCTATCAAGAGTTAGCCTTAGGGAAAAAAAAAAAAGAGTTAGCCTTGAGATGCAAAGAATTGGGTGGGGTTGTGAACTGAAGGACCTCGGGATGTTGGAGTGTTGATTTGGCAAAGGTGTGCTAGCTGAGGGTGGAATTTGCCACCTCCAGCTCCTGGATTGGGCGGGACCGAGTTTCATGGCTGCAGTGCCCCTTCAGGTTACCATGGTGAATTGAGCATGCAGGAGTCCAGCATGTCACTTCCATGGTAACCACCTGCTGTATCCTTAATATCCCAGGAAAGAGGCTGGAATGTTTGGCAATTTTTTAAGGGTGGTGGGGAGGGTGGAGCACCCCATTCTTTGGTGGAGCAAATAATTTGGAGAGCTCCATTTATCTTGAGAGAGTTTCCAAACTGTTTCTAGGGAGGTAAGTAGTTGAAAATATTCAAAGAGCAAAGGTCAAAGCTTCCTGAGACTGATCTCAGCAAATGAAGCAGGATGTGAAAACAAACAAAAACCACAACAGGGGAGAGCGTTTAGCCAGTGTAATACTGACAGCTGTCGCTTCTGCACGATTTGCTACACACTGAAGGCCACTGCCCCCGATCACTCGCAACCTCACAGAAAACGACGACGAAGAGGACAGCAGCCATCCGATCCCAGGGTTTTCACTATTAACCACTAGTCTATATAAACAGAATGTGATCAAAGTGACCCTTTCAGATCAATGGGAGAAGGATGTTTCAATAATAGTAAATTTGTACTGTAGTTATAGAAAGGGGCCAGTGCTCCGGCTGTACTTCATTCTTGAAAAGATAGAGCAGAATTCAAATGAAGACAAAAAGAAACCATGTGTTCTGTTAATATCTCTAGTTAATAGAGCACACTTACAAACTGATAAGAAAAAGTTAAATAGTCTAATAGAAAGTTTGCCAAATGATATGGACAGCAATAAACAAAAGCACATGTGATACCATTAAAATATGATGCAATGATACAGTGTTAGGAAAATATATGTATATAATTTATGTATTACAATCCTGGTCTTGTAAGGAAATAAACAACCGCCATTACCACCACTGCAATAAATACATGCACAAAAAGACAGAACAATGACTTGAAGAAAAGAAAAGAACCAGAATGTTCACAGTGGTTCAGTTCAGTTCAGTCCCTCAGTCATGTCCGACTCTTTGCGACCCCATGAATCGCAGCACGCCAGGCCCCCTGTCCATCACCAACTCCCGGAGTTCACTCAGACTCACATCCATCGAGTCAGTGATGCCATCCAGCCATCTCATCCTCTGTCGTCCCCTTCTCCTCCTGCCCCCAATCCCTCCCAGCAGCAGAGTCTTTTCCAATGAGTCAACTCCTCACATGAGGTGGCCAAAGTACTGGAGTTTTAGCTTGAGCATCATTCCTTCCAAAGAAATCCCAGGGCTGATCTCCTTCAGAATGGACTGGTTGGATCTCCTTGCAGTCCAAGGGACTCTCAAGAGTCTTCTCCAACACCACAGTTCAAAAGCATCAGTTCTTCGGCTCTCAGCCTTCTTCACAGTCCAACTCTCACATCCATACATGACCACAGGAAAAACCATAGCCTTGACTAGATGGAACTTTGTTGGCAAAGTAATGTCTCTGCTTTTGAATATGCTATCTAGGTTCGTCATAACTTTCCGTCCAAGGAGTAAACATCTTTTAATTTCATGGCTGCAGTCACCATCTGCAGTGATTTTGGAGCCCAAGAAAATAAAGTCTGACACTGTTTCTACTGTTTCCCCATCTATTTCCCATGAAGTGATGGGACCAGATGCCATGATCTTCGTTTTCTGAATGTTGAGCTTTAAGCCAACTTTTTCACTCTCCACTTTCACTTTCATCAAGAGGCTTTTTAGTTCCTCTTCACTTTCTGCCGTAAGGGTGGTGTCATCTGCAGTGGTTAGCCCAGGGTAATAAGTTGCAATTTATGAATGTGTTTTCATTTTTCCAAAATTTCAATAAATCAGCTTTATTTAGAATTAGAAAAATAAACCACGACACAAATTATTTGAACATTTGTGAATTAAGTTTAAAATGAAAATATTATACTTACATGTCTGTTGTTAAGCTTAATTACTTAGAGCATAGTACTTGTTTAAAACCCATAGTGTCCAACACAGAGTGCACCCTAATTTATACCGTGTACTTTGTGTGATGATGATGTGTCTGTGTAGTTTTATTGGTCATAACAAGTGCACCTCTGTAGTACAGAATGTCCATAATGGGAAAGTTGTATGTGGGAGAGGACAGGGGATACATGGGAACTCTGTACATCCCATTCAATTTTGCTGTGAACCTACAACTACTCTAAAAAAACTAAGTTCATTATTAAAAAAAAAAAAAGAACATAGCAGCCATAATGGTGTCAGGCATAGGATTTCTTTAAGGAGGAAATTTTGTAAATACTCTTTATTTAAATTTGGCATAAATTTGGCATGTTTCTGTCCCTCAATGCCAAAAGTATGGTTTTTCACATGGTTAGCATATCCATTTATAAGGGGCAAACCATTATTTCTTAAGCGCATCAGATTGAGGTATAAGACCAATGACTTTGTTATTTAGAATGACAGTTCTGTCACATGGGCTGGAATACACGTATGGACATAAGCAATGTCTTTTCTTTGTGAAGTCATGGGAAAAGGCTATATTATCAGAAGGTTTCCTGGAGAACCTGAAATTAGGAGAAGTAGGAACTAGTGTCATGACTTGATTATTTAAAATATTTCTCAAAGCATGAGTCCCTTGACTACGTATATCAGTCTCACCAACGACGTTCACTAAGATGGAGGTTTTTAAACACGAACCTAAATTTACTCTATCAAAATCTCCAGGTATGAAGTCAGAGTCTGCACTTTGAGCAAGCATCCAAGATGCTATTTATGTGCATGGAAGTTTGCGAACCAGGGGTTAGGGTTCCAGAGTAGCAAGGAGAAAGGGTAGTGGTGGCTATAGAAGTCTTTGCCAATAGAAAATTAGCAAGGCAAAAGTGTTGCTAAGACTGACTTCACTAAATCTACTGATAGAGCACAGCTAATCCACAGTTCTGACACTGCTTTTCTGTGATTCCTTGATGTTCTTAACTTCTTTTGATTGCTGTCCAGTCATGGGAGAATGTCATTCTTCTTTCCACTGTATATCACTGCCCAGATTTATTATATATTTTTTTATATATTTATAGAAGCATAATTGCATACCAGTGACAATTTCATGAGTTTTGACAAATATAGATATCCATATAACCAGTACTGCAGCTGAGTATACCTTCACCCTACGAGGTTCACTGTGGTCTCTTCCCTTCTCTCCCTGCCCCTGTCCATCCTGGCAACCACTATTTATGATTTCTCTCCCTGCAGATCAGTTTTGCCTGTTTTATAAATCCATAAAATGATGTATTGACTATGAGGGAACACCATAATTTTTACAGAAGACAGTGACACTCATTTTTCTAAGTTCTTTCAAGAGAAACCACTCTCAGTTCAGTTCAGTTCAGTCGCTCAGTCGTGTCCAACTCCTTGCGACCCCATGAATCGCAGCACACCAGGCCTCCCTGTCCATCACCAACTCCCGGAGTTCACTCAGACTCACGTCCATCGAGTCAGTGATGCCATCCAGCCATCTCATCCTCTGTCGTCCCCTTCTCCTCCTGCCCCCAATCCCTCCCAGCAGCAGAGTCTTTTCCAATGAGTCAACTCTTCACATGAGGTGGCCAAAGTACTGGAGTTTCAGCTTGAGCATCATTCCTTCCAAAGAAATCCCAGGGCTGATCTCCTTCAGAATGGACTGGTTGGATCTCCTTGCAGTCCAAGGGACTCTCAAGAGTCTTCTCCAACACCACAGTTCAAAGGCATCAATTCTTCGGCACTCAGCCTTCTTCACAGTCCAACCCTCACATCCATACATGACCACAGGAAAAACCATAGCCTTGACTAGACGGACCTTTGTTGGCAAAGTAATGTCTCTGCTTTTGAATATGCTATCTAGGTTGGTCATAACTTTCCTTCCAAGGAGTAAGCATCTTTTAATTTCATGGCTGTAGTCACCATCTGCAGTGATTTTGGAGCCCCAAAAAACAAAGTTTGACACTGTTTCCACTGTTTCTCCATCTATTTCCCATGAACCACTCTAGACTCTTACAAAACTCCAAAACATTTCAATTTGGGTTGGTAAAGGTGGAATACCTTAAGTAAGATTTCATGGCCTCAAATTATAAACAGTATCCTGCTAAGGATGTTAGAAACTGTCCTTCTGTAATTAGCTAGTTTTAAAATCTTGAATTAGACATATTTTAATAGTTAAAAACACTCTGATAGTGAGAGTACGAAGATGACCCAAATGGAATCAATTCTTCTGATCCAAAACAATAATATCCACAATCTCCTAGAAGAATTTGAAGATCAACTTGCTAACTTAGGAAGAAGAAAGAAAGTGTTCAGATAGGCAAAAGAATGCCACTTGATCCACAGACCAGAGACAACCAAGTTTGATCCCAGATCAGATTCCAAAAGGGATCAGTAACATCTTCCCCAAACTTGGATTTCAACATATTCTTACCCATTTCTGTCTTTTCAGCCCCACAATTACAGTCTTTTTCACGGCCCAAAAGAGAACTTTGAGGAACAGTACATCCTTTCTACCATCCGTTATCACAATTCCTTTGGTCCCATAACACATTCTGTGGTCCTTACCAGATTTGCATGTTTTGATTGCTCCAAGACTTTAACATTCTGTTACTATTTGTGTGGTTCTATGTCACTCTCGTAGAGTTATCACTTGCCTTCATCTTTTTGAATGTTCCTTCTATATTCTAGTTTAAAGGGTTCTGTGCCATTGCTCTAATTTGTTTAAGAATCTCCCCGCCTCTTTTCTCTTCATTGGAATTGCCCCAAGTCATGCTTCAGAGCACTTCCTGATACTGTCTTCTTTTGGAAACTTGTGGAATTATGCTTATTTTTTAAAAAATATTTTAAAGTCTAGCTTCCTAAAGTCTGCTATACACATTTTATCTAGCTCATCCTTGTCTTCCCTTGAAGATGACATGGTCTCCCAGGGTCTCAGTCCTTCCTCTCTGACAAATGGCTTCTTCCCACTGGTTGGAATCAGTCAGAGCAGAGTTATTTTTATTCCTTCCTCTACCATCTAGGATGTGAAATTGTTGGGAAGGCAAGTGAAAAACTCTGCTTTTATCTGAATGAAATATCCAGAATGTTATCCCCAGCGTGTGTGCTCTGCCAATTCTGTGGCTTTCCCCCATGTGTCTCAGCTCAGTTTCCATAAAAACCTCATTTCTGTTCCTCTCTCCTTTCATCTTCATCCAAGTGTTCAGGGATTCCTCTGCATCTATTGTTATTACAGCCTACAATGCTGCTCCGTCTCCTGTCAACGGGTCTTTTGTGTACAGCACACCCTTCTATCACTGTGTTCCCATGGACCGGTTCCACCCCGCCAACTCTCCCGGTATCTGTGAGGTCTTGTTTGTCACACTGTGCTGTAATCTCAAGGTTACTTACTATGTTCTGGGTATGCTATCTGGACATCTGCTGCCTACGTTTTGTTTCTGATGTCCTTCCCAATTGTTTTCTCATTGAATCACTCAGCACCTGCCTCACTGTTTCCCTCACTGTTGAAATCCTTCCCAGGCCCTCCTTCATGTCATCCATGGAAACCCATTTCATTTTATCTAGGTGATTTTTTTTTTCCTCCCTTCCCATCTGTTTTCCATTTACAGCCCTTTTGGCCAGATGAGTTGGTCTCTGACTAAACACATTCTTTTCAGTCTTTGAAAAATGTTCTCCATTCTTAGTCAAATATCCATCATTCCTACATTTGAAGCTGTGGCCCTGAAATGAAAATTTGCACCAACTGTGTACCCAGTCATTTATTTTTTCTTGTATCATATTTTTATTCTCTGCATTGTGCCCTAAGTCTTTTATGTTCCAAATTTCAGAGCATCTTGAGATGCTTCCATACGCTATTTTGATGGCTTTTCAGTTCCATGTAACTTGGCAGTTGATAGTTTGACCAGCCTCAGCAGGCTCTGCCATATGCTAGATTCATATTCCATGAAGATAACTCCCCTTCCGGCACAACTTGATTGTGTCAATTCAGATATTACCATATCCCTCTCTGGGAGTCCCAGAATTCCAGTGTATGACTTTTCCTCCATAGCTTTACCATCCTCTGTGGGAAAGGAATATCAGAGGTGGTGCAGAGTAGTAAAAAGGAGGTTTGCTCTGCCACTTGTTACTGGGCAGCTAAAGAGGACATTGGGCTTTCCAAGAGGCGCTAGTGGTAAAGAATCCACCTGCCAATGCAGAAGATGTAAGAGGCGCAGGTTCGATCTCTGGGTTGGGAAGTTCCCCTACAGGAGGGCATGGCAATCCACTCCAGTATACTTGCTTGGAGAATCCCATGGACAGAGGAGCCTGGCAGGCTACGGCCCATAGGATTGCAAAGAGTTGGACACTACTGAAGTGACTTAGCACACAAAGAGGACAAATAACTGGGCTTCCCTGGAAGTCCAGTGGTTAGGACTCCATGCTGCCACTTCAGGGAGCATGGGTTTGATCTCTGGTCGGGGAACTAGGATCCTGCATGCCATGCAGCATGGCCTAAAAAATAAAAAAGAGTGCAATAACTAAAACAAGGAGTCAACTTTCCAAGCCTCAGCTTCTTTACCCTTTAAGTGATAATAGAATACTGACCTTTCTAGGTTATTATGATGATTTAATAAGATACTATTTATGAAAACACTTTGTACATTGAAAGTAACACAAATACAGACTTCAAGAATAATCACTGGGTAATTTCATTTTCCTAGAACCTGCAGAGCACGTGAAGCAGGCGTGAGAGGTTGCTCAATATTTACTCCAGCCTTGTATTAACTCAAATATTGAGTGCCTCCTAGAAGCAAGGTTCTCTAAGGAGAAACAGAGGCAGGTGCACACAACTCAGCAGTGGAGTTCTCAGGCAGGAGGAAACTGAATTTGGGCAAGCGTCCTTTCCCCAGAGGACGGTGGGGGCATTGGGATGGGCTTCACACTGCTCACAAACATCTGTGCTGTCCCTTATTCTTTGGCTTCTAATACCATCCTGCACACATGTTCCTGAGCATCCCAGGGGTCATCCCAGAGAAGAATCTGCTCTTTGTCCAGAACCCTGGGAAGTTTGGGCCTCTGGCTCATGCAGGCCCCATCCTCAGCTAACTTCACCTGGGAACGGGCCATAGTACCCCCTTTTCCACCCTCATCATGATGGAATGGCCTAGCTCTCTAGTTAGCCTGTAGGACCATCGTAAGAAAAACCATCCGTGATAACAGCACGGGCAGTTCTCATGTTCTGAATACCTACCATGTGGCACATGGTCTGCTAGGCTCTGTATAGACATCACTATTTTTCAACCATTTAAAAAAACTATTGCTCCCCTAAGGAGCCATTTAGTGTTTTTCTAAATATCCCCTTCATGAAATTTTAATGCCAAAGACATACAGTGTATTTGTTTAAGTTTTATTATCTATGCTTTATAAGTAAAAAGAGGTTTTTTTCATCCCCTCCCTTGAGAACCAGTTTTCACCCCCTTGAGGATATTATGCTAATTGAGAATGCATTTGATTAATATATCTAATTTGCATATAGTCTTTCCTCCCCCTTCCCATAATCATTCCCTGAATAATTTCTAAACTGCTCAATCTCTGAACCTGTTACACAACCATTGGCCCCTGAGAAAGAAACCTCGCTGTGGCGCTAACAGGAAGCACTCTATTTGAGGAAAGGCCATGTTTCCGCAGCAAGTCCAGCCCCCAGGTCAAGCCTGCACAGACCCTGGTTTGGCGCAGTCCTGTGGGCCCTCTCGACTCACACTCACTTCTTCGTGATCTCCTCCAGGATCTTGAACGGGACGCTAGCCATTCCTCGCGAGAAACCCAAGGCGGACACTCACAAGACGGCCACAGTTTTCCTACTGCCTGCTGCCAAGTTTCTTGAGGGCCCAGCTATTGGGATAAGATGTTGCAGAATTTTGATGTATTTATTTATTATTATTATTTAAAATTTATATATAATATACAGCTCATACATATTATATATAAATTCTAAAATTATATGTATGTATAAAAACCTCTGAGATTTCAGATTTTCTGTAGTGTCCAAGGGCTAGAAAATGTGGCAGTGGGGGAAGGTAGTGGTGGAAGGATGGGTGAGAGAGAGAAGGAGAGAGAGGAAAGGAGTGGAGAGAAGCCCAGAGGGCTGGGGGTGGGAGGAAAGAGAAAGGAAAGGGGAATGAGGGAAAAGGTGCTGGAAAGAGCACAGGCTTTGGAATCAGACAACTAGCTTGTTACTCTGTGACCTTGGGAAAGTTACTTAAACACTCCAGGTCATTAATATTTGTTTTCCATGGTTTATGTTGGGTATGTACAATATCTGACGCAAGACATTCTGTGAGCATGGCTTCTATCTTTGAGCAAGTAGGGTTCTTAATACCAAACTCCGGGAATTGACCAACTTATTCATCAGTCTCAGGCAATGCCAGAATACGGCAGGCTTCCTCAGGTGGAGGGAGATGCCCGCTGTGGGTGGCTTCTAAGAAGAGGAACAGAAGCAGGAGCTAGGCCATGCATGATTTCTTTCTCCTCCTAAACTCTCCCCCCGAGGGAAGTCAGTTCACCTCCCCCGGGGGAGGGATGGGTCAGGAAGCTGAAGAGGCCAGGTCTGTTATGCTGATGACATCCTTCCACCTGGATAAGGTCAATCAGGAGGAGTTGGGGCACAAGCGTCCCACCATCCAGCCAGTTCTCAAAGTCAGCAGCGGGACATTTGCAGAACTAGGAGAATTAATGGGCCTCTAGAACTGGCCCATTTCAATACTTTGAACAACTCTCTGAATAAAAAATGGTATCAGTTTATAAATTTTACTGATATAAAGGGTGTGTAGCACACGACTTATAAACAATAATAAAATATACAATACTCTTTATTTTAAATTCCATATAGCCAGCTGATTCTCACTGAATGCTTTCACTCATTTTTGCTGAACTCTTATATCCATAGCCAGCCTATGGTTGCAGTTTAACCATGATTTGATAAGTGGAGTAATTTCCACCATCCAGATAACAATAGATATAAGTAACTCATAAGTGTAGAAAATATTAAAATTTAGTAAGATTATGAAAAAGTGATGAGTTTTGAGTATTTATGGCCTTTGTTTTTAATGTAAGTTAATTTTGTCTACACATTACTAAATTTTAATAATGACAGTGTTAATAGTCCAACTTGTAAAAAGCCTACAAATTTATCAGTTGGCACACCATCCAGGAATATCCCACAGTTCTAATTATGTTTTTTACAGGTGTGGCAAATTACAGTTTAATCCTCGTTTGAGGATATATTTGGTTACTACACTTAGGGAGGGGTGGGCTGGCTGCAGGGATGTTCAGGCAGGAAGAATGGTACCCACCAGGGGGCAGTGTGATTCCAAGTGGTCCCTTACATAGAGAGCCAGAGCCCTTCCTGCCCTTACTAGAGGAAGAAGGATGTCACGAGTCGGGGAGACTCAGGGCTGTCTTCTGGGTGCTGGCCAGGGTTCAGTTCAGTTCAGTCACTCAGTCGTGTCTGACTCTTTGTAGCCCCATGGACTGCAGCACGCCAGGCTTCCCTGTTCATCACTAACTCCTGGAGCTTGCTCAAACTCATCATGTCCATCAAGTTGGTGATGCCATCCAACCATCTCATCCTCTGTCGTCCCCTTTTTGTTGACCAGGGTAGCAATCAGGAAAAGAAAACAGAAATCCTGAGGTGATAAGAGAAGGAGTTGATGCTGAGAGCTCAGCTTCTCTGTACTTCTGTGCCGAATCTCAGAGACAGAGGTTTAGATTAAGTAGAAAAGAATAACTTTATTGCTTTGCCAGGTCAAGGGGGACACAGCAAGCTAATGCCCTCAAAACTACATGTCCCAACTTGGGAAAATAGACATTTTATAGTAATTGTTCAAAGAGGGTGTGATCAGCTCATAGACATTCCTCTGATGGGTTAGTGGTGAGGTAAGTGGGAGTCCGCGTTAAACTTCAGGTCGAACTGGTCAGGGGTCTACAGGCTTGTGGGCAGCATACCATTAACTCCTCTCACCTGGAGGAGTTTTAGTATATATGTAGAAAATCTCAAAGATATCGTCTTGTGTGTCTGTCTGTTGATGGAGAAATAGGACCTTACCCCAAGGCTGCTCTTGACTATTTCACCCTGGTCTCACATCCCCTCCTTTCCATAATTAACAACTGCTTGAATCTGCCTGTGGGAACTCAGGGAAGGCTGTTTCCTACAATCAAATAAATGAGGAACACAGAAAAGCCTTGTGCCCAGGAGCCCACCAAGCCCTGCGCTGTGTCAGAGTGAGAGGAGAAGACTTCTACCCCTTGCATCCATCTGGCGACAGGGCAACAAGGCCCCCTCCAGACCCTTTTGTGGGGCAGGGTTTGGTGGCTGGAGGGGTGGGTGGGGGTGGGACTCACTCAAGTCAGAGGATGAACCTGGGCTCAGGAGCTGGAGCAGGACAGAACTTAATTACCCCAAATGGGGCTCCGGGGCCTGTAGTTGAGAGGGTCAGGGAGGAGAGACCAGTACTAGAAGCAAAGCAGAACTTTCTAGTCAGTTAAACAATTTGGAACCTTGGAGAACTCAAGCAGGATCACAAAAATCCAGTTTCCAGACTGTTCCCTTTGCTCCGTACAAGGTCTGTGGTTGAGCTTTTAAGCAAAATCAAGTTACACAGCACCACACATCTATCCACAGGGGCTCTGGTATGGGAAGTATGTTAGATGTGATTTTTCCTCATTCCATTTTTTACTCGTACAGTCACTTTCTGGAAAGCCCATTTCAGTCTTAAAGGCCTCTTTCAGGAGCTTGGAAGTGTAATGTCTTGGTGATTTACTTTTTCCTAACTAAGATAAAGCCAGCTGCCTTAACAGAGCAAAAGCAAAACTGGTACCTGGAAAAATTGCGTTTTCTTACCGATTTTGGCAGAACTGTCTCTAAAATGTTATAGACTATCCAAATCATTTATATATATATATATATGTAAATATGTAAGTTTTTGTTTGCATATATATATATAAAACACACATTATATATTTGCAAACTATATATATATGTATATATTTATATATATTGTTTGTTTGTCTACACTCGTCTTTTAGAAGATTCAGATTGCTGACTTATTTTGTTTGTGACCCAGCAGCAGCAGCAGCTTTGTATTGAAACGTGAAAGCCCAGGATTTCAAAAGCATTGTGCTCTTCTCTTTTCTTGCTTCAGGCATAAAATGCTCCCAGGCCATAAGATAAAAGTCACTTCATAACTAGTGTATGCGCCTTAGGTCAATAGAAGACCAACAAATTTAGTTTGTGACAAGTACCTGACATCATCTTACATGGCTATTTTTAACAGTTTATGAACACAGTGATTTACTAGAAATAATGAGAAAAAAATTTTTTTTGATGATTAATATCCGTTATAAATTAGTATTGCAAGAGAAGGGGCAGGGGCAAGAGAATATTTCAAGTCTCAGGTGAGTTCCTGGGATGGGCCGCTAACTGAGGGTCCTTGGCTTCACATAGGAAAAACTTCAAGAGCAAGTCAAAGTAAAGTGAAAGCAGGTTTATTAGAGAGATGCACATTCCATAGGCAGAATGCAGTCTGTCTCTGAAAGTGAGACTGGCCCTGGGGTATGGAGATGTTAGTTTTTATGGGCTGGGTAATTTTATACTCTAAGGAGTGGGAGGAATATTCTAACTATTCTGGGGAAGGAGTGGGGATTTCCAGGAATCGGACCACCGCCCACTTCTTGGCCTTTTATGGTAGGCCTCGGAGCTGCCATGGCATCTTTAGTACGCCGTTTAGCTGTCTTGTTACAATGATCAGGTGTTGAGGCTAAAGGTCTCCTGAAAGTCAAATCTTCCACCATCTTGGCCCTAGGGGGTTCCTACCAGTCTTTGCTGAATCCTGTTTTTCTCAACAGCTTTTTTCATGGTTGTGCCTGCTGCCTTCCTTCTTGTCTCATGCATTCAAATTGTTAAATCAAATATGACAAAAAGTGTTCAAAGATTATCATGTTTCATATTGAAGAATAAGAAAAACAATAGCTAAAACTAATAAATAGGATCATATATACTGTTTTCAAATGTAAACATGTTTTTACAGTGTTTTGTCTTATTTATTATTATTTTTTGTCCATGAATTGAGGCTTTCAGGATCTGTTCCCCAACCAGGGATTGAACCTGGGCCACAGCAGTCAAAGCATGGAGTCCTAACTACTAGATCAACAGGGAACTCCTTCTGCAATGCATAATTTTAAATTTGCGCAGACTTAGAGAATGTAATGAACTCTCAAACTTTGTTAACTTGTTTCATCTATAGTCTTATATCCCATCAGCATAGCAGTTCATCTCTAAATATAGAACTTAAAAAATAACATACCACTGTTACATTTAAAAAATAGTGATAAAAAATCCACAGTGACATGTACACCAATGTTCATCACAGCACTGTTTATAATAGCTAGGACACGAAAGCAACCTAGATGTCCATCAGCAGATGAATGGATAAGAAAGTTGTAGTACATACACACAAAGGAATATTACTCAGCTATTAAAAAGAATGCATTTGAATCAGTTCTAATGAGGTGGATGAAACTGGAGCCTGTTATACAGAGTGAAGTAAGTCAGAAAGAAAAACATCAATACAGTATGTTAAGGCATTTTTATGGAATTTAGAAAGATGGTAACGATGACCCTGTGTGCAAGACAGCAAAAGAGACACAGATATAAAGAACAAACTTTTGGACTCTGTGGAAGAAGGCGAGGGTGGGACAATTTGAGAGAATAGCATTGAAACATGTATATTACCATATGTGAAATAGATGACCAGTCCAAGTTCAGTGCATGAAACAAGGCATTCAAAGCCGGTACACTGGGAAAAGCCAGAGGGATGGGATGGGGAGGGAGGTGGGAAGGGGGTTCGGGGTGGGAGGACACATGTACACCCGTGGCTGATTCATGTCAATGTATGTCAAAAACCACCAAAATATTGTAAAGTAATTAGCCTCCAATTAAAATAAATAAATTAATTAAAAAATCCATAGTGTCTTTCAAAACTGGTCATTATGCAGATTTCTTCAATCTTACACCCACAGGTGTGTATGCTTGGACTTATAAAGGCAATACAATTCAATGCAATTAATTAATATTTCTCTTGTTTCTTTTAATCTCTAAGTTGTTCCATCTCTTTTTTTTCCGTTTCATTTCTTAAAGATAACATGTTCTTTAACATAACATATCACAAACATTTCCCCATAATACTACAAGGCTTCATAATATTCTACTGTGTGGATGTTCCATAGTTTATTTCCAAAATCCTCTAATTGTTGGATAATTAATTGTTTTGAATATTTTTCTAATATTCAATTTCCTGCACTCAACACCCTAACACATATATTTTTGGAGAACTGCTTGATTGCTTATTTAAGAAAAATTACTGATTGAAAGAGTCACACTCTCTCCATCCCAGTCCTTTACCACATGGCTTGCTTTACTTTTAAAGACCTGCTTTTGAATTTTACGTAAATTTATACTTTCCAAAAACTGAGGTTTCCTGCAATAAATTTTGAAATAATTTCTTACTGTATGGTAAGGCTCAGGATTGGGTAAACAGGGTCTCATTACAAAAGGGTTAGGGAGAGATTTATGACACAGTGACTACACAGGTGTTCAGCCAAAGAGCCTGTTGAACTGGAAGGTGTCATGTGTCCTCAATAGCCCATCCCTCTGGCTGGATGAGTCATTTTAGTTTGACTAGAAAATATCACCCTCTTATATGATTGATGAACAGCCTTGAGCCTGCAAACAGAATGCCTTGGAAAAGGCGTCCATTCCTTCTTTGATGGCTATGCTCAAACTGTAAGGTTACAGGAGAGTCGCGTCTTCAGGAAAGAATGTGAGCAGTTGTTATCACCACAGGCTAAGATTCCATGACTTGCTTTGAAAGCTCTCAGGAATTCAGTGTGGGGTTGGATGAATGAAAAGGGGGTCGGGGCAAAGATGAAACAAGATCAGCCATAAATTGGTAATTATTGTAGCTAGCGATGGGTTGGAGAAGGCCATGGCACCCCACTGCAGTACTCTTGCCTGGAAAATCCCATGGACGGAGGAGCCTGGTGGGCTGCAGTCCATGGGGTCTTGAAGATTCGGACATGACTAAGCGACTTCACTTTCACTTTTCACTTTCATGCATTGGAGAGGGAAATGGCAACCCACTCCAGTGTTCTTGCCTGGAGAATCCCAGGGACCGGGGAGCCTAGTGGGCTGCCGTCTATGGGGTCACACAGAGTCGGACACGACCGAAGCGACTTAGCAGCAGCAGCAGCAGCAGTGATGGGTACCTGGAGATTTGTTCTACTATTCTCCCTCATTTGGGATGTGTGTGAAAGTTCTTGTCTGTAATAAAATTTTAGAAATTCTCTCAGAGCAATATGGCCAATCCATGGCCATGGGCACCTACGTGGCTCTTTGGGGGTCCAAGTACAGCCCTTGAAGCAAGCAGTGAATAAGGTTTCATGATAAATTATTATGATGGAGTGTTTTTCAAGTCATAACAATCGTTGGAGAAATTTCAAACAATATTCTACGTGAGTATGTGCCACTCTTCACTTTTATTTCATGGAATAAGTGAATAATATAGGAGTATTTTACAAAGGAAAATTATTGTGGCCCCTTGCTAATGATGCTGGAAGATTCTGTCATACTCTTTGTTAAGCAAACCACTCAAAAAAAGCAAAACAAAACTTCACAATCAGGAAATTCTGATGAATTTGTATAATCTGGTTTATAAAAGGTCCTGAAAATACTTGTTGCTGAGTTGCTAAGTTGTGGCTGACTCTTTTGTGATGCCATGAAGAAGAATACTGGATTGAGTTGCCATTTTCTCCTCCAGGGGATCTTCCTGACTCAGGGATCCAACCCACATCTCCCATACAGCAGGTGGATTCTTTACTGCTGAGTCACCAGGGAAGCCACTGAAAAATACCTATGGTGTGCCAAATTGAGATTCATGAGATAATACTGGATTTTTTTCTCTTAAGCTTCTTTAGGAAGTCAGGGATTCCAGAGGACCTCCTACACAGTAAATAGTCACGAAGAGCAGCTGTAGGAAATAAAGTGTCTAAAATTTTAATTGTACAATTAATCCCAAGTCCTGGTGGAATAAATTTCAGACATTAGAATGCTTACATTAGTTATTCAGATATTTTACCTATCTGAGGCCCCCCTCATAGTAGGACTAAGTATTGATACACAAAATCAAATCACTTAAGCAGCCTCAGTGGTGGTACTCTGATGTACAGAGGAGAGAGAAGTTTTAATTTACGGGCTGGAAACCACTAGTAAGCAGCAGGTGGTTGATTTTTAGTGTCCCCATACCCTGATAATTACAGTAAAGTTGGCGCTAGTGGTAAAGAATCTGCCTGCCAATTCAGGACACACAGGAGTCATGGGTTCAGTCCCAGAGAAAGGAAGATCCCCTAGAGGAGGAAATGGCCACCCACTCCAGTATTCTTGCCTGGGAAATCCCATGGACAGAGGAGCCTGGCAGGCTACAGTCCACGGGGTCATAAAGAGTTGGACATGACTGAGCATGCATGCACGCACCCTGATAATGAAACTAGAAAGCTATAACTCCTAATGGGCATAACTTAGATCTTGGTTATAAAAGACCTAATTTCATAAAAGAATAAAGATTTTATCCCTTCAGTTCAGTTCAGTTCAGTCGCTGAGTCATGTCCGACTCTTTGTGACCCTATGAACGGCAGCAGGCCAGGCCTCCCTGTCCATCACCAACTCCCGGAGTCCACCCAAACCCATGTCTATTGAGTCGGTGATGCCATCCAACCATCTCATCCTCTGTCGTCCCCTTCTCCTCCTGTCCTCAATCTTTCCCAGCATCAGGGTCTTTTCAAATGAGTCAGCTCTTTGCATCAGGAGGACAAAGTATTGGAGTTTCAGCTTCAACATCAGTCCTACCAATGAACACCCAGGACTGATCACCTTTAGGATGGACTGGTTGGATCTCCCTGCAGTCCAAGGGACTCTCAAGAGTCTTCTCCAACACCACAGTTCAAAAGCATCAATTCTTTGGCGCTCAGCTTTCTTTATAGTCCAACTCTCACATCCATACATGACCAGTGGAAAAACCATAGCCTTGACTAGATGGACCTTTGTTGACAAAGTAATGTCTCTGCTTTTTAATATGCTGTCTAGGTTGGTCATAACTTTCCTTCCAAGTCTATACAGTCAGCAAAAACAAGACCAGGAGCTGACTGTGGCTCAGATTGTGAACTCCTTATTGCCAAATTCCGACTGAAATTGAAGAAACTGGAGAAAACCACTAGACCATTCAGGTATGACCTAAATCAAATCCCTTACAATTTTACAGTGGAAGTGAGAAATAGATTTAAGGGACTAGATCGGATAGACAGAGTGCCTGATGAACTATGGACGGAGGTTCGTGACATTGTACAGGAGACAGGAATCAAGACCATCCCAAAGAAAAAGAAATGTAAAAAAGCAAAATGGCTGTCTGAGGAGGCCTTACAAATAGCTGTGAAAAGAAGAGAAGTGAAATGCAAAGGAGAAAAGGAAAGATATACCTATTTGAATGCAGAGTTCCAAAGAATAGCATGGAGAGATAAGAAAGCGTTCCTCAGTGATCAATGCAAAGAAATAGAGGAAAACAATAGAATGGGAAAGACTAGAGATCTCTTCAAGAAAATTAGAGATACCAAGGGAACACTTCATGCAAAGATGGGCTCAAAAAAGGATAGAAACGGTAGGGACCTAACAGAAGCAGGAGATATTAAGAAGAGGTGGCAAGAATACACAGAAGAACTGTACAAAAAAGATCTTCATGACGAAGATAATCACAATGGTGTGATCACTCACCTAGAGCCAGACATCCTGGAATGTGAAGTCAAGTGGGACTTAGGACACTACGAACAAAGCTAGTGGAGGTGATGGAATTCCAGTTGAGCTATTCCAAATCCTGAAAGATGATGCTGTGAAAGTGCTACACTCAATATGCCAGCAAATTTGGAAAACTCAGCAGTGGCCACAGGACTGGAAAAAGTCAGTTTTCATTCCAATCCCAAAGAAAGGCAATGCCAAAGTATAGTCAAACTACCTCACAATTACACTCATCTCACACTCTAGTAAAGTAATGCTTAAAATTCTCCAAGCCAGGCTTCAGCAATACGTGAACCGTGAACTTCCAGATGTTGAAGCTGGTTTTAGAAAAGGCAGAGGAACCAGAGATCAAATTGCCAACATCCACTGGATCACCTAAAAAGCAAGAGAGTTCCAGAAAAACATCTATTTCTGCTTTTATCCCTTCAAGGGTTTCCTTAATTTACGCATAGGGAAACAAAGAATGAAGAAGGCTTATAAACTCATGGTTAGATTGAAATCATGGTCGGTTCTGATTTACCTAAAGTGACAAAACCTAAAATTCATCCTGGTGACTTGCTTCATAAAACAAGAGAACATCTCATATTCTGTGAGAAAAAAAAATGCACTCTATTCTATCTGCTATTAACAACTACTTGTTTCTCACTAATACCAAAGTTTGTGTGTGTGTGTGTGTGTGTGCTCAGTTGCTCAGTCATGTTTGACTCTGTGATCCCATGAACTGTAGCCCACCAGGCTTCTCTGTCTATGGAATTTTCCAGGCAAGAATACTGGAGCAGGTTGCTATTTCCCTTTGGAGGGGATCTTCTTGACCCATGGATTGACCCTTGCATCTCCTGCATTGACAGGTGGATTCTTTACCGCTGGGCTACCTGGGAAGCCCTAATACCAAAGTGCAGTATCATTTCCATTTAGAGTGCGTCTAGAACTGAGTTATAATACAGTAGTGAACAGAAGCCAGCTTGTATCAGCTCTGTCAATACATTTCTTCTGTAACATCACAGGAATGACTTGAAATCAGACACAGCAGGAGAATTAACACCACAGAAACAGGCAACCACTTCAACCAGTACTTGTTCTTGTTTAAATTTGGAAAGCCAGTTTGCCACTGTAGCACTTGTTATAATATATACACTTAATCCTCAAGGCTTTAATATTATAGTTTCAGCCTATTTCCAGGTAACCACAAAGGCTTATCATAATCTGCTAAGGCGTTGATCATGTCCAGAATCCTAAAAATGAGTTGGAAAGATTAAATGAGATGATGTAAGTGCACAACATCTGATTCAAAATATGTGCTTAAAGAGTAATAATTATTTGCATATAGAAGCATTTTTCCAATGAGTATACATTATTTACAGGGATCTTCATTGGAAGTGGGATCTAATCTAAAAAGATAATTGACAGGGAATCGGCCAATGGAAATAAAGGCCATTACAGAAAAAATTTTATAGATCACATTTCAACACTTCTTTTTCTGATTTGTCATAAGGCAAGGAAGCCAAAGAGGACTTTGAACTAATTGGGAGGGCCAAGAAGGCAATTAACTGCTCTCTAATTAAGCTGGTAATAGCCACCTTCCATTGGAGCGATCAAAAGCTGGAGAATCACTGCCTGTGAAGACATTTGAAGATAGGCCTCTCTCAGTGATGCCAGCCTTGAAGTTTTGAGCTTACAAAGGTTCTGTCTGCTGGGGTCCAAGAAGAGGAAGGTCCAGGTGAATGGAGGACAGTTAACAGTTTATCTGGAAAGTGGTCACTTGTATTTGGGCATTTGCAGCTACACTTGTGATTTTTTTAAGTTTTCATAGGTACACTAGCTCCTTGACTAACAGGGTTAATCTGTGTATAACTTAGAGTCGGTCCTCCCTTTCCAAGTTTCCTTGGCATCTGCAGATCCAACCAACCACAGATCATATAGTACTGTAACACTTACTATTGAAAAATATCCACCCAATTCAAACCTGTGTTGTTCAAGGCTCAACTGTTAACACTTTAAAAAAAGTAAAAAGGAACAGGTAGAATTAGTTTTAATAATATATTTTATTGAAACCAATGTATATTGAATATTATTACTTTGTTGTTGTTAAATTGCTCAACTGTGTCCAACTCTTTTGTGACCCCCATGGACTGTATCCTGCCATGGGATTTCCCAGGCAAGAATACTAAAGTGGGTTGCCATTTCCTCCTCCAGGGGATCTTCCTGTCTGAAGGATCGAACCTGAGTCTCCTGTATTATAGGTAGATACCTTACCCTTGAGCCACTGGGGAAATACTTATAGACCTTTTACAGCTTTTTTAGGAGGTACAATTCTTTGAAATCTAGCGTGCATGCTACACTTAGAGCATAGCACAATTTGGATTACCATGTTTTAGTACTCCATGGCCACATGTAGCAGGGGCTCACGTGTTGGATAGTGTAGAGTAGAGGACGAACAACTGGAAGGTAGCAATCTGTTTTGCACACACACTGCTTTCTGCAGTGCCTGAAACATAACTGCTGTTCCATGAATGAATGTGGCAGGCAGAATTCTAAGATCACCTCCAAGGATCCTTGTCTTGATATAATTCATTCCTTTTTAAGGGTGATGGTGAGGCAGACATCAATCTATCCCTTATGTTATATGGCAAAAGGGAAATGATCTTGAGTGGGCCTACTCTACTCAGGTGAGTCTTTTAAGAACAGAGAGTTTTCTCCGACTGGTAGCAAAGGAAGACATCAGAGAACATCTCTGCTGGCCTGGAAGAAAGCATACAGCGATGTAGTGAACTGCCCCTGGAAGCTGAGACAGATTCCCCAGCCAGCAAGAAGACAGAGACCTCAGGCCTACAACCACAAAGAACTGAATTCTACCAAATACTAGTGAGCTTGTCAGAGAACTCTGAGCCCTGGATGAGGACTGCAGCTGATACTTGAATTTTTGCTTTGTGAGACACTCAGCAGGGAGCCCTCTGCAGAGAACCCACCCATGCAGCGCCCTGATTTCAACCCTATAGAACTGTGAGCTAAGACACGGGTGGTGTTTTAAGCCACTGTGTTTCTTGTAACTTGTTACACAGCAATAGGAAATTAATACCATGAATAAATGTCACAATTCAGCAATCATCATTCAGTTGGGGACAATATGTTTAAACTTTAGGCATAGTCCCTAAGAGGAAATAGTAGCTTGTGAACATTAGATTTGAAAATCAAGCCAGTATCACGATAGCAACATATTTATCTTAATTATGCCAGGGCATCAGCAGTGTGGGGCATCTGAGTTACTATCTCTTTTCCAGTGCCACTTGCATCAGAGGGAGGAGCTAAGTGAGAGGCAAAGAAAAAGTATGTGGTGGGGGAAGCCTCTGGAAATAAGTTTGATATACTCATCCTGTAAAGGAGTGATTATTGACTAAGCAGAGACTCATATAAAAAGACAATGACAGTAATAAGCACAGCTCACACTTGCTGGGTTTGTACTCTGTGCCGGGCATGTCAGCCATTGCTTTACTATATCTGTACCAAAGCCCTGGAGGCAGAAACTGTTACTAACTTCATTTTATGGGTGTGGAAACGAAGCAGTTGAGGTAGGAGGAGATTTAGCTGCATAATCAGGTAATAAAGGTGGTTTGGAAGGAAGCGGATAAAAAGGTATTCTTGGAGGAAGCACTTTTCAGAACAGATTAGCCTGACTCCTAGATGCAGCCCGTCTCCAGGATGACAGAGAGCTTCATTTCTTCTCTGTTAACAAACTCTTTTTATGCCCCTTTCTTCTAACAAGATGCATTTCCCAAGTGATCATTGATCTATGCATTCAGTCTTTCTACTTTCTCCTATGGAGACATCACTGAATCCTATGACTCCCAGTAACATCTCTGGTCCTGATTCTGAAAGGCCCGTTTTGAACTCAGCTGTTCTTCTGAGCACCAGCCCTCTGGTGACTGTACCTGGATGCCTCAATAACCTCTTAAATTCAGCTTGTTTAACAAAGTAGAGTTCATCACTATGGCCTGAAAACCAGCTTTCCTCTCCAATACTCTAGGCTTACCAACAATTCTATAATCATTGACAAGTCCACAGGGCTCCACACCCCGGAGACCATTCAACCCTCTCTCACCTCCATTCCCTTTAGTCAATCAGCTGCTAAAAGTATCTTTCCAGAATGTTAACTCAGCCGTTTCTTCTCCATTCTTCAACTTCCTGAACGCTTTAGTCCACCGACCTCCCTCACTTCCTTCCTTATCCAGCTATGATTTCATGCTGCATCAATTCAGTCACTCTTGAAAAATGAAAGTGTTAGTCACTCAGTCATGTCCTGCTCTTTGTGACCCCGTGACCCCATGGAGCCCTCCAGGCTCCTCTGTTCATGGGATTCTCTAGGCAAAAATACTGGAGTGGGTAGCCATTCCCTTCTCCAGGGGATTTTCCCCATCCAGGGATCACACCCAGGTATACTGCATTGCAGCCAGATTCTTTACCATCTGACCCACCAGGTCAATCACTCTTACCAGAGCCCACAACCCCTTGCCACTCTATTTTTCATCATTTCTATTTGACATAATGTGAACCCAACTATCTTATTTCTCTTCAACTGGGAGGCCAAGCAGTGCTGAAAAAAATGACAGAGGGGAGAAAAAAGTAAAATAGAACCCTCTGTTCTGGTTTTCACTGAGGCCCCAAGGTTGCCAAACACTATCACATTCCAAAGCAAATTATTTGGTCTGCCTACCCATGACTTGTGAAGAAGGTGGGTGAAAACAGATTTTATGAGTTTTATCTTTGACTTACCTTGAGCTGTGAATTCTTCCTGACACTCCCTCCCTCCCCACACCCTAGCCATGTGGGAGCTTCACAGGCATCTTTGATAGGTATCTTTTGAAGCTGGAGGAACACAAACAGGCATTAGATTCATGCCTAAGGAAAAAAGTCTTTAATGAGGGGCTGGCTGAAGTGAACTGTGTCAATATAGCTGAGGGCTGCGTTTAGGAAATTAACCACATTCTGGCGGATTCCAGGCCAAAGCTACATTTTTCCAGGGACCAAATGTGAAACCCACAGAAGGAATGCGAGTCTGGGTTGTTTAAAAAGGAATTCTGACCTAAAGGACTTCCTGTCGTCAATGAGGTGTCCTCAGCAAAAAGTGGTTGGCGATTCTACTGGGTAGAGAAGCAGAGAGAGATTGTAGGTGGCTGGTTAGAAAAGAGGCACTGCCTGAGACAAAGGCATTCCAAGTGGAAGGGTCCAGCAGGAGGGGGTCTGAGGAGGCCACAGATGCTCAAATGAGAGAATAAATGCAGCTTAGAACATCAGCCAGGGTGCTTCCCTGCTGGTCCATGGGAAGGTTAAGAATCCACCTTCCAATGCAGGGGACGTGAGGTCAGTCCCTGGTTGGGGAACTAAGATCCCACATGCCGTGAGGCAACTAAGCCCCTGCACCAGAACTAGAGAGCCCACGTGCTCTGGAGCCCCTGTCCACAATGAAAAACCCATGCGCCACCATGAAAGATCCCAGCTGAAAACACCTTTGGCTGATGCATGTTGATGTTTGACAGAAACAAGAAAATTCTGTAAAGCAATTATCCTTTAATTAAAAAATAAATTAATTTTTAAAAAAAGAAAGAGAAGAAGGGAAAAAAGACCATAGTACAGATTGGTTCCAAAAAACTAAAAAAAAAAAAAAAAATTAAAAACAAACTAAAAACAACATCTAGTAGAACCAGAGGGAACTACACCAACTTATATCTGTGTCAGTTGAATAAAGCCTTCCTTCCCCTTACCTTCCTGCTGTCTCTGCTCCTATCCCAGAAGATTCATTGGTAGCCAAGTGGTGGGAGATGAGAGAGGACTCAGGGGTAGTAGTACTAGTTGGGAAGTAGAGGTGAAATCTGATTCTCCACTTCAGGCTCTTTGTTCTAAAGCACGAAGTTTGGAATTTTGTTACAATAGTTCTGGGCATGTTGTTGCTGTTTAGTTACTAAGTCATGTCCAACTCTTCTGTGACCTGTGGTCTGTAGCCTGCCAGGCTCCTCTGTCCATGGGATTTCCCAGGCAAGAATACTAGAGTGGGTTTCCATGTCCTTCTCCAGGGGATCTTCCCAACCCAGGGATCAAACCCTCATCTCCTGCATTGACAGGTGGATTCTTTATCACTGAGCCAGCAGGGAAGCCCCAGTTCTGGGCATATTAATTTATAAACTGAGGCTGTGATTTGGAGATGAAATGACCAGAAGACATTTAATCACCTAAAGTGATCAGAGAGTTAGAAGACCTTCCTGATATTTCATCTGAAGGGTGAGAAAGAGCTGGCCCAAAAGAGAGGAAAATGGGCAGGGGTGGGGTGGAGGGTGAAGAAAAAATTGTTTTCTCTTCTAGCCCGAGGAGTCAGTCTTGTTCAATGAGATCATTCGGTTACATTACTGAAATAATCTCAATCCACAGCTAGGTTGAGACCTTTGAACCACGGCAATATAACAATTTTTTTTTTTTTCTGTTGGGAACCCTCTCCTATTCTCTGCAATTACCTTAAGCCTCTCTATGCTTAGTTGCTCAGTCATGTTGGACTCTTTACAACGCATGGACTGCAGTCTGCCAGGCTCCTTTGTCCATGGGGATCTCCAGGCGAGAATACCGGAGTGGGTTGCCATGCCCTCCTCCTAAGCCTCTCTACCTTCCCTGATCCCTGAGCTGTGCACTGCCCCCTTCTGTTCAGATGATCTTGCCTCAGTCTTTGCAGAAAGAGCATGATTCATCAGAAGGGAGGAGACTCTTTTCTTCTGCATCCCCAAATGAAGCTGAGAACCATACTTAGAGTACTGTTAATTAACACATATATCATTAACTATGTAAAAGTGCTTCCACTACTTGACAATCATATATTCTCTCAGGCAGGTAGACTCCTTTCTCCAATATTTTATTTTCAGTATTGGTTTGCTTATCATTTCATTTTCATACATTGCAAAAATAAACTTTTAGCTTAATTTGGAAACTTTTTCTGTTCATACTACAATTTATGAGAATCTAAAGTCAAGTTTTAATTTATATAGATTGCAGTCTACAAAATATGTCCACAAGATTACCATTTGTATGACACGTTACAATATTTGAAACAGGGCATTTCACGCTTTGGCCATTACCCTCAGAGAGCATTTCTAGTCTCAGTTCTCTTATTTCATCTAATTACAATTTCATTTTAAAACCAGTCAGGAGCGTATATACCCTGAGTGTTTAAAAATGTTACATTTAATGTATGTAAGGAGTTTCTAATTCCAATATAACTAACAAAATAATTGAAAAACTGAGTTGCTAATGGAAGCATGCTCCTCTATCCAAGTCATTTACATTATCTAAAGGAATTATAAGTTCATGATAGAAAATTTGAAAATCACAATAAAATATAAAGAAGAAAATAAAAATCAGCCATAATCACACCATTATCTCCCTACCCATTCTTGAGATCTTTCAGCCTTTTCTATTTTTCAAACTGGGTATAATAATGCACATGCATTTCTTTCTTTTATTTATTTATTTTTTATTATTATTTTTTTAATGCACAGGCATTTCCCTGCAGTTTTCACAGTGAACATTCTAGCGAGGGCATCTTTGTTTCTGTGCTCTTTAATACTATCCAACAGTCTAATGTTGGTGACCAAATTGTATTCCATCATATTATAATCTGTTTTAATGTTTTATATTATAACGTGTATTATGTACAATTTTATATTTATAATATGTGAAAGTGAAGTCACTCAGTCGTGTCTGACTCTTTGTGACCCCAATGGACTGTAGCCTAATAGGCTCCTCCGTCCATGGGATTTTCCAGGCAAGAATACTGGAGTGGGGTGCCATTTCCTTCTCCAGGAGATCTTCCCAACCCAGGGATTGAACCCAGGTCTCCCTCATTGTAGGCAGGCGCTTTACCATCTGAGCCACCAGTCCTATTATAACATTAAATAATTCCCAGCCTGCTTATTTCTATAAATAGAAAAATACACTTTATACTTGACTTCTGGCATGTGTTCAGTTTTGATACTTCATCCCAACATCAATAACATTGACTTAAATTTTCTGCCAAATTGCAGACTTCATAGTCTGTATTGAATTGTAGTCCTATTTTAAATTCAGCAAAAATTAAAAGGCCACCAGACTCCTTAGGTTTCTGAAATTGCACTCTCCTTTCAGGGTCTCACTTTCCTCCATGCCCTTTACTTCCTAATTCCTTATTAACCAGCTTTTCCCCTTTATTAAATTCTTTATACTCTTTCCTATGTCTCTCTTTAATCTGGTTTGTTTTTATTGGATTTTTTGTTCTAAATGCTCATTGTAGAAAAAATCAGATATTACACATAAGGCTTGTAGGCCTTACGTTTGCCTACATACCATGCATTTACCTGCATATCAAGGGTGGAACCAGCTAGGGAGAGAATCGAAAATACCATTTTCATTCCGCTGATGAACCAGAACGTCAGTTTTTAAAGTTACTCAAATGAGAGGTGGAACTGTCATGTGGTCCCAGATGCTCTAATGTAACTAACACACACGCTTACTGATGCTAGACCTTCAAGGAGAGCCGAATCATAAGCAGAAGTTTGCTTAATAAGAATGAAATCAGAGCAAGGAGTTTGGGATTAGATATTTAGAATGTTTGGTGGCCACACGCTAAGGCAGCCTTATGTATGCATTATTATAATTAAGGCTCAATGTGGGGTTAGGGTGAGGCTGAGGAACAGAAGTTGTGACTGAGAAATTCATCAAGGAAATGAGTGCCATCTTGAAGTGTCTCTTGTAAGACAGGCATAAACCCCTCTGCCTTACTGTGCGTGGTGGACCCTTCTATTAGAAATTTCTGCTTTGATGACTTGCTCCTTTCTTCGCTGCCCCTCTTTCGTCCTGCTCATCCGTGACTCTGGCTTTCTTGGTCCTCCCCCATGTCTAATTGTTCTTTATCTGTCTTTTTTCCATGCTGATTCTTAGGACTTGCATCTCTGTAGTGACACTGTTTATACAAAGCCTGTCCTGGGCCTTGAGTAGTCATTAATGTGGCTCCTGATGTCAGCACTCCTCTCTTCCCGGACACATAGTTGGATGCAAGCCCTGCCTTCCTGTGGTTGGGTGGGGCTGTGTGATGAGTTCTGGCCTTTGAATTATGAGCAGGAGCAATGTCTGTCACTTCTGGGTGAGAGCATTTAAGTGCCATTATGAGGACCCTTCTTTCTTCCTGCTACAGAGACCAGCAATGTTCCAGGTGGGTAGTTGTTCATCAGTCTAAATCCCAGAGTGGGATGACACTGAACAGAATTCCTAGTCAACTCTTGACATAAAGAATGGATGAGAGGGACTTCCTGGTGGCCTAGTGGCTAAGACTCTATGCTGTCAGTGCAGGGGGCCAGGGTTCGATCCCTGGTCAGGAAACTAGACCCCACTTATCACTACTATGAGTTCATGTGCCATACAGCTAAGGATTCTGTGTGCCATAATGAGGAACAAAGATGCCACAACAAAGAACATGCCACGACTAAGACCTGGTGAAAAGTGAAAGCCACTCAGCCGTGTCCGACTCTTTGCAACCCCATGGACTATACAGTCCATGGAATTCTCCATGCCAGAATACTAGAGTGGGTAGCCTTTCCCTTCTCCAGGGGATCTTCCCAACCCAGGGATCGAACCCAGGTCTCCCTCATTGCAGGTGAATTCTTTACCAACTGAGCCACAAGGGAAGCCCAAGAGTACTGAAGTGGATAGCCTATCCCTTCTCCAGCAGATCTTCCTAACCCAGGAATTGAACCGGGGTCTCCTGCATTGCAGGCAGATTCTTTACCAACTGAGCTATCAGGGAAGCCCTGGTGCAGCCAAATAAATAAATATTTTTGAAAAACATAAAAAGAATGAATGAGAAATAAACCTTTGAGGTATTAAGTCACTGAGATCTTGGGATTGTTTGTTCAGCAGCATAATCTGGCTCTACCCTGACTGAAACAATGTTCTCATCTGGTCCCCTGATGAGCTCATCCAAGATTATGGGTTTATCTTTATCCTCTAGTTAAATGAGTTCCAAATCCACTGAACTGAACATAATTGATCAGCTGAGCTCAGGTCCTTGTTTTCTGGTTACCTTGTACTCTCTGTGTTCACAGGAATTGCAGTCTGAATGTGCCCCAGATATCTCAAACTCAGCACCCACCAAGCACATCTATCGTCTTCTTTCCTTCAATGGCTGCTTCTCCTCTATTGTGCATTATCTTCCTTGATTCATCCAGCATCTGAACCTTGGAAATGTGCAAATTTCCTCTCCATAAGTGAAGTGGGACTGCTCTTACCCGTGGAAGGTTCAAAAGTCAGCAAGACCAAGTTTAAACACAAAATTTGGGAAGCAGAGGCACAGTGGAGTTGTATCCATTCAAGTTGCTAGAAATCATCTTTATTAAATTCTTCCTAGTAGAAAAGAAAGGGGTTCTCATTTCTCTTTTCAGACCATGTGGGTTGACTTTCTCCTCCACTGGTTTTACTGAAAGCAGAAGTAATCATCTTATCCATCAGCCACCTAAAAACAATGAGATTATTTTTTTTCTCTTTCTTTTTCCTTTCTTTTTAGTTTTAATTAAAAGAATCCTTGTAACAGGATTATAGTCAGCATCAAGCACATTGGCTGCTGCAGGCTTCATAAACTGTGGTGGGTTCTCCGAGCATCACTTTCTTGTCTCCATTGCATAGTTGACAAGCAGCTGGCATTTAGCCCCTGAACACAGCCAAGAAAGGGAAATCAAGGCTGATGATCAGATGGTGAGGTAATATCAGATCTACGGCCCCTAAACCCAATGTCTCCACCCCGGTTTCATTATGCGTGTCTGCAGCTTTATAGCAATTGCAGATTTGGAAGGCTGCCACTCCAGATGACCAGGCCATTTATTTATTCATCAAACCAAGCCCAGGATCCAGTTGTTCCTCCAATCACCAGCAAAATAGGGAAGAGTGGTGAAATCAGTCTTTGGCAATGCAGCAGGAATCAGGAATATATTTGGGATTGGCTGCTTTTGTCACACTTTAGGTTATAATCACCCAAGAACAGGGAGCTGAGAATCAGGTACTGTGCAAAGAATAGAGAGAGTCCAGGGGAACACTCCATGCTGGTTCTTCCCTTTGCTGAAGCAGTTCTTCATTATCTCTGTAGGTGGAGAACTGAGGCCATTTCTTTCCAAGAGGGGGTGGGTTGGATATGCCTCACCCAGCACTTACAGAGGCAAACACTAATATTTTGTGGGAGCCTTTGTATGAAGTCATAGTTGCAGAAACAAGCATGTGGAGTGAGGTGGGGTGGAACTGAAGGTGAGTTCACTGGGATCAGCTGCTGGTGTTGCTGTTAAGAAGATGATCCCATGCTCATCCTCGCACGCATGCTCAGTCACTTCAGTCGTGTCTGACTCTCTGTGACTCCATGGACTGTAGCCACCATGCTCTTGTGTCCATGGGATCCTCCAGGCAAGAATACTGCAGTGAAGGCTGCCATGCCTTCCTCCAGGGGATCTTCCCCACCCAGGGATCGAACCCATGTCTCTTGCATCTCCAGCATTGCAGGTGGATTCTTTACTGCTGAGCCATGGGGGAAGCCCCATGCTTATCCTTACTTCTTGTGACTAGTGTTCTCTCCCCTGTCTGCAATTTTTTTTTCCTAAGACATTGAGTATAGGACTTCCCTGGTGGTCCATGGTTAAGAATCCACCTGCCAATGCAGGGGTCACAGGTTTGATCCCTGGTTCGGAAGATTCCACATGCCACGGGGGACCTAAGTCCATGCCCACAACTAGTGAGCCTGTGCTGTAGAGCCTGCGAGCCACGACTACTTGGCCTGCGTGCTGCGACAACTGAAAGCCTTGCGCCTAGACCCCATGCTCCACAAGAGAAGCCACCACAGCGAGAAACCCGAGAACCACAATGACAGAGTAGCCCCCATTCGCTGCAACTAGAGGAAGTCCCTGTGCAGCAACAAAGTCCCAGCACAGTCAAATAAATAAATAAAATAAAAAGATATTGAGTATATCAATAACCTCAGATACACAGATGACACCACCCTTATGGCAGAAAGTGAAGAACTGAAGAACCTCTTGATGAAAGTGAAAGAGGAGAGTGAAAAAGTTGGCTGAAAGCTCAACATTCAGAAACTAAGATCATGGCATCTGGTCCCATCACTTCATGGCAAATAGATGGGGAAACAGTGGAAACAGTGTCAGACTTTATTTTTCTGGGCTCCAAAATCACTGCAGATGGTGATTGCAGTCATGAAATTAAAAAATCGCTTACTCCTTGGAAGGAAAGTTATGACCATCCTACACAGCATATTAAAAAGCAGAGACATTACTTTGCCAATAAAGGTCCATCTAGTCAAGGCTATGGTTTTTCCACTGGTCATGTATGGATGTGAGAGTTAGACTATAAAGAAAGCTGAGTGCTGAAGAATTGATGCTTTTGAACTGTGGTGTTGGAGAAGACTCTTGAGAGTCCCTTGGACTGCAAGGAGATCCAACCAGTCCATCCTAAAGGAGATCAGTCCTGGGTGTTCATTGGAAGGACTGATGTTGAAGCTGAAACTCCAGTACTTTGGCCACCTGATGCAAAGAGCTGATTCATTTGAAAAGACCTTGATGCTGGGAAAGATTGAGGGCAGGAGGAGAAGGGGACGACAGAGGATGAGATGTTTGGATGGCATCACCGACTTGATGGACATGGGTTTGGGTGGACTCCGGGAGTTGATGATGGACAGGAGGCCTGGCGTGCTGCAGTTCATAGGGTCACAAAGAGTTGGACATGACTGAGCAACAGATCTGAGCTGAACTGATAGTTCTCTGTGCTGTGTAGTAGGTCATTGTTTGGTTACTGCCAGTTCTATTATTTTATTTTACTTTACTTTATTCTGTTCTAGTTTATGCCCTGCCATGTGACTTGCAGGGTCTTAGTTCCCTGACCAGGGATTGAACCTGGGGCACATCAGTGAAAGCCTGAAATCCCAACCCCTAGACCACCAGGGACCCTCCTGTCTGCAGTTTTAAACTTGAATGGCAATATTTCTGAGAACTACCTTGAAGAAGGAAGTGCACTGGACTATCTGTGTCTCATGGGATTGATCACCCAGTCTCCTCGTTTAACTGTGGCGCCTGCTCTGTGCTCAGCTGTGTCTGGCATCCCAAGTCCAGATACCATTGCACACTATGTCTGGAGGGACAGGGCAATGACTGTGGCCAGCTGGACACAAAGAGCTGGTGAGGGGACCTGGGGATCACTCACTCCTTGCAAAACTTGCCGTCAGTTGTCCTGTTTTCAGACCCACTCAGCATTTCTTCCTTGGGAGGCACCTGGGTACATCCTCAGATCCTGAGACATGCTGGTGGCTCTGAGGCATGCACTGGTTTGTTTCCAGTTGAATCCTCCTCCCAAGCCTCCTTTCCTTTCTCTCCTTGGGTTTCCATTTCCAAACGAATGTGGCTGTCTGTCATCTGCTGTCCTTTTCTCTTTTCTTTGTTTTTGTGGGTTCACGTTTTCTTTTAATTTTTACTGTCATCTTAGAAGGGTTTAACTGACTCGTTGGAAAAGATGCTGATGCTGGGAAAGATTGAAGGCAGGAGGAGAAGGGGATGACAGAGGATGAGATGGTTGGATGGCATCACCAACTCAATGGACATGAGTTTGAGCAAGCACTGGGAATTAGTGATGGACAGGAAAGCCTGGCATGCTGTGGTCCATGGGGTCGCAAAGAGTTGGACACGACTGAGCGATTGAACTAAGAGGGGTTTGGCAAGGGAAAGGCAAATTTGTATGTATAGTCTTTTATGTTTATTCACTGTTCTATTCACTTATTCTATTAGTCACTTCATCTATTCACTTATTCACTTAGTCTATTTACTTATTCTTTCTTCTAGTTTTTCTTATGTCTCTTAGAGCACCACTGAATGTGTCTTGAACCCAATAGGTACTTGATACAAGTCAGAGCGGTTGTAATATGACAAAGTGGCTTCCAGGGGGTAAAAGGCAGGAATGAAAATTACCCTGTATGAAGATTTCTGAAAACAGCAGGTATGCAATATTTATCCAAATTTCTTGTTTTCCATTCATTCAAAAACTTATGAACATCATGCTCAGATTTAGGTGTTGGGACGTGGATAAAAGGATTAGAAATCTTAGAGCATCTCCTGGTGTAGCTTTTGTGTTTCTTCATATGACACATGGTGGTTCGATCACTAGTGTAAGTTGAACTTTTGCTATAGGCTGGAGTGAGAGAGAAGAGACTGTCCTTTTATAGTGAGAAAACAGCTGTGCCATCGTTCATTTGCCAGGAAAGAGAGGAAAATTTGTCAGAGGTTCCTGTTTGTTCCTGGCAAAGAACAGTGAGATGCCGGGGCAACACAAATTATTCCAGAGGTGCAGATTCTTCTGTCAGTTTCCCAGAATTGACTTTCCTTTATCCACAAGGATTCTGAAATTTCTCTTCTGATCAGCCAAAGCCTGGCCTTTTACACAGAACTTTTCATGTTGCCAACAGATAGTTTCCAGAGAGGAATAAGAAATTAAGTGGAGCTCTGGTTGCAGATGATTCCTTTTCATGCCTAGCTACCCAAACAAAGGGAATGAGCCAGAAGCCAGATCTGCAAGTGAACGCACACAGTGGAATTGGTGCATGGGAATGTCCAGGGCGCTGCCTGATTAAACTGCTGCCAGAGCGCCAGGGGGCAATTTCTGTAAGCCTCCCAGTCTTGTATTTTGGCAGCTCCGTCTTCTCTTCCCCCACCACCCTCCCCAGGTCCTCAGATCCATTTGCCCCGTTGTTTGGAAAGAGCCCAACACACAGAGATTGGCAGTACTGTAACTGGTGCTTGACTCACCTCGCCTCTTTTCTCTCTGAATTTGATCGTTCTGTTAATGACAGCTTATTTTCCCCTCCCTGTACCATCGGAAAACCAAAAGCAACTCTTGAGAGAGTCGTGCAGTTATATTTGAGTTTTCTGATTGTACACTGTTATGGGAAATACATTTCACATTTTAAATTATTTTCTCACTTCTGTCCGCTCTTCCTTCCCCCTCACCCAAACAGTCAATATGGATGGGAAACTTCAATGTTGAGAATTGATTATTTTTCCCCCTCAGAAGGTATTGTCATGACAGTGGAAACATCCTTGAGCGTTGACTTGTCAAAATATTGACAGTCTCATTTAAGACCTTCAACATTGTCATCCTAATTGGTGCCTCCTTTTGCTAGACTTTCTTATTCACGTGCATTTTCTTTCAAGTGATATTTCTTAGGGTAATATTCACAAGGGTTTGGGGCTCCTGGAGTGAAATGTGTTCTATAAACTGAAATGTTTACCCCCTGGCAAAAGGTAATCTCCATTGCACACACCACCTGGTTTTAACAGCTCACATTTGCACAGTGCTTTGTAGTTAAGAAAGGATGTTCATGTATATTGTTTCACGTAATCCTCCTGAGAAGAACACAGAAGGGATGGTGTGGTGCCAGGAATCATCCCACCTTGCCCTGCCACCAGGCACGTGTGATTCCATACCTGGTGTACTGCTTGACTTTTCACAGGTGTTGTCGTGAAGCTCTGTAGAAGCCATGTCCCAGGTGGCTCAGTTTTGGAGAAGGGTTGAATTTATAGAGGCACAAATAAGCACAAAATAATTAGAGGATTTTTTTTCCCATTTTCTGATGTCTCCTAAGGAGGAAAACGGGGCAGGTAATTAATTACAGGATCTCTTTGGCAGACTGGGTGAGAGGGGAAATCTGTGCATACTGCAAAATTAATAAAGCTGATTCCATCACAACTGTATAAACATCTCAGTTAAGGATATGTATAGGGACTTCTCCAGTGGTTCGGTTGTTAAGAATCCGCCTTCCAATGCAGGGGATGCAGGTTGGATCCCTAGTTGGGGAAGCTAAAATCCCACATGACAAGGGACTACTAAGACTCCATGCAAAACTACTGAGCCCGGGAGCCACAACAAAGATCCTGTGTGCTGCAACTAAGACCCAGCACAGCCAAAATAAGTATTTTTAAAAATATAATAATAAAATAAAAAGTACTTTATTGGCTGATCATATAAGAGCTGGCCCTTGGTCTGGAATCTGGTTTGTGCGAATGATTGTAGATAGGAATCGGCTTTTCATTTCCCATGCAACCAAGGAAAATGGATTACAGCTTACATTGTTGCAAATCATTTAAATGTCCTTCACCTACGGAGTCTGGAATCATTTTTAAGGAATATGGGGGCAGTGAGTGCCCTTGCTGGAATCTGAAGTGAGACTCAACTTGCCCTGCGTTCTTCTTTCTTTCCACAATCTTCACCATGGAACCTGGGAAAGGGACTTGTCTCTGTAGATGTTGACTGGCCATCCTCTTTCTGCACATAAACAGACTCAAAAGGAGGAGCTATCACACATATGAGAGTGAGCTAGTATATAGGTTGAACGCTTCTTGGAAAGCAGAAATCTGAACAAGTCAACTCAGGCAACATAGGAAATTTATTGGCTCAAATGATTTGGAAACTCAGGGATAATGCTGATTTTAGATGCCAGGTTTATCAACCCCAGTGAAAAAGAGGTATTCTGATTACTCTGGCAGAGAAGTCTTCGGGAGGTATACTTAGATTTGCCTTGCTGGACTAGCAAAGAAAATTGCACTATTGCCTGTCGTATTCTATTATATACTGTAAAAATCATGTGGAAACTGATGTTACTTCTATTTTATTGTCTGCTTTTGTCTTCCTTTCCCTCCTTTTTTGTGGTTTGGGTATAGATTCTTCAGTGCTTCGCTGGTGGCTCAGACGGTGGGGAGTCCACCTACAATGCAGGAGACCTGGGTTTGATCCCTGGGTTGGGAAGATCCCCTGGAGGAGGGCATGGCAGCCCTCTCCAGTACTCTTGCCTAGAGAATCCCATGGACAGAGGAGCCTGGTGGGCTACAGCTCATGGGGTCACAAAGAGTCGGACATGACTGAGCGACTAAACACAGCACATAGATCCTTAAATATCCTCAAATATGTTACATGCTTTCTATTTCTATTTCACTAATCATGGCGCTGCGTACATCACATGCCCATCTTTGAACCATTCACCATGACCAGAGGGATGAGCATATTCATTGGTGAGCCTGGGCCACATGACCACTCTTGAGTTGAGAGCAGGGTGGCATCACCATTCACAGTTGTATCAGGACCACGTGACCAGGGGAGGATGCAGGGAGCAAACAGTGTGGATCTATTGTACCCATCCTTGTACTGTACCTTTTCTGTTGAGAAATGTAATTGTTATGACTAAACCGATTCCTTCTGGCTAATTCCTTTCCTCTTCGGCCAGCTGGTCAGAATGTTTATCCTCCAATAAAAGGCAACAGTTAAACTCTTAAATGTTCTTGAGAAGTTACATTATTTCATAGCCTTTACAAATTTAGCAATGAGAAAAACAATCTCCATTTCCATTAAACTTTTTCCAGGCAGAATTTCTAAATCTTTTGTTATCTTCCTACATCTGATCGACAGTGTTGCATTTCTTCCCTGCCTTTTTCTAGTTCAGAATTCCAAGTGGAGCTGATGTGAAAGATACAGTGTAGGGTACTGGGGGAAAAAATATGAATTTCTGAGTCAACTGACTTGTATTCAAATCCCACTTCAACCACTAGACCAGCAGTTGTTACTGTTGTTCAGTTGCTAAGTCATGTCTGACTTTGTGACCCCATGCACTGTAGCCCTCCAGGCTTCTCTGTCCATGGGGTTCTCCAGGCAAGAATACTGGACTGGGTTGCCATTTCCTTCTCCAGGGGATCTTCCTGGGCCAGGGATTGAACCTGTGTCTCCTGCACTGGCAGGTGGAATCTTTAGCACCAGGGGAACCTGGAACAGGCATGTTTTTATAAAAGCCCACTACTCTGTGTCTCTCTAGCAGTGGTTAGGGAAATGCAAATATAAATGCTATTCTTTTCATTTATGTTGGCAAAATTTTAAAATATTGATGTAATATACATCTGTTTTTTCTCCCCTGCCTTGCATCAGTTTCTTCTGTTTTATAGCAAAAATACCACATACATTTTGTATCTATTCCTATCTTAATTCAGATATACTCCTTGACTGCTCAGTTAGATGAGCCAAGAAATTCCCTTTTTAATTTAAACCACTTTGGATCAGTTATCTATTACTTGAAGTGAATTGCAATCCACATAATTGATCATTTCTGTTTCTCGTGAAGGTATGGGGAAGGTATCAGTTAGGCAGCTGGTAGCACATTGACTCTAGGGGACCCCTGTCTGCAGTGCTAGCTATATCAGTCAGGTTTATAACTGTTTCCAGGAAGCCTCCTGTTTTAAGTCTGTAGAGACTGTGGAAAGTCATCACACTGAAGGGTATCTGATGAATGGGACTTAATGTTGGGCAAGAGTGGACCTGATCCGTGCAAGAGATGTTCTGGATCAGACTGTGTGTGTGCCACTTCAAATCCTTGTGTTTCCTCAGCCTACTTTTTACTCCAGCCAGTTTTGCAGCAACTAGCTTTGTGAAAACACACTCTGACAGCATCTCACTTCATCTGCATCATGTCTTCCTGCCCTGGGACTTCTCTAATGCTGCGTTGAGAGATAGCCGAGGAAATCCAGTCAGGCACATGGAACCTGAAAGGGCAAGGAAGTTAAAGTCAACGGGCATCTCTTTTCTAATGGGGGATGAGAGCTGGTGGATAAATGAGGCATATTCCATGTGGCTCCTCGGAGGGGCTAAGTGGGTCAAGCCCTACTAACACAGCAGTGATCAACTTGATAACATACCCTGGAATAGGCGTTCACTCTTGGCCTCATTTTTCTGAATCACTTCCCAAATAAACTGCTTGCATACCAGCCCTTGTGTCAGGTTCTGTTTTTGAAGGAGAATCCAGAATCACCACAATTTGAATGAGAGTCCCAAATATAATGCAAGTTTCCTCCAGTGTTACTTGCATAAATATGCACAATGGAGCACAACATGGGTAATGACCAAACATTTTTGGCTGTTGTCCCAAACTACATGAGTCTACAAACCTTGATCTCAAATTCTTTTTCTCCAGCTTACACAATCAATGTCCACCGAAGGAAAAGTCCCTCAGTGGTCACATTCCAGTACTTTCAGTGATGCCAGCACTTGGGGGACAACAGCTGTCTGCTCTCCAAGTGATACCCAAGGTGCAGACCCCAACTCTCCAGCTCCCAGGTGGCTCTGCAGTCCCTTGGCTCTTCTCTCTGTTGGATCCAAACAGCAATGAAGAGAAGATCCTACGTCCTGTCTGGATTACACTTAATTCCCAGGTCCAATACGCTGCAAGCAATATTCTCATGTCTCCTTTTGTTTCTGCCTGTGGCTCAGAGACATCAAACCAGACCCATAGTTCATGGGCTGGGTCAGGGAGCCATGCACAAGGCAGATCCCAAATCCTTCATTTCATCTGCATTGCTCTCAGACACTTTTCCAACCTTCTCCACTTGATTCTTCCAGGTAACCTCATAATTCAGGAAGCCCCTTCCTCAGTAGTTCTTCGGTTATGGCCTGTCCCCGTCTTTGATTCATCAGGATGGTCTAAAGCTCAGCAGTGGAAATATCTTTGGCGCAAATGGAGTCCTTCCTCTTTCCTGCCACAATATTATCCTCAGAAAATGAACTTCACAGCAAAAACACCAACATTAAAATAGACTACAACATGAACGAAATCCTTCTAGTTCTAGACTGTGATTCCAAGTGTGACCAAGGATTTCCAAACCCTACTAGCCTCTGATGACCAACTAAGATCGTATTTCCTTTTATAATTTAAAGGAAAATGCCCCTGGACTAACCTGCTGGTACAGTGGATAAGAATCCGCCCGCCATTGCAGGGGACGTGGGTTGAATCCCTAGTCTGGGAAGATTCTACCTGCTGTGGAGAAACTAAGCCCGTGCTCCACAACTGCTGAGCCCAAGTGCTGCAACTACAGAAGCCCTTATGCCATAGAGCCCGTGCTCTGCAAGCAAAGCCACCACAGTGAGAGACCTGAGCTCCAGAAAAAGGAGTGGCCCCTACTCCCCACAGCTAGAGAAAAGCCGGCACAGCGATGAAAACCCAGTATAATCCATAATAAATAAATAAAAACCCTTGTGGAAATAAAAAAGTAAAATGATCCCAAGTCCTCACCCTTTGAAGGCCCTTCCTCTGCAAAATTTTCCTCACCAACCCAATTCTGGGAGTCAAGGGGTCACTCGCATGCTCAACATGTTTGTTCTCTGCTTGTGTTCGTCAGCCGTTCACCTCTGAGCTGACCTTCTCCAGGACGCCTTGTTCTCCACGTAGGAGCGCAAGAGCTGAAGGGGCCTATCAGCTGGATTTAATCAATTTGGTAACACAGCTCTTTGTTGTTGCTTTTAATGTATATAAGAGAATAGGCGGTCACTCAAAAAAGCTTGAGGTGAGGACAGCTTGCTACTGCCACGTACCTCACTGCCATATTACAATGAAAGCAAGTCTCAGACCAAGTTCTGCCACACAGCAGATGGTCACTAACAAGCGGGCATAAAACAGCTCACACTGTCTGTTCTGGAAGCTTGATGAAGCCACAGCCTCTGTCTGGCCTTTTGGATGGTCTGATGAACACCTTGCCTAAACTTCTGTTCATTGGAGACAAAAGCCAAGACTGCAGAGGCAGGGTTCTGTCAGCCTCTCAGTCAATATCCGACACGGACATCCCGCATCAATGGAAGCCCACTGGAGAAGCCTGTGGAACCTTCAGCAGTCCAGTCTGCTGAGTGTGGTGGGCTACTTGGCTCTCTGGATTCTGACACCCTGATTGTGAAGAGAGGGTAAAGTTTATTTTAGCTAGTCCACTTATTAAGAACACTTTTTTTTTTCAGCATTCTTAGAGACAACTTTATTATAAATTTTCTCTTCTTTTACATGTTTAAATTGAACTATATTTGACAAAGAGTCCTTTTAATTTCACTAAAAGGAGCCCATTTCTGAAATTTGTTGTGCTGATCAACAGGACATCATTTTCCACAATAAAAAAACAAAACAAAACAATATTTTACATTCTGTGTGCAAATGAGCAAAGCTGTGTATGACTATGAATTGAGATACAGACAGCAGAGGCACCGGTAGATGGACTTTATGTGAGAATGCTAGGTAACCACCCCAGCTGCTCGTAAAGTTAAAGCTGAAACTAACTGGCACATATATAAGACCTCACTGTCTATGTGGAAGTGTTTTAAAGTAAAGTACTGTCTTCATTATAGATCCCCAAACCTCAAGGTCTAAGGCTCCCAATCTCTTGGATTCCACAGATTGACCACTGGACTCAACAGTTGCATGCTTTTAAAACTGCAAATTGAGACCCGTTAACAGGTCATAATATGAATTCAGTGGGATATGACCAACATTAAAAACAATGGCAAAGACCTTCCCTGGTCGTCCAGTGGTTAAGACTTCGCCTTCCAGTGCAGGGGGTGTGGGCTTGATCCCTGGTTGGGGAGCTAAAATCCCACATGCTTTGTGGCCAAAAAATCAAAACATAAAGCAGAAGCAACATTGTAACATATTCAATAAAGACTTTAAAAATGGTCTACATCAAAACGATCTTAAAAAAAATAACAAACGACAAAGATATAGCTGATTCACGTCCTTGTACAGCAGAAACTAACACAACATCGTACAGCAATTATACTCCAATAAAAAATAAAAACAATGACATTATATAGAAACATCAGCAGAATAAGAATAGGTGTGGCTCTGTGAAACTTGTTTGTTAGATATTTGTGGCATGTGTTCACTGGAATACTATGTAAAATTTAAAATATCTTTTAAAATGTCTTTTTAATAAAAAAAGGTGAAATTACATTTTACAAGGTTTGTGTTATTTACTCTTTGAATTCCAGTGGTCTGCTCTAGCTACACATTTAGGCAAAACATTTCTCACCTCTTCAAGGGCAGGGTTCTGGCCGAAGATACCCACTTACATCACTGGACAGGATTCTTGGCACCTTGATCTGCAGCATCAGCATTCAGATTTATGGTGACTTCACTGCCGTGGCCAAGGACAATGAGTGGGTACTTGCTTTATATTTATGTAACTACAGAGCCAGTCCTGGCAATTTTCCAAAAACAAAAAGGAATCAGTTCCAGAAATTCTGAGAGTTTTCTCAGCCCCACTCCCCCACCCCAAACTAAAAGCTGTCAGCAACCTTCAGTGGCAGTTCCAGCAAAGAAAAAGAGATTCTGTCTTTACTAGGTATCAGCATCATGAGTCTATTCTGAACACATACCCTTAACCAGATGTTTTACTTTATATCAAATAAGTTGAAAAGAATGATTGAAGTTTTTCTGATGATTGCATTGCCTCCTTCTCTTTTTGCAAACGGTGACTAGTGTTGAGGGGGAAATCTGTCTTTGGCAACCAAGTTCTGTCAAGTGTTTTTAAGAACCTTTTGGTGGAAAGGCAGCCCTACCCCAAGGAGAGATTTTTAACTTTTGGTAGCATTTCTATTAACTAAGTCATCGATGCTCCAAGATCCTGCAGAATTGAAAAATGGAGTTTGCAGGGATGAGTATGTCTACATGATTCTTTAAATGCAAGTTTCTGTAAACTTAGTAATATGACAAAAATTTACAGTATTGACTGCTAATGTGGTTGTTATTCAGTCGCTAAGTAGTGTTTGACTCTTTGCAATCGCATGGACTGCAGGTCCGGCTTCCTGTCCATCACTATTGCCTGCAGTTTGCTTAAGCTCATGTCTGTTGATTAGGTGATGCCATCCAACCATCTCATCCTCTGTCCCCTCCTTCTCCTACTGTCCTCAGTCTTTCCCAGCATCAGGGTCTTTTCCAGTGAGTTGGCTCTTCACATCAGCTGGCCAAAGTATTGGAGCTTCAGCTTCAGCATCAGTTCTTCCAATGAATATTCAGGGTTGATTTCCTTTGGGATTGACTGGCTTGATCTCTTTGCAGTCCAAGGGACTCTCAAGAGTCTTCTTTAGCACCACAACGCAAAAGCGTCTATTCTTCAGCTCTCACTCTTCTTTATGGTCCAACTCTCACATCCATACGTGACTACTGGAAAAACCATAGCTTTGACTATATGGACCTTTGTCAGCAAAGTGATGTCTTCACTCTTTTGTATGCTGTCTAGGTTTGTCATGGCTTTCTTTCTAAAAGCAAGCATATTTTAATTTCATGACTGCAGTCACCGTCTGCACTGATTTTGGAGCCCAAGAAAATAAAATCGCTCATTGCTTCCACTTTTCTCCCTTCTACTTGCCATGAAGTATTGGCTTCTAATATTAAAATATAAATATATGTATGTATGTGTATTAAAGGTAGTTGAAGAATATGATGTGTTAAAAGGGATGAATGAAAAGTGAGTTTGTTCTATAGTCCAATGGAAGGATATATGGTTTACTGGGAGGAAAACATGCCTAATAATGAGTGGAAAGTGATGAGAGAAGGAGCTCCCCAAGGAGGGCAAAGAGAGAAACTAGAGGGGAAGGAATCTGTGATACCTGGGGCAGAGTCTGGGAGTCAAACGATCTATAGGCTATAGACCATTTGACTCTGGGTTGGGGTGTACACAAAGGCCTTTGAGAGAAGCAGAAATAATGCAGTTAACGATGAGGGAGCCCTGTGAACCGTCGATACAGGAAGGGACTCAGAAGGTGGCAGGGATGAGTCATGCCAAGTTGTGGTTCCAGAATCGAGGAGAGGGCTTGAGAGCCCTAAAGAAACACTTCACGCTTAGAGCAGCCAGCAGATCATTGGAGTCCTTAGTGAGTGCATTGCTGCAGCGTGAGAAATAGCCTATTTTTCAAAAGCCCAGCCTCTTGTTTCAGCAAACAAAATAGTCTAGTTCTTCTAAAGTTCTTACAACTGACACCTTTTCAGCGCTGCAAAGTCAGAAAAATGTGAGAAATGATTGTCTTGTATAGTTTGGATTTTTTGATATGTGCCCTGGTGGCTCAGATGGTAAAGAATCTGCCTGCAATGAGGGAGACCCCAGTTCGATCCCTGGGTTGAGAAGATCCCCTGGAGAAGGGAATGGCTACCCACTCCAGTATTCTTGCCTGGAGAATCCCATGGACAGAGGAGCCTGGTGGGCTATAGTCCATAGGGTTGCAAAGAGTCGGATGTGACTGAAAATCTAGTGCTTTCACACTTTCATAAGAAATGAAAGTGAAGTTCCAAAATTAAGTACATTTTAGTTTCTTCAACATACAGTGTGCAGCAAATAATACAACGTATTGCCAGCCTGTTTAGTTTATCCTTAGACCAATGTGGTCCCCTGCTGTTGTGTCGGCTGCTGAGTGGGTGGGGCAGAGAGCATGGAAATAGTGTCAGAGAGCTGTGGGTTTGCAAGAGGCGTGATGATAGAGGTCAGGGGTAGCCCTAGGCACTGGACCATCTGCCTTCACATCCCAGCTCTGCACTTTCATCCACTGGAAATCTAGGGCAGGCCACCTGGAGTTTAATTATTTAAATTGGCTGCCCTGTGCAGGCCCCCAATCCCCATATGATTTCTCAGATCTCTGCTAATTTTATCTAAGATGCATAGAGATGAAGAATATAGGCTCTGCGCCTGGGCATAAATTCTGACTCTGCCCCTCACCAGCCATTAGATCTTGGGGGCAGTTAAGCAACCTTTCTATGCCTCAATATCTTCAGTTGTGAAATGGGAATAGTAACAGTTACAATAATAAGTTGCTTTAGTCACGTCTCACTCTTTGTGACCCCATGGACTATAGCCCACCAGCTTCCTCTGTCTGTGAGATTCTCCAGGCAAGAATACTGAAGTGGATGGCCATGCCCTCCTCTAGGGGATCTTCTTAATCCAGAGATTGAACCTGCATCTCCTGTGTTTCCTGTATTGGCAGGTGGATTCTTTACCACTGAGCCATCTGGGAAACCATTTGGCTCATCCTAGGTATTCATTATGGAGAAGGAAATGGCAACCCACTCCAGTATTCTTGCCTGGAAAACCCCAATGGACAGAGGAGCCTGGTACACTATGTCCATGGGGTTGCGAAGAGTCGGACACGACTGAGCGAATTCACTTTCACTTTTCACTTTCATGCATTGGAGAAGGAAAAGGCAACCCACTCCAGTGTTCTTGCCTGGAGAATCCCAGGGACGGGGGAGCCTGGTGGGCTGCCGTCTATGGGGTCACACAGAGTCGAACACAACTGAAAAGACTTAGCAGCAGCAGCAGGTATTCATTAAAAGGCTGTGGAGGGACTTCACTGATGGTCCAGTGGTTAAGAATTAGCCTTATAACGCAGCAGACTTGGGTTAGATCCCCTCATTGAGAAACTAAGATCCCACATACTTGGGAGCAGCTAAGCCCATGCACTGCAACTATTAATAGAAGCCAACTATTAACAATGAAGAGCCCAGCTGCTGCAAAGAGACCTGACACATAAATAAATATTAGTCAACTAAATATAATTTTTAAAAAGAGGCTATTGAGCACATGCATGAATGAATACCTGTAGTCTAATTCAATGGCTTGCCATATAGATATTGGCTGTCTGTAGCTTTCCAAATTTGCCAAATGCACTTGCATTTGTCTACGTCTCACACACCTCTAGATGGGATATAGAGATAGTTTCCTACTTCCTCTCCTATTCTGCCTGTGGTTCTCATGAACTAAAAGGGCAAGCTTATACAACATGGGGCCCTGAGAGCCTCAGGGAGCATCTCCTCATTCCTCCTTCGGTACACTAGGGAGTCATAATATCCCCAAAGTCTGGAAATCCAAGGACACTAATTAATTATAGACACAAGTCCAATCACCCTTCATCCCTTTCTCCGTGAATATTTCTGGTGGAGAGCAGTCCCCTCTGTCATTTGCTGCAGAAGTGGGCAGGTCCCCAGAGCAGGCAGGCTCCCTGTTAACCCAGAGCCCGTGTATCTGCTGCCTGGGTGGCAATGGCAGTTCCGCCCCTTCATAAACATTAAGACACGAAATAATGGAATGTTTAGTCTGAGTAATACATTAAGGAAATCAATTAGGCCCACATGCAACTTTCTAGGATTTTAATTACAGTACTTAGGGTACCACACTAGAGCAGTTTGTCAGGAACATAATTTGTTAATGAATAACAACTGACACAGTGAATTAGCTGGGATTGTAATTAGCTCTCACTAGCCATCCATTGGAACCCTGATCAAAAGCCAGGCAGTGAAAGACGGAGAAATCAGCTATAAATGATAACCCCGACAGCTCTATCGGGGCTGTCTCCCTGATGCTGGTGCACCCAGAGGGGCATGGCTAAGACCACGTGCAGAGTTTAACTGAAGTGAGGTCGAGGAGCAGCCTCTGCCCCACCCGGGAGCCTGTTAGAAATGCAGACTCTTGGGCCCCCACCCCAGACCTGTCCAATTTTAAGAATCTGCATTTTAAGATGCCCAGGTGATTTCTGAGCATATTGAAGTTTAAGAAGCACTGTCAGAATAAAAACAGCAGAGGTTCAAAGTCAAACAGATCTTACTGTAACTCTTGACATGCTCACCTGCTCACTAGAGGTATATCTTTGGGCAATCGCTAAGTCACTTTGAGCCTCTGTGTCCTTATCAGAAAGTTGCACCTACTAATACCTATCCTGGGGGGTCCTTGTACTGACTAGCAATAGCATATGCGTGTGCCTAGCACATAGCAGGTGGACAGTAAATGAGGGCGTAGGAGAAACTCAGAGAGGCTTCCCGAGACCTGGGCCTGACTCCACGTGGTGCCACATGGTCCTCTGTCCCGGGGTCACTTATGTGGGTCATGCCTTCCAGTCTTCCATTCCACAATGGGGAAGGACTAGGAGAGAAGAGATAAAATATTACAAGTAAGTTAAACGAGTAGAGAAAATATTTTTAAGGATAAAACAATGAAAATAGTGAAATTAGTCAAAGAATATGCTAAAGTTAGATTGAATTGATTTTTTTTTAAGGTGGCCAAATGGCCAAATAGGAAAACACTGGTTGGTAATGTGAAACACTTGGGAGGGTGCAGGGCCCAGAGTGTTCTCTGTCTTCCCACGGGAGGGAGGATCCTGAGGAACAAGGTAGTCTGAGCATTCCTCCCAAGGTGGGGTTCATGCTGCTCTCTGGAGATCTGCAATCCATAGTTAAGGCACAGTGTTTTAGGAAACACCTCTGACTCACCATGCACAATGGATATGTTTCTGATAGAGCAAATGGATATGTTCTTGATAGAGCATGCAAGCTTAAAAATATGTACATCATCTGTCGATGGACATCGTGGTTGCTTCCATGTCCTGGTTATTGTAAATAGTGCTGCAATGAACAATGGGGTACATGTGTCTTTTAGAATTATGGTTTTCTTAGGGTATGTGCTGTGAATGGATAAAGAAGATGTGGTACACATATGCAGTGGAATATTACTCAGTCATGAGAAACAATGAATTTGAGTTAGTTCTAGTGAGGTGGATGAAGCTAGAGCCTTGTGATACAGAGTGAAGCAAGTCAGAAAGAGAAAAACAAACATACTCTCTCTATATATGAAGTCCAGAAAAATGGTATTGATGAACCTATTTGCAGGGAAGGAATGGAGACATAGATGTAGAGATCGGACTTGTGGACACAGTAGGGGAAGGAGTGAGAGGGATAAATGGAGAAAGCAACATCAACATGTATACACTATCGTGTGTAAAATGGATATGGGTGGGAAGTTGCTGTATAACACAGGGAGCCCAGCCTGGCACTCTGTGATGACCTAGAGGAGTGGGATAGGGGAGGGAAGGGAGGCTCAAGAGGGGGGATATATGTATAATTACAGCTGATTCGTGTTGTTGTATGGCTGAAAGCAACACAATATTGTAAAAATTAAAAAACAAACAAAAAATAGGTACATCAAAGCAATTTCCTCATTAGAGAATTTTCCTCTAAGCTTCCTCACCAAACTCCAGTGTTAGAAGGAACTCTTATGTCAGCTGACTATTAGACCATGTGCTCAAACACAAGGATTACCACTGTGTCATGGCTTATGCAGAAAATGGAAATATCCTTACAGCACATGGTGGGTAGACTAAAGGGGTTCTGAGGTCACCTGTGGGATAAGGTAGAAAAATAATTTTTTTACATCATGAAATTACAAGAAAAATTAAAAATTGGGAAAGATTTTTGACATACAGTTTGTGATGGAACCCTACTCCAGTACTCTTGCCTGGAAAATCCCATGGACGGAGGAGCCTGGTAGGCTGCAGTCCATGGGGTCATGAAGAATCGGACACGACTGAGCGACTTCCCTTTCCCTTTGCATGAAACATACAAATAGAATATTGTCAATTTTTAAAATGAGAAAATAAATGAGTTTTCTTCTGGAAATATTAACTTTTTAACATCAAATTTGATGCTTGTCTATACTCAATTCCTGATCAAAACTTTTAATAATGATCTTTTCAAATTTTGGATATTCACCATCAATGAGAAATTCTGTTTGCATAAGGAGGTCATAAAAAGTTATTTAAATCATTGTTTTACAGCTATTTCAAAATTTGTAGTAATTGAAATTGTACTTAGGGACTATAGCAGTCCATCCTTTTCTTGAAAAACCTAATGTTGAAAGTTCTTGTGATAATGCAAGTGATTTTTGAATCTAATTGAACTTTTTCATGTCTAGTACTTCAGAATATTAATGTAGCTCTAATTGCAAAACTTCCACACATCATGAGAGTGGTCATCACTGACAGGACTCATCAGTTACGAATGGGCAGAAATCTCAAATATTATGGGAAGGCCACCACCAGGAGCTCAACCTTCCTGCTTCCCCTTCTCTCATCACAGACATGTGGCACCCTAGGCTCTCACCGTGCTCCTTGAGCACCAGGAACACAAGCACCCCCAGAAGCTCCATGGGCCACTTGTCCATGAGGGGCAACCTGGGCTCCACGCTTAGCTACTGGCATGGCTGTCGACATGGAAGGGCTCCTGGTTAGTCCTGCTCAGAATGCTGAGACTGATCCATTTGTGCTCAGTGGTGCTGAGTACACTTGTTTGTAGGGACTGTGGGAAGTGCAGACAGGTCTGGCTTATCTGGGACCACCCTCTGTAGAGCCCCAAATAAGGCTGCTCATGGCCAGAGGTTACCAGTCTGGGGTTTCTGGCAGCCCCAAAGGCTTGAGGTTGAAGTTTCTGTTGTGGTACATGTGGAACCTACTCATGGCACACAACTGGGCCCATTGGGAATCTCCAGATTACTCATATGCAGGAACCAAACCATCCTCTTTCTCTTCTACTTCTTGAATCTGTACATGGTAGGCTGTCTTGCCCCTTCCTCTTTTACTTCCCATTCCAAGGATTGGTTGAATGATTGGGGTCTTTCTCTGCTGTGTTGGAGGAGACTTGGCCAACTTTGGCTGGATTTCATTTCTTCCCAGGGACACTCTGACTTTGTCTATTCTTCTCATGCTACAGGAAGATGCCTGGAATACTCAGCACTAGGATTGGATCAAATGTGGTCCTTTCAGTGCTTTGACTTGCTCCACTGCCTCTGGTAGTTGTGGTTCTCTGTGCTCTGTCTTTGCATGACAACAGTAACATCCCATTCTTGGGTTTGAGGAATAGAAGAGGAGGCAGAGTAGGAAGCCTCACCTGCATTCTTTATTCTCTTACAAAGGCTTTCCTTTGGAGCATCAGGCACTTACGTACCTTTTAATAAATTCTGTAATTTCTTACCCGTTTGGTCACTTAAAATTAAGCAGGATTAGAGATTTCAATTGATGTAATACCATACGTTCTAAAAGTATGACTAGACCATGTGCAGAAATTACAGTAAAGTTAAGTTGAAAACCACAGCTCACCAACCCCCCAGTCATATCAAGGATATAATGAGATGAAGAGAATGGAAAGTTAGGGAAAATGGATGAAAGTTTCTTTGGAGAGAGTTGTGGCTGTGCTGTGAGTCCTCCTTCCCCATCCAAGGAGGCAGGTTAAAGGAGCTTCCTTCCTCATCGTGTCAAGCTAGAGGAGTTTCAGTGGGACCAGAGAGCATTTAGGGAAACACACAGGCCTGCTGCCTGATCCCACACGCCTGTTCTCACCCAAGATGCCAGAGGGTGAAGCCTGGGCTATTAGCTGATGTAGCAGAGGAGAACCGCTCCTTCTTGGGGATTGGTTTTCATTCCTAGAGTGAGTGCAAAGACATGGTGGTTTTTTTGGCAACTCTGGGTAAGGTCATCTTGTATCCTGTCCAATGGAGTCATGCAGGTGGAAAAAGTACCCTTAATAGAGGCTGAGCTGAAGTTGTGCTTCTAGCTTTCTAGGGGCAGAGAAGAGAGGGAGTAGTGCTAGACCAGCAGGTTTTTGCCTGGGTCAAGGGCATGGCCTGTGAGAACACATCAATGAACTCCCCCAGAAAACAACTTTAATATCATCCCATCTGCAGGGCTCAACCTGCTAATGATAGTCAGATAAAAGCAATTCCTGCCACTCTTCCCTTTCTTTCCTTTCCCCAATCCCACCCGAGCTGTGCTTAATCACTCAGTCACGTCTGACTCTTTGGGACCCCATGGACTGTAGCCTGCCAGGCTCCTCTGTCCGTGGGGTTTTTCAGTCAAGAATACTGGAGTGGTTGCCATTTCCTTCTCCAGGGGATCTTCCCAACCCAGCAATCAAACTGGGTCTCCTGTGTCTCCTGCATTGAAAGCAGATTCTTTACCTGTTGAGTCATCAGGGAAACCCATCCCCACCTGATCTTTCCCTAACCCAACTTTGAGGGGATCAGAAACTTGCCCTTCCTCCAGCCCCTGCCCTCCTTAGGAAGTAAGGGAAAGTCTTACCTTCAAATGAGAAGGCAACTTTGATTAGTATTACAAGAGGCTGACCTTGGTAATCACTAGCTTTATATTGTGTTTGTAGCTTAAAGTGGACATCAGACTTCTGATCAGAAGTGGATCCAAAAATCATGAGATTAGAACTTCCCTAGTGTTTCAGTGGTTAAGAATTTGCCCTCCAGTGCAGGGGGTGTGGGTTCAGTCCCTGGTCAAAGAACTAAGATTCCACATGTTGCAGGGTGTGGCCAAAAATTCTTCAAAAATCACCAGATTGCCTGAGTTTTCATTCCATTGAATACAATTAGAAGGGAAACAGAAATAAAGTTGCCATTGGATTATATTCCATGAGTGCTAATTGTTCAATGTGCCACTAACCAATCCTTATTGCATGATCCTGGTTAAGGAAGCTCTGGAGGTATCGGGAGCACATTGGAGCAAACCTCATGTGACCCTTCATTGTAGAATCACAGAATATCAGACTTGAAAGGAAGCTTGAAATCATCTATTCAAATAACACCCTGCAATTCTGAGACCCTCTGCCAGATCCCTGCCCAGTGCTCACAATACCTATGTTTGAATGTCTTCAAAAAAGAAGACATGCCTCCTCTTAAGACAGTCCTTCCCATTTGGGAACAGCATGTCTCATTTTGTTGTTTCTTTTGCTGCACATAAATTTTATATCAATAGTTAGATATAGTCCCATTTGTTTATTTTTGCTTTTGTTGCCTTTGCTTTTGGAGTCAAATCCGAAAATTCATTGCCAGGATCAGTGTCAAGGGGCTTCTCCCTATGCTTTCTTTTACAAGTTTTATGGTTTCAGGTCTTACGTTTTATGTCTGTAATCCATTTCAGGTTTGTTTTTGTGAGTGGGGTAAGATAGGGTCCGATCTTATTTTTCTTCATGTGATTATTTAGTTTTCCCACGTTGACAAGATTATCCTTTCCCCATGGAGTATTCTTGGCTCCCTTATCAAATATTAGTTGATCATAGATGCACAGGCTTATTTCTGGTCTCAGATCTGTTCCATTTGTCTGTGTGTCTATTTTTATGCCCATACCATTCTTTTTTGATGACTTATACCTTTGTGATATAGTTTGAAATCAGGAAGTGTGAGGTGGACATTTAGGGGGCATTGATTAATAAGGCCTGGTGGATTAATAAGGCCTGAAGTACTCATTCTTGGATAATGCCTGTTTACTCAGGTCCCAGAAATTTCCTGGGTCCCCAAACCTCTGCTGCCTCACACTGAATAGGACTTTTCTACATAAACCCAGAGGGCAGGGTTCATCTTATTCGCTGTTAAATCCACACACTAAGATCAGTATTTGAAGAGAAGTGGGTACCACTAGATTAGTTCCCTTCCCCATCACCGCCTGATCTGTAGCTGCCCCTGGCCTCACTTCTGGGTGTTCCCATTCAGTCTTATCAGGAGAACTCTGGCCCATCCAACAGACCGATTATGCTTTCTTTGCTTCAAGCTTGATTCCCAGGTTTGTCTGTCCAATTCTAAAAACACTTTGATTTTTAAAAATTATACTGGAAAGAGGAAGAAAATTATTTTCTAAGGTCAGGTAGTTGGGCCCTGGGACAACTGGGAAAGAAACAGATGAGTTCCCAGAGATCATTTGAAACTCTGTCCATAAAGAAAAAGCAAACCACTCTATTTCTGATATTTCTGCCTCATTCAATGACATTGTTTTCTTTGGAAAAATTGAATATTTATTATTCATTTTATGGGCAGAGGAGTGAAATGGCCTGGGTCTAGAGATGAGGGGCAATTAACTGCTGGTCAGTGACTGCCCTTGCCATCTAACAAAAACAGGTTTACGTGAAAGCATTGTAGGCCCACTGCTGCCTCTGTTTCAAAAGAGAATTATTTATTTTGAGTCACATTTTTTCCTCTCTTCAATACCATTTTTGAAAAATGATTTGTACTTTTATCTCACTGTGTGCTTCTCCTGTTTCTCTGGCCCAGCCTCTGCCTTAGGAGATAAGCCACACATTAGGTTATTTAATAGCCTCCCACCTGTTCTCTTGACCTTGGGTTTTCCCTCCATCCTTTCACTTCAGGCCTCACCCCACATGTTTCCCAAGTTTGGCCCTGGCCTCCAGGTCAAAAGCACGCATGGCTCACTGAGCAAGCACCAAATGCTCGAGCATGGCCTTGAAGTCCCTCTGCCTTCTGCTCCTTCCTGGGTGTTCTTTCTGCTCCAGTTTCACCAGCAGCTGCTTTGTGGATGTGCTCCCCCTTTTCTAGAGCACCCCATGTCCTCCCTTTGAACGTGTTGTCTCTCTAGTTCTACCTGCTCTGCACTCCTCATCCTTCAAGGCCTAGAACCAACCTTACCTTTTCCTTGAAGATATCCCTCGTCCCTCCTGCTGAACGAGTGGATGTCTCTCTTCACCAGGTTGTTGGAAGGACTGAACATGATTATATGTAGAAGTAGAATGGTGGCTGCCAGGGGCTGAGGGAAGTTGTTGTTCAATGGGTAAAAAGTTTCTGTTACTCAGAATGAGCAAGTTGTAGACATCTGCTGTACACCATTGTGCCCATAGCAATACCGTATTGTGGGACTTCCCTGGTGGTCCAGTGATTAATACTCTGCACTCCCAAGGCAGGGGGCCCGGGTTTGATGCCTGGTCAGCGAACTAGACCACACATGCCACAACTAAGTTTTCACACGCTGCGACTAAAAGATCCCACGTGCTGCAACTAAGACCTGGTGCAGCCGAATAAATAAATATAATAATAAAAACCAAAACAATCTGTGCTGTACATCTAAAAGTTTGTTAAGAGCGTAGATCTCATTTTGAGTTGTTACCACAATAAAACGAAAAGGTTATCCACATGGATACGTAAAGTGAGATGCCTAGCAAACACTAAAAACACAAGTTTTTTTTTTTTCCTTTCTACATGTTTTACTTCTTTGAACTCCCAGAGTATTTATTTCTCCTAGGGCAGCAAAGTTATTCTTCTTTACCTTGTGTCATAGTTACTTCGGTGCAGATCTTAATTGTTATGTATCACAGTAAGAAAAAAAAAAAAAGGGACCAATTTTGATGTCTGACATTTGGTTTTGGGAGCTGTCTCCAAAACTCAGTAATTGTGCGGTCTTGAGTAAGTTGCTCAATTTCTTTATGACTCATGGACTCAATGGATGTGAGTTTGAGCAAACTTCAGGAGACGGCGAAGGACAGGGAAGCCTGGTGTGCTGCAGTCCACGGGGGTCACAAAAAGTCGGACATGACTTAGCAAATGAACAACAACAACAGTCTTATAATCTGTTTGAAAAAGGGAGAAAAAAAAGAAAAATAACAATTATCTCTCTGGTCCTAAGGATGGCTTAAACACGCCAGTACACGTGAAAATGGTCGCAGATACATGGCAGCAGCTTGGAGTCCTGCTGTGGTTTCTTTTCTTCTTTGAAGGCAGTGACTACAATGTCTACATGTTTATAACCCTAAAGCACACAGCATGAAGCTCAGTAAATGCTTGCTGAATGAATGAATGAATAAGTGAGTGAAAGGAAGGTTGGAAAGAAGGGAGGTGGGAAGGGAAAAGACAAGGAAGGTCAGCTTACTTATGTCTTCTCTGTAATGCAAAGTTATGATGGTTTCGACTCAAAGACAAGTCTCTCCAATGAGAATAGGGATATTTCCTTGTCATCCTAACCCTGTGCAACACTTTTAGTCACAGCAGCATCCTTTATATTTAGAAAGAGAGCTTCCCCAACTTTTGGAAGCCAATAGTTGATACACCAGCAATGCCACCTCTGTTAAACAAAAAAAATTAATCTGACACTTGTTAAAATGGTAAGGAAGACTTTATTCAAGGCTAGTACAATAAGGGTGAACTCTGTTGCAGTAGTGGAGAAAGATAAATCTCAGCTTTGAATACAGCAAAGACAAATGAGGATTTGTAGCCAAGGAGAATTAAGTGGTGAGTGAATAAAAAAATTACTAAGAAGAGACATCATGGGTAGGGAAATTCTTGCTAAATTGACCTAATAGGATTCTTGCTGAAGGAAGGTCAAGGACTTAGACATCCAAGGTGGGGAATGGGGAACTTACTCAGATACCAAGAGTGATCAAATATCAAGCGTGGAGGGATTCTTGGTAAACCGACTTAGCAAGAGTCTTGCTAAGACTGGGTAGGCAGACTGAAGACAGGATGGGGGCTGGGATTGAGGTCTAGTTGAGAACAGGGCTCTGAGGAGCCCAGATAAGGTTTGGTCAAGGAGGCCTGGGGAAAGCTCTCTGCCCTACTCCCGCTGGGGAAAGCAGGAGTGGACAGGGTTGTTGCCCTAGAGGTCATGAGAGTTTGGCAAACGTTATAAATATTCTTATCTCTGGCTTTTCATTTATGAGAGAGACACGATGTCACTTTTAATCCCAACTATCTTAGTGGGTATATTAGTTTCCTCTAACTGCTGTAACAAATTAGCACAAACATGGTGATTAGCTAAGAATAACACAAATATACTCTCTCACAGGTCTGTGGGCTTCCCTGGTGGCTCAAATGGTAAAGAATCTGCCTCCAATGCAGGAGAGGTGGGTTCCATCCCTGGGTCAGGAAGATCCTCTGGAGGAGGGAATGGCTACCCATTCCAGTATTCGAACAGAGGAGCCTGGTGGGCTACAGTCCATGGGGCCGCAAAGAGTTGGACACGGCTGAGTAACTAGGTACACACACACTCTTTCACAGATCTCTGGTCTGAAGCCTGAAAACTGTGTCACTGGGTCAAAATCAAAGCCAGAAGGGCTGATCTCCTTCTGAAGGCCCCAGGGGAGAATCTGTTCCCTGCCTCTTCCACCATCTGCTGCCTGCTGGCTTTCCTGGGCTTGTGGCCACATCATTCCAGACTCTGCCTCCATCCTCACATGGCCTTCTCTTCTTCAGGCTGTTTCTAACCTTTCTCTGTTTTCCATTTATATGAATACATACTGTGTTAGTCTGCTTGGGTTGCCATACAAAATATCATAGATGGGTAGTTTAAACAACAGAAATGTATGTCTCATAGTTCTGGATGCTGGAAAATGCAAAATTCAGGTGCTGGTCAATTTTGTGCCTGGTTAGAGCTCTCTTCCTGGCTTGCAGACAGCCACCTTCTCTTTGTGTCATCACATTGTGTGGGGGGGTGGAAGGACAGAGTGAGAAAGCTCTTCATCTTTTATAAGGCCACCAGTCTTCTCAGATTAGGACCCCACCCTCGTAACCTCATTTAACCTTAATTACCTCTTAAAAGTCCTGTCTCCAAATCTGGTCACATTGGAGGTTATGGCACCAACACATGGATTTGGGGGGTATACAATTCAGTCCATAGTGCATGAAACTGCATTTAGGATTCACCTGGATAATCCAAGATCATCTATCCGTCTAAAAATAGTTAACCTAATCACACCTGTAGAAACCCTTTTTTCTAATAAGGTAATATTCACAGGTGCCAGGATTAGGACCTCATATCTTTGTTCTTCTTTATTTTTATTTCGTGGCTGCACTGTGAGGCATGCAGGGTCTTAGTTCCTCTACCAGGGATTGAACCTGCAATGGAAGCACAGAGTCTTAACCACTGGACCACCTGGGAAGTCCCAGGAGCTCATATCTTTGGATAGCCACTCTTGAGCCTACTACCAGCCTGCCAAATGAATCATAAGAGCCTGGGTTTATAAAAGGCTTGGAGGTCCTTCATGGTCTTAATTGAATCCAGAACATTATAGATTTATTCACAATAAAATAATCCTCAAGATGATTTCAAAGTTTGATCATTCTAGAGTTTTGTTGCATTAAAGTTTGTGGTGTGCATGGTGACTGGAAACCTTCCCTTGACCTTTAGTCCTTTCCATTTGGATGTTTAATAAGTAATAAAATTTAACAGAATATTGTTTTCCTCCCGCCAGACTTATTCATTGCCTATTCCTCCACATGTCAGCCAACAGCCATGCATCCATCCAACAGCTCAAGCCAGAAGCCTAGGAGTGCTTCATTCCTTTCTTTAGCCTGTATTTTAAATCCAGTTGTGATCCTTAGCAAACAGTGTGGCATGGCAAACACCAATCAGAACAGAATCAGGCAGTAGAGCAGTCTAAGGGGTGTCTCTATCATGCCAGGCATTATTGTATTTTAGTTTTTGATTCTAGGGGAAGTCTGGTGGCATTAGGGTATTGGGGTGGGTCACCACATGAGGGCTTTTGGCAGTGACTGTTCACCAACTAGCATAGAAATATTTCAGTATGGTCATTGGGACTTAGCAGCAGGCAGGGACATAGTGCCCTGCCTGAATCCAACTTATCAAGCCCTGTTGCCTCTACATCCAAATCATGTCTTAAGTCCAGACACTTCTGCCCACCTCAGCAGCGACTGCTCTAGAACTGAGCACCATCTTCTCCTGCCTGAACTTCTGCAGTAGACCTCTAGGGCTTCCTGCTCCCAGGTATGCACTCCTAGAGTCCCTTCTCCAAGCAATAGCCAGAGGGATCTTTTAAGAATATAAATTATATCATGCCATTCTGCTGAAAGCAGATTCCCTTGTACATAGCACACTATGCAGCCTTCTTATCCTGACCTGCAAGGGGCCTCATTGTTCGACCTTTGGCCCTCTGCTATAATCTCATCTTCTCTGCTTTCACTCTCCCCAGCAGCTTTCTTTCCATATCTTGTTTCTTTCCCTCATGACCTTGGCACTGGCAACTCTCTCTTGAATGCTATTCCTGCCTAGATCTTTGCATGGTTGTCTCCTGCTTCAGGGTTCAAATAAAGAGTCAACTGTCACCCTTCTCCATTTGTTATAATAAAATTAGCTTTGTGCAATATCTTTTGTTTATTCACTCAAACTTTTATTGAGTTTTATTACTATGACCTTGGCACTCTACTGGGTACAAGGATACACAAATGAATAGTACCAAGTTGTTTTCCTCAAGGGCCTCAGCTGAGTGAGAGAGCCAGAAAAATAATTTCAAAGACCTCAAGATATTTATGGTACAATGCAAAAATGCGCTGTAATTGAAGTCTTGTGGGAGCCCAGAGAAGGACGTAACTATTAATAACTGTGCCTGGGGGAATCAAGGAAGGTTTCAGAGAGTCACTGACTTTACCTGGATAATTACAGTGGAGAATTCTTATTTTAGAATGAATGAAATGGAACTAAATTATACTGTTCAATTTAAGACAGAAGATTAATCTGTGTTTGGTAAATATTTAAACAGGAGGTAGTCCTGATTCTCATACACAATTTTAACAGGCACTAAATAAAGCAGAGTAGATTTTTTCACTTTTTTTGTCCCCAAAGGGGAAAAGTTTAGCTTACTTTATAGTAAAGACTGATAGCAAGTAACATCAGAAATGGAGACCTTTGAGTTGATGGATTTTTCAGTTGCAGTGAGGTGAGTGGAAAGTCTTGGTCACCACACAGCTGATCTGTTTTTTATCTCTGAAATAAAGCTTGATTAAGTTTGTTTGTATTTCCCAAGAAGGTGGATGTCCTTTCCTTTTTATCCAGCTTTATTGAGGTATAATTGACACGAAACTCCACGTAAGGTATACAATGTGATGATTACTTATATATTGAACAACTTATATATTCAGTTCAGTTCAGTCGTTCAGTCATGTCCTACTCTTTGCGACCCCATGAATCACAGCACGCCAGGCCTCCCTGTCCATCACCAGCTCCCGGAGTTCACTCAAACTCATGTCCATTGAGTCAGTGATGCCATCCAGCCATCTCATCCTCTGTCATCCCCTTCTCCTCCTGCCCCCAATCGCTCCCAGCATCAGAGTCTTTTCCAATGAGTCAACTCTTCGCATGAGGCGGCCAAAGTACTGGAGTTTCAGCTTTAGCATCATTCCTTCCAAAGAAATCCCAGGGCTGATCTCCTTCAGAATGGGCTGGTTGGGTCTCCTTGCAGTCCAAGGGACTCTCAAGAGTCTTCTCCAACACCACAGTTCAAAAGCATCAATTCTTCGGCGCTCAGCCTTCTTCACAGTCCAACTCTCACATCCATACATGACCACAGGAAAAACCATAGCCTTGACTAGATGGACCTTTGTTGGCAAAGTAATGTCTCTGCTTTTCAATATGCTATCTAGGTTGGTCATAACTTGCCTTCCAAGGAGTAAGCGTCTTTTAATTTCATGGCTGCAGTCACCATCTGTAGTGATTTTGGAGCCCAAAAAACTAAAGTCTGACACTGTTTCCACTGTTTCCCCATCTATTTCCCATGAAGTGATGGGACCAGGTTCCATGATCTTCATTTTCTGAATGTTGAGCTTTAAGCCAACTTTTTCACTCTCCACTTTCACTTTCATCAAGAGGCTTTTTAGTTCCTCTTCACTTTCTGCCATAAGGGTGGTGTCATCTGCATATCTGAGGTTATTGATATTTCTCCCAGCAATCTTGATTCCAGCTTGTGCTTCTTCCAGTCCAGTGTTTCTCATGATGTACTCTGCATATAAGTTAAATAAGCAGGGTGACAATATACAGCCTTGACGAACTCCTTTTCCTATTTGGAACCAGTCTGTTGCTCCATGTCCAGTTCTAACTGTTGCTTCCTGATCTGCATATAGGTTTCTCAAGAGACAGATCAGGTGATCTGGTATTCCCATCTCTTTCAGAATTTTCCACAGTTTATTGTGATTCACACAGTCAAAGTCTTTGGCATAGTCAATCAAGCAGAAATAGATGTTTTTCCAGAACTCTTTTGCTCTTTCCATGATCCAGCGGATGTTGCCAATTTGATCTCTGGTTCCTCTTCCTTTTTTAAAACCAGCTTGAACATCAGGAAGTTCACGGTTCACATATTGCTGAAGCCTGGCTTGGAGAATTTTGAGCATTACTTTACTAGCGTGTGAGATGAGTGCAATCGGGCAGTAGTTTGAGCATTCTTTGGCATTGCCTTTCTTTGGGATTGGAATGAAAACTGACCTTTTCCAGTCCTGTGGCCACTGCTGAGTTTTCCAAATTTGCTGGCATATTGAGTGTAGCACTTTCACAGCATCATCTTTCAGGATTTGAAGTAGCTCAACTGGAATTCCATCACCTCCACTAGCTTTGTTTGTAGTGATGCTTTCTAAGGCCCACTTGACTTCACATTCCAGGATGTCTGGCTGTAGGTGAGTGATCACACCATCGTGGTTATCTGGGTTGTGAAGATCTTTTTTGTACAGTTCTTCTGTGTATTCTTGCCACCTCTTCTTAATATTTTCTGCTTCTGTTAGGTCCATACCATTTCTGTCCTTTATCAAGCCCATCTTTGCATGAAATGTTCCCTTGGTATCTCTAATTTTCTTGAAGAGATCTCTAGTCTTTCCCATTCTGTTATTTTCCTCTATTTATATTGCAACTTATATATTATGAACACTTATATATTGCAAAATGGTTTTTTTGCAAACAGCTATAAGCTCATATAAGTAGATGTATTTGTGTATGTGTGGTAAGAACATTTAAGATCTGATCTTAGCAACTTTTGGATATATAATTCAGTATTGTTAACTATAGTCCCCATGCTATGCATCACATTCACAGAACTTACTCATCTTTTAACTGGAAGCTTCTGTGCGCCTGATAAGTTGCTTCAGTTGTGCCTGACTCTTAGAGACTCTATGGACTGTAGCCCGCCAGGCTCCTCTGTCCAGTGTGATTACATATTAATTTCTGAGTATTTTGTTCAACATCTGTGTCTCTGCTATATTGAAAACTCAACAAAGGTGGAGATTTCCATGGCCCACTGCTGGATCTTCATACTGTGAGCCTGAATCTACACACTGAGCATATAGTTAGTGCTCAAAAGACATTTATTCAAAAAATGAATAAATGAATAATCCTGATAGTTTGAGTAAAAGCCAAAAAGAAGATAATTGGAGGATTCACACAAATTAAAGGATAATTGGGGTCAAAGGGACACCTCCTCGAGGGCAAATCAACCTGTGGTAGTTCATAGAGATACTTCAACTGGGTGTGAATTCCAGGTCCCCAGCCATTCTGATATTGTCTGCCAAAGGGATAATTTAAATTGGACTCATGGGGCAGGAGGTGCTCAAAATTTTAGATAATGAAAATGGTTTTTATTTGCTCACTGAGCAGTTATTCTTTCCTTCCAGTAGAAGGAGAGAAGTACTAGTCATTCTTATATCTAACAGGAAACAATAATAATTATTGAATACACTCAGGAAGAATATTCTTTAGGGTTAACTTAAATAAATGGGTTAAGTTGGTATAGTTTGGGAATATATCATTTAATAAGAAGTTTAAATTTGGTGAACAGGTCACTGAACAGAGAAGCTTCTTTTTACTCCCCTGGGGATCAAACTCTACCTGTCTTTGGTGAAAGAGGCTACAAAAGGGGAATGATTCACCTAAACTGTTTTGATGTGGCTCCGTAAAGTTTCCTGGCAAGTCTGACCCATGGTCTCCCACCCTGGTATTATGAGCTGTCTTGATGTACTCTAATCATGCACAACTCTTTAGGCTTATTTTGGTGCAAGACGAGAACTGAAAAACATTGGTGCCTTTTAACCGAAGGTCATCAGGAACACACTTGTGGTCAAAGTTACTTTCTTGGTGTGGTAGGTAGATGCTAAGGTTTCTGCCCTCTGGTGGATAAGCCCTATGTCATTCCCTCCACCCCAACTCTTAAGTGTATGCTCAATTGTGTTTGACTCTTTGAGACCCCATGGACTGTAACCCACCAATCTCCTCTGTCCATGGAATTTCCCAGGTAAGAATACTGGAGTGGGTTGCCATTCCTTCTCCAGGGGAACTTCCCGACCCAGGGATGAACACATCTCCTGCATTGACAGGTAGGTTCTTTACCACTGAACCACCTGGGAAGCCCAATACATATGCATAATATATGCCTAGTATAATATCCCTAAGATTAAAGGGATAGGCCTCACTGGATTCTCCTACCCTACTCATGCAAAGGCAGAAAGTGTATCTAAAATATTATTAGCTGATACATATATATCCTATAACTGTAATTTCACCAGTGACAGCCCATTTGTAATACTCACCATGCTGTTTCATAAAACTCATTTTTGATGTCCAATATGCTAATTTACAAATCATTCATTTTTGATTGAGATAGGATACTCTTGAAAAATGAGTATCTGGATTAGAATGACCACCTGAGAACTTTGCACATTTCAATATAGTATCCGTTCTGGGCTGGAACTTAATCCAGCGGTTCTCATCCTTGCCCATCTATTGGCGAACCCTGGGGGAACTTTTAAAACCAATGATGCTGGTGCTGCCCCTTCAGACCAGGTATATCAAACCGTCTGGAGGCAGCACCCAGGCTTTGGTGCTTTTTAAAGCTCCCAGGTGACTTCAGCATGCAACCCGGGTCAAGAACTACTGGTTTACTCCAAAAATGTAATTAACACCATGCTGTCTGTGCTGAGGTATCTTAAAATAAATTATGGATATCTTTAGAATATGGTTGCCCATTAGAATTCCCTGGGGAACATTAAAAAAACAAAACAAAAAAGATGCTTGGACCTAACCCCAGATCGATTAAATAAGAATCTGTGGGGGAGGGCCCTGAGCACTGCTGTTAAATATTTCCAAGGGACTCTAATGTGCAGCTGGGTGCAGGTCCGCTGTGATGGACGATGAGCGACAACTGCAGACGGCAGGAACCTGTAGGAGCCTCACGAGGAAGCAGCTCCCGAGGCCCCTCCACTTGATGTGAGGGGCACTGCCTGGTTCCCAGGGGCCCTGAAGCTCCCAGACTCTGGGCACCAGGGGAAACCAGCAATCTCCCAGTGAACTCTGCTTCTCTCCCTAAGCCTCCCAATCCCAGTTCCCATCCTCTCGTCCCAGACCTCCTTTAAACTCACGGGGTCATGTCTGCCCCTCCTCACCCCCACCCAGGCTGCCTGAAGTCCTCGGTGTCCTCGTGGGCAAGGAATGAGGTCACCTAGATTTACCTGTGCTGACTGTGGAATCAACTCTGTCCATGTCTCCACTTGACCTAGAACATGGGAGGCGGGTATAAAGGTCACTCTCCCCAGTTGTTGTCCTTTTACACGCTGGGCACTGAGGCCCTTCAGATGGGCTCCATCTGTCTGTGCCGTCTACAGAGGATGGCCAAAGGTGGCCTCCTGGACGTTGATGCCACCTCCAGAACTGTCCTGGCCTCCTCTGGTGTGCTCATTTCTCCTTTTGTCAATTCCTCTCAGGTTTGTTTTTTGTTCCACCCCACCCTTTTTAATCCCTCCAATTGGCTCTGGCTTCCACCTACCCTTTTGAATGGATGACAGGAGGAAACCTGATGTGGTGGTAAAGAAAGATGGATTTTGGAATTACATCCTCCTGGGTTTGGATTCACCACTTACTTCCTTGGCCAGCTGTTTGACCTCCCTGAACCCAAATTTCATCTGTTTAAAAAAAGGTCAGGGGTACCTTATTGTACAGATTAACTAGAGGACGTCTAAAGGAGGCCTAGGACAGAATCAGACATAATGAATAGCATCTATTTTATCATTATTATTATTGCTGTTGTTATTCAGCTTGGAACTTCCAAGCTGGATATAGCTCGACTCTAGAAGCATAATTTTCAATCTTGGCTTTACTCTGGAATTTCCTGATGCTGCTGCTGCTAAGTCGCTTCAGTCATGTCCGACTCTGTGCAACCCCATAGACAGCAGCCCACCAGGCTCCCCCGTCCCTGGGATTCTCCAGGCAAGAAGAGCACTGGAGTGGGTTGCCATTTCCTTCTCCAATGCATGAAAGTGAAAAGTGAAAGTGAAGTCACTCAGTCATGTCCAACTCTTAGTGACCGCATGGACTGCAGCCTACCAGGCTCCTCCACCCATGGGATTTTCTGGGCAGCAATACTGGAGTGGGGTGCCATTGCCTTCTCCGCTGGAATTTCCTAAGGAATGCTAAAATCTTGGGGCCTGGGCCCCACCCCTGAGATTCTGACACAATCATCCAGGGGAGGGGGCCAGGTCTTGATTAGTTTAAAAGCTCCCGCTGGTGGGTCTGATGTGCTGCCAAGGCTGAGGACCAGAGCAATGGTTCTCAAAGTGTCGTCCCAGCAGCAGGAACATCAGCAGCATTGAGAGCTCGTTAGAAATGCAGATGCTCGGCCCTCCTGAGTCTTATCTCGGGGTATGGAGCCCAGCGACCTGTGTTTTAAGGAGCCTGCCTGTGGATTTGAATACCCTATTGGGTTTGAGATTTGCTGTGGTAGGGGATATGCCCTCATTCACATAAGTCTCTGCTGGCTGGCTTTGGTGGTGAGGGGGAAGACCTCTCTTTGTAGGGCTCTTACCTACCAGGAGTGGCTTTGCTTTTGATTTCCAGCCTGCTTGTTTGAAGATGGAATTTAAAGGTGGTCCATCAGTTGAACATGGAGAAGGAAATGGCAGTCCACTCCAGTATTCTTGCCTGGAGCCTGGTGGGCTTCAGTCAATGGGATCACAAAGAGCTGGATACTATTGAGCACGCTGTTCGTCAGTTGAACAAAAGGGGCACCTGTATAACTGCATTTACCGGGGAGGATGCACATATGCTCAGCTTCATGTTCATCTGGCGTGCTTTTCAGTGAACAGTAGCATCAGACAGTTTTGCCTTATGCATTGTTTTAAATAAAATAGAGGAACTCACCAGCTTTATTTCCATTGCGTGTCATTTTCCTTGGTACTTAAGAGCACTAAAAGGGATGTATGTGTATGCATGCTCAGTTGTGTCTGACTCTTTGCAATCCCATGGACTGTAGCCCACCAGGCTCTTCTGTCCATGGAGCTTTCCAGGTAAGAATACTGAAGTGGGCTGTCATTTCATTCTTCAGGGGATCTTCCTGATCCAGGGATCGAACACAAGTCTCTTAAATCTCCTGCTTTGGCAGGCAGATTCTTTACCACTGCACCACCTGGGAAGCCCACTAAAAGGGATACTAACATGATACAGCAAACTTTAAATTTACCTTGGCTCATTTGCCTGTCGGCCATGAGCAGCTTCTTTTCTGAAGTTTCATGGTTTTCAGTGATTAGAGGTCAGTGAAGGCAATAAGTCTCCTCCTCTAAACCTCTCTTCTGGATGATGTGCTACAATGCAGGCAAGGTTGGACCAAATTTAACCACATGCAACAACAAAAAATAGTAAAGAAACAAACAAAATTCCCAACACAATAATGGAAAGCAGACAGACTGGTCCAATCTATTTTAGTGTGGACCCTCCATTCTTGAGGTTCTCCAACCTAGATGGTTCACTTTGAGGCAAAAATGCTACAGGGTTCTGCTCATTGGCTAAGCTTCTCCAGCATCCCTGGCATTTTGGGTGTTGGACTTTCCCGGGTACTGTAGGATATTTAGCAAACCTGGACCCAGGTACTGAATCCTTACTTGCCATCCTCCTCCATCCACTACCTACCCCTTAATCACTGTGATAGCCTCCAAATGCACCCCATTTCCTAACCTCTGATAAATGAAGGAATGATGGGATCAAATGGATCTCTTGACCTAGAGTATTACTCTAAAGGTGTAAAGTGTTACTCCCAAGGTTGCTGGGTTTTGATACCTGATTTTTCAAAGTATCTATTAATGCAAGGCAGAATGATTCTTGAATAGCTTGCATTTCACTGATGCAACATTATTTCTAATGTTCCTTATGCTGATTAACGGGCCCTATGTGCAGCTTTAGATAGTGGTATTTAAAGCAAGCACTTGTCACAGTGCTTGTAGCAGGCACTGGAGCTGGAGTACGGCCTCCTGATTAGGGCCTTTCAAATGCTAACCAGCCACCTCTGGAATATGGATTCGTAATTAGGGTACTTCACATATTAATTAACCATTTCTAGGGTGTAGACTACTTTTAATTTACACCTCATATTTCTCCTATCTGTGCTGAAGCATGCTAATGTAAATTACAGATAAAATTCTATACCTCAGAAGGGAAACCTCTTACGTGGTTGATGGGGAAGTTAGCACATGTCTGGTGGGCGATCCAGCAGTACACATCAGAAGGCCTTGGAAAACACATCACTGTTGACCCAGGGATATAGTGACCAGTTGTCCCGATTGACCAGAACTCCAGAGTTTCCCTGGATGTGATGCTCTTGGTGCAAAAACAGGGCAGTCCAGGGCAAACTGAGACAGCCTGTCACCCTACCAGGACCTCTGCCTGGAGATATTTCTCCTGAGGGAAAGAGACTGGAAAGATCACTTATGTAATATGTGTCACTTGTGAGAAGGGCAAATTTAGAAGCAATTTACAGGAATAGCATAAGGAAATTTGTTGAATACACTTTTGTATATCCAGCAGAGAAGGCAATGACACCCCACTCCAGTACTCTTGCCTGGAAAATCCCATGGACGGAGGAGCCTGGTAGGCTGCAGTCCATGGGGTCGCTGAGGATTGGACACAACTGAGCGACTTCACTTTTCACTTTCATGCATTGGGGAAGGAAATGGCAACCCACTCCAGTGTTCTTGCCTGGAGAATCCCAGGGAAGGGGGAGCCTGGTGGGCTGACGTCTATGGGGTCGCACAGAGTCAGACATGACTGAAGTGACTTAGCAGCATATCTATCAGAGAGAGTAACGCAGTTCTGAAAAACGCATTCTCTCTGTGTTAGTCAGAGAACTAACTCAGCTCAGTTAGCTCAGGCTGCCGTAGTAAAATACCAAGGACTGTGTGGCTTAAGGGGCTCCCCAGGTGGTGCTAGCGGTAAAGGACCCGTCTGCCAAGGCAGGAGACATAACAGACTTGGGTTCGATCCTTGGGTCAAGAAGATCCCCTGGAGGAGGGCATGGCAACCCACTCCAGTATTCTTACCTGGAGAATCCCATGGACAGAGGAGCCTGACAAGCTACAGACCTAGGGTTGCAAAGAGTCGGACACGACTGAAGCGACTTAGCAGGCACACACGCACATGGCTTAAGAAACAGAAGTTTATTTTCTCACAGTCCTGGAGGCCGGAAGTCCCAGACCAAGGTCTAGCAGGGTGGATTTCTGGTGAGGGCTCTCTCCCTGAGTTGCTAATGGCTGCCTTCTTGCCATGTCTTCACAAGGCAGAGGGAGAGAGAGAGCCAGCTCTCTGATGTCTCTTTTTTTTTTAAAGATTTTTTTAAAAACGTGGACCATTTTAAAGTCTTTATCAAATTTGTTACAATATTGTTTCTGTTTTATGTTTTGTTTTTTTGGCCCTGAAGCATGTGGGATCCTAGTTCCCCAACCAGGGATTGAACCCGCATTCCCTGCATTGGAAGGTAAAGTCAGAGCCACTGGATTGCCAGGGAAATCTCTTGTGTCTCTTCTATAAAGACACTGACCCCATTGGATTTGGGTCGAAGTTTAGAACCTCATTTAACCTTAACGTCTTCCTTCCTCCAAATATAGACTTATTGAGGGTTAGGGTATCAACATACGAATGTTGGAAGGACAGAATTTAGTCCATAGCATTCTCACAGATCGACTGTGAGGAGATGTTTACAATATTCAGTGTTTATTGAAGCCACGAAACTGTGTATGGTATGATTCAGATATTGTATAAAAAACAAATGAGAAGAACATATGTTTCTATAGGAAGACTGGAAGTCTTTATAGCATGTTTAAAAAGGAAATTAAGTTGCTTTAAAGTTTTTTTTTTTTTAACTGTCTATAGTTTTCCAGCTTTTTTTGGCTTTTGTTTTATATTCCAAAATTTCAAAAGATAAACATGCAATGCTTTTTACAAAGAAAACGGTAGTTTAAAAATACAGTCTCGGGTTAGGTTACTGTCAGACCAGAGGAGACTGCGTGTGATGCCAATCAGGGAGAAAGATGGAGCCTAGACTGGGGCAGCTGGAAAAGAACAGATGAAGAGGGAATCTGTAACGCTGGGGTCCACCTGAGTTGAATATTCCTTGGCTAGTTTGGCAAATTGAACCTTGCTGACTATGAGAAGAGGTAGTGGTTAAACACCCAGGATCAGGAACAGATCATCATGGCTGGAATCCCAGCCCCTGGGCTTGCTGGCCAGCTGTCCTTGGGCAGATTTCTCTCTGTTTTGGTTGCATGTGAGACGGGAATCATGGTAACGCCTGCCCCATTGGCTTGTTGTGAGGTTAGAGTGAGTTATTACACGAAAGGCCTTGGGAAAGTGCCTGCCAAGTAGAAAGGTGCCTAGTAAATCAGCTATTGTTGGTATTCTTATCTTGCTTCTAAGAATGCCTGGCTTTGCATCTTAGGCAATGCTTAGAAATGAATTTCTTATTACGGCTTTGGACAACAATTCCCCCTGTTTCTTTGGGAGGAGTTTGTTAAATGATGTTAGATTTGTTAGACAAACAAAAATGCAGGACACCCAGGTAAATCTGAATTTCAGATAAACAACAAATAATTTTTTTGAGTCTAAGTATGTTCAGATATTGCTTAAGGCATACTTATGCTAGAAAATTATTCATTGTTTATCTGAAATTCAGATTTAACTGGGTGGCTTGTATTTTATCTGGCAGTCCTAATTATTATAGATATAACAACATTGAAAAGACACACAATGGTGACTTTCTTATTCAGTCCCGTTTCAGCCAAGCCCATCCCTGCTGAACTCCTGGTGCTAGCTGGCAATGCCTTTACAGTGAGGAACTTGTGAAATAACCTCTGTGTTGGCCCTAACTTGGCCTATAGCAAATGGTTTTTGTTCAGTCTCTCTGTTGTGTTTGACTCTTTGTGACCCCATGGACTGCAGTACACCAGGCTTCCCTGTCCTTCACTATCTCCCAGAGTTTGCTCAAACTCATGCCCGTTGAGTCAATGATGCCATCCAACCATGGTACATGCACAATAAATCAGGCAGGAGAGCCGGCCCTGGACTAGCCTGTGACTTTGGGGAAATTACATAATCTTTTAAGTTCAATGTCTTTAAGTGCAAAATGGGGCTAGTAATAAGAAAATCTGCTTCTTTGTGAGAATTTAGTAAAACGAGATAATTCTCAGCCCACAGGAGGCATGGCCTCTGAGGGTGAATGTGAGAGTGGATTTCAGAGCACAGTAGCAAGGTGCTCAGTGGATCCCTGTCCCGCAGTGGAGAAGTGGGAGGTGCATTCTCAGTCTCGCCACAGTCCTGTATCCCCATGACCTTTCTTGCCTGAAGAAACAGTTAAGATAGAAGGCAAATGGTCTCCACTTGACTTCTCCCACATGGATCTGGCATGAGCACATTTAATTGGCAGAATCTAAATTGTACAGCAAACCCTAGCTGCAAGCAAGCCCTGCCAGACGTTTCAGGGAGCTGTAATGTCTATTTCCAGCCTGCTCTGAATGGGAATGTGCACCAGGAGTGGGAATGGATGCTGAGGGCATTGGATGCTGCTCAGCCCAACACAATGTCATGAAGTGTAGGCTGCTCTAAAGGTAGTTGTCTGAATCGAGAGCAGTTATCCAACTTCTGTTCTCGAGGACTCAGCATCATCTCTCTTGCCACCAGGGTACTCTTTGTATTTGAGACCAGCCTTATTTTTTTCTCTTCCTCCTCCTTCTACCTTCTTCCTCCCTAGGGGCCAGTCTCGATCAGGACCCCTGTTCTAGAGTACAAGCCTTGATTATTGGTCATCAGACTTCTTGGGGTTGCCTTCCTGAATTTCTAAGTATCGCCTCTCCTGAACCCCTTGTCTTTGCATCCTGCTGTCAAATAACTATCTTCTACTCTTTCAAGTCTACTCTTATAGATTGTACTTTCTCATCACCTGGAGCCCATGTGTGCTGATCTCTCCAGTCTTTGACATCCCAGGTGAGCCACCCCCATGATTTTCCCCATCTTGCTGTGGTTAAGGGTTACAAGAGAGAAAAAGTCCTCATGGACTAAATCCAAGCCATGGGACTTGAAAGCCACACAAAGCATGAGCCTGTTATAGCCTGTGAGTTCCCGGGTATCAAGAGCAACAGTAGCATCTAGCCCCCAGGTCCACACTGGCAGCCAGCCCTCTGCATATTAAGCTGATCCTGAATTCTTCAGGACCTGCCACTGCACCATTTGTTAAAATTACAATGCCCCCCTCTGCTGCCAAAGATAGAATTATAATTCCCCCCTTTTCTCCAAATACATACTTGGCGTGGTTCTAAAAAATTTTAGCAATTAGCTTGTATCATCACCTCTAATTAGCCACTGGCAAATATGATTGAGATAATAAAGCTTAGTGACGAAGAAGCATGAATAAGCACCAGATTCTGAGTCTATTGGGGAAGTGACCCTGATGAATCATTTAATAGTCACTGTAATGTAATTTTGCAGGTTTGTTGTACACACACCACAGAGAACATATTAAGTGGGTCTGAGCCATAAGAGAGTCTTAATGATTAATTTGCCATATGCTCCTAAAAATCTCATTTTTCTGACAAACAATACACATTTACTCTTTTTCTTATTAATAAAACTATCAAGAAAATCCACTTTTCTTTTCATCTCACTAATGACTCCCTCTGACTCACATGGATATCCAGGGATTGGTCTTTTTTTTTTAAATTATATTTAAATTCCCATGGAAGTTAGTCAAATACAGCTATTTACTTTCTTATTATGTATTTGATTTTAATTGCTGGCAATTGCTTTTTTTTTTTTTTTGCAATTGCTTTTTAATCATTTTTATTGGCTAGTCCACAGTGACATCATAGGGGGAAATTATTGTTATTTCTTTTTATTTACAGAGTAAATGTTGCTGCTGGGTTAAGTGACATGCCCTGAGACCTCTACAAGGTGGAGGTGGGGATTGAGATTACAGCCCGGCCTTCAGAGTCTCAGCCTGTCTCCTACAGAAAGACTAGAAACAAAACATCACTATTGTGAATGCAAAACCAGACTAGAAGCAGGGAGTAGGGAGCCCTGCCTCTGAGCAAGACTACCACATCTCTGAAACTCAGTTTCCAAATGGGCTTGTCATGGGACATTGTTGTGAGCATCTAATAAAATAGTGGATATAGAAAGTCTTTTGGGTTCAACACACCTAAGAGATTGCAGCATTACCAGAAGTGGATGCTTTTTTTCCTCTGTCCCCTTCTGCAGGCTAGGTGACCAACTAGTCTCTGGGCACTCTGAGTTGGGGGGTCATTACCTGTGGGTATCTGCTGCTAGACACACAATTGACCACAATGAGCATGTTACTGCTTTCTCCATCTGGCATGGATGGCACAGCACTCAGCTTTCTTCAAATGAAGATTCTAGCATATCTTTACTGCAGGGGGCTCTGGTGATTACTTCAGAGTCCTACTGAGCGTGGGAGAGGGTAGGGGGGTTTGGGGAGCAGGTCTCAGCCTGGCTATGTTGCCCCCCTCCTATCATGCGAGGGTGGGGTAAGGATGAGGGTGTGCTCACACGGATGCGATCCAGGCTGTGAACCTTCCCTCTGCTGCAGTGACCCTCCTTCTCTCCCTCTTCACAGCTGTGCCCAGTTGTGTCTGACTCTTTGTGCTTAGTCGCTCAGTCCTGTCCAGCTCTTTGCAATTCCATGGACCGTAGCCTGCCAGGCTCCTCTGTCCATGAGGATTCTTCAGGCAAGAATACTAGAGTGGGTTGCCATGCCCTCCTCCAGGGGACCTTCCCAACCCAGGGACTGAACCCAGGTCTTCTGCATTGCAGGCAGATTCTTTACCATCTGAGTCACCCACTGCCTTCTGAAGAAATAATCAGTCTTTTCTCTTGTCCTGATGCCTGGCACATTTGGCATAGTCCTGAAAAACTTCCAACGTTGTACCATCACCTCTACTTTCAGTTCAGTTACTCAGTTGTGTCCAACTCTTTGTGACCCCATGGGCTGCAGCACACCAGGCCTCCCTGTTCATCACCAATTCCCGGAGTTTACTCAAACTCATGTCCATTGAGTTGATGATAAAATCCAACCATCTCGTCCTCTGTCATCCCCTTCTCCTCCTGCTTTCAATCTTTTCCAGCAACAGGTCTTTTCAAATGAGTCAGCTCTTCACATCAGGTGGTCGAAGTATTAGAGTTTCAGCTTCAACATCAGTCCCTCCAATGAATACTCAGGACTGATTTCCTTTAGGATGGACTGGTTGGATCTCCTTGCAGTCCAAGGGACTCTCAAGAGTCTTCTCCAAAACCACAGTTCAAAAGCATCAATTCTTTGGCACTTATCTTTCTTTATAGTCCAACTCTCACATCTATACAGGACTACTGGAAAAACCATATCTTTGACTAGACAGACGCTTGTTGGCAGAGTAATGTCTCTGCTTTTTAATATGCTATCTAGGTTGGTCATAGCTTTTCTCCCAAGGAGCAACCATATTTTAATTTCATGGCTGCAGTCACCATCTGCAGTGATTTTGGAGCCCAGAAAAATAAAGTCTGACACTGTTTCCACTGTTTCCCCATCTATTTGCCTTGAAGTGATGGGACTGGATGCCATGATCTTAGTTTTCTGAATATTGAGTTTTAAGCCAACTTTTTCCACTCTCCTTTTCCACTTTCTTCAAGAGGCTCTTTAGTTCTTCTTTACTTTCTGCCATAAGGGTGGTGTCATCTGCGTATCTGAGGTTATTGATTTTTCTCCCGGCAATCTTGATTCCATCTTGTGCTCATCCAGCCCAGCGTTTCGCATGATGTACTCTGCATATAAGTTAAATAAGCAGGGTGACAATATACAGCCTCGTCATACTCCTTTTCCTATTTGGAACCAGTCTGTTGTTCCATGTCCAGTTCTAACTGTTGCTGCCTGACCTGCATACAGATTTCTCAAGAGGCAGGTCAGGTGGCCTGGTATTCCCATCTCTTTCAGAATTTTCCACAGTTTATTGTGATCCACACAGTCAAAGGCTTTGGCATAGTCAATAAAGCAGAAATAGATGTTTTTCTGGAACTCTCTTGCTTTTTCCATGATCCAGCAGATGTTGGCAATTTGATCTCTGGTTCCTCTGCCTTTTCTAAAACCAGCTTGGACATCAGGAAGTTCACAGTTCACGTATTGTTGAAGCCTGGCTTGGAGAATTTTGAGCATTACTTTACTAGCATGTGAGAAGAGTGCAATTGTGTGGTAGTTTGAGCATTCTTTGGCATTGCCTTTCTTTGGGATTGGAATGAAAACTGACCTTTTCCAGCCCTGTGGCCACTGCTGAGCTTTCCATATTTGCTGGCATATTGAGTGCAGCTCTTTCACAGCACCATCTTTTAGGATTTGAAATAGCTCAACTGGAATTCTATCATCTCCACTAGCTTTGTTCATAGCGATGCTTCCTAAGGCCCACTTGACTTCACATTCCAAGATATCTGGCTCTAGGTGAGTGATCACACCATCGTGTCTGGATCATGAAGATCTTTTTTGTACAGTTCTTCTGTGTATTCTTGCCACCTCTTCTTAATATCTTCTGCTTCTGTTAGGGCCATACCATTTCTGTCCTTTATCGAGCCCATCTTTGCATGAAATGTTCCCTTGGTATCTCTAATTTTCTTGAATAGATCTCTAGTTTTTCCCATTCTATTGTTTTCCTCTATTTCTTTGCACTGATCACTGAGGAAGGCTTTCTTATCTTTCCTTGCTATTCTTTGGAACTGTGCATCCAAATGGGTATATCTTTCCTTTTCTCCTTTGCTTTTTGATTCTCTTTTTTTCAAAGTTATTTGTAAGGCCTCCTCAGACAGCCATTTTGCTTGTTTGCATTTCTTTTTCTTGGGAATGGTCTTGATCCCTGTCTCCTGTACAATATCACGAACCTCCTTCCATAGTTTATCAGGCACTCTGTCTATGAGATCTAGTCCCTTATATCTATTTCTCACTTCCACTGTAAAATTGTAAGGGATTTGATTTAGGTCATACCTGAATGGTCTAGTGGTTTTCCCTACTTTCTTCGATTTAAGTCTGAATTTGGCAATAAGGAGTTCATGATCTGAGCCACGGTCAGCTCCCAGTCTTGTTTTTGCTGACTGTATAGAGCTTCCCCATCTTTGGCTACAAAGAATATAATCAATCTGATTTCGGTGTTGACCATCTGGTGATGTCTATGTGTAGAGTCTTCTCTTGTCTACTTGACCACTGACAAATAACAGTTGAGTTAACGAATGTCAATTGCCCAGGTTCTCCTCTGGCCCAGGTTCTCCACTAGCCCAGGTAGCACTTTTGTTCATATCAGAAAAAGGAGTCCACTTTGAGCAGGCACATTTTTGGGGATATAGGCAGTCCCTTTCCCCAGAAGGAAAAGGATGCCTCTTTCCCCAGTGGGTGCAGTACTGACAAGTCATATGGTATGGCCTGCAGAGAGTAGGCTGTACTTCAGTGCCTCCCTAGCCAGGGGCTTTTGTGCAGTGCACAAATTGGAGAACTGTACATGGAGGCCCTATCAATGGCTTTTATGCTGTTATATAGCTGGGGGTGAGAGAGGGTGGGCTCTATGTCAGAGTTGGGGGGCTCTCCTTGCTCCTCACAACACATGGGAGGAAGAAATGTTCTTGGATTATATTAATAGAGATGTAGTTGAATCATGACCCCAAAAAAGATTTTTCCAAATCCTGATTCCTGGAACCTATGATTGTGGCCTTATTTGGGGGAAAAAAATCTTTCAGATGTAATTATAACTTAAGGATCTTGAGATGAGATCATCCTGGGTTGCCTGGGGGTGGTGGAGGCTTAATCCAATGACAGCCTTATAAGAGTATTGCAGAAGGAGATTAAACAGAAGAGGAAGACCTGTGGAGAAACAGGGAAGAAGGCCAAGTGAGGATGGAGCCAGAGACTGGAGTTACACAGCTGCCAGTCAGGGAACACAAAGTGACACCAGGAGCTAGAAGAGGCAAGGGACACACCCTGACCCCCATCCCCACCCCCACCCCTGGAAACTCCAGAGGGAGTACAGCTCTTCCAGTGCAATGATTTTGAATTTTGGGGCTCCAGAACTATGAGAGAGTGGATTTCTGTTGTTCGAGGCCAGCTAGATTCTAGTCATTTCTTGGCAGCTCCAGGAAACTGATCGGACTTCCCTGGTGGCTCAGCTGGTAAAGAATCTGCCTGCAATGCAGGAGACCTGTGTTTGATCCCTGGGTTGGGAAGACCCCCTGGAGAAGGGAAAGGCTACCCACTCCAGTATTCTAGCCTGGAAAATTCCATGGACTGTATAGTCCACAGGCTTGCAAAGAGTTGGACACAACTGAGCAACTTTCACTTTCACTAGGAAACTGATCCAGGGGTAAGAGCAGGGATTGAAGGAGAGACTCAACAAGGGTTTTCCTTTCCAAGCTGTGACTGGTTCTCTCCTATCTTATCTAAAACCAAGCACATTGTACCCTGCATGGACTCTTTCCCTTCCTTCTGACCCTGGCTGCCCACAGCATTATAAGAGAAATTATTTCTCATTGTAACGTAGCTCTCTTGAAAACTCACACTGCTTTTATTGTGTTAAACAACAGGATAAGCTTAACTCCAGCCCATCTTAACTTTATACAAGAGATATTTCTCCTGGTTACATACTTTCTTATGGACTCAACCTTATTTTGCTAAAACAAACAAACAAAAAAAGTGTTTTCTATCCCTGTTGTTGCTGTTGTTCAGTCGCTCAGTCATGTCTGACTCTTTGCAACCCCATGGCTTCCCTGTCCTTCACCCTCTCCCAGAGTCTGCTCAAACTCATGTCCATTGAGTCAGTGATGCCATCCAACCATCTCATCCCCCACTGCCCCCTTCTCCTCCTGCCCTCAATCTTTCCCAGCATCAGGGTCTTTTCTATCCCCAACCTAAGTTATATCTAAACCACTTTCCTTTAAATTTTCCTTGGCGGTGGGAAAGAGGAATCTCAACCCACTCTCTGCCAGTTTTTAAGTCCTTGTAACCCATTATTTTCCCTCCAGGCTGTGGGGTGTTCAAAAGCCTGCTCTGAGTATTATTAAGCTCCATGCCATCCGACACAGAATGTGGCGTTAACTAGGGTGACTAACCAGTTTTCCCAGCACAGAAGGGTTTCTTGGGGCATTATGCTTTCAGTGTTCAAACCAGAACAATTCTGGGCAGACCAGAATGGGTGACTGTTAATTGAACAAGTAAATGAACTGACCTGAACCCATTGTTCTGGGGACATCAAGACTTGGGCAAGTTGCCCCATATAAGGTGACCTGGTGCTTAGTCCCCACTCCACCTCCTTCCTGGGTCTCCAAGCCACCCACTCAGCGGCCTTCCTTCCTGGGGCTCCCCTTCCTCAGGCTAGCACCCCCACTCAGGCACACGTTTCAGTGAGGTCCCAGGGACCCTCTGCTAATGTTCCCCAGGTGTAGTTCCAGTTCTCCTGTCACTTGACTATTTTGTTCTCTGAAATCTTTCCTAGCTAATTTTTCCTCCTCCTGCTTCTTAAATGTTGATGCTTCCAGGATTCTGTCCTTGGTTTATTTCCAAAGAATTTATGGATGACCCCAAGAACTAAAATTAAAATAAAACTGAAAAACCAAACAGAGCACCTTGGATGTCATTACCACCTCCTTATTTTTCCACATCCAGCATTCCATCTATCAACAAGTTCTACCAGTTCCTTCTTCTGAATAACTGTTACATCACTTCTTTTCTCTCCATGCCTATGGTTGCTGCCATATGCCAGAACCTTAGCATTTCTTGTCTTTTGTTTGGACTTCCCATTTCCAATCTTAGCTTTTCCAGTGGATCCTTTCCACTGCTCCACAGTGATTGTTCTAACATGCAAATATGTTAGAACTCTGACTAAAAGATGCTAGTGGTTCCCAGAGTCCCACAGGATTAATGCCCAGCTATCTTAGACTAGCACATGGGACATTCCTGACCTGCCTTCGTCCAGCAGTTTGACTTCATCTGTCTCTCTTGCCCACCTTGGATCCCACATTCCTATCTCAATAAACCAGTCCTGCTCGCTTGATGATCAGACCCTCGGATGAATATGCCCTTCCCTCTGTCTGATGCCCTCCCATCCTCCTCCACCAGGTGCCTCCTGCAAGACCTTCCCAAGTCAGCCCACAAGTTGCCACCATGACCCTTAAGCTGGGGAGACGCGTCCTTCCTGCGGCACCAGCAGCGCATGCTTACCATTCTCAGGGTGTTCACACACCTGCTGTTCTCCGTGGCTGGAGGGTGAGCAACCCAAGTGCAGGGCACATTTACTCACCTATATCTTTCTGTAAGCACTTGGCACCGTATAGGTGCTTGTACTGGTTGAATAGTGTCCCCTCAAATTCATGTCCACCTGGGACCTCAGAATGTGACTTTACTTGAAAATAAAGTCTTTGCAGATATAAATTAGTTGAGGTCATGCTGCATTAGAGTGGGTTCCTAATTCTTACAACTAGTGCCCTTGTAAGAATAAGGAAGGACACATGGAGAAACAGACACACAGAGAAGATGGCAGAGGTAGAGGCTAGAGTCATGCAGCTATGAGTCCAGGAACACCAAGGACTTCTGGCATCCACCAGCTGCTAGGAGAGAGGCAAGCAAGGACCCTTCCCTCCAACTTCCACAGGGACCGTGGCCCCTGCTGATATATTGGTTTTGGACTTCTGGCCTCCCGACTGTGAGGGAATAAAGCGCTGTTGTTTTTAACCACCCAGTTGGTGGTACTTTGTTTTAGCAGCCCCTGGAAACAAATGCAGCACCCAGCAATACTTGGTTGGCTTGTGAATAATCTAACCCTCCTCCCTTCCTCACAGCTATTGGGAAAGATCTCTGGGTTGAAAGGTTCTGGTCACCTTCTGATCAGTGCATTAGCTAAATGGAACAGTGCCATGAGCTTAGGACTCCAAATGGATCCTGTGTTTGTTAGGCTGACTATCAGAGATTATTTTTTTCTCATGATCTGATTGCAAAGTTAGCTGGATCCTGGTGCTAAAAAAATGTCACCTCTGCCCTGAGCAAGGCTTTCATGCAAGGCTCTGCTGGAACACCTGAAACGACCATGGTTCAGGATATCATTGAGTTCACAGAGTAAGCCACATGTGGGTTTTTGCACCTGCTTGCTAATAAATGAGGGTCTGAATGGCAGAATTCTACCCAACACTGCTTTCATTATAACACACAGAAACCTATGGCCTGGAGACCTTGTGCATGTACGTGATGAATGACAAAATCATTCAGGTCAGTCCTAACCAAGAAGGTCGTAGAAAGAACTCCAGTTTCGGAACAAGACAAATTTGGACTAAAATCCCAGCTCCACTCCGATTGTCCAAATTACCTATGATGTGGCTTCAGATGGTGGTAAGAGCAGCCGAGCCGCCTCACTGGGTTATCACTATAATTAAGTGAGATCAAGTGTGTGAAAGGCTTCGGGTGTCACAAATGTTCCCCGTGATCCAGCAACGTGCGTGCGGTTGCACAGCTAAAGGGTGAGGTGCCGTCTGGGGTCTCAGCCCTGGGGACAAGCTCTTTCCCCTGAAATAGAGACAGCGGCCTCTAATGAGGGCCTGGAGCATTAATTAAGGATCTGGGATGGACCACCTTATGCACTCTCATATACATGTTCCACTTTTATCCCCACAAAAGCCTTTTCTTTAAAAAATTCTTATCCTCATTAAAAATATAGGTTAGTTTTGGAAATGAGGCTCAAAGAAGTGGTGCAGCACCCCGCAGCACTCAAGAGCAGCAGTCCTCAACCTTGGCTGCTTGGGAGAGCTTTGAATACTCCCCATGCCCTGGCCGCCACGCAGACCCGTGAAACCAGGATGTCTGATATTGGAGACCAGGAATCAGGACTTTATAAAACTCCTTGAGTGCATGCCCAGTCGTGTCCGACTCTTCAAGACCCTGTGAACTGCAGCCCACCAGGCTCCTCTGCCCACAGGACTTTTCCCAGTAAGAATACTAGTGTGGGTTGCCATTTCCTTCTTCAGGGGGATCTTGCTGACCCAGAGATCAAACCCACATCTCCGGAGTCTCCTGCATGGCAGGCAAATTCTTTACCACTGAACCTCTGGGGAAGCCCTATAAAACTACTTGGGTGGCTCTCAAGTGCAGCAATGTTTGAAGATCTGTGCTCTTGAGTTTACAGGTCTGCTGCTGCTGCTGCCAAGTCGCCTCAGTTGTGTCTGACTCTGTGTGACCCCATGGACTGCAGCCTACCAGGCTCCTCTGTCCATGGGATTTTCCAGGCAAGAGTACTGGAGTGGGTTGCCATTGCCTTCTCCTGAGTTTACAGATCAACTTTCCCTCAAATGAAGTGCTTTGAACTTTTACTTCCCTGCTCTGTGAGGACAGCAGAGCAGATTTCACTGTCCCCACTAGGAAGGTGGGAAAACCAAGGCTCAGAAAGTTCTAGGAGGACTTGGACTGTAAACCAGATATCCTGAGTCCGCTCCTGTATTGTGTCCCGGTGGTGAGGGAGGGGTTGAGCCATGTCGCAGACCTCATTAACTCCCTTTCAGGGCAAATCTGGGCCTGAGAAGAGAAGGCTGACTTGGGTCTGTGAAATAGTTTCCTGCTAATGAGCCAGAGGGGCTTCCCAGGTGGCTCAGTGGGTAAAGAATCCAACTGCCAATGCAGGAAACATGGGTTCAATCCCCGGGTCTGGAAGATCCCCTGGAGAAGGAAATGGCAACCCACTCCAGTATTCTTGCCTGGGAAATCCCACGGACAGAGGAGCCTAGGGGGCTACAGTCCATGGGGTCGCAAAGAGTCGGACACAACTTAGCAACTGAACAATGACACAAGCCAGAGGCAGGGTCCTGGGAGCCCTGGTCTCCCCTAGAGTTCCTGGATTCCCTGTAGCACAGAGCAGAGGCCGAGGGGTTTTCACTGGGCCTGTCAGATCCATTTCATTCCTGCCTCATCCCAGGGTGTGTGGGGTGGGCTTGTCTCTGCCAAATGCTTCCGAGGCCCTGGGCTGGAGGGAGCGCAGGAGCTGAGTGTTCACGCCCTGGAAAAGCTGGGTTTTTTCTCAGATCAGCTCTCTGGCCACCCCCAGGTTCTCATGGCCCACATGGTTCCCGAGGGCCGTCAGCAATTAACACACAGTTCTGGAAACCTGAAGGCTCTGACAGCCCCACAAATCAGGCTTTTAAGTCCTCCCTGCCCGTCACCTCCTCTCCCAGTTCCTCAGAGGACAATGCTATCAAGTCATCTTGAGCAATGGAACCAGAAAACCCCAACGCAGTGAAAAAACACTGAGGCCTCTCTTCCTGGCTGCAGGTGAGGTTTCGATAGAAAGCCTTTCTCGAGAAAGGGAGAAGCAGTTCTTCTGCATGTCCGTCTCAGAACGCTCCCCTCTTTCTTGGTGGCGATCATGGGCCCCGAATCAAGCTGGGGTTATTTCCTCACCCTCGCCATAGTCATAGCAACAGCTTTGATTAATGCGGTGGCCCGTTAGAAGGATAATGTCAGCCTTAATCAGAAACGCCTCAAGTGCCTCTCTTTGCATTTTGGTAAATGGCGTAATCACATTACGACGGTTCCATATGTCTGGGAGTTGATTGCTGTCGTGAAAAATCTGACTGATTTTCCAGGTTAAGGGGTGTCTGGGGGCCCAAGACACAGCTAATCACCATGCATTGTTGGGAGTGTTTGGATGCCACAGAGGCCGCCTGGGGTGTACTGTCCTTCCTTCTGGGTCGACAGGAGTGCTCCAAGCTGGTGGTCTGCTTGCCAGGGGGAGCCTCCCTGAAGGAGGTGGGCTGACAGTCAAGAGACAGGCAGTGTTGACTGTTGGACTTAACTGTAAAGAAAGCAGAGAAATGGCTGCAAAGGACAGGCAGGTGACTGAGCTGGGCTGGGCCGATCTTGCCCTGGTCCATCAAGCTTGTGATGGACAATCAGCCTCGGGCCGTGCCACAGGGCTGGAAAACGGGCAGGAAATCCCCACTCTAGCCTGAAGATAGGAAACGGCAGGGGCGACGTGCGGTGCAGAGGCACATAATGAGTGTGGACTTGACTTGTCACAATAGACTTGGCTGCTGGCAGGTCCCGCTTTGCTGAAGAATCTGTAGAAGCTTCCCATTCAAGGGTAGATTCTTGCTGCACCCTGGGGAGATGGAGACTTCCCTCTCCTTTGGCTAGCAGGGAAACCAAGGCAAGAAGAGGCGACATCTCTCATCCACGGATGTATGCAGTGGATCGATGCTTGGTTCTACTTCTCAAGGGAGCCTCCTGACACTCTGCCTCTCGGCCTTCCAGCCTCCCTGCTTTTGACTCTGCAGGTCTGTGGATGACAGTAACAGTAAATCGTCACCACCAATATTGAAAGATTAAGAGGAACACCTGAGGAAATAGGCATCAAGCCCCCAGAGGCTATTTTTAGGTGCTCTGGGAGGTTTAAAAAAAACGACTCACACAGTTAACTATTTATGACTTTTTGAATGCCGAGGAGGAATAGAAGGCAGCACTTAGCTTCTTCAGGGCCAGGAAGTGAAATCCTCTCAGAAGCCTGAAAGCACTTCGGGGGTGTTAAGTGTACAGTCTCTCAGATGACATTTAATATCTGGCGTGACATTTTCATCTTTGGCCATGACACTGGTTTTTCTTCTCAGCTTTGGAAATTATTGCTAGAGTAGCTAAGGAAATTGAGTCAGGGAGTGAGAACTATCTCACAGCCCTGGTGGAAGCAAATCTCTTGCTGGCTGGCCTGAAGTTCACCTCAGAGGGTCCAGCTAAATGTCCCCGGGCAGACTTGCAGTGTGGAGAGTTCCTCAGGGCGTCCCGACCCAACAAAGGAACAAGGCATCATGGCGCCATGAATCTACCAAGCTCTTCCTTCCATCTTTCTGTGCTCCAAAGCCACTTTCCACCTGGATGAGTCAATAGTCTTGCCAAGGAAAGGTTAGATTAGACATCTTAAAGGTCACAGGCTCACTATGTATGTGTGTGTGTGTTTGACTCAGTCTGTGTGACTCTTCGTGACCCCATGGACTATTATAGCCCACCAGGCTCCTCTCTCCATGGAATTCTCCAGGCAAGAATACTGGAGTGGGTTGCCATTCCCTTCTCCAGGGGATCTTCATGACCCAAGGATGGAACCAGGGTCTCTCGCATTGTAGGCAGAGTCTTTACCGTCTGAGCCACCAGGGAAGCCCCACAGGCTCACTAACTGCCCTAAAACCTCACAGACGGATGTTGCATTTTGAGTAGCACAGAATGAATTTCCCAGGCTGGGAGGTATCTCTGCTCTGGGGAAGCTGGTAGCATTCTTCCCCACTGCTCTCTAGAGCACTATGATGTCTTCCCAGCAGCCGACACCTTGATCATCTCTTCCTTTAAACTCAGTGGATCAGGGACTGAGAAATTTAAACAAATCAAGGATACAGAGCTTTGGCCCCACACAGCCAATAGCTTTAAACTAAACCCACAAGAGACCGACATTTGTCTGAAAAGAAACCCACAGAGGAATGAACTCGCATTACAGTCAGAGTTTCCATCTGGCCCCAGCTGGCATGCTCACCACAGAAGCCGCCTGTGCTGCCTGCCTACCTCCCTGCTGGCTCAGCCTCATGCCAGTCCCTGGACCAATCTGACGCCGGCTAGATGTGTATTCCTAATCTCACTCCCTTGGCCCTGTGTGTAGGGCTTCCCTGGCCTGGGACTTGGTGGTCCAGCCTCTGTTACTGTCCCCCTCTCCCTTTCTTCCGTTTCTGGTGGCAACCACATCCAGCTCTTGGCATTTCAGAGGTGAGCTCCCCATAGCCGGGCAGGTGCAATGGACCATGGAGATCTGGTACTCGATGCCCACTCTCACCTAACTCTTCAGCTTTGGCAGTGCCACCGTTTTACAGTTCCTAGTGGTTACTCTGGGCTTCCCCAATGATGCTAGTGGTCAAGAACCCACCTGCCAATCCAGGAGATGTAAGAGATGTGGGTTCGATCCCTGGGTTGGGAAGATCCCCTGGAGGAGGAAATGGCAAGCCACTTCGGTATTCTTGCCTGGAGAATCCCATGGACAGAGGAACCTGGTGGGCTACAGTCCATAGGGTCACAAATAGTTGGATGTGACTGAAGTGACTTCACACGCACGTGCGCAGTGGCTACTCTGTCACTGACCACGCTTGGAATTCGGTTCCCTCAGACAATGCTATCCCTCCAGGCCCAGTGGCTCTCATCAACTCTGTTTCCACTGATAGCTGCTTCCTCCAGTCCTGGCTCCTCCTCCCTGACCACATGTGCACCATCTTAGTTACCACCTTCCATGGCACTTGCATATGAACTTGTCTTTCTCCACCAGACTGTGAGGTCCAGGAGAGCAGAAATCCCTTTTTTTTTTCTTTTCCTTGCATCCCCAGTGCCAGCACAGCACCTCCCCCCGCCTCATCCCCCCAGTCCAAGGAAAAATTGTCTTGCATGAAACCGGTCCCTGGTGCCAAAAATGTTGAGGACCACTGCAGTGGAGAGGGAAGTGATAGCTTGATTTTGCTGATGGATGTCCATCTCTGTTCCTTTAAACTGAAAGAACAAGCTCAGAATCCAACCCTAGCAGAATTTTGCCGCTTCTGAAAAGACAGTCTTTTTCACAAGACTGTGCTCATTACAAAAGAGGTATCATAATAGACATTTGTCTCCTTTGTTTGCTTTATAATTACAGTGACCCTGGAACAACATGGGGTCAGGAGCACTGACCTTCTGCACAGTTGAAAATCCACATATAACTTTTGACTCCGCAAAACTTAACTACTGTTAACTTACTATTGACTGATAACATATACAGTTACCTATTTTGTATGTTATATGTGTTATATATTGCATTCTTGCAATAAAATAAGCGGGAGAAAAGAAAATGTTAATAAGCACATCATAAAGTAGAGAAAATACATTCATAGCACTGTAGCATATTTAGCAATACCATAAGTTTATGTCATCTCTTGACAAGACAAATCAACTGTCAGTATGTACATCAATATTGTCTTACATGATACAAAATGCTGTAGATCTTACATGTATGACTAGCACTTGACATCAAAGGTGAAAAGATAATGTGGAAAAGAAATTGATGTTTATTTACAGACAGAATGATTCAGGAACTGAAAACGAAGAAACAACAGTATGATTGCTTTAGTCTAGCCTATAAATGAATCATTATAAAGTTTTATGGCATACAGTACTACACTCATATTCATAATGCAGTATTGGAAACACTGTTACATTTTTTTAAAAATCACTTACCTGTAATAATAGGCTGATATGCAGTTTCTCCAATTACGAGAGGCATACTGTACAGTAATGTAATTATTTGAAAGCAAAGTTACAAGACAGAAAAGTAACACGTTAAACGTGTTATTAATTTTGTAGTAAATATCACTCACTTTATGCCTATGTAAGGATAGATTCGTATCTACATATATTTTATATATTCATGACATACCTAACTTTTTCTTAGTTTTTTCAGTATTTCTAAGCCACATGGTTTGTCTGTGAGTTTTTTCAAATTGTTGCAGACCTCCAAAATGTTTTCTGATGTATTTATTGAAAAAAAATCCACATGTAAGTGGAAGTGTGCAGTTTGAACCTGTGTTGTTCAAGAGTCAACTGTATACTTAATTGTTCACTGTTCTGGGACTTCCCTGGTGGTCCAGTGGTTAAGACTCTGCTTTTCCAATGCAGGGAGTTCTGGTTCAATTCCTGGTCTGGGAATTAAGATCCCACATCCCATGAGCCGAAGTTAGAAACAAAATTAAATTGTTCCCAAATCTATCAGTTAAGCAAATCTTTAGTTGCCTGAAATAAAGAAATAATTATTTTCTAGTGTTGAGTTGGAGAGGAAATGGCACTTGATGATGAAGTGGCTCTGGTCACTTATTGCCTATATATCTTTGAGTGAGTCACAAAGTATCTCTAAGCTTTAGCTTGCTCATCTGGAAATTGTGATGGTTGAACTCAGCAATCACTAATTTTCCTCCCATGTTTACTGTTCTATTAACCCATAATTCTGTCTTACTAATGTAATTCCCAAAGCCTGCCCTTTCTGTCTTGTTGTTTTGTTCAGTCGCTCAGTTGTGTCCAACTCTTGGACCCCATGGACTGCAGCACACCTGGCTTCCCTGTCCTCCACCATCTCCCGGAGTTTGCTCAAATTCATGTCCATTGAGTCTGTGATGCCATCCAACGATCTCATTCTCTGTTGCCCACTTCTCCTGCCCTCCATCTCTCCTAGCATCAGGGTCTTTTCTAGTGAGTTGGCTCTTTGCATCAGGTGGCCAAAGTATTGGAGTTTCAGTTTCAGCATCAGTCCTTTCAATGAAAATTCATTGTTGATTTCCTTTGGGTTTGACTGGTTTGATCTCCTTGCTGTACAAGGGATTTCTCCAGAGTCTTCTGTTGTGTATTTTGGCCAAATCAGAACTTCAAGGTTAAAACCTTTGCACAACTTTCAACTTGCACAAGTGTTGCCACCAGGTGGCAGGAGCGTGCCACAGTCGTGTCCCAAGCACAGAGCATGTGAGCATCTTACCAGAGGCGGAATTAAGATAGTGGCTTTAAACTAGGAGGCCAGGGTCTCTGAGCTCTTGAAACAGCAAAGCAATCTCTTTATGAAAACATTTAGTCTTATGCAAGGCAACACTATCAGGGTTAGCAATTGCTGTATCTAGAAATGCCCAGGGACTCAGATTTCTCTGGTTCAGAGTTTTGAGGACTTTGGCTCCTAGTGGTCTCTCCACCCCTCCTTTCATCTGAGTGAGCCAATGGGAGACCAGCAGCTCAGTAACAACCGAAGTATTCAGTGTCCCATGAGGAGAGTCATGTGCTGAACCAGAATTGATGGAGTCTATCTTGTTACTGATCTTTCCTGTCTCCTTCCAGGAAAGATAAGGGCTGAGCACAGGCAAAGTTGGGACAGCTCCCAAAGTCCTTAAAAAAATTTTTTTTGCCTAATTACAATAAAATTTTACCTAAATACAAAGCCAGCATGAGAAATTCCATTTCCCCTCCAGCCTCCCCACCTCCACTTTTCCCATGGTTAATTTTATGTGTCAACCTGACTGGGACATGGAGCACCCTAGATATTTGATCAAACCTTATTTTGGGTGTACCTGCAAGGATGTTTTTGGATGAAATTTACATTTAAATCCATAGACTTGAGTAAAGCAGATCATTCTCCCCCTCATCCAATCAATCATTTGAAGCCTTGAATAGAACAAAGACTGACCCTTCCTTGAATATGAGAGAATTTTTTTTGGTTAACTGCTTTCAAACAGTGACATTGCTTTTCTTCCTGCCTTTGGGCTTGAACTGAAACAATGGCTCTTCCTAGATTTTGAGCTTGCCAGACTTCATACTGGAACTAAACCATTACTCTCTGAGGTCTCCAGGTTCCTGCAGATCTTGGGACTGGTCAGCCTACATTATCATGTGAACTGATTACTTGTAATGTATACATATTCAGGGCTTTCCTGGTGGCTCAGATGGTAAAGAATCCACCTGCAATGCAGGAGATGCAAGAGATGCAGGTTCGATCCCTGGGTCAGGAAGATCCCCAGGAGAAAGGAATGGCAACCCACTCCAGCATTCTTGCCTAGAGAATTCCATGGACAGAGGAGGCTGGCAGGCTATAGTCCATGGGGTCACAAAGAGTCGGACATGACTGAGCAACTAACACTTTCACTTATATATATTCATAAATGTATAGTCTAGTATGTGTATATGTTATATTCATATATGTATATATGTGCATCTATCTATCTTTCCTATTAGTTCTGTTTCTCTGGAGAACTGTGATGAACATACTCCATAGCTGGCCGTTCATCATTTGGGTGTGTACTGAGCAGTTATTTCATGCCAGATCCTACACTAGGCCTCAGGAATAGGGAGGTGAACAAGTCAAGCCTTTTTCCTGCCCTCAGGTTGCTTTCAATCTGCTGAGGGAGGTAAACAGTCAAATGCTCACACAAGTGTAAACACAGCTCAAGCAAGGGCACTGAGAGGTAGGAGTTGTTGATAGAGTCTGGGAGGAGTGGGGAGGAAAGATGTGAGTTGCTCAAAGGAGCTGATGCCCAAGCCACGGTGTGAAGGGCAAGGCAATGGCAGCAGCAGACTTGGTGCCACTTGGCATGTCTCTGGCCCTGTCTGCAACCTGCTTCCTGCCTTGCTCACCTGCTCCTCCCCTCCCCTGGCCCCGTGCTGAACTCAGAAGGCACTGTGTGAGCTCTGAGTGCTTCTTTTGTCTGTTTGCTTTTGTGGTTATTCATCTTGGGATGTTATTTAAGGAACCCCTGATCCTTCTTTCTTGTCCCAGTTAGTGCTCTAATAGTAGCAATATGAGCCAACTTACCAAAAGGGGCATCGGTGGAAAAGAGAGGCTCAGGAGAATCCAAGACAGGAGCCCAGGTTCCTCCAGGCATTGGAATGGGGATACTGTTGCACAAAAAGGCTTTCTCTCTCTTAATGGCTTCATGACCTCGCCTAAGAGAGCTCGGGTACACTCTGCGTGTCACCTCTGGTTTCAACTCTGCTCATCAGTTTCTGCCTGCCGTCACAAGCAGATGGTCGCTAATGGTCACCCAATTACTTCTATTATGACATAACTCTCAATAAACCTTCTGACTGCTTGTCAACTGAGATTGGTCTATGTGAATTTTATTAACAGCTCAACATCCTGAAATAGGAGTTGTTGTTTTTCAGTTGCTAAGTCATGTCCAACTCTTTGCGATCCCTTGGACTGCAGCATGCCAGGCTTCCCTGTTCTTCACCATCTCCCGGAGTTTGCTCAAATTCATGTCCATTGAGTTGGTGATGTCATCCAACCATCTAATCCTCTGTCACCCTCTTCTCCTCCTGCCTTCAATCTTTCCCAGCATCAGAGTCTTTTCCAGTGAGTTGGCTTTTTGCACCAGGTGGCCAGAGTATTGGAGCTCCAGCTTCAGCATCAGACCTTCCAATGAATATTCAGGGTTGATTTTCTTTAGGACTGACTGGTTTGATCTCCTTGCTATCCCTGGGACTCTCAAGAGTCTTCTCCAGCACTACAACTTGAAAGCATAAAGTTTTCAGTGCTCAGCCTTCTTTATGGTCCAACTGTCACATCCATACATGACTAAGGAATATAATTCGCCTAACGTATCTTCTTTGAGCAAGGCCACATAAATCATGAGCTCCTGGACTATAGCACAGGTCCCACTGGGGGCCTGGTATTCACCCTTATTCTGTGCCACTTGGTACAGAGCCTAACTCTGTCTGTGTAACAGGGAACTGCAGCAGGAGGGAGGGGCAGGCTGGGTGCCCTGGCACATAGCTTGTCCAACTTCTACTACTCTGGCTTAGTTCCTAATTTCTCTTTTTTCCTTTTTATCATCAGTGGCTCTGGAATTGATCCAGATTTCTCTATTCTCCTGTCTGTAATCAGCTCTACTTTCCTCCATCACTGAGTACCTAGCACTTAACACATAATTGGTACTCAATAAATATTTGTTGTATCGAAGTACACCAGTCAGAGACCCCCAGGAACAAATGCATAGTTAAAAAAATATAGGTTTGTTCAGCTTGCTGCCATGAGGGAGAGCTCTTGGTGCCTTGGGAAGAGAGCATTGAAGGGGTTTGTTGAAAGATGTGGGTGATTCTAAGGAATGACTAGAGAAACAGGAACTTGCTTTGTATTGGATGCTATTGTAAAGAGGAGGAATTCAGCAAATTGATGATTCAGAAATCCTTGCTCAGGAATTAGAAAGAGCAAAACAGGGCTGGAGATGTCACTGGTAAGAAAGCAACAATCTCTCAAAAGTCATTTTTTCAGCTCCAGTGTGGCCTTGCCTCTGTTTGCTTAGAAACACTATTCATCACAGTCTAACTGGCGATAGGGTTGATTTCCACTTTTTCAGTTAAATGAAAAAAACAAACAAACAAACAACTGAATGAACATTTAACTTTCCCCGAATACAGAAGCAAAGGCTGTGGGTTACAGGAAAGACTGCGATGCCATTGTTATACCAACCAGAATGGCCCTCCATGCTACCTGTGTTCAGGTGCCTGCATTTTACTGACTTTGAACAAAATTAGTCTTTGGTGTAACCATGTGACATAGACTCACCTGAGGTTCTGCCTACTGTTTGGAAAGAAATGGTGATGTCTGTTTTTCATTATTGGTATTTTCACTCCTCTTTATTTTGATTGCTCATTCAAGAATACTCTGCCGTTGGCCATTGCTCCTCTTCAGGTGTAGTCCCACACATTCCAAATATCTGCTTGGCAATAAGAACAATGGGTCTGTTACTTTCTGAGTTTGTAACACCAAACTCACACTGACTCAGTTTTTTTCAGCAGTCACGTTACCCCATCTGTTCACATAAGTTGTTTTTAAGTAAGAGCACCCTGGCCTGGCACATATGCAGTTGGTTTTTGCAATCTGAATAGAAAAGTCATTTTTCCTTACAACATCTTACTCATTTTCACTCAGCATTCTAGATGGTTAGAAAACATACCCATTGTGTTGGCTGTCCCTCAGACTTTTTGGTCATTTGCAGTTTGTTTAACATTTCTTCTCTGTAATGCACTCACAAGACTGATCAAAAGTTGATAAAGAGACTTGAAAGAATAGAGTTCCTCCAGTTTCAGGAAGTCATCAACAACACTCTTTTGGTATGGTTGTTGGGTTGTTAACCAGTCTGCATTTCACCCTGTACAGGCATGGGTAGAATGGGAGCTTTTGGCAATTGTGCATTTTCAGAAGGTGACTGTAACAAATGGAGGTTTAGAGACAGGGGCAAGAGGCGGGGAGAGGGAGCGGGAAGACCAGTGGGGGTTGTTAGAAATAATCCAAACTTGAGGTCATCAGTTCTCAAACTAGGGTGGGGATCTTTTGGAAATGGATCAGGAAGTGGTGTTGCTGAAAACATCGAGAAAGGAAAATCCAACAGATCTCTATGAATCTCTATGAATGAATGAATATAGGAAGAAATGAGGTAAAGAAGAGTTGAGAGCCTGAGTGATTTGGATAGTGTTGTCCTTGATGGAAACATAGAGGCCTTGGGGAGAAGCTGTTTGGGCAGCAGTTGGATGATGCAGGGAATTCTTTTTTTAAAGTTATTTATTTATTTGACCGTGTCAGCTCTTTGTTGTTGTGTGTAGATCTTTAGTTGCAGCATGTGAGATCTAGTCCCCTGACCAGGGATTGAACCTGAGCCCCTGCATTGGGAGCACACAGTCTTAGCCACTGGATAACCAGGGAAGTCCTGGAGGGAATTCTTATTGCAACACGATGAAGGCTCTGGGCAAGTTTTTAATTGGTTTCTTGTTTATTCATTTTATAAAGCATTGCTCATTTAATCCTCACAGGAGTCATTTGAGGTGGGTAATATTAACTCCCTTTTACGAAAGGGCACTTGAGGCTGAGAGGGGCTAACATCTTTGAGCATACACCTTGTAGAAAGTGCTCAGCCCTAGGGGTATAGAAGTAACAGACAGTGGCCAGTTCTATAAGAAAAATCAGCCTTTGCAGACAAATGTAATTGCTAATCAACTTCAGCTTGGAGAAGACAGAGGAGGGCATTTAATTCAGTCTCCTGGGGGTGGGGAGAGAAGGAGATGGCTTCTAAGAGGATGAGGTGGGTCAAGAATGGAAGGTCAAGTCCAAGGGAGAAGGATAGGCCAGACAGAGAGAACAACATGCAATTGTGGTGTCATTAGGAGATAGAAAAGATTTTATTTCTGTTGGAGAGAAGGTGATATGAGGATCAGCAGGAGAGGGGGCTGGAAGAGTAGGCAGCGTCTGGATGGTGGAGATTTCTTTATGTCAGGTTGAGTTTGGACTTGATCTTGAATGGAATAAGGAGCTAGTGAAGATTTCAAATTGGAGGGTGGCAGGATTGGATTTTCATAGAAGAAAGGTAATTCTGGTGTTGAGGTGAAGACTTGATTAAAAGTGAGAGATGGGAAGCTCTTGGGAAATCCAAAGATGATATTAGTCTGAACCAGGCAGAGGTGAGGGTAATGGGGCAGAGAAGACCAATTCAAGACTTGGAGGGAGAACCCAGAAGACTTGGGGAGCACTTAGATGTGGGGATTTGGGAGGAGGGAGAGTTGAGGAGGACTCTAGGGTAGTGGCTTGACTCACTGGATATATAGGATTTGAACAGAGTTAGGGAAACTTGGAAGGCAAACAGTTTAGGTGGGGAGAGAATGGGATAAAGATGCTGAGCCCAGTTTTAGACCTGCTAATTATTAAATGGTTTTGTGGCAATTAAGAACTTTCCAAGAGACAACTGAATATTTGTGTTTACTTAAAAGAGCCCTCACCCTTATCTGAAATTATCTTATTTGCTCATCTGTTGTGGGTTTGTTTGTTTTTTTTTGCATTCTTACCTGCTCACCCAACTGTGAGCTCCATGAGAGCTGGGACCTCTGTGTGTTTTGTTCGTGGATATATTTCCAGGGCCAGGTACACCTTTGTTGAACAAATGGACAGCACACGGAAAGTGTGGTGAGAGATTACTTGGGTGAGGAAGGGACAATCTCTTATTTCTCTTTGCACTTGGATGCCTAGCAGAGAGTGGGCGCTCAGTGTGAAAATGAAGAATTATCGTATTCCCAGGTACATGCCTGAGAGAACTGAAATGAGATGTTCAAAGAGTTGTACAACAATGTCCATAGGAGCATTGTTCATAGCAGATAAAAGGTAGAAAATAGATAAAAGAAGACAATCCAAATGTCCATTAACTAAAGAACAGATAAAAATGGTATATCCATCCAATGGAATATTATTTAGCAGTAAAAGGAGTGAAATGCTGATATATCACAACATGGTTGAACTCTCAAAACTTTAGGCAAAGTGAAAGAAGACAGATACAAAAAGCCACTTAATGTATGATGCCATTTATATAAGATGTCCCTTTATATAAATGCACTTATATAAAATGATAGATTAAGCCCATAGAGACAGAAAGCATGTTAGTGATTGCTGAAGGCTGAAGGAAGTAGGGAGTAGGGATTGCTTAATGGGTACAGATTTCTTTGCTGGGTGATAAAAATTGTTCTGAAGTTATATAGTGGTGATGATTGTTCAGTGTCATGAGTGTGCTGGGAAGCACTGAATTGTATACTTTAAAATCACTACAAGGGTGAATTTTATGTTATATTTCAATGGATTTTATTTCGATAAAAGAAAAAAATAGAATAGGTCTGCGGGTAAAGGATAACTGAACTCTAAAACCTATAAGATTGCTACTTCTAACTTACCTACAGATGAACTTGAGGTCCACAGAAAGCAATACTGGGGCCTGAATCTACCAAACAGATATAATTGTTCAGAGTTATCAAATCACTGCTCATAGGATTCCTTGAAGGATTCTTGAAGGATTCCTTCAGATTGAGCACTCATCTCTACTGTATGAAAAATGACTCTATTCCTAAGTAGATCTTTGGGGAAATATTTATTGCATGAAGCAGGAAAGTGACCTGCTTATGGTAACTGCAATGCTACTACTGAAGGTAGCAATGTTTATTTAGTGACCAAAAACTACCTCCTCGTCTGTCTACCCTAAAACCACAGGCTTATGACAGCCAGGACTTTTAAGGGGTTGTCCTCCCATGATTTTGCGGGGAAGAGGACCCAACATGAGGTCTCTGGGGGGACAAAAGAAAGCCACAGAAGGACTGGAAGTTGCATACTCTGGGGGCAGACCCTCTGGCAGGCAGCTCCCCCCAGAGCCCTGAAAAGGCTGCAGGAATAATGCCTCTTCTTATTTCTAGCTGTGAATAGACCTCTAGTGGCAGCTGCTGAAATTAACCTGCTCTCTCTGGAGCCTGGGCAGTGCCCCCTCTGTAAATGGGCATCATTCCTTTCTCTCAGAGCCCATTACTGGTTGCAGCCAGTCCAACAGAAGAACAAAACATCTCCAGCAATGTTAAACCTCTTGTGAGTCTGGTCTGGCTAAACACGCTCTTTAAAATCTCTGAGCCAATTTTCTTTGTTGCCCATCCTCTCTGCAGCTGAACCGTGGACAAGGAAGTTGCCCTGTGCTGACAGCCATAAGCCTTCCTTTCTATTGGGCACTGGGAAGAAACCCAAAGGCAGGATCTCTTCTGTGAAAGGAGTTTGGATGGGAGGCACGCTTGACTCTTTTACCAAAGGAAAGATTACCTGTGAGCGGTGATATTTGAACTGGAATTAGGTTCAAGCCTCAGCGGGTCTTATTCCCACTTTCCTATTGGACAGCCTTTCTCAAACGTGTGCCAAACAGTGTCACAGGGTCTCATCCAAGGAGCCTGCACTGCCTGCCTCTTCCTCTCCAGACAGATGATCCTGTCTTGCTCTGTGTTCACACTTCTGTTTTGGCACTTCTGGTACTGAAGTCATTCATTCATTCAACAAGTATTTACTGACCTACTTTGAGTCTGGCACTGTTCTAGGTGTTAGGGATAAGGTAGCGAGTATGAAAGGCAAAGTGTTGGTTTAATATATATATACATATTAAATTATAATATATAAAAAATATATATTATAAATATATAATAAATATATATAAATATATATATAGGCTTCCCAAGTGGCACCAGTGGTAAAGAATCTGCCTGCCAATGCGGGAGACATGAGACTTGGGTTCGATCCCTGGATTGGGAAGATCTCCTGGAGGAGGGCATGGCAACCCACTCCAGTATTTTTGCCTGGAGAATTCAATGAACAGAGGAGCCTGACAGGCTACGGTCCATGGGGTCACAAAGAATCAGACATGACTGAAGCAACTTAACGCACACACGTGTGTGTATATACATAACACTTATATGTGTGTATATATGAAGAAAAATAAAGCCAAGTGAGGGAGATAGGGAATGCAGTGGGTAGGTGGAGATTAGTATTTTATTTAATAGGTTGGTTAGGGAAAGGCTGTCTGATTACCTGACATATGAACAGAGTTCTGAGAGGCTGATGGAGAAAACCACACAGGGGATATTGTGCAAAGGAAGGGTATGCTGTGACTATATTTTAATCGGATGACTCTGGCTGCTTGCAAGGAGACCAGCATGGGAAGGAGCACTGGGAAGCAGAGAGACCGGCAGGAGTCTATTGCTGGAATCCACGTGGAAGTGAGAGTGTCTCTAACCAGGGTGGATGCGGGGGCCATTCTAAAAGGTGGTGAGATATGGGAAACGTCTTGAAGGCAGACCTCACAGGATGGGCTGATGGGTTAGAGAGAAGGGGGAGCCAAGGACGATTCCAAGTGTGGCTGCCTGGAAGAATAGGGTCCCCATTTCCAAAACTGGCAAACACGTGGAAGAGAAGTTTTAAATGGGGAAACCAGGAGTTTGGTTTTGGACTTGTTAGGTCTAAGATATTATTTAGACATCCAAGAGGCGATGTCAAGAAGGCAATTGTAGATAAAAGTGTGGATTTCAGGGAGAGGTCCAGAGCTATAAATCTGAGAATTGTTGAGAGTACAGCTGGCATTTTAAAGCACAGAGCAGAATGAGGTCATCATCCGGGGAGTGAAATTAGATACAAAAGAGAAACATCCCAAGAACTGAGCTCTGGGACAAAGGGGTTTTCACTGTGGGCCAGCGATCGAAGGACACAGAGGATGAATGCTGGGAGAGGCAGGAAGAGAACCACAGAGAGCGATGGCCTAGAAACCAAGTGAAGAAAGTGCTTCAAGAGAGAGGGAGTGAAATGAGCAGAGAGTTGAGAAGAGAACTGAGGACTGACTGTTGAGGCTTGCAATGTGGAGTCACTGGTGACCTTGCAAGAGCTCTTCCCGCGGAATAGTGGGACCTAAAACCTGATTCAAGTGACTTCAGGAGAGAAAGGGAAGAGGTGAAAGTGAGCCTTGACAGATCCTTTGAAGAGTTTTTCTGTAAAGAGGACCTGAAAAACAGGCATGAGACAGAGAGAACTGAAGTCCTCGAGGAGATGGGAAGGGATGGGACCCATTGTACAAGTGGAATCGTTAGGCTTAGAAAGGAAGATGGACATAACAGTTACTTTTCCCCCTCCTTTAAAAAAGAAAGTCTGTGAGTCATTTTCTTAATTCACACCTACTATTATTCTGAGCTGTGAGCAGGCAAAGATGGACAGGAGAGGCAGTGGGTTAACATTATCTGTGTCTCGAATTGGACTATTTATGAAACCATAAAATATTGATATATGAAATCTAGAATAGCTAAGTATATAAGACATCACTCAATACTAGATTCTAGCATGGACAAGCACTAAAAGGTGCCATAGGATTAAAAAAAAATTATCTTGAAATATTTCCAACATGAGCTTAATGTATTTCCATGAATTGGTGAAGACCTACTGTGCTGGTTTTGCAGCTGACACGTGGTCCCATCTGCAGAACACCAGGGTCCCATAGGTTCAGGGGTTGCCTTGGCTGTCCAGAGAACTGTACAGTATTCAGAGGAAACATCTTAGATGTTGAGGTGATCCCTCCACCAACATCCAGAGACTCTTTGAATCACAGCTGAGATCTCCTAAAACCAGTATCACCAGCATTGAGATCACCCAACATTGGCTTGGCAAGGTTGGACCGACTTTGCCACTAGGGTGCCCAGGAGGCTGGCTACCTTGGAAGGTATGGTCATCATAGAGACCTGGGCTTAAATTTTGCTTCTGCAACTAACCAACTGTAGGACGCTGGGAAAATCCATTCACTTCTTTGACCCTCAGTTTTTTACCAGTGAAATGGGAAAAAATAATGTCTGCTTAAAATGGTTATCATGAAATTTCAATTAGATAGCACATATCATGGGCTTCTCTGGTGGTTCAGCAGTAAAGAACCACCTGCCATGCAGGAGACCTGGATTGGATCCCTGGGTTGGGAAGATCCCCTGGAGAAGGAAATGGCAACCCACTCCACTATTCTTGGCTGGGAAATCCCATGGACAGAGAAGCCTGGTGGGCGACAGTCCACGGGGCTGCAAAGAGTGGGGCATGACTTAGTGACAACAACAACATAAAGTGCTTACTCCATTAAAAAAGTATTTTAATAAACATTACCTCACTTTCCGGAGAAGGCAATGGCACCCCACTCCAGTACTCTTGCCTGGAAAATCCCATGGACGGAGGAGCCTGGTGGGCTGCAGTCCATGGGGTCGCTAAGAGTCGGACACGACTGATCGACTTCACTTTCACTTTTCACTTTCATGCATTGGAGAAGGAAATGGCAACCCACTCCAGTGTTCTTGCCTGGAGAATCCCAGGGATGGGGGAGCCTGGTGGGCTGCCGTCTATGGGGTCGCACAGAGTCGGACACGACTGAAATGACTTAGCAGCAGCAGCAGCAGCAGCTTACTTTTCATCTCTTCTCCTCCATTGGATTAAAAAATAAATTTTTATTTATCTATCTGGCTGTGTCAGGCCTGAGATACAGCATGTGGGATCTTTTGTTGCAGCTCACAGGCTATAGTTGTGTCGCGTGGGCTCAGTAGCTGCAGCTCATGGGTTTAGTTGCTCTGCGCATGTGGGATTTTAGTTCCCTCACCAGGGATCAAACCCTCCTCCCTTGCATTGGCAAGCAGATTCTTAACCACTGGACCAGCAGAGTAGTCCCCTCCACTGGATTTTTAGAACTTAAAAAAAAAAAGAAAAAAGGAGCTAGATTAGTGTGGGGGCAGCAAGTCAGAGAAAAAATTTCTCAGTAGGGCACCATGTCTGATTAAGAGCTAGGATTTCAGATGAGCTCAGTGTGATTCCATCAGAATTCCTGAATCTTGAAGTGCTTTGGTTTCTTCCTCTGTAAAATAATTTTAATGATTCCTACCTCGATGAGTATCTGCTAGGACCAAATGTTTTCATATATGGAAAACAGTGTCAATTACACGTTCATCCATTCTCATGTATTGGAACAGCACATATCAGAAATAAATGCTCAATAAAGTGAAAATGTGAGTCACCGGTTGTGTCCAACTCTTTGTGACTCCATGGACTGTAGCCCGTCAGGTTCATCTGTTCATGGGATTATCCAGGCAAGAATACTGGAGCGGGTTGCCGTGACTTCCTCCAGGGGATCTTCCTGAACCAGGGATCAAAACCAAGTGTCCCGCATTGCAGGCAGATTTTTTTTTTAACCATCTGAGCCACCAGGGAAGCCAATAACTCTCTGCTATTTAGAAAGAACAGGCAGGAACCCCTGTTAGATGCAGGGGATTCAAATGTGATTGAGGCATGGTCCCTGCCTGCCAGGAGCTTACTGATGGAGGAGGAGTGGCAGATACATTACCAATTACAGTGGTAAAACTGGAAAACCCTGGAGTCAGCTGGGGGCCACAGACACTCATATCCTTGCCTGCTGCCTCTTGAGTCCCCTTTCCCGGTCGCTCTCTCTCCTCAATCCCTCTCTCTTGAATTTCTCCCAGGTTCCTTATCCCTCTCCCTCTAGTATGTATTATAGCTTTCTCTTTCCTCCACACCCTGAGTGGCAGCCAATACTGGGATCCTGAGGTTTTGCTTTCTACCCTAGGTGGGCTGATAGGGAAGTTTCCAGCAGAGGTGTTAAGAAAATATATATGAGTATTTAGGGATTGCTGGTGTGATTCCACAGACCTGCACACTTAGTCTAGTAAAACCTCTTCATGGCTTTACTGATTACAGATATTATAACATTAAGAATAAATGCATAACATTGTGTATATCCCTTTAAGACAGCCTTCATAATAACTGCATAGACTGTACTGTAGTAATTGTAAAATTAAATTTTACATTAAAGGATAATATGTGTGTCAAACATTTAGATATATTAAAAGGTCTATTATAAAACAACAGCTGATCTTTGTCTTACCACCTTGTTCCCCAATTCTCCTACTTATGTCTTCTGGAATTTACCTCCATATTCTGCTTAGAAATATGTGCTTGTACAGCTATGCTACAATTCATTGGAATTATCTGTTGACTTCCTTTGATAATGGATGAGATTTAGGTTTTCTTAGACAAACACAAATCCACTTCTTTTTCCCTTCATCCTCCCAAAATGGTTACATCACATTTTTTGTTAAATCGGTAATTAGAGTTTACATTATTCTGATTATATATCACTCCTTGACCAGTCAAGTAATATACTATGATTATGTTTCCTTTCTTATACAGCTGGGCTTATTTTTTAGTCTGGAATTAACATTTTGCTTTCCTGGTGGCTCAGGCGGTAGAGAATCTGCCTGCAATGCAGAAGACCCAGGTTCAATCCCTGGGTCAGGAAGATTCGAAGGAGAAGGAAATGGCAACCCACTGCAGTATTCTTGCCTGGAGAATCACATAGACAGAGGGGCCTTGTGGGCTACAGTCCATGGGGCTGCAAAGAGTTGGACATGACTGAGCGACTAACACTTAAACTTACAGTTTTTTCTTAATTTTCCTATTTGGTATTGTTTTTATTTATTTTAAAAATTTGTTTAACTTAAAAATGTTTTATTATTTTTAAAATTATTTATTTGGCCGCCTTGGGTCTTAGTTGCAGCACATAGGATCTTCGTTGAATCATGTGGAATTTTTTTCTGCAGCATGCTGGCTTAGTGGCCCCATGGCATGTGGGATCTTAGTTCCCTGACCAGGGATTGAACTGGCATCCCCTACAATGCAATGTGAATTTTTAACCACTGGACCATCAAGGACATCCCTGGTATTATTTTTGTATGACTCTCTTCTCCTTTAGGCTTGAGAGCCTCCAGGACAAGGATTATATTTATCATATATATTTATCTTTGTATTCCCAGACTAGCATAGTAGCTGGCAATAAAGATACTGAACATATGCGTGGATGATTGATGGGGTGGATATTTTAGTCTACTTGTGTTTCTCCATAGAGGCACGGTTGGCGTTTTGATAGGACAAGTCTTTGTTGGAGGGACTGTCTGGCATGGTGCAGGAAGTGATGGGTCCCTGGCCTCTGCCCACTACAGGGAGGCAGCTGTCCCCAGCCATTGTGTCAGCCCCAAGTCACTCCTGCATCTCCCCTGACACCCTTTGCAGTGGTGGTACCACCTGAGCTTGAGACCAACCACATCCGATGCAGTGGGTGTCAGCACCCAGGTGTGTCAGTGTGTTTGCCTGATGCCAGAAGCCTCGGAAGTCCAGCATTAAGAGCAGACCAAGAGCTGGCAGCTGTGCAGAGATGGGGCCCTCTTTTTTGGGTAGGGGGAGAGGGGTACAGGTCCAGGATGGTGCAAAAGTTTGAACGGGGCCCCCATCCAGAGAGGCAAAGCAGGGCCAAGCAAGGAACAGTCACTGTAGCAAGTCTATTGTAGTATCGATGCCTATTAGAATGTTTTGAGATATTTCCCTTTCACATCCATACACCCCTCCTTGGGAAATCACACTTGCCACCCTCATGGGGAGCAGCCCTATGAACCATGTGATGATGGCTTCTCAGCACCCACCTGACTGCAACAATGATTAGGAGCCTCAAGTAACAAGATAATTCATTGGCTGACTAGTGGCCTTTCAGATTTTCTTTTATTGAGTAATTGAACCAACAGGCCAGAGGCAGTAGTCATTCAATGGTGAGTGTCTGAGCTGAAAGGTCATATAGACTTGAGATGAAGTTTGCAACATGACGAAGGGGAAGCCACAGCACATGTAAGTCAGAGTTTTGGGAGAGCACATAAACTGTGATTGAAAAGAGGAAGCCGGCTGTTAGGCCAAGGAGAGCATGACTCAGCCCTGCAGGAAGGAGGGAGGTGAGAGCACGTGGCCCTAGAGAGGGGGAGGGACAGTAGCTTGTCTATTGGGTTCCATGAGACTCCCTGCTGACTTCCAATTACTCTTCTTATTTTATGAAGCTGGAGTGGTTTCTGATTCATGCAACCAATGATATACACTCACTATAACTCCTTGGTTCGATCTGCTATTGAGGTCTGATCTCATGTCAGTCGTTAAAGCCAGGAATCAAGAACCAGAGTCAGGGAAAAGAAGGATGTCAGTGAGTCATGGTGAAGTGGCTTTGACAATGCCAGAGCTGATCCAGCTTCCTGTTGGGACTGGGGAGCATGTATGATGATAGGAGACAGATGAGGGACGAGACTTCCCCACCTGAAGAATGGTATAGGGGCAGGAACTGCTGGGAGCTCCGTTCAGCCTCACACAGGGCATCCGATCCATTTTGCCTTGGTCTAGTTGGCTGATAATTTCGTCTTTCAGCCAGAAGCGGAAGAGGCTTGGGGAACTTCTGTTCTGGACCTAATTCTGACCAACTAGGAAAAATTGCTTGGCAAAGTGAATGTGACAGAAACCTTGGGAAAAGGCAACAACGTCATCCTGGGGTTTGTGAAAGCTGAAAAGAATGGAGGCCGGGCAGTTAGAAGTCTAAGCCAGTGAGCATTCATATACTTATTCATTCTTGGTGCTGGGACTACAATGTGTAGCAAAGCAGCGTTGCTCCTTTCGGGAGGCTTATGTTTCACAGCAAGTAAACAAATGAACAAAATCATTTCGGATACTTTAAAAGTGCTATGCAAACAATAAAACAGGTAATGGGCAAGTGCTGGGTGTGGAGGGCATCCAAATCAGATGGTCAGGGAACACCTACCTGTGCAGAGGGGACATTTGACCTGAAATTCAAGTGATGAGAAAGAACCAGCCAGCATATCATGAGAAGGGCCAGCAAGCACAAAGAAATCCTGGGTAGATCTGGCTTGGTCTGGTCAACAGGGGTCCACAACCTCCAGGATCTGATGCCTGATAATCTGAAGGGGAACCGACGTAATAATAGTAGAAATAAAGTGGACAATAAATGTAATGTACTTGAATCATTCTGAAATCATCCCCGTCTACCTCAGTATGTGGAAAATTTTCTTCCATGAGCTCGGTTCCTGGTACCAAAAAGGTTGGGGACCACTGGTCAACAATATAAAAAGCATATGCTTTTCCTTAGATTGAAAAGCTCTGTAAGTGTGCAGAAGTGTTTTTCTATTACAATTAAACTTGGGCAGCCAACCTCGTGATCTTGGAGAAAATTCTAGGATAGATTTTTAAATAAATAGTTCTTGATACCTACACAAAAATTGATGGCCATTAGTGTCTGATTTGTGACCACTTATATAACTAGATCCTCTCCATATTTTGCAGGGGTTGGGGGGTTCGGTTTAATAGAATAATTAGGGTAGAGAGAAGCAGACAATGTATTTTGATTTCAGCAAAGTATTTGATGATATCACATGTTATTTTTATGGGCAAATTCAAAAAATGAAAAATTCTTATTTGGCCAGCTGACTGCAAAAGATGGTCTTACAAAAGAAGGTCCATTTGATCTGTGATTCTAGGAGCCAAACTAGAACCAAGGGTTGGAAATTATGGGAAAGCAGATTTTAACTCAGCGTAAGTCTGACCTTTCAAAGAGTAAGATATGTCCTGAAGCTGCTTTGGAATTAGGACACAGATGAGTGAGACCGATGCAGCAGATGGTGAATGTTTGGGGGCCTGGTCTCAACCACCATGATAATCTAGGATTATATGATTTGGGAGAAATAAATGAACATGACATACCATTTTCTCTCTCTGATTTAATAATGCATGGGTCCATACTCAGTCGCTTCAGTCATGTCTGACTCTTTGCAACCCCATGGACCATAGCCCACCAGGCTCCTCTGTCCATGGGATTTTCTGGTAAAAATACTGGAGTGTGTTGCATGCCCTCCTCTGGGGGATCTTCCCGACCCAGGGACTGAACCTGTGTCTCCTGCATCTCCTGCATCAGAGGCAGATTCTTTACCACTGAGCCACTGGGGAAGCCCATGATTTAGTAATGATCTCTTCTATAATAAAGGAGATATCATTCATCCAGAGGAGAAACCTCAAAGCTTTCTCCCCCATCCCTCACCCCCACATTCCATCCATTCTCCAATGCCTTCTCCTCGTTTCTATTCCCACTGCCGTTGCCCTACTCAGACTCCCACCAACTTTTGCCTGAACTATCGTGTTGACCTCTTCATTGTTCTTCCAAACTTCTGCTCTCTCCCCTCATGACTTCATTCTTTGTGTGTGGCCAGAAAGACACTGTAGAAAACAGAAACTACACCAACCCCCCCTATTAAAATCTCCACTGACCCTTATTTCCCTAAGGAGAAGCTCCACAAGTCTTGGACTATCCCTAGGCTCCAACCTCATTTCCTGCATATCTGTCCTCCTCCAAACATGCCATGCAGGCTTAGGCCTCTTGTTGGTCCAGCCTTTCAAGCTCTCTCAAATGCCACATCTTCAAAGAAACCATCTTGCTTCCCTAAGCAAGAATAATTACTTTTCCACTTTTATTCCCACACAATAACGTCTCTCATTAATTACATAATGAATTTACTCTCTCTGTCAATCTTGCACTTTTCATCCTTTTCAGTTTACTAGTGGTGCCTGCTATGGACCTGCTCTGTGCCTGGTGTTAGCAGAGAAAGGTTAGTACTAGTTCATTATGTGGCTGGTATTTGATATGTGTTTTATATCCATTATCCCAACCTTAATCCAATGTTGTTCAGTTGCCAATGAGTTACTGTTATTATGAGATAAGAGACATTATCCCAATGTGATGGGCCTATGATATAGTTACTGGTATTATCCTGCTTTTAAAGATGAGGAAACTGAGGTTTAGAGAAGCTTACCATGATCATGCAGTTGGCAAGGGCCTGGGCTGGAATTTATATTCAGGGCTCAGATTTCTAATCACTGTGTTAGGACATCTTTTCATGACAGATGAAGAGACACAGAGAAAACCTTGCCCCCAGAGAGTTCAGAGACTGATGCTTCTGGCTGCTGAATGTCTATACTTAGTGTTCCTATATTTCTGAGGCCATATTTAGCCATTTCCTTATCAAGTCGGCCCATTGGATTTTAAGCTCTTTAAGGGCAGACATGGCACCATACCATCATGTTCCTCTCCCATCTCCCAGGCACAGCGTTACTCTAATTACATTTGCAGATTGAGTTAACAAATCATTAAATGTGTCAGACCAACTCTGCTGCAAGTGTTCCTGGGTAATAGGATTTAATTATATCCAGCTCTGGGCCCTGCACAATGGGGACATTGACAAGCTGGTGCACATTCACTGAGAAAGTGGAGGGGCTGTTTTGAGTGCTATATATAAACACTCCCTTCCTTGGCATTTATTTGGAAAGTATTAAAATAACCTGTGAATGTGTTAGAAGATCTTTCTGTTCCCTACTTTATAAATGATTATTTCAGTCTTGAACAAAGTTGTTTTTTTTCTCTTCTGCATGTTGCAGTGTTTATATTCTGATAATCAGATAATAATGAGAAAGCACATAACAGCTGTAAAAATGGCATTATGCAATAAACATTTTCAGAGTCAAGAGGATAGTAGACACAGTGACGTGGAGACACGTGCTACTGTGCCCAGTAATTAATTGTTCACGGCAACATTGGGTTTCCCTGGTGGCTCAGTGGTAAAAATCCGCCTGCCAATGCAGAAGGTGCGGGTTTGATCCCTGGGTCAGGAAGATCCCCTGGAGAATTAAATGGCCACCCACTCCAGTATTCTTGCCTGGGAAATTCCACGGACAGAGAAACCTGGTGGGTTAGAGTCCATGGGGTCACAAAAGAGTTGGATACAACTTAGCGACTAAACAACAACAACATTTATTGAGAGCTTGCTGTGTGCCTGTCACTGTTTGGAAGTGCCTTCTGCCTATGAACTCATTTACGCCACACAACCCCATTTTACAGCTGAGGAATGCAGAGGCACAAGGTCACTTAACTGCAGATCTCTACTGAGCATCTCCTGCATTCTACTATTGGTCTTCCTGGCTTTCCTATGAACTGCCCCTTTAAAGGCAAGGACAGTGTCTGGTGCAGCTCTGTAGCTTGGAGCCTGGCAGATTCCTGGTAGGACAGAACCTCACTGCTCTGTCAGGGAACAGGGCTCTTCCTGATCTGCTCATCTGGGAAAAGCTCAGTGAACTCGGTGGTCTTGCTGTCCAAGGAAGGCCAACACATCCTTCTGGGGTTGACTCAGGGGAAACACTAAATTAGCAGCATGGATGCCCAGTAGAATAAGCTGTGCTGAGGGTTGGCTCAGCTTGGTTCTGTGGAGCACAGAACTGAGTTATAAGGTTGCTGCTACTGCTGCTGCTCCTGCTAAGTCGCTTCAGTTGTATCTGACTCTGTGCGACCCCATAGACGGCAGCCCACTAGGCTCCTCTGTCCCCGGGATTCTCCAGACAAGAACACTGGAGTGGGTTGCCATTTCCTTCTCCAATGCATGAAAGTGAGAACTGAAAGTGAAGTCGCTCAGTCATGCCCGACTCTTAGCGACCCCATGGACTGCAGCCCACCAGGCTCCTCCATCCATGGGATTTTCCAGGCAAGAGTATTGGAGTGGGGTGCCATTGCCTTCTCCAGTCGTGAGGTTAGATGGTTAGAAAATTTCGTAGCCTCATCCTGAGACGGTCAGAGTAAGTGCGCTCTTGCTCACACGACCATAATTCTCTAGGTCTGTGGTTAGACAGCGTGTGAACTCACTGGGAGAGACACTGCCCCTGGTCCTCCTTGTTATGCTTCCATTTCCTACCACGCCCCCTTGGGTTGTAGTTTCCTCCTATGGTGATGGTACCACTTTTAGTCAAACTCTTGCTCAGCCTTGGTGTCTTTTCTGTTACTTTCCTGTGACTCTGCCTATCTCTGCTTTGACCTGTAACATGCTGATTTTAGTTTTATCTTTAAAGGGCTATCTCGTGCCCCTTATTTTAATTTGTCTTCTTTCCCCATCCCTCTAACCCCAAGTACAAACAGCATTATAATCCCCATTTTAGAGATGAGGAGGAACAGAGCCCAGCCTCCTGACTTGAAGCCTAACATCTGCCCCCTAGTATCTGTACACTTCAACAGTTCCATTTGCTTGTATGTTGCACATGGCATCAAATGTCTTTAGGCAATGGCATGGTCACCCCAGGACTCAGGCAGTCAGTACTACTACTGTGCTTCCTTTTTTTAAAATTGAATATTTATTTATCTGGCTGTTCCAGGTCTTAGTTGCGGCATGTGGGATCTAGTTCCCTGGCCAGGGATCGAACCCAGGCCACCTACGTTGGGAGCACAGTCTTCACTGCTGGACCAGCACGGAAGTCCCTTGGTTCTTTCCTAACTTGCTGGGCAGAGTGAACACTGTGCCCATCCCTGGCTTTCCTATGCAGCTCGCCAGTGCTTTTCATGCAAATGCTGCCCCCGATCTTTTAGCTTTTCTCTGCTTGGCTCTGGAGTCCTTCTTACTTGGCCGTGTTTTTCTCTGTCCACACAGAAGCTTTCTTGTACACTGCCCCCAACAGTACTTATAATCACCTCTCCTGAGCCCAACACCATAATCTCATATCTAATTCACTGTCTTCCTTTCTCATTTCTCTGTAGCCTTCATTTCACTCTTGCCCTGAGCCCGTCTTCCCCTCTCAACACAGGCCATTTCTCCAAATAGGCCAGGTTGGCCACAATCCTCTTCCAGCCTCTATCATCTGAATGGCCTCTTTCTCTGTCTCTTATTTACTTCTTTATCTGGGAGCCCATCCCATTTATTATTAAATTTCATTTACACGGATCTCAGGCCCCTGTGTGTGATTTCCCGGCTCTCAGCTGGTTGGATTCCTTTTTTCTGTCCCCAATTACAAGCAGACGTTAGTAATCAACACAGAGCCTCTCTGATAATCAAATTAGACAAGTGGGACTCTGCCTGTATTTTCTTCTTAATCACTGGGTGTGTTAGTAATAATGTCAGCTCAAATAATTTGGCGGTGTGAACCTCTCTCCATGTTATTTATTTATTTTTCCCAGATCTACTTCAGTATCATCCCACAGCCAAAGAATGCAAACTATGTCCTCATCCAGACTGGGTTTAGAATCTTGATTGTGGACAATGTCAACTGCTTCAAGCCTGGGTGAAGCTCATAATTGGCTGGTAGTACATCATGCAGGGGATTTTCTTTTTTTTTTTTTCCCCATCCTTAACCCTAGCTGGTAATGAGTTTGTGCCCTGCAGCTAGAGTCCTGATGGCCCTTGACATTTTCCTTTGCTTCAGGAGAGAGGTTACAGCTGGGCTCTGCTCTTTGCAGTGGAGGGGCAGGAGGGAGAGAAGGCAGAGGAGAGCTGGCTGCCAGTGCCTCCAACTCCTCAGGTGACCTTGGCCGAGTCACTCTTCTCAGTTGTAAAGTAAGGGCTCTGATCTCCAACCCTCTCCACTGGAATGGAAGGGGACAATGAGATAATGTTTCTGGAGCCCTTGAAGCCACTTAGCCTAAGGACGCTGTACAGAGACTGAAGTGTCTGTAGAAATGCACTGATAGATACACAGTGAAATTAACAAATGGGAAGCCTGGAAGAAGAGGTGGGACTTTTCCTGCAGGAGGTACAGGGCATCGGCTTTGTGATGTGACAATAAAACCAAGTTCTCCATGTGGGAAGCGGGGGCCCTGAAACATCACTTCTCCTCTGAAGTGGCTGGAAAAGGGGGGTGCCAGAAGCAAAGGTAGGATCTGTGTGCTCTAAATTGGACTTATGCTGCTCTGGTAGAATGGAGATGGCACTCTATCTGAAGATTTTTTAAAAATGTATATGTATGATTTGTTGGCTTTGGGCAAGTCATTTAATCTAAATCTTACATTTCAATCTGTAAAATGGGGATAATATTACCTCACAGGGGCTTTTCCAGGATATAAGGAAGGACTTACTACAGTAAGTCCCCCGCTTACAAACAAGTTCCATTCCCAGAGTGCCTTTCTAAGTCCAATTTGTTCATAAGTCCAACAAAGTTAGCCTAGGTACCCAACTAACACAGTTGGCTATATAGTATTATACTCTAGGGCTTCCCTAGTGGCTCAGATGGTAAAGCGTCTGTCTGCAATGCAGGAGACACGGGTTCGATCCCTGGGTTGGGAATATCCCCTGGAGAAGGAAATGGCAGCCCACTCCAGTATTCTTGCCTGGAAAATCCCATGGATCACGGAGCCTGGTAGGCTACCGTTCATGGGGTTGCAAAGAGTCGGACATGACTGTGCAATATATATAATAAGCTTATAATACTTTTCACACAAATAATACATAAAAAAACAAACAAGCACACAAAAATAAAGAAAGTGTTTTTAACCTTCTACTGTTTGTCGTTCAGTCACTGTCGTGTCCAACTCTTCACTACCCCATGGACTGCAGCATGCCAGGCTTCCCCATCCTTCACCATCTCCTGGAGTTTGCTCAAACTCATGTCCATTGAATCAGTAATGCCATCCAACCATCGCATTCTCTGGCGCCCCCTTCTCCTCCTGCCCTCAATCTTTCCCAGTATCAGGGTCTTACAGTACAGTACTTTGAAAAGTACAGTAGTATAGTATAACAGCTGGGATACAGGGGCTGGTATCGAGTGAACAGGCAAGAAGAGTTACTGACTGGAAGAGGGAGAGGAGGTGGGAGATCATAGAGCTGAAGAATCATCAGCAATAGGAGATGCAGGGCAAGCTACAACTTCACTCATACCTGACGCGATGACACAGGTTCTGGTTCCTTGCTGGATTCAATTCTATCTACTCTCTTTAATAAAAGATCCAGTGATGTCTGAGGATAGCTCTTGTCTTCTCATCATAGATGACACCCTGGGCTTGAAATAAAGATACTGTACTCTATACAGTACCGTATAGTACAGTACATAGAAACAACCACATGTGGAGGACGCATGCACGTGACAACGTATGCCGGACACGTGAACTAACTTATGTGATTGGATGTGCAATGCACATTCGCATCTTTCAAAGTTCACAAACTGAAGGTTTGTATATGGGATACTTACTGAAACAATGGTGTGCTGGTGACCTGGATCTCCAGAAAAAATAAAAATCCCTGATATGTGGCAATTGTAATTTCTGTGGTGTAAACGATAACACTATGGATGATTTCAGGCTACTAATGGTTTAACTGCTGACTGGCAAGATTTCTGATTATTAAGGGACTGGGCTTTGTGAGTCTCTGATTGTAACACATGTAGGTACCATTCGAGGGCCTGTGTGCAACAGGCCTCATACATATTTCATCTCATCTTCACAGCTTGCTCCTCAGGTAGTTATAATGAACCCCAGCTTACTGATGAAGAAATTGAGGTTCTGAGATACCTAGTAGTTTGTACAGGGTCTCAGGTTAAGTGAGAGAAGTAAGGTTTGAACACATAATTTTAAAGTCTATGCTCATTCCTCTATTCCAGTTTGGGTAGGCATGTCAATACAAGGGCAAGTGTGGCGTAATCTGAAACATATTACAGTGAAGTAAATGACTCCCTTATCTGAGATATGACAGGATAGATTCTCATCTTTTGCAGAGTTCTAGGGCAGCAGTACCTAATCTTTTTGGCACCAGGGACTGGTTTTGTGGAAGACAGTTTTTCCACAGACAGCGAGGGTGTGGCTGGGGGGAGTAGGATGGTTTCAGGATGATTCAAGTGCATGACATTTATTGAGAACTTTATTTCTATTCTTATTCCATCAGCTCCACCTCAGATCATCAGGCATTAGATCCCAGAGGTTGGGGATCCCTGTTCTAGGATTCACCCTGGATTTTTCAGATTCATAAGGAATGAGGCCCCACCCCTTTCATCTTCCTGGCCAATAAACTGCCAGATGGAAGGAGGGCCTCTGCTTCTGCTTCTCTGCTGGGAACCCGCACACATTCCTGTCGAGAACTGTAGAATGGAAATGGCCATTAAAATTAATCCTGGGAGATGAGGCAAGCCAGAGTTTGGCCAGATTCCAGTGTAATGTGCAATCCCCCAAAGAGGAGAAAGAACATTCCTTCTGAGATGCCGCTCCTCTTTGAACACTTGGCCCCGGTCCAGCTAATGAAGGGCAGAACTCCGTGGAGGACTGCCTGTTCACACTCCCTTACAGCTTTTTCCCTTTGCCAGCCCGGCCTTCATGCCCTACTCTTGGATCTGGCCAGCTACTTCCATGCCTCAAACCTATGACACCCACTAACTGGATTATAATTATTTATTTGCCTGCTAGACTGAGCTGCTCTCAGAGCTTGAAAAACCAGCTGGCATCGCTGCCAGTCCCACGTTTCTCCCAGCCAGAGGCCATCCTCCAATACAGGAAGTGCACTTTTTCGCAAGGACTTTGCCCACAAGCAGGGCAGCAGCAGCTCATGTTGACCGCCAAGGTCAGTTTTCCTCTCTGTCCCGCTGAACCCAGATCCTGGGACATCCTTCTCTTCTAGAGACTTAACTTGGGCAGCTAACCAGAGGCAGAGGGACTTGCCAAGTCACCGATTCCTAGACTGTGATTCTACAGCTGGGTGCACACACTTGCCAACAGCAGAGTTTCTGGTGTGTAGGTGGCGACCAGCATGGATCCTGTGCAGTGGCAAGGGATGGCCACCAGCCAGGGAGGCAGGTGCGGGGAGCAGAGGGTGACCGAGGGCAGAGGGGGATGTGCAGCTTGGTCTCTGCAGCTCACGGGGCAGACCTGGGAGCTCTCAGTAGGCTATACAAAACAGGCAGCGGGCTGCATTTGGCCCCTGGACTGGAGCTTGCTGCCCTCTGCTCTAGACAATCAATGAAACAATAAATCAAGCCCTGGTATACAGTCTTTGCCAATTTATGTGGTACAAATATCCCCACTATGGAGGATTTCAAGCTACCAACATGACATCACTGAATTTTGGGTTGGGAAGAGACATGTGGTAGCATGTCATTAGATAGTATTTCTGCCATAAGGATGCCATAGACATGAATAACTCAAGAACATAGCTTATAGTAAAATGTTGTAAAATGATTAGGAAAGGATGATTTTTGAGTATTACCTTTGTTATTAATATAGCTTACTTACTTGTAAGTTTATAGACTTTAATATTAATAATGGTTATTGGACAATCACCTTGCAGAATTCCTGAAAAGTCAGCAAGTTTAGGCTTGGCTGCAGCATACCAGTGTCCTTGGTTCCTCTGACTACACCAAACCATATGGAAGGGAAGAGAGAAAAGCCACCCACAACAAGAGATCTGAGAATCAGCTCTTGACATAGAAATGTTAACCTCTTCCATTCCTTCCCCTGAAGAGTTCTATACCTGGCATGATGTCCGGTTGTTTTCTTAATCTTAGAACAAGAGCAAGAAGATTTGTTTCTTGATGATGTGAAGGGGGCTCTTGAGCCGCCCCTAGTGGTTAAAGAGTGTGGCCAACATGAAATTGACACAGAAGAGGAGCAAAGAACAAGGACAAAACCAAGTCCAGACAGAAAGTGTCCAAGATAACTGAAGGACAGGGTGGAGATAAGAGACAGAGGGGTCAACACGTACCTCAGTTGGGTACTGATTGGGTCAGACCTGTTTAAGACTCAGAGTTGGGGTAGACTTATGGTTGAGCCATTTCTGATCACCACCTCAGTCAATTAGGCCAGGATATGCTACATTATGGAGAAGGCAATGGCACCCCACTCCAATACTCTTGCCTGGAAAATCCCATGGATGGAGGGGCCTGGTAGGCTGCAGTCCATGGGGTCACTAAGAGTCGGACACGACTGAGTGACTTCACTTTCACTTTTCACTTTCATGCATTGGAGAAGGAAATGGCAACCCACTCCAGTGTTCTTGCCTGGAGAATCCCAGGGACGGGGGAGCCTGGTGGGCTGCCGTCTATGGGATCGTGCAGAGTCAAACATGACTGAAGCGACTTAGCAGTAGCAGCATGCTACATTAAGGGGCTTCCCAGGTGGCTCAGATGGTAAAGAATCTGCCTGCAATGTAGGAGACGGGAAGAAATTAAAAGATGCTTGTTCCTTGGAAGAAAAGCTATGACAAACCTAGACAGTGTATTAAAAAGCAATGACAGTACAGTTATGTAAAGTTTAAAAATAAAATAAAATTAAAAAAAAATAAAAAAAAATAAAATAAAAAGCAATGACATCACTTTGTCAACAAAGGTACGTATAGTCAAAGCTATGGTTTTTCTAAAAGTCATGTATGGATGTGAGAGTTGGATCATAAGGAAGGCTGAGTACCAAAGAATCAATGCCTTCAAACTATGGTACTGGAGAAGACTCTTGAGAGCCCCTTGGACTGCAAGGAGATCAAACCAGTCAATCCTAAAGGATATCAACCTTGAACATTCATTGGAAGGACTGATGCTGAATCTGAAGCTCCAATACTTGGGCCACCTGTTGCGAAGAGCTGACTCATTGGAAAAAACCCTGATGCTGGGGAAGAATGAGGGCAAGAGGAGAAGAGGGCAAAAGAGGATGAAACAGTTGGATGGTATCATGTCCACCAACTCAAAGGACATGAGTTTGAGCAAACTCCAGTAGATAGTGAAGGACAGGGAAGCCTGGCATGCTGCAGTCTATGGGGTCACAAAGAATTGGACATGACTTAGCAACTAAACAGTAACAACCAGTATTCTTGCCTGGGAAATCCCATGGACAGAGGAACCTGATGGGCTATAGTCCATAGCATTGCAAAAAGTCAGACACGGGTGGACGACTAACACTTTCACTTTCACTTCATGCTACATTAAGAAATAATCCCCCAGTCTCAGAAGATGCAGTGTAGATACATCATGAGTTGGCAGGGAGATTGAGGAAGTGTTGGCAAGGGTAGGTGCTTTGCTCATCAGAATCGCTAGGAGACCAGGCTGATGGAGCAGGCTCATCTCAGATAATACCCACTGAAGTATCAGAGGGAGAGAGCCCCGGATGGTCTTTCACTGGTGATTAAATTCTCTGTCCACTTCTTGCTTCATTATAGAACTCATTGTCCAGAACTGGAATTAGTTACCAGGCCTCATCTGAGCACAAGAGAAGCAGCTAGTACATTCTACCAGGTAGTACCATTCTACCATGGACCCAGAAGGGACTTTGAGGAGGACAGGAACATCTAAAGAACAGCACTCATGGCTGTCACGTCTTGAAAAACACATGAATCATGATGTACACAAGTAGAGAAGATGCCAAATTCCATTGGAAAGGAAGTCATAACCGAGCTGGATATCGACAGACAAGGTCCACCATGCCCTGGGAAGAATGTGTGTGAAGGCCAAATGTGAGGAAGAGGCTGGGGTGTTTGGTGGGAGTGGCAGGAAGCGCTGGTGGCTGCGTGGAGGGTTCAGTGGTGGGATGGGATGAGATGAATGGGAAGGACAGGAGGGAGTAACTGGTGCATAACTTCTGTGCCTCCCCAAGAAATTTGGACTTGACCTCGGGAGCAATGGGACGGAATGCTTAAGGATTTTAAGCATGGGTAAGACGTGCCCAAATCTATGCTGTAGAAAGAGAGCTCTGACTGAAGGATGGAGGCTAGATTGGAGGGGCCAGTCCTGAAAGCAGAGGCCAGTTAAGGAAGATTGGTGGTGAGAGTCTGACCTGGGAGTATGACAGGACGATGAAGGCTTGAGATACTTCCTAGGGAGGTTTCCCTCTTGTGATCCCTTATCACGAGATCCTTTTTTTTTTTTTTCCTCAGCTCTTCTTGTTTTGACCCCAGCCCCAACGAGATGGGAAGAATCAGAATGGGAAGATGTTCTTTCCCATATGTGCTGTGCTCAGTCGCTCAGTCGTGTCTGACTATTTGTGAACCGCTGGACTATAGCCCGCCAGGCTCCTCTGTCCATGGGATTCCCCAGGCAAGAATACTGGAGTGAGTCGCCATGCCCTCCTCCAGGGGATCTTCCCAACCTAGCGATTGAACCTGCTTCTCTTGTGTCTCCTGCATTGCAGGTGGGTTCTTTCCCATGTATTCCAGTCATCAGCATGTACTGTGAACACTTCCTCCCTGGCTTCTGCTCCCACCTCCTTCCAGCACATTCCTCTCCACTCCCCAACACTGTGTCACTGAGGAGGGAGGTGGTGGATCAATATCTTCACTGGGGCTTCAGTGCACCCTCCCGCCCAGAGGCTAGTGCCTGGGTCCTGCCTGCTGGGCACCGCTGCAGTTTCTCAAATGCCTTTCGACACTTACTGCAGGATGACCTTTGAGCACTGGTGCAAACAATCTATTTTTTCCCAGCCTTGGGGACTGGCCTGCCGTCTCAGTTTCAGCTTCCCATGTATTTACTGCCTGCAGAAGGTTGGCGTTCAGCCACCCACTCCTGGATTTCACGGTGGTCATCAGTTGTCCCTTATTCCAGAGCAGTAGTCCTTGACAGTGGAAATACTGAAAAGCACAGAATGGTGCTTCTAGAATGTCAACTCTGTGAGGACAGGCACACTCTGCTCTTGCTCAGCTTTGGACTATCTGGATCCACAATTCCAAGAATGGTCCCTGGCACACAGGAAATGCTCATCAGGAAGTGCGTTCTGAATGAATAGGTGTGAAATGTGAGCACCTAGAGGAAACAGCCAGCATGTGGGTATAGCACTTGTCTTTGGGTGGTAGGACTGTTCTGGTTTAAGGCTGTACAGAGAAACCCAAAGGAACTTTTTGGCCAACCCAATATAATATATGATAAGCAGACAAGGGGCCTGTTTACTTGCAGTCATGTGACCTTGGGTAAGTTGCTTCTCCTCTCCGTGCCTAAGCTTCCCCATCAACATGAATACCTCCCTTGGCTGTTAGGAAGGTTAAATGAGATCATGCCTGTAGATAGGGAACCTCTGGTGCTGGGGACACAGGAAGCACTCAATCAACATCACACCGTCACTTTGTTATTGTCGTCGTATGGTCCTGATCGTGATTGGACATTTCCGTGGATACCTGGAGGCTTGCCTCGAAGGCTTCCAGAGAAGAGGTAGTTGTGGGGAGGACAGAGAACCTGGCTTGGAACGAGCTGACCTGCCGTTTCCTGGCCAAGTGACTGCAGTCAGGGGCAGTAACTTCTGAGCCACTGTCCCTTCTGCGCCACAGAGACTTTTGTGTGAATCAATAAGATGTGATGATGTCAGGTTCCAACCAGGTGTGCGTTATTATTTTTATTACCTAACAAGTTAAAAAAAATACAAGGAGTCTGCAGGCCTTTCTCCTCTCCTTAATGGAGTTACTGCTCTCCTTCATCGCAAACAGAGAGTTCCTTGTCCCCAACAACCACGAGAGCCTGGTTACAGGGCAGAGCCTGCAGCCCAGGGTGGCTTTTCTGCCAGGCCCAGTGAGGCTCCTGTCTCTCGATAACCCGGGTCCTCCCTTTCTCCTGCCCCAGCGCTTCCCACACAGCTGCAGCCTCATTATCCAGAGGGACTAAGAGCTTCGGAAAGGAGCTTAACCGGGGCTAGGCTTTCAAGTGTTCGTCATAAAGCTTCAAAGTTCACACCTTCATTAAGATGTGAAGAGTCAGGCTCTCCCCCCACTTCTCCTGGGGCTATTGTTCCCTTCCCGTCCGGCTGCAGAGTCAAAAGACAAGCGGGATTGGTTTTCTTTGTCCAGACAGCTCTCCTAACCAGAAAGGCTAGACCTGTTTGTGAAGAAGAGAAAGCTTGTAACCTGTAGCCCCCTTCAGACCTGCTGGGAAGGTTTCACGGATGCTGGGGACTTGAGGCATTTCTCAGGGCTGTGAGGCTGTCCCCAGGAGGCAGGACTGGACTTGTTCTGTGAGGTCTCAAGGGAGGGGCCTGAGGACCAGCGGGTGGAAGCAAAGGAGGTGGCAGGTTTCAGAATCCTAGAAGGGAGAGCTCTCTACCTAGCGGAGGTATGCGAAGGTGGACCTTTGCCATTGGGGCAGGGTGCTCTCCATGGCAGTGGCGAGAGCAGGGGCCTCACTCTCGCAGGAAAGCTCTTGAAGATGTGAGGCTTTGGCTGTGAAGTTCAGCCAGTGAACTTTGAGGCCCCTTCCAGCCTTGTCATGCTGGGACCTCCTGACTCCGTGACCTCTACTTCTGCATACTGGACCACTTCCCAGCATTTCCCTTTAAACAATCCCCTGTCCTCCAGGCTCCCAAGTGTAGCTGTCTTCATAAACGCATGGGTGGCCTCCTTGCCTCTTCTGTTTTTCTTTTAGCTATTTTGAGAACGAAGCTATAGAGACATCTCGGAGTCTCCTCCTTTGTTACTGAGAAAGCATTTGCTTCCTTTAAGTACATGTCCAGGTCCTGATGGGTCCTTTTCCTCTTCACTGTACCCTCTCCAGGACAGGCTGAGCTCAGAGGAGCCCCAGGCACCAAACTTGGGACAGTTTTGATTGGTTCTCATGGGTAGGAGATAGCCTCACAAATAGATCCCTTTCTCCTCTCTGCTGGGAAAGCATACAAGGGGATTATCTGTGAGGGCACCTGCCCTTTGAATGGTCCTCTTGGTTTCATGATGGGGTTTCCCAGGTGGTGCTAATGATAAAGGATCCACCTGTCAATGCAGGAGACGTGGGTTTGATCCTTGGGTTGCAAAAATCCCCTGGAGTATGAAATGGCAACCCATGCCTGTATTCTTGCCTAGAAAATCCCATGGACAGAGGAGCCTACAGGCAGGCTACAGTCTATATATAGGGTTGCAAAGAGTCAGACACGACTGAGTGACTGAACACACAGCCCTCAGTTTCAAGATGAGCAACAAAGCAGAGACTGGTTTTCAGGTGAGACAACTTATGACTTGGGATGTGTGACTACAGATCACAAGTTTCACAGGCAAATGTTTTCCTTTCTATTGAGTAGAAAAAGGAAGGTAAAAAAAAAAACCCATAGTGTGTTGGAAAGATGATGGACTTTGTATACAGGCCTGAGTGTGGGTCACAATTCTGACACTCAGTAGCTGGGGGACTTTGAGCATGCCATGGTAACTCTCTGAGCATCCATTTCCTCCGGTTTCATGAGGTCAGGCAGTGGAAATACTCATCCTGTAAAGTGGCCCTAAGATTTAATGGGAGATGGCCATGCAAGGTTCCAGAGGCCCTTATTAAATGTTAATTCTCTCTCCCTATTATTATAGTTAATAGTCTTTCAGAAATTGTGTTAGTGGTCTCTTAATAAAAGCATTCTATGTATAATTATTTCCATTTTTAAATGTTCATGCATGTCATTGAGTGAGAATGCCCTTTGGTTTTTTAGGTATCTCTTCTATGAAATATGTATGTGTATTCCATTGTGTGTGCAGGGACCTTTGTTGTAGTGGTGTTTGTAAGAGCCAAAAATAGGACCTGGCCTATATGTTCCATAAAGCATTAAATAAACTATGATTATATCTATACTAGGGAACACCAGGCAGCCACTATAAAGGATGCAGACAATCTAGATGAGCTGACATGGAAAGACATATTGGGAAGAAAGAGAGTAAGCTACAGCATAATGAACAATGTGATACTTTTTTTTTTTTTTTTTTTAAGGAGATGTATGTGTACCAATGCACAGAAAAGGTCCTGGAGGCAATACATCAAACCATGGACAGCAGTTTCTAGTGGGGGACTGGGAGAGGTGGATAAAAGAAAGAAGCTCTTATTACTTTCTATCTACTGGGTTGTGTTGGGATGTTTTACAAAGAGAATATATCTACTTCTTACAAGAGTGGAGAACAAAAAACTGGAGACAATAAAAAGATCTGTGGTTGCCAGGGTTTGGTGGGAGGGAAAATGGGATAAGGGGATTGCAGAGTTTTAAGGCAATGAAAATGCTCTGTATGTTACCATAATGGTGGGTCCATATCATTCTACATTTGTCCAAACCACAGAATGTCACCAGTATGAGTGAACCCTAATGGAAACTATGGACTTCAGGCAATTATGGGGTGTCAAGCGGGTTCATCGATTGTAACCAATGTACCACTCTGGTGAGGGATGCTGATAATAGGGTTGCCTTTGTATGCCTGGGGGCAGGGAGATATGGCAAATCTCTGAACCTTCCTCTCAATTTTGCTGTGACTCTGAAAATGCTCTAAAAAATATGAAGTCCTAAAAACAAAAAAAAAGATAATAAGTAAAAGATTGCACCTTTCACTGCCACTCAAAAGCTTAGGTTGATACTGTCAAAAACAGTCCCATGGATCAAATTAAGCAACTTGCCCTTTCCTTTCCTTTCAAGGAGTCAGGATTGCTAGGATCAGGGACTTAGTGGAAGCCATTTATTTGGAAATGGAGCTGGGCTGGATGAAGTGGGCTAGATGGAATTTAGGACATTGCTGACCTAGACTGTAGAAAGAACATTCATTTATTCATTCTTTTATTCAACAAAAATTTATGAAGGGAGGGCCTGTACCTTTTAGGTGCTGAGGATAAGATAAAGAAAAGCCCCTGTCCTAACAAAACTTGCAAGTGACTGGGCAGAAGCCAGAGTAGGGGGTATAGATAATAAACAAGCCTTGTTTAATATGAATTCAGTGTTCTGCAAAGACAGATGCTCCAGAACAAAGGGGTGAGGAGTGAGAGTTGAGGTGGATGCAGGGCTGGAACAGAATCCTCAGGGAGACCTCTCTGTGGAGGTGCTGTTTGAGCAAAGATCTGAATCAAGTAAGGGAGTAAGTCACACATCAGAATGGAAGCCTAGAACAGAGAAGGAGTGTGGTGTGGTCTGGAAGCAGCAAGAAGCTGCTGGGAGGTGGTGGCTGATCACAGAAGCCTCCTAGGGCATGCCAGGAACTTTGGATTTTTTTTTTGCACACAGAGAAGCCATTGGAAGGTTTCGAGGGAAGGATGACGTGTGGTCTGGCCACATTTTGTAGAAGGCCATTCTGGCAGCTTTGAGAAAAGAGAGAGAGAGTAGGAAGGCAGGCATCTGAGGTCTATTTCTAAATGCACAGCTCTTTTAATTTTCTAAGAGAGCAAGGATGCCAGTTTGTGTGAAAGTGATAGTGGTGGGGTGGAAAGAAATGCTCAGATTCCTGAAATATTTATTTATTTATTTATATTTTGGCTGTGCTGGGTCTTTGTTGCTGCATGCAGGCTTTCTCTAGCTGTGGTGCGCAGGCTTCTGATTGTGGTGGCTTTTCTTGCTGTGGAGCACAGGCTCCAGGGCCTGAGGGCTTCAGTAATTGTGGTTGACTCAGTGGTTGCAGCTCCAGGGCTCAGTAGTTGTGGTGCATGGGTTCAGTTGCTCCTCAGCATGTGGAATCTTCCTGGACCAGGGATCAAACGTGTGTCCCCTGCATTGGCAGGGGGATTCTTCACCACTGGACCACCAGGGGAGTCCCTATACAATATTTAGAAGGTAGAGCTCAGAGGATTTTTGATGCTTTGGATGTGGGTTGTGAAGGAAAGAGGGAAGTTGAGGATGAAATGCTTGACAAGCATCTCCACAGTCTGTAGTAATGAGCTCTCATGGGAAGCTTTCCAGTTCTCTGTTAGTCTAACTCTGTTACTGATTTGCCCCTCACATCCACCCTCTAGAGGAGAACTGTTGTCCTTCGACAGATGAAGCGACGGAGGCTCAGTCGTGCCTTGCGGAAGGTCACAAAGCTCCTACTTAGAGGAACCATGTCCTTATTCCCTTAAATCTTGTGCTCAGTTTGCATCCAGTGGATGGTCCTCACTGGGTGTGACTTTTTTGCTGGCGGGTTGTAGGGCACGATTGCCAGGAGCTCACGAAGAAAGGTATTTGTGCTCAGGGCAGCAGAGGAGGAAGTTTTAAAGGAGATGGGGTTTCAGCACCTGTTGTTTGGTCCTTTTCAAATGCTGGCGGAAGATGGCTCAAGCTACTGCAGCCTGGCTGCATCACCAGAAGCAGGTGGTGGCCGCTGAAACCTCCATGGGGTCAGGCCAAGAGTGACTCCCTACAACCAGGCACCAGGCATGATGGGTCACTCTTTAGGTAACTGGCTCGTATTCCCTAGGCTATTCTCCCCAAAGGCTCAGCTCCTTCCACTACCTCTTTTTCTCTCCTCCTCATCCCTGACTCCACTCAGACTGCTTCCCATCCCAGCTGTTCCACTGAAAAGACACTCTGCCTCTCTCCTGGCTGAACCAGTGTCCTCTCTGCTCTTCTTGCCCTCCTTCTGGTCCTATTCCCCTTCCTTCCACTCTGCACTCTCGCCCTCCTCTGTGTCTCCCCCGACACCAGCGTCTCATTTCTCTTCGGCCTTGCAGCTTCCTCCTTCAGCTCATAGTCCCACCCCAAACCTGGGTCTTCCAGCTCCAGATTTTCAGTTCTTCTATAGAGATGTTCCCAACCTGTATCTCCAGCTGAGACCTCCTGAGCTCCTGAAACCATTGCTGCCCAGATCTCTGTCTTCCCAGGCAGAGATAACAATCAGGAACACAGCTGGAACATCCAGAGAATGGAGAGATGGTCCCTCCACATGGACTGGAGATTCTAAGATTCAGAAGGGAGATGCTGAGACCAGATCGTGAGGGGCCCCAAAAGCCACTCCAGAAAGGCAGTGTGCATCTTGCATTCAGGATTAAAAACAGAGGTTTCTGGTCCCAAAGAAATGACCAATTGCATTTTGGAAGAAGAATCACTAACTGTCCCTGTGGCTGGTGGACCGGCCTGGATTTTACTAGTCTACAAGAGAGCTGGGAGTGCCAGCTTTGGAAAACAAACAGACACAGTCTTCTGAGGAGTGGGTTGGATTTCAGAGGAAGTGGAAAGGAGGTGAGGGAGGAAGGAGAGAGGCTTCCGCTGGTCTTCCAGCAGCCATGGCTCCTGCTGTGTTGGTCTCTCTTTCTGGGGCAGGATGCATATCTTTCTCATTTTTTCTTCCCAGTGCTCATTCTTATGGTTCTGAATGGGGAAAAAAAAATTCTTCTGGGAGGCCAAATGAATTCATTAATGCTTCACTCTAACCCACTGAGTGAATCAGCATGTTTTCAGTTTGTTTATAGGTTAACTTTATAGTTTACAGCACACTTTAATTCAAATAATTGTATTTGATTATCACAGTCAGGCAGTTAAGCAGATATTGAGATTTCTATTTTGCAGATGAAAAAACTGAGAATCAAAGAGAGGGGACATGTCCAGGGTCCAACAGCTATCAGTGACGGAGTCAGGCCTTGAACTCCTTGGAGTCTTTTGACTCCTTGACCAGGACTTCGATGGGTACTGACTGATTATACCCATCAGGAGGTCTGAAATTTCCAACATCAGACACAAAGAAACAGTTTAGTAGACATAAGCTGCTTTTGTCCACTCAGTTTGCAAATCCCCCATTTTTGATATTTGCATTTCTGTTAGTTAAGATAATGTGAGCTGCTGAAACAAACAAGTCCCCAAATGCATAATGTTTCAAGCACAACACAATATCTACCATGAGTATTCCTGTTTGGTGGGTAAACATTTAGGGACCAGGCTCCTTCTATTTTATGTATCTACCATCTTCTCTTTATAGCTTCCAAAGGTGGGTGGGAGGTTTTGATGGGTTTAGAAGCAATACATATTATGTCTCACTTTCCATTAGTTAGAACTCAGTCTGTGGATACAGCCAGCTGTTAAGGAGGCTGAAATCATTCATTAGAATGTGTATCCAGGAGAGAAAACAGATTAGGGAAAGTGAGACAGAGACTGCCAGAGCAGTGGTGAGCCATTGCTCCCGATCTGTCAGCCCACCAGCGCAGTAGGATTTCCTGCTTCCTACCCTCCATCCTCCTTAGCTTAGACCCAGGACGGTTCAGCTTGGATAACAGTAATAAGTGAAGTAAACTTACTTCACTCCTGCACATGATTATTGGTTCAGGTAATGACTCATGACCCATGTTGAGGTTCAGTGAAACTCAGTCCTAGGTTTTACTGGGACTTTTGGCAAAGAGAACCTCTTCTGCCATTGGGGTTGCTGAGATGTGAAGACATGAGCCAGGGCAACCATTGTGTCAGCATGATGGGAGAGCGGGCTTGAGAATGAAGCCAGCAAATGAGAAAGCAAGGCTGAGAAATAGAGATACCTTTCAGTGATATCCTTTGAGTATCTACATTCTGGCATGTCAGTCCTGATCAAGTCCTACCCCTGACTTTTTTAACTAAAATATCTACTATATCTTTTTAAATTGCTTTTCTTGAACCCAGTTTGAATTGAGTTTCTGTCGCTTATAAGCAAGAGGCCTAACAGAAGCCCATTTGCGAAACGCTGTGAGCCCGTTGCCCTTCCCACCCCATCCTCCAGCCTGACGGCAGGGCACCCCTCCTCAGTGCTCCTTGAGGGCACTCCCCCTGCTGGCCAGGGAGTGGCTCTCAGCCTTTCAGTCATCCCATCTCCACATGGCTTCATTGTTCACTTTCCCACTTGCTTTTTTTTTTCTTTAAAATACAGGAATTGTTATGAATCAAATGTAACACATATTGCCTTCTAAAGAGGTCGGAACTATTTATAATCACATTGATTTTTTTTTTATACCCTACAGAAATGATAGCAGAAAAACTTTTTTTAAAAGATGTAAGCTTAGTATCAGGTGCATCTCAGGCTCACAATCACTTTTAGGTGTTTTAAAAGTCAGAGTATGATATTTAAAGTGGATAAGCAACAGAGACCTACTGTAGAGGACAGGGAACTCTACTCAATGTTATGTGGCAGCCTGGATGGGAAGGGAGTTTAGCGGAGAGTGGATACACGTACATGTAATGTTTTGCTGTCCACTTGAAACTATCACAACATTGTTAATTGGCTATACTCCAATATAAAATAAAAAGCTTTAAAAAAGTCAGTGTGGTCTCCATCAGAAAGCCTTCACTGGTAGAAAACCATGGCAAAATTCTGGTAGCGGGGACTTCCCTGGCAGTCCAGTGGTTAAGACTTTGCCTTCCAATGCAGGGGATATGGGTTTGATCCCTGGTTGGGCAGCTAGAGTCCCACATGCCTCAGGGCCAAAAAAAACAAAACATAAAACAGAGGAAATAATGTAACAAATTCAATAACAATTTTTAAAAAATGGTCCACGTCAAAAAAAAAAAAAAAAAAGAATCAAACCAATGATCCTTTTAAAAAAAATCTGGTACAGTGGGTATGTGATATCACATTTATACACACACATAGACACACATATTTTAAGAAATGGAAACTATAGCATTGTTGTAAAAGAAGTTCAAAGAAAATGTGTTGGAACTTTACAAGAAGTTCGGGGGGCCTGGGGAGTTCTGTTAACTAGGAGACAGGGGCTAGAAGACGGCTCGGTGTGGATTTCTGCTGCTGGAGAGGGTTGCACGAGCCCAGAGGAAATTTAGAGGCCAACTGCTCTCCTTTCACAACAGGCTCCAGCCACACTCCACCATGCACAGCTCCTTACACACTCCACACTCTCAACCTTCCTTAGACTTATACCTAGACGTACTCCCCGTACTTCTTCACTTAGAAAACATCATTTGAGCTGCCTCACATGGTACCACTTCTCTCAAAATTTCTAGAAAAGAATCAGAAATGCTCTTCTCTGTGACTTATGATCCTTTGCACACACGACTGTATTGAAATTTTTCACATTGTGCTTTTTGGTGAATGGCTTCTGTTTTCATCTCTCTGACTTAACCGTGAGTTTCAAGCAGAAACTATGGCTCAACCGTCTCTCTAGTTCCCACACTTTGTGTCTAGGGCTTGGGTGTGTAAAAAATCAAATAAATGAAAAACACAAATCTTACAACATTGCACAGCAGGATTTATGGGGGAGAGAAAGGTGTTTGCTTAGCTCTGAGAAGACTGATAGAATTGACAATTCAAAGAGATGGAGACTCTGGACAGGCCAGATAAACTTCGGGCATACTTTGGTCTGTAACTGAATTATGTTTTTCTTGATCACATAGGTAACAGCCAAGACAATTTTGAAATGAAATAAAATAACCTGAATTTTTCCACCTGTTCCATGTAGACTGGTCATTATCTGGTTAATACTAGGGTTACCCGTTCACCTGGGAAAGTTCAAGTTTGTATCTGCTGCCCCCGCTAACTACTTACAGTACCCCAGTTAGGTCTCTAAAGTGTCCCAGTGTGTGTGTAAGCTCTTTGGCCACCCTATTAATGGAGAGCACTATTGACCTGAGACGTCAAAGATGGAGTTGAACTAAGAGACAGTTTCTACTAAGTTGGAGAGTCCTTCATTCTAGCTTTTGTCCATGTCTTAACAGTCAGTGAAAGTAAAAGTGTTAGCTGCTCTGTAGTGTCTGACTCTGCAACTCCATGGACTGTAGCCCCAGGCTCCTCTGGCCATGGATTTCTCCAGGCAAGAATACTGAAGTGGGTAGCCATTCCCTTCTCCAGCAGATCTTCCTGACCTAGGGATCTAACTTGGGTCTCCTGCATTTGAGGCAGATTCTTTACCATCTGAGCCACCAGGGAACCCAGTCTTAACCATTAAGAAGAGGAAATTTTATTCCTGCTGCCCTTCTATTGCTTTCTGAATGGGAAGAAGGGATTTTGCTCTCTTTCTCTATTAAATTGTAGCCAAAGAAAACATTGGTGTTATCCATCATTTTAATCCATACAACCCCACAGTAATATTAATAACTATTTTAAAGAGAAAGAAGTTAGGACTCAGAGAAGTTAAGTAAATTGCTCAAGAGCACACAGCAAAGAAGGGTGAGTGCTAATGTTAACCTCATTTTGTGAGACTCTGTCTCATGCTTTGTCCACTTTGCAACATCACTCACTATTTTAAAAACTGTTTTCACAAACAGATTCCCTTATTTTGGATCTCATTTTCCCCTGTCTGAATTATTAAGTGTAATATAATTTCTGCCTTTCCAAAGAAGACCCTGTTTGACATCTATTTGTTATGGAAGATCATTCTAGTCTGTGAAGTTCAGTCTGTAGGTTATTGGGTTGTTTCTGATATGAAATAAAGATTGAGTTTTTGTGAACAAGTGGCTCTGCTGTAATTAAACTCAGCAATGATCTTTTGACTTAGGGACCATTAATATGTAATTAAGCAGGTTTAACTGGAAAACGTTTTAATTATTTACAGTAGGGACAAGCAAGGGATTCAGGAGTGGGGACAGAAATTAGACAGCAGAGCAAATAATGCTTTGCCTTGTGATTATTTCAGCATTGAGGATCACAAGGCTGCTTGCAATAGCAAAATACTGGAAACCACCTATAGTTTATTCCATGCAATGGAATACCACACAGTTGTTGTAACTGGTTATAGATACTTACTGATGTGGAAAAATAGATCCAAGACATAGTTAAGGACCAAAAGCAGATTGTGAAGCAATATGCATTATGATACTTAAATAAAAAATTATGCACACCTAGAAAAAGTTCAGAAAGATGTCTAAGTACCTCTGCTGTCCAAATTATGGGTGATTTCCCTTTTTCCCTTTTTTGGAATTATTTGATTGTCTAAATTTCTTAGTTAACATAAATTATATGTACAATTTTAAGTCAAAAATTATTAAATATATGAGAAAGTGCCCATTTCTCTCTCATCACTATCAAAAAGCTAAATGCTAGTCAGCATCAAAAAAGAAGGAAATCCTGCCACATTGGAAATGCAGATGACCCTTAAGACATTACGCTAAGGCAAGTAAGCCCATCCCAGAAAGATGAATACTATACGATGCCGCTTATAGGCAGTATATAAAATAGTCAAATGTGGGATGATGGATGCCAGGAGCTGGGGGTTGGGTGGGGGGAATGGGGAGTTGCTATTCCATGAGCATCACGTTTCAGTTACGGAGGATGATCGCATTCTAGAGATGTGCTGTATGACCTCCTGCTGCTAGCTCACGTTACTGTAACGGTGCATCTAGATTTTTGCTGAAGGTAGATCTCATGTTACGTGTTCTTACCATGGTTAGAAAAGAATAAAGAATAAAAGCTGTGCGTGTCCCACAGGACACTTTCCCCAGCTAAGCCATATGCCATGGTCTACAGGGAACTCACCCAGCCTCCCTTCTGAGACCACCAGACTTGTATCACTTAGTTTCGAAATGCCTGTTACATGCTAGGAACTGTGCCCCAGGTTCTCCCCTGTGGGATTTTCTGTAATCCTCCTATAAACCCAGTAAAGTGGAAACCATACTCCCATTTTGCAGATGAGGAGCTGATTCTGAGAGTCCTGAGATTCCTGATGGAATTTCTATTCCAGAAGAGGTTCTACTCTTTCAGCTGAACAGCCTGCTTGATGCCAAGCCCAGAGCTCTTGAGAAGGATAGCAGCTAGTCATGGGAATAAAATGTAAGCATGAATGTAAGCAAGAGTGAGGGAAGCGAGCTGACAAAATGTCCCCCTTGCCTCTGAGGTTGGGACTCTGGTCCCACTGTGCCCGAGGCCATTTATACAGTTAACCCCTGGAGAAGGCATTTGCTGGAAAGAATAACCTATTGCACCTTAAAATGAATGGCTGCTTTGGGTTCTCACATTTATTAGCTACTATTCACCAAGCATTTCCAATCTGCCAGACCCCACACTGAGTACTTTTCAGACACCATTTCATTTAAGCCTTATGACCACCCTATGAGGTAGGTACTTTTATCCTCATTTCTGCTAATGAGAAGATTGAAGCTTGCTGAGGTGAAGTATGTTGGTCAAGGTCACACAGCTTGTGAGTGGCAGGGCTCCAAAAGTCCATTCTCTTAACCACAGTGCTACTTTGCCTCCAGAATTAAAAAGAACAAGAAATGGAAGAAGAGATCAGAGGGGCAAACCTAAAGACCTGGAGACTTTGGTGAGGACCTGGGACCAGCCAGATCTTTGTGCCTCTCCCAGTGCCTCTTGTCCAGCCATGCCAGATTCTTTAGCCTCCTTCGTGGGAAGGTGCTAAGATGTGCTATGTTGAGGCAGGATAGAGAAATCATGGGTTGTAGATGCATATTGATTGGTTCAAGCTCCGTCAGTGCCACCCACAAGCTATGTGAGCTTAGTTCAGCTACACAATGTTTCCAAGCCCTGTTTTTATGGTAGGCTCATCGGGACGGCTCGGTGAGGAAAGCAGGCATGAAAGTGGCTGACACAGGCTTTGGCAGGTGTATTAGTCAGGCAATGCTAGGCTATGCCGAGATAACAAAAACACTCATTTCTCTATAAACATGAAGTCCCATCCAGGTCATCTTGTACTTCTGTTGTCTTTCACCTCCAGTCACCACAGTAGGGAACAGAAAACGGAAGGAGGCACCCCAGCTCCAAGCTGCCTTGGTCCAGACTCGGGACACGTCACATCTGCTCATAGTCCGCTGGCCAGACCTTGGCACCCAAGCCTGAGCAATCACAAAGAAAACTGGGAGAGAGAGGGGAACACATGGGTGGATATTCAGGAAAGAGGGTTGTTTCAAAACAGGACTGCTTCCTTCTCTCCCACTTCCCAGTGCATTTCTCAGAGCTGAAATTCGCACACACATCTAGAGCTATTAGTCAGAAAGCTCTCTGGTTCTAGGTAAGTAGATTCAGCATCTCTCACAGCTTTGCTTTTACATTGTACACGAGGAGAAAAGTATAAGTGAATTATTCTGATATTGATGATCTTTCATTGTCAATGGCAAAAATTCTGAATTAAATTAATACTATTACTACATTTTGGGAAACTAATTGAATGGACTGAATGCCTCCTAAAAAAAGAAGTCTTTCTCTCTTCTTTTTTCAAGATCCTATAATCCACCTCGCACAGCTTATGGGATCTTAATTCCCCCATCAGGGATTGAACTGGGCCCCCATACAGTGGAAGCATGGAGTGTTAACCAGTGGACCACCAGGAAAGCCCCTAAAAAAAAAAAATCTCTTAATTTGATGTGTGTACATATATTTTACTTTTGCATCATATCACAAATAACTAGAACTAATTTACCCTAGTGATTGTTTGCTTGCGCATTCTTATCTCTCCTTGTTTCATAGGATTTGAAGCAGTACCTTAGAAATTACAGAATGCTGTAGCAATTGGTTCTTACTATTTCTTATCCCCACCCACCACAAGTCATTCTCCCCCTTGGCACTGAGGAGATCTTTTAAGATGCAGAACTGATCAAGCCAAATCTACTTAAAAAGAAATTTAAAATTTTCTAAGATTTTACTCCGTCCCCCCAAATCCTTAGCCTGCCAGCATAGTCTGCCATGTTCCACCTTTCCAGACTGTGAGAGTTGTGCTTTGTGTCAACCTAGCTAAGGGGAATGATGCCCTTCCCTGTATAATTCTGGGTTCAAGTCGTCCACAGATAATTCTGCTGTAAGGGAGATGAAGGTGGGACTCATAATATTGGAAGATTTCTAATGGAAAAATGTCAGATGGGAGGCCAAGAATATGTCAGATGTCCATTACTAACATGTGCCAAGTATGTACTATGTGCCATGTACTGGTCCTGAACCCTTACAGGCACTGACTTTTTTATTCCTGGTAAATAAAACCATTGAGTTTGGTCCTATTGTTATTCCCATTTATCAGATGTAGAAAATGAGGTTAAACCCCTTGCCCAAGATCACCCAGTCAGGATCTGCACTCATGTGGGGTGACTCCATAGCCCATGTCTTCCATTACTACTATAATTATATGCTACAGAAACTTCAACAGAGCTTCTGGAGATTTTAAATTCTCTATGAAAGAGACAAAGAGATGATCTCTTTTTGTGTGAATATGATTACTGGAATTTTCAGTCATCTCTTCACGAGCTTGGAATAAAGCTGAACCCCACAGAGGACAGAGTTGATAGAAACTAAAATATATATATATATATATATTTATACTCCTCTGGTGCTTGTGTGTATGAATGGTTGACAATGCACTCTCCAATTAATTAGAGGTTTCCTTGAGATCAAAGGGTCCCAACTGGGTATGTCATGGCATGGTCAGGATATCAGAAGTTTTGCTGCAGTAACAAATAACTCCCAAATCTCCTAAAACAAAAGAGGTTCATTCCTTGTTCATGCTATATGGTCACTGTAAGTTGGCTATGGCTCTGGTTCTGATGAGCTGAACATTGCTGGCCACTGTGATAGAAGGAAAGCATGAGGCAGAGTATACACTGGCTCTTAAAAGCATAGCTTGGAAGTGACATGTCAATTCTGCTCACATTTCATTGGCCAAAGCAAGATGCATGGCCATTATGAGTCCCCAAGGTGAATAAGTAACATAATCCTTTTGCTAGGAGGGCTACTAATTGGGGGAACAGTCAGTCAATTTACCATGAGACATTGATCCCTTAGCCAGAGGGTGTATGGACAGAGGCTGGGTTGATTAAAACCCTCTAGAGATATCTTTGGGCACAACCAACCTTTCCTGTTTACCCCTGGAGTCCTGTTCAAATATCCTTTTCTACAGTTCAGTTCAGTTCAGTCGCTCAGTCGTGTCTGACTCTTTGTGACCCCATGAATCGCAGCATGCCAGGCCTCCCTGTCCATCACCAACTCCCAGAGTTCACACAGACTCACGTCCATCGAGTCAGTGATGCCATCCAGCCATCTCATCCTCTGTCGTCCCCTTCTCCTCCTGCCCCCAATCCCTCCCAGCATCACGGTCTTTTCCAAGGAGTCAACTCTTTGTATGAGGTGGCCAAAGTACTGGAGTTTCAGCTTCAGCATCAGTCCTTCCAATGAACACCCAGGACTGATCTCCTTTAGGATGGACTGGTCGGATCCTTTTCTACCCCATGAAGTAAAAACAATTGAAAATCTTGACCTTGATTGATTACTAATTCTCGCAAGAACCAGGGCACTAGGATGCTGTTAACACAAAGACAGGACTTGAATTTGAGATATTTTTTATTAATTTTTACTGGAGTGTGTGTGTGTATATATATATATATATATATATATATCCCCTCTTTTTTAGATTTCTTTCCCATTTAGGTCACCAGAGAGCATTGAACAGGTGGAACCTGGGATTTTACTCTCCGTATCCTAAGGTCCTTTTGGCTCTAATAAGGGACACTCTGAGTAGGTGAGCCAAATTGGTGACCCAAGGAGCCAGAGTCCTGGCCCTTCAGCCCCACTGGCATCCGTCCATCTCTTCTTCTGGCTTGAACTGGCCTGTTGACAGGGGTAGCAGTGACCACACAGGCTCACTGATAACCAGGGAGTGTGTTAAAAACATATAGGCTACAAACTGTATTTTTTTTCTTCTTATTAAGGCTCTGGAGACAAGAACATGACAACATTTTGGCAGCTGGGACTATAGCCATGTGCGAGGAGAAAGTGATTTGCATGAGCAATGCAAAACCACCTGGTTTATTGCAACTGACTCTGAACAAGTTAAATGAATCAGACTCCCAGTTGGATACCAGAGGAAGCTGACTTACACACACACACAGCCCCTGCAAAGAACTCTATAAAACACAACCACCCAACACGCATGTTCCATACAGAGAAACTACTAAAGAACCTCTTGCCTTCTTGCTCTCCCTCCCCAGCCTTAATTTTCCTGGTGAGTTTGTATAAACTCTCTTACTTTGGTAGCTTTATGGCTGGGCTTCCTCATCCCAAGCCCACCCACCTCTCTATGGATGCCCTTAGGAAGGATATGCTTAGTGGTGCCAAGGATTCAGAGCAACAGGGGTGCTTGTCCTGTAACCATCAACAATTAGAACTTCTCTCCAGCCCACCTGACTGAAGAACCCTAGGTGCCACTCCCTGGCTGAACCTTCTGCACACTGAGTTTCCAGACCGTGGTCTTGGACTGTCAAATGCTACTTATGGATCCATTGGGCCTTCACATCCCCTCAGCCCCCCAGGGTTTCTGCTCTCTCCTTGCTGTTGTTGTTCTGTCACCAAATCGAGTCCGACTCTTCACTGCCCTGTGGACTGCAGCACACCAGGCTTCCCTGTCCTTCACCATATCCTGGAGTTTGCCCAAGTTCATGTCCATTGAATCGGTGAGGCCATCCAGCCATCTCATCCTCTGTCACCCTCTTCTCGTTCTGCCTTCAATGTTTCCCAGCATCAGGGTCTTTTCCAATGAGTCAGCTGTTTGCATCAGATGGCCAAAGTATTGGAGCTTCAGCTTGCATCGTCCTGCCAGAGTATTCAGGTTGATTTCCTGTAGGATTGACTGGTTTGATCTCCTTGCTGTCTAAGGGACTCTCAAGAGTTATCTCCAGCATCACAGTTTGAAAGCATCAATTCTTCAGTGCCCTGCCTTCTTTATTGTCCCGTTCTCACATCCATACTACTGGAAAACCCATAGCCTTGACTATACCAACCTTTGTGGGCAAAGTTTGCCAGGTATTAAAAGTAAAGACATATCCCAGCAGTGCATTTGTTTTCTGGAAAGGCCTTCATGAGGGTTGGTTACAGGCTGGTCTGGCTGGGAGAGATGGTTTTGTGTACTGGAAAAGACAGAATACGGTAGGCAGGGTCACAAAGAAGGTCCTGTAATGTAAGGAAAGAGCACTTAGCAGGAGACTGAAGACTTGATTTCAAGACTGAGTTAGGTTACTAATCCTGATAATTCTAAGTTTACTTCAGCTCTCACCCTTTGTTCATTCGTTGAACAAACATACATTAATTGCCTGCTACAGGCCAATACTGTATTGGCTGCTGAGGGATAGGGTGGTTGTAGCCAGCCTTCAAGATGGTCCACAATTCCTGTCTTCTGATATTCACATTCTTGTGAATATCACACTCCCTCAATGAGTAGCTGATCTATGTAAACAATAGGATAATGTAGAAATGACAGTCCATGATTCCCATGACTAGGTCATAAAAGGCACAGTGATGTCTGCTTTGCTTTCTCTTGGAATTCCCACACTGGGGAAGCCAGCCATCATGTCGTGAGGATTCTCAGTGGCTTGGAGAGGCCTGTGCGGGAAGGAACTGAGGCCTCCTCCCAATAACCAGCACCATGTGAGTCAGCCGCTGTGGAATAGATCTATCAGCCCCAACCAAGCCTTCATATAACTGCAGCCCACCTGACATATTTCTTGCAACATCAAGAAAGACTTCTGGGGAATTCCCTGGCAATCCAAATGGTTAAGATTCTGGGCTTTCATTGCTGCAACCGGGGTTCAATTGCTGGTCAGGGATCTCCCAAAAGCTACATATGATGGCCAGATCGGATCAGATCAGTCACTCAGTCGTGTCCGACTCTTTGCAACCCCATGAATCGCAGCACGCCAGGCCTCCCTGTCCATCACCAACTCCCAGAGTTCACTCAGACTCACGTCCATCGAGTCAGTGATGCCATCCAGCCATCTCATCCTCTGTCATCCCCTTCTCCTCTTGCCCCCAATCCCTCCCAGCATCAGAGTCTTTTCCAATGAGTCAACTCTTCGCATGAGGTGGCCAAAGTACTGGAGTTTCAGCTTGAGCATCATTCCTTCCAAAGAAATCCCAGGGCTGATCTCCTTCAGAATGGACTGGTTGGATCTCCTTGCAGTCCAAGGGACTCTCAAGAGTCTTCTCCAACACCACAGTTCAAAAGCATCAATTCTTCGGCACTCAGCCTTCTTCAGAGTCCAACTCTCACATCCATACATGACCACAGGAGAAACCATAGCCTTGACTAGATGCACCTTTGTTGGCAAAGTAATGTCTCTGCTTTTGAATATGATATCTAGGTTGGTCATAACTTTCCTTCCAAGGAGTAAGCGTCTTTTAATTTCATGGCTGCAGTCACCATCTGTAGTGATTTTGGAGCCCAGAAAAAGAAAGTCTGACAGTGTTTCCACTGTTTCCCCATCTATTTCCCATGAAGTGATGGGACTGGATGCCATGATCTTCGTTTTCTGAATGTTGAGCTTTAAGCCAACTTTTTCACTCTCCACTTTCACTTTCATCAAGAGGCTTTTGAGTTCCTCTTCACTTTCTGCCATAAGGGTGGTGTCATCTGCATATCTGAGGTTATTGATATTTCTCTCAGCAATCTTGATTCCAGCTTGTGTCTCTTCCAGTCCAGCATGATGGCCAGATAAATAAATACAAATATTAAAATAAAATCATGTAGAGAAGGACTTTTGTCCAGAACCATCTATCAGAGCTGCTTCTGAGTTCCTGACCCACAGAGACTGGATAATCATTGTTGATTATTTTAAACTACTCTGGGGGCACTTTGCTAAGCAGCAGCAGAGAGCTAATAATGTAGCAACCAGGACAAGGTAGAGGTCCTTACCCCTACCATCATGGAGTTACAATCTAGTGAAGTAGGGGTGAAGAAGAAGAATAGACAAAGGAATCAAATCAAGTGAATAAGTGTAATTCGTGGTAAGGGCTGTGAAAGAAGCAAGCAGGCGGTTGGGCTGAGATGTGATGGGCTAGTGCCTTTTGATAGGGTGGGCAGGGAATGCCTTCCCAGGGAGCTGACATTTAAGCAGACACTGAAAGGTGAAGGCTCCCAGGGGCAGCCCCCTGCTCCCAGATACAGAAGCTCCACTTCAAGGATGACAGAGCCTCCCAGCCTGCCCTTGGCTGCTCATCTCTGACTTTTTTTCATCCTTTAAACTTTTTATTTACAATAAAACTTAACAATCTTTAAAAGCTGTTTGTTTGGCTCTACTGGGCCTTAGTTTCAGCATGTGGGCTCTTAGTTGTGGAATACAGGATTTAGTTCTCTGACCAGGGCTCAAACCTGGGTCCCCTGCATTGGGGGCACGCAGTCTTAACCACCGGACCACTGGGGAAGTCTCAAAATTTAACAGTCTTCAGGTTCTTAAATGTATCACACATCACTTCATGCATTAATTAGCATTATTCTTGCTCCCTTTAAGATGTGCTACATCTTCACTCCAGCCATTTGCAACCCTCTAATTTCTGGTTCAGTCTCCTCTCGTTCCTCTTCTCCAAGTAGACAAAGTAAGCAAGCATCTTTTTTCTTTTTTTTTTTTTTCATTCATGGATATGTTCCTAGAGATTCAGCTGATAGTTTTTGCTAACTGGCTCCTACTGAAGCCTGGGCTGGTCTGCAACTTGTAGTGTTATTTATAATAGGTTAAAGAAATGAACGTCTACCTTGTCTAAGCCATTGCATTAGGGGTTCTCTAGATGGTAGCTTCTTAGGTGCTCTGCTATGTAGTACCAGGGGGCCAGCAGTTATGCGGGGTCTTGGAAGCTATGGTTTGGGGTTGGCCCTTTATTCTAACAGCAGTGAGAGAGTCATTGGTGGGTTTTAAGTAGTAAAGCAAAATGATCTCATTTGTTCTTTAAAAAGTTTGCTCTGCTGATTCCATGGGTCTGTACTCCCCAAGTCTCCGGTTTCTAATTTTTAAAACAGGAGTCTGAGATAGAATTTTCCACCCTGCTTATCCCCGCAAAAGGTCTCCTTTCCAGGCTAAACGTGCCAGTTCTTTTAACCTTCTTTCACACAGTTTGGTCTCTTCACAAGCCTGGTTGTTCTCTGTGGAGTATGCATGTGTCCAGTCCTCTGGATTTGGGTTACTTCAAACCCATCTCAACATTCCACCCATTGTCTGTCCAACCTGGGGTGGAGCAGGACTGCCAGCCTTGCTGTGAGATCAGTTTTGAGATGTGTTAACTGACATAGTTTCGTTGCAAAATCTCTTTGCTGCTGCTCCTGGAGGTGAATTGTATGAAACCATTCCTTGCTACCCTGAGGCTGTCTCCGACCCCAACCCCTCATCCTGCATTCTCTCTGCAGTTGGCAACACTAGGGCAGAAAAGACCAGGGGTCCTTGCAGGACATTTCCTCTGTGATGGTTGGGGGCAAGAGATGGCTTGATTGGAATTCCAGGAAACTTCTCTGCAAGCATGACATAATTCAGTCACTCAGTCGTGTCTGACTCTTTGCGACCCCATGGACTGCAGCACGCCAGGCCTCCCTGTCTGTCACCAACTCCCAGAGTTCACCCAAACTCATGTCCATCGAGTTGGTGATGCCATCCAACCATCTCATCCTCTGTCGTCCCCTTCTCCTCCCACCTTCAATCTTTCTCAGCAGCAGGGTCTTTTCCAATGAGTCAGTTCTTCACATCAGGTGGCCAAAGTATTGGAGTTTCAGCTTCAACATCAGTCCTTCCAATGAATAGTCTGGACTGATTTCTTTTAGGATGGACTGGTTGGATCTCCTTGCAGTCCAAGGGACTCTCAAGAGTCTTCTCCAGCACCACAGTTCAAAAGCATCAATTCTTCGGCTCTCAGCTTTCTTTATAGTCCAACTCTCACATCTATATATGACTACTGGAAAAACCATAGCTTTGACTACATGGACCTTTGTTGACAAAGTAATGTCTCTGCTTTTTAATATGCTGTCTAGGTTGGTCATAACTTTTCTTCCAAGGAGCAAGCCTCTTTTAATTTCATGGAATTCCAAAATTTCAGTGATTTTGGAGCCCAAAAAAATAAAGTCCATCACTGTTTTCATGTTCTGTAGAAAAAGTGGCTAAAAGACATGATCTTTGCATTGGAAACATTTGGATCTTAGTTCCAAAGAGAATCATCTGAGAATGAAGCTGTGGATGGGTCTGAAGCCTGATGGAGAGTTGTCATACAAAGGATCAGATCGGCCTGGAGTTCAGATAAAAGATCACAGTAGCTAATTTAGATAGGAATGATAGCTTTCCAACTGGGGTAACAGATAAGTGCTTCCAGAAACAGCTTCTTTAGGCAGTGAAGCCACAAATGGCTGCCTTCAGAAAGAAGAGGGAAATGGTAGAAGACAGAGAAGAATTTAGGTCAGCCAGAATGGGGCCCCAAAAAGTCAAGTTCAGAAATAATTTAACAGATAGGGATCCAAAGAATATGTGGTTTGCCTGACAAATGACATTCACTTTGAAAGTGAAAATGAAATTGGAGAAAGCAAAATTGCTGCATAATGGGTCCTGGAGATTAAAGAGATATGATACCAGGGGAGAAGGGAGTTGTAAAGCCTTCCTAGTTAAGCATGGAAATACAATGAATGAATCTTGGCCCATAAGGGTCAGGTGAAGCACATACAGATAATGGCTTAATCCCAAGCAGCTCCATAACAATGTTCATTAGCAGAGAGTCTCAAGCTCTTGACAAATATGCCTGGCCAGGCTCATGCCACCTCCTCTCCAACTGCTCATTCTCAGAGGAACTCTCACAGCACAAGGCCACTTAATCCAACAGTTAAGCCAAGGAAAGATGGAAAACAGCTTTTGCTCTGAATGCCAAGGGGCCTCCAAAGAGCTGGATGGTGTGGAACAGGGAAGAGATGATGCATATTGAACCTGAAGAAGCCCATGGGGCTGGCAGAACCTTGCCCTGGCAACATAACCATCCCTGGCCACCTCGCAGAAGACACATGGACTTCTGCCTAGGGACATCTGGGCTTTATTCCTGGTCTAATGAATGGATTCTCTGTGAGATTGGTAGACCAGACACTCAATCTCTATGAGACTCATTTCATCCACTCCTAGGACAAGCGTAATCACATCTATTGATCCCTTTCTTCTTCACAAAAATAAAGGCTTGCACAGCATTTTTGTCAACACCGACTTCTTATTTAACCCTCACAGTCATTCTACAAAGGGTATGATTGGCTCTATTTTATGGAAGAGGAAACAGGCCCAGAAATGTGAAATGACTTGCCCAAGGTGTAGACCTATGTGGAATAAACAAGACTAGAACACAAATGATCCGATTTCCGATGCAGGGCTCTTTGTCTGACCCCACGACCATCTGTTGAACAAGAGAGAAACTCTGAGCACTGCTGCTAGGTTACAGTATATTGTGGTAAAGAGCATGAGTTTTGGAATCAGCCAGCTCAGTTTCACGTTCCAGCTTTGTGACTTTCTAGTAGTGTCACTTGGTCACGTGAACTTTAGCATCTTGTTTATAAAATGAGGAATCAAGATGACACCTTGGACACAAGCTTATTGTGGATTCAACGTCCAGGAGTGTTTGGTGCATCACACAGCAAGTGCTTAATGAATGGAAATTTCTTCCCCCAGTCAGCCATGGGAACGTGTTGCTGGAAAACCTGGTGGGAGTGATTAGGAGGGATGGCTCTGAAGTCAGATGACATGGGTTTGAATTCTGACTCTGCCATTTGGAAGATGAGTGACCTTAAGAGAATTGTTTAACTTTTCTAAGTTTTATTTTCCTCATCTGTAAAATGGGGTCAATACTTGTCTCCTATTATTGTTGTGAGAATTAAATGAGCTACTTGAAGAGTGCATGGCACACTGTGAGTGCAACAGAATTATTCTCCATTACTGCATTGTTGTATTGTGACTGTTTATTAATGGTCAGGAAGAAGAGTCAGGGCCTCATTAAAGTGAACAGTTCCAGAAAACTAGTACCCACATCCACATGCAGAGAAGCCAAAATTGTTGGTGTTATAATATGGGGTTGTTGGGACCTGAAGAGTGTTTTTCTCAGCTCCCAGACCTGGGGCTGCATTTGCATTTCAGCATCATGTCAGGCTCAGTGTCTTTCTTCTCTTCATCAGGCTTTGTAGCAAATAGTATCTCAGCACTGTCTGTAATGGCTGTTTGGGGTTCCTCCCAAATGAAATGGGAGGACCCATGAAAATGGGTTCTCATTTTCAATTCAGCCCATAAGTTCATTCACTCATTCCTTCCTTTCCTCTTCCATCCATTCATTTACCCATCTATATGTTTATCCTTCTATTCCACAAACATTTCTTGTACGTCTTCTTGGGTGCCAGGCCTTGTTTATAAAGTGCAGCAATGAATCAGATATGGCCATACCATTCTGGAGCCAACATTGTACTGGAGGATGTGAGGCTTGTGTATAAACCCTGTAGTACAAGGAAGGATGAGGTAAGGGTCACTATAGCATTCGTGTTAGTTGCTAAGTCGTGTCCAACTCTTTGTGACTCCATGGACTGTAAGAATGCCAGGCTCCTTTGTTCATGGAATTCTCCAAGAATACTGGAGTGGGTAGCCATTTTCTTCTCCAGGGAATCTTCTCAACCCAGAGATCAAATCCAGGTCTCCTGCACAGCAGGCAGATTCCTTACCAGGAGAGATGGTTAAAGTGTCAGGGAAGCAGCACACTGAGGGATGCTCTTCAGCGGTGTTGAGCAACTCCAAGAGCTTTTGGTTAAATGCCAGAGATCATTTCACAATTTATCTTTCTTTCTCTCTTCAAGATCGCAGAAATCCCTACCTCCTAGTCAATTTCTTAGTGACAACCTCTTCTCTTTTTTAAAAATAGCTGTTTATTTACTTACTGAGGTGTTACGGGTCTTTGCGGCTGTGCAGGCTTTTCTCCAGTTTGAGCAAGCAGCGGCTGCTCTCCAGTGGTCGTGTGCGGGCTGCTCGTTGCGGTGATTTCTCTTGTTGCAGAGCACAGACTCTGGGGTGCGAGAGCTTCAGCAGTTGTGGCTCCTGGACTCTAAAGCATAGGCTCAGTAGACGTGGCTCACGGGCTTAGTTGCTCGGAGGCATGTGGGAGCTTCCCGGATCAGGGATTGAACCTGTGTCTCCCACATGGGTGGACAGATTCTTTACCACTGAGCCACCAGAGAAGCCCTTTCTTTTTTTAATTTTCATTAAAGTATAGCTGATTTACAGTGCTGTGTTAGTTTCAGGTATACAGTAAAATATACATACATACATATGTATAACCAAATATAGTTAGTACAGTTATACATATATACATATTAGTCACTCAGTCATGTCTGACTCTTTGCAATCTCATGGACTGTAGCCTGTCAGGCTCCCCTGTCCATGGGATTCTCCAGGTGAGAATCCTGGAGTGGGTTGCCATTCCCTTCTCCATGGTATCTTCCTATTATATATATAAATTATTTTTTTACATTCTCTTCCATTATAGGTTATTATAAGATATTGAGTTTAGTTCCCTGTGCTATACAGTAGGTCTTTGTTAGTTATCTACTTCATATATAGTAGTGTGTATATGTTAATCCCAAACTCCTAATTTATCCCTCTCCCCTCTCCCCTTCAATAACCATAAATTCGTTTTCTATGCCTGTGAGTCTATTTCTGTTTTGTGCATAAATTTCTTTGTATCCTTTTTCTTAGATTCCACACATAAATAATATGATATGATATTTGTCTTTCTCTGTCTAGCTTGCTTCATTCAGTATGATAATTTCTAGGTCCATTCATGTTGCTGCAAACGGCATTATTTCATTCTTTTTTCTGGCTGAGTAGTATTCTGTTGTATATGCGTACCACATCTTCTTTATCCATTCATCTATCGATGGACACTTGGGTATAACAATCTCTCTTCTATCCTGGCAGAAAATGCTTCCTTGTTCAGGTCAAAGCTAACCATTGCAGTCAATCCATGGTGGGCCCAGGCTTTTCTTATCCAGTCTCAGTGAGAGAAAGAAAAACACTAGACCAGATCATGGGCTAGATACTCACATGTCTGAGCCTTGGCCAGAGGGGTGATGGGACCACTAAGTGAGATGGGGAATTCAGGAGCAGAGCGGGTTCGATGAATATGATGGGGGAAGAGACAGCAGAGTCATGAGTCTGTTGAAGTCCTGAGAGACATCCAGGTGAAGGTCTCCATGTAGAGTTGGATATTTGGGTCTGAAGCTCAAGGGAACTACTGATTTGCAAGTCATGATACGGGTACAGATATAATAGAAGCCGTGTGAGCAGGTCCATAACCCAAGAAGAGGCTCCATAGTGAGAAGAGAAGGAAATCCATGACGAATCCCCCAGGAACATGAGAACTGAAAGAGAAGGCAAAGGCAAAGCATCCAGAGAAAGCTACCAGCATGGGTGAATGCAACCGGCGAGAGAAAAACCCAAGATGGATGAATGCTGGTTCAGATGACAAAGAAGAGGATTCAAAGAAGAATGTGGTCAGCCTTGTCAAATGCTTCAGGTAGATCAACTAAGGTTAAGAACTAAAAGTTCATTGGATTTGACAAATAGGCAGTAACTTCAGAGGTGGAGTGACAGAAGAAAGAGGTTTCGAAATGTGCACTATTTCAAGAAGATAATGATAGGATGCAAGCATAGAGGGATTCGCTTTGGAAATACGCTTCCCTTCCTAAGTCACAATGAGAGAGGACATTATAATAGGAGAAAATACAGTTAATTTTGGAAGTGACTGGAAGGAATCTGGGGGAATTTATATGTGGCGGTCTTCACTTTGGGAAGTAAGAGATGCTTGGGATAGTGTGAGAATGGGTGTACGACAGGACTTGAGAGGTTGGTGGTTTGGATGAAGTTTGTGAAGAATGGGAGAGGGGAAGGGATAAACATTGAGATCAGATGGGTGATTTTCCAAGGTCAGCATTTTAGAGGCAGATGTTGCTCTTTGTTGTTTAGTCACTAAGTCATGTCTGACTCTTTTGCGATCCCATGGACTGTAGTCTGCCAGGCTCCTCTGTCCATGGGATTTCCCAGGCAAGAATAATGGCGTAGGTTGTCATTTCCTTCTCCAGGGGATCTTCCTGATCCAGGGATCCAACCCACATCTCCTGCATTGGCAGGCAGGTTCTTTACTGCTGAGCCACCAGGGAAACCCAGAGGTAGATGTTGGCAAGTCATAAATGTAATCTCCTGGAATGGAAGAGAAGGGTATAGAAATAGGTAAAACAAGACTTTGGAAGATGAGGTGCTTTATGTATCTTGAGGGCATCTGAAATGGTGGCAAGGATGGGGGTGGAGAGTAAGGCTGTGAACCAATGCCAACAGACACCAACTCTGCATAGTGAGGGTCTGCTTCATGCCAGGCACTGGACACCGTCATGCCCAATAGGCACAGGTGATAAATTTGAATATAGTCAGTGAGTGAGAGAGGTGGGTATAGGAGACATATAGCATAGGGCATAGTCTATGCATTGGTATCACTGTGACTTGTGGAGACACATGTCTTTGAACCACATGGGAATGGAAATTCTGATAAATATCTGTGGGGGATGAGGAGAATACTAACCACCTGGGTTGTGAGGGCTGTGTGTTTTAAGGGCATGGTGGTAACAATTGTGGACAGATGAACAGCTGCCCCTGGAGAAGGCTGCAGAGAAGCAGATCATTAGGGACACCACGTGCCTAGCCATGTGTTAACTGCTTTAGTAACAACTGCGTTTGGCCCTGCTCTGAGGGTCCCTGGAACCTTTTTGAGCGCCCATCTGTGCTGCCAGACCTCGATGGGTTTACTGTTTCTCTCTGCCCTGTTGGCTAAGCCCTGCTCACACAGGGATAATGAAGGTCTCATTTGCCTCCAACAATATGGTGCCTTTCTGCATAATTTACATGTTTTCTTCAAGGCTCAGACACTAAGTAATGAAGTAACAAATTCTGGTGCAGGGTCTTGCTACTGATACATGGAAACCCAGACTTTGTTTCTTTATTCTTCTGTGGCGCCTCCCCAGCACAAGCCTGGGAAGATGTATCTCAGTCCCGGTCTTGGCAGGAACATGTCAAAGAGAGAACTTGGACTTCTCAGGATGACTGGCTGCGTCTAAGTGCTAGCTTTATGTCGCTGTCACCTCTTGAAATTCAGTAGCAGTTGGTTGATTTATAAATACTTCTCTGAGATGAGATTTTGTTTCTAATTTGTAATAACATTAATGACCACTTATTGAGCACTTATAGGGGTCAGCCACTGTGCTAAGGATTTCTGTGAAGCATTTTTTAAAACTCTGCACAGCAGCAGATAAAATAGGTGCTTTTTTCACTCTTCTTTTTCAAGGAGGTAACTGAGGCTGAGGGAAAATCAGTTATCCATGGACACAGCTCCTGATGGAGACAGGATCACACCCAGAGCTTGTGCTCTTGGTCACCACCACACCTCTTCCTTAGACCCTCTAGCCCCTCGTCATTTGCCATCAGTATATTCAGAGTGTTTCAGGTCTCGCATTTATTCATTTGGCCATCTTTCATGACCTGTTCTAGAGGTCATGGGAAGTCATGACCTCAAGGAGTTGAGCATTGCTCAAGTGTAAACTAAGGCAAGAGGACTTCCCTGGTGGCTCAGTGGTAAAGAATCTGCTTGCAGGGCAGGAGACTCAGGTTCATTCCCTGGGTTGGGAAGATGCCCTGGAGGCAGGCACGGCAACCCACTCCAGTATTCTTGCCTGGAGAATCCCCATGGACAGAGGAGCCTGGTGGGCCACAATCCATAGGGCTGCAAAGAGTCAGACATGCCTGGAGTGACTGAGCGTGTATACACACAAACTAAGGCAAATAGCAGGGGGTCTCTGATACTCAGGGTGAGGACAGGAGCCACTTCATAGAGGGCCGTGTGGCCACATTCAAGAGTTTGGGCTCACAGGTAATGGGAAGACATTTGAGGAATTCGGGTAGTGGAGTGAACATTATGCAAACAAATACTCATCACTCACCTCCTGCATGTCAGATATTAAGGAGGGCGATGGTGTAGGACATAGGGTGAGGCACATCAGGTGCTTAGAATTTAACTCAGAGTAAGTGCTTCCTTAAATTTTGTGCCCTAGGTGCCTGGCTGTCTCACCCTAGTCCGGGCCTTGGAGGGAGGTACCAGGGACTGAAGGATGAACACAACTTGGATCTGCACCCTTAAAATGTGATGAGCTATGGGGAGGAGAGAGGACTGGACAAAGTTCCAACTAACCACCCACATAGGGCATTGCATGAGTGTCTAGACCACATACCCCTACACTGCAAATGTAGGAGTATTTTAGCCATCAGCGTTCCTGTTGCAGACGAGTCCTGATTACATCCATGTCCTTCTGTCACGCTCTCAATCACTGTCACCAGTTTGCATTCCTAAAAGCTTTTTGCAAGTCTCCTCAAATAAGTGGTGGGTGTTGACTACTTCCACTGACTTTTTCCTGTTGTCTGGATACCAACCTCCTGTACACTAGGCCTAGAGGGTGGTTCTAGAAATTCCTACAATATAGATTCATCTTGGAGACTTCCCTGGTGGTCCAGTGGCTGAGACTCTGTGCTCCCAACGCAGGGGACCTAGATTCAATCCCTGGTCAGGGAACTGGATCCCACATGCCTCAATTAAGGGTTCACATGCTGTGACTGATGATCCTGCATGCTGCAACAAAGATTGACGATTCCACGTGCTGCAGCTGAGACCCAGTGCAGCCAAATAAATGAGTATTAGATATAGGTTCATCTTGTATCACCAAGATCCAGGATTCAAAGTCAAGCTAGATAACTGTTCAGCTGAGTGGGGTGAAAGTAGGATGGTGGAGCAGCCCCTATATTTTTCTAAGTTTTAGAATCCAAGACTGGGGACCCTTCAGATCTCCCCATTCTTTTCACTTGGACTCTATGAGTTCAAAATCTAGTCCATTGCTCTTTCACAGTTCAATTCACACACAGTTCAGTTGCTTAGTCATGCCTGACTCTTTGCGACCTCATGAACCGCAGCATGCCAGGCCTCCCTGTCTATCACCACCTGCAGGAGTTTACCCAAACTCATGTCCATTGAGTCGGTGATGCCATCCAACCATCTTACCCTCTGTTGTCCCCTTCTCCTTCTGCCTTCAATCTTTTCCAGCATCAGGGTCTTTTCCAATAAGTCAGCTCTTCACAACAGTACTGGAGTTTCAGCTTCAACATCAGTCCTTCCAATGAACACACAGGACTGATCTCCTTTAGGATGGACTGGTTGGATCTCCTTGCAGTCCAAGGGACTCTCAAGAGTCTTCTCCAACACCACAGTTCAAAAGCATCAATTCTTCAGCTCTCAGCTTTCTTTACAGTCCAACTTTCACATCCATACATGACTACTGGAAAACCATAGCCTTAACTAGACGAACCTTTGCTGACAAAGTAATCTCTGCTTTTTAATATGCTGTCTAGGTTGGTCATAACTTTCCTTCCAAGGAGTAAACATCTTTTAATTTCATGGCTGCAATCACCATCTGCAGTGATTTTGGAGCCCAAAAATATAAAGTCAGCCACTGTTTCCCCATCTATTTGCCATGAAGTGACGGGACCAGATGCCATGATCTTCGTTTTCTGAATGTTGAGCTTTAAGCCAACTTTTTCACTCTCCACTTTCACTTTCATCAAGAGGCTCTTTAGTTCTTCTTCACTTTCTGCCATAAGGGTGGTGTCATCTGCTCTTTAGGAATTATAAACAAGTTTATCCTAAATAAAGAGAAGCTGTCACTCCAGGTCACCTCTGCCTCCACGTCTTCAATTCCAGTAATTCCTAATGGTTTGGCCTTATATTATTACTATGGTTGTCGTTCAGTTGCTAAGTTGTGTCTGACTCTTTGCAACCCCATGAACTGCAACAAACCTGGCTTCCCTGTCCTTCACCATCTCCCGGAGTTTTCGCAGACTCATGTCCGTTGAGTTGATGATGTCATCCAAACATCTCATCCTTTGTCATCCCCTTCTCCTCTTGCCTTCAATCTTTCCCAGCATCAGGTTTTGTTTTGTTTTGTTTTTTTCCCAATGAGTCAGCTCTTTGCATCAGTTGACCAAGTATTGGAGCTTGAGCATCTGTCCTTCCAATGAATATTCAGGTTAGATTTCTTTTAGGATTCACAGGTTTGAACTCTTCAAGGGACTCACAAGAATCTTCTTCAGCACCACAGTTTGAAAGCATCAGTTATTCGGAGTGTGGATTAAATGGCCAAAGAGAAAAACTGCATTAAGTTCCTAGAGGGGAGGGGACACTGTTGGCACAAAACAGGAGTCGCTGTGGAGTAGAATGTGAAATACAGTCCTTGCAGACTCTATACTCTAAGGCTGACCCAGAGAGACAGAGACCTTCTGGCACTATTTGCCTGAGAAAGTTCAGTGTGGACACAAGAGGGTGCTCACCTATGCTAAGACGACAGATCCACGAAGGCTGGGGTTCTCTTGGGGAGGGAGTCGGCTTTCAGTTTTACTGTCAACTGGATGATGGGAAGCAGCACAGTTCAGTGGAAAGGTCTCTGGGACTTCCCTGGTGGTCCAGTGGTTAAGACTCTATGCCCAATGCAGGGGTCACGGGTTCAATTCCTGGTTGGGGAAATAAGATCCCACATGGCCCCTGGTACAGCCTAAAAAAAAGGGGGGAGCCCTGGTTTGGGAGATAAGAAGCTTAGTTCAAGTCTAGCTCTCCTCCCATCCCAGGGCAAGTAACTTGGCTGCCCTGGATTTTTCTTCACTTCAGAATGACTAGATGATCACTCATATTGCTTCCAGCTCATAGATTTCCCATTCTATGAATGCCCAGGAAAAAAAGGAAAACATCACCCCATCTGGCTCCCACCTTCCAGAGAATGACTTGTGGAGCTGTCGCTCTTTGGGGACAGATGGTAGGCAGGTGTCTGTTTCCATATTTGGTGTGATGTAAGGAGGAAGCAAAGAAAATAATGATGTCTGAGCCAACTTACCCGAGAAGGCTGGCTCCTCACCCAGCCGCCCTGACCAGCTGTTTACTCTGCATGGTTTGTCCTGGGGCCCCTCAGCGTCTGGTACCTGACCCACCCTCCCCAATCAAACTGGCTAGTTCCAAAATTATTCCCCAGGGAACCCTACCTGTTTAAGGACTCTCTCTCTCTCTCTTTTTTTTTTTGATGCTTTCAACTGTTGCTCTCACGGTCCTCAGTCCTAGAGGTCTTCATTGAAGCCACCAAGCATGTAACACTTCAAAAGAAATGTTGCCACAAGATATTTAACACTGCAAATCCTCTCTCTGGGCACAGCTTCTGTCTTTCCACTGCACTCCGAGTCTGCAGTGCCCAGTAATAAAAAGAGCAGGGGCTTTGGAGCACAGTACGTATATGGGGCCCTGGGCAGAGCCTCTGTTTTCTTCTCAGTATGGAGTGGGTAATAGCACACACCTGGATGAGCGTGGATGAGAGAATGAAAGAGAGGATGGTTGAGAAACACCCAGGGTCTCAGAAAGAACATGTGAGTTCCTTCCTTTTCCCCTTGTGGTGGCCACTTAGTTGAGCCCTCGAAATTATTCCACTCTAGATGATGTTAGTCATGAGAATTCTTACCTTCTGCTGTCTCTGGTTTAAGCATGGGTAAGTGACCTAATTCTGGCTGATGCATGAGGGGAAGTCTGTTGGGAAGGCCTGTGGGAAAGGTTTCCTTTCTCCGAATGAGAGACCTAAGGAGACAGTCCCTGTTTTCCTCTGGATAAGGTACTCTTTGAAGGTGACCTCTGTAATTCCTGCAGCTGGAGGATGAAGCCAATATACATCATGAAGGGCAGCACCCCTGGGTTGTAAGAGAGCCCTCTCAGCTCTCCTCTGGTGATACCCTACCCCTGGACTTCTGGTCACGTGGTGGGTTAACTCACATATTTCCTCACCATTTAAGCTAATTTGATTTAGGGTGTTCTGTTCCTCTCAGCTGAGGGCATCCAAATTGCTAAACCTCTCATCATGGGCCCCTCCTCTTAATTATCAATTCTTCAAGTTCCCATGGCCCATTTCAATTTCCTACCATTCCCCTTGTGCCATAGCCCAGCTGGGCTCCTGAGCCAGCTTTTCCAAGAGTAGTACCCTTCCTGCCCACCCTTATGAATTGACATGTGTCTATTTCTGCCTAAACAAGCCCTGGTGTTGTTTTTTTGCCCCTAATCTCTAAGGCTGCAAAGTGTTGCTGGAAAGATATATTAATGTCCAGCAGCCGTTTTCTAGGTCCGTGCTTGCTTTCTTTCTGGGGCCTTGGCTTCCAGTCAATCTAAGTGCCCAGGGATTGAACCAGGGTTTTCCTGCATGACAGGCAGATTCTTTACTATTTGAGCCACCAAGGAAGCCCCTTGCTATTTCCACCTCTGTGCAATTGCTCACCGTGTTCCTCCCAGATGATATACCCTCTCTCTCTCTCCTAGAGCAAGCTTTCCCATCCTTCCAGGCCAATCCCAAATCCTTACAGTGAGATGCAAATGCAACCTCCTCAGAACCCCTGTGATGTTTTATCTCTCTTCAAATCCAGGTCAATGTCCTAATATAGATTTTCGTCTATTTCCTTTATATTCCCTAGTAGGCCCTGGTCTCCTTGGACAAGCTTTGCTTCATATGAAGAGCCACACAAATCTAAATTAATAAAGAAACAAAGAATAAAGATTAAAGGTTCAGGTTTTAAATCAGCCAGACTCTAGTTTGAAGATGAGCTGTGCCACTTAATAAGTAAGGGAAATAAGGAAAATTGTTAAACTCTGTGCCACACTGTTTATCTGAAGTTGGGCCAAATAATACCTACCTAAGGCAACCAGAGATCAAATTGCCAACATCCGCTGGATCATGGAAAAAGCAAGAGAGTTTCAGAAAAGCATCTATTTCTGCTTTATTGACTATGCCAAAGCCTTTGACTGTGTGGATCACAATAAACTGTGGAAAATTCTGAAAGAGATGGGACTACCAGACCACCTGATCTACCTCTTGAGAAATTTGTATGCAGGTCAGGAAGCAACAGTTAGAACTGGACATGGAACAACAGACTGGTTCCAAATAGGAAAAGGAGTACGTCAAGGCTGTATATTGTCACCCTGTTTATTTAACTTATATGCAGAGTACATCATGAGAAACGCTGGACTGGAAGAAACACAAGCTGGAATCAAGATTGCCAGGAGAAATCTCAATAACCTCAGATATGCAGATGACACCACCCTTATGGCAGAAAGTGAAGAGGAACTCAAAAGCCTCTTGATGAAAGTGAAAGTGGAGAGTGAAAAAGTTGGCTTAAAGCTCAACATTCAGAAAACGAAGATCATGGCATCCAGTCCCACCACTTCAAGGCAAATAGATGGGGAAACAGTGGAAACAGTGTCAGACTTTAATTTTCTGGGCCCCAAAATCACTACAGATGGTGACTGCAGCCATGAAATTAAAAGACGCTTACTCCTTGGAAGGCAAGTTATGACCAACCTAGATAGCATATTCAAAAGCAGAGACATTACTTTGCCAACAAAGGTCCGTCTAGTCAAGGCTATGGTTTTTCCTGTGGTCATGTATGGATGTGAGAGTTGGACTGTGAAGAAGGCTGAGCGCCAAAGAATTGATGCTTTTGAACTGTGGTGTTGGAGAAGACTCTTGAGAGTCCCTTGGACTGCAAGGAGATCCAACCAGTCCATTCTGAAGGAGATCAGCCCTGGGATTTCTTTGGAAGGAATGATGCTCAAGCTGAAACTCCAGTACTTTGGCCACCTCATGCAAAGAGTTGACTCATTGGAAAAGACTCTGCTGCTGGGAGGGATTGGGGGCAAGAGGAGAAGGGGACAACAGAGGACAAGATGGCTGGATGGCATCACTGACTCGATGGACATGAGTCTGAGTGAACTCTGGGAGTTGGTGATGGACAGGGAGGCCTGGTGTGCTGTGATTCATGAGGTCGCAAAGAGTCAGACACTACTGAGCGACTGATCTGATGTGATCTGAAGGCAATTAAGGACAATAATACCTACCTAAGACAATTAATCATTTTTGGATTACTAGCATGAGATATGGAGAAGGCAATGGCACCCCACTCCAGTACTCTTGCCTGGAAAATCCTATGGACGGAGGAGCCTGGTAGGGTTCAGTCCATGGGGTCGCTGAGAGTCATACACGATTGAACGACTTCACTTTCACTTTTCACTTTCATGCATTGGAGAAGGAAATGGCAACCCACTCCAGCGTTCTTGCCTGGAGAATCCCAGGGACAGGGGAGTCTGGTGGGCTGCCGTCTGTGGGGTCACACAGAGTCGGACACGACTAAAGCGACTTAGCAGAAGCAGCAGCAGCAGCCAGTATTCAGAATTCCAGAATTCCACGAACAGAGGAGGCTGACAGGCTACAGTCCATAGGGTCACAAAGAATCAGACAAGACTGAAGCGACTTAGCACACACATGCAATCTATAATTTTAAAAAATGAAATTCATACTGGCAACATTCAAATAAAAATAAAATGCTTCTGGACTTCCCTGGTGGTCCAGTGGTTAAGAATCTGCCTACCAATGCAGGGGACACGGGTTTGATTTCCTGTTTTGGGAAGATTCAACATGCTTTGAGGCCTCTAATCCTTGTGTGCTACAACTACTGAGCCCAAGCTTTAGAGCCTCTGCTCTGCAACAAGAGAAGTCACCGCAACTGGGGAGTAGCCCCTGCTCTCTGCAACTAGAGAAAGCCCACGCACAGCAATGAAGACCCAGCACAGTCATAAATAAAATTCAGTAAAATAAATAAATTAAATGCTTCTATCCCCTTTGCCCATCACATGGAGGTTGACATAAACTCAGTATTCAATTCACATGTTCTGCTGGCCAACTCTGTGCTGCATGAAATGATGTATAGATCAATTGAATATCAGTTCAGTCACTCAGTCGTATCTGACTCTTTGTGACCCCATGGACTGCAGCACGCCAGTCTTCCTGGTCCATCACCAACTCCCAGAGCCTACTCAAACTCAGGTCCATCACGTCAGTGATACCATCCAACCATCTCATCCTCTGCCCTCCCCTTCTCCCACCTTCAATCTTTCCCAGCATCAGAGTCTTTTCCAATAAGTTGGTTCTTCACATCAGGTGGCCAGAGTATTGGAATTTCAGCTTCAGCATCAGTCCTTCCAATGAATATTCAGGACTGATGTCCTTTAGGATGAACTGGTTGGATCTCCTTGCAGTCCAAGGGACTCCCAAGAGTCTTCTCCAACACCACAGTTCAAAAGCATCAATTCTTCGGTGCTCAGCTTTCTTTATAGTCCAACGCTCACATCCATACATGACTACTGGAAAAACCATAGCTTTGATTAGATGGACCTTTGTTGGTAAAGTAATATCTCTGCTTTTTAAGATGCTGTCTAACTTTTCTTCCAAGGAGCAAGCGTTTTTTAATTTCATGGCTGCAGTCACCATCTGCAGTGATTTTGGAGCCCCAGAAATGGTCTGACACTGTTCCCAATGTTTCCCCATCTATTTGCCATGAAGTTATGGGACCAGGTGCCATGGTCTTAGTTTACTGAATGTTGAGCTTTAAGCCAACTTTTTCACTCTCCTTTTTCACTTTCATCAACTGAATATGGAACTAGTCTTTTGCCCTAAGATTCCTCATCATGATTCTTTGAACATGAGGCCGCTCATAGATAGTAAATGCTTCCACATGGTGGATTGCCTCGCTCAGATGTTTACATCTTCTTTCCAACAGATAAAAGCAGAAGGGACATTTTAAGAATCCTTCCTGTTACTATACTTAAGTGGTTCTTAAACTTTTGTAGGAATAGTAATGAATTAAGGTTTCTATATGGGCAGATTCCAAACCTCACCCTGAGAGAGTCTGCTTGGTAGGCATAGGTGTGCCCCAGGACCCTGCATGTTTAACAAGCATCCAATCTGATCATGATTTAGATGAGAAACACTGAATGCTGGGTAGAAACTGTGGCAGGGAACTGGATTCTCAAAGGAGAGGGCACACCATGACATTGAAGCAGGCATGACTAATAACCCAGGCCATTCACTGGATCTCAGTAGATGGACTCAATAGTCTTACAAGTAAGGTGGGAACCAGGTATCTTATGTCAAAAGAAGCATTCCTGTGGTGTGGAAGATTCCAAAGGGAAAGAGTCAAAAATAATAAAACCTTTGGCCCCAGTCTCAGGATAAACTAAATCTCTAGTTCTATTCTGAAGACCAGAATGGTCTATGGACTACCTAGAGGTGAAATGGGTAGGTGAGCTTGGTGGGAAAGAAGGTGATCTCAACCACCAAGGTCTGGAAACTTAACAGTTTTCTATGTCAAATAAGAGTTATTTGTTCATTTCCTTTTTGACCTCCCTTATTATTTTGTATAGTTCCTGTTGAAAATGTCAGCCTCGTTTGGGAGAATAGCCTTAGGTGATGTCAGTTCCCCGAGAGGTGGGAATTGAGTAACCACCACTATTCCTTTTATCCAGTGCCTTTATACACACTGGGGCTTCCCTGATAGCTCTGCTGGTAAAGAATCCGCCTGCAATGCAGGACACCCCGGTTCGACTCCGGGGTCGGGAAGATCCAGTGGAGAAGGGATAGACTACCCACTCCAGTATTCTTGGGATTCCCCTGTGGCTCAGCTGATAAAGAATCTGCTTGCAATGAGGGAGACCTGGGTTCGATCCCTGGGTTTGGAAGATCCCCTGGAGAAGGGAAAGGCTACCCATTGTAGTATTCTGGCCTGGAGAGTTTCATGGATTATATAACAGTCCATGAGGTCACAAACAGTCCAACAGGACTGAGCAACTTTCACTTTCACTTTATACACATTACCTCCAATTTTCACAAACATTTGATAAAATAGATGTTAACAGTCAATGTTTTATTCTGGATGAGGAGTGAAAGTATCAGAGAGGTTAAGCAATTTGCCTGGGACCACACAGCAAAGGAGATGAAACTCAACATGCACAGGGTGAGCGCTTCTTACAGAAGTTCTCCTGATGCCTCCTCATGCTTGCTCCCTGGACAGCGTCATCCTTCAGTGTCCAGGAACACCTCTCCTAGGACCCACCATTCCAGCCTTGCCAGGCACCTGGCAGAGAAAGTGATTTCTGAAGCAGAGGAAAACCCAGGAAGATTGCTCAGTTCCTGGGCGGGCTGCTTCCCAGCTGGGGATGACAGTTAATCTTGAAAATCAATTCTGTGCCTGCTCTCTCTCTGCAGACACTCCCCAGGGTAGGCCACGGCTCCTCTCACTGCTGTTAAACAGCACAAGACGTGGTTGCCAGCATGAGGAGGTCAGGGGCAACTGTGTGCTGGGCCTCGGGACGTGCACAGAGCACTCGCTGCGGGGCTCGTAGGTGGCGCCTTCAGATGCGGTGGCAGGCAGGGGATGGGCAGACAAGAAGTGATCCCGGCCCTTCCACCTGTGCACGAGCAGAATTGGCTCCCTCGGTCAACCTCACTCTCTCACAGCCCAGGCACTGACTCTTTTGGCTTTGTGACAAAGCTGTCCTTCTTCAGATGCTTTCTGGACTGTGGTCCTTCGACTTCCGAGACTTCTCCAAAAATGGACAAGGCTGACCCATGGGTGATGGCCCACCAGGGATCTGGGGTCCTCTGAGTATGTGGCCCCATGGCTTCTGATGTCTCACCGTCATGTCTTCTCAAGACCACAGTCGTACTACACTGGTCCAGGATGAGTGGCCTGCACTAACCAGATCATGCTAGAATCTTCTGCTAAGCTCCAAAAGGCAGGCAGGATATATCACTTTTTGAAAGAATTGGTTTTTTACCACCTGAGGCCCAGGAGCGGGGTTGTATGAGGGCTATTTCCCTAAATGGCAGAGTGGGCACTGCCAAAATGTCTTCATGTGTGGGTTGGGCAGCAGGGAGGGGCCGATAGAGCCCTGGTGCCATGCCTCCCTAAGGTGGTGGTGAGAAGGATGGTTTCTTTAAGCCTGAGTTATCTGGGGATCTCACCCACTCTAGAGGAAAAAACCACACAGTCCCTCCTTTCTAAGAATCCAGAACGGTTGAGGGAGTGGGGCAGTGTGCTCAGGTCTAGATAATTTGAATTGAGGTGACGTTTCTGGAGAGAGGCTACATGCGGTGGAATCCCCATTCTGCCAATTCATAAATGTGAGATCTTGGGCAACTCGCCTGATTTCCCTGAGCCTCGGTTTTCTCATCTGGAAAGTGGGTAATGATTCATGAATTCAAAAAGTTTGTACTAAGCACTGAGCAAGTACTCTTCTAGATATGAGGGGTACGGTGGTAAATGAGATAGATGAGGTCTTAGGGGCCTCAGGTCATTAGGGACTGATGATAACTCTGGGGACCAATGCAACAGTGAAGGAAACAGATGGCTAGTAAAGAAGATGTGGTACATGTATACAGCAGAGAATTCAGTTTAGTTCAGTTGCTCAGTCGTGTCCGACTCTTTGTGACCCCATGAATCACAGCATGCCAGGCCTCCCTGTCCATCACCAACTCCCAGAGTTCACACAGACTCACGTCCATCAAGTCAGTGATGCCATCCAGCCATCTCATCCTCTGTCATTCCCTTCTCCTCCTGCCCCCAATCCCTCCCAGCATCAGAGTCTTTTCCAATGAGTCAACTCTTCTCATGAGGTGGCCAAAGTACTGGAGTTTCAGCTTTAGCATCAGTTCTTCCAAGGAAAACCCAGGACTGATCTCCTTCAGAATGGACTGGTTTGATCTCCTTGCAGTCCAAGGGACTCTCAAGAGTCTTCTCCAATACCACAATTCAAAAGCATCAATTCTTCTGTGCTCAGCTTTCTTCACAGTCCAACTCTCACATCCATACATGACCACTGGAAAAACCATAGCCTTGACTGGACAGACCTTTGTTGGCAAAGTAATGTCTCTGCTTTTGAATATGCTATCTAGGTTGGTCATAATTTTCCTTCCAAGGAGTAAACATCTTTTAATTTCATGGCTGCAGTCACCATCTGCAGTGATTTTGGAGCCCAAAAAAATAAAGTCTGACACTGTTTCCCCATCTATTTGCCATGAAGTGATGGGACCAGATGCCGTGATCTTCGTTTTCTGAATGTTGGGCTTTAAGCCAACTTTTTCACTCTCCTCTTTCACTTTCATCAAGAGGCTTTTTAGTTCCTCTTCACTTTCTGCCACAAGAATGGTGTCATCTGCATATCTGAGGTTATTGATATTTCTCCCGGCAATCTTGATTCCAGCCTGTGCTTCTTCCAGCCCAGCGTTTCTCATGATGTACTCTGCATATAAGTTAAATAAGCAGGGTGACAATATACAGCCTTGACATACTCCTTTTCCTATTTGGAACCAGTCTGTTGTTGCATGTCCAGTTCTAACTGTTGCTTCCTGACCTGCATGTAGGTTTCTCAAGAGGCAGGTCAGGTGGTCTGGTATTCCCATCTCTTCCAGAATTTTCCACAGTTTATTGTGATTCACACAAAGTCTTTGGCATAGTCAATAAGGCAGAAATAGATGTTTTTCTGGAACTCTCTTGCTTTTTCCATGATCCAGCGGATGTTGGCAATTTGATCTCTGGTTCCTCTGCCTTTTTAAAAACCAGCTTGAACATCTGGAAGTTCACGGTTCATGTATTGCTGAAGCCTGGCTTGGAGAATTTTAAGCATCACTTTGCTAGCGTGTGAGATGAGTGCAATTGTGTGGTAGTTTGAGCATTCTTTGGCATTGCCTTTCTTTGGGATTGGAATGAAAATTGACCTTTTCCAGTCCTGTGGCCACTGCTGAGTTTTCCAAATTTGCTGGCATATTGAGTGCATTGCTGCTGCTGCTGCTGCTGCTGCTGCTAAGTCGCTTCAGTCGTGTCAGACTCTGTGCAACCCCATAGACAGCAGCCCACCAGACTCCACCGTCCCTGGGATTCTCCAGGTAAGAACACTGGAGTGGGTTGCATTTCCTTCTCCAGTGCATGAAAGTGAAAAGTGAAAGTGAAGTCACTCAGTCGTGTCCGACTCTTAGCGACTCCATGGACTGCAGCCTACCAGACTCCTCCGTCCATGGGATTTTCCAGGCAAGAGTACTGGAGTGGGGTGCCATTGCCTTCTCCGATTGAGTGCATTACTCATTTATGGCTGAGTAATAGCTGAGTATTGAGTGCATTACTCAGCCATTAAAAGGAACAAAATTGTGTCATTTGCAGAGATGTGGATAGACCTAGAGCCTGTCATACAGAGTGAAGTCAGAAAGAGAAAAACTAATATCATATATTAACACATATAGGTGGAATCTAGAAAAATGGTACAGATGAACCTATTTGCAAAGCAGAAATAGAGACATAGATGTAGAGAACAAGTGTATGGACACCAAGTGGGGAAAGATGGGGGTGGGATGAACTGGGAGGTTAGAATGGACATATATACACTGCTATGTATAAAATAGATAACTAATGAGAACCTACTATATGGCCCAGGGAACTCTACTCAGTGCCTGTGGTGACTTAAATGGGAAGGAAATCTGAAAAATAGGGGGTGTATGTATACATACAGCTGATTCACTTCACTGTATAGCAGAAAATAACACAACACTGTAAAGCAACTATACTCCAGTAACATTTTTGTAAAAAGAATTATACAAGAAAAGTTTATGTAGTTTTGAGTATCATAAAGGAAAAAAACAGTGTAATATGATGACTAAGGGGGATACTTTAGATTGGGGTGACTTAGGGATGACCTGTCTGAAAAGGTGACATCTGAATGAGATCTGAATGACAAGAATGAACAGCTATGCCAGCACCTGAAGTTGGGCGGTGAGAAGGTAGAAGAACTTCAGGTGGATGGGACAGTCTGGGCAAAGGCTCAGAAGTAGGTACCTGTTTGATCAACTCAGGGAGATAGAGGTCTGAAAGGTGCCCAGTGTAGCTGAGAGAAACAAGAAATGGGGAAAGTGGTAAAGGAGGTCAGAGAATAAGCAGGGGCCAAATCATACGGGGATCCCACGGGCTGCGGTAAGGAACGTATATCTCATTACCGCATGATGGAAAACTAGAGGGTTTTAAGCAGATGAATGGCATGGCCTCTCTGGCAGTGGCAACATCCCTCTGGCAACTGGTGGAGAATAAATTGGTGAGGCGGGGGCAAGAGTAGAAGTAGGGAGATCAGCTTGTGCTGTTGCAGGAGTCTGGGTAATCAGTTACACTGATTTAGATTATGGTGGAGATAAAGAGAAGATGTCAGAGTCAGATGATTTTGTGGGTAGTGCTGGTAGAATTTAAGGATTAGCTGAGAGAAAGCAGGAAAGAGGAAATCCAGGATGGCATCTGGTTTTCGGAGCTGCCTCATAGTCATCTGATGAGGACTGACCTAGATAACAGATGACTAGTACTTAGCACAGTGCCAGGAGCTTAGTAAAGTGTTCATGCCTTCTCATCATCTTCATTATTCCTGGTCTTGGCTCTGGGACTGATGCTCAGCTGAACTCGGGGTCAGTGCCTCTCTGGTCCTCAGGTTCTGTATCTGTACAGTAGATGGCCAAATGTTCATTAATCCACTTCACAGATATTTATTGGACTTCTGTGATGCACCAGGATTCATGCTGAGTACCAGTGATACAGGGTGAAGAAGACCAAACAGTATCTGTCTTGTAGAACTTACAATAGAGTGGTGAAGGCACTATGAACAGGAGTTGATAGTCCTTGGGAAGGTCAGGAAGGAGCTGATGGTAGCCAGGCCTTGTCCAGTTATGTGTCCAGGGAAGTCTTTCTGGAGCTCTCTCAAAGCTTTGTAGTCACTGATTTGAGTGTCATCCTGTGGGCTTTTCTTGCCTTAATAAAGAATGAGGTTGAAACTTGTCTTTGCTCTGGAGACTTCAGTGTCTAAGAAATCTGTGGTTTCCTTGGTCCACCGGGTCTTCTTTCTTGCAGCCAAGAAATTGGAATAAGACTTGAATTCCCTTCCTCCCATCATTCAAGTACTGCTTTCTAAACCTTTCAGCTACAGAAATTGCCTCCAATGAGTTCCTATGGTTTCCTCTATTTTTTCCTTTGCATTTAGACTGATCTGTTTGGAGCCATGTTCCTTCTCAAACCGTCTTCTGTCCTGACCACCTTATTGTTCTGTTCTATGGAGAATCTATTCAGGACATATCCCACAGTCCCTTGTGGTTCTCAGCACCCACCCCCTTCTTTGGGAGCCTTGGTGCAAAGGAGGGTCTGATGATCTGGTACTTGGTAGGCACAGGTGTTTCCATCCTACCAATCTGATGACCAAGCTGAATCTTGAGAAAGTGTTTCCCATTCCTGAGTAAAAATTGGCCAGTGGGTGGCCAAAGAACAGAGTTCAGTCATGACTCCTTTCAGAGCCTTGGTTTCTTGAATTGTGAAATTATTGAGTTGGACTGAAGGAGCTTTTCAGCTTTTTTTTTTTAAGCTTTCAATTTTGACATAATTGTGGTCACATACAGTTGCAAGAAATAATACAGAAAGATTCTGTGTACTTTTTATCTAATTTCCTCCAATAATAAAACCTATTGAACTATAGTAGAATATTATAACAAGGATATTCACATTAGTGTAGTCAAGATGTGAAATATTTCCATCACCACATGAATCTCTCACGTTGCCCTATTATAGAGATGCACACATCTTTCTCAATCAGCCCTGACTCCTAGAAAGCACTAATCTGTTTTCTGTTTCTATAATTTTGTCATTTCAGGAATATTATGTAAGTGAAATCATACAATATATAACCCTTTAAGTTGGCTTTTCCATAATTTAGCATAATTGTCTGGAGATTTATCCAGACTGTAGCATGTATTGACAGTTTTTTAAAAAAGTTATTTCTGAACAATATTCTGTGGTATGAATATACTACAATTTACTTAATCATTCACCCATTGAAGGACATCTAGGTCATTTCTGGCTTTGGGCTATTATGAATAAAGCTGCTTTAAACATTCGCGAGTGATGGTATGGGGAGAGAGGTGGGACGGGGGTTCAGGATGGGGAACACGTGTACGCCTGTGGCGGATTCATGTTGATGTGTGGCAGAACCAATACAATATTGTTAAGCAATTGGCCTCCAATTAAAATAAATAAATTTAAATTAAAAAAAGAAGTACACTGAGATGAAAGAAGAAAAGGGGTGACTAAAAAAACCCAAATTACTTCTTAATCTCTGAAATTAAAAAGATTGTTAAATAAATGCAGTACACAAACAAGAAAATAAATAAATAAAAATAAACATTCACGAGTGGGTTTTGTGTTGATGTAAGTCTTCATTTCTCTGGGACAAATGCTCATGAGGATAATTATTGGGTCATATGTCAGTTACAGGTATTGTTGTTTTAAGAAACTGTGAGAGAAACTTAAGTGTTTTAAGAAACTTATCCACAGTGGCTATACCAATTTACATTCACACCAGCAATTCTTCATATTCTTGGTGTTGTTGCTAATTTTTTATATTAGCTATTCTGATAGGTATGCAGTGATACCACACTGTAGCTTTTATTTGTACTTCCCCAGTGGCTAAAAATGTTGAACATCTTTTCATGTGTTTATTTTCTGTCTATCCTCTCCTGTAAAATGTCTCTTCATGTATCTTGCCAATTTTCTAACTGATCATTCGTTCTTTTAATATTGTCTTAAGTATTCTTCTGGATACTAGTCCTTTGTCGGATATGTGATTTGCAAGTTTATTCTTATGCTTTCATCCTAATTGAATCTTTTACAGAGCAAATTTTTAATTTTGATGAAGTTCAACTTAATCACTTTTCTTTCTATGGATTGTGCTTTTGGTGTCCTGTCTAAGAACTTTGTCTAGCCCTACATTATGAAGATTTTCCCATTTTGTTTCCTAAAAGTTTTATATCTTTGTTTATTTTTGTTTTTGGTGTCATATCCAAAAACATACTTGCCAAGACTAATGTCAAGGAGCTTTTTTGATATATACAGTTTTACAGTATTAAGTCTTACATTTAAGTCACTAATCCATTTCAGGTTAGTTTTTCAAGTGGTGTAAGATAGGGTCCTTTGTTGGCAAAGTAATGTCTCTGCTTTTCAATATGCTATCTAGGTTGGTCACAACTTTATTTCCAAGGAGTAAGCGTCTTTTAATTTCATGGCTGCAGTCACCATCTGCAGTGATTTTGGAGCCCCCAAAAATAAAGTCTGACACTGTTTCCCCATCTATTTCCCATGAAGTGATGGGACCAGATGCCATGACCTTAGTCTTCTGAATGTTGAGTTTTAAGCCAACTTTTTCACTCTCCTCTTTCACCTTCATCAAGAGGCTTTTTAGTTCCTCTTCCCTTTCTGCCATAAGGGTGGTGTCATCTGCATATCTGAGGTTATTGAGATTTCTCCTGGCAATCTTGAGTCCAGCTTGTGCTTCTTCCAGCCCAGCATTTCTCATGATGTACTCTGCATATAAGTTAAATAAGCAGGGTTACATTATACAGCCTTGACATACTCCTTTTTCTATTTGGAACCAGTCTGTTGTTGCATGTCCAGTTCTAACTGTTGCTTCCTGACCTGCATACAAATTTCTCAAGAGGCAGGTTAGGTAGTCTGGTATTCCCATCTCTTTCAGGATTTTCTACAGTTTATTGTGATCCACACAGTCAAAGGCTTTGGCATAGTCAATAAAGCAGAAATAGATGTTTTTCTGGAACTCTCTTGCTTTTTCCATGATCCAGTGGATGTTCACAATTTGGTCTCTGGTTCCTCTGCCTTTTCTAAAACCAGCTTGAACAACTGGAAGTTCATGGTTCACGTATTGCTGAAGCCTGGCTTGGAGAATTTTGAGCATTATTTTACTAGCGTGTGAGATGAGTACAATTGTGCGGTAGTTTGAGCATTCTTTGGCATTGCCTTTCTTTGGGATTGGAATAAAAACTGACCTTTTCCAGTCCTGTGGCCACTGCTGAGTTTTCCAAATTTGCTGGCATATTGAGTGCAGCATTTTCACAGCGTCATCTTTCAGGATTTGAAATAGCTCAACTGGAATTCCATCACCTCCACTAGCTTTGTTCGTAGTGATGCTTTCTAAGGCCCACTTGACTTCACATTCTAGGATGTCTGGCTCTAGGTCAGTGATCACACCATCATGATTATCTGGGTTGTGAAGATCTTTTTTGTACAGTTCTTCTGTGTATTCTTGCCAACACTTCTTAATATCTTCTGCTTCTGTTAGGGCCTTACCATTTCTGTCCTTTATCGAGCCCATCTTTGTATGAAATATTCCCTTGGTCTCTCTAATTTTCTTGAAGAGATCTCTAGTCTTTCCCATTCTGTTGTTTTCCTCTATTTCTTTGCATTGATCGCTAAGGAAGGCTTTCTTACCTCTTCTTGCTATTCTTTGGAACTCTGCATTCAGATGCTTATATCTTTCCTTTTCTCCTTTGCTCTTCACTTCTCTTCTTTTCACAGCTATTCGTAAGGCCTCCCCAGACAGCCATTTTGCTTTTTTGCATTTCTTTTCCATGGGGATGGTCTTGATCCCTGTCTCCTGTACAATGTCACGAACCTCAGTCCATAGTTCATCAGGCACTCTATCTATCAGATCTAGGCCCTTAAATCTATTTCTCACTTCCACTGTATAATCATAAGGGATTTGATTTAGGTCATACCTGAAAGGTCTAGTGGTTTTCCCTACTTTCTTCAATTTCAGTCTGAATTTGGCAATAAGGAGTTCATGATCTGAGCCACAGTCAGCTCCTGGTCTTGTTTTTGTTGACTGTATAGAGCTTCTCCATCCTTGGCTGCAAAGAATATAATCAATCTGATTTCGGTGTTGACCATCTGGTGATGTCCATGTGTAGAGTCTTCTCTTGTGTTGTTGGAAGAGGGTGTTTGCTATGACCAGTGCATTTTCTTGGCAAAACTCTATTAGTCTTTGCCCTGCTTCATTCTGTATTCCAAGGCCAAATTTGCCTGTTACTCCAGGTGTTTCTTGACTTCCTACTTTTGCATTCCAGTCCCCTATAATGAAAAGGATATCTTTTTTGGGTGTTAGTTCTAAAAGGTCTTGTAGGTCTTCATAGAACCGTTCAACTTCAACTTCTTCAGCGTTACTGGTTGGTGCATAGACTTGGATTACTGTAATACTGAATGGTTTGCCTTGGAAACAAACAGAGATCATTCTGTCGTTTTTGAGATTGCATCCAAGTACTGCATTTCAAACTCTTTTGTTGACCATGATGGCTACTCCATTTCTTCTGAGGGATTCCTGCCCGCAGTAGTAGATATAATGGTCATATGAGTTAAATTCACTCATTCCAGTCCATTTTAGTTCGCTGATTCCTAGAATGTCGACATTCACTCTTGCCATCTCTTGTTTGACCACTTCCAATTTGCCTTGCTTCATGGACCTGACATTCCAGGTTCCTATGCAATATTGCTCTTTACAGCATCGGACCTTGCTTCTATCACCAGTCACATCCACAGCTGGGTATTGTTTTTGCTTTGGCTCCATCCCTTCATTCTTTCTGGAGTTATTTCTCCACTGATCTCCAGTAGCATATTGGGCACCTACTGACCTGGGGAGTTCCTCTTTCAGTATCCTATCATTTTCCCTTTTCATACTGTTTATGGGGTTCTCAAGGCAAGAATACTGAAGTGGTTTGCCATTCCCTTCTCCAGTGGACCACATTCTGTCGCTTACTCCTTGGAAGAAAAGTTATGACCAACCTAGATAGCATATTCAAAAGCAGAGACATTATTTTTCCAACAAAGGTCTGTCCAGTCAAGGCTATGGTTTTTCCTGTGGTCATGTATGGATGTGAGAGTTGGACTGTGAAGAAGGCTGAGCGCCGAAGAATTGATGCTTTTGAACTGTGGTGTTGGAGAAGACTCTTGAGAGTCCCTTGGACTGCAAGGAGATCCAACCAGTCCATTCTGAAGGAGATCAGCCCTGGGATTTCTTTGGAAGGAATGATGCTAAAGCTGAAACTCCAGTACTTTGTCCACCTCATGCGAAGAGTTGACTCATTGGAAAAGACTCTGATGCTGGGAGGGATTGGGGGCAGGAGGAGAAGGGGACGACAGAGGATGAGATGGCTGGATGGCATCACTGACTTGATGGACATGAGTCTGAGTGAACTCCAGGAGTTGGTGATGGACAGGGAGGCCTGGTGTGCTGCAATTCATGGGGTCGCAAAGAGTCGGACACGACTGAGCAACTGAACTGAACTGAAGATAGGCTCCAATTTTATTCTTATGCATGTGATAATCCTCTTTTCCTAGCAGCATTTATTGAAGAAATTATGCTTTACCCACTGAATATAATATTCTGGACTTCCTTGTCAAATATTAGTTGGTTGTATACATGAAGGTTTATTTCTGGGCTCTTGAATCTGTTCTGTTGGTGATGTGTCTATTTTTATGCCAGTACTATATAGTTGATTTTGGGGAAACAGTGGAAACAGTGTCAGACTTTATCTTTTTGGGCTCCAAAATCACTGCAGATGGTGACTGCAGCCATGAAATTAAAAGACACTTACTCCTTGGAAAAAAAAGCTATGACCAACCTAGATAGCATATTGAAATGCAGAGACATTACTTTGCCAACCAAGGTCCATTTAGTCGAGGCTATGGTTTTTCCAGTGGTCATGTATGGATGCGAGAGTTGGACTGTGAAGAAAGCTGAGTGCCAAAGAATTGATGCTTTTGAACTGTGGTGTTGGAGAAGACTCTTGAGAGTCCCTTGGACTGAAAGGAGATCCAACCAGTCCATTCTAAAGGAGATCAGCCCTGGGTTTTCTTTGGAAGGAATGATGCTAAGGCTGAAACTCCAGTACTTTGGCCACCTCATGCAAAGAGTTGACTCATTGGAAAAGACTCTGATGCTGGGAGGGATTGGGGGCAGGAGGAGAAGGGGACGACAGAGGATGAGATGGCTGGATGGCATCACTGACTTGATGGACATGAGTTTGAGTGAACTCCGGGAGATGGTGATGGACAGGGAGGCCTGGCATGCTGCGATTCACGGGGTCACAAAGAGTTGGACACCACTGAGGGACTGAACTGAACTGATACAGTTGATTACTATAGCTTTGTAGTACAGTTTGAAATCAGGAAGTGTGGCATCTCTGGCTTTGTTCTTTATTATCAGGATTGCTTTGGCTATTTGGCATCTCTTGTGGTTCCATACGTATATCAGGATTTTTCCTATTTCTATAAAAAAAAAGCCCTTTGAATTTTGATAGGAATGCATAGAATTTATAGATGGCTTTCAGTAGTATGGAGATTGTAACAATAATGAGTCTTCTGATCTATGAACTCTGGCTATCTTTTCATTTATTTGAGTCTTCTTAAAATACTCTAATCCTTGCTCTTTCCTTTCTCCTGCTAATTTTAGGCTTAGTATGTTCTTATTTTTCAGTTCTTGAGTATAAAGTGAGTTTTTTTATTTGATTTTTTTTTAATGTAGGCACTTATTGCTGTAAACCTCCTTCTCAGGACTGTTTTTGAAGCATCCCATAGGTTTTGATTTATGCATTTCCATTTTCATTTGTTTGAAGATATTTTTATTTCTTTTTTTGATTTGCTATTTCGAGACATTGCTTGTTCAGGAATGTATTGTTTAGTTTCCATATTTGTGAATTTTCCAGCTTTATTTCTGTTTTTTATTTCTAATTTCATACTATTGTGGTCAGAAAAGATACTTGGTATGATTTCAGTCTTAAATTTACTAAGACTTGTTGTGTGACCTATCATATGACATTTCATATGATCTATCCTGAAGAATGTTCTGTGTGCACTTAAGAAGAATGTTTATTCTGCTGCTGTTGAGTGGAATGTTTTAATATATGGCTATTAGATTCGTCTGGTCTGAAGTATAGTCCAAGTTCAACATCTTATGATTTTATGAAGGTTACAGGGCCAGAAAATGGAAAATGTTGACACTGTAGATAGGAAGAAACTCAATTATTTCTTACAAGGTCAAAGCATTACTGTACCTTAACTAAATATAGGAACAATAATCCTTTTCTCTAACTTCTTCTTCCCATCCCTAAACTGTCCTTGAAAGACTCAAACATTTTATCTTTAGATGACTCACTTTTATATGATCACAGGGGCAGAAACTGATTATCCATTGTAGGAACCTATGCTTGACTCTAGTTCATGGCACATATGTTGCCTCTTCCCCTCCTATGTACTTGACAGACATTATTAATTGAAAATAGCCCTCTCTCCACTGAGCATGGTCAAAAGTTAACAGTTTTCTACACATGCTTTCAGGGAGGGAGGGCAAATTGTTACCAGTAGAGTCAACATAACAGATAAACTCCATTAGCCATCCCTGCTGGAGACTCTGAAAGGATCACATGAAGTAACCTATTCTTAGAGTAGAGCTGTTCTTAGGGTTCTCTGGTGATAAACTCTCATTTCACAGATTTCTATCAGCCCTCACAAAGGTGATTCACCTCCTATTTCACAAGTTTCCAGCACAAGCAGTGAGGGATGGATGATACTGTAAAACCTTGGAGCAATTATTTGCTAGCTTTTAATAAGGACAAGCACACAACTAGGGAAATGAAGCCTTGTCCAGCTGCAAGGACATCAACCCCCTGAGGACAACTGCAAATGACAGAGGTTCATCCTTATTTTGAGATTGATGTTTTGCTGAAATGGTATCAGTCTTGCCTTTCTGTCATACCAGGAAATGGCAGTAATAAGGGCCACAGTTTGACACAGCAAGCCTTGGAAGAGGCCTCAGCACAATAATTGTTAATAAAGAAGTTGCTGGTATCATGACTCCATTTTTTCCAGCAGATCTTTATTTTCTTCTTTGCATCTGCTATGGTGACAGGATGGAATCTGAGCTCCTTAGTCTGGCATGTAAGGCCCTTGGTGATCTTATTGCAGAACTGCAGATGGTTTGTGCTGGAAGGCCCCTAACACACAAGCTTTTTAGTTTGTCTGATGCCCAAGGGTTGTAGTGCCAATTACACATTCAGCTAGGGAAAAAAAAAAAAAAATCCATGTCCCTACAAAGACCAATATAAGGAACTACAGATAACTACTGAAGGCCCATCATTCAGTCTTTCAGACAGCCTGTCAACCAATAGTTTTTTATGTTTCCTGTGTATCTTAGTCTCCTGGGGTTCCAAAGTATCATAACTGACTTAAGCTACTTCCAGAAATGTAAATTCAATGAAAACATACATATGACAAAAAAGACTCACAGGAAATCAAGAACTGTTTCCAACATGGAAACTGTCTGGAAGCTCATTGAGAATTCTAGGCTGCAAGGATCATTGCTGTTATTATCTGTCTGGCCCACGTACATCTGGGCAATTGCTTCTACCTACAAATTCTGTAACCCTTTGCTCTGCATGTCTCCTTCTACCTCATTTATTTGTTCTATTCATACCTTGGACCCATTCATGGCACCTAGTACTTTAGTTCTTTGGAACTTTTTAGCTTTAGCTTCTTTTGCCAGTTGAGTGAATCTCTCTGCATTTCCTGCTTTGAATTTTTTCAGGCTCTGATTAGCAATGTTTGTCCCTGTTTTGGCAACTAGATGAACTCATAAATTGTTGGCATGGATTGGCTTTTCATATGTTAAGTTCAAAGAAAGAGATGATCATAGAGACATAAGGAAGGTGATCTTTCTGTTTGCCATATGAGGACATAGCAAGAAGACTGCTATCTGAAAACCAGGAAGAGGATTCGCATCAGGAACTAAATTGGTTAGTCCCTTGATACTGGACTTTGTCTGCCTCTAGAACTGTGAAAAGTGAAAGTCATTCAGTCATGTCTGACTCTTTGGACCCCATGGAATAGTCCACGGAATTCTCCAGGCCAGAATACTACCAGGAGTGGGTAGTTGCTCCCTTCTCCAGAGGATCTTTCCAACCTAGGGATCAAACCCAGGTCTCATGCATTTCAGGTGGATTTTTTACCAGCTGAGTCACCAGGGAAGCCCAGAACAGTGAGGAGTGAATTTCCATTAAGTCAAAATAAGTAAATAAATAAAAGTGAGAGGATCATATCATAGAACATGATTGCTTAAGGCTGAACCCCAGCGGGGGCTGTGGAAGGTCCAGGAGCCATCAGGAGGGGCTCAAGGATGTGTCTGTCCCTGTGGTTTCGTTGTTGAGTACACTTGTGCTAAGCTTTGCAGATACAGCTAAGTTAAGAGAGCCTCTGAGGGAGGGTTGGTGTATGTGGAAACTAGATCAGAATTAAGATGAGATCTTTTGTGTGGCTGTTGCAAACTAGCTGTTTTAAATCAAGACGTGAACATAAACAGGATTAGCAGAAAATTGTTCAAATGAATAAGAGTGGGGCTGTGTATTGTATCCTAGACTAGAAACCTGAATATTAGTTGAATTAAATGGAATCAAATTGTGGAAAGCAGACATAATTCAAAGAAATTGGGAGGGTATGCATTTAAAGGAAAATGAGTAGTAAAACTGTAATACAGTGTTGTATTGTAAACAAGGATGTCAGAGTCAGACAGATCTGGCTTCTGGGTCTTGTGTATCTCAAGCTGAATTTGTGACTTTGAGCAAGCTACTTAGGTTCCTTGAGCCTTGGTTTCTTTGTTGGAAAATGAACTAGTAACATTTAGTTTGGGGGTTATTATGAAGATTAAATATGAAATGCCTGTAACATATTTGTCACAGAGCTTAGAACATAGATGTTCAATAATGTTCATGGATGTTTGCTATTATAGTATTATTATCACATTAATTTTAGTGAGTTCCCTGGTGGTACAGTGGATAAGAATCTGTCCCTGCCTGCCAGGGACACGGGTTCAATCCCTGTTCTGGGAAGACTCCACATGCCATGGAGCAACTAAAGCCCACATGCCACAACTATTGGATCCCACATGTTCTAGGGCCCAGGAGCCACAACTACTGAAGCCTGAACACCTAGAGCCTATGCTCTGCAACAAGAGAAGCCACTGAAATAATAAACCCATGCACTGCAACTAGGGAGAAGCCCCCGCTTGTTGTAATTAGAGAAAGCCCATGAGCATCAGTGAGGACTCAGTGCAACCAATAAATAAAAATTTTAAAGATACGTTCATGGTCTCAAAGAATCTTGGTTTACTGTGCCCGAGAAGTCTAGAAAAGGTCAGCCCGGTGGGCTAAGACAGAAGGTCAACCTGGTATCCACGAAGAAGCCCCATTTGGGTACAAGAGCTGAAGAAGTTTTTAGAAACTTTAGTCTTTGAATTCACACTAGGATTTCCCCCCCAGACACAACATACCTCAAGCCACACATGTGCATAATAGCAGGAGCTCAATTAGTGGTTATATCAGAAAGTCACAAAGATCTGAAACTTTTTTGAAAAAGAGGTGTGTGATAGCTCCTCTTCATCACATGAAACAGTCCCTTTGAGCTGTGAGTGTATCTCAGCTCCATCTTATGACTGTACTTTCAGAAAAGTCTCTTCCAATAGATTGGAGCGGTTGAAAGTTTAAGGGAGGAAATATGCCTAAAATATGGCCCTCTACATAATTTGCCAATGCCCTCCAAGGGCTCAAAGTTAGAATTTCTTATGTTCACAGTCATATTTATTTAGCCATTTTAGGCACTACGGGCTGTAAGATATTTGTTGCAACCACTCAGCAGTACCATCATAGCACAAAAACAGCCATAGGCAATACATAAATGAATGAGCATGGCTGTGCTCCAATAAAACTTTGGTAACTACGTGAGGTGGAAAAAAACTTTATTTATAGACACTGAAATTTGAATTTCATATGATTTACACGTGTCATGAAATCTTCTGATTTTTTTCAATTATTTAAAAATGTAAAGCCATTCTTAGCTCTTAGACCTTACAGAAACAGGTGGGGAGCTGGATTTGGCTGACCCTTGGTCTATGGCCTTAAAAAGAAGAAAAGTCTTACAAAATGTTTGGCAGCTGCAGAAATTCCCTTAGCCCTTCTTGTGCTTACACTGCAATTAGAAAGAGTGCCATAAGCTTGGAGAAATGAAGTTCCAAAGCTTACTTCAGCTGTAATCTGTTCTTTTCACTTGTTTAAAGTCTATCTTTTTAGGATCAGGCTAATTTCAAAGTGATTCTGTGGTTTGCCCAGTCCTGAAAACACCAAAGTGACGAATAATGGGATTAGTTAACTGTTTGTACACCCATACAACATAATAATATGCAGCCAAAAAAATGATAATGGTGTTGATGTCAACTGATAAGGGAAACTTGTTCATAATTATGTGGGAATAAGCAAGTTTTTAAGCATGATGTCTAGTTTAATCCCATTGATGTAAATGTAATTCTACGTGAATACATAACAAAAATTACAAGCAAATATGATTTGTTAAGCGAACCACATTATAAGAGAATATGATGTTTTGTTTGTGTTTTCTTTTCTCTCTTTTCTTATTTTTTCTATACTTCATAATGGTGAGTTGTATAACAATTCAAAAAGTACATGCAACAGAACCTTAAAAAGATAAACCACTCTGGTTCTAGATGAAGTCGTTAATGGCTGATCTTGAAGTAAATTGCACAAGTAGCCAGAGTCCGCTCAAGTTAATGACGTTGACTTAGATCCCTCCTACTCTGCATGTTTCCCCGCACATCACCCTAATTCAAAGGGCAGGAGCAGCCAAATCTCTGTCTTCTCCTTCTCCTTCCTCTTCTGCTTTTCCTCCTCGTTCTCCATTATCTCCTCCTCCCAATCTTCCTCCTCCTCTTTCTTCTAAATCTATGAACATTTTCACCTTACAGAGGAAGCTCATTGGGTGCAAAGAGCACTAATAAAGTTGCTAAGGGATACATCAGTCTCAATGTGGTTTTTCACTATAGCAAGCTTCCATGCCATAATGGGGGAAGTTTCTGTAATTTTTATTTTAAGCAAATCCAATTCACATGTTAAGTGTATTTACTCAAAAATAGATCAGAAATATTGTCTCTTTTGCTTTTGCATATTCTTAAACCGGATGTAGATAAAAAGGGCAAAGCGGCAAAGACATAATGATTTGTGGACTGCCTGCTAGGTGCTGGGCACTTCACCCATCTTTCCCCCTTGATACCTCACAACAACCCCATAAAGAGGTTCATAGTCTCTCTTTCAAATGAGGGATGCAGAGCTCAGAGACGTGAAATAATCTGCTCAGTGTTACATAGCGAGTATGGAAAGGGGCGGGATTAAAAGTACAATTCTACCTGGCTTCAAAGATCATATGCTTTCAGTTACACAGTGGTTATTAACTTAGTTTTACAGATGTAAACAGGGCTGTATTCTGAAATAGCTCACTCATTTTGCTTTTAGGAAAAAGTTAAGACAAAAAATTTAGTCAACGACTTCAAGTTTCAGAAAAAAAACAAAAATAATATTGATTAAAAATGTAACAACCCTATTTATCAGACACAAGTTTTTATAGAATTCGAGTATGCATCCCTGCAACAAAGCAGTCTGAAAACTGTTCAATACTGAGATTTTTAAGGACAAGAGAGACCTTGGTGATTCTGTAGTCCAATTGCCTCATTTTCTAGATGAGAACACTAAGGTCCTAAGAGAGGAAATGGTTTGTCTAATGACCCAACAATTGGTGAGAGAGCTGGGATGAACCCCCAGGTCTTCCATCTCCTTGCTTCTACTTGGTTATAGGGTTCTGTGTTTCTCAGTTCAGCAAATCAGTCAGCTAAGCTCTATGAGACATGTCTGGGATGTTTTGAAAATTCGACTTGGGGAAAGAAATAAAGATGAGTAAGGACAGTTTCCTGCTCTCAAAGAGCAATCAGTCCACTGCAGGAATATCCCTAGGAAATAAACGCAGCATGTTCAGTGTTGTCATAGAAGGAGGAGTAGCTCGATGAAGACTGCAGTTGCAGGGGGTGAATTTTGCTTTTTGTTTCTCTGCATGTGTTCTTTTTTTGTATTTATTTATTTTATTTGCCTGCACCAGGTCCCAGGTGCAGCATGCGGGGTCTTTTGTGGCATGTGGGATCTCTAGTTGCAGGCATGTGGGATCTAATTTCCTGACCATGGATCAAACCTGCATCCCCTGCATTGCAAGGCAGATTCTTCACCACTGCACCACCACGGAAGTCCCCCTGGGTGCTCTTTTAAATTTTGAATTAAATTCTATTTTGAGTTACATACACCAAATTTTAAGAATGTCCCTAAGCTTAACTCCTTGAGATATAAAATTTGACTTGATAGCTGATCAGCTCCTTGGCCCTTTTATTCAGATCCATGTAGCCTGAAGAAGCAACTTGAGTTCAAGAAAAAGAAGCTGACGGTTTACAGTGGAGTGTTGTTCCCCAAGCAAAATACAAGTGTTTGAAAAACCTCGCTGCCTGGCCAAACTTCTGGCAAACAAGGAGTGTGTCACCTCTTGGGCCTTTGCCAGAAGTTTTTGCTACATGACCTCTCAGCTCTTAATAAACCTTCTCAAGACAGAGACTTGTGGTGCTACACTCTTGCCAGCATCTGAAGGTCTTCACAAAGAAAGACAGCGTTTTAGCCAGGGAACTGGTCTCTGTTGATCCATTTTTTTTTCTTCTTCTCTGGATTTCAGGTTCTCTCCCCATAAAAGGCAAGTATAGGACTATCTCACAGACAGCAAATACAGCTCATTTATTTCAGTTCACAACTTACTGATTGCTTGAAATTGGCCATAGTGGGAGATGTTTACATCATATAAATTGGTAAATGCTACAAATCTGGATACCACCCCTAGCTCCAATTCCCAGAACTAGTTATTAGACCTTTACCAGCATACCACGGCCTTTGTGACACCTTTGTTATTATTCAACCTTCATGGCAGACATTGCTAATTGACCACAGAACTCTGGTCCAATTGAACCTAGATATGACTTAACAGTCTTCCTTTCTTTGTTTCATCATTCTTTTCTCTCTTGCTCCCTCCCTCTCTTCTCCCTTCTCTCCTTACATTCAATCTGTTATGCAGCAAATAATCTTTGATAAAATCCCACAGGCCATAAAGACAATTTTTTTCTCTCTCTCTCATTAGCTATGTTAGTCGCTCAGTTGTGTTTGACTTCTCTGTGACCCCATGAAACTAATGTAGCCTTCCAGGCTCCTCTGTCCATGGAATCTTCCAGGCAAGAATACTGGAGGGGGTTGCCATTCCCTTCTCCAGGGGATCTTCCTGACCCAGGAATGGAACCTGGGTCTCCTGCATTGCGGGCAGATTCTTTACTGTCTGAGCCACTAAGGATATAGAGAGTTGCAAAAACCATTAGTCAAACTAAGGACTAAAAATCACTGATTCACTAGAAAACAGCCCTGATAATCCTGGGTTTGGAGTATGGAATACTGATCCGGTTTAATTTTTCCTAATGTGCCTATTCTTGGTGGTCTATACACATCTCCACCTTGCCCGACTTTTGATGCGCTACTAAACACAACGTAAACATAGGAACGCAGAATAAAGGGCACAGGGATTGGAGATCACACCATTAATCTTTATGTGTTCTTCAGTTCAATCGTTCAGTCATGTCTGACTCTTTGTGACCCCATGGACTGCAGGGTGCCAGGCTTCCCTGTCCACCACCAACTCCCGGTGATGTATTCTTACCTACCCCTTAATTTCAGATAATCTTATTCCAAAACCATTGAGAATGTTGTGGCTCTTATGTATGTTGCTCTCCCCACCATGTCTCAGTGATAGAGAAAAAAATGGATGGATGTTAGTGCAATTCACTAAGATAAAACAATACACACACACACACACACGCCTTATGGTATGAAGAGGTTTGGCAGTGGGAGATAGGTAACTTTTAGATATGCTCAAGGAATATGCCAGCAGACTATCTATGTGAAAATGTCTGTAAGGCAGTTGGATCTGTGCTTCTGAAACTGAGGAATGAAACCTGTGTTGGTAACTTAAATTTTGGAGTCATCAGGTTATTATATATGATAATTAAAGCCACAGGATTATATGAGATGGCCCAGGGAGATAGGATAAAGGTATCATAGAAAAGACCCAGGACAGAATACCAACATTTAAGAATAGGCAGAAAAAGAGTAAATTCAGGATGTCCAGGAGCTTCCTAGAAAAGAGTGCCCTACATTCTTCTGGGCAATATACTTTGATGAAGGAACACAATTACTCCTCAACCAGGATGAAGCACCAGATGTGGCACCCCTGGGGAATAATAGTCACCAGATGTTCTGTGCCTGCTTCCAGCTAATTGCTCACAAACTGTCTTTCCAACACAGAACTCTCCTGGACTTTTTTCTAGTGTCTCTTTGACACCCACGAGCACTTCATCCTTCCTTGCAAAGCTGACTCTCGAAAAAAATATTTAAAAGGTAGAATACCAGGGATCAGAGACAGACTAAGTGGAGGAGTAAAGAAGAAGAAGGTTAAAAGATTGCAGCATCTTTTAAAAAAATATTTTAAGGGTAGAAAGGCAGGATGTATTTTTTTTTTTTATACCAGATATTCCCTGCTATTAAACTATGGACCTGAGCTTTTGAGAGCTGGGATGTGTTATTTATTTCTGTGCCCCAGCGCTCTGAGTAGTGTTTAACACAGATAAGAGCTATGAACAAATGTTTGTAGCATTGAATTGAATACACTTTTAAATGGGGCCAGTATCACCTTCCCATGAGGGTTTACAACAAATATCCTCAAGGGGCCCAAGTCACTTTTGCTGAGGCAATAATTTCATCAGTCAAATGAGGGAATTGGGTCACATTCTGGGACAAGCAGTGTAAAACTTTTCTCAGTTGCACCAGACTACTTATTATGTCTTTCCACAACAGAGACCTTCTCACCAGAATCATTGTTTTCAGTTCTGATCAACATATGTGTGTATACATATGCATACAGAGACACATATATATGTATGTATATAATACAAAATAAAATAAAAACTTTGGTTTAGAACAACTCAATTATTATCCATTCATGATAAATTCCATATTTAAAAGAGCCATCGGGGGGAAGGGAAAGGAGGGTTAGTGTTTAATGGGTACAAAGTTTTAGTTTTGCAGAACAAGGGTTCTGAAGGTGGATGGTGGTGAGGGGCACGCAGCAGTATGAATGTACTAATCCCACTGACCCGTACACTAAGCAGATGGTTGAGATAGTAAATTTTATGTTATATATGTTTTACCACAATTAAAAATAATCGTTTAAAATCTTAGCTCAACTATTTTTTTTAGAAAAAGAAATCATTGTTTCTTCTTCAGGGGTTTTGGGGTTACAGTTGTCTCTGCTGGAGAGAGGAGGGAAAGAAGTTTAATCTTCTCTGCAGTGTGTGGATGATGATGTTATATAATTCTCTACTAAGCTGTACATGGAAGGTTTTGGATGCTGTTGTGAGTTGAAGGGTGTCCTCCCCCTGCCCCAAAAGAGATATTCAAGTCCTAACCCCTAGTGCCTGTGAACGTGAACTTATTTGGAAATAGGGTCACTGCAGAAGTAATCAAGTTAAGATGATTAGTTTTAATCCAATATGACCGGTGTCCTTATAAAAAAGAAGAGACACTGAGACAGGAGGTATGTAGGGAGCATGCCATGTGAAGAGGGAGGGGTGGAGCCATGCATCTACAAGACGAGGAACACTAAGGATGGCTGGCAGCCACCGAAAACTAGGCAAGGCAAGGAAGGTTCCCCTGCAGCCTTCACACAGAGCATGTAAACAGCTTGATTTTGGACTTTCGGCCTTCTGAACTATAAAAGAGTACATTACTATTTTTTAAAGCCACCTAGTTTGTGTTAACAAAGTAACGTCTCTGCTTTTTAATATGCTGTCTAGGTTGGTCATAACTTTCCTCCCAAGGAGTAAGCGTCTTTTAATTTCTTGGCTGCAATCACCATCTGCAGTGATTTTGGAGCCCCCCAAAATAAAGTCAGCCACTGTTTCCACTGTTTCCCCATCTATTTGCCATGAAGTGATGGGACCAGATGCCATGATCTTAGTCTTCTGAATGTTGAGTTTTAAGCCAACTTTTTCACTCTCCACTTTCACTTTCATCAAGAGGCTTTTGAGTTCCTCTTCACTTTCTGCCATAAGGGTGGTGTCATCTGCATATCTGAGGTTATTGAGATTTCTCCCGGCAATCTTGATTCCAGCTTGTGCTTCTTCCAGCCCAGCATTTCTCATGATGTACTCTGCATAGAAGTTAAATAAGCAGGGTGACAATATACAGCCTTGACGTACTCCTTTTCCTATTTGGAGCCAGTCTGTTGTTTCATGTCCAGTTCTAACTACTGCTTCCTGACCTGCATACAGGTTTCTCAAGAGGCAGGTCAGGGTGGTCTGGTATGCCCATCTCTTTCAGAATTTCCTACAGTTTATTGTGATCCACACAGTCAAAGGCTTTGGCATAGGCAATAAAGCAGAAATAGATGTTTTTCTGGAACTCTCTTCCTTTTTCCATGATCCATTGGATGTTGGCAATTTGATCTCTGGTTCCTCTGCCTTTTTTAAAACCAGCTTGAACATCTGGAAGTTCACAGTTCATGTATTGCTGAGGCCTGGCTTGGAGAATTTTGAGCGTTACTTTACTAGCGTGTGAGATGACTGCAATTGTGTGGTAGTTTGAGCGTTCTTTGGCATTGCCTTTCTTTGGGATTGGAATGAAAACTGACCTTTTCCTGTGGCCACTCCTGTGGCCACTGCTGAGTTTTCCAAATTTGCTGGCATATTGAGTGCAATACTTTCACAGCATCATCTTTTAGGATTTGAAATAGCTCAACTGGAATTCCATCACCTCCACTAGCTTTGTTCGTAGTGATGCTTTCTAAGGCCCACTTGACAACAGCCACAGGAAACTAATACAGATGCCAAGAAGGAGATTCCCCTTCACCCTTCCTGGCTACCAAATGAATTTGCTAAGGAGGATGGGCTGATGCAGCCAGTCTGTACTGAGTGTTCCTGGGATGCACTGGTCTCATCAAGGGGTGGGGAACAGAAGGGGGCGGTCTTACCACTCTGACTCACAGTCCTTCTTTAATAGGTGACAGGAGACAGAATCAAGGGCTAGATGGTTGGATGGCATCAACGATTCAATGGACATGAACTTGGGCAAACTATCTGGGAGATAGTGAGAGACAGGGAGGCCTGGCATGCTGCAGTCCATGGGATCGCAAAGAGTCAGACACGACTTAGGAACTGAACAACAAACCCATAGAATGTACACCACCAAGACTGAACCCTAATGTAAACTGTGCATTCTGGGTAATAATGATTTATCAGTGTAGATTCATCAGATCTGCCATTCTGGTGGGGGATGTTGATAGTGGGGGAAGCCATGATGTTGGGGGCAGGAGGTAAATGAGAAATCTCTGTACCTTCTGTTCAGTTTTGCTATGAACCTAAAACTGCTCTAAAAAATAAACTCTCTTTCTGCAAGAGCAGCCTGTACCTTTACCCTGCTTGATTTTCTTTCATACCTTTTGTCACTGAATAAATGGCTATTTTTATTCTTCTAGTTACCATTATTTGGTTTATTTATCTCCCCCCCTCAATAGGATTTAGGTAGGGGAGAGACTTTGTCTTCTTTACTTTTCCAGCACTTTGAAAGTGTCTGGTGTTTAGTTCATGCTCCATAAACATTTGTTGACCAAACAATATGAAGGCGATAAATATGCAGGATCCCAAATGAATGATCTTTGGTAGAATTCAGTAATGTGATTAGGCATATGACCACAGCCAAATCACTTCACATTTCTGGTACTCATTTTCTATACGTCCAAGATAGTTGTTTTTGTTTGTTTGTTATTAAGTCACTAAGTCGTGTCCGATTCTTTGCGACAACGTGGACTATAGACTGCCAAACTTCTCTGTCCATGGGATTTTCCAGGCAAGAATACTGGAGTGGTTGCCATTTCCTTCTCCAGGGGCTCTTTCTGATCCAGGGATCAAACCCACATCTTGTGCACTGGCAGGAGGATTCTTTACCACTGAGCCACCGGGGAAGTCCAAGATAATGCTCTTTCTAAGTCAGCAATGAACAACCCTCAGCCTGAAGAATGCATGTGGCTTACCTCGATACACACAGAATCTAATTTATGTGTTAATTTATGATAAATAATATCATCTTTGATCTAATTTAAGCATGAAGTTAAAAACTAGGAAGCTGTTTCCTTGCTGCAATTTCTCCAATATGCAAAAAATTAACATTTTAGTGACTGAAAAGCAGTGCCAAGTTTTTCATTAGCATTTTTCTATTTAATAAGTAGATAAATTATTAGAATATACATTTCTCCATATAAATTGATAAAGCTTTTTTTTTTTTTTTCATTTTGACTTACAGAAATTTTACATGTACTTTTTTCCCCCTTAAGTGGCCCAGATGCAAAAATAAAAAGGTTGCTGATACTGGGTAGATGATCACTGTTTTAGAGAGAAATGACTAAGGTTCATCAAAGTTTCATCAAAGTCAACTTGTAGGTGGTATGTACACAGTTAATCTCAGTATGTCTATAGTAATTCTTTCCATAGCTAGAAATCAGGGCCTCATTCATAACTTAATCTCCCAAATATTTGTGCCTACTACATGTTAACTTTCAGTTCAGTTCAGTCGCTCAGTCGTGTCCAACTCTTTGCGACCGCCTGAATTGCAGCACGCCGGGCCTCCCTGTCCATCACCAACTCCTGGAGTTTACCCAAACACGTCCACCGAGTCGGAGATGCCATCCAGCCATCTCATCCTCTGTCATCCCCTTCTCCTCCTGCCCCCAATCCCTCCCAGCATCAGAGTCTTTTCCAATGAGTCAACTCTTCGCATGAGGTGGCCAAAGTATTGGAGTTTCAGCTTCAGCATCAGTCCTTCCAGTGAACACTCAGGACTGATCTCCTCTAGGATGGACTTTAAAGCAATGTAAAACATTAGTAAATGTATTTTTTTTTTCAAAAGGGAAAATGGTAAAATGAATCACCAGCTTCTCTGACATTCACTGGTAGGAAGAGGGATAATGGAGGCAGTTGGCAGGGACATGCTTCTTTGTTCTAATTCCATTTTTGAACACTCTCTCTTGCTCTGTGAACTTAATGGATTCTGAACTTCATGTGTAATTAAATCTCCAAAGAATTGGAGACAATTTTCTGGTTGCCACTTTAGAAAATATAATTGATTTAACCACACATTTCCAATTGCTCTCCCTGCTTCCACACTTGTCCTCTTCCAACTCATAATAAACACAACCACCACAGTATTCTACCCAAAGCTGAGCTCTGATTGTGTTGCTCTCCTGCTCAGAAACCTATGATGTCTCCCCAGTATCTGGAAAATCCAACCTGAAGATTCAGCACAGCCTTTAATGACTTCTGTCAGCACAGAATGAATGGCCTCCACAGACTTTAACAGGTCCTAAATTTTCCTCCCCATCACCCCTGGGCTGAATGGATCTCTCTATACCCACCCCATGCCCCAGAAATTGACCACAGTGCCCCTCTTTTCTGGACCTATAATCACACACAGGGGTATTTTCTATGTCTCAGATTGATGTTGCATCATTCTTCCTTTTAATAGATTTTTGAGTGAACAGAAAATTTGTATCTTATTGCCCTTTTGAGCTATAAACTTCCTAAAACTAAGTCTCATTCATCAACTCCAAAACTATATTCTTTCCACAACTCCAAACTGCTTCTTTCCGTGGAAGGAACAGCCAAACCACTTGATGATAATGTGTCTGTCTTCTTGAAATGGGAGGCATTCAATTGGTGCTATTACAGCTTTTTAACATTGTTTTTTGTTGTTCAGTCACCAAGTCATGTCCGACTCTTTGCAACCCCATGGACTGCAACACGCCAGGCTTACCTGTCCTTCATTATCTACCAGAGTTTGCTCAAACTCATGTCCATTGAGTCGATGATGCCATCCAACCATCTCATCCTTTGTTGCCCTCTTCTCCTGCCTTCAATCTTTCCCAGCATTAGGGTCTTTTCCAAGGAGTTGGCTCTTCACATCAGGTGCCCAAAGTATTGGAGCTTCAGCTTCAGCATCAGTCCTTGCAATGAATATTCAGCGTTGATTTCCTTTAGGATTGACTGGTTTAATCTCCTTGTTGTCCAAGGGACTCTCAACAGTCTTCTTCAGCCCCACAATTTGGAAGCATTGATTCTTTGGCACTCAGCCTTCTTTATGGTCCAACACAAATTTATAATTTTATTTATTTTTTACTTCTAACACTTGCACTGTGAAATAGATCTCTCTCTTGAGTTACATAGGGAGGAATTTGGTGTCAGTTCCCTGTCATTCACCTCTGGAAAGCAGTGCATCATTCACAGTTTTTCACTCATTTGTAAGCCTGTGGATTTGGGGGTTGGTGTCACTACTTGTATTGAGAATATAACCAGGAAACCAGGTCTTCTTGTTCTCTTCCATGCACCCCCCTGTGGGATTAACTTGTACAGTAGCATTTGTGAGTAATGTGGACTGGAGATTGTGTAAGGAACAAAGAGGGATCGCACCCCACATTAAACAACCTTGGGCTTGGAACCCCAAGTCCACATATCTCCCTCTTCCTCACTTCCTTGTCTATTGCCCAACCACAAGAAGTCCTACTTTTCTATCCTATTGTACCGAGGGACTGGTCACCATCCTTTCCCTTTCCCCATAGGTCAGCTCTGTACCACATGCTATTTCCAAATGACACCCTGGAGCTCAGCGAAAGCTCCGGCTGGCCATTTCACAGACCCACCAGCTTACAAGGTGAGTCAGGAACCCCCTTTTACACTTGAGCATGACTCCTGTTCTCTCACTCTTGCATACGTAGCGTTCACCACACATTCCCACAAAGTATGGAAATGCTCTATGGAGGAGAATTTCTGTTTTCTACTCATCATTGGGGTGATATGTGAGTAAAGAAGATGATGCACCTCATATGTTCTGGATGAAAACACAGTGTTATATAATGGGGAGCAGGAGGAAGCACCCCCGAAGTAGCTGATTGTGCTTTGGTGTACTCTTCTCTGCTCAAGGTTGACTGTTTGATTAAGACCTTCTGGCTCATTCAGCAGTAGCTAACACAAGGAAACACTTCAAGGACTGTCTTTCTGATATTAAATATAACTTTTGAAACCCAAATTGTTCTTCTTATTAAGCCTGAGATCAAAGGAGAACTTCATTAGCTTTAGGACTAGAACTGTAAATAGAAAAGGTGCTCACGAACACACACATTATCCTTCCTGACAGGTTATCTTATACATCACGGACCTCTTCATGATGATGGGAAAATATAATGCATTTGAGGAAAAATATTAGCATACCGCCATTAAGGGGATTTGCCTGATGTAAATGTAACATGCCTCTGTATACATTTATATATGAGAAAACTTATTTTTTAACAATTTCATTACCTCTCTCCACCTCTTTTATTATGAATCATTTTGAAGCCCTTTGCTTCTATATTTTTTCTAAGATTTTTCTCACCACCAGACATTCAAAATTTTTTCTTGAAGGACCCCTTAGAATAAACTAATACTGCTATATTAAGACTCTTAAATCCTTTAATAATTCTTTGGATAATTCCTAAATTACTTTAAGAACTGTATCCTTGGAAATAAATCCTAAGAACAAAATGAATATGGTTTTGTTGGAAGGACCAGTGTAAGAAAATAGGCATCTTAAAATGCACTAGAAAAATGGCAAAAGCTTTTTAGACAGTCATTAGCTATCCTCATGGAGGAATAGATTAAAATGTCTAAAAGAAATAGAAATGTTAAATGCTCTAATTTCACATCGAGTATGTAATTTCTTTTTTGTTTTGTTTTATATCCAACCAGTTGGAACCTACAGAATAATACAGCACAGATTTCTTTTTGTTGGTCCTATAATACTTCCCCTGGAACAATTGTGCGTGTGATTCTGGGACTGTCACAGCCAAACTGATGTCTTCCCTTGGGACCGTGAGGAACAATTGACCTTCCCCATGGGGTGGCTCTAAAAGCTGAGTCTAAAAGCCTGGTGGATGAATGGCAGCTGCTATTTGGAGTGCGCACCCTCCTCTTTGTGGGTGAAGCAGAGAGGCTGCCCACTTACACCAAAATACTTTCTCCTGAATGGTCAACTGCTAATTGTGTGCGACTGCTGTGGAGCCCTGTAAAACCAAAGATGAGAAACCACGATGATTTTTTTTTTAATTGGCGGAAAACATGCTCTTCCTTTTTTTTAATCCCCTAAGGGCCCTATTTTTGTTTATTTTTTAATTGTCCCAGTTTGTTTTAGTCCTTTCTTAGGCTTTCATGTCATTAAATGAATGAGGCATGGACATTTTGTTTGCAAACCAAGTAACACATACCACATTTTTATGTTCTGAATCCTACGTGGTATAACTTCAGATCCATAACACATGCGGAAAATAAATATTCCGTTAATTCCATTGTCCCCTAAATACCCATTTTCTTTTCTCCCTCTGAGCTTCTTTCCCACCTCCTCCCTTTCTTTCTCTTCCTCAGGGGTTTCAAAACTTCTGGAAAAGTGAACCAATTGAGTGTATTGTATGGGGGGAAGTGGAGGCCTTAGAGGCAGTGACTGAAATGCTTATTTGGCTACCATGTGATTTTTGGAAATTACTTAACCTCTTAAACTCACCTACTTATTTATAAAATGGGACTAGAAAAGCTCTAGGGTATCCAGGAATATTAGATGAGAGAATGTGAAATATAGTCCTAGTGGGGGCTGTATCCAGAAGAAGGGGCGTAAGAGTCAGTAACCTGGGGTCAACTCTCCAAGTGGGCCACTTACTACAGGCAAATTCCTTCAGTTCTTTGTGATTCACTTTTATTATATATAAATTAAAAACAAAAACAGTATGGGCTTGTCTCATTGCTGGGAGGCTTAAATGACTTCACCCCCCTTGCAAAGTGCTTAGTATCTGCCATGTGGTCAATCCTTGACCAGTGTTTGCCATCATTTTAAGTCAGCAGAACTTCCTGTTCTCTGCCTACACTCTTTTGTTAATAATGTGTCCAAGGTGAGTCCACACCCTCTGCCTTGAGCTCAAGGGCACTTGAGTGAACCTGTTCAACTGCAAGACTTAGCTTCTTTCCCACACCAAGAAGCTCTGGGAGTTTATGAGCGTGTAGTGGTATAGCTGGAAGATACCCTCAAGGAGTGACCAGATTTTCGTGGTGAAAGGTCTAGGATCATAGATTGGATGTTGGTGGCCCTCATTCAATGGGAAGGCAAAGTTACAAAGCTCAGTGATGACCCCACTCACACAATGGGCTCTTCTGCCCTGGCCAGTCGGTGGGTTGTGATCAGTGTCTTAGTCTAGTGGAGTCTTGCTTGTGACCCTCATTCAGGTTATGATCCAAAGCTAAGGCACCAAGAACCCCCAGAAGGGGAACTAGTGCCTGCAGAGCTAAGGGTTACACAGAAAGCACAAAAGAGCTGAACCCTGGAGGACCACTCCCGAACCCTTGCATGTGTTCAAAGTACCTGAAATGAGTGGCAAGTCTGTGAAATAAATTGTCCAGAGAGCTGGTTAGGAGGGCCGCCTGCCCCCAGATAGCCCAACACAATTGAGTCAGCCAAGCAGAAGCCAGGAACTCAGCAAGAGGAATTTGAGATATCTGCCACTTAGCTCATTTAGGGCACAGGCAGGGCCCATGCACAATCTCCACTCTGAAGTTTAACTGGACTCCTGCTAGGTTCAGGCCTTCTCACAGTAAGTTAGTTTCAGAATTTCCCCTTCATTTGGTAAGTTCTGGTGGAGAAGCCACAAATAATGATCTCTCTCCTATAATCTGGGTAACTTTGGATGGTAAACTAAGCTTGGCACAGTGGGCAAAGAGATTGTCAACATTAATGTATTTCCTGTGTGTTGGCTCCTTGCTGCCATGGCCAGTAAATGTGCAAACTGGAGTTTCTTGGTTCATCTTGGAACAGGTGGACCAACCCAGTCCTCACTTCAAACTGCCGTACAAGTGACACTGTACATATATTCTGCAAACTTGTGTGTGATTGCTTATTTGAACTCTTATTGCTTATTGAAGAGTTCTGATTTGTGAATTGGGTACCTGGTCTCTCATATATGAAGTTCTTTGATAGAATTGTAGACTTCCCTCTTTATTTTTTAAAAAATGTAGTTGTTTTAATTTTTTTTATTTTTTTTAATTTGCATAACTCTTTTTATTTATTTTATTTTATTTTTAAACTTAACATATTTGTTTTTAATTAGAGGATAATTGCTTTACAATATTGCATTGGTTTCTGCCACACGTCAACATGAATCAGCCATAGGTATACATATGTCCCCTCCCTCTTGAAACTCCCTCCCACCTCCCGTTTCATCCCATCCCTCTGGGTTGTTATAGAGCCCTAGTTTGAGTTCCCCGAGTCATACAGCAAATTCCCAGTGGGTATCTATTTTACACATGGTAGTGTGTATGCTTCCATGCTACTCTCTCCTTTCATCCCACCTTCTCCTTCCTGCCCCTCCCTCTCCTCTTCATTTTTGCCCTAATGCAATATAACTCCAGACCCTCAAAGCTGACCTCTCTGTATAAAATAAGGACTTGGTAGAATTTTGTGAAGGAATACTGGAGTTGGTAGCCTATCCCTTCTCCAGTGGATCTTCCTAACCCAGGAATCTGACGGGTCTCCTACATTGCAGGCGGATTCTTCACCAACTGAACTATCAGGGAAGCCCTAATATTTTGCTAAGACAGGTTATAATATATGGTCTAATAGGCAGAATTCAAATGCTAGGCCTTCCCCAGTTCTCAGAAGGTTTGAGAGGTTGGTGGTGGTTCTGGTGGGAATGTCTGGGTTACTGTTATTCCTGGAGCTTTTTTCTATCAGGTAGTGTCCTGGTCTTAACCGGATAACCTCAAAGTAGGTCAATAAGTGGTTTAGCAATTCAGAAATAATCCTTTACAAACGTCCTATAATACCTCTAACTCCTGGAGCCTTGTGATTCTGCTGCTGCTGCTAAGTCACTTCAGTCGTGTCCGACTCTGTGCGACCCCATAGACAGCAGCCCACCAGGCTCCACCGTCCCTGGGATTCTCCAGGCAAGAACACTGGAGTGGGTTGCCATTTCCTTCTCCAATGCAGGAAAGTGAAAAGTGAAAGTGAAGTCGCTCAGTCGTGTCTGACTCTTAGCGACCCCATGGACTGCAGCCTACCAGGCTCCTCCGTCCATGGGATTTTCCAGGCAAGAGTACTGGAGTGGGTTGCCATTGCCTTCTCCATGTGATTCTGAGGACTACCCAAATAAACACATCCTGTCTGCCAAGGTCCCTTCCTTAAAGATGAACGGAAGGATTCTTGCTACAGCAGAAAGTAAATGAATTCTCTACAGGTCACAAAGTAGCCAAGGGTTACTAGCTAGATTAGCTATAGTCACAACGTCTTACACAGATTCCCTTTTATTCAAAGTGTCAATCACATTCTCCACCCCAGGATAGCCATTTTAAAGTTTGCTATTAGGATGTTAAAATACGAGGGCCTGGACTGTAAGATCCTTAGGGACCCCGCAACTTGTGATCATCAGAATACTGAGCATGCTATTCTGAGGGAATTAGAAGTACTTCTCATGATGGCTTTCCTATGCTATGCTATGCTAAGTCGCTTCAGTCGTGTCCGACTCTGTGCGACCCCATAGACGGCAGCCCACCAGGCTCCCCCGTCCCTGGGATTCTCCAGGCAAGAACACTGGAGTCGGTTGCCATTTCCTTCTCCAATGCATGAAAGTGAAACGTGAAAGTGAAGTCGCTCAGTCGTGTCCGACTCTTAGCGACCCCATGGACTGCGTCCATGGGATTTTCCAGGCAAGAGCACTGGAGTGGGGTGCCATTGCCTTCTCCCTGGCTTTCCTAAGATAATTTAAAAACTTTTGGAGTTGTCCAGTCTCAAGTTATTTAATTCATATTAGCTTAATTCTAAATAGAACTCATAAAATCAAAAGCTGTAAATAGGTGACCTTGGGGAAGTCTGACCTGTGGCCTCCCTTAGTAACATCATCTGCAGAGGATTTTTGCAGAACCTAAGGAAGCCACTTTACCTGAATAAAATGTAGTGGGATGGGAGGAGCAGAGTTGCCGCACTGGAAGACTCAGTACTTAAATGACTAATTTGGTTTCACTGTAGCCTGGAGCTAACAATTTGGATCTCACACCAGCACTAAAACACATTTCCTCTCCAAGGAAATTGAGTAAGAATGTAGAACCAGAAAGACAATGGGGAAGTATACTTACCAGGAACCTCAGCTGGTCAGTAGAGTCAGGTTCAAGATTGCTTTCTGGGAGGGAAATGTGTAGAGGAAAGTTAATATAGGCAGTAACAGTGGGTGTGGTTGCTCTAGAGGCCTGTGTTAAGATAGTCACTTTGGAGGTGGCCTCCTGAGTCAAAATAGACATTCAAAAGCAAAACCCATTTAATTTGTGTATAAATTTGTAATGCCCAGTAATTGTCATCATCTGATTTAGCTACTAAGACCTCCCCATGGAATGCCTTCTGACTCAGTTGCCTGTCTTATCCACGGACATTACAATCTTAATTTGGGCCAGTCCCTGAAGATGATGCCAACATCTTGCTTTCATTGTTGGAGTGATTCACTTTGTTTTGATGTCTATAGAGTGTGCTGGAACACAGACCCTGCCAAGGTTACTTCCTCTTTCAGCCTGGCTTGGCTTGTCTCTCGAGTGATTTAAGACCTGTTTTGGAACTAAGTGTGGGAGTTGGACCAATGTGGAAGTCAAGGTCAGATAAATAACCATTGTTATGAAGAAACCCAGGCAGAAATGGGTCTGCAGATCCACAGGGAATGTTCTTGGTGGGCTCTGTCCTGTTGATTCTAAATGAGCTGATTCATTTGTCTTGGAAGGGAGGAGAAAAGTTGTCCCTGGGAATGTTCCACCTAACTCAAGGCCCCTAATTCATGCAGGAAGATGTAAGAGATAGTAGTCTTGAGAGGGAGAAGGCAATGGCACCCGACTCCAGTACTCTTGCCTGGAAAATCCCATGGACAGAGGAGCCTGGTAGGCTGCAATCCATGGGATTGCTAAGAGTCAGACACAACTTCACTTTCACTTTTCACTTTCATGCACTGGAGAAGGAAATGGCGACCCACTCCAGTGTTCTTGCTTGGAGAATCCCAGGGATGGGGGAGCCTGGTGGCTTGCCATCTATGGGGTCGCACAGAGTTGGACACGACTGAAGCGACTTAGCAGCAGCAGCAGCAACAGTCTTGAGAGTGAGGGGAGGGGAAACATCTCTTTCCAGGAATTCCTCACTTGAGGAAAGAGATGGTGTTCGAGATTCATCTGAGATGAATCTTGCATGTCAGAGTCAGAAGGTGGTGACCGGCTAGGTGGGTTTGCCAGGTTGAACAGAGTCCCCTCCACTGCAGCCAATTAACCTTTATAAAACACAGATTAGATCATCTCACTCCCTTGCCTAAAACCCTTTGATGGTTCACTTTTGATTACAGAATCAAGTCCGAAATCCTCCACCTGAATGATCAGGCAATCTGCCTGCCTCACCAGCTTTTCACTCACGGTGGTCCTCACCTGCTCAGCTTTTGTAATGGCTGACAACTGCAATCCAAGAGCTAGATCTGCCACTCACAGATGAGACCACAAGCTTAGGATGGCTTTTGTATTTCTAAACAGGTGTTTATTAAAAGAGTAAAGATTAAAAGGTCCAACACAGTATCTTCAGTTTGGCCTCTTGGCCTGCAAAGCCTGAAATATTTACTATCTGATGCTTTTGAACTGTGGTGTTGGAGAAGACTCTTGAGAGTCCCTTGGACTGCAAGGAGATCCAACCAGTCCATTCTGAAGGAGATCAGCCCTGGGATTTCTTTGGAAAGAATGATGCTAAAGCTGAAACTCCAGTACTTTGGCCACCTCATGCGAAGAGTTGACTCATTGGAAAAGACTCTGATGCTGGGAGGGATTGGGGGCAGGAGGAGAAGGGGATGACAGAGGATGAGATGGCTGGATGGCATCACTGACTCAATGGATGTGAGTCTGAGTGAACTCCGGGAGTTGGTGATGGACAGGGAGGCCTGGCGTGCTGCGATTCATGGGGTCGCAAAGAGTCGGACACGACTGAGCGACTGAACTGAACTGAACTGATCCTTTTTAGGGAAAGTATGATGTCCCCTCTTTACATTGTCACGATACTTTCTGCCATTCAGAACCCCCCAATGCACCGTTGTTGCACTCCATCATGCCATTACGCAACCTATTTCTGCTACCTGAAATTGCCTCTCTCAATTACTAGATGGCTTCCATGTGCCAGGTGCTTGGAATTCAGAGCAAATAGACTCCTCCCTTCTAGGAGCTTACAGCTTAGTGAGAAAGACATGCATCTGGAGCACTGAGTACAGAACTGTGTGGTAAGACCTCACAGCGTGCAGTGGGGATATGTCCATCAGAGCAGGACATCAGGGAAGGCTTCCTGGAGGAGATGGGTGTCTGAGCTAAGTTTTAAAGAAAGAGTAGACATTTGCAAGGTAAAGAAGAGGATTCAACTAATGCCTTCTTTTCCAGGCACATGAAAAGCCATACAAGTACCAAGACCTTCATACCAGGAAAAAGCTGTGTGAAGTCACAGGAGGATTTTTAACAGGGAAAAGGAGAGGCATATTTGCCCAATATAAAGATGGCCCAGGCAGAAAGGGCAGGGAACAGATGGGGGCAGAGAGCCAGGCAGGAGGTGATTTTACACATCCACTTAAGAAGTCATGACATAAAAACCAAGAAAAAGAGGGGACTGGGGGAGAGGTGAGGAAGCCTAGTGACTCCCCAGGGACAGGTGGGTTGCTGGAGGAAAGTCTGGCCTTGGCCCCCTCTTCTACGTGCCCAGCTCCAGGCACTAAGTGGATGATGGAGCCACTCCCCTACCCCCAGCTAGGGAAGATCAGGTGAGGGTGTGCAAGGAGAATGAGGGGCTCTTGTTCAAATGTAAACACATTTGCCTCCTCCAGGAAGCCCTCAGGCTGAGTTGGGGGTTCTCCTTCGTACCCTAATGGCATTGTTTAGTTCTATCAGAACGTTTACAGAGCAACACTGAACTGATCTATACTTTTCTGTTTTTTTTTTTTGTTTTTTTTTTTTTCTATTTAAGTAGGTGACCTCACTGCAAGTTGATATAGTGTCCAATATTTGTATCACCAGGGCCTAGCACAGTGTCCAGATGCTCAGTAAATGATCATTGAGCTGAACTGACTAGAGGTGGGACCCTTGGGAGCGGCCCCCAGCATGGTGTGGTTGACACGGCACCCTTTTTGTCCTCAAGCCGACTTGGATTGGAATACTTCTGCTTTATGGCTTTGTGACTTTTGCTATCACATTATCTATTTACCACATCTGATACCTTTCCTGCCTGTGCTTTAGGGCCATGGTGAGAATAAAATGGAGGCAAAGGCAGCAGATATAGACAGTGGAAAAAGATGGGTGTTGTAAGTGAGAAGACCAGGGTTCCCATTCTAGCTCTGCCATGACTGTACTTTACTGCCTGGAGTAAATCATTCTTCCTTTCTTGGCCTCAGTTCCTCCATTTATGGAATGAGGTTGAGGACTTCCCTGGCAGTCCAGGGCTTAAAATGCCATGCTTCCACTGCGGGGACGGTGGGGGTGGGGTGGGGTGGGAGGGACGCTGTCTTCGTCTCCCTAGGTAGCTCCTCCCCAAGGACAGCCTCCATCCAATCACTGTTCAGTGTGGGACGCAAAGGCCCAGCCCTGTCAGCTCAGCCTTGGACCTCTCTGAAGAGTCACCTCAGCTTCAGAGCTCCCCTGGGACCCACAGGACCTGCATCCCAGGTCATATTCCCTGTGGTCTTCTACCCAATCCTGCTTCCTTCACTTCCTTCCCAAGAAAACAGTGCACACAAGCTGCCTTATCTGACTGTTGCCCGGAGAACTTGACTTTTGACTTCTTATCCCCTGGCTTCTTGTCCTCCAGGGACGTCAATCAGGGATGGCATGACAACTCCTTTGAGGGCTCAGTGCAAGGGCTTGGCTCCTCCATGGTTCTTACTCAATAATTACAGACATGCAGGGTGGAACTGATTCCTCTAAAGACAGCAACCACTGTGTATCCCACCGCACTTCACAGCAGACAAGAATTTTTTTTCCCCCCCAGGGAAGCTATTCTAATGCCCCAAGTCAGAGAAAGTTGTAGGTCAGAGAAGGACTAGGTTAGTAGCCACTGAAAACAGTACCATGGGAAAAATAAAAAAGACTCTTAGAAGACTAAGTCGTAGCTCATAAAGGTTCGTTGTTGTTCAGTTGCTCAGTTGTGTCCAACTCTTTGTGACCCCAGGACTGCAGCATGCCAGGCTTTCCTGTCCTTCTCAGAGTTTGCTCAAACTCATGTCCATTGAGTCGGTGATGCCATCTGACCATCTCATCTTCTGTCATCCCCTTCTCCCGGTGACCTCAATTTTTCCCAGCATCAGGGTCTTTTTCAATGAGTCAGCTCTTCGACTCAGGTAGCCAAAGTATTAGAGCTTCAGCTTCAGCATCTGTCCTTCCAATGGATATTCAGGGTTGATTTCCTTTAGGATTGACTGGTTTGATCACCTTGCTGTCCAAGGGACTCTCAAGAGGTTTCTCCAGCACCACAGTTTGAAAACATCAATTCTTCCATGCTCAGCCTTCTTCATGGTCCAACTCTAATTCCTCTTTAAATCAACACCCAAAAGAAGGGGGCGTAAGCCTCATTTTTCACAGGTCTTGCACCAACTCTCCGAGGTTCACAATCTGGTCATCCTTCAGCCAGAAGTTTTATTTCTGACATCTTGAGATCTGCAATGAAGGGGCTGGGACTTCCTTCTGCGGTCCACATTCAGTGTACCCCAAAGAGGCAGAGAAATATGACAAAAAGGAAAAAGAGATAAATGATTAGTTATAACTCTTTGAATAGCTAGATAAATATTGACTAAGAGTGCCTGTGAAAAAGAAGCATTCAGATCTGCCTGGAAAAATTAGCTTTCCTCCTCGCCTCCCTCCCGCTACTGTTGAGCAGCTCTGCTGTGAGAATCTGGCTCCGTTATTTCTCTCAGTGGGAGCTGCCATTTGAATGACTCAGCACAGCACTTTTTCAGCAGGAGACTCTGCCTCAGGTGGCTGATCAGGCCTGGGAGAATGGAGGTCTCATTTAAACGAAGTCAGAAATTTCCCAACTTGTTTTAAAGTGAAATAGATTTGTAAAAATAACAATAATCATTATTTCACAGTGCTGTTACAGCTCCCAGATCAAAATTTAACCTTTAAAGTGGAATCCATCCTTTTCTTTTCCCGGTGAAATGAACTTTCTACTTCTCTGTCAGGCATTTCCAACCTGAGCTGAAAGACTCACCAGCTCAGATAAGCCTAATGTGAGTGAAACAACAGCGGGATCATTTGTTCCTTTGAGTTTGGGTATTTCTTAAATAGTCGTTATTGCTCACGTAGTAGCCATTTATGTCCAATTTTATAAACATTTTAAAAATGTAGTTATTTATTTGGCTGGGCCAGGTCTTGATTATGGTGTGTGAGATCTATTTCCCTGACCAGGGATCCAACCCAGGCCTCCTCCATTGGGAGCTCCAAGTCTTAACCACTGGACCACCAGGGAAGTCCCCATATGTTCATTTTAAAAAGTAGTTTTATCTTCTTCGTACTCCATGCCTTAAAAAATGTATATGTGACACAAGTCTCTTCCTTTGCCTGAGATGGTTGATATTTTTCTGTGTAATTTACATCATTTTAAACCCCACTGCCCTATGGGGTTCATTCCATTTTTTAATAAATTTGAGTATGATTCACATACTGTGAAATGCACTGATCATAACAGGGATTCTCTTCCCCCTCCCCAAGGCCACGGTCCCTCCGATCAGCTGCCCTCCCCCATTTTCTCAAAGCCCCACCCAGGTCAGCCCTGGCCCCCCTGCCCTGGGCATCTATCTAGAAGACTCCTTTCCACCCTCCAGGCTTCCCTGCTGCACACCCTCCACCACTTCACCTGAGCTGGGATTGGGTTGCACCAACCCTCTGTGCCCGTCAGGGCCCTCTCACAGCCTCCACCTCAGGCCCAGGCGTGGGGGTTGGCCCTCCTGCCTCCCACTTACCTGTCCAGAAAATCACCTTTCCCTCTTTCCTTCTGCATCTCCTCCTTCCACAGGGCAATCCTGCTTCTCTTTTCCTACCCCCAGTGATGGTACTTAACCAGCCTCCATGCCACTTCCCCTCAGGATTTTTGTATCTCATTCACAGACCTCTTATCCTCCCACATGTCTGTTGTCTTCCTCAAAGACTTAGAAATAGGCCAAAAGGAGCTAAGTAAACTCCTGTCTTTATCTCGAAGCTTGTCCCACTGTCTGTGTGGTTGGTCTTCCCGACGGCCATTCTGCCCAGAGCTGTAACCGCTGCCCTGGGCCTCTGCGGCCCCAGCCCCGTGTCCAGCTCACCAGCTCCTACGGGTCCTGCCGGCAGCGTTTCCAGAGCCAGAGCGTCAGTTTCCCTCACCAGGTGGTTTTCCACGGGTTTCACTGGGGTCTGCAGGTGCTGCTCCCCTCCTCCAACGCCTGTCCTCTGCCTCTCATAGAACCTTCCACCATCTGGACCTCGAAGACCCATATCATGGCAACTGGCGAGCTGCTCAGCAAACCTAGAGACCCCTATGCCTGCTGCTGAAGCACTGCACTCCTGCCTTCCTCACTTTCACCCGGGACCTCGGAACCGGATTCTCACCAGGGAATACGAGGCATTTCCTGCAGGGCGTGGCCCACAACAGTCTCTCACGCTTGATCCCTCATGTTCTTCCCCACTTTGCAGACTGGATGCTGAACCCCAGGGTGAGACTGAAAGCCGCCTGATGAAGATGGCAGAGCCTGTCGCCTTGAATTCCTGGAGGGAACACAAGCTGCTTTATCTTAGCTGGGGCAGCTGTAACACAGATACCGTAGACCCGGTGACTTACGCAACAGAAATTCACTACTCATGGTTCTGGGAAATCCAAGGTGAAGGTGCTGGCCAGTTCAGTTCCTGGTGAGGGCCTTCTTCCAGGTTGGCAGACTGATGCCTCCATTGCTGTGTCCTCAGGTGATGAAGAGAGAGACCATCTCTTTTCTAATGAGCCCATGTTGGTCACTTCAGTCGTGTCCAACTCTTTGTGACCCCATGTACTGTATGTAGCCCACCAGGCTCCTCTGTCCATGGCATTCTCCAGGCAACAGTACTGGAGTGGGTCACCATGCCCTCCTCCAGGGGATTTTCCTGACCCAGGGATCAAACCCATATATCTTATGTCTCCTGCAATGCAGGTGAGTTCTATACCACTTCTTTTCTAAAGGCACTAATATGATTCTCGAGGGCTCCACCCTTATGACCTAACTGCCTCCCCAAAGCCCACCTCCCAATACATCACACTGGAGATTAGAGCTTCAGCATATAAATCTAGGGGCAGAGGACACAAACATTGGGTCCATAGCACTCCCTCCACACCCCCTGCCCCACTCCCCATGACTGAAAAAAAAATACACATTGATCACAATTTTTTTAAATCATCTTTTTACAAAGTTGAGCCTCTGAAATTTTGGAGTTCTGTCACAACAGTTAATTTCATCCTAACTAATATATGTGTGTAAGGAGAAGGAATTCTAAAATGGATTATGTTCAAATAGTCATCAGGGACATAAAAGTGGGTCACTGGGAAGGGGTGCAGGCTTTGAGGGAGGGGATAAGGAGAATTAAAGTTCCCTCTTCTTTGTGGATACTTTCCTTTACTGTTTCACCCTCTTGGATGCTCTCCAGAATGCTTCCTTCATGGGACTGGAGCTTCTCCTGTGTCTGTGTGTATTGATGGCTAGGAATAAGAAAGTGATCCAGGGAAGAGGAGGCCCTGAGCAGGGTGAGAGGAGTGAATAACTCACTCACCTCTCACATGTGTAGCCCAGTCCTCTCCCCCGCCTCCGCCACCATCCTGTTGGTGCTGTGCTTAGTCACTCAGTCATGTCCGACTCTTTGCAACCCCATGGACTGTAGCCCACCAGGCTCCATGGGGATTCTCCAGGCAAGAATACTGGAGTAAGTTGCCATGCCCTCCTCCAGGGGATCTTCCCAACCTAGGGACTGAACCCAGGGCTCCCGCGTTGCAGGAAGATTCTTTACCATCTGTGCCACCAGGGAAGCCCAAGAATACTGGAATGGGTGGCCTATCCCTTCTCCAGGGGATCTTCCTGATCCAGGAATTGAACCAGTATCTCGCTGCACTGCAGGCAGATTCTTTACCAGCTGAGCTACCAGGGAAGCCCATCCTGTTGCTAGCAAAAGATGGATATTCTTTCTGTGATGTGCGCCCATGAGGGGCCTATAAGCAGCTACTCAGGAATTTGGAACTCTGGATCCTGATCCTCTTTGCCTCCGTCACAACTGGCAGTCTGAGTTAGGTTGGAAAATTGGGCAGTAGCTCAGTGAGAGAGAAAGGTTCAGGACCAAGGCTGTGCGCAGGATCCAGAACCCGGGTGGCTGGTGTGTTGTGGGTCATGGTGGGAACAGTGGGTTCTTCCCTGGTGCCATAGAAGCCTGAGTGTCTGGATCTCACTCCCCTAACCAGCATTTCTTTGTTCCTGCTGTAATGGATGATTCTGGCCGTGATGCTGATAAGGAAATTACTTAAGGAGCAAGTCTTTCCCCTCCATTGTGTCTAGCATTGCTCAGGCTAGCATCTTTACTTAGAAACATTATCTCCCCGGATCTCCCAGTCCCCGAGCAGGAGCTGCAGCATATCACCTCTGGGAGATCAAAGTGTTTTATGGATATTATCTCATTAAATCCCCCAACTTTTCCCCTCGGAGTCCAAACACACCCTTCACCCCCCACCCCCGACTCAACATCTCTGCTCCATTCAAACCAGATTGTGAATAATAAATGCTGTGATTTATTGAGAGTCATTTGAAAGGAACGGTAAACGGACCCTCAACTTCTCAGGTCCATCTGAAAGACACCGTCTTAATGTGTGTATGGGAGAGATAATGGCTCTTCTGACACCCACTTACCTGGGGTGCCGGTGATTTATGGTTACCGGGCAGGGCTTCCCAGTTGCCCTGTACTCCCATTGGACAGAGAAGTTCTAAGATCCTTGTTCTTTCCCCGAATGTTGGCATTTCACACCTTTATTCTCCCAGCACTATTCCACCCGCATGCCAGGCATCTAGACATATGTGCTGCTCTGTAAGCGTACCAGTTTTCCCTGGGTTTTCAAAGCTTTGAATAAACTGTTCCCTCTGTCAGAATGCACTCCTCTTAGACCGGCTACACTGTGATCTCCTGCTCATCCCCAAGAACCAGCTCCATTCTCATCTCTTCCATCAGAAATTTTTTGACTTCTAAAGAATGAATTGGTTTTTTTCCTCTGATCTTTGACAATCTCAAACAGAATTGCTACCATTTGTGCCAGGCTTTAGCTATGTGCTGTTCATGTATATTATCATTTAATTCACACGACCTCTTTATGAGGTTGGTGATATTACTATAACTAATTTTACTGATAAGGAAAAAAGAAGCCTGAGAAGATTAATAACACTCTTGATGTTCATACAGTAATTAAGAGGTGGAATCAGAATTCAGTGCTGGCACCGGGTCAGACTCCAAAGCCCATGATCTGTTACTCCATAAGCTGCCTCCATTTTTTAAAAAATCACTTGTTGGTCTCTCCATAGGCTTAAGCATCTTAAAGTAAGAGATTATAATCTGTTATACCTATTTCCTAGTACATAGCATAGTATCTGATATGGAAGAGGTGCTTGAGAAATGCTTGTAGAATGAATGAAATTTATTTAAAGAAATTTAAAGAAAGAATGAATATACAGCTTTGCTGCTTCAGAGAAATTTGTTGTGTTTTCATTTGGAAAAATATTGCCAGATTTCCCTTCTGGTGACAATGTTGGGAAGAAGGATCCCTATGAGGAGAAGAGGATTATATCTCCAATTAGGCAAATCCAGCAGTCATTAAAATTAGGCTTTAAAATAAAAACTCAGGAAAGGTCTGGGGTTTTTTTTTTGGCTGCATTAGGTCTTAGTTGCAGCACTTGGGATCTCTGTTGCATCATACGGGACCTTTTATTGTGGAGCACAAACTCTATAGTTATGATGCCCAGGCTCCAAAGCACATGGGCTTCCCCAACCAGGGATCAAACCTACATCCCCTACACTGCAAGGTGGATTCTTAACCACTAGGCCACCAGGGAAGTCCCTCAGGGAAGTCTTTGAAGAGCTCATCTTTCCACTGGGCTTCCCCATAGAGTGATTGGAATAGATAGTCTCAGTTCATTCACTTATTTACTCACTCATTCAACACATTGATAGAGCATGCCCTGTGTGGCAGGCATTGGACTTAGCTCTGGGGCCACACCATTCATCACAGTCATGATTGTTAGAGTGAACTTCTATGGTTTGCCCAGCTACCATCTCTTCTGCTAACAGAATCAGTCTTTTCTCTTGGGAAAAACATCTTTCTGAAGCTCAGATTGTGTGTTTTAGGTTTAATTTTCACTTGTTGGCTCTAAGTGTGGGCATGTGCTCAATCATTGCATCGCATCCTCTCTAGCCACGGTGATTGGTTTAGGGATGGGACTGTGACCCACTTTAGGCTAATGAGAGTCAGCAGTGGGACTCCAGAACTATTAGAAAAGTGGTACTTTCTTTTTGCTGGGGCTCCTGATAGTGAGATTAATACAAAGGAAGACAGAGCTGAGATTGTGAGAGAGCAAGAGAGAGTAGGCTGATGGTAGAATTTCACACCTTAGATACAAGCACATCTAAAGAGAGGAGACCCCATGAACTACCCATCTGGGTGAGCCAGTGTATTCCCCCTGTTTGCTTAAGCCCTCTTAAGGTGGGTTTCTTTCACTTGCCAGGGAGTAGGTCTTAAATGATAGCAACATCAGCTTTTGGAAGTGGGGCTTTATAAGTGGCATCCGAAAAACTAGAACCGGCTGAATCATAGTGGCATGCAGAGCACCAAGAATTCCTCAATTCTTGGCTGGGAAGTTGGAAATCCCAGTAATGTCTCACAGAGCAGCTGGGTTGAACTGTCACATGTGCTATCTTGAGACTCGAACTGTGTTTTAGAGATTGAAAAAGGAAATATATTGGAGAGGATCGGCTGCTTCGTAAGGCCTTAAGTAACATCCTGTTAGGATGAAGCAAGCTAAGTGGGAAGGAGACAGAGCCCACCCTGTCTCGGTCAGCTGTCCAGGCCGACAGAGAGGAGTGTGGTGGTTTGGCAAAGCTGGACTCTCTATTCCAAGCTACACTTAGCTGAAGTGAGGTGAGGGAATCTCAAGACAGAGAGAGAGAAAAGATTGGAACCTAGAGGTAGAATGATATTCACACACTTTACAACATCTTCTTTCTTCCACAGCCTAGAAAGTTATCCTCTGGGATGCAGCCAGGAAGCAAAAGGAATTTTAGCCTTGCCCCTCCCCACACCCATCCCAGTGTATCATCAGAAAGATGGATAGAATTGGAAGGCCTGCTACTAGGGGACTGGAGCCTTCAGACAGTGGTCTAGATTCAAGAACCCATAATTCCGACTTTGGATTTGACTGGCTGCAAAGCAACCAAGAGCTTATTAAGGTTTTAGGAAATTGTAATGCCTGAAAAACACAAAACCTGAAAATGATTATCTGCAACAAAGTGATCGAGGGCATTTCCAGCCCCATGAACTCTAGGAAGAAATGAACAGCCCCGAGAAGGGAAAACCACCCAGTGGCCCTCTTAGCAATGGCTGCAGGGTCAACAGACAAGTCCGTCTGGGGAGAACCAGGGGAGGCAGGCTGCTCGGCCTCCATCACAGGGCGGAAGTGTCCCGGTTATCTCTGCCCACTGTCCTGTTATCCCCATCCATACATGTGTTAGTGTTAATGCTCCACCTCATGATCAGAAGATACTGCTCCCCACTCTCTGTTTTTCTAAGAGGGAGCTCTTCATTGCAGCTCTGTTGTTCTTTCTTCACCACCATGTATGATGTGTTGGGGTGGGGGTGAGGATTTAATATGTCATTTAGCCTTGAGCTTCTAGACAAAGGAAACAACTTATAATGGTATCACCGAGGGCAGCAGTGGGCTTCCCTGGTAGCTCAGCTGGTAAAGAATCTGCCTGCAATGCAGGAGACCCCAGGTTCGATTCCTGGGTCAGGAAGACCCCCTGGAGAAGGGATAGGTTACCCATTCCAGTTTTCATGGGCTTCCCTGGTGGCTCAGATGGTAAAGAATCTTCCCACAGTGTGGGAGACCTGGGTTTGATCCCTAGGTTGGGAAGATCCCCTGGAGGAGGGCATGACAACCCACTCCAGTATTCTTGCCTGGAGAATCCCCATGAACAGAGGAGCCTGGTGGGCTACAGTCCATGGGGTCGCACAAGAGTTGGACATGACTGAGCGACTCAGCACAGCACAGCACAGGGCAGCAGTCCCCAGCCTTTTCTAGAGCCAGAGACCAGTTTCATGGAAGACAATTTTTCCAGGAGGGTGGGTGGGGGTGGAGGAGTGGAGAGTAGTTCAGGCAGTAATTCAAGCGGTGTGGGGGATTGTTCAGATAGTGATGCTTAGTGATGAGGGGCCTCCACCGGAGGTTGGAGACCTCTGACCTAGAGGGCTCATAAAAGCCCCAGTGGCTGAACCTCACCTCCCAGAGCTTCTGATTTTGGGTCTGGGTCTGATTCTGGGTCTGAGCTGGTCTGGAGTTCCAAGGTGGTGTGGATGCTGTCATTGTTTTGTCTTATTTTGCTTTTAATTCCTTGGGTAATTCTAGTTTGCTAGAAGTTCTCAGGACTGAGAAGTTGAGTTTTAGACCCTCTAATCTACAAGCATTTATCGAACAGTTAGTATATGCCAGTCCCTGAACTAGGTCCATGTTCATGTCAATTCATATGTATATGTGTGTATATCTATGTGCATGTATACATGAACAAGACAAAGTCCCTGCCCCTGAGACAACCATCACCTAATAGAGGGAAAATCATATAAATTGATAAATTTCCTACAGGATAATGTCCTACAGGGAAATGATTTACTTTGTGGTACAGCAGAAACCAACACAACATTATAAAGCAATTACCTCCAATTAAAAATAAATTTAAACAAATTTAAAAAATAAATCAGAAACATAATAGCAGAAAGAAAGAGAGAAAAATAAAGAAAGAAAGAGTGTTCACTGTGCCAAGCCTTGATGGCAATGTTGGTCAAAATCTCAGTGCCTAGTGGAAGTGGCTACTCACAGAGAGTGTGTTAAGTCACTTTGGTCTTGTCTGACTCTTTGCAACTCCATGGACTGCAGTCTGCCAGGCTCCTCTGTCCGTGGGATTCTCCAGGTAAGAACACTGGAGTGGGTTGCCATTTCCTCCTCCAGGGGATCTTCCCCATCCAGGGATAGAACCTGCGTCTCTTAGGTCTCCTGCATTGGCAGGTGGGTTCTTTACCACTAGCACCACCTGGGAAGCTATGAGGTGCAAACAGAAAGCTCCAGCAGAAGATGGAGAACCAGTGGCTGAGGTTCCAGGGGGTTCCACACACACTTTCAGGGGTCCCTTGTCTTTGAAGGGAGAGCTCTACATCCAAGTGTATAAGTCCCCACACACACACCTGGGCTGAAGGCAGCTGGCTCAGTGTTCCCCAGGAACAAACAACCGCTGTCTGTCCCCACCCCAGCTCAGAGGCCCCCTGCTCAGCCTGTGGGCCCGCCTGCCAGGGGAGGCTGGCGGAGGCCGCCCTGGGCTTGCAGCCGGGGAGCCGATGTGCCAACACACAGCTGCTGACTTTCTTTCCCCCTCCCGTTAAGCTGGGAACATTTCGCACTTTTCTTCTCCAACTCTTTCAAAGCAAGTCATTTTCCTCCTCTGGAAGGTTGCCCATTGTTCATTTGACATTAAAGATAGGTCTTCACTGTTTTCTCTTAAGGCAGCAATTGGTGAAGTTCAGCCGTATTATGCGGACTTGTCAGAAGGATACAACATTATACAAAGGAATGATGTGAAACAAAAATTGCTCTCTCCAACCTTCCCAACCTCTGCTGCATACAGATTTCAAAGCATTTTCTGCCCTCATGTGTGCTTGGCATAGCCTGGGATTGGCACGGTGGGGGAGGGGGCTGTAATTGAAGGGAGGGGTGGGGTTTGTGGTTCTTCCGGCTGCCAGGGAGGCTCGTGCTGCTGGGAATCGCTCAGTGGACTAGGGGTGGGGGGTGAGGGGGGGCTGAAGAGGATGGAACCGGGAAGGTGGAAAGGAAAACAAATGAGGAAAACCTCTCTCCCCTCATTTTCGTTAGGAATATGGTGACTTCAGGCCTCCAGAATTGTGGGATGGCTGGTTAGTTTCAAAGAGTTGTGAAATCAAAGTGTTAGTTGTGTTTGACTCTGCAACCCCATGGATCGTAGCCCACCAGGCTTCTCTGTCCATGGAATTCTCCAGGCAGAAATACTGGAGTGGGTTGCCATTTCCTCCTCCAGGGGATCTTTCTGACCCAGGGATTAAACATGGATCTCCTATATTACAGGCAGATTCTTTACTTGTAATGAGCCCTGGTGGTCTTCCAGTTCCCGTGGTGAATTCAGAGTTCATTTCCTGCAACTTTTACTCAGAATCACATGGTCCTTGTTGCCACTGGAATGTACTCCGATTATAATTCTGGGCAGAAGCTTGAGTCACTGTCTCCTGGATTCACAATTTCCTCATTCATTGCTTCATTCATGAATTAGCTGTGGGCTCTATTCTCCACTGATGAAACATTTGACCCTTCACATTCCCATGCCTCAGTTTCCTTACCTGTAAAATGGGAATATGAATTAGTTACCACCTAGGGTTGTTGTATGGGTTAAATGGTATAATATGCATACCTAGCATGGTGCCTGGCTGTCTAAGTCCTCAGTAAATGTTTGGTGTGTGCTTTTACTTTTACCATATCAGTCACTGATTAAGGACCACGGGCACTGTTCTGGGCCCTGGAGAGCAGAAGTTGAAGGAGACGAGATGCTGCTTGTATTCTGGTAGGAGAGTAAACCAGGCAGTGATGGTCCAGGATTGGTGGGCAGTACTGGGAAAGAGGTGGACACGAGCTGCCATGGCAGGGGAAGGGGGGACCTACCTGAAGCCAGTTGGGTGGACAGGGCTTCTGGGGGAAGTACCTCTCAAGGGAGACTTAAAGGATAAATGTTGAGGGGATAGTCTCCCTGCCAGAGGGAAGAGCAGTGCAAAGACATGAAAACATCCAGAAGGTTTCCCAGAACTGAGTGCAGACTCAAGTGCCTGGAGCATGATAGGGCTGCTGGGTGGGCAGCTGCAGGAGAGGGGGCTGGAAAGTGAAGTCTGGCCCCTCTAGAAGTGCTCTGGGAGGGAGATAAAAGGCTGGGATTTGGTGCTGAAGATCAGAGGGAAATACTTAATGGGTTTTTAGTAGGGAAGTGGCACGGCCTGATTGAATGGCTCTGGGCGGAGGGTGAGTTGGGTGGATGAGAACCTGGTCAGGAAGATACCGCAGCAACGTAACAGAGCCCTGAAGGGAGGAAGAACTGGGATGTGGCCAAGCAGAGGGAGAGCTGGGTGCTTCTTGGAGATTTAGAAGCTAGAATCTCTACAGCTTGGAAAGAACAGGACCCAGGAGGAGTTGGGGAATGTAGCCCCACCCTACACACCACCAGGTTTATGCATTCAGTGACCCATGAATGATCCTTCCCAGAGATGAAGATGCTGTGTCCTGTTATGGACCTGCTGCCATATTTGAGGTGGGAGTGTCAGGTGGACATGATCGAGAGGCATTTGGGAACTTACTTCCCTGGCGCTAATGGTAAAGAACCTGCCTGCCAGTGCAGGAGACATAAGAGACATGGGTTCGATCCCTGGGCCAGGAAGGTCCCCTGGAGGAAGGCATGGCAACCCACTCCAGTATTCTTGCCTGGAGAATCCCGCGGACAGAAGAGCCTGGCAGGCTACAGTCGGCGGGGTCGCAAAGAGTCAGACATGACTGAAGCAACTTCGCACGTACTGGTGACAGAGTGGATAAGAATCCAGCTGCCAGCACAGGGGCCGTGGGTTTGATCCCTGGTCTGGGAAACTTCCACATGCCTCGGAGCAACTAAGCCTGTGTGCCCCAACTATTAAACCCCTGTGCCTGGAGCCCGTGCTCCGCAACAAAAGAAGCCACCGCAATGAGGAGCCCTGTACACTGCAAGTAGAGAAAGCCCGTGTGCAACAACAAAGATCCAGCACAGCCATAGGTAACTAAATAAGCAGTGTGTACACGTCAAACATTTTTTTTAATAAATTAAAAAAAAATTTTTTTTTTTAAAGAGGCATGTGGGCCTCCACCCTCCCCGGTCACCATTCCTGTCCATACACGCTGTCCTGTTGGGTACTGAAGCCGGCAGGATGGGCCCCTGTGGGATGAGAATCACGGATGAGAAACTGTGAGAGTGAGCAGTATTCACCTGGCGCTTTGCCGTTTACAGCACACTTTCCCTGGGGTTGGAGCATTTGATTCTGCTAACTGCCAGGGCAGGAGGCCCGGCAGAGATGAGCATCCCCACTTCACAGATGGACAAAGAGCGGCATTGAGAGACCTACCCGTGCCTCTGTGGCAGGGTCTGGATTCCGGTCGAAGAACGTCTGGCTCTAAAGCCAGCGCTCTTCCCACTGGCCCAGGAGTCGCTTGACACATGGTAGCCCTGGACTGAGACACAGGGACCCAGTTCCTTTTCACAACGTGGCCTCAGCTTTGCTCTGTGGTCTGAGACAAGTCACTTACCTTGCTCTGGGCTTGAGTCAGTGACTCTGACAAATACAGAGCTTAGAGTGAAGAGCCAAGGCAATCCCTTCCAAGAGGACCAGCTGGGTCTTAGGGCTGAAGGCGTTCTGAGACCACAGGTGTGCCAGGGTGAACCTTGGAAGGGCTAGTTACAGCCCTGGACCCTAGCCTCCATCCAGCACCCTAGGGAAATGATCAGAGAGCCCTTTACTGCACCCTGGGAAGCCAAATGAACCGCCTGTGGAGAGTGTGATTAAAATCCGCAGACACCACCGCTCACCAGCAGGACAGCGCCATCCTCTAGGCTCAGCCACTACTCAAACGCTACTCCCTGGGCCCTCTTTGCCCTTCCCGGGCTCCTCTGTAAGGTTTTAGGCTGAATAGATCACCCTTGTTCCAGTGTTTTGCCGCAGGTCCCCAGGGAACGAAGTACCATTTGTGGAATGAATCGAAAACAGAATTACTCATCTCCCCTGGCTTTTATGTCCACCAAGACTCCACTGAGTGGGGTCTTCACTCCCCAAAGGGACCCGTTCTTTTCCTCCTGGGCATCATTTTTCCCTTGCGAGACTGACTTTGGATTCTGCAGTTTACAATCACAGAAAATCCAAAAGAATTTTCTTATTTTTTATTTTTTTTAAGAGAAGAATAAAAGCCCTCTCCCAGAGGTCACCTATGTCAGGCTCTTCTCTGGGTGGATAGACAGAGCAGGGCCTCAGCCTGGCTTCCTCTGCACTTGTGGGGAGCATGTCTGACTTTCTGGAAGCCTGGGTGGTCTTCTTAGCTCTGCCAAGCAGAAGGAAGACTGAATTTTCCCCAGGATCCATACCTGGGGCTAGAGACCACTTCTTTTCATTTCTTCACCCTCTCAGCTTAATGCGCAGTTTGAACAGAGGAGTCTAAGGAACACAGTCTCTCCAGTGGCCACATGGATGACCCTGGAATTAGGCCACAGCTATCAGTTTTATTTGGCGATCCCAGTTGGATCTCCAAATTATACCTGTAATTTGGTGCACTCCATGTATTACAGAGTCTGTCAGAGAAATCCTATAATTATGTTTTAAGTGACAAAGTTTTAAGGAATAGCTAAATAAATGGAGCTAAATTTAGACCACGATCTCCGTACAATAGAACGAGGCAGGAGTCAGAGATGCGATCAGTCACTGGAAGAAGGAGAATTTTGTCACTATCCAAGAGGTGGCAGCAAAAATTACCTCAATTAACTTAACAAGAAGCCCGTCCTCCTCTGCCAGCCCGCCCAGGAGCCCTGGCACTCACCTTGCCCCTCCTCTGCCAGGATTCTGTGCCTCCCTTACTGAGCTGTCCCGGGCTCCATCTGCTGCTCCCGTCTGGGGCTGATGCCCAGGCCCCAGTCACGTCCTGCCTCCTCCCCAAGAGCCTCCAGCTCGGCATTCCAGAAGGAACAGGGTCAGGAGTTCACGCCTCAGAGAAATCTCAGCACAGATCAGTGCCTCACAGGGAGGCCAGAGGGAAAAGCAAGGGCCTGTGTTCATCCCGTGCAAACTCCATGGGAAACGAGATTTTTCCACAAACCCTAAAATGGAAGATCTCAGGAGAAACTGGATACATACCTTCTCTATATGTCCAAGCTCTTTTTTTGGCTCTGCCACGGGTCGTATGGGACCTTAATTCCCCGAACGGGGATCAAACTGTGGCCCCTGCATTGGAGGCACAGGGTCTTAACCACTGGGCCACCAAGGAAGTCCCTAGGCTTTTATTTTTGAGACTCTCCTCTGTGCTAGATGTTCATGGATGACTGAACGAATGAACATGAATAGATAGGTGTAATAGGTGCATGAATAGATTGATAAAATATTTATTTAGCTCTTGCTGCTACTGCTGCTCAGTCGCTTCAGTCGTGTCCAACTCTGTGCGACCCCATAGACGGCAGCCCACCAGGCTCCCCTGTCCCTGGGATTCTCCAGGCAAGAACACTAGGCCACATATCCTTCTAGGTTCTGGTTTTCCATTTGTGAACAGAAGAGAAGGGCCTGCCTGCTTGTAGCTCACATTCTAATGGAGGTAAGATAATAAACAGGATAAGTGGGGAAGGTGAGTGGTTGGTAGAGGGTCATGAGTGCTAAGAAGAGAGATACAGCAGGAGGAATGAGGAAAGGCGTGATGAGGGCTCTGTCAGCTTTGCAGCTGTGACGGCCAGAGACGACCTCGCTGACAAGGCCTCGTGTGAGAAGGGGCCTGAGGAAGAAGCCCTGTTGCTCTATGGAGGACACACGTTCCAGGCCGAGGGAGTAACTGGTTAGAAGACCCTGTGGTGGGAAATGTTAAGAAGGCTGTTGGAGACATGGAATGACGATTATGGGACAGGAGGTGTTGGAGAAGTGAAATATCTCAAACAGATATTTACTATTGAAGTTGCAGTTGTTTAGGCCAGGCATCCGCAAACGAGGTGTTTTTGTGCAGCCTGTGAGCTGGGAATGGTTTTTACATTTTTAAGTGGTTGGAAAGAAAAATCAAGAGGAGAACATTTTGTGACACGTTGAAAACTATATGAAATTCAGATTCTGGAGTCCATAAGTCAGGTTGTATCTATTCATGTACGTACTGTCTGTGGCTGCTTGCTTTTGCATACAGGGGCAGGGCTAAATCGTTATGGCAGAGAATGTATGGCCCAGGAAGTTCAAAATATTGTCTATCTGTCCCTATACAGAAACATTCACCAAGTGGTGGTCTAGGCAGTATGGGAGAGTGGTTATATCCTAGCTGTGGGGTCAGCAGCCCCAGTTCCAGGCTTGAGGTCACCTTGGTGGTTGTATAGTTTTGGGCACTTGGAAACTGTTTGTTTTTTTTTTTCATTCCTAAAATGGGGACAAAAGTACCACCCTCTTGGTATAGGGTGAGAATTAAATGAAATAAAGAATATGAAGTCTATAGCAAGTGCTAGATATTCATAGCCATTATAATAATTACATAGTAAAATGTGCAGGTAGGGTAGGGGTGGGGCCCTCATGATGGGATTAGCTCCCTTATAAGAAGAGACCCCAGAGAGCTTGCTCTCTCCTCACTGTATTTGGATACAGCAAAAAGGCAAGAAGCCAGGGAGAGGGTTCTCACCAGAGCCTGACCATGCAGGCACCTTGATCTTTGACTTCCCAGCCTCCCAAACTGTATGAATTAACCATGCACTGCTCAGGCCTCCCAGTCTCTTGCATTATTTTATGGCAGCCCAAGCAGACTAGGACAAGAGAGGAGCAGCTATCTTTACCTGGGGAGCTGGAGATATGGCTGTTGACCATATGACTTCTCAAGGGGGAATCAGATTTCCCCAGGAAAGGAAGGAGGGAAGAGACTTTCTTGGCAGAGGAATATAATATGAAAAGCAGTGGTAGTCTTGAACGAGATGGGGTGTGTGGAGAACAAGGAAAATTCCTGGCACTGAGCACAGTGGTGGATGTGGGAGAAGAGTGTAGGATTGGGGGGCCTGAGGCTGCAGAAGCACAATTGTGAGGGGCCTTACATCCCATCCTCAGGGTGATTGGATTTGTCAAGTTTTGCCATTTGGTTTTTGAAGTGTTCCTCTCTCCACCCCTCAAGGGGTGAAAGGGGAAAGGGGCGAAAAGCCAGCTAGCAGAAACGCCTTCTTGTTCTTTTGCGTCTCAGGTCAGTGGATAGTTCCTCAGCTCCTTCTCTGGGGTTGTGGTTGTTGTTCAGTCGCTAGTCATGTCTGTCTCTCTGTTGTTGGCAGACTGATAATCAGGGGGTTAATCAGTGGTGAACAAGAAAGACAATAGCTCCTGACATCAGGGAGTAAGGAGGGTTCTGAAGAGTAAGGAATTTTGTTTGAAAAAGGAGAAGAAGAGCAAGGAATACAAGGTGCTAAGAAAAAGGTATAACCAGGTGTAACATGGTCAGTTAAGAATTTTTCCCTGAGGACACTGGAAAGTTTTATTTATTTATTTTGGACTGATCGGGGTTCTTTGTTGCTGTTTGGGCTTTTTCTCTAGCTGTGGCGAGCAGAGGCTACTCTCTACTTGCAGGGTGAGGGCTTCTCACTGCGGTGGCGTCTCTTGTTGCGGAGCACAGGCTCTAGGGCCTGAGGGCTTCAGCAGTTGTGGCTCCCAGGCTCTAGAGCACAGGTCCAAACAGTTATGGCACACGGGCTTAGATGCTCCTGGGCATGTGGGATCTTCTGGGACCAGCGATCGTACCTGTGTCTCCTGCATTGGCAGTCAGTTTCTTTGCCACTGAGCCACCAGGGAAGCCTCCTGGAAGGTTTTTGAAGGGTTTTCAATATGGCGGTGATCGTATCAGGCTTGAGTTTTTAATAGATGGCTCTGCTCCTGTGTGCTGGAGGGAGCTCAAATAGAAGAGGCTGTTGCTGTATCCATGGAAGAAATAATGGAAGTTTAGACCAAGTAGTGACCATGGAAATGAAGGAGCACCCCACTGACAAAAAAAAAGGAACAGAAGGAGGAATTGATCGAGCTTGGTGATTGGGTGTAAGCATGAGGGAATTGGAGGCCACGTGGACAATGACCAGAGACCCTGTGGCTGCATGGATGGTGGTGTCTACTGAGATGGGGATAGGAGAGGACAGGGTTGGGGGTGTGGATGCAGTGGGGATTGGAAATTTAGTATCAGGGACGTTGGTTGGAGATGCCCATGGAGCAATCCAAGCAAGGGTGGCAGCTATGTTGAGGTGTTTGGCTATCTCGTTCCGAAGTTCCTGAGACACATGGGGCTGGAGCTATAAATCAGGGAATCGTTAACAAATGGATGCTGGTACTTCCCTGGTGGTCTAGTGGATAAGACTCCACACTTCCAATGCAGGGGACATGGGTTCCATCCCTGGCCAGAGAAGTAAGGTCCCAGATGCCATGTGGTACTGTCAAAATAAATAAAAGGATGGTAATTTTGGCCCTGCAGTGATTGAGATCACGGAGATCGGTTTGCCCCTGTGCTGCACCCCCCACCCCCCCAGCTGGCAGGATAGTACCCGGCCTCAGGATTAAACCCTCTGTAATATGCTGCCTTTTGCAAACACACACACATACACACAAACAAACAAACAAATGCTTCAGTTCCTGATGACTCAAGTGGCATGTGTCTGGCCCTGATTGTGCAGACAGTTTTACAGGAAGTTGCCAACACAATGAACCATCTGAAGCCTCTAATGAAGCAATTATAGTATGTGGAATGAACAATCAATCAACTGTAAACTCAGTAGTGAGAATTTTACAGGGATCGAGGGTAAATAACGGGCTCCCTGCGGTTACGTCAGAGCAAACTGATCTCTTATTGGAGATGAAATATACATAATAGGGGAACCTCTCCAACCCCTCCCACAACACAGCACGCAGCGAGAAAAAAACTTCCTGTGGAATACTTCCCCTGTCCTCCCATCAGTGCTGCGCTCTCTCCACATTTTGGGAAGTGATGATTACAAAAGCTCTCTTTACCCTGGAGGGATCTCTACAGGTAATATATTTCAGGGCTCCACGCTTGCTGTTGGATTCTTGTATCTAAAACAGCTAAGAGAGATGTCCAATCTATGGCAACCATTATCATAGTATTATTTCCTTTGCTCTGTGGCAGCTCTGAATATGTATTAACCTCTGATTCTCACAAGCCTGCAGAATAGGTATTATTAAGATATTAATATATAATGAGGAAGGAGACAGAAAGTGTATATCATCCGTCCTAGGCTTCAGAGCTCAGATGTGGCAAAGTTGGACCAACCCCAGTCTGTCTGAGACCAGAGCACTTCCTCTTGCCCACGAACTGCCACCTGGATCTGAACTCCTTAGATCACCTACCTCTTTGCTGTTCAGCCCATTCTCTTGATCACTGGTCTTAGAAGATTCTTACTGAACTCTCCACCGCTGTCCTAAGTTAACCTCCTAAAGCAGGGGTCCCAGCCTCCGGGATCTAACTCCTGGCGATCTGAGGTGGAACCGATGTAATAGTAATAGAAACACAGTGCTCAATAAATGCAATGCAACTGAATCATCCTGAAGCCACCTCTCACCCCCTGGTCTGTGGAAAACTTTTCTTCCACAAAACCGGTTCCTGGTGCCAAAGAGGCTGGGGACCACTGTTCTAAAGTACTCAAGTGAGGGACTTGGGATGTTTGGGGAAGAGTCATCATGCCCTTTCTCCCCTCAGGAGTAAATGCTTCCAGTATCTTCAGCCTTGTCCCACGTGGCTCACTGGGGCAACCTTCCAAATGGCTATTCCCTCTCTTCTTTCAGACTTCTTTGCTGAAAGATCACCTTCCACTGGACACTGAAAGAGCCAGAAACTCACTTGCCCAGAAGCAAACACTGAGGGTGGATTTGGAACTACTAATAAGGGAATTGGAGAGACAGAGAGGTGAGTGTAGTGGAAAGGTAATGCCTGGATTCCCATCCTGACTTCCACTAGCTGCAGGCAAATTATTTAAATACCCTGGGGCCTCAGTCTTTTCATCTCTAAAATGGGAAGACCATAATTACTACAGGGTTGTTTTAACAACAGAATTGGGTCAAGTATATAACCACACAGAGCTGGACACAGAGAAGTTACCTAGTAAGTGAATGTCATTCTTTTATTACTGTTTTACTGAACATAGGACTGCTGTTCCTCATTGAGTTTTACTTAAAAAAAAAAAAACAACTATTTTATTTTTAGGCTGCATTATTTGGCATGTGGGATCTTAGTTCCCCAACCAGGGATCAAATCCATACCCCCTGCATTGGAGTGCAGAGTCTTAACCACTGGACCACCAGGAAAGTCTCAAGTATTACTTTATGCAGTACAAGACATCAGGTTTACACATGAATTAGGCAAAGGGGCATTAACATCTTAATATTCATCAATGTATATAATGCTGCCCTCCCCAAAATACTCCAAGCAGTAATATTGATGTATATGTATTCCTTACCCATCAATTCTTCATCTGTGAGTGCCAAGGAGAAACATTATCCCAACCAGGTGCCATCATTTGTTTAAAGAAAGGGATTCCCTTATTTTAGAAAGAATACTTAGATAAATTGTTTAGTCCTCCTTTCAAAAAGCATATTGGTATTGAAAGCCAAGGATATAGGATTAAAATTTCTTAAGCTTATTTCCATAGGGTGAGTGTGATGAGTAGCTGTATAAAGTTTTTGAAAAAATCTGCTTCAATGAAGGATCAAAATTGGGATTTGTCAGATACCAATAGATGGGTACTCTTTAAAGCAGGGGTTCTTGTGCATGTTTAGAATCATCTGGACCATATGATGAAAGTGCAATTGTATCAATTATCTCAACATTCCAAAGACAGGCCTTGTTCTGTCACGGCATTGCATGCAACATACTCTCTGGGGCACCCAGCCCTCTTGTGATTCCTGTATTATTGGAAATGCCTAAAACTGGGAGCAAACTAGCTTACACAAAAAGATTTATTGGCCAAAGTAGCTGAAAGTTCCAGGAATCTTAGCTAATAATGCCATCAGATATCATGTATGAATGCATATATATATCCCTCTCTTTCTCTCCCCAGGATTCTTTGTATATCTATTATATCCGCTTATTACATTGTGTTGTATTTTGTTTACATGTCTGATGCCCTCCCCACCTCCCATCCAAGAAAGTGAACTTCCTGAGTTCAGAAAAAAATGTCATCTCTTCCTTCGTGTCCCCAGGACCCAACATAGAGCTTGGCCCCTTCGTGGGAACTCAGTAATTATGGAGTTAATAAACAAGTAAAAGAGGATGTCTAAGAGAAGACAGGGCCAGAATGAAGAAGTAAACTTTATTTCTCATTCCCTTGAAAGATCAGGCATCAAATAACACGGAGTATATTGACCCAGAGGGCTTCCCAGGTGGCGCAGGGGTGGGAAATCCGCTGCCAGTGCAGGAGAGGAAAGAGACTCGTGTTCCATCCCTGGGTCAGGAAGATCCCCTGGAGAAGGAAGTGGCGACCCCCTCCAGTATTCTTGCCTGGGAAATCCCATGGACCGAGGAGCCTGGTGGGCCATGGGGGTCACAAAAATTTGGACACAACTGAGCGACTGAGCACACATATTGACCCAGAACCTTTCAGAATAGGCCAGAAATTGTTGAATTCTCATTTTTCCCAGAATGCCCTGTAGCAAATGCAGCTGAACACCTGGGAACGGGAAACTTGCTGCCGCCTCATCCATTTGATTTCAAGATAAGAAACCCTAGACAGATTCCCTCGCCTGCAATTATCCAGGCAGAGCACAGACAAGTTAATATCAACACTCACCTCGATGCCTACACCATTCCCAGAACCCAGAGCAAGGTGTTCTTCCCTCTAATCCTCTGTGGCAGGACAGATGGCACTTACAACCCAGTGGAGCACCTGGGAAATGTTTTTCACGCTACCAATTAAGACGCATTTCCTCCTCTGTGTCCATCACTTGTACCTGTAGGAGCTTCGCCAGGAGCATATTCCATCCAGTTGCTCCCTTTGTCCATTGGGGTGTTTTGCCTCAGATTCAAAAAGTGCTTCAAAGGAAGAAAGTGAGAGTTACATCTGAGCTGTAAGCTTCCTAGTATACTCACGGAGGCCCCAGCAAATTTTAATTTTTTTTCAGGCAACTGACAATGACTATGAACCTACTATGTACCAGTAGACATCAGAGGAAAATAAAAGGTCTAATTATTCTACCCCTGAGGAACTCATAGTCCAATGGGATAGATTAGTAAACAGCTAATTAAAATTCATTGTGAAAATGCTTTAAGCAGATATGCTTTGAGTTACTGATGAGCACAGAGAAGAAAAAGGCTCACTAATTTGGAGGAAGGGCCAAAATATAGCCTTTGTCATCGAGAGGGCGTGGGTGTTGGCCCGTATTTATATAAATGTAGTAATTCACATTTTTATAGTACGATATGTTTTTCAAAGCATTTTATTTCATTTTACTCCCCTTCTTCCTTTATGTAGAAATTACTCTTCTCTGTTTTCAGCTTGGGCTTCCCTGGTGGCTTGGTGGTAAAGAATCTATCTGCCAATGCAGGAGACTCAGGTTCGATCCCTGTGTCAGGAAGATGTTCTGGAGAAGGAAATGGCAACTTACTCCCGTATTCTTGCCAGGGAAATTCCATGAACAAAGGAGCCTGGCGGGCTACAGTCCACAGGGTCCCAAAAGAAATGATTTATCCACTAAACAACATTTTCAGTTTAAGCACTTATGGCTTGGAGAGGCTAAGAGATTTGTTCAAAGTGACTAAAAAATGAAAAAGCAGAACTCAGTTTTTTTGATTTAAGAGTCTATTTGAAGCATACTCTGAGTTGCGCAGGGTTCTTAACTGGGAGCAAAAGTTATAAAAACAGACAAGAAGTCCCCAGCCCGCCGCCATCCCTCTGACACTGGGCTGCAGCCAGCAGGCACAGCGCTGGCCTGGCGGAGGCACCAGCGCAGCCTTCCCTAGGCATTGGGTACCACGGTTCACATACCTGAAACCACCTGTGTGCTTGTGAGGTTTCTTGGACTGCTGCCCCAGATGCTTCTAGAAACTCAGTGTTGTTGTCCCGCCTACTGGCAGGTGGATTCTTGGTGATGCCTGTTTCTTGGGTCTTTAACTTCTAGTAGAGTCTGAAGTTCGTGCACACAAGGATAGAGTCTCCATCAGGTCCCGTAAATGCCAGGAAGGGCCAGGAGGCAAGTGCCTGGCAGTTTCAGTCTCTTTTGTGGGAGGTGGACTCAAGTTTATAAGTTTGGCAACTCCCAACTATGAGAAGGAGGTTTAGAAACCAACCCTTAGCAACACTTTATAGTCTCTCACCATTACCTCTCAGTAGGGCTGGTTTCCTTCTTTAAAAATTATTTTTATTCTGTCTGGCTCAGTTTTGGACTCCCTGAAGCCCTTTTGAACCCAGCATGAACAAGCAAAACCGCTCCTAACTGCCTCCTTCACCGGGCGGCGTGACCACGGCTTCACCATCACAATCATGCCAGAAACAGCTCATTTAATTATTGATCAAACCCATTCATTTAGGTGTGTGGTTAAACCCTCTTCCCTGGACCACTGGCCAAGCCAGCTCTCAAGTTGAATCACTAAGAGCCAGTGACTTTCACTTCTGACCACTGACTGGGAAAGAAGGGCAAAGGGTCCTTACAGTCTTCCTCTGCTAGCAGGGAGCAGAGCTGGTGTCTCCACAAGAGAGGCCACGTGGGGAGCCACACCTGGCATCAGGGCTGTGGTTATTTTTCATCAGTGATGATTCTCAAAGTGAGGGCTCCTGAACCAAAGCAGCAGCACCTGGCAACTTGCTATATGTGGAAATTCTCAAGCTCCACCCTGGGTACTGATTGAGAAATTCTGGAGGAGGGACGTGGCCATCTTGCTTAACCAGCCTTCCAGGTGCCTGTGAAGCATGGTAAGCTTGAGAACCACGGCCGCCGGCCCAGGAGCTGCTTCTGACATGGGCAGCAAGCTTCGTGGACTCTACCGTACTTCAGTTTTCCTCAGTAGACCTGAATGGGACCTGAAGGAACTTCCTTTAAAGCAGTGAGTAAGCCTCTCCCAGATCATCCTCCAGGGAAGTCTGCTCTTTAAAAACATCAGCCTTCAAGTAATCTGGACTGGTAGGACACTTACTTCCACCAAGTAATTAGTGACTAACCCTTGCAGGATTTCATATCCGTTGTCTCATTCTGCCCACATGACAGCCCTGGAAGGGAAGTCATTTTCAAGGTTAGGAAATAGGCTCAGGAAAGTTGATTTAAATGCCCTAGGTCACATAGCTAGGAGGGGCTGAGCTGGTGGCCCCAACACTATGCCAGGGCTATGGACACGACTGGGGACCATTTGGGAGATTTCTCCCACCACTGACGTATGAGAGTCATATCACAGATACCTCAAGTAATCATCTCTGTCTTCTAAGGAAATATGTCTTTTTCAGTTGGTGAAATTCTCAATTATTCTTTCTTGAGGAGCCTGTCTTTATAAATACAATTTCATACAAATTTCCCATTATCTCTATGGCTTTGTAACAAAAATGATCCAGCAGATGAATGTGTGAGCTAGGCAGTCCATTCTAGGAAAGAAAGACACCAAGCCTGAAAGGTAACCGAACTGCTACCAAACCCAGCTTTGCAGGTTTAGACACAAATAGAATCATTAACCTTCCTGAGTCCTAGGGAAATGAGAGGCTATTTTTCAGATACTCCTAAGCCCTCTCTTTACTTTTATCCCAAATTTTCTGATTCCATCTCATTTTTGCTCCTTTCCTAACCTAGCCTGGAGCCCATGAACATTCACCCCCCTCATTCCATCCCCAACTCCAGACACTCACACACCCACAACCACATACCTACCCACACCCCTTCTCTCCTCTCCCCTCCTTCCTTTTCTCCTGCCTGGGATAAATTCACTGCTTTTTTCCCCTGTGTTCCTGTTCCTGAACCCCTGATGGCTCCCAAATTAAAGTGCTTCCCCATGCTCTGGGTTAGCTTCATTTCACATCCATGCCTTCACCTGTAATAGGGCTTTCAATCCTCAATGCCAAGGTTTCCACTGTCCTGTCTCCTTCTTCTTTTACTCTTTTCTAAAGCTTTGTGCTTTTCCTCTGGTCTCCACTATCTCCATGTCCCACTCATTATCAACAGATGATCTTGTATCCTAGGTCACAGACAATAAACAGCCACTAGGCAGGCACTTCCTCCACTCCCTTCCCTGTTGCTTTCTAACTGATCTGTATCTTTACCCATTGTTATGGACCGAATGTTTCTGTCTCCCCAAAAGTTGTATGTGGAGAAGCCAGAGCTCCCAGTGTCAGTGTATCTGGAGACAGGGCCTATAAGCAGATGATTGACGAGATCGTAAAGGCAGGGCCCTGATCCGATAGGATTAGTGTCCTTATGAGAAGCGACATCAGAAAGCATGCGCTCTCTCTGCACGCACACACTGAGGAAAGGCCTTGTGAGGACATAGTGGGAAGTCAGCCCTCTGCAAGCCAGGAATAAGGTTCTCACCAGTCTTGCACTAGTGCCTTCTTTCCCTGAAGTCAGAGCAGCATGGCTGGGCAGGAGCTCAGGGTCAGGGATAGGTTGGAAAGTTGTTGGGTGATCCAGGAATTAGCACAGAGGGAGTAAGGTGAATTGAATAGGCAATAACAACTACAGAACTTAGCAACTTAAAACAGAAGTTGTTATATGTTGTTTCTTATACATCTTCAAAATGAACTGGGCTCAGCAGGACAGTTCTTCTACTGGCCTGACTGGAGGTCACTCATGTGGCCCTTTTCAGTCGACAGGTCAGTAAGGGATCAGCTCAGCGGGAATGCTGGGATGACTGGGCCTCCTCCCTTTCCACATAATCTCAGGCCCTCTCTCTCCATGGCTTTTCGATAGACTCTTCAGCAGTGTTGGCAGTCTTCTAACATGGGGGCTTGGAGTTCCCAAGAGCATAAAGGTGGAAGCAGATAGGTCTTCTTAAGCCTTATGCCCCCAAACCACACAGCATCACTTCCTCTGCAGTCTGTTGGTTAATATGTGTCAGAGGACCAGTCTGGATTCTAAGGGAGGGACTGAACAGATTGTGACTCATTGTGAGTCACCACCGTAACAGAATAAACATTTTACATTCCTCAACCTGCACAAAGGTAAGGACTTTCCAGTAGGACTGTGTGCATCAGCTTCTGGGACTCTCTTCTTTTTTTAATGTTTGTTTTTATTTATTTATTTGGCTGTGCTGGGTCTTAGTTGCAGCATGCAGGATCTAGTTCTTCCTGCATTGGGAAAGCAGAGTCTTAGCCACTGGATCACCAGGGAGTCTCTTTTAAAAAAAAATTATTGGAATTCTTTATTTTGATATAGCTTGAACATTTCTAAGTCCATCTTCTGAAGGATGTATCTACTGAGCTGTAAGAGAGTCCTACTCTTTTATATGCTACTCTTTTTCAGATGACTTCACATCTTTTTTTGAGGAGAAAAGTTATTTCCAAGTCCTCAATAGAACATCATTTAGCTTTTAAGTAGTGCAATTATGATTTTAGGGAACTCTCAGCTCAATAGCTTCACCTCCCATGTCTGGATTTCAGAACCAGCACACACTGCAGCTTCAACTGTTTTCAGTGGCATTTAAAAGGCTATGGGTATTTAGCAAATAAGCTAGCATAAGATTTTGAGTTAGCTCAAGTATTTTCCATATTCCACACACACCCACCTCCACATTTCTAATATACCATGGGAACTTTCTATCATTCCAGACAGCAGCTAGGGCAGTCTAAGCTCACTGCCTCAAGGAAGGGAGGCTACAATCATACAAAGAGAACAAAGGCATCAGTTCTCAATCTTGAGTTTCAAAGAGCCTTTTCAAAGTCCTGGCAAAGAAAACAGGTTGATAGAAAAGGTTTCTGAGTTTCAAAAACTTGGCTTTTCTTGTGCCAAGAGCCATATGCTATGATATTTATAATAGATTTAGGGAGATTATGTGATATATAAAAAATAAATGTTAAAATATTTTTAAAAGTTCATGGTCTAGTTGTGTAGAGTCTATAGAGCTTTCACAGGCTACATGTATGGAGACCAAGGGGTCCTAGGAGAAGCAGCAGAGTAGGAGTATTTCTGAGAGGGACCCCTAAACATGGCTCAGCTCAGCAATGTTCCCGGATCGGTTCTCTGCAAGCAAACTCAGGTGAAGTTAGAAGTGCAAAATGCTGACACAGAATTAGCATCGGAGAAATTAAAGATAAGAAAGCAGCACTGGGCCAAGGGGGAAGTAAACTGGGATGCGAGCCTGACAAGAGCCATGGAGCCAGTATCACTCACCCATGGACTCTGGTTCGGTGAAATGGCTAAACCTTTATATCTCCACCTTAGTCTTCAGCACAAGATGCTCTGGGAAGGGCATGACCTTGAGAGAGGTGGCTGTTTGCATCTCAGAGGAGCTGACAGCTGGAGGCCATCTGCTGACTCGCTCACTCCCTGCAGCTGGGCTGCAAGTCCTTCCATGACAAGGGATCCAGGCTGCAGCGTGTCTGCACGTTTACCATGCTAATCCTCTCCTCTCTGAGCTTAATCCCAGGCCGGGAGCTGATCAAATGCTTGGATAGTTTTGGAAAGCCTGCAGTAAGGGCCTGGTCAGAACTCCCCAAACACAAGCCCAGAGAGGCAGTGCAGGGACTGAAGTGGAAGTGGAATGGCAGCAGGACACAGGACTGAGTGTGGCCCCACGGCCATGGAGGACTGTCTGCAAGCTCCCTGCATCCCCAAGAGCCCCAGTGACGGTTGACCCTCTGTTGAGGGTCAGACATGGGCTGCTTGGATCCACTGACATCTGGTGTTTCTGGTGGGTAGGGGACATCTCAGCTGAAAAAGACTATAAAACACAAAGTTCTTCTTAGTAGATTCCAGCCAGGACAGATGACAGTTGTAAACCATATCCCACTCCCCCTTTTCTGTCTGGGGCCATGATTCTATAAAGTCCCTCCTATAATGCTATGTCTATCAACTTAGATAAATCTCAGGTCATGAGCTGAAGGAAGGGGTAGGGAAAATCCAAATTGACTGAGTTTAAACTAGAGATAGCATTCAGTTCAGTTCAGTTCGGTCACTCAGTTGTGTCCGACTCTTTGCGACTCCATGAATCACAGCACGCCAGGCCTCCCTGTCCATCACCAACTCCCGGAGTTCACTCGGACTCACGTCCATCGAGTCGGTGATGCCATCCAGCCATCTCATCCTCTATCATCCCCTTCTCCTCCTGCCCCCAATCCCTCCCAGCATCAGAGTCTTTTCCAATGAGTCAACTCTTCGCATGAGGTGGACAAAGTACTGGAGTTTCAGCTTTAGCATCATTCCTTCCAAAGAACATCCAGCATTGATCTCCTTCAAAATGGACTGGTTGGATCTCCTTGCAGTCCAAGGGACTCTCAAGAGTCTTCTCCAACACCACAGTTCAAAAGCATCAATTCTTCGTCGCTCAGCTTTCTTCACAGTCTAACTCTCACATCCATACATGACCACTGGAAAAACCATAGCCTTGACTAGATGGACCTTTGTTGGCAAAGTAATGTCTCTCCTTTTGAATATGCTATCTAGGTTGGTCATAACTTTCCTTCCAAGGAGTAAGCGTCTTTTAATTTCTTGGCTGCAATCACCATCTGCAGTGATTTTGGAGCCCAAAAAAATAAAGTCTGTCACTGTTTCCACTGTTTCCCCATCTATTTCCCATGAAGTGATGGGACCAGATACCATGATCTTCGTTTTCTGAATATTGAGCTTTAAGCCAACTTTTTCACTCTCCTCTTTCATTTTCATCAAGAGGCTTTTTAGTTCCTCTTCACTTTCTGTCATAAGGGTGGTGTCATCTGCATATCTGAGGTTATTGATATTTCTCCCGGCAATCTTGATTCCAGCTTGTGCTTCCGCCAGCCCAGCGTTTCTCGTGATGTATTCTGCATATAAGTTAAATAAGCAGGGTGACAATATACAGCCTTGATGTACTCCTTTTTCCTATTTGGAACCAGTCTGTTGTTCCATGTCCAGTTCTAACTGTTGCTTCCTGACCTGCACATAGGTTTCTCAAGAAGCAGGTCAGGTGGTCTGATATGAGGTAGCATAGAAAACCCCTAAGTGATTTAGTGTATTTAGAATTAAGTAGGTTTGAGTTCGGGGCTTCCCTGGTGGCTCAGTTGGTAAAGAATCTGCCTGCAGTATAGGAGACTCAGGTTCAATCCCTGGGTTGGGAAGATCCCCTGGAGAAAGGAATGGCAAGTTCACTATGCTTGCCTGGAAAATTCCAAGGACAGAGGAGCCTGGCAGGCTACAGTCCATGGGGTCACAAGAGTCAAGACACTTCAGTGACTCAACCACTACCATTAGACAACATGGGGGTTCCAGATAGATACTAAGTTTAATTATAAGAAAATATTGTTAATTATATTTTTGATTCATTTGTGCCAAAGACTGAAAATTCGTGCTGGTATATAGATATGAAAAGATCATAGAAGGAATCATTGCTTCAGTCAATTGCAGAGATAGGAATGTAAGCCAGTGATGAAAAGATCCAGGGTTGCTCTTGGCCAAGTGTGTGGTGCAACTGGGGATGCTGTCTCAGAACTAGATGCTCAGATACTGCTGGGATGGGCTATTAGGAGATGATTTCTGGAAATCGACTTGGATACATATACATATAATCAAGACATTAAATTATTTGTGTTTTGCAACTCTACTTTTGGGTATCTGGCTTAAGAAAATAGCCAGCTATCATTCTGACTGCTGTACAAAGAAGAGAGAAAGCCAGGAAATGGGTTAGGAAATGGTCTTATGAAATTGCAGGCAACAGGGCTTCCGTGGTGGCTCAGTGGTAAAGAATCCATCTGCCAATGCAGGAGACACAGGTTCGATACCTGGGCTGGGAAGGTCCCACATGCCACGGAGCAACTGAGCTCTTGCACCACAGCTATTGAGCCTGTGCTCTAAAGCCCAGGAACTGCAAGTGCTGAGCTCATGTGTCCTAGTGCCCGTGCTCCATAACAAGAGAGGTCACTGCAATGAGAAGCCCACAAACGCCACAACTAGAGAAAAACCCACGCAGCAATGGAGACCCAGCACAGCCAAAAATAAATAAAAATTTTTTTTTTAATTCCAGGCAACAGATATTGGCTTCTTGCACTTGGGGTATGGCAGTAAAGATGCAGGATGTATAGGAAACTGGGATTTTTTTGGAGGTAAGGTTAAGACTTGCTGATGGATAACGTGTGGGAAGGTTAGGTCATGATGTCTTCTAATTTTGGGTTTAGTAAATGGGTGACTAACAGTGGTGTTTATTGGGGAAGATCCAAGGGGGAAACAGTTCTTCGAGGAGAGGGTAGAAAGCAAGAGGTTTACTGTGGCCACACTGAGTTTCTAATGCTATTAAATACCCACAGGGCTTTATCCCTTGACACCTAGTCTGGATCTTGGTGGACAGGAGGAGGCTGGAGATATTAATTTGAGAATCATGTGCATAAAGACAACATTTAAATCCCTGGGACTAGAGGCAAGCATTTACTGAGTTACTGACTGTAGATAGAGTGAATCAAATGGGTGATAGGATCAAGTGTGTGATAAGATTATTATAGATTTTTATTTTCTTCTTTATTGTTCTCTATACTTTCCAAGGTGTTTACAATGAAAAGATATTACTTTTATAATCAGAAAACAAGTCCTAATAAACCTGCTGCTGCCACTCAGAAACATAGCCATACCACCTCCCTGCTCCTTTTCTCCGAAAAAGTATTTCACCCAGGTAAGGCCTTAAACGCATTAGTGTGAGTGTTTAATTGGGAATCTTAGAGACAGTGTTTGCATGAAAATCAACATCCTCATCTCTTCCGAGTGCAAATGAGCCACTCATACCCTGGCGCTCCCACCTAACTGCACCGTGCTGCTGATTGAAACTGTGCCTAATTACGTGTCGATGCTCGAGTTTTGGAGTGTGTAATAGCAGCGTTTATTTGCCAAGGTTGACAGTGATGACTATGTCATTTCCCTCTTCATGGTTTTTCTTTTTTAATTTTTTAAAAATATTTATTTGGCTGTGTTGGGTCTTAGTTGCAGCATGCGGGCTTAGTTGCTCCAAGGCATATGGGGTCTTAGATCCCCAACCAGGGATCAAACCTGAGTCTCCTGCATTGGAAGGCGGATTCTTGACCACTGGACCACCAGGGAAGTCCCCTTTCTTTGCTTTCTTAAGCAAAGGAGTCACCCTGTCGTGCTACTAATATCATGGGTTGATGGGGTTGTCTCTGGTCCAGGGAGTGCTGGGGCAGAAGCCCAGACATCTCAGGATGTTTTGTCAGAAGCCTGGGGAGATGCAAGATCTTGGTTCCCCAACCAGGGATCAAACCCATGCCCCTTGCAGCAGAAGTGTGGAGTCCTAACAACTGGATGGTCAGGGAAATCCCAGAAGAGGAAATTTCTGTGACTCACCTGGGATGACTTCCAGGTGGTGGTAAAAGGCTTCCTGACTTGAATCTTTATTCCTTTAACTAGCATTCACTGTAGCCCTTCGGTGCTCCCGGCCCTACTCTGAGCACAGAGATAAATATGACCTGGGTAGGCTCTCCAGCGGACTTCCCAGGTGACTCAAGTGGTAAAGAACCCACCTGCCAATGCAGGAGACCTAAGAGTCAAGGGTTCAGTCTCTGGGTGGGAAAGATCCCCTGGAGGAGGGCATGGCAACCCACTCCAGTATTCATGTCTGGAGAATCCCAAGGACAGAGGAGTCTTGTGGGCTGCAGCCCATAGGGTCGCAGAGAGTCGGACATGACTGAAGTGACTTAGCACGCTTGCACAGGCTCTCAAGGAATGCAGTTTAGTGATTCCACCTGAGTCCAGTATGGGGAGGGTTGTGATGAGGGAAGTGTGGGGCAGTGTGGAAGCACCTCATCTTGGGATTATGGTCCATACATCTTGGGGGTATGGACAGGATAATAGTAACTACTGTTTATCTAACTGCCAGGCACAATTCTTACTGCTTTATATGGGTGAACTCATTGATTCCTTCCAACCACCTATGAGGTAGGCCCTATTATTACGCTCATTTTATAAAACTGAGGCATAGTGGTTCCATCTGAACTGAGTATTTAAGGGCAAAGACAGGTTAGATGGGTTGGGGTAGAGGGAAATGTTTCAAGCAATTGGATCCACATGTAGAAAAGCATGGGGCATCCACAGAGTGTGAGGAATAATTAGGGGGACTGCAGGGTGTTCTTTATTGACTGCTGTCTATGGGGCCGGGGCCTGGGAGGGTGGAACTAGAGAGTCCTGAGAGGCTGGAAGAAAGGGAGTGACAGAGTCCGATATGTCTCCTTACTGGCTGCCTTGCATAGCTAGGTTGGCCTGGGGGAAGCCAGATAGATTGCAGTGGTAAGTAATGATAAGTAATGAAAGCTAAGCTATAGCACCTGGAATGAGTGTGGTCAGAGGCTGATGGACTCAGGGTGCTGTGCTGTGGATGGACTGGGCCCGAGGAGCTCGGGTGAGGGGGGGAGTCAGGGTCGGTGCCAAGATTTCTCCTTGGGTGGCTGGGGAAGTGGTTGTGCTTCCCTGAGACTGGGAGCCCTAGGGGAGGAGCAGGCCCAGTGTAGACGGATGGTGCATAGGGTTTGTTCTCAGCAGTGCCTGGAACCTGGATCTCTGGGGAGTGGGAGAAAACAGTACCCGAGCAAACCAACAGAAAGACGATGAGTATATGGATGGAGCCCTGAAAGTGAGAACAAGCCAACCAACAAGCGCCTCTTAATTTGCTTACTTACAGTCTGACGTTCCAGCATTTCCTGTAAACGTAAGGTAGTGGTGGGGAGGGGCGGGGGGGGGGGTCGTGGGGGCAGATGTTGAAAATGTTCTTACAAGCAAAGGACGGTAAATAGAAGTTAATTGGATAGCACTTGTTATTCGTGTTTTAATATGTGTTAAATATCATGCCATTTTGTCCTTTAAAACTATTTTAGGAAAACTTCATGAGACCTTTTATAGGCTTATTGCTGATTTTGCCCCCTGCTTTCCCCCAATTCTCTATAATGTCTTAATTTCCTCAAATCCAGATTTTGCTACTCTGGGGACTTCCGTGGTAGTCCAGTGGTTAAGACTCCATGTTCCCAGTGCAGGGGGCAAGGGTTCAATCCCTGGCCAGGGAATAAGATGCATCATGCCACATGGCATGGCCCCCAAAACAAACAAATTCTCCTACTCTGGCAGTTTGCAGAAGCTCATTCTTTAAGGTAGGGGAGATAGTGCTTTATTTATAAAGACCCTATTACACAGGAAAGGGAAAAAGAGCTCAGAGAGGGTAAGTGATCATCCAGTCATCCCATTCTGGGTCAGGACCCATCAGATCCCAAAGGCCCTTATTACCAGCCGCCCCCACCTTCTCCTGAGAAGTGGATTGGTAGACTATAGTATACAGGCTGGGGAAGAAAGACTGTAACTCTTTGTCTCCAAAGAGAGACTTCTGGTTCTTGAAAACTGATGAGGCCTGAAGAGGTTGGGTCATAAGAGCAGCAGGTCTGCTAAGCACCTCGCCAGAGTTAAGGAAACAGCTTACGACGGGGGGATGTGGCTACTGCCTGCTAAACTTTTAATGCTTTTGTGCAACTGGACAAGTTCACCAGTATTCTCTCTGAGCAAGAGGACGGCTGAGGAGTAGAAGCATCAGGCTGGAAAGGAGCCAGGTGTTCCTAAATCAGCAAAAGGTTCCCCAAACCAAGGACATTCCAGTGCCTCAGCCACTCTGACTTTGTTCTGCATTGGAACAACTCCTAGGAGCATCAGGCCATGCTCTAATTTTTATTATATCACCCACAAAATTATTATTTAGCACCTGGTGGCTCAGATGGTAAAGAATCTACCTGTAATGCAGGAGACCAGGGTTCAATCCCTGGGTCGGGAAGATCTCCTAGAGAAGGAAATGGCACTCCGGTATTATTGCCTGGAAAATCCCATAGATAGGGGAGCCTGGTGGGCTACAGTCCATGGGGTCACAAAGATCAGTTATGACTGATCGACTAATACTTTCACTTTTTCATGGAAGGGGTACTGCTGGTTGCAGAGCCAACATCTAGCTTCCTTTTCCTCCTTCCTAACTGAGCCCAGATTTTCCCCCCACCCTACCCCTGCTCCAGATGGAATCATGATTAACCTAAGACAATCAGATGATGGTGATGACCTGGCAGGGCTCCAGGACTGTATGTGTGAGCCAAGCTCCATTGACTCAATCAGATTACGAGAAACTTATAGACTATGCTCGGGAAGAGGTGTCCCTTCTACATGCGAACAATGAAGTGTGTGGCACTGAAAGTCGTGCCGTGACTCAAGGGGAACCAGCTTTCAGGTGGAGCTGATATGAACGGTGGTCAGAGGAAAGAATCAGAGCTGAGCCTGATGTCATTGAGCCATTGGTCCTCCTGCACCTGTTTCCACAGTGTGTCTGGACTTCTGATTTTGGGAAATGATACGTTTCCTCAATGTTTACACCCACGGGAGTTTGCGTTGGGATTTGCTATTACTTGCAGCACAAAGCATCTTGACTGAATCAAGCTCCTTTGTTCCAGACACAATGCCAAGCACTGGGGATGCAGCCAGTCGGTGAGGGGGAGAAGCTCACAGTGAGCAGACATTTGCATTCTGAGTCCTTAGTGCAATGAGCTCAGTGAGTTCTGAAGGCTATGGAGGACCTCACCTGACCTTGAGGACGGGAGAGCACCTCCCAAGGAGATAGCACATCGGCCCAGATCTGAAGGATGAGCGGGAATTTGCTAGAAAAAGGAGATATACAGTGAGCCTGAGGTGTGCTCAGATTAAAATTTCAAAAAGTTCCAGCCAACAGGCTCTGGAGTAGAAAATGTTTTGCCCTCAAATGCTGATGCTTATTGGTTCCCTAAAGACTAAGGACCAGACAGCTGAGTGTGCACTTGGTTAGTAAACTGTGAGGAGAGAGAAGCCCTTTCTCTAATTGTATACACGTTATGAGGATTAAATACAATTATCCATGGCAAGTGTTTAACCCAGTGCCTCTCCTGTAGTCTGTATTCAATTGATACTAACATCATTATCATCATCACTGCTGTTGCTTTCAATTCTTTAATGACCTGGAACCTTTGTTTCCAAGGGCTCTGCATGTGTGCTGTAGAAGCTAGGCAGGATCTTCCAGCATCTTCACCAGGTCAATAAGCCAGAGTCCTGTACTGCTTATGTTTAAACCAGGACAGGGACTATATTTCTGTCTCTGGCCAGACTGAAGAACTGATTTTAGGATAATGAATAGAAACCAGACATCTCTTCACATCGCTTCCACCAAACCATGACGAGCTATTGTGTGAGTTCTGGGGAAGGTGCTTTTTTTCTGGCTGTGGTGGGGGTGTTGAGGGGGGTGAATGGGTAAAACTTTAAAAGTGCCCTCTGAACACTTGCAGAGAAGCATTTTGCAGAGCAATGATTCTGTTTCTAGAAGACTCAAGAAGAATTATGCTTAAAAAGTTAAAAGATATCTACAAGGGTGAACAGTCCATTCTAAAGGAGACCAGCCCTGGGTGTTCTTTGGAAGGAATGATGCTACAGCTGAAACTCTAGTACTTTGGCCACCTCATGCGAAGAGTTGACTCACTGGAAAAGACTCTGATGCTGGGAGGGATTGGGGGCAGGAGGAGAAGGGGATGACAGAGGATGAGATGGCTGGATGGGCATTGACTCGATGGACGTGAGTCTGAGTGAACTTCAGGAGTTGGTGATGGACAGGGAGGCCTGGCATGCTGCGATTCATGGGGTCGCAGAGAGTCAGACACGACTGAGCTGAACTGAACAAGGGTGACTCCTGCTCCTCTGACATGAAGGCTTTGAGAACATGAGCACCAGCTTGACCCAGCTGAGCTGCTGGTGAAATCATGAGGTCCCTTTGGACCACGCCTCCTCTCAGAAGTTGATACTAAAGTTCTCCTGCCTCATGCATCAGGCAATTGGGTGGCATATACTTACTGAGCATTTTTACGATGAGCAGACTTTCCAAGTGGTGCTAGTGGTAAAGAACCTGCCTGCCAATGCAGGAGATGTAAAAGACGTGGGTTCAATCCCTGGGTCAGGAAGACCCCCTGGAGAAGGATATGGCAACCCACTCCAGTATGCTTACCTGGAGAATCCATGGACAGAGGAGCTACAGTCCATAGGGTCACAAAGAGTCAGACACAACTGAAGCGTCTTAGCACATACCCACGCGTGGTGGGCAGGTGTGCTCATAGGCATGCAAACATCATAGGAAGCTAAAGAGCACCTCCCCCAGGAAGCATGCATCTCACAATCTGTGGCTCTCCTCTGGTCCACAACCTGCATTTTCACAGTATATACTATTCTCCATTTTATGAAGAATCGAAAGGCTAAAAAGCTGTCTAAGCTTATAAGGCAAAGAAGAGGACCTGGCACTCAAACCCAAATTGATTTGACCCCAGAGCCCATACTGGAAGCTAAATCTCTTCTGTGACTACACAGTATACTTGAAGAAGCCAAGTCCTCTCCCTTTTTGCAGGGCCCAGCAAGAAGAAGATCAGTAGATGTAGAAATTCAGTGACCATCTATCAAGGACCTACCAGGGGCCAAACACATCCCATTCTCTCTTTCCTGCTGTTATCAGAGGCCATTCTAAGAGCAACAAGGTGTGGTCTCTTCTCTGCAGATAGGAAAATGAAGGTCCTGAGCAATTAGTGAACCACCGTGATGAGGATAAGGATGGATTACTTGAGTTGGGCACAGATCATGGAGAGGCACTGTGCTAAGTGCTTTGTATATTTAATCCTTATACCAAGTATATGGTGGTTGTAGGGAAGGGAATGTCATGTCCTGGGACCCACAGAGTCCTTAGGACTGGGTGCCAGATGAGGTCCTTGGCTTCATGCAGCAAAGAATTCAAGAGCAGACAAAGGAAAGGGAAAGCAAGTCTATTTAGAGAGAGACACGCTTCATAGGCAGAATGCAGACGGGCTCAGAAAGTGAGAGTGGCCCCAGGGCATGGGATTGTTGGTTTTGATGGGCTGAGTAATTTCATACAGTAACAAGTGGGAGGAATATTCTTTCTATTTAGGAGAAGGGTGGGGATTTCCCAGGAATTGGGCCACTGCCCACTGGTCTTTTATGGTCCACCTCAGAACTGCTATGGCCTAAGGGGGAGTAAAATGGTGTATTATAATCAAGGCATAATGAGCTAAAGGTCAATGACTAGACTATCCTCAAAACCACCTTGGTTTCAGCCAGTTCCAGCCAGTTTTTTTTTTTTATCACAGCCCAACAGCTGTGCCCCCTCTTCACTGATCTTGCAGCTGTATTTGGTCCCTTTCCTCCTGTTTCATGCTTCCTCAGAGATTTCACTCCTATGTTCTCATGAGAAGCAGAGGGACAATGGGTTAATCTTCTGTAGCTGCTTCAGGGCTAGGCAGGGGTGTGGACACTGCCTGCTGCTGCCAAGTCGCTTCAGTTGTGTCCGACTCTGTGTGACCCCATAGACGGCAGCCCACCAGGCTTCCCCGTCCCTGGGATTCTCCAGGCAAGAACACTGGAGTGGGTTGCCATTTCCTTCTCCAATGCATGAAAGCGAAAAGTGAAAGTGAAGTCGCTCAGTCATGCCAACTCTTAGTGACCCCATGGGCTGCAGCCCACCAGACTCCTCCATCCATGGGATTTTCCAGGTAAGAGTACTGGAGTGGGGTGCCATTGCCTTCTCCAGTGGATGCTGCCTATCAGGGGGTAAAAATCTCTGGCTGCCCGGTCTAGGGGTGCCAGGGGCAGGACAGCTTCTTGTTTTGAGTGCAGGGTGGTTTAGGCTCGAATCCTTACGTAGCTATCATATTGACATGGGGCTGTTGTCACCTGGAAGTCATCAGCTTTACCAAGAAGTTAGAGGCTGTGTCTAACTCCTAAGAGGAGGAGGAGCATGACCATGTCTAGGCCGAGGAGGACAGGAGCCAAGTAAGGCCAGGGAAGCGCTCTTAATGGAGGACCAGATGGCATTAGGGTCTGAACCCTGGTTGTAGGGTGTAGCCATCTACTCATAAATCTTTTTGATGTCCCTCTCAGTTGGGCCCGAATTATTCACACAGGTATAGTGTATCAGTTTTTGTTTATGACTGCACAAATACCACTTTGCTAGGCCAGCAAGTAATCCAAGGCCAACCTATTGCCCGTGATCACACTGGCCAGTGAGATTAAAGAAGTGGAAGGTCTGTCTAGGGTATTTCCAGTGCCCAGGGCTAGGCTCTCTAAAGTATTGGTTAGATTTTCCAGAGTTACCTCGTGGAACGCTAAGTCTCCCCATGGAGCTGCCACCTCCCTGCCAGTATTCCTGCCACTAATCCGACGGCCTTCCTGGGATGATCCTAAGCATTATTATCTACTGTGAACATGCATGGTACCAAATGTTCTAATGGACAGGCTCTCTCCGGCCACACATCCGCAGAAGGATAAGCATTTATATAGGGGCCATATGACCCTGGGGTGCACTTGTCTTTGGACCATTGTTCTAGGCAGTGCCACATATCCAGACACATTCTGAGGATGCAGTAAGAGATCTGGGAACAGAAGAATTTAACAAGGAAGCAACGGTCCAGACGCATGAAGGGAACAAATTAAGAATGCAATGCGGGAACAGGAGCCCATTAATATATGCAAAATAGTTTAAGTCTAGGAGTATTCCATGCCCTCAGCTTAGATGAAATGGTGAATTCAGAGGGTTTTTACCCACCTTTTCATGTTGCTGTTCAGTTGCTAAGTTGTGTCCAACTCTCTGCGACCCCATAGACTGAAGCACGCCAGGATTCCCTGTCCTTTATCATCTCCTGGAGTTTGCTCAAACTCATGTCCACTGAGTTGGACATGATGCTCTCCAACCGTCTCATCCTCTGTTTCCATAGGGCCCAACAATTTTTCGCCCAGTTTTTAGTGCTTTCCATCCCTGTCCTGTAGGCACCCTCAACCTGGATTTCATTCTAAGCACACAGAATGGAGGTAATGATGGGAATGCCAGGTTCCAAAACACTATGGTGATATTACCATCAGGTGGCCAGGGATTATTCCAAAGAGGCTCATAGTAGCCAAGAGAACATTAGAGCTACAGTGGCATTGGAAGCATGACTGGTTTTCTGGATGACAAAAGTCATCTGGACTGTGGCCCGCCAGTCTCCTCCATTCTTGGGATTTTCCAGGCAAGAATACTGGAGTGGGTTGCCATTTCTTTCTCCAGGGGATCTTGCCAACCCAGGGATAGAACTCAGGTCTCCTGCATTGCAGGCAGACTCTTTACTGTGAACCACCAGGGAATCCCTATGACAAAATTAGCCTTTATGAATAGAAAAGGTATAAGTCACATTTTAAAAAGAATTAAACTTAGGCAAGACATTGGGCCTAACAGGGGTGTTGTACCTCATGATTGTATGGTGTGTACCATTTGTGTGATTCTGTGTGTACCTATTTGTACCTGTAATGATTGTTGTAAGCCAGGGTTTTTGTGACAGACCCAACAAGTAACTAGTTTTTCTCCCCAGATGACTATTTTAGTTATGTTTACTGAAGCATTATTTTCCCATTCTCCTTGAGCTACAACCATTGTTGGAAGTCCAACTAGAAGGATCATGACTTTGGATATCATATTACTGTATTTTTTCTCTTAGACCCAGCCAGAACAAAGATGTTTACCAGGAGGAGGGGTTCTGAAAAGTGGCAGAATAAAAGCATGATAGTCAGAAACACAAGGGTGACTAGGCCAACCCATCATAGTCACATGAAGTCACTTATCTATGGCCCTGAACAGGTATCCCAGGGCTCCCGCTTCCATAGGTCTCTTCTTGTTCTTGTTGGGACTTATACAGGTTTTAGTCTAGACAGATGGGCTTCCCAGCTGGCTCAGTGGGTAAAGAATCTGACTGCAATGCAGGAGACAGGAGATGCAAGATCGATCCCTGGGTTGGGAAGATCGCCTGGAGGAAGGCATGGCAATCCATTCCGGTATTCTTGCCTGGAGAATCCCATGGACAGAGGAGCCTGGTGGGCTACAGTCCATGGGGTCGCAAAGATTCAGGCACAATTGAAGCGACTTTGCACATGCGCACACACTCACTCAACTAGTAATTCCCTACAGATGAACAGCAGTTGGATACTTAGTAACACTCGATATGTCCTTTCCATTTTGGTTATAGCTGGTCCTCAGGGGATGTGTTCTTCCAAGCTTTTAGTAGGACAAAGATCCCTGACTGGATGGAGACCTCGACCTTTTCTTTCGTGGGGGTGGGCAGCGCTTTGTTTCCATATTCTTTGAGGGCCCTTTGAAACTGGCTCAGGCTAAGAGTTGGAAACGACTGAGCGACTTCACTTTCACTTTTCACTTTCATGCATTGGAGAAGGAATTGGCAACCCATTCCAGTGTTCTTGCCTGGAGAATCCCAGGGACCGGGGAGCCTGGTGGGCTGCCGTCTATGGGGTTGCACAGAGTCGGACGCGACTGAAGCAACTTAGCAGCAGCAGCAGCAATGTGGGAGACCACTTTATGGGTTTTCTTATCAGAGATCTGAAGTCAAGAAAAACCTCCTGTAGTCATTTTAGATGGGCTTAGTTTAAAATCCCCTTTAGGGTCATCCTGGTCCTTAGAAGGGCTAGAGGAAGGAGGGAGACCCAGCTTTCTGAAGTCTCTGGGCACAACCTAGCAAGTGTTCTTTTCCGAACATGATTTGCTTCTTTTAACATGCCTGGGACTGGGCCCTCCAGGAAGAGTGGAGGCAGTAGTTAGTACCAGAGCTGGGGAAAGCTCTTGGGTGAGCTTGGCTGTGAGGGAAGGTCCATTATCACCCTGTAAGTTATTTGGTAATCCATATCTCAGAATTATCTCTTTAAATGTTCAACATCAGCCATTATCAGAGAAATGCAAATAAAAACCACAATGAGGTAGCATCTCAAGCTGGTCAGAATGGCTGCTATCAAAAAGCCTACAAACAATAAATGCTAGAGAGGGTGTGAAGAAAAGGGAACCCTCTTACACCGTTGGTGGGAATGCAAACTAGTACAGCCACTATGGAGAACAGTGTCGGTTCAGTTCAGTCACTCAGTCGTGTCTGACTCTTTGTGACCCCACGGACTGCAGCACACCAGGCCTCCCTGTCCATCACCAACTCCTGGAGTTTACTTGGACTCATGCCCATTGAGTTGGTGATGCCGTCCAACCATCTCATCCTCTGTCGTCCCCTTCTCCTCCCGCCTTCAATCTTTCCCAGCATCAGGGTCTTTTCCAATGAGTCAACTCTTCACATCAGGTGGCCAAAGTATTGGAGTTTCAGCTTCAACATCCTTCCAATGAATATTCAGAACTGATTTCCTTTAGGATGGACTGATTGGATCTCCTTGCAGTCCAAGGAACTCTCAAGAGTCTTATCCAACACCACAGTTCAAAAGCATCAATTCTTTGGTGCTCAGCTTTCTTTATAGTCCAACTCTCACAACCATACATGACTACCGGCCAAAACCATATCCTTGACTAGACAGACCTTTGTTGGCAAAGTAATGTCTCTGCTTTTTAATATACTGTCTAGGTTGGTCATAACTTTTCTTCCAAGGAGTAAGCATCTTTTAATTTCATGGCAGAACAGTGTGGAAATTCCTTAAAAAACTGGAAATAGAACTGCTATATGACCCAGCAATCCCACTGCTGGGCATACACACTGAGGAAATCAGAATTGAAAGAGACATATGTACCCTAATGTTCATTGCAGCACTGTTTACAATAGCTAGGGCATGGAAGCAATCTAGATGTCCATCGGTAGACAAATGGATAAGAAAGTTGTGGTTCATACACACGATGGAATATTACTCAGCTATTAAAAAGAATACATTTGAATCAGTTCTAATGAGGTGGATGAAACTGGAGCCTATTATACAGAGTGAAGTAAGTCAGAAAGAAAAATATCAATACAGTATAATAACACATATGTATGGAATTTAGAAAGATGGTAATGAGGACCCTATATGCGAGACAGCAAAAGAGACACAGATATAAAGAACAGACTTTTGGACTCTATGGGAGAAGGCGAGGGTGGGATGCCTTGAGAGAATAACATTGAAACATGTATATTACCATATGTGAAATAGATGACCAGTCCCATGAAACAGGGCACTCACAGCTGGTGCACTGGGACAACCCAGAGGGATGGGATGGGGAGGGAGGTGGGACGGGGGTTCAGGATGGGGGACACATGTACACCCATGGCTGATTCAGGTCAATGTATGGCAAAAACCACCACAGTATTGTATTAGCCTTCAATTAAATTAAATTAATTAAAAAAAGAATTATCTCTTTAAGCGAAATTTGGATGCTTCTATTGCTTTTTCATTTCCAGTAGGGAAAGCTTCTCTTCACCCTGTAAAGCTGTCTATAAATTTGTTGTTGTTCAGTTGCTAAGTCGTGTCTGACCCTTGTGACCCCATGGACTGATGCACACCAGGCTTCCCTGTCCTTCACTATTGCCCAGAGTTTGCTCAAACTCATGTCCATTTAGTAGGTGTTGCCAGTGGGCATCTCCCTCTGCTACACGGGGGTGTTTGTGTCAAGTCCATCTGCCGGTCTTCCCCTGGATGGGTTCCCCAGTCTTGTGTGGGCTGAGTTAGGGGTGGAGGAATGGGGTGGCTTCCTGAGTCACTGTAGGAACAAAGCTCGCAAGCCCTGGTGACATTTTAAAGTTTGGAACAATCCCTTACACAGAATGCCTGAGTAAACTAGTTTGAATAGGGAGAGTCCTGCCCTAAGTGGGAGGATACGTGGAAGTGCTGAATCGTTTTCCATTACTTGGCCTGGGGTCTGAGAAGCTTGTTATCTTTTATCAGCCACCCCGAGAGGCCTCTTCCATCCCCATGGTTAGGCCGCTTGAGTTCTTCAGGGTGTAAGATGGCATCACTGGGGAGGGTGGGCTGTTGACTATGAGAGCTGCAGCTTGTAAAGCTTGATTTTTTAAAAATATATATTTATTTATTTGGCAGCTCTGGGTCTTATTTTCAGCATATAGCATTCTTTTTTTTCTTTTGTTGTGGCATATGGAGTCTTTAACTGCAGCATGTGAACTCTTAGTTGCAGCCATGTGGGATCCAGTTCCCTGACCAAGTATCGAACCTGGGCCCCCTGCACTGGGAACGTGGAGTCTTAGCCACTGGGCCAAGTCCCAACGGACGTCCCAGCCTGGCTGTTCTTGGGCTGTTGCCTCACCAGCCTTGTTGACCAGGGTTTTTCCTCCTGTAAGGGTTGTGTGGTCCCTTTGGTGACCCCTGCAGTGAATGACTGCAACCTCCTTTGGAAGCTGAACCACTTCTAAGAGTTCTAGAATTTTCACCTGGTGTCTTACAGGGGGCCCTTTGGCTATTCGTAATCCCCTTCCTTTCCATATGGCAGCTTGGACATGAAGCACCAGGAATCCATTCTTGGAATCAGTGTATATATTGATTTGTAATCTCTTTCTTAATGGAGTGCTCAGGTCAAGGTGATCAATTCGGTCTTTGGGGCAGAAATGTGAGAGGGGAGAACTCCAGATTCAACAACTGTCTGCATGCTGACTATGGCATGCTGGTCTTTCTTACCCCTTCTTGTATGAAACTGCTTCCCTCAGTGAACCGTTCTGCATTGGGATTGATCAGGGGCTCATCCTTGAGCTTGGGTCTTCTGGAGTAAACTTGTTCAGTAGGCTTCCCACAGGAGTGAACAAGGGACCCTGGGGGTGAGGGGGGTCAGGCATTAGAGGGGCTGGGTTCAGGTCTTGACAAAGCTTAAGAGTTAAGCCTGGGGCATCAAGTAGGAGGACTTGGCGATGTGATGACAATTACATGGAAAAAGTTCTCTTCAGGTTGTGGCCTTTATGATGATTAGCATAATACAGTTGAATCAACGGGGCAAAAATCAGCCGGGGACTCAGGGTAACACTGGCTTAGCCAAAAAGTTCATTCTGTTTTTTTCTGTACCATCTTATGGAGAAACCTCAATGAATTTTTTGGCCAACCTGGTAGAGGTCTTGATATCCTTGTATGTGAAACAGAGACGACACCCGACCTGCTGGCAAAATTGGCAGGTGGGCTTGAGGACCGGTAGACAGCCTAAGAAGTGGGGATGGGGGTGAGAAAAGAAGGAGACTCCACTCTTAACCAGCTGTGCTCTATTTATCCACTATTTTCCATGACAAAATTCTGTGCATTTTCATGTCACAGAATAAAAATTCAGTCATGTTAATCAAGTTCCAAGTTCTATGGCCAACCTCCTGCCCCAGGATGCCTCAAACATTTTGGCACCTGGATTAGTTCCAAAAGCCCATCTGGGTACAGTCCCCTCCCTGACCTGCATCTGAAAAGGCAGCGGATGGGCACAGACGTGGACCCAAGGGGTTTAGATTAGGTTTCCCTCTTCTCTTTGCTCTTTGATGACCCCTCTCCTCTTTTGGCCTCCGCAACCGTTCCTTAAGCAGCATCTCCCCTTCCAAGGTGCCCCGCAGCCTTCAGGCTGATGCCCTGCAGGAGGCAGAGAACACAGAGGTAGGGCTTCCTGGCTACATGGGCCTCTGAGAGCCAGAGGCCTGCAGAGTCTCGGATGGGCCCAGGCCTGCAGCTGCAGTGTTCCAAACAGCCCCCTGGAATAGGTTCTTTCAGCTTCAAGGAGAGGTCAGCATTTTGATCTCATGTTTTCACACGTCTTAAATGGATTTCAGAGGCACTGGCGCGGCCTCTGCTCCGCTCTTTAAACAATGTGGTGAAGCCGCTGTAGCGTAGCTAGAGGCTGCATTCCTCCTGCATTGTGATGTGGTTTTTGGAAGTCATGCATGCAGTTAGCTAAACCAAACTAAGCTGCTTCATTAATGGGAGCAAACTCAAGAGGGAAATTGTGAATAGAAATGAGGCAAGTTTGCTTTCCACCCCTAATTCAAAAAGCCAGATAATTAAGTGGGCGGAGAAAGGAAGTGTCCCTTCTGATTCCAAGAGCTGACTCTCTCTCTCTCTCCTTTTCCTTTCTTTAGGGTGTGTGTGTGTGTGTGTGTGTGTGTGTGTGTGTTGGGGGCGGGGGCCCTCCTTAGTGGCTCAGTAGTAAAGAATCCACCTGACAATGCAGGAGATGCAGGTTCGATCCCCAGGTCAGGAAGATCCCCTGGAGAAGGGAATGGCAACCCACTTCGGTATTCTTGCCTTAAGAATCCCATGGACAGAGGAGCCTGGTGGGCTACAGTCCATGAGGTAGCAAAGAGCTGGATGTGACTGAGCGAGTAAACAGCAACAATTTGGGGGCCGCGGGGGTGGGTATTCAGGGAAGCTCTTGAAGAAGGTCTATGGATCCTCTAAGGACCCTGGATCCACCGAGTAAGCTTTTTCCCTATCATACAGAGAACATGTTTCCTGTCCCGTTCAGCTTCCTTGTGTCTCGGTTCTCTTCTATCTGGTCCTCAAATACAGCTCCAAATCCTAACCTCTCTGTGGACTCGCCACCCGCCCCTCCTTCGGTATTCCACCTCCGAGCCTAGGTTCTAGGTTCTGAACTCAGGGGCCCCTGCGCCTCCCACCCGTACATGCAGATAGCACATTCTCTTTCCTTTTCCTTCTCCTCCCAGGGCTAGAAAGAGCCCCTCCTCTTTGCAAAGTCGTTTCCTCTACTGTGTCCTGGATCTCATCATGAGCTTGCTTCACAGTTCCCGCAGCTGCCATAACTCAAGTGTAATGAACACATCCCAATCACTCGAACTCCAAAAAGAAGTCTTCCCTCCAACCTCCCTCGACAGCTCGCATCCTCACTCTTGCCTGCTTGCTTCCGCCCATACGCATCTCAACACAGTCATCTACCCCGCTTGCCACAGCCACACATGCCCACCGCCACAACCACTGCCAGTTCTTCTGGCTTCTGCTCCCCCATTCCCCAGCTGGCCAGCACGGCTGTCTAACCTTCAGACCCAGTAGACCTCCCCATCCATTTTCTATTCAGCTCTGGACAAGACAGGAGGAGGATGGCCAAAGTGAGCTCTTAAGGAGCGGGAGGGCTGGGGTTGGTTCTCTGACGCTTTCTCCCCTAGAGCCTAGAGTTTCAGACAAAGACATTTTTCATCTACCAAGCCGCATATTTTTACTTAGATATTTAAAAAAGCAATCTCAGGCTCTGAAGGAAAACGTAACATTGATGCCAAATCAGATGAGAGCTAACACTTGGTATCAACAGGAATATATTTGAATTTAAAAAGGCTAGCTGCATCTGACAGCAATGTGTCTCTGAGACTTTTGTCAGAGTTGGGGGTGGGGAAGAAAGGCGAAGACTCTCCAATAAATGTTTATTAAGACAGGGGACAGGTGATAAGTAGTGTGACCATCCATGACCTGAAGGAATTCAGGGAAAGCTTCACATCAGAAGTTACACTTAGGCTGAATCATAAAGGGATAGGTAATTTCCAGTAAAGAAAAGTTCAATACTGAAGGCAGAGGGAAGGCTATGTGCTGGGCAGGATGTTTGGAGAAAAAACTGACCCTTTCAGGAAATGATGAGCACAATACTTTGAAAGATCTAATAGTCCCTACCATCTAGTATTGTCCCCTATTAGACCCTTTGGCCCTGAAATTTGGATAGTTACAAAGAAACAGCATATCCTGTAGGAATCTTTGTTATGCCTAGGGATGAAGACTCACCAAATGCATGTGCGCTTAGTCACTCAGTCATGTCTGATTCTGCGACCCCATGGACTGTAGCCCACCAGGCTCCACTCCATGGTTCTCCAGGCAAGAATACTGGAGTGGGTTGCCATTCCCTTCTCCAGGGGATCTTTCCCGGGTTCAAACCTGGGTCTGCTGCATTGCAGGCAGATTCTTTACTGTCTCAGCCAACTGAGTAACCAATTCCTCATATGCCTTCCTAAACCAAATTGTGTGCTTTTGAATATAGACAACGTATTCAGTCAAAGCTATCTTTCCCCTCAAGTTGCCAGCAGCCACAGAGGTGGGGGCAAAGCCTTCCCAACAGGAGCCTAACAGTCCTGCGAGTCCTAACATCTTCAGTGGTAGGCATTTCTCTTACACTGCATCTCTGTCCTCGCCATTTGTGAGCTCTTGGAAGACAAGTGCCACGACTGTTTTGTTTGTTGTTACCCAGTGGCTAGCACCAAACATTTGCTCAAAAATACTGGTGAAGTGCATCGGTGATGGGACCAGCATCCCATGCTTTCCTTCTTTTAAAAAAATATTTGACCACCCTTGGTCTTAGTTATGGCATGTAAACTTTAGCAGCATGTGGGATCTAGTTCCTTGACCAGGGGCCCCCTGCATTAGGAGCATGGAGTCTTAGCCACTGGACAACCAGGGAAGTCCCTATTCTGTGCTTCCCAGTCAATAAATAGACGGTGTCTGTCTTCCCTTCTGTTTCCAAAGGAACACTTCTGTAAGTTCCTGATTACTGTAGAGGTTGCCAGCTTGAGTCTTTCCTGGGCATGCTGGTAGACAAACTGCACACTTTCTAGCCCCTTTGGTAGGTGGGGCTGGTTGTATGACCAGGGCTAGCCCAGGAAGCAAGACTGGAAGTGTGAGCTACTTCCTGGGTGAGGCATTTGAGTGGGGAGACCACCTCCAAGCTCTCAGCAATGACTCCAGGATTCATGGGTTGAGATGGTAGCAACATCAGATGGAGGAGCTTGAAATTCCTGGGACACTAGATGGAAAGGCATTCCCACTGACTCTCACTGGAAATTGGTGTTAAAAACTAACTTAACTAACTCTATAGAGCTAAGCAGTTGTCTTGTTACAGGCCCTACCATGATTAATTTTTCAGTATATTCCAGTTCCCTCTACATAAAACCAAGTGGGAGTATGGATTAGACATGAACTTAATAAAAACAATGTTCATTAAATATTTGATGGAGGCCACGAATGGGCTTCCCTCATAGCTCAGTTGGTAAAGAATCCACCTGCAATGCAGGAGACCCCGGTTTGATTCCTGGGTCAGTAAGATCCCCTGGAGAAGGGATAGACTACCCACTCCAGTATTCTTGAGCTTCCCTTGTGGCTCAGCTGGTAAAGAATTTGCCTGCAATGTGGGAGACCTGGGTTTGATCCCTGGGTTGGGAAGATCCCCTGGTGAAGGGAAAGGCTACACAGTATTCTGGCCTGGAGAATTCCGTGGACTATACAGTCTGTGGGGTCACAAAGGGTCAGATGCGACTTTCACTTTCACAAAAGGAATAGCTATGTTTTACAATGAACAAGTCCATTACATCACTTTCTCTCCTGTAGGAAAACACATAGAAGAAACTTTTTTACCTGAAATCCTAGAAAAGGTTGAATGTTTCTTGAACACTCAATAATAAGTTACTGAAACTGCTTTTGAATTAACCTTTTATGCCATGCCTCCCAGGAAGCTCAGAGCCAAGTACATAGCATATGTATGGTCTCATGGAGTGCATTTTTGCCAATTCTCTACTATGGTTTTGCTATTCAGTCATTTCTCCTGTGGGTCTTGATTTACCTGTTTTCTTTAATTGGATTTTATGCACTCTTGTAAGTCTCCTAAAATCTTTGTGAAGATGATAAAGAAGGAAGGGTGAAAATCAAGTTTCCAATGGGCTCTGGATGTAAGCCGTTCTTAACACTGATGAAGGCAGATTGTGTACAACAGCTTTGAGATTAGAAATCAGTGCTGTTTTTAATTTACTCTTCTAGGTTTCATGACTATTAATTTTTCCTTTGATTTATAACAGGGTAGCTCAAAGAATAAGTTAATGATGATAATTACTGGTGCGGGATGCATCGTAAGAGAGTTTGTGGCAATGGTTGCGACTTGCAGCTAGATGAAAATAACCGTGCTCATGGGTTCAGGGTCCCCAGATGATGTTCAGTCACTGGCATTTTCTCCTTCTGAAGGTTCATACACCACTTGATTCACACTTTTTTTTTTTTGGCCATGTCGTGCAGTTTGTGGGTGCTCTTAGCTCCCCAATCAGGGATCAAACGTATGCGCCCACGCCCCCTGCAACGGGAGCTTGGAGTCTTTATCACTGGACTGCCAGGGAAGTCCCTGATTCCCATTTTTGACAGAAAATATTCCCTTCATAAAATGCCCCCAGTTGGTTATAAATATCTGATGCAGAAATGTTAACATTTTAAAATCCCAGCTCATACCTCACCTTAAAGTCACCTTTGCTTTTCATAAAGGCTTAGATTCAATGGTTTGAAATAGCTCTCATGCACATGTATTGAAAAAGCAATGCTATATAATTTCTACATTTCATACGTGTAGTCATATCTGTAAATGATTTACAACAGATGCACATAGACACATGTGAAAAAAATTCTTTATTAATTTCTCACATTTCATTACAAAATGTATGTTGCAAACAACTTGAATAACCTACTTGTGTGTTTTTTGTTGTTTTTTTTAAACCCTTGGCTTCAAGAACTCAGGATCTCCCTATCTTTTATCAAGTTTTGGGAAACACTGATTATTGGAGTCAATAGGTTATCATTTTGCTATTTATTTTCTTCTCTCAAGCTCTGAAAAAAAATGTCCTCTGTATAAATTAAACAAAAAAAATGTTGTAAATTCTATGTCATTACAGTCAACAGAATTATAATAATGCATCCAAAATGTGCGGCCACAAAATATCAGGTATATGTTTGAAAAAAGAAAAAAAAATGACATTCTAGCCTTGTTAAAAGGATAATGGTCCCATATTTTTATTAACAGGTTAGCAAAACAAAATCCAATGGATTACAATATTTACATGTTATTTGAAAAATAAAGTAGTGATAAAAGCATGTCACAATTATTTTCTTTTTTTCCTTTTTTCTTTCCTTTTTTCTTCCTTTTTTTTTTTTTTTTTTTTGCTTTTTTGGTAACCATTACAAACACCCAATCCAGGTATGGAACTGTTTAGCACATTTGAAATGAGGCCAATTAAAAACAAATATGGACACAAAATGAATCTTTGTCTAGATAGTTCACACTTTCCCCATATTCTGGTTTTGCACATGATGGCCCCCATCCCTAAAAAAAAAAAACTTAAATTAAAACAAACACCCACAAATAAAAATTCTTAACAGCAAGAAAATAAAAGAAGAACATGCTTTTCAAGTAAGCACTTATTCCACAAATGCAATATCTTTCCATGGATTTTATTTGAAGCTGTGTGGGACACTGTCATCTCAGCAATTCCCTTCCCTTTCTCCCCCCTCCCCCAACCCTTCCAAGTTAAAAAAAAACAAAACAAAACAAAAAATCATGAAAACCAAAGGACTTGCACACACACACATGTCCACACACACATCCAAGCTCTCTCACACACAGGCTTCTAAAACCTAGGATTCAAGGCAAGTTCTACTTTTTTGGAACGAAATCCTTTGTTCACAATCAGAACGTATTATAAATGTAGACTTAGATTTCGTCTAAGCTGCTCCCTCCTGAAAAAGCTAATATGGGGAAACAGAGCAGCTGGCAGCTAGATTAAAAAAAAAAAACAAAAAGTAGTTCTCCAGGCTCCTTGTAGGATATAAGTATTTCTTGAACACTCTCACCAAAGGGATGGGATTTGACACATCCCCTTGTCCTGAAAAATAAATGAGAATCCCCTCCCCCCCAAAAAAACCCCACAATGCAAACAAAAACAGAACACAGATTTAGAAATCACACACATAAGCCAGCCCATCCTAACAGAGATTATTTGTGTGAGACGGATAATGTGTAAATTTGACAGCAACGAAAGGGTGAAGAGGACTTCCTCGTCTGGCCCACAAGCTGCATAGAGGTGCCGAAAAGTTTGGTTCTTTAGTTAAATTAAAAAAACGTTAACTTCTTTGTTATTTCCATGTTTAAAATAAAAACATACCTATTCACAAAAAACTAAATCTCCCTTGCCCCCAAATCAAAACAAAATAACAACACACACACAAAAAACAATTTATATGAAAACTGAATTGTGCTGTGTTTGTAACACTCAAACTGATAGAAAATAAACATGTGGCAAACAAAACTCCAAAGTCACCTTAAAATTAGCTCACATGAAATCTACCAAATTCTAAATTATAGTTGAACACTAATAAACAGCTTACCTGGAATAAAGGATGACAATTCACAAACATTTATCTAATAATTAAAGTCTGTTTCTTTTTTTTGTCTTGTTTTTTACTAAAATAATTAAAAAAATCACAGTATTTTAAGAAATAAAACCCACGTGGGGATTTTAAGCACAATTTGTGTTCCTTTCTTTAAAACTCTTTTTTTTTTTTCTCCATTCACCATCTTGCCCAGCAGTTCTCTCTACATTTAACCACAATGACGACAGGTAGTACTGACAAATGCAGAGAATTCCCTTGGTTAAGTTTGAGGTACTAGGAAACAGGTGACTGTTTTATGCAAAGCAGTTTTTTTTTTTGTTTTCTGTTTTTTTGTTTTGTTTTGTTTTTGTTTTTTTTCTGTTTGTTTTTTCCCAAAGCGGCTGCAGTTAGGTCTTGAAAAAGCTTAAGGTATTAAAACTAGAAAAACGCACCAAAAGTTGTGCGTCAAAAAGTTGTTCCCCTAAGAGAAGTCTTCTACTGTCACGGAGCTTCTGTTTCCACATACTGTCCAAGACCACCATAATGCACAGGTGTGCAAGGGAGGTGCTTCCGGTGCTTCCGCAACAAACGAAACTTCCACGATGAAGATCCGGAAGGAAAGGTGTAGTGATGGAAAAGGAGCCACATATTCCAACCATTTAAATAACTTTAATTTACATACTCACTCACACAGGTACCAGTGCTTTGAAAATAGATTGTTCAGTCCTAAAAAGCAGCTTTGTTCTGTCTTCTCTTTTCTGTCCCCCCCTTCTCAGCCCAAGCCGGCCCTCCCACTTTTCTTTTTCATCATGGTTCAAGTAAGGGGTGATTAAGAATTTCACCAAACGCTTATTCTTTTTTGGCCTCTGCATTCTCCAGGAGAGATTTGTCAGCAGCTACGACACAGATGGCTACTGGTTCGTCCTTTAAGGAAAAGTCTATCCCGATTGTTTCATCATCTTCCTTTTCCTCTATAGAGGGCATCTTAATACTGTCCTCCATGTTGCCCTTCAGGTGGATTTCTTCTCGGCTCACCTGCTTGGTGTCATTCAATGCCCTGGGAAAACATTCATGGGGAGTGACAGGTGAGTACATGTATTTTTTCCTAGTTAAAAAAAAATTCACCTCCTTATGTCTCTGATCCTAAAAAGGTCTTGGGGGTCTTACAAGTGCCACAGACAAATTGACTGGACTGTGGGTGATTTATCCCTGCTACCTGTTATACTTAGCTCATATATTTCTGGTTATCTTATTAAAAATCTGAATCTATAAAAATGAAAAGAAAGTGAAAACGTTGGTCGCTTAGTCGTGTCTGATTCTCTGCGACCTTGTGGACTGTAGCCTGCCAGGCTCCTCTGTCCATGGGATTCTCCAGGCAAGAATACTGGAGTGGGTTGCCATTTCCTTCTCCAGGGGATCTTCCCAACCCAGGGATCAAACCTGGGTCTCCTGCATTGCAGACGGAGGATTCTTTAACATCTGAGCCAGCAGGGAAGCCCTATCCATTATACTATGTTTTGATTACATCATTCTTTGCTTCTAGAGCAACATAATGATCTTATGTTCCCTCCTATACTGGGAACAACACAGTCATAAGTGGTCATAGCAAGAACTGTCATGCTCAGATCCATCAGAGGAACCTAGAAAATGCAGATTTGCTATACCTATCAGGACTGAAAGCACAACTCGTCTATTAAAGAGTTAACGGAAAGACCCATAGAAAGGAACAAAAAGCAAGAACCTGGAGATGAGACCCATGTCTCATCCCAGTTATATTCTGGGAAGCTTAGTTACATTCTCTGAAGTCTAGATACTACCTATTTCTGGGCATTTTCTGCTTAAGGGACCAACTCCTAGGCTATCCCAGAGTATGCTGGCCTGGAAGTGCCTTGTCTAGGGGACAGTGCTACGTTCAAGGGTCTTACGAGTGTTCTGCAGGTGTGCTCCCACCTACCTGGGAGGCAGGCAGAAGCGGGCTCTGTCCCCGAGGCAGAGCATTGAAGGCACCAAGAGGTGCGTGGGAAGGTTCAAGGCCACTCGGGGAGTGAGTCATCACAGAGGCAGGAACAGAAGCCAGATCTCTGGACCCCGGTCCACGCTCTACAGAGAACGTCATGCTAACGAAAGCTGAAGGGACACGGGCTGGAGAGAGCGCTATACACGAGGGCTTGAGCGGGATCTGTCATTCGTAAAGACGATCTCTCCTCCTGTGACTCGTGTCTGGGTGACCATTTTAAAAACCAGCGGAAAGGGAGAAACCCAGTTCGTGACCAACTGCCTCTCCTCCCGGACCCGGAAGTGTGACACACAGGGGTCTACGTATTGTCAGGAGCCACCGCCACCTCGCACGATGAGCGAAGGCCTTCACGGGACTTACATGCCGTGTCTCAGCACGTGCCTTTCCCACTCAGAGCCCTGGGAAAACGCCCGTCCGCAAAATTCACACGGAAAACGCTTCTCAGTGTTGATAGCAGCCCCGTGGTCAGAAAACCTCAAGAGATCTGTGAGGAGAAAGCAGGCGTATTACCTGTGAGCTGGAGGGGCAGAAGAGAAGTCAATATTCATTAGGAGCCTCCTCCCATTTCCAGATTCCTTACTCTTTCTCCTGCTGGCCTTTCACCAAAGGATTGTTTCTTGAAACTCTCGAGAACTGTTCCCAGGCCCTAGGCATCCCCACCTCTCTTCACCTCCCAACTGTTTCTGTCACCAATAACCCGAGTTTGTCTTGCCTTAAGAACCCCTTCCGTTCATTCCAATGGCGTCTGAGCATTTTCTTCTATCAAATCTCTCTCTCCTGTAGTGCTCTGTCTCGGTGCCTCATAGTTCAGCACCTATTCATTTTCTATTTAACAGTTTTTCTCCACTCACTAACAAGAACACAGGCTCCTGAAAGCACCAAGGCCAGGTTATGTTGTAGGAAGACCTCAAGGTGTCCACACGTTCCAGGGAAAGCTGAGGGCTCACCACTTGTGGTCCTCTGCCACGGGTATCTTAATCTACACCTCCCAGGGTGGCTGCAAGCCCTAAATGAGGCCCAAAAGCAGAGAACCGAGCAGGAACACGGGGGGAGACGGGAATGTGAAAGCATGTCCTCAGCTAGTAAGGGGTTCTGGCCAGCTGCCCTCCATCGGTGTATTCTTGAACATGGGGATGTGCAGATGCCTTTCTGGACAGGTCTGTTGTAATCAAGTGGTGACTATCGTTTTACTTCCTCCCCGGTCCTGAGGGGCCTGCTAAATGGGGACTGACTGGCTCATTGTTTGGAGGCCCCGCCTCCTGGCAAACTCAAAGACGAGAGCTTATATGGCCTTTGTGTTATCCTGGGTCCCAAGCCCATATGTCTTTCATTATAGCAGAGAGGGCCAGATCTTCACATGGGTAATAAGCAGCAGGACCTAGACGGCTCTGCAGCCATGCCGGAGAGTGAGGGCTCACAAACGCTGCTCATCTCTGCCCCTCTGATCACTGTGTGCCTGGGCTCAAGAGGTGTTACAGGAAGGTGTCTCCTGGTTGAAATACTCCATCTAATAAAAAAAAATCCTCAGGATGATGTTAACAGGCTAGGTGTCTCTGAGCTGCCTTCATCTGCAGCACAAAAAGCACTGTGAATGGGGCCAGTTCTAACAAAAGATGAAACATTTTCTCACAAATTAAGAAGATCACCACACAAGCCATTAAAAATAATTGCACAGACTATCTTCCTTGATTCTTTTCATTGGAAATGAGACAGCACCATCTGCTCTGTGCATTAATTCCTTAGCAGGGATTATCTTGGGCAAGAAATCAACAGAATGCCTTCCTGACTCCTCCCAACTGCATAATGAGAGGGGGTGGGGAGGACACTGCTTGGGCGCATTTTGATTTCTTCATGCCTGGTTTCTTCCCTTTCAAAGTCCCTCTGAGCTGCCTTCTGAGGCAGGACCTGCCTTGTGGCCATGGTCAGGTCTCTCCTGGATTCTCGTGGTGGGAAGGCACGCTGGACACGGGGTAGCTCCAAGGACATGAGCCCCCCGAATGGAGCGCCTGACGAGGGTCTCTGCTGCCAACGAGGGGGCCTGCTCCTGGCACACTCACTTGCTTACCCTGAGGAAACATGAAACCAACCATCTATTCTTTCCAACGGCTCATGCTGTTTCATCCTCAAAGGAGGAGGCCAATCATTACCTGTCACACATCAAATGGCTTCCATTAGCCCCAGAGCTGTGCTAACGCCACCTCCCGCTCTCTCTACTCCTGGAAGACAGAACGTCTGGCAAAAACACCCCGAGGCTACTGTGTGCCGTTTCTTCTTGTTGGCAAGAATACACCTAGATGGTGGAAAATTGATTCCAAGGCGATGAGACAAAGGAGGCTGTTCTTTCAAGAATCAACGAGGGGGACGGGAAGGTTTTCCCCATTAACGTGACTGGAAGTTACTCATGTAAATCCCCAGCCCTCTGAGAGAGGAACACAGGCTTCTCCACCCCCAAGTCTTTTCTCCCCATGTGGTTAAGGCTCATGAATGTGGAGGCTGCGCTTTCTAGGGAGAAGCGATCAGACACCACGAAGTTCTTCACAGGCAAACTGAGCTGGTCTGATGCCACAGTGCCCGTGCAAGGGGGCGGCTGGGCTGGGCGGTCAACAAATCATGACTGGCACCGTGCACATCTAGCTGCCCTCTCTTCCTTTTCATCGTCTATGCTATTATTTTGGACGTGGCACATGGGAGGGGAGGACTAACAGGGCTTCTTGCCTCTGTGATGCTTATATCCTGTAAAACCATGCATGCTTGGTTCTAGAGATTAAAAAGTCATGGTCTCCAATGAGGAATAATTCATTTCCTGGGGAGGGATGGTGGGGCACAGAGCCCTGTGAAGACAAGGAGCCTGTGTGCCCTCTGCCAGAAGCTTCCTCTTTGAGAGATCTCTGTTAACAGTGCACAGACGACACTGAAGAATTCATCGCTAAGGACATATTTGTGAAATGCTTTTTAAGAAAGAAGGAAGAGAAAATTTAAAACCCATGCTTCTTGAATCACAGCCGTTGTAAGAAATAGATCACTGTGCCCCCTACTAATAAAAGTTGTAACTTTACAAGGGCAATCAGTGTATATGGTGCGGGTGCTCTATCTATCCATTGACCACAGGCATGGGGGTTCAGAAGCCAAACTGGATCATCACTTAGCTGTGGTCTCCTACTATAGCGGAGATAAAATATGGAGGCATGGGGTGGAAATCAGGAAAAATCAAGTAAAAGAAGAGGGAGAACCTTGGAAGAAAATGACCACCAAGTCGGCTTTCTAGGCTGGCAGAATGACTAGCAAGAAAACCCAAGAAATTCCACAAAAGGAAGCCTTACAATGAGGCCCAATGACCACTGAATTGATGGAATTCAGGGCCAGGTTCCCATCAATGAAGAACATCCACAAAGGGTAGGGGACGTGGCACAGCATGTAAAGACACTTTGCCTTTGGAGCCAGAAGACTTAACCCCAACCTCCAGTGTTTTCGTTTTAACTTTGAACATGCTCTTAAATATTCTGGGCTTTTATTTCCCTACTTGTAAAATGTCAATAATGCCATCTACACTGCAGGGTTTTATCATCATTATTAAGTGGTTACTGTGTTCCAGGAACTGGACTAATAATGTTTGTGTGCTATCTCATTTAAGATTTACGTGACCCTAAGGAAGTGACCCTAGGAAGTTATTATTAGGATGATGAATGTGCAGGAAATAAAATAATTTACCCAAAGTCATATAACTAAAAAGCAGCAGAACTGGGAGCAAAATCCATAGAGACCAACTGCAGAGCCCTCTAACTGTATATAAGATTAAATAAAACCCACCGACACTGGGCTTGGCCCATAATGGTGTTCCGCAATGGCAACTAATACCATGCTCCTCATCAGAGGGATGACATATTTATTTCTCAGGTTTAGGTTATCCATGTGCTTTTGATAGGTCTGCAATAACTACAGTACGATATCCCAACCTATATTCTTTATGTAGTATCTTGGTTTTTCCACAATATTCTATGTCGAACAATACAGAATACCAACTCTAGATCATGTAAATGTATGCCTACAACTAAACATCAAAAAATTTCATTTTGAAAATAATTACGGAATCACAGCAAGTTGAAAAACAGTACAAAAGTCCCTCAAAACTTTGCCTACTATCCCCTGTAAAGACAGTCAAATGCCACTGGTCTCCTTCTCTCTCTCTCTCTTTACAAAGCAAAAGCAGTAAGCCAAGGGGTTAAGAGGAAGGCCATGCAGAAGGACACGTGGAGGGGTTCGGACCTCAGGCTCAAGCCCTCTGTGGCTCCCTCCCCCCAACCCCAGCAAAAGATACCCCAGCAGCAGCAATTTTAAATAAGCATTCAACTGGAAATTCATTTACATTCCTCGATAGCTTTTACAGGGCCATCCATCTTGCTGTCTGTCCTTACTCTGCAGATTCCCCAGATAACAGTTTTCCTGAATAAAAACAAATCATCGCCATGTATTTTTTAACAAATGTATATCTACAGTTAAAGAGAAAACGTCTGTTTTCCTTGGAGATTCTCTAGCTGGTAATAGTTTACAAAGACATGGCCCCTGACGTGTTGCAGCCAGTCTGTTCTGCTACTTAACGAAGAAGGATCATTCCTTCTGTTCCTCCTCCAACAACCTTCTGCCTCCCTTCTGTCTCCCCACGGCCAGGCTGCATGCCATCTGGGGCTCAGGGGGCAGGGACGGGACCAACCTCTGTCATCAGCCTTGCTGTTCATTTCTTCTTCCTTGTCTTCATCATCACTGCTAGAGCTCTCCATCTTCTCCTTCATCTGTTCCAGCTGATCCAAGTTAACCCGTCCAACCAGCTCAAAGTTTCGGCTTACCTGAAAAAGACCCAAAAACAGTGGAATCACAAACCACAGCTGAACGCCGTTCTCCCTGGAGGACAGAGCTGTCCAACGTCATTTTCCTATGGGTGTGTTTTTAGAACCAGGACCAAATTACACCAGTGCCTAAGTGGTCCTTTTCTTCATTTTGACCCTCTTCCAGGCACATCTGTCTTCTGCTCCCACGTTCATTTTCACTCGAACTGTCAACACTGGACCTTCCTTACCAAATTTAGTTAGAAATGTGAGCTGCAGATGGCAGAAAATCACATCTCATGAAGCCTGGGGTGTAGAGTAGATGTCCAATAAACGTTTTTTGAGTTGAATTCAAGGGTGTTCCTTTCACGTGTGTGTGTTAGTCGCTCAATCGTGTCCGACTCTTTGTGACCCCATGGACTGTAGCCTGCCAGGCTCCTCTGTCCATGGGATTCTCCAGGTCAAAATACAGGAGTGGGTTGCCATTTCCTCCTCTAGGAGATCTTTCCGACCCAGGGATTGAACCCATGTCTCCTGCATTTGGCAGGCAGATTCTTTACCATCAGAGCTACCAGGGAAGCCCAAATTTCAAATATATCTGGAGGGAAAGTAGCTCTGTAAGTATTCTGAAAACTAGCAGAGAGAGTCCCAACATTTCCACCACAGCCTATCAACCTGGAGGGCTGTGGGACTGTCCCAGCTTTGACCAAATGACAGTTGCTCAGTTCCTAACTCCAGTTTAAGGGTCAGACAGTATTGTTACTGTTTAGTATTACTACTGTTTGTGAAGCTGACCACAGCCTGTTCATCACAGCTGGGATTATCTGAAAAAAATCTAGATGACAAATTCCTAAAAACTCTTTTAAAGTGTTAACTGTGGCTGATTTGTGTTTATATAAAATGTGGTTAGAATAATGTGGGACTCCAAACTGGCTTCAAAAATGTCATCCAAGAGAAATAAAAACTCACCCCATGAAAACTCCGTGGGGATATTCTATTTGGGGTTCTCATAACAATGGTAGCACACAATGCCCCCTCTTCAATTAATCTGTTTTCCGAACTTGTTCAGTTGCATGCACAGAATGATCAAGAATGACAGCAGAGGAGCCAAGCCAATAAGATGACTCAAACCAGCACGGCGATGGGTTCCATGCTTTCCCTGGTGGGGGCCAAGGGAGGGGCCCATGAAGATAAATGAGACCCAGTTCTGGCCTCCTGAGGCACAGAGTTTTGAGTTGAAGAGGGAAGACAGACTTCATTAATTAGACTCCAAGGCAGATTTCCATAGTTGCTACAGTAGAGATAGCGCGTAATGAGGGCGCAGGAGATGCTAAGGAGAATTTACAAGATGGTTCCAAAATATTCCCTGGGACCAGCCTGGAACTAAGATGTGCCGAGCACCACCAATTCCATATGCCTGGCAGATGGAAACATCATCATCAACTGTGACAAATGCGCAACAGAGAGCCTCAGAGTATCAGGGCCAGCAGACAGTCCTGTGAGAAAATGTAATACTTGTCCCCACAACACCATGTGTGTGCGTGTGGGGTGAGGGGTGGCGGTCGGGTCGGCAGCATTGAAAACGAGGAAGAAAACTCAAAAGCTCTCTTAGAAAAAGAGAAACAATCCATTGATACAACTGTAAGAATGAAATCAGTTGACTTGGAAAACAGCTCAGCATGAGGGTGGAAAAGAGGTCTTCCATGATCATAGCACGAAACCCTGAGGGAAGGCAAATTCCTGTTTGCTCATGAAAAAAAGTTTTAAAAAGGATTAGATTAAGATTGGACAGCATCACCAACTCAATGGACATGAGTTTGAGCAAACTCCAGAAGATGGTAAAAGGCAGGGAAACCTGGCGTGCTGCAGTTCATGGGGTCGCAAAGAGTCGGACCCGACTGAGCCAATGAACAACAGGCTATGGCAAAGAGAAGGAAGCCTAGTTAGAATCTTTCTTCCTTTTCTTTCCCTCTAAGAGTTTACGGTACCAGTCAAGCAAGGGGCTTTTGCTTAGACTACCTTCCTAATTAGGGTTTTATTTACTGTCCTCATGCCTACAGACCTATATAGATTTTAAAAATATTTATTTTTATAACAAAGAAGCAAAAAGGGAGGGCACAAGGAGCAGGAGCTTTGAAGTCAGACAGAGCTGAGTTCAAGTTTAGGGTTTGCCATGAACCACGGGGCTCTGAACATACACGGCCTCAGTGTCCTTGTCTGTATCGATAAAGAGGGTCATCATAGTACCCGAAACACAACAGTTCACCAAACTGTGGTTTCCCTTTCCCTTTCTGGGAATGTGGCCTTTTCCAATTTTTGGCTTTTGGAAATGTGTATAAGAAGCATCATAAATGCATATTTATGAAGTTATGTTTTACCACAAAGTCTACATTTTAATCAAATAGCATTTATGACAAATATCTGAATAAAAGTTTTCTGGGTTGCCAGGTTTTTTTTTCTTTTTCAGGAAAAGGAGGCAAGATTCCAACTGGCCTAATTTTGAATTATGCAAAGAAAAAAAATTTTGAAATGATCGGTACTTCACATCATAAAGGGGCAGCCTTTTCCTGTCACTTTCTCCCCACTTTCAGCCAGGTCAGCTACAGGCATGTGGAACGGGCAGGAGAGGTGGGCATTGCCAGGAAACAAAAATAATGAGACTGAGAAAGGCCAAAAAACAATCCTCCAACGCCTTCTTTAATCCAGCAGTTTGCGCTCATTCATTCACTGATTCATTCATTCAGGACTCCCAGCGGCCCTGCCGTGTGCCAGGCCCTGTGCCTATCAAGGAACTCACAGTGACAGAAGGAGATCTGTCACCAAACCAAATGTTATTTTTTCTTTTCCGCCTTCCTCTTTCTTCTCCTTTTACAGGAAAACTGTTAGCATTTTGGATTTTGCACAATTTTAGGAGTGCATGACATTTTCATGGTATAACATTCACCCAAGGGACTCACCTAGGATGTATTTGTCCTAAAGATTTCTAAAATAAATGAATTTTTTTTTTTGCTATGTAATTAGAAGATTTTAAATTAAAAATTCTTTATAGGGTTGAGTTCTTACTATATCTTTAATCTCCAAACTAGCAATCTAGGAGTCATCATCATACAAAAGGAAGCCTTCCGGCTGCATTTCTGAGCCTCTGTTCCTTCCCTCCCTCCTGCCAGATTCCCTGTGTACATTCTTACCACCTCTTATATCTATCTGTCCAGTGCGGTTGAATGGAAGGAATTTTTTTTTTAAATTAAATCTGCTCATGTCAATCTCTGCTTGCCCTAAGTATAAAACCCCAATTCCTTACTGTGGTTTACGTGTCTGATTATCATCTTACATTCTGGCCCACCCTCTCCCCTTTGCTGACTCCCCTTTGCTCCCACAATCCTGAACTTATAGAGGTTCCTGGAACAGGCCAATCTCTTGACTTTGGGCCTCTTTCTGCACAGGCCGTGACCTCCGTGTGAAACTCTGTCCAGCCTGCCTCCCTGATGTGGTTCCTCCTCAGCCTACCATACCAGTCTCGCTCCAATGTCACTGCATCTGGGGGACTTTCCCTCAATTCCTGCTTGGTTAAATATCCTTGCATCCTTGCTCAAGGCTTCCACAGCAGCCTCCCCTGCCCTCCCCTTTTACATAGCCCAGGGAACTGTAGTCAGTATCCTATAAAAACCTATGATAGCAAAGAACATATGTATGTGTAACTGAATCACTTTGCTGTACATCTGAAACTAACACAATGTTGTAAATTAACTATATTTTAATTAAAAATAAACTCAGTAATTAACATCTTCTGGCCTGCCTCCCCAACAGAACAAACTCCATGAAGACAGACACCCTGCAGCTCAGCCAGATCTGCACTGGCCAGCGAGGTGTCCAGATTGAAGTGGGCATGGTTCTCACCTCCTAATTATTGCTACTGCTACTGCTAAGTCACTTCAGTCATGTCCGACTCTGTGCAACCCCATAGATGGCAGCCCACCAGGCTCCCCCATCCCTGGGATTCTCTAGGCAAGAACACTGGAGTGGGTTGCCATTTCCTTCTCCAATGCATGAAAGTGAAAAGTGAAAGTGAAGTCGCTCAGTCGTGTCCGACTCTTAGCGACCCCATGGACTGCAGCCTAGTAGGCTCCTCCGCCCATGGGATTTTCCAGGCAAGAGTACTGGAGTGGGGTGCCATTGCCTTCTCCATCCTAATTACTAGGTGTCTGTATTTTCATTTAATATATTTTTCTTTCCCATAAATATATACAATGAAAAATTAGCAAACAGGAAAAAAAATCATGTAAAATCCAACAACCTATACAGAGTACCTATGAAGAAGTTGTTATATTTCTGTATCTCTGTTCTCTATTCACAGATGATGTACAGTACTGTTTTTTTATGCCTGGTATGAAATAAATATCAATCTCTATATATATCTATTTAATATATGTATACATTTAATATATGTATACATCCAATCACCATATAATACTTTGTCAAGTGAATATATTATAGTTTACTTGACTCTTCCCATGTGGAGTTTACCTTTGGTTATTCCTGGCTTTTCACTATTAAAAATGCAGTAGTAAGCCTTCCTATAAAAGGCTTTCATGCTTCGTTTTAGCCATGGCACTCAGAAAAGAAAAAGAAATAAAAGGATCAAAATTACAAAAGAAGTAAAACTGTCACAGTTTGCAGCTGACATGAAAACAATACATGGAATATCTTAAAGATGCCACCAGAGAACTGCTAGAGTTCATCAGTGAGTTCAGTAAGACTGCAGAATATAAAACTAACACACAGAAGTGTTTTATACTAACATTTGAAGATCAGGAGGAGAAATTAAGGAACGAGTTCCATATATTATCACATCAGAAAGAATAAAATACCTAGGAATAAACCTACCTAAGGAGACAACAGACCTGTACTCTGAAAATTATAAGATGCTAATGAAAGAAACTGAAGATGAGACAAACAGATGGAAAGATATACCATGTTCTTGAATGGGAAGAATCAATATTGTCAAAAGGACTATAGCACCCAAAGCATTCTACACATTGAGTGCAATCCCTATCAAATGACCAATGGCATTTTTCTTCACAGAACTGGAACAAAAAATGTTAAAACTTGTATGGAAACACAAAAGACCCTGAATAGCTAAAGCAATCCTGAGAATGAAAAATTGATCTGGAGGAATCAGGCTCCCTGACTTCAAATTATACTACAAAGCTAGACATCAAAGCAGTATGGCACTGGCACAAAAATAGAAATACAGATCAATGGAACAGGATAGAAAGCTCAGAAATAAACTCATGTACCTACGGTCAATTAAAATGAGGCAAGTACATACACTGGAGAAAAGACAGTCTCTTTGGACAAGTCATGGTGGACAGTTCTGACAAAAGGTGGTCCACTGGAGAGGTCAATGGCAAGCCACTTCACTATTCTTCCCTTGAGAAAAGTATGAAAAGGCAAAAAGATATGATCCTGAAAGATGAACTCCCCAGGTTGATAGGTGCCCAAAATGCTACTGGAGAAGAGTGGAGAAATAAAACCAGAAAGAATGAAGCGACAGAGCCAAGTGAAAACAACGCCCAGTTGCAGATGTGACTGGTGATGGAAGAAAAATCTGATGCTGTAAAGAACAATATTGCACAGGATCCTGGAATGTCAGGTCCATGAATCAAGGAAAATTGGAAGTGGTCAAATAGGAGATGGCAAGAGTGAACATCAGCATTTTAGGAATCAGTGAACTAAAATGGACTCGAATGGGCGAATTTAACTCAGATGACCATTATATCTACTATTGTGGGCAAGAATCCCTTAGAAGAAATGGAGTAGCCATCATGGTCAACAAAAGAGTCTGAAATGCAGTACTTGGATGCAGTCTCAAAAAAGACAGAATGATCTCTGTTCGTTTCCAAGGCAAACCATTCAATATCACAGTAATCCAGGTCTATGCCCTGACCAGTAGCTGAAGAAGCTGAGGTTGAACGGTTCTATGAAGACCTATAAGACCTTCTAGAACTAACACCCAAAAAAGATGTCCTTTTCATTACAGGGGACTGGAATGCAAAAGTAGCAAGTCAAGAGATACCTGAAGTAACAGGCAAATTTGGCCTTGGAGTACAAATGAAGCAGGGCAAAGGCTGACAGAGTTTTGCCAAGAGAATGCACTGGTCATAGCAAACACCCTCTTCCAACAACACAAGAGAAGACTCTACACATGGATTATCACCAGATGGTCAACAACGAAATCAGATTGATTATATTCTCTGCAGCCAAAGATGGAGAAGCTCTATACAGTCAGCAAAAACAAGACCGGGAGCTGACTGTGGCTCAGACCATGAACTCCTTATTGCCAAATTCAGACTTAAATTGAAGAAAGTAGGAAAACCACTAGAGCATTCAGGTACGACCTAAATCAAATCCCTTACAATTATACAATGGAAGTAAAAAATAGATTCAAAGGATTAGATTTGATAGAGTGCCGGAAGAACTATGGACGGAGGTTTGTAACATTGTACAGGAGGCAGTGATCAAGACCATTCCCAAGAAAAGAAATGCAAAAAGGCACAATGGTTGTCTGAGGAGGCTTTACAAATAGCTGAAAATAGAAGAGAAGTGAAAGGCAATGGAGAAAAGGGAAGATACAACCATTTGAATGCACAGCTCCAAAGAATAGCAGGGAGAGATAAGAAAGCCTTCCTCAGGATCAATGCAAAGAAATAGAGGAAAACAACAGAATTGGAAAGACTAGAAATCTCTTCAAGAAAATCAGTGATACCAAGAGAACTTTTCATACAGAGACAGGCATAATAAAGGACAGAAATGGTATGGACCTAACAGAAGCAAAAGATATTAAGAAGAGGTGGCAAGAATACACAGAACTATACAAAAAGATCTTCATGACCCAGATAACCATGATGGTGTGATCACTTCCCCAGAAAGAGACATCCTGGAATCTGAAGTTAAATGGGTCTTAGGAAGCATCACTATGAACAAAGCTTGTGGAGGTGATGGAATTCCAGTTGAGCTATTTCAAATCCTAAAAGATGATACCGTGAAAGTGCTGCACCCAATATGCCAGCAAATTTGGAAAACTCAGCAGTGGCCACAGGACTAGAAAAGGTCAGTTTTCATTCTAATCCCAAAGAAGGGCAATGACAAAGAATGTTCAAACTATCACACAACAGTTGCACTCATCTCACATGCTAGCAAAGTAATGCTCAAAATTCTCCAAGCCAGGCTTCAACTGTACATGAACCATGAACTTCCAGGAGTTCAAGCTGGTTTTAGAAAAGGCAGAATAACCAGAGATCAAATTGCCAATATCTGTTGGATCATCGAAAAAGGAAGAGAGTTCTGCAAGAAAAAGCAAGAAGTAAAGCAAGTACTTCTGCTTTATTGACTACACCAAAGCCCTTGACTGTGTGGATCACAACAAACTGGAAAATTTACCTGCCTCCTGAGAAATCTGTATGAAGGTCAAGAAGCAACAGTAAGAACGGGACATGGAACAACAGACTGGTTCCAAATCGGGAAAGGAGTACATCAAAGTTGTATATTTTCACCCTGATTATTTAACTTATATGCAGAGTATATCATGAGAAATGCTGAGCTTGATGAAGCAGAAGCTGGAATCAAGACTGCCGGAAGAAATAGCAATAACTTCAGATACGCAGATGATCCCATTCTTACAACAGAAAGTAAAGAACTGAAGAACCTCTTGATGAAAGTGAAAGAAGAGAGTGAAAAAGTTGGCTTAAAACTCAACATTCAGAAAACTAAGATCATGGCATCTGGTCCCATTACTTCATGGGAAATAGATGGCGAAACAGTGGAAACAGTAAGAGACTTTATTTGGGGGAGGGGGCTCTAAAATCACTGCAGATGGTGAGTGCAGCCATAAAATTAAAAGATGCTAGCTCCTTGGAAGAAAAGCTATGACCAACCAAGACAGTATATTAAAAATCAGAGACATTACTTTGCTGACAAAGGCCCATCTAGTCAAAGCTATGGTTTTTCCAATAGTCATGTATGGATGTAGAGTTGGACTATAAAGAAAGCTGAGCACCAAAGAATTGATGCTTTTGAACTGTGGTGCTGGAGAAGACTCTTGAGAGTCCCTTGGACTGCAAGGAGATCAAACCAGTCAATGCTACAGGAAATCAGTCCAGAATATTCATTGGAAGGACTGATGCTGAAGCTGAAACTCCAATACTTTGGCCACCTGATGCGAAGAACTGAATCACTGGCAAAGACCCTGATGCTGGGAAAGATAGAAGGCAGGAGCAGAAGGGTATGACAGAGGATGAGATGGTTGGATGGCCTCACCGACTTGATGGACATGAATTTGAGCAAGCTCTGGGAGCTGGTGATAGACAGGGAGGCCTGGTGTATTGCAGTCCATGGGGTCGCAAAGAGTCGGACACGACTGAGGGACTGAACTGAACTGACTCAATAAGTAGTACTGGGAAAACTGGACAGCTATACGTAAAAGAATGAAATCAGAACATTCTCTAACATCATACACAAAAATAAACTCAAAATGGATTTAAAACCTGAATATAAGACTGGATAATATAAAACTCTAAGAGGAAAACACAGGCAAAATACTCTTCAACATAAATCACAGCAGTATTTTTCTATCCATTTCCTAGAGTAAGGGAAATTAAAAAAAAATAAAGAAATGGGACCTAATGAAACTCAAAATGTTTTGTACAGCAAAGGAAATCATCAATGAAATGAAAAGACAACCCACAGAATGGGAGAAAATATTTGAAAACAATGTGACCAATGAGGGAGTAATGGCTAAAATATGTAAACAGCTCATACAGCTCAATATCAAAAAACCAAAAAAACCAAATGGACAGAAGATCTAAATAGACATTTCTCCAAAGAAGACATATGGCCAATAAATATATTAGAAGATGCTCAACATTGCTAATTATTAGAGAAATGCAAAACGTAACAACAATTATGTATCACTTCATACTGGTCAGAATGGTCATCATTAAAGAGCCTACAAGTCGGGACTTCCCTGGCATTCCGGTGGTTAAGACTCCCTAAGTTTCCACAGTAGGGGGCACAGGTTCGATCTCTGGTTGGGAAACTAAGATCTCACATGCTTCATGGTGCAGGCTCCCACAAAAAAAGTCTATAAACAACACGTGCTGGAGAAAGAGTGGAGAAAAGGGAAACTTCCTACACTGTTGGTGAGAATGTAAATTGGTACAGCCACTATAGAGAACAGTATCAGTCTTAAGTTCAGTCGCTCAGTCATGTCCAACTCTTTGCCACCCCATAGACTGCAAGCATGCTAGGCTCTCTTGTCCACCACCATCTCCTGAAGCTTGCTCAAACTCATGTCCAACAAGTTGGTGATGCCATCCAACCATCTCATCCTCTGTGGTCCCATTCTCCTCCTGCCTTCTATCTTTCCCAGCATTAGGGTCTTTGCCAATGAGTCAGTTCTTCGCATCAGGTGGCCAAAGTATTGGAGCTTCAGCTTTACCATCAGTCTTTCCAGTGAATATTCAGGACTGATTTCCTTTAGGATGGACTGGTTGGGTCTCCTTGTAGTTCAAGGGACTCAAGAGCCTTCTCCAACACCACAGTTCAAAAGCATCAATTCTTTAGCGTTCAGCTTTCTTTATAGTCCAACTCTCACACCCATACATGACTATTGGAAAAACCATAGCTTTGACTAGATGGACCTCTGTCACCAAAGTAATGTCTCTGCTTTTTAATATGCTGTCTAGGTTAATCACAACTTTCCTTCCAAGGAGCAAGTGTCTTTTAATCTCGTGGCTGCACTCACTATCTGCAGTGATTTTGGAGCCCAAGGAAATAAAGTCTGTCACTATTTCCAGTGTTTCCCCATCTGTTTGCCATGAAGTGATGGGACCAGAAGCCACGATCTTAGCTTTTGGAATGCTGAGTTTTAAGCCAGCTTTTTCACTCTCTTCTGTCACTTTCATCAAGAGGCTCTCCAGTTCCTCTTTACCTTCTGCCATAAGGGTGGTGTCATCTGCATATCTGAGGTTATTGATGTTTTCTCCAGCAATCTTGATTCCAGCTTGTGCTTCATCCAGCCCAGCATTTCACATGATGCACTTTGCATATAAGTTAAACAAGCAGGGTGACAATATACAGCCTTGATGTACTCCTTTCCCAATCTGGAACCAGTCTGTTGTTCCATGTCCAATTCTAACTGTTGCTTCTTGACCTGCATACAGATTTCTGTATGCTAAGGTGGTCTGGTATTCCTATCTCTTTCAGAATTTTCCACCGTTTGTTGTGATCTACATAGTCAAAGGCTTTGGTGTAGTCAATAAAGCAGAAGTAGATGTTTTTCTGGAACTCTCTTGCTTTTTCTATGATCCAATGGATGTTGGCAATTTGATCTCTGTTTCCTCTGTCTTTTCTAAATCCAGCTTGAACTCCTGGAAGTTCATGGTTCATGTACAGTTGAAGCCTGGCTTGAAGAATTTTGAGCATTACTTTGCTAGCATGTGAGATGAGTGCAACTGTTGTGTGATAGTTTGAACATTCTTTGTCATTGCCCTTCTTTGGGATTAGAATGAAAACTGACCTTTTCTAGTCCTGTGGCCACTGCTGAGTTTACCAAATTTGCTGGCATGTTGAATGCAGCACTTTCACAGCATCATCTTTTAGGATTTGAAATAGCTCAACTGGAATTCCACCACCTCCACTAGCTTTGTTCATAATGATGCTTCCTAAGGCCCACTTGACTTTGCATTCCAGGATGTCTGGTTCTAGGAAAGTGATCACACCTTTGTGGTTATCTGGGTCATGAAGATCTTTTTGTATAGTTCTTCTGTGTATTTCTTAATATCTTCTGCTTCTGTTAGGTTCATACTATTAAATGGTATGGACCTAACAGAAGAAAACAGTATAGAGGTTCCTTAAAACTAAAAATGACTCAGCAACCCCACTCCTGGACATAAATCTGAAGAAAATCATAATTTGAAAAGATACACGTGCCTCAGTGTTCAATGCAGCACTGTTCACAATAACCAAGACATGGAAGCAGGCTAAATGTCCACTGACAGAGAAAGGAATACAGAATATGCGGTACATATATACCACTTGGGCTTCCCTCATAGCTCAGTCGGTAAAGTATTTGCCTGCAATGATGGAGACCCAGGTTCGATTCCTGGGTCGGGAAGATCCCCTGGAGAAGGAAATGGCAACCCACTCCAGTATTCTTGCCTGGAGAATCCCATGGACAGAGAGCCTGGCAGGCTACAGTCCATGGGGTCACAAGAGTGAGACACGACTTAGCAACTAAACCACCATCTACTACTTAGCCATAAAAAAATGAATGAAAATGACATTTGTAACAACATGGATGGACCCACAAATTATCACACTCAGTGAAGTAAGTCAGAGAAAGACATGTATCATACGGTATCACTTATATGTGCAATCTTAAAAAAAATGGTACAAATGAACATATTTACAAAACAGAAATAGGGTTATAGATATATAATACAAACTTACGGTTATGGGGGGAAGAGGGGTAGGGATAAAGGGGAGATTGGGATTGACATATACACACTACTATATATAAAGCAGATAACTAATAAAGACCTACTGTATATTATAGGGGATATTCTGTAATATTCTGTAATAACCTATATGGGGAAATAGCCTGAAAAATAATGTATATATGTGTGTGTGTATATATATATATCTGAACCACTTTGCTATACACCTGAAATTAATACAACATTATAATTCAACTATACTCCAATATAAATTTTTAAAAACACATTAAAAAAAACACAGTAGTAAGACTGACAGTATATAAACCTTTCTTTCATGTTTAGGCTAAATTCTCAGACATGAAATCAAGTGTCAAAGTCAAATGATATACAGGTTTTATATTACAGTTCCAATATATTTCTAAGTTGGCTTCTAAAATGTTCATACTGGTACATGATCAGTACTTTCTGGACCCAGAAATTGGTGGGTATCTGACCAACTTCTTAATGGGTCAGAAGACCTATGGAGGGACATTCACTTTTTTTCTTTGGAGATGAGAAGCAATTTATCACCTTGTTTCCCAAAAGGGCCACAACAGAGGGAGAAAGAGAGCAAGGCTGAGTATGCGTTCTAGAACCTGGCTCCCTGGAGCCTTCTGAAGGCAGGAGAAGCCATCCACGCTTTTAAAGGGTAGACTGTTCAAATACATAATCACTCAAGACAGTAAAATTACATGTAGATCCTCATATCCTGTGAAAGTTATTTGTGAATGTCCATGAACCCAAAGTCACCTGTGAGGGCTACTCACTCAGAACTGTGTGGAAACTTGTCTAGTACGGAATTGAGATGAAGTGCCAGTGAGCAGCAAAACCTGTTCCCCTTCACACTGAAGTGGGGACATGGCAAACCCTTCCACGCTCGTGCTGGATACGCAAGCTGCAGCACTTCCTTTGTCTTTTTGTTAGTTGCTTTTTAGCCAGTCAGCAAAGGGTTTTGATCTGTCCTTAGCAGAGGAAAGCATTTCCATACTAATTCTTACTTCTATGAATTCTTCTAAGAATTCGAGTTCTTACTTCTAAGAGGAGTGTTATGTGATTTACAAATATAACCAAGTTGCACATGCATTTTCATACTGTCCTGGGGGACAAACCAGTTTTACAGGAAAGACTGATATAAACTTGCTTGTAAAGGGATGAATAACCCTGGGTGCTCTCATCTTCGGGTTGCCTAGCAGACATCAAGTGGAGGAGATGCTGATGAAGAAAAATCTACTTAACCTTTCCAGAGGCCCCCTCCTAGCGACTTAACACTTGTACATTCAAAAAGAGACACCCGGTCAGGGTGTGCACATTACCTACTGGTGCGTGCTCGTGTTATGGAGAAAGGCCCAGTGAACTTCTTACATCTAGAAGAAGTGACAGCAGAGAACATGGAAAAAGTGCCTCCTACATCAGAAATGCCCATCTCAGTCACCAACTGAGAATACGTAGTTACAAAGATGTAAAAGGACTGACGGCCCAGGCCAGCAAACTTTTCCTGTGAAAGGCCAGTTGAGCAAGTTTTCCTAGGCTTTCTGGACCACATAGCCTGTCACAACTACTCAATTATCCTCTATCTTGAAAGCAGTCACAGACAGTACAGAAATGGATGACCGTGACTGTGTTCCAAGAAAACTGTATTTAGGGACACTGAAATTTGAATTTCATGTAATTTCACATGTCATGAAATATTACTCTCTTGATTTTTGTCAACCATGGAACAACAGACTGGTTCCAAATAGGAAAAGGAGTTCATCAAGGCTGTATATTGTCACCCTGCTTATTTAACTTCTACGCAGAGTACATCATGAGAAATGCTGGACTGGAAGAAACACAAGCTGGAATCAAGATTGCCGGGAGAAATATCAATAACCTCAGATATGCAGATGATACCACCCTTATGGCAGAAAGTGAAGAGGAACTCAAAAGCCTCTTGATGAAAGTGAAAGTGGAGAGTGAAAAAGTTGGCTTAAAGCTCAACATTCAGAAAACGAAGATCATGGAACCTGGTCCCATCACTTCATGGGAAATAGATGGGAAACAGTGGAAACAGTGTCAGACTTTAGTTTTTTGGGCTCCAAAATCACTACAGATGGTGACTGCAGCCATGAAATTAAAAGACGCTTACTCCTTGGAAGGAAAGTTATGACCAACCTAGATAGCATATTGAAAAGCAGAGACATTACTTTGCCAACAAAGGTCCATCTAGTCAAGGCTATGGTTTTTCCTGTGGTCATGTATGGATGTGAGAGTTGGACTGTGAAGAAGGCTGAGCACCCAAGAATTGATGCTTTTGAACTGTGGTGTTGGAGAAGACTCTTGAGAGTCCCTTGGACTGCAAGGAGATCCAACCAGTCCATTCTGAAGGCGATCAGCCCTGGGATTTCTTTGGAAGGAATTATGCTGAAGCTGAAACTCCAGTACTTTGGCCACCTCATGCGAAGAGTTAACTCATTGGAAAAGACTCTGATGCTGGGAGGGATTGGGGGCAGCAGAAGGGGATGACAGAGGATGAGATGGCTGGATGGCATCACTGACTCGATGGATGTGAGTCTGAGTGAACTCCGGGAGTTGGTGATGGACAGGGAGGCCTGGCATGCTGTGATTCATGGGGTCGCAGAGTTGGACATGACTGAGTGACTGATCTGATCTGATTAAAAAATGTCAAAACCATTCTTGGCTGTCAGACCATATAAATAGGCAGTGGTTCCAATTTGGTCCACAGGCCAGCGTTTGCCCACCCCTGACTCAGGCTTTCAGGTGGTTTCCCCAGTGGATCTTCTTTGCCTGTCTCTGAAAGTCAGAATGGGAATGAGGGAAAGGAACCAGTGGGACAAAGGTTCAGCAAAGTGCTGTCTCTATGAATTTTACACGGAGATGGTCAAAGACGCAGGTAAAAGTCATGAATTCTCAACGAGCCTTTCAATCAGAGCTCTTGGAAAAGCTTCTAGAAAAGACATGCAGCCCAGTGTATTAAGGTTCTCTGAAAGATGAGCCATGACACCACATTTGCTGTGCAACTATGCCGCCCTTCTATTTGATAGATACCTTTATCCAGTACTTACCATGATGGTTGTGACTCTTTGTTTAAGCTCATCTCACCTGCTTGCTTATAAACTCTTCCAGGGTAGCAACCATTTCTTATTTAGTTTTATAGGCTCAGTGCAGAGTATAAGGCCAGTCATCTAGTTGACACATAACACATGTTATCTGAATTTACCAGTAACATAAAAACCAGTAACATAAAAACCCATAGGCAATCATAAAGTATAAAGGACTTCATAATATTGTATGCCAAGGTATAAATTTGCTTGCTAATAAAATTGCACATTTTTCTAAAAGATTTTGTTCTAATGCTTACCAAATAATTATATGCTAAAAATTAATCCAGTCATTTTTACATGTATCACTTAACCCTTATGATCATTCTGCAAGCTATGTGTCATCTTCCATATTTGCAGATGAGGAAAACAGAACACAAAACAAGTAAGTGATGGGCCAGGTTTGAACTCACACCTTCAGGTAACACAGCGCCAGCTTTCCCCATTAGAACACAGATCATCTGTTGAAATGCAAAACTGCTTACAAAACATGTAAAAATTATCCACGGGACACTGGCTGAACACAAGAATAAGGGAGAAAAAAGTACCGTGACAATAACGTTCATTCCAAAGTTTCATGGGATGAAGCAGGAAGAATCTTTTGAGAATATTTTCTTCAAAAGTAAAAACCATTTTAAGGAAAAGGACAGTAAGAATAAAGGCTGGTAAAGGATCGGAAGGGTATGGGGCACAGAAGTCAAGGAGAGTACCTACTTTCTTTTGCGATCACCGAGTTAGAACAGAAAACACGCTGTTGCCAGACCTGACTTAGCAAAAGTCCAGACGAAATCAATCATTTCAAGAATCTCAGCACAACCCCAGTCACAAGCACTCAAGAAAGCCACGTGAAAGGCATCATTAAAGTCAAAGAACTTTGTTGTCGGCCAACTGAGCTGCTGCCAATCTCCAGAACTCGAAATCCAGAGGCCAAGATGCTGCTGCTGCCATGTTCTGGTTATTTGGACAAACAGGATACTTAAATTTTCTCATCCGAAAAGTGATTTCACTTATTGATTTATTTAGCAACCAGCTACTGGAGACTTAATTATATGCAGGGCACCATGGTGAGATTTGAGAAGGAAAGAGAGGTAAATATTGTGGTTTCCATTTTAAGAATGTTGCATCCAGTGGCAAGACAGAATCTTGTTAAGAGTTAAGTACAAGCTAAGGCTGTATGAACACGTGCCTGAATAGAGGAAGAAGGAAAGTTCTACGCAAGTTTGGAAGCAGAGGCCATTCATTTTGGCTGGATACTTTATTTTTTATGTATGCACGTAATTATGTTGTCCTCCGCTCATTCCCAATAGCATATTGGACACCGTCCAACCTGGGAAACTCATCTTTCGGTGCATATCTTTTTGTGTTTTATACAGTTAATGAGGTTCTCATGGCAAGTATACTGGGGTGGTTTGCCATTCCCTTTGAACTGTGTTGCTGGGAAAGACTCCTCAGAGTCCCTTGGACAGCAAGGAGATCAAACCAGTCAATATTAAAGGAAATGAACCCTGAATACTCATTGGGAGGACTGAAGCTGAAGCTCCAATATTTTGGTCATCTGATGAGAACAGCTGACTCATTGGAAAAGTCCCTGATGACTGGGAAGATTGAGGGCAGAAGGAGAAGAGGGCATCAGAGGATGAGATAGCTGGATGGCATCACCGAGGCAATGGACAAGAACTTGGGCAAACTTTGGGAGATGGTGAGGGACAGGAAGGTCTGGTGTGCTGCAGTCCATGGGGTCGCAAAGAGTCAGACATGACTGGGAGACTGAACAGCAACAAATGTATGCATTTTTAAGATTTTTTTTTGATGTGTCCCATTTTTAAAGTCTTTCTTGAATTTGTCACAATATGGTTTCTATTGTTTATATTCTGCTTTTTTGGTCATAAGGCATGTGGTATCTTAGCTTAAGGATCAAACCCTTGCATTGGAAGGTCAAATCTTAACCATTGGACCATTAGGGGAAGTCTCACTGGTGGGAGACTTCAGTGGACTGTTGCAAAGGTTACAGGCTAAGAACATCTTCAAATACCTACTTGAGAAATACCACCTATGGTTCTGCCAGGCACATCCTTCTGAAAAATTACCACACCTTTTGCTCATCTACCTCTGATTTTTTTTTGTCTTCCAAAATACATGAAAGAAGCAGGTCTATGGTTGACAAATTCAGAAGCAACTAACACGAGGGAGAGCAGAGATGAAATGACAATCTTTTGGAAAGACTTCAGCTTGCAGGAACCCATGGAGGTGATAAAGTTGGATGCTAAGACTTAGTTCAGAAAGTAAACCCAGTCCAAAAGAGCATGGCTTAAAGTGTATTTTATGATTTGGAGTCGGCGAAGGTTCTTCTTTTATTTCTTCTCATTTCCTTTGCTGGAAACAAATATTTGATGTGACTTTTTTTTTTTTTTTTTGCCATCATGGATTTCACCAGTCCAGAGAGTGAAACAATTTTACCGGAATAAGTAAAACATTGGCGATTCCTCCTAAGCTGAATGTTCTGCTGCTTCCTTCAAAATGACAAAAAGTAAGAGATACGAGTTCCTTAGAGTTCAGCCGCCTGAGGCTCCATTTGTATAAAAAATTAAAAACATTTCAAAGTAAATTCAATTAGTGAATGTGTATTGCCTGAATAGACTATCCTTCTAAATTTAATATAGCTAACATGACAATTTTACGAGCAAACCATGTTAGAGATAATATATTTTTATGTTCCTTAAACTAGCAAAGAGACTTCAGAACCATAAAGAACACTAACAAGGTATTGCAGATACTTAAACTTTCTTCAAAGAAAAATATATGGGTGGTTTTCTAAGTGTGAGAAGTGTGAGGTTTGGCTTTTTTCATGACTTTAAGGTTCCTAGACTGTTACATCTTCATCTTGCACCAGCATCGCTAATAAATGGCATTACTGACATATAATTTCATTCTGTGTGTGCGTAACTGTGTGTGTGAGAGAGGGAGGAACATAAAGAGAGATTGAAAGGATAGAATAGTCCACTTCGAGAAGACCTTGTGAGAGGAAAAAAAAAGGGAGTTGAAGGATGAAAAACTAAAATTCTAAATAGCCTGTACTGTTTACTTTAGATTCCAAGAGATTACAAGTAAGATTCTTTGTTCACTGGTGCAAAGATAAAGATCGAGGAAGACAAGATTCTGTGTCACCTAAAAAATGAAGGTGCTAAAACAAATAAAAAGAAAAAAAATGAAAGTACTCATTGTCACTCCTTTTCTATTTCACCTTCGCATTCTGAGGATAAACACAGCAGTGTAAATCCAGGGCACTTGAGAGTTTGGTTCTTCAATGAAATGGTTTATTTGATTTCAGGGATCCTTTCTGCTGAACTAGTATTCTGTCCAGTCCATGAAATGATACAGTCTGACATCTTCAGAGACATTCCTGAAGTTTACAAGCTTTGCAGGCAGAATTCAGGAGTCCAGTTTTGAATGTCCAGTTCTGTTTAATGAACTCCTGTGACTGAAAATACATCCTATAGTGTCTTTTAGTTTCTTGTATATATTCTCTCCACCACACAAAATCACCTAAAGCTACTTGTGGAAGAATGTAATGAGCAACACACTCAACACATCATTTTACTAGAAAAGCAAGTAAACCTCAGTTTAGAACCAATTGCTACGTCTTATGGCACCCCACTCCAGTACTCTTGCCTGGAAAATCCCATGGATGGAGGAGCCTGGCAGGCTGCAGTCCATGGGGTCGCTAGAGTCGGACATGACTGAGCAACTTCACTCTCACTTTTCACTCTCATGCATTGGAGAAGGAAATGGCAACCCACTCCAGTGTTCTTGCCTGGAGAATTCCAGGGATGGGGGAGCCTGGTGGGCTGCCGTCTATGGGATCGCACAGAGTCGGACACGACTGAAGTGACTTAGAAGCAGCATCAGCTACGTCTTTTGCACATTTTATTTTTGACAATATACACATTCATCTGGATCTCTGCATCTTTATAGATCTATCTGTTCTCAAGATCCACCTTGTAAGAAGACTGCAGAAAATTAACATGTACTGAAGGCTGACCATGTGTCAGCTCGTGGGGAACTTGCATCTTTTAGGTACTGAGGTATAATTACCATAAAATTAACCTATTTCAAATGAACATTTCAATGAGTTTTAGTAAATGCATGCACTGGTACAACCCTGCACCATCTTCTATTACTCTAAGAAGCACCTTCATACCGTCTGCCATCGATCTCTGCTCCAAACCTCCAGTCCCAAACAGCTCTGATCTGCTTTGTCTCCTTAATTCCGCCTTTTATAGAAATCACACATCTAGTATTTTGTGTCTGGCTTTGGGCTTCCCTGGTGGCTCAGATGGTAACGAATCTGCCTGCAATGTGGGAGACCTGGGTTCCTTCCCTGGGTTGGGAAGATCCCCTGGAGAAGGGAATGGCTACCCCCACCAGTATTCTGGCCTGGAAAATCCCATGGACAGAGGAGCCTGGCAGGCTACAGTTCATGGGGGTCGCAAAGAGTCAGACACGACTGAATGACTTTCACTTTGTCTATTTAACGTGATGATTCTGAGATTTAGCCACACTGGTACACGTATCAGTAGCTCATTTTTTTTACTGATCAGTAGTATTCCACTGTCTGGATAGAGCACATTTTGTTTATGCAGCCACTTTAGGTGACAGCAGACTTGCTGGATCAGATGGTAAAGTGTGGGTTTCACTTTTAAACAAATTGATAAAATGCTCCAAAGCAGATGTGCCAGATGACATTCCATTCAGCCATGTGTGAGATTTCCAGTTTCTTCACATCCTCATCAACACTTGGTGCTGTTGGTCTTCTTGGTTTTAGCCATTCTAGTGGACGGGTCTTATTAATGGTGAGTCTTATTAAGTATCTTTTCATGAGCTCATTTGCATATCCTGCATAAAGTGCCTGTTCAGAACTTTTTCTCATTTTTAATTGAACTGTTACTCTTCTTATTACTGAGCTGCGAAAGTTCTTTATATGTTTTGGTTGAAGTCTTTTGTTAGACAGTTATTTTGCAAATATTTACCTCCAATCTGTTGCTTGCCTTTTCATTTGCTTAATGAAGTCTTCTGAAGAGCAACAATTTAATTTTGATGACACCTGATTTATTGATTTTTTAATGATCACAGCTATTATATCTAAGAATTTTTCCCCAAGAGAAATTTGAGTGACATTGTGTTTCTTGTTCAGTTGCTAAGTGGTGTATGATGCTTTGTGACCCCATGGACTACAGCACACCAAGCTTCCTTGTCCTTCATTATCCCCTGAAGTTTGCTCAAATTCATGTCCATTGAGTGACATAAGGGTCAACAATCTCTATTTTCCACATGGAAATCCAACTGTAACAACACTACTTATTGAAAAACTATTGTTTCCTTATTACCTTGGCACCTCTGATGAACATCAACTGTCCACATATATCAAGATTTATTTCTGAACTTTTTCTTCTGCACCACTGATCACAGTAAAAGTTGCAATGAGGAAGGATGAGTCTTCCAATTTTGTTCTTTTTTCATACTGCTTATGCTATTCTAGATCCTTTGCATTTCTATATACATTTTTGTGTGAGTTTATCAATTTCTACCAAAGAAAAAAGCCTACTGAGATTCTGATAGATTACACTGAATCTGTAGATCAGTTTGGGAAGCATTACCAATACTGAGTCTTCTAATCCATGAGTACAGTATATATTACATTAATTTAGTTCTTTTCTCAATAGCATTTGTAGTTTTCAGCATATAGCTTTCACAGTTTTATTCTTAAGCATTTTATTCTTTTTGACATTATAAATGAAATTGATATTAAAATTTCATTTTCAGATTGTCCATTACTAGTGTATAGAAATTTATTATTGATCGTATCCTGCAATTCTGATAAACTCATGAATATTCCAGTATCTTTTTAAATGGACTATTTAGGATTTTCTACCTACAAAGATCACATTGTCTATGAACAAAAACAGTTTTATTTCTTCCTTTCCAATTCTTTGGCTTCAATTTCTCATTCTTACCTTATGGTTCTTGACTTTTGTATCTCAGTCATTAGCAAACTTCTCTTTAGTACACTGTATATTGACACTCTTATAGCCTTTTCAGGAATGCTGAAATCAGACTTCTGTATATCCTTTACACCAAGGAATGACCATTTTTAATTAATGCATAATGTCACTGTCAGTCAAAAATTCACTTTCAGCAGCTGTCTTTGTTTATAAAACAGTGTATGGGTAATTATTTCAAAAATTCAAACTGCATTTTGTATTCATCATTTAGAAAAGAAGGAATCATTAATAAGCACAAGTCTCATATACTTAACAACAACTGAGACAAAGATGAAGATCATTAGGCATGCTGAGAGTGGTGATTCTTTAGCCTCAATTAGGTGCTCATTGGACTTAATAAGCTGGTCAACCATGAGAGAGTAAGATTAAAGAACCAAGCACAGCATAGTGAAAATACAACATATCAAAGCCCATGTCTAAAGTGCAGAGTATAGTCGGTGATTTTATAGTCTATTTTAGGTCTTTAGGAACCATAACTGCCTTTCTGATGGGTGGTTGTTAACCCTGAGCACAGTTCAACTCACAGACAGACTGCGACATGGTTCTCAAAGTGTGGGAGATACCAAGACTTCGTTTAATCTTACAAAATTTCTGAGTAAAGTATGTAAGGCTATGCAATTCCCATTTATAGATCAGGAAACAGATACAGAAATTGAAGTAACTTGCTGAAGCAGTTATAGTTAAGTGGTGAAGACAGAATTCAATCCTAGGTCTGTTTGGCTCCAGAAGTTCTTAACTGGGCTCCTAGTTTCCTGAGTAACCCATTTGCCTGATGCTTATTCTAAAGCCCACACATTCCCACCCGCTTCCATATCTGGTATGGTTTCTAGTCTTGTCTGGAGTTCCCCAGTGACTCACAGCTACTATGCAGCCACTGGGGAAGAATCTACCTTCCAGGTTTGCTCTGTCCCAAAATACTAGTCTGATGGCTTCAACACTACAATAAAAAGACCTGAGGTGGTAACACAAATAAGACACAAGCACACAAATGTAAACAGCTTAGCTTGACATAGATGAGTGACTTTCCTTTCAGTGTGGGGGCAGAAATGCCAAGGAAGTTTGAATATGAAAGGGCATTAAAATTTGGTGTTTTTTTTTTTTTCTGGTATTAAAAGCTTTTAAGTGAGGTAATTCAGGCTTTTCTCTGCTCTCATTTTGGGGAGACACATTAAAAAATGAATGCATTCCAAAGTAGATAAGTTAGGAATAATGCCATTAAACAGTAGGTGGGTGATAAAGCTCAGCCTTCTCTCAACACCCTATAGAAAAATTCTAACCCTTGGGTGTAGATGACTCAGACAGGAATCTTTCTAACTTGGGTTTTTAAGTGCAGAAAAGAGGAACTGTATTTCCAATGACAGCACACAGCAAGAAAAAGGAAACAATACCAAAAGTGCTTCTCATTGTGCCTTAAGTAAACACTCACTAGATGTTTGGGATTTGTTGGTTAATTACAAAACATTTCAACAGGCTCTTTTCATGAAACAAATACTAATCATTCCCCCTGCCCCCCTCCACACACACACACTCCCCGAACTCTGGACAATATACAAAACCAGAAACAATGGTCTTAATCTGTGCTATGCTATCCTCCGAGAAGTGAGGAAGCCACCTGGGATATCTTACCCTCTGATCAGCAGACTTTTGGAAGAGAATTTTTTTCATAAACCCCATATTTTATGTCCTGTACCAATTTGTTCCCTCCCGCAAATATAACACACATTTTACAGTCCTTATAATGCTTAGACATGAATAGCAATGCCCTGGAAAATGTCTGTAGTCAGCAATATATTGGGAAACAACCTACATGACTGAGACACTTGCTGGCAGAGCCATCAGAGAGGAGGGGGCCAGTAACTATGGGTCCACAGCCCGTTGCCTACTTTTGTAAATAAAGTTGTTTTTTTTTAAACACAGCTATGCCCATTCATTGATGTCTTCTCTAGGGCTCCTTTCTTGCTACAAGGGCAGAGTTGAATTGTTGCCACTGAGACCATCTGGCCCGCAAAGCCTAAAATATTTACTACCCAGCCCTTTACAGAAAAAAATTATCAACCTTTGTGATAATACATTTAAAATAATATGGTAAAGTACTCTAGTTAGTGTAAGACAAAAACAAGAAAGGGAAGATACACTCTTTCATAGAAGGGATCGCATATACTCAGAATGAAATAAAACAAAGGAAAGTGGGTACAGAAGAGACCAAAACCATTAAGCAGTTAGATGTGGGGGGTGGCATTATGGATGGTTTTCTTTCCCTCATCTGTGTTCCAATTTTCTAAAATGATCTTACAGTTCATTGATAATGGAATAAACTGAACCTCACTTTAAACATTATTTTAGCACGTGTCTGTCCTGCACAGAGCGGCATAGCTAGATTCGGCCTGGCCCCTCCCAACGCCGTGCCGAGGGTGGGAGCGGGGAGGCCAGGCCCCTACCTTATGCTCATCCCGAAGGTGGCTGTCCAGTTCTTCCGTGTGCTTGGTCTCATAGTAGCAGAGCTGGCATTTGTAAGGTTTCAGTTCATTGTGCTTTTCTATGTGTTGCTGGAGGCTCTCGTCACTGGAGCAGGTGAAGGTACACTTATCACAGCGGAAAACTACTCCCTGCAAGTATTTGGACAGTTTGGATCGGCACACTTCAATGGGGACAACCCGCTCTTCTGTGGAAACAAATTGAATACAAAGATGGGAACTTTTACTGATGGAAAGCAGACGGTCTTTCTGGGGAGTATAAGGGAAAATTCCCCCATCCACTGTTGAAACTTCTCATGGCTGCAGGTCTGTGAACTGCACACACATGCCACTGTCCCTTCTCCCGCCCCCCAAGTCAACAGTCCACTGGGACACGTGGGTGTTTCTAAGGCCAAAAGCTCTGTGTACTTGATATCCAGAATGACCTATAAATAGGAGTGGGCGGGCTGAAAGGTGCTGTGGATTTCTGAATGGAGGTGATTAAAGGAGGAGCCAAGAATAGAAGTTTCACCAACATGAATGATTATCAACAGCAATTATCTTACTTCCCCAGCAAGTGGCATTCAGACTTACACAGATGTCCTTAACCACTCCAGTGTCCTTGCCTGGGAAATGCCATGGACAGAGGCGCCTGGAGGGCTAAATACAGTCTGTGGGGTCATAAAAGAGTTGGACATGACTTAGCAACTAAACAACAACAAAAACAAGATGTCCGTAAGGGGGAAGGAAAATGACATTTTTGGAGCACTTATGTGCCACCACTGTATACCTCCCTGGCAACTGTTAGGCCGAAATTAGTCCCATTTCTACAAAGTAGTAATACAAGGAACTGAGCTTTCAAGTCCGTCTCCAAAGGTCACAGACTCTGTAACTGCCTAAACTGGGACCCCACCCATGTCTGTCTACCGAACTGCAAATCGGTTCTCTCCCATCATTTCCAATTCCATTCCTGTTTCCCCTTCCAAGACGTTCTCAAGGAGACTGTTTGCCTTTTCTTGAAACCAAAAGAATCTCGAAGATCAAATCTGAAAACAAAGAATCCTGGACACTTTCATTCACTGAAACTCCAACCCCAGCTCGGGAAGAGCTCCCGCAGATGAAATGTCTGCAGGCAATCTTCCGGGAGAGGTGGGGTGGGGGTGGCGTGGGAGATGTGGAGGATTTGTGCCTTTTCAGACAAATCTGTAACGTGATTGTCATCAAGGGAGAAAATAAAAGAGAGAGGATTTGGGTGCTTTTCCCGTTAACATACCAAATGCTGTAGGGCTGGAAGTGTGTGTGTGCTTGTTTATTTTGTACTCTCTCACCCTTGTGTTTAACTGCTCAAATTAAATTTCACACCAGTCTGCCCAGAGTATCGGCACACGCGCCAGATATCCATAACTGGGATAAAATTAAAATCTGTGCTATTTATGCAAGGATCAAATATAGCATGTGTTTTCATGCTGTGTCTGGATTTCAGAAGACTCTGAAAGTTTACAAATGGACGCACACAACATACACTTATATTATTTAGAAACAGCAATGTATTATTAAGTCAGGAAGGCGCGCTATATCCTCGGTCACCAGGAGCAACATTCATAGAGCATCAGGATGCTGTGCGCTGAAGTCGCTCGCTCTGGGAGCCCTCCCTCTTGGGCTGGCCTGTGTCTGCCCCTTGGGGAGTTTCTCCCACCCGAAGGCCTGCCTGCCTCTTAACCAGCACATGCTCATTGCAGGGCAGTCCCTGCCTTGGGAGTCCCTGAATGCAGCAATTAATTGGCCAGCGAGAATGTGGGCAGAGGAAGCGTGGAAGGTTGGTGTCTGCACCATACTCCTGGGAGCTCTAATGCATATGTTATTTTCCCTATACAAAGAGTCAGTCGCTTATTTAGAAATATAAATATTTTTAAACCAAAGTCACAGACAGCTAAGAAACACATGATTATAATGGAATCCACACATTTTCTTAGAATAGCAAATGTTGTAACAGTCTTCTAACCATTCAGTTAGTTTCATGGTTTTGTGTAAATGGGAGGAGAAAAAAAATGCTCTGATGTAAACCAATAAGCCTGAAGGAAGCCAGGGCTATGACGGTCATTCTATGCCTCTAACCCAGGACTTCTCAATCACAACGCTACTGATGTTTTGACGCCAGATAATTCTTTCCTCTGGGAGGTTTCCTATGCATTGTAGGATGTATATCAGCACCCCAGGCCCCTGCCCACCAAAGCCAGCAGTGCCCCCTCCTCCCCATCGTGACAAAAGAAGATGCCTCCAGACAGCTGCATCATGAGAAGGCAAGATGGACCCTGGTTCAGACTGCTCCAAGCCAAGTGCCAACTGTTCAGTCCAGCCACCCTGGACATGTAGACATGAGCAGGCTGGTGCCCATGGCAAGAGATGGGGCTCCAGGCTGAAGCCAGGAGACCGGCCCCCACACCCAACACCTCAGGAGGTCATGGGGAAGTGTTGATGTGAACTTTTCTGGCACCTTCTTTGAGACTTGCACCCCCCTCCATTGCTCTGTGTTTGTTCCTGACTTACACAATTTTGCCATTTCTACTGCTTCCCCAGCTCTTTCTTTGGCTCTGGCCTGTCCCACCTGCCCTGGTTCTGTCCACTTCGGTGGAGACAGAGAACAGCTGGAAGTTTCCGCATAACGATGCCTCCAACACCTTGAAGACAGTCATTCAGTTGCTCTCCAGCCTTCCCTTCTTCGCTGTAAATAATCGCTTCTTTCAAACTTGGTTTTTCTTATAGGTCTCCTTTTCAATTCCTTTGGTTAGTTTTCTTTGCAGTTTCCAATTTCACTACGTGTGTATCAGTGCATTTTGCACAAAGACGGGAGCGTTCAGAATAATACCTTGGAGGTGAAATTGTAACACTGAATGGAAACAGCCACTCCCACTTATTAAGGGCTCACTACCTTTCAAGCATGGTTATGTGTTGGACTCTCTTGGCTACTTTTTATTCTCACAACACCCTGCAAAGTCAGTTTTGAGAGTCTTCAGCGGAAACTGAAACCAGCTCAGCTGAGCTACTTCCTCAAAGTCAGTCCTCTAATTCAGCACAAAGTTGTGGCCTGGGAGCCCAGGTCTGCTGACCTTTGCCTGCATGCACCCTCCTCTGTCTCTCCTATAAAGAACTCTCCAGCCACATCCAATCTGTATGCCGTGCACTTCTCAGCCTTTTATTCCTAATAGTTCAAAATCGCAAAAGCTCTCAGTGTCTAAGGCGACCATTTTTATCTGAATTTCTTTCAAGTATCTCCTGGATTTCATAAAAGGTCATTTCCCTGATGACTTATTCTGAAAGGTATGACTTCCTCATTTCCAAACTAAGACATTAACTATAATAACTCCCAAGTCTCTTAGTTATATGGGTTATGGGTGTTAATTTTAGAAAACAAAGTTACCTTTTCCCCACCCCCCTTTCTACAAACATGGCTAACAGGACCAAGATAAAAAAATAAGACAGACTCTGAAAGGCGGGCAAAGGACCGACAGCGTTTTCTGAATGAGGTTATTCATGGCGGAGGCCAGTGAAGGACATGAGCTGGGAGACTGGACTGTTTCCAGGTAGGGCCTGAGCCCTGTCTTGGCTACGGAAGCTCAGCCACTTGGGGCTTTTCCTACAGGGGGCAGTGACAACTGTGAGTCTTTTCTTGACTTCACACCTCTCAAAATTACCTTGGGTAAGAAATCAAGGCCTGAATCACACTCATTGTGACTCAGCTTCCACCACTGACTGCAAAAATATTATGACTTCACCAGTTTTGACTACAAGATAGATCATGTCTTTCATCTGAAGTGAAGTGAAGTGAAGTCGCTCAGTCGTGTCTGACTCTTTGCGACCCCATGGACTGTAGCCTACCAGGTTCCTCCGTCCATGGGATTTTCCAGGCAAGAGTACTGGAGTGGGTTGCCATCAGAGACTCACACTTAAAAGATACTGAGTGCTGCAGGTGGACACAACACTCAAGAGGCTCCAGCCTGCAGCAGCGCCACACTAAAGCACATGTGTGCTAAGGTTCATCAAGAGCCCAGAAGTGTATGCCGGGTGGGAAAATAATCTGTAAAATCGCCACCACTAAGCGGGGGTCGGGGGAGAGGGGGTTACTTCTACTCAAAACAGTGAAAAAAACCACATCACCGTGGAGCCCAAAATCACCAAGTAACAATTCTTCCTGAAAGGCGGCCCACAACACACGTGGGTTTCCTCCCCACAGTGTGCCAGGCTGGGGGTAGCAGGGGGTGGGGGCTGAGGGGTGGGTGAAGTGGGTGGGGATTTGAAAGTCACTCACTCCAACCAACTGAACGCAGATTGCCATGGTAGAAGGCCTAGACCCCCGTTGAGCCAAACCAAAGATCTATCTGTTACTCTAACTCACAAACCAGTGACAAACGCTGAGGACCAGAAAGCCACCATCCCCAAATATAACCATAAACTGACACATGTAAACAAACATAAGCACACAGTTCCTGTAAAAAGTTTTGGCAGTAGCCAAGCTACTCTCAAGCCAGACAAGAGCTGGGAACTGTACCTTTAACAGGAAGAAGTATGTGATGGGGATGAAGGGAACATGTAATTTCACTGAGTAAGATGAAAGACTGTCAGGCTCACTGTAGTGTTTTTTACCCCCCCTCAAGAAAAAATGATACTGATCAGATAAATTAGGGGAGATTAGTTTTGTTCCAAAAACATACCCACCTGCAGGGTTCAGTTATATTTAGCATTTACGTGTGTACTGAGGTTACAGGCTGCAAAAAAGAAACTTTAAGTTTATAAGCCAACTGGAGACCAATCTCAGTGATTACACAGCTCTGTAATTATAAACATTTGATGAAACTGTTTCATGCCTGTAATTCAGTGTTCGCCCAATTTCTCAGGTTTGCTATAGGTATATAAAGGACATCCAGGCCAAGCAACACATGAGGCATTCATTGTGCTTCCAATGGTTGTAAGAACTGAGTAGAAATGTACTCTGGCTTCCCTGATGGCTCAGACGGTAAGCAATCTGCCTACAATGCAGGAAACCTGGGTTCGATCCCTGGGCCAGGAAGATCTGCTAGAGAAGGAAATGGCAACCCGCTCTTGCCTGCAGAGACCCCATGGACAGAGGGGCCTGGTGGGCTACAGTCCATGGGGTTGCAAAGAGTTGGACATGACTAAGCAACCAAAAACATTCATGTACTCTGAAACTATTTCTTCCCTTGTTCACTGTCTCTCTTCCTACTAAAGTTCACACTCCTTCAGTGCCCAAACCTTGCCCGACTCTTCCTGGCAGTACCCCTAGAGCTTAAAGCAATGCTAGCATGTGGTGTGTGTTCAATAAACATTTGTAACATGAATGAAAACCCATCTAACATCATACCACTTTCTCCTTGAACCAGAAGTCTCGGGGCTTAATTTTTCCCTGGTTACACTGGTCCCATCATGGTGAACCTCATCAAATGTTGATCTGACCTAAGTTCATGGTTCCTCAAAGAGATGGGTCTATAATCCTTGGCTTTAGTCTCTGCTAAATTAGAACTCACCAGGTATCTCATCAGTACCCCAGCTTCCCAACTGTCTACAGAGTAGCATTCTACTCCTGCGATGGGATCCAAGCCCTCTTTCATTTGGCCAGAATATACCTTTCTAGCCTTGCCTCCTAGTACCTTCTAATTTCACTCTGTAAACACATCTTCCCTCTACTCACCTAGGTGGTTTGTTAAAATTTTCCTTACCCCCTGCAATGAGTCAAATGGAGTCCCCAGAAATTTGTGTCCACCTGGCTCCTCAGAATGTAACCTTATTGAGACCTGAGGTCTTCGCATGTTAGTGAAGATAAGGTCGTATGGGATTGGGGTGTGCCCTAAAGTTAGGGTAAGAAGAAGAGAGAACAGAGACACACACACACACACACACCCCCCAGAAGAAGGCCATGTGCAGAGGGAGGGAGAGACTGGAGTGATATGGCTACAAGGCAAGGGATGCCAAGCAAAGTCGGGAGCCAGGAGAACCTGGGAAGAATCTAGGAAGGATTCTCCCCTAGAGTCTTCAGGGGGAACACAGCCCTACGAACAACTGCATTTCAGACTTCTAGGCTCCAAAACGGGAAAAGAATCCATTTCTGTTAAGTCCCCTACATAATGAATACATCCACCTCAAGTCCTCTCTGACTGCTGAAATCTTATCATGGATCAGTTTGAAAGCCACCCCCCCCCCCCACCACCACCTTTTTATACTCCAAACAGAAATACATCTGCCACTGTCAATCTCCTAGGTACTTATCACTCACTATCTTAAACATACTTATGCACACACTTCATCTTCTTGAGGAAGGCAGACTGGCTCTCAGGTACCCCATCTTAACCCAAAGAACCCAGCATGGTACAGCAAGGAACAAGCAAATAATACATGTCTACTGAATGCACGGACCAACAGAATGCTCTCTTTTGTAGCAGCCAATGTGATTTCTCATTCAGATTACCCAGGAGTGGAATGAATTCCTTTTCCTTCCTCCCCATTTAAATACAGCAATTTGTCTGGACAAAAAGCTAAGGAGACTGTATTCCTGCAAACAGCAGCTTATTCTCAGGGCCAGTTCAGAAGTTGTTTTTCTTGCCATTCATTCCAAGTATTTTAATTAACCAAAGTCTCAGAAAGATCTCTTACTGCAGGCCCCAGAGACCAAAGATGTTTATTCATCCACAGAGTAAGGACAGGTGCAGAGAGAGCCACGTCTTGTTACTCTGAGATCAGCCCCAACTCAAAACTGCCAGGCAGACACCCACCAACCCTGTCTTCCTTGTCAAGACTAGCTCCCACTGAGCTGCCATCTTGATTGAGATGGACCCCAAAGCCAGGCCAGGACGCAGATGGCAGATATGCTATCCCAAAGTGCCCTGCCTCCCTGTGGCTCAGGGGTCCCCGTCTCTGACCCCCAACCTTCAGACGACTCTATCCCCAGACCCAGATACCACAGCCACTGGAATGCTCAACGGGGTGACGCCAACCACCTTCCCAAGGGTGAGACAGTGATACTTGGTGGGTAAAGGCGGGGACTGGGGGTGACGCAGGCCTGGGATCAGATCCCAGCTGGGTCGCTTATTAGTCATTTGACCTGGGTAAGATGCTCAATCTTTCTGAACCTGTTTTCTCCCTTGTTATCAGGGATAAGAGTTAACACCCACCACTTAGGGTTTTGTGACAATTCCATGAAATGACTCACTGGAAAGTACTTAGCACAGTACTTGCTACCTAGAAAGTCCTCAGTAACTATTGCTGCTGCTGTGGGTGTTGTCATTATTACAACAACCCTCAAATACTCATGTTCATATCAGATTGTGCACTTTCTGACCCCAGTGAGGACAAACTCTACATATGCTGATGCTTCTTCTAATATAAATTATCTCTGTAAATAAACAGAAAAGACTGTAAATAACCAGTGACAGGCAATACGATGGATGGATCATGGGATCAGAAACCTGAGTTGACACACAGCTTCCCTGCTCACCGGCTGGGTGACTCTGCTGGAACTACTTCTACCCTCAAGGGTCCAGCGAGGGGGCTGGGGGGAGTTCACCACTGTTTTCAGGCTGGGGGCAGCATGCACTAATTCACACGGCCGCCCCTCAGGAGAACCCCCTGGAGAAACTCCTTTCAGGTTCCAGCACCTCAGATTCTTGAACATGCAAAAGTCTAATGAACACCCAAAATCAAATTGATTCTGTTGCTGTCTCCCCCACAGAGGGCTGGAGTCCCAGGCTGAGACAGTAGCCCGCTGCTAACAAGCGCACGGTATCTTGCGGCAAACACCAAAACTCTAGGTGAGTGTTCTCATACTTTCACATGAACTTTCAACTACTTTTCCCTTATTCTGCAATTGCCCCAATCTCCTCTCTTGTTTTTAACCCTACAGTTCTGCACAACTATCTTTAACATATCTTCAATTCTTTGTGAAATGACCCTAACTGCTAAGTCACTTCAGCCATGTCGGACTCTGTGCGATCCCATAGACGGCAGCCCACCAGGCTCCCCCGTCCCTGGGATTCTCCAGGCAAGAACACTGGAGTGGGTTGCCATTTCCTTCTCCAATGCAGGAAAGTGAAAAGTGAAAATGAAGTTGCTCAGTCGTGTCCAACTCTTAGCGACCCCATGGACTACAGCCTACCAGGCTCCTCCGTCCATGGGATTTTCCAGGCAAGAGTACTGGAGTGGGGTGCCATTGCCTTCTCCGAAATGACCCTAAAACACTACACTAAAACAAAGAAAAAATAGTTTTTGCCAGCTTCAAGCCTCACATACATAAAACAGGACTACAGGTCAAAGTATCATCCTCCCAGCGTGGGTGGATGATGTGGTGACCTTGTGTGAGACGCACTGGGCCAGGTGTGGCGTGCCCCAGGCACTAAGTGTTTCTCTCTGCCTTCTCGTTTCCTGGACTCTCAGCTCAGGGAAGGAAAGTCAGCGAGCTTGCATTAGGCATCAAGACTCTGATCCCAGCAGGCATGTGTGCATGTAAGTCTCTGCAGTCACGTCCAATTCTTTGTGACCCCACAGACTGTAGCCCACCAGGCTTCTTTGTCCCTGGGATTCTCCAGGCAAGAATATTGGAGTGGGTTGCCATGCCCCCCTCCAGGGGATCTTTCTGGCCCAGGAATCAAACTTGAGTCTCCTGCATCTCCTGCATTGGCTGACAGGTTCTTTATCACTGGTGCCACCTGGGAAGCTTGATCCCAGCAGGCAGCAAATGGAAACGAGACTCCACCAATGAGGTGGGGTCTTACCGCTCCTGTCTGCTCCACAGTAGCATGACTCATGGCCTCGGTCCAAGCAATGGAGGACATGGAGCCACTGACACATACATGGGCCCAGGGACCAAAAGCCAGTGACTGAGGCAGCATACCACGAGGGATCCCAGGAGTTCCTGCCTAAACGTTCCTGCACGGCTTGCAGGCGGACGTCCTCACCAGCAGGCATCTCACGTCTCGAGTCTGCCTGGGGAGAAGGGAGACCTAAGGGTGCTGAAGGTTGATCTTCCGTGGGGTCTGCAGCAGACGTGGGTGACATGTCACAAAATGCACCAGCCAAAGGCAGTGGCTCTGGGGAAATGCTGCAAACACGGGAAATGCCCCCTGAATACCCAGCATTTCAGAGTAACATCTCCACAGGGCAGCAGAAGACACTTAATGCATTTGAGTCTCAGGTGGCAAATACTGAAAAGCATTCCCAGGTTGGAGGCAAAGGAAGGAAGATAGGAAGGAAGATAGGCAGGAAGAGGAAGCAAGGGAGGGAGGGAGGAAGGAAGCCGAGACAGAAAGGTCAGTAGGTGGAAATAGTAACAGGTATTCTAGTCATCTTTTTCCATCCACCTCTGGTTGGAATCTCTTCCGGACAAAGTATAGTTGTTGCATATTTTTCCTTCCAATGCAGAGGGCACATGTTGTTTAATGGTATTTTGATTGGCCAGCAGTAAACTCAGTTCAAAGAAAAAACCGAAAAGAAATATCCCAATATATCACTAAAAGAAGTATCCCAATATACCAAAGGAACCAGCGTTTACAAACACCCAAGATGCATCCACATGGAACACACTAGACACTCAACATGCCACCTCAGAGGCATGGTCATCACCTCTTTACGGAGAAGAGGTAAAACACAAGAGGCTTTAAAAAACAGAATTTAAACCCACAGTCTACGGCATTTAACATGTATCAGGCTGGGATTTCCTGGCAGTCCAGTGGTTACAACTCTGCCCTTCCAATGCAGGGGATGTGGGTTTAGCCTCTGGCTGGGAAACTAAGATGCCACATGCTGTGTGGCACAAAATATTAAAAAAAATAAAAATTAACATCTATCAGGCTACTTTTAGTTTTAAGAGTTTTCTCCATCCACTTCAAGGGAAACCCCACATTCTGCTTTGGAGATCATCATTTTGGTCTTCCTTCAAAGAACTGCTTACAACTACAGGGCTCTTCACCTTTCACCGTGAGTTCAGCCACCCACGCTGCTTCTCATTCCCTCCCTCCTTAGCAAGGTCATGAGAGCAGAAGACCCGGGATACAAAATCGCTCTCTCACGGGGAAGCCCCGCAGAAGTGTTCACTGCGGACTCCATCACCTTTGCCTCCCTCCAGGTGGAGGAAATCCTCTCAGCAGAAAGATGCTCTTACCCTGTTGGCTGTCACTGGGGTGACCGCTGTGATTTCTTTTGGGGAGATAAGGGGAGGAACAAGGGACTGGGGAAAAGGTGTTGCTGCCACCTTGAGACAGCTTCCCTCTAATGCCACCCGAGCCACCCTCCCCCTACCCCTTGCATCCCAAGAAAACCAAGCTCAGAAGGTTACCTCGGTGCAGCACAATGTGGTCGATCATGTTGCGTTTGTATTTGGTGTGATAGAGGCAGAGAGGACAGCGGAGATCTTTGGGGCCCTCCTCGGGGACCGCCGAATGCCCGGCTTCCACGTGCATAGTAAAAGCAGATCTGGGAGGGAGCGGGGAGAGAGGCGATGAGTGGGACCCAAAAGCATCACATTCACACCCCTTGCCGGCAGTCCTATGGAGACACCCTGCTGCGGGGGTGGGTTACCCAAAACTGTAGTGGTTCATTGTGCTTGCTGAGCACAAGTTCCTCAGTTATTCGGGCAATGACTGAACACTCTTCTGCAGTGCTAAACTTCTTTGGGGGAAATTTTGCTACTTGGCTGGGCTCAGGGCAAGTTTGAAAAAAAAAAAAAAAAAAAAGAAATAGACTCCCCATTTTATTTTTGAAAATGAGCAGTTGCCTGTTAAAAATATAAAACAAAATCCCTACGAGAATGGATTTCTCATCATGCTCGGAAGGAGAAGCTGGGATGATTCATCAGCTGCCTCGGTGACTCTTCCCAGGGAAGGAGGGAGGGCGGGCTGGTTGGGAAAGCAGGAAGGTCAATGACCACGTAAAGACGCTCAGAGCTGTTGTACCAGCTCAAACGTGGAGGGTATCACTGCCTCCCTCGCTCCATCCTTTTTAAAACTTCAAATTTTACAAAGCCTTAAATGTCTCATAAAAATGGATGAAACCCAAAGTTTAATGGGCAAGGTCCTCTTCTTGTTAACCCGAGTGCCTCTCTCTGGGGAAACATGTACACCTGTCAATGGGCCCTTGTTATCTGAGTCCTTCTCGACTTCTCTCAGTTCTAAGGTCACATACATATTTATCTATAAAACAACTGAACCACATTAACAGTCAGAGATGTTACACATTTTCCATCAAATCCCAGTGACTAAGATGTTGCTGGAAAAGAGACTTGTTTTTCTATCAATTCAAGTTTGGAGGGGTTATGAAGCCCATCCTCGCCAGCCTCTCCTTGTGGAGGATGTATTGAAATACTGGAGAGACCTAAAGCCCAGGCCCTGACTGCAACAGGAGCAGATAATAATAGCTTCATACCTGTAATACAGCATCTAATCTCATTATAATAGCTTTCTATGATACAATAACATTTTGCATTTCCTTTGTGTTTCCTTTGTGCCAAGCAGTATGCTAAGCACTTTATAGCTTCATTTATTATTATTTTACTCCTCACAAGAGCCCTATGAGGTATGTACTATTATTATCTTTATTTTACAGATATGGAACCAGAGACACAGACAGGTTTAGTAACTTGTCCAAAGTCACACCATCAGTAAGTGGCAAAGCTGGGGTTCAAACCCAGGCAGTCAGGCTCCATATTCTATACTAGTAACTATGACCCTAAGTGGAATCTCCCAGGATGAGATGAAATCACAGGAGCCTAGATTAAATGAGAGGAAGCACTCCAATCTTTGTTATACTCAGGAGCAAAAATGACTGTGGATTATCTTTTTCTATGTGGGGACAATCTTTCTGTGATTGTTCAAATTTAGTCTTCCCAGTGTGAAGTCTTGGTTCTCTTTCAATAATATGATCTTAAGAAATAAGAATTCTTTACAAGGGTAGCAGACTGTCTCTATCACTGGATGTTCTCTCTTGACTTTGACTTTGCTTCTGAGAAGACTGGTTTTCCCAAAGACAAAATAAAAAGTGGGGAGGTGGAGGGCATAGATTTCCAAATGGGAAAATACTCACTGCTTCACGCACTGGGTCAGGGAAATCCTTTACACTTCTTGGGCACCCATTTGCTCTGGTTTTTAAACTCATTTGTTCTCATATAGCTCTTCATCCCTTCCCCAAACCTAAAAGCAGTGTCTGGAACTAGCCTCTTTTTGTGAAGACTGGACCCCACCTGTTCATCATCCCTTGGGCAGGGCCTCCCTTGAGCTCCAGACAGAGGAGTGTAAGGGAAGAGTGTAGTGAGGGGTGGAGCAGGCGCAGCCACCTTGTTTCTCAAGGCTGTTCTTCGCATCACTTACTTAAAGCCTGTGTAAAAGGAGCAGTCTTTGCACTTGAAGAGCTTCTTCCCACCATGCTTGTCCCTGTAATGGCGCCTGATGCTCTGGATATAGCCAGAGGAGAATTCACAGAATTCGCAGTGAAGAATGGCTTCCGTTTTCTGCTCAGCGCCCCCCGCGGCCCCAGAAAGAGGCACGGGGCTCACACGGCTGTTGTTTCTCGCCAGAGCAGCGGACTGATAGTGGTTCAACTGCTGCTGAACATCTGGAGGCTCAGAGTAGGATGAGTCTGTGGACAGACAGGGGAAAATGACGCCAGACACAGAGAACACAGTGGCGGTCTGACACTTGAAAACCCCTGAAAGAAGTTTCGAGTACTTTTCTCTTAAGGGGGCTGACTGATCCCAGCTTTCATCTTCATTTACATTCTACAACGCATCTCTGGGGAAAGGCAGGAAGGGAGGAAGCGTCACTTCTTTTAACCTGACTTTGAGGGTTCATGGCATTTAAAAATAAAATTCTGAGGTTAAAGGTTTCAAAGTGAAGGAAGAAAGTAAACTGTTTTTTAAAGGAAATTGCAGTGTGGCAACAGGCTGCCACAGAATACCCGTCCCTGTAGGCGAGATAAATGAACCCACATAATGTACACAGGCATCCTCACGAGAAAGCAAAGCAGGAGATGCAGTATCTCCAACTTTGCAGAACAGAATTATTCAACCCAACCGGAAAAAAAGAAAAAAAAAAGGGTCTTCAACAGAAATGCTCAAGCACATGGCACTCACAAATATAAAAATGTTTTATGCCTTTGCTGTCAAGCGATTTAACTTTTAAAATATAAAAATCCAATAGTGTTCTCCAGGAATGGATGTTTAAAGCTTAGTCAGCATTAAGATGGAGATTTATTCATAAATCCCATTAAAATGAAATTCCAAACAAGTCTCCCTGAAAGGTATTTGAAAGTTTTGCAATTCGGAGGAAAATGTCGGAAGCGACAGGCACAAATCTTAAGCCTGTGAAGCTCTGCTGGCATGCGGTGGGGAAATCTGATGTAAAAGGTAGGTGAGAAAAATCTCAGTTTCCTCTTTAAATAATTTTTTTTTTAAGTTTTAGAAAGAGAAAGAAAGTGAAAAATAAAAGGTCTTCAACCTTTCCCCAGCACACCGGTCTGAATGTTGAAGTCAGGAATTCACCAGCATCGTCATCAACATTGTCCCGTATAACCTATGGCTACCCATGAATGACACAGATGGGCCATGTGAATCCCATACAGATGAATTTCAGTGTAACTTTCCTTGAAAAGGAAACAAAGGGCTCTTTTCTTAACGCTTTTCAAAAAAGCAGGGGTGAAATGGGACAGAAACTGTACCAGCCTCCTCCTGATTTGATGGACACTTAATTTTCCAAAGTGTGACTCCCCCAGGTGGGACACGTGGGGGCTCTGTAAAAACCCACATTTGATGAAACTGGTACCATCCATCCCGTCGGCCTCTTTGAAAGGAAAAACAATGACAGCAGCTTCCTGTACTGTGGGGCCACCTCCTGTCTTCAAAACACTAAAATACCTCCCCTTCTTGTTTTCTCCTCCCCCTCCTCAATTTGTATTCCTCAGGATTGAGGAAAAGAAAAAAAAAAAAAAAAACCCTTTGGAAATTGTAAACAAACCTGCCATATACACACTCAAATAAAACAAAAGGAAACTTGAACAATATCTCCAAGCCTCCATGGGTTCATTACCAGGTGTAAACCGAAGACAAAGGAAGAAAGAAATGACACAACTGAATTCATTTCACCCGATTCTTTTTATCTCCTTTTTCTTTATTCCTCGACCCTAGCTGATGAACCCACTCAGGATCAGAATAATGCAATTGTCAACTTCTCTTTCTTTCCCTCAATAGCAGGTTTGTTTACCATTTCATGGATTGTTTGAGATGTTTTCTATTTAAGCTCTCAACACTAGTTTCTGTTTAAGACACACGCACAGTGAAGCAAAAGGCACTCTCTGCCCACCTCTCTTGTTAACAGGAATGTGAGCTCCTGGGTAAGCACCACCACCCCAGGACCCTGGTCAGCCCTAACCTCTGGGCAGCACTGGTTCTGGCTTGCCCTCAGTTCTGTAGGAAAGAAATTCTGCTACTGACAAGGCCAAAGTCAGGTCCAACTGCCCTGAGTTGTTGACCATTCACAAGTCTACCTAGAGAGAGACCAAGTCAAAGGAACAGTCCATTTCTCAGTAAGCAGCCACCACTGCCTCCAAGGTGGGCTTCCCAGGTGGCTCAGTGGTAAAAATTCTGCCTACCAATGCAGGGGATGCAGGAGAATTGGGCTCTATCCCTGGGTGGGGAAGATCCCCTGGAGAAGGAAATGGCAACCCACTCCAGTATTCCTGGAGAATCCCATAGACGGAGGAGCCTGGTGAGTTCATGGGGTTACAAAGAGTTGGATACGACTGAGCGCCTGAACAAAAACTGCCTCCAAGACTCAGCACCCGCTTCAGTGAGGCCCACAAGTTAGCACGGATGCTACCTCGGACACAAGACACTGGACAGCTTCAATCCCTTTATACCAAAATCTCAAAGTGGCTCCTAATGTGATGATAAACCAGGTCTCTGTCTCCCCTACCTTCCATCACCCCTAGTCTAGCACATGAACAACTCTCTTGGGTAAACTTTCCCAAGCATTTGACAATACATTTTTTCTCGTTTCTAGGGACTAAGGCATATTAATTACGCCATCGCAAAAAAACAAATTCTTCGATTTTCACACCGGTACTTCTGTGATATGAAACTTGAAGAAATAAAAATGCAAGAAGTCGTGGAGAAAGCATTCCAAGAGAGGAAATTCATCACCTGTCTCAAATGGCAGTGTGAAAAAGAACAACTCTACGTACCTGTGTCATAAAATCCTTCTTTCCTGGTTAGAATCAGGTGGACAGGTTTACTTACAAAAATAAGCAGATCCCACCACTTAGGATACATTTGAAAGAATGCCAAGGTGACAATTTTGGGGTCTCCTGAGAGCTTTATTGTCCTCTATCATGCCAAGACACACTGTTCCTCGCTCTCACTTGGAGTTTGTGAATAATACAAGCTTTAACACTTCAGGCACTAAAATGACAAAGATGTGAGTATATCTGATTTCACTTATCCCCAAAAAGTCTACCTACTGAGCTACATAAAATCCCAGTTTGTTCGCGAGGCCTGGCCGGAAGAGCAGAAGAGGGTGGTTTTGTGCCCAGTTAGAAAGACAAACAGATTGTTAGCAGTGAAGGGTATGTCACATAAGTTAAAAATCATCATTATGGCTATTTTCTTTCATTCCAAGCTTAAGAAAGGAAAGTAAAAAAAGAAACCCTGTGCTTGCTCAGAGGGCCCGACTTGTGGTCATGGGAACATACAGCAGGTGGAGTACAGGAGAGTGAATCCAGAGAAAAGCCCTGTACCCAACTGCTGGCCACACAAGTTCCTTCTTTAGCCCTGGCATGGCCAGATATATCTACAATGGAACCAACAGCCAAGAGGGTGTCAGTCCATCCATTCTTAATCCAACCCTGAGATGTGCAGTTCAGCAAAGAATGCTGGTCTCTGACTTGTGACTATTTACACACAGAGTCTGTAAGGCCTCCTCAGATGACCATTTTGCCTTTTTGAGGTCTTATAGATAGCTGAGAAAAGAAAAGAAGCAAAAGGCAAAGGAGAAAAAGAAAGATATATCCATTTGAATGCAGAGTTCCAAAGAATAGCAAGGAGAGATAAGGAAGCCTTCCTGTGTGATGAATGCAAAGAAATAGAGGAAAACAATAGAATGGAAAGACTAGAGATCTCTTCAAGAAAATCAGAGATACCACGGGAACATTTCATGCAAAGATGGGCACAATTAAGGGCAGAAATGGTATGGACCTAACAGAAGCAGAAAATATTAAGAAGAGGTGGCAAGAATTCACAGAAGAACTATATAAAAAAGATCTTCATGACCCAGATAACCACGATGGTGTGATCACTCACCTAGAGCCAGACATCCTGGAATGCGAAGTCAAGTGGGTCTTAGGAAGCATCACTATGAACAAAGCCAGTGGAGGTGACAGAATTCCAGTTGAGCTATTTCAAATCCTAAAAGATGATGCTGTTAAAGTGCTACACTCAATATGCCAGCAAATTTGGAAACTCAGCAGTGGCCACAGGACTGGAAAAGGTCAATTTTCATTCTAATCCCAAAGAAAGGCAATGACAAAGAATGTTCAAACTACGACACAGTTGCACTCATCTCACAAGCCAGCGAAGTAATGCTCAAAATTCTCCAAGCCAGGCTTCATCAGTATGTGAACAGAGAACTTCCAGATGTTCAAGCTGGACTTAGAAGAGGAACCAGAGATCAAATTACCAACATCCAATGGATCACAGAAAAAGCAAGCGAGTTCAAGAAAAACATCTACTTCTGCTTCACTGATTACGCCAAAGCCTTTGACTGTGTGGATCACAACAAACTGTGGAAAATTCTTCAAGAGATGGGAAAACCAGACCACCTTACCTGCCTCCTGAGAAATCTGTATGCAGGTCAAGAAGCAACAGTTCAAACTGGACATGGAACAAAGGACTGGTTCCAAATTGGAAAAGGAGTATGTCAAGGCTGTATATTATCACCCTGCTTATTTAACTTATATGCAGAGTATATCATGTGAAATGTCAGGCTGGATAAAGCACAAGCTGGAATCAAGATTGCCAGGAGAAATATCAATAACCTCAGATATGCAGATAACACAACCATTATGGCAGAAAGAGAAGAGGAACTAAAGAGCCTCTTGATGAAAGTCAAAGAGAGGAGTTAAAAAGCTGGCTTAAAATTCAACATTCAGAAAACTAAGATCATGGCATCTGGTCCCAACACTTCATTGCAAATAGATGGGGAAACAATGGAAACCGTGAGACTTTATTTTTGGGGGCTCCAAAATCACTGCAGATGGTGACTGCAGCCATGAAATTAAAAGATGCTTGCTCCCTAGAAGAAAAGCTATGACCAACCTAGACAGCATTAAAAATCAGAGACATTACTTTGCCAACAAAGGTCCATCTAGTCAAAGCTATGGTTTTTCCAATAGTCATGTATGGATGTGACAGTTGGACTATAAAGAAAGCTGAGTGCCGAAGAATTGATGCTGTTGAATTGGCAGTGTTGGAGAAAACTCTTGAAAGTCCCTTGGACTGACTGCAAAGAGATCAAACCAGTGAATCCTAAAGGAAATCAGTCCTGAATATTCATTGGAAGGACTGAAGCTGAAGCTGAAGCTCCAATACTTAGGGTCACCTGATGCAAAGAACTGACTCATTAGAAAAGACCATGATGCTGGGAGACGTTGAAGGCAGGAGTAGAAGGGAACGACAGAGGATGAGATGGTTGGATGGCTTCACTGACTTGATGGACATGAGTTTGAGCAAGTTCTGAGAGTTGGTGATGGACAGAGAAGCCTGGTGTGCTGCAGTCCATGGGGTCTCAGAGTTGGACACAACTGAGTAACTGAACTGAACTGATAGACAGAGTTTAGGAAATTAAATTATGATTTATAATTGCAGTTATAAAATAAATTTAACTAAGTTATATGGAGCTATTCATTTTGTAAACTGTCTATAATAGGAAAATGATTTTGTAAAAGCAGGCTCACACTAGAACTTTAGCTTGGACAGCTACAGCGTTTCTAGATGTGGGTTTGGAAGTTACCAACAGCCAGCACTGGATTCCCACAACTACTGCGTATGGCATAGGTTCTCATCCCAGTTTTACCGATGAGGTTTTTGGGGCTGAGAATGGTTGGCTACACAGCTACCAAGAGGCAGAGGTAGGATTTGAACAAAGATCTGTCTGATTTTAAAATATGAATCTTGTCTATTACACATCTGTACTCAACAGGTTGACCTCTGGGGTCCCACAATGCAAGTCAGAAGAACACCAAAGAACACCTGAGTGTTCCATTGGCAACCCACTCATAGCAGAGAGGAGAAAGAGAAGGTGGCAGAAAGACAGAAAGTAACATCCAAATGGATAGAAATTAGAGAGAAAATAACATTCAACTGAATACCAAGAAAACACTAAAATGAGCATTTCAGAGCACATGGGGAAGAAAAGAATCAACAAGGTAAGATTCCTGGGAAAGAAAAAGAATATCCAACATTTCAAAATGCTTTATAAAAACACGCAAAAACCCAGCAGGTATTTGCATACACGTGCTGCGCAGGTAAGCATGGCCAAGCACCCAGAACTGGAGATGTGCCGGCCCACATGTCATGCTTCGCTTAGATGCTGGATAAACTGCCCTCAAATAATCACGCTCTAAAATGCCTTAGGTGGAACCTGGCTGGGAAAGAAAGGTATCCGAATACCAATGGGAGACAGGTGCTTTCTGTGGCTCTTGGACAGCTCAGGACTTCAAACCATAGAAAGCACTAAGTTCCAGATGCGACCTCCGGCCACTCTCATTCAGTCAGGTTCCTGGAGAAATGGGAAAGTTCTGACTCTCATTCCAGCTCCCCAGAATTCTGGCCAAACCAATGTTAAGTATCCATTCAAAGAGTTTTTTTCTTTTTTCTCCAAAAACGCACCAGCATAGAAACGTCACTGGAAATCTATTGAACTCTGGAAGAACAATAAACCATGACAGAAAGAAGCTTGCTTGAATACTCTGATTCTACAAACACTTGGTGGACACCCTCTTTGTGCCAGGCCATGAGCAGGCTCTAGGGACTCAAAGTCAAAGAAGGTGTGAGGTGGGACTTCCCTGGCAGTACAGTAGTTAGGACTCCACGCTTTTACTGCTGGAGTCCCGGGTTCAATCCCTGGTCAGGGCATCCCACAAACCATGTGGTCAAAAACATCAAGGCACAGGGGGTGGGGGTTTGATACCCAGTCAGGGGATCCCACCAGTCATGAGGCACAGCTAAAAAGAAAAAAAAAAGGCACTAGAGGTGCCTTCCACAAGCCCAGATCTAGAGACACAGAGTAGCTGGCTGTTATGAAAATACATGCCTGCTCCACATCTAACACACTTCCGCCACTGATTGAAGGAGTAAAAGAAGCAAAGAGAACAAATGATCAGTAACAGGGGAGTTTAACTATTGCTACATTAAGGAAGACACAGGGAAGAGTTAAGAGTCAATTGAGCAGTAAATTGTGGGAGGACAGCCCCCTAACGCGCTGAGTGACCTAAAAAGGAGGCTGTACAAGAGGATCAATTCTCAATTTTCTACAGCTCTGCAAAGAAGGTGTGAGTGAAGGTGAAAAAGTGGCAGAAGTACCTTGGTGCCAGCAACCACATTTTATTTGAGCTAGATTTTCAAGCAGACTTAGAAGAGAGGCTCTTTCATCAGGGAGAAAGTACCAGGAGAAAATAAAAGACAAGAAGATTTCAGGCAAGCAAATGTTAGATGTGGGTGTGGGGGGTGGGGGATGGTTAAATGACACCCATTCATTCAGTAAACATTTACTGAGTATGTAAGTCCATGTGAGACCCTGTTCTGGAACAGGTGGATGTGGTCCCTGCCCTCAAGCAACTCACCATCTTGGGCAGACGTGTAAATAATTGATGGGGACACCCTGCACCCCCAGAAAAGTCTTAAGGGAGTGCCTATCTCCATGGTCCTAGTGGAGAAGACAAAATCAGCCGTACACGGTGACTGATGGGAATGGGATTGAGAGAGACAGAAGGAGGATGTCAAGAAAACCTTGATTTCCACTAACAAATGGAATTAGTATTAGCTAGTGTGTCTATTAATGAAAGCAACACCAAACATGGAGCTGCCTAAGTGTTCAGCTCACCACACCTCCATCTTTAGTCATAAATAGAAATTAAAACAACTACATTCTTTTCACAACAGGGAAAAAAGTGACTTAATGCCTACAGGGAAAAGAAAGAAAGTTCAGAGGATGAGTCTGAGTGGGAAACCATGTACACTGGAGGCTGAAAGAGATCGCTTAGGGGAAGATTAAACATCTTCAGAGCCTAAAATAGCATAGTGTTCAAAATGATGAACGGATTATGATTTTCTTCAGAAAAGCAGGTGATTTGGCAACTAAAGGTTGGCGGTGTAAGAAAACAGAAACAGAATATTACCTGTAGATAATTTAACAACAAATTTTGTAAATGCCCAGAGTTAGGGGGTTGGAAAGTGTACAAGTACTAGAGGCTCAGTCATGTCTGACTCTGTGACCCCATGGACTACAGTCCTCCAGGCTTCTCTGTCCATGGAATTCGCTAGGCAAGAATGCTGGAGTGCGTTACCATTTCCTTCTCCAGGAGATCTTCCCAACTCAGGGACTGGACCCAAGTTCCCTTCATTGCAGGCAGATTCTTTACCATCTGAGACACTAGGGAAGCCCATGGGGGTGGGACCTAAATGTGCTGGAAATACATCCTACTGTTTCTGGAAAAAGACTGACAAAAGGCACACTAACAATGGCAAGAGAGCAGGCTAAAGACATACTTCAGTTCATAGCCAGGAAGCTTCTGGAACAGCATCAGCTCCCATCATACAACGGCTAAAAAACTCAGGCAAAGGACAAAAGGGTCCAAGTATTTCCATGGACATGATAGCAACGCAGGTATCTGCTGGTAATGAGATAAGAGAATCTTCCTACTTTATTGGCAAACTTAGACATGACCTGAGTCTTCATCTAAAGCTGAAAAATGGTGTCTGGCAGACGCCTTAAACTCAGCATGCTGCACACAGCCACCATCTTTGCTCAAACATCTCCTCTGGTGCTCCAAATGTGCGACAGTGACTCAACGCTTCATTCAAGCCCGAAGTGTGGGACTCCTCCTTCCAACGGTCAGGCATTTCTTGTGGTAGCACATTTCTCAGAGACACAGATCACTTCTCACTTCCAATCACCTTCCTCTCCAGGCCCCTGCCTTCCTTTCTCACTGTTCATTCAGGTCCATAGAACCCATATGGGCATCTCTAACACCCTATAAGCTGGTCTTTCTTCCTTCTAGATCTATTCTACTTTGGCAAGTGTACATGTCACAGATATATAATGTATATCGCTTTTTACAGGAATATGATAATGATGCCCCAGGGCTCAAGGATAAAGTCTACTCCTTGGTACACATAGCTCAGTAGTCTGGTCTCACCCTGTGCTTCCAGCCTCACTTTTAGTTAATTTCCAATTCCTTGCACTTTCTACATATATCATCATTGGGAATCCGTGGTCAAGAACTATCCAAGGCTCTTCCTCTTCTTCATGCCCAGCAAACCCCTACCCATCCTTCAAAGCCCAGCCCAACGCCTTCCCTCCCAAACCCAGACAGAAACCTTCTCTCCTCTGTGCTTTGCCAACACACATTGTGATCCTCACCTGGATCTTATCAGACTTCAGTTTACACTTTTAAGTTCTCTTAAGCAACCCCCACCAACAAACTTGGGCAGATCAATGCCTTGACCTTAAAGCATCCCATTGCAACAGGAAACGGGCTGGTTGTTGGGACTTTCTCTAGCAGGCCGACCCGTTTTTGCTTTCAGCAGTTGTGTTAATACTAACAAAAATCCGTCTTATTTTCTCTTAAATTTTTTTGTACTTGTTATATTTATAATTGAGCTTATTCAATTTAATTAATATTACTAAAAAGGATGAAAGATGGGTATAAAAATTGCCATTTCTATGAAAGCTATGAAAATGCTTTGAAAAGATTTGAGAAAGTTGCTAAAAAAATTATTGTCAAATTACATTTTGGCAAGATAAAAGATTAAAGAGAACATAAAAATCTAGAAGGACTCTGCTCTAAGACTCTTTCATAAATGTCTAAATTATCATTCAACTTAAAAGAAACCTAAAACCAGAACTAGTATAGGTGATTGTGGTTTATGCAAGAGAGAAAAACGGGGAATTCAATCAAAAGACCAAGTTTGATCCTACAACACAATCCTGATGAATGAATTTTATTTTTTGGCTGAACCACACGTGGGATCTTAGTTCCCGACCAGAGACTGAATCCATGCCCCCTGCAGTGAAAGTGTGGAGTCTTAACCACTGGACTGCCAAGTCCCTGAATGAATGCACTTTTAAATGAAAATAAAACACGTAAGGCATTTTCCAAAAGATTCCCTGAATTAAGAAATTTTCAAATATTACTGGGAAACCAGGTCTGATTATACCAAATAAGTTTCAACTATATCTGTCCATATGTTTGCCCCTATGCTTCGTTGCTCAGTAGTATCCAACTCTTTGTGACCCCATGGACTGTAGCCCACCAGGCTCCTCGGTCCCTGGGATTTTTCAGGCAAGAAAACTGGAGTGGGCTTCTGTTTCCTTCTCCAATGTTTGACTCTATTTTATATTAATTCAGAAAATACTTATTGAGACGCTTTTATTTCTAAGGCACTTGGGGTACCTTTCAGTGGAAAAAAAAAAAAAAAAAGCAAGCATCCTTGCCCTCGTGGGACTTACATTTTAGATGGACAGGAATAGTATCTTGTGTGCTTTTATAGCCAGAGACTGACAGTCCTTTCATTAAAAAAAGGTACTTAAGAAAATGTTTGTTGGATTGAATTTGTGAGCAATTTTCTTATATTCTACCCTATACCTCTGTATATCTATCTAAGTTACAAAAAACTGTATGTCACATAGAGCTGTCAAGATGATTCACAGATTCAAAAGATTTATTTAAGATTTCTTAGGTTCTATCAAATTCGTTTGAAACTCAGTTTCTTTCTCAAGATACCTGCTGTTTGCTTCATGTTAACAGGGAACAGAATGTGGTGCCCACAACACGACCAACTACAAATCACCAATGCAACTTCCCAAGTGTTTCCTTGGAAGATTCTCAAAAAGGCTCTCCAGATAAAAGACTGGGCCATTCTGAAGGAAAACTATTAGAAACTAAGCTTTGGAACACAAGCCATTTCAGCTCCTCCTGGATAGTATCTAAAGGGGGAACATAAATCTCTAGAGGCAGCCATGTGACTTTATTTCCTTCTTTTGATTATGCCTTGAAAATCTCCAGGCCAAGGACTCTGGCACCTCCTTGTCTTCTGTCATCAGGAGAGTTCTCTGGCCTGGGTGCACAAGATTATGATACAATGACCAGGAGGACAATGGGCGCTGGATGACTATATATAGGAATTCTGGGCTTGGTTGTCATGGAGGCAAACGGAAAAACAAATGCCTAATCCTGAAAATAAGGTTGAGGCCAAACTTGAAGGAAACACACACTGAAAACTTCCTGTCATTCTGATGAGTAAAAACAAAACCTTGAAATATGATCAGGGAAAACAAAACAAAAAGTTAAGTCTTCAAAATGACAAAAACAGTATTTAAAAAAAAAAAAAATAAGAGCCACTGTCCCTTTTTGAGATTTAGTATCTCATAATCCGTAAGGTCACTGAAAGGGTCTCTCAAAGGCCTTATTGGCAAGAAGCTTCATGTTCTCATTTTCTCTATATTTTGGCAAGGAATTCAGGCAAGTCTGATCTAAAACAGAAGACTCCTGGACTTGCAAGTCATTAGGTCCTATCGTGGGGGACAAGACAATCTGTCTCTGTATCATTTTTTCCACAGTGGCATCACCATCCACCCAACCAAATCAAAACGAATCTTTGATTCATTTCTCTTCCATTGAAGGATTGAGAAAGCCCTATTGGTTCAACCTCCTCTAAAGCCCGTATCTGTGACCCACTCACGGCTGCACAGCTCCTGCTTCTGGTTCAGGTCCCTGTGGCTGCTTGTGTAAACTTGCATTGCAGGATGTTCCTAATTGGCTTTCTATCTTCAAGCGTCTTCTCCCCCTAAGTTCCCTTTGTTTTCTAAAAGTATGATCAAGGTATTCATGCCTTCTTACAAGGAAAATGTCCAACCTCTAAACAGCGGTGTCCCAGCCCACCTTCATCTTCCCAGACCTAACTCAGTCCACATCCACCCTGCTCCCACTCTGTGCTACTCTCAGCCACGCGGAAGGTTTCTAACATTCACTCCGTGTGCTCTTTTTCACTGTTTCCTTGAATATCCCTGCAATATCCTTCTTCCACTTCTCAGCCTGGCAAATTCATCTTTCAAGACTGAATTCAGTTCAAATTTACCATCACTATGCAGATCTTCCTTGATCTTTCTAGATACACTTATTCGATTCCCCCTTCACGCTCTCCTGCATGCAGGTTAATTTATTTTTGCCTCCAGCAGACTATGATCTCTTTGCAAGTAGGATATCTGTGCATGCACACATCCATCCATCCATCCATCACATTTTTTTAAAGTTCATTATCTCCCAGAACTTAGTTCAGGGCCTGAGCCAAAAGAGGTGCTCAATAAACATGGTATAAAGATCCCAAAAGAGTTCAAACTGGGAAAACTGCTCTGGAAAACCAAGATTTAACAGGAAAATCCAATTAACCAAATGTCACTCTCTCTTTGAACACTGAAGTTAATAGAGCCAGCCCACTGAAACAGTGATCCACTTTTATTGAAATATGTCTGGGTCTTTTTTTTTAATTACCTGAAGAATGACTTCTGGAACATCTGAAAATTTGAATGGCAGGAAATTCATGATCCATAGCCATCCCAAGAAGTCACAGGCATAATTTCTGGTTTTCACCCTAAATCAGCAATAAGTCTAAACTCTGAAATAGATGGTATCAGGACATGTGGGAGCCACTTCAGATGAATCAGAATGCAGCTCTCTCTCCTTTTTTGTACCCACTGGCAGGCACAGATCTGTGGTAGGTACAGATGTTTGCAAAATGCGCAGGTGTAAGAGGTACCGTGTATTTAAATGCACCATGACTTTGCTACCACCGTCAGTTCCTAAGGCCATGAGAATAGACGCCTCTGCAATCCAGGATGTGTTCATGGATGACATTCAGCAGTGCATCCTCACTGCATGAAATATTTTACCAATTCTCCTCCACCATGGTTGCACTCTCCTCCCAGATACGTAGGGTAAGGTTATTTATTTTGTGGAAGGACTTCTGGTAGCTCAGAAAAGCAGAGATGGTTTCATGTCATCCAGCCAGTAAACGGAGAGACAGGAACATAACCCAGGGCTCCTGCATGCCCCAGTTTTGAAAACATGTTCTTTTTCTGCCACATCCATTAGCAAACATTGCAGGTATTCCTCTGTACTAAATGATATTTGTAACTCAAAGTGTGTGTTCTTGAGAAACCCGCCTTGAAACCGGCTGGAAATCTGTCAGGAAGCAAATGAACGTGTGGCGAAGGAGCCTCTTTCTCCTATTTTATCGGGAGGAAGCTCTGGGTGGCATCTGCCATTGTTCACTAAGATGCTCTCACGATATCGAATGCATAATTCACCTGTGACTCTTTGGAATTGTGTGATGAGGAAGTAATGCTTCCCGCTGTTCGTTTAGATCATATAGATGTCTTTACCACACAGAAAATCCAATGAACAACGTGGAGGACAAAAGCCTCTTTGTATCAGTGACTTGGCCGCCACTGTCCAGAGCTTGCTAGCAACTTCAGACGGTATTTAGAGCTCACAGGCTGTGGGCAAGGCCACCGTGCTTCCTCCTCAAGGTTCAACTGGAGGGAAGATACCTACTGACTTCAAGGAGGCAGTCACAGCATACGGCTTGCGACGATCAGGCCAGGGAGAGCCCGCCCAGGGAACAAGGCAGAGACTTCTCAAAAGCTCAGCGAAATCAAGAGGAAAGAACACATCTGAAGAGAAGCGTATATATTTAGATACGTGTCGAGTTCTAAGCGACTGTATGGAAATCGGGTGAGAACAACCACAGCGGATCAAGAACAAGAGGAAGCAGCCACACTTTAAAGTGCACAGTTATTCTAAAATTGTCTCCCAGCAGCGGGCATCTCTGAACCAACACACCCAGTGGGTTTCTTACCCTTTCCTTCTTTTCTTTTCACTTATTCCCAAGCAGGGGAAGAAAATGCTGGCTCTAGATAAAGTTATATATTTTAATCATCGTTAAAGCAGTTAGTTCCTCTATTAGGACACACACTTGTCCACTCACTCCAAACTCCCCTTCAGGACAAGTGCTAGTGACGCTGGGCTCAAGTGGAGGGCATGAGCCTCCCAGAAGCAGAGGGACCAGGCAGTGAGACCCAGGCTCGTCTTGTACTGGCCTCGCGGCTCCCGGTCAGCAATTCTGGCAGGTGCTTCCTCACAAAGTCTCTCCTTGATCTTCACCATGACCTTGTAACATAAGCCGTGTTGTTACTTCCCACTTTACAGATGGGAAAGCCAAGGGAGCACCTGGGAAACAGGCCACTTCTCAGCTCCTCGGGGCATGCACGCACGCCTCCTCGTAACCCTGGGCACTCGCCCTTAAGCAGACTTCCGGTTCCTCATTTGAAAATGGAGCTGGTGACACCGGCAGCTGCATAGGGTTCCGTGGACAGAGGACAGCAGTGTGTGAAGCATGGTGCCTGGCATGGCTGAAGTGGGGGTTCTTAAGGGCCTCAGTCCCACAGCAATTAAAGCTGACGTGGTACATTTTGCACTAAATGATTAATTGCCTCTTGGTGTTTATGGAGAGCTTTCTGTAGACGGAAGAATTTGATCTCCTTATCTGGACTGCGGGATGGAGTGGAACGGGCATCTCTTACACCGCTCTACACAGATGTAACTGACATTCATCCCAGCTCTGGGTGCATGGCAGGTGTTCAGCTGCTCATTTCTGACTGACTGATTCTGGGCAAAGCCAACTGCACTGCCCCTTCCTGCACAAAGAGCTTTATTCTGTAGGTGAGGATGGCTGCCATGGGGAGGGGACTGATCAAGGAGCTTGGATCCAGCCCAGAGGCAGGGTTCAACCCGAATAACACACCAAGTCACCCCCATTTTGTTAGACAGCTCAGCACACAGGATTGTCACAATTGCTATGAAGAGGCACATCAGAGTAAATTTAATTCCCAAACTTTAGAGGCTTTCCTGGCAACCACTCTGGGGTCTATTTCATCCTAACATCACCTCCAGCTCTCTTTCTTTTTTTAATATTTATATTTATTTGATTGCACCAGGTCTTAGCTGCAGCATGCAGGATCTTGAGGTGCAGCATGCAGGATCTTGAGGTGCGGCATGCAGGATCTAGTTCCCTGATCAGGGACTGAACCCAGGTCCCCTGCATTGGGAGTGTGGGGCCTCAGCCACTGGACCACCAGGGAAGTCGCTCACCTCCAGCTCTGAGCAAGGTCCTTGGGAATCCGGCAGGTGTGGTGATCATCCCCACCATCAGTGACGTTCTCATGAACGTCTCTCCCTGACACTGCTGCTCCTGTCCTTTTCTGCCTGTTACAGTGTTTTCTTTCTCTTGATTGCACTTTTTCCCATCTGATCAACAGTACGTATGTATTGGTCGATTGGTTGGCTTACCCCACTATCTCTTGAGGGGTTTTGTCTTAAACTTCTTAACCTGCATGGACTTTGGGATTTTATTTCATTACCCATGCCCTCTGATCTTTCTTGGGAACTGCTGGCTCAGCTGGGCACAGAGTATCTGCCCAAGACCCAACATGAGAAACGCAAGTGTCTGTACGAAGAGGCAACCCTACCATCGCACCACTACATACCTCAGCCTCCAGAGGGTCGTGGCCAGTGCGCGGCACCACGAACGTCAACGCTGAAGACTGGAGTCACTCACTTACACAGCTCATTTCCTTCCCTGCCTGTGTGCGCAAGGCAATCTGCCACCCTCTGGGAACTCAAAATAAAATGACGGCCTCTGCCTTCAAGAAGCAGGTAGCCCTTACATGTGGAATCTAAAATACGATACAAAGGAACTTTTCTATGAAATAGAGAATAGATTTGTGGTTGCCAAGGACACGGGGAGAGGGACGGAGTGGGAGTGCGGGATTAGCAAATGCAAACTATTACATACAGAATGGGGAAACAACAAGGTCCTACTGTATGGCACAGGGAATTATACTTATGCTGTGATAAACTATAATGGAAAAAATATGAAAAAGAATGTATATATACGTATAACTGGATCACTTTACAGAAGAAATTAATACAACACTGTAAATCAACTAGACCTCAATAAAATAAATTGAGAAAAACACATGGATGGTCTAAGGCGGTGGAAAGTCAGACGCTTATTAATACAACAAGAGTACGATCAGCTCTGACACTAAAGAGCGCTCAGAGACATGAACAGCGAGGAGGCCCTCAGTCATATAGGAAGCGTTAGGAAGGCTTCCGGAGAAGACAAGATTCAAGTTTTCAAGGATGAGTGGGAATTAGCCAAGTGAATGAAACAAAGAGGAGGTCAGGAGAAAGTAAGTGGAGAAGGACACTCCAGGAACGGCTAGCAAGGCCTGGAGGGTGAGAGCAGGACCCCACGCAAACAAGGCATTCAGAACAGCTGCAGTGAGGGACACAGCGGAGAGAAAGGATGAGACTGACTCTGAGAGAAACGGGCTCAAACACTGGCTTCCATGCTGAGCTTGGAATCTGTTCTGAAGGCAGAGCAGCCAGCCACTGGAGGGCTTGAAGCAGGAACCAGGTGAGATAAAGGCTTCGCCTTTTCTTACCTTTTCTGAGTCTATAAATTGCACCCAGAGTCCTGCCCCATCTCTCAGATGGGGAAAGCAGCTAGGCATAACTGCATGCCCACTGGGAGGGAAAACCAACAAGCAGCATGCTCCTTATTGATGAAGCTGCCTACAACTCCATACTTGGTCTTTGCAAGTAGAAAACACCAACGTGCTAACTTTTCCCCTCTGGACTTCACTAGCAGCTTGGAATCGTTCATTTGAAATTCAGTTCCTACTGTTTCTACTGAACACGTTACATTTACATCTGGAATAGATTATGGCCCTACCTATGGGAAGGAAATCTGGAAACCGAGTAGGCTACCTTTTCTGCTCCCTAACAACCCTTCACCTGTAAGAAAATAAAAAGGCAGCACAGGAAACCAGGCGGTGTGTCCACACGTTGGCAAACATCAAAAATGTGCAAGCATCAGCCAAGATCCTGTGGTCTGTTTTTCAAATACAGTGTCTCAGGAACATCCAAAATGTTTCTCTATCTGTATTTTGCTCCTTAATTTTAGCACCCAGGTGTCAACCCAAGGACTCATTTAGACTCAACTCAATAGACAAAATACTATTTTGTAAAGTGTTTCAGTGGGCTTCCCAGGCACTAGTGGTAAAGAGCGGGCCTGCCAATGCAGGAGATTTGAGAGACTTGGGTTCAATCCCTGGGTCAGGAAGATCCCCTGGAGAAGGACATGGCAACCCACTCTAGTATTCTTGCCTGGAGAATCCTATGGACAGAGGAGCCTGGGGGCTACAGTCCATAGAATTGCAAAGAGTCAGACATGACTGATTGACTTAGCACACAGTACACAAAGTGATTTAATGTTCTTCTGGGTTCATTATTATAAATGGTTTGTTTCATCGTAAAAATATTGTATCTACTATGTGTTAGGTATTTGACAGATACCAAGAGATTCTAGCTGGGTGCCAAGAGCCCTGGCAGAGGAACAGGTTTGGGCGAAAGCTCATGAGTTCCTAGAGGTTGAGTGAGACGCCCAAGTGGATAACGTGAGGAGTGGATAGAAAAAGACAGTCTGGGGCTTAACCTGATGATGGCTGGATGCAGAGATTTTGATGGCATTCTCAGAAAAGTGAAAGTCGATCACAAGTGTCTGTGAAGAGGGAGAGAGCAGAGGAAAGGGCTGAGGACCAGACTGGGGTCCACATGACGGCAGCTGTCGATGTAAACAGAGGAAAGAGACAGTATCATCAGAGAGGCCAGCAGAGAGCCTGAAACATACAGGAGGACCCAAACCATGGGAGGAGTCTCCCGGGGAGGAAGGTCAGCAGTTTTAAATGCCACGGACAAAAAAAAAGGATGAGGCAGGGGCAGAGGCTGGGGACTTGTTTGTCTGGAGTCGCTGCCCATCCTTGTAAAAGCCATTTCATTAACGAGCTAGGGCCAAAGTCACGTGGCAAGGGATTCCGGAGAGGCCAGGGGAGGATGGCGGTGTGGGGGGTGGGGTGGGGGCGGGCGGTTAGCGGGTGTAAACAAGGGAAGAATGACTCTTTCCCAGAGGGCCAGTCTCTGGACCCAGCCAGCAGGAGGTCACTTCATGAGTGGCTTCAATAAAATGCTGAAGGCACAGATTCTAGCCGTTGGAGAAAAGAAGGCATGGAGAGGAAAACTAAGTTGGGAGTAATTGGTTCTTTCAAGAGATTTGGAGGCTAAGATCCCAACTGCGGGAATAAAACAGCACAAGGTCTTATCCAAGAATGGTTTTAGTATGTAAAACAGCCCCAGCACTTGCCTGGGGCTCAAGGGGCTCCTTTTTTTAGCCTCCCAGGGAAAAATAACACATCTGAGAACTGAGATTAGGGACAGTGCAACACAGTAGCCAGCGCTGTGGAGGCAGGCCGACCCCAACCCTTACCCCAAGCCCACCAGGCAGAAACTGTGACCACGCTTAAGGTGACTTTCCTCCTTCCAAAACCAGCAAGGAGGTGGTTATGGAAGTTCCTGTTTAATGGAAATGCTGTGTGGATTAAACCAATGTTCATAAAGTATTTAATAGACATGCAACAAATGATAGTCATAATTAACTTAAGAAATATATATTAATGCCAATAATAATAATAATAATGTCTGACTTAGGGTTTTCTCAATGCATTACATCTACCTATTAGTACATCAAGTGCTAAAGAGGTTCTTGTGTGGCTGGTTTCAGTTAAACCCCAAAGGTCAAAAAATTCAAATCAATAGGACTCTCGTTTAAGCACCACTTTCCAAACTCTGAATTAAACTCCCAAGAAATAGTTCATGATGTTAAGAGATTTCATTAAGCTTCCATGACAAGATGTGAAAGTTTTTTTTTTCCTTTGCCATTAAAAAAAACAAAAACAAAAACCCTTATTCATCCCTGGTTGCTGACAAATGATCATAAATTGACAAGGAATTTACTTCTACCACGCTATTTTAATAGTGTCTAAGATTTCTATGGTAATTTAGACTGCGAAAGCATTTTCATATGTTATCTCCTTTGAGCCACAAAATAACCCCATCAAATAGGCATCATTATCTTATGAATAAGAAGTAAGAGAAGGTCAGTGATTTATCTCTGCCACACATGTGAGACGGAGGCAGTCAGGCCCTCTGCCCCAGGCTGCACATGCTGGGTGATCCCTGGCCTCCAACTCCGGTGGTACTTTCTGGATTTGGACTTTAAACTCAGGGGTCCAACAACCCCACACAGGTTATTACAGAGAGATGATCTATATGGAGAACTGGCTTTGAAAACACCATTTGCCCCTCATTTTCACTAGCTCCAGTTGGGTCAAAACGGGTCCTCCTGGCATCGGCTCAATCAAAGTGCACTTAGCGACACGCAGGATGAGTCGTGCTCCACACCAGCACTGCAGCGTGACTCCAAAATCACACCGGACAAAAAATCATTCTGGTTTGAGAAGAGGTTCTGTGGAACCCTCGGATGCTTCTGCTGAGTTGGGGTGCCCAAGGCGGGGGCCACGGCTACCAGACTCCCTAGAGCAGGACCTCTCCTGTCTCACATGCTGCTGTCAATCACCTTCTACGCCTTCCAGGTACCGGAAGCCCAGGGGCCAGATGAAAGATGCTCCACCTGGTCCACATGGAGAGTTGGGGCTGTGGATGGAGCCGGGCTCAGCATCGCTTAACTTTCCATGGCTTTATGTCACCATCACTCCCTTTACTGAGTCATGATGATTAGTGTAAAAACCACCAATCTATTCCGTACATAGGAAAGCTGCTTTCTCACATACTGTTGTTGCCTTCTCCCCATTTAGAAAATGGTAAATAAGTAAATAAAATATTAAACCTGCCCTTGACTTAACGCAGAGCTACCATCCCTTCCTCCTATAGTTCTCAAACACTCTTTTCTGCCCTGGCAACATACAATGGGTGGATATCTATGTACCCAACATTCTTCCCTAGGGATACTGTGATTTAGGTAATATCCCAGAAAGTTAGAAGAGGGAGAAATGTAGTGAAAAGGACTATACACCTACTTATTAAGCTACAGGGATAGACGCACGTAAGAGTGAAACCACTGGGGGAAAAAACAGAACTGGAAAAAATAAATCTTTCTAGCCTATATTTTATTTATTTATGTTTGGCCACATCACACAGCATACAGGATCATAGTTCTCCATCAAGAGATAGAACCTGTTCCCCCTGCAGTGGAAGCATGGAGTCTAAACCACAGTCTGCCAGGGAAGTCCCTCCATTTAGTATTTTAACACTGAACTTAATTTTTTAGGGGGTTCCCCCCCCCCAGTCTTTCATTATGCAGATAACATAACCAAGATGCAAAAGTAAACTATAGATATATTAGCAAAAATGGTCTTATTTTATTGTTAACAATATACAGAACATAAGGATTTTAATGTGTTAGTTGGGAAGCTTGTGTGCATGCTCAGCACTAACCTGTGTCTGACTCTATGTCCCCATGGACTGTAGCCCGCCAGGCTTCTCTATCCTTGGGATTCTCCAGACAAGAATACTGGTGCAGGCTGCTATTTCCTCCTCCAGGGGTCTTCCCAACCCAGAGATCAAACCCGTGTCTCCTGCATTGGCAGGCGGATTCTCTACCACTGAGCCACCTGGGAAGCCTCAGTTTGGAAGCTTACTTACACTTTACATGTGCCTTTAATTGAGTTATCACAACTGTTCCTTCTAACAGACATGTTGGTGGCATTATTCTTGCTTGCATGCAAGTTAGATGTGGATTTCTTCATCTTTCTTTCTCTGTATTCCTAATTAAAAACTTACCCATGGGCAACATTTTAAAATACTATTAAATCAGAGTAACAGGAAATCACAACTCACAAGCACAATGTAAAAATTTGTGATACCACAGCTACTAACTCTCTAGCTGCTCACTCCGTTTATTCACGCTCACTTTGGGGCAGGCAAGGTAAACAGTGCAGCTACTTGCAACTTCTATCACCTTGGATCTGACCACACGCCCATCTCTTTCATTCAACAAAAGTACTTTGAAAAACTTACAAGTAGACTAATGTTATACAGGAATAAATCTCAAACATTTTTAAAAGTAAATCAATAACTCAAAAAGATACATGCACCCCTACATTCAAAGAAGCACTATTCACAACAGCCAAGACATGGAAGCAACCTAAATGTCCATTGCTGTGCTGCTGCTGCTAAGTCGCTTCAGTCGTGTCCGACTCTGTGCGACCCCATAGACGGCAGCCCACCAGGCTCCCCCATCCCTGGGATTCTCCAGGCAAGAACACTGGAGTGGGTTGCCATTTCCTTTTCCAAATCATGAGAGTGAAAAGTGAAAGTGAAGTCGATCAGTCGTGTCCGACTCTTCGAGACCCCATGGACTGCAGCCTACCAGGCTCCTCCGTCCATGGGATTTTCCAGGCAAGAGTACTGGAGTGGGGTGCCATTGCCTTCTCCATTAACAGATGAATAAAGGACATGGTACATATATACAACAGTGGAACAGACTGGTTCCAAATAGGAAAAGAAGTACATCAAGGCTGTATATTGTCACCCTGCTTATTTAACTTCTATGCAGAGTACATCATGAGAAATGCTGGGCTGGAGGAAGCACAAGCTGGAATCAACACTGCCGGGAGAAATATCAACAACCTCAGATATGCAGATGACACCACCCTTATGGCAGAAAGTGAAGAGGAACTAAAAAGCCTCTTGATGAAAGTGAAAGAGGAGAGTGAAAAAGTTGGCTTAAAGCTCAACATTCAGAAAGCTAAGATCATGGTATCTGGTTCCATCACTTCATGGGAAATAGATGGGGAAACAGTGGAAACAGTGTCAGACTTTATTTTGCTGGGCTCCAAAATCACTGCAGATGGTGACTGCAGCCATGAAATTAAAAGACGCTTACTCCTTGGAAGTTATGACCAACCTAGACAGCATATTAAAAAGCAGAGACATTACTTTGCCAACAAAGGTCTGTCTAGTCAAGGCTATGGTTTTTCCAGTAGTCATGTATGGATGTGAGAGTTGGACTATAAAGAAAGCTGAGCGCAGAAGAATTGATGCTTTTGAACTGTGGTGTTGGAGATGACTCTTGAGAGTCCCTTGGACTGCAAGGAGATCCACCAGTCCATTCTAAAGATCAGTTCTGAGTGTTCATTGGAAGGACTGATATTGAAGCTCAAACTCCAATTCTTTGGCCACCTGATGCAAAGAAGTGACTCACTGGAAAAGACCCTGATGCTGGGAAAGATTGAAGGTGGAAGGCGAAGGGGACGACAGAGGATGAGATGGTTGGATGGCATCACCGACTCAATGGACATGAGTTTGGGTAAACTCTGGGAGTTGGTGATGGACAGGGAGGCCTGGTGTGCTGCAGTCCATGGGGTCGCAAAGAATCAGACATGGCTGAGCAACTGAACTGAACTGAACTGATTACCAGTCATAAAAAAGAATGGAAAAATGCCACTTGCAGCAACACGGATGCAGCTGTAAATTACCATACTAAGTCAGAAAGAGAAAAACAAATACTGTATGATATCACTTATATGTGAAATCTAAAACATGACACAAATGAACTTATTTACGAAACAGACTCACAGACATAGAGAACAAACCTGCGGTTGCCAAGGGGAAGAGGGCTGGGGGAGGGATGGAGCAGGAGGTTGGGGTTAGTGGGTGTAAACTATGACATACAGAATGAATACACAAGGTCGTATTGCACAGCACAGGGAGCTGTATTCAATATCTTGTGATAAACCATAATGAAAAGAACATTAAAAAAGAATATATATATGTGTGTGTGACTCAATTTGCTGTACAGCAGAAATTAACACAACATTGTAAATCAACTATACTTCAATTTTTAAAAAGGTTAAGCCAGATTTGTGGTTAACAAAGATAACCTTGAAAACTGATTTGGAAAGTGTGAGATTAGAGCCATGAGGACTGGCAGAAATCAGGACGTACAGGAGTGAGAGGGTTAGTCAGGGTTGGGATCTGACAGGTTGGAAACCAGATAAGAACAAAGGAGGTAGAGCCACAGGATACAGGACAAAGTCCTTTTGAAATGGCTGAGCCTAGGGTCTGGGTTGGGTAGACAAGGGATGAGCAACGGTCAGAGAGAATGTAAGAGTCTGAGATGCTGGAGGCACAGTGTTCATGGACAGTCCAGCCACAGATGAAGGGTGGTGGAGGTGACCCTCCCTATCTGAAGAGACCAAATATTCATTGGGTCATATCACTGAGTCTAGTATATTAAAATTCCAAAGTACAATGGTCACGGCTAGGATATAAAGGCAGGTTGTGAACCTGGTGCTGAGTTCACTGTGGAAGAAGAAGGAACATTCCAGAAGGAGAAGGAAATAAGCAGAGAGCAGACATTCGAAAAGTGAAGGAAGCAGAAATATTCTGAACAGGTAGCAGAAAGTAAGGGTTGCACTCACTGCTCCTCTTGGCTGCTAGGAGGAAAGGGATTAGTGACTTTGGCTGCAGAGAACTGAAAGGGAGATGAGGCTGCCATTATGGGGGGTGGGCACAAAGCTGGTTAACTTGAGGAGAGAAGTGTGCCCAAGGAAACCAACTGCGACGCAGCATCACGATACTCACGCAGCCCAATACCACTGGATTTTTCCAAACATCATGTGACACAGGTGAGCTTGAAGTCACTAGAATTCCCAGGCTTTTTCACACATAAACTCTTGTTTCGTCCATTCCCCTTCTGCTGCACTAATTCAAATCAAGAAATACTTATTGAATGGCCTGCCAAGTGCTAAGACTCTGGAATAGTCCTTGACCTCAGAGAGCACACAGTTTAGCTGGGGAGACAGATATGATAACTGATAATTATAAGAATATCTGGCAAGCCTAGTAATGGAAGTGAATACAAAGGTCAGAAGCTACCCAACATGTTTTATATTTATATCCTAACAGAATCTCATTTTCAGCTCATTACTCCGAACAGTCTAGACAGTCTGTAATCTTGATATTGTCATTTAACTTATGGACCATTTGCCAATATTTCAAATGTATTGAGTCTTAAACAGTAGGAAAAGAGACTTAAGTAATTTTTTAGAAGATGAGTGAAACTTAAACTAGACAAATGAAGTTTTGATTGGCTAAACCTCAGAGGCTTTATGTAATTCTGAGACTCCCGTCTTAAACACATATATCACAAACACGGGAAAATACTTCAAGCCTTTAGGTACTCAGTATTTATTATCTGAAGGGGAATCATTTTTGTTGGTTTGTTTTGAAATATGGATGCTCACATTTTAAAACTACAGTGAGTCAAATAGCGAACCTTTCAAGTAAAGACAAAAACATAAATAAAGGTAGTTTGTATACTGTAGTATCAGTTTTGAAAAGAATTAAAATAACAAAACAGAGCCTTGTTGGTATATGCAAAGAACCAATGTCTAAGTGATTCCACAGCTGATTGTTATTAAGACTCTATTGGGTACAGAGAGGCTGGCATTATGGGTGACCCTCACATCTCATGGTATACATTGCCATAAGGCTGTTCTCTAATCTAGTAGGTATTACTCTTGTAATCAGAAGGAAAAAGTCTATGTAGCATCTTAAAAAGGGATAACTTGACTTAAAAAGGGATAAACTGACTACTTTTAAAGCACACTCATTCTTGAAGATACCTACGGGGATCAGCAGGATGCACCCATAGTTTAAAAGTACCCTCCACTTTTGAAGGGGACAAGGGCCTTTATGCTGGTCTTCCTTGTTTAGCCTGTCCCTTAACAATTCAAAGGCCTCTTCCTGGTGTTAATTACCCTTACACTTTGGTTCTACCTCTTGTCACCTTGCCAACTGTCCACCCAACAACTTCCCTACAAGCCCCTACTCCAGCCAGACCAGTCTCCTGGCTGTCCCAGGATCCCTTCTTCTGAAAGTCTGCTCGCTTCTGATACTCTTCCTACCAGAATGGACTTCCATTCAGCTGTACAATTCCTACTCGCCCTTCAAGGCTCAGCCTGAGCCCCCACATCTGTCAAGAAGCCCTCCAGGACTTGTCAATTCCTCCTCTTCTCTATGGCTAGAGTCAATAAAATCTGCAAGCAGGATATCTCATTCATTATATTCTGCTCTTTTAACTTAACTCTACGTGTCTATTAACTTAGGCTCTAAATATCAATCAACAATAAAATTTGGCTTCATCTTCCTTTGGAAACTTCCAGCACCCCCAGACACATAAGAGGTTGCATCTTCAACACTCTGGCTCATTTATGGCTATGTGTTTCTGCTGCAAGTCTTTGATGAAATGGAACAAAGGTTAAGGGCATGAGCTTTGGATTCAGACAAGGTCTACCACATATGGGTTTTGTGACTTTGGGACCCATCATTTCAGCCCTCAGGGTCTCAGTTTCCTTCTCTATAAAATAAGACTAATAATCTGTACTTCTGACTCATTAGACATATTAAATCTGATGGTAAATTTAAGGCAATCAGCAGAATAAAAATTGTAATAACTTTATCACTTCAAAACAAAGTGACAGGCAGAATCCTTATAAAAACCAGAAGGGTTGACTTTAAAACTACTCGGGGTGGGGTGTGTTTGTGGAGGGGGGGAGTGGACAACCAGCAGTGCTAAAAATCAAGGACTACAGAGAAGGTTTAGAAGGAAGGTCCTGCCTTGCTCATTGTAGTGATCACGGAGCTTTGCTGGAGGGCTCACAGAACACGAACATAAAAGATGATATAAGGAGGGTGGCTTACAGGCGGCACATAAGAATATTCTTTGTTCCTAAGGAGCTGGAGAGCCTCGCCCTGGAATGACTTCTCCAAGAGCAGTGAACAGGTAAGTAATACCTTAGCTGGGCTCTGCCCTCTTAGCCAAACACCTCCTTTGGGTTGAGCCTGATGACTCTGAAACTAGTTACAAAGTAGAAGAGCCCTCTGACAGGAAGATGGCCCTTCCTGGGCAAAAACAGCAAGGGACTGACTTCAGGAAAAGGCAAGCAGAATTGTTCACACCTGAACCGCTCCCATCATTTTGGCCATTCTTTATCTCACTATTTCTAACTACCATCACTGGGATTTTTCTATAGGATATTATTATTTAGGATTATGAATGAATGAAAAAACATGTGCATCATTTGGACATACTGGGCCATACAATCAAAACTCACATAATTTAGAAGATAAATAATAGTTGTTTGGAGAAGGTTATTTCTGGCATCTTCTTCTCATCTCAGCTCTGAGAATTCTTTTTCACATGCCCATCTTGGTCAGGACATACCCTCTGTTCCAGCAAAGCTGTCCCAGGATTTCTACCGCTTGAATCATGGCTCACACATACTCGTCCTCCCAGATCCAATACTTGTATAAAATTCTCTAGCGCAGAACAGAATTTGGAAGAGAGGAGAGGATCTATGAATCACAAGAAGTCTCAAAAGAGTTTGAGGGATTTTATATTCAATATAATTGCACTAAAACATTTAGCTCTGGTTCCAGGGGGGAGGAAATTGAAGTAGGCAACAATAAGACAAAGAAAAATTCTTTCTTTCAAAAAAGAACTGAGATTAATAATTTCAGATGATTTGACTAACAACTGAATGCATTTTCTGCCACAGAATAAACTTCTTCTTCCTTGTAGATATTTCCCACACTGAGGTTCTGGAGGACCTCAGTGTGGTAATCTCCAACCAACAGTAAGCTGTGGAATTATGCAGCAATTCTGGAGCTGCTGGGAACTAGCTCTGAATGAGTTGGGTAGTATATGCTTGTATTTCTGATGAACAAATGTTTTTCTTGGCATGGGAAGAGGGAGATGGGCAAGTTGACTGAGTTCCCAGGACATGGAAAGCTTTCACTTGAAATGTTTTTTCCATCCTTGGCACATGAAACTGTGGCTAATTCAAAAAGTCACAGACCCATGTGGCTAATTCAAAAACCCATCTCAGGCAGGTGGGTTTCTTGGGAAGGGTCTATCACATGATATTCAACTTTAGGGCAGTGAGAATTTTGGAGGCTTTCTATTTGCTGACGGGGCAAGGTCTAATAATTTAACCACCAAAGACTGTTGGATATCAAACAGAAGATGTGGAATCACCTGTACTGCTCTGCACCCTGGGACTTACAGACTCTGTCTTAGGTCTTTATAGTAGAAATGCCACTCTTCATAAGCATAAAGTAAACTCGAGATCACATTTTAATGTAGAAATTCTGATGTCAAAAATGGAAGGTTAGTGTTCTCTGGCCAGATAATTTTGAGACCAGCAGAACCCATTAAAAATTATGGCTAAGCCATTAAAATTATGTCTCGTATCCCATGTGCTAAAAACGATGTAAATCTTGGTACTTCACAATTATTCACTGGAGAGTCTCCATTTCATTACTGTCATTTTTAAAGAAACCACCTCTTCTTTCTTTCACCCCAAGAGAAATCTGATCGCCAACTGGAACCTGTGTGGAAGGTTCTGATGTCCTAGCAACTAATTGGATCCTCTTAAAGGTTGTATTTTATGTCTTACCTATTTAGAAATCTGAAAAGCTTCTCTTCAAAAAGCAGGCATCTCAGATCTTAATTTTTAAGTGTTAAGTATTGCTGCAGTCAAGGTTAAATGAATTGATGGTTTGGCGCTAGATTCAATACAATTCTTAGAGAAGATTTTCTTTTGAGCTTAAGTGTAATTCACACACTAATATTTTAAAGCTCTACTTAATGTCTTACATATCATATATGAAACAAAGCATGTATTTAGGTCAAGTTATATACTATAAAGGTCTGTAATGACATTTATTAAAGATGGGATTAATTTCATGGGTTCTACTATAATTTTTTCCACTCACCATGGTAGGAGTGAGTGACAAACTACCCACAGGGCAAATCCATGTCCATGCTCATGCCTTTGCGTATAAAGTTTTATTGGAACACAGCCATGTCCATTTGTTTACATATTATCTATGGCTGCTTTCCTATTACAATGGTGCTGTTGAATGGTTGTAACAGAGACTCTGTGGCCCACAAACTGGAAAGTATTTTCTATCTGGCCCTTTACAGAAAAAGTCTGCCAAATCCTTGATTTATAGCCTGTAGAAATCAAGCAAAACAAGCCTCCTCTAACTCATATATTATGTCAAAAGACTGGCAGGCAAAATTTTCAAGCAGAATAAAAATTTTATATTAATCTATGAGTTTTGTTGGTTAGTTTCACTCTATAGCTTCTCTGAATTGGATTTAACTGCAACCAAACACTCTATGCTTTTGGACAAAGACACAGGAAAAAAAAAGCTACTCCATTCCAGGGTCAAATGATTATGTGTGCTTGCTCTAAGGGGCTCTGCTACCAGGGGACCACACTTGTAATGTCCATGTCCCCAGCACCACCACTCTTTCTGTCTCCTCCTGAGGACTGGAAAGGCTTACAACTTGTCTCAACCTGCAGTTTCCCACTTCTACAGAAGGTCTTGTTATCTAGTGAACAACAATAAAGTTGAAAATACTCTGTCAAGGAAGATTGTTTCCTCTTGGCAGACTGATGTGTCAGAAAGTTTCTGTTACAGCAATCCCTAAGGTTACATCTTTGGATCATTTATCTTTTGAACTTGCCTCTTTAATGCAAATGAAATAAACTTACCCTTGTACAACTTGGTTCTGTGGAGTCTGTCAGATATGTTAGGAGTAGAACTAACTGAATTGCAAACTGTGATGCCTACAAGAAATCGTTGGCCAGTTAAAAGAAGTCAGTATAAGTATCTAACTATTTCGACTGGAAAATTAGGGGACAGAACCAAAAGCATCTCCACAAGTACAAATGAACACCAAGAAGATCATCACTGGATGAGTAATCAGAGTACCCAATGGCTGGTAAATGTCAGTCTTTAGCAGAAGTTAAAGTCAGAGACTGGCCGACAGAAGCACACAGGAAATTTTTCCAAGCTCCCAGCAGAGCTGCTTCAAATGCACAGAAATGGAAATGATGACCTCAGGCGCTGGGGGCAGTTAGTACAGAGATGGTTGGAAACATAAGGATTTGTTGGCGAGAACACGCAGGATGGAGAACGTGTGACCAAGTGGTAAACTTTGTATGCAATGCAGACAACTTGGATTTTGATACAACATGAGAAGTGCCTGTGGTTTTTTGAGGAGAGATGCCCTGATAAAAAAATGCTGCTGATCAAATATCATTCTAGAGTTTACAACCGAAAAGCCAACTGAAAAGTTGTAACAGAAAACCCTTTGCTTTATTAAAAAAAAAAAAATCACGAAGCTCTTTATGTTTTTCTACCAATTTATACTAGCAAAGGCCTCTCTTGTTGGGTGGACTATATGGAGATCTGTATTACACGGAGAAGGATTTCATGACCAAAAGTTCTGGGTGTTTTCCCTAGGTTGCCATTAGGGCACAGGCTAAAAACTATCTTAATTCTCATATACGTTATGTATTTTGCACATGGTCTTAGTGTCTGATTTTTGTTTTAAGCACACCACAGTAGCTGCTTCCTACAGCAGGCCATTCTGTGCAGCATTAACTGGACGGAGCGAAGAAAGAAACTGAAAGTAGGAAAAAGATGGAACGTCACCATTGGCCTGACCTCTTACAAAGGATAGAGCTGAATTTCAAATTATGTATCCACCACCCAGGCCCTGGGGAACTACTCAGACCTAAACAAATCTCATCATGAAGCGACACTGTTCTAAGTCTGTCTCTTGTTTTATAGGTATATGGGTATGTGTGTTTTTCTGTCCTGAAAGCAGTCTAAGAAAAAGCCTGATACAACCCAGTCCTCTATTTTATATGGCAGAAGGAACCCAGTAAACACAAACACAGCAGAACACTTCCTCTTGTTGACAACCTTATGATTTCAACTTAATGCATTGTTTAGAATAGCAATTATGTGTCATTTCCCATTATCTTACACACAGAAGCAGCACTGCTTTTCTTTCCAACCACAGATCATGGAGAACACAGAGAGACCACATGCTGGTGAGACATGTCAAGACTGACAGCCCAGAGTCTAAGAGTTTATGTCCAGAGCAAGTGTGTGGCCAGGCAGTGGGAAAGCAATCAGCCCCCACCCCCACCCCCCACCTTCTCACGGCTGCCTTCTTGGCTTCCCTCGCTCTCTTGGAGGGCTCCCTTCTCTCCCCTGTAGGGCTCCCCTCTGGATTGGGAGGCAAAGCAGCTTAGGAAGAACCTTCTTGCTCAGCCAGTTTCCTTCTGCCGGAAAAGACTGGCTCACTCTCAAGACTGCAAACATTTGACCACTGCAAACAGCAGCGAGCATGTCAAGTCGTTTTATTCACATGTCTCACTAGGGGATCAGAAAGCCAAGGACACACTGGTGATTGCCCTGGTTTTATGGATCTCTACTCCCCCCAGGCCTGCAACACATTTTTGGTTCTTGTGTTCAGAGCGACCTGGCAGTGTGGGAAACCTTAACTGAGAGCCAACGGCCCCACAGCTTCTCCCTATTAAAATGTGCAACTGGATTTCACAGGCGTGTTTCAAACACCATTCAAGGCGTGATTTACAGGCTACTGTCTAGCCCCACAGATGTTTTTTCATCCCCTAGATGTAACCATTTCTAGGAATCCACCAATCAGTTCCCCAGCAAACAGCCTGCCCATGTTCAACCTCTTCTGTCATCCATTCTTGGGCATTTTGAATCACACAACACCTACATAGAAAGGATTCAAGAAAATATTGATTGAATGGACAAACTGTTAATTTTTCTTTCCATATTATCCATTAATGAGAAGAGCCCATTTGAAACCTTTTTTCTGTTTACCCCACCTTAAACCTTTAGGTTCATCCCACTTAAACAATCACTCCTGACCCACTGATCCAGATTATTTACATACATTGAAATCAGCACAGATCCAAAGAGTTCTGTGTAAGCCTCACTAGAGTGGCCACCCAGAGTGTTTGCATTCATTATCCTTTCTTCTACAGAAAGAGAAAAACACTTTTAAATACTGCAACTTATCTCCCTGTGGCTAATAGACTACCTGTGTTACACAGAGAGTTAGCCAATATCATTTCATCATGTTTCTGCAACCAGCCTTCTCCCAAGGTCCTAACCTTGTCTAGCTTCCAAGAATCAGAAATCACCCCTCAAAAAGGTGAGGCTTCAGGCTAAGAGCTGCGGTAAGTTCAATACCATGCTGATAATATCTTCTAAACATTTGATTCTGAACTTCTGGGCATTCAGAATGACACTGTATTAATTTATGATTCTTTTGTGCATCACATAGCTCCTGGCAGGGAGTACAGGCTCAGGAAATTGACTGAACTTGACTCTTTTTTAACCTATGTAGAGGATGGTAGGGCTTCCCAGGCGGCACTAGTGGTAAAGAACCTGCCTGCCAGTGCAGGAAACATGAGACACAGGTTTGATCCCTGAGTCGGGAAGATCCCCTGAGGAGGCATGGCGACCCATTCCAGTACTCTTGCCTGAGGAATCCAATGGACAAAAGAGCCTGGTGGGCTACAGTCCATAGGGTCACAAAGAGTCAGACTTGACTGAAGTGACTTAGCTAGCAGCACGCAGAGGAAGGTGAGCCATGCACTGAGTGGTCTGCAGGATGTCCATGTGCTGGAGACTAAGACCCACCTTCCAAGGGAGGAGGACAAAGGGGAAAGAAGGTAAACCATGGAGACAAATTCCCCAGGAAAAGCCTTTGTGAGGAATGGTACTTGGATGGATCTATTTCACCCAAGTGTGAAAGTGTTAGTTGCTTAGTCATGTCTGACTCTGTGATGCCATGGATTGTAGCCCACCAGGCTCCTCAGTCCATGGAATTCTCCAGGCAAGAATACTGGAGTGGGTAGCTTTTCCTTTTTTCAGGGGATCTTCTCAACCCAGCGATCGAACCCAGGTCTCCCACATTACAGACAGATTCTTTACCACCTGAGCCACCAGGAAAGCCCCATTTTACCCAAATGGCTACACAAACGTAGCTTCCATTTCAGATAAAAGCAACTCATTAACAATCACGTGAGTGTTTGTTATCATGCGAAGACCTTACAATTACATAAAATTCTATTTTGCCCTTTGTTGCAATATACCAATATCTTCCAAGGAACAGAATCTCAAGGTGCAAAGGGGACATTTTCTGTAGTGTTTCACATGTGTTCCCCGCCCCCATCTCCCAACTCCACCCCCTTAGCTTTGAGACTCTTAATTTTCCTGGAAAACAACAACAACAAACACAGGCTAAATTGCCACACGTCAGCAGAGGAGGTAAGTGTGCTCACTTCATCAGGAGCCACCATCCTAATAACAAACCTTCATTGTTAAACGGAAGTCCTTCCAGACAGGAACACCAACAAGGAGTTACTACGTTTAACCTGGTGTTTACTGATTGGCAAAGGAAAGGCCACCAAATTCTGCAACTCAGCAAAGGGAGCTTTTAGCCCCAGACTTACCTTTCCTTTTCCTCCCAGTTTTCTCTGCTCAGACCTTGTGAATGAAGGTTCATCACTTACTCTTTTGCTAATCAGATAGTCAGACCACGTGGACGTGTTGGGGCTGTCAGATCTTCAGGTAACCTGAGAAGTCTATCTTTTTAAACCCTTACATTAAACATAATCCCAAGTTCATGCTTCAGCCATAAAGACCAAAACTGCAATCCAAGGATGTAAATTGCTGAATAAAATGACCATTTATTAAATGTATATCTTTTCTTATTAATCTCTCAAGGTCATCAAGGGGTAGGTATCATCATCCAATTTGACCTTTGAGTGTAGGAAACTAAGATTGCCCAGGAAAACACAACTGGCATTGAGCGAAATAAGACTCAAAGCCAAGCCTTTGTTCCGAAGAGCCCATGAACTTTCTAGCCAGCCCTTTAAGCTCCTACCAAGGACATAACGACAGGCCTTGCTTGGGAAACAGTCTGTTCCCTGACCTGGGAAGTATTCAGGCTGGCGGTAGATAACCGGTTACCAGAGATGCTGCAGAAGGCAGTCAACATCAGGTCACGGAAGAGAGCAGCTCCTAGGTCTCCTATGTCAACAAGAATCTACAGACTTCTTCCTCTCCTAAGCATGTGACTCTGCAGTCATCTGAGGTGAGCAATCAACACCCTTCTGTTTCTTGGGCTGATCAAAACAAACCATCCTTTGCTCGGCTCTGCCACACCGGCCATCTCGCTCTCATCCTCTCTGGTGTACAGCTTTGATTACACCGCCAATGAGGAGACTCCCTCCAGGGCTTCCCGGATGTAGCCTGTGAAGCTCTGAAAGTGGGCAGTTACTCCCTCCCTTCAACTGATGCTTCCTCATCATTCTTCAGCCATAAAAAAAAAAAAATCACAAGGTGACCCCGAAATGACACATCCCCACCATTCACTCTTTCCATTCCCACTCTGAATTGTGTTAACATATACATTTTGTACCCCCAAACACTTCACAGCATACATACCAATAAGTAAACAAAGAAATACGCCCAGCATTCCTCACCTTCCTGCGCTCAACCACCAAGGAAGAACTCAACACGAACCCAGCACACACGCGCTCTCTCCATAAGCTGCGCACACATAGCAATGCAGACACGCTTTGTCTCGGAACCAAACAGATGCTCACCCAGTTCACTTCACCCTCCACCTCCAACGTCTATACTGTTCCAACCTTTTCACGTTTCTTCCTTCACCTGAACCATCACGTTTTCATATACGATTTTCTTCTAAAAAGAAGGCCTGGCTGTTAATCCCCGTCTACCACCACCCCAATGGTTGATGCCCGCTTCGAAGCCTGGTTTTACCATTGGAATCTTCCACTTCTTCGGCTGGGGTGGCTTTTTGGGAGGAGTGGTGGGCGTGCGAGGAAAGGAGACTGACAATTCGTGGCCTGGGGAGGGTCAGGGCTTTTCCGTGGACCTTGAGGGAGTGTTCCTTCAGCTGGCTGATTGTCATGGTGGAAAAGGAGCACCAAGAACACTTGTAGGCATGCTCACCTGGAGAAGACAGTGGAGGCAGCAGAGGAGAAGGAGGGGAGAAGCGGGGAGGCGGGTGGAAATAACGTGGTTAGTTCACTCCAGAGAGCACGCCTCAAGCTGCCTGGTCTGAGAACCCTCTCAGACCAACCCCTCAGCAACACCCCCTGCCCCCCAGCATCAAGTGACCTGGTTCCTCTTCATCCCATGCTCAGTTTAGCAAAGGAGCCTGTAATTGATTCTCCAGCAGAGCCTGAAATCAAATGTTTAGCTAGGTCCCTCAGAAAGTCTTCCCCCCTCTCTCCCTCTGTCTGTACAACAGAAATGACTATGTCAGTTTTCATTTCAGCCTTTGCATCATCCACAGAAAATAATACACTTCATTCTTATTCCAAGGGTTGATAGGTGGCTTTCCCAGCACCAAGTCACTCAGTGCAAACTACTGTGCCATCCTCGTAACTCACTTCCGCGATGACTCTAGGCCTCCTGGATTTTACACATCCTGTGTGTGGGGTTTTCTTTGGACCAGTTCACAAACTTGAGAACAAAACTATTTCCCTAGCTGATCAACAGTACAGAAATGAGTCAAAGTGATTTCTTAAACGACAGAGGTGTATAAATATATTAAAATGTGTGCATCTGTGTGTAGCTCATATATTTTTATATTTATTTTATATTTTCAATATAAAGGGCATTTAAATAGAAATAGCTCCGTTGGTAAAGAATCCGCCTGCCACGCAGGAGACCCTGGTTCAATTCCTGGGTCAGGAAGACCCACTGGAGAAGGGATAGGCTACCTACTTCAGTATTCTTGGGCTTCCCTTGTGGCTCAACTGGTAAAGAATCTGCCTGTAATAAGGGAGATCTGGGTTCAATCCCTGGGTTGGGAAGATCCCCTGGAGAAGGGAAAGGCAACCCACTTCAGTACTCTGACCTGGAGAATTCCATGGACTATACAGTCCTTGGGGTTACAAACAGACACAACTGAGCGACTTTCACTTCCCTAAGTAGAAGTAAGTATTTTTGCTTTATTCAAATTAATTTTAATTGGAATATAATTGATTTACAATGTTGTGTTTCTGTTGTACAGCGAAGTGAATCAGTTATACATATACATATATCCACTTTTTTTAGATTCTTTTCCCACATAGGTCATTCTAGGGTGATGAGTAGAGTTCCCTGCGCTAAACAGTAGGAGGCTCTTATTAGTTACCTAATAAGAGTAGTGTGCATGTCAGTCCCAATCTCCAATTTATCCCCTCTCTTTCCTTGGGAACCATAAGTTTGTTTTCTAAAAGAACTTTCCTTTTAATTGCTTTTAATACCACTGAAATACAGCACAGATCACTATGATCAAGTTAAATGAGAATATGATTTACTTTTGCCCTAAGCCAGCTTTTAAATGAACTGCAGGGTGTAAAATGGACATGCATACGTCATTGGACAGACAAACACTGGTACAATCAACTCAGAAAGCAATTTTGCTTTTAACAACAATAAATTTAGAAAGCTCAGGCTTGAAATTCAATAATTCCACTTGAGAGTTTATATTAAGGAAATATCCGTTAGTACTTAGAAATCTCTATTTAGAAATATACATTATTTATTCTTAAAAAGGGGATGAAACAACCTAAGCCTCCAACCCCAGGGAAATGATTAAGTAAATGTGGGTATATCTTCTTGATAAATTACTATTCATTAAAATTAATTCTTAAAGATTTGGTCATACATAGGAAAATAAAATTCTGATACTCAGAAAAATATATAGAAGGACATAATACATTAAATTATAATCATAACTATGAGAAATAATTACAGAGGAAATGGCTGAAAGGAAATATTGTCAAATATTAATAACTGGTCTTTAGATAATAAGGTTGTGAATGGCTACTGCATTTCTTCTTTCATTTTCAAATTTGCCCTAACAAACATGTATTTTTTTAATTTATTTTTAAGGTAAAATGTAAAATCCAGAGGAGAAGACCAGTGAATGTGAACTGAGGACGATGCTGCTAATGTGCAAAGACAAATGCTCGCTATAGCAAGGCAAGGAAGAGCAGGTAAACCTCCATCCTCGCTCTCACCCTGTTGTGATGGTTACCTTCCTGCCACCTAATTACTAAGTGGAAAATTACTGAGTGGTTTCATGTGAGGCGAGCCCAGCATCCAAAGTCCTGCATTCAGCCTCCTTTTTACAACTGATGACCCCTACAGCGTGCATTTCCAAGAAAGCCTTGAAAAGATCCACACAAAACCTTGAATGATGCAACATGCTACAGCCCAAAGCAGAAGGGAAGCTCAAAGAAGTCAGAGGACCCAAACAAGAACATCAGTCAATTCCACGCTCCTCAAACCATGGCCTGGGAGCTACAGGATAATGCTGGGCATGAACAATGATATTTACTAACATAAGAAATACAGGGCCCTCCCTGGTGGGGTCCAAGTTTGATCCCTGGTCAGAGAACTAGATCCCACATGCTGCAACTAAGACCAGGCACCGCCAAATAAATAAACATTTTAATAAACAATTAAAATAATAAGTATATATGTCATTTTATATACCACTGCTCTTCTTATTTCACGTCTCGATTTTTCAGTGCAAAGACGGCTACATGAACCTTGATGGGTGGTCATAAGTGGCATAACCTGAGAAAGAATTCCAATCCAGGTATCTGGTTTTACCCTTTCAAATAAAGTCTATTGAGTAGAACAGACAAGTCAAGAGTCTTTTTGGAAAATGATTTGACTTGAGCTGTGTCATAGATACCAGTGGTCGAAGGTGTGTAGAGAACTAGATAACGTTGCTTCCACTCTCTCTGGACGCTTTCTTCTTGCCAACCAGTGAGCACAGAAGGCCAGTCTACTTGGTCAGCTCCAAGAATATATGCTTCAGCTCAGTGCCCTAGAGTCAGTGTGTAGCCTGTGGCACTTTATTTTTAAGTCCTTCCCACAGGCCAAATCACTTACCCAACTCCCATTGGTAAAGTGTTTTTGACAAGGCTGAGATCTATAGGAAAAACTTCTGAGGATGGTGTCCCAGCTGAATAATTTATAATATACACCAGTTAGGAAAGAGTGGTTTGATCCCCAAAGCCTCTTACTCCTTGGACTTTGGTAAAATGTTCTGGGAGATATAAAAATACTAACAGAGAAGAGCCTATACAGCTAACCTGCCGACCACCCCCCACCCCACCCCACAACTGCTGTGAACTTAAGGCTTCAGTAGTTTTACTCCATTAAGACAGTTCAACAGAACCCAGCATTCAGGAAATAATGGAGAGATGGTCTTATTTCCACAGGGGATGAAGAGATGAGTTTTTATAACCATACAATGGAATTTAATAAGTGAGACGGGAAAGTTCTAGCTGATTGAAAAATTTAAAGCTAGAATTCGTGGTGGGGAGGGGTGGAAGGGAGGTTCAAAAGGGAAGAGATATATGTTTATATAGGGCTGGTTCACTTCATTATACAGCAGAAACGAATGCAACACTGCAAAGCAATTATACGCTAATAAAAAAGTAAACAATATAAAACTAGAATTCAACTAGTATTCTAAATCCTTAGCTGAAGAAACTCATGGAGGAGACTTGATCTCTCGAAGAATCTCTGATAGTATCGGTAGCTATTCTAAAGTGTTTGACTCCCCAATTTCCCTGTGTTTGAAGCAAGTTCCTGAAGGGCTGTCAACACCTCTGAGAGGGCGCCACAGGCCGCTGTGCAGTCGGGCTTCTCAGAGGACTGAGGAATCATGGGAAATGCCCCCGGGCCCCCTCGCCACTGCCTTTCCTACTCAGGCCTCTTTCCTCTCTCGGCCGAGTTCTGATTAGCTATCTGTGGGCATCTCCATCATATGCCAAGTAGAAAAGAGCAAAACAGAGAGAGGTAGCACCATGTGAGTGCAAGGATGTTTGGTTTTTGTTCTGGAGTCAAATTCTTAGTGAATGGGCTCTGTGGTTGACAAAGTGTTAAGTGTCAGTCGCTCAGTCGTGTCCTACTCTTTGCAACCCCACGGACTGTATAGCCCACCAGGTTCCTCTGGCCATGGAATTCTTCAGGCAAGAATAATGGAGTGGCTAGCCATTTGCTTCTCCAGGGAATCTTCCTGACCCAGGGATCAAACCAGGGGCTCCTGCATTGCAGGTGGATTCTTTACCATCTGAGTCATGAGGGTAGACATGAGCAGGACACTTAATTTTGAGTCTCTATAGCTTCACCTGAAGAGTAAAGAGTGACAAGAGCATCCACCCTTTAGGGCTGTTTTGAGGATTACATAAGATGATGAATATCACATCTTATTAGGGCAGATCCTGGTAGTTAAGGGATGTTCATGAAACCAGCCCGATGAGAAGACAGAGTAACAGAGTCAGCACAGCTCCTGGACACTCAGGGCCCAAAGTCTCTTCTTATCTGGGGCATGGAAATGCATCTAAGGGTATCTCAGGAGAAATCTCAGATATCCTGATTTCTCTCTGCGCCTTTCAACATTTCCAAGATTGTAACTTTATTGTAGTTGGAAATTACTTTTGGTAGATGTACCAATTCTTGCACTTCCATTAGAAAGTCTATGTAATTTAGAAATTTCTCTTAAAAAAAACAGAGCCCGTGAGTAGCAAAAATCTGTTAGTGGATACATACTAGTTGAATGAATTGACTAAGACATGGGTGACATGGGGCTCGGTATTATTTTGCCTTTGGGCCATTCTCTAATTTTTATTAGATTGAGATAAAACTGAATACATGACGATTTCAAAGAAAACTTATTCTCATGCGTATGGAGCAAGCGACTTAAAATTTCCCTCTTTAAAATTAAAGACTACTGGATTTCAAATTCAGAGAACGAGTGTACAGCGAACAACAACTCACCAGCATGGGCTTTGAGGACGTGTGTCTTCAGCCGGCTGTTGTAGGAGGACTTGAAGGAGCAGAGTTTGCATCGGAATGGTTTATGGTGTCCGTGGTGGGTTTGCATATGGCGATCCAAGCTTGATGTAGAAGGAAAAAAAAAAAAAAGGAAATGACAGGATTAAAAACAGCATCCAACATTTTCTCATTGCCCTTTTCCAGAAATCCCATTTCTAAGCTGTTCAAAGTAATTTTGTTACTTTCCAAGGATGGCACTTAACCGGAAAAAAAAGACTGGCAAGAGTTGGGGAAGCTAAAGGAAGGAAGCAAGAAATAAAAAATGTTTTTGGATTGAGAGACATGGCAGTGGAAACAGGTCTTGGTAGACTTATTTTCCCTTCTCTAAAGCATTGCAAAGTAGGAGAGGACATCCAAAAACAAAAGGTAAAATACAGACAAATTTAAGTTTTCTGCAGTCAGTGAGGAGTGTCTATCAAAGAGGCCTTGAACTTATTCCCCACCTCCCCCCAAAAAGTGAGATTTAGAGAAATTTTGTATGTAAAAAGGGCTGACTTTCTTTTTAAATCTTAATTCCACCATGAACACCTGTGCAGGGCAGGGAGCTTTCAAAGTAGCTGAACTATCTGTGATGGGCTGTCTGTTTCCAAAGTCTATAAATATGGAGGCCTGGGGCAGGCGTGTTTACAGGAAGCTGCGTGATCCAAAGGCTGGCCTTGCCTTCTGATAAAACCATGTTTGCTATATACCAGTCTTTCAGAAGCAACTTATACAGAAATTATTATAATCAACTCCCAGTATTTCATAATAATTACTACTGTTAAAAAAATAATAAATCTACCAAACAAGGTGTGGGAAGACGTTCTAATTTGTATCAGTGCCCCAGAGAACTAGATTCCATTCTAAATGACTCATATGGGAATGGTACTTCTTAGCATTTAAATATATAATGTTCTCCCAAGCTCCTAAGCAGCACTTTCCCTTGCCTCAGGACACCTCCTTCTGGATGTCCTTCAGCTATCTTACACTCAACCAACCTGAAACAGAAGTGTTGGTTTTTTTTTTTTTTTAAATCCAAAACACATTCTCTTCATTTCCTTGTGTTTAGAAAGAACACGTCCATGCTATCAGTCAACCAGACTGGAAACCTCCATGTCAATTGTACTGTACTCTGTCCCATCTCCCCTCCAAGAAGTCAATTTTTCCAAGCCATGAAGATCGTCCTTCCCTTAACTGTTTCCAAAGTTCCATTCTAACCCGGTGGCTCAGCTATCTATCATGACCCTTCTAATTGGTCTCCCCCATTTTTTTTTTTCCCAACTCAAAAGCGCAAGCCATGGAGTCAGACTGCCTGGGATCAAACACCAGCTATTACTCATAAGACGAGTGGCCTTGGGCAAGTTACACAACTTCTCTACATTAAAAGGCCTCACTTCTCTTATCCATAAATGGAGATAATAATGGCACCATACTTCATAGGGCTGTTCTGAGAATAAAATGAGATAATGCTTGAAGGCACTTAGCACAATGCCTGGCACACAGTGAGGCTTGATACATGTCAGTGATCAAGATGTCCTACTCATGACAGTCTTCCTTTGACCAGTAATGTAAATTACAAAGCACGCATTCCGCATTCAAAGACCCCAAATATGGTCTCAAGTATTCAGACTTTACCTTCCACTGTATCACTTAAAAGTTAGTCCAACCAAGAACTTCCCTGGCAGTCCAGTGGTTAGGACTCCATGCTTCCACTGCAGGAGGCATGGGTTTGATACCTGGTCAGGAAACTAAGATCCTGCATATCTTGTGGCCCCCACCCAAGAAAGTCCAACAGGACCCCCAGCTAAGTGCCTCTGAACGTCACCTTCTTCCTCAGGACCCTGGCCTCTCATCTTTCCTTTCATACTGTATGTCCTTTCCAAACTCTTGAAGTCCTACCTTCCCACTTGAAGACTTGACTCCAAAACTCCCTGTTCCATAAAATCTTCCTGATTCTTCAAAAGTGGATGTACCATCTCTCTTCTTTGAAACTTTGTAGCATTTTATTGATACATTTTTTAAAGACACGTGCATTATGTTGCCCAGTCATTTGTATGCTTGCTTTACTTATAACCCAACTAGACCCTGAGTTCCCTTAGACCACCGACTGTGTCCTATTCATCTTTATATTCCCCCCAAAGCATTTACAACAGAGCATATTCATTTATTCACAACAACTTACTGAGGTTCTGTGTGTCAGAAAAGAGAGTCGCTGTTCAACAAACATTTATTGAACAGGTGAGAACTACAGTAGCTTGAGGCCAGGGCACGCGTCTGATGACAAAGATTAGATACTAGGTCCTGTACAATCATAAAAGCCATTGCAACCCTCCCTAACCTCCGTAGAAGCATCTCCTCTTCTTGCCTTTCAACAACCACTAACTAGCACTTTATCTTTTTGAAGAAGCAAACAGCCCATCATTTATTTTCAATTATGATATAAATAAACAGCATGTCAGCCTCACAATCAGCCACCTTCATCCAAGACTGTAGAATGTGTTATTGAATATTTCTCTCTCATACAGTTGTGAGAGAAAGGCAACAAAAGGTTGTTGCATCTCAGAACCATCCCTCTTCCCGTCACTCTGAATGGCCTCACATAAAAACCCAACGTGCAATTTCAAAGCTGTGCCAAGTAGTGGAAAGCTCCCTCTCCCAACCCCACTACATTTCAAGCATCTCTCCAGCATCGATAAACTTCTTTACCATTCCAGGTCTTTTTTTTTTTTTAATGCCAAGCAATGACTCTTTGGTCACATGGGTTAGCAGTCCTAATTTTACCTCCTTAGCCACTTAATTTCCCAAATGGAAACTTACTTCCTCTTATGATGACTAGGTTCTGGATGAATGTTTGACAGATGCACCAGTAAACTCATGTACTCTCCGGTCTTTCCTGGTGTACATCATAGCAATTCCTCCCAAACTGTCATTTTTTTAAAAAATGCCCAATTTAGAAAACTCTGATTAGAAAAGATACATGCACCCCAATATCACAACAGCACTATTCACAACAGCCAAGACACGGAAGCAACCTCGATTTCCACTGACAGATAAATGAATAAAGGAGATGTGGCATATGTATACAATGGATTGTTACTCAGTCATAAAAAAGAATGAAATAATGACATTGGCAGCAACATGGATGCAACTAGAGATGATCATACTAAGTGAAGTCAGTCAGACAAAAACATCGTATGATATTACTTATATGTGGAATATTAAAAAATGATATAAATGAATTTATTTACAAAACAGAAATAGATTCATGGACACAGAAAACAAACTTATGGTTACCAAAGGGGATAGCTGGGGGCAGGGTAGGGAGATTAACAAGTACACACTATTATATATAAAATACGTAAACAAGGACCTATTGTAAAGCACAAGGAACTATACTCAATATCTTATATTAATAATAACCTATACTGGAAAAGAATCTGAAAAAGAATATGTGTACATATTTGTGTGTGTGTGTGTGCGTGCGTGTGTGTAACTGAATCATTTTGCTATATACTTGAAACTTAACACAAACTTGTAAATTAAGTACACTCCAGTTTTTTAAAAAATGCTTGATTTTGCCAAGTCTGGTATCAAGTGAACAGTCTCCTGTTCTCAGCCCCATTTGACAGATGAGGTGACTGAGGCTCAAGGTAACACAGCCAGCTAAACAGTGGGCGTGAACCATGAAAGGGGTCTCGAGACTCCTCCAACCCCTCGGGCCTTCCGTGCCCCTCCCCAGTTACCACTTGTGGACACTCGGTGAGCACTTACTTGTGCCTGAAAGCAGAAACAAAGGAGCAATACTGGCAGCTGTACTTGTCCTCGCGGGTAAACATGGCCAGGGCCAGATGGCTCCTCTCATGAGAACGCAGCCCCTGCATGGACATCAGGACTCTGTCACATTGACTACAATGGTATCCCCCCGGCCGGGTTTCATCCTCCAACATTCCATCAAGCAAGCAGTGTTCACCATCCACCCGGTCCACCAGGGCGCCAGTGGCATCTTTGGCTGCTTCCAGTCCATCCAGGAACAAGTGGGAAGGGTCTTCAGCCTCCTGCTAAGAGAACCACACACACACACATGCCCCACCAACAAAATAAATATCCAACATCATTGCCCCCAGCTCTCCTCCTCTCCCTTCATTCTCCCAAACTCATCAGCATTTCGTGGTAAGGCTTCCTCCCCTGCCTCTCTGGCTCCCCCTAGAGGAAGGGCACACCCAAATGCCATCCTCATGCAGTGGTGGTGATATGAGGGCAACATCTGGACATAGGTTGCTACCGTCTGAGAACTATGAGGGAGGGGCTCTCCCACTTTTGAAGACAGTTCACTCCCTTATCTCCCATCTTACAAAGAAAATTCTAATTGGGATCCTACTGAAACTGATACAAAGCAGGTTAGGGTTATGGCTCTGAGAAAGGAAGAGAGGCAGGAAGAAGGAAAAACAGAATGATTTGGGCATTTAGGAGCCTTGGAACACCCTCAGAAGAGGAAGGAGACGGAAAGACCCAGCTCTTTGCCACCATGCTCATCTCTAGCCCATATATGGTAACGTCACCCCTTGACCAAAGGCTACTATATAGTCAACACAAAAATTAAGGAGAAGCCTGGGTTTAAGTTGCTTGTGTTTCGAGGTGGTTCCTTGGATTACTGATTACACAGGAAGAGGTGCTCTGTCTCCCTCGGGCGATTGGAAGACGCAAGGCCGGGACACACCACGATGGCGGGCAAGGACATGGCCACTGCTGGTCCCAGCACCACTCACGGCTGTGTCGCCAGCAGGAAGGCTCCAGTCTTCAATGGGAAAAGCGGAAGCTTTACCTCCAGGCCACGATGGCAAAACAGGACGCAAGATCAAGAAGGGCCGGTGACAAAAACACATTCATGTATCCAAAGAGATAGGGCAGAGCTCTGAACTAACTTCTCTGCTGGAAGTGGCTAACAATATCCTAGAAAGTAGGGATTTCGGCTTGGTTATTAACACAGTGACTAATATTTAAGATAGTGATGTTCAAAACAGGTGGCCTGATAACACGTCGGAGGCAGAGGGGAGGCACTTGTCAGCAACATATAGGGAAAGGGGATGGGGGAGACAAATCAGGCCAAAGGGCTCACAGGGCCAACTGTGACTTGAACGCTTTCAGTTTTAGATTTAACGTTTCTTAATGCTCCTCCGAGGACCCAGAATAAGAAGTTAAAAGACAGATTCTCCTGGGATCTCTGTACCATTACTATAGGAGAAAGACAGAAAAGAAGTCAGGCGGTGGGAAGAGCAGAATACGATGGGGAGAGAACCCACGGGGCTCCTCTCAGGAGCTTGAAACACTTGGAAGCACAAACAAACACAGCACAGAAAGGTGACCCAAAGCCTCCTGTATCCTGAGGCCTGGATCTTCTGTTTCCACTGAACTATCCGCGTGGAAGGGAACCAGATCGAAACGCAACCGGGTGGAGACACGGAAGATGAGGAGGATCCAACCTGTAAAGAAATCAAAACAAGCCAGACCGATCCCAGTGTAACTCAGGAATGCCCACGTCTGGGACACCCTTTCCTGAGTGTCTCTGAGCAGCGGCGTGGATTAGGAACGCGAATGGCTCACACACAAGACTTCTCATCCAGACCTTCCCAGTGCTCACCTTCACGGCGGCGGACACGGCGGGGACACTGCCGTACTGGACGTGCTTGCGGAGGTGGTTGCAGATGGCTCGGAGCGTCGGATGCACTTCCACACAGAATTTACACTTGTAGCCCACCACCTTCCTCTCCTTGATCTTTGGCACCTCTTCTAAGTGACCAAAAGGCTGGTAAAATACAGTGGTAGCCATCAGTACTCCGAGCCCTCCCTAATGGCCGGCATTTATTCTTGCAGCTTACTAGATTTTATGTTACAGCAGATTAGCAGGTTAAAAACCAAGGGAGATATATGCGAGCATTTTTACATAATGAATTCATCAGAGGCGAGGCGCGCTGCCGACTACGCAAAGTCTCCGGAACCCCAATAGGTGATGACTTGTAAGGAGAGAAGTTCTTGGTGCAGAAGCCTCATCGTCACTGCCACCCAGTTATCTGGCTTTCAAACCCATCGTTCAACTACGCAGGTGAAACGTTGCATGAGCTATGCCATGAGTGAACTTCTTGACCAAAAAAAAAAAGAAAAACAAAAATCTACTCCTGGAGATGTCTGGTTCGTGGAGCCGACACTGCAAACCAAGGCATGGCTGAGAAGCACTAAGGACACGAGAGATGGCCCACAACTGCCTTGGTTAAGAGAGCGAGCGGTTGTTGTGAACTAGGCCTCGGATAATACAGGAAAACCACCCGACCCTCCCTTGGGGAGCCTTGGGAGGGACCACAGGGAGGGGGACCGGGGCCGTGGAGAAGGGTGAGCAGAGAATGGGGGAGATAATCAAGCTCGAAATGTTTAATTGACTTATTGAGCTCTCTGGCAAGCTAAGTCACTAGGAAGCCCGGAGCGGTTTGGCTGGCAGCGAAGAAGTGCATGTGGGCACCAGTGATGAGAGGCCTCCTGGGGGAAGGGAAATCAAAACATATCCTTACCCTCTCTTGTTTGAAATCTGCAAAAGCACCATCTGCATATTTCTGCTTGCTCAAAAGCTGTTTCCTCCTCTCCTGACGTTTGGCACGCTTCTGGAATTCCTCATTGTGAATGTTCAAGTGCGAGGTCAGCTCGGCGGTGCTCTGCAGTCTGCTCTCGCAGTGCTTGCACTGGTAGGCGGAGCCCTGCAGCCGGGGGCCGCCGCCCAGGATGACGAAGTCCCTCTTGAGGTCCCGGCTATGGTGGTCCGTGTAGTGCATGCTCAGCAGCTCGGCCGTGCTGAAGGACAGCTTGAAGCACTTGATGCAGCGGAACGGGAGCCACTCGATGTCCTGCCCTTCGGTTCCCTCCACCTCGGCTTTCTCGAAGCCACCTCTCTCTTCCGAATCTTCCATCAGCATCGGCTTCTCGTGCTCGTCGGCGTAGACCGCGGTGAAGTAGCCTCCTAGCTTGCTGGCGTGCTGCTTCTTGGGAAAGACCCCCGGGTGGCGCTTCATGTAATGGGACACGATGCCCTTCTTGCTGAAGGACTGGAAGGCGCACAGGGAGCACTTCTTCTTCTCCACGGCGCGCCGCAGCTCTTCGCTGAGTGGCGGGGAGTCATCCTTGGGCGGCGACGGGATGATCACCTTGTTGGGCTTGTCACTGATGGTTCTGGAGGCCGCCAGGCAATGGGTGTAGTAGGCGTCGATGTCGTGGCGCTTCTGGTAGTGGGCAGCCAGCCCTTTGCGGATGGGGTTCGTGTAGGCACACAGGGCGCACTTGAAGAGGTTGTTCTTGCCCTCGGGCTGGGCACGCACGTTGTTGTGCTTGATGCGGTAGTGCCGGGCGATGCCCTTCCGCGTGGAGCAGAAGTACTTGCACAGCTGGCACCGGAACACAGTGTGGGACACGAGGTGCGAGGTAGCGAAGTGAGACGTGGACACAGGCTCCTCTCCCACCTCGTCCTCCGTCACCGAGACCTGGGAGGGGCTCACTTCAGTGGTTATCTCGGGCTCAAGGGACATGGGCAGCTTTGGGGGCGACTGGGAAAAGACATCGAATTCCGGCTGGTTGTGGTACTTCTCATAGTGGATTTTGAGTTTTTCCAAAGTGCCATGTGTGTAGGGACACAGTTTGCAGCGATAGGCGCCGTACCCTTGCTTGAAGATCCTGCTCGTCTCCTCTACGTCGTTCTGGGCTATGTCAGTGGACTGCTCCACGTCGTGCACGAAGTCCTCTGCGGTCACCTTGATGGACGGATGTCGCTTCTGGTAGTGGGTCAGGACCCCGTGGATGCGGGTGTTGATATAAGGGCAGTGCCTGCATTTGTAGACAGCACCGGGGTTGATATCGATGTCCTGGGCAAAGTCGGCAGCCTTCACCTTCATGCCTGGGTGCTTCTTCCCATAGTGGGTCAGAAGGCCGTGCAGGTTGTTATATTCAGACTGGCACACTGTACACTGGTATGGGGTGGAGGAGATGGCGGGGTTAGCTGAGGCAAGCTGGATGGTCTTCTCAGGGGACAGCCTGGCATCCTCGGGGCATTCGGCTTCCTGCTCGGCGAGTGGGCCGGGCATACTGTTTTCACAACTCACAGTGCCCACCAGGTCTTCAGAGGAAGACATGGGATTCTCCACGGCATCTTTCTCCTTGATGATATCCAGCAGCACCGACTCATCTCCGTTCATGGCCCAAGGGTGGAATGCTTGGTAGTGATTGGTGATGTCCCAGATGGAGAGGGCTTCGAAAACACAGTCTCTGCATCTGTATGTTTTGGCTTCAGCTGGCATAGTGAGAGAGGGAGGGGACGGGTCTGGCCCCGCCCAGAGCTTGGTGGCCATGTAGGTATAATCCACGTAATGCTCGGGGTGCCTCCTTTGGTAATGCAGGAGCAAACCACTTGGCTCTGTGTGGGAATAGATGCACCACTCGCAGTGGTAGCCAGCTTCTATCAAGCCATCTAGAAATGCCCATCGCATGATGGACGTGACCGTGGCCTTCAGGGCAGGGTGGTCTTTCTTGATATGCTTCCTCAGGGCATAAAAGTAGGGGGAGGTATATGAGCACTGCCTACACTTGAGCGCTCGCAGTTTTGTTTTGTCCCGCTCCACACCCGAGGGGGAGACCAGCATGCAGCTGGCAGGCTTCTTCTGGTTGCGGTCGCAGAGGCTTCGGATGGTGGCTGTGTGCTGCCGGATCACGTCCGCGTTGGCCTTGAAGTCTCGGTGCTTCTTCTGATAATGAATGAGGACCCCTTTGACCGTCCGGTTCCCATAATCACAGTGCTGGCAAAAAAACATCTCATTCTCCATGGGAGGGCCATCTCTCTCGGAGCTGCTCCGGTTGAGCTGTTGCATAGGGGCGGGTGGCCGGGGGGAGCCATGGGGCCCCTCCGGCCCTCTCATCATTGCAGATGTGGGAGGAGCCTGTCTGATATATTTGGCAGTAACCTTTATTTCTGGGTGTCTTTTCTGGTAGTGGACAAGGACTCCCACAACTGACCGATTGCTGTAGGAACAGTGTTTGCAGTAGTAAAGCTCAGTACTGAGGTCTGGTGGCGGGGGTTGTGGGGGGGGTGGGGAACCCATGGTGGACATTTTGGGAGACATTGGAGCACCCACCTCAAATGATAACTGAGAAAGGGCAGAGCCCCTGTCCACAGACACCATTCGCATGGTTTTCTGGATCCTAAAGTAGGAAGCCTTTTCTTCTGGGTGTTTCTTCTGATAATGAACCAACACAGAGTGCATGTTGGGGCTCGCGAAGGAGCAAACGTCACAGTCGTACACGACAACGGTGTTGACCGAGGGGTCCTTCTGATTTTCACATTCTGGAGGAAAGGTCTTGGAAGGAGTGTTTTTGGGGAACGGAGCTGGCATACCGCCACCACGGGCCATGGGAGTGGACGTGGCCATGTTCTTCGGAGCCGAATTCAGGATCTCTCGCAGCGTCTGGGATTCTGTGCCTAGCCCCTCCTGCTGCTCCACCACGTAGCTCGAAAATATCATGGCATTGTTAATCTTCACGGTGGGATGCATTCTTTGGTAATGTGGCATCAGGCTTCGGACGTTCGGGCTTGTGTAGGAACAAAACCGACACCGGTAAATCAGGTCCGAGTGGTCAAAGTTGAGGACATTCATGGCTTCTGGGTGGTGTTCGCCGTAATGCTGCTGCAGGTCTTCAAAGTTGGTGTAATCGATGTAGCATTCCAGGCACCGGTACACTGCACTGTGATCGTTGGGGTCCAAGATGTACCTGAAGCTGAACTTAATATACGGGTGCATGCGCTGGTAGTGGGTGCTGACACTCCGGGCAGATTTGTTGTTAAAGTCACAGTGTTTGCAATAATAAAGCCTTCCCGAGTCACTAAAGTCGGTATTTTCATTATTGTGCTCAGTTGCGTAGATAGGAGTCTGGGTGTTGAGCAGAGTAGTATTGGAAACCTGGTGATCTTTCATGTTGGTGGAGGAGCCATAATAATCCTCTTCATCTTCAGAAAGGGTGAGCTCTATTTCAGCCCCATTGGTGGCATTATAATCATGGGCAACAGTTCTGAAGTTGGGCTCCTTCGGGGGCTCAGGGGCATCTCTAGCCCAGATGTGCTGGGCAGAGAAGGGCGTGGGCACCTCCAGGACGGGCTCCGGCGGCTCTTCCTCCCTGTCCAGCTCCACCTCGATCTCCACTTCATTGTCCTCCTCTTCCTCCTCGTCATCTTCCACGTTGATCACCGCATCTTCTTGCTGTTTTGTTTGGTTTATTTTGCTCTGCAGGTTGCTTGCTATCTCGTCAATCCTGGTCCTCTTCTTCACGGGCGATAAGTCAAGTGGAAAGTCATTAGCGAGCTTCCTAGAGGCCTTGGCGACAAAATTGTTCTTGGAGGACAACCCAAGAATTGAGGTCTGACTTTTCTTCACAGTGTTGCTGGAAGAGGGGTGGCTGTCTGTCTCGCTGTCCAATGGCAGGCTTGAGGTCTGCCCCTCGAATTTTGGCAAGTTGTCGCAGAAAGAGTGTTTGTGCTGCTGATGAACTCGCAGCCCTTTCAGAGTCGTGGTGGAGTAATTACACATGGTGCACTTGTAGGGGTGCAGGGGTGGGGCTTGCGCAGGTGTCGGGGGAGGCGGCAGGGGCAGCTGGGGCTGGGGCGGCACCTGATGGGACGACTGTAGCTGCGGCGGTTGCGGCTGTGATGGAGGTGGTGGCGGCGGCGGCGGCGGCGGCGGGGGCGGCTGTTGCTGCTGCAAGGGATCCAACAGGACCCCCGACTTTCTGCCATTGATGCTTGAGCTCTCATAAGACACGACACCTTCATTCAGTGAGGAGGAAATGCCTTCACTCTGGGAATTCACAGCATCCCAATCTGATGTGGTACCCGTGTGACACTGTTTGTGAGCCCCAAGTTTTAATGAGCTCTTGCAAGTAAACGGACATTCATCACATTTGTAGACGGCTGTCTTTCCAGATAAGTGGATGTTTTCTATGTGACGGGAAATACTACGTCGATGCATGGTGAGGAAAGGACAAAAGGGGCACTGGAACCTATTCATGAATCTTCTAAACGGGATCCCCTTGGTCTCCAATAATTTGTTGCCCTCTGAGCCCATCAGCTGCTCTGCAGACATGCCTACTGTCTGGTGATCCATAGCATTTAAGCCATTTTCACTGTCTATTTCATTTAACTCTTCATCAGAACTAGAGTCATTCAGCATGCTGTTAGTGTCCAGGTCAGCAGAAGAATTGGTCATGTCGGGCATTCCGTAACGGGATCTCTCCGCCAAGTTAACGAGGCCAGAATTGTGAGGTGACTTCGGCTTCATCTGAGGGTAAGACATGGGTGAAAACTTGGAAGTGGAAGAAGAATTGGGTCTCATGATGGAGTTGCCGATGGAGCCCCTGAAGTTGGAGACATTAGTGTTGGGTAACTCCCGGCTGGCAGCATTCATGGACAGATAGGTGGAGTTAGAATTGGGGCTGAGGTCGTTCTTGTTCTGCGCCTCAGGCACATTTGTCCCTTCTTGCTGCTGCCTGAGACTGGACAGGATCTTGACCATGCTGCGGTGCTTCTTCATCATGTGGTCACACCAGCGTTCTCGGCGGGGGGTCTGATAGCTACACCACTCACAGCAAAAGTTGCCTCGAGACTTGGTCAGTGGCTTGACCATGGATTCTAAGATGCTGCGCTCCACAACCTCTGCTGGCAGTTCCTTGCAGGGGTCCTGCAGGGACATGGGTGGGACCACTGGGTCTGGCATTGGAGCAGGGGAAGGGGGGGGAGCAGTGGTCTCCTTCAAATTGTTTTTGTGATACATCTTCTGATGCTTAATTATTCTTGCCCTCCTTGGTGACTTGTATGTGCAAAACTGGCAAGAGAAGACCTTTCCAAATCCCTCATGCATCATGATATTATAATTTAAGGATCCTGGAACAGGGGGTCCGGCTGAACTCCCTTCAGCTTGAGCTCCGTGGACCTTCCTAGTGTGTTCAATGAGGAGGTTTTTTGACCTGAAGTAGCGTACACAGAACTTGCATTGAAAAAACTTGTTTGTTGGTTTGGGATTAGGGGCAATATGCTGACTGTAATATCCTGGACTATGGCCATAGTAACTTCCAGTCCCCAATGCGGCTGCATTTTGACCTAAAGAGAAAGCATAAGGTAAGTGGGAAGAGAAAAGCAAAGCAAAAGCAAATCAAGAAACTCAATCATGCAAATCCAGTTTGCTTTTCAATTATTCTTCATTAATAAACATCACATTCAAAAGGCCTAACATCTCAAGATGAGGCCCTGAAGAGTAGTAACAAAGTGTTAATGAACATACACATGTTGCCGCTCATGGATGGAAGATAGTGCTCGGCTTCAGGTGCAAGACTCCCCTCATCGCTATCTATGCACCACAGAGCTGTGCAAGTTTCACAAACTGTGATATTCATTCTAGAACTTTCCAAGATACTACCTTATGCTCCAAATTGAAAGGAAGAGAAGAGACATAAGGAAGCTGAAAGGACTATTGCCTGGGCTACTCAACAAGAGAAACATGATGCCCAAATCACAAACATGGCTCACAAAGAGGGATTCCAGGGGTTAGGACCCTGTACTTTCCCTGCCATGGCCCAGGTTCAGTCTCCAGTCAGGGAATCAAGATCCCTCAAGTTGCATGGTGCAGCCAAATAAAAAAGAAAAATGGCTCACAAGGAGCAAGAAACTCTGTAGGAGCTGTGCATGTCAAGAACCATGGCTACAGCTGCCTCAGTAGGGTACACAGCCTTTGCCTGTACAGGTTGCTCTAAGGAACCTGAAGACAGTCCCCTCCAGGGGACATTCCTGACTGGCATGCCAACCCCAATCCAAGCTCCAGACAGGGTATGTGCTGGGACTTTAGAAAGCCCCAGGACATAGTGGCCAGGGTTCACATTGGCCAAGTCATAATATCCATCCGTACCAAGTTGTAGAACAAACAGTATGTGATTGAGGCCCTCCACAAGGCCAAGTTCAAGTTCCCGGGCCACTAGAAGAGCCACTCCTCCAGGAAGTGGGGATTTACTAAGTTTCCTGCAGACAAATCTGGAAATATGGTGCAGAAAAGTGGCTCATCCCAGATGGCTGTGTGGTCAAATACACCCCTTATCGTGGCCCTCTGGACAAATGGTAGGCTCTGCACTCATGACAGTCTTGGTGCTGTCTCCTTCTTACTCATGCCCACCAGTAAATCCTACTTTCCTGTCAAAAAATTTTAAAAAAAGAACCACAGCTATAGGCTCAAAATAGATGAGGGTAGTGAAATACACCAGACGCGTCGATCCTAGGACAGATTTACCTGTTAAGTCCTCTGCAATCGCAAATTCATCCTTTATAGATGAAAACTCCACCTCTGTCTGGTTACTGGCATTCATGGACCCAGATCGTGACTCATTCGCATTGTCTTCAGCAACGTCCGTTGGCTGCAGAAATGCCGTGTGGACATCCTGGATGTGCGCCTTGAGATCTTCATAAGACGGGGCTCTGAAGTCACAGCCATCGCACTGAAGCACCTCCATCATCTGGGTCTACTCTCTCACATTAGGAACCTGGGGCAGAAGGCAGAACAAAACGTCTTCAGGCCTGCACTCATTGCATACCCCCAAGCTGGTGGGGCTACGGGTCCACTAACGGAAGAATTCCAGTATCAGCCAGTTTCTCTCACTGGACTTTGCCAGATGGAACAGTGGTCAAAGAAAGGAAATCGGACATAATAGGAATGGTGTCCTTGACATCATAACTTCAAAGAAAGGAGGAAAAAAAAAAGATAAACTTTTTCTAGCTTGATATATCTTCAAATGCCATTTGTCAAGAAAACCGTTAATACTGCAAAAGTTTTCGTAGTTTTTGAATGTCTTGACTGATTTCAGATTTCTTGGTAAGTTAATACTGACTTTGATTCTGGCTGAGACCTATTTTCTTTTTGAACCGGAATCTTCTCAGAAGTAAAGAGACTGCCCATATAGAAGAAAGAGTGAACTTCAATCTTCATTAGCTGTTTTAATACAAGAACATCAATGTTTTATCACCAAATGTGAAACAGTGTGGAGCCTCAGAGTAGCAGTGGAAAAAGCTTTTACTGTACTTTTCATTCTTCTACTGTCTTAACTGATATTAAGATACACCTCCTCCTTCCTTCCCTTTCTAACACAGTGTATTTTTTTTTTTTTCATGAGCTAAATGGTTATTTGCTTTTTACTACCTACCAATTATAACCTAACAGCTTCTCCAATCTAATTAGGTCATAAAATATTTCTCATGAGATTCTCAAACAACCAACTCTAGATGACAATCCAGTTTCTAGTTTCAAGTTGCACCTTGGTACCTTGATTCACACTAAGGCAACAGAAACACATGTGGTTTGGAAGAAGGGCTTCTAAGGCAGGACCTTCTCTTTTTCCACTTTTCCCCTTTACGAATGTGAAGTGCGTACTTGGGCATAAAAAGCTGGGAAGCTGATTTCGAATAAGGCAAAACTTGCCCTGGCCACCTCTGCCCTGCTATTTACTGTGTGACTGAAAGATACACATAGCTTGCCATAAACTCAATGGAGAGACTCATCATTAAGAAGTTAAAAATGTATTAGAAGGCATGCCCTTCCTATCTTCATGTATATCCTGAATCGAGATACCCAGTTATTATCCTAATGACGGAGTTACTTCACTGAGCTCATGGCAGACTCTACGAAGCCACCGTAATCTAGAACCAGATGTCCAAGCACAAAAGCCACAGCCAAACCTTTCACTACATTGATCGTATTTAGCACCTTCCTATACTTTTATTGTAAAAGATCAATTATTTCTGCAAGGGGAATAAAGTCGAGGAATCTGTCAATGTAGTGAAAGGAGCTATGACAGGAGGATTTTCTCTGAAAGAATGCTCCTGCTGATAGCCTGTGAAAATAACTCCTGGCAAGTCCAGCTCTGGACAGCCTGCGCTCGTAGGGCGAGAGGCACTTATTTACCTTCTCTCCTTTCACCCAGCAGTTTCTCCTTTTTCAATAAACCCTGAACTGTGCACCAGACTTCTTTTCAGCTAACTCAGCCTCCATGTTCCGGGCCACACCAGCTTTTTTCTGTCTCAGCACCAACCCAAATTGTGTGGAAGAGGTTGCTATCAGCTCTGGATCAAATTACAGCCGACACGGACGCCCCACCCCACTTCTCCTTTTCGCACAGCCCATTAGACCTGAAAACAAATTTTTCCATAGTGCAGACGACTCCTGCATTTAGAACACTTCACAGCAAAAAGGCGGATCATCCAGGGTGCGCTCCCCATCCCCCCAGCTTAGTCCTTTCATCTCAGCCAAACAAGCCACAGCTCTGCTGAATGTGTTTATCACACTTTCAAGAGATAGGAGCTCCTGCGTCACTGAAGCTCTAAGTCTCACTAAGCTGCCCTAGTCCTCTGAGCTTTAGGAGCGGCCATTTTAGCTCAGAGCTTCCCCTCCGAGCACAACATGGCTTCTCTGGGATGGATGCTGCCAGGCTGACAGGCAGAGGAAACAGGAGAGGAGCAGTCTGGGCCCCTCCTCTGCCCTCCTCCTCTCAACAAAGAAGGAACTGTTTTCACTCCTTCCCGAAAAAGCAGCACCTTTCTCCTCCTCACATGTCATTCACCAAGGATCTCCCGAAGGTTCTTTTATCCCATGATTGATGGGCTGGTACGTTCATCCCAGCACAGCCCTGGTTACTGCAGGACGTTCCTGGACATGACCCTGTTCTCCAGCAGCCTTTGGGGGTGTGCTGGAGGGGGGGGGAACCTCCAGAATGCCTTGGCTTCTTGGGAGTCGTCCTTCCACACACAGAAGACATACCATCCGACTCTGCTTGCCGGATTCCAAAGTCTAATGACCTTTGTTAATCACCAGCCAGTCTGTCTGCATCAGCAGACCCTGCCAACAGGCACACCCTTCAACACAAAGGCTGTAGCTATTCCTTTTAAAAGAGGTTCTCTGAAAGCTCCATTGTGTAGCCGAGAGGAAAACAAAATCTCTTCCCTTCAAAACTTCAAGCCTTTAGAAATAATGTAACAGAAGGCTTTCTGCTGTCTGTCTTTTGGAAAGTTTGAGCCTCCTTCTCACTACATCCACCCAAAAAATGACAGTTCTGCCCAAGGAAAGCAGGACACCTTTGGCATTAAGTCATCCACCCCGAGATGAAATTCATCTCTCCACACGGGTCTCTAATATCTTGGTGTCTTCCAAAGCTGTTATCAAGGATTCAGACTTCACTGGATGCAAACACAAATCAACAGCCTTCTTGTTCTGCTACAAAGGAGATTAAAGGGTTAGGAGATCAGAAAAAAAAAAGGCCCTGATTTGGAAAAAGAAGAGATGATGAAAGTGATTTCCTAATGGGTTCTAGCTTTAATGTTGTTGCAGACTCTACCTCAAAAATAGCGCAGAGCCTTAGAAGAGGTTAATCTCCAGGCTGCCGAGAGAACCAGCGTCAGGTACAGCTGAACGGCCTTCAATCTGATGTCCTGAAATGAGGATGTAGCCTCCTCTGAAAGGCATTTTGTCTTTGTGCACACATTGCTCCTGGAGACACTGACAGAAGAAGAAAACAGAAATTGCCAGCATGGCCTCAACAATCAAAGACACAGAGACTTGATGTGTTTATGAGACTGAGGATGGACACATGGGCAAGAAGCGAGAGGAGGAGGAGATGGAAAAGGGGAGGAGAGAGACAAAGAAAGCCGGACCTGAGGATGACCCATTCATCAACCCAAGGATGTTTTTGCAGCAGATGGTAATCCTCTGAGAAACCAACAACAAAGATGGGAACAAAGATGAGAAATACACCCTTGCATATTTGACTGTTTCATCAACCGAGAAAGAACAGCAACCCTAAAAGGCTAAACCAGACACTGATAGCTACCAAATGATGGTTTAAAGTTAACAGCCTTGATCTCCTATCTACTTACTTTATTTAAAAATACAGCTGTGATAATGAGATTATTAGCAATATTTTTTTTTCCCACTGACCAAATCAGCAAAATCAAAAGCAGAAGAGAAAGCTTCTGAACTAACTAGAAAGAAATGCTATTTCAAAAGGTCATGAGATGAATCTACAAATCAAACAAGCACCCCCCACCCACATCTCCTACTCTCAGTGCAGTATCTCCAGACCATTCAAGGTCAAACAGGCATCGGAAGACTAGACTCCCAACACCATCCATGACGATGTCTTGGCAGGCAGATGAATATGGGTTTGTTCCCAAATAAGCTAACACCTAATGTGATTAGTCCTCCTAATGTGAAACCTCTCAATTCAGTCAGTCAGTTCAGTCGCTCAGTCGTGTCCAACTCTTTGCGACCCATGAATTGCAGCACACCAGGCCTCCCTGTCCATCACCAACTCCTGGACTTCACTCAAACTCACGTCCATTGAGTCGGTGATGCCATCCAGCCATCTCATCCTCTATCGTCCCCTTCTCCTCCTGCCTGCAATCCCTCCCAGCATCAGAGTCTTTTCCAATGAGTCTACTCTTTGCATGAGGTGGCCAAAGTACTGGAGTTTCAGCTTTAGCATCATTCCTTCCAAAGAAATCCCAGGGCTGATCTCCTTTAGAATAGACTGGTTGGATCTCCTTGCACTCCAAGGGACTCTCAAGAGTCTTCTCCAACACCACAGTTCAAAAGCATCTATTCTTCAGAGCTCAGCTTTCTTTGCAGTCCAACTCTCATATCCATACATGACCACTGGAAAAACCATAGCCTTGACTAGATGGGCCTTTGTTGGCAAAGTAATGTCTCTGCTTTTCAATATGCTATCTAGGTTGGTCATAACTTTCCTTGCAAGGAGTAAGTGTCTTTTAATTTCATGGCTGCAGTCACCATCTGCAGTGATTTTGGAGCCCCCCAAAATAAAGTCTGACACTATTTCCACTGTTTCCCCATCTATTTCCCATGAAGTGATGGGACCAGATGCCATGATCTTAGTTTTCTGAATATTGAGCTTTAAGCCAACTTTTTCACTCTCCTCTTTCACTTTCATCAAGAGGCTCTTTAGTTCCTCTTCACTTTCTACCATAAGGGTGGTGTCATCTGCATAGCTGAGGTTATTGATATTTCTCCCAGCAATCTTGATTCCAGCTTGTGCTTCTTCCAGTCCAGTGTTTCTCATGATGTACTCTGCATATAAGTTAAATAAGCAGGGTGACAATATACAGCCTTGACGTACTCCTTTTCCTATTTGGAACCAGTCTATTGTTCCACGTCCAGTTCTAACTGTTGCTTCCTGACCTGCATATAGGTTTCTCAAGAGGCAGGTCAGATGGTCTGGTATTCCCATCTCTTTCAGAATTTTCCACAGTTTATTGTGATCCACACAGTCAAAGGCTTTGGCATAGTCAATAAAGCAGAAATAGATGTTTTTTCTGGAACTCTCTTGCTTTTTCCATGATCCAGCAGATGTTCACAATTTGATCTCTGGTTCCTTTGCCTTTTCTAAAACCAGCTTGAACATCTGGAAGTTCACAATTCACGTATTGCTGAAGCCTGGCTTGGAGAATTTTGAGCATTACTTTACTAGCGTGTTAGATGAGTGCAATTGTGCGGTAGTTTGAGCATTCTTTGGTATTGCCTTTCTTTGGGATTGGAATGAAAACTGACCTTTTCCAGTCCTGTGGCCATTGCTGAGTTTTCCAAATTTGCTGGCATACTGAGTGCAGCACTTTCACAGCATCATCTTTCAGGATTTGAAATAGCTCCACTGGAATTCCATCACCTCCACTAGCTTTGTTCGTAGTGATACTTTCTAAGGCCCTCTTGACTTCACATTCCAGGATGTCTGGCTCTATGTGAGTGATCACACCATCGTGATTATCTGGGTCGTGAAGGTCTTTTTTTGTACAGTTCTTCTGTGTATTCTTGCTACCTCTTCTTAATATCTTCTGCTTCTTTTACGTCCATCCATACCATTTCTGTCCTTTGTCGAGCCCATCTTTGCATAAAATGTTCCCTTGGTATCTCTAATTTTCTTGAAGAGATCTCTAGTCTTTCCCATTCTGTTGTTTTCCTCTACTTCTTTGCACTGATCGCTAAAGAAGGCTTTCTCATCTCTTCTTGCTATTCTTTGGAACTCTGCATTCAGATGCTTATATCTTTCCTTTTCTCCTTCGCTTTTCGCTTCTCTTCTTTTCACAGCTATTTGTAAGGCCTCCCCAGAAAGCCATTTTGCTTTTTTGCATTTCTTTTCCATGGGGATGGTCTTGATCCCTGTCTCCTGTACAATGTCCCAAACCTCTGTCCATAGTTCATCAGGCACTCTACCTATCAGATCTAGTCCCTTAAATCTAGTTCTCACTTCCACTGTATAATCATAAGGGATTTGATTTAGGTCATACCTGAATGGTCTAGGCTCTAGACTATTCCAATTTTCCATGACTCTGCATTACTACTGATTACCATTGGTTGGTTTGTTCACTTTACATTTATAGGCTGGGTGTTTCACGAGGTGGGATTTTGATGGAAAACTCAAAACCCAACTTTCATGTTGGATAAACTCTTGAAGACATTTTTAAGGAAAATCCAGAGATCTTGTGAAAGGTTGGGAATACACACTTGAGAATAGGGAAATGGAAAGAATGGCCAGTGGCTGTTCTTTCTCAATCTTAACAACAGCAATTGCCAATTTATTTACAAAACAAATTGACTCAAAGACATAGTAAATAAACTTATGGTTACCAAAAGGGAAAGGGGAGTGGGGGGAAGGATAAATTAGGAGTTTGAGATTAGCAAATTACTATATATGAAATAACAAAGTCCTACTGTACAGCACAAGGAAATATGTCCAATATCTTATAATAAACTCTAACGGAAAAGAATTTGAAAAGGAATATATTTTATATATATATATAATATATATATGTATAACTGAATTGCTTTCTGTATGTCAGAAAGTAACACAACATTGTAAATCAACTATACTTCAATTTTTTTAAATCACCGATTTTAATTTCTACCATCTGCCCACCATGTTCTGTGTTTACAATCCCCAGGAGCTGATTATGCCTCTGTTTTCCTCCTGTGAAAGTGAAAGGTTACATTCCAGGGGTTCATCCTGGGTCCTCCCCACTCACTGCCAGACCCAACAGGAGAAGGGAGGCACCCTGGGTTGCTGGAGGGTGCTTCCACAATCCTGCCCCCACCAACCTGCACCCAGGTCAGGCTGGGGAGCACTGTTCTCCAAGCTTGCATGCAGCATGAGTATTTTTAGTCAAAATCCCCACTGTCTCCAGGAAGTGTCCACGTGAAAACGTGCAGGCCTTGTCTGGACCTACACTGTTCCCGGACTGAAGGACTGCAGACCAGAAATAAAGCCGTGAAGCGCTGCAGCCCCAGGGATTCAGGAGCAACTAATTATATGCTTCAAAGCCTCTGAGAAATAGAACCAGAAACACCGTAAGATGCCTTTCCTCTGTCCACTCCAGAAACCCAGTTTCATTTATAAGACGCTGAACTTCCCAGTTCTCCTGAATCATAACTCTAAGAAAAGGCTTTAGTGAGCACCTGTTGTCTGTGCTTTTACTTTCTCCTTTCCTATGAATGGAAAAACCAATTACCCAAGGTCAGGTCGTGGAAGGCATAAACTTTGGAACTGTTCAGCTGGAAGACAGAAAAATCAGAAACTTCAAAGATCATTCCACAATGCAAATGTATTTGAGATCAGAAACTGTTGCTATGAGGAGGTTAAAGAGCTGAGGGATGTTTTGGGAGGTTAACACCTTTCATTTCAAGCCCCAAGAACATGGTTTGGGAAGAAAGCAGAATTTTCATGCTTAGGCTGAAAAATGAGGGGGAAAAAAATCACTAATCCACTTGTATGTGTGGGTTGCTACTTTCAGCAACAAGGTGTGTTGTGTATCACTACTTATCATTTACCCTTGTAATAGTCCAAGTGGTAGTGCTAATAATTTAAAAATCATTTAAAGCATCTTTCCAACCAGGAGTGTTCCAAGAAATGGAGGTAAAACCTTCTTTCAGGAACAGTTGTTATGGAACCATACTTACAAATGCAAATACAGAATATGTGTGTGTATACACACACACACACACCCCAGAGCCCATGCATGCCCATATACACACACATATATCATAGGGTGCTTGTTCTCTACACATACATATATACATATGTGTATGTAGATATAAAATAACTTTCTTGATTTAATTTGAACTCAGACATGGGCATGTGCCCTCCAAATTTAACAGGCGTTCTGTTACAACACTTCCGAATAATTACCAATGACATACATATTCTTCCTATGGTATAGTGATTTAACAAAATAATAAGCCAGCAAAATAAACCAACAAAGAACTTTCAACAAGCTACCTCCATCAATCCCACATTTGCTACAACTATAGATTCTGGCTCACCATGTGGTGTCTTCAGATGTCCTATCCAGTGTTTATACTGCTTGCTACATGATCTAAGCAGTTCTGTGTACTCTTGGCAATTCACCACACTAATGAAAGGTTTAACATATCAGGAAGGATAAATAATTAAGGAATTCAGAAGGGAGACACAGCTGTTCCTCAAAACCAAATTTTCAGAAGAGAAAGGATTAATTTGCAATCACATATGTAACCCTCAAGATGAGACAGAATTTAAATAGCAGCAGAGAAATACTAGGTGACCCTGAATGCTGCCAATGCCCATGGATGGCCTCTGTTTCATGTGGTTGGCCTGGTGCATCTCCAGGACAAAGTCTGAAACAGACAGTCCGCAGGTTAATAACCCCAGCCCCCTCCCCACCAAGGATGCTAGTCTTCAGGTTCTCTCTTATTTTAGCTTTGTTCTCCTGAATCAAGTTTTCAAGTTTTACAGAGCATGTTGAAGTAGTATTTCATAACAGGTACCTTGGGGATCATTATTCAAATGAGATGATTTAATCCAAGTGACCCCCCCTCCAAAGTATCAGATATGTAAACAAGAAGCCATTCTGAGTGATCTGTTATGAAAGCAGGTAGTGAGTGTCTAATACAGAAAGAGATAGTACATACCTTCTGGAGAATTCATGCATTCCTTTGCAATGATATAAGGCTAATTGAGGCCAACAGGCCAATAGGCAGCCTGCCAGCTCTCCTGTCCTTAGAAAAGGAAGCGTGTGATTTGAACAAGGAGATAAAAGAGGAGAGAAGGGACTAGAAAAGAAAGGGAGGAAGCAGGGTGGTATCTCAGGAGCTTTAGACTTCATTGTCTGGGAAGGGGAACCTGCAGTTCGCCAGATAAATCCTGTTCTGAGAAGCGTCTCAACAATATTCTCCTTGAGAAACAAAACAAATGAAGACGCCTCCACATGCTAAAATTCTCAAAAGGCAACCATGACAAATGAGATCCCGGCTCATTTTGTTCTTCCAAATGACAGAAAACTATTCTCTGGATTGAATGAATTCTCTGAAATGTCATGAGTCCATCTGGAAGTTCCTTGGAAACTCTGAAGACATTCTTGTCTGAGACCAAGAAAGACCCGATTTCTTGCCTCTAAAGCCAAACCTCGCCCCAGTGGCGGAGACAGAGAATCACGGTGTTCCTTCATAGACTCTTCAGAATGCTGGCTGCATTTCCACAGGCACTTTGCACACTACAAGAACTCTCATTATAAAAATTGTAAAATTAAAGGGAAGTTGCAGATATGCTGCTGGGTCTTCATTACAGAACTGATTAAGACGCAGAGTAAGCACAAGCTGCATTCAAAGACATCTTCCACATCATGAAAGACCAAACCACGCTCTGAGCAGCTCCTCTGTGGGTTTGAAGGTCTCTGTGACCACAGGCCTTGAGCATGTCTTCAGGGCCAGATCTGTGCCTGGCCCAGGAAGTCTGGCCAACTCCACAAAGTCTAAATTCTACAGTTTCAGTGAGTGAAATGGAGAAGGAAATGGCAACCCATTCCAATATTCTTGCTGGGAAAATTCCATGGACAGAGGAGCCTGGCAGGTTACAGTCCATGGGGTCACAAAGAGTCAGACACGACTGAGATGAATACACACACAGAGTGAATGAATCCAGAAACCGTTTGAACAACTTACCTTGCTCCCTATTACTTTTGGTGAAAAACAAAACAAAATGAAAGGATCTATGGCTTTTGAAAGTATATGGAAGTATAAGAACCTTTTGTATTTGAGGGAAAGCCCACAAAAATCCCAGTTTAATCCCTGCAAGACTTATTCATGGCTTTGTGCTCATGGTTCGCTCAGAAAATTCAGACAAGTCACTTCTTTAAATGAGAATTGCCCCAAGAATGCCTCTATCTGTGGTACACAAAGCCCTGACTCACGCAATGCAATGACCTTTCCAGTCTTTCTTATATTTGACAAAATATAATCACACCCTAGTTCCTGATCTAACTACCTGTCAGGATGAAAGCCCTAAGCAGATTGCTTTCTAGAAAGGTAAACAGTGGCTGGGCTTGTGTGAATCATGAATTGTGAACACTCTGAAGTCCTCCTGTTCATGAAGATTGTGATTTCTTTCTTTCTCCCCTTGGTTTCCACCTCAATCAGAAATCATTAGAAGGTTGTCTTTCCTCTTATTAAACTAACCAACTAGCCCATTCAGATCCACTGGTTCTCCCACCCTTATTCCAGGAAAATAGGAAAAACAAACTATGTGTTTATGTATGGATTTGGCAGATACCCAAGAATTAGGAATATATATATTTTTAATGATAGCTAAGGAATTTAAATAGATGGGGAAACAATGGAAACAGTGAGACATTTTATGTTTTTGGGTTTGAAAATCACTGCAGATGGTGACTGCAGCCATGAATTTAAAAGACGCTTGCTCCTTGGAAGGAAAGCTATGATCAACCTAGACAGCATGTTAAAAAGCAGAGATATTACTTTACCAACAAAGATCTGTCTAGTCAAGGCTATGGTTTTTCCAGTGGTCATGTATGGATGTGAGAGTTGGACTATAAAGAAAGCTGAGCACCAAAGAATTGATGCTTTTGAACTGTGGTGTTGGAGAAGACTCTTGAGACTCCCTTGGACTGCAAGGAGATCCACCAGTCCATTCTAAAGATCAGTTCTGAGTGTTCATTGGAAGGACTGATGTTGAAGCTGAAACTCCAATTCTTTGGCCACCTGATGCAAAGAAGTGACTCACTGGAAAAGACCCTGATGCTGGGAAAGATTGAAGGTGGGAGGAGAAGGGGATGACAGAGGATGAGATGGTTGGATGGCATCACCAACTCAATGGACATGAGTTTAAGTAAGCTCCAGGAGTTGGTGATGGACAGAGAAGGCTGGCATGCTGCAGTCCACGGGGTTGCAAAGAGTCGGACACGACTAAGCGACTGAACTGAACTGAACTGAAGGAATTTCTTTTCTCTTGTAATCTTCAATCTACTCTCACCAAGTAAGTTTACTTGCTGCACCTCAAGAACTTCTAAGCAGAAAGTTAAGACATTTGTCTGCCAACACAACAGAATTTTCTTTTTTATCACCATGTGAAAACACTACAGTGGCCCAGGCACTTGACCAAGCCCCACATTCCATAAATCCTTAATGATAAATCTCACTTTGCAACAAACTTTTCAGCTTATTCACTATCGAGCCGCTCAAAAAAAAAAAAAAAAAAAAGACAAGGATACAGAAATGCCTCTCCAACAAGTAAAAGAATTCGTTCTCAGCAGGTGTGACAACCTCTCCTCCCACCTTCACCTTGAACAAGTCTTTGGAAGCGTTTACTTGGACTATTCGCTAAATGAAGAGATTAGACTATGATAGTCAACCTTTTTGTACAATGGGAGGGTTTTATAAAATTTTCTTCTCACAGTTTGAAAGATTTTTTTCTGACTTAATTCATCCTTCGCTTTTTATTATACTCAGAGACAAATAAATGCCCTGTTTTATATGGCTGACTCCTCCTCATGCAGTTCTGGGCTCAAAGTTCTAGGAGCTTCCTCACAAGTCCATCGAACTAGCCCGCTTTCCCTACTCCCATGAAACCGAGTCCCCATCCACCACTCTGACCGTACTCACATCCTCTCTACCATGGTATGCTGCCTTGTAAGTTGCTTCACTGCGGCTATGACACCCGTGGGGTCTCCCTCTGCAAGAACAGAGGCCTGAGAGCAGGCCTGTCTATTTACATGGGTATTTTCAGCACTGGAGACAATTCACACCACGGGTACTCAGCAAATGCGTTGAATGAATGAACAAATGAATGAATGAAGCAGACCTTAGGAATGACTGGATTCCAATCGAACATAAAAAGATTGGCCATGAGAGTTAGAGTCTTCTTCTGTCCTACGCTGTCATAGAGCAGTGGTCGCAAGAAGGGGCAATCTTGCCCCCACAGACTGCAGCCCAGGAATATTTCGAGACATTTTCAGTTCTCACAACTGGCTGAGGAGGTGGTGTTACTGGCATCTAATGGGGAGAGGTCAGGGATGTTGCTAAACATCCTACAATGCACAGGACAAACCCCGTAAGAAAGAATGATCTGGTTCAAAATGACAAAAATGGGGAGGCTGGAAACCCTGTCACGAGTGGTCTTGAGGTATTTTCAGTTTCTGAATATAAGCCACCTGCCTTCATAAGCCTTTCATGTGGTCCTGGCCGGGGAAACTCTGGACTAGATGTTCAGCAAGCTCAAATATTCTATGATTCTATGATTCATAATGACTTCAGCAGCCTTCCTGTCCTATGATTTTATTTTTCTGATTTGGGCATTTTACTATAAATGTTTCAAGAAAAATCCAACATTAAGGCATGCTACTGGTCCATCTTTCTTTAGTGATAAGCCCCTTGCACTGATGATGACCCTATGGGTTTTGTGGATAAGGGCTTAACATCATTAAAAATTGTCAAGTCCTGAAGTTAGCACACGGCGTCCAACTAAAATTTCTATGAAAAATATCATGCACACTTTCTCTTCTCCAACATAAAAAAATATCTTCTCTCAAAGTGATGGGGCCCCAGGCTAATCAAAATCACTCTTCAAAGGATAAGTACTATGTTCCTTCTGGTTCTTATATCCTCAGGGTCCAGCATAGATCTGGCCCTCCCTGACATGACCTGTGGGATGAAAGAGTGTACGCATGCCTGCATTCCAGGAGGAAATTAAACCAGTGGTACCAACACAAACTAAACATTTAGGAAGCTAAGCAATTCCAGAGAGCTTCCATGACCAGAAAAGCAAAATAAAACTTAGCACCATATGATCCTGCCCCCAGTCAGCTAATAAAGTTCATGAAGCCACATCACAGTGCTTGGCTGACGACTGAGATAGGAAGACTTCTAAGTTCCCACTTGTTCATCATATGTGAAGAGGCCATCTTACTTTCCTCACTATCTGAGGGACTTCCCTGGTGGTCCAGTGGGTAAGAATCCACCTGCCAGTGCAGGGGACTGGACTATCCCTGGTTTGGAAAGATTCCACACGCCTTAGGGCAGCTAAGCCCATGTGCCGCTACTACTGAGCTTGCGCTCTAGAGTCCGTGCTCAGCAACAAGAGAGGCCACTGCAACGAGAAGCCTGCAGACCACAACCAGAGCGTAGCCCCCGCTCACCACAACTAGAGAAAGGCCACATGCAGCAACGAAGACCCCGTGCAGCCAAATAAGGAAACAAAAAGGATCAAATGGGAGAAGGTACTCTGGTGACACCATTCCACCACGTATTTCTAACACTGCTCAGCTCCCCTGAACTGATGTGACACCTGGAATCATCACCTGGGTCTTCACTGGACTGTCTGGTTGCCTGCTGCTGCTGCTGTTAAGTCGCTTCAGTCGTGTCCCACTCTGTGCGACCCCATGGACTGCAGCCTACCAGGCTCCCCCATCCATGGAATTTTCCAGGCAAGAGTACTGGAGTGGGTTGCCATTTCCTTCTCCAGTCTGGTTGCCTACACTCCACCAAAAAACCTTTCAATTCTTGTTTGCAAAGATTCTGGAAACCCAGAGGAACCATTCTCCCCTGTAGCTCAAAACTGTATAAACCTTTTCAGTAGAGGGAACTATCATGTTGGTCAAAACAATCATTCAGGATTTTTCTGTAAGGTGGTACAGAAAAATCTAAATGAACTTTTTGGCCAATGCAATATAACAACATTAGACAAAAGCAGAGTTTCTCAAGCTCTTCCCTGGTGGCTCAGAGGGTAAAGAATCTGCCTGCAATGCAGGAGACCCAGGTTTGATCCCTGGTTCAGGAAGATCCCCTGGGAGGAAGGAAATGGCAACCCACTCCAGTATTCTTGCCTGGATAATTTCATGAACAGAGGAGCCTGGCGGGCGATAGTCCATGGGGTCCCAAAGAGTTGGACATGACTGAGTGGACTAACACTTTAGAGTTTTCTCTCCTTGGCTTCTCTAAAAATATTGCAACAATAAATTATGAGAGGAGATCTCAAAGACCATTTAGTCCAACATGGCCCAATATTTTCATTTTTTAGCTTGTGAAACTGAAGGTCTCAGGAAAATTAGTCTGCCCAAGGTTTCTGGAACATATTCTCTGGAGCAGGAGGAAAAAAAATCTGTTGAATTCCATAATTTGGGAAAGGAAATCAGCAGTGAAAATGCTCTATAAATGTTATTCAGTTCATTAATAGCTATTCACACTTGAAGTCCATACTCCATATATTCTCACTAACAGGAGTGTTTCTTCACTGAGGAGGCAGATTCCAGCATAACCCCCAGTGTCTCCTCCACTCTGAATTCTATACTCAGGAGCTTAACTGAAAAGGTGCAAAATCCATCGTCTGCAGTTTGACTGTTCAAAGATCTTCTTAGGCATGCAAACAGTGTGCCCCTGCTTTGGAAACACATTTGGAAGCCTGAAAGTTGCTGACAAAGGTATACACAGAAGGACGAGAGCTATAACACTGAATTATCTTCCCTCAGAATCCAACCTCGTAGAATCAGAACAAGGTTATGTAGTAGCTTTATGCCCGCCAAATCTACCCCATGAGAAACATCGTCTTGTTTCTTATGGAAAATGTGCTCTGCCAACAAAGTCACTGAAGAGGCTGGCTGAATGAGTCTTAGGGGTATCTGGAAATATCAGGGTCAGTTCATTTAAACAAAGGGGAAGAGCAGTCAGTCCTCCAAACGACTGGCAGGAAAGCTTTCTCCTTGTGGCACAGCTAGTAAGTGGCTCAGACCGATAATTCCAGACTATTGGTGAAGCCATCACTCCAAATTATGTTATCATGTCCTAGAACCAACCACAACTTAGAATATTTCACCATGTTTACTAATACCATATATATTAAGTATATAGATTTATCTATATTCCTAATAGATCTCTCTATCCATTTGTTGGATATGAAAACCTAAATGTGGACTTCCCTGTTGGCTCAGTGGTAAAGAATTTGCCTGCCAATGCAGGAGACACAGATTCGATCTCTGATCCAGTAAGATCCCACATGCCACGGAGCAACTAAGCCCAGGAGCCACAACCACTGAGCCCAGGCGTTACATCTACAGAAGCCCAGGCTCTCTAGAGCCCATGTTCCACACGAGAAGCCGCTGCAATGAGAGGTCTGCGTACCGAAACTAGAGTGGCCCCCATTCGCAGCAAACAGAGAAAGCCCATGTGCAGCAACAAAGACTCAGAACAGCCAAAAATAAATTTAAAAATTTTTTAAAAGCTAAATGTATCCAAAAGGCCAGAAATCATCTTTAACTTTTCAAATATTCCCTGTAAAATCTCTTAGGAAAGGGTCCCTTATCATAATGAAAAGAATGACTTGGAAATCAGGAAGATGCTGAGATCTCCATGTTTGTCCGTGTTTTTCTTCCCATAGAATACTTGCATGGACATTTTGAAGATCCACGTAATTTTCATCCTTTAAGTAAATGATTCTCAAAGAGAGGTCCCTAGACCAGCAATATCATCATCCGCCAAGAATTCATTAAGAATGGAATTTCTCATGTTCCACTCCAGACTCAGTGAATCAGAAACTCTGGGGTAGGGCCCACAATCCATATTTTTAACAAGCCCTCAGGGTGATTTTGATGCTCACTCCAGTTTTAAGATAAAGCTCAACTTTTCCTTCCAGTCCCTGAGACCACCAGCTAAAATGCTGAGTTTCCTTCTCTTTGCACTGGGAATCCTACTTACAAGGGCTGTTGATTGAGTGAATATGATAATAGCTATGCAGTCTTTAAAGAGCCTAGGAGAGGACTCATGTTTGCAAATATTTCACTTCTTATTTAGCAATTACTGGGAAAATACTAAGTTGTAGAATCGAGCATCAGAAGTTAGTAAGAGCACACCCGTAAAAAACAAAGTTAATATCTGTGAAAGAATGAACACTGTGGCCAAGACAATGCTGATACTGATATTCATCTCACTGAATAATTTCAAACCATTCATGACATGGTGTCCTTGATATTTCTAAAGTGGGATGTGGCAATCCACAAAGGAAAGAATTGGAGTGCTTCATCCAAAAAATACAAAGAGTTGGGTAAATCCTGAGGACCCTAGACTCTTCCATGACAGGAAGCTTTCTTAGTAAACAAAATCTTACTAGAAAACACTTTCAAACTTGGAGTGGTTATTTGATTATCACACTAAAGCTGCAGTTCTGAGTTAAATCTGTTGTAAGAATCAACATTTGAAAACATAAATGTGTTTGGAAATCCCTCAAAAGAAGGGTATGTGCTTTCAGCTGACCAAGGGACTTCCAGAAAAAAAAAAAGGTGGCTAACTGTCTCAAATTACAAACAAAGGCTTGAGTAAAGGAAAAGAAAGAGGAAAATATAAACAAAGAAAAAAAATTGCCCACCCCAAACCAGTAGATCCACTGGACCCTCAAATCAAAAGCAGGATTTAAAACTTAGAATCACAGAGTTCATCAACTGTGTCGTACCAATGCATCTAACCAGGACCTTTGTAGATTGCTGAAGGCTACAGAAGAAAGACAAGCCATCAACACCCAGATTCAGGTTGTGAAAGCAGAAGTAAGCAGGACTTCAGAACGAAATTTAAGATACTACCCTCCTTACTTGGAAGGCAAAAGAAAGTTCTCAGAGGTATATCCTAATTAAATATAAGTTAGGAAAAAATGAACTGAGGTCAAAAAAAAGTGAAAGAAACATGGCATGGAAAAGACCAATGAACAATCTATTTTGAAAGAACAGGGCACAGAAGAATAATATATAAAACAACAGATAATATAAAAGAAGATATCAAAGATAAGGTGATAAAACATCAGAATGAGATAAAAGAGAAGCTGGCAGTTGAAGAAAGAAACTGACAACAAAAATAATATCACTGCAGAACCAATAAATACATTAAAGTAATAAGAGGCAAAATCCACAAACCAAAAACAGAGTTGATGATATGGAAAACAGTCTTCAAAACACTGCACAAAATGCAGAGGAAAAGGACAAGTAGATGAAAGCAAACAGAGAAGATGACAGATAAGAGGGCTTGAAAACACAGACCCAACATACAGATAAAAGGTATTCTCGAAGTAGACAGCAAAACAAAAGATGCTCAAATCCGTGATGGAAACTAACTTCCTTGAAATAAAGGAATATCTGATGTTCCAAAGAAAAGTAACAGAATCATCAAAATTGAGACATTCTGGTAAAGTTACAGTTTTCTAGGATAAACACTGATTTCCATAAAGTCAAGATTTTTAGTCAATTGCAGGGAGATAAGTCCAGACAGCCACAGAGTTCTTCCCAGTAACTTTCAATGATGGAAAGAAGTGAGTGGATGTCTACAGAGAAAGAGCATGATCAGAGTATTCATTTCCCAACTGAATTTGCAACCATGTATAAAAGTAATAATAAAAAAACCCCACATTTTCCAATCAGCATGGTAAGAGAATGCAGCACTTAGTGAGTTTTCTTCAGAATCTATTTCTATTCAGTGATGTAGTATATCCAAGGGAAAGTTCAAAATCAAGATCTCAAGAACAGGGAATTTAGAGGTAAGGAAAGGATGTGAACACTGAATCCACTTACATTAAAAACAAAGACTGATCAATTTATAATAATTACAAAACAAAATTACAATCCCTTCAGGGGAACAATTATAATAACAATAGGTTATTCCATATAATAATAACAATAAAATTATATAGAATTGGGAATCCTCAAGCATAACAACAAAAATAAAGATGTGGGGGTGAAGAGGCCTTAGAAGATAAACAGATGTGGGAGAACATTCTCAAGTCTCACAGAAGGATATATACAAATATGTGATAGCATTCTTTCTAGAGTTTATAAACAGAGGTGTTAAAGTTAAAATTTTAATTAATAATAAAAATAAAAATTGACTGCATAACTTTTAATTTCTTTTTGATCAAAGAAAACACAGCCCATGGAGTAAAAAACAGAGAACAAAGGAAAGTGCATAGAAATACACAAGTACATGCAAAAAATTAATCAGAATCAAGTACAGAAGATAAACCATAAATGTGAACTGGACAATGACTATGGAAAATATTCCAAGACTAGATTCAAAAACAAACTCCAAATGCATTTTGTCTACAAGGGACACACATATAGCAAAATGACACAAATGCTTTAAAATTATGGTCAAAGTATATCAAGAAAAGAAAAGTAGGGATATTGATAAATATTAATCATGGTTCAATTCAAGATAAAAAAGCCTATAAGCTTAGCTTCAAATTTTTGTAAAAATAGAGAGAGAAAATAACAACAAATGTAGAAGAAAATAAATTCTATTTTTAAAAGTTTAAAAGTGAATATTCAGGGAATTCCCTGCCTGTCCTGTGGTTAGGACTTCACCCTTTCACTGTAGGGGGTACAAGTTTGATCCCTGGTCAGGGAACTAAGATCCTACATGCCATGTGGCATAGCCAAAAAAAAAACCCCAAACGTGAATATTTAATAATGTAAAAAATTATGTAAAAAAAAAATCACAATGAAGATTGATCATGAATATTTATGCCTCCAACAGCACCAACTGGAGAAAGAAAAAAAAGGTGATACAAGAAGAAACAGACGTTAAGTTCTTAATATGTTAAATGGAGAAAGAAAACTAAGGATAGAATTAACAGAATTAATAAAATTGAGTTGAGATACATTTCAAATTCTGTATCGTGTAAACAGGAAGCACATCTTCATTTCAAGCAAGTATGATACATTTACCCCACTCCAGTACTCTTGCCTGGAAAATCCATGGGTGGAGGAGCCTGGGGGGCTGCAGTCCATGGGGTCGCTAAGAGTCGCACACAACTGAGAGACTTCACTTTCACTTTTCACTTTCATGTTTTGGAGAAGGAAATGGCAACCCACTCGAGTGTTCTTGCCTGGAGAATCCCAAGGACAGGGGAGCCTGGTGGGCTGCCGTCTATGGGGTCGCACAGAGTCAGACACGACTGAATCGACTTAGCAGCAGCAGCAGCAGCATGACACATTTACAAAGGTTTTCAAATGCCCATGGAGGCTTACAAGTGTCTATAATGCCAGAATTAAGAGATAATAAATTACAAATAGAAAAAAAGTAGTCTATCATTTCTATTTACACTGCAGCAAAACCTGGGGATAAAAGAAAACTAGAAATTCCAAACACTTGAAAAAAAATCGTTAACATTCTTTTAAACAATCAGGATAACCAGAAACAAAAACTCAACTACAGAATGTGACTTTAAAAATCTTATTATGTAAAATGTGGAATTTAGAAAAGCTGTACTCAGAGGAAATTTCATAGCTCTATGAAAATTATGAAGAAATAATAATACTTCTTGTAAATCAAGAAATAAGAATAAATGAATTAAACACCTAACTCAAGAAAAACAGCAAGAAAGAATTTAATTAAGATAAAGATAAAAAAATCAGGAGTCAAAAAAAACCCCAATAAAACTGACTGAGTAATCACTTATTTTTTAAAAATGCAATTCTGTGCAAAATTAAATAAAAACCACTATCTAGCCTAATAAGTGGAGGGAAGGCAAAACACAAATATAAAAAAATTATAAGCAGAAAACATCCAGAATGTAAATGAAAATAAAATATAATTTAAAAATTACTATGTACAACTCATAATAATATTTGTAAACCTAAGTGTCAGAGATGATTGTCTGGAAACACATACACTACCAAAATTAATCCAAGAAAAGAAACCCAATCAAAGAAGGTTTTCAAAAATTCAGTATATCAGATGATTTTTAAATTGGTCCAAAGTCTAAAGCATAAGAGTTTCACCAATTTATCTCCAAACACACTACAGTGTAGCATAAATATCAAAGCTCACTGCCAAAACAACAAATAGTAATATAAAAATAATAAAAGTAGACCAATGCACTTAGAAACATCAGGGAAAAAATTCACAATAAAATCCAGGTGCATATTACAAGAATATCACTCCATGCTCAAGTGGGGTTCACTAAAGGAAGGCAGTATTTCAGTACAAGAAAATCTAGGGAACTCTCTGGTGGTCCAGTGGTTAAGACTGTCACTGCTGAGGGCGCAGTTCAACCCCTGGTTGGAGAACTAAGATCCCAGAAGCCATGCACAGCCAAAAAAGAAAATCTATATTCTACCATATTAGGAAGTCAAAGAAGAAAAAAATGATTTCATCAACATAGAGGGACTGGACACCATTTGATGAAATCCCAGAACTATTTATTATTAAGATGTTTTAGTAAGATATATATAAACATTTTAATGTATATATATATAAAACTCAGCAGCATGCTTAATAATAATACATTATAAAAATTCAAATAAAAATCAGACAAGGATCATCACTATTACCTAGCATTGTGGAAATCCTAGCCAATGCACTTGTACAAGAAAACAGAGAGACATAACAATTGGAAAATATGAGATAAAGTCTCTAATATTTACCAGATAATTCACCTGAGTGTGGGCCCAGGTGAATGACACTTTCTACTTAATAATTTAACATATTTTTCTTTCAACAAGATGTTATTACTTTAACATTTAAAACCACCATGAAATGTCAAGCACCAGAGTGAGCTGGCAAGGTATTGTTAGTTATCAGTGGTTTGTACCTCAGTTCACCAAGAATATTGACTCTTCTGCCAACCCTGGCATTCCATTTTCTACCCAATTTGACTCTTTAATGACTCTTTAAGTCAATAATGGACTTCCTTGGTGGCTCAGATGGTAAAGCGTCTGTCTACAATTCGGGAGACCTGGGTTCCATCCCTGGGTCAGGAAGATCTGCTGGAGAAGGAAATGGCAATCCACTCCAGTACTATTGCCTGGAAAATCCCATGGACAGAGGAGCCTGGTAGGCTACAGTCCACGGGGTCACAAAGAGTCGGACACGACTGAGCAACTTCCTTTCCTTTCCTTTCTTTCCTTAAGTCAATAATGTCAGATGATCCCTATCTAGTAATTTCAGGAACTCCAGCTTTAAGGTCAGAAAGACAATTTTTCATGGATTATATCTGCATATAATCAAGTCTGAAGCAACAGGTTGCTCCACCCATGTATTGAAGCTATACTCTATCTCCTCCTTTAAGGAATTTTAAGCAAGTGGGTGGAAAACTGTAAGGATGACCTCCTGAAATCAAATTAAGAGGCCCAAACCAATGTCTTTCCCTCATAACCATCTAGAAGAATCTCAGCCTTGGATCTGTGTTACTCAATGTTGTCTCCCTACTCTGCAGTGGTATCCCTGCAAATTCATGGTTTCAAACTTACCCATAGTCTGCAGTCTGAGAAGTGGAAGAGGTTTCCAGCTTCTGTCTCCCTTTCCATTTCTCTTGCCCATGGGTACCTATCCTCTCCCTCCTCTCTTGCCACAATGGAAGGCAGGCTGCACTCCTTTCTATCTAAGACCTGGGCTCTGACCAACCCTTTCCTGCCTCACCTGGGAGCCCACCTAGTCTGCATTTTCAATTTCTCTCTGATTACAGCTAAGTCTTTCCCATCTTAAAGTCTCCTATCCACTCACCCCTCCTCAAAACACACACAAACACACTTACACACTCCACATCCCCCTGACCTATATTCTCCCCTGGGAAAACAACACAAGTACAGTCAAAACCACCTCGGGTTGAATCTCAACTCTATGCCTTATGAGCTATATGAATTCTTGACAAATATATAAATTCTCCAAACCTTTATTTCCTCATCCACACACAGAAATCCACATTTCATAGGGTAGTTGTGTGGAATAATCTGGATAATGACCACAAAGCATTTGGCATAGTAGCTGGCATATAGGAAGATGTAACTGTAATTGCCATAATTACCAAGAATTCCCCCTTTTCACAGACAAGCTGCTTTCGTGCTCCTTCCTTCTCCCTCAGTACTCTCCATCTGGTATTGTAACTACCATTCTGCAGAAACAAACGCACCCATGGTCAGGAATGACCTTCTTCGGACCAATGAAAGAATACTTCCACTCCTTATGTAACTCAACGGTGACTTCTGCACCATTCTCTATCATAACCTGCTTTCTCCTTTAAAATAACTCTTTCCCCTGGATACAGAAGAAATGTCTCCCCCAGAACTGCCTGTCTCCCCCAGAACTGCATTCATCTTTCAGTCTCACTTGGGACCAGGGTCTCTCAACCTCAGCATCACTGACATCTGGGGCCAGATTTTGTTGTTGGAGGGCTGTCCTGGGCACTGGAGGATGCTTGGCATTACCCCTGGCCTGCATCCAATAGATTCCAGTGTCATCTCCCTCCCTTCCCCTACTCACCCCCAGTAGTGACAACCAAAGTGTTTCTGCTGGTCTCACTGGAGACACTTGGGGGAAATCATCCCCAGTGAGAACCACTCTCTCCAGAAAACCCTGTCCAGCACTGCAGGGCTGAGCTGAGACCCTTCCTAGGTGTTCCTAACCCTCCCAAGCATTTCCCACACAGCACTGTCTGCCTAATTGCCTGTCTCCTCACACTGCAGTGTAAATTCCTTGGCAGCCGGGTCTATTTGGTTCAACCTCAGCCCATGCCAGTTTCTGGAACCCACATACTCTTCTTCCTCCCGCTGAAAACAAACTGGTTATAAGACACTCTAATAGGCTTCCCTGGGGGCTCAGTGATAAAGAATCTGTCTACCAACACAGAAGACATGGCTTTGAACCCTGGGTGGGAAGATCCCCTGGAGAAGGCAACCCACTCCAGTATTTTTGCCTGGAGAATTCCATGGACAGAGGAGCCTGGCAGGCTACAGTCCACGGGGTCGCAAAAGAACTGAACATGACTTAGCAACTAAACAACACCACCCCAACACTTTAATATAGATTTTCAAGATTAGAAAACCCCATGCAAAAAATGTAAACTTGGATTGTAACATGCATCCTTCTTGTACAAATGTGGGGGCAAGTGTCTCAGTAGCTAGAAAATAAGGCATCAGGCTGGACCGAAGGGCAGCATGTGTCTGGCGGGGGCAGGTGGAATGTTAATGCATGAGCTGAGCATCACAATGAGAGATGGGCTTTAGCCTCAGTCCTCCATGGCCACGAACTGGGGGCCTGTTCTACCAGGAGATCAGCAGGACCCTTCTGCTGGTTTCCCTCTGTATTCTCAAATTTAAGTTATCTCCTTCCTAATCTTAATGCTGTCCTTGTCTTAAGACTTCCTGGCTGATTTGGAAATTTTGAAACTTACCGATACGTTTCTACCTTCATCCTCCTCCCTTCATATCCTTGTGCGCATTACTACGCTCCTTATACTGTCCCTGCCTCTGGCAATGAAATTTCAGACAAAGAAGAGTGTCCTTACAAAATACCATTTTCACTCATAAAACATTGCTGTATTCCAGGAAGCTGATGTATTGGAGGGATGGGAAATGTCAGGATTGAAAAGAACTAACTGGTCTCCAAACAGTTTATTTCTATGGAATTTCTCAAAAAAAAAAATGTCTTTGAAGGCCCACATATTAAACAGAAATGAGGTCACTGATGGTCAAGGTTCACTACAGAGTAGGCAAAGCTCTCGTCTCCAAAGCTAAGTACCCCAGGCATCCAGCTCCTTGGCCTGCATTACAAAGCCCGTGCTTCTCCTTAAGGAATTCTTAGGGGAAAATTCTAAAGAATTTTCACAGGTATAAATCAGTGAAAAAATTAGCTGCACAACAGAATGCACTGTCTCTTGCTAGTTAAATAATGATGGTAATAACAATGATGTTAGTATATAAATACAGGAAAACAATGAGAAAATATATTCCCCAAACCCTCCACGGTGAAGTGATCTCTGGGAGTGGAGTTAAAAAGGACTTTCACTTTCCCTGAATTCCAGCTTCTAGAATGTTTGTATATTTGTTATTAGTATGTCAGTTTTACGAGCTGCAGATGATTTTTTAAAAGTTTGAGTGTTTTCAGAGAAATAAACAAGCAAAACAGTTCCCCTTAAAAAAAAAATCCCCAGGTCCAACAAGTCAGCCCACATATTAGGGAACATGTGGGTGTGTGATCACTTTGGTGTGTAAATACTTAATATGTGTCCACATAATAATGTGGGCATGTTAACAAAAGCAGCACAGCCAAGACTGACCACAGAACACTAACTGCCTATTAGCAGATGGGCCCAATGGCAATGCTTTGCTAGCTCTCTACAGGAATTTCACACGGGAGCAGGTGCATCCCATACCACTTGAGAAAGCAAGGTTCGGCTGGAACACAAACTTTAATCAATCAGCGAACCCAGTTAACAAACCATTCCATCTAATGTTCAGTTTTGTTCTATGCGGCCCAAGAAAGACAAAGACTGTTCACCAGGGACTGCACCCTTTATCTTATACTTCAAAACAGGTACATCTTAAATGTCCCTGCAGGAAATATTAGAGGCAACATAATCCATTAGCCCCCTGGAGACACATGGGACACCAGTCATGACCACTTCATCCCACAACTGAGATAAGGTGAGAAATCTGAGACTCCATGAGGTAAAGTCTGGCTTAGAAGTATCTTCTCATTGCCAAGACCATTACATCACACATCTAGGCGGGTGAAAATGGAGTCGTTGACCTGGAGCTCTCTGCCCTCATTTAAAAGAAAAATCATTTTCAACTGAGTCCAAAACACATTTATTGACCAGCTACCATGTGCCAGCATCAAACATTTATTGAACACTTGAGTGCCTCCTAGATGGCTAGTATGGTTCTAGACCTGGGGGAACAAAGAAACATGGTCGGGGGTATGAAAGGCACTATATGGGGAGACAAAAGGTAGGTGTGAGCCATGCTCCTTCTCATGGAAGTTAAAATAGAGTTGGGACAAGACTAACAGAAAAGAAAGTAGAGAATAAAGAATTCTAAACACTTGATAATGAACCGTGGATTGTTACGGCACAGTTTCCAAGTACAAAGATGAAGAGAACAGCTGGGAAAGCAAAGGACACAGTGGGTCCATGGGTTTGATAATGAATGTTCTTGAAAGCTAAGCAGCCAGCTGGGTCAGTAGAACTCGCCCAGGTATGAGCGAAGAGAGATAAAAGGATCTCGCCCTAGAAGTTAGGATCTAGCTTTACTGCCCACCACCTGACCTCAGGCTAGATATTCAACTGCTTCCTCACCTGTATAATGGAACTAAAAATATCCATCTCATAGGGATGAAATAAGATAATGTCGATGGCGTCTCAAATGTCAGGCCCCTCCCTCCCTCCCTCCCTTCAATGGGAGAGCATCAGGGAACTCTTACCATCCTTAATCAGGGGAATGTGATATAATGAAAGCTACATCCTCTCAAGATGATTTTGGCAGCAATAAGAAGGACTTCTAGGGGAGCGAGGAGGGCAGGAAGAGACACACGCTGCTAAAGCAGCTGCTGAGATGGTCCAGGGATGAGACAAAGTAGGACTGGCCAGGAAGATGTCCTGGAGGTGAGGAGGAGGTGGTAAAACCTACACAGTATTTAGAAGGGAGAGATGACAAGAGCTAATGCTCTGAGGGCTGATCTAACCACCTGGTCAACACTTTCTGACACAGCAAGTAACTGTCAAGATGTGGTCCAAGTTGATTTTTATTCAACACTGTCAAGAAGAGTTAGTTCTTCAATGATTGATGAAAAATTGTATTTTTTAACTGCATTTTTAAAAAGAACAGTGCCAATGAAGGTGTAGACTATTATCCAAGAACTTTAAGAAGCAACAGTCTTTAGGGTGGAATACTTCACTGGATGGTACTCAGAGATACTCCATCAAGCTATAATACTTCCATCAACATATGATAATGGCATTTGCATGTATTTTCCAAGATAGCAAGGAAATTACCTAGACTAGCACTGTCAGAAAGAAAGAAATGCAAGCCACAGATAGAGAAATTTTAAATTTTTTGACAGCTAGGAACAGGTGTCATTAGTTTCAGTAATATGGTCTATTTAGCCTAATATATCCAAAAGTATTATTTCAACATATAACAAAAACACATTCATGAGATATTTTACATTTTTCTTCCATTAAGTCTCAAAAATTTAGTCTATTTGAGACTTATAGCACCATCTCCATTCAGACCAGGCACATTTCAAATGCTCAAAATAGCTCAGGGCTACTGTATTGGACAATGGGGGGGTCCAAAAACAAAGCACTTATTCAATTGAGTTTTCACTGTAATTCACCTTGAGGTAGCCTCTACTGCAGCTGAACATCTGGAGTAAAAGATTTTTAAATGCTAATCTAATCACACCACTTCCTTGACCTACAGCCCTACAATATCTTTACATTTGCCTCAAGACTAACCAGTTAGGGATCTCTTCCATTCAAGGAGAGTCTGTCACATTAAGTTTTATGGATTACCGAAATAACATCTTGACATCTTCTATAAGAACAGAGATACAAAGATCTGCCTTAAAGCACACTCTCTCTACCTATAAAGTCAAGCTGGTTTTGTAATGCACCAACCCCAGCGCTGATCCAGCTGAAAAACACCTTGGGCCAACAAGGACTGTTTTGAACCTGGCAGATGGCCTGCCCAGCAGCATCCAGCATGGCAGTTAACAGCATGGGGTCAGAGCATATTTGCCTGGGTTTGTACCCACTTACTTATTGTCTGGTCTTAGTAAATTGTATACCCCCTCTATGCCTCCGTTTCTTCACCTGCAAAAAGAAATGTTTTAAAAAAGATAGTACTATTCACAGAATTATAGTATCAAATGAGGATCAAGTGAGGTAATATATAAAAACTACTTGGGCACGTAGTCTGTCACCAGTAATTCTTAGCCATTATTTTCAAGGACTTCTTGGTCCTCCAGAAACACCAGAACCATGTTTTTCAGCAATCTCAGAGAGGTCTGTACCAGTACTGCCCAAGGGCAAGAGCACAGCTGACCTGCGTTCATAACCCTGCATTGACACCTAACACAGATGTGACCACGTGACAATTACTTAACCTCTCCGAGCATCCGTTTTCTCATCTGCTAAATAGGATCTACTGAATAATAATGGGGAAGACTAGACAACAGAGTGGGTCATCTGGCCCTTAGAAATGATAGGGCCTGCCCTCTCTTGAGTACTACTTACATTTCCCTTCCCCTCCTCCATCAGAGCCTAACAAAACACATTAATTTGGGAATGAATTAGGGTGCATCTCTTCTGAGTGAAGGCTAAGGGAAACCATTATGACAGGACTGTTTACTATTTCAGTGGGCATCTACTGTCTTATCAAATCTTTACTGTGTCTTTAATCATCACCAAAATCCATTCCACATAAGCCACAGCAAGCCATCAGAGTCACTGGCTCCAAGAAGGACTATTCTATGAAGAGCATGGCAATTTCCTTCCACAATGATACATTCTCACAAGGTTAGAGGATGTCTCCTGAATATCCTCAACTTCCTTTAAAAGCCTACAAAGCATTTGTCATTCATGGGTGAGTCATGCATGGTGTCCTGGAAAGGACTGGTCAGAAGGCAAGGTTTGGGACTTTGTCCTGGCTTTCCACCAACTGTGACTTTGGGGAAGTCACTTGACCTTTGTGGGTAAGAGAGCACATGTGCTTCATAGCGTTGTGGTGGAGAACAAATGTATGTAGTGTGTACTGAAAGCCCTGCCTCATTGATGAAGAGTTCAGCAGATCAACACACAAGGCGAGATGAACTTGACTTCCACACTTTACTGCCTTGGTCGCATATTTTGGAAATTTGTTCTAAGATAAAGAATAGCCATATGTCAGCTGTATCATCTTCTACCTCTTTTCCCAGTTCCAGAGTTAAGAACTGGAGATCCAGACCTCTGACTCTGAAAGCAAGAATAGGATGAGGCAAAGAGGCAAGAAGCCTGAGGCCAGGGTGACTCATGGCTGTGGAATTCCTAAGCCGGTGGAATGCTCTCTGTATTTCTCTTCCCTGTCAAGTCTCTGGGTTAGCAAGGTACAGATGACACAGGGAGGAAACAGGTGTTATTTCTCTGCAGACCAAATTTTTATATAGGCACACATACATGAATGCATGTGTGTGCACCTGCCTCTAGCTACAAAGGTCAAGATCTATTAGGCTGTATAAAAGCAGAAATCAACACTGTGTTTTAAGAAAAGGGTTGTAGAAAGTATAGCATCTCTTCAGGTGTCTTCTTCATTGCCTCGGAGTTTGGCAAATTAAACGCCATAAATCCTATGATACAAATTAAATATTTTTAATAAAAAATGTTAGGTAAAAAGGAAGAGAACTCCTCTGACAAGCCATTAAAATTCTCAAATGTTGTGAACCTCTGAAGTCATGGTTTAGTATGTGGGACACAGGGATATATGGGGTTGTGTGAGAGGCTTAATGATGCCAGAATTTTTTTCTAAGTTAAAATTAAAAAAAAAACAAAGATGGTCCAAAATCTAAACCAAATAAAGCCTGTATTACATGCTCATGCATAAAGCTACTTAATCTTCTATTGAAGCTGTGCTTTTGTTAAATGGATGCCAGGATCATTCTAGAACAATAGGAAAGGACCTCAAAGGGGACATTCCAAATATCTTGTGCATGGATTTTCTCACACAGCTGTAGTTATTACAAGTCTATTAAACCAGCTGCTAATAATTTTCAAATGGTCCATTCGTTCTACCAATGACCTTGGGCCAACACCAATTTCAGACCTTATCTTCATGTCTTAATCAACAGCTTCAAATGGAATCCCCTCCTCTTTCAACTGAGAAATGCATTTTGAAGAAAGACTGTTGACTGCATGGCTTCTTTGTCACCAGGGAATTTGTGTAATGTGGAATTTAACCTACAAACCCCAATCTTCCTGAAAGGAAAATGATTCCTCTGAGATTCCCTTCTCTACAGCAAGGTGAAAATGAAACTTTTTTCCCCCCTTTTTCTTCCTTGTTTAACAGAACAAAATTCACGGATGGGTCTCTCAGGGCTCTGGAAAACTCTGAATGTGCTTGATCAACAATGGGAACTGATCCAGGATTTAAAAAAAAAAATGCCAGGAAAATATATCTTAAGCAACTTCAGATAAATCTAAGAAAACATCACCTTGTCTATAATCAAGGGTGTGGTGAGGAAAAGAACTTACACAAGTGATTTCATTTTCAGATGTGATGTATTAACGGGACCAAAGATGATTCGCAGAGAAATCAACACCATGAAAACAAGAGTGCCAAGACGGAAAGGAATGTCCTTTTCTTAGGCTTGGAACCGAAAATATTTTTCTCTCTCGTGACCATCTTAACTTCAAAAGCAGAAGCAAGGAATGTCAATCCGTATGGAGCTCCTCTGGCGGCTGACTCTGTTTCCATTCTTTACACAGAGAAGGGGAAAGGCAGCCCATTGTGTGTGTCCGCCAAGAGAAAAGAGAAAGAAAAAAGAAAATACCACTTGTTTTTAAACTTTCCAAGGACACAGATAACTCAGGGGGGATGAAAACACAGAGATGAAGAAAGATGATTTGGGAATTCATTGTTGGAATTAAAAAATCAAGAAAGTGGGAGAAGTCAAGAAATGTCAGAATTTCCAGTACCAAAAAGAATGGGCTTCATAGCTTGTGTGCTAGAAAAAAAATGCTTTCTTTTGCCTCTTTTTGTTACTTCTTCAGTACTCTTATTCCAGCAAGAACTTTTCTTCAATATGGTAATTATCTCCATCTCCCATTTCCTAGAAATCCATCATCTCCTTTTTCGAGCCAGTGTATTCTCTGCCCCACCCTTTTGACTTTTTAAACTAATTCTCATCAAATTAGCTTAAAAAAAAAATCTTGATTTCCTGCGCTAGCCACATTCTTTGTGCCCCTCCTCCCAAAAAAAAAAAAAAAGGCCTCATCCTTTTACTTAACTAGAAAGGTACAGAGGATATTAGGAATGCCATTTAGTCTTCAGGAATAAAGATGAGAAAGTGGCTTGGGGCATCTCTCTGTTCACTCTTGCTGGCAAGTTTCCAGGCAAAAGTATTTGGTAATCTCATGATAATTGGACAACACAGCCCCATTATGCACTCCCTACGATGCAATATTGTTTCATGTCACAGCATGATGCAAGTGACATGAGCTTTGGTGTCGAAGACAAAGGCAGAGAGTGACCTCTGGAATTCCATAGCAAAGCACATGCCCTCTGACCTGGACACATTGGGCTAGCCTGAGACACTCACCCATACAATGAAGGTAAGCCAAAATGTAGCCCCGTGAGTCTCGACTATTTCTCATTACAAACAGTGTTTAGCCTAATCACATAATAAAACAATGAATACCCATTGTGGTTGTGGGCACAGAGAACTGTGGAATATAGATATAGATTATTTAACTGAACTGTTTCATGTGCTATAGAGTGTGCTAGGTTTTTATATGCCTGAAAAGGGACTCTAGAAGTAGATGAACAAATTTTCCTAAAGATGTTTGGGAAACTCCTCCAAAGCAAGAAACCAGAAAAATCTCCACTGTTCCTGAAAGAGGTACTTCAGGGGTTGCTGGGGTGATGACTGGAATTTCTGAGGTACATACATGCAAATAAGGCTTGAACACAGACTGACAACAAACTTGAAGAAGAAGGTCATCCACAGCCCACTCAGAGCCAGGGAAGCCGTATTTGTGGTTTTAATTGCCTAAAGAACTGCATGCCGTCACTAGATTTTTATCAACTTTTAGCAGAATGTCAAGCAATGACACGTACAGAGGTTGCCCTCTACAGAAAGAGCCTAGCCTAAGACTACTGGTGGGCTACAGTCCATGGGGGGGCAAAAGATTCAGACACGACTCAGCAACTTAACCACAACAAAGAATCCTATAGGCATATTAGAAGAAGGCAGAAGGAACACAGTCAATGCAGAAATCAGTCTAGAGCATAAAGCATTCAAGGGGAGGGTGATGTCCATTCACTGGTATGGATATACCTCTACATCAATGCCACGTGCAGCTTCTTAAGAAACTGATCCTGCATTCTGATCACCTGGCTGTCCTGACATATCTGCAAGAATAGATCACAAGAAAGACATCCAATCTCTTTATTGAGGGGGCTGATCTTCAGCAAGTAGAGAGAGCACAGAAGCCCAAGAAAATTCATGACGGTGCACCCTACGAGGTGTGGCCATGCGTTACACCTGCTGACTATGGGAGATAGAAACACTAGATTATGAGCTTCTAGAAGACAGGAGCTGGTCTTTCTGTCCATCTCCAATGTTTAGCACAAACGTTCAGTAAATGCTTGAATGAATGACAAAATGAATGAGTAAAATACAAGTAAGTCTGGTGTCTAGCCTTCAAAGCCAGGTTACCAGGCTTTCTTTCTTCAACGAACCAAGAGTCTGAGCCAGGAAAGACTATGCTAGCACCAAGGGCAACCCCAAATCAAAGAGCAGGGCAGGGGCTGCGCAACCTGACAAAGAAGCGCTCAGCAGCTCTGTTCCCTTTTAACTAGACTGTCCGCTCCATATCCCATATCCCACCATGGGCATGACTTTCAAATCCAAAAGACAGCAGCGGGGATGGCAGCAACCTGAGCTTGTTAACAATCCCAACAGGGGAGCAAAGAGACAGGCAAGTTTTGTAAGACAAATGGCAGGGAGGCTCAATTTCTGAGCCCTCTCTTTTAAAGGGGGTGCAGAGGAAGGGTGTGTATGGAGGGAGGGGAAGTACTGACTTCCACCTAGGTGCCCCATTAGGCCAATATTTTGGAAAACCAGGTGTGTGCAATTTGCTTATTAAAGTTCTCACCCTGGGGCAACTGACAAGACTCATCAGTCCTGGAAGACAAGTGCTATGACCCCAAGGCAAGTTAAAGCATATCCGGAATATTTTAAACTAGAAAGGGAATCTTTTTGTTAAAGTGAAAGGGGATCATTTTGCTGAAACAACCGACTGGGAGGAAAAGAAATTTAAGAGTGGTTTGTTTCCCCGGTTTGTGCAGAAATTAGACCATTATCTTCCAAAACAAAGGCTCAAGGTTAGATGGCTGTTCCAGAAGGAGCTAAAGAAACGTTTTTTTATTGATGATTCTAAAAGCAGCAATGTTTCTAAAGGAAATGTTCCAGCGGAGGGCAAAAGCACCAAGGTGGGCTACCTCACCTACTTGCCAAAAGGTCTGAAGTCAACATTCTTTTGAATACCAAGATCTGGATGACTTTTCCTATTCACTGGCTAACATGGTAGGAACAGGTATACATGTGAGATGGCCAATGGGAACAGCCGGCAGCGGCATTGCTTAAGAGGAGCTACTGGCCGCTGAAGATGCTAAAATACAGGAAAGCCTCAATTCTGTTTTCCAGACCAGCCAAGAGGGGCCAACGGAGGCACCTGCATGAGAAATCACAGAGCCCTTACTATGCTGTTATCAATAGCGGTGATCTCAAATTACACGTTAACAGATTGCTCTGCCTGTGAAACAGAGCTCCCTCCCTGCCAAATGCTGACCCGGTTCCGGGCAAAGTATTATCACACTTTGTTCATACACAGGAAAACGATGGCAGAGTTCTGGTAGTCAATGATCCACACCCTGCAGATAAACAAAGCTGCATCTATACACCACCACTCCCCTGCCTGCCTAGAGCTGGGCTTGACAGCCACAAACTCACAATGCTCTTGAAATTCCCAGGCACATTTATACCTACCACTGGTCCTAATGACAGCTCATCGCTGGCAGTAGAAAGGGTTCTAAACTTATATTTAAAACCTCGTGAGGGGTCACATCACAAGAAAATTTATGACCAAAGTTTTTCCTTCCAAATTTACTACATCAACTACCGAAAAATAACTTCTAAAAGTCCTCTTTAAAGACAGTTTGGTCATTCTATCGGTATAACATCTACAGGTTCTAACATGAGGCAAGGCAATCACGCCCCAGGTGGATTCTGTGATCAACAGTTCATGTTTCTCATTAAAATAAAGGAAAGAGAGAGAAACAAAGTGTACACTGTGGGTTTGGCTTTGTTCCTCAAGATCTAGAGGGTTTTTGTGCTTCTCAACAACTTAGTTACATTGGGCAAGTGCTCGATCTTGGATCCAATTTCTCTGGCATAAAATGAGATTAAATAAATGATCTCCAAGTTCCATCTACTTTCAAAATCTCATCTAACAGGTAGGGAGACTATCAGGTAATATCTTGGTGCCATGATGGTCAGGACCCAGGGATCTTAGCTTGGCTGGCTTCTGCAACTTAACTGCTTGACCCTGGACAAGTTTACAACCTTCCTGAACCATCTGCAGAGGGAAGGGATTTAATGTAGATGTTCTGGGAGGTCCCTTCCAGCAGGTTGGCAATGAAAGGCAAACTGTGGACAACATGTAAGAACAAAGAAGAAGATAGCATTGATGCACAGATATATGGAATCTGGGGCTTTTCTGGTGGCGCGATGGTAAAAAAAATCCACCTGCCAATTCAACAGACACAACACACTCAGGTTCTACCCCTGGGTTGGAAGATCCCCTGCAGTAGGAATTTCTAATATTCCTGCCTGGAAAATTCCATGGACAGAGGAGCCTGGTGGGCTACAGTGCATGGGGTCACAAAGAGTCAGGCAAGACTGAACACAAGTATGATATAGACTCTAAAAAAACCGGACTGATGAACCTATTTGCGGGGCAGGAATAGAGACACAGTCACAGACACAGAGAAAGGACTTGTGGACACAGTGGGAAAAGGGGAGGGTGGGATGAATTGAGAGAGTAGGCACTTGGGAGGGAGTGAGTCTGTGACTTTAAAACACATACTTGCAACTATGAGGAAGTGCCCCCACCAAGGATTTCCCCTCTCCTACAGGCTTCTCCTTCTCTGCTTCATCTCCACACTCTTTCCCAACAAGCCTAGACAAGGCACAGACTCCTCCAAGTGGGGCTCCAGGCGGTCTCCACCAATCGTTTAAAATTGGCACAAGAACTGGAAGCTCTTTGCCAGCACTATGGTAGGGGAATATGCATAGATGGTCTAGACAGCAAACTGAAATTCCATCTCAGGCTTCTTAAGTAACTCCTTACATTGTGGACTTTGGACAAATCACCGTAGCCTTTCCAGAAATGCACAATACCGGGGTTGGCCACGATGATTTCATGGGCCTCTTCTAGCCTGAGATGTTGTCCCTTTGAATATAACCAGTGACTTGACATTCAAGGCAGAAAGACAGGAACTCCTTTCCCTTTTGGACCCTATCTCCTCCTGTTTTTCGTAGTTGACACCTGCTGTGTACCCATGGGTCAAGATTTAGAATGTGCTCACAGACTATGTCTGGATCCTGCAGGCGGCACCCCAGCATTTTATTTATAAAACTGGGATCCAATGTCACTGCCAACATGCAGTGGCTTGAATCCTGAGAGCTGGAAACCCTTGAGTCATTATCAACTTTCGAAACAGGCACACATTTACTCGGCTCAACAGAAAGATGTTTCAAGCTTCAAAATAATTTCAGATTTACACAAACATACTGGAGTCATCATGAAAAGGCAGAGAAGTTTCAAGGGTGGTCTGGTGAGTAAACCACCTCAGCTACCTTCTTGCCACCCCACCCCTCATTCTGCCTTTTGTACAAAATCGAAGACGTTCCATGAGTCATCTCTCCTGAGAAGACCAACATGCCAGCACCTTGGGTATGAGTTGATTAGTATTTAGTAAAAGCCAAACGGTTCAAGGCTGTTATCTGATTCCAAACAGGCATCGCACATTTGTCAGGCAACCTTGAACATACTTTACCTTCTCCGGGGGCAAACACAAGCCTCCGTCTATCTAGATGAGGAGACATCCAAAGAGCAAAGCACTGTGAGGACTCTGTCTGGCATCTTCCCTGTGTCTTCAGGTGGTGTGTGTGAGGGGAGAGGGTCAGGGATGGAGGAAGGAACTGGAAACACTGAGGAATCAGATGGGTCCCAAGCACCAAGCGGTCCTCAACAGCAGTCCCTCGTGCAGAAGAGCCAATTCAGGTTGTCTTGGTTCTAAAGTCCTGATGGGGGCATGAGCTCTGTACCATATGCCTGAAGGGTGACCTCATGCTGATTTCTGCTGGGGCAGCTGGAATGGGCCAGGATCGCTTGCCACAGTGATCTGAGTCACTGCTCAGCAACATCTCGGGGTTAACAAGATCACATGTTCAGCTGCTACTTAAAGCCTTGGAGGGACTTCAACCTCTTAACTTGGGTAAGCGTTAGAAGCCTGGTAGGTAGTGTCCAACTCCTCAAAATAACTTTGAAGAGACTCTCTTCCATTCTTGGAGCTTCTAAGCATGCCAAGGACATGACCATGAGTTCTGAGGCCATGATCACTGTTCTCGGTTCCTAACAAATGACCGTCAAGAAGAGACATTCAACTTTCTTCTTTCTACTCAACTGTTTCTTCTCTGCTGCTTCTAAAACAACCTACTTCTCACTCCCTACAAGAAGACCTTCAAAGTTCAGAGGAAGAATGGAGAAAGAACATCAAACATCTTTAAAATATTTGTTCTGTAGCCACTCTTTTATGTGTGGGGGATTTTCTGCCATAATGTTGATGATTATTTGGGGGACAAACACCATAAAGAAAAAAAATAATTTTCCTGAACAATAAGGTCCTACTGTTTAGCACAGGGAACTATATTCAATAGCCTGTTACAAGCCATGATGCAAAAGAATATGAAAAAGACTATGCATATATGTATACTTGAATCACTTTGCTGTACAGCAGAAATTAACACGACATTGTAAATCAACTACTCTCCAATAAAATTTTGAAAAAGAAAAATAATTGGCTTCTTGAGAAAAAGCCAGGCAAAGTGATCAGTCAAATTCTGCAACAGGAGCATCTTCCTTTTTGTTGAGATTAATGAAGAAACACCCTGAAAAGGTTACATTGACCAAACACATTGCTTTGAAGCAGAATCTTCTCTCTAAGCTACCTCTTCTCTGTTGGGGACAATGTTTATTTAACTGGGTCATTCATTCATTCGTCACCAACCAAGCACTGAAGATCTATCACTTATCAGGCACATTACTAGACCCCAGATCAGGATGATCCTGTAGTCAAGGTCATTCTGATTCACAAATGGGTCAGTGACCCACAAATGGCCCAATATCAGAGGGAACGGGACAGGCAGGCAGTCATATGGAGCAAACCCTTGGTCTACAGGTGCATCTCTTTATTGTTAACAGAATACACACACACACACAGCTAATTGGATGGCTCAGCAGCAATCTCTTTGTATATAGAAATCAGCACAATGTAACCTCCGTTTGTTTCTGCCAAAGGTACTAATATGAAAAAAAACTGCATCCAATTTAATTGATGAATGACAGATATTCTGCTAACATGGGCCTCCATGGCAGAGGGAGGGGAAGGGGGATGGGGGATAACGGTGGTGAAGCATAGTAAGTGGCCTGCCACTAAGATGACATTTCTCCAAACCTAAAGCACTTGGTATACTGTACCCTTAAGGTGCCCTGGAGGTACTTAATTCCTGGGGAAGGAAAGACGAAAGCCTATTCTATAGCTCAAATTATCAGCAGCTACAAATACCAAGTTCTGACAGCATCTCTTTTCCTTTTCCTACATCCTGCATGTGAGACAGGAAAGCACCAGGGGCTGCTTCTCTCCTCCGTGCCAACCTAACAATTTCCAAGACCAGTGGTTCCTAAACCTGACTTCAAAGAACACACGTTCTGGGGTCCCACCCCAGACCTACTAAATCCCTCTCCAATGGTAGAAACTGAAAATTTATTTTTAATAATCTTCTTTTTTGTTTCCAAGTTCTCCAAATGATTCTGAAGATCAGCCCAGTTTGTAGGAATCACCGCTCTATACAATTAATGGTGATTCAAAAACCAAAAAACAAATTTAAAAGGACCTGTCCACCCCCTCCCACCTGATTCCCCACGTTTGTGGTTCCTCAAACATTTGCTTTCTGAGCAACGAAGAGAACAGCAGTCGCCTCCACCACCACCCAAATATCCAGCACTCAGCACATGAGACCCACAGATTCTTCACATTCTGAAGCTGTTAAAACAAACACTGTGTCTGGTGCAAAGTTTGCTCAGCAGCCCCCGGGGTTGTGTGGGCTCCCTTATCCATCTAAATGAACCAACCAAGGCTGCTGAGTCCAGGTAAAATGAAAAAAAAAAAAAAAAAATTCAAAGGAGTCTCAGACTTAGACTGGATTCCAACCAAATTTCAGACCAAAAGATGGACTAATCCCTTGCTGGCCATACAGAAACAGAAATAAGAACACAAGAATAAAATCAACTGTCCTTAGGCACATCAAATCACATCTTCCCTTTAAGCAATAACTTTTCTCAGGGTACCTGAACGTCAAACTTAGCCTCGCATGCATGGGAAATAACTAAGGACACAGATGCAGGACTTCTGTATGAGGTACCCTGGGAAAATGCAACTCCTGAGAATAGACTGGGATGCAACAGGAGGATTAAAATCAGAATCAGAAAATAAGACCATGAAGAGAAGTCTTTTCATTTTCTGTTCATACACTCTTCTGCCTTCACTGGGCCAACATTCACAGGGTCTCTGCTTCAGAAAGGCTTTGACTTTCCTGCTATTATCCTAGTCTTGCTTTAACACATACTTTATATTAGAATGCGTTCCAGGAAGCATATGGCAATAGAACTAGGTCAACCATTAACCAAATAACAGGAAACTGCTCTGCAGCGCACACCCTTCAAAAGCTTGCTTAATGAGCTGGCTCTTCAGAATATGTCCTTCAGTGAGGTTGGAACTAACAGGATCCAAGGGTTTCTCTAATAGTGCAAGGTCACCTCATACCTAGAAGGCTTCTGCACATCCTAGACTTTCAGTGGTTTAAACATTCTACTGAAATGTTCAGGAACCAAAGACAAAGGTGAGGAAACATGTTTTCTGAACCTGCTTGACCATCTTCAAGGGGCATGACTACTATCCTGGTTCCCCTGATTCATTCTTCCAATTTGTTAAACAATAGGAAACACTGCATGCTCATCTTTTCTCTCTATAACTTTTCTATATTCCTTGAGCTTCCATGAAATATATGCCACCATCCACTTAGGCTTGACAAGCCAAATAAAGTCTTGGGAAAATATCTGTCTTCTTTTTTCATATAAAACAACAAATGAATTTCCTCTAGAACCATTGGCCTTGAATCATTGAGTACTCCCGAGTTTGAACGTTTCCTCTCCAATGTTTCAGGCTCAACTCTATGAAATCTAACTTTACAATGGCCTGCAGAGTCATTTAGGATCCTACCAGTAAACCATCATGCTCAAATTAGCAGCCTTCAGAAACTACCAACAATCAAAATCTCTTTGGCTTCTTTGACCTAGACTGCAATCTACACATTCTTACTTCCAAAACATATTTAATACAGATCGTAGAGTTGGGCAGTTTCCCTTGATTAAGCATTTATATTAATTCTCATTTTTCAATTAAAATGTCAGTGCCAAATCTCCATTTAAAAAAACTCCGCTTACTAAAATTGAATGCTGGATGTCTAGGAGGTTTTCAGTAGCCACCACGGCTTAAAAGCAACTAAGAGAAAACGATTGTTTTCAGAAAGCTAGATGTGTTTGGGGAACAAGACATTTAGGAGCAATACAACCTTTTGAAAAGTGCTAGACTTGGTTAACAAACTCAACCCATCTGGCCAGGCACTCTGCAAGGCACTGACATACAGAGATGAAACCCTGCACCAGCCCTTCTGCAGCTTCTGGCTGGTTCCATTCAGTAACTGACCATGAGACAAACCAGTGGTTGGCCTTCCAAATTGATACAGCTAAATTTTAACTAAGTAAGGCCTTTTCCCTGGGAAACAGTCATCAAGGCTTCCTTGAGCACCAACCTAAGGAATGACACTCTAGGCTGGAGATCAAAGAAAAGAAGCCCGTAAGAGTCACCCGTGTTGGGCCATCTTTTGAATTCTGGATACCCATATCTCTCCCATCAGTGCTCTTCTTAGGAAATGTCAGGTTTCTCTTTTCAGGGACTCAGTCAAAACGAAAACACCAGAACCTCATCGAAGGAATTTAATAAATAATCTATTACATAGAATGCTCAAGATAGTGCAAACAGAGGTTAAGGTTCCTTTTCTTCCCCTTTACCAGATTTTGGAGTCCTGTTTCACTGAGGAGCACCCTGGCTCTTAAAAATCACCATGTAATAAAAGATACCGCTTGGCTCCTAAAGCCAAGAAGCTAAATGTTTATCAGTCCCACCAGGACAAGCTTCAAGGAGCCCCTTCACAGGGATCTCATGTGGATTCAAGTGTGTTCTGACTCCTGTTCAACAGTTGCCCTACCTACAATCAGGGTTCTATAGAGACTCGAGGGTGGGAGAAGAGGGAATTAGTATTTTTTATGTGCCCACAATGTATCAGGCTGTGTAGAGGCTGACACTGGTGATCTTATTTATTCCCCACAAAAAGCTTACAAAATGAGTTTTCTTTCTAGATCAGGAAGCTGAGGATCAGAGATTAAATCATTCACTCAAGGTCACACAGCTACTCACTGGCTCTGTGGCCTAAGTTCTTCCCACTACATATCACGGCCCTCACTGCCAAGGTCTTCGGGGGCCTCCAAACACTGATAGCAAAGGGTTCCCTTCTGCTGGATCTCTGCATTAGAGTCAGATGTTCCTTCCCAGTATGAGAGCACACTGCTCCCAACACAATCTCCAGGACCCTTCAAAGAGGGTCCAGTGTTTCTCAAAGTGCCCAAACACTGATGATGGAACAAGGTCAGGCCAGTTCCTAAGATATGAAGCAAGATGAACTCAGCAGGTCCTCCTGCCAATTGCCCTCGTCCTTACTCATCTGCTGGAGCATGCCAAGGCCTGCCAGGAATGACGCAGACGAGGGTCACCATGGGTGATCCTATATCCTTCCAGACTGCTACAAAATAAAAGCTCGGTGCTGCAATAGGCTGGCCCCTTAAAAACCCACCAGCATCATTTCACAGGGTTCAAACCTCTGAGAGAAATTCTTTGCATCCGTCAACCTCAGCATTCAACCCGGGGGGTACAGAGTCAAGCAGCGGTCTAAAGGTAAAAGGTCTAGGAATCTATGGACCTAAACCATGTTGGAAGTCCAAGTCCTTATACTGCTTGCTGGCTATTCTTTAATTCACAAAGGAGTTGCAATGTACAATTTTCCCTTACACTGAAGTTCTAACTATAAACACACTGAAATAGAAAACTATAGATGAGTATCATAGTTATGAAAAGCCTAGCTTCTGCCATTAATAAAAATGTGCCCCAACAACCACTCTTTCTACTCTACCAGCCCCACAAAACTGACCCGAGAAAGGCGGGTTTGGTGAAATTTAGAGCTACTTAACATAAATAAACATGAAACCCACACTTGGGTTAGGAGGTGTGGCTAATTTTAGGTGACTGCTCCATCTATCTGATGAAATCTGGAGCCTGGGCTTTCTGACTGGTTTAATCCAACCCTCAAGCCTACATCTAAGCAACTCCACCTCAGTATTTTCTCCACAGGGGAAAACAAGTGGTAAGGTGGCTGAAAGAAGGAATTCATTTCTGACTGTGAGGTCTTCCCAGGCAAACTGTCGGGTCTGCTCCAGCCCCCAGGCTGCCGAGCGCTGTATCAGGAGTTGACACCCAAGAGGGCTGCAGCATTTAGGAACAGCTGATGACAGGCAGGTCTCACAGGGCTTCTGCTGATCTGCATCTGGGAGTATTCATTCAAGAGAGGCTGCGAGATCCTTCTGAGAAGCAGGCAGCAGAAATTGAGAGGGCTCTTGGTGATCAAGTGCAACTCTGCTGGTCCCATTCCTAGGAACGGAAGCCTGGAATACTCTATACTTCAAATGCATACAGAAGGGAGTCCCAGGTATGAGAAGCGAGTTCAGCTGATATGAGAATCCACTTTTCAAGGCGTCAGTGACTTCACCCCCTCTCTCTCTCCTTTAACACAGCTGCGAAGTCCACTGAGTGTCCAGCCAAGTGTACTTGTGCATTTCGTGCCCTCTCAAGCCCATGAGAGGACCCCGTTCCAGCCTGGTGGCTTGCTGTACTTGCTCATCAGCTTTCAGGTTTCACAAGGGAAAACAATCTCCCCCTCGAATTGTAGAAGCTTTCTTTTCCAGAAGAACTAGACAACCCTGATGGCTCTCTCCAGTTACATAGCAATTATGTAATTGCTGAGCTTCTGCAGAATCATTCTGGAGCCATTCTGCAGCCTTATCCTGACTACAGCTGCAGGACAATGCTCCGAGATGACTGCAGCCTTTGAACGGATGGCCGGTCTCAAAGCTGAGCACAAAGGGATGTACAATGGGATTCCATCTCAAGCGCAAAGATGCTCTGGCCTCATGAAGCCCTTTCTCCTCCTCCCGGGCTGTGTGGCGAACTCCTGCCTCTGTCCGCCCTACATGTGTGCAGAATGTGCTTCACTCCATTTATGCTGACAGATTCCAAAAGAGGCAGAAAATCAGCTGAAGTTGTGCCATGGACCATACACAAGGTAGTCATTTAACACATCATAGGAAAGCTCCAGAAGAGGACAAGATGCAAAGCGGAGGTGGAGGGGCGGGAAGCATCTCTCTAGGCTTCCTGCACTGGCATGAAATGAGTGCTTCCCTTCCTTCTGCCAGCTCCAATCCTTCATGTTGACATTACACATCCTGTACTGTAGATCCACCCCCATGCTGCCGCTTGCCCAGCTGAATTATCTCCTGCGTCACAGCGGTGGTAACAGAACTGCTGGCTCGGCAGACTTGAAAGCACCATTTCAATGCTTTATGCGTTCAGCAACTGGACGTATTACCAGTGCGTTGGTCAGGGCTGCTTTGTGGCCCTCTCAGCAGCCATGCAATACTCAACCTAACCCTTCTGCTAACCAGATGGTCTGTTTGCCTCTTGAGACCAAACCATTCAACTTTACTTTATTAAATTCTACCAAAATGTGGGGACAGTTTACAGCAGTGTGTCTAGTTCATCTCCAACAGGGTTGCTAAGATGAAAATGACCTAAAAATAACTGGAAACTCGACTTCACACCAACAGAGAACAAGATATTTTGGAGTAAATATTTAAATGATCTGCCAGATTCCGCACCCCAGCAGCATTAACGACAAGGTTAGCAAATTATATTGTAAATACATACACACAAAGATTCAGAAATACACACATCTAAATAGGAATCCAGCCTCCAGCCAAGGGTTCACCACCCTCTGGCGCAGTTAAATGTGGTTAAGGACAGCCATCTCCACCATAATCACTCCAATTACCAAAACAAAGGAGCTAACACAACTGGTTAAGAGATCGCACCTCCCCTGGGTTTGACCACCTAGGCACTCTTGCAGGCATGCCAGGTACTCCCGGGGCCCTCAGTAAATGGTTGATGAATGAATAGAGATGAATGGGCACGTAGTTCTTAAATATAACAGCATCAATAAAACACATTTTATGAGAGTGAAGACACTAAATTCTTTCCAGCTCTATCATCATCCCACAACTACTAACTAGGAGCGCAAAGCCAGGCAGCGGATAAATGGCAAGAAGCAAGCCATCTGTGCCAGAGGCAGTGGATGGCCAGTAATTGATCACTGCAAATGAACTGCAGAGGTGGCTGGCCGTCCACTGAGTACCTGGCAGGGTGCTGGGTATTTTACATACATTATGCCTCTGAGCCTTCACCAGAGAGGGAATTCCACTCTAAAGATAAACTAGAGGCCAGGAGCAAATGAGGAACCTGACCCAAGCAAAGTCGATCACTTTTCTACAACTTGGTTGTCACAGATGAGTAAGGATCTTACAACTTAGAAAGAACTGGCACAGAGGAAGGTGGCAACCTGCAACCCCCGCCCCCGTGCCCGCCCCCCCTCCAAACTATCCCTGCCTGAGGTCTCCAGGAAAATGGAAAGATCTTTCCAGTCCCAGAGCTTTTCTGCCAGCCCAGGAAGGCCTAGTTACACCCCCTCCTGTGTCTTCCAGCATTTCTTACTTTCCTGAGGGCATTCCACATTATTACAACCAAAGATTACACCCACAGAGTTACCGCTACTTCTTTAATTTAGGGGTCCACCCTTTGAGACCAAAAAGCTCTCATTTGAGATCATCCTAAAGATCTGAACACCAGTAAATAAAGCAATGAATGGTCACTTTTTTTTTCCTCCTCCTCAAAAGTCTCTGCACACAATTTTAAAGCAGCAACTGTAATTTTTTTTAAAGAATTAAACATTTCTTTATGTCTCTGTAAATGTTCAAAATGTAAAACTAAATACATAAGGCTCCATGGGTAATCCGCTTTGAAAGGTGAAGAATCACAACTGGCCTACCCAAGAACCACTTACATGTTCTCCATCTCTGCCACCATCACCACCACACTGCCACCAAGGAGCCACCAATGAATGTTCTTGTGACTTGGAGCAGACCAGTAGCTAAGTCTTGTTAGGCCCTACCAACACCCTTCCACATTTTGAAATATCATCTACCCTGAAGGCACTCTAAAATTAGCCTCCTTACCCTTGAGATCTCTAAGCATCTGATATTACAGGACATAAGTAAGACAAAGTGGACATGGACTATTAAAATAAACATTTGCACAGACAGGACCAAAGCAATTCAAAGCAAGGCCACAGGATAGCCCTCCAGCCGGCTCAGAGCTACCTACCCGAGTGAAGCCATACAGAAGCAATCAACATTTATAAAAGACAGCACGGCCCAGTGTTCTCATTGAACAAATATGGTATTCTTAGATCATTTTTGCCAGAATGATGCCAAACAGGAGGAATGACACCTTTCTCCTAAAAAGCTCGAAGAAGTTCACATTGATTAAAAATTGTTCCCACAACTCTGCAGGGAATATTTCTGTAAGGTGAGACAGTAAGTACACTTTTCCAAGAGGATGTGGCGTCATCCTCGAGTGGTTGACAGAATCCCTACTGAGCACATGGGAACATGTGGAGTATGGCAGGGTCCACAGCCAGCCAGACCAGAGGGTCACAACCTGGAAAAGTCTACCTGTGAATGGACCATGGCAACGAGGACCACTCATCACATAAGACAGAAATGGTGCAAAGTTAATCCAAACATGGAGTCTAAGACCAAGGACAAAACAATTCACACCTGAAAAATCCCTCAGAGCAGACCTCGACCTCAGTTTCTCTATCCATGAGGAAGACACTATCGTTTTCCTAGGGCCCATTATGAACGAGAATCCTTACACACATGATACTTTTTAGCCCTTATGTCAGTTCTACAGATTCATAATGTTATCCCCATTTTACTGGATAGGCAATCGCGGGAACAGAGAGGTTAAGTGATTATATTCAAGGTCACACAGCTAGGAAGGAACATAGAAAAATTTTATCCTGCAATTGTGCAAGATTCAAAGAGTATGTTCCACCCACTACACACTGCTTTTCATAAGATGCCAGCACAAAGAACTGCATGTTCACACAGAAAACCTGAGAAATCTGCATTCCTGATGCTTCAGCAAAAAATAAGCACCTCATCCCAAAAAGAATATCCTGTCTATGTAACTAACATATATTTACATACTTACACATATTTATATATTAATACACACACACACCCCCATATACCCACAGACATGGTAGCCAAGTTCCTAGTTGTTCTTCAGACAGTTCAATGCAATGAAGTTCAGCCATACTGTGCAAATTTTAATTGCATGACTTCCCCATAAAACTGCATGTCGGAAAGGGAAGGCTGCCAAGTGACAATCTGGCCCAGTGATTCACAGTGTCACACTGACATACCCACTTCAGATACAGGTTGCTGTTTGTATTTCCTAGAAATCACTGACTTCATATAAGAGGTAACAGTAAAGGATGTCCCCTAGCAATAACATGTTCTTTGTCTCTTGGAATACACTGGCAGCAAATGTGATGAATTTGCAAACAAGGAGGGGGAGGATCCTATAAAGTTAAAAGCCCTTGCTCTATACTCCTCAGACTTTCATGATCATATGGCTAAGGCAGCATCTTAAACACAGATAACTCTCTTTTTCACTTTAAGACTATGCCCTATAAAATAAAAGATCTATTCAAATGAATCATTTCCAATCTACTGAAAAGGTATCATGGCCTGAGGGGAAAATCTAGCCGGTTTTTTATTTTTTTTATGCTTCAAGATTCCCATGCGCTGATTTATTAATGTTTTCCAGCCATGTTTTACTCTTAAAAACTGAAGAGTTTATTTTTCTGTAGACATCAGTTCAAGCCATATAATGTATGCATGGGGACACAGACAGATGATGTTGCCACCAACTTCTTTACTAAAGTAGAGGAAAAGAGGATGGGAAGTTGGCAAGAAGGGAAAAAGGACAGGAGGAAAATACTGGAAACATCCGAAATTCACCCTTCAGAAGCTGCTTCAGAGAAGACTGCTAACACTTACCTGAGTTGGGGTCAATTTTGATAATTGTAGTTGACGTCTAGAAACGGGGTTATGAATATAATTATCATGAAGCAGCAATTGGGCAATCACAACCTAATTAAGCTCACTGACTAGATTATCTTGTTTTTCCCCTAATAATCACATAACATTTAACACTTGCTCATTTTAGGACCTATGGGTGATGTTCATTCACTATTAACAAGCAACAGCCACTGGTCAGAGAGACTGAATGAGGGATTCAAACATGAGAAGCAACCAAGGGGTGGGGACGAAATTCAGGGACAGCTGAAATCTGTTCTTCAATTCCACTTCGCTGCTCAGCACACCCAAAATTACTGAGAGGCAAGACCATGGGAGAAGATGGAAAAAATGATGGGAACTTCACACCAGTGGAAGGATGCAGGTCAGTTCTCTTAAGCACGTGCTATTTTATGAGATCTATACAATGTGCTTTTTCACATTATAATGCAATCTGTGTTGAGTGATTTTTGTCTTTTTTTTTTCAGGTTAATGGAAGATTTCTCCACCAGCCCTAAATACATAAACTTTATACATTTACCTCCTCAAACACATTCTAAAGCTCCCTCTCCTCCCTAGATCTTGGGTATTCTCAAATTCAATGTCCTGTTCCCAAGTGGATGTCACTGCACCGATAAAGAGACCTTGACTCAATTTACCTACACTTTCTGCAATGCTCCTGAGGGTAGCCTAGGGAGATGACTCTTTAAAGAATTAAGAGGAAGATTGAAGAAATATTTGAAGGTCTGGTCCTTGAGACAGGCTGGTGTGAGGGAGCATCTTAGATGTCTAGGCACCATGGTGAAGGCTGAAGAGAGTCTTTGTGGTTCTTACGTTAGAAATTCCACCCAAAGAATCCCATGCTTTGGTACAGGTCAATTTTACTCTTTTCAACTATGTGATCTGTTGAGTTTTTGTTTGGGGTTTTTTGTTGTTGTTGTTTTTGAGCCTTTTTCCCATTACAAGCTTTTAATCTAAGAAAATAATGGTTCTGATAAGTTTGGTAGATAATGATACAGATGACAGGTTAAAAACGAATGGCTCTGTGACTCCTCTGGGACACTTTATAAACAGGACACATGCTTCTCCTCCTAGCCAGGTTTTGGGTTGGAGTCTGTCTAAGGACAGACAATCACCTGAAAAGATCCATGGCAAAGTTAAAAAGGTTTTAGAAAACCACCAGGAGTTGCCTGGAGGTTAAAGAGTCTACTCAGCAATTAACGCCCAACTGTCTGTCCTACAGAAAAGCTACTGTCCTAGATATCTGAGGGATTTTTGGACCTGCTCCATGGCCCTTAGTACAGCTTGTTACTCTATTAAGGGCATTTGTGGTCATCCCTGAACAACAGCTTCCTTACTGTACTGTGATGTTTCAGGGAGAGGCAAATAAAACTCAAACACCCATCATGTCTCCAGGATCTAAACAGAGCACATGGTGATCACTAAAGGCTTGGAGGATACTAGCACCCATGCTTTGAAGAGTACTGGCATTATTTTCCAAAAATCACTCTTAGACAGTGGAACTAATTTTCAAATATGTCTGTGTGGCTTTTGAAAAACATTTCTTGTGCTTCCAGTAAACAGAGCCAACATAGGGCACTGAGACTTTCAAAGGGGGCCCTCACAAGGAAAAAAACCATCATCTCTTCCTAAAAAAAAAAAAGTCACACAGCATTATCTTTCTGCTTGTAACAGGGAGGGGCACCTTTTAAACAGCCAGGTGTATAATTACATTATAATAGAGTTCAATACAGTACAATTTTTAAATATTTATTCTCTAAATTTCCACCCACATGGTCTCTTGGGTTTTTTGTGTTTTTTTCCCCCCCCCCCACCATCTCCTCTGTAACTCAGAAGAACAAAGAGAGGGCACTCTAGTTAAACACACTTTGTCAAGCTATTACAATAAGTTATATCTCTCATATCAACTAATATATTACAATTAATTTTCCATTAAGCTCAGATTTCCTTCCAGAACACCAGGATATACTCCTGGCATAAGCAACTGTAAGAGATAAACCATCAGGAACATAAGCTATTAGCATACTAAGTAATAACCGAGGCCAGTTCCCAGCAGCTGAGAGTCAGGAGGTGGTCCCCCTGTGCGTGCATCCTGGCTCCCCCTATCTCCATGAAACTTGCGTAAATTACTTTACCTCCCCAAACCTCAGCCTTCTCTACCATTCAAACAGCTCCCGGTTCATATTCAATGTTAAACAAATGTTACCTCGTATTAAATATTAACTGTGAGTGTTTTGTTAACGGTTTATGTGATATTCCCACTCTACAGAGAAGTTGGCTGAAATTTTTGATGAAGCAATCATATTTAATCTCCTTTTGCAAGGTCTTCTTCTTGCCCAACATCAGAAGGGACAATACTCAGTTGACAGCAGAAGGGGGAGAAATCTGTTTTGTTTTGTGTTTTCCAATGGAAGTATAGTATTGTATTAACTTCTGCTTCAGAGCAAAGTGACTCAGTTGTATGCACATTTGCTTTCTTTTTTTTATATTCTTTTCCATTATGTTTTCTCCCAGGAGATTGGGTATAGCTCCCCATGCTATATAGGACCTCATTGTTTATCCATTCTAAATAGAATAGTGTGCATCTGCTAACCCCTGACTGACATCCACCTCCGCTTCTTCCTTCCCCCTACCCACCCCCCACCCCCGCCGGCCCAGAAGTTCTTGTAGCTGAACTCTGACATTCAAATGAAAATGGTCTCTTCCATCCAGACCCCTTCCCCAGTTATCATTATGAAATACTAATTAACAGTCTTCAGAGAAGACCATTTAAGATAGAAACCATTGAAGAGAAAAATTTCTGGGTGATAAGTACTTTATTATAGAAATCTTTACATAATCTCTAGCTGGTATCTACATTTTGGCCATCTTCAGCCTATAACTCAGTGTTCAATTTTTACCCCACAGTAGGACCCCCCAGATCGGGTACAGTCTGGGTTGGGTGATCTGATGCTCGGCTGCAAACTTACTGGTCATGACACAGAGGATGATGTAATTAAGGATTAGAATAGCTGAACATTCTGGACCATGGTGGCCTTATTTTGGACATTAAAATACCAGGATTGGATTGACAGACCAGCCTGTGATGCCTGGCTCCAGCAAACAGCTTAATCCCAAGCTGGACACAGGTAGGCATCATGCTCCATGCCTTTGGCCTCTGAAATAAGCACTTCTTTGTTCCTCACTTCTAACACCCAGAATGCAGGTAGAGAAGCTCTATGGATAACCTTAGCGTGGACTATCACATGTTCTGCCCATTAATAATGCAGCTACTTTCTGCTGTGCTCTATTCTCGACTTCACTCCTTTTCCAGGAAAATCTCCACCAACATCTACTTAACCAGCTCCATCAACCTTCCATCTGTCCTTTACCAGCAACCCCGTATTTTTAACCCCAAAGTCATAAATTGTCTCCCAAGACCAATTCTATTTTTTTACAATAAGGACTGACCAAAGAATGTGGATCTGAGCCCTGGTCTTCATATTTCACGTGCAATAGGTACCAAATTACAAGGTCTTTTTCCACTTGCTTTATTGTTTTCTTAAAAGCAATGCCCTTCTTCCTGTAGGCTCTTCCCAGTGGACAGCCCTCTCTCCCCTGACTTGTCAATCATTCTCCCACCTCTCTTCTTCTTCTCCTCCTCTTATCCAAGCAGTCTCTCCTCCCCAGCAAATTTCCACCACATAATTATGGCAATGCTTTAGCCTACTTTTCTGTTAGCTTAACAACCCTGTCTATTTTCTACTTGTGCTGATGCCACTGTTTGCTTTTCTGACGGGCTAATCCGTGTATCCTTTCAAGGCCTAACTTCCCCTAGCATGAAAGCAGCTGGAGTTCTGATTCACAGGTGCTTTCCAAAGCTTTTCATTAGCAAGAGAAATCAGATGGTTTAGAAACCCATTTCTTAATCTGCAGGTGAGTATGGGAACCTTTGTGCAGCAAACATCTTTCAAGTATCCCACATTGTGCCACCGCACAATTATTGTCTGACTAATAAGTACAACGTTAGAGGCACATTTGTCACGTTAAAAAGGGAGAATGTTCCCTCTGAGAAGATCACCACCGCCCCCTCCCCCACCCAGCCTCTGGTATTTCCCAGTTCAAGAGAAAAGCGCTCAGCTGATGGGGAGCAAAACTGAAGACTTTCCCAGTCTTAAACCTGAACAGGGAAGAGAAGAATTCCAAAATACGAAGGCTTTAGCTCGTGTTCTGGTTCAACTGGCCAGACGAGGGCTTAGGGAGCGAGTTTGGCCTTCCCCAGCTGGGCTCTGTGGCAGCTAAGCCTCTCCACAGATCCTGGGCTTAATTGCTTCTGACACAGTTGTCTCGCCTGGGCTTCCAGCTCCTTTTGTGTTCAAACCAATCTCAATCCAAAGGTAAGTCTTGGCCTCCTCATCTTAGACAAATGCTTCATTTCCCACTAAGGGATCCTAAAACATTTTCGTCAGGACCCATGGGTTTGCTAGAGGAATGTTCCTCATCTTTTCTTGTACGGTCTTGGTGAAAAACCTACTAGAAAGCCTGGCAAGTCACTTTTTGAATTAAGCCTTCAAAGGTTTGTGTTTTTTTTTGGACAAATAAGTCCTCTCCCTCCCCTCATCTTCCTGTTACCCTCTGGTAGGATAAGCTGTGGTCAGACCTGACAGAAGTGCTTTCTTAATATTCAGAAGCAACATGCAGTGAACTACACAAGCAAATACATGAAAGCAAGGAAATCAATACCAAAATACCCATGATGTGGCACAAAAAGAAAACTTCTCTCCAAGAATAACCCAAGAAGAAAGAAACTGTCTCCAGGTAGGAATTGGGCAAGAATGCTTTGAAGACACCAAGTCATCTGCTCACCAGAATTAAGAAACACAATGCTTTTGCAGGTGAACCATACGACGAACCTCTCACCCCAAACTACTCTACCTCTTGTCCTTCCAAGCCCTGAAAAATCCAGCCTGGTGTTGGAGCCACACATCCCAAGGCTACAAATCCTAGGCGTGGGTCAACTGATAAGGACAGGATCCCTTAGAAAGTAGATACATTTGACAACAGCATTAAAGAGCGGAAAACGTAAATCCAGATTCCCAGTGCGTGCAGTTTCCCGATACAAAGTTCAAGGGGTCAAAAGATTCCAAAGAGCTTCCTAATAAACTGTCAATGCAACCTAAATTCATAAAAATGCCTTTTCCCCTCACTTGGAAACTTCTCCTCTTTTTATAGATCCCAGAGACAGTTCCCCTTAGAATTATCTTCTCTCCAATCCACACCCCCCCACCCCCCAGGCCCCGCCAACCCAACCCCACACTTTTTTTCTTCCTTCAGTACTGGCATGCAAACCATGCTGTTTTAACTTCTTTCCTGTTCTCCCAGTTCTTCTGGAACATTTTATTTTCGACAGTCAACTCATCTGGAGGAGTGCCACACTGAGGTCCAACTGTTTATAGCGTTAACTGTGTTTCTGCCAGAAGTCCACACACAGCCCTACCTTCTCCAGACTGCCTCCTGGATTAAGAATTTATGCTTTCGTTTGGAAGAAGCTTAGAAAACGTGGAAACTTCCAAACATCCTTCTTCTTCTTTACAAAGTTACTCTCACTTGTCCAAGTGGAATGGGGAATGGAAACCCACGGTCACCCTTTAAGCACTATCCCATCCCTCTGTCGTGGTTAAATGTGGCACGTGCCTTTCAAACAGCATTTTAAGGAAGACGTCGTGTCTACTGGGGCACAGGAAATAGCTAGTCACAGGTCTGCAGGAGAGAACTGGGTCTCGACAAGATACATGGAGGACACATTTTTAGATGCGTCTGGAAAACTGGGAAGCCACCAGTCATCACTAAAGACCAGATTTCACTCTCAGCCATTCATCAGTATTACAAAATGGCATATCTGCAAGCCAGTTGAAATCTGTACCAGGTTGCAAAACAGATCCTCAGAGTCCAATTGTGGGCACTTCGGGAAGTTGCAATAGACCCAGACAAACTTCCAAAGAAAGGGCATTTGAAAAGGACTCCCCATCCCTGAATGACAGAAGTACAGGGAGGAGGACAATCAGAAGAAAGACACAGCTTCAAACCCAAGAGCTGCAAGTCCCATGAACAAAACAGGCCTCTGGAGCATATTACTCCTGTGAATGACCACGCTCCGCCTCAGGCTCCCCAACGAGCTAGACCAACTAAAAAAAAAAAAAAAATCAATACTCCTGCCCCGCTAGCATATGGTTTCAGAGTTTCTGAGACAGCCTTGCACTCGGGAGAGGAGAGCTGGTGTTTCACAAACTGCTACACTCACAGGCAGTGGAAAGGGCACTGGGGCGGGAGTCAGCAGACCTGAGTTCTAGGCCTGGCTTTGTTACAAATGAACTTTCTGACCTGTGCAAGGTCTCTGTGCCAGTTTCCTCCTCCTTACAATGCAGGGGGAGGGGCAGAGGTGAAGGAGAAGATCTCTCTAAGGCACAAAGCAACTCAGTGAGAAGTTCTGACTTCATATTCATTGTTTAGGGTGTTATCAAGCAGTCAGCTTTGACATGATTTTTAGTGTTAATTTCTACTTGGGAAATAATGCATTTGTCCACCAGCCCCAAAATCTCAGTTTAATCCCCATGTTCTCCAGCCTTCTTTTATCTTACAATAAATGTCTCTTTTCCTTTCTTTTTTTAAGCAACCTTCCCCAAACTTAAGACTTGTGCTATTAAAAGAGCTTAGAACTTCCCATTTCCTTGCTAGCGCTAAAATTAAACTGTCCATTCCTTAGGGTCCAACATAACATCTGCCAGATGTCTTGGCATATCGCACAAAAAGAGGAATTTTCTTCTAACATTATCTACTTTCCTCTCTGTTTTCTCATAATCAATTAACAGGTCACCAACACCCACCTAATGTTTCTCTCAAAGCCGCCAACTTTCTAAGTATGTGAACTTCACAAGATACTGGCTTACACACACACACATTCATGGATAATGACTTTTTTTTTTCAGTTCACTAGATTTTAGTAATAGACACTGGAAGTATTTCCCCCCACTTCCTCTGAATTTCCTTAGTTTCCATATACCAACCATCCAATCATCTACCCATGTCAGATCCTTTGCAATTTGAGTTCATTATTATTTCCTAATTTGAGTATGGCATCAAGAAATAGCTTGTTTCCTAGCCATCAACTCGAAACACTCAATGCAGCTTTGTCAATGTTCTGTCCCAAGAGGCAGTGAACTGTAAGACTGATAAAGGCACATACCAAAGAAGATAAGTAAGGTTACCTTAACCAAGAAATCTCAACACTAGTAAGAATCCAAGACAGGCTAGACCTTATTAAACTCCATCACACAGAAAACAGGACTCTTTCCCAAGGCAACTTTACCATTCTTTCCTTTCAGGAAAACTACAAGTACTTTAAAGTCCACTAGTAGAGTTGGACTTCTTTTTCCCCTATTGTCTTACAGAAGACTCATTAGAAAAAAAGAATATACGTGTATATGTATATTATATTACCATATATATATGTGTGTATATATATATAATGTTTTCATCTAAAAGTTATCTCCAATTCCAAAGATTAAGGAAAAAAACCAAGTCCTGGGAGAATGTGATCAATGAATTAGGCAGACATAAATCAAATATGAGAAAAATTATGGAATCTGAAGACCCAGCAAGAGTATTTTTTATGGCAGGGTACATCACAGTTCACACAGTCTCCAGAATGATTTCTCTCTGTGATTATATCAGAGCAAATTAGGTAAAAGCTTGCCTACCAAGCCTCATCAACTTGGTGTCTCAAAACAAAAAGGATCTCTGAGTTTTGACATCAAATGAGAAGGTTCCATTGGACACTTTCTTTATTTCTCTCATGGTGGTTTATCCAAAGTAACTGTCCCATTTCAAATGCACATATCTAGAAAAAATCAAGAAACCATGTCTTGAATATAATGGTGCTTCTCTTGGTGATGAGCATCAGAGATGGATGAGTCTTAGGTTGGAACACATTCGCAAATTCCAAAATGCCTCTTAGATACCTAATTCCACCCCCACCCCCGAAAAGCTTAGCTCTAAGGCTGTCTACATACAAAAACACCAAAATATTTGGTTGCAAAGTAAAAAATATGAGTCAAACTGCTAGACTGGCAACAAGTTTGTCAGATTCTTCCCCCCACTGAGAGAAGTAATTAACTGGTTGTTCTGGTATCACCACCACCAACAAAGATATCATAGAAGTTTGCTTCAAGATCAACAAATAATTTATTTATGTTTACATAATCATATATGGTTAATTAGGTGCAAAATTATCTGGTAATTACTTCCCCAAATAACTCTTTTTATCCCATCGCATTTGAACTTCTGAGTTTGAACACGTAGCATGCATATATATACATATATACATTAGCAAATTTAAATATAACATTGATGACATTCTACTTAAGAGCAAAAGTTATGATATCAGAAATAACATTCAAAAATGAGTAATTAAAGGTACGATTGCAAGTAAGATTTTTTTTAAGTGCTCTTGGAGAGCCCTAGGTTATTAATAAAGAAGCAGAGTTCTGAAGAGTATTTTTAAATAAGTATACACATCAACTGAGAATCCTGAAAACCATACATCTGTGTCTGCAAAAGCAGGGTTTTACTTCATTGATCATGGACAATTATCAGCTAAAGAACCATGTATTTCTTCTCTCCTTTCACACCTCTCAGAAGAACAATAACCCTCAATTAATGACACAACAGTTTGGTTCGAAAAATGTGATGTTGTCATATACAGCACGGTGCATTTACTGAATGACACTGCTCCCAGTTACTCAACAGAATATAATTACATCTGGAATCTAAAACCACCTCAATCTGTACAGAAATACTGTAGACATAAAGAACTTTATATACACACACAAATCTGACATATAATGAGAAAGCAAAGCCAGAAAAAAGCTGGTATAAGTCGCTCACCAATGTGTTCCTTATTTCTGTTGAAGCTGGTACCTTTCTATATTCCTCCTTAATTGAAAACAAGGTCCAATCAGCCTCCTTCCAATAAATTAACTGGTTCTGAATCTCCTCCATTCCACTGTGGAGCATTTCTCACCTATCTTCAAGAGCCCATCTAATATTCTTCCAACATCTTCCCTCATCCTCAAGATGGCTACCTTACCTAATGGAAAAGCAACATGTTCATGGTTGGCTTTTATAAATTCCTCAAGCATTTCAGGATTTAGTTCTTTACTGGGATTGATTACATACATTCTCTAGAACTAATCCGTGAAGAACTCCAATCAGTGTGTGTGTGGACTAGGTAGATTTGGGTCCTTTCTTCAAATCATCCTCACAAAATGTCTTCCTCTAAGACTAATAAATTCCTCCCAATTAGAAAGGTGAAGCTACCTGGACAGAAGGTTTTCTCAACTGACATAATATTTTAAAATTTTGTTTCCATAGTGACATTGTTAAGAAGACATCTGATATTCCTGAAGACTTACAATACTTGAGAACACAGAAAAAGAAAGGAAAAAAAAAAAAAAAGGCAGTATGGAAGAGAAGAGGGAAAACAAAGGAACTAAAAGAAGGCCTAGTACACAAATGGAGCATCCTGAAAAGAAATGTAGACCTTCCAGAAACTGGTGTCAGCCAGTCTTAAAGAGTTCCTCTGAGATCTTGCAAGATTTGCTGTTGCTGCTGTTGTTTTGCAGAAATCAACCCCAACCAGACAATAAAGTCTTGCAGTGCATCAAAACATGATGATAATCAAGCCCCAGAACTCCAAAAATCTCAGCTCAGGGCCACCACCATCTTCACAATGAGGAAATCACATTTCCTGGTGACTTGCAGGAGACCTGGAGCAGCTTAAAAGTTCTGTGAAGGACCTCAGTGGAAAAATGTTTAAGGTTTTGCCTTGCCTTTCCCAAAGGAGGTCAAAACCCTACAGGTCCACTCAAAAGGAGAGAGAAAAATCCCAAAAGTTTACTTTAAAATGGAAACAAATGCCTCCATAACTTGTGAAAGTACTCCTTGGGTGGGAGAAATATCTGAGAAGCCCTTCCAAGCCCCTCATTTCCTTGCATAATGAACAGATAGTGAGGAACCACCATAGATTCGCCCCCTAGAAAGGGAGAAGGAGAAGGCAGGCAAGCCTCCTCTTCCAGCCATCACCAACAGAGCTTCAAAATGGAGACATCCATAATTTTATAAACACTTCTCAGCTTTGTCTCCTGGAGACCCGCTCTCCTCCATTTTCTGGTGGAGTTACAACATGACACGGGCTTACCTGACTCAGTTCCCAGCTCTCAACCAAACTAGTTACTTCCTCAAAAATCCTGCAAGCCACCTCCAGAAACAAAACCAAAGCAAACCAAACAGCCAACACAGACACTCAGACACAGCCCCCGGGAGCCCTGGGAGAAAGCCCCAACTGGTTGGTCTTTTCCCATCCCAGACGCGTGCTTAAAAATGAAACTTTTTTTTTTTTTTTTTTTTAAGTAGGGGAGGAATATAAAAGGAACTCCAGGCAGCCTCCCTCCCTCTCGGTAGGTTAGAAGATACAATGAAAAGAAAATGAGGGTTCCTCCAGGAATGGTGAAAAGCCTGGAGAATGAACGTGAGAAGAAGCTTTGTGTTTTGGAGTCTGGACTGGAACCAAAGCAGACAGCTTGCAAATGGAGGACAGGGAGATAAAGAAAGGGAAAGAGAGGGGCTGCTCCAATGGGGGGCGGCTGCGGCTTCCCCTCGCGCCTGGAAGGAGAGCAGACCCCTGGGAACTGCACCAGGAGTCAGGCGACCCCCGGGCCTCTGCCTGGGGGTCCTTTCTCCCTTCCTCAGAGGAGAGCCAAGCGTGTGTAATGGCTTCTCCTCTCCAGAAACCGTTGTCTCCTCCAACAGACGCTTCTGAACCCCTAGCCTGGAGACAGCTCCTCAGCGGCTCCTGAACCTGCGCCCCCCTCCCCGACTCCCACAGCCCCGCCACCCGGCCGGCGCCCCCCGCTCCTCGCCTCTCTGCTCACCGCCGCCGCCGCCACCCCCCGACACATCCCGACCCCGCATCCCAACTTCGGGGAGAGAGAGAGAGAGAGAGAGAGAGAGAGCCAAATACCTGAGGAAGAGGGGGGGTGCCAATCCGCACGGCTTTGCCATCGGGCTGGGGACAGGCAGACAGAGAGGGGGAAAGAAGGAGAGGGACAGAAAGAAAGAGGTCAACCCGCTCAGGTCGGGGCGGCCGGGAGCGCTCCCTCCTCTGCCCCTCGCTCGCTCCCTCTGGCTCTCTCGGCTCAGGTCTCCTCGACTCCCGCCCTCCGCCCCGCTCTCGGTCCCTACTCCTGTCCCCACACCCGGAGCATCCGTCCTAAGCCTCCGGCTCTCTTCTCACTCATCTTTCATTTTCTCTTCTCTCCCTAGAACTACACGAAATTAATTAAGCCACAGCGCTCCGCTCCCCCCCGCCCCCCAGCAGAAGGAGCAGCCAGCAGGAAAAGCACAGCCACCTCCGCTGCCACCACCACCACCTTCTCCTCCTCTTCCTCCCTCGCTTCTCCTCCTCCTCCTCTTCCTCCTCCCCCTCCAGCTCTCTCCCTCCTCCTCCTCCTCCCCCTCTTCTCTCTCGCTTCTTCTCCTCTTCCAACAGCCAGTCCATGCAGGGGACTTCCTCTCCTCCCGGCTCCACCAACCCTCCTCGGCCGAATGAATGAGCGCGTTTGTGCCTCCACCACCCCGCGCTCTCCTCCCCGCAGCACTCGGACCACCCCGAGGTGCTGGTTAATTGCAGTAACTTACAGAAGAAGCGTCCCGGCGCCGGGAGGTGTTTCGGGTTCTCCAGCCCCACCGCCTCCTTATCCTCTTTCTCTTTCTCCTCTTCCTGCTCGGGTTATTGTTGTGGAAGTTGTTTGGGAGTCTCATGTGCTTCTGCCGGGTCTCAGCAATGGAGGATCGCCATCTTCCCTGCCTTCCTCGGCTCCTCAGACTCGCTGCAGCTGCAGATGACCTGAGATATCCGTCTCTCTCTCTCCCTCTCTCTCCCTCCCTCCCTCTCCCTCTCACTCTCTCCCTCTCTCTCTCTCCTCTTCTCTCTCCTCTCCCTTTCCCTCGCGCGCTCTCTCTCTCTCTCCCTCCCTCTGTGTCTCTCTCTGAATAATGAGCAACCAGAGGGAGAGAGAAAGCAAGACAGAAAGAGAGAAGGCAGACAATCTTCTGCCACACAAAACGCCGGAGCACCAGGGGGTGCGCGAAGCCTTTCTAATAACAACAACAACGTGCGGGAGAGAAGAAGAAAAAAAAAAAGAAAGAAAGAAAGAAATGAGGAAAGGGCTGGAGGTGGGGGGGAACGCGAAGAATTATCCAAGAGCTGGAGAAGAGCAGAAGAAGGTGGAGGAGATGCTGAGGCTGCGGCTGCTGTCCCCCCTCCCCCTCGCTGAACCCCAGAAGGAGGCAAGGTGGTTGCAAAGTTAAGGCTGGGACATTGTCTTTGTCACTCAGAGCAACACAGAGCCAGGCCAGTGAGATGCAAGAGGAGGCGGTGGCGGCGGCGGAGGAGGAGGTGGTGGAGGAGGAGGAGGAAGAGGAGGAGAAGGAGGCAGAGGAGGAGGAGAAGGGGAAGAGGCAGATGAGATGAATAAAGACCTGCGGAGAAGGCGGTGCGAGGAGCGCGGCGGCCGGACTGAGGCGTGCGCGCTCGCGTCCCGGAGGCACCCGGCCGCCCCGGCCGGCAGAGGAAGCCCCCAGTGAGGACCCTGCCCGGCCGCTCATAGCTCTCCCACCATCAGCCCTGCCCGAGGAGCCGAGTCTTGGCCCCAGAGAGTCCCTCACACGCATCCATCTAGAGGCCAATCTTTGCAAAAGAACATACATGGGGAACTAGAGGTTGCAAGTCTAAACCCAGATCAACCACGTGGGGCTTTTTAATCCCTTTCCAGCTTGCGGTGTGAGTATCTCCAGTGAAAAGCTCAAATTGTCCATTACTGGCACGTATTTTGAAGTCTTCTCCTCCGAAATAAAGACTCATTGTGCATTTTATTTCTTTTCTGATATGGGAGGGGGGCTGGGGGAGCGAAAGAACCCATCGTTCTGAGCCTCGGGACCACCACTTTCTTTTCCTAACTTGTTAAGTGTTTTGACGGCGCACCAAAAGGGGGAAAAAAGCCTACTTAAATAACTTTACACCCTCCAGCCCGGCGTTGTTTGCACTTTCTGGCTGATCATCTAAAAGCTCAGAAAGTAACAATCAGAGCTACTAATGATAAGGTGTCATGGTGTTGAAGACAAGAGAACCAAGATGAAGCTTTCACACCTTGAATTTTTATTTGGTGTAATTTCCCACAAATCGTTCTGAACTATTTATTTTGCAAAGGAGTGCGTTTACCCTCCTCTCTAAGTCCAACGTCTCCTAAGGCTTTAATTTGATGGGGGAGGGGGCGGGAGGTGGTGCCTACAGTATAAAAAAATCAATACAGCAAGTCAGAAGCAATTGAAGTTCAAGGGCATGGGCTGCTTGTACCATTTCTATTCCTCGCATCCTCGAGTTGGACATCAACAGTCTCGAGAGAGAGAGAAACACACAGCGCGAGGGGCAGAGACCTTAATTAAAGTTTCTTTTGTCCGCGTCTGAATTGGGGGATGTTGCTGGATTCCTTTACATTGGGGAGCGCGCATCCGGTGGAGAAGGCGCGGTGTAGAGGATCCAAGGCAAGATTGTCCTCTGTAATATCACTACCTCCCCGCCACCCCACCCACCCCCAAAAACAGTCCGGGCAGACATCCCCATAAGCCCATACAATAAAGGGGAGGAGGAGACGCGCGCGGAGTTGGTTCCCACCAGATAGCGGGGTTTTATAAACAGATCTGACTCCTTTTCCCAGCTTTTCCCCAATCGTTTATTCTGGGGCAGAATCTCTCACCCAGAGGCACGATTTCAACCCCTTCCAGTCAACACTTCCTGCCCTTTTCTCCTCCCACTCACATTGAAAAGCTTGGGAGCCCTAAAAGGGTGTTGATGGCGGGGGTGATAAATAAATAAATAAATGACACTCTACGCGTGCGGTGGAGAAGAAAGGAGGGGGGAGGGAGAGGGAAGAGAAAAAGTAGGGAGAGGAAAACCTGGAGGGGAAAGCTCCGAGGCGAAAGGGAAACGGGAATCCGAGAAAGAAGAAAGGAGAGAGGAGGACGGGAAGACTCGGCAGGACTGAAGTGACCCTGGCTTTGTACAGACTTGGGAGGACTCCCCCTTCCAGGTGCCTGGAGGGACCTGGGGAAGTCCTTCTGCCCCGAGCTCCTCCCCCACAGGACCCCAGGGATGTCTGAGCGCTGGCCGCCGCTCCCCCATAAATTCCTCGTGGCACCAAGAGGAAGCGCGCCAGGTCTCCATCGTCCCTCCACTGCCCCGGCTGATAATTTACCTCTTTGTCTTTAATAAAAAGCTGACTTTTTCTGTCAAGCTCTGCACCGGGAAAATAACAATCGTTATTTCAGGTTGAAAGCTCCTATCACTGTCAGGTTTTGGAGGCTGTGATAAAATCTTCATCGACGTGAAGGTACCTTCTGGGATGGCTTGGGTCGGAAGTCCTAAGATGGGGGCCGCTCTTCCCTGGGGGCAGGGGGGCAGGGGCGCGGGGAACCCGGCGGTGCGGAGAGAGGAGGAAGCGACGAGGTCAGAGGAAACGCAGGGCTCCTGGGGCACCAAAGGGCTTCCCGCAGTCGGGGAATGAGCCCTGGGGAGGAGCCTTTCGCGAGAACGTGAGCGCGCCCCAACACGCCTCAGACCTCATAAACCCACTTGGCAAAGACCGGGGAAGCGGCTGGCGGACCGACTGCGGTGAACTCAAGAAATTAACCTGCGCTGCAATTAAACGGGCTGCCGCCCTTTCAGACTCACCTCGAGCGACCGAGATAGCTCCCGAACCGGCCGTGGGGGGACCTGGCTCCTCCCTCCCGTCCCAGGAGAAGAGGACAAAAAGGGGAGATGGACTTGGAGATGGCCCCGCCCTTCAAACGCTCCAATCCTTGGAAACTAAACCTCCTCTCCAAGCCTCCACGTCTAGAAGGGACAAAGGCAGCGAGGAGATCCAGAGACTGATGGAGAGATAGGTGGCTTTCGGGCTTCTCAAATGGGCGCTTTGGGCGAAAGGGACAATGGCTCAGTTTCCATTCCAAATACAGGATACTCTTGAGAAGACCATCTTCTGGTTTAGAAGCAAATTGACTTCCCAAAGCCGTGAAGCAAGCTACTGGAAAACTCCTGCATAGCCCTGGTTTTTGAATGTGAGAAGGCTAAAAATTCAGTTCATGACACCATACACAAATTTTTCGACATTTTTTGAAGTCACAAGTGCCTGAACTATCCATCTAAAAATAGTCGAAAGAAATTAACATGAAAGAAATAAACATGGTCGGGGAATGTGCTTTTTGTTGCTTGCTTGTTTTTATTGGGGGTGGTTTTCTTTCAAATGATAAGAAAGTTATTTGGATAAATAAAAGCTAGGTCACTCAAGTAAAGTGTTGAAGCTGAAGGTTTTAGTGAAAACCTTGACAGACTTGGCGCTTAAGTAACTGTAATTATGCTTTGCCATTAGCGGACCATTAAGATAAACAGGAGAAAGTTCACACCTCCTGCTATTTCATTCCCTAAGAATATTCACAAAGATAATATAAGCCTCATTGGTGGGCTCTCTTCTCCACCAGGAGGGTTAATTTATAAAATTCTTAATTAAAATGGAAAAGCTTAGATTTTGTACACAGGCAACAATGTGAAGCAAGTCTCCTGAGGACATGTTGACTCCGTGAAATTTGCCTTTTGTTACTGTACCCTATGCCATTATTCCCCTGGAGTGATATGGTATTTCAGGACTCTGTTTATGTTCCAGGAAATAGGAATATGTGGGAAGCCGGGACCTTCTCCCTTATCGTGGGTGACTAGCATACACAGTCCTCATAAAGGGAAGTTATGGCTCATCAGAAGAGTGCCTTTATGAGCATTAATAGAATAATAAATCTTGCAATTTTAGTTCAAGAAATAGTAGAGTCTTATAATCAAAGTGACCCATGCAAATATGATCCACTTACTTGCCCAACCCTAGCAGGATAGGGATAATCTATAAATCATTTTGGTTTCTAAAGGTTAGGAAAGGAAAGCACCCAAACGTCTCAAAGAAAAGTGCTTATGAAGGGAAAGGGGATGTCTATCCCCTGTAGGAAGGAATCATGGAAAGAAAGAAGAGTTGGTCCAGAAGCTCCGTTAAAAAGATAGAATTTCAACCGAAACAAGAGTGAATAAATGTTTTAATGTCATTGGTTCAATACTGACATTATATCATATAAAAAAAAAGCCCTGCTTCCTGAAAACTGTGCAAAAAAAAATTCCAGTTTATAAATCCCACTTTCTAAATTTCAGCTGGAAAACTGTTCAAGCTGATGATTTTAGCAAAACAATATTTCATCTTTAAACGTTTGACCACACACCTCTTGAACTTGGAGGTATTTTCTTTCCTGCCCTATGTAAAACTACTTTTCCATTCAATTCAATATAGTCATTTTACTATTTGCATTTATTATTTTCAATGGGCTATTTATTTTGAATTTTCAAAATCTTTTACTCTTGTTGAAAATTAGTCTTTAAAAAGTTTTTTTTTTTAAGACTTCAAATTGGATAACTATGGACTTCAGATATCAAATAAGTGAAGTCACTAACACATCTTTCTGATCCCTTACAGAAAAATCAGTATTTTCTCATAAACCCAAATCTAAACACATGTAACTAGTTGACTGGTGTCCATGCCTAGCAAGAAGTGACTGGAAGAAGACAAACACAGATAATTCATGATTCTGAATATCTCTCAAAGGAAGAGAAATTGCAATAACTAATATTAAACTTACCCTACGTCAATCTTTGCATATATACCTGTGGATAACAAAGATGTTTCAATACCAATGTTCCTTTTTTTAAAGTCTTTTCCCCAAATGGTAGAAGTTAAATTTACACTCCTACCAAACTAGGTTCTGTAGTATGGAACATTCGGTGGAATATCCATCAACAATTGAATATTTGTTTAGCATCTACGATATGGCATACTCAGCTGAATACTAGTGGTACAAAGATGAATAAGAGACAATAAGTCGAAGTCCAAATGCATGATGTTCTCCAGGAACCATTGGCTTTAAAATCCCATTATGTGGACTTACACAGAACTTTAGATTTCTACTCACTCGAAAACAATACAGGACATTGGCCAATAAGGAAACATTAATTTAAACATTTTTGTTTATACTACAGAGTTATTAGGCAGTAATATTCTGTTAAAATTTTGGGATTTTACTTTAAAGCCAATGTCTTGCCTTAACTTATAATTTAACATGAAATTCTAACTAGAGAAGATCTTTTTAGGAAGAAGGAGATGTGTTAGACCATCTATGATTGTATTAACCGAAATTCATAAGAAAAAGACACAGCTGAAAGATTGGCCATTTTTTGAGTGTCCCATCCAGCAGACACACCAGTATTTCCAGATTCCTACCACTCACACTCAAACTGAACCTCGGAGAAGAGATGTAACCTGGTCAGGAACACAGCTTCCTAAAAGTTATCATTCTGATTTCTTTCTTTCTTTTGTTTTGACATGCTTCCATACTACTTGTACTGTTATTTACTTAACATATATTATTTTAAAATAAACTTTAAAAAAATCTTATCTCCATCAAAAATAATACTCATGAAATCACACATCTGGTGGGCTATTTATATATAAAATTTCAATACACATCAAAAGAAATTTATTATTAAAACTAGAATAAAGAAAAAAAGATTTTGGATTAAAAAATTAGTCTGAAAGTATACCTGCCGAACTCTTAATGGTAAGGAATGAGAAAGGTGTAAAAGAAAGTGTTTGAATTACTTTTTGGTGTACAAACAGGAATCATTTTTATAATTTAAAAAATAAGAAAAAGGTTGTATGGTCTAGTGGTCCCTAGTATAACCCCAAAGTAAGCCTTTGCATTATACATTCTCAGAGGAGTTAAACATTAACACAAGGCTTTTCAGTGCAATTTAACAATACATATTTAAAGTCTTAAAATGTTCACACTTTTTGTTCCCTTAATTCCACCTCTTAGAACCTACCCTAAGGAAACAGTCAAAAATGTAGAAAAGATTTATATTAAAAAAAATGATAGCATAAAATAAACAATTGAGAGTAACTTGTGATTAAGAGAAGAGGAATCATAGTCAATAAATCCTCACTATGACATATTAAGCCACTTACAATTATTTATGAAGATTTTGTAATTAAACAGAAAAATGGCCTCATACTATGTTAAAAACCTAGATATAAAATTAAGATCACTGAATATTTTTCATAAGGCATACACTCAGAAATCACCTTGAAAGGGTATCAATAGTAAATTGACTTATAAAAATTTTAGAAACTGTAGAACTTTTAAATGATCTCTATAAGTTCTGTAAATATATAAACCATATATACATATACATGTGTATATATACATATACATACATAGTATTGACTGTTTGAACTGAATTGTCTATCTGTTCAAGTATTTCAAAACATTTTAAAGCTAAATGGTGGAACCCACTTTCTTGTATCTAGTAATTATTAATGTGTCTTATTAATACTGCTAATAGAACAGTGTCACCGTATCTGGTTTTCACAAAGATAATTTAATTTGCTTTTTACAGGAACAATAGGAATATTTGAGTATTATGAGTTCATTTTATATATAAAAGGAAATTTAGGACCAGTGATTTAACTTAAGATCTTCCAACCCTATAATGTAAAGAAGACTAAAATCCAGTTCTCCCAATTTCTACTCTTATATTTTGAAATCTAGACTTCCATATAATCTCAAAAACATTACCAAATATTATCAAAGGAAATTTTCTAATGACCTATATGAAAAAAGGTTATCTTTATCAGTTTTGTGAATGAAAGCTCTGATGCTCTTTTATACCTAAAAATTAAAATAGATACTGTGTGTGTATATATATATATTATATATATATATGTATGTTTATTTACCTTTTCCATTTGTTAAGCATATATATAATTCCCAGTTCCTGAAGATATGGAAAAATAGATCCTCTAGTTCACTGTTAGTGGAAATATGAAAAACTTCAATCTTTCTCAATGTGTTCAGTTCAGTTCAGTCACTTAGTCGTGTCTGACTCTTTGCAACCCCATGAATCGCAGCACGCCAGGCCTCCCTGTCCATCACCAACTCCCGGAGTTCACTCAAACTCACATCCATTGAGTCGGTGATGCCATCCAGCCATCTCATCCTCTGTCGGCCCCTTCTCCTGCCCCCAATCCCTCCCAGCATCAGAGTCTTTTCCAATGAGTCAACTCTTTGCATGAGATGGCCAAAGTATTGGAATTTCAGCTTTAGCATCAGTCCTTCCAATGAACACCCAGGACTGGTCTCCTTTAGGATGGACTGGTTGGATCTCCTTGCAGTCCAAGGGACTTGCAAGAGTCTTCTCCAACACCACAGTTCAAAAGCACCAATTCTTTGGCACTCAGCTTTTTTCACAGTCCAACTCTCACATCCATACATGACTACTGGAAAAACCATAGCCTTGACTAGACGGACCTTTGTTGGCAAAGTAGTATCTCTGCTTTTTAATATGCTATCTAGGCTGGTCATAACTTTCCTTCCAAAGAGTAAGGGTCTTTTAATTTCATGCCTGCAGTCACCATTGGCAGTGATTTTCAAGCCCCCCAAAATAAAATCTGACACTGTTTCCATTGTTTCCCCATCTCTTTCCCATGAAGTGATGGGACCAGATGCCATGATCTTAGTTTTCTGAAAGTTGAGCTTTAAGCCAACTTTTTCACTCTCCTCTTTCACTTTCATCAAGAGGCTTTTTAGTTCCTCTTCACTTTCTGCCATAAGGGTGGTGTCATCTGCATATCTGAGGTTATTGATAGAGATCTTTAACCCAGGAATTTAACTTTTAAAAATTGACTTAGGAAAACTCAACTATCGTCAAAATTTTTTGTACAAAGGAGTTAATTATGGCATTAATACCCAACGATAAGTGATGGTTAAATTATGTTTATCCGTGTAACAGGAAGATGTGTTTATTTATTGGCTGTACCCTGAAGCATGTGGGATCTTAGTTCCCTGATCAGGGATCAAACCTGTACCCCCTGCATCAGAAGTGATGGGTCCCAACCACTGGACTGCCAGATAAATCCCTGTAGGAAGTTATATATCTATAAATTCTATAAGAAAAATTAAATGATAGTGAAATAGTTACATGATTTTTGATAAGGAGAAAAATAGATTTTGAAACAATATAATAACACTGTCCCATATTTGTAAATATGTGTGTATATCTAGGCATTGAAGAATTATTAGAAATGTGTAATCAAAATGTTAACTAGTTTTTTTCCAGGTGGTGTAATTGTTTCTAGGTGATGTAATTTTTTCTAGGTAATGTAATTATGGGTACATTATATATCATTTTCTGCTGTGGCTTCTTAGATTTTTAAACATTTGTACAATGAATATCTTTTTCAATTAGAAAGATAAAACTTTAGAACTTCCAAATAAAGTTTGCTAGCTTTACAAGATTTCTCTCACTCTCTCTCTTTTTTAAAATATTTATTTATTTGGCTGAGTCAGGTCTTAGTTGCAGCACTTGGGATCTTTAGTTTTCATATGCAAGATCTAATTCCCCAACCAGGGATTGAACCTGAGACCCCTGCACTGGGAGCGCAGAGTCTTAGCTACTGGATCACCAGGGAAGTCCCACAAGATTTCTCTTCTATCATAAAGATTGACAAAATCAAATATTTGTCTAATTTAATTAAAATGCACACACCTAGAAATTTTTGCACCCATTCATTTAGCCTCCCAAACAGCCTTTACCCACAGTTCCATGCTTCTAGAACAGATTTTGGATAATAACTGTCAGCACCAAGGTAACTTGACCTTGCATCTACTACCCACCACCTGGTGACTGACCCTTGTAGATTTCATAGGCATTGCTGTTTCAGGATAAAACATATCCTGAAACATATTCTCTCCTGTCTACTATGTTGAGGTTTAATTTCCCAGCAAGGGCTAAAAACAGTATTTCACAAAAGTTAGTCATGGATACATGTTCTTTTAAGTGTCTCCAATGCAGAACAAGTTTATTTTTTACTATCTTTCTGATATTTTTCAAGGTGCAGATTTTAAGTGAGTGTTTATTGATTTTATGTTTATACTAAAGACAGATCCAGCTCTAACAATGAACATCTACTCACTAGTTTCCAACTCCTGGTCTTACAAGTGATAACCCTGGGCTCTGTGTGTCAGTTTCCACATCTGTAAAAGAAGTATAATTAAATACTTATAGAATTGCTATGAGGATTTTTAAAAATTAATTTGCATTGGTGTTGATTTATAATGTTGTAGTTATGAGGATTTTTTTAATGCATGTAAAGAATATGAAGATATGTAACTGCAAGCTAATATGAACTGTGTTCTCAAAGTTTTAATGTGAGATGGCATAGGTGAAGAGCCTTAAATTTGGAGTCAAGAGTTAGGTATCTAGTCCAGGAAATCAAAAAGAGAATATGCACACATAATGAAAGAAATTAATTACTATGTAAACAAATCTTAAAAATCAACAGCGGTCATTTGAAATAAAAAACTAAGTATGGTTAATTGTATCTAAGTTCCTCTCTTACCATTTATTTCTCTTCATTAGTTTACTTTGTCATTTGCTAAAGCTCAGCCACCAGACGTGGCAGTAGAGCCACAGGTTTTTTGAAAGTGGAAAAGAAAAATCTTAAAATCAAGAAAAATATGTTTTTATTGATATCTCAAATCCAAGAAATGGTTGTGTATGCTCAGAAAAGTCCACACAATGCAGGAATTGTTATAATAAATGTAAATAAGTAAACTATAGCAGATGGGGAGCATTTTCTTTCACTTCATTTTTCTGTGACTTGTAGAGACATCACCATCGTTCATTAGTCTAGCTTCTGGATCAGCACTGTTCTATGGGAGCACATTGAAAACCACTAATCTGTTGCAGATGAGAAAATGGTCTCAAGGAAAAGTGATTTGCCCATGATTACAGACCAAGTTATTAAAGATCCAGACCTACCCAGATCCTCTTTATGGCAATTTCCATCACTTCTACTTTATCTCTTCTAGCAAAAGAGAGTTCCTTGAGCTGGTATTGAACTTTTCCATCCCTCCTTCCCACTCTCCTGCTTCTCTCTCTTCCTTTCTAAGGTTTCCCAGACATGAGAAACTGTACTTTACATAACCAGCAGTAATTAACAGCTTAGTCAACCAATAAATAATTTAATGCTTTCTCTAAATTATTTCGATGACTTTCAATTCATTTCATCCTTTTTTTCTAACCTCACAGGATTAGCAGAACAGCTAATTGTGTTCTCCATAGATCCACATCTGCTGTTCCTTGGGGATGTTTAGGGATTTCCCTTCACCTTTTTCTTTTCATCTTCCACTCTAAAAGGGTTCTTATAGGCTTTGGACCAAGAGGAAAAAAAAAAGACAAAGGCAGTGTAAGGTTTTTCACTGGGACAATTATAATTCTACTTTTATTTCTCATAGAGATATAAATGTAGAAAGATAGCACTATTCTGCTTATCGGGGATCATGTGAAAGAAGAAAAGTTGATTGTTCTGGCTGTTTTGTGCTCACTCGATATCACGCAGCATTCACAAAGGAATTATTTCTACCATTGGAAAAGGAGATCGGCCGGTGGTCTCATTTGACTTACAACAGTGCCCTGAATTTGAAATTAGTATGGACTTTTTAAATGTCATGAACCTGGAATTATAGTATCAACTTGGTTGTCAGATTAATTCTGTGGATACTAGAGCCGAATGGTAAAGCATATAACATGGAAGAAGAAAAGCAACAGTGATTGTTATTTCAGCTTCATTTGACTACAGTGAAGATCTAGTGAATGCTCCTGTCCCATCCACTGAGATGACTACAGAATCCAAGACATCTCAGGTGAGATGTCACCTGAACAACTCAGAAACATAAGCCCTCACCCAGCAAAGGGACACGGTATTTGTGAGAAGATGCACCGATTTTGCCCAAAGCTGGGAAAAGTCCCAATGCACTAGATCAGAAATAGGAATCTTACACATCTCTAAATGATCTCACAAAATATTTCCTACATACATTTAAAAAAATCTATTCTTCACAACAATTCATGACATGAAGATTATTTCTTCTATTTTCTGTTTGGAGAAACCAAGGCTCCAATCAGTCCAGTGACTTTGCCCAAGGTCATTCAACGAACACTTCGACTTGAACTCAGGACTTCTGATTCCAGATAGCATCATCTTTCCACACTGTCAAGTGTTAAACTCCCAACATGACATAGTAATATGTTTTTTCTATCTATTTATAGATGTATTTCCTGATTATAAAAGTAACATATATTTTAGCAAACGTAGGAAACACAGAAAAAATTTTAAAATCTAGTTCCAAAACTTAGAGAGAATTATTATTATTTTCCGTGTATCTTTATATTTCTCCTGTTGCAGTTTGATAGTTTCTGTTCTTGCTTTTTTTTTAAATGTGTATTTTTTTGTTTATGTATATTTTGTGTATGTATCTTTCATTGACTTGTGATGTTCACTTTATAGATTAAGAATGTTAATTTGTCTAATATGTAGTAAAATATTTTTCTTAGTTTTTATTTACTTTTAACTTTAATAATGCTTTTAGATACCTAAAAGTTTAAAAATGTGTGTTTAAATTTATTGATCACTTTCTTTATAGTGTCTTTTGTTGGTATAGTATAAGAAAGGCTTTCACTCCCCATAATAGGACAACAATTCTTTTACATGATTTGTTATGTTTTCACTAATTCCAAGATTTTTATTTTCACATTTAATTCTACAATTGATATAGAATTTAATTTTTAAAATGTGATATGAGGTAGATATTAAATGCAATTGTTTTCCAAATCATTAACTAAATTGTCTCAGAATTATTTCAAAAAACATTCTTCCTTTACCCAATTAATTGGAAGGTCACCTTTGTTGCACACTATAATTTTGTATGTAGTGACATTAGGTTTTAGATTATCCATCTGTTTCCATTTATCCATCTACTTTAGGAGATGTTGGCAATTTGATCTCTGGTTCTTCTGCCTTTTCTAAAAAAAGCAAGAGAGTTCCAGAAAAACATCTATTTCTGCTTTATTGACTATGCCAAAGCCTTTGTGTGGATCACAATAAACTGTGGAAAATTCTGAAAGAGATGGGCATACCAGACCACCTGACCTGCCTCTTGAGAAACCTGTATGTAGGTCAGGAAGCAACAGTTCGAACTAGACACGGAACAACAGACTGGTTCCAAATAGGAAATGGAGTATGTCAAGGCTGTATATTGTCACCCTGCTTATTTAACTTATATGCAGAGTACATCATGAGAAACTCTGGGCTGGAAGAAGCACAAGCTGGAATCAAGATTGCCAGGAGAAATATCAATAACCTCAGATATGCAGATGACACCACCCTTATGGCAGAAAGTGCAGAAGAACTAAAGAGCCTCTTGATGAAAGTGAAAGAGGAGAGTGAAAAAGTTGGCTTAAAGCTCAACATTCAGAAAACTAAGATCATGGCATCTGGTCCCATCACTTCATGGCAAATAGATGGGGAAACAGTGGAAACAGTGTCAGATTTTATTTTGGGGGGCTCCAAAATCACGGCAGATGGTGACTGCAGCCATGAAATTAAAAGACACTTACTCCTTGGAAGGAAAGTTATGACCAACCTAGATAGCATATTAAAAAGCAGAGACATTACTTTCCCAACAAAGGTCCGTCTAGTCAAGGCTATTTTCCAGTGGTCATGTATGGATGTGAGAGTTGGACTGTGAAGAAAGCTGAGTGCCCAAGAATTGATGCTTTTGAATTGTGGTGTTGGAGAAGACCGGAGAAGGCAATGGCACTCCACTCCAGTACTCTTGCCTGGAAAATCCCATGGATGGAGGAGCCTGGAAGGCTGCAGTCCATGGGGTCTCTGAGGGTCGGACACGACTGAACGACTTCATTTTCACTTTTCACTCTCATGCATTGGAGAAGGAAATGGCAACCCACTCCAGTGTTCTTGCCTGGAGAATCCCAGGGACGGGGGAGCCTGGTGGGCTGCCGTCTATGGGGTCGCACAGAGTCCAACACGACTGAAGTGACTTAGCAGTAGCAGTTGGAGAAGACTCTTGAGAGTCCCTTGGACTGCAAGGAGATCCAACCAGCCCATCCTAAAGGAGATCAGTCCTGGGTGTTCATTGGAAGGACTGATGTTGAAGCTGAAACTACAATACTCTGGCCTCCTGATGCGAAGAGCTGACTCATCGGAAAAGACCCTGATGCTGGGAAAGATTGAGGGCAGGAGAAGGGGATGACAGAGGATGAGATGGTTGGATGGCATCACCAACTCGATGGACATGGGTTTGGGTGGACTCCAGGAGTTGGTGCTGGACAGGGAGGCCTGGCATGCTCTGATTCATGGGGTCGCAAAGAGTCGGACACAACTGAGTGACTGAACTGAACTGAACTGAACTTAGGAGATGTGTGTCAGTTTTATTCTTGGCTTTTATTTACCCTTTTATTATCAGATTTATCCCTTTAAACTGAAAAAGATCACAGTATTCTTTAGATATTATTAATTCTTTGAGCAAAATTTCCCTCTGTATAACTCAGTCTGAATTCCCTCAAGAACATAGGTTATTGTTTAGCTCATGCCCCTAAATGGTGGCTTTATCATTTCACAAAATTATAGGCACATTAGTGGATTAAAAATTCATTCAAACTTCACATGAGTTTTTTTCTTTTCTTTTTCTTTTTTTTGGCCATGTCCCAAAGGATGTGGAATCTTAGTTTCCCAAACAGGGATTGAACCTGTGCTTGTTGCAGTTAAAAATCACAGAGTCCCACTTACTGGACCACCAGAGAATTCTCAGCTTTTTTCTTAATATAGTTAGGTTCAGGTCTCTGAATCTAATGCCTTACACTGCCCTTCACTTTTCAACTTTATTTCATCTCAATACTAAGTCAGTTAAAGTAATAGAGAATCAAAATTCATAAAGGAAAAAGGAATAAGAAAATTCAATCAATGCAGTAAAAGAAATAAGATGTAAACAAGAAGAAATTAAAAGAGAAAACACAAATACAATGTCAGAATAAGAATAAGATGTCAGAAATAAAACTGTTTGGTTAATATGCTCATGTCAATTTTTAGAATAAATCTTAATGGATGAAATTACTCTATTAAGATATAGAAACTCTCATACCAATAAATCAAAGTAGCCATGAACTTTGATCAAATTTATTAAATGGGTTATATAATTCTTCTATATCCTTTTTGAAATCTGAAGTTCACAGAATCTGTCAGTTTTTAGATATTAAACAACATGATAGTCCTAGAAATAGAAAGGGTAAACAGCTATTTTAATAGGTCATAAATAAAAGAAATGACCAGAAATTTTTGAAGATAAAAGGTAGTAATCAGAAATCAGGTAAGTGTTACCATAAAGAAAGCAGGAGAAAATATGATAACAGACAAAATTCAAGACCAAAAACATCAGACTAAAAAAACATTTTAGTTGATAAAAGGAATAATTACCATTTTTGTATCTAATAATATAACTTTAAAATATATGCAGTCTGTTATATCCACCAAAAAGTTTACAAAACTATAACAATAATTGTAGATCTTTGACATGCCTCAACAAGTGGCCCCCAAATATGAAAGGATATAGAAGAACTGAATAACAAAATCGTTAAAATTCATCATAGATATATGTATAGAACAAAGTGCCTGATACTCTTTTTCTAATACTCATGGAACATTTACTAAAATTGGCTATTCATTCATCCACAAAAATAAAAGCTCTAAAAACTCAATAAATATTGAAATCAGGAATTGCCTGGTTTCCCAGTGGTTAGGACTCTACACTTCCACAGCCAGAGGCCTGGGTTCCATCCTTGGTTGGGGAACTAATATCTCACAAGCTGAGTGGTGTAGCCAAAAAAAACTATTGCAAGCAGAACACATATATCAGAGTGCAATAAAACTATAAACAACTGCCAAAGGATGGAAACATAACTGTACACAAACTATATAGTAGGAAACTTCATAATAACCTTTAGTCAAAGAGAAAACCAAACTGAAACATAAACTATTTAAATATGAACAATAGAGAGAATACTAAATATTGAGGCTTATGTGATACTACCCGCTGCTGCTGCTAAGTCACTTCAGTCATGCCGGACTCTGTGTGACCCCATAGACAGCAGCCCACCAGGTTTCCCTGTCCCTGGGATTCTCCAGGCAAGAGCACTGGAGTGGGTTGCCATTTCCTTCTCCAATGCATGAAAGTGAAAAGTGAAAGTGAAGTTGCTCAGTCAAATCTGACCCTCAGTGACCCCATGGATTGCAACCTATCAGGCTCCTCCGTCCATGGGATTTTCCAGGCAAGCGTACTGGAGTGGGGTGCCATTGCCTTCTGCACCACACCAGAGGGTACTAGGTAAATTCTAGTGTACATTATAGAAACTGATAATTCCTCTTTATAGATATATGCATGTATTTATATATTTATTTTTAAACTCTTATTGTAAAGTACTAGATATTCACAGAATTTTTTTTAAAATACAGACTTTTAAATATAAGTCCTATGCTATTGAAACAGTTTATGCTAATTCTTTATGTTGTTATTCTGTCATCCCACCATCCAACAAAGAAAACCAAATACATCAAACTTTATAAGAATGTGACCTATAAATATAGATTAAAAAGTCACTATGAAATATTTTATATAAAAATCCAACAGTGTATGAATGAAAATAAATAAGGTTATGCCCAGAAAGCAAGGATGTTCAAACCCAGGATATCTATAATTCATCACATTAACTGAACACAGTAGAATTACTATGTGATAAACTTAGTAACATAATAGACATCAAACAAGTAGTTTATAAAATTTAATACCTATTTCTGATAGAAAAAAAAATTGAATTTTTAGTGCTCCATGACTTAAAGGATATTTTTTAAAAATTAACAGAATATTTTTCTAAAATAATAGCAATATCTTATTACTGAAGTATGAGAAGCATTCCCATTAAAGTCAGGAACTGAAAAGGAAAATATCTGTTATCCATAGACACAATTCAACATTTCAGTAAAGTCTCAACCTTCAAAATAATTCAAGAAATATAAGAATAAGTATCAGAAATATTGGGGCCAAACTATCATTAGTTGCAAAAGCAAATTAGAAACTCTCAAACAAACCTCTTAAAAATTAGTAGAACTCAGAATTTTGTAAGAACACTGAAGACAAGGGAAACATACAAAAATCAATAATTTCCCCATGTTCCAGTAATATTTAAATAGGTTTGGTTGCATTCAGCTTCAGTTACAGGAACCTTTGCTTACGAAAGAGTCAGACATGACTTAGCAACTAAACAACCACTAGAACTGAAAAGGGAATATGGAAGAAGGTGGTTGACTGGTATGTTCAGTGGTCCTGTAGCGTCTACAAGAGCCTAGGCAGTTTGCATCTTTCTGCCCATCATCTCAAGTTGTTGCCTTTCTTTCTTCGTGTTTGTGACCTCATGGTCACGTTATGGCTATCCCAGTCAGGTGTCATGCCTGCTCATTGGCAGTAAGAGTAGGAAGACAGGAGGGCAGAAGCAAAGGGGTTTTACTTTGGTCAAGGAGGAATAAGTATCATAATTTGCATAATGCTAGGTAATATGGCCAGCCTTGGTAGCAAGTATGCCAGGAAATGTGAGCAAGTAGCAGAAGTCACAATCATTTGGATTGCCATGACTGGCTTAGACCAAAGATGGATGATTCATCCTCTGGGAATGGGTCCATTGCTGACCTCAAATAAAATTAGGATTTTGTTAGCAACGGACAAGTAATCAGAGAACTACTTGGTAGATGCCTCCCACAGTATGTCACTATATCAAGTAGAAAATATGATAAGAATAGACGATCCCAATCACTTATATGAAAATCGTAATAGGACAGATTGGGAGTTTAGGATTAGCAAATGAAAACTATTATATATAGAATGGATAAACAACAAGGTCCTACAGTATAGCACAGGGGAAAATATTCAATATCCTCTGATAAAAAAGAGTATGAAAAAAGAACATATATATATATATGTATAACTGAATCACTTTGCTGTATAGTGGAAATTAACATTATAAAGCAACAATACTTAAATAAAGTAAAAATTCATAACATTTCTAAAATAAATAAGCAATGAAATATGTAAAACCTGTGTGATGATATAAAGAAATTTTACTGAAATACTTTATAAGACTTGGAAAAAATGGAGACACATCACGCTCTCATATGAAAATCCTTAATATGGTAAAATTTTATTCTCTATATAATAATCTACAAATTAGTAGTGGTCCAAATCAAAATGGCCTTTTCTTTTTTAACTGGATAACTGATTCTAAAGTTTATTTATAAGAGGAAATTAAAAAAAAATAGGAATAGTATGAAGCCAAACTCCTCATCATATATCAAAACAATTATACAGATACAGTGACGAATACAGTGTGGTACTGGCACAAGAATAGAATATAAATAGCAAAGTAAGAATGGAGCACAATGAAGAATACAAACTCAAAACCACCTATGTACACATGAAGATTAGTGTATAATGAATTTACTATTTCAAATCAGTTGGAAATAATTGATTATTTTAGATTTAATTTTGGAAAAATGTCTCCACTTGGGAAGAAATAATTATATTCCTTTCTCACACCATGTACAAAAATAAATTCCAGATGGATTAAAATTATAAGGACAGAAAAACAAAACTGTAGCATACTGGAGTCATTGAGAAATATTTTTATAATCTTGGGTGTGAAAGGATTTTCTAAAATGACATAGATTGACCAATTAATCTACATAATAAATGTTATAGGTGAAGAAAGTTAAAAGCCAGATGATAGACCTGGAGAAGACATTTACCACATATATAACAAAGGGTAAACATTATTATTCTTATCCAATAAGAAAAAGACAATCTACAATTTTTAAATGAACATAGGGGATCATCAAGCCCAGGAGGTCTTCAAAAAGGGCAAAATGTATATTAGGAAGAAATCTTGTCTCTAATAATTGTGGAAGTGAAAGTTATAATAATGGTAAAATATGATGATAAAATAATATAAATGAAATAATGTAATAAAATATAATGAAATAATATAAAGTGAATGAAATCATTCATCAGATTATCAATATTTTTTGAAAATTGATACTATTTAGTGTTGATGTGGATATACAAGGTTTAGGTTTGTGGAAATGTAAGCCTGTGTAGTGGTTTGGTGGGCAATAGGATGGTATCTATCAAAATCAAAAATATTCAGGACTTCCCTGATGGTCTGGTAGTCGGGACTCCACGGGGGTATGATCTTTGGTTAGGGAACTAGAATCGCGCTTGTTCCATGGCTAAAAAACAAGTTAAAAAATACTTTTAAAAGTTTAAAATATTTATTGCTTTCTGACCCAAAAACTATACTTCTAAGAATCCAACTTATAGAAATATTTACCTTTGTGCACAAAATTATTTATTGTAGTATTGTTTCTAATAGAAGAAAATCTGAAGCTACTTAAATATCCAATAATAGTAGAACTATTTCATAAATTATAGCATGTAAATTTATGCTATTAACAAATTTTTATGTTTCCATTACAATTTAGATGGATCTATTTGTACTGACATGGCAAGATCTTCAAGATATATCATGAAATGAAAAAAATTACCATATATATTTTTAAAACTACATTTTAATATTATATTATACTATATTTATTATTATATATAATATATAATTATTATATAATAATTATATAAATATATAGAATATTATATATAATTATTGTATATAATATACTATATTTATTATAAATTTAATATTATATTTCTTACAAATTTTATATTTATATATTATATCATGTAAGTATTCAAATGCATTCAATAGTATCTAATAGGATGCCTTCACAAATGATTTCTTAAGATTGGAGGATATTAATATTAATATAATGCATGGGGTTGGGGAAAATTATCTATAAGGGGGCTTTAATATTGTAGTCTGTGCATTTCTAACTGTTCCAATTTTTCAAAATAAGCATGTATCATGTTGCCTTTGCAATTAAAAATATTTAAAAAGGGACAGCTGATTATTTGGATTAAACAGACAGCAGTTCAAATCCCATATTTATCACCTCATAGTCGTGTGACTTGAATATTTTTAAGTTCTCAGAGACTCACCTTCTTTGTCTACAAAGTAGGTAAAATAATATTTTCGTCATAACTGCATAAACAGATTAAATGAGACTACATATGAAAAACACCTGGTTCGTGGTGGGTGCTCAACAAGTACGTGTTGGTTTCTTAAATGGCTGAGGTTAGAGTTATGGGCTTCCGTCTATGGGGTCACACAGAGTCGGACACGACTGAAGCGACTTAGCAGCAGCAGCAGCAGCAGCATGCTATGCTATGCTAAATCACTTCAGTCATGTCCGACTCTGTGCAACCTCAGAGACGGCAGCCCACCAGGCTCCCCCGTCCCTGCGATCCTCCAGGCAAGAACACTGGAGTGGGTTGCCATTTCCTTCTCCAATGCATGAAAGTGAAAAAAGAAAGTGAAGTCGCTCAGTCGTGTCCGACTCCTAGCTACCCCATGGACTGCATCCCACCAGGCTCCTCCATCCATGGGATTTTCCAGGCAAGTGTACTGGAGTGGGGTGCCATTGCCTTCTCTGGAGGTTAGAGTTAAGTCATTGGAAAAGACCCTGATGCTGAAAAAGATTGAAGGCAGGAGGAGAAGGGGATGACAGAGGATGAAATGGTTGGATAAAGATGAACAAGAGATAGCCTTTTCTATTGAGGAGCTTGAGGTTAGCTTTAATTTAGTGCTTTCAGTTTAGTGAGATGAGTGCAATTCTAGAGACATTTGTAAAATGCTAAGGATATAATAAAGAATAGTGGGATTTCCCTGGCAGTTCAGTCGCTAAGACTCTGCACTCCCAATGCAGGGGGCCCGGGATCGATCCTTGGTCAGAGAACTAGATCCCATATGCCACAGCTAAGAGTTCACATGCTGCAACTAAAAATCCCACATCCTGAGTGCTGTACCTAAGACCTGGTAAAGCCAAAAAAATAAATACTAAAAGAAGAAGAATCGTGCCGAGAAATCACAGAACTAGAGAATCTCTGAATTGAGCAAGACCAAGACATTATTTATTCAACTTTCCATCCAATGCAAGAATCCCTTCCACAACATTCTTGGAAGACTGTAAAATAGTTTCTGCCAACATAATAATTATGATTTATTAAATGTTTACTACTGTTGCTGACACTGCCTGACTTTTCACATAGATTTTCTCAACTTAAGCATCACAACAAAACTGAAAACTAGTTACCACTATTCATGATTTATGGGCAGAAACCAAGACTCTGAGAGGTTAAGTAATTTTCTGAGGTCACACAGCTAATTCACAGGGCTAAAATTCAAACTCACGTCAGCCTCATCCCAGAGCCTGTGTTCTTAATCTGAACTCACCTTTCTGATGATATGAAACTCAATATATTGAAAGACTGTTGCTTCATGTCTTGCACAGGTGTTTCCTATACAGCGCAGGCATCTGCCTTTTTGGAGCATCAGTTCCATACCTCAGTGAGCATCAGAAAACACCTCCAATGTAACTGGACTTACCTCGAATACAACAATGTTGAAGACATGGTTTCCACCTTCAAATAGTTTATACTCTTGCTTTTTCTCCTTGGAGGAGGAGTACAGAATATCACCTGCTTTTCTACCAGAGAGCTCTCCAATAGTCTGAAAAAAAAAAAAAAAAATCCATCCTCCACCCCTTTCAAAAAACCCTCTACCTCTGGCTGAAATTTTTGTTGTCTCACATTGGCTAGCCTCAGTTCGTTCATCTGGTGCTATATTTCCAGAGCTCCACAATCTCAGTTTTCTTTTTCCAGATGTGTACCTGATGCTGTCCTTAAGAGACAGGGTTTTGAACTAAAACAAGAAGTTAATGCTATACTAGTACAGGGGAGGTTTAACTGACTTTCATTTAAATGTCAACTTCAATTAATATTTGCACGAGTGGCTCTAGCTTTTGATTGCAGTCATGTTATTTACTTATATTAAGTCAACATAATACCACTCAGAGCTCCCTCATTTTTTTTTTCAGTTCCCCAACCAGGGATAGATCCCATATCCCCTGCATTTGAAGCCCAGTGTCCTAACCACTGGACCACCAGGGAGTCCTACCTCACTTTTTTTCTTTTAAACAAATATTAGTCTGTTTCATATATCTTGATTTTCTCTTCCACTTTACTTGGGAGACCAAGTTCTTAATTCTTAAATTGAGACTATATTATTATTTTTATTAAATACAATCTTTTAAATTGGCTTAGCATTTCAGACTGCCCAGCGTTTTTTCAGTCTTGATATTGTTTTCCATTTTATTAAGTATCTCTCCCAGCTTTACAGAATCCTCAATCCACAAAGCCCAGTGTTTTTGTGGCTCTTCAAAAGACCAAGGCAAAGGAGGAGTTTTGAACTGTGCTATCAATGACCTCTTCCACGTTGGAATAGATTCATTAATCAATCCTCCTTTATTATTATTGTTCAATCAGAGATGCAGTCACGTAGCTAAGTTAGTATCTGACCTACTTAGTGTGAGAAACAGATGGTTATATATGTTCAGATAGCATACAGACTTGCCTGGTATAGGCTCCTGTGTCTAGGAAAGGTCCATACAGGTAAGACACATGATTAGTGACATAACGTTGAACAGATAAAGGCAAAACAACCTTTTGTTTGTTTTTATTTTCAAAATACTTAAGAGAACCATTGCATCTGTGGATTCATCTGCAGCCTCTGAATAGGCTGGTGGGACAACGCCAAATCTAAATTAGTTGACAATAGTTCTAGAAAAGCAAAAGCAATGTCCCTATATGGACATGTTTCTCACGGTCTGACCTCCTCCAGGACAACCTAGAGAACGGGATATACTGCTTGTGCTTCAGTCAATCCCCTAGTAATATCATTGCTTGCCACTATGGGATTTTTTTTTTTGGGCTGTGCCTTGTGGTATGTGGGATTGAACCCGGGGCCACAGCACTGAGAACACCAAGGCCTAATCACTGGACTGGAAGGGAATTCTGCCACCGTGTGTTTTGTTTGTTTGGAACAGCTGAGATCTTGAATAAGAACCGGAACTTTAGATGGTCTGTGTTGCCAATTACAGGAGTATCTGTGGGGATAAGCTCCCTGTAGAAAGTAAAGAAACATTACTAAGACTTGTATCTAGCATCTATTTAATAAAGACATATTGATTATCAGGGGGAAAATATAGCTCCTTGAGATAATGGTAGTAGTTCACTGGACAGATACATGAATAATTTCACTTTAGTGATACTCACATAGACATCTGCACCATAAAAACATTAAAAAGTATGAATATTTTTTTAGTTGGACCATAAAGAAGGCTGAACACCGAAGAATTGATGCTTTCAAATTGTGGTGCTGGAGAAGGCTCTTGAGAGTCCCTTGGAATGCAAGAAGATCAAACCAGTCAACCATAAAGGAAATCAACCCTGAATATTCATTGGAAGGACTGATGCTGAAGCTGAAGCTCCAATGCTTTGGCCACCTGATGCAAAGAGCTGATTCATTGAAAAAGACCCTGATGCTAGTAAAGACTGAAGGCAAAAGGAGAAGGGGATAGCAGAGGATGAGATGTTTAGATAGCATCACCAACTCAATGGACATGAATTTGAGCAAACTCAGGGAGATAGTGAAGCACAGGGAAGCCTGGCATACTGCAGTCCATGGGGTTGCAAAGAGTTAGATACAACTGAGCAACTGAACAACAACATTTATTTTAGCTGGATGAAATATTTTTTGGTACTAGGTGGAATGAAATAATAAATTTTAAAATGAAGAAAAGAATGCTATTTATAGTATTTATATTTCAGTAATTTTCTGTCATTTTCTACACAGCAGAAACTTGAAGATTTTCCAGATATTTCTAGATACAAACATGTGAGCAGAGTGTTATACCTTCTTATATTAATCAAGCCATATTTTATTACTCAAAAGATGTGTTACATATTGTTGAAGAATAATCTCTCACTCAGTGTATATTTGTGGGATCTTAGTTCAGTGACAAGGGATGGAATCTCTGCCCCCTGCAGTGAAAGCACTGGACTGGACAACCAGGGAATTCCCTTGAGTGGCTCTTTTAAAACATTGTCAGATCTAGTGACAATGTATGAGCTAAGGTATCCCAGCTCATACAAAATAAAATCCAAAGTGCATTGGATTATCTTGGACTCTAGGGTCTGACCCGACCTTGTCTCCACTACCCTTTCAGCTGTATTTTTACTACCCTCTTTCTTGCTCAGGCTGCTTCAACCACACTGGCCTACTTTCTCTTACTTGATTCTTGGTGTTTGCTATTCCCTCTCCCTGGAATTTTCTGCAATCATGTATTCTCAGGGACACTCTCTTCACCAGAGTCTCTATTCAAATGTCCCCTTATTGAGATGCTTTCCCTCACCTCACTATCACATCTACTTCACACACAAATACACACTTGTGCCTGCAAGCACATGGATACATACAAAGACTGTCCATCTGGCCTATTCCACATTGCTTCATTTGTACGTTACCCTCCTCTCCCAACTAGAACATGAGTTCTTTGAGATCAGGGATTCTGATTTGTTCCCTGCTGAATCCCCAGCACCCACCACAGTTTTGGGGGCACAAACCAGGCACCCAAACCATGTACTGTGAATGATTTAACAGGCCAGCTAGAGATCAGGGAAGGTTCGTCTACAAGATCTCCTGTCTCCCTCTCAATCAAATACTACAAGATCTTCGTTGATGATGAAAGTATAGAATATGTGAAAAAAAAAAAAAAAGAATATGTGCTGTAACTTATTTAATCAGTCAAAAGACTTGATTTTCATTCTGATTATTAATCTCTAAAAGTTTCCTGTTACATTTTTCCATTCACTGGGGAATGTAGAATATTTAAATGAAATTGATTTTATAAGTTTTTAAAAAAATATTTATTTATTTGGCTCTTCTCAGTCTTAGTTGTGGCATGTGGGATGTAGTTCACTGAGCAGGGATTAAACCTGGGCCCCGTGCGTGGGAACTTGGATTCTTAGCCACTGGATCACCAGGGAAGTCCCAATATACACCTCTCTAAAAGGCTCCAAAATCACTGCAGATGGTGACTGCAGCCATGAAATTAAGACGCTTACTCCTTGGAAGGAAAGTTATGACCAACCTAGATAGCATATTCAAAAGCAGAGACATTACTTTGCCAACAAAGGTCCATCGAGTCAAGGCTATGGCTTTTCCAGTGGTCATGTATGGATGTGGGAGTTGGACTGTGAAGAAAGCTGAGTGCCGAAGAACTGATGCTTTTGAGCTGTGGTGTTGGAGGAGACTCTTGAGAGTCCCTTGGACTGCAAGGAGATCCAACCAGTCCATTCTAAAGGAAATCAGTCCTGGGTGTTCTTTGGAAGGTATGATGCTGAAGCTGAAACTCCAGTACTTTGGCCACCTCATGCGAAGAGTTGACTCATTGGAAAAGACTCTGATGCTGGGAGGGATTGGGGACAGGAGGAAAAGGGGACGACAGAGGGTGAGATGGCTGGATGGCATCACCGACTTGATGGACGTGAGTTTGAGTGAACTCCGGGAGTTGGTGATGGACAGGGAGGCCTGGCATGCTGCGATTCATGGGGTCGCAAAGAGTCGGACACGACTGAGCGACTGAACTGAACTGAACTGAAAAGGACTTTAGGCCAACACAGTGGGGTTTTTTCCTTCCCACTTTGATTATATTTTCTATAAGCATCCCATTTTCCCCCAGGTGTATTGTATTTCCAGTAGGATTTGGATTTCAAAGTAAAAAGGACTAAGAATTCCCCTTCCAATTGTGAACTGGCCCTCTTCCTAAACACTTTCACTCACCCATATGCTATGTTTAGAAAATCAAGAGAAAAAGAGGAAAGGACAGTAATACCAATTTTGCATTATCCAATTAGTCCAAGACATAGAATCTCATTCTTTCTTCTTTTCTATCTAAATTGATATGTGTTCATTGCCTTCTATTTTCTCCACCTATTTTAACTAATAATTGTGTCATTTATGAGAAATTCTTTAGAAAATTATAAAACATCAATCTAAAGATTATAGACATGTAGTTGTCTTCTTTTAATTCTTTGTCTAAAGCTGAAATCCAGTTGTTGTTTTTTTCATACTTATCAAATCAGTGAAATCTGTTATTTCTTTGCAATCTGCCAAGATTAAGACTGGATTTCAGGGAATTCCCTAGCAGTTACAGTTACAAAGTTCCAGTTTTAGGACTTTGTGCGGGGGACACGGGTTTTATCCCTGGTCAGGGAACTAAGATCCTGCATGTTTTGAGGCCAAAAAAAAGGGGGTAGGGGGACTGGATTTGAGCCTTCTATAAACCCTAGTCAATCTTAAGTACAACTGGTGATTGGTAAATCTTACTTTTTAGGTTCTTCCCTTCCTCAGTGTGATTTTGACCTAGTCATTTCTCTTGTCATCTTCCTCATCCCTTTTTTGTTAGTTCAGAAATGCTTTAAAATTATTTGCCAAACTAGACTGAAACCTTCATTTTTTTTTTTTTTTTGGCCATGGCTCGGGGCATGAGAGATCTTAGTTCCCCGACCAGGGGTTGAACCCATGCCCCTGTAGTGGAAGCCTGAAATCCTAACCACTGGACCACCAGGCAAGTTCATCCTTACATTTTCTAAATATTTCTCTCTTCGTTGACCATTTACAATGCAGATAGGTGAAGGACAGGGAAGCCTGGCGTGCTGCAGTCCATGGGAGTGCAACTACTGAGCAACTGAACGAAAACACCAATGCAAATTAAATATGTGTCAAAAATGATGAAACGCTGAATAATGATAATGCATGTGCTGGATCTCTTGTGGAAATGGTGGTTTCCTTTGTTTGTTTGTTTGTTTTGAGGCTCTTAAGTGACTCCTATTCCCAGTGTAATTTTGGCGTAAAAAGTCACTTTGGAGTCTTCTTGGTAGGTTTAAGTAGTCTTTGTGTGTGGACTATCAGCAGTGGAAAGGGTGAGAGAATAATAACAATGACAAAAAGGAAGATTAGACCCCTTCATTGATTTGTAAATACTTATTAAGTGGTTGTTCTGAGCTAGGCACTGTGTGAGACAATGGGAATAGGATGGTAAGCAAATCCAGACAAGATCACTGACCTTCTGAAACTTACAGATTCTAGTGAGTAGACTAGAAGAGGCTGGGCCAGTAAAACGAAAAGTGACCTTTACTGGGCCAGTAAAACTGAAAACTGTGATACTTGTTAAATAAGGACAGGTTGGGCCTCACCTGGAAGCTGCAGACCAATGGGTGAGTGAGGCCTGAACATCAGCCAGAGCTCTGTCTGCTATTTCCAGCTATCATCTGGAGAGGGACAAATTTCTGAATTCCCACAAAGGTGGGACAGCAGAGGCCCTGACAGAAAGGTTAGGAGAGCCTGGAATATTCGGAGAGGTCATGGAAGGTTTCTTTGAGGAGAAAACAACAGCAAAGTGAGATTTGAAATGAAAGATTAAAAAAAGTGTAAGGAGGAGGGAGATGATGGTGGGTGGGAGGACAGGGAGAAGTCCATTCACTGCGCTGGGAGCAGCTTCTGGAAAGAGCATGTGCCTCGTGAGCTGGAGAAGCTGAAGGAAGGGTGCCAGACTCGAGCTAGAGATGGGGAAACTCATAGAGGTCTTGAGCGACCAACCTTGTACACTTGAACATGGAAGCTGTATTAAGGGCTGAGTATTTAAGAGTGCTGAGTGTCTGCTGCTGCACCATGGAGGGGCAAGGGCAATTAGAAGGACAATTAACAGGACAATTAGAAGGCTACTGAAGTGATGGACAAGAGATAAAATAGCACAATATGGGGTCATGGCAATATCTATAGAAGCTTTGAACAAAAACACATTAAAAGGGTGACGAACTTACTTTTACTGGAAATGTACAAGGAAAGACTGTATATGGTGTGAAGAAATAGAATTCAGAACCAAAGAGCATGATTTGGGGCCTTAGTAAACAGAGCAACACTATTATAATTTGCTTTGTTTTTGATAATGAAGGCTGTTAGTTCTACGGTCATGCCACTCAAGACGATTGTTCTTAGGGACTTCCCTGGTGGTCCAGTGGTTAAGAATCTGCCTTGCAATGCAGGGGATGCAGGTTTGATCCTTCAATGGGGAACCAAGATCCCACCTGCCACAGAGCAACTAAGCCAGAGCACCGCTACAACTGAACGCGAGTGATTGCTCTGGAGCCCCAGAGTCCCTCCGCTGCAAGGAAAGATCTCTCCAACGGCAATTAAGATCCAACGCAGCCAAATAAATAAATATTTTAAGCCAACAATAACAAAAAAAGGATGACTGTTCTCTTGCTCTTTGTGCATCCCCTGCCAGACCAGTATCTGCTTCACCTACACCCTACCCACTTCACAGACCTGCTAGTGATTGTCCTTTTCAACAGGGGCTGTGAGGGGCGTGCCCCTCAGCTGGTTTCCCTGGTAACTGAGTCCACCTAATATTAATTCCCCTACAACTGGCGACGCCTCCCCCCACAGGGAAGAATAGCCGGCGCCATATTCTGCCCTGCCCGCCGCTCACCCTGGAGTGTCGCTCTAGGACAATGCTTCAGACCTGTAAGCACCCCCAAACCCCTGATGTCTCTTTTGCTGACTCTGAGCTCTTTCTTTGGTCTTAAAACTGGGCAAGAACAGGCCTTGTAGGCTTTCAGGGTGCAACCCAATGATAGTTAAGATGCATAATATTAATTTTTAGCTGGATGAGGATTTCAGTTGTGTCCCTAACTTTGTTCCCTAAAAGTCTTGCCATCAGACTTATTACTTGACTTTTACCTTGTTTGCTTAAATGTGAAATGCTGTATGAAACGCCCAATGCCACGTGCCTGCTTTAACAGAAAATTAATAATCTAATTTACTTTAGCAATCTAATACTGTTGAATAATTAGTTTTTTCAAAACTCTGGTTATTCTCTTAGGATAAAGTACTGGAGAGAGGATTTCTGAGGGTTTTGATACACTGCTAATTTCTCCAGAAAATTTTAAGTTCTTACTAGCAGTGTAGGAATGTTTGTTTCTCTGTACTTGTACCAACATTGGATGTTTTTATTAAGAAATTAAGCTTTGCCAATCTTATAGATAAAAGAAATCTTAGTTTTTAAAATATTTGCCTATCATGATATGTCAATTTTTTTTCAAAATTAGTATCTGTATTACTTTGTGAAGTTTTCTTACTGATTTTCAAGGATTCTTTACATCGTAAATCTCCTTTAAACTTTTTTTTCAAGTTAGAATTTAAAAACAATTTATTTGTTTGGCTGCACCTGGTCTTAGTTTGCAGCATGAGAGGTCTCTGTCGCTGCGTGTGGGATCTGTAGCTGCAGCTTGGGCACTCTTACAGCTGAGGCATGCGAGATCTCGTTTCCTGACAAGAGGTCGAACCCAGGCCCCTGCACTGGGAGTGTGGAGTTTTAGCCATTGGACCACCAGCTAAGTACCACCTTTAATCTTTTCAATAGCATTTAAAACATTGTCCTTTCAGCATGTAGAATTGGTTTGCTCACATTTAGTGACGCAACTTTTTTGTTTAAAAATTTTAGAAAATGGTTATTAATGATAATTAATGGGGCTTCCCAGGTGGCTCAGTGGTAAAGAATCCGCCTGCCAATGCAGGAGACACAGGAGACTCAGGTTCGATCCCTAGGTCAGGAAGATCCCCTGGAGAAGGAAATGGCAACCTACTCCAGTATTGTTGCCTGGAAAATTTCATGGACAGGGGAGCTTGGCGGATTGCAGTCCAGGGGGTTGCAGAGTCAGACAAGACTGAATGAGCATGCAATGATAACTAAAATCAAGCTACATTTTTGCAACTTTCAGCATGAACGAAACCTTCAGACTTTGGTTATTTATTTAGTCTCTATTTATTCTACTTTTTTTTGCAGCACAGTTGAGGGTACAGATTTTTTTTTTTTTGAATTAGAATTTTATAGGTATTTGGTCATTATATTTGTTACAGTGACCGAGAAGCCCAATGGTACACTACTAAATATTTAACAACTGGGTCTTTCTATAGAAGAGTTTACTGATCACTGTGATATAAATTCAGAGAAGGCAATGGCACCCCACTCCAGTACTCTTGCCTGGAAAATCCATGGATGGAGGAGCCTGGTAGGCTGCAGTCCATGGGGTCGCTAAGAGTCTGACACGACTGAGCGACTTCACTTTCACTTTTCTCTTTTATGCATTGGAGAAGGAAATGGCAACTCACTCCAGTATTCTTGCCTGGAGAATCCCAGGGACGGCGGAGCCTGGTGGGCTGCCGTCTATGGGGTTGCACAGAATTGGACACGACTGAAGCGACTTAGCTTAGTGATATAAATTGGAGAAGGCAATGGCACCCCACTCCAGTACTCTTGCCTAGAAAATCCCACGGATGGAGGAGCCTGGTAGGCTGCCGTCCATGGGGCCAAGAAGAGTTGGATATGACTGAGTGACTTCACTTTCACTTTTCATTTTCATGCATTGGAGAAGGAAATGGCAATCCACTCCAGTGTTCTTGCCTGGAGAATCCCAGGGACGGGGGAGCCTAGTGGGCTGCCGTCTACAGGGTCACACAGAGTCGGACATGACTGAAGCGACTTAGCAGCAGCAGCAGCAGTGATATAAATACTCCCATCAAGATTGACTTTAGGTTACCAACATAAAGTTACATAATGGACTCTCAAAAACTGTTTTTGATGTAATTTAGGATTTGTAAGGCGATGGCACCCCACTCCAGTACTCTTGCCTGGAAAATCCCATGGATGGAGGAGCCTGGTAGGCTGTAGTCCATGGGGCCAAGAAGAGTTGGACAAGACTGAGTGACTTCCCTTTCACTTTTCACTTTCATTCATTGGAGAAGGAAATGGCAACCCACTCTAGTGTTCTTGCCTGGAGAATCCCAAGGATGGGGGAGCCTGGTGGGCTTCCGTCTCTGGGGTTGCACAGAGTCGGACACGACTGAAGCGACTTAGCAGCAGCAGCAGCAGGATTTGTAAATGCCATCTGAATCATCAGAGTGGTTAAATTCTGTTGTACATAATTTTAGTATTAGGTGTATTTCAACATTTTTGAATATTGATATATGGAGAATATTTGATTAATCAAAAAAACCCATTCACAAAATTAGTCCACCAAATTAAATTTACTTGTCATTTCTCCATTTAAACCAACATATCATGGGAAATTCTAGGAGTCTTTGAATTAACTAAGAAATAATAAAATATTTTAGTTTAAAGTTATTTTCTAACATATCAAGCAAGATGGGGGAGGGTGAAATTATCAGAATTTGGAGTAATTCATCTAGAAAAGAAGAAGTTAAGGATTGTATGAATAGTTGTCTTCATATGCCTGAATGATGATGGCTAAAATAAAACCGTCACACACACACACACACACACACACCTCTGCAGAAAAGAAGAGGTTAAGAATTGTATGAATCGTTGTCTTCAAATGTCTGAGTGATGATGGTTAAAATAAAACTGCCACACGCACACACACCTCTGCACATGTGCACACATGTCCTTTCTCTCTCTCTCTTCCCTATTTCCATAGAGTTAAGAGCAAGAGAATTTAAATTCTAAAAGAAGAAGGATTTAGCTTGAGGAAAGAAGACTTACCTAGTTACAAAGATTATCAAGAATGACCTAGTTTTGTATTCTCTTTTTCTATATATCTATTGAAATAATGTTATTTTTGTCTCTCAAATCATTTTAGTGTGATTTTACAAAAGCTCTAATGAGTTTTCTACACTGATTATACTACTTTTGTTTGTTTGTTTTTTTTTTTTTTCAGTAAAATAAAGGGAATGTATTAAGCAGAAGCAACTTAGAATCTTGAGCAACATGGAGCTCAAGAAATCCAAAAGTTTCGAGTGATTCTGAGCCATGATCGCCCTTGTAAGGGGGAGAACTCTGATTCAGGGAAGAAAGCCTCCAGATTGGGGGGTGGGGCGGACAGTAACTGGAAAATTCATTCGGTTGCTTTAAAAGATCAGCTTTACCCTGGCTCAAGATTCACATTTCCCACTTGTGTCTTGTCTTCAAAAATAAAAAAGAGGAAACCACCAATGAGAACATGTGGTGTTATAAATCATCCTGGCTGTTGTTAGAAAAATGAGTAAGGGTTCTAAACAGTTTCAAAAGGTCCTGACTAGCCCTTTTCACTCACCTTGAGAAGAACCATAAAAGTAAGGAAACAAAAGTAATTCTTTTTCTTTCCATACACCAGTCACCAGCAGTGTTCTCTTTGGGCTCCTGGCATCTGGGTCCAGTTGCCGGGTTACAGGCAAATATAATCAAAACAAATACTAAAAGGTACTCTTTGGCTCTTCACATGTTGGAAAGGTCTTCTGCCTTCCAGCCTCCAGGCTGGCCAGTTCTCAATGCAAAAGTGACTTTCCCCTGTGCTGTTGTCCTTTCCTTTTCTTCCTGTGGGACAATTGCTGATTATAAACTTGTTGTGGACTAGAAGTCCTTAATTAGGAGGCCATTAGACCCTTAGACCTTTTCTCCAACTTCCTGTTCAATAGCCCCAGGAATTCCAGTCCCTACCACCCTTCCCTGTCATCTGAGAGCTAGTAGGCTGGAAAGACTTCCAATGGCAGCGTTAACCCTTTGCTCCCCAATTGGCCAGTTACCAAGGATAGATTTTCAAGGAAACAAATGGTATTTTCCACTCAGGACTACAGCGCCAGATTGAGTGATGGACTTCCTGCTTCTCAGCACTTGTGATGTGTTATACTATATTTGAACTTGGACAGGAAAGCTACAGGCATGTTTAGAAGTTTGGGAAATAAGATCTATGGCAAAAGTCAATCCGTTAGCCAGTTTGTCCAGAGTGATTTTATTAAGGTTCATGGGGTGCCACGCACTTGAATAGAATCAGGGCATTCCAGCAAGCACTGCAGAGGTTAAAGACACTCAGATGACTCATCCTGGAGAAGAGTGAGAGGAAGCTATTATAAATCCTCCAATATTTAAAGAGGTATTCTTGAGAAGGTAGCAACCAATTGTACATGAAGTCTGCTAAGGCTTGAACCTTAGGAAATACATTTGAGACATAGACATTTTGTTCATTTCCAAGGAAAATTTTTCCAATAGTGTAAATTGATAAATATCTTAATGGGTTCCCTAGAAAGGAAATAATAGCCACGTTTCCTTTCTGAAAACCTAGACCCAAAAGGCTTATCTGTCTGAAATGGTTTCGTTTTGTATACCTGATGATGAATGTGTATGTGTTTATCTGAAGACAAGAGCTGGACTGACTTCTGGTAGAGGAAACTTCTAACCCTGTCTGATCTTTCAAAAGCAAATATTCACTGTTTCTGGAAAGGTCAGAAGTAAGTGGTTTTATCCTGGTGTTTTGCAAAATCTGAGCCAAAGAAGACAAGGTGTCTTTTTCTTGCTTACCCAAAGTATGAGTGTTAGAACCAAACATATATTCACAAGTATTGGTTGTGTTTTATTAGAAGATTGAAACTTCTAGCAAGAATTTTGTTGTAGTGACCTAAAAAGTACTACTTTTTTTTTTTAAAGCTGGTGTATACAGTTGTTTTATTCTTCATTCTTTTTCATCATCATAGTGACTGTTCCTTGAGCTTCTGGTATGTCAGGCATTGGACTCAGGGCTTTATATACATTTATATCTCTTTTAATCCTTACATCCATATGTGAGGTGCGTATTGTTGCTTTTATTTACCAGATGATGAAACTGAGGCCCAGATAAATTATGCTACAACTTGTCCAGCTGCAGTCAGCACACTAGTAGGTGGTCGACCCAGAATTAAAATCCTAGCTTCCCTGAATCCAAAGTTCTTCTTTCTCCACAGCACTGGTTACCACGAAAGTCTGACTCAGCTGTTTTTACATCAAAAGGATTAAGCAAATTGTTAATACAAACATCATTCATACATACTAACCTTTCTGAGATGGCTAAAACATATATGGCTTAGGTCAATTAGCATGCTTGCAAAATGGTTGAAAACTTTTTTCTGCCTAAGAAAATACAAGAGTATTCAAAGCAAAAAAAAAAAAAAAAATTAATTCCCTTTCTAGTTTCTTTCTGAAATGGTTTTTCTGAGTGATTGTAAAGCTGTAAGGTGGATTTCATTGGGTCTGAATTTCATAACTAGCATCAAATTATGAAGATGTTTTCTAATGGCCTAGATTTTATGTTCAACAATTTTATTCTATCTGACAGTCTGAGTAAGGCATGTCTTTTAATCCTGACTTCTGGAATATTCCAAATTCCTTTTAGAGATGACTTTGGCACTTGGACCTCTTCAGCTGGTACTTCCCCCTCTCTTCTCATGGTCAAATTTACACACTCCCTGTTTAATAAGAGGGGGCTGCAGAATAGAACAGGCAGTGGTAAAAAGTGCCAGAACTAAATGATTTCAGGCAAGCCTCTTAAAATCTTTGTGTCTAGGCTTTTCATCTACAAATTGCAAGTAATAACCCCTGAATTTCCCAGTTGTTTGGAGCTTTGTAAGTGAACAGGTAACAGGAAAACTTGGTTAAGTGTCAAAGTATTGCTGTTTGCATCTGACATATGCAGTAGGTGATATCTTAGCTCACTTTAAGTCCAGAAATGTGTAATAATAATAAATTGATTTATTATCTGCTTCCTTCCATAAAAAATAGGGATACTTCAAGAGAGGAGAATATAATACCTTTGTTCCTTTGCTTTGAATTTTCCTTGACATGAAACTCTACCAAAAACAACTTATTACTTTCTCCATAAAGCCTCCTCCTCTTCCCATATTTCTGTCCTTGTTAATGTCAGAATACACCCAGTTTCCATCTCGGTTTCCCAAACTGAAAACCTTGGAGCTAATCCCTGCCAAATCTATCCCCTCACCACTACTTTCTCTTTCCTCTCTTCTGTCATTCCTCCCCTCCCTCAATCCAACTGGCCTTGCAATCTAGCCAATTCTTGTACAGAGAAGTTTTGATTTTCCTTCTACTTGCCATCCCCACAGACTCTGTTCCTGGGTAAGGCCTGAATCACCTTTCACTAAGACAATTGAATCCTCTCTCAGGATAGATGAAAACACAACTTCTATCCATAGTCACTGCCTATGAATTTGTGTCCAAAGGAAAGTGATACCAACAGCTGCTGCTGCTAAGTCACTTCAGTCGTGTCCGACTCTGTGCAACCCCGTAGACGGCAGCCCACCAGGCTCCCCCGTCCCTGGGATTCTCCAGGCAAGAACACTGAGTGGGTTGCCATTTCCTTCTCCAGTGCATGAAAGTGAAAAGTGAAAGGGAAGTTGCTCAGTCATGTCCGACTCTTCGAGACCTCATGGACTGCAGCCTACCAGGCTCCTCCGTCCATGGGATTTTCCAGGAAAGAGTACCGGAGTGGGGTGCCATCGCCTTCTCCGGATACCAACAGCAGCCTACCAATTTACCATATTTTTCTGGTGGCTTGGGCTTTTGTTCCAAATTCCTATGTTAGAAATTGGGTTGGATGACAGGCCAGCTGGAAGGACTGCTTGTGTCTGTGTTCGATGCTTATTTGCCAGGCTTCTTTCTTCTGGGCTAAGCTGTTTGCTGATGGACTTCTGTGGTTGGAGTAGGTTGGCAGAGGGTGAAGACAAGGACCAAGCCTTCTTAATCTCACTGGCTATAGGGGAACTGATTTACAGGCCAGAGCAGCATTTCAAAGAAGAAGGGGAGGCCAAGGAACAAGATCCCTTTGAGTATTTCTCAACATGGGGTCAAAAACTGTTTCTCCCTTGGCTCTTTCTCTGGAAAGCTCCAGCTCCTGTATCGTGGCCCGGCAGTGGGTTCTTGGTCTTAACCCATGATTGGAGCTTGCTCTGCTCCCCAGGAGTGGAACTGGGGAGAAGGGAGGGAGGCTTGGACTTCTCCCAGAGTAGTGTTGTCACATTGTAAGTCATGAAATAATTTTTGGGTGTTGCTGCTGCTGCTGCTGCTAAGTCGCTTCAGTCGTGTCCGACTCTGTGCGACCCCAGAGACGGCAGCCCATCCGTCCCTGGGGTTCTCCAGGCAAGAACACTGGAGTGGGTTGCCATTTCCTTCTCCAATGCATGAAAGTGAAAAGTGAGAGTGAAGTCGCTCAGTCGTGTCCGACTCTTAGCGATCCCATGGACTGCAGCCTACCAGGCTCTTCCGTCCATGGGATTTTCCAGGCAGGAGTACTGGAGTGGGGTGCCATTGCCTTCTCCATTTTGGGTGTTATTTTATTTAAAAAAATAAAGTTGGGTGTTATTTTATTTAAAAAAATAAAATGCAGTGGTATAGAGTAGAAAGGAATAATACACAACAGAAGAGAAAACAGTAGAATAGATTTCACAAGATAAGGGTATGACTTTTTCATAAAACTTCTGTTTTGGTCATATTTAAGGATAATTGTGTGTGTGTGTGTGTGTGTGAATGTGCTGGTCTCAGGATGCAACATATTGCTTACTGTGTGGGTTATGGTCTAAAAAGTTTGGAAGCCACTGCTAGGTTAGAATAGAAACAATCTCTTTGACTCTAGTTTTCCCCCTTTGATCCATCCTGTATCTCCCAATTTGTCATTTAAATAACCTCCCTACAAACTAACATGATCACACAATCACTCTGTTTAAGTATCTTCACTACATATAGGCCTAATTCATGAGCATAGCAGTCAAGGTCTTAGTAATTCCGACTGTTTTTCCAGAGTCACTTTACCGCTATTTTCCTTTTTGGGCTATTCTATCTTTTCCAAAAGCGTCTTTCACATTTGTCTTTTTGTCTTTACCCACACTGTTCTTTGACATGGCCTAAAATATCATTTTCACTTCTCCACTTATCTAAATCTGAGTCATTAAAAACTTATTTTTAAATAGCGTTATTTTTCTGATTAAAACTTTGGATTATTTATGGAAGTTATTATGTATGAAATCAAATCACATAATTTCATAATCCAGAAGTAGAATTATATCTTTGTGTATACCTTCTAGTCTTTACTTAAAAGCATACACATATTTTATTTATACATACATATGTATTTAGAACTCTTTTTTACTTACTGTATATGGAAAAGTTTCTGATGTCATTAAATGTACTTCTAAAATATACTTAATGGATACATCATACAAATGTTATTGAACATTTAAGTGTTTTCTGGAGAAGGAAATAGCAACCCACTCCAGTACTCTTGCCTGGAAAATCCCATGGATGGAGGAGCCTGGTAGGCTACAGTCCATGGGCTCGCAAAGAGTCGGACATGACTGAGCGACTTCACTTCAAGTGTTTTCTAATATTTTCTTTTTATAAATAATGCCTTGATACTTGTCTTTACATGTCTCACTGATTTCTTTTGCCCCTCTGAATATTAGATTTGGATTTACTGGGTTAAATTATATTTATACATTTAAGGACTTCAATATATATTGCTTGATGTCTCATAAAAATTACACACATCATATCCCTATTTGTGCCAATACTGAGTATTATCATTTATGAAGTGTTTGCCAATCTGATAGATGAAAAAGAATTTGGCATTATTTTCATATACATTTTTGAGCATAAGTGAGATTAGTCTTTTTTTTTTTTCATGTTTATTGGTCATTTACATTGCATTTTGGAGAAAATTGCTTGTCCCTGGCCTTTGTCCTTTTTTTTTTTTAATTAGGGAGGTTATTTTTATGTGTTTTTCTTCCTTATTATAAATCCTGCTTATTCTTCAAAACTTCAGACTCACTTTCTCCATGGAACTGTCTTCTGGTTTCTTAGTTTGAATCTTTGTTTTCCCATAGCACATTATTTGTACCTCTGTTTAGTGATCGGTTTACTCTGCCATGTTGGTTGCTATCTTCCTCCACTTGGTTACAAAATATTTGGGGATAGAAACCTTTTCTTATTTGTTTTTGTATCTCTCTAGTAAAAGACACAGATCGGATATTCAGTAGGCTGCTAATGTTCTTTGCCAAGCTAGAGAGCAGAGCCTTCTCTTTTCGATGTGAAATTTGATAGGTTATTTTTCCTGTATGCTTTTAGAATGGTCTATCTGAGGCTGCACTCACATGTATTTAGGAACACTCGGTGAGCCCAGAAAGACTTCTTGGGGTGCTGGGCAGAGGGGGAGCACAGTGCCTTTCTGAAGTTGGTTTGGCACTGCTTCCTAGTTCCATTCAAAACAATTTAATCAGCTTTAGAGCTTCTGCACTCTGGGTGACGTAAATTTTTTCTTTTCGTCTCTTTCCCTCAACACCAGGGTGTTCTGCCTTGATACACTTATAAGCCATTTGAGATCACTTAAATCACTTTTGCAAATTGGTCAGAAGTTAGAGTATATAACTACTGGATTGAATCTCAAAGCCGTCCAGTCCCATGTCTTGTACCCTCTACCAGCTTCTACTCCAGAGACTTCCCCTACCAGAGATGACACTGACCTCTGACCACAGAGCTCAGGCTCCGTGTTAGGGGGCAATTCTCCCTTTCCATGCTTCATACTGAAGGACCACCCCCTGAGCATCTTTCCTGGAGAAGAGTATACATTCGTGGTTATTGTTAAGTCCTGTCTGACTCTGTGACCCCACGGACTGCAGCAGCCAGGCTTCCTTGTCCTTCACTATCTCCTGGAGTTGCTCAAACTCATGTCCATTGAGTCAGTGGTGCCATCTAACCATCTCATCCTCTGTCACCCCCTTCTCCTCCTTGCCCTCAGTCTTTCTCAGCATCGGGGTCTTTTCATTTGACTGTTAGTCGACCAGGGCCTGCAGCAGAGTTGCCCAGGCTAACTCTCCTGCCTGCCTCCTCGGTGTTGTTTTCCAGAAGGGGCATAACCACTACACACCAGTGTTTCCATCTGCTCCTGGTTCTTCCGGTAGTTTGTATCCTTTTAACGTGTTCTCTGAAGGAATCTGATATTTATTGAGAGTCTCATATGTCATACTGTACTAGGAACTTGGCAGATACTCTATCACTATTTCCTCTAATTGTTCCCATTTTAGGTTTGAAGAGTTGAGCCTTGCATAGTCAAACTAAGAAGGTCACACAGCTGGTAAAGTAATGGGGTGAGGAGGACTTGAGCCCAGATTGGCCTTACCGGGTGCTTGAGTTCCTTTTACTACATCAGATTTCAATACACAGAGGAGTGATTTGAGTTACTGAAAACATACGCGCATCCCTGTGGGGCTCTCTGCTTTTTGGGGATGCAAATGTTGAATTTGGGGGTGGAAGGGAGAAGACTTGTTTTAAGACACATTTGTTTTGAAAGTTAATTATAGGTGCTCTGAATAAAGTCTGAATTAGTGTTTATAGAGGGATGGGATGAAAAAAGTAAGAACCATAGTAGGTAATCAAATCGATTTATCAAATGAAAGAGAATTGTATGCTTATTTTAATCAAGAATATGTTTAAATTTCCTTGGAAGGAAAACTATGACAAACCTAGACAGCATATTAAAAAGCAGAGACATCATTTTGCCGACAAAGGTCCACATAGTCAAAACTATGGTTTTTTCTAGTAGTCATGTGTGGATGTGAGAGTTGGACCATAAATAAGGTTGAACATTGAAGAATTGATGCTTCAGAATTGTGGTGCTGGAGAAGACTCTTGAGAGTCCCTTGGACTGCAAGGAGATCAAACCAGTCAATCCTAAAGGAAATCAATCCTGAATATTCACTGGAAGCACTAATGCTGAAGCTCCAATACTTTGGCCAACTGATGCAAAAAGCCAACTAATTGGAAAGGACCCTGATGCTGGGAAAGATTGAAGGCAAAAGGAGAAGGGAGTGGCAGAGGATGAGATGGTTAGGTAGTATCACTGACTCAATGGACAAGAATTTGAGCAAACTCCGGGAGATAGTAAGGACAGGAAAACCTGGAGTTTTATAGTCTATAGGGTCACAAAGAGTCATACAGAACTTAGTGACTGAACAACAACAACAAAATGTTTAATTCAATGAAAAAGTGAGAATTGGGACCCATAATACCAGAGACATTCTGCATAGTAGTTATGATCACAGGCCTTGGAGTCCCTCAGAAGTGGAGTTAAGGGCTTTCCCTGGCAGTCCAGTGGTTAAGACTCTGGACTTTCAATTCAGGGGGCACAGGTTCGATCCCGGGGCAGGGAACCAAGATCCCACATGCTGCACAGCATTGCCAAAACAAAACACCCGAAGAACTGGAGTTAAATTCTAATTTTGCCATGCATACTTCATGTCATGTGTACCTAAGTTTACTCATCTGTAAAGATAGGTAATAATACCTATCGCTCAGGCATTTAATGAAGTAATAGATTCATTCATTCATCTATTCACTCTTTTGACAAAAGTACTTTTTGAATATTTACAATTTGCCTGACAGTGGAGATGTAGTCATGAACAAAACACATATTTCCTGCCCTAAGAGAACTGACTGTCTAGTGGTTAAATGTAAAGTGTTTGTCATGGTGTCAAGCACGTGTGAAGCACTAATAAGTGGTAGATGTTACTATTATTATCATATTATTCCTATCATTATTATTAGCAGTGTGCATTTCTACAACTACTTGTGATTTTGACATATCTTACATTTGATAATAGGTGTGAGACCTAGTTAACATTTTCCTGTATTGGCATTTCTAATTAAAGGATAGCGTTGTAAGGTAACAAGCAATTATTGTTAACAAAGGAGGCACTGTATAATCAGTGCCTTGCTTCAAGAATGAAGGATTTCTTCTGTGTTCCTTACTTGACTGTTATTCTGTCTTTAGCCACATGAAACACTCAGAACAGTGTCTGGCACAATGAATACCTATTAGCTGAAAAAAGAATATATTAGTGAATGAGGGTTGTACAAGCTCTGCACATGGCATCTGGCTGGTACCCTACAGAAAAGGATGCTCTCTGTTTATAAACTGTACAATGAGAGTCTCCATGTCATAGGACCCTAGGACTTTCTTTTTGTAAATGCAAGCACCTAGGGGAAAAATCCAAGGTGGGAGACTTTAAGCAAGCAAGTTATTTTTTCTGTCCCTAGACTACAAAGGGAGAAAGAAAAACAAAACAACCGAATAGGCAGTACTCATCTTCTGCAACTGAAGGATTCTAAGCTTAATTAGAGTGAAATGCTAAAATAGTTGTTCAGGGATTTTTCCATGCACCTGTATATTTCACAATGACTGTCTATAAACGTAATAGTTTGAGTTAATATTTTATGATTTACAACCTTTTGAGATTCCTATAGTATTTAATGCTTTATTTAATGGAAATAACTTTTACATGCACTTAGAATATATCCTTAAAGGTCCTTAACAATGGAAAGAACATGTGACATGGAACTTTGAAAAGGTTTCTGCCATATCGGATTTGCATCCATAAAGATAAGTTTGTTCTTGTGGGTCACATACCATTTCAACAAATACCTGTTTGCAGAAGATAAGAAAGCCTCAGGTAATAATCTATTCATTTTATATCATAAAATCTGTTCATTTAATAGTATATTTAATCTATTCATGTAATATAAGAAATAGCGTAACAAAAAATACACTTTTACTAAATTTAAGATTATGGAATTTGACCCATATGTTATTTAACTTTGATTTAACGGGCATAATTTCTAGACCATCTGGAGAAATCTTCTATTCTTAATAACCTTGCAAGAGTATTAGTGGTTATTTAGTTTCAATATTCTTACCTTGTCATTCAAACTGATTACCACCATAAGAAAATTAATGTGATCAGTATAAGCATACTTTTACCTTTAAAGACATAATCATCATTATTTTAATAGGTAGGCCAAGTGATGTTGATAATAAAGTCTCAAGAAAGTTACGGCTTTCTCTTCCTGCTGGCCTCTTTTCCCCAACAGACACTATCATTTTTGATAAACACTGCACATTACATGTATAATACTCATTTACTGAAATATTCAGGGAATTAATATTTGACCCATAAATTCTGAACTACATCAGCTACCTTTTTTTTTATTTCCCTTCTAAAAGAAATATGCTTTCATTCTGTATGTATTGAATGTAAAAACAGAGAACCGAGGCATCAGGGATGAACATTACCTTTCAAAATCTATCTGTACACAAATGCTCATGTAGCCAGAGCTATAATTGTATGCATGTGTGCATGAGGATTGCACACAATATGTAAAAACATGGTTATGGTGGGTGAGCACTTATGAAAATGGCAGTCAGTCTGCACTAGTGTAAGCCAGACATGGTGTGGGTTGGTAATATAAAAGTTTCTTTCTGCAGACCTGAGTTGGCTCTAGCATTCCAATTTTGAGCTAACACCTTCATTGCTATTCTAGACATTGAATTCAAAGATGGAAAACACCTATTAGGTTACTTAGTTTATCCTCCCAGGGCCAGTACCGAAGATGACTTTGATTGCATATTTTATTTTTGATTCTACTTCTTTAGTATTTGGTCCATTCTCATTCTCAAATATCTGTATTAAGAGACATTCAGTTTGTTTCCTTGGGTAAGTATATTCTCTTGGCTTTCCTTACATTTCTTTAACATTTAGAACACATTTTCTAGTTTGCAAATACTCTTGTGTGCTGATAACCGGATCTAAGCAAATGCTTTTTCCCTTTTCAGAGCATCAATCATCTGCTCACGGATCATAGCCTCCAAAGCCATGTGGGGATAATAATAATAATAGTTGTGATGCATTTTTTACTTCTATGCATATATGTATGTATGTACCTCATTGGTTACCAATTTCTTTCTCAGATTGCTCATCAATAGAGGCTGAAGAAAAGACAAGCAGATCATCTGAGTTATGTAAAACTCTGCAGGCTGAATGAACCACAAAATAGAATCACTCCAAATCTCATTATTGGAGCAAATAGGGTTTGCAAGGAGTCCTTGATTCAGTTCAGCTGAAGATATCTGGACCTTGAGAGCTTTCTAAGTTGCTAGTACTTCTCAAACCCAGGAATTCCAATGGAATATACCAAGACAGTGATGCAGCATTTAAGTTGTATTTGGGATTTTTCTAAGCACTTTACATATTTAAACCCACTTAATCCTTCTAACTCTCTAGAGATAGTTAGATAGCATCACTGACTCAATGGATGAATTTGAGCAAATGCTGGGAGATAGTAAAGGACGGGGAAGCCTGGCATGCTGCAGCCCATGGGGTCTCAAAGATTTGGGCATGACTTAGCCACTGAACAACAATGACAGAATCCTTTTAACAGCCTTTGGAATAGGTTCTAAATAACTCATTTTACTGAGGAATCTGAAGCACAGGTTCACTTGCTTCCATCATAGGACCCGCCAAGGATAGATGGAGGTGGGTAGGAATTTAGCAGTTTAGTTTCAGAGTTCATGTCCATTACCACTATGCTGATTCAAGTGAGGGAGGGAAATGAATGAGCATGTCCTTTGAAGTCAGATGGATCCCGATTTGAGTACTGGCTGTACACAGCTTTTGAACTTTCTGTGAGTTGGTTGTCCTCTCTGAGTCTCAGTTCCTTTGTCTGGATAGTGGGGTTAATAACAGCAGATTAGGATTTTTTGTGATTAAATAAGAAAATGCCTGTCCAGCCCTTGGTACAGTTTCTGGTATATGACTGACATCAAACAAAGGTTAGGTTCCTTCTTTTGAAGTTCACACTAATGTCTTGGAGGAAGCATGGCCATCTTACCTTCTCAGCACTCATCTGCCATTCAAAAGTAAATTCTTTTTTTTTTTAAGTAAATTCTTTTCTAAGTGATTAGTTTTTGTTCTCCACATAAAGGCAGAGGTTTCAGAGTGTTAAAGATTTTGTGGTATGAAGGAATGTCTTTGTTGAATCAAGTTGGAACACAGTCTGACCAATGCCTTCATTTCATATGTCATGTTTAGTTGGTAGACATTGTATAGAAATGGCCCCCAAATTAAAAATGTATTTCCCCAAAACACTGTTGCAATTTGGAACTTGAGCATATTTTCTTTAAAACATTATGTTATAGATGATAAGTAGTTAAGTTAGTCCACATAATCTTCTTTAGCCCATAAGATGTCTAAGTTATAGTAAGAGCTGGTAGCAAAGACAGTAATTGATTTGCTTGTCGTAGCTAAATTTTTCTTCTGGCTTAACTTATTCCACTCATAGCCATGGAGGAGCCAGAATGAGATATTCCATGTTTTATTGACCTCTGATAATTAGAGGAGAATTTATGAATCGATCAGCTGGCCAGTGGTCAGTCAGAGGCTCTCCTTAAAATTTGAAATGAGTCTTCAAAACTGTATCCTAAGTGTTGGACACTGAGATGCTTCACTGATCAGTTAGAGACAACGCATGCTATGGTCCTGGGGTGAATGGGACAAGAATAACCAAGGTGATGTGCAGAAAGGAGAGAGTGAAGTTTGATGCACAGCAAAGAAACCATATGGCTCAGAGAGTGAGAAGGAATAAGCAGATGCCTGACGACATTCTAGATCATGTAACACCTGATTATTAAGTTCTACAATTAGATCCCATCGCATCCTTCTATATTATTTAAATAAATCCTTCCCTATTTAAACTAGTTTGGACTAGTTTCTGTCATTAGCAACAGAATGGTTCCAGTAAAGCTAAAGTCCTCAGAACAGAGCCCTTCTGAACTCTACCCTTTGCCTATCTAGATGGTTGTCTAGGTATGCCTGGGTTCTTATTTCTAGGTCTGCTAGTATTAAGGGGCTTCCTTGGTGGCTCAGATGGTAAAGAATCTGCCTTTAGTGCAGGAGACTTAGGTTCAATCCCTGGATCAGGAAGAAACCCCTGGAAGAGGGAATGGTTACCCACTCCAGTATTCTTGCATGGAGAATGCCTTGGACAGAGGAGCCTGGCGGGCTACAGTTCATGGGGTCACAAAGAGTTGGACATGCCGGAGAGACTAACACAGTGGCTTGGGAGAGGAGAGCAAATGGGAGGCCCGGCCTGACAATAGTCTATTTTTGTTTACAGTCAATCCAGAAGACACCACGGTCATCGCCTTAGGGTCTTCCCTGCTGTACACAATCCATCACTCTTGGATCACATTGTTCCCATCCTGAATGCCCTTTTGTTCCTCTCTACTTCTACAATGTTTATTTCACCTTCATTGTAACTCAGGCTGAGTCATGGAGAGTTAGAGAGTTTTATGGCAGGAAAAGGACAAAGCCATCTAGTTCAAAGGCTCAACCAGGTTGCCCAAGGTCACTCGACTAGAAAGTAGTGCTGCCAGGACTTGAACTTAGGTTCTGACTTCAGTATGTTTTCCATTAGATGGCTCTGCCTATAGCCCTCAGGGTCTTATCTTCCTCTAGTCCATCAACGTAACCACCTCCCCACATAGTGTTTAGTCGTATATTCCTCTGACATGTATCTGTCTCTTGTGTTATTTATATCTGTCTTAACAGGCTGCAAGCTTGTTGAGAGCAGAAAGAAGAAACTTTAACTTGGTTGTTCCTCCTAGCACTTCACATTGAAGCTTGGTGTATATGGGATCGATGTATTTCTGCATATTCCTTAAGTAATTGAAAATACCATGCAGGGATAAATGACAGTCCTCAGAGGTTTCCAAAGCTGACATCTACAAAAGATGAACACTATTCCCAACACAGACAAATCCCATGAAAAAAGTTTTTTGATTTTATAACCACTGGTGAGAGAGAAGTTTAGCTGTGAAGTGTAGAGATTGGATCCTTTACTCATTATGAATGGGAACAAGATCCTGGAGCTGGAAGCTTCATTAAGTGCCAGAGTGATGCCTAGTGGAGCAAAAGCACGGAGATGGGGCATGTGTAATAATCCTTTCCATCCAGGCATAATGGGGGGCATTGTATTTCCAGCTGGGGTAGCTGAGATGATTCATGGTTAACTTGTTTATTTCAAGTGGTAATCATGTTCTTTTCAGAATGTTATTTTGGGTGATCCTTGCTTAAGCTTTTGTCTTTTACAGGAAGCACGGATGAGGAGGCAAGTTAGCTTTTCTCTTTTCTGATCCTAAGAATGTTCTTCTGTTCTCTGACTTCCCTACTGGCCACTATCTTAGGGCTGAGAACCAGCTTCACAGTTCTAGAGCTCATTGTTCACGTTTGTATCTTAACATGTTTTGACCCTACATTTTTGGCAATATAGGTTAGCATTCAGATTAGGACATGGGGACCAGCAAGTAGTAGCAATGCCTTTTGGGTCTTAGAGTCATGAAATGAGTCCATCCTTTTGGGCCCACAGAGCTGTGATTTGCCTATTAGAACATGTCTCAAAGTGACATCCTTTCTATCCACTCTGGTATGTCCAATTGGGATTTCTGGGTTTGGACAATATACATATGCTCTCAAGGTTCAGATATCTTCTGTTGAACTAGGTCAACACTCCCTTGCTATATTCATGTATTTGCTCCAATAGCGAGACTTAGAGAAATCCTGGCAATCCTATTTTGGGACTTGTTCAGCATGAAGTGTTTTACATAATTCAGATAGTCTGCTTTTCTTCTCTTCCACCTCTGTAGATGAGCAATCTGAGAAATAAACTGGTGGCCCATGAGGTACGTATATACAGCAAACATCATAGAAACAAAAAATGCTTCAAAATATTAACAGATGATTTGATTAAAGTGAGATTTTCTTCCTCAAATTTTAAAAAATGAGTATAAATTACTTTGTAGTCAAGAAAGCAATACTCTTAAATATAAAATGAATAATTTGAAATTTAGAGAAATGTTACCATTTCCATTTAAGGTACACTCACAATGTTTCTGTTTTTTCCTTGGAAAAGTGTAATTTTGGAGAATATAAGCTAGAAAAAAGAAAAAGTTCTATTACCCCCAATTTCTTGATTTACTCAGTAATTGTCTTTTGTTCATTGGCATTAGCATAAACATGCATGTTAATTTCCCCATGATGGTTAGTTTATGAGATGCTCAAGGGGAGATGCTCTGCTTTTGCTAAAGGAGAGATGGAAAGAGCATTTTATGTAAAGTTTAAGCTGAGTATTTGCTGTGTGGTTATCAGCAAGATATCTAACCTTTCTGAAGTATAGAATAAATAATGAGTCATTGTAAATGCCAACTTAGATAATATATGCACAATTTCTTTTGAAATATGGAGTGTATTATGTATCTCAGGATAATAATTATTCTTTCTATCTTAAAGTTCATAGATAATCTTACAACGCTTTCTTCTCCTTGCTGTTGGGCATGGTCTGGCTGACACTCTCTCTTAGTACAAGCAGTGCTCACAATCACAGGTCCACCCCCTCTTCTGTGACTGCAAGAGGAAATGTCATGCCACCATAACTGCCCAGTTTATTCCCTTCACTTCTGCTCCACATTCCTCCAAACTTGCCTTCTCAGGTAGGCATAACTCTACTCATCTTTCAAGGTCCAGCTGAAAATTTCACATCTCTGTGAAGCCTGCTCTGGTAACCCCTTGAGAAGACTGAATTGTTCCACCCTCTGCATTGGCCTCTCTTTCTGGAATCCCTTAGACTATGCTGTAATTAGTTGTTTACAAATCTGTCTCTTGAAACAGGTCAGTGACTCTTGGCTGTTGTGTTAAGATTGACAGCTAGATCCTGAATCTTCCCCTGATGTACTACCAACATTGGGTTCAAGTGTGAGGCTAACTTTTGCTACAACCGAGTACACACATTTATTATAGTGACTTCTGTCAGAAGGTATGATGAGCTGAGCAAGCTGTGCAATGTGGTATAAAACAGGATGGTGTTTGCTGCAGGGAAAGGTAAGAATTGTCAATGGAAGGCCAGGAATGAATAGAGATCAGAAATTTATATGAAGCCAGTCCACAGTTCTACTCCAACCATGAAACAGTGCTTTGTAATTGATGAGGGAAAGTTAAACCCTTCAAATTCACACCCAAATTCTAGTATTTAAAAGTGTATTACAGAGGATTCCCTGGTGGTCTAGTGGTTAGGACTCCATACTTCCAGTGCTTTGAGGTCCAGGTTCAGTCTCTGGCTAGGGAACTAAGATCCCACAAGCTGTGCAATGTGGCTTACAGATACAGAAAGACTCAGGCACCACTGTACTCAATATTGAGTTCCTTGAGGATATGAATCTGTATTTGAATGAAAAAAAATAAGAGCAATAATAAGAAACAGAACCAGAAGTTCTAAAAAAGAACTTAGTCGAGTAATTTATTGATAACTGTTAGATAAGTCACTTTTCTAACGTGAAGTAAAGAGATTTTTGGTAAAGTGATTGTCAATGCCCAAGTCACTTGAGCAAATGAGTCCAGTTTGTTTTGTAGTTAAGGTCTTGATCTTTGACGTCAGATGGTTATGTGTTCAAACCCCAAATTTGCTGCTTATTGTCTGTGTGATTTCATTGCTTAACATCTCCAAGCCCCAGTCTTCTTGCTTTTAAATGAGGTTAATAGATTATATCAGTTGGGATAATTTTGGCTACAAGTAATAGACATTTTAATAGTAAGGTAATTGACTATTTCACATTTCCAGAAGTTCAAAGGCACAGTGGATTCCATTGTGAGATTCAAAGATTCAGTGATGTCCTTTCATCTTTCAGCATCATCATCTTCAGGCCCACTACTTTCTGAGGAGAACTAGAGCCTACGTATTCCAATGTCTCTGGCTTAAGAGCAAGGGAAATTTTATCTGAAGATGACTGTGTTAGCAGCTTATTCCCAAAGTAATGACTGGTAGCAAGGATGAAATTATCATGACTGGCACAGACCAATCATCTCAGGACAATTAATACTGAAGAGTCAATTGCAGTCACTACAGTTTGGACTTTTTTTTTTTTTTTAAAGCAAGCCGTTGGCAAAACTCTTAGCTTATTGTTTCGAATATGGTAATAGGGTAGCACTACTTACCAACCAGCCACAAATTCAGACCTAGAATGATTAACTCAAATTTTATTTTTTTAATTTTCATTTTTTATTATTATTTTTTTAAATTTTATTTTTAAACTTTACAAAATTGTATTAGTTTTGCCAAATATCAAAATGAATCTGCCACAGGTATACATGTATTCCCCATCCTGAACCCTCCTCCCTCTTCCCTCCCCATGCCATCCCTCTGGGTCATCCCAGTGCACCAGCCCCAAGCATCCAGTATCATGCATCGAACCTGGACTGGCATCTCATTTCATACATGATATTATACATGTTTCAATGCCATTCTCCCAAATCTTCCCACCCTCTCCCTCTCCCACAGAGTCCATAAGACTGTTCTATACATCAGTGTCTCTTTTGCTGTCTCGTACACAGGGTTATTGTTACCATCTTTCTAAATTCCATATATATGCGTTAGTATACTGTATTGGTGTTTTTCTTTCTGGCTTACTTCACTCTGTATAATAGGCTCCAGTTTCATCCACCTCATTAGAACTGATTCAAATGTATTCTTTTTAATGGCTGAGTAATACTCCATTGTGTATATGTATCACAGCTTTCTTATCCATTCATCTGCTGATGGGCATCTAGGTTGCTTCCATGTCCTGGCTATTATAAACAGTGCTGCGATGAACATTGGGGTACACGTGTCTCTTTCCCTTCTGGTTTCCTCAGTGTGTATGCCCAGCAGTGGGATTGCTGGATCATAAGGCAGTTCTATTTCCAGTTTTTTAAGGAATCTCCACACTGTTCTCCATAGTGGCTGTACTAGTTTGCATTCCCACCAACAGTGTAAGAGGGTTCCCTTTTCTCCACACCCTCTCCAGCATTTATTGCTTGTAGACTTTTGGATCGCAGCCATTCTGACTGGTGTGAAATGGTACCTCATAGTGGTTTTGATTTGCATTTCTCTGATAATGAGTGATATTGAGCATCTTTTCATGTGTTTGTTAGCCATCTGGATGTCTTCTTTGGAGAAATGTCTATTTAGTTCTTTGGTCCATTTTTTGATTGGGTCATTTATTTTTCTGGAGTTGAGCTGTAGGAGTTGCTTGTATATTTTTGAGATTAGTTGTTTGTCAGTTGCTTCATTTGCTATTATTTTCTCCCATTCTGAAGGCTGCCTTTTCACCTTGCTAATAGTTTCCTTTGATGTGCAGAAGCTTTTAAGTTTAATTAGGTCCCATTTGTTTATTTTTGCTTTTATTTCCAATATTCTGGGAGGTGGGTCATAGAGGATCCTGCTGTGATGTATGTCAGAGAGTGTTTTGCCTATGTTCTCCTCTAGGAGTTTTGTAGTTTCTGGTCTTACGTTGAGATCTTTAATCCATTTTGAGTTTATTTTTGTGTATGGTGTTAGAAAGTGTTCTAGTTTCATTCTTTTACAAGTGGTTGACCAGATTTCCCAGCACCACTTGTTAAAGAGATTGTCTTTAATCCATTGTATATTCTTGCCTCCTTTGTCAAAGATAAGGTGTCCATATGTGCGTGGATTTATCTCTGGGCTTTCTATTTTGTTCCATTCATCTATATTTCTGTCTTTGTGCCAGTACCATACTGTCTTGATGACTGTGGCTTTGTAGTAGAGCCTGAAGTCAGGTAGGTTGATTCCTCCAGTTCCATTCTTCTTTCTCAAGATAGCTTTGGCTATTCGAGGTTTTTTGTATTTCCATACAAATTGGGAAATTATTTGTTCTAGCTCTGTGAAGAATACCATTGGTAGCTTGATAGGGATTGCATTGAATCTATAGATTGCTTTGGGTAGTATACTCATTTTCACTATATTGATTCTTCCAATCCATGAACATGGTATATTTCTCCATCTATTAGTGTCCTCTTTGATTTCTTTCACCAGTGTTTTATAGTTTTCTATATATAGGTCTTTAGTTTCTTTAGGTAGATATATTCCTAAGTATTTTATTCTTTCCGTTGCAATGGTGAATGGAATTGTTTCCTTAATTTCTCTTTCTGTTTTCTCATTATTAGTGTATAGGAATGCGAGGGATTTCTGTGTGTTGATTTTATATCCTGCAACTTTACTATAGTCATTGATTAGTTCTAGTAATTTTCTGGTGGAGTCTTTAGGGTTTTCTATGTAGAGGATCATGTCATCTGCAAATAGTGAGAGTTTTACTTCTTCTTTTCCAATTTGGATTCCTTTTATTTCTTTTTCTGCTCTGATTGCTGTGGCCAAAACTTCCAAAACTATGTTGGATAGTAATGGTGAAAGTGGGCACTCTTGTCTTGTTCCTGACTTTAGAGGAAATGCTTTCAATTTTTCACCATTGAGGATAATGTTTGCTGTGGGTTTGTCATATATAGCTTTGATTATGTTGAGGTATGTTCCTTCTATTCCTGCTTTCTGGAGAGTTTTTATCATAAATGGATGTTGAATTTTGTCAAAGGCTTTCTCTGCATCTATTGAGATAATCATATGGTTTTTATTTTTCCATTTGTTAATGTGGTGTATTACATTGATTGATTTGCAGATATTGAAGGATCCTTGCATCCCTGGGATAAAGCCCACTTGGTCATGGTGTATGATCTTTTCAATGTGTTGTTGGATTCTGATTGCTAGAATTTTTTTAAGGATTTTTGCATCTATGTTCATCAGTGATATTGGCCTGTCGTTTTCTTTTTTTGTGGGATCTTTGTTAGGTTTTGGTATTAGGGTGATGGTGGCCTCATAGAATGAGTTTGGAAGTATACCTTCCTCTGCAATTTTCTGGAAGAGTTTGAGCAGAATAGGTGTTAGCTCTTCTCTAAATTTTTGGTAGAATTCAGCTGTGAAACCGTCTGGACCTGGGCTTTTGTTTGCTGGAAGATTTTTGATTACATTTTCAATTTCCGTGCTTGTGATGGGTCTGTTAAGATTTTCTATTTCTTCCTGTTCCAGTTTTGGAAAGTTGTACTTTTCTAAGAATTTGTCCATTTCTTCCACGTTGTCCATTTTATTGGCATATAATTGTTGATAGTAGTCTCTTATGATCCTTTGTATTTCTGTGTTGTCTGTTGTGATCTCTCCATTTTCATTTCTAATTTTATTGATTTGATTTTTCTCCCTTTGGTTCTTGATGAGTCTGGCTAATGGTTTGTCAATTTTATTTATCCTTTCAAAGAACCAGCTTTTGGCTTTGTTGATTTTTGCTATGGTCTCTTTTGTTTCTTTTGCATTTATTTCTGCCCTAATTTTTAAGATTGCTTTCCTTCTACTAACCCTGGGGTTCTTCATTTCTTCCTTTTCTAGTTGCTTTAGGTGTAGAGTTAGGTTATTTATTTGACTTTTTTCTTGTTTCTTGAGGTATGTCTGTATTGCTATGAACTTTCCCCTTAGGACTGCTTTTACCGTGTCCCACAGGTTTTGGGTTGTTGTGTTTTCATTTTCATTCGTTTCTATGCAAATTTTGATTTCTTTTTTGATTTCTTCTGTGATTTGTTGGTTATTCAGCGGCGTGTTGTTCAGCCTCCATATGTTGGAATTTTTAATAGTTTTTCTCCTGTAACTGAGATCTAATCTTAGGGCATTGTGGTCAGAAAAGATGCTTGGAATGATTTCTATGTTTTTGAATTTACCAAGGCTAGATTTATGGCCCAGGATGTGATCTATCCTGGAGAAGGTTCCATGTGCACTTGAGAAAAAGGTGAAATTCATTGTTTTGGGATGAAATGTCCTATAGATATCAATTAGGTCTAACTGGTCTATTGTTTCGTTTAAAGTTTGTGTTTCCTTGTTAATTTTCTGTTTAGTTGATCTATCCATAGGTGTGAGTGGGGTATTAAAGTCTCCCACTATTATTGTGTTATTGTTAATTTCTCCTTTCATACTTGTTAGCATTTGTCTTACATACTGCGGTGCTCCCGTGTTGGGTGCATATATATTTATAATTGTTATATCTTCTTCTTGGATTGATCCTTTGATCATTATGTAGTGACCATCTTTGTCTGTTTTCACAGCCTTTGTTTTAAAGTCTATTTTATCTGATATGAGTATTGCTACTACTGCTTTCTTTTGGTCCCTGTTTGCATGGAAAATCTTTTTCCAGCCCTTCACTTTCAGTCTGTATGTGTCCCCTGTTTTGAGGTGGGTCTCTTGTAGACAACATATGTAGGGGTCTTGTTTTTGTATCCATTCAGCCAGTCTTTGTCTTTTGGTTGGGGCATTCAACCCATTTACGTTTAAGGTAATTACTGATAAGTATGATCCCGTTGCCATTTACTTTATTGTTATGGGTTCGAATTTATACACCATTTTTGTGTTTCCTGTCTACAGAATATCCTTTAGTATTTGTTGGAGAGCTGGTTTGGTGGTGCAGAATTCTCTCAGCTTTTGCTTGTCTGAAAAGCTTTTGATTTCTCCTTCATACTTGAATGAGATCCTTGCTGGGTACAATAATCTGGGCTGTAGGTTATTTTCTTTCATCATTTTAAGTATGTCTTGCCATTCCCTCCTGGCTTGAAGAGTTTCTATTGAAAGATCAGCTGTTTTCCTTATGGGAATTCCCTTGTGTGTTATTTGTTGTTTTTTCCTTGCTGCTTTTAATATTTGTTCTTTGTGTTTGATCTTTGTTAATTTGATTAATATGTGTCTTGGGGTGTTTCGCCTTGGGTTTATCCTGTTTGGGACTCTCTGGGTTTCTTGGACTTGGGTGATTATTTCCTTCCCCATTTTAGGGAAGTTTTCAACTATTATTTCCTCAAGTATTTTCTCATGGTCTTTCTTTTTGTCTTCTTCTTCTGGGACCCCTATGATTCGAATGTTGTAGTGTTTAATATTGTCCTGGAGGTCTCTGAGACTGTCCTCATTTCTTTTGTTTTTCTTTTATCCTCTCTGATTCATTTATTTCTACCATTCTATCTTCTAATTCACTAATCCTATCTTCTGCCTCTGTTATTCTACTATTTGTTGCCTCCAGAGTGTTTTTAATTTCATTTATTGCATTATTCATTATATATTGACTCTTTTTTATGTCTTCTAGGTCCTTGTTAAACCGTTCTTGCATCTTCGCAATCCTTGTCTCCAGGCTATTTATCTGTGATTCCATTTTGATTTCAAGATTTTGGATCAATTTCACTATCATTATTCGGAATTCTTTATCCGGTAGATTCCCTGTCTCTTCCTCTTTTGTTTGGTTTGGTGGGCATTTATCCTGTTCCTTTATCTGCTGGGTATTCCTCTGTCTCTTCATCTTGTTTAAATTGCTGAGTTTGGGGTGTCCTTTCTGTATTCTGGCAGTTTGTGGAGTTCTCTTTATTGTGGTGTTTCCTCACTGTGTGTGGGTTTGTACAGGTGGCTTGTCAAGGTTTCCTGGTTAGGGAAGCTTGTGTCGGTGTTCCGGTGGGTGGAGCTGGATTTCTTCTCTCTGGAATGCAATGAAGTGTCCAGTAATGAGTTATGAGATGTCTATGGTTTGGGGGTGACTTTGGGCAGCCTGTATCTTGAAACTCAGAGCTGTGTTCCTTTGTTGCTGGAGAATTTGCTTGGTATGTCTTGCCCTGGAACTTGTTGGCCCTTGTGTGGTGCTTGGTTTCAGTGTAGGTATGGAGGCGTTTGATGAGCTCCTCCTTTCGAAGACTTGGATTGCTTTTCTGGGTGCCTGATGTCCTCTGCCGGCATTCAGAAGTTGTTTTGTGGAATTTACTCGGCGTTTAAATGCTCTTTTGATGAATTTGTGGGGGAGAAAGTGTTCTCCCCGTCCTACTCCGCCATCTTGGCTCCTCCTCCTCAAATTTCAGATTTGTAACAATATTTCTTGCCCCTTTATTCTTCCTATTACTTAAAAGTCTTTTTTTTTTTTTTTTTTTTGCCTAAATCTTTCTCCTTAATGCTCATCAAAATTTGCCAGGGATATGTCCCACATACAATGGACTCAACAGTGAGTATCTTAATATCTTGGTGCTTCTTTGCTCACCTGCCAGTTAGATATTGTAGTCTGAAAATTCTCTTTTGGCTGATGAATTTGGATTTTCTTATGTGTATGTGTTTTTGAGGAAGGCGCGATGCACTTTCTAAGACCAAGAGTCAGACCTTGGGTTAGATGCTTTTGTATAGGATATGGCTGAAGGAAACCCGGGCCACCCTTTCTCTTCTACTCACAAGCTGAATAACCTTGTGCAGACTACCCTCTGTTGTGAATCCCAGTTGTGTCTTCTGCAAAAGAAGGATGATCTAGTGATTAAGGAAATAAAGGTTTAGAAAGCTTTCCTAAATAATTTTACTCTATGAAGATATTAGTTATTTTTCCTCCACTTGGTAGCTTTTTTGTGTAACACTTAACTGTAATTGTCAATGGGGATAGCCTCCTCAAGGGGAAGGTAGAAAACAAACAATGCAGATGACTTGATCTGGGAGCAGCTTCCTATGTTTAAAGCAAAAAGAAAGCATGTTTCTTCTTGTTTTTCTGCAGGAACTTCCCCACCCTTGATATTTTTAGTGACCTCTATGGGCTCTATGGGGAGACTCTCCCAGTGTTCAGAAAATGTCTATGACAGAACCGGAACAAGGTGGGCTGGTTTGTTTAGTCTCAGTTTGAACCTATGGTCTAGATGGAGAGTTCCTTATCTCACCAATGAGAGGCAAAGTCATCTGCTTTTCTAGACTGATGGACAAAGTGCTACAAACATTTACATATTTGGTAAACCAGTGAAATACACTCAAGGATAAGTGTCATCTTCTGAAGTGTTCTTTTCTGGAATTTAAGATTGAATTCTTCAGAGTTTTCCTTCAGATAATGAAAGCTATCATTTCTTGGGAAGTAGTATCAAATAAAGTGACTTTTAGGGATATTCCTTGGCCCAATCTAAACTGAAACAGACACTGCACATGGCTTTATTTAGGAGTCTGGAAGTTGAACATGGAAGAAGTTCATAGCTCAATATTCTTCCAGATTATAGAAACTAGTTGATATTTCCTGACAAGGCCTTTTGCCAATCTAACCTCTCCGAGCTAAGCTATTTTAACTCTGGTCTTAGGCCGATATATCTCCTAGCAACACATCTTCTCCTAAATAAAAACAGATCTCCCAGATGGTCTCATTCACTCTTTCTTTCTGTTGACCAACGTTGTTATCCATTCACATCACTTTCTCAACCTTCATCATTATCCTTCTCTTCTTTTATTTCCACCTCATTCTTTTATTGCTTTCTCTTCATCGTTCTAAGATGATGATCTAGATTAGCACTGTCCAATGTAGGAGCCATTAGTCACATGTATCTATTTTAATTTAAGTTAATTAGAATTAAAGAAAAATTTAAAAATTCAGTTTCTCTTCAGTTGCATTAACCACATTGCAAGTTCATAGTAACCAGGTGTGGCTAGTGGCCACCATATTGATTGGACAGTGCAGATACAGAGGATTTCCATCCTCATGGAAGATCCTGTAGATAGTACTAATCTAGATTTTCAATCTTTCTACTTCCTTTAGTGCTCTTTCCCCCTACTTTTGGCTAATTTCTACCAATTTTTACCCTAATTCCTATGAAACAGTCAAAGATACTCATTTGAAGCAAAATAAATACTTTTTTTTTTTTTGCCATTGGACATGTGGGATCTTAGTTCCTCCACTAGCTATCAAACTTGCATCCCTTACATTGGAAGACAGATTCTTAATCCCTGGACCACCAGGAAGCCCCCTTGCCCTTTGCTTTTTATCAGTCTTTTGATTAGGGTTATATTTTTCACTGGATTCAGATTCTGATCTCAGCCTGTTCTCTTCCTTTCTTTCTTTCTTTTTTTTTTTTTGCTAATCATGAGAAGTTTGATGACCCATCTGCACTGTTGCCCATATGTAATCTCCCCGCACCCAGATTTTGCCTTGCCCTTTAAATTTGAGGGCACATTTGAAGTCTGAGGACACTCTACCTAGTTCTCCATTAACAAGCATGAGTTTTGACTTCTATTTGCTTTGCACTCAGCTTGGAGATACTGATAAGAGGAGTAAGAATTGTTTAGCTTCAAGGAGTGCACATATTTGCTGGGAATGAGACAAAGACTAAGAGCAGATGATTAGCAGAGTTCATGAGTGGTGTAGACACAAGAACTATTAGAATTAAGAGAAAGGCTTAGATCATTTTATTAAAGAAGTAGAACCTGGCTGTCCAAGAAAGTCTGGGCAAGATTTGGATTGGCCAAAGGATGGCATCACAGTTGATGGACTAGGGCAGATGACATGGGGTGAGACTCACTAAGGACTTGACTTTCCTCTACATCATTTGCTTTCCTTCTTCATTTTCTGTTGACATCCATGTCCACATCTGGGTGCTTGGTGTCACCATCCTTCATTCTGATGCTTTCTTTAATGTGGTTTCCTTCGACTGCCTGTTCTAGTGACTATCCCAGGGAGCTTAAAATTCATCTACTTTTCATTCCTATTTGTTGGCCACATATTAAGACAGTCTAGATATTTCACTGGGAATCATAGTCACTCATTCTAAGAGCTAAGATTTAGTCTGTGGTGACTGTGCCTGCATCTTCCACCAAGATGAGAAAAAGAAAAATTGTTTGTTGGTTTCTTTTCTGGGGGTTTCTAAGATCTTAATTATTTGAAGCCCTTCTACTGAATTCATATTTTCATGCATCTTTTCGGGCATAGGTAGGTATCAAGGGTTTATAAACCTTATTTTTCAGATGGAAAATCTGAATTGCCATGGTAGGAAATGATGAACTCAGGGTGTGAGCTCCTCTAGGGGTTCAGGATGTTCCTTTTGAGTCTCCAGTGCCTATTGTTGTTCCTGGAACATATCAAGTTCTCAGTAAATGTTTTCTGGGTGAATATTTAATGAACATCTCAAAAAAATCAACAACAATAATGCAGGGTGTGAGCAGAGCACAGCTAAGCTGAGTGTGCAGAACTTCATCCTTTTGCAATGATTTCAAGTTCTTTTACTTTTTAAAAATTGTCTCATGTTTGTATTTTTCAATTTTATTTATTTATTTTTGGCTGCCCTGGGTCTTTGTTGCTTTGTGTGGGCTTTTTCAAGTTGTGGCAAGTAGGAGCTACTCTTTGTTGTGGTCCGTGGTTTTCTCATTGCAGTGCCTTCTCTTGTTGTAGAGCGCAGGTTCTAGGTATGTGGCACCCAGGCTCAGCAGTTGTGGTTCACAGGCCCTAGAGGGCTTCTGTAGTTGCAGCACACGGGCTCATTAGTTGTGACACGTAGGCCCAAGAGTGTGGGCTCAGTAGTTGTGGTGCATGGGCTTAGTTGCTCCTTGGAACGTGAAATCTTCCCAGACCAGGAATTGAATCCATATCCCCTGTGATGGCAGGTGGATTCTTATCCATTGGGTCACCTAGGAGGTCCTCAAGTTCTTCTACTTGTTTAAAATGTTTAAAATTACGTCCTCCTTGAAGTTTTGCAGTGATATCTCCCTTGACTGTTCAGACTGATTCATTGTGGTTTCATAGCACTTTTATCCTTGAAAGCACCAAACACATGATACTTTGTGACCTCTTCCCCTGCCCATTCCTCTAGCTGTTGAACTTTCTCAGGAGATCACTTCTTCTTTATGTTTCTAAGTCCAATACCTAGCACACTGAGGGCACTCAGTGATTGCTTTGAGAATAAATAAATGATGCCCTTGGATACCATCTTTGAGGTACTGTATGATTTTCTCCTAGCAGTTCCACACCATCAACCTTCTTGAGAGGACTAGCCTTGGGCCATTGGACACTGTGTGCTCTGAAGTTCCAAGATCCATAAGTGCTTGGTAGTTTACATTCCTTGGGGGCACCCTGGAGCTAATGGTTTACTGGCTCAGGAGTCTGAAATTGCAGTTGCCTTGCCTCAAAGTGGAAAAACCTCTGTAGCATTACTTATCCTCCAGAGCTCCTCATAGGTTCAGAGCAACGTTGGGACTCCAGTGCAGCCCACACCATGCTTGGTTTCTTTCCCTGTATTGTCCTGATTTCCCTGCCCTTCCCCATTTCTCCTGAGCTCACGTCTTAAGTAAGTCTCCCCTGCAAGAATCCTCGTCTCAGATTTTTGCTTTGGAGAACCTCAAACTAAGACCTATGCTGATTTTTGAATGTTGGGATTATGCATGCCAGTTTCTCTGCAACTGATCCCAAAGTAATAAACACATTTCAAACACTCCAGTAACTTCAAGAAGATTTGAGATGGACTTCATGTAATAATTTCCAATATCATTTTTATGATGTAAAATACCTTTCACAGGGAAGCGGGCCCATTGATAAACCTATTGCTAAAGAGGATTGGCTTTCTTCCTCACAGAGTGTGCATTTCTAAGAAGAAAAAATAACCAGGAAGCCAGCCCGGATGTTAATTGGACCACTCATGTATTAGAGCTGAAAAGATGAGACCCTATTGTATGAGTCACAGAGAAAATACAGCTGGAATGAAGCAAGGCATAGCAGCACATTCAAGAATGTCACTAATTCATTGCTGAATATGGGGGGAGGGTGGTGGTGAGGGTTTGGTGAGAAATGTAGTCAACTGTGTAACACATACCTTTCTCTTTGCTGTTCCCTGTTGAACCTCTTCGTGTCTCCTTTTCCACAGCTTTCCAGGTCTGTTTCACTCACTGTGCCCACATAGCTGGTCAAATTTCCTTCCTTCATCTGGTGAGTTGCCACCTTAGGACCCCAGGTGCCAATGGAAAGAGTAATGTGGCTGAAAACTCTGGCTTTCTTAATGGTTGTGTGTATATTTCCAAGGAGAATAGATCACTGGGATTTTAAAGGGATCATAAATATACCATTAATGAAACTGGAAGCCATCACTTCAGCAGGCAGATTAGTGTCAGGAGTTGACACTGTTCCTAGGAGGGGAAAGCACTAAAATGAAATTCCCCGAGTCCAAATGCCTCCGCACTGCACGGGCGTTGGGTGAATGACACTTGGAGAAACATGTGCATCAGTATCTTTTAAGTGCAAACTGCCCCTCCTTAAACCCTTGGGCTGGTGACAACTTGACATACAGGATGTGTCACTCTGCATAGGCTATTTACCCAGGGAAAGATGACTGTCAGTTTTCTCCAGCGTTCATTTGTTAATAGTCTATAAACAGGGATGCTCCTATTAGATACAGCTCCTTTTCTTTATTTGAAATCGCCATTAAATTACTCTCCAAAAATACCGTAGCACAGCCACAGACCTCACTGAACATAAACTTTATAAGCTCGTCCTCTCTCTCTTGAGCTTTTCCCTGCTTAGCTGCCTGTCCTCTGGCTCCGAGCGTGTCATCAGCCCCGTTCTCCTGCTGAGCGTCGTCAGTAAAACGGCAGCTCCCACGGAGAGACAGCAGAGCCATCCACAGTCATGGAGCTATTGAAACATTGACAGATATGACAGACATTTCCAAAGCTGTACGAAGCATTAATTTTAATGTATGCTGTGTGTCCTTACTTAGTAAATATTTATTTGGGTGTGAAGGATAGGAGAGGTAATCACTGCTTTCCTTCAAATGCCATTCCTGGAAGAGTGCTATCCCCCTTTTCTTGAGGGAGCTCAGAACTCAGTGGTGGAGTCTGGAAACAGAACATGGCTAAAGGAAAGATCTCCAGAGTCAGACTTGAACAGTCTTCTGTGATTTGTCCAGAGTGTTTCTTTTGGCCACATGGACAAAGCCTAACCATGTTGTTTTACAACTGATCAGAATCTTGTTGAGCTAGAAAATAATTTCTAGGAGGTCTCAGTTGCCAATGAGATCTTATCTGAAGACATTCAAAGCTACCTAACACTGTCTTTCACTCCACATTTCCCGTCTGAATCTCCTATTACAGACTTTTCAGTTAACCTCTATAGTCATTGGTTATCAAATCTATACAGCTGTCTGGGGTCCATCTCTTCAGAGGCACAGTGGACCATTTAAGCTAAATGGATGGAGAAGCTGGAAGGCAGTAATTGGGTTATAATGAGCAATCCTCAATAAATCACTGAGCACCTGCAAAGGCATATTTACTTTCACATGTGCCATCTCAGTTCATCCAAACAACTTCCCTCCATGCAGGGATTTCATAGTAGAGAAAACTGAGACACAAAGAGGATGGAAAGCTTCTCCCAATGTCACCTCGTGGCCGAATTGTAATTTAGACTTGGGACTTCCAAATCCAAGGTCTGGTGCTCCGTCGGCTATTCTGCCACAGAGAACACTGCATACATAACAGCATTTTGTAAACCATGAATCTTTATGAAAATGTTAGTTACTGCTACTGTGGATGGTTAGCAAAATGTGCTTGTTAGTTTTGTCTGGCTGGTCAGCCATCTAGGGCTTTTCTAGTGAGGCAGTAAAGCCAACAGGGGTGAAGGGATGAGCTGCTAAGCCTTTCACATCAACTTTGTGTGCGTTAATTAAACAGCATGCCTGGATAAATGGCCCAGAATGACAAAGTCCACAGCTTCTTATAGATGGTTCCAGGAAGTCTCATGGTTGGCTGGAGAGAATTTGGTCATGAATAAGATGCAACTTCAAACCTCCTCCACTGGCCCTGTATGAACAAAACCATAAATCTTTCTTTGTATCAGTAGCAAGCTATGGGGTGAATGGCAGGTGGGTTCCAGAAGTTAATTTCCTGTTGATGAGTATCTGCTAAGTATATGCTGATTTTCAGTATAATATATAAGGAGAGTGACATATATTGGGCTTTGAGATTGAGCTCTAAAATACTAATTCATTATAAGTGCTTTGTTTTCTTTGAGCCTATGTTGTTTATCTTGGCAACTTTCCTTAAATGTCCTTTCACCTTTTACAAGCTGGTTTCTTTGTCAAGTTCGCTGTCTTCATTTCTTTGTATTCAGTGGAACTTCTTTGGAATTTTCCTCCAACAAAAATTTACACGGGAGAGGGAAATACAGATAGTCTAATTCCCTAGGGAACAGACACAAATTTACAACTTATGCAAGATACTAGTTATGCATCCCATATTTTAAAACATATTAAGACAACTCTACTTTGGAGCCTCAGAGGCAGCTAGCCATCCGAAACTTTACTGAATCTGAGATATGCTCTGCCTTTTCTGTTTCAAGCTTTTTCTTCACTTCAGTAGTTGTGTGACCGGTTGATTATAGCTTTTGTGTGTGTGTGTTGTGGGAAAGATAGGTTTTCTTGTGAGCACCCGAAAAATCAGTCAGAGAAACTACTTAAGAGTCTTGAATCTTTTTGTCACCCAAATGGGCATGAATTTGCTGATGGTTAATATAAAGTTGGGTCATCTACACCCTCCATCTAATGTTATCCAAGATCTGTAATTTCAATAGTTCCACCCCACTGAGTCACTGAAGCAGAGATTCAATGCTTATCCAGTACTGATATTTGGGGCAAGTTTGACACCATGGTTTTTTTTTTTTTTTTTTTTTGGCTGAATCAGGTCTTAGTTGTGGCATGCAAGCTTAGCTGCTCCATAGCATGTGGGATCTTCAGTTTCCTGACTGGGGATCAAATCTATGATCCCAACATTGAAAGTGGATTCTTAACCACTGGATCACCACCAGGGAAGTCCCTGGTTTTTAAAAAATATTTCTTATTATGCTTAAAAAATACTCCAAAGATGGTTCATTTGTTTTCCAAATAGCCACCTGCTAGAAAATTTAATTGATTTATTTGAGATGGGAGTTGGGATGTGAATCCATCATTTCTAAATTTTAATTCTATGTTCTTTCATTGGTGATTTGGTATAAAAGGCTCTTATTGTTAACAAGATATGGTCTGTTGAGCAATGAGGAAACCACCAAGCCATTCTGGTTGATCTTACCCATCAGTCAGCTTGCAGGCATCCTTGGTAGTCTGCACCCTGTTTTTTTGCCCAACATTTAGCTTGAGGGTGATGAGGCATGATGGTTCTCTAGTAATTCTCCTGCCCATAAATTCTATACACTCAATCAAGGTTAATGGTGAACTATTTTACAAAATGATAGTGTTTGGTCATTGATTTGCTTCAAATAACTGGCCTAGGGCTGTTGCCTGAGGTGGAACTAGGCGCCACTCCAGTTTGTAAGCCCTTTAGAGACATCTATAATCAAAATTTCTTGTCCTAGAGGAGCCATACAAAGTCTCATGGAACTAGAACACAGCAAAGAATTTAGACTTATCCTTAGAGAAGAATCTCCCCCAAAGCCTTAAGAGGAAGACGAAGGTAAAGGGGGTGGTAACCTTGATTTCTGTAATAAAAAGATGAACTTTCTGGTCAATGTGTATTCAGTTAATTTCTGAAGATTAGTTTATTCTTGCCTTGTAAAAAAATGAGCAATTTACTTTTCCTGACATTTTGTGGCTGAGCAAAATTGAGGTGAAGTATTCATGGTAAGAAGCCAGTTTCTGTCCATCATCAAGAGGTAAGAAAGCCTCAAAAATCCAAGATGTGTGGTTTTTGGTTAATTCAGTGCCATCGGTCACTTCCTCTGCATTAGAAAGGGAGGTGTTCTTAACCATGGTTGCATTTTGGGAATAAAAATGTGGTAAAAGTTGAATAGCACTAGGATGGCTTGAAGACCTTGCTTTTGGAGACCATGTGGCCTAGATTATGCTTCACTTCATTTCAGAAGAGTGAACACCAGGGAAAGTAACACAATAGACGAAGAAGATAGCAAGTGGAACTCCTCTTCCTGGAATCATTCCCAGAGCTTTCACTGCTTAGTATTTTCTGATGATTCCCAAGTTTATATCTTTAGCTCAAGTCTTTGCAATGAACTCCAGACCCAGTTTTCAACTGCCTGTTCAGCACTCTACCAGCACATCTTGCATACTCACATATTAATTTCTCTGACCAACACAATCACTATGCCTCTGTCTTCTTGTCTTCCTTAATTCTAGCAAGAGTCATCATAGACTTTTTCTTTTCTCTTGTTCCCCACATTTGACGAATCACTATGTTATGTTAATCCTACATTAATAATAGCCCTCAAATTCAATTCTACTTCATTTACCATTCATTCCCACCATCCTGGATTTTTCTTGCCAGGATTATTGCAGACATTTCCTACCCATATCCCTGCCTCCCTCTCTCCTCTTTCCAATCTCTTATATACTTTGCTGCCAGTTTTCATCCTAAAAAAAAAAAAAAAAAAAATGCCATCATGTTGCTTCCTTGCTTAAAGATCTCCATTGTCTTCTCCTTGGCAGCAGGATAAAGTTCAAACTCATATGGTTCATATGGTTTACAAGGTCTTTCACAATCTGCACCCAACTTATCTTTCCAATCTCATCACTTGACACTCCCCTCAATCACACCCACTTCATAATCACCAAACTGAACTGTCTTGTTCCCTAAACACATGGTGTGCTTTCTTCATTGTGTTTGTTAGCATAAGTTTTTCCTTTGGCTTCAAATCCCCTCTACTTTTTCCCAGAGAGCCCCTAGTCATCTTTAAAAACAGCACAGTCACTGATAACAGACATATTTATGGACCATATATTCTGATCTAGGGACTATGTTAAGGACTTTGCATGTATCATCTCAATTAACTTTTTTAAAAAAAAATCCCAAGATGTGGGGACTATTCACATTTTAAAGAGGATGTGATGAGATTTAGAGAGCTTGGGTAATTGCCAAATCTATACACAATATCCAGGCTGAGAGACTTCAGAACCCACCTTCTAATCTCTGCAGCATAGTGTTTGAAAATTTAAGAGATTGAATATATGAACAGATGAACTAATAGTAGGGAGATTGCAAACTTTGTTTTGGGAGAAAACATGGCATGAATAATATATTCCTTTATCTTTAGAGTAGGAGCTACGAGCTCCACTTTTTGCGTTGGGAATTGTAAATGTATCATCAATGAGCCTCTTTTCTGAAGTTCTTATGATTTCTATCATAACTCATCCCAGGTAAAGTTCATAAGGCTTCCCACTACACTTCCATAAATTCACACTGCTGTTTTATTATCAGAATTGATAAGTGGGTCAGTTTTGATTAAAATTGATCAGTTATCAATATCAGCTCAAGTGTTTGTCTCTCACCAGACAATGAGCTCCTAGAGAATCAAGAAAATGTGTCTTTGGTACCCAATTGCTCTGTTAACTTCTTTGGTACCCAACACAATAATTGGTACAGAGTAGGCATATGGTATGTGTTTCTGGAATAAATGAATGAATGAATATTTTAGGATTTAATGCTGAAGACTTATACCTAAATCTAGGAGTAGATATAACTACTCTGATGCATAGATATTTCTGTTTATATTATTACTCAGTGATCTTATATCTCAGAATGACTGTGAATTGGAAGCTATAATTCTGGTGTTCCTAAATGTCTCTCTAAGTTGCCACATGCCTCTTCTGGTGGGAGCATCTTGCCCTGCTGATTCTATATCTAGAGTTTAAGACATAGTTTATGTTTTTTCTGTAAGCTGGCCTCTAGACACATGCCAGCGATTTTGGTGCTCAACTGAAACATTGGTGATACATTCTTATCCTAGAAGAAAAACTGGGTATTTTTGGCTCTACAATTGGCTTCTATAATAAAGCCCATACTAGGAAGAATTATATGAAACAATGAAGAAAAAAAACAGATGATTTAAGGAGTTTTCAAGAGTAGTATTTCTTTTCTTCTATATTGAATTTTTACCTAAAATGAACACTGGAACCTAACCCTCAAATAAGATGTGACTTTTCTCCTATTGAGTGGTAGGTAGAATATTAATGTAAAACTTAAGAAGATGATATTGAAGTTCCAACTTGACTTCTAGATTTCTGCCTCTGATGTGTAATTTGTCAAGATGATATGTGACAACCAGCAGTCTTTTCATGAATTTATTTTCTTGTTTGTGTGGCTGGTAAGCTATTCTTGCTGTGTAGACTATTGATAGCTGCCTAGGCCAAGTGAAACTATGGAGTTAAATACTAGCAATCAGGCCGGGGGGAAATGCCATGGGAATGCATGTAGGGTAGATAGGATACTAAAGCCCATACTAGGAAGAAACATGAAAATGGGGCTTAAAGTTGGGAGTGTTGTCAAGGCTGAAATCAACAGCAGGAGAGTGAAAGACAGATTAGAAGTTTCACAAGTGAAATTCATAACCTTGGGGTTAATAATGGGAAGAGAGAGGTGCATGTTGACAGGAGCAAATCAGCTTATAAAGTATCAATATGTGAACTTTTGGTGAAGGCCCAGCTCATACAGAGTGGTTTTCTTGAGAAACAGTCATTTAACTTAAATACAGGTGAGTCACCAGGAGACCTGCTCTTGCCAGGTGACACATAAAAACAGCCCAATAAATTCAACTCACTGCCAACACCCCAGTTCAGTTCAGTTCAGTCACTCAGTCATATCTGACTCTTTGTGACCCCATGGACTGCACCACGCCAGGCTTCCTGTCCATTACCAACTCCCAGAGTTTACTCAAACTCATGTCCATTGAGTCAGTAATGCCATCCAACCATCTCATCCTCTGTCATCCCCTTCTCTTCCCGACTTCAGTCTTTCCCAGCTTCAGGGTCTTTTCAAATGAGTCAGTTCTTCGCCTCAGGTGGCCAAAGTATTGGAGTTTCAGCTTCAGAATCAGACCTTCCAATGAATATTCAGGACTAATTTCCTTTGGGATGGACTGGTTGGATCGCCTTGCAGTCCAAGGGACTCTCAAGAGTCTTCTACAACACCACAGTTCAAAAGCATCAATTCTTCGGCACTCGGCTTTCTTTATAGTCCAACTCTCATATCCATACATGACTACTGGAAAAAACAAAGCTTTGACTAGACAAACCTTTGTTGGCAAAGTAATGTCTCTGCTTTTTAATAAGCTGTCTAAGTTGGCCATAGCTTTTCTTCCAAGGAACAAGCATCTTTTAATTTCATGGCTGCAATCACCATCTGCAGTGATTTTGGAGACCCCCAAAATAAATTCTCTCACTGTTTCCACTCTTTCCCCATCTATTTGTCATGAAGTAATGGGACCAGTTGCTATGATCTTAGTTTTCTGAATGTTGAGTTTTAAGCCAACTTTTTCACTCTCTTTCACTTTCATCAAGAGACTCTTTAGTTCTTCACTTTCTGCCATAAGGGTGGTGGTGTCATCTGCATATCTGAGGTTATTGGTATTTCTCCTGGCAATCTTGATTCTAGTTTGTGCTTCATCCAGTCCAGCATTTCTCATGATGTACTACTCTGCATATAAGTTAAATAAGCAGGGTGACAACATACAGCCTTGACGTACTCCTTTCCCTATTTGGAACCAGTCTGTTGTTCCATGTCCAGTTCTAACTGTTGCTTCTTGACCTGCATACAGATTTCTCAAGAGGCATGTCAGGTGCTCTGGTATTCCCATCTCTTTAAGAATTTTCCACAGTTCATTGTGATCCACACAGTCAAAGGCTTTGGCATAGTCAACAAAGCAGAAGTAGATGTTTTTCTGGAACTCTCTTGCTTTTTCGATGATCCAACAGATGTTGGAAATTTGATCTCTGGTTCCTTTGCCTTTTCTAAATCCAGCTTGAACATCTGGAAGTTCACAGTTCACATACTGTTGAAGCTTGGCTTGGAAGATTTTGAGCATTACTTTGCTAGTATGTGAGATGAGTGCAAGTTGCAGTAGTTTGAGCATTCTTTGGCATTGCCTTTCTTTGGGATTGGAATGAAAACTGACCTTTTCCAGTCCTGTGGCCACTGCTGAGTTTTCCAAGTTTGCTGGCATATTGAGTCCAGCACTTTCGTAGCATCATCTTTTAGGATTTGGAACAGCTCAACTGGAATTCCATCACCTCCACTAGCTTTGTTTGTAGTGATGCTTTCTAAGGCCCACTTGACTTTGCATTCCAGGATGTCTGGCTCTAGGTCAGTGATTACACCATCATGATTATCTGGGTCATGAAGATCTTTTTTGTACAGTTCTCCTGTGTATTCTTGCCACCTCTTCTTAATATCTTCTGCTTCTGTTAGGTCCATACCATTTCTGTCCTTTATTGTGCCCATCTTTGCATGAAAAGTTCTCTTGTTATCTCTAATTTTCTTGAAGAGATCTCTAGTCTTTCCCATTCTGTTGTTTTCCTCTATTTCTTTGCATTGATCACGGAGGAATACTTTCTTATCTCTCCTTGCTATTCTTTGGAACTCTGCATTCAAATGGGTATATTTTCCCTTTTCTCCTTTGCCTTTCGCTTCTCTTCTTTTCACAGCTCTTTGTAAGGCTTCCTCAGACAAGCATTTTGCCTTTTTGCTTTTCTTTTTCACCACCCCAAACCACTATCAATTTAACTCTAAAGACTGGCAAGTGATGTGGATCTTTAATATCTTTTCTTGAAGGACTACCCCAGGGGTTTACACTATATATCATTTAGCAAAATATGTTGTTTTTTTCTTCATTAATCATCCAATAATATAAAAAGTTTCCCTTCTTTCCATTTCCAATTCAATCTACCATTCTCAGTCTCTGACCCTCGCTCTATATTCCTTGCCCCTTCATCTTTCCATTCCTCTTTCTTTGTCCTGGGATTATTCCTCCAACTCCCCAGCCCAGAGCAGGATTCTGGCTAATAAAGTTTTCTATCCTTTCAGAGATGAGTCCTCCTTTTTGAAGACTCACTGTAGCCCCAACTCATTTCTTTTAAGGTATAGTTCTTCCAAGGTATCCTGACATTGGAAAATTTTATGGGGAAATGAATTTCCAAAGTGAAGGCTTGCAACCTGAAATGACCTTTTCTGAGTGACAGGTGCTTCATGGACGATCAGGTGTTGACCCACTTGGACAAGGCAAGGCTTTGCAACATTGCCACCACCAGCAGGAACATCCAGAACCAGAATGTCAAAAAATATTGTATCTGGGTTTCTGCTTAAGAGTTTGTGAATACAGCTGCATTCTCCACAGTGCCCAACTATTAGGCAATAATGAAGGGAAGGACATGGCCAAAAGGGTAGCACTGCTTTGAGAACACATTATCTGTTGGAACATCTTTAGTTTTTTTCTTTGGGGCCATAGATCATTTCTAGTAAAAGAATTAATTGGTGCATTGGCTAAATTCATAATGAGTGAGATAGGCTCATAGTTTTGCAGAGAATATTTTGGGAAATTTTCTGTCAACTTGTTTAAATTGGGATATTCAAAAGATATGATACTACAAGTGGGAAATACATTTAAAGAAATAATTTTTTTCTCTTTTATTTTTTAAATTATAAAAATATGATAATATATTAATGGGGGCTTGGAATACAGAACAAAGTTACATATAGTTTTACTATATATTATAATTATTTTCTAAGTAGATAAACTAAGATTTTTAGTTGGAGTTTCAATATCAAACCCTCAAAAATTAATAGAATGAATATACAGAGAAGTAGAAGGATATAGTAGACTTGAAAATCTGTATGAACCTATTCAACATAATTAAGATTTATACAATTTTCACACACCAGTAGGATACAAATTCTAATCAAGTTCCCATAAACTAGGAAACATATCCACAGACATAAGACCAGGTGTAAAAATTTCATAGTCTAAAGGTACTGAAATCATACAAAGTGTTCATTTAGAGAAATGATTTGACAACATCTACTAAGAGTCTTAAAAACGATCATTAATTCCATTTCTGAGTTTGCAATGAAATAAGCCTAAATATTGAAAAAATAAAACTCTGTGCATAAAGATGCCCATTGCAATGTCCTTTTTTTATTTTTCAGTTTTAATATTTTTATTGAAGAATAATTGATTTACAATATTTTGTTCATTTATACTGTACAGCAAAGTGATTCATTTATACATATATGTATTTATCTACATTCTTTTAAATATTCTTTTCTATTAAGTTTTATCATAGGATATTGAATATATGATATTCAATGATATGATAAAACAGTTTATGATAAAACAGTTCTCTGTGCTGTACAGCGGGACCTTGTAGTTTATTCATTCTATATATAAAAGCTTACATCTGTTAACCTCAACCTTCCACTTACTGTCCCCCCGCCTCCACAAGCTCCTTCCCTTTGGCAATCACCAGTCAACTGTTCTCTGAGTTCATGATTTTGTTTCCATTTCATAGATTCATTTGTGTCACTTTTCAGATTCCACATACAAATTACATATAGTATTCATTTTTCTGACTTACTTCCCTTAGTATGATAATCTCTAGTTGCATCCATTTTGCTGCAAATGGCATTGTTTTGATCTTTTTTATGGCTGAGTAGAATTTCATTGTATATGTGTACCACATCTTTCTTATCCATTCATCTGTTGATGGACATTTACCTTGTTTCCATGTCTTGGCTATTTTGAGTAGTGCTGCTAGAACAGAGGGATACATGTATCTTTTTGAATTACAGCTTTATCTGAATTAGAGAAGGGAATGGCAATCCACTCCAGTATTTTTGCCTGGAGAATTCCATGGACAGAAAATCCTGGTGGGCTATAATCTGTGGGGTTGCAAAGAATTGGATACGACTGAGTGACTAACACACACACAAACACACACACTCGTCTGGATACATGTCCAGGAGCAGGCTTGCCTTATCATATGGTAATTCTATTTTTAGTTTTCTGAGGAACCTCCATGTAGCTTTCCACAGTGATTGCACCTCCTCACTTTCCCACAAACAGTACAGGGGGGTTCCCTTTCCTCCACAGTCTCTACAGCATGTGTTATTTGTAGAGTTTTTAATGATGGCCATTCTGACCAGTGTGAGGTGGTACCTCACTGTAGTTTTGATTTGCATTTCTCTAAAAACTAGCGCTGTTGACCATCTTTTCATGTGCCTATTGGCCATTTGTATTTCTTCTTTGGAGAAACGTCTGCTTAGGTCTTCTGCCAAGTTTTTGACTGAGTGCTTTGTTTTTTGTTGTTGAGTTGTATAAGCTGTTTATATATTTTGGAGATTAAGCCCTTGTCAGTGGAATTGTTTGCAAAAATTCCCTCCTGTTCTATAGGTTGTCATTACATTTTGATTATGGTTTCCTTTGCTGTGCAAAACTTGTAAGTTTGATTAGTCTGTGATATATTTTAAAACCACTCCAGAGTCATAACTAATGGCAGCAATAGGAGTTGCCCAAAATGCTCTTTATAACAGAGATCAGTTGATAGAAGCTGAAAGCCTATTCTATTGAGAAAAATATTACACAAATCATGGTAACCATGCTCAACTGATAATTAAGCAGCCATTAACCTGGCATTGTTTATGCCCACATTATAATGTAAGATGTCAAGTTATAATTCCAGTATAATCACGTTTGTAAGATATGTAAAATTATATATACATATTAAAAAGAGCATGAAAAAAGAAAACCCAACCCTAAATTGATATTGTAGTTGACTTGGGATACTGGAACTATGAGCTTTCTGCATTTTTTCTACTCTTTTATATTTAATATTTCTTTCTATAAAGATATCATGCACTTTTAAAATAATAATAATAATAGTAAAGGTTGGTAAAAATATTTGTTTTTTAAATTTATTTTTATTGACATACAGTTGATTTATTATAATATAATACAATGCTGTGTTAGTATCAGGTGTACAGTAAAGTGATTCAGTTATACATATCTATATGTATATCTATCCTTCTATTTATATTGTCTTTTTCAAATTGTTTTCCCCTATAGGTTATTATAAAAGGTAAAAACATTTAAATACAATTCTGAATGGAACAGTGGCCTTGGGTGCTAAAGCTTATTGCTGTAAACTAAATTTTCTTTTTCTTTTTTTTGGTTTCACTCCCGGTGTAATGACACCTCACAATGCAATTTCTAGCATCGTCAGCTGTGAGATTGTTGTAATCTCAAGGAATGCATGCTGGTCTTAACAACCATGGCAACAGACTTTGAAAAAAGTTAAATGGAATGTGTCTGATTAAGGATCTACCACAACTCAGTTCTATTTGAATCTTGCTCTCTTGGTTGGTGATGGGGTTCTGTTGGTAATTCCAGCACAGGTACACCGTGGTAGCATTGGAAGACAATTGCCACTTACTATCTATGTGACATTTAACTGTCCCTCATCTTCTTGAACCTTAGCTTCCCTCTTTGAAACAAAGACATTAATACTTACATCAAAGAACTGTTGACTGAAGTCAAGGAGGCAATTGCTATACAGACAAACACCATGCACACATTGGGGAAGCAGTTCAGTAGGTAGAAATGTAAGCATGGTTTGGCATGGAACACACCTGAGTTTTCCTGGTTCTGCCACTTGCTATGTCTTAGGCCTTCAGAGGATGACCCAATACCCCTAACCTTTACTTGTTCCACTTGGGGATAATGGCACTCACTTTGCAAAGTTATCATGAGGTTGGATATAATATCTGTTTTTAAAAATGCCTGATATGAAGCCTTTAGAATTAGTAACCACTATTTTTAAGTATTTATCGAAAGCAACTTGACCTATATTCCCTGAATATCTTCCAACCTAACACATTCACTGTTTCTGATAATCAAGAACTCTTGATGACAGGTTATGGGCACTGGATTCCAGTCTAATGGATTCTGAAAAGCATGCTTGGCTAATAATGTCCTTTCTTTTGGAGAACTTGCACTTCACGTAGCTAGATTTGTGAGCACAGTTTTAATGTGAGTCTCTGCAGTTTGCCTGGGTTTGCTATATCTGAAATTAATTATGGAGATCCTGGTCCCAGTACTTTTCTTGATCTGGTAAGTCACTTATTTAAAGGTTTTTGTCTGAGCATTGTAGGAAGTACTGCTTGTGGAGGCTATGCCCTTGTTTGCTGGGATACTTGATCATGCAGCCATATTGATGATGTAGAGATTTTTTCCTCGGGCCATCAAAAATGACCTCACTGTTTCAATTCAGTGAGACCTTACAGGTTGGTTCACTGCAGTCTTTTGCAACAGGAGAATCTTGAAATGTACACATCATGTGTGTGCTAAGTTGCTTCATTCGTGTCCGACTCTTTGAGACCCTATAGACCTTAGCCCACCAGGATCCTCTGTCCATGGGATTCTCCAGGCAAGAATACTGGAGTGGGTTGCCATTCCTTCTTCCAGAGGATCTTCCCGACCTAGGGATCAAACCAATGTCTCTTATGTCTCCTGCATTGACAGGCAGGTTCTTTACCTCTAGTGCCACCACAGAAGCCCAAAATATATACATCAGAAAATCCCCAAATCTGCAGTCATGAGCAAAGGAGACACCTCTGCAGTGCAAATAGCTATGCCCTCAGCAGGGTATTGACTGGATTTGTAATATGTCAGTCTCTAAACAAGGACTCATAATCAGAAGATAAGTGCTGCTTTAATAATTTGGCCATTTAATTTCATACCCTTGCCTTGGGTAAAAGAGAATCTGTGAAAATCCTAACCATCTGGTTGGTGGGGGATTGCCTGAAAGCCTCCTAGCATACGAGTTCTCTGAAGAAGCACGATGGTTAAGGACTTTTAAGTATCGTCCAGAGTAATCATTTAAGCACAGAGTGTACTCAGTTTCAGGGCGATGTCAGGATTAATTTGCTTACTGAGAGAATCTTTAAATGGAATTGCAATGCATCTTGTTCCATTTTCTCCATTTTAATAAGAACTCCTGAGGAGTGACAGGATTCAAAGCCATAGAAAGAAGCTCTGACCACGATTCCAACATTAGAATATATTACTTTGGAGAACTACATAACTACACATAATTGCACCCTTGTCTGAAGCAAATGCATAAAGGACCCCCAGATAGCAGCAATAGTAGAAAATCTTAAGCATCTTCCTCTAGGGTTTCTCCTCCTTATCTAGCATGCACTGGAACAGTCCATGAGTTCTGGATGCCTTGCTGGCTTCAAAACAGGGATTTTTATCCAACTAGAAGCAAATGTTCTATTTTGAAATGTGGATGAAAAGTTGCTGGTATGAAAGTGTACGGAAAGGAAGAATGACATCAGCCTCCTTGATGAGCAGTGCAAGGCTTCTGAATGTGTTTAAGGTGGCAGAGACCAGGACAGGCATGGAGCTGGCTTCAGAGCACTGTAGAGTAATGATGCCTTTCTTTCTATTATACGCATTAGGAGCAACTCTATAATAAAACAACAACACGAATGATGATAATAAAAGTAATTGTTGTTGTTGTTTAGTCGCTAATTTGTGTCCAGCTCTTTGCAAACCTGTGGACTGTAGCCAGCCAGGTTCTTCTATCCATGGAATTTTTTTCAAGCAAGAATACTGGAGTGGGTTGCCATTTCCTGCTCCAGGAGATCTTCACAACCCAGGGATTGAATCCACGTCTTCTGCATTGTGGGTGGATTCTTTAACACTGAGTCATCAGGGAAGCCCAACAATAATAACAGCTAACATTTATTAATAAATTAGTTAGTGCCTGACAATGGCTGATATGGGCTTCCCTGGTGGCTCAGTGATAAAGAAACTGCCTGCCAGTGCAGGAGACGTGGATTTCATCCCTGGGTTGGGAGAATCCCCTGGAGAAGAGAATGGCAACCTACTCTCGTATTCCTGCCTGGGAAATCCCATGGACAGAGGAGTCTGGTGGGCTATAGTCCATGAAGTTTCAAGAGTCGGATGAGACGTAGTGACTAAGCAACAACAACAACAATGCCTGATATATACTAAAAGTAGAAGTGAAGGAAAGTATTAGTCACTCAATCCTGTCCAGCTTTTTGTGACCCCATGGACTGAAGCCCACCGGGCTCCTCTTGTGGAATTCTCCAGGCATGAATACTGCAATGGGTAGCCATTCCCTTCTCCAAGGGATCTTCCCAACCAAGGGATTGAACCTGGATCTCCTGCATTGCAGGCAGATTCTTTTACTGTCTGAGCTACTAGGGAAGCACGTTAGCTATTATTAATATTAGTATTATTTCATTGTCATAAATGTTCCTGAAGGTAGAGCTATTCCTAATGCTTATATAATGTGTTTATTTGTGTGTGTATATGTACTCATTTAATTCTCAAATCCAACCCCATGAAATCTTGTTATAAGCATTCCAGTTTTACAGGTGAGAAAACTCAGGAACTGAGAGGTTAAATAACTTTCCCAAGGAAGAACACAGTTTATGAGTAGTGAAGCAGAAGTGTGAACCCAAGCAAAATGGCTCCAAAGCCTGAATTCCTACCTCCATGACTACTTGTTCATGAAAGAACAAATGTAAACAAAGAAAAGCTAAGTGCAGACTATTGCTTATTTTCTCTATTAACATTTACTTGCAACTTATAATTTTCTTGTTAATATTTGAGTGGATACTTGAGTAAAAGGACTAAAATGTAGAGAAGAAAAACTCAAAAGGGAAAGAAAGTCTATGCATTAATGTTTTTCCTCAACAATTAGAAAAAGACGAGGCTTTAGATGCAGAACTCATTAGTCCAACTCATGATAGATGATCATTTTGTGGGATCACCATTTGAGAGTTACTGGGGTATGATAAGGTCTAGTCAAGGCTATGGATTTTCCAGTAGTCATGTATGGATGTGAGAGTTGGACTGTGAAGAAAGCTGAGCGCCGAAGAATTGATGTTTTTGAACTGTGGTGTTGAAGAAGACTCTTGAGAGTCCCTTGGACTGCAAGGAGATCCAACCAGTCCATTCTGAAGGAGATCAGCCCTGGGATTTCTTTGGAAGGAATGATGTTAAAGCTGAAACTCCAGTACTTTGGCCACCTGATGCGAAGAGTTGACTCATTGGAAAAGACTCTGATGCTGGGAGGAATTGGAGGCAGGAGGAGAAGGGGACGACAGAGGATGAGATGGCTGGATGGCATCACCAACTCGATGGACGTGAGTTTGAGTGAACTCCGGGAGTTGGTGATGCACAGGGAGGCCTGGCGTGCTGCGATTCATGGGGTCACAAAGAGTTGGACACGACTGAGCGACTGAACTGAACTAAACTGATAAGGACTCGAGCTTGAGGTAGAAGCATGTGATCTGTTACATGTTTTCTGGGATTTTCTAGGGTTCCCAGCATGGTACGCTAGAAAGACGTTGGAAAATGAGGCAAAGTGTCACCAGTGTGCAGCAATATTTCTTCCAGCAGCTTGTCTTGACTTAGATGTTCTATCACTTACATGCTCCCCACTGCCTGATGGAAGCTTCCATCTTGTGTATCTTTCAACTCTTGTATACCCACTGAGTCCTTCCTCAAGTCCCAGCTTCTCTTGAGACGTTGCTTGACCACATCAGCTCCTCACTGAACTCACCTGACCTTCAGAAATCCTACCTTTCTAGTAACAACATGGGAGGTTTTTGAGATGTTCTGTGTGATAATTACCATAGATCTTCAACTTGAAAGTACACATTCTTAAAGTCAGGGGCTGGATGTTTTTCTCCTCTTACCTTCCCTGGCACAGATCTCAAGACATGTCTGCTGGTGGATGGTGTTGAGCGAGGGAATTGAATAGCATCGCCCTAAGGCTGTTCTACATTGCTATCTGAAAGGGCTATCCATAACATCAAGAAAGATAGAAAACAAGGACTTTTAAAGTTTGTATAATAGAAAAAGTACTTTTAAAAATAGCCACAGTGAACTGTTGGAGAGGGGAGTTTCTGTCAAATGGAATGCTGAAAGTCTTGCTGATTTTGACCATCCAAGTTGGGAAATGAAAACAAGGGAAAGCTGACTTATTCTGAAGGGCAGAGGGAGAGGAAGGTGGGATGAGGAGGAGAAAAAAGGACCCAGGAGCAGGTGGGGGCACAGGTCACAAAAGGAACTCTCCTGGAGGTGGGGTGGCCTGAAAGGACTTTTAAAGACCAGAAACATCTAAAATGAGATATTCAATTGTCTGATCTAAGTATATTGTCAGGCCTCTTCACCTGGTCTGTGTGTGTGTGTGTGTGTGTGTGTGTATGTGTGTGTGTGTGTATGTGTTTGTGTGTGTGTGTGTGTGTGTGTGTGAATATGTGTGTTATTGATAGATTTTGTCTTTTTAGAAATTGGCAAAGGGGTTTGGTTTCATATTTTGTAAATGTGGAATAAGGAGTCAGGATTGTAGGAAGCTGACACAGGTTGGATGTGAAAGTTGGACTGTGAAGAAAGCTGAGCGCCGAAGAATTGAGACTTTTGAACTGTGGTGTTGGAGAAGACTCTTGAGAGTCCCTCGGACTGCAAGGAGATCCAACCAGTCCATTCTGAAGGAGATCAGCCCTGGGATTTCTTTGGAAGGAATGATGCTGAAGCTGAAACTCCAGTAATTTGGCCACCTCATGTGAAGAGTTGACTCATTGGAAAAGTCTGATGCTGGGAGGGATTGGGGGCAGGAGGAGAAGGGGATGACAGAGGATGAGATGGCTGAATAGCATCACCGACTCAGTGGACGTGAGTATGGGTGAACTCCGGAAGTTGGTGATGGACAGGGAGGCCTGGCATGCTGTGATTCATGGGGTCACAAAGAGCTGGACACGACTGAGTGACTGAACTGAACTGAACTGAACTGACACAGGTTTGGGCTCAGAAGACCTCTGAGAATTTGCAAAACTCTCAGAGAAGGATTTGGGATTCAAGTCAAGTGTCTAGATCTTGAGGTCCAAGCCTCAGGTGATACCTGAGTTACATTTGGCAGGAAAACATCTTGCTCTAGAAATAAATAATAGAAGTGATAGTGAAAGTGTTAGTTGCTCAGTTGTGTCTAACTCTTTTCAACCCCAAAGTAGACCGCCAGGCTCCTCTGTCCATGGGATTCTCCAAGCAAGAATACTAGAGTGGGTAGCCATTCTCTTCTCCAGGGGATCTTTCTGATCGAGGGATCAAACCTGGGTGTTCTGCATTGCAGACAGATTCATTACTGTCTGAGCCACCAGGGAAACCTGAAGTATAGTGAAACGGAGGTCAAACTTGGAATAGGAGGGCAGAGTTTGTATTGTGACTCTGACTTACTGTTTGGAGCCTCAATTTCATCATTTACAAAAGACACCTACCTAGATTATGGTAGATAAGGCTAGATTATACCTAGTAACAATCCCCAATTTTTATTGGTTTTGAACAATGAAGTTTATTTCTCACTTGCTGTGTATATATGTCACAAAGTTGCTTGAGATCTGCTTCTGGATACTCCATTCCAGAACCAGGCTGATGAAACCAGGCTATGATCATTGGCTATCATGAGAAAGGAAAAAAGGTTTGGAAAATCTACAATAAGTTCTTTTTAGAAAAAAAATTTTATATTGGAGAATAGTTGATTTACAATGTTGTGTTAGTTCAAGTGTACAGCAAAGTGATTCAGTTATACTTGTATCTATTGTTTTCAGATTCTTTTCACATTTAGGTTATTACAGAGTGTCGAGTAGAGTTCTCTGTGCTATACAGTAAGTCCTTGTTGGTTATCTATTTATATATCTATCAGTTCAGTTCAGTTCAGTTCAGTTGCTCAGTCGTGTCTGACTCTTTGCGACTCCATGAATCGCAGCACGCCAGGCCTCCCTGTACATCACCAACTCCCAGAGTTCACTCAGACTCACGTCCATCGAGTCAGTGATGCCATCCAGCCATCTCATCCTCTGTCATCCCCTTCTCCTCCTGCCTCCAATCCCTCCCAGCATCAGGGTCTTTTCCAATGAGTCGACTCTTTGCATCAGGTGGCCAAAGTACTGGAGTTTCAGCTTTAGCATCATTCCTTCCAAAGAAATCCCAGGGCTGATCTCCTTCAGAATGGACTGGTTGGATCTCCTTGCAGTCCAAGGGACTCTCAAGAGTCTTCTCCAACACCACAGTTCAAAAACATCAATTCTTTGGCACTCAGCCTTCTTCACAATCCAACTCTCACATCCATACATGACCACAGGAAAAACCATAGCCTTGACTAGATGGACCTTTGTTGACAAAGTAATGTCTCTGCTTTTCAATATGCTATCTAGATTGGTCATAACTTTCCTTCCAAGGAGTAAGCATCTTTTAATTTCATGGCTGCAGTCACCATCTGCCGTGATTTTGGAGCCCCCAAAAATAAAGTCTGACATTGTTTCCACTGTTTCCCCATCTATTTGCCATGAAGTGATAGGTCCAGATGCCATGATCTTCGTTTTCTGAATGTTGAGCTTTAAGCCAACTCTTTCACTCTCCACTTTCACTTTCATCAAGAGGCTTTTTAGTTCCTCTTCCCTTTCTGTCATAAGGGTGGTGTCATCTGCATATCTGAGGTTACTGATATTTCTCCTGGCAGTCTTGATTCCAGCTTGTGCTTCTTCCAGCCCAGTGTTTCTCATGATGTACTCTGCATATAAGTTAAATAAGCAGGGTGACAATATACAGCCTTGATGTACTCCTTTTCCTATTTGGAACCATTCTCTTGTTCCATGTCCAGTTCTAACTGTTGCTTCCTGACCTGCATACAAATTTCTCAAGAGACAGGTCAGGTGGTCTGGTATTCCCATCTCTTTCAGAATTTTCCACAGTTTATTGTGATCCACACATTTAAAGGCTTTGGCATAGTCAATAAGGCAGAAATAGATGTTTTTCTATATACTATATATCCTATATATATATTATATATCTATAGTAGCGTATATATGTCAGGCTTCCCCAGTATCTCAGCGATAAGAATCCTCCTACAATGCAGGAGATACCTCTTGGATAGGAGATATGGGTTCAACCCCTGGGTCAGGAAGATCCACTGGAGAAGGAAATGGCTATCAACTCCAGAATTCTTTCCTGGGAAATTCCATGGACAGAGAAGCCTGGCGGGTTTCAGTCCATGGGGTCGCAAAAGAGTCAGACGTGACTTAGCTACTAAACAACAGCAACAACACTGTGTATATGTGAATCCCAAAGTCGTAATATATCCTTCTTCCCAACGTTTCTCTTCTGGTAACCTTAAATTCATTCTCTAAGTCTGTGGGTCTGTTTCTGTTTGGTAAATAAGTCCATTCGTATCATTTTTTTTAATATCCCATGTATAAACAATGTCACATAATATTTGCCTTTCTCTTTCTGATTTACCTCACTAAGTATGGTAATCTCTAGTTCTATCTACGATGCTCTAAGTGGTATTATTTCCTTCCATTTTATGGCTGAGTAATATTCCATTGTCTGTACATGTGTCATATCTTTTTTATGCATTCTTCTGTTCATGGACATTCCCGTTGCTTCCATGTTTTGACGTTTGTCAACAGTGCTGCAGGGTGCATGTATCTTTCCAAAGTATGGTTGTCTCCAGATAGATGCCCAGGAATGGGATGGCAGTGTCGTAAGGTAGCTCCATTTTTAGTCTTTTAAGGAATACAATAAACTCTTGAATAAAATGTAACATTCCCATGCCTGGAAAGTAGAAAGTTGCAATCATAACAAATAGCACTGAGGCTGACACAACCATAAGTTTATGCTTTACTGTTTCTACAATATCTTCATGAAGGCTGGGTTATAGTGCTGTTGGGCAGCAGTTTTCTGAGTGAGTGGTAGGAAGTTTCCTTACAGAACTGTTCCCTCTCAGAGTCCATTACCCTCTGGCTAATGGCAGAGGATTGCTTTTAATCTATCATAATGATTTTGAAGCAGTGGATTTTAAACATCATTTAGTTGAGTCAAAGATTTTGACAGGGCATGTACAGGATTTCCTGATGTAAGTTCTGCTATCCTCAATTTTATGGCATTGGAGGCTAATTCTTCTGTCTCGATAGGTGGTAAAGATACTTTATATTCCAAGTCAAATTTAATAACTATTGGTACCATCATATCATCCAAATGGAGTATGAAGTATCCCAGTACTGTTATATCTCATTATGACATATTTACAGGCTAATACATATACATATATATATATATATATCTGTATACATGTCTGCCTGCATGTACACTCTGAGAATAGAAGCATTTATAGAGGTGATTTTTTGTATTGTCCTCCAATTGTGCCACTAAAATATGAAGATGTGCAAACTGTTAGAGTTGGGTTTCTAAAATAATTACAGAAATGGAGACAGATCTCTGGCCAGTTTGTGTTCTTGACACTTTGTCCCACCTGCCTAAAATCATCATCAGCTCTGCTGATTTTTTGCCCAATTTTCCCCAAGTGCTGTGTACTTTTATTCATCTTGAAGAATAGACCCCCTCACTTTCTTTACCTAGAAGATTCTTGCTCCTTAATTACTTAGCTCAAATATTTAATTTCTTCTGTGAATTGGTGTATATTTTACTCTGAGATCAAACTGCTCCCACCTCTATAATTCGAAAGCACTTTGATGATAATTCTTTTATAGCACTTAGCACATTGCATTGTGATGGTCTGTCTCTCCCCCCTAGTCATTTCTATATCGTTAGCACCAAGCATAATTCCTGGTACATAGTGGATGTTACATGAATAAATAAAAGACATGAAGCTAGGGCTTGAAACCAGGTCTTCTAATCATGACTGCAAATCATGTTCGATTTCACACTGATCGTGACTGGCTTAGCAGTGGCAACGTTCTCCTTAAGATAAAGGTTAAGAGCCTCATCATAGTATAAGTTCCCTACTAGAACATGTGTGCTTTGAGGACAAGGATCTTTTCTGTCTTATTCTATCTTATAATTCTGGTGCCTAGGGTATTATCTGATCTATGATAGGGAGGCAACAAACATCTGTTGAATGAATCAGTGAAACACAAATAGAAGACATTTTAGCCATTATGACCACTGGGCATTTAAAAAATTATTATTTCCCCATAGCATACCAGGTAGAGGGAAGAGGATGCCAGACAAATACATCGAGATGTCAGGGGGAAAGAGGAGAGGTTGGGAGCATGGGGTCACCCAGGATGGCTGGGTCTGTTTGTGGTAATAAAAGGGAACTTTGTGATCCGCATAGCTTATTTGATATTTCTCTGTGTTGAAAGAAACAGGATGATTTTGAACCATAGGCTCCCCTCTTTGCCACCAGAAATGCCAAACTCTTAGCGACTCCAGAGTCTAGACTATAATATTTCTTCTTTATTGGAAGTATGTAGGTGAAATTGTCATCTCGTATTAAACCTCAGACCTAGAACCTCCATGTTTAGGCAATGGAGGGTGAAGCCTTGCTGGGGAGAGTGGGCAGAACCTGCTTGCTATGAATGAATCCACTCTTCCTAAGATTTCCCTTCTGTAAATTTCCCTGCCACCACCCAGCTTGCTCCCCCAGGTATATGCTGGCCAAAGTGTCCACATATTAATTAATTAAGTGTCCACACACATTAATTCACTACAGTGGGATAGATGAAGGGGGTAAAGGTGTGTTTCTTCCATTGAATGTCTTGGGTTCAGGACTTGCCTTTTTGGCTCTGACAGAGCTACATTCCTCCTCTAAGCCTCAGCGTCCTCAAGTGCAAAATAGGGAAAATAATTGTGTGAGGGACTGAATTGTATCTCTCCTAAATTCCTATATTGAAGTTCTAACCCTAACTATATTTGGAGAAGCCTTTAGGGATGTTGCTGTTTAGTTGCTAAGTTGTGTCCGACTCTTTTGTGTCCCCATGGACTATATAGCCAATCAGGCTCTTCTGTCCATGGGGATTCTACAGGCAAGAATACTGGAGTGGGTTGCTACTTCCTTCACCAGGGGATCTTCCCAACCCAGGGACTGAACCTGTGTCTCCTGCTTTGGCAGGCAGATTCTTTACCACTGAGCCACCTGGGAAGCCCCACTTTAGGGATGTAATTAAGGTTAAATGAAGTCATAAGTACAGGGCCTTAATTTGATAGGATTGGTGTCCTTATAAGAAAAGGAAGAGACACCAGATTTCTCTGTCTGTCTCTCTTTCCCCCTCTGCACAGGCACAGAGGGAAGGCCACATGAGGACACATGAAAAGGCAGTGGTCTGTAAGTCAGGTAGAGAACCTTCATCAGAAACTGAATCTACCTAAGTCTTGATCATGGACTTCTGGTCTCTAGAAGTGTGGACCAATAAGTGTCTGTTGTTGAAGCCACCCAGTCTATGGTATTTTGTGATGGTAGCCCAAGCAGACTAATACAAACAGTACCTCATAAAGCTCTTGCGGAGAACAGGTGGGGACTCAACAAATGTAACTTAAATTTGTTGTCGTGGTGACTCAACCAGCTGAGAGGAGGATGATTCACAAATAAGACTTCAGTGGAGGTTTGGGATAACCCAGGGAACACAGTCACATACAAATGGGCTCCAGAAACCTTCTGCTGTTCTTCTCTTCTTTGCAAGTAGATGGGACAGAATGGCACAAATGACTCTAGACACAGAATGGCTGGGACATTTGGATGGAAATTATGATGCCGCTACTTATAAGCTGAGTGGTTTGGGGAAAAAAAAAACACCTTTCTGAGGCTTGTTTTCTTGCTAACACAATGGGAGTGATAACAGCTATGAGACAGGGTGATTGTGAGCTTTCAGTTCATGTAAATATAGTTAGAAGCCTGACAGTCCAGCACTGTCCAACAAAGCCCGGGTCCTGTTGTAAAGCTCTGTGTCGTAGCCTTACATGGACCGAACAGTAGAAGGCAGGGTCTTGTTTTTAAGAGAGAAGTTTATGGCAGTTGAATATTTATTCCCAAGAGTCAAAAATAAACTGTGTCAACATTATCCTCTGTCCCCCAGTCTAGGGCTTAGTGGGGGAAGACGTCTGAAGGTCTTGGTTTTGGTGAGAAGGTTTGTCACTGTGGTTTTTTTTTTAATTTCATGACATAACCATGAGAAGCCGTATCACCCATTTTCACCTGGGAAGTGATGACTGGGACATCTTGTAGTGAAAAGCCTTTAGCTCTAGTCCTTGGGCCACCTCGCGCCTCCCTGACCATGCTGACCACTGTTGTACTTGATCGCTCTGCTTAGAACATCCTCTGCGGGTGTCTGGTCAGGCATCAGTTTGTCTCTGAGGTCCTGTCTGGCCACCTTGTATAAAATCGTGGCCCTTCGCCTCCTGACACTCCTGTCTCATGTGCTCTGTTAGATATTTACTTCCTTATATTGTCTCCCTGCATCCATGAGGGTGAGGACTTGGACTGCTCTATTTCCTGTGGTGTCCTTAACACCCAGAACACTGTCAGGAACATTGCGGAGACTCAAGACAGGAGCGTGAAGAGTGAGTATTGTTCTTAGTATTAGCATCATCAGTATTATGGAAATGAATGCATTTCTGGAAAAGGATGGATTGTTTCTACCCCTTTGAAGTTCACCCTGAACTTGGTCACCTCTGGTTTATCTAACCAACACTGCCCCCATGAAAGACTTGGCTTGGTCACATTTCTCCATGGCCACCCACCCACGCCCCCTGCCCCTCCCCCCACCCCAGGCCTTCTCCAGTAGGAGTTCATTTTATAACCCCGTGAACTGTTTGGTGACTTCGTGCTCCTTGTTGTAAATAGAAGGCAGGAATGCACTGAGAAAGATGAAGCTCAGCGTTTAAGGCAGTAATTCATTCTTATTTAACACAGTTATGTAGTGCTCAGTGCAGACCAGGGTCTGTTAGTATCTGTTAAGTGGAGCAGATTAGCAGACAGTCTCAATACAGGTGTGATACAGTACAGGGGTAGGGTGAATTCAGGGGTCTCAGAGAGTACAGAGGAAATGACCCCACTTCACCTGGGTCCCAGTCTGTTTGTTAGAACTGGGCTTACCGTGCGACATGCGGTTATAGAGGTGAGTCACCCATGCTGCTGAAATAAACAGGCAACACCAAAATGCTAAAGTCAGTTAAATGTAATGGATTTTTCATCAGACATATTGGAGGTATACCACTGTTGTGGCTTCCAGTGGTTTCCAGGGGTTATTCAAGGTTTCTTCATGTCTTGTAGAAGCAACAGAAGTTGTTTTTTTCTTTTCTTCATGGTCATGTGGCCCTTTAAAACCTACATTGGACATGGGGGTGAGACTTCTCTTTTTGCACATTATATCCAGCGTTATATTCAGGAACAGGACGGCCTCCCTGAATCTGGGGGTGATCTTCACACAACCTATATGAGAACACATGCTGTATCTAGAAAGACCAGGTCATGTGAGTATCTTCAGAAGGCCAAGGACTGAAATACTAACCCTGATTTTAGTGCCAAAGCCTAAAAATAATCCGAGCCCAGAGCACAGCACATCACAGAGGTCTCCTCCTCAGCTGCAAAACTGTCTTATTTTCCTTCACTCTCCAGTGTTTTTCCACAAGTCTCCTTTATTTCAGCTCCTTGGTTTGTACTTCGTGCAGGCAAGATCAGATGTGAAATTTCTTAGTTTTTAAACTGGAGAAATTACTTAACTAAACTGCTCTTCCTCATTCATGTAAGGACAGGATATGTTCTTGGGGAACTTTAACTTCAGGTGTTAGGAAAACTTTGGGAGTTAATAGGTTTTGATGTCATGCCTGAGACAAGTTTGGGATTGAGGTTGTACCTCATCATATTTCAGAGGCTGTTTGGTACTGAGAGATTGAAGGCGACAGCCAGGAGTTTCCTTAAAAACATTCAGCCCTGCATATGGTTCTAACTATAGTCATGTCCTCTAGGGCCTGGGAGACAGAGCTCTCCAAGAACGCTTCTTACGTCCAGGTTGGAAATTGGCTGTGGCTAGCTTGGCTTGAGGACACACTCAATACTTTGAAAGTTTTCCTCCAAAATCTCTCTGCTTCTCCTCCCTGCTCTCCTGGCTTTGTCTTCCAGCCCGGGATTCTGAGCTGGGTGTGAATTCATCTGAGGGAGGTGTCTTGATGCCTTATCTCTGCCAGTGGCATCCGAGGGAAAGACGCACAGTGTTATGTGGTGCCTACCTGTGGCTCAGTCACTCAGTTGTGTCTGACTTCGTGATCCCATGAACTGCAACACTCCAGGCTTCCCTGTCCTTCACCATCTCCCAGAGTTTGCTCAAACTCAGGTCCATTGAGTCATTGATGCCATCCCACCATCTTATCCTCTGTCACCTACTTCTCCTCCTGCCCTCAATCTTTCCAAGCATCAGGGTCATTTCCACTGAGTCAGCTTTTCACATCAGATGGCCAGTGTATTGGACCAGCTTCAGCTTCAGGCCTTCCAATGAATATTCAGGATTGATTTCCTTTAAGATTGACTGGTTGGACTTCCTTGCTGTCCAAGGGACTCTTAAGAGTCTTCTCCAGCACTACATTTGGAAAACATCAATTCTTTGATGCTCAGCCTTCTTCATGGTCCAACTCTCACATCCATATATGACAACTGGAAAAACCATAGCTTTGACTATACAGACTTTCGTTGGCAAAGTGATGTCTCTGTTTTTTAATATGCTGCCTAGGTTTGTCATAGCTTTCTTCCAAGGACCAGGTGTGTTTGAATTTTGTGGCTGCAGTCACCATCTGTAGTGATTTTGGAGTGTAATAAAATAAAATCTGTTACTCTTTCCATTTTCCCCCCATCCATTTGCCATGAAGTGATGGCCCTACCTGTTACCAGATTTATGAACAACCCCAAATATGGTAACTCTCTGCCCAGTGCAGGTCTTGAAGCTCATGGCTCTGTCTCACTCAATCATAGAGCCAGCCCTGTGCAGAGTTGGCCCTTTGACAGAGGCTTCTTCCCCATCAGGAGATGGGTCTGATACATGTCTTACTGTCATTACCATCATCTCTTTTAACAGGGGAGCTGGGCCTGGCCTGTGTGCTAGCTCAGACCTTACCTGCCTTGGTTTCCCGATGATGCTCCATTTCCCCTAATACTAGAGTTGGATCTTGGCTAGAACACTTGTTCAGTAGAAAGCTAATGTGAGCTATGCATGCAAACCACATTGGAAAAAGTAAAAAGGTGGGAATTTCCTGGTGGTCCAGACACTTCCCCAGCAGGGGGCATGGGTTCAGTCCCTGGTTGGGGAACTAGAATCCTGCATGCCATGTGGTGGAACCAAAAAGAAAAGAAAAAAAAAAAAAAAAAAACAAAGGAAAAAAAGCCCAACAACAACAACAACAACAACAACAAAAGGTACAAAAGAAATAGATGAAATTAATCTTAATAATATATTTTATTTAACTCAATATAACCAAAGTATTATCATGTCAACATGAAGGCAATATAATAAAGAGTATTAATGAGCTATTCAACTAATTTTTTTCATACTAAGTCTTTCAAATCCCAAGCAAATTGGACACTTTTGACACTTATGACTTGTACAATCATGACTTACCTTGACAGTCCAGCCACACCTCACTTGTTCAATAGCTGCATGTAGCTGTGGCCATCATGTTGGATGATACACACCCTGACCCTACACTGGTTAATTTGGACATTGTTGCAGCCTAGAAGGAGAATGTGGAGTGGGAGAGAGTCCAGTCTCTGGGCATTTCTGATGGGTGGTCACTGTTCACCAGCCTAGGGCCCACCTTCCCCTGGAGACTGGAATCAACCTGCAAAGAACATTAATTATAGTTTATCCTGGGCCAGATTGCTGTGTGCTAAGAGCTTTGCAAGCATTATCTCATTCTATCCTCAGGACAATCTGGAGGTTCTTTTTATTACCTCTGGGGAATAAGAGGTTATGTAAGTTGCCTAACGTCAGAGAGTTGCTAAGTGGCAGTGCCAGGATTCAAAACCAGTTCCATCTGACTCTGGAGTTTGCACTCCTACTTGATGTACTGTATCCCCTCTCTTCCTCCCGGCCCTCGCCCCCACCCCATGGACCTCAGGACTGGATGGCTGCCCTCTTTCTCTCTCAGAACCCGTCCAGCAGCCCAGTCTATGCCTTTCCTCCATGGCCTTTCCTGCTTATTCACCTGGCCTGACTGACTCAGCATGAATATCCAGGCATGTTCTGTAGACAAGCTTCTCTGGCATGGGGTCCCAGGAAAAACAGACCTATAGGGCAATCCGTGTGACACATTTCTCTCTCCTCCATTTGGAAAGCTGGTGAGCCCTGAGTTCCTGGCAGGCTTGCTTGCAGCTAATGAACTCAGGAATATGGAATTAGAAAACACCCCGAGCTGGTTGCTCGGCTAATGGAGACATATTGCACGTCTCAGGAGCTTGTCTCGGGTCTCTGGGGACCTGGAGCCTCTTGTGTTAAACAGCTGCTTTAGCACATTGTCTGCCCTGGGAACGGGTGCAGTGAAGAGCTCTTATGAGGAATCCTTGGGGACTGGAGGAATGTTTGCTATGAGATGGATTTTTCTGGGTGCAAACACTCCCTACTGGTCTGGTTTTCTCCTGGGAGGAAAGAAGGATTGGACTGAATGCACTGAGGATGCAGACAGCAATGAGTGGCTTACTGACCTTCATGACCTCTGTGGGCATTCAACCTGATGGGACATTCAGCTGTGTCCTAAGGGCATTTTGTCCACACCAGGGGTATAAAATACAATCTCCATTCTGAGCTAGCTCATTTTGTCCTGGGGGAGCAGAAGGGGCCTCGGACTGTACCAAGTCACTGAATACAGGAAGCACATGCATCAAAGCATCACGTTTGACCTTTGGGGCCAGACTGACAAGACGCTGTGTGTTCTGAGTCAGTTTATCCACTTCTAAGATCAGGATTCCACTTTTAAGGAATTTCTGGGTACGTGAAGGTAACTAGCACATTCTTGGTTCATAGAAGACCTTCGATGTATGCTAGTGTTCATTCTCTTAATAAGGTGAAGCCAGGGAAATGCAGAGAAAGGCATGATTAATTCCAAGAGAGAGAAATCAGAAAAAGTTTCATGGAGGAGGTAGGTTTGGGGCTTGACTTTGACAAACGAAGAGTTAGAGATGTGGAAAGAGGAATTTCAGGTGGGTGTGTTTGGGGAGAAGCCCTCAGGTTGTCCCACTAGATGTGATCTCTGGGTTTACACATTCACTATCTCACCATCTTCCTGGTTTCTGATCTTCTGATTTGCTTGAGTCTGAATTAGATCTTAGTCCATGTGCTTCCATAACCATGATGTGCATCTCTATCTGGCACTTGCTGAGTTTCGTTGATTGTGGGTATACTGGATTGAATAATGTTCCTTCAAAATTTGTGTCCACTCAGATCCTCAGAATATGACTTTATTAGGAAACAGGGTTTGGTAGATCTAATTAAGGTCAAAGGATGGGCCTGAAATCCATTGATTGGTGTCCTTGTAAGAAAGGCATAGGAAGACCAGAGAGAAGAAGGTGATGCAAAGATGCCCAGGAGAGAAGCCAGGTGAGGAGAGAGGCAGAGGTTGGAGTGATAGAGCAACAAGGGACACCAAGGATTGCTGGTAGCCACTGGAAGCTAGGAAAAAGCAAGGATGGATTCTTTCTTTAGAGCCTTCAGAGAGAGCATGACCCCATCAGCACCTTGATTTTGGATGTCTAGCATCCAGAACTATAAGAGATACATTTCTGTTGTCTTAAGCCGTCTAGTATGTGGAGATTTCTTGTGGCAGCTCTAGGAAATTAAGAATACAGCGGCAATGATTCTTTCTCTATTAGGCTGTGAGTTTCCTTATATGGTTGTGATTTCCGTGTCCAGTACAGTTCCTCTCCTGGAGTAGATGTTCAATTTCTGCTTGTTGAGTGAATGAATGAATAGCCCTTGGCCATTTAAAGCCTGACTACTCTGTGTGGCATAATTTTCACTCTCCCTTACCCCCAGCATATCTACAGTACTCTGTGTATCAATTATGTGACATTTTAATAGTTTGATCTGTGTCTAGGTTCCATTTCTCTCTCTACGATTGTACTTTCTCAAGGGGACATTTGGATCCTGCCATATGGTCTAATGTGGTGTCCAGCACTGGGTTGGGATAGACCCTGCACAATTCAGGCCTCCACAGCCTCAGAGAAGAGCTCCAGAGATGATCAGGAATGGACAAGCTTCAGCTGTCACCTTCAAAGTGGACAAAATAATATTCTACTTCCAGGACTATTGTATTAAATGAGGGAACTAGCACAAGTACGGGAAGGTGCTTGTTAAGCAGTGTGTATTGTAAAGACAGTTTGAGTCAAATCTGGTTCCCCCTAAGATCCAGACATGGCTGGTTTGTTTGGAAGTCTGGTGGGATAGACTCATCTTTGTTTTATGAACCAGCATAAGCGCCTTCATTCTACAGTTACACATGGTTATTCCCATACCAAAGCTTTGAATTTCTAGATAAGGATGGGTCCACCCACCTTCACCCATGGTGTCCGCCATTCAGAATTCTCCCCTGGTCTAGCCCTCTGTAGATTCCTGTTTGAATTCCAGAGAAAGAGGGAGCTACAAGTAAGCATAAGTGCATCACTACACTTGCCACAATGCTTTTCCGTACAAAGGAACTTGTAAGACTTTCCCTCCACTTGAGCACAAAGATAGGTTGACTTACACACACTAAAGATAGAAGGAAACCAAGTTCTGCTTTGGCATCTTCAGAACTGTAGCACGTTAGTTGTATTTTTGGAGGGTCCATGGGAGCTGTTTCACAGGTGTGCCCTAGCAACTGTGTTGGGGTGCCTTTACGAAGCACTGAAGGTGAACGAGTTCTGGACCAAGAAGGGAAGACAAAGTAGGTGATGAGAGCAGGCAGAAGGAGGAAGTGAGCACACGTGAGACAGCCCTTAGAGGCCTCCTGGGAATCAATGGGGGGTGATGAGGATGATGCTAGAGTCCAAATAGAATCAGACCTGCTTAAATACTGTTTTAATGAGAATCCGTATCTATCTCTCAGGCTAGTTTGTCCTGGAAACACGTAGGCTACATTGAAAACAGGAGCCTGGCAATCCCACTGAGCCTGAATTTATTTGTAGGAATGAATGGAATGAAGAAAAGGATACATATGAGGAGGAAGTTTTGAGTAGATGGTTCAAAATACAATAAGAGAGATAACATTGGGTCTTGTCATTAGTACATCCATATGCACTGGGTCTGGACCCTGTGAGAGAGACCTGTTCTTCCTATTTGTGCATAGAATTCAGCAGGGTCTTAATGCATTAAAGACTAAAGGGAAACTTTTGGCACCTCTGAGGATGACAGCTTTGGATGTCATACCTTGGTGTCACCACCCTGGAATGACCATTATTCACCCACAGAACAGCAGGAAATTACTAGAAGGACCTGATGCCCAGTGACAGCTTCAGAGTTTCCATCTTTTATATATAATCTCCAATGTGGCTTAGTCACATCAGCATCTTGGTACTGTGACCCAGTGAAATGTCATAGCATTTGGACAACTCTTCTTGAAACAAAAATGGAGGTGGGTACATGCATTCTCAGTCGTGTCCAACTCCTTGCAACCCCATGGACTGTAGCCTGCTAGGCTCCTCTGTCCATGAGATTTCCTAGGCAAGAATTAGAGTGGGTTGCCCTTTCCTCCTCCAGGGGATCTTGCTGACCCACATCCCCTGCGTTGGAGGCGGATTCTTTACCACTTGAGCCAGTGGGGAATTCTGAAGCAGGTACAGGGAGAGACAATTTCAACATCTTTCATTTAGAGTTAACATTTAACAGATGAGATAGTTTTGTTATCATACATCAGGAGTGGATTTAGAGACAGTTGCTTCTAAGAGAAAGAATAACTGCCAATCAATCCTTCTAAAACCAATGTCACTGTTTAGAAAGATAAGTCAATTTTAAACTTATTTATGGTGAATAATCCTATTTAAAAACTGGTGTCAGTCATTAGGTTATAGACATTTTTCAGTTAGTTTCTCTTGGTGAGTGTGCCAGGAAGTTGTTTAAAACTCTTTATAGATTTCATGTATACCAGTGTGTATATATGTGTGTGTGTGTGTATATGTATCTATGTATACATGGCTAATGGGAGCATTCCATGTGCTTTGGATTTTTCCTTGTATGTAGGTCTCATTGTTTTGATGCTCCTCCTCCTGTTCCTGTTAATTTATTTTTATTCAAATGGGTTTTGGGGTGATAAAATTGATCTTCATTGAAAGGCAGAGATTCTACTCATTGCTGACCTGTTACATTTTAAGAATAGTCCTGAGGGTACAGTTTAAGAATAGTCCTAATGTAAACTAATTACATTGTGTAGTTTCTTCTTTGTGTAGATTAGAGTGTGAAAGTCTTCCCTGGTTTCAGCAGCAGGAATAGATGAGGTTCCTTACTTATTTTGGGGGTGTATCTGATTTGATTCTGCTTTGTGAACAAAGCGAATCTTCTAACTTGCTAATCTTGTTTCCTTTTTAGCATTGGTTGCTAGGAAGCTCAGAGTCAAAATTTGTTTTTATTTTTATTGTGTTATATAGGATTTTCTGTCTTGCATTTGATAAACTAGCTTTACCCTTGAGCCTACTACCCTTATTTCTTTGATGTCTTCTCAAATGATTTATCTTTAGTTCAGTTTATCTGAAAATTCTATATTTATCTTTATAAGCTACCATAAGTACCTTTTTGGAGTCAGGCAGAGTTATAAATACACACATATTACAATATTGTTTTTTAACTTATAGATGGAGGAAAAGGCAAGGATTTAGAATCTTGGCATAACTCACCTCATTTCTCTGATTCTCAGCTTCCTTATCTATAATATAGGGTGAACAGTAAATTCTAGACTAGTGGACTCTTGTGAAAATCAAATGAGACAGTTGGTGCAAAAGTCTTTTGTAATATTACTTGTAATAGCAAAAGTATGAGATCGCTTTTCCTTTCTATTAAAAATTATGTGTGTAGTACACATAGTTTGAACATAAAGTAGTACCAAAAGCTTACATCAGTCAGTTCAGTTGCACAGTCATGTCTGACTCTTTGCAACCCCACGGAGTGCAGCAAGCCAGGCTTCTCTGTCCAACACGAACTCTCAGAGCTTGCTCAAATTCATGTCTATTGAGTCAGTGATGTCATCCAACCATCTCATCCTCTGTCGTTCCCTTCTCCTCTTGCCTTCAGTCTTTCTCAGAATCAGGGTCTTTTCTAATGAGTCAGCTCTTCCCATCAGGTGGCCAAAGTATTGGAGCTTCAGCTTCAGCATCAGTCCTTCCAGTGAATATTCAGGACTGATTTCCTTTAGAATTGACTGGTTTGATTTTCTTGTAGTCTTCTCCAACAAGAGTCTTCTCCAATACTACAGTTCAAAAGCATCAATTCTTCAGTGCTCAGCTCTGTTTATGGTCCAGCTCTCCTATCCTTACATGACTACTAGAAAAACCATAGCTTTGACTAGATGGACCTTGGTTGGCCAAGTAATGTCTCTGCTTTTTAATATGCTGTCTAGGTTGGTCATAGCTTTTCTTCCAAGGAGTAAGCATCTTTTAATTTTATAGCTGCAGTCACCATCTGCAATGATTTTGGAACCCAAGAAAATAAGGTCTGTCACTATTTCCGTTGTTTCCCCATCTATTTGCCATGAAGTGATGGGGCTGGATGCCGTGATCTTCCTTTTCTGAATGTTTAGTTTTGAGCCAGCTTTTTCACTCTCCTCTTTCATCAAGAGGCTCTTTAGTTCCTCTTTGCTTTCTGCCATAAGGGTGGTGTCACCGCATATCTGAGGTTATTGATATTTCTCCCAGCTATCTTGATTTCAGCTTGTGCTTCATCCAGGCCAGCATTTCGCATGATGTACTTTGCATGTAAGTTAAATAAGCAGGGTGACACTATACAGCCTTGATGTACTCCTTTCCCAATTTGGAACCAGTCCATTGTTCCATGCCCAGTTCTAACTGTTGCTTCTTGACCTACATACAGATTTCTCAGGAGGCAGGTAAGGTGGTCTGGTATTCCCATCTCTTTCAGAATTTTCCACAGTTTGTTGTGATCCACACAGTCAAAGGCTTTGGCGTAGTCAATAAAGCAGAAGTAGATATTTTTCTGGAACTCTCTCGCTTTTTGATGATCTTACGGATGTTGGCAATTTGATTTCTGGTTCAATAATTCCTTGCCCCAACTTTTTTTAATCTCTGGTCTATATTTCAGAGGAAGCTACTTTAAACTCTTCTGTTTCTTTGATATTTATCTTCAAATGTCTAAATAATATACTTTAAATGTTTTTTTTAAATACTATATATTGAATTCCTATTATGTTTCTTGAGGATTTATCTCCCTTATAAGCCCATTTATTCCCTTCCAGTTCTCCAGATTCCCAGTGTAATTATATAATATTTTTTTTACCTATTTATAGATAGGGTATCACTGTCACAACTACTTAAATAGTTCACTACCTGGCTAAGTAGTATGGATTCTTTATTATATTATTTTTGGGTTTTTGTGTGTTTCAATTTTTTTCTTTTTATTTAATTTTCTATTTATGTATGATACTAAATTTTTTCCTGAATATAGCAATAGACATATTGAACACAAAGCGGTAATTTTTCCAAATGCTTAAATACATAAGGTAAAACCTATCAATTCTATATTTTTTTCCTGGGAAATTCTTTCCTATAGTTCTCAATACCCCTTATCTGAACTGGCTTGGGTTTTCTTTAGGCTTGACACACATCATAAATTCTGTTAGCTACTTTCCTTTATTCCTAAATCTTTTAACTTCCATTTTCTGAACCCAGCCCTCCATCTGCTGAATTAAATCCTTTAGTAGTTTCTAAGGAAAGGTGTAAGGGGTAAACATTTTTGAGGCTTGTTATATAAAACATTGCTGTAATTTTCTTTCTTATCTGAATGGTAGTTTAGCTTGATATAAAATTCTAAGTTAAAAAATGTCTCACAAACTTAAAGGACATGCTTCACTGTCTAAAAATCAGTGTTGAAACTGAGAAGACTAATACCTTCTTATATGTATTCCTTGTCTGTAACTTGCATTTTGTTTCTAGAAGCTTTTTGCATTTTCTATTTATCTCTGGTATCTTAAAATTTCACAATGATTTGCATTTATATGAGTATGTTTGTTTTTGTGTATGTACACATAAGCCCCTTTAATTAAAGATGTGTGTAAAGCAGCTATACTCCAATAAAAAATTTTAAATGATTTGTATCTTTCATTTTTTGATAATTTCTTTTCATTCTTTTCTTCATTCTGGTTTTCTTTAATTTTTATTATTGAGATGTAATTACTCCTGGTTGATTCTCTTATTCATCTCTGTGTCTTTTTGTTCCTGCTATACATTAAGATTTTTTCTACTTTAGTATTTCTGATGAATTTTACTTAGATTAACATACTTTAATATCTGAGAGCTCTCTCTTGTTCTCTAATTATTTCCTTTTTATAGCACCCATTTCTTGTTTTATGGATGCAATAGTATCTCTTATTACTTTAAAGACATGTTTCTTTTTTCAAAAGCTTTCTTATGCTCCCTATGTTATTTCTATTTCTTCCAAATTTCTTTTTTTTCAAATATTTATTTCAACTCTTTGAAAAAATCATGTTGATGATATTTCTTAAATGACAAATTATGCTCCACACTCTGTTCTCATTTAAAATGTAGTCATTTTATGGAAGCTGTATGTGTGTGTGTGTGTGTGTTGATTGAATGTTTATGAACTGGTTGGTTTCAGTCTGGGCACATCGTGGACTGAGAATATCTCACCATTGGTAAAGCCCTGGAAGGTCTGTGCATGGTATTTTCTCTAGAACTGTTTGATTTTTCTAGAGACAGATCTTCAAAATATCTGCTTTGAACTTTTTAGATTCCTGCAGCCTCTCGGGACTGCAGTTCATAGGTCAACTTACTTATAAAAGTCTGTTTCAGCCTTGCCCCTGCCCACCCCACCCCCCATTGGGCCCAATGCTTTCCATTGGGCTGGTGCCTCTGAGCCTGTCTAGATTCTGTCTGAAATACACCTCTGTCATACCACCATGGAGGCTGAGAAAGGGGTAACGAGGGGGCTTCCTATAGTGAAGGAGGAGATGGGGAGGGGCCGTTCCTCTCCATACAGACCTTCAGCTAATACCTCTTTCATATTTCAAGCCCCTCCCTCTGGTTCTAAGAGTCCCTCTCTTTTTTCTCCAGGGCTCCCGCAGGGAAAATTGCCCACTAAATTCTCATGATTTTATTCATCCATCTGTAGGCACTGAGTTTGTAACTTACTCTGCTCTGCTAAGTTCTGAAATCTGTTGAATTTTCATCTTCTGAAGACATTTTCTCTGTTCTCCCTGTCCTTGGATGTCTTGTATCTCTTCCTTTACTATCATTTTAGTGAGGTTATGAGAAGGGGAAAAGTAAAATAAATCTAGTGTATTTAACTTGGAGCCTTATTTGAATTTCATAATGAATATATCATTACTTAAACTTTATTGAAATATAATTTATATACAATAAAATGTATGCAGTTTGAATATACTGGGTAATGACTTTTGACAAATGAAAAGAGCCATGTAACCACCACGATCAAGATATAATTTTTTCTGAAACAAATACTTCCATTTGCAAAAACACGGATGAAACTTGAGGGCATTATACTAAGTGAAATAAGTCAGACAGAGATACATAAATATACTATGATCTTACTTATATGTAGAATCTAAAAGTGCTCTCAAATTTGTAGAAAGAATAGATTGGTGGTTCCAGGGGTGAAAGGGTGGGGGAAAAGATGAAAGTGGTCAAAGGGTATAAGATGAATAAATTCTGGGGATCTAATGTACAACACATATGCTGTGCTTAGTCACTTCAGTCGTGTCCGACTCTTTGCGACCCCATGGACTGTAGCCCGCCAGGCTCCTCTGTCCATGGGATTTTCCAGGCAAGAATATTGGAGTGGGTTGCCATTTCTTTCTCCAGGGGCTCTTCCTGCCTAGGGATTAACCCTCGTCTCCTGTATCTCCTGCATTGGCAGGCAGATTCTTTACCACTAGCGCCACGTGGAAAGTCCATGTATAGCATGGTGACTAAGTCAAACCATTGTATTGCATACTTAAAAGTTCTCACCACATACGCAAAATGGTAACTATGTTAGCGATAGCTATGTCAACTTATTGGAGTAATCATTTCACAATATATATATATACACATATCAAAACATCACACTGTATACATTAAACTCACACTATGTCATATGACAATTATATTTCAATAGAGCTGGGGAAAATACGCTGTTATTACCCCCCAAAATTCCTTATTGCCCCTTACAGTTAGTCCTGCTACTCCTGCCCCCAGACAATTGTTGGTCTGGTTTCCGTCACTGTGGATTATAAATATATTATTTTGTTTAAGAAATGATAAGAGGAGTTATGCAGTTTGTGAGATTGCAAAAAATTTTGAAAAACTGTCTTTGTAATGAAGAACTAGTAGAAAAACACAAAACACAAATCTAATTTAAGAAAGTGTACTATCAACTGTAACGTGCTTGCCAAACATTAACATATTTTTAACTCAACATACACCTTACCGGAAGCTGTTGGGAGGAGAGGGATTTTGCCAGGGGAAGGTGGCTCGAGGCTGGGCTGGGGAGAAGGAGCTGAGAGAGACAATGGGACCAGCTGGAATCCCAAGTAGAAATGTATCCCATGTTTCCTTTTGGAGAAACTGGTAATTGGAGAAAAATTATTATTAGATTCTGTGAAGTGAGTGGTCAGTTAAATGTCTGTGAACCCCTTCATCTTTGGAGCTGAAAGGAAGCATTCTGCTCTCAAAGAATATAGGAGATAGAGTCTGCAAAGTAACTTGTTCAGATGGTGTTTGTCTCATCTGTGAGCAGCGAACACCCAGGGAACAGTCATTCAACAGGAAGACAGAAGGAAGAAAATACAGATCCAAATGAGGAGAACTTAAATTAAGAGCCAGTATTTCTCTCAGATATGAACAGAGTAGGGGGTTGAGATGTCCCTAGAGTCAGGAAGGATTTTCTTCCTTTTTTAAAAATTTTTTTGGAATATAGTTGATTTACAAGGATGTGTTATTTTCAAGTGATAGAGATACATATTGTTGTTGTTCAGTCGCTTAGTTGTGTCTGACTCTTCGTGACCCCACAGACTACAGCACACCAGTCTTCCCTGTCCTTCACCATCTCCTGGAGTTCGCTCAAACTCATGTTGGATGGTGATACCATCCAGCCATCTCATCCTCTGTCATGCCCTTCTCCTCCTGCCTTCAATCTTTCCCAGAACCAGGGTCTTTTCCAATGAGTCAGCTCTTTGCATCAGGTGGCCAAATTATTGGAGCTTCGGCTACAGCATCAGTTCTTCCAGTGAACATTCAGGACTGATTTTCTTTAGGATGGACTGGTTGGATCTCCTTGCAGTCCAAGGGACTCTCAAGAGTCTTCTCCAACATCACAGTTTAAAAGCATCAATTCTTCTCTACTCAGCCTTTTTTCTGGCCCAACTCTCACATCCTTACACGACTACTGGAAAAACCATAGCTTTGACCAGACGGACCTTTGTTGGCCAAGTAATGTCTCTGCTTTTTAATATGCTGTCTACGTTGGTCATAGATTTTCTTCCAAGTGGCAAGTGTCTTTTAATTTCATGGCTGTAGTCACCATCTGCAGTGGTTTTGGAACCCAAGAAAATAAAGTCACTGTTTCCATTGTTTCCCCATCTATTTGCCATGAAGTGATGGGGCTGGATGCCATGATCTTCGTTTTTTGAATGTCAAATTTTAAGCCAGCTTTTTCATGCTCTTCTTTCACCTTCATCAAGATATTTTCATTCTCTTTCAGATTCTTTTCTCATACAGGTTATTACAGAGTATTGAGTAGAGTTCCTTGTGTTATACAGTAAGTCCTGTTAGTTATCTATCTTATATATAGTAGTGTGTATATGTTAACCTCAAGATCCTGATTTATCTCCCCGTGCCTCTGATGTTTCCTTTTGGTAGTCATAAGTTTGTTTTCAATATCTGTATCTAAGTCTGTTTCTGTTTTGTAATTATGTTCATTTGCATCATTTTAAAAAAATTAGATTCCCTATATGAGTGATAGCAGAAGATATCCAGCTTTATCTAACTTACTTCATACTTGGTATGATTATCTCTAGGTCAAAGGAGGAATTTTCAAGTCCTTGAACTTCAGTGTTTTAAAAGGGCAGAAAAGCACACATCTTTAGGATGAAGATGATTAATAGCTGATTGGAACTGTATGATATATAGAAGTTTCTTTTTCTTTTCAGTTCCAATCAAAAAGCCTTGAAGTTAAAAAAATCAGTGTGGTTTGTAGAGAAATTTGAACTTCGATACCATAAATGTTTTTCATAGTTAACATGGGTTCTTAATGGACAAAAAGGATTAAAAGACTAAGTGGGAAGAGGAGGGGAGGAACAATTCTGTCACTTGGAACACTTAAACCCAGTTGAAGAAAAATCAATAACCACATTCAAGTTGTTGTGGAAAAATGGCATAATTAAAATTCCCTTTACTCACGAGGCTACGTCTGAGTTCTTTGTTGTTGTTTTAGGTTGAAAGGGAAATATAGTTGGGCATTTAGTATATAAATTTATTGAAAGTATGTCTGTCAGAGCTGGGATTTCTGTTAACTCTGGACATTAATATGGAGACAAATCCATTGTAACAGCAAGGGTTTTGCTGAAAGCAGTACTTGATGGCATAGGGCAAAAGAATATATGTTCTTTTAAAATTATCTGATTGGAGTTAGTGATATAATTTTTGCTGTCCTCCTACTCAACAAACCTTAGCATTTTTCTTGCTCTTTTCTCTTTCCTAACCCTTGAGTAAGCGAAGTAAGTCCTGGCTGAGTGGTCAAAGAGCTGTGACAAATGACATCCAGAAGAGTCTTATTGGCCTCAGAAGGACAGATTCTAGTGTGACATCAACAGTTTCTTCAGTTGCCTAACAAGAGTCAGCCTGACAGTAGGAAGAAAAAAAGGAAGAGAAGAAAAAGGAGGCCAACTCAGCTTCAGCTCAGAAATTTTAAACGTTTTCAGGTAGTTTTTTGATCTCCCTGTGTTATACATTTTCATAAAGAGACCTTAACAATAAAACCATGATTAACTGGGAGATTAGTGAGTTTCTGATTCATTGAGTTTCTGTATTGGCCTTTCTTACTAAGGTAAAAATAAAGCCCAAGTTTGTTGAGGAAGGGGCTTGGAGTGTTTTCATAGTTAGAGTATAGGATTCAGGGAGTTGGAGTTACATTGGCCCAGGCCTCAGGGCGTGGAGGATTTGTTTGAATCACCATCCCCACCAATCACTTGTTCTGGTTCTCAGTTTCATCTTTTATTTGGAGAATCTGGGGAAAATAATATGTGAGGAGTTTGGTTCATTTTGTTCAAGTTATTTGATGTTTAACTGTGTTTGCAAATGCTCTGTAATTTTTAGTCCTCTTTTTGTTTAAAGCAAAGAGAAGAATAACACAGGACTTCCCTGGTGGTCCAGTGGTCAAGACCAAACCCCCACCAGGGTTTGATCCCTGGTCCAGGCATCCACATACCATGGGGTCACTAAACCCTTGCACCACAGCTATGACCCCCCCGCTCTGGAGCCTGCAAGCCACAAATACTGAGCCCACATGCTGAGAGCCCGTGCTCTTCAGTAAGAGAAGCCACTGCGATGAGGAGCCTTCCCACCGCAACCAGAGAGTAGCCCCCACTGGCCACAACTAGAGAAAGCCCATGTGCAGCCAAGAAAAAAGAATAGAGCGACTTGGGCTTTGGGAAACTGGGAATTCTAGTGTATTCTGTGCTCACTGTATGATCTTGGCAAGTCTTCTCATCTTCGCTTCATATTTTTCTATGTGGTTAAATATATACAACATAAAACTGACCAGTTGGGCCCTTTTTTAAAGTGTAAATTTCAGTGACACTAAATACATTCCCCGTTTTGTGCTACCGTCACCATTATCCATCTCCACAACTTTTTCATCATCCCAAACTAAAACTCTGCATCCTTCAAGCAATAACTTCCCTTTCTCCTCTCCCCTCAAGCCCTGACAATAGCATTATACTTTCTGTCTTTATGAATTTGACTATACTAGGTACTTCATGTAAGTAAAATCATACGAAATGTATCTTTTGTGTCTGGGATATTTCATTTAGTATACTGTCTTCAAGTTTCATCCATATTGTAGTATGTGTCAGAATTCCATTGCATTTGAAATCTGAATAACCTTCCATTGTAGATATTCTACATATTGTTTATCCATTCATTTGCTGATGGACATTTGGGTTGTTTCCACCTTTTAACTATTGAAATAATGCTGCTATGAACATAGGTATACATGTATCTGTTTGAGTCCTTACCTTCAGTTCTTTTGGGTTTATATCAAGAAGTGGAATTGCTGGATTGTATGATGACTCTGGGCTGAGTGTTTGACTAACCACCATATTGTTTTTCATGGCTACTGCACCTGTCTAGAGTCTTTCATCATTGAGTGTAATGTTAGCTGTGGGCTCTTCATATGTGGCCTTTAGTATGTTGAGATGCTTTATATGCCTAGTTTCTTGAGTGTTTTTATTGGTTTCAGTTTTTTAGTTATAAAAGTAGCAGGTTGAATGAGGTGACTCAGCATGATAGACATGGAAGTGTATCATTAAGTGACCTTTGATACTTGACTCAAACTTTTTGAATCTTGATTTTTCATTCTTAAAATAGAGATAATAGTTTCTACTACCCATGGTTATCAGAAAGATTATATGAAATGATGTATGTCAATGGCATAGAACACATAGCAGTTGCTTAATAATTGTTCATTTCCCTGTCCATTCCATTTTGTCATTCAACAAGCATTCATTTAACACCTACCTCTGGGCAAGTTGCTGGGAATATACAACTGACCAACATATAGAACTAGTTCTCAATATACTTACAGTTTATGGGTCTCTGTACTCTTTTTCCAATTCCAATAATCTTTTCTCATTCACTGACAGAAAATACTTTGTATGTCTACTATAGGCCAGACGCAGAGCTAAGCACAAAGTTAGGTGTTAATAGTCAGTGGTGATCTCCTCCTCTTTCCCCAACAAACACACACAAAACAGAGGAGGTCTTTTGTCTTCACAAGCTTACAACCTTGTGGGGGAAGATAGAGAATAAATAAAAAAGGAAATACATAATTTTGAATTGTGCCTGGTAAAAGCTATGAAAGTAATAGAATTCTATGAGAGAGAGAGCAATGGAAAATGGAGAAGTTGATGGAAAGATCAAAGGAAAAAACCTTGGTCAGGAGGTGACATAAAAGTTGAGGCCAGAAAAAGGAACCAGGAATGGGAGGAGCTGGGGGAGGAGAACCCAGCCAGGGAAGATTGTAGGTACAAGGTCCTAGGCAAGGGAGGACATAGTTTGTTAGACGCGAAGTAGTGGGGAAATTGTTTAAAATGGTGGTAGTGGAAAGAAGAGGCCAAAGTGAGAAGTTTGTATTTCACTCAAATTTCAATGGGGAGCCAGGGAAGTTTTTCCAGTAGGGCATATGGCATGATCTGATTTCTAGTTCAGGAGCCGTACCCTCATTGATGGATGAAGGATGTGTTATAGAAGCCAAAATTAGAAGCAAGGAGTTAAGATGGGAAGAACTGGTATTGTTTCAGGGGAGAGATGACGGTAGCTAGGTTAAGGTGTGGGAATAGGGTTTCAGGTTTTGGTTTGAGCAATTGGAAAGATGGTAGCCCATTGAGTTCTGTTCTTTTTTTTTTTTTTTTAATTTTATTTTATTTTTAAACTTTACATAACTGTATTAGTTTTGCCAAATATCAAAATGAATCCACCACAGGTATACCTGTGTTCCCCATCCTGAACCCTTCTCCCTCCTCCCTCCCCATAAACATTTAGGTCAGATGGACACATCTCTGGTACTTATGATTGGAAAAGCTACTTCTTTACTTTGGATTAGTTGTTGCCCGCTATTGGATTTGTTCTTAGAAGTGTCATAAATCTCTCCTCCTGTAAACTACTGAAGTTTCCTAACATGTTTCATTCACAATATAAAGTAAATTCAGCTGTTCATTCATTCAATAAGTATCTACTAAGATTGTTCTAGGTGCTGGAATACAGGAGAGGATGAAAAAGCCAAAAATCCCTATTCACATGGACTTGATGTTCTACAGATGTGTGGCAAAGATGTTGTTACATGTGATTTTCTCTAGGGCAATGAAAAGATTTCCGGTATTAACATATCACTTTCTTTTGCTTTTCCTTTCTTTTTCCTTTTTTCTTTTCTTCTTTTTTTTCCTTTTGCTTTAAGAGAAAAGGACCATCAATAAGCACTTGTACTTAGGAACCAGAACTTCGGCTTACACTTAAGTGCCGTTGACCTTGGTCAAGTCACTTCATTTCTCTGAGCCTCAGTTTTCCTTTCTGATTCATAGGGAAAATGAAGAAAAACCTGACTTACAGGGGTTTGTGAGGATTAAACTCATATCTAAGGGAGGGGTTCTCAAAATGCAAGTGCTCAGTAAATGGTAACTGTTAATAATAATCTTATTGTTATTGACTGATCTGTTACTGACACTCTGAGCTAGAGAAAGCATAGCCCAGATCACAATGAAGGATCAGGCTGTGGTAAAAAGTGGGTTAATCCACTCAGATTTCTTATCCTCATGACCTTGAACATATTACTTCATACCTCTCAGCTACAGCTGGCCCATTTGAAAATTGGGGACAATAATGTCCAATTCATAGCATTTCCATATGGATCCGAATAAAAGTGTGTCGTGACCAAATCCAGCACAGTGAGGCAATTATTACCATAGGTTGTGATGAAGATCAGGGACCTGCAGCTAGACTTGCCAGGCTTAAAGCTTGACTCCTGCACTTACCCACTGGTGAATTCGGGAAAGTTACTCATCTCCCATGTACTTCAGTTTCCCCATCTGTATAGAGGAGATTATGGTAGTGTCCACCTTGCAGTGTTGTTTGAGAATTAAATGATATAAGGGCTCAAGGCTGGCATATAGAAGTATTACCCAATGGCCATTGTTATGATCATTATAACGACTATAATCATCTTTGCTGCCCTCTTTCAGAGTCTATAGAATGCCTTATAAAACATTTATAATCTCTCTCCCCATCCTGTCCTCACATTAAGTGAATGAGGTCTTAAAGAAAAAAAACAGCCTCCACCCACAAACTGAAATTCCTCCGTTGGGAGTGCGTCCCCGTCTCCTGCTTGCCGTGACACCACCTGGAGGGGACCCCTTCCCACCCCCGTGGATTCAGCAGTAGGCCTGCCGGAGATCTGAGCAGATGTTTCTGCTTTCCAGACCCAGGCATTTCCTCTCTTTTAGGAGCACATGCCAGCACAGTCAATATCTGGAAACCCGCTGCTTCACAGTAGGGCTGAGAACTAAACTGGTACTTTACTAGAAAATGGTAATAAAGCAATTTAAATTGCTTTTCATCCTCCTTGCTCTTAACGGCTTTTAGGTTCATACGAGACCAATCAATTAATCCTGCTTCAGAGCTGCAGGAATGGGGTGTTTTCCAGCCCCTGAATAAAAGATGGGCCCATAACAGAGATTTCCCAGAGCTATCCCCTGGATCCTGAGTCTGGTGTCTGGAGCAGTGGGCCTGTGGAGGTGCCCAACTGGGTGATGCCATCTTCCTACAACCTGGCCAGCTCTCCAGGTCCTCACGAATTGCCTCTGCCCCAAAGGCAAACCATGACTGTGATTCTGCTTTGCATACTCTGCTCCTCACCCCGCTCACCTCCTTCAATCCCCAGTTTCTGTCTGGGAGGATGAAGATAGGATGATTTACCTGGATGGAAAGTGACACACAAATATAAAAAGGAGTTGCCTTTTCTTTCCTGACCAAGTATAGTTTGTTTGAAAGCTTCTTCCCTTACCTTGAGGAAATTCTCATGATTCCCAGCATTCCCAGGGCTGTGCCTGGCACACAGTAACTCTCAGAGAATAATGGATGATGTGAATTAAAACAGAAACGAAGTGAAAATTTTGAAAGAAGGGAGTTTAGGGCAGGAATTTTTCCTTTCTCTTCATGACCAAGTATTGAATAGCCTACTTTTAGAAATTTAATTTCTTTAAAAAATTCTTAGGACCAAAAGATAAATGATTAATCTGTAAGCAGAAGGTAACAGATTGAAAGTGATCAATGCAAGGAGACCATCTCATTGGTTCTCCTGCAGACAAATTGGTGATGGGACGAATTGATGCTTTTCCCTTGATGAGGAATCAGTGTGGGGTATTGCTCCATCGCAGCACAGGTTTTATCAGAAGTTATCTTGAGACCTCAAGCACAACTTGTTTAGGCACTTCCCAGTTGTAATTTTTTTCTAGGCTGTTAAAAATATTGACTTTGACAGCTTTAAAATGATGGCCTCAAAATTGGAATAATTTACATTCTGGAATTAAGATAATTCAGGCATTTCTGCTGGCAATGACAGAGGGTAGGTAGGAGCCAGTTATTTAAATCCCAGATTGGAAGGAGACTGAGCCATTAGCATAGATTGGTCTGCCTTGGGTATTCGGAGCAGTCACCTTCCCATGTAAATGGATCTTTCTGTCTCTCCTAGGCAGGCCCAGATTCTGAGCTATTTTCGGAGCTCCTTTTGGATCAGGTGATGTAGAAGAGGGTGGGAGAAGGCCGCTGACTCAGGCCACATGCCTGTTGCTGGCCTCTTGGTGTTCTGCAAGAGACTCGGAAAGCCTGAGGAAAAATTCTAGCCACTGTCTGGCCGTTGTGTGTTTATCCTAGACGTTCTCCCCTTTAAATCCTGGGTCTCAGTCCCAGGGAGTCAACATAGAAAGCATTCAGAGCAGCTCAGTGGTCCTGGACCAGGCCCAGAGCTCTCTGCCAGATTCCAAACACACCTGCTAAACAGATTCCTCTCTCCTAGCACTCTGCTGACATTTTCAGCAGGAACCCAAGTCCCTCTCCTGGTCCATAGCATTCTTCTGAATGCTGACTGGATCATCTGCCTGCTGCTTCCCCCAGAAGCTGCTCCTCCATTCTGGCTGAAAACACCTACATCGAAAGTAAACCTGGTTCCAACCCCAAGGCTATGGCTGGGAAATGGTCAGGTGGTGATTAGGTTCTGTGGGAAAAAATGAAAGCAAAATCTTCCCATTTGGAGTTCTTCCTTCTCCTCTTTGGTACCAGATACATCTGCTCCAAACTGCTCTGAGATGTCATCCACATTTGACATATGAAAAACACAAAAACAAAACAAAACAAAAGAAAAGCTAAAGAACTGGCCCAGGGACACTTGACTAGTGACTGGGTCAGATGGACCCCAAGCCAAGGATATTTTAGCTGTCATCTCTAGCAAAGATGCTGGGAACTGAATCAGTCTTCTCCATGGCATTCATCAGGTGAAAGAGACACTAGAGATGACAAGGACCTCTTTCAAATATGTGGCTTGTAGGCGGATTTAAGTTCAAACCAGTCACAGCCTCATTGGCCTGTGGAATTTTATGACTGGAAGGGATATTCAAAGGCACTGAGTCTAGCTCTTTAACATTCAATGCCTGAAACCCCTAAGTATACAGTAAGGAGTTCTCAATTGGACAGGACGATTTTGACCCTCAGGGGGTGTTTGGCAATGTCTAGAGATATTTATAGTTCTCCCAAATTGGGTGGGGGTGCCGCGTGGTAGTAGAGGCCAAGGGAACCTCTAAACATCCTCCAATGCTCAGGCCAGTCACCCCTCCTCAGCAAAACAAAACATCACCTGGCTCAAAGTATCAGTAGTGCCAGGTTGACGGATCCTGATGTATGAGAAGGCAAGATGAGAGAATCATAGCTATTGGAGATAATCTGGACTAAGATCCTCATTGTCACAAACAGGAGAAAGAGGCCCAGAATGGTGAAGTCACTTACCCTTGTTGTTATTTTTCAGGCACTCAGGCATATCTGACTCTGTGACCCCATGGACTGCAGCATGCCAGGCTTCCCTGTCCATCTCCCGGAGCTTGCTCAAACTCATGTCCATTGAGTTGGTGATGCCATCCAACCGTCTTGTCCTCTTCTCCTCCTGCCCTCAATTTTTCCCAGCATCAAAGTCTTTTCTAATGAGTCGGCTCTTTGCATCAGGTGGCCAAAGTACTGGAGCTTCAGCTTCAGCATCAGTCCTTCCAATGAATATTCCAATGAATAAAGGGTTGATTTCCTTTAGGATTGACTGGTTTGATCTCCTTTCAGCCCAAGGAACTCTCAAGAGTCTTCACCAACACCACAGCTCAAAAGCCTCAATTCTTCAGCACTCAGCTTTCTTTATGGTCCAATTCTCACATCCATACATGACTACTGATTTCACAGCAAATTTTGGTAGAGCTGGGTCTACACTCCATTTGATACTGGCACACACAATATCTAAATTAAAAAAGTGAAAAATTTGGCACACACAATATCTATATAATATTAAAGTGAAAAATTATTTGTAAATATGAGTCACTTACAGAAAAATGTACAAAAAATTATCACTATTATCACCAGGCATATTACTCTGCATATGAAATTACAACAAATATGAGTGAAATATACTGCTTGTGTATAATTTCTATTAAAAAAAAAATGTTGAAAAGCGAAGGAACCGAGAAGGAAATAACTAGCTTAAAATCTTGCAGCCAGTCAGTGGCAGAGCTTGGAATTAAGCCTATTTTCTCTAACTCTTAAATCAAAAGCCTTTGGGATGATCAGTCTGGGCCTTGGTTATTCCCATGACTGTAGAGGATTGAAAAAAAGAGAAAGTTTATGTTCTTATATGTGAGAACTGAAGGATGTTCAGACATCTTTTATTGTATCATAGTCATCTACATTTGATATATCTTTTGAGTCCACTGCTATGAAGAATGCTGCATTTACTTCTGTTGGGTGTATAAATTACTCTGAAACTTCTGGAAGATAATTAAGCATTATGTATGAAGAGCCACCCTTTGATACAGTGATTTTACTCATTGGAACCAGTCCTAAGAAAACAATCAGAGTGCAGATAGATTTATACACCAAGATATTATGATAATAATAATGGCTGGGATTTATCCAGCTCACGCCATATGCCAGACTCTGTTAAGTGCTTTACATGTTTCATCTTATTTACTCCGTATAACAACATAGTGAGGTGAGTATTATTCTCATCCCCATTTAAACACAGGAAGCTGAGGCTTAGAGAACTTCAGTCATTTGGCCAAAGTTACTTGGCTATGACGTTGCCGGGGTCCAGCCCCGGCTGATCCAGGGTATTCGAAGCGGGGACGGCGTCGGCGACCTATTTATTTATTCATCAAAGATTTAAAGAGTAATAGAATGAGGATAGCTCAGTGAGGAAATTCAGTGGAGAAAAGCGGCTGAAATAAGGATAGCTCAGTAGGAAAATTCAGTGGAGAAAAGAAGCTGAGTGGCTTGGTTTACGCGGAAAATCAATATAACCCGTGACACCAGGTTAGCTCTGACCACGGAGGCCGCAGGCGCCCTCTCGAATAGCGGAAGGTGCCCCACCTTAGACACCTTCTCGAGTGGGTCTTAGAAGCCCAGGCAAATAAATGGTCGCAGAGGACATCCACGCTCCAGATGGACGCTCAGCCGGAAGTTAAAGGGAAGAATGACATGGGGAGACCAAGTTTCAGTGAACAAGGCCCGCACTTTATTTTCCAAAGTAGTTTTTATACCTTAAGTTATGCATAGAGGATAATGGGGGAAGGGGTAGAGTCATGCAGCAAGCCAGGCTTTCTTCCTGCAAACTTATCATATGCAAAAGTTCAGGTGATTGACATCATCTTCTGGCCCGGAGGCCTGTTAACATTTTAAGAAACTTATCTTTCTCTAAAGGTGATTATTCCAAAGTCAGGCGCCAGCCTTCCAAAAAGCATTGGACAAAGCGGCATTTTACATTTCTATACACCCATTATATCAATCAATACACTGTCAAGGACACAGTAGGTAAGGAGTATGGAGACTTAGCAGCAAACATTGGCCCAACAAGTGAAAAACCCTTCACCAATACATTTTCTAATCAATCTTTTAACTACTCAAAGGAATCTGTGTTTAGGCAGTTTAGAACATCTCCTGCCTCTCACAGTTGGGAGGCTCTGAACAATCACATGTGGCCGGAAAAACCCATTCAGGCAGGCTAGAGGATTTCCAAAGGAGTTTGTAGGTTAAACACTGTCACATCCAGGAATTATTAACTGGAGCTGTGAGCTAACTCTTTTTTCAGAGAGAGGTAGTGGGGGACAGCCCCCCGTAAAGTCAGAGGTGTAGGTGAAAGCACAAAGCAGAAAGTAGGCAGACTCTGGTTTTGGGGGTAGATGCTCGAGAATTTCCAGGGGGACTCCTGAGGCTCGATCCCGCCTTTGCGTATGCCGAGCCTCCTTCCTCATGACCTTTGTCATGGGCGGAGTGCCTCACGCTGGCTCTCGGCAGTGATAGGATTCCAGTTGAGCTATTCCAGATCCTGAAAGATGATGCTGTGGAAAGTGCTGCACTCAATATTCAATATGCACTCAATATGCAATATGCCGGCTCCCGGCATCTCCCCCTTTTTTATTTCTTAAAACAGCCAGATGCAGCTCAGTCGCGAGCTTCTGAATGTTCTGCTGAAGAATCCTGACAATACAAGGAAGAATGATTATGAGAAGATTAGACAGAATGTTTTTTCCAGAAATAAAAGTCAGAGAAGGTGTGAAAAAAGTCATTAGCTGCTCCAGCGGCGGTAAAATCCAGTCGAGAGTGTTTCAGGGTCTGTATTTGATTATGAAGTTTCCCTAAGTCCAGGCCAATGTCAGAGCTGTTCCAAACACCTGAGATATGATTTTTGATTTTTTTTCCATTCATAATCTGTCTCGTTTACCTTTAAAGATGTCACGCATATCTACCGGTAATCAGCGTGGCAAGACAGAGCCATTTTCACTTTTAACGCCTGTAACTCAGTCCCAATATGCATTATTGTCTCTTCTAAGGCATCTACTCTCATCTCTAATTTCCTATCTATAGCTTCCTGTGTTGCTAGAGTTAGTGAAACATTTTTAGACATGGTATCAACATATTGGGCAGTATGCACTTGTTGAGTCAATGATATTGCTGTTACTAAAGCTGCTATTAAAGCTGATATTCCTAAAATAAGTAGACCCACAAACTGTCACGATTGCATTAAATCTTGTAGTTGTTGTAATACAGCAAGACTATAGTTATATCAATAAGTGGTTACATTATAAGATAAGGTGGACGTTGTAACACTACAAAGGAGCAAACATTATATTGAGGGTTTAAATAAGATGAGAGCATACATTATTCACAGGTCACTACATTGGGTCCACCAGTTTAAAGTCACATGTACATTAAGTTTTCCAGAATCATTGGTAAAGAGAAAAACATAAGAAGAGGGTAGACAAGCCAAAACAGAATAAGTAGAATTATTTTCTGGTTGGAGTTCGCGCTGCAGCAGCCTCGTCAGTCTCGCCGGGACCTCGATGTTTATCTTGCCTCCCCTTCTGGCGGCTCCTCTTTTGTGATCGAAGCAATGGGTGAACTGGATGTCTGGGGGTCTGCAACATGGTGAATCAGCCTGTCTAAATTGGAGAATCTGCATCCTGTGGAAAAATACAAGCACATCCTCGACCGATAGTTAATAATGGGTCAGGACCCTTCCATTGTCCTGAGAGGGCCTTCCATTGACTAATGGTTTTGCATTTAATTGCTCTGGGCACCAATGAGGAAGCATTGCAGTAGTTCCAGCCAGATCAGTATTTAGAATATTTATTATGAAAAGAGCATATTGCAAGATTTGATGGGGAGAGCTATACTTAAACTCCCCTTCTTTTAATTTTTGAATTTGGATTTTTAATGTTTGATGTGTTTTTTTCACAATGGCTTGTCCCTGTGGATAATAAGGGATGCCTGTATTATGTTTAATTTGAAACTTTATACAAAATTTCTGAAAAGACTTAGAAGTGTAAGCAGGAGCACTGTCAGTTTTCAAAACTTTTGGCAGGCCCAAATATGAAAAACAAGTAAAGAGATGTTGTATTACATCTTTACCTGTCTCTCCAGTACGAGCAGTTGTAATAATAACGTGATAAAAGGTATCTACAGTTACATGAACAAAGGACAGTTTTTCAAATGAAGAGACATGAGTTACATCTGTCTGCCAGAGTACGTTAGGTTTGAGACCATGAGGATTAACTCCCATAGGTAGATTATTATAAACAGTGGGGCAGTGTAAGCAAGAACGCACAATCTCTCGAGCAGTCTCTCTGGGAATTTGGAATTGATGTCTTAAAGCAGTAGTGTATTGATGATGAAGTGAGTGAGAGGCTCTGGCCTCCTCAATCACAGCAGCCACTGTATTTTTGGTTAACAAGTCAGCCAAATCATTAAAGGCATTTAAAGGGCCAGGCAATCCGGAATGAGCCCGAATGTGTCCAATGAAAAATATTTTATTCCTTTTCCAAATTTGTTGTTGTAATTTAGTTAACAAATGAAATATGGTAGTTTTATTTTCAGGCAAAACCGCAGTTTCAATATGTGGAAACAGCCTGACCACATACTGAGAATCAGAGTAAAGATTAAATTCTTCATCTGCAAACATAGCAAAAGCCTCTATGACTGCTGTTATTTCAGCTCTTTTAGCTGAAGTTTCTTGTGTTTCTAAAACCTTTTGGTGATTTTTAGTAACTATGGAGGCTTTACCATTTGCTGACCTGTCAGTAAAGGCTATCTGAGCATTTGGAATAGGAGACTGTTTACATCTGACAGGAAAAATAACTGGATGTCTGGATATAAAATTCAGCAAAACATGTGAAGGTAAACAATGCAAAAATTTGACCAAAATAGTTTCTTATAGCAATCTGCCAATTTTCAAACATTAGAAGCACATCAAGTTGTTCTTTATTATATGGAATTACAATTTTTGATGGCTCTTTACCAAATAATTCAATGTTCTGCTTTTTTTCTTTAATATCAAAGTAGCTATCAATCCTGGATAAGAAGCCGCTACTTTTTTAGTTTGAGCGGGAAGATGGACCCACTCTAGGGAGCCGTTTTGTCATAAAACCAATTTTTTGTCTGGCTTCCCCAATTACACCTATGGGGGTTTTATGGCAAAGGAATTGTCAAGCAGTTGTCAATTTAATTTTTTAATTTTTAAAATTTACATTTTAACAACATGAATTTAAAGATATGTTAATTTAGGTCTAATGTTTAGTTTAGGTCTTTGTATAAATTTAAAAAATAAACGTATAACCTCCTTATCTCATTTTAGTATACAGATATACCTAAATGCAAAATGTATTTATATAGTTTATACTTGTTACCATATAATATATATAAATCGATATACTTGAATTAATCTTTATAATTAATATATTAATATATATATTACAGCAATACAATACGTACACAGCTAATACCAACCAACACAAACCAATGCACTGCAATAATACATGTCACACATATATAATAATACAGTATATAGAACATATATCACAGTACATCAATCCATACCAATTAATATCAGCCATTCACACATTATATTACTGTAATATATATTCAATTATACAGTATATATATAATATGCATATATAGTATACATATTAATTTATATACAAATTAATTAAGTATAGATCTATAAATAGAATTAGGTATACCTTCATTATATTTTATTTATACCCATACCTAACTAGGCAAACTGTAATTATGTAAATATATTTATATTATGTATTTATAACAACATATAAAGTATTGTTAATTGTACCGCCTGTTGATGACTAAGAAATTGAGAAAACCCTTTTCTGAGTATCTCTTATTTGAGACAGCACGTCCCTCCCCCATAGGGTAAAGGGGAGCATAGGAACTACATAGGGTTGGAAAGTTCCACAGGTATCTTCAAACTTTCAATCTAACATTTTTGAACTTTTAACTACTGTGGGGGCTTGAGGGCAAATGAAACAAAATTTGACTCCTGAAATCTATCAGGGCAACTTGCCAATCATCACTATTTTGTAAAAGACTTGCAGTTGATCCTTATTAAGTGAAACTATTATATTTGCTACTTCTTTTTTAAAAAGTTCTACACTTCTTATTTCTTCCTTTTATAATTAATTGTGTCACCAAGCTGGGAAAAGATAAAACTATTTTTCTTGGGGTCACTGGTCACAAGCACTCTGTAGGTGTATGTTCTGTGGCAAGAATAATTTAATCTCATCTTTTGGTAATATTAATCTTAATTAACTGATCATTTAAAGTCTCATCTACTTTAACAAGAGCCGTCTGTCTCATTTAGTCAACTTTCTCTTAGAACTGGAATTAGGATTGCTTTTTAAGTAATCAAAGGCTTTAAATCTGCAGTAGTCAGTTTTAAATGTGGGCGTATCCAATTACTGTCCCCTAATAACCCCTAATAATTTTTGGAAATCATTTAAAGTTAGTAAACAGTCTCTCTGCAGCTTCAAATGGGCATTATCAATTTTTAAAACTTTTGGCACCTAAATATGAGAAGCAAGTAAAGAGGTGCTGCACAACATCTTTATAAGCTTCTCCAATTATCATTTTGTAAACTAAATCTGGTCTATAGCTTTTTATATGACAAGTAACCATCTAACTTTGCTTGAATACTTCCAGCAACGGGGAACTCACTACTCTTCAAGGTTTTAAACTCTCCCTCACCTTTTTCTCTATAGCATTCTCACTCCACTTTTTCTAATCTCACCAACTCATTTTCAGTAGTATGTGTTGGCCAGGAACTGGGTCAGTCTTTTCCAGAAATGTTAAGAGACGTCTGTTCTTGTGTCTAATAGCCCTGACATTTTATTTTCTTGAATTAAAAGATCTTTTAAAGGCCTTGGAGCTGTAACTTCTTGCACCCAAAAGGCTAGATCACTAGATCTAAATGCTCTGTGGCTCTTAGCTTGAGAAGTCAAGTTTTTTTCTGTCTGATAAGGTAAAAGCAAAAACTGTGTTATTCTTTGACCTTTATTAATTTGCACAGTTTTGGTAAGCGGCGAGATCAAAACTTTAATTTCTCCAATATAATCAGAATCTACCACACCATACACCACCAAAATTTCTTGAAAAGAAAGCGAGCTACACCCTAGCACAAGTCCTACAATGCCCTCAGGCAGGGGGCCAGCCACTCCCATTGGAATCGGAGCATGTCAGGGGTTAATATTGTTGCTAAATCCCCTTACCGTTTTTCTCTTAGCCTGGGTGAGACCCCCCCTGAGGGGGTTTTCTCCAAGGAGCACGCTCTGCATATTGTGCATGCAGTCTTGTTTTAAAAGCTCCACTGTTTAAAAAAAAATTTTTTTTTTTTCCTCAGGCTTAGGTAACACTTTGAGAGGCTTTGGGGGCAAAGTGGGGAACTCTTGAGCCCTGAAAGGCGCAAACGGAGGCAGCGGCGATGGCCTTAAATCAGAAAGTGGTGGATAAGTTTTTTGTTTTTTAAAGGTTTGCGCAGAGCGGGAGGGAGCTCGCCAGGGCACCTGGTCACAGCGTCTCTTACTGTCTTTTTCTCTCTCTTCCTGCCTTTCTCACTTTTTTCTCACCCTTCTTTTTTCGCTACCCTTCTTTCCTTCGTTTCTTTCTCTTTACCCTCTTCTCTTCCCTAATTTTTTTTTTCCCTATCTTTTTCTGTGTATCTCCTTTTTTAACTTTTTTTTCTCTATCTTGATGCGTTCCCTGATTCCTTTTTTTTCCGTTCCTCTCCTTTTCAGTCTTTAGCTCTTTTTCTATCTTTACATCTTTTTTTATTTTCTTTACTTTTTTTTTTTCTTTTTCTTTTTCTTTTTTTTTTTTTTTCTTGGGTGAGGCCCCCCCTGAGGGGGTTTTCTGCAATGAGCAGGCTCTGTATATTGTGTATTCTTTAAAAGTTCCTTTGTTTAAAAGAATTTTTTTTTTTTTTTTTTTTAAATCTTTTTCAGCCTTAGGCAATGGTCTGGGAGGCTTGGATGTAAACTGGGGAATTCCTAGGCCCTGGGAGGTGCAAGCGGAGGTGGGGTAGTCTCTTTAAATCAGAAATTGTTGGATAAATTTTTAAAGGTTTGTGTAGAGGGGGAGGGGGCTCGCCAGGGCGCCCGGCCGCAGCGTCCTGTAAGCCCTCTCCTTTTTTGGGAGGTAGAGTACAGTCTCCCTCCTTTCTTTTGTCAATGGCAGAAAATATGATCTGCGCAGAAGGTGGAGACCCACTACCATCCACCGCTATAGCTTCTCCCATAGGCTATCCCACAGCCTCATGAGGAGGGTCCAGAACATTTTTAATCATATTTATAGGATAAGTTTTTAGTTGTTTTTTACCTTCACCCAAGTATCTAAATTAACAGTAGCCTCTTTATCAGTTTGAAGATTACTTGTATAAAGAGTTGCCATTTTTAGTTTCAGTGCTACCCATGTCAGAAAATTAAGTGTAATAGAAGATAAAGCTTTTAGCTTTTAAAAGATCAGGCTTTTTTTTGGCCTTTTAACTTCAGAAACCGTTTTTTCTCTCTAACTCTTTAACACTTTCAACACTTCCCACTCCTACTCGCCCTGTCTATCCTACAGGGGGGTCCGCGGCACCCTGAGTGGGGTCCTATCCGTCCCTAAAATTCAACACTAGGGGAAAGGGTTGGGGACCTACCTTCGAATGTCCCTGTTCGGGCGCCACCTGCCGGGGTCCAGCCCCGGCTGATCCAGGGTATTCGAAGCGGGGACGGCGTCGGCGACCTATTTATTTATTCATCAAAGATTTAAAGAGTAATAGAATGAGGATAGCTCAGTGAGGAAATTCAGTGGAGAAAAGCGGCTGAAATAAGGATAGCTCAGTAGGAAAATTCAGTGGAGAAAAGAAGCTGAGTGGCTTGGTTTACGCGGAAAATCAATATAACCCGTGACACCAGGTTAGCTCTGACCACGGAGGCCGCAGGCGCCCTCTCGAATAGCGGAAGGTGCCCCACCTTAGACACCTTCTCGAGTGGGTCTTAGAAGCCCAGGCAAATAAATGGTCGCAGAGGACATCCACGCTCCAGATGGACGCTCAGCCGGAAGTTAAAGGGAAGAATGACATGGGGAGACCAAGTTTCAGTGAACAAGGCCCGCACTTTATTTTCCAAAGTAGTTTTTATACCTTAAGTTATGCATAGAGGATAATGGGGGAAGGGGTAGAGTCATGCAGCAAGCCAGGCTTTCTTCCTGCAAACTTATCATATGCAAAAGTTCAGGTGATTGACATCATCTTCTGGCCCGGAGGCCTGTTAACATTTTAAGAAACTTATCTTTCTCTAAAGGTGATTATTCCAAAGTCAGGCGCCAGCCTTCCAAAAAGCATTGGACAAAGCAGCATTTTACATTTCTATACACCCATTATATCAATCAATACACTGTCAAGGACACAGTAGGTAAGGAGTATGGAGACTTAGCAGCAAACATTGGCCCAACAAGTGAAAAACCCTTCACCAATACATTTTCTAATCAATCTTTTAACTACTCAAAGGAATCTGTGTTTAGGCAGTTTAGAACATCTCCTGCCTCTCACAGTTGGGAGGCTCTGAACAATCACATGTGGCCGGAAAAACCCATTCAGGCAGGCTAGAGGATTTCCAAAGGAGTTTGTAGGTTAAACACTGTCACATCCAGGAATTATTAACTGGAGCTGTGAGCTAACTCTTTTTTCAGAGAGAGGTAGTGGGGGACAGCCCCCCGTAAAGTCAGAGGTGTAGGTGAAAGCACAAAGCAGAAAGTAGGCAGACTCTGGTTTTGGGGGTAGATGCTCGAGAATTTCCAGGGGGACTCCTGAGGCTCGATCCCGCCTTTGCGTATGCCGAGCCTCCTTCCTCATGACCTTTGTCATGGGCGGAGTGCCTCACGCTGGCTCTCGGCAGTGATAGGATTCCAGTTGAGCTATTCCAGATCCTGAAAGATGATGCTGTGGAAAGTGCTGCACTCAATATTCAATATGCACTCAATATGCAATATGCCGGCTCCCGGCATGACGTGATAGAAGAGATTCAAAACCAGGCAGCCTGGTAACACAGGTTTCTTACTTTTCATGACACTGTGATACTGACTGATAGCAGTAAATCACAACTTTATTGGGAAAAATTGGAAAGAACCTGAATGTCTAACATTGGAGCTCTTGGTTAGGTGAATTATGATCTGTTTACCTCTTTTTGTACCTTGGCCTGAAGTAACCTTTACTGTGCCTTCCTTGGCAACAAAGACACCAGGAGTAGACACCCATTACACTTGAGAATAATGTTATTTAGAGCTGAACTCTGGTCACAGGAAGGAGAACACAGTTGACTGGAAATCAGACCAACCTCAGGTTGAATCCCAGTTTGGCACCTCCTAGAAATTCAATGTGTGATGAGTCACCTTTCCTTTACCAAACCTCACATGAAAATAGTGTTGTTGGGTCCACTTTGTGGGGTTGCTGTGTGGAGTCCTTGACTTGGGGAAGTACATGGTGGGGATATAAAAGGCGCTTATTGAGACTCAGGCATCTGGCAACAGACAGAGGTGGCGCCCTCTACTGGTTTGGGCACTGAGGAGCCGGGTTTGCTCTTCTCCAGAGAAGTGGATTCCTGACTGTGCTGTGGGAAGAGGAAGTGAGGCAGGCCACCTGAGAACCCTGCATTCTTGTGGCAAAGTGCTGGGAGCAGCTTTAGAACAATGGAAACAGGATAATTGGCTGTGGGAATTGACACAAGCAGGAAAAACCAATTAGGAGAAATCCAAACACCTGAAACAGAGGGCTCTTTCTTCTGTGGAAGCCCTAGCAGGTCTCTTGGATCATTGGAAGGGGAGAAGCTGGGAGAGGCTTGGGTGATTAGCGAGTTGCCTCTGACATCTGCCTTGGACCTGACCTGCTGGGCCTCGACTCCTAAGAATTGACCTTGAGGAGTTGCTGCAGTGATTGAACTCACATTTCCTGGTTAAGCCCAGAGCAGTCTTTGTTTTAGAGATGACTCAGCTTGGAAAGGCCAGGACTGGGGTGGCCCTTATCACAAGGGTTTGACTCACAGAGTGTGACAGCAAGAGAAGGCCTGGGAGAGAAATCATCGCAGTAACCTCCTTCATTTGGGACACAAGAGTGGCTTAGAGAGACAAAGGGACTTGTCTACCATCTAGCCAATGACAGGGCCAGAATGCCACCAAGCACTACCAACTCAGACCTCAGATAAGCTGTTTTCCCCTCGCACTTCTTTCTTTTTTTCTAAAGGAGACATTGTTTTTGTAATTTTTATTTATTTATTTTTGGCTGTGCTGGGTCTTCATTGCTGCGCCGGCTTTTCTCTGGTTGTGGCGAGCGGGGGCTAACCTCTCTCGTTGTGGCGGCTTCCCTTGCTCGGGAGCATGGGCTCCAGGGCATACAGGCTTCCGTAGTTGTGGCGCGAGAGCTCAGCAGTTGCAGTTCCCGGACTAGACCACGCTCAATAGTTGTGGAGCACAGGCTTAGTTACTCCGCGGCGTGTGGGAACTTCCAGGATCGAGTGTCAGACCTGTATCTCCTGCGTTGGCAGGCAGATCCTTTACCACTGAGCCACCAGGAAAGCCCTCCCCTAGCACCTTAACTTCGTTTATTTGCGATCTTGGCGGGTCTATTTATTGGATTATGGATCTTCCCTCAAGCATTTAAGGAACTCACAGACTTTTGTAAACTCAAAATGTATATGGTGAACACAAAGAAGTATGTATCTCTCCTGTCCACAGTGCTTGCAGTTTTAAGCCAAAAACCTCTCTTGACTCTGTTTCCATCTCTCTAGTACAGACCTCTTTTCTGGATCTTAGAAAGTATCTAACTTGTCTTTTTATTAACTGCTTCTCACCTTGAACCTTTTTATCAGTCCAACCACCAGAATCATTTTTCAAGGAAATCTTTCCATGGTTTTGTTGTTTACTGGACAAACTAAACATCTTTGGAGGGCACTTTCAAGGCCTTTTGTAATCTGAGCCCAGCCTCCATCATCACGTTCTTGTCTAACACTGCTGCCCACCCAGACATAATATACTCCTGCCACACTGAACAATTCACAGTAGCTGCGTCATGTCTTCCTGGCTTCTTCTTCTTCTTCCTGGCTGCTTCATGTACTCACTCTGCCTAGAAGACCTATCTTCTGTGTCCTAGCTCAGAAAGCTTTTTCTCTTCCTTTCAGCAGAGACCAGACATCATCATATTCATAAAGCCCCCATTATTGTTCTCCAGGCCAAACCCATTGCCCCCTCCGCTGTTTCTCCAGGACTCGGCACACACTTGCATTACAGCTCTTGTATCATATGGAAAGGGGTTAATTATTTGTCTGATTCTTCAAGGAGGCTGTGAGTGAGCATTTTCATTCTACCTCATCCACTTCCAGGTTTTAGTATATAAGGTCTAACAGATTGTGTTCAATAGTGTTTTCTGATTTAATGAATAAATTATTGAATTCACGTAAATAATTGTTTACTGCTTATTTGTTATCTTGTTAGGCAAAATATCTAGATAGATGGCCACCAAACTTGAGGGTCAGTTTGAGATGGTCTGAATTAAATTATAGCCTATTAGGACAGCCATGAAATTAAAAGATGCTTACTCCTTGGAAGGAAAGTTATGACCAACCTAAATAGCATATTCAAAAGCAGAGACATTACTTTGCCAACAAAGGTTCGTCTAGTCAAGGCTATGGTTTTTCCTGTGGTCGTGTATGGATGTGAGAGTTGGACTGTGAAGAAGGCTGAGCACGGAAGAATTGATGCTTTTGAGCTGTGGTGTTGGAGAAGACTCTTGAGAGTCCCTTGGACTACAAGGAGATCCAACCAGTCCATTCTGAAGGAGATCAGCCCTGGGATTTCTTTGGAAGGAATGATGCTAAAGCTGAAACTCCAATACTTTGGCCACCTCATGCGAAGAGTTGATTCATTGGAAAAGACTCTGATGCTGGGAGGGATTGGGGGCAGGAGGAGAAGGGGATGACAGAGGATGAGATGGGTGGATGGCATCACTGACTCGATGGACATGAGTCTGAGTGAACTCCGGGAGATGGTGATGGACAGGGAGGCCTGGCGTGCTGCAATTCATGGGGTCGCAAAGAGTCGGACACGACTGAGTGAATGAACTGAACTGAACTGACTGTACCTTCCCAGCAGTCTGGGATGGGGGACTTAATATACCCATTTTACAGATGAGGACTCTGAACTGCTGAGATGTTCGGCAGTTTTCTAAAAGAAGCAAGTGGCCCGAATGAAACTTAAACCTAGATTTTGTGACTCTTATTTTAATGCTCTTGAGTGGCATCAGTTCAGCTCAGCTGTTCAGTTGTGTCCAACTCTGTGATACCATGGACTGCAGCACACCATGCTTCCCTGTCCATCACCAACTCCCAGAGCGTGCTCAAACTCATATCCATAGCTCCTGGATTTTCATCCAGCCTCCATCATATATACTTACAAATATGATTTGGAGTAAGTTGCTATCCTCTGAGCTTCAGTTTTCTTTTTTTATCAGTAAGATGGGCATGATGGTATCTCTCTCTCCGGATGCTCTTAACTTCATTCAGGAAACACAGAATGTAAGGAAGTAGGTAAAACTAACAAATATGAATAAATGTAATTGATTCCTTTTATGTGGCTGGAATGTAGGGTGGGGAGCTGGAATGCTGGAACTTGACAAACCGGCTTGAGATCTCATGGAATTTTCATTTAATCCCGAGGGCAGTGGAGACCACTGAAGGTTTAAGATTATTTAAGAAAATGAAGAGTTATGTATTTCTATTTTCTTTTATATTTTCTTGATCTTACCACACAGCATGTGGGATCCTAATTCCCCTACCAGGGTTTGAACCTGTGCCCCTTGCATTAGAAGTGTGGAGTCTTAACCATTGGACTGCCAGGGAAGTCCCAAGAGATATGTATTTTCTAGCAATGTCTCTTTGGCATGGGCTCCTACAGGAGTGTCATAACTGGTCTCTTCCCTATACTCTTTCCTTCTCCAGTCCACTTCACAACGATACTTCTGTACCACATCCCAGCATCTCAGTTGCCTACAAACCCTCACCAGCTCTGCATATCTGGTTGGATGAAAGCACACAGCGTGTATGCTGGCATTCAAGGCTCTTCACCTTTCGCCTCTGCCCACCCTTCCGGCTTCGTGTTGCTCCTTCTGCTCCCAGCGGTAGCTCATCTTCATGGAAACCCAACAACTGTCACAGCTGTTTCTTGCTTTTGTACATTCTGCTCCTGGAGGTGCAATGTTATATTCTGGCATCCAGCAAAGGGATACAATCCTAATCACTATCAAAACCCAGCTCAGCTAGCACTGTCCTGCCTTGCTGGAATTAGGTGTCTGCCTCTACCATCAGACTTCGAACTCAAGAGCAGAGTCCTCATTCAGTGGCTTGGTCACCTCAGAGGCTTCCACATGCAGCACAGTGCTCAGCCCAGTCTGGGCACAGCAGATGTGCAATGAGTCAGCATGGGCTCTGCAGTCAGATGGCCTGAGTCCTAATTTGAGCTTTGCTTCTCATTGGCTGTTCAGGTCAACGCAACCTCACTGTGCCTTGTTTTTCTCATTTGGAAAGTGTACAGCCTCCTAGGACTGAATGATTATATGTATATATTGGATTGGCCAAAAAGTTTTGAGGTTTTCCCAAACAATCTTCTAGAAAAACCCAAATGGATATTTTGACCAACCCAGTACATGTGTGCATGTGTGATCAGTCACTCAGTTGGGTCTAACTCTGTAACTCCATGGACTGTAGTCTACCAGGCTCCTCTGTCCAGGGGATTTCCCAGGCAAGAATACTGTAGTGAGTTGTCATTTCCTACTCCAGGGGATCTTCCTGATCTAGGGATGGAAGCGGTCTTTCTTGCATCTCTTCCATTGGCGGGTGGATTCTTTACCACCATGCCACCTGGGAAGCCCTCATAGCATATATAGTGATAATAAAAGGGCTTGACACATAGTCAGTCTTCATCAAACATCATAGTTGGTGTTGTTAGCATCTTGATTTCAGCCTATGAATTGGTAGCCATAAAATCTTCAGTGATTTTCCTCTCCTTTGGATTTACTGTTAGTAATGGAGATACAAGAGGATTTGAGATAGAGCCATCTGTAAAGTCAGAGGTTAAGTTTGCCATAAATTCCTACTTTGACGGGACAAATACCAGTATTTCTCCAGTCTACAAAAAAGGAATCCCATCTAGACAGGTCAGTGGAAGCTGAAGCAGAACCTTGGAATGGAACATGGGCTCTATTTCCCCTGAGTTACTATTGAAGGCACTCAAGCTGGGGCATGCCGATGGCACGTGGGAGTAGAATCCAGACAGAGTGGGCCCAATAGTGAAGAGGTGGAAGTTTGTCTTTGCAAACCCTTTCTCTTACCCTTTGCTTACTTAACAGATCTCAGAGCTCTACCTTCAGATGATGCTCAGCCCTCCTTACTTATCTCAATCAAAGCTGACTGTGTACTCAATCTTTCAAGATCCTGCTTAATTTCTGCAGTGGTGTGATTGTTTGTGGCAAATGGCTTTTCAGATAAATATGTTCTAGTACTAATTCAGAATCTTTCTAGGTGAAAATAACCCTTTAGAAAGACATAGCAGACTATACAATGGGACCATAAAATGTTTAAACACTTAGCCTCTCAGCTGCAGGTAGTTTATGGGGATATCTGTGTCCAGCCCTATGTTGATTGTTTTTTTCTATTTTAAAATTTTTATTTATTTTTAATTGAAGGATAATTGGTTTACAATATCGTGTTGATTTGTGCCATACATCAACATGAATCAGCCATTGGTATATGTATGTCCCCTCTCTCTTGAACCTTCTTCCCACCTCCTGCCCCTGATATTTTTGATGATATAGAGATTGGTTCTTTTGCAGTGATACCACAGCCCATAAATGACCACTCAATTCAGGAATATGTGAGAATATCTTTATCCCTAGGACTAGACCCATTCCATATTTCTGAAGGTCCAGATAATCAACAGATGTTATAGATGGGCTCAAGAGTGTGTGGGGAAAAAGCCCACTCGTGATGAGAGCGGTAGTGGGTAGCAGTGAGGAACAGGCAAAATAAGAAAGGAAACCCAGCAGAACCTCCAAGAAAGATGTTCCTGCTCCATTTGGCTGACTTCCATTGCAGAAAGAGCTCTAGATAGGAAATAAGAGAGAGAATGTATTATATTGTGAAACTAATGGTCCAGTCTTTAATAAAGTGAATGATTGCCTTATAAATAATATATAACATATAAAGGCAGAAATGCTTGTTCTTTATATTTGTTTATTCAGCTGCTAAGATATATATCCTGGGCCACTTTCTCTTTTTCCCATTAAAAAATCTATTTCATTGAAAAAAACACAACATCCTTCTGACACAGGTTCTGATACAATTTTTCAGAAATATGAAATAATGAAAATAGTGCACTTCTCTACCAAGCCCTTGCAAACCAGCTGTTTAATATTTATCTGGAAGGACAAACGAGGGTGCATTGCGAGACTGTGTATATTTGGGGTGGGGTAGAATCAGCAGGTGAGGATTCCAGTTCTCCATCTTTCACAACTGGCTGTTGTTGCCTTGGGTAAGTTACCACCGAACTCCGCTGACCTAGACTCACCCCATTTGAAAACTGTGCTGACTTCAAGGATCATTGATTTCCCTTCTTGATCTCTGGTGAAAACATGTAGTAGTGCCCAAGGGCTGTAATCTCTTCAGAATTCATCTTTTATGACCTCTCGTCCAAAATGAGCAACAAATGCCCACTGTGTTGCCTAGAGCTTTCCTTGGTGCTTTTCTTAAATGATTGCCAAGGAAAGAGATTCTACAAGTTGCCTTCATAACTCAGTCCACTGTTTAGCAAACCCTCTCATCTATCGGAGTTCTTCCTTTTACATTGAATGTTGTAGAATGCTTTAAAGAACACACACACACCACACACACACACACACACACACACACACTCACTCACACACACTCACACACTCCTGACTGCAGAGGACTATTCAGATGCAACAGGTGCAGTGCGTTATAGATCTTACAAAGGACACAAAGAAGCACCCAGTCGGCAGGAACAGCGGTTGCCAAGAATTTAATTCATCAGTACAAATCCAAAATTACAAAGAACTAATCCCACATAATGGATAAAGGACAAAAAAGAAGGATTAATGGGGAAAAGGGAGTTTCTGAAAATTCACATCTCAAGTCTACTAAACTCCTAATTTGGCCTGCTTCATTTTCCTTCTTTTCCCAGCAGACCTTAATTTATTTTGCTTAAGGAAAATGAAGTTGACTGATGAATAGTGGTAGCCTAAGAACATGGATGTGCCCAGTTGCTCTGATGTTGGTTTGAATGTGTCTGGGTGTGGAAGGATGCCTGTGTTGGGAACGTGGGAAGATCGCAGTGGGAAATAATGAATCCCTTCGTCTGAACTGGCGTGGCTCTTGCAGAGTCAGAGCAAAAAGCTATTTCTTCTCAAATGAAAAGAAACCTTCTTTCTCCCAGCTGTGGAAAGAATATTCTCCTGGTGACGATCCAAGATGAGATGTTGGCCACCCAACTATATTCTCCACAAGAGTCACTATCAGCTCTTTCCTGGGAAACAATTCCTGCCCAGGTTGGATATCACCTCTGTCCTGTTGGTTTAGAGTTCTTAGCCCCCATGCTCCCCTGCTTTTATTTCAAGCATGTACCTTAGGGAAGATCTAATTTAAGAGGAATGAAAAGAAAATGACTTCTCCACCAGTGCCCCTGCCTTAGCCTTGGACTTGGGTCTTTCTTTCCTTTCCCAATGTTCATTTTTAACTTGTTTTTATTTATTTGGCTGCACTGGGAATTAGTTGCAGCATGCACATTCTGAGTTGCAGAATGTGAAATCTAGTTCCCTGACTAGGGATCAAACCTGGGCCCCTTGCATTGGGAACACGGAGTCTTAGTCACAGGACCACCAGGGAAGTCCTTGCTCCTAATACTCTTTTGTTGTTCCTTTTGCTGGGTTTTCTTATTCTCCACCTGTTCCTAAATGCTTCTTTCCCAGGATACGAGCCCTGTTCTGTACTCTTGATCTCATTCACATGCATGACTTTAAAAAGATATATTTTTAATTGGAGGAAAATTGTTTGACAATATTGTGCTAATTTCTGCCATACATCAACTTGAGTCAGCCATAGGCATACATATGTCTCCTCGCTCTTGAACCTCCTTCCCACCTCCCACCCTATCCCACCCCTCTAGGATGTCACAGAGCACTGTGTTTGAGATCCCTGTGTCATACAGCAAATTCCCTCCAGCTATCTCTTTTACATACAGTAATGTATATGCTTTACATATGCATGATTTTAAACAATATGCCTCTGTAGTTGACCCCCAAGCCCTCATCTCTCATTTTTATTTTTGTTTTAAATTTCCACCTCTGTATATGAAATTGGGTAATTCAACATTGTTTTCTAGATGTTTCATGGTCACATCAAGTGTGACTTATTCCAAACTGAGCACATTATATTTCTCCTGAATCAAAAATTTCTCTCCTGTCCAGTTACCCAAGGGAAGGGACTTAGGTAACTAAGTGTTCACTCCTACTGGAAGGTCATTTTACGTCTTCTTGTTTTTCTTTCTTGAACCCCTTACTAAATGTTCCCTATCTTTCCTAAATACTGACTGTATGTTTTTACATTAATTCCTTCTCTCTCTTTGCTACCAGACACCTTTCATTTATTTTTGAGCAAAAAACTGAAATTTGCTCCATGTGCATTGTTGCACTTATCTGTTAAAATACCTGTCATGCCCATAAAAAGGTGGGGTTTCTCAAGTTCATGTTTATCTTGTCATACCAAGCATCTAGTACACTAGTTAATACTGGGTCTCAAAATGATATCCAAAGGCAAACTCCAATTCTTGGATACATTTGGTTGTTTTGCTTTGTTTTTTTGTAAAAGGAATTATTGATAAACTTAATAAAGACATTTTATGCAAAATTAGTTTTTCAAATTTCCCTTAAATAATAATTAGAATGGCTAATACTGCTGAATCCCCATTCCTACTCAGCAACAATGGGTGGCGGCTGAGTAGTGAGTCCTAGCTTTAAACAGAGCATGTCTGCTTTCCAGAATCTTTAACTCCAGAATCTCTGAGTGATACAGGATCTCAAAGACTTCCCAGTACCACATTCCTGATAGGTCTTAAAGTTTTTCTATCAGGATTGGGGATTCATCTCAATTCCTGACAATTACTGCGATCACATTCAAACTTTAGTGAGAACCAGTTCCTGTCTTCACAGGCAGCTCACCACTTCACATGCAGTCTGAGAGCTCTGTTAAAAAGATCCTCCTCCTATTCAGCTGAAATTGATTAAAGATCACTACTGGGTACTTACCTAAGTACTGTGTAGTACAGTGCAGACTTTTGGTTGGAGGAGCTAGAGATCACATCACTTTGGAAAGGTGAAGGGATCACAAATGGTTCTTTAAAATCAGAGACACTTATAATGAGCACTGAAAAAATGTTAGGATTTTGCCAGGGGTTGGGGGAGGTGGGGTACAAAGAACACTGTTCTCAAGGAAGTAAATGGTAAGAAGAAACACAGAGGTGTGGTGAGTCTGGGATGCACTGGTAACTCCTTGGTGGTCCAGTTGGGTTGATGCATGGTTAGGAATAAGGGACAGAAGAGGGAATACAGCCTAGAGGACAACGGGTTGGACAGTTCTAAGGAGGGCTTCAACTGCATCAGGCCCTTCTTCCAACTCCTATTTCCATTTCCATTTCCAACATTTCTCCTAACTCACCTCTCCACCGCTCAGTTTCCAGTTTCAGTTGCCTCCCGTGTAAAGTACCAGTGCAGCTTCTATGGTTCATCCTGATCATGTATTGTATGCGCCAAAATCTTACAGAAAAACCCAAGTGAACTTTCTCGCCAACCCAGTATTTTCTTTTTCCCAAATAAAGCATCTAGCCCATAAAGACCAATTGTTGTTGTTCAGTCGCTAAATAGTGTCCAACTCTTTGCAACCCCATGGGCTGTAGCATGCCAACATTCTCTGTCCTCCACTATCTCTCAGAGTTTGCTCAAATTCATATCCATTGAGTCAGTGGTGCTGTCTAACCAGTTCATTGTCTGCTACCCCCTTCTTTTGCCTTCAATCTTTTTCAGCATCAGGTTCTTCTCCAGTAAGTCAGCTCTTCACTTCAGGTGGCCAAAGTATTGGAGCTTTAGCATCAATGCCTCCAGTGAATATTTAGGATTGATTTCCTTTAGAATTGACTGGTTTCATTTCGTTGTAGTCCAAGTGACTCTCAAGAGTCTCCTCTGGCACCACAATTTGAAGGACTAGTTCAATCTTCCTAAGATAAAATTCGGATTAGGTATTAGGTAATTCTATTGTCAAAGGCACCTGCTTTTTTGTTTTGTCTAATTTTAAACCCCTTTCCCTGAGTTTCAGTGATGGAAACCTGTGGTATCTGCAAAAACTTATTTTCTGCTAGTCCCGACACCTGCCTGACTGTCACTAAGTCAGAACCCTGGTTATTGGACACATGAGCACTCACAGTGAGGCTCAGGCATTCCAGTCAGAAGACCTGGGTGTTTTCATCTCTTATTAGCTGAATGGCCTTGTGTAAGTTCCTTAACTGAGCTTCAGTTTTCAAATTTTTTTTTAAAAATGAGTTTAATGCAGCCAATCTGAGATTTTTGAGACAGTTGAGGTCAGTTGGTTTCTATTCTGATCTCCCCAACACCTGAGCATTCCTCCTCTCAGCCTCTGCCCTGTCTGGAACTTCCACCTATCTCTGATCAGACTGTATCCTAGTTATTTGATAATAACAACTAACCTTTCTGAGCATTAATTTTCATGTGTCTGGAATGGTGATAAACACTTTATGTATATCTTTTCCCTATAAAAAGTGAAAGTGTTAGTCGCTCAGTTATGTCCAACTCTTTGTGACCCCATGGACTGTTGCCTGCCAGGCTCCTCTGGTCATGGAATTCTCCAGGCAAGAATACTGGAGTGGGTAGTCATACCCTTCTCCAGGAGATCTTCCCAAACCAGGGATCGAACCCTGTTCTTCCACATTGCCAGTGGATTCTTTACCATCTGAGTCACCAAGGAAGCCCCCTTTCCCAAATAATCCTATCTAGCCCTATGAGGTTGGGATGATTAGCATCCAATTTAAAACTCTTTGAAGGTAAAGAACACATCAAATTCTCTTTTGTATCCCTTTTGAAAAGCAAATGATGGATGCTTGTGGTAGGCAGAATCCTACTACGGACCCCAAGAACCCTGCCTCTTGGTGTCCATGCCTATATAATCTCCTCCCCTTGAGTGTTGGGTGGGAACTGCTAATATGATGGATGTCACTTCTATGATTAGGTTACATTATAGGGTGAAAGTGAAGGGATTTTAATGGTCTCATGACTCCCTAGCCTGCAGGGTAGATTTGTGAACCATTTGTCTACAGTTGATAGTGGAAATGATGGTGGAGCTGAGCTTGACAAGAGAAAGAGTATAAAGGGAGAAGAGGAACAGAGACAGAGCACTGACCATCACATTTACCCTGGTACAAAAGAGGAAGGATTCCTGAATAAAAAGAAATAGAGAAACAGCCTGGAATAATGCATTAACCAAAAATTAATAAAGTAGCATTTTAAAGTGGCAAATTACCTATCACCCAGTTGGCCCTAAATTCATATTAATTTTCTGTCCTCCTTCTCTACTGTCATTCCTGGTAATGAGAGTATTTTTGAAGAATGTCATATTTTGCAAAGTATTTTCATGTGATCTTATCACAAGTTATGGAGACAGGTATTATTATTATTACCATTTCATAAATGTGTATGCCAAGGTGTGGCAATATGAAATGGTAATAATAATACCCATCTCCTACATTGTCTTAAAAAAAAACAACTCTTTCCTAAAACAATCAAGTAGGATTGTAGATGTCTGGATAAAACACTGCACACAGCAGTGGAAATGAGATCAGGTGATTAAATGTCCCAAGGCTGGTAAAAGAGAATTTAGAGGAGAATATGCTCTGTCTCCCCCAATTCTTCAACTTGCACATCAGTGAACTTCTCCCCAGAAGGCTGGAGATGCCATTCTTGCCCCTTGGGGCTTCTGTGTCCTATAGAAGATAGGACAGAGCTAACATTTACTCATCTATTATTGTAGAAAATTGAGTAAAAGCTTTTCCATTTCCAAATCAAGCATGGGTTATCAGCAAATTGCCTTCTCTGCTGTTGACGATTCTGTGTTTAACCCGAGAAGCTTCTGCTTTTCGTGTTAGGGACATGTAATAATGGTAATAGGAATGCTCAAGATGACGGTGATGGTGATTGAATGCTAAGTGCCAGGCTTTGTGCTATGTGGTTTACAGATTCGATTTCATTAAACCAGCACAGTAGTCCTGAGAGATTTAAAATTTTTCAATCTCCATTTTGCAAAGGAGGAAACTGAGGCTTGGGAAGTTTCAATGATAGTCTACAGGACACATGACTCGAGAGAGTGGAACAGAGTTTTGGGTGAAGACCTGACCCCAAGCCCTCTGACTCTTACCCACTGAGTTATACGACTCCTGAGCTGTATGCAAAATGCTGGTCCACACAGGTAGTTTGGGGTATAAGAGTAAACATATTCCTAACCTAGCTGTTTCGCTTTGCATCTTTTTTTCTTTCCTTCTGTGAGTTGTCAGTAACAGTAGGTAAAAAAACACTATTAGGGCTTTCAGAGAAAGTGTGATGCAGAGTCTGACATCTTGTTGCTGTGCCATACTAGCTGTGGGAACATGATCAGTTTTATTTGAGTGATGGTTATTGAGCACACACTGTGTGGCAGAGATGGTCCTAGGTCCCTGCTTCCATGAAGCTTAGAGGGGAAGAGAGGTGTTGAGTAATCAGGCATGTTGGTTTTGTTTTAGTCACTAAGTCGTGTCTGACTCTTTGAGGCCCCATGGATTGTAGCCCACCAAGCTCCTCTGTCCATGGGATTTTCCAGGCAAGAATACTGGAGTGGGTTGCCATTTTCTTCTCCAGTCAGACATGAGCAGGTCTTAAAGATTGGTACTCTGGAAACATCCAGCAAAGAGATTGCCTTTCATCACTTAATGGTTTGAACAACTTCAGTTTACTTATCTAAAAATGGAGATGGTAGTAATACCGTTCTCCTTGTTTCTTAAAAAAGTATTTTTTTCTTAAAAAGTATTGTGTATGACCGTATCATGTAAAATGTAAATGTTAATTATCCTATTATCTGGAATTGTTATCATGAGCTTGATAATGTCCCATGTCAGTTATTAATGTCCACATTTCATATTACTTGTCCATAGGTGACATACCCCCAACTTGCAATTTTACCAAGTAGATTCTTCAGTTCAGTTCAGTCGCTCAGTCGTGTCCGACTCTTTGCGACCCCATGAATCGCAGCACGCCAGGCCTCCCTGTACATTACCACCTCCCGGAGTTCACTCAGACTCACGTCCATCGAGTCAGTGATGCCATCCACCCATCTCATCCTCTGTCATCCCCTTCTCCTCCTGCCCCCAATCCCTCCCAGCATCAGAGTCTTTTCCAATGAGTCAACTCTTCTCATGAGGTGGCCAAAGTATTGGAGTTTCAGCTTTAGCATCATTCCTTCCAAAGAAATCCCAGGGCTGATCTCCTTCAGAATGGACTGGTTGGATCTCTTTGCAGTCCAAGGGACTCTCAAGAGTCTTCTCCAACACCACAGTTCAAAAGCATCAATTCTTCGGTGCTCAGCCTTCTTCACAGTCCAACTCTCACATCCATATATGACCACAGGAAAAACCACAGCCTTGACTAGACGGACCTTTGTTGGCAAAGTAATGTCTCTGCTTTTGAATATGCTATCTAGGTTGGACATAACTTTCCTTCCAAGTAGATTCTTAGAAGGTATGTATTCAATGCTACCCATTAGCAAGAATGTGGACAGTCCTTAGGCAGCCTAAGGACTCTGAAACTTCCTTGTGCTTGAAATGCAACTTATTTGTGCTTGAAATACATGAACAGCAGAAATAATTAGCATTTGTTACCTTGAATTCATGTAAGTGCTGAATAATTGGAAGGGTGGGAAAGATAGGGATTCATACCAAGACATAGAGTCAACTAGAAGATTACCAAAAAAAATCTAGCTATGACCTAGTATTGATACATTTGGTGGGAGATTTTACTTTTTTCTCCCCTCTTCTATTTTCTTCTGTCCTTTTAAGTGTTTGCCTCAAGGAAAGGAAGTAGTTTCATTTACTCAAACTCATATGCATAAACCATAAACTCTGTAGTCATGATCTTGAAGTGAAATCTCAAAGCTGAATTTCAAAGAGGATCAGTTGGAAACTGATGCTTGATGTAGAGATGGAAAGGCTTTTACTCAATTATCTATAATAACAGCAGGGGAAATGCTGAAAATTACTGACACAGTAAATGGATTTTTTGCATAAATGCTCTCTCTATTTTCAAGTTTACCTTAGTGTGAAAGACCTTTATTATGAAGGGGTCCTTCTAGCTTATCTGTTATATTTCAAAGAATAGAAGATCATTTTTTTTGGGGGGGTCAGGCATAATGAATAGATCACCCTGGTAGATTGTTTAGTCTTAAACATCTGAAAGCTCCCAAGATTTGGATTTTCACAGATAGGTAGACAATATTTGGTGGTCACAGGATAATGTGATCTTAAATGTAGTGGTTATCTCTATTTTTTATTGAGATATAATTTATATACCAGAAAGTTCAGTTGCTGAAAACATATAATTCAAAGGTCTTTACAGCGTTGTGGAGCCATTGTCATAGTCTAAGTTTAGGACATTTTCATCACCTCAAAATAACATTAGTAGTCAATCCATTTCCTCCAATTCTGCCAGCCCCTTTAAGCCACTGAACTTCTGTCTCTATAGACTTGCCCATAGTGGCCAAAACATATGGATTGTATCATACAATATATATGGTCTTTTGTGATGGGTTTCTTTTACTTAGCCTACTGTTTGTGAGGTTCATCTATGTTGAAACATGTATCAATACTTGACTCTTTTCCATTGCTGAATAATGTTTGATTGTATAGATGTGGCACATTTTGTTTCTCCAAGTCCTACTTTTTAAAAAATTGAAGTATAGTTGATTTACAGTGTTCTTAGTTTCAGGTGTAGAGCAAAGTGATTGAGTTATATATGTTCATTCAGAATATATATTCAAACATATTTCACAATTTCAGACTTTTTCAGTATAGGTTATTGCAAGACATTGAATATACTTCCTTGTGCTGTACAGTAGGCCCTTTTTGGTTATTTCTTTTGTATATAGTAAGTTTGTATATGCTAATTGCAAACTCCTAATTTATCCCTTCCCCCACCTCATTTCCCCTTCATAACCATACATTTATTTTCTGTGCCTGTCAGTCTATTTCTGTTTTGTAAAGAAGTTCATCTGTATCATGTTTTTTAAGGTTCCACTTAGAAGTGATACCATGATATTAGTCTTTTTGTGTCAAGTCCTACAGTTTTCCCTCCCCCTCACTTTTTTGCAACCCTTGTCTCTATTCCCAGTTCCCTGGAAATCCGTTTTCCCTTGATTTCTGCAATAGCACTTATTTTTTTTAATTGGAGAGTAAGTGCTTTACAATACTCTGTTGGATTCTGCCATGCATCAACATGAATCAGCCACAGGTATACATATGTCCCCTCCCTCCTGCAATACCACTTTTGATTTTCCTTTTATTCTTCTGGCCATCTCACCTCAAACTCCTTCATGGGATTCTCTCTTATACTTTTCAGCTCTTGATTCTCCTCAGACTTTCCCCCTTCAAACTCAGCAACAGTGAGCCCTGGCCTAGACAGCACCCTTTAGAAGGCCCTACATATCACACCCTCCCAATACATTTAGTAAGGGATACAAGGCCACCTCTGTGGTTCGGTATCCACTGCTCAGCAGGGGCATAATGTGCCTCATATGAAAGTGAAAGTGGTAGTTGCTCAGTTGTGTCCAACACTTTGCAACTCCATGGACTGTAGCCCGTCAGGCTCCTCTGTCCATGGGATTCTCCAGGCAAGAATACTGGAGTGGGTAGCCATTCCTTTCTCCAGGGGATCTTCCCAACCCAGGGATCGAACCTGGGTCTCCCACATTGCAGGCAGATTATTTACCATCTGGGCCACCAGGGAAGCCCCAGTGTGCCTCATAACCCTAACCAATTACTTTCATCTCTAACATTGTTCAAGTCCCAAGGATCTCCTTCTCTACATCTTTCACCCAGGACTTCTAAGCAAAAGACCTCTAAGTTCAAGTCCCATAAGGGTGTAGGTCATGCTGCTGAGGAAGCCAGAGATGGACACTGCTTTGGAGTACAGGGAGGATTTGAGTGGCAAAAGTGTTTAGATAAGAGAAAACTCAAATTAATGAATGTACCAAGTCTTTCCTCTCAGATCACATGAATGCAATACATTCTTAAAGAATGAAGTATCATTTCTCCTGAGTACCAAGGGTCCATTTTCTTGCTTCTCTTCACTTTCTGATTCAGAGTTCTAGAAATATTCTTGAATTAATATGAAATTTACAGTAGTGTCACATAGAAGCAGAGAAACATTTTGTATTGTTAGCTCATATTTCTCTTAAACTTGTATGCATGCAAGTGTGGATGTAATGAGTGTGAAATATGACACTGAATTTTTATATTGCTCTATAGATCTAGACACTACTCTAAGAGATAATAAAGTTAAGGTATTCTGTAATATTTTTATATATTTTATATATTATACTGTTTGAACATAATATGTAAAATTAATGATTCATTTCTGAACTGAAACATTACCTTAAAAATATTTTGGACATTCCCAATTGCTACTTTTCTATTTTGGCACTACTGGGAAAAGAACCTGAATTATTTGAGACTCTTGGTCATAACAAGGTAATTAATGATTTTGTTGAAATGAAGACAAGAAAATAAATGTCAAGGGATAAACTGATAATTCATGAAGTGTGTATGACTTTTTTTTTATTCCCTAATTTGCACATTTTTGGCCTACCAATAGAACATGCAGACCTTTTAAATAATAGCTAAACTCAGTCATCTTATTAGTATTTTGCCAAATTTAGCCATCTAAAATCATTCTTTTACATATTTAAAATTGTATTGCTACAAAGATATAATTTTAAAAGTAAGAGGATTAAACATTTTCACAGCCTGTTAATTTGAGGTTTCACTTTCAAATATTTAAGCATATGCATGGGGACTTCCATTGGTACACTTGCCCAAGGCCTCACAAATATAGACTGTCTTCGCAAATACAGATTGTCCTCGGGGATCCTTTCTCTGATATCCATTTCCACTTTCTGGTGACACCTATTTGCTATGGAACTCAGTTTCCTTTTTCCCATGGTATTTTTCTCTTGGTCCTCAGACTTGCATATCTTAATGTCTACCTTGGATCCTCCTCCTTGGACACAATATATCCCTAATAAAAATGCACTCTAATTCCACTCCTACTCAAATTGACTCCCCCTGAAACCTGGGAATCACCTCTGCCTCTTCATCCTTCTTCCCCTCTTCCTCTAATGGCATTGGGCTGTTACCTTCTGTGATCCCATGTCTGTTTCCATTCCCATTGCCTTGACCTTTGTTAAGTCATTCCTCACTTTATGTTTGTTTTCCTGCTAGTCTTCCTGATTCCAAGTCTCGCCCTTTTAGCAAAAGTCAGGTGAGTTTACTATTCTGCTTAAAAATTTCCAGTGTCGTATAAGGGCCTTTAGGAAAAGGTCCAAACTCCTTAATATGGTATAAAGGGCACTTTGTGACCTAGGCTTTTCTCCTGTCTCTCCAGTCACATCCTTTTCTCCTCCAGTTTTTAAATTTTTTTAGTTTAATGTTTATTTCAGATTGGAGTATAGTTGATTTACAATGTTGCATCAATTTCAGGTATATAGTAAAGTGATTCAGTTATGCACATACGCACTCCTATCCTTTTTCAGATTCTTTGCCCATATAATTTGTTACAGTGTAATGAGTAGAGTTCCCTCTACTATATAGTGGTCCTTGTTGATTACCTGTGTTATATGTAGTAGTGTGAAAGGTTAATCTCAACATCCTAGTTTATCCCTCTGCCTCAACCTTTCCCCTTTAGAAGCAATAAGTTTTGAAGTCTGTGAGCCTGTTTCTGTTTTATAAGTAAGTTTATTTGTATCATTTGTTAAGATTCTACATATAAGTGATATCATATGATATTCCATCTCTAACTTACTTCACCTAGTATGATAATCTCTAGGTCCATCCATGTTGCTGCCAAGACATTATTTCACTGCTTTTTTAAGGCTGAGTAACGTGTCATTGTACATATATGTACTACATCGTCTTCATTCATTCTTCTGTTGGTGGACATTTAGGTTGCTCCCATGTCTTGACTGTTGTAAAGTGTTTGGCCACATCTTGAAACAGTTTTCTCCTTGCTCACTCTGCTCCAGTGACATTGGCTTTGATTTTCTGAAGCACCCCTTCGGCCTCAGTGCATTGGTACCTGCCATTCCCTTTGCCTAGAATATTCTCTATTGCCATATTCGTCCCCTTTGCCCAGTATTCACGTGAATATATGATAAATGTCTATCTCTACCATAGACATTCCTTTTGGAAAAATTTCACATATTCTTTTCATCACAATATTATCCCTATTGGCTGGCTGGTACAAAGTAAACACTCATTTGTTGAATGAATAAAAGACTCATTAATGTATCCCCAGGGCCTACCATAGACTAGGTTAACTGCTCATGAAATGTTGAATAAATGAAATAGATAAATGGATGTATTCTATAGGAAAGTGAAAGGAAAGTGAAGTCGCTCAGTCGTGTCCGACTCTTTGCGACCCCATGAACTGTAGCCTACCAGGCTCCTCTGTCCATGAGATTTTCCAGGCAATAGTACTGGAGTGGATTGCCATTTCCTTCCCCAGCGGATCTTCCCGACCCAGGGATCGAACCCAGGCCTACCACATTGTAGACAGATGCTTACCTAGGTAATTGTCTGAAAAATAGCTTTTCAGAAGTTGAAGTCACCTGGAGGCCAGGTAACTTGTCCCTTTAATTCATTAAGAGCTTAACAAAGTGTTGGCTGTGTCCAGGAACTTAATAAACGGAATAGGTGGACATGGAAATAATCCTGTATTTATTCTGCCTCTACCTGCGTATGGTCTAGATTCCCTTTTCTCTAAGAGACGTCAGAGGGCTGGTTTAGCAAGAGAGTGTTCTGTAAGTCTAAGGGAGATGGGAAGGAGTGGTGTGCAATTTGGGCATACAGTTAAGGGGCATATAGACTCGATACAGGGCTTCCTAGGTGGTGCTAGTGGTAAAGAACCCACCTGCCAATGCAGGAGACGTAAGAAACATGGGTTTGATCCCTGGGTCAGGAAGATCCCCTGGAGGAGGGCATGGCAGCCCACTCCAGCTTTCATGCCTGGAGAACCCCATGGACAGAGGAGCCTGGTGGGCTGCAGAACATGGGGGCACAAGGAGTTGGACGTGGCTGAAGTGAGGGCACACATAGACTTGATAGTTCGGTGTAGCCCATTTAATCAATGGGTCACCCAGCTGAGTCTGCAGGCCAACAGCACTGCCCATAGCAGGGCTATGGAACCAGGGACATGAGGGGGAATTGGCCCAAGCAGGTATAGGGCTCACCTGTTAGTTATGATGAAGCATGTATAAGAGCTATGCTTTAAAAACAATCTTTGAAAGTTTCAACTAATTCAATAAACCAAAGGTATTCAGGTGTTTTGGCCTCAAGTAACAAAGAATACTCATTCTGAGTGGCTTACCCGATGAAGAAATTTATTATGTCATATTATAAGAAAGTTAGTTGTATGGCAGAAACCAACACAACATTGTAAGGCACTTTTCTCCAATTAAAAAATAAATTAAAAAAAAAAAGGTTAGAGATAAGGCTGCGCCAGTGTTGGTTAGCAGCAAGGTGTCAGGAATTTGGAGTCTTGTTTCTTTCAGCTCTGCTCTCTTTGTCCTTGGCCTCAGCTTAGCTTCTCTCTTGGTTGCAAGACAGCTCCTGCAGTTGTAGATATCATAGCTTGGCATGGCAAGGTCCAGACGGAAAGAGATATTAGGTTTTCCTATGTATCTTTTTTTTTTTTTTAAGGAAAGCATTTCCCAAAAATCCTCCTTCAGATTTTCTCTCACACTTCATTGGCTTGAATTACATCTATGCCATCACCTAAACCCATTGCCGTCAAGGGGGAATAGGTTCATGACCCATCCCTGGGGCTGGAACTAAGGGCCTGCATAGGCAACCAATGGTATCTGCTTTCCTCAGGCAGACTCTGTCCTGAACTCCTGACTCCAAAGTTTTGCCAAAGAAAATACATCCTCTTACCTCCAAGCTCCTACTCCATTGGAGAAGAAGGGCTGAATTTCAAAAGAATGAATGAATTTTTGTGTACAGTTTCCATTCCACATTGGAAGCATATCAATGGGCCCATCTCTGTGGATTGGGTATAAGTTACAGAGTCTGGAGAGCAGTCCTAGGTTGCTAGAGATTAATTGCACCGTGCATAAGAGTGATTAAGTTTAATCACTGCATTTTCTCCCCCTTCTTACAGAGAGGAGCGTAGGTGGGATTTGCCAATTGCATCAATCTGTTCCAGCATCTAGGCCAGTAGTATTTGCAGTTATGTGGCCCTAGAGTCACATTTTCTGTCACCATTAGCCAAAGGAGCCACATGAGCCTAATAGAATATTCTAATACAGAAATGAAAGGTCTTACAGGTTATAGCAGGACCCGCACTCAGTCTATTAGCTTTTGCCTGAGACTGGATTTCCTCAGACAAACTCCCAAGCTTGGCTTTGTATCCAGAGGGAAAGAAACTGGTCAAACCAGTTTAATTTTAATCCTTTGTTTTTCCTCCACCATCTTTTCACTTTGAAAACATTTTTAGATTACCATGCAAAGTTATCAAAAAAAAAAAAAAAAAGAAAGAAAGAAATTCAATCAAGCTGAATGTTCCAAAGATACTTAATTCAATTCCAAGTCTACTTTTGGAACACCTACTATGAGCAAAACACAGCACCAGATACGGTGGGGAGGACGCAAGCTAGCAAACATGTCGTCAGAGGCGCATGTTTTGAGCTTTTGCAAATGATGTACCTTTGGCCAAGTACTTGGATAAATTTGGGGGTGTAAGATGAATGAGAGATATCTCTATTTTCAAGGTATACAAGTGTTTGGAGAGAGACAATATTAAAAACCTACTGATGTAAAATGAATATTTGTGTCCCCTTCAAATTCACATACTAAAACCTAACCCCCAATGTGTAACTACCCATCAAACACATTCAGATTTTTGGTATTTGGAGGTGAGGCCTTTGGAAGATGGTTAGGTCATGAGGGTGAAGCTTTTATGGCCAAGGTTAAGATCAGATCAGTCGCTCAGTCGTGTCCGACTCTTTGCGACCCCATGAATCGCAGCACGCCAGGCCTCCCTGTCCATCACCAACTCCCGGAGTTCATTCAGACTCATGTCCATCGAGTCCGTGATGCCATCCAGCCATCTCATCCTCTGTCGCCCCCTTCTCCTCCTGCCCCCAATCCCTCCCAGCATCAGAGTCTTTTCCAATGAGTCAACTCTTCGCATGAGGTGGCCAAAGTACTGGAGTTTCAGCTTTAGCATCATTCCTTCCAAAGAAATCCCAGGGCTGATCTCCTTCAGAATGGACTGGTTGGATCTCCTTGCAGTCCAAGGGACTCTCAAGAGTCTTCTCTAACACCACAGTTCAAAAGCATCAATTCTTCGGCGCTCAGCCTTCTTCACAGGCCAACTCTCACATCCATACATGACCACAGGAAAAACCATAGCCTTGACTAGACAAACCTTTGTTGGCAAGGTTAGTGACCTTATAAAAGAGATCTGCAGAGAGTTTACTTACTCCTACCAGGTGGACATACAACAAGACGATAACTAAGATATCTATGAACCTGTAGGAAAGCTCCCACCAGACCCTGAAGTTTCCAGAGCCATGATATTGGATTTCCCAGACTCCAGAACTGTGAAAAATAACTTTCTGTTGTTTATAAGCTCTCTGCTGCTGCTACTGCTGCTAAGTCGCTTCAGTCACGTCCAACTCTGTGTGACCCCATAGACGGCAGCCCACCAGGCTCCCCCATCCCTGGGATTCTCCAGGCAAGAACACTGGAGTGAGTTGCCATTTCCTTCTCCAATGCATGGAAGTGAAAAGTGAAAGTGAAGTTGCTCAGTCGTGTCTGACCCTCAGCGACCCCATGGACTTCAGCCTACCAGGCTCCTCCATCTATGGGATTTTCCAGGCAGGAGTACTGGAGTGGGGTGCCATCACCTTCGCTGGGATAAGCTCTCTAGTCCATAGTAATGTGTTATAGCAGCCTGAATAGAGGAAGATAATCCACTGACATCCACTGTGATTTGTCAAGTTATTACTGGTTTCTGTGGCATCAAAGAAATGGTCAGGGATTTCCCTGGTGGTCCAGTGGTTAAGAATCCACCTTCTAATGCAGGGGATGCAGATTCGATCCCTAGTCAGGGAACCAAGATCCCACGTGTCACAGGGCACCTAAGCCTGCACACCACAACTAGAGACCCTGTGCACAGCAACCCCTGAGCCCATACGCTCTAGAGCCCCCTGTCCACAATTATGTAAAATTTAAAAATAAAATAAAATTAAAAAATATATATATATATATAAAAAAAGAAGAGTAGCTTGCCCACTGCAACTAGAGAAAGTCTGATTTGCAGCAAAGAGCCTCGGTGCTGCAAGAAAGACCCAGCACAGCCAAAACAAAACCAAAATGAAACAAAACCCCCCACCAAACAAATACAAAAAGAGGTGGTCAAACCAAGGATGGAAAGAAAGTGAGGAAACTCATCTCCCAGGAAGTGATACTGAAGTGGGTACTGAAAGGCAAATAGTCCCAGTTTTCAAAAGCAGAAATAAGAGATTTACACCAAAAGCTAACAGTAAGAACATTGTGTGCAAACTTGTCTAAGAGGACATCATCAGATCTTCAAGGAGGAAGGACCTTTTGTTCTGGACTGTGGGGGCTGAGTTGGGTGGTAACAACTAGAAATGGGCCTAGAGCATTCCAGGCAGAGTGTGCACTGTCAGTGGGGCAGAAAGAAGACAGTCTAAGAAAAAAATTTCAGTCTTTTCTTCTTACCCTGTCTTCTAATGAAAAGAATCCATGCATGTTGGATTAGCTCTGGGGCTTTCACTGGAAATTTCAAAGACTCCAGGGAGGCTGACATGCTATGGATATGAAGTCAAGCCAGAAGACAAAGGAACCTGAGGTGGCTTGAAGGCATCCTTAGAGTAGGAGTTGAGTGCTGGGGAGGAGAGAGAATCTGAGTCAGCCTTGGAGCGTAAGGGTGAAAATGAGAGAAAGGCAAAGGGAAAGATAGGCTTTAGGACGTTTTTCTGTGTGTTCTGAGCATGTTCTTCCTTTTGGTGTGTTTATGAAAGACTGCCATAGAGATTTAAATAATTTTACATTTAAGTGTCTGGGTTTAGGCTGCTTCGACACAGCGCTGTATCAGGATGATGTGATGCGGCATCTGGGCTTTATGCAGAGTGAATAAGCTAAGGTATAAAGGGTGAAAGAGCACAAACAGACTTGGGAAGGGAAGGTCACACTGGATGATGAAAGACATCATCCTGTGTGATGAAAGGCTGTGTGAAGTAGAACCCTGGGACAGAACTGGTTATTGCAGACAGTGACGAGCTTACACCTGAAGGCTAGGAAGTTAGTGCTGCTCCTAGGCAAGGCAGAGCTTCTGAGCTTCCTAATAGGGTGGCTCAATATCAGAGACAGGTCTTAGAACCATTACACTGATGGTAGAACTAGTGGGAAAGGGACAGTGGAGTAAGAGAGACCAATTAAAGAGTGATTAGGAAACCTGATGCCAAAATGTGAAATAATAGATACAGAAGATTTTTCCTGGAATTGATTTGTTTCTTTGACTCAGCCAAAGGTTTGGGTTCATCCACACATGGCCTTCACCAGGGCCACAAGACAAAAACGCTGCCCACCAAACTCATTACTATCTTTTCTTTCTATCATTTAGGAGTGACGGAAGGCTTACAAATGCTCAGGGTGGCTCTGGAGCACATACAATAGAGCAAGGTTTTTATTGATCCCCCACCAGGTGGCTGGCACAAGGGCCTTGAGCACCAGGCTTACCATATAATTAGAGTTACCAGATCAACACACAAACCAGCCCCCCCGATACAGAGGGAGACTGGGGGCTGTAATCTAATGAGAGGCAGATGTCAACAGGGAGCAGATGTTTGCAGCTCTTCAGTTATATCAAATTAATCTTCTCCTGACTTCAAGGTGCTTCTTGGAGTCCAGGAAATTTCCCTGTAATAAATTGCTCCTGGGATTGATTTTTAAAGTGAGAATGTATATGCCACTGTCTTGCATGCTTTCGAAGAGTTCTACCCAGAAGCAGAGCAGGCCTTTTTTTTTTTTTTATGGACAAGTTTTGGTGGAGGTCAAAAGACCAAATCCAAACTCCCAGATCTATTTCCAAAAGACAAAGAGGCTGACTTTTTATTAATAAAATTAGCTGCTGCCCAACCAGTCTGCCCAGCCTCGCATTTATTTAGCAAATAATTTTTATAGACATACTGTGTACTCAAACCACAGTAGTGTGTGAAAACACAGATGCTGACCTCATGGAGCCTGCAACACTGTAGTAAATAATCCTGCAAATACATCTAAAATTACCAAAGTGGTGAGTGCTATGAAAGAGTTATGTGATTCTCAAAAAGTGTTAATGCAGGGGTTGCGTCTTAACTCTGCAAGATCAGAGCAATCTTTTGTGAGCAAGGAGCAAGAGCACAGCTTTCCGGTCTCCCTTTCCTTTCCCTTTCTTTTCTCCTCCTTCTTCTTTCCATCCACTCCCATCTCCTTTCCCCCTCCCAGCTTTCCTCCTTCCTTGATGCTCTTTTTTTCCCTCCCTTCTCTTGCCCTCCTTCCCTCCCTCCCTGTTACCTTCCTTCCATCCTTCGCTTTTCTTTCTTTTCTTCTCTTTGTCACCTTTCTTCTCTACTTGTCCTCTATTCTTTTCCCAAATAGTTCTTGAATGCCTGTTAGGGACCCAAGCCCTGCCCTGGGTCTGAGAGGCGGTTGAGGGGTTGAAAAGGGAACTGTGTTCAAAGTGCTCAGAGACAACGCAAAACTGGTTAAAATTCAGGATGAGAGGGGCAGGTGTTACACCGGCAGTGGGGACAGGGGCTTTGGCGAGTCTGCAATAGGGGCACCAGACTCAGGCTGAGGGCTGGACAAAGGGTGAGAAAGTGGTGGATGTTTGAGTCTTGGAGCATGCTGGGGGTTAAATGAGAAGCACGATGGAGGAACTTGCAGGCAGAAGAAAGTTCCTGTTAAATAAACAAGAGAGGAAACATGAGAGGAGAGTTGTATCCTGGGGAAGACAAAAATACAGTACAACTGGGGTAAAATCCAGGAGAGGATACAATTGGAGAGATGGGTAGGCGGCAGGTCGAGGACAACGGCACAGTATTTTTTTCTCCCCAAACTTATTTATTTTTAATTGAAGGAAAATTGCTTTACGATATTGTGTTGGCCTGTATAAACATGAGTCAGCCATGGACGTACACGTGTCCCTTTCCTCTTTAATCTCCGCCCCCCACCTTCCCACCCCTCTAGGTTGTTACAGAGCCCGGTGTGAGTTCCCTGAGTGCTACAGCAAATTCCCATTGGCTATCTATTTTTACACATGGTAGTGTGTATGCTTCCGTGTTTCTGTCTCCATTCATCCTACCCTCTCCTTCCCCCCCTTTGCCTGTGTCCGTAAGTTTGCTCTCTATGTCTGCATTCTCTATTGTTGCTCTGCAAATAGGTTCATAAGTACCATCTTTCTAGATTTCATATATGCATTCATATAAAATATTTGTTTTTCTCTTTCTGACTTACTGCACTCTCTATAATAGGGTCTAGGTTCATCCACCTCATTGGAACTGACTCAAATGCACTCCTTTTTATGGCTAAGTAATATTCTATTGTATATATGTACCTCAGGTTCTTTATCCATTCATCTGATGATGGGCATCTAGGTTGCTTCCATGTCCTAGCTATTGTAAATAGTGCTGCCATGAACATTAGGGTACATGTGACACAGTATTTTGTCCTGTGTGCAGTGGGGAGCTGTTGAAGGTTGTAAGAAGAGAATCACATAATCCCATCTACCAAGATCTTTTCAGGCAGTAGTGTGGTCCTGCCCACTGCCAGCAAACAGGATATTACACATCCTTATATGTGGCTTTTCCAAAGCATTTTTTCAGGCTATGAGGCCTTGGAAGTGTCTGGTAAGTCCTTGGGTGGCCTCAAATTCAGGAACAAAATGAAATCTCAAACTACTTGACTTTGACTGTGTTTCAGTACCTCCTTCTGCACCCTCAAGCTCTCCATTCTTTAGGGCCCATTAATGGAGATGAGGCTTGGACTGCAAGGAGATCCAACCAGTTCATTCTAAAAAAGATCAGCCCTGGGTGTTCTTTGGAGGGAATGATGCTAAAGCTGAAGCTCCAGTACTTTGGCCACCTCATGCGAAGAGCTGATTCATTGGAAAAGACCCTGATGCTGGGAGGGATTGGGGGCAGGAGGAGAAGGGGACAACAGAGGATGAGATGGCTGGATGGCATCACCGACTCAATGGACGTGAGTTTGAGTGAACTCCGGGAGTTAGTGATGGACAGGGAGGCCTGGTGTGCTGCAATTCATGGGATCGCAAAGAGTCGGACACGACTGAGCGACTGAACTGAACTGAACTGAACTGAAATATCTTCTTAAATGCTGGGACTTTTTCACTACTGTAATGATAATAAGGTAAACCATTTCCTTTTGTTTTGAATGGGTGTTGCCTTTTAAGGTATAAACATAAAAGAAATTAGATAAAATAAGCCTATAAATGATGAAAGATCAGAAAACATCCATTATTCAATATTGGGACTATTGATATTTGGGCTAAATAATTCTCTCTTGTGTTTTGCATTGTGGCATGTTGAGCAGCCTCCCTCTGCCCATTGGATGCAGCCTTGACAAGCAAAAATGTGTCCAGACAACAAAATCAAGAGCCCAGAAATAAACCTGTGCATATATGGACAGTTTTGTTACCACAAAGAAGCAAAGAACATACAGTGGAGAAAGGACAGTTTCTTAAATAAATGGTATTGGGAAAACTCGAGAGCTACATGCCCAAAAATGTTTCACACCAGTCACAAAAATTAACTGAAAATGGATTAAAGACTTGAGTATAAGACCTTAAACCATAAAACTTCTAGAAGAAAACATAGGCAATGTCTTAGGTGACATTCTTAGTAATATCTTTCTAGCTATGTCTCTTCAGGCCAGGAAAACAAAAGCAATGATAAACAAATGGGACTACAATGAGCTCTAAGTCTTCTTCACAGCGAAGGAAGTCATCATTAAAACAAAAAGACAACCTACAAATGGGAGAAGACGTTTACAGATGCTACATCCAATAAGAGGTTAATATCCAAAATATATAAAGAACTCGTACAACTTAACAACAACAACAAAATCCAAACAACCATAATCAAAAAAGGCAGAGGAGCTGAATAGACATTTTTCCAAGGAAGACATACAGGCACATGAAAATATGTTCAATATCACTAATTATTAGAAAAATGCAAATCAAAACCACCTCACACTTATCAGAATGGCTATTATCAAAATGACAAGAAATAAGTCTTGGCCAGGATGTGGAGAAAATTCTTGTACTTTGTTGCTAGAAATGTGAATTGGTGCAGCCACCATGGAAATTAGCATGAAGATTCCTCAGGAAATTAAGAATAGAATTAGCATATGATCCAGCAATCCCATGTTTGGGTACTTATCCCAAGAACATGAAAACAGTAAGTTGAAAAGATATTTGTACTCCTATGTTCATTGCAGCATTGTTTATAATAGCCATGATACAAAAACAACCCAAGTGCCCACTGATGGATGAATGGTTACAGAAGATGTGGTGTACACATATATATACACGCATATAATGGCATACAACGTAGCCATAAAAAAGATGAAAAGTTGTTGTTTGTGATCTGGATAGACCATGAAGGTATTATGCTAAGTGCAATACATCAGATGAAGAAAGACAAATTCTGTATGGCTTCATTCATATGTGGTATATCAAAACTAATAAACAAACAAATAAAACAAATGACAAAACCAAACCACACACCTAGACACAGAGAACAGAGTAGTCATTGCTGGAGGGATAGAGGTGATAAGGAAGATAAAATGAGTGAAGAGGACCAACTGTACGTGACAGGGAGAAACTAAATTTTTGGCAGTGAACACGCCCTAGGGGATAGAGAAGTAGAAATAGAATATTGTACACATGAAACTTACATTATATTATATAAATCAATGTTATCTCAATTAAAAAAAAAACTCCACTGGATGCCTGTATCACTTTTTCATTGTCCATTCATCCATCGATGGATTCTTAAATAAAAAAGAATGTCTCTAGACATTGCCAAATGTCCCCTGGGGGCAAAAGTGCACCCTGCTGAGAATCATTCTTCTAAACAGTAAAGTAGGGAATTTTGTAGCTACGATGAAATTCAGATGAGATTTAGCCAAGGCGTGTTTGGCGAATTCTTCCTGTGTTTAGAGTCACATGAGCAAAGACCTTGGTGGCATCTGATGCTAAATGAATTCCGGCATTGCCTCCCGAAGCACATCTCCCCGCTCTCAGGCCCCTGCTAATTATTAGACCACCTCTTCCTTTCATCTCCAAATGCCTCTAATGTGTTATCATGGCACGGATCCTACTTTCTCTCCAATTACATGATCAGATGGACCTTTTTCAATTTGGCTTTCAAAGCTGGTTACTCCTAGGAGACAGCTTTGCTAAAAGCATTTAATGATCCGAGAGGTAGCCAAGCCATAGAGGTGCATATCTGTGGGTGTGGGCAGAGTGGGGACTGTCTGGGGTTCTGTCCACCTTCGAGGGCAGCCACAACTTCCATGCCTCTGTCCTCCCCGATGGGGGTCCGCTGGCTTTCTTTAGGTTTTACATTTCAGATTCCTGTTTGATATGATGCCAGCAGTGACATTTCAGACGTTCCCCGGCACTATTCAAGGCTGCTTTTCTCCAGCTAGGTTCTGCATGCTGCAGTCTGGCCTCACATATAAAAATGACGATGTTTTGGAGCCACCCCTGGGCTGATGACACTGTCCTTTTTCTCTTTGTTTTCCCAGTGCTTCTATCTGTTCTCACACCTTAAGGATGCTAAGAGGCACCCTGCTGGGTGCTTAACATGGATGTCTTCCAGAACACGCATGAGCCTTGAACTCCTTTGAACATATTTGGCAGCCGTGTGGGGTGTCTCAGTATTTTGAGCCTACATTATGGATGTGAACCCATATTTTACCTAGAATCTTCAGCCAGGAGACTGTATGCTATTTTTAACAGTGTCCTTTTTTTTTTTCCCCCCAACATGGTTCTTTAACAAGGTCGTGTCATTATCAGTTATTTAATATTTCTAAAATTAGAAGCAGTTTCACCGCTGTGGCAGCTTAAGCTTTAGGCCAGAGTCTTTGAGCCTCCTCACACTGGGGCTATTGATACAAGCTCATGGTGAGGCTTCCTGTGCCTTCTTTTTCTAGCATATAGTGGGTTCGAAATTCAGCCAGGCTAAACTTTTTGCTCTCCTTTGGACAGGCTTCTCACTTGTTTAAGGAGCTGCAATCACCACACTTAAGCCAGAGGACTGGGCTTTGGCTGTTGGGTGGGTAGTCAATGCTCTGTACTTAGTGGTCTCATCTGAATAGCTCAAGATAGCCTGCTGACCGGCCCAGAGAAAAGGCAAGGCCGAGAAAGAGGTAGAATAATGACTCCTTTGCAAGCAGCTGCGGCCTAATAAAGCAACCGAGAGTTATGGGCGTCGTCAAGGGGAGATGGAGTGACAAGCAAGTAGAAGAAAGAGAAGGGGACATGCAGGCTGTTGTTTAACAAAAACCTATTCATCACCTGCCCAGGTGGTGCTAGTGGTAAAGAATCCTCCTGCCAATGCAGGAGATACAGGAGACGTGGGTTCCATTCCAGGGTTGGGAAAGTCCCCTGGATTAGGAAATGGCAACCCACTCCAGTATTCTTGCTTGGGAAATCCCATGGACAGAGGAGCCTGGCGGGCTACAGTCCATGCGCTCGCAGAGTCCGACATGACTGAGCACAGCACACAGCAAGTTCATCACCTGCACTGTACTAGTCCCTGTGCTGAAGACTAGAGAGACCATTACAAATGATGTGGGCCTGCCCTCACCAAATCCCTGGTCTGTGTGCAAGGGGGAGATGGGGCATGAAAGCTGGAGTGTGATTTACACCTATCTGAAATATTTCCCAAAGCACTTCCTAGAATATAAAGAATATTGACTACCTTATGTAATCTCTACATTGCATGGGTACCATTGGCAGCCCAATTTTATAGAGGAGAAAACTGAGGCTCTGACAGGTTAAGTAACTTGTCAAAGGTTACTTTACTGACAAAGCCAGGGCTGGAGTGCAGATCTTCCAAGTCCAAGGAAAAGTGCCATATTTCCTCCTGTGCCCAGCTTCTGTCTTCCACCCAATAAGTCCTTGGTGAAATCTCACTATTGATTGCATGGCAGAGTCTATGGGTTGTTGTGCCATATTGAATGACAATAATTACTCCTCTTTCTGCAAGGCTCTGTGTAGCCTGAAGAATCATTAATTAGACGTGCTGGAAGTCCACAGTCCACCTTCAAGGGCAGCCTTAAAGTAGAGTCCTCAGGACAGTTATTGATTAGCCTGTTTCCATTTTCCATTGTGGAGTACCAGTCTCAATACACCCACAACCTGGATGAATAATTTAACCCAACTTACAGAGGTAAAAGAAAACCTGTCCACCATCAACTGGGATACAAATGTGAGCTGTGATTCATGTAATTCGTATCATGCCTATAACAGTGTAGATAGAGTGTTAGAAAAATAGTGGTTTTATATGGGATAAATAAATAGAAGGCTTACTGCCAGGATATCAACTCAAAGTGGAAAGCCTCAGTGGCTCAACTAGGTATATTGTTCACATCATACCAAAAGCACATCCTCATTGACTTTTTTTTTCCCCCAGTGGACCTGGGCCAGTGTTGAGTGCATATTTGGGACAATTAGAGATTATGTAGGATTTTAGATTTGGTGCATGTGCCAATTTATGCACATGACTTTTAATTACTGAGTGGGGATAGTGAGAAAAAAATCCAAGGGTTATAGACCAGAAGATTTGGGTTAAATCCTAGTTCTGCTTCCGACTTGAGCCAATAATGAGCCAATAATTTACTTTCTTGAAGCTCCAGTTTCCTCCTCAGTAAGTGGAGGTAACATCACAGAGAACCTGGGTGTCTGTTGGTGAGTGCCTAGTTCTGCTTCCAACTTGAGCCAATAATGAGCCAATAATTTAATTTCTTGAAGCTCCAGTTTCCTTCTCAGTAAGTGGAGGTAACATCACAGAGAACCTGGGTGTCTGTTGGCGAGTGCGTGCTGGCAGTGACTGTGGAAATCCTCCGTCCACCATCACCTGGGATGCAAGTGTGGGTTGTGATTTGTGTCATTAATCACCAGTGTCCCCATCAGTGTTGAATGAATGCAATGACAACCAGCTTTCTGTTAATGGTGTTAATAATCATGAATATTAATTAATTAGAAGCGGCCTGGGTCCTTGTTCAGATATGTCACCTATCGAAACCAGGGAAAAACCTCCCCTGAGGGCTGTTAGAAGGCCATGTGGATTCTGCTCCAACTTTGGGGTCCCCATGGTTATTTTGGAATCATCACTGGCTAAAAGCATCTGAGTGAAGAGCTTTGATATTCTCCCTGACAATGTGCTCAATCAGAGGATATGGGATAACTGACTTCACTGAAGCCAAACCAGAGCTGTGTGCTGAGTTGCAGTTTGCCTGTGTATGTGGATTCCTTTCTATAATCACCTCCAAATGGGAGATGATAGAAGCTTCTGACCCTTAACAGAACCCTGCTTGTCAAAGGGTAGCCAGGAAATGAGGAGGAGCTCTCATCCTCCCAGGGTTTGTTCTAACACCCTTTTTTCCCAGGAGAATATGGTTGAAGAACTCTGTCCCAAAGACTAACACAGGGCAAGGTTGGAAAATAGAGACAGGGTTTGACCAAATCCCTCCCTCTCCACTCATTTCTCATTTTTAAAAAACTGGGCATTGGAATGGATAAGAACAGAAGCAGACATATTTCAAGATGTAAGCCCCTTCCTAATTTCTATTTAAAAAGTTAACCTTTAGTTTTCTTTGTGCCTCAAATTTTCTTTTCCATAGAAGCTTTGTCTTTGCTATCATTTCAGTCATTTTTATCCCTGCTAGCTGTTCACTCTGCTCCACTTGATCAAACTAACCTGGATAATGCGTGAGCTATTAAGAGAACACACTGTTTCCTTGGGGAGTCATTTATTCCCACGATCACTGATAATAGAAAGTCCTTTTCTGGGCTTGATGCTAATGACATCTCAATCCAGACTGAGTGCATTTTCTCCAGTTGTTGGTTATTCTGGAGCTGTGACCCACAGCCTGTGGTAGCAAGGACGGAATATGCTTTGTGGACCTATTCTGTGCTCTGTTCTGATTATTTCCAACAATGTGGACAAGCCAATAGAAGTGAATGGGTGTTGGATAATTCATGATTAGACAGAGAAAACATGAAGTGCTTCTGTTTTCCTTCTTGTTTGGAATTAGGCATGTATTTATAAATGAACAATGAGAAGGTGTCACTAGGCTTTACCAGTTCCTAGCTCAAATCTAAGTTTGAAAAGTAAGATTTCTCATAGGCACAGTGACAAATATTGTTTAACTCCTTAAGCATTAACAAAATTTTTTTTAACTTTTTATTTTATATCGGAGTAGAGTCGATTAACAATGTTGTGATAGTTTCAGGTGTACAGCAAAATGATTCACTGATACAGTAAATGCCTAAAATTGAGTTAATATAATCACTCATATAGTGTTTATCCCTTGGGGACCCATATTGTTTCTGTCATCCCAGTTAAGAATTATAGACTTTTCCAGAACTCTCTCATTCTGCATGGTGGTGGTTTAGTTGCTAAGTCGTGTTCAATACTTTGTGACCCTGTGGACTCTAGCCCATCAGGCTCCTCTCTCCATGGAATTCTCCAGGCAAGAATACTAGAGTGGGTAGCCATTCCCTTTGCCATGGAATCTTCCTGATCCAGGGATTGAATCTGGGTCTCCCACATTGCAGGTAGATTCTTTACTGTGTGAGCCACCAGGGAAGCCCTTTCTGCATATATAGTGTCTAATTCTTCCATCCATGTTCTTGTAGTTCTTAATTATTACCTACGTAGGTGTGGTCATTATTATCTTGCATTGAGTCAACTGAAAGTCCTGTAACTCATCACCATGGCCCCAACCTCACTGACTTCATCAGTCCTGCATCCAATTTTGAGATCAGTGTTCTGAAAGCAACATAGCATTCCCTGTTCCAAACCACCATTGACTGCTTGTTTCTAGTAAATAAAGGCCAGACTTGTCAGTGTGAGATTTAAGTCATTCATAACCTGCCCCAACATACTCAGACCTTTCCAAGTTTTTCCCTGCTATTCCCTCTACATCCAGCTACACTGATCCAGTCATCCCCTAAAATAGCTTTGTACTTTTTGTCTCCACCTCTTCCCATGCTGTTCCTTCTTCCTGGGATTTCATTCCTTTACATCTTAGTGTGTACTTTTGAATGCCTCTTCTTTAATGAATTCTTTAATAGTGAATGCAGTGATGTATTATAGTCATATGCATATGATTTTGTCTCCCCACTGGACAATGAGATGGTAAAGTGCAAAGCTATGCCTTATATATATCTTTACACTCTCCGAATGTTTAACATAATGCCTTACACAGAATACAGTCAATAAATACATTTACTGAATGAATGAATGTGTAAATAGAGACAGAATCAACATATTGTTTAGACTTTGGATTAACTCAGATCCTGGAATACAGTGAACAGAAACTTTTGGAAAATGAATTAGTGCTTTAAATACACCATAGAATGGAAAATTTTAAATCTCTTTAGTCTTGTCAAGGCCAGATCTTCCTACTCTTCTGAATCCTTTCTTTGTTTTCATTTTCTTTGACCCCTACCCCGTCACTGTCTCATAAATATGGCATGTTATATGGAAAAAAATGGTAAAGCTGTTATCATTTAAAGATTTGAAGCAATCAAATCCCTTCTCCCTAACTCTACCAAAACTGTCTCACCTATTTAATATAGCCTGTAAGTAAAAACGACTCTTTGTGATCAGATCATGGGCAAAACCATGCAGTGGGTCACTCTAGCCAAAGCCATCGCTGAAACAAGTCAGTAGTTTCTCCCAGCGACCTTATCCTTTTAGCTACTTTTACACCGACATCCTTACATTCTAGTGAACTGGCCTCCTCTTGATGTTTTGGAAGAGTCCAGTGTTCTACAATGCAGTTCCAGTGGTCACTGGGACATGTATGGATATCAGTACAGGGGTATATTATACATGAGGGGATGGCTCTTTTCGTGTATGGGTTAGTTTTATCCCCAAAGTTTTTGAGGCATTTTGAAGCAGAAAGAAAATGCAATTCTCGATTTATTCCTGCTTACAAAAAGGGATCGAGTCCAAGGACTCCGAGGTTTGGCTTGGATGAACACCCAGAAGTTGGGATAGCTATCTGAAGCTCTTGCATGTGCAAATTTGGGCTGGATCAACTGAGGACAGGCGTTGTCATGACATTTCCATATTCCCCAGTGCCGTTTAGGCTGGAAAGGAGCTTCTCCTTCACCATAATACTTTCATATTTGGGAAACTTGAAGAACAGACAGGAAAAGTGGGGAGAGAAGAAACAAAAGTTTGTTCAATTTCTTTAAGTCCTGACAGTCTTTCCTTGCCTCTAAAGTTGTGATTATACTGCTCTTAGCTGGGTCAGGCTCTGACACACAAATGTTACAGGTTAATAATGGGAAACTTTACAATAGATATGTAGTTCCATGGAACTTGAGAGCTAAAGAGAACCTTGGGGAAAGTCTAGTCAAACTACCTTTTTATACAGATTATAAAGCTGAGGCTGGGAGAAAAGAAATGGCTTGCCAAGGACACACAGAGTAGAAGTATGATTCATTCTAGAGTCCTGACATTTAGTCAACATGGTTATCCTAGATCATCACCTAGTCCTAGTGTGTCCATCTAGATGGATTCAATGGGCTGTGATCCGACTGAGGCTGAGTTTTATTGAAATTCTCGTTTTTATTTAAACTTGATTTAAACTGACTCGATTTTTATCAACTCAGTTGTTGAATGAGGGCTTACAAAGTGGGATGGATTGGTCAGTATGAGGGGTTTCAGCAGGGGACTGAAGGACAGTCATTGCTGACATTCATTTGCTGAGAAGGAGCATCCTTGAGAGTTCTGAGCCTGGAGAGGACAAACTTTCCTTCATAGTAGAAAGTGAGTGAGTGAAAGTCGCTCAGTCATGTCCAACTCTTTGTGACTCCATGGACTATACAGTCTATGGAATTCTCCAGGTCAGAATACTGGAGTGGGTAGCCTTCCCAACCAGGGATCGAACCCAGGTCTCCCGCATTGCAGGTGGATTCTTTACCAGTGGAGCCACAAGGGAAGCCCAAGAATACTGGAGTGGGTAGCCTATCCCTTCTCCAGGGGATCTTCCCGACCCAGGAATCAAATCAGGGTCTCCTGCATGGCAGGCGGATTCTTTACAAACTGAGCTGTGAGGGAAGCCCAAAGATAGGAGGAGAAAAGCTAACTTCATGAGAATCCAATTTAGGAACACACATGTCACCAACCAGAGAACCAACCAACCAACCAACCAGGAAATGAAGCAAATGGCACAGGGTGCCAAGAATTTCTAACCCAGCAAGAGCAGGAAAGATGCGAAGTCTTGAGTTCAGGAAAAACGTTGCAGGCAAAAGAGTTGGCTAGAGGGTCCCCAAAGGCAAGCTGATTCTGCCCATAAGTCTGCAGTTATAGCCATGTTTTAAAGCCCCTTCCTGCACTTCATGTTTGGTTTCTAATAATTTCAGAATCTTCCTGATGGAAGAAATTTTATGTGTTTGTGAAACTCAGTTTTCTAATTTACTGATGCAGTATATCTTTCAAATCTTACTAGCCAGAAAAATTAGATTTACACACAGGATTATTAGTGATGTTTAAGTCTATCATGATCAAATCACAGAGCAGAAGGAGCAAACTTAAACACATCTAGACAAGTGCTTTGAAGCCCACTTGAGACAAAGACTCTTTAACTATAGACCTTGGCCAAGAAGGGAATCAGGGCTAATTAGTTTTGTTATTTGCTTTCAGGTAAGTAAGGCATCTTTACCTCTTGCCCTCAAGAAGTCTCAAGTCTGAAGCTGTGAACACAGATGTTAGTTAACACAAAGACATGAAGCAGTATGTCCTTTCAATGTATGTCCATTTAATCAAGGTTATAATACATTGCATGATTTAATTGTGGAAAGTCAAACTATACACTAGTTAATCCACCTATGACTTGAATAGAAAGTAGACATGTATTTATGGAAAAGAAGGCAAATGTTACTAATTACAGACTTAAAAAGTATGTTCCTAGGCAAAAGTCTCTGATAGTTCATGAACGAGATAGATTGTGAAACTTAGGGGCCAGAATGGGTCCATTGAGGCCTAATCAGGCTGGACTAACTTCTTTTTCAAAACAAGTTAACAAGGGAAATGCTATAGACATAATATGTCTGGATTTCAGTTTTTCTGACATGTTCAGTTCAGTTCAGTCGTTCAGGTGTGTCCGACTCTTTGCGACCCCATGAATTGCAGCATGCCAGGCCACCCTGTCCATCACCAACTCCCAGAGTTCACTCAAACTCATGTCCATTGAGTCGGTGATGCCATCCAGCCATCTCATTCTCTGTCATCCCCTTCTCCTCTTGCCCCCAATCCCTCCCAGCATCAGAGTCTTTTCCAATGAGTCAACTCTTCGCATGAGGTGGCCAAAGTACTGGAGTTTCAGCTTTAGCATCAGTCCTTCTAAAGAAGACCCAGGACTGATCTCCTTTAGGATGGACTGGTTGGATCTCCTTGCAGTCCCAGGGACTCTCAAGAGTCTTCTCCAACACCACAGTTCAAAAGCATCGATTCGTCAGCTCTCAGCTTTCTTCACAGTCCAACTCTCACATCCATACATGATCACTGGAAAAACCATAGCCTTGACTAGACGGACCATTGTTGGCAAAGTAATGTCTCTGCTTTTGAATATGCTATCTAGGTTGGTCATAAGTTTCCTTCCAAGGAGTAAGCGTCTTTTAATTTCATGGCTGCAATCACCATCTGCAGTGATTTTGGAGCCCCAAAAAATAAAGTCTAACAGTGTTTCCACTGAAGTGATTGGGACCAGAAGGTCCCATGAAGTGATGGGACCAGATAGGAAAAGGAGTACATCAAGGCTGTATATTGTCACCCTGCTTATTTAACTTATATGCAAAGTACATCATGAGAAATACTGGGCTGGAAGAAGCACAGGCTGGAATCAAGAATCCCGGGAGAAATATCAATAACCTCAGATATGCAGATGACACCACCCTTATGGCAGAAAGTGAAGAGGAACTAAAAAGCCTCTTGATGAAAGTGAAAGAGGAGAGTGAAAAAGTTGGCTTAAAGCTCAACATTCAGAAAACGAAGATCATGGCATCTGGTCCCATCACTTCATGGGAAATATATGGGGAAACAGTGGAAACAGTGTCAGACTTTACTTTTTGGGGCTCCAAAATCACTGCAGATGCTGACTGCAGCCATGAAATTAAAAGAAGCTTACTCCTTGAAAGGAAAGTTATAGGCATAATGAAATATTCTAAACTTTTCTGTTCTTAGGAAGATAATGGCAGCTGATGTGACAGTTAAACTAGATAATAGTTAATCAATGACTAGTCTCAGCATAACTGCTTAATGCATGGATGGAAACCAGGCACTCTATATGATGGTTTTCTTGGTATTTTCCAGCTTAACATTTTGTATTGGCAGATTTGTTGAACAATATACATGGCATTTTGGGGCTGATATCCAATATGATGATATCATGCATGTTCTGTCATGTCTGACTCTTTGTGACCGCATGGACTGTAGCCCACCAGGCTCCTCTGTCCATGGATTTTCCAGGCAAGAATTCTGGAATGAATTGCCATTTCCTCCTCCAGGGGATCTTCCCTACCCAGGGATTGAACTCAAGTCTCGTATGTCTCCTGCATTGGCAGGCAAAGTTTTTTTTAAACCACTGAGCCACCTAAGAAGTACCATAAGATGATAAGGGAATCAGTATCTGAGATTTCACAAATCTGAAACTATGGGGAAAATGCTGAAAGAAATGTAATAGGGATAGATGTAAAGTTCAGGGAGAAATGTTGAAGGTAGAAGGTGGGAAAGAAAAGACTGACACGCTGCACAGCACTCTGTGATGGCTCGTTTTATGTGTCAACTCTACTGAGCAGTGGGGTGACCACATATCTAGTGAAATATTATTTCTAGATATGTCTCTGATGGAGATTCTGATTGAGATTAACATTGGAATCAATAGACTGAATAAAGCAGATTTCTTTCCCCAGTCGGTAAAGAATCTGCCTGCAATGCAGGAGACACTGGTTCGATTCCCGGGTTGGGAAGATCCACTGGAGAAGGGATAGGCAACCCACTCCAGTATTCTTGGGCTTCCCTTATGGCTTAGCTCATAAAGAATCTGCCTGCAATGCAGGAGACCTGGTTTGATCCCTGGGTTGGGAAGATCCCCTGGAGAAGGGAAAGGTTACCCACTCCAGTATTCTGGCCTAGAAAATTCCGTGGGTCCATGGGGTTGCAGATGGTTGCAAAATCATTGCAGATGGTGACTGTAGCCATGAAATTAAAAGATGCTTGCTCCTTGGGAAAAAAAGCTTTGACCAACCTAGACAGCATATTAAAAAGCAGAGATATTACTTTGCCAACAAAGGTCTGTCTAGTAAAAGCTATGTTTTTTTTTCCCCATTAGTCATGTATGGATGTGAGTTGGACTGTAAAGAAGGCTGAGCACCGAAGAATTGATGATTTTGAAATGTGGTGTTGGAGAAGACTCTTGAGAGTCCCTTGGACAACAAGGAGATCCAACCAGTCCATCCTAAAGGAAATAAGTCCTGAATATTCATTGGAAGGACTGATGCTGAAGCGGAAAGCCCAATACTTTGGCCACCTGAGATGAAGAACCGACTCATTTGAAAACTGACTCCCATGATGCCGGGAAAGATTGAGGGCAGGAGGAGAAGGGGACGACAGAGGATGAGATGGCTAGATGGCATCACCAACTCGATGGACATGAGTTTGAATAAGCTTCAAGGGTTGGTGGTGAACAGGGGGACCTGGCATGCTGCAGTCCATGGGGTCGCAGAGTCAGACACTTTTTCACTAATCCAATTCATTAAAGGTGTGAACAGAATAAAAGCTGAGTAACAAAGTATATACTCCCTCTGCTTGGCTGTCTTTGAGCTGGGACATCAGTCTTCTACTGGATTTAGAATGGAACTTAGACCAGTGGCTCTCCTGTTTCTGAGGCCTTAGAACTTCCACTAGAACTATGCCATCAGTGTTCTTGGGTCTGTTTTTCTCAGGCTCCATAATCAAATGAATTCTTTTGGTAAATCAGTCTCTCTCTCTCCCCTGACTAATACAGCTTCCTCCCTCCCTTCAAAGAATAAAAGAAACAAAGGAAGAGGTGGAATATGCTAAACTTGGTGCAAGTCAGGAGAGTCAGTGACTAGAGCACGTCTTGGGTCTAGAAAAAGCAAGGCAGTACCTTACTTATTACTCTGCCCTGATCAGATTACACTTAGAGTTTCTCGTTCAGTCCTGCTAATCCCAATATAGTAGGAGGAAAAATGTCAAGTGGAGGAAGTCTAGAAGGAAACAACCAAAGCGGATGATGCACCTAAAGTCATGCCAGTGAAAAATAGTCCAAAGAACTGAGGATGTTCTTTCAGGGAAAACATTTCAGGGAAGGATAGCACAGCTGTCTGCGAATTCTCAAACTGCTATAAAACAAGAAAAGGAATGAGACTCCTTTAGTGTGACTCCAGGGAGCAGTGCCATAGCATGAACATTTTAAGGAGAACGAATTTAACCCAATTTAAGGAGTCACTTTCTAAAGATGGACTGGACTGAAATGAGAGTATAAGCTTTCTTCAAGGAAGCCATGTGACCTCAAGTGCTGAGTTTGGGTTTCCTGGTAAGAGTAAGATATGCATCAGTTATCTTGATGATTTTCATTGCTTTCTTAATCTATGAAATTGCTTTTTGAAAGGAAAATGACGGTTAGTCAAGCAAATAGTATGATGCAATGAAATACTTATACTATTTAATGGAAGACACTTTTCAAAGGGCTTAATTCACTTATAAGCAAACTGTTAACATCTATTTTCTGGAGAAGGTCCCCTATGAAACTTCCTCTGTTAATGCTTTTTAGTTACTTTAGTTTAAATGCCTGTATCTTTTTGAAAGTAACATAAAGGATTTATTTTAAAATGTGTAACATGTATTTTTGACTAATTCAAGCATTTAAAAAATTAGCCTGAATGACTCACTTTGTTCTAAACATGTGAATGACATGTACTAAAGAAAAAGAAATGACAAAAACAGCAGCCTACCTTGGTTGAAACTGCTTACCGTGTGCTGGATATAGTTTAAAGCATGGATTCACTCATCTACGTGAATTTAATCTCTTAATCTTCATGGCAGCTACATGAAGTAGCTACAATTATTATTATTTCCATTTCTACAGATAAAGAAACTAAGCCATATAGCAAGCTTAAGCAATTTGTTCCAGGATATACTGGTTTTCTTAAAAAAAATTATTTTATTGCAGTATTGTTGATTTACAATGTTGTATTAGTTTCTGGTGTACAGCAATGTGGCCCAGTTTATGAATACATATATATGTGTGTGTGTGTGTGTGTGTGTATACATACTTTTAAATATTCTCTTCCAATATGGTTTATTATAGGATAATGAATATCATTTACTATGCCATATGCTGCTGCTGCTGCTGCTGCTAAGTCGCTTCAGTCGTGTCCGACTCTGTGCGACCCCATAGACAGCAGCCCACCAGGCTCCCCTGTCCCTGGGATTCTCCAGGCAAGAACACTGGAGTGGGTTGCCATTTCCTTCTCCAATGCATGAAAGTGAAAAGTGAAAGTGAAGTCGCTCAGTCATTTTCGACTCTTAGTGACCCCATGGACTGCAGCCCCCCAGGCTCCTCCATCCACGGGATTTTCCAGGCAAGAGTACGGAGTGCGGTGCCATTGCCTTCTCCGACTATGCCATATAGTAGGGGCTTATTGTTTATCCATTCTGTGTGTAATAGTCTGCTCATCCCAAACTCCCAGTCCATCCCTCCCCATGGAACCACCAGTTTCTTCTCAACGCCTATGAGTCTGTTTCTGTTTAGTAGATATGTTCACTTGTGCCATATTTTAGATGCTACATGTAAGTGATATCACATGGTATTTGTCTTTCCCTTTCTGACTTAAGTTCACTTAGTGTGATAATCTCTAGGTGCATTCATGTTGCTGCAAATGGCATTATCTCATTTTGTATGGCTGAGTAGTATTCCATTTTATATATCAGGGTATATTGTTAATTAGAAGCAAAACTAGAAGTCTGACTCCAGAGTTTACATTCTTATTACTACAATATTTCATTTTAGGAAAATTTGGTATTATAGCATTCCATGTAGAAATAAAAGTAAACCTTGGAGTCTCTACATGTGGTCCTTGGACACCCTATTCTTGGGCAGTCTCATAAAAAGAATCTAACCTGAGATGGCAGATAAATGGTTTCATTGCTTGAGCTCACACTTCCATTGAGACAGGTTTGCAGGCCAAACATATCTATGATCTAGTAATCCTTCCAAATAATCCCCAAAGGATGTTGCCCTTGCAGGCTGGAACTTGAATGTTTTGGTTGTTTTTCTTCTAATATTGCACCAATTAGAACTGCATGAGCAGCATCTGTCTTGTGAAAATTGACTTCATTAGACCTGAACTCAGATCCAGACTCTGCCTCTTACAGGAGGTGGGCATTGGGCCAATGACTATATCAGGTGAGAGCTTCCAGCTTTTGAAATGAATTCCCACTTTGTAGAGTTTTGGTGAACAACCAATGAGATATTATATATAAACTTCTTTGTAAAGATGTGACACATAAAGTATTTGAGAAGTGGGACTTCTTTTTTTATTTGATAAATGCTATATATTCTACTTAAATTTTTTTGATACTGCTGGTTGAGGGAAAAGTTTCTCCTTGTAATCTGAGCTTCTGTTTGAGATAAAAAAGAATCACATTGAGAATGGCTTCCAAATAGTCCATCAAGTTGAAATAGCCTCCTGTGTGCCTCCAGTGAGGAGTTGCATTCCAATGCCATGTATAACTGGGGATTTTTCATGCTTTGCACAAATATTGCAGCGTATCTTAAATTTCGCCATATTGTTATCAATGATATGATTATATTTTAGACATGGCCATGTGAAATACACTTTCCTCGAGGTGCCCAGTCTTTCCATAAACACATTTGGCCCCTATTATGATCTTGCTTCAAGTAATATGACAGTGCTTATGGGATAAGTGGAAGCTCTAGAATACAGTGTAAAAAAAGACTACATTATACAGTGCTTTGCTAACATGGAGAATCAATAAGGGCAGAAGAAGGGAAATCCTTCTACCTACCACCAACTCAAGTATTTAGACTCAGAAAAGACCTGCACAAATGAACGGTTTTATGAGTTGTGGGTGGATCTTATCATATAAGTTCTTTCTTTTTTAGATTACCATAGATAGATAATTTTTCCTTCTCTGGGAAATTGGGATCATGATTAATTCTTTGTATTTCTTGACCGTTTTATACACAGAAGAGAGTGTTTTGATAAGGTTGTCTATTGACACTTCTTTTTCTTTAAAAAAAAAAACAAATTTATATTGTCTTAAGGTAAGACATCCATATGTAGCAAATTAGCAAAATGCAGAAAAATACAAATAGAAAAAAAAAAGAAAAGTATCTGCAACTCATTATGGTGGCTCACATGGTAAAGAATCTGCCTCCAATGTGGGAGATCTGGGTTTGATCCCTGAGTAAAGAAGATCCTCTGGAGAAGGAAATGGCTACCCACTCTAGTCTTCTTGCTTGGAGAATTCCATGGGCAGAGGAGCCTGGCAGTCTACAGTCTATAGACTCGTGAAGAGTGGCACATTACTGAGTGACTAATGCTTTCATTTTCACATGCAGAGGTTATTTCTATTAGCATTTGAAAGGATTGCTTTCCATTTTTTCCCTATAAACATATATGATACATGACTGGGTTATACTATAGATACAGTTTTATATACTGCTCTTTTTTTTTTTTTTAATAACTGAATAGTATGCTTTGAACATTTTCCTGTGTTGTTATAAAAGAGAGAGTGGCTACAACCACTTTGGAGAAAGATCTGGAAGTTACTTATTAACCTCCATATATACCTGCCCTATGAATCAGCAGTTCTATCCTTAAGTGTAATATCCAAGAGGAAGTAAAGCATTTGTTTACAAGAATGTTCAGAATGGTGTATTTTATAATAGTAAAAAAAAAAATCTAGAAACATCTCAAGTATCCATGAATAAAAGAATGGATAAACTAGTCAACAATAGAAAGGAACATACTATTGATACATGCAAAGATGTGAGTGAATCTCCAATACCTTATGCTAAGTGAAAAAGATCAGACTTTTAAAAAAAGCATATATTGAATCATTCCATTTATTTGAAGTTCTGGAAGCAACAAAGTTTATCTAGGATCTGGGATCAAAAAAAATCCCCCAGAGTGCGGGATGTTGATAATATTTGTTTGCTACAGTCCATGAGCCTACAGTGACACATGGTTATCATCCTAAGTCCATAGTTTAGTACATTAGAGTTCATTCTTGATATTTTACATCCCATAGGTTTGGACAAATCATGACAGCATGATTTACAATAACAAAGACAGAGAAATAATCTATGTTCATCAATGGATGAATGCATAAAGAAGATGTGAAAAACATATATATATATAATACTGCTTCAGATCAGATCAGTCGCTCAGTCGTGTCCGACTCTTTGCGACCCCATGAATCGCAGCACGCCAGGCCTCCCTGTCCATCACCAACTCCCGGAGTTCACTCAGACTCACGTCCATCGAGTCAGTGATGCCATCCAGCCATCTCATCCTCTGTCGTCCCCTTCTCTTCTTGCCCCCAATCCCTCCCAGCATCAGAGTCTTTTCCAATGAGTCAACTCTTTGCATGAGGTGGCCAAAGTACTGGAGTTTCAGCTTTAGCATCATTCCTTCCAAAGAACTCCCAGGGCTGATCTCCTTCAGAATGGACTGGTTGGATCTCCTTGCAGTCCAAGGGACTCTCAAGAGTCTTCTCCAACACCACAGTTCAAAAGCATCCATTCTTCGGTGCTCAGCCTTCTTCACAGTCCAAGTCTCACATCCATACATGACCACAGGAAAAACCGTAAGATGAAATATTGCCATTTGTAACAACATGGATGGACCTTGAGTGCATTCCGTTCAGTTCAGTTCAGCTGCTCAGTCGTGTCCAACTCTTTGTAACCCCATGGACTGCAGCACGCCAGGTCTCCTTGTCCATCACCAACTCCTGGAGCTTACTCAACTCATGTTCATCAAGTCAGTGATGCCATCCAATCATCTCATCCTCTGTCATCCCCTTATCCTCCGGCCTTCAATCTTTCCTATCATAAGGGTCTTTTCCAATGAGTCAGTTCTTCGCATCAGGTGGACAAAGTACTGGAGCTTCAGCTTCAGCATCAGTCCTTCCAATGAATACTCAGGACTGATTTCCTTTAGGATGGACTGGTTGGGTCTCCTTGCAGTCCAAGGGGCTCTCATAATGAGTGAATTATGCTAAATGAAATAAGTCAGACAGAGAAGGCAAGCAGTATGATTTCACTCATGTGGAATATAAAAAATAAGCAAACAAAATCAATGACCAAACCCCCAAAAAGGAAAAATGTGCAGCTACAGAGAACAGAGTAGTGGTTACCAGAAGGGGAGTGGGTGGAGGAGGGTTGAAATGAGTAAAGGGAGTCAAGTGCATGGTGATGGATGGAAACTAAACTTTTAGTGGTGAGCCTGTTATAATGTGTACAGAATTAGAAATCTAATGTTGTGCACATGATATTTATATAATGCTATAAATCAATGTTACTTCCAAAAAATTAATTAATAAAATTTTACCTTTAAAACAAAAGAGAGAAAACACTGAATTTTAAGCTTCTCTTTCTTCGTCAGTGAAACCAAAACAGGGAGTCATATTTGTAAAGCATAATGCCTTTGTATAGCATTGTTCTGTTATGGACAGCAATCCTTCAAAACAGGAAAATTGCTTCAAAACAGAGTTAATATGTTTAATAATAATATATAAAAAGCTCATGCAACTCACTTGTAAGAAACCACTTAAACGTCAATAGAGAAATGGGGAAAAATAAATGAAGCTAAAAATTTAGGAAATATAGCCTGTAACCATGAAATAATTTTTGAACTCATTTCTATAACATTGATAAAATAATCTTTCTTTTGTGCATTTCTGAGGGATAGAAATGTCTTACAAGGAGAAAGGCCCATGACTAGGTAGCCATGTTTTCACGTATCTCATTCAGGAAACCCTTTCTCTTTTTCCTCATCTGTCATCCCTCCCATTGTCACTTCCTCTCCCATCTTTCTCCTTTCCAGGCTTTCCGGGCCCTCAGTGAATCCTAGGGCTCCGGAGAAGGTGCTTGGTCCATGTTTCCATGAGGAAAGCATATGGGTTATTGCAAACGCTGCTACAACCTCTTCTCTGGGCTCCTGCCCGCCCCGTAGTTATCTCATCTATTCTGGTATTACTACCTGCCTGTTGTTGTTCAGTGGCTCAGTCATGTCTGACTTTTTGCGACCTCATGGGTTGCTGCACGCCAAGCTTCCCTGTCGTTCACCATTTCCCGGAGCTTGCTGAGACTCATGTCCAGAACCAAAGAGATGGAGTCAAGGGATTTGGCTTTAAGCTGGGCTCTGCCACTCAGTAGCTGTGTGACTTCAGACAACGCATCCAACTGCTTTGATCCTCAGTGTTCTCCTTTGTAAGATAAGGTTAGTAACTCCTACCTCCTAGAGCAGTCATTTTGTTATTGTTGTTGTCTCATGTTGTTTTTGGTTTGTGTTTTGTGTGCACATTCTTTATTTCAAATATTTGTTAAAATACCATTGGTTTATTCCTCGGCACAAGTGCAGTGTCCATGCCCTGAAGAAACTTAGGAAATATTATAGAACTTTATATCATGTGAAATGCTGGAGTGGGTGAATCACAACCTGGACTCCAGATTGCTGGGAGAAATATCAACAACCTCAGGTACAGAGATGATACCCCTCTAATGGCAGAAAGTGAAGAGAAATTAAAGAGCTTCTTGATGACAGTGTAAGAGGAGACTAAGGAAAGCTGACTTTAAACTCAACATTCAAACAACTAAGATCATGGCATCTGGTCTCATCACTTCATGGCAAATAGAAGGGGAAAAATTGGACACCGTGACAGATCTTATTTTCTTAGGCTCCAAAATCATTGTGGATGGTGACTTTAAATAAAGAAATTAAAAGTCACAAAATTAAAAGATGCTTGCTCCTTGGAAGGAAAGCCATGAAAAACCTAGACAGCATATTAAAAAGCAGAAACACCACTTTGCTGACAAAGGTCTGTATAGTCAAAGCTATGTTTTTTTCTATTAGTCATGTATGGATGTGAGAGTTGGACCAAAAAGAAGGCTGAGCACCAAAGAATTGATGCTTTTGAACTGTGGTGTTGGAGAAGACTCTTGAGAGTCCCTTGGACAGCAAGGAGATCAAACCAGTCCATCCTACTAGGAAATCAGTCCTGAATATTCTTTGGAAGGACTGATGTTGAAACTGAAGCTTCAATACTTTGGCCACTTGATGCGAAGGGCTGACTTACTGGCAAAGATCCTGATGCTGGGAAAGATGGAGGGCAGGAGGAGAAGAGGGTGACAGAAGATGAGATGGTTGGATGGCATTCTTGGGTCAGTGGACATGAGTTTGAGCAAACTCCAGGAAATAGCGAAGGGCAGAGATGCCTGGCATGCTGCAGTCTATGGGGTCACAGAAAATCGGACTCAACTTAGCAACTGAACAACAGCAACAGAAAAGAGGACAACGCTTTAGCTGAAGCCTGACTGTTGCCCAAAGAACGAAATATGATCAGGTAGGTAGATCACTTTCTACAGTGTATTATAGATACTTTTATTTTGGACTAGTTTATGTTGGTTCACAGGCTCAGTGGTGAGGTTCCTGAAATGTAGTTTTCTGTCTGGTAAACAGTGAAAGTTGGTGGCCATGAAGCTCTCAGAGGTGACACATAACTAAGAACAGGGAGTTTACTCAAATTAGGTCAGTTATTGAATATTAACACAGAAAGAAAATTTGTTACATATGGATTTAATGGAAAGTATGCCCTAATTTATGTCAAGCTGATCCATGAAACTGCTCCTGAGACTCTGTCTGGAATAATCTGTGTGATGCATTATATCAAAGATTGTATTCTGATTATATTTCTTTAATTCAATCAGAGGGCTTGCTTTGGGCTGACCTATAGTAGATTGTGACATCAAATCATTACGTGGAGCTAATGCACAGAATACAAATGGGGGTTTTGTCTGTTGACTTGAGAAGCAAAATACTGAGACTATCAGGAAGTAGGTTGTTATCTAAAATTGTTTGGCTATTTGGAGTGTCCAGGGTTGTGTAGACAGGATTTCAGGATTTCAATTTGCAGTTTTTGCTTTCATCAAACACTTCTATGAGCACTCACTGTGTTCCAGGCACTGTGTGAGGGGCAAGGGACCCAAAGGTGAACAATATACAGTTGGATACTGGCTTGAAGGAATTCACTCTTGTGGAGGAGACAAATGTAGTTTTTAAAAATATAGTTTATACCCATGTTCTACCACTTATCCATGTGGGGAAAGTGCTATGAGGGCATGGAGTGCAAGCAATTAATTCATCCTGGGAGCATCACAGAGATGGTGGGACTTTGGGTGGGTGTTGAAGGACAAAAGCGAGGGTTCCCCAGAGGAATAAGAGAGGGATGGTAATTCCTGAGAAAAAGGACACTGGCTGAAGTTGCATGGATTGGAGACAGTCACCACGTGGGTGGCGGGGGCCCAGAACACATGGTAGAGCAGTGAGAAGTTGGTGAGGTCACATCGTTGAAGACCTGAGCGGGTGACTTTCTGCAAACTGAAGAAATATGACTCCAAAATGACATAAGTAATCAAAGTCATGCTTACTGCAAAATCTTAAAAACACTACCAAATTGCCTGAAGTGAAATGGTAAAGTTTTGGTTCTCCTCCCCCTCCAGGCTGCAAATTCTACTCTAGAGAGACCCATGACTGACAGTATTTTTTGTGAATTCATCCATAGATTGTCCATGCATCTATAACACATGTGTGAGCATGTCTGTGTGAATTCAAAAATACATGTTTATACAAATCGAATCAATGTTTATGTAAAACTTGTATTGTCCATGAAAAATTAGATTTTAGACATTATTCCAAACCAGTCCGAATATTTCTATCTTATTATTTTGAATGGCTGTGTGGTATTGCATCATCTAGATGGGCCATGATTTGACTAAGGTTCTTCTCAACTTTTTACTTTGGAAATGTACACTGACTTTCTCAGATCTCAAGTTAAGATAGCAGTAAGATAACATTGATAATCATTCAAAATACACTTTTGGGTTAAAAGCATCCTGCTAGCAGAAGGGGATAACTGTCCTTCCAGGTCTCCTTGAGTTACTCATCTCCACAGAAGTACTATGCTAGTTAGTTTGATCAGAAGTTCTCAGCACTTTTCTGTTCCTGGGGCTGCTGCAGAGGAGTTGGCACCCAGGGCTAGCTGCTGAAGCGTCAACAGAGGTTCAGGGGTCAGGAATGCTTAAATCTGCCCTGAGTAGAATGCTGCTGAGCTGGGTTCACGTGGGTGGGTGACTGTTTCCTCATTTTAATTGGTCAATCAACAAACAATATTTGAATACTTGTGCCCAGTATCAAGCAGTAGGGCAAACATGATTCCTGCCTTTGTGTAACTTATAATCTGATTAGAGAAACGAGATTCATGAAGCAGTTAGTACCATTCATTAAGCAATATGTAAGTGGTCTTGAATTATGTCCTATAGAGAAGCCCTGTAGCCACTGTTAAGAAGGATGAGGTAAGTTTGGCTAGGGTAATCAGGAAGGTCTCTCTGGGTAGAGTGAGATGTGAATAGGTTTAGGAAGATGAGTAGGATTCCAACAAATAGGACACTAAAGAGGGGCTTTCCAGCCAAACCCAGGGTACAGTCATAACCATTGAGTTGATTGATAGGAATATTCAATCCAGCTGTTTGGTTAAATAAAAGAAAAGATCTAAATTTTCTGTCTGTAGTCTCAGACATCAAAGAATCCTACAATTCTCCTTTGCTCATGAGTCACAAATTCTTCCTGGCAAATGAAGAAAGTAATGGTTACTTCCAGTCATGAAAATAAGTTGTAGGGCTTTGATACTATCGAGGTTTATGCCCCAACCCTCCTAGATTCAGCCATGTCATCACTCTTATTTCCCAGCTGTCTGGAGAAGTTTGATTGGCTACTGCTTCTAAAACCAGGGCAAGACATTATGTTTGACTTTCAGATATATTGAACCATAATCAGAAGATAGCCCAAGATTTATGAAAGAAGAACTCAAATGGATGGGCTGCTGTCATGAACTCTGTTCCATTGAAAAACCGTGGTGTGGGTGACTTGGGGAAAGCCTTTGAGTCCAACTTTAAGTAGTTTCTTAGTGTATATTCCCAGGGGATACCTAAATCTCCCATATAGTTTCCCTAGATGTGTGTTAGGAAGAGTTCTCTTTTAACCTGGGTTATGGGAAACCAAGGGAGGTTTTCAAATCTAAGTGAACAAAGGATCTGACGGAGTGAAGCCTATCCCGGGAGTTTGAAGACCTGATCTATATCCTGGAACTTCCATTTAATTTACCTTATCTTGGTTGAGCTACTTCACTCATTTGGAAGGACTAACTTTGTGAAAATAAGAAACGTTGTTCAAGTAGGCAGAATGTCCCATCTTGCTCTAAAACCCTCTCAGAAGCACAAAGTTGAAGTAGGTCGGGGGTTCTGTGTTGTTGTTCAGTCACTAATTTGTGTATGACTCTTTGCTACCCCATGGACTGCAGCATGCCAGGTTTCCCTGTCCTTCACTATCTCCTGGAGTTTGTTCAGATTCATAGCCACTAAGTCAGTGATACCATCCAATCATCTCATCCTCTATTGCCCCCTTCTCCTCTTGCCCTCAATCTTTCCATTGAGAGTCTTTTCCAATGAGTTGGATCTTCACATCAGGTGGCCAAAGTATTGGAGCTTCAGGATCAGTCCTTCTAATGAATATTTAGGGTTGATTTCCTTTAGAATTGACTGGTTTGATTTCCTTGCAGGTGTTCTTGGAGAAGGTGATGGCACCCCCCTCCAGTACTCTTGCCTGGAAAATCCCATGGGTGGAGGAGCCTGGTGGGCTGCAGTCCATGGGGTCGCCAAGAGTCAGGCATGACTGAGCAACTTCACTTTCACTTTTCACTTTCATGCATTGGAGGAGGAAATGGAAACCCACTCCAGTGTCCTTGCCTGGAGAATCCCAGGGGCAGGGGAGCCTGGTGGGCTGCCGTCTATGGGGTCGCACAGAGTCGGACACGACTGAAGTGACTTAGCAGCAGCAGGTGTTCTAGTTGTAGGGAATTATGGATGCATGTGAGGGCAGTCCTAAACTTCTTAAACTGTATGCAAAATTTGGTGTATATGTGTATGTTTCTGGGGAAAGACTCTTTAGCTTTCATTTGATTTCCAAAGAAGTTCATGGCTTCCCCACAGTTAATCATCTCTGGATGATAGAAACTAAAGACATTTTAACTTTGAAAATGTTATCATCCTTTGATTTTCTATCTTTGTAGTAAGACTTAGAGAGTAAATATTTTTATAGGCAGAAGGACTGGAAGAAATTCTTTAAAATCATACTTTCTTCACTTTGATCTGAGGATAATTTCATATATGGAGGAATATATTTTACTAGAGAATTCTTTGCAGATCAAAGTCTTATAATTTTTGTTCTATTAAACTTGGAGTTGTTTATATGCCAACTGTGTTTATTGCAGTATTAACATTGGCTTTTCTAAAATGACCTTGGGAAGAAAACATTGCTCTTTAGATACAAGAGTGTTCCCCAAGGTTTTCTATGATCTAGCCTTGAATTGTGAGGTTGGGTATTCCAGGCGAAACATTTGTTCACTGTCTTACTTCCCTGAGAAAAAATGTATTTTCTGAGTTATTTACTCTTATTTCCTCAGTGTTTACTTTTTTAGATGGTCATTATAAGGCTGTACATTTGAACAGAGTTTCTGAGTCTCCCATAGAAGCAGAATGAAGACACTGTTCCATGTTACCCAATGTCTACTGTATAAAATAGTCAATAAGGTCCTCTCCTCTATAAATATAGTCAATAAGATCCTTGGGGGGAAAATCTTTGCAAAATGAATTGCAATCTTTCTATTAAAAAGTGACCTATGCAATTTATTTCCCCTTTTGCTTTATCTGACAGCATTCTCAGAACCAGTTCATGCTAAAGGATAATTTGCAAGTGGTTATTCATTATAGGTATTTGCATGTCTCTATTTTTTTTTACTGTATTTACTCCACTATTACAATTTCTCATTTTTCTGGATTATAAAATAATACATTTTCATTGAAAAAGAATGTACAGAAGAAAGTAAGAATCATGAGAACTCTCATCATTAGGAGAAACACTTGTTAACTTTTTGGCTTCCAGGGTTTCTTTTATGCATAGATACTCTTTTCAAGAATCAGTGCCTTGTCGTGGCAAAGGGGCTTGCATAACTCAATGAAGCTATGAGCCATGCCCGTGTAGAGTCACCCAAGACAGACGGGTCATGGTGGAGAGTTCTGACAAAACGTGATCCACCGGAGGAGGGAACGGCAAACCACCCCAGTATACTTACCAAGAGTACACTGGTCACAGCAAACACCCTTTGCCAACAACACAAGAGAGAGAGGACTTTACATAGGGACATTACCAAATGGTGAATACCGAAATCAAATTGATTACATTCTTTGTAGCCTAAGATGGAGAAGCTGTAAACAGTCAGCAAAAACAAGACCTGGAGCTGACTGTGGCTCGGATCATCAGCTTCTCATAGCAAAATTTAGGCTTAAACTAAAGAAAGCAGGGAACCCACTAGGCCAGTCAGGTATGACTTAAATCAAATTCCCTATGAATATGCAGTGGAGGTGATGAATAGATTCAAGGGATTAGAACTAGTAGAGAGTGTGCCTGAAAAGCTATGGACAGAGGTTCATAATATTGTACAGGAGGCAGCAAACAATACCATCCCCAAAAAAAGAAAAGCAAGAAGGTGAAGTGGTTATCTGAGGAGGTTTTACAAATAGATGAAGAAAGAAAAGAAGCAAAAAGCAAGGGAGAAAGGGAAAAATACACCCCGCTAAATGCAGAGTTCCAAAGAATAGCAAGGAGAAACAAGAAGGCCTTCTTCAACTAACATTGCATAAAAATAGAGGAAAACAGCAGAAGGGGAAAGACTAGAGATCTCTTCAGGAAAACTGGAAATATCAAGGGAACGTTTCACCCAAAGATGGGCTGGAAATATCAAGGGAACGTTTCACCCAAAGACAGGCACAATAAAGGACAGAAATGGTAGAGACCTAATAGAAGCAGAAGAAAGCAAGAAGAGATGGAGAGAATATGTGGAAGAATTGTACAAAAAAGATCTTAATGAACCAGATAACCACAAGAGTGTGGTCAGTCGCCCAGAGCCAGACACCCTGGAATGTGAAGTCAAGAGGGCCTTAGGAAGCACTGCTGCCGATAAAGCTAGTGGATGCAATGGAATTCCGGCAGAGCTCTTCAAAACCCTGAAAGAGGATGCTGTGAAAGTGTTGCACTCAATATGTCAGCAAATTTGGAAGACCCAGCAGTGGCCTCAGGGCTGGAAAATGTCAATCCCCATCCAAATTCCCAGGAAGGGTAGTACTAAAGAATGTTCCAACCATCAGACAATTGCACTCAACTCCCATGCTAATAAAGTCATGCTTAAAATCTTGCATGCTAGGCTTCAGCATTACGTGAACCAAGAACTTCCAGATGTCCAAGCTGGGTTTAGAAAAGGCAGAGGAACCAGGTCAAATTGCCAACATCCTCTGGATCATAGAGAAAGCAAGAGAATTCCAGAAAAACATCTACCTCTGTTTCACTGATTACACTAAAGCCTTTGATTTTGTGGATCATAACAAACTGTGGAAAGCTAGCTTTTAAAGAGATGGAAATACCAGACCATCTTACCTGTCTCCTGAGAAAACTGTATGTGCCTCAAGAGGCAACAGTTAGAACCTTGTATGGAACAACTGATTGGTTCAATATGGAGAAAGGAGTACAAGAAGGCTGTCTGTTGTCACCCTGTTTATTTAACTTCTATGCTAAGCACATCATGCGAAATGCCAGACTGGATGAGTTACAAGCTGGAATCAGGATAGGTGGGAGAAACATCAACAACCTCAGACATGCAGATGATATCACTCTAATGGCAGAAAACAAAGAGAGACTAAAAAACCCCTCGATCAGGGTGAAGGAGAAAAGTGAAAAAGCCAGCTTAAAACTAAATATTAAAAAAACCAGGATCATGGCATCTGGTCCCATTACTTCATGGAAAATAGAAAGGGAAAAGGTGGAAGCAGTGACAGATTTCCTCTTCTTGGACTCTAAAATCACTGCGGATGGTGACTGCAGCCATGAAATCAGAACTCAATTGCTTCTTTGAAGGAAAGTTATGACAAATCTAGACAGTGTGTTGAAAACCAGAGACATCACTCTGCCATCCAAGGTCCGTATTATCAAGGCTATGTTCTTCCCAGTGGTCACGTACGGTTGTGAGAGCTGGATCATTAAGAGGGCAGAGAGCCAAAGAATTGATTCTTTTGAACTGTGATGCTGGAAAAGACTCCTGAGAATCTCTTGGACAGCAAAGAGATCCAACCAGTCAATCTTGAGGGACATCAACCCCAAATACTCACTGGAAGGACTAATGTTGAAGCTGAATCACGAGTATTTTGGTCACTGATGTAAATATTTGACTCATTAGAAAAGTCTCTGATGCTGGGAAAGATTGAGGGCAGAAGGAGAAGAGGGCATTCGAGGATGAGATGGCTGGATGTCATCACTGATGTAATGGACATGACCTTGGGCAAACTCCGGGAGATAGTGAGGGATAGCGAGGCCTGGCATACTGTAGTCCATGGGTCACAAAAAGTCAGACATGGCTGGGCAACTGAACAATAACAACTCTTTTCCTAAGGTTGCCAATTGTACAGGCTGTTATATAAACTCACTTTTATTTTACTATCATTTATAATAATATATTATGAGCATTTCCCATTTATATTAATTTTCTTTATGAGCATGAGTTTTGATGATAGTATGATATTCTATAATAAAGATCTACCATTGTTTTGAAGAATTCTAAGGTTGATATCTTTATGCATAAATGTTTGTTTTCCTTTTTATTTACTTAGAATAAATACCTAGAAGTGAAATTACTAAACTTATTTTAAAGATTTTCATTACTATTGAAAATTTTCTTTCTATAAATGTTGTAACAATTTACATTTCACACCAGTGGTGTTTGAGGGTAGCTATTTCCTCACACCATTGTTGACACTAAGGAGCATTTTTTTTCTTAAGTCATCCAATAAAAAAAGATATAGATTGTTTGAGTTTGCATGTCTTTGATTTTAAAATGACTTAGTATCTTAAACATTGTATTAACTATTTGGAGGTTTCTATATGTGTGAAATATAGAAATATGTGTGTGTTCTCAATATGTGTTTGCACTCAATATGCCAGCAAATTTGGAAAACTCAGCAGTGGCCACAGGACTGGAACAGGTCAGTTTTCATTCCAATCCCAAAGAAAGGCAATGACAAAGAATGCTCAAACTACTGCACAATTACACTCATCTCACACGCTAGTAAAGTAATGCTCAAAATTCTCCAAGCCAGGCTTCAGCAATACGTGAACTGTGAACTTCCTGATGTTCAAGCTGGTTTTAGAAAAGGCAGAGGAACCAGAGATCAAATTGCCAACATCCGCTGGATCATGGAAAAAGCAAGAGAGTTCCAGAAAAACATCTATTTCTGCTTTATTGCCTATGCCAAAGCCTTTGACTGTGTGGATCACAATAAACTGTGGAAAATTCTGAAAGAGATGGGAATACCAGACCACCTGATCTGCCTCTTGAGAAATTTGTATGCAGGTCAGGAAGCAACAGTTAGAACTGAACATGGAACAACAGACTGGTTCCAAATAGGAAAAGGAGTTCGTCAAGGCTGTATATTGTCACCCTGTTTATTTAACTTATATGCAGAGTACATCATGAGAAACGCTGGACTGGAAGAAACACAAGCTGGAATCAAGATTGCCGGAAGAAATATCAATAACCTCAGATATGCAGATGACACCACCCTTATGGCAGAAAGTGAAGAGGAACTCAAAAGCTTCTTGATGAAAGTGAAAGTGGAGAGTGAAAAAGTTGGCTTAAAGCTCAACATTCAGAAAACGAAGATCATGGCATCCGGTCCCACCACTTCATGGGAAATAGATGGGGAAACAGTGGAAACAGTGTCAGACTTTATTTTTCTGGGCTCCAAAATCACTGCAGATGGTGACTGCAGCCATGAAATTAAAAGACGCTTACTCCTTGGAAGGAAAGTTATGACCAACCTAGATAGCATATTCAAAAGCAGAGACATTACTTTGCCAACAAAGGTTCATCTAGTCAAGGCTATGGTTTTTCCTGTGGTCATGTATGGATGTGAGAGTTGGACTGTGAAGAAGGCTGAGCGCCGAAGAATTGATGCTTTTGTTTTGTTTTTGTTTTTTTTTAATTTTATTTTATTTTTAAACTTTACATAACTGTATTAGTTTTGCCAAATATCAAAATGAATGCACCACAGGTATACATGTGTTCTCCATCCTGAACCCTCCTCCCTCCTCCCTCCCCATTCCATCCCTCTGGGTCGTCCCAGTGCACCAGCCCCAAGCATCCAGTATCGTGCATCAAACCTGGACTGGCAACTCATTTCATACATGATAATTTACATGTTTCAATGCCATTCTCCCAAATCTTCCCACCCTCTCCCTCTCTCACAGTGTCCATAAGACTGTTCTATACATCAGTGTCTCTTTTGCTGTCTCGTACACAGGGTTATTGTTACCATCTTTCTAAATTCCATATATATGCATTAGTATACTGTATTGGTGTTTTTCTTGATGCTTTTGAACTGTGGTGTTGGAGAAGACTCTTAAGAGTCCCTGGGACTGCAAGGAGATCCAACCAGTCCATTCTGAAGGAGATCAGCCCGGGGATTTCTTTGGAAGGTATGATGCTAAAGCTGAAACTCCAGTACTTTGGCCACCTCATGCGAAGAGTTGACTCATTGGAAAAGACTCTGATGCTGGGAGGGATTGGGGGCAGGAGGAGAAGGGGACGACAGAGGATGAGATGGCTGGATGGCATCACTGACTTGATGGACGTGAATCTGAGTGAACTCCGGGAGTTGGTGAGGGACAGGGAGGCCTAGCGTGCTGCGATTCATGGGGTCGCAAAGAGTCGGACACGACTGAGCGACTGATCTGATCTGATATGTGTGAACTGTCTGTTGTTGCCCTTTGCCTATTTTTCCTTTGGGGCATTGGCTTCTTCCTTATTGTTTTACAAAAGTTCTTTGTATATGGAGAAGTATATCCTTTTGCCATCTATCTTGCATATGTTTCTCCCATTTATCAGTTGGTCGTCTATTGCTGTGAGAGCCATATAATATGGGGAGTACAAATAAAGACACCAGAGCTGGATTTTCTGGATTCATAGCACAACTCTGAAATTATTTAATACCTTTGTTCATCTCTTTCCTTATTTCTTAATTTGGGTAACAGTGCCATCTTCCTGATATGTCAATACTTGGAGGGGTGCCTGGCATATAATGTGTACTCAGTTAATACTAACTAGTTTTATCAATTACGAATTTATTTTCAAATACTGTGTTTTATATTGTGCTGATTTCATAGCTATTTTTTATCTTTTTTTGTGGGGGTGTGGACAAGGATGGTGGGAGAATCAAAAGAAGGATAAAGTGTATGAGTCAATTCCATTAGCACTTTGTGTCAGCTTTGTAAAGAAATAACACTTCTCCAATTCCAGGTTTGATTTCCACCCAAAATAAATATAGGTGCTTAGAAAAAAAGGTAACTTGATAGACTTGGAATGTGCTGATCATCAAACACATGGGCTCTTGCATCTATTTAATTGTTCTGTTTTAAATGACAGATGATGTTCCAGTGACCTTTTCCTATGAGAATCTTGGGACATCCCATAGGTCTTTAATTTAAGCTTCATCCTTTCCATCCAGGAAGTAATCCAAGTAGGGCTCTCTTGTTTAAAGGGGAAGAAAATGACAGGCATCCTGGGAGGTTTATTCATGAAGGAGCTGCCAGTTAGCAATCTACCCCAGAAGGACATAGAATAATTTGGCTTGAGACCGGAGACCCCACCAGCTGAAAACAAAACAAATTATGTTCCAAATCTGATCTGGAACTGAGAAGTTAAGAGCCTCCAATTTGAAAATAATCGCATCCGCTGTATCTTCATCCTCCAAATGAGGACTTTCTTCCATTTTAGTTAGTGTGAAATGTTCCTTTTATTTCTGTTCTCCAAGTCTTGACATCACTAAAAATAAGTGACTCAATTACACTTGTGCATAAGCAGCTGGAAAACTACCAGAAATCTTCCCAGATCTAAACGGTGTAAACAGAGATACCAGAGGAGGGAAGGAGGAAACAAGGAAACAAAAGTGAAGTGCACAAGAGAATTTTAAAAATAAAAAGCTACACAAAAGAAGGTCCCAGGGAAGAGCTGTGGAGTGTTAATTCCATGTCTTGGTTCCTGGTAGCATGTCGCAGTCCATAAACCTCTGGGTCCACAAGGCAAACCAGGTGGAAAAAAGGATCAGGAAACTTTATAAACACCTTGCAAATCAACGTGCCCAGCCAAGACACATTCCAACGCTCATCCTGGGAAAATGTTGGCAGACGCCTCCGGTCCGATGCCCCAAGGATCTTGGGGGCCTCATCTACAACTTGAGGACTAATGGGAAAAATGGAAACAGAATCCTGGCTGGCCAGCCAGCCCCAAAATACAACCACAAACCCCCATCAGTTTCCAAAGACTGGTCTTTTGTGGTAGCTCTTAGCTCAGAAGGCACAATTACAAAAATGAAATGTTCCAAACGTCCTATACACCCACAGCATTCTTTCATTTACTGTCTTGGGTGGAAGAATATACTTTGTCTCCTAGAATCCTCTTGCCAGGAAAGAAAAGCAGGTTTGGCCAGCAGAAAACCTGATTGTCTTTATTCCTTCCTCTCTGTTACCCCGGAGAGGAAGGGAAAGGTCAGATCAGCTGTGCGGCTCGGCCATATCACCCTGTGTTGAGCTGAGTGTTCTCTATATGCTTTCGGGGAGAACCTCATTGGAGATGAAAGTAGGTCACCAGGCAGTGAAAGGGGCAGGAGCCTTGACCGAGAATAAAGAGACGCGAGAGCTGGGTTAAACCCGGGGCCTGGAGCCCTCAGTGCTTCCTCTACAAAGTTGGCCAGAGAGGAAAAGGCGAGGGTTTCGCTGGGTGACCTCTCTCTCCTTCTCCCGCTGTCTCTGCCCCTGCTCTGCTCTTGTTTCAATCAGTAAATGAAGTGTCTGTGGGAGCCCAGGAATCTGTGAAGGGACCCGCAAGGGCAGTGGCAGAGAGCTTTCCTCTCCTTCCACACAAAGACAGGCCAAAGGGGAACGGTTTAAATTGCTTCCAGCAGGATTTAGGTTCGCAGGAGGAAAATCTCTCTGAGTACGATGAGCCTCTGGAATGCATTACTAAGGGAGGCAATGGAATCCACTTCAGAGATCTCCGAGGACGCCTTGGAATGCTAATCTTTCCTTAATGGCTAATATTTTGGTGTAATCAGAGGCGGAGGCATGGATGAGCTTTTAAGTCCCTTTCACTCCTGAGATTTGAGTCTGTGCTGGCAAGAAGATGAAATATCCATCGTCCTGTGACATCTTTAGTATCCAAACCCAGCTTTGTGTAGATTGCCTGAGGCTCCTTGGGCATTTGCTCCCCGACTGGTGATCAGGTTTGGGACTTGAGTGTGTAGATCTGGTGGTGGGGGAGGGGGGACTGGGGAAAAAAAGAATCACATTGAAAATAACAGGAGTAAAAGGACCAGCAAGGGACTTGGAGCCAAAATTTTTAGGAAGTGCTGAAATTTGAGTGAGGGAAATGACAATAATCTATCAAATATTCTAAGGGGTAGGAACCCTGCCAGACTGGAAAGCAGAGCCGAGGCTCCCATGCTGGGTAGAAGGAAGATGAAAAGGGAGGATATTAAGAGCAGGAGTCTTAACTTATGGGACCCCTGAGATGCCCAAGCTCACCATAGGTGTGTCAGAGGAGTTGAGGAGGGAGTAAATGAATGAATGAAAAAATGTATTAAAAATGCAATATTAACCATAGTTAACATTCAGAAATTTACAAATGAATCGAAGAATGGCTACAAAGAGATCTTTATAATAATGTATCACTAGTTCAGTTCATTTCAGTTCAGTTGCTCAGTTGTGTCCAACTCTTTCGGACTCCATGGACTGCAGCACGCCAGGCCTCCCTGTCCATCACCAACTCCCGGAGTTTACTCAAACTCATGTCCATTGAGTCGGTGATGCCATCCAACCATCTCATACTCTGTCTTCCCCTTCTCCTCCCACCTTCAATCTTTTCAGCATCAGGGTCTTTTCAAATGAGTCAATAGCCCCTTTTAATTTCTTGGGTGAGAACTAATGGATACGGATTTGGGGGTAAACTTGTGTTTGCTCCTGGAGGGACTTCACATGGGTAAATGAGGGCCATATGTTTGAGCGTTAAGGCCTGGCTCTCAGTGAAGAGCTCATAGATGGATCTAACTGGCAAGACAAGCAGGTGAGTCTGTCTGGTCCCTTGGAGGTCTTAGTACTAAGCTTAGTACTAAGATATGCTTATTGATACACCTGCATTGTGAGAATACTTATCTGTGTAGAGAGTCAGCACCTTTCTTCCTCCAAAGCAATTTTGTTGTTTAAGAGTGCTCATTTCTACTGATTACTTTGGTAGTAACAACCTGTGTGTTTACGTGATGGGAGTTTGGGCTAGCCAACATATTGCTTTCAAGTTGTTTTTTTTTAAACACTTTGCCCTTCCTTTATTATTTTTTAATTTACTTTTTTACGGAAGGATAATTGCTTTACAGAATTTTGTTTTCTGTCAAACCTCAACATGAATCAGCCATAGGTATGCATATATTCCCTTCTTTCTGAATCTCCCTCCCATCTCCCTCCCCATCCCTCCCCTCTAGGTTGATACAGAGCCCCTGTTTAAGTTTTCTGAGCCATACAGCAAATTCCTATTGGCTATCTATTTTGCATATGGTAATATGTTTCCATGTTACTCTTTCCATATATCTCACCCTCTCCTCCCCTCTCCCCATGTCCATAAGTCTATTCTCTATGTCTGTTTCTCCATTGCTGCCCTGTAAATAATTCTTCAGTACCATTTTTCTATATTCCGTATATGTGCATTAGAATACAATATTTATCTTTCTCTCGCTGACTCACTTCACTCTGTATAATAGGTTCTAGGCTCATCCACCTCATCAGAACTGACTCAAATGCATTCCTTATTATGGCTGAGTAATATTCCACTGTGTATATGTACCACAACTTCTTTATCCATTCATCTGTCGATGGACATCTAGGTTGCTTTCATGTTCTAGCTATTGTAAATAGTGCTGCAATGAACAATGGGATACATGTGTCTTTTTCAACCCTGGTTTTCTCAGGTATATGCCTAGGAGTGGGATTGCTGGGTCATATGTTGGTTTTATTCCTAGTTTTTTAAGGAATCTCCATACCATCTTCCATAGTGGCTATATCAATTTACATTCCCACCAACAGTGCAAGAGTATTCCATTTTCTCCAGACCCTCTCCAGCATTTATTTTTTTGTAGACTTTTTATGATGGCCATTCTGACTGGTGTGAGGTGATATCTCATTGTGGTTTTGATTTGCATTTCTCTAGTAATGAGAAGGAGAAGGCAATGGCACCCCACTCCAGTACTCTTGCCTGGAAAATCCTATGGACGGTGGACCCTGGTAGGCTGCAGTCCATGGGGTCGCTAAGAGTCGGACACGACTGAGTGACTTCACTTTCACTTTTCCCTTTCACGCATTGGAGAAGGAAATGGCGGTCCATTCCAGTGTTCTTGCCTAGAGAATCCCAGGGATGGGGGAGCCTGGTGGGCTTTGGTCTGTGGGGTCGCACAGAGTCGGACACAACTGAAGAGACTTAGCAGCAGCAGTAATGAGCAACGTTGAGCATCTTTTCGTGTGTTTCTTAGCCATCTGTGTGTCTTCTTTGGAGAAATGTCTGTTTAGGTCTTTCCCCCACTTTTTGATTGGGTTGTTTGTTTTTCTAGCATTAAATTGTATGAGTTACTTGTACATTTTGGAAATTAATCCTTTGTCAGTTTTATTTGCTATTATTTTTTCCCATTCTGGGGATTATCTTTTTACCTTGATTATAGTTTCCCCTGCTGTGCTTTTCAGTTTAATCAGGTCCTACTTGTTTGTTTTTGTTTTTGTTTTTTCCATTACTCTAGGAGGTGGATCACAGAGGATCTTGCTTTGATTTATGTCATAGAGCATTCTGCCTATGTTTTCCTCTAAGAGTTTTATAGTTTCTGGTCTTACATTTAGGTCTTTAATCCATTTTGAGTTTATCTTTGTGTATGGTGTTAGGAAGTGTTCTAATTTCCTTATTTTACATGTAGCTGTCCAGTTTTCCCAGCACCATTTATTGAAGAGGCTGTCTTTGCCCCATTGTATAATCTTGCCTCCTTTGTCAAAAATTAGGTACCAATAGGTGTATAGGTTTATTTCTGGGCTTTCCATCTTGTTCCATTGGTCTATATTTTTGTTTTTGTGCCAGTACCATACTGTCTTGATGACTGTAGCTTTGTAGTATAATCTGAAGTCAGGAGGGTTGATTCTTGCAGCTCCATTCTTCTTTCTCAAGACTGCTGTGGCTATTCAGGGTCTTTTGTGTTTCCATATGAATTGTGAAATTTTTTGTTCTAGTTCTGTGAAAAATGCTATTGGTAATTTGTTGGGGATTACACTGAATCCATAGATTGCATTTAGTAATATAGTCATTTTCACAATATTGATTCTTCCTACCCAGGAACATGGACTATCTCTCCATCTGTTTATGTCATCTTTGATTTCTTTCATCAGTGTCTTATAATTGTCTGGGTACAGTTCTTTTTTCTCCTTAGGTAAGTTTATTCCTAGATATTTAATTCTTTTTGTTGCAGTGGTGAATGGGATTGATTCCTTAATTTCACTTTCTGATTTTTCATTGTTTGTATATAGAAATGCAAGTGATTTCTGTGTACTGATTTTGTATCCTGCAACCTTGCTAAATTTACTGACTAGCACTAGTAATTTTCTGATACTATCTTTAGGGTTTTCTATGTACAGTATCATGTCATCTGCAAACAGTGAGAGCTTTACTTCTTTTCTGATCTGGATTCTTTTTATACCTTTTTCTTCTCTGATTTCTGTAGCTTGGACATCCAGAACTATGTTGAATAATAGTGGCGAAAGTGGACACCCTTGTCTTGTTCCTGATCTTAGGGGGAATGCTTTCAGTTTTTTACCATTGAGAATAATGTTTGCTGTAAGCTTGTCATATATGGCCTGTACTATGTTGAGATAGGTTCCTTCTGTGCCCATGTTTTGAAGAGTTTTAGTCATAAATGGGTGCTGAATTTTGTCAGAGGATTTTTCAGCAGCCATTGAGATTATCATATGGTTTTTATCTTTCAGCTGGTTAATATGGTGTATCACATTGATTTGCATATATTGAAGAATCCTTGCATTCCTGGAATAAACCCAACTTGATCGTAGTGTATGAGCAGTTCATCAGTGATATTGGCCTGCAGTTTTATTTTTTTGTGTTGTCTTTGTCTGGTTTTGGTATCAGGGTGATGATGGCCTTGTAGAATGAATTTGGAAGTGTTCTTCCCTCTGCAATTTTTTGAAAGAGTTTTAGAAGGATAGGCATTCAGTTCAGTTCAATTGCTCAGTCGTGTCCAACTCTTTTTGACCCCATGGACTTCAGTATGCCAGGCTTCCCTGTCCATCACCAACTCCTGGAGCCTACTCAAACTCACATCCATTTTGTTGGTGATGCCATCCAACCATCTCATCCTCTGTCATCCCCCTCTCCTCCTGCTTTCAATCTTTCCCAGCATCAGGGTCTTTTCAAACGAGTCAGTTCTTTGCATCAGGTGGCCAAAGTATTGGAGTTTCAGCTTTAGCATCAGTCCTTCCAATGAATATTCAGGACTGATTCCCTTTAGGATGGACTGGTTGGATCTCCTTGCAGTCCAAGGGACTCTCAAAAGTCTTCTCCAACACCACAGTTCAAAAGCATCAATTCTTTAGTGCTCAGTTTTCTTTATAGTCCAACTCTCACATCCATACATGACTACTGGAAAAACCATAGCTTTGACTAGATGGACCTTTGTTGATAAAGTAGTGTCTCTGCTTTTTAATATGCTGTCTAGGTTGGTCATAGCTTTTGTTGTAAGGAGCAAGCGTTTTTTAATTTCATGGTCACCATATGCAGTGATTTTGGCACTCAGTTCAGTTCAGTTCAGTTGCTCAGTCATGTCTGACTCTTTGCTCTTCCCTAAATGTTTGATATTCTACTCCTATGAAGCCATCTGGTCCTGGGATTTTGTTTTTTGGGAGATTTTTGATCACAGCTTCAATTTCATTGCTTGTAATTGTGTTGTTCATAATTTCTATTTCTTCCTGGTTCAGTCTTGGAAGATCTTTTCTAAGATCCTGTTCATTTCTTCCATATAGTTTATTTATTGCCATATAGTTGTTCATAATAGTCTCTTATAATCCTTTGTATTTCTGCATTGTCTGTTGTAACCTCTCCTTTTTCATTTTTAATTTTGTTGATTTGATTCTTCTCTCTTTTTTTCTTGATAAGTCTGGCTAAAGGTTTGTCAATTTTGTTTATCTTCTCAAAGAACCATCTTTTAGTTTTATTAATCTTTACTATTGTTTCTTTCATTTCTTTTTCATTTATTTGTTTGGATCTTTATGATTTCTTTCCTTCTACTAATTTTTTTTTTGTTGTTGTTGTTCTTCTTTTTCCAGTTGTTTTAGGTGTAAAGTTAGGTTATCTATTCAATGTTTTTCTTGTTTCTTGAGGTAGGATTGTATTGCTATAAACTTCCCTCTTAGGACTGCTTTTGCTGCATCCCATAGGTTTTGAGTTGTCCTGTTTTCATTGTCATTTGTTTCTAGAAATTTGTGATTTACTTTTTTATTTCTTCAGTAACCTGTTGGTTATTTAGAAACATGTTGTTTAATGTTTGTGTTTCTTACAGCATTTTCTTGTACTTGATATCTAGTCTCATGGTCTTGCGGTCAGAGAAGATGCTTGATATGATTTCAATTTTCTTAAATGTACTGAGGTTTGATCTTTAACCCAAGATGTGGTCTATCCTGGAGAATGTTTCATGTGCACTTGAGAAGGTGTATTCCTCTGCATTTAGATGGAATGCCCTGAAGATATCAATGAGATCCATCTCAACTAATGTATCACTTAAGACTTGTGTTTCCTTATTAGTTTTCTGTTTTGATGATCTGTCCATTGGTGTTAGTGTGGTGTTAAAGTCTCCTACTATTATTGTGTTACTGTTAATTTCTCTTTTTATGTCTATTCCTAGTGCCATTTTCTTAATTGTTTGGGGTTGATTTTGTAGATCTTTTTTCTTCTTTTGTATTTCTTGACCATGTAAGTCCATTTAACATGTGTTGTAAAGCTAGTTTGGTGGTACTGAATTCTCTTAACTTTTGCTTGTCTGAAAAGCTTTTTATTTTTCCATCAATTTGAATGGGATCCTTGCTGGGTACAGTAACCTTGGTTGTAGATTTTTCCCTTTCAGTACTTTAAATATATCCTGCCATTCCCTTCTGGCCTGCAGAATTTCTGCTGAAAGATCAGCTGTTAAGCGTTTGGGGTTTCCTTTGTATGTTACTTGTTGCTTCTCCCTTGCTACTTTTAATATTCTTTCTTTGTGTTTAGTCTTTGTTAGTTTGATTAGTATGTGTCTTGATGTGTTTCTCCTTGGGTTTATCCTGTATGGGATTCTTTGTGCCTCTTGGACTTGATTGACTATTTGCTTTTCCATGTTGGGGAAATTTCCAACTATAATCTCTTCAAAAATTTTCTCATACCCTTTCTTTTTCTCTTCTTCTTCGGGGACCCCTATAATTCGAATATTGGTGTATTTGATATTGTCCCAGAGGTCTCTGAGACTATCCTCAGTTCTTTTCATTCTTTTTACTTTATTCTGCTCTTCAGAAATTATTTCCACCATTTTCTCTTTCAGCTCACTGATTCATTCTTCTGCTTCAGATATTCTGCTATTGATTCCTTCTAGAGTGTTTTTAATTTCAGTAATTGTGTTGTTTGTCTCTGTATGTTTATTCTTTCGTTCTTCTAGGTCTTTGTTAATTGATTCTTGCATTTTCTCCATTTTGCTTTCAAGGTTTTTGATCATTTTTACTATCAATAACCTGTATTCTTTTTCAGGGAGTTTGCCTATTTCCTCTTCATTTATTTGGACTTCTGTGTTTCTAGCTTGTTCCTTCATTTGTGTAGTATTTCTCTGCCTTTTCATTATTATTATTTTTAACTTATTTTGAGATCTTTAACTCATTTGAGGTCTTCTTTTCCCAGGCTTCAGGGCTGAATTCTTTCTTTCTTTTGGTTTCTGCCCTCCTAAGGTTGGTCCAGTGGTTTGTGTAAGCTTCTTATCAGGTGAGATTTGTGCTGAAGTCTTGTGTGTTTGTTCATTTTTCCTCTGATGGGCAAGGCTGAGTGAGGTGGTAATCCTGTCTGCTGATGATTGGGTTTGTATTTTTGTTTTGTTTGTTGTTTAGATGAGGTGTCCTGTACAGGGTGCTACTGGTGGTTGGGTGATGCTGGGTCTTGTATTCCAGTGGTTTCCCTTGTGTGACTTCTCACTATTTGATACCCGCTAGAGAAGGCAATGGCACCCCACTCCAGTACTCTTGCCTGGAAAATCCCATGGGCAGAGAAGCCTGGTAGGCTGCAGTCCATGGGGTCGCGAAGAGTTGGACACGATTGAGTGACTTCACTTTCACTTTTCACTTTCATGCATTGGAGAAGGAAATGGCAACCCGCTCCAGTGCTCTTGCCTGGAGAATCCCAGGGACGGGGGAGCCTGGTTGGCTGCCGTCTATGGGGTCGCACAGAGTCAGACACGACTGAAGCGACTTAGCAGCAGCAGCAGCAGCAGGGTTAGGTCTCTGGTAGTCTAGGGTCTTGGAGTTAGTGCTCCCACTCTGAAGGCTCAGGGCTTGATCTTTGTGCAGTCTGGATGCAAGCACACCTACAGATGATCTCCATTGCAGTGTGGTTTCCAAACAGAATTTGCTCATGGGTTCACTAGATGGGTCATTTTAGAAGCTCCTGGTCACTGGAAAGTCCCATGGGCAGAGGAGCCTGGCGGGCTATAGTCCATGGGGTCACAAAAGAGTTGGATAAGGCTTAGCGACTGAGCACAATAGATGGAACAAGTTAAGATGATGTCATATTGGATTATGATGGGTCCTAAATCCCATGACTGGTGTTTGAAAAATTCAAAAGACTTCCAGTTCAGTGGCTTTCAAGCTATTTTGGCCACATCTTCTATTAAAAAATATAATTTGCATTATGACTACAGTATGCTGAATAAAGCCACTCCCTCTAAAGACATTTGAATCCTAACTTTCAGAACCTGTGAATGTCACTCTGGCCCCTTAGGTCTAGGTCACATAGGTCTCCTCCTTTTGAGGGGAGCACTCAAAAACTCATGGTCTTCAGAATACTTGGGACAGCAAGGAGCAATGGAGAAGGCTACCTTACTTTTTCTGGACTAGGGGACCCTGAGGGACTGATTCTGCACACACTCCGAGGCTGGGAGGCACACCCTCTATTATTATTTTTAAATTGAGTTGCTTTAATGGAAGCATAGTTGATTTACAATATCATGTTCATTTCAGATGTACTATGTACAACATAGTGATTCAACATTTTTATAGCATATACTCCATATAACATTATTATGTGATATTGGTTATTTTCCCTATGTTGTATATTACTTCTTTGTACCATTTATTTTATGCCTTGTAGTTTATAACTCTGAATTCCCTCCCCCTATTGTGTCTTTGCCCCACCTCTCTTCCCACTTCCGGTTTGTGAGTTTTTGAGTTAACAAGCAAAGAGAGGTGATTAGCCACCTTTTCCCTTGTATTTCACAGTGACATTCATGCAAAATTGTCCTTGTTCCATGAACTAGGCTGAGGAAAGGTGAGTTGAGGACAGATAAGACAGGGTTCCTGCCATCAAAGCAATCTATTCAGGAATAGCCACTTGCTTGCTTCAGGCTTCACTGTGGTGAAACCCAGGCAGAGAGGACAGAGGGAAAGAATCCACTGGTGATGAGCAACATGACCCCTGGCATCCCACTTTGTTTGACTAAGACACTGATGTAATGAGAGAACATAGTTGATGGAGGTTAGCAAAAGTCAGAACCCTTGGAGAGAGAGAGTTAATATTAATACACCATACCATTTGCTTTCTTTCCCCACAGGCAGACTTTTAACTGGAATATTTGAAACCCCATCATTCTCTAAGATGAAGAACTAGCTGTGTAAAACCAGTTTGAGACCACAGCAGCCAAGGAGCTCTAAGACACTACGTAAGTATTTAAACTTGGGCTTTTTCCCTTGATGCCTCTCATCAGAATGACTTTAAAAATTTCTTAGCTGTGTTGGGTCTTAGTTGCAGCATGCAAGATTTTTAGTTCTGGTATGTGAACTCGTAGTTGTGGCGTGTGGGATCTAGTTCCCTTACCAGGATCTCACCCAGGCCTCTGGCGTTGGGAACATGGAGTCTTAGCCTCTGGACCGCCAGGTCCCCAGAAAGGCTTTAAAGCAAGAGGCTCTGTGATTTTTCTGCTCCATGGGAATGGGTGGAGTGACATTATGGTTGAACGGCAGGGATGATGTTAATGACCCAGGGCTGGGAGTTGTTGAACTAGTGGTAATTGTCTGAATCCCACCACTGACATTTCTAGGAAGGAATTTTGGCCCTAATGATTTTGGCTGCAAAAAGTTGGTAAGATAACCTTCTCTTCCCCCTTCCCATTTTCAGCTCCTCTGGGGAAGAGGAAAACCCCAGACACCAGCTTTCTGGTAACACAAGAAGCTTCCCATAACAGTGTACTATAAATTATAATGAGCACGACCCTTCTCTTTCTCTTCCTCTTTGTTTCGCTCCCTGAGCAATATTGTAAGAGTCTACACAATCTCATAAGGGACTTGGCTGGCAATCAGTGGAAGAGACTGTTCCTTTGGCAGCAGCTCCAAGTGACTAGACTAGCCTAATGTATTCCTTTTTGCTTAGTTTCTACAAAATCATATTGTGGTTCTATGCAGCTGAGGGGCTGGAGGAAGAAACCCAGGTATAGAGAAAGTTAAGGCACAAACTGCCAAGGCCACTCAGCTAGTATTATTTCACCCATGTTAAATCACGGGCCCAGACTCAAGAAGCAGAGTTGCTTTCCCCTTGGGACATGGTCTCTGGGCAGAAGGTGAGATCCAGGGTCTCTGGTTGACCCAGAGGCAGCTGGGGCTGTGATGAGAGTCTCCAGAGATAAAATATTCTGTGTGGCACATCCCTCGTCAACGCCACCTTTTGTCTCTCAAAATCTGAATCTGTTGGGACTGGAGGATGCACTTTGCACAAACACCCTTGGAAACAAAGACCACCCAGCAATTTGCTCGAGTGAACTTCTTTGTGAAAGCCACTTTTGCCTATCTTGGAGCCATAAGAAGTGACTTTTCTTAATTCCAACACTCGCTACCCATGCGATCTAGGGCACGGTGTTAGCTTTTCTGCTCCCCAGTCTCTTATTTGTAACAGGATGGGGGAATGTGAATGATCTCCAAGTTCCGTGTGTTGCTCCCTTAGAAAGAGCCGATGAAAGCAAGCCTTGTTTTCTGGAAGGTGCATTATTAGCAAATATTTCCCCCACGTCCTGAAAACCAAATAAATACACAGACTTTTATCAAAACTTAATTGAGTTTTCTAATCATGATCTTAAATTTTCTTTTGTAGAAAGTGAAACAAATTCAAGCCAAATGTATTCTCACATGAAAGAAGTCAAGCTTAGTAAATTGTAGTGAGAGGGGTCAGCCTGGGTGGGTCCCCCTCAGAGGCTGGACCACATCCACAGATACTGCAAAACAGTTCAGTCCAGCATAAAAGCAAGGCTCACAGCATGTGCATGTCTGGCTCTAATGGCCTCTTGAAAGCTTTTTTGCCTGCTCCATGTACTAGGTAGTTCATTAAGAGGAGAGCTTCCACCCATATCCACAGTTTTAGCTCTCAACAGCCTACTCTGAATTGTTCATTGATGCCATTTTGTTGCAGCTCCATCCTGCTACTCACCTTGGTGTTTATTCTTTTGTTTCTCTACTTGCTTTGCCCTTTGGACTTGATGGTAGGTATTGTGGTCCCAACTGAGTTTCCTTCCATAAGACTTTATTTCACCCAGATATTCTGCTTTAGGCCTCCTTGATTGAACCTGGCCTTGATCTCTCCCCATGTGAACTCTGCCACCACTTTTAGTTAACTTCCTTGAGCAGCTCCTGAACATGGTCATACTTAATAGGTAAATGAAGTGCAAATAGTTAGAATTAAGAGGCTAAGAGGATTTTAACAAAGTTTATGATGGATGCGCAGAGAACATAGAGCAGGTGATACTCCAAGAACCAAGGTATATACTGGGAATCAAGGATGGACAGTAGGGACCCAGCTACTGAACCGGAGTTCAGGGTTTGGGCTCTAGTTCACCATGGTTGTGATGGTAGGGTTCGAATGGAATCAACTTTCTAATGGCTCCAGAGATCTTGCAGGTCTATAATAATGATACCTTTTAAAAAATAACACATAAGCATTTTTACTTATTGATCCATAATAATTACATTTCAAGTAAGGAATTCTAGCAACAGTGAGGTATTCTGCAGATAGTCTGCAATCTCTGAAGACCTATAATCATGACAGTCAGTCTGGCTTGGTACCTCCTTGGGCTCTGCTCCTTTTACCTTGCTTTTCACTGCAGGTGGCAAGTCTAACTCACCTGGTTCAAATACAAGTCTAAGTCAGTTTGTCCATGTTAAACTAGGTCTTAAGAAACTGTGATGCTTTCAGGCTTTCTGGACCAGGTCATCAACATGCAGTCAAGGTTTCCTCTTGTGAAACAGCCAATAGAAGGGCTGTCATTGAGGGCAGTGAGTTGGACTATAGGTGAGAGAGTTGGGCAGCATGGTAGCATGGCGGAATGGGGAAGGAGTCTAGTGCATGAGCCAGGAATGAGTTAGGGGGGATGGCACTTGCTGGGGACTCAAAAAGTATTTGGGAATTAATACATGAATAAACTATTGTTTCCAATTTCTCCCAGACTTAGCATGTAGGATTAAGGCTAATGATTCAAACTGATGTATCCAGTTATGACTGAACCATCCACAGAGGTGATTCACCATTGAGTCCTATGAATCCTACTTTTATCTCTAACTCCAGTTCTGGTTGATCTTTTGGGGCAGGTTGAGTTGTGGGGAGGGAGAGGTGTGAGGAGGCAGAGGTGCACCCTGGGTAGGGCTTTGCCGGGCAGTGTTTTTCAGAGCCAGCGTATTTCTGGCAAAAAGTATTACTTTCTAGAAACGTGTCTATTTGCAATGTTGATCTAATACAACATTAACTTCTGAAACATTTGTACTCATTTTGCCAATTCTCCAAACTTAAGAATGGAGTTAATAAAGTAATAGAGACATTTTAGATGGGGAAGTTCTACTTAAACAATGGCCACATGTGTTTAATTTTCCACTTGCTTCCTAAATTTCTATGCCTGCAAAGAGCCTTGGAAATCACAACCTCTTGTTTATGGACAAGAAAACTTAGGTTGTGAGCAGAGAATTTGTTCAAGGTCATATGGGTATCAAGGGAAAAAGCAGGATCAGGATCCGAGGCCTCAGACTTCCAGAAAGTGCCACTTTAACCCTATTCTGATCTTCTAATTCACGAGTGGATGCCATCGAGGGATTTTGAGAAACTGCTTTAGCATCAGAGACCAATCAGCTTTGTTCCAGCTCATACCATGACTTTGCCTCAGTAGGTAAGTGCAGCCATGTAGAATCATGGTCTTTTTTCTTTTTTAGGGGAATTTCAAAAGGTCGGGTGAAGCAGTGCATGCATGTTAAGTCACTTTAGTCATGTCCAACTTTTTGTGGCCTATGGACTGTAGCCCATCAGGCTTCTCTGTCCATGGGATTTTCAAGCCAAGAATACTGCAGTGGGTTGCCTTTCCCTCCTCTTTGCATGCATGACTGAGCATGCACACAATTCCATATAATATGTATCTTATAAGCTGATATTTCATCTTATATCAACTATTTTGTGCTATGCTGTCATTTATCATAATAAGCTGATTCACTCACAAGCGCATTCCACAAATACTTGTGAACGTTGTCAATCAGCACCATTTTAGGGACCAGAGGGCTTAATGGTAATGAACAAGGCATCCTCAATCCTTGTTCTTACAGAGCCTGCAGCCTAGTAAAGGATTTGGAAAGCTATTTTTAAAGTCCCACTTCATTGTTCCTATCCAAAGTCCCCTGTAGACTATATCCTTGTCCAACTCCCTGCTGTGACATTCTATTAGATAAAACACACTTCAGCCGAGTGAAAACATACTTCAGAAGAGTGAAACACTTTCCCCCAATTTAACCCTTGGTCAAATATTTCTTGGAGAAGCAGCTCTACAAACTCAGAAATCAAAGCGAGAGGAGGTAGATAAGCCTTAAGTATCAGGAAAGTATGGAAACTGCCCAGAGCAGAAAAGTGACTTGGTCAAGACCTCAAATATTGGTAAAGTCAGGAAGGGAACCAGATCCCTCGGCTCTTACTTTATTTCTCTTTTACAAGAATGGAATCTTCTAAAATTCAGAAACATCCCTAAAGATTTGAGCCCTGCCTTTACACAAAAGGAAAACCTTCTGACAGTACCCATCACTCACCCCCAGCCTTGAGTCTATTTGCTTCCTGCTCTCACCCTGTGGTGATGAGCGACTTAGTCACTAAGTCGTGTCCAACTCTTGTGAGCCCATGGACTGTAGACCACCAGGCTCCTCTGTCCATGGGATTTCCCAGGCAGGAATGGTGGAATGGGTTGCCATTTTCTTCTCCAAGGGATCTTCCCAACCCAGGGATCTAGCCTTCATCTCTTGCACCTCCTGCATTGCGGGTAGTTTATGCACTGCTGGGCCACCATCTTATATCCCCTATTTTGTACTAAGCTATTATTTATCATAATAAACTGGTTCATTCACAAGTATATTCCACAAATACTTGTGAATGTCAATCAGCACCCTTTTAGAGACCAGAGTGTTTAATGGTGATGAATAAGGCATCCTCAATTCTTGGTCTTATGGATCCTTCAGCCTAGTAAAGGGTTTGGAAAGTTGTTTTTGCCAAGTCACCCTAGGACTTGGCAATCTCCCTTGTACAAAGTAGGCATTCAATACACTTGTTACAATTGAGCAAATGAATGAGTGTTGTGGACATTAATGTATAGTATGAACTTAAGTTGATCATTCACAGACACATATGAAGCACAATTTGGAAATTCACCCATGATGGTCCTAGATGAGCTTTGGGTAGGTTTTTTGAAAATTCTGTTAAATTACACAAGAAAGGAAAATGAAAGCTATTTCTATGTAGTCTTTCTCTCCATAAGTGAAACTGAAAATGGGTTTTTGATGTAGAGTGTCAGGCTGGTCTCCAAGACTATAAGATCACCTTCAAACTGACTACCAGTTTCTGAAAAGAGGGTAGATATGAATGATTAATACCTTCTTTTAAACACTGGTCAGTCTGGAAGAAACAGAAAGACATTTGAAGGGAATGGGGAGATATAGAAAAAAGAAATATATTGGTATATTACTGTTTACAAAACATTTTAATAGCCATTGTCTCATAGGAGACAAAAATTCTGTAAATGCTATTGTTATTCCCATTTTACAGATGAAGACACTGAAGCATAAGAGTATAAGCTAGGAAATGTCATGGCCTGCATTCAAAGAGAGTTCTCCTGACTTTAGAGTTGGTGCTTTTTTAAGCGTCTCACCCTTCTTTGTACACATGACAACATCGCAGCCACCTGCATGCGTACAGCCTTTCATCCATGAATCACGACGTGGGAGATTTTGCGGTGAATCTGTCTTAAAAATGATGGATGCTGTACATCAGTGCACATTTCCTATTTTAGTTGACAGCATCACCTTGTGGATGAAAATACATCTGGTGTGTGTTTTTATTTGTAAATATATGTATACTCTGTCGATTAGGGATAATGAGCCAAGCTATTATGCTGTCAATCAGAAGTGTTTTGGGGTTGAACTTCTTTACCAGAATTTATTTTTTAGTAATCAACTAATAAAGAAAGGTCAAATAATAATAGTTAACTGATGAGAGAACAGAATGGAAGCCGTTGTGCTTCTGGCCACTTTGGTTAAAACTTACTGCCGTTTTGCTAGCTTAATTAACATTTTGTTTGAAAAGTGGGGATTAGAATTATAGTATTTGTAGCTTTGTGGTGAGAATTAAAAGGGCAAAATAAAATAACAGCAGCTTAGCAGAATCTCATTGTTTAAAACAAAAGAATGATAGGGTCTCAAGTCCAAAAGTCTTGAAGTTCTGCATTTCAACTCTATGTGATTTTAAAACTCTCTTAACCTTTAAAACTCTCTTTATCTCTAACATAGAGAAAACAATGCCAAGCTTGTGGAATGGTCATCAAATACTGGGTAAGATTATAAGAGACAGAGCCCCCGTGCATTGAAAGACAGGGGGTGAAAACTCCAGGACATCCATCCAGTGTGGACAGAGTCCTCACCACTTAAGCAAAAATATAGATACATTTTAGCAGGCATCTTAGCTGGTTTGGGTTCTTTTCCTGCTGCAGTTTTTGGTAGACAAACAGGCTTATAGAAAACATTTTTATTATCCACAGTGAGAAATGACAAATACCCTATTTTTCCCTAAAAGGTTTTACAAATGAGAACAAAACTAACATCCCAACTTCTCAGTAGCAAAGTGGGGGCAGTTTATTCCAATGAATAGATTATTAACAATTATAATAGATTATAATTAATTCCAAATTTAATAATTTGGCAATTTATTACTAACTTCAATGCTTATTTGATAGAGGATTTGGCAATCTGAATTCTACGTGCTGTCCTGATTAAATGTTTCCTGCACAAGTTTCCTTGGAACAAAGTTTTGCTTTTGTTTTTTGTTTTTTTTTTTAATTACCCTTGTCTTGTAAGAGAAAGCCTTTTGGGGCAATCCATGCACAGTGGGAATGGAGTGTAAGTAATGGCTCATGGTCATAGAGTGAAAAGAGCCGGCCTCCTTAGCTGTACCACACTAGCGTCTCTACAGACTGCCAGCCTCCATACCTATGCCAGCCTCCATCCCTGCATCACCGCGTCCCCTCATCCCCTCCTGTATCCCCCATCCGCCCACAGCCCAGCCCTCAGAGCTGGGGGTCTTCAGGGCAAATTTTCAGTTTGAATTTCCCGGCTTTTGTCAGTTTCTGTCAGAGCCCTAGCCACCTTCTCCCACTGCCTGCGGTGGCTTTGTTTTCCCTTCTCCTGCATTTGCTCCTCGTTAGCCTGCGTCCCGTGTCGGCGCGTTTACCGTCGCTGACAGATGGTCGGGGGGCTGGGAGTGGGGCTGCCGTGGCTCCGGGCCAAAGGATGTGCCTCCCGCCGGAATGCACGGCCCACAAACTCCTCCCTGAAGCCTCGTCCCTTCGGTTTGGTTCTGTGGGCGTGTTTGTATGTGCCGGTGCCCACGTGGCATGTTTTGTTGTGGTGGTGGCGGTGGCTGTGGCTGTTTTTGTTGTTATTTGGGCCAATGACAACAGAGGCCTCGCTGGCTGGCGGCTGCTTTCCACTCTTGGCAGTTTCCAGACTCCCAGACAGGAAATTCTCCTAACGATTGCAGCTGTGAATTGGCCCATTTTTCTGGAAAGGGGATGAAGACAAGAGTTCTGTGGGATCTTTTGCTTCTCTCGCACAAGCAGGGACACGTTGAGCACAAACAGGGACCTGCAAGGAGATGGGGGTTGAACTGCAGTGGGGCTGGGAGGAGAGAATGTGCCCTTGGAGCATGCGCAGTGGAGCTCCCCGCGTCCTGATGTCAAATTGCCCCGCGAGTGACACTGCTCTGGGTCCCGCTGGGGATTCGGCAGTTTGAACCCATTTGACAGCCAATAGAGACTCACTTCCATTCATTTTTTTTTTTTTTTTTTTCAGCGAAAATCCCAGAGCTCGCTCTGTGGCTGGTGGTTTACTGTGGAGTGGGGATGCGCCAGAAAACAAAACTGGCAAGGTGTAAGCCTGATGGAACTAACAACTGGGTAGACAAAGTACAAGTAAGCAAACACATACCACAGTCACACCCTTTGGCAGTGTTTTCCATGCAGCTTAACAGGCTGCCATGATAGAGATGGATGGTGATGGTGATGATGGTTCCAATTTTTAATGTGTTCTTCTTAATGTGCCAAGTGCTGTTCTGAAGGCATTTCTCACTTCATAATATCTCTTTGGGATGAATACTATGCAAAAGGACATTTGGAGTGATCAGGAAAGGTCTCTCTAAGGACAAGAAATCTGAATTGAGATGTGGAGGACACAAAAGAACCAGCCATTTAAAGAGCCAAGGGGAGGGGACTGCAAGGACGAAGGTCCTGAGGTGGAGCAGAGCTTAAGTGTATCCAGGTCACTGAGAAAGACCTATAGGACAGGGGTGACCTGACCTGTGGGACAGGGTACAGAGGTAAGATGGTGACCAGAGTGGGAATTGGGGAGACTGGAATGGTATGGGGTGAACTTTTGAAGTAGTCAGGGCCCTTGTGAGGACCAGGTCCTAGAAAGGGAAATGAGAATGGGAAGCCATCGTTGGATTCAGAGCTGAGAAGAGACATGATTGGAATTACATTTTTGTTTGTTTGTTTGTTTCAATTGTTTATTAACTGACCAGATTACAAAAATAATCCTGGTAGATACCTTAGTTAATCCTTCTAATAAGCCTGTTGATCTGGTCTTCCCTGTTGCCAGCATCTCCACCTTCTACAAAATGAATGGTCTTTTTCTTCATTCCAGTTCATGGAAAAGACAATTTAAAGGGCCATAGGAAGTTGTTTGCTTCTTTGAAATGTTTTCCAATGGTATAGATCTCATGAATCAGATCCTCCGTGCAGATGATTCCGTATTTCCCAAGAGATGGAGCAATCAGTGCGTTGTCTGTCGGGGCAATTCACTTTTGTTGATTTTGCCATAACCACGCTTGTAGATCAATTCATTTACAGACTTCAGATTTGGGTACCCCCAGCTCAACATTCCAGAGAAGGCAATGGCACCCCACTCCAGTACTCTTGCCTGGAGAATCCCATGGACGGAGGAGCCTGGTAGTCTCCAGTCCATGGGGTCGCTAAGAGTCGGGCATGACTGAGCGACTTCACTTTCACTTTTCACTTTTATGCGTTGGAGAAGGAAATGGCAACTCACTCCAGTATTCTTGCTTGGAGAATCCCAGGGACAGAGGAGCCTAGTGGGCTGCTGTTTATGGGGTTGCACAGAGTCAGACATGACTGAAGCGACTTAGCAGCAGCAGCAGCAGCAGCAGCTCAACATTCAGAAAACTAAGATCATGGCATCTGGTCCCAACACTTCATGGGAAATAGATAGGGAAACAGTGGAAACAGTGTTAGACTTTATTTTTTGGGGCTCCAAAATTACAGATGGTGATTGCAGCCATGAAATTAAAAGATGCTTACTCCTTGGAAGGAAACTTATGACCAACCTAGATAGCATATTCAAAAGCAGAGACATTACTTTGCCAACAAAGGCCCATCTAGTCAAGGCTATGGTTTTTCCACTGGTCATGTATGGATGTGAGAGTTGAACTGTGAAGAAAGCTGAGCACTGAAGAATGGATGCTTTTGAACTGTGGTATTGGAGAAGACTCTTGAGAGTCCCTTGGACTGCAAGGAGATCAAACCAGTCCATTCTAAAGGAGATCAGTCCTGGTTGTGCATTGGAAGGACTGATGCCAAAGCTGAAACTCCAGTACTTTGGCCACTTCATGCAAAGAGTTGACTCATTGAAAAAGACTCTGATGCTGGGAGGGATTGGGGGACAGGAGGAGAAGGGGACGACAGAGGATGAGATGGCTGGATGGTATCACCGACTCAATGGACATGAGTTTGAGTGAACTTCGGGAGTGGGTGATGGACAGGGACTCCTGGATTGCTGTGATTCATGGGGTCGCAAAGAGTCGGACACGACTGAGCGACTAAACTGAACTGAACTCAACTGATGCAATGTATGACTCCACAATTCTTAGCATGTTAATTGATGCCTTGTTGAGCTTCACAAAGATGCCATTGAAGATCTGCCAGAGGCGAAGGAGCTGCAGCACCTTTCAAACCTTTGGGCTCACACCGTTGATACCTCTGATCCTCATGACAAATGCCAATTTGGGTTCCATGAGTACATAGAAGTTGCCAGCTTTTCATGCCATCCTAGCCATTCGAATTTCAGTTCTGTACATCTGTCTGTTTTCCTTGTGGTAATGCTTAGCTTTTTCATAGATAAGCTTCCTCCTTCCCTTTCGAAGCATCTTTTGGGAAAACTTCTTTCTCAGGCACTTGATCTTAAGCTCTGCGAAATTCTTTTGCTTTTTCTTAAGGGTTTCTGGCACACCAGGAACCTTTTTTTTCTTCTCTTCTGCACTCTCCAAGGTTCCAGCTGGGAAAGAGGCTGGAGTTACATTTTTAAAAGCTTTGTTCATCTGTATTGGGGAACATGAAATGAATTGGATCATACAATGTGGAAGTGGAAGTATGGAGGCTATCACTGGCAAGAAATGATGGTGACATGACTAAAGATGGTAACTATAGACATGGAGAAGTGGACGATTAGGTCTCCCTCTTGCAGGTGGACACACGAAGAGAGGTTGCTCAGCTAAGTTGATGAGGTCTTGAGACTGAGTAGTCATGGGAGCACCCCACTTTCTGACTCTGGACATTTGATGGTGGCAGATGTGACATTCACTGGGATGGAAAGGACTGATGATGGGCCAAGGGTTCCTCCACAGACAAAGAGTGTACCTGCTTTGTACACTGGAAAGGTCAGTGTCCAGTGAGGAAATCTGAAGCCTGGGATGAAAAAGAAATACCTTCCACTGAGAGGGAAAAAAGAACGACTGTATGATAGCAGGAGAATAATCACCTTACCTTTGTGAGATGATGTTGTATACTTTAACATCTGTATCTTGTCTTATTTGTTCTTCACTCTAATATTGTGCTAGCATTATGATTGTTTCAATTTAAAGAAGGAGAAAATGAGACTTACAGAAGTGAACTGACTTTTCATGGTCTTGTAGTTGGTAATACTAGTTATTGTCAACATGCATGGAAAACTAACTTTGCACCAAGCACTGGTTCTACATATTTTACATATGCTGGGTCTTCATAATCAACTAAGGTAGATATTACTTTTACCCCATTTTGCAGAAGGGAAACTGAGGCACAGAATGCTTAAATAATTTGTTCAAGGTTATATAACTATCAGAATGTAACTATTTCTTTTATTATTATCATTACTTTAGTTTTTGGCCACGCTGGGTCTTTGTTGTGGCATGTGGGCTTTCCCTAGTTGTGGTGCGAGGGGGCTTCTCAGTGCAATTCACAGACTTCTCTAGTTGTGTTGCATGGGCTCTAGAGCATGGCCTTAGTAGTTGGGTTCAAGGGCTTGGTTGCCCCGTGGCATGTGAAATCTTCCCACACCAGGGATTAAGCCTGTGTTCCCGGCATTGGAGGGTGGATTCTCAACTCCTGGACCATTAGGGAAACCTCAGAATATTATTTATCTCTAAATAACAAAACTAAGTTCCAAGTCTGGCTCCCTATTTGTGTTGTAAACCACCATGCTGTACTAGGTATGATTGAATTAGGGCTCTGAATCTCATAACCTCTTACTATTCTGAGATGTTTCCTTGGTACTACTTTTGAAGATTACTCTTCTTCTCCCGTGAATTTGTATATCTAGGTCATCTACAGGTTTGCTATAGATAGCTAGATGACTGTTCCTCAAATATTTTCCTCCAAAGACTATATAGCATCATGATGTAACATCTGAAAACAACTCTTTTGTTGAAGGGACATATCTGTTAATCCTATCAAAATTAAAAACAGAAAAGAAAACCTATGAACTAATTTGATCTACATTTGTTGATTGATCAGAAACCATTTTTTTGTTCTGACTTTAAAATTAATATATGCATCTTGGAATAGGACTTCCCATTTTCTTGACAGTCCTAGGGCCAAGTAGGAAGAAGGCACGCAGACATTATATTAGTTTCATGTTCCTGTCTCATAAAAGATGGTCCATGCACATAGCAAAGAAGAAAGAATTAGGCCACAGACAATCCCCATATATTTCTTGATAAGGTTCTGTGGGTGATCGTCTTGGCAGCATATTGAATGTACTTCCTATCATATTTCTTCATTGAAGGCAGATAGGAGAGTGATTACTCCAGCCTTCTTTGTGCATATGTATCTGATCAAGTTCTCTGACTGCAAGTGTGAGTATGATGATGAACACGCATTCTGGCACTTCACAGCCTCCCAGAAAGTGGTTCTGTTCCTGAGTAGGGTTGAAATAACCACAGGCAATTTTTTTTTTTTTTTTTTTGCTGTTGGTTAGTTGAGTAAGCATGGCGTTAGGTCCTCATTCTGCTCATTCTGAAAATGTTCTATTGGTTTCTTGTACCCAGTTGGTGGTGAACAGCTGCCTCACCAGGGTGTTTGTTCTGCAGATGAGGTGAGATGATTTCTCCATCTTGGCCTTCATTCAATCAGGTAGCTAGGACAAGAGAGGCAAAATGCTTACCTTATACTTATAAAAAGTACTGCACAAAGCTGCTTCATGTTTTACCCAAAATATGCTCCTCCGTTAGGCTTGGGAAACATTACATTCTGTTTCTGCTGTGTATTGTCATACAAAAAGCTCTGATGAGGCCTATGGTAAAGAAACATGTTTGATTTTGCTGAACGTGGTCCTTCCCAAACTATCTACTGTCATCTATGCTGACAATCATTTGTGTGAATCATGCCCCAGCCAGATCATTCTTTAGCCCATTCAAGGTGTATTGAGGGACTTCCTTCCCTGGTGGTCCAGTGGTTAAGAATCCACCTAGTATTGCAGGGGACAGGGGCTTGATCCCTGGTCGGAGAACTAAAATCCCACATGCCGCTGAGCAACTGAGCCAGTACGTTACAGCTGGAGAGTCTGTGCACCCCAACAATGATCCTGCGTGTTGCAGCTATGACCCAACTACAGTATGGCTACAGCCAAAGAAATAAATAAACATTAAAAAAAAAAAACAATGTGTTGGAATCAAACTCCTTAAAATAAAGCTCATGAACTGACTTAGTCCATTAGAAATTCTGTAATTTGGGGCAAAATTCTTAAATTCCTTTGGTTCTTTCATTTGTAAAATGGGAAAATGAATATTTTCTCAATAGTTGATTGTGATTTGTTTATTTATTAGTGAATATATTCATTAAATATTTATTGAATATCTTCTCCATGCCAAGTATTGTACTGGGGACTGGGGATTCAGGAGTTAGCCAACTGTATTAGTCAGAGTTTTCTAGAGAAATAGAACTGGTAGGAGAGATAGACAGATATAGAATAAATCATAGATATATATTATAAGGAATTGGCTCATGTATTAATAGTTATGGAGGTTGAAATATGCCAACTGCAAGCTGGAGACCCAGGAATTCTGTAATATAATTCAACCCAAGTTCAAAGACCTGAAAATATGAAGTTATGAGGCAGAAGAAGATCATGTCCACCCTCAGGCATGAAAGGTCAAATTTTTCCTTTTTCTGCCTTTTTGGGCCCTCAAGGGATTGGATGATGTCCACCACATTGAGGAGAGCAATTTACTTTACTGGATCCATGGATTCGAATGTTAATTTCATCTGGAAACACCCTCACAGACACATGTAGAAATAATATTTGCCAAATATATGAGCACCCCTTAAGTTAGCCAAGCTGCCATGTAAAGTTAACCATCGCACCAAACCACTTGGAGTTGAATTGTTTAGTCACAAGATGTCCCTGATCGACCTTTTGCCCTCATACCATCCCAAGGCATCAGTTTCCGGTCCTAGTTTTTGGTATTACATAGCAAGAGAGATTCACCAGCAAGGCTGGTCTGTGGCAGACTAGGACAGATGTTTTCTGAACCTCCAAGCAGAAAGGAGTGTAACTCACAGCCTGGATGGGTAATGTAATATGTGCCAAGATGAAGACAAGCTATTTATCAAGGCTTCTCCTACAAACGTTTTAAAAACGCTATTCTGACTTCTACCCTTTGTACTGTTTATTTTTTTTTAATCTTTTAGTATTCAATCTTTGTTCTTTCATTTGAGAAATTTATTTTTAAAAATTGACATATGAAAGAGTTTCCTTTGCAGATGAATATATTACTAAGGGGAAAGGGGAAGAAGTGGAAATGGCAGGTTCACTTGTGTCCTGTGTTATTACTGGTCCCAAGATGGAGAAGATGCTTGGTCTCCTCACCTCCTCTTTCCCTCCTGATGCCCTTCTAGACTTAAAGGGAGCCCTTTTAAAAGAGATCACCCTTGAGGAAAGCACTAAATTAACCATACAGTCAACATAAGGCCTTGGTAGCTAGACAGAGGCCTTATTGATAATCATGCTTTTGCTTGTGGTTCACTGACTCCTTGCTTACCTTTTTAAGAGGTTGGTCTAATAAACTCGTCTATACTCATGGCATGTCCTGTTCAGAGCTTCTGGCTCATAGATCCAGGGTAACGTGTAATGCTTGCAGATGGGGTGGGTACAAGAATTAAAAACAAAAAGAGACCTACATCTTCATCTGTGTGATTACTCAGATGGAGAGCAAGAGGACTAAAATAGATGACTGTAAACGGGAATTCAGTGGGAATGGAAAAGCTAACAACTTGTTGGCCTTTTGTTGTGTATTGCTCCTAAACAGGGTTTCTCAGACTCCATACAATTGGCATTTGGGGCATAATTCTTGGTGTGTGGGTGTTGTCCTGTAGATTGTACACTGTTTAGCGTAATCCCTGTTCTCTGCCCACTCAGTACCAGTAGCAACTGTTTCCAGGCATTGTCAAATGTTCCCAGGGGACAGGGACAAAATCATCCACTTTCTATTAGGGGTTACAAGCAGACTTAATACAGAAGCTGGCTCAATTTGTGCTATTTTCTTAACATTAATACCTTTTAAAAACATTTTGGCTGTGCTGGGTCTTCATTGTGGTGGATGGGGGTTTTCTCTAGATGCAGTGTGTGGGCTTCTCCTTGTGGTGCACGGGCCTCTCTAGTTGTAGGACACAGGCTTTGCTTGCTGTGGAACACTGGCTTTAGAGCACACAGGTTCACTCAATGCAATGTACAGGCTTTGTTGCCCCAGGGCACATTGGATCTTAGTTCCCCAACCAGGAATCAAACCAGTGTCCCCTGCATTGGAAGGTGGATTCGTAACTCCTGGACCACCAAGGGAATCCTAAATATTAATACCTTTCATAAAGAATCAAAAACTGTGAATATAAAAGGATATAGCAGTTAAAATTTTAGTACATAGAGATCTACTTATAGAGTCTTATAGTAGGAGTATAGTATTCTTTATAGTAGCTGTATAGTATTCTGTTGTTGCATCTCTTTATGTACCTGTCTTACTCAGGCTGTTGCAATGAATCCCCATAGACTGGTAGCTTAAACGACATTTATTTATCACAGTTCTAGAGGCCAGAAAGCCCTAGAACAGAGTGGCAGACTGAGGTCATTTTCTTGGGGAAGGCCATTTTCCTGGCTTTCAGAGGATGCTGTCACTTCCTTGTATCCTTATGCGGCAGAAAGCAGAGATAGAAGGAAGCAAGCTTTCATTTTTTTCTTTTTCTAAGGGCACTAGTCAATGGCAACCCACTCCAGTACTCTTGCCTGGAAAATCCCATGGACGGAGGAGCCTGGTAGGCTTCAGTCCATGGGGTCGATGAGTTGGACATGACTGAGCGACTTCACTTTCACTTTTCACTTTCATGCATTGGAGAAGGAAATGGCAACACACTCCAGTGTTCTTGCCTGGAGAATCCCAGGGACAGCAGAGACTGGTGGGCTGCTATCTATGGGGTCGCACAGAGTTGGACACGACTGACGTGACTTAGCAGCAGCAGTCCTGAAGATGAGGCCCTGTTTATTTAACTTATATGCAGAGTACATCATGTGAAATGCTGGGCTGGATGAAGCATAAGCTGAAATCAAGATTGCTGGGAGAAATATCAGTAACCTCAGATATGCAGATGACATCACCCTTATGGCAGAAGGAACTAAAGACCCTCTTGATAAAGGTGAAAGAGCAGAGTGAAAAAACTGGCTTAAAACTCAACATTCAAAAATTGAAGATCATGGCATCCAGTCTCATCACTTGATGGCAAATAGATGGAGAAACGATGGAGACAGTGATGGACTTCATTTTCTTTATTTTCCAAAATCACTGTGGGTGGGGACTACAGCCATGAAATTGAAAGACACTTGCTCTTTGGAAGAAAAGCCATGACAAACCTAGACAGCATATTAAAAAGCAAAGACATCACTTTGCTAAAGGTCCATATAGTCAAAGCTATGGTTTTTTCAGTAGTCATGTATGGATGTGAGAGTTGGACTATAAAGAAAGCTGAGTGTTGAAGGATTGATGCTTTTGAACTGTGGTGTTGGAGAAGACTCTTGAGAGTCCCTTGGACTGCAAGGAGATCCAACCAGTCCATCCTAAAGGAAATCAGTCCTGAATATTCATTGGAAGGACTGATGCTGTAGCTGAAGCTACAGTACTTTGGCCACCTGATGTAAAGAGCTGACTCATTAGAGAAGACCCTGATTTTGGGAAAGATTGAAGGCAGGAGGAGAAGGGTATGACAGGATGAGATGGTTGGATGGCATCACTGACTCAATGAACATGAGTTTGAGCAAGTTCCAGAAGATGGACATGGAAGCCTGGTGTGCTGCAGTCCATGGGGTTGCAAAGAGTTGGACACGACTGAACGACTAAACGACAACAATAACTCATTTGGTATTTCAGAATATGTCAGTGTACGTCCTTCCATATATCCCTGTATACAAGCTCATGATAAAATTTCTGTTATTTCTTTATTATAGATTTTGAGAATTTGCATTGCTCTTTAAAGAAACTATACCCTTAGTACTTTAAAGAATATTTTGAGAGAGTACCTACATGTTATTACCAACATTCTGTACTATAAAGTTTTGATTTCTGCCCATTGAGAGGTGAAAATATTCTTTTTATTTGCATACTTGCTTTTAATAAAGTTGAACAGGTTTTCAAATCTTTTCTAGACATTTATGTTTCCTATGAAGAAGCCTGCTCATGATCTTTATCCATTTTCTATTGGGTTGTTAGTTTTCTTTCTTATTCAATTATACAAGCTCTTTGTATATTAAGGAAATCATACTACTTGTATGTCATATACGTTGTAGGTTTTTTTTTTTCTGTTTGTTATTTGTCATGATATCCTCTAGATAAGTCTTTTTAATGGTCTGTTTTTTAGAGGTTTAAAAATCAAGATGATTCTTGGAGGTTACTCTGATTATGTGGACGATGATGCTGGAAGTTGGATTTCAGAAGAAGCTTCTGCTTGTTTACAAGAGGATGGTGTAATACTTCTTGAGGACCTGTTTTTTTGCCACTGTGAGTCATTCACATTACTGGAAAAACTGAATGACCACTGGACATCATTGGCACATTTCCCATAAATCTCCAAGGAATTGAGGGCATTCAAGAGAGAATGCTTCTCATTCCCTCTGTAACCAGTCATTACCCTGATTGACTTCAAGGTTTTGTCTCTGTGTGAAAAATTAAGGAAAAACCCAAAGCAAGAAAGGCTGCCTAAGTTATTTTGAGTTTATGAAAAATAGTGCTCATCACTGGAAACAGGAATGTCGGAAGGAAGATCCAGAAGACTTATTGGAGAGCTCAGTGTCTTCAGCCATCATGATTTGGTTTGCAAGCCCCATAGTGAAGTGTTTAAGAGTATCTGAGCCCAAGAAGACAGGACTTCCATTCATCAGACAGAAATACTGATAGAAGAACTGGGCTTCAGCCTGTACCAGTGGAGAAAAAGTTCATACATAGTCACCGAGCTAAGAGGGTTGCATGGTTTCATTCTGATCCAAATTTGATAATACAAGGCATGAAAACAAGCCCCTCACTATGGGTTTTGAGGATGGACTGTTATTTGCTGACAGATTCACCATTAGGAATAACAACAGAGATACAGGGGAGGGAAGACCACATTTCTTCCAAGGCCACCACCAAAATAGAAAGTCCTAGCAGAATGCATCTAATGCCATCAGGGGTCCTAGCCAACTGACCAAAAGACCATGTTTATTTAAGGGGAAAGGTGGTAGTGTGTTTACTGGTCTAAAAGGGACATTGCCTCTCGTTGCTTATGATTCCTGGCTGTCTGTTTGTACTAAGAAAAAGAATGCAGTGTATCATACAGTTGTTGGCTTTTGTGGCTTAACCAGAGATAAAAAATTCTACATTAGTTCAGGTAGAGTGACCAGCTGACCCCGTTTGCCCAGGACTGTCCTTGCTTTAGTACCTCCAGTGTCCTCAGAGACCCCTCAATGCCAGGCAAGCTAGGAAAATTGGTCATGCTATACCTTGGTCTTATCCAGCTTATTACTTCTCTGTGCTGTGCTAAGGGGCTTCAGTCATGTCTGACTCTTTGTGATCCCATAAACTGTAGCCAGCTAGGCTCCTCTGTCCATGGGATTCCCCAGGCAAGAATACTGGAGTGGCTTGCCATGCCCTCCTCCAGGGGGATCTTCCTGACCCAGGGATCTAATCCATGTCTCTTACATCTCCTGCATCGGCAGGTGGGTTCTTTACCACTAGCACCACCTGGAAAGCACATTATTATTTCTCTAGTTCTCTTATTCTACAGAGAAATTTTAAAAGACAAAATGTGTTTACATTTCAGAGGAAACTATAGTCATAGTTCTTGACATGAGAGATACTGGAATTAGATGTGCCAGACCATACTCTTAGGAAGAGAGAAATTCTTTGTGGTCACTTCTAATTCTGTAATTCCCTGATTCTTTAACACAGCTTCCATCTTCTTGGGAAAGTTAGGTGAGCCATAATGAAAGCAATCTTCATTGGCATTTACTGGTGCTATTACCAGTCACCGTGGTAAATTCTTTCACTTTAGTCTCATGACAGCCTTAGATATAAAAAGCTACTATAGGTATAAGTATTAAAAGCCTAAAGAGGTTGTGTCATGTCTAAAGTTACGCAGGTAGAAATGGTGATGACGGGATTTGAATTCAGGTCTGTGTGCCTCACACTCATTCTGTCTGCCTTCCATTATCCACAAATAGTTCTGAGCAATCATTTGTGCTCTCTCTCTGATATGCGGTTATCTGTACTGTCTATAATATGATCCCTGGAGACCAGAGAAATAGTAACACTAACAACATGGATTTGCATAACTTATTTTACATTTCAACACACTTTTACTTCTATTTTCTAGTGTCATCATCCCGAGCATGCTGGGAAGTTGTCCCTGTTGATCTTACTTCTGTGTGGTCCACAGCTGATGGACACACAAGGAATTAGTAGCAAAATTGGACTCACAGCTACAACTCATGATCCTAAATCCTTCTGAGCACCAAGTCCATTCTGCAGAGATGAAGGAATTCTGTGACTTTCCTGGTTGCTATCACAGGCTTTCCAGAATGCTGCGGAAATCAGTCCAACTACATTTCCATCACTTCTTGTCTCCTCCACTAGATTATAAGATCTGAGAAAGCCGGTTCAAGTGTCTTAACCCATTTGTTTATCTCCAGAATCTGACAGATAGATTCTCAAATAACACTTGATAGATAAAAGAACATCCTTCTCTTAATTCAGATGGTGCTTCCCATCCCCAACTCCCCTGCCATGTGTACTTAGCACCATATATTTTTTCACACTATTTCCTCTGCCTGGAATCCACGTTTTCTTCCCTTATTTCTATATGATCTTTAAAGTATGGCTCAAATTCCACCTCCTCCAGGGAGCCATCCGAGGCTTCTCAGCTGCACATATTCTCTCCTTTATACCCAGCATCTGCCTCTAGCACCCCCCATTTTGTTGTGCTTATATCTGTCTCTCTTTTCTTATGGTGATTTATAACTTGTGTGAGCAAAAGGAAGTAGTGAGGACTGTGGCTAACTATGGGATAGCTGTTCCGCCTAAAAGTGCGCAACTGCTCAATTTTAGTCCATTCAATTTTCCAAATTTTTTAAAAAATGAAAACTGAATTTGAGTCTTAAATCTTGGTGATTCTTTCAAACTTTTAATGACACATGCGTGCTAGGTTGTGTCAGTCTTGTCCAGCTGTTTTGTGACCCCACAGACTGTAGCCCACCAGGCTTCTCTGTCCAGTGGATTCTCCAGACAAAAATGCCAGAGTGGGTTGCCATGGTCTCCAGGGGATCTTCCCAATCCGATCGACCTGCATCTCCTGTGGCTCCTGTACTGCATGTGGATTCTTTATTACTGAGTCATGGGGGAAGCCCCTTTTATTGACACAGAGCAGGCTGAATTTGAGCCCAAGATGGCCAGTGTTCTGATATCAACCATTCAGTGAATACAGTAGATATGTTATTGTCTGTGAAATCATATTTTAGTTATTAATTTATGTGCTTTAATGGTTACAAGTCACTTCCATAATTTTCTGAGTCCTGACAAAACCGGGTAGGACCCTGGTATTCGTATTTTACAGAGAAGGAAACTGAAGCTCAGAATTGTTAAGCAATTTACTTAAGGTCATGCAGCAAGAAAGTGGCGGAGCATGGAAACATTCTCTAGTCTTGACACCCCAGCCCTTTCTGTCAGTGCTGCTGCCTTATCCCTCTCCTCTTGGACATATAAGGGTAAACACCTGTTTATTTAGTATCATCCTCAGAGCAGTGTCTTTTATATAAGAATTGCCTGATGCATGTTTGTTTGTATGAAAGGAAGAAAAATATATAGCCTGGTGGCTCAGTGGTAAAGAATCAGCCTGCAAATGCAGGAGACATGGGTTTGATCCCTGGGTCAGGATTATCCCCTGGAGGAGGAAATAGCAACCCACTCCAGTATTCTTGCCTGGGAAATCCCATGGACAGAGGAGCCTCATGGGCTATTCTTGAGGTCCATGGGGTCACAAAGAAGAGTTGTACATGATTTAGTGACTAAACAACAACAACAATGCTTGCTGCTGCTGCTGCTAAGTCGCTTCAGTCGTGTCCGACTCTGTGCGACCCCATAGACGGCAGCCCACCAGGCTCCCCGTCCCTGGGATTCTCCAGGCAAGAATTCTGGAGTGAGTTGCCATTTCCTCTTCCAATGCATGAAAGTAAAAAGTGAAAGTGAAGTCATTCAGTCGTGTCCAACTTGTAGCGACCCCATGGACTGCAGCCCACCAGGCTCCTCCGTCCGTGGGATTTTCCAGGCAAGAGTACTGGAGTGGGGTGCCATTGCCTTCTCCAACAATAGAGGTAGAAAAACAGCCAACATGGATTATATTTCCTTTTTTATTTCAATGGACCAGTTGCATTATAATTTTCGTCACTACTTTCTGTGATGTAGTGATTCACAATCAGAAACTCAAACTACTCCATTTCTTGGTGAAAATTCTTTTAACTCTCATTGTTTCCATGGAAGTATTCTGTATTTAAAAGTGTTTCTACAAATATGTATCAATTAGTTGTGCCAGCCTTATCAAACATTTGAACACGTATATGTGTGTATGTGTGTGTATCTTTGTTCAAGAGAAGGAGTAGTCTGGATTCCAGTGTGTGTTTACTGTTATGGAATTAGGGAATCAAAAGACATGAATAAGTTCTCTATATTCTAGAAGTTCACATTTCATCAAAGTTTCTAATAGGTAGACAAGGAGAAAATAGTACCATTTTAAAGAAAGACTGGGAGAGAAGTAGATCTTAATGAATCAAGAAGAATCTATTTGATTTCAACTCAGCCCAGATATAACAGCCTCTGTCTTCAAAAGATTTTCTACCTCATTGGGAGACTAAATTTTATACACATTCACATGGATACACGCATTCATATTCAAACTCTCCAATTTTTACACTCAGCCCGAAGTATCTTTACTTACTTTTATCTCTAAATAATTTAGAGCTAAATCATTAATTTTTGTCATGTATTATTTTTTAGACATAACTGAGTATTTTCAAGCTATGTAATTTTTGACACCGAAATAGTTTATCTTCTTTTCAGCCATTCATTCTCTAACCTTGTTATTGTTCAGTTGCTCAGTCATGTCTGACTCTTTACAACCCCATGGACTGCAGCACGCCAGGCTTCCCTGTCCTTCACTATCTCCTGGAGTTGCTCAAACTCATGTCCATTGAGTCAGTGGTGCCATCCAATCATCTCACCCTCTGTCACCCCCTTCTCCTCCTGCTCTCAGTTTTCCCCAGCATTAGAGACTTTTCCAATGAGTTTGCTCTTCGTATCAGGTGGCCAAAATATTGGAGCTTCGGCTTCAGCATCAATCCAGAATATTCAGGGTTGATTTCCTTTCAGGTTGACTGGTTTTATTTCCTTGTTGTCCAGGGGACTCTAAGAGTCTTCTCCAGCAGCATAGTTCAAAAGCATCAATTCTTTAGCACTCAGCCTTCTTTATGGTCCAATTCTCACATCCATCCATGACTACTAGAAAACCATAGCTTTGACTATATGGACCTTTGTCAGCAAAGTGATGTCTCTGCTTTTTAAATGCTGTCTAGATTGGCCATGGCTTTTCTTCCAAGGAGCAAGCGTCTTTTAATTTCATGGTTGTAGTCACCGTCTGCAGTGATTTTGCAGCCCAAGAAAATAAAGTCTGTCATTGTTTCCATTGTTTCTCCATCTATTTGCCATGAAGTGATGGGACCGCATGCCATGATCTTAGTTTTTTGAATGTTGAGTTTTAAGTCAGCTTTCACTTTCTTTAAACTAATTTGTGTTTTTTCCTATTTAGCTACTCTGAAAAGAAGGCAAGTTGCCATATTTTCATGTAAGAAAATCTCCTTGGTACTTTGATTTGCATGGCCAGGAGCTGTTGTTTCTAGTCTCAATTGAATTAAAATTAGTCTGCTTCCAGGAGATGCTCTTATAGTGTACTGTGAGCCCCCTGCTCCCCAAACATAGTTTCTTTTCCCCTCCCTGGGGGCCAGGAGAACTTCATTTTTTATAGTTTGGGGCTCTCTAAAGGAGCTTCAGATGAACTGAACCTCTCTTTGTTTTGTACAGCCCCCACGAGTAAGCTATTGAATCATGAGTCCATGTCATGGTCTACCAAGTTCTGGGCTTCCTGAAAGAGCCCATAGTCTCTACTTTCTTGGGCATCAGCCTGTACCTCAGGAAGAGTCCAGCAATGGTCTTTGCAGGCTCTTCCAGTTGTAGAAAGGAGCGAGATGTGATCTGATGGTCCAAATGTGATGCCTTCACTTGGAATCAGAAGAGGAGGGCTTGAGATATGTCACAAGGGCTTGCAGTCTCATAGTTGTTGTTCTCTAATAAGAGGTAGCCTTGCTGCATGAGGGCTTCCCTGATAGCTTGGTTGGTAAAGAATCTACCTGCAATGCAGGAGACCCCAGTTTGATTCCTGGTTTGGGAAGATCCACTGGAGAAGGGATAGACTACCACTCCAGTATTCTTGGGCTTCCCCTGTGGCTCAGCTGGTAAAGAATCCACCTGCAATATGGGAGACCTGGGTTCTATCCCTGGGTTGGGAAGATCCCCTGGAGAAGGGAAAGTCTACCCACTCCAGTATTCTGGCCCGGAGAATTCCATGGACTGTATAGTCCATGGGGTCACAAAGAGTCACACAATTGAGTGACTTTCACTTTCTGCTGCATGACTCATGTGCACCCTGCCCAAAGCCTCCTGTGGGGCCAACTCAATGGGATTGTCTCTGTGAGATTTTGAAAAGATTTTTGTTATTATTTTATCCAATGAAGAGTTGAAGGAAAATGTTAAAAAACTGTGGATCCAAGATAACATCGGCCTTTGAGATTTACCTCTCTGCTATAGTTATTTCAAAAGTCACATAAAAATCCACAAAACAGTTTTCAAAATTGTAGACATCAAGAGAGTATTTGAGGTCACAGGCTTTCAGGCCAGGTACTGGCTTTCAGAACAATAGTATTTGACCAGGGAATGAGGGCAAGATAATAGATTTCACATGACATTTGCTAGAGCAACCAGAGCATTTAGTGATTTATATGTGCTGTGCTCAGTCACTTAAGTCATGTCCAACTCTTTGAGACCCTATGGCCTACAGCCCATGAGGCTCTTCTTTCCATGGAATTCTCCAGGCGAGAATACTGGAGTGGGTTGCCATTCCATTCTCCAGGGGAACTTCCTGACCCAAGGATCAAACCCTCATCTCCTGCATCTCCTGCATTGCAGGCAGATTCTTTACCACTGAGCCACAGGGGAAGTCCCAGGAATTGATGTACCCCGGCAAAATAAAAATAATTTGCTACTTTAATGTGTTTTGTTAGAGCAATGTTTGGTGTGGTAGGTTTTCTTATCACAAGGACTAGGTATATGATTTTGATAAAATATGAGATCCTTTTGGTTTTCATTACAAGAAAACAAAAAGCAAACAAGGAAAAAAAGCAGAATAATATTTGCTGTTGTTGTTTAGTCACTGAGTTGTGTCTGACTCTTTTTCAACCCCACGGACGATAGCCCACCGGGCTCCTCTGTCCATGGGACTTTCCAGGCAAGAACCCTGGGTTTTCATTTCCTTCTCCAGGGGATCTTCCCAACTTAGGGATCGAACCTGTGTCTCCCGCATTGGCAGGTGAACTGTTTACCACTGAGCCACCAGGCACGCCCAAAGCAATCTTTACTTCCCAACAAAACCCTAAAAACGATGCCCATCTGAGTAATGATTCTTCTTCAACTGTCTGCTTTCTCATTAATTGATAAGGGTCACAGATGCCTCTTCCCTTTCCTTTTCCAAGTCCCGTTGCTGAGCTTCACCCATCATTATAGGAGCAAAGAGGAAGAGGGTATTGTGCAAAGGGTTCATGCACACCTCTCTACTTCTCAATGGTGTGACTCTGGGCAATTTTATATTTTGTCTTCTCTGAGACTTCCTCACTAATCAAATGAGACTAACAATACCTACTACCCAGATTGTGATGATTGAAAGAATAAAAATTCCTTTTTCTCCTTTTTCTCTTGCCCCACCTGGGGTAGACCCATGACTTCATTTTAGGTTCCCTATACCTTCCCTTGCCACCACCTGCATTTCTTGGCATCTTCTTCCCAGAGCCCCTTCCTGTCATCTTACATCAGAGAGCATCTCTGGGTGGCCTCTTTGCCAGCAACGACCACAGCTTCCATAAACATGGTACAGAGGGGACCCTCCCATCTAGAAATTCTTATGCGGGCTTACCTGGAGAAAACTTGACTTGCAAAGTGTCTTGTTATTCTGTACATGAAGTCAAGGTGGAAGGTTAAGTTAGTGACCAACCCTTGAAAGGAGGTGTAAGATAATGAGTGAAAATATAGGCTCTAAAGTGGATACTAGGGTTTGGACTCACCTTGCTTGGGGCTCTAACAAATAATTCTAGTTGCGATTCTTACCTTTTCCTGTCCTGGGCCTTTGCCTGTACATTTTCATCTCTTGGAGAGTCTTTCCCACTCCCGTTTGTATATATCCTTAAAGTTCTAGTTCAGTGTCACCTCCTTCATGAAGTCTTCCCTGATTTACTTTTATTTACATGCTTTATTGGTTATTCCATGAATATGGCACAGAACACCCGACATTTTGTATTATGTTATGTGTGTGTGCTCCAGCCTCCAGAATCATGAGAAACAAATTTCTATTGTCTATAATTATTAACAGCATCCCCGTCACTCTCAGAAGTATTAAATACCTTGGTGAGGGTGGTAAGTTATATGTTCGCCTGAGGCTGGAGGCAGCCCCCTTCACAGAGTTTTTTGTTCATTTTATTTCATTTTTTCCCCATTATAAAGCATCTCCTGTAATTATTTCATGGTTTTAGTTTCACTTAAGGTAAATCATATTCCTCATGAATGTAAGCATAAAACGTTGGATATTTATATGCTGCATTAATTTTTTAAAAATCCCACTCTATTCTTGCCTCAATTTCTTCCCCCTTGGCGGCCACAGATATGCCTCTGTGAGTCTATTTTTGTTTTTTGTTTTGTTGTTGCAGTTGTTTACCTGCTAAGTCATATCCAACTCTTTGTGACCCCATGGACTGTAGCCAGGCTTCCCTGTCCTTCACTGTCTCCCCGTTTGCTCAGACTCATGTCCATTGAGTCTGTGATGCTATCCAACCCTCTTATCCTCTGTCTCCTCCTTCTCCTCTTGCCTTCCATCTTTCCCAACATTGGCGTCTTATCCAATGAGTTGGCTTTTTGCATCAGGTGGCCGTTTTCTGTTCTGTAGATAGATTCATTGTGTCCTATTTTAGATTCCGTATATAAGTGATGTCAAATGACATTCATCTCTTTCTGACTCACTTCACTTATTATGATGCTCTCTAGTTGCATGCACGATGCTGTATATGACATTACTGCATTCTTTTTTATGATTAAATAGTACTCCATTGTACATAGTACCATGTCTTCTTTGTCTTTGATATCTAGCTTTATTAGGCTAGCAGCTCCTTAAAAACAATAGATTGCTTTATTTTTCATCTCACTTTATTCCCAGCCTCTAGCTCAGTGCCTGACATATAGTAGGTGCCCAATAAATACCTATTAAATGAAACTTCTTTGCTAAAAAGAGCCTCCATGGCCTTTTAAATGTAAATTAGTTAAAATTAAATACAATTTAAACTTTTATTAATCACACTAGTGACATTTCATGTTCTGCACAGCTACATGTGGCTATTCCATAGTGCACAGCGCAATTATAGAGGTTTCGTATTCACAGAAAGCTATATTGATCAGTTCCACCTTGAATGTTTGCAGAAGCAAGAAATACAATGTATCTGTATCCTGTTCATATCCAAAAGGACAATGGTTAGAGTTTTCTTAAAAAAGAATCGCAGGAGATGCTATCCAGCTTGACCTGAGGATCCCTGGAGAACCTGTTATGTGAACAAAAGAAATCTGACAAGAATCAGCAAGGAATTCTAGATGGATTTTTCACTCACTTGTTTTCATTCAATAGATAGTTGTTATGTATTACACTGGCTACATGTAAGGGGAAAATCTGTATTAATTAAATTTTTTTAATTGAACTATATAGTTGATTTACAATGTTGCAATAATAGTTTCATGTATATTGCCAAGTATGTATGTATATATACTATATGTATGCCTGTACATCGGAGAAGGCAATGGCACCCCACTCCAGCACTCTTGCCTGGGATATCCCATGGACAGAGGAGCCTGGTGGGCCGCTGTCCATGGGGTTGCTAAGAGTTGGACAAGACTCAGCGACTTCACTTTCACTTTTCACTTTCATGCATTGGAGAAGGAAATGGCAACCCACTCCAGTGTTCTTGCCTGGAGAATCCCAGGGACAGAGGAGCCTCGTGGGCTGCTGTCTATGGGGTCGCACAGAGTCGGACACAACTGAAGCGACTTAGCAGCAGCAGTAGCAGCATGCATGTACATATATTGCAAAGCATGTATACACACACACACACTCTTTTTAATGTTCTTTCCCATTATGGTTTATCACAGGATATTGAATAGAGTAGCGACGCAGGTCTATGATACAAAATACAGACTGTGAAGTCAGGAAGACCTGTGTTCAAATGTTGACTGTGCTGTTCATTCATGTGTATGGCACAGGGCAAGATTCTGAGCATCTTTGAGCATTAATTTCTCCCTATGACAAATGGAGATTGAAGTAGTACTTAACTGATAGGGTTATTGTGAGGATTAAATGAGATAAATGTGAGATGCTTTTATTAATAGTAACTTTATTATGACTCTCAATATTTATTCTTATTTGAGATTGGTATTAGCATTCTGCATTTTGTCTATTCTTCATAAATGCTGATAAAAATATACAAAAATTTTCTCTTTCAAAATAAATCAGGTTGCCAAGTTCTTGTAGTCCCATTAAATTCCAGCTGATAACATATGAAGACAGACTTGCTCAAGACTCTAAGGGTTTGTTGTTTTTTTTTTTTTACCACCAACCTTCTTGCCTCGATTGTCCCACCTGCAAAGTGAAACAGAGCTATTGAGAGTTTTCAGAAGGGTGAAGGAACTTTGCTTGGCTGATAGCTTCTAACCAATGGGGGATCTAATTACATACCTGCTTCAGAATCCCAGGAGACTCAAAGTGGACTCCAGGAGTTATTTTTTCATGAAGACTCTGAGCAAGATGGTAGGCTGCTCTTAGGGCTGCCTTTAAAACTATAGTACATTGAAATCAAACTTCTCATTCAGCCTTTTGAACTTTTACTGTGAATCATGTGAGAGGCTGTCTGCTAGGAATTGTAGATTCCAAAATAAGGAAGACATGAGCCCTGTCTTTAAGGAGGTCACAGTCTAATCAGGATGGAGAGTGATCTTAGAAGTTTCATTGGAGGCTGTACCACCAGGTCAGTGCTGGATAAACAGAAGGAAGTAAGTGGAGAAGAGGGAGAGAGTTGCAGAAGCAAGAGTGCCATCATGTATACATGGAGGAGAAAGTGAGTGAGAGGGTGATGCTAGGCAGGATGGTGATGGAAGATGGAGCTATACACATATGAAAGGGTCAGATTATGGAAGACTTTTTGAACCAAGCAAAGGAGTTTGGACTGAGAGCCATGGAGAGCCAGTGATGGATTTTTGCAGTGAGTGACACAATCAGACAAAATCTCCTTTCAGAAAGATCACTCTTACTTGCATAGAATCTATTGGAAGAGGACAAGAACTGAGTCAGAGAGCACTGATGGGAGGCTGATACAGTGACCCAGGTTAAGACATGATACAGGCTTGAGCTAAGGTGACAGTGTGTGCACGCTAAGTCGCTTCAGTCATGCCCCACTCTTTGAGACCCTGTGGATTGTAGACCCCCAGGCTCCTCTGTCCATGGGATTCTCCTGGCAAGAATACTGGAGTGGGTTGCCATTTCCTTCTCCAAGGTGACAGAAGGAAAAATATATATAATTGAGAGATATTTACAGTCAGGGCAAGTAAGTTTTATTAAGCAATTGTGCTTCCTAAGTGTGCTAGTGATACAGAATCCTCCTGCCAATGCAGGAGACATAAGAGATGCGAGTTCGATCCCTGGGTTGGGAAGATCCCCTGGAGCAGGACATGGCAACCCACTCCCATATTCTTGCCTGGAGAATCCCATGCACAGAGGAACTTGGGGGTATAGTCCATAGGGTCGCAAAGAGACAGACATGGCTGAAGTGACTTACCATGCATGGATAAGTTGAGTGAGGGAGCTGGGAATCAATCATTACTTCCAGTTTTCTGGCCTGGGCAAAATGTGTGGATAGCATTCCATCTGTTAGAAGTTCAGGAAGAGGAGGCAGGAAAAGGAAGAGTTAAGCTTTAGACTTGGGATGCTTGTAGGACAGCCAGGTAGGGATGTGTACCCAGCGGATAGTACGTAATACATGTTGGGAGATCAGAATAAGGAGCAGGATTGCCACTAGCATCATGGAGGCTCAAACCTGAGAATACTGTTGTTGTTCAGTCACTAAGTCATGTCTGACTCTTAGTGACCCCATGGGCTGCAGCACAACACGCTTCCCTGTCCTTCATTATCTCCTTGAGTTTGCTCAAGCTCATGTCCATTGAGTCAGTAATGCCATCCAACCATCTCATTCACTGTTGCCCGCTTCTCCTCCTGCCCTCAGTCTTTCCCAGCATCAGTATATTTTCCAACACCCTGGACTGAATGGGAATATTGGACTGAATTTATTTCTTGAAATGAAATTTGAAACAAGGGAATAAATAAATGAAGGAAAGAAGTTATCCTTGTGATGAGCAGACGGAAGAGAGAACCAGCCATAGGATGGGCCTTGTTTTCTTTTTCTGTGACCATATATGTATTTCACCTAGTGAGGACTCACTGGTCTAGTTGGGTTAAAATGAAGATAGGAAAATACTTTGGGAAGTCACAGACATTATGCAGTTCAAGATCAGTAGATTTTAAAAGATATTGTATTTTGCTTTCTTTGTAGTCAAGTTAATTTGTGGCATGTAGAGTCTCAGTTCAGTTCAGTTCAGTCACTCACTCGTGTCCAACTCTTTGTGACCCCATGGACTGCAGCACGCCAGGCCTTCCTGTTCATCACCAACTCCCGGAGTTTACTCATACTCATGTCCATTGAGTCGGTGATGCCATCCAACCATCTCATCCTCCGTCATCCCCTTCTCTTGCTGCCTTCAATCTTTCTCAGCATCAGGGTCTTCCCAAATGAGTCAGTTCTTCACATCAGGTGGCCAGAGTATTGGAGTTTCAGCTTCAGCATCAGTCCTTCCAATGAATATTAAGGACTGATATCCTTTAGGATGGACTGGTTGGACCTCCTTTGCAGCCCAAGCGACTCTCAAGAGTCTTCCCCAATACCACAATTCAAAAGCATCAATTCTTCAGTGCTCAGCTTTCTTTATCGTCCAACTCTATCAGCCATATGTGACTACTGGAAAAACCATAGCCTTGACTAGACGGGCTTTTGTTGGCAAAGTCATGTCTCAGCTTTTTAATATGCTGTCTAGGTTGATCAAAACTTTCCTTCCAAGGAGTAAGCGTCTTTTAATTTCATGGCTGCAGTCCCCATCTACAGTGTTTTGGGAGCCCCCCAAAATAAAGTCAGCCACTGTTTCCATTGTTTCCCCATCTATTTGCCATGAAGCGATGAGACCTGATGTCATGATCTTCGTTTTCTGAATGTTGAGCTTTAAGCCAACTTTTTCACTCTCCTCTTTCACTTTCATCAAGAGGCTCTCTAGTTCTTCTTCACTTTCTGCCATGAGGGTGGTGTCATCTGCTTATCTGAGGTTACTGATATTTCTTCCAGCAATCTTGATTCCAGCTTGTGCTTCTTCCAGCCCAGTGTTTCTCATGATGTACTCTGCATATAAGTTAAATAATCAGGGTGACAATATACAGCCTTGACGTACTCCTTTCCCAATTTGGAACCAGTCTGTTGTTCCATGTCCATTTCTAACTGTTGCTTCCTGACCTGCATACAGATTTCTCAGGAGGCAGGTAAGGTGGTCTGGTATCCCCATCTCTTTAAGACTTTTCCAATTTGTTGTGATCCACACAGTCAAAAGCTTTGGCATCGTCAATAAAGCAGAAGTAGATGTACAGTAGATGTAGAGTCTCAGTGAGTGTATAATCTGAAGGCCAAGTAACCAACTCTAGTTTTAAAGAGAGAGAGAAGGTTGGTTTCCTGTCTCAGTGAAGACATGAACATTAACTGGCCACAAAAAGTGAAAATAATTTTCTTAGAATTGCTGACCTAATCCATGATTGGGCCCATTGTTCCCAGTCTTCAAGACCCTTAATCCTAATACAGTCACTGTCTTTTGACTAGCTCCTGGCAAGATCCTCAAAAGCAGTATGAAATTTTAGTGTAAAATACAATCCTTTTCTCAATCTTGTGTCTGGGAAGTACTGTTACACATCTCTGCTCACCCAATGTAGTCCTAATCGCCATAGTCCTCCTACCTCACAAATGCCAGGCTGGTGTCAGAATGGGTAGAGCATTTGCAGGAAGTCTCTCCATCAACCCTGTTCTGACAGCACCACGGAGCCTATTGCATATTCTACCTTTGCTGTAAGCTGAGCTACTCTCACATGAATAGGACTTAACTGCATGCCAGGCGTCTACATTATGCAATGGAGACCACCACTGAGTTTCAGAGAGGAGAATTCAGCCTTAAATGATGGGGCCAGAAGTCACACTTAGAGTTTCCAATTGTTCTTTCAGTCCCCCAGAAGCTTGCAGCTTTCAAGAGACGCTTTTTCCAAAAGCAAACTATGCTAGCATTTTTTTTTTTTAACTTAACAAAAATGTTCTTTGGCAACTCAAAGGCATATGAAAAGCAAGAATGTAAAAAAGTAAGGATCCTTCAGTGGGTGTTTCAGGCTTGATTCCTGACACCATGAATTTAATGCTTATCCAGGTGTGTGCACGAATCAGAGTGGCCAATATGGTTTAGGCTCTAACTTTTCTGCCGTAGTCAGGGGCTCAGAGAAAGAGACAAAGCTGTGTATCTCCTGTATATTCAGCTACTGCTGGGCAGGTGTTCAGAGTCCTGCTTGAGAAGCTGAGAGTCTGGGGTTGTCATTGGAGGAATCAGTAGTTTAAGAACTGAGTTGCTGGCTGGTTTCCAGGCTGAGTCTCCTTCTTAGCATCACACGTGGTGAAGAGGGAACTATTATTAAAGTCAAAGTGTACCTCTTGGTCCAGAAGTAACAACAATGATGAAAAGTGAAGAGTCTCCTTCTATAATAAGCCCTGGGCTGGTGCTTTATAACCTGTGATGCAGGTATTATTATTCCTCCTATTTTACAAATGAGGAAGACGAGGCATAGGGAGAGTGCTTGCTCAGGTTCACACATTTAATCAGTCGCCTTGAACCCAGGTCCACCTGACTCCACAGCCTGTTGTCTTACCCTCATTTTATGCTAGAAAAGAGAAGGGTGATGCAGAGCAGAGCATGATTTTACCCTGATACAAGCATCATTACTCTAGGTTTCTTTCTCTTACCCTTTGCATGGAATACCATTTTCCATCCCCTCCCTTTCAGTCTGTGTCTCTAGATCTGAGGTGAGTCTTTTGTAGGCAGCATATACACAGAACTTGATTTTGTATCTGTTCAGCTAGTCTGTGTCTTTTGATTGGAGCATTTAGTCTGTTTACAGATAAGGTAATTATCAGTACGCATGCTCTTATTACCATTTTGTTAATTGTTTTGAATTTATTTTTTGTAAGTCTCTTTTTGCTTTTATTTTTGTTCTCATGTGATATGATGTCTATCTTTAATGTTAAGTTTGGATTCCATTTTTTTTTTCTGTTTGTGTGTATCAATATGGCCTTCCCTGATGGCTCAGTGGAAGAATCTGCCTGCCAATGCAGGAGACATGGGTTCAATCCGTGGCCCAGGAAAATCCCCTGGAGAAGGGAATGGCAACCCCCTCCAGTGTTCTTGCCTGGGAAGCCCCATGGACAGAGGAACCTGGTGAGCTATAGTCCATGGGGTCGCAAAGAGTTCAACATGACTTAGCGAATGAGCAACAACAACAGCAACATATCTATTAGAGATTTTTTTGTGTTTGTGTGTATTTTAGATTTTTGTATAGCAGTGTATAGAAATACATGATTATTTTAAGTTTCTAATATCTTAATTTCAATTCATTTTAAAAACCCTGAATTTGTACTCTCCTCATAACTACTGTTTTTTCTCTTTTATTGAAATATAGTTAATTTACAATGTTGTGTTAATTTCAAGTGTAAAGCAAAGTGAGTTAGTTAAGCACACACATGCACACACATATTCTTTTTCAGATTCTTTTCCATTGTAGGTTATTACAAGATATTGAGTAAAAAGATACATGCACCCCAATGTTCATTGCAGCACTGTTTACAATTGCCAGGACATGGAAGCAATGTAAAAGTCCATCAGAAGAGCACTGGGTAAAGAAGATGTAGTACATATATACAATGGAATATTACTCAGCCATAAAAAGAATGAAATAATGCCATTTGTAGCGAGAAGGGTAGACCTAGAGGTTGTCAAACTGAGTGACATAAGTCACAGAAAGACAAATGTTGTGATATCACTTATATGAGGAACCTAAAAAAAATGATACAAATGAACTTATTTGAACAAAGCAGAAACAGACTCACAGACTTAGAAAACAAACTTACAGTTTCCAAACTTATGGTTTCTGACATAGTTGGGTGTTGGATCTGGGTGTCCCAAAGCTTGCATTTGTCTACTAGAGGGCAGGGCCAGGGACCAAGTGGTCCCAGGGTGGGGTCTGCTTGCTGTAAGAGGGCTGGTTCCACAGCTGTGGGATCATAGTTTTCTTGCCTTTGTTGTCTGCTTCCTGGTGAGTGAGGCTGGACTAGAAGTTAGTGCAGGCTTCCTGGACGGCATGGCCTTTGCTTGCCCTCTTATGGGTTGAGCTGAGTCATGGCCCTCTGGTGGGTAGGACCATATCTAGGGCATGTCTTGAGATGACTGTGGGCTCAAGAAATCTTTAGGCAGCCTGTTCACTCAAAGGTGGGGCTGTGTCCCCACCCATTTTTTTGTTTGGCCTGAGGCATCCCAGCACAGGCTTTTGAGTGGGGCCTGGTCTTGGCTCTAGTGAGCCAACAGGACCTCCGGCACCGGCCTCAGCTCCAGGCTTGGGGAGAGAGCTGTATGTGTTGTTCCCAAGGTAGCCTGATTGAACTGAAGACATCAAGAGATGGATAGGCTGGCAGGGGAACTGACCACCAAGTCAACTCTCTAGGCTGACAGTTGAGTGTAACACACAGAGAAGGGAATATTTCTGCCACCCAGACAAGCATCCCTGTTCTTGCTTTTTATCTGGTGACTATGGATGAGACAGGGCAGTAGCTAGAACTCTACCAGCACAGCTGATATTGTACAGGGTAGCAGGAGCTGTAGGAACAATAAGGCTGGCTTCACTCTGAGCTTGACTCTGGAGAGAGTCACTGTTAAAGAGACAGAGTGAGTCATGATTGTTCTGAGTCATTGCAGGAACCCCAAAATAGGAGGTACTGACTTGTGTGGGGGCTGAGGAGCTGGAGATTTTGCTCCAGGAAACCCCTTTACCTTATTTAGCACAGACTCTCCAGATTGGCTTTTGTGTTCCTTAAACCTACTAGCCTGTTCCCATCTCATGGCCTTGCTACAGCTCTGCTCAGAACTCCACCTAGAGAACTCCTTCTTGGTCTTCCTGTCTTAGTTTTGAGGTCAGCCCTTTAGGAAGGCACCTTCTCATCAAGTCAGCAGCCTTTTCTCAGTGCCCATGTACAAGTCACGTCAGCCACATAACCCTGCTTTCTCTACCCACAGCACTAAAATTATTAATATTCTTCCATTTGTTTGTTTACATATGTTTAGCATCTCTCCTTCCTTGGAATGTAGGTTCCATTTCTTTAGGGACCATGTCTGCTTCACTCAAGGCTGTCCTCCAGCACACAGAACCATGCCTCATTTAGTAAATGCTCAAGACATTCTGCTTATATTAATGGATGAACAAATCAATGAGTAGAATATAGAGGTGTTGTTTTCAAGCTTATAACCTTTTAGTGCTACCAAACCCTCAGTGGGTTTTCCTGGTGGCTCAGTCAGTAAAGAATCTGCCTGCAATGTGGGTTCAATCCCTGGGTTGGGAAGATACCCTGGAGGAGGGCATGGCAAGCCACTTCAGTATTCTTACCTGGAAAATGGAGAATTCCATGGACAGAGGAGCCTGATGGGCTACAGTTCATGGGATCGCAGAGTCGGACACAACTGAGTGACTAAGCACAGCACTAAGCACAAGCCTTCAATGGCTGGAGGAAATCTGTGTTCCCAAATGGCTAAGGGCAGGACTATCAGAAACTGAATGAGGGGAAGAAGAGATAAATTAGGTATGGCACCTTTCATGGGCTAAGGTAATTGCGTATGTTACGTAGCTGCTGTGGGTGAAGGAATGTAGGTATAGGTTATATAGGCAGTAAGTGTAGAGAGCAGAGGTGTGCACTCAGGTCTGTGGCTCCAGTGCTTTTCCTTTTTTAAAAAAATATTTATTTATTTATTTGGCTGCGGTGGGTCTTAGTTGTGGCATGTGAACTCTTAGCTGCAGCACATGGGATCTAGTTCTCTGACCAGGGATCAAACCCAGGCCTCCTGCATTGGGAGTGCAGAATTTTAGCCACCGCACCACCAGGGAAATCTCTCCACTGCTTTTTTCCATGCAAACCAAGGGTTAGGGACAGAGGGCCAAGTAGAATTCTAAATATTCTGTTATTGATCCTACTTTGCAAATTGAACACAGAAAGTTTTGGTAATTGGTGTAATGTCACAGCTAAAAAAGTAGGAATAAGCTCCAAAATCCATGTTCCTAATCACTGGAATATAATGGCGTCTTTCATTCCATATTAAGGGGCTTCCAAGGAGGTGTAACAGTCCATCTAGGACTATCAGGATGTGAGGGGCACATGGGAAGGGCCTTCTAAACCAAGCAAATCTGTCTGAGCTATAGCTTGCCGTGTCCTTCCTTCCTGTCTCCTGACATTCTTACTGATCTGCCTGAAATCTATATATTCTTGGAATTGTTGCTGCTTCTGATTTCTGGGTAAATGACAGAGTGGTGACTGGAGAAAACAGGTTTCATGCAGGCCATGGCTTCTCTTTGAATCATTCTCTTTGCTGTTTCTGAGATAGGTTCATGGGGGTCCTAAGTGTAGTCTGAAACACGCAGAGCCAGGAGGTCTAGCTTGGAGGTTCTGCCCTACAAAGGGTGGAGACAGTGCCCGCCGTGTGGGTGCTGTGTCATAGGACCCTATTTGCATGTGTAACAATTAAATAGCCTCCCAGCAGCCAGGCTGCCAGCGGGCTCACACCCCATTGCAGTATAATCACATCTAATCTCATTGAGCTCTGCTCAAAATAGCCATAATTGGTGGTTTTATCCAAATCAATAAAGACAGCTTCTACATATTGATTATCATCCAGGGTATAAAATCATCATCAGTTACCTGGAAAAGAGAAGCAGGCTGCCAAGGGAAAAGGTCAGATATTCCATTTGAACAGGGGAGGGTGGGAAGAGGCGGAACCAGCCAATTTTAAGGCAATAGTATCAAATTACCTGAAAATGCACACAGTATATTCTTGTAATTTGCAACAGCAGAGATCCCAGAAATAGGTCAGTCATTTAAGTGAGCCTTCAAGTCTTTTCTCTGGGTGATGCACTGAGTGAGCTTGCTTGTTCTAGCTTAAAGGGGCTGAGGCCAACCAAGGCAGGGAGAGCCACAGGGCTCCTGCCTTCTTGCATTTTACATTTTCACTCAAACAGATGGCTCCACCCATTTTCTTGTATCCTATTAACAACCAACAGAGACTCTTGGTCACTGTCATCAGTGACAATGTGAAAAGTCATGAAGGGGAAGGTGACTAGACCAGTCCATTTGAACCCCAGGGGCAGAGAGTGGAGACACTTTCTGCCAAAATGAGTTGGAAGGCATTTTCTGCAATGGTCAAAGAAGAAGGAGCCCGCCCACTTCTAGAGGTTACATTTCTAACCGCAGAATTTAAAATGAACTGGTTCTGTTATTTATTGTAAGACGGAGCTCATTATTCTCTTCTTTCTAGCAAATATTAGAACAAAATTTGCTTTAAATGATTCAATATCATTCATGAAAAGCAGTGCAAAGAAGAGAATCCATTCATAATCGTTTTATTGCAACATATAAAAACTGGCTTTGAGTAATTCTTGAGTCCAGTGTCCTCTTCTGTTAAATGAAGACAGCCGTGATGACACCTTCCACATAGGGCTTTCATACGGAATTTAAATATATATATATAAAATAAGAAATAGATGGAAGTCAACAAATAACTACAAAAGTTCCTTTTAAAAATTATTTATGTAAGTTCTTTTAATGTTTTTAATCCATAGAACTCATTTTTATATAGCTATGCTTATTATAGAAATATTATTGGTATCTCCTTTAATTCCTCTCACTTAACTCTTTCTTCATAAATATACTGTTGTAAGAGCTGTATAAAATTCTGATAAATGGATATTTCATTCCTCTCCATTTGTGAGATATTATCTTTCTATGATAGATATTACTTCAGTGACTGTTTCTGGCACACAAAGTATTCTTCCTTTTGTATTTTCTCTATATAATGTGAAGTGGGATTTGGGGGTCAAAGGTATTGATTGTGTTACTTTAGGAACTACCAGTAGAAAGCTTAACCTGCAAGGAAACCATACCAATAATCTTATTCTGAGAATGACAGTCAAAGTCAAAGTTAGTTTACAGTATAAGAGTATTAGTTAGAAAATCAGTACAGTTTCCATCTTATAGGTGATTTGGAGAGGATATTTAAGAACAGACACATAAAGCAGTCAAAAACTAAACTAATCATCTTCACCTACTTTGATGTTATTGAGGAAAAACAGGCTCGTCAACAATATTCATGCATGTTCTAGGCTGGATGGACATACCCTACCAGTGGGGGCTGTGCTGTGCTAGAGGGACCAAGGTGTGAGAGAGGAGGTGTGTAGTTTGTTGGAATAGAATCTGGAACTGGCTGACTCTTAATGAAGATTAATTGTGGCATGTTCACGAATGATTCCCAGGGTGTTTTTTTTTTTATCTCTGAAAGTGGAAGATCCCAGCACTCAATATGATGTGATGGTTACATGGGATTTCTGCCAGGTAAAGACTTGACTTCCCTTGTTCCTTTCAAGGAGGCAGGAGCAGATTTTAACTTTCACCTGCTGCATTTTATTTAACTTAATTATCGCAATTATAATTGTGCATGAACTCTTAGGGGATTTTTGTTTTATGAATAATGACCAAAGTTTTAGCATTTTGGAGTGTCAAATAATACAACAAAATTAGCAGAATAAATGAAGAGAGTAAAATAGGATCACCAAAGGCTATTTTTTTTTTGCCTTAGATTGCATTTATCTTTGTAAACTAAAGTACTCCTAGAGGGCTGTATTTAATACAAGCCTAGAAAGTGAGTAGTCTTCCAAGTACATGGTTACGAAGAAATAGGATGGAGCAACAGCCGCTGAACTGCTGGTACGGGGGCCAGGCGTTCATCCTTAGTTCCTATCTCTCCTCTCTCTGCACATTTTCCCTGGATTATGAGATCTACTCCCATGACTCCAGTTCTCCTCTCTATGTAAGTGACTCTAGAGTCCCCATCTCCAGCTAAGATCTCTCTCATTCCAGACTGGTAGGGACGTGACTAAGTGACTGACAACAACAATAAAGGAATGCCCATCTCCCTGGTTATACAATTGGATATCCCTTGAGTGCCTGTAATTCAACTAAACTTTTTGACCTTCTCTATGTCTTATCTGCTAAAACATCATACCCCTAACTTCCTTCTAAGTGCTTCTCCTCTGTCTTTGAGGTTTTTACTAATGGCTCCATCATCCACCCAGCCACCCAGCCAGACCAGGGATTTATCCTTCTCTCCTTCCTCCCTCTTATGTTCAAGCCATCACCAATTTACCCATTTTTATCTGCTCAGTGTCACTGTGATTCACCTCCTCATCTCAATCTCTGTAATCTCTGCTCTGAGTTATTTTCTTACTGTCTGTGGCCTGAGTCAGGCTAATGGTTCCAATGGCCTCCCTGTTTCCAGCCTTGACTCTCTTCGGTCTGTCTTGGTTTTCCTGTTAAAATTAGTATTGAATAAACCAAAGATTACCATGTACCTTCCTTGCTTAAACCTTCTCAATGATTTAACATGAAATGCTAGGAAGTCAGCCCATAACATGCATATGTGTGTATAAAGGACTGAATGAGTATAAAAAACTGATAGAACTCCTTAACTCACAGGAGCCTTCATGAACTGCTTCTGCCTCCATCTGTAGCCATATTTCCTGTCATCTCTAACCCACTGCTTTATATACTGGTTGTTTCACAAATATACCTTATTGCATCACTTGTCTGGGCAGGCCTGGAAGGCTTTTCCTCATTTTCTTCATTTGGATAATTTTTAGACTTCCTTTGGGATTTAGATTATGTGTCACTTCCTCTGGCTCATCAGAATTTTCCTCAAACACTTAATTATCCTATGATGTGCCAGAAACTGTGTTAGGTGCTGGGAACAAAATGGCAAATTAGATCATGTCTGTCCTTGAGAAGAGAGAACACACAGATAAGGAGACGGACATGAAAGCAAATAAATATCATCCATTCATTGAAAGAAGTACTGTGAGGAACACAAGGAAATGGTGAACAGGAAGGAGGAGAAACACAAAATTGAGTTTATCCACTCTACCTGTAGAAATTGAGGCATTGGTGGTAAAAAAAAAAAAAAAAAAAAAAAGCCTAAGGAAATGGACCAATGTGTAAAAACTTGGAAGTAGGAAGCAAATTGGTAGGGTGATGTTATGGGTTGAATTCTGTCCCCCTAAATTCATGTATTGAGGTTCTAGTCCCCAGCACACAGAATGTGGGAACTGATTTGGAAACAGGGTCTTTACGGAGGTGTTAATGGAGATTATTAGGGTGGACCCTAATACATATTGCCTGGAGTCCTTCTAAAAAGAGGACATTTGGGCATAGACACAAAGAAAGGGATAACAGTGTGAAGACCCAGGGAGAAGACCACCATCTATAAGCCAAGGAGAGAAGCCTGGAACAGATTCATCCCTCATGACCCTCAGAAGGAATCGACACCTTGATCTTGAAATTCTAGCCTCTAGAATTTGTAGGAAATACATTTCTGTTGCTTAGCCACCTAGTCTGTAGTCCTTTGTCACAGAGGCTTTAGTAAACTAATACACGTGATACTTTATTGCAGTTTGAAGATGGTAAGAATGGGCAGTGCTGAGAACAAATTATGAGAAGCGTTATAATGATACACTGAAGTTTCCTTTTCCAATTAAAGTTTGGAAATCTACTTTGTCAGTGATGAGAGCAGCAAAGACAATTAAGCAACTTAAGACTGAGTTTGAGAAAACGCATTCTGTTGGGCAGGCAGAGGAGGGGCCAGGGGTGGTGAAGCATGGGGAATGGTTGACTACAAAGCAACTGTAGCGAGAGTTCAGATGGGAGGGCTGAGAGCTTAGCCCAAGCCAATGGCTGGGGGTTGCAGAAGATGAAACAGTACTTTTTAAAAAATTAGGAGGGAACATGGCAGGACTCAGAAATTTGACCGGATGTGTGAGCAAATGGCTCTGCCGAATGGCTTTGATTGCATTTGACTTTATATTACATGGCATAAACTGAACTATGCCTGAAAGTACAAGTAAAAAAGACCCAAGAACTCCACTTCCTCCCAAAGAGTCTCCAACCCTGATTCAGACATCCTGGCTTGATCCTGACACTTCGAAGTCATAATCTTATTCCTTCAGTATTGAAAACAATTAGAACTTATTATAATTGATGATGTATAAAGCCTACAAACAAATGAAACTGTTAAAAGAGGCTCCCAAGAGAATAATAAAACCTCATTGGACTTACTTCATTCTGAAGACAGCAAAGAACATTCTTTCTTCTTCCCTTTCTCCCTTCATTCATCTTTTCCTTCTTTTCCTCTTTCCTACTTTCAACAAATAATTCCTGAGTTCCAACTTCATGTGAGGGGCTACATTAAATGCTGGGCTACATAGAAAACAAACAAAGCTTTGTGTAAAGAGTTTATGATTTACTGGAGAGAGATGTATAAACCCAGAATCACAGTCTAGTGGGTTAAGAGCTGTAGGCATGCTAAGTTGCTGGGTAATGCCTGCTCTGACTGAGGGTTTGGGAAAGACTTCCCACAGGTGGTGACTCTTGACCTAGATCTTGAAGGCAGTAGGGAAGGACTCAAAGTTCTGGAGACTGGGAGAGTGTGGCTATCTTCAGGGAAATGCACACAGTTGTGTGACTGCTGAGTTAGGTCATCTCAGAGTAGACAGAAGCCAAGGGAAGAGGTTGGAAGGGCAGCCTAGAGGTCTGAGCTTGCAAGCCTACCATTTTGTCCCCAAATCACCAGTGTGGACCATGATACCAGAAAACTTTTTGGCCATACTGCTTGGCATGCAGGATATTGGTTCCCCAACCAGGGATCGAATCTGTTCTCCCTGCAGTAGATGAGCAGAGTCTTAACCACTAGATGGCCAGGGAAGTCTCAAACTTGTTTTTAAATTGAAATATAGTTGATTTACAATGTTGTGTTAGTTTCTGGTGTGCAGCAAAATGATTCAGATACATATTCTTTCCCATTATAATTTAAGATATTGAGTATAATTCCTGTGTTGTGTAGTAGGTCCTTGTTGTTTATCTATTTTATATACAGTAGTTTGTATCTGCTAAACCTAAATCCCTAATTTATCCCTCCTAACCGTTTCCCTTTGGTAATAAGAAATTTGTTTTCTATGTCTGTGGGTCTGTTTCCATTTGGTAAATAAGTTCATTTGTATCATATTTTAGATTTGTATCATATTTTAGATTCCACATAAGTAATATCCTATGATATTTGTCTTTGTCTGACTTACTTCACTTAGTGTGATGGCTTTAGGTCCATCCATGTTGTCGCAAATGGCATTATTTCATTCATTTTTATGGCTGAGTAATATTCCATTGTATATATGTACCGCATATTCTGTATTCATTCATCTGTCAATTGACACAGGTTGCTTCCATGTCTAGGCTATTGTGAATAGTGCTCCTATGAACACTGGGGTGCATGTATCTTTTCTAATTAAAGTTTTCTCTGGATATATGCCCAGGAGTAGGATTGCTGAATCAGAAAATTTTTGATTCCAGAAAGGACAGAGGATTTTCCAGACACTCTTCTCAATCATTCAGCCTTCAAAATAACCCCAATAAGATTTTAGGTAAAGAAATGAATCTAAACTCAGACAGCTTCACTAGAGAAACAAATTCTAATCACAGTCCTGAAAAATTCTTAGGTCTCACCATGGAAAACTGATCAACCTCCTTAGAGGCCCTGTTAACTTTTTTGTGAGACAGCATTATATGGTGGAAAAGCTATAAAATTTGGATACGAGTTGTTGGCCAGTGACACACCTGCCTTGCCACCAGGATAAGTTACTTTCTTTCCCTGAGCCTTCTTGCTTCCTTAGAAGTCCCTAGCTTCAGCTCACCTCTCCTCAGGAGATCTGCAGCCGCTGCTGGACTCGGGCTTCTGCAGTAAATGCACACATACAGTGAGAGAGAAAGAGAAGTGGACTCCAGTCTCTTCAGGGGTGGGTGCCAGGGCCACCACCTGGAGTCACAATGAAAGCTTTGGGGGAATCAGAGCATGGCTTCGGCCAGCTTCCTGGGTGAAGTAAAGAATTCAGCAAATCAAAGTGTCCAGTCTGTAGCCTTTGGCTCCAACAGGGCCATTCTAGTCAAAAAGCACAGTCCAGGCCTGGAAAATAGCAGACTGGAGCAACCACAGGGCACTGGTACAAGGAGGAACCTTGCCGATCATTGAGTCAAATTCTTGCATTGCCTAGAGAGGAAGCCAGGACTGGGAGAGTCTGGGGTCTCAGCTAATCAAGCATCATTAAGTACCTTATTAATTCCCATTCTTAGGAACTTTATTAGTGGAAGCCTAGTGTTGGGAAAAAATAAATCCTATTTAACCTGAGCAATTGGCGTGTTCCTTATACTTTGGTCATGGAAAATGTACTTACCATTAGTATTGTCAGATAGACATTAATATAGTCAGGTCAGGTAGCATTGTCGCGAGAGTTGGACACGACTTAGCGACGAAACCACCTAAACCACCACTATTGTGAGGTCAGGTACAGGAAACCCAGATAAAGTTGAATTTCTGGTGAACAATAATTTTTTTTTTGGTATAAATATGTCCCAGATATCATATGGGACATCCTACACTAAAGTTACCCAGTTTTTAAAAACAGAAATTCAAATTTAACTTGGCATCCCATTATTTTTATTTTTACAGTGTCTAGCAGCCCTAATCATAGGGTCATTTCAACATCCATCCTTACTGTGACTGCCTGCAAGCTTTAAGACAAATGTCTCTTATTGCCTCCTAACAGGACTTTATGCTATGCACTTCACTTTATCTTTCCTTCCCGTTTGTTTATATTCCTTTCACTGTCTTTAGGCTTCCCTTGTGGCTCAGCTGGTAAAGAATCCACCTGTAATGTGGGAGACCTGGGTTCAAACCCTGAGTTGGGAAGAGCCCCTGGAGAAGGGAACGTTTACCCACTCCAGTATTCTGGCCTGGAGAATTCCATGGACTGTATATTCCACTCATGGTAGCAAAGAGTCAGACACGACTGAGTGACTTTCACTTTTCACTTTCTATATTTTTAAAAAAATCTAAATGTCATAAGTATCGCAGTAAGCCACATCAAAAACTTTGCTTGTGTATGATTAAAAAAATTACACAACACAAGATCAGGTAATTATTCAGGGCCAGACTTTGTACTGGATCCTGCAGATGTTAATATGAATAATAACTACTATTTGATCTCAAAAACCTTAGTCAAGTAGAGGAAATAGTCATTTGTGTAAGCAACCAGAACATAGAGACACGAATGATGAATGTGGCCAAGGTCACACAGATAGTTGGTAGCAGAACCAGGATGTATTTCATGAAGTTATATTTCAGGAAGGTGGCTATCCGGCAACTCTTTTATATATATCTACCTAAATGCCTACAGAACAGTGCACTGGACTCTTGATTGTTTGGCTTTCCCAGCACTTATCCTTTCCCCGGAAGTAACCCCCAACTTGCTCACCCTTTTACTTAAATTTTGTTATAGGAATAAGGGTTGACATTTACAGAACTTGTTTCTCCACAGTCTGGGTGATTGACTCAGAGTATGGACACATGATCCAAGTCAGGCCAGAGGTCTTCCACAGAATTTCCAAATTTGAACAAGAAAAAGGCAGTCTCTTTCTGGTGGCAATGATGCAAAGATAAGAATCATTCACATTGCCTGTTGTGTGGAGGAAGCTCGGCTGAACACACACAGGTAATATGCGGAGAGCCACAGAGACAAGCGATGAGAAAGCTCTTGCAACAATTGAGTTTTTCATTTCAGCTATTTAAAAAAATATTTATTTATTTATTTGTCTGGGTCACTGTTGCTGCTCAGGCTTTTCTCTAGTTGGGGTGAACAGGGGGCTACTCTCCAGTTGCGGAGCACGGGCTTCTCAGTGTGGTGGCTTCTCTTGTTATGGACCATGGGCTCAAGCATTCAGGATTCAGTTTTGACTCGTGGGCTCAGTAGTTACAGCTCCTGGGCTTTAGAGCACTTGCTCAGTTGCCGTGGCATATGGGCACAGTTGCCCCTTGGCATGTGGGATCTTTCCAGACCAAGGATTGAACTTGTCTCCTGCGCTGGCAGGCAGATTCTTTACCACTGAGCTACCAGGGAAGCCCAATTTCACCTATTCTTAAAGCATAGTAGAAAGTCTGCTTAATCTGTTCAGCCTAGAATAATTTGAGTTGTGTTTCTGTCACTTGTAACCAAAAGGGCTTAAGCTAGTAGAGATGGTTTGAGCTGAATTTTGTTGTCATTTGTCAGTCGCTAAGTTATGTCTGACTCTGTGACCCCATGGACTGCAGCACGCCAGGCTTCCCTGTCCTTCACCATCTCCTCAAGTTTTCTCAAATTCATGTCCATTGAATCAGTGCAAAGTGGCTGTCTGAGGAGGCCTTACAAATAGCTGTGAAAAGATGGGAAGTGAAAACCAAAGGAGAAAAGGAAAGACATACCCATTTAAATGTACAGTTCCAAAGAATAGCAAGGAGAGATAAGAAAGCCTTAGTCAGTGATCAATGCAAATAAATAGAGGAAAACAATAGAATGGGAAAGATTAGAGATCTCTTCAAGAAAATTAGAGATACCAAGGGAACATTTCATGCAAAGATAGGCTCAATAAAGGACAGAAATGGCAGGGACATAATAGAAGCAGAAGATATTAAGAAGAGGTGGCAAGAACTGTACAAAAAAGATCTTCATGACCCAGATAATCACAATAGTGTGATCACTTACCTAGAGCCAGACATCCTGGAATGTGAAGTCAAGTGGGACTTAGGAAGAATCACTACTAACAAAGCTAATGGAGGTGATAGAATTCCAGTTGAGCTATTTCAAATCCTGAAAGATGATGCTGTGAAAGTGCTGCACTCAATATGACACCAAATTTGGAAAACTCAGCAGTGGCCACAGGACTGGAAAAGGTCAGTTTTCATTCCAATACCAAAAAAAGGCAATGCCAAAGAATGCTCAAACTACCTCACAATTGCACTCATCTCACATGCTAGTAAAGTAATGCTCAAAATTCTCCAAGCCAGGCTTCAGCAATACGTGAGCCATGAACTTCCAGTTGTTCAAGCTGGTTTTAGAAAAGGCAGAGGAACCAGAGATCAAATTGCCAATATCTGCTGGATCATCGAAAAAGCAAGAGAGTTCCAGAAAAACATCTATTTCTGCTTGATTGACTATGCCAAAGCCTTTGACTGTGTGGATCACAATAAACTGTGGACAATTCTGAAAGACATGGGAATACCAGACCACCTGACCTACCTCTTGAGAAATCTGTATGTAGGTCAGGAAGCAACAGTTAGAACTGGACATGTAACAACAGACTGGTTCCAAATAGGAAAAGGAGTATGTCAAGGCTGTATATTGTCATCCTGCTTATTTAACTTATACGCAGAGTACATCATGAGAAATGCTGGGCTGGAGGAAGCACAAGCTGGAATCAAGATTGCCAGGAGAAATATCAATAACCTCAGATATGCAGATGACACCACCCTGATGGCAGAAAGTGAAAAAGAACTAAAGAACCTCTTGATGAAAGTGAAAGAGGAGAGTGAAAAAGTTGGCTTAAAGCTCAACATTCAGAAACTAAGATCATGACATCTGGTCCCATCACTTCATGGGAAATAGCTGGGGAAACAGTGGAAACAGTGGCTGACTTTGATTTTCTGGGCTCCAAAATCACTGCAGATGGTGACTTCAGCCATGAAATTAAAAGATGCTTACTCCTTGGAAGGAAAGTTATGATCAACCTAGACAGCATATTAAAAAGCAGAGACATTACTTTGCCAACAAAGGTCCGTCTAGTCAAGGCTATGGTTTTTCCAGTGGTCATGTATGGATGTGAGAGTTGGACTATAAAGAAAGCTGAGCGTCGAAGAATTGATGCTTTTGAACTGTGGTGTTGGAGAAGACTCTTGAGAGTCCCTTGGACTGCAAGGAGATCCAACCAATCCATCCTAAAGGAGATTAGTCCTGAGTGTTCATTGGAAGGACTGATGTTGAAGCTGAAACTCCAATACTTTGGCCACCTGATGCGAAGAGCTGACTCATTGGAAAAAACCCTGATGCTGGGAAAGATTGAGGGCAGGAGGAGAAGGGGACGACAGAGGATGAGATGGTTGGATGGCATCATCGACTCAATGGACATGAATTTGGGTTGACTCCGGGAGTTGGTGATAGACGGGGAGGCCTGGAGTGCTGTGGTTCATGGGGTCGCAAGGAGTCAGACACAACTGAGTGACTGAACTGAACTGAACTGAGGTCAGTGATGCTATCCAAACATCTCATCATCTGCCATTCTCTTCTCCTCTTGCCTTCTATCTTTCTCAGCATCAGAGTCTGGGCCAGCTCTTCATATCAGATGGCCAATGTATTGGAGCTTCAGCTTCAGCATGAGTCCTTTCAATGAATATTCAGGGTCGATTTCCTTTAGGATTGACTGGCTTGATCTCCTTGCAGTCCAAGGGACCCTCAAAAGGTCCCTTGGCGTTGGACCTTCTCCATCAGTTCTTGAGTTGAATGCAATTAGCATTTCCCTGACATCTAAACCATAAAGGGGCATCAAAGGGGCTTTTGGAATTCTGTGGCTCAGAGCACAGTTTATACACAAAACTGTTGATTCCGCCTCCAAACAGTGAAGAAAAGCCCGTGCCCTTCTAAAGACTCTGGAAAACCAGCGTTTTCTCAACTTACTTCCATGATGCCCTCAGAATACTTTCACTTATAACAGGGCTATGCAAAATCAAACAGCACTGGGATGGGATGAATCTGAATAGCCAAGCTGACCTCAAGATCTCCAAACTAGCTTCATGCTGCTGTTATAACTGCTAGAATTTAAAAAACGGGGAAATTAAAACTCAGAGAGGAAAAGTAGTTTATTCAAATTTAATACATATTTGCCTATGTGTGTTCTAGAACCTACATCTTTTGCCAATTAAAGTATTGCATCTTTCCAATATGCTCCCTCTTAATGGCTGGTATCATTCATTGAGGATCCTAAGTGTGCAAAGAAAATATTGACTGTGATGAACATAAAAAGCAAAAAACCTTTCAGGCTATATGGTTGTGTATTTAAATAGTCATTTGAGGGAGAAAAATTGGGAACCTTGTTACAGTGTAATATACATTTGAGCATCTCCATTTTGGTTACACATCACAATCATTTGTGAAACTTTTCAAAAAGAACAATTTTGGGGGTTTTCTCCACTCCCAACCAGATCTACTGAGTCAGAATGTTTTGGAGGAGGGCATCATATTCTTTATATCTAAAAGATCTCCAAAGATAACTTGAACTGATCTAAGGACCAGCATTTGGCATTACTAATGTAAATTTTTGGTCTACATCATCAGTTGTTTTATAAACAACACTTAGGAAAAAAATCTGTCTCGGGTATATTGATATGAAACCAATGCAACTATTTATACAACCAAGTAGATCTGCTGTATAAGCAATGTTATAGCTCATTCATTCAACAAATATTTACTACTTCCCTACAAGTTGCTGGGTTCTGTGCTAGGTTCTTGGATTAAAGATCAGTCAGATAGAAGCCCTGCCATTCAGGAGCCTAGAGAAAGAGATAATACATATTCAAATGAGGTTGAGATTTCAGAGGACCATGGGTGAACGTTCCAAGGAAGAGTTTGGAGAGAATTAGGCAGGGCTTTGTGGAAGAGTATTTGAACCGGGTCCTGAAAGCCAGGTAGGATTTGAATCAACAGATGAGAGGAAGCTCAAGTCAAGCAGAGGAAAAAGTATAAGCCTGGGAGCAGGGAGACAGTGGCAATAATGATGATGATAGCTACAATAATAAAAACAGTCAGCAAATTTTGAGAGCTTGCCTTATGTGCCAATTACTTCTGTACGTGCTTTACATAGTCATCTCTTAATCTTCACAACAAAGCGATGAAGTAGGTAATTCTGTTATTCCCACTATACAGTTGAGAAAACTCAGTTCATGGTAGATATGGTAACTTATCTAAGGTCATTCACACCTGTGTGCTTAGTCACTCATTTGTGTCTGACTCTTTGCGACCCTATGGACTGTAGTCTGCCAGGCTCCTCTGTCCATGGGATTCTCCAAGCAAGAATACTGGAGTGTGTTGTGTTGCCATTACCTTCTTTAGGGAATCTTCCCAACCCAGAGATTGAACCTACCTCTTCTGCATTGCAGGTGGATTCTTTACAGTCTGGGCCACCAGGAAAGCCCATCTAAGGTCATGGCTAAGGTCAAATAAACTAGGTGAGAGGAGGAGGGCATTTCTATTTTGTTCTATATTTGCTTGTGGAATGAATGGATATTTTAACTCAATACCTTCATTTCACAGATGAGGAAACAGGTTCAGAGAGGTCAATGGACTTGCCCAATGTCACCCAGCTGTTGGTGGCAGAGCCAGGATGAGAGTCATTTTAGTGTGTTCTGCACTATGCCACATGCATGGATGCACTAGGCATGCAGTGTGAGACTGAATGAGAGGAAAGGGTTAAGATAGCATTTCCTTTTATCATAAAAATTTGGAGGAAATGTGATATCTGGGAAGGTAGCTAAATCCAGAGCTGACCCTTAACCAAGATTTAACTTTTAAATGCAGGAGAACTAATACAAGGAAGAGTAAGTAAAACACAGTAGAGTAGAACCCCTTTTGGACACATCTCCTTACCTTTGTGTTCTCGTTTATAAAATGAGGAAATTAGATGGTTCTTCCATTTTGGCTATTCTGTGTGATCCCAGGAAGGGCCAGAAATAGAGATCATGTCTATGTATGTTTGTAGGTTTAATGGTCTGAAATATAGCTAGCAATGGATAATCGTGGTCTATGAAACCTAGATCTGGGGGCCACAGGGCAGCTGTTAGATGAACAAAAACCATAGCATTCTTTGGTTGAGACCTGATTCTATATGTATCACCTCGTGTGATGCTGAGAAAGTCACTCAATCCAATTAATGGAAACCTCTTGGGCCTAATCAATTTCCTCCTTCCAAAAGAAGGGACTTAACAAAAGAGAGTGTCCCTTTCTGGGTTGTTAGAGTTGAAGAAAAGGCAGAGCAGATCTTGGATCAAGGCCACTCTTCTGCTTGTTGTCTGTTTCACCCCAGACAGCATGTCCCACTTGACCCCAGGATTGAAAGCTTTGTGCCTGTTAAGTGATAACGCAGGTTCACTTGCATTCCTTGTGGTGTACAGTATTGTTTTTTAAGTAAAATAAATAAAAGAAAAAAAATATGGGAGTTGAGGGTTGTTTGTAATTCATTTTGACTTATGTCATTGCACCTAATGCCATCGGTAGCTTCACCTCTTTAGCAGCCTGAGAAGAGCAGAGATTCTGGAAAACATTTTTTCCACACAGCAACAATGATTACTCTTTGTATATAAACAGCATCCATCTCTGGAGAGCCACAGAGAGATCTTGAAAATATTTTTTCATTTCTCATTTTAAGAAGCCTATGAGACCGATTAAAGAGGGTCCATTGCCAGGTAGAGAGTTTAGACAGCAAGGCAGACAATTAGCCTCCTGATTTCCTGAAAAGTTTTCCAGTCAGTAGTTCCACTGCCAAAGCCAGGTTTAACATGACTCAGGCACTAAAGGACAGCACTGATCTATTTAGTCCTTGTAAATTTAACACATTCTCAGCTCTCTAGTGAAATGCAAAGTCAAGAATTTCTTGCTTTCAAGTTCTTTTTTTTTTTTTAATATTAGAGTCAATATTGAGCATAATCAGAGAAGACATTTACAATTATGGGAAAAGGAAGCAAGAAAGAAATCTCAGGTGTTAGGTTGAAATTGGAGATAGAGTAAATTCATAGCTTTGTTTTGAAATTTTACCTATCTACCTATCAATAGATATAGAAATAGACATGCTGCTGCTGCTGCTAAGTCGCTTCAGTCATGTCCGACTCTGTGCAACCCCATAGACAGCCTGCCACCAGGCTCCCCTGTCCCTGGGATTCTCCAGGCAAGAACACTGGAGTGGGTTGCCATTTCCTTCTCCAATGCATGAAAGTGAAAAGTGAAGTCGCTCAATGGTGTCCAACTCTTCGTGATCTCATGGACTGCAGCCTACCAGGCTCCTCCGTCCATGGGATTTTCCAGGCAAGAGTACTGGAGTGGGGTACCATTGCCTTCTCCAACATAGATGTATATAAATGTATGTATACACGTGTGTGTTAATGTATGTGTATATGTGCATGTTTCTTACCTCTGTCCGCTAAAAGGGCTTAGAAACAATGCCATTCCAGTAGCAATGAGTACACCAGGCTCTCATATCTTGCTTTTCAAATAGAGTTTTCCACTAAAAGGAGTCAAGGCCCCTTGGAAAAAAAGGTTGACTCCAGAGCTGGGGCAAGACAAATGTAACATGAGCTCCCAAATTTTTGGCAACTGAAAGTAGGAAAGTGCTCGAAGAATATGGGGACAAGTCAAAAGGAAATTGGAATCAGGGGCTCCTGCTGACCAAATCTAGGACACTTTAAGAATTAAATGATTATAACAGATTCCCTTCTGTTGTAGAAAATAGGAATTATTGCATCTATAGTGAAGAGAGAGAGGAAAAGAGGGAGAGAAAAGAAAGTTCTTCCTTGTAGTAAAATGCTGTTGTGTCATGTTAGTCGTTCAGTTGTGTCCAACTTTTTGTGACCCCATGGACTGGAGCCCACCAGGCTCCTCTGTCCATGGAATTCTCCAGCCAAGAATACTGGAGTGGGTTGCCATGCCCTTCTCCAGGGGATCTTGCCAACCCAGGGATTGAACCCAGGTCTCCTGCATTGCAAGCAGATTCTTTACTGTTTGAGCTACCCAGGAAGCCCCTTGTAGTAAAATGTCAACTAATAAATTATAAATGTAGTTGGGGTGAGGAATATAGAAAATCCTTACCAGGGTGGTGGCTGTTTCAAGTAGGAATTATTAATAAACTCCGAAGCAGGCGAGTAGAGACGCAAGTATAGGATATTGGTTACTTTGGAATACCTTACTATAAAATATTTATCAATCACAAAGATAAATATGGTGACTCTAGAGTGAAAAAAGCTGGCAGAAAGTGATCTGACCAGGTGATCAAGGTTTGGCATCATCTGGGGTTGGCCAGAGTGACATTAGGTACCTCTCCATGGAATGCAGTATGAGGAACAGAGCAACAAGTCTGCGCTATTTCTGCCAAAAAATACATGCTCTGGGTCTAGTCATGAGGAGACACTGGATGAACCCAGACTGAGCAACATCCTGTGGAATGAAAGACTTGTCATCCTGTCGAGTTCAAGAAAGACTGGAAAGGATGGAGGAACTCAAGAGACGTACCAACTAAGTGCAACGCCTGATACTGAATTGGATTCTCGATCACAAAGTAACAAATGGACATTGTTTGGAGCAATAGCTGAATGTGGCCTGTATATGGTGGTGCCATAATAATGGAAAGAGTTTATGTCTGTTTTGGAGATACACACACTGATCTCAAGAAACTGAAAAAAAAAAAGAACAAGAACAGTTAGCGTGCATATGTGTGATTTATGTGTGTGTGTTTATGTGTGTATGGTGGGGTCCAAAGATATAGCCCAAGGTTGACAACTGAGAAATCTGGATGAAAAAGATAGAAGCTCTCTTTGTACTGCTCTTGCAACACTTTATGTTTTTATTTTTATTACCATACCTATTTTAATTTTTTAATTGAAGTATAGTATTATGTAAGTTACAGGTGTACAATATAGTGATTCACAATTTTTAAAGGTTATACTCTATTTATAGTTATTATAAAATATATCCTTGTATCTTTTTAAAAAATCTTTTGACTACATCGCATAGCATGCGCTATCTTATTTCTCTGACCAGGGATCGAAATTGCACCCCCTGCATTGGAAGCAGTGTCTTAACCACTTCACCACCACTTTATTTTACACCTAATAGTTTGTACTGCCCCTATACTGCCCCTACCCCCTTTGTTCCCCCATTGGTAATTACTATTATTAATAGAGTGTCTCTAGATTTGTTGTCTGCTTCTTCTTTTATTTATATTCACTGCTGCTGCTAAGTCGCTAGTATTGTATTTTTTAGATTTCACATATAAGTGATATCGTGCAGAATTTTTCTTTCTCTTACCTAGTTCACTTAGCGTTAATGCCCTCCAAGTCCATCCATGTTGCTACAAATGGCAAAGTTTCATTCTTTTTAATTACTGAGTAGTATTCCATTGTATGTAGATACCACATCTTCTTTATACATTCATCTGTTAATAAGCACTTAGTTTTCGTATCTTGGCAATTTGAAAAGCTGCTATGAACATTGGGATTCATGTATCTTTTCAAATTACTGTTTTTGGTTTTTTTTTTGGATATATACTCAGGAGTAGGATTGCTGGATCATAAGGTAGTTCTAGTTTTAGTGTTTTGAGAAACCTCCATACTGCTTTCCATAGTGTGTTTCTGCATCATTTCTAAACATTTAATGCTGCTAAACAATCAGAGCTAGTTTAGTGATTTCAAGTGAAAGTCTGCTTCAGTCTGAGGCATCTCATGCCCCCACACCCTAATCTCAAATCTAATCTTTAAGAGAATCATTCTCACCACACCAGGAACTTGTTTATTTATTCAACAAACATTTTCATGTACTTTGTACAAGGCACAAAGTATGGGTCTCGATGACAAGAAAGGTAGAATTAAGCTATGGAGCTCAAAAGTAAGAGACTGTATTTCATTGAGAGGACAAGCAAGGTTTCAGAAAAATGAGGTTTGATAAAAATGAGGATAAAATACAATCAGGGAGAACCAGGAAGAAGGCATTCAAAGCTGAGGGAGGAGACAGAGCCATGAGATATAGTTAAGGAAACAGGAGGAGTGTTTATAGCAGCACTGATTGGATTATAATGGGCAGAAACCTATTCAACCTTCTCAAGAACAAAAAGAGACCTTATCATTTCCTACACATAAGAAGTATATAAGTAGTCTTGCTTCAGGTATAGTTTAAACCAGATACCTACAATATGCCATTGGGATCAGATTCTTCATCTACAGTGGCTCTCAGTCAGTCAGTCAGTTCAGTTGCTCAGTCGTGTCCGACTCTTTGCGACCCCATGAACCACAGCACACCAGGCCTCCCTGTCCATCACCAACTCCTAGAGTCCACCCAAATCCATGTCCATTGAATTGGTGATGCTATCTAACCATCTCATCTCTGTCATCCCCTTCTCCTCCTGCCCTCAATCTTTCCCAGCATCAGGGTCTTTTCAACTGAGTCACTTCTTCACATCAGGTGGCCAAAGTATTGGAGTCTCAGCTTCAACATCAGTCCTTCCAATGAACACCCAGGACTGATCTCCCTTAGGATGGACTGATTCTACTTCCATCTATTTTGACTTAATTCTCAAGTCATCTCTCCCTACTACTGGTTACAGTTGATAGGCTCAAGAACCTCAGTGGAAAAAAGAGTTTTTCTTGCCCAGTAGTTTGGGAGATAATTAAACATAAATTATGCCCCATTGGTGTAGCTTCCATCACATGACTATTTCCGAATCAATCATGGTAAAAGAATGGAATACTCTAATTACCAGTTCTTGTCATTATTCTTTACTGGGGTGAGAGATAAGGTTAGCCCCCAAGAACCACAAAGACTGAGAGTTGAAGGGGAGCAGTCTTCCAAAGCAAAACTCAAGTGCTATAACCAGAAGAAGAGGCAATGGACATGGAGCAATCTTCACTCTGCTATTGAGTGGTTGGGGAGCACTGGCTGGCCCAAAATGACTCTAACATGGGGCCATGTTATTAATAAAAGAAGAATAGTAATTAAAGTGGGAAGGAATTGTTTGTTTTAGCAGACATGCTAAGGCGTGTCCTACGCTTTGCGACCCCATGAAATGCAGCACGCCAGGCTTCCCTGTCCTTCACTGTCTCCCTGAGTTTGTTCAAACACATATCCATTGAGTCAGTGATGCCATCCAACCATCTCATCCTCTGTTGCCCCCTTCTCCTCTTGCCCTCAATCTTTCCCAGCATGAGGGTCTTTTCCAATGAGTCAAGCATTTGTTTGGAAGGTCTTAAATACTAGACTGAGACTATGGTTCTTACTTAACACATTAGAGCAAGGATTAGCAAGCTCATTTCATAAAAAAGCAGATTGAAAATGTTTCAGGCTGTAAAGGTGATATGGTCTCTACTCATTTCTGCCATTGTAACATGAAAACAGCCATAGAAAATACAGAGACAAAAAAGCATGTCTGTGTTACAATAAAGCTTTATTTACAAGAATTGGTGGTGGTCTGGATCCGGCCTATGGGCTGTAGTTTGCAGATACTTGGATAGAGGAAGTCATTGAAAGTTTTCAGCTTACAAATGTTATCATCAGAATTATGCCTTGGGAAGATGCATCCACATCCCGGATAGAAAATTGATTGGAGGGAATAGACTGAAAGTGGGAATAAAAATTAGGACTGTTTCAATGGTCCAGATGTTTGTACTGTGAAGAAACCACAGCTTTTATAAGCCAAATGTACCTGGGAATTTGGCCTCACAAATTTCAGCTGGCTCACAGCTGGGTCTGTCTGTCCTTAGCTGACCTAGTTTCTCAACATATTGCCAGTTCAGCCACCCCTGAAATCCTAGCCACCTCTGAAATCCTGTGTCAGAGTTTGTAAATCACCTTGGGAGCTTGGTTATTCCTTTTCTTTGCTCTACAGTATTTTTGATTTTGAGGGCTAAGTCTGTACTGTTTGTATGAAAGGGCAAAATCAATAGCAAGAGAAAGTTTAATAAAAAAAATACATTCTCCATTGACTTTAATTAACTTGGCTTTAAGTTTACAACTCTGACAAGTATGAAAAATAGAAAAAAAAACAACCTTATATCTTACCCTATACACCATGTTTTTTAAGAATAAAATCTCAAATTAAAATTCATGTGTATCAGCAGTTTATTTGCCAGCAACAAGTGGAAGAAAAAGTATAAGAAAGATAAAAGCAATTCTCTAGTAGGATCTGACAGAACAGGCAGACACTTCTGATGCTCATGGTAAATGACTGAGTGCCAGAATCAGGTCAATAATTTATTGATGTCAGAAAACCTTGCATTTTTCTCAGCTGCTCATGGCTTTGCTGTCTTCTCCAGTCTCATGAGTCAAGACTCACAGTCTTTTAAGACCTGTCTCCTCATCCATTCAGCATGGCTGCTTTCTGCCTTAGGGTGGGGTTCTCTTGTGAGGAGCAATGACGTGGCTAGCTGCCTTCTGCCAGATGCCTGCAGAGAAAGCCCATGAATTTGCAGACAGTTCGTATAAGTGTGAGCTTTTCCTATCATTTACAGTGACACATGACTATCTGTAGACATGTGCACCAGTGTAGTACATAAGCACACACACACACACACACACACACACACACACACACACGTATATGGGGTGCCACTTTAGTCCATAAACTCCATGTACATTCAAATGTGTGCTTACCAGGTGGTTCAGTGGTAAAGAATCTACCTGCCAAGCAGAAGATGTGAGTTCAATCCCTGGGTCAGGAAGATCCCCTGGAGAAGGAAATGGCAACCCACTCCAGTATTCTTGCCTGGGAAAATCCTGGGATAGAGGAGCCTAGTAGGCTACAGTCCATGGGGTCACAAAGAGTTGGACACGATTTAGTAACTGAACAACAACAGCAACATTCAGTTGCACAATAAATATATGAATGGATACCCACTATCATAGGTATAGCACATCTAGACAAAATAAAAAGAATATCACACAAATATATATATATATATATATATATATATATATACAATTTATAAATTTCTGTATGTGTCTAACATACTTAAACAGGAAAAATACACATAAGGCTAAGTACATTGAAGACTAAAAATACGAACATGCCTGTACATGTACTCCATATACATGCACAGCACTTTGTATATTACCTATATGCTTTGTATGATCTGGTCTCCAGCATTTCTCTGACCATATTCCCTATAACATATTCTCCCTCCATCTTTACATTCTAAGATATTCCTTGCTGTTTCATAGTGTCTGATACATTGTCACCTCAAGGTCTTTGCAGTGGTTATAACTGGAAAACCCTTCCCCACAGCTATCACATAGACAAGTCTCTCACTTTCTATGTCTTTGTTCAAACATCAGCTTCTCAATGAAATCTACATAACACTCTATAATCCTGCTTAAAATTGCAAACCACCCACTCCAGCTACATTCTGATCTCAGTCTATTGTAGTACTTACCTTCTAAGATATCATTTAATTTATTTATTATGTTTACTCTGTAACATTGTCCCCCCTAGTCTGGAATGTAATTTCTAGAAGGGGCAAGGATATTTGTCTTGTGTGTTCACAGATATATTCCAAGCCTCTAGAATAGAGCCTGACTCATAGGAGACATTTGGTGTATTTGTTGAATGAGTGAATATATAAATTCATATATGAATATGTTATTTAAATATTCATAAATCAACATATATATATATATATGCTTGTTGAATCATATCCATCTATAAAGAGTGGCAACATCCATCCCTATGGAAATATGCATTGTGGTGTAATCTGAATACAGGTGTGTGTGTGTGTGTGTGTGTACATGTGTTTGTGTATATACACAAAGAAACACAGACATCGGTTGTGGGTGTGTGTATGCATGTGCATGCATGTGCACTGAAAGTATTTGTTCCTGTTAAGTGTGCTCAGCAAAATTCATACTAGGGTGTGGAAAGAGTTGGATCTCAGTCACTCTCTGTGACTCCAGCTACAGGAACCTATCATTACAATCCATAGAAAGATAAGTTCAGGGTCATAAGAACTTTTGGGAAAGAGACTTGTTGCACACTGGAACACAGATTTTGGACTCCAAGAACCACGTTAGTTCATTGAACGTAAAGGTTATGCATTGACTCTGTCTTCTGTTAAGCTTGATAACTAACACAGAATTTCAACTTTGAAAACTTTGCCATAAGGAGAGCTAGAGGAACACAGCAGAACAGCTTTCACTGCTTTAGATATGGGCTCAAACATGTCTCTCTCTTCTAAGACTTCCATCAGTTTCAACCTGGGGAATATGAATGAGATGAGAAGTTTGAAGTCGGAAGCCTTGAGTTTTGGAGATTTGAGAAAATAGAAAAAGTCACATACTTCTCTGCTTCTATCTTCACTGTGTGTGTGTGTGTGTGTGTGTGTGTGTGTGCGCGCGCACGTGTGTGTGCATGTGTGTAATAGGGCAGGGAAATGATAGGAGATATTTTGATTTTTCCACTAATGTAACAGGCCAGTTCCTGATCTGAGCCTCCCATAAGCAGTTAGATAGAAGCAGCCCATTGGAGACTGAGGACACCCCTAATGCTCCTTGAGAATCTTCTAGAACTACCAGAATGTGAATTATCCTTATCTGGCTTTCTGACTCCCTTGTGACTCCTCTAGAGACATGGCAACTTTCCAAGACCTAGTCTCTGCCATCCTTTGCTTTTTGACCTAAAAATATCTATAACACATTGTGAGACACAGCTATGGTGACCATATGATTTATTGGCCAAGTTGAGACCCTTTTGAGGGTGTGTGCATGCTCAGATGCTCTGTTGTATCCAGTTCTTTTGTGACCCCATGGACTGAAGTCCTCAAGGCTCCTCTGTCCATGGGATTCTCCAGGCAAGAGTACTGGAGTGGGCTGCCATTTCCTCCTTCAGGGGATCTTCCTGACCCAGGGATTGAACCCATGTCTCCTGCATTGGTAGGTAAATTCTTTACCACTGAGCCACCTGGGAAACCCTGGTAAAGGGGATTATATTGCTAATTTTGTCTCTTCTGTCTGTTCTTCTTTCCCTTCATCCTATTTTCCTTCCTTATTTATTCACATGATTGGTTTTTTAAAGTTAAACATATTTTGTGTTTCATTCTGCATCAAATATAAATATGTCATACCAAACCCTAGAGTAGATGTAAGATGTTAGAAATCTGTGATTCTCAGAGAAAGATAAACAATTGGAAAAGGTTTCTCTTCTTTCCTTATTTTTCTGGTCCTGGACTTTTGTTTGTTGGAAGTTTTAATTTTTAATTTATTTTTAAATAAACTTTTTATTTTATATTGGTGTATAGTCGATTAAAGATGCGATAATTTCCGGACAGCAAACAGACTCAGCCATACACAAATGAGTTCCATTTTCCCCCAAACTCTCCTTCCATCCAGGCTGCCACATAACATTAAGCAGAGTTCCCTATGCTGTACAGTTAAGACCTTGTTGGTTATCCATTTTAAATATAGCAGTGTGTACATGGCAGTCCCAAACTCCCTAAATATCCCTTCCCTCCACCCTTCCCCTTTTTCATATGATTATTGAGTACGTATTTTGCACCAGCTACTGTACAGGTCCTTAGGCATACTGTGATCTGAAAAAATAATGGCCTATGTCCTCACAGAGCTTTTGAGTTTAGAAAGAGAGATGCTGACTTCTTCTACCAACAAATAGTTCCTGGGTACCTACTATGAATTTGGTGCTATTTTAGATACTGTGACATAGAAATGATCAAAATAAATAAAGTCCTTACTCTGCCCTTAGGAAACTTAGAAAGAGACATAAATGAATGTGTCATTATAAATCACCATTCCTTCTCTGTAGGAAAGAGGTGCAATGCTAGGAAAATCAAATAACACCCAATTCTAGTCTGGGGTCAGGAATGACTCCTCTGAGGAAATGATGATTGGGTGCAGATGAGTGAAGGGGTTGAGAAAGAACCTTTGGAGCAGAGGAAAGAGCATGCACCAGGGTCTTGAGACAAGAAAAATCATGGTGTCTTCAAGGAACAAGGAGATCGGAGTACAGATGCATGGTGGAGGTGGGTGGTAGGTGACATGAAGTGAGTCTGGAGGAAGCAGGAACAGACCTCTTGGAAAATTTTAGGCTGAGGTGAGACTGTGCTTCCCACCTGGTTGCCAAGGGAGGTGGTATGTCCTGAGACAGTTCCTGGGGTGTTTCAGCAGCTTCACAAAGTACTTAGGAAGATGAGCCTGAGTTTAGCCCCGCAGACAGAGTCTACTGCTCTGATAAGACCCAGAGAACAGTCAGACGCCTTCCTGTGTGGTCACACACAGGACAGGAAGTGGCAGTGAGAACTGGTGGGACAGAGGAAGCCTGCGGTCATGAAAAAAGAGGCGGTCTCAGATGAACTGGGTGAGACTGTGCCTGTGGGGTACTGTTTATATTCATGCACTTATTTAGTCCCGTTTATTGAGCCCCTGTAATGAGCCAGAAACTTTGTTAGGCAGTGATACCATGATAGATGTCATTTCCACCCCCAAGGGAATTACATTCTACTTGATAGAATATGTCTAAGCACCATATTTTAAGATGGGCAGTGAAAGCTAGAGTCTGGGCCTGATAAAAATGATAAAGGATCTAGACAGCAGAGCCCATGAAGAGCGCTGAAGATTAAAGGTCAACATGGTGATTGCCTTTCTAATCTCCATAGGAGAGGGCGCAGGGGTATTCTGTTTTATTTTAGGAGGTGAGAATTGAGCAGGGGTTAAGAGTTCTGAAAAGGTCTGATCTGGTTAAACAAAAATAAGAAGAAGAAAAAAGTCTGTTTTCATGGTTAGAAAGGTTTGGGGATATAGTAAATTTCCCTTTTACAGGAAAGGCTTTGATCTAGTGACCATCCAATACAGATGCTATAGCAGGAACCACTCCCAGGGACCAAAGATGAGCTGAGATTTTGCAGTCTCCTAAGGGACACAGACATACACACATAATGTAAAGAAGTAAACCCAAGAGTGGGGTGATGAAGTGAGGTGGTGAAGAGGAATGGTTAGTTGTGCAACACAGAAGGCTCAGGCTTCCTGGCTGTATCACTGTTGGTAGGTACTTCATTATTCACATGCCATCTCAGGGACTTCCGTAGTGGTCCAGTGGTTAAACTGCCTTCCAATGCAGGGGGTGAGGGTTTGATCCCTGGTTGGGGAGCTAAGATCCCACATGTCTCATGGCTTAAAAATCAAAAGATAAAAGAGAAGCAATATTGTAACAAATTCAACATGCCATCTCAGAACTCTGGCAGATAAAAGGATATCCTCTCAGGTTTGGGAACAGAAATAGTCTGGCGGAACACTGTGCTGCTCTATCAGCTCGTAGCCAAGTGATCAATAAGATGCAAATCTCTTGGATCTGGAATCTTTCAACTATCAAATTTTTTGGTTTTAAGCCTTAGATTCTATTAGGCAGTGTTTAAGCAATGGATTTTGATCCTTAATGAAAGCCTGGTGATAAAGTTCATTGAAGGCTTTTATTATCCTTGAAACTGCTCTTCATAATCCAAAGCCAAACCTTGAAAGAAATATATTCTGAAGTCAGTTTGAGAAGGGAAATTCCTCCATCCTTATAATGGATAATCTGACAGGGATGATACTTGCCAATGTTAAAAGGATTTATAGTTTACATGCTAATTTTAGATCCTTGGAAGAGTTGATGGGAGTAGCTATTATTATAGTTATCTCCATTTTGGAGATGAGAAACCTGATGCTCAAAGAAGCAAAAATTTTGTTCAGTGGTCTACAGAAAGACTTGCATCAGTCTGCATAGACTGGATTACATGGCAGTAAGAGACAACCCCCAAATCCATGAGACATCAAATAATAAAAGTTTAATCCCCTCTCATGAGAAGTGTGGAGTTGAGGGTCCATCAGGAATCCTTCTCTAAATCATCATGGTCCTCACTCTGGATTGCATACTGACAGGGCAGCTATAATTGGTGCAATGGCCATTACCATGGCAATGAGAAAAGAGAATCCATCAACTCTTAAATCTGCCATTCAGAAGTGATTCACCTGACTGTGCTCACGTTTCAATGACCAGATTTAGACCACAGCTAACTTTAAGTGGGTGGAAAATTCAATCCTTCCATGTGCCTGGGAGAGAGAACTGGACTATTTGTAAACAAGCTAGTGACTGCCAAAATGCTAGGGGGTGGGATTCCAATTCATTTCCTCCATCCCAGCAAATCCATTTCCTTTCCTGTGAGCTCATTGTCTCTTCATGCTAAGTGTGGAATCAAGACTGAGGTTGACATAAACAATCCAACTGGCTAGAAAAGTCCATTACTTCCTTGCTTCTCAGTTTTGTCTCTGGTTTCTTTTTTCCTCCTTAGACCACAGCCTTTTGGATGTTAACGTAGGTCAGTTTCCTCCTTGCATGTGAGTGTAGTCTGCCTGGGAGATGTGGATTTTTCCTCTGAGAAAATTTAACTATTATAAAGCTTGCTATGTTTTCTTTAGTGAATTGTTCAGAGACTTACCTGGAACACAAGTCCAAAGAAATGATAGCTATTCTCTCCATAGAAGAAATACATTTCATCTCTCATTAAAACATGCTATCAACCCCACATCCAGCCTTCTCAATAATGTCAGTTCAGTTGCTCGGTCATGTCCTTCACTTTGTGACCCCATGGACTGCAGCACACATAAGCATACTTTAACATACACGCATCAAATGCATACATACATAAAATTATGGGAGGTAGAATGTGGAGGAAGTAATTTCAGAAACACTGCTACCTATTGTTTCCAAATGCCATCTTTGATCCTGTAGACATTATGTCTTCAAGAATCTCTAGCCTGAGCTACTGTGTGTTGAGTTTTTTCAAATAACTAGAAGTATTGTAGACAAGAGAATCCTCGAGTCCCTCACTTCTCCAATAAATCAATCCCGACATTCATAGCAACATGAGCAGTGAGAGAAACAATATCAGCTAAAAGAGAAATGAGATATTTGTTGAGAATTCACACAACAAAAAATACTAAACAATCAGGTAAGCAGTAGTAAGAAGAAATCCAGCAAAACCAAAAAATGTAAGTGGCAATGATTTTGGCTGAAGTTTCTCTTCTCTGAACTCAGGGTATGTAACTTGAGGGTTTCTGACTAATATCCATTTTATTCTTTTGAGCCCTGGATGTTATAGACGCCTAGATGAAGTGGACACTTAGAATGATTGAGTCAGTAGACAATGTGTGTCCTGGGTACACCTTGATTTATGATCCCTTGTGCCACAGAGGCTGATAGTTTGTTGGGAAGAAGGAAAAAACATAAACTGATCAGGATCAGTGCTTGGTGGTCTACATAACTTATTTATTACTATGGAGTCCCTATAAGTTAATTGTTAATATCCGATGAAGAAGGGGAATGAGGATCAAAGAGATCTAAGAGGTTTCTTAGGACTACACAATTGGCAGAGCAAAAATTCAAATCCAAATCTGGCTGATTCTCAAATGCAAGTTTTTTTCTCTCTCTTTTTTTTTTTAACATGCATATCACCTCTTGCTGCCCATAGGGCAGATACCTGAGAGGACTAGCTATTAGCTAATGTTCTAACCAAAATGTAATTCCCTAGAGAAATGCCAGCATAGGCTAAAACTCGGCAACCCCACCATGCAAGGTGACCCAATCCATTGACTGTGGTTGGAGCATATGGTAGCATTTGGGATTCAGCTGATCATTTGCCATGGAGGAGAGATTGGGACATATTTCTGTTGTGGATATACGTAGTGCACAACTTGCCTAGCTATATGTGACTGTTTCCTGGACAAATGGCTTAGAAATGTGGGCAGCACTTAGCTTTCCATAGATGTGTGCAGATAAGAGTTAGCACCCAGTCAGGCCTGTTAGGCTGAGAGTTAGACTCCTTTAACAACAAATAGCAAAGTGCTAATTAGGAAAGAGAGTTAAAATATCTTTATACATATTATTAAGTAAACACATGTACTGTAAGGACCCAACATTTTAAAGTTGATCAATCATTGCTAAAGATAGGCAAAACATTTAATTACTTGGGACCGCAAATCTGTAGATGGGACAGTGGCCAAAATAAATGACCTGCTAAGCTTCTTGGATATGGTGACGTCTGAGCTTAGTCTTGAAGGACATATATGAGTTAGCTGAGAAAGGTCAGGAAGGACACTTCAGTAAAAGTGAGCGGTATGTGCAAAAGCGTAGAAACAAAAAGAAGGCATTTGCATTCCAAGAATATGTATTTCTGTGTGATTAAGAGAAGTAGCACTGAGATATGACACTGGAAAAGGAGACAGGAACCAGATCACAAAGGACCTTTTATGCTAAGCTAAAGAATTCCAACCTTATCCAATGGCAAGAAGAAGTCCAGGAAATGTTTTATGTAGAGGAATCCCATATGCAGATCTGTAATTTAGGGAGACTCCCTGGACATCGAAAACAGATAGTTGCAAGTGGGGGAGGGGCCAGAGATTGAGACAGAAACATCAGTTAGGAAACTTGCAGAAATCCAGCCCCCAAATGGAGTAAGGCATGAAGTTACTGGTAAGAAAAGAAGGAAAAGGACAAAAGAGTATTTAAGTAATAGTCCCACAGGACTTGGTGATTTACAGGATGTGGGGTAGGGTGGGAGATTCAAGGATGAAGCCTTCATTTCTAGCTTTGGGGGGATGAGAGCGTACTACATTCAAGCAGATGAGGAATAAAGGAGGAGGAGCAGGTTGGGGGATAGAAGGGATGTGCTAAGTTTAGATTGGGGTACATCCCCTAGTCTGAGATTCCTTGGGGATATCCAGTGAAGATATACCATAGGATGTCATGCATATGGGTCTGTTGCCCAGAAGAGAGGTATGGGATTTGTATTCCCCGGATAGAGTTGGGACTCATCCAAATACAAGCCATGGTTGAAGCCACAGGGGTAGTGAAATCACTGAGAATGAGCAAGCAAATTGAGGAGATAGCCAAGGACATCACCGCAGGGAATACCAATGTGTGCAGTATGGGCAGAGAATGAGAATTCTGGCAAAAGAGATACAGAGGAAGGATCACAGAAACAGGAGAATGGAGTGTAATGTAATACAAGGGAAGAGAGAGAGCCAAGGAAAGAACATGCGACATGATGAGATGCTACAGAGAAAGCGAGTTGTAAGGACTAAGCAGTTTTAAATGAAGTTGATGATGGTAGAAGCCAGACTGTAGGGAATTTAGTATGAGGTGCAGACAGGGAGTGTAGACAATTCTGGTATTTTCCAATCTGAGTCTAAAGACATTTATTAAATGCAAAATAAGTATATAAATTCTCACATGATAGCAATTATCTCCTTTTCAGCCAATAGTCGCCCTTTGCGAGTTCTCTGTCTTCTATCCTGGGTGTTCTCCCAGGACCCCACATACTCCCAGCTCAGAGGCACTGCTCTTTAGGGGAAGAGTTCATGTGAAGTGAAAGTGTAAGAAATGTTGTCTCTGAAAGGTTGGATGTTTTCCTTCCCCTTGAGATGGAAGAGAATGGAGCAAAAGAGTAGCAATGAAACAAATACTTTTATTGTCATGAAAACCTGAGGTGGACTTACCTGTCACTTTCCACAAGTTTCATAGCTGTGAGAGAAAAGGTTTTCTCACCCATGTTCCTGCATCCTTGTCCACCAAGTTCAAGTGGGAAGATATGTTTCCAAAATTACAATTTAATGCTAATATCTATGTAAAATAAAAAGTTGAGTCCTATTAAGAACAATCACATTTACGGGGAGGGAGGTGGGAGGGGGGTTCAGGATGGGGAACACGTGTACACCTGTGGAGGATTCATGTTGATGTGTGGCAAAACCAATATAATATTGTAAAGCAATTAGCCTCCAATTAAAATAAATAAATTTAAATTAAAAAAATAAAAATAAAAATGGAGAACTATTTTTAAGACAGGTTTTTAATAAGTAAAATATTTAAAGCTACTTTGAAAGATTATTTAGTGATAAAGCTTCAATTATTGATTTTAAAATTTGATGTAAGATATTTATTAAAATTAAAATAGTCTTATGATTACCTTGTGTGTTATACAGGTTACTCAAGATATTATAAAATCAGTTTTCCTCAAATAAGAGGGTCTATGGGTTTTCAATAAGAATCAATTTGTAGTTTTACTTTGTTTTCAAGATAATCTGAATGTTCAATAAGAACATCATAAGGACAACTTTGAAGAGTCAAAACATGAATGACAAGTTTTGTCTCACTTTTTAGGGACTAAATTTGCATCATCCACTGATTTTGGAAAAATATTGTTACTTTTTTTATAAGTGGTCATGTATGGATGTGAGAGTTGGACTGTGAAGAAAGCTGAGTGCCGAAGAATTGATGCTTTTGAACTGTGGTGTTGGAGAAGACTCTTGAGAGTCCCTTGGACTGCAAGGAGATCCAACCAGTCCATTCTGAAGGAGATCAGCCCTGGGATTTCTTTGGAAGGACTGATGCCGAAGCTGAAGCTCCAGTACTTTGGCCACCTCATGCGAAGAGTTGACTCATTGGAAAAGACCCTGATGATGGGAGGGATTGGGGGCAGGAGGAGACGGGGACAACAGAGGATGAGATGGCTGGATGGCATCACCGACTCGATGGACATGAGTTTGAGTAAACTCCAGGAGTGGGTGAAGGACAGGGAGGCCTGGCGTGCTGCAATTCATGGGGTCACAGAGAGTCGGACACGACTGAGCGACTGAACTGAACTGAACCAAAGAAATAGATTAAGAACCAGAACCCCCTCCCTATCCTTATACACACATCAGTGTTGTAGGGGATATGGCTTCAGAAGAGATTCTCTTGTTGGGCAAGGTGTCAGCCTTCCAGAGTTTTGGTTTCTTTGTCTTTAGATGGAGAGCATTATCTTTACCATACGAGATTGTTTTAAGAGACAGAAATTTAACACAGTGCCTGGCACCTAGGCATTTCACAGATGATAGCTCTGCTAAATGTTCATGTTGAGATTAATTGCTCCCAGTAAAGTAAAAATCTCATGGTTTATAATGGAGTGATGGAATTTAGTATCACTCTTCACAGAGCAGCCTGACGTAATGTGCTTTCTGAAGGAATACGGAATACTCAGCAGCATCATTGACGTATTTTTGCAAAAAAAAACTGTTTGTAACTTGAACTTGATTAAGTGTCTAGCCTTAGTTCTGGGGCAGAGGAAACACAGATAGTTGAGGAAGCTGTTAAACAACACCATGAAGAATCCATGAGACAGTGTCAGAACGTGGATATTTTGATGACAACTGATGTGGTATCTCCAAGAAGTGTGTCACGAAAGAAAGTTTCTGTGGGGACTTTTGTAGAGGAAAAGAAATAAAAGTGACCTAACAATCAAATAATCAAACAAATAAAATCTAGGTCAAAAAAATGATCTAGAAGCCCTCATGGATCCTAGTTTGAAAAAAGGAAAAAAAAAAAAAACCATGTAATATGATTTAGGATCAGTTTGGAAAATTTTGAATATAGACTAGTCATTAGATAATGATTATTAATTTTTTGGATGAAATAATGGTATTGGGGTAAAGTCAACTAATGCTTTTAATTTTAGGGGATGCAGAGTGAAATATTTAGGGGTAAAGAGTCATAATGTCTGTAAATTACTTTTAGCAAAAAATAAATACCTATATGTATGTAGATAGAGATATAAAATAAATACAGCAAGATGTTAATAATCATTGAGTCTACATGGTGTGCATAATAGTGCTCATACAATTCTTCACCTTTTCTGTGTGCTTGAAAATTTGATGATAATGGGGAAGGAGGTGGGGGGTTCAGGATGGGGAACTCACGTACACTCATGGCAGATTCAAGTCAATGTATGGCAAAACCAATACAATATTGTAAAGTAAAATAAATAAATTAAGTAAAATAAAAAAAAACAGTGAGAAAAAAAGAAGAAAATTTGACAATAAATGTTTGGAATAAAAGTGGAAAAGAAATTACTTAGTAAGATGATGACAGCCAAATTGACTTAATCAAAAGTAGCAAATTTAGCAACAGAATTTCAGTACATTGTCCATATCATGAAATTAAAAATTTGTATATTTTTATATGAAGATGGAATGCTAAAAATAAAATATATATAAAATAAAAAGTTTATTTTATAAGTAATTTCATAAGTTATTTAGATAAAAATATATTCAGCAAGCTAAGGATTTATCTGGCACTAACTTCAATTGCCTAAGTTTGCTATTACTGAGAGTTAGGTGATATTAACTATTGCTCCCTCTTTTGGAGAGGAATATAAATCTGTCTCTTTTTATTTTTTAGTCTTTTTGGTTCTGACCATTGTGGCAAGAGTGGGCAGAAAATTTTTCATCCATCCTTCCATCCATCTACCCATCATTCATTTGTTCTAGCCACTGACCTCTGGGGATGCGGAGTTGGAGGAGCCCACAGCATAGTGTGAAAAACAAGCATTTGCATGAATAACCACATGCAGTGCACAATGCAGCATTATAGAGGGATTAGGAAAGATTATAAAACATGCTTTAGGACATTAAAGAAGGGACTATCTGACTCTGGCAAAGAAAGTTTGAGAGAGTTGAATCTGAAAGTTGGCTAAAGGATAAAGCAAGGGACAAATCAAATGCACTTTTTTTTAGAACTCCATTTGAATTTATCTACAGACTTAATTTACACTTAAAAAATTTTTTTTTGTTTTTATACCATTTCACAGACAATGTAGGACTTTGTGAAATTTTCTAGAGGTCCTTGTCTGTATAGTTTTCTTCCTCTAGTACCTTGCCTTGCAAACTTAACTACCATAGCAGAATTCTGACCTATGTTACCCATTGCCTAGGGAGACTGATGCTTTCTGTTTGGCTCCACTTCTGTGGGCAGAAGTTTAAAAAATACTCCCATGCAGAAACCTAGGATGAATGTGGAGCTCACCTTCTATGTTGCCCTCCTCTTAAAATTAGAGTTCTGAACTCTTTGGTGTGCAATGTCTATATGTTCGATTTTAGAGCTGTTTACAGTGGGACAGTAAAAACAATACCCATTAATTCATCATGGTTCAACTCCATGACTATTTAAAAGGTCACAGGAGAGTACAGTCAAGCCCATGTTATAAGGCACATGTATAAATCTACAATACATATACAAATTGGTATAGTTGATCTTATTTACAAAGCAGAAATAGAGACACAGAAGTGGAAAATGAATGTGTGTATACCAAGGTGGAAAGAGGGGGTGGGATGAATTGCGAGATTGAGACTGACATGTATAAACTAGTAATACAATGTGTAAAGTAGAATGTACTGCATAGCACAGGGAACTCTGCTAAGTGCTCTGTGGTCATCTAAATGGAAAGGAAATCCACAAAAGAGTGGATATATGTATACATATAGCTGATTCACCTTGCCATATAGTAGAAACTAACACATTATAAAATAACTGTATTCCAATAAAAATTTAAAGTAATAAAATAAAATACATATCAGTTCAGTTCAGTTCAGTCGCTCAGTTGTGTGCAACTCTTTGTGACCCCATGAATCGCAGCACGCCAGGCCTCCCTGTCCATCACCCACTCCCGGAGTTCACTCAGACTCACGTCCATCGAGTCAGTGATGCCATCCAGCCATCTCATCCTCTGTCGTCCCCTTCTCCTCCTGCCCCCAATCCCTCCCAGCATCAGGGTCTTTTCCAATGAGTCAACTCTTCGCATGAGGTGGCAAGTAAAATTTCAGCTTTGGCATCATTCCTTCCAAAGAAATCCCAGGGCTGATCTCCTTCAGAATGGACTGGTTGGATCTCCTTGCAGTCTAAGGGACTCTCAAGAGTCTTCTCCAACACCACAGTTCAAAAGCATCAATTCTTCGGCACTCAGCCTTCTTCATTGTCCAACTCTCACCACTGGAAAAACCATAGCCTTGACTAGACGGCCCTTTGTTGGCAAAGTAATGTCTCTGCTTTTGAATATGCTGTCTAGGTTGGTCATAACTTTCCTTCCAAGGAGTAAGCATCTTTTAATTTCATGGCTGCAGTCACCATCTGCAGTGATTTTGGAGCCCCCAAAAATAAAGTCTAACACTGTTTCCACTGTTTCCCCATCTATTTGCCATGAAGTGATGGGACGAGATGCCATGATCTTCGTTTTCTGAATGTTGAGCTTTAAGCCAACTTTTTCACTCTCCACTTTCACTTTCATCAAAAGGCTTTTTAGTTCCTCTTCACTTTCTGCCATAAGGGTGGTGTCATCTGCATATCTGAGGTTATTGATATTTCTCCTGGCAATTTTGATTCCAGCTTGTGCTTCTTCTAGCCCATCGTTTCTCATGATGTATTCTGCATATAAGTTAAATAAGCAGGGTGACAATATACAGCCTTGACGTACTCCTTTTCCTGTTTGGAACCAAATACATATACATACCTATTATACACATATGACTGTATCACATGCATATATATTGCATAATGTATACAAAAATATGTATCGGCCATGCGCTATTTTACATTCCCCTCAACGTATTCTGGGACTTCCCAAGGGCTCAGTGGTAAAGAATCTGCCTACCAATGAAAGGCGACACAAAAGACATGGGTTTGATCCCTTGTCGGGAAGATCCCTGGAGAAGAATATGGCAACTCACTCCAGTATTCTCGCCTGGAGAAGCCCATGGACAGAGGAGCCTGGTGGGCAACAGTCCATGGGGTCGCAAAGAGTTGGACACGACTGAGTGACTGAGCACACATGCAGTGTATTCTTCCAGAAAGATGTTTAAAAAGGGCCCTACTTATTTTTCACTCAATTTAAACCAGTTTTGAGACATAAAAGACCACCTTTAATTTGGGAGAATTTGTCAGTGAATCCTCCAGGACTATGAGGTAATATCTAAATTTTCACTGTCATTGAAGTTAAGCCTTCCTCCCCCTCTGGCTTCATTTCCTATTATTTCATATTCCATCCCAACCCTTGTGCCATTTAAGGCCCCTTGAAATCTACTTGTGATTTCCCAAATATACCGTCCTCTTTCACATCTTCCTACCTTGCGTATGCCGTTCTCTCTGCTCAGTATGTCCTTCATTTCTCCTTTTCCATTTTTTAAATAAGATGGTTTCACCTTTTCTGCCAAGGCTATTTATTCTCCACCAGAAAAACTAATTATCCTTCCTTATTGCTGCCATAGCATTGCATTCTTTCTTCTAATATGTCATTTATCTCACTGTCTTGAGATTATATCTTTATGTATCAATCTCCCTACATCCCATCCCTGTTAGACCATTAAATTAGAACAGGATCATGCCTTATTAATTGGTGTACATTCCCATCACATTCACAGTATCTGGAACATAGTAGATTCTCTATGAATGTTTGCTAATTAGATGAATTAATAAATATACATATGATGAAATGAAAATAGATGTTGCTACTTTCTAATGATAATATTCCAACCCCTGGACAGTAGAATCTAAAGACCAAGTCATACGCTTCCTAGGCTGTCCAACATTCATTCTTTTGTCTCCGGGTTGCAGATCTGAATTGTATAATTTCTCAAAGGCCATTAAGAAGCCTTCAGAGAAAGCACAAGAAATTACCTCCAGTACTGGTTTGCAGTAATGTCCTTTTGTTCTCCAATAGTCTCCAGTTGACAGCTATCAAGGTTGTTCTAATTTGTGTCAAACGGGCCATCTACAGGGAACATTTTGGAATAGGGAAGGTTCAAGAGACAGAAAAAAAAAGTAATGAATATCAAGTGTAAATGCCATAGTAAAGTAATAGAGACATATAATAACAGCAAGGGAAATTTGACCTTCTGGCCGGAAACTCGTTCGTGAACCAATTGGAGAACTTTAGAAAATTGGATCAGCCTCAGTAGTCACAGAGTAAACATGGGAAGTGCAATCCAGTCTTATTAAACATAATGCACACTTAATGCATAATTTTATTGCAACCAATTTCATGCTACTGCTTTAAGTGAAGCTGGGTTTACTTCCATTGCACCAGTCCACTACCATTAGTGCCTCTTAAGAGAACAGCAAGGCCAGTAAACTGTTGCTGAGCTGATCTCTTCCTCAGCCCATACTTTCTGCTCCATAAATTCACCCTGCTCCCACAGCTTGTACTGAGATCTTGTCTCTGTTCGGAACATGGCTTTTGAAACACAACACTGTTTTGGCAGGTTGTTTGCATATGGGAATGTTAGAGCGTTTCCATTTTATGCCAGCATGGAAAGCAGTGAGCCTTGGCTATGGTGGAGTGTTTGTTGAATCCTAGACCCAAATCCTGGGGTTCCCATTATCTGTGCATTCCGTCTGAGGCAGAAGAAGCCTCTGCTCTGTGATCAGAAGGGAAATGGGATTACGAATCAAATAGAGAGAGATTGAAACCCACCATATGCCTCCTCTTCCCATTTCGAGGCTAATTTTTTCCCTGTCAATATTAATTTTGGAAAATATGTCCTCAACTTGTTATGCTTTTCTCCCCCGGGGATCTGACCTCCAAACACCTAAGTATAGTGGGATAATGTGGGAGGTTAAATAGAAATTATGCAATCCAAAGCCTGGTTACTGATTTTGGTGTCCTGGTCTGTTGTCACCTGTGTGTGATATCAGGAGGTCACAACACCATTTTCAGCCTCTTTCTTCGTCCCTGAAATGAAGTTCATAGTCATCCGGAGAGCAGTAATTGAGGGCAGCCTGAAAACGCACTTTGTGATCCTACAAGTTGTTGGCATATATTATTGGAATGAAAGAAAAAAAAATATCCAATGTGATAAGTTGTGAGCAAACAAAATCTTGGAGAAGTCACAATTCTTCCTGTAACCTAATAGACATTATATTTCTAAAGATGTCTTAAAGTGCATTGGATGCATGTCAATTCTTCCACAGAATTCTGAATTCCCCTCTCCAAAAGTAAAATCTAAATACCATTTCTGTGTGGAAACAAAAAATTTCTGAAAATATTTTCCGCCTGCTATGGGATGAGAAAGCAGATAGTACCAAAGTCTATGAACATAGGCAACAGCAGCAGAAGAGCTTCACAGATTTCCGGGGCTCTTTAAATCCTGTACAAAGCTTAGCTTTCCCCTTGAACAACTCACACCCCACAGGACTCCCTTGAACGCACCTCTCTGTGGGAGGAAGCCATGGAGAGCTCTGACACTGGGGTTTGTAGCGGCCTCGTATGAAGTACTCTCGAGGAGGCCATGGGAGATCCAGAAAGAAAATGACTCATCTACATCCTGAATTCTGGATTCATCTGTGTTTCAAAGAACATCTATAGAGGAAGTCAACTGCATCTGGATGGTTAAACATTAAGACCAGTCAGAGTTTTCAACTCAATTTCCAAAATCTACCTAGTGTTGTAAAGGGAACAGGGTTCAATTGTGCACCATGCCACAGCTGTTCAAAAACAGTAACAGAAGCCGCTCCAGTGTAGGAGAGGACTGTGACTCTGTCTCTGGGAAACAGGCTTTGGAAACAGGAAGGGCAGAAGCTACAAATTCCCTTCGCTTCTGAGATCAGTAACATGCTCATATATATATTTTTTCTTTCAGTTCTTTTTATGTGTCCTCTGTCCAATTCCAGGTGGAATTGGAGGTTCATTGATTTGTCCACCCATAAACAGAGCCCAAGATACTGTTGGCAGGTCCTGGGCTAGGCCCCCCAGCATGATGATTCTTCACTGAAGGACTTCTGATCTATCAGTAGAACAATCCAGACCTTAAAGTAGCATAATAGAAGAGAGGGTGCAGTTAAGACCACAGAGAGAGTTGAAATTCAAGCTTAGAGAAATTCAGAAGAGAAATAGGTCATCCTAGCTGAATATTTATTTTGTTCTATGTCAAAATTAGTTTTTACTCCATGATTATTATTATTATTATTATTATTGTGTGAGTACATGCTCTAATTGTTGAGAAGTCTTTCCAGATTTAAATCATAATTTTAGGAAGAGTTTGGGAACCACACACCACCTGGTCTAGGGCACATCAGATTATCTATCCAAACCTATAGCCCCCACAGCACAGTGTGCAAAAGCTCAGTGTTATGTTACGAATGAACTGGTAGTTGGTGAGTACAGTTTAAGATGGTCCCTGCCATCAGAGTGATAAGTTGAAAGGACCATGTGAATATAGAGTTTCAGTGAATCTGATCTTTATTGAAGAGATGGCGAGCTTACCTTCCAGTCATTTTCCTGAATTCTTGGAACTCATGGTCCTTCTTTACTGCTGTCTGGTAATTCTACATTTAACATTTGCTGCTTTCCTTCTCTCTCTCCTTCTCTGTCCCTTCCTCTTTATTCTCTTTATTCTTCTTCTATTCTTCCTTTTTCTCCTGCTCTTTTATGCTTTTTACTACTACTACTAAGTCACTTCAGTCGTGTCCGACTCTGTGCGACCCCACAGATGGCAGCCCACCAGGCTCTGCCGTCCCTGGAATTCTCCAGGCAAGAACACTGGAGTGGGTTGCCATTTCCTTCTCCAATGCATGAAAGTGAAAAGTGAAAGTGAAGTCGCTCAGTCGTGTCCGACTCTTCACAACCCCATGGACTGCCGCCTACCAGGCTCCTCTGTCCATGGGATTTTCCAGGCAAGAGTACTGGAGTGGGTTGCCATTGCCTTCTCCATTATGCTTTTTAACTGAGGTATAATTAAAATATCATCAATTGCCATTCAAAGTGTACAAATCAGTGGTTTTTAGCATATTCTTAAAGCTGTACAACCATCATCACTATCTAAAGCCTTCACCCCCACCAAACCCCCATAACTCTCAGCCATAACTTTCCTGCCTCCCACAAACTCCTCATTGTGTTCCTCCTTCCATGCCCCCCATTCCTAGGCAGCCACTTGGTTGCTTGGTCTCTATGGGTTTGCCTATTCCAGATAGTTCATGTAAATAGAATCATGCAATACGTGATCTTTTGTGCTGCCCTCATTTCATTTAGCATAATGTTTCCATTTATGGAAAAATCTGAATGGACTTTTGGCCAACTTAATATATAGGTTTTGTTGTAGACATACATTTTTATTTCTTTTTGTTATATACACAGGAGTGGAATTATTAGGTCATATAGTAACTCTGTTTAACATTTTGAGGAAACCTATCAGATTGCATTCCAAACAGCTATACCATTTTCCATTCCCACCAGGGTCACATGTAAGATATAATTTCTCCTCATCTTGGTCAACCCTTGTTCTTGTCTGTTATTTAGATTATAGCCACCCTAGTGGGTATGAAGTGGTCTCTCATTGTGGGTTTTATTTTCATTCCCTAATGGCTAGTAATATTGATAATCTGTCATGAACTTATTGGCCCTTTGTATATCTTATCTGGAGAAAAGTCCTTTGCCTCTTTTTAGATTGGGCAATTTTTCTTTTCGGTATTGAGTAGTAAGGATTCTCTATGTACTCTAGATAAATGTTTTTTTTATCCCATTCTTTGTGTTGTTTTTTCACTTTCTTGATGTCCTTTGAAGCACAAAAGTTTTACTTTCAATAAAGTCCAATGTTTTAATCTTTGTTTCAGTCACTGAGCTTTTGGTGACTTAGCCCAAGGTCACTGAAGTTTATTTCCATGTTCTCTCCTACTGATTTTATAGTTTCAGCTTCTTCATTTAGGTCTTTGATCCATATTGATAATTTTTAAAATTATTGTTTTATCTTATCATTATTACTATTTATGTATTTATTTTTGGATCTGGTCACATCACTTCATGGCAGCTAGTTGGAGAAAAAGTGGAAACAGTGACAGACTTTATTTTGGGGGGCTCCAAAATCACTGTAGATGGTGACTTCAGCCATGAAATTAAAAGACACTTGTTCCTTGGAAGAAAAGTTATGACCAACCTAGACAGCATATTCAAAAGTAGAGACATTACTTTACCAACAAAGGTCTGTCTAGTCAAAGCTATGGTTTTTCCAGTAGTCATGTATGGATGTGAGAAAGCTGAGTGCCAAAGAGTTGATGTTTTTGAACTGTGGTGCTGGAGAAGACTCTTGAGAGTACCTTGGACTGCAAGGAGATCCAACCAGTTCATCCTGAAGGAAATCAGTCCTGAATATTCATTGGAAGGACTGATGCTGAAGGCGAAACTCCAATACTTTGGCCACCTGATGAGAAGAACTGACTCATTGGAAAAGACCCTGATGCTGGGAAAGATTGAAGATGGGAGGAGAAGGGGATGACAGAGGATGAGATGGTTGGATGGCATCACCGACTCGATGGACATGAGTTTGAGTAAACTTCGGGAGTTGGTGTTGGACAGGGAAGCCTGGCATGCTGCAGTCCACGGGGTCGCAAATAGTCGGACATGACTGAGTGACTGAACTGAATTGATGCCCCATGACATGTGGGATCTTAGTTCCCCAACCCGGGGTTAAACCTGCACCCCCTGCACTGGAAGCACAGAGTGGTTACACTGGGCTGCCAGGCAAGTTCCTGAGTTAATTTTTGCCTATGGTCTGAGGCAGAGGCCTGATTTTAGTATTTTTTTGCCTGTGGATATCCAGTTGTCCTAACATCATTGTTGAAAAGACTACTCTCTCCTTATTGAATGGTCTTTGCACCTTCATCAAAAATTTGTTTTACTTCTTGACTAATACAAGACAGCCACAGTGGAGACTTGAGAGAAAGTTACGACACTATTGTAGATGAGGGAGTAAAAGGTGGCAAGAGAAAATGAAACAACTCTAAATAAACAGGCAGTTCTGACTGTAAGTCTATAGATCAGCTCAAGTGGGAGAGAATGTAGGAGCAAAGAGGGCGACAAGAAAGGAAGAAAAAAGAAAGAGGGAGGGAGGAGAGTATGTAACAAAAGACAATAGGAGAAAGCTTGTTAGAGAAAATTCAGGCTATATCAAAACTGCTGGCAAGTAGGAGGGGACTAGAAAAGTGAAAGAAACATGGTCAGAGGGAATCAAAGCTCCAGCCATGGTTTCCATCATGTTCCATATCATGTACCTGCTTTTACATCTCTACTTCCCACTTATGCATCATCCATCCACAATATGGTTCTGGTCCTTCTACCTCCTCTAAAATTGCTCTACCCAAGATCTCCAGGGACCACTTATTTCCTAAATCTTATAGGTGTCTTTCAGTGTTCAGCATCTTCTGCTCATCTTCCATAGCGGACTGAAGAACTCACTCAATTCTCCCTTTTTGGTACTGTCTCCTCTCTGGGCCCTTTGCTCACCTCTTCCATTCCTGATCTGTCCTTTATTTCAATCTTTTGAATTCAGGATTTCAGCATGCCCTGCAGTTCACTCACAATCTTGAGTTTTGTATAATTTGTCTAATGAGGAACTCATTTTTATCAAAAATTATCATCATCCACCAGCATAGACTGCTGCTATAACTGTCTAGTCTCTTACACTCAGCTTTTCCCTTCTGAATTCACTAGGTACATTTTTAGCGACACCTTTTTCCATCACAGATATGACTATATCTGTGATATAGTCTCATATAGATATGACTCTCTAATACCTTCAATGACTCCCCATCATTCAGAAGTTCAAGCCAGACTAACGCTTCGTTTCTGTTTTTCAGTCTTTAGATCAAGTTTCTTGGTTCCCAGGGCTCTGGGCCTCATTGTAGATGATAGTTTTGTGATTTTTTAAAATGATCTTCCTACTCTAGTCCTGGTTTCCTGACCCTACTTCTGTTGACCCTTGACTCCATCTTTGCATATGAAATATTCTCCAATGTTCTCAAATCACACTGCTGTCATTTGACACAAGTGAAGTCAGTATCATATTTATCTTTACACGCACACAGTACAGCCTTCAGTTGACCTGAACGCTTATTATTTACACAACTACATGCCTTTATTCATGTTAAGCATGTCCACAAGTGCTTAAATTCAGGCGCATATACAGCTTAGTATGGCTACTGTTTACATAACTACTCTAAGAGCTCACAGCTCATAACCTAAAGAGCCAGAATTTACATTCATGCTGTCTGACATAGAATTAAAGTTTATAACCCTGAGTTCTCCTTGGCCAATCCACTTCATAGCAGTTATAGTTGAACTTGAAAGATAGAAGATGAAGACCTAGTAAGGTATTTGCATTATGTGTGTGGGACATTCCTGATTTCTCTCCCCTTTCTCTTCCATACTTTGCTTCCCTGACAATGGCCTTCCTTCCTTTCCTAGATCTTTCTGGGTCCTTTGTCTTCAGGGCCTTCATAACAAAGAGCTAGTTCCTTGGCCTGGGACCCTCTTCCTCACATTCATCTAATTTCATTGGTCCAAAGTCTACTCATCCTCTAGGTCTTAGACCATTACCATGGCCTTGGGGAAATCTTTCCTGACCAGCAGCCTGTGTTCAATTCCCTGTTATACTCATTCATGTCCATTCCTTCTAGATCTCTTATTACAACTTTAATGACGTAACTAACTAGGTGATGACTTTGTTGAACGGCCATGAATACATTGACCAGAAGTGCCCCTACCCTGGTAGACTATGTCTCAGCCACAAGGGAGAGAGAGTGGAGAGAGGCTTAGAGTAAATACACACCCTACTCAGGAAAAGAATATATGTTTGAAAAGTAGGTCAGGGTGGCATAGATGGGCATTGGGTATACCATTAGAGCTACGTGGAGAGGATAGTTGATACCTGGTGCGAATTTCGGGGAGGAAAACCTACATAGCAGATCTGATTATGGAGCCATTGTAAATCTGCCCCTGGTGTCCTCAAGTGACCTCTCTGATGCTCTATGAACACAGGTGACTTTTTGCCATCCAGAGGCTAGGTATTTGGTCCTCATAAATAAGGCAGCACAGTGTGGTGAAACATCTAGAGACAGAACATTGAGCATTTTCTCTGGATTGGCTTTGGTCTTTTCTCTTGCCCTGTTGAAATCCAGGGCTTTCTTTCCCATACCACCTGCCCTTTTTCTTACCTGACAAATGAGGAGATACACTAGTTAATCCTCAAGGTTCTTTAATTCTGAGAATTATAGGCTATTTCTCAGTATGATCATTCCCCCTTTCAGAGTCCAACCCTCTTTAATGTCATAGGTCCTTTCCCTGCCTTATCAGTGATCAACACAAGGGAAAAAATGACCCTTGCCTAATATAGCATTATAAAAAGAATTATAGTGAAAAAAATATTTTCTATAAGACTTAGAATTTCCTAAAGCTCTTACATACAAATTGTTTATCTAATACCTCTCAAGAAATGATGTGACACTGATGATATTATTTCCACTTTACAAATGATGAAACTAAGGTTCAAGGAGGACTGTAGTACGTCCACGGTCGTGGTGAAAGCATTTCTGAGGCTTGAACCAGCTCTGAAGCTGAGCAATGTTGTCATTATTGCATGTCGTCAAGTAGGGTCAAGGAACAAAATTTAAGTAGTATTGGTACGCATTGAATGTGCATGCCAATGCGGTCAATGACTTTGCATATGTAATCATAACAGAGAACTGAAAACAGATTATTTCATTCACTGAATTATTTCACTGAAAATCAATTCATTAAAGAAATATTTGTGGAAGTATTTAGCTAGTGAAAAATCCATATATTCTTGCTATGAGTGTACTTAATAAAGGAAAAAACCCAAGGACACCTTTTTTAGTCATTTTTTTTTTTTTTTAGGCTAAGTATTCCAAGTATCTCAGATTTTCCAAGTAGTAACCAAATATACCTAAGTAATGGGGAAAGAAAAGAAATTTTCAGGAAAAGTTATTTTGATATCAGTCTTTCAAACAGCTGTTTTTTTGAAGGCAGATTTCTTTAAAAAATCTGAGAAAATTACCTTTGTTTTTTTCTCTCTTGTTGGCTGAATGGGCTTTGTGTTGTTGTGAGTTGGGTGGGGAACGTTTTCTCCAGAAAGACAACAAGATGGGGGGATACAAGCTGGGTGGGAGTGGACTGGGTTTTCATCCCACATCATTGATGTCCAGGAGATTTTGGTTGGACCAGTGTTCCTAGTCTGAGCCTTGCGTTATCTAACTGGGAGGAACTTACCAAATGTGTAGACATAATGGCCAACATAGACATATTAATAATTACATTAATCCTTGTGTGTCAGACTTTAGACACCTCAGGTGCTTCCTTATTATTTTATTTATTTTCTCCCCAATTCCTGTAAGTAGGTAAAAAAGAGAAGTGTATGTCTCTTTGGTAGACAAGGAAACTATTGCCCAAGGGAGGGAATTGGACTTGCACAAAGTTGCAGTGCCAGGATGGTGGGGAGCCTGGACTTGCCCTCAGGTCTGACAGCTCTAAACCAGGATGGTTTCCATTCTGCTCTGAGGTGCTCACTTGCACAGGCGAGCTAGCTAAATAAAAGTTCCATGTTCCCCTTCTAACGCAGAGCTCTGGAGAAGGATGTGTAAGGTGATTGAGGCTGGTGAGAAAGGCATTTATGTGGAAGAGGCGTCTGTGCATTAATGCGGTGAGTGAGAAGTCAAACTAACATCTAATTTTAGTATGCAGCTAGTGCCGTGTGCCTGCTAATCGTATTCAGTCAGGCTGACTGAGGAGGAGAAAGGAATAAAATAAACATTTCACTTAACCTTTACAATTTGTGTATTTTGATGGTCCCACCAGCTTTACAATACCATTCCCCTGTAATTGCCAGCCATTTTCTATGCTCTCCACATACTCAACTGCTTCTTTGCCCTCAGTTCTTTCTATTCTCCTCCTATTTTATCCTTAAGATGTTTTCTTCCCCTGCTTCCTACCTCCTCGCACTTCCCAAGCTCACCACATTCAGTCCTAGGCCCCTGTCTGTCCTCTCTTCTCCTCCTCTACTTGTAGACGTGAAGTTGGCTTAAGTGGAGTTGGAATGGAGGTCACTCAGAAGGTGACCTATTAGATGGTCAGCACACGAGCATCTCTGAGAATAGGAGGAGGCATGAAACCCCATAAACCACAGAAGCAGGAATTCGACATCCTCTCCAATGCACAGGAAACAAAGGAGGAGAGAGAGAAAATGAGCAAGTGAAAGAGCAAAGTAAAACAATCTTTTTCTCTCGACATTCTCATCCTACCTAGGAAACCACCGCCCTCCACCCCCCCCCCACCAAGAAAAAAACATTATGAAGGGAAGGCTATAGAATGGAAATGCTTTTTGTGTTATTGTGTTCAGTGTGGTAACTACAAATGCAAGGATTCAACAATAATAATACAAGAGGTTGGAGTGGATGAGGCCATGGAGTTTAACACACAGGGACTATCATGGTATAACTCCTTGGTGGGGGTGTAGGAAGTTATTTTCAGGTTGACCTATATCTCACCAAAATATGAGCAGGATGCAACTCTCTGTTACCATACTCAGTCAGACAGAACTCAAAGCCCCTGAATTAGACTTGGCTGTGCTGTCCACTATGGTAGCCACTAGCCACTAACATATGCCTTTGGAACACATGCAATTTGATGAATCCAGATCCAGATGTTCTGTAAGGCTGAAACACACACGAGATTTTGAAAACATAGTGTAATAGAAAAAAGTAACTCATTAATGATCTTTGAAACCTAATCACAGGCTGGAATAATGTTTTTGATTTTTATGTGTATTTAAAATTAATTTTTTTACTCTTTTTAATGTGGCTACTAAAATTTGAGAATACATACATACATGGTTGATATTTGTAGGTCTCATTCTATTTCTATAAGACAGTACTGGCTTAGAGTTCCAAAGATGCAATTAGGAGCAAACAGAAAGAGAAATCCTTTCCAGGATAATCAATCAATATTCCCAGTCTGCACCATAAGGAAGGCTGAGCATCAAAGAATCAATGCTTTCAAATTGTGGTGCTGGAGAAGACTCTTGAGAGTCCCTTTGACTGCAAGGAGATCAAACCAATCAATCCTAAAGGAAATCAACCCTGAATATTCATTGGGAGGACTGATGCTAAAGCTGTAGCTCCAATACTTTGGCCACCTGAGGCAAACAGCTGATTCATTGGAAAAGACCCTGATGCTGGGGAAGATTAAAGGCACAGGGAGAGGGGGTGGCAGAGGATGAGATGGTTAAATAGCATCACCAACTCTGGACATGAGTTTGAGCAAACTCTGGGAGAGTGAAGGACAGGGATGCCTGGAGTGCTGCAGTCCATGGGGCCGCAAGAGTTGGGCACAATTTAGTGGCTGAACACAACAAGGACAACAACAAATGCCCAGGCCAGGCAACACTGGAGAATATTTGAGGCAGAAAATTGTCTTAAAATTGTCATCGATAAAATCCAGCTTCTCCAAAACATGATTTGAAAGCATCTATGCTTCTCCAAAACATGAAAGCATCTATGCACCCTAGTATTCATTGCAACACTGTTTACAATAGCTAAGACATGGAAACAACCTAAATGTCCATCAACAGAGAAATGGATATAGAAGATGTGGTACATATATACAATGGAATATTACTCAGACATTAAAAAGAGTGAAATAATGTCATTTGCACCAGCAACATGGACCTAGAGTGTGCCATACTGAGTGAAGTAAGTCAGACAGAGAAATATCATATGACATCCCTTGTATTGGAATCTAAAAGAAATAATACAAATGAGCTTACCTACAAAATAGAAGGAGACTCAAAGAAAATGAACTTATGGTTGCCAGGAGGAAAGGACAGATAGGGAATGTGGGGTGTTGATGTACACACTACTATATTTAAAATGGATAACCAACAAGGACCAAAATCACTGCAGATGGTGATTGCAGCCATGAAATTGAAAGACGCTTACTCCTTGGAAGGAAAGTTATGACCAACCTAGACAGCATATTGAAAAGCAGAGACATTACTTTGCCAACAAAGGTCCATCTAGTCAAGGCTATGGTTTTTCCAGTGGTCATGTATGGATGTGAAAGTTGGACTGTGACGAAAGCTGAGCACTGAAGAATTGATGCTTTGGAACGGTGGTGTTGGAGAAGACTCTTGAGAGTCCCTTGGACTGCAAGGAGATCTAACCAGTCCATTCTGAAGGAGATCAGCCCTGGGATTTCTTTGGAAGGAATGATGCTAAAGCTGAAACTCCAGTACTTTGGCCACCTCATGCGAAGAGCTGACTCATTGGAAAAGACTCTGATGCTGGGAGGGATTGGGGGCAGGAGGAGAAGGGGACGACAGAGGATGAGATGGCTGGATGGCATCACTGACTCGATGGATGTGAGTCTGAGTGAACTCCGGGAGTGGGTGATGGACAGGGAGGCCTGGCGTGCTGCGATTCATGGGGTCGCAAAGAGTCGGACACGACTGAGCGCTGAACTGAACTGAACTGAAGAAGGACCTAGTAAATAGCTTATGGAACTCTACTCAGTGCTGGATGGGAGCGGGGTTTGGGAGAGAAGGGATACATGTATGTATACAGCTGAGTTTTTTTGCTGTTCACTTGAAACTATTACAACATTGTTAATTGGCTATACTCTGATATAAAAAGTTCAAAAAAAAAAAAAATCTAGGTTCTCCAAGTGAACTTTGAACAACTGTGGATGGAACTAGAGAAAACAGGCCGATGTCAGCAGTGTGTGGTAACAGAAACACCTTCTTGGAGAAGGCAGTGCATGGAGCCCAGTGGAGTTAGGATCCCCGAAGGAGGGCAAGCCAGGCCAGACCAGACAGAGACTTTTTATTTTCACCATATTTCTCCAAAGTTGTTTTTGGTTTTAGTGGGGAAGAACTGAAAGTTCTTAGGAGGAACATATTGTTACCTACATACTACTATGTAAGACACTGCATATATTTGATACAACCGGTGACAAATTGCAGTTAGCTCAGCACAGAACGTGTGTTTTATAAAGCCCAGTGAATCCTTTTGCAGACTTTGTTAAGGTCCATTTTGGGAACAGCTTTAGATAGTCTCGTGGCTCTCCATCTCAATTTGGAACTACCTCAGACAAAATTCCAGTGTCCAGTGTCAAAAAAAGCAAGCTGCCCTTCTTATGGAGTGTGACTTCAACCAGGCCCATCTTAGCAGGAGATGGCTTCAAGTCCTGTTCTTAACATTCCTGTTCACTGAAATCCATTTTTCAAAACCCAGTGTAAACAAGAATCCTAACTTAAGATCTTTGGAAACCCAGCTTTCCAAAGGGAAAGGCACCCATCAAATAAACTGTGCCTGTGTGGGTCACTTCCACAGGAGAACTTTAATGAAGATTTCAACTGTTCCTTCTATGTCCTAGGGCCACTCTTTCCAGTGACATGGCTGTGGATCAAGCTGGGTCCCTCTGGGTTTCCTGTTAAAAATATGGTATTTTTTTAAAGCCAATCAAGAAATCTAATACCAGAAACAATTTTTTTTCCCTTTGTCTTTAGTCTTCTTTGGCTCTAAATTGCAAGGTAAGACTAGAAGAGGTGGCTATTTTTAAACCTGAAAGATAATAGATGATTGAGAATCTTTGCTTGTCTAACATAAACAAAAGGAAGCCGATTTTGAAACCCAAAAGCTAGATTTTAACCCTCAAGTAGGAGATACAACATAAGAGACTCACATGTTTTGGATTCTCTTTAGAGACACCCCCATCAAGAGGTCTTCTCTATTCCTTCTAGGTTTAAAAATACTCAAGAGAGAGGCTAGAACTCATCTTTAAACACTTGCTGTAAGTACATGTATTCAATATTAAGCCTGCTTATCATCAGCCTTGCCTTCTGGGTTGACTATTGAGGACATCTGCAACTTACTGTTTTTTGGTCTATTTTTAAACAGTACAGGCACCAATATATAGTTTCTTAGTTACTCTCATCAACATAGGTTGCCAAGCTTTATAAACTTCTCCATTTGGTACTTTTTCACAGAATGAATATCATGTTCTGACCTTAGCATTCAAGCTTCTCCTTGTATCATAGACAATCAAGCTTCTGTCTAGTTCCTAAAAAGTTGTAAGATCTTCAGTTCAGCTCAGTTCAGTCGATCAGTCGTGTCCAACTCTTTGCGACCCCATGAATCGCAGCACGCCAGGCCTCCCTGTCCATCACCCACTCCCGGAGTTCACTCAGACTCACATCCATCGAGTCAGTGATGCCATCCAGCCATCTCATCCTCTGTCGTCCCCTTCTCCTCCTGCCCCCAATCCCTCCCAGCATCAGAGTCTTTTCCAATGAATCAACTCTTCGCATGAGGTGGCCAAAGTACTGGAGTTTCAGCTTTAGCATCATTCCTTCCAAAGAAATCCCAGGGCTGATCTCCTTCAGAATGGACTGGTTGGATCTCCTTGCAGTCCAAGGGACTCTCAAGAGTCTTCTCCAACACCACGGTTCAAAAGCATCAATTCTTCAGTGCTCAGCTTTCGTCACAGTCCAACTTTCACATCCATACATGACCACTGGAAAAACCATAGCCTTGACTAGATGGACCTTTGTTGGCAAAGTAATGTCTCTGCTTTTGAATATGCTATCTAGGTTGGTCATAACTTTCCTTCCAAGGAGTAAGCGTCTTTTAATTTCATGGCTGCAGTCACCATCTGCAGTGATTTTGGAGCCCCCAAAAATAAAGTCTGATATTGTTTCCACTGTTTCCCCATCTATTTGCCATGAAGTGATGGGACGAGATGCCATGATCTTCGTTTTCTGAATGTTGAGCTTTAAGCCAACTTTTTCACTCTCCACTTTCACTTTTATCAAGAGGCTTTTTAGTTCCTCTTCACTTTCTGCCATAAGGATGGTGTCATCTGCATATCTGAAGTTATTGATATTTCTCCCAGTAATCTTGATTCCAGCTTGTGCTTCTTCCAGCCCAGTGTTTCTCATGATGTACTCTGCATATAAGTTAAATAAGCAGGGTGACAATATACAGCCTTGATGTACTCCTTTTCCTATTTGGAACCAGTCTGTTGTTCCATGTCCAGTTCTAACTGTTGCTTCCTGACCTGCATATAGGTTTCTCAAGAGGCAGGTCAGGTGGTCTGGTATTCCCATCTCTTTCAGAATTTTCCACAGTTTATTGTGATCCACACAGTCAAAGTCTTTGGCATAGTCAATAAAGCAGAAATAGATGCTTTTCTGGAATTCTCTTGCTTTTTCGATGATCCAGCAGATGTTGGCAATTTGATCTCTGGTTCCTCTGCTTTTTCTAAAACCAGCTTGAACATCTGGAAGTTCACGGTTCATGTATTGCTGAAGCCTGGCTTGAAGAATTTTGAGCATTACTTTACTAGCATGTGAGATGAGTGCAATTGTGTGGTAGTTTGAGCATTCTTTGGCATTGCCTTTTTTTGGGATTGGAATGAAAACTGACCTTTTCCAGTCCTGTGGCCACTGCTGAGTTTTCCAAATTTGCTGGCATATTGAGTGCAGCACTTTCACAGCATCATCTTTCAGGATTTGAAATAGCTCAACTGGAATTCATTATAAGATCTTAGGTGGGTTATATAATCAGTCTGAGACTTAGTTTTCCTCATCTGTAAAATGGGAATTATGGTACTGTCCTCGTCTGGAGATTGAGTGAGAAGTGACCTACAACAGCCATGCTCACACATGGCATAATTTTCTGTGTCTATAAGCGCCCAGCACATAGTAGGGATGCAAATCATGGTTGCTGAATAGCTGCTTCTTACTCTTGGTTCTAAAAGACTATTTTAAGAGACAGCTGCAAGCAACCTCAATTTTCTCCCACAGTTATGTGAGGTAATCAACAGTACAATTCTGTTACTGCCAATCATTCCAGCAGGAAGAGATGGAAACACTTGGGGCACAGAAAACAATGCTGAAGGCTCTGAGCTCTTCCATCTAAGTTAATAATCAAGGAATAATTGTTGAAAATTTCCCAGTTCTCAGTGGGCATGCCCTTACCCCAGAGCCTCATTTCGCAAAATGTTGGCTGCCATCATGACCTGGGTTAAATGCAGATCATGTCACCATGTCTTGGTATTGCTTAATTCATTCCTCATCCACTCATCAAAAAATGTTTTGTCCTGCTAATGAGTGACAAATACTGTTCTAGTTATTAGAAATATACACGTGAACAAGGTAGGTAGCATCCTGGCCCTCAGGGAGCATTCTCTCTGGAAGGATTCTGGCATTAAAAAAAAAATCACCAAAAATAAATTCACAGACAGAATCTATGTTAAGAACAACACACACAAAGTGTGTTGCCTTTGGAACCTCATAACAGTAACCCATCATGGTAAGTGGAAATGAGCCTGTGAGGTCCTAGGGAGCCAGGAGCAGAGGTGAGGCCAGGCTTTTCCAGCTTCACCACCACTTCACCACCCAGGGAATGTGCTGGGGCCAAGGATGCAAAATAAATAAATCTTCAGTTTCCTCCTTATAAAAAGGGGAGGATTCCTCCCTCTTAGGCCAGGGGGTGGGGGTGGGTGAGGATTAACCAGTTGCAGAAGAAAAGTGCTTAGACCAATACCTGAAACTCAGGGTTCATTAAAAACACATGGTAGCAGCTGCCAAAAAGTATAACCATGCAGCTGTATGCTAAATTCCTAGGAAAGGGTGCTAGAGGCTTCTAGAAGAGAGTCTGTAGCAGAGTGAGAGGGAGCCTAGATGGGTTTTGAATGTGACCTACGAGTGTGAGATGGGGCCAGGGTGGGATGCCACAAGGAAATAACACGCACCACGAATGAAAGAGCATGGCTCATGGCGGGGGGTGGACTGTAATTGCTTCTTATGGTTGGAATATGAGTGCCCTGGGGGAGGGGCAAGGGATGGGCTGGCTAAGCCCCGAGAGTAATCCCCTTTTCCATGGCTGTCAGGAGCTCCGGGAGGTGATGAGAGAACAGAGGAGCCAGAGAAAACCTCCGAGGCTCAGGCCCAGACACAGTGGGCCTTTTGGACCTCCATCGTTCGAGAGGTGAAACCCTGATCGTGTGCCAAATTGCCTCTTCAGTCTCCGGCCTCTCCCCACTGTGGACTGTTTGCCTGTCTGGAATGAGATAATTTGTCAGACACCAGCTGCTGATCATTCTTTCCTCGTGGGCACATTTATTATGATGTTACAATGCGCATGAAGAATCTTTACCATCACTCGAGTGAAAATGATTAAAATGCTTTTTTTTTTTCTTTTCCAGAAATTCTCAAGCCATCCCTCTGACAGAGGTGGCATTGGTCATAGACTGTGCCGGAGGAGCAGATTGAGGAGGAGGCATGGGATCCTTGTAATTAACAAAACAGCAAGCAGAGAACCCCAGGGTGTGGGCTCGGGATGGAGGACCCTTCAGAGCTTTGTGAAGAGCCTGGGAGTTTGGGAGGCAGGGAGTTTGGGTTGTGAGTCTCTCTCAGAGAGTGCGGAGGATGGGCTGGCTTCTAGAACCGCACCGTGTCTAATTATGTACCAGGAGGCAAGAAAAGGTGTAGGTCTGTCTTTCCAGTTCAGAGGGAGAGAGAGAAGGAAAAAAAGATGTGGTGTCTCGCGTCTAAGAAACGAACAGGCTGACCTTTTCAGAGTGTCTGAAAGGAAAAACCAGATGTATTCCTCAAGAGTCACTATGACTGAAGGCTCGCATTGTGCACTCACATAAAGGGACAGCTAACCAGAAAACAGCAGCTGATGATCTGAAGCCAGGCTGTGCTATTGTCCGGCGCACAAAAGTTCTACAAGGACCCAGACCACCATGCGGTTCTCCGTCCACAGACTATGGAGGTTGGAGGAGGGGCTGGGCGGTGAGGGCTTTTTTCCCTCCTTTTCTTTCTTCCCCTCCTGAAACCTTTTCCTTCCAATCTCTCTCCAGCCGCTCACATTCAACTGCTAGCAATTATTCCTGTTGACCCTCCTCGCTCTCCAAACGGGGTGTGGATCTCTGAAGGTTTTTCTCTTTGTACCTGACAAGCCCATGTTGCCGGCAGGCTCCAAGGGAGGAGGTGAGGTCTCAGCTCCCTGGGGACAGCCACTCGGAATGGAATGGCAGTGATTTATTTTCCATCGAGCAAAGTCAAAGCCACGCAAATGTGGGCTGGGAGGCAGACAGGAGAATCCCCCCAGCCTCATCAAGGGCTACTTCTCTATTGTCCTGGGGGAGGCTCGGGTGAATGCGGGTGGTGTTGGGCGGCAGGGGTGGGGGGGCAGGGAGGAGGAGCCAGAGGATGACAAAGAGGAGGCAGCGAGGGAGGTGATGTGAGAGCCCTTCTCAATTCCAGCTCAGTTCATTTAGGTTTGCTCCAACAGCCTTCCCCATCTTCAGCTTGAGTGGAAACATGGCAGCTTCCCTACAAACTGTAAAGTCCTTGAAGGCAGACAACTTGTCCTGCACTCCTTCTTGCCTCTCCATTGCCTTCACTGTTATATTGGTTCCAAGCAGGTTCTCAGTGAATGTCTACTAAATGGAATCAACTCTGCCCCTAGATCTTTGGATCGCATTCATCCTTGTCATTCACAGAATATCTCCTTCCAGCAGCAGCTTCATTGACTGACCAATGTGAAGAGGCCTCTGACCTAGAAATTCTTTATCACTTCATTCTCATGGCTGTAGACATTTACTAAACATTTATTGGCCAGCAGGCAAAAAGAAGTTCCTCTAATAAGCTGAAATCATAGCTGTCTGTCCTTTTAAGTGGTCTGACCACATTTTTCATAACCCACTTGAGGCAGACTCAACAATATTCCAGAAACGAGGTTTTATTACCTTATTGAGATCAGAAAAGCAACTACCTAATGACTGGATACTAGACCACTTTGGGGTGGAGCCTCAGCTGAGGTCCCTAAAGTTATAGGCTATACCTTGTTTTATAGTTGCCATTGCACTGAAAATAATCCTGAGCATACATATGTTTAATGGTTTCTTGTCTCTTTCTCCCACTGAACTCTAAGTTCCAATATAAAAACAGCAACAACAACTAGTATTAATGGTGTGTTTAGTGTATCACGTAGTACCTTAAAAGCTTCCCATGTATTATCTTATTCAGCTTTTCATTTTGTGAAACTGTATTCCCAGTGTCAAGAAGAGTGGTCAGCACATCTGGGATTTAATAAGGACGTCTGGAACCAATAGAAGGAATGAATGCTAGACCTTTCTGAGATTGCAACAATTAAAGCAAAGTCCTAGAAAAAAGATGTTTTGAGAACACGGACAGGTCAAAGGAATACCCTAATGCATCCTTGAAAATGCGAGTAAACCTTGCTTTGTGTGATAAATTGCATGGCCCCTGGATTTGTCAGGATATAATCTCATTTAAAAAGCATTAAGGAGTTAGTTGTTTTAAGAGAATTCTGTTGTGGATTCTTTTGTTAAGCAGACTTATTTTGTAATGAAAATAAATCATCCCCCTCCCTGATAGTAATCATTGGTAAGAAAATCACAAAGTAGCATCGTTCAAAGTGCTTTGCTCCATATACATACACAGGCTTTTAACATCACCAGAGAACTCAGATTGTATTGGGTACCTATTTGAGTGACCATTCATTTAAATACTAAGAAGCAAATTCTCTACTCCACTCAACCGATAAGGAAGCTGAGGTTCAGGAAGGTGACATAATTAGATCAGAGAAAGTCCTTTTGACAACTTCTGCATTTAAACAGTCTTCTCAGTCATGTTGCCATTTTGAATCTTGGCCTGGAATAATTTAAATTTAGAATTGGCCTAACATGTTAGGTTGTTTCCTGATCAGAAAGTCTGGCCTGTTCCATACCCAGATATATTAATTTATTTAATAAGTACTTACGAAAGGCCTTTTATGTGACTGGCATTGCTCTGGGAACCGGGAAACCTGAAAGGAAACAAAATAGAAAAAAGAAATCTCTGTCCTCAAAGACTTTTCTGGAACCTCACTGTCCAAAATTGTAGCCACTAGCTGCTGCTACTGCTGCTGCTGCTAAGTCACTTCAGTTGTGTCCGACTCTGTGCGACCCCATAGATGGCAGCCCACTAGGCTCCCCCGTCCCTGGGATTCTCCAGGCAAGAACACTGGAGTGGGTTGCCATTTCCTTCTCCAAGGCATAAGAGTGAAAAGTGAAAGTGAAGTCGCTCAGTGGTATCTGACCCTCAGCAACCCCATGGACTGCAGCCTTCCAGGCTCCTCCGTCCATGGGATTTTCCAGGCAAGAGTACTGGAGTGGGGTGCCATTGCCTTCTCCGAGATCGTATCACTAGCTGGTGGATAATAGACAGTAAACAAATACATAGCATGTCTGGTGGTGAGGGTTGTGGAGACAATTAAAGCAGGATCAAAGGATGAGCAGAGATGGGCAGGGAAGTGCTCATTTGTACTGGGTGAGGAGTGAAGAGCTCTGAACAAGCGCCTGGATGGAGATGAAGCAGGCCCCATGGGCAGCTAGAGGTGGAACATTTCAGGTAGAGGGGAGCCCAGGTTTGAGGAAGAGTGGGGAGGCTTCTCTGGCTAGACTAAGTGCATGAGGAGTGATTGGAGATGAAATTAGAAAGGAAAGCTAAACCAGATCATGCTGGATGGAGATGAAGCAGGCCCCATGGGCAGCTAGAGGTGGAACATTTCAGGTAGAGGGGAGCCCAGGTTTGAGGAAGAGTGGGGAGGCTTCTCTGGCTAGACTAAGTGCATGAGGAGTGATTGGAGATGAAATTAGAAAGGAAAGCTAAACCAGATCATGCAAGGCCGTGCAGGTCATGATAGACCATGGCTCTCCTGTAAGGTCCAAGTACTGGCTATCTGGAGATTTGTCTTTACCTTCTCCTTCCTCTTTTCCTCTCAAACTATCTCTCATTCATTCTCTCACCCTCTCCATCTCTCCTTCCTCCCTCCCTCCTTCTTTCTCTCCCTCTCTCTGGCCACAGACCTCTGCCTTATAACAACTGGTGCCTTTGTATGAATGACAAGTGGGAGAGTCAGACTTACTGGACATTTTCAGCTTCTCAGAGAGATAGTGGACACTAATCGCCAAGGTAATCCACATGAACCCTAGAGTCCTATTCACCACGGTGCATCTGACCCCTTTGTTGAGCACACACTGTGTACCCAGTGATTTGCCCAGAAATGTAGGTATTCCCAGGACAGCAACTTCTCATGCTAAAACCGGCAAAGTCCCAGGCCAATTGCTATGAACCTGCTTGTGGAGGATATTGTGATGACAGACATAGTGTCTGCCTTTGAGATGTCACAGCCTGGGAGAGAAACCCTGCAATACAGATCTCTGAGTGATTTGGTCGAGGAGAACACAGGTGCTCTGGCAGGTCGCACACTTGCAAGGCCTCAGTGCAGTGAGGGCAATAAGGGAGGGCTTCCTGGCAGAGGAGGGCATTAGCTTCAATTCTTTTCTCTCTCTCTTTTTTAAATTGAAATATAGTTGATTTATAATGTTGTGTTAATTTCTGCTGTACAGCAAGCAAAGTGATTCAGTTAAATATATATACATACATATCTATGTATATATATCTATATATGTGTGTGTGTATACATTCTTTTTTTCCTTCTTTCCCATTATTATTTATCACAGGATATTGAATATAGTTCTCTGTGCTTTACATTGGGGTCTTGTTGTTTATTCATTCTGTATATAAAAGCTTACATCTGCTAACCCCAACTTCCCATTCCATGCCTCCCCCGACCCCCTCCCCTTGGTAATCGCCAGTCTATCGTCTACGTCGGTGATTCTGTTTCATAGATTCATTGCATCATATCTTAGATTCCACATACAAGTGATACCATACAATATTTGTCTGTTTCTGACTAATTGCACTTAGTATGATAATTGCTAGTTGCATGCATGTTGCTGCAGATGGCATTGGTTCACTCTTTTTTATGGCTGAGTAGTATTCCATTGCATATGTGGACCACATCTTTATCCATTCATCTGCTGCTGATGGACATTTAGGTTGATTCCATGTCTCGGCTATTGTGAATAGTGTTGCTATGACCATAGGGGCACACATATCTGTTTGAATTATAGTTTTGTCTGTATATATTTAGCTTTACTTCTCAAAGTTGACTAAAGATGCCTACCTTGCTGCCTTGACTCCAGTGCCTTCTCTGAGCTTTCTGTGGAGACTTCATTAATAGACAGACTGATGTTCACCCATGTGGCTGACTCCTTTCCACTGTGCCTTCCCCGTCAGGAGACCAGATTACCACCTGATCTCAGAGATGCCACTGGCTCCCAGATGTTCCATGCTGATTGCTTTGTTTGATTAGGAAGTCCTAGAAAGGGAGGGAGTGCCTACATATTTGCCTATGGGGTATCAATATTTGGGCAAAAAAGGCTGTTGATCACACTTGTCATTCTTTCCTGGCATCAAGAGAACTCGAGGGCATCTGTAAGAATGTATATTCATCTAAATTTGTGGGACAGAGGAGTCCGGCAGAAAGGATTTTCTGAGGCATGCTGCATCTTGCTCAGTGAGTGCACATTTCTCAGTTCTTTCTCCGAAGCGGACATTAAAACCTGCAGCACAGTTATTTAGAATTTCAAAGGTTTCTTCTTCAGGGGGTGGGCCACAAAAGACACCACCGTTATTCACAGAATACTGGGATGGTGGGGAATAGCTGTACACCATTAACAAAGTCTGTGCAGCAAACCTTTATGGAGAAAGGCAACAGCTACTTTGCCAGGATAAAGAAGATGTCTCATTACAGTTGCTTTAAGAAAGATTATTATCGTTTATTGCTTTTTAAAATGCACTCCTGCATCCTAGCTAGGTTGGGAGAGCTTAAGAGGAGAAAGTCAATTTTTAGAAGTAGTTCATAGATCACCAAAGAATCACAAAACACTCCACATTCAGTACACATTTCCCTCTGTCTGTCTCATTCTCTCTCTTGGAGTTGAGGGTGTCAATCTGCTTTTAGAAAAATATCCAATCCAACACCCCCATCAAGGCACCGTTCCTTTTTCTTCAGACAGACATCTCTCAGCAGTGCTCTGCCTCTGGTTTTAAAGGATGCCAGAATCCTAGCCAGTGGTTCAAAGGACCAAATAAGATGGAGCTTCTCACACATAAAGCTGCTGGTCCTTCAATATCATCTTGCATGGCTTCGTCTTCTCACATTCCTTTGTTTTGGAATCACAGGAAGGGAACAAACGCCACAAATCTGAGTTGGAAAACCAGAAGCCCAGGCTGCAGAACAGCCAGCAGACAACATTGTCTCTGAACTGCTATTGTTTCTATTTTAGGAGCACATTGAGTGATTAGCTTGGGTAACAGTAACATTGCATTACCTTGCACAGGCTGGAAATGTCTTTCAATAAGGAGGCAACACGGAGGCCATGTGATACAATCCCGTAGACAGAGCCAAGTGGAATACATCAAAGAGAGCCTTGATGCAGATGTTTCATGCAGAAGAAAATTAGGTCAGAGACCACTTCAATTTCAGCTTCTGCCAGCCTCGTTTGAGAGCTTCCAGTGAATTCGTAATGAATAGCTTCTAGGGCACTTTTCTCTCATTCAGTCACAGGCTGCCTCAGCCAGATGAGCGTTCCATGTGGAATCTTCTCTCATTATTTAAAACTGCTACTTTGTGTTCTGAAATTCCAGAACCCTTCCAATGCACCACCACTCTGGCCTGAAACAAAAAGACTCGGAAAAGACAGAGAGACATTAATCTGTATCACATTCTCTCTCTCCCTCTCTCTCCTATCCATCATCTACATACATGTTTTTTAATACATTCCAAGCTTCCTTTTCATCTGTCTGTTCAGGTACATAAACCAGTTGCTGAGGGATATTGGAGATGTCAGGCTTTTTTAATCTTACTCAACTTTGAAGAAGCTGAGTGGCCTGTAGATGACCAAAATGCTTTGTCGGCTTCTTGCAGGGAGCGTGCATGCGTGAGTGAGTGCGGTGTGCATGTATAAAAAAGAAAAAAAAAAAAAAAAAGCTTTTCTCTGAAAAGAGCAGAGAAGGGCAGTGTGACCTCCATGAAAGTGAATGATGCATCTTTTCCCTGCCCACCCTCAGCCCCATCGCACGTGTTATTTATTATATTGGAGGGTGAGACTCTGGCGTACCCTGGGATCTTCCCATTTCAGATTCTTTTTTCTGCCTACTCTTTGCAGGGTTCACACTGACAAATCCTTGCTGATTGGAGTCGGGGGAGGGTGTGAGGAGGGTGGACTTCAGTTCATGGCAGAAGAATCATTAGATTCTAAATGCATTTGGAAGAGAGGGGCAGAGAGTCAGACACAGAGGATCACAGAGGCTCCTCCAAGCTGTTGGTGCTCCCATTTCCCATGGGAAAGGAGAGGAAGTGGCAGCCCCAGCTCCAGCTCTGCAGGACACAAACGCTTTGTCTTGGCAACCTCCAAAGCACCAGGGCATTTATTCAGGGTTTTCCTTAATTCTAAGGTTTGCAAAGTGGTGGCAGAAAACCTCGGAAAAGCCCTCTTAGGCCAGCTTCTGCTCCAGTCAAGGATGGAAAGTCACCATTAAGATGGTGCCTCTCTGGTCCATTGAAAATGCTTTCTCTGGCTTAAAAAAGACACTGGTCTTCCTGCCACGCTTCCCCAACTTGGTCTCCTCCCTGCCAGCACTCTCCTGTGATCTCTTTCTTTCGATATCATACACACACACACACATACCCCTTCACATGGATACACACTTACACTCACACTTAATTAAAATTTCTGAGGAGGACAGAAGTGCAGGGAATAAACAGAGATGGTGGAATAAAAAGATGACCTGCTAGAAAAAAAAAAAACAAACAACAACTAGTTTTTTCTAGGTGAACCATCTATGACTCCACCCCTATGTGAACTTGGACCAGGAGTTCTCTCCTCTTGACTCAGTGTCCATACCCAGAAAATTGTGTGCGCCGATCCCTACATCCCCTCATGGTTTTGATGCAAACTCAATAAGTAATCTTTCTCCTGGTTTGTAGGCAATAGACATCATCCGGAAAGGCCTGGCTGTGGTCATAGCCCCAGATCTACTTACTAAGATGCTAACCAAGACCTATGATGCTCATAGACTAGCATCAAGGCATAGGGATTTGGTCATGCAGCAGTGAGACAGCGTGATTCCTTCCAGATACACTGCAATGGGGCCACTTAACACAGCAGAAATAACATTGGCTTTGGCGTCCACTAGACTAGAGTTGCCATTTCTGCTTTGTCACTTCCAGGCTGTGTGACTGCAGGTGAGTCACTTAGGTTATCTGATCCTGAGTTTCTTCCACAGTGACACTGGGATGATACTCACTGTAAAAGGTTGATACATGATTAACTGAAATATATGAAATATATGTGCCTGATATATGGTAGGTACTCAGCAAATATTAGTGTTATTTTTATTATCAATACTAAAATTAGTAATGGAGGCTTGCATGCATATATGCAGAAATATGTATGACTTAAGGCAGTCAAAAATTAACACCTTATTTGAATTTATTTTTCTCTCTCCATGTGGAGAATCTAGACTTGTATATACACACACAACACACCATGTGTGCTTGGCATGAATGCCCACACATATGAAATTCAATTTCTAAAGGCAGTAGCAACCAATACTTAGTTCAAATGCTTATTAGAGATTTTGGTACATAAGTGTTCATTCAGTGCTAATTACATTTACTTTTATCTACAACAATATCTTTTGGTGTGAGTTCCTGAGTCATGTACTCCTCCCCCATTCTCCTCTCTGAAATGACCTCTGTTTAAGAGACAACTTTGGGCAGAGAAAATCTGCATAAATAGGAGTCAAAAGCTGTCAATATGAAGCTGAGCTCTTGATCATAAAATCGTAGCGCTTCAGAGCCTGGCAGGTGAGAAACTGAACCACAAAGAGGTTGCATGACTTGACCAAGGTCATGGAGGGACCCTGGGTCTCATGGAGTTCTCCCCTGTGCCCGTCACCATCATAAGAGTCAACGGAGGTCCTGAGCATGAAAATGCTTGGCAGAGAACAGGTTCTTTCTACCTCCCGGTGCCCCTCCCCCAGCACCTGCCAGCTTTCCTACCGCAGCCCTGGCAGAGGGCCACCATCTGCAGTGGCTGCAGGGCTGCCTGCCACCCATGGCTCCACTATCCAACAGAGCATTGCCTGCCCAGACCTGGAATTTGTTCCTGTCGCGTTATGGGGCATGGAAGGCAGCACAGCCTTGGGAAGGAGCCCCGTGGCCCAGCACGCTAAGCAGGCTGGGCCAGTACCAAAGCCGAGAGTCAAACATCGGTCTGCCAGGCTCTGGCTCTGTGTGCTGGTATGTGACCATGGGCATTTCCAAAAGCTAGAGAGGCCAAACCAGGGGAAGAGAAACATCCATTTGTTCTGTTCTGCATCTATTCATTTGCTCATTTTCTTATTCATTCACTTAATTATTCTTTATTGAAACAAGGCTTCTACGGTTTCATTATTTAGTAGAAGAGACTACATGGATAGAGACAGAAACCAATTACAAAACAATATGGCAAGTGCTATGATAGCAAAATACTGTGCAGCACAGGGGAGGAAGGCATTCCATTTTCCTGCTTTACAAGTACTAGAGGGAGAAGAGATTGTGTAATAATCATGGTAGGACCATAGAAATAAAACAACCAATAAATAAATGCCTGTTGACAACATCTGTACAGATACACACACATGTGTGTTATGTATGTGCATATGTTTCGAGATTTGACCTTACATCATTGTGGGAGTTGATTTAACAGTCTATGCATAGCTATTATCTTTACCAGGGTTTGAGAAACTTTTTCTGCCAGATAGTAAATATTTCAGCCTTTGCAGGATATTTGGTCTTTGTAGCAACTACTCAGCTCTGCCAATATAGCACAGAAGCAGCCTTTAACAATTCATGAACAAATGGGCGTGGCTATATTCCAATAAAACTTTATATACAAAAACAAGAGATGGGGCTGGATTTGTCCTGCAGGCCAGAGTTTGCCAACCCCTGGTTTTTGAGATTGGATGTGAAGGCCAGAGTCAATAGGATGGACACTGGTAAAGGAAGACAGATGTGAAGGGGAGGAGAGCAGGGCAGACTCGAGCCCATGACCTGGGATGTATGTCAGTCTCTCATTGCCTTCAAGTCATTAGCTTCAGAGATGCATAAATCCTGCAGGAGAAGTGGTACCTTTTATTTTTGTGCTAAACCTACATGTGACCCAGGAATTGGAAGAAATGACAGAAGATTCTTGGGAACCAGAGTTGCCGCTGGTTTGGCTGCTGCCCCATGACCATGAGGCAAGTCAGCCAATAAACTCCAGCTGTGCCTGGTGCTCCTAAGTTGGTTGACCTTCTGAGTGCAAAATGCATATGGCTTCTGCTTCTGTTCAGCCATCCAAAACTCATGCAAAATGATTAGGACCTAGTCTCACGTGGAACAACATAAGGAAGGAAATTCTGACAGATCTTTCTTGTCTGGCTAAGTGATTCAGTCAAGTTCACACAGATGAGAACATTTTAGAAGAGTTAACATTGAAACTGGGCGTTGAGCATGGGTGAGGATTTTCCAGTTGGAGTGCATCCATAGAATCCTCAGACAGCATGATTTGTGAGTGATGTTTTCAAGTGACCCAAATACAGAGTTCCAAAGGAAAAAGAAACAACCTGTTCTTCTGTGTGCTAAACATTGGGAAAATTTATTTTCTTAAATTTTTCACTAATTATTTCCATCAGAATCCAGATGTGAGCAGTGAGACTCAACTCAACCACCTCCCCCACCCCTTGCAGGATGAGGATCAGCCTTCCTGGCAGGGAAACCCACCCTTTGGACAAGGTGGCTGATCTATCCATGCTGCTCTGGGCATCTAATGAGAATATTCACATGTAGCAATGTTTTAGCAGACAGTTCCCATAAAACTTTATTTTGAGTCACAGCACTGAATGTTTCCCCCTTTTTTAGTAACTTGTTCTTTCTTCCTGTGTTTTGTCTTCATTAATGCTGTCAGATTTTACTAGATGTTCTGGAACCAGAAGTTATATTTAATGCCTTATTCTTTCCAGTCCCTTCACTGTATTGACATTACCTCCACAGTACTCCTGGCCACCATCCACCCATCCATTCATTCTCTATGTGTATGTCTATCCTTCCATCCACCTTTGCATTTATTTGTCCATCTATTCATCTCCTTTTCTTTCTTTTTTTTTTTTTTTTGGTTTGGCTACAACCTCCTTTTCAGTCTTCTGACATTTTTGCTTACATGGCTGCAAGATCCAGTATATTTATTTTCCTGAAAGGCTGAGTGAATGAATAAGGATGTAGAGCAACATAGGATTAGATTTGAATTTGTCTCTGTCCTTTACTAACTGTACAACTTTAAGCACATGACTGAAATTGTCTAAGTCCGTTGTTATTCATATCTCAGGATTGTTGTGAGCGTTAATTGAGATAAGGTATATATAGTAGGTGACACAAAACTTGAAACATAAGAGGTCCTCAGGAAGTGCTATTTTACCCCTCTTTCCCATTTCTCCCACTACTTTCTACTTTTTTTCAGTTATCTTTATAAATGCAAGCAATTCTTACCTAACATCCTGGCCTTTGCTGAAGCCATCTTTCTTTCTAAAATTGTATCCTCCTCAATTCCTAACTTATTGTTGAGACTCACCACTATTTGACTCTGGGTCTTTGATCATGGAAACTCTTCTCCCCAAATTATCCATACTCTTTATTTTATTTTATTTTTTTTGGTGAGAAATTTATTTAATTTCTTAGATCTACCCATTCCCTGGATAAAATGCTACTCTTTTCATAACCCTTCCAGAATCCCCCAGATTTAAATTTGGGGGATTAAATCTTGCATTATTGTAAGACTTTATTTGTTGGGAAGGGGAAAGGGAACTGAATTTTTGAGCACTCTCTATTGAGTGATGACCCACATCATATTTTTTCACAATGATCTTATAAAGTAGTTATGATCTTCATTTTTCAGCAGAGCTTTCCCAAGGTCACTCAGCTAGTGCGGCCCAGGACATAAATTTGAACGCAGGTCCATCTGATTCCAAATGTCCTTTCCATTTCACTCTCCCTTGCTTTCCATCTTCTACATGATAATAATGATAATCACATTTTGACATTAGTGAAACATTTTTTTAAAAAGCCTTTATTGATCCCATTAATTAATTATATTAAAGGAAAAGGGTAGTATTTTATTTTTTCTTCTATCACCTTACGTGTTCTGATGTAACAATTTAAACATACTGTTAAGGATTTTATAGGTGGCTCGGTGGTAAAGAATCCACCTGCAATGCAGGAGATGTGGTTTTGATCCTTGGCTTGGAAAGATTCCCTGGAGGAAGAAATGGCAACCCACTCCAGTATTCTTTCCTCAGAAATCCCATGAACAGAGGATCCTGGTGGGCTTGCAAACAGTCCATGGGGTTGCAAAGAGTCAGACATGACTTAGCAACTAAAACACCACCAAATTTTCAGTTAAATAACCTTCAGTGCTCACCAGCATTCTATCCTTGCGAGATCTTTTCCCCAATTTCAAATGTGGTAAATGACCATAAATCTTTCAATCATCATAGTCTCAGTGTATAATCAATTTCAGCTTTATTTATTTTTAGTAAGGAAGTCTAAGACAAAGAGGGAATTATTATTGTTTTTTATTTGGCTAAGTTCATATCACAATAAAAGACTCTTCATACATTAAAGAGCCCTGGGCTATTTTCTGAAAATCCTTGGGCCGATCCCTGCAGCCAGCAGGCAGCCAGCCCATGTGTTTATCTCTCCATGGCATTAGTAACCCTGTAAAAGTTAAATTTGTTTTATTTATAGGTTGGAAGAGCCTTCACCCATGAGGAGTACTAAATAAATAGACTTTCACCATCATTCTCCAAAGAGGTTGGGAAGGAACCACTCATGAGGAAAGCCTGGAGGGGACAAATTGTCAGAATGAAGTATGGTCCTTTGTTCAGAATCAGAAGAGTTACCCACTCAAATCATAAAATACCAGATGAAGCTCGCTTGACTAAACAGGGGTGAGCAAATGGAAAGAAGGAAGACATGGTGACACCGAAAAGGCCCAAGATGTGATCTTTCCAGGTTAAATGAAGGCAAGTTCATTTGGGATCTCAGAGGTCATACTTTTGCTAAAGCTTGCTTTGTGTTAGCACAGAAAAGAGTTAAAGCCTCTTTCTTTTTATTTTTTTTTCCTCTCTCTCTCTCCCCCTCTCACCCTTTCTTTTTTTCTCTCTCTCTCCTTCCTTCCTTCAATAGAATGAGATCGTTGAGCAATGCAGAATAAACTGCCTGTGTTTATGTCTAGTTATTTGGACCTGAGTGTAAGAAGAACAAATCAAAGTAATTTAATTAAGGGAGTGCAAAGACCAACCCAATATCATTAGATATATTATGAATTGCATAAATATGAATTGATAATCGTGGTATATCTTAAGTCTGCTCTCTCTTTGGAGAGGAATGAAATAGTTATGATCTTTGATAAGCCCCCAAAGGCTGTGCTGTCCTTATAAAAGGAGCCTGCCGCTGATTCACCATGAGCTTTGAGATCTTTTCCAAGAGAAAGAATGAGTTTTTGTTGCACAGTCCACATGAACTTGCCTGGTGCCCCTGCTGATTAATGGCATTTATTCCCCCAGAGAGCTGCCTGAGGCTGAAAGCAGAGATACGACATTGAGACAGCACTAACCTAACTGGCTCTCATGGGGATTGATCGCATGCCTGATCTTTCACTACAGTGTTCTAAGCATTTGCGTTAACTGGGTGTGCCTTCCTTACAAATAAGTCTCAGCCATTCCATAAGGGGGAAGGAAGATGACAGTCTCAGATATCAGGTTTCGGGGACTGTACCTTTAAGATGAGTTGAGATTTCCTTTCAAAGCTGGGTGTGAGACCTTCTAAAAGAGAAGCCCTGCATGGTCATAAACTATTCATGTAAGTTATCATGTTCCTAGCACCAGCGACTTTCTAGTTCCCTCCCCTTGTCTCATCACCACCTGTCTCTTCTTGACAACTCTGATCTCAGATCTACCTTCAGTTTATTTTTATTACATTCACTGTCTCATCCTGGATATATTGATCTGATACCAGACCTTGATTTATCCTGACTCCACGTTCCCTACTTGTACCAGAGGTGGCTGTTGGCAGCAGACACATTTGTCAGTATCTCTTCTTGATTCCATCCCTCAACCCATTTTTGGCTTTGCTCTTTTTGTGAAAATATTAGTAACTCCCAGAGGTCTCACTCATGGGTGCAAAGCCAAAGGCAGGACGGGGGACTGAAAAGGCTCCCACAGGTGAAGTCTGAGGTGTTCTAAGCCTGAGGGAATATATTCCATCATCCTGGGCACCCAAGCCACAGAGGAGTAGTGCAGTCTCCTGTGTCCCAGAGAACTCTTAGCTGAAGAGGTGGTTGCACCCATTTCAGGCTGTACCTCAACTGTGTCTGTCTTGACAGAAACCAGCTGTGTTACCCAATGTGATACGATAAAGTATCAAGTGTTTTGGAGTCAGGCAGACTTGGATTTGACTCTTGATTCTATCCCTTGCTAACTGTGTCATCTCAATTAAGCATCTTAACTTATCTAAGCCTTGGTTTTTTCATCTATAAAATGGGAATACCTACTTCATACCATCATTGTAAGAAATAGAAGAGGTAATATACATAAAATACAGAACATTGCCTATGGTGTTTTAATAAGTAAGGTTTAATATTTCTTACTATTATTATTGCCATGATAAAATCTTAAGGCTTAAATTCTGGCCAGAATGGAGTAACTTTCAAATTTTCAGGCAGCTCATTTCTTGAGAGATGGGCTACAGGTTTCTTCCTGTACTAGGCTGGTTGATCAGTGTTGTAAGTCACCACTTGGCTTCCTGCCTGAACTTTTAATCTTGTCCCCATCTCAGTTTAAAGAGGGTGAGAAAGCAGAGACATCAATCGTTTCCTTGTCAAGGACAACAGCCCCTTCCTTCTTCCTTAGTTCTCTCCTGGGGCCCCATCCTCCCGGTGCCAAGGGAGGGGGCTGAGGCTGAATACAAATCACCACGTGGTGGGGAGGCTTTGTGCTTCCATGGGAGCCTGGAGCAGTTTCACTGTCTGTGTGTAAAGCTGTGATGAGTCCAGTCCAGTCCTCCCACTCCTCCCAGGGTTCAGCACTCCACCGTGTTCCACAGTCTCCCTGGGTGGTGATGTAACCATGAGCATGGCAGTTACCCAAGGTACTGGGACACAGACTTTATTGATTTGTTCTTCTAATGCATTAGGAGGAAACAGGAAACCTCAGGAAGGTCACAAACGACAATTGTGCATTGACTGGCACAGACATTGACTTCATTCAGGAAAGCACAACTCAAGTGGCCTATCAGAGAGGAAAGGAGACCATAGATGCACGACGCAGAAATGAAGACGATATGCATGGGCTCGATCCAAAGGAATCAGAAAGCACTGGGCACCAAATACTCAAGCTCAAACTTGAGGGAGAGTCTTTTGTTCAGTTATTGGCAAGGCCGAATGCTCAGTCAGTGTTGCTAAACAATGGGATGAAGAAATAAAACCAGGCAAGAGTGAGCCTCTTAGATCTGTGCTCTGTTGAGTCTCAAAGCAGCTCTCTAGCAGTCTCCTACTTGATCCTTTGGTTCCACGTCCTTCCATCCTACCTTCATGACCTTTAAAGCTGAGCACTTCTGACATCTTCCCATGAACCCTCACTCTTCTCCATAGCTTTATCCCCTTCACGATCTACCTTGGAATTGTTGATCATTACAAACTCACAACGTGCTTGAATTTGCCCTAGGCTTCCCATAGCCTCTTTCTTTCCAGACCTATGTTCTGAGTATTTGAGGTCTGCCTTGTCTTCCCTGACAAGAAATGACAGAGGATGTCATTTCAGAGGATGTCATTTCGACAGAGGATGAGATGGTTGGATGGCATCACCAACTTGACGGACATGAGTTTGAGTAAGATCCAGGAGTTGGTGATGGACAGAGAAGCCTGGTGTGCTGCAGTCCATGGGGTCGCAAAGAGTCGGACACGACTGAGTGACTGAACTAAACAGAACTGTCTTCTCTGATGGGTTGTTGTTGTTCAGTCGCCAAGTTGTGTCTGACTCTTTGCAACTCCATGGACTGCAGTACTCCAGCTTCCCTGTCCTTCACTATGTCCTGGAGGTTTCTCAAACCACATCCATTGAATCAGTGATGCCATCCAAACATCTCAACCTCTATTGCCCGCTTCTTCTCCTACCATCAATCTTTGCCAGCATCAGGGTCTTTTCCAATAAGTCGGCTCTTTGCATCAGGAGGACAAAGTATTGAAGTTTCAGCTTCAGCATCAGTTCTTCCAAAGACTATACAGGATTGATTTTCTTTAGGATTGACTGGTTTGATGTCCTTGCTGTCCAAGGGACCCTCAAGAGTCTTCTCCAGCACCTCAATTCAAAAGTATCAATTCTTTGGTGCTCAGCCTTCCTTATGGTCCAGTTCTCACACCCATACATGACTACTGGAAAAACCATAGCTTTGACTACATGGACTTTTGTCAGCAAAGCAATGTCTCTGCTTTTTAGTACACTGTCTATGTTTGTCATAGCTTTTCTTCCAAGGAGAAAGTGTCTTTTAATTTCATGGTTACAGTCATCATGTGAAGTGATTTTGGAGACCAAGAAAATCAAGTCTGTCATTGATGTCTAACCCTGATGTTATAAGAGATGAAATCATCCTTTGAGAGTTCTGATAATCCCAACCTTATCAACCAATTCTTGTTTTCTGGTGAGAAGTTTTTCCACAGCATCATCTCCTTGTGTTAGTCCATTATCTTCAAAGAGATAAAATCTTCTATAAAATCAAGCCTTCCCAAGTATTTGACCTTTAATCATTTCAGAAGATTCTGGATAGAATGCTAAGGTCCTGTATAACCCCATAAGTCTATTTAATTAAAGCTAAATCTTTAGGACTCAATGGAATATTTACTACTTTTCTAGAAACATTTCCATATTGATTATTTGAAACTGAAAAATTACAGAGTACCAAAGTGAGATGGGCCTTCATAATGTACTTTTGTTTAGGCTTTTGTGGGCTATACAAGCACATTTGGAGAAGGGATGGCAACCTACTCCAGTATTCTTGCCTGGAGAATCCCATGGACAGAAGAGCGTGGCAGGCTACAGTCTGTAGGGTCACACAGAGTCAAACATGACTGAAGCAACTGAGCATGGCATATATGCACATTTAGTCTCTAATCCTGGTTTGAGCAGTCATTTGCATACCACCTTGGCAGTGGGAGGAGCAACAGAGGAGTGGTATTTGTTACAGAAGCCCTCATGCTGGAGTTTGCTCCTAATCAGTATAGAGACAGCAAGGCCAGCCCATTGCCTCTGTGGAGCTCAGATTCTAGCAAAGGGACATTGGTTGTCCCAGCACTCTCTCTGTAGTTTAGGCACAAGACGTAAATTCCATGGGCCTCAGGAGAGTCGTGTTTCAAAGGGATTACTAATAAACTAATTTGGAGTTGCTCTGAAGATTAAATGAGACTATGGGTTTTAAATAGCTTAGCACATAGTAAATGCTCAACGAACATGTGTTTTCTCCCTAAGGGTCCATAAGATGTCTAGTCACTGGAATGCAGTTTGACCCTGAGGATAAAAGAGCTAACATTTATCAAGCACTAACCATGGGTAATGTGACAAGCCACTTAAAAGTAATATTTTATTTATCTAGATACAAATTTTATATTTATTTTTAGCGAAGGACAGTCAGGCTCATAGGGATTAAGTAACTTTCCTTACATTATACAACTAATCACTAACAAAACCAAGATTCCTATCTTGGACTTTCTCACTCACTTTGTTGTAAGGGCGTTTTAGAATGAGAAATCAGTGGTATGACTTTAATAAGCTAAAAGAGAAAAAAAATCCAGTGAACTATAGAGTCCCTGTGGGCGGGGGGTGGGGGATAGGAACTGGAGAAGAGAGGTGGAAATGCACTAAAATAATAGATTCCAATATTGATCTAGTGAGCCAGGCTGAGGAGAAGATTAGTAGGATTTGTAAAGTTGTTATTAGTATTTGCCAAAGATGTTTGCCATCTCCCATGTTCTTCTTGGGAATGTTGCCTTCTGAATATATTTCTGGAAAACAAGATCACAAAAGAAACCCATCCTTCTTTCCTTCTTATTAAATATTTTCAGCATCAGGTACCACCTTGTTGTTGCTTTCAGTTGCTAAGTGGTGTCCGACTCTCTGTGACTCTGGGACTAGAGTGCACCAGACTTCCCTGCCCTTCACCATCTCCTAGAGTTTGCTCAAACTCATGTCCACTGTGTTGATGATGCCATCCAACCATCTCATCCTCTGTTTCCCCCTTCTCTTCTTGTCCTCAGTCTTTCCCAGCATCAGGATCTTTTCCAATAAGTCAATTTTTCGCATCAGGTGGCCAAAGTATTAGAGCTTCAGCTTCAGTATCATCCTTCCAATTCAGGATTAATTTCCTTCAGGATTGACTGATTTGATCTCCTTGCTCCAAGAGACTCCAGGACCACAATTCAAAAGCATTAATTCTTTGGTGCTCAGCCTTCTTTATGGTCCAGTTCTCACATCTATACATGACTACTGGGTGTCATCTTAGGTACAGAGAATACAGAAATATGGAAAATGGGGCAAGATTTTCTATTTGGTATGTTTGAATTATAGGTGCAATTGGATATGGCAAGACAATCGGGGGCAAGATTTGAATGGGGAGTTTTGACTTGGGCAACATCCTCACATGTGGAGTTATTTAGGAGGGAAATGCTGTATGTGTTGCAATTTCTAAAACTCAGTTTGGGCCAGTGATGATGCTAAAGTTTGTCACTTGGTGACACCAAGAGGTTCATAGATGTGATGAGATGAGTACCCTAGACTTTAAACTGAAAGTTGTGTCTTATGTCCATAAGAATTTGTTTTCTAAAGAGAGTGTCCATAGCTTTATTCTCAAAGGGTCAGTGACACAAAATGATTAAGACCAAATACCATTTTAGTTGTCTCAGAAGGAAGAGAAATTGGAGGAAAATACATGAAAGTCGATGTATAAGACAGTCAAGAGATGAGGAGGAGCTGAAGTAGTGGCCATGGGGATGGAGTGGGCAGGAATAATGGCTGTTTAGGAGCTAGAAATGGTAACTGGAATTGACAATCAATCAGGTGGAAGATGAGAGAGAGGAAAGATGAAACTTCAATGTCTCTTGATTTTCTAGCCTAGGAGCTGAGTTGAGTGAGGCTATAAGCTTCCAGGGAGGGGTGGGATTTGGGGAGTAATACATTTAGTATCGACAGAGGATGAGATGGTTGGATGGCATCACCGACTCAATGCACTTGAGTTTAAGTAAATTCCGGGAGTTGGTGACGGACAGGGAAGCCTGGCGTGCTGCAGTCCATGGGGTTGCAAAGAGTCCAACATGACTAAGCTAGTGAACTGAACTGAACTAAACTGACATTTAGTATCAGCACTGGTACTGATTACTCTTTGATTTGCATTATCGTGTTGCCATTTCTCTACGAAGCTTAGAACTTGTATCAGGAAGTGTAGTTTAACTCATTGACATCCCAGGCAACTCAGGGAGAGCATGCTGATTTGAGATTTATATTTCAAACACAAAAAGGATTGTTTTCCATAAAGCTTGGATATATATCTAAAATTGAGGGGCATGACTTCATCACCTATTTCCAGCCCTTCCACCCCTCCACAGTCTCAGAGACAAAGACAGGAATGCATAACGATCTAGGGTATGTTTACACAATTCTAGATGTTTTGATAAACTTGTAAGTATTGGTGTAACCCAGATCTCTTCTGAAATGAGTATGGGAACCCTCTAGTTATAGCCTGAATTTCCCCTTTTCATAGAGATATTTGGCATTGTATAGGTACAGTTAAAGTAATAGAAGTGAATATATATCACCAATAAAACTTGGCTATAGAAAGGGTGAAACCTTAGAAAATTTTGAGCAAATGATCATGTACCAGAGCTATATCTCATTGAAAATATGAACCATGTAACAGCATATCTGTATGGCATCAACCCTATGAGATATTACCTAATTTGTTTCACAAATGAAGAAAATGACAGTGAGAAACTAAGAAACTTTGCCACATTTGTCAAAGCGGGAAGTGGTGGAACCCTCCTAACCCCCACTCCAAACGTTATCTGATCACATGTGAACCCTGTGCCCCCATTCTCTCCCAGCGTCCCCATCTCCTGGGCGCTTTCCTTTGATTCTGCACTCAGCTTAGATTCCAGAGTCTGCAGCTCTAACCATTTTCTTGCAAACTGAAGCTTCCTAGACCCTCATGCCTTCCATAATCCCCAACCAGCACAACACAGCCCTCAAGTCCCACCCTGCCCACTTTGTTCTTATACCGGAGTCACTGACGGTGGGCTGGAGAAAAATTCTCGCCTGTGCTGACTGCTCTTACCTCCAGTGTCACTTTGCCTGGCAGTCTCGCCAGGTTTAGTCCATCACTTTTTCATTTATTCAAGACAACTCTGGTCTCAAGTCTCCTCATTCCTCAAATCTCCTACTCTTGCCTCCTTTTCTGTACTTTCCGCTGAAGGCTTTGCTTCTAATTTCACTGAAGAAGCAGTCACAGTCTGAAGGTGAATACACCCGTTCTTGTGACCAAGTTTACCAATCTATTTGCATCTTAACATATAGACTCTGCTTTCCTCCTGTTTATGTATTTACTTATAAGAATTGTTCACACTCCTACCAAGAGCAACACTTCCACTCGCACTGGCCTCCATCCCTTTCCTTTTCTAGGACCTTGTTCTCTCAGTGGTCTTCCCTTTGTCCTCATGACAGTTTTCCCCTCTCACTACTGATCATTGCCATCAGCAGGCAAACATGCTCCACTATCACCCATCTTAGGAAAACAAAACTCGCTCTCAACCAACATTCCCTCCCAGCTCTCACCACGTGATTTCCACTCTCTCCTAAAGCGAAACTCCTGAGAAGAACTGTCTGTCCACACTTGCTCTCTCTACTTCCTCACCTCTCATTCTCTTTTTAACCTGTGCTAATCAGCCTTTGGTCCCCAGTCCTTCAAAAGCTATTTTGAAAAACCACATGTCAATGTCACCAAAGAGCGACATGTTGTCAAATTCAATGATGGATTCTCAGCACTACTTTTAAATGCATAGTAGCTCTGACAAAGCCGTTTGCTTCTTCCTTCTTCAAACGCTCTGCTCTCTTGGTTTCTGGGGTAGCGTCTTCTGGATTGTCTTTTCCTTCACTGGTCACCCCTTAGTACTTTTTGTTGGCCTTTGCTGTAATTTCTAACCCAAAAGTTTTGTCTGCTGCTCTGTTTCCTCTTCTCCACCTGAATTTACTTCAGAAAAATCTCTTGCAATCTTATAAATCCAAAATTTCGATCTCTTGTCTTAACCTTTCTGTGAGGTCTGAGATATCAAATTATCCACTGAATAGAGTGTCTAAGACAATCTTGTCCTGCATACCCTGCCAAAACAAAACTCTTGATTCTTTCTTTCCCCCTTGAAATACTCTGATCCTTCTGTTATTTATCAAAACTTAGAAATCATCCTTGATTTCTCTTTTCTTCTCATATCCTACATCCAAAACATTAGCAGATTTTGCTGACTTTACCTTAATATTATCACTTCCCTTCAATGCCGCCTACATGTCTAGCCTAAGCTACTATTACCTCTTGCTTGGACTTCAAAAGCCTACAAATTGATCTCATTGAGTCTCCTCTTCTCTCCACCCAGGTCTGTTCTCTCCCCAGCAGTCAATGTTCTTGTATAAAATCAATTGTGTTCTGTCCTCCTAAAACTACTTCAATTACTTTTCATTTTACTGAGAATAAATTCAGACTACTTAATGACCTTCTCATCATTACTTGATCTAGCCACTGCTTACCTTTCTGAACTTATTTTTCACCACTGTTTCCATTGATCAATAGTCCTGTATCTACACTGGCTTTCTTTTACACAATAAACTCATTACTGCCCCAGGTCCTTTGCACTTCTTTATCCCTGAAATCAGAATGCTCTTAGTCCAGATATTTGTAGAATTCCTGCCATTGAGAAGTATACAGTATCTTAAAACCACAGAACATCAAAGTTAGGAGAGTCTTGGGGATCTTCAGAACCCATCACTGCATTTTATAGCTGAAAAAAATGAAGCCTAGAAAGACTGAAAGCTGTTCAAATCCATAGAGGAAGTGACCAAGCTGAGACTGACTCCTTTGACCAATTCTTTTCTTCACGTTTTGTTAGATGAGCTAATTACTCTGTGTATGGCATTCTCATTTTTTTGGGCTCCAAATCAGTTGTGATTAGTTTTAAACCACAACGCAGTTTGTCCATCTGAGTTACATGCTTCTGAATTCTTTTGACGTATTCTTTCTCAGGGCAGTTGGCTCCAGTGGGTGAGCTGGGGGAGAGAGAAGAGAATGGGACTGCAGGGGTGATGATACTTTAATTAGTAGAAGTGTTTGGCCTTTCTCTTGTGAGATCAAAGTGCCTCACCCAGGTGTTAATTCAATTCTGCCAGTCTTCTGAAGTAACTGACGGAAACCAGTACACAGATGAGAAAACTGCGTGTGTTTCTCCTGTGTATGTTATTCACACCAGAGTGACTTTTCTAAAATGTAAAACTGCCTGTTTCATCCATCTGCTTAAAATCCTTGCAGGGCCCCCTTTGCCCTCAGGGTAAATTCCAGTCTCTGTAACCTGCTCCCCAACCCTTCACAGCCCATGCTTTCATCATTCACCTCCTCCCCTTCCACTGCCTTTCATAGACCCACTGCTGTCTCCCGTGGCTTTGCATGCTTCAGCCACATAAGTCGTATTCACTCTGTTTCACCTCTCTGGGCCTTGGCTCACGCCATTTCTGCACTGAGCATCCTTACATATCTGCTCTTTGTAAAAGGTAGCAGGAGTTGCCTCTTCTGAATATCCTGTGAGGCCTTTCTTAGTCATTTCCTTCTTCAGGTTCTTGAGCATCATATGCTTGACCCTACCATTTATCAGCATGGAGAGAGGTTTCGTTTGTGTTTTGCTTGTCTCACTAACCTGCTAGACTGTGAACTCTTAACAGGGAAGAACTCCGTCTATTCTTTTTGGTCTTCACAGAATCTAGCTCAGGAGTGGACAAGGATAGTAACTGAGAATGTGTTGGATGAATGAGTGAACGAGTCAAAGTGACTAGCAAGCTGGCAGCGAGTGAGAACAGCCTCCCCAAAGAATATTTTAATGGATTCTCATCTGCCGCCTCCTTGACCACGCCTCTTTCAATCCCACTTATATTTCACAGACTTTACAATAATCTCTCCCTAGGGTTTGAGAGACCAATTACTCTTTCAAGGCTCCTCCTGGCAGGCATTGCCCCTGGCTCTCAAAAGGGCCTCTTGAGCTGTCTATGAGGTCCCAAACGAGACACATGCTATGGGGTTTCACATTCATTTGTAGATTGCAGGGCACTCACCACTACTGGTGTGCAAGATGATTTCTAGGTGGTCTGTGAATGCTGTGAATTTATTTATATATGACTTAGGAGGAACTCCTTTTACATTTCTGATAGCAAATTACACTTTCTATTTAAAAAATTATTTAAGTTTAAAAAGTGAATCAATTTAATGAGAACTATTGAATGTATATAACACAGATATATGGAAAAAATAATGAAATGGTGCCTGAATGACTATTCATTTCAGCCTTCTTCCAGGCATTCAGACCTCGGATGTTAATGGCACATCATACGCCAGGCCCTGTCCTATGTGAGGGGGTGTATAGATAGTAAGCAGTTTCAGTCTTGCTCCTTGTGTGCTTTAAATGTTAGACACTTCCTGGGGCCTCTGTCCATTCCCCGCTGGGATGCTGAGAACAATTTGTTAACATTCACATTGATGTGGGGTGACTGGGTTGGGCGGAAATGGGAAGAGGAAAAGAAAAGCACATATACCTATAAATATACACAAATGTGTGTGAGTGTGGGCTAGACTTATTGTTTTGTTTCTAATCAGTAGGATATGACTGGGGTCTATGAAAACACTCTCACTATATACAACCCCTCCAATACTAAAACTGGAAAGCTATACTGCATGGGAAAATAACTTGCCAGAGTGGAGTTGAAGAGTGGAGCGTGAGCGATGGGAAGAGAATAGACATTGGCATCAGATCATAATTAAAACTTCACCTCTCTGAGCTTCGGTTTTCCCTTTGTAAAATGAGAGGATTGGACTGGATCGGTAACAGAAAGTACATTTTCCTGACAGAGCATATGTTACTGAAGGGCGGTAGTGAGAAGGCTTCTGAGGGCAGATCCTGCTTGAGTGGGAGTGTGTGCTTGAGCAATGAGTGATGTCTACCATGGAAATGTGGCAGGAGGAGGATGACTAGTTATGGTGACATGGGTGTGAGAGGGCAGAATGGAGACAGCAGACCACACAGCCCTGAATTTTTGAACTGGAATACTTTGAAGAGAACTTCAAGGTCTGACTTTTTAAGGTTCTGCAAAGTAGGTAGCCATTCCATTCTCCAGGGGATCTTCCCCATCCAAGGACTGAACCTGGGATCCTGTATTGCAGGTGGATTCTTTACCATCTGTGCCACCAAAGTTCTGCAAAAGCCAACTCCATATTTTTCCTAAGAGTAAGTGTGCATTTTTCCTAACAGTGAGTGAGTGTGCATGGCAAAAATGATGGTGATGGTGATGCTGGTAACAGTGTGGTACCACTTCAATTTGTCTCTGTGGTAGGCAGCCTCCAAGAGGGCACCCAGCCTCCAAGATGGCATCCAGTGATCCCCACTTCTGGTGGATCATTCCCTCTCCTTGGTTGTGGATTAGACTTGTTTTACTTCCAACAAATAGAGTAGAAGTAGTATGATGCCTTTTCTGGGATTAAATTATAAGAAGACTGTTCTCTGTTGGGTCATTCTCTCTTGTCAGAAACCAGCTGCTATGTTGTGAGCCACTCAAAAGAGAAGACCAAGGGGCAGGCAACTAATGTCTCCAGCGAATAGCCAGTTCAGTTCAGTTCAGTTCAGTAGCTCAGTCGTGTCTGACTCTTTGCAACCCCATGAATCGCAGCCTGCCAGGCCTCTTTGCCCATCACCAACTCCCAGAGTTCACTCAAACTCATGTCCATTGAGTTGGTGATGCCATCCAGCCATCTCATCCTCTGTCGTCCTCTTCTCCACTTGCCCTCAATCCCTCCGAGCATCAGAGTCTTTTCCAATGAGTCAACTCTTTGCATAAGGTGGCCAAAGTATTGGAGTTTCAGCTTTAGCATCAGTCCTTCCAATGAACACCCAAGACTGATCTCCTTTGGACTGGCTGGATCTCCTTGCAGTCCCAGGGACTCTCAAGAGTCTTCTCCAACACCACAGTTCAAAAGCATCAATTCTTTGGCACTCAACTTTCTTCACAGTCCAACTCTCTCATCTATACATGACCACTGGAAAAACCATAGCCTTGACTAGATGGACCTTTGTTGGCAAAGCAATGTCTCGGCTTTTGAATATGCTATCTAGGTTGGTCATAACTTTCCTTCTAAGGAGTAAGTGTCTTTTAATTTCATGGCTGCAGTCACCATCTGCAGTGATTTTGGAGCCCTAAAAAATAAAGTCTGACACTGTTTCCACTGTTTCCCCATCTATTTCCCATGAAGTGATGGGACCAGATGCCATGATCATAGTTTTCTGAATGTTGAGCTTTAAGCCAACTTTTTCACTCTCCTCTTAGTTCCTCTTCACTTTCTGCCATAAGGGTGGTGTCATCTTCATATCTGAGGTTATTGATAGTTTTCCCGGCAATCTTGATTCCAGGCTTGTGCTTCTTCCAGCCCAGCATTTCTCATGATGTACTCTGCATAGAAGTTAAATAAGCAGGGTGACAATATACAGCCTCGACAAACTCCTTTTCCTATTTGGAACGAGTCTGTTGTTCCATGTCCAGTTCTAACTGTTGCTTCCTGACCTGCATATAGGTTTCTCAAGAGGCAGGTCAGGTGGTCTGGTATTTCCATCTCTTTCAGAATTTTCCACAGTTTATTGTGATCTACACAGTCAAAGGCTTTGGCATAGTCAATCAAGCAGAAATAGATGTTTTTCTGGAACTCTCTTGCTTTTTCCATGATCCAGTGGATGTTGGCAATTTGATCTCTCGTTCCTCTGCCTTTTCTAAAACCACCTTGAACATCTGGAAGTTCATGGTTCACGTATTGCTAAAGCCTGGCTTGGAGAATTTTGAGCATTACTAGCATGTGAGATGAGTGCAATTGTGCAGTAGTTTGAGCATTCTTTGGCATTGTCTTTCTTTGGGATTGGAATGAAAACTGACCTTTTCCAGTCCTGCGGCCACTGCTGAGTTTTCCAAATTTGCTGGCATATTGAGTGCAGTACTTGCACAGCGTCATCTTTCAGGATTTGAAATAGCTCAACTGGAATTCCATCACCTCCACTAGCTTTGTTTGTAGTGATGCTTTCTAAGGTCCACTTGACTTCACATTCCAGGATGTCTGGCTCTAGGTGAGTGATCACACCATCATGATTATCTGGGTCATGAAGATCTTTTTTGTACAGTTCTTCTGTGTATTCTTGCCATCTCTTCTTCATATCTTCTGCTTCTGTTATGTCCCTACCATTTCTGTCCTTTATCGAGCCCATCTTTGCATGAAATGTTCCCTTGGTATCTCTAATTTTCTTGAAGAGATCTCTAGCCTTTCCCATTCTGTTGTTTTCCTCTTTTTCTTTGCATTGATCGCTGAGGAAGGCTTTCTTAGCTCTCCTTGCTATTCTTTGGAACTCTACATTCAGATGCTTGTATCTTTCCTTATCTCCTTTGCTTTTCACTTCTCTTCTTTTCACAGCTATTTGTAAGGCCTCCGGAGACAGCCATTTTGCTTTTTTGCATCTCTTTCCCATGGGAAAGAGATGCAAAAAAAAGCAAACAGCCAAGGGGGACCTAAATCTGCCAACTTCAATACAAGTGAGTTTGGAAATGGATCCTTCCTGAGATGAGTCATGAGATGATGGCAGCTTCAGCAGATACCCTGATTGTAACATTTTGGGAGCTTGTGAGGCAAAGACACCTGGATAAGCTGAACCTGGATTCCTCGCCCACAGAAACTTGTGCGATAATAACTGTTGCTTTACCCTGCAAAGTTTTGGGGCAATATATTATGTCACAATAGATAACTAATGTGCTAAGTCACTTCAGTTGTGTCTGACTCTTTGCCACCCATGGACAGTAGCCCGCCAGGCTCCTCTCTCCATGGGATTCGCTAGGCAAGAATACTAGAGTGGGTTGCCATTTCCTTTTCTGGGAGATAACTAATATAGAAGTCCACCACTGGCAATCACAAAGGTCTGCCTTGACAAGTTGTATGGAGGCCCAAGTTCCTTATTCTATACACTAAGACCCACCCTAGACTCAGATTTCAATATGGCCACAAAAACATCCTCCATGCATACAGTATAGGCCGTTGGGGAACAGGATCAGGTGTTATCCTAGCTCCAAACCTGTATTCTAGCTTTCTGCTGGATATTGTACCACTGGCACCTCTCACATAACATCTCTGAAGTTCTCCTCTACTGTTCTCTATTTGATGTTCAAGCCCTAAATTTTCACGTCACCAGTGACAACCCCTTTGCCCTGACTCTCTGTGTCTTATCTCTAGATTTCCCCAGCTGCACGGTCAAAGTTCACCACTAGGATCTCACATCTGATGGGCAAAAGCCTATTATTAACACCTACAGATATTCCTTGCCTTACAAAAGTTTACACCACTTCACTTTTACTGATGACTTACATTAGTACCTGTTTTCATTAACCAAAGGAAATCCAAAGATTTTTGCTTTCATGAAAACAGGACAAGGTGGGAAGTTGCAGTGTTTGCTTTGCAGTGCGCCTCTACAGAGGCTCATGGCCGAGCAGCAAGGGTGGTGCTGCCAAGTGCTTTTCCTGGGAGCTACACTCAACATCTCAGCATCCATCCGTCGCAGCTGTGAACTGTGTCAACATCTGTGCTTCATCGGGATTTATTTAGTGCATCTGTGAGCAAGATACGTCCCAAGGTAATTGTTTCTTTGCTTTACACCATTTCAGCTTACGAATGGCTTCATAGGAACACCTTAATTTCAGATAGCGGGGAAAGGCTGTATCTTCTGCCTGTATCAGACTTCCTTTTGTGCTGCTACCATTATAAAGCCTTGTCTTTTTATCCTTGAATGATTAATATTTAGTGTAGAAAGGAGCATGTGAAAATAAAACTATCCCTTATCCCCTCATAAAACCTGACAATTTTTGTATGCATGCCTAACCTCTGTCCATATGCAAGAATGCATTTCACTTGAGGGTAATGATAATTTATATATTATTTTTGTGTTTGATTTTCAGCACTTCATTAAATGGTAAGTATTTTCCTAATTTACTACATTATCTTTGACATTATCTCTTCTATTGGTGCATATTATTCCATGGAGGAGATATAACTTAAGATACTTAACTATTTCTCTCATGGATATTAGAGTTGTTTCTAATATTTGTCATTATACATAACACTGGATTAATCTTTCTTGGTAAAATTGTTTGCTTTTCTTCAATTAATTCACTGTAGGGAATTTTTAGGAAGAGAATTCCTTGGTCAACTATTCTGAAGAATTTTTTTTTTACAAGATAAATGTCCCTGATGTCTTTCTAGAAGGTTGAATCTAGGTGACAAGAGGGTAAAATGACATCATTTTAGTTAAAAAATTATTTTTAATGTACTAACACAAATTTTTAAAAGTCCATGTGGTAGGTAACTCATCTGAGAACACCAGAACTTTTACCTTCCCTCTATTTATTGACTTCTAGGAAGAATTGATGCTTTTGAACTGTGGTGTTGGAGAAGACTCTTGAGAGTCCCTTGGACTGCAAGGAGATCCAACCAGTCCATTCTGAAGGAGATCAGCCCTGGGATTTCTTTGGAAGGAATGATGCTAAAGCTGAAACTCCAGTACTTTGTCCACCTCATGCGAAGAGTTGACTCATTGGAAAAGACTCTGATGCTGGGAGGGATTGGGGGCAGGAGGAGAAGGGGACGACAGAGGATGAGATGGCTGGATGGCATCACTGACTCGATGGACGTGAGTCTGTGTGAAGTCCGGGAGTTGGTGATGGACAGGAGGGCCTGGCATGCTGTGATTCATGGGGTTGCAAAGAGTCAGACACGACTGAGCGACTGAACTGAACTGAACTGAGCAATATAAGAGCCTACTAATTTTTAAAATACATAAATTTTTGGCTGTGCTGAATCTTTGTTGCTATGCTCAGGCTTTCTCTAGTTGCAGCAGGCAGGGGCTACTCTTTGTTGTGTTGCCTGGGCTCTAGGCACGTGGGTTTCAGTAGCTGCAGCATGTGGCTCAGTAGTTGTGGCTCTCAGGCTTAGCTGCTCTGTGGCATGTGGAATCTTCCTGGATTAGGGATTGAGCCTGTGTTCCTTGCAATGTCAGGTGGATCCTTGCCCACTCAACACCAGGAAAGTCCCCCTATTAATTTCATACCAATTTTGTAAACTTGTGTTCCACTGTTTGTTACTTTTGTTTAGTTGCTCAGTCGTGCCTGACTCTTTGCGATCCCATGGACTGTAGCCCGCCAGGCTCCTCCATCTATGGGATTCTCCAGGCAAAAATACAGGAGTGGATTGCCATTTCTTTCTCCCAGGGATCTTTCCAACCCAGGGATTGAACCTGCCTCTCCTGCATTGCAGGCAGATTCTTTACTGCTAATTTGCCCCACAATAGTCCTGTGCTTTTCCCTAGAAGGTAGCTCAGCAGTTAAAGCATCTGCCTGCAGTGCGGGAGGCCCGGGTTTGATCCCTGGGTTGGGAAGATCCCCTGGAGAAGGAAATGGCAACCCACTCCAGTATTCTTGCCTGGAGAATCCCATGGACGTAGGAGCCTGGTGGGCTACAGTCCACGGGGTTGCAAAGAGTTGGACATGACTGAGCGACTTCACCTTCAGTACCATGCTTTTCCCTAGAAGGTAAGGAATCTGCTGACCCTGGAGCCCACAGCCCTCCCCTGGATCATGCTTGAGGCATCTGGGCTGCCAGAATCCCTGCCAGAATGACCGTGGGCCTGATGTTCACTATCATAAAGGACAATGCATTTTTTTTTTTAAAGCATCTTCTGCCTTCTTTTTTTCCTTTTCCATGTATTGCTCTTCTTCCTCCTCTTTCTTTTATTAACAAGCTTTTTACACTGAGGAGGCATTAGTATAGAAGTCAGGAGGAGGGTGTGTGTAATTACACTGCCTGGGCTTATAGTTCAGCTTTTACACAGTTGAAAGTAAAAATGTTAGTCGCTCAGTCCTGTCTGACTCTTTGAGACCCCATGGAGAGTAGCCTTCCAGGCTCCTCTGTCCATGGAATTCTCTAGGCAAGAATACTGGAGTGTGTAGCCAGTCCCTTCTCCAGGGCATCTTATTGGCCCAGTGATTGAACCCGGGTTTCCTACATTGCAGGCAGATTCTTTACCATCTGAGCTACCAGGGAAGCCCTTACACACTCGGCATGTACATGAACACAATTACCTATCTGTTCCTTGATTTCCTCATCTGCAAAATGAAGATATTATTAATCTGTCCTCATGGAGTTCTGGTGGTGGTTAAATAACTCAATATACAGGCAACAATTAGAACAGTGTTGGCACATAGTGAATACTGGATAAACCACCAGCCTCCATGACCAAATTCTTCCAGATTATTTCCTTAGGATAAACTGTCAGAAATAGAATTCCAGAGACACAGGAAAGAACACTCCTTATTCTCTTTCTACATATAACAGCCCGCAAATAGTTGCACTGATTTCCACTGGATGGAGGTGATAATTCCGAGGCCTCTGCCTCACTGAGAGCTGATGATGAAGGCATGGAGGATAAATGATTCACTGTGGTCCTGATCCTGCCTCAGCCCTGGGCAGCCAGGCTTGCATCTGAGGAAAACGCAGCCAGCCTCACCAGCGTTATGAAATTGGCTACGCAGGGGTGTCGGACAACAAGCTGATACTGGAAAGGAGTCAAGGAGAAATATGATTGCCTCAGGACAGGGACTGCTCTTGTCAGGAAAATTCCTAGGAACATGAAGAGAGATGTGCTTAAACGCCTCTGTGAGTCATATCCAGGAATTTGTAGAACAAAAGGGCGATCACGCCATGGCCCAGCAGAGCTCCTGACAGAGCGCTTTTATGGAAGAACCAAGGAGGGCCTGAGAACACAGAACAGACCAAGTCATTACCACCCTGGTGATTCCTGACCCACATTCACAGGAGCTGGTTCCCCTTTCTTCTTCTTCTTCTTCTAAGAGGGACATTAATAGTTCAGTTCTTTTCAGTAGACGGAGTGGTTCTGGGTATCTGAGGGGCTTGAGAATGACTGACAGAGAGGTCTACGAGAAGCTCGGCGCATGCTGACAAGACCTGACTTCCCAAAATAACTTACTCACCAAGTTCCTTGTTGCCAGTAATTGAGCAGCAGTTGGGGTGTTTTTATGGTTGCCTTGAAAGTCAGGGCCCTGGTGGATGCTATTGTTAGTGACAACGATGAAAAAAAGGTGAGGGTGTGATGATGACGGTCGTGATAATAATGAAAGAGGAACGAATATTGACTGCGTGCCCTGGTGCCGGCTGCTTTCACACGCTTTCGTTCATCTATTCTTATGACTCTCCCCCACCCCTAACCTCAAGCGCTTGCAATAATTATTCCCACTGCACAGGTGTGCTGCACAGGGGTTAAGTTCCTTGCCCATGGTCACAGCGCTGCTCAGCGGCCACCAGGGGGTTAAATTCCTGTCCTCACTTCAAGTCCTGGGCTCTTTCCTCTACATTTCATGGGTGCATGCATGCTAAGTTGCTTCAGTCATGTCCAACTCTGTGTGACTGAATGGACTGTAGCCTGCAAGGTTCCTCTGTCCATAGAGTTGTCCAGGCAAGAATATTGGGGTGGATTGTCATACCCTCCTCCAGGGGATCTTCCTGACCCAGGGATCAAACCTGCATTTCTTATGTCTCCTGCATTGGCAGGTAGGTCTTTACCACCAGTACCACCTGGGAAGCCGGTAGATGAAAATACCACCCACCCATACACACAACTTACCTTAGAAAAAGACCCCTATTAACCATTCCAAAAGGCACTGGAATTTTTGTAACTATAACACTTAACTTTGTTAACCATCCTGTACTGTGTCTTCTGTTATAACAAATACAATCAGACATGTTCTAATTGCCAGGGCTTTAGAATAGAAACTCAGTTCTAGGTTTGAGATTCAGGGACTAGAGCAGACTGATCACAGTGGGTTAGACCATAGGACCAGCCAGCAGCCTTCAGCCAGTGATCCTAGTGGCTTAGATCCCCAAGTGGGGCAGCTGCTGGATTTCTCAGCAGACCAGTTTTCCCAGCTGATTATCTTTTCTGAGCAGCCAGAGAGCCCTTTTGGTTTCACCCACTGGGAGCAAACCCGAGGCTGCCCAGCTTGTCAGAGTGCCCAGCAAGTTTATTGACCCGATTAACCTATGATAATTATCTTCTGAAGCTACACGGTGGGCAGAAGGGACTAGACAGACAGCCCTGTTGGCTCGGCTTTCACGGTTCATCTCCACAGGGCTTTCCATTTTGGGTCTCTGGACATGAACTAAGTTCATCTCCACATATTTCTTTCCTTTTTCATCTTGTCCTCGCCCCTGCCCTCTGTCACACATGTGCCAGGATCACCTATATTTCCTAGTATAAAAAGGTGCAGAGTGGGCAAGGGAAAGAAAGGTGGATTGCTCAACTCCAGAACCAACTAAGCAGTGTAATGTGTATTTCATATGAATGTCTCTTAAGCATCAAGGAGTTTTTCAGGGAAAATAGAGAAGGGAATTTCCCAAAATGCATGTTCAATGCCAGCTTTTCTCTGAACAGCCTGGAGGAGTGTTGGTGTGTGCTTGGTTTGTATAGTTTCTAACCGGGTTTGAATCTTGGTCTTGCACTTTCTTTGACCTCTGAACTTGAGCTGACTTATAAACTTTTCTGAGCTTCAGTTTCCTTATCTTTCAGGTGGGAATCATAATACCTAGTTCTAGGGTTGTTATAAGGGTGAAATGAGAAAATGTGGATAAGAATCTTAACGTGGTGTCTGTCACAGAGAAACACCCTGTAATTGGAAGCTAGGACCATGTTGTGTGCTGTTACCTGGGGTGTCAAAGCCAAGGGAAAGTTCAAGAGATATACAGGCATACAGGCCTGGTACCCTGAAATAAGAGGCAGGGGGAGCCCAGGAGGCAGGGCAGGAAGGGATTTCTGAGGGGAGCCTCTTAAGAAGTCTGGGTGATGCCTCTTCTGCCCCAAGGGAAATGGAGTGGGTCTTGCATTCAGGAGATGGTATACGGCAGGGTGGTTTGCAATAGTTCTAAGAGACTGGGAACCCTTTGGCCTCGTTCTTTTCTAACGGCTCAAAGAGTAGCTATCAAATGATACCCATCCGCTTGATGACCCTGATCTGCCACAGCATTGTTGCAGGCAGGGGAAGGTCACATAGCTTTCTAGACCAGTGTTATTGAGGTCTGCTTTTCTGCTTTTTCATAATGATTCTCTCTTTTGCTCCTGCAAGGTTACTTACTGCCATGTCCTGAAAATTACCTGTTACTTACATTTTTTAAAAGGGATAAATATAATGATACTAAATAAGATTTGGAAAAAGAAAACAAATCATGATCATTACAGAGTTTTAAAATGTTTGCTACTTCCACCTACAATTATATCATGTTTTTTTGGCATCTTCCTCCAACCTTCATGGCCATCACTGTAGACTGTTCCACAGTATTCCTGCCTCCTTCTTTTGAACAGTTAGGTTGTTTCACATTTTTTTCTCATTCAGGCCAATGCTGTGAAGAGTAGTATCCTCTATCCGTGCATTTTATTCTTTAAGTGATTTTGGGGGGATAACTTCCTACCTAGTTTAGAATGATTCATAATTCTTTTTTTTAATTAATTTTTAAATTGAGGTATAGTTGGTGTACAATATTATATGTTTCCACATATACAGCTTACTGATTCACAACTTTTAGGTTATTAATAAATTCTATGTATAGGTATTATAATGTGTTGGCTACATTCTCTATGTTGCACAATATAGCCTGTAGCTTGTTTATTTTATACATAGTAATTTATTCTTAATCCCTACTTGCCCCTCTTCCTTTCCCTCTCCCCACTGGAAACCGCTCGTTTGTTCTCTAGATCTGTGAATTTGTTTCTTTTTTTTTGGTTATATTTTCTAGTTTGTTTTATTTTTTTTAGATTGCTCATCTAAAAAACAAAAATCAGCATAATTCTTGATGTGTGCATGCTCAGTCACTCAGTTGTGTCCGACTCTGTGCAACCCCATGGACTGCAGTCTGCCAGGCTCCTCTGTCTATGGGGTTTTCCTGGAAAGAATTCTGGAGTGAGTTGCCATTTCCTCCTCCAATAATTCTTGATATATATTACCAAATTTCTCTCCAGAACATACAGTTACAGACTTGGTTGTGCTTGTTGTTCAGTCGTATCAGACTCTTTGTGACCCCATGAACTGTAGCCCACCAGGCTCCTCAGTCCATGGGATTTCTGAGGCAAGCATACTGGAGTGGGCTGCCAGTTCCTCCTCCAAGGGTTCTTCCCGACCCAGGGATTGAACCCACATCTCCTGCATTGGCAGTGGATTCTTTACCATTGAACCACAGTGTGATTTATTTATTTTTAATTTGCTAATTCTTTGCCTGATGACTTGTGCACGTAGCCATGGGGCCAAGGCTTCTTAACTCTTCACGCTTCCTCTCAAATGGCCTGTTTTTACAGTCAAACCGAAGTTTGGTGTCCTGAGTATATGACTGTGACAAGTCAGCACTGGATGCTCTGGGAAGTCTTATTTCTCATTCCTCCCTGGCCCTGGCAATCGGAGTGTCTTGTGCCGGTGTCCTGCTCTAGTCCACTTTCCAACCACTATGCTGGGCACTGAGAGAAGAAGGTGCAAGCAGGGTAGGTCGGTGGGAAAGATCCACACGGGACACAGGATGGGGCAGGGGAGTTCCTAGGACCCGGGTGAGGAACTCAGGGGTTGCTTCTCTGACATTGGAAGGATGAATAAGAGGGTATGAGGTCAACAGAAAGGAAAAAGTCACCCCCTCTACCATTATCACCATGGTCCCTCCGCCTCTGCACCTTCTCCCAATCCTTGAGTAACACTGAGCTGCTCACACTCTCATGCACAGACTGCTCCCTGACTTGGAAGCTCTTTGGCATCCTTACCTGTTTGCTCAGCTCGTACTTAGCCTTCAAAGCCCAGGTGGAATTCACTTCTCTCTGGCTTCCCTGTCCCAGTCTGGAGGGGGAGGTAACCCCAAAGGAGGCTTCCTCTCGCTCCGTGTAACCCCACAGCACTTAGCATACATGGCAGCCGCTGCTTTCATCACATTTTTTGCCTCCTCCACCGAACCGTGAACTTGGACTCTGTATGACTCCTCTCAGTGTCGGCTTGCTGAGCTCAGGGCCTGACTCAGTGGGTGCTGGGTAACCGCTGAGCCATGCTAAACTCATCGAAAGATCACCCCTTGAAATGCAATCCCTAAGCCCCATTGCTGGAACTCCGTAGCTTCTCAATAAATACACACTGAAGACATTGAAATAGTCCCATTTCGTTTCCACGAGGTTTCCCTTCAGGAAATCACTATTTTTTTTCCAGTAGTCTTTGCGGGGACACCCACCTCCTATTCCGTGTGGTTTTCTCTGCCTTCGGAGTAACCGGAGCCTTCCTGAAGATCATAGTCGACTTCACCAGCCCCACCCACCAGCGGGCAGGCCAAAGCCTGTCTCCTGAGTAACACAGAGCCCTTTTTTTCTCCTTGTGAGAAAACCAAACCTCCTCTGCTATCTGAGATGAATAACCCCTGCTAAAATAGAACCCACTGAGTCTTCCAGCCAAGGAGGAGGCTGGCTGGCAGAGTTGGGGAGGTGAGCACATTTTGAAGCATACAATTTCCCAGGATTAGAGCATTTCATTAGGAGACTTCTGGATGTGTTTTTCCCTCTAAAGCCTCCAATGAAAGTCCAGAGAATTTACCAACTACAGTGAGACATTCTTTACCACCAGGAGCTCTGTTGCCCATTAATTGTAAACAAGTTTGTGCGTTGATCTAACAAATGCCTATTTATTATTTTTTTCGGTTCACCCTCTTTCACTTTTAATTAAAATCGTTGCATTGATTTGTTTTTAAAGTAATAGTGAAGACTCTGACTTTGTAGGTTGAGAAATAAATTATCATTGGAAGGATTAGAGAGGTTCTTCTTTTGATTTTAATAAAGATTAGAAGGAGCAAAAGAAGCACAAAGGAATGAATGCAGCTCCCCCAATATAATGAGTTAGACAGCTCCCTCCCCCCACCTTGATCAAACAAAAGAACAAATGTATTAAACAAAGAGTATAGATTTGACAAACCATCTCTGCTCCCGCGAAGGATTTTCGAGGGGATTTGGAAAGTTGTAGCTTGCCCATGTTCTGTTATTTCTGAGTATATTAAAGCCAGAATGCTGTTAGCTTAGGTATTGTTTTTTGTGTGTGCTTTGCTTCCTGGCAATCGAGTCTTTCTTTAAGGAAAGCAATTGGGAGATACCCTGGTCCTGGTTAATCTGTTCCCCTTTTCACACATAAACCATTGTATGTGCTTCCCAAGAGGCACAGGCATTATGTCCCAGGCCCCCTCTCCCAAGTCGGCAGGCTGGACAAAGGGAACAGCACATCTTGGGAAGAGCCTGCTGGATTTCCATTCGACGCTGGAGCTGTTTTGCTTTGTGCAAACCTCAGTGCAAAATGTGCCGATTCCCAAGGAAAAACAAAAAAACAAAGGGAGGCAAATGTGGTGAGTTGTCAGTTTTCCACCCAGACCCTCTACCTCAAAGGGGAAGCGTTGGGGAAATTCCTGCTGTCTTCATGGGTAACTGCAGGGCTCCAAGGGCTCAATAGAAGATTCATTCCTGTGGGGGTGCTGAAGGTCTGGTTGCATCTTTAGAATAGGAACTTCTGGAACTGCCCCTTTGTCCCTGTATGACATTCCACCCAGATGCAGAGACAGGCCAGCTTATCTGTACTCTGATCAGTTAACTCTGAGGACACACCCCGGGAGTTTCAACCAGGCTTCCATGGTGGTTGCCCTTTTCCTATGGATATTTAATTACTACCTCTTCATTGTTTGTTTGAGGTTATAAACATGGCCTCAGTGCCACACACACACACACACACACACACACACAGTCCTCTGGATAACTCTGGATGTCCCTCTCCATCTCCTGCCCTCTCTTTCTCCTAAGTTTCTTAAGACTGCTCTCTCCATGCCCTCTCTCCACCCCACCTCTCACTTAACTCCTCAAGTCACACAGTGTGAGTGCTGCTTTTCACCCCTATCTGTGATACCATTCAAGCTGAGGTCATTAGCCCTGACCATGCTATTAAGGTCTTGTTAGTTTTTCTACTGTCTCTTCTTCCAAACCATGAGAACTTTCAGGATTGTGGGAGGGGGGTTAGACTTTATATCCCTCTTTGTGTTTGTAGCATCACGGTGCTCAGGACCTATTTGACTCAAGGGGCTTATTCCAGAACTATCACATTGTCAGAGCTTCTCTTCTCAAGCTGTGGAAAGAAGCAACATGTCCTGAGCTTTCTGTCTTGCTCTGGGCATGATGCTAGAAATGGCCACATACATCTTCTTAGTCATCTTTATTCCAAAAAGGCATTTTTGCAGCTGACACAATTCAGGCTCTCAGAAGCTAGATCACACAGCTAGTAATTAGGAGATGGCAGATCTAGGGGCTGTGTCTTAGAAGCATTTCTGTTCTATGGGCTGGTTCGGATAGAATGTTACAGGCATTTAGAGTGCTTCAGACAAACGGAAGACTCACCCAAGGTAAATGTGGGCTCCCCCCAAAACTTAGGAAGTGGGGAGCAATCTTCAAGCTGCTCTCCTGGCTGGAGAAATGGATGCTCTTCTTGGGAAGTTCATGAGTCTCATGATTGGAGAAGTAACAACAGCAAATAATAAATAGTGATATTTACACTCTGCTATGGTAATGACTTGTGTTAAATTTATTTTATCAACCCAATCTTCAAAACAGTCCAATGTGGATGATACTATTATATGTCTGATTTTATTGATGAGAACACTGAGACACAGAGAGGCTAGGTAATTTACTCAAGGCCATATAACTGGTTAGTAGTAGAATTAAAATTTAAATCCAGAAACAGGTATCGTCACAGTCTATTATTGTATCCCAGAGGTATTTCTCTTCTTTCTAAAATCCTGGAGTTTCCACATTTGCCTGTGGGTGAGAATATCTTGAATTCTTATCATAGATTCTCTAAATTAAACATGTTGAGGTTTTCATTATTTGACATGCTACCATCATTCTGACAGTTTACCATCTTATTTGCTCTTTAGAGAACATCCTCCACTTCATCCATCTTCCTCTTACAGCAGGAAACCCCAAACAGAGTAAGCTGTCCAAGGAGTTGTTTGATGCAGCATAAACCCCTAACAGTTCAGTTTTGTGACCATGTCACGTATATTAATTTATGCTATGTATGCTATTCTTTCTACTAAACACCTCCTGAATCTTCTTGTCAATGAACTGCTGGTACACTCTCCTTTACTTCTTTGATGGATAATTTGGCCATATGTTCAGCCAGTTCCTTACATTTATCCATGATCAATTTTACTGTATAAGATTAACTTAAACCATTTTCTGCAAGTGCTTTCTTCAAGTCAGCTACCACTTTGGCACCGAGATTTGGCAAGGGTGTAGGTTTTAGAATCAGAGAACCTTGAAGTCAGGGATTGGCCTGTCACTTATGAGTTATTTGACCTTGGCTAATTCCCATGAACTTCTCTTGCCTCAGTTTTCCTTTCTGTAAATTAGAGCTAATGGCATTAATTCTAGAGGATTGGTGAACTCGAGACAAGGACTTTTAAAGCCAGAGTCCTATTAGCATTATGATCGTAAATATTTCTGTTACTGACTGGGTCCTTGGACCCTTTAATCAATGGAAATTGACAAGAGGCCAGATGAGAAATTCAGGCAAGGCTTTATTGGGACTTGGCGCTGCAGCGCAAGGGAAGCAAGAACAAGAAACTGGTGCCCTTGCTTGCTCTCCAAGGAGGGTGGGGCTGGTTCCTTAAATAGGGTGAGGGTAAGGGCTGATTGGTGAGTGAGGCGGAGGGTGGCTTAGGTGGTCTGCCCATCCCCGTGGCGGTGCTGTGTGCAGGAATCCGGCAGCAGTGCCCTGCTTTTGCTCCTGTCCACTTTTATCCTGGAGACTCCCTTTGGGTCATCTTTTCAGGACCCCCGCAATGGTCCTCTGTTTTGTGTTTCCAACTCCAGGTGGCAGAAGGGCCATTTGAGAGAGGAGTTGGGCTGGACCAAGTGCCCTGGGAGACCACCGCACAGTAAGACCGTCTCTTTGTTTCTCATTTGTGACTTTAAGTTTCTGTAGTTGGTACATGTTGAGTCTCGGTCAGTGAATTTAAAAGGATTTATGTTTTATGTGATTTTTGTCTATCCAGTCCCTCCCGCGAGTCTCTACAGCAATTGTGGGCACAGGTTGAGCACTTATGCCTTGAAATGCAAACAGCCCACACTGCCTGAGACTCCAGCCTTGGGTTACTTAGTAGGACTTTAAAGAGCGAGAGAAAAAGAAGAGCTAGCATCTCTCTCCCCATGTCTTTAAAATGTAACTGTTCTGCCTGGGCTCTCGGGAACTTATCTGATCATCTGTAGTCCCTGCAGCTGAGGAATAAAAAAAAGAGGAGGCCTTTTAAAACTCTAGCAGGAAAACTATGAGATCTCTGGCTCAGTCTTTATGTAAAAAGTAATTTGTAAATGAACTCTGTTTTACTGACTTAAAGGCAATTAAGTGCTTATATGAATTCTCAGAAATATAGAAGAAATTGGCCAGAATAAATTTATTAATCTCTGTATTGAAGCCAGTTTAAACTTGTGGGCTTGATTACTATGATTACTATAGATATGTCTCTAGATTTGTCAGTATTAGATATCATTTATTGTATCTAGGGTTACTGAAAGCTAATAAGTGCATATTGTTTCTGTTATAACATTTATCAACAAGGAAAATAACTTGACATGATGAAATTTTAAAGCAAATGTAACTGAGATAAGGAGCTTTTAGGTAAACTCTAGGAGTAAATTATGCTTGGAGAATGTCGATCAAAGTCTCTCTGGATTTTGGTTGCTTGAAACTTTTAATTTTGCTAAATTAAATGAAATGAGAGGGATTTATTTAATATCTAGGTCATTTCAAAGAAGATAAAACACTGGAACATTAATTGCCAAACAGTTTTAAGTTGGTTTAAGTTCATCTACTTTTGTTGTCTTATGAGAAACTTAATGATGTTAGGGTTTATTAGACACACATCTTCCACACATTGAGGAAATTTAAACAACTTTCGGACGGGCATTTCAGGAGAAATTTCTAATCTCGGGTCATTCCTGTGCTGATGAATAATCGAGGTCTGGACCGCTTGCCATCCCCTCAACGTCTGCTAATGGCACTTGTGTTTCTGGGGGGCTTTTCCAGTGCTGGAACCTGAATTCCCCATAAACTGCACCCCAAGCCTGGGGTACGCTAAATTAAACTGCACAAACAGCACTTGCTTCACGTGCCCCGGGATCTCCCCCTCCCCCTCTCCGAGGTATAACTACCCCAGATACTCCACCTCTTAAATAGCAAAGTATGTTTCAACCCAGGTGCTTGGACCCTTTAATCAATAGAAATTGATGAGGCCAGACAAGAAATTCAGGCAAGGTTATTTTGGGACCCATGCTGCAATACCAGGGAGCAAGAGCAAGAAACAGGTACCCTTGCTTGCTCCTGGAGGAAGGGAGGGGCTGGTTCCTTAAATGGAAGGAGGGTAAGGGTGCATTGGGTGGGTTGGTGGGCCTAGCTGGAGGGAAGGTTTGGGTGGTCTGATTACCCCCTTGACTGTGCTACATGCAGGGATCATGAGCAGTCCTTACTCTTGCACCCAAAACCTCCAAAATGGCAGTTTGTAGCCCTTTTGTATCTTGTTCATAAATGCCCCAACTGCTCATTCCTGTAGTTATTTTTGGTGTCTCCTGGTTTCTTTGTGTCTGTTGCTCCAGGAGAGGTCTGTCCAGGTGCAAGCACTCCGTAGAGTCCCACGCCCCAGCCTATCTCATTTCAAGCCTTGCTAACGATCCAGGAGCCTATCTAAAAGTCGGAGAAAACAAATTATGAACAGCTACATTTTCTTGGCTTTGACTTTTGTTCATGTGTCTTACATTTATGTTACTAATGTGACCACTTTCTGCAAGATCTCTAGCAATTTGCTTTTATTTCTTAGAAATGTTTAGTAGTTATTTACACAGCTGAGAAACTAGCTGTGGAATCTAAAATACCTATTCCTAGAAATGCGTTGTGAGCTTTGGTATTTGCATAAAACTTCAGTAATAAGGTCACCTGTGCAGTGTTAATAAGGGGTCATCACCTTCTGGAGATAAAGCCTGGGCTGGGGCATACTGGGCAAGGTATCTGATTTTATAGGTCTCTGTTTCCTACATAGTCAGAGGCAAGGGTGGTTGCTACTTATCAGGCTTCCTCTGGAGACTCAGCTTCTAGCCCTCAGTTGGAAATGGGAGAGAATAAGACAACAGCAAAAAGATAACTTTTATTCCTGATCCAGGTCAGAATTGCACATTGATCATACGGATCTTGGTAATCATCTGAACTACCACATTTTGGAGCCTTTTGCTAGCCTTGACTTTCAGAGTCATCCCAGTCCTCTAGCATTTTACTGACTTCTCAGACCCGTCCCTGACAGATTCTGATCACTTTTTATCTGCCTGAGCCTTTCAGACTTGGAGGACTTCTGAACTTGCCCTTTGCCTGTGCTGACACCGGATGCCTGCCTCATCCTCAAGTCTTCCACAATCCCCCGGCCTGCAGTTTGAGCTGTAAATCAAATTCTGCAGCTATCAGTAAGGAGAGAGCTGTGAACTATGTTCTTGAAAGCCTCTATTAGGTCTTTAAGAGAAAGAAAGTTCATAATACAATATATTTTTTTTCCTATGCGTGGGCAATGGAAGCCTACACAGCTGATTCAAATTGAACTGGAAACTAATAGAGCAGGCAATAAAGCTTCCTTTTTAGGACAATGAACTTTGGAGTGAGAGGGACCTAGGTTTGAATCCCAGCTCTTTCAATTATTGGCAGCATGTGGGGGCAAGATGTTTTCTTCCTAAGTCTCCATTTTATCACCTGTAAAAATGGAGAGAATAATTCCTACCCCATGTTTAGTTCAGTTGCTCAGTCATGTCCGACTCTTTGTGACCCCATGGATTGCAGCACGCCAGGTTCCCTGTCCATCACCAACTCCCAGAGTTTACTCAAACTCATGTCCATTGAGTCGGTGATGTCATCCAACCATCTCATCCTCTGTTGCCCCCTTCTCCTCCCACCTTCAATCTTTGCCAGCATCAGGGTCTTTTCAAATGAGTTAGTTCTTCATATCAGGTGGCCAGAGTATTGGAGTTTCAGCTTCAACATCAGTCCTTCCAATGAATATTAAGGATTGGTTTCCTTTAGGATGGACTGGTTGGATCTCTTTGCAGTCCAAGGGACTCTTAGAGTCTTCTCCAACACCACAGTTCAAAAGCGTCAATTTTTCGGCGTTCAGCTTCCTTTATAGTCTAACTCTCACATCCATACATGACTACTGGAAAAACCATAGCTTTGACTAGACAGACCTTTGTTGGCAAAGTAATGTCTCTGCTTTTTAATATGCTGTCTAGGTTGGTCACAGCATTTCTTCCAAGGAGTAAGTGTCTTTCAATTTCATGGCTGCAGTCACCATCTGCAATGATTTTGGAGCCTCCCAAAATAAAGTCTGTCACTGTTTCCATTGTTTCCCTGTCTATTTGCCATGAAATGATGGGACCAGATGCCATGATATTAGTTTTCTGAATGTTGAGCTTTAAGCCAACTTTTTCACCCTCCACTTTCACTTTCATTAAGAGGCTCTTTAGTTCTTTTTCACTTTCTGCCATAAGGGTGGTGTCATCTGCATATCTGAGGTTATTGATATTTCTCCCAACAATCTTGATTCCAGCTTGTGCTTCCTCCAGCCCAGCGTTTCTCATGATGTATTCTGCATATGTTAAATAATCAGGGTGACAATATACAGCCTTGAAGTACTTGTTTTCCTATTTGGGACCAGTCTGTTATTCCATGTCCAGTTCAAGCTGTTGCTTCCTGACCTGCATACAGGTTTCTCAAGAGGCAGGTCAGGTGGTATGTTATTCCCTTCTCTTCCAGAATTTTCCACAGTTTCTTGTGATCCACACAGTCAAAGGCTTTGGCGTAGTCCTACCTCCTATGTATTTCATGAAATAACATATAATGTGTTTATCATATGCCTTGTACATAATCAGCACTTCATAAGTACTAGTTGCTATTTTTTAGGTTTATGTGTCTCCTTTTCTGCAAAATTCAGCCCAGCCTATCCGACCCCAATATCCATTCTCTTTCTGTTGTGTCAGGTCGCTTCAGTTTCTGACCTCAGATCTATCAGTTGGTTCACAAGATATCTCTTCATTTATAGACTGCTTCCTGTTTTTTCTATTTCAATGACTATATTTTTCATTTCTAGAAGTTTCACTGAATTCTTTTAAAAGTAGCTTTTTTTTTTTTTTGAGTGTCTAATTTTGGAGGGAGCTCTTTTGTATGCCCCTTAAGCTGTTTAACATACTTGTCTTAAGTGCGTGTGTGCATATGTGTCTGACTCTTTGTGACCCTTTGGACAGTAGCCCCCTAGGCACCCTTCTCTGTCCATAGGATAGTATCAATGAAATGGATTATCTGATTTCTTTAGGGCTTAATTCTACCCTTTGTGTTTCTGCTGACACAATAGATCAGTTTTTGGATATGTTTTTAGTCTTGGATGTACAGTTCATCTGGAGAGGGTCGTTATCTGTGGAAATCATGTTCATTTTTTATTGTGGATGTTTGCCTATAAGAATGGTGGTATTTTCTTCTTATAGGTGCTTCAGGAGTATCTGAAGTCTGGAACCTGTTTTGTGTAATATTCCAGCTTGGAGGTTTCAGGATTATATGAATGAAACCAATTAGAGCTTCAGATATACATGTGGTACAAGTTGGTGTTTACAAACTTTTCCTAACTGCAAACTGTTTGAGGAAGACAAGGTTGGCATCTGTCTTTGGAGATAGGTAGATTATTTCCAGCTTATCCTTTTATTGTATGGTTATTCTTCATAGATTCTGTTGTTTGCCAAGTGACTAAGTTCTGACTCTCCCCCTCTTGCATAAGCACAAGACCTCGTGTCTTATTACAGCATGGGCATTCAGACTAAAGCCCCAGGATTACTGAAAGTAACCATGTCTGCCCCTGGTCACTTCAGGGCAACTACAATATCAGCACACATGCCTACAACCTTGTTTTTGAGTTTTTTTATTCATTTCTGACCTCTGAGGATTTCTTTCTTATGATCTCAAGCCATGCATCTAAATGAAAGTTTGTTACATTTTATCTAGCATTTATAAACATTTGCAGAAGGAATTTTTTTTTTCCAGAATGTCTACTGTGCATAATGTTGGAACCACAAGTCTGCAATGGGAGAGTTCTCCCACTGCTCAAGACAGCCCATCCTTAAAGCTTTCTTTACCATGAATGTCTTCAAGGCTTTTGCTCATGGGAGCTGCCTGGCCCTGGGATTTTTTTTTTTTTTTAAACAACTTGAGGGGTTTCTTTTAAGCCTTTGTGGATTAACTGTTTCCTGCCCATTAGACACAGGTAATCTTTAAAGTGGTCTTTGTCATTTCGACTGAAACTATAAAGTATTAAGCAATATCCTAGATGATTTCCATTCCTCTCAATTTGTATGTTTCTGCTTCTGGCAGCAGTTTCCCCAAGAAAATAAGAGAAGTATCTGATTATATATGCATGAATTTCCTCTGAGACCTTAACAGTATTGAAGTCTGAAGAGCAGAGAGAGATGTGCATTTCCTGGGCCCCATGAACCATGGAAGGGAGACCCATTCTTACTGCTTTGGGTAGTGACAGTTAATTTTCCTTTAAGAAGTGATTGGTCATCTCCATCACCCAAGCCCACTGGGCCTTACCTCACTAAAAGCAAAAAGCTAAAATGATTTGTCAGAGTGGAAACGGAACACATATCAGTTAAAGTGTACACACCACTTTCCTCCACCACTTTTTATACCAAAATGAGCTTCAGATCTTCTCAATAAAAGTCATCAGGTCTGTGCAATCCAGACAGGCTCTCTTTGGCCTGGGAGAAGTGTCTGTTTTGTTTCATATCACCTCATTCTGCAGTAAATTGTGACTTCTGGGGCACAGGGGCAGTGCAATTACTGAGCTACTCTTTAAAGAGCTTAGGCTTCAAGAGTGAAGGAGCAAAATGTTTGCTGATTGGCAAGAAGCCATGGGATTATTTTATTTTAACTAAAGATATATGAGGCATGGAGGAAAGCACATCCACTTCGGAATCAGTTAGAAATGAATTCCAGTCCCAGTTCTGTAACTCATGAGCAGTGTGATACTTGGCAAGCTACTAAGCCTCAAATATATGAGTTAGAATCAATTTGCAAGGCATAGGTAGCTCATGTGGTGAAAGGCCTGACTTGGGGGCAGCATGGTACCATAGAGACGATCTTAGAACTATCTGGATGTAGCTTCGAATTTGGGTTCTTCCATTTTCTTTTGTCTAACATGGTGGCAGCGATACCTTCTACACAAAGTTGTTGTAAGGATTAAAGTCAATGAGGAAAATCTTGATTAGGCAGTTGGTCCACAATGTGAGGGACTTCCCAGTGGCTCAGATAGTAAAGAATCTGCCCGCCAAGTGGGAGACTTGGGTTTGATTCCTGGGTTGGGAAGATTCCCCTGGAGAAGGGCAAGGCTACCCCCTATTCTTGCCTGGGAAATCCCATGGACAGAGGAGTGGAGGGTTACAGTCAATAGGGTCAGAAAAAGTTGGACACCACTGAGAGACTTTCACTTTCTTCCATGATGTGAGCTCCTTCTCTCTCTCATTAGACAGGTGTTAGCTCAGTACACACCAGTTCTGGGCCCTTGCTCTTTGAGGCACTCAGCAATTCTACCCTTTGAGTGCCCCCTGTGCAGGAAAAGATATTTGCTCAGTTTTTCGCTCCAGTTAAGGTGCCCCTTTCATTCCCCTTCCTTCAATTTTTTTTCTCCCCCTGGACAGAGGGTTATTGGAAGCTGGGAATGACTCCAGGCCAGCAGGCCACTTCCTGCCGACCACCTGGCCCTCCCACGGAGCTTTCCGTCTTACAGCCTGTGGGGTCGTGACAGCAGGGCCCGGGCGAGAGGCCGCTGGCTGAGGCCTGGCCTTGGATTCCTGAGAGGCCTCTGGAATTTTCTGGAGACAGACTGGGCTGTGTGAGCAGCCTGCAGCCTGGAACAGAGTGAACAGGGGTGTATGGCAGGCTGTTCCTTTGAGCCCTCTCCCTTCCCGAGGCTTGTGGTTTTAAAGCTTTAATCGCTGAGATCAGAGCCACTCTGTTTGAATGCAGTGCCAGCAAGGGCCAGCCCAGCCCAGCGCAGGTGATGGCGGCTCCTTCCAGAGGCCCTCAGCCTGGCCTCGAGAAGAGGTGGCTTCAGGGCCCCGGACCTCCTGTGGGGCTTGTGTTTCCCTTCCTGTTAAATCCTCCCTGAGCTCAGAAGGCCGCTCCACTTTCCCATTTCTCCAGCTCTGCCTCTGGTGTCTTTAAAGGCTTCAGTGTTTCCTCAAATTAAGAGACCCAGCTGCTCGAGGCCCTTTGTTCAGTGTCTCTAGGATGACCTTTCAGATAATTCGTCCCCACTTGCAGGGGCTGAGCCTTGCTGGTATTTAGACTCCAAGCTTCCTTGGCGAATCGGAATTTATTATCCTCTTTGTGAGGGGACTATGAGGTGCTTTCTCTCCATGGAGGGCGGTCTTCTGGGTGAGTGACACATAGGCTGGCCTTGGCGCCCTAATCCTGGCAAGCCCTGTTTCCAGGTTGTGTCTCCATGGGCCCCAGACACTCTGTGTGTGTGCCTGTGTGTGTCAGCACGCGCAAGGGCACACTCACTTGGCCATGGAAAATAAAGACTTTTAGATCGCAGGATTGTTCTGGGATAAAGGAATCAGATTGGAGTTAAAGGAACATGGAGTCTTCTTGGCTTCACTTTAACAGCTTTGCTAGAGCTGTTTAAGGATTCTTGCAGATCTCATTGTCTTGTTGACTGGACTCTCATCGTAGTGAAACACACATAAAATACATCGTTTTAGTCATTTTAAGTGGACAGTTTGGTGTCTCTAAGTACCTTCACATAGTTGTGCAACTCGCACCACCATCCATCTCCAGAATTTTTTCATCTTCCCGAACTGAAACTCTGTGCCCATTAAATACTAACTCTCCATTCCCCACTCCTCCCAGCCCTAGAAAATCACCACCCTACTTTCTGTCCTATCCATTCATCTACTCAGGTTATCTCATGTATGTCAAACCACACAGTACTTGTTGAACAATATTACATTGTATAGATAGGAACATATTCTTTATCCATTCATCTTTTGATGGACTTTTGGGTTGTTTCCAACTTTTGGCTGTTGTGAATAATGTTGCTAAGAACATTTGTGTACAAATATCTGTTCAGGTCCACTACTTTCAGTTCTTTTGGGAATATACCTGGAAGTGGAGTTGCTAGAGCATGGAGTAATTTTATGTTTAATCTTTCGAGGCATTACCAGGTGGTGTTCCATGGCAGCTGCACCATTACTTCCTGTCTTGTTTTGTTTTTTCAAATAGCCATCCGAATGGCTGTGTGTGATTGAATTTTGAGGTTGATAAAAATGAGAACAACTGCTATGCTGATCATTTATTAAATTCATACTAAGTACTAAATATTTAACACAAATTATTTCATTGAATCTTCAAGATAATCCTACATGGTTTGTTGTTATTTCTAACTTACAGAAGGGCAAACTGAAACTTAGAAAAGTTACATAACTTGCTCAAAATCAAAGAACTGAAAATGAGCATAACAGAGTCCAGTGCAGGGCTCAGAGTCCCATGTCCATGCTCTTTCCACTAGACAGCTTGTCGTCTTCTTTTTTTTAAAGACATATTTTTTTAAACATTTACTTATTTTTGGCTGCACTGGCTCTTTGTTGCTATGTGAGGGTTTTCTCTAGTTGCGGCGAGTGGGGGCTACTCTTTGTCATGATGCACGGCTTCTCATTGCCATGGACCATGGGCTCTAGGGTGCATGGGGTTCAGTAGTTATGTCATGAAGGCTCAGTAGTTGTGCTGCATGGACTTAGTTGCTTCGCAGCAGGTGGGATCTTCCTGGACCAGGGATCAAACCTGTGTCCCCTGCATTGGCAGGTGGACTCCCAACCACTTTGACTACCAGGGAAGCCTGACAGCTTGTCTTCTAACCACATAGTTGTGCTTAGATGAAAACTTATTTCCCTCACCACCAGTGGACAGCAAATTACAAAAGGCTTCAAGATGTAAAGTCAAAGACTTTCCATACTTGTAGGGAGCTGGATGGTTGGGAAGTTTCCTGGGAAAATGTTTCTCCCTGACTTGCACTGAAAATATAGGCACCCAGGAAACATTCCAAGCCTTCCTTGAGCCCTTAATAGATGTGATATTGCTGTTCTAGATTCTAAGGCTCTTCCCTCAGGGATCACACCATCTAGTTGGGAGAACACCTCCTGGGGTGATCATGGTACATGGTGCTGTGGATGAGGGCAGAGGAAGTAACTATAGTACAGTATGCAGAATGCTATGACCAAGGAATAGAGAAAGGGTCTTAGGAGCACAGATGATGAGAATAATCAACTCCTTTCAGCATGGGGACCAGGAAAGAATTCACATCAGAATCATTGCCTAAATGTTGAAGGCTGAGCTACAACATGATGGTTGGAGGAATGGTGGGAGCAGAATGTTCCTATCTGTGCACAGGGACAAAGGCTCAGAGGATGGAGGGGACATGGTCTACGTGAAGGGGTGCAAGTATTTCAGTACATCTGTAGCATAAGGGGGCATGTTCAGGAGTGGCAGAAACAGGATAGGAAATATAAATACAGGCTATTTCATGAAGAGCCTTTTCTGTTCTGCAGAATGTTTCTATTGGTCTTGTAGTTGATGGAGAATCGTGGAAAACCTGTCTTAAGAACGACAGTGATTTGGTCAAATTGGTGTTTCAGAAAATCACTTTTATACAACCTATGGTGGATGGATTAATGCAGAGGTGAGCTGGAAGTTGACATCTGAGACTAGCAGTAGGGAGATTAAAGTATAATTATAGCTTACACAAATTAACTGCTTGCTATGTGGCTGGACTGTATCAAAATCATATACATTACTCATTCGATTTCCATAACAACTCTGAAAAGATGGAGAAACTGAGGTTAAGTAACTTCCATAAGGTCGCATTGCACTAGGGTGTGGCTAACATTCTAATCAGGGCTATCTTAGCTCACAGCCCAAGGAAGAAATGGCAGCTGAAATTAGCATAGCCATTTAGGAAGAAAAAGCTGATACACAGGGTATTTAGAAGGTGGAAATAACTGAAAATGATATGAAAGGAGGGAGAAAGAGGTATCAGTGAAGTCTGCTGGTGTCTGGTTTGGAGGACTATATGTTTTTTGTTTCTATTTCTTATCCCCTCCCTCCACCTCCCCCAGGACTGTGTTTGGTCATGACTTTTACTGAGAGGAGAGGCATAGGAGGGTGAAAGGAAAAGATGGTGGGCTCTGTTCAAGATAGGTTGTAAAGCCTCTAGAAACCAAGTGTTGATCAAAGACATGTTTTAAAATAAGAATTTATATCGACTATCTTCTCTTGGAAATGCCAGCCAGTGACAGTTGCACAATTATGTAATGTATAAATAAAGTAGTAATATATAGTCATTCACTTCAGTTCAGTCACTCAGTCGTGTCCGACTCTTTGCGACCCCATGAATTGCAGCATGCCAGGCCTCCCTGTCCATCACCAACTCCGAGAGTTCACTCAAACTCACGTCCATTGAGTCAGTGATGCCATCCAGCCATCTCATCCTCTGTCGTCCCCTTCTCCTCCTGCCCCAAATCCTTCCCAGCATCAGGGTCTTTTCCAATGAGTCAACTCTTCACATGAGGTGGCCAAAGTACTGGAGTTTCAGCTTCAGCATCAGTCCTTCCAGAGAACACGTGGACTGATCTCCTTTAGAATGGACTGGTTAGATCTCCTTGCAGTTCCAGGGACTCTCAAGAGTCTTCTCCAGCGCCACAGTTCAAAAGCATCAATTCTTCGGTGCTCAGCTTTCTTCACAGTCCAACTCTCACATCCATACATGACCACTGGGAAAACCATAGTCTTGACTAGATGGACCTTTGTTGGCAAAGTAATGTCTCTGTTTTGAATATGCTATCTAGGTTGGTCATAACTTTCCTTCCAAGGAGTAAGCGTCTTTTAATTTCATGGCTGCAATCACCATCTGCAGTGATTTTGGAGCCCAAAAAAATAAAGTCTGACATTGTTTCCACTGTTTCCCCATCTATTTGCCTTGAAGTGTTGAGACCAGATGCCATGATCTTAGTTTTCTGAATGTTGAGCTTTAAGCCAACTTTTTCACTCTCCTCTTTCACCTTTATCAAGAAGCTTTTGAGTTCCTCTTCACTTTCTGCCATAAGGGTGGTGTCATCTGCGTATCTGAGGTTATTGAGATTTCTCCCAGCAATCTTGATTCCAGCCTGTGCTTCTTCCAACCCAGTGTTTCTCATGATGTACTCTGCATATAAGTTAAATAAGCAGGGTGACAATATACAGCCTTAATGTACTCCTTTTCCTATTTGGAACCAGTCTGTTGTTCCATGTCCAGTTCTAACTGTTGCTTCCTGACCTGCATATAGGTTTCTGAAGAGGCGGGTCAGATGGTCTGGTATTCCCATCTCTTTCAGAATTTTCCACAATTTATTGTGATCCACACAGTCAAAGGCTTTGGCATAGTCAATCAAGCAGAAATAGATGTTTTTCTGGAACTCTCTTGCTTTTTCCATGATCCAGCGGATGTTGGCAATTTGATCTCTCGTTCCTCTGCCTTTTCTAAAACCACCTTGAATATCTAGAAGTTCATGGTTCACTTATTGCTGAAGCCTGGCTTGGAGAATTTTGAGCATTACTTTACTAGCGTGTGAGATGAGTGCAATTGTGCAGTAGTTTGAGCATTCTTTGGCGGTGCCTTTCTTCGGGATTGGAATGAAAACTGACCTTTTACAGTCCTGTGGCCACTGCTGAGTTTTCCAAATTTGCTGTCATATTGAGTGCAGCACTTTCATAGCATCATCTTTCAGGATTTGAAATACCTCCACTGGAATTCTTTTTTTTTTTTTTTTAATTTTATTTTATTTTTAAACTTTACATAACTGTATTAGTTTTGCCAAATATCAAAATGAATCCACCACAGGTATACATGTGTTCCCCATCCTGAACCCTCCTCCCTCCTCCCTCCCCATTCCTTCCCTCTGGGTCGTCCCAGTGTACCAGCCCCAAGCATCCAGTATCGTGCATCGAACCTGGACTGGCAACTCGTTTCATACATGATATTTTACATGTTTCAATGCCATTCTCCCAAATCTTCCCACCCTCTCCCTCTCCCACAGAGTCCATAAGACTGTTCTATACATCAGTGTCTCTTTTGCTGTCTCGTACACAGGGTTATTGTTACCATCTTTCTAAATTCCATATATATGCGTTAGTATACTGTATTGGTGTTTTTCTTTCTGGCTTACTTCACTCTGTATAATAGGCTCCAGTTTCATCCACCTCATTAGAACTGATTCAAATGTATTCTTTTTAATGGCTGAATAATACTCCATTGTGTATATGTACCACAGCTTTCTTATCCATTCATCTGCTGATGGACATCTAGGTTGCTTCCATGTCCTGGCTATTATAAACAGTGCTGCGATGAACATTGGGGTACACGTGTCTCTTTCCCTTCTGGTTTCCTCAGTGTGTATGCCCAGCAGTGGGATTGCTGGATCATAAGGCAGGTCTATTTCCAGTTTCTTAAGGAATCTCCACACTGTTCTCCATAGTGGCTGTACTAGTTTGCATTCCCACCAACAGTGTAAGAGGGTTCCCTTTTCTCCACACCCTCTCCAGCATTTATTACTTGTAGACTTTTGGATCGCAGCCATTCTGACTGGTGTGAAATGGTACCTCATAGTGGTTTTGATTTGCATTTCTCTGATAATGAGTGATGTTGAGCATCTTTTCATGTGTTTGTTAGCCATCTGTATGTCTTCTTTGGAGAAATGTCTATTTAGTTCTTTGGCCCATTTTTTGATTGGGTCATTTATTTTTCTGGAGTTGAGCTGTAGGAGTTGCTTGTATAGTCTCGAGATTAGTTGTTTGTCAGTTGCTTCATTTGCTATTATCTTCTCCCATTCTGAAGGCTGTGTTTTCACCTTGCTAATAGTTTCCTTTGATGTGCAGAAGCTTTTAAGGTTAATTAGGTCCCATTTGTTTATTTTTGCTTTTATTTCCAATATTCTGGGAGGTGGGTCATAGAGGATCCTGCTGTGATGTATGTCAGAGAGTGTTTTGCCTATGTTCTCCTCTAGGAGTTTTATAGTTTCTGGTCTTACATTGAGATCTTTAATCCATTTTGAGTTTATTTTTGTGTATGGTGTTAGAAAGTGTTCTAGTTTCATTCTTTTACAAGTGGTTGACCAGATTTCCCAGCACCACTTGTTAAAGAGATTGTCTTTAATCCATTGTATATTCTTGCCTCCTTTGTCAAAGATAAGGTGTCCATATGTGCGTGGATTTATCTCTGGGATTTCTATTTTGTTCCATTGATCTATATTTCTGTCTTTGTGCCAGTACCATACTGTCTTGATAACTGTGGCTTTGTAGTAGAGCCTGAAGTCAGGTATGTTGATTCCTCCAGTTCCATTCTTCTTTCTCAAGATCGCTTTGGCTATTCGAGGTTTTTTGTATTTCCATACAAATTGTGAGATTATTTGTTCTAGCTCTGTGAAGAATGCTGTTGGTAGCTTGATAGGGATTGCATTGAATCTATAAATTGCTTTGGGTAGTATACTCATTTTCACTATATTGATTCTTCCAATCCATGAACATGGTATATTTCTCCATCTGTTAGTGTCCTCTTTAATTTCTTTCACCAGTGTTTTATAGTTTTCTATATATAGGTCTTTAGTTTCTTTAGGTAGATATATTCCTAAGTATTTTATTCTTTCCATTGCAATGGTGAATGGAATTGTTTCCTTAATTTCTCTTTCTGTTTTCTCATTATTAGTGTATAGGAATGCAAGGGATTTCTGTGTGTTGATTTTATATCCTGCAACTTTACTATAGTCATTGATTAGTTCTAGTAATTTTCTGGTGGAGTCTTTAGGGTTTTCTATGTAGAGGATCATGTCATCTGCAAACAGAGAGAGCTTTACTTCTTCTTTTCCAATTTGGATTCCTTTTATTTCTTCCTCCACTGGAATTCTATCACCTCCACTAGCTTTGTTTGTAGTGATGCTTTCTAAGCCCCACTTGACTTCACATTCCAGGATGTCTGGCTCTAGATGAGTGATCACACCATCGTGATTATCTTGGTCATGAAGATCTTTTTGTACAGTTCTCTGTATTCTTGCCACCTCTTCTTCATATCTTCTGCTTCTGTTAGGTCCATACCATTTCTGTCCTTTATCGAGCCCATCTTTGCATGAAATGTTCCTTTAGTATATCTAATTTTCTTGAAGAGATCTCTAGTCTTTATCATTCTGTTGTTTGAAGGTACTCAATTTTCTTTTTTACTAATATAGATCAATGATCAAAAAAGTTTGGAAGTTGGGAATAAGGAATTAAGAGATGCACACTACCATATGGATAAACAAGGTTTTACTGTATAGCACAGGGAACTATATTCAGTATCTTCTAATAACTATGATGGAAAAGAATTAAAAAAAGATACATATATATATACACATGTGTAACCAAATCACTTTGCTGTATAAATGAAACTAATACAACATTGGAAATCAACTATACTTCAATTAAAAAAAGAAAAACCTAAAAAACTGTTTGGGAACTACTAATCTTATAATAGATTCATAGAAAGCAAGATTAAAAGTATATTCGGTGACAAAGCATTGCCTAAAACATAGAGACAACATTTCATGCTATATGGTCTTCTTGACCACTTGGTCCCATTTACACACAGTCTGTGTTCTGTTACTGGTTGGTATATTTATTAGTTACAAATACTCAGCACTGGTGAATCTATTCCATGCTCTTGATCATCACTCCTTATATGTTGTTTGAATCCCTGGTCACATTTGATTAATTTTAACCTACTTTCTTTTAGAATTAACCCTGCAAATCTATTCTCTATAGAGTCTCAGATCTATAAAGATTTTTTAAAAATAGAATTTGTCCATTTCATTTCATTGTTTTAAAATCTTTCAATGGCTCCATATTGCCCATATGGCACTCAAAAGCTTGGTCACCTGTGTCTTCCTTTTCTCTCACTGTCAGCTACAATGGGACATTCACAGCGATATAAGCACACACTGCCACTTTCCAGTACTGTTTTTCATGCCCAATGCCAACATTATTTCTTATTGATCTAGAAACCACTAATGTATCCATCCAAACCTTGATTTTTTTTTTCTTCTCTAAGAACTTCCCTCCAGCAGAGATGTTATTTTCCATGTCTCAGTTCAGTTCAGTTCAGTCGCTCAGTCGTGTCCAACTCTTTGCGACCCCATGAATTGCAGCACGCCAGGCCTCCCTGTCCATCACCAACTCCCGGAGTTCACCCAGACTCACGTCCATCGAGTCAGTGATGCCATCCAGCCATCTCATCCTCTGTCATCCCCTTCTCCTCCTGCCTCCAATCCTTCCCAGCATCAGAATCTTTTCCAATGAGTCAACTCTTCGCATGAGGTGGCCAAAGTACTGGAGTTTCAGCTTCAGCATCATTCCTTCCAAAGAAATCCCAGGGCTGATCTCCTTCAGAATGGACTGGTTGGATCTCCTTGCAGTCCAAGAGACTCTCAAGAGTCTTCTCCAACACCACAGTTCAAAAGCATCAATTCTTCGGCGCTCAGCTTTCTTCACAGTCCAACTCTCGCATCCATACATGACCACTGGAAAAACCATAGCCTTGACTAGACGGACCTTTGTTGGCAAAGTAATGTCTCTGCTTTTCAATAAAATATGTTAAATACATACCTGTTTAATACTGTACTAAAAATACATTTGATGTGCCTGTTTCATGCCATAGACTGTGAGCTCCTTAAGGGTTAAGGACTCTAGTCTCTCACAGTCCATTATATATCAAATACAAGAAAGGTTTTAACAGATGTTGGTGAGCTAAATGATTATTTATTATAAAATTGTATAAGTTAATATATGTAAAGCCCTTAATGACGGCCCAACCCCTAATAGGTTATAATAGCTGTTTGTAGTATTTACTGCTACTATTTTTCCCTGCATAATTTCTTTGAATTTGTCATCCAAGTAGATCAAAGGAAAGAATGATGTCATCACATTCATTCATAAAACCTATTCTAAGTGCTTAGTCAATTTCTTCCCATATTCACCAAGCATTTGTGATCTCCACAGTCCCAATTTGTACTGATTTTCTTCTAACCATGTGGAGTGGAGCCCTCTGAGTACATTCTGACACCCCTCTGTAGCATGAGTATGTTTCCTTCCTTTTCCTCACCAATCCTTAAGACTTCTCTGGCTTTTTCAATGGTGTCTTACATTTCTCTTGAGTCTCAGATATTCTTTGCAATATTAATCTTTACTGCAAAAGATTACCACCTGTTTTTGTTATGGATTTATCTTTGCAGATTTCACCCAAATAAAACTGAACACCATACTTCTGCAACTGAACATGGTAGTTTGTTTTTCTTCTGTGAGGTTGAACATTTATTGATGACTCCGTAATATACTGACAGCAACTTTTCAATAATTTCATGGCTTGCCTAGCACTTGGTAATAGTGCATGCACATGGGCAGGGAGAACTGTGCAAATATCAATAATAATTATGCTCGGTGTATGCAAATTCCACCAGGTATTTTCAGAAATTAATCTTCCAAATTACTTTTGCACAATTCAGGAAAATTGAAATGTGTGTTTAAATAATTGTAGAAAAATTTCAAGCCATCTCCTGTCATTTAAATCATCCAGTTAAGGTGCTATTACAAACAGAAGGATTGTAGATATGTCAGACCCAGCCCCCATACTGTCAAAACAGAATTATAGAGATCATGAGAGTTATGCTTTGTTTGTAGACAATTTACCAGGGATGACATTGTTTGGATTATTTTGTTTGGTTTAACAACTTATTACTAATATTCCTCAAAAGTCATTGCTAAAAAGAAGCATTACTGTTTCAGTTGTTCATGTACTCATTTATCTATTCTTCATGTGTGAAGATCTCCATTTATCAGCCCATCAACCCATCAAGTGCATGTTTATTAACACAGTATTGACCAGAGACATATTACCACCATAGGCATTAGTTTCTGCAAAAACCCCCCAATCATTAATGTGTTAAGCATGGCTGTGTGTTGGGATGCTGAGCTAGACTAAATTAGAGGAATAGAAAAACTTTTTGACTTGGGTCTCCAGCCTAATGTGGGCCACAAATTTATTGGTTTGAAGTCCTTAAATTTCCTTCTTGAGTTTAATATCAACTGTAACTTTTTAAGAAACCTAGGTTTTAAGAGTGGGGGTGGACAATAATTAGTGCATTGAAAATGTTAATCGCTCAGTTGTGTCTGACTCTTTGCAACCCCATGGACTGTAGCTTGCCAGGCTCCTCTACGAAATTCTCCAGACAAGAATACTACAGTTAGTAGCCATTCCCTTCACCAGAGGATCTTCTCAACCCAGGGATCAAACCACGGGTCTCCTGCATTGCAGGCAGATTCTTTACCATCTGAGCCACCAGGGAAACCCAATTAGTACATACAAAGATAAAATACTTTAGTGTCTTCTTTTGCTTTCCTGTAGTTTTAATTAATCAAATTATGACCAGGGATTTAAATGCTAAAGGTGACCCTAGATTTCTGTCTTCCTTGAATACTTGAAACAAGGTTCTCAGAGGAAATATCACTGGATTAGTGGGTAAAGCATAGAAAGATATGCTAGTCCTGCCACTTTGTCCCTCCTACACCTGAGGGACAAAGAATGATAAGCCTGTGGTCTTAACCCCTGTGGTCTCAGAGCACTGTAACCACAAACCAGGGACATTTTTGAAGAGAGAGACATCTACATTCAGGGATTATCAAGATGCTTCCAGGAGGTTCTGAAAATGGGTTGTGGAAATGGGTTTTACAAATAAGGTGGTGAAGACAGCTTTGAAAGAAGGATGTTCTAGAGCTTTTCACCAGGTCTTAACGATTCACCTCATCTGTAAGATGGGGTTGGGGACACCAACCTCAAAGATTTGGGGGAGGATTTAGCTGTGTTTGCCAGAGCTATATTAAGTTATATTATATTATATATATAATATAAATTATATATATAATATATATTATATATATATAAGTTATTATATATTAAGTTATGTTAAACAGGAATCCTAGTAGATGAGATGGTCTGGGGCAAAGAAGGCCCAGAAGGAGGAGGAAGAAAGACATATTTGAAGACTGGTGATGAGGCCAGCCTGCCTAAATCTTGGGGTTCTTCTATAGAAAATGAGAAGTGGTAACCACAAATTTGCTGTTTGTCTACTTGGTGACCTTGAATTTGTGACTTCGGTCAGTTGAGTTGAGTTGCTGAGTCAGGTCCGACTCTTTGAGACCCGTTGGACTGCAGCACGCCAGGCTTCCCTGTCCCTCACCAATCCCCAGAGCCTGCTCAAACTCATGTCCATCAAGTCAGTGATGCCATCCTACCATCTCATCCTCTGTTTGTGAATTTGTGACTTAGGCAATTACAATCCAAACAGCTATCTTTAACATGAGTCAAGAAAATATGCTGCCTCCTGAGGTGGGAGGGAAGATGCAGAAATGTCTGCCAGGAAGGCCTTCGTGGTACTTTGCTGACTGATGTTCTCTGTTCATTTGACTGTTTCTTACCAGTTTTCTTCCCAGGGATGACTTCCTGGTAGAGATACATATCTCTTTGGCTACATGTCCTAAGTCAGCTAAGTTATTCTTCATAATGAACACGCTTGTGATCTAGAACATGTGTTCAAAATATCCTCATTGTTTCTATTGTGATGTAATAAGCCAGTATAGCATTCTAGGTTTGTTTTTTTTTTTTTTGAAGAGAAACATTGAAACTATTCCTTCAAATAAATTGGCAATATTATCATTATTGACTCACTTGTTGCTGTTCAGTCCCTCAGTTGACTCTTTGCAACCCCATGGAGTGCAGCACGCTAGGCTTCCCTATCCTTCACTATCTCCCAGAGTTTGCTCAAACTTATGTCCATTAAGTTGATGATGCCATCCAGCCATCTCATCCTCTGTCGCCCTCTTCTCCTTCCGCCCTCAATCTGGATGGGTTGTCATTCCGTCCTCCAGGGGACCTTCCTGACTCGGGAATCAAACGTGTGTCTCTTATGTCTCCTGCATTGGCAGACAGGTTCTTAACCTCTAGCACCATTTTGGAAGCCCTGACCCACTTGGTGGAAATGATTCGTATCCTAGTCAGTAATAACTAGGTTCTCAGTCAATCTATTGCTGTGTTTTCCTCCATTTTCAAGCGCAGGTTGGCTTTTCTCCCTGGTCTTCCATGACTACATCCATGACCTTACAAATGGCAGACTGATGACAGCAGTCAAAGCCGGTGGAACCGTAGAGACGCCTTATAAAAGGCACAGGAAGGCAGGGCGGTGTCGTCTCATCTTTCAGTTCTTCACTCAACAATCATCTTTTTAAACTCATTCAACAACGACCAAGTACCTGCTTGGTGGCTGGCGCTGTGTAGAACCCAAAAGAAAGCTCAAAGAGATATCATCTGTACCTTCAAGGGACAGTTGTGGGGAGGCTGGTTAATAATACTCATAGCCAGTGTTTTAATGAAGATATTCAGGTGTCACAGAAGCTTTTGGGAGGGAATGACCAACTCAGCCTGGGAGAGCTGGGAAATCCTCATAGGAGGTGATGTTACGCTGACCTACAAAGAGGAGAAAGGAAAGAGATGAAGGGCATTCCAAGCAGAGGGAATTATTACTTCAGACAAAGATCAGGCCATAGAAAGGTATACAGCTCTAATGGGTTCAGAGAAGGGAAATATAACATTTTATAAAGGGGATAAAAGAGACTCTTCAAGGAGGAAGCAGTATTTAAAGTGAGCCATGGCATTTCAGAAGGCATGGAGGGTGCTACTGAGAGCATTTCAGATGGAGGGAATAGCGTGAACAATGGTATTGAGGTGGGAAATTTCAAGAGGGCATTTGGGAACATGGAGGGCTCAGGTATGCTTAGAACGTAGGCTTGTGTAGTTAAGACTGGAAAGGTCAGGTGCAATTGGATGGTGGAGGACACCCAATGTCAATGAGAAGGCTCGGGACCTAATTCTATTACATGGTAGGAGTCACCAACATTTTAATTTGGGGAAATGCAAGTCCACTCAATTTAATCCTACCAATATTTTCTAAGCCTTTGTTCTGACCCAGATACTGTGATAGTATCTAAGGATACAACATGAATCGGCATATTTCCTGACCTCTTGAATCTCGCATTAAACTGTATCTGTATATATCTACATCTACTCTTACATCTGTGACTATACCTCCATCCACGTCTCCATCCCTCTCAGTCTGCCTCTATAGCTATGGAGAGATTAACCCGGGTAGTGATGCGTGGGATTCTTTGAAGCAGAAGAGGTGAGATGGGGGTGGCAAGTAAGTATTAGACATTCAAGTGAGAAGGCCCTGCACCAATCCAGCTGGGAAGGTGTGAACAAGAGGATCTTGCAGTGTAGCAAGATCTCTGTCTTCAGAGCCCAAGGAATTTGGATTTGAATCCAGGCTCTGTGGTGAATTCTCACTCAGAATTTCTTCAAGTAACTTCCTCAGCCTTATTCCCCTCAACTGTAAAGCAGGATAATTATATTTCTCTTTGAGGATGGATGAGCAGATTAAAGATGATGCACGTGGCCCTGGCTGGCATCAGGGGTTTGCAATGTTGGAGCATCACTCTTGTTCAAAAAGAAGTGGATATGTTAGCCCAGGAAGATAGGTAGGTTTGGTGCTTCAGCAGGGAATAAGGATGTGGGTTTGATTCAGCCCACCCTTGGACCTTTCTGTTCACTTTCTCAGGTAAGAAGCACAGATATTCTTTGTTTGGCTGGCAGCGCCAGGCTCAGCTTGGGAGGCCCTTTCATGGGCCATTCTTCCCATGTCACCAGTGAACCTACTGCCTCGGAGCCTCTGCACGGCTCTGGCAGGGAATGGGGCTGCAGCCGCAACCGGGCCAGGCTGCTCCATCTCCAGCAAACATTTACAATGGCTCCGTGCCTGTTGCTCCTGCTCTGACACACAGGAAGCTGAGAGCCGGGCCAGAGAGTGGCAGCCAAGCAGATGCTGCCAACATGGCAGACAGCAGCCAGGGGAGGCCCTGAGCAGGAGTGAGGGTTGCTTCTGACTGTGGGGAATCTCCTCTGCAGTCAGCCTCACAGCTGTGGCTGCAGCCTCTCCCAGGACCTCAGCTGAAGTCTTGAAGCAGAAGGACTGTCTCTCGGGCCCTGGCTCTTCCTGGCTGATGTCAGGTGGCTTCCAGAGGTGACGGTGCCACCGTGAACCAGGGGAAGCTGGGGCGGAGAGTGGGAACATGGTGGAATGATTCCAAAGGCAGATTGTGCTGGGGGTTCTTGTGCGTCCAGTCTTGAGACTCACCTCTGTGATCATTAGCATTTGTTAGCAGTTGGGTGCTATGGAAGTTGAAGTGTCCAGCTTTTTAGAGGTGGAAAGGAGAGAGGAAGGAAGGAATGGGGTGGGGGGAGAAGGAGGGAGGGAGAGAGAGGAAGAAAGAAAAGGAAATACCTTTTCGACAGTATAAAACCTCCCATGACAGAAAATGCTAAGGTAACATCAGGATCTCACTGAATGTTAAGTTGAAAAAAGATGGGCGGTAGTTCATCATTATGCAGTTATTTTCACCATTGATATATGAGATACAAATAACCTCAAAAGCAGAGATAAATAGTAAAAGTAAAATAATCAGGAAGTAAGGAATTTTAAGTACTTACTATCTCTGTTCTTAATTTCAGTATAATTTTATATGATTTAATTTTTAAGAATGGCTCAGTTTAACAACGGGCTCTCAAAATTCCTGACTTTTCAGAGCTTCTCTGTTTTACCTCCTCTGGAGAATAAATCTCCAGTCTTTTGATTTCATTTAAGAAGGAAATTTGCCTGGCTGGTATATTGTAGAGGATCTGAGGATCTGATTTTTAATTAATGAGGTGAAATTCACATAACATAACATGAACCATTCTAATTCAGTGGTGTTTAGTACATTCACAAGCTTGTGCAACCACCACCTTCAACTGCTTCCAAAACATTTCAACCATGCCAAAATAAAACTTTCATATTTGTTTCCTAAGGCTGCCAAGTATTAAAAGTCTGGGTGGCTTAAACAACAGAAATTCACTTTCTCTTGGTTCTGGAGGTTAGAAGTCTGGGATCCAGGTGTCAGAAGGATTGGTTACTGCTGAAGGCTCTAAGGGAAGGGTCTGCTGCAGGCCTGGCTCCTTAATGTGTAGATGACCATCTTCTCCCTGTGTCTTCATGTGAACCTTCCATCCATATGTATCTGTGTTAAAATTTCCTCCTCCCATAAAAATACCAGGCATATTGGTTAGGGCCCACCTTAAAAGCCTTGCTTTAACTTGATAAACTCCTTATAGACCCGCTGTTAAATCCAGTTACATTCTGCAGTACAGGAGGTCTGGACCTCAATATATGAACTTGAGGGGGGCAGTCACGATTCAGCCCGATACAACTGTATGTCCTCTGTACTCCACCCCAGGCTCTGATAACCAATAATCTGTGTTCTGTCTCTACAAGCTTAACCTATTCTGAATATTTCATGTACATGAAATCATACAATACGTGACCTTTTGTGTCTGGCTTCTCTCACTCAGTGTAATGTTCTCATTTCTATGGGAGTGTGCAGCTCACAGGAATATCATTACTCATACATGTTGTGGTTGAAAAAAATGAGAACCAGTGGTCTAAAAAGCTACCAAGAACAACTGCTCCAGAGTTAAGGGATTCTCTTGGGGGCCACAAAACTGACCAATATTTGGCAGAAAATCTTGCCCCCTCTTGCCTGGAAAATCCCATGGATGGAGGAGCCTGGTGGGCTACAGTCCATGGGGTCACTAAGAGTCGGACATGACTGAGCGACTTCACTTTCACTTTTCACTTTGACGCATTGGAGAAAGAAATGGCAACCCACTCCAGTGTTCTTGCCCAGAGAATCCCAGGGACGGGGGAGCCTGGTGGGCTGCCGTCTGTGGGGTCTCACAGAGTTGGACATGACTGAAGCAACTTAGCAGCAGTAGCAACAGCAGCATTTACTAAACTAAAGGCAAGAAGACTAGTCAAGAGATGACTGAAATAGTTGAGGCAAGATGGTTTTAAGCCATGGACTGGTGCAAATGAAGAGGAGAAGATTTATCAAAGGATCAGAAAATGTAAATCACTCCCTGAAGCTTAAGTATTGCATATTTGAAAGCATATGGAAGTATAAAGACAATTAAATATCACTTGCTGGTTCCAAATAGGAAAAGGAGTTCGTCAAGGCTGTATATTGTCACCCTGTTTATTTAACTTATATGCAGAGTACATCACGAGAAACGCTGGACTGGAAGAAACACAAACTAAATCAAGATTGCCGGGAGAAATATCAATAACCTCAGATATGCAGATGACACCACCCTTATGGTAGAAAGTGAAGAGGAACTCAAAAGCCTCTTGATGAAAGTGAAAGTGGAGAGTGAAAAAGTTGGCTTAAAGTTCAACATTCAGAAAACGAAGATCATGGCATCCGGTCCCATCACTTCATGGGAAATAGATGGGGAAACAGTGGAAACAGTGTCAGACTTTATTTTTCTGGGCTCCAAAATCACTGCAGATGGTGACTGCAGCCATGAAATTAAAAGACGCTTGCTCCTTGGAAGGAAAGTTATGACCAACTTAGATAGCATATTCAAAAGCAGACATTACTTTGCCAACAAAGGTCCGTCTAGTCAAGGCTATGGTTTTTCCTGTGGTCATGTGTGGATGTGAGAGTTGGACTGTGAAGAAGGCTGAGCGCCGAAGAATTGATGCTTTTGAATTGTGGTGTTGGAGAAGACTCTTGAGAGTCCCTTGGACTGCAAGGAGATCCAACCAGTCCATTCTGAAGGAAATCAGCCCTGGGATTTCTTTGGAAGGAATGATGCTAAAGCTGAAACTCCAGTACTTTGGCCACCTCATGTGAAGAGTTGACTCATTGGAAAAGACTCTGATGCTGGGAGGGATTGGGGGCAGGAGGAGAAGGGAACAACAGAGGATGACATGGCTGGATGGCATCACTGACTCGATGGACGTGAGTCTCAGTGAACTCCAGGAGTTGGTGATGGACAGGGAGGCCTGGTGTGCTGCGATCCATGGGGTCGCAAAGAGTCGGACACGACTGAGCGACTGATCTGATCTGTTATACTAGAATTCAGTGATAAATACTGTAAGCCTTTTGACATAACCTGTGTTTCTATCAAAGAATTACATAAGCAAAGAAAAGTGTACAGATGGTATAATTTTATAAAATTATTAATAAAATACCTTATGTATCTAGAGCATGATGTAAGATTACCAGTACCCAAGAAGTCTCTCTCATGCCTTGCCTACCAAAGGTTATAATTACTAGATGTGGCCTATTTTTGAGCTTTCTATAAAGAAGATCACATTATGTTGTTTTTCCTTCTTGGCATTTTCCGCCTTATCTTCTGTGAAATTGATCTATGTAGTTATGTGAAATAGCTGTGCTTTCATTTTCCTCCTATTCTATTTTATGAATATGTGTCAAGTGTTCGTCACTCAGTCATGTTGGACTCTATGCAACCCCATGAACTGTAGCCTGCCAGGCTTCTCTGTCCATGGGATCCTCCAGGCAAGAATACTGCAGTGGGTAGCCATTTCCTCCTCTAGGGGATCTTCCCAATCCAGGGACTGAACCTGGCTCTCCTGCATTTCAGGTGGATTCTTTACCATCTGAGCCCCCAGGGAAGTATGAATACACCAAAAATCATTAATAGATCTTATGATTGACAGGCATTTGGGTTATTATAGCATTGTTGGCATAAACATTCTTGTTGTTTTTTATTATTATTTTATTTTTAAAACATTTAAAAATTTTATCATTGGAGTATAATGGCTTTACAATGTTGTATTTAGTTTCTGCTTAACAACAAAGTGAATCAGCTATATGTGTATTTATCCCCTCTCTCCTGAGTCTCCCTCCCACCCCACTCCTCTAGGTCACCACAGGGCAACAAGCTGAGCTCCCTGTGCTATACAGCATCTTCCCACTAGCTATACGTTTACACACAGTAGTATGTATATGTCAGTGCTACTTTCGCAATTCATCCCGCCCTCTCCTTCCTTCCCCTACATGTGTGCGTCCACATGTCTGTTCAAATTCTTGTTCTTTTGTGCTCATGTGTACACCACATACTGACACATCCACATCTGGTGGGTTTATCCTTGTGTTGAGTACACATATAGGAGTGGCCTTAGAGTACTTATTCACAAAGATCTTAGAGTACAATCCCAAAGAAAGGCAATGCCAAAGAATGCTCAAACTACTGCACAATTGCACTCATCTCACACACTAGTAATGTTTAAAATTCTCCAAGCCAGGCTTCAACAGTACGTGAACCGTGAACTTCCAGATGTTCAAGCTGGATTTAGAAAAGGCAGAGGAACCAGAGATCAAATTGCCAACATCTGTTGGATCACTGAAAAAGCAAGAGAGTTCCAGGAAAACATCTATTTCTGCTTTGTTGACTATGCCAAAGCCTTTGACTGTGTGGATCACCACAAACTGGAAAATTCTTCAAGAGATGGGAATACCAGACCACCTGACCTACCTCCTGAGAAATCTGTATGCAAGTCAGGAAGCAACAGTTAGAACTGGACATGGAACAACAGACTGGTTCCAAATCAGGAAAGGAGTATTTCAAGGCTGTATATTGTCACCCTGCTTATTTAACTTCTATGCAGAGTACGTCATGAGAAACGCTGGGCTGGATGAAGCACAAGCTGGTATCAAGATGGCTGGGAGAAATATCAATAACCTCAGATATGCAGATGACACCACCCTTATGGCAGAAAGTGAAGAGGAACTAAAGAGCCTCTTGATGAAAGTGAAAGAGGAGAGTGAAAAAGTTGGCTTAAAATTCAACATTCAGAAAACTAAGATCATGGTATCTGCTCCCATCACTTCATGACAAATAGATGGGGAAACAGTGAAAACAATGACAGACTTTATTTTGGGGGCTCCAAAATCACTGCAGATGGTGACTGCAGCCATGAAATTAAAAGATGCTTGCTCCTTGGAAGAAAAGTTATGACCAACCTAGACAGCAAGTTAAAAAGCAGAGACATTACTTTCCCACAAAAGTCCATGTAGTCAAAGCTATGGTTTTTCCAGTAGTCATGTATGGATGTGAGAGTTGGACTGTAAAGAAAGCTGAGCGCCGAATAATTGATGCTTTTGAACTTTGGTGTTGAAGAGTCCCTTGGACTGCAAGGAGATCCAACCAGTCCATCCTAAAGGGGATCAGTCCTGAATATTTGTTGGAAGGATTGATGCTGAAGCTGAAACTCCGATACTTTGGCCACCTGATGGGAAGAGCTGACTCATTTGAAAATACCCTGATGCTGGGAAAGATTGAGGGTGGGAGGAGACGGGGACAACAGAGGATGAGATGGTTGGATGGCATCACCGACTCGATGGACATGAGTTTGAGTAGGCTCTGGGAGTTGGTGATGGACAGGGAGGCGTGGTGTGCTGCAGTCCGTGGGGTTGCAAAGAGTCGGACATGACTGAGCGACTGAACTAAATTAGAACTGAATTAGAGTACTTATGTTCAGGTCTGGGAAACCCCTGTCAAAGAATTTTCCACAGCTATTCTACCACTTTATACTCTTCCTGATGGTATATGAGCGTTCAGGTTTTTCCACAGTCTCACCAATACTTGGTTAATGTCACCATAGAGATTGATTAGTGGTACAAAATTGGGCTTTTAGTTTCCTTTTCCCTCTGATTTATGATGGTGAGCTTTTCACATGTTTATTTGCCATTCAGAAATTTCTTTTGAGAAGTTCCTGATTGTCTTTTCTCCAGGTTTTTTTTTTTTCTTAAAGATCTTTCCTTTTCTTATTATTTGGTAAAATTTTTTTTATATATTCTAGATATAAGTTCTTTATCATAGGTATATTATATGATTTATGTATCATATATATTGTATGTATCTTATGTATCTTATGTATCTTTCTCATTCTGAAGCTTGTCTTTTCATGAGCAGAGTTACAAATTATACTATAGTTCAATTTATTGATTTTTTTCTTCCATGTGTCCAGTTTTAAAAATATTTACCTATCCTTTGGAGATAATCTACATTATTGTCTAAAAGTTTTATTGCTTCAACTTTCATGTAAAGCCTATGATCTGTCTAGAATTAATCTTTATGGTACAAGATAGAAGTCAAGTTTCTTGATCCTTATGAATGTCCAATTAATCCAACACCATTTATTTATTGAGCAGACCATATTTTTTCTTGGCTATGGTACCTTTGTCATAAATCAAGAGATGGTATGTGTGTGGCATCATTTCTAAACTTTTTACTCTATTCCCTTCATCTATCTTTCTGTTGTCTTAATATAGCTCTTTAAAGAAGAGCTTTATATCTTGATATCTAGTAGAATAAGTTCTTTAAAGTTTTTCTTTAAGATTATTTTTGCTAGTTTCAGCTATTTCCATTTCCAACAGAACTTTAGATTGATTTTGTCAGTTTGCTCAAGACTTGCTGGGACTTTATTAGAAACTAGTTTTGTGTGTGTGTGTGTGTGTGTGTGTGTGTGTGTGTGTGTGTGTGTGAAAACGCATGGGCAGGTTCTGAATTTTAGCAACTGTTTCTTCTGCACTGAGATAATGATATGGCTATTCTCCTGATAGGGAACTGTACATATTGGTGGTTGAAACTTATACCAACCTTCCATTCCTGAAACAAACCCAATTTGATTATGATGCACTATTCTTTTTATATAAACTTGTTAATCTTTTGTTTGGTATTTTTCATGTATGGTCATAAGAGAAATTGCCCTGAATTTCACTTTCTGAAAATTTTTTTTATCAGATTTTGTATCAAAATTATGCTGGACTCATCATGATTTGGAAGTATTTCCTCTTTTTATAGTCTAAGATTTAAAAAAAATAAGATTGTTATTCCTTAAATATTTATAAGAATACACAGATGAGAATCACTTGGATCTGGAGAATTTCCTATAGGAAGGACTCTTTTTCACACATAGGCTGTTCAGTTTTAAAACTTCTTCTTGAGTCATTTTGATAAATTGTGTTCTAAATGTTTGTCAGTTTCATCTGATTTTATTGACCAAGTCTTTCCGAATAATCTCATTATCTCTTAAGGTTCACGGAGTCTTTAATTAAATCCTTTTTAAATTACGATTTTGGTAATAGTTTATTTCTCTCGTTTTAGTTAACTAATCTTGTAAGAACTTTGTAAACAGTATTTTCCCCAAGTAATCAGCATTTCTTGTTTTTCTATTACTTATTTTCTTTTATTAATTTTCATTCTTCAAAATTTATTTCATCTTTGGTTTTAGCTTTTTTTTAAAGTCTTGGGATGTGTACTTAAGTGATCGTTTACAGCCTTTCTTTTTTCCTATTATATGAATGTCATGCAACAAATTTTCTTACAAGGATAGCTTAAGCTGTATCCCATAAGTTCTGCTATATATTGTTTTCAGTATCACATAGTTCAAAATATTTAATTTTCACTGACATCTCTAGTGACTTATGGATTCTTTTTCTAGCTTTTTTTTTTTTTTTCTCCCTTTACTGTGCCCTTAGGACTGCAGGGTCTTGGTTCCTGACCAAGGATCAAACCTGAGCACCCTCTAACGGAAGCACAGAATCTTAACCACTGGTCTGCAGGGAAGTCTCTCTAGCTTTTTGAGTTAAATAAAGAGTTTATTTCGATTCTTTCATGAACAATGATAAGAGCACGGAAAGTCATAACTTCTCTTCATAGAACTTTGGATCCTGTGACCTTTTATATGTAATGCTTTTATTTGAGGTATTTAACAAAATACTTAATGTCTTAAATTTCAAAAAGTTAATTTTTTCTCTTAGGATTAAATTATTTACAAGAGTATTTTTATTTTTCCAAATGATTGAGTTTTAGTGATATTTCCTTGTTACTGACTACCAGTTTTATTGCACACTTAAGATAGAATTGGCCTGTAAAATCTCTCCAATTAATTAAGTTCTTCTTGGAGGATTATACCTAACATTTGTAAATATCTCAAAACTATGAAAAGAGTTACAATTTCTCTTTATAGACTTAAATTTCAAAATGTGGCTAAAAGGAAAACTTTAATCTCATAAATTTAAATTTATATCCTATTTAAAATTTTCTATTTATTCTTAAATTTTAGTGCTTTATGCTTCTTCTTACTGGCTTGTATATTTTAATATTTTTATTATCAAACTCATAAGACTCATAGTTTTTATACATTACCTTTGCTTATGTACTTTATCAATATAAATTTTTTTCATCTTTGTAATGGTTTGGGCTTTGATTTCTATTTTTTCATTTTTTTCCTTAGGGATCTTTTTCATTTGCATTTGTCTGATATTGAATTTCCTCTAAATTTAAATCTATAAAAAAGACTTAATAATTTTTTTAAAAAATTGAGTATAATTGACTTAGTGTTGTGTTAATTTCAGGTGTAAAGTATATCAGTTATACATATATCTACTTTTTTTTAGATTCTCTTCCCATATATGCCATTACAGAGTATTAAGTAGAGTTGCCTGTGCTATACAGTAGGCCCTTATTAGTTATTTTGTTATCTATTTTATCTATAGTAGTGTATATGCGTCAATTCCATTCTCCCAGTTTATCCCTCCTCTCTTTCCCCCCAAGTTAACAAAAGCTTTTCTTTATGCATGCCCAACAGTTTTAGTTGGAATTGGGTTTCTTACCCATGCTGTTTTCTCCTGCTAAGGACATTAACTCAATTATAGTTATTTTCATAACTGTCCTGTTTGTCTTACTTCTGTCATCTTGACTTACATTATATATTCTAATAATTGTTTTCTACATTATGCATATATGTAGAATATCTTTTATTTGAGTTTTGTCTAACTTAGAAGTTTTAGAGCAAAATTCACCTGACACTTCTGAAATTTCTGTCTGGGAGTGGGCTGTTCTGGGTTATGTTCACAGATTCCTGGGGTGCGAGTTCACTTTTCTCTAATGTTAAACATATTTATGGAGAAACACTTGAACACCTGTGTCCATTTTTAAAATTGCTTTTGATTACTGAACCTATGTTATCTAATTTTCAAGCCAAAAATAAAACAATATTTCTTAAATTTCCACTCTATCAAATAAGGAAATTAACTTCCCCCTACCCTCTGCCATGTTTTTAAACTTTTTATTTTGTATTGGAGTATAGCTGATTAACAATGTTGGATAGATTCAGGTCACAACAAAGTGATTCAGTTACGCGTTTTCCCATTTAGGCTGTAACATAAATATTGAGCAGAGTTCCCTGTGCTATACAGTAGGTCTTTGTTATCTATTTTAAATATAGCAGTGTGTACATGTCCATCCCAAATATTTTTTAATTTAGTTGATATAATCTAGAATTTTGGACCCAGATTACCATTCTAGTTCAGATATGATTTTTAACAATTATTCAAGGTTTTTAATTCTTATTTACTAAACAAACACTTTATATTAATGGTACATTTGTGGTTAAAGTTATATAATACAGATAAATATCCTCAACCTTCTATTTAAAAATACAAAGAAGGGGCAATAATTTTGTCTTACTGGTGCAAGATAGGAATCAAATTTAAACATTTTTCCATTTGTTTAGTTTATATAACTAATTTGTTACCACCTTTCATTGTATATATTTTATGTGTGTTCCTTTGCCTAAATATTATATTATACTATATCACAATAAAACTAACTAAATAATACTAAATTATAATGAAACTAAAATAATGAACTAAATACTAATACACTATACTAGACAGTGCTAAGATTTGTTTCTGGATTTTCATTTCCTTGATTAGTTCTTCAGTTACTCTTTCAGTATCACTGTGATATGTGCATATACAAGCATATATATGGGGCTTCCCTGGTAGCTCAGATGGTAAAGAATCTGCCTGCAGTGCAGGAGACCTGGGTTCAATCCCTGGTTCGGGAAGATCCTCTGGAGAAGGGAATGGCAACCTCTCCAGTATTCTTGCTGGAGAATTCGCTGGACAGAGGAGCCTGGCATAATTGGACATGACTGAGTGACTAACACACACATACACATACACCTGTGTGCATGTATATCTATATGTGTGGGTGAATATGTACATATACACACACAAAGTTGATTCTTGTTTTTCATGGCAGTTATGTTCTATAAAGTCCCTGGAAACACTGAACTAGCAAATACTGGAACCATTGCTTCTAGGAGAAATACAAGATTAAGTTCCTGTGAGCCTCCAGTTCATTTTCATCAACTGATCAATACATAACCTTATTTTATGTGTATTTTTGTTTAAAGACATACACACCTCACACACACACACACACACACACACACACACACACACACACACACACAATAACTCACATTGTGCTTAGAAACACCAGACAGCACCTCAACACTACACTTGGGGGCATTTTAAACAGTGAAATCACGAATAAAAAGCACACAAAAAAGCAAAAATGTGGCACTAAATGTGTTGCAGAAAGAAATGATCACACATTAACTTCTCCCTACCCCCTGCCATTTTTTTTTAACTTTTAATTTTGTATTGGAGTATAGCTGTTTAACAATGTTGTGATAGTTTCAGGTCACAGCAAAGTGACTCAGTTATACGTTTTCCCATTTAGGCTGTAAACGAGCCTGGGAACTGTATGAGAACTGAAAAAAGGCAGAACATTGCCTTGTTTGACCTTAGTTGGGGACAGGCAAGTCAGATTACTCAAATTTTTGCCACCCTCTATGAATGACTGTGAAAAATGCTATGAGTATTAATTTAGGGGTTGCTATTCATTTTACCGAGCAGGGGAATTTGTAAATAGAGGATCTGCAAATAACGAGGTTGACCCTGTGTGTGTGTTGTGTACACATAATATTAGAAGGCTGATCTTGTCACATTAAAATAAGTCTTGGCTTTTTTTGAGGGTTTATTTTTAGAAGTATTCTTTCTCTGACTCGTCTTATTTTTTTTTATTCCTCAGTGTTTTTTTTAATGTTTCTCTTCTTTCATTTTATGTATACACATAGACTAATCAGCTCACTCTAGTTTGTGTCTCTTTCCCAAGGTGTATATTTACTTTTCTCAGTAAATGTGGAATGGATGGGTTTATAAATCAGGGATAATGGCTTGCCTTTGATGCCCTTTCTGCCTTTTGGTGGTGGGCACAGTCCTTCCCCATATCTATCACTGGTGGGCAACTTAATGGGCACACGCCCTGGTCTACTTCTCAGTTACTAGTGGATTTTTTTTACCTATTGCGGTGATTCCCAATGTTAGCTTGAGATGACGTGTTCACTGGCCTACCATAAGTGAAGAAAAATGGCCAGCACTGCATTGAGAATAAATTTGTTTAATTGAGATCATTTTTTATTTGAGATTATTTTTATATGTTTTTGGAATTCCTTTTGTTCTTATTTTCTTGATGGTTTGACTTGTAAAACAAAGCCAATTGCAACCCAATATGATTCCCAAAATTTTATTTGAAATTTTATTACTGTATGAAATCCAGAAGTCCAGACACAGTATACTCTGTTCTAACAGTGTTATATCTTTTCCTTCCCCAAATATCTTTCTTCTTGCAGATATATAGGATAGTAATAATAATAACTATATGCCAGGACCTGTCCAAACACTCATATGAACTCCTTTAATCTCTGCAATAACTCAGCTAAGTAGGTCGGTACTGATATTATCCCTATTTTATAGATGGAAGAATTAAGGCACAGAGAGACCCTCAAGTTCCCCAGGTGGTTTGTGGCAGCTTCAAGATTAGAACATGGGCAGTTTAGGTTGAATCCACTCTCCTGAGCAGCCAGCTGAGTTCTCTTTCTACCTAGACCACCTGCGTTCCTGGGCTCTTCCTGTCCTCCTTCTGTCTTGAGTGCTTTCCCTGTAGGTAATGACATTTCCCAGCATGCAGTGCTGCTACCACTCCTACCCACTTTTCCATTCCTGCCCTGTTCCTAACACATTCCTGCTTTCCCGGATGGACAAAGATGGCCAAGACTGAAGGTCAAAGGTACACAGGAAGGAATATAATGTTGCTTGACTCTTAATACAGTGCAAAGGAGAGAGAGCCCATTTCCTGTTTGCTGGAGATGCTGAGTCTCTCACTCCAAATAAGACTATGGAGAAGACATGACCAATATTCCATTTTTAGACTTTCTTTTCTTTTTAATGCTAGAAGCAATCTGACCTGTGCCATGCACTTAAACCTGGATGTGTTTCCCTTAATCCATCTCTTTGTGTCTTACACATTTAATATCTTTTGTATTTTAAGACATTATTCCTCAGTTTCAGCTTTTAAGGCTGTTTGGAGTTTTGTTTTTGTTTTTTTTTTTGTCTTTATGAGTATATTGGCAAAAGCTATGTTAGTCAACGTTTCAAATTCCAAGCAGGTTCTCCCTAATTTTTTTCCCTGTTTGCTTTAGTAACATATTTCCCAAAATAAGCTCTTCTCCTGAAACTTGAGTGATATGTTTTCCTTCTTTTATTTTGCAGCATCTTTTCACTGCTTCCATTTTGGTTCTCTCTGTTCAGTCAAGTAGAAAGAGAACACATTGTACACAAGACTGATGTTTTCTTATAAACAGGATGGGTGTATCCTTCTTGGTTCCTCTCTCATCTCTTTTTCCCTTCCTTCCTTGGCTTTTAGAAACCTTGTCTCAGATCCTTAACTAGAGGGATGACTATTTTTCTAGCTCTCTGCTATGACTCCCTGAGCCAGGGATGTAGGCATGTTGGCCTGGACATCCACTGTGGGACTTGTCCCTGTGTTTCCTCCTGCCACACCCACAGCTCTTTCTCTCTCTCATCCACTGAAGGCACATGTGCTCAGCCTGCCTCCTGGTTTGTGCCATTGCCGGTGACCATGGGGGTGACTGTTCTCCTTGGTAGCAAGCACCTCTGCAAACCTACTTTGGAATGCAGTCAGTCTGTAGCTTTAGATGGGCCAGGGGTGCAGGGGGGACCTGTTTCCTCCCTGTGTTGTAATGTTGCCTGACTGTGTCCTCAGTCCTTCTTTTTCTAATCAAGAGAGCTTCTGCCAAGGTTTCCCACTGTGCTTGGTAACTTCCCTTGTTCTGGTTCAACTAACACTCTTCCTTGAGAAATCTCTAAAAGCTTGAAGAACATAGCCAACAACTTTCCTGAGTTTTCAATAGCAGTGCAGAATTGTTGGTATTTTTATTTTCCTTTGGCTTGGTCCCTGGGTCGGGAAGATCCCATGGAGGAGGGCATGGCAACCCATGCCAGTATTCTTGCCTAGAGAATCCCCAAAGACAGAGGAGACTGATAGTCCATAGGGTTTGCAACTCCTATAGTCCATAGGGTTGCAAAGGATCGGATATGACTGAAGAAACTTAGCATGCACAGCCATATTTATGGGCTTCCCAGGTGGCTCAGATGGTAAAGAATCTGTCTGTAATGCAAGAGACCAGGGTTTGATCCCTGGACTGGGAAGATTCCTTGAAGAAGGGCATGGCAAGGCAACCCACTCCAGTATTCTTGCCTGGAGAACTCCATGGACAGAGGAGACTGGCAGGCTATACAGTCCATGGGGTCGCAAAGAATCGGACAAGACTGAGCCACTAACACTTTCACTGTCACTTTTGGTCATATCAGTGGGATTTGAAGAGGGCCTTTCAGAGACCTGTGCTCAAGCCATCATCTTCCACTGACATCTTTAACTCATATATATTTTGGCAGCAGATGGGGGGAATTGTGCTGGGCATGTTCACTTGTGTGGTCTTACTTAATCCACCAAACATCCCTTTAAGGTGTTTTATCATCATTCCCATTTTTCAGGCAAGTAAACTGAGGTTCAAAGAACATGTTTAAGTCTGTACAGCTAGTTAGAAGTGAACCCAGTAGGAAGCAGATCCCAATTTTTCTAATAAAGTATGCTGCTTTTCTACCACCCTGCCTGGCTTCTGTCTAAATTATCATGCTGGGCAGAGGCACAAGTCAAGTCCAGTCTTTGATGATATGTGATCTTGTCACTTTCTTGCTGTGTGACCTTGGGCCAGTTATTCAGTTTCTTCTTCGGTAAAATGGGAATAATAATATATGTGCTTTTAGAATTTGGAGAGAGAGTACATGTCAGGGCTTTCAAACTCAGATGCCTTTAGGAACTTGGCAGGTGGCATAAATATGTGAGGTGGCCTCATGTAAGATTATCTGGAGTGACGGGAACTATGAACTCTGCAGAGGGCCTGCTCTGAAGACATCAAAATCTATTTGTTAAAAGTCACTAGACTGACTGTATGCCCACCAGAGGGGCTAAATGAAAAAAAAAATGTCAAAGATGGGGTGAAATTGGAATTTTCATAGATGGCTGGTGGGAATGTAAATTGTATTGTATAACATCTTTGGAAAGGCATTTTGGAAAACACACACATTCTGACCCAGCGTTTCAACTCTTGAGTGAACACAGAAACCAAAGGAATACAGATGCCCACCAAAAGTTCTATATGTTCAAGAATGTGCAAAATAGCAGCACTAATAATAGCCCCAAGCAGGAAACTACCATCACCTGACAATAGATGAATACTTTGTGGAATGTTAACACAATGGAATAATACAGAGCAATGAGAACGAAGAAACAATTACAGGCAGCAATAGGGACACGTGGCCATGAGGTTGAGCAACAGAAGCTACAGAAGGAAGAACATAACATTGTACGATTTCACAGGCTGAAAAGTAGGATAAACGAACCCATGCTGTGGATAGAAGTTAGTGGAAGGGAGTTTGAGAAGGGCTTCTGGGGGTGTTTCTGCTGTTCACTTTATGAAAATCACCAAGCTCCACACTTTAGATATGTTGGTTGTGTGAAGCTACATATTCTTTAAGCCACTTTTATTCTTGAAACAAGCTTTACTGATATAAGATCAGTTGAAGAGTTTCAATCAAAAGGTGGATGTGACCAAGTAAAGGTATAATGCAGGAATGAGATGCAGAAGACGGGGAGACCAGTAAGGAAGCTTATAATAGAGTAACAGAGAGCTGAACCCACACGTTGAAAACCTACTATGTATAAAACAGTCATCTGAAAATATCAATTACTCTCCTATCATCTGTAACATCTTTATCCAATACAGTTTTCTTTAAACAACTTATTTTTCAAATAAAAGGAATTGTCCATAATAATTTTTATGTACTAGCTATTTTTTCAAATATACAATAAATAAAGGATTGTTTCCACTTTAGATTATGACAAACTAGCCTTTATGAATGAATTCTTCTGTGGAAAATGACTAGTAGCCTGGATAAAAAGTATTTCAAAATTGGCCCTTGAGGGTTCAGGATCCTAAAGAAAATAGGAACACAGAGACATTCTGTGATGATTTTCCCCTTGAGGGACTTAGCGATTCATGGGTGGCAGGTGTGAGTGTTAAGAAGCCAATAAGAACTTTTGGTAGCCTCTCAGGCTGAGGAAACCGACAATCTGAGTTTGAGGCCTTGCAAACAACCTGAATTTTCAGCTGGGACTGCTGAAGGGCCCGAGGCATAAGAGGAAAACAGAAATCAATCTACCCTCTCAATGACTGAAACCAGCATTGAATCAGCCTAATGTTTGATCCCGATAAAGTGCATTCCCAGTAGCCTACTTAATATTAGTTCAGAGACTTATTTCTTTCCTTGGATCCTGTAAGTTTGCTCTCTCCAGAGGCAGATGAGTGGTGAGGAAATAACCACAATCCCCACTGTTTATTAAACATTTGTTACGTGTCAGATTCTTTCTACTACACTAAAACAGATTACATTGTAATCCCAATTCTCTGCTAAGAAAACTGAATCTCAGAGTTAAATAACTTGCCCAAGATTACAAAACTTGTAAATGTTAGAAATCAGACGGGCTCATCTGTGGCTTCACAGTTGGTGTGCGTTCACTGTACCAGCAATCTGGACTCAGTTTGTAGCTGGCCTTATGTATACCTCATTGACCGTACAGTGGCACCTACATCTCATGGACACTGCATGTTTCCAACTGGCAGGTCCAAGCGCTTCCTCTTTTAGGCAACAAGATGTAAAGGTAAGTTCTTGGGACTAGGTCATAATTCTAAGCTCCCCTACCCCCTGACTCTCGGTTCTTTCTGAAGTTTCCTGGTACCTGTGGCTTTACCTCATCCCATTTCATCAGTTGTCTTCTCCTACTACGGGACTAGGCTGCCAGCAATCTTTTACATCTGACCTGACCTTTCCCTGCTTTTCAGTAGACCATTATCTTTCCTGAGTCTATCCTGTTAATTTTTCTGACTTTTATTTCAATAAAACTCAGTTCATTTGGCTCCAACATATAGACTAAGTGCTAGTCTGTTTTCACTTCTGATGTCATCTGCAATCAATTGATAGTGGCTTCCTGGAGCCCCGTGGCAGAAGGACAGTGAGGCACATTCACATTGAGAGCTAGTGCGTGCCTGGTTTGATGAATGATGTCTGATGTGAGCGTTGGTTGGGAGGGAGGGGGAATGGTAGCTTCACACCACACATTCGTCTCTACTAGTCTATGCTCTGGCCACTGTTCACCTTCCCAACTACCCCTATTTTGTTTCTAGAAGAATGAGATGAGTTTTTGGTGTGAAATTCCCTTCAGGTGCAGTTCCATAAGGAGGGATGCCCCCATGGGTCATGTTGGGGTCCTTTTAAACTCCCTTCAGGTGATGTTTATAGAGGTTCAGCTACTTAGTAGGAAATATCAGAGCAGAGACATAAACCTTGGCTCCTAGGAGCAAATTCTCCTCTCTTTGCTGTATTAAGTCTCTATCTAGGTCTTTCTACAGCTGATTACGGTTTATGAACCAAGAATTTATACACTTGACCTGATAAGTTTTTTTTTTTCTGAGCTGTGACTATTTTTACATGAGAGGCCTAGCCAGGTTATAAAAAAGGAATCACATGACGTTATACATTTAATGAATCACCTTCTTTATTGAAAAGAATCAGGTTACATGAAATTGGGATGGTCCCTGAACACCAAGAACATATCTTTTGCATAAAAAAGTGTGAAAGTGGAGAACTGACTTACGTCACTCACGGGACAGTGGTTGTGGGCACCTTGGAACAGGTTTTCCTCTTTTTTTGCCTTAGAGGTGCTTCTATGCCTGTCTCTCTTTCTGCCTTCAAGCTCTTTTCTAACTCCCTTATCCCTTCAGTTTTGCTTTCTCTGCAACGTCTATTATTCCTTGTCTCTCAGTGAGGAGTTTCAGTCAAATTAACCACTTCTAGTCCCAGAACTTCCAGAAAAATAGCTTCACGTCTATAAACTGACTTCTTTCTGCCTTTCAGCCAGGAAATGGAAATTGTTCACTGACCTATATACCATGTGGTATTCTACATGTTAATCCATGGGGAAAGGGTTTTGCAGAGAGGGTATTATAAGCTAGCTGAAAATGCTGAAACCTTGGAAAGGTGGAACTTGAAAGAAACCACAGAGGTTATTTAACCTACCCACTCTTGAAATGAGAGGGCAGAGGGGCCCAGAATGTTTAATAATCTCCCAATGTCATGGGCTGGACTGTGTCCTCCAACAATTCATGTGTTCATGGACTAACAGCAAGACATTATTTCCAAATAGAGCCAGAATATGGTTATGACTGAATGACAACAACGATGGTTATATCTGGAGATAATGTCTTTCAAGAGGTACTTAAAGGAAAATGCAATCTTGAGGATGGCCACTAATCCAATCTGACTGGTCCTTATGGAGGAAGTGAAAAGAAAGTGAAGGTGAAGTCTCTCAGTCGTGTCCGACTCTTTGCAACCCTGTGAACTGTAGCCCACCAGGCTCCTACGTCCATGGGATTCTCCAGGCAAGAATACTGGAGTGGGTTGCCATTTCCTTCTCCAGGGGATCTTCCCAACCCAGGGATCAAACCCGGGTCTCCTGCACTGCGGGTAGACGCTTTAATCGCTGAGCTATCAGGAAAGCCCACCTCAAATAGAGACTTCCAGAGAAACCAAACCAGTTGGCACTTTGACTTTGGACTCTAGCCTCCAGAACTGTGGGGAAATATATTTCTGTTGTTTGTCACCTAGTCTGTGGTATTTTGTTATGGCAACCCTAGTAAATGAATACACTCAGCTAGGAGGAATGGATTGAAACCCAGGTCCCTGAATCAAAATGTAGGTGCTTTTCTCTTTCTGTTCCATTTATAATGATCCCTAACACTGTTTGTGACAGGATATACAACACAAATCTGCCTTTCCTTTAAGATTTATGGATTGAAGACTGCCATCAAAATTAGGCTGAACTATGAGTAACAAAATAAGAAGAGAGAAGGACAAGAACACAAAACTGTCATTACTTGAATATGTGAGTAGAAAAGACAAGGAATCTACATATGAAATTTTATAACTAATAAAAGATTTAGCAAATATATCTGGATAAAAGATCAATATAAAAAATTTCATTCTGATCCACAGAAATCATCAAATATAAAAAATAATTTAAAATAATAATTAGATATCAAGGAAACATTTATATTGTTGAATTCTAATTACTAATATTTTTGGAAGATTTTAAAATTTACATTCATGAGGGATATTGGTTTGCAGTTTTGTTTTTGGTGTGATTTTTGTTTGATTTTTGTATCAGGGTAATTCTATCAGGCTATCAGGTAATTATCAGAGTAAACTGGACTAGGAAGCATTCCTTCTATTTTTTTGGAAGAAATTGTGTAATGTGTTGGTGCTAAGTTGCTTCAGTCATGTCCTTCTTTTCCTGACCCTCTGGACCATAGCCCACCAGGCTCCTCTGTCCATGGGATTCTCCAGGCAAGAATACTAGAGTGGGTTGCCACGCCCTCCTCCAGGGGATCTTCCTGACCCAAGGATCAAACCCGCATCTCCTGCAGCTCTTGCATTGCAGGCGGATCCTTTTACTGCTGAGCCACCCGGGAAACCCATAAAACTGGTAGAGTTCCCCAGTGAAACCAGCTGTACTTAAACATTTTTTTTTTTAACTTAAATGGTTTTGAGGGGAGAGTTTTTAAATTCCAAATTCAATATTTTTGATAGAGAGCGATTCCAATTATTCATTTCATATTGAGTGAGTTAGGGTAGTTTATGTATTTTGAGGAATTGGTCCATTACATCTAAGATGTCAAATATATAAATGTAGACTTGTTCCTGGAAGTCCTTATTCTTTGGACAGGTGCAGGGCTTATTGTGATGTACACTGTTTCATTTCCTGTACTGGTAGTTTGTGTCTTCTTTTTCCCTGTGTTTAGTCTTGCTAGAGGTTTGTCAATTTTACTGCTCTTAAAAAAAAATTTGTTCTCTGTTTTCCTGGTTTTTCTAGTTTTGTGTTTTCTATTTTCATTCACATCTGCTCTTTTATTATTCTCTTCCTTCTGCTTGCTCTATTTATTTTGCTCTTTTCCTTGGTTTTTGAAGTAGGAGTAGAAATAACTTATTTAAGACATTTTTTTCTTTTCTAATGTAAGTGTTTAGTGCTATAAATTTTCCTCTCAGCACTGCTTTAGCTGTGTTACCCAAATGTTAACATGCCACAGTTTCACTTTCATGCATTACAGTGTATTTCTTTTATTTTCCTTGAGACTTCCTCTTTGACCCATGGGTTATTTAAAAGTGTGTTGTTTAGTTTTCAAGTGCTTAGATATTTTCCTCTCAATTTTTTTTTATTGATTTCTTATTTCGTTGCAATGAATTCAGAGGACTGTATAATTTCAGTTCTTTTAAGTCCGTTGAGGTTTGTTTTTTGCCCCAGGACATGATCTATCTTGGTGAATGTTCCATGTGTGCTTGAAGAAAATATGTTCTGTACTGTTGTCAGCTGAATGTATTACATATGTCAGTTAGACCCTTGGTCAACTGTGTTGTTTAGTACTATATCCTTGGTGCCTTACTGTTAGTTCTATCCATTTCTGAGAGTGGGGTTGAAATCTCCAACTTTAATTATGGATTTGTTCTTGGCTCCATCAGTTTTTGCTTCATGTATTTGAGGCTTGGTTGCTTGGTGCACACATGTTTAGCATTGTTTTCTTCCCTAGTGAATTGACTCTTCTATCACTATTTAATGTCCCTATTTGTCTCAAGTGATGTTTTTTTTCTGACTATAGTCAGTCTGAATTTAATATGGCACCTCAGGTGTTTTTTGAAATTGTTTGCATGATATAACATTTTCTGTCCTTCTATTTTCAGCCAACTCACACCATTTTTTTGAAGTGAGTTTCTTCTAGAAGTAAAATGGTCAGATCATTGTTTTCTTTCTTTTTTTGATTTTTGTTTAATTCTTGGTATTTTAATTTGTGTGTTTATACCATTTATATTTAAGGTAAAGTGAAAGTCGTTCAGTCATGTTCGACTCTTTGCGACTACATGGACTATACAGTCCATGGAATTCTCCAGGCCAGAATACTGGAGTGGGTAGCCTTTCCCTTCTCCAGGGGATCTTCCCAACCCAGGGATCAAACCCAGCTCTCCTACATTGCAGGCGGATTCTTTACCAGCTAAGCCACTAGGGAAGCCCATATTTAAAGTAACTATTGGCTTCAGTTCAGTTCAGTCGCTCAGTTGTGTCCAACTCTTTGGGACCCCATGAATCGCAGCACGCCAGGCCTCCTTGTCCATCACCAACTCCTGGAGTTCACTCAGACTCATGTCCATCAAGTCAGTGATGCCATCCAGCCATCTCATCCTCTGTCGTCCCCTTCTCCTCCTGCCCCCAATCCCTCCCAGCATCAGAGTCTTTTCCAGTGAGTCAACTCTTTGCATGAGGTGGCCAAAGTACTGGAATTTCAGCTTTAGCATCATTCCTTCCAAAGAAATCCCAGGGCTGATCTCCTTCAGAATGGACTGGTTGGATCTCCTTGCAGTCCAAGGGACTCTCAAGAGTCTTCTCCAACACTACAGTTCAAAAGCATCAATTCTTTGGCACTCAGCCGTCTTCACAATCCAACTCTCACATCCATACATGACCACAGGAAAAATCATAGCCTTGACTAGATGGACCTTTGTTGGCAGAGTAATGTCTCTGCTTTTGAATATGCTATCTAGGTTGGTCATAACTTTCCTTCCAAGGAGTAAGCATCTTTTAATTTCATGGCTGCAGTCACCATCTGCAGTGATTTTGGAGCCCCCCAAAATTAAGTCTGACACTGTTTCCACTGTTTCTCCATCTATTTCCCATGAAGTGATGGGACCGGATGCCATGATCTTCGTTTTCTGAATGTTGAGCTTTAAGCCAACTTTTTCACTCTCCACTTTCACTTTCATCAAGAGGCTTTTTAGTTCCTCTTCACTTTCTGCCATAAGGGTGGTGTCATCTGCGTATCTGAGGTTATTGATATTTCTCCTGGCAATCTTGATTCCAACTATTGGCTTATTAGGGCTTAAGTGTGCCACTTTATTTATTTTCCATTGTTCTCTTTCTGGTTCTCTTGTTTCTGTGGATTACTTAAGGATTTTTATGATTCCACCTTGATTTAGTCATATAATTTTGCATATATCCTTTTTGTCAAGTTTTCTGATATATGTTAAGGTTGGAATTTACACACATATGTTATCAAAAGCTGCTGGTATCAGTTTATCACTTTGAGTGAAGTGTAGAAAACTTATTTTCATTTGTAATACTCTTTATACCTCAAAGATATGTGCTAAGTCGCTTCAGTTCTGTCTGATTCTTCGTGACACTGTGGACTGCAGCCTGCCAGGCTCCTTTGTCCATGGGATTCTCCAGGCAAGAATAGTGGAGTGGGTTGCCATGCTCTCCTCCAGGGGATCTTCCCAACCCAGGGATCAAACCTACATCTCTTATGTTTCCTGCATTAGCAGGTGGGTTCTTTACCACTAGTGCCACTAGTTGCTAAACAGATGGAATTTATGTTTCAAACATTGTGAGATTGTGAGTTTGATTTGAGGTTGTATATACAGAAAAATTTTTAAGTTTTTTGGTATAACTTCTCTTTTTCGATGGTTTTTCTGGTTGTTAAATGATGAAATTACCCCCTTATTAACTCTCTGTTACATATGTCCCTAAGTTTAGAATTTTCTAGTCTGTCTTGATACATAAAACACACACACATACATATATACATGTCATCTTCAGGATTTTGAGAAGGGTGGTATTAACCTTATAACTTAATGTGAAGGATTAAAGTCTTAATAATATTTGGAAACATATACCCTTCTCCCCTTGCAGCCATGAGATTAAAAGACGCTTACTCCTTGGAAGGAAAGTTATGACCAACCTAGATAGCATATTCAAAAGCAGAGACATTACTTGGCCAACAAAAGTCCGTCTAGTCAAGGCTATGGTTTTTCCTGTGGTCATGTATGGATGTGAGAGTTGGACTGTGAAGAAGGCTGAGTGCCGAAGAATTGATGCTTTTGAACTGTGGTGTTGGAGAAGACTCTTGAGAGTCCCTTGGACTGCAAGGAGATCCAACCAGTCCATTCTGAAGGAGATCAGCCCTGGGAGTTCTTTGGAGGGAATGATGGTGAAGCTGAAACTCCAGTACTTTGGCCACCTCATGCAAAGAGTTGGCTCACTGGAAAAGACTCTGATGCTGGGAGGGATTGGGGGCAGGAGGAGAAGGGGACGACAGAGGATGAGATGGCTGGATGGCATCACTGACTCGATGGACATGAGTCTGAGTGAACTCTGGGACTTGGTGATGGACAGGGAGGCTTGGCGTGCTGCGATTCATGGGGTCGCAAAGAGTCGGACACGACTGAGCGACTGAACTGAACTGAACTGAACTGAACCCTTCTCCCCTGGATAGATAAGAAATATAGATGATATTGATATAGATGTTACATTTTGGTAACATTTTTGTCATTTTCATTGTAGAGAACCTACAAATTTCTCATTAAGATAATTTATAAGCATTTAATGATAATTTAACATAATTTATAATGTATGCTGTTCTTATGCATATTATCATTTTATCTATTATAACTTTTCACTAGCTTTCAAGAAAAAAAGCAGTTGATTTTTAATAATAATCTTGATTCTAAACTCTCTTTTCCACTTATTTAGGAAACGTTCTTGAGGCTTTTAGGTTTGTAATTTGATACATTCTTAATAGTATAGAAATAGTTTAACTACAACTAGTTTATGAATTTGCTTTCAAAGAGAAGCAGCATATAAAAGAAGGAACATAGATTTTTAAATTCATGCAGATCCTGATCCAAATTGCTTTTCTGCCATGACTGTCTTTATGGCACTTAACTTCACTGAACTTATCAGTGTCCTTAGCTGTTAAAAATAGTTTGCACTCGTTTGCATCATAGCCTAGTTGTGACAGTTAAATGAGGTAATGAATATAAAGTACCTAACACAGTATTGATAAAGAGTGAATATGCAATAAACACATTATTTCTCTATTTAATACTTACCTTCATACCTTTTGCTTGTGTTCTATGATAGAGAATCTTGGAATTGAAAAGTAGGGACATTGTGTATTTGTCTCTTTTGCTGGACCATATGATCCTAGAAGGCGTGGAGTGGCAGAATAATATCACCTGACACAGAAACTCTGACTGATTATAATTTTCTGCTTAGGGATCAAGGTTGAGAAGGATGAGTATTGGATTGATTGATCATGTCTGCCACTAGTGTGTACTGGGATGGTGATAGAACATGTACGATATACATCATGGCTCTATACTTTGCTGATTCACCTCTAGCAAATGAAAAGCACAGAGACAGTCCCTAAGAATGAATGAATGAATCTCCTACGTTTTGGCATGAAACAAATAAAGTAAACTCATATGTGAAGTCGCTTAGTGGTGTCCGACTCTTTGTGACCCCATGGACTGTAGCCTACCAGGCTCCTCCGTCTATGGGATTTTCCAGGCAAGAATACTGGAGTGGGTTGCCATTTCCTTCTCCAGAGGATCTTCAAACTTACATGATCAATGTTAAATTGAGAGGTTAACCTTCAGATTGATCAAATTTATCATATTTTCACATAAGGATTTTATGAAAAACAATATGTTAAAAAGAAGGTGAATTCTGGTATCAAACAAATTTGGATTCAAACTAAACCTTCCCTGCTTTCTAGCCGTGTGTCCTTCAGACAAAATCTCTTTGAATTTCAGTTTCTTTTTATTAAAAGACATAATAATGTTTGAATTCCCTTAGTTTTCCTCTTTCAGAGAATGTCTTGATTTCTCTTCATTCCTGGACTATACTTTCTTTGGATATAGGATCCTGGTTTGAAAGTCCCTATTTCTCTGTACTTAGAAGAGGTACCATTTCCTCTGGTCACTATGATTTCTGATCATAAATCTGCCCTCATACAATCCTTTTTTTAAAAAAATGTAAAGGTAAGGTGCTATTTTCCTCTTGTTACATGAAAGATTTTTTTCTTTGACTTCAGTTTTCAGAAGTTTGATGTTGATGATGAATGTTGAAGTGAATTTCTTTAGTTTTATCTTATTTGGGGCTCACTTATCTTGGGACTTTAGGTTTTTGACAGAATTTTAAAGCTCTCTCTCTTCAATCCCTTAATCCCTTTTGCTAATCTCTACTTTTTCAGCTTCTTGATTGTTCTGTCTGCTAGTTCCAAGTAATCGCGAAGAGTTTATTTCGGTCCCTTCCTGTTCCTTCCACTTCCCTTTTGGTTAGTTCTTGAGACTGATGAGTTGCTGCTTGAAAAGACACAACAGCTACCTTTAGATTGTTGAAATTGTGTTTATGTTTGCTGTCCATATATAGACAAAGACATTTGTGGGTCTGTGCTAGTATAAAGGCTCTGGATAGATTCTTAGCCTATACAGAAATTCTTTGGGGAGCTGCCACGCATGGTGTGCAGAATTCATCATAGCCTGTAGTTGCAGTGCTTCTTAACAGCTTGCACAGACCCTTTTCTCTACAGAAATCTGGTATTTCTGGCTGCTACAGTGTGATACAGTTGGACTGTTGAATGCCAAGCTCCAAGGCTGCATCAAGGACTGAGATTCAAAGAAGGGTCTTCTGCTTGCCGTTCATCCATTCCACTTTACTTGCCAATCAGTGCAGAAATCATCTCCATATTCTATACTCATGAGCTGTTAGAGGAATCTCTGTATCTAAGTCACCATCTCATTTCACATAGGAGGATAATGAGCCTCAAATGAGGGGAGGAGATATATTTCAGGTATCCCTTTATGACAGTAGAAGGGGACAGCACCCTGGGCTCCAAACGCTACCTTTAGAACTCTTCCTTGCAGCATGACATGTATTATCTGTCAAGTACATCTTACTTTGACAAAGTGCTCATCACAGAAATGCGATACATATATGACAAAGCTAAGCTGCCCCAAGGTGGAGGTTGGCAGATCTGGGTCGGTGGTAGCTAAGACCATGGAGAAGGCAATGGCAACCCACTCCAGTGTTCTTGCCTGGAGAATCCCAGGGACGGGGAGCCTGGTGGGCTGCCGTCTCTGGGGTCGCACGGAGTCGGACACGACTGAAGTGACACAGCAGCAGCAGCTAAGACCAACCAGCACAGAACTGGTGACTATTTCACTTGTATGGGCCATATCATAGCCACCCTGGCCAACAAATGAGAACCAGCCACATCCCTTGGGCACCATCCAGTGGAGAGGACCTAGGGAAGTGCCATCCATTACGTCACACGCTTGACAGAGTGTGATGACAATTAACATATGCAGTACAGTTGCATCAGGAGTTGAAATCTCCCCAGAACTGAGGCCCCAGAGTCCTGAGTTTTCATCTCAACTCTGCTACTTACATGCTTTGAAGCCTCTGACAACAATACACTTCTCTTTTCAGGTTCTTAGATTCAACATCTGATATAGGCAGAATAATGCCCCCCTTACCTGCCTGGTATCCACATCCCAATCACTAGAATCTGTTAAGTTATCTTGCCCAACAAAAGAGATTTTGCTGATGTAATTAAGAGATTGGAGATATCCAGCTGGACCCAATATAAACACATGGGCCCCTGAAAGTAACCTTCAGAATGGTGATCATCAAAAAGTCTACAAATAATAAATGTTGGAGAAGGGTGTAGAGGAAAGGGAACTCTCCTACACTGTTGGTGGGAATGTAAATTGGTGCAGCCACTATGGAAAACAGTATGGAGTTTTCTTAAACTAAAAATAGAGGTACCATATGCTCTAGAAATTCTGAAAGTGAAAGTCACTCAGTCGTGTCTGGCTCTTTGCAACCACATACAGTCCATGGAATTCTCCAGGCCAGAATACTGGAGTGGATAGCCTTTCCCTTCTCCAGGGGATCTTCCCAACCCAGGGATCGAACTCAGGTCACTTGCACTGCAGGTGGATTCTTTACCAGCTGAGTCACAAGGGAAGCCCAAGAATACTGGAGTGGGTAGCCTATCCCTTCTCTAACAGATATTTCTGACTCAGGAATTGAACCAGAGTCTCCTGCATTACAGGTGGATTCTTTACCAACTGAGCTATCAGGAAAGCCCTCCCTGGGCATATATCTGGAAAAGATGAAAACTAATTCAAAAAGATACATGCACCCCATTGGCAGCACTGTTTACAGTATCTAAGACATAGAAACAACTCAAGCGCCCATCAACAGATAATTGGCTTAAGAATATGTGATATGTATGTACAATGGAATATTATTCAGCCATAACAATGAATGAAATAATGTAATTTTCAGCAACATGAATGGACCTAGAAATTATCACACCAAGTGAAATAAGTCAGAGAAAGACAAATATCATGATACCACTTATATGTGGAATCTAAAAAATAATACAAAGAATTTTATATAAGACAGAAATAGACTCACAGATATAGAAAACAACCTTATGGTTACCAAAGGGAAATGAGAGGAGGGGTAAATTAGGAGTATGGGATTAACAGATTAAAACTACATAAAATGAATAAACAACAAGGATTTACTCTATACCACAGGGAACTACCTTCAATATTTTGTAATAACCAATAATGGAAAATAATCTGAAAAATATATACTCTGAATCACTGTGTTGTGTACCTGAAACTAACACAGTTTTGTAAATCCACTATAATTAAAAAATAAGCCAATATAAAAAGCTCAAACATCAGAGAACCTTTCCTGGCTATGGTCAGTGGGATCTGTGACAACGGAAGAAGGGTCAAACAGATTCAGTATTGCTGGCTTTGAAGGAGAAAACAGCCACAAGCCAAGGAAGGTAAACAGTCTCTAGAAGCTGGAAAACACAGTAAATAATTCTCTACAGCCTCTGGAAAGGAATGCAGCCCTAACAACATCTTTATCTTAGCCCAATTACATGCCTGTTGGACTTCTGAATAAATGTGAATTGTTTTAAATCACTAAGTTTGGGATAATTTGTTACAACCGCAATAGAAAACTCATGTACGATCTTCAAGTCTGGAAGTCATAATGAATCAGCTATTTTAAAAGCTAATTCCTTTAGGGACCTGTTCTCCAACCCACTGGCACAGTCCTTGTTGAGGCTTTCCTCTCTCTCTCCTGGGCTATCGTAGGACTTACCTCTCCGCCTGTTTCCTGCCATTAGCTGAACTCCTGTGTGCACTGTCCACACGAGTACCAAAAAGATCAGCCTTGAACATGTTTCTGGTCTCATCACAGCCTTCTTAAAATCCTTCCCTAATTTATCATCTTCTGGACTGCTGGTTTTTTAATATTGTCTGTATTTAGGGAGGGCATCCTGTCAGTGATGGCACAGAAGAATATGTAAATATGAAGATACCCATCTTAGCAACATTTGTATATGCACGCGTGCTAAGTCACTTCAGTCATGTCTGACTCTTTGCGACCGCATGGACTGTAGCCCACCAGGTTCCTCTGTCCGTGGGAGTCTCCAGGCAAGAATACTGGAGTGGGTTGCCATACCCTCCTCCAGCGGATCTTCCTGACCCAGGGATCAAACCCGTGTCTCTTAGATCTCTTCCTTGTGTATGCATAGACACACAAAAACTTACATGTAAATGAACAGATTTGTGCATGTCTTGAAGCTCACTCATGCCTTCCAGGGTAAGGCATTCTGGTCACAAAGGGACGTATAAATTTCTTCCTATGAGATAAGGACTTTCCTACCTCTTCATCATATCCTTCTTAACACACGTCATGCCCTCTGGTACATTAAACTCCTTTTAGTTGCCCAAATATGCCAAGCCAGTTTTGACCACCATGTTCATCTGCTAGAATAATTTTTCCCCTCCATATTCATAACCTGACAGGCAAGCAAACAGCTTTTCATTTTGAATACTCTTCTTAAAAGTCTTCTCTTTTCCTGACCAACTTTTTACTCTTTCTCCACCCACCCCACAGGTATAATCAGCCACATCTTCCTCTGTGTCCTTCACAGCCTTCTAGATGCAATCTATCAGCCATTCCATAACTGTGCTGTGCTCTTCTGTTCAAGCATCTCACCTCTTCTCCATCAGATGGTGCACCCTGGGTTGGGAAGGGCAGAGGATAGGAACCCTTCGTGACTCTCTGAGCAGTCTACCACCAAGCAGGGTTCGCAGTAAGAACCAGGAGCATGACTGTCGAATCAATGATTGGTTATGGAATTGACAGCTACGTCAGAGTGTTTCTTTAATGAACTCAGCCCTTTCTCTTTGCAATGCTGTGCTTTACAGGTCACCCAGCTTTGCTAAGTTTCCAAGTGTTGATCTTGCTGAACAAATCCATTTTAATTTCCGTATGGGCCTGGGGCACATGGGAATCCATTTGTTGCTATTTGTGTTTGATTCATTCAAAATAACTCATCACCACTTTGACCAATACTGTGCAGTTTTGTTCTCAATTCATGGTTCCTTCTCACCAAGGATTATCTCTCCATTGACCAGGGTGTCTGTTTTCTGCCAGGAACAGATCTGTTATCTGGAACGCCACACTGCACTCCAGATGATAAACTCATCCTGTGTTAACTGTGTCAATTTCGAGGATCTGAAAATGTGGCATAAAGAACACTGAACTGGAGGTCAAAAGATCTGGATTCTGATTCACATGGCCACCCACATCCCCGCAGACACATCACACATACATTTTTTCTCAGACTTAATCTTACCTGTACAATGGAAAAATTTGGAGTCAAAACACTACAGGGATTCTCTGGGTTGAAATTAATCATGTGTAAAGTCAATATCTAACCCTCACTGTATGTTTACATACAGCAATGTGTCATCTAATGTGTTTCCTACTAGTGATTAGGAAAACCAGAGTTCTGAAAGTGATGTGATTTTTTCCAAAATTATTCAGAACATCAGGGGGAATAAAATTTATATATTCTCACACCATTCATTCATACAGTCAATCTGTGTGTATTTTGAGGGTGTCTGTCTGTTATATGTCTGGCACCATTGCAGGGGCAGATAATCTGAAAATGGAGGTGACCCTTGCCTTCTAGGGCCTTCCTGGTGGCTCAGCTGGTAAAGAATCTGCCTGCAATGCAGGAGACCTGAGTTCAATCCCCAGGTTGGGAAGATCCCCTGGAGAGGGAATGGCTACCCACTCCAGTGTTCTGGCCTGGAGAATTCCATGGACTGTGTAGTCCATGGAGTCGCAAAGAGTCAGACATGACTGAGCGACTTTCACTTGCCTTCTAGTGACTGACAGTATAATGTGGGAATCAGTCATATGAACGAATATCCTGCAGTGTGATAAGTGCCATATTAGAGGGAATCAGCAAGTGCTTTGGGAAGGGAGAAGGAGGGACTGGCTGAGTGAGAAGCAGGTGGAGTCCACTGTTGTACAAAACCATTTCTCATATATCATCTCTTGATCAGGAAGAGAAGAGGGTTTTTGTTTGCTTGTTTTGTTTTTAGTTTTCTCTCAAGTTTCTCTGCACATGAAAAGTAAAGTGACTTCAATAACTTCCTGAAGTCTGTGAGGGTGGTAAGGAGCAGATTCAAGGAAGGCAGAAGGGCTCTTTGGCTGCCTGGTGTGGTTGTACTGAAAACTGCCTCTTTTTGGTCAACAGCCCCAATTCTTAGACAAACTGTGATACAACATAAAGTCATCTAGATATTCATGCCTTGAGAGAGGGGAACCAGGTCTTATTTATCTTTGCATTGTGGAATTCTAGTGGGACCCCAGTGGTCTCTACCAGAAGAATTTGGGTGGGTCAAGGCATTTGTAATGGGCTGGTGACAATTTGCACAAGCACTTTGAAGAAAGGACAGATAAAAATAAGTGTGGGTGAGAAGGGAAATTAGGAGAGCGTATGTTTTGTCTCAGAGGTTGACCCTTCAACACATCTCTATGGACAATTGCCAGAGCCTGGCACAAAGAGAAGGTGAAGGAGCTGTTTGCCATTAGAACTTCATGGGACTTCTGTGGGTCCTAGGTTGCAAGGTATGGCCAAAGTTGACTGTGATATGGGGGTCTTGTCCTCACTTTCATGTGGAAAGCAGTGGCTTTGACATGCTGAAGCTGCAGAGAACACTGGCCCCTTACATAATTCAAGAGACATCACAGAGGAGATGGTGCTGTTCAGCGTGGCTATGTCCAAATCTTGTGGGGTCACTCAGTGGTTGGCACCAGAAGAAAAGATACTTCTCTTACAAGGGAGCTGGTTGAGGAAGACTTGTCTAGGCATTTCACTGATCTGGGCCAAAATAAGACATATTCATGAGCCCCTGGGAGATGCTGTCTGAGTTGTTCAGAAGAAATCATGGCAGAAATTTTGGCAACTAGAGGTGGGTGAAACATGGGTTTCATTTGCAACCTCAGCACCTATCATCGACCTGCCCCATAGCAGGAACTCAGTGTCTGCCCATCTGAATGGAGCATCCTTTCAACATGACTCCTCCCCTTACTCCATCAATAGGCACCCACTCTAGTCTTCCAGGGGCCTTGCCCTTTCATAGGTGGTTCTGAACTTCCTCTTCTCCTTTATCATCTTATCTCCTCTCCTTTATCAGGTATCTGGACTCCCATCTCTCTTTACATTTCAGTTTAGAACTTTGAATTCTGAAGGCATTGGAGGCTCAGTAGCTAAATTTGAGTATAGTAAATGGATGAGAGGGCTGGATGGCATCACTGACTCAATGGACATGAGTTTGGGTAAACTCCGGGAGTTGGTGATGGACAGGGAGGCCTGGCGTGCTGCATTCCATGGGGTCACAAGAAGTCAGACATGACTGAGTGACTGAACTGGACTGAAATGCATACTGCTGAGTCAGTCCAACTTACTACAAAGTTGAAATATCCTGGGTGCCACTGGCACAAACTTACTTTATCATGTGCATGCCTTCAACATTTTTCTTTGTTTCCTAAATCAGCAAACATAGAAAATGTGTTCAGTTTTCTGTAGCAGAAGCCCTTTGAGCTTTTGAACAATCACCTAGCAAAGGTCACTGAACAGAAGAGTACACCAGGAACTTGATGACTTAGTTTCATTCAACAAGCATTTATCAAGCCTCAGTAGAACCTCTGCTGCTGGGAGTTCTTCAGGGGCTTTGTACCTGAAATGCCTCAGTAGGTACATTAGTAGCTGCTTAGGTTCCTGACTTTCCTTATTCACAAGTGGCCAAGTTTCTGGAAAATTCTTAAGATCTTTTTGGAATTCTAAACTTTCCCTTTGTACTAGATATGTCCGTACCATGAGTAACCTTTAAATTAGACATTGACCTTCAGAAAGTATTTCAGTTCCACTTTTGAGTTTGGTTCAAGAATTGTTTTTGCTTTTCCTCTCTCTCATTTGAGGTTATAGGGATTAAAGTGGAAAGACTGGCCACTCAAAGAAAGTTGGACTTTTTCCAATCAACCAACTATTCCTAGTTGGTTGTTACCTAATAAATCTAACATCTCATATAAATAATTATTGATTAAATTGGTCCTGAGACATGACTATGAGAGAGACCATGACTCAAGACAAAGGCATCAAAATCTGGAGCCAGTAAGCCTGAATTTGAATTCTGGTTCTTTTTTATTATTATTGTTTTATATTGAAGTGTAGCCAGTTAACAAAGCTGTGGTAGTTCCAGGTGCAGAGCAGAGTGACTCACATACATATACATGTATCCATTCACCCCCAAGGAGATCAAACCAGTCAGTCCTAAAGGAAATCAACCCTGAATGTTCATTGGAAGGACTGATGCTGAAGCTCTGATACTTGGGTCACCTGATGTGAAGAGCCAACTCATTGGAAAAGACCCCGATGCTAGGAAAGATTGAGGGCAGGAGGAGAAGGGGACGACAGAGGATGAGATGGTTGGCTGGCGTCACCAACTCAATGGACATAAGCTTGAGCAAACTGGGAGATAGTGAAGGACAGGGAAGCCTGGCATGCTGCAGTTCACAGGGTCATAAAGAATAGGATGCAACTTAGTGACTGAACAACATTCTCGCCCAAACTACCCACCCATCCAGGCTGCCATATAACATTGAGCAGAGTTCCCTGTGCTATACAATAGGACCATGCTGGTTATCCATTTTAAATATAGCAGTGTGTACATGTCTATTCCAAACTCCCTAATAATCCCTTCCCCTTATCCATCTCCCCTGCAATCATGTAGATTTCATTCTCTAAATCTGTGAGTCTGTTCCTGTTTTGTATATAGGTTCATTTGTATCATTTCTTTTTAGATTCTGCATATAAAGGATATCATATGATAATTTTCTTTCTGTATCTGACTTCACTCAGCATGTCAATCTCTAGGTCCACGCATGTTGCTGCAAACGACATTATTTCATTCTTTTTCATGGCTAAGTAGTATTCCATTGTATATATGTACCACATCTTTATCCATTCATCTGTCAATGGACACTGGAGTTGCTAGATTTGAGTTCTTGTTCTGCCACTTAACCGTTATGTGACTTTGAGCCATCTGCGTAAACTCTTGTTGCCTTGTTTTCAACTGAAAAATGAAGGAGATAAAATATTGATGTATTTCTCATCAGAAGGTTTGAGATTTGAGTTCATACATGGAAAATTATTAGTAAAATACCTGAATGGTAGTAACTCCTATATTTGCAAATTATAGCAGTATAATGATTACTAGTAACAGAAGATGTGTGAGTGAAAGTAAGATACAGTTGCATGCTAATACAGAAAAATTTCTATGGCTTATATCAGATACAAACTAAACTTTTCTGCCTAAGAGAATTCACTAGTAAGTGGCAATTTCTCCAGAGATAAAAATATCAAAATTAACCATCTCCCTTCTCTGTGTCTATATACTCCAAACTATCTTCTGAGGACTAATTCAACTTTCCAGGTATCTTAATATTAGGAGAGTGGTATTGACATGATGGACAACAGGAGGAAAGTGGTAAATTGCATTTAAAAATCAATCTTGTGCGAAATTAGTATCAGCATGCCACTGAAAATCTCTCCTTTTTAGGTGTTCTGATAAGATCATTTTCTGGACTTCTAAGGCCCTAGACCATGGTGGATTTGTGAAAACAGTGCTCTTCTGGGGGTTCATTACCAGCCTTGCATGGGACCATTGCTTGTGTTTCGTCATGTGCTATGCACTCTCATTGCATTTAGATTTCAGTGGGTCACACTTTAATTTTAATGGAATCTCTAAGCTCTCCAGTCCTTAATGAAATAATACTTTTCTGTGGTAGGCATGCTTCAGAAGGCAGAACTGGAAGCTCCAGAAGATTAGAGGCTGTGAATGTCTTATCGACCTTGCAGAATGTCAGGCGTGTAGTGGGCACTCACATTTGTCACATAATTTCATGTATTCTCAATGATTTTAACATAGCCTCCCAGGAAGAACTGGCCTATATCCTCCTTTTATAACCAATATGAACAAAATGTAATTAAACAATCTGCATGTTCTAATACACTGCACACAGCTCTATTCTGAAAACCCACTTAAACTCCCAGGATGCTTTCAAAAGAGGGGGTACTTCTTTCCCATATTCCATTTGTCACACGTTCAAATCACTTTAATCTACCACTAGTGGTGGAGAAGGTCGTGAAATATCTCATTCCACAAAGGCAATTTAAACGAAAGAAAAGCCAGATAGTATATTTCGAATGAGAGAGATTCTGATGTCTATTTTGAGGAGAGGGTCATCTCAAGGTCAGAAGACAATCTACAGAATTGCCAAAAATGAGAGAGAACACTTCCAGATTATGGTCAAAGTGTGTCCTGTTTGAGATGCCCTTAGAAGTCTGGGCCCTCCGGTTGAGTTGATCAAGGGCAGAGTTCATTTAAAATGTGCCATTTTTTCCAACATGAAACCATAAAATTACCCAGATTCCTTTGAGTCTCAGAATCCACTTGAGAAAACCGACAACTACCAGGGGCATTAAAATAATTTTTTTTCCCCTCTGCACTTTATATAAACAAAGTGAACATCTTTGTTTCTTTCAGTGATTTTTACCTTAAGTTTTATTTTATATAATATTAACACAGTTACTTGCTTTATGTTTGTTAGCCTTCTTGAAGCAAGTATTTTCTGCTGCTTTATTTTCAGGGGAAATTTTGTTTTGTATGTTTCCTAAAAATGACAAGTGGCTGGATTTTTCAAATACAATGTAAGGGTATCTCTTAAAAGTGAGTTCAACACGTTCATATCCATGGTGTTTATTAAGTTGGGATTTGTTTGTTTCATATGTTTTGCTTTCATTTCACTATTAATTCTAGTTGCTTTCCCCTCTGTTCTGTTCTTGCCTTCCTTTGTCTTTATCAAGTCTTGTTTACCCCTGTATTTTAAAATATATGTTCTACTTGTTTGAATAAGTCCATTTACTTGCCTTCTAGTAGTTAACATTAGATTCTTAATATCATTATTAATAAATAATTTACACACCCTAAATTTTATCCATTTAATGTGTACAACTCAAAGGTTTTTCTATATTTTTAAAGTTAATGCCACCATCATCCCCCATGATCTAATTGTCAATATTTTTTACCACCACACACACAAAAACACTTTGATCCCCACAGCAATCTATCTCTCCCCTTTCCTAGCCCTAGGCAACCAACTGATCTACCTTTTTCTCTGTATATTTGCCTATTCTGAATATTGAATATAGTAAATATCCAGTATAATGTTGAATAGAAATGGAAAGAGTGGCCATCCTTGTCTCATTCCTGATCTTAGGGATAAAGGAATGAATCTCTTGCCATTAAGTATGATGATCAGATCAGATCAGTTGCTTAGTCATGTCCGACTCTTTGAGACCCCATGAATCACAGCACGCCAGGCCTCCCTGTCTAACACCAACTCCCGGAGTTCACTGAGACTCACGTCCATCGAGTCAGTGATGCCATCCAGCCATCTCATCCTCTGTTGTCCCCTTCTCCTCCTGCCCCCAATCCTTCCAAGCATCAGAGTCTTTTCCAATGAGTCAACTCTTCGAATGAGGTGGACAAAGTACTGGAGTTTCAGCTTTAGCATCATTCCTTCCAAAGAAATCCCAGGGCTGATCTCCTTCAGAACGGACTGGTTGGATCTCCTTGCAGTCCAAGGGACTCTCAAGAGTCTTCTCCAACACCACAGTTCAAAAGCATCAATTCTTTGGCGCTCAGCCTTCTTCACAGTCCAACTCTCACATCCATACAAGACCACAGGAAAAACCACAGCCTTGACTAATGATAGCTGCTGGCTTTTCATAGATACTCTTTCAGATTAAGGAGGTTCTTTTCTATTCTTAGTTTTTAAAGCATTTTTATCATAAAAGAGTGTTAGATTTTTTTCAAGTGCTTTTCCCCTGCATTTTTGAATATTATTACAAAATCTTTGCCCTTTATTTTATTAATGTAGTGTATTCCATTGACTAATTTGGGGATGTTAAACCAGCCTTTCATTGTTGGGATAAATCTCACTTGGTGAAACTGTATGATCCTTTTAAAATGGTGTTATATTAAGAGTGCTACTGTGTGTATGTATATGCATATAGATAGATAGATAAAAAGAGAGGGAGCGAGAGAATTTTTGCCTCTCTTGTGTCTCCTTTGGGCTTCCCTGATAGCTTAGTTGGGAATGGATGTGAGAGTTGGACTATAAAGAAGGCTAAGTGCCAAAGAATTGATGCTTTTGAACTGTGGTGTTGAAGAAGACTCTTGAGAGTCCCTTGAACTACAAGAAGATCCAACCAGTCCATCCTAAAGGAAATCAGTCTGGAATATTCATTGGAAGGAATGATGCTGAAGCTGAAACTCCAATACTTTGGCCACCTGATGTGAAGAACTAACTTATTGGAAAAGACCCTGATGCTGGGAAAGATTGAAGGTGGGAGGAGAAGGGGATGACAGAGAATGAGATGGTTGGATGGCATCATTGACATGATGGACATGAGTTTGAGCAAGCTCTGGGAGATAGTGATGGACAGGGAAGCCTGGTGAGCTGCAATCCATGGGATTGCAAAGAGTTGGACACAACTGAGCAACTGAACTGATTGACTATGTCTCCTTCATTGGCAGGCAGATTCTTTACCATGAGCTACCTGGGATGCCCACATATACAGATATCCCCTCCCTTTTGGACTTCAGTAAAACCCAAATGAGCATTTTGGTCAACCCAATACAATCTAAACTGAAACAACTAACACATTTGGTTTAGCAGGGGGGTTTATTTCTTTTACTCATCATTGCTTCATGCACCTCTTCTCTCCCTCCTGAATTAGTTTTTCTCCTTCCTATAAGACGGCCTTTAGTAACTTTTTTTTTTTTTTTTTTTTACCATAAGTTTTTCTGAGTCCATATATCAGTGCAAATATCATTTTGCCTTGACTCTAGAATCAAATTTTGGCTGGCCACAGAATTCTAGATTTGAAGTAATTTTCAGTGAGAACTTCTAACTTTTGTTTTAATATTAGCTACATTCAAATATACAATACCTGATTGTTAACTAGTCACCATGCTGTAAATAACATCCTCAGAACTTATCTTATAGCCAGAAGTAAATACCTTTTGATCACCTTCACCCATTTCCCCCACCTTTTACCCCCTGCTCTGGCAATCACCAATCTGCTCTTTGTTTCTAGTTCCACATACCGATGAGATCACGCAGCATTTGTCTTTCTTGGTCTGACTTATTTCACTTCCTTATTCTTTTTTTGCTGCATTCTAAGAGAATTCCTGGGTTCAGTCTTCCAGCTCACTAGTTCCCTTTTTGATTGTGTCCCTTCTACCATTCAAGTGATCTACTGCTTTTTTTTTGTTGTTCATTATCTAACTTTCCAATTTTTATGATCTCTAGCTGGTATTTTATGGATATAAGTCCTTTTATCTCTGACTCTGTGATTTCAATTTTCCTTATTCTACAGTCCTATTTTGCTCATTCCCATCCCTCTGAATTGCTGGCCATAGGCTCTCAATTTAAGTTTATTTATTTATTTATTTTAATTGAAGTATAGTTGATTTATAGTGTTGTACCAACCTCTGCCGTACAACAAAGTGATTCAGTTATATACACATATACATTCTTTTTAAATGTTTTCCATTATGGTTTCTTACAGGATATTGGATATAGTTTCCTGTGCTATTATGCAGTAGGGCCTTGTTTATCCATTCTAAATGTAACAGTTCGCATCTATGAACCCCAAACTCCCAGTCCAGCCCTCCCCCTCCCCTCCCCCTTGGCACCCACAGTCTACTCTCTGTGTCTGTGAGTCTGTTTCTGTTTGGCAGGTGGGCTCATTTGTGCCATATTTTAGATTTCACATATAAGTGGTACTGTGCAGTGTTTGTCTTTGTCTGACTTACTTCACTTAGTTGAGAATCTCTAGCTGCATCAATGTGGCTACAAATGGCATTACTTTGTTCTTTTTCATGGTTGAGTAGTATTCTACTGTATATAGTATCGCATCTGCTTTATCCATTCATCTGTCCATGAACATTTAGCCTGTTTACACATCTTGGCTACTGTGAATAGTGCTGCTCTGAACACAGGGGTGTACGGATCTTTTTCAATTATAGTTTTATCTGGGTATATTCCCAGGAGTGGGATCACTGGATCATATGTGATCCCACACAATAGAAATATAATTCTAGTTTTGGTTTACTGAGGAGCCTCCCTACGGTTTTCCACAGTGGTTATACCCACCACAAGTTTGCTGTTTTTCCATCATGGTGCTGACATCTCTCAGTTATTGGTAAGAGTGAATTGTGCATCCCTCTTCACAGCTGAGTTTCTCTGCTTGGCTGTGCTCTATATGCTCACATAGCTTGTCTGCGAGGAGGAGTGCGACACACTTCCTGAATTAATCTTGCTCTTTGCAGTGAGGTTTGGAGAGTGGCGAGAGCTGTCTGTGGATCTCTTTGTGTGATTGTCTTCTGGGTGTGGAAGCTCTCCTTCCTCCCCAGGTGCAATCAGCCTCTTGTGGTCCTGCCTAATTTTCCAATCCCTTTTCCCCACAACAGCTCTTCTTTCTGGAGGCAAATACCCCAGTACTGACCAGCTGCCCTGGGGGAGGGAGCAGAAGTCAGACTGATGTGCCAGACAGACCAGGTCCATCACTCCAGGTCTTCTCCTCTTCTCTCTTTCTACCCCTTCTGGGCAAGTAGGAAATTTTAAATAGAACTTCCTCTGTGCCTCTTGGATTGTAGTTTCCATTTTTCTACCAGTTCCACCTCCTTCCTGCTTTCAAAGGATTTTTCACTCTTCCTGGACCCACTGAGGGCTTCACTACTTGGTCTGGGGCCTCATTTGAAATTGATTTTTTTTTCTTTTATATTTTTCTATAATTTTAAGGGATTCATTATGGGAGAGGAGGTGGTAGCCAAGTTAAGACTGTCATCTGGTAACCAAAATGAATGGCACTTTATTAGAACACAGACTTCTGTGGCCATCACCATCTTCCTTGTTCAGTTGAATTCTCCGATTGAGAGAAAGAGATGAAGGGGGAGAGAGCGAGCGAGCAAGAAAGATAAGTTGGAGAGCTGTTTGAGACTCATTTGAGGAAGGGGCATCTCTTAAGGAGCTCAGGGCTGTTTATCCTATTTCCACGTCCTGTAATGACAGGTGCCACCTGCAGCAAAGGAACAAAGAGGGTATTCTTCAGAAGGATGGGATAGAATCAGAAGCTCAGCTATAGACAAACCCCAGCTGGCTTCTTTTTACCCTGTCAATAAAGCCCTGTGCTTGCACTGTGGCTCCATTATCCCTCCAGCATCAAAGCCAGGACAGGCCCCTCCTATCTTGGATGCTGACTGCAGCTCTTCAGCTGAGCTCTGCTTCCTGGTGCAAACGCAGCTGCACACACTCCACATGTTCTTTGAGTGTCTTCTTATTCTTTCTTCGGGCTCACCAAGGGCAGCAAGACATTTCTTCCAAATGCGTCGTCTCAGAGCTGACATGATACCGGAATTTCCAGCTTGCCCCAAGATTATTCTTTTCCTCTAATCTCTGTCTTGATTTTTAATTTTTCTTTCTTCAATATGCCAAAATAGCCATGGGTAAACATTCATTGAGGAGATGTTATGTACAAGTCCTCCTGGGTAAAGAGGTCAGGAAATCCCGAGCATTCCTAGAGAGTCACCACGGTCTCCCTAGAGGATGGAAATCCACAAATGAAGTGGGGTCTACAGTGTTATATGTTGAAAAGCCTCTCTCCATCTTCTGGTTACAGAAACCCTCCTCCCTCTGGAGAAGTGCTCCTCCCTTACTCCAGGTGATTTTGAAGAGATGAGCAACCCTAAGTTTTGCCATGGTTATGCAACTCAGGCTTGCTCAAATATATCCTCCACACTGGGACCAGGGGTTAGCCCTGGAGGTGGTTGCATGACTCATATCAGTCCATTTGGGTTCTTCTTGGGGATTAGCATACAACACAGCAGTGAGGAAGGAGCTCTGTTTTCCTAGTTTAAGTTCCATCAGCTGGGATGATGGAACCTTGAAGCTACCTCAATACACATAACCTTCCTCCCCATCACTTTACATGAAAGATGCTCCTTCACATTAAAAAAAAAAAAAATGTGGCCAGTGTCAGGGAAGAGGCTTCCCAGTTAAAGAATCTGTCTGTCAATGCAAGAGATGCAGAAGACACATGTTCAGTCCCTGGGTTGGGAAGATCCCCTGGAGAAGGGAACGGCTACCCACTCTGGTATTCTTGCCTGGAAAATCCCATGGACTGTAGCCCACCGGGCTCCTCTGTCTATGGGATCTCAAAGAGTTGGACGTGACTTAGTGACTGAGCAAGCATGTCAGGGGAGAAGAGATGAGGGGGGCGCTAGACAGGGATGGAAAGAGAGAAGGGGAGAAAGAGAGGTGTGGAGACACTATGTGAGGTCTTACATCCACTCAGGTCTCTTCCTTGCCTTCCCACCTGCTCTCTAATTATACTTTGCTTCCCAAACCTTCAGCATTTGCCTTCTGTGAGTCTGCTCCACATGGTTTATACCATGGGGAAAGCTTTTGCAGTCCCTTCTCTTCTTTTGTTCCTGGGAAATATCAAAGCCCAAATATCCCCAATTCCCCCTCATACAGTTGGTCTCTGGCCCCCTTCCCTCACCCCTGAGCACTCTGAACAGATTACTAGAATACCGTGTAATTCTTTGTCATAATTATGTGTTTTACATCTTTTTCCACCACCAGACTGTGAGTTATTTGCGGGTAGGAATTGTGTCCAGTCATCTCTAAGTTCCCGGAACCACAAAGAGTCTGGGCAGAGAGCAGAGTGCCTTGGTCACTGAATGCCCCTGGAACTGACTTTCCCTTGGGAGGAATGGGTGTGTGTGTAGATTAGGAAGGAAGGTGGTTCTTCTAGAAAGAGGGGTCCCTCCTGCTTGAAAACCATCCATCTTTGTCTCCTGGATCTTTTCTTTGTCAGAAGTTCTCTGACTCACAGGAGCAGTGAAAACAGAACCCCTATTCTAGGGGAAATGGCTGCCTTTGGGCATCAGGAAGGGGTTTAGAGAGGCCTCTTATGCCATCTAGGAACAGGGGGCCGCTAAAGGACTTTAATCAAGGGTATGTAAATTACAGTCAGGTAATCTAGAAAGACCATCAGATGGCCATGTGGGGACCAGGCTGAGGCTGAAGGCAGCAAAGCCAGTAAGGAACCAGTGGAGAGGCTTGGGTCCAGGAGAGGGCTGGTGAGGGCTTGGACGGGCTCCGTGGGCACTGTGGGGCTAGAAAGGAGGGGCCCAAGGCCATCCTATTCATTCCTTCTCTCCTGATCCCCTCAGCTAAGCAGCTGAGACTTCCTCCCTGGTGGCCTTCATCCCTGGCATCTCATTCTTCTCTGTCTTGTCTGAGAGCCCCAGAACGCCTCTAAATCAGGAGAGAACGATGCTGTCTCCTTGCCCCATATAATCCTTGGGAGTTACATCTTTGTCAGCACTTCTGCTTCCAGCTCCCATCGGATCGGTTAATGTTTCTTTTATGAAGCGAGGACACCTGATTTCTGTCAGTGCAGGGCTTAAGACTGCCTCGTCAGCACTGTCTTCCTGGCTGGCCATATCAAATAGACAGAGGAAGAAAGCAACTGAACCGGTGATCAGATTCCAAGGCGATGATGCCAGGCCTACATGCTGCTTGTGAGAGCGGAGCTCAACAGAACTAAGGGGTCCCATGGAGGGAAGATGATAAGTTACAGCTGGTTGGGGCTGCCTGTTCAGCTGGTGTGGAGAAGGGGAGGGCAAGATGCTGGTTACTTGGCCATTGAGACAAGCCCCTTCCTTGGTCTGGTCTCAGTTTCTCATCTGTAAGGAGTCAGTGATTATGGAATCCAGGCTCTTCTAAGTCTGGACTAAGGGATGCAAGGGGTCTCTTCATTGTTACAATCTATGACAGCCCCAAGAGCTAATGCAATCCTCATTCTGCCTGGAAATTCCTCCCTCTCGCTCTTCTTTTCTCTCTCTCTTTTATTTACCAAATAAATCATTCATTTAGCAAGTATCCTCTAAGCCCCTACCCTGTGCCAGGCCCTGTGTTCACAGCTATGGATACAAAGATGAGTAAGAGATGTTTTGACTTTTAAGGAGATTATATCTAGAGAGAGATTTAGAAACAGAAGCAGATAATCACCATCAAGGGACAAAGTCAGGAGCAAGGTGAAGAGGGTTACAAAGACCAGCGTTATTACCAAAGGATTCTGTTTCATTCATCCTTCAGGTATCTGGCATTTTTCCCGGAATACAGATTAGGTCCTCAATAAATGAATGAAGTGACATGTTAGCTGGACCTGTAGGATGAGTCAGTGTTTCCCAGGTAGAGAAGGTAAGGGGAGAGCACTCCAAATACAGAGAACTGTATGGGTCAAGACCTGAATGCATGAAAGAGATTGGCTGAACCTTAAAGTAGGCAGTTCTACATCCCTGACCTGCAGCGCCCTGTAGAGACCTCTCAGGAGAAGAGATTGGAGAAGTAGATAGAAGGAGCACTGTAGACAATCTTTAGTGCCATAGCAGAGAACTTGGGCTTGGTCTGTGGTGGTGAGGAACCATTAGAGGTGCATGATAACAACTTTTGAAATTCTTCTGGGCTTGCTGAGGGTGGACTGGGGCAGAAAGTGCCCCAGGTAGAGAGGCTGGTGAGAAGACTTTCTCCATGCTGATGCTACTCTTGGCTCAAAGCCCACAGGATGAACATGGCAGCTTTAAATCCGGATTCTTCTCCATCTTAACAGACTAGGTTGAATCACTGACTTATGGAGATCCTGATGAGGGAGAAGCAAATCATTTTGGGGACACTTTGACCTAATATCCCTGCAGACTGAATACGGTAGGAACTCAGTTGACATCTGGTCAGAGACCAGAGAAAACACAAAAGCACTAACCATTTGAAATTCCCTGACTCATCCTTCCCCAACCTCTCTTAACCTAGACCTGACTGATGAACAAGAAGCATATCCTCTCCTTCACTGACATGGAAAATGTAAAAATTCATGTAGCATTTTGGCTACAGACAAATTGAAGCGATCAGATTCTGCCAACCTCATAGAGCATCACTGACTTGCTTTTAATCTCTGAGGTGGTTGGTGTGCTGAGGACCTGACAGAGGGGATGATCTGGCTGAGGTTCCTCAGCCAGTCAGTACCTGAAGAGAGATCTGAACCTGGGCCTTCCGGCTGGCAGGCAAATGGTTTCCCCAGAGTGACACAAGACCTCTGCCTGCATCACCAAAGAAGAGTTGAATCAATTGTGTCTGCTTTGAATCAATTGTGTCTTCCTAAGCAGATATGGTCAGGCTTTTAGAGACAATGAAGCCTACATTTCCCTAGAGGTTCAGCCTCCCAAGGCTTCACCATTAGGCCGACTCATTTCCTATAAGTAGGGTCACTTCCCTGTTTAAAAACCTTGGTTGTCCACAGGGGAAGCTCCAACTACTTAGAGGCATCCGAGGCCTTTCATCTTTGCATCTTTCTTTCTCTCCAGCTTCATCTCTCACTTTATCTCAGATGCACTCCGAGCAAGACCGCAGGGGTCCTCAACCCAGGCAACATTTTATCACGTGGGGAGCTTTTTACAAAAAAGACTGGTTCAGACCATAGCTCTAGGAATGTGAGGAGTGGATCCAAGACATTTGTATGGTTTCTATTAACCTATGAACAACCAGAATGAGAGCTACTGTTCACCCAAGCTGACTACTGTCTGTGATCCAAATCTGTCTCACCCTCTCTGGGGCTTTGGGCAAGGATTCCTTACTCTGCATGGCTCCACTTCTCTACCTGGCTCTCCTTCCAAACCACCGTGAATCTCTCCTTTTGCCATGAACCTCTGCACACACTTCACACATCACCACAACATTTACATTCCTTTTGTGTCTTTTGTGCACCCTAAGGATACTGTGGACTCTATGAGGAAGATGCTATTCTATTTATCTGTTTGTTTCTCGTCAAAATTACAGGACCGGGCATATAGTAGGTGTTTAGTAAACCACTGTGGTCTGAATAAGATTTTCTGAGCCCCAGAATGACCTCCGTTTAGAAAGCCACTCAGTTCCTAGGATGTTGAGTCTCATGGGATAGAGCTTCATTCTGAATGATCCCCAGCGTGCTGTGTCCTAGCAATTGGTCCTTTACATCTTCTGTCTCCAAGGAAGGGAAATAATCAAAGAACTTCTACTCACTTCCTACTGAAAATGGAAGGGTATTTCATCTTTATGTGACTGAAAAAAAAAAAAAGACATGAGATTATTTAGACACAGACCTTGGTTGGAGATGTATTCCACTTACTAAGTGTATGACAAAGTTCAGAAAGTGTCTAAACCTCTATGAAATAATATATAAAGAGCTCAGTACATTACCTTCTATTTTAGGGTTCTCTAGAGAAACAGAAGATTGACTGATAGATTGATAGGTATAGGTAGGTTTATTATGAAAAATTGGCTCATGTGATTACAGAGGCGGAGAAGTCCCAAGATCTGCAGTTGCCAAGCTGGACACCCAGGAAGGCCAATGGTGTGTGTTCTAGCCTGAAAGCAAGCAGGTTTGAGACTCAGAAAGTACTGATGTTTTGGTTTAAGTCCAAAGGTAGGAAAAGAACGATGTCCCAGCCCACACAATCAGGCAGGAGATCCTACTTACTCAACCTTTTTTTATTTAAAAAAAATTTTATTGGAGTAGAGTGATTTACAATGTTGCATTAGTTTCAGGTGTACAGCACAGTGAATGTGATACATGTACTTATATTCCCTCTTTGTTATATTCTTTTCCCACATAGGCCACTACTGGGTACTGAGTAGAGCTCTCTGTGCTGTCTTTTTGTTCTGTTCAGGCCTCCAGCTGATTGGATGTGGCCCACCCACATTAGGGAGCACAATCTGCTTTACTCAGTCTTTGACTCAAATGTTAATCTCATTCACCCTCATCGACACAGAAGAGTTTGAGTGAATGTCTAGGCATCTTGTGGCCCAGTCCAGTTGACACATAAAATTAACCATCATACCTGTCATGGTGTAAATTTTCCATGTGTGTGAATTCCTTTTTTTTTCCCCCAGAAAATACAGTTTCAGATATGTTGCTCTCTCCTGTCCCCTCTTGAGTACAGTCTCTGCTATCTTTTCTCACTGTCCCTCCCATCTTCCCTCTCTCTTTCCCTCCCTCTTTGTCTCTCCCCTGACCTTTTGCCTTTTTTCTATCTCCTTCTGACTTTCTTCCTCTGACTCCAGGCTGGTTTGCTCAGGATTTAACCCAGGAAAAAGAGTGAATTCCTCTGGCACTCGTTCCACCTGTGTCTTTTGGGAACTCAAGGAGCACGCCCAGCAGGATTAAAGCAGGTTGGGAGAAGAGTCTGCTCCCTACTTTGGCCAGAGTCTAGCACCCTAGCAGCAAGGGCCGGGTCTCTCTGTGCTGGGGAGAAAGGCAGGGAAGGAGAGAAGTGAGGCCTCTGACATAAATACTGTGCAGTGTGTTTTTATTACCGCATAATCCATGCTTGTGCCACTTGTTCGCATACCGCCAGTTAATGGAAACCTCATGTTCTCCCGCTCTGGCCCATCTTGTGGTTAACTCTTGCAGGGCTGGGGTATGCACCCAGGCCAAAGGAAATCCTTTCCAGAAGGAAGCCGGGTTATCAGACAGGCAGGCGCTGCCTCACATGTTGAAGGAAGTCACCATGGAGTGCGGTTAATGATAAAGGCAGGAATGTGGCAGGCAGGCACTCGTCTGGACCTGCCTGTGGAGCTGCTGGTGAAATTCCACAGGACGTTTGGTGTGCTCATCACTGGGAACCTAGGCTACCTTGGGATTCATGCAACTGGCTGCTCCTGGCGTGCTGCTCACTCTCTTGGAGCTTTGATTCATGTGGGAGAAAGGTCTGAGAAGTCTGCACACACAAGGCACAAAACAAATGCATGGGAGGAGGGTTGTGTGTTGCAACACAGCATGTGCTGTGAGTTTGTGCAAAGGCTGTGGTGTCTCTCTTTCCAAGGAGAAAGCCTCTAACTCCGCCTAGGTTGCCAGGAACAGCGTCCAGAGAAGGGGATATTTGATCCTGAAGGTCTTGATGAACAAAAGAGATGTTTTTAAAATCAGGCAAGTAAGGAGAGAGGCCAATTCTGTGCCTCCGATGCCAAGAAAGCAATGTGTGCAGGGTCTAGAGATCTCTCCTTATGCAGAGGAGGAGGCAGGGCTTGTGACGTGGTTAAAGGCGCCATACTGCCTTCAGATCCCAACTTTCTTGATAGCTTGTGACCCAGTTTCATAACCTCTGCTTTTGTTTCCTCTCGGTAAACTGGGGGCCAAAATAGTGCCTTCTCAGAGACTGCTCTGAAGTGTATCCGATGAAATGCTTCCAGCACTTAGCCCAGTCCCTGGCATGTTAAAAGCCTGGACTCACGTTGGCTATCATTAGCATCAGGGAACAAAGGACAGTTTGGAACGGTCGGAACACATGTTGTTGGGGACGATGGATAGACCCAAGGTTAGTCTGGGACCAGATGGTGGAGGAACTGAAGGCTGTACTAAGGATCTGGACTTGATCTGGTGTGTCATGGGAAATCACTGAAGGCTAATTCAAATACTGTCCTCCAGTTGGTTTCCCTTCCTGGAAGGTCCTTTCCAGGAAGTCTTTTTTTTACTTTCTCATCAGGGATCCAAATAGTCCTGGGTCACTAATACCCATCATCTGCCATAAAGAAGCATCAGCCACCATAGCTCAGACCACACTTGCCACACTGTGTCCTCAGACCTTGTTCTGACACTTTAGCTCCAGGGCATCAGATTCAAGAGACCTCATCTGAGTTTTCCTTCTCATCATTGCTGCTGAATGTCCACGATTTGCAAAACAAGGACAAAGAACTGGGTCTGACTGTCTCCAAAGTTCTAGGCCCCAAAGGAAAGTTTGTAAAACAATGTCTCCTTTGTCCTAGTTAGGATGAGTTGCTTGGCAGGTGAAAAACCCTGGAAATTTGCCACGAAGTGGCCATGTGACCTGCAAGTAACACTGATGGGATTTGAGCAGCAGTTCACCAATGGCGGCTGCTGGCCTGTTTGTGGGGTTATCAGGGTAATGGATCCTGGCATTCTGCTTGCACCATCTTTACAAACGTCACTTTCACTTTATTGTACATTAACCCCAATCTCTTCACAAGCTCCAAAATAAAACTTCTTTGCAAACAACTGAAGTCCATCTGCTGCACTATTAAAAATACCCTAGTATGAAAATACTTAAGCATTAGAGAAATCCATGATCAGAGATATTAGTGGATCCACTTGAACATGCCTGCCTTTGATTGGGAGAAATCAGTCTTTCTTTCTCCCTTAGGTGGGAGATTTATTACCACCCCCACTCCTAAGGTAACAAAAGAACCCCAAATTCCCAAGAGTGATCAAATTTCAAATATTGCATGGTATTATCCAGGGTGGCCCAGACAGTAAAAAATCTGTCTGCAATTCAGGACCTGGGTTGACTCCCTGGGTCAGGAAGATCCCCTGGAGAAGGCAATGGCTACCCACTCCCATATTCTTGCTTGGAGAATTCCATAGACAGAAGAGATGAGGGGCTACAGTCCATGGGGTGGCAAAGAGAGGGACATGACTGAGCAACTAACAAAAGTGTCCTTATGAGCCCATATATGAATGGAACTCAGCTTATCAGCTGCTGATATGTTGATTCTCTTGTTGGGAATGAATGAATGACCCAATGAGTGATTAGCAGATAAATGTTCTATATCCCCATTTAGTGCATATGGATTTTATTCATCTCTATTTCTATTCCTTGATCAATTACCCTCCTTTGAGAGAGAGAACATTTTCCCGCGTTATTGCTAACCGTCTCTAGGTTGGGTCTCACTTCCTTCTCTAAAAGAGCAACCCCCGGCAGCGAGTATTTAAATTAACCCACCTCTGCTGCCATTCGGCGCAGCCCATCTATCACAGCAATTTGTGCAAATGCCACTCTAGTATCCAGCTCTATGTATCATGTATTTTGAGATTGCACAGTTCCTGAGGCCTTTGTAAAGCAAACCTTTCATGAATAAATCAGGAAATACCCTGATGCATGCTTTATGTAGAGGAAGATATTCTATTTAGGTCACGCAGGGAAGTTCTGCCAAGTTTGCTAAAATGAACAAATCCCCTGAGTGCAGTCTACCTCTACACAATTCTGAAACACAAGCAAGTCTCTCCCAGGCCCCCGCGGCCATGCTCTGTCAACACTGAGGACTCCAGGTCTATAAAGTATTAGTTTGATCACCTGAGGCTCCAAACACTTTCAAGTCAGGAGCCAGGCTAGGGGTTCTGCTAGTCCATGGGAAGAACTTTGCAAATAGAAAATTTGTCCACTGTGGTGCCTGGGGCAATGGGACTTCTGCAAACGAAGGAGGAAGGAACTAGAAAAATTACAGTGAGCTTGTTGTCTCGACTTGTTTTTTGAATCCACTTAAGAAAGTCCCTGACTTTGAGTCCAAAGCATTTCAGTGGACCCTTTTGAGCCTCCCAGAACAGAGGATGTGGCCTAGTGAGCCCTCCCCTTTAGCAATGGAAATGCTCCTGATAAGAATAAGGATTTCCAGATTTCCAGCCAACCTTGAATTAGAGAGGGTTATCTGGGGTAGAAGAATGCAGAACAAAATGTTGAAAGATTCCCTTTCCTTTGAACAAGGGCAGCCAGGCCCCACCCCCTTTTGTCCAGAAAAAGCTGTATGAGATTAGAAGACCTAGTCTGAAGAAACAGACAGAACATTGACTTGGATTCTGGGTGGTGAGAATGTGGAGAAGTCACAATGTCATTAAGAAGGTGGGCAAGATGTCTGGACAGAGTCTAAGCTCACAGCACCTTATTTGGATGAGGTCTGATGTTTGCTTTCTGGGTTCCCAAATTTATCTTGGACAGGGCAATTTACACCAGTCAGCCACTTAGGGACTGATTCCTTCTAACAAAAGTCAAAGGAAACAAACTCAGAACAAGTTAACATTGTGGTTAGCAGCATATCAGCCCATACCCTGATATATTGTAAAGTCAAAAGATAATCCAAAGGTTACTGTGAGTGGATTCAGGACAAAGAGACTTAGTTCTTATTGATGTCCCTAATTTGAGAAGTTGCCTTTTCTGCAGCTTTGCCCCTTTGATTATGTTGAATATTGAAAGACCATATCCTCTCTCTTTCCAGTACTCTCTTCCAAACATCTGTCTTTGGTTGAAGCTTTTTTCCTGAGATTTGATGACGCCAGCTTTAGACAGTTGGACTATGCTGAGGGCATGCTTTAAGGATCTCAAATCTCTTTAGCTTCCATTGCCATTCATTGCCAAGGTCAAAAATGTACATTTAGTTGGTCACAGTCATTTACAGCTTGATGTACTAATATTTACCTTCTGAAAGTGTCACTGATTTCCAAGTCCTTAGAAATAGTATTAAATATTTTCATCAATTAAATACTTTCATCCTGTTAAACCACTCAAATGATTGATTGCCAAGTTTGAGTCCAACCTCATTCCTAACGGGCTGAGTGAACTCAATCACGTTTGTTCACAAAATGTTGACTGAAATAGATGTTCCCTTATCTTGGGAGAAGGACCATTTGAAAGAATTTGTATCAAAGCACAATGTGAACTGTAAGTTGCAATACAAATAGGAAGTGATTTTGCTGAAGTGTTTTCAAAGAGTGAGTCTGGGTTCTCCTTTGGTTTCTTACCGCTTTCTGCGGTGTCTGGCATATAGTTGGAAATCAGTAAGTTTGTTTGTTGCTTGTTGATTGCCTTATAAACAGGAGCCTAAGTATGGGGACCAATTCTCTATGGAAGAGGAAACAGGAAAGGGCTTAGGAGAATGAACTTGCTTTACTTGTTACAAAAGTCATGTAAGCGCAAAAGGTAAAATTTAGAAGATACAAGAAAATAGCAAGAAGAAAATTAGGCTACTTCGTATTTTCAAGCTGTTAGCATTTTGCTGGGCCTGAAGACTTTGTCTCTCTCTCTCTGACTTCTACTTGCACTTATGTGTTCTCAAATAACAATACTGTCCCTTTAAGTGCCAACTACTTAGAGCTGGAAATATATTTTCTCAGCAGGCAAAGGAACAGGAGATTAGTTCCCCAGCAAATCTATTAGTTCATTAATTAATAGAAACTGAGAAATGTCAGTGAGGGCCTCTGCTTTTACTCTTTAAGGTAATAAAAGTAATAATAGCTAATATTTATTCAATGCTTACTATATGCCAAGCATTGGTCTGAGCCCTTTATATACATTAACTTATTTTATCTTCATGACTACCCTAAATGGCAGATGTTATAGGTCCATAATCCCTTACCTATAATTTCACAGTCCAAAAAGCACTGGAAAAGGGTTTTTGGACAAGTTCGATACAAACTCCTTTGGTAGCAAAACCTTATTGAATCTAACATGAGTCTTTTCATGATCTTTATTAATCCCACTTATGAACAGTCAAGTTTCACTGAAAAAATAGAGGAGTGTGTTTGATAGTGTTCTAGAGCCTTCTGAAGGTTTCATGAATGAGACAGTACACACATTTTATTACTATTGTAAAATATGAAAAATTCTGTATTCCAAATCGTAATCCAAAGACTTCAAGTCTATGATTATGAATGCCATTATTATCTTCATGTTACAGATGAAAAAACTGAATCATAGAGGCATTAAGGAACTTGCCCAAGCTTCATCAGGATTCCAACCCAGATGACTGGCTTTAAGAGTCTGCACTAAAACTTCACATCTGTTTAGTTTTCTAAAGCTTTACAGTCTTTTCAGCACAATAACTTTATAAGTTATACTTAAGAGATCTTATTCTATTTTATAATCAAGACAAGTGTGATTTAGGGAAGTTATGTGACTTGCCCAAGGTCCCATCACTAACGCAGTAGAGTCAGGACTCAAGTGCAAGTCTCCTGCTTATAATCCTAGCGCTCTCATCGCTGCCCTGGGATTGCCTGAAGACTCACCAAACTCCAGCCATAACACAGCCTTGCTTTCTCGCTTAACACCAGCATGACTACTCAGGCAGGCTGCACAAAATCCCTTCTACCTTTTTCAAGCCACCTATCATCAGAAAATGTGCGAGAAAGCTCAGAACTATCAATAGTAATTATCCACAAGTCACCCCCAAGTCAGAAGCCTGAGTTGCTCCCCTGGACCCTATGGGCTTCTGGAAGCCAGAGTTCACTCTCTGCTCCTGACTTCTGGTGGTCCATCCCATGCACAGCATTGGGCCAGAGTGCATGCCCGTACAGCTGGCCGGGCCTCTGTGAGGCACCTGCACTCTGACTGATTATGGTGGGATGGAGGAAACCTCAAACACTGGCAATTGCATGATAGTGGTGTGAGCCAAACTCCTTATAGACATGTCTGGATTGAGGGGTTTGCCACGGGGCACCCAGGTGTTTCCCATTCTAGGACTCCCCTATTGCCCCACAGATCTTCCAAGATCCCCCCAGATCTGGCTTCCTTTGAAAAGTGAGGTCTCAGCCACAGCATCTCTAGCCAGATTCCACTGTTCTCTGAGCCTCCCCTTTACTCAGCACATCACAGCCCATCTTCTCTCTGCTCCTCCATCAGGATCCACACTTACTCGCCCTACACACCCAAAGTCTCAGGGTGCACCCTGTGGGCTCCAGCTGTACCCTGTTTGCCCTCATGGGAAACTCCACATCCCACCCACAGGGACCAAGCACTCCAGAAATCTGAGTGGATTCTCAAGCTAACAGGCCATCTCTCTAGAACAAGGTTAGCATAGTAATGAAGAGGGCACACGAACTTAAGGCCAGAGATCTGAGATGTAGTTCTGGCTTTGTGGCTTTGGACAAGTACCTGATCTCTCTGGGGACATGTACCTGTCATACAAATTACACATGAATATCGTTTGGATCCAGAAGTTGAATGTAAAAAAGTCCAGATTTACAATGGTATTGCCTCATGCTCTAAGACAGAGAGAAAGCTGATCAGGTCCAGATCCTTGATTGTGACATATCCTGACGTTCTATTGACACCTTGATAGTAAGTCTTAGGCCGAGGTCATGCTCTTCCTTCTGCTTGGGTTGCTCTACTCAGGTAGGGCAGAGACAAATAACCCCTCTGTATGAGCTTAGGACATTGCAGTCTGCCTTTTGGCAAAAGTTTTTTGTGTCTGTTTGGCTCCTAGCACCTGGCTCCATTTCTCCTTGGTCTTGGCTCCTAACTTCGGCTTCATCTCTACCCTAGGCCGTATTTGCGGCCAGTGAGGGGTGCAGCACCTCTGATCTTGATCTCTATGCTCTCTTTTTGTGCCATGGCTTCCTCTCACTCTCTGTCTATTAATTTGTGTTTGGATTATCAAGGTAATGAAAGGCATTTTTGCCGTGGGCTACAGAACTCAACCCAGGAGCTGCCCACTTGGCTGAAGCCCCCCAGAGCCAGGAGGGAGTAACTGTTTCAAAGGGTTTACCTATACGCCCCCCAGCACTTCAGAAGTTTATCTCCTTCGTCCCATCTCAATATCCCCAGCGGGGTGAGGCCCTGCATCCCTGGGGACTCCTGGTGGGATCCTAGAAAGAGACTCAGGCTCATTACCAGCTGCGCTCCTTCTGTCGAACATCTGGGATATCTCCCCCTCTGAGGTTCCAATGGCTGTCTACAAACTCACCGTGGGCAGGATTCACAGGGCCAGGGTAAGAGAGGAGATGAGGATGTGGAGGGAGCTATTAGCAGTGCCTTACAGATGTCTACAACTACTGTCTCTCTCTCCCAATACTAACAACATTGAACCCCAGTCTTTTGCTTTCATGCTTCCTCCTTTCAGTAGACTTTGAACACCTCGAAGGTCAGCACTGCTCCTCTGAGTTACCTGCTCTTGTTTGTATCCCAGGGGGCTTGCTGATTGAAAGAATGCCAGCTAAATGAACGAGTGAGGGAATGGATGAGCCATTCAAGAGTTATGCATGGAAATAAATGGTATATCCGATACATTCAACCAAGACCTGCTGGAAAAGGTTGATAGAATTATCAGAGCAATTTCATGAAGTTGTTGTTCTGTCCCTAAATTAGATAGTAAATGGCTTAGTTTGAGTAAAAGCGGGGACACATGAGCTATGTGAAGATATAAAACTGGATTTGCACTACAGCACTGCCTGAAGTCAGGAGTTCCCTGGTTGCACATGGCACCACCTGGGGCTTTTGAAGACAATTACTGGACCCCACTTCAGATTGAGTCTAAACCTGGGCTAGGGTTCAGGCACTGGCATTTTTAAAAGCTCCAGAGGTCATTCTCCTGGGTAATCATGGTTAAGAACCACAGTCTGGGGGACAGCTAAGCACTGGGATGATGTCTAAAATCCAATTCACTCCCTGCCAGCTGTGTACCTCAACTTCCTCATCTGCAAAAGAGGATCATGATATCTACCTTCAGAAGTTTTAATGAAGATAAAATAATATAGGCCTTTGTGATAAGATAAACCCTCTGTGTACTAGCGCTTGCTACTATTTCCCTTAGCATTTTTATTTTTATTATTCGCTGTCAATGCCTTAGAATGCCTAAGTAGAAAATCTATTTAGTTATTTAGGGCTTCTCAGGTGGCTCAGACAGTAGAGAATCTGCCTGCAATGTGGGAGACCCCAGTTTGATCCCTGGGTCTAAAAGATCCCCTGGAGAAGGGAATAGCGACCCACTGCAGTATTCTTGCCTGGAGAATCCCATGGACGATTCAGCTCATGTCCAAAACGGGTTAAGAATTGTACAAAGTACAACCCAAAAAGGAAATGGACCAGATTCTGAGCTAAGGATGCCCTATGTACCTAAATACCTACTGTGTTTGGAGTTCTTGACATATATTATCTCGTTAAATACTACCATTCGTCAAGTGGCTCAGATGGTAAAGTGTCTGCCTGCAATGCAGAAGACCTGGGTTTGATCCCTGGGTCAGGAAGATGCCCTAGAGAAGGAAATGGCAACCCATTCCAGTACTCTTGCCTGGAAAATTCCATGGACGGAGCAGCCTGGTAGGCTACAGTCCATGGGGTTGCAAAGAGTCAGACACAACTGAGCGACTTCACTTTTACTTTCTTTCATCTCATGAAGGGGTTATTACATGTCTACAGATGAGAAAATGGAGGCTTGCGTAGGTTATCTCTAAAGTCTTCCCGCTCCAGTGCAGGAGAGCCTGGTTTGGACTGGGGGCCCCCTGCTTCCAGGTCTGTGCTCCTCTACTCTGGTATCATTGAGCACCTAGTATGTACATTTTGGGCATAGCCTCCCTTCTCTCAAACAATTTACAGGTTAGAGGAAGAACTGATTTGTGCTGAGTGGGGAAAAATCAGAGAAAGATTTTTGAAGGGAGCAAAAATTCATTTGAGACTGGGAAGATAAAAAGGATTTCGCCAGGTAGGAAATGAGAGCCTAAGGACATTCCTGGTGGGGAAGCCAATAGGAGTAAAATCAAAAGGATGAGGGCACACGCGGACGATTGGGGGGTGGTTGCAAGTTATACACTTGGCTGCATTAGCTTTATTCCTCACCTCTCACGTGACTTTCTTAGGAGGGACTTCCTTTTTCTGCAGGATTCCTGGAGGGACTGGAAAGTAGTCTTAGTAACATTTTCCTGTCCAAGTGTCTTCTTATCAACAGCAAAATATCTCTTATGCATTCTGAGCTACTGTTCTGATGTCTGTGGGAGCTTCACATGTCAGTCAAATGCCAAATATGCACAGGGAGTTCCAGCATGAACAAGGGCACTGGGTCTCTCCCATGCATGTCAGACACAGCATGTGTGCATGTCTTTGTGCATGCAAAACATGAGTGCATGTGCACACCCACAGCAGTGAGCAGGGAGACTGAAAAATTCTGTTGAGCCCAGTTCTTGCTCTTCAGACACTACTGAGGATGCTTGGTTCATTTTTCTTTGCTAACCAGACTCCAAGTCCCATCCGCTTCTTGCAAAGCATCAAGGTCAATGCCAATTTCCCCTCTATCATCCATGTCTGTGACTGAGCTGTCTGTGTGGAAGAAATGAATGTTCTCCATAGCTCCCAGCTCTGGGCTGGCCACTTCCATCCTGCTGACAAAATGCAATTGTGCTATATCACAGCCAAGCGAAATATACGCTGCTGGTGTTAGTGCCCTTTGTGTGGCAAGGCCACAGAAGGGGAGAGCCTCCTTAGGAGGAGGCTGTTCCATCATCCAAGGTCTGCCTGAGCCTGTTGAGAACTGATGCTTGGGAAGAAAAAAAGCCTAATACATGTAATATGAACTCTGTGGTTTCCTCTTGTTCCTGGCATAGCTGAGGCCGTCACATTTCAGGTCTCCGGCTCTACAGAAACAAAAGGACCATGTGTGTTAAAAGCACGCAGTTCCAGAGATTAGATCAAAACTCTGATTGGAGAACAAGGTTAATCATGGGTTCATCACTTGATGACCTCTGCAGGCAGGGCTGCAACCCAATGAGTTTCTAGTAAGCAGAGACCAAATGCAGAAGGCGCCCTATAGGCTCAGAATGCCTGGATTCCAAGGGGAGGGGGCTCCAACCTCCAAGCTGATGCCTGCAAGAGAATGGGGGTGGGGTGGGGAATGTTACAGGAAGTGAGGTTTATAAGCTCCGTCTCAGTCTCCGTAGAACGTCTGGTCAGTCCCATTTAGCAATGAGAAGGAGAAAGGAGCTCTTAGCAAGCTGGCTTGGGGGCTTGCTATTGCAGGAAAGAAACCTGGTGTCTCCTTTTTGGCTGAAAGGCTCCAGCTCCACTCAGAAGGGCACAGAGAAACACAACCTTGGAATGCAGGGTTAAGAGGCTCACCATCAAGGATCAAGGTAGAAAAATACTTCCGGAAGCTGGCCTGGTGGAGGTGAAAATGAACTCTGCTGCTTTGTTTACAATTATCCAAGGGTCACATGACTCTCATTAAATACCAGAGCACAGCCCAAGTTTAACCCAGTCCTTTCTGGAGCATCAGCATCTGTAATTCTAGAACTAGGTATGAATCCCAGGCTGTAGTAAGTTTTGTGATCTTGGGCTAGTAATTTAAACTCACATGACCTGTTTCTTCATCTGTAAAAGGAGCTAAAAGCCAATGGGACCATATTTTGTGACACAACGCTGGGAAAAGCCTGTTACATAGTAAATACTCATGTGTAAACTAGTAGTATTTTTCCCAACTTCTTAGCCAAACTCTCCCATCTTCTCCTGCCCCATCTACCTCTCTTGGTCTTCCTTTCTTCCGGAACCATACAGAACTGCTTAGGGTCTCCTGCCACCCTCTGCTCCATTCTCTGGCCAACATATACAGCGACACAGAAGATGGTGGTCCATGACTGGAGGAGTTCTGCCTTCACATGCATTATTTCCTCTGCCTGGCAAGCCCTCTCCTATTCCAGGATGCCTCTGAAACACCAGAACACCCCACATGCTTCCTCCCCTATGAGCTTTCCTTGAGACAAACACTACCTTTCCCCAGCACAGCAGAGTCCACCGGTCCTGTTATGGGCTCTTCTCTCTGGACAGTGACGGTGCTAGTCTCTTACTGCAGGAACCACGCCCTGTGTACTTGCCTGCCTATGTGTCTGTCTCTCCTTTGAGAAGCCTGAAGGCAGGGTCTGTATCTGTTTGGTATCCCAGGTTCTTTGCACTGTCTGAAACAGAAAAAGTAAGAAGTACTTATGGAACATTTATTAAATTGAAGCAAATTTAGCTCATTGGAGCAACTGAAAAGAGAATGGTTTTGAGGAAAGGATACTTTCAGCTAAACAAAAGCTTCTTTATCAATTGTTTCATTTAATTCTCACAACAAGCCTCTGAGATCAGGAAGACTTGAGGTATTATTGTCATTTTGGGACCGAGGTTCCTGGTGCAAAAGCTGTGTGCATGGTCAAACCACTAGTAAATTGCACAGGAAGGACTAGAATTAAGGTCTATTTCTAGGGTGTTTTCCTCCACGGAAATCTGCTGACTCGAATAGTGACTAGGGCACACTACTGCCTTTCCACAGTGCTCGGTCTCGTCCTCTATCTGCACCACACTGTACAACTTCATGTTTCTCCCCAAGCAGGCCATCAGTTCTTAACCTGCGGGATCCCATGATAAGCAGGAAAGGTGAAGTTCACGTTGATAGGTAAGGATGAGATGGGACATATGCACAAACTAAGCTGTGGACTATGCACAGTTCTCCTGGAACTAGGCAAAATTTCACCTATTTTACTCCATTTAAAAAATTCTAAGGGAATTCCCTGGTGGTCCAGTGGTTAGGACTCCACTCTTTCACGGCCAAGGGCCCAGGTTCAATCCCAGGTTAGGGAACTAACTAAGCTGCATGACAGGCCAAAAAAATAAATAAATAGTAAACTAAAATGAAAATTATAAATGAATACAACCCAAGGTAATATTGTTATAATGATACATTTAGTTCCTCTTAATTTAAACGAAAAGCCATATAAATAAAATACTGATTTAAATTTGTTAACAAGAATGATTTGTCACTCATCTTACAATTACTCACATCAGTGTAGCATCGAATTGAAGCTGAGAACTGCTGAGCCCAGAGCTGTCGAGATGGCTGGGGACAAGTGTTGAGATGGACAATGGTTTCTGTTGCTGTGGAGGCTGCAAACAAAAACCAAGTTTACCTATTAATAAATAATTGCAACTGCATAAATAATTATAAGTAGATAATTTATACAAGAATATGTATACATTTCATAGTAATTATAAAGGAAGCATATGGGACAGAGGTTTTGGGACCTGATTTACGTAGGGGGTCATGGAAGGTACTTAAAGGAGGTGATAAGTAAGTAGTGGTCTCTAGTGTGGGGATCACAGCCAAAATGCTGTGCCACAGGGAGCTCAGCTCAGTGCTCCGTGATGACCTAGAAGGGAGGGATGGGAAGTAGGTGGGAGGGGATATATGCATACTTATAGCTGACTCTCATTGCTGTACAGCAGAAACTAACACAACATTGTAAAGCAATTATACTCCAATAAAAAAAAAAACACCAAAATACTGGGCCAGAGATCTACTCAGATACAGAAAAAAAAAATAATAAAACTTCTATTGATATTTTTAAATCTAAAAATAAGACATATTTATTTATATCTACTGGTAATCTCCCTCTCCTCACCTTCTTCACCTGGAGAAGGGAATCTTCCCAACCCAGGGACTGAACCCAAGTCTCCCACATTGCAGGCAGATTCTTTACCAGCTGAGCCACAGGGAAGCCCAAGAATACTGGAGTGGGTAGCCTATCCCTTCTCTAGGGGATCTTCCTGACCCGGGATTCAAACTGGGGTCTCCTGCATTGCAGGCAGATTCTTTACCAACTGAGGTATGAGGGAAGCCCAATTGATATTTTTTTTTAAATCTAAAATTAAGACATTATATTTATTTATATATAAATGGTAATCTCTCCCTCTCCATCCCCCCACCTTCTCTCTGGGCTCCCCCTACCCTCCAGTTTGTCAGATGAACACATATCACACACAATAAGTTAGATTTCTTGAGAGGGAAAAATGGAATTCTACAATGTTGAGGGGCAGACAGTGGCACCTCACCTGCTCTTTCCCTTCTCACGGATAGTAATGCATTACAGTCCGTGAGTGCTTGCTTAAGTGGATTTTCAGGTTATATTATCTAGTTTTAAATAAATGAACACTGACACAATTGACAAGTGGCTGTAGAAGCTTCCTCCAGAGAAACCATGGATAGAAAATAATAGTAATAAAGTAAAGGCAAGCAACATTAGGAAAACAGCAACTGACCCATCTATTCATTCTGCAAACCTTTGCTTCCTTATGGAGTTAAATATACTCATAATAAAGAAACATAACAAAAATTCTCCCCCAAATGGAAATTATTAGGATGACTTGAAACATAGATTTATATCAATTACCTTTAAAAATGCACTATTCAGTGCTTGGGAGGTAGGAAAAATGGGCCAATACTGGTCACAGGATACAGCATGGTGATTATAGATAATAATACTGTGTTGTATATTTGAATGTTGCCAAGTTGGTAAACATTCTCACCACAAAAAAAAGAAATGGTAATTATGTGATGGGATGGAGGTGTTATCTAATGCTGTAGTTGTAATCATTTTGCAATATATAAGTGTATCAAATCAATGTTTTACTTCTTAAACTTATGTAATGACAATTATATCTCAATAAAGCTGGGGGTGGGGAGAAAATGCTATATTCATAAAGTATATAGTTATTTATGTAAAATATCTTTTATCTTTAGCATTTCTCTTGTAGATCTATATATATATTTCATAATGTACAATATATAGAATAAATTATATGCAAGTATATATAGTAGAAGTATGACTTATATAATTTATAAATAAATAAATATGCATATATTGAGAGTTTAGGTTTCTGATACTCTATCATTTGCCCATGATAGAATATCAGAAACATTTGAATACCATGGATATAAGGGAATAGCAAGTAATTAGCCATGTGACAAGCAGGGCAATAAACAATTCAGGCAGCTTGAGTAGTACTTGCAAAGACGTGTTTGGAGAACTGAGGAAAGGCTGGTGCAGCTAGAGGGTAAAGAATGGAGAGAGGAGGCAAGGGCAAGGTCATGAAGGACCCTGGAGACCATGGTAAAGGGTTCACATTTTATTCTAGTGAAATTACCATGACCTGTAAGTGTTTAAAGCTGTGGAATGATGAAATATAAGTTTTAAGAAAATTGCTTTAGCTGTTTTGGGATGATGGAATCATGCTGAGCAGGCACAGAAGTGAAGCAATGAGTTAGGAGGCTCTCATAGTAACATAAGCAGGAGCTGATGGTGGCATGAACTAATGTGGTAATGTACAGATGAAGAGAGGTAAACAGATTTTAAAAGCATATTGGTTATAAACCCAATGGTACTTCAGATGGATGGAATAAAAGATATGTGAGTGGGATAGAAAAGTCAAGAACAATTTCCAGTGTCCTTACTTGAGCAACATGGTGAAATTTGGTGGCACTTGTTAGATGGGTAGTGGGTTGGATGATGGAATCAAGATATGTTTTAAGTACATAAAATTTGATATTTCAGTGAGAAATCCAAGAGAAGATGTTGATCAGGTGGTTAGATAGTTATGCATTTAGAGCTTGCAAGAAAAATATCATTGATTGTCCTTCAGTTCTGCTTAGTTGCTCAGTCGTGTCCGACTCTTCAACCCTGTGGACTGCAGCATGCCAGGCTTTCCTGTCCATCACCAACTCCCAGAGCTTGCTCAAACTCATGTCCATTGGTGATGCCCTCCAACCATCTCATCCTCTGTTGTCCCCTTCTCCTCCTGCCTTCAGTCTTTCCCAGCATCAAGGTCTTTCCCTGATGAGTCAGTTCTTTGCATCAGGTGGCCAAAGTCTTTGAGCAATATTGACTCCATTTGATTTTCTAGTCACATTTCCACCTTTTGTTCAAGGTCTTTTGGGCAAAAGCATTGTTGACCAACTGCTTGTTTACTTGTCATTAGCACTGACTTCTTTGGTGCTGGGAAGACTTCTTACCAGAAATCATGTCTTATGAAGGCAGAAAAGAGATGGCCGTGCAGGAGATATGCTTTTAGAGAGTTTGTGGACACATCTGAGGAGGCTTCTAGGAAGTGAGCCTTAGGTAGCACAGACTATAGGAGAAATTCATGGATCTTCATTAGGAGGAGGAGTAAATCAATCACCTCTATAAGTCAGCTATCATTATTCCTTTGGAGGCTGTCATAGTACAGCAATGGAAGTCACAAAGCATATAAAGTTTAAAAATGACAAACAGAGGACAAATTAGAAAAATGATTAGTATGACTGGTTGCAATTTTGATAATAATAAGGCACCAAATCTAGAAGGGAGCCAGTTGAAGAAGATTTCTAGATGTCAAGGGGTTGAAGCCTCTTTTTACAGTTTGAAATGTCTCTGATGATGGCATTGGGTGTTTATATAAACTTTCTGAATCACTCATATAGGAACTGACATAAAGATTATCTATACATGAGGTATTATAGTAATTTCCCTGAGGTTTATATCAAGTTGTCCAATTTTAGCTTTTATGGCTTCAGAAAAAGGGCAATTTTAGTTCTCAGTGATTCCAAGTCAATATGATTAGAGGAAAAACTAGAAACAGTAGGTTGGAGAGTCAGAGCCCGATATTGGAGGAAACTAGAATTCAGGATCTAGTTCAGTTTACAGGTAAATACCAGAACCTCAAAGACAGTTAACAGCACTGGAATCTATTATCCACAGAGGCACATTACTGAAACATAATTTTTCTCTCTAAAATAATACTCATTCTACCAATATTGCCAAATTAAGATTAATTTTTCATTAAAATAAGTTTGGTATCAACAAACTTGTCCTGATTATTTATCTAAGTGTCAGTTCAGTTGAGTCACTCAGTCGTGTCTACTCTTTGAGACCCTATGGACTGCAGCACACCAGGCTTCCCTGTCCACCACCAACTCCTGGAACTTACTGAAACTCATGTCCATTAAGTTGGTGAATGCCATCCAACCATCTCATCCTCTGTCATCCACTTCTCCTCCCGCCTTCAATCTTTCCCAGCATCAGCGTCTTTTCCAATGAGTCAGTTCTTCACATCAGGTGGCCAAAGTATTAGAACTTCAGCTTCATCATCAGTCCTTCCAATGAATATTCAGTATTGATTTCCTTTAGGATGGACTGGTTGGATCTCCTTGCAGACCAAGGGACTCTCAAGAGTCTTCTCCAACATAACAGTTCAAAATCATCAATTCTTCAGCTCTCAGCTTTCTTTATAGTCCAACTCTCACATCTATACATGACTACTGGAAAAACCATAGCTTTGACTACATGGACCTTTGTTGGCAAAGTAATGTCTCTGCTTTTTAATATGCTGTCTAGGTTGGTCATAGCTTTTATTCCAAGGAATAAGTATCTTTTAATTTCATGGCTGCAGCACTGTTTATAATAGCCAGGACATGGAAGTAAGCTAGATGTCCATCAGCAGCTGTGGTACATATACACAATGGAATATTATTCAGCCAGTAAAAGAATACATTTGAATCAGTTCTAATGAGGTGGATGAAACTGGAGCCTATTATACAGAGTGAAGTAAGTCAGAAAGAAAAACACCAATACAGTATACTAATGCATATATATGGAATTTAGAAACATAGTAACAGTAACCCTATATGCGAGACAGCAAAAGAGACACAGATGTATAGAACAGTCTTTTGGACTCTGTGGGAGAAGGTGAGGGTGGGATGATCTGAGAGAATAGCATTGAAACATGAATATTATCATATGTGAAACAGATTGCCAGTCCAGGTTCAATGCATGAGACAGGGTGCTCAGGGCTGGTGCACTGGGATGACCCAGAGGGATGGGATGGGGAGGGAGGTGCGAGGGGGGTTCAGGATGGGAAACACATGTACACCCATGGCTTATTCATGTTAATGTATGGCAAAACCCACTACACCATTGTAAAGTAATCAGCCTCCAATTAAAATAAATAAATTTTAAAAAAGAAATTAAAAAAAAATTTCATGGCTGCAGTCACCATTTGCAGTGATTTTGGAGCCCAGAAAAATAAAGTCTGTCACTGTTTCCAATATTTCCCCATCTATTTGCAATGAAGTGATGGGACCAGATGCCAGGATCTTAGTTTTCTGAATGTTGAGTTTTAAGCCAACTTTTTCACTCTTCTCTTTCACTTTCATCAAGAGGCTCTTTAGTCGTTCTTCACTTTCTGCCATATGGGTGGTGTCATCTGTGTATCTGAGGTTACTGATATTTCTCCCAGCAACCTTGATTCCAGCTTGTGCTTCATCCAGCCTGGCATTTTGCATGATGTACTCTGCATATAATTTAAATAAGCAGGGTGACAATATACAGCCTTGATGTACTCCTTTCCCAATTTGGAATCAGTCTGTTGTTCCATGTGCAGTCCTAACTGTTGATTCTTGACCTGCATACAGATTTCTCAGGAGGCAGGTAAGGTGGTCTGGTATTCCAGTCTCTCTAAGAATTTTCCACAGTTTGCTGTGATCTACACAGTCAACAGCTTTGGCTTGGTCAATAAAGCAGAAGTAGATGCTTTTCTGGAACTCTCTTGCTTTTTCGATGATTCAATGGATGTTGGCAATTTGATCTCTGGTTCCTCTGCCTTTTCTAAATCTAGTTTGAACATTGGAAGTTCACAGTTCATGTACTGTTGAAGCCTGGCTTGGAGAATTTTGAGCATTACCTTGCTAGTGTGTGAAATGAGTGCAGTTTGCGGTAGTCTGAACATTCTTTGGCATTGCCTTTCTTTGGGATTGGAATGAAAACTGACCTTTTCCAGTCCTGTGGCCACTGCTGATTTTTCCAAATTTGCTGGCATATTGAGTGCAGCCCTTTCACAGCATCATCTTTTAGGATTTGAAATAGCTCAACTGGAATTCCATCACCTCCAGTGGTTTTGTTCATAGTGATGCTTCCTAAGGCCCACTTGACTTCAGATTCCAGGATGTCTGGCTCTAGGTGAGTGATCACACCATCATGGTTATCTGGGTCATGAAGATCTTTTCTGTAGAGTTCTTCTGTGTATTCTTGCCACCTCTTCTTAATATCTTCTACTTGGGTTAGGTCCATACCATTCTGTTCTTTATTGAGCCCATCTTTGCATGAAAAGTTCCCCTGGTATCTCTAATTTTCTTGAAGAGATCTCTAGTCTTTCCCATTCTATTGTTTTCCTCTGTTTCTTTGCATTGATCACTGAGGATGGCTTTCTTATCTCTCCTTGCTGTTCTTTGGAACTCTGCATTCAGATGGATATATCTTTCCTTTTCTCCTTTGCCTTTTGCTTCTCTTCTTTTCCCAGCTGTTTGTAAGGCCTCCTCAGAGAACCATTTTTCCTTTTTGCATTTCTTTTTCTTGGGGGTGGTCTTGATCACTGCCTCCTGTACAGTGTCAGGAACCTCCATCCATAGTTCTTAAGGCACTCTGTCTATCAGCTCCAATCCCTTGAATCTATTTGTCACTTCCACTGTATAATCATAAGGGATTTGATTTAGGTCATACCTGAATGGTCTAGTGGTTTTCCCTACTTTCTTCATTGTAAGTTGAATTTGGCAATAAGGAGTTCATGATCTGAACCAGAGTCAGCTCCTGATCTTGTTTTTGCTGACTGTATAGAGCTTCTCCATCTTTGGCTGCAAAGAATATAATCAATCTGATTTTGGTATTGACCATCCAGTGATGTTCATGTGTAGAGTCTTCTCTTTTGTTCATGAAAGAGGGTTTTTGCTATGACCAGTGCATTCTCTTGGGAAAGCTGTGTTACCCTTTGCCCTGCTCTTTTTGTACTCCTAGGCCAAATTTGCCTGTTACTCCAGGTATCTCTTGAATTTCTACTTTTGCATTCCAGTCCCCTCTAATAAAAAGGACTTTTTTTTTTTGTCAGTTGTCCTTAGAGATTAGTATCTTCCATGAAGGATCCACCATCGATAAAGCCCTGGGATTTGCTCCATTATAAGGACGGGGCTTAGTAAATGTCTTTTATGCCTAGAAGCTTAGAAGAAAGGGAGACAATAGAAGAGGACTTGACTAGAATCTGTCAGTCAGGGAAGCAGCCAGAGTCCTAGCACACTCTAGCCCTCCATGGATTATTGTCCAGTCATTCTCAATTGACAAAGCCCAATAAGGCAGGTGAGGTTCAACAGTAGGAAAAAAAAAAAAAAAGGAGCTGGGCCAGCTCTGATGACTACAGATAAAAGTGCACCTCCACCTTGGCCAAGATATTTTGTGGAAACTCTAAGTGATGAAATATTACATGAAACAGAACAATGAGGGAGGGAACTTACTTTTTATTTCTGCTACAATCAGAGCATTAACTGGAAAAATTTAAGATCTGTTGGAAAGGATAACAAAGTTCCTGAATAGGAGATTTTTTAAATGCAATTGCATCAGTTATAAATATAAATACAAAAAGTACTCAATTCATCATAAGCCAAAACAAAAAAGGAATGATTAGAAATGTTTTCGATAAAAAGAGGAAAACTATAAAATTATTGTGAGCAATGCAAGTTAAGATTTAAATAAACGGGAAGGCAGATTGTGCCCCTCTATGAGAAAGTCAAGTATTTAAAGACTATAAATTCTTCTAAATTAGTGCATAGGAGTAAGACGATGCCAATCAGAATTCCAATGGCTATTTCTTTTGGAACTTGATGAAATCATTAAAAAATTTATTTTGAAGAATATATGTGTGAACACAGCAAAGAAACCATTATTTAAATGAAAAGACAACCTACTGAATGGAAAAAAAATTTCTAATGACATGACTGATAAGGGGTTAATATCCAAAACACATAAACAGTTCATGCAGTTCAACATCAAAAACAACTTGATTTAAAAAACAGACAGAAGACCGTTTCCAAAAAGGATGCTCACAGGCAGATGAAAAGATGCTTAACATCACTAAGCATGAGGGAAATGCAAATCAAATCAAAACTACAATGAGGTTACTACCTCACACCTGTCAGAATGGCTATCATCAAAAAGAACAAAAATAACAAAGGTTGGCAAGAATGTGGAGAAAAGGGAACCCTTGTACACTTGGTAGAAATGTAAATTGGTGTAGCCACTATAGAAAACGTAGTTTCTCAAAAAGCTAAAACCAACAAGACCCAGCAATTCCACTCCTGGGTATATATCTGAAAAACAAAACAAAAACAAAAACACGAATTCAAAAAGATACATGTAGCCTAAGGCTCCTAATGGCATGATTCACAGTTACCAAGATATGGAAGCAAGCTAAGTGTCCATTAACAGATGAATGGATAAAGATGTGGTACATTATACAGCGGAATGTTTTTGCTGTCGTTCAGCCTCTAAGTTGTGCTTGACTCTTTGCAACCTCAGGGACAGCAGCAAGCCAGGCTCATCTGTTCTCTTCTCCCTCCCTGTGACTGCTCAAATTCATGTCCACTGAGCCAGTGATGCTATCTAACCATGTCATCCTCTGCCACACCCTTCTCCTTTTGCCTTCAATCTTTCCCAGCATCCGTCTTTTCCAATAAGTCGGCTCTTCACATCAGTGGCCAAAATATCGGAGCTTCAGCATCAGTCCTTCCAATGAATATTCAGCGTTTATTTCCTTCAGTATTGACTGGTTTGATCTCCTTGCTGTCCAAAGGACTCTCAAGAGCCTTTTCCAGCACCACAATTCTAAAGCATCAATTTTTCTGCACTCAGCCATCTTTATGGTCCAACTTTCACATCTGTATGTGACTGCTGGAAAAACCATAGTTATGACTATATGGACCTTTGTCAACAAAATAATGCCTCTGCTTTTGAGTATGCTGTCTATAAGCATATTAAATCCAATATTTAATAAGCTTTCCTTCCAATAAGCAAGTGTCTTTTAATTTCATGGTTGAAGAATGTTCCAACTACCATACAATTGGCTCATTTCACATACTAGCAAGGTTATGCTCAAATTCCTTCAAGCTAGGCTTCAGCAATATGTGAACTGAGAACTTCCAGATGTACATGCTGGGTTTAGAAAAGGCAGAGGAACCAGAGATCAAATTGCCAACATTCACTGGATCATGGAGAAAGCAAGGGAATTCCAGAAAAACATCTACAACTGTTTCAACTATGCTTCATTGACTAAGCCTTTTAGCATAATGTGGATCACAACAAACTGTGGAAAATTCTTAAAGAGATCGAAGATCCAGAGCAGCATACTTGTTCCCTGAGAAATCTGTATGTGGGTCATGCAGTTAGACACGGACACGGAACAACTGACTGGTTCAAAATTGGGAAAGGAATACAACAAAGCTGTATATTGTCACCCTGCTTATTTAACTTATATGCAGAGTACATCATGTGAAATGCCAAGCTGTATGAATCAAAAGCTGGAATCACAATTGCCAAGAGAATGTCAACAACATCAGATAGGCAGATGAGGTTGGCAGAAAGTGAAGAGGAACTAAAGGGCCTCTTAATATAGGTAGAAGAGGAGAGTGAAAAAGCTGTCTTAAAACTCAACATTCAAAAAACTAAGATCATGGCATCTGCTCCCATCGCTTCATGGCAAAAAGAAGGGGAAAAAGTGGAAGCATTGACAGATTTTATTTCCAACATCACTGTGGATACTGACTGCAGCCATGCAATGGAATGCTACTCAGCCATTTAAAAAAAAAAAAAATGAAATTTTGCTATTTGCAACAACATGGATGGACTTGAAAGGTATATGTTAAATGAAATAAGTCAGACAAAGACAAATATTGTATGATATCACTTTTATGTGGAATTTTTAAAATACAGCAAACTAGTGAATATAACAATAACAACAACAAAACAGATTCACAAATATACAGGACAAACTAGTGGTTACCAGTGGGGAGAGGGTAGTGGGGAGGGGCTACATAAGGGTAGGGGATTAAGAGGTACAAAATATTATGTACAAAATAAGGTAGAAGCATATATTTGAGAATAACTAGTAACGACTGAAGTGACTTAGCAGCAGCAGCAGTAACTGGGTAAGAAAGGCTAAGAGGGTAGAGCCGAGTCTGTAGCCCAAGGTGAACTCAGAGGGATTAGTATAAGATAAGCTCTTTACACAACACCGTAACTACTTTCTCTGCTGGTGCTCAATACTGCCCAACAATCTTGGTCAGTACCCAAGGCCAATTCCAGAACTTCCATTTAATTGTACCAACACACTCTCTATTATAATGGAATGTTTCATTCCAGTACCTTTTCCATTATTTTTACAATTGCTTTTTTTTTTTAATGACTGATTCCTTCACTAGATTGTTATGTTTATTTTCCTACTATCTAACATATAATCTAATTAATATATTTTTATATTATATAAAATTTGACAATACTTTTGTTAACAAATATATATTGAGATGCTAGAGGATGAAATGGCTGGATGGCATTACTGACTCGAGTCTGAGTGAACTCCGGGAGTTGGTGATGGGCAGGGAGGCCTGGCATGCTGCGATTCATGGGGTCACAAAGAGTTGGACACGACTGAGCAACTGAACTGAATGCCTTTCTGCTCTATCATCAGATGAGAATTTTATTCAGTCAGTATTTATTATGCACTGACTAATTCTGTGGTGAAGAGTTGACTCATTGGAAAAGACTCTGATGCTGGGAGGGATTGGGGGCAGGAGGAGAGGGGATGACAGAGGATGAGATGGCTGGATGGCATCACTGACTCAATGGATGTGAGTCTGAGTGAACTCCGGGAGTTGGTGACGGACAGGGAGGCCTGGCATGCTGCAATTCATGGGGTCGCAGAGTCGAACATGACTGAGCAACTGAACTGAATCCTGTGGCAGTTACTTGAGAAGCCAGCAACCGTTCTGTTGATAAGAATTATCAAGTCTACTAGGAGGATAGTTTCTACTACCTCTTGGTATAGATTATCCATTTCTCCAAACACCTGAGTACCTGTTTCTCAAACTTCTGATGTTTTACGGAGGCCACTTACGAACAGCCACACGTGGTGTCCACCTTGATCTTTCTGGAGATCAGAGACACTCATGCTTAGTGTCCTGCTGCTGCTAAGACGCTTCATTCGTGTCCGACTCTGTGCGACCCCACAGACGGCAGCCCACCAGGTTCCCCCGTCCCTGGGATTCTCCAGGCAAGAACACTGGAGTGGGTTGCCATTTCCTTCTCCAATGCATGAAAGTGAGACATGACAAAACTTAAAGTACACTTTCAAGTTTGCTCTCTCATGTTTTCCAGATTTAAAGCAAAAATGCTTCTTTGTTTTAGTTCATAAAAGTACTGAATGTCATGAGGGCTTGAAAATTTGAAATAACAAAAAATGTTCCAATATTTCTTCTTGGCTACAAATTGGATTAGGGTTTTACCACCAACCCTAGTCTTCTTGCTTTGACACAAGGATGAAGAAACGAGTTGCTGGGTATTGCAGTTGATTCCCTAGGCAGTCAATTTTAACGCCATAATGGATGAATATTGATTGATGCTCTTTTTCAAAATCACTTGAAAATCCTGACATTGCACTGTCTACCTGTGAACTCAAAATGCTTTTGAACGAACCTCAATTAACTGTAAAAGTAGTTTGTCTCTGCCTTATGCTATACTTAACTGGTGAATTAATAATTCAAGAGCAGACATTTTGAGATATCCCCAAATCCAAATGTTCAGTTTTTTTTAAAAGTAACAATCATAATTAATTGTTCACAACTATATACCAGACAGTGTCAAGTATAGGGGATTTAAGATACAGAAGACTGCAGTAGCCCTTGTTTCTACACTATCCCCTATTGACTACCTCCATATAAAAGCCACAATGAATGTTATGTTTGAATGAAAAATATAATCACATGTCCCCCAGATCAAACTCTCCAATGGTTTCCCATCAATCATGGTCAGACTGGCCCTACTTGAATTGGCCCTTGCCTAACTCTGTGTCTTCACTACTGGCATTCTCAATCATTCCTTTCCCATCACACTGACTTTGTACATGCTTCAGAACCCACTGAACTCCTTCAATCTAGACATCTGTACTAATGTTTTCTCTATCTGGAAATCTTTCCCCCACATTTCCAAATGGCCTGCCTTCTCATTTCAGACATCTGAGCGCAAAGTTACCTACTTATAGAGAATTTTCCTGCAAGCATTTCAAATTAATAGCATCACAACCATATCTTTGGAACTTTTATCCTTCTTCACTTTTCTTTACAGCACTAGTAACTACCTAAAGTTAAGTTACTTATTTACTTATTTTCAGCCTCAACCCGTATGCAATGTAAACTTCATGTGACCATAGATTTGACTTGTCAACAGCTGTATCCCCAATGCTTCATGTTTATATAAATGCTCAAAAAATAATTTTTGAATTAGTGAATAAATGAGTTTCTGAACCTTGCTCTTAAAGGGAGCTTCATACATAGATAATTATTTCTTTTAAAAAATTTCTACTCTGTCTAGAGGATATTACTATGTCTTTAAAACATGAGGAAACAGCCTCAGGAAGGCTAAATAAATTTTCCCAGGGTTATCAGCTAGTAAATTGATAAAACTCAGATTTAAACCCATACTGTTTCATTCATGGTGAATTCACTAATCTGTTCTTGAATAATATATTAATCTTTCACACAAGATCATATAAAATTTGCTTTTCTCACATATCCTTCCTATTTATTTGCTTGTCGCAAAATTTTTGGTAGCTGCTCATGTATCACAGCGTAGCACATACCAGAAGCAATCTTATGCGCAGAAAACGTAAACAGCATGTCTAGGGAAACATATCAAAAGCCTCCCAAGTAATAACCTGAAGTAGTGAAAAACTGGAAGTAGCCTGAAGGCACGTAATATCAGAGAACTGGTGTAGTCAGCACTGATACACTCATTATAGTAGCATATCCTGTAGCCCCGGAAAGTTATATTTTAAAAATTTTCAATAACATAGAAAAATGTTCCTGACACATAATTTGGTGGTTAGTGTATATTATAAAATTAAATATAAGATTTGTTCTTCTGGCTATGAAGGAGTAGCTAGTATCAGACTAACCCTCCAGTGCTGAACAACTACAAAAGCTATATAATATACAAAAGGCAGCTGTTTGAAGAAGAGCAACTAAAGAACCCAGGGCTTGAGAGACAAGGGTTCCGAAGAGAAAGGGAAAGAATTGAGGTAAACTATATGTACATTGTCACTGGTTTTCACCCTTGGACCCTTTGCCAGCTTGCAGTGAGGACATAGCATTAAATAAGAAACTGGAAGAATAAATATGGCAGTATTAATGAGTTGGAGAAATAAAACTGAAGTTCAAGTCTACCAATGCAGTCAGCAGTTGATGAGACATGATTCTAGTGGAAAGAGAAAACTGAATACAATCCTCTGAGCACAATTTCTTCTAGAGGTATTTGCCAATGCCAAAGTAGTGTATACATGTTTAAAATAGCTTCTAAGGAGATAGAAAGCTAGGTGGAGATTTTCTTAGTTGCACGATGCTGGTGAAATAAAAATTCTAGAAAAGATCTTGGTAGACCATCTACATCCTCAAATCATCATATTCCCTGATTGGACTGAGATAATCTGTCAATGGTCAAAGAAGAAAATAATTTCTAGAGGAAACTAAATTCATCCAATGCCTCCTTAATAAAAATGGCCAACATTCAATTCAAAATTCTGAGGTGGGCCAGGAAACAGAACCAAATACTCAAAGGAAAAAAAATTGACAGCTGTAAGGAACCTACAGGTAATCTAGCTGTAGATTAGATTATAACTGACTTTTCAGTAGAAATGATGGAAAACAGAAGGCAGTGGAACAAAAATAACTTTAAAAAACTTTATGTCCAATAAAAATATCTCTCAAAAATTAAGGTGAAATAAAGATGGTTCCAGACAAAAATATTGGAAGAGTTGATAACCAGCCAAACTGTACTAAAAGAAATACTAAAAAGAGTTCCTCAGGAAGAAAAAATTTTATTCCAGATAGAAGCAGGTAACTCAGGAAAAATGAAAATAATCATAAATATGAGTATATCACGAAGATCAGAAGGGGATAAATGAAGCCAAAGTTTTGTACAATCTTTCCATTGTTTGGGAACCTATAAAAGTAAATCAATAATGCATATTGAAATCTGCAGGATAACCTGTAAAAATGAATAAATGAAAGTGTCTAAGTATATATATATGCAAAGAGAAGATAAACAAATTTTAAAATAATTAGTACATAGGACATCTTTTAAAGGAAAATAAAGGAACACAAAGTAAATGGGACAAATAGAAGACAGTATATTTAGGCTCAAATATATCAGTAGTTATATTACATATAAGTATATTAAATGCCATAATTAAACATCAGAATTGGTCATACTATCAATAGAGAAAATAAAAATCAACTAGAGGCACATTATGAGACAAGTCTTAAATATAAAGATAGAAATTTAATATACTATACTAACAGCAAATAAAGTACTTTTGAAAGCAAGAAGTATTACTAGAGATAAAGTGGGATATTTCACTAAAATGTTTTCATTCAAGTGGAAAAATACTAATTTTAAATTTATATAGATTTAATAACATTAGGTCAAAAAATATAAACTGACAACTAACATACTTCTTAGTTACTGATAGGAAAAAAAAATAGAAAAACAGAGGAAAAATCTCTAGGTCCACATGGCTTTCCACATGAATTTTTCTAATCCATTAAGTAAAAATAACACAAAATTATAAAGTCTTCCAGAGAACAGAAAAAGAAACTTATTAAATTAGCATATTCTTAATACCAAAACCTGACATGTACCTTACAATAAAATAAAACTACTGGCCACTTTCTCCCATGAGCATAATTTTAAAATTCTTAACTAAAATATTTGTAAATCTAACTCAGTGATATATGAAAAAGGTAATACATCGCAACCAAACTGAGTTCATTTCAGGAATTAAAGATTGATTTAACATTTTGAAAAAAATTAGTAATTTCATTAGTTGCATGAATAAGGAAAAATTATTCAATTTAAGAGATTTATAAGAAGCATGTAATAAAATTCAATACAATTTCATGGTAAGCAATTGATTTGTATCCATAAACATAAGGAAATCTCACAAATCAATTAGAAAAAAGAGTCCAATTTTTTAAATGATCCAATGTTTGAAATGAGTACTCCACAAAAGGAGATATGTGAATGGTCAATAATTAAAGCATGGATTATTCTAGATAATTACTGCTAAGAATTAAATTGTGTCTTTCAAAGAAGTATGTTTGAAGTCATAAACCTGGGAACCTGTGAATGAGACCTTATTTGAAAACAAGGTGTTAGTGAAATAGAGCTTTTTTCCCTCAAAGTTTACTCTATTGAGATAGGCTGGATATTGCAACAGGGCTCTGTCAAGAACCTGGAGCCACTCAGAAGTAGCCAGATTTGTGCTTCTTCTATCTGAGGGTTATTTGTCCATGCTGCCCTAACTTCTAAAACAGTCGTCTGTCTCACTCACAGGGCATACTGCTAGGACTTGACCCATATGCTTAGGATAAGATGTCTCTGCCCTTACTACCAACTGTGATATAAAGAAAAGGCACAGCTTTGGAGTGAATCACATTTGAGTTTAACTATGAGACTGATAACTCAGCAGCTATGCAACCCTGGGCTTCCTCCAAGCCCCTCTTGACCTTCTGTCCATTCAGTTCAACTTAATTTAATCCATTAAACACTAACTGAGGATCTGGAGTGTATTTTTAAAAAGTGTGCTTAATTCTGGAGATAAAAAGTATGAAAAAAAGTCTCAATCCTCATGGTACTATAAAATGGAAATACCACACTCTCCTCAGAGTGATTTGTTTTTGTTTCGAGAATTCATGGGATACTATTTAAACAAATAGAGCGCAGTTTGTCCATGTGATAAGAGTCAATATTATTTTCCTTTTCCTATTTCTTCTATACTGCCAATATTTCCTTGGTTGTGTGCTTTGAACCAGTTATCTTACCTCATTGCACTTCTGTTTCTCCACTTAAGAAATGGGAAAACAATAAGATGTTTAGTGCATCCATTAGGATGTATAACTTGTTCTGGCAATAGCAAAACTTGAATGGAGTTGTTCCAATTAGAGATTGCTTTGTGATAAACCCCTCCACCCCGCCAAAACCAAAAAACTTAGTGGTTTAAAACAACTACATTAATTTTGCTGACAAATCTGTACTTTGGGCAGAGCTTAGTGGAAACGGCCTATGTCTGCTCCCGTCCTCATTAGAGAGCAGATAGAAAACGGGGGGCTGGATCATAACAAGGGTTATGCATTCATGTGTCTGGTGGTTCAGGCTGGCTATTTGTTGGGACCTCGGCTGGAAGTGTGGCCTTTCCTGCTGTCTGCTTGGTTTCCTCATAGCATAGAGCCTGTATTCCATGGGTGAGTGTCTCAAAAGGAATAGACAAAAGTTGTAGTCCAATTTATGACTTCAGACATTATATGGTGTCATTTCTGCCGTGTTTGCAGGCTGACCCTGGTTGAGGGTAACACAGACCATTCTTTTTGGTAGAAGGGTGTCAATATCACAATGTAAGAAGAGCATGAGTAATGAAGGTTTGATGTTGTCATGTTTAGAACAATCTGCCTCAGATTTTAAACAACAGAAGTTGAATTTTTACCCTACTGAAGATCAGTGTGGGAGCTCTGGTCACCCGAGTCACTTGGGGATTCAGTTTCATAGAGGTTTCATATGTTACCATAATTGGTGAGATAGGAAAAAAAGAATGTAGTTTTCTCCTAAAGCATCTATCCCAAAGTAACACCTGTCAATTCATCTCACATTTTATTGACAAAAATGTCGCAAGGCTGAGCTTCAACTTCAAAGAGGATAAGGAAGGGCGATCCTACCACATGGCTGGAAGGAAAAAACTGGATTATTTACAAACAGTCCTCATGACTAACACACCCAACTGCATAGGGTTTCTGTGAGGATTAAGTGGGATAAAGAACATGAGGTACTCAGTACAACTTAAATTATTGAACATGTTCAATAAATCGTACCTATAATACTTATAAATACATAGTTTGTGTAGTGGCAAGGCATTTTCCTGGCTATTTCCAATACTGCACATGAGTTCTTGAGGTTCCTACTATCCTCCCCTAGGGAGTCTGAAGTCAGAGGCTTAGACTGTAGGATTATTAGCTTTCTCAAGCTTGGGTACCATTTAGAAAGCTCTGTCATCTCACTGAGACTCAGAAAATGCACAATGGAGATTGATTCCTGGCATGGAAAGCTGGAGAAAATAGGCCAGGCACAGCTTTTATAGAGACCTAGAATTTAAATCTTTATTTTTCATTTTGGACACTGACTTAGCATTATCACAGGGAGACAATTGGGTACCAGGGATTAGCTATTTAAACGAAATAACTGACAGACTTACCGGAAGTTGACTTAGCCTTGAGAGCGAAAGAGAGAGTGAAACTTCAAAAGATGCCCACATGCAAATAATGATGTTCCTGTGACTGTCTCTCCAGAGCTATCTGGTCTTCTCACAGAATAATGTTTCTGCATTAGTGACTTCTTCCCAATCTGTCCTTTACCCTACTTTGGTGACTTGTTGACCTTCTGAAAAGGTTAGGGTAGGCAAGTGTCTTTTCAACATCAACTCCACCATTAAATACTGTTGTGATCTTTGAGCAAGTTACCTGAAGTGTTAGGGCCTAAGTTCTCGCCTGAGCTGGAGTGGACACAAATGTTACTCCCTTCTTGCTCTGGCCAGCTGCCTAGGTTCACTTAGAAGAATTTAACAATCATGTCCCTTCACGTCTTGTTTCTCTCTTCTCTTTTTTTCTCATTATGTTCATTCTTAATGTCAGTGGTCTATGAGTCCTAAAGAGAGGATGGATTGGGATCTAGGTTTTATTCATCTCACTTTTTCATGTAAAAGAGTTAACTCTTAAGCTAGCTATTATGTTAATGAGTATTTCAAATTTTAAACCAACCATACTTAGAGAAGGTAAATTATTCTCATTTCTTAAATTTATTCTTTGTTCTAGAAACATTGACATGAAATGAGAATTGTCATCTTTGCAAAAAATCAAAGAATTCATCAAACTTCTTGTAGTTGTGGAGATAATTTTGTTATTTAGTAAACTTTTCAAGCTCTATCTTGGTTTTTATTGCTTAATTCACCTTTTTTCTTTTTTAACTAGTTCAGTATTTTCCTCTAAATCCTCCCATTTCACTGATAATGTTGAATTTTATCCGAGTAGAATATATTCATATATTTTTTTAAAACCAAAATTTCTACCATGGGGAATTTAATAGGATCTTTCTTATTTCTAATATTAATTATCTTGTTTTTCTCTATTTACTGGTTAGATTTTAAAAGACTTCTTTATTTAAATGTTTTTCAAAAAATAGGGCTTTAATTTATATAATTTTAAATAGTTCATAGAATCAATGTTTTCTGCTTTTATTATTTCCTTCAGTTCTCCTTTAGTATTTATTAATTCTTTAATATTTATGAAAAATCATTTAGTACTTGACATTTCTTTTTGAGAATATCTTTGTACTTTAAATTTTTTGTTTGGATAATCTCATTTTAAACACTTTAAAAGGAGTTTATAGTTTGTCAAATTTATCTTTCTCCTAATAGTAATTTGGAACAATGTTACTTAAATTTTCAATCTTGAGAAACACTTAAAATTCACATTTGTAACAGCATTTCTAGTTATTTGGCAACATGGACAAATATGTGACCTTAGCAATGTCTGGGTATTGGATTATTCATTTATATACATGTGTTCATAGCCTATTTAAAAATCATATTTCTCTAATTACTCCACTGGGCACTCAAAGTATCTTGATAGGTACCACTTTGATGTATTTATGAACTGTATAAATAACGATATCCATCTGAACCATTAGGGAAGCCTCTATATATATATATATATATATATATATATATATATATATAATTAATCTTAATACTTACTTAAATTATCACTGTTTGACATGTTCAAGCAGGAGATGGCAAGATTGAGCACCAATATCTTAACAATCAGTGAACTTAAATGGACAGGAATGAAGCGCCTTCTTAGCGCAGCGGGCAGCACATCAGTCTCATAAAATGGACAAGAATGGGTGTATTTAATTCAGATAACCGTTATACCTACTACTGTGGGCAAGAATCCCTTAGAAGAAATGGAGTAGCCCTCATAATCAACAAAAGAGTCTGAAATGCAGTACTTGGGTGTAACCTCAAAAATGACAAAATGATCTTCGTTCCTTTCCAAGGAACATGGATTCAACAACTTAGTAATTCAGTACTATGCCCCATCATGGATCCTGAAGAAGTTGAAGTTGGTCAGTGCTATGAAGATCTACAACACCTAGAACTAACATCAAAAAAGATGTCCTTTTTATCGTAGGGGATTGGAATGCAAAAGTGGAAAATTCTTAGAAGAGACAGGAGTACCAGATCACCATACCTGCCTCCTGAGAGACCTGTATATGGGTCAAGAAGCAACAATTAGAACCGGACATGGTACCATTGACTGGTTCAAAATTGGAAAGAGTATATGACAAGGCTGTATATTATCATGTTACTTATCTAACTTCTATGCAGAGTACAGCTTCCCTCATGGCTCAGCAGGTAAAGAATCCACCTGCAATGCAGGAGACCTGGGTTCAATCCCTGGGTTGGGAAGATCCCCTGGAGAAGGGAACAACTACCCACTCCAGTATTCTGGCCTAGAGAATTCCATAGGGTCGCAAAGAGTCAGACACGACTGAGGGACTTTCACATATGCAGAGTACATCATGTGAAATGCCAGGCTGGATGAATTACAAGCTGGAACCAAGATTGCTGGGAGAAATATCAATAACCTCAGATACACAGATGATACCACTCTAATGGCAGAAAGTGAAGTGAAACTAAAGAGCCTCTTGATAAAGATGAAAGAGGAGAGAGAAAAAGCTGGCTTAAATAAAATCAACATTCAAAACCATGATCATGGCCTCCAATCCCATCACTTCATGGTAGATAGAAAGGGGAGAAGTGTAAAAGAGTAAGAGATTTTTATTTTCTTGTGCTCCAAAATCATTGTGGACAGTGACTGCAGCCACAAAATTAAAAGACACTGGCTCCGTGGAAGAAAAGCTATGACAAACCTAGACAGTGTATTAAAAAGCAGAGATATCACTTTGCTAACAAAGATCCATGTAGTCAAATCTATGGTTTTTCCAGCAGTCATGTATGGATCTGAGAGTTGGACCATAAAGAAGGCTGAGATCTGAAGAATTGATGCTTTCAAATTGTGGTGCTAGAGAAAGCTCTTTGAGTTTCCTAAGGGAAATTAAGCCTGAGTATTCAGTGGAAGGACTGGTTCTGAAGCTGAAGCTCTAATACTTTGGCCACCTGATGTGACAAGCCAACCCATTGGAAAAATAAAACAAAACTAATGCTGGGAAAGACTGAAGGCAAAATGAGAAGGGCAGCAGAGGATGAGATGGTTAGAGAGCATCACTGATTCAATGAACATGAATTTGGGCAAACTCTGAGAGATCACAGAGGATAGAGGAGTCTGGATGCTGCAGTCCACAAAGAGTTGGACATGACTTAGTAACTGAACAACAGTAACACTCTTTTTTTCTTCCATGACAAATTTATGACTGAAAGATGGGTTAAAATATCCTAAAACAATTTCCATTTATCTTCTTCCTTACATAAGGTGCTCTAAGAAATTTGAATTCTATATTGTTGGAAATTATCACTAGCTCTGCTCTTTTTATTTTATATTTTCTTGCTATATCTTCACCACCCAATGATTTTATTCTTATTTTCATACTTTTTAAGTTGGGATGGAAAAGACATTGATGCTGGGAAAGATTGAAGGCAAAAGGAGACGAGGATGGCAGAGGATGAGATGGTTAGATAGCATTCCCAACTCAATGGACATGAATTTGAGCAAACTCAGGGAGATAGTAAGGACAGAGGAGCCTAGCATGCTGCAGTCCATGGGGTTGCAAAGAGTCGGACTCATCTTAGTGACTCAACAACAACAAAGTTGTCCCTTGGCATTATGTAGGCTTACTTTAGGAGTGTTTGACTTAAATGAAGCAGCTTAATCTACAGATGCAGAATGTCATGATTGAAATATATACTCATTCTTCAATCATCCTCATTTATGCTTTCTATTTTTCATTCTTTGAGGTTTATGTCTTCTGCTGTTTGAACTGTGTTTTACTTGTTTTATATTTTCTATTAATTTCTCAACAAACATGATCTTCTTCCCATGTGGCAGGCACTTTGCCAGACTTCAGGCACAGAAATAAAGGGGAAAAAAACCAAAACCACAGGTCCCTGATGGGGTGAGCCAGCAGTGGGCAAAATAGATAGAAAAATTGCATTAATTAACAGATGCAAATAATTACATTACAAATCATGATTATATACTGATAAATCCCCCAAAACAAAGAAATGCAGTTGTATGAAATTCCATGACAAAGAGAGTTGACGAAGTAGCATGAAGTTCTTAGGAAATTCCTCAAGAAACTGAATGTGACCTAAAACGTGAAGAATGTGTAGAAGGTTAGCTCGTTAAAGGAAAAAATGGTGATCAAGGTGGAGACCTTCCATCCAGAAGGAATGGTAGATGAAAAGGACTAATGGGATAAGGAAGCCTTTAAAAAAAAATCCTTTAAAAAAAATAATAACCCAACAGTAATATTAAAAAAAAAAAACAACAACAATTACCCTGTAGCTCAAGCTTAGAGAGCTATCAAGATCTTGGTGTGAGATGAGGTTTATAGGAATTTGATCATGGCTGGAGTTGACCAGCATTCATCACCCCCTATCTTTTTAAATCTCAAAGTTAGAAATGAAACTATACATTCTGATTCCTCTACAGCCAAGCAGTTTAGATGAGAAATCAAGTGAGAGTTTTTCTTCCCACTTAACACTTCTCAGTCTTAAAATATAATTTTGGATTAGGCACACCAGACTGTGTTTATTAAATTATGCTTTTGTGTATCATATCTCTTCCATGTCCAGAATTTTAATTGACATTTGCATTCAGTTTTGAACAATATTTTCCCCAGTCATTTTTGGTTAAACGCCAAGACTCTATGTTTACCTGTTTTCCTACTCATCATTAGCCCCCTTTAGCCACAAATTCCCCATAAGCTTTTAATTTTGATTAATCTTTCTGGTCATTTACAATAGGGATGTGTCTTCCACTGATTCTTTGAAGAAGGGCGTGTGGTGGCATTTATTTTCTGAAACTGCTCCTTCATGGAATGCCTTTGACTCAACATATGAGCAGCAACCAGGCTGGTTATAAAATTCTTGGCCCATAGCCAGCCTTCCTCAAACCTCACTAAGATGCTTTCATTGTCTTTGGCATTTAGCATGACAGAAGAGAGGTCTCAGGTTAGCTTGATTACTGCTCCTCCAAAAGAAACTTCTTTTGTTCTGCTTTGTTTTGTTTTCAGGTTAAATGCTTGTAAAGTCTTTTTTAGTGTATTAAAATATTTGTCTATTCAAATATTTTCAGGAAATTTTTTGGGTGTGGCTGTCTTTTCATTGATGTGGCTTCGGTGTAATCAAGTCTAAAAATTTACATCAACCAATTCTGAGGGGTTCTTTCTCTGGCTACATACCATGTGGCTTTGGGATTAAGAGCATTTGCTATAGAGGAAGGATGGCTGGGTTCAAATGCCAGCTTTGTCTTTCACTAGACCTTTAGTTTTGAACAAAATTAAAAGAAAGCCCCAAATTAAAAACCTCTGTTTCAGTTTCCCTATTTGTCTTGGTTTGACCAAAAACTGTTTTTGAGTCTTTTCCACAGGTTGTCAAGGAAAACCCCAAAACATCTTCTTGGCTAACCTAAAAAAATGGGGGCTGATATAGGAATACCTACTTCAGAGAGTGGTTGTGAGGGTAGCCTGGCCCCTAAGACCCTGGTATCTCTGTAAGAAAAGGGCATGAGGCCCAGACAAAGGCAGACAGAGGAATGATCCAGCTACAAGCCAGGGAATAGAAAGGATTGCCAGCAACCACCAGAGCTAGGAAGAAGCGAGGGAAAATCCTCCCCTAGAGCCTTCAGAGGGACCAGAGCTCTGCCAGCACCTTGATTGTGAATTTCCAGTCTCTCTAACTGTGAGACAATAAATTGCCATTCTTTCAAGTAAACAAAGTTAACATTGGCAAAGCATCTAGAAGGACTTTTACCCCATCCTGAGTGTTTTGCAAGTACCTCCTAGGCCATTATCTTTTCTCTCTCTCAGTTTTTAAGCTTCAGAAAATTTTCTTTTTTGGGGGTAGGGAGAATGTCGATTTATGTTTTATTAGATATTTCAAGTTGCTGGACTGAAAAGTATAACAATAAAAATTTTAACCAATTCTGTTGTCAGTTAATAATACTGACACCAAAGGTTTACCTTAACGTGGTTATATAAATTCACAAGGTGTCTGGGAATTAATTTAGATAATATATATAAAACATTAAAAGTTTCTGATATTCCAGTGATTTCTATCATCGATTATCTGTTATGTGCATGTGTATTAGATTTTTAAACTTTGTTGAAGTATAATTCACAAATAAAATTTAATATAATTAAAATATTCTATGGGATGATTTTATTTATATATATATATATGCATGCTGCTGCTGCTAAATCGCTATATATATAAAAGGAGTCCCATCATCAAGTTACTTAAAACATAACCATCACCTCACATATTTATCTTTCTTGTGTAAAAACATTTAAGTTATTCTCTCCTAGCTAATTTTATTTATGTACCTTTATCAATTATAATCACCACATTATACACTATATCTTCAGGCCTTGTTGATCTTATAACTGAAAGTGTGTACATTTTTTACCAACCTCTCCCTATTTCCCTGACAGCCACCATTCTACTAAGAGTTTGACTTGGCTTTATCAGATTCCACATATAGGTGATAACATACACAGTACTGATCTTTCTCTGTCTGGCATCGTAATTTGTCATAATTCTCTCCAGGTTCATCTACATTGTTGAAATGGCAGGATTTTTTTTTAAGGCCGAACAGTATTCCATGATGTGTATATATAAATATATACACACACACACACTGCATTGTCTTTATCCATTCATCAGTTGACAGACCCTGATGTTTCAATACCTTGACTATTGTGAATATTGCTGCAATCTGCATGGAAGTACAGATATTTCTTTGAAATAACACTTTCATACTGAATAATATGTCAATTCTAATTTTATTTTCTTGAGGAATCTCCATGCTGTTTTCTGCAGTGGTTGCATCAATTTATACTCTTACTGATGGTGCGCAAATGTTCTGTTTACATCCTTACCATCATTTGTTATTTCTTGTCTTTCTAATAATAGCCATCCTAACAAGTGTTAGGTGATATCTCACTGTGGCTTTGATTTGCATTTCTCTGAACTGTGGTGTTGGAGAAGACTCTTGAGAGTCCCTTGGACTGCAAGAAGATCCAACCAGTCCATCCTAAAGGAGATCAGTCCTGGGTGTTCATTGCAAGGACTGATGTTGAAGCTGAAACTCCAATACTTTGGCTACCTGATGTGAAGAGCTGACTCATTTGAAAAGACTCTGATGCTGGGAAGCATTGAGGGCAGGTGGAGAAGGGGACGACAGAGGATGAGAAGCTTGGATGGCATCACTGACTCAATGGACATGCAGCTAAGTCACTTCAGTCGTGTCCAACTCTGTGCGACCCCATAGACGGCAGCCCACCAGGCTCCCCCGTCCCTGGGATTCTCCAGGCAAGAACACTGGAGTGGGTTGCCATTTCCTTCTCCAATGCATGAAAGTGAAAAGTGAAAGTGAAGTCGCTCAGTCGTGTCCGACCCTCAGCGACCCCATGGACTGCAGCCCACCAGGCTCCTCCATCCATGGGATTTTCCAGGCAAGAGTACTGGAGTGGGGTGCCATTGAGTTTGGGTAAAAAAATAACTCTGGGAGTTGGTGATGGACAGGGAGGCCTGGCGTGCTGTGGTTCATGGGGTCACAGAGTCGGACACAACTGAGCAACTGAACTGAACTGATGATTAGTGATGTTGAACACCTTATCAGATACCTGTTGATCATTTAAATATCTTCTTTGGAAAATAAAATCTATTCAGGTCCTTTGCACATTTTAAATTGGATTTTTGAAGTTTGCTTTTGAGTTAGTTCAGTTCCTTATATAGTTTTAGATATTAATCCTATATCAGATATGTGGTTTATAATTGTCTTCTCTTATTCCATAGATTGCCTTTTCATTTTATTGATTGTTTCCTCTGTATTCAGAATTTTTTGTTTGATGTAGTCTCATTTGGTTATTTTTGCTTTTGTTGCTTTTGCTTTGGGTGTCAAATCCAAAAAATTATTACCAAGGGAATTCCCTGGCAGTTCCATGGTTAGGACTCCGTGCATTGACTGCAGGGAGTCTGGGTTCAGTTCCTAGTCAGGGAGCTAAGATCCCACAAGCTGTACGGCATGGCAAAAAACAAAACAAAACAACCCCAAACCCCCCTAATTATTACCAAGACCAATGTAATGTCAAGGAGCTTTTCCCCTGTTTTTTCCCTATGAGTTTCAGATTTTATGTTCAAGTCTTAAATTCATTTTGAGTTGATTTTTGTGTATGACGTAAGATACAGTGTCCGGTTTCATCCTGTTTTGCATGTGGATATCCAGTTTTCCCAACACCATTTATTGAAGAGATTCATCTTCCCCCACAGTATATTACTGGCTCCTTTGCCAAAAACCAATTGGCCATGTATGCATTGGCTTATTTTTAGGGTATCTACTCTGTTCCATTGATATATGTGTCTATTTTTATATCATGAAAAAGACCTGTTTTTTCCCCCTCTTTAACTCTGAAATATATAGTTTAAAATCAGGGAGTGTAACACTTTTAGCTATGTTCTTCTTTTTAAGATTGCTTTGCCTATTTGAAACCTTTTGTTATCTTAATAAAGTTTAGGATTTTTTTTTCTATTTCTGTGAAAAATACCACTGCAGTTTTGATAAGTATTGCATTGAATATGTGGATTGCTTTGTGTAGTATGGACATTTTAATGTTAGTTCTTCCAATCCATGAACATGGAATATCTTTCAATTTATTTGTGTCTTCCTTGCTTTCTTTCATCAGGTTTTTAAAATAGTTTTCTATGTACTGATCTTCAACTTCTTTGTATAAATTTATTTCTAAGTATTATATTCATTTTTAATGCAGCTGTAACTAGGATTATTAATTTGTCTTTCTGATAGTTCATTAATTTGCAGAAACACAACACTGACTTTTGTATACTGATTTTATATTTTGTAACTTGACTGAATTTGTTTATTCTAATAGCTTTAGGGTGAAGTCTTTCGTGTTCTCAACATGTAATAAATATCATATCAACTACAAACAGAAAATTTTACTTCTTCCCATCCAATTTGTATGCCTCATTTTTTTTTTTTTTTTGGTTGCCTAGTTGTTCAGGCTAGGACTTTATATACTATGTTGAATAAAAGTGGTGAGAGTGGGCATCATTGTCTTGTTCCTGAATTTAGAGAGAAAGCTTTCAAACTTTCACCACTTAGAATGAGATGAGCTGTGGCATTTATTATTCAGTTTGTTGTGTTGAGGTACATTGTAGCCTAATTTGTTGAGAGTTTTATCATGAAAAAGTGTTGAATTTTGTAAAATGTTTTTTCCTGCATCTTTTGGCATGATAATATGATATTTATTCATTTTGTTAATGTGGTGTATCACGGGTATTGATTTGCATGTGTTGAACCATCTTTGTGTCCCAGGGATAAACCCCACTTGTTTATGGTATTTAATCCTTTTGAATGTCCTATTGAATGGTTTACTAATATTTTGTTGAGGACATTTGCATCTGTATCCATCAGGGATAATTGTCTATAATTATCTTGTAGTGTCCTTGTCTGACTTTGGTATCAGGGTAATGATGGCCTCATAAAATGAGTTTGTAAGTGTTTACTCCTCTTCTGTTGTTTGGAAAAGTTTGAGAAGAGTTGGTATTAATTCTTCTTTAAATGTTCGATAAAATTCATCTGTGAAGCTGTGTAATCCTGGGCTCTTCCTTGTTTGGAGATTTTTGATCGCTGATTCAGTCTCCTTACTAGTATTTGGTCCGTTCAGATTTTCTGTTATTTATGATTCAGCCTTGGAAGGTTATCTAGTTTGTTGGCATATCAGTGTTCACAGTAGTTTCCTATGATCCTTAGCTTTTCTGTTTTTAGCTGTAATGCCTCATTTTTCATTTCTGATTATATTTGATCTTTTTTTTATAGTTGGTCTAGCTAAACGTTTGCCAATTTTGCTTATCTTTTACAAAAAGATGTGTTTTCTTTATAGTGTCTGTTTTATTTCCAGTATGATCTTTATTTCCTTTCCTCTACTAAATCTGGGATTAATTTCTTCTTATTTTTTTAGGTCCTTAAGGTTTAAAGTTAGGTCATTTATTCGAGATCTTTCTTTTTTTCTTAATGTAGACATTTATTGCTACACACTTTTCTTTTAGGACTGCTTTTGCTGCATCTCTTAAGTTGTGGTAGGCTGTATTTCCATTTTCATTTCTCAGGATATTTTTTTGATTTCCCTTTTGATTTCTTTTTTTTTTTTACTCATTTGTTATGCAGATATGTGTGGTTTGGTCTCAATATATTTGTGAATTTTGAAGTTTTCTTTTATAGTTGATATCTAGTCTCATACCACTGTATTCAGAAAAGATGCTTGATATGATTTCAGTCTTCTTAAATTTGTTAAGACTTGCTTTGGGGTCTATATATGATCTATCCTGGAGAATATTCCATATGTGCTTGAGAAGAATGTGCATTCTGTTTCTGTCGCATGACATTTTCTGGATATGTCTGTCAGTTCCATCTAGTCTAACATGTCATTTAAGTCCAATATTTTCTTATGATCGTGGGGGATTGACGTCCCCTACAATTATTGCGTTGTTGTCTATTTCTTCCTTCAGATCTGTTAGTATTTGCTTTATATATTTAGGTGCTCTAATGTTGCTTGCATAAATACTGACAATTGTTATATTTCCTTGATGAATTGACCCCATTATCATGATACAGTAACCTTCTTGTATCATTACCTGCTGTGTTTCTTGTTACAGTTTTTGGCTTTAAGTCTGTTTTGTCTGCTATAAATCTGTACTTTCTTTTGGTTGCAATTTGCAGGGAATATATTCTTCACCCCTTCACTTCTAATTGTTAGTGAAGTCGCTCAGTCATGTCCGACTCTTTGTGACCCCACAGACTGTAGCCTACCAGGCTCCATCCGTCCATGGGATTTTCCAGGCAAGAGAACTGGAGTGGGTTACCATTTCCTTGTCCAGAGGATCTTCCTGACCCAGGGATCGAACCCGAGTCTACCCGCATTGTAGGCAGACGCTTTACCGTCTGAGCCACCAGGGAAGCCTGAAGTGAGCCTCCTCTGCATGCACGCATGCTAAGGCACTTTAGTCATGTCCAACTTTTTGTGACCCCATGCACTGTAGTCCGCCCGACTCCTCTGTCCACGGGATTCTCCAGGCGAGAATACAGAAGTGGGTTGCCATGCCCTCCTCCAGGGGATCTTCCAGACCTAGGGATCGAACTTATGTCTCTTACATCTTCTGCAATGACAGGCAGGTTCTTTATTACTAGAGCCACGGGGAAGACCCAAACCTCCTGCAGCGGCATATGTTTGGTATATTTGGGTCTCATTTTTTTTTCTTTGTTAAATCCATTTAGCTACTCTGTCTTCTGACTGGAGAAGGCAGTCCATTTGTTTTGATAGGTAATTATTATTGCTAGGTGTAGATTTATTATTGCCATTTCCTTAATTGTTTTCTGTTTTGCAGTTTTTTGTTCCTTTATTTCTCTTTTCCCTCTTCCTTTGTGATTTCCTGATTTTATGTAGTGGTATGCTTTGATTTCCTTATCTTTAGTGTATCTACTATAGGATTTGCTTTGTCATTATATAAAATACATTATAACTGTCTGTTTTAAGCTGATAAATTTGAATGCATATAAAACTGCTATATTTTATACACCCCATATTTTATGTTTGTTCATGTCAAAACTTGCATCTTTGTATTGTATATCCATCAACGTGTCTTAGTGTTGGTCTCTTTGATTCATCTTACTTAGTACTTTTGGGGATTCCTGAATATGGATGTATACGTTTTCCCCCAGGTTAGGGAAGATTTTAGCCATTATTTCTTTGAATAAGCTTTATGGCCCTTTTTCTCTTTTCCTTATGGGACTCTTACAATGCACCTATTGGCCCATTTGATGATGTTCCATAAATCCCATAAAAGCTATCTTTATTCTTTGATCTTTTTGCTCCTCTAATTGGTGAATTCCACTGTCCTGCTCCCAACTTGCTGAATCTTTTATCCAACTTGATCTAGATTTTTGTTGTACTTCTCTATTAAAATTTTCAGTTACTGTATTCTTCAGTTCGATGATTAATATTTGGTGTGATTTTATATTTCTCTCTGTTAAAATTCTCTGTGCACTGGTGAGCATCTTTATGACTATTATTTTGAACTCTTGATTTGATAAACTACTTATTTACATTTCATTAAGATCAGTTTCTGGAGATTTACTTTTTTTGTTTGTTTGTTGTGAACATAGTCCCCTGTTTCCTCATTTCCTTAATTCTCTGAGTTAGTTTCCATGCACTAGATAACACAGCCACCTCTCCCAGTTTTGACACATGGGTCTCTTGTAGGAGGTCAACCTTATTAATCAGCCTGGCCCAGTTCTTGATGTTCTCTCAAACCTTTGTGATTATCCAAGCTGCTGTATTTGTTCTTAGTGGCTCCCAGTAGTTGAAGATGTGTCAAACCCCATCAGTGTTCCAAATAAGAGGATTGCAGTCAGCACCGAGTTGCAAGGTGATTAGAAACCAGACACTCAGGCAGCAGCTAAGAAAGTATGCACTCAAAACTCTTCCAGGAAGGAACTGGGAGACAGGCACTTTGGCTTGTTCTGTCTGTGGAGCCTGCATGTATCCCCATGGAGGTGAAGAGTATTCCTGAACCTATTTGAAAACTTCTATTTTGCTGTAGTCCTGTGGGATTCTGCAATTCAAGTCTCATTGGCTATCAGTTGATTTGGGGCCTGTCCCTTAGTGGGTAACCATAAAATTTTAGGTACTAGTTATTAATATTAGGCCAGCTTCTTGTAAGGAAATACAGATAATTTGGTGTTACTGTTGGAATGAGCCAGGGGAAAAGGCAGGGCAAGTGCTCACTGGCTCTTTTAGGCTTCAAAGATGATAACAGAAAGCACCTAGATGTCTGCTAATTAGAAGGCAGGCTCCCAAGAAGCATCTTGTATACAATCAAACCCCTTCAGAGAAAGCCTAGAAGACAGGCAATTTTGCCCACTTCCTTTGCACTAAGCTCTGGGGGCATAGCCTCAGCGAGTGTTTTTGTGCTCAATAACTGATTCTTTATTTACTATAGACCTATGGGATTGTGACTGAAAGTCCCAGTGCTTTCAAAGCCAGTTGATTTGGGGAACCGTCCCTTGCGTGGTAGTCATGAAATTTGGTGCACTAAATGTATGGCTCAATTCCATCACTTCTCAGGGTGAAGCTGGACATTTGGGGTTCCTTCCCAATTGTATGGCACTGTGGTGGTTGTGGGGGGAGGTAGTTTATGGTGAGAGTGTGTCTGTTTTTCTTGTTGTTCAGTCACTCAGCCGTGTCCGACTCTTTGCAACACCTTTGACTCCAGCACACCAGGCTTCCCAGTCTTTCACTATCTCCTGGAGTTTGCTCAAACTCATGTCCATTGAGTCGATTATGCCATCCAACTATCTCATGCTCTGCCACCCCCTTCTCCTCCTGTTTTTAATAGTATATTTTCTTGGTTGTCTGGTGGAGTCATCTACACATCTAGTTTCTGGATAGCTCTCAAAGGGAATTACTCCATGTAGCTGTATATGTGGTACATCCATAGAAGCAGGGAAATTCAGGAGCCTCCTGTGTGACCATCTTGATCTAGAGTTGAGAATGTTTCCTTTCAGTGTTTTCTTTTACTTGTACTTTAATTATTCTAAGTCCAGGTGGTTCAGATCTGATCTCCATTCTCTGTGTCTCATAGCTATCACTTCTTTTACTAATTTCACCTCCCTGCTCTTTCTCTGAGGATTAAGATGCTTCTCCAGTCTCAGCCCCATTTCCCAATTTGCTTTACTGTAGCATCAGTTCTGCTTCCTACTGTCCCCAAACCTTGTTTACATTTTGTTTTCACATTTTACTTTCTTTGAAATTGTGCCTCAAATACCTTTCCTATTATCTATTATATTTCACTGTATTAATATTACTTGTTAACTTCTCTCCTTTAAAATTTTCTGTTTCTCAAAAAAATGTAAGCCTTCTGTGGGATACTACACAATTTCTAAACCTTGTTACTGCCTTTTGTAGTTAATATTTTCAAAATTCTATTGCATGAATCTTCAAAATTACTTTCTTCCCTTCTCCTGCTAAATTCTTGATTGGTCCTCTATTGTTGCTGCTGTTATATTTTCTATTTATTCATTTTAAGAGGAGGAAAGACCCAGATTTGATCAGCATTTACCAAGTGTCAGGGTGTGTGCATTTCCTGTAGCTTCATTCACTCTCCATTTCATTGCAAGTCAAACCTCTTCCTAATTTACCAGATTGAAAATTTGAGATGTTAGATTTAATAAATAAAAATACAGGATGACCAGTTCAATTTGAATTTTAGATAAATAATGAAAATTTTTTACTATCAATAATTCCAAAATATTATATGGGTACACTTACAATAAAATAATTTAAAAATCATCTAATATAATTTGGCTTCTTGCTTTATCTGACAACCTTTGACTTGGCTGACAAGCATTCAGACCCAGCCCAATTTCCTCTGTGCAGCAGGTTTTTATCTGATGAAGATAAAGGTGGGGTGGGGGGGGTTCTTTTCCTATTCTGCCTGCTGGTTCTCTGCAAATGTTGCCCTGCTCCGGAAACCCTGCTGCTCCTCTTCCTCTTCTCTCTAGTGTTGGAAGGGACTCCGTATCTTAGGATCTTAATGTGTGAGTGCCCTTCTTCCTTCTGCTTCCTTTTCACTGCCCTGGGAAACTTCCTGTTCTCTGGGAGTTCAAGCTTCCAAAAGGATGGAATAAAAGTAGTTAGTGTTCGTCAAATGTTTGCTATGTTCCAGACACTGTGCTTAGTACTTTGCATGAATTAGCTCTACTAATTTAATCTTCATGGCTACTCCTTAAGGAAAGTACTATATGAACCCCACTTTGCAGATGATGAAAACAAGGCTCAGGAAAGTTAATGACTTGACCAAATACTAAGTCAACAGCATGGGGTTCAGTTCGTAGCCATTGGTCCCTCAGTACAAGCTCTGAACTTTTATCTGGTGTCCACATCTCTGGGCTAAGAGGCAGCTGTGCAGGAGACACATGTGTCTTCCTACCTTTGGTCTGTCTTTCTGTGAGATCACACATAGGCAGCCCATGATTTTTCCTCTCTTAAATCCAGATCCAAAAGCTGCTGTACAAGTGAAATTTCTACTGGTTTCTAGAAATACATTTTCTGTCATTTTTATTTTGCTCATTGTGAGTTTTTACGTTGTGAGTGTTTTTATGGGGATTTGGGGAGAATTTTGGGACAGGTTGGGATAAGACTTATAGCCAGTTTCCATATTAATTTGTAGGACAGAATTTCATTTTTGACTCTCATTTTATAGATAAGTTCTACTTTTTAAACCTTTTCAAAAGCCAATATCAAGCCTAGAGCATATGACTATATCAAGTGTCCCTAAAGAGTCACTTTTCCTAATTCGTTATCCACTTTGATACCTAAGTTTCCTTCTTTGCTCCCAAATGACTCTGATATCATCATTTCTTTTGTTTCTTCCTTGATCTTTCAGGAGATGATGTCCCAAAACAGTTAAATAATGCTCTCCTTTTAAAAAATGGAGCTTCCCAGAGAGATGAGAAATGTTGGCACCCCCCAGGCTCCCAAGTCCTGGGCCAGCTTTGCAGGTGAGACAGGAACAGTTTTATCTGTCTCACCAGGTGGTAGCTGCTAGGTCTATGGCAATATCACATCAGTCCCTCTCTCCTTTGCTCTTTCATTTTATCCCACTTTACTTTCTCAGTTACCTTACTACTCAGTCCTGTCCAGATATATTCTACTACTTCATTTCCTCTTCTATTTTTTCTGTATTTCTATTTCTTTTAAATATGCTTAACTTTCAATTGTCATTTTTCATCCTTGATACCCACTCCATCAAGTTGTACTGATACCTATGAAATTTTATTTGACGATTTTGTGCTTTATTCCTTCTCTTAATTGAGCCTCATCCTGAATGTGTTGGCATGTTCACAAGGTAGCTGTTAAGACATATTTCTGAACATATTTTTATCTGAGTGTTCCGGAGATGCTTCACACCATGTTGCTTCTTTTTCTCATAACTATTGTCCTCTGTGATATCTGCTTGTTGCAGTTTTATCTGGGATTTCCTTTCCTCTTCCTAAAAAGCAGCTACTCTGGACAAATACATTCTTTCCAATCTTTGTGAAGCTCCTCTAGGCCTGTAGGATTCCTCCTTAAGCTGACTTGAAATGGAAAGGTAGGGGTTTTTCTGAAAGGTAGACTACAAACTGCTGATTTCCTTGGCTCTCCCAGGTTGAGGTGATTTATAAAGATCTCTTATTACATGTGACCTTGATCTCACCCTGAAAACATCTACTATGTGCCTTTTAGGTAGGGAACCATTTTTTTATACACCATTCTGCTTGGGTATGGGAGGGCTAAATAGCTGAATAGGCTGAAAGTTGAAAGGAAACAAATCAAGATAAACTTGAGAAAATTTGCATTCACAACACAGTATTGGACATTTAGAATTAAGAGGGTAGATCTCATGTTAAGTGTTCTTACCACAATACAAAATAAATAACTATCAGCTTAAAAAAAGGAAGTCAAGCAATGTGGTATGGTGGTTAAGAGCACCAGCTCTTCCCTTAGCATTGAATTTCAGTACATGTTTTGTCTTTTACTACCCAGGCAACCTTAGACAAGTTACTTTACCTATCTGCATGTCAATTCCATCCTCTTTTAAATAGATACAATGATAGTAAGAATATAATAGAGATGTCATGAAAAACATTCTAAATAGTATATGAAAAGTGCTTTGTGCATGGCAGAAATAATATCTGAAATATGATCTGTTCTGTAAATGTTACCTGCAACTAAAAGAAAAATTATAAATGCAATGTCTACTTCTAAATACAACAAAAGCAGCTTTTTTATATGACCTTTTCCATTCTGCCCATATATTGACATATTAAAATAATTAAATCTAAATAACATCTTATTGTTTTCTCATATTTCCACAAAGATTTCATATATTTTAAAATGCATGCATCACATGTTCATTGAACATGTATGCCATAATTTAGTTAAACGTTACCCTATATGTTGAATATTTAAAAGAAGCTTAACATTTTTTTTTTTTTTGCATAATCCCCTTAATGAAAGTAGCTATTTTTTCTTTGGATTGGTTCCTTGGGAAGCATTTTCAGATGTGAAATGACATGGCCACTGATGTTTGTTAAGAAGTATTCTCAAATTACCTTTTTGAAAGTGTTATATAATTTTATCTTTCCATCGACAATCTGAGTCACCATCCCAATCCTTGCCAGTACCACTTAATTATATTAATGTTTTGGTAATTTGAAAAAGCGGTAGGGTATGAATTTAAACACAGTTGCTTAACCTGGTTTTTCTCCTGGCCAGAGAACTGGGAAGGAGTCTCTGACATAAACTCAGTGCCAAGACAGAATTTTTACATGCCCCTACATGTGCTAAGGCAGGTACTCACCAAGAACTGGTATGAGGATAAGTTGGTTCATTTGTCCCCGAGGGCTGCTATAGAAAATGCTTATGTCCCCCCAGAATCCGTATGTTGAAACCTAATGTGTGATGGTATTTTGAGGTAGAGATCTTTGAGGCAGTTAGGGCATGAGGGTGGAGCCCTCATGAAAGGCACGTGTGTCATTAAAAGAGAGGCCTTTGTCCCTTTCTGCCAAGTAAGGAAAGACAGCCAGTCATCTGTGGAATACAAAGTGGGCCCTCACCACACACCAAACCTGCCGGTGCCTTGATCTTCAACACCCCAGGCTCCAGAACTGTGAGAAATAAATTTGTGTTGTTTATAAGCTATAGTAATTTGTTCCATCAGTCCAAATGGTATAAGACCAGGGAAGTTTGGAAAATTGCATCAAGAACTGTAAAGATGATTTCTGCCTTTTGGTTGGGAATCGGTTTTCTAGGAATCTAATTTAATTTTTATCATATTAAAATTTTGAAGAACTCAAGTGTCCAGCAGAAAGACAATTATTAATGAGTTGTAGTACAGACATACAATAGACTACCAGAAAGTCATATGTCATGCTTAGGAAGAATATTTTAACAACATGGTAAGTGGGGGAGGGGAAAGAATAACATCATATCCTAGATGCAATATGATCTCCATTATGAAGGAAAAGAGTGCAAAGAAAACGTCTGGAAAGCGATGTGCCTAAATAGTAATAATAGGCTTCTACTGAGTGGTGAGCTTATGATTTATATTTGTCCTGTCTTTTAATGTTTTCTAAGTTATTCAAAACATGGATCTACTATGTCAACAATCAGACGTTAAAAAAAGAGACAGAGAGAAAGAGAAAGAAAAGGCTCTTGGTATGAAACAACAATGTGCTCATATAGAATCTGAGGCATGTAACCTCAGGCTCAACCTAAAGTCAGCACTGCGTCCTCCATCAGCCTCTATCCCGCTGGATTAACCACAATATAGAAAAGGCAGAGGAACCAGAGATCAAATTGCTGACATCTGTTGGATCATAGAAAAAGCAAGAGAGTTTAGGAAAAACATCTACCTCTGCTTCATTGACTATGCCAAAGCCTTTGACTGTGTGGATCACAACAAACTGGAAAATTCTTCAAGAGGTGGGAATACCAGACGACCTTATCTGCCTCCTGACAAATCTGTATGCAGGTCAGGAAGCAACAGTTAGAACTAGACATGGACCAATGGACTGGTTCAAAATTGGGAAAGGAGTATGTCAAGGCTGTATATTGTCACCCTGCTTATTTAACTTGTATGCAGAGTACATCATGCGGAATGCTGGGCTGCAGGAAGCACAAGCTGGAATCAAGGTTGCTGGGAGAAATATCAATAACCTCAGATATGCAGATGACACCACCCTTATGACAGAATGCAAAGAGGAACTAAAGAGCCTCTTGATGATAGTGAAAGAGAGTGAAAAAGTTGGCTTAAAACTCAACATTCAAAAAATGAAGATCGTGCCATCTGGTTCCATCACTCCATGGCAAATAGATGGGGAAACAATGGAAACAGTGATAGACTTTATTTTCTTGGGCTCCAAAATCACTGCAGATGGTGGCTGTAGCCATTAAATTAAAAGACGCTTGCTCCTTGGAAGAAAAGTTATGACCAACCTAGACAGCATAAAGAGGAGGGTTCAGGATGGGGAACACGTGTATACCTGTGGGGGATTCATGTTGATATATGGCAAAACCAATACAATATTGTAAAGTTAAAAAATAAAATTAAATTAAAAAAAAAAAAGCAGAGGCATTACTTTGTCAACAAAGGTCCATCTAGTCAAAGCTATGGTTTTTCCTGTAGTCATATATGGATGTGAGAGATGGACTATAAAGAAAGTTGAGCGCCAAATAATTGATGGTTTTGAACTGTGGTGTTGGAAAAGACTCTTCAGAGTCCCTTGGACTGCAAGGAGATCAAACCAGTCAAACCTAAAGGAGATCAACCGTGAATATTCATTGGAAGGACTGATGCTGAAATTCCAATACTTTGGCCACCTGATGTGAATAACTGACTCACTAGAAAAGACCCTGATGCTGGGAAAGATTGAGGGCAGGAGAAGAAGGGGATGACAGAGGATGAGATGGTTGGATGGCATCACCGAGTCAATGGACATGAGTTTGAGCAAGCTTCGGGAGTTGGTGACGGACAGGGAAGCCTGGCGTGCTGCAGTCCATGGGGTTGCAAAAAGTCGGACACAACTGAGCGACTGGACTGAACCGATTAACCACAGACATTTTCAGCTCCCCACTTGACATCAGTCTTTTTAGGAACGTGGGTGCTGTATTCCTCACTTGTAGATTCCACCCCCTACTCCATGTAGTGCCTAATACAAAAGTAGTGATTACTTTTCATTCATTTCTTCATTCAGTCGATCATTTAAGAAATAGCACAGGGTGTCCCGGGCAGTGTGCTACACTCTGGGGAAAAATATAAACAAGGTAGTATTTTTATCTTCAAGTTGCCTGAGTAAAATCTGGAGGTGTTACTAAGAATTTATAGTTTCAGGAACCAGACAGTAACAAAGGGAACTTTTTTGGCCATACCAGTAAGTTACTCGGGTTTCCACTCCCTAACCCCCATTGTTCTCTGCTATTAGAAGGTCTCCCAGACTCAGCTTTGATGACCACCCTTCCTGACGCTGTGGCCTGGCCACTCATGCGGCCACCGCTGCATCCTCTGACCATCTTCCTTTCCCATAGCCACTGCCTGGCCCACACTTTGGAGCTTAGCTTCTCCAACAAGCCAAGACTGCCGTGGCCCCATCAGATGCTGCTTCTCACTCCTGGGTCTCTGTTTGTTCTTTTCTTTTTCTCCCACAAGCTGAGAAAAACCTGAGATCCTAGAAGTTGGTGGAGGTATTCTCCCCTGCCTCTGGGGTTAGAGCCATCACCCTGAATTCCAATACCTCTTCAGAAATGCAGGATTTTTTCACAAAGTTCTACCCCACCAGCCAGCCTGGGATTTTCCCTCATTTCTTCCATCCGTCCTCTGCTGGAGCTTTTTTTTTTCCCCTCTGCCTGTCCCTTCTTCCCTCAAAACAGGCTTCCTGATGGGGTGCCCATTTCTATTTCTCCCTGTTCACATTTTACTCCCAGGAAAGTCACCTCCATTGTAGGTGGTGGAACTGATGAGGCTCGAGGGTGGAAAAGAACTGTGGCAGCACCAATCCCGTAAAGAGAAGGGTCCTCGTAGTAACTTCTTTCGATTAGCTTATTTCCATCTGCCTGTTCTCTTTGATTTGATAGATGAAATCCTCACAAATGTTGCTCGTCCGTAAATTTAGACTTTCAGTTACACCAACAGGAAAATTTAAAAAATATTGCCTCATCTGTTCCAATTTGAGTTCTTTGTCTTTCCCCTTCCTTTTTATGTTTCATAGACTCATATGATTTCTGGACAGAAAAGAGTTTCATGGTCATCCAATAAAATGCCTCATTAGATCATTAAAGTTCCTCTGCTACATCGTATCCAGTGGTTCTTCAGTCTCTGCTTGCACACCCCCAGGAATGGGGACCTCATTCCCTTACTGGGCAGCCTATTCCATCTTTATACAGCTCTGTAAGTGAAATTGTTTTAATTCCTAGTGAGGGGGGAAAGAAATGATTTTCCTGATTCTTTCTTCCTTGGCCCTAATTCAAGCTCTTGATATGAGACCAAACAAATCTAACTTATCATTCACGTGGAAAGCCTTCCACCGCTTTCACCCTTTTGATTTGTGCTAGCCTCAATTCTACTTTGAACTCTCATTAGAACATTAAAGAAAAATACACATAATTTAATTTTCTTAACACTGTCTAGGAGATTCAAGAAATAAACCCTGATGAAGTAATTTATTCATCCATTTTGTTCATATAGCAAACATCCACCAATTTCTGATTTTTCCAAATCTAGTGCAAAGATCTGGCAACATGTAGATGGTGAGGTTCCCTCCTTGCACTCGAGAAGTTCACAGGCTAGTTCAGTGGTTAAAGCAAGTATTCTAGTGTTCTTAGATAGCTTGGTTCAAATTCTTGCTCTCTCTCTTGTGTGACCTTGGACGAGTCACTAGGTCTTAACTTTGTCGAATATGAAATACAATATTGATAGTTCCTTCTGTCAGTAGGGTTGTGAGAATCATGAGATGACCCACATAAAGCTCATTAAAGGGTCAATGAATTTGGCTGTCACTATTATGAAGAGTCATGTGGGAAAGAGATGAAGTCAGTTTCGGTATGCTTGGTAGATTTGGCAAAACCAGAATGTGCTACAATGGCACAGACATAACCAAGACTTTGAAAGTCTAGAAAAACAGGTGACTTTTTGCTAAGTTTGGAGAGATGCGGGAAGGTGGGTGAAGTTGGAGAGAGAGATTCCAGACAGAAAGATCAGGTCATGCAAATATACAAATCTGTGAGATCCAAAGGGGTATCCAGGGAGCTATAAACAATCCAGAAAGGCTGGAGTACATCTGTATTGGGGCAAAGGTTGATTCCAGGGAGTTTCCAGGGATCATAAAACAGAAAACCTTGTAAGCCAGGCTAAGGAGAACAAACTTTGTTCTATAGGACCCGAGGAGCCAATGAAGGATTTCACGTGAAAAGACTGCATCTCTGCATTAGTATCACTCTGATAGAGGGTGAACTGGAGAGAGGGAGGCCTAGAGGAATAATAAATTCCTCAGTAGGTGGGTTAAGCTCATGCTTAGGGTGCTAATAATGCAGGGGTGAATGAGCCTGTGTTTGCTACATGATTTATCCAGAATCTTGCAAGCAGTGAAATACAGAGACAAGCTCTTTTAATATCAGCATATGCACAAGATTTGGTTTTACTGTTTGGTGTTATTGTTTTTGATTTACAGATAGCAGCAAAGGGATTATGGTGCACAGAGCCCTTAAAAATTGCATTAGAATAGGTGAGAAATAATAAAGGCTGAAGTCAAGGCAATAGCATGAGAGACAAAGAAAAAGGGAAAGTTTCAAGGCAACAGCAGACAGAGTGGAATTCTTTTCCCAAAATGGGCAGAGTAGGGACTATGGTTTCTTTCAGCCCAAAGTCTCTCACTGAAAGTGACAGAGCATGGCAATATTAAGTTAATCAAATTAACTTCCAGTGTCATGAATATATTCTAAATGCAACTTTATCATTTTCCAGAAAATAGTTGTTCAAGATATTCTCTAAATCTTTTCTCATTTTAGTTCACTTATTAAATGTTACAAAGATTAACCATGAACTGAGAAGTGTGTTCTTGGATATGCAGACATAAACAAGAAAGATGTTATTGCCTAATCTTAAGTTTACAGCCCAGCAGTGTGGGTAGATATTGAGTAAAAAAACAAAATTCATCATTTAAGTACACTTATGATAGAAACTACTTTCTCTTACAGCCAACTCTTCCAAAATAATGGTAACGTGGTATTTAGACATACTCATCTCCCAACCACCCTTCAATCCATTCTGTCTGGCTTTCTCCTTTTGAATTGCCTTTGAGAAGGTGATTAATAACCACCTTGTTGCAAATCCAACAGTCTTCATCCAGCACCTCATTTGAAATCTCAGCAGTAGTCTATGCTCCTACCTCGCTGAAACTGTCCTTAGTCTCTGGAACATTATAATCTCCTCTTTTATCCTCTTGTTTTTGTTTCTGTCTCCTCTGCTGAACTCTTCATCTTGGAGTTCTTTAGAACTTTTCTCATCTTCTCCTATCTTTCCCTATGGTGAATTCATTCATTCCAATATTTGCTCCAAATTTTAAGATTTCTAGACTTATATTTCCAATCTCTTGTGAACTGCAGATTCATATAACCTAATTGATCACCTAATACCTCCACTCGATGCCTCATGAGCATATCAACAAGATATGTCCAAATCTTTATTCTTGGACTGCTGACTCTTCTGGTCCCGAATAAGGTCCTCTCCTGGTGTTATTACTCTCATTGAATGGCATAACCCAATTGCAAAAAGAAACACAGGTATCAACCCTTGACATCTCCTTTTTCTCCTCTTCATTTTTCCTTGCTGCATCCAAGTCGAGGCCACCCTTGTCTTTCTCCTGAACTATTGGGAGAAGTACCTAATTTATCTCTCCAGAGTTATGACTATTCACTTCCAAACAATTTTCTTCATAGCAACCAGATATTTAAAACACACACACACATACACACCTCTAATCATGCCAGTTCCTATTTAAAACTCATCAGTGATTTTTCTTGCCCTGAGGATCTAATCTAAATTCAACATGACCTTCCAGGCCCAGCATGATCTGACTAACTAGCTCTGATCTCTTTTGGGGACACTCTTATCTCCATGTTCCAATCAAAGAAATCTTTTAGGTCCTCAAACATTCTACGCTCCTCCTTTGCTCTTGTCTGTGCTCTTTGTAATTCTTGGACTACTCCCTTTTCTTTGCCAGTTAATGTCTATTATCCAAGATAACGTCCAATTCCTCATGTATTTATTGTCTCTTCCCTCCCACTAATATGTAAGGTCCACGCAGCAGGGACTCAGATTGTTTACTTACTGTTATGTATTCAGCATTTAGGAGAGTCGCCAGCACATATTATTTAGTCAATGAATATTTATTTAATGATTAATTAGCTAATCATCAGAGTGCTGATTCGGTTAGTCTCGTTTATTGCATTGTCGACTCTTGTTGCGCCTGCCTTCTTCTCTGCAGCATTGATCACGGCCATAATTCTACATTTACTTAGGATGACAGTCGTGGTTATGACTGAGGAAGATGCTGAAGGATGAATGAGGTGTCAAGTCATTTGACCACTTCTAGCTCTTAATTATCTACTGAGAAGAGAAAATAGGAAGAAGAGGGAGGATGAATCTTGTTTTACATTTGTTTGGGCTATAGACTTCTAAGTCTAGGCAATTCAGGATTTGAGAAGCAATGGGTATTTAGTCACTGAGAGGTGCCAAAGGACAGAGGAATGAGCACTTGGGTGGGAAAAGGGGATTCGGACTGCAGTGTTAAAGGTTAGTGTTAGCTGTACGATATCTGCCTTTCTCTGTCACAGTAGCTCCTTCTGTAAAATTAAAATAACACCTTGCCAAGTGTATTAGTCAGGGTTCTCCAGAGAAACAGAACCAATAGGATATCCTACTTATTTATACTAGAGTCATTAGAAGGCATTGGTTCCTTGTGATTATGGAGGCAAAGACTCTCTTGTCTACAAGCTAAAGACTCAGGAGAGGTATTGATCCATTTCAAAAGCAGAGAGCTGGAAAGACACTGGTGAATCTGAAGACCTGAGAGGCAGAAGTGCTGAAGACAAGAGAAGACCTTTGACCCAGCTCACGCAGCTGTGCAGAAAAAGAACTCAACCTTCCTCCACCTCTTTGTTCTGTTGAGCCCCTCAGTGGTTTGGATGATGCCTGCCTACATGGGAGAGGGTCATCTGCTTTTCCCAGGCCACCAATTCAGATGCTCACATCTTCCACAAATGCTCTCTCAGACATCCCCAGAAATCATGCTTAGCCAGCTCTCTCTCTAGCCACTGACCTAGTCAAGTTGATACATAAAATGAATCATCCCATCAAGGTTGTAAATAGAATCCTGGACTGTATCTCATTTGTAGACACATTTCCATCTCCCATCCATCCATCCATCCTTTTCACCTGATATTTTTGCAACTAACAGTCACCACGTGCAGCACTGTGCCAGAAAGTGTGCTTAGTATGGGAGTCACAGATACATACAGTCAGGTACTGACTTTGAGGAGCTTGCAGTTTATAGAAGGATTTGTTTGAACAGGTAGCTTAGAATTCAGTGGTCTAATTTCTCCAAAGAAGACATACAGATGGCTAACAAACACATGAAAAGATGCTCAACATCACTCATTATCAGAGAAATGCAAATCAAAACCACTATGAGGTACCATTTCACGTCAGTCAGAATGGCTGCGATCCAAAAGTCTACAAGCAATAAATGCTGGAGAGGGTGTGGAGAAAAGGGAACCCTCTTACACTGTTGGTGGGAATGCAAACTAGTACAGCCACTATGGAGAACAGTGTGGAGATTCCTTAAAAAACTGGAAATAGAACTGCCTTATGATCCAGCAATCCCCCTGCTGGGCATACACACTGAGGAAACCAGAAGGGAAAGAGACACGTGTACCCCAATATTCATCGCAGCACTGTTTATAATAGCCAGGACATGGAAGCAACCTAGATGTCCATCAGCAGATGAATGGATAAGAAAGCCGTGGTACATATACACAATGGAGTATTATTCAGCCATTAAAAAGAATACATTTGAATCAGTTCTAATGAGGTGGATGAAACTGGAGCCTATTATACAGAGTGAAGTAAGCCAGAAAGAAAAACACCAATACAGTATACTAATGCATGTATATGGAATTTAGAAAGATGGTAACAATAACCCTGTATACGAGACAGCAAAAGAGACATTGATGTATAGAACAGTCTTATGGACTCTGTGGGAGAGGGAGAGGGTGGCATGAATTGGGAGAATGGCATTGAAATAAGTATAATATCATATATGTAACGAGTCGCCAGTCCAGGTTCGATGCAGGATACTGGATGCTTGGGGCTGGTGCACTGGGACGACCCAGAGGGATGGTGTGGGGAGGGAGGAGGGAGGAGGGTTCAGGATGGGGAACACATGTATACCTGTCGCTGATTCATTTTGATATATGGCAAAACCAATACAATATTGTAAAGGTAAACAAAATAAAATAAAAAAAAAAGCTATTAACTAAAAATAAAGAAATAAAGATTTTGAAGTAAAAAATTTAACGGTAAAATAATAAAAAAAAGAATTCAGTGGTCTAAGGAGGAGGCAGACGTATGGGTACCACTCTGAGACTAGTGTAGTCAGAGAGGGTTTCTGAAGGAAATAAGAACTGAGCCGAGTCTTAAAAAGATGGAAGGGTGGATGTTACCTGGGTGGGAAGACTGAGAAATACAATATAGACTTGTGGGAGGGAGGGGGAGGGGTTCAGGGAGGGGCAGGGTGGAGGGAGGGGCAGGGTGGAGGGAGGCAATGTGAGCAGGAGGATGTGTGCGGGAACTGCAAACAGCCGGCTGTGACTGGACCAGGAAGGGTGATGTGAGGAAGGAGACTAAAGCTGGAGAAAGGAGCTGAGGCCAGGTCACAGCACGTCTTGGGCAGCTTGGGCTTCATCCTCTAGATGACTGGGGGACACTGAAGGTGAGAAAGGGAAGGTGATGTGGTCAGACTTATGTTTTGGAAATGCCACTTTGGTAGCTGCATGGTATCTGGAACGCATATGGTCAAGACAAAGGGGAAGATGAGGACCCTGCTCTTGACTCCACCTACCCGTAGCCATCATTTTCTAGTGTGCATCTGCTCATATATACAGAATCATATACTCTGTGATGTAAGAAGGGGCCTTAGAGAGTATTTTCCAACTCTGATTCAAATCTACAATCACCCTGCTCCAAGGTTCCTGTGCACATGTACACAGACTGGCCCATTATTGTGCTGCACACAGACAGCTCCCCGGGCATGCAGACACTGGCAATTGCCCGTGGTTTCATTTCCCCAGGTACCAGGCGTAACGCAGCCCCTGCCTGACAGATCTAATCACAGGCAGGGTCTCTTTCACAGTCACCCCAGAGTGAAAGCTCAGCGTGTTCCCAAGGAAATGACTGAAACATACAAATCAATTGCCCTTTTCTTCTCTTCTTTCCTGACCCTATTTTGAATGCAAGTATGAGGTTTGATAACAGTAGCAGGAAAAGAGGTGGATTTCACATGGCCAGGATCTCATCAAAAGGAAAAAAGTCTGCACAGAGATAGAAAGACTCAGCCTTGCATCAACCTTGAAGATTGCCATGCCACTCCTGAGAATAGCTGGGAACCCAATCACACTCCGTGTCAGAATGGGGAAAACATCTGGCACTCGCTCCTCACTGCCTTTCAGTGGGGCTTCATCATCACTAAACTGCTGCTTGCTGTTCCCAGCCCGCCCATGCTCCTAAATTACCAGCCTCTGGGCCTCTGTTTATGCTTTTCCCCACCTGGGACACTTTATACCAATGCCACACATTGAATTTCAGTGTATCCTTCCAGCCCAGCCCAAATTTCTTTTTATCTATGAAGGTTTCCTTGGATGATCTCTTCTAAAATTTCCCTATCACTCTAAATGTATCTTTAACATGGTACTGTGTTTGCCTTGTATTGTTTTTTTTTAATATAAATTTATTTATTTTTATACTCTTGTCTGGTCTCTTCTACACTGAGAGCTCCTTGAGGGCAGGGTCAGCCTTTATACAGCCTGTAGCATGCCCTGGGGCTTGGCATATGGAAGGCACTGGATAAACGTTTGTTAATTACAAAGATGAAGCAGAACTGGAACTCATAGATATAAGTGACCTAATTTGGGGCCTTTAGGGATAAAATTTAATCATGAAAAGAACTTGAGGAAGATCTACTCTTTCCAGAAAGAGGCTAGCTAGAGACTATATTGGGGACTTCTTGTTTTCTTGCCAGGAAGCAAAATGTGGTTCCAAGAAAGGGTTAGCGTTAGTTGTGCAGTCGTATCCGACTCTGCAACCCCGCGGACTGTAGCCCGCCAGGCTCTTCTGTCCATGGGATTCTCCAAACAGGAGTACTGGAGTGGGTTGCCTCCCTTCTCCAGGGGGTCTTCCAAACCCAGGGATTGAATCCAGGTCTCCTGCATTGCAGGCAGATTCTCTATTGTCTGAGCTACAAGGGGTGGTCCCAAAGCTAAGCATCCCTGCATGTGAGGTCAAATAGCAACTTGCAGAGGTTAGGATAAGATGTGTCTGCCTAGAATCTTGAATTCTATGTTAACAACCACATAGCCATGGGAAATTTACCTCACTCCATCTATTAAGCAGGAAGAATTGTTTCTACCTCAGAAGAAAGATCACAAGCAGATGTGCAAAATGCCTTGCACAATGACCACCATATTGCCACCTTTTAAACAAATATTAATTTCCTTCTATTTCACTCTTCTTCTTCCTCCTCTGCTATGCTTAGAACCCAATTCCTATTTCAGATGCAGGTGTTGACTAAAGAAAGCATGTTATACTTCCATTTCCTGAATTCTCCATTACCTGGAAATGGGTCTGGGTTGCCATGTTCGTACCTGGTGAATCCATCTCTGGCCTCAACTATAGAAAGTGGGAATTCTTTGCCATTTCAGTTTCTTGCCAATAGAAATTTGGAACTGGAGCCTGGAAACACTGAGTCAATTGACTAGGAGTAGCTTGGACTCCATCCAATTACATGGAGTCAGGTTAGAAAGAGATTTTGTGGTTGACCAGAGCCACTTATGATCTGAACTGTTACAGCTCCTTTGTCCCCTTCATATATCTCATATTCAGATTCTGAGCTCCAGCTCTCATGAGTTCTCACCTGGACAACTGACCACATCAGTTGAATACGTGTCTCAGTTTTTACCCTGCCTCTCTCCGTCAGCTTTTGTGCAGCACCAGTGAGTGAGCGTTCTCAAATCAAATCTTGTAAGACTTCTCTCTGATCTGTACTCCTTCAGTGAGTCTAATTTGCTATGACATTCTTTTTTTAAAAAATTAATTTTTATTGGCATATAGTTGATTTACAATGTTGTGTTAGTTCTGTTGTACAGCAAAGTGAATCAGTTATACATATATCCACTCTTTCTTAGATTCTTTCCCCATATAGTTCATTCAAGAGTACTGAATAGAATTCCCTGTGTTATGTAGTAGGTTCTTATTAGTTATGTATTATATACATAGTGGTGTGTACATGTCAATCTCAATCTCCCAATTTATCCCTCCACGCCCTTCTTCCTTGGTAACCAGAAACTTGTTTTCGACATCTGTTACTCTATTTTGTAACTAAGTTCACTTGTACCATTTTTTTAGATCCCACAAATAAGCAATACCACATGATATTTGTCTTTCTCTGTCAGACTTACTTCACTCACTATGATAATCTCTAGGGCATTCTAGAAATACCTGCCTCCTGAGAAATCTGTAGGCAGGTCAAGAAGCAACAGTTAGAACTGGACATGGAACAACAGACTGGTTCCAAATCAGGAAAGGAGTACGTCAAGGCTGTATACTGTCACCATGCTTATTTAACCTGTATGCTGAGTACATCATGTGAAATGCTGGGCTGGATGAAGCACAAGCTGGAATCAAGATTGCCGGGAGAAATATCAATAACCTCAGATATGCAAGTGACACCACCCTTATGGCAGAAAGTGAAGAGGAACTCAAAAGCCTCTTGATGAAAGTGAAAGTGGAGAGTGAAAAAGTTGGCTTAAAGCTCAACATTCAGAAAATGAAGATCATGGCATCCAGTCCCATTAGTTCAGTTGCTCAGTCGTGTCCAACCCTTTGCGACCATATGGACTGCAGCACGCCAGGCCTCCCTGTCCATCACCAACTCCTGGAGTTTACTCAAACTCATGTCCATTGAGTGGGTAATGCCATCCAGCCATCTCATCTTTTGTTGTCCCCTTCTCTTCTCGCCTTCAATCTTTCCCAGCATCAGGGTCTTTTCAAATGAGTCAGTTCTTCACATCAGGTGGTCAAAGTATTGGAGTTTCAGCTTCATCATCAGTCCTTCCAATGAATATTCAGGACTGATTTCCTTTAGGATGGATTGGTTAGATCTTGCTGTCCAAGGGACTCCCAAGAGTTTTCTCCAACACCACAGTTCAAAAGCATCAATTCTTCGATGCTCAGCTTTCTTGATCACTTCATGGAAAATAGATGAGGAAACAATGGCAACAGTGAGAGACTTTATTTCCTTCGGCTCCAAAATCACTGCAGATGGTGACTGAAGCCATGAAATTAAAAGACGCTTGCTCCTTGGAAGAAAAGCTATGACAAGTTAGAAAGCATATTAAAAAGCAGAGACATTACTTTGCCCACAAAGGTCTGTCTAGTCAAAGCTATGGTTTTTCCAGTAGTCATGTATGGATGTGAGACTTGGACTATAAAGAAGGCTGAGCACCAAAGAATTGATGCTTTTGAACTGTCGTATTGGAAAAGACTCTTGAGAGTCCCTTGGACTGAAAGCAGATCAAACCAGTCCATCCTAAAGGAAATCAGTCCTGAATATTCATTGGAAGGACTGATGCTGAAGCTGAAGCTCCAATACTTTGGCCACCTGATGTGAAGAACTGACTCACTGGAAAAGACCCTGATGCTGGGAAAGATTGAAGTCAGGAGAAGAAGGAGATGACAGAGGATGAGATGGTTCAGTGGCATGACTGACTCGATGGGACATGAGTCTGAGCAAGCTCCAGGAGTTGGTGATGAACAGGATTGCCTGGCATGCTGCAGTCCATGGGGTCGCAAAGAGTCTGACATGACTGAGCAACTGAACTGAACTGAGGCCCATCCATCTTGCTATAAATGGCATTAATTCATTCTTTGTTATGGCTGATTAATATTCCATTGTGTATATGTACCACATCTTCTTCATCCATTCATCTGTTGAGCAATTTAGATTGCTTCCATGTCCTGGCTATTGTAAATAGTGAGTGCTGCGATGGACATTGGAGTGAGTCTATGGCATTCTTTTCAACTTTTCCAGAGAGATACTCACAAGGATTGAAGCAGATAAAATACAACCATGTGGTACAAGATCAGAGATGGAAGGGATGGAGGGAAGGGACCCATCTGAATAGTCCACTTGTCAATTTCTTTCACTATCTCAGGGTGTATTAAGATTCTCCAGAGAAACAGAATATATAGAGAGTAGGGGAGAGAGAAAAATAGTAATTGATTATATGAGAAGTTCTATAATCTGCCACCTCTAACCTGGAGGCCCAGGAAAGTCAGTGATGTATTTTCAGTCCAAGCCCCTAGGCCTGAGAACCAGGGGGTCAAAGGGATAATTTCTAGCCCAAGTGAAGGAGAAGACTGATGTGCCAGCTGAGTCAGAGAGCCAGTTTTTCCTTCCCCCACCTTTTTGTTCTATTCAGACCCTCCACAACTTGGATGAGGTCCACTCACATTGAGAAGAACAACTTCCTGTACTCAGTCTACCAATTCAAATGCTAATCTCATCCAGAAACACTGTCTCAGACACACCCATAAAGAATGTTTAGCCAAATATCTAGACACCCATGTCCTGGTCAAGTTGACAGAAAATTCACCATCACCAGGGAAATGATGCCACATTATATTTTCTTTTCTTTTCATTTTTATTCTTTTTTTTAGGGAGGAGGTGAGAGGTCTGGGGGTATATGGCAACATATATAGTGGCAGAATTTATTGGAGCACTTGGACAATCCTGGTTTATAACATTATCCTGGCATATTACTAAATAGGGCCAACTTTCATTCTCAAGTAAAAGGACATACTTTGATTACTGCTTTGGATGATAAAGTATCTGGTCTATCTAGAGAAGCATGACCAGCAGTGTTCATTTTCCTGTTCTGTAACTTTCACAACATGTGAATGGAATAAGAGCCTCAAAAACAAAATTCCCAAATTAATCCTCATCATTCAATTGCCAAACATCAATAAATATTCAGTTTTGTTTTTCATTTGTTCATAGAACATTTGAAATATATCCAGAGAACCAAAATTTCTGGACCACTGTTTAATCATGGTGGAAAGCAATGAAATCCCTCACTTTCTTCAGGATCCCAGTCTCTGTTGTGTCTCATCCCATCTATGATAAAAAGAGCTGTTTAGTCCTTATTAGAAAATCACACCTCAATTATTTCTTGGGTTAAACAAATATACACATTGCAGAGTAGAGTAAGTTTTCAAAGCCACATCTCATTTCATTTTGGCTTTAAGAGATGAATATTCACAACACTTTCTTTATTAAGATTTATCTGTTTTCTACTGCACTGAACATACTGAAAAATTCAAGAGATGTATTTTTTGGGTGATGCTTTTTCAGAGAATAATATAAAGGTGACTAATGTATTCAAGGATGCACTGTGGTTTTGGTATGAGCCAGATTTCCATCTGTTGTTGCTGTTCAGTAGCTCAGTCTTGCCGACTCTTTGCAACCCCATCGACTGCCAGGCTTCCCTGTCCTTCACCATCTCCTGGAGTTTGCTCAAACTCATGTCCGTTGAGTCAGTGATGCCGTTCAATGATCTCGTCCTCTGTTGTCACCTTCTCCTTCTGCCTTCAATTTTTCCCAGTATCAGGGACTTTTCCAATGAGTCCATTGTTTGCATCAGGTGGCCAAAGTATTGGAGCTTCAGCTTCAGTCCTTCCAGTGAATATTCAGGATTGATTTCCTTTAGGATTGACTGTGACTGACTCTTTGTGACCCCATGGACTGTAGCCCATCAGGCTCCTCTGTCCATGGAATTCTCCAGTCAAGAATACTGCAGTAGGTAGCCATTCCCTTTTCCAGGGCATCTTCCCAACTCAGAGATCGAACCTGGGTCTCTGGCACTGCAGCCAGATTCTTTATCATCTGAGTCACCAGGGAAGGCCCATTCCCATCTAGCACACAAATTATATGTGTATACATGTGCATGCATATTATTTTACATGTATACAAACATTTAAAAATTTATTTTGAAAATGTTTACATCATGTCACTCATTGGAAACTAACATTTTAATCCAAATATTTTTAATGTAAAAATAATATAGGAAAAGCAAGTAAAATGACCACAAAACAGCACCACTGTTCTATATACTTATATATTTAAACAATCAAATTGATTTCAGTTCTTCAACCAGTTGTTCAAGAATATATTTCTGAGCACAATAAAAAGCAGTCTGTGATGTTATTATTCAGTAGTGACACTTTTCAGCATCAGTTCAGTTTTCAGTTCAGTCACTCAGTCATGTCCGACTCTTTGTGACCCTATGAATCACAGCATGCCAGGCCTCCCTGTCCATCACCAACTCCCGGAGTTCACTCAGACTCACGTCCATCGAGTCAGTGATACCATCCAGCCATCTCATCCTCTGTCGTCCCCTTCTCCTCCTGCCCCCAATCCCTCCCAGCATCAGAGTCTTTTCCAATGAGTCAACTCTTCACATGAGGTGGCCAAAATACTGGAGTTTCAGCTTTAGCATCATTCCTACCAAAGAAATCCCAGGGCTGATCTCTTTCAGAATGGACTGGTTGGATCTCCTTGCAGTCAGTCCAAGGGACTCTCAAGAGTCTTCTCCAACACCACAGTTCAAAAGCATCAATTCTTCAGTGCTCAGCTTTCTTCACAGTCCAACTCTCACATCCATACATGACCACTGGAAAAACCATAGCCTTGACTAGACGGACCTTTGTTGGCAAAGTAATGTCTCTGCTTTTTAATATGCTATCTACGTTGGTCATAACTTTTCTTCCAAGGAGTAAGCGTCTTTTAATTTCATGGCTTCAGTCACCATGTGCAGTGATTATGGAGCCCAAATAAATAAAGTCTGACATTGTTTCCACTCTCTCCCCATCTATTTCCCATGAAGTGATGGGACCGGATGCCATGATCTTCGTTTCCTGAATGTTGAGCTTTAAGCCAACTTTTTCACTCTCCTCTTTCACCTTCATCAAGATGCTTTTTAGTTCCTCTTCACTTTCTGCCATAAGGGTGGTGTCAACTGCATATCTGAGGTTATTGATATTTCTCCTGGCAATCTTGATTCCAGCTTGTGCTTCTTCCAGCCCAGCGTCTCTCATGATGTACTCTGCATAGAGGTTAAATAAGCAGGGTGACAATATACAGCCTTAATGTACTCCTTTTCCTATTTGGAACCAGTCTGTTGTTCCATGTCCAGTTCTAACTGTTGCTTCCTGACCTGCATATAAAATTCTCAAGAGGCAGGTCAAGTGGTCTGGTATTCCAATCTCTTTCAGAATTTTACACAGTTTATTGTGATCCACACAGTCAAAGGCTTTGGCATAGTCAATAAAGCAGAAGTAGATGTTTTTCTGAAACTCTCTTGCTTTTTCCATGATCCAGTGGATGTTGGCAATTTGATCTCTGGTTCCTCTGCCTTTTCTAAAACCAGCTTGAACATCTGGAAGTTCACGGTTCACGTATTGCTGAAGCCTGGCTTGGAGAATTTTGAGCATTACTTTACTAGCGTGTCAGATGAGTGCAATTGTGCAGTAGTTTGAGCATTCTTTGGCATTGCCTTTCTTTGGGATTGGAATGAAAACTGATCTTCTCCAGTCCTGTGGCCACTGCTGAGTATTCCAAATTTGTTGGCATATTGAGTGTAGCACTTTCACAGCATCATCTTCCAGGATTTGAAATAGCTCAACTGGAATTCCATCACCTCCACTAGCTTTGTTCGTAGTGATGCTTCCTAAGGCCCACTTGACTTCACATTCCTGAATGGTCTAGTGGTTTTCCCTACTTTTTTCAATTTCAGTCTGAATTTGGCAATAAGGAGTTCATGATCTGAGCCACAGTCAGCTCCTGGTCTTGTTTTTATTGACTGTATAGAGCTTCTCCATCTTTGGCTGCAAGAATATAATCAATCTGTTTTCAGTGTTGACCATCTGGTGATGTCCATGTGTAGAGTCTTTTCTTGTGTTTTTGGAAGAGGGTGTTTGCAATGACCAGTGCATTTTCTTGGAAAAACTCTATTAGTCTTTGCCCTGCTTCATTCTGTATTCCAAGGCCAAATTTGCCTGTTACTCCAGGTGTTTCTTGACTTCCTACTTTTGCATTCCAGTCCCCTATAATGAAAAGACATCTTTTTTGGGTGTTAGTTTTAAAAGGTCTTGTAGGTCTTCATAGAACCGTTCAACTTCAGCTTCTTTGCCAACAAAGGTCCGTCTAGTCAAGGCTATGGTTTTTCCAGTGGTCATGTATGGATGTGAGAGTTGGACTGTGAAGAAAGCTGAGCGCCGAAGAATTGATGCTTTTGAACTGTGGTGTTGGAGAAGACTCTTGAGAGTCCCTTGGACTGCAAGGAGATCCAACCAGTCCATTCTGAAAGAGATCAGCCCTGGGATTTCTTTGGAAGGAATGATGCTAAAGCTGAAACTCTAGTATTTTGGCCACCTCATGCGAAGAGTTAACTCATTGGAAAAGACTCTGATGCTGTGAGGGATAGGGGGCAGGAGAAGAAGGGGACAACAGAGGATGAGATGGCTGGATGGCATCAGTGACTCGATGGATATGAGTCTGAGTGAACTCCGGGAGTTGGTGATGGACAGGGAAGCCTGGCATGCTGCAATTCATGGGGTTGCAAAGAGTTGGACATGACTGAGTGACTGAACTGACTTCACATTCCAGGATGTCTGGCTCTAGGTGAGTGAAAACACCATCGTGATTATCTGGGTCGTGAAGATCTTTTTTGTACAGTTCTTCTGTGTATTCTTGCCACCCCTTCTTAATATCCTCTGCTTCTGTTAGGTCTATACCATTTCTGTCCTTTATCGAGCCCATCTTTTCAGCATAGTTGCCTCTTGTTGACCTTTCTTTGATTTGGCCATATCTTCTCCCTCCTGCCTCTCATTACTCATTACTTGCGTTTCACCTTTCAAGTTGATTTTTTATAGTGATTCAAAAAAAATAAGTGTATTTTGTTTATTTGATTTTTTTCATCATATTGGTCCCATCTAAAATTGGCTTTTGGGTTCAAGAAGTTCAGATAAATACTCTAAAAAATTTGCAAGAATAAATAACTAATGTCAAATATATATGTAGTTTTGGCTTCTTTGGTGGTCAGACAGTGAAGAATCTGCCTGCAATGTGAGAGACCTGGATTCTATCCCTGGGTCAGGAAGATACCCTGGAGAAAGGTATGGCTATCCATTCCAGTACTCTTGCCTGGAAAATTCCATGGACAGAGGAGCCTGGTGAGCTACAGTCCATGGGATTGCAGAATTGGACATGACTGAGCGACCAACACTAACTAAATACATATGAAAGTTATATCTTTATGGTTCAGTCTTCTTACACAAGATACATCAAAGTTTAAGACCCTTGCGGTGAAAAAAAAAAAATCACACAGTAACAAAGTACATATTTTAAGAAAGATTTACATTCAGACTTTTAAAGCTATCTTCTGAAATAAACTCTGTTCACTAATTATGGTTGGTTAGCACATGGGCTTCCCTGGTGTCTCAGCAGTAAAAGAATCTTCCTGCAATGCAAGAGACACAGGTTTGATCCCTGGGTAGGGAAGACTCCCTGGAGAAGCAAATGACAGCCCACTCAAGTGTTCTTGCCTGGGAAATCCCACGGACAGAGGAGCCTGTTTGGCTACAGTCCATGGGGTTTCAAAGACTTGGACACGACTGAGCCACTGAGTACAGCACTTTCCTCCTATCAAGTGTATAGTAAAGTAAGGTCATGGCTTTCTTGGTCAGTGATTTCAGGTTATTTCTTGGTTTGGCTAATTTTGCAGTCTTTACCACTTTCGAATTAGTGTTTAAAACTTCCAGTTTTTAATCGCTGACAAATATTCTCAAATTTAAGATCATGATGCTTTTAAATAAATGAAAATAATAAGTGCCAAATCACACACACATATGCAGAGAACAATTTTCTGTGCTTTTGCATTATCAGGGAATTCAATGGTGAGAAACAGAAGTAAGTGTATTTTGTTTTGTAAATCCTGTGTGATCAACAAAACATTCAATTGAATACAACTTGTAGGATCAAACAGCTACTTGTTGTTGCTTTTATATGATGTGCCAACAAAAATTTTTAGAGTACAAGCTGAAATTTATATACATTTTTACTTCCAAGGTAATGGATGATGGGTTGTCATGTCCCCTGCTGCTGCTGCTAAGTTGCTTCAGTCGTGTCCGACTCCCAGCGACCCCATGGACTAAATAGCCTACCAGGCTCCTCCGTCCATGGGATTTTCCAGGCAAGAGTACTGGAGTGGGGTGCCATTGGCTTCTCCAAATGTCCCCTGAGACATCATCATATAGCCTTGGTAATATCTGCACCACAGTTTGAGAAATAAGGTCTCAGTACACTATACAAAGTCCCTGATCCTCCTTTCATACTTCATTGTTCATTCTCTGCTTTCTGGATCCAGATTTGAGATTTTTATTATTGTAGTAGAGGCCACAGAGGGAGCGGGCTAAGAGCATGGTCTGCAGAGCCAGACCATTTGGGTGAGAATCTGAGGCATGCCGTTCTCATGGTCTTGAACAAACTCCTTAAATTTCTGAGCCTTGGTTTCTTTAGCTATAATGTGAAGATAATAATTACATACCTCATAGGATTAGTATGAGAATAAAATGAGTTAGTATATCCTAAGTGCTTGGAACAGTCCCTTCTTAAAAAGACTATGAGAGGGTCAGGTGTTAATTCCCCTAGTGATCTAAATGACATTTCTTCCCCAAACCATTGTCCTTGGCTGTGACTCTTCTGGGATTCCTGTGTGGCACTGGACCCCAGGAAGGTGCTTCTCACACCTTGCTTACCAGGTCAACGGGAACGGGGTCCCCTGTGTTTTCCTGATCACTCTGAATTGTAACTGCCTGTCGATTTGTCTCCTGAGCAGAGTAAGGGCGATGCAATATCATATGGAGTCTTGTTTACCCTTGCCTTTCCAGGGCATAGCCCAGAGACCTGCATGTTCCACCAACTCATGAAATGATAGTTGTTGTTGCTGTTTATTCACTCAGTCATGTCCCACTCTTTGCGACTCTATGGACTGCAGCACACCAAACTTCCCTGTCTTTCACTAACACCCGGAGTTTGCTCAAACTCATGTCCATTGAGTCAGTGATACCATCCAACCATCTCATCCTCTGTTGCCCCCTTCTCCTTTCTTTCTCAGCATCAGGGTCTTTTCCAATGAGTCCACTTTTGGCATCAGGTGACCAAAGTATTGGAGCTTTAGCATCAGTCCTTCCAATGAATATTCAGGACTGATTTCCTTTAGGATTGACTTGTTTGATCTCCTTGCTATCCACGGGACTCTCAAGAGTCTTCTCCAGCATCAGAGTTTGAAAGCATCAATTCTTAGCCACTCAGCCTTCTTTATGGTCCAATTCTCACATACATACATGACTACTTATAAAATCATAGTTTGACTATACAGACCTTTGTTGGCAAAATGATGTTTCTGCTTTTTAACATGCTGTCTAGGTTTGTCATAGCTTGCCTTCTAAGGAGCTAACATTTGTTAATTTCATGGCTGCAGTCACCAACCTCAGTGATTTCAGAGCCCAAGAAACTAGACTGTCACTCTTTCCACTTTTTTCCCTTCTATTTTGCCATGAAGTGATGGGACCGGATGCCATGATCTTAGTTGTTCAAATGTTGAGTTTTAAATCTGCTTTTTCACTCTCCTCTTTCACCTTCATCAAGAGGCACTTTAGTACCTCTTCACTTGCTGCCATTAGGGTAGTATCATCTGCATATCTGGAGAAGGCGATGGCACCCCACTCCAGTACTCTTGCCTGGAAAATCCCATGGACAGAGGAGCCTGGTAGGCTGCAGTCCATGGGGTTGCGAAGAGTCGGACACGACTGAGCGACTTCACTTTGACTTTTCACTTTCATGCATTGGAGAAGGAAATGGCAACCCACTCCAGTGTTCTTGCCTGGAGAATCCCAGGGATGGGGGAGCCTGGTGGGCTGCCGTCTATGGGGTCACACAGAGTCGGACACGACTGAAGCGACTTAGCAGCAGTAGCAGCATCTGCATATCTGAGTAGCAAAAGCATATTGATATTTCTCCCAGCAGTCTTGATTCCAGCTTGAGCTTCATCCAGTCCAGCATTTCACATGATGTATTCTGCATATAAGTTAAATAAGCAGGGTGACAATATATAGCCTTGACATACTCCTTTTTCAATTTGGAACCAGTCCATTGTTCCATGTCTGGTTCTGTTGCTTCTTGACCTGCATACAGGTTTCTCAGACAGGGAAAGTGGTCTTCTAGTCTCATCTCTTTAAAATTTTTCCACAGTTTCTTGTGATCCATACAGTAAAAGCTTTAGCATAGTCAGCGAAGCAGAAGTTTTTCTGGAATTCCCTTTTTCTGTGATCCAACGGATATTAGCAATTTGATCCCTAGTTCCTCTGCCTTTTCTAAATCTAGCTTGAACATCTGGAAGTTCTCAGTTCATGTACTGTTGAAACCTAGCTTAAAGGATTTGGAGCATTACCTTGCTAGCATTTGAAATGAGGGCAATTGTGTGATAGTTTGAACATTCTTTGGTATAGCTCTTCTTTGTGATTGGAATGAACACTGATCTTTTCCAGTCCTGTGATCACTGCTGAGTTTTCCAAATTTGCTGGCATATTGAGTACAGCACTTTAACAGCATCATCTTTCGGGATTTGAAATACCTCAGCTGGAATGCCATCACCTCCCACTAGATTTGTTTGTAGTAATGCTTCCTAAGGTCCACTTGACTTCACACTCCAGGATATCTGGCTCTAAGTCAGTGATCACACCACTGTGGTTATCCATGTCACTAAGATCCTTTTTGTACAGTTCTTCTGTGTATTCTTGCCACCTCTTCTTAATATATTCTGCTTCTGTTAGGTCATACCATTTTTGTTCTTTATTGTGCCCATTTTTGCATGAAATGTTCTCTTGGTATTTCTAATTTTCTTGAATAGATCTCTAGTCTTTCCCATTCTATTGTTTTCCTCTATTTCTTTGCACTGTTCACTTAAGAAGGCTTTCTTATCTCTCCTGCTATTCTTTGGAACTCTGCATTCAGATGGGTGTATCTTTCCTGTTCTTTGCCTTTTGCTTCTCTCCTTTTCTCAGCTTTGTATTTCTCAGACAACCACTTTGCCTTGTTGCATTTCTTTTTCTGGGTTAATGCATCTTGTTTAGTCACTATGTCATTTCTGACTCTTTTTGTGACCCCACGGAATGTAGCCCACCAGGCTCCTCTGTCCATGGGATTTTCCAGGGAAGAATACAAGAGTGGGTAGCCATTTACTTCTCCAGGGTATCTTCCCCACCCAGTGGCAGAACCCACAACTCCTCATTGGCAGGCAGATTCTTTACCACTGAGCCACCAGGGAAGCCCCTAATGCATCTTAGGAACAGTGAAGGAAGTCCCAAAAGGAAACAGTATTCCTTTTAGATAACACCAGATGAAAGATGGATTTTCAAGGTTACCGTGGGAATAGATAATGGGTCAAACTGATGGATCCTCTGGAAGATTCATTTTCTCTTCCTCGACTTGTAGGCCTTGACCACACCAAACTCACCCACACCCATCCAGTGTCCGCTGGAGAATTGTTCACACTTGTCTTCTTCTATGACCTTAGTCGTCCCCTGGGGTTGGCTGACACATTACACCTCCTCTGGATAGTGCCATATTCTTGAGGCCGGCAGTTCCTACTAGCAGAGGGGTTGTGGGCTTCTGGTTCTTTGGGCTAAGGAGGTGCTGTTGGTGTTTTGGATCTCTAAGAAGAAAGGATGGAGCCTCTGAGAGGCAGACAGATTAGATTATAGCCCACCTCGGATTATAAACAGTGTGCAGCTGTATAAGATATCTCCCAAGAAGCCTGACTCAGGAAGGGGTAGGATTTGAAAAACTGCCAGGCAAGGCTGACCTCTGTTCTAACTAAATATGTGGTACAGTAGCAAGCACCCAGCTTCCGGAGGGACACCCTTTGTCAAGGCCTCAGACTCACATGAGCAGGTACTTCTGAGAAGCTCAGCCTCTGCTGAAGGGCCTGGGAAAAGGGAGCTCGGAGTTCCCCTAAGAGGAAGCAGTCCCCATGTTGGGCCTCTCCAGGATCTGGAGGTCTGCTCTGTGCTTCCCACACACAAGGGAGGCTTGAAGGGCGATTCCATGCTTAAAAAATAGTTCCTCTTTCCATTTCTTTAAAGTCAAGAGGTCTCAGTTATTGTACCCAGGAGCAACTTATTTCTTAAAGGTAACCAATGATCAGTCAAGGGATTAGACTAGAACCTACACATTGGTGGCCATGTTTTATACTAATTTCATCAAGGACTTGGTGTCTAAGGTTTTTCTTTCCATGGGGAACTTGGTTGTTGTTGTTCGGTCCCTAAATCACGTTTTACTCTCTGCAACCCCGTAGACTGCAGAACGCCAGGCTCCCCTGTCCTCCACTATCTCTCTGAGTTTACTCAGATTCATGTCCATTGAATCAGTGATGCCATCTAATCATCCATTCTCTGCCTCCCACTTCTCCTTTTGCCTTCAATCTTTCCCAGCATCAGGGTCTTTTCCAATGCAGAAATGCTGGCAGGGGTGACACTGTTAGTATTGGGTCCTTTTGTCCGTTAGGCTCACTTCTTTCTAGTCAAACCCCTATTCTTCTGTGTAGCCCGCCCTGAATCTCTGCACTGGAAAAGGATCAGGGGAACTGAGGGCTTCCCTGATAGTTCAGTTCGTAAAGAATCTGCCTGCCATGTAGGAGACCCTGGTTCGATTCCTGGGTCAGGAAGATCCCCTGGAGAAGGGAAAGGCTACCCACTCCAGTATTCTGGCCTGGAGAATTCCATGAACTGTATAGTCCATGGGGTCACAAAGAGTCAGACATGACTGAGCGACTTTCACTTTCACAGGGGAACTGATGTGAGAGGAGAGCATGTGGAGAGTGGGGACTGGACTGGCTGCTGGGCATCCCATTAGCCAAAGCCTGCCCTCAGAGCACACTGTGAGGAGTCCCCCCTTCCCATTCTCCCGCCCAGGAAGGTCTCTGCTCTCCTGAGCCTGGGAGATATTTGGGAGCATATTCTTGGCTCACTTTTCACAAGCGGTGATCAACACTGGATTTCTTCCTCCTATTCTAGTAGAAGGGAGGGAAGATGGCTGTCTTGGGAATGAGCTAGCCGCTTTTTTAAGTTTTATGAGATGACATGAAAGCGCTTGCTCTGAGTAGCAGAAGCCTTGAGTTACCACGCTACTTTGCTTTCAGCATCCTCTATCATCAGGTGTTCTGGGAGCCAGATGTCAGAGCTGAATAGATGGAAAGTTTCCACGAAACAACTATTCTCTGTGGGCAACACAACCCCTATCACTGTAAAGACCTCCTGTAAGTTATACTTGATGTTTTAACAGGTCAGGCTTGATTGTCTACCTGCTCTAATCCAGATGTTGTAGACTCAGTGAATCCATTCACAAATTTGGGCTCAGCTCAAAGGTCACACAGAATAAGAAATGAGAAAATTTTAGTGAACTGAGAAGGCAATGGCACCCCACTCCAGTACTCTTGCCTGGAAAATCCCTTGGATGGAGGAGCCTGGTGGGCTGTAGTCCATGGGGTCGTGAAGAGTCAGACACGATTGAGCAACTTCACTTTCACTTTTCACTTTCATGCATTGGAGAAGGAAATGGCAACCCACTCCAGCGTTCTTGCCTGAAGAATCCCAGGGACGGGGGAGCCTGGTGGGCTGCCGTCTTTGGGGTCGCACAGGGTCGGACATGACTGAAGCAACTTAGCAGCAGCAGCAGAGCTGAATTTGGGTCCTTTCTTCTGTTAGGACTTTGGGGATTTGAATACAAAAGGCAAACAAGAGTGACTTAAAAGCCTTTGCAATATTCCAAGAGGTATCTGACATACATTTATTTCAGGCCTAGGCTGGAGAATGAACTGATTGACTTTTTGTACTTTTAATTTGCCTTGGAACTGAATTGAGTCAGGGGACCTCAATTTATGTCCAATCTGTGCTGTGTAACTCTAGATAATTCACTTACCCTCTCTGAGCCACAAGGAGTTCTTGTGAGACTCAAATGGGATCATGTCTGTGAAATCCCTTTGTCAAATATTATAAAAGCCAAATACTAGGACTGTTATTATTAAAGTAATTAATGTGTAATATATGCATGAAGGAATTTTCATCAGAAACTAGAGGTAGAAAAAGATCAAGTCCCCACATATTCTGGTCAACTTGAATCAAGCTGTAATTTAAATCTACATTGGTAAATAACTAGGGACCATAATATTGAAATATCTTATAATTTTAAAAACAACCATACATGCGATATGACACCCTGTGATACTAGAAGGAGCACAGGACTTAAGAATTGCAAGTCAACATGATTTCAGGAAACCCCAGGTCTCACAAGAACTGGAAAGCCACTCACGTTTTCTGTTCTCCATTGCTCTCCCTAGGACCACCTGATTTCCTGTCTCCTCCTCTCCCTGCCTAGCTCCTCCATTCTCCCTTCAGTGGGCAGGCTTTCACTCCCAGGTTTTTCAGTGGTGATACCCGTAACCTTTACTCACAAGTCCCCATAGTATGCAATCTGAAATCTTCTCTACACCACCACTCCTCAACACCATCCAAGTGACATGTACTTGGGATGGACATTCTGATCTGCTCAGCCCAGGTCAGATGGCCACCAGTCCCAAAGACTGTGGCTCTAGGTGAGAAGTCATGTGATCACCAAGGCTATATCTTGCAGATGGACAAGTAGCATCTTTCAGAAGAGGATGAGTGGGGCTAGAAGGAAATAAAGGGCTCCTCTACAAACTCCACTGGTGATGCCACTGGCCTCTCCATTCTTGGAAGCTCTGTTGGCTAAATCACAGTTGAGCACTTCATTATTTCATTTCCCCTTTCCCAGTCAATCTGTAAAGTCCTCAGGACAAGAGCCATGGGTTATTCTATTCTGTAATCACCAGAACTAGGCTGGACCCACTATAGGTACACAATGAAGCCTTCTTGGTTGGTATAAAGTAACTGTCAGCTTTTACATGCATACAGAAGTTCACAGTATACATATAACATTCTTATATATCAATTCATTTGAACCCAGTATAGTCCTGAATTATTATTACCCTCACTTTACAAATGAGACACAAGCAAGGCACAAGGAAAATATTCCAGAGACATGTTTGGACATCACATACATATATATTATATATGCGTACAAACAATGGCAGTGGGTGAGATGTCCCGGTGTCTGTATGCAGAGTGAAAAGAGTCAATAGATCTCAAGTCTGAGAAACACTTAACATTTGATGATGAGTTAAATAGGAGGAAGGGGAACTGAGTCCATAGGAGACATAGAAGAAGCAGCCAGGAGGAAGGAGGAAAACTGGCATAGGTGGTGGTTTATAGGAACCATGGGAAAAAGCTTCTCAAAACTGGAGTGATCAACAGGGTCATGCTTTCAAGAGGCCAAGGGAGATAAGAACTGCAGGATGCCCTTGGCAGTTGCAGCAGGAAGATCATCAGTGACTTTGTCCAGCAGTGTCAGGATAGCAGGAGGGAAGGAAGTCAAATATCAGTGGGATGGATGGGAAGGCAGAGGGCATTTGAGAAGGAGGAATAGCCAACTCCTTTAACAAGCGTGGCCGTGAAAGGTGCAGAGGAGACAGTACAACTGAGGATGAGGGTTGAATGGATATTTAGTTTTGTAAAGATGGGGGAAGTAAGAACTCCTGAACTGTGGTGTTGGAGAAGACTCTTGAGAGTCCCTTGGACTGCAAGGAGATCCAACCAGTCCATTCTGAAGGAGATCAGCCCTGGGATTTCTTTGGAAGGAATGATGCTAAAGCTGAAACTCCAGTACTTTGGCCACCTCATGTGAAGAGTTGACTCATTGGAAAAGACTCTGATGCTGGGAGGGATTGAGGGCAGGAGGAGAAGGGGACAACAGAGGATGAGATGGCTGGATGGCATCACTGACTCGATGGACGTGAGTCTGAGTGAACTCTGGGAGTTGGTGATGGACAGGGAGGCCTGGCGTGCTATGATTCATGGGGTCGCAAAGAGTCAGACATGACTGAGCGACTGAACTGAACTGAACATCTAAAGGAGCCAGAAGAGAAGGAGGGTTGAGAAAATGCCTGGGAGAGGGCATAATGGTGGAACAAGGGCCTAAGGTATGCAGATGACACCACCCTTATGAGAGAAAGTGAAGAGGAACTAAAAAGCCTCTTGATGAAAGTGAAAGAGGAGAGTGAAAAAGATGGCTTAAAGCTCAACATTCAGAAAACTAAGATTGTGGCATCTAGTCCCATCACCTCATGGGAAATAGATGGGGAAACAGTGGAAACAGTGTCAGACTTTATTTTGGGGGGCTCCAAAATCACTGCAGATGGTGATTGCAGCCATGATATTAAAAGACGCTTATGCCTTGGAAGAAAAGTTATGACCAACCTAGATAGCATATTCAAAAGCAGAGACATTACTTTGCCAACAAAGGTCCGTCTAGTCAAGGCTATGGTTTTTCCAGTGGTCATGTATGGATGTAAGAGTTGGACTGTGAAGAAGGCTGAGCGCCGAAGAATTGATACTTTTGAACTGTGGTGTTGGAGAAGACTCTTGAGAGTCCCTTGGACTGCAAGGAGATCCAACCAGTCCATTCTGAAGGAGATCAGCCCTGGGTGTTCATTGGAAGGACTGATGCTAAAGCTGAAACTCCAATACTTTGGCCACCTCATGCGAACAGTTGACTCATTGGAAAAGACTGATGCTGGGAGTGATTAGGGGCAGGAGGAGAAGGGGACGACAGAGGATGAGATAGCTGGATGGTATCACCAACTCGATGGACATGAATTTGGGTGAACTCCGGGAGTTGGTGATGGACAGGGAGGCCTGGTGTGCTGCAATTCATGGGGTCGCAGAGTCAGACACGACTGAGCGACTGAACTGAACTGAAGGGCCCAAGGACGAGAAGCGGGAAACTGTAGGCTGTGGTGGAATATCTCAGTTTAACAGCAAGCAAGGAAGAAAGGGCCTGGGAAAAGGGAGACACACAGGCTGGTAAGCCTGCTGGACGGCTGTAGGTACTAGAGAATTTTTGCTCTTTTCTTTCTGGATAAATGAGAAGGACATCTCTTAAGAGTAAGGGAGGTGATGGCTCAGGTGAATAGAGATGATTTGCCTTTGTTTCTTTGTTTTTCTTAAGCTTCAGTAAGTTTTATTTATCTTGTTGAAGTATAGTTGATTTACAGTGTTGTGTTAATTTCAGGTTTATAGCACAGTGATTCAGTTATGTACACACACATATATATAATTTAGATTCTTTTTCCTTATAAAATTTTATAAAATCTTGAGTGGAGTTCCCTTTGCTATATAGTAGGTCCTTGTTGATTATCTATTTTATATATAGTGGTGTGTATAGGTTAATCCCAGTTTGTTTATCTTCCACCTCCCCCTTTGGTAACTATACATTTTCTATGTTTGTGGGTCTATTTCTGTTTTGTAAAAAAAAAAAGAAAAATTCAGTTTTGTTATTTTTTAGATTCCACATATATGTAATATCATATGATATTTGTCTTTCTCTGACTTTACTCAGTATGATAATTTCTAGATCCATCCATATTGCTGTAAATGTCATTATTTCATTCTTTTTTATGGCTGAGTAACAATCCATTGTATATATATACCACATTTTCTTTATCAATGGACATTTAGGTTGCTTTCATGTCTTGGCTATTGTAAATAGTGCTGCAATGAACATTTGGGTGTTTAAATTAGCATTTTCTCTGGATATATGTCCAGGTATGGGTTTGCTGGGTAATATGGTGGCTCTATTTTTAGTTTTTTTTTTTAATTTTTATAGTTGATTTACAATGTTGTGTTAGTTTTAGGGGTACAGCAAAGTGAATCAGTTATACATACATCCACTCTCTTTTAGACTGTTTCCCATATAGGCCATTACAGAGTTTTGAGTAGAGCTTCCTATGCTATACAGTATGTCCTAATTAGTTATCTAGTGTGTCTATATCAATCCTAATCTCCTAATTTATCCCTTCCATCCTTGCACTCTGATAACCGTACGTTTCTTTTCTACATCTGTAACTCTATTTCTATTTTGTAGGCAAGTGCCCACTGCCATCCAATAGTTTAGTTTCTACTCATGTATTCATTCACTCATCCATTCATTCAACAATTGTGAACGAATGGCTACATAGCAGGTCATGGGAAATGAGCTGGAAATACCAAGGTAAAACCACCCTGGGCATTGGGTAGGCACAGGCTGCAGAGGAATATGAACTTCACCTGACCTGTAATAGGACAGGCCCAGAAGCCTTGGCCCCTGGACTCTGCACATTGACAAAGTGAGCCACAGAGTTATATTCTAATTCATCTGATTATTGGGCATAAACACATTTCATGGTCCATGGGGTAACAATCTTTCTTTCTCCACCCCTAGAGAATCTAAATCTCTCTTCAACCATATGGTTTGAGTTTCTGGCATAACTCCCTGTGGACCACCCCCTCTCCCCCTTTAGAAGGGACTGCTAATTATTCCCTAATATCCACATCCTTTTCCTCCATGGTAAGAAAATTTAATAAGGCCCATGTCTACCCAGCTAAAGGATGCTTTAACCTGGCCCCTTTGTGAGTAGGTAGGGCTACCTGACAAAGTTCTGACCAGGTGAATGTGGAGGAAAGGATGTGGGTCATTTCTAGGTTGGTCCTTAAAGGGAAGGGCCGTGGCCTGTTTTTCCCGTTTCCCCTTTTGCTGGCTGGAAGGAGGACAAGTGGTGGTTGGCTAATTTAGATGCTGCACAGGAGGGAGCATGGAGCAATAGCACAGAAAGAGCCTGCCCTCCTTGTGAAGTTCTTCATTCACTACCCAGGACTTCGTGTGTGTGCATGCTATCGTGTCCAACTCTTTGCGACCCCGTGGACTGTAGCCCACCAGGCTCCTCTCTTCATGGAATTTCCCAGGCAAGAGTACTGGAGTGGGTTGCCATTTCCTACTCTAGGGGATCTTCCCAACCCAGGAATCAAACTTACATCTCTTGCATCTCTTGCTTTGGCAGGTAGGTTCTTTACAGGCTAACCCAGGACTTGAGCCACAGCTGGACATCCATGTGGGGTCAGCAAGGCCTTGGCAGAGGGGAGCTGGAGGATGGGTGTGGGGTGGGTCCAGAGTGCAGTTCCATTTGGGACCTTGGTGCTCAGGAGTCCTTGAAGCTGCAGGTTGGGAGTTTCAGCAGAAGAGCTAGGTTCTTCACACACACACACAATCTCATTCAGCCCTTACCCCAGGCTTATGGAATATGTATTATCATCTTTATTCTGTAGACTGTAAACTCAAGAGGGGCAAACAGGGATGACCAAACATGCATCTCTTGAGCCACATGCTGGGGCACGCATGTCTGCAGAGTGCTCAGCTCTGTTCTTTTTCTCTCATCATGAGGTTTCTTCTTGCTCCTATGAGGGCCCCAGGCTACCGGGAGCTCAGATACTTTATCAGCCCTGTGGCTTAGCAGGAGTGAGAGCTCCACCTTCCTGTACAGACCACAACATCCTGTGGCCATGTGTCCATCACACACTGACGCCTTGGAGCCCCTCCATGTACAGTGTTGATAGGGCCAAGGGGGGTAGGGCACAAACAGAAATGCCTCCAGGCCAAGAACCCTTTACCACGGGAGCCAGGTGCTATAAATTTCCCTAAATGCATGGCCCTTCTCCCCACGTGCACATCTGGAATGCCATATAACCCCTTTCCCTCTCCAGCCTCCCCCTCTCCACAATGATAACTTCCTGGAGCATTTTAATGACTTGCCATTATAAATAATATACTCTACCCTTTCTTGTTTAAAAAAAAAAAAAAAAGCTAGAGGTTTCTGCAAAACCAGCAAATTATTCCAAATCATAATTTCATCGAAAACACTGGGAAAAAAAAAAAAAACAAAACTTCATACCCTGAGGTAGGAAAGGTTTGGGAGATTTATGTCTTTCCTTGAATACACAGATTTATAACAGCGGATAATGTACATTCATTTCATCCATATTTATACCTGAATTGATGCGGAGTCTGGTATCCATTACTTTAATCTATGTAACTTGATCATCAGAAATCTGAACCATAATTTTAACACGTATTACAAAGAGTTTCTTTTGGGCTTAAAGGAAAATGACGGCAGAGAAGAAAAGCCATTAAGAGCCAGCTGCAGTCGCTTACTCGTGCTGCACTTCCTTCTGCAAAAGTGTGGGTCCCCTGCCCTGTTCCCTGTCTCTTACCTACCTGCACACATATCCACTCCCATGTTGAGTTCCCAGCACTCACTGTACCATGACTGGAGGGGAGAGAAAGAAGCATGCGCGGGGCGATTAGGGGGAAATTCATGTAAATAAATCTCTGATGGCACGGCCAGCTCAGGGCTCGCACGGAGGCAGTGGTAATGGGCTGGTAGTAGCCTCTGGTCACTTAGGAGAAGTGAAAAAATGCAAGGTCTGATCAAAGCGTCCCTCTGACAGACAGTGGAAATTAAACCCAGATACCAGTGCTCAAACAGCATTGCACATGTGAGCATGGCACTCAGCACATGGTTCCTGTCCAACTTCTGAGCATCAAACACTGGCCTGGCTTAAATACCAAATGCCTGTCCCGGGACTAAAGCCGAATAGTGGATTTTTTGAGAGATCTGGGCCCCAGGATTATAGTGGGCAGAAGATGAGTAAAACAAGAGCCTGGGACTTCACTGTATCAGAGGATGTTCACAAGTCACCATTCCTAGGATTTCCCAAAGTCAGGAAAGCACCTTGAGGGCAGATCTTTTGGTCTGTTTTGCTTACTAGTATGTTTCAGGGCTGGCATTTAGTAGGTGCCTGACAAATATTTGTTGAACGAAAGGCTTTCATTACAGACCATTCAGAGTTATAAACTGCAGGTGAGTCTATACAGTACAACAGCAAAAGATGAGACCTAGAGCATTTTATGAAATCACTTTTAGGAACGTGATTAGCAGGGAGTAATATGCAATTAAATTTATTATTTTGCATTCTTTTGTTTTCCAAATGATCTTCCATTTTTTTATTATATGTATGTCTCATAATGTTTCATATTTCAGAAATACTTTGAGATTTTAAAGCACGATGTCATTTAATATTCATAGCAATCTTGTGACATAGTTATAACTAATACCATTCCCATTTCACAGATGAGGAAGTTGATAAGCAGAGTTTCCATAAGCTGCCTTGAGCTACCAGATAGTCACAGGAAGCACTAGGCTGTGAGCATCGCATCCTCCGATTCCTGGCCCATGTTTTCTTTTTTAGACTCTACATACACCACAGTGGAGTGGCATAAAAAGGGAACATTAGGAGTGGCTGGAGGCAGCTGATCTGGCCCCAATTAGAACCCAGGAAGAGACTGCCAACCCACAAATCACTAGAGCTGCTAAGTGCATTTCTCTAGAGCCTTCTGAGGATGGTTTTAGATTTGACTATGCCTCAAGGGAACAAATTCCAGCTGTCTGATCCTTGAAGTCAGACAGGTCAATAGTTTGGCTTCATGTTTCACTGGTGAAAACAAGTTGCTTTTTTTTTTTTTTTTTAAGGAAAACTATGCTCTATAAAGGGGATTAATGGAGCTTTTGCTTTATTGGTTTTTAGCTTTTTACTGTAAGAATGTATATATGTGTGTGTGTGTGCATATATGCATACATATGCATATGTACATACACACATATACATCTAACATATATATGTATATATATATGAAGTCTCTAAAAACTACAACCAAAATAAATAATTATTTGCTTTTAGGGGGAGAAGACTTCTAAGTCTTCTGTAGACTTCCAAGACTTCCAAGTCTTCTATAACCTGTCCTGTAGACCAGCAGTCCCCAACCTTTTTGGCACCAGGGATTGGTTTTGTGGAAGATGATTTTTCCATGGATGGGGGAAGGGGGATGGTTTCAAGATGGTCCAAGTGCATTACATTTATTGGGCACCTCATTTCTAGTATTATTACCTCAGTTCCACCTCAGATCATCAGGCATTAGATCCCGGAGGTTGGGGACCCCCTCTCTAGACAACTGGGCTTCTCGAGAGAGCCCCAGGAAACGGGGAGAGTGCTAAGTCTTCACATTCCACACTGCAGGCACTGTTAGAAGCATGCAGGGAAGTTCTTAACAGGCAGCCCTGCTATATCCAGATCATCGCTCCTGTTTGTAGAAAAGGACACCGAGGGTCAGAGAAGTTGTGTCTTGTATGAGGTTCCACAGGCAGTGAGTGAACAGGTTATGATCTGAGCCAAGACCTAAGTAACCTCACAACCCACACTCTGTCCAGTCTGTGCTCACCATTAACACATTTGTATCAGTTGCAAATTCTGAATCCTGAACAATGGCAAGAAACTTTCCTTAGCTACTACACTTAGACAACTTCTTCAAATTTTTTTCTCTTTTCTCCCCAACCAGATGTAAGATTTCCCTCCCTGGCTGTTGTTGTCCAGTCACTAAGTTGTGTCTGACTCTTTGCGACTCCATGTACTGCAACACACCAAGCTTCCCTGTTCTTTACTATCTCCCAGAGTCAGTGATGCCATCCAACCATCTCACCCTCTGTTGCCCGCTTCCCCTGCCTTCCATCTTTCCCAGCATCAGGATCTTTCCCAATGAGTTGGCTCTGCGCATATGGTAGCCAAAGTACTGGAGCGTCAGCTTCAGCATCAGTCCTTTCAGTGAATTGGAATCCTTCCAATAAATTCAGTCCTTCAGAGTTGATTTCCTGGTTTGATCTCCTTGCTATTATCCAAGGGACTCTGAGGAGTCTTCTCCAGTACCACAGTTTGAAAGCGTCAGTTCTTCAGGGCTCAGACTTCTTTATGATCCAACAATATGACTACTGGAAAAACCATAGTTTTGACTATACGGACCTTTGTTGGCAAAGTGATGTCTCTGCTTTTTAATATGCTGTCTAGGCTTGTTATAGATTTTCTTCCAAGGAGCAAACATCTTTTCCCCTCTCTTGAGCCCCATATTATTATTTGATTTGAAATTCATGGAAAACTTGCACATTCATTGTACTTGACTGGGGCACTCATCCTAGGAGACTGACCCAGCAGCTACTGCCTCTCACTCCAATGCTGCTAAACAGATGAACTGAACTAAGAAAGATCAGTAAACCATCCAGATCAAACTGTGAGCCCAAACTCAACAGGCACTAGTTCTGTGGCCCAAACTCTGGCTTCAGGACCTTGGTCTCAAGAACCACACTCTTTTCCACTTCCTGCAGTTTAAAGCAGGACAGAATGTGCTACATTTCTCTTAATCATTTTCGTGTGACTCTTATGGACTAATGAGGCTTCCCTGGTGGCTCAGACAGTAAAGCGTCTGCCTGCAGTGAGGGAGACCTGGGTTCAATCCCTGAGGTGGGAAGATCCCGTGGAGAAGGAAATGGCAATCCACTCCAGTACTCTTGCCTGGAAAATTCCATGGACTGAGAGGCTCCTCAGAGCCTGGTAGGCTACAGTCCATGGGGTCGCAAAGAGTCGGACACAACTGAGCAACTTCACTTTTTACTTTACTTTTACAGACTAATTAAACAGCAGATACTCAGTGCTGGACATCTGCCGTGTGCCCAGAACTCAGCTGGGGAGTCAGATTATGGAGAACCCTGAGCCACACAGCCCCCACCCTTGAGGGATTAATGATGGGATGAACGTTGGAGCTGGGAAGTGTGGCTGAAAACACATGTGTTATTTGTGCATGGGCTGGCGCATTGCACTCTTAAGTGTCAGTAAAGCTTACCAGGTTTCCTAGGTCTCCATATTCTCTTTAGGCTTGGTTCAGAGTTCAGTGTTCAGCAGGCCAGAGCCCCTGCACAAGGCTGTGCCCATCCCTACTGGGACGGATATCTGGCCCAGCCACAGCCCTGAGGCCCTTAGCTCACTTTCTGCCTAGTCAATCACTCTCCTGTATTCTTGCTCCCACTGCATATCCACTATATTCTTCCATTCCATTCACTGGATTTGAACTTGACCTGTAGTACTATATCATTTTTCATTTACTAAGTCATGATTGGAGGCCAGGAACTACGAAGATCCTTTATGTTTGTTCCCTCTAATTTCCACAGCAACTATGGGAAAGAGGAGATTCACTATAGTTCAGTCACTCAGTCGTGTCCAACTCTTTGGGACCCCATGGATTGCAGCACGCCAGGCCGCCCTATCACCAATATCCAGAGTTTATACAAACTCATGTCCACTGAGTCAGTGATGCCATAAAACCATCTCATCTTCTGTCGTCCCCTTCTCCTCCTGACTTCAACCCTTCCCAGCATCAGGGTCTTTTCCAATGAGTCAGTTCTTCGCATCAGGTAGCCAAATTATTGGACTTTCAGCTTTAGCATCAGTCCTTCCAATGAATATTCAGGACTGATTTCTTCTAGGATGGACTAGTTAGATTTCCTTGCTGTCCAAGGGACTCTCAAGAGTCTTCTCCAACACCACCGTTCAAACCCATCAATTCTTAGGTGCTCAGATTTGTTTATGGTCCAACTCTCACATCCATACATGACTACTGGAAAAACCATAGCCTTGACTAGATGGACATTTGTTGGCAAAGTCATGTCTCTGCATTTTAATATTCTGTCTAGGTTGGGCATAACTTTTCTTCCAAGAAGCAAGTATCTTTTAATTTCATGGCTGCAGTCACCATCTGCAGTGATTTTGGAACCCTGAAAATAGAGTCTCTCACTGTTTTAAATGTTTCCCCATCTATTTGCCATGAAGTGATGAGGCTGGATGCCATGATCTTAGTTTTCTGAATATTAAGTTTTAAGCCACATTTTCCACTCTCCTCTTTCGTTTTCATTAAGAGGCTCTTTAGTTCTTTGCTTTCTGCTATAAATGTGGCATTTTCTGCATATCTAGGTAATTGATATTTCTCCTGGCAATGTTGATTCCAACTTCTGCCTCATTTCTCATGAGGTACTCTGCATATAAGTTAAATAAACAGGGTGACAATATAGAACCTTGACATACTCCTTTTCCTATTTGGAACCAGTCTGTTATTGCATGTCAAGTTTGAACTGTTGCTTCTTGAACTGCATACAGATTTCTCAGGAGGCAGGTAAGGTGGTCTGGTATTCCCATCACTTTAATAATTTTCCAGTTTGTTGTGATCCACACAGTCAAAGGCTTTGGAATAGTCAATAAAGCAGAAGTAGATGTTCTTTCTGGACCTGTCTTGCTTTTTTGATGATTCAACAGTTGTTGGCAATTTGATGTCTGGTTCCTCTGCCTTTTCTAAATCCAGCTTGAACATCTGGAAGTTCATGGTTCATGTATGTTGAAGACATGTTGGAGAATTTTGAGCATTACTTTGCTAACCTGTGAGATGAGTGCAATTGTGCAGTGGTTTGAGCATTCTTTGGCATTGCCTTTCTTTGGGATTGGAATGAAAACTGACCTTTTCCAGTCCTGTGACCTCTGCTGAGTTTTCCAAATTTACTGGCATATTGAGTGCAGCCCTCTCACAGCATCATCTTTTAGGATTTGAAATAGCTCAACTGGAATTCCATCACCTCCACCTGCTTTGTTCATAGTGATGCTTCCTCAGGCCCACTTGACTTCAGATTCCAGGATGTCTGGCTCTAGGTGAGTGATCACACCATCATGATTATCTGGGTCATGAAGATCTTTTTAGTATAGTTCTTCTGTGTATTCTTGCCACCTCTTCTTAATATCTTCTGCTTCTGTTAGGTCCATTCCATTTCTGTACTTTATTGTGCCCATCTTTGCATGAAAATTTCCTTTGGTATCTCTAATTTTCTGGAAGAGATCTCTAGTCTTTCCCATTCCATTGTTTTCCTCTATTTCTTTGCATTGATCGCTGAGGAAGGCTTTCTTATCTCCCCTTGCTATTCTTTGGAACTCTGCATTCAAATGGGTATATCTTTCCTTTTCTCCTTTGCCTTTTGCTTCTCTTGTTTTCATAGCTATTTGTAAGGCCTCCTCAGACAACCATTTCTCCTTTTTGCATTTCTTTTTCTTGGGGATGGTCTTGAGCACTGCCTCCTGTACATTGTCACGAACCTCCATCCATAGTTCTTCAGGCATTCTGTCTATCAGATCTAATCCCTTGAATCTATTTGTCACTTCAACTGTATAATTGTAAGGGATTTGATTTACATCATACCTGAATGGTCTAGTGGTTTTCCCTACTTTCTTCACTTTAAGTCTGAATTTTGCAATAAGGAGTTCATGATCTGAGCCACAGCCAGCTCCAAGTCTTGTTTTTGCCAACGGTATAGAGCTTTTCCATCTTTGGCTGCAAAGAATATATAATCAATCTTATTTCTGTATTGACCATCTGGTGATGTCCATGTGTAAAGTCTTCTCTTGTCTTGTTGAAAGAGGGTATTTGCTGTGACAAGTGCGTTCTCTTGGCAAAACTCTAATAGCCTTTGCCCTGCTTCATTCCATATTCCAAGGCCAAATTTGCCTATTACTCCAGGTATTTCTTGACTTCCTATCCTACTTTTGCATTCCAGTCACCTATAATGAAAAGGACATCTCTTTTGGGTGTTAGTTCTAGAAGGTCTTGAAGGTCTTCATAGAACCGTTCAACTTCAGCTTCTTCAGCATTACTGGCTGGAGCATAGACTCAGATCACTGTGATATTGAATGGTTTGCCTTGGAAATGAACAGAGATCATTCTGTTGTTTTTTGAGATTGCATCCAAGTATTGCGTTCTGGAGTCTGTTGTTGACTATGAGGCCTACTCCATTTCTTCTAAGGGATTCTTGCCCACAGTGGTAGATATAATGGTCATCTGAGTTAAATTCACCCATTCCAGTCCATTTTAGTTTGCTGATTCCTAAAATGTTGACGTTCACTCTTGCCATCTCCTGTTTGGTCACTTTCAATTTGCCTTGATTCATGGACCTAACATTCCAGGTTCCTATGCAATATTGCTCTTTACAGTATCGGACTTTATTTCCATCACCAGTCACATCTACAACTAGGTATTGTTTTTACTTTGGCTCCATCTCTTCATTCTTTCTGAAGTTATTTCTTCACTGTTTCCAGTAGAATATTGGGCACCTAACTGACCTGGGGAATTCATCTCTCAGTGTCCTATCTTTTTGCCTTTTCATACTCTTCATGGGGTTCTCAAGGCAAGAATACTGAAGTGGTTTGCCATTCCCATCTCCAGTGGACTACGTTTTATCAGAACTCTCCATCATGACCCATCCATCTTGGGTGGCCCTAGATGGCATGCCTCATGGTTTCACTGAATTAGACAAGGTTGTGGTCCATGTGATCAGTTTGATAGTTTTCTGGGGTTGTAGTTTCATTCTATCTGCGCTCTGATGGATAATGACAGAGGTTTATGGAAGCTTCCTGATACAAGAGACTGACTGAGGGGGAAACTGAGTCTTGTTCTGATGGGCGGAATGCAAAAAAAAAGGAAGTCAAGAGATACCTAGAGTAATAGGCAAATTTGGCTTTGGAGTAGAGAATGAAGCAGGGCAAAAGCTAAGAGAGTTTTGCCAAGAGAATGCACTGTTCATAGTAAACACCCTCTTCCAACAACAAAAGAGAAGACTCTACACATGGCCTTCACCAAATGGTCAATATCGAAATCAGACTGATTATATTCTTTGCAGCCAAAGATGGATAAGCTCTATACCGTCAGCAAAAACAAGACTTGCAGCTGATTGTGGCTCAGATCATGAACTCCTTATTGCAAAATTCAGACTAAAATTGAGGAAAGTAGGGACAACCACTAGACCATTCAGTTTAGTTCAGTCGCTCAGTCGTGTCCGACTCTTTTGACCCCATGAACCTCAGCACACCAGGCCTCCCTGTCCATCACCAACTCCTGGAGTCTACCCAAACCTAGGTCCATCGAGTCAGAGATGCCATCCAACCATCTTATCCTCTGTCATCCCCTTCTCCTCCTGCCCTCAATCTTTCTCAGCATCAAGGTCTTTTCAAATGAGTCAGTTCTTCGCATGAGGTGGCCAAAGTATTGGAGTTTCAGCTTCAACATTAGTCCTTCACATGAACACCCAGGACTGATCTCCCTTTAGGATGGACTGGTTGGATCTCCTTGCAGTCCAAGGGACTCTCAAGAGTCTTCTCCAACACCACAGTTCAAAAGCATCAATTCTTCAGTGCTCAGCTTTCTTTATAGTCCAACTCTCACATCCATACATAACCACTGGAAAAACCATAGCCTTGACTAGACAGACCTTTGTTGGCAAAGTAATGTCTTTGCTTTTTAATATGCTGGCTAGGTTGGTCATAACTTTCCTTCCAAGGAGTAAGCATCTTTTAATTTCATGGCTGCAACCACCATCTGCAGTGATTTTGGAGCCCAGAAAAATAAAGTCAGCCTTTGTTTACACTGTTTCCCCATCTATTTGCCATGAAGACCATTCAGGTATGATGTAAATCAAATCCCTTACAATTATACAGTCGAAGTGACAAATAGATTCAAGGGTTAGATCTGAAAAACAGAATGCCTGAAGAACTATAGATGGAGGTTCGTGACAATGTACAGGAGGCAGTGATCAAGACCACCCCCAAGAAAAAGAAATGCAAAAAGGAAAAATGGTTGTCTGAGGAGGTCTTACAAATAGCTATGAAAACAAGAGAAGCAAAAGGCAAAGGAGAAAAGGAAAGATATACCCATTTGAATGCAGAGTTCCAAAGAATAGCAAGGGGAGATAAGAAAGCCTTCCTCAGCGATCAATGCAAAGAAATAGAGGAAAACAATGGAATGGGAAAGACTAGAGATCTCTTCCAGAAAATTAGAGATACCAAAGGAAATTTTCATGCAAAGATGGGCACAATAAAGTACAGAAATGGAATGGACCTAACAGAAGCAGAAGATATTAAGAAGAGGTGGCAAGAATACACAGAAGAATATACAAAAAAGATCTTCATGACCCATATAATCATGAGGGTGTGATCACTCACCTAGAGCCAGACATCCTGGAATCTGAAGTCAAGTGGGCCTGAGGAAGCATCACTATGAACAAAGCAGGTGGAGGTGATGGAATTCCAGTTGAGCTATTTCAAATCCTAAAAGATGATGCTGTGAGAGGGCTGCACTCAATATGCCAGTAAATTTGGAAAACTCAGCAGAGGTCACAGGACTGGAAAAGGTCAGTTTTCATTCTAATCTCAAAGAAAGGCAATGCAAGGAATGCTCAAACCACTGCACAATTGCACTCATCTCACAGGTTAGCAAAGTAATGCTCAAAATCCTCCAAGCCAGGCTTCAATATACAGCTAGGTTGTACATTGAACTGTGTGCATGAACCGTGAACTTCCAGATGTTCAAGCTGGATTTAGAAAAGGCAGAAGAACCAGACATCAAATTGCCAACATCTGTTGGATCATCAAAAAAGCAAGAGAATTCCAGAAATACATCTACTTCTGCTTTATTGACTATGCCAAGGCTTTGACTGTGAAACACAACAAACTGTGGAAAATTCCTAAAGAGATGGGAATACCAGACCACCTTACCTGCTTCCTGAGAATCTGTATGCAGGTCAAGAAGCAACAGTTCGAAGTTGACATTGAACAACAGACTGGTTCCAAATCAGGAAAGGAGTACGTCAAGGCTGTATATTGTTTCATTTAACTTATTTAACTTATATGCAGAGTACATCATTTGAAATTCTGGGCTGGATGAAGCTCACGCTGGATTCAAGCTTGTCGGGAAAAATATCAATAACCTCAGATATGCAGATGATACCATCTTTATGGCAGAAAGAGAAGAAAAACTAAAGAGCCTCTTGATGAAAGAGAAAGAAGAGAGTGAAAAATGTGGCTTAAAACTTAATATTCAGAAAACTAAGATCATGGCATCCAGACCCATCACTTCATGGCAAACAGATGGGGAAACATTGCAAAAAGTGAGAGACTTTATTTTGGGGGGCTCGAAAATCACTGCAGTTGGTGACTGCAGCCATGAAATTATAACATGCTTATTCCTTGGAAGAAAAGCTATGACCAATCTAGACAGCATATTAAAAAGCTGAGATATTAGCTTGCCAACAAATGTTTGTCTAGTCAAAGCTATGATTTTTCCAGTAGTCATGTATGGATTTGAAATTTGGACTGTAAAGAAAGCTGAGCGCTGAAGAGTTGATGCTTTTGAACTGTGGTGTTGGAAGAGACTCTTGAGAGTCCCTTGGATAGCAAGGAGAGCCAACCAGTCCATCCTAAAGGAAATCAGTCCTGAATATCATTGGAAGGACTGATGCTGAAGCTGAAACTCTAATACTTTGACCACCTGATGCAAAGAACTGACTCACTGGAAAAGACCCTGATTCTGGGAAAGATCGAAGGTGGGAGGAAAAGGGGATGACAGAGGATGAGATGGTTGGATGGCATCACCAACTCTATAGACATGAGTTTGAGTAAGCTCTGGGTTTTGGTGATGGACAGGGGGGCCTGGCATGTTGCAGTCTATAGGATCACAAAGAGCTGGACATGACTGAGCGACTGAACAATTTTCTTTACATGTAAAACCTCACAAATAAGGTCCCATTTCACAGAAGGGCTATTTGTGTGTGCACATGGATACATACATGATTCATTTTATACATTGTCTATATATTTATACATTATATATCTAAATATATACATTTATCTATATTATAGATACAAATATATGTGTACATGCGCATTTCATGTGTAGGTGAAATAAACTGAGCTCAATCTTGAAATGATAGAAATGGAATTTGAACTCAGCTTTCTTGTCTCCAAACACTTGTGGGGTTCTATCCACTAAATCATCAACTTTGCTTCTGCCCTTAAATCACCAGGCAGTTTATAAAATTCTGATTTTGGGGTCCCACTTAAAGAGAGTCTGATATGACTGCTCTGGGGTATGGTCCTGCCTGAGGACTTTTAGAAGTTCCCCAGCTGACTTTAATGCACTCTAAAATTGAGAGCCACCATTCAAGCCAGCACTCCACTTATCAGTTTCTTATTGCTGATATGACAAATAAGCACCACCAGCAGCTACAAACAAGACACATTATTCTATTAGTTTCTGGGTTCACAGTTCCAACATGGGTCACATTGGGTTAAAATCAAAGCATGGGGCTGGGATGTGCACCTTTCTGGAAGTTCTAGGGGAGAATCTATTTCTTGCCCTTTCCAGGTTTTAGAGGCTGCCCATATTACTTGTCTAGTGGCCCCTTTCCTTCATCTTCAAAGCCAGCAACAGCAGGTCGAGTCCTCACATAGCATTACTCTGACATTTCCTGCCTTCTTTTCCCCGTTTAAGGACACTTGTGATTACAATGATCCCACCCAGGTTATCTGAAGAATATTCCTATTTTAAAGGCACATGACCAGAAACCTTAAGTCTATCTGCTGTCTAATCTGCTTTGCCACATAAAATAACATAGTCACAGGTACTGGGGATTAGAGATTAAATCTCTTTAGTGGCCATAATTCTGTTGACTACAATTGACTAGCAGTTTAAAAAAAAAAATCAGGGTTTCCCTTCTATTGCACCTGCTCACAGTGGGGAAAGCCAGTGAGTGGTGTGTTCTTTTACAGAGCAGTCAAGTCATAGCTGCTGGGTATCTGAAAACATCTCCCTTCTGTTCTCTTCGCTCTTCTTTCCCACTGGTAAGAAGAGCAGTGAGAGCCTGTCATTCTCTGGGCTTCCCACAGCTGCTGTCATACCACTTGAAAACAGAGCCCAGGTGACCAGCGTTCCCAACCCATCCCGGGATGAGGCAATATGCGAGCTGCCATATGCTCCGGTGGGTTCCGGCTGACGCTGAGCAGGTGTACGGCATCCGGGCCAAGCATGTGGAGGGTGGTAGATTCACAGAGGGGAGGTACCGTTTTCAATTTACCAGAGGAAGACCTAGAAAATAACAGAGAGCTGGGTGTATTTTCCTCTCTTCTGCTTCCCAGTCATTTCCTAAGAAACAGAAGATGGTTCTGGTTTTCATTCTGAAAATCCAAGGAAACACTTTGAACATGATGCCCGTGCTGATTTAAAAATGATTCTCCAACATTCAGAATCCATCAATTATCAAGATGCAGAAGCCTCCAAATATTTATAATGATAGCACTATCATTATGTTAAGTTATTATGACAAGAAAAGGAGGAGAACAGTTTAACCTCAGCCAAGGTGTGTGTGTGTCTGTGTGTGTGTGTGTGTTTTGTGCATCAATTTAGGATTCCAATAACAACTTTGCAATATACAGTCATATCTCAATAACAATTTCTTACAGAGACCACTTAATATACCTGAGCATCTTTATTCCTCAATACATTTACATCTATATACTCCTTTTTAAATTAAATGTATCATCTCTGGTGGTGGGTGAGGGGAAGAGAAGAAAAGCCAAAGTTAAATGAATGGTACTCCATGAACAACCCAAGTCTAGTTCACTGATGTTGGCTCTGACGAATTCATCTTAATCAATGTGATTGCTTCTGCTCCCGTAAAAATGAGTGATTGGGACACATAAAATACGCTATCAACTTTTACCCCAAACTAAGCAGTTTAGATCATTTATTTCCATAAAATGAGATTGTGCATCATATGTCAAGCTGGCGCATTTTCTGTGTGACCGACTTTAGAGACCGAGTTGACAATCTAAGTTCTAATTATTTGTACCTTCCCCGGTCTGTTATTATAGGATGATGTGGGACTGTCCCAGAGGAGTGTCAGAAAGGATGTTATGTGGGCTGACGGGAAGCAGCTGAAAACGATCCACGGGGTTTTTTAATGCAGATGATGCACGGGTCAGAGAGGACCCGAAGGGGATCGAAGAACCCTGATTGGAAGGTCTGAGTGTGTTCCATCTGTTACTCCTCTAGCCTTTTCATTAATGCTGTGTAAAGGCAAGCAGAGTCCCAGCTGGGGAAAGGTATCTAGATATCTGCCAGGCCCAAGGCCTGAAATTCCTCTCCCCTGGCAGAGTCAGATGCTTGCAGGGGCCTTGCAACTGTCCACTTTCAATTCCAGGTCAAAATGCAGTTCAATTCCCCAAGGTGTTCAGGAAATAAGAATGACCTTGGTCAATCAGGTGGCCTTGGGTTTGCATCACAGCACTCCTGTGTCCTCACTGTGGGTCCATCAGAACATTAGTTACAGCCCTCATCTGAATTAAAATGGAAATTTCATCATGCAGATTCCACTGCTACAGTAAGATGTATCTGTGAGACTTCAATAAGTCTGAAGCTTCTTTCTCTACATTAAATACACTATGTGGATGAAGGAAAGAAAATGATGAAGAGGCAGCTGGTTTTATACTGCTGATGGTTTTTAAAAAATGGAATATACATGAAAAAAGACCTCAACAAGCATTTTCAAATGCATTGGGTCTTTTTTTCTTCCCAGCTTATCTTTCCTAATGGTTTAAAGAGAACATAACTGAAGCCAGACTGCCTGAGATTGGAATTCCAGTGCTACCACTTAGCACCTGTGCAACCCTGGACAAATAATTTAACCTTTCTGTGCCTTGTTTTTATGATTCACATCATGGAAATATCAGTAATTATTTCATAGGATTGCTATGAGAATTCAATGAATGAGTACATGTAAAGCACTTAGAATAGTGCTTGCCGCTTACTATTTTTGGTACTGTTTTTCAAAAATACGTTAATATTATTGTTGCCACCTTTACTTCCCTTGTCTAGCTCTGCACTCAGGCATCTCATTCATTCCCACTGGGAAGAGGCTGTTTCAGAAAGGAAATAAGAGCCTCATTTTGGTCTTTGAATTTTAAATACCTAGCTCTCAGGGAAATAGAAATGACTCAGAGCAGAGTGAAAAATATTGATACTAACAAGGCTTCCTGCTTCCCAGACTAGAACGGTGTTCTTGATATGTGAGAGCAAAGGAAGTGGAGGAAGAGGTCAGTGTAGCTGACATTAGTAGGTACCCGGAAGACATCTTGCCCCTGGCTTCACTGACCCTGTGTGGGGCCAGTAGCGGAAGGGGTGATGTGAACTCTAGAGAATCCGTGGAATGTGACAGAGGAAGAGACGAGTGCTTCCTTTCAGGTTAGAGCCCTCAGGAGAGGCAAGACTTCAGAGAAGGAGTGGCTGTGCTGTGTACCCAGGCAGACAGCACTGAGAGAACCTTACAAAAATTCTCTACACCATAGTCTGGTGTAGACACAAGGACACCTTTGCATCTGAGAGGGGGACCAAATTATCCACTAGAAAAAGCCAGACTGGAAGGAGCCTTGAGGACTGGAAAAGGGATGATTCCTGGTGATCTGCATGAACTAAAGATCAAGGATCAGATGGCATGAGGGATGTTTTCACAGATATCAGCATGGACAAATGATACTTGGGACCAGATGCCCCCCAATCCCACATCATGGCAATGTGGCCCTGACCTTGGATGCACCCAAGATAAAAATAGGGGGAATACTCAATGGACTGAAATTAAATTTCCATGTATTTCCACTTGTTGGATCTTTACAGAACCTAAATTGGGTTTCAGTAAATTCTTGAGACTTTGACTCAAAAACCTTTGACTGTGTGGATCACAACAAACTGTGGAAAATTCTTCATGAGAAGGGAATACCAGACCACCTTACCTGCCTCCTGAGAAATCTGTATGCAGAAGCAACAGTTAGAACTGGACATGGAACAACAGACTGGTTCCAAATAGGAAAAGGAGTACGTCAAGGCTGTATATTGTCACCCTGCTTATTTAACTTATATGCAGAGCACATCATGTGAAATTTCAGGCTGGATGAAGTGAAAGCTGGAATCAACCTTGCTGGGAGAAATATCAATAACCTCAGATACGCAGATGACACCACCCTTATGGCAGGAAGCAAAGAATTAAAGAGCTTCTTGATGAAAGTGAAAAAGGAGAGTGAAAAAGTTGGTGTTCAGAAAACTAAGATCATGGCATCCAGCCCCATCACTTCATGGCAAATAGATGGGGAAACAATGGAAACAGTGACAGACTTTATTTTCTTGGGCTCCAAAATCACTGCAGATGGTGACTTCAGCCATGAAATGAAAAGACGCTTGCTCCTTGAAAGAAAAGCTATGACCAACCTAGAGAGCATATTAAAAAGCAGAGACATTACTTTGCCAACAAAGCTCTAGTCAAGGCTATGGTTTTTCCAGTAGTCATGTATGGATATGAGAGTGGAACTATAAAGAAAGCTGAGCACCGAAGAATTGATGCTTTTGAACAGTGGTGTTGGAGAAGACTCTTGAGAGTCCCTTGGAGTGCAAGCAGATCAAACTATTCAATCCTAAAGGAAATCAGTCCTGAAAATTCATTGGAAACAATGATGGAGCTCCAATACTTTGGCCACCTGACGTGAAGAACTGACTCATTGGAAAAGGCCCTGGTGCTGGGAAAGACTGAAGGCAGGAGGAGAAGGGGATGACAGAGGATGAGATGCTTGGATAGCATCACTGACTCAATGGACATGAGTTTGAGCAAGCTCTGGGAGTTGGTGATGGACAGGGAAGCCTGGTGTGCTGCAGTTCATGGGGTCACAAAGAGTCGAACATGACTGAGCGACTGAACTGAAGTGAAATTTTTGAGGAAGTTCTTTCTCTTACATACTGGAGTTTATAGACCAAGATTCATATCCATTACATGTATAAAAGGATTTGTAGAAGAGCACCTTTAAATGGATGACTGGATGAGTTATTTGGTTTTAATTTAAAATTATCTCTGAAACATTCACCCATGGAATTTGGTAGTCCCATCTATTGTGGCTTCCCTTGTAGGTCAGACGGTAAAGAATCCACCTGCCATGAAAGAGACCCGGGTTAGATCCTTGAGTAGGGAAGATCCCCTGGAGAAGGGACTGGCTACAAACTCCAGTATTCTTGCCTGGAAAATTCCATGGACAGAGGAGCCTGGTGGGCTACAGTTAATGTGATTGCAAAGAGTCAGACATAAATGAGCAACTAACACTTTGACTTTCATCTATTGAAACACATTTTAAAAACCTTATTGTGTAACAGTCCAAATATACATGTAAAGAGAAATATACCCACATACCCATTCCCATCTTCAATGAATGTCAATTCAGAGTAACTTTTGTTCTATTAACCCTCCTACATAACTCCAACCTCTAAACCCCTTTATTATTTTGAACCAAATCACAGACATCTTATTACTTCATTAGTTCAGTAAGTATCCTAAAATAAAGATTCTTTTTAAAGTATGTAACTATAATATCATTCATCTACATAACTATAATAATTTCATAGTATCATTAAAATCCAGTGTGAAATATTCCTAATTATCTCATAAATGTTTTTATAGTTTTTTGAATCAAGATCCAAACAATATCCAGAGATTACATTTCTATGGATTTCTCACCTTTTAAAAATTACAGCTTCTCCTCTCTCGTTTTCCCTTACAATTTATTTGTGAAGAAATCGAATTATTAATGATGCCCTATAGTATTTCTCACAGTCCAGATTTTGTTGCTTGATAACTCTCTGGTAATATTTAACATGTTCTTTTACCACTGTACTTCCCATAAAGTGAGAGTTATACCTAGAAGCTTGATTTGACTTGTTGATACTTTGTCAAAAAATATTTCATAGAATGTGTTTCATAATTCCCACAGGAGGCACCTAGTGTCTGGTTTTCTCTCTTTGTGTGATACTAGTAGCCACTGATTATAATTACCTAGATCCACTCTTTTATTAGAGGCCTGCAAAATGGTGATCTTCTAATTCTTTAAGTTATTTGTTAGCTGGGATACTTTTATAAAAATAAACCTCAAGATATTTGGTAATCGTGAGGTTGTATAGGAGAAGAAGGTGGAATACTTAATTCTTTCTCTCATTACCAGTGTTCAGGAAAAAAAAAAAATTGAGAATTGGTTCTTTAGCAAACTTCAAGTTTGTCACTGGCTTTTTCCTCTTTTTATTGAAGTACAGTTGGTTTAAAATATTACATTCATTTTAGGTGTACAACATACTGACTCAATGTTTTTATAGATTACACTCCATTTAGTTATTACAGAATACTGGCTATAGTTCACTGAGCTGTACAATGTAGCCCTGTTGCCTATCTATTTTATATACAGTAGTTTGTAACTCAATTCCATGCTCCCCCTTCCCTTCCCTATTGTCAACCACTAGTTTTTCCTGTATCTGTGAGTTTGCTTCTATTTTCTTATATACATTTGTTTTTATTTTTTAGATTCCATGTATAAGTGCTGAGAGTTTCTGTCTTTGTCTGGCTTATTTCACTAAGCATAATATCTTCTAGGACCATCACACTGTTGGAAATGGCAGCGCTTCATTATTTTTTATGACTGAGTAATATTCCTGTGTGTGTGTGTGTATATATACACACACATATACGCACACATACAGAGGGCTTCCCTGGTGGCTCGGACGGTAAAGAATCCACCTGCAATGCAGGAGACTTCGGTTCAATTCCTGGGTCAGGAAGACACCCCTGGAGAAGGGAATAGCTACCCACTCTAGTATTCTTGCCTGGAGAATCCCATGGACAGAGGACCCTGATGAGCTACACTCCATGGGTCACAAAGAGTCAGACACGTTGAGCGACTAACACTTTCACTTTTTCACACACATATATACCATCATCTTCTTTATCTTTCTGTCTGTTGATGGACACTTAGGTTGCTTCCATAGCTTGGCTATTATAAATAATGCTGCTATAAATAATAATGCTATTATAAATTATTATTATAATAATAAATGGAAATAAGAAAAATTTCCATTTTCTTCTGATATATACCCAGGAGTGGGATTGCTGAATGATATAGTTTTTAGTTTTTTGAGGAACCTCCATACTGTTTTCCATGGCAGTTGTACCAATTTACACACCCACCAACAGAATATGACAGTTCCCTTTTCTCCACATTCTTGCCAACATTTGTTACTTGTCGTCTTTTTGGTGATTGCTATTCTGACACATGTGAGGTGATACTGTGCTTTTGATTTGCATTTCTCTGATGATTAGCAGTATTGAGAATCTTTTCATGTGCCTGTTGGTCACTGTATGTCTTCTTTGGGAAAATGTCTATTAGGTTTTCATTCATTTCTTTAAATCATTTTTTGATAGTTGCAGCAGTGATTTATATATTTTAGATGTTAACCTCTTATTGGTCATATTATTTGCATATATTTTCTCCCACTCTGTAGATTGTTTTTTTGCTGTGTCCATGATTACCTCTGCTTTTAATTTTAATCTAATTAAAATTAGATCAATAATCTAATTAAAATTAGATCAATTAATCTAATTAATTAGTCCCATGTGTTTCTTTTTTAAATGTCATGTTATCTTTGATTTTTCATATTTTTGGTGTTTTAACCCATAAATTTTATTATGCCTTTAGACTTCCCTGGTGGCTCAGACAGTAAAGCATCTATCTACGATGCAGAAGACCCGGGTTTGATCCCTGTGTGGGGTTGATCTCCTGGAGAAAGAAATGGCAACCCACTCCAGTATTCTTGCCTGGAAAATCCCATGGACAGAGGAGCCTGGTAGGCTACAGTCCATGGGGTCACAAAGAGTCAGACACGGCTGAGTGACATCAGACAGGGCTGAGCAACTTCACTTTCACTTTCTTTCAGATGCACAAAATGCCTCGTCTTGGTCTAATGGGAGTCTCTTTACATTGGTTCCTGAGTCCTTTTTGGCATGGCCCCAATAGTTTCTCATAGCTTCCTTACTTTCTGGTATAATAAGGTATTTTAAGCTCATCTTGCATATTTTCTGTCATGGAGCTAGAATCTGTAATTTCTCCATTCTGCCTCCTATAGTACGTAAAGATCTTCAGATAACACAATTTGTATGCTGGTGGTGCTTCTTGCTACCAAATCTGTTGTTATTTTTAAGTCTTTTCAGTGTACAATGCTATACATTATAAATATGTACTCATATTTCCAGTTCTGATGATAATACAGAGGTTAAATTTAAACTTTTTTATTTTATATTTTTTCTATCATACTAAAACTCCTAGGTCCTAAAGATAGTGATTATGTTAAAGTGATATTGCTTTATTATATTATATTTACTATATATAAAAATAGATTGTATGTGTAATAGTTTCAGAATAACAACATCAGTATCATTATAATATTATTACATTAAACCATTTTAGAATTTCTTTCTACAGTTTTGTCCTTAAGGTGGCTTCCCAGGTGTTGCTAGTGGTAAGGAACCTGCCTGTCAATGCAGGAGACACAAGAGACGAGGGTTCGATCCCTGGGTCGGGAAGATCCCATCGAGGAGGAAATGGCAACTCTTTCCTGTATTTTTTGCCTGGAAGATTCCATGAACAGAGAAGCCTGGTGGGCTGCAGTCCATGGGAATGCAAAGAATCAAAAATGATTGAGCTACTGAGCACAACACACCGAGTCCTTATGGTATACCCCTCTAAAGATGTATAGATAAACTACTCTGTTTAAATCACTTGAAAATGTTCCTCTCTATAAGCTCTGCCCACAAATTTATATCAATTTAACTTTTTTTTTCTTCTTTTTGGGGGGAATTTTTTAAAATTTTGCTGTATAACTGTGTGGACAAGGTTTATTCAGAGAAGTCTAACTACTGTGCCTACCCCCACTGACTTTGTTCATTCTCCTCCCATTCTTCACCTTCAAATTTTCTCTTTATATGATTGATATGAGGATGAATTGATTTAATGCAGAGAGAGTGAATAGTCTATATTTTAAGTATTCAGAAAATGGCAGCTATCATTATGGGAAAGGCATATGACTGGTTATTGTCTCTGAAGTTTCCAGATTTAACTACTCTCTACCATATTCCGTTGAGTGGTGACTATTCGTCTTGACTGAACCCTGATTTGTATATGTAAGTAATTTAAAACTACTTCTTCAGAAACATCAAGCTTCTTCTTGAGTGTTAGACGTGTTATGGCTTTCCTCTGGTGACATATAAAGTGGGCAGGAAAGTTGTAAAAGTGAAAAATGTCCAAGATTCAATGTTAGAAAAATGCTGGTTCAAATCTCAGATTTGTTATTTATTAGCTGTTTTATGAGATAAATTTCTTAGCCTCTCTGAGCCTTAATTTCCCACAAATATAACAGTGATGATCATGTCCAATATTATTATTGTAAGAATTAAATGAGCAGACATATAGAAAGTGACCGACATAGTACCTAGAATATACTGGTGTTCAAGGAAAGCTTTACTTTTTTCCCTTTTTAAAAAACTTAATCTATATGAAAACCATCAGCAGTGATAGAGAACAGACAGGTTTTTCTTTGAGCAGCACTTAACAAATTTCTGTTCTGTTTGCTTGTCCTAGAGAACTCATCCCTGTTCAGTTCAGTTGCTCAGTCATGTCCAACTCTTTTTGACCCCATGGACTGCAGCACACCAGGCTTCCCTGTCCATCACCAACTCCCAGAGCTTGCTCAAATTCATGTCTGTCGAGTTGGTGATGCCATCCAACCATCTCACCCTCTGTTGTCCGCTTCTCCTCCTGGCTTCAATCTTTTCCAGCATCAGGGTCTTTTCCAGTGAGTCAGTTCTTCATATCAGGTGGCCAAAGTACTGGAGTTTCAGCTTCAGCATCAGTCCTTCCAATGATATTCAGGACTGATTTCCTTTAGGATGGACTGGTTGAATCTCCTTGCAGTCCAAGGGACCCTCAAGAGTTTTCTCCAACACCACAGTTCAAAAGCATTAATTCTTTGGTGCTCAGCTTTCTTTATAGTCCCACTCTCACATCCATACATGACTACTGGAAAAACCAAAGCTTTGACTAGACAGACTTTTGTTGGCAAAGTAATGTCTCTGCTTTTTAATATGCTGCCTAGGTTGGTCATAACTTTCCTTCCAAGGAGTAAGCGTCTTTTAATTTCATGGCTGCTTTAACCATCTGCTGTGATTTTGGAGCCCCAAATATAAAGTCTGTCACTGTTTCCATTGTTTCCCTATCTGTTTGCCATAAAGTGATGGGTCTGGATGCCATGATCTTAGTTTTCTGAATGTTGAGTTTTAAGCCAACTTTTTCTCTCTCCTTTCACTTTCATCAAGAGGCTCTTTAGTTCTTCGCTTTCTGCCCTAAGGGTGGTATCATCTGCGTATCAGAGGTTACAGATATTTCTCCCAGCAATCTTGATTCCAGCCTGAGCTTTATCCAGCCTGAAATGTCACATGATGTACTCTGCATATAAATTAAATAAGCAGGGTGACAACATACAGCATTGACTTGCTTCTTTCCCCATTTGGAACCAGTCTCTGGTTCCATGTCCAGTTCGAACTGTTGCTTCTTGACCTGCATACAGATTTCTCAGGAGTCAGGTTAGGTGGTCTGGTATTTCTATCTCTTTAAGAAATTTCCACAGTTTGTTGTGATCCACACAGTCAAAGGCTTTGGCATAGTCAATAAAGCAGAAGTAGATGCTTTTTTTGTTATTCTCTTGCTTTTTTGATGATCCAACAGGTGTTGGCAATTAGATCTCTGGTTCCCCTGCCTTTTCTAAATCCACCTTGAACATCTGGAAGTTCACGGTTCACACACTGTTGAAGTCTGGCTTGGAGGATTTTGACCATTACTTTGCTAGCGTGTGAGATGACTGCAATTGTGCGGTAGTTTGAACCTTCTTTGGCATTGCCTTTCTTTGGGATTGGAATGAAAACTGACCTTTTCCAGTCCTGGGGCCACTGCTGAGTTTTTCAACTGGCAGAGTTTTGCTGGCAGATTGAGTGCAGTACTTTCACAACATCATCTTTTAGGATTTGAAATAGCTCAACTGAAATTCCATCACCTCCACTAATTTTGTTCATAGTGATGCTTCCTAAGGCCCACTTGACTTCAGATTCCAGGATGTCTGGCTCTAGGTGAGTGATCACACCATCATGGTTATCTGGGTCATGAAGATCTTTTTTGTATAATTCTGTGTATTCTTGCCACCTCTTCTTAATATCTTCTTCTGTTAGGTCCCTACCGTTTCTGTCCTTAAATGTGCCCATCTTTGCATGAAATGTTCCCTTGGTATCTCTAATTTTCTTGAAGAGATCTCTAGTCTTTCCCATTTTATTGTTTTCCTCTATTTCTTTGCACTAATCACTGAGGACAGGTTTCTTATCTCTCCTTACTATTCTTTGGAATTCTGCATTCAAACTGGTATATCTTTCCTTTTCCCCTTTGCCTTTTGTTTCTCTTCTTTTCTCAGCTATTTGTAAGGCCTCCTCAGACAGCCATTTTGCTTTTTTGCATTTCTTTTTCTTGGGGATGGTCTTGATGACTGCCTCCTGTACAATGTCACGAAACTCTGTCCATAGTTCTTCAGGCATTCTATCAGATCTAAACCTTTGAATCTATTTGTCACTTCCACTGTATAATGGTAAGGGACTTGATTTAGGTCATACCTGAATGGTCTAGTGGTTTTCCCTACTTTCTTCAATTTAAGTCTGAATTTGGCAATAAGGAGTTCATGATCTGAGCCACATTCTGCTCCTGGTGTTGTTTTTGCTGACTGTATAGAGCTTTTCCATCTTTAGCTGCAAAGAATATAATCAATCTGATTTTGGTGTTGACCATCTGGTGATGTCCATGTGTAGAGTCTTCTCTTGTGTTATTGGAAGAGGGTGTTTGCTATGACCAGTGCATTCTCTTGGCAAAACTCTATTAGCCTTTGCCCTGCTTCATTCTGTGTACTCCAAGGCCAAATTTGCCTGTTACTCCAGGTGTTTCTTGAGTTCCTACTTTTGCATTTCAGTCCGCTATAATGAAAAGGACATCTTTTTTGGGTGTTAGTTCTAGACAGTCTTGTAAGTCTTCATAGAACCATTCAACTTCAGCTTCTTCAGCAATACTGGTTGGGGCATAGACTTGGATTACTTGGATACTTGGATTACTGAATGGTTTTCCTTGGAAACAAACAGAGATCATTCTGTCATTTTTAAGACTGCATCCAAGTACTGCACTTCAGACTCTTGTTGACTGTGATGGCTACTCCATTTCTTCTAAGGGATTCGTGCCCGCAGTAGCAGATATAACGGTCATCTGAGTTAAATTCATCCCTGTACCACTGTCCATCCATTTTCATGCTTATGAACCTCCAGATTCCCACTCCACCCTGCTCTTTGCCTCTGAACACTGACCTACATGAATCATGACCTACTGTATCAAACCTACATGACCTACTGTATCAAAGGGATCCATGTCCTCTAGCTTCCTGTCAAGTCTGGTCAAAGGCCAGGAGATTTGTAAAATGATCAAGGAATTTGTGGAGAAGACAATGGCACCCCACTCCAGTGTTCTTGCCTGGAGAATCCCAGGGATGGCAGAGCCTGGTGGGCTGCTGTCTACGGGGTCGCACAGTGTCAGACACGACTGAAGTTACTTAGCAGCAGCAACAGCAAGGAATTTGTTCCTCTAGCTCCCTTTCCTGTAAGGGTGCTACTCCTTCAATGGTTCCTCTCCGGAAGTCCTGTACTGCCTCATGTTGATTTCTCTAAATTGTCCCCACTCCTTTGTAAGGAGTCCTTTTACTCAACTCCAATTACCCAGTTTGAGTGGTGCCATCTGTTTCCTGCAGGGACTCTGATTGATACAATTTCCAATCAAGAAAATAATGAGACTGTTAGTCTAAGGAGCACATCTTGCCTCAATTCCGCCAGTTATTTTGAAGTCCTAGAAGTGAAAGTGTTAGTCGCTGAGTTGTGTCTGACTCTTTGAGGCCCATGGACTGCAGTCCAGTAGGCTCCTCTGTCCATGGAATTCTCCAGGCAAGAATACTGCAGTGGCTTGCCATTCCCTTCTCCCATCCCAGGGATCAGACCCAGGTCTCTTGCATTGCAGGGAGACTCTTTACAGTCTGAGCCCCTAGGGAAGTCCTTCTGAAGTCCTAAACTCACATAAATTTGGAAATACTGAAAAGCAGAATACCTAGACTTCAGTAAATTATCCCAAACAGCAAGTCACTCAACCAGTTTTGCTTTAACCTCTCTGTCCTCAGTTTTTAACCTAGGGTCAGTACAGGATATGGTCACATGCTGTCCATTCCTGCAAGTTTAATAAATGTCCTATTGAACACAGCATCCATTATTGTGGTCAATGTCTGTGATATGGTAACATGAAGAGATATACGCTGGAACTACTGCTCTGTAATTTACTGGTTACCAAACCATATTTCTCTGAGCTTCAATCTATTCTCCTGTAAAATGAGACAGAAATACTTATAAATTTGTATTAGTGAGAGAAAAAAAAGCTTTCTAAAGAGCTCCGTAAATATTCATACATAGTATGAATATATTAAACTTCTTTAAAAATTTAGCACTTAAAGAAAAGTAAAGTTTTCTTTACTTTCTTACTAAAGTAAGCTTTGCTTACTCTGTCCTGTTGAAAACAAGTATATGACTCATTAGCTTATAAGAAATGCACAATTAACTGTAATATTTCATTATATTTTGCTAGTATTTTTATACCTTGTCTTTCTACATGATTTTCATTCCTATTTTGACAAGGAATGTTATATGCATGTACATTTACATGCATGTTATACTTTAAGGTATATCAAATTATTTGGGTGAAGAAGGATGGGGTCTAAACAAACAAGCCAATACATTTTTTAAAAATAATTTATCCATAACTGTACAGATTCTGGGGTGAAGACTCTCATATCTTTCAGCAACATTCCTCTTAATTCTGCACCCAAGCAGTGTTCATAGTAATGGTCCCAGCCTTCTGTGTTTATGATTCATTATGTGAAAATCAGCAAGATTGACATCTGTCTACCCATAAAAAGATGTTGTATAAGTATTATTATAATACATATTTTACATATATATATATATATATATATAAAACAATCCCTGTCCCACAGTTTATTGGTACAAGAAGAATAGGAGAAAGGGAAGGAAGAGAAGAAGGAAGAAGTGAGGTAAAAAGGGGAGGAGAAGGTTGTAGTATCCATTTGCAGCTTTTTCGATTTTCATTCCCAAGGAAGGGTCTAGAATTATTACCATCAGTACAGTATATTCACCTCTGCCCGTCAGTGTTCTTCTGTTGGTTCCTGTCACCATAGGACTCTGTTCATGAATATTCTGTTCTTATTCCACAGAGAGAGGGGCTCAGTTCAGCTCCTTCCCAGCCAATCACCACTGCTTCCAGGAGACCACATCCTTTCTCCAAGTCCAATCAAATCCAGGACTTGTGAGACAGCATTGCCTAATTTTCAAACCAATAGGACAGAAGCTAGAACATAAGCTTTATCTGTTAGAATAAAGTGACATGCTTGAACTATAAGATCTGCTACCTTATTTCAGGCAAAAGAAAACTTTTGAGTGAAGAACAGGTATAAATGTGTCTATCATCAAAAGAAGTATAGAACTGTCTCAGACGCTTGTAAGTCCAAGTGGAGATGGTAGATTTTTAAATACACTCCCCAGGCCAAACAAAGAACTTATTTGTGTATGGTGAGGTATGATTTACCAAGGAAGCGTGCTCACTGTCCTACCTGAGACATCCTCTTGAAAGACACCTGCAGCGCTATTTGCAACGTGAAGCCCCAGGTCATTAAGGGCTCCGTCAATCAAGTGGCTGATCCCTCCAGATATGGCTGGTGAATAAAGAAGGCACGTCTCAATTTCAGACTGAAAGTCACACTCCATCTGCTCTGAACCCTTGGGTTTTTGAGAAAACAGAAGTTAACCTCATCTACTTCCATGCTAAAAGGATTTGAGACTTTAGGAATTCTTTCACCCAAGCAGAAGCTGATTCTTCAGGTATGTTCCAAAACACTTCTGGATTCCTTTATCTCTTCATCACTGGATGATTATTGGTAGAAAAATATGGCGTCCAGTGCCATATTTAATTTTTTGATAATTTAGTTTTTATTTTATTTGGGGGTATAGTTGATTTCCAATGTTGTATTAGTTTCAGGTGTACAGCTAAGTGATTCAGTTATATAAATACACATATCCATTCTTTTTCAGATTCTTTTCCCATACAGATGATTACAGAATATTAAGTAGAGTTTCCCGTGCTATGCAGTAGGTCCTTATTGATGATCTATTTTTTATAAAGTAGTGTACATGTATTAATTCCAAACTCCTAATTTATCCCTCCCCAGCACATTTCCCCTTTGGTAACCATACAGTTTTCCAAGTCTGTGAGTCTGTTTTGTAAGTAAGTTCATTTGTATGTTTTTTTAGATTCCACATATAAGTGATATCATATATTGCTTTTCTCTGATTTGCTTCACTCAGTATGACAATCTCTAGGTCCATCCATGCTGCTGCAAAATGCATTACTTCATTCTTTTTATGGATGAGTACTATTCCATTCTAAATATATGCCGCATCTTCTTTATTCATTCATTTGTTGGTGGACATTTAGGTTGCTTCCATGTCTTGGCTATTGTAAATAGTGCTGCAATAAACGCTGATGCTGTATGCATCTTTTAGAATTGTAGTTTTCTCTGGATATATGCCCAGGAGTGGGACTGCTGGATCATATGGTAGGTTCCAGTTTTGGCATTTTAAGGAGCCTCCATACTGTTCTCTATGGTGGTTGTATCAGTTTGCCTTTCCACCAACAGTGTAGGAGGGTTCCCTTTTCTCCACACCATCTCCAGCATTTACAGTTTGTAGACTTTTTGATGATGGCCATTCTGATTGGTGTGAGCTGATACTTTATTGTAGTTTTGATTTGCATTTCTCTAATAAGTAGTGATACTAAACATCTTTTCATGTGCTGTTTGGCCATCTGTATGTATTCCTTAGAGAAATGACTATCTAGATACTCTGCCCATTTTTTTGGTTGGTTGGTTTGTTTTTATGATATTGAGCTGCATGAGCTGTTTGTATATTTTGGAGATTAATCCCGTATTGGTCACTTCTTTTGCAAATATTTTCTCCCGTTCTGTGGGCGGTGTTTTCATTTTGTTAAGTTTCCTTTGCTGTGCAGAAGCTTTTAAGTTTAATTAGTTCCCATTTGTTTGTGCTTTTATTTTCATTATTTTAGGAGGTGAATCCAAAAGATCTTGCTGTGATTTATTTCAGAGCATGTTCTGCCTCTGTTTTCCTCTAAGAGTTTTATAGTATCTGGCCTTATATTTAAGTCTTTAACACATTTGAGCTTATTTTTGTGCATGGTGTTAGAGAATGTTCAAATTTCATTCTTTTACATTAAGCTATGCAGTTTTCCCAGCACTTCTTATTGAAGACACTGTCTTCCAGTTATTTGCTTGCTCTACTTCTATCCATTGATCTATATTTGTTTTTATGCCAGTACCATACTGTTATGATGACTGTTGCTTCAGACTGTGTAGTCTGAAGTCAGGGACTCTGATTCCTCCCACTCCATTTTTCTTTCTCAGGATTGCTTTGGCCCAGTACCATATAATAATAAAACACTTATGTTTCTGAAGATACAGGTAAAGAAATTGAAAACAAAATATTAGTTGCTCAGTTGTGTCTGACTCTTTGCCACCCCATGGACTGTAGCCTGCCAGGCTCCTCTGTTCATGGAATTCTCCCGGCAAGAATACTGGAGTGGATAGCCACTTCTTTCTCCAGGGGATCTTTTCAACCCATGGATCAAACGTGGGTCTCCTGCATTACAGGAAGATTCTTTACTGTCTGAGCCACCAGGGAAGCCCATAGCTAATAATCAAACCCTAAAATTTTTCAATCAGAGAGCAAATTGAAAAAAATCATGCAATCAACACCTGTATACAATCACCTAGATTGTATCATTAACCTTTATTAGACTTGCATTCATTACATACCTATCTATTCATCCCTCTCTATTACACATATCATTCTATCTATTTTTGAGGTATTTTAAAGCAAATTGCAGATACCCAACTCTCTCTAAATTCTTCACCATGTGCATCATTAATAGAGCTCAATAACTGCTCAACAGTTATTTTCTTTGGATATAAAATTTCCATACAGTGAAATACACAAATCTTTACTTTTGTTGCATTTTGATAATGCATACATCTGTTGTAACCCAAGCCCCCTGTTAAGATAGGGATATTACCATAACCCCAGACAGTTTCTTTTCCTCCTTTCCAGTCAATCACTATCCCTACTACTCTGAAGATAAACTTTGTTCTGATATTTTTTCCTGAAAAAAAAAAATTGTATTTGCTTGTTCTAAAATGTCATATAAATAAAACTGTGCAGTATGCATCCTTTGTACGAGACTTTTTCACTCAGCTGAGTGTTCAGAAGATTTATCCATGTCAGTGCATGCACAAACAGTAAGTCTTTCCACTTTATTGTCGAGTAGTATGCTACTGTATGAATATCAATGTGCTTATCTATCGTCCTGTGGACTGACACCTGGGATCTCCAGATTGTGCTGTTATCTTCTAATTTATTTTGGGTAAATAACTAGGGTTGAGATTGCTGGGTTTTAGCTACAAGTCACTTTTTGGTGATTGCTTTATGGATGACAATATTCATTCTTAATTTTTCAAAGTCTACTTTAGAAAATTTGCAACTATAAAAGTCCATCTAGTCCTTTTAACACATAAGCCTATAGGTCTCAAAAACATTACAAGTTTTGCTTTAAATATTTATATATATTTTAAAGAAATTAAGAGGAAAAAAAAAGAACTTTTATATGTACCCCCATAGTTATCATTATCAGTTATTTCAACTTCTTTTTGAGGAGCCAAGTATCATTTTGTCTCATTTTTTATCAGCCTAAAGAACTTCCTTTTGCACTCCTTGCAGTGGAAATCTGAAGTCAATGAATTCAACTGTGCTTTCTCTAAAAATGTATTTACCTTTTTTCTGGATACAGAGTTCTATTTTTTCCAGATTTATTGAAGCATGATTGACAAATTATATATGTTTAGAGTATACATTTGATATTCATATACATTGTGAAGTTATTAGCACAATCAAGTAATTAACATATCCATCATCTCACATAGTTACCATGCTTGTATATCTCTATGTGGTGAGGATACTTGAAATCTACCTCTTTATAAATTTCAAGTTTACAACATATTATTATTTAAATTAGTCATTATATTCATTGGCTCTCTCTAGAGTTTATTCATCTAACAATTAGAAGTTTGTGCCCTTGCTAATTATCACTTCTTGTGCCCTACCCTTAAGCCTTTGGTAATCATCATTTTTCTCTTTGTTTCTTTGAGTTCAGCTAAATTTTTTTCCCTTAGATTTTACATACAAGTGAGATAGTACAATACATATCTTTCTGTGTCTGGCTTCCTTTACTCAGCATAATGTCTTCCAGTATTACAGAGAATATTTTCACCACCCTAAAAATCATCTGTGGTCTGTGTACCCAAACCCTGCAACCACTGATCTTTTTAATTCTCATATTTTTAAGTCTTCCAAAATATCTTATAGTTGCAACCATACAGTATGCAGCCTTTTCAGATTGGCCTCTTTTGCTTCATAATATGCATTTAGGTCCCTCCATGTCTTTTCATGGCTTGATTTATTTTTACCAGTGAATAATAGGTCATTTCCTGGACAGTGTACTTATCCATTCACCCCAATGAAGGGCAGTTCAGTTGCTTCTGAGTTTCGTCAATTTAAATAAAGCTCCTATAAAATCCATGTTGATGTATTTTGTGGACATAAGTTTTCAGTTCACCTGGGTTAATATTAAGGAACATGATTGTTGGATCATAAGAAGGTTAAGAGTATGTTCACAGTTTTTTAAGAAATTGTCAAACTTTCTCCTAATTTTCCATATTATTTTCCATTTCTACCAACGAGTGATAGTTCTTGTTCTCCACATCCTTGCCAGCATCTGGTGTTGTTAGTGTTCTAGATTTGGGCTATTTTAATAGATGTGTAGTACTATCTTACTGTTGTTTTACTTTGCATTTCCCTGAGGTGATATTTCATTGCATTTCCCTGATGACATATACTATAAAGTACCTTTTCCTATGTTTATTTGCTATCTGTGTATCTTCTTTCATAAGTAAATATGTATTTTTATGTCTAGAATCACATTAGAGTTTCCTTTGGGTTCTTCCTAATACTTCTCTTTTTCTGAGAGAAAAGATCTCTGACATTTGCAATCTTTTTCTTTGTTTCAAGCATACTTTTCTTACCTCGTTTCTTTTAGTTATTAAAATCCTACTTTAAAGTCTTTATTTTTTTTTAAAGTCTTTAAATAATACAGTTGTTTCTGCTCACTCTCCAACAAAATAGAAATTTAATCTATTTAGTTTTGAATGCACGCGTGCTCAGTTGCATCTGACTTTTTGTGACCCTATATGGGGTCGCACAGAGTCGGACACGGCTGAAGTGACTTAGCAGCAGCAGCAGCAGGCTCCACTATCTGTGGGATTCTCCAGGCAGAATACTGGAGTGGGTTGCCATGCCCTCCTCTATGGGAGGGTCTCCTGCATTGCAGGCAGATTCTTTACCACTGAGCCACCAGAGAAGCCCCTTAGTTTTGAATACAAATGCCTAAAGTTATACAAAAGCAATGAATATATCCCTAAAATTATTCTTAGATATTTATAACAATAGCTATTATATGTGACCAATAAAGAAAAAAAATTAATGACTGACTCCATATTCCACAGTAAGATCCTTCTGCTACAGCTACTTCCAGATATCTGAGAAGACTGGCCAAGATGGTGGAGTAGAAAGATGCTGAGCTCATCTCCTGTCATGAGTACATCAAAATCACAACTATCCGCAGAACAACCAGGACCCACCAGAAAAGATCTTCTACAACTAAAGACATAAAGAAGAAACTTTATGAAATGGGTAGGAGGGTCAGACTTGCACTATAGTTAAATCCTATACCACTGGGTGGGCAACCCACAAGCTAAGAGAATAATTACATTGCAGACTTTCTCCCTTAAAAGCAAGAGTACTGAGCCCTAAATTGAGCTTTTTAGCCCAGGAATCCTGGACTGGAAAGATGAACCCCCAGAGCATGTGGCTTTGAAGACAAGTGGGGCTTCCTGTTGAAAGTCTCATAGGACTGAAAGAAATAGAGACTTCACTCTTAAAGGATGCACATAAAATCTCACATGCACTGGAACCCAGAGCAAAAGCAGGATTTTGATAGAAACCTGGGCCAGGTCTACCTGCTGATCTGTGGGAGAGGTGGGGTGGAGGGGGACTTAGACTGTGGTGGCAGTCACACTTGGGAATGTTCTGCTTTATGGACACTGCTACCAGCATTGTGGGATCCTCCGTCTAGCTCATTAGCACTAAGACCTGTTCCTGCAAGTCTGTAGGCACTAGTGCTGAGGACGCCTCAGTCCAAACAAGTAACTGGGTGGGGACACAGCCCCACACATTAGCAGTCAGGCTGCCTAAAGACTTTTTTGAGCCCACAGCTGCCTCTAGACTAGACTCACTCACAGGGAGAAGACACTAGACACAAGAAATCTACAATCCCACAGATTATAGACCCAGGCCACCCACAGTAGGCCAAACTCTACCCTGGGACCAAACGCGCCTTGTCCACTAGCAGGCCAGCACCAGCTTTGGGACACCCCAGACTCCATACCCAACTGTGTTAGGAGCCAGCCCCCCTCCTGAGCTCTCTAGGATCCCTGGGCCCTGCAGCCAGACTCTAGGACCCAGCTCTGCCTGTCAGTAGTCCAGCATTAACCACAGGACCTGGCTTCACCCACCAGTGGGTGGGCAACAGCCCTGGAGTCTTCTGGATGCTGAGTCTGCCCACCAGTGTGGGTCCTAGGGTCCCCTAGTGTTCTTTGGCCAGCCACCTCATGACCAGATCCCATCTGGCAGGGCCTTGCAACCAACCAGGCCAGGGGCCAACCAAGCCTACCAGACTGTTCACATAGTCAGCCCACCATAAAAGAAGGGCCCGCACTGCCCTCTTATGGGCAGCCCTAGAACACAGTTTGGGTGACAAGAGGCGCGTGCCCTGCTGGGATGCACTGGCTGCCTCCTACAGAAGGCTACTTCTCCAAGGTCAAGAATATACAAATACAAATAGCAACTTAGATGAAATAAGGTGGCAGAAGAACAGGTTCCAGACGAAGGAAGAAGACAAAACCCGAAAAGAAGAACTAAGTAAAGTGGAGATAGGCAATCTACCCAAGAAAGAGTTCAGAGTAATGATCATAATGACCAAAGAACTCAGATTCACAGAGCAAGAAGTTAGAAGGTTCTAATAAGTTAGAAAATAGAACAACCTGAGATGAAGAATACAACAATTGAAATAAAAAACTAGAAGGAATCAACAGTGGACTAGATGATACAGAGGCATGGGCCAGTGAGGTGGATGATGGAGCACCGGAAATCACTGCCACTTAACAGAAAAAAAGAATGAAGCGAAATAAACACAGTTTAAGAGATATCTGGAATATCAAGGACACTAATATTTGCATTACAGGGGGTCCCAGAAGGTTGAGAGAGAGAGGCCCAAAGATCATCTAGCTGAGGTTGGAATACAAGGATGGATACATATTTTTCAAAGGAAATTATAGATCACCTATCCTATAATGTTTAACTTATTAAGAGTTTTATCACTCTTGCAGAAATTTTGGTAATAGGGCTTGCATACATAGAAAATTAAGTGTAAACTCCAAAACATGGTAATTATTAACTCCAGGCAAAACAAAAAGCTGAACCAGAAGAAAAACCTAAACTATGTAGTATACTTACTGAGCTGTGAATAATAATTATGTAACAATGATGTAAATAGTGAATATAAATTTAGTCCCAGATTATGATATATCTGCATTGAAAGGATTGTCAGAGAGAACCAGGATGTATCTGTACAGACAAGGGGGTGGGGAAATGAAAGGAACATGGGAGGAGAACTAAATCTCTCTCTAACCTAGTAGGAAACTGAGAATATATGAAATTTAAAGATCAAAGAAGGAACACAGAAGCACATAATTTAGAAACATGAAATTAAATATTAGAATACACCATTACAAAAGTTGACCATGGTTATCTTTAGGTAGCCGGACCAGGAAGGTAAGAAAGATGAGACAGACCAATGCTATTCTTTGCTAGTAACCCTTCTTTCCTAGTGGAATTTTACACTATGCATATGTATTATTTTGCTTAAAAGTAAAATAAAGAGACAAAAGATATGAAGAAGAAATATAGATGGCCAATAGAAACATGAAAGCATGCTCACCATCACTAATTATCAGATAAATGCAAATCAAACCTTACACTGATAAGAATGTCCATCATTAAAAAGTCTACAAATAACAAATGCTGGAGAGGGTGTGAAGAAAAGGGAACCCTTATACAACACTGTTGGACGTCACAGGTGGAGCCTAGTGGTAAAGAATCAGCCTGCCGATGCAGGAGACAAAAGAGATGTGGATTCAATCCCTGAAGATCCTTGAGGGCACGGCAACCCACTCCAGTATTCTTGCCTAGAGAATCCTCCTGCCTAGAGGAGCCTGGCAGGTCCATAGGGTTGCAAAGAGTTGGACACAACTGAAGCAACTTAGCATACATTGTTGGTGGGAATGTAAATTGGTGTAGCCACCCTGGAAAACAGTTTTTAGTTTCTCAAAAAACTAAAAATAGAAATACCATATGACCCAGCAATTCTACTTTTGGGTATATATCGACAAAAGCAAAAACACTAATTAGAAAAGATCCCTGCACCCAAGGTTCATTTACAATTGCCAAGGTGTGGAAGCAACCTCAGTGTTCACCAACAAGTAAACGCATAAAGAAGATGTGAGAAACACACATGCACAATGAAATACTATTCAACCATAAAAAATAACAAAAAATTTGCCATTTGCAGCAACATGGATGGGCTTGGAGAGCATTATGCTAAGTGCAGTAAGTCAAAGAAAAATTACATGATATCACTTTTTTGTGGAATCTAAAAAAATATAACAAACTAGTGAATATAACAAAACAGAAACAGACTCGTGGGTCTAAAGAACAAACTAGTGGTCCCAGTGGGGAGGGGGAAGGGAGGAGGGGCCATATAAGGGTGGAGGAATAAGAGGTACAAACAATTAGGTATAAAAGAATCTACAAGGATATATTATACAACATGGGTGATATATAGCCAACATTTTCTAATAACTATAATTGGAATATAACCTTTAAAAATTGTGAATCACTATATTATATACCTATAACATAATATTATACAACAACTACACTTCAGTAGAAAGTCTGTAAACAAAAAAGCCAAATATGAAAACTTACTTCCAATGGCATATCAATACATATACTTATCTAATCATTAGTTTTATGTGTCAACTTGGCTAGCCTGTAATACTCTGTTATTCAGTTAAACACTAATCTAGATGTTGTTGTAAAGATGTTTTGTAGAAATGATTAAGCTCTACAATTAGTAGACTTTAGGTTATCTTCAACAACCTTGGTGGGACTCATTAACTGGCTGAAAGCATTAACAGTAAAACCAAAGTGTCACTAAAGGAAAAGAAAGCCCACTTATAGAATGCAGATTCATCCCCTGCCCAAGATTTTCTAGCCTGCCAGCCTACCTAGAAATATATTAACATTAAATAGACATATGTATAAAGAACATATGGAAGAGAGCCCTTATCTTTGGCAGTAGGTGTTGAGGAAAGTGTCCAGTAAAGGTTACACTGAGATTTAAAAGGAAGTGAAGGTTATAGAGATGCTCTTCAGGCAAAAGATGGAAGAAGGGTAATTTGCAACTAGGTACTTACATATGCAAGACAAGAGTGTGCCAAAACTCTCTGTGTTGAGGGAAAAGTCAGTACACTGTGGCTGAAACACAAGAGCAGGATGACAGTGGCAAGAAATGTGGCTGGAATGACAGCTTAAAGCCTAGTAATAAACTACCTTGAGGTCTTGCTAAGGATTTTGAATTTTGTTCCCTCCCATGGTTGTCAGGAAACCCTAGAGGACTTTGGAATAGGGTGATGATGTAACCAGATAGGTGTAAATGGGTAATGGTTTGGAAGGGGTAGAACAAAAGATAGGGATATCAGTCATGCTGTTTTTATTCTCTTTCCCTCTAGATTCAGTTTCAAGCCCTTTTTACCAGTTTGAGCTCCCAAAAAAGCCCAACTTCTCCATCTTTTAGAAATGCGGGGCAATAGGTTGAGCCCAGAGCAACCAACAAGACTGGATAAATTCTGTTCAGGTGAATTTTAAATAGTAAGCAGAGGCGGTGTGAGCTAGGAAGTCCCAGCAGTAGGTCTGGGCATGGAAACGCCAGCATTTGGACAGGTCAGGGCAACAGAGATGATGTTTGAGAGAAAGTCATACAAAAGTAACCTCTGATCCTAAAGCAAAGACTGTTCACTCTCTGCCCTCTGCCATGCTCCCAGAACCACATGGTGAGACACATTTGGGGAATGTGTCTATATTCAGAATTTCTCAATTGCACTTTGCCTTTTATTAAGAAAGGTGTAGAGTTACCAGGCCTTCTGGGTGGTTCTTACATTATTCATGCTTATACAGAGCACCCCAGATGACTCCAGAGCTATGAAAATTATACCCTAGAAGAAAGATACAGAGAAGAGCACATACCCTTTTGAGTGTTACCAACAGTTATTGCATAGCCCAAATGAGAATGTGAAGTGGTTTAAAAAAAAAAAAAAGAACACTTAGTAAGTGGGACAGCATGGGAAGAAATCAAATGGAATCAGACAGGAAGTATCCAAGTTTCAATTACTGCCAATGAGCAGGATGAAGAAAGTGTCCATCTTCATTCTGAGTTCCAGTGAAAAATTAGTCTACTTACTGAAAAGCATCAAAACCCATCAAAGAGAGACACAAGGTAAACCTGCTAAAGAGTGAAGAGTAGATATCTGAATATATACATTGTAGGTAACACGCATACAGGGAAATCAGTAAAGTCTATACCCCAAGTGAGCGTTGAACAAGGGCTTAAGCAATGATTGATTGATTGATCTTTCATGGTTGAATGGCAAGGGAGAAGAACAGGAGGGGGCAGATGGAAGAAAAAGAGAGCAAAGTTGACCATGCCGGGGAAGAAAACGCAGTGCCCACAGATAAAGCCTCTGTCTCAGTGCCAAAGGGAGGCTTCCTCTGGCCCATAGCCCAGTCTCTGACCTTGAAGGGTTGTTCCCACATCAGTCATTACAGCAGACTGCCAAAAGGCCAGCATTTCCAGCTCTCAAAGACTACTACTTTACACCAGCCAGTGTTCTCTGTAAATCTTTGTAGCCAGCATATTCTATCAGCTTCCCTTCATTGGTTGCTGTGCAAAATATAAAGTCCCACAGTCCTATCTCTGCTTACTCATGTTTGCATCCCCTTACTCCTCTGATTTCCTCGGTCCTGGTTCCAATCTTTCTGCTCCTCTATCTTTCAAATGTTCCCAGTAAGACCTCTGGAACCCTCCATTATAAATAAATTCTCCCCTATTAAGCTTATTATTTATGATTCCTTCCACCATCCCCTGTAAAAATAGTCTTCCTGTTAGCCTTCTGAAATAAGAGCTGCTCAAATTCTATGTCTCATCTTGTTTGGTGTCAGGAGGTAGGTTTGATTTCTTTGCTTCTCAATGCTACTTCCAGATTTTGTTCATTTACCTTTTGCTACAATCTCAGCCATCACTGTCTTCTTTTGACTTCGTGGGCCCTCCCTTTAATTTTTGTTGATTCTGGCCCACATCAACTTGTGTCATGAGAGTGGCTTTAATTTCCATGTTGATGAACCATCCAGCATCTAATACCACTAGCCTTTGTGGGCTTCAACTCTACTCCATCTCATCTCAACCTGGTATTCACTTCTGTGGCCATTCTCAGACCTTGCCATCATCACATGGAATGCTCCTCCTCTGAAATATTAAGCTTCACTTTCTCACATAACTCACCTTCCAGGTCCCTCACTATCTTATTCTTATCTCAAATGACCTTCAACCTATTTGGTACCTTAAATCATTCATATAGTCCCATTCTATCAATTGTGTTCTAACCTCTTATCTTTTTCTACGAAACTTGGATCGCATAATGGACCATCCACTACTTTCTCAGTTCTTTTCTTTCATTTTTAACTTTATCTGCCTGATACAAACCTACATTTGCTTTAGTATTTTTTTTTCATGTTTTCCCTCCACTTCTATACTTTAATTATTCAGTGCTTCTAGAAACAAACAAACAAAAAACAGCAACACTGCACACTGATAGCTCAACATATTCATGCTCTCCAAATTGACACGAGAGTGGTCCATTGGTCTCCTTATCAGCTCTTGGTCATCTCTGAGTTTCTCACTGATGCTCTTTCAAACCTCCACTGATCTCAGTTCAGTTCAGTCGCTCAGTCGTGTCCGACTCTTTGCGACCCCATGAATCACAGCACGCCAGGCCTCTCTGTCTATCACCAACTCCCAGAGTTCACTCAGACTCACGTCCATCGAGTTGGTGATGCCATCCAGCCATCTCATCCTCTGTCGTCCCCTTCTCCTCCTGCCCCCAATCCCTCCCAGCATCAGAGTCTTTTCCAGTGAGTCAACTCTTCGCATGAGGTGGCCAAAGTACTGGAGTTTCAGCTTTAGCATCAGTCCACTGATCTCAAGACCCCGTCAAATACCTAACCTGTTCATTCTCAGCAATGATCTTGTGCCTTTCAAGAGTTCTAGAAAGCTGAGTCTTCTCAATCTCTCTACCTACCTTATCTACCTTCACAGCAACTTTTCTCCTGCCGTGTGAGAGACTGAGTTGTCCCTCCTCTTGCTCACAGCCAACCACTCATCTGAGTCCTGAGTTCATCCTCCTCTAGCTCCATGCACACTTGACTTTTCAATCATTCCACTTCCGTCCTGAGTTACTTTCTCATTCCTTCTCCTCAGCCAATAAATATTTCAAGTTATTCCCATCCTTTAAAAAGTGAGATTATCTCTTGACTCTTACAGACCCTTTGAATGACTGTCCAATCTGGATCCCCCTCATCTAAATCCAAAGCTCCAAAACTAAAAAAAAAAAAGAAAAAATCCAAACTAACTTCTACTTCCTCACTTTCCACTCATACCTCAAAAAACTGCCATGATGCCATTAAAACTAGCAAGAGCTAGTTATCTGTATCTTTGAATTGTCAAATACCTTGTATATTTCTCAATAATCCCAGAATATGTGCACGTGTTTGTCTCCTATCCACACCTCTTCACAACACTTCAAATTAATATCTGGTACTTGAAAAGTCCTTCAACATGTTCCACAAGCGCCTCAATGTCAACAGGTGCAAAAATGAGCGTACGAACCCTCTGCTTAAGCCAGGTCTTCCTGCAGCTTTGCCCATCATAGATGCCGGCATCGTCATGCACACAGACACTGAAGACTTAAACCTAGGAGGCATTTTGACTAAAGCACAATCAAGACTTGCCAGTTTTATGATAAGCTCTCTTTTCTTACCTTGAATAGCTATTCAAGCTTGTAGCCTCATTATCTTTCACCTACACACTTCAACAACCCATCTATGGTTGTCTTGTCTGCAGTCTTGCCTGCTACAATCCATCCTGTAGAGCTGCAATAATGCTATTAATATTTCTGGGATTAAACTCTTCAGTAATTCCTCACTTTCTATAGATTTCCTTCAGGATCTAGCCCTTGAACAGAATTTCCCCCCACTTCCAGCTTGGTACTTTTATCATTCAACAATATAAAATTGCTTATAGCTCCCCTCCCTTCCTGTTTAGTTGCTAAGTCATGTCCAAACTTTTGTGACTCCATGGACTGTAGCCCACTAGGCTCCTCTGTCCATGGGATTTCCCTAGCAAGAATACTGGACTGGGTTGCCATTTCCTTCTCAGGGGATCTTCCTGATCCAGGGATCTAACCTGCATGTCCTGCATTAGCAAGTGGATTCTCTACCACTGAGCCACCAGGGAAGCCCATAACTCTTCTTAGTTCAGTTCAGTCGCTCAGTGTGTCCGACTCTTTGCGACCCCATGGACTGCAGCATGCCAGGCCTCCCTGTCCATCACCAACTCCTGGAATTCACTCAAACTCATGTCCATTGAGTCAGTGATGACATCCAACCATCTCATCCTCTGTCATCCCCTTCTCCTCCTGCCCTCAATCTTTCCCAGCATCAGGGTCTTTTCCAAAGAGTCAGTTCTTCGCATCAGGTGGCCAAAGTACTGGAGTTTCTGCTTCAGCATCACTCCTTCCAATGAATATTCAGGACTGATTTCCTTTAGAATGGACGGGTTAGATCTCCTTGCTGTCAAAGGGACTCTCAAGAGTCTTCTCCAACACCACAGTTCAAAAGCATCAATTCTTCGGTGCTCAGCTTTCTTTATAGTCCAACTCTCACATCCATACATGACTACTGGAAAAACCATAGCATTGACTAGATGGACCTTTGTGGGCAAAGTAATGTCTCTGCTTTTGAACATGCTGTCTAGGTTGGTCATAACTTTTCTTCCAAGGAGCAAGCATCTTTTAATTTCATGGCTATAGTCACCATCAGCAGTGATTTTGGAGCCCCCCAAAATAAAGTCTGTCACTGTTTGCAGTGATTCCCCATCTATTTGCCACAAAGTGATGGGACCAGATGCCAGGATCTTCGTTTTCTGAATGTTGAACTTTAAGCCAACTTTTTCACTCTCCTCTTTCACTTTCATCAAGAGGCTCCTTAGTTCTTCTTCACTTCTGCCATAAGGATGGTGTCATCTGTGTATCTGAGGTTATTGATATTTCTCCCAGCAATCTTGATTCCAGCTTGTGCTTCATCTAGTCCAGTTCAGCATTTCTCATGACATACTCTGCATATAAGTTAAATAAGCAGGGTGATAATATAAGCCTTGATGTACTTCTTTTGCAATTTGGAGCCAGTCTGTTGTTCCATGTCCAGTTCTAACTGTTGCTTCCTGACCTGCATGTAGATTTCTCAGGAGACAGGTTAGGTGGTCTGGTGTTCCCATCTCTTGAAGAATTTTCTACAGTTTGTTGTTATCCACACAGTCAAAGGCTTTGGCATAGTCAGTAAAGTAGAAGTAGATGCTTTTCTGGAATTCTCTTCCTTTTTCGATAATCCAGTGGATGTTGGCAATTTGATCTCTGGTTCCTCTGTCTTTTCTAAATCCAGCCTAAACATTTGGAAGTTCATGGTTCACGTACTGTTAAAGCCTGGCTTGGAGGATTTTGACCATTATTTTTCTAGCATGTGAGATAAGTGAAATTGTGCTGTAGTTTGAGCATTCTTTGGCATTGCCTTTCTTTGGGATTGGAATGAAAACTGACCTTTTCCAATCCTGTGGCCACTGCTGAGTTTTCCAAATTTTCTGGCATATTGAGTGCAGCACTTTCACACCATCATCTTTTAGGATTTGAAATAGCTCAACTAGAATTCCACCACCTCCACTTGCTTTGTTCATAGTGATGCTTCCTAAGGCCCACTTAATTTTGCATTCCAGGATGTCTGGCTCTAGGTGAGTGATCACACCATCATGGTTATCTGGGTCGTGAAGATATTTTTTGTATAGTTCTTCTGTGTATTCTTGCCACCTTTTCTTAATATCTTCTTTTTCTGTTAAGTCCATACCATTTCTGTCCTTTATTATGTCCATCTTTGCATGAACATTTCCCTTGGTATCTCTGATTTTCTTGAAGAGATCTCTAGTCTTTCCCATTCTATTGTTTTCCTCTATTTCTTTGCTTTGATCGCTGAGTAGGGCTTTCTTATCTCTCCTTGCTATTCTTTGGAACTCTGCATTCAAATGGGTATATATTTCCTTTTCTCCTTTGCCTTTCACTTCTCTTCTTTTCTCAGCTATTTTTAAGGCCTCCTCAGACAACCATTTTTTCTTTTTACATTTCTTTTTCTTGGGGATGGTCTTGATTACTGGCTCCTGTACAATGTCACAAACCTCTGTCCTTACTTCTTCAGGCACTCTTTCAGATCTAATCCCTTGAATCTATTTCTCAGTTCCACTGTATAATCATAAGGGATTTGATTTAGGTCATACCTGAATGGTCTAGTGGTTTTCCCTACTTCCTTCACTTTAAGTCTGAATTTGGCAATAAGGAGTTCATGATCTGAGCCACAGTCAGCTCCCAGTCTTGTTTTTGCTGACTGTTTAGAGCTTCTCCATCTTTGTCTGCAAAAAATGTAATCAATCTGATTTCAGTATTGACCATCTGGTGATGTCCGTGTGTGAAGTCTTCTCTTGTGTTGTTGGAAGAGGGTGTTTGCTATGACCACTGTGTCATATGGTTTGCTATGACCATAGCTCTCCTTACACAGTGCTATTTCTCTAACACTTATCCTCTAACTAAACCAAGCTCTGTGCTGAAATGCGCTTCTCCAACTAATGCACTTCTCCATTACTGACTCTTAAACTTTGAATTCCAAATTCTGTACTGCTTTCCTTAGAATGAATTTCCAGAATGACTATTTGTGTTTTCATATACGTACCACCAGAAAAATGGCCACATTCAAGATAACCAATGATTCTACTTTGACACATTCAGCAGTCAATATCCATGACTATTTTCTGTAAATTTGCAGGCTTTGGAAAAATTGACCACTTCCCATTTCAGATATCCCTTCTTCTCCTGGCTCCCGTAACATCAGTCTTTCATTTTCCCTCTGACTGGTGCTGCTCAGTTTCTTCTGCAAGTTGCTCCTCACTTCCTCCAGTATTGGAGAAGGCAATGGCACCCCACTCCAGTACTCTTGCCTGGAAAATCCCATGGACGGAGGAGCCTGGTAGGCTGCAGTCCATGGGGTCGCTAAGAGTCGGACATGACTGAGCGACTTCACTTTCTCTTTTCACTTTCATGCACTGGAGAAGGAAATGGCAACCCACTCCAGTGTTCTTGCCTGGAGAATCCCAGGGACAGGGGAGCCTGGTGGGCTGCCATCTATGGGGTCGCGCAAAGTCAGACACGACTGAAGCGACTTAGCAGCAGCAGCAGCCTCTAGTATGCATGTGGAAATGCCTCAGAGCTCAGTCTTCAGCCTTTTTCTATATCTAAACCTATTTCTGAGCAAATCATTCACAACATTTAGATATCAAGTGCATCACTACCTCTTATAGCTCTGCCTCCTACGCTAGCCTCTCCCCTGAGCTTCAGACATGGATATTTAATTACCATCTCAAACTTAAGTTCCTAAAAGCACTCTTGATTCATAATCTCCTCCAGGCTCACCTATATAACTTAATGGCTCAGCTCAAACCTAGGGGCCATCGCTGGACCTTCATTTCTCTTACTCTCCTCTCCAGTACATCTTGAGTCTGACCACTCCATGATCGCCCCTGCTGCACACCAGTCCTGGCCTCCATCTTCCATTTGCAATGGTCGTCTACCTGTCTCCTTGTTTGCACCTTGGCCTCTCCTGTCCCTTCTCTGCCCTGCACAGAGTTAAATTAAATCATTCATTAGGTTATATCAAACTCGTACATAAAACCCTCCAATAGCTTCTAATTGTACTTAGAATAAAAACCAAACTCCTTAATCATGACCTGCAAAGCCCCAGTGATCTGGCTTCTTCCTCTGTCTTTGACCTCATTTCCTTGCACTAGTATCCTCATTTGCTAATAAGCTGTAGCCACACTAGCCTTCTCTCTGTTCCTTTCCTTCTCTTGCCATACCTTCCTACCTCAACTGCCTGTACATTTGTCTTCCTTCTTTCTGGCACATTTTCCCTTCTCATCACTATATCCCTGTCCTAACTACTCTTTCTAAAATACCTCAACCCTGCATTTGGCCTCTATTTAACTACCACTTTTCTTTTGGTCTATATAATTCCATTCTTTGAAATAGGCTTTCTAATGACATCTGTATATTTCCCTATTTAAATTTCACAATGGCTTTAATCTGTCTTGTCACTGCTGTATCTGTAGAGCCTAATCCAGTGCCTGGAATACTGTCGGCATATGTGCCTTCCTCTCTGACCCTTCCCATGATTAGTGACTTTTGGCACAATGCCTGGGACATGACTTGTGCTAAAATGTTAGTCAAATGAATCAAGGAATGAATGAATATGCCAACATGAATAAAGTTAAACCAGCTACACTGGCTTCATATTTTCACTTGTTACTTGGAGAAAGAAAGTTGGGAGTTAATACCAGTGATCACTGTGTTATTTACTGGTTCAGTGGTAAAAAATCCTCCTGCCAATACAGGAGACTTGGGTTCAATCTTTGCATTGGGAGGAGCCCCTGGAGAGGGAAATGGCAACCCACTCCAGTATTCTTGCCTGAGAAATCCCATGGACAGAGAGGCCTGGTGGGCTGCAGTCCATGGACTTGCAAAAGAGTCAGACACAGTTTAGCGACTAAACAACAACAACGTATCGACAGAGGATGAGATGGATGGATGGCATCACTGACTCAATGGACATGAGTTTGAGTAAACTCTGGGAGCTGGCGATGGATGCGGAAGCCTAGTGTGCTGCAGTCCATGGGGTCTCAAAAGAGTTGAACATGACTGAGCAACTAAACTGAACAGAGTCGACTGTGAATTGACTATATAGTTCTCATTCGGGGTGGGGATTTAATCACATTCAACTAATCCCTTTGTTGTCTGTTGTAAAACTCCAAATTAGAAAACCTTTGCAGGCAGAGGGATAGAGAGACATCTGGTTTGGGAGGTTCACGCCTTGCCTTGGCTACTCTGGGGCCCAGAGGTGGCCAACTACATAAGCATCCTCTTCCTAGAAGGCTGAGAGAAATCCATGCTTGTCAGGGTGTCGTATTTCATTATTTCATTAAAATTATCCATTTGTGAGTCTGATGAACTGGTTACAGTTTTTGTTATTCATTTTCCTCTGGCTGATGCTGTTTAGTCTAAAGAGCAGCCATGAATAACTACTATGGTGGGTCCACATCCAGCAGAGAAGTTATCCAAGAAGATATAATTTGGAGAAAAAGAAATAATTTGACACCTAGGTCCATCTCTTGGATAGAGAAAAGCAGTGGAAACATATGGAAAAGTTTCCAGAAAAACCCCATTTTCCATAATCAACAAAATGACCAAGAGTTTAGCTTGCGTTTACTAGAGCACTCTAATTTCACAAGAATTTGATTCTTAATTGGTCTGAAGGGGGAAAACAGAGTCCTTTTCAGGGCCCTTGGTGAGTCTTTCATTCACACCATACCCACTTATGAACTTGAGCAAAGATTTTATCATTTTGTGGATTTTGCACAGTTGGAAAGAGGCAGGGTCCTGTGGGGGAAAGCCTCGATGTATGGGTGCAGCAAGATGCTAATTAGCACCTCCTCCAGGGTAGTCATCTCTGCTGCCTTTAAAGACAAGCCTGTTCTTCCAGTTCCAGTTCCAAAAGCCTTCAAGTTATCCTTGGCTCCTCTTTTTCTAATAATCCTCATCCTGTGCTCTGTGCTCAGTCATGTCTAGCTCTTCATGACCCTAAGGACGGTAGCCCACCAGGCTCCTCTGTCCATGGGATTTTCCAGGAAAGGATACTGGAGTGGGTTGTCATTTCCTTCTCCAGGTGATCTTCCAGAACAGGGGATTGAACCCACTTCTCCTGTGTTTCCTGCATCGGCAAGTGGCTTATTTTACCAACTGAGCCACCTGGGAAGCCCTAATCCTTATCCTGAAGTGAAACTGTTAGTCACTCAGTCGTGTCTGACTCTTTGTGATTCCATGGACTATAGCCCACCAGGCTCTCTGTCCATGGAATTCTCCAGGCAAGAATATCGGAGTGTGTTGCCATTTCCTTCTCCAGGGGATCTTCCCGACCAGAGGATCAAACTCAGGTCTCCTGCATTGGAGGAAGATTCTTTACCATCTGAACTACCAGGGAATCCTTATCCTATCCATCTTCAAATGCTTTCTGCTCTACCTTTCAGTACATCACAAATCCAACTATTTTTGTCTCTTTGCCACCAGTCAAGTCTAAGCATCCTATCTTACTTACCTGGATTACTGCAAAAGGCTTGTACCCCATCTCTATGCTCTTAGTAGTCAGAGATTTTTTTCAAACACAAGTCAGATCATGTCACACTTCTTACAACCCTCTGGTGACTTCCATCCACTCAGAATAAAAGCCAACATCTTTACAATGGTCCACAAGGCCCTATACGTTCAGGCCCTTATAATCTCTTTAATCTCATCTCCAACTAGTCTCTTGCTTATTCACTCTACTCCAGTTACTCTGCCCCATTGGTCTTCAAAAACAGTAGCCATATTCCTACCTTGGAGCCTTTGAACTTACTATTTCTGCAAGAAATACTCTTCCCCAAATGTCAGCCAGCCTCACTCTCTCATCTCCTTTATGTCTCTACTCAAAGTCTCTGCCTCAGTGAGACCCTTCCTACTGGTTTGAGACAAATGCCCATTATCCTACCAACACTCCTATTTCTATGCTTTTTTTTCCCCATTGCATTTCTCTCCATCTGGCATATATATTCTACAGATTGTTTATAACTAGCAAGAATGTTAATTTCTACAAAAGCATGAGTCCTATCTGTCTTGTTTGATTCTGTACCCTCAACACCTAGAATCCTTGAAACAGATGTGGCACCCATTCAATACCCCTTATTGAATAAAGGAACCCCCTTGAGGAGTAAATGGAATAATGTACAATATATACCATTCATGGCAAGTGCTAGGTGTTCAAGAAATATTAATTTCTGTCCTCACTTCCTCGCATATTGACTACAATATCTGTCATAGTATTAATAATTGTATAAAATGGCATATCACTATGGAAACAAATTCCCAAAGGAATTTGTCTTAATTCATAGATAGGTGATTTATATGGCATTATTTTTAGAATCAAAGGCCATCTGGATATATTCTTTGGTCAAAATAATAAGACATTTGATAAATGTCTTCAGCCTGCATGAGTGTTAGCAGTGACAAATAATAAACTAAAAATTTAAATATCTAGACTCTACTGAGAATGGGAGGAGAAAATCTATGGGTCATTTTCACCTTACATGGTAAGAAGGCAAACACTTGGGTTCAGATTCCAGCCTACCTCTGATTAGTTGTATTCCTTGAGCAGGAAATTTTAGATTCTCAGAGCCTCAGCATTTTCATCTTGACAACGGGAGTATAATATTCCCCCTTTTGGGTTATTATAGGAATTACAGAAATGACATATGTGAAAAGATATATCCCAGAGTTTGCTGATGAAAAACAACAAAAGTTCATTTCCACTAACCACAGTCTTGTTCTGATCCTCCTTCCTTCATCTATCGATAACATCTAAATGGAAGTATGGTCACCTGGAGGAGACCTTGCCCTGTGGGTGCATGCTCTACCCTCTTCTCTTTCGTAAAAAACAGCTGATATCTATTGAGAGCTTACTCTTGACCAGACATTGATTCTTTTTGAAAGGCAGAGGAACCAGAGATCAAATTGCCAACATTTGTTGGCTCATAGAAAAGCAAGAGAATTCCAGAAAAACATCTACTTCTACTTCATTGACTATGCTAAAGTCTTTGTGTGGATTACAAGAAACTGTGTAAAATTCTTAAAGAGATGGGAATACCAGACTAATTTACCTGCCTCCTGAGAAACTTGTATTTAGGAATCAATAGATATGGATATGGAACAACGGACTGGTTCAAAATTGGGAAAGGAGTACATCAAGGCTATATACGTCATCCTTATTTAACTTATATGTAGGGTGCATAATGTGAAATGCTGGGCTGGATGATGCTCCAGCTGGAAACAAGATTGCAGAGAGAAATATCAATAACCTCAGATATGCAGATGATATCAGCCTAATGGCAGAAAGTGAAGAGGAACCAAAGAGCCTCTTGATGAGGGTGAAAGAGAAGAGTGAAAAAACTAGCCTTAAACTCATCATTCAAAAAATTCAGATCATGGCATCCAGTCCCATCACTTCATGACAAATGGAAGGGGAAAAAGTGGAAGCACTGACAGATTTTTTTGGGGGGTGGGGGGTGGCTTCAAAATCACTGCAGACAGTCACTGCAGCCATGAAGTTAAAAGACACTTGCTCCTTGGAAGAAAAACTATGACAAACCTAGACAAAGTATTAAAAAGCAGAGACATCACTTTGCCAACAAAGGTCTATATAGTCAAAGCTATGTTTTCTCCATTGTTTATGTACAGATGTGAGAGTCGGACCATAAAGAAGGCTGAGCACTGAAGAACTGATGCATTTGAACTGTGGTGCTGAAGAAGATTCTTGAGAGTGCCTTGGACTGCAAGGAGATAAAACCAATCAATCCTAAAGGAAATCAACACTGAATATTCATTGGAAGGACTGATGCTCCATTACTTTGGCCACCTGATATAAAGAGCCAACTCACGGAAAAGACCCTGATGCTGGGAAGGATTGAAGGCAGGAGGAGAAAGGGATGACAGAGGATGAGATGGTTGGAGGGCATCACCAATTCAATGGACGTGAGTTTGAGTGAATTCCAGGAGTTGGTGATGGACAGGGAGGCCTGGCGTGCTGCATGCAGTCCATGGGGTGGCAAAGAGTCAGACAGGACTTAGTGACTGAACAACAAAGCAAGTATAGTATATGTATATAACTGCTATACTTAGAGTATATTTAGGTGTATAAGCCAATCCACAGTGCCCTGAGCTGTGTCCATTATACTACACAGTGCTCAGTGTGGGGGCTTGAACCACCCAGAAGCTATGATTTTTCATGTCCTTAGCCATTGTTAGAGTCCATATAAGAATAATGGTAACATACATTGTATTTAAGTACTATTTTTGTAATTGGTTTTATGAGTTTTTCCTCAAAACCTTCACCTATTTACGGTAGGCCTGGGTTGATCCGCAAGTGGTGGTCTTGGTTGTGGACTTGTGTTGAATTTTTAGATTTTTTAGGATCATTTTTAGGTTTAATAGTGTTTTTATTTATTTAGGGGGGATGTCAGTGGTGTTTGGTTATACAAAAGCTCTGGCTACAGGGCAATATCTTGAAGTTGTAGTCTCTAATAAGACTGTATTAGGAGTATTTCTTTTAGGTTTAATAATAGAACTGTCAATGGTTTTTGATATTTTAGAGGATGAGAAAGTGGAGATTGTGTTTAATGGTTTAGGGGATTGGATGATTTATGATACAAGTGATTCTGGTATTTTCTTTATTTTTAGTGAAGCGGCTGTGGGGATTGTGGCATTATGTAGTTATGGTACTTGATTAGTGATTGTTACTGGTTGATCATCGCTTACTGGGGTTGCTTACAGGTTTATTTTCCAGAGTATAAGCACTTCCACGTAGTAACTCTGAATGATTCCTCCCTGTTCTCACAACACCTGGCACTGGACATGGCACTCAGTAAATGCTTGAGGATTGTTCACTGATTGACAAATGGACATGACATGAATTATTAATCAGAAGACAGGTTATTGAATTCCTTTAATGGGCTCAGGACAAAACTTCAGGCTGCACTAGAGCAGCCTGGCTATCTAGACATCCGGATAACATAAAAACTTTCATGACATAGTCTGGGGTCCCCCTAACATTAACCTGTCACCTCTGCTCTGCCAACCTAGCACTGACTGCCCAGGCCTATGCCCTAAACTTAAGAACACTGCATTGATGTTTGGCAAAACTAATACAATTATGCAAAGTTTAAAAATAAATAAAATTAAAAAAAAAAAAAAGAACACTGCATAGATGTTCACCTCTCTGGTAAATCCAACAGAACATTTAAATGTGAAAGAACCTTATTTTAGTTCAGGTTCTGGACACATGGCTTTTATATGACACTAGTTATTATGAACACCTATCATCATAAAATTGAGCTTCTATACAGCAAATCATGATTTTTAAAGTACCTTTACATCCATTACTGCTAGTAGTAATTTTCACAGTAACTGTTCCTGGCAGTTCTGATTCACCCGTCTTTCACATTTGAGTCAACTAGGGCTCAGAGAGAGTAAGTATCTTGCCAAAGAAGACATAGATGTAAAGGGTAACTTTGCTTATTCAGAACCTGCTCTGGATCATACACTCCGATGAGCATATTACCTGAGTATCACTTTTAATCTTTGCAATGGCCTAATAATGGATGTAGGTAACACTGTGTTTCAGATATTTCATAGGAGAAAAGTGAAGCTTAAACTTCTCAAGGGTGCACCACTGCGAAGAGATAAATAAGGCAAGATGAACACACACCAGAGCCACACTTGGTGCTGCAGTCCCAGCCAAAGAAAGGAAAGATCAAACCTTTCACCTCTTGTCTCTCTCTACAAGCAGCAGACACCTAGAAATCTATGGATTAATTTCAAGTGCCACACTCCTTGATTCTCCTCCTCTTAGACGAATCTTTCAGTTGAAAATTTCTTTTGGGAACTCTGCGTGGAATTTCTCTAAGTGATTTTTCTTAAAAATAAATGACTAATTTCACACTCCTCTAATTCATCTTCTGTCACGATGACAAACTCACCTTCCTAAATACAGTTCTCATCATGTCACTTTCTAGTTGAAGACAATGAATGGCTCCTTATTCCATCCTGTGTGAAATCCAGCTTCCTTTCCTGGCTTTACCTAACCTAAGTGTGTCATCCACCTGTTTCCATCACACACCTGCTTCATCAGCTGGCTCCTCCTTCCCCCAGGAAGTCTTCTCTCACTGCCACTGACATACTTCCCCCTCTTCCTGCTTTAAACCAGTGACTTTCAGGGACCATAAGCATTGTTTAAAAAGCAAAAATTTGGGCAACCCACACACTTATTTTTTCCAAGTATGGAACCAGAAGAAACAATGGCTTTATGGTTTCATGAACATTTCAGAAAATAAAAAAAAAAGAAAAACACTAAAAGACAAGTAATAGATCAAAATAAAGAACTGTCAGAAGGAAAGATAGTTGGATGGATTTATATATATATATATGTTTATGCATATTTATAAATTTATATAAATAATTTATATAAAATTTACATAAACTATATAAATTTATATATATATATATATATGTATAGGCTTAGTGACTCATTCATGTCTGACTCTGTGACCCCATAGACTATAGCCTGCCAGGCTCCTCGGTCCATGGGATTCTCCAAGGCAAGAATACTAGAGTGGGTTGCTATTTCCTTTTCCATGGGATCTTCCTGACCTAAGGACTCAACCTGGGTCTCCTACAGTGCAGGCAGATTCTTTACCAACTGAGCCACCAGGGAAGCCCATATATATAGTATAATGATCCGATTATATATGTTCTATAACACATACCTCTATACTGATGCTAAAATATTGTTCTTATTTTCTCTACATTTTGAGGTGGTTTGATCAATATTTTATCAGTTATCAGCACCTGGCAGAACAGAGAATCTGGTTTCCTATTCCACTGGTATTCAGGATCAAGAGCAGACTGAATACATCTGATATTATTTCTTAAATTTTCCATCCTCTCATTTTAGCTAAATAAGGTTCTTGAGAACAGAGACCACATCTCTTACTTCCTCTGCATCCCCCATGGGACTTAACTAGGCCAGGGCCACTCAGAGGAGAGAGCACAATATATGTGAGTTTGTATATAATCAAGACAACCTGAAATACTGTAGGCAATGCATCTGGGGGGACAATCACCTCTGGGGTGAAACAAGAACAGCCCAATTCACCCCATAGTAGCTTTCTGGAATGCAGCCTTCCAGTCTGACCTTTTAGTGACCTCCGACTTCACAGACCTCATTGATCACCTGAAGCCTCCCTCACTTATCTTCCTGGTAAATCATTTCACTCACTGTTCCCACCACCCTCTCAGGGAGGGCAGGAGAGGTTGTCCTAAGAGAGACACATCAAAGCAAGAAAATACTTGAACCACAATCATCGGTCGGTGTTCCCTGACAGAGCAAGCGGATAGATTGTCTAGCAAGCCTCGAGTCTTTGTCTCTTTTCAGTAAGAAGGGTACGTAGAGAAAGAATAAAATTCTGAATTAAGGTTCCTGGCCACGTGTGGAAACCCACAAAATATTTTCACCCAATTAAACATTTAACGAGGCCATCTTGGAAAAGCTATTGTCTTCGGTCATAGGGAGTGTTTTCCCCTCAACAGAACCTTTAATTAGGGGTTGTAATATCAGAAAACTTCTTGACCACTGACCCTTTCACCGGTCTTCTGTGTACTCTGATATTACGTGTGTGGTACAATGGGCCATGTCTCACAGAGCTTTCCTCTTCATTTCTTGTCTTCTCCCTCTTGCTGGCCATCCAGTATCTCCATTGCCCTTAACAAACATTATCCTTGCAACTAGAGATGATCATACTAAGTGAACTTAGTCAGAAAGAGAAAGACACATACCACATGATATCATTTATATGTGGAATCTAAAATATGACACAAATGAATTTGTCTATGAAACACAATCAGGGACTCAGAGAAGAGACTGGTCATTGTCATGGGGGAGGGTGGGTCAGAGAGGGTTGGACTGAGAATTTGGGATCAGCAGATGCAAACTGGTATATATTGAATGGATAAACAACAAAGTCCTACTGTATAGCACAGGGAACTGTATACTATCCTGTGATAAACCATAATGGAAAAGTATATATATATATATATATATTTGTATACCTGAATGTGTGTGTGTGTGTGTTTGTATACACACCTGAGTCACCTTGCTGTACAGCAGTAATTAATGCAACACTGTAACTCAACTATAGTTCAATAAAAAATACATTTAAAAATTATATTCATTTCCTAAATATGAAAACCAGTATTCCTGAAATTTTGGCTGGTATCTTTTAGATTCACCAATATCATTATTATTTGCATACACCTGGAATAAAGACAAAGGGCAAATCATGTACTCACATACACACACACACACACACACACACACACACAATCCCACACATTATCTGATTTAACTCCCGTAACAACTCAGTGAGATAGGTTTCCTCACCTTCACGTTACAGATAAGTAAACTGAACCCTGAGGAGTAAGGTAACATTGCTCAGTGCAACGCGGCGATGATGAGGTATGGCTGGGGCTCCGACCCGGGTCTGTCGGACTCCAAATGGTCTGCTCTTTTTATCTAGCCCACCATGTTGTTTCAGGTGGCTAGTTATTTTTCAGATACACAGACTATTCCAGCCTGAGGAAGAAATGAGCAAATGACCCTCCATTCTTTAGCTGACAGCTCATATAAAGCCAAGAGAGATTAGCAGGTCTGCCAGTGAAAAATGTTCCATGACAATCTGTCGTCTTTAAAACTGGTTCACACAGGAACTGGTTCAGGCTGATTAGGAGGCTAAATTACAGATGGCAATAAAGCAGTTCAGTTCTGGTTTGAGTTAAACCAGATCTAGGTTAGTCTTTATTCTACCCACCTCTTAGAAGAGTGACTGTGTCAATTAAAGGAAAGACCATGAGTAAAAAAATAAATAAATAAATAAAAGAGTACACAGCTTAGTGTCTGACCCATGGCTAAAGCTTACTACATAATCATTTAATCTCACGGACATTTAGATATAGTCCCTCATACAGAGCTATATATATTTGTTGTGTCTATCTTTTAGATGCCATGTTGATACCGCACTGATTCCCACAAAATCATAGCTATTCGATTGTCTGGAAAGGTAGAAACCAGGACAAGCTTGCACTCATGGTAGAGTCATGAGAGGGTTCAGAAAGTTGTGTGTCTTCTGCTTTAACCCACTTTGGGACCACTTCGTCAAAAAAGACCTGAAAGAAAAGTGCCCACCGTATCCAGTAGAAATGGCCTGCTACAGTTGCCCTCCATAAAGTTTTGTGCCCACTACAGAGTCAGGAGGCAGCCTCTGAACAGAGAAGAATCAGGTCTACCTGGGATTTATGGTTTAGCATCCTCTCATCTTTTAGTCGGAGAAGGCAATGTTAGAGGCATTGTTGGAGAAGGCAATGGCACCCCACTCCAGTACTCTTGCCTGGAAAATCCCATGGATGGAGGAGCCTGGTAGGCTACAGTCCATGGGGTTGCTAAGAGTCAGACACGACTGAGCGACTTCACTTTCACTTTTCACTTTCATGCATTGGAGGAGGAAATGGCAACCCACTCCAGTGTTCTTGCCTGGAGAATCCCATGGACAGAGGAGCCTGGTGGGCTGCCGTCTATGGGGTCACACAGAGTTGGACACGACTGAAGCGACTTAGCAGTAGCAGCAGCATCTTTTAGTCAGAGAGCTGACTGACTCATGTTTTCCTTCCACATAAATTGCCTCTGTTCTCTTTCTCTTAGAAGGCCTGGATCTGTCAGGTAATGAGATTTGAAACACCTTTTGTTTCCTGTGAAGCCTGATGAAGGACACCATCATTCCCAAAGATGAGCTCCTTGTGCAAGGAAAGAAGCAGGGAACTCTGAAACCTAGCTGGTGAAAACAGCCTCAATGGAACAAATTTAAATAAATAGCCGCTGTTTTGTTTTCTGTGAAAGAGTGCTCTGCATACCCAGGTGGCATGACATTCCACCAAATCACCGATAGAACTCCATCCTTCCAAGTGAGAAGGAGCATGGTCCAGGAAGAAGAATTACAGGAGTATTGATGAGAGAAAAGTTGCTACTGCTAAGAGATGGGGAAAAATGATTAGGAGTGTCATGAAGAAGAAGTGTGGAATTTTGGACGTGAGACAAGTTACAACTCAATTCTCTAACAGTTACATAACCTTGAGCAAATTGCTTGACCTCTCTGGAGCTTGGTTTTGGAATCCCATTCTGTGAAAATAAACAGGATAATACCTATGCAAAAACACTTATGTGAACTCTTATACATATATTTTAAAATCTAATAAAAATTCAGTAATTCAAACATATCAGCCTGTTTGACCTAAGCAAACTGCAATTTCAAAACACAGAGTTTATGGCAAGGATCTGCTATATTAGCCAAAAGACAGCTGTTTTGCCTCAGAAGCTTCTGCTTAAAAAAATAGTTGGAAGGGAACAGGTGGCATAATATAAACAAGATATTGGTAGGCCAGTTCAGAAGCTAACATGGCTCCAGTTAACAGTACTGGACTGTATATTTGAAAATTGTGAAGAGAATAGATTTTAAAAGCTCTCATCACAAGCAAAATAATATTTATAACTATGGGAGGTGACTAGTGTTAACTTACCTTATTGTGGCAATCATTGTGTAATAGACTGATATGTCAAGTCATTATGTGGCATATCTTAAAATAATATATTGTTACATGTCAACCGTATCTCAATAAAAATGGGGAGAAAGAGAATATAACAAAATTTCTCCTTGGTTTGCTTCTATTTTGATGGGGGGATTACATGTCATATATTTTTATAGTATAAGAGAGCAAATAAGAGGGTGGAATATTTATCATGACTTATGCAATCTATTTCCTGTGGTATCCTTTTTTTTGCTCTCTAACAAATATTTTTTGTTTGTCCATTTTTTGTTTCACGCCTCTGGAATAACAGCAGGATATTATCCTGGCATGTTAAAGACAGACTTCATGATATGGGGGTATTTACATGTTTACTTAAGAGTCTTACCATGAGTATAGAATTATAATTTAATAGTTTTAATACATCTGTAGGGAGCACAGAGAAATACTTCCAATAACAGAAAATAATAGATGAAGGCAATTAATATATCAATGGAGAAGTTCTGTTTACACATTAATATTACCATAGGGTTAAAGCAAAATATAAAGTAAATCAATTTCTCAATTCCCTTCAACCCATCATCAACAAAGAACAGAGATTTTACAGGAGATGGGGCAGGACTCAGCTTTCCCATGAACCCTGGGAACAGGTCTAAAGGAGAATTACCCCTGCCACCTTCTATGGGGCTTTGTAGTTTTCAAAACTTTCTTAAAAAACCATCTTATATGATCTTCACCACAATGTGGAAAGAGCAGCAATTCAGTCTAAAGAGATGGAAACAGAGGCACCTGGAGGTTGCCATTTGCCCAACTTCACCCAGCCAAGTGGCGGTCCCAGGATTGGCCTTCCTCACACCCCACCTCCCACAGAGGGAAGCATGGAGACAATAGTGTATCTATCGGTTGCTTGGGGCTTCCCAAGTGGTGCTAGTGATAAAGAACCTGCCTGCCAATACAGGAGATGTAAGAGATGCAGGTTCGATCCCTGGGTCAGGAAGATCCCTTGAAGAAGGAAATGGCAACCCACTCCAGTATTCTTGCCTGGAGAATCCCATGGAGAGAGGAGCCTGGAGGGCTACAGCCAGCCCACGGGGTCTGAAAAAGACAGACATGACTGGAGTGACTTAGCACACACATAGGTTGCTTATATGACTCAGGGACTACTTTAAAGGGTAATTATGTAGAAAAAACATGAGAGACTTCCTGGATATCACCTTTAGGAAAAAGGATAATGTCTTGGAAAAACTTCCCCTTCAAAATATACAGAAACGCTAAAGAACTAAAAGAATTTCTAAATCTATGCCCTTATCCAGTTATCTATAACAAATCTGATGATAATGTGCCACTCTCAGAGGTTTTTTTTTTTTTTTTTTTTTTCCAGTTCTTCAAATCACAGAGTTCTAGACCGAAAACTGTTTTCAAATTTCAGAAGAGAGGATACCGTTAAATAAAGACTTGTGCATCATATGGGTCTGCGATGATTTTGAACAAATCATTTAAAATAATGTTTATGGTATTGAGTGAATAAAATTTTAATGTTTCGCTTGGTGCTATCATTTGAAATTAGAAGGGAAAAAAGGAAAGGAAAGAGTACAGAAAGACATAGGATGGGAAACACTAAGAGTGCAAGCAAGCTCAGCTGTGTCCAACTCTTTGCAGCACTGTGGACTGTAGCCTACCAGACTCCTCCATCCACGGACTTCTGCAGGCAAGAATACTAGAGCAGGTTGCCGTTTCCTACTTCAGGGGGTCACCCCGACCCAGGGATCGAACCTGCAATTCCTGTGTCTCCTGTGTTGGCCAGTGTTGGTTGATTCTTTATTTTTTTTTTAATTTTATTTTATTTTTAAACTTTACAATATTGTATTACTTTTGCCATATATCAAAATGAATCTGCCACAGGTATACATGTGTTCCCCATCCTGAACCCTCTTCCCTCCTCCCTCCCTATACCATCCCTCTCGGTCGTCCCAGTGCACCAGCCCCAAGCATCCAGTATCGTGCATCAAACCTGGACTGGCAACTCGTTTCATACATGATATTATACATGTTTCAATGCCATTCTCCCAAATCTTCCCACCCTCTCCCTCTCCAACAGAGTCCATAAGACTGTTCTATACATCAGTGTCTCTTTTGCTGTCTAGTACACAGGGTTCTTGTTACCACACTGAGCCACCTGGGAAGCCCATGATAAACCCTAAATCTAATAATAAAATTTAAGTCCAGCATGTTTCACCATTAAATAAGCTGGACACATTTTATATAGTAAATAAAAATTTTAAAAAGTTGAGTGGGGGATAGAATAATGAGACCCTCAGAGTGTGCCTTTGTTCTTCAAACATGGCAGGAAGATGCACTCTGGGCCAGGCATGGTGTGTGGCAATGAAGAGCACATCACTGTTCAAGGAGCAGCCAAGATGCACAGTATACATTTGTAGACAAGTACTTTAGGCATCGGGTTCTGCAACCAGAATAGGCCTTCCACATCAGGAGCTCAGATCTTGCCTTTTAGAGAAGAAAAATATGAGGTCTCAAGTGGATAAATGTCATGGTCAGTATCCCTCACCTCCTAAATGGCAGAAATAGGAATAGAATCTGGACATCCAGAGCCTCAGTGAATGCCTTGTATAGCAGACCATATTTTCCTTTTACACTTCCATTCTCCAAGTCTTAGAGAATGAATATGCATTGCTTTCATGATTGGGAAAAAAAATCAATGCCGCAAAAATAAACAATGGGAAGCACATAGAAGGTGAGTACCCTAGATTGTGGAGTGTTCAGGAAGGAGAGGAGTTTGCATTGAGAAAGTCTAGACGGGGAGATGATAGTGGAGATGGAATGGAGGTGACAGAAGGCAGCATGTGTGGTTCTGAGCACAGCAGAGCAAAGACAGAGAGTATGGAGAAGGCACCACGGACCTTTGACAGAGGACTCATTCTCCTTTTGTGTTTCATGACTTTGGTATCCTGCAGATGTTTAATATTCTAAAAGGAAGGGAGTGAGGATGGGAAATAGGAAGGCTGGGAGTGGGAGAGGAAGAGAGAGAGGAAGGAACGGGAAACATATGAGGATAAGGGAATTTGAAAGCACATTGTGGACATTTTGCATTGTCTATTCTTGGAATTTGGACTTCATTTCTGAAATTAAATGAGTTCACCGAAAGCTTCTGATCAGGGAAGCTACTGGATTTGGATTATATATTAGAAAGAGCACTATAGCAGCAATAAAAAAAGATGAGTCAGGCAGTGAAGAGACTGGAAATATGGAAGTTTAAGGTTTTCAGAACTTCTCATACAGTTGTTTCTTATTTCTTTAATTTTGATACTCTGGCTAAAGTTTTAAACACTGAATTAGCAAGCTGTTTTGGACATTGGGGCTTAAAAGATATCTTGAATTGTTCTTTTTTCTGAGTGTTTTATAGGCCCTTAGTTGGCAAAATGTATTAGCTTAATTGAATATATTTAAATCTGAATCCAAATTGTGGATTTAGAAGCTGTAGTTTTCAAACAAAAATATATAGGTTAAATAAAAATAATAAATTGTAAATATGGTTAAAAACTCATAGCTGTTAAAATAAAACTGTCCTAAAATATTTTAAAAAACCCTCAGCATGCTATTATTAAAATATAGAGTTCATATAATTAAAATACACACAGTCTTTCTGCATAGAATTCTAAAAGACACATTTTTCCAGCCAAAATAACGAGCATGAAGAACTTAAAGCGGACAAATTCTCACTCCAGTCGGTGACCAGCAACTCTGCTTCCCATATTTTAGGACACCAGAGTTCTCATGGAACAAGGTCTTCAGAGACATAAAGTCAACACTATGAATGACCAATAGAGTGTGGAATTACATAATTCCTAGTCTATGCTTCATTTTACAAGGGTGGGGATGATATACACTATGTAGAGATGAAACCCCAAGCTCTCGGAGGCTGAGCTGGAAAGCTCTATAAAGTTGAGGAAAAGAATAAGGAGTGGCCCGAGTTGGGGATGGTAAATAAGGTGGACTAAAATCTCACAAAATAATGAAGTAACAGAAAAGGAGGGAGCAGACAAAAGCAAACCCATGAGAGACAGATCTATAGAAATTACCAAATCAACCATGGGGCCCTTAGAATGAAGGGATCACTCACGTGCTGTGAAAGATTAAGTCAATCTGCAAGAGCCATAAAGCCTCACTTCTCTGGAAAGAGAATTCAAAGCCACACAAGAATTCAACTAGTGCACAAACAAATATCCGGTGACACTATCAGGAGTTCAAAGATGCTCTTTGTCTAGAGTCCAGGAAATCAGGGGAAAAAATGGCTGAAGAGGCTTTAGGAACAAGATACATAAGAGCAACCCTATAAGTATAAAAAGGCAAGTGAATGGTGAAGATCTTACAAGAGGGAAAAAGATACCTGAACTAACACAAATCATGGGGAGATAAATTGTGCAGGGGAAGTAATGATGATTTCATACCACCTTATTGAACTCTTTGGCAAGTCGATTCTTCAAAATGATTAGAAAAGTTTTGCATGTGATATTCTCCAGCCTAGAGGAATAACGTGTTACAGGATATCTCTCACTCTCTCTTTCTTCATTCAGTCAGCTTTCTCCTTCTACTCACATTAGAACTTATTGAGAACATCTGCTCCATTCATCGCGACCCCACAGAAGTGAGGGCAATGTTCACCTCAGAATCCCTTATCTTCTGTCTGTGTGCCTGAGATGAGTGCTCAGACTTTTTAGAGGGAGGCTAGTCATGTACCAGGTCCTTCCCTAACCACTGGGAGATACAGAAGAAATGGAATAAAGAAAGTAAAACACACACCCCACCCCTAGAAGTAGAATAAAAATTCAGTGGTGAAATTAAAGGACTTTGACTCTTCTTGTTTTGAGGATTCTGCAAATATCTCTTGAGAGAAACTCACAGTAAGAACTTATCCACCAAGGCAAGTGACTAATTATCTTGGGACACAATGAATACAAACAGTAAGGCGGGAGTCAGACTTAAGAAAGACTGGAGATCAGCATATTTCTAATGTCAGGAGCAGGCAAGTAACTCAGCCAAAAACAGAAGCAACAAGAAAACACAATGGCTCTAATTAGCAGGGGCCACCCATGATGACACATCTGGAGAGAAGGAGTCAGATGGTGTAAATAAAAAGTTCAGTCAAGATGATGCCAAATGGTCAATGAGTTTGTGTCTGAAAAGGATTTAAAGTTAGAGGATTAAGAAAACCTAGGAACCTCCCTCCACAGCAATTTCTGCTGTGGTCAAAGGCAGTGCTCTGTGTGGCAGGGATTCCATTCACCCCCAAATTTCTCTCCGAGCAGCATCCTCAGTGGGAGACACAGGGTACAGATTCATCATTACTGTGACCATTTTCTTGATGCAAATGGGGCATGGTGAAAGCAGCTGGGGATGAGGATTCCATGCTCAGGTTTCTCTCCAGTGTGGTGTCCCTCTGAGTTCAGCCATCAATAAGATGAGCATACGTCACAATCAGTAAATGCACAGAGTGGAATAGCTGCTGCCATCTGTCCTCTCTGGGGTGGAGCAACACCTCAAGTATCTTCCTAGGCTGGGCAGTGAAGTCACTCATCTGTCATGGTTGAGAGCTCCTCTCCTGCCTGGGTCAAATCCTCACTCAAGGTCTTCTTACTCTGACGTTCTTAAAGGAAGGACTCTACATCCCAGAGGCAGTCATAACCCAGGAGAGAAACAGGAGTCATGCTCAAGGGGGATAACCATATTTTTCCAACGACATATTTAGACCGATGAACAAAAAGATCACACTAGCTTTGCATACCGCCAGGCATCCAGTGCTGGACTGCTGACTCAGGTTACAACTCAGAGAAGAGGCAGGTTGAGTCCTCAGCAACAAAAGCCTTTGTACAACCAGCTGATGGCTATCTTCTCCCTCTGAAATTCCCTTCCTACATACATTCCTTATGGCCCAATATTACCCATCCTTCAGGGCTCAGCTCAAGTGCCACCTCCTGCAGGAAGCCTTCCTAGCTTTATGCAGCCAAGTGATATTACTCTCTACTCTCAGGTCCTGTGACCTGTGCTACTCCTGCAACCTGTGCAGCATCGTCTCTAAACCTAGTAGTGTTTAAGAGCTCAGACCTGGAGCCAGACTGCCTGGGCTCATAATCTTACCTAGCTACTGCAGTTTCATTATTTGTAAAATAGGATAATAATAGAATCTACTTCATTGGCCTATTTTGAGGATGAAGTGAAACAACTTTCTCAAAGTGCCCTTCACCTGCTAAGAGCTACATAGGTGCTTACCAATACAATTACTATCACTAGTGGTATAAATCTATACAGTTCAACCATCTCGAACAGGATCCTGGCCTCTAACCACCTTAAGGCTGGGATCTGCACTTGATTTGTTTTGTCCCCTACAGAGCACGGCATAGTGCCTAAGACACAATGACATGCAAAAGTAATGAGTATAACATTCATTAGTGTTTTTAGATGTTTGTATTTTAAGGGTAGAGTTCTTGGGCAGCAGGGAAGGGAAGAAGGCAAGACCAGGGTTGAAGAAACGGGTCATTCTCTAGACTGGTCTCCGTCAAAGTCACCAGTGGCTCAAGGAACAGAATTAAATGGATTGGCCAAATGCAGATAAATGTCACCAACAAGGGAGCTTCATTCATTAGAAAGAGAGAGGCGGTGAGAGACTCACTCCTTCAGAAGGAGAGACACAAGAACTATCACATGACCAAGCAAGCCTACTCCTGGGCAAATACCTAGAGAAAACTGTAATTCAAAGATACATTCACCCCAATAGTCATTGTAGCACTATTTAAAATAGCCAAACCATGTAAGCAACCCAAATATCCATCAACAGATGAATGGATAAAGAAGATGTAGTACATATATACAATGGAATATTACTCAGCCATAAAAAAACAAATAATGCCATTTGTAGCAACATGGATGGACCTAGAGATTCTCAAACTGAGTGGAGTAAGTCAGACAGGGAAAGACAAACATCATATGCCACTGCTTATATGTGGGATCTAAAAAAGGGGAGTGCAAACGAACTTATTTACAAAAGAGAAGTAGAGTCACAGATGCAGAAAACAAACTTAAGAGTTACCAGGGGATGGCTGGGAGGGATAAACTGGGAGACTCGGACTGACATATACAAGCTGCTATATATAAAGGAGGTAATAAGCACCCGCTGTATAGCACAGGAAACTCTACTCAATACTCTGAAATGACCTACATGGGAAAAGAACTCTTTTTTTTTTTTTTATTTTTAAACTTTACAATATTGTATTGGTTTTGCCATATATCAAAATGAATCCGTCACAGGCATACATGTGTTCCCCATCCTGAACCCTCCTCCCTCCTCCCTCCCCATACCATCCCTCTGGGTCATCCCAGTGCACCAGCCCCAAGCATCCAGTATTGTGCATCGAACCTGGACTGGCAACTCGTTTCATATATGATATTATACATATTTCAATGCCATTCTCCCAAATCTTCCCACCCTCTCCCTCTCCCACAGAGTCCATAAGACTGTTCTATACATCAGTGTCTCTTTTGCTGTCTCATATACAGGGTTATCGTTACCATCTTTCTAAATTCCATATATATGCGTTAGTATACTGTATTGGTGTTTTTCTTTCTGGCTTACTTCACTCTGTATAATAGGCTCCAGTTTCATCCACCTCATTAGAACTGATTCAAATGTATTCTTTTTAATGGCTGAGTAATACTTCATTGTGTATATGTACCACAGCTTTATTATCCATTCATCTGCTGATGGACATCTAGGTCGCTTCCATGTCCTGGCTATTATAAACAGTGCTGCGATGAACATTGGGGTACACGTGTCTCTTTCCATTCTGGTTTCCTCAGTGTGTATGCCCAGCAGTGGGATTGCTGGATCATAAGGCAGGTCTATTTCCAGGTTTTTAAGGAATCTCCACACTGTTCTCCATAGTGGCTGTACTAGTTTGCATTCCCACCAACAGTGGAAGAGGGTTCCCTTTTCTCCACACCCTCTCCAGCATTTATTACTTGTAGACTTTTGGATTGCAGCCATTCTGACTGGTGTGAAATGGTACCTCATAGTGGTTTTGATTTGCATTTCTCTGATAATGAGTGACGTTGAGCATCTTTTCATGTGTTTGTTAGCCATCTGTATGTCTTCTTTGGAGAAATGTCTATTTAGTTCTTTGGCCCATTTTTTGATTGGGTCATTTATTTTTCTGGAATTGAGCTGTAGGAGTGGCTTGTATATTTTTGAGATTAGTTGTTTGTCAGTTGCTTCATTTGCTATTATTTTCTCCCATTCTGAAGGCTGTCTTTTCACCTTGCTAATAGTTTCCTTTGTTGTGCAGAAGCTTTTAAGTTTAATTATGTCCCACTTGTTTATTTTTGCTTTTATTTCCAATATTCTGGGAGGTGGGTCATAGAGGATCCTGCTGTGATGTATGTCAGAGAGTGTTTTGCCTATGTTCTCCTCTAGGAGTTTTATAGTATCTGGTCTTACGTTTAGATCTTTAATCCATTTTGAGTTTATTTTTGTGTATGGTGTTAGAAAGTGGTCTAGTTTCATTGTTTTACAAGTGGTTGACCAGTTTTCCCAGCACCACTTGTTGAAGAGATTGTCTTTAATCCATTGTATATTCTTGCCTCCTTTGTCAAAGATAAGGTGTCCATATGTGCGTGGATTAATCTCCGGGCTTTCTATTTGTTCCATTGATCTATATTTCTGTCTTTGTGCCAGTACCATACTGTCTTGATGACTGTGGCTTTGTAGTAGAGCCTGAAGTCAGGCAGGTTGATTCCTCCAGTTCCATTCTTCTTTCTTAAGATAGCTTTGGCTATTCGAGGTTTTTTTGTATTTCCATACAAATTGGGAAATTATTTGTTCTAGCTCTGTGAAGAATACCATTGGTAGCTTGATAGGGATTGCATTGAATCTATAAATTGCTTTGGGTAGTATACTCATTTTCACTATATTGATTCTTCCAATCCATGAACATGGTATATTTCTCCATCTATTAGTGTCCTCTTTGATTTCTTTCACCAGTGTTTTATAGTTTTCTATATATAGGTCTTTAGTTTCTTTAGGTAGATATATTCCTAAGTATTTTATTCTTTCCGTTGCAATGGTGAATGGAATTGTTTCCTTAATTTCTCTTTCTGTTTTCTCGTTATTAGTGTATAGGAATGCAAGGGATTTCTGTGTGTTGATTTTATATCCTGCAACTTTACTATAATCATTGATTATTTCTAGTAATTTTCTGGTGGAGTCTTTAGGGTTTTTTATGTAGAGGATCATGTCATCTGCAAACAGTGAGAGTTTTACTTCTTCTTTTCCAATTTGGATTCCTTTTATTTCTTTTTCTGCTCTGATTGCTGTGGCCACAACTTCCAAAACTATGTTGAATAGTAATGGAATATAATACTCTGAAATGGCCTACATGGGAAAAGAATTCTAAAAAAAAAAAAAAAAAAGAGTGGATATATGTATATGTATAACTGATTCATTGTACTGTACACCTGAAAGTAACATTGTAAATCAACTATTCTACAATAAAATTTTTTTTAAAAAGGAGAGACTCAATGTAAGATAGAACTAAGCTATATTGGACCCATTTATTTTAAGTGAAAGCAATAGTATGTGTCTGTAGGGCCCAGAATGCCAGTAATATCCAGAGCAATGTGACAGAGTGGACAGAGGTTTTGTGGTCAGAAAAATACATATAAAAATCCTGCCTCCACATGTGGTTAGTTATGTGACCTTGGGACAAGATCTAAGCATTTCTGTAAAATGGGAATAAGCATACCTAACATTTAGGACTGGTAGAAGGCTTAACAATAAATAGCCAGTCTAATGTTGTACCTACAGCAGATGCTCAGCACTTGGCATTTACTCCTGCTCTTGTTATTGTTATACTTGGCAGGTTAGAGAGTAGCCTGTGAGCATAAGATTCAATTCCAAGTCCTAGGGATCATGGGCCTGGCACAACCTGGGATGATGCTGGACTGGCCAAGGTTGGACCCAGTAACTGATGCTGGCAAGTATGGAGAAGACAGAGTCAGGGACTTCACTCAGCCCTTCCATCTTAACATTTTTGCATACAAACTGACCACCCAAATATTCTGTGCCCTAAGAAGAGCTCTACCTTCCTTATTGTAATCACCCATCCAGAAAACATAATCCTGTGGTGCTTTTTTGGAAGGTAAGTTAAGCTGGGGACTGGGGCAAGGACAGGATAGAAGAAGCTAAGCCAGTTAAGGAGTAGAGATATTTGGGAAAATGAGAGACCATTGAGTTGAAGTGGTGTAATCCCACAACGGCTTGCTGAAAAATGAGAAAATCATTCAATATACTTTGCCAAACAGCTGCTTTGATTGACATTTTTTTTAAGCAGGAGCCAACCAAGTTGTCCAGCTGTCAGAATAGTGTAGCCAAAGTCACAGGCTATGTTGCTCTAAGAAATAAAGGATGTTTTGCACAAGATTGCTTAATAGGCCAAAGAATGACATTAGGAATTCTAAAGGGAAAGATGGAGGAAATACAAGTAAGCAGGTTTTCCAAAGCTATTTCTACCTATGTATTACTGGAGGAACCCCGAGTTCTTTTGATTTATGTAAAGACACAGTCACAAACAAGGAGGGACTCCAAAGAGAATACAACAATTCGAAGTATTTTTCCAGAAATCCAACTGCACCAAGCTGGGGCTATTTAGAAGTTCTCAGAGCCAGTGATTTAAATGTATTATCCTTTTACTATAGGTGTTTGTCATTGAAGGGCTTCTGGAGCTTTTCCCCTCCACCTTTTCTTCTAAGAAGACAGGGAGCCAAGACAGAAATTAGCTGAACAAAGGGACAGTTCATTTTGTGAACTGTTTGTGAACTGGAGGCAAAACATGCCTCCGTTTGCTTGTTTTTTCTTTTTTTCTTTCTTTTCTTCTTCTAAACTATTTGTAAGCTTCACCTGTACGTTAAAATACATTCCTCATTCTGAATTGGTTGCTAAGAACTGAAACTAAAAAGGGAGGCTTGGAGAGAAGACAAGCCTTTAGGGGCAGGATAGTCCACAGAAAGCAACTGACCAAATTAGGGCTTTCTCCTTATTCATCTGCCAGGCCCCGAGGCCTTCCCAATGCCCTAGCTTCACAGGATTGCATATCCTAGGGACAATTTAAAAATATATAAATTTTACTTTTATCAAAGCAATTCATGTTCACATTTTAAAAATCAAATACAACTAAGAGGTCTATAATGAAAAACTGCATTCCCCTGGCCCACCCCACGGTCTGGCCCCAGGCAACAACTTAAAACACTTGAATTGTTTCTTCTGGCATCCATCTCCACATCTCTCATAATAGACTCTCAGTGCTCTTTTTCTTGATTTCTCTTTTGAAGTTATCTTTTATTAATTTCCTGGCATTTTAGTTGATGATTTAGCTCTCATTATCACTCCACCTCTTTCTTTCCAATATAACTATTGTTTCAGTTGTCTATTTGGGGATAACAAATCACCCCCAAATTAGCCTCATAAGGAAATAATGATTTCTTAGTTTTGTGATGCTCTGTGTCAACTGGGTGGTTCTTCTGGCTTCACTTATGTAACTGCATTCAGCTGGTGGACTGGGGGGAGCAGGGTTTTCCCTCGGAGTGCCTTATTTCTCCTCCACATGCCTCACTTGGGCTTCCTCAGAACATGGTGGTCTCAAGGCAGCATTCTAAGAGGAAGCATTCCTAGAGTCTGAACATGGAAGCTACAAGATCTCTTAAAATCTAGCCTCACAAGGCTTCAGCATTCTCTTCTACTACAGTGTGTGGGCCCATGTAAGGGACATGCATGCTCAGTCACTCAGTCATGCCTGACTCTTCGCAACACCATGGACAGTAGCCTGCCAGGCTCCTCTTGTTCATGAGATTGTTCCAGGGAAGAATCCTGGAGTGGGTTGCCATTTCCTCCTCCAGGGGATCTTCCTGGCCCAGGGATCGAACCTGTGTCTCTTGCATTGGCAGGCAGATTCTTTACCACTGTGCCACCTGGGAAGCCCCATGTAAGGGACAGGGTAAGCCTAAACTCTGGGGTAGGAGAAATCAACTCCACACCTTGGTGTGAAGAGTGACAAAATCTCATTGGGGAAGGCAGATAGGATGGGAGATATTTGGAAATAAATTACCACAGCTATAGCTAACTATGTTTAATCAACAGCTGTATTTAAGTTATTGCTCAAATATTGTATAAGACAGGGACAGATTCTACAGGCAGAGTTCCATTTTTCACAACCTATTTATTCTTCCTAGAGTTAGTGATTACTTTGTTTTATATTTGCTTTTGACTTGAGTGGTCTTCAGTGTACCCATCCTTAGTTTTTTTTTCCATTAGATCAATTAAATGTTCACTTTTCAAATGTAACAGACTGCCAGAAGAGCCTCTTCCCCAGAAATTTCTATCTTCCATCTACCTCTTGCAGTCTGAACTGGCTTCTCTCTGCATCTGCTGCATAGCTGCCATCTCATGACTTCACTCAATGCTTTCATCGTGTGTTGGGTTTCTCTTCCCTGAATGCTTTCTTTAAAAAAAAAAAAAAATCCTGTATTTTGCACATCTCCAATAGCTTGTTAATACAGGTGGAGGAGGAATAAACATTTTAAGTCCTCCTTTTCTAAGCATCTTTAATCTCCAAAATAAAAAGAAAATCTCTGGGGACATCGGGCATACAAAATTGAAATTATGACTTTACAACATCAAGTTTTCATAATGCCAAAGAAGAGTGGGGGTAGTTTTGTGAGGTCAATATAACTGCACAGGGAGTGCTATTAAGTGCAGAGTTTAAAAGGATACATGTAAAGTGGGGAGACAATGAAGGTAATCAACTGGTCAGAAAAGAATCATTAGATTTACACGATTTTTACAATAAGTGTGAAGGATAACCTAGAAGGCTTACTTAGTTTTATAAGATTCAAGAAGGAAGTATTGGAACTCATGAGCAAAATTTTTATGTGAAAATATATAATGGTATGATTATAAGAAAATATGTAATGGTATATAATTTTTAATGAAAATTAAGCTTCACTACCTATTTTTTACAGTTATCTTTTAAAACTTTTTATTTTGTATTGAGGTATAGCTGATTAGCAATTCTGTGATAGTTTCAGGTGAACAGTGGTAAGACTCAGGCATAAATATACATGTTTCCATTCTCCCCCATACTCCCCTTCCCATCTAGCTGCCAAATTACATTGAGCAGAGTTCCATGTGCTATACACTGAACTTCGTGGCTCCTTGTTGGTTATTCATTTTTAAATATAGCAGTGCCCATCCCAAACTCCCTAACTATTCCTTCCCCCTATCCTTCCCCTGCTGCTGCTGCTGCTGCTAAGTCGCTTCAGTCGTGTCCGACTCTGTGCGACCCCATAGACGGCAGCCCACCAGGCTCCCCCGTCCCTGGGATTCTCCAGGCAAGAACACTGGAGTGGGTTGCCATTTCCTTCTCCAATGCATGAAAGTGAAAAGGGAAAGGGAAGTCGCTCAGTCGTGTCTGACTCTTAGCGACCCCATGGACTGCAGCCTAGGCAACCGTAAGTTCATTCTCTATGAGTCTTCTGCTATTTTGTAAGTTCATTTGTATCATTTCTATTTAGATTCCACATATAAGGGATGTCATATGATAGTTCTCCTCTGACTTACTTCACCCAGTATGGCAATCTCTAGGTCCGTCCATGTTGCTACAAATGGCATAATTTCATGCATTTTAATGGATGAGTAACATTCCATTATATATAGGTACCACATCTTATTTATCCATTCCTCTGTTGATAGACATTAAGGTTGCTTCCATGTCCTGCCTATTGTAAATAGCACTGCAGTGAGCACTGGGGTGCATGTATCTTTTTGAATTATGCTTTTCTCTGTATATATGCCCAGGAGTGGGATTGCTAGATTGTATGGCAGCAGATCATATCTATTTTTTAGTTTCTTAAGGAACCTCCATACTGTTCTCCATAGTGGCTGTACCAACTTAAATTCCCACGAACCATATAGGAGGGTCCGTTTTCTCCACACCCTCTCCAGCATGTATTGTTTGTAGATTTTTTGATGACAGCCATTCTGACTGGAATGAGGTGATACATCATTGCAGTTTTGATTTGCATTTCTCTACTAATTAGTGATGTTGAGCATCTTTTCATGTGTTTTTTTAACCTATTGTATCTCTTCTTTGGAGAAATGTCAATTAGTCATAAAAGGATGAAATAATGCTATTTGTAGCAACTTAAATGGACCTTGAGATTGTCATACTGAGTGAAGTTAAGTCAAAGACAAATCATAGATATTGCTTATATGTGGGAATACAAAGAAAGGCTACAAATGAATCTATCTACAAAATAGAAATGGAGTTCAGTTCAGTTGCTCAGTCATGTCTGACTCTGAGACCCCATGAATCACGGCATGCCAGGCCTCCCTGTCCATCAGCAACTCCCGGAGTTCACTCAAACTCATGTCCATCGAGTCGGTGATGCCACCCAGCCATTTCACCCTCTGTCGTCCCCTTTTCCTCCTGAACCCAATCCCTCCCAGCATCAGAGTTTTTTCCAATGAGTCAACTCTTTGCATGAGGTGGCCAAAGTACTGGAGTTTCAGCTTCAGCATCAGTCCTTCCAATGAACACCCAGGACTGATCTCCTTTACAATGGACTGGTCAGATCTCCTTACAGTCCAAGGGACTCTCAAGAGTCTTCTCCAACACCACAGTTCAAAAGCTTCAATTCTTTGGTGCTCAGCTTTCTTCACAGTCCAACTCTCACATCCATACATGACCACTGGAAAAACCATAGCCTTGACTAGACAGACCTTTGTTGGCAAAGTAATGTCTCTGCTTTTCAATATGCTATCTAGGTTGGTCATAACTTTCCTTCCAAGGAGCAAGTGTCTTTTAATTTCATGGCTGCTATCACCATCTGCAGTGATTTTAGAGCCCAGAAAAATAAAATCTGACACTGTTTCCACTGTTTCCCCATCTATTGCTCATGAAGTGATGGGACCGGATGCCATGATCTTCGTTTCTGAATGTTGAGGTTTAAGCCAACTTTTTCACTCTCCTGTTTCACTTTCATCAAAAGGCTTTTTAGTTCCTCTTCACTTTCTGCCATAAGGGTGGTGTCATCTGTGTATCTGAGGTTATTGAGATTTCTCCTGGCAATCTTGATTCCAGTTTGTGCTTCTTCCAGTCCAGCATTTCTCATGATGTACTCTGCATAGAAGTTAAATAAGCAGAGTGACAATATACAGCCTTGACATACTCCTTTTCCTATTTGGAACCAGTCTGTTGTTCCATGTCCAGTTCTAACTGTTGCTTCCAGACCTGCATACAAATTTCTCAAGAGGCAGATCAGATGGTCTGGTATTCCCATCTCTTGAAGAATTTTCCACAATTTATTGTGATCCACACAGACAAAGGCTTTGGTTAGTCAATAAAGCAGAAATAGATGTTTTTCTGAAACTGTCTTGCTTTTTCGATGATCCAGCAGATGTTGGCAATTTGATCTCTGGTTCCTCTGCCTTTTCTAAAACCAGCTTGAACATCTGGAAGTTTACGTTTCACATATTGCTGAAGCCTGGCTTGGAGAATTTTGAGCATTACTTTACTAGCATGTGAGATGAGTGCAATTGTGCAGTAGTTTGAGCATTCTTTGCCATTGCCTTTCTTTGAGATTGGAAGGAAAACTGACCTTTTCCAGCCCTGTGGCCACTGCTGAGTTTTCCAAATTTGCTGGCATATTGAGTGTAGCACTTTCACAGCATCTTCTTTCAGGATTTGAAATAGCTCAACTGGAATTCCATCATCTCCACTAGCTTTGTTTGTAGTGATGCTTCAGAAAGTAAACTTATGGTTACTGGGTGGAAAGGGCAAGGTTCCGGGGAAGGGATAAATTGCAAAATTGGGACTGACATAAACACACTACTATATATAAAACTGATAACTAATAAGAGTCTGCTGCTGCTGCTGCTAAGTCGCTTCAGTCGTGTCCATCTCTGTGCAACCCCATAGACGGCAGCCCACCAGGCTCCCCCGTCCCTGGGATTCTCCAGGCAAGAACACTGGAGTGGGTTTCCATTTCCTTCTCCAATGCATGAAAGTGAAAAGTGAAAGTGAAGTCGCTCAGTCGTGTCCAACGCTTAGCAACCCCATGGACTGCAGCCTACCAGGCTCCTCTGCTGCTGCTGCTGCTAAGTCGCTTCAGTCGTGTCCGACTCTGTGCGACCCCATAGATGGCAGCCCACCAAGCTCCTCAGTCCCTGGGATTCTCCAGGCAAGAACACTGGAGTGGGTTGCCATTTCCTTCTCCAATGCATGAAAGTGAAAAGTGAAAGGGAAGTCGCTCAGTCACATCTGGCTCTTTGTGACCCCATGGACTGTAGCCTACCAGGCTCCTCTGCCCATGGGATTTTCCAGGCAAGAGTACTGGAGTGGGGTGCCATTGCCTTCTCCCTCTACTGAATAGTAATTATAAACCAACTATATCCCAATCAAAACTTTTTAAAAAGAGAATATTTTCACCTCTGATAGGGGCATCAGATACATGGATTTGTGGATACCATCACTATCCACCGATAACTTGTTCTCGCCTTTCAGATATAGTGGAGGGTTATGATTCCCCACTCCTCGAGGTTTCGATTGGCCGTTTAATTTGCTTTGATCATGATATGTCACTAGAAGTAGTATGTATCATTTTGAGTTTAAAACAGTTAATTGTCTTTGCATGACTTTCCAGTATGATCTTCCAGTCACTGCAATCGAGTAAACCCATTCTGATACATAAAAGCAACATTAAAATAAAACTGATGTTATTTGTCACTGCAGCATAACCCAGCCTAATCCAAATAAAATACGAAAACGGAAACCAAACAGTAGAAGTGATCATAAGAAAACATTAAGGAGTTTTTAATGTGTTTCCTGGCCTTTAAAAGTTATACAAGGCAATATGTATACTAATTAAAAACACAATCTTGGAGTTTGAGACCTGGGTTTGAATCCTGATTACTACTTACCATATGAGTAACTTTGGGCAAAATTTAGCTCTTTTTGTTCTTGGATTTCTGGTTTGTAGATTTCAGATATTCAGGCCTACTTCACAGATTTGTGGGAAATTAAATTAAATAATATAGGTCAGATGTCTACACAGTGTTTATAATGCAACCTTTTGAATAAATGCTTATTGCTGTTGTTTTTATTAAGAGAACTTTCCAAATATAGCCTCAAAATTCTGCCAGAAATCTTGTAAGATAGAAAATACTCTCTTGATTCACCTTCAAAAGGAATGTGCTGCAAAAATATATATTGCACTTAATGTCTATCCCAGATAGTTTCATAGGTCAAATGATAAAATTGAATATTTTGGGAATTCTAAGATAAAAAAAAAAGATGAGAAAAATAATATGTCCATGAAACATGAAATACATTTTAAGCTTTTCTTTTTGCAAAATAAGATTATCAGAATGGCAGATTTGGGGGGAATCTATATATAGTGTACCTGACTACACCAAAACATTTGACAATGTCTCCCTTTAACACCTATAGATTAAAGAATAGAGAAATGAAGATATCTTAACAACAAAGTCCAATGGATTTATAACTGAAAGGGCCAATACTACTATATGTCAATGGAGACATGGCACAGCACTCTGTCTTTGACCCATATCACTCATTCATTCATTCAAAAGTCATTTATTTAACACCTACTACCTAACAGGTATTATGCTAGGTACCTTGGGTGTAGCAAGGCACAAGCAGACTGTTGTTCATTTTCTTTAAATTGAAGACTTACATAAAGGCATAGAATGTTGAATCAAATCCTCTTTGACACAAAATTGGGCCAGAGAGTAAATGCATTGAAAAGAATAATCCAAATGCAAAATGATGCTAACAGATTATAGCAGTAGATCAATTCCAGCATTTCATTGTGTTACTCTCAAGAATTTATTTGATCTCGCTAAGCCTCAGCTTTCTTGTGGATAAAATGGAGACAATGATATCAGCTGATTGACTTGTTTTGAGCTTTTAAGATAATGTATGTAAAGAATATAGCATAACGCCTGGAATATACTAGATGCTTAAAATGTAATCGCTTTTATTGCCATGGGAATTATCTTTCCACACAGTCATTTGTTCATGCATGCAAGGATTCTCAAAATGCACCAGAAGGCCAAGAGAAGTAAGGTGAATGGTTCAAGGTCAAATAATGAGAAACTGACAGGATCAGAACTTAAAGTCATTTTCCTCCTACTTCTGATTAAAAATTTAATACTCTGGCAGTGACCAATATTTGATATTCAAATGCCTGTCATAAAGAATGCAGTTACTGAAACAATTTCAAGGTACAATAATTGGAGAGTGCCAGGAGAGCCTTTGGAGCTCAAAGGGAAATTTTGTTAGCCACATGGGAATTTCTGTTTCTGTTATTTTAAACTAGTTGCTTATTGGAAACCAATATTGCATTACAAAAAAAAAAAAAAACAAAAACTGGTGATATTCCTTTCTTGGGGAAATCATCCTACCATTTCAAGAAAGTCCTTTTCTATAATTGCACACAAGTTAGATGAAGGAGAAAAGTTGGTACAACATGAGACGTCTTTCTCTTGGCAATCAAAAGGGTGAATAAGCTGGATGATGTGAAACGAAGTAAAACCGAGCATCTTACACAATCCTTACGGCAACCCAATGATGAAAGTAGTTCATGTCCTCATTTCTGTAGTGAGAAAATTGGCTCAGAGGGGTCATGTGGCTTTTCAATTCACCCAACTAGTAAATATTAATACTTGTTGCTGTCACTGTTTAGTTGCTCAGTCGTGTCTGACTCTTTGCAACCCCATGGACTGTAGCCCACCAGGTTCCTCTGTCCGTGGGATTTCCAAGACAAGAATACTGGAGTGGGTTGCCATTTCCTCCTCCAGGGGATCTTCCCGACCCGGGGATGGAACCTGCGTCTGTTGCATCTCCTGCATTGGTGGGCAGATTCTTTACCACTGAGCCACCTAGGAAGTCCAGTAAATACTTGAGAGAGACACAGCTCCAGGTCTTTGGGATTCCATCTCTCATGCTCTTTCTCTTCTTCCATATTGCCTCTAGTATGTTCTTCTGCTTGTGATGAGCTCCTGAGTCCCTCCTTAGCATTACCTCAAAACTATTTGCTCAGGAGCTATGTCATACTTGGATAATTCACACTCCTTAGACAACAGCCCCTTCTGTAAGGCCTTTTCTTTGTTATGTCAATAGAAAAGCAGTGCAGATCTTAAGAAATAGATTTTTAAGCTATTAAAATCTTACTATCTTAACAATACTATTTTGTGTTTATATGCATTCATACTTTTAAGTAATTGTAATCATACTCTCTACATAATTTTGAATCATTTGTTCCCTCATTAAACTCATATTTACTGAGTATTTATGTGCCAGGCATCATTCCAGCAGTGAGAACTACATACAGCAGAAAACAACAAAGTCCTTGATCTCTTTGAGATTACATGTGCTAAAGGAGACAGATAACAAACAATATAAATAAGATATATATTGGACTTTAGATGATAAGTGCTAAAGAAGAAATTTAAAAGGAAAAACAGGCAAAAGGGATGGAAGTTTAGGTGGAGGTAAAAGGACCAATTGAAATTTTAGATAGATTCCAGGAAACACTTTGCTGAAAAGTTAACAACTGGAAAAAGACCTACAGGAAGTGAGAGAGTGAGTCCAATCCGTGGTCTGGCAGGCCAACAGGATGACTCCATGGCACCATTTGCCCCTTGGCTTGATTTCCACATGATGGCAAAAGGGAGTTTGCAGATATTGACCCAAAGACCAAAAGATTATGCATAGGGGCCTAACCAAATCACCTCAGCCCCATAAAAGCTGAGTTTTCTCCAGCTGATAGCAAGCGAAAGTGGAGAACAACATTAGGGAAGTTCTCTAATGCTGTGATGGAGGGAGCCACATGGAACAACCTGGGAGAAGCCTCTAGAGATGAGAGTGAACCCCCTAGTCTACAGCTGGCAAGAAGATGAAAACCTCAGTCCTACAAATTTGAAAAACTGAATTATGTCAATGACCTGAAAGAACCTGGAAGCAGGTTCTTCCCTAGAGTCCCCAGGTAAGAGTCTTGCCAGTTATGCAACACAGGAATACAGCCAAAATTTCATAATAAATGTAAGTGGAATAAAATCTCTAAAAATCATGAACCACTACAGTGTATACTTGTAAGCTATATAATACCATACTTCAACAATATCTCAATCCGTTCATCTTAATTTCAGTGTGTGTGGAGCTGACTGAGCCAATGTGAAGAAGTGAGCACACAGAGGTATGGGCATTGTCTCATGCTTGTATTCCTGATGATAAGGAGATTGTCATTAGCTACACAATATTCTCACGAGCACCACGATTTATTTAGACCTTCCCTTCTGACAAATTCTGCCACTTCGATTTTTTTATTATTAGACAGTGCAGCAACAAGTACCTTCATTCATATAGCATTTTCTCCTTAATCGGCTAATTTGTCTTTCCAAAGATTGCTACTTTACAGTACATGGGTCTCAATTTCCCTGGACTCTTGCAAGCATTCAGTATCATCACTTTTAATTTTCCCTGTTTTAATAAGTAAAAGAATAGCAACAGTTAAAGTCTTTTCCATGAATACTCACAAGAATGAAGATTTCTCTGTTTCCTCATAGCATTTCCATTCATTGATTTTTGAAAGAGGTAATGTTGCTTATTGAGTTACTGACAGGTAAGACAACCAATAGAAAGAGGTTTCAGACCTGATTTGGATTGTGACTTGTTCTTCTTCAATCCCCTTATAGCTTCAGTTCTTTACCTAGAAAAGGAAGATGAAGTCTGGCATCCTATCAAAACAATATTTATAAAACATTTACAGAAGTGCCTCCTTGCGTTTCTTCCTATAAACCTACATATATATTTTCCTTTTTAAAAAAAGTATTGTACAGTACAAGTAACTCTATTAGATTAAGTAATCTTCACGCTCTGTAACTGAGTAAGTTACTTCACCTCTTTGTAGCTTAGTTTCTGAATCTACATAATGATGAACTTGAAGTAATTTTCTAGCCAATTCCTGCATGCTATGAGTGTCTATGATCTTACATAAAACTTACCTACAGAACTTAGGGCTCTGGTAAATCTTATCCTTTATGCAGGTACAATGGGTCTATATTTGACCCCAAAATTAGTTATTTCTGATCAATTCCCTCAAATACTCCTTTTACAGTTCCCTATTCTATTCTTTTTCCTCTATCACCTTTTCAAATATTGCATCTTAACTTTTAAGGTGAAAAATTAAACCTAAGTGTTGTCTTCTCTACAGTAAATATGTAGAGAAGACATATGAAATGCATATTTATAATACTGAAAACATAACTCCAAAACAGCCTTCTGAGAAATTTAACAAAGGTTCAAACAGTGAAAACACAAAGGGAAGATGACATTCCCAAATTGGTTCTTAAAAATCTAGTAATGAGTGCATCAATAACCACAGATAAAATTGAACAGGTGTCAGAGGAACATCATTAAAGAAGAAATCTGGCTACAAACTTTCAAAGGCAAGGACATTACTTTGCTTTTAAAAATATTTCTTAAATAAATATATGTTTCAAAGAAGAGCTCTGGGAAGCTTTTCCATTCACGTGGAGGTTAGCATAATTTTAACATCAAACCTCAAAAAAAACACAGTAAAAGAAAACTATAGATCAATCTTTTTATTCCTATAGATATAAGAATTCTATATACAACATTATTAGATGCTGTCAAGCAGGATAAAAACAGAACACTCTGAAATTACCCAGTGAGGTTTATTCCAGGAATTCAAGGATGGTGTAATATATTTATTACATTAACAATTAAATGAACTTTAATGAAATTCAACATTGTTTGTGATTATAAAGCTTTTATAAACAGAATGCAGAACAAAAGTTCCTTAACATGATAGAGTTTTTAAAAACCAGATTCTAGCAGTAAACATCAGCATAAAAATAATATTGGAAAGGAAAATGTAATCATTATTTGAAAATGATATAATTATCTACCTAAGGGCAAGGGCCATGTCTCCTTGCTTAACACGATGGCCTGAATGTCTAATACCTTCTGGAAAATAGTAGGAGTTAAAATATTTATTGAGAGACAAAAAACATGGAAATATTAACTAAAATTGTTCAACATAATTTAAAAAGGAAGCAAATATGAAAATCTATGGTATTCATGTAGAGAAATAATAGATGGAATAAAATTACAACTTATGGAAGAAATGTACAGAACCTCTATAAAAAACACTCTGAAAGAAGACTTGAATATTGCTGAGACATTAATCTCTACAGATAAGAAGATGCAAATAAGTAAAAATGTGAATTCTCTCAAGCTAGAATTTCACAGACTGCCATAATTGCAAGGAATTTTTTTCAAAGTTGAAAACTGATCAAAATTTCATTTCAAAAATTATGGTTGAGAGCCACAAAAAGAATACATAATAGAGAAGAAGAAGTGGGGACATTTGCCATTGGAGATATCAAAATGCACTATAAATGAGTATCTTTAAACTGTAGCACAGATCCAGCAATGGGTGTGGCTATTAAAGACATAAAAAGAAAATCTAGAAATGGACCCAAGATTTATGAGAATGTAAAATACGATATAGCTGTAATAAGAGAATGGTGAGAACAAGTAATAGAAAAGAACTTCCAAGTATCTCATGAAATTTCAGTGCCTTAAGAATAGAGAAAGGATTCGGAAAATGTCCAGAAAGAAAGACAAAAACACAAGAGATCAAGAATCAGAACAGCATTGGACTTTTTAACACCATGGATGGCTGCAGACCAAGTTCGATGCATGAACTAGGGCACTCAAAGCCGGTGCACTGGGACATCCCAGAGGGATGGGACGGGACAGAGGTGTGAGAGGTGTTCAGGCCAGGGGGACAAATGTACACCCGTGGCTGATTCATGTCAATGTATGGCAAAACCCACCACAATACTGTAAAGCAATTAGCCTCCAATTTTAATAAATAAATTAATTTTTAAAAATGCCTTTAAAGTTCCAAGGTAAAAACTGTTTCCAGCCTAGAGTTACTCACACAAGCAAATTACAAAATCAAGTTTGAGTGTAGAAAACCATACTTTTAGACATACAAGTTTTCAAAGATAAACTAATTCCATGTACTCTTTCTCAGTATTATACTGGAGTTAGGTCTTACAACAAAATTGTGGAAAAGGATGAAATGATGACTAGGAAAAGAGACAAGCTGAAACACAGGGGAGCTGCAACGGGAATTTCAATAATGGGGAGAGGAGGTTCTAGGATGATATTTGTACAATAAGCCCACATATCAACTAAATGAGATTGGAACACAAGGATGGACACAAGTTGCTCAGTCGTGTCCGACTCTTTGCAACCCCGTGGACTGTAGCCCACCAGGCTCCTCCATCAATGGGATTCTCCAGGCAAGAATACTAGAGTGGGTTGCCATTTCCTTCTCCAGGGGATCTTCCCGACCCAGGGATCGAACCCAGGTCTCCCACATTGCAGGCAGACGCTTTAACCTCTGAGCCAGCAGGGAAGCCCAAAGGAAATTATAAATCAGCTATAATATTTACCTTAAGAGTTGTATATTCATGCAGAAATTTTGGTGACAAAGACTTGCAGACATAGAAAATTAAGTGCAAAGCCCCAAAAGAGGTAATTATTAACTCCAGACAAAACAAAATGCAGAACCAGAAGGAAAACCTAAACTATGTAGTATACTTACTGAACTGTGAATAATATTTATGTAATAATGATGTAAATAGTGAATATAATTTTAGCCCCAAGTTATGATATATCTGCATTGAAAGGATGATCAAAGAGAACTGAATATGTCTGTACAGACAGGAAGACAGGATGGGATGAGGGGAAAATGGAACAAGAACTAAATCTTCCTCTTATCTAGTATAAAATCAGGAATTAATATCTGAAGCTTAAAAATCAAAAAAGGTGGGAGCGGGGTTCAGGATTGGGAACACGTGTACACCCGTGGTGGATTCATGTTGATGTATGGCAAAACCAATACAATATTGTAAAGTAATTAGCCTCTAATTAAAATAAATAAATTTAAATTAAAAAATAAATTAAAAAAAATTAAAAAGGTAACACAGAAGCCTATCATTTAGAAACATGAAGTTAAATTAATTAAATATTAGAAGAAACCATTACAAGAGCTGAGTATGGTTATCTTTAGGTAGCAGGGCGGGAGGGTAAGAAAGATGGGACAGACTGATGCTATTCTTTACTAGTAAGCCTTCTTAGTGGAACTTCTATACTCTGCATATGTATTATTTCATTAAAAAGTAAAATAGTCAATATATATGAAGAAGAAATATAGATGGTCAACAGGCACATGAAAAGATGTTCACCACTGCTAATTACTACAGAAATACAAATTGAAACTACAATGAGGTACAAACTCACACTGGTCAACGACCATCATTAAAATGTTTACAAATAACAAATGCTAGAAAGGATGTGGAGAAAAGGGAACCCTCATACACAGTTGATCGGAATGTAAGTTGGTGCAGCCACTGTGGAAACAGTATGGAGATTCCTCTGAAAACTAAAAATAGAGTTATTGTAAGCTCTAACAATCCTATCTCTGGACATACATCCAGACAAAACTATAATTCAAAAAGATACATGTACCCCAATGTTCATAGCAGCACTGTTCACAATCATCAAGGCATGGAAACAACCTAAATGATCATCGACAGATGAATGGATAAAGAAGATGTAGTCCATATATACACTGTGATACTACTCAGCCATATGAAAGAATGAAATAATGCCATTTGCAAGCAACATGGATGCAAACAGAGATTATCATACTAAGTGAAGTAAGTCAGAAAGAGAAAGACAGATACCATATGATATCACTTACATGTGGACTCTGAAATATGACACAAATGAACCTATATACAAAAGAGAAATAGATGCATGGATGTACAGAACAGATTTGTTATTGCCAAGGGCAAGAGCTTAGGAAAGAGATGGAGTGGGAGGTTGGGGTTAGTGGAGGTAAGCCATAATATACAGAATGGATATACAACAAGGCCCTACTGGATAGCATAGCTGCTGCTGCTGCTGCTAAGTCACTTCAGTCGTGTCCGACTCTGTGTGACCCCACAGACGGCAGCCCACCAGGCTCCCCTGTCCAATTACCTTATTATAATTCATAATGGAAAAGAATATTTAAAAAATAATGTATATATAACTGAATCACTTTGCTATACAGCAGAAATTAACACAACACTAAAGTAAATATACTTCCAATAAAAATACTGATTAAAGAAAAGTCAAAAGATATGAACTGGAAAAATCAAAATAAATTTGAAAGGTTAATAATAAGCATCTACAAGGATGTAAAATTTCAATAAAGAATCAAGTATTCAAACTTAAAGAAGAAATTTTTCACATATTCAACTGGCAACAATTTACAAAATTGACAATATCAAGAGTTTTAAAGAGGCAGAAAAGTGAGGACTCCCACAAAGTGCTGGTAGAAATATATAAATTAGCCCACTTTTTCTGGAGAGAAAAAAATAGCAATTCACATCAAAACTTAAAACATACCCTGATCCAGCAAATCTGCTTCCATGGAAATCAGAAAGACATTTATTAAAGCATTGTTTACAATGTAAAATTCCAAATTTTACATCTGTGTTTTAGTCAACCTGAATGATACAGATTAGGGTCTGCCTTCTGGCTATAAACCACACAAACATACACATACACACATATGTGTGTATACACATGGGAAAAAAAGATACATATACACATACATACAGGAGAAAAATCACCAAGTGCTACTCCCTTTTTCTAAATATGGACTTGCCTTAAAAATGTGTCTGTGTTTGACCACTCTTAAGCCTTTAGTTACAAGAGGAGCAACCCCACATCCAAGGAGCGGTGCCTGCACGGGCGCAGGAGGGCCAAGAGGAGCTACTCCACGTTCAAGGTCAGGAAGGGCGGCCGTGAGGAGATAGCCCTGGTCAAAGGTAAGAAGCAGCGGCTGTGCTTTGCTGGAGCAGCTGTGAAGAGATACCCCACGTCCAAGGTAAGAGAAACCCAAGTAAGACAGTAGGTGTTGCCAGAGGGCATCAGAGGGCAGACACACTGAAACCATAATCACAGAAAACTAGTCAATCTAATCACACGAACCACAGCCTTGTCTAATTCAATGAAACTAAGCCATGCCATGTGGGGCCACCCAAGACGGGCGGGTCATGGTGGAGAGGTCTGACAGAATGTGGTCCACTGGAGAAGGGAATGGCAAACCACTTCAGTATTTTTGCCTTGAGAACCCCATGAATAGTATGAAAAGGCAAAATAATAGGATACTGAAAGAGGATCTCCCCAGGTTGGTAGGTGCCCAATATGCTATTAGAGATCAGTGGAGAAATAACTCCAGAAAGAATGAAGGGATGGAGCCAAAGCAAAAACAATACCCAGTTGTGGATGTGACTGGTGATGGAAGCAAGGTCCAATGCTGTAAAGAGCAATATTGCATAAGAACCTGGAATGTCAGGTTCATGAATCAAGGCAAATTGGAAGTGGTCAAACAAGAGATGGCAAGAGTGAACGTCGACATTCTAGGAATCAGCGAACTAAAATGGACTGGAATGGGTGAATTTAACTCAGATGATCGTTATATCTACTACTGTGGGCAGGAATCCCTTAGAGAAATTGAGAAGCCATCATGGTCAACAAAAGAATCTGAAATGCAGTACTTGGATGAAATCTCAAAAATGACAGAATGATCTCTGTTTGTTTCCAAGGCAAACCATTCAATATCACAATAATCCAAGTCTATGCCCCAACCAGTAACACTGAAGAAGCTGAAGTTGAACGGTTCTATGAAGACCTACAAGACCTTTTAGAACTAACACCCAAAAAAGATGTCCTTTTCATTATAGGGGACTGGAATGCAAAAGTAGGAAGTCAAGAAACACCTGGAGTAACAGGCAAATTTGGCCTTGGAATACGGAATGAGGCACGGCAAAGGCTAATACAGTTTTGCCAAAAGAACGCACTGTTCATCGCAAACACCCTCTTCCAACAACACAAGAGAAGACTCTACACATGGACATCACCAGATGGTCAACACCGAAATCAGACTGATTATATTCTTTGCAGCCAAAGATGAAGAAGCTCTATATAGTCAGCAAAAACAAGACCGGGAGCTGACTGTGGCTCAGATCATGAACTCCTTATTGCCAAATTCAGACTTAAATTGAAGAAAGTAGGGAAAACCACTAGACCATTCAGGTATGACCTAAATCAAATCCCTTATGATTAGACAGTAGAAGTGAGAAATAGATTTAAGGGACTACATCTGATAGATAGAGTGCCTGATGAACTATGGACAGAGGTTCATGACCTTGTATAGGAGACAGGGATCGAGACCATCCCCATGGAAAAGAAATGCAAAAAAGCAAAATGGCTGTCTGGGGAGGCCTTACAAATAGCTGTGAAAAAAGAGAAGTGAAAAGGAAAGGAGAAAAGGAAAGATATAAGCATCTGAATGCAGAGTTCCAAAGAATAGCAAGAAGAGATAAGAAAGCTTTCCTCAGCGATCAATGCAAAGAAATAGAGGAAAACAACAGAATGGGAAAGACTAGAGATCTCTTTAAGAAAATTAGAGATACCAAAGGAACATTTCATGAAAAGATGAGCTCGATAAAGGACAGAAATGGTATGGACCTAACAGAAGCAGAAGATATTAAGAAGACGTGGCAAGAATACACAGAAGAACTGTACAAAAAAAGATCTTCACAACCAAGATAATCACGATGGTGTGATCACTCACCTAAGGCCAAATATCCTGGATGTGAAGTCAAGTGGGCCTTAGAAATCATCACTACAAACAAAGCTAGTGGAGGTGATGGAATTCCAGTTGAGCTATTTCAAATCCTGGAAGATGATGCTGTGAAAGTGCTGCACTCAATATGACAGCAAATTTGGAAAACTCAGCAGTGGCCACAGGACTGGAAAAGGTCAGTTTTCATTCCAATCCCAAAGAAAGGCAATGCCAAAGAATGCTCAAACTACCGCACAATTGCACTCATCTCACATGCTAACAAGGTAATGCTCAAAATTCTCCAAGTCAGGCTTCAGCAATATGTGAACCGTGAACTTCCAGATGTTCAAGCTGGTTTTAGAAAAGGCAGAGGAACCAGAGATCAAATTGCCAACATCTGCTGGATCATTGAAAAAGCAAGAGTTCCAGAAAAACATCTATTTCTGCTTTATTGACTATGCCAAAGCCTTTGACTGTGTGGATCACAACACACTGTGGAAAATTCTGAAAGAGATGGGAATACCAGACCACCTGACCTGCCTCTTGAGAAACCTATATGCAGGTCAGGAAGCAACAGTTAGAACTGGACATGGAACAACAGACTGGTTCCAAATAGGAAAAGGAGTACGTCAAGGCTGTATATTGTCACCCTGCTTATTTAACTTCTATGCAGAGTACATCATGAGAAATGCTGGGCTGGAAGAAGCACAAGCTGGAATCAAGATTGCTGGGAGAAATCTCAATAACCTCAGATATGCAGATGACACCACCCTTATGGCAGAAAGTGAAGAGGAACTCAAAAGCCTCTTGAGGAAGGTGAAAGTGGAGAGTAAAAAAGTTGGCTTAAAGCTCAACATTCAGAAATGAAGATCATGGCATCTGGTCCCATCACTTCATGGGAAATAGATGGGGACACAGTGGAAACAGTGTCAGACTTTATTTTTCTGGGCTCCAAAATCAGTGCAGATGGTGATTTCAGCCATGAAATTAAAAGATTCTTGCTCCTTGGAAGGAAAGTTATGACCAATCTAGATAGCATATTCAAAAACAGAGACATTACTTTGCCAACAAAGGTCTGTCTAGTCAAGGCTGTGGTTTTTCCAGTAGTCATGTATGGATGTGAGAGTTGGACTGTGAAGAAGGCTGAGCGCCGAAGAATTGATGCTTTTGAACTGTGGTGTTGGAGAAGACTCTGGAGACTCCCATGGACTGCAAGGGGATCCAACCAGTCCATTGTAAAGGAGATCAGTCCTGGGTGTTCTTTGGAAGGAAAGATGCTGAAACTGAAGCTCCAGTACTTTGGCCACCTGACGCAAAGAGTTGACTCATTGGAAAAGACTCTGATGCTGGGAGGGATTGGGGGCAGGAGGAGAAGGGGATGACAGAGGATGAGATGGCTGGATGACATCACTGACTCGATGGATGTGAGTTTGAGTGAATTCCAGGAGTTGGTGATGGACAGGGAGGCCTGGTGTGCTGAGATTCATGGGGTCGCAAAGTGTCAGACACAACTGAGTGACTGAACTGAACTGAAGCCTTTAGTTAATTTTTATATTTTATTTTGAAGTTTATATTTATCTGCAGAATTAGTTTTACATGAGCTCATTTGGCCAGTACTGGGAAGATAACCCCTAGGATTATAGACAATTTTCACTTCCACAAAGGTTCTTTTTTCTTTTTTTTTTTTTTTCAGAAGATGTATTTGCCAAGCACAGCTAAAGGAAATTTAGTTTCCCAGATTTTCAATCCTTCTCTTGGAACATATTCGGGGGGTGTTTCCTACAAAAGTTTTTCCCAGTAACTAGCCTAGTTAGCTTCAAGCATACACAGAAAACTACACCTGAAGTCATATTGAGCAACGTAACAGTGGCACTGGGGAACCATAGTGCTCAGAAACCAATTAGGGCAGAAGTAAGCAAGGGATTTTCTTTAACTGGCTAATGGTGACCATAAACAGACTCTGATGCTGGTCCCCCACTTTCTTCTTGAATTTGAACAAGGATCAATGACTAGCAGGACTAATCTGAGCCCTGGATGGCTTTCGCATTTGCATTACCTTATGCTTAGCAACAATCGCTCATCTATGACTCCCTGGCACAAGAAAATATGATACTTTGCAGCTACAAGGTATTTGTTAAAATCCCTGTGTTCCTTTTCCTCTTAAAAGGGCATGAGAACTTACTTGTTTTAACCCAGCATTTTACTCATCAGAAACCCACAGTCCAAAATAGGAAAGACCCACCCAAGACAACATAGGAAGAGCTAGAGCTGCAGTTAAGAGTGCAGTGGGGCTGACGCTCATTCTTGCAACTCTCAGCTACACAGTGTTTCAGAGACACTGCTGTGTGGTGAGTCCCTAATCTTTCTTAAGTTTAGGCTTTAATATTCTGAGTGGAAGAAAATAGTCTGCTCAGTGATGTGATCATGATCTCTTGGAATTCAGCAGTAAGACAGTGTGATCAGTGCATTTAATGGTGGCTGGCTGTTCCAAAATCAGGTTGGCAAGTAAGGGCATGTAGTCTGTCTTGTAATTCTTCTCTCCTCACTTCCGCACCTCCTTCCTTCCCGTTACCACTGCTGCGGCCCCATGTTCTCTCTCCATGTGTGTGTTCCATAGAATTCAGTTGCAAAAGGACTACTCAAGATATCAAATAGCAAAAAGGAACTGGCCAGGCCAAAGTCAGGTCAAGCCTGAATGATAAAGTTCTTTCTCTGTGCACTGTTTGGTTTTTTTATATGTAATCATTTCAATTATTCACTTGCTGCTGCTGCTGCTGCTGCTGCTGCTAAGTCGCTTCAGTCGTGTCCGACTCTGTGCGACCCCATAGACGGCAGCCCACCAGGCTCCCCTGTCCCTGGGATTTTCCAGGCAAGAACACTGGAGTGAGTTGCCATTTCCTTCTCCAATGCATGAAAGTGAAAAGTGAAAGTGAAGTCATTCAGTTGTGTCTGACTCTTCACGACCCCATGGACTGCAGCCCACCAGGCTCCTCCGTCCATAAGGTTTTCCAGGCAAGAGTACCAGAGTGGGGTGCCACCGCCTTCTCCGGAATTCACTTGCTATCTAACAACAGATAACATGTTCTTACTCATCAGCCTTCCTCACGCTACAGGACAGGGAACCAAGACACTCGCTTTGAAGAAAAAGCTTCTTCATGTTCAGAAATCTCTCCTTAAGACTTAGCTACCAACTCAGGCAAACCTGGTGGACTATCAAAGACCTCAGTATGGAAAAGTCAGAGTAAATGTAGTTCACATTATGAGTTTGACAGAAAAAAAAATCCTGCCTGTCTTCAGTAGTCTGTAAGATCTCTCTTGTCTCCAAGCGGGAGAGATTCCTCAGGTGTTACCCACTTTATCATAGCATTCCTCATCTCTCCTTTTATCTTTTGCCCTTCTCCTCTTTCCAGGATCATAAATCAACAGAGACAGGTCTTCATTCTTCTTTCAAAGAGACAAGGGGAAGTCTAGACTTCTCCTATTCCATGACAAAGTGAACAAGCTGATAAATTTAGCTACCTGCTTCTCAGGTAAAAATGGAACTATTTCAAAGCCCAAGTGGGCAATCTGTAACCAGAAGCCTCTGCAGCACCAGTCCAAAGTCTGTTCTGAATACCTGTCTACTGCAACACCAGGAAGGGAGCACACGTCGGAAAATGGCAGACTGGTACAAGAGATGCCAGATTCCGGAGAGGGATCACAGTCAAATCCAAGAGTGTGTGACAGCTGAAATTGTCCATGATTTACAAATTGCTGACGGCAGCGACCTTGCCATAAGGAGCAAAGGCCAAAGGGAAGGCTTGCTGCCCACTGCTGGCATTAGGTTTCTGTCTAGAGGAGAAGACAGCAGAAGACTGAAGAACATTTGGAACTAATTAGTGGGACTCAGGAAATTTGAAGCTAAGAGGTGGGGGTGGGATCAGGGTTGCATTATTCCTTAAAACAAGAAGTGGTTGATCAGCTTCACTAAGGGCTCTGCTTCTCCTTATCTGTCTTATCCTGCCCATAACTTAAACATAGCTGATTAAAGCACAGCCTCATCTTTCAGCTTCCTGCAATATTAAGGATCTTATCTGCAAAATAATACAACTTTAAAAAAGGAAAGGAATCAGCAGATATTACAGTTTTCCACAAGGATGGTCTGGACCTGGGAATGTGGTCATCTCGTCAGGGAAAGAACAGAACTTTAGAGTCAGACAGACATGAGCTCAAATATTTGCTTGACTGCTCACAAGTTACGTGACTCTGAGAGAGTGAAGTACTTCCACTGAGCTTCTGTTTTCCCATCGATGAGAGTCAGTCAATACCACTTCCTTCACATGGCTGATGTGAGGATAATATGAGATCAAATATGAATTCCCCCACTCCACCAGCACAGAACTGAGCTCATTAAATAGAATGCCTTTTCTTTATGCCTCATAAAAATTACAAATACAATACAAATCATTTTTATCCATCTGACATTTCAGAAATCAAGTTATACAACAGAGCCACAGTACTTAAAACAGTCTGGTGCTGTTTTTAGAAGAGGCACATAGATCAATGGTATAGACTGGGAATTCCCCCAAATTGTCTTATTAATGGGCATAAATAAATTCAAGTTGAATACAGATTTGGGAAAGCAAGACTAATTTTTGCCAAGATAATCAAGGACAATACAAAGACCCTGGAGCTGGGAACACTTTCTTAAAATTAGTTACGTAACAAAAATAGAAAGAAAAAATAATATTAATTTGAATACCAACTAAAGACAAAGACAGGAGAGAATCTGAGAGAAAATAGTCACAGTTGTAAAATACTGAGATATAGAACAGACCAAGGATAAGATTCTGAAGCTTTCAAATAATTCTTAAATATCTGTGAAAATGTCAAAAAGTCAATGAAAATATGACTTAAATGATATGAACAGGTAATCATAGACAATAAAATCAGAATTGAAAATGAAAAATGGCTCTGCTTCATCATGAATGAGAAAACGTAAATTAAAATAACAATGAATCACCATTCTGCTACTGGTTTGGCAAAGATTTTTGATAGCATCAATTGTAGACAAGCAAGGGATGGGGGTCAGGGGAGAAGTAGAGAGTCAAACATAGCTGCTCAGGACCTTGAAATTGGTACAATAAATCTGAAGGGCAAAATGATGGTATATATTAAATTACTCACCCTTGGCCCCCAGCAATTTCTTGCTACATACCAGTCTTGGACAAAGACATACACATACATACAAAATATCTGTTGCAATATGGCATATAATATGAAAAAATTAGAAATATTTAACCACAAAGGAAAGGACAGATACAATCCCATAAACACAAATAATTCCTAAAAATGTTCAAAGAATAAAGTAGATTCCACATATCAACATGGATCACTCACAAAAATATCCAGAACCCAATATTTCATATTTTGCCAGATATAGAGATATGTTTGAAAATTACAAAGAGAAACTCTTCATCAGGCAAATTTATCACACACTACGCTCTTAGTATTAATGGGAGGACATTAGTATGGGGATATGAGTTATCAGGAGGCCATGGTTTAATCTGTAATTTAAGTTATAACTGGTATATTTATTGTTTGCATAAATTTTAAAATAAATATGTGCAGACACTGAAGAAAGATATGGCACAAATATTCCAACAATGCTGACAGTGACCTATTTTGAGGGGAATGAGGAAGGAGTATGGGTGATTTTTTTCTTTATACATACCTATAATTAAAAATAAAATTTTCCAAAGAGGACAATAATCATCATTATTGAGTGATATTCATAAAACCTCAGGTTATGGCATGAGATAACAAGCTCAACTTATTCAGAATAAACATTCTTGCCCTGTCTCACAAACATGATCTTATTTAAATCTTGTATTAATCTATGAAATAGATATTATTATTATCTGCTGATAGATAAGGAAATTGAGTTCCCAAGAAGGTAGGCAATTTGCCCAAGTTCACACAACTGCAGAGTCACAGAGTTGACAGCCCGATATGTGTCTTTGGATACTAAAGTTAATACTTTCCCCACCATACTAGAGCTATCTCAATGCCAATGTTATATGCTACTTAAAGAAAAAAAAAGCTATAAAGCTCTTTTTTTTTTTTTTACAAATAGTAAAGCTGTTTCACTCCTAAATAAACTTGAAATTGAAGAAAGTGATGAATTAAACAAGCTTTTAAAATATGCAGACATTTTATGGACATATATGCATTTAAATTCAGAAGCTAAACCAACCTATTTTAGGGAATAATATTACTGGTCCCAAGTAAGGCAGCTGTGTAGAAAATCCATTTGCAAAAAAAAAAAAGAAGAAAAATCCTTTGTTCAGATATAATATTCTAATACTGTGTGATACAGCAGCATGGAGTTCCACAGAATCAGTTGTAAGCTAGAACCGTATTAGCAGGATCCCAACTCAAACAAGCCTAAAATGATGAGAATTTATTGCCTTACATAACTACTTTCAGGCATGTTTGCATCCAGGGGTTCAAAAAATGTTCTGAGACATCTCTGTCTCTCTCCCCACCCTCTCTTCCCCTCTTCTCTTTGTCGTCTTTATTTTTCAGTGTACTCTAGGCAAGTGGTCATATATATCTTTCAAGTTCTCCAAGTTCCCATGGATATACTATCATGCAACCTCAAGAGGAAAAGATATCCTCTTTCCCTCAGTGTGAGTCCCTGAGGAATAAATCTTCCATATCATAATAGTCTCTATAACTAGTAGGATTGGTCCATCCTGGGTCTTTTTTTTTTTTTTTTTTTTAACCATCCTTTCAGGAAAAAATGGATTTAACCCCACTCAAACCAAAGGGATTGAATTGGTTTTTAATAAAATGGGTCAATAGAGGTTAACTGAAGGGATTCTGGGCAAAGAATATATGACCACGACTCAGTTGCAGCTTTGTCAGTGTTACGTCTGTGACCACTGGACTGACCTATGGAAGAGGGGAGACCTCATAATTTTCTCCTGAAGATTAAACAATAGTTGGAGAGAAAAAGGGCCTAACACAGCATCTGGCAGATACAAAGTATCTTATAAAGTTTTTTTCCTAATTGATTCATCAAAGGCCAGGTGGTTCTGAACTACTTGTATCAGTCACCTCATCCCCGAGACTTTATCAGTCAGCAAGTCCAACTGAACAATAGAGCGTTCCTATCAAATGTGAAAGAGAATTGCAAGCCCATCCCAAGGTGTCCTTTGTAAGTCTATGGAAAGCTGGGGGACTGTATGACCTGGCAGTCATAACCACCACAATAATGAAAACTATGGAAACTACCAACTACCTCATGCCAACCACGTGCCAGGTAGTCTGTTAAATGTTTAACATGCATTTTCTCAGGCAATCTTTCCCATAACTAACGAAGTTGATATTACTATCATTTCCATTTCACAGATGAAGAAACAGATGTGGTGAGGCCAAGCAATTTGCCCAAGGTCAAGTGAGTGACAAGGCTTGGAGCCCCATTTGGTTGTGTCTGACTCAGGAGCCTGAGCTCTTAACCATGCATTGTTCTGTCTCCTGCTGCCCTGCGTGGCCTCATAATACCCTGAGGAGAAGGCTCAACATGAAACAGCGTTTGGCTGCATTCCAATCAGTCAACACATTCATCACTAGATGCACAAAGAAAGCAGGTAGGTTGGATTCCCTGTACTGAACACAGCAATTCAGGCCAGCGCAGGCGCTGACCTCTAACTCGATTTGGAGATTTAGCATCTCCATCTTGAAGACCTGACTAACATCTCAGCTGCTGTATTTAATGGAACCTTTTGTTGATGGGGTCAAGAAGGGATCAAAGAAAATTTATCTGTTTAGTTTCTTTTCCTTTCATTGAAAAAAAAATTTTTTTTAACCATAATGGTTCTGGCGTTATTTCTTATTGGCAAAATTGTGGAGCTGTGTACTGAATCAGAGAAGTGTTGGGACTCCAGGCACAGATGGCTTTAATTATTTGGGCAGCCATTGACAGATGTGACGGTCTAGGTTTCTGCAGCCTTGGACAGGTGTAAGCTATAGGATTTACCCACAGGGAGTTGTGGAAAGCCAGAATTGGAGAGAGCCCTGTGATGGCCCTTTATTTTGTCTTAATCCACCCCTAGGTACATAGTTATCATATTTCTTTGCCTCAAGGCATGGTCAAGTCAGTCAAAACCATCAAACCAAGTTTGTGTGCAGAAATAAAATCTCAAAGAGAGAAATACACTGTCAGCAATTGGCCCCAAACTCCTTTCACTGTTTTTACTCAGAAGCCCTTCTTCTCTTTTATTATGTCTTCATAATCAAAAGGATAGATGCATGTCCCTCCTTCTGGATCAAAACAAGCATGTTTACTTTTCCAATTCTAGTCCACACCAATAATTTCCAAAAAATTGAATGTCAGCCTGTGAAAGCCTTCATCATTTTCATTTTGTTCAGTAAATTTATTGAGCAAGTTAGAGAGAGCAGGAAGAAAAAGCAGACATAGTCCTCGCTCTTAGGAGCTGGTATTAGAAGGGAGTTTTCAGATCTTTGAGCTGATAAGCATAAGAAAGCCAGCACTTACCACGTCATAGCACCATTCTAGGCTCTGGGCATGCACTGGTGATCAAAATAGACCTTTTCCCCATGGAGCTTCCATTCCGACTTGGGACGTGGACCATTAATCCCCCCTCCCCATCTCTCTCTCATGTATTTGTATCCATACATGAATGGATGGATATATATGCATACACGGTGTGCGTGTGTGTGTATTAGAGGGGATGGATACAGTACACTACTTGCTATAACACACTGTATCTAAGGAATTATGAGTGGCTGTGTAGAGGAGTTCAAAAAAAGCTCTGCAGAGGAAAAGATATTTAAACTGGGCTGAGTATGAGAGAAATCACCAGGCAGAGAAGTGGAAGAAGGTATCCCAGGTCCCACTACACTTTGCTTGAAAAAGCAGAGTTTGACTTACCTAAGCTGAACTGTGTCTCCCGAAAATCCTATTGGAAAGGTCCCAACTTCCCAGGACCTCAAAATGTACTGTATTTGGAAATCAGATCTTTAAAGAAGCAATTAAGTTAAAATTAGACCATAGAGTGGGGGCCTAGTTCAATGTGACTGGCATCCTTATAGAAGAGAGAGAGATGCCAGGGAAACTGAGCACAAGGAAAAGGCCAAGGGGGACGCGGTAAGGAGGCAGCTATCTTCAAGCCAAGGAGAGAGGCTTCAGGAGAAAAGCAACCAACCAGCCCTGCAGGCACCTTCATCTTGGATTTCCAGCCTCTAGAACCATGAGAAAATAAATTCCTGTTGTTTAAGCTACCCAGTCTATAGCCTTTTGTTACAGCAGCTCTACAAAACTAGCAGATGTGCCTCCTGTTCAGATGCGAAGGAGAAGTGTCTATACCTAATGTAGAGGAAGCCTTCCAAAAATAATTACTAAATTAAAAGGTCTGAGAGTTAATGCAGCTGACCCACACTGAGCACCGATCTAATTTAATCCAGCAATGGTCTGCTGTGGATATTATCATTCCTGTTTCATCTATGAGGAAACTGAGGCTTGATGAACTTAACGGAGGCATCTAGTGCCACTTGGCGGAGAAGGCAATGGCACCCCACTCCAGTACTCTTGCCTGGAAAATCCCATGGACGGAGGAGCCTGATGGGCTACAGTCCATGGGGTCGCGAAGAGTCAGACACGACTGGGCAACTTAACTTTCACTTTTCACTTTCATGCATTGGAGCAGGAAATGACAACACACTCCAGTGTTCTTGCCTGGAGAATCCCAGGGACGGGGGAGCCTGGTGGGCTGCCGTCTATGGGGTCGCACAGAGTCGGACACGACTGAAGCGACTTAGCAGCAGCAGCAGCAGCAGCAATGTCACTTGGCTGGTAAGTGAGCATGTATCCGAGCCCAGTCTGAGTTGACAGTAAGAGCTCATCACTAGAGCTCCAGGAATGGAAGGAGATGGTAAAGGAGGAGAGGAAAGGCCAACTCATGGAGGGCCTTGATTGCACCCATGAGGCTGAATTATCAGGGAACCAGAAAGCTAAATCAGTACCCAGAAAACCTCTGATGCAATTACCTGTTCTTTACTCAGATTGACTCTCAAGGTAATCACAATTTACACACACAGCTCATCACCCTGTACCTGAGATAGACAAGGCCCTCCCAACCACTCATCTCCTCCCTTGTGAAAACACATGCACGCATACACACTCTCTCTCACACACACACACTCTCCCCAAACTCCTCAGACAATACAACTTTTTAAAAAGTCCTTTGAAGAATGCCTTAACGGATTTGAATCAATAATCTCCTCAGATCCTAAACTGGTGCTCCCCAGTTTGCTTTTTAATGATATCTCCCAACTTGGCAATCACAACTGTTCTTACTGCTAGCTCCTAGCTGTTGTACTCTGTTCTTCCCTTGGCCCATAGCGCATGTGTGTTTTTTCCTTAAAGAAAGAAACAGACATGGAATTAAGTCTTGACGTCCCATGTGCTTCATTATCCTGCCTTGTTGGGAATGTGTGAAACATACAGTGTGAGTTTTCATAAGGAGCAGAAAAGGATCAAAGGAACCTACTTTACTAAAGGTTTCTCTGTTCTGTTTCTCCCCCACTTTTTTAAAAACTGAGGTTTGGGTGATTCAAATCACACTAGGTAGTTGAGCTGATAAGATAGGGGAGGAGAGACCTCCAGCAGTAGTTTTTATTTCAAGAAAAGAAAACTTTTAAACTCATGAAATGTTCTTAGGTGTCTTTGATTTTTTTTTTTTCAGTTGAATTGAAAACCTGGAATTAGAAGACGTTTTCAAAAAAATATGCTTGATGTTAACCCTAGGTAGTTACATAAATAGAGTGAATTAAAGGAAGTTACACAGCCCAAAGATTACATTTTGCTATGCTGCTGAGATTTTTACATACCCAAAACTTTAAAACTTAAAATGGGCAACTTAAATTTACATTCTTTACTGGAAATATACGTGTGTGTGTGTGTGTGTGTGTGTGTGTGTATATATATTTTTTTTTTTTGATAATAACGTTTTCATATTGCTCTTCTGCAAAACTTTAAAGTGCTTGTTCCTAGCAGACATTAAACAACAGCCCTTGGATGGGGAGGATTTGAATAAATTGCCCTGAGATGAGATATAATATGAAATATAAAGTTCATGGGAAAACAAATCTCCTCATTTAATCCTATCTCTGCAATACAGAGGGATCTTGGTTTCTTCTTTTTTATTTTTCAAACATTTAAATGTATTGACTTATAATATTATAATAGTAAGGGGTGATATTAATATTTTCATAGATTACACACTACAAAGTTATTACAGTATTACTGACTATATTCCCTGTGCATACATGACATCCCTGTGACTTACTTATAACTGATACTTTTCTCCCCTTAAATTTTGGATGTCCCTAGGCTATTTGGGTTTCTGAAGACAAGAATGGAACCCACAAGCTTTCAAACTGAATTGAAAGCAACACATTTATAATGATAATTCATTAGAATCTGGTTTATATGCCTAAGACATATAATGTCTAAAAGACATTTTCCTTGCTAATACTTTAAAAAAAAAAAAGGCCTTTCAAAATCCAACTTTGCTGAATAAAAATCTGTTTCCTCTTTTCTTTAATTTTGCAGCTACTACTGTGGCATCATTTTCACCAAAAAAGGTTCTAAATATTTGCAGATTCATGTCTTTGATGTGTATCAGCAGATACTCTTTTTGTGCGTGACATTAGTGAAATGATTTAAATTTAAAATGAAAGCTCAGTGAAAAATATTTGGGTAGAAAAAGGTCATATAATCACTGCCCTTAACAGATTTTTGTTGTATTATCATTATTTTATGCATACTTGAAAAAGCTATAATCAGACTATGCCTACAAAGTTTGTATCTTGATTCTATTGCTTAAAGTGATTAAAATCTTTCACATTAAAATAAGACATTTTATTCTCTTTGTTAAGTATAACTTAAACTCAATGACTCTGCATTCAAATGGGTATATCTTTCTTTTTCTCCTTTGCCTTTTGCTTCTCTTCTTTTCACAGTTATTTGTAAGGCCTCTTCAGACAACCATTTTGCCTTTTTGCATTTCTTTTTCTTGGGGGTGGTCTTGATCACTGCCTCCTGTGCAGTGTCGGGAACCTCCATCCATAGTTCTTCAGGCACTCTGTTTATCAGATTTATTCCCTTGAATCTATTTGTCACTTCCACTGTATAATCATAAGGGATTTGATTTAGGTCATACCTGAATGGTCTAGTGGTTTTCCCTACTTTCTTCAATTTAAGTCTGAATTTGGCAATAAGGAGTTCATGATCTGAGCCACAGTCAGCTCCGGGTCTTGTTTTTGCTGACTGTATAGAGCTTCTCCATCTTTGTCTGCAAAGAATACAATCAATCTGATTTCAGTATTGACCATCTGGTGATGTCCATGTGTTGAGTCTTCTCTTGTGTTGTTGGAAGAGGATTTTTGCTATGACCAGTGCGTTCTGTTAGCAAAACTCTATCAGCCTTTGCCCTGCTTCATTCTGTACTCCAAGGAAATAGAGGGAAAAGAAATAGAGGAAAACAATAGAATGGGAAAGACTAGAGATCTCTTCAAGAAAATTAGAGATACCAGGGGAACTTTTCATGCAAAGATGGGCACAATAAAAGATAGAAATGGTATGGACATAACAGAAGCAGAAGATATTAAGAAGAGGTGGCAAGAACACACAGAAGAACTATACAAAAAAGATCTTCACAACCCAGATAATCACGATGGTGTGATCACTCACCTAGAACCAGACATCCTGGAATGTGAACTCAAGTGGGCCTTAGTGGGCACTAAGTGGGCATCACAACAAACAAAGCTAGTGGAGGTGATGGAATTCCAGTTGAGCTATTTCAAATCCTAAAGATGATGCTGTGAAAATGCTACACTCTATATGCCAGCAAATTTGGAAAACTCAGCAGTGGCCACAGGACTGGAAAAGGTCAGTTTTCATTCCAATCTCAAAGAAAGGCAATGACAAAGAATGCTCAAAGTACTACACAATTACACTCATCTCACACACTAGCAAAGCAATGCTCAAAATTCTCCAAGCCAGGCTTCAACAGTACATAAACCGAGAATTTCCAGATGTTCAACCTGGATTTAGAAAAGAGATCAAATTGCCAACATCCATTGGATCATCCAAAAGCAAGACAATTCCAGAGAAACATCTACTTCTGCTTTATTGACTATGCCAAAGCCTTTGACTGTGTGGATCACAACAAACTGTGGAAAATTCTTAAAGAGATGGGAATACCAGACCACCTGACCTGCCTTCTGAGAAATCTGTATGCAGGTCAAGAAGCAACAGTTAGAACTGCAGATGGAACAGACTGGTCCCAAATCAGGAAAGGAAAATGTCAAGGCTGTATATTGCCACCCTGCTTATATTTAACTTACATGCAGAGTACATCATGAGAAATGCTGAACTGGATGAAGCACAAGCTGGAATCAAGACGGCTGGGAGAAATATCAATAATTTCAGATATGCAGATGACACTACACTTATGGCAGAAAGCAAAGAACTTAAGAGCCTCTTGATGAAAGTGAAAGAGGAGAGTGAAAAAGTTGGCTTAAAACTCAACATTCAGAAAACCAAGATCATGGCATCTGTGCCCATTACTTCATGGAAAATAGATAGGGAAACAATGGAAACAGTGACAGACTTTATTTTGAGGGTCTCCAAAATCACTGCAGATGGTGAGTGCAGCCATGAAATTAAAAGATGGCTTGCTCCTTGGAAGATAAGTTATGACCAACCTAGATAGCATATTAAAAAGCAGAGACATGACTTTACCAACAAAGGTCCATCTAGTCAAAGCTATGGTTTTTCCAGTAGTCATGTATGGATGTGAGAGTTGGACTATAAAGAAAGTTGAGTGCCAAAGAATTGATGCTTTTGAATGGGGTATTGGAGAAGACTCTTGAGAGTCCCTTGGACTGCAAGGAGATCCAACCAGTCCATCCTAATGGAAATTGTTCCTGAATATTCATTGGAAAGACTGATGCTGAAGCTGAAACTCCAATACTTTGGTCACCTGATGGGAAGAGCTGACTCATTTGACTCAGCATCCCACCCTGATGCTGGGAAAGATTGAAGGCAGGAGAAGAAGGGGATGACAGAGGATGAGATGGTTGGATGGCATCACTGACTCAATGGACACGAGTTTGAGTAAACTCCGGAGTTGGTGATAGAAAGGGAAGCCTGGTGTGCTGCAGTCCATGGGGTCGCAGAGTCAGACATGACTGAGCGACTGAACTGAACTGATACTCAATGAGTCATCAATATGGGTACACTCATAAAACCATCATCCAAGTTAAGTTACTCAACATTTCACTGATCCTCAAAATTACCCTCTGCTCCTTTATAGTAATCTTTTCTGTTTCTGACCTCAAATAACCACCAATAAGCTTTCTGTAAGTATGTATTTTTGTATTTTCTAGAACTTCACATGAATGCAATTGTACAGTATGCACATGACTTTGGTGTCTGACCTCTTTCACTCAGCACATGGGTCTTAAGATTTATCCTTATCATTGTTTGTATCAGAAGTTTCATAGTTTTTATTGGTAGGTTGCATTCCATTGTATAACTATTCAACCAATTATTTATTTATTCACCTATGGATAAACATTTGGGTTGTATTCAGTCTGCAGCTATTATTAATAAAGCTGCTCTGAACCTCTCGTACAAGTTACTTTGTGGACGTATGTTTTCCTTTTTCTTGAGTAAATAACTATTAATAGGAGTGGAATTGCTGAGTGGTAAGATAAGTGAATATCTAACTTTTAAGAAACTCTCAGCTTATATTTTAAATTAATTTTATTGAAGTATGGTTGCTTTACAATGCTGTGTTAGTTCCTGCTGTGCAACAACTTATATTAGTTATATGTATACATATATCCACTCTTTTTCAGATTTCCTTCCCATTTAGGTCACCACAGAGCACTGAGTAGAGTTCCCTGTGCTATGTAGTAGTTATCTATTAGTTTCCTATTTTATATATAGTAGTGTATATATGTCAATCCTGATCCAATTCATCCTACCCCTGCTTCCTGCCTTGGTAACCCTAAGTTTGTCGTCTATAGCTGTGACTCTATTCTGCTTTACAAATAAGTTTACTTGTACCATTTTTCTCGATTCCACATATAAGCAATATTATACAATATTTTTCTCAGTTCCAATTTTTTTTAAAAATGACAGTGCAATTTTGCATTTCCTTCAGCAATATATGACAGTTTAATTGCTTCATATTCTATCCAACATTTGGTATTATCAGTCCCTTAATAGTAGTCTTTCTGAGGCATGTGTAGTGATATTCCATTGTGGTTTTATTTATATTTCTTGATGACCAGTGATGTTAAGCATATTTTTACATGCTTTATAGACATTTATGTATCTTTTGCATGTGTGACCAAATATTTTATTTAAAAAAAAAATTGGGTTGCTTGTCTCCCTTCTGTTGATTTATAAGAGCTTTCATGTATCACAAGTTCTTTCTTACATATATGTATCAGTGAATAGTTTCACTGATCTTTGATGTGCCTTTTGATAATCACTTTAGTGAGTTTCAAAGAGCAGAACTTTTCCATTTTGATAAATTCCAATTTATCATTTTTGTCTTTTATAGTTAGTGCACTTTATGTCCTATGGCATCTTTGCTTCAACATTGTAAAGATTTTTCTCCTACGTTTTCTTCTGGAAATCACATAGTTTTCATTTTGAGGGACAGATTTTGAATCCATTTTCAGTTAATTTTGTATATGATATAAGGGTCAAGGTTCAAAATTGCTTTGCCCATTCTGTTTTCTGCAGTTCCCTGTAAATTTAAAATCATTTTACTAGCCTAATTTTTAAAAAGTCTGCTAGGATTTTGATTAATATTTCATTGAATCTACTGATCAACTTGGAGGATTTACATAATAATAACACTGAAACTTCTGATTCTGAGATAGTACATCTCTCCTTTATTTAACTCATTTAATTATTATCAGAAACATTTTGTAGGTCTCAGTATATCAATCTTGAACATACTGTCAATTTTATCCTTAAGCACTTCATGTATATAGTCCATTTGAATTGGGGTACGATATTTCACAGAACTCAACCATTCTACTATTGTTTACAGAATAGGTTGCTCAGTGTTTATTCTAATACAGTTAATGTGGTGATAAACATTTGTGCATACTTTTTTTGTATTTAAAATTAGTTTCTCTATATAAATATCCAGAAGAGACATTACTAAGTCAAAGGGCAAGAAAAATTTTCAGGTTTCTGATACATATTGAGTAACTGCTTTTTTTTTTTTTTCCTTGAAAAAGAATTACAGAAGTTTTTCCAGATATTCCACTCTTTCCTCCTCTCTAGCCAAAGTGAATAGAGTCACTATTATATAATCTACAAAAAAGCAGAGATAGAAAATAATTTTAAAATTCCTTTTAAAGAGAAATAGAACATATCCATTTTTCTCTTACTATATGACTGAATATAAAAAAGACCAAGCCAAGCTGTTGCAGGTGATCCTTTTATATGTTAAAATGTATGGATTCTTTCTAAGAAGTAACTCTTCCTGGCCTTCAGTTTCTTTATTTTCAAAGTAAGATTGCTAAAAGTATTAGTGGTTTTCAAACCCTGCTCTGAAAAACCTCAGGGTTTGGAAGGGGAGGTCTTTGATGAGAGTCTGAGCTGGCCTCCTTTGGGCCCCCAGCAACTTGTCATGCAAAATAAAAGCTTTTTTGTGTCAGTTTTGTATAACACGATTCTTTCTCAAATTTGTTTTAAAATAGTCATCCACTAATAAAAAAAATTTAGAAGACCACTGAACTAAATGGACTCTAAGGTATTTTTTGGTGAAATATTTTGTTTGAAGCTACTTTATCTTCTGGGAGCTTGTCTACATATGAAACCCTAGGGAAGCTGGGATTCCATGCTACCAAATATATCATAAAACATCCCTAAGGCCCCTCTTCGGTTCACAGGACACAGTGGTTCTGGGAAGATCCCCAAAGAGACTGGAATCAGAATTCAGATTCATACTCAGATTTCTGGGCACCTACTACAACACACCTGGCACTCTGACTGCATTCTAATATACATTATCTTATTGAATTCTCACATGAGATCCATGATATCATCATGATTTTGCAAATGAGGAAATAAGAGCCTAGCTTACTAAGAATGGAGTTGTGACGCAGACCCAGGTCATCTGGCTTTGCATCACCCCAAGGTATCCCAGATTTGTGAACACAGCCTGGTCAGAGTCTGGGCATCAGATGTGGATTGCTAAAATAGCCAAGGGATAGGTCCAGGTGAGGAGCTCAGAGAGTCATAGGAAGAACCCAGGACTGGAACATGATTTCAGATCCACTCACCTCCTAGAAAACTGACACCAAAGCAGACCACTTGAGACCCTGCTTTTTACTAGCTTTGTGAATTTGAGACCATTTTTTAGCCTCTCTGAGACTCAGTTTCCTCGTACAGGAAAGAAGAGCAGCGAGCCTCATAGAGTATCTGTGAGACCTAAATGAGACGATGAATATGATAATATATAGCTTGAAGTCTGTACAGAGAATGTGTCACACCCAAAGTGCCACACGAGCAGACCACAGACACATCATCAGATACAGCAGCTCTGAATCAGACCCTCAACAGAGGAGAAGAGAAGAGTCAGGGCCAGGAAAATAAGATTATTATCGTTTCTAAGCAACCACAGAAAAAGAATAATATAAGGGGCATGTCTCATAAGGGTGCTACGCTGGCAACTCACAGAAAGACTCCTTGTCAGGTTTTAAAAGTAGAATACAACTATCAACGACCAGAGAGAGGCTTTTGATGGTTTACAAGTATTCAAAATTCTTCCCAAACACCAACCCTCCCCCCTCCCCCCTGCCCCACTCTCCTACTTCGCAAAGTTAGTCAGTGAGGGAGATAAAAAAGATGTTTTCATTTTAATTTCATAAATAATCAAACTGAGGCTATGAGAAAGCTTAGGAAGCTACATATCATCATCCACTTGGGGCTAACTGCCCCCCGGCCGGGCTATAATCTCCCCGAGGCCAGGATCTATATCTTATTTTTCTTATATACCTTCCCAAAGGGTCTTCAGAAAATAACTATTGAGTGAAATGCATTCGTCTAAGACTTGCTCATTCAGCCATTTTTTCTCGGTAGCAGAACCTCAGATTAAATTTCAAGGTCACAGATGCTGTGGATAGCTTCTTTGGATGGTACATATCCATTTAGGAATAACTTATTTTAAATGTCTTGGTGCACCGTCATGTCCCACTGCTAATCCATTCTTTCTTTTCTTTCTAATCTTTGAATAATGCATGCACTTTTTTTTTTTTTGAGAAACAGCATAGGAAAAAAAGAACACTGATTGAGGATAAATTTTCATGTGGAAAAAAAAAAAACTTTGATGTTAACTCATCGTCCTGATTGGTTTTAAGTTGCAAGGAAAATTAATTGACCTTGGACATGATATGTTTTAAAGCCAGAATGGGTGAAATTTTACTGCCAGCATATTTATCTGAAGTTGAAATGTAACTTGCTGTCTCTAGTATTATCTCTGATTGAAGGCAGGAAGTGTCCCATCTATTAGAAATGTACTTCATCTGGACCCCAAATAAAAATAAGTCAAGTGCAAAGAGACCCATATTTGAACCTTGACGCCCGAGATTTACAAGGTTCCATTATGAATATCACTTAAAACTGCTCTGTGTCTCCAAATAAAATAACCACTTGCCCTCCCTTCTTCCCCAGCTCGTAAAAATTAATATAATGCTGCAGAGGGCTGGCTTCCTCAGAAGAAAAGGCTTGCTAGGTAAATGTTGTGACTCCCCTGCGTTCTTAGGACCACGGGTCCTCACTATAAAAGTCATAAAAAGAAGACAGGGAAGACATGTTTTGCTTCCGACAATTTGAGGATTGGGTTTTCCAACCACCTTTGAACCTTTTGATGTTCAAATTCCTCACTGGCAAGCATTCCAAAGCCTTGCAGGGCTCCTGAAATCTGAGAAGTCTTCTCACCAGAGACACACTGAGCTGAGCTGAAGACTCACAGATGTGGCTGCAGCCTGGCTCCCAGAGCGGGGAGAACCAAAGTAAATGATTTACATGATGGTCTCTCTCTGCTCTGCCCCTCCCAAGGTTCCCTTCTCTTCCAGGCCACCTTCTTTGCCTTTGTGGGGACAGGGCTGGGCAACCAAGAGGGATCTCTCCCCTCCAACACGGTCTGTACATCGCCGGCCGCAGCCCCACCTCGGGAGCTGCACGGACAGCCTTTCTTTGACTGTGTCACTCACAGTTGAAGGAGCGTCCAGCCTGGAGATAAATCTCTCACAGCTCGCTCATTCTTCTCCAGGGGGCTGTGAGGAGAATGATCACGGCAGTGCGACAAGGCTGGTTTGCTTAGTGAACCAGAGAGAGAGGCGGGGAGGCAGGCAGGGAGGACAAAGAGCCTACTTAAATACCTAAGTCCCCTCAGCTCCCTCCTCCTAAGTCATGGCCTTGTTCTTAAAATTTCAACGTCTGTATCTACCAACAGTGACTTCAGGGAGATGGCTGGCAAAGCCAAAAATATCCCCTCAGGAGATGACCCGGCCAGCTTCCTGAAAATAAAGCCCTTGTACATATTTTGAAGAGTGTGCCTCTCCACCATAACCGCCAGTTGTTCATCTGATGGGGAGCAAGCCCTGAGACAAACAAAACTGGAAGATTAGCAGGACATTACTGGGCTACTGACAGGCACAAAGAGACAAAAATTAATTTGCTAAGATGCGGACGTCCTGCTGCAGGCCCCAGGCTGGCAGCAATGCTCTCTCTCCAAGAACCTGAAGGTATTTCTGGGGTGGCGGGTCATTTTCCACAAGCCAGGAGGCTTTGTTGGGTTTTTGTGTTGTGCCCTGCATTCACTGTGCATTCCAGGAGCCAGCCCGTCACTACGGCAACTGGTCACTGATCTGGCAGGCCTTTCTCTCTCTTTAATAGACTGTCTGGAAGTAAGGATGCAAGTTCTCTCCTCTCTGAGCCTCGTGGCTCCATCAGGCTGGAAACAACTTTCAGTAGATGTTCCTAACCCTCAGCACATGCTTTGTAATTGGTTCCACGATGACCAGTTTCTTACTCTTCCATGCATGTTCTTTCCATCCTGGCATCAGAGTGATCATTTCAAGCTCAGACTTCACAACGTTATTCTTCTGCTTAAAAAATATTCAATGTCTTGGACCAGTGACACGATGGATCTATATACTGGGTTGGCCAAAAATTCCGTTTGGGTTTTTCCTTATCTTACAGAAATCCAAATGAATCGTGTGGCCAACCCAATACTTGGGAGGTCTCCAGAAAGGGGGACCTGCTCCATCATCTTGCATCCTGGCATGATGAGGACTTGGAGTCAAAGCCAACCAACGATGGACGTAGCAAGCCAGTGAGAAATAAACCATTTCTGTTGTCAACCACCAAGGCATCAAGTGTCACTTCAGTCAAACTCAAGCTAAACTGGGAGAAACTGTAAGGTTTCTCTATAGTCATCTTGTTTGAGACATGAGATGACATTAGGGAAACTATTAAGAACCGATTGTGTCTTCAGGAAGAAATGTTTTTAAACAGTACACTCCTAAGTTCAAACTTGTCCTAGGCCTTCATAGAACTAGTAATTAGAGTAACTGAGCATGATAAACCTGACTCCATCATCAGGATTCAAAACATTAAAGTTTGAGAATTCTGCTATAACTGAGAGAAAGAAATTATTTGAAAAACTGAAAAGCAATCCATGATCCCAGGGTATGATGTGGTTTCCAGGCCAAGGAAAGAGATTTATGTTTTAAGTTTCTACTGTGCACCAAACACTATAGGAACTTTTGACAGATGCATAGACAGATAAAATAGTAAGATAGATAGATAGACAACAGTCTCAGCCTGAGCCCAAAAGTGGGTTCAGACATGTCCAGATGTGTCTGATGAGTATGGGGCAGCAAGCCAGGTGACTTCTTGCAGCGGGGTTTAAAGGGAGAGAGCTGAGGGAAGAAGGAGCCACCCAGTGGAGACACCATCATTCTGAGACTAGTGTGGTGACTTTTGGAGTCATTTCCAAGCACAGCCCCCACAGGATTCATCATATCTGAAACAAAGAGGCAGAAGGAAACACCTAACGAACTGTCTTCATAAGAGCCTATGAAACGTCAAGTCTCACAATCAAGTCTCATACAGCCCTGCACGGGCACCCCTGGCAAGGAATGTGACACAGAGCAGAGAGAGGGTCCTTTTCTTTACCTTGCCCTAGAATATCTCACAGGCTCCAGGCACTATGCAGTGTTAGCAGTTGTTGGCCTATTGCTAGTGGCACTGAGCAAATGCCCTCCTGCGGACATGGCAGCAAACACACCACCAGGGAGGAGATACACATGGAAACCGCCATAAACCCTTGAAAAGTGATTAAATGGAGATGAGAGCATGTGCACAGAAGAGGTGCAAAGCTATAGAAGCATCTTTACTACTGCTGATGCAACCCCACCATTAATACTAGTCAATTAACGTTATGTTTCCAACACCTACTCTATTCAAAGAGAAGCCTGGCGTGCTGCAGTCCATGGGGTTGCAGAGAATCAGACATGACTGAGCAACTGAACAACAATATGCTGAATAATAATTCTCCATCTAGAGCGGCTAGATCTAGCCCTCCGTGGCCTGACAATGCTGGAAGACACACCACCATACCTTATCTCATGCAATCATCACAGTAACTCCATCAGGGAGACTTATCTTTTTAAAAGAAGGGCCCAGAGAGGTTAAATAACTTACCAAAGGTAACACAGCTCTAATGTGGTAGAGGAAAAACCAGGCAAATCTTGATGACACAAACAACTGGTCATGAAGGCAAGGTGGTGTTCCTGCTTATCACTAACAAAACAAAAAGATGAAGAAACAAACAAAAGAAGTTCTATAGACCTCTTTCCTGTGAATCCTTGGTGGAATGGGTCACCAGCTCTCACACCCTGGCGGGAAATAGCAGCTGTCAGAGGCAGCCCACCTTGCTTTCCCTCTAGCTTCCTTTCCAGTAGCTTTTGCGATTTCTTCCCTCATCAACCTGAGCCTCAGGAGTAATCAAATCAGTAACTGATATTCAGAAAGTAGGTATAGGCTTAGCTGAAGTGGATTTTGTATGTTAATTAAGTGTTTTATGGAACCTCTGAGATCTCAGATGACACTCCGTAAATATTCCTCACTGAATCCACAGAATCTGTGAGCAGGTTCTGTATAATAAAGCAATTTCAATGTCCTAACAGATGGGCCATGGAAATTGACTGGGTGGCTATGATTCCAACAGATTATACATATACGATGAGAAATCTGGACAGTAAGTGCTTTGATTGTTGCCTATGTCCTGATCATTTGCTATTAATAGAAGGGAAGAACTCAACTGTTTACAGTTTGTATTACAGACAGAGGAGGGGTTCTCAGATGTCTGTAGTTCTTTTGTCTTGGTATTAAGTAAAGAAGAAGAAAAAAGTACCTCCCAGTTCTGCTTTGTGGTTCTTGCATGAACAATTCAACCCGCTAAATGTCATTTGTAAAGCATTTATTGAAAAGATAGAAATAATAAACTTCCCCTTCTCCTCTTGAATTCAGAGCCCTCTTTTCCCCTACAACTTCTCTGTAGAGAGTCTAATCAAAGTTCTGTTGTATCTTCAGCTCTTTCAGATCAGGAGTGCAAATTCTTGGAGTGAGTTCATGTATTAGGTTAGTGGAAAAACAACTGCAGTTTCAGTTGTCATTATAACTAGACTCAAACACATCTTTATTAATCAAAATAGGAACCATTACAATCAACACATTTTTGCCAACAAGAAATGTTTGTTTATCCCTATAACATAAAAATCCATGCTTTGGGATTTGACAAATTATTGGAAAGCATTTTCTGCCTCCTGCTCATCGTGGAAGCATTTTCCCTGCAAAAAGTTGTCGAGATGCTTGAAGAAGTGGTAGTCAGTTAGCAACAGGTCACATGAATATGGCAGATGAGGCAAAACTTCATAACCCAATCTATTTAACTTTTGAAACGCTGGTTGTGGAACACTCGGTTGGGCGTTATCATGGAATAAAACTGGGACCTTTCTGTCGACCAATGCCAGTAGCAGGCATTGCAGTTTTCAGTGCACCTCATTGATTTGCAGAGCATTCTCCTCGGATGGAATGGTTTCACTGGGATTCAGAAAGCTGTAGTGGATCAGATGCGCAGCAGACCACCAAATAGTGACCAGGACCCTTTTTTTGGTGTGAGTTTGGCTTTGGTAAGTGCTTTGGAGCTTCTTTGCAGTCTAACCACTGAGCTGGTCATCGCTGGCGGTGGAATAAAATTCACTTTTTGTCGCATGTCACAATCCAATTGAGAAATGGTTTGCTGTTGTTGCATAGAGTAAGAGAAGACAACACTACAAAATGACGATTTTTTTGATTTGTGGTCAGTTCTTGAGGCACCTTTCTAATACTTTCAAATGCCGAACAACTGTAGAACGGTCAGCGTTGAGTTCTTCGGCAACTTCTCGTGTATTTGTAAGAGGATCAGCTTCGATGATCCTCTCAATTGGTTATTATCAACTTCCAATGGCCAGCCACTGTGCTCCTCATCTTCAAGGTTCTCGTCTCCTTTGCAAAACTTCTTGAACCACCTCTGTACTGTACATTCATTAGCAGTTCCTGCGTCAAATGTGTTGTTGATCGCTCAAATTTGGTTTTTGTCTAACATCATTCCCCTAATCTAAAACAAATATAAAATACACAGCAAGTAGTCATTAGCAAAAAACGTAAAGTGAGAAATGCACATTAAAATGATGTATAACATAACCACATTTATTTAAGAATGTATTCCAATAGCAAACAGCAAAGTTCAACAATGCAAAACTGCAATTACTTTTGCACCAAGCAATACATAAATCCTCAGCAAGTGTATGTGCACACACACACACACACACACACACACAACACAGGAATTCCCAAAGCTTGTGTTGTTAAACACAGTGTTTCAAACAAATACCCATTGCGCAAAATACTTTTTAAACATTCACATAAAGATCTTTCTAATCTGAACAGAAAAAATTCCAGGCATTTAATCTGTGGGTTTTGCCTACCTTGGACAACATTAAAGAATAAAATTTCAAAGTTGCCTCAGCCAGCCACAAAAAAGATTAATACTGCATGATTCCACTTATATGAAATATTAGAGGGGCCAAAATCATGGAGACAGAAAGTAGAATTGTAGTTGCCAGGGGCTGGGGGTGGGGAGGGGGATGGGAAGCTACTGAACTACTGTTTAATGGAAGGAAGTTTTATTTACAAGATGAAGATTTATGGAGATAGGTGGTGGTGATGATTGCACAACATTATGAATATATTTATTACAACTGAACTGTACACTTAAAAACAGTTAAGATGGTACATTTTATGTTACATGTATTTTATCATAATTAAAACATTTTAAACCATAGGCAAAAATTTAAAACAGAACAAAAAAAAATATAATTTCCTTTTTGCTTCTTTACCTTCATCAAGAGTCATCGTCTTCTGCCTACACTGGCTGGTCTATGCTCAAATGATGAAAGGAATCTGGTTCAGCCCACAATTAGATAAAGGCAAAATTGCCTATGGAAATGACCAAATCCTTATAATTAGCTAATTGCAGGTGCAATTGGCCACTTGCACCATCAGATGAAGGGCAAGTGGTTAATTGAGCCCACAAGTGACCTACTCAATCAGAACTAACAAATGGCTCATCAGATGAGGTCCCAGCCAAAATGTGTGTGCAAACAATAGCATGTGCAAAACTGCACAAATCAGAGCGGCAGTCGGGTTGTTATCTAAAAACGAAACTCACAAAACACAAGCTAATTATGGAAATGATCAAAATAAGGGAAATTCAATAATGAGCCATGATCATGGGGGGAGGGAGGGAGATGAGTGATTAAGCGATTTTGGGAACCAAAGGCTGTAGATACTGGAAAGAGCATCTGCTTGGAGCCATCCCACTTTGTTCTTATCTGAAACTTTCAGAAATGCTTGTCGTTTTCTCCCATTGCACATTCTTATTTACAGAGGGTATTGAGAGACCTCAGCACAAAGTGTTGCACCAATAGGACGCCTGGGAAATGTGACTGCATGAATGAATGGGGACACCATCTTTGCACATAGGAGGGCTGATACATGAATACAGCCACTTCAGTGAATTGATGGTTCTGAGAAGTTTCTGCTGGGTTTCCCCAATACTGAATATTTTGTTTCACTGTGTTGTTACCATATGCAAGCTAACTAGTAGGAGGAATTACTAATGATTATGAGGCTGTTGTAGAGAAGGCAATGGCACCCCACTCCAGTACTCTTGCCTGGAAAACCCCATTGATGGAGGAGCCTGGTAGGCTGCAGTCCATGCGGTCATTAAGAGTCAGACATAGGCAAAACACTCTCTGATATTCATCACAGCAGGATCCTCTATGACCCACCTCCCAGAATATTGGAAATAAAAGCAAAAATAAACAAATGGGACCTAATTAACCTTAAAAGCTTCTGCACATCAAAGGAAACTATTAGCAACGTGAAAAGACAGCCTTCAGAATGGGAGAAGATAATAGCAAATGAAGCAACTGACAAACAACTAATCTCGAGAATATACAAGCAACTCCTACAGCTCAACTCCAGAAAAATAAATGACCCAATCAAAAAATGGGCCAAAGAACTAAATAGACATTTCTCCAAAGAAGACATACAGATGGCTAACAAACACATGAAAAGATGCTCAACATCACTCATTATCAGAGAAATGCAAATCAAAACCACTATGAGGTACCATTTCACACCAGTCAGAATGGCTGCGATCCAAAAGTCTACAAGTAATAAATGCTGGAGAGGGTGTGGAGAAAAGGGAACCCTCTTCCACTGTTGGTGGGAATGCAAACTAGTACAGCCACTATGGAGAACAGTGTGGAGATTCCTTAAAAAACTGGAAATAGAACTGCCTTATGATCCAGCAATCCCACTGCTGGGCATACACACTGAGGAAACCAGAAGGGAAAGAGACACGTGTACCCCAATGTTCATCGCAGCACTGTTTATAATAGCCAGGACATGGAAGCAACCTAGATGTCCATCAGCAGATGAATGGATAAGAAAGCCATGGTACATATACACAATGGAGTATTACTCAGCCATTAAAAAGAATACATTAGAATCAGTTCTAATGAGGTGGATGAAACTGGAGCCTATTATACAGAGTGAAGTAAGCCAGAAAGAAAAACACCAATACAGTATACTAAAGCATATATATGGAATTTAGAAGGATGGTAACAATAACCCTGTGTATGAGACAGCAAAAGAGACACTGATGTATAGAACAGTCTTATGGACTCTGTGAGAGAGGGAGAGGGCGGGAAGATTTGGGAGAATGGCATTGAAACATGTAAAATATCATGTATGAAACGAGTTGCCAGTCCAGGTTCGATGCACGATACTGGATGCTTGGGGCTGGTGCACTGGGACGACCCAGAGGGATGGAATGGGGAGGGAGGAGGGAGGAGGATTCAGGATGGGGAACACATGTATACCTGTGGCTGATTCATTTTGATATTTGCAAAACTAATACAATTATGTAAAGTTTAAAAATAAAATAAAATTAAAAAATTTAAAAAAAAAAAAGAGTCAGACATGACTGAGCAACTTCACTTTCCCTTTTCACTTTCATGCATTGGAGAAGGAAATGGCAACCCACTCCAGTGTTCTTGCCTGGAGAATCCCAGGGACAGCAGAGCCTGGTGGGCTGCCGTCTCTGGGGTCGCACAGAGTCGGACACGACTGAAGTGACTTAGCAGCATGAGGCTGTTGACAGAAGCAATAAAAATAGGTTGTATTCATCAGGTCAGGCCAGGCCTATGCTGAGGTAGAAACCCCAAGATCTCAGTGGCCCTAAACAACAAAAGTTCATTTCTTACTTGCACAAAATTCATTTTAGTTTGTTTCTCCTTCTCACCTATAAAGATTGTTTCATTATGTAATTCCACCATCTCAAAAAAGGCCTCCACCTTTACCATTCAAGAGAACAACACCAGAGAACTATGCAATGAAATAGGACTTTTCACTGCCTCAGCCTGGAAGTGTCACATATTGTTTCTGCTCACATTTTATTGGCCAGAATTAGTTTTGTGATCCTGGGGAGAACAGGCTCCCATCCATTCAGAGAAGAGGAGAGCTGAAATAGGGTTGGGTGAATCTGAGGCATTTTCGGAGAATAAAAAATAATCTATCCATTTTATAAACTTAGAATAGCTCTTGATATAATGCTATTTTAAAGACATAATCATAAGGAAATGTACAAATGATTCAGAAATGAATAAAAAGAGAAATTTTCATGATAAAACATATAAGCCAAACTGGTGTTCATAAGGAAATGCAAAGACATAAAACTACTTATAAGAAGAAAGATAGACTGAAAATAAATAACCCAGATTTTTACACAAGAATCTTAAAGATAAGAAATAACAAGTGTTGGCGAGGATGTGGGAAAAAAGAAACCACTGCACACCACTGGTGGAAATACAAACTGGTGCAGCCAGTATTTAAATGGTATGGGCGTTCCTCAGGGAATTACAAATGTAACTACCATATGATCCAGTGGTTTCATTTCTGTATATTTACTTGATGAAAACAGAAACACTCATTTGAAAAGATACGTGCATCTCTGTATTCACTGCAGCATTATTTACAATAGCCAAGATAGACACAACCTAAGTGTCTACTGATGAATGAGTGAATGAAGAAGAGATGTAGTGCACATGTATGTGTGTGTGTGTGTGTGTGTATATATAAATACACGCATAATGGGATACTATGCAGTCATAAAAATGAAATCTTGCCATTTACAACAATATAGATGGACCCTGAGGGCATATTAAGCAAAATAAATCAGACAGAAGACAAATATCATATGATCTCACTTATTTGTCAAATCTAAAACCAACAAACAAAACCGAGCTCATAGATACAGAGAACCAGTTGGGGGTTGCCAGAGTTAGGGGTCAGATCAGATCAGATCAGTCGCTCAGTCGTGTCCAACTCTTTGCGACCCCATGAATCACAGCAGTGGGCATGGGTAAAAATAGGTGAAGGTGGTCAAAAGGAACAAACTTCTACTTAAAAATAAACAAGTCATGAGGACATAATGTACAGCATTGTGACCATGGTTAACAACTCCACATTTCATATATGAAAGCTGCTAGGGGAAGAGATCTTTAAAGCCCTCATCAAAAGAAAACAATTATGACTGTCTATACTCCAGGAGATGGTGATGGACAGGGAGGCCTGGTGTGCTGCGATTCATGGGGTGGCAAAGAGTCGGACACGACTGAGTGACTGAACTGAACTGAACTGATAGAGACCAAGAACTTCCCATGTGGCTCAGTGGTAGAGAATCTCCCTGCCAATGCAGGAGATGCAAGTTCGATCCCTGGTCTGGGAAAATCCCCTGGAGAAGGAAATGGCAAACCACTCTAGTATTCTTTCCAGAAAAACCCCAAGGACAGAGAAGCCTGGTTACAGTACGTGGGGTCACAAAGAGTTGGACATGACTTAGCGAAGGAACAACAATGGGGACGAATGTTAACTATTAACTAGACTACTGTGATTATTTCACAATATGCACACATATTGAATCATTATGTTATACACTTGAAACTAATATGTCAATTATATTAATACTTTAATTAAAAAGAATCTTAAAGAAGCAGGAAAAGAAATGTGCTGTGGAATTACTAAAGATTTTTTTAAATGATGAAATAAAAATATTTTATGGTAAATCATATTAATAGGAATTTTAAATGTGTTCTTTGTAAAGATTGATAAAACAGAAAGATTAGAGCCAGTAGGATTAGAAGGAATAAAGAATGAATTCCTATGAACAATATTATTAACAATACAGGAGACATAAATATAGATGCTGAGTAGCAGCAAGAACATACATAATTTCGACCAAGAAATTTAAAAATATAGGAAACTGATGAAAATCAAGGAAATCATTATTAAACCTAGGAAAATTATTTATCCTTACTCAATTTTTTTTTTCTTTTCCTTATTTTCCTTCCTTGAAAATGAAACACTCGCTCCAGAGTTTGGCCTGTGCTCTGGGTTATCAGTACAAGGATTCAGATCCTGACTCCACCCTAACAGACATGCCAAATTATTTCACCTCTTGGTGATTCAGCCTCTTAACTTACAGCTTCTCCCTAGATTATTGTGAGGATCTGGTAGGCAGTAAGCTATCAGTAAACACTGCTATTATTCTTTCAATGGGACCTCAAGCAGGTGCTTTTTAAGTGGGTTGAGAAAAAAAAACTTAGATTATATTTATAGAGCAGTTATATCAGTTATTCCAGAGCACAGAAAATATTCTACTACATCGTGTTAATTTAAGGATTTAATATGCCCACATGAGCACAGATTACAGATACACAGATCAATGGATCGCACACTCAGCTGCTTTCAAGAGTCAGGCAGTGAGAAAAGTGGGCTTGGTTTAAGAAGGACTATATGCAAGTATTTTTGGTCCATTTTGATTATTTCCAGTTTTAGTAGAAACACGGAACTAAGAAGCACTTCTTTCCTATAAGAAAAGCAAATGGGCACTCCTGGTTAAATCGTCATCTGGCAGCTGAAGTCACGTGACAGGGAGCAAAACGGACTATGAACACTAGTAGGCAAGAACCCCCATTAAATAGGGCATTGCCTCTGAGCTACAGCCAAATACTAATGTATAGAATTAAACTCCCAGTGTAACCTCATCATCTCAAGTTTTTAAAGAAAAATTCTTTTATACATATATTCAGTATGAGCAACATACATATAGTCACTCAGTCATGTCCGACTCTTTGCGACTTCATGGACTGCAGCACGCCAGGCCTCCCTGTCCATCACCAACTCCCAGAGTTTACTTAAATTCATGTCCATTGAGTTGGTGATGCCATCCAACCATCTCATTCTCTGTTGTTCCCTTCTCTTCCTGCCTTCAATCTTTCCCAGCATCAGGGTCTTTTCTAATGAGTCAGTTCTTTGCATCAGGTGGCCAAAGTATTGGAATTTCAGTTTCAGCATCAGCCCTTCCAATGAACACCCAGGAGTGATCTCCTTTAGGATGGACTGGTTGGATCTCCTTGCAGTCCAAGGGACTCTCAAGAGTCTTCTCCAACACCACAGTTCAAAAGCATCAATTCTTTGGCTCTCAGCTTTCTTCACAGTCCAACTCTCACATCCATACATGACCACAGGAAAAACCATAGCCTTGACTAGACGAACCTTTGTTGGCAAAGTAATGTCTCTGCTTTTGAATATGCTATCTAGGTTGGTCATAACTTTCCTTCCAAGGAGTAAGTGTCTTTTAATTTCATGGCTGCAGTCACCATCTGCACTGATTTTGGAGCCCCAATATATAAAGTCAGCCACTGTTTCCACTGTTTCCCCATCTATTTCCCATGAAGTGATGGGACCGGATGCCATGATCTTAGTTTTCTGAATACTGAGCTTTAAGCCAACTTTTTCACTCTTCTCTTTCACTTTCATCAAGAGGCTCTTTAGTTCTTCTTCACTTTCTGCCATAAGGGTGGTGTCATCTGCATATCTGAGGTTATTGATATTTCTCTGGCAATCTTGATTCCAGCTTGTGCTTCATCTAGCTGAGTGTTTCTCATGATGTACTCTGCATATAAGTTAAATAAGCAAGGTGACAATATACAGCCTTGTCGTACTCCTTTTCTTACTTGGAACCAGTCTGTTGTTCCATGTTCAGTTCTAACTGTTGCTTCCTGACCTGCATACAGATTTCTCAAGAGGTAGGTCAGGTGGTCTGGCAGTCTCATCTCTTGAAGGATTTTCCACAGTTTATTGTGATCCACACAGTCAAAGGCTTTGGCATAGTCAATAATGCAGAAATAGATGTTTTTTTCTGGAATTCTCTTGCCTTTTTAATGATCCAGCAGATGTTGGCAATTTGATCCCTGTTTTCTCTGCCTTTTCTAAAACCAGCTTGAACATCTGGAAGTTCACAGTTCACGTATTGCAGATCTATCTATATATTTACCAAAAATTACAGTGTTGGATTCCTACTTTTCATCTTTCACAAAGTTATATTTCAGGTGGTTTAAAGAGATAAACTAAACTTAAAATAGTATATTTATGATCATGGAGTAAGACAACTTTTCTAAGTGAAGCACAAATAAAGAAAAAATGAACATGTTAGACTACATAAAATTTTAAATATTTATATTACAAAATTATTATCCCAAGTGAAGTTAGTGGTAAAGAATTTTCCTGCCAATGCAGGAGACACAAGAGATGCTGATTCAGTCTCTGAGTCAATAATATCCCCTGGAGAAGGAGATGGCAACCCACTCCAGTATGCTTGCCTGGAAAATCCCACGGAAAGAGGAGCCCTAGTGGGCTACAGTACATAGGGTTGCAAAGAGATGTACATGACTGAGCAACTAAGAACATGTTACAAAACAGTTGTGAAGGCAAGCAATAGTCTTAGAAAAATATATAACCAGAAATTAAGATCTAGAACAATGCTGCCTAGCAGAATTTTCTGTGGTGAGGGAAACGTTAACAATTTGGTATGTATTTCTCTGGATATTCCTCTCTACATTTATATGCATATTCAGGTAGATATACATAAATATGTAGTAATATACTACTATAAGTAATACTGCTTTCCATGTACCATGCACTGTTTTAAAGGCGTTTCATTTATTAACTTAATCCTTGTAACAAGCCTATGAAATAAATATTATTGTTATCCCCATTTTGCAGATGAGGAAACTGATACACTGATGCAGTTAGTAACTTTTCCAAGGACAGAAAGCTAGCAAGTATTGGAGACCCTACTCAATCTTATGCAGTCTGGCTTCAAATTTCCTCATATTTAATTTTTATTTTCCTGATTGTTTTTTGAGAAATTTGTATGGTCAGGAAGCAACAGTTAGAACTGGACATGGAACAACAGACTGGTTCCAAATAGGAAAAGGAGTACATCAAGGCTGTATATTGTCACCCTGTTTATTTAACTTCTATGCAGAGTACATCATGAGAAATGCTGGACTGGAAGAAACACAAGCTGGAATCAAGATTGCCAGGAGAAATATCAATAACCTCAGATATGCAGATGACACCACCCTTATGGCAGAAAGTGAAGAGGAACTCAAAAGCCTCTTGATGAAAGTGAAAGAGGAGAGTGAAAAAGTTGGCTTAAAACTCAACACTCAGAAAACGAATGTCATGGCATCCGGTCCCATCACTTCATGGAAAATAGATGGGGAAACAGTGTCAGACTTTATTTTTCTGGGCTCCAAAATCACTGCTGATGGTGACTGCAGCCATGAAAGTAAAAGACGCTTACTCCTTGGAAGGAAAGTTATGACCAACCTAGATAGCATATTCAAAAGCAGAGACATTACTTTGCCAACAAAGGTTCATCTAGTCAAGGCTATGGTTTTTCCTGTGGTCATGTATGGATGTGAGAGTTGGACTGTGAAGAAGGCTGAGCGTCGAAGAATTGATGCTTTTGAACTGTGGTGTTGGAGAAGACTCTTGACAGTCCCTTGGACTGCAAGGAGATCCAACCAGTCCATTCTGAAGGAGATCAGCCCTGGGATTTCTTTGGAAGGAATGATGCTGAAGCTGAAACTAAAGTACTTTGGCCACCTCATGCGAAGATTTGACTCATTGGAAAAGACTCTGATGCTGGGAGGGTTTGGGGGCAAGAGGAGAAGGGGATGACAGAGGATGAGATGGCTGGATGGCATCACTGATTCGATGGACGTGAGTCTCAGTGAACTCGGGGAGTTGGTGATGGACAGGGAGGCCTGGCGTGCTGCGATTCATGGGGTCGCAAAGAGTCGGACACGACTGAGCGACTGATCTGATCTGATTGTTTTTAAGGTTGCTTTTTGTTAAGTGGGATTTTCTTGCACATGTACTTCTACAAATGATCTTTTTCACTGAGAGTCTAACTGGCATATGTCCTTGCCAGGACATACATCTCTAATTCATTCTTTTTACTGAATGCATGACATTTCATAGTGTGGATGAGATGTACCATAATCAACTTAACCACTCTGACATTGTATCAGGGTTTCCCAAGGGGATTGCCCAGAGAGCACCATTCATAGAGACCACGAGGTGAACTCCCGCATCCAGTGGAGCTGTGCAGGGCATTGCCCAACTGGTTCCGCATTTAAGTAGTTTCCACTTTTTCCAGTAATACAGATGATGCTGCAGTGGAATTTCTTATCCACGTCTGTGCCAGTATGTTCTTAAGCCAGAGACCCAGAATTGGAATTTCAGAGAAAAGGATATGGGTGGTTTAAATGGTACCATAGACAGTGCCAGAGTGACTCCAAAAAGACTCTAACATTATTCTCCTACCAAAAGTATATGAGAACTCATTTTCTTCCAACCACACTAAAACATATATTGCCAATATTTATGTTTCTTGTTCCCTGGAGAAGGAAATGGCAACTGACTCCAGTATTCTCACCTGGCAAATCCCATGAACAGAGGAACCCGGTGGGCTACAGTCCATGGGGTCGCAATGAGTCGGACATGACTGAGCATGCATGGCCATGTTTCTTGTCCATCTGAAGAATGAAAACTGACACCTAACTTTTGGTTACTTCAACATCTTTTCATATGTTTACTGACCTGTGAATGTCAGTAAACAGAATATGTTTAGAATTTCTTCTTCTATTGACTGTTTCATATTATTAATTTATAGATGCATATACAGTCCACATGTGCATTGTCCAATATGGGAGCGACTAGCCATGTGGCTGTTTGAATATAAACTAAAATTAAATATTTAACTCCTCAGCTGCACAGCCACATTTCAAATGCATATGTTCTCTGATAGAAAGGAGATGGTGGAGAAGAGATGAAAGATAACAGAGTAAAGAGGTAATTAGAAATTAAAGAGAAAATGGAGAAAGTAATATGAGTACAGAAAAAGAGCCATAAAATAAAAAGATATTACTGAAAGGAAACTTTGAGATGATCTGACCCCATAGTCTCCAAATTCTATTTTGTGAAGTCCAGGAACTCTATACAGATGCACAGATCTATATGTTCTAAGTTATAATAAATATTTACTAATGTATTTTAAGGGTCATAAGTAAAAATGCACAGACTCAAATTTCAACACATTGTGGGCCATTGGAATTTTAAGTTTTTCACCATTTTAACTTGCTTTGAGGCATACCTTAACAGTTTTCTGGTGTGTGTGTTGGAGAGAAGGAGAACAAACTTACGGTAAGTGCATCATTGGGTAGGAAGGTTATAGTTCTATATGGAAGCTTTTTTCTTTTAACAATTCAGGAGATGTCAACACTTATAACTTTGAAGAAAAGCAAACGTGCCACCTTAGCTCATGAGCACAATATCCATGCAGGCAGGTCTTGGCTATACCTGTTTGGCACATGCTCCAATATTCAATCGGAGTCAATAGTGCAATAATAAGGAAATTTCAATATATTCAGTCAAAATAATATGTTATATCCATAACTTTAGAGCTAATTTTAAATCTTAGAGGTTTCTGGTTTGACTCTTTATTGATAAAGTTTTTGCAAATGTTGAGTTATTCTTATTTCATTTTTGTATTTATAAACATTCTCTTTTTTCAGGAGATATTAAATTTACCCTTCAATTAATAAGGAGTTATCCGGGAAGAGAGAGAGAGAATTAAAAGGGTAAGGCAGATATGGTATATTAGCATCTACTTATGTATCAACTAACATCAACCCACTTAGAAAAATGTGAGGAATAAAGGCCAACGGCTGATAACTCACACAAATGCACCTGAAATTTATACAAAATCAGGAAACTACAATGATGGAAGGAAAACTAGAGGAATCCATCTTTATGATCATAAAATCATCCATACCTGCAGCAGGTTTAATGCCACAAAGGGGACGACAGAGGATGAGATGGTTGGATGGCATCACCAACTCAATGGACATGAGTTGAGCAAACTTCAGGAGATAGTGAAGGACAGGGAAGCCTGGCCTCCTGAAGTCCATGGGGTCACAAAGAGTCAGACACAACTGAGCGACTGAACATCAGCAACAATTTCAAAATACTATTATGGTCTCTGATAGGTCAGTCATATCTAAATAGAAGATACTGTGCAATAAAATGCCTTCTTACTAGCTTTTTATTCCCCCAATATTAACTGAACAGTTTTGAATGCTATCAGATTTGATGCAAATTGCCTGTTAGTGAACATGCACTTTCTCCCATGGCAGAGAATCAGATTCTACAGAGGGAAAGTTTTAAAAACACAGTACACATCGAAATAATCTTATTCAAAGGTAAGAGAATGAGACTATTATAAATACATACATGTACCTGCTTCTATTTTCTGATATATCTACAGAGAAGTGAAAATTTTAAAATTCAAAATATATGATGGATTAGCGAAGGCTGTCAGTTTTATGAACTCAGTCACAAACTTTACTAATAATACTGTGGATTTCAACATATTTTTCTATGTTGGTTTCACACAGATAAAAACAAAAAAGATATTTTAACCTTAAACTGTCCAATGTGTAGTAACATTTGTACAGATGACATGAAATTAATATCTGAGAAGAACACAGAAGTAATGATTCTCTTAAAACTCAGCACAATATGTCCAAGCAGTCTCAGACTCTAATAGAACTGTAGAGTCAAACATTAGGTATAAACTTCTTACAACCATGCAAGTATCTTTCTAAATTCTGTTGGATCAAACCATATAAATAATCAATCAAATTAAGATACCAGCCATAAAACTGTAATTTTTTGAGTTATGGGTAATTATATCAGTAGTTTATGTTCCACATTGTTTTTTCTTTACAGGAAACTTAAATGATGAACTGAAGGCAAGATGCTAGTACAAATATTTCAAAGATTTTAAAGAGAGAAAAACAATTGTGCTTGACAGCAAAGGAATTCCATGTATTAAGTAGCTAACAAAAATAAAACAGCTTTTCAGAATTCTGGTATTTTCATGCTTATAATTGCAAATGAAGTATCAGCAAGGGAACTGAAACTTCAAATTTCTAATGAATGGAAAACAAAGTAGATTTTTATAGCCTTGAAATATGACAGAGGTGTGCTAAGACATGTGAGATTTTTAAAAATGAAATCACTGAGAAATCTTATATTGTTATCAGATATACTTGAAAAGTATTTTCTGCCAAAGATATTTCAACCACCTAGATAGGAGCAAGGTTACTAACACTCCCCAAATGAAACATTTACCAAGGAACCTAAGTGAGTTTCCCTAGTGGCTCAGATGGTAAAGAATCTGCCCGCAATGTGGGAGATCCAAGTTTGCACCCTGGGTCAGCAAGATCCCCTGGAGCTTTTAGTAGATAATGTTAGTGATTCAGTCTTTAAACAAAAATATCCTACTGCTTGTCTTCCAGTCTTCTCTAATGGTTAATGGAAGAGTAAGCTTATCCATTGAAAATGTGTTATCATTTGTAAAAAAAACTCCTCTTTGTGAATCAGCATTTTTGTCTCATAAAATTAAAACAAATCACTGGAATAATTGGATTCTGACACCAGTTATTACCCATAACTCCAAATTTAAAAATTATGTTTTCAGTTCAGTTCAGTCACTCAGTCATGTCTGACTCTCTGAGACCCCATGAATTGCAGCATGCCAGGCCTCCCTGTCCATCACTAACTCCTGGAGTGACACATAATTCTGAAATATTCAGTTGCCTTTATGATAAATAATAATAAGCATGTATTGAATAAATATATGTGTATATGTAAATATATAAGTGAATGAATGCACACTGAAACTAAAAATAATTACACTAAACATTGCTTTTTCTCTTAATATATATTTGGGATCTTCATATCATTTTGTTGAAAATAAATACTGCTAGAAATGAAAGCTGACTGATTCAACTGCATTTTACAGGAAAGAGATTGCAAACAAGGACACAATGAGCACTATGCTTCAGAGCATAGTCTCTAGGTTCTGATAGCTGCTGCTGCTAAGTCACTTCAGTCGTGTCCGACTCTGTGCGATGTCATAGATGGCAGCCCACCAGGCTCCCCTGTCCCTGGGATTCTCCAGGCAAGAACACTGGAGTGGGTTGCCATTTCCTTCTCCAACGCATGAAAGTGAAAAGTGAAAGTGAAGTAGCTCAGTCATGTCCGACTCTTCACGACACCACGGACTGCAGCCTACCAGGCTCCTCTGTCCATGGGATTTTCCAGGCAAGAGTACTGCAGTGGGGTGCCATTGCCTTCTCTGAGGTTCTGATAGATTTGGGGTTAAATCTGACTCCATCACTTATTTTCTGTGTGCCACTGGTTGTATTTATTAACTTCTCACCAAGAAATTTCATCATTTGTTTGATGAATGTAATAATAGTATCTATCCCACTATTAAGGTTAAATGTGATGTAATGAATTCTCTTTAAAAAGTAATAAATAATTGAAAACAAAATGAAACATGTTCCACATGGAAAAGTGATTCAGTATCACCCAGCAGTCAATAGTTAAGTCTGGACAACAAGTTAGTGGTCCCAGTTCCAGAGTTCTCTTCATCACACTAATCCGTAGTGAACCCAATGGAAGAGTTCCTTGGGATGAAGATGCATACAGCTTCTTCCTCTGGGAGCGGGGGAGCAGGGGAGGGGGAGAAAGACACAGGAGTCCAGAAATTCTGAGCTGGAATGTGGACAGTGGCTGGAATTTTAAGTGGTGGTTAGTTTATCTTGCTGAAAATTGGGGGTTTTGAGTGGCATGGGAAAAGGTGGAAAAAGTCTTTGTAGACAGAGTCAATTAAGTATGAGATTAATCAAATTTATTGAGCTGTAGTTTCGACTAAGTTTGCAGACTTTGGAAGAAGACGAAGCTTTGAATTCCAGTAGAATTGCTGCAGATTCAAGCTTTACTACACAGTAAATGTGTGGTTTTGGCAAGTCTTTAATACCTCCATACCTTTCTGCTGAGGTTGCTGTGGTAATTACATTAGACAACATTAGATGAAGTTCCAGGCCTGTTGCTGAGGCCCCCAGGCCAGCAGACAGACATGTGGTCCAAATCCTCCTAGACTGTGGGCTCCTTGAGCAGGAACAGTCCACCTTCTCTTAAGTGTTGAACAGACCCTGAACTCTCGTTTCCTATACTCTTTGATCTGAACATTTGACCTTTGTTCTGCTGGTGGTGGCCCAATTTATTAAGATTTCTCCCTTCACCTTTCAGAGTATGTTACTACCCTCAGCCCCTGGTCCCTGGAAATAAAATGGGAATGATAACCACTAGGGACAGGTAATGTTTCCTGTAAACACTGAGGTGCAGTCCCAGCACACAAATTCAAGTTCTGGCTATTCATTTTCTTTTAAGAATCCTCCCTGTGAAATGGGATGATAATGCAGTTTTCCTAAAGTCTAAACGAAATCATTGAGATGTGTAAAGGCTTTTCAAATTGTCTAAAGTGCTAAGTAAATGTTGACTAACATCTTAAATAGAGAAGAGCTAATTTATGTATCTTTGATACAAGACAAAACAGAAACATTAAGTGCTAGAACTTGAAGTTTTCCCAGTAAGTTCTCAAACTAAAGGATATTCTTTCTATTAACGTTTCAGTTAAATGTGTGCTTCCCACCTGCATTCTTGAAATCATTCCCTCTACCCTTTCCAGGAAATTTGTTCTATTAGTCAATGAATTGAGACCTCTACAATATCAAACTGCAGCTAGTAGCTTGCACACACAACCAAAAAAAAGAGCTTGAAAAAAAAAATTGGCTAATGGACTCCACTTTCCAAGGATGCTATAGAGGAAATGCCTGTGTTGGGTGGAAGACAGGACTAAAACGATAGGAATGTTGAACTGGAAAGGATTTATATTCCAGCTCTTACCACAGCAAGTGCATATTTATCTGCTTTCTGCTCAAGCATTTCTAGCCATTTAATTTTTCAGGGCACCTTCATTTTTAGGAAGCTCTTTATATTGCATTAAACTCTACCTCTCCTTGGCCCACATTCTCTTCTCTGGAGTCATCAAAACCAGCCTCTTCCATCTGCAATGGGAGGCTGTCAAATATTTAGAGATAGAGATCAAGCTTTTCATCATTTGAACATGTTATTTGTCATCACACAAGGGAGCTTGAGGGAAGGCTGGTCAGTGGGTTTGAGGAGCATCTCAGACAGGGTTTGGCAAACCTTTTAACCCCAGTCTGTATCTTGACTGGACACATCAGGTCCAAAGAAGCCACAGGATGTCACTAAACCACCCAAATCTGCCACTTCTCTTGAAATTCTCTTGATCTTAGTCATATTTATGAATCCCTCTCATTTTCTATAGGGTATTAAGTAGCACTTTGGCAAAAGACGTGCTTTATGTGGGAAAAAAAAAAAACTTTTACATATTGAATAGCTACAGGGATTATGACTCCATCCCATTATTCCCCTCTCAAGCTCAAGTGTCTTTTTGTCAATCTTTTGGTATTCATCTTCAATCCCTCCTCCTTCCTCCTCATTGTATAATTTCTTCCTTCCTTTCTTATAAGCCATTTAAAGGGTTCCCAGACCATTTTACCTTTTCCTCAGATAGGGTGACAAAATGGCATGGAACACAGTCAGCATGGCCTCAGGCAGGAAGAAAATTATAATAGGACAGAGACCCCCCCTCAATTTCCACAATCCCTCAACTTCTGATGATGGGAAGACTAAGGTTAGATTCTGTAGTGAACCACAACTCTCTCTCCTAACTCCAGGTACTACTAACTGCCACTTATAAGTAGACTATGGTCTCCTGTTACAGTTAAGACAGTGTGTCTATTCTCTTATTTTTTCATCTCACTGTTAGTTGCTTAGTCACTCATTCAATGAATAAAATATCAGTCCTTTTCATAAGTCTCTGCGGACCTGTTTCCAGATGTTCAGCAAAACATCTGCCTAGTCTCCAAGGATTTCTCATCAGTATTTGTAAATTAGTAGTAATAACACACATATGAATGAGCTTTTATCAAATATTTTATATACGTTATGAACATCCTTACAGCATTTCCATGAAATGTGCAGAAGAGAGATATTCTTAATGATTATCATTCTAAAGATGAAAGGAGTCAAGGGTCTAGAAGACTGTTGGCCTGCATAGATTGTATGTGGTGGGGCTAAGATTCCAATTTCAGTCTTCATACCCAGAGCCTCACTTTATTTACCTCACATTGTGTTACTAGTACTACTCATTCCCAAAAAGAAACAGATTAAAAAACTCACCATGGAAATTATTATTAAATACAAAGAGTTTTCTCCTAAATTCTTTGCCCCATCTTAAAAAAATATGAAATCTCCTTGAAATACTTTAGTCTGAAGTTCTGTCTCATCTTCTAAAACCAATATACTATATACTTCCTCTTTGACTTTCACACATGTCCATTCATTCATTGTGCCTTGAGTATCTCTTGTACTAAAGTGCCAAGCACTTAGAATTCAAAGTTGAGTAAGAGATGGCCCTTGCTTTTGAAAAGTTTATTGTGTAGTACAGAGTATAGATGGGGAAACAGTGGAAACAGTGTTAGACTTTATTTTGGGGGGCTCCAAAATCACTGGAGATGGTGACTGCAGCCATGAAATTAAAAGACGCTTACTCCTTGGGAGAAAAGTTATGACCAACCTAGATAGCATATTCAAAAGCAGAGACATTACTTTGCCAACAAAGGTCCATCTAGTCAAGGCTATGGTTTTTCCAGTGGTCATGTATGGATGTGAGAGTTGGACTGTGAAGAAAGCTGAGAGCCGAAGAATTGATGCTTTTGAACTGTGGTGTTGGAGAGTCCCTTGGACTGCAAGGAGATCCAACCAGTCCATTCTGAAGGCGATCAGCCCTGGGATTTCTTTGGAGGGAATGATGCTGAAGCTGAAACTCCAGTACTTTGGCCACCTCACGCAAAGAGTTGACTCACAGGAAAAGACTCTGATGCTGGGAGGGATTGGGGGCAGGAGGAGAAGGGGATGACAGAGGATGAGATGGCTGGATGGCATCACTGACCCGATGGACATGAGTCTGGGTGAACTCCGGGAGTTGGTGATGGACAGGGAGACCTGGCATGCTGGATTCATGGGGTTGCAAAGAGTCAGACATGACTGAGCAACTAAATTGAACTGAACAGAGTATAGGGACATCTTTTAAATGATACAAAAATAATGATGTTTTTAATAATAATGGCTAGCATTTATTGAGGAGAAGGCAATGGCACCCCACTCCAGTACTGTTGCCCAGAAAATCCCATGGATGGAGGAGCCTAGTAGGCTGCAGTCCATGGGGTCGCTAAGAGTCAGACATGACTGAGCGACTTCACTTTCAGTTTCCACTTTCATGCATTGGAGAAGTGCCGGGAGCCGGCATATTGCATATTGAGTGAGGATCTGTAATAGCTCAACTGGAATTCTATCACTGCCTGGAGCCAGCGTGAGGCACTCCGCCCATGACAAAGGTCATGAGGAAGGAGGCTCGGCATACGCAAAGGCGGGATCGAGCCTCAGGAGTCCCCCTGGAAATTCTCGAGCATCTACCCCCAAAACCAGAGTCTGCCTACTTTCTGCTTTGTGCTTTCACCTACACCTCTGACTTTACGGGGGGCTGTCTCCCACTACCTCTCTCTGAAAAAAGAGTTAGCTTACAGCTCCAGTTAATAATCCCTGGGCGTGACAAGAGTGTTTTAACCTACAAACTCCTCTGAAGGTTCTCTAGCCTGCCTGACAGGCTTGTCCGGCCACATGTGATTGCTCACAGCCTCCCAACCATGAGAGGCACAAGATGCTTTAAACCTTCTAAAAACAGGTTCTTTAGAAAAGTTAGAAAATTATTAGTATAAGTGTAATGGGCTGATTAGAAATCGTATTGGTGAAGGGTTTTTCATTTGTTGAGCCAATGTTTACTGCTAAGTCTCCACATCCCCTGCCCTTATACACATTAATGAATATATAGAAGACATAAGTATTAACCTTTGATATTAATCACGTTAGACCTTAGGCTAAGTAAATTCTTTCCTTAACTAAAACCCACTACACCCTCACCCTATAGGAATGTAACTTTATTTGGGTGGCGTCTGTTTTAAGAATAATCACCCCTGGAGAAATAAGTGTCCTGGTTGACTGACCGCTGTCACAAGGAGAGGGTCGTAAATTGTCAGCAGGCCCCCTGGCCAGAAGATGATGTAACACCCCTAAGACCTCTGTATACATTTGTATGAAGCACCTGACTTTGATAAAAGTCAGGACTGCTGACCCCGCGTGACTTTTGCATAACACCTCAGTGTATAAAAGTAGACCATGGAAAATAAAGAATTGGGATCAGTTCCTCGAAAGACTGGTCTCCCCATGTCTCTCTCTCTCTCTCTCACTCTGGTTGAGTCTCCATCTGGAGCGCGGAACCCACCATGCTTACTAATTATGCCTGGGCTTCTAAGATCCGACCGGGGAGGCCTCAGTGTCTCCTCTCCTTCGGGAGAACGGAAGGACGCCTGCGGCCTACGTAAGTGGTGCAAGCTTCTTGTCTTGAAGTTTTATTGGTCCCCCGCGTAAACCAAGCTACTCAGCCTCTTTTCTCCACTGAATTTTCCTCACTGAGCTATCCTTATTCTATTCCTTAATTAACGTTTAATTAAGCAGTTGTTCCCCGACCCTCGCCTAGCCGTCTCTCCTTCGAATACCCTGGATCAGCCGGGGCTGGACCCCGGCAGAGAAGGAAATGGCAACCCACTCCAGTGTTCTTGCCTGGAAAATCCCATGGACGGAGAAGCCTGGTAGGCTGCAGTCCATGGGGTCGCACAGAGTCGGACATGACTGAAGCAACTTAGCAGCAGCAGCAGCAGCATTTATTGAGTACTTACTATGTGCCAGACAATTATAAGCACTTTACATATATGGTTAAAAAAATGCACAATGTAATATGATTAATATTTTCTTATGAATACATATTACTTGCCTAGCTAGTATGCAAAGGTTTGAGAACAAGAGCCTTTCTTCTCAGTATTTTGCTTACATCATATACGTCCTCAGTTAGTTAAACCAAAATGAACCAGTTTATGGTAGCAACCTGGGAATCATAAATAAACTAAACTGGAATATAATAAAAATTTTGCTACTAGTTTTAATGACAACTGTTGCCAAGGGGCACACATATTATTAGAAATCATTTTGACTATGTTGAAAAGGGGACCATGAAAGGACAAGGTTTAATAGCATATGAACAGGATGATGGCTTTAAATACATTAAAAAAGGTCAATAATGGTTAGGATATGAAACACAATGTTTCACATATCAAAAATATATCTGGAGAATGAAACTTACAACGGAAGGAGGAACAGATGAAAACAAGTGATTAGGGCATACAAGTCTTAGCTAGATTATAAAGCAGTAATGAATATAAATCTCACTGACTTAAGAAAATAGGTCTCAACCAGGAGCAATTTTCTCCATAGGGGAAATCTGATAATATCTGGCCACGATTCTAATTGTTGCAACTGGCAGAGGGGAGCTACTGATAGCTGCAGAAGAGAGCTGAAGGATACTGCTTAATATCCTTTAGGGCCCTGGAGAACTCATCTCTCCATCCCCTAACAAAGAGTCACTCAGCCATAATGTTACTAGCACCGAGACAGAGAAACTCGAGATTAAAGTAACAAATGGTCATTGCTCACTCCTAAAACATGTCCACCATGGATAAGCTCAGGACTTTGTTCTGGGATCATCTTCATCCTAAGTCCAGGGTTTAGGCTAACAGAATAACATAGTTGAAAGGAGAGAGAGCTTTGGTGTGTCTGCCAGTGGCAATGAAGTCATCCAGCTCTGAAATACCACACATCACCTCCTCTCAAACTCATTGGCCAGAACCAGTCACATGGTCCCACCTAAGCCACAGGAGCCAGGAAATGCAATTCTACCATGAGTCCCCAAACAGGGAAGAACTCACACGGATAATGAATAGAACAAATCTACAGTTTGAGGGAGGTAGGGCAGAAAAGAAGAATAGTATTGTGATGAAGAATTATTGCTGTTCTCATCACAGTCTCAAGTTCTGAAGTCAATGTAGCTTCTACTTTCAGAAAATCTTTACACAGAAGGAAGTAGTATATTCACAATAAGTGTAATTTAGAGATTTTTCAGCTGGAAATGCTTAGAACTAATACCTACCTCTCAGTGTTATGTGAAAGCATAACCTCTCTATCTGTGAAGGCAATTGGTGCAGTGCTTAATTTCTAAGAAATGTTCTTTAAATGATTTCCTCCCCTCTTTACTCTGCAGAGTACATAGAAGATCAATAATACAGCTGAAGAATAAAGTCATTAAAAAATGGGCTACTTCTTTTGCATTCAGTTCAGTTCAGTCGCTCAGTCGTGTCCGACTCTTTGCAACCCCATGAATCGCAGCACGCCAGGCCTCCCTGTCCATCACCAACTCCCAGAGTTCACTCAGACTCATGTCCATTGAGTCAGTGATGCCATCCAGCCATCTCATCCTCTGTCATCCCCTTCTCCTCCTGCCCCCAATCGCTCCCAGCATCAGAGTCTTTTCCAGTGAGTCAACTCTTCACATGAGGTGGCCAAAGTACAGAGAAAAAACACTGTATTATGTATGATATCTGAGGCTTTGCTCCTTCTTGCCTGAATTGCATCAATTATCTTATGAATTTCATATCGCCATTCTCATTCCTTTCCTCTTCTCCCTCCAAGTCAGTCTTTAGTGTTTATTACTTAGTGAAAACCCTTCAGTAGCTTTTTATGAACTCACTGGAAAACTCTTAACTCCTTAGCATGGCATTCTTCCCTTTGCTCAATTCTCCACCCTCATCTTTCTCCCTGTTGCCCAAGCATTTAGATTTTCTCAAACACAGTGTTGTTATGCATGTTTCATCCTTTCTTGCAAACTGACTTCTTCTAACCATTGGCTTGGCAAACCATACTTTTCCACAAAAAGATCTCAAGCTTCACTATCCTCAGGAACATTTTCTCTGAGTCTTCTCACTCCCATACTCATTTATATGAAAATATTTACTATGTTATATTATTTGATTGTCTAATTGCCTATCTTCCCCACTGTATGTAAAATGCTTCTACCAGGGGCTACATTTCATGTCTATAGCCACAGATTCTAGCCCAGGGCCTGACATAAAATGGGAACTCAACAAATGATTTTTGAATGAATCATTGAGATGTAAATTTCACTTTGCTATGTCTTCATAATGATCATTTTAGCAAATATATATTATTCAGCCAAGGTGATATCAAATTTTTCAAAAAATTAAAACAAGACAACATTTTCCTTTACTAAATTAAGGTAAAATATTTATACAAAGAAGAAAAATATCAATTATCAGATAGTTCCTGTAGCATATAAAAAAAAAAGGATTATCATTTTCCTTCCTTGGTGGTAGCTCTTAGGAAAGGACTAAGGATAAATAACTGAATAAAGTTAGATTAATAGGTAAGAAAGGGGTTTCACCTTTCTTGTTCCTAGGGGTTACCAAGTCTTGCCCCACAAAATTCTACTTTTATTATTTGTCCTAGAATATTCAGAATTGGACTTGAATCTCGAGTTTGTCTGGATCATTACTTCTGAAAACCCTTTTAGGAAACAAGGGATTTTAAGCAGAGCACCATTGGTAAATCTGTCTAAATCTGTCATTTGATACAATCCTATAAGATAGATACTCTTATAATCCCATTTTACAGATGATAAGATGGAGGCATTAAAAGGCTAAATAAAATCAGGTGGATTTTAGCCCACCAGGCTCCTCTGTCCATGTAATTCTCCAGGAAAGAATTTGGAGGAGGTAGCCATTCCCTTCTTTAGAGGATCTTCCCGACCCAGGGATTGAACCCAGGTCTCTTACATTACAAGCAGATTTTTTACCATCTGAGCCACCAGGGAAGCCCAGTAAGATGGATACCAATATAATCCCATTTTTACAGATGATAAAATGGAGACATCAAAAGACTGAATAAAACCAAGTAGAATATCAGATTTGAACCAAGAAGTCTAATTAAGAGAGTATACAATCCTTAATCTATAATACCATTTAAAACAAAACATATGTACTTCAATGACTTGAAAAACTTTATCCCTGAAAGAATGACTTTCTTAAAATGAATGTGAAAAGTAACTGGGCAAGTAGAAGAATTTCACTGGACATTTATCTACTATTTTGTTCACTTCCCAATCTGAGCACGCATTTTATCTGGTGAATCCTTCATCTTAAGAAACTTGGTGGGAGGCAAAGATTGCCTTCCATGATAGTGAAAATTGTCCCCTTTTCTTTCTAGGGCAGATGGAGGGCACAAAATGGAACAAAGTTCACCTTGCAAAAATATCTGTCTAATTTTCCAGGTATTTAAGCTTTCTGATTTTTATATACAGAGAGAAAAAGTCATAAGTCAACTGAGGTCATTCCTTTAAAAACATGACTCATATGCCATCCAAACTATAAGTTACAAAATTGAAATCTAACAGGAAGTGGCTAGTTTGTTAACTCTACCTGAAGAAGAACTTCTCAGTAGGAACCACCCACTTGTGCTTATTGTTGAATGAATCTTTTCTAAAGACCCAACCTCCTCTTGTAAACCAGACTGAGGAAAGCCTGCTATTTAAATATGATAATGGCTTAAATGGGGGCACAGGAGAACTCTTCTGAGACACCTTTTCTTTGTCATATTGGTTGTAGGAGTTTGCTAGTAACTAGCTGATCCTGGAGAAGACAAAAGCAAGAGAATAATAAAGATAATTCAAGTACGATGATTTCAACGTCTTTCTCTGTTATCACTGGGGAAGGACATACATTCACTCTGGTCACTGCAGCCATGAATCAGTGTCAGGGAAGACTAAGAACAACACAGCGTCCTGGAGGGACAGCTTGACTCAAGGATTATTATTTTAGGACAGCATATTTTATCTCAAACGAAAATAGGTTTACTATAGAAAAGAAAAAAATTAGCATGAACTTTTAAGATTTATTGATTTATCCAAGTATTTACTGAGTGAAGCACTAAATGTTAGCTTCCCAAATGCTGAGCAGAAAGCAAAATGGTCCCTGACCTCAGGAAATTTACAACCGAGTGAAGGAGGCGGATGAGTTAGTCACAAAAGCTAGGCTAAGTGTTTTGCTTTTCCTGTTCTTAGAAGTTTCCAAGTCTTTCACTATAAAGTTCAACTTTTATTGTTACTTGTCCCAGAATGATCAGACTTGGACTTGAATCTCAAGTTGACCTGAATCATTACCTCTGAAGACTCTTTTAAGAAAGAAGGGATCCTAAGCAGAGCACACATGAAAGCCTCAGTTTATAAAAAGCCAAGAACAGAGCCAATTAAGGATAATCGGAAGGATGACAAGAACAGAGGTTGGAGAAAGGCGGGGAGTGGTGGTGGCAGGGAAGCGAGCACAGACGTCCTTGAAACATACAGGGCTTAGGACACATTGAAGAAATAGAAAGAAAGCCAGTGAAGCTGAAGCTCATAGGGTAAGGGGATGGTGGTGGGCCAGGCTGGAGATACTGCTGGGGCCAGAGAAGAATTAATCTTGTGAGCATGTAGGGCATAGAAAACAACAAAGGTGAGTACTTGCTTCAGGCAGTTCATTTTCTGGTCCTTCCAGAGGAACAGGTATCTACTCCCCTGATATTGGGAGGTACATGGATAGAAAATGTGAAAGTGAAAGTGAAAGTCGCTCAGTCGTGTCCGACTCTTTGTGACCCATGGACTATACAGTCCATGGAATTCTCCAGGCCAGAATACTGGAGTGAGTGAAAGTGAAAAGTGAAAGTGAAGTAGCTCAGTCATGTCCGACTCATTGCGACCCCATGGATTGTAGCCTACCAGGCTCCTCCCTCCATGGGATTCTCCAGGCAAGAATACTGGAGTGGGTTGCCATTCCCTTCTCCAGGGGATCTTCCCAACCCAGGGATCAAACCTGGGTCTCCTGCATTGCAGGCAGATGCTTAGCCTTTCCCTTCTCTAGGGGATCTTCCCAACCCAGGTCTCCTGCATTGCAGGTCGATTCTTTACAGCTGAGCCACAAGGGAAGCCCAAGAAGCATTGGCTTATTATATATCTTGCAAGGTCAACTTTACTGGCCCTAATTTTGCAGATGATGAAACTGAGGCACAGAGAGAAGTGAACAAGGCAGGTTATATTGTAATCAACAGACAGGATTTCAACTTTGGCCTATTGTACCCCATGCTATAGGGAGACTTTAGAAGCCAACTTTTTCTCCTCCACAATTTGCCTGTGATCAGTCAGGGCTCTGTATACTGATCTTATGGGCAAAAGTTTCCATTTTTATTGCTTTTAAAATAGCTGTTATTGTTGTTCAGTTGCTGAGGTGTGTCTGATTCTTCACAACCCCATGGACCGCAGCACCACGGGCTTCCCTGTCCTTCACTGTCTTCTGGAGTTAGCTCAAACTCATGTCCATTGTGTCAATGATGCCATCCAAACATCTCATCCTCTGTCTCTTCCTGCCCACAATCTTTCCCAGCATTAGGGACTGATCTCAACATGATTTCCTTTAGGTCTAGTCTCTTTGTGGAATTTCTAATCTGGAATCAAAGCAGGTTTGGATGGTTGGCTTAAAATGATCTCCTTCTGGCCACCTGATCAGTCACAGGTACATTCAGCAACCAAATGCAGTCAGCTTTCCTTTGGCTCATTTGGGATATGAATCACTCATCCATGCCAGTTACATTTTGCTGAGTAAACTCACTGCTCTATCCTCAACAGGTTATTCTCATCCTGCCTCACTTCTCTGGAATTTTCAGGGAACTCAGAATTTGTCAGAGTTGAAACTGACTCACCGCAACTCCCTCAAAGAGATTTCATTCAAAGAAATCCTTGATATATCCAAGATCTTAATGAATCAGCACATTCACAAATATTGCTCTAATATAATTTCTCCCAGAAAAAGAAATAATGAAAACCTGAAATATTTCAGTTGTGCTTTGATGATTTTCTTAATGAGTAGTATTTGCTCAGGGTAGAGTACTGCCTGAAGTGAAATCAGAAATTATCTTTTTTTCAATGCTGTACAGAGCGTATGGGGGACTCGTTTATGTCATGGAACCCGAGCACTGCCAAATGTGACTTTCCATTCCTTAATGAATCCAAGGGTTCAGCTTTCTGGCAAGGGATGATCACTTTTTTTAGAATTATTTTCTACTCCCTTCCAGCACCACCTCTTGCCATTGGTGCTCTTCTCTTGTTTAGTTTTTTTTCACAAAGTACAATTTATCACATTATGAGAATTGCTAAATTCTCGTCAAGGAGTGCAAAACCATAATACTTATTAAAACACAAAAGCTGGATGGTTGGCTAGGTTCAGAGATGGAGTGGGGGGGCTGCAACGCGAGCTTGCAGACCCATGTGATTTAAACTGCTATTGCAGCAAAATGATAAATCACCCCACATCCTGGCCGTGCAAGGTCCCTTGTGAATAGCTGAATTCACAGATACCAAATTCACAAATGCTAATGGTATACTGTATTCCCGTAAGTTTTCACCTAACTTGTGTTTTGCTTTTTATGTAATAATATCCAAAACCCTAAGTCTTTTGTGTATACTCAGCCTACTCTGGGTCTCTCTTTGAGAGTCTGCCTTTGATAGTGAACTTGCCACACGAATTCAATTTATCATGGATACTGAACTTTAATAGCACCCCAAAAGTCTCCATAGCTATCTCTGATTATCCTATTCATCTGTTTCAACCAAACAGATTTTATAATGACCAAGAACATAAACACAACCTAGGCTAAGGATCTAGTTTATATTATTCTGAGTGAAACAAATGACCACTAAAATATACAGTCTGAATGTTTTCAAGTGATTCAAATTTTCAAGGAACTGTTATGTATTCATGAAAATTATAAATAATAATACAGGGAAATAATTATGACATAGTACTAAATGACCAAAAAAAGATATCAAATGACAAGTATAATAAGATTTCAATGGTGTTTAAAAAAAAGGGTACTAAAAATACTAAATTTCATTATACCCAAAATAGCTATCATATCTGGGTACGTGAATAATTTTAAGTTTTCATTTATCATACCCTAGACCTTAAATTTATTTTTCACAATCCATTAAAAAAAAAAAAATTCAGTAGTTCAGTAGTACCTATGAAGTACCTTACTCTTAAAAGAACTATAGACCAGCTCCTTAAAACACTGCTCAAATTCCTCCACAGTTTCAGAGGCTAAAACTCAAGGCCAGCAACTTGAGGAATTTAATAAAGAACAAGAAACAAATCCCAACTTCAATTCCCCTGCAAATATGACAGGATTTTTAAAATGTGCCTGGAAAACTGCATCTGGGGTTTTGCCAATCCCATAACGTTTGGGACGTTTGCTGAACCCAAAACACAGCCGGGCCCACCCATCCATAATTAAAGCCCTCCCCCCAAATGAATTCATTGCTTTGTGGCACCATCTGTCTCATTCCCTTATTTACATAATAGGGAACCCTGCTCCGACTACAGCAAATGAGAAGCGACAAAAGAATGGCAAGTGAAGATGAAATGTATACATGTATACATCAGATTATGTATAATATGGTCAAATCCTTCCAATTTAAAAAAAAATTTTTTTAATCCCCAAACCCATCACAATTTTTACCTGGGCCTCTTTCCAGCTCTCGGAACCTCCTTCCTCCTTCTGCTGTATCTGCAGCTCTCACTAGCATGGCTTGTTTCAAAGAGTTCATTTGTCACATTTTATTTTATTAAATATTTTATTTTCCTCTTGTGGACCCATTAGCATGCCAGTTTGAGAAAAATGACACAAATCAGTTGTGTTTGGTAGTTACTAAGCTGCAGTGGAGAAATAAGCAGTTTTATATTAACTTGAAATTTAAAAAGAAAAAAAAAAAAAAATTGTCCCCAATGTAGAGCTTCCTTGAATCCTTCTCATTTTCCTCCCTTCTGTCTCCTGGGAAGTTCTTGTCCTAATAATGGGAGCATGAACAGTGGATCTGTTAAAGACAGACAAAGGGCTGATTTCTGAATATGCAGCGGTTACTCTAATCCCATGTTTTGTGTCTATTCCTACAGGCTGGGGCAGGACCAGCCTTCCAGCGCCCAAGGCAGCCCCAGGACTCCTATCTGGGCTCTGCCACTAACTCTCAGTGACCTCATGCAAATCTACTTTGGGGATCTTCAAGTTCACAATCCGTGCTCTGCTGTCCCATAAATGCCTGCCTGGAAGCTGAGATGATGCTCCCCTCCGTGGATGCAGAGCCCCTCCCTTTCCAAGCCCGCAGGCACAGATGCAAGTCGGTGGAGGGTTCAGAGGCCTGAGTTCCTTCAGCTTCAGGGCTCACCTTTTACCAGGACCGAGCACCCTCAGACTGGAGGGAGAAAGATGCCAAGACTTAGAGGTATATACTGTCTTCTGCACCACGCTGACCTCTTTTATAGTCAGGGACCAGGAGGGAGTCTTCTAGGCCCAGCACTGACAGCCCATCCTTGGAAGCAGCCACAGCTAAACATGAGAGGCTGGAGTTCCTGTGCTATATAACAGGTCCTTATTGGTTATCTGTTTTAAACATAGCAGTGTGTACATGTCAACCTCAAACTCCCAATGTGGCCTGTCAACCACAGGTTGGCACTTGCCATCTACCTCTACAAGGTTTAAACCATGGGCTGCAAAACTGCTGACCTCCAACCCCTGAAGGAGTTCAAGGTGGAGAGGAAAAACTGGGAGAATTGGCAGGACAGGTCTTCAGACAGTCAGATATTCTCAGGAGCTTATTTTATGAGTCCAATTCTTGTACCTTTTCATAAAACACTAAAATCTTTCATGGTGACAGTTGTTTCTCATGACTAGCAGAAGCTTCATGAGACCGGTAGAAACTTCAAGAAACTTTCTACCAAAAAATATGTGCATGACTGCATGTATTCCCCCTTTACTAAAATCACGTACACGCTGTCCTTCACCCTTACCTCTTTGGAGCAGTTTCTCAGAGCTTTCTGAGGTGCCATTTCCCAGGCTGCAGAGTTCATTTTGTCCCAAATAAAACTTAACTCACAGCTCTCACATTGTGCATTTTTTTAGTCAACAATCCCTTCCTCTGCTCAATATTCTGTAATAGTTTAAATGGGAAAAGAATTTGAGAAAGAATAGAGATAGTATATGTATAACTGAACCATTTTGCTATGTACCTGAAACTAACCCAACATTGTTAATCAACTTTACCACAATATAAAGTAAAATTTTTTAAAAAGATAAAATAAAATGGGCAGAGCACCATCAAATTGATGCTTTTGAACTGTGGTGCTGGAGAAGACTCTTAAGAGGCCCTAGGACTGCGAGGATCAAACCAGTCAATCTTAAAGGAAATCAACCCTGAATACTCACTGGAAGGACCGACGCTGAAGCTCCAATACTTTCGCCACCTGATGCAAACAGCACGGGAAAAGCCCCTGAGGCCGAGAAAGACTGAAGGCAGGAGGAGAAGAGGGTGACAGAGGGTGAGATGGTTGGATGACATCACTGATTCAATGAACGTGAATTTGGGTAAATTCCGGGAGATTTAAGAATCTTTTTCGCTTCTCCAGACAGAGAAGACTGGCATGCTGCAGTCCAGGGGGTCTCAAAGAGTCGGACATGACTTGGTGACTGAACAACATATGTTTTTAAAAATGTGAGAGGCTACTACTGGAACAGTGGCTCAATCAGCACAAAGAGCTCAGGAATCAAGCTTGTCTTCAGTATTTCTTAGCCCATCTCCAGGTCTCTCAATCAGAATTTCCAGGGTTGGGATGGAGGAATCAGTGTGTTTATTACTTTTCTCAGGTAATTCTGATTCATAGCCCAGGTTTGGGCTCTACTGGTTTCCATTAACTCTTGCTATGAGAAAAGATCAGCATATCTTTAGGAGAAACAATTCCTTAGTTCTAAACTCTACAAGGAATTTGCCACATGTTTGTCTTTATCCTGGAGTCACTGATCCACAGAATAAGTAAAACTAGCAGCAATTTTACTCTTCAGAAGCAGAAATGTGGACACATCTGATATACACTTGCAATCAGCCTGAGGCCAGAACCTGAGATATTTCCCTAAGGGAAAGCATTTTGGTGCTGGTGCTGGTGAAGACTCTTGAGAGCCCCTTGGACAGCAGGGAGATCAAACCAGTTAATCTTCAAGGAAATCAACCCTGAATACTCACTCATTGGAAGGACTGATGCTGAAGTTGAAGCTCCAATACTTTGGCCACCTGATGAGAAGAACTGACTCATTGGAAAAGACCCTGATGCTGGGAAAGACTGAAGGCAGAAGGAGAAGATGGCAACAGAGGATAAGATGGTTGGATAATATCACTGATGCATTGGACATGAACTTGGGCAAACTCCTGGAGATGGTGAGGGACAGGGAAGCCTGGCATGCTGCAGCCCATGGGGTTGCAAAGGGCCGGACACAACTGAACACCACCACTCTGGTGAGCTTCAGGCTGGGCTTATGCTCTATGCCTGACAATGTTCTGAGGCCAAGAACAGCCGCACCAGAGAGGCCAAAGGCCCTCCCCACATTCTTATCTGCTGGCTGGAGCCTCCTTCCAAAAACAGAAAAAAATGGGTACAACAATGACAGGACTTTTAATACAGGTAATTCAAATTTTCTCAATCGTATAACATGTATGAAATAAAAATAACTTCAGAAAACATTACAATATTTACAGCAATGTTCTGGGAGGGATTGGGGGTAGGAGGAGAAGGGGACGACAGAGGGTGAGATGGCTGGATGGCATCACCGACTCAATGGACATGAGTTTGAGTGAACTCCGGGAGTCGGTTATGGACAGGGAGGCCTGGCATGTTGCAATTCATGGGGTCGCAAAGAGTCGGACACGACTGAGCAACTGAACTTAACTAAACTGAACACATACATTATCTCATTCATGTCCAACTCTGTGACCCCATGGACTGTAGCCTGCCAGGCTCCTCTGTCCATGGAACTTTCTAGGCAAGAATACTGGAGTGAGTTGCGATTTTCTTCTCCACAGCAATGTAGAACACAACCCAAACACAACCTCTGTACTTTTCTTGCAAGTGCAGCTTTAAAGCAAATCACTTAGACTTCTTTTCCAACCAGATAAGCCTTCTGTTCAGCCTCTTCTGCCCACATAGGAGAAACTGCTGCTACTGAGACATCTATTAGCAAAGAGTGTGTGGCAGTGGGGACACTTGGCTTGGACCTCCAAACCTTCCATTTACCATCTGCACAATCTTTATACATTTGCTAAACCTGACTGTCATCTGTAAAATGGGATAACAGGGGCCTATCTAACAGGGTTGAAGGATCAATCAGATAAAGGCCATGACAGGTCTAAGCAAGCAGTGAAAACAAAGGGTGTATTGTAAGACATGGTCTGTGTTCCACTGAGCTGGCAGTTTAGGAGAGGAGATGAAAAATTGGAAAATTAAATGAGGTTCAAGTTGCCGTGAAAGCTCAAAGGCGGAGGGGATCTGTCACCCTAAAGAGATGGTAAGGCAGTGTCCTTCACAAAGAAGATTTGAATTGAGCCTTTAGGGGTGGATAGAGTCTTCTAGAAGGACAGAGAGAGGCAATATAGCATATGTGGGGGCAAATAGAGGCTCATTTCCAGAAATAGGCATGGAAGTTGACACGATTTGTTTATAACACACATTTTGAGGGGTAGGAATTAGGAAGTGGGAGGTGGGAAGCCTCTAATTAGGCTTTTGTTGCTCTGTGCTGAAAAAGAAGGCCTTTATGCTGAACACACTGAAGGACCAATGGAGGCTTTATAAAGGAGAGTGACATGATTAGATTTGAGTGTAGAAAGGTCACTCTGGAAATACTGATTAAGATGGGCGGGAGGAAGGTGAGCCTAGAGGCAAGAAGACCACAGTGGGAGGGGGGTGCTGTAGGAATCCTGGTAAGGAGAGGCAGAGGCAGCAATGATGGAGTGGACATTACTTATTTGAAAGATGTTAAGAAAGCAAGAAAGGCAGGGCTCAGTAACTGATTGACTGGTGCAGATAAAGGAGAATAAGGAATCAAGGCTGTCTCCCAGGTTACAAATGCAGGTGAATGAGTAAATGATTTGCACACTGACCAAGAGAGAAAGAAAAGAAGATGAGCAAATTTAAGAGTAAGTAGATGTGGGAGATAGTAAATTTGCTTTGAGACATGTTGAGTTGAAAAGTATCTTTGAAAATCCAGAAGGAAAAGTCCAGTAACTATGGATATGTATGTCTCTAATTTATGGGGGAAAAACTCAGGGGAAAAGAATCTTATTATGTGGAAGCTAAGAGTAGTTAACTTGATGGCAGGATGTTCTTCGAAATAGTTCGCTAGCAGCAAATACAGTGGTTATTTTCAGAAATTGAACTGCTTTGGAGATCGAGTTTCTTTCTCCATGAAACCAAGCTCTGGATTCAGAGCCATACACCCAACGGCACTCAGTCACCCTCTTGAGTTCCAGATAAAACTCAAGGACATTTTAGCTGCACCATGTTCACGGTGAGATGACTCTGGACAATGGTGAAGGTCATGGACATGGTCACACAAGACAATACACACGAAATTGCTTTGAAGTCCTTCAAGAATCAGCAGTGTTTACTCTCGTTCCTTGTTTCCTCACAGAAAGGCAGCCCATGGCAGTATGACTAGAAGTTCAGTCATGCCTGGCACATTGTCGGATACATAGAAGTTACGCAGTTAGTGCTTGGTGAATAAACTGCCCGATGAAGGCACACATCAATTAAACAAAATAAATGTTCCAAGGGAACTGGAAGAGGCTGGGAAAAGTTTGCAGTAATTTTCCCCCTAGGTAGAAGTGATTCCCAAAGATGGGGCATTCAGACTTTAGTCAATGGTGGCATTTCAACCTGGCCACATCTCAAAGGAACCACTGAGCGGGGGAAAGGGGTTGAAAGTGAGAAGCTGGGATTTTCTTTCTTTCAAGGAGGAGACAAAATGTTCCAAGAAGGGATGAGTGGGTGCAGCTTCTTTTAAATGGTGGTGAAATGCTATATCAGGTCATAAACCTGTGGTAGAGTTTAGTGACTGTGTTTAAATGGATGATTCTCATTGCCTTATGAGATCCGGAAAAGCCATAAAAATTCATGGCCTACTTGTGGCTGAGCTCTAATAAAGGAATAATCGGTGCTTTAAGCGAGGGGTAATGGGAGGTACAGTGGGAGATTTACTCGAGCAGTAGGGGCTGCAGAGACAGCGTAGGTTTTTCATGCCAATTGCCCTGCCAGACAACAGTGCAGGACTTCCCTGGTGTGCACTTGTAATCCTGTTCTCTTAAGTGACAAGATGGGTCCTTAGTTCTTCCTTCTCCTGCACTTTCAGGAATCAAGCCTTAGAGTTCTACTCAGGGCTCCTGTCATCAAACTCAATAAATCTGCAGTGAGGTTCCCATCAGAGATCACTTGGTATGGTGGAAAGAACTTGGAATTTAAATTAGGGAAAACTTTAGTTTTAAACCTAGCTCTGTGAATTCCTAGGTTACTTTCTTATTGACCCTAATTATTCTTTCTCAATCATTTGTTCCTGCCCACTGCCATGGGACTTGGGTGTCTCTCTATGGGAGAAGTCCTCAGTTATCCTCTTGACTACAAGCTTGGCCATGTGACTTGCTTTGACCAAGGGCTTGTGTGTTGAAGTAATGGATGTCACAATTGAAGAGCTTCAAGAGCCTTTGGGAGGTGGGCCACTGTTCTTTTATCTCTCTCATGAGAATAAAAGTGAAAATGTGAGTCACTCAGTTGTGTCACGGAGAAGGCAGTGTTACCCCACTCCAGTACTTTTGCCTGGAGGATCCCATGGACGGAGGAGCCTGGTAGGCTGCAGTCCATGGGGTCGCGAAGAGTCGGACAGGACTGAGCGACTTCACTTTCACTTTCCACTTTCATGCATTGGAGAAGGAAATGGCAACCCACTCCAGTGTTCTTGCCTGGAGAATCCCAGGGATGGGGGAGCCTGGTGGGCTGCCGTCTATGGGGTTGCACAGAGTCTGACATGACTGAAGCGACTTAGCAGCAGCAACAGTTGTGTCCACTCTGTGTGATCCCACGGACTGTAGCCCACCAGGCTCCTCTGTCCATGGAATTCTCCAGGCAAGAATACTGGAGTGGGTTGCCATTCTCTTCTCCAGGGGATCTTCCCCACCCGGGGATCGAACCCAAGTCTCCCACATTGCAGGCAGATTCTTTATCATCTGAGCCATGAGGGAAGCCCTCATGAGAATATATACCCCAAATCAGGACTATTTTTCAGCCTGGGTTCTGGAATATAGAAGACACTCAGGGCAGAGTCAAAGCTGCTTTCAGATACTGCACTAGGAGTGTAAAATGACTGTGACTATAGGCTTGTTGCTCCAAGACAGTGAGGCACTGGGGGTGTTTGTTACCTCAGTGTAACAGTACAGTGAAACCTGACTGACACACACAGTGATTTAGGAAAACTATCTTAACCTGACTGAGCTCTGTTTCCCCTAAAATGTTGACAATACACCCACTTTTATGTGTGTGTGTGTGTGCGCTTAGTTGCTCACTTGTGTCTGACTCTGAGACCCTAGAACAGTTGCTTCACTAATTGTGGTTTTAGTTATTCAGATTTTTCTACTCAGTCAGAGAAATACGAGAGACTAAGGCATTTTCCCAACATGTGTACTTCCAGTTAGCTATAGGTGAATGACTTGTTGCTGTGGAATCCCTGGGCCAACGTGGCAATCAGTGGCAAATTGCACATTTATGACACTCTTCTTCCAGGACCAGGGCGAAAGAGTGTCTCAGATCTTTTCATCACAGCCTTCACAAGCTGTGAAAGAAATAGCAGCAGGTTCACTTTCACCCCATTACACATCCAGTCAATGGAACGCTGCCTTTTCCTTACCTGGGGTGACAAGCAGGCAGGTGAAAGCTGGCTCCTATGGCCTTTTGCACATGGGCACACTGCTATGAAAACCAGGGGCCTGTGCTCATTGCGATCACAGTAACAGCCCCTTTCGCAGGCCCACTATTCATGGTTCACAAGGTTTCTGTGGTGTTCATTCTGATTTTTTTAACAGTTTTATGAGCTTTTAATTCCCTCAGTCATTCATTCAACTGAGTGCGAGCTACACTGTTTCGGCCTTCGTGGAAGTAGGTATTAGTATACACTAATAATAATAATAGTGACCATTTATGACTAGTTATTGCATTGATTCAGCATTCTCCTCCATCTACTATGTGTTGGGCACTGTAAAGTCAATGAAGATACTCAAGTGAAAAGGCATGGTCCCAGCCCTCAAGGATCTCACAGTTGCAAAGACGATACAGACATGGAAACCACCATGTCTGAAAGGCTGTAGCCTAAGTGTGGCCACAGAGTTCAAACCAAGAGCATCAGAGCACAAAGGAGAGAAAATCCACCTACAGAACCAGGGACGTCAGGCCACAGGAAGGGACCTACGACTGGGTTCTAAGAGGACTGGAAGCTTACCAGGTGGATAAAAGTGGAACAGAGAAGCAACCAATGGAAACAACTTAGAGATTAGGAAGAGTTCTGTGTATGGCTAGAGCAGAGGGTCAGTCGAGGCCATAGGGAGGGATATTAATAGAATTCAATAGGTACGAAGAAGTGGTTGAAAAGAACCTTGAGGTGCAAAGGAAGGAGTTTCTCTTTACTCTGTAGGCAACAGTGAGACTTCACATAAAGTATTTTAAATAGAAGATTATCCTGGTCACATTTAAAAAAAGATTTCACTCCAGCAACAATATAGTCTATTGGAAATAAGTCAGACTAGAGTAGGACACCAGTTAGGAGGTTAATTCCAGAGTTCTGAACTCTGTGCTCACTCCAAAGTCTTACGTGTGCCATTTCTGCTGAGGACTAGTACTCCCAGGGAGATGTCACCCTTATTTCCTGCCATCTCTGCCCTTCTTTTGGGGAAAACAAACATTTAACAAATGACCCACTCAGTTAGTTATAATCATTTATCAGAGGGACAATCATTTTCCAGATACCTCACACACTATCTATGGATGGTGATCCCAAGGTCAGGATCACCTGGATAACCAGTCAGGGTTTGATGATCAATGGTACACATTTGTACTGAGCACCAAAAACAGGGATTTTTAAAAAAATGTGTAGACACATTTAAAAAATATCATGGAAAATAAGAACTTTGCTGGATTTGGCTACACTTAGTTTATAATTCGGCGTTTTATATAGTTCATGATGTTCTCACAGCAAGTATACTGGGGTGGTTTGCCATTCCCTCCTCCAGCGGATCAATTCCCAAGAAGGGGAGTTCCAAAGAATGTGCTAACCATCAGACAATCGCACTAATCTCCCATGCTAGTAAGGTCAGGCTTAAAACCTTGAATGCTAGGCTTAGCATTATGTGAACCAAGAACTTCCAGATGTCCAAGTTCAGTTTAGAAAAGGAAGAGGAACTAGAGATCAGATTGCCAACATTCACTAGATTATAGAGAAAGCAAGGGAATTTCAGAAAAACCTCTCTCTCTGTTTCATCGACCAAGTTAAAGCCTTTGATTGTGTGGACCATGACCAACTGTGGAAAGCTCTTAGAGAGACAGGAACACCAGACCATCTTACCTGTCTCCTGAGAAACCTGTATGCGGGTCAAGAAGCAACAGTCAGAACCCTGTATGGAACAACTGACTGGTTGAAGATCGAGAAAGGAGTACAGGACAGTGCTGTCTGCTGTCATCCTGCTTGTTTAACCTATATGCTGAGCACATTATGAGGTGCCGGGTTAGATGAGTTATAAGCCGAAATCAAGATAGGCAGGCAAAACATCAACAGTCTCAAATATGCAGATGATACCACTCTAATGGCAGAAACCGAAGAGGAAATAGAGAGCCTCTTGATGAGGGTAAAGGAGGAGAGTGAAAGAGCCGGCTTAAGACTAACAATAAAAGAACTAAGATCATGGCATACGGTCCCATTACTGAATGGCAAATAGCAGAGGAAAAGGTGGAAGTAGTGACAGATTCTCTCTTCTTGGGCTCCAAAATCACTGCAGACGGTGACTGCAGCATGAAACCAGAAGACGACTGCTTCTTGGCAGGAAAGCGATGACAAACCTAGAAAGTGAGCTGAAAAGCAGAGACATCACTCTGCTGACAAAGGTCCGTCTAGCCAAGGCTATGGTTTCCCGGTGGTCAGGTACGGTTGTGAGAGCTGGCCATAAGAAGGCAGAACGCCAAAGAATTGATGCTTTTGAACTGTGGTGCTGGAGAAAGCTCATGAACGTCTCCTGGACAGCAAGGAGATCATACCAGTCAATTTTAAGGGAGATCAACCCTGAATATTCACTGAAGGACTGATGCTGAAGCTCTAGTATTTCGGTCATCTGAGGCAAGCAGATGACTCATTGGGAAAGTCCCTGATGCTGGGAAAGACTGAGGGAAGAAGGGGAAGAGGGCGACAGAGGATGAGATGGCTACATGGCATCACTGATGCAATGAACATGAACTTGGGCAAACTCCGAGAGATGGTGAGGAACAGGGAGGCTTGGCATGCTGCAGTCCGTGGGGTCGCAAAGAGTCAGACACACCAGGCGACTGAACAAGACCAATTTTATAATTTACATTTGCTTTTCATTGCATATAATGTGGGGAATAGTGGTAGGGGTGGAGGTGGGACACGTATTTTTAGCACATAAGTCTTCTAAAGCAGCAGTCTCCAACATTTTTGGCACCAGAGACTGGTTTCATGGAAGACAATTTTTTCATGGACTAGGGTTGGGGGGCTGGTTTCAGGATGACTCAAGCATTACGTTATGTACTTTATTTCTATTATTAAATTGTGATATATAATGAAATAATTATACAAATCATCACAGTGCAAAATCAGTGGGAGCCCTGCACTTGTCTTCCCACAAATAGATGGTCCCATCTGGGGGAGAACAATGGAGAAGAATTATGAATACTGATGAAGCTTTGCCTGCTGGCCCACCATTCCCCTCCTCTGTGCAGCCTGGTACTGGTCTATGGCCTAGGGGTTGGGGACCCCTGTTATAAAGGACTCAGTCTAGCCTTGGTTATGCCCTCTTTTCTCTGGTTGCACTGCAGGTGACCACAGCCACTTTCTTCCTTGGAACTTCTCTATAGAGAAGTTTCTAGACAGCAGCCAGAAAGAGAACTGCAACGAACTGGATCCATCATTCACAGAGATGTCAAGGACAGCACCTCCACCCTTACTAAGGCTGTACAAGGAGACATGGCTGGCAACTCTTACTGCCTAATTCAGGTCTGAACCTCATGTAAGTTTATTTGGGCAACAGAATTGGAAACAGAGCATTTCAGATTCTGCTTACTCAACAGCAGTATTCAATTGAGATCTTCTATACTGTCAGGGCTTGAAAGTCTTGCGGATTACTATAGGGCAGGTTTCCAACACTCTTCTAAGGGTTCTGCTTCAGAGACCCATCTATTTCAAGGAAGGCCAGCTCCATAGAGAGAGGCTGAGGAATGAGCTGACATGCTAACAATATAAGTCACTATGTACTCAGTCACTCAATTCTGTCTGATTCTTTGTGACCCCACGGACTGTAGCCTGTCAGGCTCCTCTGTCCATGGAATTCTCCATTCTCCAGGCAAGAATACTCAAGTGTGAGCCATTCTGTTCTCCAGGAGATCTTCCCGACCCAGGGATTGGACCCCAGTCCTCTGCATTGCAGGCAGATTCTCTGCCATCTGAGCCACCAGGTAAGATCAATATAAGTCGCTGCTGTTCCCCATATGGCTTCCAAACACTGCACAATCGAGTACCACTGCCCTCTACTAGAGAACAGAAATATGAAAGGTCTACTCAGGGTATCTAGGTCAGAGCAGTTCAAAATAACACTTCAAACTTTCTCTGCTAATTCAGTCTATAGTCTTTGGTCATAAGTCACAAGGTTTTCCACAGAGTTCCCTATGATCATAAAGCTATGTATTGAGTACTTATTATATGCTAGGCATATGCTAGGAGTTTTACCTGCATTCTCTGATTTACTCTCTATATCTAGGGGACATAAACTACTATCATTATCCCTCCTTAGCAGATAAGGAAACTGAGACATAATGATCTTTAGTAACTAGGCCAAAGTCAGAACCAGTAAGTTTCAGAGCCCAGGTTGGAATTTAGGAAGCCTTGCTCTAGAGTCGACCTTCCTAACCATTTGCTAATCTACTTCTTCTCTGCCCTAGGAGTTTAACTTGATCTCTTATTCCAATTTACAAGCATTTGTTAACTTTAATTTGTAGGTGAGAAAATGGAGGTGAGAGAGGTTAAGTGACTTGCCTCAGGTCACACCCACTGGTGGTGGCAGAGCTAGAACACCATACAAATAACTGCCTTCAAGATTTCTTAATTTGACATCATTTTAACCTCAACTAGGTTTTAGATTATGTTATCCCACCAAGGGAAACAACAAAGGGAGGTGGGGGTGGGGTGGCATTTACTGAGCTCTTCCTAAGCATCAAGTCATCTCCTAGGCCTTTTATATCCAACATTTATTCATTCAAGCAACAACCTTGTGAAGCTGGCGTTGTTGCTTCCTTTTTTCAAATAAAACAGAAGCTTCAGGAGGGCGGGGAAACCTACCTGAATTCATCCAGAAAGCATGTGATGCAACTGGGGCTCCAGACCCCATCTGTGTGAATGTGACGCCCAGGCTCCTCTAACCAAGAATTTAATAGTAGGTTCACCCCTAGATAGCATAGTCAAAAGCAGAGACATTATTTTGCCAGCAAAGGTCTGTCTCATCAAGGCTATGGTTTTTCCAGTAGTCATGTATGGATGTGAGAGCTGGACTGTGAAGAAGGCTGAGCGCCGAAGAATTGATGCTTTTGAACTGTGGTGTTGGAAAAGACTCTTGAGAGTCCCTTGGACTGCAAGGAGATCCAACCAGTCCATTCTGAAGGAGATCAGTCCTGGGTGTTCTTTGGAAGGAATGATGCTGAAGCTGAAACTCCAGTACTTTGGCCACCTCATGCGAAGAGTTGACTCATTGGAAAAGACTCTGATGCTGGGAGGGATTGAGGGCAGGAGGAGAAGGGGATGACAGAGGATGAGACGGCTGGATAGCATCACTAACTCGATGCACATGAGTTTGAGTGAACTCTGGGAGTTGGTGATAGACAGGAAGGCCTGGCGTGCTGCGATTCATGGGGTCCCAAAGAGTCAGACATGAATGAGTTACTGAACTGAACTGAACACCCCTTGTAGATGTGGGTTTTATTCTGTACCCACTTTAACAAAAGGATGAAGGAGAGAAATGGGACTTAAATCAACACAAGCAATCTTGTGACATCATCCCCTCACAAGATCCTGGCCACCATGCCTGAAACTGAACTTGTAAGGAGTTTCCCTGAGCCCCTGGGTCAAATGGCCTCTGATGTTCTGACAACATTCCTCTCCTTGATTCTATGCCCTGACTCTTCTTACTTGGACCCTGCAATGAGATACCTCACAATTATTCACAGGTTACCTACCAGAGAAAACATCCTCTAGACCTTGGCTTGAAATTACTAGGTGAGTCAAGTCATATTTTTGGTACAATGAATGTGTTATTTCCCAAGTATTGGGGGTTTAACACAGCAACAAAAGCCTTTCACCAGAGACCTTTCCCCCTTAACTTTGAAATATGTGTGTACAGCAGAGAAATATTTCTGGTTTTGATGCCCTTACACAAATTGTCAACACACTGTATCTTTTTCTCACAGCTCTTTGATGTACTTGAAGGGGTTTTCTTCCTTGAACAAGAAGCCACAACTCCAAATGTGTTTAAGACAGAAGCCCCTAAACATTTGAAGTTCAGTTCAGAATTCCTAAGCAGAAACTTGGCAAGAAGTCCTAACTTAAACTGGGAAAAATGAGAAAAAAAAAAAAACAAAAAACCCAATACCCATCCACGAAGTATCAAATGTATACTTCTCAATAGAAAACAGACTTTTCACATCCATGTCATGCTGGTCTATCATTTATTTCCTGCATTTTCCCCACAAGACTTCTGGCTCATTTTAAAAGCATAGTAACAACCATTTGGATGTATTGCTTTCATCTCAAATTCAACAAGCCCAAGTCTTAACTTCTAATCTTTAATCCACTTGGTGTCCCTTGCTTTCTTCTTCATTTCTGCCAACAACCCCCATCATCTAGACTTAAAATCTAGACATTGATTCCCTCAAGGACCGGAAGCAATTCTTAATTATCTTTGTATGTTCACTACTCAGGCAGTTCTGGTGCATAGAAGATGCTCAATAAATACTCATTCAATAGATTTTCCCTTCTCCTTCTCCCTCTACTTCACCCATGCATCTTATCTCTTCAAAGCCCTTGACTTGACACTTGTATTTTCCAACATGAGTACCTAACAGCCAAATAGGTCAAATATGACCTATTTGACTAGGGTGCAGCCTGTTTAAGATTTTTATGGAAACCCCCACCCTGAAACCAACACATAAAATTGGTCAGAAATAGAAACTAAGAGGCCAGTGGTTTCAAATAATTACAGTTCTGAGTGCAGATCAGGGTCATTCTAAAAGAAGTAGACCTGTTATAATTGCAATTGAATCTAAGAACAATTTTAATCTTACATATGGAATGGGGAGGGAGGAGGGAGGAGGGTTCAGGATGGGGAACACATGTATACCTGTGGTGGATTCATTTTGATATTTGGCAAAACTAATACAGTTATGTAAAGTTTAAAAATAAAATAAAATTAAAAAAAATTACTCTACAAGATCAAGATAAAGTTTAATGGATCATTTCCAAGGATTTCTTACTGAAGAATAAGAATGCACCATATCATTAACCCAAAATTCTTAAGAGTGGAATCTACAAAGCCCATTTAAGTACATAACATGCCTTGCACATGGAAACTACTTATGAAAGTTTCCGTGTATCCTTGAATCTCACTCGAGTTATGGGCCCAATCTGAACACCAGCCACTAGCCTTCTTTTGAACTAAAATGTATTATTGATAACAAGTAGGCTTCATTCAACTCTGTTTCTGATTATGAGGTTCTCTATATTAACCACATACCTTTACTTTTTTTTCCTTCAGTTATTTATCCCTTGACATTCTTTTCATGTATACCGTGAATCCTATGACTACTTCTGTAGTTCATATTTTCCTGCTCCATCAGATCAGAGGTTCTTAAGCTGAGGTCTGTGATGCAGAAGAGAGACTGTGGAAGTAGAGGTGCAGGCTCAGAAGCAAGAAGGCAGCATTGATTACATGATGGTTTGAGTCTAGAGAAATCTAAGACATGCTGATGAGAATACACAGATGCTGGAGGTAAGACACTGCAGGGTTTACTGTGCACCAGGCATAGCTGTAGACACTGTGGGAAAAGCCCTCCCAACCTTCCATTCTGATAGGGCCAACTAATGGCTACCAAATAAATCAATACATACTGGGTCAGGTGATCATGAATGCTGTGGAGACAAAAGAGAGAAAGAATGGGGAGTTTTATAAATTGCCATTTTTTAAAAGGTGGTCAGAGAAGTTCTGACTTTCCCCGAGCAAAGATCAGATGGAAGTGAGAGCAGGGATGTGCTATTATCTGGGGAAGATCTTGGACGGAGGGGAAGCATCTGAAGCAAATGCCCTAAGGCAGGAAGAGGCTTGGACCAGCTCCATCAGCAGAAAGCAAGTGGACTGGTGTGGTTGGAGCAGGTGGGGAAGATCATGTGTAGCCTTGTGCTGGTGTCAGGGCTCAGACTTTCACTCTGAATGACTGTCCATTTAAAAACACCATCTCTCATGGGGGCCCAGTGTGCAACAGCTGCAAACAGCAGCCTTCTCAGTAGTGTACGCAGCCTATTGCCCATACAGGTTGCCCTAAGGGACCTTGAAGATAGATAGATAATGTCCAGTGGACATTCATGACAGGCATGCTGTCTCCAATCCAGGCTCCAGACGTATGTGCGGCAATTTTGGAAAGCCCCAGGACACAGTGGCCAGGATTCACATTGGACAAGTCATTAGGCCCATCCATACCAAGCTGTAGAACAAGGAGCACGTGACTGAGGCCCTCCACAGGGCCAAGGTCAAGTTCCCTGGCCACTAGAAGAGCCACATCTCCAAGAAGTGGGGATTCATTAAGTTTAAAGTGGATGAATTTGAAAACATGACTAGCAAAGCTTCTCATCTTGGATGGGCTGTGGGATCAAATACATCCCTAATCATGGCCCTCTGGACAAATGCTGGGCCCTGCACTCACAAGCACCTTGGCGCTGTCCCCACCTTACTCATGCCCACCAGTAAATCCTACTTTCCTGTCCAAAAAAAAAAAAAAAAAAAATATTTCCCTGATCGCATTCCACCAGAATAAATTGATTGTTCACCATGTTCCAAGCATTCTGATAAGCTCTGGGAACATACACATTAATAAGATCCAGTCCCTCTATAATAAGGAAACATGTATTTAGACAAATAAGTCTAACACAAGGTAGAAAGCAAGTTAAGTGTTGTTAAGAGAGATGGCTGACCTGCAAGAGAGCTGAGATCCCTCTCAGCTTCAGGGAGGAGGCAGTCAGGTTTGGTTCACAGAGGTAGTTCCCATACGTTCCCATACAATGGGCCATGAAGGATGGATTGAATTTGAATACAGGGGTCACTTAGGTACAGAACTTCCTAAGAAAACAAGTCAAGGGATGGAGGTGAAAAAATGCCTGATATTTTCAGACAACTATGAGAATTGACTAAGATGGGAAATGCTTGAAGGTGAGTAATTGGAAATGGGTTTGGACAAGAAGTTTGAAAGTAGATGTTTGAGGTGCATAGATGCAAGACAGAGAATTAGTGAACCCTTATTAGCTCTTGGGTATAATATGCCTTCTACATCTTTTCCAGATATGCTTGCTTACGTCTCTATAGGAAAGATTTCATAGGAGAAAAGTACATGCAGTGAACGTATAGGAATTAAACTGAACTCTCCTTTTGCAATTTGGTGAAAATTTTTAAGTTATATTCTGTATTAGAGATGATTTATTATAAGCCAGTCCCTTACCCCCCAGCACTGCACTGATGAGGAGTGTGAGTCCTAAAGGTTTAATAAGCAATGACAGGTCACACTATTAATAACTGATGAATCAGGAATCAGACTAACGTCCTGTTGTTTTCCTGCTACATTTTCTCTGCTCAGCTCTACCAGGTCTTTCCATTACTGTCAAAGCAAGGTGTGGGTAACACACCCTTAGTGCTTTAAATCCAGATCCTGAGATGTCTTGTTGCAACACGCATATGATATTAACGACTCATCTGCTATTCCTCCCCCATCTGGGTGCAATCTACCTCCTCAAAACTCCTTCACACTGTCAGTGGTGACTGAGCTGTACAGCTGTAGGCAAGGCCTTCCAAATACTCCACTGTGGCATCTTCCACCCCTGCTAACTTCTCCGAGAACAGAAAAAAATCGAATTCCCTTTCCCAAGAGACATTTGCCACCATCACGCCATGAAGAAGTTTTGCTTCCACTTATTTGCTGGATATTCCTTACGAGAAGATCTTGACTTGTTCTTTTTCAATAACTGAGCTTAACAACCAGATGAACATGCTTTTGGATTTTTCAAATTTATTGCTAATGAAAAGCAGAGTTGACAGAAAGCAAGAGAGAATGAGCCAACTTAGCCACAAAAGTAAATTTTAGCCCTTCGCTTGTACCTTAGAGCAGTGGTGCCCAACCTCTTTGGCACCAGGGACCAGTTTCATGGAAGACAATTTTTCCACAGAGTGGGATGGGAGGGTGGGGTCAGGGAGAGAGTAGATTCAGGATAATTCAATTACATTACATTTATTGTGCACTTTATTTCTATTACTACTACATCAGCTTCACCTCAGATTATCAGGCATTAGATTCTGGAGATTTGGGACCCCGGCCTTAAAGAAGGACTAGAGAATTTGGGAAAAGGCCTTCTAAAGATGTTTCATCTGAATTCTGAAAATAAAAAACTAGCCTCAAGACTCAACCTAATTCCTGTTTCAGGAAACCTTCTGTGAACAAAGCCATTCCCCAAATCTGTGCTCCCGTGAAATGCCACACATACCTTTATTTTATTTTTAAATTTAATTTTATTTTTAAACTTTACATAACTGTATTAGTTTTGCCAAATACCAAAATGAATCCGCCACAGGTATACATGTGTTCCCCATCCTGAACCCTCCTCCCTCCTCCCTCCCCATTCCATCCCTCTGGGTCGTCCCAGTGCACCAGCCCCAAGCATCCAGTATCTGTGAACAAAGTCATTCCCCAAATCTGTGCTCCTGTGAAATGCCACACATACCTTTAAGATGACGGCCCAGGACGCATTGCGCTGTGGCAATCGCTCTCCACGTCTCTTCTTTCCCACCAGGTTCACAGCACCTATCACAGTGCAGAAGAAAGAAGGAAGGCATCAAAGATGGGAGGAAGGAAGGAAATGTTTGATGCACATGTTTTCCAAACTAACTCAAGACACATGATCTGGCAAAGAATGTCTTGGCTGCTAATTGGCTAAGAGTAATTTGAAGAGAAATAGCTTGGGTTGTTAATACTAGGATTCCATGCACACTGCTGGTTTGTGATGACACCAGAAAAGAATGTTCTAATTTGAGACTGAAAAATCTATGATGCTCATTTACTCTGCACACATGACATCTCAAACCTGGACAGCCGAAAATCAACATTTCACGGATCTGTGGCTATTTTTATGAAAGCTTATATAGGCCCATTTTGGTCTAGATACATTTGTGTTTTATGTACTTGATATATAGATAATTAAATATAGGCCTTACAGTGAAATAAAACATGACGCAATGTAATGTGTGGCAAAAACCATGGTAGGTGGATACCATGGTACCTGAGGCTCTAACTGTTGGTGGATGACAACACTCTAGTACCTATCCTTCAACCCCTTCATTTCTCTAGTGCTTGTCAAGTAAGATGTTGTGCTGTGTCTGTCTTTCTGCATTGCCGTTTTCTTTCCCATATTAACTGCTTGTGATTCCTCAGCTACACAGAGCAACATGGCACAGGCTTCACTGTTAACAGTTTTTATTTTAGAAAAAAAATTTTAAGATAGGATATGACCCATCACCAGGAACCCTGTGGCAGGACCACAAAGCTCATTTATCATTTTCAACTCTTTTTCTGTTGACACCATCTCTCACCCCAAATACTTATTGAGTCCGGCTTAAGTAACCATAGATTAAATAGAGATAGTAATATCCCCCTAGAGTGGCTGAAATATCTTAAATCTCTTCTGCACCATTACTCTACTGGAAAACTGCTTTGGGCATGTTGATTTTGGCTGGCATCCTTTGTAAGGAATTCAGCAACTGGTCATGTCTAGTGGTGTCTGTACACCTGTGTTTTTGATCTCCAATACACAGGACATTGGAATTAGATTTGTATGTTTGAGTATCATTAATCAGTGATGAGTCTCACCTTGCCAAATGACTTTAAGAAGACTGGTATGAAAAAATTAATATCAGATGTTTGCATTAGGATATTAATTCTCACTAGCATTTTACTAAGACATTGAAAGATTTCTGCAAAAGGAGATATAAACAAAGAATGTCCCAGGGCAGAAGTACACACAATGAAGGCAGCATGGACCACTCAAGGGAACAACAGAATTTAAGTGATTCAGAATCTCAAGCCATGGATATTTTTTTAGCGCCCGTTGTATGCTGGAACATGTACATATATAAAGTCATAGTCATATGTATAAATGTAGGGTATAATTATGAGTTCTTTTTGGTTGTTGTTGTTCAGTCGCCCAGCTGTGTCTGACTCTTCATGACCCCATGGACTGCAGCACGCCAGGCCTCCGTGTCCCTCATCATCTCCTGGAGTCTGCACAACTTCATATCCATGGCATTGATGATGCCATCCAGCCATTTCATTCTCTGAAAACCTCTCTCTTTCTGCCTTCAATCTTTCCTAATCTTTCCTTTGGGAGACTCAAAGGAATGCTTGAGCACCTCTGTGAAGAGACTGACTGGGGCTGAGCCACAGCTTGCAGAAAACTTTTGGGTGAGGCCAGAAGAATCAGGAACCTTTCACATTGATTTTGTTTACCACAGTCATTTGTCTTTTTTGCAAAGTTTTAACTTTCACATGAAGCCACACTTATTATATTGAAGTATGAAATTATCCATACTTATGTTAAATGTCATCCCTAGGGTCTGTTAGAGTGTTCTAATATCTAATTTTTGATCTAAGACAAGTTATTTATGATTCCTTCCAGCTCCATATCACCTGCCACTTTAACAAATAAGTCTTCACCTATCTCAATGAAAAGATGTTGGCCCTGGGCCAGATCAAGGACCTGCGGGTTCACCTTTTCTCCAGGGATCTCCCTTCTGACAGACACCGCAGCACTCTGCCAATTACACAGCCATCAAAATGAAAGCCATCAAGCTGTTTCCATCTTCACTTTAAGGTTTTACAAAGCACCCAGTTCAAATATCCTACCCGAGACTATAGGATTTTATAAATGGCTAAAATTTGATCCACAAAATGAAATGAAGATGTGAGGGCATAATCTGTTCTTAGGGATTATGGCTAATTCCCAGGGATTGCAGCAACTTTTATAATTGATCGATTTTTTTTTCACTTAATCTATTTAAAAATCAGAACCATTGCCAAGTTTTCTAAAGCTTTTGGAAATCAATACTGGCTTGGTCACCCAGTACCTCCCAGGTCCCCACACACTACAAACACGGCCGAAAGCATCTCAACCATCTCCTCTGTGGCTCTGCCCAGCTCAGCATCAGGCAGGCCGGCAATTTCACCTGGGCAGAGGGCTCCATTTCCTTTACTGAAAGGTAATACTCCTTGGGAATCACTTTATCTCGATTGGGCTTCCAGATCCTTCCCTTAATGTTTGTTCTTCTCTTTCCTGCCTTTTTTGAGTACTGATCTGAGGAGAAGTTAAGAGAGGCATTTAATAATTTATTCAGTTGACAACTGACACCCTGCTTAAAAAAAAAAAAATACATGACACCAAATATTATGTACCTAAAGAACAAAGGTGCTTCAACTCACCGAGCCTAAAACAGCTGATATGAGTGAGAAGATGGAAAGGGTGAACATGTTTCTAGAGAGGCTGCTTTTATTTGCAAGAAATCCCCTCTACAGCTGGTGAGCCTGTCAATACAACAAGAAGGGTGGAGGCCATCTCTCTCAAGATGATTTGAGGAATAATGGTGAGCAACCAGGTAGTTGATGCAGTGTGAGAAGGCCTGTCGTCCACGCCTCTACCTCCTCTGAGGGATCTGCCCTGTTCATCTGTCAGTTCAGCAGAAGCTCTGTCTGTGACGACCAGAAGCCTGGCGGTAAGTCAATATGTTCCCCTTGAGACAAGGAAAATTCCGCAGGTCAGACTTGCAAGGCAAGTAGACTACAAAAAGTGCCGAGTGCATACAAATGCTGTAGTAAATTAAGATAATGATATTGGCTGTTTATTGTAGATAATACCTAAATCTGTAATAGAAGCATCTAGGAGATTTCCAGCGCCCAGTGTATCAACATCAGAAAGAGCAGTTATGATTGTTGTCAAGGAAAAAAAAAATAAAATGAAATCCAGGGCCTGACTAACATTTAGAGATATAACGCTTTCATATCCTTCAGTCTTCTTTCCTTTGTGATTTCCACAGGATTTTCATTTCCAGAGATATTATACTACTTGCTTTCAAAGGAATTCAATATTTTCATTCAGAAAAGTAATTTCACAGGAAAGTAACACAGAGTGATGTCCTGGGTATTCATTTTCCGAGCCAATCTTACAAAGTCAATTTGTGCTGCACGGTGCTGGGGCGACATGAAAAGGTGCAGATGCTGTGTCTCTGGGTTTCTAGGGTCCTCTTCTTCCCTCCCAGTCCCGTCCTGCAGGACACCCCATAAGCATTTGAAAAGAACTGTCTGGCAGTGAAACAAAACAGGCCACCTGACTCCCTTAATAACCTCATCCAGCATCACCCAAAGCCATTGATCCCGAGCCCAGGACTCGATTACGGCTTCATCCCCTCTGCCCTGTAGGAAAAGTCATATCTCCATAACCATCACAATCATCCTGTTTCTTTTCTTCATGTTGTTACAGAAATTAGAGGAGAAGGCAGCCAGCCTAAAGGTGAAAGACGAGGAGATGAGTGACTTCCTCGGGTACTTCTGTGCAGATAAAAGCTAATTCTGATAAAACCAAGACTGAAATCCTTCCAGCCCACAGAAAGTCAAGGTCAGACAACATGAACCAATCAAGTTGAAAGCTGCCTGATTTTTTTTTTTTTCCAGAAGTGAGTCAGAGACTGACAGAGGGACAGAGGTGGATGGAGGAAGGATGAGGGGGAAGAGGGAAGAAGGAAGGAGAAAAGCCTCCCATCGAGATGAACAGATGGACTGACAGGGTGAACGAGAGGTGGAGATGGACAGGGGGAAAAGGAGCTCCTTTCCCTGTTCCTTACGTATTTCAGGATCAAAAGGCATAGGAAAAAAAAAAATCTTCAAGTTTTTCATCAGGCCCTGGGGGTGACGGGACCAAGGTCCAGCTGTCAATGGGTGTTTTTCCTGGGGTTTTGCAAGTCGGCCACGTGCCCTAACCTTGAGGATGCTGTTTATTCCTGGGGGAGAGATAAGCCAGCAGCCCCGGCCCCACCCCCATCGGAGCAGAGTGGGCATTACCAGCGAACAAAGAAAGAGTGCTGTACAGCAACAAGCATTTGGTTTTGATTAGAGCATATTCAGAGACTGTGCAAGTTCTATTAAAATAAGCACAAAACCATCTTAAAGGGCTTTTTCTTTTCTTTCTCTTCCCCCCCCTCGGTTTATATTGTTAATCTTTCTTCCTGGACGGCTCCTCACAAATGCCTTTTGTTTTCTTGTGTGATTCTACGTGCCAGGACTCTAAGAAGGCAGGACGGAGGTCCTATTCTGGCATGCTTTCAAGTCTCTTCCATAGGAGATGAAGGCTCGTTGCTGTGCCTTCAAGGGTATAAATTTAGAGGCCGCCAAACCGTCCGGAGGTAATTCAAATGCTGGTAAATGGTGGAATCCACCCTGGCCCCCTGCTCCTATGAATACCCTGGCACTTACCCCACTCAGAGGAAACGAAACCAATTTGGGAAAGCGAAGACAGAATAAACATGCAATTAAAATGGTCATTCCTCCTGGTTTCTTCCTTTAGTTCTTTTTTTAACACTGCATCCCATTCTATAATCTGATGATGAAATGGGCCTAGCTAATTATAACAACGTACAAAAGATCGCTGTCTTTTTCCCCACAGTGACTAGGCTAGCTTTGAATTTTTTTTTTTTTTTTTTTGTAGTGGGGGGCGCAGGAGGTGGTGAGGAAGGGGAAGAGAGGTGGACGAACTTCAAGGGAAGCCGTCATTTTGGAAGAGCCGCTGTTTTTTTATATTGTTTCAAGCCCTTTGCCAAGGTGAACATTTCAGAAATGGCACTTCCCTTTCAATTTATCTATCTTCCTCCTTTATCCATAGATAGACAAATAAAAATGAATCTTTCCAGAGGCAGCACGCATGCCACTTCTATATATTCTTCAGATAGCTTATTTTTATTCAGCTTAAAGCATAACCTATCATTTTTATTCAAGATTCCATCCAGCCTCTCTCTCTCTCTCTCTCCAAGCAAGCCTTCAAGAAGCCCTGCTGCCCTGCTTTGTTCCAGAGACTCTGCTAAAGGCCAAAAGACGGAGATAGCACACCCATCTGGTCTGTTTCACATCTGAAGAGAAGGGCTTGAGAGAGCCCCCTCCAGTGGAAGGAACAGGGTGGTCGGGAATAAGCATCGCAGTCTTCTCTTTGTTTGTTTGTGATTAGCTTCTCGCGCTCATCTCAGGAAGACTCTTAATATCCATGGGGAAATAACACCATGGAACGAAGCTCACCCAGCAAACAGGAGGATTCGTTGCCAGGGCTTTGAAATACTTACACGTAAAGATTCCATTTCGGTGTCAAAAAAAACATAAGCATCTCACTTCTCTCCTCATGCTGGTCTCCCGTTGTTCCCTTTAGCCCTCCCCTCTGCCTAATTCTCAACCGTGTGTGAATTTTATATGTATCAACCTTAAAGCATCTGCTAGAAAATAACAGCCAACCTGTATGTGAAATAGGAATAGATTCCATGTCAGAGCAAAATTAAGATCCTGATGCCTCCGCGTTTCCATGATATTACTCTCATGCTTGGTGAATAAATACCACAGGAATACCAAACAGTGGTGCAGCAAAAATGAATATTGAAATTTATAAAATGGCCAGTGTCCAAAATCGTAATATTCATGGGGAAGTGTTTTGACATCTGAGATAACCTCCATTTTCCTTCAGAGCTGAGCATGCTTGATTTTGTAGGACAGATTTGAACAAATAACATTATTACAACGCATTTCAAATTGTTCACCTCTTTTTTAACCCCTTCAATTTTTACAATCCCCCTAGTTTTAAATAAGAAAGGGCTGAAAGCACAAAGTTTTAAGTCAAATGACTTGGGGCTGGAATCCTTGCTCTGTCACTCTATAAGTGTCTAGCTTTGGGTACCTGAATGAATCTTTCCATGCTTCAGCTGGCATCTATAAAGTGGGGAAACCAACAGACCCATTCTCACAGGGTAGTGGCGAAGATTAAATAACAATATATATTATAGATGACATAAAAAGTCATGATAATTATCACAGCTAACATTTATTGCGTATTTTAAAATCAGTATCAATCACTGTTTTAAGAGTCTTACACATAATAGCTTGTTAACTATGAGACAGAGTTGTTGGAAAGATTAAACAACTCAATTCATGTAAACGAAGTAATACATGTATGCCTAGCACACAGTTAATGCACTATAAGCGGCGATGACAGCGATACTCATGTAACCCTCAGTCAGTTCAGTCTCTCAGTTGTGTCCGACTCTGCAACCCCACGGACTGCAGCATGCAAGGCTTCCCTGTCCATCACCAACTCCCGGAGCTTGGTCAAACTCATGTCCATCAGGTCAGTGATGCCATCCAACCACCTCATCCTCTGTCGTCCCCTTCCCCTCCTGCCTTAAATCTTTCCCAGCAACAGGGTCTTTTCCAATAAGTCAGTTCTTTGCATCAGGTAGCCAAAATATTGGAGTTTCAGCTTCAGCATCAGTCCTTCCCATGAAGATTCAGGACTGACTTCCTTTAGGATTGACTGGTTTGATCTCAGAGCCTTCTAAAAAAGGAATTGTTATTAGGCATATTATACAAGAGGACTTCCCCGGTGGCTCAGACAGTAAAGCATCTGTCTACAATGCGGGAGACCTGGGTTCAATCCCTGGGTTGGGAAGATCCCCTGGAGAAGGAAATGGCAATCCACTCCAGTACTATTGCCTGGAAAATCCCATGGACAGAGGAGCCTGGTAGGCTACAGTCCATGGGGTCACAAAGAGTCGGACATGACTGAGGACTTCACTTTTATACAAATAAGCAAACTGAGACCCAGAGTAAATATTTTAGGGTTGGACACAACTGGACGACTGAACAACAAAAACCCAGAATTACAGGTTAGGAAATAATGAAATGATTCAAGCAGACAGTATAGCCCCAAAGCCTATCATTTTAACCACTGTACTACATGTTAAAGCTCTTTATAAAATATAAAATATGACATATATTAATGTCATTGATATATGTGTGTATGTGTGTACACAGACACAGTTGATTTCTCATATTACAAAAGGAAATATTCTGGTTAAGTTTCTACCACCCAGGCAGGCCAACCCCCCAAGAGTGGAAGTTGTGACTGGTGCCTGGCCTGATTAAAATTCTGAAATCATCATATTTTCTTCTCAGTCTCCTTTCTGCCCATATTTTCTTTTCTGGCTGACAGGGGTTGTTCAGCTGGGCTTTGTGCGGGTTACAAAGCAGCAACAATTACATGAGGGGGTCCAGGAGCAGGTTCACCACACACAAAACACAGTTGTCATAAACACTGGCATCTTAACGCAGTGCTTCCTTCTTTACGTCAGATTAATTAAAGAGCAGATGTTCTGTCACACCCTGCGTTAGGTATGCTTATCTTTGAGATTCCAACTCCTCCATTTGCTGGGTTTTAATTTGCATCATTATGCATTTCGAGCCTGGGGCATGAGTAGTCAAGTGGTAAACATTAGCTAGACTGCACTGTATTTCCAAATGCACCTTCACTATTAGGCTGACTAATAGAATTCAATTCTATTTTCAGCCGAATCCTCTCAATTTTCATTTGCTTTTGACACATTACATGGCAGGAGGAGAGAGTGAGGGAAAATGAGGGAGCAAGAGGAACCCACAGCCTTGTTTGTGCACAGGCCTCAAGTCAGAAGACAGCCCCCTTCCGGTGGGTTTTGGCCACCACGGCCTTCTTGTTACACACAGCTGAGACAGCCTTGAAATTTCCCCACCCATCCTCATCTCAGCGGTTGACACTCCAACTATGGCAAGATGTCCCTGCTGTTGTTAAGAACTGGAGACGCTAAAGTCAATTTTGATTTTCTAAATGCAATTCCTAAAAACTGATGTCAAAAAAGTTTTCAGGCCACCATCAAAGTCCGATATGAATTAATCTGTCATTATAACACAGCCTCACTTGCCAGGCATTTCAGGCCAGGGTTTGGGAAAGGCAGCAGATATCTGGGTTGACAATTTCATTTAAAGGACAGAAAGCTTTCTGCTTTCTTTTCATTGGTATCTTGATTTAATGAACACACAAACAGACCATGGCCATATGCTCCAAATACCAGCTTGCTGTTCTTCAAGAAGCAGCTTGGGAAAATGCCAAGGCAAGAAGCTTGGAAGAAACTTGAAAAGGCTTCAAGACATATCTTTGTAGCCTGAGATAGCAAATGCACCAGTGATTAATTACACTGGGGTGGGACGTGAATAGGAATGCCAATAAGGCGTTAGTAGCACTGCAATAGTGGGCACGTTGGCCTGATAATAGAATCCTTCCTGTTTTGATTTCCCGAGTTTCCTTTCTGTTGGTAACACATTCACATGCAGGTCAGAGATGTAAGATGGCAATGTCATGCTACTTCTCATTACAGAATCATTAGGTAGGTTGTCACCACAATCAACAAGGGGGTGGCCCTAGGAAGTGGAATTCCAGAATTTGTGCCAGAAAATTCTTGTCTGCAGAGAAATCTGTGATGGTCTCTTCCTGAAGAACCTTCCACTACGTCCCCCAGAGATGCTGAAAAACACTGAAAGGGGTGGTTTGACTCTTCTGGCAACACAATCTACAGACTCTCCCAGAAATGACTTTGAGAATGGATCCCCCTCCTTCAGAAGCCAGGGAAGAAGGTTGCTGAGGGTGTACAGTAAGAAAGGTCGTCTTCTTTCCAGTGGAAGAAAAGCAGCTTTTTAATCCAGAGCAAAAAGTGTCACTGAGCCTAACAAGATCAAGTCTGGAGGTCTGTGTCATCTACTTTAAGTACAATAACCTGGCCATATGTATGTTGAATGGCTTCCCATCACTTACAAGACATAGTCTAGAATTCTTTATCTTTCATACAAGCTCCTTTATGACCTAATCTTGTCTTACAGATTTATTCTCGGCTCCTGTTTGCCCCTCCTACACCCCATACTTATCACACTACTTGTAACAGGCATAGGTTGGGTGCTGGTCCTTTTAATCCCTAGGCTTTTGCACACTTGTTACCTCTACCTGAAATTCTCTTCTCTACATTGTCTTTCTAGGAAACATTTTGCCTACATTCCCATCTCTTGGGATATTGTCCCAAATTTCTCAAATACTTCTATATCTCTCCTTGAATTTCCCACCAACACCTCAAACCAAACACATTTATGACTTAACTCTCTTCTTCCAGACATCCTCCACTTTGGAATCCTCAAGCCAATTAATGGTACCTCAGTTTTCATTGCAATCCCAAAGAAAGGCAATGCCAAAGAATGCTCAAACTACCGCACAATTGCACTCATCTCACATGCTACCAAAGTAATGTTCAAAATTCTCCAATTCAGGCTTCAGCAATATGTGAACCGTGAACTTCCTGATGCTCAAGCTGGTATTAGAAAAGGCAGAGGAACCAGAGATCAAATAGCCAACATCCGCTGGATCATTGAAAAAGCAAGAGAGTTCCAGAAAAACATCTATTTCTGTTTTATTGACTATGCCAAAGCCTTTGACTGTGTGGATCACAATAAACTGTGGAAAATTCTGAAAGACATGGGAATACCAGACCACCTGACCTGCCTCTTGAGAAATTTGTATGCAGGTCAGGAAGTAACAGAACTGGACATGGAACAACAGGCTGGTTCCAAATAGGAAAAGGAGTACGTCAAGGCTGTATATTATCACCCTTCTTATTTAACTTATATGCAGAGTACACCATGAGAAATGCTGGGCTGGAGGAAGCACAAGCTGGAATCAAGATTGCCGGGAGAAATATCAATAACCTCAGATATGCAGATGACACCACCCTTATGGTAGAAAGTGAAGAGGAACTAAAAAGCCTCTTGAAGAGAGTGTAAGACTAGAGTGAAAAAGTTGGCTTAAAACTCAACATTCAGAAAACTGAGATTATGGCATCTGGTCCCATCACTTCATGTGAAATAGATGGGGAAATAGTAGAAACAGTGTCAGACTTTATTTTTGGGGGCTCTAAAATCACTGCAGATGGTGACTGCAGCCATGAAATTAAAAGACGCTTACTCCTTGGAAGGAAAGTTATGACCAACCTAGACAGCATATGCAAAAGCAGAGACATTACTTTGCCAACAAAGGTCCATCTAATCAAGGCTATGGTTTTTCCAGTGGTCATGTATGGATGTGAGAGTTGGACTGTGAAGAAGGCTGAGCGCCGAAGAATTGATGCTTTTGAACTGTGGTGTTGGAAAAGACTCTTGAGAGTCCCTTGGACTGCAAGGAGATCCAACCAGTCCATTCTGAAGGAGATCAGCCCTGGGATTTCTTTGGAAGGAATGATGCTAAAGTTGAAACTCCAGTACTTTGGCCACCTCATGCAAAGAGTTGACTCATTGGAAAAGACTCTGATGCTGGGAGGGATTGGGGGCGGGAGGAGAAGGGGACGACAGAGGATGAGATGGCTGGATGGTATCACTGACTCGATGGACGTGAGTCCCAGTGAACTCCGGGAGATGGTGATGGACAGGGAGGCCTGGTGTGCTGTGATTCATGGGGTTGCAAAGAGTCGGACACAACTGAGCGACTGAACTGAACTGAACTGAAGACATAAGGGCACTAATACTCAAAATATTGATCTTGTTTCACTTCTAACTCCTTGATAGCCAGGCACTAGATCATTCCTGATGAGTGTTTCTCCAGAATCATTCTCCCATATAAAATCTTTAAGCTCTACCTAAATTGTCTCCCAGGTTTTTCCTTTCTACTGTCAATTCCCTGCATCAGATATTGGTTTTATCTCACCTGGCCTACTGTGATAATCGCTTAATTGATTTCATTTCTTTCCAGTCTTTCTCTCTCTCTATCCATTTCATCTTGGGCCACAGGCTTAACTTGTGATGCCTTAAGTATTCATTCAGTCATTCGTTTGACATGGATAAGCATATGTGCCAGGTACTAGGAAATACAACCCTTAAGATTAGAATTCCATATCCATTTACAGTGTCAATCAGTGATTGGTATTTAGTCACTTCAAAATAAGTGAGTATTCAGTAAATAACTGAATGGATAGGGTTTAAGGTTTAGCTGGAAAGAAGTGTTATTAAATCATCAGAAGCTAAAAATAATCAAATGCTTCTCTGCAATCAGATCAGATCAGATCAGTCGCTCAGTTGTGTCCAACTCTTTGAGACCCCATGAATCACAGCACGCCAGGCCTCCCTGTCCATCACCAACTCCCAGAGTTCACTCAGACTCACGTCCATCGAGTCAGTGATGTCATCCAGCCATCTCATCCTCTGTTGTCCCCTTCTCCTTCTGCCCCCAATCCCTCCCAGCATCAGAGTCTTTTCCAATGAGTCAGCTCTTCACATGAGGTGGCCAAAGTACTGGAGTTTCAACTTTAGCATCATTCCTTCCAAAGAAATCCCAGGGCTGATCTCCTTCAGAATGGACTGGTTGGATCTCCTTGCAGTCCAAGGGACTCTCAAGAGTCTTTTCCAACACCACAGTTCAAAAGCATCAATTCTTCGGCGCTCAGCCTTCTTCACAGTCCAACTCTCACATCCATACATGACCACAGGAAAAACCATAGCCTTGACTAGACGGACCTTTGTTGGCAAAGTAATGTCTCTGCTTTTGAATATGCTATCTAGGTTGGTCATAACCTTCCTTCCAAGGAGTAAGCATCTTTTAATTTCATGGCTGCAGTCACCATCTGTAGTGATTTTGGAGCCCAGAAAAATCAAGTCTGACACTGTTTCCACTGTTTCCCCATCTATTTCCCATGAAGTGGTGGGACTGGATGCCATGATCTTCGTTTTCTGAATGTTGAGCTTTAAGCCAACTTTTTCACTCTCCACTTTCACTTTCATCAAGAGGCTTTTGAGTTCCTCTTCACTTTCTGCCATAAGGGTGGTGTCATCTGCATATCTGAGGTTATTGATATTTCTCCCGGCAATCTTGATTCCAGCTTGTGTTTCTTCCAGTCCAGCGTTTCTCATGATGTACTCTGCATATAAGTTAAATAAACAGGGTGACAATATACAGCCTTGATGAACTCCTTTTCCTATTTGGAACCAGTCTGTTGTTCCATGTCCAGTTCTAACTGTTGCTTCCTGACCTGCATACAAATTTCTCAAGAGGCAGGTCAGGTGGTCTGGTATTCCCATCTCTTCCAGAATTTTCCACAGTTTATTGGGATCCACACAGTCAAAGGCTTTGGCATAGTCAATAAAGCAGAAGTAGATGTTTTTCTGGAACTCTTGCTTTTTCTATGATCCAGCGGATGTTGGCAATTTGATCTCTGGTTCCTCTGCCATTTCTAAAACCAGCTTGAACATCAGGAAGTTCATGGTTCACATATTGCTGAAGACTGGCTTGGAGAATTTTAAGCATTACTTTACTAGCATGTGAGATGAGTGCAATTGTGCAGTAGTTTGAGCATTCTTTGGCATTGCCTTTCTTTGGGATTGGAATGAAAACTGACCTTTTCCAGTCCTGTGGCCACTGCTGAGTTTTCCAAATTTGCTGGCATATTGAGTGCAGCACTTTCACAGCATCATCTTTCAGGATTTGGAATAGCTCAACTGGAATTCCATCACCTCCACTAGCTTTGTTCGTAGTGATGATTTCTAAGGCCCATTTGACTTCACATTCCAGGGTGTCTGGCTCTAGGTCAGTGATCACACCATCGTGATTATCTGGGTCGTGAAGATCTTTTTTGTACAGTTCTTCTGTGTATTCTTGCCATCTCTTCTTAATATCTTCTGCTTCTGTTAGGTCCATACCATTTCTGTCCTTTATCGAGCTCATCTTTTCATGAAATGTTCCTTTGGTATCTCTGATTTTCTTGAAGAGATCCCTAGTCTTTCCCATTCTGTTGTTTTCCTCTATTTCTTTGCATTGATCGCTGAAGAAGGCTTTCTTATCTCTTCTTGCTATTCTTTGGAACTCTGCATTCAGATGTTTATATCTTTCCTTTCTCCTTTGCTTTTACTTCAGGACAATTTGTAATTGATTGCCAGATGAAAGATATTAGCATTCTGGACTAACGTAGTCAGGAAAACCCTTACAGAAGGTAAAGGAGAAGAAAGAAAACTAAGATTTATGGAGTAACTATTATGCATCTAGCCCTACCTATGCTATGCGAATTGCATACATTATTTTATTTATTTATTACAGCAACCCTATTGGTAAGCCTATTTTACAGATGAACCTACAAAGACTCACAGAGGATAAACAGCTTGCCCAAGGTCACAAAGCTAGAACGGAGAAGAACTGAGGTTTGAATCAAGATGTGTGCTGCCTCAGTGCCTCCCTCTTTCCACTGAACCAAACTGGAAAAGAAGAAGTGGTTGCAAAAACATTCCCAAGGGGACTAGATAGGCTTTAGTTACTGATTTGACATGGTAGACCTCAGTAAATGAGGGATCAAAATTTATGTTCAAATTTCGAAGTAATGTTTGGGAGGAATACAGGAAGTGTGAATTGGGTGTGCAATTTACTTACAGACATACTAAGTTTAGAGAAACTCTTGCTTCTATATCTGGGTTTCTTATACAGTTGAACCTTGAGCCATACAGGGATTAGGGGCACCAACCCTCCACACAAAAATCCATAAATAACTTTACAGTCGGCCCTCCGTATCTGTGGTTCCACATCTACAGATTCAACCAACCATGGATGGTGTAGTACTGGGGTATATATTCAGCGGGAGAAAAGAAAAATGCATGTAAGCAGACTCATGCAGTTCAAACCCCGGTTGTTCAAGGGTCAACTGTATATCTTGGTTTCTGCAGGGGACTGGTTCCAGGACTCCCACCCCCTACCAACAGATACCAAAATCTAAGGATGCTCAAGTCCCTTATATAAAATGGCTTAGTATTTGCATATAACCAACTCACAGACTCCCGCCTACTTTAAATAATCTCGAGATTACTTATAATACCTAATACAATGTAAATGCTATGTAAATAGTTGGAAATACAATGCAAATGCTATGTAAATAGTTGCTGGCTTGCAGCAAATTCCAGTTTTGCTTTTTAGAACTTTCTGGAATTTTTTTCTGAACATTTTCTATCCACGGTTGGTTAAATTCACAGGTGTGGAACGCACCAATACGGAGAGCTGACTGTATGTGGTTAGGGTCTTCATGGGTTCTATACTGCCTGCAGGATATCAGATAAATGCATCACTAAAAAATAAAAAATAATCATGAACTTACTTTCTAAGGTTTGGTGGGTGGTGGGGGGGCATGCCTGGTCAGACTGTGGTGTGATATGATCAGTTTGGTTAGTAGGAACAAGTTTAAAGAGGTTGAGGGTGAGATAATATGATCAGTAAGAGCTGGGCAGAACTTTCCACAGCCCTTGGGATAGAGTTCCATCCAGTGTTGGAACACTGCCTTAGGAACCTCAAATCGGCCCAGATACAGTCTGCTCAGCACTTGCGGTAGCAAGAACCTCCTTCCATCATCTGAATGATCTAACAGTGAGAAACTGCTTCTTTTTTTGGAATCAAAATCTACCTTCTAGTTCATCTTCTGCTCCTATCTCCGCTGGCCCTTTAAAATTTAATGGTTCTTTCTCTATTTCCTGACAACCTTTGTATCTCCCTTCTGTCTTTTCTAGGCTAGAAACTGCACAGTAAATTTATGATACATTTTCATCTGGCCTATTATATCCATTTTGTAAATGAAGACCCTGAGGGCTAATCAAGGTCGGCAACATGCTCAAGCCAACAAGGCTCACAAGCAGCAAAGCAAGAATTTGAACTCAGGCCTGTGTGATACCCAAACCCCTTTTCTTTCTATTACAATCTGCTGCTTTAACCTTCCCATCGAATATTTAGTTACAGATAATCTCTTTCCACTTCTAAATTTTTAAGTGATGCAAAGAACACTAAAGTAAACTGATTAGTCAAAAAATAAACATGAAAGGATGACAAAAAATAGCATATTTTTAAAAAAAGTTATTGAAGTATAGTTGACATATTAGTTTCGGGTGTACAACATGGTGATTTGACATTTATACACATCAGGGATTGATCACTACAATAATTCTAGTAACCATCTGTCACCATACAAAGTTACTGCAGTGTCATTGACTATACTCCCTATGCTTTATATTACATCCTCATGACATTTATTTTATAACTGGAAGTTGGCATCTCTTAATTCTCTTCATATTTTTCACGCAACTCCCCACCCGTCTCCCCTCTGACAACCACCAGTATGTTCTCTGTATCTAGGAGTCAAAAACAGAATATTTCTGAGGACAGAAGATGATTATGCCTGACATCAAGTATGAGAGAAGTATTACCTTAGGTTCAAGTATTTTATTTATCTGTGAGCTTCCTGGCACTCAAGGCAAAAGGAGAAGTAAAACTGGAGCTTCAAATTTCTCACCATAGGAAAATGGAAACTAACCAGTTCATGAGAAGAGAAAAATGTTTTCCTGACACTGCATTCTAAAAAGAATTCTCAAAAGCATTTATCACATAGCTGTAAGAAGAAATCATCACTTAGATGTTGAGTAAAACAACAGATGATGCCTTCAAAGTGGCTTTACAGAAGATAAAACAACAGTCTTCCCATGGCTATTTCCATGGCTATTTCTTATAGAGATTCTTTATTAAAGCAAAGGGAAAAATACTAAATTGCTGCTCAGTGAAGGCAATTCTAAAATCAGCAAAGCCAACGTAAGTCACAAGCATTCCCATAAGAACAAAGTCCAGAAAAACTGAGGAATGGGCTCTTTTACTGGCCCAGACAGTTAGAACATTGGAGAGGCTAAGCATGCTCTGGCCAGAGACTAATATAAAAGAAATGTCTTCACAAGACGTGCACTTTGATAATCTCATTTTCAGCTGGGTTTTAGGTTTCCATGACCTGGCCTTTCAGTTTGGATCTCCAAATGGTTCCTTCCAGCTCCTTCTCTTTATCATATTTTCCAAGCTCACAATTTTAATTCTAGGCCTTGCATTTCTCAGAATTGATCTTCTCCCCAAAGACCCTTCCACTTGATAAGCCCAGGATCATCTTCCTTCTGCAGGTTCTGCTTCAGCCAGGGACACAGGCGGCCCAGTAGGCACCTGGTCAGCAAATCCCTTAAGAGAATTTCTCAGAAAGCAATCAATTCAACTGTGCTCAGGGAGAGAACTCGAGCAATCAATTCCAGGCTGAGCTTTCTGGCAGCACGGAAGGTGCAGTTCCTCTGTGTGGCTGAAAGAAGCAAATTCCATCGTTTTTTGATATGAGACATTCCACTGGCACGATTGACATTCTGTTAGGGTAATTGTGGAATCCGACATACTTTTCCAGTTGAAGGGGCAAGGCAGGGTATGAAAAGGCTTCCAGATACAATCAAAAAAATTTTTTAAAGAAGATTTAAATCTGCTTAAGAGCTCAGCTAAATCTCTGGTTTACTTCAGAATATGGGATTGTTTCCCCCTCAGTTGCCTTTGTTTTAGTTGAAAAACACTAACAAAATTCTAAATAAAATTAAGAATTTATCTACATTCATCCCCATCCAACTGACTTCCTTTTACCATGTTCTTTCCTAGACTTTCGTCATATAAAGACATAATTTTTTAAAACAATTATTGCATGGGCATACGCTGGCATTCCGAGTTTTTTCCCCCATTCAGTTTTATAAACATTTTCTTACTACACAGTTACCCCATGGTTTTCATAATTATCATTTATGATGAAGCTACACTTCCATTAAGCAACTGTGTTATGATTTAATTAACCATTTCACTACACAACACAGACATTGAAGTTGTTTGAATTATTTGGGTTATTTCCACATGACAAGCTCAGAGGAGTTAAATTTTTAAACCAAACCATAAAAATATGGTTCTTTACATCTTGTCAAACTGATTTTTTCAATGACAGTTCATTCCCATTTACACGTTCATCAGTAACACAGGAAAATATCATCTTCACCACAGCCACGCCAACATTGGGGATTTGTATTTTTTAAACATTAATGTAAAAGGTAGAGAGTGGCACACGCACATGTGTTTGGTGAAGGGGCCAGAAATATGTAACAGTTGTCTTCAACAGACAGTGATCGTGCCGATCAAAGAGCCCTCCCATCTCTTCCTTGTCAAAAGCCCAGATTTTGTTCTCATTTCCATCCTTCCCAATGTCACTCAGAAATAAACACTTATTAGCCAAAGACAGTCTTGAAAATCCCATTTCATTGCCAATGAGACTTAGAAAGGGGGCCACAGAGATTTTAGAAAGGGATTCTTTGCTTCTAACGAACCAGATGAAACAACTGAACACAATTGGATACTCTGTATTAAAACTCATAACATAACCATAATCATTGTATCATGTACTTTGGACTATACCTGTCTGGCTGTATATCCTTAGAGATATATGCTCTAAGAACAAAAAGAACTGCAAAGAAATCTACTAATTTACTGAGTAGGCTTTTTTTTTTTTTTAGTCATAGTGATATCAGTGTTATAATTTTAAGCAATTTTATTTGTATTGTAATATGTTTGCCAACAAAGGTTCGCCTAGTCAAGGCTATGGTTTTTCCTGTGGTCATGTATGGACGTGAGAGTTGGACTGTGAAGAAGGCTGAGCGCCGAAGAATTGATGCTTTTGAACTGTGGTGTTGGAGAAGACTCTTGAGAGTCCCTTGGACTGCAAGGAGATCCAACCAGTCCATTCTGAAGGAGATCAGCCCTGGGATTTCTTTGGAAGGAATGATGCTGAAGCTGAAATTCTAGTACTTTGGCCACCTCATGCGAAGAGTTGACTCATTGCAAAAGACTCTGATGCTGGCAGGGATTGGGGGCGGGAGGAGAAGGGGACAACAGAGGATGAGATGGCTGGATGGCATCACTGACGCGATGGACGTGAGTCTCAGTGAACTCCAGGAGTTGGTGTTGGACAGGGAGGCCTGGAGTGCTGTGATTCATGGGGTCACAAAGAGTCGGACACGACTGAGTGACTGATCTGATCTGATGCATAATAATTATATATTATATAATCTATTGTTATATTTTATATATGCTATATTATATATAATTTGTCATATTATATAGATAGATACAAATATATTATCTGTTATTAGAAACCAAGATGTGCACTTTAAGGGAAAAATACAAATATAAAGTAAAATAGGACAGTGTAATGTTAAATTTGAACTGCAAATATCAAAATAAATTTATAATTACATAAATCATATATGTATGTGTGTGGAATATATACATATACACCACACACATATAAATATATATATATATATATATATATATATACCCTAGCTCTTTCAAGTACAAGAAGACAGAAGGGATAATAAACTATCATCAATAAATACCCTGACAACATATCTTGGTTTCTAAATGCAAGTCCCCACCTAAGGTAACAACAGCTTCTTAAAGACATGGCTAATCTCTGTCTGGGACAGGACAAGATTAATCTTAGATAACTTCAGTTCAGTCGCTCAGCCGTGTCTGACTCTTTGCGACCCCATGAACCACAGCACACCAGGCCTCCCTGAGGCTATCACCAACTCCTGGAGTCCACCCAAGCCCATGTCCATTGAGTCAGTGATGCCATCCAATCATCTCATCCTCTGTCATCCCCTTCTTCTCCTGCCCTCAATCTTTCCCAGCATACTGTGCCAGAAAGCAAAGAAACACTCAATGACTAAAGGGATAATGTCAAAAGCACAGAGGAGTCAACCTGAAGGGGTTCCAACTGGCAAAACTTGGGAGAATTTAAGGAACAAAAAAAGTAATCACTGTACTTGATTATAACATTAAAAATAAATATATGACTCCATAGTAGCATTTAAGTAAAAGAAGGAGTGCTTTTCTTTAAAGAAAAAAAAAAAAAAAAAGGTTGATAAATGTGAAAGGAATGACAGAATTAGAACATTGCTATTTTGTAACCTGCAATAAAATAAGCAATTCAGTGGATTCTGAAATCACCAGCTAGAAAGAATATGAGAGCAAAGTATCATCCCTTGTCTCTAGATTAATTGCTGAACACTGCAGGGAATATAACCTTTGTTATGGAGAGATATGACTATCACCATCTCAATTAGTGATCAAACTTAATATCATCAGTAAGAGGCCATCATCACGTTGTGCCTGATATGCTGCAATGTGCTATACATGGCATCGCCTATGAAGTTGTATTGCCTATAATAACTAAATCTACTCAAGGCTCTAGATCTGATGTCTGCAAGTACACTTAATTGAGCAAAAAGTTAAATGACACTATTAGGAAACAGTCACAAAAATCTAGAATGTGGTACTTATTACAAGACCTGAACTCTTCAAGACATCAATGTCATAAAGAATTAAAAGATATGGGGATGCTTGGGGCTGTTGCACTGGGACGACCCAGAGGGATGGAATGGGGAGGGAGGAGGGAGGAGGGTTCAGGATGGGGAACACATGTATACCTGTGGTGGATTCATTTTGATATTTGGCAAAACTAATACAGTTATGTAAAGTTTAAAAATAAAAAAATAATAAAAAAAAAGATATGGGGACTGTTCTAGGTTGAGACTAAAGACTCATAAACAAATAAAATAGGCATATAATCACTGGAGTCTAGATTAAAAAAAAAACAGATATAAAGGATATTTGGGGGCCAATGGAGAATTTGAATATACATTAGATCTGAAATAATATTATGTAAGTTTAGTCAATTTTAAGTCCAATTGTTGTACCATTCTTAGGCAGGATATTATCCTTATTCTTAGGAGATGCAAGCTGAAGTATTTAGAATGAAGTGTCATGATATCTGCAACTTAATTTCAAAAGGTTTGGCAAGAAGGATTATTCTTTCAATTTTCCTTTATGCTTAAAATTTTCAAAATAAAAAGTTCATGAAATGAAAGAGATGAATGAGAACAAACAATCCTACTCCCCCACCCGCGACTAGATGTGATTATTTAGTTGCCATAATCAAGAGGGTACACTGACATATTAAGAAGAGACTAGCTAAAACAGAGACATTACTTTGCTGACAAAGGCCCATCTAGTCAAAGCTATGGTTTTTCCAGTAATCATGTATGGATGTGAGAGTTGGACCATTAAAAAGGCTGAGCTCTGAAGAATTGATGCTTTTGAACTGTGGTGTTAGAGAAAACTCTCAAGAGTCCCTTGGACAGCAAGGAGATCAAACCAGTCAATCCTAAGGGAAATCAATTCTGAATATTCATTGGAAGGACTGATGCTGAAACAGAAGTTCCAATACTTGGGCCACCTGATGCAAAGAACTGACTCATTAGCAAAGACCCTGATGCTGGGAAACAGTGAAGGCAGGAGGAGAAGGGGACAACAGAAGATAGGATGATTGGATGGCATCACCGACTCAATGGACATGAGTTTGACTAAGCTCCAGGAGATGATGAAGGACAGGGAAGCCTAGTGTGTAAAACAAATGAAACAAAAAGGAATCATTGATTTCCTGAGCCACTTAACTAACCAATTTTAGAAACATATTACCTAATAGTTTGTTATTATATCAATTATTTTATTTTTAAAGCAGTTGAGGTTTTGCACCATGTTGACAAATGTATTCTAACTAATAGCATAAGTGAAGTGAAGTCGCTCAGTCGTGTCCTACGCTTAGCGACCCCACGGACTACAGCCCACCAGGCCCTCCGTCCATGGGATTTTCCAGGCAAGAGTACTGGAGTGGGGTGCCATTGCCTTCTCCGATAGCATAAGTAGCAGACAACAAAAACTTACCATGTGGCAGCCACCATAATAAATAGTTAGGACAATATCTACTTTTGGCATCGTTACATCCATATGAAGTAAATCCCAGGTCAGGAAGATCCCTAGAGAAGGGAATGGAACCCATTCCAGTAATCTTGCCTGGAGAATTCAGAGGCGCCTGGCACAGAGGACAGAGGGGTCTGGCACACTACAGTTAGTGGGGTCACAAAAAGTTGGACATGACTGGGCGACTAACACACACTCACAAAGTAAGTATCACTACTGTCCCCATTTTCTTCAGATTTGGAGGCAAAAGTGTAGACAAGCAAGTCTTACTGACAGTCACACAGTCATTAAGTAATCCAGCTAGAACCCAAGCCTAAGCAGCTAGCAACACCTTGCCACTGATTGCCAGACACTTACATTCAACTGACTGCTTGCCAAGTCCATTGTGGTCTTGAATGTACTAAATTAATATGGCTTATACAACATTCTCGATTCCCTCAACAAAACATGCCTCATCACCCAGTTCCTCAAGACCAAATCCTAGAGACATACCCTTATTTGCCTCCCTCACACAACATCCAATCTATAAGCAAATCTCCTTTATCTCAAAAACATGCCCAAAACCTGTTTTTTATTATGCCAACTGCTACAACTTGGATTGAAGCTTACATTGTCTCTCATACAACTGCAGTAACCTAACTGACCTCCATACATTCAATTTTGCCCCTGCAACTTTTCTCTATACAATAGCAACAGTGAACTTTCCCTGCCATGAATGTTCTGACCATTTCACTGCCATGGTTAATGCTTCCGAGGGCTTACCCTTAAACTTTAGTTCCAAATGTATCACAACAGTCAGTGAGGCGCAATAGAGTCTCTCTCTGTCTTTCTCTCCAACCTCATCTGGAACCACTCTCTCCTAGGTTCATTTTAAACTATGGTACACACACCTTCCTTCTGTCCTTCAAATACAACAAGCTCATCCTTGGCACTTGGTCTTCCCTCCAACCGAAATGCTCTGCCCCCAGAGAGATGCATTGTTGGATCCTTTGGATCATTCAAGTGTCAGCCCAAGTGTCTTTTTTTCGTGGAGGTCACCGAACCTCTGTATACAACACCCTCTATACAAAATGCTCACAATCATTCTCAACTGCCTCTGTAAAAGTCAATGTTTCCAGTGATCCTGTTCGTTCATTTATTAATAGTCGCTTTTTTGGGTCTTTCCTTTCCCTCTCCCCAGCTATGATGTAAGTTAAATAAGAGCAGGAATATTACTTGTCTTGTTTACCACTTTATCCCTTATTCCTAGAACAGTGCTGGATACATTGTAATATATTCAATAAATATTCATTAATGAATGAATAAATAAAATATTCAATGGCTCTTAATAACCACATTTTCCCATCTCTCCATAAAATATTGATGCAAGTTGCTTCTCCTTGAAAGCATAACCCCTGCTTTCTCAAAGTCTTCCTTATAACGCTGCCTTTAGAGAGCAACAAAGAACAGTAATCCTTTCTCGCAAGATTTTTTGTCATATAGTTTTTTTTTTCCTTTTCTTCTTTTTCTCCTACTACTTCAAAGATGAACATTCAATTTTAAGCTATAGCAATGGTTATTTTTAAGTTTCATAAAATACATTTTACTGATATTGCTCTTTCATCATTAAGAGTAAAATACATTTACTTCTGCATCAAAATGAATAAAATATCTAGGAATAAACCTGTATTCTGAAAGCTATAATGTGTTGATGAAAGAAATTGAAGATGGAAAGAAACAGATGGAAATATATACCATGTTCTTGGATTGGAACCATCAATATCATCAAAATGATCATACTACCCAAGGCAATCTATAGATTCAATTTAATCCCTATCATGTTACCAATGGCATCCGTCAGAGAATGAGAACAAAAAACTCTTATGATTTGTATGGAGACACAAAAGACCCGGAATAGCCAAAACAATCTTGAGAAAGAAGAATGGAGCTGGAGGAGTCATGCTCCCTGACTTCAGACTATAATACAAAGCTGCAGTAAGCAAAACAGTATGCTACAAAAACATACACCTCAGTGGAACAGGACAGAAAGCCCAGAAATAAATCCACACACTTATGTCAATTAATATATAAGTTAGGCAAGAATCTACAATGGAGAAAAGACAGTCTCTTCAATAAATGGACCTGGGAAAGCTAGACAGCTACATGTAAAAGAATGAAATGAGAACATTCTCTAACACCATATAGGAAAATAAACTCAAAATAGTTTAAAAACCTAAATATGACTGGACATTATAAGGCTCCTAGAGGAAAATACAGGCAGAACATTCTTTTACATAAGTCAAAGCAACATATTTTTGGATTTGTCTCCTCGAATAATGGGGGAAAAAAATAAACAAACAGGACCTAATTAAACTTAAAATCTTTTGCATAGCAAAGAAACCATAAACAAAAAGACAACCCACAGAATGGGAGAAAATATTTGCAAACTATGCTACTGACAAGGAATTAATCTCCAAAATGTACAAACAGGTTATATAGTTTATTATTTTAAAAAGACCCAATAAAAATAGGCAGAAGACCTGAATAGACATTTCTCCAAAGAAGACATCCAGACAGCCAATAGGCACATGAAAAGATGCTCAATAACATTAATTATTAGAGAAATGTAAATCAAAATCACAATGAGGTATTACCCCACACCAGTCAGAACAGCCATCATTTAAAAGTCTACAAATAATAAATGCTGGAGTGCGTGTGGAGAAAAGGGAACTCACCTATGCTGTTGGTGGGAATATAAATTAGTGCAGCCACTATTGAGAACAGTATGGAGGCTTCTTAAAAAATTAAAAAGAGTTACCATTTGCTCCTTCAATCTCTCTCCTAAACATATACATGGAGAAAACTCTGATTCAAAAACATACATGCATTCCAATGTTCACTGCAGAACTATTTATGACAGCCAAGACACGGAAGCAACCTAAATGCCTATTGATGGATGAATGGATAAAAAGATGTGGTGTGTACACACATACACACACACACACACACACACACAGGAATATTACTTAGCTATCAAAAAGAATGAGATGATGCCATTTGCACATGGATAGACCTAGAGATTATCATAATAATGAAGTAAGTCAGAGAAAGACAATATCATATGATATCCCTTCTTTGTGGAATCTAAAAAAATGATACAGATGAACTTACTTGCAAAACAAAAAGAGTCTCAGACATAGAAACCAAAGGGGGTAGCAGGGGCAGTGGGAGAGATAAATTAGGAGTTTGGGATTAACATATGCACATTACTATATTTAAAATACATAAGCAATAAGGACCTGCTACCTACTAAACAACAAAGCAAACTACAGGCAGTATTTTGTAGTAACCTATAATGGAAAAGAATCTGAAAAGAGTTTATATATATTTATGTATAATTGAATCACTTTGCTATATACTTGAAAGTAACACAACATTAAAAATTAGCCGTACCTCCATTAGAAAAGAACAAAATACATATTATTCACATGTACACAGACACAGATACTCTGAAAATTATGAAAAAATTAGCATAATATGATGTCCCCTTACTTCAATTCAGTCGCTCAGTCGTGTTTGACTCTTTGTGACCCCATGGACTCAGCATGCCAGGCCTCCCTGTCCATCACCAACTCCCGGAGTTACTCAAACTCATGTCCATTGAGTCAGTGATGCCATCCAACCATCTCATCCTCTGTTGTCACCTTCTCCTCCCTCCTTCAATCTTTCCCAGCATCAGGGTCTTTTCAAATGAGTCAGCCCTTCTTCCCTTTACTTATCAAATCCTATTTTTTGGTAGTACATAGAATTTTTGTCTTAGGCTACTATCACTATATTATTATCATTAAGTTATTATTCACATTCTGTGTGTTTACCCTTTCAAGAATCACTTAAGATATTTACACTAGAGTTTTCCTTTCCATCATATCAGTCACTAAGTCAGGTCTGACTCTAAGACTCCCATGAACTGGTGTACACCAGACTCCTCTGTTCTCCACTATCTCCTGGAGTTTGCTCAAATTCATGCCCATTGAGTTTGTGATGCTATCTAACTATCTCATCCACTTCTCCTTTTGCCTTCAATCTTTCCCATCATCAGGGTATTTTTAAATGAGTCAGCTCTTTGCATCAGGTGGCCAAAGCATTGGAGCTTCAGCTTCAACAATAGTCCTTTCAATGAATATTCAGGGTTGATTTTCTTTAGGATTGAGTGGTTTGACCTCCCTGCAGTCCAAGGGACTCTCAAGAGTCCTCTCCAGCACCACAATTTGAAAGCATCAATTCTTTGGTGCTTAGCCTTCTTTATGGTCCAGCTCTCACATTTGTACATGACTACTGAAAAAACCATAGCTTTGACTATGTGGACATTTGTTGGCAAAGTGATATCTCTGCTTTTTACTCTGCTCTCTAGATTTGTCATGTTTTTCCTTCCAAGGAGCATTTCTTAATTTCACCATATTTCTAGTCGTGACTTAATATAATTTTATGGTTGAATTAGTTTAAGTTACTACCTCATTCATTCTATGACTTCTAATAACTTCTTTATTTTGACTTATCTCAGAGATGTTAGAAATAGGTCTTCAAGAAAGATAAATGAGAAAACTATATTCCATACCTTTGCATATTTGATCATGTCTTTCTACAGCTTTCACGTAAGTGTCATAAATTGGCTAGGCCAGAAACTTTTCTTTCATAGTTACATAGATATTTCTCCTATTATAAGACAGTGTTAAGACAGCCTGGCATTTATTCCTTTTTGGATGACCTTTTATTTTGCATAAGTATTTGTGGTATTTTTTCCTTTACTTGAAATTGTTAAAACATTTCAAGAATGTGCCTACATATTAGCTGCTTTCCATTAAGTACCTGATAACCATGAATTTGTTTTGATCTGGGGAAGGCATCAGCAAATAATTCCTGTTAAGAGACCAGACAGCAAATATTTTAGGCTTTGAGGGTCATACACTCTGTCACAGTTATTCAACTCTGCCCTGGAAGGCCCTTCTTGACAGTTGGTTTCTGGCTAGGACCGCTATAGGAATGAACAAACTGGGGAGGAGTCCATGGCAGTGAGGCTTGGAGAGGATATATTTGTTATTTCAACCTGGAGATAACACTAAAATCTAGCAACTGATAGCTAAGCAGGAAACTCAAGTCACTGAGTGAGGAAGGGGCAACCAGACGTGTTTGAAGAATCCAAAGGGCTACAACACATTCCAGAGAGAAGTCAGAAAACCATGGATTTGAGGACAGAAAGGAGTAAGACAAATGCACAATCGAGAGGTTCTGGAGAGGCATCTGGGAAAAGGATGCTTGGGTGAGCCTGGTTTTTATTCTGTCACCCACGGGGGCTGAATAAAAACTATGTTTCCATCTTAAAGGATCTGATGGGTATTCATCCATAGCCCCTGCTCAAAGACCTTCAATGACTCCACATAATTTATGAAATAAAGTTCAAATGACATAGCAGGAAATCCAAGCCTTCATCAATATGATCCCAACTACCTTTACTTAATTCAGCATCTGCCTTTTTTCACTCCATGAACCATACTACTACTACTACTAAGTCGCTTCAGATGTGTCCGACTCTGTGCAACCCCATGGACTGAAGCCCACCAGGCTTCTCCGTCCCTGGGATTCTCCAGGCAAGAACTTTGGAGTGGGTTGCCATTTCCTTCTCCAATGCGTGAAAGTGAAGTCGCTCAGTTGTGTCTGACTCTTAAGCGACCCCATGGACTGCAGCCTACCAGGCTCCTCCATCCATGGGATTAGTACTGGAATGGGGTGCCATTGCCTTCTCCTCCATGAACCATACATTCCATTAAATACCCCTTTTTCTTAATGCATTGTACTCCTTTACAGCTCCATGCTTTTTTATTCTTAAACTTCTTTTCCCTTCTATCTTGAAAAATAAATCTATTTATCTTTCAATGTTCAGCTTTAATAATCCCTGGTATATGAATATCTCCTCAATATACTCAACTATGTTAAAAATATTCACTCCCAGTATTTCCCTGGAATTCCATTACCTGGCTTTAGCTTAATCCACTTACTTATGACAGTCTTCTAACAGTTTTTCCTAAGTCATTTCATTTCCTTGCTTGAAAATTTAAAACATAAGTATTTCCACAAAGTAAATCCTTTTTGATGTTGTATAAGTGACCACCTAAATATAGAAAAAGTTATGTGCCTAAATAATACAGCAGTATTATTTATAATGTGTGTTAGTCACTCAGTCATGGCCGAGTCTTTGAGATACCATGGACTGTAGCCTACCAGGCTCCTCTGTCCATGTTATTCTCCAGGCAACAATACTGGAGTGGGTTGCCATTCTCTTCTCCAGGGGATTTTCCTGATTCAGGATTGAACCTGGGTCTCCCGCATTGTAGGCAGATTCTTTACCACTGAGCCATGAGGGAAACCCAATTTTATAACAGCAAAAGAGAAATGTCAGAAGTGGTTATAGAGTATTTAAATAAACAGCATGGAATATTATGCAGCCACTAAAAAGATGATTTCACACACACACACATACTTATATATAACTGTTTTGAATATCAAGATCTTAAAAATGATTGTTTATAGTTGATGAATTATGGCTGAAATTTTTTCTTTTCACTTTTTTACATATTTAAAATTATCTATAACAGGCTTCAGCAATATGTGAACCGTGAACTTCCTGATGTTCAAGCTGGTATTAGAAAAGGCAGAGGAACCAGAGATCAAATTGCCAACATCCGCTGGATCATAGAAAAAGTAAGAGAGTTCCAGAAAACATCTATTTCTGCTTTATTGACTATGCCAAAGCCTTTGACTGTGTGGATCACAATAAACTGTGGAAAGTTCTGAAAGAGATGGGAATACCAGACCACCTGATCTGCCTCTTGAGAAATTTGGATGCAGGTCAGGAAGCAACAGTTAGAACTGGACATGGAACAACAGACTGGTTCCAAATAGGAAAAGGAGTTCATCAAGGCTGTATATTGTCACCCTGTTTATTTAACTTATATGCAGAGTACATCATGAGAAACGCTGGACTGGAAGAAACACAAGCTGGGATCAAGATTGTTGGGAGAAATATCAATAACCTCAGATATGCAGATGACACCACCCTTATGGCAGAAAGTGAAGAGGAACTCAAAAGCCTCTTGATGAAAGTGAAAGTGGAGAGTGAAAAACTTGGCTTAAAGCTCAACATTCAGAAAACGAAGATCATGGCATCTGGTCCCATCACTTCATGGGAAATAGATGGGGAAACAGTGGAAACAGTGTCAGACTTTCTTTTTCTGGGCTCCAAAATCACTACAGATGGTGACTGCAGCCATGAAATTAAAAGACGCTTACTCCTTGGAAGGAAAGTTATGACCAACCTAGATAGCATATTCAAAAGCAGAGACATTACTTTGCCAACAGAGGTTCGTCTAGTCAAGGCTATGGTTTTTCCTGTGGTCATGTATGGATGTGAGAGTTGGACTGTGAAGAAGGCTGAGTGCCAAAGAATTGATGCTTTTGAACTGTGGTGTTGGAGAAGACTCTTGAGAGTCCCTCGGACTGCAAGGAGATCCAACCAGTCCATTCTGAAGGAGATCAGCCCTGGGATTTCTTTGGAAGGAATGATGCTAAAGCTGAAACTCCAGTGCTTTGGCCACCTCATGTGAAGAGTTGACTCATTGGAAAAGACTCTGATGCTGGGAGGGATTGGGGGCAGGAGGAGAAGGGGACGACAGAGGATGAGATGGCTGGATGGCATCACTGAATCGATGGACGTGAGTCTGAGTGAACTCCGGGAGTTGGTGATGGACAGGGAGGCCTGGCGTGCTGCGATTCATGGGGTCGCAAAGAGTCGGACATGACTGAGCGACTAATCTGATCTGATCTGATAACAGTATGTGGTATTTTTATAATAGAACAAATTATTTTTAATTGCCTAGTAGAACAAGGACCACAATTTGTAATGTTTAATTTGCTTTTTTGGCAATTCTCCATTGACCTAATGGAAGTATTGGTTTACCTTAAAAAGGTTCCATCACTTGTATATGTAACATGCTAGATACTTACATGTTAACCATGCTGCTCTGATTTTAGGGAGACTGTCCTTGGTTAATGAACTTGTCCTTGACCCATGACTCTAGGAGTTACATAAGAATGGGAGGAAGGAGCTATTTTGGTTATATTTGTTGTTGCCGTTGCTTGTGGTTTTTCTGGTCTGTTTTGACTTATGGTTTTTTAAACTAGGGGAACTTTGATCCTAGAAGCTACTTCTCTCTGCCCTCAGTAACCTGTACGGAGATGCAGTGAGCAAATGTACTATATTGGATCACTCTGATGCAGCACTTCAGATTCTTTATCAACCAGCTTCCCCCACGTGAAACCTAATAGCACCCTGCTCCTCTCACTTCCTGCCTTGCAATGTTCTGAGACTCATGAGAACCAACTTGGCACTCATGAATGTGCAAACCAGAAGTACAGGCCATCCTCAACCAGCAGGAGTGGGAATGATGAATAAGTGTTCCTCCCTTTCTTCCGCTGCATAGATGGTTCTCTATGATTTCAGCAAGACTTAGAAGAATCTGTAGCACCAAGAAATCAATGACTTACAATGGTGGCCAAAACAATACTCATCTTGCTGTGGACTTTTCCTTCTTCCGTGTCTCATTCTCTCTGTCCCTCACTCCTGCTGTCTGTGACCACGTTCATTATTAGATTTTGGAGATTTTTAAAATAATTTTCTACATGCAAAATTACATCATTTGCAGAAAAAGATACCTTTATGTCTTCCTTTCAAGCCTATGTTTCTCTTATTTCTCTTGTCTAACCGAACTGACCAGGACCTTCAGTACAATGTTGAATATAAGCGACAGTAGACATCTTTGCTCTGTCCCTGATCTGTGTTTCTCCATTAAAAATATTTTCTGTGATGATCTTATGGCATGGTTCTTATTCACACCCTAAAACAGGTGCTTTTTAATATAAATTAATTGTATTTCAATACTTGTTTTAAAAAAGCTAACCCTCCTAAATAAATTAAGTTGAAATAATAGTTTTAAACAAGTAAATCTAAAAGATTATGTTACCAAAAAACCTGTATGAAAAGAAATAATAAAATAATTCCTCAAACTGAAGATAAATGATACCAGATAAAACTTGGATGTAGAAGAAGGAATAGAGAGCATTAAAAATGCTAAATATGTGACTAAAGTAATTTTTCTTTTATTAATTTCTTAAAAGACAACTGATTATGTAAAATAATAATTATAACATTGTATTGTTAGGTTTGTTATAACACAGATAACTAAACTAGATAACAAAAACAGCACAATATGTAGACATAAATGAGATTAAATAGTTTTTATATTTTATGTGAGTGGCACAATATTAAAGTACAGATAAGTTAAAGTATAGATAAGTTAAGGAAGTGTAACAAAAACCCTAGAGTTACCACTAAAAACATTATACAAAGAAGTATGACTAAACACTTATTAGAAGAATTAAAGTTATATGTTATAAAAATACAATTAACCAAAATAAGGCAGGAAAAGAAGAAAAACCATAAAATAGTGAGCAAATAGAAAACAAATCATAAGTTATACGCCTAAATATAAACATTTCAGAAATTTCATTAACTGTAAATGGATAAAATATTTCAATTAAAAGGCAGAGGTTGTCAGACTGGATAAAAAAGTAAGATATAAGTATACTGGGGAAGGAGGTGGGGGGTGGTTCAGGATAGAGGAGACACACATATGGCTATGGCTGATTCATACTGATGTATAGCAAAAAACATCACAATATTGTAATGTAATTATCCTCCAATTAAAATAAATTTTTTAAAAATAAAAAAACGAATACACTTTACAGGAAACAAGCTACCAATACAAAGATACAGGCATGCTTAAGGTAAAAACATGAAAAAATATGTATATGCAAAAACTGAGCATAATAAATCTTGGGTATTCAAATTTCTGTTTTACGTCCTGTCTCTTACAGAACCTGAGCATGAACCCCAAATGAAGATATAGCATCTATGATGCATCAAAATGTTCCGATCCTATAACTGCACCTAGCATTCACTGGATCATAGGCAACTTATTACAGTCATTTTCCAAGACGACACATGTAGTATCTCTCCCCATACTCAAGTGGTTAGTGTAAGCTTGAGGCACTTCCCAAAATCATAAGCCTCCTTGACTGAACATAACGATATGATCAGGTACTGTTATTAAATTACACAAATGTCCCAGCACATCTGTGTGATTGGAAAGAGCCTAAACAGATGCTGAGCCTAAATAGATATAGTCTTCCAACTGTAGTATATTTCCCGACTGTATTCTAATCCTTTCACCACTGGACTTTGCCATCTTACAAGCAAGTTCTGAGCAGGTGAGACTGGCACATAGCCCATATAGACTTTTCAGTCAAAAGTTTTGGGGTTTGGGGATGCTATCACAGAAAATGCCAAATATCTTTACAGACTTAACTGGATCAAATCTTTCCCAGTTTTTCATGGGGAAAATCTCCACTGGTATATCACACACAAAACATGAATGCATGACATACTGATGTTGTCTTTCCCTAGAGAAGTATAGATTTATAACATGTTGTTTCTTTGTTTTTTCATTTAGGAATACTGCAGAGCCATACAACTGAGCCATCCAGAAGGGGCAAAAATCCTTCATATTTGCCCAGAAATTCAGCATTTCTAATGTTATTTATTTCTTCCCATAAATCTGCATTTTCATGAGTTGTTATTTATCCTCCATCTGAACAAGTCCTTTTAGCACTTCTTATTGAACAAGCCTACTGGCAACAAATTCTCAGTTTTTGTGTGATAATGCTCTTACTTCACTTTCATTTAGTGGGGCTGGTTACTTTTATAAATCAACTTTACTGTGGCACAACTGGCTTCATATGTTAGTCTTCCCAGTTGATGCTCCGTGAGGGCAGGGCCCATGACTCTGAAGGGAAGGCAGAGCACAGTGGTCCAGCGTGCAAACTCTACAGCCGAATGCCTGAATCTAAATCTCCACGCCACAACCAACTACGTGGGCAGGTGTCTTAACCTCTCAGGAGACCTCAGTAGCCTCATAAACCAAATTAGGAAAATATAAATAGTACCTGCTTCAGAGAACTGTTGCAGAGGTTATGTGAACCACTATATGTTAAAAATCTTAGAACAATGTCCAATACATAGGAAAGTGAAAGTTGCTCAGTTGTGTCCAGCGCTTTGCAAACCTATGGACTATATAGGCCATGGAATTCTCCTGGACAGAATACTGGAGTGGGTAGCCTTTCTCTTCTCCAGGGGATTTTCACAACCCAGGGATCAAACGCAGGTCTCCTGCATTGCAGGCAGATTGTTTACCAACTGAGATATCAGGAAGGCCTTAATACATAGGGATCACTATACAAATGTTTGCTATTATTGTTAACTATATCACTATCTCCGACAACAACAGAATGTTTACATCTTAGGAAATATTTAACATAATTTGAATAAACATGGGGGGAGGAGCCAAGATGGCGGAGGAGTAGGACGGGGAGAACACTTTCTCCCCCACAAATTCATCAAAAGAGCATTTAAACATCGAGTAAATTCCACAAAACAACTTCCGAATGCCGGCAGAGGACATCAGGCACCCAGAAAAGTAGCCCAACTCTTCGAAAGGAGGTAGGAAAAAATATAAAAGACAAAAAAAGAGACAAAAGAGGGAGGGACGGAGTTCCGTCCCGGGAAGGGAGTCTTAAAAAGAGAGAAGTTTCCAAACACCAGGAAACCCTCTCACTGCCGAATCTGTGCCGAGCTTTGGAAGCACAGAGGGCAACATAAAAGGGAGGGGAAAAAAAAAAATAAACAATTAAAAATCGCGGACTGTGAGCCCTACGGGAACTCCCCCAGCGGAGAAGCAGCGCAGACGCCTGCACACGGCATTAGCAAGCGGGGGCTGGGCAGGGAAGTGCGGCGCGGGCTGTGTCCCTTAGAGTAAGAATCCGGCCGAATGTCCTGAGCGCTATCTGAGCGAAATAATTTGGGCTAGCAAACCAGACTGTGGGATATCTACCACGCGAAAAGCCAGCCCTAACCTAAGACACCGCCAGGCCCGCGCACAGAACAAAGGACTGAACAGAGATAGCCGGCTGCAGACCTCCCCCTCCGGTGACAGGCAACCAGAGCCGGAAGGGGGCAATCGCAGCCCCAGAGAGACATTATCTATAAAACTGTAAGCAGGCTTCTTTGCTAACTAAAACTTCTTGGGGGTCTGGACGGTCAACATCTGCCTGAGAAGGTGCGCCGGTTTTACACCCAGATAACCGAGTGGCGGGGAGGCGATAAGTCGCAGCATTGGCGCCCGCCAAGCACCTCATCGCCTGAGCTGCTCGACCTGGGAAGAACACAAAACGCAGGCCCAACCGAGTCTGCGCCTCTGAGGACTACCCGAGTGCCTGAACCTGAGCGGCTTGGACCTGGGAGCTCAGTCCAGGGCCGGCCTCTGATTGTTCCCAGCGGAACAACCTAGAGCCCAAGCAGTGTGGGCAGGGAGGTTACACGCGCCGTGAGCGGGGGCAGACCCAGTGTGGCTGAGGCACTTCGAGCGCACACCAGTGTTATCTGTTTGCAGCATCCCTCCCTCCCTCCCCACAGCGCGGCTGAACAAGTGAGCCTAAATTAAAAAAAAAAAAAAAAAATAGGGTCCTCCACCGTCCCCTTTGTGTCAGGGCGGGAACCAGACACTGAAGAGACCAGCAAACAGAAGAAGCTCTAACAGAGGGAAACGCCTTGGAAGCTACAGGCCATAGATTAAAACCCTGTGGTTACTACGGATTACATAGGAAGGGGCCTATAGATCTTGAGAAATATAAGTCGGACTAAGGAACTGCCAAAAATGAACTGAACCCACAATACTCACAACAAAACCAGAGAAAGACCTAGATATATTTTTACTATTTTTACGATCAATCTTTCTTTCTTTCTTTTTTTTTTTAATTAAAAAAAATTTTTTTTTAAGTCCTCTATTGTCCTTTAATTTTCACTTTTATAACTATTACTTTGCAAAAAAAAAAAAAAAAGACCCTATTTTTTTTTTTTTTTCTTCTTCAGCAAACTTCATATATATATTTTATAATTTTTTGACCGTGGTTTTTTTTTTTTTTTTTTTTTTCTTTTTCTTTTTCTTTTTTCTCTTTCTTCTTTTCTTTAACATTGCATTTTTGAAATTCCAAACTCTACTCTAGATTTTTAATTTTAGCCTTTTGATATATGTTATCAATTTTGTACCTATAGTTTTTTTCATAATTGCTGTGACTTTTTTTTTTTTCCTCTGTTTCTTTCTCTTCTTCTTTTATATAACATCGTATATCTGCAATTCCAAACTCTACTCAAGATTTTTAATTTATGCTTTTTGGTATTTGATATCAATATTGTACCTGTATTTTCTTTATAATTTTTGCGACATTGTTTTTGTTGGTTTGTTTGTTTTCTCTCTTTATTTTTCTTCTTCTTCTTTTTTTTTTTTTTTTTTTTTTTAACGTTGTATTTTTGAAATTCCAAACTCTACTCTGGATTTTTAATTTTTGCTGTTTGGTATTAGTTATCAATTTTGTACCTGTAGTTTCTTTATTACTTTCACGACCTTGTTTGTTTTTCTTTGTTCGTTTTTTCTCTCTTTCTTTTCCTTCTCCTTTTCATTAACATCGCATTTTTGAAATTCCAAACTCTACTCTAATTTCTAATTTTTGTTTTTATGTATTTGTTACCAATTTTGTACCTTTAAGAACCCAATCTTCAGGACCCATTTTTCACTAGTGTACGAGATTACTGGCTTGACTGCTCTCTCTCCCTTTGGACTCTCCATTTTCTCCACCAGGTCACCTGTATCTCCTCCCTAACCCCTCTCTACTCTACCCAACTCTGTGAATTTCTGTGTGTTCCAGACGGTGGAGAACACTTAAGGAACTGATTACTGGCTGGATCTGTCTCCCGCCTTTTCATTTCCCCCTTTTATCCTTCTGGCCACCTCTGTCTCCTGCCTCCTTCTTCTCTTCCCTGTATAACTCCGTGAACATCTCTGAGTGGTCCAGTTGTGGAGTGCACATAAGGAAGTGACTACTGGCTAGCCCACTCTCTCCACTATTGATTCCACCTCATCTCATTTGGGTCACCTCTAACTCCCTCCTCCCTCTTCTCTTCTCCATGTAACGCTGTGAACCTCTCTGAGTGACCCTCACAGTAGAGAAACTTTTCATCTTTAACGTAGATGTTTTATCAGTGGTGCTGTATAGAAGGAGAAGTTTTGAAACTACTGTAAAATTAAGACCGATAACTGGAAGTAGGAGGCTTAAGTCCAATCCCTGACTCCAGGGAACTCCTGACTCCAAGGAACATTAATTGACAGGAGCTCATCAAACGCCTCCATACCGACACTGAAACCGAGCACCACACAAGGGCCAACAAGTTCCAGGGAAAGACATAACAAGCAAATTCTCCAGCAACAAAGGAACACAGCCCTGAGCTTCAAGATACAGGCTGCCCAAAGTCACCCCAAAACCATAGACATCTCATAACTCATTACTGGACATTTCATTACACTCCAGAGAGAAGAAATACAGCTCCATCCACCAGAACATCGACACAAGCTTCCCTAACCAGGAAACCTTGACAAGCCACCTGTACAAACCCACACACAGCGAGGAAACGCCACAATAAAGAGAACTCCACAAACTGCCAGAATACAGAAAGGACACCCCAAACTCAGCAATTTAAACAAGATGAAGAGACAGAGGAATAGCCAGCAGATAAAGGAACAGGATAAATGCCCACCAAACCAAACCAAAGAGGAAGAGATAGGGAATCTACCTGATAAAGAATTCCGAATAATGATAGTGAAATTGATCCAAAATCTTGAAATTAAAATGGAATCACAGATAAATAGCCTGGAGGCAAGGATTGAGAAGATGCAAGAAAGGTTTAACAAGGACTTAGAAGAAATAAAAAAGAGTCAATATATAATGAATAATGCAATAAGTGAAATTAAAAACACTCTGGAGGCAACAAATAGTAGAATAACAGAGGCAGAAGATAGGATTAGTGAATTAGAAGATAGAATGGTAGAAATAAATGAATCAGAGAGGATAAAAGAAAAACGAATTAAAAGAAATGAGGACAATCTCAGAGACCTCCAGGACAATATTAAACGCTACAACATTCGAATCATAGGGGTCCCAGAAGAAGAAGACAAAAAGAAAGACCATGAGAAAATACTTGAGGAGATAATAGTTGAAAACTTCCCTAAAATGGGGAAGGAAATAATCACCCAAGTCCAAGAAACCCAGAGAGTCCCAAATAAGATAAACCCAAGGCGAAACACCCCAAGACACATAGTAATCAAATTAACAAAGATCAAACACAAAGAACAAATATTAAAAGCAGCAAGGGAAAAACAACAAATAACACACAAGGGAATTCCCATAAGGATAACAGCTGATCTTTCAATAGAAACTCTTCAAGCCAGGAGGGAATGGCAAGACATACTTAAAATGATGAAAGAAAATAACCTACAGCCCAGACTATTGTACCCAGCAAGGATCTCATTCAAGTATGAAGGAGAAATCAAAAGCTTTTCAGACAAGCAAAAGCTGAGAGAATTCTGCACCACCAAACCAGCTCTCCATCAAATACTAAAGGATATTCTCTAGACAGGAAACACAAAAATTGTGTATAAATTCGAACCCAAAACAATAAAGTAAATGGCAACGGGGTCATACTTATCAGTAATTACCTTAAACGTAAATGGGTTGAATGCCCCAACCAAAAGACAAAGACTGGCTGAATGGATACAAAAACAAGACCCCTGCATATGTTGTCTACAAGAGACCCACCTCAAAACAGGGGACACATACAGACTGAAAGTGAAGGGCTGGAAAAAGATTTTCCATGCGAATAGGGACCAAAAGAAAGCAGGAGTAGCAATACTCATATCAGATAAAATAGACTTTAAAACAAAGACTGTGAAAAGAGACAAAGATGGTCACTACATAATGATCAAAGGATCAATCCAAGAAGAAGATATAACAATTATAAATATATATGCACCCAACACGGGAGCACCGCAGTATGTAAGACAAATGCTAACAAGTATGAAAGAAGAAATTAACAATAACACAATAATAGTGGGAGACTTTAATACCCCACTCACACCTATGGATAGATCAACTAAACAGAAAATTAACAAGGAAACACAAACTTTAAACGATACAATAGACCAGTTAGACCTAATTGATATCTATAGGACATTTCATCCCAAAACAATGAATTTCACCTTCTTCTCAAGCGCACATGGAACCTTCTCCAGGATAGATCACATCCTGGGCCATAAAGCTAGCCTTGGTAAATTCAAAAAAATAGAAATCATTCCAAGCATCTTTTCTGACCACAATGCAGTAAGATTAGATCTCAATTACAGGAGAAAAACCATTAAAAAATCCAACATATGGAGGCTGAACAACACGCTGCTGAATAACCAACAAATCACAGAAGAAATCAAAAAAGAAATCAAAATTTGCATAGAAACGAATGAAAATGAAAACACAACAACCCAAAACCTGTGGGACACGGTAAAAGCAGTCCTAAGGGGAAAGTTCATAGCAATACAGGCACACCTCAAGAAACAAGAAAAAAGTCAAATAAATAACCTAACTCTACACCTAAAGCAACTAGAAAAGGAAGAAATGAAGAACCCCAGGGCTAGTAGAAGGAAAGAAATCTTAAAAATTAGAGCAGAAATAAATGCAAAAGAAACAAAAGAGACCATAGCAAAAATCAACAAAACCAAAAGCTGGTTCTTTGAAAGGATAAATAAAATTGACAAACCATTAGCCAGACTCATCAAGAAACAAAGGGAGAAAAATCAAATCAATAAAATTAGAAATGAAAATGGAGAGATCACAACAGACAACACAGAAATACAAAGGATCATAAGAGACTACTATCAACAATTATATGCCAATAAAATGGACAACGTGGAAGAAATGGACAAATTCTTAGAAAAGTACAACTTTCCAAAACTCGATCAGGAAGAAATAGAAAATCTTAACAGACCCATCACAAGCACAGAAATTGAAACTGTAATCAAAAATCTTTCAGCAAACAAAAGCCCAGGTCCAGACGGCTTCACAGCTGAATTCTACCAAAAATTTAGAGAAGAGCTAACACCTATCCTGCTCAAACTCTTCCAGAAAATTGCAGAGGATGGTAAACTTCCAAACTCATTCTATGAGGCCACCATCACCCTAATACCAAAACCTGACAAAGATCCCACAAAAAAAGAAAACTACAGGCCAATATCACTGATGAACATAGATGCAAAAATCCTTAACAAAATTCTAGCAATCAGAATCCAACAACACATTAAAAAGATCATACACCATGACCAAGTGGGCTTTATCCCAGGGATGCAAGGATTCTTCAATATCCGCAAATCAATCAATGTAATACACCACATTAACAAATTGAAAAATAAAAACCATATGATTATCTCAATAGATGCAGAGAAAGCCTTTGACAAAATTCAACATCCATTTATGATCAAAACTCTCCAGAAAGCAGGAATAGAAGGAACCTACCTCAACATAATCAAAGCTATATATGACAAACCCACAGCAAACATTATCCTCAATGGTGAAAAATTGAAAGCATTTCCTCTAAAGTCAGGAACAAGACAAGGGTGCCCACTTTCACCATTACTATTCAACATAGTTTTGGAAGTTTTGGCCACAGCAATCAGAGCAGAAAAAGAAATAAAAGGAATCCAAATTGGAAAAGAAGAAGTAAAGCTCTCACTGTTTGCAGATGACATGATCCTCTACATAGAAAACCCTAAAGACTCCACCAGAAAATTACTAGAACTAATCAATGACTATAGTAAAGTTGCAGGATATAAAATCAACACACAGAAATCCCTTGCATTCCTATACACTAATAATGAGAAAACAGAAAGAGAAATTAAGGAAACAATTCCATTCACCATTGCAACGGAAAGAATAAAATACTTAGGAATATATCTACCTAAAGAATCTAAAGACCTATATATAGAAAACTATAAAACACTGGTGAAAGAAATCAAAGAGGACACTAACAGATGGAGAAATATACCATGTTCATGGATTGGAAGAATCAATGTAGTGAAAATGAGTATACTACCCAAAGCAATCTATAGATTCAATGCAATCCCTATCAAGCTACCAACAGCATTCTTCACAGAGCTAGAACAAATAATTTCACAATTTGTATGGAAAAACAAAAAACCTCGAATAGCCAAAGCGATCTTGAGAAAGAAGAATGGAACTGGAGGAATCAACCTACCTGACTTCAGGCTCTACTACAAAGCCACAGTTATCAAGACAGTATGGTACTGGCACAAAGACAGAAATATAGATCAATGGAACAAAATAGAAAGCCCAGAGATAAATCCACGCACATATGGACACCTTATCTTCGACAAAGGAGGCAAGAATATACAATGGATTAAAGACAATCTCTTTAACAAGTGGTGCTGGGAACTCTGGTCAACCACTTGTAAAAGAATGAAACTAGAACACTTTCTAACACCATACACAAAAATAAACTCAAAATGGATTAAAGATCTAAACGTAAGACCAGAAACTATAAAACTCCTAGAGGAGAACATAGGCAAAACACTCTCTGACATACATCACAGCAGGATCCTCTATGACCCACCTCCCAGAATATTGGAAATAAAAGCAAAAATAAACAAATGGGACCTAATTAACCTTAAAAGCTTCTGCACATCAAAGGAAACTATTAGCAAGGTGAAAAGACAGCCTTCAGAATGGGAGAAGATAATAGCAAATGAAGCAACTGACAAACAACTAATCTCGAGAATATACAAGCAACTCCTACAGCTCAACTCCAGAAAAATAAATGACCCAATCAAAAAATGGGCCAAAGAACTAAATAGACATTTCTCCAAAGAAGACATAAAGATGGCTAACAAACACATGAAAAGATGCTCAACATCACTCATTATCAGAGAAATGCAAATCAAAACCACTATGAGGTACCATTTCACACCAGTCAGAATGGCTGCAATCCAAAAGTCTACAAGTAATAAATGCTGGAGAGGGTGTGGAGAAAAGGGAACCCTCTTACACTGTTGGTGGGAATGCAAACTAGTGCAGCCACTATGGAGAACAGTGTGGAGATTCCTTAAAAAACTGGAAATAGACATGCCTTATGATCCAGCAATCCCACTGCTGGGCATACACACTGAGAAAACCAGAAGGGAAAGAGACACGAGTACCCCAATGTTCATCGCAGCACTGTTTATAATAGCCAGGACATGGAAGCAACCTAGATGTCCATCAGCAGATGAATGGATAAGAAAGCTGTGGTACATATACACAATGGAGTATTATTCAGCCATTAAAAAGAATACATTTGAATCAGTTCTAATGAGGTGGATGAAACTGGAGCCTATTATACAGAGTGAAGTAAGCCAGAAAGAAAAACACCAATACAGTATACTAACGCATATATATGGAATTTAGAAAGATGGTAACAATAACCCTGTGTACGAGACAGCAAAAGAGACACTGATGTATAGAACAGTCTTATGGACTCTGTGGGAGAGGGAGAGGGTGGGAAGATTTGGGAGAATGGCATTGAAACATGTAAATATCATGTATGAAATGAGTTGCCAGTCCAGGTTCGATGCACGATACTGGATGCTTGGGGCTGGTGCACTGGGACGACCCAGAGGGATGGAATGGGGAGGGAGGAGGGAGGAGGGTTCAGGATGGGGAACACATGTATACCTGTGGCGGATTCATTTTGATATTTGGCAAATCTAATACAGTTATGTAAAGTTTAAAAATAAAATAAAATTAAAAAAAAAAAAAAAAAAAAAAAAAAAAAATTTGAATAAACAAGTTCTTCCTAGATTATTTAAAGACTCAGTGACTCCAGAAGTCATAATCACTAAGGAATTCTAAGATTATTCCTTTTGTATTTTGGTGGGGCTGGGGGAAGCTGGGGTGCACAGCATATGGGATCTTAGTTCCCTGATCAGGGCCCTGCGGTGCAGGTGCAGTGTCTTAACCACTGGACAACCAGGAACATCCTCTATTATATACTGGTACAAGATAGGCTCAAGGATGAACTGTATAACACAGGTTCAGTTCAGTTCAGTTCAGTCGTTCAGTCGTTTCCAACTATTTGCGACCCCATGAACTGCAGCACGCCAGGCCTCCCTGTCCATCACCAACTTCCAGAGTCCACCCAAACCCATGTCCATTGAGTCAGTGATGCCATCCAAGCATCTCATCCTCTGTCGTCCCCTTCTCTTCCTGCCCTCAATCCTTCCCAGCATCAGGGCCTTTTCAAACGAGTCAGTTCTTCGCATCAGGTGGCCAGAGTATAGGAGTTTCAGCTTCAAAATCAGTCCTACCAATGAACACCCAGGTCTGATCTCCTTTAGGATGGACTGGTTGGATCTCCTTGCTGTCCAAGGGACGCTTAAGAGTCCTCTTCAACACCACAGTTCAAAAGCATCAGTTCTTCGGCACTCAGCTTTCCTTATAGTCCAACTCTCACATCCATACCTGACCATTGGAAAAACCATAGCCTTGACTAGACGGACCTTTGTTGGCAAAGTAACGTCTCTGCTTTTTAATATGCCATCTAGGTTGGTCATAACTTTCCTTCCAAGGAGTAAGCATCTTTTAATTTCATGGCTGCAGTCACCATCTGCAGTGATTTTGGAGCCCTGAAAAATAAACTCAGCCACTGTTTCCACTGTTTATCCATCTATTGGCCATGAAGTGATGGGACCAGATGCCATGATCTTCGTTTTCTGAATGTTGAGCTTTAAGCCAGCTTTTTCACTCTCCTCTTTCACTTTCATCAAGAAGCTCTTTAGTTCCTCTTCACTTTCTGCCATAAGGGTGGTGTCATCTGCGTATCTGAGGTTATTGAGATTTCTCCCAGCAATCTTGAGTCCAGCTTGTGCTTGTTCCAGCCCAGCGTTTCTCATGATGGACTCTGCATAGAAGTTAAATAAGCAGGGTGACAATATACAGCCTTGACGTACTCCTTTTCCTATTTGGAACCAGTCTGTTGTTCCATGTCCAGTTCTAACTGTTGCTTCCTGACTTGCATACAGGTTTCTCAAGAGGCAGGTCAGGTGGTTTGGTATTCCCATCTCTTTCAGAATTTTCCACAGTTTATTGGGATCCACACAGTCAAAGGCTTTGGCATAGTCAATAAAACAGAAATAGATGTTTTTCTGGAACTCTCTTGCTTTTCTGATGATCCAGCAGATGTTGGCAATTTGATCTCTGGTTCCTCTGCCTTTTCTAAATCCAGCTTGAACATCCGGAAGTTCATAGTTCACGTATTGCTTAAGCCTGGCTTGGAGAATTTTAAGCACCACTTTACTAGTGTGTGAGATGAGTGCAATTGTGCAGTAGTTTGAGCATTCTTTGGCATTGCCTTTCTTTGGGATTGTAATAAAAACTGATCTTTTCCAGTCCTGTGGCCACTGCTGAGTTTTCCAAATTTGCTGGCATATTGAGTGCAGCACTTTCACAGCATCATCATTTAGGATTTGAAATAGCTCAACTGGAATTCCATCATCTCTGCTAGCTTTAATCATAGTGATGCTTCCTAAGGCCCACTTGACTTTACATTCCAGGATGTCTGGCTCTAGGTCAGTGATCACACCATCGTGATTATCTGGGTTGTGAAGATCTTTTTTGTACAGTTCTTCTGTGTATTCTTGCCAGCTCTTAAAATCTTCTGCTTCTGTTAGGTCCATACGATAAAGGACAGAAACATACCATTTCTGTGCTTTATCTAGCCCATCTTTTCATGAAATGTTCCCTGGTATCTCTAATTTTCTTGAAGAGATCTCTAGTCTTTCCCATTCTATTGTTTTCCTCTATTTCTTTGCATTGATCACTGAGGAAGGCTTTCTTATCTCTCCTTGCTATTCTTTGGAACTCTGCATTCAAATGGGTATATCTTTCCTTTTCTCCTATGCTTTTCACTTCCCTTCTTTTCACAGCTATTTAAGGCCTCCTCAGAAAGCCACTTTGCCTTTTTGCATTTCTTTCTCTTGGGAATGGTCTTGATCCCTGTCTCCTGTACAATGTCATGAACCTCAGTCCATAGTTCATCAGGCACTCTATCTATCAGATCTAGTCCCTTAAATCTATTTCTCACTTCCACTGTATAATCATAAAGGATTTGATTTAGGTCATATCTGAATGGTCTAGTGGTTTTCTCCACTTTCTTCAATTTCAGTCTGAATTTGGCCATAAGGAGTTCATGATCTGAGCCACAGTCAGCTCCCAGTCTTGTTTTTGCTGACTGTATAGAGCTTCTCCATCTTTGGCTGCAAAGAATATAATCAATCTGATTTCGGTGTCAACCATCTGGTTTTGCCCATGTGTAGAGTCTTCTATTGTGCTGTTGGAAGACAGTGTTTGCTATGACCAGTGCGTTCTCCTGGCAGAACTCTATTAGCCTTTGCCCTGCTTCATTCTGTACTCCAAGGCCAAATGTGCCTGTTACTCCAGGTGTTTCTTGACTTCCTACTTTTGCATTCCAGTCCCTTATAATGAAAAGGACATCCTTTTTGGATGTTAGTTCTAGAAGGTTTTGTAGGTATTCATTGAATTGTTCAACTTCAGCTTCTTCAGCGTTACTGTGACTTTATTTTACTGGGCCCCAAAATTACTGCAGATGGTAACTGCTGCCATGAAATTAAAGGACACTTGCTCCTTGGAAGAAAGACTATGACCAACCTAGACAGAATAATAAAAAGCAGAGACATCACTTTGCCAACCAAGGTCCATCTAGTCAAAGCTATGGTTTTTCCAGTAGTCATGTATGGATGTGAGAGTTGGACCATAAAGAAAGCTAAGCTCCGAAGAACTGATGCTTTTGAACTGTGATGTTGGAGAAGATTCTTGAGAGTCCCCTGGACTGCAAGGTGATCAAACCAGTCAATTCTAAAGGAAATCAGTCTTGAATAGTCATTGGAAGGACTGATTCTTAAGCTGAAGCTCCAATACTTTGCCCACCTGATGGGAAGAACAGACTCATTGGAAAAGACTGTGATGCTGGGGAAGATTGAAGGCAGGAGAAGAGGACGATAGAGGATGAGATGGTTGGATGGCATCACTGACACGATGGACATGAGTTTGAGCAAGCTCTGGGAGTTGATGATGGACAGCAAAGCCTTGCGTGCTGCAGTCCATGGGGTCGCAAAGAATTGGACACCACTAAGCAAGTGAACTGAACTGAATGAAAGCCAGGTGTCCAAAATGCTTCCCTGTCTCTCCTCTGAAGGAAGAGTGTATCCCTAACTTGGTATCAAAGCCCTCTTAGCTTTTCCAACTTCATCTTCTACCAATACCTCTCCAAGTACCTTATATTCCAGCTACTCTGAACTCCTTACAGTTTCCCAGCAGTTTTTTTTTTTTTTTTTGAAATATGGGGGACAATGGAGGACATAAACAGTGTCATCTATCTGTGATATCTTCACCCTCATAACTAATTCCTATTTACCCTTTAAAACCCTCACAAGTCATCATACTCAAATCAGCAAAGACATATCGAAAAGTGCAGCCAGTGGCTCTGCCTTACTGCAAAAGCTCATTAGCTAGTAACGTTGTGGTGAAAACCCTGTGCCACGGGAAGATTTAGTCATGCAGGATTTAGCAGAGCAGCTGCACTCAGGCATGCTCAAAAACAAAGATCAGATTTTCACTCCTAGTTCTCAAAAGCTGCTGCTTCTTTTTGTGGATCAATGGGCTTTCTTTTCCCATGAACCATGTCAGTGTTCTAGACCTGCAAGGCCATGACTGTTGGCCAGAATATACATACGTTATATGGTAGACGCTATACACATGGTATATGCTACCATGTCCAGAATCTAAACAAGTGATATTCTTAGACAGAATGTCTCCTAGAGAAAAACTATTGCCCCAAAGGTGTAAAAGAACCAGGAATGATTGCCCACAAGTCATCTCATATCCAGCCCAAATCAATACTTTCCCTTTTAAGAGAAGTTTTGAGTTGCTACCATTGATCATAAACCTTTATAGAATCTCTTCAAATGTTCTCTGTTGCCAGGCACTAGGCCTGACAGTTTCTCACTTTTTCAAGTGAGGGGCTCAATAATTTCTCCATTCCTGGCCTCAGCTTCAGTTACTATAAATGAGGCAAGCCTTTACAAAGGCATCAAGGAATGATGGCTATCTTCTCTTTCCTCACTGCATCACCACATTGAGCTTTCATCATGAAAATAAATATAGCTCTTGGTGGCTGAGTGCACCTGGTGTAAGACCAGTTAAAATAAAACCCCATGTTTTCACGGCGCCTGACACTTCAGAGTAGAGAGTTGTTATCAATTGGTTAACACATTCATCGCAAGTTTGGGTTACATTCTCCTTAACTTACCATTGAGAGAGAAATGACAGTGACAGCCATCCAAAGAATGATAGATATTTATCTTATGAGAAGATGCAGGAGCTGGGCAAAGGAACTTCTGTTGCATTATTGGGCTTATCTGTTTAAATCATCCAACTGGTAAAGTTCTGTGTCTTGCCCTTGCCACCGTCATTTGCCAGGTGTGAAAGCAGTTCTGAGCCACAGCTGCTCCTCCTCTATCAGGTCTTGCCTTTGATTAATCAGTGATGCCTTGTGGCTGGAGGATGTTTATATCGGTTTGGCCAAAAAGCTCGTTCAGATTTTCCATAACACATTATGGAAAAACCCAAACACGAATGAACATTTCGGCTAGCCCAATACCATCCTAACCTGGAGGTTCTTGATAACTGCATGGAGTCAGAACCCACTCCAGATTGTATGCGATTCTGAAACCCAGCTTCTCCCCACTGTCGGGTCTGAGCAGGTGTCCCACATAAGGTAACATCTCCTTATTTGTGGGAAGAAGTTCAAAGAGGAAATCTCTTCTGAACATCTACTGCTATATGAGTAGTATGGTGGACATTTTACGTGTATCAGTATAACTTCCTTTGACCCTCACAACAACCTTGTGAGGTCAATGATAGCAGCTCCCTATTAGAGAAGTGGTATCTGAGAATCTGAAATAGCAAATAACTTACCCAGAGTCATACAGCTACTGTGTGATGTCTTGGGTTTGAAACTGATGCCAAACCTACGTTTTCACATAATTTAATTTATGGATGTTTAATATACTAGGATCTTAAAAACTTTAGGGAGCTGTTGGGTAATGTCTTTAGATCTTTAGGCTATGGAGCATGCAAGTTTTCTAGTTGTTGGATTTCCGGATGGTGGCAAAATTTATGATATAGTAAATACAGAAGGAAATTCCAGATCATCTGACCTGCCTCCTGAGAAACCTATATGCAGGTCAGGAAGCAATAGTTAGAACTGGACATGGAACAACAGACTGGTTCCAAATAGGAAAAGGAGTATGTCAAGGCTGTATATTGTCACCCTGCTTATTTAATGTATAAGCAGAGTACATCATAAGAAATGCTGGGCTGGAAGAAGCACAAGCTGGAATCAAGATTGCTGGGAGAAATATCAATAAATTCAGATATGCAGTTGACACCACCCTTATGGCAGAAAGTGAAGAGGAACTAATAAGCCTCTTGATGAAAGTGAAAGAGGAGAGTGAAAAAGTTGCTTTAAGCTCAACATTCAGAAAACTAAGATCATGGCATCTGGTCCCATCACTTCATGGGAAATAGATGGAGAAACAGTGGAAACAATGTCAGACTTTATTTTTTGGGGCTCCAAAATCACTGCAGATGGTGACTGCAGCCATGAAATTAAAAGACGCTTACTCCTTGGAACTCTCTTGCTTTTTCCATGATCCAGCCGATGTTGGCAATTTGATCTCTGGTTCCTCTGCCTTTTCTAAAACCAGCTTGAACATCAGAAAGTTCACAGTTCACATATTGCTGAAGCCTGGCTTGGAGAATTTTGAGCATTACTTTACTAGTATGTGAGATGAGTGCAATTGTGCGGTAGTTTGAGCATTCTTTGGCATTGCCTTTCTTTGGGATTGGAATGAAAACTGACCTTTTCCAGTCCTGTGGCCACTGCTGGGTTTTAAAGAGAGTTCCAGAAAACCATCTATTTCTGCTTTATTGACTATGCCAAAGCCTTTGACTGTGTGGATCACAATAAACTGTGGAAAATTCTGAAAGAGATGGGAATACCAGACCACCTGATCTGCCTCTTGAGAAATTTGGATGCAGGTCAGGAAGCAACAATTAGAACTGGACATGGAACAACACACTGGTTCCAAATAGGAAAAGGAGTTCATCAAGGCTGTATATTGTCACCCTGTTTATTAACTTATATGTAGAGTACATCATGAGAAACGCTGGACTGGAAGAAACACAAGCTGGAATCAAGATTGCCGGGAGAAATATCAATAACCTCAGATATGCAGATGACACCACCCTTATGGCAGAAAGTGAAGAGGAACTCAAAAGCCTCTTGATGAAAGTGAAAGTGGAGAGTCAAAAAGTTGGCTTAAAGCTCAACATTCAGAAAACGAAGATCATGGCATCTGGTCCCATCACTTCATGAGAAATAGATGGGGAAACAGTGGAAACAGTGTCAGACTTCATTTTTCTGGGCTCCAAAATCACTGCAGATGGTGACTGCAGCCATGAAATTAAAAGACGCTTACTCCTTGGAAGGAAAGTTATGACCAACCTAGATAGCATATTCAAAAGCAGAGACATTACTTTGCCAACAAAGGTTCGTCTAGTCAAGGCTATGGTTTTTCCTGTGGTCATGTATGGATGTGAGAGTTGGACTGTGAAGAAAGCTGAGTGCCGAAGAATTGATGCTTTTGAACTGTGGTGTTGGAGAAGACTCTTGAGAGTCCCTTGGACTGCAAGGAGATCCAACCAGTCCATTCTGAAGGAGATCAGCCCTGGGATTTCTTTGGAAGGAATGATGCTAAAGCTGAAACTCCAGAACTTTGGCCACCTCATGTGAAGAGTTGACTCATTGGAAAAGACTCTGATGCTGGGAGGGATTGGGGGCAGGAGGAGAACAGGACGACAGGATGAGATGGCTGGATGGCATCACCAACTCAATGGACATGAGTTTGAGTGAACTCCAGGAGTTGGTGATGGACAGGGAGGCCTGGTGTGCTGCAATTCATGGGGTCACAAAGAGTCGGACACGACTGAGTGACTGAACTGAACTGAAATACAGAAGGAGTAGGAGTTTGTGAACATTTGAATGTCTCAATTATTCCAGGCCTTCACTCAGATCACCTCAACAACATCTTGAGATGTAGACAAAAGGGGACACAAGTGATTAAATCAAAGCACACTTGTCTGCCCAAGAAATAACTGTAGAATAGATACAGTGTAGTCTGAAGATTTAATCATCATCCCTTTGCCTCTCTGCAGAGAAATGACATTATCTGAAAAAATTCCTCCTTTCCTTTCTCGCTTTCTCTCTTCATGTTTCTTTTTTTTTCCTTTCTTGATTTCCCTCTATTCTTTTCCTATTCAATTTTCTTCTAATTAATTCTTCAACAACAAATTCTTATTAAACATCACATATGTGTGTAAGTCTTCTGTTCACAGAGATGAATTAAGCCATTATTGCCATCCAGGACGTAGCACTCCAATTTGTATAATAAGACATGCACATAAAAATATATATAATACAAGATGAAAAGTGTTACTGGCCTTAGACGAAGTTTGGAAGAATATGCAGTGGGGTAAAATGAAATGTCAGGTTACTTTTAAATGAAGATGAGCCTTAAAGGACAGATGGAATGAATGGATATAATATAGACATAAAAAAGGGGGAAAGAAACCTCCCGAAAGTTCTGTGCTCTGCAGAATAATGCCCACACCTAGTGATGCCCACATTCTATTAATGCCCCACAACTTATGCCTATGTTACGTTACAGGGCAGAGTGGAATTAAGGTTGAGGATGGGATTCAGGTTACTAATAGAGTGACTTTAAAATAGGAAGATGATCCCAGGCTATCTGGGTGGGTCCAACATAAGAGTCCTTAAAGGTGGAAGAGGGAGGCAGAAGGAGAGAATTAGAGGAGGTGTGATAAGAGAAGCAAAAGTCGGAGATGCCATGTTTATTGCTTTGAAGATGGAAGAGATACGGTCATGAGTCAAGATGAGGGTAGCCTCTAAAAGCTATAAAACGCAAGGACTATGCTTTCTCCTAGAGCCTCCAGGAAGGAACACAGCCCTGCCAAGACTTTGATTAGCTCAGGAAGATCTGTGTCAGACTTTTGACCTCCAGAGCTGAAGGAAAATAAATGTGTGCTGTTTTAAACCACTAAGCTGGTGATGTTTTGTCATAGCCGCAAATGGTAAACTAATACTGGAGGAATCACATGGTGCATGGGTGGGAATTTAATCATATTTTTTTATAAGACAAAGTCCACAAAGGAGAAAGTAGGAGATGAGACTTGGGAGGCAGGTAGAGTCTACCAAGAAGGGTAGTAGGAAGGCACTAAAATTATTAAAGAAGAGAGTGACAGGATCAAATCTGCATTTAAGAATGACCAGTGTGGCAGTTGTGTGAAGGAGAAATTAGAGCAGGTCAGGAAAATCAGTTAGGAAGCTGCTGGAGTGGTTTAGGCAAGAAGTGTTGAGGCCCTTGGGAGAGCAACGTCATGAGAAGAGATAAGGGTAGTCATTCATTAATTCAACAAATTATTTTTGAGTGTCTGCTAAGCACCAGGCACTGCTGTAGGTGTTGGGGACATGGGCAAGCCCATGGCTAATATCCTGACCCTCCCTTCAGGATTTAAAGTCTAATGGGTATAGGGAGGCAATAAAGAAATAGGTATATAATGTGTCAGGGGTGATAAGAGCTCTGAAAAAAATTAAGTGGTGAAAAATGCTTAGAGAGTGACAGGTGTGCACAGGGAACTATTTCAATGGGACTTTGGGGAAGATCTTTCTGAGAAGAGGGTATTTGAACACAGATCTGAAAGAAGAGAAGAAAAGAACCAGGCAAGTATATCAGGGCAGAGTCTTCCTAGCAGAGAGCAGAAATAGAAGTGCATTCACAGTGAAGTATTGAGGCTGGTGTGGCTGGAGGGAAATGAACACAGGTGTGAGTGGTGGCGGCTGAAGGCAGAGGCATGGAACAGAAGCGTCTCTTGGACAGTCTTGTTGATCACTGTGAACTCAGGCTGCCCAAGAAGATGAAAACATTCGGCTTTTAGAATTGATAGGACTAGGAAGCTGTTGAAATGGAGAGTTAGGGGCTGAGAATAATGGACAGTCTTCTCCTATGGCTTCAGTTGTCAAATTCATCCTAAGCCAATCAGATGCTCCCACCCAAAGGAAGCCCATTCAGACGAACACAGGAAACATGATCTGGGAAATGCCTCATCTTGGAATCATCCAAATCCAGCTTGACTTCAAAGTAAGTGCTTTTCAAGAAAAGAAATTTCCATATTGCTCTCCATGTTTCCCTCATGGGTCAAAACCAGATTGGAGGTGTACCCAGAGAAAATCTGGGTCCCAAATTTTTGTACATTAGTCTGGATAGAGACAAACCAAGAATTGTGTTCAAGTTTCAACTAGAAAATATCCCACAGTAATGATGGCACCAGGTGTAGCTTGGTATGTAGCCCTTAACCTTCCTAGGTCTCAGATTCCAAGTGGAAAAAAGGAGGATTATTTAGGTTCTAAGAGATCACCTGATTTCTTGAAGGCCTTTTGGTTATAGGACCTGTAGTTCTATGCCTGAAATAAAAACCTAAAATATATTCAATAAATAGGTACACAAGGCTTCCCTGGTGGCTCAGTGGTAAAGAATCCACCTGCCAATGCAGGACACATGGGTTTGACACCTGAGCCAGGAAGCTCCCACATACAGCGGAGCAACGAAGCCCAGGAGCCGCAACTACTGAGCCCATGCACAGCAACTACTGAAGCCCGCGTGCCCTAGAGCCTGTGCTCTGCAGAAAGAAAAGCCACCACGATGACAAGCCCATGCACTGCCACTAAGAGTAGTCCCTGCTCACTGCAACCAGAGAAAAGCCCACACAGCAACAAAGACCCAGCACAACCATAAATAAATAAAAATTTTAAAAAGTTTATAAAAAAACAAAATCAATGGGCAAACAGACAGAGGAGGGGAAATCAGGGCTTGTCAACCTGGGATTTTATGTGGCCGGGTGTTCTGATATTACAGAGCAAGAAAAGCATCTCACTGTAGGGATAAGAGCACAGACCCATGTTTTAATTTCAATTTCATCTCTTACTGGTTGTGGAGTAGAACAAGCCAGCATACAAATACACAAATGTATAACCATGTGACTTTGAACTCATGATTTCCTAACCCCCTTATGCCCAGATCGTCATCTGTAAATTGGAGATGTTCATATCTATGCCATAGTGGTATTGTGAGATTTAGAGAAAAATGCAGACAGGAAATGCTTATGAGGCCCTTCACCACTGAAAGGTGTTCCAGTGAAAGCAAACACTGTTCTTGTTACTTTAAAAATAAAACTAGAAGTAAAATTCCATTAGAAGTTGAACACTGCAATAATCCCATTGAGGAACAGCACACTAAAGACACTAGCTTGGGGAGAAGAAGAAAGATAAGTGCAGGTTCTCCACAGCTGCTCCTAAAGCAGCGAAAGGTCTCAGATGCACAATCTCTGCCACAGTCAACCTAAGAATTGAGGGCGAGCACTTTCTTGTTTTGTAATCCTTGACTCCTACCCAGACCTCTCATTAGCTCGCCAGGAGTTCCCTTAACACTGATTGAGAACCACAGTCCTAAGGGGAACTTGGGAGCTGTTCAAAGTAACACTGATTTCATCTAGACGGTATACACCCCCAGCCATCTCTGCTGAGAGGTCGAGCAGGGTCTGTCTCTTGATCTTGACCTGCTCTCTCCCTAAGGCAGGGTTGTGATGGGGGCTGGTCCTGAAGCCTGCATTTCCCCAGCATGATGTGAGATGCACTGGGCCAATGGGAGGCCCTGGAGGGAAATGCAAGAGCAGGAGGAAGGGAGCCACCAGGCTATTTCTCCCCATTTCTCTTTCTGTTCAGAGAAGAATCTCTGAAGTCAGCAATGTCTTTCCATGGTTCCAGCTCCCACCTGCTGACCCCACACTCTGGAGTCTGGCTTCTATCCTCTGTTACTTCAGTCTACAGAGGCTAGATGCTTCCTTTGCTGGAAGGTAGGTTGATTTCATATACCCACTTTGGCTTTGCAGATTTTCTTTTACCTATGTGAACGGTTCCCTACATTACTTTCCCTGTTTTTAATGCTTACAATGATTTCCTTTCTGGTTGGACTCTAGATAAATGCAGTCATATTGAGAGCTGGCTGTAACCCAGGTGGGGTGGGGTGAGCTCAGGGAGCTCTCACATAGCAGCAGCACCCAGAGGCTGCAACATACTCTTAAGTCAGTCTATGGTCAAGTTGGTCCAGAAATTCACTCTTGTCTTGGGCCCTGAGCCAAATTAAACTCTAGGAAGTCAACTCACAGATTCTAAACTAGCAAGATTTTGAAGGATAAAGCATAAAGTCCATTTTAAAATTCTGATGAGAAATGGAACTGTGGCATGGACCAGAGAAATCTTATCTGCAGAACCCACACAGTTTCTCATACAGAAGCCTGATACAATCAGAGGGAAATTTGCAAAGACCAAAGACAGAAGAGCTTATGAGTTTAATTGTGAAGAGTATCATATATTAGTATCAGGTTCTGAGAGCCCACAGAATCCATGGCCACAGCAGAGATGGCCTTGACAATCTGCCAATGTCATTTGTTGGGAAATTCATATCAACAGGATAGACTGATCCTACTCTCATGGAACATTCGATAAGTCTCCAAGTCCAGTGGCCATTCCCTGGGGAGAACTCTGGCTGGCACCGCCCACATCCACCTCTGTGACCCCTTTACCTATACTTCCATGTCTGACCACCCCATGCTCCAAAGAGCACATTGCTGCTTTGTTTCTCTGTCACCTGGAGAAAAAGTGTCAATCATTCATCAGCTGGAAATGGTCTTAGATGAGGCAGATCCCAGAACCAGTCCTCTCCAGACCTCCTGAGGGAGACAGGGCTCCTGGGGAAGTTACCATATAAGTGAATCTAAAAACCTTCCTGTTGGAAAGTGAGGCCACACATGGAATGAAGCATCCTTCTCTAAGTTTAATATGAGGGAAATGAGTTCCTTCTCCCTCTGGAACCTAAAGGAACCATTAGGAACTTAGGGCTGGTGTGGTTTGCAGTGACCACAGGTCAGGGCAGCACTCACACACAAACACACTCATACACACACCCTGTAATAACAGCAGGGTCATCTCAACAGTGAGTAAACCATTCAGCATCATCTGTTCAGCAGCATCATATATGGCACTCACTGAAGCCAGCCCTGGAAAACTGGGCCTTCTGTAGGACTGATTATATTCTCTCCATCTCTCTCTATGAAGCACTTGGAAGCAGGAGCATTTTGCCATCCTCTATTTCTGATCCATACTCTAATAATCTAGAATCTAAGTCTCAAAGATAATTTTATTACTTGAAGCCCAAATTTGGGGAAGAGGAAGGGTGGCAGCGTGTAAGTGGTATGCTGGGAAACCAATTTTCAAAAAAAAATGAATTTATAACTTTGACAACTTCCGTTGCATAATTTTCCCACTATGGCTGATTTTAAGCTAACAAAGTGTAACCAACCAACTGACAAAATTCCTTTATATTTAACAAAATTATTTCTCATGAGCTGGGACAAATGCAAACATGTGACTAGAACATTTGTCCTCCCCCCCCAACCAAATGAATGATCATCCCCCAAAATGAACCACGTAGGAACTCAAGAAAATCCATCTACAATTAAAATTCACTTGCAGTTTTCTCTGCTATTGCTACCTAAAGCTGTGGAGAAAAATTCTTACCATCATAAGGATCTCAAGTCTATCTCTCAACAGAGATTATGTTTGCTTATTTGCCTGTTTATTTATTTATACCTTCTTTTTTCAATAAAGGATTTACGGTGGATTACCTAAATACATTCAATATAAAAAGTAGATAAAACTGAATTTAAAATAAGTGGATGAGAGAAGTGGGACAAAGAGAAAATGAAAGTTTTAATAATAAGAGAAAAAATGCAATCGGGAGTGAGCTTAGCACCCAAAATACATAGTGTAAAGCCTTCGGGGCCATTCATGCAGAGAAGGTTCAGAGGGAACAAGTAGACACTCAGTGATGGGCAACTCACAGGAGTTCCCCTGTCCAGATTTTAGTGTATCTGGCCATCTGTGCAGAATTCTGTGGCAACTGGACTCCAGTGCATCTGTTTGGACATTAATGTTACACCCAGGACTTCTATGGAAAGGTGGTGAATGGGTCTTGTGTCCCACTGTCTGCCTGTAGAGGCTCTTGGCAGTCTAATGATCTCCCATCGCCCTGCCAATCTGTCAGAATTGCTGTTCTGGAGGAAACCCCAGTCTCCAGGAACAGGCTCACTAGGGGCACTCTCTGGATGGTGAATTCATCAAGCCCCTTCTAAGTCAGACTGGCAGTCTATGAGCACATCAGTCCAGCTCTGCACAGATAGAACACTGTCAAGCAGAATAGTGACCCACGTTCTCTCCAGGTGCCAATCACCTAGAACAGCCAGAAAATCAACACTGGGGACATGAGTGGCCAAAGAGGCCAGAGAAGAAGAAAATCATTCAAATGGACATATATCTGGGCTTTGGTTACATGAAGTCAGTGAATACCTAGGATATGAACTTTGGCAGGCTTTTCATGTGTTGTGATGAAGCTCCAATATTACTCCCCACTTAGTTCCCCAGGGCCCTTAAGGAGACCTCCAGGTGTCTCCTCTATGATGGGCTCATTCCCCGAGTTGGCCTCATTATTAGGGATGTGTTCCTGCTTAAAACAACAACAACAAAAAAGTATATGCCTGGCATAGAGCGTGGCATTGAGCAATGAGTAGAAAGGAAACCCCGTACCTGACTCTGCCAGTCATTCCTGTCCACCTAAAGCTCTCAGTGGCGTCTTTGTGGTAAGGTCTCTTTTCTTCTGGGGTCCTATCTGAGGTAAAGTTCATTTTCCCAAGATTATGACCATGAGATGCCTAGGTGCCTCTTACCCCCATGCCCCACACCCCTGTGTCCAGCCAGGCCTGATATATGTTGAGCTTGCCAAACTCTCTGGGCTCTGGGCCTTCCTGCTTGGCTATACTTCCAGAGCCAATCTCTGTAGCCAGGACAGATTCCCCAATGGTCTGTATCTCATGCCAGGCCCATCCTACTTTCATGCCTTCTCTGGGTATAAATCTGCAATAAGACCCCTAGAGTGATGTTTAGGGGAAACAGTGTTAATCAGGCATTGGTCCATCAGCCTTTAGGGGACCAATTCATGGCAGGTCCTGAGAATTCCATATGCTGAATATTGGTGAGAATTGGCAGAACCTGCTGAGTGTTGCATGCCCAGAGATTTGTCCTCTCTGGTCTCCACTCAGTCACATCCAGCCTCAAATTTCCCAAGAGCAGGTCATCAAAGCTATCCAGGCCTCAGCCACAAGGCAAAGATTCCTTTTGGAGACAGCTTTGCTTTTGTGAGAAAAACACAAAGCTTAGAATCAGCAGAACTGAGTACAAAAGAGAATTTCATTTATCAGATTCATGAACTCACATAAAGTAATATCTCTGAATTTCAGTTTTTTAATCTGTAAAATAGGAATAGTAAAAACATCTAAATGGAGTCAAGGTCTAAAAAACAAAATGTATATAAAAATTCTTCATAAATTGAAGCACAATACAATGTTATATATTATATTCATTTACAACTGACTTTTCAAAGAGTTTGTTAAATTTTAAAAAGAAAACTGAACTGGCAACTCGTTTCATACATGATATTTTACATGTTTCAATGCCATTCTCCCAAATCTTCCCACCCTCTCCCTCTCTCACAGAGTCCATAAGACTGTTCTATACATCAGTGTCTCTTTTGCTGTCTCGTACACAGGGTTATTGCCAGTCCAGGTTCGATGCACGATACTGGATGCTTGGGGCTGGTGCACTGGGATGACCCAGAGGGATGGAATGGGGAGGGAGGAGGGAGGAGGGTTCAGGATGGGGAACACATGTATACCTGTGGCGGATTCATTTTGATATTTGGCAAAACTAATACAGTTATGTAAAGTTTAAAAATAGAATAAAATTTTAAAAAAAAAAATAAAAAATAAAAAGAAAACTGAATTTAAGGAAGTTCCAGATTTCAGTAGTGACAAAGTAGCTTGGATCAGATCAGATCAGTTGCTCAGTCATGTCCGACTCTTTGCGAACCCATGAATCACAGCACGCCAGGCCTCCCTGTCCATCACCAGGTCCCGGAGTTCACTGAGACTCACGTCCATCGAGTCAGTGATGCCATCCAGCCATCTCATCCTCTGTCATCCCCTTCTCCTCCTGCCCCCAATCCCTCCCAGCATCAGAGTCTTTTCCAATGAGTCAACTCTTCACATGAGGTGGCCAAAGTTCTGGAGTTTCAGCTTTAGCATCATTCCTTCCAAAGAAATCCCAGGGCTGATCTCCTTCAGAATGGACTGGTTGGATCTCCTTGCAGTCCAAGGGACTCTCAAGAGTCTTCTCCAACACTACAGTTCAAAAGCATCAATTCTTTGGCGCTCAGCCTTCTTCACAGTCCAACTCTCACATCCATACATGACCACAGGAAAAATCATAGCCTTGACTAGACGGACCTTTGTTGGCAAAGTAATGTCTCTGCTTTTGAATATGCTATCTAGGTTGGTCATAACTTTCCTTCCAAGGAGTAAGCGTCTTTTAATTTCATGGCTGCAGTCACCATCTGCAGTGATTTTGGAGCCCAGAAAAAGAAAGTCTGACACTGTTTCCACTGTTTCCCCATCTATTTCCCATGAAGTGATGGGACCAGATGCCATGATTTTTGTTTTCTGAATGTTGAGCTTTAAGCCAAGTTTTTCACTCTCCACTTTCACTTTCATCAGTAGGCTTTTGAGTTCCTCTTCACTTTCTGCCATAAGGGTGGTGTCATCTGCATATCTGAGGTTATTGATATTTCTCCCGGGCAATCTTGATTCCAGCTTGTGTTTCTTCCAGTCCAGCATTTCTCATGATGTACTCTGCATATAAGTTAAATAAACAGGGTGACAATATACAGCCTTGATGAACTCCTTTTCCTATTTGGAACCAGTCTGTTGTTCCATGTCCAGTTCTAACTGTGGTTCCTGACCTGCATACAAATTTCTCAAAAGGCAGATCAGGTGTTCTGGTATTCCCATCTCTTGAAGAATTTTCCACAGTTTATTGTGATCCACACAGTCAAAGGCTTTGGCATAGTCAATAAAGCAGAAATAGATGTTTTTCTGGAACTCTCTTGCTTTTTCCATGATCCAGCGGATGTTGGCAGTTTGATCTCTGGTTCCTCTGCCTTTTCTAAAACCAGCTTGAGCCTCTGGAAGTTCACGGTTCACATATTGCTGAAGCCTGGCTTGGAGAATTTTGAGCATTACTTTACTAGCGTGTGAGATGAGTGCAATTGTGCAGTAGTCTAAGCATTCTTTGGCATTGCCTTTCTTTGGGATTGGAATGAAAACTGACCTTTTCCAGTCCTGTGGCCACTGCTGAGTTTTCCAAATTTGCTGGCATATTGAGTCCAGCACTTTCACAGCATCCTCTTTCAGGATTTGGAATAGCTCAACTGGAATTCCATCATCTCCACTAGCTTTGTTCGTAGTGATGCTTTCTAAGGCCCACTTGACTTCACATTCCAGGATGTCTGGCTCTAGGTCAGTGGTCACACCATCGTGATTACCTGGGTCGTGAAGATCTTTTTTGTATAGTTCTTCTGTGTATTCTTTCCATCTCTTCTTAATATCTTCTGCTTCTGTTAGGTCCATACCATTTCTGTCCTTTATCGAGCTCATCTTTGCATGAAATGTTCCTTTGGTATCTCTGATTTGGCTAACTCTTATACAAATAACAGTCACAAAGTGTGTACAAAATATTTTAGGATCATTGGAGGGTACCACAAACTGGCAGAAACTGAATGGGAGATCAATCTTGTTAGATAGGCAATGCACTGGTGAAATTTGTGAATTAACAGTTTTTTACCTGGGGGTATATCCCAATCCTTATATTTCAGAATAGTAGAAAACTACAGTACTGCTAGCTTGAGGTGTCAGAGAATGGAATTCTAGGCTGGCAAAACTGCTGAAAAGTGTGTGTGTGTGTGTGTGTGTGTGTGTGTTTATGGTAGGGGGAAAGACCCTGGAAAGGAGGGGGCTACAAAGGTAGTGAGTACAAAAATCTGCAAATAGATTCTGCTAAAAGTATTGATTGACTGCTGAAAAAAGGAAGAATACAGAACTAAAAGCTGAGTGAGTTAAGTTGTTCAGTAGTGTCCAACTCTACCACCCTATGGACTGTAGCCTGCCAGGCTCCTATGTCCATGTATTTTCCAGGTCAGAATACTGGAGTGGGTTGCCATTTCCTTCTTCAGGGGATCTTCCTGACCCAGGGATCAAACCCAGGTCTCCCGCATTGCATGGCAGACTGTTTACCATCTGAGCTACCAGGGAGTCACCCAAAGATGAAATAATTGTAATGATTATTTCCTTCCAACAGAAGATACATTTTGGAGTTTAAAGTCAGCCAAGTTAATTAAACTAATGTAAATATTCTTCAAAAGAAGATAACAAAATCTAGAGTCTCTGCAGTATACCTTCCAAATTGTCCACATATAAATAAAAAATTAGTAGACATTCAAAGCAATAAGAATGCATAACCTGTACTTCATGGATAAGCATTACACTCAAGAACTTCTAAGAAAATATGTCCGTGAATCAAGAATAAGAAATATCAGCAAAAAACACAACTATTTTAAAAAAGCAAATTTTAAAGCTGAAACCACAAAACAGAGTATTAAAAATGTCAGAAGAATAAAACAGTAAACTCAAAGACAGATGAATAGAAATTATCCAAACTAAAGAACAGAGAGGAAAATTTTTGAATAAAAATTAACAAAGCATTATGACCTTTGATACAATATCAAGCAAGCTAATATATTTATAATTGGAGTTCCAAAATGAATTCAAAGAGGGAATGGAGCAGATAAAAAAATATAATGATCAAAAATTCCCCAAATTACTTAAGAAAGTTTGCTTTGTAGATGCAAGAAGTCAGTAAACACCAAGGAGAATAAATATAATTAATACCATATAACACCATATCAGTGGTTGAATCCCAAGATAAAAAGAAAATCTTAAAAGGAGCCACAAAAATCATACATTATATACAGAAACATAATTGCACAAATACAGCTGACTTCTTACCAGAAATCATGAAGGTCACAGGCAATGGAATGAAGTCTTTAAAACAATCAGAGAATAATCAAGAATCCTACAGCCAGTAAAATTGCTTTTAAAATATTAAAGGCAAAATAAAGACATTTTCAGATGAGCAACAACAATAACAAAAACAAATGGGAGGATTTGTAGCCAGGTTATTTACTCTGCAAAATACTCTGAAAGAAATTCTTCTGGCTGAGGGGCAATAACACCAGATAGAAAATCAGATTAACAAAAATGAATGAGTGACACTAAAATAAGTATTACATAAATATGAAAGAGTTTTCCTTTCTTTTTCTTTAAAAATATATGACCATTTAAACAAAAACAACTAATATTTTTGCTGTGTTTATAGTGTATATAGATTGTAAAAAGTGTATGCATGTGTGCTAATTTGCTTTAGTCATGACTGGTTCTTTGCGACCCTATGGACTACAGCCCACCAGGCTCCTCTGTCCATGGGAGTCTCCAGGCAAGAATACTGGAGTGGGTTGCTATGCCCTCCTCCAGGGAATCTTCCTGACCCAGGGATCGAACCCAGGTGTCTTATGTCTCCTGCATTGGCAGGGGGGTTCTTTAACACTGGCACCACCTGGGAAGCCCAAAATATGTATGTGTGTGTGTATGTTTATAGTAACACAAAGGGTGATCATGTCAACAGAATCTAATTGTTCCAAGCTTCCCAATATCTTGTGAAGAAGCAGTGAAAAGTAACACTGTGAAGAGTTAAAGGTACATACGATAATCATCAGTTAAATGTTGCTGCTGCTAAGTTGCTTCAGTCGTGTCCGACTCGGCAACCCCAGAGACAGCAGCCCACCAGGCTCTGCCGTCCCTGGGATTCTTCAGGCAAGAACACTGGAGTGAGTTGCCATTTCCTTCTCCAATGCATGAAAGTGAAAAATGAAAGTGAAGTCACTCAGTCGTGTCCGACTCTTCACAACCCCACGGACTGCAGCCTACCAGGCTCCTCCATCCATGGGATTTTCCAGGCAAGAGTACTGGAGTGGGTTGCCATTGCCTTCTCTGAGTTAAATGCTGAGTAGTCAGTTAAAGACATGAAAAAAGGTATGGTTAAAAAGCCATTAGTTGGAATAAAAGTGAATATTGAAAACTGCTTACGTCAAAACAAGAAAGGTGAAATGCAGGAATGAAGGAATTGTTGGAACAAGCAATAATATGCTAGATTTAAGGGGCTCGGATGGTAAAGCATCTGCCTGCAATGCAGGAGACGCAGGTTCAATTCCTGGATCAGGAAGATCCCCCGGCGAAGGGAATGGCAATCCACTCCACTATTCTTGCCTGGAAAATTCCATGGACAGAGGAACCTGGTGGGCTACAGTCCATGGTATCACAAAGCATCGAACATGACTGAACAACTAACAGACAATAAAATCAATATCAATAATTATATCAATAATTATAGTAATATAAAAGGACTAAACTCTTAAATAAAAGGCAGAAATTGTCAGATTGTATTAAAAAGTCAAGACCCAACAATATCATGCATAGAAAAGACAAATTTTAAATACCAACACAAATAGAGCAAAGCAAATCTCGTGACTACATCTAACTTTCAGGCAAGTACAAAAGTGTAACCCTACTATGTGCTAAGATAATGGAAAACCAATTCTCTTTGCTGCAAAGACAGGTACCATCAATGATGGTTAAGAGAGAGCTGCATGTCTCTTAAACAGCACACACCCACTTGTCCACCCAGCTGACCACAATGCCTAGTGAACATTATGCCCATGGTTCCTGTGCCAAACCCAATCCCCACTGATAACCATGCATGAACTAAGGGTGGCATTTTCAGAAACCAGTGGGGTCCAAAATATATTGGACAATACCAAAGGGATAGGCAAGTGGCCAACCCAACCCTTTAAAATCCAACATAGGTGTTCATTACTCCTTAAGCACTTGAGAGAGAGACTTAGACCAGCAAAAAAAAACATCTCCTCTATGGCTGGTATCTCACAGAAAGAAATTATACCAGTTATTTTAACAGGAAGAATATAAAAATTTTAATGCAGGTAAAAGAATTGTTATCTAGATATCTGAAAAGACAAAAAGATGCACTAAGGTATCACAAGAGATAGCAAATGCAGAAAGTTACTACCCCCAGGAGTGGGTAACAAAGAGAAAAGATGGACACTGAACTTGAGAAGTGTGGATGAAGGTCCCTTTGGCTGTTGGTTCTTCAAGAATTGGTAAAATTGGCTTCAGCTGTAGTTGCAGAAACACCCTGCTGCCTAGGTGAAGAAGGAAGCCGGAAGTGACCCACCAGAAGCTCCCAGGAAGCTGAGAGGAAAAAGAAACTCCCTTCTTCCTCCCCCTGCCTCCTAGTTGACTCTGGCTCCCCCTATTGACAAAAACCTATGTTGCAGCTGGGGGCAAAGCAGAAATGAGGTGTACAGGCTCCAGTCCCAGAATCACAAATTGGAGTGTGGAAGAATGAGTTTGGAGTCAACACACAACAGTGTAATACTGGACCCAGAGGTGCTATGGCAAGTCCATCAGGGACTGCTGGGGTGGGCTCCCCAGGCAAGGAATTTGACATGGGAATTGGAGAGAAAGCTTTCCTAGAATATTTGAGAACAAAATGAATCACACGGTGACTGAGTCCAGGGAAATGTGCAGGACCACAGTGTGGAAAGCCAGACTGCATATTAGGGCAAGGGGGATTATAGAGCTCATGTCAGGAGAGGAAAGTGCAGGAGACTGGCAAATGCGGGAGCACAGCAAGGCATGGGGAGAGTAGATGGTAATGAAACAAGAAGGCACAGAAGTCTGCAGGGCCTAGACTCTCCCTGGGATGGCTGTATGCTGATAGGCAGGTTAAAGACATGCTTCGGATAGGGTGTTCTAAATTGAGACAGAGAGCAATAATACTTATCCATCTGTTTATCAATCAGCCTTATTTTGTGTTTTAGAGGACAAGAGGTGTATAAATAAGTGTGTGTCTGCAAGTGTCCATGCATGCGAGTGCACACAAACACAGATGCATACCCCAGGGGACTGTTCCGGAAGAACACTGTAGCTCTGATGCGTGGGCAATACCATATGTATTTATTACGGCTGGTGACTAGAACTGTGTCTTAATGGAGACGGCGATTGTTATTCATGATTTCCAAATGGTTAACTAGATCCAGAGGATTTGCATTAAACCAAGTCATTCCCCTTCCTTGCTTGATGGCCATGATCGATGGAAATGTCAAGTCCCATGAGATGTCTGAGCTCACATTCTCGTTCTACTAGAACTGGGGCATTTTTTTCCTGACCATTTCTGCTCTGAGTCTCATTTTCACAAACAGTGCTGGTGATATGTCTATGGATTTGATCTTCAATTTCTGACTTCTTTTAAAGGGCATTGTCAGCCTGCAACACAGTTTCTAAAGCAGGTATTGTTTTGGCATCCAGGAAAAAAAAATAAAGATGAAAGAAGGCAGGTGACTCTGAATGTGAAATGCAATATTTCACAGAATCATAGATTTTCAAGCTGGAAGCACTTTAGGGATTACTGAGTCCTATGTTTTCAAACTCTGTTTTAAATAGGGGAGCTGTTTACACTGGATGTTGAAACTGGTAGTAATTTTCTGAATGAACAAGGCAGAATGTGTAATGGAGGACTTTTCAAGTAGAAGAAATTACAGGATCCAAGATATGGGAGTCACGACACTGTCCACGGTTTTCTGAATCACTGAAGCCAAAGAGTAGGAGAGGGAGAGGAAAAGGTAGAGAACGAACTAGTTTCCTACATTTCCTACATTGAACTTAATTCTATTCAATCTAATAGTTGAAGAACTAGTGACAGATTCTAAGCAAAGGAGATAAACAATCTCATTTGAGTTTCTAATATATTAGATCAGAGGCTGTACCATAAGAGGGGGGTAAAGGGATTTTGCAATAATCAAAATGAGAAATTATAAACTCTGTACTAGAATCTGAGGACTGGGTAATTGGGAATAGGAAGAACAAATTTAAGAGACATTTAGAAGACAGCAAGTCCTAAGTGACTGAATAGAGAGAGGGCACACAGGGATACAGAAGAGTCTGAGATGACCCCCCAGGACTCCAGTTGACACTGCTGAGCTAGTGACGGTCTTCCCCAAACTGAGGAGCCCAGGAGAAACACTGGTATAATTACTATGTTTGGTTTTAGACATGATAGTTTGGCTCAATGTGGGAACCTTAAAGGCAAAAGTAAAAAAATGAAAAAGCCAAGATAAAATAACTGATAATCTTCTGGATGGGATGGCAACCTACATAGACTGAATGGGAGACAGGACATAAAATATAGGCAGCACCAAATACAGCCACCTAAGTTCCACTATCAATGTCAGAAAAGGTGGATAAGAGGGAACATCCCAGTAGGTTAGGATTAATTTCCACAGAATTTCCACACTATTGGGCTGGGCCTTTCTCCTATTCATCCCCTTCACAGGGTCTTAAAGACATAGTAGTCCATACACAGCTTCTGAGGGAAGACACGAGAAAGGTTGGCTTTATCTATTACACAGCTTCTGCATTCTACCTCCAAGGAAGCACATAACCATTAAGCTGGAAAAGGACGTCTCCATCTCAAGGGAGATGGAGCTGTGTGGGTAGTGACTTTGGCGAGCAGTCCAACCTCAGAGAGGGAGTGTGAATTGCCGCCCGCACACACAGAGTGGCTCTCCTCGACTGCCTGCCAAGGAAGAGATGGTTCTCAACCAAATCAGTCTGTGGCTGCCAAAAGCTCTTGTGAGGGCCCGGTTTTCCAGCAGGAAACATAACCTGAATTGGAAAACATGAGTGTAAGCTGGAAAACAAACAGCTCAAAATATCTGTGTCCTGAAATGAACTATAAGCCATTCTGTCTCCAGTGCTGAATCCACTTACTCAAAGGAGCAGAGGGTCAGAGGAGACAGCAGAAGGGAGGGAGAGAGGGAGGAAAGACCAACGGATGGAAGAAAAGAAAGAAGGAAATTCAGAACAAAAAGAACACTGAGCTTTTGCTCTATGCCAGGATCTGTGAAGCGAGGTCCACATTCATTTTCTTATGAAGTCTCTCGGCAACCATATGATGGGTGGAGAAGCTGGAGGTACAATTAACTGACTCAAGATCACATAATTAGGATGCAGCAGAGAGGGAATTTGAACTCAGATTCAATGGCTCCAAAATTCACATGCTTTCACTAGAGTCTTTTACCTCTGAAAAAGGCAAAGGGGGAAGTGTTATCAGAAACTGCTTTGGAGAAGGTTTCCTGAGTCCCTATTAGGTTTTCTCTGTAAAAAAAAAAAAAAAAGAAAGAAAGAAAGAAAAAAAGAAAGAAAAGGATTAAAGGTTTGGAAGTGGCCTTCATCAGAGAATTCCTGAGATGGATTTATGGAGAGTAGTCCAAATAAGTAATTGAAAGTTTATAGGGCCCATGTTTTTTCCTAGAAAATCTTCCTTTCTCATCTCCCTTTTTTCCTGCATTTCCCCTGCCCTTCAAGGCTCCACTTGAACCATGTGCTTATACATGAAATTTTACAGGGTCAAAGAATCTAAGCAATCCTGAATGATAAATGACAGAACTGAGATTTAAACCCAGGTCTTCCGACTCCTCATTCCAAGCAACCTCCACTGCATAACAGCTGTCTCTACAACATCTGCCTACCACAAGAAGATGCAAGATAAACAGTAACCATTAATTTGTCAATTCCAGTTGCCATGATATTTGAGTGACCACTAAGCCAGAAGGTAATTTCAGAAAGCCAGAAGGATGGGCCAGTGTCAATGAGGAAATGATTAATGAAATAGGTTAAAACTGTAAAGTGATACCCAAATGAAAGCTATTATTATCATTTTAATAACATTCTCTTTGCTCTTTTCAAAGTTAAGTGAGCTGTCCAAAGTCACAAACCTGGAAAATGGTGAAGCAGAAATACAAATTCCAGCAAATGGTCTCCAGCAACTACAATTAAAACCACCTCACAACAATCCAATGAAGGAGATAACATCATTGTATATCCTCTATTGCATACATAAGGCAATAAGAAATTACATTCCTTGTGCAAAGGATCCACAACCAGTAAGCCGTGGAGCTGAGATTTGTATTCAGGTTGTCTGACCCCATAGTTGGTGGCATTAACCGCAATTCTACTGGTGCTGCCTTAGATGGAAGATAAGAGAATACCCCAAAATACAGGACTAGTTTCTCATTGTAATTTATAAAATAGTAGAGCACTGAAAGGTGTTACCATCATGACCCATGACAATTACCAACTATTGGTTCCTTAAACCCATCTCCACTGAAAACACCTTAATTTCAAGCCATCAAGTCTCCCATAGACAACCTCTTACTTATGTACCTGTCCTCAATCTTTTCCTCCTGCAACTCATCTCCCACTTTACCACAGGAAGAGTCTTTAGAAACATGGATCTGATCATGTGACTCCCCCCAACAGAAAATGCTCTCTGGCTCCCTATTTTCTTTAGGAAAATGTCCACGGATGCTAGCACCATGCTCCCAGCCTCTACTCTGCCACGTGACCACCTCCTGGGTCTTGTCCCATTGCTGCAGCTCTACCACCTCACACACTTTCTACTCTACCTCTTTGAGCCACTTCCAGTGCTCTGATTCATCCATGCTGTTCCCTGCCTCTTTGTCTATGCTCACAATGCTGTCTAGCTGGAACGTTTCCTCTTCCTTGTGTACATCCAGTGAACTTTGTAGTCAGGATACCTCACCTTTAAGATCCCCTCTCTTCCCAACTCCCTCAGCTTTCCAGGCCTTCTTTGGGTTGCTTTTATACTAATCATACACCTCTTTCATTCTCCAGGGTGCATGTCTCCTCCATAACCAACCTGCTACAATACAAAGTTAGAGACCCTGTCTTAATTTTCTTTGGTCCTCAGAGCCTAGCATAAGGGTTCAGTAAGTGCTTGTCAAAATAAATTTAGCTGGCATCTTTGTTCCTTCCTTGCTAGTCCCTGGTCAAGATAATAAAATGCCCATCCAGGTACAGAAAATGTACACTTCTTTACTTCTTTCTTTCCTGATTCTCTTTCTCTCTCTGCATATCCTCTCTTCTGTTCTATGCACTGTGAAGAGATGAGAAAGCAAGAGGCTGGATGAAAAAGTAAACTTGAAAGCTCTATCCTAATGCCACTTTGTATTATTCCTTCCATGTCTGTAAGAGACAGAGGAACGGGGAAGGGTGAGGATGTGCATGCAGGTGGCTGTGGGTAGCAGTGTCCCCACTGGGCAGCATCTCACACTGTGTTTAATGGCAAGCCTACTTTGGGGGACGGTGGGGATGGGGAGCAGTAGACTGACTGCTGTGTGTACCAATTTCAAATTGCTAGCTATACCCTTAGCTAACACCAGTGTTTCATGTTGCAAATCCAGTGTTACTGCATGAAACAGTCAGCAAGTACACTTCTGCCAGAGATGAAGTAATTTGTTATCGGCTGGAGTGAGAAGCTGACACAGTTAGCTCACAGAGATGCTTTTATTCAGATGTGCAGGCTTCCCCAGATTAACCATGACTGTCCCGGGTCTCCTTGGCGGTGTATGCTCTCAGCAGTAGCTCCGTGGCTAGTGCTGCTGCATTTCTGAAGAGGGGCCCCTGTGTGCTGTGCAAACAGTTTCTGGTTTTCCTACCTTAGCTGTTTCATGAGGGTGGCACAGGAGGGTAGGTTGGAGAGGAACAGAATTCAGAGGCAGTAGGAAAGGGCAGGCTTCTGTCTCTGGTCTTGTCTCCCTTCCATCCACCCTCCAGTGTGCTTTTCTAAAACTCTGGCCTGACCATGTACCCCTCACTTAAACTCCCTTAATGATCTGTGTCATATTCAGGAAGAAGTTCAAGGTTCTCAGACTAGCACGTGAGCCTCTGTGTAACCCTGGCCCCTGCTGACTGGTCCACCAGCAGCTCTTGCCTTTGACTTTTGGATCCTGTGGCACCAACCTGTTTGCTAGTTTCTTCACGTATTGTTTTTGTCTCCACACCCTCACTCAAGCAGTTTCTTCTGCCCGGAGTACCCTTGCGTGCACCCCTCACCTCTCACCGACTTTGCTTAGCAAACTTCCACTTATCATTTAAGGCTTAGCGAAAGCATCTACTCTTCTAGCTTCTTCCAACTCTCTAGGTTAATTAATTTCTTTCAGACTCCCATAGTCCTTTTCTACTTCTCCCATATGTATTACAGTGATCAGGGAAGCAGCAGAATACAGTGGGTAAAAACAGAGGAAGTACCAAGGGGGGTGGTAGGAATGGTCTGCTCAGGATGCAGGCAATAAAGGGTGTGTTGTATGTAGAGTATGTTAAAAAAAAAAGTTTTAAAATGCACTAAAAGTTTTATGTACCTGCAATTCTAAACAATCTCAGGGATAAAATCCTATTCCTTACAAGGGCAATCTACTCCATCTCCACCCTTGGCTAATAATTCAGGGTCTGTAGTGAAAACTCTTAGCTCCATCATTTAACATCATTACATCATGTGTGGTCTCGGGCACATTACTTATCTTTCTGTTCCTCAGTTCCCACCTCTATAAAATGGAGACAAGAAAACTATCTGCCTGGTTAGCTCACATGATGATTACATGAGGCAATCCATGCAAAGCATTTAGAATAGTAACTGGGATTGACTAATCACTCCATAATGTTAATTACATTTTGCTGACGAGTCTGTATTCCTCCTCTTTGGGTTAAAACTCCCTCATTAGCTTAAAGATCTTTGAGAATCTATCTTTGTTCACTGTTGTATACACTCTGCCTAGCTTAATGTATAAATTAACCTTATAAATGTATAAATGAATCTTATTCATCTCTCTGTGCCAAGTACACTGCAGACAATGTAAACTGGCAATAGGTGCTCAGCAAACATTTGTTGGATGAATGGGTATTATTGAATAAACAACAACTCATAAGAGAAGAAGAAACTGGCAAAAGGAACTGGATGCGAGTGGTTGTAAAGAGACACAGAAATGGGGGCAGAAAAAGTAGAGAAAGTCAATGGTGAAAGTGAAAGAAAGACCCCAAGCTACCTCTCCTTGAAGTAGCCCAGAAGGTGGGACCTAATGAAATGTTGGTCTATGAAAACTGGAGTCATACCAGCCAGTGGCAGGACTTGTAGATGCCTTGAGGAGGGAGAGGAAACTCCATCCATCATGGGGTCCAGGAAAACAGCATCAGTACAGCAAGAAGAAGACTGTCCCACAGTCTACGCCCCACATAAAATCAGAAACATGCTGCAAAGAGGGAAATGCAGACCTGCCAGTTTCTTATTCCACTTACTGTGTTAATGTTAGATTAAAAAAGAAAAGAATTTGGTTGACGAAGCTCATTAGTATAATTATCTGCTCCTAGTTTTTGAAAGATATGTGACTAAAATGTGATCATCACATGGATTACCCTCAGGTTTTCCAGGGTGTGATACCTCCTAAACCCAGTGAGATATGCATAAAACTCTAGATTGGAGCCATTAAGAGAAGTAATGATGATTATACACTCAAGACTATCTCACAACAACATTTAGAATTTGCCTCCAAGGTTTCAGTTCAAGATGGCAACACAGGAAGATCCTGCATGGACACATCAAATCCACAGCTATATATGGAGCAATTCCCTCTGAAAAAAAACCTGAATACTGGTAGAGCAACCCCTTCACACCCAGTAAACAAGAGGGAAACCATGTTGAAGTAGGTAGGAAAGCCTGAGACACAACCTCGCCATAAACTCTACTATTGGCACAGTGACTCATAATCAGAAGGGAACTCAAAACCCAGAGCTCCTCCCTGAGGAGCAAAGGGTTTGAATGCCACACTGGGAAACCAAACTTTTAAGACCAGTACCTGAGAGACGAGGCCCTGATATATCTGGCTTTAAGGAATAATGGCAGTCATGTCCACGAGACCCACAGGACTGCTGTGGACTGAGGAATGGCTCTTAAGTGCACACGTGCAGACCCACCTGCCCCAGGGGCCAATACAGAAGAGAGTGTGTGTGTGTGCGTGTGCAAGTCCCTAAGTCATGTCCAACTCTTTGCAACCCCATGGACTGTAGCCCGCAAGGCTACTCTGTCCATGGGATTTCCCAGGCAAGAACACTGGAGCGGGTTGCCATTTCCTCCTCCAGGGGATCTTCCTGACCCAGGGATAGAACACAGAAGTAGCTTCCTTGAAAAGCACCCAGACACTATGAGATAAAAACAGGTGCTCTCAAAGAACATAGGCCAGCAGATAACCATATTTGCACCGTATCTCTGTCTCACTACAACTCACTGCTATCTCCCAGAAAGAAAGCCTCATGGCAACTATGAAGCAAAAACCTATAGTTGATACACAAAAGATAATGAGAATTTCCCTCTAAAATACTATTCATTAATGTTTAGCTTTAATAAGTAGGAGGAATGGGCCATGCCTGGGTTCTGGGCAAACTTTGCTAGGTTATATGTCATCACAAGGATTCCAGAGGACCTTAATAAATTGAATTCAAACCAACAAAATAAGATGCAATGAAACAAGTCCAAAGCTTGGTTGGCATTTATATTCAACAGGAAAAAAAAAAAAAAAGATTGTCCAAGCAGTCACAGTTCCATTCAAAATTGGTTGTCTCCACCTAGTAACCCAAATTTGGTCCTCTGGATGCCAAGAGCAGTCATTACCTTCTCGTACATCACAGCTCACCAGTGACATGGCAGTAGCTTTCATGTGCTGCTAACCCATCAGCTAAAACTTAAGTTTTCCAGAAGTAACTATCCCCAGTTGCTTAAGCAGAACTAGCTCATGTGACATGGTTTTCTGTCTCATCTTGTCATTTGAATCAGAAAAGAAGTAGCTCCTGAAATGTATTGGACTGACTTAACCTCTCTTCTGATGTCACTCAAAAGCTCCATATCTAAAATGTAAGAAATCACACAGGATATCTGGTCTGATCACCCATTCACTGAAACACTTTTCTCTACAATCCTTTTGTTTGAACTTCACCTGCTAGTAAAAGGTGCACTATCTTCCAAAGCATTTGTTGGAAAGAAAGAACGGAAGAGGTGTTATTTCTTCTTCTGTTACAAAGAGATCCAAAATAACAGTGGTTTTAACAATCTAGTGATTAATTTTTTTCAGGGAGATGGTCCAAGTCTGATATGGCAGCTTTACAATCATTACGGATTCTGGTTACATTTATCTTTCATTCTGCTATCTTCAAAATGCAGCTTCCATCTCAGGGTACAAAGTAGCTTTTCCAGCTCCTATTGTCACCTGAGATTACATTTCTACTAGCAAGAGAGAGAGAGGAGGAAGCCCTTTCTGTTGAGGGTCCAACCAGACCAGAAGGCACACAACATTCTTGCTCAATTCAGGTTAATCAGGACTCAGTTACATTCCATGGACGGCTAAAGCAAGCCTTTATTCTAGACCACCACAGGCTTATTCAAAAATCAAAGATTCTACCACAACGAAAAGGAAACAATGGAAACTGGAGAAAACTGGCAGCTCCTTCCATACAATGTTCAAAATGCTTCTTCATGTTTAGGGAAACTAGCCTGTTGTTCTTTTGTAACTGAAAATAATTTATTCTCTGGAGATAAAAACAACAAAATTACCCTTTTCAAAAAATTAAATGCAACTGTCATGGAGCATCCCCTTACTAAATCTTTCTTTGCCAAGGAAAGCAAGCCCCCATTCTTTGCTCCTTCTATAAAGTGATTTCTGCAAACCGTTGCAACTTCTTCACATTCCTCTTGTCTTTTTACCAATGTTTCTGACATCACTTTAGAAGTATTTTTCTATACCTCTAGGATGACATCTAGCAATCATATTCCACAAATATGTATTTATTACTGATATTTTCCAAAACCTATCTCAGTATTGGCAATAACTCAAAGAGGACATGATATTTAAACTTAAGAAGCTCACAGTCTAGGGCCACATTAGACAACTGATGCATAATGACCTTACAGTCAGTTCAACCCTCGTGCACATTTTTCACGAGAACAATTAAGTCATGCAATTCAGAACTTAGATAATCGACTTTTTCATTTAATTGAGGGACATGATGCCCAGCTAGGCTGTACTTTGGTTTTCAGCCTATTATTCTATCAGTTGGAAACTTGATTCTGTCCTTACATATTATGCCACCACTCCCAATTTTATGGATTTGGAAATTTTTCCTTTGATAGACATGCTTGGAGGAAGCATCCACACAAGTGATTTGCTGGAACTCAGATAAAATTCTAAGTATAACACTCATCACTCAGAAGAGGGTAGAAAACCATGATTTTTATTTTTAAATCAGAACTTTTTTCTTTTTGCATTTTTTCTTCTGTTAAAGATGCTATAAAATGATCCTGACAGCATGAGTGGCTCTGCAGGTAATTTGCCAATGCTAACTGAGTGCAGCCCAGAAGGGGCCGAAACCCAGTGGCACACTGGTGCCAGTGATACTCCATATTAGTAGCTGCTAATGTTGGCATAACTCTAGAAATTGTCCTGTTTCATGAGTTTAATCCTCATCAACAGAGGCTTCCCCCATGCTCCACCTCCGGTTCTGAAAATGCAAATGAAAGTGATTTATAGTTTGGGATATTTTCAAATTCTTCAAAAAAGGACATTTCTGTGTTCTTAGGCTGTGAATGATGAATCAACCAGAAGTTGAAAATTTTTATCACAAGAGCTTCATATCAGCCATGGGTCTATCTCTTTTCAACAGGAACCTTGCGCTTGCAGAGTGGGAGATACATAAAAGCCTTGTTCCACAGTCTCCACTTCTTTGTCTTGTCACAATCATTCCCTGCCTGTGTCATCCATATGACAGGAAGAAGGAAGTGGTCAATACCACCCTCACACACACAGGTCATACTGTGCAGAAGAAGATGGGAGGTGGTTTCAACAATGCGGAAAATGCTTCACAATTTTATGTTCTCACATGTAAATTGGTGAGCCCTGTCCTCAAAAACAAGGAAAACAGATCTTCCATCATTCTCTTCTGGGGAAAAGACTGAACTCAGGAGGAGGATTAGGGTTAGAGATGGGCGAGATCAACAGGGTGGCCAGACAAGTGAAGAAATAATCCATTCTCTTGTTAACAGGAGAATGGGCAAGGAACCTGGTATACAGCATTCAGGGGAAAGTGCATCCTTTCACTGCAGCTAACAAAAGCTCTCCATCTCCGTGACCTTTCAGCAGTAACAGACAGAGAGAGTGGAAGGTCCTTGTAAATAGAAATACATGCTTCAGAGAAGGAAGTGACATCTCAGAGCAGACCTGCTTGGGGCAACTACAACTGACGAAACACAGTGTCCTTGATAATAGCCTGCACTCAACCTTCTGCCGCTTGGGGCCACAGCCGGAAGACCCAGGATAACTCACTAATGTTCAACACCTACTATGTACCATAGCAGTCGCGATTCTTGTTGCAAGCCATTTTGACAGATGTCAATCAACAAAAGTAACTGAGTCCCAAGGCAGATAAGCACTTAAAGAATATTGCTTTTTCAAGGCATGTTTGAGCAGGTTGCCTGCCAGTTACTTTCACATTACACTGTTGCTTTTTTTTTTTTTTTTTTTAACTCCCTGAAGTATACTTCGGAGAAGGCAATGGCACCCCACTCCAGTACTCTTGCCTGGAAAATCCCATGGACGGAGGAGCCTGGAAGGCTGCAGTCCATGGAGTCGCTGACTTACACACCCTCTATGAGAAAAGTTGAAATTAGCAAATAACATGTATGGATAACACAGAATTACCTCTCCATGATTTGAGGCTTCAAGTAGCAACAGAAATGTGAATCAAAAATGAAACTGGATTAGGGGTCATGAGGCAGCCTGAGAGTCATCGATTATTGTATGAGATACTTTATGCAAAACCCTAGCATGTTGCCTGGAGAAGACTAATTACTCAAAATATCACAGCTGTTGGCATTGTAATAACAAGTGTTATTGATGTTTTTACTTCTGGTGTTATAATTATTATGACTGAGGCCATTACATATCAATAGTTCTAAAATTATCCCTACTTTATTGGGACTAATATCCTAGAGATGAGGAAAATGGGGGAAGAGAACCTTCCTTTCTAATGAAAGATATATAGGAAAAAGTGCCAAGAAAGGTATAGTGTACATACTTAGAATGAATTCTTGGGAAAGATGGCAATATTTTACATACAAGTTCATATAAGTAATATAAAACACCATCATGCCTGGACTAGGAACATGTCACACATTAAAGGAGGCAGATGTGGCCTACAGGATGACCTAGAGGTTGGTGCTTTCATTAAGGAGGGAGACAGATGAGTCTGTGTAGGTAGATGGCAGAATATTCCAGCTTTAAATTCACTATATGTGTCAAGCCTAGATAATCTAAAGGCTTCTTAGTTGCAGACAACAGAAGCCATTATATCTAGCTTAACAAGAAAGGTCTATATTATAGGGTAGCCTGGTAGGCTGCAGTCCATGGGGTCATGAAGAGTCGGACATGACTGAGTGACTTCACTGTCACTTTTCACTTTCATGCATTGGAGAAGGAAATGGCAACCCATTCCAGTGTTCTTGCCTGGAGAATCCCAGGGACGGCAGAGCCTGGTGGGCTGCCGTCTATGGGGTCGCACAGAGTCGGACACAACTGAAGTGACTTAGCAGCAGCAGCAGCAGATAGTTCACAGAACTTATTGGATGACTGAGTGCTACCCAGCCGGGAACTACATTGTCAGGAGAAATGTTCGACCACACCATTGAACCTCTGTAGCAGATACCCTGTTGCTGTTGTTACCTGCTGCTCAGTAGTCACGCCAAAAGGGACCAGAAAGTAGAACTTCCACCCAGCTGCACCATGGAAACCACATACTTCTGCAATGATGTCTGATCTCACACATACTCTCCAAGTCTCCCACAACTGTATCAACTTAGCAGAATCTAGGTAATATAAGTGGAGAAGGCGATGGCACCCCACTCCAGTACTCTTGCCTGGAAAATCCCATGGACAGAGGAGCCTGGAAGGCTGCAGTCCATGGGGTCGCGAAGAGTCGGACACAACTGAAGCGACTTAGCAGCAGCAGCAGGTAATGTAAGAAATTCTTAGCTTCATGATAATTGCTAAGAATATAGATTTTTCCTAAAGTATAAGAGTGTATGAGGAAAAGGTATTGGAAGTGGGTGTTGAATAAATTCATCTATAACATCAGATTTGGAAACTAAGTAGCTTTTTAAGGGTATCCGGTTATTAAATCTGGGAATCTCTTTTCATACTGAGTGGCCTGGAGCTGCTCCAGGACTATGGAATGGCAACTACTGTCAACATTCAACTTGATGGACAGAAACCCAGAGAAAACCTAGAAACCTTTTATTTTGCTGAACTCAGGAAGCCTCAGCACAGGCTACATTGATTACTTTCAATATTGAAAACTGCTTATGTGCCTTGCTTTAATGGTACTCTCAGGCTGGAGGTATGGATGTAGATCAGTGTATCTCAAAATATATCCTGCACGACACCCTCATCAAAACCCCTTGGGGTGTTTATTAAAGTGAAGATCACTGGGCCCCCCTCCAAACTCTGAAGCAGAATCTCTGGTTAGTGGGATCTATATAGTTAGAGGACCACTTATCTGTATTTTGAATATATGCTCCCATGCTCATAGAGCCTCGACTTAGAGTGTAGGCTTAGAAATCCCTAGTTATTTCCATAAGAGCTCATTATCCAAGTCTAAAAGTTGTAAAGTAGGAAGGAAGTCAGAAACTCCTCTTTGGCCTTGTCAACTCAAACTTTACAAATTTACCTATAAGCTCAGGCCACAAGAGCTGAGAATGACAATATACTGAGACTCAATTAAAATGCATAATGTTTTAAAGCTATATTAGCATACTGTCATATCCTAAGCATCAAAAATATATAAATCAAAATTGAACCCATAATAACCTGAATATTTGCATGCACAATCTCTTGCTCAGTTACAGGAATAAGGTCACAGGCCTGAAAAATTGGTTACAGATGTCTCTAAGGAGATAGCATTAAGACATTTACACATGGTGTGCCCTGTATTTACATGCGAGCTAGCCTCTCTGCTATGTTTTCCTATGAATGTGTTTAACTCTACAGAGAAATGTGACAACCAACTCCTAGCATATGGAAGTATGTCCACATAGCAAATTATATGGGAACGAGGGAGAACAAGAAGGATTTGTAAATACTGTGAGTTTAAATGTATCTTTTCAAATGCTATTAGACCTAAATCTTGCTGTATTTAACTAAAATCAACCTACATTTACTGAAAACCTACTGTGTGCCAAAATCATTCTAGATGCTTTCTCATATGTTATCTCATTTAATTTTTAGAACAATCCTATAAGGTAAGCATTTTCAATTCTGTTTCATAGTTGAGAATACCAAAGTTCCAAGAGATTGGGTAACGTGTCACAGAGCAAAGACGTGAAGCCAGGACTTCCTGGCAGTAAATCCCATTCTCTTTCTTCTCTATAATTTTAATTAATGCTAATTAAGTATTATTTACTATTCAGTTAATACAACGCACTATATCTCACAGCAAAATACATTTTTACTAAGACCATTATCTCCTTTGAGTCTAGTGACAACACACAGGCCTGGTAGAGAATGATGTTATCACTGCACATTGGAAGAACAGAAGTCTCAGGAGATTCAGGAATTCTCCACAGGTCACAAAGCTCACAGCATCTGAGACCTATTCTTCTGATTTCAAATACATGTTCTATTAGCTATCTCAGAGTTTAGGAAAGGAGAATTAACATTACTCGCTCCTAGTTTATGGTAATCTGCTCAGTGTTTTACATATGTGAGTCCTAATCCTCACCACAACTCTGAAAACTAAGAAGTAGACCCATTTCATAGATATCTAAACAATGACTTAAGCTGAAGTTGGGACTTCCCTTGTGGCTCAGCTGGTAAAGAATTCACCTGCAATGCAGAAAACCTGGGTTCAATCCCTGGGTTGGGAAGATCCCCTGCAGAAGGGAAAGGCTACGCACTCCAGTATTCTGGCCTGGAGAATTTTTATGGACTGTATAGTCCATGGGGTCGCAAAGAATCAGACACGACTGAGCGACTTTCACTTCAAGCTGAAGTTAGTCAGTGTTAGAACCAATTCAAACCCAAATCTCTGAGACACTGATAAAATTACATATTATACATACACACGCACACAGGCTTCCCTCGTGGCTCAGATGGTAAAGAATCTGCCTGTAATGTGGTAGCCCCAGGTTCATCCCTGGGTGTGAAAGATCCCCTGGAGAAGGGAATGACAACCCACTTCAGTATTCTTCAGTATGCAGTCCTGGTGAAACCCATGGACAGAGGAGCCTGGTGGGCTACAGTCCACAGGGTCACAAAGAGTCGGACACAACTGAGCGACTAACTTTCACTTTTACCATGAAGAAAGTACAGATAGCTCTTAACAGAACTTTCTATTTGGAAACTCCTAGTTTTGATCATGAAAGTGTTGTTATTCACTATCCTTAAACATGACAGTGAGCAAATGTAGACAAAAATCTTTCAGTGGATTCCATATAGGCATGACTGTTCCTAAAAGAAGAAGAAACTGGTGGGTCATTTTAAAAGTACCTCACCATGCCTACGAATGTCCACTGCCAGGAAAACTTCAAATAATTATGTCCTTCATGCCATTCACCCAGTGTCATTCTTGGAAGTGATGTTCTTAACAGACATGTAGAATCAATGAGGCCTTGTGCTTAGAACTCCTTGTAAATGAACAGAAAACTGGGTAAGTAGAACTCGTTTACTGAATGAGAACAGCAGGGAAGCCAGCACTTTCACAGATACTCTGAAAATCACAATTGCTATAAAATACATGAGATTTTACCTGAGGACCAATAAAGTATTTTCTTTGTTAACCAAAAGCTCAGCAGGTAAGAATAACAGTCACTAAGACGTGTGTGTATTTTTTATAGATTATAAAATATGTCACACAGAAAGATCATTTGATTTTCTGATTGTAGAACACCTTAATCCCGTTACTTGACCCACAGTGGGCTTTCAATAAATGTAGTTGCAAAGAAAAGAACTGAACAGAGTTAAGAATTGTTAGCCTTTTCAAACACATGAGAAAATGGATAAGTGACTCACTAAGGGTAAATGACTTGCTCAGTTTCACATGTAAGCTTTGACATGTTATTAAATTCTTTTACTCATTCATGAGTCTTTTAGAAATTATTTAATTCTATATTGCTATCAAGGAGTAACAGTAGACCATCTGATATACATAAAAATTGAATATTTTTTCCATTAAGATGCCTCTCCATCTTAGTCAAAAAACCTGGATTTGATCAATCTTGGTTTCCAGAATAGAACCCCTGAAGAATTTAAATCCAGATTTTTTGAGTGATCCATATGCCTGAATCAGTTGTTTTTGTCAAACATCCATTACCTCATGGCCCAGATTTCCATAATTAAATGAGGTCAAATGAGAATATATGGAAACTGAAAAGCAGTGTGTTAATATTAGCTGTTATCAGTGAGATGTATTCTTCTTATAAATACAAAGATAGTAAAGGGCTTCCTTTATGAAAGAAAGAATTGTCCAGCCAGCTCACAAAAAAGTGTGTTACTGTACATCTTGAATATAGAAATTCAAAGGCAAATATGATTGGTAATAACACTGTTATATTAGACTCTCTGACAAAATAAGCTTAAAGTTCGGAGTTTGATGTTTGAAAGGACAGTCAAATGTTACAGGTATAGAGAACTTTTACAGATTTAGTCCATTATGAAAATCAAAGATTTACCCAGGCATAATCCTCTTAAAACATGATCATCTATGGTTTTCACATATTACAAACTCAGCCTCCTTGAAGTCTTCAATCATTAAAAAGCTGTTACTAAAAAAAAAAAAAAAAAGTAAGGCATTGGAAGGAATATATAGTATACTGTATTCAAATAAAGGCATTTATTGAATGCCTACTAGGTGACTGATAACTGCAAAACAATCATTACTATCTCCATTTCACTGATGAGGAAACTGAGATTTAGATTCATTAAGGCACTTATCAAAGATGATAAAGATAATAATTAACAAAAACATGCACTAAGCACAAGTATTCCGATATTGTGTCCCATATTAATTTTTTCCTAAACTTCTCTGTAAGTTTCAAAATTGACCAATGTATAGATCCAGAATGGCAACACTAATAGCCTTTTGTTCTTTTCATTGTCTTTTATTAATGTAACTATTTTTAACATTTGCTTACACTTAATTTCTTAATCACTCTGTTTTGTGTCTCTAAGGACTCAGCTATTAAATATAACGAAAAGATTTCTGGTGTTCGGATGCCTTTTGTTTCAGATATCACTCCCAAAGCAACAAGAAATACGAACAACAGAATTCAAAATCTTTTCTGGATCAAACCTCGAAACATCTATAAAATCCCACTGTATACGATTAAAAGATGTTAAGATGTGGGATCAATGCAAGAAAAGAAGCCTGCAGGAGCAGATCTTAACATGTCAGGAGAGCACAACTACCAAAACAGATGGGGCATTGAAAGAAGCAAAACACAATTATCCCATCTTTGGGGAAAAAACTAAAGGGAACAAGATGCCCAGGCAATGAAGAGTACCAGAAAGTAAGCAAGCAAACAGACAGACATTCCCTTTCTGTAAGAAACAGTGCATTGATGAGTTGCAATGAAAAAGGAAAGTCAAAGGCTAAGGAAATAAAATGTCCAAAAAATTATCACAGAGACATAAACATACATATACACTTGGGGGTGGAAGATGGGAAGGAAAACAGACAGAAAACTTTCCCTTCATTGTGAAATAGGGAGACTCCTACTGGCCTGTGATACACCTTGGTTCTTTTCCCATGAACTTCCTACACATGCAGTCCAAGAACTCAGTAACTCATTTTATTCAAAAGTAAAAGCAATATTCAAAAAGAACCAAAGAGTATTTAAGAAAAAAGGAAGAAATTGATAAAATTGTTTTTCTCTTCTCACACACACAAATCCAAATATAAAAGAAATGTTGTTAGTGGCTCAGACGGTAAAGAATCCACCTGCAATGTGTGAGACCTGGGTTCAACCCCTGGGTTGGTAAGATCCCCTGGAGGAGGGCATGGCCACCCACTCCAGTACTGTTGCCTGGAGAATCCCCACGGATAGAGGTGCCTGGCAGGCTACCGTTCATGGGGTCGCAAAGAGTCAGACTTGACTGAGCAACTAAGCACAGCACAGCACAGGAAACGTTAACAGGCAGAGGAAAATCATGATGAAAGCTATTGTGATGAATCAAAAAGCATTAAAAAAAAAAAATAAAAGAACCCAAAGTAAAAAATACAAGAGTTTAGGGAATATGTAGCTGAATGATAGAAAAAAGTAAAGTAAGAGAGGTCAGAGCTAAGAAAAGATGAAGAATAAAAGGCATTAGGGCTTCCCTGGTGGTCCAGTGGTTGAGAATCTTCTTTGCATTGCATGGAACATGAGTTCGATGCCTAGTTCGGGAAGATTCCACATGTTGCAAAGCAACTAAGCCTGTGCACCACAACTACTGAGCCTGTGCTCTAGAGTCTATGAGCTGCAACTACCGAGCCCACGTGTTGCAACTACTGAAGGCCATATGGCCTAGAACCTGGCTCTGCAACAAGAGAAGTCACTGCAATGAGAAGCTCGTGTACCACAATGAAGATTGTGGTACACAGCCCCCACTCGTCACAGCTGAAGAAAGTCCATCCACAGCACTGAAGACCCAGCACAGTCAAAAATAAATAAATTAGCTAACACATACACTTTTTAAAATTCTAAAAAAAGTAAAAGTGTTAATGAAGACAATATTATAAACAACACACACACAAAAGAATAGTCCTATGAAAACACAGTAAAGAGTAAAGGATGATAAAATTGCAAAAAGTAAAATTAAATTGAAACAATTCATAAAAGCAGCTTAGAAAAATTATATTAATAAAAAATAGACTAAGGAGATCTTTCACACATGATTAATAATCCTAAAGAAAACAAAACACAAGGAGAAAATTTAAGATATATTTCAAGAAAACTTTAAGAAAGAAAATAATGCTTGGTCCAAAAATTAAAATGGTCCATTCTAAGAAAATGAATATATTACAGCACAATGAATAAAAACATATCTCAATAACACTACTGCATGTCAAAAGAAACCTCTGGGTATTCAAACAAAATACTACCTATAATAATAAAATAAAACCAGCTAACCTTGGGTTTCTCAAGGGCAATCTTCAAGAATAAAATAAAGTTACTATCTAACTTTATTTAGTTTATTTAGTTACTACTAAATAAACACTATCATTATCAAATCCTAGAGAAAGATTTGTAATAATTCAAGTAAAAAGATGAGAGAGAAACATTTGTAACTTGTAAAACCCAGAAAATATAAATTATATAAAAAGGAAAAGCCTAAGTAAATTAAGAAATGAATAACTATTAAGAAAAGGTCTGGCAGTGACCACTGAATACAGGTAGTCACAAGCCCAAGTCTAAAACAACTGTGGAAATTATAAATATAAGATACAAATTTTAGAAACCATTATAATATGGAAATAATTTTAAAATATATATTTAAGCACATAATATGAAAAGCATACATATAAGGTACCAGAAGAATCAGAAAAGAAATAAGAAATAAGGATAGGAACAAGTGAAGATTGGTACTTTTATCACTGCTTAATATACTGTTGTTAAAAGACAGAATTGAATACTCATATAAAGTTACAATTATGAAGGTAACAAATAGAACTTTAAACAAAATATAAACTTAAACAATCATGGTGATCCAAACCTATGCCCCAACCAGTAACGCTGAAGAAGCTGAATGGTTCTATGAAGACCTACAAGACCTTTTAGAACTAACACACAAAAAGGATGTCCTTTTCATTATATGGAAATGGAATGCAAAAGTAGGAAGTTACGAAACACCTGGAGTAACAGGCAAATTTGGCCTTGGAATATGGAATGAAGCAGGGCAAAGGCTAATAGAGTTAGGCTAATAGAGTTTTGCCAAGAGAACACACGGGTCATGGCAAACACCCTCTTATAACAACACAAGAGAAGACTCTACACATGGACATCATCAGATGGCCAACACCAAAATCAGATTGATTATATTCTTTGCAGCCAAAGATGGAGAAGCTCTATACAGTCAGCAAAATCAAGACCAGGAGCTGACTGTGGCTCAGATCATGAACTCCTTATTGCCAAATTCAGACTTAAATTGAAGAAAGTGGGGAAAACCACTAGACCATTCAGGTATGACCTAAATCAAATCCCTTATGATTATACAGTGGAAGTGAGAAATAGATTTAAGGGACTAGATCTGATAGAGTGCCTGATGAAGTATGGACAAAGGTTCGTGAAATGTCACAAGTCAGGGAGACAGGGATCAAGACCATCCTCATGGAAAAGTAATGCAAAAAAGCAAAATGGCTTTCTGAGGAGGCCTTACAAATAGCTATGAAGACAAGAGAAGCAAAAAACAAAGGAGAAAAGGAAAGATATTCCCATTTGAATGCAGAGTTCCAAAGAATAGCAAGAAGAGATAAGAAAGCCTTCCTCAGCAAGCAATGCAAAGAAATAGAGGAAAACAACAGAATGGGAAAGACTAGAGATCTCTTCAAGAATTACAGATGCAAAGGGAACATTTCATGCAAAGATGGGCTCGATAAAGGACACAAATGGTATGGACCTAACCAAAGCAGAAGATATTAAGAAGAGATGGCAAGAATACACAGAAGAACTGTACAAAAAAGATCTCCACAACCCAGATAATCACGATTGTGTGATCACTCACCTAGAGCCAGACATCCTGGAATGTGAAGTCAAGTGGGCCTTAGAAGGCATCACTACGAACAAAGCTAGTGGAGGTGATGGAATTCCAGTTGAGCTCTTTCAAATCCTGAAAGATGATGCTGTGAAAGTGCTGCACTCAATATGCCAGCTAATTTGGAAAACTCAGCAGTGGCCACAGGACTGGAAAAGGTCACTTTTCATTCCAATCCCAAAGAAAGGCAATGCCAAAGAATGCTCAAACCACTGCACAATTGCACTCACCTCACACGCTAGTAAAGTAATGCTCAAAATTCTTCAAGCCAGGGTTCAGCAATACATGAACCATGAACTTCCAGATGTTCAAGCTGGTTTGAGAAAAGACAGAGGAACCAGAGATCAAATTCCCAACATCCACTGGATCATTGAGAAAGCAAGAGAGTTCCAGAAAAACATCTATTTCTGCTTTATTGACTATGCCAAAGCCTTTGACTGTGTGGATCCCAATAAACTGTGGGAAATTCTGAAAGAGATGGGAATACCAGACCACCTGACCTGCCTCTTGAGAAATCTATATGCAGGTCAGGAAGCATGAGTTAGAACTGGACATGGAACAACAGACTGGTTCCAAATAGGAAAAGGAGTACGTCAAGGCTGTATATTGTCACCCTGCTTATTTAACTTATATGCAGAGTACATCATGAGAAACGCTGGACTGGAAGAAACACAAGCTGGAATCAAGATTGCCGGGAGAAATATCAATAACCTCAGATACGCAGTTGACACCACCCTTATGGTAGAAAGTGAAGAGGAACTAAACAGCCTCTTGATGAAAGTGAAAGAGGAGAGTGAAAAAGTCGGCTTAAAGCTCAACATTCAGAAAACTAAGATAATGGCATCTGGTCCCATCACTTCATGGGAAATAGATGGTGAAACAGTAGAAACAGTGTCAGACTTTATTTTTGGGGGCTCCAAAATCACTGCAGATGGTGACTGCAGCCATGAAATGAAAAAAAACGCTTACTCCTTGGAAGGAAAGTTATGACCAACCTAGATAGTATATTAAAAAGCAAAGATATTACTTTACCAACAAAGGTCCATCTAGTCAAGGCTATGGTTTTTCCAGTGGTCATGTATGGATGTGAAAGTTGGACTATAAAGAAAGCTGAGCACTGAAGAACTGACTTTTGAACTGTGGTTCTGGAGAAGACTCCTGTGAGTCCCTTGGACTGCAAGGAGATCCAACAAGTCCATCCTAAAGGAGACCAGTCCTGGTGTTCATTGGAAGGACTGATGCTGAGGGTGAAACTCCAATACTTAGGCCACCTCACATGAAGAGTTGACTCATTGGAAAGACCCTGATGCTGGGAGGGATTGGGGGCAGGAGGAGAAGGGGATGCCAGAAGATGAGATGGCTGGATGGCGTCACTGACTCGATGGACATGAGTTTGGGTGAACTCTGGGAGTGGTGATGGAGAGGGAGGCCTGGCGTGCTGTGATTCATGGGTTCGCAAAGATTCGGACATGACTGAGCAACTGAACTGAACTGAAAACTTAAACAATTATCAAAAAATACATATCATTTGGGGAAAGATTTTTTTAAAGAATAATAAAAAATGATGTGTATTTAATATTTCATTGCAAAATTAAGACTAGCCTATCTATTAAAGCCATTAGTAAGAACAGGGCAAATTCACGTATTAAGTAGGAAAGAAAACTAATTCATAAATAAAATCTGACTACATACCCACACACAGAAATATATTATGTGTTAATTACATGTATGAATATATAAACAATATTCTCATATATAATTTTACAAGTTAATAATAGACAATCCAAATTAAAATGGGCAATCTGAAATTCATTTCTCAAAAAAAAAAAATATACAAACTGCCAGTAAATACTAGAACGTGCCTATCATTAGCCATTAAGGGAAAATATGTATCAAAATTACCATTAGGTCTTACTTCACACTAACTACCATCAGTTCAGTTCAGTCGCTCACTTGTGTCAGACTTTTTGTCTCCCCCATGAACTGCAGCACACCAGGCCTCCATGTCCATCACCAACTCCCGGAGCCTACTCAAATTCATGTCCATTGCGTCGGTGATGCCTTCCAACCACCTCATCCTCTGTTGTCCCCTTCTCCTCCTGTCTTCAATCTTTTCCAGCATCAGGGTCTTTTCCAATGACTGGTTCTTCACATCAGGTGGCCAGAGTATTGGAGTTTCAGCTTCAGCATCAGTCCTTCCAATGAATAATCAGGACTGATTTCCTTTAGGATTGACTGGTTGGACTACCATGAGTATAATCAAAAGTAGACACTAGGAAGTGTTAACAAGTATGTGAAGATATTAGAAGCCCCATATATTGCGTGTGAGAATTTAAAATTATGCAGTCCCTTTAGGAAACAGTTTAGTAGTTCCTCAAAATGCTAAATATAGAATTACCATATGGTCAGGAAATTCCACTCCTGGGTATCTCCCCAAGAGAACTGAAAACACATATCCACAAAAATACTTATACACAAATGTTGGTAGCAGCATTATTTATAATACCTAACAAGCAGAAACAATCCAAATTCCCATCAACTAAAGAACAGATCGATAAGATGTGGTATATCCATAAAAAGAATATTATTTGGCAACAAAAGGGATGATGTACTGATACACTATATAACATGAATGAAACTTGAAAACATGATGTTAACTGGAAGAAGCCAGGCAAAAAAACCATGTACTGCATCATTCCATGTACATGAAATGTCAAGAATGGGTAAATTTTTATAGAGAGAGTAGATTAGTCATTGTATCTTTTTAATATCTATTAAACTGTTCTAGTACTATAAAACACTGGTGAAAGAAATCAAAGAGGACACTAATAGATGGAGAAATATACCATGTTCATGGATTGGAAGAATCAATATAGTGAAAATGAGTATACTACCCAAAGAAATCTATAGATTCAATACAATCCCTATCAAGCTACCAATGGTATTTTTCACAGAGCTAGAACAAATAATTTCACAATTTGCATGGAAATACAAAAAACCTCGAATAGCCAAAGAAATCTTAAGAAATAAGAATGGAACTGGAGGAATCAACCTGCCTGACTTCAGGCTCTACTACAAAGCCACAGTCATCAAAACAGTATGGTACTGGCACAAAGACAGAAATATAGATCAATGGAACAAAATAGAAAGCCCAGAGATAAATCCACACCCCTATGGACACCTTATCTTTGACAAAGGAGGCAAGAATATACAATGGATTAAAGACCATCTCTTTAACAAGTGGTGCTGGGGAAACTGGTCAACCACTTGTAAAAGAATGAAACTAGAACACTTTCTAACACCATACACAAAAATAAACTCAAAATGGATTAAAGATCTAAAATGTAAGACCAGAAACTAAAAACTCCTAAAGGAGAACATAGGCAAAACACTCTCCAACATAAATCACAGCAGAATCCTCTATGACCCACCTCCCAGAATATTGGAAATAAAAGCAAAATTAACAAATGGGACCTAATTAAACTTAAAACTTCTGCACAACAAAGGAAACTATAAGCAAGGTGAAAAGACAGCCTTCAGAATGGGAAAAAATAATAGCAAATGAAGCAACTGACAAACAACTAATCTCAAAAATATACAAGCAACTCCTGAAGCTCAATTGCAGAAAAATAAACAACCCAATCAAAAAATGGGCCAAAGAACTAAATAGACATTTCTCCAAAGAAGACATACAGACGGCTAACAAACACATGAAAAGATGCTCAACATCACTCATTATCAGAGAAATGCAAATCAAAACCACAATGAGGTACCATTTCACACCAGTCAGAATGGCTGAGATCCAAAAGTCTACAAGCAATAAATGCTGGAGAGGGTGTGGAGAAAAGGGAACCCTCTTACATCGTTGGTGGGAATGCAAACTAGTATAGCCATTATGGAGAACAGTGTGGAGATTCCTTAAAAAACTGGAAATAGAACTGCCTTATGACCCAGGAATCCCACTGCTGGGCATACACACTGAGGAAACCAGAAGGGAAAGAGACACGTGTACCCCAATGTTCATCGCAGCACTGTTTATAATAGCCAGGACATGGAAACAACCTAGATGTCCATCAGCAGATGAATGGATAAGAAAGCTATGGTACATATACACAATGGAGTGTTACTCAGCCATTAAAAAGAATACATTTGAATCAGTTCTAATGAGGTGGATGAAACTAGAGCCTATTATACACAGTGAAGTAAGCCAGAAAGAGAAACACCAATACAGTATACTAACGCATATATATGGAATTTAGAAAGATGGTAATGATAACCTTGTATGCGAGACAGCAAAAGAAACACAGATGTATAGAACAGTATTTTGGACTCTGTGGGAGAGGGAGAGGGTGGGATGATTTGGGAGAATGGCATTGAAACGTGTATAATATCATATATGAAAGAAAATGCCAGTCCAGGTTCGATGCTTGATACTGGATGCTTGGGGCTGGTGCACTGGGACGACCCAGAGGGAGGGTACAGGGAGGGAGGAGGGAGGGGGGTTCAGGATGGGGAACACATGTATACCTATGGTGGATTCATGTTGATGTATGGCAAAACCAATACAATATTGTAAAGTAATTAACTTGCAATTAAAATAAATAAATTTATATTAAAAAATAAAAAAGACAATATTTTGAATATGTATATTATTTCTAGACACCTATAAATTTGACCTGGTCCTAATAGGAATATAAACAGGACTTTTATTTTTACAATCAGACAAATTCTAAATTTCATGTGGCAAAAAAAAAAAAAAGAAAGAATATACAAGAAAATTCTTTTTTTTTTTTTTTTTTTTTTTTTTTAAGAAAATTCTTAAAAAGCAGTGAGGGAAAGCTACTCCTAAAAGATAATAGAAATATTTATATTTAATATGTCATATATTTATGTTTAAACTAGCATAATTAATCCAATGTAGTACTTGTACATTAATGGAAAGTTTAGAAATAGAAAAACTATGTATAGGAATTTAGTATACAATGATGTGATCATGTGGGGAAATGATGGATTGTTCAATAAATGAGTAACCTTCTAGGAAAAAAAATTTCCTTGCCACATAACTACTTTCATGGATCTCCACCATAAATTATGGATGGACAAATGGCTTATGTGGATGAAACTGCAAAATTCCATAAAGAAAACATCAATTTTTAAAATAATCTTAAAGATAAATCTCAATATGAAACTATGTATGAAAGCTTAGTAATAATGAAAGTTAGTAATTATATATGAAACAGTAATTATAAAAGACTGCAAAAAAAATTAACAAAAAAATATTGCTATATCTTTACAATTTTTATGCATGGCAAATAAAAATTAAAGTTAAAAGACAAAAATTGGGTGGAAATAAATAACACATCAGATCAGATCAGTCGCTCAGTCATGTCCGACTCTTTGCCACCCCATGAATCGCAGCACGCCAGGCCTCCCTGTCCATTACCAACTCCTGGAGTTTACTCAGACTCACGTCCATCAAGTCAGTGATGCCATCCAGCCATCTCATCCTCTGTCGTCCCCTTCTCCTCTTGCCCCCAATCCCTCCCAGCATCAGTCTTTTCCAATGAGTCAACTCTTTGCATGAGGTGGCCAAAGTACTGGAGTTTCAGCTTTAGCATCATTCCTTCCAAAGAAATCCCAAGGCAGATCTCCTTTAGAATGGACTGGTTGGATCTCCTTGCAGTCCAGGGGACTCTCAAGAGTCTTCCCCAACACCACAGTTCAAAAGCATCAATTCTTCGGTGCTCAGCCTTCTTCACAGTCCAACTCTCACATCCATACATGACCACAGGAAAAACCATACCCTTGACTAGACGGACCTTTGTTGGCAAAGTAATGTCTCTGCTTTTGAATATACTATCTAGGTTGGTCATAACTTTCCTTCCAAGGAGTAAGTGTCTTTTAATTTCATGGCTGCAGTCACCATCTGCAGTGATTTTGGAGCCCAGAAAAATAAAGTCTGACACTGTTTCCATGGCTTCCCCATCTATTTCCCATGAAGTGGTGGGACCGGATGCCATGATCTTCGTTTTCTGAATGTTGAGCTTTAAGCCAACTTTTCACTCTCCTCTTTCACTTTCATCAAGAGGCTCTTTAGTTCTTCTTCACTTTCTCCCATAAGGGTGGTGTCATCTGCATATCTGAGGTTATTGATATTTCTCCCGGCAATCTTGATTCCAGCTTGTGTTTCTTCCAGTCCAGCGTTTCTCATGATGTACTCTGCATGTAAGTTAAATAAACAGGGTGACAATATACAGCCTTGACATACTCCTTTTCCTATTTGGAACCAGTCTGTTGTTCCATGTCCAGTTCTAACTGTTGCTTCCTGACCTGCATACAGATTTCTCAAGAGGCAGATCAGGTGGTTTTGTATTCCCATAGGAAGGCCATTTTTGTGTATAGACAGAGCTCCTGAAGATCAACAAGAAAATGTTCAACAAGAAAATGTAAGAAAATAGTCATTTTCTTACAGAAAAGTTGGGAAAGAACATGAACATGTTCTTTACAGAAGAGTAAATACAAAAGTTTTAGACATGGTAAAATGTTCAAATTCACCCACAATAAAAGAAATGCAAATTGAATCTAAATGAGACAACATTTAATAGGCAAAGTCAAAACCCATTCTAAAATTCTGTGTTTTTCAGGGGATGGAAAATGGAAACTCTCCTATTCTGTTGACAGGAATTTAAGTTAGTACTAAAACAGTTTAATAGATATTAAAAAGATACAATAAAAAAAGACACCTTAAATTTCAAAACTGAAAACTGCCATACACTGCTGAGAGAAATTAAAGAAGACCTAAATGAATGAAGAGATATGCTATCTTGCTGCAGCTGCTGCTGCTGCTGCTAAGTCGCTTCAGTCATGTGCGACTCTGTGCGACCCCATAGATGGCAGCCCACCAGGCTCCCCCATCCCTGGGATTCTCCAGGCAAGAACACTGGAGTGGGTTGCCATTTCCTTCTCCGATGCATGAAAGTGAAAAGTGAAGTCGCTCAGTTGTGTCCGACCCTCAGCAACTCCATGGACTACAGCCTTCCAGGCTCCTACATCCATGGGATTTTCCAGGCAAGAGTACTGGAGTGGAGTGCCATTGCCTTCTCCGATACTATGTGAATGGACTGGAAAACTCAATAGAGCTAAGATGTTAATTCTTCCTAAATTGATCTATAACTTTAATGCAGCAGGTTTTATGTTGTTTTTTAATTCCAAAATTTATATGGAAAAGAAAAGGTCCTAGACTAGCTAAAACAATCTTGAAGATAATAAAGTTGGGGGATTACAATCAGGACAGTGTAGTTCTGGCATAATGGGAGGTAAAGAGAAATGGAATGGGAGTGGGAAATACAGACTCACTCATACATGGACCATCAATGATTTCAATACTGATGCCAAAACAATTCAATGAAGAAAGGAACGGCTTTCAACAAATGATGCTGGAACAAGTTTTAAAAGATGTGGGGATTATAAAAAACAAGTGCTTCAAAGCCTACCTCACACCATACATAAAAGGTAATCTGAGATGGATTACAGACCTAAATGTGTGGCAAAACTATAAGGTATCTTGGAGAAAAATAAGATAATATGGTTGTAAACTTGGGATATGAAAATATTTCTTAGAAAGGACACAATAGATCAGGATGTAATTATAAAAGCAAAATATTAATAGACTAAACTTCACAAAAATAAAATAATTTGCTCATAAAAAGATATATCATATGTAGAATGAGTTGCCAGTCCAGGTTCGATGCATGATACTGGATGCTTGGGGCTGGTGCACTGGGACGACCCAGAGGGATGGTATGGGGAGGGGGGAGGGAGGAGGGGGGAGGGTTCAGGATGGGGAACACATGTATACCTGTGGTGGATTCATTTCGATATTTGGCAAAACCAATACAATATTATAAAGTTTAAAAATAAAATTTAAAAAATAAATAAATAAAATAAAATAAAATAAAAAAGGTATTGGTAAGAAACTAAAAAGACAAGCACAGACTGCAAGAAAATATTCACAAAACTATATCCTACAAAGGGCCTGTTTCTAGAATTTTAAAACTGCATACAAATCAATAACAAAAAGATAAACAATCTCAATTTTTTAAATGGCAAGAGACTTGGGACACCTCACAAAGAAAAATATATGAATGACAAATAAGGACACAAAAAGATACTCAATGCTATTAGTCATCAAGGAAAAGAAATTTTAAACCACAATAAGATACAGTTTTCATATTCATTCAAATATATAATGTTTTTTAAATGACAACAACAAATATTGGTGAAGATGCAGAAAACTTGAACTCTCATACATTGCCTACGGGAATGTAGAAACTGTGTGGCAGTCTCTAACAAAGTTAAACATGCATCTATCCCATGACCTAAATGTTCTATTCTACACATTTACCCAAGAGAAATGAAAACATGTACCCACTAAGAAACTGTTAAAAGAATGGTCTTTGCAACTTTGTTCATAATAGCCTCAAACTGGAAATGACTCAAAAGTCTACCAAAAGAGAATGGGTAAAAATTTGTAATATATTCATAAAACTGAACACTACCCAGCAATAACCAAACTACTTACATACCCAACAACATGCAATGAACCTCAAAAATACTATGTTGAGCAAAAATGTGCATGCTGTGAGCTTCCATTTATATGAAATTCAAGAACAGGTAACAGCCAACTACCTTCAGAAATAAGACAGTGATTGTCTAATAAGGAAATGGGAATTGACTAGAAAAGGCAGAAGGAACTTTGTGGTAATGGAAATGCTCCATACCTCTATTAGAGTGGTGACTTACATGGGTAGATACACTTATCAGAACCTATCAAATTATACACTTAATATACACATATTTCACTGTATATAAATTTAGCTCCAATTAAAAAAAACAATGAAGGAAAAAAAATCTACATTCACTTTGATCTTACAACTCTAAGAATTTATCTTAAAGATAACACATAGTGTTCACTATAATACATTCTAAAACATTCTAAATATCCACCAATATCCACAATGAAGAAAAAATCATGTACCACAAATGATAAAGAATGAGGTTCAATATATAAAGTGCTAAGTTTAAAAGGCAAGGTATGGAACAGCACTTATGATACACTATCACAAGTATTTAAAAACAACACAGTAAATATCTGGAAGGATAAAAGGAAATTAGTAACCCTGCTTGTCTCCAAAGAACTGGGTGACTAAGGGACCTGGAGTAGGAAGGACTTATTTTTCAACATTTCTCCTTTGTATCTCTTGAATTGCATCTTAATTGTACCTCGTTTCTTCTAAACTTACACCAATGACTTCTTTCTATGAGAGACAGAAAAAGGGGAAGATTTGGTTAAAAAAAAAAAGGGGGGGGGTAAAAAACAGAAGGGAAAAGGAAGTAGAGAGGAACAAGTGTCAAGATAAAGAATCTTAGAAAAGTTAAGATGGAGTTTACTGAAAGGGAAAGTGGAGCACATTTAAAAATTGAGAAGAATAAAGACTGTTGGTTTTGATTTTGTCAATACAGAAACAGAAAAATACAAGGAGAATGGCAGTTGCTTCCTTAGGACTCATGATAGTTAATCAGACACTAGAGGATAAAAGGACAAAAGGCATATTAAATACCTGTTTTCCATCTGTAGTTACAATCGAAGAAAGTGGATAGTCAGACAAACTGAGGATCAGGTTTCCAGGGATGAAAGAAGAGGGGTAGACACAAATCAGAGTGGAAATTAAAAGTCTTTGGAAATTCAGAAGCATCTCCCCAAAGCATGAATCCCGTGAAGGGAGGAGAATTCAACATGTGGGTGAGGCTTGGCAAGCCCTGAACTCACAGCTCACGAGGCCTGGCAAAAGCTGCCTCCTTTCAAAATGGATGGTAGAGGCAGAGACGAGAACAGAGACCCAGGGGCTCCTCACGCTAATGCTGCAGGCTCCTTCCTCTATCCCAGGAGAATGCCTAGCTCAGGATCTTTGCCTTATCTTCAGTTAATATTTGCACAGACTTAGGAAGGCTATGGAACAGCTCTTCCTAGGCTTTCATTTCCCTGGGAGCTCAGCCTCTCTGATGTGCTAGGAAGATATTTGAAGGGATAATAAAATCCACCTGTCCATTCATTCATTCATTATTTGGACAGATGTCACTTGGTTACCAATTATGGGCCCGGTACTCTAAGTATTGATGAAATAAAGATAGGTTAATTATCATTAAGATATCCCAGTCTAGAAGGAGAAAAGAAATAAGTAATAGATAAGGCAGACAGAGCAAAATGTTAATTGTAGAATCCATAAGGTGGGATTATTTGCTTTGGATTTGTCTGTAATTTTGAAAGCCTTTATAATAAAATGTTGGAAAAAAATAAATTACAGTACAACATGACAAGTGCTTATTGACACTGAATTCACAGTGAGGAGGCCACCATTTTTCTAATGATTGTTAATGGGAATAGCACAAATAGAGATGTGTAGTCAAGTAAGTTTGGTTAAAGTAAGTCAAGTAACATTTGGTTAAACAAAAGTAAACCTGTTCTTTACTGCTTCATGTATTGATAGCTCCAAGACATCCTAGGCCACATGATTCTTCTAAGACCAAATGTGTAGCATTTTCCAGATTTATTTGACTATATGACACTTTCCCTATTCCCTGCAGAAATGTCATGGGGTTACACAGGTAGTGTTACATCTGCTGTACACGGGGATTCCTTCTTCAGCTCACAGTCTAAACAGGAGTTTATTTTTCTCACGTATGGCTGTTTAATGCATACAAGCTAGTATTACAGCACCATGTTCATGCATAGAAACACTGGGTGGTGGCCTTATGGAATACAAAGATCAGAAACACGAAAATGAATTAAGAAAAAAACAAACATGAAGACTCACTTCAAACAAATGCTTAAGCAAAATTTAAGCACTTAAATAATATTAGTTAAGGACCCTGAAATGAGAAAGGGGCATCTCAGTCCAGACTGGCACACAGGAGAGGAAAAGCAATACCAAAATACTGCAGGCAGTGAAGACAGATTTTTTTGCCCTGTGGGTTTAGACTCCTTTGATGAAGGAGATGGATATCAGAGCCTGTAAAATAGTATTCAGAATGATACCTAAATAGGATTGTATAGTAAAATATACATAATTCTCATCCAAGATGACATTTTCAAATCCTTCTGTTTTTTTTTTGTTTTTTTTTTCCCTCAAAGTCCCAAATGAAAGAGCCCTCCTAAGTACTGGGTAAGGCATGGATACATCTGCATTGGTAGGAACCTGCCAGACAATATCTGTTCAATTTTGCTTCACAAAGTGGGTAAACTAAACAGAAAATTTCCAAGAATGTTCTCTTAACAAGCTGAACTTCCCTCTTGCACTACATCTTCTATAATCACCGAGTATAACAAATATTATTTTACTGTAGTTATTTGTTTACATTTTCATACAAGAACACTCTGTGTAGTACATTACAATGATCTATGTATGCACTGGCCTCCGTAATCAAACTGTGAGCTTATGGAAGAGGGAACTGTACATTTTTTTTCCATTTCAAATCCCATGTGCAAATTCTGAAGGTCCTGGTATGCCGCTCTAAAGAGTTTGGATCTTATCCCAAGAGCAATTGGAAGCACTAGAGGCTTTTAAATAAGGTCAGTTTTTAATAGGACCAGATTTGCATTTAGAAAGCCCTTTGGCTGGATTGTAGAAAGTAGATTAGAGGCAAGAAGCCAGGTGGCAGAGAGGCCAGCGAGAAGGCTACTGCAGCCATGCAGGTGACAGAAGCAGAAGCCTGAAATTAGGGCTGCCGTAGACCAGGGGGCAGTCAGAGGGTTTTAGGAGGTAGCATGGGCTGGATTTGATAACTCACATGATGCTAGAGATAACAAACAAGGGATAGCCTTAAATGACAGATGTTTCTAGCTTTGGTGATACCAGTGACTGAAAAGAGGGAATATTGGAGACAGAACAAGACTAGGAGAGCAGAAAATTATTATGTTCATCACAGTCTTTTTTTGGAAGAAAACTCTGTTCTGTGGAAACACTGGGGAATATTGTATGTGTTAGTTGCTCAGTCATGTCTGACTCTTTGTGACCCCATGGACCATAGCCCACCAGACTCCTCTGTTCATGGGATTTTCCAAGCAAGAATATAAATGGTGTCTAACTTACTACTAGATTCCAATTGTTTATAAGTTGATTGCTAGAAACTGGAATGTATTTTCCCAAAAGAAGCAACACTATAGACTCTGATTTGAGCCTAAAGGCTACTTCCGGCCCCGTGGTCACACAGTATGGTATCAATTCTGTGGGAAGGAAGGCAATGTTGAGGGAAAAGCCCTGGGTACATAGGAAGAAGGCTTATGACCTAGACCAACGTTCATCACTGACTAAGATCGTCATTTGCTTAGTTAGGTTCTCTTTCAATAAAATGAAGAGTCAAAATAATGCTCTGCTTACCAAGGAGGGCTGTAGACACAGCCAGTAGGAAAATATTTTGTATACTGTAAATTTTTAAATGTAAAATTTGAAGTTATCTGGTACTTCCAAAGGGTAAATGATTCAGGAGAGCTGTGTTTGAAACACAGGTTAGAGTTTGTTCCTTAGAATATGAAACAAATTTTTTTTCTAAAATATTAACAACTCTGTAGGTATAGAAAGATTTCCAAAATACAGCCTCTATTACAGAGCACACTGAACATGAGACTAGGACTTAAAAACGATCGATACTTGTCGAGTAAAGGTTTATGATCTTCTTCTCATGAGGCTGCTCTACAGGTTTCTTCCTCATCTTCCAACAACCCACTCAACATCTTTGTTTGTCAAATAAGCTTGTCACATTTAACATATCCAGCATGATTCTGGATTCTTACCCATGCCCCAACTGCAAAACCTGCTCCACTCTCAGACCACCTAATCTCAACAAATGGCAGCACCAGTTGGCTATGGGCTCGATCAGAATCCTCGGAGTCAGCCCTGACTCCTCTCTTTTATTCCCAGTATTCAATCTATCAGCCAACACGGACTGTTCCACTTTCAAGGTCAACTCTTATTCCAACCATTTCTCATCATCTCTATGCTACCTCCATGGCTGAGTTACCATCATTTGTTCTACAAATTATCACAAGAGCCTCCTAACGTTCCTTCCTGTCACCTATTCCTCAAGTAGTGGCCAGTAGGGCCATGTGTGTAATTCATGTCACTTCTTCACTCAAAACCCTCCAAAGGATCAGAATAAAATCCAAACTTATTTTAATGATTTATAGGCCCCAGTAATCCAACCCATTTCTCCTGTGCCCCTACTCCTAGGAAGGGCAGCACAAGTCCTGATCAGAGCCTCTGCTCTAATGGTTTCCATTCCCTCAAACTCTCCCTTTGACATCTGCAAGGTTCACACTCTTAATCCCATTCTCTGTTCAAACTTCATGTCACTAGAGAGGTCCTCTGATTTCCTTCAATAAAGCAGCACCAGCATCCTCCAGTTCCATCAGTCTCTATTCCACTGTTGGAATTTATTTTCCTCTATAGCATTTTAATGACCCCTGCATATTGTATGTGTATTTGCACATAATATTTCAAGTGGTACAGACTTCTGCCAGTCTGCAAGCTTACCCATCTGCAACAAGAAACACAGAAAAAAATGCATTGAAATTTGCTTAGCCACTTGACAGAGAAAGTTCATGCTTCTAGAATCTAATAATAAAAAATTAGGGCTTGTGCTTTCTATGTCCTTTTAATTTTTTGAAAAATTTTCAAAATACCAGTCTGTAAGATACTGGAAAAGTTTTGGGTTTTTTTTTTTTTTAATTTTTAAGGGAAAATAAAAAACCTCACTCTTCATCAAAGACTATCCAAAAAGCACTGGCTTACGTCACGTGCGGGACTGTAAGCCCCAGGAGAAGAGGGTTGCTTTTATCACATGTTCACTAAACACTTACTATGTCCCTGCTGCTGCTGCTGCTAAGTCACTTCAGTCGTGTCCAACTCTGTGCAACCCCATAGATGGCAGCCCACCAGGCTCCCCCATCCCTGGGATTCTCCAGGCAAGAATACTGGAGTGGGTTGCCATTTCCTTCTCCAATGCATAAAAATGAAAAGTGAAAGTGAAGTCGCTCAGTCATGTCCGACTCTTCACGACCCCATGGACTGCAGCCTACCAGGCTCCTCCATCAATGGGATTTTCCAGGCAAGAGTACTAGAGTGGGGTGCAACTATGTCCCTCAGATTAGATAAGATCAGATCAGTACCTCAGTCGTGTCCGACTCTTTTCGACCCCATGAATCGAAGCACGCCAGGCCTCCCTGTCCATCACCAACTCCCGGAGTTCACTGAGACCCATGTCCATTGAGTCAATGATGCCATCCAGCTATCTCATCCTCTGTCATCCCCTTTTCCTCTTGCCCCCAATCCCTCTCAGCATCAGAGTCTTTTCCAATGAGTCAACTCTTCGCATGAGGTGGCCAAAGTACTGGAGTTTCAGCTTCAGCATCATTCCTTCCAAAGAAATCCCAGGGCTGATCTCCTTCAGAATGGACTGGTTGGATCTCCTTGCAGTCCAAGGGACTCTCAAGAGTCTTCTCCAACACCACGGTTCAAAAGCATCAATTCTTCGGCGCTCAGCCTTCTTCACAGTCCAACTCTCACATCCATACATGACCACAGGAAAAACCATAGCCTTGACTAGACGGACCTTTGTTGGCAAAGTAATGTCTCTGCTTTTGAATATGCTATCTAGGTTGGTCATAACTTTCCTTCCAAGGAGTAAGCATCTTTTAATTTCATGGCTGCGGTCTCCCTAGCCCTATACTAATCTCTGGGAGTTAAACTTGAATAAGATATAGACAATGCCCTCCATGAACTCACAGTTCAGTGGAGAAGAGAAACATGTATAAACAAACAGCAGTAGAGTATAAAAGTCCAACAGTGCAGAGAAGGTACATATCACTCATGATTTACAGGGTTTTATATTTACACACCTGAAAAAAAACCAACACCGGAAGTGGGTGATGAACAGGGAATAAGCAGTCCCAGAGAGCATTCTTGGGAAGTCCTTTTGCTGCACTGGTATTTGTCTCCCTCTCAATTCATGTGAGTACCTTTGTGCCTCTTCCTTCAGCATCACCTTACATATTATGTATCTATTTTTTCATTGTTTACATCAGTGGTAATCAGAGTATGGTCCACAGCCTGTTTGTTACCAGGGACTCAACTGACACAACCCCTTTTCATCCTTTCTGTCTTTCACACATATCACATATTTATGCTCCCTATCCAGAGATGAGTGTTCTCTCTCCCATGTTGGCGTGGCAGGGGGTGAGAGCTCCTGTGGGTGAGAATTCCTCCTAAGTGGCAGAAGTTGTGAGCAAGAAGAGGACAAATAACTCCTGAGATCCCAAAGCTTACAAATATCTGCCATGAAACCATTGTTTATTTCACATTCTCTGGACCAAAGTAAAAACATCACAACTCCCAGCACTGCCTCTAAAAGAGGGCATCTCATTTCGTTAAAAACAAATGCACTTCAACAGTCAGGACGCAGAAGCAATCTAAATGTCCATCGATGGATGACATGGAATATTAGTCAGCCTTAGAAAAGAACAAAATAATGCCACTTGTAGTGACATGGATGGATCTAGAGACTATCACACTGAGTGAAGTCAGACAAAGACAAATACTACATGATATCGCTTATATGTGGAAATCTAAATAATGTATGGTACAAAGGAGTTTATTTACAAAACAAAAGCAGACTCACAGATTGGGAGGTTGGGATTGACACAGACACATTACTATATATAAAACAGATAATAAGGACCTACTGGGTGGCACAGGGAGCTCTACACAATACTCTAATGCCTATGTGGGAAAAGAATCCAAAAAAGAACTGATATATGCATAAGTAATTCATTTAGCTGTACACCTGAAACTAACACAACACTGTAAATCAACTATATTCCAATAAAATTTAATTTAAAACAACAACAACAACAAAAAAACAAAGTCATCTCACCGTCTCCACTGCAAACCTGGAAGTACTTTGAAGGTACGAATGCAGTTTATAATGGTTCTCATCCACAAAAATACAACACACATTTGGTACAACACTGTGCAATCCACGAGCCCTCAACACTAGGGTATTTTAATACTCATTTAAAACTTACTCTTTTCCAAAAAAAATTATTTGAGATATTCAGTTCAGTCACTCAATCGTGTCCAACTCTTTGTGACGCCATGGACTGCAGCATGCCAGGCTTCCCTGTCCATCATCAACTCCTGGAGCTTGCTCAAATTCATGTTCATCAAGTTGGTGATGCCATCCAACCATCTCATCCTCTGTTGTCCCCTTCTCCTCCTGCCCTCAGTCTTTCCCAGCATCAGGGTCTTATCCAGTAAGTCAGTTCTTCACATCAGGTGGCCAAAGTGTTGACGCTTCAGCTTCAGCATCAGTCCTTCCAATGGATATTCAGGACTGATTTCCATTAGGATTGACTTGTTTGATCTCCTTGCTGTCCAAGGGACTCTTGACCATCTTCTCTAATATCACAGTTCAAAAGCATCAATTCTTCAGCACTCAGCTGTCTTTACAGTCCAATTCTCACATCCATTCATGACTACTGGAAAAACCATAGCTTTGACTAGACAGACCTTTGTCGGCAAAGTGATGTGTCTGCTTTTTAATATGCTGTCTAGGTTGGTCATAGCTTTTCTTTCATAGAGTGAGTGTCTTTTAATTTCATGGTCACAGTCACCATCTGCAGTGATTCTGGAGCCAAATAAAATAAAGTCTGTCACTGTTCCCATTGTTTCTCCTTCTATTTTCTATGGAGTGATGGGACTGGATGCCATGATCTTAGTTAATAATTAACAGCAAAAAAAAAAAAAAAAAAGGATGAAAACAAGGATTTATTGACCAAGGCATGTTATATAGACCTTTGATTATTTAATCTTCACAATGTACCTGGAGAGAGGGAGGTTATTCCCATGAAACAAATGAGGAAACTTCAGGCTCAGGGGAGATGGGTGGGGAGACTACACTTCAAATCATATTGCATTATTACAGAGCTATGGACTTAAGTAGGGCTCTGAAAGAAATATGATAGCAATAATAACTACTAGGCCGTCTATGGGGTCGCACAGAGTCGGACACGACTGAAGCGACTTAGCAGCAGCGGCGGCGGCAGTAACTACTAGAGTTCCTACAACTGCAATATAATTGGCTACAAATATTTTGGTTTCACAATTTCTAGCAGCTAAAGCATGAAGAGGAGGAGGAGAAGAAAGAGGAAGAGGAGAACAATGGAAAGCAGGGGCAGGAGGAGAAAGCATTTCAACTTCTCAAAGGCAAAATTTCTCACATGAGACTTCAGATTAAAAGTCATGGAAAAAATGCGGCCGTCAACAATTTATTCATTTATTCAACACTACTGAGCATCCTGTGTGTCTGGCATCATGCCAGAAGCTGAAGTTCTCGGGGATACAATAGAAAACAAGGACTCCTGGTCTCACAGAGTTTAGCGTTCTCCAACACACACAGATGGGACCATGTCTTTTCTCAATAACAATGCTGTTATTTTGAAATAACAATTCACCAAAATAAAAATATTCAACTCTCTATAATATCCAGAGACTAATGATAAGTGGACTTCAGTCAAATCTCTTGTTAAGTTGCTAAACTAACACAGCTCAAGAACATAACATTTTCGAGGAGCTAATTTGATGCAAAGACAAAATACAGAGCTGTGGATAGAAAATGTGTCCCTTTATCCTTTTTCCTCCAAATACTCCATCTCACAGCCTGGCTTAATTGAGGTCATAGTCCTGACTCAGACCCATACACAGGGTTTTCTGTGTTGCTGATGGAAGAAAGATTCATTTGTTTTAGATGCCAAATTAGCAGATAGAAGAACTGTGATCAAGCTCTGGAAAGTTGAAAATCCAAACCAATTTCATTCAAATGGTTCACAAGTAAATTCATATTAACTAAGATTCCTTTTTCCTTTCCTGCTTTAATCCTCTCCAATTGTCCCCACATTTGGTGACTCACTTGGGTGTACACACATTTGGGTGTACACATTTATATACCATATGACACAGAACAGGACAAAAAATATTTCATAGTACTGCACAAGACACAAATGTATGATTGGATTGGGATGACACAGTCCTCATTTGCTTCATTTTAGTGGGATTCTTTCCTTCCAACATTCTAGACTTTAGTTTACTATTAAGTATAATTATAACCACTTATTCACTGAATAGTAAATGAGTATCTATTGTGTGAGTATTTATTGTGTGGGAATACCAGACCACCTGACCTGCCTCTTGAGAAACCTGTATGCAGGTCAGGAAGCAACAGTTAGAACTGGACATGGAACAACAGACTGGTTCCAAATAGGAAAAGGAGTACGTCAAGACTGTATATTGTCACCCTGCTTACTTAACTTATATGCAGAGTACGTCATGAGAAACGCTGGACTGGAAGAAACACAAGCTGGAATCAAGATTGCCGGGAGAAATATCAATAACCTCGGATATGCAGATGACACCACCCTTATGGCAGAAAGTGAAGAGGAACTCAAAAGCCTCTTGATGAAAGTGAAAGTGGAGAGTGAAAGAGTTGGCTTCAAGCTCAACATTCAGAAAGCGAAGATCATGGCATCCGGTCCCACCACTTCATGGGAAATAGATGGGGAAACAGTGGAAACAGTGTCAGACTTTAGTTTTTTGGGCTCCAAAATCACTGCAGATGGTGACTGCAGCCATGACATTAAAAGACGCTTACTCCTTGGAAGGAAACTTATGACCAACCTAGATAGCATATTCAAAAGCAGAGACATTACTTTGCCAACAAAGGCCCATCTAGTCAAGGCTATGGTTTTTCCTGTGGTCATGTATGGATGTGAGAGTTGGACTGTGAAGAAGGCTGAGTGCCAAAGAATCGATGCCTTTGAACTGTGGTGTTGGAGAAGACTCTTGAGAGTCCCTTGGACTGCAAGGAGATCCAACCAGTCCATTCTGAAGGAGATCAGCCCTGGGATTTCTTTGGAAGGAATGATGCTGAAGCTGAAACTCCAGTACTTTGGCCACCTCATGCGAAGAGTTGACTCATTGGAAAAGACTCTGATGCTGGGAAGGATTGGGGGCAGGAGGAGAAGGGGACGACAGAGGATGAGATGGCTGGATGGCATCACTGACTCAATGGACGTGAGTCTGAGTGAACTCCGAGAGTTGGTAATGGACAGGGAGGCCTGGCGTGCTGCGATTCATGGGGTAGCAAAGAGTCGGACACGACTGAGTGACTGAACTGAACTGAGACATTATACTAGCACTAGAGAGGCTCTCAGGAAGCTTACATTATAAGGCAGAGCAAAAAAACAAAATATGGTAAGCACATTTCTACAATAGAAATGGAACTAAGCTGTGGAGCCCAAAGAAAGAATGTAGTGATTATTATTAGAAAAGGTATTATACAATGACATTATAATCATGGTGAAAAATGAAAGTGGAACAGACACACATTTCAACAAAACAAAGCATTTTTATTTCCTTGTTCCCTTCCTGCCTTTATCTATGTTCAAAGTTGAATTCCCCAGATGCATATAATTTTATTATTTTTATTTGTTATGTATTAAGAATATCTACAATTGTTCTTTATAATTATCACATAATAGTCTAAGTCTATTATAATTTTCATATCAAGTTCTCTGTTGTTGAATACTTGGACTGTTTCTAAACTCTTCTGTATAAGTGACATTGTAGTATACATCCTTTTTTTAATCACATTTTTCCCTAGGATAAATTCAGAAATAAAATTTAAAATATAAAAAAAAAATAGAAAATAAAATATCAACATTGTGCAATTATTCATTCACTTTTGCCTTATTGTTTCCTAAAAGGGTTGTATTCATTCATCATGCCAGTATTAATGGATATAGATAATTGTAATCTCATGCATCTCAAATTATTGCAATATATATAAATATAAATATTATATATATATATATAAGTTCTTTGCTAAACTAGTATGGTTGAACAATTCCCAAAAGCTTTGCATATGAATCTTTTGTGAATTTTCAGATTCTTCTTTCAAGGTGTGTTTATTCTTTATATAATTAAAGCATTGTTATCATGTTGCTGTAAATGTTTTTTTATAATATACTGTTACTTTTTTTTCTTGAACAGATATTGTATCTCGGTTAAATCAGACTATCTTCAATTTTGTGATTTAATCTCTCAAAATTTATAATGTATGCATCATTCCAGAATAATATATTGATTTCCATTTCCTATTACATTGTCTCACTAGGTTTTTAAATGGTGTTTGCTAACTCTATTCTCTATTCAAATATATTTTCAGGATTTGTGTGCATTTAATTACATGATACTACCTCACTATTCCAATTACTGTGTATTTTCCCATGTTTTAATATGGGATGCACTGGACCACTTTGTTCATCATTCTTTGATTTTTTCGGCTTTTTTTCAGATGAATTCAATAATCATTTGATGACACTTCAAGGAATTCTTAAGAGGTTCTTATTGGTAATTATTTAAATTTATAAATGCATTTAAGAGAAATAAGCATTACAGAATTAAATCTCTCTGCAAGAGGATCTTACATCTTCTTTAAGCTGAGTCCATGATCTGAAATCAAACAGCCTAAATTTAATCTTGTGTCTACATTCACTATGTTTGGCGCAGGAGAAATTAGCAAAAATTTTATTTTTTGTCTCTCAATTTTCTCAACTTTTCCTTCTTTTTTACATAAAAAGGAGTATATGAGATGTATTGTAAAATATGTACTTTCCTTTATGTGACCATCTTTACCTTCCTCTATTTAGCTTTTTGATGTTTCTGTTGGTATTTGTGAGGGTTTCATTTTTTGTGTGTGCTAGTAGCTACCATCACTGGAGAAGGCAAGGGCACCCCACTCCAGTGTTTTTGCCTGGAGAATCCCAGGGACAGGGGAGCCTGGGCTGCTGTCTATGGGGTCGCACAGAGTCAGACACGACTGATGTGACTTAGCAGCAGCAGCAGCTACCATTACCTAGTAATCTGTTTCCTTATTCAGGTTTCTGCTATTTAGATTTTCACCTTTAAACATACCCTTTGACTTTTACATTGTTGTTTAGTTGCTAAGTCATGCCTGACTCTTGCAACTCTATGGACTGTAGCCCGCCAGGCTCCTCTGTCCATGGGATTTCCCAGGCAAGAATACTGGAGTGAGTTGCCATTGCCTTCTCCACGGGATCTTCTCGATCCAGGGATGAAACACACATTTCCTGCATTGGTGGGCATATTCTTTACCAGTGAGCCACCGAGGAAGCCTGACTTTCACATTACTTATGAGTCAATCACTGAGCTTTTATTTTTCTTTTTTCTCTCTCTTCCCCCTTATTATGCTACTTCCACTTTGTAAAAGAAAATGTATAAAATTTATACCTTCTATATTGTTACACTGGTTTTAGGCCTTTCTCTATATTTTTTAACTGTGACATCCACTATTAGATATATTCAATGCTGACCAATGTGCCAAACTCTCCCCAGTCATAGCATCCTTGAAGGAAGTTCGTCCTTTATTAGATTCATCAGGAAGTGCAGTGTTCCCTGAATTCTTGTATGTTTAAAACTATTTTTCCTCATTCTTGATTTTTAAGTACAAGCTGGCTGAATAGAAAATCCTTCACTAGCATTTTATTTCCTTAAGCCCCTTGAAAATAGCACTCCACTACTGTCTTTGTATTTTGCTGTTGAAAATTCTGATGCCCTATTTTCTTTTTTTAGTGACTTTGTCTTTTTACTGGAAGTCCACATGCTATTTTGCAATTTATTGTTAAAGACTTTGATTTAGAATGGCTTGTTCTGGGTCAATTATTCCAAGTATTTATGGTGAACTCTTTCAATATGTAGATTTAGGTCTTTTTTCCAGAAATTCTTCTTTGATTATAATTTTAAATACTAGTTCTCTTCCATTATCACATTTTAATTCTTCAAAAACTCCAATTCTAGATATTTGGGATCTTCTTTGCTATGAAAGTGAAAGTGAAAGTCGCTCAGTTGTGTCTGACTCTTTGCAACCCTATGGACTATACAGTCCATGGAATTCTCCAGGCCAGAGTACTGGAGTGGGTAGTCGTTCCTTTCTCCAGGGGATCTTCCCAACCCAGGGGTCAAACCCAGGTCTCCCACATTGCAGGTGGATTCTTAACCAGCTGAGTTATCACTTCTTCTTTCAACATTTCAACCTTCCATTATTTCGTTATTTTTCTCCTAGCTATTTTCTTTCTATTTCCCAACTTCTCTTACTGTACTTTCAGTTGAGTCTATTCTCCTTAAGCACCTTGCATTTTATCTTCATTTCTGAGATGATTTTTCCTTTTCTTCCAAATTCCTTTTGACTGTATTCAACACTAATATCCAATCTTATTGGATGTTCTGTCTATTGCAATTCTAAATTCTTGTGGGTTTTTTTTAAGAAAGTTTTTCCTGTCTACTTGATTGAGGATATTCAAGTCCAGTTGGAGTAATATGCTATAGTTTTCCTAGGCTTCATTATTGAGCTGAAGGGAAATTTTTTTGCTTTGTTTTCTCCTCATCTAGATATTATTATCTATTCAGTAGATATCATTATCTATTCAGTTTTCAATGTCTTATAGTTTTCTGACCAGCAATAACTTGTTATGTAAGCAGAAGTGATGGGTTTAAATGACTTATCAGGTTTCCTAGTTCAAGAGTACTCTCTTTTATTGCTATGTGAAGTCAATTCCTTTAATCAGTCCTTAAACAAAGGTTTCATTTGGATGGAGGCTGCAGATAAGGGCTGATGTGTCTTCTAATATTATGATTATCCTTTGTTTCTGAAATATGCTTTATTTGCACAGCTTACTTTCTGCTTTCCATTTAGCACCAGGGTTCCAAAGATAGCTACTCCCTTCAAGTCAGCTTCCTTTTCCTCCAAAGCAGTGGCTTCTCAAACTGCTACCCTTAGTCTACATACTTTAAACTCTCTGTGTTTTGAGTCGCTAGAAATCAGTGCTCCAATGGATGTCTCAGAACCACTTTCAGTATTTCCCCACTAAGGGGAGGTCTCCTTCTTTATAAGGGTGATTTTATTTGATTCCACCAATGTTAGTATTATCTATACCCCATTCTTCCTTCTTTTTTAGGAAATCTCTACAAAACTCTTCTCCAGCACAGACTTCAGAATGTCCCTAGGCACCGGAATATTTACTTCCCTATGTAGTAGTTTCCCCAAGCTTCTGTAACAAATAGCCAGGAACTTGGCAGCTTAAGAACAACACAACTTTAGTATCATGTTGTTCTTGAGGCTGAAGTCCAAAGTGGTTCTCAACAGGCTAGATTCAAGGAGATGACAGGACAGAGGTCCTTCTGAGGCTCTAGGGAAGAATATATTTTCCTGCTTATTCCTGATCCTAGCGATCATCCACATTCCTTAATGAGTGGCCATGCTCCTCCATCTTCAAAGTCAACAAGGTCTTACTGAGTCCGTCTCATAGTCTCATCTCTCCAAGTGCTTCCCTTCTTTCTCCTTCTGCCAGTTATCACATTGAGCCCATCTGGATAATCCAAGATAATCTCCCCATCTCAAGATCACCTGATTAGCCACTATAATTTTCCCTGAAATTTTAATTCCTCTTTGCCATATAAGTAAAATATTCACAGTTTCCATGGATTAGGATGTGGAGATCTTGGTGGGCAGTGTCGAAGGGATGTAAATATTCTGCCTACAATACTTTGGCCACTTGATTGAGTTATTGGCAAAGACCCTGGTGCTGGCAAAGATTGAAGGCAAAAGGAGAAGGTGGCGGTAGAGGCTGAGATAGTTAGATAACATCACCAACTCAGGGGACAAGAATTTGAGCAAACTCCAGGAGATCATGAAGGACAGGGAAGCTTGAGGAAAAGACTGAGACTGAAATTGTGTCCAAAGTAATAGGGTCAATAAATAGTGCTATACACTTTGATCTTAATCCAAGTCTACTTGACTATATGCAAGTCTTAAGCTGTTTTCACTTCATCCCATGTGTTCTTGGGGAGTCAAAAGAAGAGTGGAAGATTCTTAGAGCAGTTAGCAAAAGAAGATTCCAGACGAAGATTCCAAAAACTCTATTGTATTCTCTTCCTTCATGTTCCAGTAAAATTACAAAGTCTCCCTGGAGGCCAAGAACCTCTGCTAGGTGGACAAATATAAAACTTCTCAACCAAAGCATAATCTAAATAATCTTGGCAAGGCCTTGATCATTTTCCCAAGAAAAAAGGCCAGCTGAACTTTGGGAGCAGTGGAGAGTGTGGACACATGCCAGAGGCTTTCAGGAAAAGCATTCCTCTTAACACAGACAGCCAGAATGCTCTGGACAACCACCAAAGTCCTCGGGACAGGCTGAGAGAAGTGATACAATTCCTTGTTTTATGCAAAGCTGATAAAATTCCTAGGCTTGGCTCAAAATGACCAAAATTGAAATATGAAGTTGCTACATGAAAACTGATTTGCAGGTACAGACCACCAGGAATCCACAGATTCTATTGTTAAGATGGGAAGACACACCTAAGAGGCAGACGAACCAGAGAAATGAGTGCCAGGCTTATGCTGGCTAACTGGTTGTAGGCTGGGCCTAGATGCTAAGTTTATAGCCCTCGGGATGTGTTTCATAACTGCAGGTGGCCCCAAACTGGGAGAGGCCAGAGCAAAGCAAACTCATGAAACTAAAATGAAATCCCCTTCAGTTCTGCTTTCAAAAAGCACCTTAACAACTCTTTGAACTTCTTAAAGGAAGTGATAGCATGACAGCCATAGAAAACAATCTTAAGGCAGGTCTGATGCAAAGAAAGACATAGTTCCTGTATGCTGACCTTTGGTCCCTAAGACCTGATGTGGACTCCCTAGTATAACAGAATGCAGACCTAAGCAAAATAGTATTAACCAGGAAGGAGTTAAAATTCATAAGTCAGTGCCACCAAATACTAGGCAGACTCAGTTCAGTTCAGTTGCTCAGTCGTGTCTGACTCTTTGCGACCCCATGAACCTCAGCATGCCAGGCCTCCCTGTCCATCACCAGCTCCTGGAGTTCACCCAAACCCATGTCCATTGAGTTGGTGATACCATCCAACCATCTCATCCTCTGTCGCCCCTTCTCCTCCTGCCCTCAATCTTTTCCAAAATCAGGGTCTTTTCAAATGAGTCAGTTCTTTGCATCATGTGGCCAAAGTATTGGAGTTTCAGCTTCAACATCAGTTCTATCAATGAACACCCAGGATTGATCTCCTGAGCGGACTGAGGAGTGCCAAATAATGTTACTGAGGAGAAGGCTCTCATAGTGCTGGTACCAGAGAAGGCTGGATGAATCAGAAGGATCTGAGAGAGACCGGCTCCAAGAGCAACTTCTGCCTCTATTGTTACATGACTTGATGGCTTTAAGAAGGGAACAAAATCAAGCCAAAACGGTTGACTTAATGGATAAGTGGCTACAGGCTCTGACCTGCATGGCACACAATGATGATACAGTATCTCCCACTTTAACAAAGGTAAAACCAAATGAAAATGAAACAGACAAAAATAAAAGAAAACCTCCCTTGACCCACAGCTCTTTCTAGTCACTCACACATCATTCTAAGAAGGACAGCCTGTGCTCACTGTTTCTATTTCTCTCCCTTCTGTTCTTTAATGAAAATACTCCAATCAAGCTCTTCTCTCCACCACTCCAAACAAATTGTCCTATAAGGGCCACCAATGCCCTCCACCTGGATGAAGACAATAGATGACTTTTAGTCTCAAGCATACTTGACATCTCAATAGCATTTGGCAGAGTTAATTTCCTTCTCCCTCTTGAAATACTTATCTCTCATCTTCCAGAAACAGTGCACATCCTGTTTTGTTTCATTTTTGTTGATGGTTTGTTCATTGGTTTCTTAGACTTTTCTCCTGTTTCATGGACTCTTCCTTTTGAGGCTTCTTTGCTATTCTTTCTCATTCTACTCTCCAAATGTTGGGATCCTCAAGGACTCTGTCCTCAGCTCTGGTTTCTTCTCTTTTTATACACATGTCTAAGGCACATTCATCCAGTTCCACAATTAAATGTCATCTATCCTGCATGGTGTCTAAAAGTGACTCTCCAGCCCCAATCTCTCCCTAGGTTCCATGTGTTGACTAATAAGTATCTCCAAATTCCTACCTGGATATCTAATAGGCTTCTCAATATGAATGTACCCAAAAGAGAACTGTTGATCCCCATTCACTCCAGCATCCTGCACCTTGAAAGGAGACCCTTATCTGATCCTCTTTGGCCTTTTCCAAGTCAGTAAATGAACACTGCTCAGACCTTCTGGTCCATATGCTGAACTGTATTTACTTAACTTAAAAAACAAGAAGCAAAACACTGACCACTTCTCACACAGCCACCTCTACACCCACACCCTCGTTCTAGTCTCCATCTCTCCTGTGAACAAACAGAAGACAACAGCCTCCTCAGAGGTCTTTGCTGACACCTCTGAGCCATCCTCACCTTTGCTACACTGGCCAGTTGCTCCCCACATGGCAGCCATGGGGATGCTTTTCAAATATATGTCATATCATGACACCTCCTTGACACAAAGCACTTCAAGGGTTTCCCACCTTACTTGGACTAAACTCTAAATTTTTGGTCTTCTTGACCAGAAAATCTGCATAACTAATGCTCCCACTGCCTTTAATTTTTTGTTCAAATGTAGTTTTTTAAATGATTCTTATACCGACCACCATGTTTTCAATTGTAGCCTACCATCCCTCTACTTCTGGTCTATTTTTTTTCTGATCTTACTCTGATTTTTTTTTTTAACAGCATGTATCAACATCTAAGACATTACATAATTTACGTATTACAGTTACCGTTTTTTTAATTATTTATCTATTCTGTTGCACTGCTCTTAGCTGCACCATGTTCGATCTTCGATCTTTGTTGCAGCATGCAGGATCTTTCATTGTGGCATGCAAACCCTTAGTTGCAGCATGAGGATCTAGTTCCCTGACCAGGGATCCAACCTAGGCCCTCTGCATTGGAAGGGTAGAGTCTTAGCCACTGGGCTACCAGGAAGGTCTCTAGAGTTATTGTTAATGGTCTCTTGTGCACCACTAAAATGGAAAGGTCTATGTTTTTGTCTGTCTTATTCACTGATCTGGCCCCAGAGCCAAGATGAGTGCCTGGCATATGGTGGGCACTCAACAGATACCCACTGGATGGTGATGGCGACTCTGTCTTGCCCTGGTGACTATGTCCCTGCCTAGATCCTTGGTCTCATTCCTATCCCTCCCCTCATGCTCTCTGGCACAAATTGCCTTCTTCAGTTCAGTTCAGTCGCTCAGTCATGTCCGACTCTTTGTGATCCCATGAACTGCAGCACTCCAGGCCTCCCTGTCCATTACCAACTCCCAGAGTCCACCCAAACCCATGTACATTGAGTCGGTGATGCCATCCAACCATCTCATCCTCTGTCGTCCCCTTTTCCTCCTGCCCTCAATCTTTCCCAGCATCAGGGTCTTTTCAAATGAGTCAGCTCTTCACATCAGGTGGCCAAAATATTGTAGTTTCAGCTTCAACATCACTCCTTCCAATGAACACCCAGGACTGAACTCCTTTAGGATGGACTGGTTGGATCTCCTTGCAGTCCAAGGGACTCTCAAGAGTCTTCTCCAACACCACAGTTCAAAAGCATCAATTCTTCAGCACTCAGCTTTCTTTATAGTCCAACTCTTACATCCATACATGACCATTGAAAAAACCACAGCCTTGACTAGACAGACCTTTGTGGACAAAGTAATGTCTCTGCTTTTTAATATGCTGTCTAGGTTGGTTATAACTTTCCTTCTAAGGAGTAAGCATCTTTTAATTTCATGGCTGCAATCACCATCTGCACTGATTCTGGAGCCCAGAAAAATAAAGTCTGCCACTGTTTCCACTGTTTCTCCATCTATTTGCCATGAAATGATGGGACTAGATGCCATGATCTTCGTTTTCTGAATGCTGAGCTTTAAGCCAACTTTTTCACCCTCCTCTTTCATTTTCATCAAGAGGCTCTTTAGTTCTTCTTCACTTTCTGACGTAAGGGTGGTGTCATCTGCATATCTGAGGTTATTGATATTTCTCCCGGCAATCTTGATTCCAGCTTGTGCTTCTTCCAGCCCAGCTGTTTCTCATGATGTACTCTGCATAGAAGTTAAATAAGGAGGGTGACAATATACAGCCTTGACGTACTCCTTTCCTATTTGGAACCAGTCTGTTGTTCCATGTCTGGTTCTAACTGTTGCTTCCTGACCCGCATATAGGTTTCTCAAGAGGCAGGTCAGGTGGTCTGGTATTCCCATCTCGTTCAGACTTTTCCACAGTCTGTTGTTATCCACACAGTCAAAGGTTTTGGCATCATGCTGTTCCTGAAACATGTCACTCACATGCCTTCTTCACACCCTTTGTGCTTGCTTTCCCTTTGCCTAGAACAGGCTTTGCCCAAATGGATTACTGCCTCACTTCATTCAGAGAGCACTTCCCAGATTCTCAGCCAGGTTGAATGTGTGCTCTGTGTTACACTGTATCGCCATCCACCCAATACCCCTCTTTCACTCCCCATGGTGGCTCACTCAGTGGGCACATAATAAGGTAGACATGGCCATTTAATTTGCTTTGATTAATGTACTGTGGACAGAAGTGATATGTATCACTTCCAGGAAGGAGCTTTCAGAGCCAGCCTGTGGTTTATTACATCTCTTTCCTCTCTGCCACCATGACCGGAAGTGCTCCAGATTAAGGCCTCTCTGTTAATCTGGATCCCAAACCATGGATCAGAGGTGCAACTAACCTAAGACAGATATGGTGCAGGAGCAAGGAATAGCTTGCTTATTGTAAGCCACTGACATTTAGAGCTTCTTTGTTACTGCAGCATAACCAACCCTTTACCCTCCAAAGCATCTGTCATCACCTGAAAATCCAATGTGCTTTGGATTTGATTCCTTGTTCAACATCTCCCACTAGAACACTGGGGATGGGGACTCTGTGTTGTTCACTACACAGCTCTCACCTAGAAAATACTTGTAGGTGCTCAACAAACATTTATAGAATTGTTAAGGAAGCTCTGTGCTCTAGGGCAACTAGCACCGGTGGGTCCAACCTGTGTGCTAGGTATTCTGGAGTTTCTACGTCTCTCTCAAGGAAAGAATGTATTGAGAATGCTGACCCAACAGCTTCACTGTCTAAGTACCAGCATCCTTCCTTCCCTCCCTCCTGTTGCCTCCAGGTGTTGACAGAGCGGCATATCTAGAAAAATTCATCCAGACCAGGGGCAGCTGAGAGAAAATCCCCAATCCACTCTGAGCTATGTAGCAGACTGTGTAATTCCCTCTCTGAAAGGGTCCTTCCACCCTAGATTCTCACTTTTACTTAGCCACGCTCTCCTGCTTTAAGGAAAAAAGTGGGACAAAGCTCTTTCTGTTATATATCGTGAAGTCGTGAATTCGCTCAGTCGTGTCTGACTCTTTGTGAACCCATGGACTGTAGCCCACCAGGATCCTCCATCCATGGAATTTTCTAGGCAAGAGTACTGGAGTGGGTTGCCATTTCCTTCTCCAGGCATCTTCCCAACCCAGGGATCGAACCCGGGTCTCCCGCATTGCGGGTAGACGCTTTACCGTCTGTTATATACAGAGGCACACAAATACCATAAGGGGTATAGGGCTTGGAATCTTTGCTTTGGGCCCATTTCTTTTCTTTCTTTCTTTCTTTTTTTTTTTTTTATGCCAGTGAATATTAAACTCTCTGTTCCTTATCTACAATAAGGCTAGTAGTGGTTCTCAGTGAAGTTGTTTGGATTCCAAATCAAAAGAAGTAAGGAAAAGAAAAGCATCAATTTTGCTTAATCCCAAACATTAACCAAAGAGAAAATTGCTTGCTTACTTGATGTGATTACAGAGCTTTAACTCATAAGGCCTTGGGGCAGTGAAAACTCATGTCGTTTTCTTCTCCTTTCCCACAAGCCAGTGTCCCAGTTCAGAATGTTCTGCACTCAACCTTCCAAGGTGCTGTCCATCCTGTACTGCTCACTCCCAGTGGATGGGAAGGTGCTCTCCCACTCAACCATTGCACACCTAAACTACTGGAAATGTCCTCCTTGAATTTACCTGAACTCTGTTCTTGAGAGCTTTTTGTACATTATCTCTAGCTCTGATCTCTGACATCACCATCATTAACCTTTCCTGTAGGCCAACTCTTAGGAGAGCCAGAGGAGTCGACTGGATCTTCTCAGAGAAAAGCACTGATAAGCAGATATTTCATAAAATAAGTAGTAGCAAGTCATATGAAGAAGACAGGAACCTTGAAAGAGGCAAAAGGAAGAGCACACGCTTCTGCCAAGAAGGAAGAAAAAGTGTGGTAAATTCCAAGGGCTGAAATGCATTTAATGTCCCAAGAGTACTAGTTCTGGAAAACCTTAGAGAAGAAAGGGCAAGGAATGAGCCTAGAGGCATAGGAATATGGAGGCATTTGTAGAGATGCTTAAGGAGTTTGGATTTCACCCTAAGAACATAAGGAACATTGACTGCGTCAGCAGTGGAGTAAACAGATATACCTTTTAGGAAGACCATCTTGACCAGGATGCGGAGAATGGACTGAATGGGGTATAATGTAAGAAGGAATTAGGGGAGACCTTTAGGAGGCTCCTGCAGCAATCAGGGTTCCAGAAGATGGGAGCCTGTTAAAGGAAAATAGCAATGAGAAAGATAGAGGTGGACAGAATTCAAGAATTTGGAGCAAGAATGGACAGAACTTAAGTGAATGATGTCTTGTTTCATTCTCTCAGTATGTGTTTTATTGGGCGAATAGCCCGGCATTCACTTTGTTTCTGTACCACCTTCTTGCCTCTCTTGGGCTCCAGTTCCCCTGACTACTGTTTGCTCATTCTGTTGGCAATAGGCCAGGTGCTTCTCCTTGGCAGGGAGAAAAGAAACCTCAAAGAGGAAGTGAGAACTCTCCCCTCTGCCCTCTGAATGTGACATGTTGCTATCAGTGTATTCATGTAATTGACAAAGAGCCAGAATAAGCCTCTGTGTAGGAGGGTGACTGTTGTCAAAAATGAAAGAACACAAAAGTGCAAAAGTATTTGTTTTCTTTTATATTTCAAACAATGCTCCCACATACAGATAAAAGATTATCAGATGTTATGTAAATTTAACAGCATTTATGCTTCCATCATCTCTATTTTGGGAAGCAATTGAGAGATGTGGTTAAGATAGATCTGGATTTGAATCTCAACTCTATTTTCTTAAAAGCAGTGTGACCTTGGACAAGTCATGTAAATTCTTTGGCTCCCAGTTTTCTCATGGGAAAAGCAAGATGAATAATGTTGTTTAGCCTCTAAGTTGTATCCAACTCTTTTGAGACCCCATGGACTATAGCCCACCAGGCTCCTCTGTCCAAGGGATTTCCCAGGCAAGAATCCTGGAGTGGGTTGTTTCCTGCTTCAGGAGATCTTCTTGACTCAGAGATTGAACCCAAGTCTCCTGCATTGGCAGACAGGTTCTTTCCCAATGAACCACCAGGGAAGCCCAAAGTGAGTAATACCCACCTGTTACTGGACAGACAGTTGGAGTCCAGAGCTCAACATCATCTGACTTCTCTAAGGAAATGTCTACTGACTTTATCTGAGAGTTCTCTGTACCCCTGTGAAATCTCAAAGCTAGTGAACCACTGAGTTCTAATCACCGAACCAAGGTAGCATGCTGACAACTCTGGTCATGTGACAGTTGACAAAGCACTTGATCATCTTGGAACCTCACCACCACTCTGAGTGAGAAGCAGAGTAAAGGTCCCCGTGCCTACTTAGAAAGCAAGCCTAGAGAGGTTAGGTGACTTACCCAAGGTCACACAGTCAAAAGAAGACAGAACAAACACTAGAGCGAAGATCTTATAACCCGTGATAATACCTCTTAAATCCTCTTTACTCAGCTTCTCCACTTAGATTCAGCCAACTGCTTGGCCAAGGACTTCTGGGTCTGATGGCTTCATAGAAAGTATATAGGCCAATGGCCTGCATACTGATAGTGCTTGACCTCTGGTTATTCAAATAAACCAGAGCAAAGAGGAGAGAAAGTTAAGGGAACAAACAATTTCACAGCTCTGAAGACCTCAACATGCAACTCCCTGTTCTAGATATGAAAACCATCTTCCTCTGACATCACACTGAATTCATAGCAGTGTCTCCTTTTCAAACTGAAAAGGAGACAATTTGGGAGTTGACTCCAAAAAATTCACAGAGTCATCATTACCAGGTTTCATTATTACCATTAATTTGATTAACATTTACTGAGCACCCACCATGTGCTAGAGCCTATACTAAATTCTGGATTCAGAGAAGGAAAAGATTCAATTCTTATTCTGAAGACAATTAGAGTCTCTCTCCCTCTCTAACACACACAGACACATTTATATAAGGAATATTAATTGCATTGCATAATCACATGATCAAAGCACTGTAATCTACACATAAGCACTTTGCAACTTAATTAATCCCATGAGGATAGGCACTGTTATTATTCCTATTTTACTGATAGAGAAATGGAGGCCTCAGAGCATAAGAAATTTTCCCAAGGTCTAAGTAAATAGAGCTAGGATTTGAAACCAGGCACTCAGATTCCAAAATTCATCTGTAAATCTACTCTAGTAGAAGGAATACAAACTCCTAAAAAAAATAAACCTTTCAAAATACTTCTAACAGATGGTAGGTCAGTTCTGCCTAAGATGAGACAGACCCTGGAGCTGATGATGGAGCCCACCACACCTGAGATCAGTGTTCTCCTGAGTTGCAGATCAAATAGAAGGTATGAAAGCAATTCATGAGCAAAGCTGCTGTTGGAATTCTATGTCCACTACCCAAGCAGTATCCTACCTCTTTTCTGAATTTTTTCAAAGCACTACTTCTTGATGATTCTGCAGCAGTCCCAGCCAGGATGATTGCAGATACAGCACTAAAAAAAGAAAGCCAGGAGTGGGAGTAGGTGAGAGATGAGGGGGTTAGGCGGCATGGAGAGATACTTTAGTCTCATTGCTGTTGAATCTGTATTTTATCTTTCAAAGCTGAAACAAGCAATTCAATCCACACAGTCTTTCCCCCCTCCAATAAATTGCATTTTTAGAAGAATCAACTGGTGCAAGATTTATTGATCTGAGTTGACAGTGAATCTCACAAATTCATACAGAAGAGTTTTCTCATTATAGAGTCATTTAGAGGACTTGTTAGTTCAGAGCATTCGTTGTAAAGTTCACCTGTAATATTTTTTTAAAAGGCCAGAAAATGTATAAAATTGGGCCCAAGCCATTTTTTTTAAATCAATTGTATTTTTTCATCATATTCTTTCAGCTATGTTCTCTTCAATTTGGACAAAACCAAGATGTGCGACCTTGACAATTTTTTCACCAAGAAGCAGAAAGTGAAATCTTTCTAGGGGTTTTAGACAGTCAAAGCTTGAATCCAAGTGCTAGAATTAACCAAAAGCTGATTCTAGGAAAAATCATGGTTTTTGTCTGCAGGTTCCCCCATGGCCTCGCTCCATGTGGAAAGGAAGTGGTTTGTCATCAAACCACATATTGGGGTTCTTGGCCTTCATATCAGACATATCAAGCCCACCATCTACTCCTTTAACTTCCCAGATATAAAGACTTGTCTTCAGCCAAATACATGAAGCCTCATCACACAGTATCAGTCTCATAATGCCTGCAGTCTGGCCTCTGACAGAAGTTCCTAAGTATCTGGGGAAGATACTCACACTAAAACCATTCCTTTAGGCATTTACCCCAAGGTCATGTAACCACGCATGAAACAATCACATACTTGTCCTGAGTTGCCCTTTAATCATATGACCACTGTTTCCATGGAGGGATCATATCAGAAATATTATATTTCTTGCTGTATTTGTCCGAGGAAGAGTTAAAGTCACATGTTCCCTAGGTCGGGCTGCCTGAGTGTTATTACTGAGTCTACTGGTAGTGTGTCCTTGACAAGTTATTTAACTTCTTAGGCTTCCATTCCTCCACCAGTGAAGTGGGAATACTAACAGCATCCATCATGTAAAGTGAGAATTAAAAGCAATGGCTGCTGCTGCTGCTGCTGCTAAGTCGCTTCAGTCATGTCCGACTCTGTGCGACCCCATAGACAGCAGCCCACCAGGCTCCTCTGTCCCTGGGATTTTCCAGGCAAGAGTACTGGAGTGGGTTGCCATTCCCTTCTCCAAAAGCAATGGACATACACATATTTACATCTATCCGTGGCTCAAGAAATGCAAGTTTTTAGACTTAATCATGCTTATATAAACTACCGTGTAGACACTGTGTGTTAAATCATCTGATGTCTCCAATGTTGGGTTTTAATTGTAAACTTTTCTTAAGAATTCAAACTAAAGAAAATACAGCATCCACTAAGAATCACAGCATTCTCACATTGAGAAGCTCTGTAATCTAACCTGGTTCCCATTTTTCCTTTGCAGAAAGTGAAAGTCGCTCAGTCAAGTCTGACTCTTAATGACCCCATGAACTAAACAGTCCATGAAATTCTCCAGGCCAGAATACTGGAGTGGGTAGCTGAACCCTTCTCCAGAAGATCTTCCTGACCCAGGAATTGAACCAGGGTCTCCTGCATTACAGGAGGATTCTTTACCAGCTGGGCTACCAGGGAAGCCCAAATCAAAATGTGATGACAGCCTGTATCTGACTGACCGTGTGTAACATAGTCGTTTCACCTCCTTAACACCAGGATTTTGCTACTGCTTCACATTCATTTTAGAAAGAGTCTACCTGATTGTTTCTTAGAACCAAGGTGTCTATCATTCCTGTTTGCACCCCATATCCATGCATAGAGCTGAAAATAGCTGTTCATAAATATCTAGTGATTTGCATATTTGAGAAAATTTAAGAAAATGAAAGACATCTAAAAGATAGAGCCTGTAGTGTGATTATCAATGACATTGCCTGAGGTGCAATGAAAGAAATTTGGGCCTATATCAAAACCTTTCAGTTTACTACCATTAAAAACACTCTTTCAATATAGTATAGTATCTGTTTAATCCAGTGTAATGAGTTAATTGAGGGACTTGATCTCATTCATCTTCCTTTTCCTACATCTAGCCTTTTGGTTAACACATTTGTGGTAAAGGTAATAAACAGACTTACAAATGAATATATGACTAAGAGTAACAGATGGTCAGAAAAATCCCCAGAATGAAATGAAACTTACACTTCACATCAAACACATCACAGTTAAAATGACTCAATGGCTGCAGTTAGAATGGGTTGAGGCCATTCTCAGTTAATCTAAAAGAAAGATAAAAAGAAAGAGGACAGAGAAAAAGGTGCAGGAAGCCTTCTCCAGCCACATTTATTCCATCAATAAATATTTCTTAAGCACCTGCTTTATGCCAAGCTCTGTTCTAAACACAGTATTATAAGAGTGATGAATCAAAGGACCTGCTCTCATGGAGCTTGCATCCTGGTGGAGACAAACAAACAAGGAAACAACAGAATAAATAAGATAAGCTCAGAGAGCAAATGCCATGGGAAAAATGACACTGGGTAATGTAATAGCACAGAATTGACTATACAAAGGTGGGTAACCTTAGATAAGATGTCTAGACAGGTCTCCTCTGGTCTCTATTTGAGCACTCTGTCCTATAATCTTTATATCACTGGGTTATGACTATCTTTTCCTATATTCATCTCCCAACTGCCCAACTGAATAATAACATATCTCAGCCTCAAGTACAAAACAGTGTCTGGTGTCTATGAGTGAAAGTGAAAGTGTAGCTTCTTAGTTGTGTCCGACTGTTTGCAACCCCATGGACTGTAGCCTGCCAGGCTATGTTCATGGAATTCTCCAGGCAGGAATACTGGGGTGGGTAGCCATCCCCTTCTCCAGAGGATCTTCCTGACCCAGGAAGTGAACCCAGGTCTCCTGCACTGCAGGCAGATTTTTTTTTTTTTTTTCCATCTGAGCCACCAGGGGCACCCTCACTGGTATCTATGAAGCCCTCTATAATTTTTTGCATGGATTAAATTCTTTAAAGCAAGCACTTTCTCTAACTTTGAAGACAAAGAGGAAGGAAAAAAATCTTTTATTTCCCCCCTCGGAAGGAAAGAGGGGTTGAAATCAGGGAAAGCTTCAGAAAGTGCATAAGGAAAGGCACAGGACATTACATGCCACATGTGAGAAACAGTGGTAATTCAGGAAAGTAATGATCATTGATTGGCAGAGGTTGGTGGCAAGGTCGAGAAAAGCCATTGTTGCCACGCTTGGATTTTCACCCTTAGGCAAGGTGGGAGCCGTCAGAGATTTCACAACCAAAGAGCCACCAATACGATCTGAGAGGTGGAAAAATCATTCTGGAATCTGAAAGAGCTAGAGGAAAGGGGAAAAGACAATAGGAAGGGAATAATGTCAAAAGCAGTTACAATGGTCTAGTTGAGAATAAAAAAAAGAGGCTGAGCTGGGCAGTAGCAGTAGGGACAGACAGTAATGAAATAGAATCTATAGGTCTTGGGAACAATTGCATCTGAGCACAGAAGGAATTGCGAAGGGGGCATCAGCAGCTGCCAGTTTGGTGAACCTTGTTTTCTCATGGTTTATCTGTATGAGAGACTGAGACACATAAGATGTCTTAAGAAAACAGGTACCTTGAGCAGGTGGCAATTCTGTCAACAAATACAGAATCATTTTCCTTTCAGCCTACATGAGAGTCTGAACCAAGAGGCATCCCAAACCCTTTATGGGTCAGCTACCAGCGTGAACTCTCACTCTCAGCTGGCCAGTTTGACATGGAGCCTTTTTTTATCTAAGGATGTCAGCCACTGAACTGCGCAGGCTAACTCTCATCTTCCCAAGCAGAGTTTGTCTGCACAGCAATGGCTGGCAACTTAATATTTTGCATAAAAATTCATGAGGAGCAGTATCCATTTCAGCTATGTTATAAAGTAGTAAAAGGGAGAGAGAGGGAGGAAAGAAAAAAGTTCAGCCCCGCACTCAGATAGGGTTCATTTTGAGTGATGATTGCGAGCCATCCTTGGAAATTACAGATGCTACTTGGTTCACTATTATTTTGCAGCATCTCCAGTAATCTTCCGTGATCATTTATAACAGCATGTCTGATGACTTTCAAAATGTAACGGGAAAGGGTACTTCTGTGAAGCATGTCTGCTCAAAGGAAAAATCAATCTTGGCTGCTAAGGGAGTGAACTCTGTACCACCACGATTAGACAGTTAGAGATTTCAACATATAAAAATAGGAATGGCAGGGGTCCAGTCTTCCCAAATATATGTGTGTATAATGTGTGTTTCAGTTGCTTGAACAGTTTCAAGATTTCTCCTTTCATCCAAACAAAACACAACATGTGTCGGGAATCCAAATTGGCACACTCCAATAGAAAATAATCATGAACCCCATAATAATAATCACTAATGTTTACAAACTGCCTTTACAGTTTGGTAAAGTACCTGTCACACACCTGAGCAGCTAATCATCAAAAATACCTCACACTTTGCAACCTTTTTTTCTTCTCTGACAGCCATTCCTACTGCCTGCAATGTTCTATGACAACATCTGTGCTCCCATATTTCAAGGGCAAGCTTAAAGTCTCCCTGCCTGTGGCTCAGTCTCTGGTTATTTTAAATCTTCCAAGTGAATAATATTGTACCATGTATAAATATCTCTGAAAGGTAGTGGAGTGTGATACAAAGTTAACAGAATAAGAAGACCTGATTTCAAGGACTATGCATGCGTGCTCAGTCATGTCGAATTCTTTGTGACCCTATGGACTATAGGCCACCAGGCTCCTCTGTCCATGGGATTTCCAAGGCAAGAATACTGGAGTGGGTTGCCATTTCCTCCTCCAGGGGATCTTCCCAACCCAGGGATAAAGCCTGGGTCTCCTGCATTACAGCTGGATTCTTTACCATTTGAGCCATTTATTACCTGTATGACTTGGGCACATCTTTTAACCTCAAAACTAAATTATTATCTACCTTATATGACTTTTATGTAGATCAGAAGGGACATTATATGAAAATTTGTTTTGTAATGCTAATAGGTACATAAACATTAAGTATTAGTTAACTATTGTGTTTATCATGGAGGATTATTTTGATGACTAATTTATGTAAACACCTAGCCCTGTGCCTGGCACATAAATGTTCAATTAATGAAAGCAATTATTATTAAAGTTTATTTATTAATGTAGCAATTATGAGTTAAGCAATGTTATGTGCAATACACTGTAATAGATATAGCATCTCACTCACCTTCTAAATTATTTAGTAATAATTTATATAAAAATCTTACTGTTGATTTTTAATTTAATTTTTTCTTTTTTGGCCACACTGCACAGCATGCAGGATCTTAGTTCCCTGACCCGGGATCAAACCCATGCTCCCTGCAGTGGAAGCACAATCTTAACCAATGGACTGCCAGGGAAGCCCCTACTGTTGTAAATAAACAGTATAACATAGTGATTAGGAACACTGGCTCTGGAACCAGATAACCTAGACTCTAAGCTTAATTCCAATTCTTTAGAACTGTGATCTTGAACAAGTTACCTAATCTGTCTGTGCCTTCATTTTCTTACCTATAAAATGAGGAAAACAGTAGATCTTTAAATACAGCGTTGTCGAAAAGATTAAGAAAAGTAATCCCTGCAAAGAGCCCAAACAGTTCTTTCACATGGAAATAAGTTCAATAAAAGTTGCTGCTGCTGCTAAGCTGCTTCAGTCGTGTCTGACTCTGTGCGACCCCATAGACGGCAGCCCACCAGGCCCCACTGTCCCTGGGATTCTCCAGGCAAGAACACTGGAGTGGGTTGCCATTTCCTCCTCCAATGCATGAAAGTGAAAAGTGACAGTGAAGTCGACCAGTCATGTCTGACTCTTAGCGAGCCCATGGACTGCAGCCTACCAGGCTCCTCCATCCATGGGATTTTCCAGGCAAGAGTACTGGAGTGGGTTGGCATTGCCTTCTCCGCAATAAAATTTAGGTATTATTTATTCTCTTGGTGTAATGACTTCAGAAATCGCTTTTCATGTGAATCAAGACAAAAACAATTTTGTAGTCAAACATGTACTCAATTATTCACTCTTTGAATCCATTCCACTGTTCCTAACTCACCTCTCTGCTTCCATTCTTGGCCTCTCTCAATGTTCCCTCCACACTCTAACCAGTCAACTTTCTAAGGCATCAAGCTGAAACCTGCAATGGATCCTTAAGATGCTTTATGGTCTCCATCACCTGGCTTTACCTTCCTCTGTGGCTGCTCTTCAGCAACTCATCTCAGCTGATTCTCCTGAATGACCTCATCGCAGAGCCATGGAGATGACTTGGGAAAGATTAACCCATCCTCCCCAATAACACCCAGAAACCACACAGCCTCATTTTTTAACATGGGAAATGGATAAATTGTCATTTTTGTGTTAAAAGGCAGTAAGAATTCAGCTTTACTGCTTTTCTAGTTCTTTCTTCCAACCAGTTTACTTCCCCCAAACCTCTCCCGTGTAGAAATTCTGAAGTCATGTTTAACTGCCTGCCCATTCAGATCAACCCATCTCCTTTCAGACCTCCCCATCATTTAGCCAAGCAATCGCCTTTCCCTGGATTCCACCTCTGCCATCAACAACAATGCCAGTTTATCGCTTCTAAACTCAACGCAATTATCACCCCACTCTAAGAAGTCTCAGGACTCTCCAGGCAGATTCAGCCATTCTCAGGCAACTTACTTGGTGGAAGATCCCTATAGTAAGTGGTCCTCAAAGCAGGATTTGGCTCAGTACTTTTGGCACCTAGTATGAACAAGCACTTAGTAAACATTCAACAAAGCTTAATCTCCGTTATGATCTGATCTGATATTATACACAGAGAATGCTTTGGATAACAGAAGCATAAAGATCAAAAAGCAACAAGGACATCAGCAACTGTAGACTGCAGGCCAATGCCAGATTTTTTGGTTTAGCATCTTCATAATAATAATGAAACTCTCCAAAAATCAAGATAGCCATTTTAATAAATATCAATAAACATTTTTATCACCATTCAAAAAGACACTGAGGGTTGTAAAAAACTCATCTCTATAATGGGCTCTAGATACACACAGAGTGGGTGGTCATTTCCTTCTCCAGAGGATCTTTCCAACCCAGGGATTGAACCCATGTCTCCTGTACTGGCAGGTGGATTCTTTACCACTGAGCCACCAGGGAAGCTCACAGATTCACACAGAGATGTTAAAGTAGCCATATATTCTGAATAAAACAAAAACAAATCTTAAGGCTCTAAGACAATAAAGAAGCACAATGATGATAAAAATCTGCCACCAGGACTTCCTTGGTGGTGCAGTGGTTAAGAATCTGCCTTGCAGTGCCAGGGAATGAAGGTTTCCCTGATCAGGGACCTAAGATCCCACATGCGGAGGAGCAACTAAGCCCGTGTACCACAACTGGAGGGACCGCATGACGAAACGACCAAGTCCTCGCATCACAGCTAGTCTGTGCACCGCAGCAAAAGATCCCACACGATGCAGTGCAGATCCTGAGTGATGCAACTAAGGCCCGACACAGTCAAATTGAAAAAAAAAAAAAAAAACTACCACTTTCTGAGTACTATGATGTCTCAAGACTATGTCTGAATAGTACAGGCAGTCTCTCACTTTAATCCTGCAAAAATTCTGAATGTTAGATATTTTTATCTCCTTTTTCCAGATAAAGAAACTGAGTTTGGAAAAGTTAAATTACTTTCCCAGAGTTATAACTTGGAAATGGAAATCAGAATTTGAACCCTCTTCTGAGTCTTCAGGACCTGTTGTTATACTATCGATTTCAAGAATAACCTCTATCTTGATGAGATACAGTTTCAAGTCTCAAAGAACTCTTAGTCTGGACATATAAATAAGCACCAAAACATGAGCAAGCCTCCAACCTCTTTTGTTTTGTGTATCATGGACTTTATTTCTAAGGCTAGCTTCAATGATAGTTTCTCCAGCTCCAAGTGGCACACGCCTCTCTTCATACTATATATAACCCTATATATTATGGGGTTGGCCAAAAAGTTCATTTCGGTTTTTGTTGCAGCATATGGGAAAAACCAAACAAATTTTTTGGCCAACCCAATATTTCCAAATAAATCACCCTCACATATCATTTAAATTTTGATAAGGTTAAGAAGATAGACTGGAGCAAAGTGGTGGAGGCCTTTGAGAATTTAGTGAAAAATTATCTTCCTACTTGGGAGAGTCCTATTACTTTGAATGTTTCTGAGTACAAAAATGTTAATATGCACAGCAAGGTTGTAGAATATAAAATATTAAAATGTAAGACAGAATGTAAAATATCTACCAGTAATATAAAGACAGATAAGAAAGGTAAGGAGCCCAGCTCAGAGAAAATACTTTGTTGTGATGGAAAACTAGAAAATTGATAGCACAATGGGAATGAATGGAGGAGTATAAAAGATGCTGTAAGTGTCTAGGTAATAGGGGAGGAAGCAAAAGTGGAGACAGATTAACTTTGAAGCTGGGGTAATGATTGTGAGCTGTGTTTAAACTATACTTCCTAAGGTGATGAGAAGATAGCTAATTGCTATGTCTGCAAATAATCAGAGCTGTGACATAGGAAGCAGGAAGACGGATGGGTCAATGGGTACCAGCTGAGAGACTAAGAGTGGCTCAGATTTCTAGGGAAGTCAGGGAAGAGAAAGAATTTCAGGATTAAGCTGAAGGATAAAGCAGTGAAGCAGAACTCCATTCACAAGACTCAGTCATGCAGTCAATCAGTGTTTGTGGAACACCAGCTATACATCAGGCACTGCTCAAGGTCCTGGAGATACAGCAGTGAGCAAAGTCCCAGTTCCCCTGCAGTGCACAGCAGAGTCTGAGAAAGAACAGACAGAGAGGCACAGAAAAAATCAGGATGCTGTAATAATCAAGAGTTAGTAAGAAGTTTTGAAAGGAACCACATCCATTTACAGTCCACCCTTTTCACCAGAAACTCAAAAGATAAAACTATGTATCTTCAAGGTGTGACACTGACCAAATGATCTTCTTCCAGAGCCCACTCTTGGACTATTAGAAACATCTGTCAGAAAAGCTAAAATGATTGAAAATTAAAAAACAGGTCTCGGAAACCTCTTTAGGATGGATAATTGTAGGACCATCAATGTGTTACTTTTGGCCATTCAAATAAAGTCCCCAAAGTGGGACAGGACCCTAGCCAAAGGGGAGAAAATAGAGAAGCTGAGGGAATCCTATATGTAACCTGTCTCAAACCGTTTTTAAAGAGGAATGTGTATATTTTAAAAGGAATTTAATCCATACATTCCAGATTCTTTAACTACAAATTCTTTTACAGTCTACAAAATGGTGACACGAAAGAGTTCTTTAATGTTCAGAGATCTTTCCAATTCTTTTTATGAAACTTGTTATGCAGAATCACTGCCAAAATGGAAGTTTTGTTTTACCCAGAGTAAACAAGCTCACACATGAGCAGGCAAGAGTTTGGATCAAAGAAGGAAAGATACAACCCTCAGTAAACCTGTAAAATGTAAAAATGATTTCCTTCCTTGACTTCTGTGGTCCACATGTAAGGGGACATGAATCAGCCAAGTACAAAACCAGACTACAAGCAAGTACATCATGTTGAAGACCAGCTGCTATAGACAGAGACAGGGAGCAGGGAGAGTGGCCAGAGAAAACACAATTGATAGTTGGGCCTATGAAGCAATCATAGAATAAATGACTTTTTTAATCTGAGGGGAAAAAATTATTTTAGCCAACCCTCGGCCCAGAAATTGTTTCATCTACCAAAAGCCAGAGAGAGCTATAAAAACTCTCCCATCACAAGAGTGCAGAAAAGGAGGCATTTTGTAATAGGAATTTTACAAAACACGTTTTCCTGAAAGAATATTCTGTTTCCAGCATTTTCATAGACTTGTGCAATAGCAAATAAAAACAGAAATCATGGAAGAAATAGAAATACAAGAAGAAACCTTTACTATATAGATTGAACTTAAGCAATTTCATTCATAAGGATTAAAAACTGGGAAATCAGTATTGAGAATCTGCCAAGCAGCTTCTGTTTCTCCACTGAAACTGAAAACAGAAACAAATTGATGCAACTGTAAGACTGGCTCAGTCATCTACAGCATGAGTGTGGCAAGAGGCGTTGGTGATGTATTATTTTTCACTACAATTGATGTCATTTCCTTTAGAATAATTCTCTCTATGGGACATTGGATGTAATAAACTCTTTCATCGGTCATTTCTGAGATTTTATGTTTCATTAGAAAGAAATGTTTATTATTTTTAACATCCTTTTACCATCTATGGAGGGTGTGCTCTGACAAATGGAGGACCCACACTAGTGGTCAAACCAGGTATCCAAATATTGCAGAGCTGGGACAGAATAAAACTGTTTAGCCTAAGAGGTGAGAATATGAAAGTGAGAGAATATACGGGAAAGTGAAGAAAGGAGCCAGTGAGACGGGGGGAAAGGTGAGCTGGAAGAAACCCCTCTGATAATACATGTGGAAAGATTTGAAAGAACAGATGAATGTTTGAGACTTTACCTGCTAGATCTGCTATGCACAATTCAGTATGGCCCCATGGTGATTCTATTTCAAGCAGAACCTGACAAACAAGTAGAATGTTATGTCAAAATGGGTCAGGAATCAAAAAGAGTCAAGCCATGCACGTGTTAGGGACTGGGACCATCTGGCTTGTATTTGGAAAGAATGATTTCTCTCCCTACCACCTGTTCCTCAGCTAGTCCACTGCTCTGAAAGGTAGAAAGAGGCAGGGGAATATCAAACAACACAGACCTCATGACCAGAGGGCTCTGTCTGTATGGACAATGCTGGAACGCCTATCAGTGACACTGAAATCCATGACCTAACCCAGAATGTCACCTGTGATATATACAGCTTAGCACAGTTCCTGACATACACTAATGACTCAACGGATGTTGAAAGAATGAATGAGCAAAGAAAGTAATCAGTCTTACATGAACTGACAAAGGGCAAGGGGATCCACATAGAATTAGATCTGCAGATGCAACAGAACAAGAGAAGGACAATTAAAAAAAAAAAGACATCCATTGCCTTGCTACTCAAAGTGTAGTGGCTGAATAGCACTGCCATCGGCTGGGAGCTTTACTGCAGGTCCTCAAATCTGAGTTTACATGTTAATGAGGTTTCCAAGAGATCGGTAAGCCTGTTAAAGTAGGAGAAACACTGATCTAGACCATAACTGAGGCAATACTAAAGGCACACCCAACTAAGAGTTATGACCATCACAGAGAGGTGGAATTGGTGGATACCTGCAGATCGCCCTGTGGTGATGCCTATACATTATTTACCCGTCATTCTAATGAGTGAGCTCTGCCACCGCAGCTCTCCTTTTGCTTCATCAATGCCCAAAGAAAGAACACAGTTAGATAGAAGGATGATAGATAGCTAGGTAGACAGACAATAGGCAGGGTTATTTTCCCTTCTGTTGGGCTCTATGGACATTTGCAGTAGTCAAATCAGCAGCCTAGGGAAAAATAAGTAGTTTTAGATATACCACTTATATTATCTCTTGTAATAGTGATAACTATAACAACAATAATAAAGAGCTAACTCAATAATAAAGGCATTGAGTGCTCACAGGCACAGTTCACATGGTTTACACATCTGACCCTCTTAAGAGCTCTGTGACACAGATTCTCTTTTACCCTCATTTACTCCTTCAACACTGCGACATGGGTATTTTTATGCCCGCGTTATAGTCACAGATATACAAGTCAGAACAACCTGCATTCTGATAGCAGATTCAACATTTTACATACCAGGGATTTGGGGAAGGTCAATTCACTTCTCTTAGCCTCAGGTTCTTAAAAATGTGGATTAGCAACTCTAAGATCATAGCATCCGGTCCCATTACTTCACGGCAAATAAATGGGGAACACATGGGAAACAGTAGCAGACTTTGTTTTCCTGGGCTCCAAAATCAGTGCAGACAGTGACTGCAGCCACAAAATTGAAAAACGCTTGCTCCTTGGAGGAAAAGCTATGACAAATCTAGACAGCGTATTAAAAGGGAGAGACATTACTTTGTCGACAAAGGTCTGTATAGTCAAAGCTATGGTTTTTCCAGTAGCCCTGTATGGATGTAAGAGTTGGACCATAAAGAAGGCTGGAGAAGACTCTTGAGAGTCCCTTGGACAGCAAGGAGATCAAACTAGTCAAACCTAAAGGAAATCAACCTTGAATATTCATTAGAAGGACTGGTGCTGCAGCCAAAGCTCCAAAACATTGGTCACCTGTTGCAAAGAGCCAACTCGTTGGAAAACGATGCTGGAAAAGATTGAGGACAGGAGGAGAAGGGGCAACAGAGGATGAGATGATTAAATAGCATCAGTGGCTCAGTGGACATAAGTCTGAGCAAACTCTGGGAGATAGCAAAGGAGAGGGAAGCCTGGCATGCTGCAGTTCCATGGGGTCTCAAAGAGTCTAACACAACTTAGTGACTGAATAACAACAACTAATTGAAGCAAATGTTGTAGGCATCCCTACCATACTCCCTCAAATCTTGCACCTTCTAGGAACTGCACTTTTTTGCCTAAGGATTTCTGTCTTCAGGTGCCCATGCAGCTCATCCATGGTAGGCCAGCAGCAGTGAAGAATTAACATGCTCCAGAGTGCAGTTCTCAACCACTGAGTGGTCAGAACAGTGCATAAAACATCCCATCTCTATCCCATCTTAGTTGGGACAAGTCCAAGGCATTTGTCCACTGTTTTCCATATTTCCCCAGAGAGAAGCCCAGTTGTCCACAGTGTTTAACTTGCTTGATAACACTCCCTTCATTGATGCTTCCCTTCCCCACTCACCTCCCCAGTCCTTCACCAATGTCTTCTGCATCACTTCCCAAATTAACAACTTGCATTGGAACCTTGTCTTGGGGCCTGCTTCTAAGAAAACCAAAGTATGACAGTGGAATTTGCACTGCAGAATTATTTTCAGTGTAAGAAACCATGCAGGTAAAGAACTTGGTATGTAGTAGGTAACCAGTAAATAGCAGTTATTGAAATAAGTATGTTTCCATTCAAGAGCGATGATAATAGTTGTGAGGAACAGCGACATGAAAAGCTTTGCCTGCTTCTAGAAATACACTCTTCCTATTTTCATACAGGAATGAAATCCCTTTCTGATGGAGTCAAAGTGAATTTTCATTCTAGATTTTATTTAGGAAAGGAAGCATAAAAGAAGGGACAGGCGAAAAAGGAGGGGAAATATAAATTATTTCCTTTTTTCTTGTTCAAATACCAATTCCATCACCTGTAAAGAGTGTACCCTTGGACAGCTTTCAGAAGCTAATATTAACTTCCATGTAAAGCTGTAAGTGGTGGAGCTGGGAATCCTTGGGAAAGATTCATAAAATCTCAAAGCCTCAATTTTTTTCAGCTGACTTGTTCAAGGTCACAAGGGTATTAGGGGATGGAACCACCCACTGAACCCAGGCAGCCTGGATCTAAAGTGTACATATGTAACCACTACGTTCTACTCCTTTCCCCACAGGAAGTGTATTTAATCACCCAGCTGGGACCTGCATTTAAATCAGTCATACATGAAATTCTGAAGGAATAAAATGCCTTTGCATTGAAGTTAATGTACTTTCTGAGGTTTCTATAGCAACAAAAATCTAAAATCACCTCTGGTGGTATTACTTACAAAAGAAGAGAGCCATTCCTGCTGACCCTTTATCAAAGAATTTGTTTCTTCGGGACAGGTCTAGCCACATGGAAGAGAATTGTGCAATGGATTCTCTAGGATGTGATTGCTCCACTTGACTAATACAATCGACAAATATTTTTGAACATTTATTATGTGCTAGACCAAAGACATTAAAATATTGTTGTTTCTTTCCTACAGTCCAGTAGAAAGAAAAAATGTGTATTACAGTTGTCAAAGTAGCACGTGACCTGATTTAGTGATATGCAAGAGCCAAACACAAAATGTAATGGGAACAAACAAAGGTAAAAATCATAATTGGCTGGAGAACCAAAGAAAACTTCCCAAAAGGTAAAAATTAAAGAGCTGTTCTTCAGATGGAGGGCAAACCAATCATTACCACACAGCTTATCGTTTTTCCTCTTTGCCTATCTTACCTTTCCCATCCCCTCATTTGAGTTTCCTAGGATAACCTCCCAAATAAACTATCACTCAAGAGCTTGCTTTGGGAGTCTGCTTTCAGGAGAATCCAAACTAAGATGACATCAATTGGGTTGATTCATTCTGTTCCTTGGGGACATAATTTATAGTTAACTCAAGTTAATATTAAGAGGCTGGCCCTTCAGCATCCATTAAACCAAGTTCACCTGTATTACAAGATTCAGGGTGACCACCTCCAGCACAGACAGTGGTCCAATTCTTGTCCCTGATCACTTGCCTTCCTTTAGGGGTTAAACTTGACTTTGTTTTGAATTCTTAAGTTACCAGGTAGAAGTAGGTACAAAAGCAAAGCTCAAGAGCACGTCTCCTACATTCCCAAGTGTCCCTCTGTTGGGAGTCACAAGATAAATGCCTTCACCCTCACAGACTGAGTCAGAGGTCGCTGTGGTCCCTCTGATGTCATTCCAGAATGCTAGAGGGAGAGCCATTAGAAATTTTCGATGAGTCTGTTGCTAACAGCGCTGTTCAGCACACCCTCCATATAAGGCCCTTCATATAAGGTTCCACACTGTGAACTGCTGCTCCCAAACAGTGTCAGGAAAAGCTTTGCTTCTTGTGAGTGAGTGAAATGCTTTTCTATTCCAGTCATAAGATCCAGGACACAGACTATGTCTTCTTTTTCACTCCTGTCACCATGGACTCAGTATCAAAAATGAAGTTCACCTATAGTCAATATCCTTGGCTCTCAGAGAAACCCAGCTAGCATTCTTTCTGTCACCAGACTTCATGTTTTACTTCTTTTTTTGATATTTTCCTGTTTTCCTCATTCTGATTCTTCACTTCTATTTGATAGTTTGATTGCAAATGACCTTATAATCAACTAGCTCAAGTCTTTTGTGGAATTCAGTCAAAAAATGTTTTGAGTGTCTATACATGCCAACACTATATTCAGAAAAAGGAATACAACAGCAAATAAAACAGGCCTGGTCCCTAGCACCACAGAGCTTGCTTTCAGGGGGGAATAGGTGAAAAATAGATTTTATTATATCATAAATATTTTATAGAAGAACATTGGCCCACCAAATGGACATACTTTCTTCTATCAGGGAAAAAAAAAATAGACTTAACCCATTTTCATTCTGTCTTTCTTATTGGGACACTTGGACAATGTTTAACATTAAAGTCCAATAATTTATCTCTGACTCCTCATGCAATTCCTTCTTCATTTTTCCCAAGTTGTTTTGGATATTTTATGGACTATCTCCACCATACTTTTTTTTTTTCCTGCAAGAGTCAGTATACCTATCTTAAATAACTGCTTTACCTGAAGTCCTAAAATTTCAGCCCCTCTGTTGTATGCTGTTTTCCTTATAAAACCTCTAAATTCAATTTTAACAAGTTTGGAAAACCTGCAAACCCAAGGTTCTCAGTGCACTGATGCTGACCTGAGGTGAGAAGTCATGCCAGGCAAAATGAGATGGCAGCGTCTCTTTCCATTCCCACACCTTTAAAATAACTACGTCTTCAGGGAGAGCAATGAATTTGAGTCTGGAACCCATACCTTGAGTTGACTCAGATGACCAAAGAAAGAGCAACTGGAGTTGGGGAGACCCTCAAAACAACGCCTTGGAATGAACTGACGGAACAATCGGGGAAATTTAACTTGGAGAAGGGAAGTCTCAACAAACAGATCAAGTCTTTAAATATCTGAAGAGGCAACAGATCTGTAATACGTGGCTTCATTGGACCAAAGGTAGAATCATGGGTGGAAGCTTCAACTCTGAACATGGAAGAACTTTCTAAGAGATGTGGTCATGCTCCCTGTGATACAGATGGGCTTCTCTACTGGCTGTTTTGTTCCCTGCAAGAAGATCCAGAAAACCACTCTATTTTCCTCTTTGAAATAATGCCATTTGCAGCAATGTGAATGAATCTGGAGATTATCATGCTAAGTGAAGTCAGACAGAGAAAGACCAATATCATATGGGATCACTTAAATAAGTGGATAAATAAAAATGATACTGCTGCTACTGCTGCTAAGTCACTTCAGTCGTGTCCAACTCTGTGCGACCCCAGAGATGGCAGCCCGGCAGGATCCCCCATCCCTGGGATTCTCCCGGCAAGAACACTGGAGTGGGTTGCCATTTCCTTCTCCAACGCATGAAAGTGAAAAGTGAAAGTGAAGTCGCTCAGTTGTGTCCGACTCCTAGCAACCCCATGGACTGCAGCCTACCAGGCTCCTCCATCCATGGGATTTTCCAGGCAAGAGTACTGGAGTGGGGTGCCATTGCCTTCTCCAAAAAATGATACAAATGAACTTATTTACAAAACAAAAACAAGACTCACAGACCTTGAAAACCAAACTCAGGGCTACCAAACGGAAAACATGGGGGGAAATGATAAATTAGGAGGCAAGGATTAACATATAAACACTGCTATATATAAAATGGATAACTAACAAGGACCTATTGTATAGCATAGGGAACTCAACATTCTGTAAAAACCTATATAGGAAAGAATCTGAAAAAGAATGTATATATGTATGTATACAACTGAATCACTTTTCTGTACACCTGAAACTAACACAACATCAACTCTACTCCAATAAAAATTAAATTAAAAAACTAAAAGTAATACAGCAGCTCTAAAAGATAATGAGTTCCTCATCACTGAGAGTAATCAAGCAAAAAAAAATTAGACATTTACCAGGTGGCACTGTTGCTGACAAAATATGTCTTTCCCAGCTATCACTCAGAGCTCTGGGATCTGAAAGTATGTGTGTAAAGTACAGGGAGGCAACCTCCTCCCGGATTCTGCCTTTGATGAGAACAAGACGTCTTCCTTGTCTTCTCACACTCTGCCTAAGCCTTCCCAATTCATGTAAGTACATTCCTCTCACCCCCTATTCCAACACATTTTTCACACGAGGTAGAACAGACGCTGGGGTAACGCGGGCTAAAAATAAAAGCAAAAGGAGGGGGAAAAAAACCCTCTTTTACAATAAATATCTCAGCAGAAACTTTATATCCTGAATGGATCCGGCAGCAAACGAGCAGCTGCTGCCTCTTTTGCGGTTCTTCCTTCTCTCACTTTTATAACCTGATTAATATGCCAATCAGAGTTTTGTAATCAGGAGCAAGGGACATTAACCTCGTAAAGCATATAAACTGTATCTTATCTGAATAAAGAAGGATGTATTTCATCAATTGGGCTCTTTGCTCTTTTTTAAATTTCTAATTGCATTGAGAACCTAGCCTGTCAATGAAGACCAAAGATCCCTGTCATCTTCCAGGCACTTAAAGGCCCCTGGTATGCTCACCCTTGCTCCAATGTGCCAGACAGCCACATCCCAAGGACATCCACTGCACTGGGGGATAGTGGTACCTACTGAGGCTGTCCCAAAAGACCATAGTCCTTAAATGAGTCTTGATACCCTCTGGCTCTCTCTAGCTATTCAAGCCAGAGACTGACTGATATATTAGAAAGGCTGACCCCAAGTGGCTACACCAGTTTCTGAACATTAATAAACTAGGCCATCAGTATGCAGCCTTTGTTGTTCAATTGCTCAGTCGTGTCAGACTCTTTGCAACCCCATGGACTGCAGCACACCAGGCTTCCCTGTCCTTCACCATCTCCCAGCGTTTATCCAAACTCCTGTCCATTGAGCTGGTGATGCCATCCAACTACCTCATCCTCTATTGCCCCCTTCTCCTCCTGCCCTCAGTCTTTTCCAGTATCAGGGTCTTTTCCAGTAAGTTGACTGGTTGCATCAGGGGGCCAAGTATTGGAGCTTCAGCATCAGTCCTTCCAATGAACATTCAGGGTTGATTTCCTTCAGGATTGACTGGTTTGATCTCCTTGCAGTCCAAGGGACTCTCAAGAGTCTTCTCCAGCATCACAGTTCGAAAGCATCAATTCTTTGGCACTCAGTCTTCTTTATGGTCCAACTCTCACATGTAGCCTTTGGTCACACACATACGTGCAGTGATTAAGCACCCCTAGGTACAAGACATGCTGAGAAATGCAATCAATAAGGTGTGGCAGCTCCTCTTTATAAGCTTATAATCTAGAGGAAAAGATAGGTTATACTAACAACTAATTTTAGAAAGGCAAAATGAAAAGAGGTAGGCAACAGAGAAGCACCACTGATTAAATGAACAGAGGTTCAGAGCAGGGAAAATAATACTATTATATTGGGGGGAGAGAATACACTTAAAAATGGGGAGATGCATTGTGGAATGAGGTGGCATTGCGCCAACTCTTGGAAAATGAGTAAGCTTTGGACAAACAGAGATAGGAGGAAGATGGTGGTGGAGAGTGGAAGAGGAAAAGCAAAGATCAAATGAAGGAGACATCCTGAACAAAGACAAGGGTAGGGAAGTACAGGGCACATTCTGATGGTCAAGTCACTAATTCAACTAAAGCCTGGAGGAGAGGGAAAAAAAAGAGCAGAGGGAGGCTGGAGTCAGGGAACAGAACAGAATTCCAGGTTTTACTTTTTATGATGCCATGATGGAATATTAAATCCATAGTCTTTTACAAAATGTATTTATTTACTTATTTGGCTGTGCAAGGTCATAGTTGCAGAGTGTAGGATTTAGTTTGGGAGCGTCAAGTCTTAGCCAGTCACTGGACTACCAGGGAAGTCCCAAACCCATAATCTTTACTCCACCCTGTTGGCTAGTCAATGCCACTCATTCCCGAGTATCTTCCCAACCTTGCCAAAAAAAACAAAAAGCAGGGGTGAACCCAAGGTCGGTTCTGGACAGTAGATCCTGTAACATGCTGGCTCCTTTAAACCCTGATACACAGAATCTGTAATCTCCTTTAAAATCATCCAGCAAATAAATATGTACATGTGTCTGTGACAAGCTTATGTATGTGTAAAGCGTATTCAGCAAAATGTTGATAATTGTTGAACCTAAGGGATGGACATCTGTGCATTCATTATTCTCTTCTTTTTGCTCTTTGCAATTATGAAAAGGCTTAAAAACAGTTTTCAAAAGATTAACAGAATATATAGGATTGATGCTAAAGCTGAAGTTCCAATACTTTGGCCACTCGACTCATTGGAAAAGACCCTGATGCTGGGAAAGATTGAGGGCAGAAGGAAAGAGAGGGCGACAGAGGATGAGATGGTTGGATGGCATCATTGACTCGATGGACTTGAGTCTGAGCAAATTGTGAAGGACAGGGAAGCCTGGCATTGGGGTCCATGGGGTCACTAAGAGTCAGACATGACTTAGCAACTGAACAACAATAACAACAACAAAATAAATGAATTCCTGGGCTACTGACCTAAGTTCCTGGGTTACTGACCTAAGAATCAGTGGAGGGCCTCATTTCCAGCAGAGGCTGGCAGGATTCCCCTACACCTGAACTTCTGTGTATAAACCACCCCCAAGACCACATTGTGCTCAGACTAGGGGTCACTGAGATCCTTGGTCAGGTCTCCGTGGTGCCCAGGATGCAACTGCAGAGTTAAGAGGCAACAAAATATCATCATGTGTGGGAAGCAAAAAGAGCAGAGCAGTTTGCCATGTGTTCATTTTCACAAGTTGTAGGCGCTTTCAGTGGCAAAAATATTCATGGGGTTAAGAATCAGCTTGTTTGGTAAACTGCAATTAGCATGAACTGGGTCTCCTCAGCTTCTGGAAAAGGGATAAATATAGATGTCGATATTTTCTGTGGGAAGACAGAGCCCGGAGCTTCTATTTTAGAATCCCAGAAGAAATGCCTCGGTGAGGGGCATCCCAGCCAGGAAGGCAGGCCTGGGCTCTGGACCCGCCATGAAGACAAGGGAATGCTCCCTGGGTAGGTCAGCCAGATTCTGGGTTCAGGGCCTGGAAGTATGCTCTGGCCGATCCCTCTGAGAACTGTGGTAAAGAGACAGAAGGCAGGGAGGCTCAACATGGATTTGGGTAAACAGACAGCCTGGGCTTGATCCCTACTTTGCAATCCACCAGCTGTGTGACTGGCTGCACACGGCTGAATCTGTCTGTGCTGTTTCCTCATCTATAAGATGGAAATGTGACTGGGCATCAAGGAAGTAGTAGACACATATTAACTGTTATTTCTGGGCTTTCCTGGTGGCTCAGTGGTAAAGAATCTGTCAGCCAATGCAGGAGACATGGGTTCAATTCCTAGTCTGGGAAGATCCCATGTGCCACAGGGCATCTAAGCCCACGTGCCACAACTATTGAGCCAGTGCTCTAGAGCCCAGCTCTGCAACAACAAAAGCCACCGCTACGAGAAGCCCATACACGGCAACTAGAAAGCAGTCCCCCACTCACTGCAACTAGAGAAAAGGGCACACAACAGTGAAGGCCAAAAATAAGTAAATAAAGTTGTTTTTAAAAACTGTTAGTCTTTAATCTTATAAAAGGGAAATGTGCATGAATATTACCTACTATACGGGCCTTACCTGAATGTCCCCAGTTTTTCCACTCCTGTTCTTTTTCTCTGGTTTAGGATCCCGTACTGCATTAAATCATCATGTTTCTTAGACTCCTCCAATCTGTAACAATTCTTCAGTCTTTGTCTTTCATAACCTTGACACTTTTTAAGAAAACTGGCCAGCTGTTTTGCACGAAGTCTCTCAGTTTCAGTTGGTTCTATGTTTTGATGATTAAATTGAGGCCGTATATTTGGGGGCAAGAATATTGCAGAAGTAACACCATGCCCTTCTAGTACATCACATCAGGATGTCCATGATTTCAAAAAATTAATCCAAAATAAAATTTTTTTGAAAATGTATAAAGAACTTGAAGGGAGCTTGAAGACAGTTTCTGGAGACCTAGTAGAGTTCTATTTTTATCCAGGTGCTGGTCACATGGGTGTATTCAAGTTTGTGAAAATTCATCAAGCTATATACAATTATGATTTGCATATTTTTCTGTTTGTTTTGCTTTAGCAAAAAGTTTTTAAAAGGAGGTCACAGAGTTTTATAAATGTGGTTTGAAGGGAATTTAGCTGTCAAATACATGGTAACAGAAAATAACATGCATGAATTTCTTCATGTTGTTGAGTTCCAAATCACCTAGAATCTAGATAAGGGTTTCTATCTAGATCCTACTCAGAGCCCTTCCTTGCTTCTTCTGTGTTCTGTGTCATCTTTTGAGTTATTTGCATCCCCTAACGTGACCCATCGAGCTGGTCACTTCTTCAGACCTGAACTGAAACATTTTCAAGCCTCAGTATATCTGCAATTTCCTGACACTCCATCTCTAGGCTATTCAGATGGTCTGCTTTGCATTATATCATTTTCAGAAAACTTGCATTGATAGTTACTGACAATATTATTTCAATTAATGGATTCTTACCTGTGTTGCCACAGGTATACACCTCTATTAAAACACATGCTATGCTGTTTCTGTAGACTATGAATTTCTCAAGAAGAGAATTAATCTTCCCCATATCTGAGTCTCCAGTGCCATATTGGGGCCTCTCTTAGTAGCACCTGACTTCACCTGAGTGGGCAAATGAGAGGGACCGGGAAGAGTGTGTTAACAAGATGACCATCACAATCTTTTGTAATCCTATAGTGAAAGTGACATTACTACCATTTTTACCACAGTCTATCGAATAAAAGGAAGTCACAGAACTAAGTCATACTCAAGAAGAGGGGATTACACAAGGGCATGAGACCTAAGAAGCAAAGATCACTGGGATCATGTCAGAGATGCCTACTACAAATGAGATTAAGAGACAGTGATAAAGTACAGGTAGCTTTAGAAATCTGTTCTAGAGACTGTTGGCGGCTCTGCTTCTTCATTTCTTTTGGCACCTATGTGCGTCCAAACATAGCTTATGGTTTACTTCTGATAGAAGTAGCTAAGAAGTGTTTCAGTGGTTCAGGACACTTGCAAGCCATGTAATAAATTTCTGTTAATTCCCTTCTTGATATGACATCACCTTGCAGCAGCCCATGTTTCATCTATTTATTATTAATAATCATGTCAAAGACAAGAAAGAACATAATTCAAATTCACAATCTATGTGTGTTAGTGCATTTCTTCACTCTCTTTCTCCCTCTCTTAGCTAAGAGCCATTTTTGCCCTTCTCTGCCCTCACCTAGGCACAAGTCAAGGTATAAAGAAACCCCTGATCTAAATGCAAGACAGAAGTGTTGGCATGCATTCATTCATACCTCTAAGGACTCTATTTGCCTGAAGATGAAAAATAGGCATGAGAGGGAAGAGGAGAGGCAATTAAACATCCAGAAGAAGAATCTGTCAACCTGAGGGCCAGGCAGGACTCAGCACTGATATTTTTCAGGAAGAACACTCTAGGATCTATTGTCCAAGCTATTTGTAAGCTCCCTGAATAGATGGTACAGGCCTTGGACACCGTGTGCAGAGGTAAGGCTTGAAAGGACAGCCTTGCTCCTTGACCGGAGTGGAACCTAACTAAACATATTAACTCACTCATTAATAAACTAGTAATACAAGGATCTAAGTTGAGGATTAACCCATAAGAACTAAAATATCAGTGAAAGCATTACCTGTTTTTATAATTATAACTCACCAATAGTAGCAACTATCATTTTCAAAGGTTTTTTTTGTTTTGTTTTGTTTTGTTCTGTATTATCCAGATAGGATAAATATGATCTTCCTGTGCTATCTGGTTAGGATTATTTATTGCTTGTGCAAAGTTGGGTCAGTGGCCTTCCTCCATCCTGTTAGCTATGCTATCTGAAACACACGGGATCCAATGTCAGCACAGGAGAAGAAAGAGATCGAGAAGATACATACGCTCTTAATAGCCTTGACCTAAAGGGACCAATATCAGTTCTGCTCACAAGTCATTGATTGAAATTAGTCATGTGGTCAGACCTATCTGCAAGGGGATGTTGACTGTAGGGGAGAACATGGATATTTAGCACTAACTTAAGGCATCACTGCGGAGAAGGCAATGGCACCCCCTCCAGTACTCTTGCCTAGAAAATCCCATGGATGGAGGAGCCTGGAAGGCTGCAGTCCATAGGGTCACTGAGGGTCGGACATGACTGAACGACTTCACTTTCACTTTTCACTTTAAGGCATCACTGAGGCTCTGGAAGCTTAAACAACATATCCAAGATCATATATTAATGAGTGATTACATTCCTAAATATTTTTCTATGTTCTGTACTTAAATACCACAAATGCTCTTCAACTCAGATTATCTTCTTTCTTTCTCACTCATCTCTATCCATCAGAAAAACAAAATGCTGGTCAACACCACAGATAATGTCATTCTTACCCAAGCTTATACAAGTTGTTAGAAAGGTGAAGATGTAAAAAAAAAAAGAAAGAAAGGTGAAGATGTTAGACAAAATTCTCGTGAGCCCAAAGAATGTCATGTTACAATTTAAAAAGGGTACCATTCATTTGCGGATGGTAAAGTACGTTCATAAATGAAGACCCTAGCCTACATGAGAAATAAAAATATCCAAGGTTTCAAAGAGAAGGAAACATTTTTTTCATGAAAAAAATGTTAAAACATTTTCCTGGCCCATCAGTCACAATGACATAGGCTTTAATTATTCAAAAAGAAATTTTATTTCTGGAATCAAAGATTTAGATCTTTCTTCACAGGGCAAAAGTTTTGAGACATTCACTTTGTTGAGTGATCTGTAAGTTTTTCTCTGACCTTATTAGAATTTAACATTCCATGAGATAAATTGGTGCCCATGACTCAGAATAGGAAGGCTCTCTCAATCTATTTTCCAGAAAGACCATCCTAAACCACAAATCAGATGTCAATCCTCTACTTAAATATCTCCTTGGCTTCCTTGCTAGATATTGGTTGACTGTTTAATCTCCATTCTTTCCTGGCTAACCAAACTCAGACTTTATTCAAGCATTGGATAGATCTTAACACATTGGATATGTCCAATGAGCACATCTCTCCCAAAATCCAGGATACAATTCAAAATAACCTGCATTAATCACCAAAGTAGATGAATCAAGAGACTGTCAAACAAAGTGACTGTCAAACAAAGTGAAGTCAAAGAGAGAAAAACAAGTAATGCATGCTAATGCAAACATGTGGAATCTAGAAAAATGGTATGAATGACCTTACTTGCAAAGCAGAAATAGAGACACAGATCTATGGATACCAAGGGGGAAAGAAAGGAGCAGGAGGAATAGGGAGATTGGGACTGACATCAATACAACTGTCTATACTACGCATACAATACATAACTACTAAGAATATACTGTGCTATATATAGTACAGGGAACACCACTTAATGCACTGTGGTGACCTGAATGGGGTATGTTGGGATCTCCCACATCATCAATGGGATATGACCTTGAATGGGGAGGCAGTCCAAAAGGGAGGGGATTATGTATGCATATGACTGAATCATTTTGCTGCACAGTAGAAACTAACACGACACTGCCAAACAACTATACTCCAATACAAATTAATTAAAAAAAAATCACTACCCATTCCGATGCTTACTTTTCTAACCTCACAGTAGCCAGCTAAGGGTGAACATGTGACATAGTTTAGATCAGGGAGATGTAAGAGGGAAGTCATCTTGAAAATTTCTAGGAAAATTGATATAAATCCAAAAGGAGAGGTTTCTGGCACTGCACCTTCATCTTTCTTCCTACTTGAAAGTGATTATGTAAGAAGCAGTACTTAAAGCAGCATTATCCACACTGTAACACGTGACAGAGTCTGCTAGCTGACCAGCCAACATATCTCCTCTTCTTCTGAGGCCCACTGATGCTCTTCATTTCCCATCTTCCCTTGCAGTTAGGTATAGCTGAGCTCTAGTCAGTAAAATACAGGGCAAAATACTGCACAACATTTGCAGCACTCGCACATTCAAAAGCATATATGGTCCTTCATATTCTTTCCTTCTCCCAGCTTGAGGCAAATAAGTACATTTGTCTTTGAGGATATACTGAAGCTGGTGAAGAAGATGAAGACTATCTGAATAAAAGCCACCTGCTTATTATGAAACCTGTTTTGGACTTTACAGAAGGGGAGATATAAACTTTTGTTGTATTAAGACACTTAAAACTGGGGGAGTTTTCTATTATAGCAGCTAATGTTACATTGACTATATATGACTATGATGCAAAAAGCCTATGAATGGAAGGTCAGCATGGTGAGGATGCAAATGAAATAATAGGAAGATCTTGAGCCTTTGAAGACATTGTTGAGATGCTACATAAAACTGCATGGATCTCTGGACTTACAGCTCTCTATGAGAAAATTAAATGTCTCTGCACTTATACCACTGTGATCTGGACAGTCTGTTACTTGTGGCCTAAAACATTCCTAACTAATAAACTACAAATATCCAAAGGAAAAAATACATTGGTCTTCAAGTTCTTTATCAATTGGACCCCTAATCTACCCTCAGCCTATCCACATCTCAAGAACTCATATCCCGTAATGAATTAAACTCTAACCCTGATTTATCTATGGATCATCATGCTTCTTTGATAATGAAAATGTTCATCCCTCACCCAGGACTTTTAGTCCTCTCTTCTCCATCAAAGTCTTCCTTAAAGATCTCAACTCAAAGGGCACCTCTTCCTGTATTTTCCCCTGACTCCAGCACACAGATTTAACTGGTTTCCTCAACTATATTCCATAGAGCCTTGGAAGAACATCTAGCATGTCCTTGGCTGCTCATTTACCTGCCAGTATACCTGCCTGCCTCACTCACTAGACCAAAAGCTTCTTAAGGGCAGAGACTATATATTTTTCTTTTTTTCTTTTTTTTACTTAGCACAGTCCCCATGGAAGACTCTTGACAAATACTAAGTTGAAAAGAATCATCAAATGCTGAATTGTTTATTTTTTTCCCCAGAATTGACAGGATCTTTTAAGATTAAACTGTCCTTCCTCCTCATTTCATAGATTAAAAAAAAAAGAAACCCTGAAATGACCAACAATCTAGTGTCATAACTGGTATGGAACATAAACCTTCTGACTTTCAGGCCACTTGAGAATTTTTTTCCATTCCCCAGTTTCTAGGCCGGAGCTATTTTTTAGTTTGACCACTTTATTCAACTCTGGTGACATGACCTTCCCCCAGCTCTAGCTTTACCAGTCATAGAAATAATTTTTCATAAATCCTACTTTGATCACAAAGAAGAGAGAAATGTCAGAAAGGAAAAAAATAATTCATCCCAGCTTGGAAATCAATCTTTCCCATGATCATACTAACCTAGCAAGCCCTGCCTTACTGGAGACATCCTGGCTTGCAATCTAGACCCCACACTGGGCCTAGGGCATCCTGTATGACCCTGCCCAGTCAAAATCCTTGCCTGGAGGCAGCTGAATCTTGCCCTCTAGTCTAACAACCACTGCTTGATCTCTTATTCCAGGCTGAAAAGAACACACAGAAACACAAGGATGACACAGAATTCAACACTTTGTATTGTGCCTGGAGACGCCTGCTGCCCACCCACCCCAGATGGGAGGTCTTGGCTACCAAGCTCAGCCGAGATGCTCTTTAATCTCTATGACTGGTCCGACACCAAATCCCAGAATGCTGAGTTCATCCAATATGAGGGAGGAAGAAGAAATGGCAGTACCCTTCTAAGGGAGCCCTGTGTAGGATCAATATTCATTCACCCATTCAACAAAAATGTATATTTCTCAACATCACTAATCGGTAGGAAAATGCAAGTCAAAATCATAGAATACCACAACACCCATAAGCAAGGTCACAATCAAAAGAACACAAAGTAAGTGCTGGTAAGGATGCAGAGAATGTAAAATGGTGCAGGCCCTGAGAAAAACCTAAGTATGGAGATTCTTCAAAAACTTTAAAATAGAATTACCATATGATCCAACAATCCCACTTCTAGGCATATATGCAAAAGAATTCAAAATAAGATATCAGGTATTCACACACCCATGTTTATTGCAACACTATTCACAACAGCCAAGATTAGGAAGCAACCCAAATTTCCATCAACACATGAATGTATAAAGAAAATGTGGTATACATGCACAAGGAAATAGTATGCAGCCTTGAAAAGAAGGAAATCCTATCACATGTTACAACCTCAAGGATATTATGCTAAGCAAAATAAGGCAGTCACAAAAGGATAAACACCGAATGTTCTCACTCATATGGAACACCTGAAGTTATCAATATCTTAAAAACATAAAATAGAAAGTTGGTAGTCACGGGTTGTTTTTACTTACTGCTTCTTCTCTATCTATATTTTTCCTTCTGCAACATCATATATTTATACATTTGGTGTCCTGAATCTCTGCCCCAGTAACTTTCTTTTTAAGATTTCCTTCTTTTTATCTTTCTGCTGAAGTATCCATAACAGATGGGACTGGTGCCCTGCTTCACATCCACCTGACCAGTCTCTGGTGTCAGCTGCAGCTGCAATGTACAGTTTCACGGGTGATCGACTTGCCTTGTGCCGACAGCTAGCTGTCCACTTCAACCACTGCCCGCATCTTGAAATACAATAGAGGTAATATTCCCAGGGGTATCCCTCAATCAATGGAGATCAAATTCCCAATGTCCGCTGGATCATTGAAAAGCAGGAGAATACCAGAAAAACATCTACTATACTGATTACGTCAAAGCCTTTGACTGTGTAGATCACAACAAACTGTGGAAAATTCTTCAAGAGATGGGAATACCAGACCACCTTACCTGCCTCCTGAGAAATCTGTCTGCAGGTCAAAAAAGCAACAGTTAGAACCAGACATGGAACAACAGACTGGTTCCAAATTTGGAAAGGAGTACAGCAAGGCTGTATATTGTAACCCTGCTTGTTTACTTATCTGCAGGGTACATCATGAGAAATGCTAGGTTGGATGAAGCACAAGCTGGAATCAAGATTGCTTGGAAAAATGTTAATAACCTCAGATACGCAGATGACACCACCCTTTTAATAGAAAGTGAAGAGGAACTAAAGAGCCTCTTGATGAGAGTAAAAGAGGATAGTGAAAAAGCTGGCTTAAAACTCAACATTCAAAAAACAAAGATCATGGCATCCAGTCCCATCACTTCATGGCAAATAAATGGGGAAACAATGGAAACATGAGCGATTTTATCTTCTTGGGCTCCAAAATCACTGCAGATGGTGACTGCAGCCACGAAATTAAAAGACACTTTGCTCCTTGGAAGAAAACCTATGACCAATCTAGACAGCATATTAAAAAGCAGAGACATTACTTTGCTGACAAAGGTCCACCTAGTCAAAGCTATGGTTTTTCCAGTAGTCATGTATGGATGTGAGAGTTGGACTATAAAGAAAGCTGAGTGCCAAAGAATCGATGCTTTTGAACTGCAGTGTTGGAGAAGACTCTCGAGAGTCTGTTGGACTGCAAGAGATCAAACCAGTCAATCCTAAAGGAAATCAGTCCTGAATATTCATTGGAAGGACTGATACTGAGGCTGAAACTCCAATAGTTTGGCCCCCTGACATGAAGAACTGACTCCTTGGAAAAGATCGTGATGTTGGGAAAGATTGAAGGCCTGAGGAGAAGGGGACAACAAAGGATGAGATGGTTGGATGGCATCACCAACTCAATGGACATGAGTTTAAGCAAGCTTCAGGAGTTGGTGATGGACAGGTAGCCTGGCATGCTGCAGTCCATGGGGTTGCAAAAAGCCAGACACTACTGAGCAACTGAACTGAACTGAATGTTCCCAGGAGCATCCCTCAATCAATGGAGAATGGGAGACAGTAGATAAATGCTCCAGCCTTCCATCCTTCAGGGGCTCAATTCTAGGAAGCATTCTGAATGTTTCTCAGGAGGTCTCAGTGAAACTGAGTCATGTTTCCCTTAGCAAGGGCTTCCCAAGTGGCTCTAGTGATTAAGAACCTTCCTGCCAATGCAGAAGACATAAGAGACAGGGGTTCCATCTCTGGGTTGGGAAGATCCCCTGGAGAAGGGCATGGCAAACCACTCCAGCATTCTTGTCCGGAGAATCCCACAGACAGAGGAGCCTGGCAGACTACAGTCCATAGGGTCACAAAGAGTCAGACATGACTGAAGCAACTTAGCACGCATGCATGCCCTTAGCAGTGGTTTCAAGAATGCATCCTTACAATGGATTTTACTTGTTCCCTGTCTCATTCCCCATCATCTAACTCCTGCTTCCAGAAATCATCTCCAAAACACACTGTCTGCACCCCAGTCCTTGCCTTAGTTTCTGATTTGAGGTGACTGAGTTGGGTAGGAGGAGCCAAATCAAGAAAATAGTTTAAGAGACTCTTTTTTTTTTTTTTTTGAGACTCTTGTATTTACTTCTCCAGATCATTAATCTGGGTCTCAATATTAATCATCCTTTCCTTAAACTCAAAATTTTAACTAAAAATTTAAGTTATTAAGCCCAAGAAAGCTATATTTTAATTGGTCCCCCTCATGCACTCTCTCTCTCATTCAGATGGACATCCATCTCCTCCAGTAGATCTATTTCACCATTTTTGCATCCTAATTGTTCAATCTGATTCTCTTCTCCTCCTTTCTGGCTGTTGGGGTCCATCAAGGCTAAATGCCATTATATTCTTAATTATGAGAATCTGCAAGAAGGTAAAACTGTGGGTCTGTGGTTTAAAAGTGGGATATCAACCCCCACTGAAGCTACTGGGGAAGCTTGTCTACTCTATGTTCTACCTGAACTCTTCTACCCCAGAGAGAAGACAAGATTTAGGCCAGTCATCCAACTCCCTCTCACTGTTTTACATGATGGAAAATGAGTATACTCCCAAGAGTTGGCACTAGATTTCTTCTAACATCTTAGGATCTCTGAAAACCAGTCTCTCCCCAGAACCAACACTCTCCTCTCCTCAACCCTGGTCTTTGATGCTCTCTCCAGTGACTGCCCAACAATTAGAAAAAGTCTCATCCAGTTCTCTCTCTGTGACCTCAGCAAAGCTTGAGGCCTTTACCCATACCCAGACAGAGAGATCATGATAACTAATTGACTCAAACCTAAGTTTACTTGGAACTAGAGGAGAAGGAACTAGAGTTATTCTCAGGTCACTATGCTCCTAGCATCCCCTTCTCTGGGTTATGCACGATAAGCAAGCCTCGAGACTATTTGAGATCATCTAGGAAGTGAATCAGAGAAGGCAATGGCACCCCACTCCAGTACTCTTGCCTGGAAAATCCCATGCATGGAGGAGCCTGGTAGGCTGCAGTCCATGCGGTCGCGAAGAGTCGGACATGACTGAGTGACTTCACTTTCACTTTTCACTTTCATGCATTGGAGAAGGAAATGGCAACCCACTCCAGTGTTCTTGCCTGGAGAATCCCAGGGGTGGCGGAGCCTGGTGGGCTGCTGTCTATGGGGTCACACAGAGTCAGACATGACTGAAACAACTTAGCAGCAGCAGCAGCAGCATATGATATATTTAAACAAAGGGCTGAGGACAGGATTAAGGAAGATGAAAACATGTAGAGGACAGAGAGAGGAGGAGAACTTATCAATAATATAATTTAAATAATATAGATTTAATAAAACTGCATTTATTACTAACAATATAAAAGGGGAACCATCACATCAAAGCTTAAAAAGAAAAAAAAAATCACATGATCAGAAAGTGTTGGAAAAAATCTAAAACCCATTCATGATTTTTTAAAAGCTTTCAATAAACTAGTAATGAAGTACTTCCTCAACTTGATTAAAAAAATCTACCAAAAACGTACAGCTAATATCCCACTTAATGATAAACTCTAAGCTTTCCCACTAAGATCAGGTATGACACAAGGAACTCCCCTATTACCACTTCTTTTCAATATCATCCCAGAATCCTTGTAAATTTAATACAATAAGAAAAAGGAATTAAAAGGTACACAGATCAGGAAGGAAAACATAAAACTGATGACATTCACAGATGACATAATCATCTGTGCAGAAAAAAAAATCTACAAAAAATCTTCTGGAACTAATTAGTGCAGTGTACAAAGTTAATACGCAAAAGTCAATTGCTTTCTTACATATGAGCAATGAGCAACAGGAACTTAAAAATACAGTATAATTTACATTGGCACCTCCTAAAAATTAAATAATAATATGTAAATCTGACAATATATATAAGATTCACATAAGTAAAATATATATATATAAATGCCACATTCATTCTGATAAATGAACTCAAAGAAGAATTTAATAAGTACAGAGATATTACATGTTTACAGGTAGGAAGACTGATAATGTTAAGATGTCAGTTCTTTCCAACTTAATCTATAAATTCAAAGCAATTTCAATCACAATTCTAGCTACTTATTTTGTGGATATTGACAAACTGACCGTAAAGTTTCCAGGGAGAGGCGAAAGACTTAGAGTACAGTCGACACAATATTGAAGAAGACCTCAGCTAGAAAACTGACACCACTCGATATCACAACTCACTATAAATTTAGACTACTCAAAATAATGTAGCATTGATAAAAGAATAGGCAAACAGAGCAATGGAACAGAATAGAGCATCCAAAAGCAGATCAGTTTAAACTTTTAGTCACTGATCTTTGATAAAGGAACAAAGACTTTTAACTAATGGTGTTGAAACAACCAGCTATCAACATGCAAAAGGAAAAAAAAGAAAAAAAAAAAAAAGAATCTAACCACAGACCTTACATCCTTCAAAAAAACTAACTCAAAAATGGATCACAGATTTATACTACAATATTATAAAGTAATTAGCCTCCAATTAAAATAAATAAATTTAAAAAAAGAAAAAGAGTATAAATGAAAGTTAGTAAATAAGTATTCTGATTCCGAATAATAATAAAAAAAATGGATCACAGATTTAAATGCAAATTTCAAACTACAAAATTCCTAGAAGATAACGTAGTAGAAAACCTAGATTACTTGGGGTATGGTGTTGACTTTTTAGATACAAACCAAAGGCATGATCCATGATTGACATAACTGATAAGCTGGACCTAATTAAAGACAAAATTAAAGATTTTTTTCTTAAAAAAAACTTATGTCAAGATAATAAGAAGACAAGTCACAGAGTAGGAGAAAGTTGGACACTCAATCATGTCCAACTCTTTGTGACCCCATGGACTATATAGTCCATGGAATTCTCCAGGTCAGAATACTGGAGTGGGCAGCGTTTCCCTTCTCCAGAGCATCTTCCCAATCCAGGGATCGAACCCAGGTCTCCCACATTGCAGGTGGATTATTTACCAGCTGAGCCTCAAGGGAGGCCCCAGAGTAGAAGATGTTTGCAAAGATATATATGAAAATGACTGTTACCTGAAATGTACGAAGAACACCTAAAGTTCAACAATAAGAAAACAAACAATTCAGTTTAAAAATGGGCCAAAGACCTTAACAGATATCTCACCAAAGAAGATATACAGATGCCAAATTAAAAAAATGAGAAGATTCTCAGCAGCATATCATCAAAGAAATGTACATTGAAACAATGAGATGTCACCATACATGAGAGAACTGTCAAATCTGTAACACTGACAACAAATGCTAAGATGTGGAGCAACAGGAACTCTCATTCAACTCCGGTAGGAAATGCAAAATGGTACTGTCCATTTGGAATACAGCTTGATGGTTTCTTACAAAATTAAAACACACTCTTCCCCTATGATTCAGCAAGTGTGTTCCTTGGTATTTACCCAGAGGAGTTGAAAGTCTCTACACAAAAACCTGAACATGGATGTTTACAGCAAGTTTATTCATATTGCAAAAACTAAGAAGGAATCAAGAAATCAAGATGTCCTATAGTAGCAGGATAGACAAATACAATGGAATATCATTCAAGATTAAAAAGAATTGAACTATCCAGCCATGAAAAGATGTGAAGGAACCTTAAATGCACATTACTAAGTGAAGGAAGTCAATCTGAAAAGGCTACATACTGTTTGACTCCAACCATCTGATATTCTGGAAAAGGCATAATTGTAGGAATAGTTTATGTGTATATATGTACACATATATATACATACATATATATACACACATATTATCAGTGGTTTCCAGGGGTTGGGAATAGAGGAAGGAATCAAAAGGTGGAGTACAGAGGATTTTTAGGGCAGCAAAATACTCTGTATATTACTGTAGGTACATGTCATTATACATTTTTCCAAACCCACAGAAGACAGGACAACAGTGTTAAACTATAGATTTTGGATGATTACAATGTGTCAAGTTAGGTTCATCAATTATAACAAACATACCACTCTAGTGGAGGAGGCTACACAGAGGGAATATAGGAAATCTCTTTCCTCTCAATTTTGCTGTGAAGGTAAAATTTCTTAAAAAAAAAAAAAAAGTTTTCTGAAATATAGAGGGGTAGTACTGAGAACTGTGTGAGCAAAGAAGCCCTAGAGGACCCAGGGAGTACGGTAAGCGACTCTTCAACCTTAAACAGTATAAGACAGAAAAGAAGAGAGACAACGTGACAACCATTAGTGAAATTAGTTCAGGTATCTTTCGTTGGCAGAAAATACAAGTTGCAAAGGAATTATCTCATGAATTCAAGAACACATTGGCCAAGCGACTTGGGAGATAGAGCCTGTGTCCACACAGACAAGAGATGAGATGGGTCCTGGAGAGGCAATTTAGACATTTGCTACACTCGGTGAATACCAGCATGCCTTATTTTCTTTTATTGCACTTCACAAATACCAATTTTTTTTTTTTTTTTTTTTTTTTTTACAAATTGAAGATTTGTGGCAATCCTCAGTCAGAGTCAAGCCTGACTCTGTGCCATTTTTCCAACAGACTTTGCTTAGTTCATATCTCCCTGTGACATGCTTTGGAAATTTTCCCAATATTTCAGACTTTTCCTTATTACCATATTTGCTTTGGTGATCTGTGATCACTGATCTTTGATGTTAGCACAGAGAAATCCCGATAAAGTTGGGAAGCCAAAGACAGGAAGAAAGGTATATCCCCAAGGCTCTCATGATTATGAAAACGGACAGAGTCCTTGGTTTCGTAGTAGGGAAACAGTTTGGATAGAATTCTAACTTCTATAAGAAGTCTGCAGATCTAGTACTTCCTATATGGGATATATGATATTTTACATCGGGCATCACTGACTCAATGGACGTGAGTCTGAACTCTGGGAGTTGGTAATGGACAGGGAGGCCTGGCGTGCTGCGATTCATGGGGTCGCAAAGAATCGGACACGACGGAGCGACTGAACTGAACTGAACTGAAACTCTTATTACAGGTCTTGCAAAAGTGCCTTCTCCATATCTCAGGGAATCACAGGAGACCTTGAAAGAAACAAACATGCTATCCAAAAATATCCATGAAAATATTTACTTGGATTAATTTGCAAAAATGTAGATGGCTAGGGATGCTACTTAAATAATATGTATACTTAGAGGACTTGCCAGTTTGAATCACCTTCACTTTTCTGCTTTAATGCAATTTTTAAAACAGTCCTGCGTGAAAGGTAGGGCTGGTATCATTAATAACCCCATTTTATAAGTAAGGAAATTAAGGCTTACGGGAGTTAAAGTACGCACTCCAGATTGCATGCTAAGTGACAGAACTGAGACCAAGACCCAGGGCTGGTACTGCGCTACTGAGGAAGGCCTGGAAGGAAGGGTAATGACTTGTAATTGAAATGTCTACCAGGAGTGCGATGAGCTCGTGTGGGTAACGGCTGCCCCGACCCGGGCTGGGCCGGCAGCAGGCCAAGAGCAGCCTGTTTCCCAGGCATTTCTTCACTTGTTCAAGAGATCATGAAAATTAAATTGGGCTATAACCAGGCCTTAATTCCCCACCCTTGATGTGAGGAGCCATATTTATCTCATTAGCCTAGGTCATAAACTCCAGCAGGAGGGAGAAGAGGAGGCAGAGGATAAAAGGCAGGAAGGCAAAGGAGACAACTGCATGAAGAGAAAGTGCAAGGGAGGGACGTGCGGGGAGTGAGGGGCAGGCACACCTCCTTCGATGAGATGCATCCTCTACCTGCCAGAAGCACGGGCACATTTTAAGTTTATGGAGCTCCTTGCAGTTCTCTAAACAAGAGTGTGTGCTCTCTCATTTAGGCCTCATTATCTTTTGGGGAGGCAGACAGGGCAGAGATGACCAACCCCATTTTACCAGAGAAGGGAGGAGGCTCTGAGAAATTGAGAGACTTATCAAGTGGCAGATCAGGGCCGATGAAACCTGTGGTTTTTGACTCCTACTCTGCAGGCCACTGTCAAAATCCCCTTGAGAAATGCAGGGGCAAAGGGCAGAGCTCCAGTATTCTTTTGAACATATCGTGCTACCTCTTTGGTACCTTTCAACATACAGCAATACATTAAATGAGGATTTCTATTCCCCAGTAGGTCAGCAGTAAAGAATCCGTGTGCAATGCACGAGACACAGGAGATGCAGGGTCGATCTCTGGGTTGGGAAGATCCCCTGGAGAAGGAAGTGGCAACCCACAGCAGTATACATGCCTGGGAAATTCCATGGACAGAGAAATTTGGCGGGCTACACAGTATGGGTTTGCAGAAGAGTCAGATACAACTTAGAGACTAAACGAACATTCTACATAGCAGTCAGGGGTTGATTATGAAAGTTTTATTACCAAATATTGCAAAAGCCAATAGAATGTCCGTCTTCTTCAGTTATATTGGACTATGAATGAATCACCTATTGATTAAGCTAGTGCATCAAGAGTGGGAACTTGGAATTATTTTTGTTTAGTTTATGGAGAGCTGCACCATAATGGTGTGGATTAGAGACATTTGATCCAAATTAAGCATGAAAGTCTTAACTTAAAATTACATCTCTTGGATGCTTGTCTTCCATATACAAGAAATATAGCAATCAACAATCTCCAAAGAATCAGAGAGCTAGAACAGATACATTTTTAGAAAAGTAGTGAGATCCTGTACAATGATATAGGCTGTCAAACCAGAAAAGCCAGGTTCAAATCCAGTCTCTACCACTTAACATGAATAATACAATAATTAAGAATGTAGAATTGGGGTTCCAAAACCTTGTCCTACCACCTTAGGAAAGTTATATGAAACTCTCAAAGCTCAAATCCCACCATCTGTAACTTGGCAATAACTATGCTTTACTTGCTGGATTATGCTTAACAAATAGTAATTATTAAGAAATATCTATTCTTCAATGAAAATACATTTTATGATATCTCTTGCCTAAATAGGACTTAAATAGTCCAGCTATACCATATAAGGTTTTTTCCAATAAAAATATTGATTGGACATCATTCTTATCTTTTCTCATTTTCAGTATTGGTACTAATTTGCTAAGTGCTTCTAAATCTGCCTACCCTAAAAAAATCAACATAGATTATATTTCTGCTTCAAGTAGATAGAGTTCACTACATACAGGACACTAGTAAACTTCTGTTGAACTGTGTTGGAAAACAATAGGATTTTGTTAATTGAAGTAGATTTCACAGATTCAAAAGAAAGATAAAATATTTTATATCTTTTAAAAGGAATTCTTAAGGGTTTAGTTGGAGGCAAAGTTGAAGCTTTCCATATTTAAATAGTTCTGCTATATACTGAAAGTAATGCAGCATTTGCTGTGACTTTTTGTTTGCAATGAAGAGACTGGCCCATGTTCATAACACTGAACCTTCAAAGAAAAATCAGTTTATCAATACGTGGTCAAGTAAAATTTTGGATTCTCAAGAAAAAAAAATCTTTCAATAATTAGAGGGTTGATGACAACCTTCATGACTGGCAGAATTTCCATGTATCTTTATATGGAAATAAATGGCCTCTTGCAGAGTAAATACAAAGTTGCTTAGGGCCTGCAGCCCCTTCTTGGGTGAATCATAAAGGGTTAAAGAAAGCAACTCTACCTCCTGACACCTGAGACATCACCTGTGGCTCTGCATCGACTAAACTAGAATTAGACTATTAAGAGCCAAGCCTCTCTTAGTCCTTCAGAAACTCAAATGTTCCTGCTTCCGTCCCTGGAAGAATTTTTTTGGAGTAGAATAGCATAATAGTTCTAGAGTCAGAAGGCTTCCCTGGTGGCTCAGATGGTAAAGGGTCTGCCCGCAATGCAGGAGACCCGGGTTTGATCCCTGGGTCGGGAAGATCCCCTGGAGAAGGAAATGGCAATCCACTCCAGCAGTCTTGCCTGGAAAATCCCATGGACGGAGGAGCCTGATAGGCTACAGTCCATGAGGTCACAAAAAGTCGGACATGACTGAGCGACTTCACTTTCTCTTTCTAGAGTCAGAATGTCCGGATGTGAATCCCAACTACTCATAGCTGACATATGCAAGACTGAATTCTAAGATATATATAATAAACATTTTATATAGATACCCATATAAAAATGCATTCGATCCTCTTAGCAACCCTATGACGTAGATACTTGAGTTATTCCCATTTTGAAAGGGAGGAAACTGAGGCACAGAAAAGTTGAGCAACTTGCTCAGGATCACACAGAAAGTACTGGCATTAGAATCCAATACAGGCAACCCGGCTCCACTCTTCTCTCTCTCAAGGTCAATCACTTACTAGTTGTGGGGCTTTGAACAAGGTACCCAGTCTCTCTATGCTCCCCTTGCTAAATGGTGATCATCATAGATCACTAAAGTACTGCAAACTTGTAGGGCTGTTAAAAACAAATTAAGAAAGGCAACTCCCAAATTTTTCTCAGTGCAGCAACTGGCACATGCTAAATGCTAAACAATAACCACGTATTATTTACAATACTGTCTCCTTGGTGAGGTCAGGGACTGCATTTCATTCATTTATCCACACTTGCTGACAAGCAAGTCATTCAACCTCTCTGTAACTTCATTTCTTCATCTGTAAAATGGGATGATATTAACGTCACAAAATGACACATAAACAAAACTCAAAAACTACTTGATGAATTAGTGGGATCTCTTTATGTAGTACCTAACATAGTTCCACATAAAAATAGGTACCGCAATAAAAACTCCTTGATCATAGCCATCCATAATGTAAAAATGATAATACTGCCGCCTCCGCATCCCTCGGGATCTGTGAGGATAAATGAGACAATCTTTAGGAGAGAGATTGTTAGGAGAAAGGTGCTTTATAAATCTAAGGGGTTGCTATTAATGATCACCATCATCATAATAAATTTGATATTGGAGAAATCATAACTCATCATGCCTGACTCCTCCAGGGAAGCCTATGAAGGCCTCCTTCAATGACACAGTGGCAGCTGGTGCCTGAGACTGTGATTCTTTGGGAACATGAGAGGGAACATAGTGATGACAGAGAAACCAGAAAGGTATTCGAGCTGGCCATTTAGAGAGGGTCTTCCCTTCCATGTCCTCCTGCCCCGCCACCCAACACATCTCTCACCACAAAGCACCAACACTTGGGTTCTGGTCTTCTAATTCCCAGGCCTGAGAACACAAATGTGTCCATACATCCAGAGCCCAACAGACTCTTGGAGACACTCCCTATAGGAAAGTCTGAGAATCAGACAAGTTGGACAGAGTGTTTCCTTATGGCAGTCTGATATAAAGTTATCTATTCTTGGGAGACTGTTTTACTCCAAAGGCAAAACACTGGCCCAGATGAGAGAGATGAAGTTAAGATAAAACTAGCACCCCATCACAGTGATTGAGAACAGACAGATCTGGACAGGAATTCAGTTGCTTTGTCATGTGACAAACCTCTCTGAGTCTGTTTCCAGTAAAACAGAAGTATCTCCAAGGGGACTTGTAAAAGTTAAAGGAAACAGAGTCCATGATGTGTCCGGCACAGCAACTGACACATGCAATGCCCTCAGATAATGACAGCAATCACCACTGTAGTTGCTGTTAAAATGTATATTTCGATTATTCAAAGGAAGACTGTGTAGCAAAGCCAGGCTAGTATCAGGAGAAAGGAGCAGGCCAGATAGTAGATCAGATGAAGGGTCTTCCCTGTATGTTTCATAATCTGGTCATCAGTATACAGAGTATGGGTGGGTCAATGGTGTCTTTAAAGGAACTGCACCAGGCTGAACAAACTTCCTGAACTCAGGACACACTGACACAGAAACCAGACACAAACATATTCACTTACAGACTCAGGTTTCCATTTTTAGTAACCACACCATATCAAGTACACAGGAAACCCAATTAGCTATGGGAAGATGACTTGGTAAGGTTGAGACAATAGGAAATTAGGAGGTTCAGTAGGGTATTTGGAGAAGGCAATGGCAACCCACTCCAGTACTCTTGCCTGGAAAATCCCATGGGTGGAGGAGCCTGGTGGGGTGCAGTCCATGGGGTCGCAAAGAGTCGGACACGACTGAGTGACTTCACTTTCACTTTTCACTTTCATGCATTGGAGAAGGAAATGGCAACCCACTCCAGTATTCTTGCCTGGAGAATCCCAGGGAAGGGGGAGCCTGGTGGGCTGCAGTGTATGGGGTCACACAGAGTCAGACATGACTGAAGCGACTTAGCAGCAGCAGCAGTAGAGTATTTATCCTGGTACGTCAAAGCTAAATAGGCTCTCTCCCACAGTAGACTCTACCTCCTAAGTGGTCTGAATACTTGACATTCATGTCAAGCACATGACATTCAGATACTCCTGTTTTACTGCAAACAGAGCCTCAGAGAGGTTGCCGTGTGAGACTAAACAGGGCAATGGTATTCCTGTCCAGATCCCAGAACTGTATGCTCCTGCCCATTACACTGCCCTGCTACCAAATGTAATGTCTCCTTCTGATGGATGTACAGAACTGAAGTCTTACTCCCCTTTCCCCAAAACCCACACAGAACACTTTCCTCTATGAAGTAAAGGTTTTGAAGTCAACTAAGCCTGCTCCATCATTGACAAGCTGTGTAACTTTGCAACATAACTCAATTTCTCTGAACCTCAGTTTGTTGATCCATAAAGTAGGGCCAACAAAGGTCCATATAGTCAAAGCTATGTTTTTTCCAGCAGTCATGTATAGATGTGAGAGTTGGACCATAAAGAAAGCTGAGCACCGAAGAATTGATGCTTTTTGAAATGTGGTGTTGGAGAAGACTCTTGAGAGTCCCTTGGACAGCAAGAAGATCAAACCAGTCAATCCCAAAGGAAATCAGTCCTGAATATTCATTGGAAAGACTGATACTGAAGCTGAAGCTCCAATACTCTGGCCACCTGATATGAAGAACTGATTCACTTGGAAAAGACCCTGTTGCTGGAAAGATTGAAGGCAGGAGGAGAAGGGGACAAGAGAGGATGAGATGGTTGGACAGCATCACCGACTCAATGGACATGAGTTTGAGCAAGCTCCGGGAGTTGGTGGTGGACAGGGAAGCCTGGCATGCTGCAGTCCATGGGGGTCACAAAGAGTAACAAATGAACTGAAAGTAGGGCCAATGGCCTATTTCATAGGCTGTGATGATACTTAACAAGAATGTACTCAGCACAGCACTGTGTGATTGTTGTTAAATTAATAGTGGCTACTACTTTAATTCTATTAAGCCAACTGCTTCTAGGTCTTCCCTGGAGGCTCAGTGGTAAAGAATACACCTGCCACTGCAGGAGACGCAGGTTCAATCCCTGGGTCTGGAAGATCCCCTGGAGAAGGAAATGGCAACTCACTCCAGTATTCTTCCTGGGAAAACCTATGGACAGATGAGTCTGGCAGGCTACAGTCTACGGGGTTGCAAAAGAGCCAGATCCAGTGACTAAACAACAACAAAGCCCTAAAGGTAAATCCTAAACACATTGTTTGAATCTATAACTGCTCTGTGTCCACTTTCATGTCCATTCAATCACACAAGTATAGAACATCTCAGGAGCTGACCAAATCTGACGATGGTTCAACTGACTGAATCTTTGCTGACTTCTGGATACTTTACCTTCAGAGGGCCACCTCATTATCTACTCCTGAGGACATCTAACGTGTGCAGGGAAAAGAAGAGGAATTCTGAAGGGCCAGAGGGATCCAAAGGACTGAATATTCTGCCAACACCAAACAGCTCTTATAACGTGCAGCCATTTCTATTTTTCTGCCCAGGACATTTTATTCTTCTCTGAGACCAGCCTTACTCCCCAGGGACAGTTTCTTCCCCTGGCTACTATTTAGTGAAGCAGCTGGCATTAATTTGATGTTACTGAGATCAGCTACAGTGATGTCACATTTCACTTTGCGCCATTCTTAATTTACTATAAAATCTCAGGATAAAATGAGCCAGACAGCGCTTCCCCCAGGATCTTCAAACAGGCACTTTCTTTCTTTCCAAATACATGCACGAGCCCTGTTCAGTGAAGAAACACATTAACAGCAACCTCTCTATTCCCTCTAGGTTACTCGCAAGTCTTCCTGTGTTTTTAATCTTTGCCAAGCTCCAAAACCAACCATGTTGAGTGATGTGAATACCAGGTTTCTCATTTCAGTAAGGAGAGGGCTGGATTGGAGTCTGCGAAGATTAATAAAAAGGGGGAGAAAAAATCCACTCTCAGAAGAAAACCACCAGTTTGAAAAAAATGTAGATCATGATAAAGATTAAGAAGAAAAATAGGAAGATGTAAAATATTCCCATTTTATCTAGAATGGTGAAAAACTACAGTACAAGTGGAGCAGTGCTGATTTGCTCTTTAGTAACCCGGGAGATAAGGAATAGAGACCCAGAATGAAGAGGGTATCTTCAGCCAAGTACGAGGCTAGGGGCTCGAGATGTGGATCACAGGGAAAGGGGTTGCTGATTAAAGTGGTGTGGGCAAATGGAGAAGCTACTGCTTAAAGCAGTAACCAAAGTTGTTTATTTGGGATACAAGCAAGAGAATATTATTATGATGGAGAAAAGAAGTCATCTCTTGCGAATTGTCTTGAATTATGCGGTGAGGAGCGAGCGAGACTCACCACGCATGACATTTAGAATTGCAATTTCTAAGCAGAGTGCCATGTCTGATATATCATTTATTGTCTCTGCGACCATCCTTGCAAAGCTGCGTTAAGGATAGAGGCGAACCTCACTTCCCTCGGTCTCCATTTTCACGTTGATTTGGAGGACATTTACTTTCCCTTTGCAAGAGAATCGTATTTTTCCCCTTCTCCAAAGGTTTAGTTCATCAGTAAATATTCAGGTCTAGGAGGTGATTTTCTTTTCTCTTTGTGCATGATTTGTCTCTCTCTGGAGCTAAGTCCCTTTGGTTGAAAGCAAGAATCTATACAAATAAAGGGCACAGGTGAGGAGAGAGAGTGGGTGGATGAGGGAGTGAAGGTTTCTTCAGTTTGTGATGGAAATTTGCACTTGAGTCTTCCCGTTTTAGCTGATTTTACAGGAAGGAGGAAACAATGTACATCAATCGGGTATCAGATCCTGCTGGCTTAGAAGATTCAAAAGGCAGTTTCAATTACTACGCAGGGTACACCTCCTTCCTGCTCAAAAACATTATGCCTACGTGCAGATTCTGGGGGTCGCTCTTTAAAAATGAAGTTTGCACTCCATCCTCCTTGCATTTCAGGTGGAAAGAAGCGATTCCAGAAACAGATACTCCATTTTCACAGATTAAGTCAAGTTTCAAACTGGAAGGGACTGATACACCCATTTTTTTTTTCTTGGTAACTAGAGAAACTGAAGTTTTTGAAGGTAACTGACTTGGTCAAGATGACATTCTCACAAGTGACTATAGATGTAATTTATGTGCTTTCTGCAGCACTTTAAAATTACTATTTTGTTGCACATATACTGAGAATCTCACATTTAGCTCAGGGTCTTTGCCAAGGCTGGGCACTGGAGGTACCTGGAAGTACCATGCAGCCTTTCCTTACCAAGGTCAACCTCCGTGGGGCTCTGTGAAGGTGTACAGCAGGTGAAACTGCCCTTGCAAAGCCCACGTGTTCTCGGGGAAAAGGCTTCTCTGTTCTCACTATTCTGCATCCTTATACAAAGGCATACATCATTCCCTCTCTCCTTCCGGTAACTCCCCCAATAAGCTGAGGCATCTGAATACAATAGCTAGCAAAACCTGTTGTCCTCAAGCAACTTCTGCTTCTAGTCCTGCAGCTATACCTCTGCAGAAAACAGGTCACAAGACAATTAAAATCTCAGCAAATTATCCTGCGACACTTGCTTTGTTTATGCCAGGCCCTGGGGCTTTGTTTATGCTTTGCCTTCTACCAAGAGCCTTCTCCCCTTCTCCCCAAGCTATCCAAGTTTTGTTATCCCTCCATCATTGGGAAGCCCTCCTTGACCTCTTCAAAGAATGCCTGAGGCATTCTCTGTCTCTGTCAATGGTTTTAGCGATTTTATTTTCTGTCTCTGGCCTTTGTGACTTTTTTCTTCAATCAGGTTGTTAGTTCCCAGGTGGCTCTACTGTATACCCAAATTACCTAATAAACCAGTCACGTGCCTCGCAGTGAGGTTTGGATTTGAATCCTGAGCGAATTATTCTCCCTCTTTGTGACAGCATAATAACCACAGAATGTGGCTGGTAGTATTTTTTCCTCAATGGCTTTATTATAACTTTCTTGTTTGTCTTCTGACTATATCAATGATACATTGTCATTGTAAAAAACCCAAAAACTACACGGTACTATAAACAAAATGTAAAGGTCACATGAATTCCACCTTCTTGGTGTAAGCACCATTAACATTTTCTTGGCCATCTTTCATATATTTTTTTCTATGACTCACTACAAAGGTCTGTGTGTGTATATATATGATTTGACATTTCATATAAATGGGCTTATTTCATACATACTGGCTTTTTAAACTGGAGAATATGGATTGTATGCAAAAGCATCAAGCAACATTATTTAAATAAAAAAATACTAGCTGAATCTGAGCTCCCATAGCTTTCCCGTAGAATGTGGAGAATAAAGCAAAGCTGAAGTTGTCCCTGTGTCCAGGTGGGACGTCACTGAAAGCACTGCACTTACATTAGCTTGGGGCCCAAAGTATGTGGCACAGAGGACAAAGGAACATTTTAATTGGAAATCCTGTGACACTAACATCAGATTTCTTCAGCCTAGAGCAGCTTTCAGACTTGGTCTGTATTCTCAGTTTACCAGCTAGAAGGGCCCTTTAATCACCCTGGTGGCTCTGTTCTGCATAACCCTCCACTATCTACATCCTTTCAAGTTGGATATAAACTCCCCCTCTTCCTGCCTTCAAATGAACTGAAAAAGACAAATATGTTACAAATCATATATGAAACAAGTCGCCAGCCCAAGTTCGATGCACGATACTGGATGCTTGGGGCTGGCGCACTGGGATGACCCAGAGGGATGATACGGGGAAGGAGGAGGGAAGAGGGTTCAGGATGGGGAACACGTGTATACCTGTGGCGGATTCATGTTGATATATGGCAAAACCAATACAATATTGTAAAGTTAAAAAATAAAATTAAATTAAAAAAAATCAGATCAGTTCTCAGAAAATGAGAAATTAACATATTGATTAGTAACGATGTTAACGTTTACATTAAAAAAAAAAAAACTAAAAGAGCCATCTTCGTTTAGTAGTCTTCAGTTCAGTTCAGTCCCTCAGTCGTGTCTGACTCTTTATGACCCCATGGACTGCAGCATGCCAGGCTTCCCTGTCCATCACCAACTACCAGAGCTTACTCAAACTCATGTCCATCAAGTTGGTGATGCCATCCAATCATCTCATCCTCTGTCGTTCCCTTCTCCTCCCACTTTCGATCTTTCCCAGCATCAGGGTCTTTTCCAATGAGTCAGTTTTTTGCATCAGGTGGCCAAAGTATTGGAGTTTCAGCTTCGGTATCAGTCCTTCCAATGAATATTCAGGACTGATTTCCTTTAGGATTGACTGGTTGGATCTTGGTTGACTAGTTGGGTTGACTGGTCTTCACGGAAAGTTAAATCTAGACCTATGAGGAATTCTGTTTTCAGATACACAAATGTGCTAATGGGATTTTCCCCACTCGGTGACAACATCCACTCTCTGGGCAGTGGCCAAGCTACCCAGTTTTTTCTGTCCCGTGCAAAGAGTTTGAGTCTGGGTGTGAGTCAGACAATCCATCATCAGCCATTTATGTCACCAGAAGTCTGGCTAATAGATTATAAACATTTATTCTTCTGTCAGCTAATCAGCTGGACTACAAGGCCTGCTACAGCACAAGGCAATCCTGCTGTCCTATTCCAAGATGCGTAGGTTGTGACCACCTCCTGGCAGGTATGTGTTGGCCATAGAAACACACTGATCAGCAAGATGGCCAGGGACTGTCAGCAGCCTCATGGAAGAGCCAGACATCCAGGGCTAGAATCTTAAATTTCTCATGCTATCCTCTTTTCTACAAGGCATGTATCACTATTTGAGATTAAATGATTTATTTACTTGTTGTCTGTCACTTCCACTAGATGGTAAAAGAGGTGCCTTGCTCATTGCTAAAATGAACTCCCTCACCTCCCTCTCATCTCTTCCCCTCCTCACTTCCTCAATGACAAATAGATTAAACTGCAAAGTCTCCAACACACACCTCGCCTTCCTTTTCTGCTTCTATTAATAAATTTTTTCATCTTCCAACATATTATACAATTATCTATGATAAATATCATTTGTTTATCTGCCCTGCCCTTTGAGAATGAAAGGTCCATGGGGATTGAAATCCTTGTCTGGAACCTGGAAGAATGACTGGATTACAGCAAGTGTTCAATAAATATTCGTTGAATAAATGAAAATAAATCATTCACTTTATTCTTAGCTCCTGTAACAGTGCCTGGCACACAAGAACTGCTCAATGACTGTTGAATGTATTGCTTTCCTATGTAAGCCACTGAGTTTACAAGTACTTTCTCCCGTGTCCAAGTACTTGCCCATCTAAAGGCCCTTCACTCATTTTTTTCTCTGTTTGTAGTTAATAGCATCTGATAGAAAATAAATGAATCTCTGACAAACTCACCAACCAACTAACAAATAATTGGATTGATCATACTCAACGCTCAGTGCAGTGACTGACATCCAGGCCTGACACTCTTTTGACACCCCCAGCAGCAGCAGCACTAACCTATCCCTACTGCATTTCAATCCAACAAACACTTCCTGAAAACCTACTGTATTCCAGTCATTCTGTGAGATTCTGAGCGGGACAGTCAACAACAACAAACTAACAAGTGCTTACTGAGCACTCACTTGGTGCCATGTGTCATGCTAAGAACTTCACATGCATGATCCCATTTAATCCTCATCATAACAATATGAGGCAGGGATTACTGTTATGCCCACCTTACAGACAGAGCAACTGAAACCTCTGGATGTACCTTGTCTAAAGTCTGGCAGACAGTCAGCCAAGACCTGGATCCTCACACAGACACTACCATCCCAGAGCTCATATTCAATTTTAAGTTTGAGAATGACCTAAAGATGAACAATCAGAAAAAGTGTGTTTTTTTAAAGAAAATTGGATATATCGAGGGAGGTTAAAAAAATTTTTTTTTTCCAAAAGCTCTGAATCTCTCATCTTTGGGTCCCCCAAAACTAGCACAAACTAAAGCACACAGCAGACAAGGAATACATTTTGGCTAAAACAAAAATGATGCTAAGCGATAAAAAAAAAAGTCAAAACTATGAGAGAGAAACATGATTTATACTTGGAAAAAACTGAGGGCAATCCAAAACTGAAACAGTTGAATCAAGAATACGTAGGATTCAAGGAACTTCCCTGGCAGTCTAGTAGTTAAGACTTTGCCTTCCCATGCAGGGGGTGTGGTTCAACTCCTGATTGGGACTGAACTAATATCCCACATGCCTTGCAGCTTAAAAAAAAAAAAAAGAAAGAAAAGAACATAAACAACAGAAGCAATATTGTAACAAATTTAATAAAGGCTTCTTAAATGGTCCATATAAAAAAAATCTTTTAAAAAATAAGAATCATAGGATTCTAAAAGACTGAGAGGATAGCCATTCTTAGTGGAGAGTGTATTGGTCATCTACTGCCACATAACAAATGTAGTAGATGCAAACTTAGTAGATTAAAACAAAAATAAACCTTTACTGTCTTTATGGTTTCTGTGGGTTTGGCATTCAGCAGCAGCCTGGCTGGGTGATTTCAGTTTGGGACCTCTTGTGAGGTTGCCCTTAAGATCTTGGGTGGGGCTGCAGTCATTTGAAGAGTTGACTGGCAAGAAGATTCTCCTTCAAGGTGAGAAACACATGGCTGGAAAGGTAGGGCTGGGTGTTGGTGGAGGTCTCCACTCCTCCCTGCAAGGGCCTCTCAACAGGCTGCTTGAATGTCTTCAACAACACAGTGACTAGTATTCTGCAGAGTAAGGGAGGGATTCGAGAAAGTGAGTGAGATCCAGGCAGAAGCTATTCTTTAATGACATAACCTTGGAAGTCAGATAGCAACACTTCTGCCACACACTAATGTCAGAGGCAAGTCATTAAGTCTGACTCACATTCAAGAGAGGGAGAATTAGGCTCTACCATTTGAAGGCCCAAGTGTCAAGAATTTGCATATTTTAAAACCACTAGGGAGGCAGCCCACAGGAAAGTATAGGGAAGATTCTAGAATGACAAGTTTTCCAATGTCCCAGTTAATGAACATCTATAATCTGGTGACCTCTCGTTTTTGCAATTTTCACACCTCTGCATCTATTTCTCATACTTTGATCTTTTGGTCTTTGTCATTTTGCAGAGAGAATCTTTTAGCATTTCTTTTCCAGTTCATCCATTACCCCTTTACATTTAAATAGCATTCTATTCCATGTGTTTAGCACTGGAAATACAAAAGTGAAAAAGAAACAACCCTTGTTCTCAAGAAGTTTGTCAGTCCATTTCACAATCATATAATGTGTGCTCACTCAATCATGTCTGACTCTTTGCGGCCCCATGGACTGCAATCTGCCAGGTTCCTCTGTGCATGGAATTTTCCAGGCAAGAATACTGGAGCAGGTTGCCATTTCCTACTACAAGGGATCTTTCCAAGGGTATTTAACCAGTGTCTCTTGCATCAGTAGGCAAATTCTTTACCACTAGTGCCACCTGAGAAGCCCAGTCCACATAATAAGCACATGCAATATACCAAGGGCGATAAGAGAGTTATGACTCAAGTGCATGGTAATACAGAAGAAAGAATTTTTTTGTAAGAGGAACCTTATTGGCCTCCTAAGGAGCTTGCACTTCATTTTCTATGTAATAAAGGATTTTAAGCAAGTATGTTCCAAGATTCAGATCAGTATTTTAGAAAGACAATTTTGAGGATGGAATTGGTGGAACTTATGTGAGCAATGGTATGTGAAATGGAGAGGACAAAATATACTTGAGAGATGTTTATTATAATTGACAGGGCCTAGTGATTAATTCGGAGAAGGCAATGGCACCCTTCCAGTACTCTTCCAGTACTCTTCCAGTACCTTCCAGTACTCTTGCCTGGAAAAATCCCATGGGCGGAGGAGCCTGGTAGGCTGCAGTCCATGGGGTCGCGAAGAGTCGGACATGACTGAGTGACTTCACTTTCACTTTTCACTTTCATGCATTGGAGAAGGAAATGGCAACCCACTCCAGTGTTCTTGCCTGGAGACTCCCAGGGACGGGGGAGCCTGGTGGGCTGCCGTCTATGGGGTCGCACAGAGTCGGACACGACTGAAGTGACTTAGCAGGTAGCAGTGATTAATTACACATGCAGAAAAAAAAGACTGGAAGTAAATTCTAGATTTCTGGAAGGCATATGATGCTGTCATTATCTAAGACAGGAAATACAGGAAGGGGGTCCAGGCGTTTTGTGGGGAAAAGAATGAAATAAATTCATCTTTAAACATAATGAGTCTGCATTGATTTTAGTTATGTTGATAAAAGCTGTATCACATAGGTAATAAGAAATATGTAATCCAAATTCCAGGAGAGAAGTCCCAGCTGAAAGTATAAATTTTGGAATTACTATCACTCAGTACTACTGTACTAGTTAAACTCATAGTATGAAAGGAGATCATCTAAAGTGCTTATGATGTAGAAAAGGCAGCCATGAATGGGACCTCTGGGATACCAACATATAAACGGTAGTGGAGAAAGAAAAGACATTAAAAACAGTGAAAAGGAGAATCTAAAAGAGGAGGAAGACTTTTAAGAGATTTCAGGGTCATAAAATACACAGAAGGAAAGATTTTCAAGGAGAGAGGATCAACAGAGGCAAACAAAAATGTGGAGACATCAAATTAGAGGCAGACTGAAAGTTATACTTCACATTTGTCAATTAGGAGATTATTAATCACATCAATGTTTCAGCGGGGTGATGTAGGATGGAATGCAGCTGCAGTAACTTGAGGGGTGAACGAGAGGTGAGGGAGTGAACACAAGGGTAGACCACTTTCACCAAAAGTTTCAAAGTGAAGAACAGCAAAGACATTGAGTGTTATTACTTTGAAGTGGGAACGTGAAGAATCCATACATTTCCATTCCATTCCATTTTGTGTGTGCGTGCATGTAGTCATGTCCAACTCTTTGAGACCCTCATTCCATTAGGGTTGTGTTTTAAGGTTTCTGTTTTATTCTCAATCCAGTCTCAATAAAGAATATTCATTCTCCCTTCAGTTTTTGCAGCTGCTTCTACCAGAATAATGTTATCAAAGTGAGGCTACTTTAAAGGGCTGAGGAGACGACCAAGAACAAATACAGGATGTAAACTTCAAGACAGAATGCCACTAATGGAGAGAATCTGGATTTACCAGCCTGCTCATTACATTCAATGGAACAAATCTCTGCTCAATTCTTAAAGGAATTAGCTGGTCAAAAATTTATAACATTTTTCAGGGTAAGTGAAGGTCGACTAATTATTAATGAAGGCAACCAAAAAAGAGGGAAGTATGTGTTTATTTGATTTATGGAAACCTTCCCTTTCCTCTAAGGACACAGCATATGCCTATGAATACAAAAATCTTAGATTCATAATATTTTTCATCAAAGCAATATTTTCATCATTTATCAAAACATATACAAGAAGAACCAGAATCTAAACATAAATTTCAACTCTGGTAGACTCGAGGACAAAACTTGGAGATCCAAAAGGTAGGGGAGTGCCACTGAATGGCTGTAATTAGCTCTCTGGTGGGTAAATCTGGACAACTTGGCAGAGCTTCTCCAATCAATCTCCGTTATCAGAAGGAACACAGAAACAGAGGCAAACTCTCAAGAATATAAGACTCTGTTTAAAGGTCTTACCAAGCAAAAGTCAATTCTTTCTCTCTCAGTGAAAAATAAAATAAAAAGTATATAGAAAGTATGAAAAATAGAATACTGCCCATAACCCCAATATTTCAGCATTATAATTGTTGTATTTGAGTGCTTCTTTTTAATAACATAGAACTAACAATACTTGTTGACAACCCTTTGTTTCACGAACATTTACTGAGCATTTATCTTAGGCCAGAGACTGTGTTAGATGCTGGCAATCAAAGCAAACCTCTTCCTGGCCTTATGTACTTCATATGCTAATGGGAAAGTAGACATTGAACAACTAGATACATAATTATTTGACAACAGGGACTGATAAGATGAAAAAGAAGCATAAGGTATTAAGAACGCACTGGTAGCCAAACATCCCCAACTTCTTTTCCCTTATAAGGACCTCTGTCCTTTACCACCTGAATTAAACAACTCAAGCTCCATTGTGCATTTGGCTGGAAATCCTGTTTCTGCAGGAATGTTCCCAAGAAGTCCTGAGGCAGGTGCTTACAAGTCATGGTTGTCTCTTACCAGCCCAAGTTTCCTCTAAGTCCCCTTGGGCCTCCTCATCAGCACTTCTCATGCCGCTCTGTCTCTCTCGGATTGATTTTACAGTAATCACAAGAGGGGCCTGCTATTCTTCAAGGTAGCCTTTATAATACAAGGCTAACTAAACTGGTTGCTAATATGGGTCTATTAAAATTTTACAGTGATTGAAGAGAAGGAAGGAGAAAAAGGAAAATTAAAGCTGTAAGTATTGAGTACCAGATAACCTTGCATCAGCGACACATCCATGCACCTTGTCAAAGGAATCTCCTGCTGGAACCCTCCTCTATCTTTCTAAAGGCAGAAAGCTAAGGGGAACTAAAGAACCTCTTGGCGAAGGTGAAAGAAAAGAGTGAAAAAGCTGGCTTAAAACTCAACATTGAAAAAACTAAGATCATGGCATCTGGTCCCATCACTTCACAGCAAATAGCTGAGGAAAAAGTGGAAACAGCAACAAATTTTATTTTCTTGGGCTCCAAAATCACTGAGGATGGTGGCTGCAGCCATGAAATTAAAAGACACTTACTCCTTGGAAGAAAAACTATGACAAACCTAGACAGGATATTAAAAAGCAGAGACATTACTCTGCTGACAAAAGGTCCTCTAGTCAAAGCTATGGTCTTTCCAATAGTCGTGTATTGATATGAGTTGAACCATAAAGAAGGCCGAGTGCCAAAGAATTGATGCTTTCGAACTGTGGTGCTGGAGAAGACTCTTGAGAGTCCCTTGGACTGCAAAATCAAACCTGTAAATCCTAAAGGCAATCAGTCCTGAATATTCATTAGAAGAACCAATGCTGAAGCTGAGACTCCAATACTTTGGCCACATGATGCGAAGAGCCAACTCAGTGGAAAGGATTCTGATGCTGGGAAAGATTGAGGACAGGAGGAGAAGGGGACAATAGAGGATGAGATGGTTGAATGGCATCACCAACTCAACGGACATGAGTTTGAGCAAACTCCCGGAGACAGTGAAAGACAGGGAAGCCTGGTGTGCTGCAGTTCACAGGGTTGCAAAGAGTTGGTCATGACTCAGAGACTGAGCAGCAACAATCTTTCTAGATCTGTGTTTACTCAGAACCAGGTCCTTCCCTCCATCTTCTCTCACCTTCCCAATGCCAAGGCTCCTTACAAACTACTGATCAGAGATACACTCTGATGAAGTCAAACATGTTTGCATAACAAAAGAGCTTCTAACCTTCAATTTATCATAATACAGCAAAACTTGGTATCCTTAAACTACACTTCATCATACCATCTCACATTATCTTAACTTCACAGCAAAAGTTCCATTAGTATGCCTTCTAAATAAAATACCAGGTTTCTCCTTGAGAATTCCTCATCAACCTTAGACTGCAGAAGTGCTTCCAGTTGTTTCATTGTCATTGTTTAATAGCAATTTTTCCTTTCAGCTACAACAATTCATCAGTGGGGAAAAATGAGCTCTTGGTAAACTAAGGAGTGCAAATTTAAAAGGTCATTCTAATCTAAACCCTGGGCAAAGATTTATGCATAAAAATTCCCAAGCTGGAGTTATACTTCACTGTGGAGGGGGGAGAGGGCAAGAAGCAATCTAAATGTCCAACAATAGAGAAATGACTAAATTATGGTAAAATCATTTGATGAAATATTGTATAGCCATTCAAATGGTATTCATTTTTGGCAATAAAGGAAAATGTATGTTATGTTAAATTAAAATACAGGATTCTGAATTTAATAGAGGACTTAATATCAAATATTCAAAATGTTTGTATTTCTAGGTCCAGAGAAAGTGAAAAAGTAACTGGTGTGACTGGTTCTCTCTCAACCCTCAATGATCAACCACATTGATAACTGTGATTGAAAAGGGAGAAGAAAGGAAAGATCTGGGAACTGCCTAATACTATGAGAGCTGCTTAAGGAGCCTGAAGGATACAGTAATCTCAAGAAGGAAGGAAGCAGGAGTACACTGATATGTATTAGATGCTCCAGGGATAGCAGAGGATGAATTGAAAGATAGCATTTACATTCTGCTCCAGCCTCACTCTAATATCATCTTAAATGGATAATGGCTACCCCATTACCCCTGTGAGATAAAAACCATGGTGTCAGCAGGTCAATAACAAGGAACACCCAAAGCCCTGTTGGACTGAAGAATCAGAGAAAAAAAAAGGGGGGTAGAAATAGATCAGCAGCTTTCCCCAGTTTTCTAGGACTAGTAGATTATAATCCAGGACAATGACTTTCAAAATGTTTGATTTTGTTTCACAGTAAGGAATACATTTTTTCCAACTTATATATCTTTGTGTTTGAGATATAGAGTTGAAACAAAAGTTTCACTCAACAGTACTTTTATTTAACAACTGTGATGTTCTATGACATTTTCCATTATATTCAATTCTACTTCATTTTTAAAACAGTGGTTGCACTCTATTAAACATTCCCCTGGAAAACCATTCTCTGGGATTAACTCTACTCAGTGCTATTTTTACTAGATAGCTTAGAGAAGAATCCCTAACCAAAGATGTTGCCAGGTAGAGTAGAGGCCAAAAGAAAAAGACAGTCAACAATTTTTTTCTCTCCTTTTTGTATATTCACTTGGAAGAATGTAACAGAGGTTGAGTACTGGCCTCTTGCCCAATATCCACTAGTAGATGGTAGTTAATGATCCAAAGAGAAAATAGACAGCTAAGGTGAACAACGACTTTAAAAAAAAAAAAAAAAAAACAGCAAACTGAGTATCATATGCTACAGGAAGCATAATTATAGGAACATAAATGTTTTACATTAAGTATAATAAATATTTTCAAAAGAATAAGTGAAGATATTGATTAAATAAAATAGAAATAAGAATTAATGAAAAGGACCAAATATTAACTGTGAAAAATACAACAGTTAAAGAACGTAAATAAATGAAATAAATTGCAGAGTGGATGGTGCTGACAAATAAATTAGTGAGCCATAAGATATGATTGAGGAGCTCCTCCAAAAGGCAAAGAATCATAATGACATAAAAAATACGAAAGAAAAGCTAAGCAACACAGAGATGAGATTTGGACACTAACTTCCAGATAACAGAAGTCCCAGCAGGTATGAGGAAAAAAAAAAAGGAAGAAATAAAAATGATAAAAACTTTCAGATTGAAAACAAGATGAAAAAGATGAAACATGTTTAACTTAAAGGCTCAACAGAGTGCCAGTCACAATAGATACAGAAGAACCCTCACTGATACATATTAAAACAAATTTTAGATTAAAGTGAACATTAGAAAGATTAATAACTTTATTTTTAGAATCCAAAAAGGGGCTGCAGAAGACCAAAGAATCATAACATCACATTCTCAAGAGCAAGCACTGGATGTAAGAAGGCAGTGGTTCCTCATTTTCTTATGGGAAGAAGAATATTTGGAGCAAGTTTTGTCCAGCCAAATGATCGTTTAAAGGTTAAGATCGCAGCAGTTAGCTTCTGGCCATGACAGTAACTGGAACAAAATTTACCTTCTCAAATAGGAAACTAGAGAAAATATATGAAACATGAGTTTTCAAACACTGGACAACAATAACATAGATATAGCTCCAATCAGACTAACCAGCAAGAGAAAGAAAGAAAGGAATATTCAACATTAGGAATGATGAGGATACATTACTACAAATCCTACAGATATCAAAAAGATAATAACCAAAATACTGAGAACAAATTTATGCCAATAAATATGACACTTAAGCTGAAATCGTAAAATACACTGAAAGAGACAAACTACAAAACCTCACTCTCATTTATTAAAAAGAAGTCTTAACTTTATCTTCTTTTAACAATATTTTATTGGTTTTAGAAATCTAAGTTGACATTTTTTTCTTTAATTACTGTTATATGTTGAATAGTGCCACTCCCAAAAAGATATGTTGCAGTCCTAATCCTCAGTGCCTGTTAATGGGATGTTACTTGGAAATAGGGTCTTTGCAAACATAATCAAGCCATTACAGTGAATCCTAATGCATCATGACTGATGTCCTCAAAGGAAGCAGATTACGCCATGTAAAGAAACAGACAAGCAAGAGGGAAAAGCAAAGTGATGATGGAGGAAGAAACTCAAGTGCTGTAGCTTCAAGCTAAGGATTGCCAAAGATCACTAACAAAGCATCAGAAGTTCAGAAGAGGTAAGGAAGAATTCTCCCATAGAGGAGATCCTGCCAACACCTAGCTCTTGGACTGTCAGGCTCTAAAATTATAAGGCAATATATTTCCATTGTTTTAAACCACTCAACTTGGGGTACTTTGCTACTTCTGTCCTAGGAAACTAATTCAAATACATGAAGTTGCTGCTCTGCTGTCTTCTTGTTTGCATTCTTTCCAAAGAGAAATCTGCTATCACTCTCATTTTTTTCTGCAGGCTTCCCTGGTGGCTCAAGTGGTAAAGAATCTGCCTGCCATGCAGGAAATGTGGGTTCAATCCCTGGGTCAGGCAGATACCCTGGAGAAGGAAATAGCAACCCACTCCAGTATTCTCGCCCAGAGAATTCCATGGGCCAAGGAGCCTGATGGGCTACAGTTCGTGGGGTCACAAAAAGTTAGACGTGACTGAAGCGACTTAGCACGTGTGTGTGTGTGTGTGTCCTTTTTCTCTTGCTTTAAAAATTTTATCTTTATAACTGATTTTTAGTAACTGAATTATTATGTTCATTGGTGCAATTTTCTTCATGCCTTGTACTTCGAATTTATTGAACTTTTTGGATCTGAACCTCCAGCTTAGATCAAGACAAAATCTGGCCGTGCTTTTGTGATGTGTTGGGCTGGACAGAACCAATGCTTAGTCGAGAGATGCCGATTCTCTACCACTGAAGCAAGAACCTTCTGTGTAGTCCACCCAGCGCCCAGTGAATCTTGAGTCTTTCCCATTTGTGTTTTCTTGTCCTTTTCTACTAATTCTATCACCTGTGTCATTCCTAGGTTGTCTCCTACTGATTGACTTTTCTTTATGAATAGCATTTTTCTGCTTCTTTGCATATCTGGTACTTTTTTTAATCAGATAGCAGACATTTTGAATTTTATCTTGCTAAGTCCTGGATATTTTTGTGTTATTACAAATATTTTTGAGCTTTTCTCTGGGATACAGTTAAGTCTTTGGGAACAATGTGTTATTTTTTGAGGTTTTATTTTAAGCTTTGATAAGCAAGAGCAGAGCAACCTTTAGTTGAGGGTTAATTACACTCCACTATTGAAGCAATATCCCTCTGAGTTCTCTATTTCCTGTTACATGAATCATGAGGTTTTTTCCACTGGACTGGTGGAAACACAAATTATTGCTGGTCTTGGTTGAGCTCTACAGATTGTCCCCTCTAATCTAGTCATTCTCAACTGGAGGCAATCCCCCACCACCTCAGGGAACATCTGATAATATTTGAAAACAGCTTTGCTTTTCACAACTAGGAAAAGGTACTGCCAGTGTTTAGTGATTAGAGACCAGAGATACTAGGAAACATCCTACAAGACACAAAACAACTCCCCGCCCCGCCAACACAGAACAAATTTTTTGGACTAACACTTTAATAGTACCAAGGTTGAAGAATCTTATTCAAACTCTTTCAGATGATTTTCTCCAAGTTTTGGGACAGGAAAATCTTCAAATAGACAAAACCAAAGAAATCTAGAATGTATAAAATCTCTCAAAACATAAAGACAAAATCACAGTAGGTAATAAAAGGAGATGTTATATTCTTGTAAAATAAAGAACAGAGCCTCCCTGGTAGCTCCGTTGGTAAAGAATCCTCCTGCAATGCAGGAGACCTTGGTTTGACTCCTGGGTTCGAAGACCTGCTGGAGAAGGGATAGGCTACCCACTCCAGTATTCCTGGGCTTCCCTGGTGGCTTAGCTGGTAAAGAATCCGCCTGTAATGCGTGAGACCTGGGTTCAATCCCTGGGTTGGGAAGACCTCCTGGAGAAGGGAAAGGCTACCCACTCCAGTATTCTGGCCTGAAGAGTCCATGTGGTCACAAAGAATAGAGCAATAATATCTAAAAATCATGAACCTATATGAATCTAACAGCAGAGTCTCAAACTATACAAGGCAACAACTAAAGACATACAGAGGGAAGCAGATGAGTTGGTAATTGTGGGAAGTGGGCTTCCCCGGTGGCTTAGCGGATAAAGAACTTACCTGCAATGCAGGAGACACAAGAGATGGGAGTTTGATCCCTGGGTCGGGAAGATCCCCTGGACTCCAGTATTCTTGCCTGGGAAATCCCATGAACAAAGGAGCATGGCGGGCTATAGTCCACAGGGTCACAAAGAGTCAGTACAACCAAGAGCGTGCACACACACAATAGTGGGAGTTAATTGGTAATTGTGGTGGAAAATATGCCTTCAAAAACCAAAAAGTAATCAGATATACTGAAGATATAAATATACTTTAAAAGTTTATATTATTAGATATATAGAGATCTTTTCAAATTATAAAGACTATCCTTTGTTTTCAAACACATGGTCAAGATCTACATAGACTAAGCATGTTCTGGGCTACAAAGAAAGGGTCAGTATATTCCATATAATTAATATCGTAGAGACCAACAGCAAAAACATTGAAATCAAAACACAATCTATGAAATTCCACATCACCCTTACCACCACTGCCTCTACTGCTTTCAGGATCCATACTAAAGGGGAAAAGGATTTGCAAAAATTGAAAAAAGAAAAAAACAATGTAGTCCTCTTAGAGAAGAGTTAGGGAATTTGCATTTTTCCCTCTTGAACTGCCACTGCAGTTGGTCTCATGGTGAGCTATACAGATTCACCTGCTTTCTGCCTGCACAGTGTTTTTTGTCCAGAGAACTTCTGTCATGATTCAACATATTTCTGTTTGAATCATATGCACTTCCCTCTTCTGACCTCGTGTGCTGCATGGCAGACTTAGTCCCTCTCACCTTTCTCTTTGTAGAAGACTGCAGCAAGAAGTGCGCATGCTCCAATATGTCTTATCTGCCCTTTATATCACCCCACGTGCCTGCTTTCCTCAGTGTACCCTTGGAGCCTGGCATGTGAAGTAGACTTGACTCAAGCACCATCTGAGGGTCGACAGTGGCAACTAACTAATATTCAAACTGCCGAGGACCTAAAACCTACAGTTACAGACATGACGATCATATAATTTGTTAGCCAGACCAAAGCACTTCCAGATGACAAGCCAGGATTGCAGAAATACTCCAGGATGTTTCTAGGAAACCGGAAAACTTCCTAATCAGTCCAGTTAGAGAAATGGTGGCTGGAAAGCCTCTGTGGACATCGTCTGATTGCTTATTAAAGAAGTTTTTGCAAACTTGATGGAAATTTCCTGGCTAAACTTTTTTTCATAATTTGGTAATTTAAATAAGAATGGACTAACCTCCAAACCCCCAGGCCAGACTAGATCTATTATTGAGGTTTTGTCAGAAGATTTTGATTAAATGAAGATGTAATCTCTCTGAATCTGGTCTTCATAGCCTTTAGACACTCTGTTAACAGGATGATGATGTTTATGAGGAAACCTTAAGTTTTTTTTTTTTTAATTTGGATCAATAACTACTGTTAAGAGGATGCTGAAAGATTATACAAAGGATTTGTATCTTCTCCCAGAGCGGCCTTCCAAGAACTGAGACGAACTAGTACATTGTGTGCTCAAGTATGTTTCTTTGGCCCAGAGGAAAGAAGGAGGAAAGGATCTCATCATTAACATCCAAGGACGGCAGGAATGAGAGAGTTACCTGACAAAACAGTTCCATAAGCTCAGGGAAGACCTCCTTAATCAACTAGTTCATGTGAGACCTAAAGGCTGACAGTAAAACCTAGGAGACTTAACGGCTTCTAGGAAATAGTCTCAACCATGCCTAAGCTTTTTGATCCCTGGACAGTCTCTGGGCCTCTCTGTAACCCCTCATAGAGTCAAGATTCCCATCACACGCTGAACTTCACAGTTCATGCTGCTCCTCCCTGCCCCTCCCCCCCACTGCCTACCTGCAATCTCTCCTGCATCTGAAGGTGCTGCCTCCTATAAAGATGCCTTTAAAGTAAGCAGTCCATATTTCACAACACAGCATTTTTGGTCACCTCCATTTGAAGTGTGTGTACAGAGACAAAAGCGAAAACCGTCCCCAAGGGTGCTGTAGGAAATTCAAAGAAAATGTTGCTCCCATTTATCCAAATCTTACCCTCAAACATGGCTTAAAAACTCACCAAAATGCAGCCAAAGGTTGGTAACTCTGGGCCTCCACCCATACTGCAGTCTGTGAAGTCCCTCCCTCCAAGTAGATGGGTTGAGGTAACAGCTATGACTTTGCATCCAGAAAAAGGAAGCTCCCCAGTTCAGTTCAGTCGCTCACTCATGTCCAGTTCTTTGCAACACCATGGAATGCAGCATGCCAGGCCTCCCTGTCCATCACCAACTATAGGAGTTTACTCAAACTCATGTCCACTGAGTCAGTGATGCCATCCAACCATCTCATCCTCTTCTTCTCCTGCCTTCAATCTTTCCCAGCATCAGGGTCTTTTCCAATAAGTCAGTTCTTCACATCAGGTGGCCAAGTATTGGAGTTTCAGCTTCAGCATCAGTCCTTCTAATGAATATTCAGGACTGATTTCCATTAGGGTGGACTGGTTGGACCTCCTTGCAGTCCAAGGGACTCTCAAGAGTCTTCTCCACCACCACAGTTCAAAAGCATCAATTCATCAGCACTCAGCTTTCTTTATAGTCCAACTCTCACATCCATACATGACTACTGGAAAAACCACAGCCTTGACTAGATCGACCTTTGTTGGCAAAGTAATGTCTCTGCTTTCTAATAAGATGTCTAGGTTGGTCATAACTTTCCTTCCAAGAAGCAAGCATCTTTTAATTTCATGGCTGCAGTCACCATCTGCACTGATTTTGGAGACCCCAAGAAAGTCTGTCACTGTTTCCCCATCTATTTACCATGAAGTGATGGGACCAAGTGCCATGATCTTAGTTTTCTGAATGTTGAGCTTTAAGCCAACTTTTCCACTCTTCTCTTTCACTTTCATCAAGAGGCTCTTTAGTTCTTCTTCACTTTCTGCCATAAGGGTGGTGTCATCTGCATATCTGAGGTTATTGATATTTCTCCTGGCAATCTTGATTCCAGCTAATGCTTCCTCCAGCTCAGCATTTCTCATGATATACTCTGCATATAAGTTAAATAAGCAGGGTGACAATATACAGCCTTGACGTGCTCTTTTTCCTATTTGGAACCAGTCTGTTGTTCCAAGTCCAGTTCTAACTGCTGCTTCCTGACCTGCATATAGGTTTCTCAAAAGGCAGGTCAGGTGGTCTGGTTTTCCCATCTCTTTCAGAATTTTCCACAGTCTGTTGTGATCCACACAGTCAAAGGCCTTGGTGTAGTCAATAAAGCAGAAATAGATGTTTTTCTGGGACTCTCTTGCTTTTTTGATGCTCCAACATATGTTGGCAATTTGATCTCTGGTTCCTCTGACTTTTCTAAAACCAGCTTGGACACCTGGAAGTTCACGGTTCATGTATTGCTGCAGCCTGGCTTGGATAATTTTGAGCATTACTTTACTAGCATGTGAGATGAATGCAATTATGCAGTAGTTTGAGCATTTTTGGCATTTGACCTTTTCCAGTCCTGGGGCCACTGTTGAGCTTTCCAAATTTGCTGACATACTGAGTGCAGCTCTTTCACAGTATCATCTTTTAGGATTTGAAACAGCTCACCTGGAATTCCATCACCTCCACTAGCTTTGTTTGTAGTGATGCTTCCTAAGGCCCACTTGACTTCGCATTCCAGGATCTCTGGCTCTAGGTGAGTGATCATACCATTGTGATTATCTGGGTCGTAGAGATATTTTTTGTATAGTTCTTTTGTGTATTCTTGCCACCTCTTCTTAATATCCTCTGCTTCTGTTAGGTCCATACCATTTTTGTCCTTTATTGAGCACATCCTTACATGAAACATTTTCATGGAATCTCTAATTTTAATTTTCTTGAAGAGATCTCTAGTCTTTCCCATTCTATTGTTTTCCTCTATTTCTTCGCACTGATCACTGAGGAAGGCTTTCTTATCTCTTTGTGCTATTCTTTGGAACTCTGCATTCAAATGGGCATATCTTTCCTTTTCTCCTTTGCTTTTCACTTCTCTTCTTTTCACAGCTATTTGTAAAGCCTCCTCAGACAGCCTTTTTGCCTTTTTGCATTTCTTTTTCTTGGTGATGGTCTGATCCCTGTCTCCTGTTCAATGTCACAAACCTCCTTCCATAGTTCTTCAGCCACTCTGTCTATCAGATCTAATCCCTTAAATCTATTTCTCACTTCCAGTGCATGATTTTAAGGGATCTGATTTAGGTCATACCTGAATGGTCTAGTGGTTTTCCCTACTTTCTTCACTTTAAGTCTGAATTTGGCAATAAGGAGTTCATGATCTGAGCCTCAGTCAGCTTCCAGTCTTGTTTTTGCTGACTGTATACAGCTTCTTAATCTTTGGCTGCAAAGAATATAATCAATCTGATTACGGTATTGACCATCTGGTGATGTCCAAGACTCTACAGAGTCTTCTCGTGTGTTGTTGGAAGAGGGTGTTTGCTATGACCAGTGTATTCTCTTGACAAAACTCTATTATCCTTTGCCCTGCTTCATTGTGTACTCCAAGGCCAGATTTGCCTGGTACTCCAGGTGTTTCTTGACTTCCAGTCCCCAGAGGTGGTTGTTTTTGCTACTACCTGTTAGACCAGGGGGAAAAAGATTCATGGATTCACAGATTCACTCATGTACTATTAGCACATGGTTTGAAAACTTGCTCCTGGTCTTACAGATATAAGTACTAAAACTGCAAGTTTCTTTTGCAAACATTTATTTAATAAGATTAACAGGTCAATTATCTCTTTTTTAAAAACCTGAAATTTAACAGTTATTTGAATCAATTTTCTAGATTTTTTTGTTGTGAGTAGCCTAGGCAATGGCAACATTTCTCCCTTCACATTTTTTTTTGGTTTGAGGTTTATTTTAAACTGTTTATATCTTGTGTATCCAATGTACATACCGAATGTTGTAAGTATAAAAATTATCTCAATTATAAAAAAGCCTTCACTTAAAAAAAAAACCATATATCCGAAAACTAAATAATATGGTATTAAATAGCCCTTGAGTTTGAAGGATATTAGAATAGAAATTAGAAACACTTAGAACTGAATGGCAATAAACATAGTATGCCAATATTTATGTTATAGTCAAAGAAGTAGTTATAAGTACATGGGTTGAGATACATTTTATTAACAAAGACAAAATAATTTAACGTAAAAAAAAGCTAAGATTTTTAATTCAATAAAAGGGGGGGGGGTGCTGTAGTCCCAAGAGAACATTTATTCCAAGAAACACAAAAGCAGTACATATTAAGAGATAAGTATATATACCCATAAAATAGGCAAAAGAAGAAGAGAAGATGACTTTAAAAAAAACTGGTTCTTTGAAAAAATTTAATAGATACTACTTGAACAAGACTGAGGAAAACAGGGAGAGGGAGAGAAGGATATAAATAATTAAATAGAGAATTTAAAGACTACTAGTCTATAAAATGGAGAAGGAAATGGCAACCCACTCCAGTGTTCTTGCCTGGAGAATCCCAGGGATGGGGGAGCCTGGTGGGCTGCCATCTATGCGGTCGCACAGAGTCGGACATGACTGAAGCGACTTAGCAGCAGCAGCAGTCTATAAAAAGAATATTCTGACCCAACTATCCATTAAGTAATCTGAATCTAGACAAAATGAATAGATTGCTATAAAAAATCATAAAATGCTAAAGTTGATGCAAGAAGAAATATAATAGTTGACTGTAACAATAAGCATGCTGTTGCTAAGTCACTTCAGTCATGTCCGACTTTGTGCGATCCCATACACAGCCTCCTACCAGGCTCCCCCATCCCTGGGATTCTCCAGGCAAGAACACTGGAGTGGGTTGCCATTTCCTTCTCCAGTGCATGAAAGTGAAAAGTGAAAGTGAAGTCGCTCAGTCATGTCCGACTCTTAGCGACCTCATGGACTGCAGCCCACCAGGCTCCTCCGTCCATGGGATCTTCCAGGCAAGAGTACCAGAGTGGTGTGCCATTGCCTTCTCCAAACAATAAGCATAAAGAAGTTAAAATAACAAGGAAGTTAAAACAACCTCCACGAAGACCTCTCTAGGCTCACAAAACTTTATTGTTGATTCCTACCAAATTTTCAAGGAACAAATAATTCTTATTTTATACAAATCATTCTAGAAAACAGGAAAAAGTAAGAAAACTTTAGATTATTTTATAAGATTACTGTCATGTTGATGCCCCAATAAAATAAACTTGGTACCCTAATCATAGTAAACATTTAGACAGAGCTTATTGGTGTCAGGTATTCTAAGTGTTTTCTCTACTTTAAGTCATTTATTCATAAATACAAGGTTTACATTAGGTACCATAAACATTGATCCCATTTAAAGATGGGGGTAGATGAAACCAGAGAGGTTTACTGCCTCCTCAGAAAACTTAGCTAGTGAGTGGCCAAGCTGGTTTCAGAGACTGCATTCTTAAGCGCTATTCCATACTTCACCAAAAGAACAGACTTAATTTCATAGAAGCAAAAATACAGGCTAACAACATCTAACAGTATATATAAAACAAAATGCATCATGGTCAGATAAGGTCTGTTCCAAGAAGGCAAAGATGATTCAATACAAAAAAAATATTCCAAGGAAACGCAACACATGAATAGCAAGAAAACTAAACCAGAAAAACCCGAGATATAGCAAAAAAAACAAAGTTTATCACCTATTTATGACAAAACTAGCAAACCAGGGATTGAAGGGAACTTCATTAGCATGGAAAATATTATATCTAAAAGTTTACGGTCTATATTTCTCTTATTAGAAAAAGTTTAATAAGTATGTAAACAAGACAAAGTTGGTTTTCTAACCATGTACCATATGCGAAAGCCTTTGATTGTGTGGATCACAATAAACTGTGGAAAATTCTGAAAGAGATGGGAATACCAGACCACCTGACCCGCCTCTTGAGAAATCCATATGCAGGTCAGGAAGCAACAGTTAGAACTGGACATGGAACAACAGACTGGTTCCAAATAGGAAAAGGAGTACATCAAGGCTGTATATCGTCACCCTGCTTATTTAACTTATATGCAGAGTACATCATGAGAAATGCTGGACTGGAAGAAACACAAGCTGGAATGAAGATTGCTGGGAGAAATATCAATAACCTCGGATATGCAGATGACACCACCCTATGGCAGAAAGTGAAGAGGAACTCAAAAGCCTCTTGATGAAAGTGAAAGAGAAGAGTGAAAAAATTGGCTTAAAGCTCAACATTCAGAAAATGAAGATCATGGCATCCAGTCCCATCACTTCATGGGAAATAGATGGGGAAACAGTGGAAACAGTGTCAGACTTTAGTTTTTTGGGCTCCAATATCACTGCAGATGGTGACTGCAGCCATGAAATTAAAAGACACTTACTCCTTGGAAGGAAAGTTATGACCAACCTAGATAGCATATTGAAAAGCAGAAACATTACTTTGCCAACAAAGGTTCGTCTAGTCAAGGCTATGGTTTTTCCTGTGGTCATGTATGGATGTGAGAGTTGGACTGTGAAGAAAGCTGAGTGCCGAAGAATTGATGCTTTTGAACGGTGGTGTTGGAGAAGACTCTTGAGAGTCCCTTGGACTGCAAGGAGATCCAACCAGTCCATTCTGAAGGAGATCAGCCCTGGGATTTCTTTGGAGGGACTGATGCTAAAGCTGAAGCTCCAGTACTTTGGCCACCTCATGCGAAGGGTTGACTCACTGGAAAAGACTCTGATGCTGGGAGGGATTGGGGGCAGGAGGAGAAGGGGACGACAGAGGATGAGATGGCTAGATGGCATCACTGACTCGATGGACGTGAGTCTCAGTGAACTCCGGGATTTGGTGATGGACAGGGAGGCCTGGTGTGCTGCGATTCATGGGGTCGCAAAGAGTCGGACACGACTGAGTGACTGATCTGATCTGATCTGATATTATATTTCAGTTAGGTCTTTAAGGAACTCAATTTATTCAAAAATTTATAAGGAAGAAAAAAATGCTTATGATTAGCTAAGTCAGGTTTGAAAGAGTAAAGAAAGAGTGGAGATGTCCACTCAATATTCTGTGATAACCTACATAAGAAAAGAATGCAAAAAAAATCTTTTTTGCAATCCCTATCAAGCTACCAACAGTATTTTTCACAGAGCTAGAACAAATAATTTCACAATTTGTATGGAAATACAAAAAACCTCGAATAGCCAAAGCGATCTGGAGAAAGAAGAATGGAACTGGAGGAATCAACCTGCCTGACTTCAGGCTCTACCACAAAGCTAGTCATCAAGACAGTATGGTACTGGCACAAAGACAGAAATATAGATCAATGGAACAAAATAGAAAGCCCAGAGATAAATCCACACACATATGGACACCTTATCTTTGACAAAGGAGGCAAGAATATACAACGGAGAAAAGACAATCTCTTTAACAAGTGGTGCTGGTAAAATTGGTCAACCACTTGTAAAAGAATGAAACTAGAACACTTTCTAACACCATACACAAAAATAAACTCAAAATGGATTAAAGATCTAAAATGTAAGACCAGAAACTATAAAACTCCTAGAGGAGAACATAGGCAAAACACTCTCTGACATAAACCACAGCAGAATCCTCTATGACCCACCTCCCAGAATATTGGAAATAAAAGCAAAAATAAACAAATGGGACCTAATTAAAATTAAAAGCTTCTGCACAACAAAGGAAACTATAAGCAAGGTGAAAAGACAGCCTTTGGAATGGGAGAAAATAATAGCAAATGAAGCAACTGACAAACAACTCATCTCAAAAATATACAAGCAACTCCTGCAGCTCAATTCCAGAAAAATAAAAGACCCAATCAAAAAGTGGGCCAAGAGCTAAATAGACATTTCTCCAAAGAAGACATACAGATGGCTAACAAACACATGAAAAGATGCTCAACATCACTCATTATCAGAGAAATGCAAATCAAAACCATGATGAGGTACCATTTCATGCCAGTCAGAATGGCTGTGATCCAAAAGTCTACAAGCAATAAATGCTGGAGAGGGTGTGGAGAAAAGGGAACCCTCTTACACTGTTGGTGGGAATGCAGACTAGTACAGCCACTATGGAGAACAGTGTGGAGATTCCTTAAAAAACTGGAAATAGAACTGCCTTATGACCCAGGAATCCCACTGCTGGGCATACACACTGAGGAAACCAGAATCAAAAGAGACACGTGTACCCCAATGTTCATCACAGCACTGTTTATAATAGCCAGGACATGGAAGCAACCTAGATGTCCATCAGATGAATGGATAAGAAAGCTGTGGTACATATACACAATGGAGTATTACTCAGCCATTAAAAGAATACATTTGAATCAGTTCTAAGGAGGTGGATGAAACTGGAGCCTATTATACAGAGTGAAGTAAGCCAGAAAGAAAAACACCAATACAGTATACTGATGCATATATATGGAATTCAGAAAGAAGGTAATGATAACTCTGTATGCGAGACAGCAAAAGAGACACAGATGTATTGAACAGTCTTTTGGACTCTGTGGGAGAGGGCGAGGGCAGGATGATATGGGAGAATGGCATTGAAACTTGTAAAATATCATATGTGAAATGAATCGCCAGTCCAGGTTTGATGCATGATACAGGGTGCTCGGGGCTGGTGCACTGGGATGACCCAGAGGGATGGGATGGGGAGGGAGGTGGGAGCGGGGATTCAGGATGGGGAACACACGTACATTCATGGTGGATTCAAGTGAATGTACGGCAAAACCAATACAATATTGTAAAGTAAAATAAATTAATTAAATTTAAAAGAAAAAAGAATGCAAAAAAATTCTCTTTATTTATTTATAATTTTTATTTATTATTCTTTATTATTATTAAAACATAAATTTATTTATTATTCTTTTATTTTGTATATTCATATACAAAATATATACATATATGTATATGTATAACTGAACCACTTTGCTATACACCTGAAACTAACTCAACATTTTAAATCAAGTATACTTCAATAAAGTTTTTTAAAAAGAGTGGAAACCTGCTTTCTAGATATTAGGATATGTACAAACCCACTGCAATCAAATCAACATGTAACAAGAGCAAACAAACCAATGGAGGGTAGTAGATAGTTTTGAAATAGATTCATGAATTTATGGTAACTTGATACATAATAAAGGTAGCACTCCAAAGCAAAAGAATCAAAAGAGGCTGATTCTTTATAGATGGTATTAGAAATAACTAGCTGAATGTAAAGAACAACTAAAACTTAGACCCTTCTTTACAACATACACAACACTGACTACAGATGAATTGAAGATGTAGATGACAGGGACAATGGGTTTGATATAAAATAATGTAGGAGAATATCTATATCCTTATGATGGGGAGAACTTCTGAAACAAAAATCTGAAATTTTGATACATAAGGCAAGAAAAATGATAGCTTTCATTACATAAAAACTATAGACATCCATTTCATGCAGAACACCCTTGACAATGTTAACAGACGAACAACAAAAGAAAATATTTTCATTGTCTAAAAACAAGAGACTAATATCCAGAATTCATAGGATATACAAGGAACTTCTGAAATCAATAATGAAAGAACAGGAAGTCTAGCCAGAAAATGGAAGAAAGACATGAACTAACAGTACACATAAGAGGAATTTCAACAGACTAGCAAGCATATGAAAATATGCCAGACTCATTTATATTTACAGAAAGACATATTGAAACAATGAAAAAAAAAGGGGGAAATCACTACAGATCCCATGGGGATTCAAAGGATAATATGGGAATGTTGTGAATAATACTAGGCTTATAAATTTGATGACCTAGATGAAACAGACCATTCCTTGAAAAACACAATTTGCCAAAACCCACACAAGAAGATGATGCCATTATACATTCATCCAAACTCATAGAATATACGATACCAATAGTTAACCACAGGGTAAACTATAGACTTTGAGTGATTATAATGTGTCAGTATAGGTTCATCAACTATAACAAATGTACCGCTTTACTGGCAGACATTGATAATGCTGTTAAGTCACTAAGTGGTGTCTGACTCTTTGATAATGGCAGAGGTTATTATTTGTGGGGTCAGGTAGGATATAGGAAATCTCTGAACTTTCACCTCATTTTTGATGTGAATCATAAAATGTTCTAAAAATTAGAATCTTAACTTTTTAAAAATGTTAGTCAATAAAATGACCAATAAAAACTTCCAAAAACTAGAAAGCTGGCTAAAAAGCAACAGGGATAGACCTAAAAACACAGTACTGAGCAAAAGGAGAAAACTTCGTAAGGATCGTTGTTGATGACATTCCATGAATTGAGGAGTACAATTAACTCAACACTTTGTCCCAGAGAGCCTATAATAGCCAAGGGTAGATTTTAAAATGTATGTAGTTTTGATATTTATATATGGTTGATGTAAACTTTTATATATAAAATGCCTATTTTTATATGAATTTTAATATATGTATATGTACAGTGGAATGTTATATAGCTAATTAAAAAAGTAAGCTGCTCTTTCTGTGCTGATGAATAATCTCTAAAATATACTAAAAGAATATGGAAGATACAAAATGAGGTATGCATTATGCTACATATAAATTATATATACTTCCATGTGTGTGTATATATATATTTACTTATAAATATATGCATGTATATATACTGAGAGAAAGAGAAAATGAAAAATAAACTGGTACCTGTGGTTGCCTCTAAGATGGGAAATTGTGTGGTTAAAGGACAGGGACACAAAACAGATGTACCTCTCACTCGATGCCCTTTTGTAATTTTTGAATTTTGTACTGTTTACATATATTTCTTCGGAGAAGGCAATGGCACTCCAGTACTCTTGCCTGGAGAATCCCATGGACGGAGGAGCCTGGTGGGCTGCAGTCCACGGGGTCGCTAAGAGTCGGGCACGACTGAGCGACTTCACTTTCACTTTCATGCATTGGACAAGGCAATGGCAACCCACTCCAGTGTTCTTGCCTGGAGAATCCCAGGGATGGGGGAGCCTGGTGGGCTGCCGTCTATGGGGTCACACAGAGTCGGACACGACTGAAGCGACTTAGCAGCAGCAGCAGCACATATATTTCTTAATCAAAATGAATAACCAAGCTAATTATAAAAATAAAACCAAAACATGTGCATATGCTGATACAGAATACTACATTCATTTGTCCATATGTCTTCCCCTCCAGACTGAGACAAGGGGTCAGTTATATTCATCTTTATATCTCCTATAATATAATGTGGCAGTTTCTACCACATAGTAGGTACTCAATAAATAAAGAAGAAGGATAAAGACAAAAGGAAGACAAATAAAAATGTGCTGAGTGAGACACAGATGGTTCTCAGTTCCCTCTTTGTGCTTTTTTGTGGTTTTCACATTTTCAAAATTGTTTTAATTAAAAAATACAACTGGGGTAAAAGTGTGGAGTATGACCTGAATGTGGAGGCAGGCTATTACTTACGAGGCTACTTTCACAGGCCAGGTAGGAGATGCTGAGTGGCCCAGCCTAGCTGTTGCCAAAGAGCCGAATGCTCTTCCAGGCTCTTTTCTCTGACATTTGCTTGATGCTGCCTCCTCCACCACTGCTAATTATGTACTTGAAGGTAGAGTGGAGATAATGAGCAGACCAGGCATCACCAGACATAACAGTAGACCAAGCAACAACCTGAGCCTGCTGAGGCTACTTCTTCCTCTTTTTCAGTCAAAGCTGAGTTATTCTGATTGCCTCCAGGAATAAGGAAAGGGAAACTGAGCTGAACACAGTGTAGGATCACCAGGCACCCAGCATCCGTGCAATCTACCTCTGGGCTCACCTATCTGTCCCATAGTGGTCCCCAGCCTGTTATTAATGGATCCCAGCCTTTAAACATCCATTTGACCTGCCTCTCCTTCAAGTCTTTTTCTTTCCATTTCTTAACCCTCAATTCCATCCTCACTTTCCAGCTGCTCTCCAAGGCTTCACCTTTTTGAGTACCTTTTATGTGTTAAATATCGGACTCTGGTGCTGGGCTCCAGTGAATGTTGCTTAAAACACAAAAGGTTAAGCAGAGAGCAACTGTATTGATTAAACATCCATTTTCTTTCCTTTTGTTTTTGTAAGAGCCCTTGATGTTGTCTCTGATTGACAGCCCCACCTGTACACCTCTGGCCCCAGATTCCCCTTGGTAATGTCATTGAGAGCTACAGAGCACCTCACCCACTCCACACAAGCCACAGATCCTTCATGTATAGATTTCAAAGGAAAAAAAAAAAAAGCGACGTAGCTTTTTGCTCTTCTCCTTTCCTTCTCTATTCCTTAGACATATTTTATTTCCACAAGTCCCTGTTGAATGAAGAAAAGTAAACTGGGGAGAAGGGGAAAAGCTTTTGGCACTCACCCCTGCCTTCTTTCAAATGTCTTCAAGTAGCAAGCTTTTGAATATGCTTTCAAGAAGGTGACAACCTTGTTAAATTAACTTTTCCTTTTTGCCTCTCATGGTGTGAGTGACCTAAAGAATCCTTCCTGCAAGATTAACAAAATTACACCCATTGAGCTTGGTGTGAAAGGCATGGTATGAAGCCTGCTTTGCTCTGTTGTTGGTTCATGATAATGACTACATGAGCTGGCTTTGCCTCTTCCTTGCTCCTCCCTAAAAGTGTAATATTGCAAATAATAGGGCATCACCTTGCCATACAAGAAGAGGATAAGCCTCTCAAGCAGAGAAGCCAAATGTCCAGTTACTATATGTAGCCAACAATAAATGAAGCCAAATAATTCCAAAAATTCATCTCCTTCCTCCCAAAACTCCATTTACACCATTGGATGAAGCCTATTCATAAGAACAGGGTCCTAAGAATTATCAATAAAGTTGGCAGGACTGACTAGGGTGTCCAATGGTAAAGAGCACAGTTTTAGCGATTTGAACCTCTATGTGGCCCTTTTGGGCTTCCCTGGTGGCTAGGATGGTAAAGAATCCACCTGCAATGAGAAGACCTGGGTTCGATTCCTGGGTTGGGAAGATCCCCTGGAGAAGGGAATGGCTACCCACGCCAGTATTCTGGCCTGGAGAACAGAGCATGCCATGGAGAGAGGAGCCTGGTAGGCTACAGTCCATGGGGTCGCATTGGGTTTCACCCTCATCCTCACCTTTGCTAGCTCACTTTAGACATTTTGTAGGGAGGAAGTCTAATTCAGATCAGATTCTATGTCAGTGTTGCTAGGATTTTAACTAGATGAAAGCTATGGGACAAAGAAATGAGGTGCAAAAATGGAACACCTGCCTCTCTCTTCTTAGGCTTATCAAGACCCTTTGGGACTAACGCAAACATCCAGAAATGTGATCAGCCAGATTTTACCAACTTGCAAGAGCTGACTCCTAAATTTTCAGGAAATTTGCAATCCAGTTGTCAGTTTAATAGTTGTTATTTAAAAATTAAGTTATATACGAATGAACCTGTTCACAGAACAAAAACAGACCCACAGGTATAGAAAACAAACATATGCTTACTAAAGGAGAAAGGAAGAGAGGGAGGGATAAATTAGTAGGAGTCTGGGATTAGCAGATATAAACTACTACATATAAAACAGATAAACAGCAAAGTCTTACTGTATAACATAGGGAATTATATTTAATATCTTATAAAAACTATAATGGAAAATATGACAAAGAAAATGGATGTGTGTATATATACATATATAACTGAATCACTTTGTTGTACAGCAGAAACTAACGCAGCATTGTACATTAACTACACTTCAATAAAAAAAAATAAATGAATTAAATATGCTAACAATTATACAAACATTATCACATTATATTAAAAACAAAGGTAATAAATGTTCAAAATTCATCACTTAACTATTTCACTACATTTTACTATTATCTATGCTCTTATGGTTATTTACATCTATTGATTCTGTATGGTTGAAATATTACATAAGGGTGTGCTATTGTGCATGTGTTCTAATTTCATGTTCAGTAATATCCTGTTGGTAACTGGAAATCAACCATGTTGGAAGTATTTATACCACAGTAATTGGAAAACACTACAAATCAGAGATTGACTTATTGTTCTGTTGACTGGCTAGACTGGGGCTCAGTGATCTATGGCTCAATGAACAAATCGAGCCCTTAACTTATTTTTGATGGTCCACAAGCTAAAAGTACTTTTTATATTTTTAAGGGGTTCTAAAAGCAGGAAGAGGAATAGGAGAAAGAGAGAAGAAGAAGAGACAAAGATTCATTTTTCCCTGCTGCTGCTGCTAAGTCACTTCAGTCGTGTCTGACTCTGTGTGACCCCATAGATGGCAGCCCACCAGGTTTCCCTGTCCCTGGGATTCTCTGGGCAAGAACACTGGAGTGGGTTGCCATTGCCTTCTCCATCGCTTTTCCCTAAAGAACTAAATAATACATATGCCTTGAGGGCTATATGGTCTCTGTTACAATTCTCCATTCTACCATTGTAGCACAATGGCAGTCATTGGGTATGGAATGGCAACCCACTCCAGTGTTCTTGACCGGAGAATCCCATGGACAGAGAAGCCTGGTAGGCTGTAGTCCATGGAGTCACACAGTCGGACACGACTGAAGCGACTTAGCAGCAGCAGCATGCTTCAATAAAATTTTATTTATAAAAGTGGGTGGTGGGTCATATTTGATCACTGTTTATCAAGCACTGATCTAGACTTGGGGAGGCATTCTGAGAGAATCAATTAGCTCTATGAAACTGACAATAAAGGGTACTGTATATTTCATCATGATTTATAAATGTGTGCTATACATGCTTCATGTAAGTACAAAGAATAATAAAAAGAACACACATTTTTACTGGAGAGCCAGGTCATTAAATACTAGTATACCACTGCTCAAAGCCCACTCCTTCATAAAGTCTGTAATCTAGAGTGCTCTCTTCCTTTTCAACAAATCTTTGCCAAGTGCTTACCACATGCCAGACACAAAAGAAAGTGAAAGAAAGTGAAGTCACTCAGTCATGTCTGACTCTTTGCAGCCCCATGGACTGTAGCCTACTAGGATCCTCCGTCCATGGGATTTTGCAGGCAAGAGTACTGGAGTGGGTTGCCATTTCCTTCTCTAGGAGATCTTTCCAACCCAGGAATTGAACCCAGGTCTACAGCACTGTTCAGTTAAGTTCAATCACTCAGTCGTGTCCGACTTTTTGCGACCCCATGAACCACAGCACGCCAGGCCTCCCTGTCCATCATCAACTCCCAGAGTCCACCCAAAGCCATGTCCATTGAGTCGGAAATGCCATTCAACCATCTCATCCTCTGTCGTCCCCTTCTCCTCCTGCCCTCAATCTTTCCCAGCATCAGGGTCTTTTCAAATGACCCTTTTCAGCTCTTTGCATCAGGTGGCCAAAGTAATGGAGTTTCAGCTTTAGCATCAGGCCTTCCATGAACACCCAGGACTGATCTCCTTTAGAATGGACTGGCTGGATCTCCTTGCAGTCCAAGGGGCTCTCAAGAGTCTTCTCCAACACCACAGTTCACAAGCATCAATTCTTCAGTGCTCAGCTTTATAGTCCAATCTCACATCCATACATGACCTCTGGAAAAAACATAGCCTTGAATAGACAAACCTTTGTTGACAAAGTAATGTCTCTCCCTTTTAATATGCTGTCTAAATTGGTCATAACTTTCCTTCCAAAGAGTAAACGTCTCTCACTTTCATGGCTGCAGTCACAATCTGCAGTGATTTTGGAACCCAAAAAGATAAAATCAGCCACTGATTCTACTGTTTCCCCATCTATTTGCCATGAAGCGATGGGACCAGATGCCATTATCTTAGTTTTCTGAACGTTGAGCTTTAAGCCAACTTTTTCACACTCTTCTTTTACTTTCATCAAGAGGCTCTTTAATTCTTCACTTTCTGCCATAAGGGTGGTGTCATCTGCATATCTGAGGTTATTGAGTTTTCTCCCAGCAATCTTGATTCCAGCTTGTGCTTCCTCCAGCCCAGCATTTCTCATGATGTACTCTGCATAGAAGTTAAATAAGCAGGGTGACAATATACAGCCTTGACGTACTCCTTTTCCTATTTGGAACCAGTCTGTTGTTCCATGTCCAGTTCTAACTGTTGCTTCCTGACCTGCATACAGATTTCTCAAGAGGCAGGTCAGGTGGTCTGGTATTCCCATCTCTTTCAGAATTTTCCACAGTTTGTGGTGATCCACACAGTCAAAGGCTTTGGCATAGTCAATAAAGCAGAAATAGATGTTTTTCTGGAACTCTTGCTTTTTCGATGTTCCAGCGGATGTTGGCAATTTGATCTCTGGTTCCTCTGCCTTTTCTAAAACCAGCTTGAACATCTGGAAGTTCACAGTTCACGTATTGCTGCAGCCTGGCTTGGAGAATTTTGAGCATTACTTTACTAGCGTATGAGATGAGTGCAATTGTGCAGCAGTTTGAGCATTCTTTGGCATTGCCTTTCTTTGGGATTGGAATGAAAACTGACCTTTTCCAGTCCTGTGGCCACTGTTGAGTTTTCCAAATTTGCTGGCATATTGAGTGCAGCACTTTCACAGCATCATCTTTCAGGATTTGAAACAGCTCAACTGGAATTCCATCACCTCCACTAGCTTTGTTCGTAGTGATGCTTCCTAAGGCCCACTTGACTTCACATTCCAGGATGTCTGGCTCTAGGTGAGTGATCACACCATCGTTTTTATCTGGGTCATGAAGATCTTTTTTGTACAGTTCTTCTGTGTATTCTTGCCACCTCTTCTTAATATCTTCTGCTTCTGTTAGGTCCATACCATTTCTGTAGGCAGACACTTTACCGTCTGAGCCACCAGGGAAGTCACAAGGAACAGAAGAGTTAGAAATACAAGGTCCATGTTCTCCAAGAGCTCACAATTCAGTATGACATCAACAGGTAACAGATCAACAGCAAAGGACAGAGAAGCAAGTGCGGACATACAAACACCCAAAGTGTTATGGAGCGCAGAGAATGAAGAAATCAGTGTTCATTGTTTCAGTGTTCCATAGTGAGAAGCTGACCTCATCCACACAGCAAGCCCACGTAGTACACATTATGTCTTCACAGTATACATGGGCAAACTGAGATGCAGAAATTTAGTTGATATGCCCAAGGGCATAAAGCTAATAAAGCTGGTTACCAAAGACCCTGTTATTTCACTCCACTCCCAATTAATCCCTTATTTATAAAAATAGGGTATGAAAAAAAAAATTCATGCCTTGATCCATTGCAAAATGTCTCCCATATGCTTCTAAAGAGGTTCCCTCCCTCTCTAGTATGTCTGCCATATGAGTTGATTATTTCCCCAAATGTCAAAAAGTAAACATTAAATAAAAGAACAAGTGTCAATGTAGCTCTGAAACTGTAACAGTACTGAGCTGAACTGTGACCAAGTTAAAAGGTCTTGGCATTCATTAATATTAACATGTTCAGGTGTTCTCAGCTCTTTGAGGGCAGGAGTCAGCCATTCTTCCTACAGTGCCCAGTGGAGGGCTGGTCATATAAAAGCTGTTGTCAAAGCACTTGAGTAACTGGGGAGCCTGCAGTGGGATCTGCAGAGTCAAAGATCCAGTGAATCACCAACAGGACTTCCCACAGGGTAGTTTTTATCTCTAAAGGCACAAGGAAATCCAACAAGTTGAATCAGTACCTGAACCACAATCTTAGCAAAGAGGAACCTGTTTGATGCAAAGTTGATACATTTATCAATTCACAGAGATATAAAAAAAAAACCAACATTTTCTTAAATGTGTAGAGAAGATTCACAATCTCCCTTGAAATTTTCTTTTAGAGCAGAGCTTCTTAAATTTTCATGTGAATCAGAGTCAGCTGGGGAGCTTGTTAAAAGTATCTCTCTCCAGTCCACTCCCAGATGGCCTGATTTACTAGGTCTCCAACCGGATCTGCACACCCCTGGTTAAGAATCTTCTAGAGTTTCTAAATTCCTATTGTGAATACTTTTTTCAACTGTGCCTAACAAATTGATATGCTACAGATCCACACACTCTTTAATCTGCAATTCTGAAATACAAAAGCTCTGAAATCTAAACATCTTTACCTAACTCATCCAGGAGCCAAACCTGTTGTAAGCTTAACTCTTTTGGGGGTAAAACCTGACCTAAACTGTCCAAATACGTTTTAAAATCTCAGTTCATCTAACTTTGTGTGGCTATATATACACTTTGCTGCAGAAATATTAACCTGGTGATCACAAGGTGCCACTCCAGACCCTCTGGGGGTGTCACAAAAGCATGCTCCATTTTACTTTTGTCAAACCATAAACATTGGATATGTGAAATATATTTGGTTCCAAGCACTTCAGATGGAAGACTGTGGGCCTAAATGAAATCCCTTGTAACTCTTGTTACTTCTCAAGGATGGGGGATTTAGGAGGATTAAGAAAGCAAATTCACCAACATGTATCCTTTCAGCAGCCTCAGTCTTCACAAGGTGCTTGATCTTCAGAAAGCAAGAGACAGAAATACTTCACATTGCAGTGAACACAAGCTTCCTGGCTACCAGCCTTTGGAAGTTCTGTCATTTCCAGGACTCACTCCAATACCTATCCACCCTGGTTCAGGTAAGACCAGCTCTTCATCATTTTTGATGCTCAGTACATTTATGTCATAAAAACAGTCTACACCACGTTTTAAGTCCACATTTTAAGTATTTTGAAAGTTTCCTTGAGTCTAAGCCCCTATTATCCAGTCCCCTTTCAAGAACACCAAGAAAGCAGAGAGATAAAAGAGTTGGGTTCCAGGGACTGAGGTATAATCAAGAAGCAGTGTTCTTAGAATAAAACAAGAGAGGCATGAGGATGAAACCAAGAGAAGATGCCTAGAACTGAGGTTCTAAGTAGATGCAAACTAATTAACATGATCTTCTAAGTCCTGCATTACCTTGTCCAATTTTCTGTCCCCTCCACATCTTCACTCCATCACTCTTAACTTCATCCGGTTCACTGGAAAACCCTGCTTTTTCCTACCCCTTTGGTATAAGCTGTTTTTTCTGCCTGGAATACTCTTCACACGCATTCCCCTTTCATCTTGGGTCTTCTGTACACTATCCCCATCCCCAGGTAGAGTTATCCACCTCCTACTTCCAAGCACTGTCTCTACCAGAGTCCATAACCACTGCATTTTAATTGCCTGGTAACTATGGTTATACATAGTCTTCACTTTGCACCAGTCAGTGATCACCTTGGGGCTGGAAACCACACCTGTCTTCCACAATCACATTCCTAGTGCCTGACACCAAGTCTGCCTGGAAGTGACCCCATGCTCAACCGATGTGTGCTAAATCAATGTGTGAATGAACAGATGGATGGAAAGGAGGCAAGAAACAGGCCGAAGGCAAGGAATGGTCCAGAGCTCTTTCTAGGAACACTGCTGGCATGTAGGTGTCCTCTCTTGCTGGGTGGGCTTTGGCTGGTGAGTGATAGCTTCACTAAAGGTAAAGAGGCAAGATCTGGAGCAGAAACCCAAACTCCCTCTTCCTGCTCCTTTTCCCCCTTTCCTTCACAGTCCTCAACAAAATTTCCATTATTTGTATTGCTGTATCTATTTTCCCTCTCCCCAGTAAGCTTCACAAGAGTAGAGACTATTTAGTTCCTCACTTTATACTCAGCCTCTATTGTCATGCCTGGAGAAGTTATACATAGTAAATACTTGCTGAATGACTGAACAGATGTATGACATTTAATCTCTCAAGTTCCAGAGAATCTGTGTTTTGAAATCTCCTAGGGTCCCCCAAGCCTTCTCATGAGTAAGCAGGAAATTACAAATTGAGATAAAAGAATAAAAACTTATCAGACAAAATTTTATCAATCTATCCCAAAGGAACCTATCCACTCATCCCAGACAACTTGTTCTTCTGAGAAATTAGTGAACTTTACTATAAACACTAAAATAATCACTTGTAAAATTCTGCATTTTCTAGTTGATACTCAAAATCCCCCCCTTGATTCAGATCCTCCCACTCCTCCTTTCATTCCACCTTTCATCCCAGAATCCCAAGAGCGATTTCTCCAGAAGAGAAAGCCAGAGACCAATGTTTTCATAAACTTTTCGGTAACCATGAAAAGCTGCTTGGCAAAAGGTAGGAGAAAAAGGGATGTAGTCTTCTCTGAACCCAATTTAAAAGAAAATTAGATGTCCTTCCACCTGGAAAATCAAAAGGCTTCAAGGAAATGTCTTGCCCCAGTAAGTATCTATTTTGGGAAACAAGCAATCCGTGGATAGAACAGAAACATATTTGTATCATGATCACTTTAAGTGCTGATGAAAACGAGAAGTTGAAACAATCTTCCCTGAAAACAAAGAATTTATGTTCATATTCATATTCCATTCTCCAAGTCTCTAGAGCCCAAATTCTCCTTACTTTTCCCAATTAAAAATAAATACGTAAATAACCAAAAGAAGTTTTTGAAAGAGTTTTGCTTCAAAAGAATAATGAATTCCCCAGAGGCTAATGCATAAAATTCCAGAAATGAAGTGGGATGAAAGGAGGCCTTTCAACATAATTTTGGTAGAAAGGGCTCAAATATGTCATACATCCTTTATATTTGAGAAGAATGGAACCAAGACTTTTCTGAGTACCTCAATTGTTTCTGCTACCCCTACGTGTATCAAATATAGTTTGTCAAATTTCCGAGATCCACATCACTTTTTATAAGAACCAAACAAGACCATAAAGTATATATAAACAATAAAAGCCATATTAAAATATGTTCTGGGGACTTCCCTGGTGGTCCAGTGGCTAAGACTCCATGCTCCCAATGCAGGGGGCCTGAGTTCCATACCTGGTCAGGGAACTAGATCCCACATGCCACAACTAAGAGTTCGCACAGTGCAACTAAAGATCCTGCATGCCTCAACTAAGACCCAGCGCAACCAAACAAATAAATAAATCTATAAATAAAATATAGATTCTGGGCAGTCCTTAGAGTTCACATATTTGGTTGAAATTGATGTCTGTCCTGGCAAAATTACAGGTGCCTACAGAGCATTAGCCTCTAGACTCATTTTTGAAAAGCAGAAACGTCAAATGTCAGGTCCATGCACACCAAGAGTCTACTGCCTGATTTTCTCTATCCCTTCTGCCCAACCCCGTCAAAAATAAACCATTCTGCACATATTTATGGTTGATGTAAACTGTAGATTGATTTGGACAAAGGCACTATCCCAACATGAGGAAATCTTGATCTGTTAATTAAGAACTGGCTTCTGCCAGAAAGTGAAGAAGAACAAAACAGTCTCTTGATGAAAGTGAAAGAGAAGGGTGGAAAAGTTGGCTTAAAACTCAATGGTCAGAAAACTAAGATCATGGCATCCTGTCCCATCACTTTGTGGCAAACAGATGGGGAAGCAATGAAAACAGTGACAGACTTTATTTTGGGGGGCTCCAAAATCAGTGCAGATGGTTACTGCAGCCATGTAATTAAAAGACACTTGCTCCTTGGAAGAAAAGCTATGACCAACCTAGACAGCATATTAAAAAGCAGAGACATTACTTTGCCAACAAAGGTCTGTCTAGTCAAAGCTATGGTTTTTCCAGTAGTCATGTATGGATGTGAGAGTTGGACTATAAAGAAAGCTGAGTGCCAAAGAATTGATGCTTTTAAACTGTGGTGTTGAAAAAGACACTTGAGAGTCCCTTGGACTTCCAGGAGATCAAACCACTCAATCCTAAAGGAAATCAGTCCTGAATATTCATTGGAAGGACTAATACTGAAGCTGAAACTCCAGTACTTTGGCAATCTGATGCGAAGAACTGACTCATTGGAAAAGACCCTGATTCTGGGAAAGAATGAAGGCAGGAGGAGAAAGGGATGACAAAGGATGAGATGCCTGGATAGCATCACTGACTTGACAGACATGAATTTGAGCAGGCTCCAGGAGTTGTTGATGGACAGGGAAGCCTGGCATGCTGCAGTCAATGGGGTCACAGAGTTGGACATGACTGAGCAACTGAACTGAACACCTAGAGAAGTTTCTAATGGCCAGGCAACTACAATCTCAAAGGAGAAAAATATAGAATGGCCAGACAACCAAATACAGAAAAATACAGAATGGCCAGAAAACCAAAATCTCAAAGGAGAAAAGTACAGAAAAAAATCCAGGGAAGAGACAGACACATGAAGAATGAGGCAGAGGAGAGAAGGGAAAGATGAAATCTAGGAAGATGTCATATTGTCCATTTTTTGTGAGCATACAGAGAGGACCTTTGCAACACTCAGAATGATAACAATCCATGGTTTGTTTTTTTTTTCTGTAGTAAATTCTTCATAGACTAAAGAGATAAAAGAATCTGCTCACAAATTATAAGGCCAATTATTCAGAGTGATACATTTTATAGATACATATGCATGTTTATTAATAAAGATCACATAGCCAAAAGGACACACTGGGAAAATTGCAAACAATAATCTATTTAAATAAATTTATTTTAAAAACTCAAAACATTCGAAAAATATAAGCAGAGAATTTCATATGAATATCCTCATCATCTGCAGTTGTTCAGCCAAGCCCAGGCACAACTGGCAGTGGAGGGCTTGAATTTAAGTTTCAGCTACTCATTTACTCTGTGACTTTTGGCAAGATGCCCAACTTCTCTGGTCCTGAATTTCTACAGTTGTAAAATGGGATAATGATAACACTTACCTCACAGTAAGTGCTGTGAATAGCAAATGAAGCGATCGAATAGTTCCGAAATACCACAGTGTGACAAGTATTTTACAGTCTGCAACAACAGGGGAGAAGGATGTATGGATTTTTGATAAAGCTACGTATTCTATAACATGCCTATTCTTTGGATAGTACGTCTTTCCTCCTCTTTCAGTGGAAAAATCATCTTTCTATTATTAAAACTAAAGAGTTGGCAAAGGTCCAGCTCTTTCTCTCTGTATGGTTTAGTAAGTGTCTATTGTTTTGGGTTTTATTCTGTTTGGTTTATTTTTCTCAGTTGGCAAAATAAACAGTAGGCAATTCAATATTATTTCTGCAAATTGTTTCTGAACTGTTATTGATCTCTGAAGTCCAAAAGTCAGAGTACTACTAAAATATTATGTGAATGGCAGAGGACCCTATATGGACCTGAGCTGTGGTCACCAAACATAATTGGTTGTGTTTGAAGACAAGTAGGGACCACCAGAAGGTAGTTTGTTTATTTAAAGAACAAAGGAAATTCAGATGAAAAAAAAAAAAAAAAACTTTTTGAAAGACAAATAGCTCCTCAGGCACAGCAGTTAATGGAGTCCAAAGATGATTCTAATAAGGTCACCATGTTACCTGTCCCTTGAATTTATCTTTGATAATTTTGTATCTCAATAATACCTATGATGGCTAATTTTATATGTGAACTTCACTGGCCTGAAAGACAATGCAAAAGACTGGTAAACATTATTTCCAGATGTGTCTGTGAGGGTGTCTCCAGAAGAGATCAGCAACTGAATCCCTAGACTAAGGGAAGAGGGTCACCCTAGCCAATGCAGGTGGGCAACACTGAAACAGCTAAGAGCTCATATATACAAAAAGGTAGAGGAAGAGTGAGTCCATCCTCTTGGTTGGGACACTCATCTCTCCTACCCTCAGACATCTGCATTCCTGGTTCTTAGGCATTTTGACTTGGACAGGAACTAAACACCTGCTTGCCTGGGCCTCCAGAGTGTAGATGGAAGACCCTGGAAGTATCTCCCATAATCACATAAACCTATCTCTCATAATAAAACTTTCTATCTATCTACTACCTATCTTTCTAGCTACCTACCTACTTAGCTACCTATCTTTTCGTTCTGTTTCTCTGGAGAACCCTGGCTAACAAAAGGCCTCACTGGGACTTTCAAGAGGACTATAATAAAACTAAAAGGACTATTTTCACCAAACTTCATAAGCACTGGAGAAGGAGCAAAATAGTACTGCTTTGGGGCTTGAGGAATAAAGCCCCATTCGCGTCACAACAGGCTGAGGGTTCCTCCCCACATGGATGTTCTTATCACAGAGGCATCGGACAGCAAAGTCACTATGCTTAGGCAGCATCAAGGTGAGGAAAAACACCAGTGACTTTGGGAACACAATGAGACTGGGCCCTCAATTTAAGTTCCTTTGATGGCAGGCACTGGTAGCCATGGCAACAGGGAGGCACCTTCACAATGCTTCTTTTCAGATGGCAGACCTCACCAAAATAAACCCAACCTGACGAGGAGGAAAATGGCCAACACCAAGCAGTAACTATGAGCATGCATTCATGAGGACCTATGAAAGAGTCCACAGGGATGCCCAGAAATACAAGGGACCAAGACATAGTGTCAGCAAGGCAGCGGGAATACAGAAGACAGAGGTGGGGTCAGGAACTGCAAAGTATTCATACTATTTATTACTATGAGGTCCACTGGGGGAAGCCATGCTTACTCCATTATTTCCAGCTATGCAACTATGGTTGAGTCCCTGAACATTTCAAAGCCCTGATTCCCTCTCCTAGAAAATGGAGTAACAACAGATACTAATAACTACTTCAGAAAATAATTTTAAGAACTAAAGAGGATGCCATGTTTGAAAGTGTTTCTTAAATGCTCAAGTGCAATGTAAATATTAGTTTTCATATTTAACAGTGGATCATTATGTGATGTGCAGTGCTGGCATCCTCTCAGGATTCAACCTGCAGTACATCCACTCCAAAAATCACAGCTAGGAAAACATCTTTCAAGGAAAAAGAATGAGGCGGGAATGATCTAGCTGGATTACAAAGTGGCATGGACGAGAAAACCCACCCAGTTACACCCAGAGAACCAATATGCCATCAATGTCGGGTGACACTGTGAAGGAAGGGACTATGATACACGTATTTTAATTATGTAGATATTTCCTCTAAAGCTCTGGAAGGGAGAGATTATCACTCTTGTTTTACAGATCAGGCATATGTGACTCAGAGATGTGAAATGGCATAGCCAAGACCAGCTATATAAATAGAAGACAAGCTAATATTTTAAATACAGATATTTCTAGATCTAATATCAGACAGCATTTTTTGTTCTTTTTTTTTTTTTTTTGACTAAACAGACAATCCACAATGACAGCAATCGTGACCTAACTATGATGACAAGTCATGAAGCACATGTACCAGGCCCCATGCCTTCTACACTTTGCAAGCCCAAATCTTCTTTTTTTTTTTTTTTGTACCCAGTAGTCAGCTTTGCTTCTACCAAAAGGGTTCTTCCAGATAGGCTTCTACTTGAACACTCTTTAAAACATTCTTTTGGGTAGTAAACCATTTTATTTGTCTGCATGTATCCTGAATGATAATAGCTCCAGAAAGAACGAAGCAGCTGGGCCAAAGTGGAATGACGCTCAGCTGTGGATGTATCTGGCAGTGAAAGTAAAGTCCAATCCTGTAAAGAACAATACTGCATAGGAACCTGGAATGTTAGGTCCATGATTCAAGGTAAATTGGATGTTGTCGAGCAGGAGATGGCAAGAGTGAACATCAGCATCTTAGGAATCAGTGAACTAAAATGGATGGGAATGGGCAAATTTAATTCAGATGACTGTTTTATCTACTATAGTGGCCAAGAATTTCTTGGAAGAAATGGAATAGCCCTCTTAGTCAACAGAGCAGTCTGAAATGCAATACTTGGGTGCAGTCTCAAAAATGACAGAATGATCTCGGTTCATTTCCAAGGCAAACAATTCACAGTAATCCAAGTCTACGTCCCAACCACCAATGCCAAAGAAGCTCAAGTTGACAGGTTCTGTGAAGACTTACAAGACCTTTTAGAACTAACACCAAAAAAAAAAAAAAAAAAAGATGTCCTTTTCATCATAGGGGATTGGAATGCAAAAGTAGGAAGTCAAGAGATACCTAGAGTAATAGATAAGTTTGGCTTTGGAGTACAAAACGAAGAAGAGAAATGGTTAAAAGGGTTTGTCAAGAGAACACACCGGTCATAGAAAAACCCTTTCCAACAAAACAAGAGATGACTCTACACATGGACATCATCAGATGGTCAATACTGAAATCAGATTGATTATATTCTTTGCAGCAAAGATGGAAAAGCTCTATACAGTCAGCAAAAACAAAACCTGGAGCTGACTGTGCTCAGATCACCAGCTCCTTATTGCAAAATTCAGGCTTAAATTGAACAAAGGTAGGAAAAATTAAGAGGCAATTCAGGTATGACCTAAATCAAATCTGTTATGATTACACAGTGGAGGTGATGAATAGATTCAAGGGATGAGATCCAGTAGACAGAGTGCTTGAAGAACTATGGACAGAGGTTCATAACATTGTACAGGAAGCAGCGACCAAAACCATGCCAAAGATAAAGAAATGCGAAAAGGTAAAATGGTTGTCTGAGGAGGTTTTACACATAGCTAAGGAAAGAAGAGAAGCAAAAAGCAAGAAAGAAGGGAAAAGATATACCAAACTGAATGCAGAGTTCCAGAGAATAGCAAGAAGAGATAAGAGAGCCTTCTTAAATGAACATTGCAAAGAAGCAGAGGAAAAAGAATGGGAAAAACTAGAGATCTCTTCAAGAAAATTGGAGATACCAAGAGAACATTTTATGCAAATATGGGCACAAATAAAGGACAGAAACAGCAAGGATCTAACAGAAGCAGAAGATATTAAGAAGAGGTGGCAAGAATACACAGAAGAACTGTACAAAAAATATCTTAATGACCCAGATAACCACCATAGGGTGATCACTCACCTAGAGCCAGACACGGTGGAGTGTGAAGTCAAGTGGCCTTAGGAAGCATCACTACGAACAAAGCTAATGGAGGTGAATTCCAACTGAGCTATTTCAAATTCTAAAGTATTACACTGTTAAAGCGCTACACTCAATATGTCAGCAAATTTGGAAAACTCAGCAGTGGCCACAGGACTGGAAAAGGTCAGTTTTCATTCCAATCCCATAGAAGGGCAGTGCCAAAGAATTATCAAACTAGTACACAATTGTGCTCATTTCACATGCTAGTAAGGTCAGGCTGAAAACCCTTCAAGCTAGGCTTTACTAGTACGTGAATCGAGAATTTCCAGATTTTCTAAATCCAGTACAGCTGGATTTAGAAAAGGCAAAGAAACCAGAGATCAAACTGCCAACATCTGTTCAATCACAGAAAAGCCAGAGAATTTCAGAAAAATATCTACTTCTGCTTCATTGACTACACTAAAGCCTTTGACTGTGTGGATCACAACAAACTGTGGAGAATTCTTAAAGAGTTGGGAATACTAGAACACCTTACCTGTCTCCTGAGAAACCTGTATGGGAGTGAAGAACCAACAGCTAGAATCTTACATGAACAACTGACTGATTCAAAATTGGGAAAGGAGTACAAATCCATCAGCAGATGAATGGATAAGAAAGCTGTGGTACATATACACAATGGAGTATTACTCAGCCGTTAAAAAGAATACATTTGAATCACTTCTAATGAGGTGGATGAAACTGGAGCCTATTATACAGAGTGAAGTAAGCCAGAAAGAAAAACACCAATACAGTATACTAACGCATATATATGGAATTTAGAAAGATGGTAACAATAACCCTGTGTACGAGACAGCAAAAGAGACACTGGTGTATAGAGAAGTCTTATGGACTCTGTGGGAGAGGGAGAGGGTGGGAAGATTTGGGAGAATGGCATTGAAACATGTAAAATATCATGTATGAAACGAGTTGCCAATCCAGGTTCGATGCACGATACTGGATGCTTGGGGCTGTTGCACTGGGACGACCCAGAGGGATGGTATGGGGAGGGAGGAGGGAGGAGGGTTCAGGATGGGGAACACATGTATACCTGTGGCAGATTCATTTTGATATTTGGCAAAACTAATACAATTTTGTAAAGTTTAAAAAAAAAAAAAAAGGCTGTATATTGTCACCTTGTTTGTTTAACTTATATGCAGAGTTCATCAGGTGATACGCCAGGCTGAATGAAGCTCAAGCTGGAATCAACACTGCCAGGAGAAATATCAACAACCTCAGATATGCAAATGATACCATTCTAATGGCAGAAAGGGAAGAGGAACTAAAGAGCTTCTTGATGAGAGTGAAAGATGGGAGTGAAAAGGCTGGTTTATAATTCAACATTCAAAAAAACTAAGATTATGGTATCCGGTCCCATCATTTCATAGATGAGGAAAAGTGGAAGCAGTGATAGATTTTCTTTTCCTGGGCTCCAAAATGACTGTGGACAGTGACTGTAGTCATAAAACTAAAAGACGCTTGCTCCTTGGAAGAAAAGATATGAGAAAATTTGACAGTGTACTAAAAAGCAGAGACATTACTTTGCCAACAAAAGTCCATATAGTGAAAGTTCTTCCAGTAGTCACGTACGGATGTGAGAGTTGGACCATAAAGAAGGCTGAGCGCTGAAGAACTGTGGTGCTAGAGAAGACCTGGACTGCAAGGAGATCAAACCAGTCAATCCTAAAGGAAATCAACCCTGAATACTCATTGAAAGGACTGATGCTGAAAAGCTCCAATGACTTTGGCCACCCATGTGAAAAGTAGATTCACTGTTAAAGACTCTGATGCTGGGAAAGATTGAAGGCAAAAAGAGAAGAGGGCAGCAAAGGATGAGATGGTTAGATGGCATCACTGACTCAATGGACATGCATTTAAGCAAACTCCGGGAGATAGTGAAGGACAGGGAAGCCTGGTGTGCTGCAGTCCAAGGGGTTGCAGAGTCAGACAGGACTTAGTGATTGAACAACAATGAAAAATTCTGAAAGCACTATAGCAAGATTGTTCAAATGAGAAATAAAACCACTTTACTGTGTGTAAATGTAACACTTGTAGCCTACATGGGGAAAAAGAAAAAACAACTTAAATTCAAAGCACATGAGCTGGGTGAGAATGAAGCAGGCAGTAAGCAAGGATGAGAACACCATGCAAGGAAAACCACAGGCTTGTGGCTTCCTGCTCTAGAATGCCATCATGCCAAGGGGATGATGTGGGGCAGCACTTCTGGTAGAGACAGTGAACCATTATTCAGCTCTTTGTGAAATGGGGTCTGCAGGACAGCGCATGTGGTAGTAATAGGAAAGATGCAATTCTCCTTGGCTGCTTTTCAAGCTTCACTATTTGGATAATTTGGGGACTTTTTTTTTTTTTAACTTTGAGACGTTCTCTCAGAACTAGACTGATTATGAGGGTATGTCTTGAACTCTGCCAACAGAGAAAACTTGGCTTGAGTTTATTTTTTAAGTTGTGTGCACTTTTGCTTCGGACGAATATGCTTCCTTCCGATCAACCGTCTTTTTTCAGAAAACTAACTCAAATGCTGCCTTATAAGAGTTTAAATCTTTCCTTTACAGGATGAAGACCCTTCAGTATTGTTCCCAAAATAAAATCCCCAGTGTGCATTGTCAAGAAGCCAAGTTAAATGTTGAAAATAATCTCATTTCTGTCATCTACAGTGCCCTGAACTTATTGGGTAACTTTCTTTCAATGAGTCAAAACCCTAAGCAGTTCATTTGGGGCTTCCCTGCTGGTTCAGAGGTAAAAGAATCCTCCTGCAAAGTAGGGGACCTGGTTTGATCCCTGGGTCGAGAAGATCACCTGTAGAAAGGAATGGTTACCTACTTCCTACATGGGCTACAGCCCATGGGGTCACAACGAGTTGGACATGACTGAGCGACAGTTCATTTATTATTTGCTTCCATCATGTCTGACTCTTTGCAACCCCATGCACTGTAGCCTGTCAGGCTCCTCTGTCCATGGAATTCTCCAGGCAAGGATACTGGAGTGGGTTGCCATTTCCTTCTCCAGGGGATCTTCCTGGCCCAGCAATTGAACCCATATCTCCCACATCTCCTCATTGGCAGCCAAATTCTTTACCACTGCGCCATGTGGGAAACCCCATTTGTTTGTGATTCATTAAACTATCTGACTGCTGTGGACTCGGTTCATGCTCAAGGATAAATAGTAGCCAAAATGAAGAACCTACAACTATTTGTTTTCACCAAAGCCAAAGAGGCTTTAAAGAAGAAGCAAGCCTAAAACATGACTTAAGTGAAACTATCTCCCACACAAAGGAGATTTGGGGAGCATGGAGGAAAGAGAATGGAAGACAGAGAAGAGGCTCAGGTATGAGAGACTTAGGTGTGATCTCAGGCAAGTTGCCTGTCACCAATTCTCTGAGCCACATCTGTAAAATAGGAATGCAGACACTTCCCTCTTAGGGTTGACACATACATGAAAGGACCACTGTGAAAGTCCCTGGCTTAGTCCCAGAAACAAAGTTATGCTCCATTATCACTGGTTTTGTTCTTTCCTTTTTTAGTCTATCTCACAGGGTGCATGTGAAGACTGAATTCAATAATGGGAGATAGACTGGGGTCCCACTTACACGTGGGATGTTACAATAAGAAAAAATGAAAATATAAGAAATGAGGATTTTAAAGAACAAGGGCTCACCCACAGAGCCCACCAAGGTCCAGAGGTGGGTACTGCACAGGTGTTAGTGACAGATTCAAATCCCTGGTGGTCTCCTCAAGGAGCCAGATCCATGCTCTTACATATAGCCTTATCAGAGAACTCCAAGGGAAGTCTATGGAAAGAATGCCAAAATCACAGACTGCACCACTCAATTAACAAATGTTTATTGAATACCTACCAGACACTATTCCTGAAGCAGTGAATAAATGATAAGGTTTCTGACCAAGATGAGCTTATATTTCAGAGGGGGAAAGAGATAAAATATTTAAATGTACACAATAAATACTATGATGGAGAAAAAGAAGAAAGGTATTGGAAATTGTGGGGCCTGTAGTTTTTAAATGGGGTCATCAGGGAAGCTCCCAAAGAATATGTGAAGATCTGAAATAAGTGGAGCCAGAAGGATACCAGAGAAAGATGCAGGAAAAGCTTACAGAGATCCTAAGGTGAGAGAATGCCTGTTAAGTCCAAGGACTAGCAATGAGCACAACATGGCTATAGTAGAAGAATCAAAGAAAAGAAGTAAAACAGCCGACAGATTATGGATGATCTTGTGGGTTGACTTTCACTTGGTAAGAAAGGGGAAGTCACTGGAGGTTTTTGAGCACAGGAGAATTGTCTAACTTATAATTTAATCGACCAATACAGTCAAAGCTATGGTTTTTTTCAGTAGTCATGTACGGATGTGAGAGTTGGACCATAAAAGAAGGCTGAGCACTGAAGAACTGATGCTTTCAAATTGTGGCGCTGGAGAAGACTTAATCTTGAGAATCCCTCAGACTGCATGGAGATCAAACCAGTCAATCCTAAAGGACATCACCCCTGAATATTCACTGGAAGGACTGATGCTGAAGCTGAAGCTTCAATACTTTGGTCACCTGATGTGAAGAGCCAACTGACTGGAAAGTATCCTGATGCTGGGAAAGATCAAAGGCCAAAGAAGAGGGTTGACAGAGGATGAGATGGTTGGATGGCATCACCAAGTCAATGGACAAGAGTTTGAGCAAACTTTAGGAGACAGTGAAGGACAGGGAAGCCTGGCGTGCTGCAGTTCATGGGGTTGCAAAGAGTCGGACACACTTAGACTGAACAGCAGCAGCAGCACTTTAACAGACTCTCTCTGACTGCTATGTTTAGGAAGATGACAAGGGCAGAAACAAGAAGATAAATCAGGAATGCATTTCCATCTGCCATTGATTGGAAGGCTGGAACAAGAGTGCATGCACGCTCAGTCATGTCCTACTCTTTGTGACCCCATGGACTACAGCCTGCCAGGCTCCTCTGTCCACGGAATCATCCAGGCAAGAATACTGGAGTGGGTTGCCATTTCCTTCTCTAGACGATCTTCTAGACCCAGGGATCAGACCTGCATCTCCTGCATTGGCAGCTGGATTCTTAACCACTGAGCCATCTGGGAAGCCCTAGGCTATAGCACAGGAATGGTTAATTTCCCAAACAACCGAATCTATGCAGGTATTAGTGAAGACCTGCTTATGGAATAATTCCCTAAATCGACACCATTAACTAAAATACCATCCTTCACAAAATGGTGGGGAGAGGGAGGCTGTGCTGCACAAACATCCATCATTTAATTAGTAGGTTACTGTTTGCCCCTGCGATATCATACATGTGTTACTCAAAAGTAATGTAATCTATTTAACCTACCAGACCTTTTGAAATAGATACACCTTTGTAAGAGTACAAATTTATCCCCAAGGTTTTGCCATCAAGCACTATATAATATTTTTCATACATCATTTAGTGTTGTAACTAAAAAGAGAAGGAAAAACAAACCCCCTTCAACAACAGGGCAATCTGATCTTATTTTCCAGTTGACTAAGTTCTCAAACGCAAAACAGGGACTGGAGGAGCCAAATTCATCACTGATGGAAGCCTGGGTAGTCTGAATATTGAAACTATTGGGAAGGAGGGATACAAGGTGAAAGAAATCTTAGTTTAGAGAAATGATGTCTCAGAGATTGCAGGACTTTTTCCAGGTTGAAAGACCTCTGTGGAACACAACATGCAGATGCACTGAGCAACTAACTTTATAGAACATGGCAGCAGAGGGCAGTCACTGCTGGGACACTGTTTAAGTGGGAATGCCCAGGAAAGGGAAAGATTCAAGAATGAAGTTTTCCTGTATGGGAAAGCAAGGGAATTTCATGACTGAAGAGCATGGCAGCTGCTTTGAGGGATGTTCAACCTGAAACTGATGGAAGGCTGGAGAAACTAGAAGGCAAAAAGTACTCATTTCCTCCATGACTAAGAGAGCCATCAGGGAGACATGTCCTTCATGGCTGGGGTTACACCACACCAGTGGAGGACTGTGAAGCTAAGCAGAGCTGACAGTTGAAGTCTGATATTTTTACCAGGCTGAACTGAACAACTGCAACTCCTCCGTTCATACCCAGAATTCCTTTATCTGGTCACAAAAACATTTTTAGACTACCAGAAAGATATCATGAGAAGTAAAGTGTAACCATCAGTGAACCAAAGGCTCTTATAACTAAATTATAAAATTGTCAATGCAAGTAGAGTTAGAGATGTTGGCAGAAAATTACCAACAACAGAAGGGGAGAAGTAAAATATAGGCAAGTAAAAAGATCAGACAGAGTTTACAGTTTGGTTCTATGGATTGGAAACCTACATAAGTTTCCAACCACTCATGAGTTTTGTGACCTTAGATGAGTCACTGAACTCCAAATCAAATTTTTCCACTGTACGGTAGTAATTATAATATAAAAAGCATATAGCACATAGATTGCACAGTATTAAATTTTGATTCCTACTTTCATCTTAGTACATATAGAGAGAGATTTAATATATTCAAAGATTAAAATTACAAAATTACAAATAACTATGTAATTTGGTTAACCACCATAGCTGGTTTCATTAGCAATAACTTCACCTTGGGTCCCCTGCTAATTTATCTTTAAATTAACCACAAAATTTCTCACATTTCCTTAATTCAATAAACATTTGTTGAATGTGCACTACAGATCAAGTATCACATGAAATAACACAGGAGATGGTAAGAACACTGCTGTGGTTTTGGATTTCTTTTTTTCTAAGCCACGGCCTATCACAATCATCACATTGTGATAATCATTATTATAGAAAAATGTATTGTGAGAGATCAAAAAAAGGAATGAGTGATTCAGAAAACAAAGATCATGGCATCTGGTCCCATCACTTCTGGCAAATAGATTGAGAAGCAATGGAAACAGTGACAGACTTTTTTTTCTTGGTCTCCAAAATTACTGCAGATGGTAAAGCTGAAACTCCAATACTTTGGCCACCTGATGCATAGAACTGACCCTGATGCTGGAATAGATTGAAGGCAGGAGGAAAAGAGAATGACAGAGGATGAGATGGCTGGATGGCATCACCAACTCAGTAACATGAGTTTGAGTGAACTCTGGGGTTAGTGATGGACAGGGAGGCCTGATGTGCTGCAGTCCATGGGGTCACAAAGAGTAGGACATGACTGAATGACTGAACTGAACTGATAGGACCAGATGCCATGATCTCCGTTTTCTAAATGTTGAGCTTTAAGCCAACTTTCTCACTCTCCCTTTCACTTTCATTAAGAGGCTCTTCAGTTCTTCTTCACTTTCTGTCATAAGGGTTGTGTCATCTGCATATCTGAGGCTATTGATATTTCTCCCAGCAATCTTGATTCGAGCTTGTGCTTCATTCAGCCTGGCATTTTGCATGATGTATTCTGCATATAAGTTAAATAAGCAGGGTGAAAATATACAGCCTTGACATACTCCTTTCCCTATTTGGAACCAGTCTGTTGTTCCATGTCCAGTTCTAACTGTTGCTTCCTGACCTGCATACAGATTTCCCAGGAGGCAGATCGGGTGGTCTGGCATTCCCATCTCTTGAAGAATCTTCCACAGTTTGTGGTGATCCACACAGTCAAAGGCTTTGGCATAGTCAATAAAGCAGAAATAGATGTTTTTCTGGAACTCTCTTGCTTTTTCCATGATCCAGGGGATGTTGGCAATTTGATCTCTGGTTCCTCTGCCTTTTCTAAAACCAGCTTGAACATCTGGAAGTTCTCAGTTCACATACTGTTGAAGCCTGGCTTGGAGAATTTTGAGCATTACTTTGCTAGCATGTGAGATGAGTGCAATTGTGCAGTAGTGTGAACATTCTTTGGCATTGCCTTTCTTTGGGATTGGAATGAAAACTGACCTTTTCCAGTCCTGTGGCCACTGCTGAGTTTTCCAAATTTGCTGGCATATTGAGTGCAGCACTTTCACAGTATCATCTTTTAGGATTTTAAATAGCTACCTGGAATTTCATCACCTCCACTAGCTTTGTTCGTAGTGATGCTTCCTAAGGCCCACTTGACTTCGCATTCCAGGATGTCTGGCTCTTGGTAGGTGATGACACCATCATGGTTATCTGGGTCATGAAGATCTTTTTTGTATAGTTCTTCTGTGTATTCTCGCCACCTCGTCTTAATATCTCTGCTTCTGTTAGGTCCATACCATTTCTGTCCTTTATTGTGCCCATCTTTGCATGAAATGTTTCCCTTGGTATCTCTACTTTTCTTGAAGAGATCTCTAGTCTTTCCCAGTCTATTGTCTTTCTCTACTTTTTTGCACTGATCACTGAGGAAGGCTTTCTTACCTCTCCTTGCTATTCTCCAGAACTCTGCATTCAAATGGCTATATCTTTCTTTTTCTCCTTTGCCTTTCTGAGCATTTGCTGCTGCTGCTAAGTCACTTCAGTTGTGTCCGACTCTGTGCGACCCCATAGACGGCAGCCTACCAGGCTCCTCTGTCCCTGGGATTCTCCAGGCAAGAACACTGGAGTGGGTTGCCATTTCCTTCTCCAATCTGAGCATTTACTATGCACCAAACAATATTGTAAATACTTTACAGATGGCAACTCATTAAGCATCACAGCAGTCTGAAATAGTTACTAGGATTATTTCCATTTTGCGTATCAGGAAACTGAAGCACAAGGAGGTCATGTCACATGTCCAAGGTCACAGCTATCTACTTTGTTTCAGAGTAGATAAAATTTGGAATTTGTTGTATAAGCGAAAGAAGATGCCAGCAGAAGCAAACTTAAAGGTACATGACAGAATGAGGATAAGAGACTGAGCGACACCACGGAGAAGACAGGAAGGGTGGCTGGAGACCGGTGATTGGAGACCATACATAGGAACGAGGTAAGGAGATAAACTCCCTGGTATTGGAAATAGGAGGAAAGAAAAGCCGTGGTAATTCATAGGGTAAAAGGAAGAGAGGTGAGGACTGGGCTGTCTGCTGGTCTTGTCTGCCTGGTAAAATGAAGGCAAAGTTCACAGGCATGAGTCGGAAACCTGAGACCCATCCCCATTCCCATCCCTCCCCTCACTCCCTGTGTTCACCCGTCACCTGGTCCAGGTGATCCTGCCTCCAAAGTGTATCTACCACGGAGCCACGCTCTCAGTCTACAGAGCCACCACGGCAATCCAAGTCACAACCATCTGCAGCCTGGACTCTGCAAGAGCTTCCAACTGCTTTCCCCACTTCCTCTATTAACTCTCAATCCACACTCTCCATACAATTGCCAGAAAGAAATTTCAAAAGTAAAAATTGACTCCAGCTCCTCTATGGCTCTTTGACTACAATAAAAATCCCTTACTCTGCCAAAACTGCCTCAGATCATCTGGTCCAGCTCTCCTCTCCAGCCCAATCATAGACCATTCTCCCTCCCTATCCGTAGTCTGGGCATCTTGACATTCTTTCCATTTTTCAAATAAACCCTGTTCCCCTTATTACTCAGACCCTTCTCCATTCTACTTGCGCTCACTGAAATGTTCTTTGCTAGCTCTTTCGTTTATTTATGACTGTGTGTAGGATTCCTTCTCTTTCCTGGAGCCTCAGGCGAAAAAACTTTCTTCTCCAAAAGGCCCTCAATGACCAGCTTGTCTAAGAAAATCCCCTAACCACTGCCCCGGAGCAGGGATTCAGCAGTTAAGATGGTGGCATGAGCAAACTGCCCGATTTCAAATTCCAGCTCCGTCACTTGTGTGACCCCAGGTAAGAAACTGAATTTTCCTCCAGTATAAAATGGGAATAATGTGAAGCAACTATTCAGAGGGTAGTTGTGGTGATTCGATGAATTAATAATCATAAGAAATTTATAAAAGCGCCTGGTCCTTAAAAATGTTTAATACAAATTTATCACCCCAGTACCCTGTCAATTCTGGCTAACACTTGAGTTTGTACTTTGGTGTTTCATGTTAACTGTATGGTTCATCCACTATTTCACAAGTTCCAGAAAGGCAGAGAACTGGTCCATGTCTCCAATATAAAAATGCCAGCTGCTTAATACATACTTAATGAATGGGGCATGAATGAATGCGTTCATATCATGTACAATTCAGTGCACAGGGTCTGAGAGAGACCAAACTGTCGTTGAGAAGAGAGCTGAACTCATTAACCATAGTGACCTATGGTGAGACTGTCTGAGGAGCTATGAAGGGTCTGAGAGGCAGAAAGACAGCACAGTGGTTCCCAAGATGGAAGGTGTCATCGGAATCAGGAGAAGGCTCATTGAGAGTGAGACTAGATCAGGTGAAAGAACAAGAAGATGTGGGAGTAGAGGAAACATCTCAATTTTGGGTGAAGATGAGATCAAAAAGTAGTTATTTCTACCCTAGGGACCATGCTTAGAGGCCAGATTAGGGTGATCAGAGTTGAGAGGTCAAGAAAGGGAGAGGACCAACGTACTAGTGGAGTTATCAGTGTGAAACTGAATTCCCTGTGCATCAGGAGACAGAAGTCAGGAGGCACGACACCAACTCAGGGGCTAAGGTCACTGAGCAAAGCAGAAGACCCCAAAGGACAGTTAATGAGAGCAAGGAAGATGGGAAAAAACGGTCCAAGTGGTAACCTGAGTTTCTCAAAAAGAAGATTAAAGAGTGTCGATAGAAAAAGCAAGGGGCAGTGGGGAAAACTGCCAGCACTCCTTCTTGTTCCACAAAGTTAAAGAAATGGGAACACCCTGAAATAGACAGGAACCATTGTGTAGTCCAGAGGAACGTATTAGTGAAGGGGGCAGGCAGAATGTGGAGAGTGGTTGAGTCCTGGACAGATTTGACTAACATCAAGGTTGTAGTGATACAGTGAGATGCAGTGATGGTTTGATGGTCAGATGCCTGAGTTTTGCCCTCTGATCTAAAAGGGATGGGAAACCACACGCTGATTTTTAATCTAATCCAGATACTATTTCTGGAGGAATGGGATGCATTCTCTGCCCCAAGGCAGAGAACCACCTTAAACTTGCTTCATGGCTCTCTCTCAATCTGTCTCTCTCCCCATTTCCCTCTGCCCAGGGGTGACACAAATGTCCTGCTGCAAATTGATCAAAGCATCCTTCCGGTAGGCCTCCCCAGCGGATATCAGGGGAGAAAGGACAGAAATCAAGTCCACATTTAGGAAGGAGAAAATACCAGAGGCTACTGACAGCGGCGTAACCCCCGAGGGGAAATCTCCGGCTGGAATTTGTCTAAACAGATGCAGGAATTTGCCATTTTTCTCATCCTTCCTCACGTGTACTGCTCGACAGCCTCTTCAGATCAGAGCCAAGACTGCAGCCTGCATCAGCTAGATCATGGGGAATACTTGGGTGAAATACCAGCACTCAGCCCTCCCTCATTTTGAGCACTAGGTCAGGTGAATTACTTCAAATACATGCAAGGCCCTTCTGTTTCCATGGTAACTGCTCCAAGAACCGTAACAATGTCAATCATAGAAATGGTGAAATCATAACTTGAACCCATCTTGCTGACAAAGATATCTTGAGAAGTAGCCACTGCTCAGTATCAGACTTCTGTGTCTCATTTGGGTGAGAACACTTTGTTTATGTCCAATCAGTTATGGGAATAAGGGGAAACAGTGGTTAGTCATTTTCCTTCTGCTTCGCCAGGTCCACCTCTGTCTGTATTTTGCTGATAGGCTTGTAACTCATTTTCCCTGCTTGAAATTTACAGATGGAACAATTCATTTTTCCACTTCCTTTTCCTGCATAGGTGTAAGCACTTGAAGACAAATTATTGATTTTTTTTCCTATACACTTAAAAAAAAAAAAAAGAATGGCTTGTTCATTTTCATTCCGCTGTGTTCGTTGATTTAATTTCTCAGTGCCCGTTTTGATGAAGCAAACTCACAATATCTGGAGATGAAGTTCTAATCTGGGGATCCTGAAATAAGATCCAGTATCTTTTGCCAGTCCTAAAAAATGGAGCAAACATCTCAGTTCACAGATTCTAAAATAAATAAGGAAGGTGAAGAGTAATTATCATTTGCTGTTCATGCAAAATCTATACTCTGGATTCTAAAGTGATCTCCCCAGAAGCAATAAAATCACATCTAGAACCTACATGATAATTCCACCAAAAGAGTGTTTGGGCACATTAACCTTCAAAATCTGTTGGCCATTTTATTGGCTTGGTTTCATTTTTTAATGTATATTTTAGGACACTCTTTCCCTGTACAATATTTTTATCTTCCTTTCTCCTCTAAAGAATTTCAAAGCAAGAACATTTCTGTGGGTTTATGAGAGCCTTCAGTCTGGACTCCGAATTGTTACAAAGCCAATATTTTTTTACATTTTTCTTCTTAATAACATTCTTTGACCCAGAGAGAACTAAAAAAATAAGCTATTTGATGTCTAAAATTGCAGAGATAAACTGACACTGTGTTCTGAAGGTGTCTTTTCATGAGAAAAATGGAATTGTTAAAAAATGTAATCAAGTTATACAGAGCTTCTCACCCTCAGGTCATCAGTTCAGATCTATCTGAGGTGGAAAGTTGCAGAGAGCTGCAGTGGTTGCTGGGCTCCCAGTGCCCTCTGAGAAATGAGTTGGAGGTCCCAGAGAGGCCACCGCTTTGTAGACACCACCCTCATAAGTAACACCCATGGTCTCTTCCAGGAATAACCATTCCAACAGAAGCACAAAGATTTGGCCCTAGATTCCTAAATTGGTCCTGTGTACCATTATGTTCACAAGTGTACATTCTCAAATGTTAAGCTCCATGAGAAACAGAAGTCTTTTTTTTTTTTTTTTTTTTTTAGTAACTCTGGAAAATTTTTGCTCAGTATCCTGCTTAATTCAGCTGAGTCATGACAATCCAAGAAGTATGAAGGTGAAAGAGGAGGGAAGAAAGGGAATAGAAGACAAAGAGGAGCTGGAAATTAAAATAAACTACATAAGAAAAAATAAAAGCAAGAGAGAACTAAAGATAAAAAGAAGCAGAAAAAGGAGAAACAGAAAAGAAAACAGAAAGGAAGAGGTGGAGGAAAGGAGAGAGAGAGGAAGGAGCAGGAGATGTGAAATTCTATCATGACAATGAGTAGAAACCTCTCCATTCCAGGAGGGCTTTTGTTTGTTTTATACTCATTATTCTCACAACAGGGATCTTCCTTCTATAGGAATTTCACTTTTACAAAAGCTAAATCTGGCACACACACAAAAATCCAGACTTAATCATCACCCTCCAAAGAAAGGAAGTCACTGGGGAAGATTTTGCATTTCAATCCCACAGGGAAAGCATCCCTTCATCTCAGATTAGAAGCCCAAGGCATGAAAAATTGTAATAACCCAGAAAAGGACCCATCCAACTGTGTACCATGGCCCCAGGGAAGAAGGCTCACATCGATATTGGATGAGGGAGAAGATTGGATGTTTGATTTCTGTTACCAAAGTGGACTTCTGTGGACCACACTCCCATCAAGGGAACAGCAATTTAAAGAGTAGTTCTTGATTTGTTTGAAATTCTCATTCTTTGCTAATTGATTTGAAAAAATTACTTTGGGGAAAAACAGTTCTTAGGGCTTCCCTGGTAGCTTAGATGGTAAAGAATCTGATCACAATGAGGAGACCCAGGTTTGAGCCCCAGGTGGGGAAGAACCCTGGAGAAGGGAATGGCAACCCACTCCAGTATTCTTTCCTGGAGAATTCCACAGACAGAGTTGCCTGGTGTGCTCCAGTCCATGGGGTTGCAAAGAGTCGGACACAACTGAGTGACTTAACACACACAAAACAGTTCTTGCATTCTCTCCCTCAGGAAGTTAAAGAAGACAAAGAGACATATTTTAGGCTATGGGCAATTTAATTACAAAGAAATGAGAATCAAACAAAAATGTATATCAAGAAATGATATACGATGTTCTGAAGGTGACAGGAACAGGAATATGGCAGAAGATGGGATGTGACCCCAACAGTATCAAGAATTCTTTCAGGAAGGAACCTCTCTTCTGTTCTTATCATCAAGCGGATTTCTACTTCCCTCCCTATGCTGCTGCTGCTGCTGCTGCTGCATCGCTTCAGTCGTGTCTGACTCTGTGCGACCCCATAGACAACAGCCCACCAAGCTCCCCCATCCCTGGGATTCTCCAGGCAAGAACACTGGAGTGGGTTGCCATTTCCTTCTCCAATGCATGAAAGTGAAAAGTCAAAGTGAAGTCGCTCAGTCGTGTCCGACTCATAGAGACCCCATGGACTGCAGCCTACCAGGCTCCTCTGTCCATGGGGTTTTCCAGGCAAGAGTACTGGAGTGGGATGCCATTGCCTTCTCCTCCCTCCCTATAGGACAGGCCGAAGAAGTAAATCTGGAGTGGTCTTCCAGTTTTTCTTTAAACCATATGACTTGGTGTAGAACTAGGTTGGTCAGTGACATCTGTCATCCAACGGGCCATAGCTCTACCAAAGGGTGGGTGGGTCAGTGCATTCAGAGGCCACCACTGTCTAAGGTGTCTTTTCTCTCCTGTTTCTTCTTACACTTACCTGTGTTTGAATAGACTGTTCTCTAACTGCATTTTTAGACTCCAGAGAGGATAAAGATTCCTGGGCAGAGATTCTGTAGAGCATGGAGAAAGTTAACCACTTCCTAGCTCTCTACCTATTTGCAATAAAGGAAGTAAGTTAAGTTGCTTCTACTGGACATATGTAAATAGTGTCCATTCTAGTTGGAAAATAGGAGATCCAATTCCATTCTCCAATCTAGTTGTTGTTAGAGAATCTTGCATTTAAGAAGCATGGAGAGAGATTTACTTGACATTTCCCTGGTACCTCTAATAAAACTGACACTTGAATTGCCTTTGTTTCTCTTCCCCCATTCTCAGTAAATAATAGATAAATGGTACCTCTATCTGTCAACAATAAAATGATATAAACTGCTACTTATCCAGTACTTCTTATATATCAGTTTCTGAGTTATATGCTTTTTATGTATACTTCTAAATTCTAACAAGTCAATAAAGTAGGTGTTATAATCCTTTTTTTTTTAAACCTGTGAGACCAAGAGAGGTTCAGTTAATATGCTCAAGGCACATGGCTAACGAAGATTCTGAACCAGGATTTAAATTTCAAGTTTTTGCCTCTGAAATCCTTTATTTCAATAAATAATAAATGTCTCCCAAATATCCCTATTTTTCTCAAAAACTTTATAGGACTCCTGATCAAGCTGAAGGCTTAACAGAAGTGTTTTGCCATTTCTCCCTCTCAAAACAAATCACAATGATACGGCGGTACAAAAAGATATGACGCAATGACAAGAGGATGGGAAAGAAGGCGACAGGAACGAAATTCTGGAAACTAGAGAGCAGATGGAAAGGTAGTAACTTATTCATTAGACACATGGAAATTTAATTCTAAACTGATGATGAGGGTATTCCAGAAACAAGCCTATGTAAGTGGAAGAACTCAAAAAAGCTCAGGAATTCATGGCTCAATGTACTTTTGAAAGTTGGAGACCAATGAGACAGAAACAGGAGATAAAGTTGGCAATCTGGATCAGAATCTGCAGCTGGGGGAACCTCTCCTCCCATTGCAGCAGAAGACTAGATATAGGCTCCATAAAGAGACTGAACCAGACATTCTGGTCTCAGGGTTATTAAGCAGAGCTGAAGTCTGATTTCATACTGAAAACTGGAGGGGTACATGAAGGTCTATTTACTGAATGCTAAAAGCACCAGTCAGAGAAGGCAATGGCACCCCACTCCAGTACTCTTGCCTGGAAAATCCCATGGATGGAGGAGCCTGGAGGGCTGCAGTCCATGGGGTCGCTGAGGGTCGGACACGACTGAGCGACTTCACTTTCACTTTTCACTTTCCTGCATTGGAGAAGGACATGGCAACCCACTCCAGTGTTCTTGCCTGGAGAAGCCCAGTGATGGGGGAGCCTGGTGGGCTGCCGTCTATGGGATCACACAGAGTCGGACACGACTGAAGTGACTTAGCAGCAGCAGCAAAAGCACCAGTCTCCTTACTCAGTTCAGCAACAGGAATGCTTAGAAGCCAAGCATATCTTCTCCAGGAGGAAGACTGGAAGATTCATCTCTGGGGACAGTGATCAGCCTAATGGAAAAGAGCTAAAGGTACTCTTGTTTTTGTCTTTGTACAACCCTACCAGATCATCCTACAATGAAACTCACCATTTAACAAGCTCTGTCCCTGCTCCCAGAATGTTCATTCCCCTAAGTTTTTAGTGTCCTGCTCTTTGATGAAACAGTCCCACATCACCAGATACTTGAGGGAAAGCTTGTGATGTAAAAGAAATCAAGAAGTAAAAGGATCTCAGAGGAAAGAAAAATAATGCAGGGACCAGAAGAAAACATCTCCAAAAAACTGACCTCCTCAAAGAGGGATGGAATGGGGAGGGAGGAGGGAGGAGGGTTCAGGATGGGGAACACATGTATACCTGTGGCGGATTCATTTGGATATTTGGCAAAACTAATACAATTATGTAAAGTTTAAAAATAAAATTAAATTAAAAAAAAGAAATTAAAAAAAAAGAATATTGTAAGGATAAAGAAAGAGTATGCATCTATTAAATAAGGAGAATCAGTCTGCATAAAATAAGATCTTTTGAAATTAAAAATAAGTGAGCAGAAATAAAATCAATACAAGGGTTAGAAAATAAAGTTGAGAAAATCTCTCAGAAAGTACAGAAGAAAAAGAGATGGAAACTAGAAGGGAAAGAGAAAGAAATTAAAGTCATACTTTGGAATGTCTAGAGAAGAGAACAGAGAAACCAGAGCAGAGAAGAAAATTCAGGATCATTCTTCCCTATTCCATGAAACTAGAAGCACAGTATTACAGCCAAATATCCCTATTGTCCTGTTTTGAAGAATCTAAGAAATCCTGACAGCCTTTCCTCATTTCATCCATCTCCATCTCCTTCAGTTAAAATGGGCAGGGTTTCTGTGGATATAATCCTATCCCCAATTCTGGTTTCTGCTGAAGCAGCTAACTGAATTCATAGTTCACTTATATACTAATCTCCTTATCAAATGGTTGTTCAACCTCCCTTCAGAACTAGTTTTCTCATTTTTTGCAATATAGTTACGCTGCAAATTTTCTAAATCTTCAAGTTCTGGCTCCTTTCACTTAGTTTCTTCTTCATATTTCTCATCTCACATTTTATCATAGCATTAAAGAGGACCCAGGATGTATTTTCAACATTTTGCTTCAAAATCTTCTCACTTATATATCTCATTTCATTGTTCACAAGTTTCTCCTTCCAAGACACACTAGAATACAAGTTTTTTGTCACTTTATAACAAGAATGGCCTTTTCCCTGGTTTCCAATAATGTGTCCCTCACTTCCATCTGAGACCTCATCAGAATGACCTTTAACATCTGTATTCCCACCAACTTTCTGTTCGTGAGTACTGACATATAGTCCAAGAAAACAGAGGCTTTCTCTCTAGCTCTGCTCTTTTCTGAGTCCTCAAAAGAATCATCTTTAATGTCCATATTTCTATCAACAATCTCTTTATAGCAAGCTAGACTTTTCAAGCATGCACCTCAAAATTCTTCAAGCCTCTAACCACCACCCAGTTTCAAAGCTGCTTCCATATTTTAGGTATTTGTTACAGCTCCAACCCATTTCTTGATTTCAAAATCTGTATTTAGTCAGCTTGGGTTAACATAACAAAATACCACAGACTGGATGGCTCAACCAACAGAAATTTATTTTCTCACAATTCTTGAAGGTAGATGTCTCAGATCTGACAGAGCTGGTTTCTGGTAAGACCTCACTTGTTGGGTGCAGATGGTCATCTTCTCACTATGCTTCACATGGCAGAGAGAGAGAGAGAGAGATCTCTTCCTCTTCTTAGAAGGTCACCAGTACAATTAAATTAGGTCTCCTCTCTTAGGAGCTCATTACCTCTTAAGGACCCATGGTTTAGACGCTAAGTCATGTCCAATTCTTGCAACCCCATGGACTGTAGCCTGCCAGACTCCTCTGTTCATGGGATTCTTCAGGCAAGAATACTAGAGTGAGTTGCCATTTTCTTCTCCAGGGAATCTTCCTGACCCAGGAATCGAACCCAGGTCTCCTGCATTGCAGGCAGATTCTTTACTGACTGAGCTATGAGGGAAGCCCCCCTAAGGACTATCTCCACCTAATTAAACTCAAAAGCCTTTGCATAGCAAAGGAAACCATAAACAAAACAAAAAGACAACCCACAGAATGAAAGAAAATATTTGCAAATGATGCAACCAACAAGGAATTAATCTCTAAAATTTACCAACAGTTTATGCAACTCAACATCAAAAAAAACCAACAATCCAATCAAAAATGAGCAGATGACCTAAACAGACTCTCCAAAGAAGACATACAGATGCCAAGAGGCACATGAAAAGGTATTCAACATCACTGATTACTGGAGAAATGAAAACCAAAACTACAATGAGATATCACAGCATACCAGTCAGAATGGTAATCATTAAAAAGTCTACAAACAATAAATACTGGAGAGGATGTGGAGAGAAGGGAACCCTCCTATACTGTTAGTGGGAATGTAAATTGGTACAGCCACTATGGAGAACAGGGTATGGAGCTCCTTAAAAAACTAAAAATAGAGTGACCATATGATCCAGAAATCCCACTCCTGGACACATATACAGAGAAAACCATGGTTTGAAAGGATACATGCACCACAGTGGTCATTCTAGCACTGTTTACTATAACCAAGACACACATGTGTGCGTGGGTGCTAAGTAATTTCAGTCGTGTCCAACTCTCTGTGACCCTATGGACCACATCCCACCAGGTTCCTCTGCCATGGGGTTCTCCAGGCAAGAACACTGGAGTAGGTTGCCAGGCCCTCCTCCAGGGGATCTTCCTGACCCAGGGATCAAACCTATGTCTCTTAGTCTGTTGCACTGACAAGTGGTTCTTTACCACTAGCACCACCTGGGAAGTCCAACCAAGACATGGAAGTAACCTAAATATCCATTACAGGGGAATGAATAAAGTTGTGGTACATATATACAGCGGAATATTACTCAGTCGTTAAAAAGAATGACATAATGCCATTTGTAGCAACATGGATGGACCTGGAGATTATCATATTAAGTGAAGTAAGTCAAAGACAAATACCATATGATATCACTTATATGTGGAAGCTTTAAAAAATGATACATATGAACTTATTTATAAAACAGAAACAGACTCACAGACACAGAAAACAAACTGTAGGTTACGAAAGTGGAAGAGTGGTGGAGAGGGAATAAATTGAGAGTTTGGGATTGACATATACATGCTACTATAAATTACTAGAACTAATCAATGACTATAGTAAAGTTGCAGGATATAAAATCAACACCCAGAAATCCCTTGCATTCCTATACACTAATAATGACAAAACAGAAAGAGAAATTAAGGAAACAATTCCATTCACCATTGCAACGGAAAGAATAAAATACTTAGGAATATATCTACCTAAAGAAACTAAAGACCTATATATAGAAAACTATAAAACACTGGTGAAAGAAATCAAAGAGGACACTAACAGATGGAGAAATATACCATGTTCATGGATTGGAAGAATCAATATAGTGAAAATGAGTATACTACCCAAAGCAATTTATAGATTCAATGCAATCCCTATCAAGCTACCAATGGTGTTCTTCATAGAGCTAGAACAAATAATTTCACAATTTGTATGGAAATACAAAAAACCTAGAATAGCCAAAGCGATCTTGAGAAAGAAGAATGGAACTGGAGGAATCAACCTACCTGACTTCAGGCTCTACTACAAAGCCACAGTTATCAAGACAGTATGGTACTGGCACAAAGACAGAAATATAGATCAATGGAACAAAATAGAAAGCCCAGAGATAAATCCATGCACATATGGACACCTTATCTTTGACAAAGGAGGCAAGAATATACAATGGATTAAAGACAATCTCTTTAACAAGTGGTGCTGGGAAATCTGGCCAACCACTTGTAAAAGAATGAAACTAGAACACTTTCTAACACCATACACAAAAATAAACTCAAAATGGATTAAAGATCTAAACCTAAGACCAGAAACTATAAAACTCCTAGAGGAGAACATAGGCAAAACACTCTCTGACATACATCACAGCAGGATCCTCTATGACCCACCTCCCAGAATATTGGAAATAAAAGCAAAAATAAACAAATGGGACCTAATTAACCTTAAAAGCTTCTGCACATCAAAGGAAACTATTAGCAACGTGAAAAGACAGCCTTCAGAATGGGAGAAGATAATAGCAAATGAGCAACTGACAACTAATCTCGAGAATATACAAGCCACTCCTACAGCTCAACTCCAGAAAAATAAATGACCCAATCAAAAAATGGGCCAAAGAACTAAATAGACATTTCTCCAAAGAAGACATACAGATGGCTAACAAACACATGAAAAGATGCTCAACATCACTCATTATCAGAGAAATGCAAATCAAAACCACTATGAAGTACCATTTCACACCAGTCAGAATGGCTGCGATCCAAAAGTCTACAAGCAATAAATGCTGGAGAGGGTGTGGAGAAAAGGGAACCCTCTTACACTGTTGGTGGGAATGCAAGCTAGTTCAGCCACTATGGAGAACAGTGTGGAGATTCCTTAAAAAACTGGAAATAGAACTGCCTTATGATCCAGCAATCTCACTGCTGGGCATACACACTGAGGAAACCAGAATCAAAAGAGACACGTGTACCCCAATGTTCATCGCAGCACTGTTTAATATAGCCAGGACATGGAAGCAACCTAGATGTCCATCAGCAGATGAATGGATAAGAAAGCTGTGGTACATATACACAATGGAGTATTATCAGCCATTAAAAAGAATACATTTGAATCAGTTCTAATGAGGTGGATGAAACTGGAGCCTATTATACAGAGTGAAGTAAGCCAGAAAGAAAAACACCAATACAGTATACTAATGCATATATATGGAATTTAGAAAGATGGTAACAATAACCCTGTGTACGAGACAGCAAAAGAGACACTGATGTATAGAATAGTCTTATGAACTCTGTGGGAGAGGGAGAGGGTGGGAAGATTTGGGAGAATGGCATTGAAACATGTAAAATATCATGTATGAAACGAGTTGCCAGTCCAGGTTCATGCACGATACTGAATGCTTGGGGCTGGTGCACTGGGACGACCCAGAGGGATGGTATAGGGAGGGAGGAGGGTTCAGGATGGGGAACACATGTATACCTGTGGCAGATTCATTTTGATATTTGGCAAAACTAATACAATTATGTAAAATTTTAAAATAAAATAAAATTTAAAAAAATTAAAAAAAATAAAACAGATTACCAACAAGGACCTACTATATAACACAGGGAACTCTACTCAATATTCTACAATAACCTAAATGGGAAAACAATTCAAAAAAGAATAGATTTATGTATATGGACAACTGAGTCACTTTGCTGTACACCAGAAACTAGCCAACACAGTAAATCAACTATACTCCAATATAAAATCAAAACTTTAAGGGAAGACTATTTCCAAATAGAGTCACAGTGGATAGGGCTTTAACATGACTTTTCAGGGGTGGGGAGGGGACTCAATTCAGTACACAGCCAAGGACTAAAGGCTCTAAGATGGATGTCACAAAAAAAAGAAAATGTAAAACATAGATTATCTGAGGAATTTGAATACAAAGGGAAGAGATATATTCACTGGCAAATAGTTCAGGGATGAAACAGCAATATATGCACAGAAAAGCGAACAAAAAATTTTCCAATCATTTTTAATTCCAAGAAAGTAAACTACCTCCTTCTATCCCAAAAGGGAAGTGTAATCATAATACACTCCATGATTCAGGTGTAAATAATATTTATTCAGTCATAACTGTGTAAACACTGAGTCTATTTTTAGATCTCAAGTGCAGATGGCTGAGTCAATCACATTCCTCAATCCCTAGCTCACCAGCCCTGGTCTCAGCAGAACCCTCCCTTCTTTATTTATGCATTTCCCTTATTTCCATCTCCCCATATACAACCACCTTGATATGTGTGAAATGTATCATTTCATTTATATGAATTCTTTTAAAATGTATATTAAATTATATGCACATATTTTCAATGTATACAAGTTTAATTTGCTAAGTATCTTAGGCTTTTTCTTTACTTCTTTCATTTAGTACCATTTTTTAGAACTATGCATACTGCTGTGTGTACATCAAATTCATTGCTTTCAACTCACAAGTAGTCCTCAAAATGCATTCACCACATGTACTTATCTGGCCCTTTACTGATTACCAACCCAACTGTCTCCGACTTCCTGCTATCACAGACAAAGTAGAATTTCTGTAGAACGTACATCTTGGAGTGTGCCAGAGCTCAAGTAGTGGCATAGTTGGTGGAGTGCTCTCCAGAACTGCTGCCCTGGTCCATACATCCACTATGGAACTTGGCAATTTTTGTATTGCCACAGACCTGACAATGCTTAGCACCATCCAGCTTCCCAACCATGGCCAATCTTGTGGAAGAAAAGTAGTATTTGACATTTTCATTTTTCTAATCACCAATGGGTTTGAGCATCTCTTTATGGCCTTACTAACCCATGGGTTGTTTTCATTTTGGAATTAACTCTTCATACCTTTCCCTTATGTTTTACTAATTTCTTGTATGTTTTGACTTGTAGAAGTTCTTCTACAATTTAGAACTTGGTCTCATTTATTAACAATTTAGAAAACAAAGCATATCACTGATGAACCAGATGCAAAAATCATCAACAAAGTTCTAGCAAACAGAATCCAACACCACATTAAAAGGCTCATACACCCTGATCAACTGGGATTGATCTCAGGGATGCAAGGATTCTTCAGCGTGATGCACCATAGTAACAGATTGAAAGATAAAAACCACATGACCACATCAATATTGCAGAGAACGTTTTTGACAAAATTCAAAACCCACTTATGATTAAAAAAAAAAAAACTCTCCAGAAAATCAGCATAGAAGGAACCAGCCTCAACATAATAAAGGCCATGTATGACAAACCCACAGCAAACATTAGTCTAAAAACTGAAAGCATTTCCCCTAAGAACAGAAACAAGACAAGAGTGCCCACACTCACCACTATTACTCAACAGTTTTGAAAGTCATAACCACAGCAACAGAGGAGAAAGAGGAAAGGAATCCAGATTCGAAAAGATGAAACTCTCACTGTCTGCAGATGACATGATACTATACACGTGTGTGCTCCCTGCTGTGCTCAGTTGCTTCAGTCATGTCCAACTCTTTGTGACCCCATAGACTGCAGTCTGTCAGGCTCCTCTGTCCATGAGATTCTCCCGGCAAGAATACTGGAGTGGGTTGCCATGCCCTCCTCCAGGGGATCTTCCTGACCCAGGGACTGTACCCACATGTCCATCTCCTGCACTGCAGGCTGATTTTTTTTACCACTGAGGCACAGACACTATACAGAGAAAATCCTAAAAAATGCCACCAAAAAACTACTAGAGCTAATCAATGAATTTAGTAAAGTCATAAGATACAAAATCAATACACAGAAATCCCTTGAATTCCTATACACTAACAATGAAAAATCAGAAAGAGAAATTAAGGTAACAATTCCATTCACCATTGCAACAAAAAGAATAAAATACCTAGGAATAAACCTACCTAAAGAGACAAAAGATCTGTATGCAGGAACCTCTAAGACACTGATGAAAGAAATCAAAGACAACAAAAACAGATAGAGAGATACACAATGTTCTTGGATTGGAAGAATTGATATTGTCAGAATGATTATATTACTCAAAGCACTCTATAGGTTCAATGCAATCCCTATCAAATTACCAATGGCATTTTTCACAGAACTAGAACAAAAAAATTCACCATTTGTATGGAAACACAAAAGACCCTGAATAGCCAAAGTAATCTTGAGGGGGAAAAAAAAAATAAGAGCTGGAGGAACCAACCTCCCTGACTTCAAGTTATACTACAAAGCTACAAGTCATCAAGACAATATGATACTGATGCAAAAATAAAAATATAGACCAATGGAACAAGATAGAAAGCCCAGAGATAAACCCATATACCTACAGGCACATTATCTTTGACAAATGAGGGAAGAATATACAATGGAAAAAAGCCTCTTCAATAAGTGATGCTGGAAAAATTAGACAGCTATGTGCAAAAGAATGAAATTAGAAATAAAATGGACTAAAGACTTAAATGTAAGGCCAGAAACTACAAAGCTCATAGAGGAAAACATGCTCAGTACACTCTTTGATGTAAATCACAGCAAGATTCTTTCTGACCCACCTTCTAGACTAATGGGGAAAAAAAAAAATAGGTGGGACTCTGTTTAAAACTTAAGTTTCTTACATAGCAAAGGAAACATAAACAAGATGAATAGACAACCCTCAGAATGAGAGAAAATAGCTGCAAATAAACCAACTGACAAAGGGTAAATCTCCAGAATCTACAAACAGCTCATACAGCTCAATATCAAAAAAAGCAAACCACCCAATGAAAAAAAGGACAGAAGACCTAAACAGACACTTCTCCAAAAAAGACATACAAATGGCAAATAAACAAACATATTCTCAACATCACTCATTATTAGAGAAATTCAAGTCAAAATTACAATGAGGTACCACCTCATACCAGTCCGAATGGTGTGACTGTTCATTCACCATCAAGAAAATCAAACAATAAATGCTGGAAAGGATGTGGACAAAAGGGAACCCTCCTGCACCGTTATTAGGAATGTAAACTGATAACACCATTACAGAAAATAGTATGGAGATTTCCTTTTAAAAATATTAGGAATACATCTGCCTAGGAATGTATGGGCAGGAATGTATGACCCAGGAATCCCACTACTGGGCATATACCCTGAGAAAACCACAATTTTAAAAGACATATGTACCCCAATATTCGTTGTAACAATATTTACAATAGCCAGGACATGGAAGCAACCTGGATGTCCATCAAACAGATGAATGGATAAAGAAGTTGTGGTACATTTACACAATGAAATATTACTCAACCATAAAAAGGAACAAATTTGAGTCAGTTCTAGTGAGTTGGATGAATCTAGAGCCTCGTACACAGAGTGAAGTAAGTCAGAAAGAGAAAAACAAGTATCATATATTACTGTGTACACATGAAATCTAGAAAAATGTTCCTGATGAACCTAGTAGAGAATGGACTTATAGACACAGTGGGGGAAGGTGAGGGTCAGATGAACTTAGAAAGTAGCATTGACATACATACAATATCATGTGTAAAATACAGTGAGTGAGAAGTTGCTAAACCACACAGGGAGCCCAGCCTGGCACTTTATTATGACTGAGAGGGATGGGATAGAGGGAGGGAATATATATATATATCCCTTAATTTATATATATATATAAATATATATATTTATATATATATATATACATGTATTTCCCATAATTATATATAATTATGACTGATCCACATTGGTATATGGCAGAAACCAACACAAAATTGTAAAGCAATTTCCACCAATAAAAAGTTTAAAAAATAAACAAGAAAAAGAAAACTAAACAAACAAGGACATAAGACCATTAATAATTCCATGAAAACCAAGAGTTGCACAGAAAGGAAAATTTAATCATGCTCATTACATGACCCAGATGCAAGTAATATTTTCACAATCATAACAGTATAAACACTAAATCTAACAAAAACCATTACCAGAAAGATAGGAGGCCTAAAAGTGAGTGGAAGGAAGATGTAAAGATGAGAGCTGAATCTCATCTTGTATGTTAGGAAAACAAAAGATAATTCTTATGGGTTGAATTGTGTCCACTCTCCAAAAAGGTATATTGAAATCCTAACCCCTTGTACCTCAGGATGTGACCTTATTTGAAAACAGAGTCTCTACAGGGTCAATCAAGCAGAAAAGGGGTCCTTAAGCTGGGCTCTGATCCAATATGTCTAGATGTGAGTCTGAGTGAACTCCAGGAGTTGGTGATGGACAGGGAGGCCTAGTGTGCTGTGATTCATGGGGTTGCAAAGAGTCAGACATGACTGAGCAACTGAACTGAACTAAGGGTCCTCATGAAAAGGGAGAACTTGGACACAAACTTGCACAGCGAGAATGTCATGTGACAATAAAGGCAGAAATCAGAGTGATGCAGCTACAAGTCAAGGAACACCAAAGTTACCCAGCAGGGGCAGATTCTGCCTCATTACCCTCAGAAGGAACCAACCCTGTGACACCTTGATCCCAGACGTCTAGCCTCCAGATCACAGGACAAAAAATTTCCGATATTTAAGCCACAGATTTGTAGCACTTATTTATGGCAGGGCCAAGAAGTTTCAGTTGGTAGGTTGGTAGATAAGTAGGTAGGCAGATAAGTAAATAAACAAACAAAAAATGGCAGTATATATATATATATATATAGAGAGAGAGAGAGCATATGTATACATATATAGCACTATATATATATATATATATATATATATATAGCGCATATGTAATAGTGCATGGGGGCAACCATAAATGTGAGTGGTTGCCTCTGGGAAGTGGGAAGAGGGATGGGGGTGTGGGCAGGAGACTGCTGTTTTCCACTATAAGTCATGTAAAACTACTAGACTTTTTAAACTATGTGTACTTGCAACTTTTATAAAAATGTATACTTAAAAAGCTATCTTGCCACATTTTAAGCTTCTGCAGAATCTTAGGGAAGAAATGTTCTACATTTTTACTATTTGCACAGCATCAAAGGTTTTTGTTGTTGTTCTATTAAGAAAATGCCGGTCTTTAAGTTTCAAAGGACATTTTGGTATGGCTTCATGGCCTTGTATAGTATTGATCAAGTCTTGAGCTGAGGCCTAAATTCCAGCTGTCATTAATGGGCAAAAGCATTCACATTTCATGAGTTTGGACAGGGAGCAAGCAGAGAATCCTCAGTGCTTGGATAATGGGCAGAGAGAGTACAAGCTTTAAAGGAAACAGCAATGGGTCCAAGATCAAATGCTTCTGCTTATTAAGTTGTATGGCCTGAGGTGAATTCATTTAAATCTCAGAACCTCAATTTATTCATCTGTATGATTGGAAAACAGAACAGTATTTCCCGGGAATTCTGTTGGTTTTCCTGAGAAACACAGCATAATGCCAAGTTCATGATAAGTACTTGATAAATGGTAGTCATATGGTTCTTATATCCATATTAAAAAGCCTTTGCATTTTTTGCAGCTGTCTTCAGTCACTAGTTTGAAATTCTCCCTTCTAACCCTCCATCCTTCAGTCCTGAATCACATCATTAGTCAATTTTGCTCCCTGGTTATATGATAATGTAGAACAAAACCTCTGGCTTAAGATCTGCCACCTACTTGACCTCTGGAAAGTCACTTAAATTTCTGAGCCTCAGATTCCTCATCTGTGAAGTAGGTTAAATAATAGCAATTGTAATGATAAAATGGTATAATGAACAGGCAGAGCGTAGGTGCTCAGTTTATGATGGCACAGGGTAAGCTGATAGGCAAAGCCATTTCCCAAAATATAAAATAGAGTTACAGAAACAAAACACTGCAGGCTCTTCAGCTATCTCATAGAAATATTTTGTGAATATTTAAGAGCCAGCTCCACTCTTTAAAAGGATACCTGAGAAATGAGCTGTAGATCTAAGAGACATGCATGAGTGCCCAATGCCTTTACTTCATAAAATGCCAAAGAATTAGATTCACACAGCACTCCAAGCAAACTGTCCAGGTTACTTCAGTTAATTTCCAATGATATCCAGAACTTTGCATTATTTGGTAATTCTATACAGATGCAAATATTACATACAGCCTGCTATAATACTTAAGAAATCCACAGTAAAACTTAAAACAAGCAGCTTTTTGTCAGTTACCGGTACTGTCCGTGTTTCAAAAACAATGCAACTTACAAAATACTCCAAATGTACCCAACATTTAAAACTTTCACCACAGAAAAAAAGTTTCTCAGACTTCCCAGTGAATTCCAGAAAATAATGATTTGGTTTACTGAAAACTGCCTTGCACACAAATCTCCAGGAACACAAACAGCTATCATCCAAATGAGGAACACTCACAGCTGGAACAAGATTTTCCCTACTTTGATGCCCATTATCCAAGTGAGTAGGGGCTGAGTTTAAATCACCATGTCCCTGCCAGAACAGTCCCATTCCCCCTCACCCTCACCACGGCTGCGGTGTCCTGTCAGGGAGATGTAGGACTTTCTGAACAGTTGAGTTCAGCAATCTCCTAAAATGCTGATGCAGCTCCCTGGGCTAAGTGAACACAATATTTCTGTGACAACCTTCCATCATCCAAGGTAGAGCTCTCTCAGGTCAGCAGAGGTGATCATGGTTTTCTGTCAACCAGGAGAGACTGCTCCAAGTTGTCCTTCAGAGCTGGCAAGGATGTCTTCTCTTTTTATTCATTTATTTTCCTAGTAAAATCCACATCCAACACAAAGCACTGAAAAACATCACTGAACTCTATCTGCTCTTGTGACTGTTCCATACCTAGAATAACATCCCACAACTGGGCTTGATGGCTAATTATATAATGGGGTAAGCCATTTGCACATGCATGAATTCGATGTTGCTGTTCAGACTGAATTCCTCCTCATATTGGCCCATCGTAATAATGACAAAGATACAGACCATTCTTTTACGTTTAGACACCCTGACATACCTGTATCATTTATTCTTTCCAGTGAAATTTGCTCAGTCTTGTCCAACTCTTTGTGACCCCAGGGACTATACAGTCCATGGAATTCTCCAGGCCAGAATACTGGAGTGGGCTGCTGTTCCCTTCTCCAGGGGATCTTCCCAACCCAGGGATCGAACCCAGGTCTCCTGCATTGCAAGTGAATCCTTTACCAGCTGAGCCACCAGGGAAGCCCAAGAATACTGGAGTGGTTAGCCTATCCCTTCTCCAGCAGATCTTCCTGACCCAGGAAATCAAACCAGGGTCTCCTGCATTGCAGGAAGATTCTTTACCAGCTGAGCTACCAGAGTGTCATCTTCATCATATAGACAGGGAAGGAAGTTGTTGAACATGGTCCTTCTGGACAATGATCCTTCCTAAATGCTGCATCAAAAGCATGAATCAGTGCTTTTGATGACACATGAGCAGAGCAGAACAAGGCTGTGTGCCACTGAAGTGGCTGAAGTCCCCTGGAATCTGATCTCACCCACTTCACACAAGCATATATATATATTCAGGAGGGAGAAAGGAGACAGCCACTCTGAAAACTCAGGACATACACAGGCCTCTTGTGTGAAAATGAGGTTGTACTTTTAATTGAGTCCCTGGTAGCTCAGCTGGTAAAGAATCCACCTGCAATGCAAGAGACCTGGGTTCGATCCCTGGGTTGGGAAGATGCTTTGCAGAAGGCAACAGCTACCCACTCCAGTATTCTGGCCTGGAGAATTCCATGGACTGTATAGTCCCTGGGGTCGCAAAGAGTCAGACACAACTAAGTGACTTTCACTTTAATTATGAGATGACATCTGGTGAGTACTCACCCTGGGCCAGGCACTAGACTTACTGCTTTCCACGTTATTATCTCATTTAACTCTCAAAACAAAATGATGTGTGCTATTATTATTCCCAAATTTTTCAAATGAAGAATGTTCTCCAGAGAAACAAAACTGATAGGATCTACATAAAAAGAGACTTATTCTGAAAGACTGACTCACATGATTATGGAGGCTGAGAAGTCCCATAATCTGCCACCTGCAAACTGGAGGCCCAGGAGGGCTGTTGTATCAATAGTTTCAGGACAAATCAAAGGCCTGAGAACCAGGGCAGTCGATGGTATACATCCTGATCCTAACCAAAGGCCGGAGAACCAGGAGCACCAGTGTCTGAGGACAGGACACAGATGTCCCAGTTCAACCAAAGAGAGACTATTAGCATTTCCTCTGCTTTTTTGTTCTATTCAGGCCCACAATGGAGGCGATGATGCCTACTGGCACTGGTGAGGGGCAGCTTCTTCACTCAGGTTACATATTCAAAAGCCAATCTCATCCTGAGACACCCTCACAGACACACCCGGGAATGTTTTACCAGCTATCTGGGCATCTCTTTGCCCAGGCAAGTTAATACACAAAATTAACCACCACAAGGAAACACTGTGAAGTTGCTCACTCAGGCCGCTGATGCCACAGTCTGGGTCCAAATCTCTCTGTTTTGCTGTTCCCATCACTGCCAATCTGCCTCATATCCTTTTTAAAAACAAAATTGCTCTTTGTCTTTTAGCCCCACTTTCCTAATTCCCACTCGCAACATCCTGGGAGGGGAGAGGGACTGGAAACTGGATTCAGTCACGTGGCCAATGATTTAGTCCATCATACCTATGCGACGAAACCCCAGTAAATATTCTGGATCTGAGGCTCAGTGGAGCTTCCTGGTTCATAAACACATTAATATGCCATGATGATAAGGCACTGGATTGTGTAAGGAGAAGGCATGAAAACTGCATTCCTCTCCTCCTCCTCCCTGCCCTATGTTTCTCTTCCATTCAGTTATTCCTGAATTGTTTTTTATAATAAAATTTAGTTGTGACTACAAAAATTGTTTAATTTAAATAAAAATGAAATGTCCACAGATATCTCTTTACAGTTCCCTAACGTCCCAGTCTAGAGTTGATGTAGCCTTAGATTTGGAAATCAAGAATTCTCAGAAGAAACTGGGAACATTCATCTATCATATTTGATAGTAACAAAATAAAAGAGCCCACCTCAATGCTATTGCTTGATATTTCATTTTTATCAACCTGGCTTTTTGTAGCACAAAATATTTCTAAGATATATATGGATTTTGCAAAATTTTGTTCCCTGCTCACAAGTCTCAAAATTCACCTCTGTTTACTCTGTGATGTAATGGCTCAAAGCTAGATGTACCTACATGGTGTTAGAGATTTAAAACTGAACACAAGAGAGGTAACAGACAGAAAGCAACCAAGTTCAATATAATGAATGTGACATTAATGGTATGAAACAAATCCTCTGATGACCAAAAGTAAGAAAAAGTAACGCATTCATTCTAAATGGTAGGGCTATGACTTTATTAAGGTGGTGATATTTGAGATGGGTTTTAAAGGTTGTGTCAGAGAAGGCGATGGCACCCCACTCTAGTCCTCTTGCCTGGAAAACCCCATGGACAGAGGAGCCTGGTGGGCTGCAGTCCATGGGGTCACGAAGAGTCGGACAAGACTGCGCGACTTCACTTTTACTTTTCACTTTCATGCACTGGAGAAGGAAATGGCAACCCACTCCAGTGTTCTTGCCTGGAGAATCCCAGGGACGGGGGAGCCTGGTGGGATGCCATCTTTGGGGTCGCACAGAGTCGGACACGACTGAAGCAACTTAGCAGCAGCAGCAGCAGGAATCTACTATGGACTGAAGGGGAGGAGAAGGGCACCCAGGCATGGTCAAGGAATGACTGGAGCATAGAGACAGCTAGTTACGGGGTTTGAGAACTAAGGTATCAAATGGTGGTGGGAGACGACTGCAAAGAACTCTGAATCCATGATAATAATTAATTTTTGTAATTCCTTACACTCAACATAACACTTTCACCTTTATTCTCACTTGATACTTTAACTACTTAGAGTTGTTAACATCATCCATTCTTTGCAAAAAGTAAGAGGTTAGCCCCAAGTCCTCATAGTTGGAGCTAGAAACTTTACAGTCTTTGGCCTTGAAATCCCATATTCTTTCTAATACTTAAAAAAAAAAAAAAAAACAGACCTACAAAAACAAATATTGGTGAAGGTGTACAGAAAAGGGAACCCTCATGCACTGTGGTAGGGAAGTAAATTGCAGCTGCTACAGAAAGCAGTATGTAGTTTCTTCAGAAAGCTAAAAAACTGATTCAGCAAAAAACTACCATGACTCAGCAATTCCACTCCTGGGTCTATATCTAAAGAAAATGAAACACTCATTTGAAAAGATACATGCACCCCAATATTTATAACTGTTAAGATGTGTTCAACAGATAAATGGATAAAGATGTGAGATATTTATGCATATATATTTATACATAAAGACTAGAATATTACTCAGTCATAAAAATAAATGAAATTTTGCCACTTGCAACAAGGTAGATATATCTAAAGGGTATTATCCTTGGTGAAATAAGTCAGAGAAAGATAAATACTGTTGTCACTTATGCACAGAAACTAAAAAATAAAACAGATTCACAGAGAGAACTAGTGGTTACCAGTGGAGAGAAGGAAGCAGGGAGGGGCAAGATAGTGATAGAGAATGAAGAGATACAAAATACCAATACTATGTACAAACAAACAATAAGGATATACTGCACAGCATTGGGAATTATAGCCATTATTTTATAACCTCAAATAGAGTATACTCTAAAAATTTATCGAATCACTATCCGTTCAGTCGCTCAAAGAGTTGTGGTTGACTCTTTGCGACCCCATGAATCATAGCACGCCAGGCCTCCCTGTATATGGTACACCTAAAACTAATTTGTAAATCACCTATACCTCAATTTTAAAAACCCAGACTGCCATGGGAAGAACCCAGAGGAAGGTCTCTCTGAAATGTTCAAATTGAATTCTATGCCCTTTGTGCTTGGTGTTCTGCAGACAGGAAGTGCAAGGGGTCAGCACCAAGCCACCATAAGCCATTCCTATTAGCTTTATATTGGAAGTTCTCTCCCTATCCCTGGTGCAGATATCAAGATTGGAAGCAGCTGGGAATGAGGTGATGTAATTTGATGTAGTTGAGGAAAGCCTGAAGTCAATTTCAGGATTTCCTTTCCTCGCTCCTTTATCCTCTTAACTTGCTCACCCAAAGTTTGTTCCAGCAAGGCTTATTTATGGGTACATTTGCTTATTTACTTACATATTGCCATATTCCACAAAGAATTCAAAGCCATTTATATTACATACATAGAATGATAAAATATTTGTCTTTAAGTCAAAGAGAGAAAGAGAAAGAAAAGGAAGGAAGGGAATTAGAATATGAGAGTTAAGCCATGGGATAAAAACAATGTGGTTAAGCAGGTGATGGCATCTCTACCAAGGCTCTGTTTGAGCTGTACTTTTTGCTCTAAGCTTCCTGGCAGACAAAGCAAAATTGGAAACAATACGTAACCTAGGTCTTTTTATCCATGAGAAGGAAACATACAAATTCTTCAGTAGAAGTGTTTGTTGTTTTGTTTTGTTTTTTTTCTGGTTATTAACTCTAAATTTTTCTTAGGAAGTGTCCCACAGGTGACCGTGAGAAATGCAGCAAATAATGCCAACAATGAGATTTGTGTAGTACCTTCATCCAGCACCGAGGTACACGCCGGCTTCCACGTCTCAGACTCCAACAGTCCGCACTTCTTCCTGATCCCATTTCTTCCTGTTGCTCAGAGACCACTCAGCCCAGGCGCACGCATGCGCCCTTGCTCTCTCTCGCTTTCTCTCTCTCTGGGAGCTCCTCCATGCCCTAGAGGGCATTTCATGTTGGATGCCTTTTTCTCTCCCACTTGTCGGCAACATATTTTTCAAATTAGCACTTGGTAGCTTTGAGGGAAACCCAGACATTGTGGGGAAGAGAGTGAGAGGCCAACTGAAAAAAAAAAAAAAAGTATACTTTATTCTCAGTTTGTTATAAACTTGCAATACAAGCAAAGAAAAATAAATTATTCAGATCCTGCAACTGATATAGAAGTTCTCTGGCTTGATGTGATACCAAAACTCGGTCTTCCCCCAGACTGTCTGCTGTTTACAAGCAGGGAGCTGTTTCTCATTGGGAAGAGGGGAGCTTAGCCTCCATTCCCACCTCATCCCTGTCTTCATTCCCTTGCTTTCCTGTGGTTGGAGAGAGGTGGACGGACATCAGAGGCCCAGCCTGGGAGACTCCATCCTGCCCAAGAAGCCACATGGGTTCCTGGTTTGTGAGAAATATCTGCTTCTGAAGTTGCATTTTTAACTCAGTGAGACGCCTCCCTGCTCCTCTGAGAGGCAGGAAAACTCAGAGAGCTCAGCTGATCTTCATGAGCAAATGGGATGAGCTAGGCTCCCACCAAGGCCTTCTGCTTAGGCCCTCTCCTGCCCCTTAGGGGGACTGTTCCCATGGTGACTAAGGTCTAAAGAGAAGAGAGGGGCAAAAAGGAACGTTTTTCCCTGAGAAGACACTGGGAATAGATTAAGAAGATTGATCTCTTCATTTTAATTAGGGAGGCGGCATTCAGGGTCCGGCAGGGTAGATGTATTTTTGCTGTCGAAAGACCCCTGTCTGAAACCCAACTCAGGCAATTGCCATCAGTGTCCTTGAGCAAGTCCTTTTACTTCTTTGAGCCCCAGTGTTCTTCTCCATAAAATAGGGATAATGCCTTCATAATTGTAAAAATCGAGATGACATTTGTGAATGTGCTTTGACTCCTTGCTGCTGCTGCTAAGTCACTTCAGTCGTGTCCGACTCTGTGTGACCCCGTAGACAGCAGCCTTAGCACGATGCAAATTCTAGTTGTTATCAGACAATAGAAGATCTGGTTTCCAGACTCTCCAAGACCCTCTGATTCTAACATTTACTGGCTGGATTGTTTTAACCAATCCCTTATCCTATCTGAGCTGCAGTAAAAATATTGTGAAAAGAAGTTACCGCAGAGCACAGGGCTGTTGTGAGAATCAAGTGAGACTAAACATCAGGAAGTACTTTGACAACTGTAAAATGCTAGACAAATATTACTTGTTAATATTATTAAGCAACAGCCTAAAGGCCTGTGCTCTGGTGCCAGCTTTGCATGTGTCTTTGCCCTTGGCGCTTTCTCAGTTGAATTTATCACATTCTCCTACAAGCTGTCTTTTCCCCTGACAATTATTTAATTCCTTTCTCAATAACCAAGTTCCCTGAGTGGAGCCCCAGAATCCAGGGGGAAAATAAATCTATTCCTGTCTTTGGGGAACTTTCACTAAGCAAGGCAGAGAATAAATAACCAAGATAGCAGAAGGAAGATAAAGTAAAAGAATATGGATGTTGAAGGGGAAGATTTGTTTCTGATGCCCAAGACTAACTGAGTGATCTTGGGTGAGTCTCTTGGCTTCCCTGAGCTTTAGCGTCTTTTTCTATAACATGGGTCTGATGATAATAATAATAATACCTGCCCCATGCACTTGTTGTGAGGATTAAATGAGATATTGTCTATTCACAATGCTGTATAAATGCTGTCGTTATTTTAAAGGAAATGTTAACTGATGCCACTTACTGAGCATTTTCTCTGCCAGGCTGTGGGCTAAACCTTTTAAATGTATCATTATCATTAATCCTTACAACAACTTTTACACTAGGGGTTATAATCTCAATTATAGAAATAAGGAAATCAAAGGACAAAGAGGCACATTACTTGGTCCAAGTCTAAACAGGAATTTCTGGAATAACTTTGAATCCATGAGGCTAATTAGTCCTCTTAATGGATAGAGAGCTATAGGGAGAGTGAAATGACATGAAAAGGAGGAAAGAAGAACCTTGGAATGTGGGAGAGGATCAGCCTCTCTCTCAGAGCTACTTTCTCATAGAAACTGCCAGGTACCTCTCTGCTAATTCCTTGAACTTATTCTTACTGAATACCCACCATGTGCCAGGCACGGTGAAGAGCACTTACATATGTCACTGCATCATCTTACACTTTTACACAGACATTATCTGCATTTTATCATGAACAAGACTCAGGAAGGGTAGGAAAGTAAGTTGTGGAGAAAGTTCTGGAGCCCAACTTTGTCTGATTCCAAAGACCCCTGTTGTTTTCACTACCCACCTATTTTTTTTCCGGTAAACTGATAGCAGCAATAATACAACTTCTCAGGATACATTTATTAGCAGAAGAGTGGACTCCCACGCCGCTTTCTGCTCATGGCAGACTTTCAATACAGGCTTTCTTATTCAGCTTTCCACAGAAGCAGACCCTGAAACAAGGATTTGAGTGCAAGTAAGAAGAAGAGGCCATCAGAGGATGAGATAGCTGGATGGCCTCACCGAGCAATGGACATGACCTTGGGCAAACTTTGGGAGATGGCGAGAGACAGGAAAGCCCGGTGTGCTGTAGTCCATGGGATCTCAAAGAGTCGGACATGACCGGGTGACTGAACAGCAACAAGTTTATTTGAGAGTGATCCCAGGAAACACCAGTAGGGGAGCTGAGGCATGGGACAGTCACTGAAGGGTTTACTGCCAAACAAGAAGTTTGATTCCATTAGAAACTCTGGGGAGGGAGTGGAAGATATGCTTCAGATACCCCTCTCTTTTGACTGAAGGAACTGGAATATCTATACACAAACTCCTGGCTGGTATTAGTGTTTTGGTACTTCTGCCCTGCTCTGCAGCAGAGCAGCCCAAGACATGTATATACACACCAAAGAGAAGGGAAAAAAAACCTCCCAAGCAAGAGATGTAAATGTTAGAAACCACATCACTGAGTAAATAAGTGAATCAAGACCAAGTAAATGATATGTTGGTGGTGTTGCATGGGAAATGGGGTGTCAGGGGAGGGTAGGTTGGGTAAGGAAAGGTCAAAAAATTTACCCAAGTAGTGCCTTGAGGATTCATCAGACTCTAATCATTCTTATCATGCCAAAGAATTTGTGTTATTGAACTGTGATGCTGGAGAGGACTCTTGGGAGTCCCTTGGATAGCAAGGAGATCAAACCAGTCAGTTCTAAAAGAAATCAGTCTGGAAGGACTCGTACTGAAGCTGAAGCTCCAATATTTTGGCCACCTGATGTGAACAGCTGACTCATTGTAAAAGACCCTGATGCTGCGAAAGACTGAAGGCAAATGAAGAAGAGAAGGGCAGAAGATGAGATGGTTGGATGGCACCACCAATTCAATGGACACAAACTTGAGCAAACTCAAGGAGATAGTGGAAGACAAGGAAGCCTGGCCTGCTGCAGTCTATGGGGTCACAAAGAGTCAGATGTGACTTAGCTATTGAACAGTCATTCTTATGGGGGCTTCCAGGTGGCTCAGTGATAAAGAATTTTCTTGCCAATGCAGAGACATGGTTTGATCCCTGGTCTGGGAAGATCCCCTGGAAAAGGAAATGGCAACCCCCTTCAGTGTTCTTGCCTGGGAAATCCCATGGACAGAGGAGCCTGGTGGTCTCCAGTCTGTTGGGGGTAACAAAAGAGTTGGACACAACTTAGCGACTAAACAACAATCTATCACATGATGTCATGTACATCAAGAGACCTGAGGCAGTCTGGGTTATTGTTCCAACTTTTCATACCCTGTCCAATAATGGAATTGCAAATCACCCTTTGCCATGTAACTTGGCAGTGCCTCCTGCTTTGGGTACGGTGTACTTCCTTCCCCTTTGACTCTGGGCTTAACCATGTGCCTGGCTTTGGTCAGTGGCAGGTTTGACACAAGCAAAGACTTAGAATAGGGTTGCTTATTGGAGTTTGTCAAAGTTATTCAGCTGGTTGCAAAAGGAAGCTAAGCTACCCCTATACAAGCCCAGCCTAGATCAGCTAACCCCAGCAAGTCACACAGACACATGCGTGAACCCTGCTCAACCACCTGTATGAGCCCAACCTAGAACTGAGCTGATCTACAGACATGAGTTTAAAAAATGCTTATCGTTGTATACCACTGAAATTTTCCTGGTTATTAAATGCTTTGAAGCCAAAGATAACTGATACAAAAATTATACTTTCTTCTGTGCTAGCACCAAAGATTCATTCAAAAATTTTAGTTCATCTAACATTTTACAAGTGGCTGCTTTGGGTCATCAGAGGAAATTATTTATTTACTAGTCATTTATTTTCCCTTCACAAACTATGAGTTTCATGAAGTCAGGAATTTTGTCTGTCTTGTTCACCCATATATCTCAAGTGCCTAGCACAGTGCTTGTCATTGAGTAGTTTTTCAATAAATATTTGTTCATTGAATTAATATCAGCTGTTATACTATATACATTCAAAATGGGATTCTTGTTACATTGAATTTATTGGAAAAGACAATGCATCCACACAAGTATAACTGAGTCCTCAAATCATTATATCATGGAAGCATAGAGGAACAAATAATTAATTCTAAGTGGAGAAATAATGGAAGACTGCTAAAACAATAGCATTGGAGTCATTATTAGTTGACTGAGGGCAAATAGCAATTTTCCTAATGGAAGTGAGAAAAGAAGGCATTCCACCCAGAAGGGACAGCATGAACAATGGGAGAGAGGCGTAAAAGAAAATCCAGAGTGGCTGAAGCACAGCATGTGTGTACAGGGAGACAGTGGGTGGGCCTGACTATGAAGGACCATAAATGACATACTACAAAAAGTGCAATTTGTCCTCTAGGAAATGGGGAACTGTGGAAAGTTTTTAATCATACAACTTCTATAAAATAAAAATAACTATTATTTTAATAAAGAAATTAGAAAACTAAAAGGAAAGGACAGAAAGAAAAGGTAATTAGCTAAGGTTCATCCTGGAATGTGAGGCCAAGTGGGCCTTAGGAAGCATCACTACGAGCAAAGCTAGTGGAGGTGATGGAATTCCAGTTGAGCTATTTCAAATCCTAAAAGATGATGCTGTAAAAGTGCTGCACTCAATATGCCAGCAAATTTGGAAAACTCAGCAGTGGCCACAGGACTGGAAAAGGTCAGTTTTCATTCCAATCCCAAAGAAAGACAATGCCAAAGAATGCTCAAACCACCGCACAATTGCACTAATCTTACACGCTAGTAAAGTAATGCTCAAAATTCTCCAAGCCAGGCTTCAGCAATACATGAACCGTGAACTTCCAGATGTTCAAGCTGGTTTTAGGAAAGGCAGAGGAACCAGAGATCAAATTGCCAACATCTGCTGGATCATGGAAAAAGCAAGAGAGTTCCAGAAAAACATCTATTTCTGCTTTATTTACTATGCCAAAGGCTTCGACTGTGTGGATCACAACAAACTGTGGAAAATTCTGAAAGAGATGGGAATATGAGAGCACCTTACCTGCCTCTTGAGAAACCTGTATGCAGGTCAGGAAGCAACAGTTAGAACTGGACATGGAACGACAGACTGGTTCCAAATAGGGAAAAGAGTACGTCAAGGCTGTATATTGTCACCCTGCTTATTTACCTTATATGCAGAGTACATCATGAGAAACGCTGGGCTGGAAGAAGCACAAGCTGGAAACAAGATTGCCAGGGGAAATATCAATAACCTCAGATATACAGATGACACCACCCCTATGGCAGAAAGTGAAGAGGAACTAAAAAGCCTCTTGATGAAAGTGAAAGAGGAAAGTGAAAAAGTTGGCTTAAAGCTCAACATTCAGAAAACTAAGATCATGGCATCTGGTCCCATCACTTCATGGGAAATAGATGGGGAAACAGTGGAAACAGTGGCAGACTTTATTTTTTGGGGCTCCAAAATCACTGCAGATGGTGACTGCAGCCATGAAATTAAAAGACACTTAGTCCTTGGAAGGAAAGTTATGACCAACTAGATAGCATATTAAAAAGCAGAGATATTACTTTGCCAACAAAGGTCCATCTAGTCAAGGCTATGGTTTTTCCAGCGGTCATGTATGGATATGAGAGTTGGACTGTGAAGAAAGCTGAGCGCTGAAGAATTGATGCTTTTGAATTGTGGTGTTGGAGAAGACTCTTGCGAGTCCCTTGGACTGCAAGGAGATCCAACCAGTCCATCCTAAAGGAGATTAGTCCTGGGTGTTCATTGAAAGGACTGATGCTGAAGCTGAAACTCCAATACTTTGGCCACCTCATGCGAAGAGTTGACTTATTGGAAAAGACTCTGATGCTGGGAGGGATTGGGGGCAGGAGGAGAAGGGGACGACAGAGGATGAGATGGCTGGATGGCATCACCAACTCAATGCACACAAGTTTGGCTGAACTCCAGGAGTTGGTGATGGACAGGGAGGCCTGGCGTGCTGCGGTTCATGGGGTCACAAAGAGTTGGACATGACTGAGCAACTGAACTGAACTGAAAAAATGAGTCTGGCAAAATTAGAGAGTAATAGTAGATATATCTCTATTAGAAACAGAATAGACAAATCTATTTTGATTGTGAAAGTCTTTTTCACAAATCTTAATTGTGAAAAATCAAGACTCACATATAAAAGAAAAATCAAGATACACATATGAAGGAAAAGCTGAGGTTCCCTAAGAACTAAAAGGAAAGAGCAAAAAGTTCTAATAGGAAAATGAGAGGAAAAAATTATGATGTAATCAAGGAATATTGGATGCTTCTAGGAATCTGGAGTAAGAAAAAACAATCAAAGACATAACTGAAGAAAATTTCCCAGAGGCCAAAAATTTTTTGACTATTTTTTGAATATTTGGTCCAGCAAAATCAAGAAATATCTGAAATTTTTGTTAATTATATAGTTAATAGAGAAAGTCTTAAAAACCTCCAAGAAGAAAAAAAAAGTAGCTATCCTTAAAGGAACAAAATTCAAACTGACCTTAGATTTTTACTCTGAAACACTAAAATTTCAGAAGGTCATAAACGAATGTCTATAAAGATTTGAGGTAAAATATTCTTATATGAGTATTTTTGAAGCCAGGGAAATCATTCTTCATTTGAGATTCTTATGCTGTGTTCTGTGTTACATGAATTACAAGGAAGTGATTCTTACCTGACATCTTCCCACCGATTTCTCTACTTCCAGTATATATATCTTCCATACCCTTTGAATTGGGCCTGCTTCCTCACTAAACACTTTTTAAAGCTATGTGATTTTTAAAAGTGTGATGAAATGCTAATGATGGAATCTAGGTGATGAGAAGTGTTCACAATCAAAGTCTTTCAACTTATGAAATTTTTCATTTTTATAAAAAAGGAAAAAAAAATTTCACACCATCTTAATTGTTTAATAGATAAGATCTAAATTGCCTGCAAAGAGGTATGCAAACCGCTTCAGTCTACCTCAACTTACCTCTCCAGTAGCATCTTCTACCCATTATTCTCACCCCTTTTCCCTCTTTCAGTCACTGTGAACTCCAGCCATTCCTGAAATGCATTCTTCTTTCATGACCTTCTTATTTATACTCTTAATTTGCCTGGAATTGCCCTCCCCCAGCTACTCTGTTTATCTCTATTCATCCTCAAAGACCAGAAGAAACATTACATCTCTATGTACAGCAATTAACTGCTCCTCTCCTTCTCCAGGAATTCTTGGTTTATGCTTCTTTTAGAGAACATTCACCTTGTTCTGTATTTGTTTGTGTTCCTATCACTTCACTCCAACATCAGTGGGCATCTTGAGAATGGTGACTATGTCCTTCATCTCTGTGTCTCGCATAAACTAGAATCCTACAGAATACATACTCATAAAGGACCTGTAGTTTCTCTCCAGGGTATGTGGGGATGATAGGGGCCCAAAAGGAGAATTTTAATTAAGATAGCATTAAATTCGAATTCGTCCTGCAACAGCTGGGTTTGAAGACAGACAAAAATGAATACTCTGACATCTCACATAAGTTAGGTTTTTATGGCAATATGCAGTGAAAAATGAAAATAACAGGTGCTCTTGTTCAAAAATTATCAAGAATTTCAAGATCTCAACAGCACAGCATTAAACCCAGTGCAGGACCCTTTTGAGTATGAGTCCCTGTGCACTGGTAAAGGTAACACGCTTATACACTATATTACCCTGTTTACTCAAGGATATCAACCTGACTGGGGCTTCCTGAGTCTCCACCAGTTCCCTTGATTGCCATCAATGGGGTCTGTCTGTACTGGGTGAGGTACAACCAGGGAATGGAAACACCCAAGTGGGACCTCAGTGAGTCTCTTATCTCTCCCTGCTATGTCATTCTGAGACTTTATGTCTCAGAATGTCTTTAGCAAGCCACATCTGAATCTGATGTCTGGGTCCTGAGTACAGCTTTCTACTCTGCTGGTCGAGTCACAGTGCTATATATTGTCCATAAGTCGTATTAGGGTATTTGTATTGCAACAGGGTAATGATGACTAGTCTATGATCAGGCCTCACTATGTATCTCCTACTTGACAAGAGTAAGGAAGAACTGAGCATGGTGTCTGTAAGCAGATAAGACATTTTTACACTAGTCAGTCTCCTCATTTAAGAATATAGATCATGCTATGTCTTTTTACTTATTCAAATGCTCTTTATACTACTTCATATAATTTGCTAAATAGTTCCTTCATGATTTAAAATTGCTGCTACTTGTTTTTGTTATAGTTGTTATATATTTTTCTCTATCATATTGCCCAATATTTTGTTTGTGATATAGATAAAATCTATTCATTTTATATATTTATCTCATATATAGATATTTTACTTAACTTGATACTTCTAGGAGTTTTACAGTTAACATTTTCAGGCTTTCTAGGAAGACAAACATGTACAAATAGTGATGCCTTTATGTATTTCTTTACAATAGTCTTTTATTTAAGTTTGATATCTTATTGTATGGCCCAGAACTTCCAGAAAAAAAGTTCTGATTTTGGTGGCAATGGGCCTAATGTTTCATTATTAAATATCACAGTGTTTATTTTTGAATAGTTCATTTTTGGCACATTGGAGAAAAAACTACTCTTAATTTCTTAAGATTTATATTTTTAAATATAGAATGCAATGGCAACCCACTCAAGTACTCTTGCCTGGAAAATCCTATGGGAGGAGCCTGGTAGGCTACAGTCCATGGGGTCGCTTAGAGTCGGACATGACTGAGCGGCTTCATTATCACTTTTCACTTTCATGCATTGGAGAAGAAAATGGCAACCCACTCCAGTGTTCTTGCCTGGAGAATCCCAGGGACGGGGGAGCCTGGTGGGCTGCCATCTATGGGGTCACACAAAGTCGGACACGACTGAAGTGACTTAGCAGCAGCAGCATGTTATTATAAGCCTTTTCACTGTCTACTAAGATTATCATATAGTTCTTTGTTCTTTTACCTAGAGTTATGTTGTATTATATTAATCAATTTGTTTCCATACTGGAATTAATAAAAGAACTATCTTCATTTTCCCAGAATAAACCATACTAAGTCACTGTGAATGATTCTTTTGCTGTTATTGTATTCAGTTTGCTATCCTTTTATTTAGGATGTTTGTATCAGTTCATTGGTGAGAATGACTACCTTTTTCCTCTGTATACTATCAGTATTATATTGCTCTAAAAACTTCACAAGATCTATTTATACTGTGCATTGCTCATTTTACAGAATTAAATGTAATAGGAATCTCTACCTTCATATTTTCACTTCTTTGATTAAAAAGTTAACCACTGCAAATTCCCTCCAAAGATGGAGTATTGCTTTAATTTCCTTAACAGATGGGAGGATTCCAGAGGCTTCCATATGTACGCCTCTGTAAGTTAAAATAGAGGACAGTCCATAGGATTAGTAACAAAGCTAGGAAACCAGTCCTGTAAATCAAGGGACCCTGGGTACATGACCACTGACACTTCTATCATTGGACCCCAGGTGCCATTCCCACCATTCTAGATTATTTATTCTAAACTGCTCCTATTTCTTTGCTCCACTGATTCAGATTCAAAACTCTGGTATGACAGCCTGCACAAAGCCCAGTTTCTGGGCCCAAGGAAGGCAATTACATGTCCATTTCAGCTTATATTATTTCAGCTTATATTAGGCAATTACATGTCCATTTCAGCATGAAGTGGGTCATGCCTCCTATGAGGACTCACACAAACAGATGGAGGGAGTTTGGAGTATGTGCCACTTCCCTTACAACAAAAAATGCTTCCTACTCATTTCTTTGCAATAGAAAATAATTTATGTATCTGTCCTTTTTAATTCTGAAATAACTTAGCACTAAAATCATCTGGTTCCAGAACATTTTATCAATAATTCTATAAAACATTACCCGTTTCTTTCATGATTGTTAGTATGTTGTAAGAGCTTGTGTTTGGTATATTCAAAGGTGAGTAAAACAAAGCCATTACCCTCAAGGAACTTATAGCTAATACTATTGCAATTATAGTTTTCTTTGTATTCTAGCCTCAATCAGAATGCCTGCATACAACTGACTCTCAGATAAAGTTTTGTGAGAAATAGTTTCCAAAATGTAAAAAGAAAATTAAGAGGTTCATTTAAAATACTGCTTTGTTTGGGGATTCTGATTTAGTGCCTGCATTAAGATTCTTCTAAAAAAATCAAACCCAGCAATTAGATAACTAGATTGGGCATTAAGGGTGATCCATGCATAGATAAATGAGACCAGTTAATCTATGAATTATAGAGGAATAGGCAAAGCCAAGTGTAGGTATCAATATCCTCCTCAAAAATATATAATTTGAATATAACAATGATCAAAAAATAGTGAAAGTTAGCTACTATTATAGATAAAAGTATAATAAAAATTGCTCAGCATTGTTCATGATAACCCCAGAAGGAATATAGAAAACTGTAATAGTCAAAACTGAGCTAAACCATCTCATTTCACAACCATAAGGAGTGGCCGCTAAAGGCAAGTCCATCCACCATTTGTCAGAGCAAACATGTTAAGATTTAGAACCATCAAAAACTAAACCATCCAATCCTCACGGTGAAAATTATAAATATTCTGGTAATCATAAGAATCCTTTTAGAAGTGAGCATATGTTTACAGAAGATATCATTATGGTCCTGTTTTCTTAACTAAGGATTCCTAACTCAGGCACCTGAATAAGGATGCAAGGCCAGAATCAGGCAGGAAGTGGCCATTTCAGAAACCTCTAACTGTGGAGCATGGGAGTGTTTTCTTAAGGCTTTCTTTTACTGCTGCTTTTTAAACTTTTTTTTTTTCTTCACTAACTGGTCCAGAAGGAAAATTACAAGGTAGAATGAAAAAGAGATGAAAACTCTCAGCAAAATGATGACATGTCAGTCCTTTTAAAAGATGCTTGGAAGACTCTTTACAATGGCCCCTGTTGATTTTTAAGCATCCAAAATGTGCAAATCGTTGCATTATTTTTCATCACACCAGAAAGCGTTTGCATTTTTATTTTCGTGGGGCAGGGGCAGATGAACTCCTGGAAAAGAAGCTGGCACTGTGCCATCTCTCAAGCTGATGTGGATGGGAATCCAGAATCTGGGAGGGAAGGTGACTACTGTGTGGATTACGTTACTGTTTTATGCTTTGTGCTCATGCTCAGTCACGTCTGATTCTTTGGGACCCCATGGACTGTAGCTCGCCAAGCTTCTCCGTCTGTGGGATGTTCCAGGCAAGACTACTAGAGTGGGTTGCCATTTCCTCCTCCAGGGGATCTTCCCAACCCAGGGATCCAACCCACATCTCTTGCATCTCCTGCATTGGCAGGTGGTTCTTTACCCCTAGAGCCACCTGGGAAGCCGATGTTACTTTTTGCAAATAGCTTTTTTGACATCCATCATCTTAACCCTGTAAGGTAAGGAATTAAGATCCCAACGTAAAAAGTAAGAAAACTTAAAAAAAAAAAGTAAGGGACTTTCCAAACATAGGTTCAGGATAATAAGATTTGGCTTCAACAAGTAAGCACCAAATTGACTCAGCTATGTGATCACCCAGGTAGGTACGACCTTCCCCTGGTTCTGCACTCTTTTGAAGCTCCACAAATGGCCAAACCTTCCTGACTCAAAGACCATCTTCAGGAAAAGAAATAAATAAATAGATCCAGCTCCCACAGAAAACTCCAAACCAGCTTTGAGAGTTCCCTGAACATGGACGGGAACTATGACTTGCTTCTAACCCAGTGTTAGTCACTCAATTGTGTCTGACTCTTTGCAATCCCAAGGGCTGCAGTCCACAGGCTCCTCTGTCCATGGAATTTTCCAAGCAAGAATACTGGAGTGGGTTGCCCCAAAGAAAACCTCAAAGGAGATGGGATGTCAACCTTGTGATTACATTACTTAATGTGAGACTCCACTTCACCAGCCAGCGCACTCCAGCTCTTCTGGTGGCCTTGAAGAAGTAAGCTGCTGTGTTTGAACTTCCTGTGGAAAGGGCCACTTGGCAGGGAACTGTAGGGGACCAATAGCCAGTAGCCAATAGCCAATAGCCAGTGAGAAGCCAAGATCCTGGCTTCTATAAACCATGATGATATGAACTCTGCCAACAATCTGAATGAGATGGAGTTGGATTCTTCTCCTTTCAAGCATCCGGATAAGAACACACCTTGGCAGGCACCTTGTTTGCACCCGCTGAGACTCTGAGTAGAGGCCCTAACTCAGCCAGGCCTGGACTTCTGAGCTACAGAAACTACAAGCTAATAAATGCATATTATTTAAAACTACTAAATTTAATTTTTTTTTTCTGGCCTCACTGCAAGCATGGCATGTGGGATCTTAGTTCTCCCACCAGGAATCAAACCTGCAACCCCTGCATTGGAAGTGTGGCTTCTTAACCACTGGACCACCAGAGAAGTCTCAAAGCCACTAAGTTTACATAACTAATGCAAGCAGAGCGGAGCGTGAACCCAGGTTATCCTAACACAAACCTTTATTTCTTCAGTTACACAAGTAAGAAACAAATTGGATAGCCAGAACAAGCTTATAAACTGTGGATTTAAGTGAGGCAGGGGCTCAGTGGGCCCAGTGAGATGACCATCCCCGTGCTAAGGCAGCAGCTACATCACTGACCACCACTCCATGAGCATCAAAAAAACATGTGATGAACAGAATCTCAGTCATCAGCTCCTCCCTCTACCCACAGACCCTGGCATCACGATCAGATCAGATCAGATTAGTCACTCAGTCGTGTCCGACTCTTTGAGACCCCATGAATCACAGCACGCCAGGCCTCCCTGACCATCACCAACTCCCGGAGTTCACTCAGACTCACCTCCATCGAGTCAGTGATGCCATACAGCCATCTCATCCTCTGTTGTCCCCTTCTCCTCTTGCCCCAAACCCCTCCCAGCATCAGAGTCTTTTCCAGTGAGTCAACTCTTCACATGAGGTGGCCAAAGTACTGGAGTTTCAGCTTTAGCATCATTCCTTCCAAAGAAATCCCAGGGCTGATCTCCTTCAGAATGGACTGGTTAGATCTCCTTGCAGTCCATGGGACTCTCAAGAGTCTTCTCCAACACCACAGTTCAAAAGCATCAATTCTTCGGCGCTCAGCCTTCTTCACAATCCAACTCTCACATCCATACATGACCACAGGAAAAACCATAGCCTTGACTAGACGGACCTTTGTTGGCAAAGTAATGTCTCTGCTTTTGAATATGCTATCTAGGTTGGTCATAACTTTCCTTCCAAGGAGTAAGCATCTTTTAATTTCATGGCTGCAGTCACCATCACAAAAGGAGCCTTAATGCCCTAATTTTTTATCACTTATTTATTTATTTGGATTTGTGTGGACATGTCCTCAGCCTCCATTTTTCTCATCTTTAAACCAGGAGACATCAAAACATACTTTGCAGGGACAGAACGGGATTTAGAGCTATAATGTATACATGAAAGTGTAAGTCATTCAGTCATGTCCAACTTGTTGTGACCCCATGGACCTTACAGTCCATGGAATTCTCCAGGACAGAATACTGGAGTGGGTAGCCATCCCCTTCTCCAGGGGACCTTTCCAACACAGGAATGGAACCCACAGATCGAACCCAAATCTCCTGCATTGCAGGCGGATTCTTTACCAGCTGAGCCACCAGGGAAGCCCAAGAATACTGGAGTGGGTAGCCTATTCCTTCTCCAGCAGATCTTCCTGACCCAGGAATTGAACCAGGGTCTCTGCATTGCAGGTGGATTCTTTACCAGATGAACTAAGTAGAAGCTGTTACTATCAAATCATCTGTATTACTTTCCCCATCTTACAGATGCAAAATTAGAATGACTTATCCAAAGCCACAGAGCTCTTATTAATCAGTGAAACTGGGAGAAGAGGCCAGGTTATCTAACTCCAGAGCTTTCCCTACTGCATTTCCCCTCTAATTTTCAAAAAATGTTCAAAACACAGTTCGTTTAATTTATGCTAATTTGAAAGATAAATATGTTCCATTCAGCTCTTTGAGGAAAAGGGTTGTTGGGTAATGAAAAGAAATATTTGAGCTGTCTCTAATCCTTTGTGGAACAGATCAGGATAGAAATGCATTTCCAGAGAAGACAGGAATCCTTGGTTCAAATAATTACACTTAAAATAACCTCTACAATTAAGCAGCTCCTAGAATCAAGTTTCTGGGTTTTGGCACAGGCAGCTGAGTTTCCCTTGAACTTTTCCATCCTAGTTACAAAACAGGATTAATTGAATCACTATGACCGGGTTCCTCCTGCAACTCTGGGGAAGACCAGAGACACGTATAGACATGCAACACATCTGTAATAGCGTATTAAGGCTCTATCCACAAACCACCAAGGACCTACCAATTCTCACTGACTGGTAATAGTCAACACATTCTAATCTAACAAAAACAACAAGAACAAAGTCTTCTGTTTTGAAATTAGCACAACTGCAGACTTATTTATGAAAATGAAAAATCTGTCTCTTGAATTCAGCAACACACTCTTTTCTTTTCCTCATCTGTCCAGAACACACAAGCAGGTAAGAAGTTCTGATGTCTCTATGCTGCCAAGAAAGTCAAGCAAAGCATCAGATAGGGATTCAAACTAGACCCCCTTTCAGGTCTCACTGAGCCCTGGGAGCCCATAACTCAGATGTGTATTCTGCTATTCCCAAGATACAAAGCATATGAGTCCATGGAGGAAATCAGATTGATGACAAAATGCATAGGTTCTATTCAAGGGTTGCCACTTAGAGTCACACAGCTAGAGAAGTTTGCTGAAGGTACTTATGGACCAGGTTAACCACAGACCCACAAGAATTTCCATTTACCACCTTAGGAAGAAAGGACAAGAGAAGAACCACCAAATCAGGGGGAAACAGAGGTGATGTTTAAAGACAAGCTAAAAGTGTTTTCAAAGTTTAAAGTAACCAAGAAATAGGAAAACTGGCCATTCAATAATGAACATAAGCTGAAACAGCAACAAACATTAATGTAATTTCTTAAATTACATTAAAAATTAAGGTAATTTCTTACCTTAAGGTAAGAAAAAATACCCATAGATATTAACTAATATAATATCCTAACTGGCAGTAAGTTGCATTATTAGAATACATTCCCAGTAGAGAAATGGCAAGGGAAACCATCAGATCTCCTGAAAAGCTTATACAGAAGTAGAGACAGAGGAAAAGAAAAGGGGGGAAAAAGATACGGAACAATTATGCGGCATCTGTTTCTTACACATCAGTGGGGGGCACTTTTCCCTAAATCAATTGAACAGTCAGTGATGTGAAGGATGAGGACTCGTTAGGCAGCCTGCTGACAGCACCTAAAATGGTTTGTCAAACAGCCGTGCCTCTAAAAATCAACAAGAAACCAGGAGGTGAGGCTTCTTTTGTAAGGGGAAAGGCAAAAGCAATCTAGACCCAGAGACAGGTTCCTGAGATTTTCAACAGGCTCATTATGCTCAGTTCTGCTTAAAAGTGAAAAAGATGCAGGATGCCAGAGTGGGAAATAAAATGTAAGGTGGCAACGGTTGCACAGAGAAGCTGTTGCAAAGGTTCACAGAAGTTAAACCCCACCTCCCACCACTCTGCATGGCAACCCACTCCAGTATTCCCGCCTGGAGAATGGACAGTGGAGCCTGGGGGGCTACAGTCCATAGGGTCGCAGAGTCAAGACACACCTGAAGCGACTTGTCATGCACACCACCCTGCACTGTGAGGACACTTCCCTCTTAACCTCCGTCAGCATCACAACAGTCAAGAAAGATAATGGTACATTCTTAGGAGAAACAGAGGCAACATTGAGAGCCCTCAGCTCTCAGTGTAAATGTGTCTGTCTTCGGCGGAACCCTCTGGTGATCTTGGCCCTTTTTATTTATTCTTTTTATCTTAGCCTCTTTTAATGGCACCCTTTCAAGACCTCCTAGGAACTAAATTAGTCCCAGATTAAATCAGTAAATAGATGCTGAGTGTTTAGAACAGTGTCAAGTCCATTGTAAAAACTATCAGTGTTCGTTATTTTAATTTTCCTTCCCATCACAGACATCCCAGGCTATAGGAGGGGCTTCTGGTTTGGTTTCCCTCCTGAGACCAGATCCCTGCCCCAAATCCCAGCCCATGTGACTGGGTCCTAGGCATGGCAAAGCTCTTGCCAGCTCCCTTTTCCAGTAAAGTTCAGTGTGTTCTATTTTCAGCCCAGCATGGAGTTCTGCTATAAACCAAACACGACACACTCTGATATCAAGAATCACCCTTGATTGGACCCACTCAGCTTCTCAGCTCTCCAGTTTTGACTGGTGTAGCTAAAACAAACCCCATGTGGTGTGCCACCCGCTGACACCCAGAGGCTTGTGTGTGAAGGTAACAGGTCTCAGGGCTACAACTAAGCTGAGAATATTTTTCAAAAGTCATATATATAGCCAGAAAGAGTCTGGGTTATATCAGTGAGGGGACTCCAAAGAAGCAGTGTTAAGTCTCTGCTATAAGGTTACACTGAAGCAATAAAAAGGCAAATAACCAGGAACTCAAAAACACAGAATCTTGGGGACAGGTCAAGAAGGCACAGAAGGGCCTGAGGCAGTCTAAGCCAGAGACTGACGGCCATCTCTCCACGGGAACAGAGATTTTGTTTCTTTTGTGCCCTTTTATGACCCTGCACTTGGAAATGCTGCAATATTCGCTGAATAAAGAAATGGATAAAGAAATCTACACATGGACATCACCAGATGGTCAATAGCGAAATCAGATTGATTATATTCTTTGCAGCCAAAGATGGAGAAGCTCTATACAGTCAGCAAAAACAAGACTGGGAGCTGACTGTGGCTCAGATCATGAACGCCTTATTGCCAAATTCAGACTTAAATTGAAGAAAGTAGGGAAAACCACCAGACCATTCAGGTATGACCTAAATCAAATCCTTACAATTATACAGGGGAAGTGACAAATAGATTTAAGGGACTAGATCTGATAGAGTGCCTGATGAACTATGGACAGAGGTTCGTGACACTGTACAGGAGACAGGGATCAGGACCATCCCCAAGAAAAAGAAATGCAAAAAAGCAAAATGGCTGTCTGAGGAGGCCTTACAAATAGCTGTGACAAGAAGAGAAGTTAAAGGCAAAGGAGAAAAGGAAAAATATGTCCATTAGAATGAAGAGTTCCAAAGAATAGCAAGGAGACATAAGAAACCCTCCCTCCCTCAGTGATCCCTCAGTAAAGAAACAGAGGAAAACAACAGAATGGGAAAGACTAGAGATCTCTTCAAGAAAATTAGAGATACCAAGGGAACATTTCACACAAAGATGGGCTCAATAAAGGACAGAAATGGTATGGACCTAACAGAAGCAGAAAATATTAAGAAGTGTCAAGAATACACAGAAGAACTATACAAAAAAGATCTTCATGACCCAGATAATCATGATGGTGTGATCACTCACCTAGAGCCAGACATCCTGGAATGTGAGGCCAAGTGGGCCTTAGGAAGCACCACTACAAACAAAGCTAGTGAAGGTGATGGAATTCCAGTTGAGCTATTTCAAATCCTAAAAGATGATGCTGTAAAAGTGCTGCACTCAATATGCCAGCAAATTTGGAAAACTCAACAGTGGCCACAGGACTGGAAAAGATCAGTTTTCATTCCAATCCCTAAGAAAAGCAATACCAAAGAATGTTCAAACTACCGCACAATTGCACTCATCTCACACACTAGTGAAGTAATGCTCAAAATTCTTCAAGCCAGGCTTCAACAATACATGAACCATGAACTTCCAGATGTCCAAGCTGGTTTTAGAAAAGGCAGAGGAACCAGAGATCAAATTGCCAACATCCATTGGATCATTGAAAAAGCAAGAGAGTTCCAGAAAAACATCTATTTCTGCTTTATTGACTGTGCCAAAGCTTTTGACTGTGTGGATCACAATAAACTGTGGAAAATTCTGAAAGAGATAGGAATACCAGACCACCTGACCTGCCTCTTGAGAAACTTATATGCATGTCAGGAAGCAACAGTTAGAACTGGACATGGAACAACAGACTGGTTCCAAATAGGAAAAGGAGTATGTCAAGGCTGTATATTGTCTCCCTGTTTATTTAACTTCTATGCAGAGTACATCATGAGAAACGCTGGGCTGGAGGAAGCACAAGCTGGAATCAAGATTGCTGGGAGAAATATCAATAACCTCAGATATGCAGATGATACCACCCTTATGGCAGAAAGTGAAGAAGAACTAAAGAGCCTCTGGATGAAAGTGAAAGAGGAGAGTGAAAAAGTTGGTTTAAAGCTCAACATTCAGAAAACTAAGATCATGGCATCAGGTCCCATAACTTCATAGCAAATAGATGAGGAAACAGTGTTAACAGTGGCAGACTTGATGCAAAGAACTGACTCATTTGAAAGGACCCTGATGCTGGGAAAGATTGAAGGTGAGAAGAAAAGGGTACAACCGAGAATGAGATGGCCGGATGGCATCACCGACTCAATGGACATGAGTTTGAGTAAACTCTGGGCTTTGGTGATGGACAGGGAGGCCTGGCATGCTGCAGTCCATGGGGTCGCAAAGAGTTGGACACGACTGAACAACTGAACTGAACTTAAAGAAATCGATGGATCATGCAGGTATGGAATTCCTCTTTAATATGGTGGTGGTTAATGGCATGGCAAGATTGGGAGAAGCAGAAGCTTCAAATTGCAAAGAATTTGATGAATTAGACACTATCCACCCCAAGGATCAACTCTAACTATTCCTCCTTCAGCCTGTATGCTGAACTGCTGGCTTGCTGCTCCAGTCTCTGTGTTTTGGGGTCCCTCCTCTGCTGTTTGAGCCCCTGTATTTCCCTTCATCCATGCACTTATTACCTGCAGAAGAATTTCCTCTTATCTGTCTTCCCTACTGAACTTGACATATCACCTGGCACATAATAAGAACTCACAGACGTTGTTACATAACCCTGTCCTGAGGATTTACCCATAGAGATGAAACGGCAAGGTTTTCCTGGAAATAAGGGCAATACTGAGGCTTCTGCTTTTACCTCAAGGCAATAGGATCAACTGAGAACCAACAGGAAAATACCCAAGAGGGTCTGACTTTCTAAAGTCACCAAGACAGCAAATGGGCTTAAAACTGAATTTAAAGAGATAATAGCAATGTTGATAATGACTGACATAAAGAGAGGAGGTGGGGTTATTAATCAATGAGGAATTGGACCTGAATCAGCAACGTGTCCACCATGAGAGCTGATGTGCCCCTCAGCTGATGTGCCCCTCAGCTGATGTGCACCCAGAAGAAGGAAAAAATAACCTTGCCTATCTCTGCACTATCGGGCCACATCTTGAACAGTGGCTGCTCTCACCTCTGGACTCCACTCCACAAGAAGAGAATGGAAACCTCAGTTGAAAGTATCCATAACATAAGTGGACTTAAACTCATAGCACAAGAGAACCTGTCAAAGAAACCATCTGGCCTGGAGATGGCTTTAAGTGACGTAAGAGCTGTGATCATATCAAAAGGCCTATTAGGATAGAAACCAAGGATCAGGGAGTTACTTGATCAAAATCACAATGACTTGGTGGTAGAGCTGAGAATCAAACTCTAGTCTTTTCATTCTAAGTCCCAAAACCATTATGCTTGAAATAGGGCTTGATGTCTTCGAAAAATCCCTTTGGGTCTCAAATCCCCATCAGTATGAGGATGCAGCTCCATCACTTCAGCTACTGATGTCTGGCAGCCTTCCACATCATATATACATTAAACAGAGGAAGGGAAATCTTAATGCCCTTGGCAACCCGGGCAAACCATCTCAGAGACAAGAAGCTGACCTACCTTTAGGCATCCTGGTCTGAAACATGCAATAATGGAGACTGTATGATGGCTGGAGCCTCTGTATTCATTCAACAAATAATTTTTAGTGCCTACTCAAACCAAATTCCATGCTAAGTGCTGGGTACACAGTGGTTAATAAAATAGCAATGTAATAGCAGAGACAAGCATTATAATCAATAAACCACAAATAAACTGTATATAATTAACAACTGTGATAAATATAATGAAGGCAAGTAACTGAATTTTATAAGAGAGAATAATAGGCGGGTGAGGGTTATTAAACAGAGCAAGCACTACATCACCCCTCCATGTTGTTCTCTCTGGGAAAAGCTGTATTTTAGAACCAGGCTTGCCTTAAGGCCAAAAATAAGGACCTGTAAGTTCAGGCATGCCTCCAGAGAATACTCTGGCGCTTCAGTTAAAAAAAAAGCCCATCACAGGTTGAACAGAGGCTGATGAGCATCTTCATAAAGGAGAGGCACCACCTGAGTAAGCGTTACCACCTGGGAATGAAAAATACAAGAGGAACCCTCTTAGGTCGGCTATGTTAGTTGTTGGGTAAAAGGAAACAGGAAACAGGCAGGAAGAGAAACAGCACATGAGGAGTAGGTAATCTTTAACACACACCACCACCCACTAGTCACAGCAATAGTAGACACGACAACATGTGTCCACATAAGCAGTCACACATGGGTGTTCACAGAAGCTACACTCATAACACCCTAGCACTGGAGACAACCATAATGTTCATCAACAGGTGAACAGATAAATCCATAGTGATATACTTTGGAAATGAAATAGTAGTCAACAATAAGGAGTATACTACTGACATATTAAAGGATACTGAATGAATCTCACAGACTTTATACAAGATGAAAGAAACGAGACACAAAAGAAGCACCCACATCGTATGATTCCATTTATATGAAACACTAGCCAGACCACCAATCCGCTGTGATATGTCAGCTTGTGCCTGGGGTGGGGAATGGGGAGAGGAGAAATGAGGCAGAGATTAACCGAAGAAGAGCAAGACATTCATAAAACTGTCAGAGGCGATGGAAATGTTCTGTGTCTTCATGGGGTCGGAGTTACACGGGTCAGTAGCCTGTACACTAGCAGGTGTAAGTTTCATTATATGCAAATTACACCTCAATGAAGTTTATTTTTTTTAATTTCCTCATTCTTTCAGTCCTGTGCAATATTCTTTCAAAAAAAGAAACAAGTTCCTTAGAGGGAAGGAGGTTGACACAATTACAGTGCTCTATCTGAAGTCACTCCACAGTTCTGGCATTTAATTAATGGGGCGGGGGGAGGTGAATGCCAACTCTCACCAGTGTCCAGTCCACTGCCTGAGACTCTAAGGACACCCTCTGTTCCCCTGACAGGTAGCAACCAGACCTAGCAGCAATAGTGACAATTTCTTTCAGGAGGTCTGCCAACCTGTTATTCATATAACCCTACACTGCCAGGCCAGAATGCCTCAGGTGACCACTGAGGACCCCTTTGGGTAAACTGCATTATAAGGCTAGGGCCTTTATCTAGGAAATCTACTGTTTTAATTACATAGCAAATGTTGTTGAGGACATTGTTCACTATTTCATCCTGTCCCCAGTCCAGAGAAACATAAGAGAAATTCTCTGAGCTTAGTTGCAGGATTAAAGGAATCAACTGTGCTAAATTATTTTTCACATATGAATATTAATACATATTGGTTGGTTTAGTTGCTAAGTCATGTTTGACTCTTGTGACCCCATGGACTATAGCCAGGCTCCTCTGTCCATGGGATTCTCCAGACAAGAATACTGGAGTGGGTTGCCATTTCTTCCTCCAAGGATCTTCCCGACCCAGGAATCAAAACTGGGTTTCCTGCTTTGCACGCAGATTCTTTACCAACTGAGATACGATCAGCCCTTAATACATATTGGGTTAGCAAAAAGTTCATTCAGGTTTTTCTGTAAGATGGTATGGAAAAATCCAAACAAAATTTTTGGCCAACCCAGTACTAATATGATTCCTTTTTTGAAATTATCTGTTTGGAAGTTAAGTATGTGACTCACCTCTAGCAAGTGTGCAAAAATTTGAGGCACACATTTTATCCATTAACCTCACCCAGGGTTCCCATTTATTTCCCTGCTGTTATTTTCCTTTTGCCTTAATTTCCTCAATTACACTTTTCAATAAACTTTATTTTAGAGAGGTTTAGGTTCACAGAAAAACTGAGCAGAAAGTAGAGGTTTTCTATATATTCCCTTCCTCTACCCATGCAATCTCTCCTATTATCAATGTCACTAGCCAGACTGGTTAACCTATGAACCTACATTGACACCAACTGACCTCAATATTACCCAAAATCCATAGCTTACACTGGGGTGCACACTTAAGTTGTATATCCTATGATCTTGGACAAATGTGTACCCACCATTATAGTATCACACAGAAGAGTTTCAGTGACTTATGTTTCATCATTTAATCCCTTCCCCCACCCCTAGCCCCCAGCCCTTAGTAACCACTAAATTTTTACTGTTCTCATAGTTTTACCTTTTCCAGAATGTCATATGGTTGGAGTTATACAGTATGTAGCCTTTCTGATTAGCTTCTTTCACTTAGTAATATGCATTTAAAGCCTTTTTCGAGGCTTGATAGCTCATTTCTTTTTAGCAATTAATAATATTTTACTGTCTGGATATATTATAGTTTATCCATTGACCTACTGAAGGATATCTTGGTTGTTCTAAGTTTTGGAAATTATGCATAAAATTGCTATCGGTGTGCAGGTTTCTGTGTGGATACATGGTTTCAAGTCCTCTGGCTAAATCCCAAGGAGTACAATTGCTGGACTGTATGGTAAGAGTATATTTAGTTTTGTAAGAAACCTCCAAACTGTCTTCTAAAAGGACTGTACCACTTTGCATTCCCACCAGCAGTAAAACAAGAGTTCCTACTGCTCTACGTCTTATTCAGCATTTGATGTTATCAGTCGTTTGGATTTTAGCCATTCTAATAAGTGTGTCTAGTAAGAAGGTCTTAACAATCTGGATAACCATGATGGTGTAGTCACTCACCTAGAGCCAGACATCCTGCAGTGTGAAGTCAACTGGGTCTTAGGAAGAATTACTATGAACAAAGCTACTAGAGGTGATGGAATTCCAGTTGAGCTATTTCAAATCCTAAAAGATGATACTGTGAAAGTGCTGCACTCAATATGGCAACAAATTTGGAAAACTCAGCAGTGGCCACAGGACTGAAAAGGTCAGTTTTCATTCCAATCCCAAAAAAGGGCAATGTCAAAGAGTGTTCAAACTACCATACCATTGCATTCATTTCACATGCTAACAAGGTTATACTCAAAATCCTTCAAGTTATGCTTCAGCAGTACATGAACTGAGAACCTCCAGATGTACAAGCTGGATTTAGAAAAGGTAGAGGGACCTGCCAACATTTGCTGGGTCATAGAAAAAGCAAGGGAAATCCACAAATACATTTATTTCTTCTTCACTGGCTACACTAAAGCCTTTTACTGTGTGGATCACCCAAACTGTGGAAAATTCTTAAAGAGTTGGGAATACCAGACCACCTTACCTGCCTCCTGAGAAACCTGTTTGAAGGTCAGGTTTTACTATGAGAACAGAAAAAATTTAGTGGTTACTAAGGGCTGGCATATTGAAAAGCAGAGACATTACTTTGCCAACAAAGGTCCGTCTAGTCAAGGCTATGGTTTTTCCAGTGGTCATGTATGGATGTGAGAGTTGGACTGTGAAGAAAGCTGGGCGCTGAAGCAACAGTTATAACTGGACATGGAACGATGGACTGGAACAACTCTAGAAAAGGAGTATGACAGGGTTGTGTATTGTCACCCTGATTAATTAACTTATATGCAGAGTATATCATTCAAAATGCCAGGCTGGGTAAACACAAGCTGGAATCAAGATTGACAGGAGAAATATCAACAACTTCAGATATGTAGATGATGCCACTCTAATGGCAGAAAAGGCCCTGATGCTGGGAAAGATTGAAGGCAGGAGGAGAAGGGGACAACGGAGGATGAGATAGTTGGATGGCATCACCAACTTGATGGACATGAGTTTGAGCAAGCTCTGGGAGTTGGTGATGGACAGGGAGGCCTGGTGTGCTGCAGTCCATGGGGCTGCAAAGAGTCGGACATGACTGAGTAACTGAACTGAACTGAATGGCAGAAAGCAAAGAGGAAATAAAGAGCCTTCTTGATGAGAGTAAAAGAGATGAGTAAAAAAAACTGTCTTAAAACTCAACATTCAAAAAACTAAGATCATGGTATCTGGTCCCATTACTTCATGGCAACTAGATGGGGAAAAAGTGGAGCAGTGACAGATTTTCTTCTCTTGGGCTCCAAAATCACTGTGAACAGTGACTGCAGCCTTGAAATTAAAAGACGCTTGCTCCTTTGAAGAAAAGCTAGGACAAACCTAGACAGAGTATTAAAAAGCAGAGACACCACTTTGCCAACGAAGGTCTGTATAGTCAAAGCTACGGTTTTTCCAGTAGTCATGTATGGATGTGATAGTTGGACCACAGAGAGGCTGAGCACCGAAGAATTGATGCTTTCGAATTGTGTGCTGGAGAAGACTCTTGAGAGTCCCTTGGACAGCAAGGAGATCAAACCAGTCAATCCTAAAGGAAATCAGTCCTGAATATTCATTGGAAGGACTGATGCTGAAGCTCCAATACTTTGGCCACCTGATGCGAACAGCCAACTCACTGGAAAAGACCCTGATGCTGGGAATGAGAGAGGGCAGGAGGAGAAGGGGGCAATAGAGGAAGAGATGGTTGGATGGCATCACTGAGTCAATAGCCATGAGTTAAGCAAACTTCAGGAGGCAGTGAAGGGATAGGGAAACCTGAGGTGCTGCAGTCCATGGGGTCTCAAAGAGTCAGACCCAACTTAGGGACTGAACAACAATAAGTGTATAGTGGTACCATGTTGTTTTAATTTGCATTTCCCTAATGACATGTGATGTTGAGCATCTTTCCATACAGTGTGTGACATCTGTATATCTTCTTTGGTGTGGTGTCTGTTCAGATCTTTTGCCCATTTTTAACTGGGTCGTTTTACTTTTAAGAGTCTTTTGTATATTTTTGGATAACAGTCCTTGAATCAAATATGTCTTCGCATATGTTTTCTCTGAATCTGTGGCCTGTCTGCTCATTCTCAATTACTTCATAGAAATCTTTTTGTAGTGTATATTTTTAAAAGTCACCCTGATCCTTTTGGAAACAAGTTAGTATATTGATAGTTTTTTAAATGAATTAATTAATTTTAATTGCAGGCTAATTACTTTACAATATGGTAGTGGTTTCTGCCATACACTGACATGACAGTTTTTACGTATTTTTAAACACAAATAGAATCATGACGGTTATACCAGGGGCGATTTTTTTCTTTCTTCTGTTGTCTTTTGTTGCTCTGTTTCGACTCACCTACTGACTGCAAAGCCTTGAACAAATCCCGTCCTCTCTTAAGGCCTCAGTTTCTTCTTCTGCAAACTAGAGGAGCTGAATTAGATGATGCCTGGGGTTCCTTAAAGTTATCACACCATACATACACCCTGATGGCACAGCCAGTGAAGGGCAGAACTCCAGCTCATATCATAGCAACAAAGACTCATACCCTGAGCAATCTGAAAAATGGATTTAACATGCTGACATAAGGTGAGATGCCCAGTGACTCTCTCCAACCTTCACTAACGTCTCTGTAAGGAGATACACCAAAGAATGGGTATTATTTGATCACTTCTTGGAGAAGGACCTGGGATGGAAATCTCTCCAGTGCTGAACTGTTGACTGATAAAGTAGAAGACACACCAGTACTCTGGATTGAAAATGAATGTAGGGGAGATTGAGGGCAAAAAGTAAGTGAAAAGGCTTTATAAACCTATACCTGGGGCTTCTCTGATAAAGAATCCACCTCCAATGCAGGCAACACTGATTTGATCCCTGGTCCAGGGAGATTCCACATGTCTCAGAGCAACTTAGCCCATGAGCCGCAACTACTGATCCTGTGCTCTAGAGCCCAGGAACCGCAACTACTGAGGCCCACCTGCCTGGACCCTGTGCTCCACAACAAGAGAAGCCACGGCAATGGGAAGCCCAAGCATTGCAACTAGAAAGTAGCCACTGGGTAGCCACAGCTAGAGAAAAATGCCCTGCAGCAACGAAGACCCAGCACAGCCAAACATGAATAAATAAATAAAATTATATACAAATATTTAAACCTAAACCTGGAAACAGTTAGGAAACTGAATAAGAAGCATTTCAAGCCCAGGGACTCCTAGCACCTCCGGGTGCTCTCATAGCCATAGTACCACTTCACTGATGGTAAAGCATCCTTGGAAGCTCAGACTTTTCTCCTATGATTCTCATTTCTTACCATTACTAGCTAAACTAATGGTTCTGAGTTTTTTTTAAACAGATGAAGAAACTGAGGTTTAGAGAGATTAAATGATCCACCCTAGACCACACAAGGAGTGACAGAAAAGGGTGAGAGTCCAAGGCTTCCAACTTCAGATCCAGGATTCTTTGCCCCTCACATTCTGCCCCCGCCGTGACTAGCTCAAATTTCATCACTTTCCTGGGCAAACATCTCCCTTCCTATGCCCATTTCCATTCTTCCTCTTCAGTCCCAGCTGCTGATCAATTTTATAGGGCTTTATGAACACATTTCAGATGACTCTAAGCCAGGAGAGATGATTAATATCACAGATGTTAGGTGAAGAATTGAAAGCAACAGGTTGGAATGTAGAGCAGAAACCAATCTGATGAAATTTTACAGATTTAATATCGAAACCTGAACCAGGTATGCCCCACTGCCCCTGGGTGCTGCTTTGTGTTTCCACCTTTCATGCTGGTTCCCTGCCTAGAACAGCTCCCTTCCTGGCCTACCTAGCTGGGATCTGCTCTTCATTCTGCACATCCTGGCTGGATTGTCTTCTCTTGGAAGCCCTATGGAGCACATCCAGGCAGAACTGTCAAATCTTTTTTTCACAACTATACCTAGAACACTTTTATTGATGCGTTGACCTCAGAGTACTATGTAATTGTGTGTATACATCTGTTTCCTTTCTGGAAGCCAAAAGTCAATTGAATCATCGTAAGAATCCTGTGCACATCATCATTATTTGTTTACATGTCTATAAACTCCTAGAGAGCAGGATCTGGGTCTTTCTCATGCTGTTTCTCCAGCCAGGACCAGACCAAAGTATATAAACTTTGATGCCAGCCAGTATGCTAGTGAAGAAGACAGACAAAGCCCCTAAGCCTGCAACCTTACATTCCAATAGAGGGAAGTCAGTGACACCCATCAAGGCAAAACAAAAGAACAGGAACATTTCAGACAGCGGCAAGTGCTATGAAAAAATAAACAGGGTTATTAGAAAGGAACCAACCAAGGGTTACCTTAGTCAGGTCAAGAAAGGGTTTTGAAATTTGAGCTAAGACTTAAATGATGCATAGGAACCAGCTGTGGGAGGATCTGGGGCAAGACCACTGCAGTCAGAAGAGCAGCGGGGTCAAATAAATCACTGAGCCATGAAGAAGCAGAGCACATTCAAGAGACAGACTCAAGCTGGGTATTAAGTTGAGAATCATACCACAATCTTCCCTGGAGGCAGGGGTGGAGGAATAGAGGCGGGTGAGACTGATATTTCTTGAATACCTTCCAGATCCCTGGAACTCAACATAGATGATCTCGTATCATCCACATGACCATAAAGTAGACTATCCCCATTCTACAGGCATGGAGAACGAGGCCCAGAGAGGAGGTGGGGCAGAAGCCAGATCTGGCTGACCCCCACCCCAGCTCTTCCTGTCACGCCACCCTGTCACCCTGCACCAGCTGCCTCCTGACACAGTGGAAAGTGAAAGAGGGCACAATGCAGGTTAATACTGGGTAAAAAGCAGCCAGAGCCACAGGGATGGGCAGACCAAAGGCTGCTGGAATTTCGGGACACGAATGAGCAGAGCCCATCTCTTCTGCTCCTGCCCCTCTGCCACTCCGTTGCATACCATCGGCACCCAGACAAGCCCTTCAAATGCATTCTCTGAGTCTTACGGTAAGGACTGGGTCTGAAAAGAAACCTGGCTGTGTGAGCTGAGCTGTAGATAATTCCCCAAGCTCTCTCCCCCTAATTATGGTGCACGCAGACAGCCCGAGAAACAAAGGCCTGGGCCCTCTGTTGATTCAACGTCGCCTCATCTGAAGTCTAGGTATTTATTTTAATTCAGGACTTGGTTCCTTTTAAAGGAAAAATCAAAGAGTCCCTGAAGAGCTCCTCCTGCTAAGATTTCAATCTCCATTTCCTCCAAAATGGATGTCAAAGGCAAAAAACCCTGGGATTCTTGTGACCATCCATGCTGGGTTTCTAATTTTGACAAGGAAACCATAATCTGGTGGTCTAACCCCTGATGAAGAATGCAAGCGGGGAAAAAATGAAAATCAAATTGAGGAATCGATCAAAACACAAAAAAGAGGCCTGAGCACAACGGCACTCAGAGAAATAAAATCTCCTGAGGTTCTCAGCTAATAGGAGCAGCTGGTGAAGACCACCTAAGACAAGAGAGTGAGAAAGGGCTTCCAGTGAGAGAAAGGAGAGTGGCTTCCGAGGGACAATGGGGCAGAAATTAGCATTCCAATGAGCCAGCACAAAGGGACCCTGGCCAAGCCTGGGAAGGAGGCCCCTCTCCTCCTGGACCTTTCTTAAGGTCCATTTGTATCTCTCTGCAGCCTCCCCACAAAATCGGTTGGCTTCCTACATGTTAGCTTCTTGTGTATTTTTTAATAGAAGTGTGTTGCGGGGCTTCATTTAGCTAAAAATAAATCTCTCCTCTGCTTGGTATTTGGGCAGAATATGGCCCAGACATCTAAACACACACTTGTTGTCAGAACTTTGCTGTCTCCTTTTCCCTTTCTTTTAATGAAAGTTTGGATTCCACTGAGCGTTCTTCCACTCTTAAGCTCCAAACATTTCAAACGGCACAAAAGATATGACAAGATGAAAGGAAGTGTCCACAAATAGACAGCTAGACAACTAGTTAGCAGCTGTCTGCTTTTCTTCAGGGTTTTTTTCTTTTTTTTCTGCAGGGGGGAAAAGTTTATTTTTCATTCTTGAAGGAGGCTGACTAGAGAATGTCTCTCCCTCTCTTTCTTGCTCTCTTTCCTTCTCACATTGGCCCTTTTCCAAGCCTGTTTAGTGTTAGACGCAGAAAAACACTTACCATGCCATGTGTAACCCTGAACTTTAGAACTCATTGTCCTTCTGGGGCAACGTGTGGAGAGCTGCTGCGTTTAAGTGGAATTGCTCATTCTCCATCTTTTATAGTCCCGTGTTTGCAATTTAATGAGGTTTTGCTGTTCCATCAAGTAAGGGCATTTCTTTAACAAAAGGAACCTGAAGCCCGGCTTTGATTTAAGGACCTGCCCTGGCTTGGTGGAACTGCTTTAAATCTATTTCAGACCCAGATCAAGTGAGGTTTAATTCGAACTTACTCCTCTTCTCCGCTGACAGGCCGGGCAAGCACCTGATGCTCTAATTCTTGGTTTTAATTGCAGTTGCTTTACAAGTGTTTGCCTTCTTTTCTCTCCCCTCACTGCCTGAGCACACCTTAAACTCCTGAGATGAAGGGCCGGGAGCGTGAGGACGCACGTTTGGAACTGAGAACACCTCCCCCTCAGGGCTGGTCCAGACCCTGTCTCAGGGATGAAGGCGATGCTGCGGGAGAGAACAGAGGGGATGACAGCCCTCTGCCGGACTTCCTTCAGGGCTGGAAGGACGCACCTCTGAGCACCGTGTGCTCGGCCACACTGGACCCACATCCCCTCCTGCCAGGTACACACCACTGCAGGGCTCTCTAGTTTTCCTGGCCAGACTGGATTCATCCTCCACCCCTCATTTTCCTGAGCAGCAATGCTCCCCTTGTCCAGGAAGGGTAGTCAGCCCAGAGTCTTCCCTCTGTCCCCCGTTACCTCATCAAATCCATCTCTACTGAGGTCAACCTTCTCTGCGGACTACTTCTCAAATGTACCCACGCCCTCTTCTCCAGCCTGTGAGGGTGACCCAGTGTAGTCTTCTTCATTCCTAACTGATGTTGCAGCCTGAAGCCTCACTTTCCTCTAATTCATCCTCTATGCTGCAGCAGGAAAGCGCGTGTTTGTTGTTTAATTACTATTCTGTTCACCTTCATCACCACCTCCCAGTGATTCTCACCTGCCTCAGCATAAAGTCCAGACCTCGTCTGGGCTCTGGGGTCCCTCATCATCTCACCTTTGTCCATCTCTGAAACTGGAGGAAGGGGGCAGGGCACAACGCTTGAAAGAATGACGCAGCCTAAGGACACCACACAAACCAGTTAGAATCAAATGGGTCAAGATGACAAACAAGTTACACTTTGACTAGAACTTGATCCTGAACCAGCAAGCTAAATGACACACCCTGAGGCACCATCAAAAGACCAAAATGTGGGTGGTGCCCCAACTCATGGGAATCTCCAGCCCTTCACTAAAATAGCTGGATAATCCTCCTGCTCATTAGCCTATGAAATTACCCAGCCCATAAAAACTAACCACACCATATTTCAAGGCCACCGCACTTGCTCTCTGCAGTGGCCCACACTCTGTCTGTGGAGTGTGTTTCTCTCTGAATAAATCCACTTCTTACCATCACTTTGTTTCTTTTCTCACTGAATTCGTTCTGCAATGAGACATCAAGAACCTGGGCTTCATTACTGTGGGTTTTGGCTGGGTTCGAGTACCAGCCATGTAGGTTAGAGTCCCAAGCAAGGTTTTGGCCAAGTTTGAGTCCTGGTACATGGGTTCAGTCTCAATCTGAGGAAAATGGTTTCATCTCCATGGCCTTTTCTCCCATCACTGCCCAAGCTCAGCACCAGTCAGATAAACCTACCCACTCTCAGGCGTCCATGACTTTCTTCAAGCTGACCCCCCTGCCTGATGTCCCTTCCCCACCCCAGCCTGGCCGGCATCTCAACCCACTCTAGGAAGCTCTCCCTGACCCCTTCTCCTATCCCAGCACTGCACGGGCAGTCAGCCACTCACTGGCACTAAGTCTCATCCCCTCTTCCTCATCCCTCTGCATCTCAGCCAGACAGGGGATAACTCACACACCTCTCTCCCCTCAGCCTAGCCTAGGATGACCATCAATAAAAACTGATGCGTAGATTAACTAATTCACTAAACATCAAAGAAACTAGGATTCTGCAGTCCTGGCAGCCATGGCAGGAAAAGAGGCCAAGACGTCTTCATGAAAGCTCCCCTGCGTGTGTGCTAAGTCGCTTTAGTTGTGTCCAACTCTTTGCGACCCCATGGACTATAGCCTGCCAGGCTCCTCTGTCCACGGGATTCTCCAGGAAAGAATCCTAGAGTGGGTTGCCATGCCCTCCTCCAGGGGATCTTCCTGACCCAGGGATCAAATTTGAGTCTTCTGCAGCTCCTGCATTGCAGGCAGGTTCTTTACTGCTGAGCCACCGGGGAAGCCTGAAAGCTTGTCTGTCTAGGGCTGACCTTCTGTAGGATGGAGGGATGGTGCCATGTAAGGCACAGGGTGAGGAAACATCCTGTCCCCACCCTGTAGGCACCTCCTGGGAAGAGATACCTCAGTGACACGATTAATCCTTCATACCCTGGAGAGGCAGCCTGGGGGTGCAGAACAAACCAGGGACTGAAGTCCAAAGGTGTGGATCCTCTGCCTCTTGCTTTGCAACCCTCCAGAAGTCACATGACTATCTGGGTCTTCATTTGTTACTTAGGATTATACCACCCATCCTGGCTGTTTCATAATCTGGACAGAAGGACAGTATCACATGTAAGAGTATTCTGCTAACCAAGGGTGATACAAGCTATCGTCCTTATTTGACTTTCTCAAGGGTCTATCCTCTGGTCAGCTCAGCAAATGTGCCTAAATTCTTTAAATGCCTACCCCTAGAAATGTTCTTTCATTAAAATCTTGAACATACATTTACAAGCAAGCAAGATATAAGATGGCTTCCCTGGGGGCTTAATGGTAAAGAATCTGCATGCCAATGCAGGAGACACGGGTTTGATCCCTGAATTAGAAAGATCCCCTGGAGAAGGAAATGGCAACCCACTCCAGGATTCTTGCCTGGGAAACCCCATGGACAGAGGAGCCTGGCTACAGTCCATGGGGTTGCAAAGAATCAGACACGATATGGCTACCGAATAGCAAAAAGGATATAAGACACACCTATATGGTACAAAATAATACTTTGGAGGAGTAATCAGTGTGTTTTTCCTTCATGACTGATTTTCTTCACTGCTCTTCCAAGGACGTCCACCTCCACATATGTGAGTCATCTAATGTGTGGAAACAAGAGAGAAATGGAGGAACCAGAAAACTAAGGGGGAATATTCTTAAATATTAAGTTCAACATCCCTGGTCCAAGTATAAGACAGATCTAGAGCATATTCTCAGAGTGAGTACTTCTTGACACTAGACTGGACTAAAAAGACAGGTTGAGAGAGTAGAAGAGGAGAGACCCCATGGACAGAAACAGTGAGATGGAATGAGCACTGGCATCTCCCTGAGCAGGAGTCACCCATCCCCATTATCAACCTGGGAGCTGAATGGAAACCCAGCTCACTTTCATCTACTGATGACGACCAATCAACGACAGCCCCACATCCCTCAGGAGGGGAGGGGTTCATCTCCTCTCCATCCGAAAGTTTGCCCAGCTTCTCACCCAACCCACTCCATGTCAGAAATGGCCCAGGGCACTTGAAGGGCCCCCTCTATACACACACACACACACTCGCACACCTGCACTAAGTAGAAAATAGTGCCTTGCAGACACAGGGATGGGGCTGGGGGTTATCCCCACACTTGTTCACGGTGAGGCCAGTGGAACCAGCTTAAGGTCTCCCACCAAGGTAGCACTGGGATGGACACACACACACACACATACAACTCCGTCTGCTGCGCTTACCTATGCATAAAGTACCCCTCAGACCTCACAAAGAGTTTCAGAAATTAATCAACAAAGGCAAATTTTTAGGGAGAAAATAACTCAGCCCCTTAACAAATAAAATAGAATATTTGCTCTGAAGAACTGACTTAAAATAATATCGAAGTCTTACTTTAAGTAGTTACTATAATAAAACTCTCTGAGGGCATCATCCTTATTCATCAAGTGTTTGACACATTTTGCTGATGTCAAGGAACACTCCTGGAGCCAGATGACACCAGGTATGAAAGGGTTAAACACTGATACCCACTGAGTTGGTGAGGGAGAGATGGAGAGAGTGAGGGATGTTGCATGATACTATATACAGATAGTGTCTGAGCATCCATGTTTCTGCCCAACAAGGGATCTGCTTTTTATTTATTCATACTCCAATCTATCTGGCAAGAACCAAGCAAGATTAAACCTTTCTCACATCTCTGCAGTAAGAGCTGAGCACAGCGACAGCTGACCGAAGCCTGGAGCATAAAGATGAGGAGAAGGCAGAGGGCGCAGAATCCTGCAAATAAATGAACAGCCCAAGTCCTAGGCGAGTAGAGAAAAAGCAGGCTCACAGCCACATATGTAGGAGAATATAAACTTCACTCATTCATTTGGCCATTAATCTCTAGGCACCCTTATGCTTCAGGCATCCTGTACCGTGGGACTGGAAGTCACACCATCAACAGAACTGTTAGCCTCGTGGAGATGACTATCTGCTACAAGACAAACAATCACCAAGGCAATTACAACACTGTGCAATTAAAACGAGTGCCATGGCAGGGAAGGCAGGCTTCCTGTAGAGCCCTGCCATGGAAACACCCTGCACAGTGACAGGACACAGTCCAGGGTCGAGAGTGGTGGTTACGGAAAGTGACTCTCAGAAATAAATGGTAAGTTGTGGCCTAAAGGGTGAGTAAGAGTTTTTCAGGTAAAGAATGAATCAAGCTATTGGAACATTCAGAGTTCCAGCACGACAGGACCAAGAGGAAAAGCAAACTCGTGAATGTATTGTGTGTGGCCCACGGTTTTGTCGGCTTGTCATTGTTGCTTTCATTGCTGCTGCTGTTCATTCCTGGCCAACGATGAAGGTTTCACATGAAAATTCAGATTTCTGATTTCTCTGGAAATTCCCTTATAAAAACAATCTGGTAGAACTGAGTACTGACTGGCCCCTTTAAACAGGCCCTAATTTGCTACAGTCCCCATCATTCCTTCTTGTGCACCAGCAGAGAAGCTTAGTTGATGTTCATTGCAGAGCTTGTGATGTTGTCTTTCTAACAGAAGAGTTCAAGAAAAAGCAAGATGTTTCTTACATCCATGTTTTTGCCAAAATAGACAGGGTAGGAGAGAAGGAGGGAGCCATGTTTCCCCCCACTCTCTGCCCTCATCAGTATGGTGACCAGACCTTATACACATTTGAGTGTTGAGCCCCTGGTCTAGATCTTTGTAATGGTAGGAACCGTGTCTTTATCACCTCTGTGGATTCAATACCACGTACAGTGCCTGGCGCTTAGTGGAGGAGAAATGTGTTTTTTGAACGAATTAAAAGTGTGTACAAGGGGCCTGATGCAAAAAGAGGATGTCTTTTTCAGGAAGTTGGGGGCAAAAATTAAGGCGAATGTAAAGGTGGAGCCTGACAGAGGGTGGAAAGCAGGGCAGAGGCCATCTCAGCGAGGTCTGGCCAGGTTTCCTAGAGTCTAGACTTTCTCCTAAGGGCAGTCTCCTAAGGAGACCTGGAGAAGGGTTTTAAACAGAGGAGTGGACTTAACCAACTTGGTGGTTAGAAAGATCTCTCAGCACCATTGTAGAAGCTGGTTCAGAAGAGAACATATTGTAGTCTGGTCTAAGGATGCATCATGATGGTCAAGATCCTCAACGATGCAAGCCTCAATGGATGGTGGGGGCGGGGGAGGTGGCGGTGAAGGTAAAGGGTTTTTAGGTGATGGCAATACCAGGATGGGTAATGGTTTGAGGGTAGAGAGGGGAGGGAAAGGGTCTGACTTAGGTCTTCGGGTGGAACCATCCCATTCTGGAAACAAACAGAGGCTCCCATGAACCCAGTGAATCAGAATGAGTATACTTTCCATGGTCTCTTCTTTTGTTTTTCAACTCTTGCCCTTCTAGAGGTTCAGCTACTGTTTCAGTGAGGGCTTGCCAGATAAAATATAGAACACCCAGTTAAACTTGAATTTCAGATGAACAATAAATTTTTTTACATCTACGTATGTCCTGTGAAACATCTGGGCATTCTGATTTTTTTTTTTAATGTTTATTATTTTTTGGCCACACACGTGGCATGTAGGATCGTCGTTCCCAGCTAGGGATCGAACCTGAGTTCCCTGCAGTGGAAGCACAGAGTCTTAAACAATGGACTTCTCGGATAGTCTCAAGGCATTCAGAATTTTTATTTGCTTAATCTGACTGTTTCAGCCCACGTCTTCATCCAGGGATCCCCACTGTGACCCTGCCCATGGCCTGGAGTGGAAATCTGAGGAGGAAATCTGAGCTAGGAAATCTAGCCACAGAATAGGAGTCTTCAAACACTGTTCTAGAGTGCTCCCTTCTTGGCAAATAAGCAGAGTTGTTTTTCTGCAATGCATTCCTGTGGCTCATCAAATTTTCGAATAAAGAAACTACCACCATCCTCCTCCAGGGTCGTTCCTGAAAGAACTCAGGGATTAGCCATAGGAAGAGAATAAAGACCAAAATCAGAGACACAAAGGAGGGCAGGGGAAGAGAAAAGGCAAATATGAGAAGAGGAAGAGGGGCAGGACAATGGAAAGGAAACCACCTCCATCGTAGGTTAGACCCAAGATTTCGAGGTCTTCGGGAAATCGTACCACAACATGGGCAACGGAATTACAGATACTATTTTATTCCCCAATGCTGTTATTGTTGTTCAGTTATCAGGTCATGTCTGACTCTTCACGACCCCATGGACTGCAGCACTCGAGGCTTCCCTGTCCCTCACCATCTCCTGGAGTTTGCCCAAGTTCATGTCCATTGCATTAGTGATGCCATCCAGCCATCTATCTCATCCTCTGTGCCCCTTTCTCCTCCTGCCCTCAATCTTTCCCAGCATCAGTGTCTTTTCCAATGAGTCAGCTCTTCGCTTCAGGTGGCCAAAGTATTGGCGCTTCAGCTTCAACATCAGTCCTTCCAATGAGTATTCAGGGTTTATTTCCTTTAAGATTGGCTGGCTTGATCTCCTTGCAGTCGAAGGGACTCTCAGAAGTCTTCTCCAGCACCACAGTTAGGAAGTTCAAAGCATGAATATTCATACTTTTCCTTATTTCCAAAACTGCTACATTGGCTATATGCTACTTTTTAATCAGATCTTTAAAACTCAGTTAACTCTAAAACTCAGTGTCATTTTAAAAGGAAAAGTAGGCTATTTGAAAATTTTGCCATGAAAATTTTAGGATTTATCCTCAGACCTTTGGTAGCAGTGAGCACCCGTTGAGTTCATGGGGCAGATGCATTTGCAACAAAATCTGTAGGGCAGACAAGGCTGTCTGACGACTCTGCATAAGCAGTCATAAACCAGAAGCACCTGCATTTAGGAACATCACTTAGGAAGAAGCTACTGGTCCAAAAATGTCTAAAATCTCAGAAGAACCCTATCCACAGGCCATAGCTTTTTAGCAGAATGGTTACAATCTGATGCCACCGTGCACCCAAAGTGTCGACCCAGAGAGGAAAAAGATAAAATGATATGTTTTCTTTGTTACGATGCCAATTTGCATATTTTTTTAACCCACACATGAATTCCATTGGGTGCAAGCTCTTCTCTCTAGTGAGGAGGGGGAAAGAGGTAATCATGACAAATTATCCTTTTTCCAAGTTATCATCATCTTGCTCTGTCTCTGTCAAATTGTTCCTCCAACACAGCAGCCTGCAAGCCCAGCTCACCCTCCCCCCTCGCATGCTATTTATACCTTTTGGATCAAACCAGCACTTTTGCATATCTCAGCCATTTCAGGGGCTCAGATGATGAACTGCACCGCTTTCAGTCTTTCCATCAGAGTTGTTCGTGGTCACGTCCCTGAATATCTTAAAAGGACAATGCGTTTCACAATCACTTCAATCTAAATCTGTCGATAATTATGATAGAGGGGGATAGGCAAAGTTTCACCCAGCAAGGAAAGGTTCATTTTTCAAGCTTACATGTTGCTTCCACATAATCTGTGAGCAAGAGCACAACCGAGACCTGCAACTTTGCAAAGAGGTGGACCCAAGCTTCTTTTTTTGTTGTTAATTCCCCAGGAAAAAACAAATTACTGTTTCTCTTAAGAAAATGGCTTCTTAAGCTATTTTCTTTCTTTCACAGCTGTTTTTTCTTTTGTTCCAGTGGGTAGTCATGAAAAGAAACACAATATCCAAGGTGGTGGAGGAGTAAAGAGTGAGGGAAAAGAACAGAAGAAAAGCAAAGGGAAGAGTGCTGCAAAGAAGAGAGAGAGGAGATGGATGGGAAGCAGGAAGCTACAGAGATGATGATGCTTTGTCTTGGAACAATCAGTTCAGCAGGACACTGCAGCTGGTTCTTACCAACGATGTGTGTGTGTGTGTGTGTGTGTGTTTTCCTGAATGAGAAGTACACAGGGCGGCTGCAGAATTTTTAAGCCTCCCCATGATGGTTGACAAGCTTTCCTTACCACAGTCTCATTTCTCGCACTGAGATTTTTCCTCCTTTCTGTAGTCAGCATCCCAGGAGTTTATGTCTAAAGCATTTAAAATTACAAGATGTGGTTCTATTCAAAACAAATTATTGATGCTACAAAATCAGGAGGCTTAAACATGAAAATGATACTTTTGTAAAAGTTTAAGTGAGGAAAGAATAAGGGGTAGAAAGAGAGGAGAAAATTTTTTTTAAGAATTCTAAGTCCATTTTTTCCAGCCCACTAGGAGTCCACACATTTGGAAAATCCAAGGAAACTCATGGTGCTTACTGGAAACTTGTTGGACACTAGACAATAAATTAGGCTATGTTTCACCCATCTTCCCACTCAGGTTTAGGAAAATCTATAGGAAGGAGCTTGACGCTGGCCAGAGTTTCCCTTAACTCTCAAACTAGGAATGCAGTAAGCAGCCAGCTTGGACCTCTGTGACCTCAAAGGAAAAATTAGCTTTTCCATTTAATTCCTACCCAATGTGGGAAAACGGAAAGAACACAAGATGTGGAATCAAGGACCTGGATCAAGTCTTGCCTATTTATGGATATGGATTGAGTCTCAGTTTCCTTGCCCTTAACATTAGAATAGTAACTACAGATCTATGTGCTGCTGTGCTTTGTCGCTCAGCTGTGTCCAGCTCTTTGGGACCCCATGGACTGTGGCCCACCAGGCTCCTCTGTCCATGGGGGTTCTCCAGGCAAGAATACTGGAGCGGGTTGCCATGCCCTTCTCCAGCGGATATTCCTAATCCAGGGATTGAACCCAGGTCTCCCACATTGCAGGCAGATTCTTTAGGGTCTGAGCCACCAGGGAAGTCAAAGATCTGTACGCATTACTAAATGGATGGATTTACATATGGATGCAAAAAACACCAGGTAAATTGAAAAGCTCTAGGTATGTTGGTTATGGCCATCAAGTGTCCTGGCTCCAGGGGAGGGTAAGCCCGTAAATCACCCTCATTGTTTGGCTTTTGGCCTTTCCTTCCAAAACATCAGCCTCAGGAGTTTAGAGTTCTCCTACCTGGCCCTGCAGTAAACCCTTCTCTGCTCCAAAATAAAAAAACACAAGAGATTCCTGTTCACCCTCTGAGTGTATTCTTTCCTTCATGATTAAAGTGATGACTCTTTCCTTCATGATTAAAATATGACTCTAGACCAAAGTGCTCACATCTAAAACAACACTGGAAGTATTTTCTGCATGTTTCTTATGGTGGGAACATGGTAGTTTAAGAAGCAGAAAGGAAAATGGGACAAAAATTAATTTACTCTAATAATAGAAATCTTATGGGTCCCTTTCCACATTAGGAAGTAATTCAATTCTTACTCTAGCCCTATGAGGTACGTACTATTAAAAATCCATTGTACAGATGAGGAGATTGAGGCCAAAGGCATGTGAGTGACATACACCCAAAGTCTCAGTGTGGCTGAATTCTGGCTAATTTCAGCACACAATCTAGAATCAATGGTAGAGTGTTGGCAATGCAGGTGACAGACACATCTTTCAAGTGGTTCTGCTTTGCCTTCAGGATACAATTCAAGCCCTTCAGCAATACCTACAAGGTCCTCCCTGGGCTGGCCTTGGATGACCCCTCCACCTTCATATCCACCCTGCCACATCTTCACGTTCTGTAGCCACACCCACCTTTCTGCAGCTCCTGGAGGTACATGCTTTACTCTTCGCTTTCTTAACCAACACATACACTTCCCACATCCACTCCTTGTCTACCTGGCGAAGGCTTACTCATCTGGAAAATTTCAATTCAACCCAGTCCTTAAACCCGGTTAGCTCCGCCTACTCCTCCTCCCCATCCTTCCCCTCTGCCACTCAGGGTATGCCTAACACAGATCCACCAATAACAACACAGGGGACCAAGTTCTTTGACTTTCAATCAACTGGACTCTGACTTCCTTGAAGAGAGCATCTTCTAATGGAATATACTGTGTACAAGGTATTAGCTGCTAATTAATATTGTGGACTGAATGAATGACCAGGAACAGAAGGTGTGGGAAAATTGCAATAATAATATGTTGACACCACATACTATTTATCTTCAAGCATTTTAAAAACATGTTCATAGATTTTTTTCTTTCACCCTCAGAGGGTTTTATAAAGTCAAATCTTGCCATGAAAATACATATTTGCAAGTTATTTTCCCATCCCCTAACCAAAAAAGAAAAACAAAAAAACTACACAATTTTTGTGTCAATTTATAGAAACTCTCTGCTTTGAAAAATAAGCATTTTCCCTACCTCTCCTTTCTTCTCTTATCCATAAAAAGCTCCATCTGATCCACATTTTTACACATTTCCAGGTTTTTCTGATGTCTTAAAGGGTTTGTAACTTCCACTTAGGAGAGGGTTTGTTCTTCCTCCCCTTTCTTTCTAATAAAATTCTACAAGGTCTCGCTTTGTGACAATAGCTAGCCACTCTTCTTCTTCTTTTTTTTTTTTTTTCTTTCTGCCTCATAATTAGTCCTCTGGCTCTAAAGCCTTTTGCTATGGGGCATGAAGAAGCCAGGAACTTTCTGTCTTTCACCAGCAGTCTGCAATGCATAACATTGTGGGCACTATCTCTTTTGTTCATATTCTGTTCTTTTCTGCACCTCTCACAGTTTAGCCTCCTTACCTTCTATTCATGGATTTCTCAGACCATTCTCTGAGAATCAGTGGGAACTCCTGAGAACCCCAGCAGGGGGCATGGAGGGGGCAGCAGAAGGGGAGCCCCCTCCCCCAACCTCCAGGCAAAACCACTGCATCTGGTACTTCTTGGGTCTCAGCTAAAACACCACGTGAAGAAAGGATTCTGAGTCTGAGGCTTTAGTCAGTGTGAAAATCACTGCTCCACCCGCTGCATTGTGTTGGAGACTCCTGCGCGTATTTTTTATGACACTTGTCTCTGTCTCCTTTTTGGGGGCTGCCAGTCTTCTTTCCTTCAGCATTCCCAACATGCCATGCTGTGCTTAGTCGCTCAGTAGTGTTTGACTCTGTAGCCCGCCAGGCTCCTCTGTCCATGAGGATTCTCCAGGAAAGAATACTAGAGTGGGTAGCCACGCTCTCCTCCAGTGGATCTTCCCAACCCAGGGATCAAACCCAGGTCTCCCACATTGCAGGAGGATTCTTTACCCTCTGAACCACTAGGGAAGCCAATGTACATGCAATCCATAATGCTCTGAGTTAGCCTGGACTCTACCCTTTTTCTCCTCCTAAATCACCAAGAAGGCTTGGTTCTACCTCAAAAAAAATCCTGAAATCTGGCTGCTCTTCAATACTCCCCCTGCTTTTTTTTTGGTTTTGAGTTCATTATCTCTCAGTTCAGTTCAGTCGTTCAGTCGTATCCAAATCTTTGCGACCCCATGGACCCCAGCAGCACGCCAGGCCTCCCATCACCAACTCCCAGAGATTACTCAAACTCATGTCTATTGAGTCCGTGATGCCATCCAACCATCTCATCCTCTGGCATCCCCTTCTCCTCCTGCTTTCCATCTTTCCCAGCATCAGGGTCTTTTCAAATGAGTCAGTTCTTCACATCAGGTGGCTAAGGTATTGGAGTTTCAGCTTTAGCATCAGTCCTTCCAATGAACATTCAGGACTGATCTCCTTTAGGATGGACTGGTTGGATCTCCTTTCTGTCCAAGGGACTCTCAAGAGTCTTCTCCAACACCACAGTTCAAAAGCATCAATTCTTCAGCACTCAGCTTTCTTTATAGTCCAATTCTCACATCCATACATGACTACTGGAAAAACCATAGCTTTGACTAGATGAACCTTTGTTGGCAAAGTAATGTTTCTGCTTTTTAATAAGCTGTCTTGGTTGGTCATAACTTTTCTTCTGAGGAGCAAGTGTCTTTTAATTTCATGGCTGCAGTCACCATCTGCAGTGATTTTGGAGCCCCCAAAAATAGTCTGTCACTGTTTCGACTGTTTCCCCATCTATTTGCCATGAAGTAATGGGACCAGATGCCATGATCTTAGTTTTCTGAATGTTGAGCTTCCCTAGGGGATCAGATGGTAAATAATCTGCCTGCAATGCAGGAGACCTGGGTTTGATCCCTAGGCTGGGAAGATCCCCTGGAGAAGGGACTGGCTATCTACTCCAGTATTCTGGCCTGGAGAATTCCATGGACTGTGTAGTCCATAGGGTCACAAAGAGTCAGACATGACCAAGTGACTGTCATTATCTCTCAAGAAGGCTTTTTTACCTTATACTCTTCCACTGCATGTCTGTCCCTCTTCCTTTATGTTCCCCTTCATCTCTCTCCTTTCTTCTCTTTCTCCCAAGAAGAACATTCCTCACACACAGATATCCCCAAGGTCCTCCATCCTCTGCATCTCCAGCTCCTCACTCCCGTGCATGCTCTCTTCACCCCACATCAGGCCACATGGCAAACTAAACCCTCTTCAGGATCCTTCCAATAACAAGTGATGAGCGAAATCACCATGACTCAAGGCCTGTGGAGAAGATGGAAGAGGAGCCTGACAATTTCCTCCCCACACAAACCACGTAAGAATTCAGGTTAGACCCCGTCTCCTCTGGTGTTTATTCTGGACCAGGCTACCACCAGGGCTTTCTTTCCCTGAACTTTCCCCTGAGCAGCTCCTGAGAGGAGGCTTCTCCTCCCAGTGACCACAGATGCACCTCTAAATGTCTCACTCCTCCTACAGGTGTAGAGTTTACACATGGGACTTCAACGTGAGAATTAACAGGAAAAGATGTTACTTTGGGATCAGGCAGATCCGACTAGACTCCCAACCCTTCCACTTGTTCTGTGACCTTAGATAAGTTACTTTATGTCTCAGAGCCTCGTTTTTCTTACATCTATGAAATGGGACGATAATATTCCTCTCAACAGTGTCTACATAAGGATGAAGGAGAATGCACATAAATCATAGAACGCATAATAGGCAACTAACAAATGGAATTAAAGCTAATTTTGTGCTCTTGTTGCTCCTGCTGCCATATCTCCACCATGTTTGCTCTAAGGAATCGAGTTCCTCATCCATGAATCTTGTTCTATGACTGCAGAGCTTACTGCACCCCACGCTGTCACTGTCACCTGATCAAGCGCTAACAGAAGGTCTTCTCCAGGTCCATCTTCTTGATGGATCTAACATCAAGACGTAGATGGCAGTAACTATTCTCCTGAAAGGTGTGCAATAGAAAGTGTCCCCTCTGTGGCAGGGGAAAGACAGCTAGGAAGGGAGGAAGCCCTGTGGGGGCCCCAAACTAGTAACATGGAACTGAAAGATCTAGAGTCACAACATCCCACCTTGATTTTCAGCCACAAAAGGTCAGCACACCTAACACTTGTTCTGTTCAAGGGTCAACTGTACTGTTGCATCCTGGGTATCCTTGGAAAGTGGAAGGAAGATGGGAGTCCAAGAAGGTGGCCCTGCTCTTCAGAGTGGTGCCAGGACAGCTTCAGGCTCTTTCATAACAGCCAAGTCATCGATGTGCTTTAACTGGCACTGCTTTTACTTGTCTGAGACCAGTTTCCTCTCTACCCCCTTCAGAAACTGCTCCAAGCCTTACCATTCACTTCAAACTCCCACCTCAGATAATCTCACGGAAAACTATTTCAAAGACAAAATAGGTGACCAGCCTGGATTCTCTTACCCCCCACCCTCTACACCAACCACCATCCTATACAATGTTATCCTGACCGTCTGCCTCCAATACCCAAGGAAGAAATGTTTCTCCTCCTGCTATAAGCACATTCTTCTTATCGTTCTTGCCTTAACTTTTCCCATCAATTGTCCTTCAACTTTGGACAGTCCAAATCCTCCCTCTCTTACTGACTCCTTCTCCACCTCTGAGAAACAAGAGTAAGCATCTCCTAACCTTGATGTCTTCTCCCATCCCTAAGTAGCTGCTGCCCCTTTTTTCCCCTTTATAAAAAATTTTTTTATGTGGACCATTTAAAAAAATTTTTTTGAGCTTGTTGCAATATTGCTTTGGTTTTATACTTGGTTTTTTGGCTGCAAAGCATGTGGGGTCTTAGCTCCCCAAGCAGGGATCGAACCTGCACCCCTGCATTGGAAGGCAAAGGCTTAATCACCAGACCACCAGGGAAGTCCCTCCCTCTTTTTTAAAACCAAGTATCTAGAAAGTTGTTCACTTTCAATGTATTTTAATTCTACCATTCATTCTCTATTCAACCCCCTAAATGCTCTCACCAAGAATACCTGTGAACTCCACATCACACAACCCAATGAACACTTGAATCTTCACCTGTGTGAACTCTCAAGTCTTGACCCAGCACTACCAGTAGCTCAACTATTGATTTTATTCTTATTCTAAATTACAATAATAGTAGTAGCTACAGAGCAGCAACCATAGTTGAAATTTCTTTAGATCTTAAACATATAAACAAAACAAGCAATCTATTCTACTCAGGCAAGAGTAGTTCTTCTTGTATTTACCTATCAAAGATACCAGATCTGAAATCTGTAAGAGCCATCAAGCCTCATCGTAATCACTGTCAGAAGGATAGTTTTACAAAGGTCACACTGACATTTGCAATATATCCAAACTGTGCTATTAATAAAAATAGCAATAAGAGCCTTCATGGCGCCCCTTACAGTTTATGAAACACTTCTGTCTTACTCATGATGATACTGAGATTCAGAGAGGATAAGTAATTTGCCTATGTTCCACAGTCAAATAAGAAAAGGATGCTTAGGTTACTGTTGGGTAAACCAAGTTTCCTAGTTTCCCACGGAACTGCTAAGAAAATTTCTAGACTATATATATAAATACACAGACAAACCAATGCATATGATACATAAAACTGGAAATCTCCATGCTAGCTACTCAGGAAAATTGTTAAAGTCTATATGTAACGTTTTCATTGTTTTGAAATTCCAATGGAAAAAACTGACAAAAAGGCCACAGAAAAGTGGCCCCAATCACACAGTTCACTTCAGTTCAGTTGTTCATTCATGTCAAACTCTTTGTGACCCCATGGACTGCAGCACACCAGGCTTCCATGTCCATCACTGACTCCAGTGTCCATCAAACTCATGTCCATCGAGATGGTGATGCCATCCAACCATCTCATCATCTGTCATCCCCTTCTCCTCCTGCCCTCAATCTTTCCCATAACCAGGGTCTTTTCACATGAGTCAGCTCTTCACATCACGTGGCCAAAGTATTGGAGCTTCAGCTTCAACATCAGTCCTTCCAATGAACACTCAGGACTGATCTCCTTTAGGATGGACTGGATGGATCTCCTTTCAGTCCAAGGGACTCTCAAGAGTCTTCTCCAACACCATAGTTTAAAAGCATCCATTCTTCTGCACTCAGCTTTCTTTATAGTCCAACTCTCACATCCATACATGACCACTGGAAAAACCATAGCCCTGTCTAGATGGACCTTTGTTGACAAAGTAATGCTTCTGCTTTTTTTAATATGCTGTCTAGGTTGGTCATAACTTTCCTTCCAAGGAGTGTCTTTTAATTTCATGGCTGCAGTCACCATCTGCACTGATTTTGGAGCCCAGAAAAAAAAAGTCAGCCACTGTTTCCACTGTTTCCCCATCTATTTGCCATGAAGTGATGGGACTGGATGCCATGATCTTAGTTTTCTGAATGTTGAGCTTTCAGCCAACTTCTTCCACTCTCTTCTTTCACTTTCATCAAGAGGCTCTTTAGTTCCTCTTCACTTTCTGCCATAAGGGTGGTGTCATCGGCACATCCGAGGTTACTGATATTTCTCCTGGCAATCTTGATTCCAGCTTGTGCTCCATCCAGCCCAGTGTTTCTCATGATGTACTTTGCATATAAGGTAAATAAGCAGGGTGACAATGTTCAGCCTTGATGTACTCCTTTCCCGATTTGGAGCCAGTCTGTTGTTCCATGTCCAGTTCTAACTGTTGCTTCCTGACCTGCATACAGGTTTCTCAAGAGGCAGATCAGGTGGTCTGGTATTCCCATCTCTTGAAGAGTTTTCCACAGTTTATTGTGATCCACACAGTCAAAGGCTTTGGCATAGTCAATAAAGCAGAAATAGATGTTTTTCTGGAACTCTCTTGCTTTTTCCATAATCCAGCAAATGTTGGCAATTTGATCCCTGGCTCCTCTGCCTTTTATAAAACCAGCTTTAACATCTGGAAGTTCACAGTTCATATATTGCTGAAGCCTGGCTTTGGAGAATTTTGAGCATTACTTTACTAGCATGTGAGATGAATGCAATTGTGTGGTAGTTTGAACATTCTTTGGCATTGCCTTTCTTTGGGATTGGAATGAAAACTGACCTTTTCCAGTCCTGTGGACACTGCTGAATTTTCCAAATTTGCTGGCATATTGAGTGCAGCCCTTTCACAGTAACATCTTTTAGGATTTGAAATAGCTCAACTGGAATTCCATCACCTTCACTAACTTTGTTTGTAGTGATGCTTCCTAAAGCCCACTTGACTTCAAATTCGAGGATGGTGGCTCTAGGTGAGTGATCACACCATCGTGATTATGTGGGTCGTGAAGATCTTTCTTGTATAGTTCTGTGTATTCTTGCCACCTCTTCTTAATATCTTCTGCTTCTGTTAGGGCTATACCATTTCTGTCCTTTATCGACCCCATCTTTGTATGAAATGGTCCCTTGGTATCTCTAGTTTTCTTGAAGAGATCTCTAGTCTTTCCCATTCTATTGTTTTCCTCTATTTCTTTGCATTGATCACTGAGGAAGGCTTTCTTATGTCTCCTTGCTTTTCTTTGGAACTCTGCATTCAAATGAGTATATCTTTCCTTTTCTCCTTTGCTTTTTGCTTCTCTTCTTGTCACAGCTATTTGTAAGTCCTCCTTAGACAGCCATTTTGCTTTTTTGCATTTCTTTTTCTTGGGGATGGTCTTAGGTCTGTTGAAAAAAGACCATGGGGCACTTACAGAACTAAGTGCACTCTGAAATGTATTGAGAAAATGCATGTGTAATGTATAGGCATCTCTTTCCAACTATGCTACATTCCAGGAGAACAAGTCATTGGAGTGCTAAAGTGATCTCACTTATCTGCTTCCAAACACTGGCCTGTGGACCACACCCAATGTTGGATAAAGTTTTTACTGCTGCTGCTGCTGCTGAGTCATTTCAGTCGTGTCTGACTCTGTGCAACCCCCTAGACAGCAGCCCACCAGGATGCCCCTTCCCTGGGATTCTCCATGCAAGACCACTGGAGTGGGTTGCCATTTCCTTCTCCAATGCATGAAACTGAAAAGTGAAAGTGAAGTTGCTCAGTCATGTCTGACCCTCAGCGACCCCATGGACTGCAGCCTTCCAGGCTCCTCCATCCATGGGATTTTCCAGGCAAGAGTACTGGATTGGGGTGCCATTGCCTTCTCCAAGTTTTTACTAGGTCATGATAAAATCAGAATAAAGAAACATCTCGAGATTTTCTACAATTATTCCTTTCCACCTAATGTTTTTTATATTACAATACCTTTATTTTAGTGAGATAAACGCAAGCAGTAGTAAATGGCAATTTTGTTCAGATTTTGCTTACTTGTTAATGCCTTTACTTGGCAATCTAAAAATAAGCAAGTCAATATTGGTCTTTGTAACAGTCAGGGTCTCAGCAGGCAACTGAATTCACACCAGATGGTTCAATAAGGAGATTTTAATGAAGGGATCACTCACAAAGCTGAGAGGGCTGGGAGAATAAACAAGGGTGGTGAGATGCCCAGAACGGTCAAGGCAAGGAGACAATGTCTCTGGAGCATGGTGGGAGCTAGAGCCTTGGAGAAAATGCCACCCAGCAGAAGCCATGGGCTGAGTGGACATCACTACTCCTGACATGCAGCATTGAAGCAAAGTTTCTCCCTTGTCACCCCCCACTCTTCTGCCAGGGACTTCACTGGCCACATCCAACTGGCACCCAGCCAGCAAGTTCAGTTCAGTTCAGTTCAGTCGCTCAGTCATGTCCTACTCTTTGTGACCCCATGAATCACAGCACGCCAGGACTCCCTGTCCATCACCAACTCCCAGAGTTCACTCAGACTCACATCCATCGAGTCAGTGATGCCATCCAGCCATCTCATCCTCTGTCGTCCCCTTCCCCTCCTGCCCCCAATCCCTCCCAGCATCAGAGTCTTTTCCAATGAGTCAACTCTTCGCATGAGGTGGCCAAAGTATTGGAGTTTCAGCTTTAGTATCATTCCTTTCAAAGAAATCCCAGGGCTGATCTCCTTCAGAATGGACTGGTTGGATCTCCTTGCAGTCCAAGGGACTCTCAAGAGTCTTCTCCAACACCACAGTTCAAAAGCATCAATTCTTCGGCGCTCAGCCTTCTTCACAGTCCAACTCTCACATCCATACATGACCACAGGAAAAACCATAGCCTTGACTAGACGGACCTTTGTTGGCAAAGTAATGTCTCTGCTTTTGAATATGCTATCTAGGTTGGTCATAACTTTTCTTCCAAGGACTAAGCGTCTTTTAATTTCATGGCTGAAGTCACCATCTGCAGTGATTTTGGAGCCCCCCAAAAATAAAATTTGATACTGTTTCCACTGTTTCCCCATCTATTTCCCATGAAGTAATGGGACCAGATGCCATGATCTTCTGAATGTTGAGCTTTCAGCCAACGTTTTCCACTCTCCTCTTTCACTTTAATCAAGAGGCTCTTTAGTTCTTCTTCACTTTCTGCCATAAGAGTGGTATTATCTGCATATCTGAGGTTATTGATATTTCTTCCAGCAATCTTGATTCCAGCTTGTGCTTCCTCCAGCCCAGCATTTCTCATGATGTACTCTGCATATAAGTTAAATAAGCAGAGTGACAATATACAGCCTTGACGTACTCTTTTTCCTATTTGGAACTAGTCTGCTGTTCCATGTCCAGTTCTAACTGTTGCTTCCTGACCTGCATATAGATTTCTCAAGAGGCAGGTCAGGTGGTCTGGTATTCCCATATCTTTAAGAATTTTCCACAGTTTATTGTGATCCACACAGTCAAAGGCTTTGGCATAGTCAATAAAGCAGAAATAGATGTTTTTCTGGAACTCTCTTGCTTTTTTGATGATCCAGTGGATGTTGGCAATTTGATCTCTGGTTCCTCTGGCTTTTCTAAAACCAGCTTGAACATCAGGAAGTTCACAGTTCACGTATTGCTGAAGCCTGGCTTGGAGAATTTTGAGCATTACGTTACTAGCATGCCAGGCTGCAACCCAGCCAGCAAAGATGGCTAAAATTGCAAGGCTTATGATGGTCAGCCTGCTAGGCACAGAGAATGTCAGAGGTGGACACAGAATGGATTGGGAGAAGGAGGAAAAATTAGGAATAAGCTGCATTGTTCCCCTCAATTTTCACAAAAATTTTATTGAAGTATAGTTGATTTATAATGTTGTAAATTTCTGCTGTACAGAAAAGTGATTGTTATGCATATATATATAGATATATATATATACACTCCTTTAAACATTCTTTTCCATTATGATTTATAACAGAATATTGAATATAGGTGATTAAACCAGTTAATAATAAAGGAAATCAACCCTGAATATTCATTGGAAGGACTGATGCTGAAGCTAAAGCTCCAATATTTTGGTCATCTGATACAAAAAGCCCACTATGAAAGAGTCATATGGTAGGACTTTGTTGTTTATCCACCCTACATATAATAGTTTGCATCTGCTAAATTCCTAACCTTTCCCTCCCCTACCCCGCTTTGGCAACCACATATCTGTTCTCTATATCTGCGGGTCTATTTCTGTTTTGTAGATATGTTCATTTTTGTTGTATTTTAGATCCCACATACAAGTGATATCATATATTTGCCTTTCTCTGACTTATTTTGCTTAGTATAATAATCTCTAGGTCTATCCATGTTGCTGCAAATGGCATTATTTTGTCTGTTTCTATGGCTGAGTAATATTCCATTGCATATATATGTACTACTTCCTCTTTATCCATTTATCTCTCAAAGGACATTTAAGTTGCTTCCATATCTTTGCTATTGTGAATACTTCAACTATGAACATCAGTTCAGTTCAGTCGCTCAGTCGTGTCTGACTCTGTGACCCCATAGACTGCAGCATGCCAGGCTTCCCTGCCCATCACCAACTCTAGGAGCCTACTCAAACTCATGTCCATTGAGTCAGTGATGCCATTTAATCATCTCATTCCTCTGTCATGAATTTCTCCTCCCACCATCAATCTTTCCTAACATCAGGGTCTTTTCTCTTCACATCAGGTGGCCAAAATATTGGCGTTTTAGCTTCAGCATCAGTCCATCCAATGAACATCCAGGACTGATTTCCTTTAGGATGAACTGGTATGATCTCCTTGCAGTCCAGGGGTCTCTCAAGAGTCTTCTCCAACACCACAGTTCAAAAGCATCAATTCTTTGGTGCTCAGCTTTCTTTATAGTCCAACTCTCACATTCATACATGACTACTGGAAAAACCATAGCTTTGACTAGATGGACCTTTGTTGGCAAAGTAATATCTCTGCTTTTTAATATGCCATCTAGGTTGGTCATAACTTTTCTTCCAGGGAGCAAGTGTCTTTTAATTTCATGGCTGCAATCACCATCTGCAGTAATTTTGGAGACCCAAAAAATAAAGTCTGACAGTGTTTCCACTGGTTCCCCATCTTTTTCCCACGAAGTGATGGGACCAGATGTCATGATCTTAGTTTTCTGAATGTAGTTTTAAGCCAACTTTTTTACTCTCCTCTTTCACTTTCATCAAGAGGTTCTTAAGGTCTTCACTTTCTGCCATAAGTGTGGTGTCATCTGCATATCTGAGGTTATTGATATTTCTCCCGGCAATCTTGATTCCAGCTTGTGCTTCATCCAGCCCAGCATGTTGCATGATATATTCTGTATATCAGTTAAATAAGCAGGGTGACAATATACAGTCTTGATGTACTCCTTTCCCAATTTGGAACTAGTCTGTGGTTCCATGTTCAGTTTTAACTGCTGCTTCTTGACTGCATACAGATTTCTCATGAGGTAGATCGGGTGGTCTGGTATTCCCATCTCTTTAAGAATTTTCCCAGTTTCTTATGATCTGCACACTCAAAGGCTTTGGCATAGTCAATAACGCAGAAGTAGATGTTTTTCTGGAACTCTCTTCTTTTATCAATGATCCAACAGATGTTGGCAATTTGATCTTTGGTCCCTCTGCCTTTTCTAAATCCAGCTTGGACATTTGGATTCACAGTTCACATACTGTTGAAGCCTGGCTTGGAGAATTTTGAGCATTACTTTAAGCATGCAAGATGAGTGCAATTGCGTGGTAGTTTGAGTGTACTTTGGCATTGCCTTTCTTTGAGGTTGGAATGAAAATTGACCTTTTCCAGTCCTGGGGCCACTGCTGTTTTCCATATTTGCTGGTATATTGAGTGAAGCCCTTTCACAGCATCATCTTTTAGGATTTGAAATAGCTCAACTGGAATTCCATCACCTCCACTAGCTTTGTTCATAATGATGCCTCCTAAGGCCCACTTGACTTCACATTCCAGGATGTCTGGCTCTAGGTGAATGATCACACCATCGTGATTATCTGGGTCATGAAGATCTTTTTTTGTGTAGTTCTTCTGTGTATTCTTGCCACCTCTTCTTAATATCTTCTGCTTCTGTTAGGTCCATACTATTTCTGTCCTTTATTGTGCCCATCTTTGCATGAAATACTTCCAAATAATTTCCAAAAAGGAAAAGGAGTACGTCAAGGCTGTATATTGTCACCCTGTTTATTTAACTTTTATGCAGAGGACATCATGAGAAACGCTGGGCTGGAGGAAGCACAAGCTGGAATCAAGATTGCCGGGAGAAATATCAATCACCTCAGATATGCAGATGACACCACCCTTATGGCAGAAAGTGAAGAAGAACTAAAGAGCCTCATGATGAAAGTTAAAGAGGCGTAAAGCTCAACATTCAGAAAACGAAGATCATGGCATCCGATCCCGTCACTTCATGGCAAATAGATGGGGAAACAGTGGAAACAGTGTCAGACTTTATTTTTCTGGGCTCCAAAATCACTGCAGATGGTAACTGCAGCCATGAAATTAAAAGACGCTTACTCCTTGGGATGAAAGTTATAACCAACCTAGACAGTATAATCAAAAGCAGAGACACTACTTTGCCAACAAAGGTCCATCTAGTCAAGTCTATGGTTTTTCCAGTGGTCATGTATGGATGTGAGAGTTGGACTCTAAAGAAAGCTGAGGGCAGAAGAATGGATGCTTTTGAACTGAGGTGTTGGAGAAGACTTGAGAGACCCTTGGACTGCAAGGAGATTCAACCAGTCCATCCTAAAGGAGATCAGTCCTGGGTGTTCTTTGGAAGGACTGATGTTGAAGCTGAAACTCTAATACTTTGGACACCTGATGAGAAGAGCTGACTCATTTGAGAAGACCCTGATGCTGGGAAAGATTGAGGGCAGGAGGAGAAGGGGATGACAGAGGATGAGATGGCTGGATGGCATCACTGACTCAATGGACATGGGTTTGGGTGGACTCCAGGAGCTGATGATGGACAGGGAGGACTGACATGCTGCAGTTTATGGGGTTGCAAAGAGTCAGACACGATTGAGCGAATGAACTGAACTGAACTGAACTTGCACGAAATATTCCCTTGGTATCTCTAATTTTCTTGAAGACATCTCTAGTCTTCCCCATTCAATTGTTTTCCTCTATTTCTTTGCATTGGTCACTGAGAAAGGCTTTCTTATCTCTCCTTGCTATTCTTTGGAACTCTGCATTCAAATGGGTATAGCTCTTCTTTTCTCTTTTGCCTTTTGCTTCTCTTCTTTTCACAGCTATTTGTAAGGCCTTTCAGACAACCATTTTGCCTTTTTGCATTTCTTTTCCTTGGGAATGCTGTTGATCATTGCCTCCTGTACAATGTCACAAACTTCCGTCCATAGGTCTTCAGGCACTCTATCAGATCTAATCCCTTGAATCTATTTCTCACTTCCACTTTATAATCGTAAGGGATTCAATTTAGGTCATACCTGAGTGGTCTAGTGGTTTTCCCTACTTTCTTCAATTTAAGTCTGAATTTGGCAATAAGGAGTTCATGATCTGAGCCACAGTCAGCTCCCAGTCTGGTTTTTCTGACTGTATAGAGCTTCTTCATCTTTGGCTGCAAAGAATATAATCAATCTGATTTGGGTATTGACCATCTGGTGATGTCCATGGGTAGAGTCTTCTCTTGTGTTGTTGGAAAAAGGTGTTTGCTATGACCAGTGCATTCTCTTGGCAAAACTCTATTAGTCTTTGCCCTGCTTCATTCTGTACTCCATGGCCAAATTTGCTGTGACTCCAGGTATCTTCTTGACTTCCTACTTTTGCATTCTAGTCCCCTATATTGAAAAGTACATCTTTTTGGGGTGTTAGTTCTAGAAGGTCTTATAGGTCTTCATAGAACCACTCAACTTCAACTTCTTCAGCATTACTGGTCAGGGCATAGACTTGGATTACTGATACTGAATGGTTTGCCTTGGAAACGAACAGAGATCATTCTGTCATTTTTGAGATTGCATCCAAGTACTGCATTTTGGAATGTCTTGTTGACTATGATAGCTACTCTGTTTCTTCTAAGGGATTCTTGCCCATGATAGTAGATGTTATGGTCACCTGAGTTTAATTCGCCCATTCCAGTCCATTTTAGTTCGCTGATTCCTAAAATTTTGATGTTCACTCTTGCCATCTCTTGTTTGACCACTTCCAATTTGCCTTGATTCATGGACTTAACATTCCAGGTTCCTATGCAATATTGCTCTTTACAGCATTGGACTTAACTTCCATCACCAGTCACATTCACAACTGGGTGTTGTTTTTGCTTTGGCTCAATCTCTCCATTCTTTCTGGAGTTATTTCTCCACTGATCTCCAGTAGCATATTGGGCACCTAATGACCAGGGGAGTTCATCTTTCAGTGTCCTATCTTTTTGCCTTTTTATACTGTTCATAGGGTTCTCAAGGCAAGAATACTGAAGTGATTTGCCATTTCCTTCTCCAGTGGACCACGTTTTGTCAGAACACATGGGTATATACATCCATTCCCCTCAGTTTTTCAATTGGTCCATGAAAATTAAAACTTGGCCATCCCTGATCTAGTAGGCTGAGCACCCAAAAGAAAAACAGAATCTTGGATTCTACCATGTTGTCAGTCACTCAGTTGTATCCAACTCTTTGCGACCCCATGGACTGCAACATATCAGGTTTGTCTGTCCTTCACCATCTAAGGATTCTACCTTAATCCCTTCTAATTATTAGCTGGATGATCTAAGCAAATTCCTCAGCCTTGCTGGAAGACATTTTCTTCAAGTGTAAAGTGGGAATAATAATCCCTGTATTACCAAACTCCAAGGTTATTGCAAGAGGTTGTTGTCAAAAGAGCCAACACATACAGAAGTGTTTATAAGCTGCAAAATCCTGTTGAATTTAACCAGCACTTATGTAGTCCTTACTGTGGGCCTGGCTGTGATCTCAGGCCTTAACAAATAATAATCCCAGCCATCCCTCCTTCAGGTTTTTTCCATATATGGTGGGGCATATATTTTTCTCACAGGGGCAGAAAATATTAAATGATGAATGTCAGCCTCATTTTTACTATCAATGATATAACAGAAATCAATTCATTCATTATTAAACAAGTATACTAAGGTAATCATTATATGTTTATGAGGTTTCAGGGTATCTTGACACTTTTTTCAAAATAAGACTTACTGAAAAACAAACAACCCAATAAAAAAATGGACAGAAGACCTAAACAGATACTTCTCCAAAGAAGACATACATATGGCCAGTAAACATATGAAAAGATGCTTAACATCATTCATTATTAGAGAAATGCAAATCAAAACTACAATGAGGTATAACCTCACACCAGTCAGAATAGCCATCATCAAAAATTCTATAAACAATAAATGCTGGAGAGGATATGGAGAAAAGGAAATCCTTTTGCACTGTTGCTGCAAATGTAAACTCATACAGCTCCTATGAGAACAGTATGGACAGTCCTCAAAAATCTAGGAATAAAACTACCATATGACCCATCAGTCCCTCTACTGGGCATGCATTCTGAGAAAAGCACAATTCAAAAAGACATATGCCCCTCAGTGTTCACTGCAGCACTATGTATAATAGCCAGGATATGGAAACAACCTAGATGTCCATTGACAGATGAATGAATAAAGAAGTTGTGGTATATATATACAGTGAACCATTACTCCACCATAAAAAGGCATGAATCTGAGTCAGTTGTAATGAGGTGGATGAACCTAGAGCCTATCATACAGAGTGAAGTAAGTCAGAAAGAGAAAAACAAATATAGTATATCAAAGCACATATATTTGTTGCTGTTCAGTCCCTGAGCCATATCCGACTCTTTGCAACCATGGATTGCAGCACACCAGACTTCCCTGTCATTCACTATCTCCTGGAGTTTGCTCAAACTCATGTCCATTGAGTTGCTGATGCCATCCAACCATCTCATCCTGTGTCGTCCCCTTCTCCTCCTGCCTTCAATCTTTCTCAGCATTAGGGTTTTTTCCAATGAGTTGGTTCTTTGCATTAGGTAGCCCAAATATTGGAACTTCAGCTTCAGCATCAGTCCTTCTAATGAATATTCAGGGTTGATTTCCTTTAGGATTGACTGGTTTGAACTCTTTGTTGCCCAAGGGATTTTCAAGAGTCTTCTCCAGGACCACAGTTCAAAAGTATCAATTCTTTGGCACTCAGTATTCTTTATGGTTCAAGTCAGATGTCCATACATGACTACTGGAAAAACCATAGATTTGTTAGCAAAGTGATGTCTCTGCTTTTTAATACACTATCTAGGTTTATCATAGCTTTTCTTCCAAGGAGCAAGTGTCTTTTAATTGCATGGCTATAGTTACCATCCACAGTGAAGCATATATATGGAAATTAGAAAAACAGTACTGATGAACCTGTTTGCATGGAAGGAGTGGAGACATAGAGGTAGAGAATGGACTTGCGGACATAGCACTGGAAGGAGATGTGGGATGAGGTGAGAACATAGCATTGATATATGTATATGGACTAGATAGTTAGTGGGAAGCTGCTATACAAGACAGGGAGCCCAGCCTGGCACTCTGTAATGACCTAGAGGGGTAGCATGGAGGGGGATGGGAGGAAAGTTTAAGATATATATGTATAGTTATGACTGATTCAAGTTGTTGTTTGGCAGAAACCAACACAGCATTGTACAGCAATTATTCTGCTATTAAAAATAAAAAGAATAAAAAGAAAACAAACAAAAATAAGACTGATTGATGAAGAAAATACAGTGTGTGTGTGTGTATATATATATATATATGTAAGTATATACATACATACACAATAGAATATTATTCAGCCTTTAAAATAGAAGGAAACTGGCCATTTGTGACAACATGGATGAGCCTGGAGGACATTATGCTAAATTAAACAAGCAAGACAAAGAAAAGCAAATATTGCATGATCTCACTTCATGCAAAGATGGGCATAATAAAGGTCAGAAACAGTGTGGACCTAACACAAGCAGAAAATATTAAGAAGTGGCAAGAATGCACAGAAGAACTATATAAAAAAGATCTTCATGACCCAGATAAACACAATGGTGAGATCACTCACCTAGAGCCAGACATCCTGGAATGTGAAGTAAAGGGGGCCTTAGGAACCATCACTACAAACAAAGCTAGTGGAGGTGATGGAATTCCAGTTGAGCTATTTCAAATCCTAAAAGATCATGCTGTGAAAGTGCTGCACTCAATATGCCAGCAAAATTGGAAAACTCAGCAGTGGTCACAGGACTGGAAAAGATCGGTTTTCTTTCTAATCCTAAAGAAAGGCAATGCCAAAGAATGTTCAAACTGCTGCATGATTGCATTCATCTCACATGATGGCAATGGCACCCCACTCCAGTCCTCTTGCCTGGAAAATCCCATGGACGGAGGAGTCTGGTGGGCTGCAGTCCATGGGGTCGCAAGGAGTTGGACACGACTGAGTGACTTCACTTTGACTTTTCACTTTCATGCATTGGAGGAGGAAATGGCAATCCACTCCAGTGTTCTTGCCTGGAGAATCCCATGGACAGAGGAGCCTGGTGGGCTGCCGTCTATGGGATTGCACAGAGTTGGACATGACTGAAGTGACTTAGCAGCAGCAGCACATGATGGCAAAGTAATGCTCAAAATTCTACAAGCTAGGCTTTAACAATACATGAACTGATAACTTCCAGATGTTCAAGCTGGACTTAGAAAAGGAAGAGGAATCAGAGATCAAATTGGCAACATCTGCCAGATGATATAAAAAGCAAGAGAGTTCCAACAAAACATCTACTTCTGCTTCATTGCCTAAACCAAAGCCTTTGACTCAGTGCATAACAACAAACTGTGGAAAATTCTTCAAGAGATGGGAATACCAGACCACCTGACCTGCCTCTTGAGAAATCTGTGTGCAGGTCAAGAAGCAACAGGTAGAACTGAACATGGAGCAACAGACTGGTTCCAAACCAGGAAAGGAGTACATCAAAGCTGTGTTTTGTCACCCTGCTTATTTAACCAATATGCAGCATGCATACATCATGAGAAACACTGGGCTGGAAGAAGCACAAGCTGGAATCAAGATTGCTGGGAGAAATATCAATAACCTCAGATATGCAGATGGCACCACCCTTATGGCAGAAAGTGAAGAGAAACTAAAGAGCCTCTTGTTGAAAGTGAAAGAGGAGAGTGAAAAAGTTGGCTTAAAGCTCAACATTCAGAAAACGAAGACCATGGCATCTGGGCCCATCACTTCATGGCAAAAAGATGGGAAAACAATGGAAACAGTGACAGACTTTATTTTTTTGCTCTCCAAATCACTGCAGATGGTGACTGCAGCCATGGAATTAAAAGACACTTGCTCCTTGGAAGGAAAGCTATGACCAACCTAGACAGCATACTAAAAAGCAGACATTACTTTGCCAACAAAGGTCTGTCTAGTCAAAGCTATGGTTTTTCCATAGTCATGTATGGATATTGGAATATAAAGAAAGCTGAGCACTGAAGAATTGATGCTTTTGAACTGTGGTGTTGGAGAAGACTCTTGAGAGTCCCTTGGACTGCAAGGAGATCATACCAGTCAATCCTAAAGGAAATGAGTCCTGAATATTCATTGGAAAGACTGATGCTGAAGCTGAAACTCCAATATTTTGGCCACCTGATGTGAAGAACTGACTCATTAGAAAAGACCCTGATGCTGGGAGAGATTCAAGGCAGGAGGATATGGGGACAACAGAGGATGAGATGGTTGGATGGCATCACTGACTTGATGGACGTTAGTCTGAGCAAGCTCCGGGAGTTGGTGATGGACAGGGAAGCCTCGTGTGCTGGAGTCCCTGGGGTCACAAGGAGTGAGACATGACTGAGCGACTGAACTGAACTTATATGTGGAGCATTTTTTTAAAATAGCCAAACTCACAGTAACACAGAGTAGAAGAGTGGTTTCCAAGGGCAGCAAGGGGAGTGCTGTGGGGAGTTATTATTTAAGCAGTTATGAGTTTCAGTTTTATAAGATGAAAAGAGTTCTAGAGATGGATGGTAATGAAGACTGTACAACACAATGATACTTGATGTCAATGAACTGTGTACTTCAAAATGGCCACAATAAGTTTTATGTTATGTATCTTTTACTGCAACATAAAAGAAATTTAAAAAATAAACAGAATAAACTTCATTATCTCCTTTTCATGTATTTTACTGTGTGTGTTAATCACTCAGTTGTGTCCGACCCTTTGTGACTCCATGGACTGCAGCCCCCCAGGCTCCTCTGTGCGTGGAATTGTCCAGGTAAGAATACTGGCGTGGGTTGCCATTCCCTTCTCCAGGGGATCTTCTCATCTCACGGATCAAAACCTGGTCTCCTGCACTGCGGGCAGATTCTTTACTGTCTGAGCCACCAGGGAAGCCCATGTATTTCACTACTTGAGGAAAATAAGAGCCAGTGGCAGACTGTGGACATTGGGTATTGTCATCATTGTTATTACTATTGCATTAGTCAACCAAAATTGAGACACTGTGGTGGCCTAGGGCTAAACACAGAACATTCTCCTGGGAATATTACCCATTTTTATGGCATTCCTTCAGTTTGTTTTTCCAGACATTCCCAAATGAATCATAATAATCATGAACACCGTAACTGTTTCCATCAACAACCAGTAACCCAGGTGTTCCCATTCTCGGTTTTGCCAGCTGGCTGACCATGAATACCTGCATATCTGCCTGTGAGATGTGCGGCAAGAGTGGGTTGCTCCAAGCCTGTTCTGAATACCCTTCCTTTTGCCTGGAGCACAAATAATCACAGAGTTTCCAGTGAGGCTTTTGGAGACCATGGCTGAGGTCAGTCACTGAGTTTAGTGACATACTAGAGATCTTCTTTCATCCTAGAGAGGCAAAGATCTTAAGCAGAAATAGGGCAGCAGGAAGAAGACAGACTTTGAAGCCAGAGAAACTGGAAGTCAAATCCAGCTCCCCCACTTACTAGGTGTAAGACTTTGGGAAGCCACTTCATGTGAATGAGCCTCAGCAAAGTAGCAAAATAACTTCTGCCTTAAGGGATTGTTGTAGAAATCGGTAAGATGGTGTGAGTAAACCACCGGGTCAGGTGTCTCACACATAGCAGATCCTCAGTAAGTAAGGATGACATGCAGAGCTCAGACTTGTGGTTGCCAGGGAGGTGGGGAGGAAGGAGAGGGATAGACTGGGAGTTTGGGCTTGGTAGATGCAAACTATTACATTTCGAATGACTAAACCACAGGTCCTAATGTACATCACAGGGAACTACATCCAACCTCCTGGGATAAACCATAACGAAAATGAGTATTAAAAAATAATGTATATGTTTATAACCAAGTTGCTGTGCTATACAGCTTTTTTTTTTTACAGTTGATTTATAACACTGTAAATCAACTATACTTCAATTAAAAAAAAAAAAAAGTATGATCAGGAGGAGAAAGAGGAGGATAGCCTATGATGTCCCTAAACCAAAGAGGTGGCTGAGGATGAAAACATCTAAAGTGGATGAATCCAAGACTTGGGTTACTCTTCCGCCAGGAATCAGTGTTGATCAGTGAGTGCTCCTTAGACTGTAGTGAACTACTCCTTGTCTGCCAAGCACATCTCCCTCTTTCTGGGAACAGCATCCTCTTTCTAATATAGGTACGGTGCCTCTCGTTTCTCCAACCACCTACTCTAGTTGGCCAGTCACACTTCCCACCCCACCACAGGCCACACAAAAGACCACGGGACTCAGCCAGACCAATCAATCCATCCCCAGGATTTGCCAAACTGCAAACAAGATTTTCTTCCCCAGACTCCAAGCTAAAAAAATATGGCCTAGCTCTGGCCCAAGCCTTGGAATATATAAAGATAGTTTAGACCTGCTTTCAGAGAAATATAACCTTGACAGCAAGTATCTGAAAGGGTCTTGGTGTCCTATGTGACTCCAAACTTCAGCTGTTTGTTTCCCTGCCTCTCTTCCAGTAGCCCACGAGCCCCTCCAAGTTGTGGATCTCATTTCATCTACATTTGCCACCCACTAAGGACTCAACGAATGTTTGCAGAAATAAAATTAAATAAGCATCTAGAAAACAAAACTGAAACATGTAATATAAAACTCACACACTCTTCACAGACACAGGATGGTTTGATTTAGCATTACTCCCCACCTCCGCACCAGTTAACTGAGTCTAAAACATGTGGCAATCACACTATTTACCCACAAAATAGTTACACTATGCCCCCACACACATACACACTCCAAAGGGCTCAATGAGTTTATAAGCCAATAAAAGGGCATTTTTTTTTCCCTCTTCTCCTTTGTCAGAGCATCTCCTGGTTTGAAGGAAGAAGGAAGATAAACAGCAGACCCTGAGCGCTTTTGAAGCTGGGCTATCAACAAAGGATCTTCTAAATCAATTCACCACCAGAAATGGAATGCAGGCGCTTCTCGGAAACATCTCACAAAGAAGCACAGAGAAAGGCTCTCTGAAGGCGGAAGCAGGACATCTTTCCACTCTGAAGATGGAAATGGAAGACTGTGCCCACTAACCTTTCCCAGGGTCAGCGGGGCATGACAGCTCCATGGCCATTTCAGCACAAGTCATGCAAAGAAGGTCCGAACGCTTTCTCCAGGCCACACGGGGAGTTGTCGTTCCAAGCACGAAAGTCAGATTTCCAGACATCCACCCAGATCCACCCCTCCACCCAGACATCCTATTGTTTCTGCCAGCACCAGGCCCACTGTGCAGTGACCGCCAGCAGAGGAGCAAGGGGCACTAAGAGGCACCAAGTTGAGCACCTGTCAGTACCATCTGTAGATTCCACAGACCAAAGGGACAGAGGCAGCCTCAAACCCCGCTGAATCTAAAGAGCAGGCATGTCAGACAGGGACTCACAATGTTAGCTGACTTCCCTCCCTAGGGCTGGTGCCTGTGGGGGCTTGGTGTACCCACTTAGATTTCCAGATCCAAAAATATGATTCTGCCCAGGTACCTTGAGCTGATTAAGTTCTTAAGAACTCATGTTCCAACTAAGCTCATGAGACTGATATTTAGAGCAAAATGGCTTTTTTTCCAATAGACTAGGGCAGTTTTAGATTCACAACAAAAGTGAGTGGGAAAAAATGGCTATTTTTAAATTAGTAACTGGGGTCAATAAATATGCTTTGAGTTTCTACTATGAGCCATGTGCTACTCGGAAAAGGAGCAAATAAGATTTCACTGTTCTGACACTAAGTTGCTCAAGTAGGTGAAAGAGAAAATAAAGTGAGGATTATAAGAGAAGGTAATAAGGATCCATACAAAGGTGAGCAGACAATGTTACAGTAATACAGATGATAGGCCCCTAGAACATGCTGAGGGATCAAGGAAGTCATTTGGAAAATGTAATGCCTGTACTGGGTTTTAAAGAATGCATAGGAGTTTTCCAGGTGAGTGAGCACACCCATGACACTCACTGATGTTTGATGTTGTTATGAACCCTTCTTGCCCAAGCTCACAGCCAAAGGGGCCTTAACAAAAATTCCCTACAATTACCTTCTCTAAATCCAGGAAGTCCTCTATGTTCATCTTTAAAGTTTGGTCCCTTAGGGGCTTGAGATTAACAAACACATAGTACTATAGGTAAAACAGATAACCAACAAGGACCTGCTGTATAGCACAGGGAACTCTACTCAATATTCTATAATAACCTATATGAGAAAAGAATCTGAAAAAGAATGAATGTATGTTATAACTGAATCACCATGCTGTATACTTAAAACTAACATAACATTGTAAATCAACTAAACTCCAATCAAATTTTTAAAATATACAAAATAACGTTCTGCCCTAATTTTTTACTTTTTTCCATTGTAAATTCAACCTCTCTTCAGCTTCCCTGGTGGCTCAGACAGTAAAGCGTCTGCCTGCAATGTGGGAGACCCAGGTTCGATTCCTGGGTCAGGAAGATCACCTGGAGAAGGAAATGGCAATCCACTCCAGCACTCTTGCCTGGAAAATCCCATGGATGGAGGAGCCTGATAGGCTACAGTCCATGGGGTCACAAAGAGTGGGACACGACTGAGCGATTTCACTTTCACTTTCAGCCCTTTCAGAGGGATGACCCATTGGGTGGTTTCCACACTTTGATTCAGTTTCTGCCTCACATGCTGTCTCTCTGGTCACTCCTTTCTGCCCTATCCACTGGAACATTTGGATATGATGTGCTACTTCCCAAGGCATTATGCCTGAGTCCCTAGCTCCACGACCTTCACTGGCTTAACAATGAGGAGACTGGGCCATTGCAGACAGTGGGAATGATGTACAATGTCAATATGGCCTCTGTCAAGAGTCCTCTGCTCCTCTCAGATCCCCTAGTCAGGTTAAGGACACTGGCTCCAAGCCCACAGAATTTAAGATTCTAAGAGTGAGTCCTCCAGGTTGTAGCCAAAGCCTCATGAAGTATCACATCATCCCAAAGGTGACAAGAGAGGACATTCTTGACACACCTGGACACTGTTGATCTTAATTCAGTGTGAACATCTCTAATGTTTGTTAAGTGAACCGATCTAAGGACCGCCCCTCGAGCTCTTTTCTTATGAAGACAGCCAAGCTTAGCCATTCTGCACTGATGTTTATAACTGTTCCTCTTATTTTTGAGGACCTTCTGCCATCATGTCCAACACTTTCTTCAACACAATTAAAATGAGTCATTTCACCAACAATCTCTGTAGCTTCCTCCCATTCCTTCTCATTTCCCCAGAGTGAAGTCTTTTCTCAAAGCTAGCCTTTGCCTCAGCCCACCCTTATGCCCATCTATAAAGATACACAGACTTGTTCCGTGAATTAGAGTCTCCTTTCCCCATCTGGATTGCGAGCTCCAAAAGGGCTGGAGCCACATCTTCAGACTTTTTGTGTGTGCCATGCAACGTGGAGCGAGTCACTTAGCCTCTCTGTAAAACTGGGGGAAATAATACAATCAACCTCAGAGGGTCCCTAGGAGCATGCCATGAAACATGTATAAAAAGCCCCAGCATGGCATAAAATAAGTATTCAAAACATTTGCTATTATCATTAATATAATTATCTGGATTTTAGATCCTGCATCAATTAAATAATAACAAAGTAGGTACCCCCATTGGGTTGCAGTATGTAAATGCAATGATGCATGCAAGGACCTGGCATGGTGCCTGGCACAGAGTAGGCTCTTTATCCATGGAGGCAATTAATCCTGATGCCCTAGGTAATTGCTTCCTGGCTTGTACACCAAAAGAACTAAGTCTATACTTGGAAGCAGAAGATCTGAAACATAGCATCAATCTTTTATTTTGTGAAAATTCACTCCACAGAATAGTGACTTGGGGGCAGAAAGGGAGATGGAAAGCTATGCCCCGTGAGTGAAATCAGTCTGTTTCTTTGACACAATAGACATTAATGAGCACTTACTAAGTGTCAAGGTGGAACTTGGTGATGTGATGTATTTCTTTGTGCCAACAGCTTGAAATATCAAACTCTCTTTTTTCTTTCTAGCTTATTTCTCACCCAGATTATCAAAGGCTACATCCAGTGAAGACTATACAAGGTGGTGTAGACAAAAAGTGCCAGAAGAAGTGACAGCCTGAGACAAAAAGCAAGATGGGGAAGACAAACTAGAAGGGGCTGTGTTAGCTTCCTAGTGCTACCATGACAGATTACCACAAGCTGGGTGACTTAAAACAACAGGATATATTCCCTCAGAGTTCTCAAGGATAGACATCCAAAATCAAGGTATCCGAAGGGCCATGATCCCTCTGAAGACAAAAGGGGAGAATCCTTCCTTGGCTCTTCAAGCTTCTGGGAGCTGTAGGGGTTCCTTGGCTTGCGGCAGCATCACTCCAATCTCTGTCTCCATCTTCACATGGCCTTCTTCCCTGTGTGTGTCCTCTCCTCTTCCCACAAGGACATCAGTTACTGGATGCAGAAGCCACCCTCACCCAATATGAAAGTGTTAGTCAGTCAATTGTGTCTGACTCTTTGCAATCCCATGGACTGTAGCCAGCCAGACTCCTCTGTCCATGGAATTCCCCAGGCAAGGATACTGGAGTGGGCTGCCATTCCCTTCTCCAGGGCATCTTTCTGACCCAGGGATTGAACCTGGCTCTCCTACACTGCAGGCAGATTCTTTATCCCTAGGGGCTTGCCTGGTGGCTCAGACAGTAAAGAATCTGCCTAAAATGCAGGAGACCTGGGTTCAATCCCTGGGTCAGGAAGATCCCCTGGAGAAGGGCATGGGACCCACTCCAGTGTTCTTACCTGGAGAATTCTATGGACAGAGGAGCCTGGTGGGCTACTTATCCTTGGGATCACAAAGAGTTGGATATGACTGAGTGACTAACACTTTCATATCGGGTTAGGGTGGACCGTATATCCAGTGACTGATGTCCTTATGGAAAGAGGACTGAGCTATTAACACTAACCTAATATACTCTCATCTTAACTAATCACATATGCAAAGATGCTATTTCCAAATGAAGTCACATGCACAGGTACCAGGGTAGTGCTGGGACTTGAACAGATCTTTGGGGGACATGATCTCAACCCATTACAGATGGTGTCTTCAAAACTAAAGCAGAATTTGGTGATTTGGGGGATCAGACTTTGGTGCTTGGTCCTACCCCCTCCTCCTCCTCTGCATCGTCTCTCACAGAGAGGAAGCTCAATCTGCACCCTCTGACTTTGGGTGCTGCCAAGAGGAGTGAGGGTGGCTCTGGAATGTGAGATGAGGACACTGTTTTCTCTGGAATTTCTGGGGAATCTCAGAGGATGTTTGCCCTAGCCCACCCCCATGGATTCTGGAAATTTTGAAATCAGGGCAAAGAGAACACTGCTGCAGAGCCTACTGGAAAGTGTTCATCCTTCCTTCCATTCATCCATCCATCTATGCATTTACAGCACAGAGGCTCTAGAGACAGGACAGGCTTCCTGAGTTGAACCCATGACTTACTGGATATGTGACATGAACGAAGCACTTAATTTCTTAAGTCTCAATGTTCCCCTTCTGTAAAACGGAAATAATAATAGTAATGACCTCACAGGCTTACTTGGTAGGAAAAAAAACAATTCCTGTGTATAATACCTGGCACAGAATGAGCATCACTACATGCTAGCTGCTACTATGATGATGACAATGATGATGGTGAGAGACTGTAGGAAATCTGCACGAAGGTGAAGGATAGAGACACATAAAGCAAACTGCAGATGGAGAGCACCAGGCAACAGGTCAGACCCAGCCTGCATAATCTGGGCGGGGGCTACTGCATCTGCTACAGGGCTCTGTGAAGGTTTGTTGGTTCCTCAAAGGGAGGAAGACATCCTGCTGCATCCTTTGAGTTTCCAGTTTACGTGGGTCAACTGCACACCTGCAATCACACCTTGAAGGGATCTGGGGAGCCCGCCTTTTCGGCAGCCTTTTTTTTAAGCATCCTTCTCCAGGTTTGCTCCCTCAGTCACTTGTCAATGTGTCACTTCCCTTCAACCTTCCCTCTAATGCATTTGCTAAAAAACAATTTCCAAAGTCTCCTTGTTACCAGGAGAGATGCTGAGACAGAAAGGAGGGAGAGCTAGAAAAGCTACTGACTCTCTTTGAGGAGTCAAAGATTCTAGCATTTCCCTTTCCTTAACACTCTGCCTTTGACTGACACTGGGGGCCTGTTTATAAATCTTTAACATGAGCCAGTGATCCTTTTCCAAAACCTCCACCTGCTGACCGGCATCAGCCTCTGAAATGACCGCAGTGGGTCTGTTTGGTAGCACCTTCTTGGGAGTCTTAACGAGCAACCTTTCAAGGGTTGCGGTGGGAGCACTGATGTCATGAGAGGGAGGATGTGAGAGAATGAAGGCTTCCCAGACCCCCGCACCCACTCCCACTTTCCTGCTGGATTAGCTCCTTCTTCTTGCTACTTTCTGAAGATACCAGCTCACTCTCATCTCCATCCTCTGCCCGGGCCCAGGACTATTTCCTCCTCATGCCAACTGACATTCGATTTGACAGCATTAAGGAAGAGCAGTGGGAAGAAAGACAGACCTAAAATTCTTCAGTGGGTTTTGACAATTCTCTTTTTTCAGACTATCAGAATTGTGCACGTGGAAAAAACAAAATACAGAAAAGCAATGTATCTCCATAGATTATCAATGTACGCTGATGCATACATGTCTGATGACCCCTCGCATCTCATCAGACACCACTGGTGACATCAGATGCTAAATTATTAAAGTAACAAAAATTCAAGGTGGCCACAGCCCCTCCCAGAGACCCAGAATGAGCAACTGCATCCCTAATAAGATGCATTCTCAGGCATCAGGCCTTGACCTGCTTACTGAGCTCTCAGCAGCCCATCCTGCTCAGCGAGACCTCTGCAGCTCAAAGGTGACAGAGTCTACAATCGCAAGGGCAGGATCACCTCTGGTGGTCACCCTGGCCCCTCCAACTGGCCGAGCCCAGACTTGGCCTCTTTCTGTGGAGACAAGAAAACTACACGAATCTTTTCACTCGGTCACACCCCGGGGATGGAGCCTGCAGCACAAACGTGCTCGGAGCTATGCCAGACAGACAAATTAGCTAACAGGCAGGGAGAACAGAGGCCAGGGCCACCTGTGCGGGCAACCTGCCATTAGGCAGGCTCTTGACACATCAGGGCAGAGGGACCACAGCCCAGGGGGCAGGACCATGTGCCTGGTCAGGCCTGAATCTGCCCTGTGTGCCCGTGGCCTGGGCCAGGCCTCTGCTCCCGCCAGCATAAGCAGAGCTGGAGGAATTGCAGGCAACTTCTCCACTGCTGGGAGTAATTGAGCAATAGCCTCCCAGCAGGCTGAATCGCAATGTGTTCCTGAGGAAATTATATACTTTTAACCTCTAAAACAATATAATTTGAAGGTGAATGTATTTTTCCTCAATAGTTACAGGGCCTCTTATTTTCTGTAAAGATCTGGGGTGGGAGGTTATTTTGCTGCCCCTCTATTTTGTATTTCAAGAGATACCTACAATGAATTCACCTCCAAATGTAAGTTTTGGCAGAGGAGTGTTTAGAATGCATCTGAAAGTCATGTTCTATAAAAGGATTTCATTTCTAATTAATACAGTTTTGCAGCCAAAGTATACATGCCCACCCTGATATACCTGTCTTTGACTCACTGCCCTCTTTCATTCCTCACATCCTCATTCCATCACTGAGTTAGTCAAGGATCCTCTATTGGGCTCTCTAGAAACACAGAATCAATAGGATATTTAAAGAGACAGAGACAGACAGAGAGACATAGACAGAAGACAGAGAGAAATAGACATAGAGCAGATGTACTTGTGGGAAAGCAGAAGGGCGTGATGTAATCAAGAAAGTCTTCATTAGAAAGGTAGACTCTGGAGCATGGTTAGACTTGAGTCACAGTGGGAGAAGATGGAAGAAAATTCCAAATCATGGGGGTATAGTATGGGCAAAAGTATAAGGTCTAAGAGATGACCTCTCTCTGTGAGAGAGAGTGATTCTGAGGAATTGGCTCATGTGATTATGGAGGCCAAGAAATTCTGCAATCTGCCATTTGCAAGCTGGTTCTGCTTCAAGTCTAAAGGCCTGGAACCAGGATTGCTGGTTATCCACAAGTAGAAGACTAATGTTCCAACTCAGTTAGTTAGGTAGACAGATAATTCTCCCTTTCTCTGCCTTTTTGGTTCTATTCTGGCCCTTAGTGGATTGGATAATACCCATCCACATTGGGGAAGGCAATCTGAACTGGTTCCACAGCTTCAAATGCTAATCTTTTTGTAAACAACCTCATGGACACATCCAGAATTGATGTTTAACTAGATATTTAGGCATCCCATGGCCTAATTAAGCTGACACTTAAAATTAACCATCACACATTCAATCTGACTTATTTCCTATTGAAATGACTCTCATGTCTATGGCTATTCAGTTCCAATATCCCTGTAGCAAACCCGCCCTTATCCTGGGATTGCTGTGTCAATTCCAATTAAACCCCCTAGATTCCAGCAGTTCTTCCATATTATGCATTCCTGAACTCAGGATCAGCTTCTTCCCATGTTGCTCTTGCCAGGTTACTCCTCCACTTAAAAATCTCCAATGCCTTTTATCCTACACATCATTTAGAGCCAAGTTTCTCTGCATCACCTTCCAGACTATCCTACAAGAAAGCCCCACCCTGCCTGTTCCACTGCAATCTTGATAACCCCTGGGATGTACACACACACTGCAGCCAAATCAATGTCTTTTAGGTCCACAAACATACCACATTCATTCATCTCTTAGACCTTATACTTTTGCCCATACTATACCCCCATCATTTGGAATTTTCTTTCATCTTCTCAAAGCCTTTGACTGTGTGGATCACAATAAACTGTGGAAAATTCTTTAAGAGAATTATCAAAGGCTACATCCAATGAAGACTATACAAGGTGGTGTACACATGGGTAAAAGTGCCAGAAGAAGTGACATCCTAAGACAAAAAGCAAGATGAGGAAGAGAAACTAGAAGGGGGTATGTTAGCCTCCTAGTGCTACCATGACAGATTACCACAAGCTGGGTGACTTAAAACAACAAGATATATTCCCTCAGAGTTCTCAAGGATAGACATCCAAAATCAAGGTATCCAATCAAGGTATCCAAGGTCAGGAAGCAACAGTTAGAACTGGACATGGAACAACACACTGGTTCCAAATAGGAAAAGGAGTACTTCAAGGCTGTATATTGTCACCCTGCTTATTTAACTTATATGCAGCGTACATCATGAGAAATGCTGGACTGGAAGAAGCACAAGCTGAAATCAAGATTGCTGGGAGAAAAATCAATAAATTCAGATATGCAGATGACACCATCCTTATGGCAGAAAGTGAAGAGGAACTCAAAAGCCTATTGATGAAAGTGAAAGAGGAGAGTGAAAAAGTTGGCTTAAAGCTCAACATTCAGAAAACAAAGATCATGGCATCCAGTCCCATCACTTCATGGGAAATAGATGGGGAAACAGTGGAAACAGTGTCAGACTTTATTTTTTGGGGCTCCAAAATCACTGCACATGGCGACTGCAGCCATGAAATTAAAAGACGCTTACTCCTTGGAAGGAAAGTTATGACCAACCTAGATAGCATATTGAAAAGCAGAGACATTACTTTGCCAGCAAAGGTCCGTCTAGTCAAGGCTATGGTTTTTACTGTGGTCATGTATGGATGTGAGAGTTGGACTGTGAAGAAGGCTGAGCGCCGAAGAATTGAAGCTTTTGAACTGTGGTGTTGGAGAAAACTCTTGAGAGTCCCTTGGACTGCAAGGAGATCCAACCAGTCCATTCTGAAGGACATCAGCCCTGAGGTTTCTTTGGAAGAAATGATGCCGAAGCTGAAGCTCCAGTACTTTGGCCACCTCATGCGAAGAGTTGACTCATTGGAAAAGGCTCTGATGCTGGGAGGGATTGGGGGCAAGAGGAGAAGGGGACGACAGAGGATGAGATGGCTGGAAGGCATCACTGACTCGATGGACGTGAGTCTGAGTGAACTCTGGGGGTTCATGATGGACAGGGAGGCCTGGCATGCTGTGATTCATGGGGTTGCAAAGAATCGGACACTACTGAGCGACTGAACTGACTGACTGACTTCATCTTTTCCCACTGTGACTCAAGTCTAACCATGTTCCAGAGTCTATCTTTCTAATGAAGACTTTCTTGATTACATCATGCCCTTCTGCTCTCCCACAAGTACATCTGCTCTACGTCAAACAAGGCGCCTCATTATAGACTGTAGCCAGGTCACTGTCTCATGTTCTTTCACAAAGCGTCCCAATTTTTCAAAATTGCAAGAATTGGGATGTCACCAGTCATCTGTATCAGTTCAGGGCAAATTCTAGAACAGATTAGCAAATAGGCAGTTACTGCAGACTTGGAAAGAAATAGAAAGATGCTATGATGCCAGCTTGGCAAGAACAAATCACACCAGGTGACTTATTTCCTTCTGTTTGGGAATTTTACAAAGGTAAGATGGAGCAAATGCAATGCTTCTGCATCAATTAAATACTTCTTAAAGTCTCCCCACACCAAAAATTTAAAAGCAATAATAATCCTGATGAACTTTCTAGATAATCCGATGACCACACCTAAAGGATGCCAATCATTGCATAGTTGTCAACTGGCAAAGAGAGCTCTGACAGTGTGCTCATAGGTCCATCCCTAGGACATTTCTGTTAATGGCAGGATGGTAATAATTATGGCACTCTGATAAAAATATATCAGAGGAAAAAAACATTAAATGATGAAACAACATTACAAAATTTTCTGAACTAGCTGGAAAAAAGCCAACACTGACAATAAGGCACTCAATGGAGACAAATTTAAGGTGTTTTACCCAGGTCCAAAGAGATAAGAAAGCCTTCTTCAGCAATCAATGCAAAGAAATAGAGGAAAACAACAGAATGGGAAAGACTAGGGATCTCTTCAAGAAAATCAGAGATACCAAAGGAACATTTCATGCAAAGATGGGCTCGATAAAGGACAGAAATGGTATGGACCTAAGAGAAGCAGAAGATATTAAGAAGAGGTGGCAAGAATACACAGAAGAACTGTACAAAAAAGATCTTCACGACCCAGATAATCACGATGGTGTGATCACTGACCTAGAGCCAGACATCCTGGAATGTGAAGTCAAGTGGGCCTCAGAAAGCATCACTACGAACAAAGCTAGTGGAGGTGATGGAATTCCAGTGGAGCTATTCCAAATCCTAAAAGATGATGCTGTGAAAGTGCTGCATTCAATATGCCAGCAAATTTGGAAAACTCAGCAGTGGCCACAGGACTGGAAAAGGTCAGTTTTCATTCCAATCCCAAAGAAAGGCAATGCCAAAGAATGCTCAAACTACTGCACAATTGCACTTATCTCACACGCCAGTAAAGTAATGCTCAAAATTCTCCAAGCCAGGCTTCAGCAATATGTGAACTGTGAACTTCCTGATGTTCAAGCTGGTTTTAGAAAAGGCAGAGGAACCAGAGATCAAATTGCCAACATCCGCTTGATTATGGAAAAAACAAGAGAGTTCCAGAAAAGCATCTATTTCTGCTTTATTGACTATGCCAAAGCCTTTGACTGTGTGGATCACAATAAACTGTGGAAAATTCTTCAAGAGATGGGAATACCAAACCACCTGATCTGCCTCTTGAGAAATTTGTATGCAGATCAGGAAGCAACAGTTAGAACTGGACATGGAACAACAGACTGGTTCCAAATAGGAAAAGGAGTACTTCAAGGCTGTATATTGTCACCCTGCTTATTTAACTTATATGCAGAGTACATCATGAGAAACACTGGACTGGAAGAAACACAAACTGGAATCAAGATTGCTAGGAGAAATATCAATCACCTCAGATATGCAGATGACACCACCCTTATGGCAGAAAGTGAAGAGGAACTAAAAGGCCTCTTGATGAAAGTGAAAGTGGAGAGTGAAAAAGTTGGCTTAAAGCTTAACATTCAGAAAACAAAGATCATGGCATCCGGTCCCATCACTTCATGGGAAATAGATGGGGAAACAGTGGAAACAGTGTCAGACTTTATTTTTCTGGGCTCCAAAATCACTGCAGACGGTGACTGCAGCCATGAAATTAAAAGACGCTTACTCCTTGGAAGGAAAGTTATGACCAACCTAGATAGCATATTCAAAAGCAGAGACATTGCTTTGCCAACAAAGGTCCTTCTAGTCAATGCTATGGTTTTTCCTGTGGTCATGTATGGATGTGAGAGTTGGACTGTGAAGAAGGCTGAGCGATGAAAAATTGATGCTTTTGAACTGTGGTGTTGGAGAAGACTCTTGAGAGTCCCTTGGACTGCAAGGAGATCCAACCAGTCCATTCTGAAGGAGATCAGCCCTGGGATTTCTTTGGAAGGAATGATGCTGAAGCTGAAACTCCAATACTTTGGCCACCTCATGCGAAGAGTTGACTCATTGGAAAAGGCTCTGATGCTGGGAGGGATTGGGGGCAAGAGGAGAAGGGGACGACAGAGGATGAGATGGCTGGAAGGCATCACTGACTCAATGGACTTGAGTCTGAGTGAACTCTGGGAGTTGGTGATGGACAGGGAGGCCTGGCGTGCTGCTATTCTTGGGGTCGTAAAGAGTCGGACACAACTGAGCGACTGATCTGATCTGATTCATCCAACATGACCGATAGGAAATCTCTGGCACTGAAGGTTTTCTGATAGAAGCTTTTTTTTTTTTTTTTTTCCATTCTTAAAATATTAACAGACTATTCAGTATCCAGAAGAGGACTGAAATATAAGATGTCAAAAAACACTGCCAACTTCAAGACTGTAATATTTTCAGATTCTCTACATATCCCTATCTTGTACCCCAAGTAAATTATGAATCTAAGAGCATGGACATCATAGCAAAATGAAAAGCATATGAAATTTAGAGTTAAGTAGACATGAGTGTTTTGGGCTTCCCTGGTAGCTCAGACGATAAAGAATCTGCCTGCAATGCAGGAGACCCAGGTTCGATCCCTGGGTCAGGAAGACCCCCTGGAGAAGGAAATGGTAACCCACTCCAGTATTCTTGCCTGGAGAATTCCATGGACAGAGGAGCCTAGCGGACTATAGTCCATGGGGTCACAAAGAGTTGGACATAACTGAGCAACTCACATTGGCAGATATGGGTTTAGTTCTTCCATTTATTAAGTGCATAATTTCCTAATCTGTTTCTTTATCTACAAACTAGAAATTGTAAGATGCAAGAGTTGACTCAGATAATGCTCCATGCAAATGGTCTTGTCCAGCACCAGGCACATAGTTAGGTGCTAAATAAATGTTAATTATACATCTTTCTCCATATCTGACACAGCTAACAGAATAATAGGAACTTAGTAGGACCTCAGTAAGAAATCATTTAGTTTTGATTTTGAGAGATAGCGTGGAAAAGTTACTTGCTCACTGGAAAAGTAGCTTTAGAGATGGAAACTAAGGAAGGCAAGCCAGGTAAGAGAATGGCCGGAGGAAAGGCATGGAGGTGAGAATGAACAAAACACTCCATGAGGAGCGTGGCAGTGTCTCTGACCCACCAGGATTGGAGGCTGGAGACAGGGTTAGAGGAGTAGAATGAACTAGATGGTATGAAATGAAATACCACTCAGCCAAGTGATAAGAAATGGATGACCTGATGCTAATATGATCACTCAGCCCTCACACCCTCTCTTTGGAGTAAGACCATTAAACAATGACTGGAATTAAGAATTTTTTTCTTTATCTGAGAGCAATGGTATGCCAAACAGAGTTCACAAAGGATGCCTCTTCTAGCACCAAACAACCAATTTCATTGTCATTTTTCTGGTTTTCCTTCAATAGCCAAGGTTTACTGACTTAAACCAGTGTATAGTACTGTAACCCTGCAAACTTTCTAGCTGTCAGAGGCTTTGAAGGCCTGCTTCACCTGTTCTATTCCTTTTCTAACACTAATGTATTTCACAGGAATAGGAGTGGGTGGAAAACAATGTCTCCAGCTGAAGTTCACTAGCGAGCCTCTAGGACAGTCATTTTAGAGATTAAACAAAGGATCATTTGGATACGTGAATTTGAATATATTTTATAGATTACATGCAGAGACTTAACAGTTATTTATCTCTCAGACAATTGTCAGAATAGACAGAAGTCGAGCAGGAGGTAGGCAGCCCTTAGAATGAGGGGAGAAAATGAAATCTGAAAATGCTTGATGCAGCAATTAATATTTCAACCTTCCTTGTGCAAGAAAGAAAAGAATAAGATCACAGAGATGTTGGACTTCATGAATATGGGAAATCAGATCTGTGAGGGAACAGGAGAAAGGGGAAATGGGGAAGGGAGGGAGACCCCTAATTAGGTATTATAAGCCTAACCTCTCAGGCACATAATGGGATATTTTTACATGTTAAAATATATCATCGAGCTTCGCGCAGGGGCAGTATCGTAGCCAATGAGGTTTATCCGAGGCGCGATTATTGCTAAAAAAAAAAAAATATATATATATATATATATCATCGAAACTAAAAAAACCTGTTTTTATCAAGGTTTCTGTAGAACAGTTCTAGCACATTCCTAAGTTATGTTACCAAAGAGAAATAATGCATAGGCAAGCTTCTTAAGAGTTCATTTCACTTCGGTTACTCAGTCGTGTCTGACTCTTTGAGACCCCATGGACTGCAGCACATGGGCATCACCAGATGGTCAACACCGAAATCAGATTGATTATATTCTTTGCAGCCAAAGATGGAGAAGCTCTATACAGTCAGCAAAAACAAGACCAGAAGCTAACTGTGGCTCAGACCATGAACTCCTTATTGCAAATTCAGACATAAATTGAAGAAAGTAGGGAAAACCACTAGACCATTCAGGTATGACCTAAATCAAATCCCTTATGATTATACAGTGGAAGTGAGAAATAGATTTAGGGCCTAGATCTGATAGATAGAGTGCCTGATGAGCTATGAAATGAGGTTCATGACATTGTACAGGAGACAGGGATCAAGACCATCCCCATGGAAAACAAATGCAAAAAAGCAAAATGGCTGTCTGGGGAGGCCTTACAAATAGCTATGAAAAGAAGAAAAGCGAAAAGCAAAGGAGAAAAGGAAAGCTATAAACATCTGAATGCGGAGTTCCAAAGAATAGCAAGAAGAGATAAGAAAGCCTTCTTCAGTGATCAATGCAAAGAAATAGAGGAAAACAACAGAATGGGAAAGACCAGAGATCTCTTCAAGAAAATCAGAGATACCAAGGGAACATTTCATGCAAAGATGGGCTCAATAAAGGACAGAAATCGTATGGACCTAACAGAAGCAGAAGATATTAAGAAGAGGTGGCAAGAATACACAGAAGAACTGTACAAAAGAGATCTTCATGACCCAGATAATCACGATGGTGTGATCACTGACCTAGAGCCAGACATCCTGGAATGTGAAGTCAAGTGGGCTTTAGAAAGCATCACTACGAACAAAGTTAGTGGAGGTGACGGAATTCCAGTGGAGCTATTCCAAATCCTGAAAGATGATGCTGTGAAAGTGCTGCACTCAATATGCCAGCAAATTTGGAAAACTCAGCAGTGGCCACAGGACTGGAAAAGGTCAGTTTTCATTCCAATCCCAAAGAAAGGTAATGCCAAAGAATGCTCAAACTACCGCACAATTGCACTTATCTCACACGCCAGTAAAGTAATGCTCAAAATTCTCCAAGCCAGGCTTCAGCAATACATGAACCGTGAACTTCCTGATGTTCAAGCTGGTTTTAGAAAAGGCAGAGGAACCAGAGATCAAATTGCCAACATCCGCTGGGTCATCGAAAAAGCAAGAGAGTTCCAGGAAAACATCTATTTCTGCTTTATTGACTATGCCAAAGCCTTTGACTGTGTGGATCACAATAAACTGTGGAAAATTCTTCAAGAGATGGGAATACCAGACCACCTGATGTGCCTCTTGAGAAATTTGTATGCAGGTCAGAAAGCAACAGTTAGAACTGGACATGGATCAACAGAGTGGTTCCAAATAGGAAAAGGAGTACGTCAAGGCTGTATATTGTCACCCTCTTTATTTAACTTATATGCAGAGTACATCATGAGAAACGCTGGACTGGAAGAAACACAAGCTGGAATCAAGATTGCCGGGAGAAATATCAATAACCTCAGACATGCAGATGACACCACCCTTATGGCAGAAAGTGAAGAGGAACTAAAAAGCCTCTTGATGAAGGTGAAAGTGGAGAGTGGAAAGGCTGGCTTAAAGCTCAACATTCAGAAAATGAAGATCATGGCATCCGGTCCCATCACTTCATGGGAAATAGATGGGGAGACAGTGGAAACAGTGTCAGACTTTATTTTTCTGGGCTCCAAAATCACTACAGATGGTGACTGCAGCCATGAAATTAAAAGACGCTTGCTCCTTGGAAGAAAAGTTATGACCAACCTAGATAGCATATTCAAAAGCAGAGACATTACTTTGCCAACAAAGGTTCGTCTAGTCAAGGCTATGGTTTTTCCTGTGGTCATGTATGGATGTGAGAGTTGGACTGTGAAGAAGGCTGAGCGCCGAAGAATTGATGCTTTTGAACTGTGGTGTTGGAGAAGACTCTTGAGAGTCCCTTGGACTGCAAGGAGATCCAACCAGTCCATTCTGAAGGAGATCAGCCCTGGGATTTCTTTGGAAGGAATGATGCTGAAGCTGAAACTCCAGTACTTTGGCCACCTCATGCGAAGAGTTGACTCATTGGAAAAGACTCTGATGCTGGGAGGGATTGGGAGCAGGAGGAGAAGGGGACGACAGAGGATGACATGGCTGGATGGCATCACTGACTCGATGGACGTGAGTCTGAGTGAACTCCGAGAGTTGGTGATGGAAAGGGAGGCCTGGCATGCTGCAATTCATGGGGTCGCAAAGAGTAAGACATGACTGAGCGACTGATCTGATCTGATCTGATCTGGACTGCAGCACACCAGGCCTCCCTGTCCATCACCAACTCCCAGAGCTTACCCAAACTCATGTCAATTGAGTCAGTGATGCCATCCAACCATCTCATCCTCTGTTGTCCCTTTCTCCACCTGCCCTCAATCTTTCCCAGCATTAGGGTCTTTTCAAATGAGTCAGTTCTCTGCATCAGGTGGCCAAAATTTGGAGTTTCAGCTTCAACATCAGTCCTTCCAGTGAACACCCAGGACTGATCTCCTTTAGGAAGGACTGGTTGGATCTCCTTGCAGTCCAAGGGACTCTCAAGAGTCTTCTCCAACACCACAGTTCAAAAGTATCAATTCTTCGGTGCTCAGCTTTCTTCACAGTCCAACTCTCAAACCCATACATGACTACTGGAAAAACCATAGCCTTGACTAGACGGACCTCTGTTGGCAAAGTTAATGTCTCTGCTTTTTAATATGCTATCTAGGTTGGTCATAACTTTCCTTCCAAGGAGCAAGTGTCTTCTAATTTCATGGCTGCAGTCACCATCTGCAGCAATTTTCAAGCCCAAAAAAATAGTATCTGTCACTGCTTCCACTGTTTCCCCATCTATTTGACATGAAGTGATGGGACCAGATGCAATGATCTTTGTTTTCTGAATGTTGAGCTTTAAGCCAACTTTTTGACTCTCCTCTTTCACTTTCATCAAGAGGTTCTTTAGTTCCTCTTCACTTTCTGCCATAAGGGTGGTGTCATCTGCATATCCAAGGTTATTGATATTTCTTCCAGAAATCTTGATTTTAGCTTGGGCTTCATCCAGCCCAGCATTTCTCATGATGTACTCTGCATATATGTTAAATAAGCAATATACAGCCTTGACGTACTCCTTTTCCAATTTGGAACCAGTGCGTTGTTCCATGTCCAGTTCTAACTGGTGCTTCCCGACCTGCATACAGATTTCTCAAGAGGCAGGTTAGGTGGCCTGGTATTCCTATCTCTTTAAGAATTTTCCACAGTTTATTATGATTCACACAGTCAAAGGCTTTGGCATAGTCAATAAAGTAGAAATAGATGTTTTTCTGGAACTCTCTTGCTTTTTCGATGATCCAGCTTCTTAAGAGAGTAGACTTTTATTTCTTTTAACCTCATCAGTTACGTAAGTGTTTGGCAACCATGCCCTGTGGGGCTGGCAGACCACACCTTTTCACTCACTAAATCCTACTCCTCCTACCAGTGTACACACACTTTCATAAATACACAAGAACAAAGATACATGATCCAGTCCTGAGGGGTTTTACCATCAGTTTATTGTAGACGACAGACAAAAGCTGTAAAAACGTCTGGTGTGTTTACCTCTCTGGCCATCACTTGAGGTGCTTCTAGAGTTCCAGAAACAAAGACTGTAGGTGAGCTAGAGAAGTTGAAGCTCTAATACTTTGGCCACCTGTTACAAAGAACTGACTCATTGGAAAAGACCCTGATGCTGGGAAAGATTGAAGGTGGGAGGAGAAGGGGACGACAGACGATGAGATAGTTGGATGGCATCACCAACTCAATGGACATGAGTTTGAGCAAGCTCCAGGAGTTGGTGATGGACAGGGAGGCCTAGTGTGCTTCAGTCCATCTGGTTGCAAAGAGTCAGACATGACTGAGCCGCTGAACTGAACTGAGCTAGAGAAGTCAAAGGAAGCTTCAGAGAGAAAGTGCTAAGGCATCTGGGCTTGTGAGATGGCAGAAGAGGACAGGCCGACAGAGAAATGAAGAAACTGTGTTTGGCCAAGGGAAAAAAGGTGATTTAAAGAAACATAGAGGAGAGACTTCCCTGGTGGTCCAGTGGCTAAGACTCCATGCTCCCAATTCAGGGGACCTGGGTTCAATCCCTGGTCAGGGAACTAGATCCCACATGCAGCAACTAAGAGTTTTCATGCTGCAACTAAAGATCCCATGTGCCGCAACAAAGCCTCAGTGCAGCCAAATAAATTAAAAAAAAAAAAAAAAAAGGCAAATCAGTCACCCCACCACCATTATACATGTCTTTTTCAGCAATTCTATTCCACTTTCCGTTTCTAGCTGATACACCATACACACCACCTCTCCATCAACTGGGTTCATACTTATATATTGATATGATAGAAAAAAAATTTTGTCTTGATCAAATCAAACACAAGAAAGTGAGCTAGCTGCCACAGAAATATTGAAGAACACTTGCAAATTGTACAGCTGCTAGGATAAGATCAATAAAGAATAACAGTTGGGAAAATTACAGTCCAAAGACAATCAAAGCACCCTTAAGGTGCAACAGAGTCTGAATAAGCAGAGGGTTCATCATCAGGGCAATAAACTACAAAATGATAACAGGAATCACAGTGTTAATCAGACCTTTGTTCTGTCCCCAGGCTTACAGAGCGTTAAGAGACTGGCAGCAAAATGTTATGCCCCCAGGATGAAGCATGAAAACTTCTCTCTATGAATAATGGGGATGAGACTGGGAAAGGGAGTTAGTTAGTATAAGAAACCTGAAAGAGTTTGAAAAAAAAATCACTGTCAACTTCCACATTAGACCAGGTAGGGGAAGGTCTTAGCTCCATTTAAGCACAAAATAAACTAGAGTTCTCTAACCTCAGATAAAGTTCTCAGAAATTTCCCTGGAAATTGTGGGAACATGTACTTTACTTGCTTATGGAACATTTGGGAAAATCTGTCCACTCATTTACTTTTATAGGTGCCCAGAGTAAGACATGGAGAAGGCAATAGCAGCCCACTCCATTACTCTTGCTTGGAAAAAATCCCATGAGGAGGAGCCTGGTAGGCTGCAGTCCATGGGGTCACGAAGAGTCAGACATGACTGAGCGACTTCACTTTCATGCATTGGAGAAGGAAATGGCAACCCACTCTAGTGTTCTTGCCTGGAGAATCCCAGGGAAGGGGAAGCCTGGTGGGTTGCCGTCTACGGGTCGCACAGAGTCGAACACGACTGAAGCGACTTAGCAGCAGCAGCAGAGTAAGACATCCCAGTCAGGAGAGAAGCCTACCGAGGACACAGACTTATAAAACCTGCAAAGAAAACTTCATATGTGGTACCCACATGAATCAAACCTCTCCTTCATTTATCATCAAGATCAAGAGACATCTGAGAAGATCAGTTTTAATTAAAAGGATGAAGCCAATATGACACCAAAAGAAATAGAAAGGATTAAAGAAAGTGAAACTAATTTTAAATATTCTAATACATGTCTTCAGAGATATTTTAGTGGATGTTGAATATACATCAAAATAAATTAGTGATTATAACTGGAAGTTTGTACCTCTTTTAAAAACACAAAAATAAATTAAAAAAATACTTAAGTGTAATTGCTGCTGTGCTATAAAAGCAATCAGAGTACAAGAAAAAATCCCTGAAAATTAAAAATATGATTACCAAAATATTTTTTAAAGCAATGTATAGAATAGATCATTACAATGGATAAAGTTAAAGACTGGAGAAAACATTTTCTATTAAGAATAAAAATGAAAAGAGAAAATACAAGATGATGGATGACAGAGCCAGGAAGTCAACATATATCTAATATGATGCCTAGAAGCAAAAATTGAGACAACAAAGAGAAGAAAATAACAAAGAAATAACAGGAATGAGGGGAGAGAGATGAAGTTCCAGAGGTAAGCAAAGAGAAATCTCTTTATAATGAAAAGACCTGCCAAGATAAAAGCAAAGTAAATAGAAACAGCATACATCTGAACAAACTTCCATAAAATTTCAGAACTCCAAGGGCAAAGATAAAAATCCTAAAAATTATCCTAGGGAAGAGAGGGTACCTACAAAGTAATAAGATCAGAATGACAGCATACATCTCAACAGCAATACCATCAAAGTACTGAGAGAAATGTTTGACATTAGAAATATATACCCAGCCAAACTATCAGGCAAAAGTGAAATAAAAATAAAAATATTCTAACAACAAACAACCAAAACAAAACAAACAAGTACACACACACACACAAAAATTCTCAGACATGCAAAAAAAAAAAAAAGTTTCAATGAGGTGCTCCAGTAAAACAAAAACGTAAGAAGAAAACAAGATATGAGAAATACCTGAAAAAAGTATATATATAGCTAAGCATGACCCAGGGGCAAAGAGAGCTCTGAAGAAATCAAGAGAAAAACCCCTAAGCCCTGTGACTCAGGATCTCTTGCAAATGACTTAGCATTTCATTTCCTTCTCTTTGGATCCAGTCACCTCACTTGGTTGAGTTCTGTCATTATTTGGTTAATATTTAGAATGAACCTATGCAAAAAGCACTACTAAATACAATTAAAAATGACAGGACAGAATGCAAATATTGCAAAACTTAATAACATAAAAATAAATACAACAAAATTCAGGAGAAGAGGGGAGTTGTAGAAATAAATGTAAGTGGACTATATAGTGGAAATATCATATGCACAATGACTCAATGTAAGAGACAAACAGATAAGGGTGAATCTGTAAAGGCATGAAGATAACCATTAGAATTACTGAATCTCAGGAAGCAGAGAAAGAAAGATGGACAATGCTGAAAATGACTAACACCTCAATTTCCATAACAGTATGTCAAATTACATGCTCAGATCCTGATATACCAAAAACATAAATTTATTTTATTTAGAATTTCAACTGTATCCACCAAAAAAAACAAAAGAAGAAACTTTAATTTCAGAGGAATGAAATGGGGGTATTTCTTCCCTTCAGAAAAAGGAAATGGGAAAGACAGATATTTACTTTTCATTTTAGATTCATGTGTATTTTGAACGTTTTTTTCTATTTGCCACACGAAGGTTTTACTCTCATTTTTAAATTAATCTTTAAAATTTTAAAGAAAAAAAATAAGCTGTATTCTCCCAGTGTATCAAACAGTGAGTGGTGCCCCCAAGGTAAGCTAAGTCATTTTCAGTATTAGGAATTTGTTATGGCAGCTATGAAATGACTCATTGGAAAAGACCCTGATGCTGGGAAAGACTGAAGGCAGGAGAAGAAGGGGACGACAGAGGATGAGATGGTTGGATGGCATCACCGACTTGATGGACATGAGTCTGAGCAAGCTCCAGCATGCTGGACAGGGAAGCCTTGCGTGCTGCAATCCATTAGGTCACAAAGAGTCAGACATGACTGAGTGACTGAACTGAACTGAACTGATGGCTGAGAACTAGGACTTGGGATTCAGGATTTCAAGTCAAAAATTCTAGACATGAGATACACAACAGGGTTAGACTAGAAAGGCATGTATGCTTGTTAATTAGCACAGAAAAGTCATTAATTTGCTCATGCATTTATTTGCTCTCTCATGCTCCATTTATTCCCTCTGACTCATTTCCCCACTTATAAATCATTCATTCTCTCATTGATTCATTCATTCAGTGAATACTCAGAAAATATAAGACAGGCTGCCTTCAAGGAGTTTAAAAAATATACTTGCAGGTAAAGCAATAACCTAACACATTACCCCCTAAAAGCACAAATTATGCTGAAGAGAGTGATCTCATGGGCGAAAGCTCATGAATGGGGTAACAAATGTACTAGGTCTTGAAGAATGAACAAGCTCCAACTCAAAGGAAGGAATCTGTGCTTCATTTTAAATATTTTCATACTTTTGCTTAAAGTTTCATGCCACTCCTTGAGATATTGAGGGGACAGATAGTACGATAGTGAGTAACTCCAATTTTCCAAAGTTCAGAGTCCACTGATTGAAAAGAGATAGGGCAATTAGTCCACATAAAAACAAACAAAAAAAGATTTCCTTCAACTGTGGAGAAAGTTCCATTACCCACTGGGGTAATTGTTTAAGCTGGGTTGGGTCTTTCAGGGGGATGTGGGCAGAATGGACTGCTCTGAGTAGGATGACCAACCACCCAGTTTTTCCACTTTTTGCACTGAAAGTCCTTTCCTCCAAGCAACCTTCCTCTCTTAGGTACCTCAAGTCAGCACCAAGTTTCCAACACCTTCACAAGCTTACTTCATCTGATTCATACAATAAACTACTGTGATTCAAGATGTTGTATCCCCACCTTCCAGATGGTAAAACTGAGGAACCAAGAAGTCCAATGATTGCTAAAGATCACAAACTTAAAGAAAGTGGCAGAGCCAGGATTCAGTCCCAGATCTGGCCGCTTTGATCTTGAGCCACCTCCAATAGCCCCACTCCATGCCTGGTGCTTCTCTGCATAAATGGACATGAAAACAAAAGTAGTGGAGCAGGCATATTGGAAATTCAGGCTCTTTGTGCACAGAATGACTGAAAAGAGACCAGGAAATCTTGAGTTTGTTGATGCCCGGCTCTAAACCAAGGAGCCAAGGAACCCAATTATAAGGAGAAAGATGAAGCAACATCTACACAGGGTATTCAGGGTCTCATGGAACTGTTTGCAGGTTATGATGAATTTTCCATTTAACTAGATAGGAGATTATAGATACAGACATAGATGCAGATACACATACAGATGTAGTTATAGACACAGATATGGTCACTGTAGGTTTTTAGCAAAAATTATCTACATATCCAGTACAAAGTAGAAACTTCTGAGGCCCTTTCCAACCTTGGAAGAAGACAGTTTTCGGACTCAAAAGAAATGATACATATTTCTAGAAAAATCTTCACATATGCATGCCCTGCTAGGGTTTGGCTTTCTTTCTTTCTTTCTTTTTTTTAATGTAGAAATTCTATAAAAGAGAAAAAAGAGCTAGGAGAACATGAAGCAAAAGGGAAACATGGGGGTGATGGACATAATACAAGAGGGGAAGGTAGGAAGGAAAGAAAGAAAAAGGAGAGCTGGACCTGCGTGGTGAGAAACGAGAACAGATAAATGAGGAACGACAGCACGGAAAGTCCTGGAGAGCTCAATTAATTAGTTATTGTCCATTTCCTTGAGAGACCTCTAACAAATCTGTCCTTGTCAGTGACAGGAAATCTTTTTGAATTCTGTGTAGAAGGATATTAATGGCGGTGGTAAGCTCCAACACCCCTGCACGGTGACACGGGGAGGTGGTGGAAGTTTCTGGAGGTCATCCCAGCAGCCAGCCGGGACGCACAAGCAGCCCCTCTGCCCTGCGCACAAGGAGAACTTCCCCAGCCCACAGACTGTCAACCCTCTCTCCTCGACTGGTACATCAGGAGGCTGACATTTAATACCCTAAGGATATAGATGTTTGAGAGCTGGTTATTGTAACAAAGGAGGCCATCGAAACTCTGCAAGACCAAATGGATCAGATAAAGCTGACACAGAGATAAATCTGTTTTACATCCATTCTTGCACAAGTTTTGCTAATCTATGTAGTTATAGCTTTCCCACTGAAGAGGAAAAAAAATAAAAAATAACCCACCACATGTCGGCAAGTCCACATCGCGTTCCTATTTTTAATCTCCGAGGTATAACATTCTAGGCAAAGACCATTTTTGTGCTGACTTTTGCATGAACTCCATTAACAAAGGATGACACAGGAAGAAAATGAGAAAGGAGGATCAGAGAGGGGAGGAAAGGGGGGTAAAAAGAGAGAAGGAGAGAGGATTTCTTCTTGAATGGCTATAGAAATGCAGTTTTTTTCTCAAATGAATGAATCCTGCCCCATCATTGAGACAGGATCCCTTCTCTCCCAGTCAGTCAGACACCTACTCTTCATTAGCCAGTATTTATGCTGCCAGATTGGACTTTCATATGGGAGCCTGAAGCACAAATGGTACAGATGGCAGGAAAGCTCTCATGAGATTGATAACGATGAAGAAAGATGCCACATTAAGTCAGAAGGTGCCACTGTTAACATCCCAGCTCAGAGGAGGATATTTCTAGCAAGTACTCCCCTCCCAGGGCTGCTTTTCTTCTGGCTTCAAGTGAAATTCATTCCCCTCCCCAGAAGCTCTCCGCCCCACCGAATTGCTGGCAAGTGAGTGATACATTCGCTGGAGTCTCTTTGGTGTGTCAACTGATTTCTCCTCAGATACTTAACCTTTGCTTTCCAGAGGTGGTTGAGATCCTAGCAGTGAAAGGGGGCTGGAGGGAAAAGAAAGGGTGGGGGACGGTATTTCAATCCTGTTTCCCTCAACAAAGGCGCCACTATAAGAAGCTCTGTGCGGGAAATCTGAATGGTATTTATTGTTTCCATCCGGGGCCTCATTGCATCTGCTGTCTTTCAGAGACAGGCACGGAGTTCATAAAACCAGGGCCCTGTCTCAAACACTTCGGACAGAAGGCAGTCTCCAAGGTGTAGGACCGAGGGTTTCATGGGCAAGTCAGCACCACCGGATGATCACAGTGAGGGACCTTTGCTGCTGGGATAGAAGAGGGCCCTCTAAGGACCCATTGTCAGAGGAGACACCATGATTCTTTGGAATCTTCAGCTGCTGGCTCAGACAGTCGGCTCCTCATTCAATGAAAACACAAGTCCTCATCCATGAAGTTCAAGCCTTTCGACTGAAAAGGTTTAAAAAGAATCCACTTTTCAAAAAAAAAAAAAAGACAACAACTTGTCCTGATTTTTCATTTTTTCATCTCTAAGGGCCTGGTCACTGATTTTATCTCTGGCATCAAAGCTGAGACTGAGTTTTCTGGTTCCTCCAGACATTCCGGCCTCCCTAGATGGCAACCTGACACCAGCCCAGGAAAGGAGAGTGGGGGAAGTTCTCTAGCCCACAGAGCAATCAGATCAGGAAAGTGTCTCCCTTGTTCAGCAAGAGTCAGCCAGAAGCCCAACCAACAGAACAGGGCATAATGGGACTTGCAACTTCAAAAAATCTGGCAGCTCGGGCCCGATCTGAATGATATATTATCAGAGGTCTGTTCTAGAAAACACAGACCGGGAGACAAAGGGAGGCCACATCAAGAGCCCCAGTGCAGGAATCACAAATTCACATTGGTGTGTAAGCATTTAATTAGCTTCCTGGATTCACAAGAACTCCAGTCAATTTAAGACACTCTAGGCAGCTCCTTCCAGATTCTACCAGCCAACTCGGAAGCTTGGACCTAGAATGCCTACCGCCTGGGAAGGGTATTTGGAGAAACTTAATTGAAGGGAATTCCTATTTTTATGTCTATATGATGTACCATCAGTATTTCCTCCCCTACAAAAATACACTGAGGGGCCACTAGTCCAAATAACTGGTTTAAATCTGTAAATTACAGCACTGCTTCAAGGAACTTTTAAGGTCATTTTGTGTCTACAGGAAAGTTAGATGGCATCATAAAATTTTTAGAGCTAATGTAATCTTTATACAGTGGATTCAACTCAACTGATGAGATGGGTTTGAGGCATTACCCTTCTCTCTCCCTTTCTTCTGACCATCCTGGAGTCCTTAGGCAGAATTACTGCTCTAGAAGCATTCACGCCATGACTACACAAAACATCTTCCTCCCTGCAGGTCTCAGAACCTAGGTCTTCATCTCCCTCCCCTCCACCAAGAGAAGAAGGGATTGCTAAATATGGTTAATTTTCTGAGTTGGTTGCATTTCTGCTGTGGAATCTAATCCTCTTTCACATCTCCTGTGTGTATTTCTTCTTGGCGCTCTGGTCTTTGGTGACCTTCTCATACCGTTTCATTAAATGCCCTCCGCCTCGGTAAATTACAGTACTTTGAAGCCTTGGAGTTTAGCATATAAAAAAGCAAGAGGCTCTGTATACTGCCTTGGGATAAGGTGTGATGAAAATCCCATACAAGCTGAACTGTACTTCCTAATCAAATGGGTGTAACAGATGGCTGCTGGAGCAAACCATCACAATGGAAATATCTGCAGTTCTCATGGTAACGGAATCTGCCAGGTCTGAGGGATTTGCTGTTTTTCAGGACATCTGAGCTGCAATCTCTTTCGAGCTGTCTAGCAGTCTCCGTCTCGCTCGCTCTCACTCTCTCAGCATGATGGAGATAGAGTTGAAAGGTGGAGCCCGATTTTGCATTCCAGCTGTGATTAAAGACACAAGCACACATCCTGGGAGATAATGCACTGCATATTCATCACGGTATCTAGAACCTCTTTAGCTACTGGGACACGACTGTCATGCAATTACAATATGCCTTCTTCAGGAGCAAAGTTGGGGGCTGGGATGAAGAAGATCAGAGGAACAACAGACAGGGAGAATGGGAGGAATTAAGATGCATGGGACGTACCTTGTAATAAAGATATGGAGCGATATTAAAACTAGCAGTTGTTTCCACTTCATGGCAGCATGTCAAGATGACTTAACGTAGCAGGATAAAACATCTGGCCTAGGGAAAAAAAAAAATACATGATGTCGAATTTCCAAATCGTAGACTATGTGGAAGAAAAACAACAGATAAGCAACTGTGTACCTTCCCAATAAGTGAAAGCATGTGGAAGATTTCCTTACCCTCTGCAATCAGAAAGGAGATCCATCTCATAAGGGGAGGTTCGTGTATAGACACTGAGCTTTCATTATAAATCGAAGGTTTGAGCTTAAACCCACAGGACTACATTAGAAACGGGTTTTTTTATTATTTTTTTTCCCTCATGCCATTCATAACCTTCTGATTTTACCACAGTGCTCGGAAAGGGGGAAATAATCAGTCACAGTTCTATTTTATTAAAGGCTTTTCCTCCAAATCCCTATCGATTTAAAGAAATAAGTAAAAGTATACTGTCTTCTTTGCTATAGTACCTGCTAGCTGACACACACACAGACAGGCTTGATTCACAGCTGCCTGGTCCCTTGGGTATTTGAGCTTGAAGATCAGACAACATATAAGAATTCAGCCATGACTCAAAATGGAAACAAAGAAGACCATTCTTAGCAAAGCCTGCAATGTGAAATGAAAAACTACAGGCTGGAGGCTGGAGCCCCCTAGCACGCTTCCCCACCCCATTGTCCTTGAGGGCACTACTGTTAAATACATATGACAGCCAAAGAGATGAGGAGAATAGTCTCCAGAAAGCAGTGATTGGATCTCCCTTTTCATGAGGTAGAATAGCCAGGACTATGTAAGCCTCTAAGTAGCACTTGAGAGCAGGTCCCGTAAGGCAGCTTTGTCTCCTCCTCATACAGTGCCTGAAGAACATATTATATTATATAACCTTTCTCCAAGCCCGCCCCGCTCTGCCCGAGACCCTCTTCCTTTAGAAGCCTGCTAATAACAACTTGTGGATGACAATCTCCATCTTAACAAGCCGGATTAGTTAGTTTCAAGCAATGAACTGAGGCCATTTGTGCAGATGCTAATAAAAAAAAGAAAAAGGAAAAAAAAAATTATAAAAGCCCCATGTGCCTCGTTCTCTTGGAAGTACAATATAGATAAAGAGGAGGGTGGTCCACAGCCACATCCGTGAGCTGACCTCTAAGGCACACAAAGGTCTCGGGGGGCCACAGAGTTAGAAAAGGAGGAAAAGAGGGTTTGGATCAAGCCAGCACCCAACAACGGAGGCTCTGAAAGGGCAGTGATTGGGGAACCGTCAGAAGCTTTTTTTCTTAGAAATCATTCTTTCGTTGTCTCCCATGGGGGCTTTGCTTTTTGACAAACACTTCTCAGCTCCTAGCACAGAGCCTGGCATGGCATAGGGGGTTGGCAGGGTGGAGGGATGAGCGTGGAGGGATGGATGTATAAGGAAAGATGCCCCAATGTCAAAATGTCAAAACCAAACAAATCCCACTGGTCTGTAATCGTCCTCTCTTTCCTCCCCACACCAAGAACATAAAATTGCATGAAACGTCAGAGTCAGCACATTTGGAGAGGTACTCGGCGTCTTCAGAGATCAATGGCCAGATTGACTATTAACATTCAACCACAACTGGCACTCTTAAAACCTACACACAAAAAGGAGAACTACTCAGCTGATGCTTCAGACTTGGAATATTGCAGAACATTTAAGCCCATTAAAAAAAAAAAAAAAATCTGTCATTTCATCAGCTTCTCTGACAGCTTCTCTGCCTTTTTCTATACTACAACTAGGAAACTGACTCATGAAGGAAGGAATGTTTTGTTTCCTTTAAAATAGTCTAGGAATAACATAATGTACACTCTGTTACATATGGGATCTGAGTGTGTAATCAGGGTGAGAGAAAAAAATACCAATTTTGAGAGAGAACACCAGCTCTCACATTCCAGAGAGTGCAACACACACACACACAGAGCTTCCAGCAGCTTCTTGAATCTCAACTGCCCTTCAGAGTACATATTGCTTTTTTAGGAATTCTCTAAGCCAAATGTTTGTTGGAATGCTAACCTCCTCAGAAGTTCAGGATGTCTTGCCGAGATCATTCAGTTAGAAGACACCCAACTGCCCTACAAGTTAGAAAAGGGTAAGTTTGAGAATTGAAATTATTCTTTAAGAATAAAACATAAAAGTTGTCTCTGCGGATAACACTCATCTCTAACGGTCATCACAAAGAATATTTTTGTACAAGAAAGTTGCAGTCAACCTCAAAAAGATCCTACTATAACTCCAAAAGGTTCCTTCTACAATTTATAGATATTTCAAATCCAAAATATTAGGAAACTAATTTTTATATATATATATATAGTAAATTTATATATAAATATATATATATTATATATATTCAAGTCCTATTACTTTTGATTCCCATAGATTTTGATTCCCATAGATTACCCTTTTCTAACTTTACTGCCAAAGGATCAAGCTTCCCAGGTGGCACTAGTGATAAGGAACTCGCCTGCCAATGCAGGAGACATAGGAGACGTGGGTTCAATCCCTGGGTCAGGAAGATGCCCTGGAGGAGGGCATGGCAACCCACTCTAGTATTCTTGCCTGTAGAATCTCATGGACAGAGGAGCCTGGTGTACAGGGTTGCAAAGACTTAATTGACTTAGCACACACAACAAAGGATCATCTTATTTTTTCACGTCTCTGTCAACACAAGTGAAGGAAGGGCATTTTGTGGGGTTGCTATTCCCAATAAGCTTTAGGATCAACTTTGTTTCAGGCCTCACCCACTGCCCTGAAGTGTTCAAAGCCCAGTAGGACAGACCTGTTCTTTCAGAGGACGATCTTTATTGCCAACCTTCTCTGGAGTGGTTCGCTTGGAACTGAACTGGAGTATTTTTATTGCAATTGAGTTAGCTGAGCCCAAATAGGAAACTATTGCACCCAACACCCTACAAAGCACTGCAGGGACAACAAAAATGAGTCCATACCTTCTTGTCCCCGAGGAGTTCATGATCGGCTAGGATAGGTAAGACCAGATTACTAATGTTGACAACATCTGGCTGCACAACAGAGCACCACAAAAGAGGTATAATCCAAGCATCCAAGCAGAGTCAAAGGAGACATTATAAAAGGCTCCACGTGAAATGCAAAGGTTGATGAGCCTTGAAGGGCTATAAGTAAGATTTCAACAGATTGGGGCATGGACGAGGATATTCCAAATACAGGAAATGACAAGAGTCTGGATGCAGAAAAGTGTTGTGACCAGTTTGGGCACACTGAAAGGACCTGTTTGTCTGAGGTCAGAGTACAGGGACGTTTAGGTGGGAGAATTAGAGAAGGTAGGATGCAATCCCAGGAGCATTTGGGCACCACTGACCTTCACTAGGTTCACAAAACACCTTGCTCGGTGAGAAGTCCAAGGATGCTCCAAGCAAGGAACACTCCTATGGGTCTGTAATCAATGGGAAATCCACAAGGGCACTAAATTTGCATAAAGCACCCCCATTTTTATGAAACATACTCTCTGAAAGCATGAACCTTTAAGAGTCAAACCAGGAAATTGCAAAACCTGTCCCATTCTGTGCGTCTTTGGAAATAAATAAACCTTTCTATTTCAATATTTGGCATCGTGACAAGATCTAAGAGGAACCAGAGAGATAATTAATAAGGGCATGAGGGGAAAGTGCAATTAAAAACGGCAAAGACTACTCCATCAATAAGTGCTTCATACTGAGACAGATTATTACTGCGATCTCCAGCTTCAAACCCGAAATCAAGTAACTCTGAATGGATAATTTGACCATTATGACGGTGGGGTGGGGGGGGGGGGGCGGTGGGGAAGGCATCATGGTTCCCAGCCTCTAAATTATAGGAGAAACAAGATTCTATTCTGACCTCACCTTTCTGTCTCTAAATCAACACAATACTCACAGCTTAGTCCCAGTTGGCATAACTTCTATAACCTCAAGTTTTAATGTTGTCCTTCAGATTCTTAACCAGAAGAGGAAGTCAGACTAAGAATGCCTCTAGAAGAGCCTTTTCTAGGGAACTAAAAAAAAGAAATTTTTTTTTTCCTAGGAAACAAGGAAGACAAACTCTCTTTATCTAAATAAGGGCCTTTGTCAGAAATAAAAACTAGCTGGAGCAAATCTGAAAGCTCCAGCCCCACCAGGCCTGAAGATGTCTGAACCTCTGGCCCAGTTTACAGAGGCTGCTTAAAGATGTTAGCCCATCTAAAAAAGCAGTCCACATGTTTGCCACTCCTCAGAGAACTTTTGGCTTCTGCCTTTTTGAATGGAATGGTTCAATATGGAATCACTTCCTGCAACTTAATTTCAGAGCTAAATGCAAAGTATAAGAAGATAAGGTCACAAGGACATGGATTTTTCTCCAGAAAGCGATCACACACCCTGAGCTGCCGAAAGTGGAGATTTAATTGGACACAGTAGGTTTTGCTACTGTTGCAACGTGGAAATATATTATTTTAAAAAAGGGCAGTGACCACAGCAGGCATAGCAGTCAGAAAAGAATTTTTTGACTTTCAATTATTGCCTCAGATGGAAACAACTGCTTATGTCAATTTCAAATGGCTGTGAGTAGCTTCATTATTTCATAATCATCATCGTTGCTGTCATCCTGCCCTATATTTATCTAGCCATCTTAAAAAGGGACAAAGACCAGAGAGAAAAACTATGCTCTTTTGATCTTTGGTTAAGGAGGTCCACTGAAATGAAAATGGGATGAACACCTCTTGACTATCATTTCTGCTCAAAATATTTCAGTCACCTTCCTTTTAGTCAGGGTTTGGCAAACTACACCCACAGTCCAAGTCTAGATCACTGCCTGTATTTGTAAATAAAGCTTTATTGGAAGCCAGCCACACTCATCACTGATGTATTATCAACGGTTGTTTTTGCAGTAGAATGACAGCGTTCAGTGGTTAATGACAGAGGCTGTGTGACCTGCAAAACTTCAAATGTTTACTAGCTGGCCCCTTACTTTGCCAACCCCTGCTTTAAAGCATCGTCATCCTTATCATCATTATCCCTTCCATCTGCAGAGGGCATGGCTGTCAGAGGGGCTTCCCAGGTGGCATGGTGGTAAAGAATTTACCTGCCAATGCAAGAGACACGGAATTGATCCCTGGGTCAGGAAGATCTCCTGGAGGAGGAAATGGCAACCCACTTTAGTATTCTTGCTGGAAAAATCCCATGAACAGAGGCACCTGGTGGGCTACAGTCCATGGGGTCACAAAGAGTTGCTATAAAGATGGAGATAACTGCAGTGACCAGAGGCCTATCAGACCAGTGTCACTTGTCTGTGAGAGATTCAGACTTGGCACCTCCTCATGTTGGGACACTCGGGGTAAGAATGCCACTTTATGTGTGAGAGTGAGGACCAGTGCTCCTGGTTTTTGTCAAGAATGAAAGGCACTAGGCTTGACCCATAGACGGGTGATTCATGGGGAAATGACAGCAAGGGTTGTTAAACTTGGAAATTGTATATTAAACCACCGTGTGTTAATACATTTATAACTGTACATATTCTCACCCATCTGGAGTGGAAATATGTAAATGGAGAAACATAAAAGTTGAGAACATTAACCTGATTGTGCTCTTGGAAATTGCAGCAGCAGGACAATATACTGAAAATAATTTAGAGTTTAAATAATTGAGTTTAAACTCAAACCTGAGTTCAAATCCAGACATCCATTAGCTATCTATCTTTGGGCAAATTTCTTACCCTCTCTGAGCTTCAGTTTCTTCATCTTTAAAATGCAAATGTTAATAGATAACACTTTTCAGGGTTGCTGTAAAAATGGAAAGCAATAATTCCTGAATAATATCTGGCACAGTGCAATAAATGCTCAAGAAATGGCAAAGGTAAGCTGAGCGCCGAAGAATTGTTGCTTTTGAACTGTGGTATTGGAGAAGACTCTTGAGAGTCCCTTGGACTGCAAGGAGATCCAACCAGTCCTTCTGAAGGAAATCAGCCCTGGGATTTCTTTGGAAGGAATGATGCTAAAGCTGAAACTCCAGTACTTTGGCCACCTCATTCGAAGAGTTGACTCATTGGAAAAGACTCTGATGCTGGGAGGGGTTGGGGGCAGGAGGAGAAGGGGACGACAGAGGATGAGATGGCTGGATGGCATCACCGACTCTATGGACGTGAGTTTGAGTGAACTCCGGGGGTTGGTGATAGACAGGGAGGCCTGGCGTGCTGCGATTCATGGGGTCGCAAAGAGTCGGACACGACTGAGTGACTGAACTGAACTGAACTGAATAACTATTACAGTATTTGGCTTCAACTAAGACAGCAGGAAAGTTCCTTCCTAAGGAAGGCTGATTTAAATGTCATTAGAGAATGGGAGAAAATAACAACAAAAGAAACAACTGACAAAGGCTTAATTTCCAAAATATACAAGCAGCTCATACAACTCAATACCAGACAATCCAATCAAGAAGTGGGGAAAAGACCTAAACAGACATTCCTCCAAAGAAGACATACAGATGGCTAACAAACACATGAAAACATGCTCAACATTACTCATTATTAGAGAAATGTAAATCAAAACTACAATGAGATATCACCTCACACCAGTCAGAATGGCCATCATCAAAAGGTATACAGACAAAAAATACTGGAGAAGGTGTGGAGAAAAGGGAACCCTCTTGCACTGTTGGTCGGAATGTAAATTGATACAGCCACTATGGAAGACAGTTTGGAGATTCCTTAAAAAACTAGGAATAAAACCACCATATGACCCAGCAATCCCACTCCAAGGCATATACCCTGAAAAAACCAAAATTGAAAAAGACACATGTACCCCCAATGTTCATTGCAGCAGTATTTACAATAGCTAGAACATGGAAGCAACCTAGATGTCCATTGACAGATGAATGGATAAAGAAGTTGCGGTACATATACACAATGGAATATTACTCAGCCATAAAAAGGAACAGATTTGAGTCAGTTCTAATGAGGTGGATGAGCCTAGAGCCTATTATACAGAGTGAAGTGAGTCAGAAAGAGAAAAACAAATATCATATACTAATGCATATATACAGAATCTAGAAAGATGATACCAAAGAATTTATTTCCAGGGCAGCAATGGAGAAACAGACATAGAGAACTGACTTATGGACATGGGGAGAGGGGAGGAGAAGGTGAGGTGCATGGAGAGAGTAACATGGAGACGTACATTACCATATGTAAAATAAGGCAGCCAATGGGAATTTGCTGTATGTCTCAGGGAACTCAAACAGGGGTTCTGTATCAACCTAGAGGGATGGGGAGGGAAATGGGAGGGAGGTTTAAAAAGGAGGGGACATCTGTATACCCATGATTCCTGTTAAGGTTTGACAGAAAACAACAAAATTCTGTAAAGCAATTACCCTTCAATTAAAAAATAAATAAAATTTAAAAAAAGAAAAAAAATAAATTTTCTTAGTAAATAGGACTAATACTCCCCAAATGAGATACTTCTGTATCTAATGTGCTCTCTGAATATTATGCTTAAAAATAGTATAGCTTGTATTTTCACATTGCTTCTCCTCTCAAAGCTTCTTCAAATAAACTCAGTATCTCTTGTGTGTACAGCAGGGCATAAGGGTCTTTATTTGCCCATTTTACAGATGAAAAAAGTAAAGTCATACATAGAGTCCTATAGTTAATGAGTTAAGCTGAGACCCTATCTCTCCTCCTCATGGCCCAAGGCACTTAGTACTACCCTGGATGTTATGTAATGGTCTTTTAACTAACCAGATCTCTAACATCCTGGGGAAGGAAGAGACCCAATTAGAAAGGTACAATGGAAGGAATGAGAACAAGGCAGAAGACCTGGGGAAGAAAGCAAGACACTCAAGAAAGCAAGACTCTAACAGAATTATGATGCTTCAGACTGCAGACAAATGCAGTGTGCCTTTAAAAAGGACCACATCTATACCTCTACATTGCTCACTATCTGAAGGTAAGCCAGAGGGATGTACATGGTGAGATTTTTGTCTCATTTCAGGAAGGATACAGGATAAAGATTCTGTGCCAGTAATCTTCCTTGGATTAATGGTTTCTCTTTTATCTGCTGTATTTCTGCTCAGATGTCTCTTCTTTGAATGAGTCAGAGGAATGCAAATGCTGGGTGCAGTCCGCCTGAAATATTTAAATCCAGTTTTGCAATGTTTTGCAGGTTTTGAGGGACAAATTATACACACACACACACAGAGGATGAAGGAATGGCAGATGAGAATTACAGATATATCAGCCAGCGATACAAAAACGTGGTATTTCAATTTGACAACAAACTCATTTTTCCTTTTCCATTTCTTTGTTTCTCCAGATCAACATTTTAGAGGCTTGATATGAGTGGAAGGAATCTGCAACATTCTTTTGTGAGGCTCGGAATCTCATCAAGAATGTATCTGACTACACAGAAAACTGATTTTCTTTTGGCTCCCAAATGACAAGACTTCATTATGCAACAAGCACGTCCCTGGAGAGAGCATTCTCTACATACTGAGAGAGAGAAGGTGGGACAGGTTGGACAGTTGGACATGATTTGTGTGCATTTTCTCGATCTCTCCTTTTAAGGATACACTCTGAACTCTTTATTCTTACGTTCAGTCATAGACTTGCAGGCAGTGTCTCACTATTGTGACTAAGAGACCTTCTTCTAAAAGGAAACCCGAAAGGCATTAATATTCAAATCCTCTAACTCGGTCTGCAGTGGCTTGGTGGAGCTTGCATGGAGCTTCTGTCTGCCAGGGAACAGATCTTGGGAAATACAGCTGAGTAAATTGGGATTTAGCATCCATCCCCATGAGCAATTCTTAACATGAAACCCCTAGAATGAAAGGTCTCCTCCAAAGGCTTTTATTGCTGCCAGAAAGAATTCCTACCATGTGAACCCAAGGACAGAGGGAGGCTTTCTTATTTTCCTTTCCACCTCATGTGAAAGAATAATCTCATGCCTTTGGGACAAAGGCTTCTTTAAACAACAAAGTGAAATGCTTTCAGCGTCCATGAACATCTCCCAACATCAATGAGATTGCTATTCACAGATGAAAAGCAGCAGGGGAGACACACGGGCCATGAACAATTGGTCAATACGGCGTTACCCTTGAAAACCAGAAAGCCAGGATTTGAAATGTGAAACATCTCCCACTCCTAGTAAATGAGGATTGATGAGTTCCCAGGGACGTTCAGCTTCCTTTGACTTTATGTAAGTGATTTATAACCTTTCTCTATGCCATGGTTTCTGAATTTTCTCCAAGCATGTACCTGAACTAAGGCTGGGAAAGGCTTGGCCCAAGAGCATAGAATCATACTTCTTTTTCTCAAAATGTTTTCATAAATCAGTCCATGGACTTCAGTACTCACCAAGCACCTAGAATGTGTGGGTGCTACACTAGGTCCTGCACCACAAGATCGGCACAACCCAGTCCACGATCTCAGATAGAGAGAAACAAAAAACCTAAGTCACTTGAGTGGTGGCTTAAAGACATTAACCGTTGGAGAGAAGGACAAAAGAGAAAGAGGCCTCAAGTGAGGTCCTCATCTTTAGACAAGCAAATAAATATACCTCTAAATACAACAACCTCCAGGAACACAAAAATATGTTGGCTGTGCCAAGTCAGATTTTCTGTATTATCCATGCTCCTTATTGACCAAGAACTGATTCATGTCACCCAAAGGTCTGCTTTAGAAGTTTCCATGTTATAAGACAGGTCAGACTTCAGTCTCCCTGAGTTGAGACTTTTGTGGCCCTGGCCTCTGCCCAGCAGTCAACTCTCTAGTTCATTCCCTCTCCAGAAAAAAACCCTGAAAGAGCCCAATTCTCTGAGGTCCCTGGCAGCTGCAGACATGATACAGGTCTTCTTCAGACCCCATTCAGTCCATCAGGAGGCTATCAATTGTAGGGTCTAAATGAGAAGGGAGAAACAGGGCCGGGACCCTTTCTCAAAGAAGTTCAGTGAAGTCTCTGCCTAGCCGGGAGCTTCCTCCTGCCTGGTACAAAGATGGCAGCCACACCGTGAAACAACTGGCCATTCACATCTCCTTGGGAGGACTCCAAGTGTCACTCTTATCCTGTGTGTTCTCCAGAACTGAACGATGATCAAGGCATGTATCAGATATATCATACACACATATAAAATTAATATATTTATATATATTAGAATAGAAATGAATATATTTCCTATATATAGAATAGAAGACTATCTTTGCTATATGTATTAGAATACTTTTATACATTCATATATATGTATATTAAAATCCCAGTTGCAGTGGCTACAACTGACCCCCTGACATGCCTTTACTCTCTTGACACCAGAATCCAAACCATCATCCATGCCACAAAGAGACAGAGATTTCACATCCAAAGACACCTCCCAGCCCACCAAATTAACCTTCTCTGGCTAGGGAAGCATGTTGCTGAGAAGGATTTTTTACAGGGCTCCTTTAAATGAGATGGAAGCTAATTTACTCTCTTAAATGATATTCTGGCTCTGGGTGGCACAATGTGAAAAATGACAAAGTCCACTCATGCATCAGACAGGATAATTCTGGCAAAGTTGGTGCTGACAGCATTAAAAAACAGTGATGGAAGAGCCTGGCCTTGTTGTTGTCATTTTAATTGTCACTGCGAGTGACGAAAAACGCAGTTCCTGCTCCCGCATACTTACCTCTCAGCTTTGTAATACCTTCACTGGGTCCGTATCATTTGAAAGTGATTAAGAAAAAAAAAAAAAATCAGGGGCGGGGGGAGGAAAAGAAGTGTGTGTGTGTGAACACATGAGAGATAGAGAAAGTAGGAAGACAGAGAAAGACATAAAGGGATAAGAGAGCACTAGACTCAGAAAGAGACAATGAGACAAAGACAGAGAGAGAAAAAAAAAAGATACCAAACACGGATTATTTCAGATGGCTTCTCCTGAATATCAAATGCAGAGTGCTGTTAGTACTCTCATGGAAGAGGCTAGTTTTCACAAATCAAGAAACCTGCAGTGTTTCCAAGATCCACTCTGAGTTTTCAGGCAAGACAGTCCAGAATTTCTTGTTAAAAGCTTAAGGGCTCAATTTATGCTAAGCATTCAAGGAAATGTCTCATCCAAACAGGATATCGTTTTTCATATTAAAGAAGCAAACCCGATCTCAGAGCATAAATGTTATTATTCACAGTTGCAAAGGAAAATGGCATTTACTTTCTCTTTCTCCATAGGAAGGGAAGGAGGCGGCTCTCCCTTCTCTGGGGCCAGAAGAGGGCTCAGAAATTCTGTTTCCACTCCTGAAAGAAATACATTTCTCTCTCCCAACCCCAGCAGGTGAGTCCACAGACTTCCTCCACAGCACTGATTGTTGCTTTGATGGGTCAGTGTACTGAATGCGCATGTTGCTTTTCAACATATGTTTGGGGGAAGAATCAAAGCTAATTTCAGTGTGTGAAAAGCTAGCAGATTCCATTAGTGATTGTGACTTCCCTTCAAAGTGATAAGGCTGCTGGATGCAGGTTCTCAAAACGGAATGTCCAAATGGGAATTTATGATGTAGAGCTTGTTTCATCAACCATAGGCTTCAAGACACATACAAAGGGAGAAAGACATAATTTTTTTCCCTTCGCAGAAATGTTAAAAGTTAACCCAGAGAACCACTTGTGCATGCTTTTCTCATTCCCCAGCCCCCTCCAACCCACCCACATCATTTTCCCCTCTTCAAACAGGTTAGGGTGGAGAAGGGGGGTCGATGAGGCCATCATTTCTGATTTTCACATTGATGGATCTGAGAGAATACACATTCAATGAATTCACACTAGCTTTTCTGCAAATGACCACAGCAAAATCCCAGAAGGAATTCAAGTGGAACTCGACCACAGCCTGATTCTCTGAATTGTCCTTATAACATCTATATCTGGTAGTATTCTTCATTATCTTGGTCTTAAAGCCCACAGAGTCATTTCTCATCTTTATGGAAAGCAAGCCCAACTAGAGCTTTGAAAAAGTTTTGGTCAGTGATACTTCATGGTTGTCATCACATTTAAGATGCACCTGATCCATAAACATACACAGACAGACTACTCAGAGGTCCAAACGGGGGAAAAAAACAGCATGCACTGCTAAACTCTATTAGGATGCAGCACACTTTACAAGAAAGTTTGTTATGAAACAGCATGTGGTATTTCCACCTATAAAACTGGGTGGCCTCTATTTAATGATATGTGATTTTTTTTTTCAAGACAAGATTTACATTACTCCAAATATGAAGAGCTCATAGCTGGGCCCACCAGTTTCATAAAAAAAAAAAATTGGGATTCATGCCAGTTCAACACGATCTCAGGCAGAGTAATAATACACCTCCTTGTTCCAGGCCCAGGAAAAGAAAACCAGAGTCACTGCCAGTGATACTGGAACCCCTCCTTGTTTGATCTGGCCCCGTATTCCTCTGCAGCCATTGTCTGCTGTGTGTTCAGCATGCGCGGTGATGATCAGTGGAAGATACAAAGACGCAGAACGAAGTAAAAGATGACTTATGTTTACTATGTGCCGGGCACAGCTGATTACCTCTTTCAATCCTCGGAGGTACCCTATGAGGTAAAGATCCCAATACACACTTTCAGTTCAGTTGTTCAGATGTGTCCGATTCTGTGTGACCCTACAGACTGCAGCACGCCAGGCTTCCCTGTCCATCACTAATTCCTGGAGCTTGCTCAAACTCATGGCCATCGAGTCAGTGATGACATCCAACCATCTCATTCTCTGGTCGTCCCCTCCTCCTCCTGCCTTCAATCTTGCTCAGCATCAGGGTCTTTTCCAATGAGTCATTTCTTTGTATCAGGTGGCCAAAGAATTGGAGCTTCAGCATCAGTCCTTCCGATGAATACTCAAGACTGATTTCCTTTAGGATTGACTGGTTTGATCTCCTTGCAATCCAACAGACTCTCAAGAGTCTTCTCCAACACTTAACAAGTGATCAGATGGAAGCACGAAGTCTTGCCCACAATCTCATAGTTGGAGACCGTGGGACTGAGAATAAACTCAGACCTCAACCCATCTGATTCCAAGCCTATGTTCCAGAAGACTAGAGAAATGGCTTTCAGACTGTGTCCCAGTACTTTAGGGGCTCCTCAAATTTGATTTGAATTTTCAAATATCTTTTGAAATACTTTAAGACTAGAATAAAACACAAGAGGTACATTCAAGTATTATATACTCAATGAGAACTTTTCGGAGACTCCCAGGATATTGACTGGTTTAATTGCTGGCTGACTTGCGACAGAACACATTTGTATAATTTAACATTTAAAGTACATGTATACTACTAAAATGATGTCTTTTATCAATTTCATATATTGAATTTGTACAGAATTTGTTTCGTCTTAAAAAAAAAAAAAAAGGCTTGAATATCCCTGCTGTAAGGCATGCAATCTCAAGGAGAGGGTGACAAAATTTTGTTTTTGACGGCCCACAATCTTAGCTAGTGCAATAGTTTTTCCTGCCTTCCCGAGGCTCATAGTATTTACATAAACAAGTAACCAGTATTTTTGCTATATTAAATGTTCATAGGGAGAAGAGGATTAGAAAAAAGTCTAAAAAGTTCTTTATGGAGGAGACAATGAAAAAACGTTGAAAAATACTGCTCTAGGGTATTAAAAATTTCAGAGTTTGAAACAGAAAAGAGGAATAGCTTGGTCCTTACTCAGCTTGAGCAGCCTATGTAACGTGAATTGTAACTCTGTGAGGAGTTCTCCTTGGAGAATAAGCCTGGCTTGTTTGCAACCCAAGGATTTGCTCTCCGTAAAAGGCTTTTATGAGCTTCAATCCCTTTGCTTCTGCGAGGAAACTTAGCAACTCGAGCCAGCCCCCTCATTTTGCAGAAGGAAAAACTGAGGTCCAGAGAAGCAAAAGGTTTGTCCAAAGATGTAGTACTGTTTGTGGCAGTCTGAATTCAAACCCAGAACAACACCTTGCACTAGGGGGTGTCCAAACAGTATTTGGTTACATGAGTGAGGGAAGGGAAAAAGGACTTTGATAAAGAGATTTCGTTGAAAAGATCAGGTACAAGAATTTTTTAAACCAAAAAATAGGAGTAGACTGCCTATTTCACACCACCTATTGATAGGGAAAGAGAAAGAGAGGGAGGAAAAAAAAAAAGAATCTCGCCACCTAAATTTGCCTGCGAGTTGGAGACCTCTAAAAGAAATGTTCCACCGGCTCCGCCCCAGCTGAAGCAGAACAGTGTCAGGAGCCAACATAAGTGAGTTCTTCCTCCAGCTGACCCAACCGCACATCTTTGCTTTGCTTGTTTGTTTTCTTTCTTTAAAGCTCTTACAATACTCCTAGCATACTACCATCTGCTGAGGCAGGATGAACAGGTAGCTTTAAAATGATGATAGCTCTGGGAAATGATAATCACTAGGTCATAGAAAGTGGCACTGCAGTGCATAAATAAGATAAGTAAAAGTGCTGAGGACGGCATGTTTGCTTTAATAAAATGTGGTTTCCCTTTGTGTGGAGAATGCCTTTCTCAAATGCCTGGGGAGAGAGGCTGAACTATAGACCAGAAACACACAGCCAGTTCCAGAATCTGGCAATGAGGGTGGGATCAGAGGGGAGAGGAATGAAATATGACTTACTGAGACACAAAAGGAAAGGAGTTGGACCAGAGCCTTTGTGTTGAATTGCTGAAGCAATGGAATGAGATCAGAACTTCCAGGTCTAATTCCAAAGCTCCCTTTGGTGGAGGCAATAACGCTTCAGTGGAAAGAGCGAGGGCTTGGGTTACAGCATAGCCCTCCTTGAACTATGTGACCTTGGGAAACACCATCTCTTGTATTCTGATTTTTCTCTTATATGAAAAGGGGATACTATCTCACAGGGTTATCGAAAGTTTTAAATTAGAGATTGTATACAAAGCACCAGCCACAATACCTGACATACCTTTGGCATTTAATAAATAAATGGTAGTGACGATGAGCAGGATGTAGCTAATGCAAGAGGATACAAGAGGTGACGATGGTGACAATAAGGAAGATGATGCACAGGCCTTTTCTAGAAAGCAGCTACAAATACATAGAGTCCTAAAGATCACAAGTACCTTAGAAAAGACCATCACCTGTTAGAAATGACATTGGAAAGTGTAATTCATACAGTGAGCATTCCCTGTGCAATGTATCTCAGTGAGCAAGAACTATGTCTTGAAAACATGAGCAACTTCTGAATTTTTGCAGATATATCATCTTACTTGGACTTTCTATAAAGCATTTTCACTGATGTTCTCTCATTTTAACCCCATACCAGCAATGTGAGGTTGTGAGGACAAGTACGCTGCTGCTGCTGCTGCTAAGTCACTTCAGTCGTATCCGACTCTGTGCGACCCCATATATGGCAGCCCACCAGGCTCCCCCGTCCCTGGGATTCTCCAGGCAAGAACACTGGAGTGGGTTGCCATTTCCTTCTCCAATGCATGAAAGTGAAAAGTGAAAGTGAAGTCGCTCAGTCGTGTCCGACTCTTAGCGACCCCATGGACTGCAGCCCACCAGGCTCCTCTGTCCATGGATTTTCCAGGCAAGAGTACTGGAGTGGGGTGCCATTGCCTTCTCTGGAGGACAAGTATAAGTATAAAATACCCATTTAACAGATGAGAAAACCAGAGGCCTCGGGAGGTTGTAGTCATTTAGTTACTAGCTCAGTGTTGCAGAGCGGTGGTGCAACAATCTATACTGATTAGATTGTCTAGACCCCCTAGATTGTCTAGGTGGTCTTGACAATCTAGACCACAAGCCTGGTTGTCTGCTTTCCATCCCCATGGTACGCTGAGCTGACTACTTAAACATTTCCACCTGGAAACAAGCATGGAACTCGTGCAGGTCTGGCACAATTGTGCCCTTTCTGCTCTCTGCATCCTAATGTGCAGTCACCTAGCCTCCACCTGACTCCTTTCATCTGAGTCAGCACTGCACTCTCCTTAGTCATCTAACTAGCTCTGTGTCCTTTGCTCCTGATCCAAAATAGAAAATCCAGAAGAAGAATCTTTTCCCTTGGAAACTAATAACATGAGATGTCCATCAAACCATACACATAAATGATATCATCTAACCATTGTGTGATTGTTAGCGGAGCAAACCTGAAAAAGCTCTGGAAGGCTTTGCTCTACCCAGTGGACAGAACAGAGCTGACTTTGTCTGCAAGGTACCATCGCTTGCTGGGGGTACTCTCTTTCTCTACCCTCAGATGCAACTCTGATCGTATAAATGATGTAGCCTCCTCCTCATAACAGTCTTATGATGAAGATGGGGCAGTTGGGGAAACTGAAAAATCAGAAGTAGGGCAAAATATGTAGAAACACACAACTCAGTTGGAAAACCATGTCTTAAACACAGATTTCCTCACTCCAGTCCCATGTTCTTTGAACCATACCAAAGTATAGTACTGTCGTCATCAATTGGAAATCTTTTGATGGCAAATAACAGAAAATCCAACCCAAATCTTCTTAAATGAAAAAGTTAATTTTTTTCTTTTCTCTCTCCCCCCTAGTTTTTCCTTTTTTGTTGTTGTTGCTGTTATTTTTTTAAATAACTAAATAGTTCAGGGATAACTCTGGTTGCAAAACTCAGGTTAAAGTCTGAGTTGGCTCCCTCCACATGGTGGCGCTCTAGCAAGTACAAGATCTCTTCCCATGGTAGAGGCAGTTTCATTCCTCAAATCCTTACAGTGCCATCCTCCATGGGAATTGTCTCTGTAATTCCACAGGGTGGTGAGCTTCACTCTGATTGGACTAGCTGAATCATGTGTCCATCCATGAACCAATCATAATAGGTAGAAGGAAAGGATATTTGGATATTTTGGTTAGTTTAGGCTAATCAGAGCCCACCATCAGAGTCAGAAGTGAGGTCAATCCAACTCAATCTACATGAATGACTACGGTGGAGAGGTACTTTTTCAAAGGAAATTGGTGCTGTTATCAAGAAAGACAGGTAATGGAATCTGGGCAGGAACCCCACAATGACATCCAGTCCTTTATTCTACAGATATTCTTTGCTCCTTGTTGTTGTTCAGAGCTAAGTTGTGTACAACTCTGCAACCCCGTGGACTGCAGCACACCAGGCTTCCCTGTCCTTCACTATCTCCTGGACTTTGCTCAAACTCATGTCCATTGAGTCAATAATACCACACAATCATCTCATCCTCTGTCACCTTCTCCTCCTTCTGCCTTCAATCTTTCCCAGCACCAGGGTCTTTTCCAAAGAGTTGGCTCTTTGTATCAGGTGGCCAAAATATTGGAGCTTCAGCATCAGTTCTTCCAATGCATATTCAGGGTTGATTTCCTTTAGGATTGACTGGTTGGATCTCCTTGCTGTCCAAGGGACTCTCAAGAATCTTCTTCCAACACCACAATCCAAAAGCATCAATTATTCAGGGCTCAGCCTTTTTTATGGTCCAACTCTCACATCCATACATGACTATTGAAAAAACCATAGCTTTAACTATGAACTATGAACTACAAACCTTTATTGGCAAAATGGTGCCTCTGCTTTTTAATACACTGTCTAGGTTTGTTACAGCTTCCTTCCAAAGAGCAAGTTCCTCCTAATTTCATGGCTGCAGTCACTGCCTATGGTGATTTTGGAGCCTAGGAAAATAAAACCTGTCACTGTTTCCACTTTTTACCCTTCTTTTGAATTCCTATTGTGTGCCATTTGCAGGCAAGAGGTAAAAATTAATAAAACAATGGCTAAGCGGAACTCAGTCCAGCATAGCTGGACCCAATCATCAACTTCTTCCCCATTTTAACCTCTAACTCACCCAAAGTACTCTTCTGTCCAGAGCCTAAGCCAGGCTGTCAAGGCCCAGCAGGGTGGTAAGTTCAAATTGTTTTCTATTTGCAAGGCAACTAAAACCCTACAGTCATGTCTTCTACAGCAAGAAGGGCAGCTACAGTGTAGCAGTTAAGAGTTACAGGTTCTGGAGTCTGATGACTTGAGTTTGAATCTTGAGTTGGCCACTCCCGAACTGTATGACCTTGCAAGGTGTTTGACCTCTCTAGGCTTCAGGTTCTTTACCTGTAAAATGGGGATAATTACAGTCACCTATAATTATGAGATGAGATGGTTGGATGGCATGACCAACTCAATGGACATGAGTTTGAGCAAACTCCGAGAGCTAGTGAAGGGGTCGAAAAGAGTCAGACACGGCTTAGTGACTGAAGAATAGTCACCTAAGGATATCTGGATTTGACCCTTGAGTCAGGAAGATCCCCTTGAGAAGGGAATGACTACCTGCTCTGGTACTCTTGCCTGGAAAATTCCATGGACAGAGGAGTCTGGTGGGCTACAGTCCATGGGGTCACAGAGTTGGATACAACTGAGCAATTAATACTTTCACTTTCAAGGATATTTGGAGAGCCAAATGCGTTAATACAGAGGTCAGCTAACTTTTTCTACAAAGGACCAGACAGTAAATATTTTAGGCATTGTGGCCCATGTAGTCCTGCGGCAACCTCTCTACTCGGCTATCACAGTGTGAAAACGGCCATGGGTGATACATGAACAAATGGCAGTGCTTACAAGCACTTGACACCGAGTAAGAGCTCAATGAGAGCTCAACACATTTATAGCGAATAACACTTAACTGTGTTTATTATTTTCTTTGCACACTGTCCCTCTCTCTAAATGGGCACTACACACCCTTTCTTGACCACATGGATTGTAGATATGTTATTTCACATATATACACATTAGCTATTTGTCTTTATTTATTGACTTAGTGACAAAGATCTCTACTCTTCTAACTGGATTACTCATCACATTGTTAAATTTTTCTGTCCCTATGCCTTAATAAGGAAACAGCAAAAACCTTGGCATGTTGTAGATGATCCAGTGCTAGGGTGATTCATAGCAAGTAAAGAATAATAACTGTTATTATTTGCTATAAACAACCTCTCAGCCTCATTAGTGAATGCTCACTTGCAGACATTCCCATCAAAACCATTTATTATGTTACAGGTCACCCCTCAAGTTTCCTCCTCTACAACCACACTCCAGGTCCAGAAATCACTGCTCAGATTTCATGGTGCTCAGTCATGCTGAGAGGTCTCAAGAGACAAAAAAACAACACTGGAGTTAAAAGTTAATTCTTCCTGCTGGGTTAATAATTAGGTAAAGCCCATTTGAAGTAAGGAGAAATCAGTGTGTCTGGAGTTCAGAATGAATTAGTAAGGAAGGAGGCAAAATAAGAAATTACAGAGTTAGAATGGAACTGCCAAGAACTCCACCTTCTGCTGGGTGGGAAAGAAGAGATGACAAGGAAACCCATTCAGGAACTTCAACTTATAATCAGCAAGGAATCCCCAAACTCAGACGCAGATCCCTGTCTGTGAGAAGGCTTTTTAGCTAATCCAAATGAATAACTCTGCTGTTTATTGGTGAGACAGAGACAACCACTTAAAACGTGATAAATTATAAAATGTCTCCCTGTTAGCACTTCTGCTGGCAGCCTAACTCACTTTATTTTGCACCAAGGCATCTTCCCTTTAATTCAGCATCTTCCCCCGAGTTCATATGTTAAAGGAGAAACTCTACATATCATTTATACATTTTGTTTGGATGGCTGTGACCCCCAATCAATATGCACATTACCCAGAATGCCAAATGACAACCCTGGGAAAAACAAGAAGGAAAAGAAAAGCTCACACTTCTCTGCTTACTAACTCAAAAGCACAATGCCATACTCTACATCTTTCAGTAGAAAGGTTCATAGGTGAGTCCATTTATGGCTCATAATTTTGTTACCAGGAATCAGTGGAGTTGGAAATTTTCCACATATTTGGCAAAGCTGTATCAACATCATTCAGAATAAAGAAGCTCCCATCCATTGCAATGCCCTGTACAGACCTAGACATATACCCGAAGGCACTCAGTGTAATTAGTTGGAAATATACCAAGGCCAAGATTACATTCATAATGGGTGAAATGCCACAGATTCATTGGTCATGCTGCTGGTGCCACCTACAGCCAGTTAACCTAGGAGTTGCATACTCAATTAGCCACACAATCCATAGTCCTTCTCTGTACTTTTTCTACAAGGAGAGCTCCTGGCATCATTTGAACACACATAGCCTCTGCCATCGACCCATTTCCCCAGGACTAGGGTTGAGAATTTGAGTGGAAGGAACTAAGAAATCCTGATGAGCCTAGAGAAAATCTCATAGGTTTTAAGATAGGGTCAAGTTCGATTTTTAGTGCTGCCCTTACTAACTGTAGGAGTCTGATCAAGTTACCCCTCTCGTTTCTTCACCTGTAAAATAATGATAATACCTCCTTTCTAGTATTGCTGTAAGAATTACAGAAATACATGTTGAGTATTTAATATGTGTTAAGGTTTCAATAGATAATATTTTTCTGGAAATACAAGTTATATGGGCCTGAAGCACAATTCCTCCAGCCTTGCTCTTGTTCCTCCCTACGTTGGCACATCTTGTGGTCATCTCAGGAAACACAAGAATGGCCAGGATGCATAATACACAAGAAGAAGAAAGGGAAGGACAAATAAAAGAAGAGAATGAGGGCCAACAGCAGCAACTAATACTGAAAGTGCTTACACAGTACCAAGAATTGTTCTAAGCTGTTCGTATTTATTAACTCAGTTCCTATAACATCTCTATAGAGTGGTACCATAGTTATCCCCACTGTACAGATAAGAAAAATGAGGCACCAAGCAAGGAATATGGGATTTGCTCAAGACTACATCGCTAGTGGGCTTTTCTGGTGGCTCAGACGGTAAAGCGTCTGCTTGCAATGCGGGAGACCCTGGTTCGATCCCTGGGTCAGGAGGATCCCCTGGAGAAGGCAATGGCAATCCACTCCAGCACTCTTGTCTGGAAAATCCCATGGACGGAGGAGCCTGATAGGCTACAGTCCATGGGGTCTCAAAGAGTCGGACACAACTGAGTGACTTCACTTTCACTTTCATATTGCTAGTAAGTGCCAGAGCCAGGATGCAAACCCAGAGAGAATAGCTCCAGGGTGTGCGCTAGTGGCTACTGCTATAAGACCCAAAGAAGCAACTCAAGCTATCAGAGGGCTCTCAACTAAAGACAGCAGAGATCTCTAAGTGTTAGGTATGCCTGCAACTTTCCTAGAGGCACTACAATGTCATTTTGAACAGAAAACAAGAAACCCAGGGGCTTAAAAATACGCTCTGACATGAAAAATTCAGAAAGGGCTGTGGTGGTACATCCATTAGTTCAAAAAAGTGGTGCCCGAGTGAGCCTGTGCCTGCTGCAGTCTGTGTCTTATCCGACCAACCAACCCCAAATCACTGGGGAAAGTGAGGAAGCTTAGAAGCACACTGGTTCTTGCCTTCCCTTCCATATCCTCTTTGGGCTTTAGAATCAGTCAGACGAATGGTGAGTGTCCTTACTGGTTGAGTGGTACCTTTGAATACTGAAGGAGATATATGGAAGTGACAGGGGAGGGCATCTTCGTTGTCTAATCTCTGATACTGGAAATCTCTGTCAGGCAATCTGTGACAGGCAAAAACCAAGAAGGAGACTTGGTTCAGATGTCATATTCTCCGGGTTCCCGGAGAGGATGTGTTGATGTTACAGGTATAGGAGGTTAAAAGCAAGCATATTTCCATGTGTTTAGCAACCTCGTAAGCTAAAAAGCCCCTCGGAATTTAAATTTACTCTAAGGTTCACAAGCTACAACCAAAATGCTAGCTTCTGTCCCAGTTGTATGGTACAAATAATATGGATCCAAAAAGCACAAAGATTGAGAATGGGAAACTCCAGAGGTGGCCTAGAAGCAATGTCTCACAGCTGGGAATAACCAGGAGAACCTTAAAGGAGTTGACCATTAAGGTCCAACTTTTGTTTCCTCCCCAGGACAAGAATAGAATGAATGGAACTGTGTTGGCTGCAGTGTGGGAAAAGCCAGTATACAGGCCTCCCTACTGCAGTACTGGTGGGAATCACTCAAGAAGGGGGTTTGAAGGAGGGGAGGGGATTCTGTTAGATGACAGAAGGACCAGAATCAGCTTAGTTATTCTCCTCCTAACTTTGCATGCTCCAAGTCCTTGGTGGCCTTCACAAAGTTCAAAGTGAATTCTCAGTACATCAGCGAGTCAAAGCTTGATACTTGGGATTCTTGTGTATATCCAAATTCATCTCAGAACTATAAGACTGACCCAGGTTAAAGGTTCTGGGAATGTCACTAGGCATCTCTACAGGTTCAATGTGACCAAGAGCTGTGAAAGCCATGGTAAGTAAACCAGTCACCTCGAATTTTAGATTCCAGGCAATTAAAAGTCAATTGCTAAGGGCAGCCTAGGAAAAGAAGTTTATTTATGTAGATTAAGTGCTAACCACCTTCTTCCTCTCACTCACTCACTCTCACTTTCTCTCATCCTTCTTCCCTCTTTCTCCCTCTCTACTTGCTTTAGGCGAGGAGTTACGTAGTCAGCAGCCCTTTAGAGAGGCCCATGTGGCAAAGAACGGAAGCCTTCTGCCAAATGCCTCCTGCCAACAGTGACTGAACTTAGAAATAAGATTTTCCAGCCCCAGTCAAGTCTTTAGCATTGCAACTTTGTCTGACAGCTTCACTGCAAAACCCCATGAGAGAGTCTGAGCCAGAACCATCCATCTAAGTTAGCTCCCAAATTCCTGACCCTTGGAATGTCTGTGAGATAATAAATGTTTCTGGTTTTAAGTTACTAAGTGTTCGGGTAATTTATTATACAACAATAGATAACTAATACAAATACTTGCTTAAGTCCTATAGCTGAAAGAGTGGTATGTCTGTTTCCCAAACCTATGCCCTTGCCAGTGCCCCTTTATGCCAAGTCTATAGCAGTCCTCTGCTCTATAACTAATGGCTTCTGTTACGGTTTTGAAAGAAAGAGAAACACAATCAAGCTAGCCCAAGTAAAGTGGGGATTCCTTAGAAGGAAGCACTAAGCAAATCATAGACCTCCAAGGATAGGAAACAAAGTACAAAGTTCTGCTTTTAACAAGGACTGAGAGTGTAACAACTTATCCTCCCATAAATAACATCTATAAATGGTGGAAGAAAAACATAAAGCCTTGAGGGCTCCAGGAACTCAAAAAAAAAAAAAAAGCAGGCATATTTTGGAAGGCAATCAAAAATTATATCAAGAAATCAACACTAAGTGAGCTCCAGTTTTTTCCGGCATGTCCTGAAGGCAGCCAGAATCGTGGCCAAAGTGGCATGTTTGAAATTAAAAAAAAAAAAAAAAAAAGTCTGCTACTATTCTGGCTGGAAGAACCACCTGAAAAAAAGCCCAGGGAAACTGGACAACCAGAGAGCAGAGGGAGAAGTCAGGAAAGAAGAAATTAAATTTGTGCTTAAATTAAGCTGGTCTCTGCCTGACCCCTAAACCATTCATTGGTGGGTCAAATGGAAATCAGCTAGCAGTTAAGACTTAAAAAACTGATCTCAGGTCTGAAATTCCACTCACCATAGATATTGCAGTTTCCCGTTTCAGTCAAACCAAGTTCGTTGGCCACTAAAATAAAATATCAACCCTCCTTAGGGCAATATAACAAAAGCCAGAGTCTCTCCATGATAACATGCACAATATCCAGGATATAATGTAAAAAATATTCAACATATGATTCAATCTAAAGAGAATGTAAATAATAGATGCCAACCTCAATATGGTCCTTATTTTGGTTTACAAGAAAAGTATTTCAAAATAGCTATTATAAATATATTCAGGGAAGTCAAGGAAAATACACTCATAGTGAATGAAAGAAACTTCAGCAGAGAAACAAAAAATATAAAAATGTAACAAATGGAAATTTTAGAACACCAACAACAACAAAAAATCTGAAATTTTAAATTCAACTGATGGGCCTAAATGGTAAAACAAAGATGAAAAGTAAAAGTGAATCTTTAAATGGATTAATAGAAGTTACTCTATTTGAATAAGAAAGATGAAAAAATTGAAAAAAGTACTTCCCTAGTGGTCCATTGGTTAAGAATTTGCCTGCCAATGCAGGGGACATGAGTTCAGTCCTTAATCTGTGAAGATTCCACATGCCACTGGTAAAAGTCCATGTACCACAGCTACAGATTCCACACTCTAGAGCCTGTGAGCCACAACGACTAAGCCCACGGGTCTAGAGCCTGTGCTCCGCAACAAGAGAAGCCATTGAAGGAGAAGCCATTGAAAGGAGAAGCCACTGAAAGGAGAAGCCTGTGTGCTGCAACTACAAAGCAGCCCCTGCCCGCCACAACTAGAGAAAAGCCTGCACAGCAGTGAAGACCCAGCACGGCCAAAAATTAACTAATCAAAAACAAACTCACAAAGAATAAAATGGCAGACCGTTTTCCAAGTCCAACCATATCAGTATATTAAATGTTAATTGGCTAATCATTCTGATTAAAAGATACAAATCAACAGAATGAATTTTAAAAACTCAAGTCCAAATTAAATGCTATGTATAAGAGACACATTGTAAATGTAAATAATGGACAAAAAAAAAGACACCATAAACAGCAAACAGAGTAAGGATGAAATGGCTGTAGTAATATCAGATAAAACAGATCTCAAGAGTATTACGAAAAATGATGAAGAACATTTCATAATAATAAAAGGATCAGTTCATCAGAAAGGCATAGCCATCATAAACATGTCAGTACTGCTGCTGCTAAGTCACTTCAGTCGTGTCCGACTCTGTGCGACCCCAGAGACAGCAGCCCACCAGGCTCTCCCATCCCTGGGATTCTCCAGGCAAGAACACTGGAGTGGGTTGCCATTTCCTTCTCCAATGCATGAAAGTGAAAGTGAAGTCGCTCAGTTGTGTCCGACTCCTAGCGACCCCATGGACTGCAGCCTACCAGGCTCCTCCATCCATGGGATTTTCCAGGCAAGAGTGCTGGAGTGGGGTGCCATCCAGAGCTTTAAAATCTATGAGTAAAAAAACTAACAGGATGAAAGGAAGAAATAAATGAGGCTACAATCAGACTGAGAGAATTTAACAGCCCTCTTTCAACAAATAATAGAAAAGCTAGACTAATACCAATAAATATACAGAATAGAATAACTGGACATATCAGTCATATAAATGTGCATACACTGTACAATACACATTATTTTCACATGCCTATTGTAAATTCATCAAGATAAACCATATGTTAGGCCATAATGCAAGTTTCAACAATTTCAAAGAATTAAAGTCATACAAAGTATGTTCTTTCACTATTAAAAGATTAAATCAGAAATCAGTACCAATAATATAGCTAGGATAATCACAAACATCTAGAAATTTGACAACAGTCTCCTCAATAATCCAAAGGTCAAAGAAGAAATCACTGAAGAATTAGAAAATATTTGGAGCTGAATGATAATGAAAATACAACATACAAATATTTGTGGTATGTAAACAGTTAAAGTAGTACTTAAAGGAAAAATTATGATTTTAAATATCTATATCAGAAAAAGAAAGATCTATAATTAATGACCTTGAGAACCTAGAAAAAGGACAGCAAAGCATTAACAAACTCAAAACAGGAAAAAAGGAAATAAAACTAAGAGCAAAAAAACAATAAAATAGAAAGCAAACAATAAATAGAATACTAAAGGCAGAAGCTTATTCTCTGATCAACAAATTTCCAAGCTCCCTAGTCAGACTGAGCCGAAAGTGGGAGGGGGAGTATGAGAGGAGGCCACAAATGACCATTGTCAGGAATTTTTGCTAAGTTGCTTCAGTCGTGTCCGGCTCTGTGTGACCCCACAGACGGCAGCCCACTAGGCTCCTCTGTCCCTGGGATTCTCCAGGCAAGAACACTGGAGTGGGTTGCCATTTCCTTCTCCAATGCATGAAAGTGAAAAGTGAAAGTGAAGTCGTTCAGTCCTGCCGAACTCTTAGCAACCCCGTGGACTGGAGCCTACCAAGCTCCTCCGTCCATGGGATTTTCCAGGCAAGAGTACTGGAGTGGGGTGCCATTGCCTTCTCCACAGGAATTTTTTAAAAGTGTTAAAACTAAAATACTATTAAGAAGAAAAATTATAAACAGTTTTATATAAAAATTTTGACAACCTAAGCAAAAGAAATATATTTCTTGAAAGCTAGCACAGTACAATCAAGAAGAAAGAGACTGCTTGATAGTTATTAAAGAAATGAAAATACCTTGTTAAAAATTCTTCTTACAAAGAAAAACACTAGACTCAGATGTCTTTAGTGGTGAATTCTGCCAAACTTAAGGAAAAAATACCAATTCTACACACACTGCTCCAGAAAATAGAGGAGAAGAGTGAAACTGTCCTGATGCTAATACATATTAAGATATTACAATAAAACTAAAGATTCCATGTTGGTCATGTAACAACAGGCTGGTTCCAAATAGGAAAAGGAGTACATCAAGGCGTATATTGTCATCCTGCTTATTTAACTTATGTGCAGAGTACATCATGAGAAACGCTGGGCTGGAGGAAGCACAAGCTGGAATCAAGATTGCCGGGAGAAAGATCAATAACCTCAGATATGCAGATGACACCACACTTATGGCAGAAAGTGAAGAAGAACTAAAGAGCCTCTTGATGAAAATGAAAGAGGAGAGTGAAAAAGTTGGCTTAAAGCTCAACATTCAGAAAACTAAGATCATGGCATCTGTCCCATCACTTCATGGGAAATAGATGGGTAAACAGTGGAAACAGTGGCTGACTTTATTTTTGGGGGGTTCCAAAATCACTGCAGATGGTGACGGCAGCCATGAAATTAAAAGACGCTTACTCCTTGGAAGGAAAGTTATGACCAACCTAGACAGCATATTCAAAAGCAGAGACATTACTTTGCCAATAAAGGGTTGTCTAGTCAAGGCTATGGTTTTTCCAGTGGTCATGTATGGATGTGAGAGTTGGACTGTGAAGAAAGCTGAGTGCCGAAGAATTTATGCTTTTGAACTGTGGTGTTGGAGAAGACTCTTGAGAGTCCCTTGGACTGCAAGGAGATCCAACCAGTCCATCCTAAAGGAGATCAGTCCTGGGTGTTCATTGGAAGGACTGATGTTGAAGCTGAAACTCCAAATTTTGGCCACCTGATGCAAAGAGCTGACTCATTTAAAAAGACCCTGATGTTGGGAAAGATTGAGGGCAGGAGGAGAAGGGAACGACAGAGGATGAGATGGTTGGATGGCATCACCGACTCAATGGACATGAGTTTGGGCACACTCCAGGAGTTGGTGATGGACAGGGAGGCCTGGCATGCTGCGGTTCATGGGGTCGCAAAGGGTCAGACACGACTGAGTGACTGAACTGAACTGGACTGAAAGATCCATATATTTCATGAACATAGATGAAAAAAACCCTAAACTTTAAGAAAATCAAAATCAGTAAGATATCAAAAAAGTAATACATCATGATCGAGTAAAGTTTACACCCGTAATGCAAGGCTGCCTTAATAGTTAAAAAGAAATCAATGCAATTAACCATATTAATAGAACAAAAGAGAAAAATAAAATGCAGGGGAAAATTACGTGACAAAATTTCACTCCCCTTCATGATAAAAATTCTCAGAGACAAACTATGAACAGAAGGAAACCTCCTCTGTGTGGTAAAGGACATCCAGGGGAAATCTTACAGGCAATGTCATCATTATGATGATACAATGAACACTTTCCCCTTAAGATCAGGAAGAAGGCAAGGATGTCTTAACACAGGTCATGCTAGCCATTGCAATAAATTAAGAAAATTTAAAGTCATAAAGGTCATACCCAAAAAAAGAAGGAAAACTGTCTCTACTTGCACAAGACAAGATTATTTATGTAGAAAATCCTCAGGGAGATACAAAACAACTACTAGGACTAATTAGTGAATAAATCAAGATCTCAGAATATGAATTTAAATTTCTAAAAATCAAGATTAAAATAAAGGTTAATTGAATTTTTATATAATAGCAGTAAACAATAGGAACACAATTTTAAAATGTCATTTCTAATAGCACCAAAAAATGAAAATATTCTTAGGAATACATTTAACAAAATCTATATAAGACTCCTATACAAAAAAGTACAGAGTATTGCTGAGAGAAATTAAATATCTAAATGGAAAAACATACAATGTCCATGGATTAGAGGACTCTATGTAATTAAGATGTCTCTCTCCAAATGCACCTGTGATTTCAACATAATAAAAATTCCAGTAAGGCTTTTTATATAGAAAATCACAACTATAAAAATTTTACATATTAATAGATATATACAGAAATGAAAAAGAACAAAGTTGGCATACTTATACTATCTAACTTCAAGACTTACTCCAAAGACACAATTAATACTGATTATAATACTGGTTAATTCTGATTCATTATTATTAAGTAAAGTTCATATTTTCATCACATTTTCTTATTTTCTCTAACAGCCTTTTCCTGTTCCAGGGTCCCATTCAGGAGGCCACACTACACTTAATTATCATGTCTTCTTGGTCTCCTCTTCTAGCTCAGTTGGTATAGAATTCGCCTGGAATGCAGGGACCCCAATTTGAATCCTCGGTCAGGAAGATCTGCTGGAGATGAGATAGGCTACCCATTCTAGTATTCTTGGGCTTCCCTCATGACTCAACTGGTAAAGAATCCACCTGCAATGCGGGAGAACTGGGTTCAATCCCTGGGTTGAAAAGATCCCCTGTAGAAGGGAATGGCTACCTGCTCCAGTATTCTGGCCTAGAGAATTCCATGGATTGGAGTCCATGAGGTTGCAAAGAGCTGGACACAGCTGAGCGACTTTCACTTCAGTCTCCTCTTGACTATGACAGTTTTTTTTAGCTTTCTTTATTTTTGATGACTTTGACAGTTTTGAGAAGTATTTTGTAAACTGACCTTCCATTGGGATTTGCCTGATGAATGATCATACTGGGTTCATGGGTTTAGAATTACATATTTATCTTTAATGATTATGCTCAAGGCTGAGAGAGGTGCATTAAGAAAAGCATTCTCACATTGTGAGAGTAAAAATTGCTACACCTTTCCCAGAAAAAAATGTAATACTGTGATGATACTTCATGCAATCAAGTGATTTCACTTCTAAGACTTTCAAAAAAAATTATCAGAGATAAAGACAAGGACTGAACTCTCTCTCTGCTCCACATGTAGGAGGAATTGGATGAAGACATCTATGTAAGACACAGAACTAGGAAAAAGAATCTAAAGGAAGTTCTTCCAAAGGGTTCACAATGTTTTTCTCTGGATCATATATCTTTTTAAAATTATTTTCTATATTTAAAAATTTTCCTACCATGAACACATATTACATTTATTATCAGAGAAAACAATATTTTTTAAGAGAGTCACGTAAATACATTTTAGGTCTGAATACATTCTGTAGGCCAGGAAACACAATGGGCTGAGGTGATATACCATTCCCTGCCTTCAGAATGCTAGAACTCTGCCAGGGACTTGATTTAAACTGTCCCCAGGACACACAGGTCAGGGGTCTTTCTATTTAATAGTTGACATTAGGATTCTCTCCTCTCTACATCTGTGACATGGCTCATGGAATGCTTGCCTTGTAATACCCATGGTTCTTTATCTCCAATAGAATCAAGACCAAGATCCTTACCCTGACAATTCTCCCAATATTTGGTCAAACAGTACCGTCCAAAATTTAGGTTCTATTACTTTCCTTACAGTTGTTTGCTGAATTTTCTGAAGACCAAGTTGTAACTAATTCATCTTTTTACCTTCTGCCCATAAGCCCTTATTGTGTTGAATTAAAATGTTAACAATTACTGTCCAGTATAATCCGACTAATTTTTTTCATCATTGCCCTGAATGTACCTCACTCACATCTGCCTCTGCACCTGTCTTTGTACCATCCCCACCCCCAACCTAGCAACTTCCCATTCACATCTTTTCCAGCCCTTCAGGTTCCAGATAATTCTGAGTCCCTCCACGAACTTTCTGCTCCTGATTGGCTAGTCCCTGCTTCTGATTTCCTGAGGCTCTATTCAGATATGGCTGCTGCACTGTCTCACAGCGTCCTCTATTAACATCGAGTTTAGTATCACCTCATACCAGTCGGAATGACCATCATCCAAAATACCTGCAAACACTAAACGCTGGAGAGGATGAGGAGAAAAGGGAACCCTCCTGCACTGCAGAGGACATCATGCGAAATGCCGGACTGCATGAAGCACAGGCTGGGATCAAGACTGCCGGGAGAAATCTCAATAACCTCAGATATGCAGATGACACCACCCTTATGGCAGAAAGTGAAGAGGAACTAAAGAGCCTCTTGATGAAGGTGAAAGAGTAGAATGAAAAAGCTGGCTTAAAACCCAACATTCAAAAAACTAAGAACATAAACCCTGAGAAAGCCATAATTCAAAAAGACACATGTGCCCCAGTGTTCACTGCAGCACTATTTAAAACATCTAGGACATCCTTGGAAGAAAAGTTATGACCAACCTAGATAGCATATTGAAAAGCAGAGACATTACTTTGCCAACAAAGGTCTGTCTAGTCAAGGCTATGGTTTTTCCAGTGGTCATGTATGAATGTGAGAGTTGGACTGTGAAGAAGGCTGAGCACCGAAGAATTGATGCTTTTGAACTGAGGTGTTGGAGAAGACTCTTGAGAGTCCCTTGGACTGCAAGGAGATCCAACCAGTCCATTCTGAAGGAGATCAGCCCCGGGATTTCTTTGGAGGGACTGATGCTAAAGCTGAAACTCCAATACTTTGGCCACCTCATGCAAAGAGTTGACTCATTAGAAAAGACTCTGATGCTGGGAGGGATTGGGGGCAGGAGGAGAAGGGGACAACAGAGGATGAGATGGCTGGATGGCATCACTGACTCCATGGACATGAGTCTGAGTGAACTCCAGGAGTTGGTGATGGACAGGGAGGCCTGGCGTGCTGTGATTCATGGGGTCGCAAAGAGTCAGACACGACTGAGTGACTGAACTGAACTGAGGACATGGAAGCAACCTAGATGTCCATCAACAGATGAATGAAAAAAGAAAATATGAGTACATATAAACAATGGAATATCAGTTGTAGTGAGGTGGATGAACCTAGAACCTGTTATACAGAGTGAAGTAAGTCAGAAAGAGAAAAACAAATATCATATATTAACATATATATATATATATATGGAATCTAGAAAAATTGTACTGATGAACCTATTTACAGAGATGAACTGGAGACACAGACATAGAGAACACAGCAGGGGAAGGAGAGGCTATAACAAATTGAAAACTAAGTAGCACTGATGAAAACACTATCATGTGTAAAACAGATAACTAGTGGGAAGCAGCTATATAACACAGGGAGCCCAGCCTGGCGCTCTGTGACCATCTGGAGAGTGGAATGGGGAGTGGGGGAGGGGTGAGAAGGAGGCTCGAGAGGGAGGAGACATATATAATTATGACTGATTCATGCTGATGTACAGCAGAGAACACCACAACATTGTAAAGCAATTATCCTCCAATAAAAACATGAAAAAAATAAAAATATCAAGTTTACATGTGCCTCAGCCAGGAGCAATTAGTGGAAAGTCCCAGAATTCTATAAAAGAGAGAGCCTGAAACCAATATTGCTATTCCCATCTGGGAAATCACAGTCAAGTATTTCTGCTCTTAGAGCTCTGTTTTTGTTTACCATCTGTAAAATGGGGATACTATTGCAAAGGGACTGTGCCAAGATCAAAAGAAATAAGACACCAAAAGAAAAATAGGCTTTATTATTATTTGTACCATGATCATACCCTTTCTCTTCCAGAGAGTTCATAGTTTCGTGATATCATGGCACTCTTCTGTATCTTCCAAGGCATCTCACCCAATATACCACACACAGCACACTACCTTGAAAGTAAGAAGATATGCCTGATTTACTATATGACCTTGGACAACTCACTTGACCTCTCTGAGTCTCCCTGTCTGATACATGAGTCATATTGCTGTATTGCCCCTTGTTATTTCACACCACTGTTAAGAGACAACAAGTAGATGATGATGTGTAGTACTGCATTATCTAAAAAGTACCTGCAATCTGTGAAATGTGACTGTTAGCCTTAGTTACCATCAAATATACTCAATATATGGACTTCCCTGGTGGCTCAGCAGTAAAGAATCCACCTGCCAATGCAGGAGACGCAGATTCGACCCCTGGGTTGGGAAGACCTCCCTGGAGAAGGAAAAGGCAACCTACTCCAGTATTTTTGCCTGGGAAATCCATGGACAGAGGAGCTTGGCAGGCTATAGTCTATGGGGTTGCAAAGAGTCGGACACGACTTAGCAACTAAACAACAATACTCAATATATATGCATCAACTTCAATTACTCTTCCTTCTTTTCAAATTCTGCTTAGTACACTCAACCCCTCTGGTGTTCCCTTGAGAAATAAAAACCTCCCTCCCTGAGCTACATACACTCTACTAACTCTGACTCAGAGTTAACATCAGATACTAGCTTCCTTCTCTCTCATGGGCACCATGGTTCACACAAGTGATGAAGTTCTCCTCCGTACCTTGGCTTCTAGGAGCCCAGATCCAAACATGCCGACCTCTAGCAATGATGCAGGACTTCTAAGCATGCATTCTTACACTAACAGTGCTCCTGACTTCATCTTTTTCTACTATTTCATTTTTATCCTGTACTTTTCATTTTCTCTTTTATGTTGTTACTTGTAACTCTAAAACCCAACCCAAATTTCTTCTGAGGTGAAAAAGAACAAAAATCAACAATCAAAGTTCCACTTAGTTGCTAAAGACAATGCCTTGTTTTCTTACTGCAGGATGCTATGATTCCATAGCAACTGTGGCAATCTCTGCGGTCACCCAGTGCCAACAGGAATGGCTGTGGTAGATAGTTCAGAAAAATGAATACAATGGTTTTCTTGCCTGTATGAATGTGACTTTGCAGCATGACTTTGCAGCACTGTCTCTCAAAAGGTGGAATATACTTCTCTACTCCTTAAAGCTGGGTGGGTTTTGTGATTTGTTTGAATAAATAGAATGCAGCAGAAGTAAAGTTAAGACAGTTTGCTAAGATTCAAAAGAACTCGAAAAGTTCCCATCCCCCTTGAAATCCCATCCAGCCATCAAGTGAACAAGCCCAGGTTATCCTGCTGGTTAATGAAAGACATGAGACCTAGTTACCCCCATTGTCCCTGCTCACCACAACTACAGAGAAGCCCGTGCGGCAACAAAGACCCAGGGCAGTCAAAAATAAATAAAATTTTTTTAAAAAAGCAAAGAATGAAAAAAATAGAATGTACATTAGTAAACCTCTAGTCTGAAAATTACTAATTTTCAAGACCACAAAGAGCAAAGCTCCTCATTTTGCAAATGATGAGAATGAGGCTCAGGGAATAAGTGGAAACTAGCCATAAACCTAGGTCTCCAAACTCCAGGTCTTGCTGCAGTTCAGAATACTCTCATCTTCACCACAGGAATCTCTACAAATAATTGACCATGGTGATAGAAAAAAGAAATACACATACACACACAGATATCTCCTAAAGGAAATGCTATGTCATTTGTCATTCCTCATCCATCCTTTTGGCCAGAAATCCAGATCAGCTTTTGTCACTGCCATATTATCAGGCTGGCTTCACTCAAGACCCACTTATTGTCTGCAAATGTTGCTATAATTAAATCCAAGTGGCCGCTGTGAGTTATCATCACATACCCTCTCCAGCCATTAGTCAGATTTCCAGGGCTGCAGTTCTTTCTAAAGAGGTCACTCACTCTTCTCTTTCCTCCTTGGCTATCTCAGCAGGTTTCTGTTTCCTTTTCTTGGGCAAGGAACCTTTAAGCCAAACTCATTTTCAGGCAATGGGCCAACCTTCCCATTTATCCCTGTGACCTTACAGCAGCCAGGAAGTTTCTCACCAACATCACTACTGAGCTGGGGTTGGGGGTTGAGGGGCAGAGGAGGAGGGAGCTCTGAAGCAGCATCTGTGAGAGCAGAGGATGGAGGGGGGCTGTTTCTAATAGAGAGCAGGACTGCCCTCACCATCACCGTCGACGTCTATGTAGCACAACACGGTACTTCAGCTCTCTAGACACGCCTAATAATCTTTCCAGCTAGGGAAGAGGAAACTGAAGAACTTTTGATTCGATGGAATCATCAGAATCACCTGATCCAAACTTCTCCCTGTACCAATAAGGAATCTGAGACCCCCACGAGGAAAAGTGACCAGCCCCCAGTCATTTAGTGAGTGAATGACAAGATGGGTCAGACCTCTCTCCCACCTGAATCTAAGTTCAGGAAGCATTGCATTCTTGCTCTGGGATCCTAGAAGACTAATAAGCAACGGTAAAGGAATATATCTTGAGGATATCCTCTAGGAAACCATGTTGTGTTGCCACCATTTCTAGTCAACATGACTCACAGGAGGTTGACCGTGCTTCCCAGTTCCAAGGAGAGGCACGTGGCCCAGACCTAGATTTTTTTTTTTAATTTATTGAAGTATGGTTGATTCAATGCTGTGCTAGTTTCAGGTGTATAGCAAAGTAAATCAGTTGTAAATATATCCACTCTTTTTAGATTCTTTTCTCAGATAGGCCATTAGAGTATTGAGTAGAGTTCCCTGTGCTATACACTAGGTCCTTATTAGTTATCTATTTTATATACAATAATGTGTATGTCAATCCCAATATCCCAATTTATCCCTCCCCCACTTTCCCGCTTGGTAACCAGAAGTTTACTTTCTACATCTGTGACTCTACTTTTGTTTTGTTAATAAGTTCATTTGTACTATTTTTCTAGATTCCACATATAAGCAATATCACCTGATCCTGGATATTTTAGAACACACACCCTCCTTCTGGCCACAGTTATTGGTTCAGAGATAATTATACTTAAATAAGGCCAATGAGAATCATCCCCAGGATTTTTGCTAGAATTTTCAGAAAACAATCTATGTTCTCTGGGACTGTAAATTGTAAGGATAATAAAAGCTTTGAGTTGCTAGAGGCCATCTTTGTCACTAGTTTTAGAATAAATCCAAACATTAACATTGTTTGAACTCCTAGATTCAAATAATGTCTGAAGACCTAGACTTTTCAGTTATAGGTCAATAAATTTTACCTTAAAAAAAAATAGTCTGAGTTGTGCCATCATTTGTAAGCAAATGAATCCTAACTATCACACCAACTTTTCTCAATGAGTTTCAATCATGATTGATATTTGAAGGCTTCTCTGGTACAACACAGCTTTGAACATGATCACTGACAGTATGAGCACCCCCTTCCCCTACCCACTTACACATCTACACCCAATGGACCCCCTACATGGAATTATTCCCTGAGTCTCCCAAATGAATTATTACTAGGCACTACTTTTTGCATTATCTCTGACTACACTATCATTAAATTCTTTCAAATTCCCATAAAGGAAAAAATACACATAACTTAAGCAACTGGGTTTTTAGGACTCTTGATTACCTAATAGAAAAGGGCCCCTCTGTGAGAGCATAAGCATCCAATCCACAATCCTATTGCCTTGGTACATACCCACCTCCAGCCAAAGGGCAGTATTAATGATGGGCATTCAGACTGGACAACCCATCTGAAACAAAGCCTGCTATAGGGACCTCTGCTCAATATTCTGTAAGAACCTAAGTGAGAAAAAAAATTTGAAAAAGAATAAATATATGTTCATATGTAACTGAATCACTGTGCTGTATACCTGAAACCAACACAACATTGTAGATCAACTATAGTCCAGTATGAAATAAAAAGTTTCTTAAAGACTGCTAAAAGTTCACAACAGCATTTTTTAATTCACTATAAAGAGCTTCTCTGAACAAAGTAAAATGTTATTAGTGAAACCCCCTTGGCAGTCACATTAGCTTGGCCCTCTCCAAGACCTATCTTCTAGGTGATAGAAAAGGTTCTCAGAGACAGTTAATAAAGACGCTTCAAGAATTGCCATATGCTTACCATATACTGTGGTGTGGAAAGTGAAATTGCAACCAAACAAAATAATAATATAATAGGAATAATAATAATTAGAATTGCTGGTACAGACACAGAATTGTCTGTTGAAAAGACAAAGCACCCAGTGCCAGCGCACCGCTTTTTAACGAAAGCCTTACTAACAGCTGAGATTTGTGGACACTAAGAAAGCAGAAGCTTGGCTGTCAAAGCAAATCAGGCCAAGAAGCCCTTCTTCTTACTATAAACATACCTGTTTCTCTGTGTACAGTGTGGTACCAAATGCTAGCCCAAGGATGATTTTTCCATTTTTCCATTAGAGCCAAAATTGTACTTGATGGGCTGGATGGATGGATAGACAGATAGACAGACAGACAGACAGACAGATGTGTGTGGGCTAAGTTGCTTCAATCATGTCCTTCTCTTTGTGACTCTATGGACTATAACTCCCCAGGCTCTTCTGTCCATTGGATTCTCCATGCAAGCTTACTGGAGTGGGTTGCCATGTCCTTCTCTAGGGGATTGTCCTGATCCAGGGATCAAACCTGCATCTATTACATCTCTTATGTCTTTTGCATTGGCTGGTGTGTTCTTTACCATAAATGCCACCTGGGAAGCCCCTAGATAGATATTGCTTCTTAATTCATTTCAGACCCAGGCAATACTCACCTTTGCCATCACCTCTCTGAGATAATTATGCATGTGATGCATTCTGGTAAAAATGTATGTCCTTAACTTAAAGCAAATAGCATCCTTATCCTCAAAATGCATTGCATGCAAACAGAATAATTTTACTATCAGGGCACAGATGCATGATGGAGAAAAATGAAGCAATCAACAAGAGAGTACACATTAATTCAGGAACCTGAATAGGAGATCCATACCTACATTATAAGCTAACTCCCCTTTGTGCAACTTCCATCATGGGATGTTCCTTATTTAAATAAGTATTTATTAAGTACCTACTCACAAGCTGGAATCAAGATTGCCAGGAGAAATAGTAATAACCTCAGATACACAGATGATACCACTCTAATGACATAAAGCAAAGAGGAACTACAGAGCCTCTTGAAGGTGAAAGAGGAGAGTGAAAAAGCTGGCTTAAAACTCAACATTCAAAAAACTAAAATCATGGCATCTGGTCCCATCACTTCATGGCAAAAATGGGGAAAAAGAGGAAACAGTTATAGCTTTTATTTTCTGGGGCTCCAAAATCACTACAGTGACTGCAGCCATGAAATTAAAAGATGCTTGCTCCTTGGAAGAAAAAATATAACAAACTTAGTGTATTAAAAAGCAGAGACATCACTTTGCTGACAAAGATCTGTATAGTCAAAGCTATGGTTTTTTCAGTAGTCATGTATGTATGTGAGAGTTGGACCATAACAAAGGCTGAGCGCTGAAGAATTGATGCTTTCAAACTGTGGTACTGGGAAGAAGACTCTTGAGAGTCCCCTGGACTGCAACAAGATCAAACCAGTCAATCCTAAAGGAAATCAACCCTAAATATTATTGGAAGGACTGATGCTGAAGTTCCAATATTTTGACCAGCTGATGCAAAGAGCCAACTCACTGGAAAAGACCCTGATGCTGGGAACGATTGAGGGCAGGAGGAGAAGAGGGCAACAGAGGGTGAGATGGGTGGATGGCATCACTGACTCAATGGACATGAGTTTGAGCAAACTCTGGGAGATAGGGAAGGACAAGGAAGTCTGGCATGCTGCAGGCCATGGGGTCACAAAGAGTCAGACACAACTCAACAACTGAAAAACAAGTACCAATACTGAAATACAAGTACCAAGTACAAACGAGTGTCTCAATACTGGGCTACATGAGCACACAGTGTGAACAAACCATGCACGGTCCCTGTGGTCTTCACAGTGCTTCCAATCTAAAAGAGAAAATAGATATTAATAAATAAATAAACTTGAATCTGTTATCCCAGTCATCTATTACTGCAAAACAAACTATTCCAAACCACAGCAGCTTCAAGCAGCAACCACTGTATTAGATCTCACAATGTTGAGGGTCAGGAATTCAGGCAGGGTTCAGCTATGCAGTGTGTTCCATGTGGTGTCAGTGGAGGTCACATGACAGAGTTCAACAGGCAGGTATGGTGTAGTCTGCAGGGTCCAGTGTAGTTCACTCACACGTCAGATGCCTTGGCAATAACAGCTGGAAAACTACACTTGGCCAGGACGGTCGATCAAGGGACTCTATGAGGACCCTCTGGCCCGGCACTGTCAGAGTACGCAGGCATCTTGCTGAGGGGCGTGCAGCTCCCAGAAAGTGCCCCAAGAGACAGGAAGCAGAAGCTCCCAGTTTATTAAGGTCAGAGGCTAGAAACTCTCACATCATAAGGGTTGCCACATCCTGTTGGCCTCACAGTCAGAAAGCCTGCCCAGATTCAATGCAAGGACAAACGATCTCACCTCTTTCTGATGGAAGAAGAAAGAATCTGCAGCTGCAGTCAATCTACCACAAATATATAATTTCACAATCGTGAAAAATACTGTGAAGGATGAGAACAGGGTGCCATGAGGGATGGGGGCTGAGGAGGAAAGTCTAATTTAGCTCAGGTGAACAGGCAGCTCTGGGTTCTCTCCAGCTCTGAAGGGTAAGTAGGCATAAGCTTTAAAAGGGAGCCTGTCTTCATCATACAACAAATACAGCCCATCTTCAGCATCATCTTCCCCTTTCCCTTCCCCTCCCCAAGGAAAGCTATCTTTATTGGTGGTTTTAAAAAAAAAATTTCAATAGGGTGTTTTGTGTTTTTCTAACTCCTTGGAAGACAGGCATATGCTTCAAAACTCTTGAATTCCTTCTATTCTCTGAGGAGTGAAATAAATTATAGCCCTGAGAATTTATTTAATGATATGGAACAGCAAATTCCACTCTAAAATCAAATACAACATCTGTAATAGTACAACAAAATAATAAGCAATCAAGTAGAAAACTTTGTTACTAAATATGAATATCTGGAATGAACAATTTGTCATCCTAACACAGAGAACATTAGACACTTCAAAATTGCCATAATTCGCACTCACTTTCTGTAATGAAAGTAAATATTTTAAAATTTCCAGGTATGCATGTTTATCATAAAAATTATATAGCTGGTATAGGTGAGTGTGCCTCTGTATATAAATGTCTAACTATATACATAATACGATTCATCTGTATTCAACTTTCACCTCACACAGTAAGCATCTATTTTGTTTCAGGTCCTTTCCCTATACCATCTTTTTTTTCAACTGAAGTATAGTTGGTTTACAATGTTTCAGGTGTACAGCAAAGTGCTTCAGTTTTCTATATTCTTTGTATATACATGGGCTTCCCTGGTGGCTCAGGCAGTGAAGAATTTGCCTGCAATGTGTGAGACCCAGCTTAGATCCCTAGATTGGGAAGATCCCCTGGAGAAGGAAATGACAACGCACTCCACTATTCTTGCCTGGAGAATTCCACCAACAGAGAACCCTGGTGGGCTACAACCCATGGGATAGCAAAGAGTTCGACAAGACTGAGTGACTAACACCCTTTTTATATATACATAGTTCTATATATTCTTTTTCTGAGTCTGTTCCACTATACATTTTTATAAGATACCAAATATAGTTTCCTGTGCTATATAGTAAGACCTTGTTGTTTATCTACTTTATATAAAGTAGTATGTATCTGTTCATCCCAAACTCCTAATTTATCCCTCCCTCCCCCTTTCCCCTTTGGTAACCATAAGTTTGTTTTCTATGTCTGTGGGTCTATTTCTGTTTTGTAAATAAGTTCATTTGTACCTTTTTTTTTTTTTAGATTCCACATATGAAAGTGAAGTTGCTCTGTTGTGTCTGACTTTTTGCGACCCCATGGACTATAGCCTACCAGGTTCCACCATACATGGGATTTTCCAGGCAAGAATACTTGAGTGGGTTGCCATTTCCTTCTCCAGGAGATCTTCCTGACCCAGGGATTGAACCAGAGTCTCCTGCATTGTAGGCAGATGCTTTACCATCTGAGCCACTAGGGAAGTCCCAGATTTCACATATAAGTGATATCATATAATATTTGTCCTTCTCTGTCTGACTCAGTATGATAATTCCTAGGTCCCTCCATGTTGCTGCAAACGGCATTCTTTCTTTCTTTTTATAACTGAGTAATATTCCAGTGTGTGTGTGTGACTACCAGGGCAACCTTCCTCCAGTCATTTCTCTCCAGGACAGTCTCAAATAGCTCCGCCCACCCCCCAGAGGGATCTTTCTAGCTATTAGCACAGGATAATGTCTGTGCTCCAAAGTCCAACTTGGAAGGCCCTTCACAGTTGGGTTGAATTTCTCTCCAGCCTCTTTTCCTACTTCCCCAGACACTCCATATGTACCATGATTCTGTGGGTTTTGCCCACACTATCTTCCCCATTTTGCTGACTTATCCTTCAAACCTCATCTCAAAATTTGCCTCCTCTAAGGAACTTTTTCTCCCATGTTCATACGGTCTCCTGTTCTAAGCTCTGAAATACGGAGTATTAAACTGGCCTCTCACCTATCTGTCCCTGCCCTGCAGCCTCAGCCTGATCTCTGCAAGGGCAGGGCTGCACCTTCTTCACCTCGTTATCTTCAGTGACCAGCAGGACCCGGTCCGACATCGTCATTCCATAAACATTGTTGAATAGCTTCTCTTTCAGACGCCAGATGACCTTCTAGAAGGTTGATTTGCTGGCTTGAGAAAAGTTTGGTTTTCCTGAAACACTGAAAAATCATGATGCCAATAGGGGTATAAAGAAAAACACAGGGACTTTCCTCGTGGTCCAGTGGTTAAGACTCCATGCTTCGAATGCAGGGGGCACAGGTTTGGTCCCTGATCGGGGAACTGAGATCCGACATGCTACACGGTGTGGTCAAAAAAAAAATTTTTTCTTTAGTTTAAAAAAGAAAAATACACAAATCTTAAAGTTCACAGAAGTACTTCTATTTTTTTTCTCCATTAAGCAGATGATTCTTTCCCACAGTTCATTATTTGTCTCCATGCGGTTATCTGATGCACTCTGCCTAGCTTCATTTTGCAAGTCATGAAGCTGGGCCTCTGGGACTTCATTTGCCAGATCTAACCCCCATACATTTGATTCGCTACAACGGCTTTACAAACAGTCCCTGAAAATGATGCCTTCTGTGTAGTCAGGTTCCCTGTGACAGCAGAATCTGACCAACGGCACAAGAAAGGAGCAAAGAGGGAGATCGCAAGGAGTGCCCCAGAACGCAGTTACTTCCTAACGCTGAGGCTTCAAGCAGATCACTCCATCTCTATGCCTCAGGGTCCCCATCTGGAAAATGGGCACCAAATGGAAATAATAACTGCCTCACAGCGTTTGGAGAGGCAATGGACACAGAGTGTTTAGCACAGCCCATGGCACCCACCTTGCTCTCCTCCTCCATCCCCGGATGAACACTGCGGGAGAGAGCAGGTTCCCACAATCAGAAGGCACAGACAGGCAGCCAGCCCCTGTCCAGAGCCCGTGCACAGGCAGGATCTTGCTTTCTCTGGCCCCTGGCTGCCTTTGCAGGCTGAGACTCCTGGTAAGGAATTCCCATTCTTCAGGTGATAAGGTTGAGACTCTAGATATGATTAAGCACCAGTTCCTTTGTGCCTGTTCAGCCAGAGGAGGTGTTACAAAAGGCAAATGGGTTTCTCCCCATCTTTACGGAGGCTGATGGCAATAAATCCCATCTGCCTCTCACATGCACTGCTGCCTGGAAGGATCCTTTTCCCCCCAGACGTCATCACCTGACACCCTGCATTACCACCACTCAAGAGTCTTCAAACAGAGAGGAAACACTGGGTCCCCCTAAATAAACTGCAGGCTGCATCTCAACATAATGACTTAGTTAAAACCAAGTTGCTTCTGTCAAGGTTGCTTCAAGGGGACAGTAGTAGAAAAACTGGAAACAATCCGGGGTCAGGACTCAGAGGGGATTTAAAGATCATTTGGAGAGGAATAACGACTTGCTTAAGCTTGTACAGCAAATTAATGGCTGCGAGGCACGGCTTCCCTGGGTCGGGAAGATCCCCTGGAGGAGGGCATGGCAACCCACTCCAGTCTTCTTGCCTGGAGAATCCCATGGACAGAAGAGCCTGGTGGGCTACAGTCCACAGGGTCGCACAGAGTTGGACACAACTGAAGTGACTTAGCACGCATGATGGGAGTATGGACCAAGGTTCTTAAAGTCAACTCCAATATTTTTGCCCAGTAACACTGAAAAGATGATGGATTACCGAATAGACTGTGATTTGGAATGGCGAAGGGTTTTAAGAGCAGAAGAACTATACAAGTATGATTAATTTTTGCACCAAAGGTTTGTTGAGTGCCTACCACAGGTCAGGTACTGAGGTAACAGTGACAATAAGGGTTCCTGGTCACATGTGACTTAGTTTGAGCTGAGCGAGGAAGAGGGATAGATAACAAACAAGTAAGCAAATACACCAAATACAGAAAGCCCCCTACATACTAACCTTCAAGTCGTGAACCGTCAAAGATGCGAACGGGCGTTCCGTCAGCATCAGGTGTGAGTGAAAATGCAGCTTGTCCTCCATAACCTACTGCCAATGATCCTTCAGCTCTGCCCTCTCCCACCTCCTCTCCCTCTTCCAGTCAGTCACCCTTCTTGCCTGTTCACTTGATGCCAGCCCCTGTATGCCAGCTGTTTTACTGTACTTTTACTGTACTTTTCAAGGTACTGTACTATAAGGGTAAAAATGTTTTATTTTTTGTGCTTTTATGTATTACATGTGAAAAGTATTATGTGTGTTAGTCGGTCGCTAAGTCATGTCTCACTCTTTGAGACCCCATGGACTGTAGCCCACCAGGCTCCTCTGTCCATGGGACTTTCCAGGAAACAATACTGGAGTGGGTTGCCATGCCCTTCTCCGGGGGATCTTTCTGACCCAAGAATTGAACCTGGGTCTCCTGCAGAGTAGTCAGATTCTTTACCATCTGAGCCACCAGGGAAGCCTGAAAAGTATATTACTGTGCAGCATTACACAGTCTTTTGTGTTAGTTGAGTGCCTCGGCTAGTTTTGTTGGACTCAACAAACAGATTGGACTTATGAATGTGCTCTCAGAACAGAACGTGTTTGTATGTAGGGGATTTACTGTACGTAATTATAGGTAATGACAAGCACCATGAAGAAAGCCAGCAAGGCCCTCTGATGGCAACTAACGTGGTGGAGGAAGTGTCTTTAATAGGGTGGTGAAAGGAGTTCTCACAGAGAGACTGGTCTTTAAACCAAGACCTGAAGGGCAAGACTCAGGCCATATGAAGAGCCAGGAGAAGAATGTTCTAAGGAGAGAAAAAGAACAAGGAGGGAAAGCTTGCTCTTTTCCAGAAACAGTCAAATGTGTATGGGGGAGTAGAGCTTGGAGAGCAGAGCAGAGAGTGCAGGACAGAGAGTGCAAGAGGAACAGGGAAGGTCAGGGCCGGATGCCACTAGCTTTTACAAGTGAAGGTAAGACAGTCGAATGTTACTCTAGTACAGCAGGAGATCTGCAGAGTCCCAAACAGAGGAGAGACACACTGCATCTTAATTTCTTGGAAGATGGTTCGAGCTGCTGTGAACCATGATGCCAGGTGAGCAAGCATGGGAGGAGGGAGCACACCTAAGAACCAGGGAAGGGGTCAGAGGATGGTAGTGCTCCGGGGACAATTCTACTAACAGAAAGAAATGCATGCTTTTGTGATCGGTTTAGGAGTACAACTGAGTGCACTTTTCAATGGATTAGATTTAACTGGAAGGAAGAATCAGACATCTTACCTAGGTTTGTCACTTAGGAAACTATCTGGCCCTGCTGGAATTTAGAGCAATTCGAAAGAACTAGAAAGACTCTCAAATGAAGAGTAACAAACTCTGTTTAGTCCAGGTAATCTGAAGTCTGAGCAAGCTGATAGACCTCTTTCAGCCTTGGTTTTTCTTATATATATATATATATATATATATATATATATATTTTAAGGGGGGATAATAATATGTACATTGTCCAGTGATCATAAGAATTTAAAGAGTACTGGAACTTCTTGGCCCTAGATAAACATTAGTTTCATTCTTCCTAAAAATAACATCTCATTTGGGATCAGATACAGTCCTCTGAAGAGGACTTTTTTCACTTAGTCTACTTTAAAGCACAAAACTTTTAAATATTCTAAATAAATATTTTCTAATACAAATTAGTCAGGTATATCACTAGGTTATCATTAGGAAAAACCATAAAGCCTTTTAGAAGTTCTATTTTCCTTTCATTTCTTTGGAGTTGTTTCTGACTCTCAAAGTTAATCTGTTTGGTCTTATTGTGATTTAGGCTAGAGAGAGTCTTAAAATTCTTAAACTTACTGCCTTGTAAGTATGTCAACTTGATTAAACAAACTGAGAGGCAACTGTGGATTTCTCAACCACCCATGATGCTAAGTTTCAATACTGGGTCCTCCAAACAATATTTACAAAGCTGCTCAGTTAACAGAAAAATAATGTCCCATGTGTGAATTCCTGCCACTTGGGAGGCAGAGTGGAGCTCAAGAGAGTAGGTATTACAACTCAATCCACTTAGCACATTGGGAAATTCAGCCTCTTTTCCACACCAAACTCTGGAAGGGCCAGAAGCAGTTCTGGGACTTCAGCTGAGTCTCTAAGACAATGGAGTAGAGTCCTGTTTCTTCTCCTGCCCCAAATGCTTTCAGCATGGGGACCCGGAGATTGACTACTTAAAACAGAATAATCACTTTTACGCTATCATCTAAGATTGTTTCCCCTAAAGCATATAAATATGTATGTGGAACATGCATAAACCTCTCTACAAAGTCTCTGCCCTGTGATTGGGTTGGCTCGCTTGCTGGAAGAGTCAAATTTATATAAAAAGAGAGGGTAATCACTGTAATTTCTGCCCTAACACATTCATTGGAGAATTGCACTTATACCTCAGGGAGAAAAAATTATTTTTCTCTCAAGACAAGTAATTTGGAGGCTATCATAAAGGTTTGTTTCAGCTTTATTTGAATATCAATCTCTTATTCAGTTTTCCTAAATAAAGGCAGAGAGTGTACACATAACATCTCGGGAAGTATATACTGCGATATAGGGGTGTACCCGGAAAAGACTTCGTCTACGTATTTGCTATTCTGCTGAGCATTCCTATGAAAAAGAGGAACAATACTCAACTGCTGATAACCAAAGAACCTGCTATTCTAAGAGAAGGTGGTGATATGTTTCTAAGGCTAAATATCTCCTCTCACAGTGGCTGTCATTTAAATTCCTGCCTAGCAAAGGGATTTTTTATGGAAGGTTAATGCCTTCTATAACATTTATCCTGGATGGCGGAGCTTTTCGCATAATTTTCTGGGCTTTATTCCTACAGTGTTATGGAACCTTATCGTCCCTGTAATGGTCTGCCAGTAAAGAGCCAGTGCATATAAAGGCAGTCATTATTTCTCAGTTCAAGCCCTGATTTACTGAAATTCCAAATCTCTAGGAAAAGGAGGTTTAGGGTTAAGCCATGAAGCCAGGAGGGCAGGCTGAAAGCAAGATGCTGTGGCCCTTCCTGAGGCTGGGCTGTAGGAGGTTACTCAGGACACCCTGCTCTGGCCAGTGGAGGCCACCTGAGGCTACAAAAAGAGCATAAGTCAGGCCAGTGGACTAAGTCGAGAGCACAATCATTGCTTTTTTGGAAGGGATCTTTGGCTGGAGGAAGCCTCTTCCAATACTCCCCATTTGCATTTGAACTTCTTTCCCTTTCCATTATTTTCCTAATTCCCTTTCACTATTTTTTTAAATATAAGTTTATTTATTTTCATTGGAGGCTAATTACAATATTGTATTGGTTTTGCCATACATCAACATGAATCCACCACAGGTATACACGTGTTCCCCATCCGGAACCCCCCCTCCCACCTCCCTCCCCATACCATCCCTCTGGGTCATCCCAGTGCACCAGCCCCAAGCATCCTATATCATGCATCAAACCTGGACTGGCGATTCGTTTCATATATGGTATCATACATGTTTCAATGCCATTCTCCCAAATCATCCCACCCTCTCCCTCTCCCACAGAGTCCAAAAGGCTATTTTGTCATTTTCTAGAGACCCAGGCACTCAACAGAACATTTCCTTCCCTGGAACCTATCCATCTTCCTTCTCTGTAACATTGATAATGACCATGGCAGACTGTATTTTCCAAAAACAGCCACGACAATGTTTGTGGGTCCACTCACCCTGCTCAAACCTTACCATGTCCCATAAGCAGGCAGAATCTGTTTCACCTCACCTTGGGACAAGACTCTGTGACCACCATGTTGAATAAAATGCATAAAGTGCATGGTGTGGACTTTCTGGGGTGAGACCATGTGTCTGTTCTAGCCTTTTGAACTCAGTCGCCATGCTATGAGGGAGGAAGCCAGAACCAGTCCACACAGGGAGACAATGTGGAAAGGCCACCCAGAGAGGTTTGAGCTACCTAACTGACCAGCAAGTCCATGAGTAAACAAGTTTTTTTGGCTGTTTTCCGCCCTTAGCCTTCAAGTCCTCCAAATGAGGCTTCTCATGCATGCCATTTGGGGGTGATTTGTTTTACAGCAATAGTAACTGGAACAGTGATGCCCCATAACCGTATCTTTGTAAGTAATGACAAATGTTTCTTGCAAAGATCTCTCATTCTCTAGCAAAGTCTCCAGCTACATGCCAGCTGATCCTCAGAGCCAATCTTAGCCACCCAATATTGAAGGATGGAGACAAGGGAAAGCATCAGGTCACTGAAGACCCAAGTCTGGGTTCTTTTTGTGACCTTAACTAAGTTCCTTAACCTTTCTGTTTCATCTATGAAACAGGGATAATAATGTCTACCTCAGGAAACGAGGCATGTGAAGCTCTTACACATAGTAGGACCTGTTATCACTAATTGAAAATTCTTTCTAGGAAGTGTCTACATTTTAGCTGGGCCATGGCCTAAGGCTCAGACACCACTGGTCACTGCAAGGAGATATCCATTCCCCATCGTAGCCTGTGCACTTGGATTACAGATTCCCACACCTTCTCTTATTCCACAAATCCACAGAGGAGCAGAGGAACCTCATGGGAGGAATAAAAATAAAACTCTGACTCTCTTGCTCCTTTCTTATTAATGTTCAATGATTAAAAACATTTCTTCTCTGATCATTTAGGGTGGCAGCAAAGTGGGAAAACACAAGAGACTCCTGAAAAGGGAATTCACTGTAAGGGAAACAGAGTCCAGATTGCTAAACCGGACACAATACTATGTCAAAAAGAATAATTCTAGGTACAGTAGATAGTATATTGACTCCCCACAGATGCATCCAAGCTTAAATCAGAAGTAGGTTTTCAGGAAAAATAGTTGCATGTGGGTATCAAGACCTGTACTACTGGAGAGATGGACCACTCGGAGTCCGGGTAGTTTTGTTTCAGAATGGTGCTGTTCCATTTAGTGGCCACTAGCCACCTGCAGTTACTGAGCAATGAAAAGGCGGCCAGTCCAACTTCAGATGTGCCATAAGCATCAGTTCAGTTCAGTTCAGTCACTCAGTCATGTCCGACTCTTTGTGACCCCATGAATCGCAGCATGCCAGGCCTCCCTGTCCATCACCAACTCCTGGAGTTCACTCAGACTCATGTCCATCGAGTCAGTGATGCCATCCAGCCATCTCATCCTCTGTCGTCCCCTTCTCCTCCTGCCCCCAATCCCTCCCAGCATCAGAGTCTTTTCCAATGAGTCAACTCTTCGCATGAGGTGGCCAAAGTACTGAAGTTTCAGCTTCAGCATCATTCCTTCCAAAGAAATCCCAAGGCTAATCTCCTTCAGAATGGACTGGTTGGATCTCCTTGCAGTCCAAGGGACTCTCAGGAGTCTTCTCCAACACCACAGTTCAAAAGCATCAATTCTTCAGCGCTCAGCCTTCTTCACAGTCCAACTCTCACATCCATACATGACCACAGTAAAAACCATAGCCTTGACTAGATGGACCTTTGCTGGCAAAGTAATGTCTCCGCTTTTCAATATGCTATCTAGGTTGGTCATAACTTTTTTCCATATGATTTATTAATACACCAGTTTTGAGATATATGATTTTAAAATAATGTAATTATGTCATTAATAATTATATATGTTTTATATGCTAAATAATAGATACACTGCATTAAATAACATATTGTTGAAATTAACTTCATCTATTTCTTTATACATTTTAATATGGCTGCTAGAAAATGTAAAATTATACCTGTGACTGACATTATATGTTCTCTTACACTAAAACATCACTATGGAAAAGACTATCAGAAAACCAGGTTAGCTTGGTCCAGAAGGATACATGAACCCCAATATTCATTGCAGTACTGTTTACAATAGCCAAGACATGGAAGCAACCTAAACATTCATCAACAGATGAATGGATAAAGAAGATATGGTATATACATACAATGGAATATTACTCACCCATTAAAAAGAATGAAATAATGCCATTTGCAGCAACATGGATGGACCTAAAGATTGTCATGTTGAGTGAAGTGAGAAAGACAAATATTGTATGATATTGCTTATATGCAGAATCTAAAAAATGATACAAATAAATGTATTTATAAAACAGAAATAGTCTCACAGACTTAGAGAACAAACTTATCATTACCAGGATAAAAAGGTGTGGGGACCGGGCAGGGAACAGTTATGGAATTTGGGATTGACATGTATACATTGTATATTAAAATGGAAAACCAACAAAGACCTACTGCATAGCACAGGGAGCTCTGCTCAATATTACGTAACAACCTAAATGAATTTTAAACCTAACATCATAAATGAATTTGAAAAGGAATAGAGTGGCTCAGATGGTAATCTACTCCCAATGTGGGAGACCCAGCTTCGATTCCTGGGTCAGGAAGGTATCCTGGAGAAGGGAATGGCTACCACTCCAGTCTTCTTGTCTGGAGAATTCCATGGACAGAGGAGCCTGGCAGACAACAGTCCATGGGGTTGCCAAGAGTCAGACACGAATGAGCAACTAACATATATGTATAACCAAGTCACCTTGCTGCATAACTCAAACTAACACAACGTCGTTAATCACCTACCAGTGAAGTTACTCAGTCGTGTCCGACTCTGTGACCCCATGGACTGTAGCCTTCCAGGCTCCTCTATCCATGGAATTTTCCAGGCAAGAGTACTGGAGTGGGTTGCCATTTCCTTCTCCAGGGGATCTTCCCAACCCAGGGATCGAACCCAGGTCTCCCACATTACAGGCAGACACTTTGCTGTCTGAGCCACCAGGCACTCCCACGTAACATAAAAAGTTTAAAAAAAAAAAAAAAAGCACCAAAAAATCAGGTTGGCTTGAGCAAATCTGTAGATATATATTTTCAATGGATAACAAGCAAGTCCTGGGGCTCCTGGGGCTCCTGGGGCCCAGAGGGGGCTCCATCAGATGCTCCTATGGAAAAGTGCCAAGGGTGGGTGGCGCCCGCTCTGGCCAACAGCTGCCCTCCCCCACTAGCTATGTGCCAGAGGCGTGCAGAGCTCAGATAGGGCCGCCTGGAGAGCCCCAGCTGAGGAACTGCATCTTGAGGAACACGTCCTGGTCTCTGTTCTCCCTTTCCAGGTGAGCATCAAGGGGACAAAGTGAGAATGAAGGGGAACCAATGATTCACGAACTGGGGATTCTCAACAACACTGGGAAAAAGGAACCCTCAGTAAAGACAAGAATTCCAGCTAGTAGACTGAGCCGAGATTCAAATCATGGCAATGTGGCTGTAAAAAGTCACAAAGTCTTATTTATAGTCCTAGATTATCAATGCCTCCTCATTTTGGTTACATGTATGGTTCCCTTCTACTTATCCATTCATCTCACATAGGAAGAAGAAGAATAGCTCCTGCTGAATGGTTCTGCTAGACATTTGGTAAGTATGTTGAATCATCACCAAACCCCTAGAATGTAGGCATTATTACCCACATCTTACAGATAACAAAGTGGATGAGGCTTAGAGATGTTAAGTCTTGCTCAAATTCTAGTAAATGCCAGAATTCAAACTCAGATCTGTCTCATTCTAAGTCTCACAGTCTTCAGGTTTTGGAATTAAAGAATTCTAACCAACAAAAGAAACGTATTATAGTTACTTTGCATTAAATATATATTTAAACTTTTATATGTACATTCCTTTGCAAAGATGATGCTAAAATCAGTCAGTTCAGTTCAGTCACTCAGTTGTGTCCAACTCAGTTGGGTCACTCTTTGTGACCCCATAGACTGAAACACACCAGGCTTCCCTGTCCATCACCAACTCCTGGAGCCTAATCAAAATCATGTCCATCGAGTTGGTGATGCTATCCAACCATTTCATCCTCTGTCATCCCCTTCTCCTCCTGCCTTCAATCTCTCCCAGCATCAGGGTCTTTTCCAAAGAGTCAGTTCTTCACAGCAGGTGGTCAAAGTATTGGAGCTTCAGCTTCAGCATCAGGCCTTCCAATGAATATTCAGGACTGATTCGCTTTAGAATTGACTGTTTCGATCTCCTTGCTGTCCAAGCGACTCTCAAGAGTCTTCTCCAACACCACAATTCAAAAGCATCAATTCTTCGGTGCTCGGCTTTTCTTATGGTCCAACTCTCACATCCATAGATGATGCCATAGATAGAAAGTTGTGAACAGGTTTCTACTTTAAATACTGCAGTCTTTTATCCTCAGTTTCCTCATCTATAATGATGACATCTGCATTCCAGGACAACTTGAGGGTGATGCCTTCACTTGGTTCTGAGGCTATAAAGTCTTGTTTCCTCACTAGAGTCTATAAACCTTGGATACAGGGTCTTATCAAGCTAAAACAGTCTTTTAGTTTTTCAAAAGTCACGTAGCAGACATAGTTCTGTCTTACATAGTTTAATCTTTATTATGAAGGCAGTAGAGATCATTTTTAAACTGGGCATGAGATAATCAGATTTGCATTTTAGAAGGATCCCTGTGGGGTACTCTCACACACACTGGTGGGAGTGTAAATTGATACAATCGTTTTGGAAAGCAATTTGGCAAAGTGTACTAAGAGCTCTAAAATGTTTGACACAGTAATACCACTTTTGTGACTACTCCAAGGAAATAATCCCAAAACCAGAAAAAGCTTTATGCACAAAGCATCTATTGTAGCATTATTCATAATGGCAAAAAAATGGCAATGACCTCGCTCCTCAACAATAGGGGAATGGTCACACAAGGTTCAGCAATGCACTGGGTGGTACATTACTCAGCCATCTAAATATATTCATGACAATCTACCAATAACATCCAAAATGATGATTTACCAATATTAGTATTAGCAACACATTTGTGGTAGATTCTAAAATTGGCTGCAAATTCTTCTCTTGCCTACAGCTGTACCCTTACTAAAAAAGGCCACAAATTCTTCTGCTTATATTCACATCCTTACAAAATGATGCTGCAGATTCTTCATCAAGAAGTGGAGTCTATTTCTCCACCCCTGGAGTGTAAATTGACTCTGTGGCCTGCTTTGGCCAATAGCAGTATTAGTGAGCTACAACCAGAAGTTTGAAAAACACTTATGCATTGGCACTTGCCTCTTGCTGTGGTTGGAAGCCTTCTATCACCGTGAGAAGAAGCCTAAGGATAACCTGCTGAATGAAAAGAGACACAGGGACCCAATCCCTCTTGTGGCCCCACATGTCAGCCAGTCAATCCCAGAAGCAAAGCCATCTAGCTAAGTGGCAGCAAAACATAGATGCAAGACTGAGGCCAGCCATGACTACCTGAAGAGTCGCACAGCTGAGCCCAGCCAAAATCACTTCTCTAGAGAATTCTGAACAAAATCAATAGTTACTATTTTAAGCTACCAAAGTTTGAGGCTATTTGTTGCACATCAGAAGTTCATGGATACAATGCTAATAATTTTTAAAGCTAGGTGTTGGGTACATGGGATGGGTAGTAGGTTCATTACAATATTGCCTCTGTTTGGTATATGTTTCATACTTTTATAATAAAAGAAATTTAATACATATATGCATTTGGGCTAAAGTAAAAATAAATGTTAAGTAAGGTGTTTAAATATAAAAATACATATACATATACATTTTGATCATGACTCGATAAAAAAATTTTTCCACAGAAAAATACTAAGAAAAAAATATCATTGGTTCCCTTTAGGTGCTGAGACTATAAACTTTTTAACTTGCATGTTTTTTCCAAAGTATCTATAATAAGCTTGATTTATTCTGAAAATCAGTATTTATAATTTTATTCATTTATTTCACTTTCATCCCTCCCTTAATACATTTTCTTTTTCCCATAGAATGTGAAGAGGTGACTGGATAAGAATCTAAAGACAGAAAGACAAAGGTAAAGAAAATTAAAGTAGTCTACGGGGAAACTGACCCTCAATAAGAGTCCAAAATGGAGGCAACAGAGAAGGAAAGAGGAGATAGATGGGGGGAGACAGAGAGGGAGGGGTTAGATACTGAAGGGGATATTGAATGTTCATAATGTCAGGCATTGTCTTGTACTAGAAGGACATTTAACCTGGGACCATGTTTGAGCTTCAAAGGGACCCACAAACCCAACCTAAAAGTACACCCTAATTTGGATTTAAGTGTGTAAATGCATCTCTCAAGTAGAAAAATCCACAGATTTCATGTGATTCTCAAATAGTAAATATGCTCTCAAGAGCCTAAGACCCATGAAACCTTGTCTCCCTGTAGAGAGGGAAGAATTTGGTTTTGTCTTTCCAACCCTATTCAAAAGTGACCACCCACGGACACCCTGACTAGGACACTGAAAGGATCAGAATACAGTCTGGGACTCTGGTCCCAAAAGCATGATCTAAGTGCAAGATGGCCCAGGAGGTGTCAAGCCTGTTGAGCCACAGCTCATCACATGCACTTTCCTAGTGTCCCTTAGAATCTGGTTCCAATGGGTTCCAATCTGAAGAAAGCCAAATCCTTGTGGATATCAACTCAGAGTGTCAGAGCCATGGGTCTAACTGGGAACTCTGACTTCCAGGAGGCACTTACAAAACCAGTTTTTCCAAATCTTGGGCTCCAGCAGAGCCCAGCACAACTTGGTCCCTGCCCCATCTCCAACCTTTACTCTCCTCCTCTTCCTTGTTCTGCTTCATCCTGCTGCTGCTGCTGCATCAATTTAGTCGTGTCTGACTCTGTGCGACCCCATAGACAGCAGCCCACCAGGCTTCCCCATCCCTGGGATTCTCCAGGCAAGAACACTGGAGTGGGTTGCCATTTCCTTCTCCAATGCATGAAAGTGAAAGGTGAAAGTGAAGTCGCTCAGTTGTGTCCGACTCTAGCGACCCCATGGACTGCAGCCTACCAGGCTCCTCCGTCCGTGGGATTTTCTAGGCAAAAGTACTGGAGTGGGGTGCCATTGCCTTCTCCGCTGCTTCATCCTGGCCTACTCTAAATCCACAGAAATCTGTGCTTCTTCCCACCATAGGAGCTTTGCATATGCCATTCCCTGGAATCTGTTCCATTCTCCTTCAACTGGTGAACTTATCCTTCAGATCTTAAGCTTAATCACTACTTCCCAGGCTGAAGGAATCCTCCTGATATGTGTTCTCAGAGCACTTAGTACAACTGAAATGCTATATTTATTTTTGTGCTTATTGGATTAATATCTACCTCCTCTACCAATAATAAAAATAAGAGTCAACATCATTTAATATTCACCATGCACCAGGTACTATAGGAATCCCTTGACATGTATTCCTTTATTTCAGTAGTACCATAATCCCATGAGGAGAACGAGGCACAGAAGAGAAACAATTGGACTAAGATTCTCTAGCAAGCAAGAGCTGGTATTGGGCTATAATCCCAGGCAGCAGCAGCTGGAATGGTTCCATGTCTATTTTCACTGACTATATCCCATGCCCAGCACAAGGTCTAGAACTTAATAGGGACTCCAATAGTGCTGACTAGATTGACTTGTCTTGCCCAGCCTGAAGTTGCTTTTACACATGAAAGCCAGACTTGGAGACAAATTTACAAATCACTTTTACCAGCTCCCAAGAGAAGAAGAACAGGAGACCTGGAGAGGGAATGAGATTCTCTTAAGGTCACACAAAACCACAACCAGAAGCCGCATCTCCCAATTCAGCCTAGTGCTCTTTCCACTTCAGTGAATGAAAACTTAAAATTAAAAAATAAGTATGTAATGCTTAATAAATATTTTTAAACCAATAAAGAGACATGACACTCCCTTTCCCTCTCCTAACTTTGCTATGCGATCTGATGAAAGATGGGTGGGTAAGGAAAGAAAACCATTCTTCAGAAAGACAGAGAAAAGCACAAGGATTACAAAAAATTGCTATTTATAAAAATTGTTCCGTAAAAGAGGATTTTTTTAAGTTTATGAGTGTTGACCATTTTTTAACTCAAAATAACCTTGATTTGGCAAGTCCGTGTCTTAAGCTTACAATTATTTCAACGCGGTCATCTGTCATCAATTTCATTTTAGTGCAATTTCATTTGTTGTCCTGATACTGATTCACGCAGTGCAGCACCATCATGGGGGTCCTGGGGGCATGCAGTGACACAACCTGGCCATCTGAAAGACCTTCATCATGGCTGGAGAGGTATTTTGACTATCTCTTTAGTTTGAATAGGGGAGGTCTGGGGATTGGTGAAAACAATACTGGGTTTTGAACTGTTTCTAGAGCTTCTGCTATTTACAAAAACTTGATTTGTAAGTCAAGTACAGTTATTTTGGGGGCTTCCCTGGGGGCTCAGTGGTAAAGAACCTACTTGCCAATGAAGGAGACACGGATTCGATCCCTAGGTCGGAAAAATACCCTGGAGAAGAAAATGGTGACCCACTCCAGTATTCTTGCCTGGGAAATCTCGTGGACAGAGGAGCCTAGCGGGCTGCAGTCCATGGTGTCACAAAGAACTGGACATGACTTAGTGACTGAGCACGTGCCCAGAGTTGTTTTTAAATCCTCACATCATTGGGTTGCCATCTGAATTATATCCAGCTGCTGATCCAGCCATCCAACTACAGTATCTTTAACTCACTTTTATATTAAGGAGAAGATCTTCAACTAAGACAGAAATCAAAATATGATTCCCATGTTCTAGATTTAGAGCTGTATTTCTTTGGAATGTTTTAGTAAATCTTTCCACAATGGCTTCAGAATGTTTTTCTTTCCCTCCGTGTACATAGTTTCATTTTAGCTTAGGGAGAAGGCCTAAAAAAAATTTTTTTTCCTATCAGGTTCTGAACATTAGCTTCCAACTTGGCCAACTTCTGACCACAGAGATACTTACTTTAAAAATCATTTCAAACATCATATCAAGTTTCAGTTTGGACAAATAATAAAAATATCCCTGCTAGTACTGAATAACTCCCTAGACACCAGAATGTGCAAAAGAAGTTCCCTTCCCAAGATCCAGAGCCACTCTCACAGATAACCAAAAGAAAGAGATAGTTCCCCTGTTGTTGTTCAGTCGTTAAGTTGTGTCCGATTCTTTGTGACCCCATAAACTGCAACCTGCCAGGCTTCCCTGTCCTTCACTATCTCCAAGAGTTTGCTCAAACTGATGTCTATTGAGTCAGAGATGCCATCCAACCATCTCATTCTGTCACCCCCACCGCTCTTGCCCTCAATTCTTCCCAGCATCAGGGTCTTTTCTAATTAGTTGGCTCTTCACTTCAAGAGGCCAAAGTATGGGAGCTTCAGCATCAGTCCTTCCAATGAATATTCAGGAGTGATGTCCTTTAGGATTGACTGGTTTGATCTTCTCACTGTCCAAGGGACTCTCATGAGTTCCCCCTGAGAGTCTGGCTATAGTCAGTAGGACCCCAGCTGCAAATAGGGTGCAATCCATATTTCTGTCCAGCCATATTTTGGAGGCCCCCAACTTGATGGCTGTCAGCCACATTCTTAGAACACAGCATGAGACAAGCTTCCATCTCTGGGAGAGAAAAAATCAGTACCTCTTCTGTCCATGGGATTCTCCAAGAATACAGGAGTGGGTTGCCATTCCCTTCTCCAGGGGATCTTCCTGATTCAGGGATTGAACCTGCATCTCCTGCACTGCAGGCAGATTCTTTACCATCTGAGCCACCAGGGAAGCCCTTAGAAAGGAAGGAACAAATTGAAATTTTATCTTAGTCTCTGGAACAGGCACCACAGATAGGGATCAAGGAAAGCCAACTTTGGGAAGAATTCTTACCCTTTGCGGGCTTCTGCTAGTTTTCCCGGGGTGCTGTCTAGAGGCTCCAGAACATGTTGGTGGCTCAGTGGGTCTTATCCTGGTCCCCAGAAACTGCAAAGAAGGAAAAATAATTTTCCCTCCACCCTTTAAAGTGGCCAAGACCCCTTTTTTCTCTAGGGCACCTTTTAATGGATGAGCTCATCTGGGTTAAAAGTTCTCCACCATGCCAATTGTAGTTCAAGATTATCTTTGGAAAGGTTAACCTACTTGTTCAGCCTTAAAGTTTATTCACCTGAGGCCTCACAATGGCCCCAGTCCAGTTTAAGTCAGACCCAGTTCAACCCCAGACTCAGATCAACTTCTAAGTAGGATCCAATTTATTACTGTCCAGTTTCCAGACCCAGTCTGGACAAAAGAAATGCTCAAATCAAGTCTGAAAGCTGTGGAGCTGGGATCCAGGACTCAGGAGGGACTCACCCACCATGTTCAGAGACCGCAAGAAGGCAGCCACTGAAGGGGCTACAACAGTCCCCACTGATGGCTGCTTCCTGCTCCTGGAGACTCTGAGGGGCCTCCTGCAGTTCCTTCTTCTGACACCCGAGCTGTTAAAAGATGAACTACACCATTTTAAATGGTAAAAATTTTAAGAGTTTATTTCAGTAAAAGATGCTTGTTACTTGGAAGAAAAGCTATGATGAACCAAGACAGCATTTTATAAAGCAGAAACATCACTTTGCCAACAAATGTCTGTATAGCCAAAGTTATGGTTTTCCAGTAGTCATGAACGGATGTGAAAGCTGGACCATAAAGAAAGCTGAGTGCCAAAGAACTGATGCTTTGGAACTGTGGTGCTGATGAAGACTCTTGAGCATCTCCTGGACAGCAAGGAGATCAAACCAGTCAATCCTAAAGGAAATCAACCTGAGTATTCATTGGAAGGACTGATGTTGAAACTGAAGCTCCAGTATTTTGGCCATCTGATGCAAAGAGCTGACTCACTGGAAAGGACCTTGTTGCTGGGAAAGATTGAGGGCAGGAGGAGAAGGGGGTGACAGGAGATGAGATGGTTGAATGGCATCACCAACTCTATAGATGAGTTTGAGCATACTCCAAGAAATAGTGAAGGACAGGGAAGCCTGGTGTACTGCAGTCCACAGGGTCACAAAGAGTCATACACAACTGAGCAACTGAAAAATAACAAAAACAACAAAAATCCGTTCCAATCAGGCAGCACCAAACCCCACCAATAGGAGCTAGGGAGAGGCTTTAATAGAAAAGACACAAAAGTGAAGGAAGGAAATTACTGATTGGTAGGAGCTTAGGACTGGTGGGGCCTCTGTGATAGGTTGGCCTCTGTGATTGGCTGTCCTCAGTGTTTTGATCTCGTGGCTTCTAGGCCTTGGGGTACCAGAACCCCCAGCCGCTCCCCCTCCCAAGTGCACAGTGGCCACCATGGCGACTGCCAGAGCATATGGGCAGAACCTCCCTCACCTTCACAGGAAGGGGTGCGCCAGCCCTGTGGTGGGGCCCAGCACCACTCTTTGTTTAGGGCTTCCCTGGTGGCTCAAATGGTAGAGACTCCTCCTGTAATTCAGGAGACCTGGGTTCGATCCCTGGGTTGGGAAGATCCCATGGAGGAGGGCATGGCAACCCACTCCAGCATTCTTGCCTGGAGAATCCCCATGGAGAGAAGAGCCTAGACGGCTGCAGTCCATTGGGTCACAAAGAGTTGGACACGACTGAGCAAGTAAGCACAGGCATTTACAGCCTTAGATTTTGGTTTGCTGATGTGGGCACCATGGCATCCAAGCCAACTCAGTCTAATGTTCTCCTTGCTTAATTAATTTAACACTGTTAAGACGACACTGAGCTCTATAGATATGGATATGAAAGCCTAAAGAGGGAGAGGTATGTGCCCAAGGTCACACAGTGAACGGGAGATGGCCTGATTCTGAGTCAGGACTCACTCCATGAGAAAGACAACTCCAGAGTGTCAACAACACTATCACCTTTCATAAGTTGGGAGGGTAGTGCAGAGGGTCTCATTAGGGATGTGCCAGTGAGCTGTGGAGAATCCAGCTCAGAGGCCGACTTGGATCTCAGAGCAGCTGTCTCTGCCTGGGCCTGGAAGGACCACCACAAAAACCCTGCAAGAAGGCTCTGTCCCTTACTCTGACCCTGGTTTTCCCACCGGCCATGGCATGGAAGCTCAACCCTGGCTTGTTGTAATACTCTGGATTTTTTAAATGCCTTCTCCCTGAAAAGGGCTGTGGAAAAAGTTCACCATGTGCTCTTTGGAAAGCCTCCCTCTGCACCCAGAATAGATGCCTTCATGGTCCCTGTTGCCAACAGAGCCCACAGTCTCCTAATAGAACTAGGCAACAGTGATAAGGTCTCTTCAAAATGTTCCAAACGGAAATGACACATGTTTTGAGAAGAGCACTGGTAAGCAGGAAGGGCTCCAGAGGAACTTGCCAAACTGAGATGCAGTGTCAATTGACATGGAACAGAGAAAAAAGGAAAACTGGGAGGCAGGCTGAGGGACAGGAAGGCTGCCTCAAATGTCCGAAGGGCTAGTGTGTACAAGACTGGCAAGGTGTTCTCAACTACAAATTGGCACTTGCCATGGGTGCTTGCCAGCTAACCTCTACTAGGGTTAAACCATGTGCTGCTGCAGCTGCTGACCTTCAACACCACCTGAAAGGAGTTCAGGGTGGAGAGCAGAAAGAGGCACTCAGTGCTTGGTTGGGTTGGTAGGGGCGGGGCGGGGGGGAGGGGCGGTGGTACCGGCAGGACCAGTCTTCAGATAGTTAGGTATTATCAGGAGTGATTTTATGAGCTCAATTCTTGTATTAACATCTCGTCATATCTAGAAAAGCATTAAAATCCTTCATGGTGACAATGGCTTCTAACAACCAGGAGAAAGCTTCACAAGACTAGCACAAACCTTCTGGGAAAATATATGCTTGATTGCATATACACTCCCTTCATCAAAATCACATATACACTGTTCTTCCCCCTACCTCTTTGGAGCAGTTTCTCAGAGCTATCTGAGGTGCTATCTCCCGGGCTACAGTCCTCATTTTGCCCCAAATAAAATTTAACTCACAACTCTTACATTACACTTTTTGTTTAAGTTAACAGTGTATTCCAAGTGTCTCCAAGAAACAAAAAATAACAATCGAGGCTGCCCATGATGGGACAGCCCACGGGACAGTCCGGGCAGGGGGTGTGTGCAGGGAATAAGAACGCACACTCTAAATTCCTTTCTCTGCAACACACGAAGCCTCTTCCCCCATTTGTAAAGTGATGATGCAATCAGTGCTCATAAGGTTGTTGCAAACATTAAATAAGACCATGATTTTTCAAGGCTTATCACAGGCCTGACCCATAGTAGGTCCTCCATATAGTGTCACTCTTGTCATCGATGTTTAGAGGGAGTGAGTTCTTTGTCCTCAGAGGTATTCAAGCAGCAACTGATCAATGCACTGCAAAGCTGTGTTGGGAAAGAGACTCCTGCATTAGACAAAAGGGAAGATTAGGTGACCTTAAGTTTCCTTTTATTCTTGGCTTTCAAATTCTTTGTCTCATTGAAACTGAGGTTAACATGAAGTCCTCTATTGGATTACCCTCGAGGGCTCCAGCTTTGGGGTTTTGTTTTCCCACCTTTGTACTTGCAAAGCCTTGCCATGGAGCAGATTCTGAGAGCACAAGCCAGGAAGGAAAGCTTCTTTTGCTTGGAGGGTGCATTCCTGGAATTCCCAAGATTCCAGTCCCTTCTCCTCCTCACTTTGTCAACATTAGGTTCTTGTGGGGAGGACAAAAACGGTCACTCTCCAAACCACAGTTGCTCCCAGGCTCTGATCTGAATAACTCAACTCATCCTGCACGAGAGCCCCAAGCCCATCGGACAAGAACCGGGCTGATTTAGGCTAACAAGAAGTTATTGTTTGGGTAGAAGAGTGACAACCTCACTTCTTGGTGAGCAAAACCAGGTCGGAGAACATAAATCCAAGGGACTCCTTGCAGCTGAACCGGAGGCAGCCTTCCCCAGATTCCCTTCTTAGCAAGACCAAGCCCTAGAGGAGGAGGAGGAGGCATTTATTGGGGATAGCTACAAATTCAGCTTTACTGCCACTGCCTTTAAAACCACAATATAAAATAACTCCCACAACACACTGAAGATAAGCTCTTTAAAGAAAATATAAAAAGCATTAGCTTGGCAATTCACCCAAACCTCATCATGCACCATAGACATTTTTGAAGTTTAACAAAGAAAAGCACATCATTAAAGAATACTGCTCTATCACCATTCTTATGCAAATCCTTCCAGATAGTTGGGTGGAAAATTCCATCTAACACGCAGCAAGAAATAAATGTTGCAGGGTGGAGATTTCAGCTATACTGAGTGCATCTATCACTTGTATAATCCAAACTACTGTATGTGCGCTGACTACAGAATTAGTATTGATCCATTCACCATGTAAACATCAAGTACTTTCTATTATTACTTGAAATAGCATACTATCACAATTTCTATTTCCTCCTTCTATCTTAAATAGAAGTATTGCACATTAGCCCTTTCCTTCATGTACTTTTTTGCACAGCTATCTAACTACAGTGTTCGGTGTGGTGCTGAGTTTCCTGCAGACATCTGCAGTATTAGCTTTAAAGCACTTTATTTTCAAGTCATCTCTGATGGGAGACAATACAACTTTCATTTACCCAGAAACCTGTTACCAGAGCCTTTCTTAGAGAGAAACAGGCACAGGGCACATTCCCTCCCTCTCCTTCTCTCACTCATCAACATTCTTTGATGCTCATCCCCCCACCCCCCGCTGCTGAGACCAGGAGCACCAGGATGCACTTCCAGCTTCACTCCCAGTGGACAGGACCTCCCAGGTCTCTTCCTCTGAGGTCATGAAATATACATTTACCAAGCTGAGAATGCTATTTCATTTCAGGTCACCTTGTTATGGAAGCTCAAGACTTGACTCTGCCGCAACGTTCAAATGTCTGGATGCACAAACAAAAAGTATTCTGGAGAATCAGTTCTGATGTTCAAGAGCATCGAAAAACATCTCAAGGGGTGAGCCTTCTCCTCCCTTTCCTGCATTCCCCAGTATAACAGCTGGAGGAAATTTGGACTGGGTTCCAGACCCTGGAGGGGCAATTTTAGCTCAAATTGCTTGGAGCTACCTACAGCATAATTATTGTTCTCCGCTGCCTGTGGCAATCCCCGGGCACCACGGGCATCCAGACCCAGTGCACAGCGCTTCTCGTGATCCCACACGCTCTGAACGGCACAAGCTGTGTGTGACTTAACTAGATTTCCAGTGTCTTCTGAGCCCAGCAGTCGCTCCAGTCAGAACATGTTCAATCTCATTTCTGTCAATGGGAATCTACACGTTGCAACTGTAACCTGCCACAGAGCCCGCAGTACCCCTTGAGGATGACCCCCGTTGCACAACCCTACTGTTCTCTTTAACCAACATGTGGAACCTGCACATTTTCATTGGGAAGAAAAACAACAACAAAAGCTGGGGCTTTGTTTCATGGAGAGAAAATACCCGGAACCAGCTGAGCACTATTTAGCTGCCATGCTCATGTCCCAGCTCCTTTCAACCCATCAAAAAAAAAAAATAATAATTAACCAATTCATTGAAATTCTTCTTAATAAATGGTAGCTTTGTTACCAAACTAGACTGATGCAAACTCAAAGAGAGAAAATTCTGCAATTGGATAGTGTACGTTCAATAAATATTCAAAGAAGAGAGAGTGAGGACATCGTAAAGGAGCCATACATGTAATCTGCAGCCTCCAATAAATTTCCAACTTTCTTTTTTTTTTCAACTTTATTTCTTGACACCAAGTATTCAGTCTCTTGAATGCTCAGTTGTGTTCACAGCAAGAAAGTGTGACTCACTTCCCCGACCAAGTGTCCCTTCCAGAAGTGGAGCCGGATTTAAGACAGGTACATGCACTCTTTCTTACATATCTGATCATTTGAAGTGAACTGGAAAACCCACTGGAAAACCCCCAGTGGGTCAGATTGCTCCAACAATAACTGTGCTAATGTTTGGGGGAAATAAAATTAACTGAGTACAATAAAAGCAGCTCATGGCAACCACTGTCAATCACCTCTTCATCTCTCCCTCCTTCTGAACGATGACCTTTCCTGGTTTTGAGCTTATCACCACTCAAGGGAAGGGGACCCTTTCCCCAGATGAGGTTCAGTCCACCAACCACCACAGGTGAACAGGCGGTAAACGACTGAACTACTCCCATCCTCTTGGCAGTGACTGGTCCAGGAGATCACAATTCCTGTGTGGGTCACATTTCTCCGATCTTTTTCTGTAGCAGTTATCAACCTATATTTAGGTAGATTATTCCTTTTTCTTTTTGGCCAAGATTTCCAGGTAATCCTACTCTGGGGGACCACGGGTGAATCCTGACCTCGAGGTGAGGCGGAATCTTCCACTGGCCTCGCTCTTGCCTTTTCTCCTGTGCTGTTACAGTACTTCATCACTGATTTGCACATTTTCCTGCAAACAGAAGTACTTTTGTTTGTTGAAACTTCTAGGATTTCACGTCCTTGTGTTACTTGAAAAGCTCTATTACCTACAGCGTGGCATGGCCCCTCAGCATTGCTGTAGATCATCATTTCTAAAGCTGCTCCAAGGAGTCCTAGGGATTCAGCGGTATCCACCATTGACAACGTGGGGTTATACCATAAATGATATTAAGAGACCAAAGACAAGGATTTCCCTGCTGGTCCAGGATTAAAAATCTGTCCGCCAATGCAGGGGATAGAGGTTTGATCCCTGGTCCCGGAGGATACGATACATTGTGGGGTATCTGGGTCCCATGCCACAGTTACTGAGCCCTCGCCCTAGAGCTTATGCTCTGCAACAAGAGAAGCCACTGCAATGAGAAGATCCCACACTGCAACTAGAGCGCAACCCCCCCTCATCACAACTAGAGAAAGCTCATGTGCAGCAACGAAGACCCAGTGCAGCCAAAAATAAAATTTAAATAAATAAAAGACTAAAGACAGCTTGGGAGAAAATACCTGTAATCTACAAATAAAGTTTGAATACCCATACTATATGGAATTTACAAATCAACTTAAATTTTTTAAACAGACAACTTGATATTAAAAAATGAGGAAAGAATATGAACATACAATTCGTAGAAGAAATACAGGTGACCAATAAATATATGAAAAGATTCTCGGCTTCACTACTATTTAGGAAAGTGCAAAATAAAACAATGAAACACCATTCTCAGCACTAGATGTTTGCAAAAATGATAAAGACATAATATCCGGGGTTGCAAATAAAGTAGCAAAATGGGCACTCTCACACATCTTGATGGAGTGTGAATTGGAACACAGTTTTGGAGGACAATTTGGCAATGTCTATCAACTTAAAATGCAATTCTATTTTAGGAGTCTGCCCTACAGATATATTTGCACATGGCTGCAAAGATATAGCTACAGAGATACTCACTACAACATGGTTTGTAATTGCAAACACACAGGAACCAATGTAAATGTCCATCAATAAGGACCAGATTAAATATATTCTGGCAAAGGCATAAAATAGAACAGTGAGCAAACATTAAAAAACAATGAGGCAGATACAGGTCCTGCTATAGGAGCATCTGAAATGTGAAAAAAAAAAAAGAAAAGATAAGCATATCTTCCAAAAACAAGTTTAATAGAAGATAATATATATATCTTTTTCTAATATAACTATACAATGCCAGAAATATAGTATATATCCAATAAATATTGGAAGTATAAGTGGCTTGTAAATATTTGCTAGAAGAATGAATCACTGAAGAATAAATGAATGATATATGACTGTACATATAAACATGAAAAATGTGAAGATATACAAGGTTAACTTAGTGTAATGGGAGAGAGCCACTTCTTATTTAATGTCTTTCTATAGACTGAACTGATAGATTGCTTTTAAATGTTTACAGGTATACATGCTATCTTCACAACAACAGAAAAAGTTAAGGATCCAAAGATATTAATAGCTTAAACAACACTGAAAGATAAAGGAAAGACAAAGAGAGAGTATTTGCAACATACATAACAAAGTAAACTCCACAAAACATAAAGAGCATTACCGATTAATAAGACAGAGATAAACAGCCAGTGAAAAAGTAGTAATAGCCAAATGATGTGTGGCTGACAGTGGTAATCTCTACCCATTGCCTAGTCTTCTTTCTTGCAAACCGAAGTATATTAGGGAGTGGGACCAGCACTGTGTTTATCACTCAAAAGAAAATTATCAATGACAAAAAAACATGTGAAAAGATATTCAACTTCACATAATCAGAGAAATACAAATCAAAATAAAATACCTGATTTTGCTCCTAACACAGGCCAAAAAGAAGGAAAAGATTTTATGATCCAGTGTTGACAAGGACTTAGAAGAAGGTGTTCGCCATCAAAGTCAGTGGGAGTGCAAATTGGAACAGTAATTTGGGCAGCAATTTGACATATCCATCAAATTTTAAAATACATCACCTTGGACCTAGAAACTCCACTTCTAAAAATGTGTCCCACAGAATCCCTTCCACAATCATCCAAAGATGTATATATGCCCAAGAATGTTCACTAGAGCCTTGCTCATTAGCAACGATCTGGAAACAGTTTTATTTATTCATCAGTGGATCTGTGAACACGAACATGAGTCAAGATCTCTGCCCTGACAGAGCCTGAGTTCAGTGTGTGTGTGTGGCAGGGGAGGGCAGAGGAGACAGATGATAAACAGGAAACAAATAAGCATGATGCCTTCCAATCAACTGAGAGCTACAAAGGAAATTAAACAAGGTGACGGGATAGATCATGTTTGGAGATGTAGAGGGGGGAAGAGCAAAAGGGCAGCTGTTGTACCTGGAGCCATGGGGAATGCCTCCCTGGAGGGTGACACAGAGTTAAGATCAGAATGATGACAAAGAACTAGCTCAGCAAATGCAAGCCCTGAGACACAGAGGGTAATGAATAAGGAGGTGAAAAGGATGTGATGAGACTGGAGAGAAGGACTGTGGTCTGAGATCACTTAGTCCTTGAATCTCAGTCTGCAGATGAAGAGTCTGGGAAGCCACTGGGGTATAAGCAAGGAGGGACATGACCAGGTTTACCAGTTTTAAAAGACCACTCTGGCTGCTGGGTGCAGAAAGAACTGTAGAAAGTGACAAGAGAGGACCAAGAGCAGTGAGGAGGTCCTGGCGAGGTGTACCGGTGGCTTACACCAGGTTGTTGGCAGTGGGGTATAACAAGCGTCCGGCAGGGACATGTTTTGGAGATAGAGTCTATAGGATTTGCTAGCAGACTGGACTTGGAGTCCTACAGTAAAGGAGAACCAAGGATGTCTCCCAGCCTTGGGGCCTGAACACCTGGCTGGGGTGGTGATATTATTTTCAAAGAGGAGAAAACCCGGAAGAGGAATAAGTTCAGCAGAAAAAGTCCAGAGTCCATTTTGGCCTTGATGAGCTTGGCTGTCCTACAAGACAAGTAAGCAGACACAAGTTGGAAATTAACATATATATTCACAATTGCACAGAGAAAAATCCAGGAGGTTATCCACCTAAGTGATGAAGGGATTCTCTTCAGGAAGAGGAATTGGGGGTGGAGGGTGGGAGAGGCAAAGCAGGAAGAAGTCACTTCTACATTTGACTGTATGTACATTAACAAGGTTGGAAATTGTTACAATGAATATGTATTACCTTTGAAATTTAAATAAATGAATACAAATAAAAGAAGACTGAGAGATTTTCAAATCTTTCCACAGAGAGTTTTCTTAAAACAAAATCTTATCTAGAATGTTCATTCCACTGTCATCATTCAGGCCTTAGCTCAAATAGCACCTCCTCAGAGAGGCCATCCTTAACCATGGGACCTTGAGGGGCCCCATCCATCCTCACCCAAGTAGCTCTATCCCACACCCTGTTTTACTGATACCACTTATACCCCAAAATTAAATTGTCATTTATTATTTACCTGTCCTCCCTACTAGAATATAACGGTCAAGACAGCACAGTTGTTACATGTTTTGTTTTCCAAATATTAGGTTGGTGCAAAAGTAATGATTGTTTTGCATTGTTGAACTTTGCTGTTTGACTTCGGAATACATTCTTAAATGTGGTTTTGTTATAAATCATTTGAATGCATATTTCTTGCTTTCTGTTTTTTTGCTAATGACATTCAGATCACATCAGATCAGTCGTTCAGTCGTGTCCGACTCTTTGCGACCCCATGAATCACAGCACGCCACGCCTCCCTGTCCCTCACCAACTCCCAGAGTTCACTCAGACTCACGTCCATCGAGTCAGTGATGCCATCCAGCCATCTCATCCTCTGACATCCCCTTCTCCTCCTGCCCCCAATCCCTCCCAGCATCAGAGCCTTTTCCAATGAGTCAACTCTTCGCATGAGGTGGCCAAAGTACTGGAGTTTCAGCTTTAGCATCATTCCTTCCAAAGAAATCCCAGGGCTGATCTCCTTCAGAATGGACTGGTTGGATCTCCTTGCAGTCCAAGGGACTCTCAAGAGTCTTCTCCAACACCACAGTTCAAAAGCATCAATTCTTCGGTGCTCAGCCTTCTTCACAGTCCAACTCTCACATCCATACATGACCACAGGAAAAACCATAGCCTTGACTAGACGGACCTTTGTTGGCAAAGTAATGTCTCTGCTTTTGACTATGCTATCTAGATTGGTCATAACTTTCCTTCCAAGGAGTAAGCGTCTTTTAATTTCATGGCTGCAGTCACCATCTGTAGTGATTTCGGAGCCCAGAAAAACAAAGTCTGACACTGTTTCCACTGTTTTCCCATCTATTTCCCATGAACGGTGGGACCGAATGCCATGATCTTCGTTTTCTGAATGTTGAGCTTTAAGCCAACTTTTTCACTCTCCTCTTTCACTTTCATCAAGAGGCTTTTTAGTTCCTCTTCACTTTCTGCCATAAGGGTGGTGTCATCTGCATGTCTGAGGTTATTGATATTTCTCCCGGCAATCTTGATTCCAGTTTGTGTTTCTTCCAGTCCAGCGTTTCTCATGATGTACTCTGCATAAAAGTTAAATAAACAGGGTGACAATATACAGCCTTGACGAACTCCTTTTCCTATTTGGAACCAGTTTGTTGTTCCATGTCCAGTTCTAACTGTTGCTTCCTGACCTGCATATGGATTTCTCAAGAGGCAGGTCAGGTGGTCTGGTATCCCCATATCTCGAAGAAGTTTCCACAGTTTATTGTGATCCACACAGTCAAAGGCTTTGGCATAATCAATAAAGCAGAAATAGATGTTTTTCTGGAACTCTCTTGCTTTTTCTATGATCCAGCAGATGTTGACAATTTGATCTCTGGTTCCTCTGCCTTTTCTATAACCAGCTTGAACATCAGGAAGTTCATGGTTCACATATTGCTGAAGCCTGGCTTGGAGAATTTTGAGCATTACTTTACTAGCGTATGAGATGAGTGCAATTGTGTGGTAGTTTGAGCATTTTTTGGCATTGCCTTTTGCTGTTTATTTTATATGTATTTTAGAATATGACTTATTACTTGCTGTTTATTTTATATGTATTTTAGAATACAGAAATAATGTTAGACAAAAAGCAAATTCTAGTGATTTTTTAAAATTCGTGTTCAAAATGGGTTGTAAAGCAGCAGAGACAACTCTCAACACCAACAACACATTTGGCCCAAGAACTTCTCGTGAATGTACAGTGCAGTGGTGGCTCAAGAAGTTTTGCAAAGGAAATGAGAGCCTCGAAGATGAGGAGTGTAGTGTCCAGCCATCAGAAGTTGACAACGACCAAATGAGAGCAGCATTGAAACTGATCCTCCTACAACTACACAAGAAGTTGCCAAAGAACTCAATGCCAACCATTCTATGGTCATTCTGCATTTGAAGCAAATTGGAAAGGTGATAAAGCTTAATAAGTGGGTGCCTCATGAGCTGACCGCAAATCAAAAACATCATTGTTTTGAAATGGGTCATCTTCTCTTACTCTATGCAACAATGAACCGTTTCTCAACTGGATTGTGACGTGCAATGAAAAGTAGATTTTATATGACAACCAGTGAGCCAAACTTGCACCCAAATGAGGGTCCTGGTCACTGTTTGGTGGTCTGCTGCCAATCTGATCCACTACAGCTTTCTGAATCCCAGAGAAACCATTCCATCTGAGAAGTATGCTCAGCAAATCAATGAGATGCATAAGAAACTGCACCGCCTGCAGCTGGCATTGGTCAAGAGAAAGGACCCAATTCTTCTCCATGACAACGCTCAACCGCACGTCGCACCACCAATACTTCAAAAGTTGAACACAGTGGGCTACAGAGTTTTGCCTCATCTGCCATATTCACCTTAACTCTCACCAACTGACTACCACTTCTTCAAGCATCTGGACAACTTTTTGCAGTGAAAATGCATCCACAACCAGCAGGAGGCAGGAAATGTTTTCCAAGAGTTCACTGAATTCCAAAGCATGGGTTTTTATGCTATAGGCATTAACAAACTTGTTTCTCATTGGCAAAACTGTGTTGATTGTAATGGTTCCTATTTTGATTAATAAAGATGTGTTTCAGGCTAGTTAAAATGATGTGAAATTCACCATCCAAAACTGCAATTACTTTTTCATCAATCTAATATCTCTAGAATGTACAACGGTGAGATGCATACAGTAGGCACTTCATAAATACTCCCTTGATTAAAAATGAATTCCAATTTGTACTCAAGATTAAAAAAAAAAAACAAAAACTGAGCAGCTTCAACTGAACTGAAGCCAGGGGTCCAGAGTCTTGCCATTGTCTCCCTCTCCTTCCCACCACCACTGGGCTGCCTTAAGGTACATCCAGGTGACCTCCAGGGCCTGACAAAAAAACTGTATAAAACCCACAGGATCACCTGATGGCTCCGCTCTTTTCCAGTTCAGTCTGCAAGGGTCTGACCTGAGCCCTCCTTCTCAGGAAGCCTACCTCCTCCAGGTTCTAGCCAGCACAACCAGAATAGATCTGGTCCAGACTCAGCATTAAGTTCCACCTGTATCTTCCCATGATGCCTCCATCACCCCAACTGCTACACCCAGGTAGCAGGCACTCCCACTCCGTGCTCCTGCTCATGAAGGCACCCATGAGTGCCAGCCTCAGCTCAGCCCTGCACTGGGCACGGCGGGTCCAGAGACAAGCAGCCCAGGCCCCGTACTGCAGAATCTGCACCTGGGAGATAATCCAGGCCCGAGTCAACACCAGCAGTGACCCTGGCATTCTGGTGGCTCTCGCAAGCACGTGTCAAGTCCAGTGGGTCCCGAGTTCTTTGTCGAGTCTTCCTGATTACAATTCCTGAGGTCGCACAGTCAGGGCTGGCTGTCTTTGTGGCACTCACGCTGCCTTCAAGATGATGTTACAGCCCCTCTTTCAAGAAAGGGAGCCATCATCTGTCCACTTTGCCACTTCAAGCAGGGGTTAGCAGGCATCTCTGAGCATTATCTTCTGCCCCTTCTGTGGTCCACAGGGAAAGGGCCCTTGTCATCAGACTGCACCCCTCCCAGGCCTCAGTCCAGGCCAGGGGGTTTCACCTATGAGCCTGTTGCCTGCCAAGGTCCAGGCCGAGCATCTCTCAGCAAGAGCCCAACAAGGAACCAGGAGGGTGGCAGTTCTTCAGCAACCTACGGAAAGGTCAGACCCCACCATTCTAGGGAACCTGCCCCAGGTCAGAGTCATCCTCCAACGCCCAGTGTCTCCCTTGGCTATGGATATACCTCTGCTTCCATGTGGGCTGAGGGCAGGAGAAAGGGCTAAAGCCAAGAGGGACTAGAGCAGAGAGGAAGGCCCCTGCAGTCCTCATCATGAGTCAAGAAGGCAGGACAGACGCCGCCGGCCCCCTTCCCAGGAGCCCCGCATGTGGTGCTCAGGGGCCCCCTGCTGGCCGTTGGGCGCATGTGTGACTCTGGGGGGGGGGGGCGGGGCTGCTCAGGCCCAGGGCTGCTGCTGGGACCCACAGAGACACCCCAGTCCATGACGTGCACCCACACAGAAACACACATTCCACACCTCCAAGCAAGCATGTGCACACAGAGCCATGTATGCCTGGATGTGCAGATCTGCACTCCAGCGTTCAAGCAGAGAGTGAACACAATGCGCGTGCTCCTTCCCACGCGCCTGCGCATCTCCATCGACAGGTTCACTCACGCAGGTGCACAAGCCCGTGAGCATGGCCCCTTGCGAAGCCCCGCCCTCCCAGCCACTACCTAGGGGAAGAGGGCCCCGTAGCTCCTGCCCCTCCGCACTCCTGCTCTGAGGGGACAGGCAGAGCTCACTCTGTAGTTTAGGTTCCCCAGGGCCTTGGCAGGACCTCAGCTCCACCTGGGCACGGGACTCCCCCACCTGCACACGGCCTCTTCTCACCCGTGGCCTGGGGGTCTGGACTGCAAGTCCGTGGTGGCAGCCGTGTGCCACCGCGGCATGAGGACAAAGTCTGAGGGCCCTGGCTAACAGTGATCTCCCTACTGGGGCCCATCACGTGGTAGGCAACAGCAGCCTGGGGACAGAGTCAAAAAAGCTGGGAGCTGATGCTCTTGAATTCTCCGAGAAGTTGAGGCTGTAGGCAGACATCTGGAGGCTGGGACAGGGGCTGGGGGCTCCAGGGCTGACAGAACCCCAGAAACCCAGAATGGAGAAGGGGCAAGGAAACAGTACACTGAATGCCTGCCGTGGGCAGATATGGTTCCCACCTCGTCTGGTTCCAGCCTTACTCCCCCAGGAGGGGAGGAGTGTTACTAGTCTTCACAGCCTCCATAACAAGCTGTCACAAGGCCCATTTTCTCCTTAAATAGCCCTCGGATTTTCCTACTGATGCACCAACAAGTCCAAGTGCCCCTTAGCTCTTAGTTGGGCCCTTTCCCCACACCGTCTCATCCAACCCACCTCCATCATTCAGGATGACCAGTTTTAACAACACGAAGTTTTTAAATTCTCTTAGTGGCTTCCATGACTTTCTGTTCTAAAGACTGAGAAAACAAAATCATCTCTGCTTTGTGCCCTCACCTACCTGTCCAGTCTCACTGATCCCCTGTTACCCCTGACTTCCTCCATTCCACACAGTTGTTGTCAATTTCTCCAGTGCCCTGCACTTTTTCCCATCTCAGGGAAGCAGGCTTCGCACCTGCTCTGCCTTCTCCCCCCACCCCCATTCCCTTGCCTGATAAATTCTCCTTCACACATCATGTCCCCCTGGAGGCCTTCCATGCCCCGATCCTCTCTCCCTGTTAAACACTCATAACTCCCTGCAGTGTCCTACCACGACACACAGCAGTGCTTGTTATCAATAATTACCTATCTGTGCTGTTATGTGGCTTCCTTCCATCTGCTCCATCCCCTAGGCTCCTAGCTATGTGACGATAGAGACCTTGTCGCTTGCTCGCTCTTTGATGCCTGAGTTCATAGAAATCATACATGCTAGAGATCATGACATCCAGACCAGGTGCCTCTGCCTGCAAACAACGACCCCTAATTCAACAAGCTGCTCTGTGTCCTAGAGGGCAACGCCAGGAAGGAGGACTAGTCATTTCTGGATCCCGAGACGCAACCTTCTAGGTTAGTCCCTGCTTTGAATGATCCAATCCAGCCCATCCTTTCATTAGCCCCAGCACTCAGCAGGGTAGACGGTGTAAAAGTTTCTACGTGGGCAGGCCTGAATTATTATCTTTCTTGGGCAAAACGATAGCTGTCCGATTGGCAAAAGGCAGTGCTTACCTGCAATCTCAGGTTGGCAGATAAATAAAAATAAACCCAGTAATTAAAGAAAAAGACCAGCAGATACATCATCTTGGGAAGGCAGGGAGATGCTTTCTCACCATGAAGCCAAAAGCATAGATAATGAAGAAAAGTGATCAAGTAAGAATGTTCAGCTCCTGTACATCTTTTTAGTCACCATCCAAAGGATAAATCAGGTTTTTGGAGCTCCTGAGAGCTTGTGGTCGGAAAACTCTTAAAGTAAACAAGCCTCCTTGGGGCTGATTCATGATTCCCAGGAGCCCTTCTTCTAAAATTATTAACAGTTTCAAGACAGAGACAGCAGAGAATTAAGCCAACATCAGGGCCTTTCTGACTGGGCAACTACACAGGTCACACACCCACAGAGCTGACCCTGCTCTTTCACACGTACAGTTCAATTCTGGAAACAGTGATTCACTAAGCATCTCACCTGAGCCCAGTTCTCGCTGTCATGAAGCCCAGAGCCCAGTGGTGGAGGATCAGCCATCACACAGCTGAGAAGATAACCCGATGTGTCTCCACTCCCCTGGAGGCAGGCGAGGCGGATGGCCTCCGTTCCAGACCCCAGAATCCCAGGAGCACGCACTGAGCTGTCGAGGTGCGTGTGCCCTGGGGATGCTGTCACACACAGTGCCCTGTGGATGACTTTACTCACACTCGGTGTTGGCCTGGGTGCCTTTTGGAGGACGAGTCAGGGAAAATCTGAACAGAGCTAGTCCTGGTACTTCAAGAAGGCTTCGATCTTTGGAGAGACAGGGGTCCCTGCTTGAGATCCTCTGCAGTCCCACATCAGCAAACTACACTCTAACAGGACTTATGATTGAAAGCACCCAAGACGGCTCTGCCTCTCTGTGCCAACCAGGGTGGGAAGTTTGACGACCTCCTTTCCTGGAATCCTGAAGCTGCAGTGCTTTTGCCAAAGAAGGTCCAGAGGAGGGATCAAGGCCACCTTCACCTCCCCATGTATCGTAAAAACAGTCACCGTTTGTTGGAGAACCACTGTGCTGAACCAAGCACTGCACTGGGAGCATTTACATTGAACCGTCACATGAGTTCCCTAAAGTGTGTCTTATTCCTGTCTTGAAACTCGACTTGAAGCTTGCTGGGTTTTGCCTGTGATTTAATTTAGCACTAACAGTGTCAGACTTTATTTTTGGGGCTCCAAAATCACTGCAGATGGTGACTGCAGCCATGAAATTAAAAGACGCTTACTCCTTGGAAGGAAAGTTATGACCAACCTAGATAGCATATTAAAAAGCAGAGATATTTCTTTGCCAACAAAGGTCCGTCTAGTCAAGGCTATGGTTTTTCCAGTGGTCATGTATGGATGTGAGAGTTGGACTATAAAGAAAGCTGAACACCGAAGAATTGATGCTTTTGAACTGTGGTGTTGGAGAAGACTCTTGAGAGTCCCTTGGACTGCAAGGAGATCCAACCAGTCCATTCTGAAGGAGATCAGTCCTGGGTGTTCATTGGAAGGACTGATGCTAAAGCTGAAACTCTAATACTTTGGCCACCTGATGCATAGAGTTGACTCATTGGAAAAGACCCTGATCCTGGGAGGGATTGGGGGCAGGAGGAGAAGGGGATGATAGAGGATGAGATGGTTGGATGGCATCACCGACTCGATGGACATGAGTTTGAGTGAACTCCGGGAGTTGGTGATGGACAGGGAGGCCTAGCATGCTGCTATTCATGGGATCATAAAGAGTCGGACATGACTGAGTGACTGAACTAAACATACCAGGCATTGTTCTAAAACATTTACAAATAATAACACATTAAATCCATGTAGCCACCCTATAAAATAGATACTATGACTGTTACTCCCATGTTACTTACAGGGAAGCAGACCAGAGGGTGAAGTTACTCACTCAGTCTCATGTAGAAAGTAACTGGCAGAACAAGGGTGCAAACCCAGACAGACTAACTCAGATTCCATGACCTTAATGGTTATGTTGTGCTGCTTCTCCAGGCTCAAAAAGCAAACAGTATAGACTGCAAGCTTAATTCAAGGCCTGGACTGTTATTTCTTTCTGGGGATTTCTTCCATAGGTATTTGCAAATGTCAAGTACATCATTCTTTCTAGAAAGCAGCTAACATGGATTACAACTTTGTGCTGGGGATTGAGACAGTTCAGTTCAGTTCAGTCCCTCAGTCGTGTCCGACTCTTTGCAACCCCATTAACTGCAGCACGCCAGGCCTCGTTGTCCATCACCAATTCCTGGAGTTTACACAAACTCACGTCCACTGAGTTGGTGATGCCATCAGCCATCTCATCCTCTGTCATCCCCTTCTCCTCCTGCCCCCAATCCCTCCCAGCATCAGGGTCTTTTCCAGTGAGTCAGCTCTATGCATCAGGAGGCCAAAGTATTAGAGTTTCAGCTTTAGCATCAGTCCTTCCAATGAACACTCAGGATTGATCTCCTTCAGAATGGACTGGTTGGATCTCCTTGCAGTCCAAGAGACTCTCAAAAGTCGTCTCCAACACCATAGTTCAAAAGCATCAATTCTTTGGCGCTCAGCTTTCTTGACAGTCCAACTCTCACATCCATACATGACCACTGGAAAAACCATAGCCTTGACTAGACAGACCTTTGTTGGCAAAGTAATGTCTCTGCTTTTTAATATGCTGTCTAGGTTGGTCATAACTTTCCTTCCAGTGAGTAGCGTCTTTTAATTTCATGGCTGCAGTCTCCATCTGCAGTGATTTTGGAGCCCAAAAAAATAAAGTCAGCCACTGTTTGCCATGAATTGATGGGACCAGATACCATGATCTTAGTTTTCTGAATGTTGAGCTTTAAACCAACTTTTTCACTCTCCTCTTTCACTTTCATCAAGAGGCTCTTTAGTTCTTCTTCCCTTTCTGCCATAAGGGTGGTGTCATTCTGTATATCTGAGGTTATTGATAGCTCTCCTGGCAATCTTGATTCCAGCTTGTGCTTCTTCCAGCCCAGCGTTTCTCATGATGTACCCTGCATAAAAGTTAAATAAGCAGGGTGACAATATACAGCCTGACGTACTCCTTTCCCAATTTGGCACCAGTCTGTTGTTCCATGTCCAGTTCTAACTGTTGCTTCCTGACCTGCACATAGGTTTCTCAAGAGGCAGGTCAGGTGATCTGGTATTCCCATCTCCTTCAGAATTTTCCACAGTTTATTGTGATCACACAAAGGCTTTGGCATAGTCAATAAAGCAGAAATAGATGTTTTTCTGGAATTATCTTGCTTTTTCCATAATTCAGCAAATATTGGCAATTTGATCCCTGGCTCCTCTGCCTTTTCTAAAACCAGCTTGGAGATCTGGAAGGTCACGGTTCATGTATTGCTGAAGCCTGGCTTGGAGAATTTTGAGCATTACTTTGCTACTGTGTGAGATTAGTGCAATTGTGCAGTAGTTTGAGCATTCTTTGGCATTGTGTTTCTTTGGGATTGGAATGAAAACTGACCTTTTCCAGTCCTGTGGCCACTGCTGAGTTTTCCAAATTTGCTGGCATATTGAGTGTAGCACTTTCACAGCATCATCTTTTAGGATTTGAAATAGCTCAACTGGAATTCCATCACCTCCACTAGCTTTGTTCAGATGCTTCCTAAGGCTCACTTGACTTCCCATTCCAGGATGTCTGGCTCTAGGTGAATGATCACACCATTGTGATTATCTGGGTCATGAAGATCATTTTGTATAGTTCTTCTGTGTATTCTTGCCACCTCTTCTTAATATCTTCTGCTTCTGTTAGGTCCCTACCATTTCTGTCCTTAAATGTGCCCATCTTTGCATGAAATGTTCCCTTGGTATCTCTAATTTTCTTGAAGAGATCTCTAGTCTTTCCCACTTTATTGTTTTCCTCTATTTCTTTGCACAGATCACTGAGGAAGGCTTTCTCATCTCTCCTTGCTATTCTTTGGAACTCTGCATTCAAATGTGTATATCTTTCCTTTTCTCCTTTGCTTTTCGCTTCTCTTCTTTCACAGCTATTTGTAAAGCCTCCTCAGACAGCCATTTTGCTTTTTTGCATTTCTTTTTCTTGGGGATGGTCTTGATCCCTGTCTCCTGTTCAGTGTCATGAACCTCCCTCCATAGTTCATCAGGCACTCTGTCTATCAGATCTAGTCCCTTAAATCTATTTCTCACTTCCACTGTATAATCATAAGGGGTTTGATTTAGGTCATATCTAAATGGTCTAGTGGTTTTCCCTACTTTCTTCAATTTAAGTCTGAATTTGGCAATAAGGAGTTCATGATCTGAGACACAGTCAGCTTCTGGTCTTGTTTTTTCTGATTGTATAGAGTTTCTCCATCTGTGGCTGCAAAGAATATAATCAATCTGATTTCAGTGTTGGCACCTAGTGATGTCCATGGGTAGAGTCTTGAGACAGACCTAGATTCAAATCCCAGCTCTGCCGTTTGCCAAGCTGGGAGGCTTGGACAACTAACTTCAGATCTCAGTGCTTCAGTTTCTTTGATGTAAAATGTACATATTAAAACCAACTACCTTTTAGAGTTGTGGTGAAGAGGAAATGGGTTGATGCAAATAAAGTTCTTTGCAAAGGGCTAGGCCCAGAGTACTGAACACAGGTTCGTAGTTACTCTTTTTAACACTATCATCTTCATTTCATCCATATAGAGTGAGATACTGAGGGGCAGAGTGAGAAGAACATGGAATCTGGAGAAAGGAAATCCTGGATTAAAATATAGCCACATAATGTGTTCCCTGTATAGCCATAAGCAAGTCACTTCTAACACCCTTTCCTCCTCTTAAATAGAGATTCTGACAAGAGCTACTCTCTCAGCATTTGTCAGGATCTCATAAGCTCATATGTGTCAAAAGGGTTTCCTGCTTATCTACCAAGTAACACAAAAATTTTGTTCATCATTTATATAAAATAACCCATCAATAGTGGACTGAATGGTGACCCAAAAAATACGTCTCAACCCACAGATGAGGAGAAAATATTTTTAAATGAAGCAACGGACAATGCATTAATCTCTAAAATATACAAATAGCTCATGCAGCTCACTATCAAAAAAAAAAACAAACCCCAATTAAAAAATGGGCAGATCTAAATAAACATTTCTCCAAAGGAGACACACAGATAGCCAAAAAGCACATGAAAAGATGCTCGACATTACTAAATACTAGTTAAATGCAAATCAAAACTGCAGAGAGGTATCACCTCACACCTGTCAGAATGGCCATCATGAAAATATATATATATATACACATACACACACACACAATAAATGCTAGAGGGACATAGAGAAAAGGGAACCCTCATACTTAGCAGAAATGTAAACTGGTGCAGCCACTATGGAGCACGGTATGGAAGTTCCTTTAAAACCTAAAAATAGAACTACCACTTCTACTGCTGCTGCTGCTGAGTCACTTCAGTCGTGTCCGACTCTGTGCGACCCCATAGACGGTGGCCCACCAGGCTCCCCCGTCCCTGGGAGTCTCCAGGCAAGAACACTGGAGTGGGTTGCCATTTCCTTCTCCAATGCATGAAAGTGAAGAGTGAAAGTGAAGTCGCTCAGTCGTGTCCGACTCTTCGCGACCCCATGGTCTGCAGCCTACCAGGCTCCTCCATCCATGGGATTTTCCAGGCAAGAGTACTGGAGTGGGGTGCCATTGCCTTCTCCACATGACCCAGCAATTCCACTCCTGGCCATATATCCAGAGAAAATCATAATTTGAAAAGATAAATGCATCCCAATGTTCAGTGCAGCACTATAATATTTATAATAACCAGGACACGGAAGCACATATTTCACACAAACGGAACTAGAAATTATCATATGATATCACTTACATGTGGAATCTAAAAACAAACCAAAAAAATGATACAAATGGACTTATTTACAAAATAGAAACAGACTCATAGGCTTCAGAATCTGGTTACCAAAGGGGATGGATGGGCAGGGGGATAAATTAGGAGTTCAGGATTAACATATACACTGCTGCTGCTGCTGCTAAGTCGCTTCAGTCGTGTCCGACTCTGTGCGACCCCTGAGACGGCAGCCCACCAGGCTCCCCATCCTTGGGATTCTCCAGGCAAGAACACTGGAGTGGGTTGTCATTTCCTTCTCCAATGCGTGAAAGTGAAGTCACTCAGTCGTGTCCGACTCTTGTCGCAGCCTACCAGTATCCTCCATCCATGGGATTTTCCAGGCAAGAGTCCTGGAGTGGGGTGCCATTGCCTTCTCCGAACATACACACTACTATACATAAAATAGATAATCAATAAGGATCTACTGTAAATTATATGGAACTCTACCCAATATTCTTTTATAGCCTATATGGGAAAATAATCTGAAAAAGAGTGGATATATGTATATGTATAACTTAACCACTTTGCTTATACAGTTGAAACTAACACAATATTGTAAATCAACTATACTACAATATAAAATAAAAATTAAAAAAAAAAACACATCTCAATCCTAACCCCCAAAACCTGTGAGCATGTCCTTTATTGCAAAAAGAGTCTTTGGAGACATAATTAAGTTATGGATCTCAAAATGAGATTATCCTGGATTATCTGAAAGTGAAAGTTGCTTAGTCATATTCAATTCTTTGTGATCCCATGGACTGTAGCCTGCCAGGCTCCTCCGGCCATGGAATTCTCCAAACAAGAATACTGGAGTGGGTAGTCATTCCCTTCTCCAGGGGATCTTCCTGACCCAGGGATGGAACTCAGGTCTCCTGCATTGCAGGCAGATTCTTTATCGTCTGAGCCACCAGGGAAGCCCAGATTATCTGGGCAGACCCTAAATCCAATGACAAGTGGCAGGAGAAGATTCAGAGAGAAGGAGAAGTGATCTGAGTTCTGCTGGCAGAGCCAAGGAAGGAAGCCCTAGAGCCAGCAGAAGCAGGAAGCAGCAAGGAGGATTCCAAACCAGAAACTTCCAAGGGAGTGTGACCCTGCCAGCACCTTGATTTCAGACTTCTAATTCTTGAAACTGTGTAAGAGAATGAATTTCCGCTGCTTTAAACCACCAAGGGTATGGTAATCTGTTTTGGCAGCCCTAGGAAACTAAGACAATGTCCCCAGGGAGAAAGAAGAAAGAAAACCCATGAGAAGGCTGCCTCAGTTTCCTTGAGCCACCATAACAAAGTACCGCAGACTGAGTGGCACAAAAAACATTTATATCTCATAGTTCCAGAGTCTGGAAGTCCACAATCATGGTGCCGGCAAACTTGCTTTCTGGTGAGGACTCTCTTCTTGGCCAGCAGACGTCCCCTAGCCATTGAGTCCTCGCATGGCCTTTTCTCTGTGCTCACACAGGAAGAATGCTTCCTCTTGCTATAAGGACACCAGTTCCATCAGATGCCAGCCTCCCTTTCTGGCTTCATCATCTAAAGTGAAAGTGAAAGTCGCTCAATCGTGTTCAACTCTTTGCAACCCCAAGGACTGTAGCCTGCCAGACTCCTCTGTCCATGGAGTTCTCCAGGCCAGAATACTGGAGTTGGTAACTGTTCTCTTCTCCAGGAGATCTTCCCAACCCAGGGATGGAACCCAGGTCTCCCGCATTGCAGGCAGATTCTTTACCATCTGAGCCACCAGGGAAGCATCTAAAGGCCCTCTCTCAAAATACAGTCACATTGGGGGCTAGGGCTTCAACATGCGAATTAGAGGAAACACAATTCAGTCCATGACAGAGGCCATGTGAACAATATGTGAAAATCCAGAGCACGCAGAAGTGGCTCCACCACGGCATGTGGAGGCAGGCATTCTGGAACACAAGCTAACTTCCAGGAACTGGGCCCAGGACATTCTGCAATGATGGCCCAAGAACAGGCAGCAGCAAAAGGAGGGCCTAGAGGAAAATCTCCTACCCTCGGCCACCTCCCCAAGTTGGCCTCACATGTAGCTTATGCCCAGCCCTATTATTGCCCTTTATTTTTGTTTTTTAATTGAGCCTGCAGTATATGTAGGTGTCTTTTTTCCTTTTTTTTTTTTTTTTCGGCCATGCTGCTCGGTACATGGGATCTTAGTTCCCAAACCAGGGATCAAACTCAGGCCCTCTGCAATGGATGCAAGGAGTCTTAACCACTGGATCACCAGGGAAGTCCTTGCCCTTTCTCAGTCAATTGGCTGGTCTCCCCACAGGGAACAATCACAAAATTTCCCCACAGGGACTTAGATAAACCTATGGCTGATGCATGTTGATGTTTGGTAGAAAACCAATACAATTCTGTAAAGCAGTTATCCTTCAATTAAAAATAAGTAAAATTTTTAAAAAATTTCCCCACAGGGAACAACCACAAAGTTTCATTTTCAAAAAGTGAATTCTTAGAGTGGAAGTATCTCCAAAGAGTATCTGAATCCCTTCACACCGCATGAGATGGTGTGTTTATAAATAAATATCCGCGTGCATTTGGGTTTCGAACAGCAAAGATGGCTGGAGTCATTTTATCAAAGAATCATTAAAAAGGCCGTTTATCCCCAAGTGGACGGGAATACACACCAAATCCAAATGGCAGAATTGTGAACAGGATTTAGGATTATACAGCAAAAGCATCCAAGGTAACTGCTCTGAAATCTGAAGAGTTGCAGCATGTTAAATTAAGTCCTCTGGCACCTCTTAAAATCTAGGGAGATCAGTCTTAGGTTTCTCTAACAGGTTAGGTTTTGGTAAAAAACAGTGCAAGCATTTTATATCATGCTGGCTTTGAAAACAAATAACTGATCACCATCCATTCCTGCAACATCCTTTACCTTGTTGTTGCTGTTTAGTTGCTAAGTCGTGTCCAACTCTTTTGTGACACCATGGACTGCAGCCCAGCAGGCTCCTCTGTCCATGGGATTTCCCAGGCAAGAATACTGGAGTGGGTTGCCATTTCCTTCTCCAAGGGATCTTCATGACCCAGGGATCAAATTCGCATCTCCTGCATTACAGGCAGATTTTTTTTTTTTTTTACCACTGAAACACCTGGGGAACCGTATTCTTTCCCTTAAATGTTTACAATTTATTTATTTAAAAAATATGTATTCAGCTCTTACTATGTGCCAGGCATAAGGCTGGATCCTGGGGTATTAATCATAAACAAAAAATGGACAATGCCCAACCAGAAGGTGGGCCCACCGTTGGCACTGGGGGTCAGGCTAAGAGGACTGGAGTCGGGAAACAGGAAGGCAGCCTTAAAGAAGGGAGTCCCCCTCCACCACACAGGAACTCAGCAGGAAACCCAGAACATAGGCCAATCATAGGGAATCCATCAAGATTTAGAGGAACTCAGGAGTAGTAAAATCACTCCTGGAAGTGGGTGTCCTGATACAAGAAGGGGAGGCAGGGGGAAGGGGCACATTTCAGGCAACAGCCGGGTCACAGGGACCCATGCTGGGTGCCCCATCCCTACTCTAACAAAGAGGCTGATGCACCACCGAGTCCACCCTCCCACACCGTTCCTGCCAGGAATGCCCTCGTCTTGGTTCAGACTGGATGGGTTGGGGGCAGAGAGGAGACGGCACGTGTTGAGGGCATCGGTGCATCCTGTGAGGCAGGAATGGATTCAAACCCACCTGGGGAAAATCGGGTGGCCAGAGACTCCCACAGCCACTGGGATTTTAAAGGCCACAATCCAAATGCACGCCACAGGGTCCAAGCACACAGTGAGTTTGGCCCGCCAGCCCCTAACTTCCTGGACCTGTCACTCTGTCACTGAGGAGCCCCTCTGGTCTCTGATCACTGTCCAGGGAGTCTCCCCGCCCTGGAGTCTGCATGAGAAAATCAAGAAGGGGAGGAAGGGGAAAGTGCAGGATGAGGGGAGCTGGCTGCGTACCATTCACCACATACCCTCACAGTCCAATCCTGTTCTTCTTGCATTTGTTTCTACTTGGTCTTATCTTTTCTGGGAAGCTGCAACAGTCTCCAAATTTACACAGTGTCCCCAAATACCAAAAAAGTGAGGGGTAAATAGACTTATTTACCTGCTCTATACTAAAGAGATCATGAAATCTGATTTTGGGAAAGCCATGGCCTCTCTAAGCCTCATTTTTCACCTCTGAAGAATACATAGAGAAGGTTTACTCGGGTGTGATCTGGGGGATCACCATCCATGGAAGGAAAGGGAGGGAAGGGGGCAGAACTGGGGAGAGGGAGAAGCTGGGCTGTGATGGAGCCTCAACCGAGGCCTCCACTCTGAGGTCCTTCATAGCTGCCAGGGTTGCAGGGAGCCGGCAAGGCCTTTATTTCTCTGCTGTATCATGGGGCAGCCAAGGAAGGGGCCAGGACTTCGGCGAGGCAGCTGTCTACAGTGGAGGTGACGCTAGAGAGGGGTCTGAGGGTAACACTCCTGGCAGCTGGAGGACTGCAGCCTGCATTTCTGAGAGGGATCTGAATGGTCATCCCAGTGTCCAGCACAGCAGCATCGGTGACACTGCATGTGACCACAGGGGCTGGGCTGGGCTCCCTGTGAGGGGACTGGAAACCAGGACAGAGAGACACAGGCAGACAGAGCCAGGCGGTGGGGGTTTTGTGGACATGAACAAACCAGAGCCCTCCTCAAGCTCCATGGGCAGCAGGCTGAAGGCAGCAGGACTCCTGCAGACCCCATGGAGTGTTCGAAGCCCCATTGACACCGTTTGCAGACTGGGATGACTCAGTCCGGGCCAGATCCCTGGCAGCCACTGCTGGCCTGTGGGCATGGGAGGGATTGGCACCAGTTGCTCTCAATCCACGATCACCTGGGAACATCTGCCTACCCCACAGCAGGCCACACATGAGTCAGTCAATGTGCTTCCCCTCATAGACCTGTCCTACAGCCTTCGAAATAATTCCAGTCACTTTCAAATGACAGGAAAAATCGGATTCATTGGGCAGAGAAAAGCACATGAAATATGCACCTTATCGGTGTAACTATAAAAACGAGCTCTGCATATGGACAGGCATTGGCAGCAAACCCAGCAAATGAAACCACTGATTTTTATGATTGAGGGAGAATTTTTAATTCCTGTTATCATAGTGTGTAATAAATACTTCTTTTCCAGCCTTGACCGTCTCCCACCAGAGGAAGCTGAGGACACATCCGTGCTGGCGGGCAGCCGGCAGACGCTCTTTTGCATTTCACACTCGCAGGGACAGCTGTGCGCAGCCCACACTCAGGCAGACCTCCAAGCCCACGAGGAGACTGCTCATGGGCAGCCACCAACAAAGCCTCTGAGCAAGATGGGTTCAAAAGCTGGTGACAGGGGAAAATATTTTTTTGGAGGGAAGAAAAGAGGATTTTGTTCTTCCCATACCCAGCAACTAGCAGGGGGATATTAACGGAGGCAAAGTTTCGATCAATACTTAAGGAAAGTGTTTGTAATAACAACTGATGGCCTGTCTCCAGAGCATTAAGGCCACTAGCTTCAAGCAGAGGCTGAAAGATCATTGGTCAAGGATGCCACAGAAGCAGTTCAGTTCAGTGGCTCAGTCCTGTCCAACTCTCTGCGACCCCATGGACTGCAGCATGCCAGGCTTCCCTGTCCATCACCAACTCTGGAGCTTACTCAAACTCATGCATCAAGTCGGTGATGCCATCCAACCATCTCATCCTCTGTCGTTCCCTTCTCCTCCTGCCTTCAATCTTTCTAGCATCAGGATCTTTTCCAGTGAGTCAGTTATTCACATCAAGTGGCCAATGTATTGGAGTTCCAACTTCAGCATCAGTCCTTCCAGTGAATATTCAGAACTGATTTCCTTTAGGATTGGCTGGTTGGATCTCCTTGCACTCCAAGGGACTGTCAAGGGTCTTCTCCAACACCACAGTTCAAAAGCATCAATACTTCAGCGCTCAACTTTCTTTATGGCTTAGGGAGGGTCAAAGACTCTGGCTTAATTTGTTTAATCATAAGATTTTATAGATGATCATTAAAATAATTCAAAACTTAACTCAGGGAAGGTGGGATATGGAGCAGCTGGGTCAGATCTCCATGGGTTCCTGAAGGGAGTGTGGTCCCCAGTAGCCCATGGAGAAGGGGATGGCACACTCTCGCCGCCAGCGCCCTCTGGTGGTGACCGGCTCAACCGCATCTGGGCTGTACAATAGCCCAGACCTTTCAAGGCCGACTGACTGAAGAAGCCACAAACTCCCATCTCTTCCTCATGCTCAAAAGCATTTGTAGAAGTATGGTGAAAAAAACCCCACAGTTAACCAAGTGGTCTTATTTGCATCATTTTTTTCCCCTAAAAGTACTTTTTATTTTTACACTGAATTTAACACCATGGCCAAAGGCATTTGAATGCAGGCTCACAACAAATTTTTATGACAAATTGTCAAGGAGCTCTAAACACCATTTGCACATCAAGCAGGCTTGGATTCTGTCCATAATTCCCAAAGAAAGTACTCTGTACCTTTCCTGTAGACGCTCAACAAACGTCTCGTCAACTCCTCATGTGCCGGGAACTATGTCAGGTGCTAAGGACCCAGATGTGAACTAAGCAGCAACTGAGAGATGGAAACACAGAGAGGCAGAGAGGGAGAAAGGCACTTAAAGTCACATTACGTATCAAATGGGAGAAGAGCCGAGAAGAGAGCACAGAGCGTAATCCGTGGGATTCCACGACCCTTCAGAGAGAGGTGACATCTCACCTGGAAAAGGAAAGTTAGTAGAACCACTCCGGATGGAGAAGGTGGCACAGGATATAACAGGGGCTAATATTTGTCGGGAAAGATGAAAAAGGTGAGTTTCCTAATGTGACAGAAAGTTAAGGTGCAAAAAGAGAAGTTGCCTGGATAGGTAAGGAGAGTTCTGATTGGGAAAGGCTGTGAGTGCCAAGCCTAAGAGTTCGGGCTCTATCCTGAGAGTCACGGGAGTCGTGGGGGGTTTCTAGCAAGGATCCAGTGCAATTTGTGGTTTTTATTTTAATCTTTCTGGCACAGTGAGAGGATGGGCCAGAGGCGAGCGGGACAAGTGACAGGAAATTATAGCCATCTGTTATAATTTCACCTGTCTCATTTAATCCTGATATCTATCACCATGATTACCTGTCCCTCACCTGACAGACAACCCACCGTGATAAAGAACTGATTCTGTACTGGAAAACCTCCCTGGTGTAGTTTAAAGAGTACAAGAACCCCCAAATTAGAATTATGGCTCCTCTACTGACCAGCTGTGTAACCTTGAAAAAGCCACTTAACAACACTGATTTCTAGCTCACTTAACTATAAAGTAGGAACGCCCGCCTCCCGGGGATGTTGTGACGATTCTGAGACACTGTGTGAAAACTCAGGAAATCACAGAACTCTGTGAAAACGCTAATGCCACTGTCCTCTCGCTACGCTGGGATAAAGAGGTCATTCCCCTTGGCATTAACTTTGCAATGGGGATCTGCCCAGATCTGGATTCCTTCTTTACACTGTATTAAGAAAGTCTCAATAATGTGTCTTTTGACAAGACTGTAGTACATGAAAGAAAGTGTCTGTCTTTCTATATTTACCTGTGTCCCCAAGAAAGTGAGGTTGTGCCAAACCACACTCTGCCACTAGAGGGAGCTCATTCTTTAGCATCACAGAAGTCATTCAGTTCAAACTGAAAGTAAGAGAGCGTCTGTTAGGAGAGACAAAAACCTAGAAAGTGTTGGTTGGCAGGATGGTAGTGGTGATGGGTGTGTGTGTATCTGTGTGGGTGGGTGTGCCTCTCTTGGTGGTGGTGATGATAGGGTGTGAATGTGGGTGGGTGGGTGTGTTAGGGTATTCTAATTGTTATTCATCATTAGTCCAAGAGTAAAACCTCTGCAGAGAGAGACTAGAGGCCGATGCCAGTGCCACCGTCTCCTAGTATATGGACTTGGAAAAGTGACTTAATTTCTCAGAGCCTAAGCTTCTTCATCATGCCTACCTGATGGGAATGATTAGACAATGACATATTAGACACAGTGTCCAGCGAGTGAGTACCTAGCACAGAACAGGAATTCCATCAATTTTAGCATCCTTTCCTTTTTACATTCTGCTACAAATAACAATAACTGAGAACTATATTTAAGTGACATTGAAAGGCAAACAGGAGAAAACAGGAGTGGAGAGAGGCGTGAAGGTGCCACAGAAAGCGCCTAGTGTTGGATGAGGGTCTCCCTCATCCTCCCAGCTGCTGAGTGAAGGCATCCGTAGATGTGGATACCGTTTTATAAGCCCCCTGGCTAGACCAGGCAGCCACGAACAGATGCGCCGCTAGGCGTGACTGCAGAATGAAGCGGGCGTATGGACCGCAACTATGGCTCCCTCTCCCTTCTGTTGGAGCCGTTCCCCTCAATCCTGGAGTCATTACCCTGAGGTGGGAGGGGAAACGTGATTTAATCGATTTCATGTCACCCTATTTTACGTTTCCAAAGTCACCGTATCAATCCTGCCTTGTACTTCCACAGTCTCTTCTTTTGGTATTCTAGCCAGTGGCTCTGAAAAGGCTATGCTGAGACCATGCCAACACAACTGGTGGAAAAAGAAGATTCGAGTCAGACAACCAGGTTCTCTTGACTGAATTCCAAATATCAGAGGGGGTGATTTTTCCTGTCTGAATTCTCACCCCCGGCCCCGGCCCCATTTTTTTTTTTTAACTAAACCAACAGAATCAAATAGATCTTTCGGTTCTTCTTAGACAGATGGGGAAATTCACCTTTGTTAGGCAACTTTCATGTGCCAGGCTCTGTGCTGGGAACATCACACACTGTCATGTAATAGTCACAGTCTTGTGACAAAGTCATGTTTGTTTCTGCTTTCCCAAGGTGGCACCTGAGGTTCAGAGAGGTTGAGTAACTTGCCTGAGGTCACACAGCTCAGGTGGGAGAGGTTTGGTTTGGGAGAGCTCAGGTTTGGCGCTCTTAGGTGCTAGACACCAAAGTCTGTTTTTCCAACCACTGTAAAAAAAAGCTATGTCCAACCTAGACAGCATATTGAAAAGCAGAGTCATGACTTTGCCAACAAAGGTCTGTCTAGTCAAAGCTATAGTTTTTCCAGTAGTCATGTATGGATGTGAGAGTTGGACCATAAAGAAGGCTGAGCACCGAAGAATTGATACTTTCTAAGTGTGGTGTTGGAGAAGACTCTTGAGGGTCCCTTGGACACTCAAGTCCAAGGTCAGTTCAAGTCCAAGAGTCGAACTAGTCAGTTCTAAAGGAAATCAACCTTGAATAATTATCAGAAGGACTGAAGCTGAAGCCAAAGCTCCATTACTTTGGCCACCTTATGTGAAGAGCCAACTTATTAAAAAAGACCCTGATGCTGGGAAAGATTGAGGGCAAGAGGAAATGGGAACAACAGAGGACGAGATGGTTGTATGCCATCATTGAGTCAATGGGCAAGAGTTTGAGAAAACTCCAGGAGATGGTGAAGGACAGGGAAGCCTGGCATGCTGCAGTCCATGGGGCCGCAAAGAGTCGGACACAACTGAGCAACTAAACAACAAGAACATACCAACAAATACGCTAAGAGCCTCTCTGAAAGCTGCCAGTTTCAAATGTCCCTATGTGATATGCTCCCTCTTAGATCTCAGCCTTCTCAATACTTTCTTGAGTCTTCCTCATTATAAAATTTTTCCACTTAACTCACCCTCAAAGTTGATCATGGGCTTCCTAGGTAGTGCTAGTGGTAAAGAACCTGCCTGCTAATGCAGGAGACTTAAGAGACGCGCGTTCGATACCTGGGTCAGGAAGGGAGAAGGAAATGACAACCCACTCCAGTATTCCTGCCTGGGAAATCCCAGGGGCAGAGGAGCCTGGCCGGCTGGAGTCCACAGGGTCGCAGAGTCAGACATGACTGAATTGATTTTGCATGCAAAGGATCATCATCTCTTTATTCACTGTAGCAATTACCCCACAAAAGCTAAGAATCCCTGTCTCACAAGCAAAGAAACTGTGTGACTTGGCTGTCTCAGGCCACTCAGTTGGCATGCCTGGAACCACAGAAAAGCAACTTTCTCTTGTGTAAGAAACTGCCTCTAGGCTGAGCTGAAACTGCTCCCCAGTGTCCCAGATCTCTGAATACAAAACCCAGGAGTCTAGCTTTGAAACTCAAATGTCACCCTCAATGCTTTCCTGAACTCTCATCTCAATACCGATTAAACATACCCTGAATTCATCTCTGTCCCCACTGTCAGTGCCCCCGATTAGGCTCTCTGCTGGATCCTTGCACAAGTCAGCCACCTGCTGACCCGACTCCAGTCCTCCCTGGTCAACTCAACTGCTCGCTGTCAACAGAGGACTTTTTTCCCCCTGTGTATAGTTGCTTTACAATGTTGTGCTAGTTTCTGCTGTGCAGCAAAGTGAATCAGCTATATGTATACATATAGTCCGGAGAAGGCAATGGCAACCCACTCCAGTACTCTTGCCTGGAAAATCCCAGGGGCGGGGGAGCCTGGTGGGCTGCTGTCTATGGGGTTGCACAGAATCGGACATGACTGTGGCGACTTAGAAGCAGCAGCAGCAGCATACATATAGTCCCCTCTTTTTTGGATTTCCTTCCCATTTAGGTCACCACAGAGCATTCAGTAGAGATCTCTATGCTATACAGACAGTTCTCCTTAGTTATCTATCTTATACACAGAAGTGTATACATGTCAATTCCAATCTCCCAATCCATTAACAGAGCACTCTTTTTAAAAATTTAACTCCATCAGGTCACAGGTCTGTGGAAAACAGTGACCGTCCCCCACCATCACCCCCAAGTGAAAGTCACTCAGTCATGTCTGACTCTTTCCAACCCCACGGACTGTAGCCTGCCAGGCTTCTCTGTCCGTGAAATTCTCCAGGCCAGAATACTGTAGCCTCCTCTGGCCATGGCATTCTCCAGGCCAGAATACTGGAGTGGGTAGCTGTTCTCTTCTCCAGGAGATCTTCGAACCCAGGAATAGAACCCAGGTCTCCTGCATAGAAGGCAGATTCTTTACCAGCTGAGCTATCAGGGAAGCCGTTATTTAACAGAAGTGTTTCTTCATTTGTATTTAGTCGCTCAGTTGTTTCTGACTCTTTGTGACCCCGTGGACTGCAGCCCACCAGACTCCTCTGTCCACGGGGATTCTCCAGGCAAGAATACTGGAGTGGGTTGCCCAGCAAAGAGAGCCATAATTCCTTAACCTGCCTAACAGCTTCCTGCATATTCTCACCCAGGTTGCTTCTTTAACCTCACCACAATCCACCCAACACCCCCACTTCCTCCCCCTCAATTGCTTAGAAACAGTATAGTATAGTGTCTTTGTTATTGTTGTTTAGTTGATCAGTCATGCTGACTCTTTTCCAACCCCACTGCAGCTTGCCAGGCTCCTCTCTCCATGGGATTTCCCAGGCAAGAATACTGGAGTGAGTTGCCATGCCCTTCTAAAGGGGATCTTCCTGACCCAAGAATGGAACTCATGTCTCCTGCATTGCCAAGCAGATTTTTTACCACTGAGCCGGGGAAGCCCATCTAATGCTAATCCATCCTCCACTCTTTCCTTTTAGAGATGGAACGCTGGAGTTTTCACTGAGCACAAAGACTCCCTTGCAGACAGCTATGACTATGTGACGAGACTGTGACCCATGGGATATAAGGGAAAGTGATGTGCACTACTCCTGGGTCATGTCACTCAAAAGAACCTTCTTCTGTACTAATATTTAGTCCTCATTCCCCTTCCCACGCCCTCACCTCCCCACCCTTGGCCTCTGGCATCTACCAATGTACTTTCTGATTCTATGAATTTGACCATTCTAGGGAGCACATATAAGTGAAATCAAACAGTGCTTGTCTGCACCTACTGTATATTGGAATGCATTTTTAAAGTTAACAATGCATGTCCCGCAAACAGACTGCACCTTTTTCCCCCCTGTGCTATACAGTAGGTTCTCACTAGTCATCTACCTTATACACAGTACTGTGTATGTATCAATCCTAATCCTCTCAATCCATTCCCCCATCCCTTCTAATAGTTTCAGCTTAGGAAAGTGAAGATTTGAGAGATGGATGGTCGTGACAGTTGAACAACAGTGTGAATGTACTTAGTGCCCCTGAAATGTACAGTTAAATATGGTTAAAATGTTATGTTTTATGTGACTTTTGTCACGATAAAACATTTTTTAAAAAGAAGCTTCTTGCTCTTCACTTTCTATTTGTTCTCAGGAATGAGAAAATGGATGTATTCGTAATACACCAGCTTTGATCATGTAGATGAAGATAACACCCTGGTGGGGTGGGAGGGGTGGTGCAGCAACAATATAGAAGGAACTTGGGTCCCTGAGGCTCTGCAGAGTACACCATAGCTGCACTTGGTTTGGGCTGCCCTGTCGCAAAGAGTCGGACACGACTGAGCAACTGAACTGAACTGAAAGATTCCACTGCACTGATTTCAGAGGCGATTCCAGGAATCACCACTAGGGGGTGGGGAAGTGAAAAAGAGAAGGGAGAGAGAAATCAATGAGGTGTACATTACCTACTGACTGCATATGGGCAGCTGGACCTCAGTCACAATGGGGAATACTGGGAGAGAGAAGAATGTGACTCAGATGTCCTGCCCAAGGAGCGAGGGAGCTGGGGTAGTTATGTACCAACAGCTGCGGAAACTCACTGAGGGATACAAGAGAAGGGGGCACTCTGACTCCAGGCAGAGTGCTCTGGGGTCAGAGACAGCCCCAGGCAGGTACAGGTGTTAGAATGTCAATAATCTGGGTGGACAGATGTGATAAGTCTTGAGGGGCCTTGGCTATCTCATCATACATATGCGTCTGCTACACTCACCCACCTCTCCATCCCTTTGTCCTAGCTTGGAATTTTAGGAAAGAAATAAACCTATTTTAAGTCACCATTTTTCCTTAAGTCACTTAAAACCTATTTTAAGTCACCATTACTTAGTCTCTGTTAATGCATACGTTTCTGTTAAGGATCAACATACTTTATACACTAGCATGAGACTACCTGCATTCAAAGCCCATCTCCACCACTTATTAGAGGCAAGGGACTGAACTTTTCTGGCCCTCAGTTTCTCCTCCTGAGAAATGGGCCTATTTATATTTCTTCATGGGGCTGGTGTTTAGGGGCACCTGGGAGAATACATGCAAACCACACTGCCTGGCCCAGAGTGAGGCAGCTGCTGCTCCTGTTTCACGCATCGGAGCCCCTTTTGAAAGCTGCTCTTGAATTTGTTTTGACAGTTCACATGGTCCCTCCAAAGACAGAACACAATGGGTCATCCCAGGGCAGCGCCAGAGAATGTAACAGCAAAGGCTCAGTCTGCTTAGATGCTGCTGCCCCAGAGTCAAAAAGAAACTGGGACCAGAAGCCAGAGCCAAAGATCAAAGCCAGGAAATGACAGCCAACCTGGGAAGAAAACGACAGGAAATGAGACCAGGCCACAGGGAAGCCACGAGAGGAGGGAGGAGATTCCAGCACTTCTGGAGTTTACAGCAGAGGTTCCCCAGGCTGCTGAGCTTCTCTGGCCCAAGCTTCCAGCCAGGCAGCAGGAAGCCAGTGCCCCACAAGAGTCTGTGAATGAGCAGGCAGGTGGCCCTGGCAGTGGCCTGGCTGATTCCCAGTCCTGCTCAATTAGCACCTCCCTCATCATGCACCTGGACATCTGCAGATGACTGGCCCTCACCCCTTCCTGTATGCCTTCTCGTTCCCCCAGCACCCATGGGAGCAGAGAACACGCCCCAAGACTGGAAGCAGCAACTCCAGCCTTGCAAAGACCAGTCAATGGGGACCAGGAATCATTAACAATTGCAGCACGGCCCAGGGTAAATGCCTCCTGATGGAGTCAAGAGAGAAATGACTGCAAGCAAGTGCTGTGTCATTAAGATTAGTTGAAACTGAACCTAGGGGGTTATTGTTTTAACTGTTTCTCTCCACGGGTGCCATCACAGATGCAGAACTGGTCGTTAATACTAATTATTCAGTCCACTTCTATGGAGCACTTTCCTGAGCCAGGTTCTGTATCAGCCCAGGGTCTCAGAGACTAGGAGACAGGCTCCATGACTTTGATTAAATCATGTCCAAGTGGGGAGCAGCCAAGCAACCAACTGTATGACGAGCCAGTGATTTTTTAAACACTGACTGATAGTAAGTACGTGTGTGTGTGCGCTACGTCGCTTCAGTCGTGTCCGACTCTGTGCAGCCCGCCAGGCTCCTTTGTCCATGGGTTTCTCCAGGCAAGAATTCCAGAGTGAATTGCCATGCTCTCCTCCAGGCGATCCTCCCAATGCAGAGATCGAACTCACAGTTTCCTATTTCTCCTGCATTTGCAGGCAGGCTCTTTACTAGGGCTTCCCTGAAAGCTCAGTTGGTAAAGAACCCTCCTGCAACGCAGGAGAAGTGAAGTGAAGTGAAGTCTCAGTCGTGTCGGACTCCTTGCGACCCTGTGGACTCTAGCCCACCAGGCTCCTCCGTCCATGGGATTTTCCAGGTGAGAACACTGGAGTGGGTTGCCAATGCAGGAGACCCCGGTTCAATTCCTGGGCCGGGAAGATCCACTGGAGAAGGAATACACTACCCCTTCCAATATTCTTGGGTTTCCCTTGTGGCTTAGCTGGTAACTTGGAAGACCTGGTTTCAATCCTGGGTTGGGGAGATCTCCTGGAGAAGGGAAAAGCTACCCACTCCAGTATTCTGGCCTGGAGAATTCCATGGACTACAGACCATAGGGTCGCAAAGAGTGGGACACGACTGAGCGACTTTCTCTTTCACTTTTTCTTTACTACTAGCGCCACCTGGGAAGCCTCTAGACCTGGAAATCCGCAGCTTCCTGGGCCCCGCCCCCAGTGACTTCATCCAGGATCTGCATTTTTTTTTAAATAGACTTTATTTTTTGGAACAGTTTTAAATTCACAGAAAAATTGGGAAGACAGTATACAGGGAGTTCCTAAACACCCTCTCACCCTTACATTCCCAAAATACACTTATTAAAATTTATGAACCAATGTAGATATTTTTATTAAAGGCCAGGAAGCAACAGTTAGAACTGGACATGGAACAACAGACTGGTTCCAATCAGGAAAAGGAGTGCGTCAAGGCTGTTTATTGTCACCCTGCTTATTTAACTTATATGCAGAGTACATCATGAGAAACACTGGGCTGGAGGAAGCACAAGCTGCAATCAAGATTGCCAGGAGAAATATCAATAACCTCAGATATGCAGATGACACCACCCTTATGGCAGAAAGTGAAGAGGAACTAAAAAGCCTCTTGACCAAAGTGAAAGTGGAGAGTGAAAAAGTTGGCTTAAAGCTCAACATTCAGAAAACGAAGATCATGGCATCCGGTCCCATTACTTCATGGGAAATAGATGGGGAAACAGTGGAAACAGTGTCAGACTTTATTTTTTTGGGGCTCCAAAATCACTGCAGATGGTGACTGTAGCCATGACATTAAAAGACTCTTACTCCTTGGAAGGAAAGTTATGACCAACCTAGACAGCATATTCAAAAGCAGAGACATTACTTTGCCAACAAAGGTTCGTCTAGTCAAGGCTATGGTTTTTCCTGTGGTCATGTATGGATGTGAGAGTTGGACTGTGAAGAAAGCTGAGTGCCGAAGAACTGATGCTTTTGAACTGTGGTGTTGGAGAAGACTCTTGAGAGTCCCTTGGACTGCAAGGAGATCCAACCAGTCCATTCTAAAGGAGATCAGCCCTGGGATTTCTTTGGAAGGAATGATGCTAAAGCTGAAACTCCAGTACTTTGGCCACCTCATGAAGAGTTGACTCATTGGAAAAGACTCTGATGCTGGGAGGGACTGGGGGCAGGAGGAGAAGGGGACGACAGAGGATGAGATGGCTGGATGGCATCACTGACTCGATGGACGTGAGTCTGAGTGAACTCCAGGAGTTAGTGATGGACAGGGAGGCGTGGCGTGCTGCGATTCATGGGGTTGCAAAGAGTCGGACACGACTGAGTGACTGAACTGAACTGATAGTTTATTCAGATTCCCTCAGTTTTTACCTAGTGTATCCTTCTGTTCCAGAATCCCATCAGGATACCATATCACATTTAGCTATCAGGTCTCCCCTCTTGGCTGTGACAATTTCCCAGATTCTCCTTGTTTTTGATGACCTTGACCATTGTGAGGAGAGCTGCTCAGGTATTTTATGGGTTTCCCTTCTACTGAAGTGTATCTGATGTTTTCCTGATGATCAGTCTGTGGCTATGACTGGGGAGGGAAACCAGAGAGGTAACGCACCCCTCTCATCACATCATATACCTGGGTGTAAACAGTCAATGTGACATTACTGTTGATACTGACTCTAATCACCTGATGAGGTAGTGTTTGTCAGTTTTCTCTGCTATAATGCTATTCTCTCTCTCTTTTTTTTCTTTTTAGTCACTTCCCTACTTTACTCTTTGAAAGGAAATTATGTGCAGCCCACACTTTAAAAATGGGGAGTTGTTGGCCACACCACCCAAATCAATCTACAGATTTAAAGCAATCTCTATCAAATTACATTTCTCTCAAAACTATTACCAAAAAATCCCAAAATTTATATGGAACCATAAAAGATCCATAACTGCCAAAGCAATCCTGAGGAAAAAGAACAAAGCAGGAAGTATAACCCTCCTAGACTTTAGACAATACTACAAAGCTACAGTAATCAAAATAGTGTGGTATTGGCACAAAAACAGACATGTGGATCAATGGAACAGAATAGACAGCCATAAATAAACCCACATACCTATAGTCAATTAATCTTTTCTTTTTTTCCACCTAGCATTCAGTTCAGTTCAGTTCAGTCGCTCAGTTTTGAGTGAAATCTGAAATGAAATAAGTCATGCAGAAATCTGGGAAAAGAATGTTCCAACCTGAGAGAATACTCAATGCAAAGGTCCAAAGTTGGATATGCTTGGCATGTTCAAAGGTATCAAAGTGGCAGAATGTTGGGACATTCAAAAGCCTCAGACAGGATATCTGACCTAGGTCTTACAGGGTGAATGGGAGTTGTTGTTTAGTCACTAAGTTGTGTCTGCCTCTTTTGTGACCCCATGGACTGTAGCCCCACCAGGCTCCTCTGTCCATGGCATTTCCCAGGCAAGAATACTGGCGTGGGTTGCCATTTCCTTCTCCAGGGGACTTCCTGACCCAAGGATCAAACCTGCACATCCTGCATTGACAGGCGGATTCTCTCCCACGGAGCCACCTGGGAACCTGAATAGGAGTCTGCCAGACCTAAAAGGGGCAGTGTGCTCCAAACAGAAGGCACAGCAAGGGCAATGAAAGTGTGGGGACAAGATTAAACTACACAGCGCTTTATACAGTATAAAGGGCTCCAGTCACACCAGCTGTTGCTCTTACTCACCAAGAAGGCATACAGAAGAGGAAGCAGTGGTACTAGAACAAATGGTAAAGAAAGCTGAAAAATCTGGGAGGTAGCTTTGTCAGGGAGAATAAACCTATGAGATTAAAAAGAAATCAGTGACAAACACTGGCATTAGTAATACAGATGCAGCCTTCATCTGACAAGTCCTCTTGGTGCTCTAGAAGCCCTGGAGAAAGTTGCAGAAACTGTACATACTTGATCAAAATCACTCTTGCTGGTTCTGCTGCCACTGCTCCTATGGCTACTTAGAAAAGTTACAAGAAAACTCAGGGGAAATCATAATAGGAGATTAAGCATCACATTAGAAATTAGCCTGATTAGATGTGTATTAGTCCAGGCCCTCCAGAGACACAGAACCAACAGGAGAAAGAAACAGATAGAGAGACAGACAGATAATGAGGAATCAGCTCTTGTGATTATGCAGGCTGAGAAGCCCCATGACCTGCCACCTGCAAGCTAAAGACCAACCTAGGAAAGCCAATGGTGTACGTTTCACTCCAGTTCCAAAGGTCTGAAAACCAAAAGCGCTGATGGCACAAGTCCCAGCCTGTGGGCAAACCACTGATGTCCCAGCTCAAGTAGTCAGGCAGAGAGAGAGAATTCCCCCCTTGCTCTGCCTCTTTGTTCTGTTCAGGTCCTCAATGGATTTGGATGATGTCCATCCAAATTTGGGAGGTCAATCTGCTTGACTGAGTCCCCTTATTCAAATGCTCATCAGATCCAAAAATACTCTCAGATACACTCAGAAATTAATGTCTATTCTGAGTATCCCATGGTCTAGTCCAACTGACACATGAGATTAGTCATCACAAGATGCCAGTTCCCAAAGAAAGACATGAACAAGTCAACCCATTCTTCAGAACCAAAATTGACAGTCCTGGGCTCAAGAGAACCAGAGGACTGGTGTTGACCACCCTCCTCCCCTCCGCATGGACCTCTCTCTCCAGACTAGGAAAAATTGGCAAGTGATTATCTTTCTGGAAGCAACAGAACATGGTAGCTAAAAATATAAGGCGGGGGACTTCCCTGGTGTCCCAGTGGGTAGGACACTGCACTCCCAGTCCAGAGGATCTGGGTTCAATCCCTGGTCAGGGAACTAGATCCCACATGCTGCAATGAAGACCTGTCACAGCCCAATAAATAAATACAAATATTGTTTAAAAAAGCATATAAGGTGGATCTAGTCTCATCTCATATCTGCCATTACTATGTGTGTTTCCTTGGACAATCACTTCCCTCTCTCAGCCTGCTTCCTCATCTGTAAATTGAAAATGATAATTAAAATATTATCTTCCTCAAAAACCTGTGGTGAGAATTCAAAGATAATGCATGTAAAACACTCCATAAATGTTAGTTATTATGGATACATTTAAATATTATTCTTAAGAATCCTATTACAGTTAGAAAAGGGTTGGTAGAAAGCCTGAGAATAAAATGTATAATGACAGGGTTAAACCGCAGATATTCAAATTGTGACCAGGAGGAGGAAGGAAGAAAGAATTCAACTTTATTAAGCACTAACTGTGTGACAAGCACTCTTAGACCCTTTAAATTGGAGTCTCATTCACTTCTTACAACCATCTCTGAAGAGTGAATTAGGCACTTACTGTCTTCATTTTTCAGAGACCAAATTTCAGGAAAGTTCAGTAACTTGTTCAAGGTCACAAAACTCCTAAATGCCATTTTTTTTCTGACTATTCAAATCTGTTCTCTTTCTATTACAGCAAATACATTTCTGCATGTTACCAACATCCATGCTGTTATTCTAAATTCTAAGGTTAATCATTAATCTCTCAAAAAAGCACATCCAAATTCAACTCTTCAGGCTCAAGAGCAATTCGTTTCAAGGATAACTGTGATTTTTGATGATGAGGTTTTCAAGAAAGTCACAGCTCTTACTAGCAATGTAACTTGGGGGTGAATTCCCTAAACTCTCAGAACCTTTATTTGCTCACCTGAAAAATGGTGATCATGTATTTGCAAAGTTGCTATGTAAATTAAATGAGATTACATATGAGAAAGCACTCAGCACAGTGCCCATGTCTTTAATCTGAGTCTTCAAATTAGTCCTACTGAAATAGTTGGAAATCCTTTTCAGTCAGAAACCACTAAAATGATAACCTCACTGCTAACAGCCTTGATTACTTTTGTAGCTACAAAAAAATATTTCCTTGAACAAATTCTTTTGGGGAATTAAGAAAGCAAGGGATACAGTCTATTATACAGAGTGAAGTAAGGCAGAAAGAGAAAAACAAATATCATATATTAATGCATATATATGGAATCTAGAAAGATAGTACTGATGAACCTATTTGCAGGGCAGCAATGAAGACAGAGACAGAAAAAAGACTTACAGACATGGGTGGTGGGGAGGAGGAAAGAGAGGGTACGACGCTTGGAGTGAGTAACATGGAAACATACATTACCATATGTAAAATAGACAGCCATTAGGAACTTGCTACAGGACTCAAGGAACTCAAATTGGAGCTCTGTAACAACCTAGAGGGGCTGGGGGGAGAGATGGGAGGAAGGTTCAAGAGGGAGGGGACCTAGGTATACCTGTGGCTGAATCATGTTAATGTATGGAAGAGACCAACAGAATATTGTAAAGCAATTATCCTTCAATTAAAATTAAATAATTTTTTTTAAATAACAACAACAAAAGCAAGGGAGTTCACCTTTCCATTCCCAAGTTAGATTCTTTACCACTAGTGCCACCTGGGAAGCCCCAAAACAGAAAGACAATAGAAACTAAACTAACTTCATAACTCAATATTATAAATTTTTTATTTTTATAAACCGGGGAGTGTGTTTCACTTTTGCTGTATATGAGTATGTAGGGGATACGCAAAAAAACAAAACAAACAAAAAAAAACACACACTGGATTTGTTAAAATAATATATATGTTGAGTTTGTTAGCTTTTAAAACTAAGATTTAGGAATAAGGCAGGAATACTAAGACAGGTATAAAAATTATCTCCCAGATGTACAAAATAAGTGCTTTCCAGAGTTGCCTGATGCTAAGAATTAGCTGATTCATGCCCTCAAGGGTGGGGGGAGGGCAGGAATTCTGTGCTTTCGAGAGCACCCCAGGTTATTCCTGAAACCCAGCGAATTAGGAAAATACTATTCAAACCCAACTTGCAAATTTCAAGATGTTTCACCTCCCCATGAGTCCACTAATTTTGGCCTCAAGTATTTTTGGCAATGCAACTACCAAATCATTAAATAATTCCCTAATGTGACTGACAATTAACTTTTAATAAAGAAAAGTACTGCTATAATTAATTTCAGAAAAGAAAGTACAATATGAAAACTGTCTGTCTCCGTGAGTGGTGAAGAAAGTCTTCTGACCACGCTGGAAGGGAGAAGCCCACTTCCAGCAGAGAAAGTGATCCAGTGCGTCTCTCTGACCAGGTGATTTCAATCAGGTCCTACCCGCCATCCCAGGCAGGTGTTATACATGTTAGTAACTCCTGTCATCCAGCCAGAGAGAAGGTATCACAAGAACAGGGCAGATAGGAGATGACTGAATGGGAAGAAATTATGAACAACTGAACTAAACAAAGTTAATCAACATTTGCATAATGTCCTAGGATTTACAGAACCTTTTTATACAAACATCTTTTCATTTAACCTTTAGAACAATTCTGAGAGGTAAATGATCCCAACTCTATAGTCAAGGAGATCACGGCTCAAGCTAATTATCAAATGTTCCCTGGGCACAGGTTTTTCAGATTCTAGATTCCAGTTTTTTCTACACTTGGAGCTGCTTTGACGGACAATACTGGGTTAGAGGGAAAGGGTTTCTTTGAAGCAATGCAATAAAGAGGGAAACTGTCATGACTCAAGCAGAATAAAATATAAAGAGAAGAAAAGGATAAGGACTCTTAAGCAGAAAACATGAGAGAAGGCATTAGAGAATTCAGAACAGGAAAGTGACCAGTGACTGCAAATCAACCTCATAAATCTTGAAAGCTGTGCGAGGGGTAAAGCTTGTCAAGGCAGACCCAACACTGAAAGGTCCTTACCAAGACAGAATAGTCCATTATTCCTCACCAGGTGCCAGCCCCAAGAGCACGGGAGCGCAGCGGACTTACAGGGTCAGCAAAGGTTCATCACACTGAACGTGGTGCCCTGGGCCTGAAGACCATAAATCAGAGACAGACGTGCAGGGCTGTGGGGCTGGAAGGTGGGTGTGAGGTCAGATGTCCCCTCCAGGGTCTCCCCTCCAGCCCTCTAGCCTCTGTCCTGATCCAGACCTCCTTATCTCTGCCCTGATCTCTTGAGCAGTCACCCTGCCTCCAGCCTCATGAACTGTCTGCAAAGCACCATTTCAAATTGCAACCTGAGGACCCAACCTGATTCCTCTAGTAAAAGATATCCAGTAACTCACACGGCGCCTGAGGTACGGCTCAGGGCCACACTCATGACTCCAGCACCAGGGGCTTCCCTGGTGGCCCACTGGCTAAGGTGCTGTGCGGCAGGTGGGCCCAGGTCCAACCCCTGGTCAGGAAAATAGATTCCACATGTTGTAACTCGAGTTCGCACGCTGCAACTAAAAGATTCCATGCACCACAACTAAGACCTGGTGCAGCCAAATAAATAAATAAAATATTAACGATAATAACTCCAGCACTGCAGTCGGGCTGCCTGGGTTCAAATCTCAGGTCCCCTCCCGCTGGCTGCAGATCCTTAAGGATTTACTTACCCTCTCTGAGCTGATACCAGTAGCACCTGCCTCCCAGCCGGCAATGAAGCACTTCGCACAATGCCTGGCGAGTGGAGTCTGCTCAGTTAGTGCTGGCTGTGATTACTGCCAATGAAAACAGCACTCCTGGGAAGATACAACCGGATTGTTTGTCCAGCGCATCCTTTGCTAGGAACTGTCCCAGTTTAGGATGAACTCCTGGCCATCACAAAATGATTCTGGGCCTCCATCTACTAGCTCATTCATTCAGCAGTCTTTAAGGGTCTACTAGGAGTCCATGGGGTCACCAAGAGTCAGACACGACCGAGAGACTTCACTTTCACGCATTGGAGAAGGAAATGGCAACCCACTCCAATGTTCTTGCCTGGAGAATCCCAGGGACGGGGGAGCCTGGTGGGCTGCCGTCTATGGGGTCGCACAGGGTCGGACACGACTGAAGCAACTTAGCAGCAGCTGCGGCAGGAGCCTGAAACTATTGTCAGTGCTGGTAAACCTCTATTTTTTAACATTTTATTATTCTATACACATTGTATATATTTAAAGTGCAACATGATGTTTTGATATACACGTTATGAAATGAATACTACAGTCAAGCTAATTAACACATCTATTACTTCACAGTTACCTTTTTTAAATGTGGTTAGAACATCTGAAGATCTATAATATTAATATCATAATACAGTGTTATAACCATAATCCCACCATGCTGTACCTTAGACCTCTATAACTTACTCATCCTGCAAAACTGAGATTCTGTACCCTTTGACTAGCATTTCCTCTTCCCCCCACCCTTTCCCTGGTCTGGTTCTATGAGTTTGACCGTTTTGGATTCCATATATAAGTGAGACCATGTGGCATTTCTCTTTCAGTGCTTATTTCATTTAGCATAATGTCTTGTAGGCTCATCAGTGTTATTGGAAATAGCAAGATTCCTTCTTTTTTAAGGTTGAATAGTATTCCATTGTGTGTGTGTTGTGTGTATTTATCACAATTTCATTATCCATTCATCTATCAACAGACAATTATGTTGCTTCCACAGCTTGACTACGGTGAATGATGCTGCAGAGAGGATGAGATGGTGGTTATCCCCTCAAGACTCTGATTTTATTTGTCCTCATGCTGTCAGTGCCCTGGCCTTTCTCCCACAGGAGCAGCTGCTGAAGAACATGGCTGTTAATCTTCAGGATGAGAGTGACAGGAAGAAGAGCAGTCTGGTTCCTCAGTGCAAAGACTCGGATTCACAACCGGGACAAAAAAAACAATAACTATACTGCCCAACATTAAAAAATAAGGCTTCACTTCTAATAAAACGGCAACCCACTCCAGTATTCTTGCCTGGAGAATCCCATGGACAGAGCAGCCTGGTAGGCTACAGTCCACAGGGTCGCAAAAAGTTGGACACAACTGAGCGACTTCACTTCTAATAAATCATTGGCTACATCTCTTATCACACACCCTCAACCTACATGTCTCACTCTGACCTCCTCTACTGGATTCTCAGCACCTGAGTTTTATATAACATCACAGAGCCCGATTTCCCAAACCAGACTGCTGCCCGAATCATCTGGAATGCTTGCTAAAAGCAAGATCACCGGGCCTGCCCCCTAGAAATTCTAATTCTGGGAAGCAGCCCAGCAATCTGCATTTCTAAGCAGAGTTCCAGGTAACTCTTACCTTTGAGAAATATTGAAAAACTCTGATGTAACACGTAAGGCCATGATAAGTAATTTCGGAAAATTTCTTAGCTAGAAAACAATCCTATGCAGTTAACACCATTGCCTTAGGGCAGAGGTCCCCAACCTTTTTGCGCCGGGGACGGGTTTCGCTGAAGACAAGTTTTCCCCCGACAGGATCGGAGAATGACTCAGGTAATGCGATGGATGGGGAAAGATGGGGAGCGGCAGACGAAGCTTCTCGCTCACCCCTGCTGGCATCCTGCCCTGCGGCCTGGTCCCTAACAGGCCTCGGGGTCGGGACCGGCCCATGGACCTGGTTGGGGACCCCTGCCTTGTAGTTTTTGTTAAACGGCTGATATTTGTCCATTACGCAGCAGCGACTTCAATGGACTCTTAAACAATCACCAGGGGGGTTAAGTGGAAATTGGAAACAAAGAAGGTAAGTGACTTATTTGTCCAGGAGAAAATGATGAAGTTAGGCTTTCAGACTCCAGAGTCAGCCACACTCTTGCCTGTTCGTTATTCTGCACTCCTTCGTTCAGTGGTGCGCTGGTGGCGACTATGACTACAGCAGCCGCGAAGGTTCTCCGCGGACACACCGTCCACCTGGGAGCCGGGCGGGGCTGGGCAGGAGGAGGAGCGGAGAGGGGAGGCGAAGATACAGCTGGGCGGGTCGGAGGGGCCGCGCGGAAGGTAAGCCGGTTCACTGACTGTAACGGAGACTGTAACGCTGCGGGCTAAGCAGGAGGGGTCAGGGCCTGGGCTCCAACTACACTGGGTAGCTTGGAAATTATTAAAGGTCAAAGAACGCAAGCAACCAGCCAGCCAAGGTGATGGTGATCTCTGACCCCTGACCCGACTCTTGGCCTCTGTCCAGTCTACTCTCCTGCTGGGTGGGGGTCTGTGTCCTTCCTGCTGCTGCTCCCTCCTCCTGAAGGCCCCCTTCCCCAGTCACCGCATCCCGGACTGTTAACACCACCACCCCCACCACCACCCCCCCACCCCCACCCCCGCTGGATACCTGCACCTCCGGGAAGCCCTTACTTGCATTTCCCTTGGAGTCCCTTACTTTGAACCCGTCATACTAATCCTATCCGCCACTTGGACGAGGAGTCGAATGAGGGTGGCTGGGAGGCCAGGATACACCCTGTAGCTCAGGCCTGCGGGGTCACGGAACCGGCAGCACGTGCTCCGCGACACCCCGGGCAAGGCGGCCAGAGTGCAGGTCGTTCTGGACCTATGCTGTGGCTTTCTTGCTCCAGGTTGCTTTCTCCTTCTCTCTCGCTCACTCTCACTTGCCATCCCTTTTCCTACCTCCTCCTCTCTCCCCACCCTGTTCCCTCCACTCCTGACTCAAAATTTCTTCCAGTGGGCTTTCGCTTAAGCGCACTAAATCTCAACATGCACTCTCTCCATCTCTCCTCCTCCCTCCCCGAGCTCACCACCATCAAGGGCTTAGGCAGGAGGTGAGGCCAGTCCACCAAGTCCCGTCTTCTGGAGGCACACCCGCAGCCAGTCGCCATGACCAGCTTTTGTCCAGAGCCGGTTTCCTCTTTATTGCATGTTTGTGGCCCACAGCGGTAGCAGGCATCACTTTAATCCACTTCACAATTCAATTCCGGCTCTCCACTGGGTTCCCTCCAGATCCTGTGGCTCAAAATGTGCTGATAGAGACTCAGGATGGCAACAGGAAGTCCCCAAGACAGCACCAGCCGTGGTTCCAGAAGTCTCCTTCAGAGTGAGGGGGGGGGTCTCAGTTCATGAATCCAACTGGTTCAAGATCAGGTTCCTCCAAGCCTGGCCTGTTCCTGTCTGGTACATTTTCTCAAATTAACAGTCCACACCATATCTCTTGTTAGATGGGAATATCGCTGCTGCTGCTAAGTCACTTCAGTGGTGTCCGACTCTGTGCAACCCCATAGACGGCAGCCCACCAGGCTCCCCCATCCCTGGGATTCTCCAGGCAAGAACACTGGAGTGGTTGCCATTTCCTTCTCCAATGCATGAAAGTGAAAAGTGAAAGTGAAGTCACTCAGTCGTGTCTGACTCTTAGCGACCCCATGGACTGCAGCCTACCAGGCTCCTCTCCCATGGGATTTTCCAGTTAAGAGTACTGGAGTGGGTTGCCATTGCCTTCTCTGGGGAATATCACTAGTGTCTCAGAATTTTCTTTGAAGCCCAAAGGTCACAAGTGGCCACAAATGGGTCACGGGGCCCTCCGTTTATCACCCACCTTCAGCCTAGACAAGCTTAGGAGAGTCGGAGGAAGGGTTTTGTGGACAAGGGTTGCCCATCCGGCAGGAAGTATGTGACATGCCCGTCCCCTCTCCATGAAGGAAGGAAATGACAAGGGTTTCGGTGTTCAGCCCACCTCAACCCCCAGGGAACTGCCTGTGACTGCAGAGTGGAGATAGAACCCCCTACCCAGAAGGTGAGGCACGGGTGTAGGTTTACCATAGGTTAGGTCGACTCCACTAAGAGTACTGGGCTGGAGCCATACAGGAGGATGGCCCACAGGCTGAAGACATGAGAGTGGGAAGAGTCCAGATCGGTTCCCTCTGAGTCAGAACTGAGGGGAGGCTGTTAGCCAGCCAGAGGCTGCATCATCCATGCCAGAAATACGCTGCCCCTCCATCCCCTGGGTGGGGTGGGGCTTCAGGGACTCACAGAATCTCTCCTTGAGCATTTGGGCATCTGCCACACTGAGAACATCAAGACCCAATTATGCCAGCAAGTGTCAAGAATTACTACTTTCCTCTAATTCCTTCTCCCCAGAAGCAGGTGAATGGAGAGGAGGGCAGGAGTTGGAAGGGAAGGTGAAAAAACAGACCTCCCTTCCAAGGCAGGAGGCTGAGTCTGAGTCTGCCCTGAGCTGGGGACTGGAGGACAAAGAGAATTGGGTAAAGAGAGTGAAATTTTAATTTAAATCAAACAGAACTTGATAGTACTCTAAAAATGAGTCTGTTCTGATACGTGAAATTGCCAGAAAGGCTCATTCTCTGAGATTTTACCCACAAATAGGAAGTGGGTATTGATTTAAAGAGTCTTAGTTGGGAAAAAAAATTATTTTCAGATTTTATTCTACAACATTCAGCCCTTTCAACATATATATAAATTATACTTGTAGTTCGGTTGTGCTCAGATGTAAGGTATGCTGGAACCTTGCAGGAGACAGGGGTTAAATGTGGACTCAGAGCTGGGAGGAGAATCCAGAATATGAGACCAAAGAGAAGGGTCTGAGGGAGCTAACCTGGCTCAGGACAGGCTGGTGTGGACCAGTGTGTGACCCCCCCACCCAGCTCCTAAAGTCTGGTTCTCCACATACCTGTCTGGGCCAGTCTGACCACACATGAAGATGCTGTAGCAATGGGAGTCCAAGGCTCAGGTATTGGAGGGGAAGGGGGTACCAGTGGGAATTAGGCATGGAACTTGGGGTCTAGTCAAATTCACTTCTAGTCAAGATCTTCCAACCAAAGGCGGGACTGGAGAATTAGAAAGAGAAACCAGCAAAGTATGAGGCAGAGAACTAAGGCAGAAACAAGTCCCATGGACAGAAGCAGAAGTGCTGGCTGTGTGCAGACTCAGTTCCATGAATTTGCTTCCAACGAAACATCTGCACAACTGCCCTCTCTGTGCTCTCTGTTCAGCCCTTGACTAGGTTAAGAATCTCTTCTTCACAGCATTCTGGGCTTCACTCTAACTTAGCCTTTATGTTACTATTGTGTAATTGTCCCCTTGCTTTTCTGTCTAGTTTGCAAGGCCTGGGGGAAAGTCTGTTTGAGAGCAGAGATCCAGCAAATCTTTCTTGAGTGGTTAAGTGAATGAATGAAGGAAGGAAGGAAGGACTGCATAGGTACCTTGAACCAGCTCCTAGTGGTGCATAGGTCCAAAATTTGGTTACCACCAAACAGACTTTAGTAAATGGCTTAGGGGATGGGCCAAAGAAGAAACCAAGAGTGGTGGCTAGCTGCTGGAGCCTGGATCTAGGGTACAGGTGAATTCCTTTTAAGGACCATAGTGTTAAGGGAAAGGAGTACAGGAGCTTTCTTAATCATGATGGGCTCAGGACTTGAGGAAGAGAAATCCTATAGGTGGATGATGTCAGGGAACCCAGTGGGAAATTGTTGAGGAAGGCAGAGTTCAGGGAAGCAAGATGGCAGCTATAATACTGTGGTCTTTCTAGAGTGTTTCACGAATGACCCTGAATTGTTTACAGCATAGGGGCCATAACAACATTGTTGTTTAGTCGCTCAGTCGTGTCTGACTCTTTGCGACCCTATGAACCGCAGCACGCCAGGCTTCCTTGTCCTTCGCCATCTCCAGAAGTTTGCTCAAACTCATGTCCATTGAATCGGTGATGCCATCCAACCATCTCATCCTCTGTCATCCCCTTCTCCTCCTGCTCTCAATCTTTCCCAGCATCAGGGTCTTTTCCAATGAGTCAGCCCTTCACATCAGGTGGCCAAAGTATTGCAGTACATCTTCTGTATTAAATATTAATAACACAAGGACAACCATTCATCTGTGATGCCTAACACTGTGGCACTACGTCTTAGAAGTAGAGGAATCACATCCAAGGGGCAATGATCCAGCTCCTACTGAATCTAGTTCCCACTGAATTACAGCTACAGAAGAATAATGTCATTTGGGAACATATGCTAAGAACACCTTCCCAATAAAATGCTTTAAATTAAAAGGCAGTGTTTAAATCAGACTGAGCATGTCAGTATCAATGAGATGCAACTGGTTCCAACTGCCAGAGGGACACATCAAAATCCACATCACCACGCATATCCATTTCACCACGGAAAGGAAAGCTGGACAGACAAGGAGAGGATGGTCAGACATCACACCCAACATAATTTCAGATCTCTGAGCCCCATGCCAAGATTCTGCCAAACCTTATGGCATCCAAGAGAAGGGAGTTAGATAGAAAAGGCATATGGCTAGGGTGGGAGGGGGCTGGGGATAAACTGCACAAGGAACAGACTTGCTTTTCCAGAGGAGGTCTGCTTCAGCATCAGACTGCTGAGACAAAAATATGCTGTTTGAAACCCCCCAAAATGTCCTCGGCATTGTTTTTTAACACCAGGAATTGTGTCCTGGGGTCGGGGAGCTGCATTCAGCCCACACCTTACATACACACAAAGTGCAGACATGTGGACAGGCGCACACGGAAATGCAATTCCCAGAAATCTAGACCTTCTTGGGTGCTGTCAGAGGCATCTGGCAGAAGTAACTTGATTACTTGATTCAAGACCCACACTGTATGTTTTGCAAGTATAATTTTTTTTTATTATTTCTTAAGGGGTAAAAAAAAAAAGTACACACATAAAATTAAGGTTTGGCATATTTTTAGTGTTTTTGCCAACTGTTACATGGGGGAGGGGTGTTAGCTTCAGTTCTTTAAATTATGTATAAAAAAAAAAATAAAAAACCAAGTGGTCATAAGTAATTTGAAAAGAAACAAAAGAAAAGTAAGCTATCACAGAAAGCCAAAAGGCTACTGAGTGAGGAAAAGCCGCCATAGGAATTTCAGAAGTGGATGAAAACGGCGCTCAGAGAGAACCGGGTCAAGCATAGAACACCCAAGCAACAGCCAGTCCTTCTGTATTTAACATCAGTCCAGGCCATAAATCTAACAATACTTAGACACGGTGCCCAAGGGCATTCCTTAGTTCAATCAGATATGTGACATTGAGCAAGTCACCCTCTCGCAAAATTAATTAAGAGTTTGGAGGACCTACAACATGTCTGCTACTATGCTAAATTTCATCATCATGCACTTTTTAAAATCCTCATTACAACTGGCATGTACAATTGTTATTCCCAACTTCCAAGTGAGGACACTGGAAGAAACAAAGGTTTCATAACATTCCCAATGTCACACAGCGCCCTAACACATCAGGACTGGCTAGGGGATGGAATGTCGGAGTTAGAGGGTAGTACCAAACCAGGAAACCAGCCAAGTGAGGAGAGGAACCAGGGCAGAACAGTAGCAAGGACATGTGATGTTCTGCCCAGTCTGACCCATTTTATCTCATCCACCAAAGCTTCTGACCCTCAGGAAACCTGAAGGAGGATTCAAACACAGGTCATGATGAGGATGATGAAGACTGATGAGGATGGGATAATGGTAAAGATCCATGATGAAGAGCATGAGGGTAACAGTGATGATCAATAAAGCGGTACCATTTATCAAGCCCTTTCTAGGTGCTAGGTGTTGTTAGGGATTTTAAGTCTTTTATCTCCTCTTACTGTCCCTTACTATAACCTTATAAGGGAGAAATGGTCATTATCCTCCATGTCACAGATGAAGAGACTGAGGCTCAGAGGGAAATGAATTCCCTAAGGCAACACAGCTGCTGCTGCTGCTGCTGCTAAGTCGCTTCAGTCGTGTCCGACTCTGTGCAACCCCAAAGACAGCTAGTCGGTAGTAAAACTGAAACTCACATTCAAGCCTAGACACTCCAAAGGCCATACTCTTAACCAGCACACTTACTTGACAGCCTTCGCATAGCTCAGGTTAGTCAGAAATCCACTACGGGTCTACTAGCCTACACTGCACCCGGGGAGGAAGATGACCAAAGAATTGATCAGAAAGTTGGCCAGAAAGTTCATTTGGGTTTTTCCACAACATAGTACAAAAAACCTGAATGAAGTTGTTGGCCAACCTGATAATTCCTAAGGTTCCATGTAGATATTAAATGCTAGGATCATGCTTTGTCATTATCATTACCATTCAAAGTAGGTTTACCTTTTAAATTCTGGTTATTTTTGTTGATGGACAAAAGTTTTCATTTTATGGACTCAAACTTGAAACTCTTTAAATGATTATTTTTCTGTGACCTCAGTGCTTGGTAAGGTATTCTGCTGCAGAGGAAAAAAAATGGTAACAACTCTATTTTACTTTTGTTCATTTTCTTACTATACATTCTTTAAACTCTTGAATCCATCTGGAATTCATTTTGAATATGGTAGGAATCAAATCTGAGATCCACTTGTCTAGCTAACCAGTGTTTCTGATAAAAGTCTTCTTGTCGCCTCTTCCCGCAATTACTATCACAAGATAAGGCATTCTTCTCTCAAAGCTGAAGTTTTCCAAGTGCTTTTCCAATTATGTGAATTCCTACCAATACATCTGTGACTCTCAATCTTCCTAAATTATGTCGAGGTAATTCAATATCAAACCTTTTAACAGATTAAAAAAAAAAAAGGACTGGCAAATAGAGCTGATATCTGATATCTTACAGCAGACATTTGATATCCCCACTCACAAATTTCAATGAAAATGGCAAACAAACTTTAGTTAACACTCCATTAGCTATTTGTAGACTGATCCCAGGGAAGACAACTAAGACTGGCATTACCCCAGGGCATGTACAACATTTAGGAAACGGCTAATTAGTGTTCATTGTGGAAGGCCCTGCAGTGCTGTCTTGGAGATGGCATGCCCCAAGTGGAGAAAACAGTAAAGTCACATCTACAAAATAAATAATACTGAAGGTCAGAGGGAGAGAATATCTTTTTTAAAAAATTCCTCTTATGAAAGAGATTTACTCCAAGTAGCAGGAGACATTTTTGAAGCATTTATGTCTACTCTCAGCAAGATTCAAGGATATATTGCATCTATGAAACTAAAACAAAGAGTCATGAAGAAGTAATAATCTGACACCAAGACAGACTGCTGCTGCTGCTAAGTCACTTCAGTTGTGTCCAACTCTGTGTGACCCCATAGATGGCAGCCCACCACGCTTCCCCGTCCCTGGGATTCTCCAGGCAAGAACATTGGAGCGGGTTGCCATTTCCTTCTCCAATGCATGAAAGTGAAAAGTGAAAGGGAAGTCACTCAGTCATGTCTGACTCTTCACGACCCCATGGGCTGCAGCCTACCAGGTTCCTCTGTCCATGGGATTTTCCAGGCAAGAGTACTAGAGTGGGGTGATATCGCCTTCTCCTCCAAGATAGACTGGATAGAGATAAAAATGAAATGGGAATTAAAGCTGTAATGGAAGCAAATAGATACTGCAGAAAATCAGATTACTGAAGTAGAAGAGCAAAGTAGAAAAATAAACATTTTTTAAATTTAAGAAGACATGCAGGATATACTGAGATTCAAACTGCATATGACCCTAATGTCTGCAGTATTCTAACCTTCATAACAGCTTTGTGCTCAATCGTGTCAGATTCTTCGTGACCCCATGGACTATAGCCTGCCAGGCTCCTCTGTCCATGGAATTCTCCAGGCAAGAATACTGGAGTGGGTAGCCATTCTCGTCTTCAGGGGATCTTCCCGACCCAGGGATCAAACCCAGGTCTCTTGTCCATTGCAGAGAGATTCTTTACTGACTGAGCCACCAGGAAAGCCCCTTTGTTGAGATATAATATACATACCATATAATTTACCAGATAAAGTGCACAACTCAATGCTTTTTAGTATATGTACAGAGATATGCAACCATTATCACAAAATAATTTTAAAATATTTTCATCAACCCCAAAAGAAACTCCATACCCCTTAAGAATCCCTAAACTCCTTATCCCCCATCAACCACTAGCATAAGCAACCAATAATACACTTTGTTTCCACAGATTTGCCTATTTGGATATTTTGTGTAAATGGAATCATAAAATATGTTGTCATCTGTGGCTGGGTTCTTTCATGTACTGTATTTTTTAGATTCATTCCTTTCAATACTTTTCAGAATCCAGTAATGGACAATTGGGTTGTTTTCACCTTTTTGCTATTATGTACTCGTAATATATAATATTATATAATAATAATAATAAATCAAATACATATTTTAATAATACATAATGCTGTTATGAATATTCATGCACAAGTTTGTTTTTTTTGTCTGTCTTCAGCAGAATTACTGGGTCATAGAATAACTCTATATCTACATTTTCAGGAACAGACTGGTTTTCCAAGGTAACTGCACTATTTTACATAACAACTAGCAGTATATGAGTGTTCTAATTTCTTCACACCCTTGCCAACACTTGTTATTATCTGTCTTTTAAATTATAGCCATCCTGGTAGGAATATAGCAGTGTCTCATTGTGATTTTGATTTGCATCTTCTTTAATCAGCATCTTTTCCTATGTGTATTGGCCATTGGTATGTCTTCTTCGGAGAAATATCTATTCACCTCCTTTGCCCATTTTTAATTGTGTTGTCTTTTTATTATTGAACTGTAAAAATTCTTTATTCTAGATCTAAGTCCTTTATCAGATTTATGATTGACAAAAATTTTCTTCCACTCTGTGGATTGTCTTTTCATTTTACTGATGATGTCCTTTGAAAACTTTTGAAGCAAAAGTTTTTAACTTTGATTAAGTCCAATTTGCTATTTTTACTTTGAGGCTTGTGCTTCTGCTGCCATATATAGAAAACAATGCCATATATAGAAAACTGAGATCATGAAGATTTGGGCCTATTTTTTTTAAAGATTCTTGTAGTAGTACTGCTTACATTAAGGTTATTAATCCAGTTTGAGTTAATTTTCCTATATTGAATGCAATAGGGGTTTGGCTTCATTATTGTGCATTTGGATATCACGCTGTCCTAGCACAACTTCTAGGCTTTTAAGTCACTCTGTTAATAGCCAAGAGAAATAGCTCAAAACCTCAACCCACATAGCTGTAGGAAGTTCAGTGCCATCACCTCTATTCGTAAGGATTCTTGCATGGAGAAATGTGTCACACTTCATCATTGCTCTTTCTAAACCTCTTTCTTCTGGGTTTTTTTCTACCCCAGATGCTATATGGCTCAGAAAGTAGATGCCCATGAACTGCACACATTGCAAAAGAAGTCCATAGTTTGCCTTCCAATTCACTTTCCTCCTGAGAAAAGGGACCCCAAGCAGGTCTCATCCACAAGCATGGCCTGGCTGAAGTACATATGTCACATATGCAACCTTGCCACTCCAGCCATAGCTGATGGTAGCAGGGAGCAGCTTCCAAGGTATGAAGAAAGCTGGATCTTCCTGACTCGGGGATCAAACCTGGTCTGCTGCATTGCAGGCAGATTTTTTACCGTCTGACCACAAGAGAAGCCCCATGAACTCTTAAGATGGCTTGATATAGACACTGCTTTAGAGGTATACACCATATGTGTGAGAGCAAACTGAACCCATCAAATCCTCTATTTTGGGAAGTGTAAATACTCCCACTGAAGTTATGAGATTAATGGGAACTCTTGATCACAACAACCGATTATACCAAAGATGATTTTGGCTTAGACATCTTTTTTCAGGGATCCCACTGTGACACTATGGATATGATGTCTTATTGTAATAAAGTCCTGAAAGTAATCCTTTCCTCCATGGAATAAGCCCTATTTGGTTTTGTTATGTCATTCTCCATTCACCTTTTTTCGTAAGATTTCAGATTCTTAAGAATGATCTCCAGGTTTCCTTTTAATCCATCTCGGTTGAGAATATCTAGATTATGCTACTTTGTGATTGGCTTTAAACTCATCAGGTTCCATATTCTAAAACAATACAAGTAGTGAAGTGAAGTGAAGTCACTCTGTCGTGTCCGACTCTTTGCTACCCTATGGACAGCAGCCTGCACCAGGCTCCATGGGATTTTCTAGGCAAGAGTACTGAAGTGGGTTGCCATTTCCTACTCTAGGGAATCTTCCCGACCCAGGGATCAAACCCACAAATGATATGAAAATCTCTAATTCTTATCAACTGGGGAAGAATTATCCATAATTACCTCTAGCCTAGAGTATGTTTTCTTTTTTTTGAGATTTAATAATTTTATTTCTATTTTTTTCCTTGATTATCATGCCATTCAGGCTATTTCTTAGAATCAATTTTGATCATTTCCTCCCTCCCCAGGAAACCATCCATTTCTAAGTTACTCTGCTCCAGCTGTTCACATGACTGATTTTTAATTTGTTAATATTCTGTATATCTATTATTACTATTCTGAGCTACATTTTTATTTACATAATTTCTCCACTTCTGTTGTGATTAAAATTTCCAGGTTTGTCTCTTTAAAGAGCCAATTCTGACAAATCTACAAATTCCACAGTTTTCTACTTGTAAGTATATTTTTTTATAACTGCCTTATTTATACTTTCTTTAAAGTTTTTATTCTTTTTCTAGCTTCTTGGTATAAAAAATTAATATTTTTTTCTGAAAACTTTAATTATATATTTTTCTACCTCAATCTTTATAAATGGATTATTTATAAAGGTCTATAAAAGTACATTAATTTGTGGTTAAATCAAATATTCCATGCATCCTTGAAAGGATGTTATTTGCTATGATATTAATATAATAATATAATATGTATTATATAATAATGTTAATATTTAGATAACTTCATCCCTTTAAAAATTACTTCTGTTTAAGAATAACAATGTGTTGAAATGTGTTATTTTCTTTCTTAATATTTCCAGTGCTTTTGGTATGTATATTTTGATGTTTCCTTAGCATATGCACTTTCATTACTATCAAATCTCCACTCTCCACTGTTTCTCAGTGACTGGCAGCATCAGCCTCACCTGGCAATTTCTTAGAAATGCAAATCCTCATGACCCAACCCAGACTTAATAAATCAGAAACTCTGTGAGTGGGGCCTAGGATCTGCTTATTAACAGACCCTCCAGGTGATTCCGAAGCAGCTTAACTCAAAGAACCACAGATCTATATCAGCTGTTCTAGCCGTATAAGACTGGAGAAGGCAATGGCACCCCACTCCAGTACTCTTGCCTGGGAAATCCATGGACGGAGGAGCCTGGTAGGCTGCAGTCCACGGGGTCGCGAAGAGTTGGACACGACTGAGCGACTTCACTTTCACTTTTCACTTTCATGCATTGGAGAAGGAAATGGCAACCCGCTCCAGTGTTCTTGCCTGGAGAATCCCAGGGACGGGGGAGCCTGGTGGGCTGCTGTCTATGGGGTCGCACAGAGTCGGACATGACTGAAGTGACTTAGCAGCAGCAGTATAAGATAATTCTGACTTGGTTAACAGTTACTATAAGCACTCTACTTTCTTTCTTGTTTCTGTTTTCCTGGCATATTTTTACATTTTATTTGATTATTGAATATAGCAAACCACTGAATTTTGTGATCAAATTTCAGAAATTTTAACTTGTTTAAACAGTAAAGTTTAAGCTTTTTTACATTTACTCTCATACTTATTATATTTGGTCTCTCTAATGCCATTGGAGCTTCCTTGGTCGCTCAGTGGAATCTGCCTGCCAATACTGGAGACGTGGGCTTGATCCTCAGGTTGGGAGGATCCCCTGGAGAAGGAAATGATAACCTGCTCCAGTATTCTTGCCTGGGAAATTCCATGGACAGAGGAACCTGGCAGACCCACAGGGTCGCAAAAGAGTCAGACACGATTTAGCAACTCAACAACAATGCCATTTTATGCTTTCTGGTTTTTGTTTCTTTGATATTTCCTTTCTGTTCTAGTATTCTGTAGGTTAAACTTTATTTTACTCTTCTAAAACTTTTGAAAATCTAGTAGTGAATTGCATGTAAAACTTTCAAAAGCACTCTCAAATCTATCTTTATTTACCAAATACAGACTGTCATTTTTACTGTACTCTATTAAAGACATGAAAATCAGCAGCTGTATTTTTCCCTTGCCCTCCATTCTTTATTTTGAATTCAGATAATATTATTTTCTCCTTTAGATATATAAAATATGTATAATTTCTTAATATATAGTCCTGTGCCTTCTGTGCAAATACATTTATCACTAAATTAATATATTCAATGCTTACCACAGTGTAAAATATGTCTTAATGATCTGGAACACCTTGTCACTAATTTGTTAAGCAATATTATATGGGTGTTATGTCTCTCCAGGTACCAAACATACCTGATGGTGTCTTCTTATACCCTTCATATGAGAGCCACAGCATTCTCCAGTAAGTTCTACATACACTATGACATTGTTTTCTAACATTTACTGTTGCCAAGAATTCTAAAATCAATCTACTTTTTGGTCATTTGCCAGAACTGGGTTTTTTCCTTCTTATCAGGATGCTTGTATGATTACTTCTTTTTCTTTGAAATTCAATTTTCTTAATTTTTAAAGTTTTTTAATCCATAAGTCCTTTTTTCATATTTTCCTCTATTTCCTCTACTCCATTTGTTCTGGATTCTTTTCCTAGAGTGCCTATTAATTATGAAGTTAATTTCTTCTTTCTGTTGCTTATAGAGGTTTCCCTGGTGGCTCAGTGGTAAAGAATCCGCCTGCCATGGGCCAAAGAACTAAATAGACATTTTTCCAAAGAAGACATACAGATGGCTAACAAACACATAAAAAGATGCTCAACATTACTCATTATCAGAGAAATGCAAATCAAAACCACTATGAGGTACCATTTCACACCAGTCAGAATGGCTGCAATCCAAAAGTCTACAAGCAATAAATGCTGGAGAGGATGTGGAGAAAAGGGAACCCTCTTACACTGTTGGTGGGAATGCAAACTAGTACAGCCACTATGGAGAACAGCGTGGAGATTCCTTAAAAAACTGGAAATAGAACAGCCTTATGATCCAGCAATCCCACTGCTGGGCATACACACTGAGGAAACCAGAAGGGAAAGAGACACGTGTACCCCAATATTCATCACAGCACTGTTTATAATAGCCAGGACATGGAAGCAACCTAGATGTCCATCAGCAGATGAATGGATAAGAAAGCTGTGGTACATATACACAATGGAGTATTACTCAGCCATTAAAAAGAATATATTTGAATCAGTTCTAATGAGGTGGATGAAACTGGAGCCTATTATACAGAGTGAAGTAAGCCAGAAAGAAAAACACCAATATAGTATACTAACGCATATATATGGAATTTAGAAAGATGGTAACAATAACCCTGTGTATGAGACAGCAAAAGAGACACTGATGTATAGAACAGTCTTATGGACTCTGTTGCAGAGGGAGAGGGTGGGAAGATTTGGGAGAATGGCATTGAAACATGTATAATATCATGTATGAAACGAGTTGCCAGTCCAGGTTCGATGCACGATACTGGATGCTTGGGGCTAGTGCACTGGGACGACCCAGAGGGATGGTATGGGGAGGGAGGAGGGAGGAGGGTTCAGGATGGGGAACACATGTATACCTGTGGCGGATTCATTTTGATATTTGGCAAAACTAATACAATTTGTAAAGTTCAAAAAAAAAAAAAAAAAGAATCCGCCTGCCAATGCAGGAAATGCAGGTTCAATCCCTGGGTGGGGAAGAGCCCCTGGAGGAGGAAATGGGAAACCACTCTAGTATTCTTGCCTAGGAAATCCCATGGAAAGAGGAGCCTGGCGGGCTACAGTCCATGGGGTCGCAAAGAGTCGAACATGACAGAAGCAACTAAAAAACAACTCCTTTCTCTTGCTTATAGATGTCATTTTGTTTGATATTGCTCTAATATTTTTGCCCCTTTCTTCTGCATTCTAAGAACATCTAAAATTTGTCTTCCACCTCACTTAATTGCTTCTTTTAATAGTATATGGTCTCCACTTTCTTGGTTCCTATATGAACTTTAGTTACTTTATTTGTTCCTCTGTATGCATCCTTTTGTTTTCTTATTCCTTTCCCTTCCATACCAGCTTGGTCAGTTAAATAAAAGCAAGTACCTTGTCTATCTTGTTAGGAATTATATCTTTTAATGTATTTTTGGTTTCTCATAAGAAAGTTATTTCAGAGGAAAGTGAATTTGCTTAGTCACAGTACATTACCATGCTTCTCTTGTGCTGAGAATTTTTCCATAAACCTTATATTGATTTTTTTCTGTTCTCATCTTAATGAAAGAGATAACATACTTGTCCAGGATTGAAGCATTACCAAGAAAGAACTGCTTAGAGACTTGTCAGTATTTGGGTGATGAGTAGTAAAAGAGGGTGTCCCCTCAACTCCTTCATATCCTATATTCAAATCCACAGGAGAAAAAAGTAGCAATGGGTTATAAATACAGAGATTCAGCAACCTGGAGATGAAACAGTAGCAACGGGTTATAAATGCAGAGATTCAGCAACCTGGAGATTAAACAGGGCCACTTGTGAAATCAATATCTGTAACATCAAAGAGAGGAATATACCTCATGCTGTGCCCTCATTGGGTACATTCCTGCTCCTACGATTTTCAGAGCCAGAAGGAAATTAAGACCCAGAGAAGTCAAGCCATCTCCCCAGCTGTGACACAGTCTAAACCTGAATCCAGGTGTCTGGCCTCCAAACTCAACTTTTCTTTTCCCTGAATTATCCCTGTTTTCTCTGGGATCAATTCTGTTATTGCATTATGATTTTTTGCTTCTTTTCTTCATGCATCTGGTGATCTGTGGTTGTATTCATATTGCTGAATAAAGGACTAGGTTGACAAATGATTAATGATGAGTGTGTGTTTGCTTAACCATTACCAGCGTTCCCCTCCCTACCCCTTAGGGAGAAGCATGAATGTGGGCTCTCCCTCTACAGGTGGAGTGTGTTCACTGGGAAGCATCACTTTAAGGTGTGACGGTGGGGAACAGGCAGCAACATCCCCAGTGCCCATTGGCCCCAATGTCTAGATAAAGAAAACTGATAAAATTTGTGAGGCCTGGCCTCTTGCATGCAGATTTCCTGATATCTTCAGAAAATATGCTTCTCTCTTCAGCCTTAGATGGAAAGGACACCCACTCTGCAGGGAGATTTAATGGGGGAAAGGAGGGAAGTTAAACAAGCCAGACATCCTACAGACTTTTTTTTTTAAATCTATGTTGTGGCCACTCCTCCAACTCCCATGCTGTGTTCCTCCATACTGTTGACTTTGGCAAGTGGGCAGGCTCCCCTTCCCAAAGAAACCTGCCTCCCCTCTGTTCTGCTGCTGTCTTTAGGGCAAGACTGAGCCCTGGCCCTCTCCATTCTGGCTTGCCCATGAGTTTAAACTCAATCTGCCTTCTATTTTCTAGAAATTCTTCAAAATATTTGATGTTCTAACATGCCACACTATTTTCTCATTTTAATGAATCATGTTGATTTTCTTAAGGGTGAAAGGGGTTGAACGCTATGCTCAGTATGCCTTCAGGAACTGAAACCTAGGCAGAGAATTTCCAACAATTAACCTAACAGACAGAGAGCTGCAGAGAATATTAAGAATACTATTTTACTGTAAATTGGTGCAGCCACTATGGAAAACAGTATGGAAATTGCTCAAAAAACTAAAAATGGATTTGTCATATGATCCAGCAATCCCACTCCTGGGCATATATCCAGAGAAAACCATAATTTAGAAAGATACATGCACCTCTATGTTCATTGCAGCACTATTTACAATAGCCAAGACATGAAAGCAACCTACATGTCCACTGACATGAATGGATAAAGATGTGGTGTTTACAAACAATGGAATACTACTCAGCCATAAAAAAGAATGGAATAATGCCATTTGCTGCAACATGGATGGACCTAGAGATTATTATACTAAGTGAAATAAGGCAGAAAGAAAAAGACAAATACCATATGATATCAATTATGTGGAGTCTAAAATGACACAAATGAACTTACCTACAAAACAGAAGTAGACTCACATAGAAAACAGACATGGTTGCCAAAGCGGTAGAGAGGTGGGGAAGGGACTGATTGAAAGTTTAGGACTAGCAGATGCAAGCCATTATACAGAATGAATAAACAACAAGGTATGACTATATGGCACAGAGAAGCATATTCAATATCCTGTAGTAAACCATAATGGAAAAGAATGTGAAAAAGAATGTATACACATATATATATATATATATACATATGATTGAATCACTTTGCTGTACAGCTGAAATTAACACACTGTAAATCAACTATACTTCGATAAAAATTTTTTAAAAGAATATTATTTAAGACACTTTCTTTAAGTGCCTTAAAATAATACATTTTTATTCTAAAATTTAAAATTTTATAATTATGTGTCATAATCCTGGATAGTCTATAAAAATTCCGTTTGTTCTATGAATTCTATAAATTTTATAATTTATATTTATATATTTTATATATTGATAATTTATACTTTATATAAACTATTTAAAATTCTGTATTTTTTAAACTACCATATATTTTTTCATAATGATAAAAGAATGTTTTAAGAGTGTGTTGGGAAAATATCAGAATAGTGGCTTAAAACTCTGTCCCAAAATTCTATAACTATGTTGGTGACATGTTAATTAGATTTATTGTAGTGATTATTTCATAATATACACAGGTACTGAATCATTATGTTGTATACTTGAAACTAATATAAGGTATGTCAATTACACCTCAATAAAAAAATAAATCTAAGTCAGAGGAAGACAAATACTATATGATATCACTTACATGTGGAATCTAAAATAATACAACAAACTACCAAATATAACAAAAAAGAAGCAGACTCAAAGATATGGAGAACAAACGAGTGGTCACCAGTGGGGAGAGGGAAGGGGGAAGGGGCAATAAAGGGGTGGGGGGAAAAGGGTTATTAGAGAATACATTTAATAGATATAACCTATAATTTAGGCAATAGCCTAAGATATTGAGTTAAAATGAAGTTACAATGAAGCTATTTTCTCATAAAGAACCATTTGGTAAAAGTAAAATAAAAATAAAAATTTAATAATAATAATTTAAAAATGAAACTGTGTCCCATGAAGCCCTGAAGTTCAGCAAAGGTGGCTCATGGATGAAAGAGGAGGAGGAGAGAACAGACTCCCAGTGTCCCTGCCCTACTTCAGAAACAGTACACTCTTTCTGCCACTCTCATCTATTTCATCTATGAGATTTTGTACATGATTTTATCTAGAAAATGGTCACCATTGCCTAAAACACTGTTTGAGACACATTGTATTAGAAGCTTTATATTTGGTTTATTTGGGGACACTGTGATTTGTAAATAGGCTTTTTTGTTTATTTAATAATCACTAAATTGGCTTCTTTTAACAAGCACAATTTATCTCATTCTAGCTTTTGGAAGGTGTGTTCTCCTTGATTGCATCACAGGTTTCTCCTGCCACCTGGTGGCAACATATGTCTATTGCAGGGGCAATGTCTAAATTTAGCGGGTATCTGCTGAAGTTGCAAATACAACTCACAAAGCTATTCTTAGAGATTTTTTAAAACATCCAATTACAAGACAATTCTACATCCATTGTATCATTTTTTCCTCCCACCAGCTTTCACAGTGGGTATTCCTATTCTTTCCTATTTTCAGCAGAGAAAGAAGGAGCTCAAGAGCTAAGAAACTGACCTTAGATGATAGCCAGACAATAATGGGATTAGAACTCAGCCCCAAATTTACAACAGCCATGAGAGTGATAGCTTCGTGACAATCTTTAAGGTCTTAAATCTAGAAAGATATTTGGGCTGGAGGTACAATATTGGTGGCCATCAGAATAGAAGAAATACTTGAAGGTTGATCAAAACTTGAAACCAAGAAAAATGACGCAATGGGGTTCCAATAAACAAACCAAGATGGCCTGGCTCAGGAACAGCGGGTTAAAGAAAAGGAAGCTCATACTGGCAGTCTGAAGCCACAATCTTAGGAATGGACATCTTTGTCTATTATGTGAAAATGCATAGTAAGGAGGAGGAGGAGGAGGAAAGAGAGGAAGGGGCAGAGGAGACATAACAGCTCTACTCTCCACTCTACCCTCCACGTTCTAGGCCAAATTAAAAACTCTAGCCCGTATTTGTTATGAGAAACACAGATGAGACAAAAATCAACGATGAAGTATGACTGTTCACAGCCTCTTTCCCTCCTTACCCCTCATTCCCTAAGCGACTATTTCTTGCCAATTATTCAATCAGTGCCTGGACATTTTTATAAATAGTGGGATAATCAACGAGAGGGAATGTAAGAGGGAGAGGATACCTCTTAAAAGGAAAAGGAGAATTAAAAGCAGAAAAGGAAAAGAAGAACAAATGGAAAGAATGTATCCAGACATTGGAGCCCTCACAAGCTGGGTTTAGAGTTTGGGGTGGGACAGAAGTGAAGCTTTGATAGAGTGTGTTGTATGGGAGATTAGTAGAGAATCTAGCTGGGCATAGCCTTAGACGGGTCACCAGGTAGGAGCAGTCACACAAGCAAGACAGCAAGTCACGAATCCAGGCAGATGGCCAGAGGTGCACAAAGGGCCACAGGTCAAAATTCCTGAGGAAGAGCCCAAGGCCAGTGTGACTTTGAGGTGAAGTCTGTGACAGAAACCAGCTCATCAGCAGAGATGGATCCTGAGCAATAAATGCCAAAGAGAAAGGGTCATATTCCACTGAGCACAGGAGAGGAGATTGAAGAAACCTTCTGACATATTCAAGTGAAATAGGAGAGAGCTCTGTCCAGGCTTAAAAGCACAGCTTTGCCACTTTCTAACTGGTGAACTTGGAGACTTCCTCCCCTCTCTGAGCTTCCACACATCCTCTGGATAGTGAGAAGATGTGGCTGGGGGATCTCTGAGGGCTCTTTTGGCCCTGACCCTCAGCCTTAGCACCCCACTTGGCTGCAGGCACTCTAGCTGTCTCTTTTTCCCGGGACAGGTGAGACTAAGAGAAGTTGGTGCCCTTTGACTGCTATTGCCAAGGGGAGTCCCACCACCAACCCCAGCCCAGCAGCTTTCTCATCACCGCACCCTTCTCTGTTGTCTTCCACCTGCCTTTGGTGCATAACCACCACGAGGCTCCAACACTGTATTCCTCAGCATTCTCCATGCTCTGGGCTTCTGCCTTTGCTCTGTCCTCTCTACCCAAAACAGGAATGTCACCTGCCAAATACTTTTTTATGCTTCTAAATATTGTCTATGACAGGAAGGAGCATTGCTGTCTTCTCTGATTCCTAGAACTCTGGAGTTAGATGAGCTTATGATAATTATTTGTCTTCCATTTCAGATGTAATCTCTGTTGGTATTCAATAAATACTTACTAATTCATTTATTAAATGATGTGTTAAGTTAATAAACAAGTGGATGTGCAATGCTAACAAATGCACACACTTCTCACTATATTCACTGCCAACATCTCTATCATCTGAATTTTTCTAGTAATTCTTAACTGTTCTCCTTATATCTGCCTCCTTGTCCATTTTTCCTCCTTTTAAAACTTTAGACATAATATTTATCAGAGCTCTCTGCTCTACTCAGAGCTCTCCTGAGAGAGTTAAAGGCATTTGCAAACTCCTGTATGATCAAGGAAATCCCCTGTACCATGCTTCACCTCCATCACTCCACTCCAGCCACACTGACTTCCTTGGTGTCCTGCAAATATGCCCTAACTCTAACTCTTCTGGGACTCTGCCCCCAAATACCTGCCTGGCTCACCATATTTAAAATTTTCAACATGGAATACCCTACAGCTTCTCCACCTTTACAATAGATGACATAATTTATGTACTGTATGTACTGTCTATCTCTTCCAGGAAGTTCCACGAGGAGGCATTTTGGGTCTGTTTCATCCATTGCTATATCCACAGTAGCTTGGCACTCAACATTTGAAATCCCTGGTTCTCAAGTTTTTCGACTACAGCGTGGTATCTCATTCAAGTAAGCTAATCTAGCAGCCAAAATAGTTTGAACCTTTTGTTGTGGTCTTTAAAAACTCTGAAGAAGATTGCAATCGTAATCCAAGCAAGATGTCTTAAAAATTTTCCCTTCTACCCTAATTCTTAGATTCCAGAGCTGCTTCCTCTAACATCTTCATGTCTCTCTCTGAACCCTCCCCAGATACCCTGTCCATGTGAGGTCTTTATTCTCCTTCCTCGTGGAACCATTCCACCTAAATGCCCAGCAGGGCTTCTGCTCCTCCCGCCTCAGAGCCACACTAGGATGGCTCCCTACTGAGGGAAGTGGGTCGAGTCCTCTAAGGAGCAAGGTTCTCTCACTCTGTGTGCTCTTCCCAAGGTAACTGTAATAAAGAAATTTGGGGGTAATAAATTTGTCCATTTCTTAAAAATGCAACCTCAGAGAGCAAACAGGCCAGGAACTCCAAAATGTTCCCAAGGAGTCACATACGTGTTAGTTGAGGCACTTGTCATTAACTTACATATGAGCAGTGGGGCAGAAGTTAGAGACTTCCCTCCCCTCTAGTCTGTTTTTTCTGGAGAGTTTGGAGGCTGAGGGACTGGAGCAACTGGCTAGAAGAGAAACTGAGTCAAGCCCTGGCAGTCCTGTCTGCAAACTCAGGTGCTCAGCTCTCTGTTTGGGAAGTCTGGCTACCTAGAGAAGCATATTCCAGGAAACAGCCAGGCCACAAAGTTCTCAATTCCAGAGACCTGGTTATCTCAGTTGGTGGCCAAGACTCTCGAGTTAAGAGAATAGGCACTTATTTGGAGAAAAACCCAAGAGTGACAGAACCTCAGAGCTTCTGTCCTTGAATCAGAGGAACTAAAGAACAGGGACCAGAATTACCACCTGAGCCATCACCAGAATGGAGAGGGAAGAGCTGGGACCAACGGTGAGCCAAGCACTCAGGAATTCCCTTGAGAGCAAATCTCGTGCGGGAAAGGAGACCGGGGGAGTCGCGATGGGGTCTCTTGGTCCCAATCAGGCCTGAAGACCTTGACTCTAAGCATGTGAGCAAAGCTGCCCTTGGTCAAAATAGACACAAGGTCCGAAGCAGAATGAAGCTGCAGGTAGGGCCGTCAGAGGACATAGGGTGGTCAGAAAATTCATCTATTCATCCCACAAATATTTATTGAGTGCCTACTATTATTGCCAGGTATTCTAGGGGCTGACATCCTAGTCAAATGACAAATCTCAATTTGGGGACTTCCCTGGGAGACACGGGCCTGATCCCTGGTCCAGGAAGATCCCACGTGCCAAGGGGCAACTAAGTTCATGCGTCACAGGCACCTAGAGCGCATGCTCCACAACACAAGAGGCTACTGCAGTAAGAAGCCCACGCACCACAACTAGAGACCAGCACCTGCTCACAGCAACTAGAGAAAGCCTGCACACAGCAACAAAGACCCAGCCAGTGCAGAGAGAAAAAAAAAAAAACCTCTCTCTGGGACAAGTCAGAACCAGAGAACGTCCTCAGTACCTGCTCGGTCCACGCCTATGGTAACTCTGACAACAAACTGCAGGGAGTCCAGTTGGCTTGTGCTACATATTTATTTTAACCCCAGAAAAAGTTTAACAACCAAAATAAAATCATAGTGCCTTGAAAAATAAAAGAATGTCCATGGCTGATTTTATTATTGTTATTTCCTAGAACTCTAGGCAGCCTACTCAGGATTCCAGGATTCCACAGAGCACAATTTAAAATCCTTTGTCCTCAGTCAGGATGACCTTCCAAAAACCAGGTGGGCACACTCTCTATCCCCCAAACAGCAGTAGCAGGGAGATATATCAAAGGAGAGTGAGCTAGGCTTCATTACGGGAGCTCTGAGGCTCGAACTGGGCCTCCCAGAGGGTCCATGTGGACTTATAAATAGATGCAGTAAAAGAGTAAATAATGAATTTGTGCAATTGGAGGGAAAAGATCTAAAGCAGTTCTGGCGATGTGGAGACAACCATTTAAAAAACAGTGCCTGTGCACGCATCTCACCCGGCAGATATAATGGCTTCATATACATTCATGAGCTTTGGTCTCCCAACTCTTCCTCTTTTTCAATCACAATCATAAAAGACAAAGAAAAAGTGAGAGGGGAGAGAAAGACAGATAAACTTTAAGGCTCTGAATTGCAAACACAACCTACAGTTTGTAAATTGCTTGGAGACCTTTGGAGGGAGAATCAAGGAAATGAAAAGTAGAACATACAGGAATATTGCTGTTTAGGGGAAAGTCTCTGCTCTGGGCATAAAATCTTGTCTGGAGAATGGCTGAGAGGCACAGTACAGCCTGAACGCAAGATTGCTTTGTATAAAGGACGTGCCTTGCTCTTCACTCTGCATCCCTCTGTCTGCCTCCTGTGGCTGTCTCCAAGGTCATTTATTTGTGCAAGTGCCAAGGCTCTATGGTTTTAGTGATATGAAAAAACAAGGGCCCAGGAGTCCTGGCCCTGCTTGTCAGCTTCTGTTATCCCAACCCTCCCAAGTAAATCTTTTTTTAAAGTGAGATATAGTTGATTTAAGGATATTACATTAGTTTCAGGTGTAGCCCGGGAGGCACAGCAGTAAAGAATCCTCCTGTAAACGTAGGAGATGCAAGAGACGCAGGTTGGATCCCTGGGTCAGGAAGATCCTCTGGAAGAGGAAATGGCAACCCACTCCAGTAGTCTTGCCTGGAGTTGGACAGAGGAGCCTGGCCCGCTACAGTTCACGGGGCTGCAAAGAGTCAGACTTACTGAGAGACAGCACACGTGGACCAGGTAGCTCTTCTGAGAGGTCAACCTGCCACCGAGTCGGGGGAGGGGGGGGGGTCTCAGAGCTCGAACCATGGAGTCTGATTTCCTGAGTTTAAATCCTAGCTCAGTCACTTTTTGTTTAACCTGCACTTTCTTCCATAAAAGAGTTAAGGTCATCTGCAAAAAAAAGGCTTTTCAGTTTTGTGCATTTGTACACGTATCGCCTGGTGATTTGGGTAGGGGAATTTATTGTTTTTAGAAATAAACACACACGCACACACAGTGAGGAAATCAGCTGCCAGTAACTTGAGGTCAAGTTATTGTTATGTGCTAGGGTCTTGTGTCCTCAAAGGCAAGTGCGCAGTCTAACTTCAGCGGGAAGGAATTGAGCAGTGCGGCCGAAAGGGATGAACGAGAGATCACAGGCCAGCTTCCGTTTCCACACCAGGCTGTGTGCTTAGACCAAAGGCAGCCGAGAGGCAAGCAGCCAGCTCAGCGGGGTCACGGGGCTCGGGTGCCCCTTCCCTGTGAGTGAGACTGACCCCAGGCCCTGGCAAGCTGTTAGGGGGCTCGGGGCTGCCGGAGGAGCAGCTCTTCAGAAGAGATGTGAGATGAAGGTCGTACCCATTTGTGTTGAGCCCTGGCCTCGCTGCAGCGCTGAGTAGCCTTGGCCCAGGGCCAGCTTGGATAATTACATTTCACCTGCCCAGACTCCCCCATGGCTTCCCCTGAGAGGCGTATTCCTCTTCCACGGCTGCCGTGATCCAGAACATAAATACTCTCTCAAAGGCAGTATTCTATGCCTGGGCAGCTGAGGTTTTGTTCCTTAAAAGGAAAATCCTCTTGTAACTACATACTTACTCTCATTCCTTAATTCTTCGGCAAATAGTTATTAAGCAGCTACTTAATAAGTGCTAAGCACAGTGCGGAGAGCCGGAGTGAGGAAATGAGTAAGACAATAAATTCTCTGGCCCTGAAGCAGCTCACAGTCTAGCAGGAAAACCATCAGGATGAATGGTGAATGTCTTTTAAAATGGAATCTAGCTGGAGAACCAAAAAGAAAGATTCCAGATCTGCACAGAAGAGTTAAGGATGGTTTCCAGTGTTGGCGATGTGGGAACTGAGCTGTTAACTAGAACCTCAGTAAGCAGATAATAAGAACATGCAAAGCAGCGGACAAGATGATATGCAGAGCAAGAGGGTATGAAAGAGCTTGAAACTGACAGAACAGAAGACAGAGTGGCAGGAGTATACAGTATGAGAGGGGTAGGAAGAGGAGGAGGCTAGAAACGGAGTCCGTGGCAAGAAGTGAAGAGCCTGGAGTATCACAGAAAGGATGTGTTTGCAGCACTTGAAGATTTTAAGCCTTGGAGCAACCGGTCCATCCATGTTTTATAAAGTCGCTCTGTAGCAGTGTGGAGGAGAGTGGGGAAACTAAAGAGCAAAGATCAGAAACATCAAAAATATGGCACTCTTCTCCTACACCCAATAAGAGGTAGTGGGAGAGAGGGGCAGACAGTAAGTGTTCAGGATGGGAAATCAACAGGTTCCTAGTGCCTGGTGGGATGAAAAGTGAGAGAGTAAAAGAATCTAGAAGATTGGGCAGCTGGGTGGATGGTGGGACTATTAACCAAGATGTCACAGGGAGGAGGCGGGGCAGGGGGCATAAGGGACTTGGGCGGGGACCACAAAAGGCAGCCACGAATGAAATCTGACCTCATGAACTCACAGAAGTTCTCTGCAAGCACCGTCAGCTGCATTTTATCAACAAATCTATCTCTGGAGGTTCTACACCTGGGTCCACAAACCTGAGCTACCAATCCCTGAGAGGGCATGTTAAAACACATATTTCTGGGCCCCATCCCAGAATTTTAGATTTAGAAAGTCTAGGGTTCCCTCCACAAGAATTATATTTCTAGCAAATTCCCTGTGATGTTGATGCACCTGACCTGGATGTCATGCAAGAACCTCTACTCTAGACTTTTGTATGGGCTGTTTACTCTGCTTGATCTGAGATTGTCTCTGGGTGGGTGGAGATGATCAAAAATGTTCATTTTTACCACCAGAATTTCAAGGATTCAATTATAACCCTTAAGAACAAGTGTTTGTATTTAGTGGTGCTTAATCTCCCATTTTTTTCTCAAATGACGGGGTTTTTAAAAGTGTTAGCTGATAATAATAGGTACCGTGTTTTTTTCTTTTTGAAGGTCAGCCACATGCCAGGCATCATGCTAAACATTTTTCATACACTGTCTCATTTAGTCCCATGGAAGTGAATACCATTACAATTCCCATGTCTCAGGTGAGGATAAGAGTAAGTGAAAGTCACTCTCTATGCGACCCCATGGACTATACAGTCGATGGAATTCTCCAGGCCAGAAAACTGGAGTGGGTAGCCTTTCCCTTCTCCAGGGAATCTTTCCAACCCAGGGATTGAATCCAGGTCTCCCATACTGCAGGTGTATTCTTTACCAGCTAAGCCACCAGAGAAGCCCAAGAATACTGGAGTGGGTAGCCTATCCCTTCTCCAGGGGATCTTCCTGACCCAGGAATCGAACCAGGGTCGCCTGCATTGCAGGAGGATTCTTTACCATTCTGATAACAGTTAAAATCAACCCAAGGTCAAGTTGTTATTAAATGGCAGATTTACTAGAGTCTATGCTCCAATACTATAGTTTACCACATTCTTTAGCATCCCATATTTTGTTCTATAAAATAGCTAGGTTAGCTATTTTATAGAACAAGACCAGAATTTTTCCACATCCTATTATGTCATTAACCTACAGTGGTTTCCTGAATCTGTTTGCAAAAATCTGCCAGCACATAGCTGGCAGACATGATGCAGTGTAACAATCACCTTTCAGCTTCTTAATAACCCTTGTGCATTGAACAATCAAGAAAATGGAAGGGTCAAGTGGAAGGCAACGCCCTGTAGTGCTATGATTGTGTTTGAGGATTTTCTGTGATGACGCTTGGGGGATATATGGGCATTCTCAGCATATTAAGAGTGTAAGAACCTCTCACAACATCTGTTCCAACAACATCTCTAGACAGTACATGCAGTATCATCCTTAAAAGACAATGTTCAGAAAGCCCTAAGCCATTGTTAAGATTTTTTTTGGCCACCTCCAAAGAGGAAAGCAAACAAAGCAAGCAATTCAAGTCCCAGCTCTCTATATGCAGCTCTACTGGTTATTCAGAATTTAGTAGTTATTTAGCCACTAGGTTACATGCCTAAACTGTAAGACAGAATGTGCCCTATGAGACTATACATCAGAAATTTGTGACCTAGGACTTCCCTGGTGGTCCAGTGGTTGAGTCCACCTGCCAGTGCAAGGGACACGGGTTTGATCCCTGCTCAGGGGAGATTCCGCATTCTATGGGGCAACCAATCCCATGCGCCACAACTGCTGAAGCCCACATACTCTAGAGCCCAGGCACCACAATGAGAGAGTAGCCCCTGCTCACCCCAACTAGATATGTACAGCAACAAAAACTCAGCCCACCCCCCCCCCAAGAAAAAATTGTGACCTGTATCCCAGGGTTATTTTAATGTAAATTCCTAAAAGCTGGGGATTATGAGCATGGCTGTTTGAGGAAGCCATGTAGACCAGGACACCCCTCTTGTGAGGACATCAAACCCTTTAAAGGGTGTATGTGAGTGCCCTTCTGGAAAAGACAGCACTAAAGAAAATTTCAGGAGGAGGACCCTCCCCAAACTGTCCCAGAACCAAGCCTGACCGACAGTCTGAGGTTCACCAGCAGGGTTCCTGGGATTAAGTTTCTTGTCATAGGCGAAGAATTCCCAAGGTAAGCCTTCATATGTAAGCCTTCTCCCAAATCTCTGTCCATATTACTGGATTTCAGTATCAGCACGAACCTGGACTTGACTCTCAGTCCCTGAGGCTCAGGTCTGAAAGTCTCACTCTACTTGATTCCAGGAGCCCTCCCACCCCGTTTTCCAGGGCCTAGGCACTAGTATCCATAACAGTCCCACCACCAAAATTATCTCCACACCTGCCGCTGGCTAACATCTTACTTCAGACTGGGCAGAACAGCACTAACAGAATGCTGCCTCCTGTCTGAATTCCAGCAAAATCTTGGCTTTAGCTCCTGCTGCCTTGCTCCAGACACCACAACACTGCCCGCTGGACACAGCTGTGTCCAAGGCTGCTGCTAAGTCGCTTCAGTCATGTCCGACTCTGTGCGACCCCATAGATGGCAGCCCACCAGGCTCCCCCATCCCTGGGATTCTCCAGGCAAGAACACTGGAGTGGGTTGCCATTTCCTTCTCCAATGCATGAAAGTGAAAAGTGAAAATGAAGTCGCTCAGTCATGCCCGACTCTTCGCGACCCCATGAACTGCAGCCTACCAGGCTCCTCCGCCCATAGGATTTTCCAGGCAAGAGTACTGGAGTGGGGTGCCATTGCCTTCTCCAGTCCAAGGCTGCTAGTTCTCACCAAATTCATCTCCTCTTCTTGGGCTCATAGTCCAGTCTCTTTCAGTTAGATGTGGCTGTATCATTCAGTTTTACCAAAGGGAGGTGAGTCATGGTATTTCAAGTTTAGCTCATAAAAACTTTGTATGTGCCTCTTTCCCCTTCCAGGGCAACCCTGAAAGTCATTTATTGAAAATGGCAAAGTTGTGCTCACTTTAGCAGTACATAAACTAAAAACTGGACTGATACAGAGATGAGCATGGCCCCTGCAGAAGGATGGCACCCAAATTCGTGACACCTTTCACTTAATCTATAATGGAATATAATCTGAGGGGAAAAAAAAATAACTGAATCACTTTGCTCCTAAAACACAATATTGTAAATCAACTATACTACATTTTTTTTTTAACTGCAAAGCTTATCAGCCTGGCTCTCTGAATGCCTGTGCAAAGCATTGTTCTCCACCAACTTGAAATGTCTTGAACTCTTCTTGGAACTAAAAATCAACTTGAATGTATTTGAGCCATTATATATTCTGGAAACTTTGGTTACTGCAGTTGGCATAACCAACTAACACAAGTGGATCAACTCCCAATTCACTAAATACCCTTTAGAGAATCATCCACGAGGACCCTCCTCCTTGATGAGTTAACCTCTCTGGCCCTGCACTCAGTCTCCACTTGCTGGCTTCTCTTACCATGCATGCATGGCTGAGATCCCAGCTTATCTGCCAATCCCATCTAAATAAGCATGGCAGTCTATGAACTCAGTGAAGAAGCTGGATTTAAGGCAAGGAGATGAGGATGCATACACACGCACAGCCCTGAGCCTGTTTCTCTCAATCTGCTCATCCGGGAGTGGCTTGCCTGGTATCCCTCAGTGAGGGAATGCAAGCCTGTAACTTTAGTTGTCACTCTGTGAAGAGATGACAGGATCCAGAAGAATTCCAATCAACATATTACTCACTTCCTTTGCTTTTCTAGAGTCGTTTGTTGTTGTGATAGAAGATGTGGAAATTGCCTTCTTTAGGGTAATCAGGAACTTCTGAAACCAGATGGAACTTCTGTTAACCCAGGTTATAAACACTGTTAGCTGTGTCCTGGATCCGTATCTGAAATATACTCTTCTGGCCATGTTTGAGAGGCTTCGAACCTGAACCAGAAGAGTGCACAGATGAGACACAAGGGAGAAGCACGTGGAACACAGTTAAGACCAGTGAGTTATCATGACCATGGGCCAATTGTTGCACTTTATTTCCCATGAAGGGAATTCCTTGATCAGAAGAAATACTATGTGGAATACTATGGTGTACGTAAGGCATTCTGTTTTGGTAGAAGCACTGCATTCAGGGAAATCAAATCCATGTCCAAAGTGTCTGTTCCAGTAAGAGCAAAGTGCTGCCCCTTCCATGATGGAAGCAGTCCAATGCAATCAAACTGGTGCCATGATGTAGGCTTAGTACTGTTCTCTATGGCTGGCAGATTGGGCACTCAGCAGCAGCTACAGCCAGGATGGCTGTGGAGAGAAGTCCATGTTGTTGAACACATATATAACCTCAATATAAATTGAGGATTGGCCTTTCCATTTTTTGAAAACAAAACAAAAAAAAGACTATTGGAATTTTTATAGGGATTGCATTTGGGTCTGTAGAGTGCTTTGGGACATACTGTCATCTTAACAATGTTGAAGTCTTCTAATGCACGAACATGGGTTATCTTTCCATTTATTTAGGTCTCCTTTCATTTCTTTCAGTGAGGTTTTATGTCTTCTTAAATTTGCTGAAATTGTTTTGTGGCCTAACGTATGGACTATGATGGAGAATGTTCCATATGCCTTTGAGAAGTAAGTTCTGCTGCTGTTCAATGGAATATTCTGTATTTGTCTATTAGGCCCATTTCGTCTATAATGTTGTCCAAACCCACTGTTTTCTTATTGATTTACTGTCTATACGATCTATGCATTGTTAAAAATAGAGGACTGAAGTCCCTACTATTCTTATAGTATTTCTTACTCCCTTCAGATCTGTATTTGCTTCATATACTTAAGTGCTCTCATGTGGGGTGCATATAAATATGTTATATCCTCTTAATGAATTGAATATCCTCTTAATGAATTGATCCTTTTATCATTAGTTATTGACCTTGTCTCTTGTTACTGTTTTTGACCTACAGTCTATTTTGTCTGATGTAAATATAGTTATCCCTGGTCTCTTGAGTTCTACTTACATGAAATATCTTTTTCTATGTTTCCACTTTCAGCATATGTGTATCCTTAAAGCTTAAGTGAATCTTTTATGTACAGCACATAGTTCGGTCTTATTTTCTTACTCATCTAGCCACTCTATGACTTTCCATTGGATAATTTAATCCACTTACAAGTTATTTTTTGATGACTTACTAATAAAGTAAGGACTTACTAATGACATCTTATTGTTTTCTGGATGCTTTTTAGTTCCCTTATTCCTTTCCTCTTCTCTTGCTGCTTTCCTTTGTGAACTGATAATTCTTCATTTTGATATGCTTTGATTCTCTAATCTTTACTGTTAGTTTATCTACTGTAGGTTCTGCTTTGTGGTTACTATGAGGCTTACATATTTTATAGATACACCAGTCTATTTTACACTGATAATGATTTATCTTCGATTATATACAAAACTCATGGGGTCGCAAAGAGTTGGACACGACTGAATGACTGAACTGAACTGATATACAAAACTACTCTCTTACTTTCCCTTTCATGTTTTCAATATCACAATTTACCTTTTTATATTATGTATTCATAAATTATTATTTTTAATAGTTTTGTTCTTAACATTTATACTAGAGTTAAATGGTTAACACATCACTATATTACAGTATTAGAGTATTCTGATTTTGACTACATACTTACCTTTTCATGTATATTTTCACACTACTAATTAACATCTTTTCACATTTTCATGTTATTAATTAGCATCTTTTCATTTTGGCTTCAGTAAGTTCTTTCAGCATCTCTTACAAGGCAGGTCACTGGTGAGCCACTCCCTTCAGCTTCTGTCTGTCTGGGAAAGTACTTATATTGCCTTAATTTTTGAGATACAAGTTTGCCAGTCAGATATTATTGGCTGGCAGTTTTTTCCTTTCAGTTGCATAGATTTGCTTTCAGTTGTATATATTTCACTTTGAATATATCATACTACTCTCACATAGACTGCAAAGTTTCTGCTGAGAAATCTCCCAGTAGACCTATAGGAGTTCCCTTATAAGTACAACTTTCTTCCCTCTTGATGCTTTTAAGATTCTCTTTTTGTCTTTAATTTTTGACAGCTTTCTTATAACACAATGTGCCTTGGAGAATATCACTTTAAGTTGAGATTGTTTGGTGACCTACAAGCTTCATGAATTTGAATATCCAAACTGTTTCCAGATTTGGGACATTCTCTGCCATTATTTCTTTAAATAAACTTTCTTTCTTCATCTACCTCTCTTCTTCTTCTGGGACTCCAATAATTCACAGATTGTTTCTTTTTAGTCAGTTTCTACTCTTAGCATAATAGTAGCTAGTCATTTCCCCACCCTAGCCCTCTCAGGCATTCATACATGTGTTCCAGGAACAACCTGCACACAAGTTGCAGGAGCCAGGGCTGGCAAAAAAGACTGTCTTCCAAATACCAGGAATCGATGTTTTGCTTGCTGATTGATGTTTTTGATCACAAAGGTGCAAAGTAGGCAGCCATTTTTGTTTCACCCCTTCCCCCCGAATTAAATAACGTCTAGGGGATATGCAGGGCCAGTGCCCTTTTTCCTCTCTTCATTTTTCTCTTTTCCCCCTTTTAGGATCCAGACATATACGGCTAGGACATTCAAAAACAATTGTATCTATGGAAGAAATGAGAAAGTGACTGTGCATGCCCAGTAAAAGGCACAGGCTGAAAACAGACATGAGAAGATCTATGTTTATACCTCAGGCTAACTTCTAACACGAAAATAATCTGCAACAAACACAAGACAAAACAAAACAATAAACAAAAACAATTTCTTATAAACCACCAAACCCTAGGAAGGGAGAGAACCTGATTTGCATTTACAACATTATTAGATTCAAATGTCCAGCTGTCAACAAAATTCACAAGAGAAACAGAAAAGTGTGGCTCATTCAAAATAAATAATCAGAAACTGTCACTGAAACAGACTCATAAATCTGGTGGCAGATTTATGAGATAAAGACTTTTAAAAAGTCTTAAAGATGCTCAAAGAACTAAGAGAAGATGTGGAGAAGCCAAGACAACAATGTGTTAAAAAAAAAAAAAGGAAATATCACTAGATGGAAAGCCAGAAAACAAAAAGAAATTCTGCAGCAGAAAAGTACAATAATTGAAATTTAAAATTTACTTGACAGAGGCAAAGACAAATTTGGATAGGCAGAAGAAATAATCAGCAAAACTGAAGATAGGACAATGAAAATTATTAGAGGAACAGAAAGAAAAAAGACTGAAAAGTGAACAGAGCCTTCTTGACTACCATCTAGCAGAACATTATCCACATTGTAGGAGTCTCAAATGGAAAAGAGAGCAAGAAAGAAGAGACAGTATCTGAAGAAAAAAATGGCTGAAAACTTTCCAAATTTGATGAAAGACATAAACATTCAAGAAGCTCAATGAACTCTAAGTAAGATTAACTCAAAGAAACTCATACCAAGACACATTATAATCAAACTTTCAAAAGACAACCTTGAAAGCACCGAGAGAGAAGTGATTCATCATACATAAGGGATACTCAATAATACTGTCAGCAGATTTCTCATCAGAAATGTTGGAGGCCAGAGGTAGACCAACATATTCTAAATGTTAAAAGAAAAAAAACTTGATGACCAAAAATTTTACATCCAGCATAACTGCTAAGTCACTTCAGTCGTGTCCGACTCTGTGCGACCCCATAGATGGCAGCCCACCAGGCTCCCCCATCCCTGGGATCCTTCAGGCAAGAACACTGGAGTGGGTTGCCATTTCCTTCTCCAATGCATCAAAGTGAAAACTGAAAATGAAGTTGCTCAGTCGTGTCCGACTCTTAGCGACCCCAGGGACTGCAGCCTACCAGGCTCCTCTGCCCATGGGATTTTCCAGGCAAGATTACTGGAGTGGGGTGCCATTGCCTTCTCCGTACATCCAGCATAATATCCTCTAAAAGTGAGCAAGAAATCAAGGCATTCTCAAATAAACAAAAATTGAGTTTGTTACCACTAAATCTTCCCTAAAAGAAATACTCAAGTGAGTTGCTATGTGAAATGAAAGGATACTCAACAGTAACTTGAGGTGATACAAAGAAATATAGAATTAATAAAGGCAAATAGATGTACAATGATAAAAGCTGATATTACTGTAATAATGGTTGAAAACTCCACATTTTGTTTTCCACAATGTAAGAGACTGATATATCTTTTAAAAACAATTATTAGTTCAAAAGTAATACTGTAACTATGGTTTGTAACTCCACATTTGGTTTTCTACTTAAGAAGCTGATGCATTTATATTATTAGTTTATATTTGGGGGCACATAATGTATAAAGATGTAATTTTAGGACATCAACAATCAAAAGGGGTGGAAATAGAGCTATTAAAAGAGCAGAGTTTTTCTGTTGTTGAAGTTCAGATGGTATAAATTCAAATAAGAATGTTATACCTTCAGAACGTTAAATGGAATTTTCATGGCATCCAAAAAGAAAATAGCTGTAGAATATATATAAAAGGAAAAGGGAAAGGAACTTAAACATTTCACTACACAAAATCAACTAAATGCAAAAGAAGAAAGTAATGCAGGAAATAATGAATAAAAAGTTATATGCCATACATGAAACAAATAGAAAGTGACAAGAGAAAGTCCTTCTACATCACTAATTGCAGGCATATCTCATTTTATTGCACTTTACACATATTGTACTTTTTTTTTAATTGAAGTTTGTTGGTAACTCTGCATAGTACAAGTCTGTCAGTGAATTTTTCCAAGAGCATCTGCTCATACTTTGTGTCTCAATGTCACATTTCAGTAATTCTCACAATATTTCAAACTTTTTCATTTTTATTTGTTATGGTAATCTGTGATCAGTGATCTATGATGTTACTATTGCAAAAAGATTAATTTTCCAAAAGATTCAGACGATGGTTAGCATTGTTTAACAATAAAGTAGAAACAGATTAAACTCCCCAATCAAAAGACAGAGATTGGTAGAATGGATTTTAAAAATGATCCAACCATATGCCCTCTACAGTAGACTCACTTTAGACCCAAAGACAGAAAGACTGAAAGTAAAAGGATGGAAAAAGGCATGTAATGCAAATAATAACCAAAACAGAGCATGCCAAAATAACTTTAAATCAAAAACAGCTGTAAGAGACAAAGGGCATTATGCGTTAATAATTATACATTAAGGCAAGATCCAATAGAGCATGAAGATACAACAATCATTATTGTATTCATTATACTTACATAGCTAATAACAGGCCATCAAAATACATGAAGAAAAAGTTGACAAAATTGAAGGGAGAAATAGACAGTTCTACAACAATAGCTGAAGACTTCAATACCCCATACTCATAATAATATTAACAGAACAACCAAAAAAAAGGTAAGAAAATAGAGGACTTCAACAGCACAATAAACCAACCAGAGCTAACAGACATATACAGAATATTCTACCCAACAAGAGCACATGCATTCTTCTCAAGTGCACATGGGACACTTTCCAGGATAGAGTATATCTTACGTCACAAATTAAGTCACAAGAGAGGCAAATAGATATTATGCAGAGTATCTTCTCCAATCACAACAGAATGAAATTTAAAAATCAGTAATAGGATTAAATTGGAAAATCCACAAATTTGTGGAAATTAAACAGCACATTCTTAAACAATGGACCAAAGGTTAAATCACAAGAGAAATTAGAAAATACTTAGAGACAAGTGAAACTAAAATACAACATCCGAACTTACAGAACACAGTGAAAGCCAGACAAAGGGAGAATTTTATAGCCCAAAATGATTACATTCAAAACAAGGAAGATTTAAAATCCACAATCTAACTTTACAACCTAAAAAACTATAAATCTTAAGAACAAACTAAACCCAAGCTAGCAGAAGAAACAAAATAGAGTGTAGCAGCGATAGAGAACAGAAAAATAATAATAAAAAGTAATGAAAATAAATCAACAAACCTTTAGCTAGATGAACTGAGAAAAAAAAAAAGAGAAGATTCAAATTACCAAAATCAGAAATGAAAAGGAATAAAGGAATTCTAAAGGAATAAAAAAGGACTGTAAGAGAGTACCATAAGCAACTGTATACCAACAAACTGGATAACTTAGATGAACAAATTCCTAGAAACATAAAACCTGCGAAGACTAAATCACAAAGAAATGTAAAATCTGAGAAAACCTGTAACTAGTACGGAGTAATAAAAAAAAAAATCCCAACAAAGAAAGCCCCAGATCTAATGACTTTACTGGTGAATTCTATCAAACACATAAAAGAACTAATAATAATCCTTTTCACACTTTCCCAAAAAATTAAAGACAGGGCAACACTTCATAACTCATTCTATGAGAGGCCAGCATTATCCTGATAGCCAGCATTGATCCATGATCCCAATGTTAAGCAACAATACTACAAGAAAAAACAAAACTATATACCAATATCCCTTATGAACACTGATGCAAAAATCTTCAACAAAACACTTCCAAACCAAATTCAACAACATACTAAAATGATCGTATACCATGACCAAGTGAGATTTATTCTTGGAATGCGAGGATGGTTGAACATATGAAACTGATCAATGTAATATACTACATTAATCCCATGAAGGGAAAAAAAACCCATGTGATCACCTCAACAAATACAGAAAAAGCATCTGACAAAACTCAACACATTTTCATGATAAAAACACTGAATAAACTAGGAATAGGAGGAAATTACCTCAACATAATAAAAGCCATATATGAAAAACATACAAAGAACATCATGCATGATACTGAAAGGCTAAGATTTTACACCAAAGATCAGGAAAAAAAACAAAGTTGTTTACTTTTGCCACTTCTCTCAAACTTAGTACTGGAAGTCCTAACCAAAGCAATTAGGAAAGAAAAGGAAATAAAAGGCATTCAAAATGGAAAGGAAGAAATAAAACTGTCTCTATCTGCTGATGGTGCTCTATGTAGAAAACTCTAAATATCACAAAAAAAAAGTTAAAAATAATGAATTCATCAAAAAGGATAAAAAGTAAACACACAAAAATTAATAGCATTTCTATACACTAAAAAAGGAACAATCTGAAAAGGAAATCATGAAAACAATTCCATTTAAAATAGTATCAAAAAAGAAAAAAATTTTTAGGAATTACCTTAACCAAGGTGAGAGACTTACACAATAAAAACTATAACAATATTGCTGAAAGAAGTTAAAGAAGACATAAATAAATGGAAACACATCTAACATTCATGGATTAGAAATTTTGTCAATAATGCCCATGACCTACAATAGAATTTCTGTCAATATCTTGATTTCTTTAGAAAAACTCATCCTAAAATTTATATGGAATCTCAAGCAACCCCAAATAGCCAAAACAATCTTAAAACAGAATGAAGCTAGAATACTTACACATTTCAAAAACCTGCTCTTTTGTGATCCCATGGACTGTAGTCTGACAGGCTCCTCTGTCCATGGGATTTTCCAGAAAAGAACACTGGAGTGGGTTGCCATTCACTTCACCAGGGGATCTTCCCGACCCAGGGATCGAACCCAGGTCTCCTGCATTGGAGGCAGATTCTTTACTGTCTGAGCCACCAGTTCAGTTCAGTCGCTCAGTCGTGTCCAACTCTTTGTGACCCCATGAATTGCAGCACACCAGGCCTCCCTGTCCATCACCAACTCCTGGAGTTCACCCAAACTCTTGTCCATAGATAGGTGATGCCATCCAGCCATCTCATTCTCTGTCGTTCCCTTCTCCTCCTGCCCCCAATCCCTCCCAGCATCAGAGTCTTTTCCCATGAGTCAACTCTTCGCAGGAGGTGGCCAAAGTACTGGAGTTTCAGCTTTAGCATCAGTCCTTCCAAAGAACACCCAGGACTGATCTCCTTTAGGATGGACTGGTTGGACCTCCTTGCAGTCCAAGGGACTCTCAAGAGTCTTCTCCAACACCACAGTTCAAAAGCATCAATTCTTCGGTGCTCAGCTTTCTTCGCAGTCCAACTCTCACATCCATACATGACCACAGGAAAAACCATAGCCTTGACTAGACAGACCTTTGTTGGCAAAGTAATGTCTCTGCTTTTCAATATGCTATCTAGGTTGGTCATAACTTTCCTTCCAAGGGAAGATCCCAAAACCTGATACAAAGCTACAGTAATCAAGAGTGTTCATACTAGCAGATATACAGACATATACACCCAACTAGATAGAATCGAGCCCCCAGAAATTAAACACATATATGGTCATATTTTTGACAAGAGTATAGAGACTGTTCAATGGGGAAGGAACAGCCTTTCTAATAAATGGTGCTGGGAAAACTGAACACATGCAAAAGAAAAAAATTGGACCCTCCTAACACTATATGCAAATATTAACTCAAAGTGGATCAAAGGCCTAAATATAACACCTAAAACTATAAAATTCTTAAAAGGAAAAATAGGACAGATCTTCATGACACTGGATTTGGCAATGATTTCTTTAATATGACACCAAAAGCAAAGGCAACAAAATAAAAAGTAGACAAAATGGACTTCATAAATATTTTTAAATGTGTGCACCACATTTAAGAGTAAAATAGGTAAAATATTAAGAGTAAAAAGGTAACCCACAAAATAGGATAAAATATTTGTAAGTCATATATCTGATAAAGGATTTATACAACCAATATATACAGAACTAAAACTCAGAGACAGGGGGGAAAAAAGAAAGAAACGACCAAATTAAAGCACGAACAAAGGGCTTGGATAAAGATTTCTTCAAAGATTTACAAATGGCCAGTAAGTTCAGGAAAAGATCCTCAAAGTCACTAATCATTTGGGAAATGCAAATCAAAACTACAATGAGATACCACCTCACACTGGTAAGGATGGCTAATGTCAAAAAAAAAAGTTTTGATTTGGGTATAAAAAACTAGAACATTTATGAACTTAAATGTCTAGAACCCCAAAGATTCGGTTCAGACAGGGGCTGCAACTTAAAAGAATCTGGACAGTTTGATTTCAAGTCTTTTTTACAAAGAACAACATGAGTAACACTGTTCAAGATAAGGAGTCAGGACCAAACCTGAAGCGTCTTGAACACATACCCACTTTAGAGGGAGACAGAAGGATTTTAAAAGATTGTATTCAACTGAATTTAATTACCATAAAACTTATCATAATACCTACTTGCAATCAGAAAGAAGTATAATGTGAGCTTCTGAGGACTTGCATTCAACTAAGAACATGAAGACATAAGGTGAATGCAGTAATTGGCATAGTAGTGCAGTAATAGCAATGAAAGAATTACTTAAGTGCATGAGTCAGAAGGCCATACAGAACAAGTGAGCTCCTCCATAATAATATCATTATATCACCATAACAGTAAAATAAAACGCAGTAACAGAGTAATGAAGAGAAGAGACTTCTGAACAAATCTTACTGACCTGTGGTATTTAAATATTATACATAGGAAATGACTGCGGCACAGTATTCTGCACTCCAAACTGCAGAACTCTGGTTATATCCATAAATCAACTAGATGCTTCTCTGTGAAATAATGTTTTAAACACATTTTCATATACCTTATTTTCAAAACAGTCCTTTAAGGTAAGCCGACATGGCAAAGACAGTTATGTATCCTCTAACACAAACTGTTCTCTTCCTCAGTAATATAACCCCCAAAATACCAGCTGCTCAAAATGAAGACCATAACAAGCTAATGTTTCATTAATTTGTTATTCATATTTTTATAAAATAAATTCATTTTTCCTTAGGTTTAGACCTCATATAATCTTCCCAGCTGTATACTTCAACATTTTTAAGCTGAATCATTTCCCAACCATACTATTAGTCCTTCAAATTTTTCCTGTCACTTACACAGGTTTTCATAATACCAAATGTCCTCTGCAAATTTAATCAAGATGTTATGTACTTCTCCTCACATCTCATTAAGATGTCAATGTAACAGTGTTGCTTATCAGCCACTGTAGCCTATTCCTTTCACTTCATATTATCCTCAAGAAAGGTTTTAGTCTACAGTCTATTTTACTGAGATAGACTGAATTTTTACATCAAACTTCATATGATTACACAAAATATTTCTAAAAATAAAAATATTCATTATCAACTTTATTCTCTTTACTAATACATTCTACAGGGATGAAAATACATCTAAAGTTATTTTATACAGCAGAAGAGTCTCCCCTTCTCTCCCCGACACCAAACGACAATCCCACCATAAAAATTGCTTATTTTTATCCCAATTAAATCTTAATCCTCTTTACTAAATGTAGTAAAAAAAAAACAATAGTTTTCAACTTCAATTCAGTGTGCCATATAACTTTGTATTGTCATGGATTAATAGACAGCCATGTAAACAAAGCTGTACTGATTTTCAAACTAGATGCATTTGGATTGTATATTTCAATACGGATCACTACCTTCCCAACTAATCCCATACCTAGACTGAGCTTAGAGGATTTTTATTGTCAGATTCTTATTCACCATCTCTTGTAAATACCAAAGTTGTGATAAACCAAGGACAAGCCTACATACAAACTCCCTAAACAGACATACCCTGGTAGCTCAGCTGGTAAAGAATACACCTGCAATGCAGGAGACCCCAGTTTGATTTCTGGGTCAGGAAGATCCCCTAAAGAAGGGCTAGGCTACCCACTCCAATATCTAGGGCTTCCCTGGTGGCTCAGTTGGTAAAGAATCTGCCTGCAGTGCGGGAGACCTGGGTTTGATCCCTGAGCTAGGAAGATACCCTAGAGGAAGGCATGGCAACCCACTCCAGTATTCTTGCCTGGAGAATCCCCATGGACAAAGGAGCCTGACGGGCTGCAGTCCATGGGGGTCACAAAGACTTGAACATGACGGAGTGACTAAGCACAACACAAAAAGTCTTGTGTATTCTTTAAATACATTATAGGAATTTACACATTATAAATTCCTACAGACAAAGTGGCTGCATATATAACATGTACAGTGATTTTTGAGAAGCAGAACCAAAAATTAGGCCCAAATAATAGAATCATTACATAATAGCATAAAGTGTTCCTCTTTTAAGTGCTTTTCAGAATAAAAGCGAGGCATCCTTTATTTGGGGTTCCTCAGATGGGCAAATGTATTTGACTTGTGTGCTCAGTTGCATCCAACTCTTTGAAGTCCCATGGACTGTAGCCCACAAGGCTCCTCTGCCAGGGAATTTTCTAGACAAGAATACTGGAGTGGGGTGCCATTTCCTACTTCAGGGGATCTTCCCAACCTAGGGATGGAACCTGCATTTCTTGCATCTCCTGCATTGGCTGGCAGAATCTTTACCACTAGCACCACCTGGGAAGCCCATATTTGTAACTTAGAGGTAGGTAAAAGTTTCTTAAGACATAGAAAACAATAACTGTAAAACAGAATTCTGGGAAATTAGTTTTTTGAAATTTAAAATGTGTGCCCATTAAATGACATCATTATAAAAATGACATCATTATATAGGTAGTCCATCAATCAGTTCAGTTCAGTCGCTCAGCCATGTCCAACTCTTTGCGACTCCATGAATCGCAGCACGCCACGCCTCCCTGTCCATCACCAACTCCCGGAGTTCACCCAGACTCACATCCATCGAGTCAGTGATGCCATCCAGCCATCTCATCCTCTGTCGTCCCCTTCTCCTCCTGCCCCCAATCCCTCCCAGCATCAGAGTCTTTTCCAATGAGTCAACTCTTTGCATGAGGTGGCCAAAGTACTGGAGTTTCAGCTTTAGCATCATTCCATAGCCCCCACAAAAATATGTACAAAACACCTACTTAACAAAGAATGGATATCCAAGATACATGAAGGACAACTTAATAATAAAAAGATAAATTCAATAAAATATGGGCAAAACATCCAAAGAAACACTTTATAGAGCAAGATATACAAATGGCCAATAAGTACACACAAAAAAGTGCTCTACGTCATGTTAATCATTAAGGGAATGAAAATTAAAACCATAAAAACTATAAACCACTCATTGGAAATGAACAAAATTAAAATGCTTGACAACACTAATCCTGTGTAAAACTGTAGATCAACTGGAACTCTCATACGTTGTTGTGAAGTGTAAAATGGAACAACTACTTTGGAAAAGACATCTAGCAGTTGCCTTTTTTTAATAAAACATAATTCTACTCCAAGGTATTTGTTCAACAAAAATAAAAACACATGTTCCCCAAAAGATCTGTACAAAAAAATGTTCACAGTAGCTTGTTCAGAACATCCCAAACTAGAAACAGCCTTGATGGGCATCAATATGATAAAGAAACTGTGCCATAGTCATATAGTACAATGCTATAAATAATTCAAGAGGAATGAACTAGTGATAAATGCAACAAGATGCATGAATTTCAAAAACATTATGCTGTTTGAAAGATGTATTATGCCAAAGAGAATATACTGCATGATTTTATTTCTATTCAGTTGTGGGGAGGGGGCTTAACTAGAAATGAACTTCCTGAGGCACTGGTAATGATAGGAGTTTAGACTGTACCAGTTGCATGCATTTGCCAACTCTTTAAATATATGCTTTCATTGTATGTGAATTTTAACTTAAAAAAGAATAAACTGTAAAGACAAGAAAAATCTTATCAAAGAAATATGTTGGTTAAAAACAAGTGTGCAATTGTACTAAATAAGAAAAATAAATTCAATAATTTGGGGGGAAAATACATAATCTAATTCAACTAAGTGAAGAAACAGAATGACCCTTGAACTTAACACAGATGTTTGCCTGACTTATTCCCCTACTTCCTCTCCAGTAAAACACAATTTTAACAGAAAGGCCTTTCTAACTCCTACTTAACAAGTACCCCCAGCTCTCTCACTTTCTGTCACTGGGTCCTGCTTAATATATATTCATAACCTTTAGTATTACCACAAGAACATATCTGCTTGCTTATTCTATGTCTCATCACCAGTAAAATGTAAACAACAAGAAAGCAGTGGGGGGAGAGATGGTATTCTTGAACATGTTATTCCACTTCTAATGTATCACTCATTTGCAATCAACTTGTGATTTGTGGTAGATTTTAACAGAATGATGTACGTACGCCTTAATAGACCAAAAAAAAAAAAAAAATACACCAAAGAGGGAAAGTCTCTCCTCGTCTCTCCACATTTTGCTTTCTGCCTACAGCAAAGCTGGAATTTCCCTGAAATCCATTCACTCCACATTATCTGTGGAGTCCCTCTCCAGCCATTACACCCTCAGCAAGGAAGAGTGACGAATCTGATAAATCAAGAATTTGATTTTAATTTGGTCTTATTTTACTAGAGGCTGAGATCACTGAGTTAAGCCAGCCCATGTTCTTGCCAGTTTCTTGTCTCCTCTTATTTAAGAAAACCTACCAGATCTTAATTTTCTCAGTGCTACCTATCTGTCTGTGTGAAGCAGGTCCACAGGCTTCATTCATGCTATATGTTGGGTAAGGAATGTAACAATCTGCTGTGTAAATCCAGTCAAGTCTCTGCAGGCAGCATGAAGAGTGGGAGGTTTCAGGCCAAAGCCATGTCCTCCAGTAGAGCTCTTAAAAATCCTGAATTAAAGGTTATGGATACTTGCAAAGATTAATAAAGTTTGTATATCTCATGTGGACAGTAACATTTGGATATATATCAAATCAACCAAAAGGCCACAGGAGCTATAAACTCCTATATCAAGAAAAATAGAAAAAAAAATAAAAATAATATAATACTCCATCGGTACTAAATAATTTATTGCAATAAGTTTATCTTTAACACAAGTGTAAAATAAGATTCCTGACATTTCAATTAGTTAAACCCAAACTTCAAAACTAAGCCAGTAATTAGCAACATTTTAATTCTGAAAAGTTTTTAACTATAAAAGTATCAAATATAATACAGAACCCTTAAATATTTAATAACTTTTGTCAGAATATTAAAAAATTAACTTCTGATCATTCCAAAGCTATCAAAGGTCCTCCCCCCTCACAAAAAAACTTTCTTAGCAAGTAAAAGTATAGTACCTGCTGGTGTTTATATTTATTATTTTTTTTAATTTTAAAAACCAAGACTTTCAAACTGAATATGATTTGAATATTTCTATGTCATCCAAAAATGCCTGATACATACTAACTCTATGCAGGCTCATGGTCTTAGCAGAAGAAATCATGTCAGTCACAGAGTTTTTAAAATTATAACTGGAATTTTAAACTATAAAATAAAGAAAGTTTAACATTATTTAATGACTTTTCTACTTATTATTATATTATTGTAATTATTTTTGCCAATAAGGTACAAAATGTAAAGTCATCATTCTTTACTCAAGTAGACTACTACCATACAAGATTTTAGTTTGTTTCTTCTTAATTAGCTGGTTGCTGTCAAATGCCCCAGGACAATTCTCATTAGAGCTGTAACTAGTTTTAATGTAAAATAAGATTAATAATACATGCACATGTACATTAAAACATAACAAACATACGTAACACTAGTAAGAGACATTCTACTAGAAAACTGACCAGTAATCATAAGAAAGGAAACATAGAGGTAATTTTTTTTAATTTAAATAATCCTTAAGAATATACGACACCCATGGCGGATTCATGTACGCCCGTGGCAGATTCATGTTGATGTGTGGCAGAACCAATACAATACTGTAAGGTAAAAAAAAATTAAAAAACAAACAAACAAACAAAACAATATACGAAATGCTCCGAAGAATCTCTCCCACAGTTAAAACAAATGTGTTTTAAGGAGAGAGAAAAAAATAAGCTCCTCAAAACTTACAAAGCAAAACATGGACTTAGTAACTTATTAAAAATTATGCCCCTGATTTTTTTGAGAAAAAAGAAATAGTACAAACAAGGGCATGAAACACACTTAAAATTAAGACTAATAATATTCTATTCTCACTGAAAAATTCTAGGAGAAAACAATTAAATTTCAGATATTTCCATTTAATATGGGAAAAAAATACAATGTTCATTTCTGAGATATAAGCTAGTAATTTATTTTCATTCATAATATAAAGTGATTTAGGTAAAGTTTACTCTTCCCAGTACTCAAAATTAAACATATCTTTTTCATATCTAGGAATTATAATGGTAATGTGAAATAAAAGTTTAATTTTGCTGAACTAAAGCTCAAATAGATTCAAATAAAGATTTATGAAATATCTCAACAATAAGAATTTAATTTTTGTTATTTTGCAATGACAATAGGTTTACTTTTTCTAACATTTTTTAAAAATCCAGCCTTCTTTTATCCATATAAAACTTTTAAAAATCACAATAGAATCTTTTATATATAACTTAGAAAAACAATTTCACATGATATACTAATAACACTCAGGAAATTACAATCCAGAAAGGGACAGTCTCCCTGAAACAGAAAGAAGTTCTTTCTTTTTGTCACCTCCAATCCTTATAATCTTTATTTACATCATTTACAAGAAATGTTTATCACAATCTGACAGGTAGATAAGAAAAAGAAAATTTTTTGCTTTCTCAAGCTCATCAAGTGAATTTACTCAGTCTTCTTACTATGTTTCTTTTTAACTTTATCTGAAGCATTAGCTACAGGTTTTGAGGTAGATGAACCAGTACCATTGAAAGACGATTTTGTTTCACTTTTCTTTTCACATGGTGAAAACTGCTGCTGCCAGCCAAACAGCATCCGACTCAATGTATCTTCAAAACAAGCAAAAGGCACAAGGGCAGTCTTCGTAATCATCATGGTTATCTGAAAAAAAAAGTTCAATTTTGAATTTAAATACAAATGTTTTCTGTTTCCTAAAACTGAGAGGAGAAAGTGAAAAGAGGAAAAGAGTCAAAACACATTTTTTTATTGAAGTATAACTGACATATAACAATATACGAGTTTCAGGAATACAACACAATGGTTCAATATTTATATATAAAGTGAAATCACCACCACAGTAAGTCTAGTTAACATTCATCATGCACAGTTACATATACAATTTTTTTATGTGATGAGAACTTTTAAGAGCTACTCTTAATGACTTTCAAATATTACAACAGTTACCATGCTATACATTACACACTTGATGACTTATTTGTTTATAACTCAAAGTTTGGACCTTCTGACTCCCTTTAACCTATTTCACCAAGCCTCACAACCCCTACCCCCTGCCTTTTGGCAACAACTAATCTGTTCTCTGTATCTATGAGCTTGGATTTTTTTAGATTCCACATATAAATGAAATCATAGTGTATTTGTCTTTGTCTCATTTTTTTACCTGGCATAATGCCCACTTATGATGTTAGCTGTGGGCTTGCCATATATAACCTCTATTATGTTGAGGTACATTCCCTCTATACCCAGTTTTTTATTGTAAGTGGACGTTGAATTCTGTCAAATGCTTTTACTGCCTCTATTGAGATAATTATATGATTTTTATCCTTCATTTTGTTAATGTGATATATCAATTCATTTGCAGATGATGAACCATTCTTGCATCCCTGGAATTAATCCCACTTGATCACAGTGTATAATTTCTTTAATGTATTGTTGAACCTGGTCTGCTAATATTTTGTTGGTTTCTGCATCTATGCTCATCAGGGATATTGCCCTGTAATTTTCTTTTCTTGCAGCATCTTTGTCTGATTTTGGTTTCAGGGTAATGTTGACCTTGTAAAATGAGTTTGGATGCATTCCACCATTTTTTTATTTTTGGAAGAGTTTGAGAAAGATTGGTATTAATTCTTTTAATGTCTGGTAGAATTCGCCAGAAAAACTCTCTGGTCCTGGACTTTTGTTGGGAGATTTCTGATTTCTGATACAATCTCCTTACTAGTAATTGGTCTGTTAAGATTTTCTTTTTCTTTGTGATTCAGTCTTGGTAGGTTATATGTTTCTAGAAATATATCCATTTCTTCTAGCTTGTCCATTTTGTTGGCATATAAGTGCACACAGTAGTTTTTTACAATCCCTTGTATTTTTGTGGTATCAGTTGTAATGTCCTCTTTTGTTTCTAACTGAGTCCATTTGAGTTCTCTCTTTTTCTTTCTTGGTGAGTCTAACTAAAAGTTTGCTCATCTTGTTTATCTTTTCAAAGAACCATCTCTTACTCTGATCTCTTCTGTTGTCCTCTTAGCTTGTATTTCATTTATTTCCACTCTATGTTACTTCCTTGCTTCCATTACCTTTGGGCTTCATTTGTTCTTCTTCTTCTACTTCCTTTAGGTATAAAGTTAAGTTGTTTGAGATTTTTCTCATTTCTTGAGGCAGGCATTTATCACTATGAACTTGCCTCTTAAAACTGCTTTTGCTACATCTCGTAAGATTCGTATGTTGTTTTTCTACTTTTGTTTCAAGGTACTTTTTTTTTTTAATTTTATTTTTAAACTTTATATAATTGTATTAGTTTTGCCAAATATCAAAATGAATCCGCCACAGGTATACATGTGTTCCCCACCCTGAACCCTCCTCCCTCCTCCCTCCCCATACCATCCCTCTGGGTCGTCTCAGTGCACTAGCCCCAAGCATCCAGTATCGTGCATCAAACCTGGACTGGCACTTTTTAAAAAAATTTCTTCACTGATTTCTTCATTGACTCACTGGTTGTTCTATAGTATTATGTTTAATTCCCACGTCTGTGATTTTTCCAGTATTTTTCTTGTAAATGATTTCTAGTTTCATACTATTCTGGTAGAAAAAGATTCTTGATATGATTTTCATCTTTTTAAATTTATTGACTTGTTTTATGATCTAACATATGAACCCTGGATAATATGCCATGTGTGCATGAAAATAAAATGTATTCTGTTGCTTTCTGATGGAATGTCCTATCTAATCTGTAGTTAAGTCTGAGGCAATGTTAAGTCCTTTGAGGCAATGTTTCCTTCTTGATTTTCTGTCTCGTAATCTATCCATTATGGTAAGTGAAGAGACTTTGATAAGTCCCTTACTATCACTGTTTTGCTGTCTGTTTCTCTTTACAAAGTGTCAGTTACTCAGTTCTGTCCGACTACAACCCCATGGACTGAAGTCCACCAGGCTCCTCTGTCCATGGACTTCTCCAGGCAAGAATACTTGAGTGGATAGCTATTTTTTTCTCCAGGGAATTTTCCTGACTCAGGGATCGAGCCCGGGTCTCCCATATTGCAGGTGGATTCTTTACTGTCTGAGCCACCAGGGAAGCCCCCTATTTCTCTTTAGGTCTGTTACTATTTGCTTTATATATTTATGTAGATACATAAATATCTGTAGCCAATGGACATGAATTTGAGTAAACTCTGGGAGATAGTGAAGGACAGGGAAGTCTGGTATGCTGCAGTCCATGGGGTCTCAAAAGAATCAGACAGACATAGTGACTGAACAACAACAAAACATTTGCAAATGTTATATATCCTGTTAGACTGACCCCTTTATCATTAATTACTACCCTTCTTTCTCGTCTTTTTTTTTAAGTCTATTTTATCTGATATAAGCAGAGCTACCCCAACTTTCTTTGGGCTTTCCTTTGCAGAAAATATATTTTTCCATGCCTTCACTTTCAGTCTGTTTCTCTCCTTACATCTGAAGTGAATCTCTTGCAGGCAGCACAGAAATGGGACTTACTTTTTTTTTTTTATCCATTCGGTCACTTCATGTATTCTAAATAGAGAATTTAGAGTAAATAATAAGTATGTGAATGCTAAGGCTTCAGTTGTGTCCTACCCTTTGCAACCCTACTTATTGTCATTTACTTAATTGTCTTCTGGCTGTTTTGTAGTTCCTCTCTGGTATTTTCATTCCTTGCTCTCTTCTCTTATGGCTTGATGACTTTCTTTAGAATGCTTAGATTACTTGCTCATCATCTTTTGTGTATTTATCATGAGACTTTCATATAGCAACTTACATAAATAACAGTCTACTTTAAGTTGACAACTTAAATGCATTTTAAAGCTTTATATTTTTACTCTTCCCCTCAATGTTTTTTATGTTTTTGATATTATATTTTACATCTTTTTATCTTGTATGTATTCCCTCATTGTTGTAGTTATGGTTCTACTACTTTTATTTTTTAAGATTCATACTAGCTTTATAAGTGATTAAGCTACTACCTTTCCTATATATTTATTATTCTTTACCAGTGAGATTCATATTTTCATGTTTTGTGGTTATTAATTAGCATCCTTTTCTTTCAGCTTAAAGAAGTCCCTTTAACACTTCCTGTAAGGCCAATGTAGTGGTGATGTACTCCTTTAACTTTTGCTTGTCTGGAAAAATTCTTTAACTCTCCTCTAATTTTTAATGTAACTCTGCCAGGTAGAGTAATCTAGACTGGAATTTTTTCCCCTCAGTAATTTGAATATATCATGCTACTCCCTTCTGGCCTGAAAAGTTTCTGCTGGAAAAATCTGCTCATAGTCTTATGGGGGTTTATTTATACATAACACATTGTTTTTCTCTTGCTGCTTTTAAGAATCTTTTTGCCTTAAACTGTTGACATTTTAATTATAATGTTCACTTCCCTGGTGGTCCACTGGAAGTGGTGGTCCACTGCAGAATCTGCCTGCAAATTCAGGGTACACGGGTTTCAATCCTTGGCCCAGGAAGATCCCACATGCAAGCTGCACATGCCACGGAACAACTAAGCCCATGTGTCACAAAATACTGAAGCCAGCATGCTCTAGGGCCCATGCTCCACAACAAGAGAAGCCATCTCAATGAGAAGCCCATACACTGCAATCAAGAGTAGCCCCCACTCGCCACAACTAGAGAAAGCCTGCGCACAGAAATGAAGACCCAGTGCAACCATAAATCAATTAATATTTTTAAAAAGAATCATTAATTATAATATGTCTTGGTGTAGGTCTCTTTGGGGTCCTCTTGTGTAGAATGCTCTCGGCTTCCTGGATTTGCATGTCTGTTTCCTTCCCCAAATTAGGGAAGTTTTCAGGCATTATTTCTTCAAATAATTCTTCTGCCCCTTCCTCTCTCCTATCTCCTTCTGGGAGCCCTGTTACATGAATGTTAGTCCTGAGATTGTTCCATAAATTCCCGAAGTTATCTTCACTTTCTTTTGTTCTCCTTCCTTTTTGCAGCTCTCAATGGGTGAGGTCTACTGCCTGGTGGTTAAGTTCACTGATCCTTTTTGCTTCCATCTGGTCTGCTGTTGCACCCCTCTAGTAAATGTCTTAGTTCAGTTATGATAGTATTCAGCTCTGTGACTCTAGTACTTTCTTGAATTTCCTATTTTCTATATTGAAGTTCTGTGTTCAAAATGCATTCTTAATTTAATCTTCAGGAGAAGCAAATTAAGCTAGATTCTAGGGGAAAAAAAATCTGTTCTCTATAACTTTACACTTAACTAATGGAAAAGAACACAACTCCTTAATAATAAAAAATACCACATTGTGAGTGCCAAATAAGCAGCATAAACAACAACACAAAAAATACATTTAGTAACAAAAGGAAATAAGAAGACAAAATAATATACACCAAATGACCAATAATAGCTATTACTACTATGCACTTAACACGTGCTAGAGCTGTGTGATAATGTGTTTGTATTACTTTATTCTCTTTAAATGTAATCCAAAAACTAATCTATCATTACTGTCATCATAAAGATGTAGAACTCAGGTTCTGACATGTTAAGTAACTTGTTCAAAGTCACAGAGCTAATAAGTGGTAAAGTAGTTTGGAACACTCAGATTTTGACTTCAAGCACTAAATATACTGCAGTCTACCACTATCTAAAGTCACAGTCTTCCAGTAAAGTACAGAATAGTGCCAGTAGGAGGGAATGTACTAAGTCTTTAGCCATCCAAAATTTCCCATATATAAATTGAGATAGCGGGAGGTAGAATGGAGAGAGGTACCAACCTATTATCTGGCAAAATATACAATGTTCAGAGATATTTAGATTTGCTCAAGAAATTATCCTGGTACCAAAATGAATCTGGGAGAACTTTACGATTCAGAAAGGTTCCCAAAAGTCTATGAATTTTCAAAAGTCAATTCCTCCAGCAGATCGCAGATAATGAATCAAACTAGGTATTTCTGGGAATTAAATATTCACAAGAGGTACCTACATAATCAGCTTTCTTAAGGACAATGGAATCAAGAGTAAATTCCTAGTATCTGCAATATAGTTTAGGTAGTAGGGAGCTGGAGACAAAGTAGGTGTCCATTACAGAAGAATGTATAAGTAAAATAAACACTGTGTAATTGTTAAAAGTAATAAATAATAAAGTCATATGGAAAAATTCTTAAGATAGTTAGACGAAAATGCGACAAAGAACAAAAGCTCTAATATACTATCATTGATATTAAGTTTAAAAAAACGTGCACACACACATAGCATTGTGAATGTACTAAACGCCACTGAATTGTAAAATTTTAAATAACTGAATTTGCTATGCCCCTTTGACCTCAATAAAAATAAACAAATAAAAATGAACACTTTTGCTCATGTACATAAATTCCAGACCAACCATGACTAAATAGCTTATATCAGACTAGTATCCCAACAGAATCAATATAAAAGACATAAATACATAAAACAACTGTTAAAAGGCACTGGAGTACAACCAATCCAGGTATAACCTGGTGGGATTATGATCCCTAAAAGAAAGGAAGTTGAACAAAATGAACTTCACATTTATCTTGGCATTTTCTTTTAAGGAGAGAACAACAGCTAGGAGGCCAAAGAGCTGAGCAGCCTGCTGCTTGATGCTAGGAAGACAGGTTGGAGTTCAAAGTCAGGCAAGATGGAGCTGCCCAGGGGTACAACTCAGGCTTAAACTGAGACCCCCAAAAGGATCACATTCTAGAAAGGCAAATCTGAACTACAATAGCAAGCACTAACAAAGCCTAAAACCAACAGGCTTTGTGGATTAAACTTGGCTGTGAAAAGAATGTTGAGTGTAATCCCTGACCTCAAAGATCTTACAGACTAGTCAGACAGATAAGTAAATCAGTAATAATACAACAGCAATGGAGTAAGTGCAATAATAGACACTTGCCCAGAAATGTTAAGAAATGGATTTGGAGTCATTACAACACAAGTAAAAGATAAAGGCATAAATATGAATGTGATCACCTAGAGAGACTATAGAATGAGAAGACTCCAAATACAATGTTAACATCCGAGTTTATGTCATTACTGGTTAAGATCCAAGAAGAATTTCTTTAGATAAAATTATTCTTTAGAATAAACAGTTACAACGACATGTACTATGATAATTATTCTGGTCATAGCTTGACTTCATGGACTGTCAAGAAAATGCAAAAGAGTTCAGATTAAACAAGGGTCCACTGTCTGGAAAACAGCAATGTATTTTTATAAAATCCAGAAAAAAAGAGTGTCAGGAACTAAAGTAATTCCTGAGAATGTGAACTATAGTTAAGTATTTTTCAAAGTCAAGTTTTAATAGAATTTCCACTCCCAGTAGACTCATCACTCAGCTGAGGAATACTGTTGACATCAGAAATTACTGCTGAGATAGACTTATGAGGTTCATGGACAGATTTCTGTGAATTCAGCCTCCTCTTAGGGCTTGATTCAGCAAGGTGACACAAATGTAACGGTGACAAATGAAATGAACCCTTATTCTTCTACAAATAAAACATAAAACTCTCCCTACTCAGCAAGTTATTAAAAGAAACAGCATATTACCTAAATTAAACAGCATTTGACTCACAGTCTCTAACTTAAAAAGGGAAGGAAACCAAAGAGTCTAAAAACTTTAAAGATACTCTGATATTTAAACCCTATTCTAAAACATAACTTAATTCCAGTAAAGAAATTGTTTGAAGCTCTTCCACATTCTTTATATCTCATATTGTATCATTTCAAAATATGCCCAGAAAAATGTGATCTAAAATATAAGTTCTTCAAAGGCACAAATAGGACTCATATACTTTTACATCCTCTATAGTGCATAGCAATAAGTATAGAGTACAATGAAAAAACAATTTCTAATCACATGAATAATTCAAAGACTACTATAATACATCTGTGTAAGCAAAATTTGCAAATGTCATCTTTCTCTCCACCCAGAACATACTTTTCCTGTCTCCATCTGCCCAAATTCAAACATCCTTTGCAGTGTAACTGTAAGGTGTCTATTCCATTAAACGTTCTCCAGCACCCTCTAATGAAAATAATGTTGCCCTATAATAAGCTTCTAGAATATGGTACATTCAACCAGGTTTTCTGTCACTCTATACTTCTCCTTTGGTGATATCATTCACTCAGACACTAATAATTACTAACCTGAACAACTGTCAAATCTTCAGATCCTCATTTTTATAAATCTCTTCAGTAAGCTGGGCAAGCAAATTGTTCACATAGTAGTATAGACTTAGATAAATAAGTGATTATGCCAAAGCCTTTGACTGTGTGGATCACAATAAACTGTGGAAAATTCTGAAAGAGATGGGAATACCAGACCACCTGACCTGCCTCTTGAGAAACCTATATGCAGGTCAGGAAGCAACAGTTAGAACTGGACATGGAACAACAGACTGGTTCCAAATAGGAAAAGGAGTACATCAAGGCTGTATATTGTCACCCTGCTTATTTAACTTATATGCAGAGTATATCATGAGAAACACTGGGCTGGAAGAAGCACAAGCTGGAATCAAGATTGCTGGGAGAACTATAAATAACCTCAGATATGCAGATGACAACACCCTTACGGCAGAAAGTGAAGAGGAACTAAAGAGCCTCTTGATGAAAGTGAAAGAGGAGAGTGAAAAAGTTGGCTTAATGCTCAACATTCAGAAAACGAAGATCATGGCATTTGGTCCCATCACTTCATGGCAAATAGATGGGGACACAGTGGAGACAGTGTCAGACTTTATTTTTTTGGGCTCCAAAATCACTGCAGATGGAGACTGCAGCCATGAAATAAAAAGATGCTTACTCCTTGGAAGGAAAGTTATGACCAACCTAGATAGCATATTAAAAAACAGAGACATTACTTTGCCAACAAAGGTCCATCTAGTCAAGGCTATGGTTTTTCCAGTGGTCGTGTATGGATGTGAGAGTTGGACTGTGAAGAAAGCTAAGCACTGAAGAATTGATGCTTTTGAACTGTGGTGTTGGAGAAGACTCTTGAGAGTCCCTTGGTCTGCAAGGAGATCTAACCAGTCCATCCTAAAGGATATCAGTCCTGGGTGTTCGTTGGAAGGACTGATGTTGAAGCTGAAACTCCAATACTTCAGCCACCTCATGCAGAGTTGACTCACTGGAAAAGACCCTGATGCTGGGAGGGATCGGGGGCAGGAGGAGGAGACAACAGAGGATGAGATGGCTGGATGGCATCACCGACTCGATGGACATGAGTTTGGGTAAACTCCGTGAGTTGGTGATGGACAGGGAGGCCTGGTGTGCTGCGATTCATGGGGTCGCAGAGAGTCGGACATGACTGAGTGACTGAACTGAACTGAATTAAATACAGAGAGAGCTATGAAAGAACATTTTGGCCATTTATCAGTCAGTCAACAAATATATATTAAAAATCTACTATAGGCACCAGACACAACGCTAGGGATACAGTTATGAATAAAACAAACTTGGTCCCTATTCTCATGAAGTTTAAAAGCATGGTGCTTTGTATTTCTTTTTAGACAATAACATCTTGAAGAGTCTTTGTCGTAGTCAAAGTTTATGTGTCCATTTGTATCCCCCAAAGAGCTTAATACCATTGTCCCTCATTCATGTATTCAACAATACATGATATTCTATTCAACAATATACTATCTCAATAGTAAGTAATTGTTAGTCACACAGCCATGTCCGATTCTTTGTGATCCCATGGACTGTAGCCCACCAGTCTTCCCTGTCCATGGAATTCTCCAGGCAAGAATACTGGAGTGGGTTTCCATTTCCTTCTCCAGGGGCTCTGACTGACCTGAAGACACCTCTCAAAGGTATTCAGCATAACTGACCATCCCTTTAATACCATCTCCCTGGTTTTTAGCAGCTTCTTTCCAGTTTCTCACTCTGGATCTTCCTTCTCTAAATATTAGAAAATCTCATGACTCTGTCCTTTCTCCTGTCTCTAGCTTTTGTCCCTGTGTAATGTAACTACCTCCCTAAGATAATCTATAAACCAAATACAATCTTAGAAAACTACCAACAAATTCCATTACGGAGTTAGAGAAACTACCATTAAAAGTTCGTATCAATATGCTAAAAGAGCTGGGAAAAAAACTGAAAATAAACAAACATGCCAGAATATCCAGAAAAGATTGAAAAAGTGCCCGGTTCTCTTTGGAAATAGGATACGTAGAGATGATACCACCCTTATGGCAGAAAACAAAGAACTAAAGAGCCTCTTGATGAAAGTGAAAGAGCAGAGTGAAAAAGTTGGCTTAAAGCTCAACATTCAGAAAACGAAGATCATGGCATTTGGTCCCATCACTTCAAAGTGGCAAATAGATGGGGAAACAGTGACAGATTTCATTTTGGGGGGCTCCAAGATCCCTGCAGACGGTGGTTGCAGCAATGAAATTAAAAGATGCTTACTCCTTGGAAGGGAAGTTATGACCAACCTAGACAGCATATTAAAAAGCAGAGACATTACTTTGCCAACAAAGGTCCGTCTAGTCAAGGCTATAGTTTTTCCAGTGGTCATGTATGGATGTGAGAGTTGGACTACAAAGAAAGCTGAGCGCAGAAGAATTGATGCTTTTGAACTATAGTGTTGGAGAAGACTCTTGAGAGTCCCTTGGACTGCAATGAGATCCAACCAGTCCATCCTAAAGGAGATCAGTTCTCGATATTCATTGGAAGGACTGATGTTGAAGCTGAAACTCCAATACTTTGGCCACGTGATGCGAAGAGCTGACTCATTTGAAAAGACCCTGATGCTGGGAAAGATTGAGGGCAGGAGGAGAAGGGGACGACAGAGGATGAGATGGTTGGATGGCATCACTGACTCAATGGACATGGGTTTGGGTAGACTCCGGCAGTTGGTGATGGACAGGGAGGCCTGGTGGGCTGCTGTTCATGGGGTCGCAAGGAGTCAGACACGACTGAGCGACTGAACTGAACTGAATAACCTATAGGGGAAAAGAATCTGAAAAAAAATAATATATGAATATATATATATATAAATCACTCTGTTGTACATCTAAAAAATGACAACACTGTAAGTCAATTATATGTCAAGAAAATTTTAAAAAGCAGAAAATAAGGAAGCAAAGGCCAGATTTTTCAAACAAACTGATGAAACTAATAAACCTCTAGTTAGACCAATTTGAAACGAGAGATAAAGATACAAATGATCAATACCAGAAATGAAACTGAAGACATCACTATAGATACATAAAGGATAACAAAGAACTACTATTAACAATTTCACATTAACAAAATCAAAAGTTTAAATGGCACTTAAGAAATGAGTGAAAAGTACAACTTACCAAAATGAACACAAATAAAATAGATAATGTGAACTGTCCTATATCAAATGCCTAAAATAATGCCATATCTACCTAAACTCCTTCAGAGAGTAAAGAATTGAACATTTCTCAACCTATTTAATAAGCTTAGTCTTACGATGATACAAAACCATACAGATTACAAAGAAAATATATTTCATGAACACAATGGAAAAAAATATACTTGAAAAATATTAACAAATTGAATCGGCAATGCACAAAAAAGATACATCATGACAAAGGGAGGTTTATGACAGAAATGAAAGGTTTATACAACATTTAAAAAAATAAATCAGTATAATCCACTCTATTAACAGAACCAAACAAAAATTCTGGAGCCGAAGAACACACTAAATGAGACAGAAGAATGCATTAGAAAGCACTGGAAATAGAGCAAATCATGAGGAAGAGAGAATTAGTGAGCTTGAAGATAAAAATCTAGAAATGACAGAAGTAGAAGACGAAAGAGACTCAAGGTATTTTAAAAATAGGAAAATTCTATGAGAGAGATCTGACTCTTAGGAAGGGCAACATTAGGGAAATCGGTAATCCAGAAAGAAAAGAGAGGAAGAAGGGAGCAACTTACCTTTTTTAAAAAAAATTAATAGCTGAGAACTTCCAAAAGTTGGAGAAAGAAGTGGATATTTAAATCCATGAAAAAATACCCAACTCCCTCAGTGCAAAAAGACCTTCTCAAAAACATATTATATTAAAATTGTCAAAAGTCAAAGAAATAATTTTTAAAAAAGAATAGTAACCTACAAAGGAACCCTCATTAGGCTATCAGTAGATTTCTCAGCAGAAACTATAGGCCAGGAGAAAGTAAAATGACATTCTCAAAATACTGAAAGGTAAAAACTGTCAGCCAAGAATACTCTATCCAGCAAAGTTATCATTTGGTTTTGTTTGTTCCCAGACAAAAACTTGGAGAGTTTAACACCAGAGCTGCCTTACAAGAAATTTAAGAAATAAACAGGTAAAAGCACACAATATTTTCAGTAAGGTAACAAACAGAATCAGAAAATTGCAACTCAATACCAAAATACTTTTTTAAAATTTAATATAGTATTGGGGTTAAAGGGCAGAAGGAGAAGAAAAATAACTACAGCTATTACAATACAGTAACAAAGTCACAACATAAAATGGAAATCTGAGATGACAAAAACACAAAAGGAGAAGAAAAAAGAATAGAACTTACATAAGTAAATGAAAATAAAATGCTATCCATGGAAAAGGATTATTTATGACGTGGTATTACCTATGATTTCATGTGAACCACAAAACATAAATCTAGAGCAAGACATGAAACAGAGAAAAAGAAGAAACTGAGAACATCATAGAAAACCAGCAAACAAAACGGTAGACAGAAACACAAGGAAAAGAAACAATGGAGATACAGAGCAATCAAAAAACAAAAGATAAAATAGCAGTACTAAGTCCTCATCTATACACAATCACACTAAACATAAATGAATTTACCAATCAAAAGACAAAGTAGCTGGATGAATTAAACAAGACCCAACTATATGTGCTCTAGAAGACTTACCTCAACTCTAAAGACAAACATAGGCTTCAAGTGAAGGAATGAAAGATGATACTTCAGAAACAGCAGCCAAAAGAAAAACAAATGTAGCCATACTCATATCAGACAAAACAGACTTCAAGTCAAAAAATTTAACAAGAGACACAGATGGACAGTATTTGATGATAAAGATGACAATGCATCAAGAAGACATTAACAATTATTAATATTATATATGCACCTAACATAGGAACACCAAAATATATAAAGCAATTAACAGACCTAAAGGGAGAAACACCTTTATGGCAGAAAGTGAAGAGGAAATAAAAAGCCTCTTGATGAAAGTGAAAGTGGAGAGTGAAAAAGTTGGCTTAAAACTCAACATTCAGAAAACTAAGATCATGGCATCTGATCCCATCACTTCATGGGAAATAAATGGGGAAACAGTGGAAACAGTGTCAGACTTTATTTTTGGGGGCTCCAAAATCACTGCAGATGGTGACTGCAGCCATGAAATTAAAAGATGCTTACTCCTTGGAAGAAAAGTTATGACCAACCTAGACAGCATGTTGAAAAGCAGAGACGTTACTTTGCCAACAAAGGTCCGTCTAGTCAAGGCTATGGTTTTCCCTGTGGTCACTGGATGTGAGAGTTGGACTATGAAGAAGGCTGAGCGCTGAAGAATTGATGCTTTTGAACTGTGGTGTTGGAGAAGACTCTTGAGAGTCCCTTGGACTGCAAGGAGATCCAACCAGTCCATTCTGAAGGAGATCAGCCCTGGGATTTCTTTGGAAGGAATGATGCTGAAGCTGAAACTCCAGTACTTTGGCCACCTCATGAGAAGAGTTGACTCACTGGAAAAGACTCTCATGCTGGGAGGGATTGGGGGCAGGAGGAGAAGGGGACGACAGGATGAGATGGCTGGATGGCATCACTGACTCGATAGACGTGAGTCTGAAGTGAACTCCGGGAGTTGGTGATGGACAGGGAGGCCTGGCGTGCTGCGATTCATGGGGTCGCAAAGAGTCGGATACAACTGAGCGACTGAACTGAACTGAAAGGGAGAAACTGATAGCAATACAATAATAGTAGGGGACTCTAATACACCACTTACATCACTGGATAGATCATCTAGACAGAAAGTCAATAAGGAAACAGCAGCCTTAAATGAAACATTAAATCAGATGGATTTGATAGATTTGTATAGAGCAGTCCATCCAAACACAGCAGAATACTTATTCTTCTCAACTGCACACAGAATTTTCTCAAGGATAGACCATATGTTGGGACACAAGTCTCAGTAAATTTAAGAAGGCTGAAATCAGATCAAGAATCTTTTTCAATCATAATGGTATAAAACTAGAAATAAACTACCAGAAGAAAATGGACAGAGTCACAAATATGTGGAGACTAAACAACATGTTACTTAACAACTATGGGTCAATGAAGAAATTAAAGGGGAAATCAAAAACTACCTGAAGATAAATGAAAATAAATATGCAATACACCAAAATCTATGGGATGATACAAAAGTGGTACTAAGAATGAAGTTTATAGTACTAAAGGCCTACTTCAAGGAACAAGAAAAATCTCAACTATACAATCTAACCTTGCACCAAAAGAAAGTTGAAGAACATGAAGTACAAAGAAGGAAATAATAAAAATCAGAATGGAAACAAAACACTCAAAAGACAATAGAAAAGATCAAACTAAGAGCGGTTTCTTTGAAAAGATAGGCAAAGCTGACAAAGTAGGAGGGAAAAATGAGTAAAGGAAATCAACTGTATGGTGACAGATGGAAAATATTTTTTTTTTATTAAAAAAAATTTTTTTTTGCTATACTGCACAGCTGGTGAGCTCTTAGTTCCCCACCAGGGATTGAACTCAGGCCCCAGCAGTGGAAGCAGAGTCCTAACCACTGAATCACCAGGGAATTCCCCAAAGTAAACTTTTGATGGTAAGCGTACAGCTGTAGTCTCTGCACTAATAGAACTACAATGTACACGTGAAACTTGTGTGTTATAAACCAACATTACCTCAATTAAAGATAAATTTTTTAAAAAGTTAAAACATAAGCTTTCCATATGACCCAATAATTCTACTATCTATCCAAGAGAAATGAAAACATATCTCCACACAAAGTAAACATATTCATAGCAGCTTTATTCATAACAACCTTAGTCAAATAATAAAAAGTTGGAAATAATCCAAAATCCATTAACAGGTAACACAGTTCAGTTCAGTCACTCAGTCGTGTCTGACTCTTTGCGACCCCATGAACTGCAGCATGCCAAGGTATCCCTGTCCATCACCAACTCTTGGAATTTACTCAAACTCAGGTCCATTGAGTCGATGATGCCATCCAACCATTTCACCCTCTATCATCCCCTTTTCCTCCCACCTTCCATCTTTCCCAGCATCAGGGTCTTTTCCAATGAGTCAGTTCTTTGCATCAGGCGACCAAAATATTGGAATTTCAGCTTCAACATCAGTCCTTCCAATGAACATTCAGGACTGATTTCCTTTAGGATGGACTGCTAATCTCCTTGCTGTCCAAGGGACTCTCAACAATCTTCTCCAACACCACAGTTCAAAAGCATCAATTCTTCGGTGCTCAGCTTTCTTCATAGTCCAACTCTCACATTCATATATGACTACTGGAAAAACCACAGCTTTGACTACACGCACCTTTGTTGGCAAAGTAATGTCTCTGCTTTTTAATATGCTATTTAGGTTGGTCATAACTTTTCTTCCAAGGATTAGGTGTCTTTTAATTTCATGGCTGCAGTCACCATCTGCAATGATTTTGAAGCCCCCAAAAATAAAATCTGTCATTGTTTCCACTGTTTCCCCATCTATTTGCCATGAAGTGATGGGACCAGATGCCCTAATCTTAGTTTTCTGAACGTTGAGTTTTAAGCCAACTTTTTTACTCTCCTTAGATAAACAAACTGTGGAATATAATGCTACTTAGCAATAAAAAGGAATATGCAACAACATGGGTAAATCTCAAAAACCTTCTGCTGAGCAAAAGAAGCCAGACACCAAAGATGCATACTGTATTATTTCATCATGGGTGGTGGCTGGGATTTACTTGAGTAGAGCACAAGCAACTTATCCAAGTAATGGAAATATTCCATATCTTGGTTGTAGTGGTATACAAATTTACTGTAACTCTAGAATGAGTGTATTATGCAAATTCAGTTCAGTTCGGTTCAGTCGCTCAGTAGTGTCCAACTCTTTGTAACCCCATGAATCGCAGCACGCCAGGCCTCCCTGTCCATCACCAACTCCCCGAGTTCACCCAAACTCATGTCCATTGAGTCAGTGATGCCATCCAGCCATCTCATCCTGTCGTCCCCTTCTCCTCCTGCCCCCAATCCCTCCCAGCACTGGGGTCTTTTCCAATGAGTCAACTCTTCTCATGAGGTGGCCAAAATATTGGAGTTTCAGCTTTATCATCATTCCTTCCAAAGACCACCCAGGACTGATCTCCTTTAGGATGGACTGGTTAGATCTCCTTGCAGTCCAAGGGACTCTCAAGCGTCTTCTCCAACACCACAGTTCAAAAGCATCAGTTCTTTGGTGCTCAGCTTTCTTCACAGTCCAAGTCTCACATCCATACATGACCACAGGAAAAACCATAGCCTTGACTAGATGAACCTTTGTTGGCAAAGTAATGTCTCTGTTTTTGAATATGCTATCTAGGTTGGTCATAACTTTCCTTCCAAGGAGTAAGCGTCTTTTAATTTCATGGCTGCAATCACCATCTGCAGTGATTTTGGAGCCCAGAAAAATAAAGTCTGACACTGTTTCCACTGTTTCCCCATCTATTTCCCATGAAGTGATGGGACCGGATGCCTTGATTTTCGTTTTCTGAATGTTGAGCTTTAAGCCAACTTTTTCACTCTCCACTTTCACTTTCATCAAGAGGCTTCTGAGTTCCTCTTTACTTTCTGCCATAAGGGTGGTGTCATCTGCATATCAGAGGTTATTGATAGTTCTCCCGGCAATCTTGATTCCAGCTTGTGCTTCCTCCAGCCCAGCGTTTCTCATGATGTACTCTGCATATAAGTTAAATAAGCAGGGTGACAATATACAGCCTTGACGTACTCCTTTTCCTACAGTAAAGTTGATTTTTTTTTTAAAGGAGCTCATTCCTAAGTTTTTTGTAAATTATTCTTTGCTAAAACATTTTTTAAGAGATCCTGATAAAGCTGGGCTCTGTACTGTATCCCTTGAAAGACTCATATAGGTTACAACCAGAAATGGAATTACTAATTTACAAGATACATAAATCTCCAACTTCGTCAGATACTGCTAAACTGCTCTCCCAAGTTGTTTTTGTTTCAACTCTAAATCCCTTTAAAGTAGTTCATACTCTATGTCTTTACTTCCTCTTATTCACCCACTCTATTAAAAATATTTTTCTATTCTCTAACAGTCCATTGAAACTACTTTTACCAGGGTTATCAAATACCTCTTAATTTCAAAATTCAACAGCCTCTTTTCAGTTTTAATCATTCTTGACCACTCCAGTCTCCTTTTGTTTTATTTCACAATTACACTATTTCACATAATGTCTTACAGCGAGGAACCAAAAGATATTTCATACTTCTGAAACTTTTCTCAAGTTGTCTCTGGTGGGAGAAAGTAAACTTGGCCAAAATAACCAAGTAAAATGACAGTCACTTAGTCATGTCCAACTCTTTGCAACCCCACAGATATACAGTCCATGGAATTCTCCAGACTAGAATACTGGAATAGGTAGCCTTTCCCTTCTCCAGGGGATCTTCCCAACCCACGGATCAAACCCAGGTCACCTGCATTGCAGGCGGATTCTTTACCAGCTGAGCCACAACAGAAGCCCAAGAATACTGGAGTGGGTATCCTATCCTTTCTCCAGCAGATCTTCCTGATCCAGGAATTGAACTGGGGTCTCCTGCACTGCAGGAGGATTCTTTACCAACTGAACTATCAGGGAATCCCAATAGCCAAATATATCCCAATATACAAATATCCCAATAGCCAAAACAACAACCAAAGACAAGCCAAATATGTCATTTTTTATCTTAAAAATGTATGTGAATTTTGGATTCTATTCTGTAATATATTCAACTTTAAAACATTTAAAATAAATTAACATTGAGACTAATCAACAATACATAATGTATCATATTTATAATATGACTGTACATAATGTCAAAATATATCCCCCGGGTTATGTATAATTCTAGCCTGAGAAACATAAATGACTTACTCAAAATTGTGAAGCCTAGATTTTAACATGTCTGTCTAATTCCAAAGCCCATGTGCCTTCCCCATACCAAGAGTCTCAGTTGGCACAAGTTTCTTTCCTCTGAGACTTGAGTTTTAACAATCACAAAGGATTTGAAAGTGGAAAAAGTAAAATAAGTCCTCCTTGAAAGAAACTGGGGCCCCCCCACGAGGACAGAACATTCAAAGAATGTTCAACTTGCTTGGGCTATGGAAGAAAGGAAAGGAGGAAAAAAAGACAGGAGGGAGGGAAAGAACGGAAGGAAAAAAACAAGAGGAGAAGAAAGGATAAATTAAACATACTTCCCTCTGAAAAAGAGAAAATTAATAGATGAGACAGGGAAAATGTAACTATATATCTGAAACATAACGAACAAGTATATATGTAGATAAAGGTAGACTCCCTATGCCTTCAAAATAAAGAATATATTTACTTTTTACACATACAAATAATAATTACAAAATCTCATCAATAACAATAAAAATGAAGTCTCAACAAATATCAAACAATAACATACAGTTATATAATAACCACATATACTGTCCACAATGCAGTTCTAAAACAAATCATTTTCTAAAAAGATTTTTTTGGGGAGGACTTCCCCACTGGTCCAAGTCTTAAGACTTCACTTACATGAAATATTAGAATAGACAAATTTATAGGCATAAAGTAGATCACTGGTTGCCTACAGTTAAGCGGAATGTGAAAAAAGATGAAGGGAATGCTAATGGGTATGAGGTTTATTTCGGGGTGATAAAAACGTTCTAATATCAATTGTGGTAACAGCAGCACATCTCTGTGCTAAAAACCACTGAACTGAACACTTTAAATGGATGAATTGTATAGTGTGTAAAATGTACTTCAGTAAAGCTATTACCAAAAAAAAAAAAAAAACAGCTCAAAATTTAATGACTGGAAGAAGAGGGCACATATGAAGAGATTTTGCCTTAGACATCTGAAGTACAACCACCACAGATGACCTCTACTGCAGCGAATACTGGTAAAAAAAAATGATCTCTACAGTGATTTGGTTCTTTCTAAGATATAAATTTAAATAACATATTCTGTTTTCCTTCTAAGCATCTCATAGGTATGTTTTTAGCCAGAAGTATCTAGGCTGACAGAGTTATCTATAAGATTTCTCTAGGCTTAAATAATACTTTAAAAATCAACTGTATACCAGTGAACAATATATAATATTGAGAAAGTAAACTTGGCCAAAATAACCAAGTAAAATGAAAGTTACTTAGTCATGTCCAACTCTTTGCAACCCCACAGATATACAGTCCATGGAATTCTCCAGACTAGAATACTAGAATTTAAGAATAATAATCAGAATTAGTCTCATCATAAAGCTGCAAGTAAAATTCATAAGATGTGTCAGACACAGTCATAGAATAATACATGTCATCTCCAATCCTGTCAACAATCGATACAGTGAAAATGAGGAAATCAGGTTCAGAGATACTGAGTAACTTGCCTATTCAGTGATTAGACAACAAAGCTAGGATTTCAATTTAAGACTGTCTGTCTCTAAAACCTATGCTATCGTACTATTTCCTATCTTTAAGAAGGGATAAAACATCCAATCAGGCAATAGTAATTAAAGAGATTAACCACAAATATGTACTAATATAAAAATATTAAAAGTTTAAAAGAACTTCAGAGAACACCTACGCAAAGTACCTCATTTTACAAATGACACAATACTTTGCAGTCTCTGATTAGCCTTGGCTATTCCTGCTACTCTCTGGCCTCCAGCGTATTACAAAGTCAAAGGGTTAGTCAGTCATGTCTGACTCCTTGTGACCCCATGGACTGTAGCCTGCCAGGCTCCACTATCCATGGAATTCTCAAGGCAAGAATACTGGAGTGGGTTGCCATTCCCTTCTCCAGGGGGTCTTTCTGACCCAGTGATCAAACCTGGGTCTCCTGCATTGTAGGCAGATGTATTAAAAGGCTATCTGCAAATCCTTCATGATAGCCTCAGCATAAATCAAACGAGGAATCATAGAAGAGCTATGTTTCAGTAAGTCATGGATGTGCTGAATAAACTCCCCAAAACTGATATTTTTAGACTATCATACAAAGTAATTATTTCTGTTATTTGCCTTATGCAGAATTCTGGTTACACATAATCTATAATACTGATTTATTGCTACTTGAACACCTACCTTCGTGGCCACAAGAAACACAGTAAAGAGGAACATAAGATTATGCTTTGATATTGCCAAATACTTGGTTTGCTGAAATGTGAAGATAACTGATCCCAGCAGGGTTACCTTGGCAGGGCTGAAAATAAAACACATTTTAACTCAGTAAGTATTAAGCATGATTTATCTCTATATTTCTCAGAGTAGTCTCAAAATATTAATTAAATGAGTTATTAATAGATGTAACACAAAAATGAATTCTATAAACTTTTGGAAATGCTGAGTTATATAAAGTTAAACACCCTTCTTCTCAGCATAAAGTATCAGATTTTAGAATGTTCATACATACTGTGACTTTCTGATAAGACAGTACTTTTGTATATGCAATATTTCTGAATTGACCATATAACATTGTTTCAAAAGGATATGAAAGTCCCACGTTCTATAGCATGATTTGAGAAAAGCTTATTAATCCTGAAAAATCTTACAGTGCTAACCAAGCTCCTCAGGTGGGATGGGGAATGGAAAAGAAAGTCTTGATCTGTAGCAGTTCCTCATTTTCCAAGGTGTAAATACCTTGTGGTATTCGCAGGCAATTTGATCCAGTTCAGTTCAGTTCAGTCGCTCAGTCGTGTCCGACTCTTTGCGACCCCATGAATCGCAGCACACCACACCTCCCTGTCCATCACCAACTCCCAGAGTTCACTCAGATTCACATCCATCGAGTCAGTGATGCCATCCAGCCATCTCATCCTCTGTCGTCCTCTTCTCCTCCTGCCCCCAATCCTTCCCAGCATCAGAGTCTTTTCCAATCAGTCAACTCTTCACATGAGGTGGCCAAAGTACTGGAGTTTCAGCTTCAGCATCATTCCTTCCAAAGAAATCCCAGGGCTGATCTCCTTTAGAATGGACTGGTTGGATCTCCTTGCAGTCCAAGGGACTCTCAAGAGTCTTCTCCAACACCACAGTTCAAAAGCATCAATTCTTTGGCACTCAGCCTTCTTCATAGTCCAACTCTCACATTCATACATGACCACAGGAAAAACCATAGCCTTGACTAGACGAACCTTTGTTGGCAAAGTAATGTCTCTGCTTTTCAACATGCTATCTAGGTTGGTCATAACTTTTCTTCCAAGAAGTAAGCGTCTTTTAATTTCATGGCTGCAGTCACCATCTGCAGTGATTTTGGAGCCCCCAAAAATAAAGTCTGACACTGTTTCCACTGTTTCCCCATCTATTTCCCATGAAGTGATGGGACCAGATGCCATGATCTTCGTTTTCTGAATGTTGAGTTTTAAGCCAACTTTTTCACTCTCTTCTTTCATCTTCATCAAGAGGCTTTTTAGTTCCTCTTCACTTTCTGCCATAAGGGTGGTGTCATCTGCATATCTGAGGTTATTGATATTTTCTCCTGGCAGGACCCCCCCACAAATATCAAAACTCATTGATGCTCAAGTCCCTTATATATACTGATGTAATTGCATATAATCTATGCACATCCTCCCACAAACTGTAAATAATCTCCAGAATATTTATAATACCAATATAAACGCCATGTAAACAGTTGTAAATACAATATGAATACTACATAAACAGCTCTCAGCATATGAAAAATTCAGTTTGCTTTCAGAAACTTTCTGGAATTTTTAACAAATATTTTTGGTCCACAGTTGGTTAATACACAAAGGCAGAAACCTTGGATATACAGGGCCAACTGTACTCCCAGAGCCCATTTCAGGCTGCTGTGCATAATCGGTTTCATAAAACAGCATGAGCCAGCACCAGCACATTACTTAGCTAACTCCTGTACAAAACATTAGCATTAGCCAATATCTTAAATTTAAAGTCTATAATAAGATATTAATCTACAAATAAGAAGTACTATTTTCATGTCATATATTTGCCACACACTTAAAGTATATCTCAGTAACATCATTTTCTAGCTGTTTATGCTTACAACTAGAAAAAGATAAATAATAAACTCTCAGAAAGCCATACTGTAAAATATGACGAATGTAAAAGTCCCTATAAGTAACTCTGTGAAAAATAAGTTCTTTCTTTAATTAGTACAAACTAAGGATTGAGTTCAAAACAGAATTAGGCTGGGGTAACAGGATTTGGATCTTGCTTACCAATAACTGGGCAGCGTTCCTGTTTTAGGACAGTGGTCCACAAGCTTTTTGACTGTGCGTCTCTAATGGTAAAAGTGTTTAAGACACTCCTTAATATATATCAATTATTTTATAATTATGTACCTATACAATTATATCATAAAATGTACACCAAACTGACTTTTTTAAAAGGATGAGATTTAAAAATTTGTTAATTCCACTAAGACATTGTCTTAATGTCATTTTGCTACTCTGTTTCTAATAGTTCAGTTTCTGTAAGAGTGCCTCATCAAAGGCATCTCAGCATACACACACTGTATTTTGGATGGTGTTCTCTTAGAGCATAAATTCACAAGCAATGAATTGGAGGAGCAAGGATCGTGAAAACAATAAATTGGAGCAGGTGGTTGAAGCAGCATTAAGATTTAGAAGACAGTGAGATTAGTTAGGAAGATCAGAATGCGTTCAGAAAATTCTTATGCTTATTAATTTCCTGTGAATCTAGTAAATAGCTATCTGCTTCCAAAATACAACGGTGGAACAGGCAAGGATAACAGCTACAGACACTGCCATTCCAAAAGGAAGAAAATGTAAAGAAGAAAGTGATCACAGACCTATGCAATTTCAAAATTCAGCAGGTCAAATTCCATTAGATTTCAAGGCCCAGGACTAACTCTCCATGGCTTAAAGGAGTCCATCCTCCGAGTCTGCAGCTCTAATCTCTGCACTCATGACTCTGGCTTATTCACCTGTGACTCCAGCCTATGGGTCTAACCTTGGTTTCTAAGACCACAATTCCCACCTTAAAGCCATACTTCCTTTTCCCTGAATGGTAGCCTATGTGTACAGGTAAGAAGTTTTATCAGCCTGTTACTAACCATAGAATTTTGACAGTCTGAATTCTTTTATTTCATCTTATCTCTGTCCTTTTCAGTCCAACCTGACAGTGATTCTGTTGATATAACATCTTCAAAAATCTTTAGGGCTTCCTATGTGTGACACACAGAGAAGGCAATGGCAACCCACTCCAGTACTTTTGCCTGGCGAATCCCAGGGATGGGGGAGCCTGGTGGGCTGCCATCTATGGGGTCACACAGAGTCAGACACGACTGAAGCGACTTAGCAGCAGCAGCAGCAAGTGTGACACATGGGCTTCCCAGGTGGTAGAGTTGGTCAAGAATCTGCCTGCCATTGCAGGAGACACAGAGACACAGGTTCAATCCCTGCGTCAGGAAGATCCCCTGGAGTAGGAAATGGCAACCCACTCCAGTATTCTTGCTGGGGAAATCCCATGGACAGAAGAGCCTGGCAGGCTACAATCCATGGAGTCACAAAGAGTCGGACACAACTCAGTGACTAAACAACACATACATATATATATATCCATATATTTATTACCAAATACTTTTGCATAGTGGAGAAACCCTTTATGGTCTTAGAGAATATGTGTGTTGGAATAAACAGAATGTTGGTAGAAATACAAACATTAGAGGTGCTGGTGAGGTCTCAGAAGGAAATGAGGAACATGATACTGGAAACGGAAAGAAAGGTATTTAGTTATATGTGCTACAGTTTTGTGGAAAGCATAATCTGTGAACTTGGATATTTAGTTGAGATTTGGAAGCAAACTGCTGATGGTCTGAGATGGTTTCTTCTTGCTTCTTACAATGAAGTGTGAGAGGAAAGTTTTGAATTTAGGGAATAACTGCTAAACAAAAAAAACAAGACTTGATGATTTGGGAAATTATCAGCCTATCCAGTCTGTAAAAAATGACAAAATTAGGAGAGTTATTCTTAGGAAAAGCTAGCTGTGGAGAGAAAGTTATGGGTGTGGCTAGGCAACTTTTGCTAGTGTTAAGAGATTCGGTGTGTAATTCACAGACCCATTCAGCTCTCACAGCAGAAGCCAGGAATAAAGATGAGATTATCCAGGAAAAGTCTGTGGAGGATCATCTAGACTAATGGCATGGATCCCGTGTCATATTTGTGTGCATGCGTGCTCAGTTGCTCAGTCATGCCCAACTCTTCGTGATCCCATGGACTGTATACATAAGTACACACATGGCCTTCCCTGGTGGCTCAGTGGTAAAAGAATCCACCTGCCAATGCAGGAGACATGGGTTCGATCCCTCGTTAGGAAGATACCCTGGAGAAAGGAATGGCAACCCACTCCAGTATTCTTGCCTGGGAAATTCCATGGACACAGAAGCCTGGCGGGCTACTGTCTATGGGAGTAGCAAAAGAGTCGGACACAACTGAACAGCTAACACTTCCACTTTCTCACACACACACACACACAGAACTACTATTTTCCAAGTTTCACACACACACACACACATGCATACATAAAATATCATAATGGACCCCATGATTTCACTTGACAAACTAGTTGTTAAATCATTCAATCATTCACATAGCATTTACTGACTATCTACTATGTGGTAGGTGCTTCAGATATAAAAGCAATCAAAAGAGAGAAAATCCCTGTACTTGGCCTCTGGTATTCTTTGAAGCATGAGGGAAAGCCAAGGGGAGAGAAAAACAAACATAATGGATAAGTAAATTATAAAATATGATAAATGCTAGGTGGGGGGAATAGAGGGAAGTGTTTCAATTTTAAGTAAGGTAGTTTTCATTGAGAAGTTAAGCTCTGAAAAAGTACTTTGAGCAAAGTAGATAAGGGAGCTAGCCACCTAAGGAAAAATATCTAGACAGAGAGAGAAGTTAGTTTTAAAACAGACAACACCTGGCTTGTTCAAGGATACAGTGCAGTGAGCAAGGGAGAGAACAGTGAGAGCTGAAGTCAAAGCAAATTGGGTGTGGTGGAGACACATATCTTGGAGGGTCTCAGAGACCAGCTGGGCGGACACCACAGGGTTTTAAAAACAGGAGAATCACAATTTGATTTCAGTTTTACAGCCTTGAGAAATGTTTCATGGAAGAAATTTCAAGGCATATACTCAAAATGAGAAAAATGTCCCCTTTCACTAATGTCTTATTTATAACTTATTTACTTATTTATCAATCAAAGCTTCCTTTGTTCCATTTCTAAATTACTTCATTCAAGCTTTAAGGGATACATTCTAAGTTAAACATCCTGAAATCTACTGGTTCATTCAAACACATACTTCATCATTCATACTACTTCTCAACCTTCATTTTTAATCCATTCTAATGAGTTTATTTTACATTAAGTCTTCCTCACCTTGCTTATTATGGCCATTAAAGCCTAAGTCTTTCCTTACTGAATTGTGCAAATGGTAACTATATTTCTCTATTTCATTTTCAGTTGCATCAGGAATACATTCGTGACTTATTTGATTGGGTCAATGTCTGTAGAGAAATCTAACAATTAGATTCTCCTAAATGGGTGCAAAAGGTAGTATGAATTGTACAAACACAGAATGGGTTATGTCTTCTTTTTATTATTTTTTGTATGTAGTTACTCAACTCTCATTTTTAAAGTAACTAACAGAGCTTTATGATAATGTATTGACTATTCACATAAGTTTGACATTTTATTACCAGAACTATGAATAATTTGGAATCTGGGCAATGATGTAGCCATTAATGAAAATGCCAAGAGCCTGCCACTGATTCCAGAGAAGTCTGCTCCTGTTCTCAGTTCATAAATACACTCTCTTCCCACAATCCTACAACAATCCAAGAGCTTTTGTTTGGTTTTATTTTCTAAGAGGAGGAACCCACAGAAAAAGTAATCAATATTTATTTTTAAAGCTACATTTAAGACAGTAGACTTTCTGAAAAAAAAAAAAAAATAGGTTTCCTGGTTTTCTCCCCATTATCATTTTATTTGTCTTTCTGTTTGTTTCATTCACATTTAGAGTCCAAAATGTTTTAAAAATAAATTTGGTAAAATCTAAAGATAAAAGACCACGTCTCAGTACAGTCTATACAAACTCACTAGGACATCTTCAGCCATTCCTCGGCTTCTGGTTTCCAACATCCTTTTACCAACTGCTCAAAATTCGTGATAATGCTACCACCTGCACCTAAAAAGGCCAAGATAAGATAGGAATGTGTTAGTTGTTCAGTCATGCAGACTCTTTGCAAGCCCATGGACTATAGCCCACTAGTTTCCTCTGTCAATGGACTTCTCCAGGAAAGGATACTGGAGTGAGTAGCCATTCCCTTTTCCAAGGGATATTCCTGAGCCAGGAATGCAACCCAGGTCTCCTGCACTGCAGGCTGATACTTTACCATCTGAGCCACCAAAACAAGAATGCTGCTGCTGCTAAGTCGCTTCAGTCGTGTCCGACTCTGTGCAACCCCATAGACGGCAGCCTACCAGGCTTCCCATCCCTGGGATTCTCCAGGCAAGAACACTGGAGTGGGTTGCCATTTCCTTCACCAATGCATGAAAGTGAAAAGTGAAAGTGAAGTCGCTCAGTCGTGTCCGACTCTTAGCGACCCCATGGACTGCAGCCTACCAGGCCCCTCCGTCCATGGGATTTTCTAGGCAAAAGTATGGAGTGGGGTGCCATTGCCTTCTCCAAAAACAAGAATACTTAACCAAATATTCTTGAGAAAATATATGAAATGAAGCCATAATTCTGTCTCCTGACTTAAAATTCCAAGCTATAATTGTAGGTAGGAAGAAAAAAGTTGCTTTGTACATTTATGGTACCAAGACAACTGCAATTCTTTCATGGCAGCTGTCTATTGTACTACAATTAAGGTTAAAACTGGGGTCTCAGACAGAGATGTAACTTGAGGTTTGTTTCTGACCTGAAAAAATAAACTCCTCTGCTTTATCATTTCCTTCTCTGATTTTAGTTTTAGGTGCAATAACTGTAACAACACACTTAAAATTTAATTTCAACTTACAAAAGAACAATAAAGGTAGATAATATAGGGTGAACATAAACCCATAATCAATCACATTTACTATTTCAGATTATTCAAGATGGAAAAAAAATACAGAAAAAACAAAGAGCAAAATTTCTTTAATTAGAGAAACCACATAATTTCTTATGTAAACTTGTTTTTTATATGGTGACAGCTACACCTTAATTAACTATGAATCTCTCTGGTTACAGCTATTAATCAAACCAATAATATATATTGTATATTTTAAGACAATCAGCTGTAAAATAATGGCTGATGACTAGTAATAGTTAAGAGTGCCAGTTTTGAATTAAATTAACCAGCCAACAGAAACAAAGCTTTCATCTTCCAAAGAAGTTTCTGTTACTAAAGTATGTAGTCCCCATTAATGTAACCAAAGAACTATTCAGTACTTGTAGTACACCAATAACAGAATATTTATGAACATACGTTGTTAATATTACCTCGGGCCCATCCAATAGCTATCATGACTATCCAGCCATTTTTGTAATAGCTATTAGCATGTGTGACTCCACCTACTATTTTCCAAGTTCTGGTCACTTCCTTCATTCCCGCAGCCAAGAGTTGAACAGGTAGGAATGAGTATGCCTGGGAAATTAGGTCACATGGGCAAAAAAATGCAATATACCTGAAATTAAAATTTAAATATTTTAATATGACTGTAATCAGAACAAAAAAATCTAGCGTATCAGCAATAACAATCTGATAAAACACAACAAATGGAATTATCCAAATAAACATGGAATTTGACTGCAAGAAGACCACAAATGATCAGAATTAAGTCGGTTTTTTTTTTCTTGGCTGCTTCATGAGGCAAGTGGGATCTTAGTTCCCCAACCAGGGAACAATCCATGCTCCCTGCAGGAAAGCACAGAGTGTTAACCACTGGACTGCCAGGGAAGTTCCAAAGTGAATTTTTTAAATCACATGAAGCACATAAAAAAATCTGCCAAAAACTCATAACGAAAGAGGAATATAAATTTTGTACTTCTGAGTACTCTATATATGCAGTAAGTTCCTAATCTGTGTCTGTACTACTCTAGAAGCTAAGTACTGAATGCACCAACAATATAAAGCAAGTGTGTAATCACCATTATGGCAGAAAGCAAAGAACTAAAGAGCCTCTTGATGAAAGTGAAAGAGGAGAGTCAAAAAGTTGGCTTAAAACTCAACATTCAGAAAACTAAGATCATGACATCTGGTCCCATCACTTCATAGCAAATAGATGGGGAAACAATGGAAACAGCGAGAGGCTTTATTTTTTTGGGAGCTCCAAAATCACTGCAGATGGTGACTGCAGACTTAAAATTAAAAAAAGACTGCTCCTTGGAAGAAAAGTTATGACCAAACTAGACACCATATTAAAAAGCAGAGACATTACTTTTCCAACAAAGGTCTAGTCAAAGCTATGCTTTTTCCATTAGTCATGTATGGATGTGAGAGTTGGACTACAAAGAATGCTGAGCACCAAAGAATTGATGCTTTTGAACTGTAGTGTTGGAGAAGACTCTTGAGAGTCCCTTGGACAGCAAGGAGATCCAAGCAGTCCATCCTAAAGGAGATCAGTCCTGAATATTCACTGGAAGGACTGATGTTGAAGCTGAAACTTCAATACTTTGGCCACCTGATGTGAAGAGCTGACTCACTGGAAAAGACCCTGATGCTGGGAAAGATGGAAGGTGGTAGGAGAAGGGGACGACAGAGGATGAGATGGTTGGATGGCATCACCAACTCAATGGACATGAGTTTGAGTAGACTCTGGGAGTTGGTGATGGACAGGGAGGCCTGGCGTGCTGCAGTCCATGGAGTCGCAAAGAGTCAGACACGACTGAACAACTGAACTTGAACTTGATAATCACTTCTGCTTTGGAGTATCTCTAGATACAAAGTGAAAGGCACTCAGTCATGTCCGACTCTTTGTGACCCCATGGACTATACAGTCTATGGAATCCTTCAAGCCAGAATACTGGAGTGGGCAGCTTTTCCCTTCTCCAGGGGATCTTCCCAACCCAGGGATCAAACCCAGGTCTCCCACATGGCAGGTGGATTCTTTACCAGCTGAGCCACAAGGGAAGCCCTCTCTAGGTAGAGTGTCTTTGGAATTAGAAAAGAGCCTTTGGTAGCTGAGCAAGGAGCAGCATTTCAACCCCACTTACATCTTTACCTGTGCCCCTTTGTGTATAAACTGCAACCTATACAGAGAAAGGTCATAGCTCTCAACAAGACAGATTCATTCATGTTAAGGAAAAACACATTTTCATACAGTTAAAAGAATATGAAGCTTGTTCTTCACCTCAGTTGAGTAAGTTTAAGTTTCAACCAATTAAATTGTGATATTAGTTTAAGAATAATTCACTCCTCAAGTGAATTATTTTCTGCAGCTTCATTTGTTCTAAGCATCTGTTCAACAATTTAACAGTACTATTGATAGGAAGACATAGCACTCCCCCACCCCCATATTCCTAATACTCTCTGGCAGACAATTTTGTGCTTAAAGCAGAATATTTATCTGGAAGCAATGAGGAATATACTGCTTAAAAGAGGTACTCTATCTTTTCTAAAAGAAGTTGTTAATCTTATTTTAATTCATGGTTCATAAATCAAAATTCCCAAAAGTACTCATGGAATATGAAACCGGTTCCCCAAAACATTACTTCAGAGACCAAGTATAAGATGCAATGATTTGTTAGGCCTGAAGCACCCTCTCTTCAACTCCACTTACCAATTCTTCCTTTTCTTGAAGATTGCACTCAAATACTACCATATACATTGACTTTGGGAGTTTTATTTAATAGTCTCAGTTCAGACTAAATTCTGATGGTTCCTATATACAACATAGCTCTTCTATACCTTTTCTTTATAATAAATTATAACAGTCCTTAATGACAGGAATCATTCACTGTGTTACCCCCTCACCTAAAACAGAGCATAAAAAAAAGTAGCCCTGAATTAAATCATTTATTAACAGTTAATAAATTCAGTTCAGTTCAGTTGAGTTGCTCAGTCGTGTCCGAGTCTTTGCAACCCCATGAATCGCAGCATGCCACGCATCCCTGTCCATCACCAACTCCCGGAGTTCACTCAGACTCATGTCCATCGAGTCAGTGATGCCATCCAGCCATCTCATCCTCTGTCGTCCCCTTCTCCTCCTGCCGCCAATACCTACTGGCATCAGAGTCTTTTCCAATGAGTCAACTCTTCATGAGGTGGCCAAAGTACTGCACTTTCAGCTTTAGCATCATTCCTTCCAAAGAAATCCCAGGCTGATCTCCTTCAGAATGGACTGGTTGGATCTCCTTGCAGTCCAAGGGACTCTCAAGAGTCTTCTCCAACACCACAGTTCAAAAGCATCAATTCTTCGGTGCTCAGCCTTCTTCACAGTCCAACTCTCACATCCATACATGACCACAGGAAAAACCATAGCCTTGACTAGACAAACCTTTGTTGGCAAAGTAATGTCTCTGCTTTTCAATATGCTGTCTAGATTGGTCATAACTTTTCTTCCAAGGAGTAAGCATCTTTTAATTTCATGGCTGCAGTCACCATCTGCAGTGATTTTGGAGCCCCAAAAAATAAAGTCTGACACTGTTTCCACTGTTTCCCCATCTATTTGCCATGAAGTGATCGGACCAAATGCCATGATCTTCGTTTTCTGAATGTTGAGCTTTAAGCCAAATTTTTCACTCTCCACTTTCACTTTCATCAAGAGGCTTTTTAGTTCCTCTTCACTTTCTGCCATAAGGGTGGTGTCATCTGCATATCGGAGGTTATTGAGATTTCTCCCGGCAATCTTGAGTCCAGCTTGTGCTACTCCCAGCCCAGCGTTTCTCATGATGTACTCTGCATGTAAGTTAAATAAGCAGGGTGATAATATACAGCCTTGACGTACTCCTTTTCCTATTTGGAACCAGTCTGTTGTTCCATGTCCAGTTCTAACTCATGCTTCGTGACCTGCATACCGATTTCTCAAGAGGCAGGTCAGGTGGTCTGGTACTCCCATCTCTTTCAGAATTTTCCACAGTTTATTGTGATCCACACAGTCAAAGGCTTTGGCATAGTCAATAAAGCAGAAATAGATGTTTTTCTGGAACTCTCTTGCTTTTTCCATGATCCAGTGGATGTTGGCAATTTGATCTCTGGTTCCTCTGCCTTTTCTAAAACCAGCTTGAACATCTGGAAGTTCACGGTTCACGTATTGCTGAAGCCTGGCTTGGAGAATTTTGAGCATTACTTTACTAGCATATGAGATGAGTGCAATTGTGCGGTAGTTCGAGCATTCTTTGGCATTGCCTTTCTTAGGGATTGGAATGAAAACTGACCTTTTCCAGTCCTGTGGCCACTGCTCAGTTTTCCAAATTTGCTGGCATACTGAGTGCAGCACTTTCACAGCATCATCTTTCAGGATTTGAAATAGCTCAACTGGAACTCCATCACCTCCACTAGCTTTGTTTGTAGTGATGTTTTCTAAGGCCCACTTGACTTCACATTCCAGGATGTCTGGCTCTAGGTGAGTGATCACACCATCATGATTATCTGGGTCGTGAAGATCTTTTTTGTACAGTTCTTCTGTGTATTCTTGTTAATAAATTAGCAGGAGGCAAAACACAAAATATATCAAAAAACCATCTGATAATTAAAGAGCTTTAAAGAAAGAAAGAAATTACCTAAGAATAGTTAAAAGCTTTTTGAAAATGACTTGCTAAATCACTTCAGTCGTGTCTGACTCTGTGCGACCCCATAGAAGGTAGCCCACCAGGCTCCCACGTCCCTGGGATTCTCCAGGCAAGAACACTGGAGTGGGTTGCCATTTCCTTCTCCAATGCATGAAAGTGAAAAGTGAAATTGAAGTCGCTCAGTCATGCCCGACCCTCAGCGACCCCATGGACTGCAGCCTTCCAGGCTCATCCGTCCATGGGATTTTCCAGGCAAGAGTACTGGAATGGGGTGCCATTGCCTTCTCCTTGAAAATGACTGGTATGATATAAAAACTTTACATGTTTATAAAATATTTTGAAAGCCTCTCTTTAAATTCTCTCTTTAAAGGTAGAACAAATTTCCAGGAAGTAGGTTAGGTGCCAGAAAAAGAAAAGAGTTACACTTAAGCAATTTTTTAAAGTATATTTTTAAATAAAATAAAAATAATGTATGCTCAAAATACTCAAACAAAAACACAACAAAACAAAAATAATACAAATGACCCCATTTTCATTCTCCACACAGAAACTATCTTCAACATGAGTCAAAAGCCTAAACTACAAGAGCAATCTTGACATTTTTTTCCCCCTAACTAGGGATCAAACCCATGCCCCCTGCAGTGAAAGCACTGCATCTTAACCACTGGACCACCAAGGAAGTTCCAATCTTGGAGTTTTTATATCCAGCTATGTGACATTTTGGCATATGGTCTAAAAATCTATAATTATTGCTATTTCTAATAAATAAGTCTTTATTGCATTTCAGATATTTCTAAAGTATACCTATAACACACTAGTATTTCAAACAAAAATAGTTCTCATTTCAAGTGTTAAATAGCCACAGGGCAAAAGAAGAATTGTTTATTGTGCTCCATAGACTTACAAGTAAGGAAATCAGACCAGAGGCTCCCTAAACAGCCATTCCCGCTCTATAACACGTTAGCTTTTTAAAATTTCTTGGATGACTCACTCAACCAACACTCATTAAGGAATCATCATGTTCCTCCTTCTGTAAAGATTATAATTTCACCTTTAATTAAAACTGTAGCATCTAAGGAACTTTTAACTTTAAAGCATTTAAAGAAAACATATCAGAAAAGAAGGACTGCAACATAACATGAAATGGAACAAGAACGCAATTTATTTCTCATATATTTTTAAGTCACTTAGATTAACAGAAAGAAAAAAAAGACAAGGAATAGTGCTAAATAACAAAAGTTAGTCTAAAATAGGATACAAACAGGATGCGAGGCCACTGACAAATGAAAGTTGAAACAGTTAAAAAATAGGAAGATGAAATGAGAATTTAGTTTAATACCAAGAGTTGAGCTTCCCATGGTTAATCACTGAGAACTCAGCCTTCATTTTCCCTTAATTCCCCTCCTCTGACTACCAAAACCAGGATAACTTCACCAAGTCAAAAGAGAGCAATAAACTAAATGCAATTCATGTTAGTCCAATAAGATAGCTTTTCTCTTGCTCTCATTACTCTAACAAATTAATAACTTTATGTATATTCTCTGAAAAAGACTATTACAGAATGACAAGACTTATATAACTATACTTTTTGTTGTATTTTTTCCTCATAAAAATGCAGTCTCAGTTATGTAAATGTGCAATATATAACAACTGATACTTAGAAGTTAAAGGAAAATAAACTGGGGCATAAAAATCAATACACAGAAGAATTATAAAATATTTACTTCCTCCCATTAACAGTTTTCAAAAGGAAAAATCCCATGAAAGGCTATACTGTTTTCCAAACAACACTAAACATACCATGACATACCAAGTTACTGTTTCCCTTTGCCAGCAGATGGTGCTAATTTCCAGATATGAGCACTATGAGCTATTATACTAAAGATGACCTTCCGGATAAGTGTATTCACATACTCCCTTAGTTTAGTTTGCTAGAGTTAAAAGTAAATCACAAACATTTTAATCTCTCAAATTAAAATCAAATGAAGCAAAGATTACAAACTTGTTCTCAACATTAAAACCTGAAGAAAGAAAACATTAAAACACACTGTGTCTTTAAGCAAGCACCATTTTTTTTGTATTTAAGGGTCTGTGAACACAAAGACAATGTATTTCCCAAATCCAAAACAAAATGCTGTGCAAGTGCAGACTAAAGGACTAGGTAGGTTAGGTCTGAATCCTGACTCCAGCTACTAGACATTCCTTGGCACGTTGTCTCAGATCCCTTATCTACCAAATGAAAATAAAACGGAACTTGCCTCACTGATTTCCTATGAGGTTAAATGAGAGCACAAATGTAAAGCACTTAGAAAAGTGTCTGAAACAGTAAATACTACATCAGTGGCTGCTATTGTTGTTGTTTAGTAGTACCCAACAAAACAACTAGAACCAATAAAAAAGGTCATCAGAAAAAGAATGAATATAGATATTAATATAATAGATTATACAGCAATGAGAAGGAATGTACCACAGCTACAAACAAAACACAGATGAATCTAAGTAACATAATGCTGAGTGAAAAAAGCCCTAGAGAACTATATAAAGTATAACACTCCATTTTAAAACAGGGCAAAAAACAAATAAAACTAAAAAGATATACTGTTTAGATATTCATATGTAAGATATACACCTTTTTCTAAAAAAGTAAGATAAACACAAACAAGGTAGAAATTATCTGTATGAAAAGTCCAGGGAGATGGGATGAGAGAAATATGAGTATTTAAGTTATTGGTGCAGTTCAGTTCTTAGATTTAAGTGCACTACAGTGGAGATGTAAATTAGCATAATCATTTGAGAAATGATTTGTCATTATCTAGTAGAGCTTAAAAATCACTTTCCCTATAACTCAATAAATATATTCTTAAGTTATACCAAGAGAAAAATCTCTTGGTATATCATGTGTATCATGTTCCTAACAACATTGTAATAGAAAAAAACCTTGAAATAATTCTGTCAACAAAGAAATGGATGAAATATGACCACAATTCATTCTGATAAGCTATACAGGAGAGAAAATTAGTAAATTATAACCATATACCATAAAGCTGAATCTCAGGAACAAAGGCTGAACAAAAAAAGCATGTCAATGAAAAATACATATATATGATTCCATTTATAAAACTGTCACGAAATACATTGTTTAGAAATAATATATGCCAGAACTACACAGAAAAGTAAAGAAATGACAGGTACAACATTTGAACTGTGGCACTGGAGAAGACTCTTGAGAGACCCTTGGACTGCAAGGAGATCCAACCAGTCCATCCTAAAGGAGATCAGTCATCCATTCTAAAGGAGATCAGTCCTGGGTGTTCTTTGGAAGGAATGATGCTAAAGCTGAAACTCCAATACTTTGGCCACCTCCTGCAAAGAGTTGACTCATTGGAAAAGACTGTGATGCTGGGAGGGATTGGGGGCAGGAGGAGAAGGGGACGACAGAGGATGAGATGGTTGGATGGCATCACCGACTCAATGGACATGAGTTTGAGTGAACTCCGGGAGTTGGTGATGGACAGGGAGGCCTGGCGTGCTGCAGCTCATGGGGTCACAAAGAGTCGGACATGACTGAGCGACTGAACTGAACTGAACTGACGGAAGAAAGGAGGTGGGATTGGGCTGAGCGTGGAAGGTCACACAAGGGACATCAAAACTAATGACAAGTGTTCTGGGAAGATGGTGGCAGCAGTAGTCACACAGATTTAGATCTCTTCAAATCCCCACGTAAAAACAGACAGGGCAACTAGAGAGCAAAGCCAAAATCCCGTCCACAGGACTTGCAACAAAACTATGTGACAAGGTATCCCTTCAAATCCCAAAGTGTAAAGGGGTAGAGGCAAATCACCAGCACCCACAGACCTAAACTGCTTGACAGGAAGAACAAAGTAAGTGGCAACTAATGGACCTAAGAACAAAACAGCTTCAAAATAACTAATGGGTATTCACTAGAAAACACAGCAGGCCAACTTGGAAAACAACAACAGCTGAAACTGGAAGGATGCTGACATTTCCAATACTAGGTGAGACAACGAGTCCATGATAAGGTCCACAGGGGTTCAACCAACGTAGCCCCCATGAACTCTGAAAACTGATCCACCTAGGCTCCCTTCTGGAACAAGTGCCATAATGAGAATCAAAACTGAGTATGGACTTCCCTGGTGGCCCAGTGGTTAAGACTCTGAGCTCCCACTGCAGAGGCCTCAGGTTTGACAACCGTCAGGGAAGTTAAACATGTCACGGGCTGTGGTCAAAAAGAAAAAAAAAAAAAAACTGAGCAGGACAGAACAACAAAAGCAGGGGAAGGTACAGACCAAACTGGGGAGGAGGAAAAGACTGGTGAAATCTCAGAAAGCAAGTCATCATCTTTTGAATACTATATAACAACAACCAATGCAGGAGCTCTATGAAGTCAGAGAATCTTTCATGAATTTTACTTTATCTTAAAAGTTCAAGAAACTTGATTCCACATAAAAATGACCAACAGAAAATTATCAAGGTCAAACCCTATATAAATTTATTATTATAAGAGAAAAAAAATCCCTATAAAGAAAGTACTCAGGTAAATGTGCTCACAAAACAGATCAAAACTGCAACCTATTTCAAAACAAGGTAAAGACATTAAGAAAGCGATACAACACATAAAAGAACAATGCACATCAAAAATAGAGAAACTGAGAACTGGAGATAAAATACTCACAAAGAGTAAGAAAAAAGATTAAAAAATTATTTCAGTAATGACGACCAAACTAGAAGGAAAACCAAAGTGCCTTCTAAAAAAAGAGTAGGTAAAAAAGAAAATTTAAAAAGAATTTTAAAGACATAAAAAGGTTCATTGAAGAAAGGCAAAAAAGAGCCAACAGGAGTTTCTGGAGAAATTCAAAGCAAGAGAAGAGTACATATAATAAAAGTTTTCTCAATTTAAAACACACACACACACACACACACAGCTACTAAAAAGGACAGACCACATACCTAAAAATATTGACCCCAAAATGACCAATATCTAGTAACATTTAATTTAAATTACTAGACTTTTATGCCAGAAAAAAAACTTTGGAGCATTTAGAAAAGAAGAGCATGTGATTTATAAGAGAAAGAAAATTAAATCATCAGTTTTTCACAGAATGCTTCATAAACAAGAAAACTGAGTAACATATTTACAATACTCAGACCTAGAAAGTATGATCCTATATCCAATAAAACTGACTTTCAGGTACAAAAAGCAGAAACTTATCAACACATGAGAAGTTGGGGACTAGTATTCCAGATGAATGAATTAAGAGAAAAAACCTTCAGAAAACCAAAATTACTACAGACACAGACATAAGGACTGATAAAATAACATTAAATATACAGTTAGCTATAAAACAAAGACTGAAAAAGAATTAAGAAGGGAAGAGTATAGTACATAAAAACTATTACTATGACAGTGTAGAATAGTACATCTATTTTAAAAATAAGAAGATAATGAAAAGAGTATATGCAAAAAAATTATATTTTCAGTAATATCAGTGGTGGTATTCATATGATTACTCCACAACTGTTATGTTAATACGTGAATGATACAGAATAAATGGGCAGTGTTGAAATATCCTAATTCTATCATGTCTTGTGCCCTTAAGAATCAAAATTCTTCATTTCAGTTCAGTTCAGTGGCTCAGTCGTGTCTGACTCTTTGCTACCCCATGGACTGCAGCACGCCAGGCCTCCCTGTCCGTCACCAACTCACGGAGTTTACTCAAACTCGGGTCCACTGAGTCAATGATGCCATCCAACTATCTCATCCTCTGTCGTCCCCTTCTCCTCCCGCCTTCTATCTTTCCTAGCATCAGGGTCTTTTCAAATGAGTCAATTCTTTGCATCAGGTGGCCAAAGTATTGGAGTTTCAACTTTAGCATCAGTCCTTCCAATGAATTTTCAGGACTGATCTCCTTTAGGATGGACTGCCTGGATCTCCTTGCTGTCCAAGGGACTCTCATGAGTCTTCTCCAACACCACAGTTTAAAAGTATCAATTCTTTGGTGCTCAACTTTCGTTATAGTCCAACTCCCACATCCATACATGACCACCGGAAAAACCATAGCTTTGACTAGACAGACCTTTGTTGACAAAATAATGTCTCTGCTTTTTAATATGCTGTCTAGGTGGATCATAGCTTTTCTTCCAGGAGCAAGCATCTTTTAATTTCATGGCTGCAGTCACCATCTGCAGTGATTTTGGAGCCCAGAAAAATAGTCTCTTACTGTTTCCACTATTTCCCCTTCTATTTGCCATGAAGTGATGGGAACAAACGCCATGATCGTTTTCTGAATGTTGAGCTTTAAGCCAACTTTTCACTCTCCTCTTTCATTTTCATCAAGAGGCTCTTTAGTTCTTCTTCACTTTCTGCCGTAAGGGTGGTGACATCTGCATATCTGAGGTTACTGATAGTTCTCCCAGCAATCTTGATTCCAGCTTGCGCTTCCTCCAGCCCAGCGTTTCTCATGATGTACTCTGCATATAAGTTAAATAAGCAGGGTGACAATATACAGCCTTGACCAACTCCTTTCCCTCTTAGGAACCAGTCTGTTGTTCCATGTCCAGTTCTAACTGTTGCTTCCTGACCTGCACACAGACTTCTCAAGAGGCAGGTCAGGTGGTCTGGTATTCCCATCTCTTTTAAGAATTTTCCACAATTTGTGGTGACAGAAACAGTCAAAGGCTTTGGCACAGTCAATAAAGCAGAAATAGATGTTTTTCTGAAACCTTTGCTTTTTTGATGATCCAGCAGATGTTGGCAATTTGATCTCTGGTTCCTCTGCCTTTTTTAAAACCAGCTTGAACATCAGGAAGTTCACAGTTCAAGTACTGTTGAAGCTTGCTTTGGAGAATTTTGAGCATTGCTTTACTAGGATGTGAGATGAGTGCAACTGTGCAGTAGTTCGAGCATTCTTTGGCATTGCCTTTCTTAGGGATTGGAACGAAAACTGACCTTTTCCAGTCCTATGGCCACTGCTGAGTTTTCCAAATTTGCTGGCATATTGAGTGCAACACTTTCACAGCATCATCTTTTAGGATTTGAAATACTTCAACTGGAATTCCATCACCTCCATTAGCTTTGTTCGTAGTGATGCTTCCTAAGGCCCACTTGACTTCACATTCCAGGATGTCTGGATCCTGGTGAATGATCATACCATCGTGATTATCTGGGTCATGAAGATCTTTTTTGTACAGTTCTTCTGTGTACTCTTGCCACCTCTTCTTAATATCTTCTGCTTCTGTTAGGTCCATACCATTTCTGTCCTTTATCGAGCCCATCTTTGCATGAAATGTTCCCTTGGTATCTCTAATTTTCTTAAAGAGATCTCTAGTCTTTCCCATTCTATTGTTTTCCTCTATTTCTCTGCACTGATCTCTGAGGAAAGCTTTCTTATCTCTCCTTGCTATTCTTTGGAACTCTGCACTCAAATGGGTATATCTTTCCTTTTCTCCTTTGTTTTTTGCTTCTCTTCTTTTCACAGCTATTTGTAAGGCTTCCCTAGACAGCCATTCTGCTTTTTTGCATTTCTTTTCTTGGGGATGGTCTTGATCCCTGTCTCCTGTACAATGTCACCAACCTCCGTCCATAGTTCATCAGGCACTCTATCAGATCTAATCTCTTGAATCTATTTGTCACTTTCATTGTATAATCGTAAGGGATTTGATTTAGGTCATACCTGAATGGTCTATGGTTTTTCCTACTTTCTTCAATTTAAATTTGGCAATAAGGAGTTCATGATCTGAACCTCAGTCAGATCCCAGTCTTGTTTTTGTCTGACTGTACAGAGCTTCTCCATCTTTGACTGTAAAGAATATAATCAGTCTGATTCGGTATTGACCATCTGGTGATGTCCATGTGTAGAGTCTTCTCTTATGTTGTTGGAAGAGGGTGTTTTCTATGACCAGTGCATTCTCTTAGCAAAACTCTATTAGCCTTTGCCCTGCTTCATTCTGTACTCTAAGGCCAAATCTGCCTGTTACTCCAGATGTTTCTTGACTTCCTCCTTCTGCATTCCAGTCCCCTATAATGAAAAGGACATCTTTTTGTGTGTTAGTTCTAGAAGGTCTTATAGATCTCATAGAACCATTCAACTTCAGCTTCTTCAGCATTACTGGTCGGGGCATAGACTTGTATTACCATGATACTGAATTCTTAATTCAAAATTCTTAGTGTAGAAGAAAGAAGATACATATGTAACAGAGAAAAGTTACATAAATTCTATGATCCTTAATTTCAGTTAGAAGTATCAATGAACTCGTGAGTTATTTTATCCTTATTTTTCCTAGCTCTGTGCACTGAAAAGACCTACAATACATAAATAGTTCGGAGAAGGCAATGGCAACCCACTCCAGTACTCTTGCCTGGAAAATCCCATGGACAGAGGAGCCTGGTGGGCTGCAGTCCATGGGGTCGCTAAGGGTCGGACATGACTGAACTACTTCCCTTTCACTTTTCACTTTCATGCATTGGAGAAGGAAATGGCAACCTACTCCAGTGTTCTTGCCTGGAGAATCCCAGGGACAGGGGAGCCTGGTGGGTTGCCGTCTCTGGGGTCGCACAGAATCGGACACGACTGAAGCGACTTAGCAGCAGCAGCAGCAGCGTTCAGACTGTGACCTTGAAATACCTTTTCTCCTAAAAGGAACCAGAGTTTCCTACCGAAATCAGTGAATTCCAGAAGAACGTACAAGGTGAATCTTGTATTAATTAAGTAGCAAGGAAGCTAATCAAAGTCTTATAAGCCAATCCGAAGAAATTCCCACTAGTCAACAAAGGGTCAATTTGAGCTTTAATAATAAGAAAATTCTAATTTATTGAAACCCATAAAATACACTTAATCCATGAGCTCATACTTACTTAAAAATTTTTTAAATTACAACAGCAACAACAAAAAAATACTGGTCACTTCTGAAGAACAGCAGGGGACCAATTCATAATCCTGAAAACTGTAAATAAAAGGCAAGAATCAAGTATTTATCCTTCCTTTCCTTTATGAACTATACAACTTGGGTAAACAAATAATGGATGATTAGTGGGAAGTATTTATTTATACTACTACTTCAATTAATATACAGAAGAAAAGACAGACTATTGCCATTAGTTATCAGATGAAAGTCATTAAAAGAGTACTAACATCAATAAAAAAAAGAAGCTTATCACACATTTTGGTCTCTCATGGTCTTGTTAATTAAAGGGATCTAGGAGAAGAAAAGGCTGAAAGAGATGGAAATACCAGATCACCTGACCTGCCTCTTGAGACATTTGTACGCAGGTCAGGAAGCAACAGTTAGAACTGGACATGGAACAACAGACTGGTTCCAAATAGGAAAAGGAGTACATCAAGGCTGTATATTGTCACCCTGCTTATTTAACTTATATTCAGAGAACATCATGAGAAACGCTGGGCTGAAAGAAGCACAAGCTGGAATCAAGATTGCTGGAAGAAATATCAATAACCTCAGATATGCAGGTAACACCACCCTTATGGCAGAAAGTGAAGAGGAACTAAAAAGCCTCTTGATGAAAGTGAAAGAGGAGAGTGAAAAAGTTGGTTTAAAACTCAACATTCAGAAAACGAAGATCATGGCATTTGGTCCCATCACTTCATGGCAAATAGATGGGGAAACAGTGGAAACAGTGTCAGACTTTATTTTTTGGGGCTCCAAAATCACTGCAGATGGTGACTGCAGCCATGAAATTAAAAGACGCTTACTCCTTGGAAGGAAAGTTATGACCAACCTAGACAGCATATTGAAAAGCAGAGACATTACTTTGCCAACAAAGGTCCATCTAGTCAAGGCTATGGTTTTTCCTGTGGTCATGTATGGATGTGAGAATTGGACTGTGAAGAAGGCTGAGCGCCGAAGAATCGATGCTTTTGATCTGTGGTGTTGGAGAAGACTCTTGAGAGTCCCTTGGACTGCAAGGAGATCCAACCAGTCCATTCTAAAGGCGATCAGTCCTGCGTGTTCTTTGGAAGGAATGATGATAAAGCTGAAACTCCAATATTTTGGCCACCTCATGAGAAGAGTTGACTCATTGGAAAAGACTCTGATGCTGGTAGGAATTGGGGGCAGGAGGAGAAGGGGACAACAGAGGATGAGATGGCTGGATGGCATCACTGACTCAATGGACATGAGTCTGAGTGAACTCCGGGAGTTGGTGATGGACAGGGAGGCCTGGTGTGCTGCGATTCACAGGGTCGCAAAGAGTCGGACACGACTGAGCAACTGAACTGAACTGAACTGAGGAGAAGGGGACGACAGAGGATGAGATGTTTGGATGGCATCACCGACACAATGGACATAGGTTTGCGTGGACTCCAGGAGTTGGTGATGGACAGGGATGTCTGGCATCCTGCGGTTCATGGGGTCGCAAAGAGTCGGACACGACTGAGTAACTGAACTGAACTGAACTGAATATGAATCCACTCTGGATTCTGGATCAATCTGCCAATTATCAGGAAACACAGAGAATAGAAGAATATAATGATCTGCACCATGAGTATGCAATCAGCAAACTCACTAGTATAGAAAAGTCTACATTTCAAATAGCTCTGGTTCTTCATGAGATAACTATAAGGAAAAACGGAATGGAAGGAAAACTGATAAAATCAAACAGACTTAAGAGACATTAAAATTTTTAATGAGTAACTAAATTATAGTGTCTTGGAATGAACATCTGGATGATAAAATTTTGTATGCAAAGAAACATAACATAAAAGTAAAACATAAAAGTCAGGATAATGGTGTGCTATCATCTATTATTTGGTTACCTAGTTGTATACTTCATATAGGAAAGGAAGGATATATACTTGATTCTTGCTCTTTGTTTACAGTTTTCAGGATATGAACTCGTCCCCTGCTGTTCTCCAAAAGTTTCCAGTTCTTTTTGTTCCTGTTATTTAAAAAGAAATTTTAAGTAAGTATGAGCTCATGGATTAAGCATATTTTATGGGTTTCAATAAACTGCAATTTTATTATTAAACCTCAAACTGTCCCTTCATTGACCAGGGGGAATTTCTTCAGATTGGCTCTTGAGACTGATTAGCTTCCTTGCTAGTTAATATAAGATTCATCTTGTACTTTCTTCTGGAAGAAAGAATCCAAATCAAATTCAGGTTAGATCCCTTTATTTAGCAAGACCAGGAGAGACCCAAAATGTCTGATAAGCTTTTTTTTTTGCTGACGTTAGCACTCTTAATGACTTTTCGTCTGATAACTAACTGAGAATTTCAAAATGGAAATAGTCAGTCTTTTCTTCTTTTTTTATTTATGGTGGAAAGGGAGTAGTGATTGGACTGTGACACCCAGAAGGAACTTCTGGGACAGATGACAAAGTTCTTTATTTCTTGACTTGGGTCATGGTTTCAAGGATATACACAGCAATAATTCATTGGGTGATATACTTGGATTTCTGAATTTTTACTTTTAATAAAATATTTTTATAAGACAACAGAGGATGAGATGATTGGATGGCATCACCGACTCAATGGATATGAGTTTGAGTAAACTCCAGATGGTCAGGGAGGCCTGGCATGCTGCAGTTCATGGGGTCACAAAGAGTCAGACATGACTGAGCAACTGAACTGAACTGAATATTTTTTTAATGTAAATAATGGATATAAAAGTTTTTATTGTGTCATTATTCTTTGTCCTCTGCATATATTATAAATATTCCTTTGCACCTACTCAATATTAACTGAAACTTTTAAATTAAAAAACACATATTGTTTATAATGAAAGTTCTTCTTGGTTAAGATTATGCTAATTTGAAATTGAGACCCTGTCATTTATCAATATATCAAGCATCAATTTCCTCTTATATTAAATGGGAATAATAAAAGATTTCAAGTTAACAACTAAATACTATACTATTAGTTAACTACAAAAAATACATTTATTTTCCATTTCTAACATAATTTCAGCCAAGAAAGTATATATTTATAGACAAGCAATTTTATTTCATTTAATGAACCACTAATCAAGATCTGTCATTTCTTGCCACTCAATTACAGAACTCCCATGTAACACAAGCAGTCCATTCCTTTAGCAATGTACTTACTGAGCCTGGAACAGTAGTACTTGGCACACAATCAACAAAACAAAGTCCCTGCTCTGATAGGCTGCTATTCCAGTGGAGTGAGACAAACCATCATAAAAAGAAATAAACAGATAACATATCAGACAGTAATAAATCTAGGAAGGAAAAAAAAGAAGTATGATGAGATAGTCACGGGAGAGGAGGTATGTTTTTTAGAGAAGACCTCTCCAAAAAAAGAAAATACGAGCCTCCTGGGAAAAAAACATCGCAGAGAAAAGAGAGCAAGCACAAGGGCACTGAGATAGAGCAATATCTTTGTGCTCAAAAAAAATGGCAAAGCCGAAGTGACTAGAACAGACTGAGCAAGAATAGACTAGAAAGACATTACAACACAGAGTGGAAAGGAAGATTTTACAGTCTTACAGGGTACGCTAAGAGTTTTGAATTTTCCTCTTAATAAGATAAGAAAATACTGATCATAGAAGTAATATGTTCTAATACATTATTTTTAAATAATCACTTTTATCTACTATGTTGAAAAGAGCTGGATACGACAGCAACTAATAAACAGCAGCAAAAATAAAGACAAGACTCAGGGGGGGATAATGGAAGAAGCAGCTAGACCACTTAGGAAGCTACAGCAACTGTCCAGGCAATAGGGGTAGTTAGTATACAGGAGTAGAAGTGAAAGTGATGAAAAGTGTCAGAGTCTGGATATCCTACTTTCATATAGTTTCAGCATCGAGACACATTAAAAAAAAAAATTCCCCAAAGTGTTAATATCCTTTTAAAACATAGCTATAGAAATAAAAGTCCTTGAGAAAGTGTTTTAAAACACACAGTAACTGGAGGATTATACTTTAAGAAATAGTTAAGCAAATAAATGAGAGACAGTGGTTGTTAAGTGTCAGGGCTCTATAGGCAAGCTTCCTGGTTTTGATCCTAGCTCAATCACTTACTAAACATGAAAGTAACAGCAAAGTTTCTCTTTGCCTCAGTTTTCTTATTTTTCAAATGGAAATAATAGGAGCTACTTCATTAGACCCTTGTGATATGACAATGAATATAAAGAATTTTAGCTGACACATGGTAACAGCTCAATATGTATTTGCTATCAAACTTACTGTTCTACTCCAAACAGTTTCTATGGCTACACGTTCCCACTATTTTTTCCATTGCTACCACTATTTATAATATCCCCTTTTATAACTGGTTACATATTTAAATGGAGAAGGAAATGGCAATCCACTCCGGTATTCTAGCCTAGGAAATCCCATGGACAAAGTCTGAGACTAGTGGGCTACAGTCCATGGGGTCGCAAAGAGTCAGGCATCACTTAGCAACTGAGCACATATTTAAAATTACCACAATAGGGACTTCCCCGGTGGTCCAGTGGTTAAAAATCTGCCTTGCAATACAGGGGAGGTAGTTCTATCCCTGGTCAGGGAACTAAGATCCCACAAGCCATGGAGTAACTGAAGCCCCTGTGTCAAAATTACAGAAGGCCAACTGCCACAACTAGAGAATCCATGTGCCACAATAAAAAGCTCCCACAAGATGCAATGAAGATCTCTCATGCTGCAACTAAGACCCAACTCAGCAAAATAAATAAGTTTTTAAAAATTAAAAAAAATTTATCACAATAAAAATTGACTTCAAATGTTCCTAATGTTACATATTTCATTGATTTGATTTTTAATCAAAAGTTTCTGCTTTAGGTTTGACAAGGCTCTCTGATTGGTACTATACTTTTTTTTAACTTGGAAGATCACTCCTCTTAAAGATAACTGAAGTTTAATTTGCAAGAATCCAAAGCAATTCCTATTAACGTTTTTTTCTTCACTTCAAAACAAAAGTAATGTTAAATTTCATAAGGCTCTGAAAAATCAGAGTATGACAAGAACAATTAACAGAAATATCATAATCACTTGGACTTTTTGTGTAGTTGGTCACACTCTTGATTATTAAGTTGTATAACTATGAGCATAGGTTAGGTTCACAAGATCAACTTTTGGGGGTCAAATATTTGATGTCCTTTCATACTTGAAATGCTTCCACTAAAGAGACATAAGAAAATGGTAACAATACCTACCTCTGAGAGAGAAGAGGGGAGAAGGGTGAGAAAGAGATATACTTTGCATTTAAAACCTTTGGCATAATTTGGGTGCCTTCCCTTGCAAATGTATTAATTTCTAAGAACATAAAATATTTTTTAAAGAAAAAAATACCATTTACTAACAATTTACAGAACAATTTTTTAAATAGTTCACCACAATGACAGCTTACCAGATTGAAGATGCCAGTAATATATTAGTGTTGTTTGCAAGAAACCTAAGTGGAGGCTCTGCAAGCAGTACACAGGATAAAATTCCTCCACCAAAGCAGTGGAGCATAGCAGTAAACCAGCTTGACAGAGGATTTTTCCATGCCAGCGCTGCAGCTCCTGAAATGATAAAGTAAATGTTTGAGATACTGTACACTAAACAAGTCCTGAGGTACCAGTGGCACTAAAGAAACACACTTCTTAATTTCATAATTTTCTAGAACTTACTATTACTCGTAAGTATGACAATCATGATCATCATAAACTGTATCTCCTGTTATTTAAATCAACACTGGAAACTTTTGTTAAGACATGGGTGACGTGGGGAATCTTTAAAATACCCTCTTTAGGATCTTATTGGACTTACCTGGTGGCTCAGATGGTAAAGTGACTGCCTACAATGAGGGAGACCCAGGTTCAATCCCTGGGTCAGGAAGATCTCCTGGAGAAGGCAATGGCAACCCACTCCAGTACTCTTTCCTGGAAAATCCCATGGACGGAGGAGCCTGGTAGGCTACAGTCCATGGGGTCGCAAACAGTCGGACATGACTGAGCAACTTCACTTCAGGATCTTATTGCCAGTTTCCTAGTAGGACATTATTATATAGACAATCTCCCCATCTACTGTCTCCTTTCATTTCCAAACCTACTGTAAGTACGTCAGTTAATATGTCCAAGTGATATATTAAGAAAAATTTATAATCTTAAGTACTTTAGAAAATAAAGCTGGAAAACTAAAGTTTCAATATGACAGACTTGAAACAGAATGACAAAATAAACTCAGAGGTGAAAGGCTGATGAGAAATAGGTATTTACACCATCTCAAATGTCTCCTAACAGATTATTTATTACAGAGAGAAACAGTAACTTTAGACTGGGCAAACCTTGCAGACATCACTATAAACAGACAATTTCAAGTGATCTCTGATACTATGCACTAAGGACACATCATTGCTACTGTAGTATTTCTACTATACCAAAAATGTATAACCTCAACTAGTTTAATTATACAAACTCAAATTGAGGGCTATTCTAAAAAAAAAAAAAAAAAAAAACTAACAAACACTTGGCCTATATTTTAACAACATAAAGGTCTAAGAACACACACGAAAAAGGCTGATTAAATGTTTCAGATTAAATGACATTAAAGAGACAACCAAATGCAATGCAATTCATTTCCCTAGATCATATTTCAGAATGAGAAAGAACATTTATAAAAGAACTTTATGGACAACAAATTGATAAAATTTAAACATGGACTGTGGCTTTAATAATAGTATTGTATCACTGTTAAAACTTCCTGATTTTGGTAACTGTATTGTGACTCTTAAAATCAACACACTTAAGCAGTCAAAAGTAACTGGGCAAAATGCTCCAATTTACACTCAAGTGGTTCTGCAAAAATACTCTACAGAGATAAAAACATTCAGAGAAATGGTAAGGTACAAACTTTTAATCATACATGAATAAGTTTTGGGATCTAATATACAGCATAATGACTGTAGTTAATAATACTATATAATACTATATTATATCCTTGAAATTTGCTAAAAGAGTAGATTTTAAGTGTTGTCACCACACACACACATACACACACTCAAAAGGTAACTATGTGAGATGATAAACGTGTTAATCACTTCATTGTGGTACTTCACAATGTGCTGCTGCTGCTAAGTCGCATCAGTCGTGTCCGACTCTGTGCGACCCCATAGACGGCAGCCCACCAGGCTACCCCGTCCCTGGGATTCTCCAGGCAAGAACACTGGAGTGGGTTGCCATTTCCTTCTCCAATGCAGGAAAGTGAAAAGTGAAAGTGAAGTCGCTCAGTCGTGCCCGACTCTTAGCGACCCCATGGACTGCAGCCCACCAGGCTCCTCCGTCCATGGGATTTTCCAGGCAAGAGTACTGGAGTGGGGTGCCATTGCCTTCTCCACACAATGTACTATGTATATCAAATCATCACATTGTACACTTTAAATATATATAATTTTGTCAATTATAGGTCAATAAAGCTGGGAGAAAAATTAAATAAATGGGGCTAAATGTCAGTTGGTGATTCTGGGTAAAGTACATGGGAGTTCCTTGACCTAGTCCAGCAACTTTCTATAAGCAAAATTATTACAGGAAACAATACAAAAATTTTTTTTTACCCAGACAGAAAAATAAAAGCAAATTATAAAAATGAAAAACTAATACAATTATGTAAAGTTTAAAAATAAAATAAAATTTAAAAAATAAAAAAAAAATAAAAGAAAATAGAAATTAAATAGATGCTACAGACAGGCAAGCAATAAAGCCAACCCAAAGCTTTTCTTGGAAAAGACAAATAAAACAGAATATTGTTCAGTAAGTCTGAAAAATGGGTGTGGAGAGGGGAAGGAATGAAAATAATGTATAATATTAGAAGCAAAAAATGGAAATAATTTGAGATTTTTTTTATTATAAGAAAACATTTAATCTAATAAAGGTGAACATATAGTTGAAATGGAAATTGAAATGGACAATTTTCCTAAAAAACTATATATTGCAAAATCCCCTTAAGAATAGGTAGAAACTTGAACACACAAATAACTATGAAAAAAAATTACAGGGTAGTCCAAGATCTATCCTAGGAAAGGTGTTAGACCCAGATAAACTAATGGACAAATACCAAATAATTTCTTATTACTCATTTTTATATTATATATCCATTATAGAGTTTAGAAAAACTTAATATATTCTGTGAAACAACATAACTCCAACATAAAAAAAACTGTAAAGAAAAATAAAGAAGAGAGACTGAGAGAGGAAGGAGGATGGGGGTCAGGAAAAAGGGAGGAGGGAAAAGCAGGAGGGAAGAAAAAAAAGAAGACACTGTAAGGCACACTATAATTTTAACGTATACAGTACACAAATATATCCATAACAAATTAAAATTAGTAGTTTTTCAAAAGGATCACAAATCATAACCAGGTAGATTTTTATCCAAAGAATTTAAGGAAGGTTTAACACAAATTCATTAAAATCATTCACTATACTAACAAATTAACATGATGATGCCTTTAGACAGACATTAAAAAATCACTTGATAAAAATTTTAACATTCATTTTTTTTTAATCTAGTAATCTAAGAACGGGGGGGGGGGGGAAGCCATGAAGAAAAAGATTTATAAGTTTGACACCATCAAAATTTAAAACTTCTGAACTTCCTGGTGGTCCAGTGACCTGGTGGTCCAGTGGTTAAGACTCTACCCGCCAATGCACGGGACATGGGTTCAATCCCTGGTCCACAAAGATTCCACGTCACAGGGCAACTAAGCCTGTGCACCACAACTACTGAGCCGATGAGACCCAGAGCCCATGCTCTGCAAAAAGCACAGCCACCTCAATGAGAAGCTCGTGCACCACACCTAGAGAATAGCCCCCACTCACTGCAATGCCAGAAAACCCACCCCCATCAAGGAAGACCCAGCACAGTCATAAAAAGACAACTTGTTAAAAAAATTTTTTTAACCTCTATATAACAAAATACTAGGATAAAATATTTTTTAACCAATAAGGCAAATTCCAGAGTCCCCATAAAGCCTGAGAGAGAACTGTGAGTGTCTCCTGTGGAGGTACGAGTCAGCAGTGGACTGCCACAGGGGCAGGGGCTCTGAGTACAACAGACCTGGGTAGGCATAAGCCCTCTTGGAGGAGGTCGCCATTAACACCACCATAGAGCCGCCAAAACTTACACAGGACTGGGAAATAAACTCTTGGTGGGCACAAACAAAACCTCGTGTGCACCAGGACCCAGGAGAAAGAATCAGTGGCCCCACAACAGACTGACCCAGATTTGCCTATAAGTGTCCAGGAGTCTCCGGCAGAGGCATGGGTCGGTTGCGGCCTGCTGCAGGGCTGAGGGCACAAGTGTAGCAGTGCATGCATGGGACCTTTTGAAAGAGGTCACCATTATCCTCATTACTTCCACCATAGTTTCAGTTCAGTCGCTCAGTCGTGTCCAACTCTTTGCGACCCCATGAACCACAGCACGCCAGGCCTCCCTGTCCATCACCAACACCCGGAGTTTACTCAAACTCATGTCCATTGAGTCGGTGATGCCATCCAGCCATCTCATCCTCTGTCGTCCCCTTCTCCTCCTGCCCCCATTCCCTCCCAACATCAGAGTCTTTTCCAATGAGTCAACTCTTCACATGAGATGGCCAAAGTACTGGAGTTTCAGCTTTAGCATCAGTCCTTCCAATGAACACCCAGGACTGATCTCCTTGCAGTCCAAGGGACCCTCAAGAGTCTTCAACACCACAGATCAAAAGCATCAATTCTTCGGTGCTCAGCTTTCTTCACAGTCCAACTCTCACATCCATACATGACTATTGGAGAAACCATAGCCTTGACTAGATGGACCTTTGTTGGCAAAGTAATGTCTCTGCTTTTCAATATGCTATCTAGGTTGGTCATAACTTTCTTTCCAAGGAGTAAGAATCTTTTAATTTCATGGCTGCAGTCACCATCTGCAGTGATTCTGGAGACCAGAAAAATAAAGTCTGACACTGTTCCTTCTGTTTCCCCATTTATTTGCCATGAAGTGATGGGACCAGATGCCATGATCTTCGTTTTCTGAATGTTGAGCATTAAGCCAACTTTTTCACTCTCCACTTTCACTTTCATCAAGAGGCTTTTTAGTTCTTCTTCACTTTCTGCCATAAGGGTGGTGTCATCTCCATATCTGAGGTCATTGATATTTCTCCCAGCAATCTTGATTCCAGCTTGTGTTTCTTCCAGTCCAGCGTTTCTCATGATGTACTCTGCATATAAGTTAAATAAGCAGGGTGACAATATACAGCCTTGATGTACTCCTTTTCCTATTTGGAACCAGTCTGTTGTTCCATGTCTAGTTTTAACTGTTGCTTCCTGACCTGCATATAGGTTTCTCAAGTGGCAGGTCACGTGGTCTGGTATTCCCATCACTTTCTGAGTTTTCCAAAGTTTATTGGGATCCTCACGTTGAAGGTCAAGAAGGGCGGCGGTGAGGAGATACCCCTCATCCAAGGTAAGGAGTAGCGGCTACACTTTGCTGGAGCAGCTGTGAAGAGATACTCCACGCCCAAGGTAAGAGAAACCAAAGTAAGATGGTGGGTGTTGCAAGAGGGCATCAGAGGGCAGACACACTGAAACCATACTCAGAGGAAACTAGTCAATCTAATCACACTAGGACCACAGCCTTGTCTAACTCAGTGAAACTAAGCCAAGCCCATGGGGCAACCCAAGACAGGCGCGTCATGGTGGACAGATCTGACAGAATGTGGTCTACTGGAGAAGGGAATGGCAAACCACTTCAGTATTCTTGCCTTGAGAACCCCATGAACAGTATGAAAAGGCAAAATGACAGGATACTGAAAGAGGAACTCCCCAGGTCAGTAGGTGCCCAATATGCTACTGGAGATCAGTGGAGAAATAACTCCAGAAAGAATGAAGGGATGGAGCCAAAGCAAAAACAATACCCAGCTGTGGATGTGACTGGTGATAGAAGCAAGGTCAGATGCTGTAAAGAGCAATATTGCATAGGAACCTGGAATGTCCATGAATCAAGGCAAATTAGAAGTGGTCAAACAAGAGATGGCAAGAGTGAATGTCGACATTCTAGATATCAGCAAACTCAAATGGACTGGAATGGGTGAATTTTTTTTTTTTTTAAGTAGAAAGACTTTTTTTTATTTATTTATTTTAATTTTATTTTTAAACTTTACATAATTGTATTAGTTTTGCCAAATATCAAAATGAATCCACCACAGGTATACATGTGTTCCTCATCCTGAACCCTCCTCCCTCTTCCCTCCCCATTCTATCCCTCTGGGTCGTCCCAGTGCACCAGCCCCAAGCATCCAGTATCGTGCATCGAATCTGGACTGGCAACTCATTTCATACATGATATTTTACATGTTTCAATGCCATTCTCCCAAATCTTCCCACCCTCTCCCTCTCTCACAGAGTCCATAAGACTGTTCTATACATCAGTGTCTCTTTTGCTGTCTATTTAACTCAGATGACCATTATATCTACTACTGCGGACAGAAATCCCTCAGAAGAAATGGAGTAAGCCATCATGGTCAACAAAAGAGTCCGTAATGCAGTACATGGATGCAATCTCAAAAACAACAGAATGATCTCTGTTCATTTCCAAGGCAAACCATTCAATATCACAGTAATCCAAGTCTAGACTTTTATTTTTGGGGGCTCCAAAATCACTGCAGATGGTGACTGCAGCCATGAAAGTAAAAGACGCTTACTCCTTGGAAGGAAAGTCATGACCAACTAGATAGCATATTCAAAAGCAGAGACATTAACTTTGCCAACAAAGGTCCATCTAGTCAAGGCTATGGTTTTTCCTGTGGTCATGTATGGATGTGAGAGTTGGACTATGAAGAAGGCTGAGCGCCAAAGAATTGATGCTTTTGAACTGTGGTGTTGGAGAAGACTCTTGAGAGTCCCTTGGACTGCAAGGAGGTCCAACCAGTCCATTCTGAAGGAGATCAGCCCTGGGATTTCTTTGGAAGGAATGATGCTAACGCTGAAACTCCAGTACTTTGGCCACCTCATGAGAAGAGTTGACTCATTGGAAAAGACTCTGATGCTGGGAGGGATTGGGGGCAGGAGGAGAAGGGGATGACAGAGGATGAGATGGCTGGATGGCATCACTGACTCGATGGACATGAGTCTGAGTGAACTCCGGGAGTTGGTGATGGACAGGGAGGCCTGGCGTGCTGTGATTCATGGGGTCGCAAAGAGTCAGACACAACTGAGCGACTGAACTGAACACAGTCAAAGGCTTTGGCATAGTCAATAAAGCAGAAATAGATGTTTTTCTGGAACTCTCTTGCTTTTTCAATGATCCAGTGGATGTTGGCAATTTGATCTCTGGTTCCTCTGTTTTTTCTAAAACCAGCTTGAACATCTGGAAGTTCACAGTTCACGTATTGCTGAAGCCTGGCTTGGCATTTTGAGCATTACGTTAGTAGCATGAGTGCAACTGTGCAGTAGTTTGAGCATTCTGTGGCATTGCCTTTCTTAGGGATTGGAATGAAAACTGACCTTTTCCAGTCCTGTGGCCACTGCTCAGTTTTCCAAATTTGCTGGCATATTGAGTGCAGCACTTTCACAGCATCATCTTTCAGGATTTGAAATAGCTCAACTGGAATTCCATCACCTCCACTAGCTTTGTTCGTAGTGATGCTTTCTAAGGCCCACTTGACTTCACATTCCAGGATGTCTGGCTCTAGGTGAGTGGTCACACCATCATGATTATCTGGGTCGTGAAGATATTTTTTGTACCGTTCCTCTGTGTATTCTTGCCACCTCTTCTTAATATCTACTGCTTCTGTTAGATCCATACCATTTCTGTCCTTTATCGAGCCCATCTTTGCAGGAAATGTTCCCTTGGTATCTCTAATTTTCTTGAAGAGATCTCTAGTCTTTCCCATTCTGTTGCTTTCCTCTATTTCTTTGCATTGATCGCTGAGGCTTTCTTATCTCTCCTTGCTATTCTTTGGAACTCTGCATTCATATGCTTGTATCTTTCTCTCCTTTGCTTTTCACTTCTCTTCTTTTCACAGCTATTTGTAAGGCCTCCCCAGGCAGCCATTTTGCTTTTTTGCATTTCTTTTTCTTGGGGATGGTCTTGATCTGTCTCCTGTACAATGTCACGAACTTCCGTCCATAGTTCATCAGGTACTCTGTCTATCAGATCTAGTCCCTTAAATCTATTTCTTGCTTCCACTGTATAATCATAAGGGATTTGATTTAGGTCATACCTGAATGGTGTAGTGGTTCTCCCTACATTCTTCAATTTAAGTCTAAATTTGGCAATAAGGAGTTCATGATCTGAGCCACAGTCAGCTCCCAGTCTTGTTTTTGCTGACTGTACAGAGCTTCTCCATCTTTGGCTGCAAAGAATATAATCAATCTGATTTTGGTGTTGACTATCTGGTGATGTCCATGTGTAGAGTCTTCTCTTGTGCTGTTGGAAGAGGGTGTTTGCTATGACCAGTGCGTTCTCTTGGCAAAACTCTTATTAGCCTTTGCCCTGCTTCATTCCGTACTCCAAAGTCAAATTTGCCTGTACTCCAGGTGTTTCTTGACTTCCTACTTTTGCATTCCAGTCTCCTATCATGAAAAGGACATCTTTTTTGGGTGTTAGTTCTAAAAGGTCTTGTATGTCTTCATAGAACTGTTCAACTTCAGCTTCTTCAGCATTACTGGTTGGGGCATAGGCTTGGCCCCACCATAGTTTGGCCCCAGGTAAATAACAGGGAGGGAACATAGCCACACCCATCAACAGAAAATTGGATTCAAGATTTACTGAACATGGCCCCACTCATCAGAATAAGACCCAATTTCCCACTCAGTCTCTCCCATCAGGAAGCTTCCATAAGCCTCTTATCCTTCTCCATCAGAGGGCAGACAGACTGAAAACCACAATCAAAGGAAACTAACCAATCTGATCACATGGACCACAGCCTTGTCTAACTCAATGAAATTATGAGCCATGCCATGTAGGGCCACCCAAGATGGACGGGTCATGGTGGAGAGTTCTGACAAAATGTGGTCCACTGGAGAAGAGAATGGCAAACCACTTCAGTATTCTTGACTTGAAAACTCCATGAACAGTATGAAAAGGCAAAAAGATACAACACTGAATGGTAAACTCCCCAGGTAGGTAGATGCCCAATTGCTACTGGAAATCAGTGGAGAAATAATTACAGAAAGAATGAAGAGATGGAGCCAGAACTGAACTTCAGCATCTTAGTGTCTATAGTTTTTGCTTTTGACTAGTTATTTTTCAGTCGCTAAGTCGTGTCCAGCTCTTTGCAACCCCGTAAACTGCAGCACACCAGACCTCCCTGTCCATCATCAACTCCTAGAGTTTACTTAACTCAGGTCCATTGAGTCGATGATGCCATCCAACCATCTCATCCTCTGTCGTCCCCTTCTCCTCCTGCCCTCAGTCTTTCCCAGCATCAAGGTCTTTTCTAATGAGTCGATTCTTCACATCAGGTGGCCACATTATTGGAGCTTCAGCTTCAATATCAGTCCTTCCAATGAATATTCAGGACTGATTTCCTTTAGGATGGACTGGCTGGATCTCCTTGCAGTCCAACGAACTCTCAAGAGTCTTCTCCAACACCACAGTTCAAAAGCATCAATTCTTCAGCGCTCAGGTTTCTTTATAGTCCAACTCTCACATACATGACTACTGGAAAACCCATAGCTTTGACTAGACAGACCTTTGTTGGCAAAGTAATGTCTCTGCCTTTTAATATGCTGTCTAGGTTGGTCACAACTTTTCTTCCAAGGAGTAAGCATCTTTTAATTTCATGGCTGCAGTTACCATCTGCAGTGATTTTGGAGCCCCCCAAAATAAAGTCTCTCACTGTTTCCACTGTTTCCCCATGTACTGACTATGAGTGAGTACATTTTAAAAACTTAGAATGGGGACCTAGCAGATAGTAAGCAACAAGTATTAGCTATCACTATCATAGAAGTGTGTGCTAAGTCTCTTCAGTCATGTCTGACTCTTTGTGACTCCATGGACCACAGCCTGCCAGACTCCTCTGTCCATGGGATTCTCCAGGCAAGAATATTGGAGTGGGTTGCCATTTCTTACTGCAAGGGATCCTCCCAACCCAGGGATTGAGCCCAAGTCTCTTACAACTCCTGCATTGGCAGGCAGGTTCTTTACTACTAGCGTCACTTGGGAAGAGAGATACTATGGAAGTAAACAGAAATAAAATTACCCTTTCTTCTCTACTTCTACTCTTTAATCATACTCATTTTCTATAGTGACAACTTCGAGTCTTTTTTCCTATGCTTATTTACACATATACACTCCTTCTCCCCCTCAAGACCTTCTTCTCCCTCAACCTTGCCTTGTGTGTGTCTTCCTCTCTCAGATATACCCAGATTAGCTCTGCAGACACATTCTGGAAATGGGAGCTCTTAACTGATGAGAGCTATTAATACAATGGGTCCATCACTGCACAGTACTATGAAGGCACATTCCAAAATAAATGATTACTTTTGGTAAATATACTATTAGGAAATATGTCTCTATCCCCATTACTATAATCCATTTGACACTAACAATTTGGCTTAGACCAGAGGTCTCCAACCTTCAGGATCTAATTAATGTCTGAGATCTGAGGTGGAGCTAAATAAGAAATAATAGAAAAAAGTGCACAGTAAATGCAATTTGCTTGAATCATCTGGAAACCATCCCCCTGCACCCCAATCCAAGGAAAAATTGTCTTCCATGAAACCAGTTCCTGGTGCCAAAATGGTTAGGGGACCACTGGAGACAAATTCAAAGAGATCCAGAACATTTTCCTTTGACTATTAAAACAATCCAAATCAAGTTAACTATATTTGATGCTTTCACATAAATTATTTACTCATGTAATATTCATTTCCAGTTTAGTCTGTCAAAATAACTTTCCTTTTCCCTCATCTTACCAGTATTTTATCCTTTCCTGCTGAAACATATCATTTTCTAGATTTGTTCACAAATGTTAATTCCACTGTAAGACTCTTACCCCTTGAGACACTTATGAAACTTTGTATAAAGTAGATGCTCTATAAATGTTTACTGTACTACAGAAAAATGTATATGCAATATTTCAAAAATATAAGTATGACAATTTTACTACCATTAGTGTCCCTTAGTTTTATCATAAGTCACAAAGAGAGACAGCTGTAATTATGTACCAGTTCTGTGACTCTTTGTAAGACCTTTAACCTGTCTTTGCTTAAACTTCAAGTTTCATAAAGTGAAAATAATACATAACTTATAAGAATTTAAAATGAGAGAATATGCATAAAAACACATATATACTACCCAGTACACGTCCAACACCGTGTTGATTTAAGTGCTGATGGGTTGATTACTGACAACAGAGAAAAGCGGCCAGGAAAATGCAACTCCTGGGCTGCTTCTGACTTAATTCTCTGAGCCCAAGATATAATTCTTTTGAGTTCTTACTGCAAGGCTGGGATGAGAGTGACACATCACGGCACTGAAAAGGTACTTGTAACCCCAACGGTCTTAAATCAATGAAACTAAGGTTTTATTAGACCAAAAAAGAAAAGAAAAAAGAGTTGAAGGGAGGGTCTTTCTCATACCAGTCTTTTATGCCTAATTTTCAAAATTATGTCAGCCAGAAAAATTTCTCTAACTCAAACAGGTTTTTCTTTAAATCTTTCTTCAGTACAAACATTGTGGTAATACATTTTTCACCATGAGACAATCTCACAATAAAGTATTTGGGTATTATGTTCCTTTGTATATACCCTACTGGCACCAGAGTTAGTTTAATGTGAACTTAAACTATGAAAATACAAGGACTTTCCTGGTGGTCCAGTGGCTAACACTGTGCTTCTACTGCAGGGGGTGCAGATTTGATCAATGGTCAGGGGATCCTGCATGCCACATGACATGGCCAAAATAAAAATATAATGCTTTCAAAATTTAGCTTACAAAGAAAAAGAAAATACAGGAAAAAAAAGAAACAGCTGTGTATCTTTAGGGCATATAAATAATTTTTAGGAGAAAAAATGTTACTATATCGCTAATTTCTCCTCAGTTTTTAACAAAGGTGTATCCTTTTAGCTAAGAAATAAGCTATGTTAGACACATTATTTTTAACATACTGACATTCAAAAGAGAAAAAAAAATTCTGTCCTACCTTAAGATGTTTGTGATACATTATCAGTAGAATTATTTCCCCCAAACTCTTAGCAAAATTTGTCACGCTGAAACCTGAATCTAATTCAAAGTATAAGACATTTAAACATACAACCACCAAAGGACTTTAACATCAAAATAGTTTCATTATGAAATGAAAGCTGAGAAATAAAGTCACATTTTATTCTGTTAAATTCACTTAAAATCACACCCACAAAATAATCCCATTCTGTGGCCAAATGAATTATTAGACTATGTTTAAAACAGTTTTATTAACTCGGTTAAAACAAAGCTTAGAAGGACATTTTTTAATGTACTGCACACATGATTTCTTTATTTTGATATTCTCAGTCTAATTTTACTCCAGTAAAATACTCAGTCTAATATATCTCTATTTTTAAGAATTAGTTGCACTGTAGCTATTTTCAAACATCATTAAGCTTGCTGGTAGTTGATGTGACTTCCAGAGAGCAGGGGAATGTTCTAGCCATCTTAAAGCCTTATCGCCAGATGTTCAGTATTTTTAAATTGCATATTAAACTGTCCTAGTCTTTCCCATTTATAGATTTATCTCTTAAAAAAAGAAAAAGTAACATAATATATCTTATATGCCTCAAGTACATTTTTCATCAAAATTATTTAAAAATAATCATGTAGGCAACAGAGGTTTACAGATTATCTGTGACACAATTTAAGGAGTTTCAGATTAAATCATAGTGGGCCAAGTAAATCCACAGATTCACCCTGTCCCCCAGTTCCCCACTGTGTAACTAGAACAGACATACTTAGCAACTGGCACACTCACCATATTGATTCTCTAATCCATAGAGTAAGAATCATTATGGTAGGAATGATCAAGCACAGGGCTTCGCTGGTGGCTCAGTGGTAAAGAATCCACTACCCTGATAGTTCAGTTGGTAAAGAATCAGAGAACAACAGAGAAAAGAGGCCAGGAAAATGCAACTCTTGGGCTACTTCTGACTCAATTCTCTGAGCCCAAGATATAATTCTTTTGAGTTCTTACTGCAAGGCTGGGATGAGAGTGACACATCACAGCACTGAAAAGGTACTTGTAACCCCAACAGTCTTAAATCAATGAAACTAAGGTTTTATTAGACCAAAAAAGAAAAGAAAAAAGAGTTGAAGGGAGGGTCTTTCTCATACCAGGAGAACCCAGTTCGATTCCTGGGTCAGAAAGATCCCTTGGAGAAGGGAAAGGTTACTCACTCCAGTATTCTTGGGCTTCCCTTGTGGCTCAACTGATAAAGAATCTGCCTGCAATGTAGGAGACCTGAGTTCGATCCCTGGGTTGGGACGATCCCCTGGAGAAGGGAAAGGTTACCCACTCCAGTATTCTGGCCTGGAGAATTCCATGGACTATATAGTCCATGGGGTCCCAAAGAGTTGGACATGACTAAGTGACTTTCAAGTATACATCAATGCAGGAGACATAAGTTCGATCCCTGGGGAAGATCCCTTGGAGGAAGAAATTACAACCCACTCCAGTACTCTTGCCTGGAAAATTCCATGGACAGAGAGGAGCGTGGCGGGCTATAGTCCACAGAGTTGCAAAGACTAGGACACAACTGAGCAACTGAGCACACACGCACAATCAAATAGAAGCCACTAGAGTTTCTTCTCCTTCTCATCAAGATATTTTTAAAAAGCAGTATTAGAGATGAGTGCCATGATCAAAAAACATGAAAGATGATGATAGCTATCACATTCCATTTAACAACTTGTCTGTTTAGACTATGTGTAAAGCAGATGGGTCTTGAAAAATAACTGAATTATAAATAAATGCAGACAGGTAGTAACTCCAACTGCAGCTGGTATTCAAAATACAGTATTTTTACTGGAACAAATTAGTATTAATCCCTGTAACCTGGTAAAGAAATGCTTTTTTCTCCATATTAATTTGCAAAGAATCCCAAAAGCACTTTGCTTTTACCTGGCAAGTTTAACAGTACACTATCACACTCTTGTCACAGATTTCTGTCAATGCTCCTGCTCTCCAAAAAAGTCCACAGAGACTTTGATCTTACTGAGAGTCCACAGAACGTCACAACTGCCCACTACACTGACGGCATTATGCTGACTGGATCTACAAACAGGTAGTAGCCAGCACTTTAGCTATTTTAACACAACATAATGACAACCAGCAAGCATGAAGTTAAACCTTACCCTTAAGTTTCTGCACCAGTCAGAGTCCAGTCAGGAAACAGAAAATATAAAGAGAACTTAATATAAAGAAGTGGGCACAAAATCAAAAGATCTGAAAAGGTAAAAAGTAAATACTGTGGTGTCATAGAGGTATAAATACAGAAAGCTATTACCACTCCTGGGGGAACAAAGGATAGGCTCAAATTATTAAAACTTAGAAGCTTGGACAAAGCGCTTTTTAGAGTCAAAACTGAGATTCCTGAGGAGGACACACTGCTCAGCTGGTGTTCTGGTCCAGCTCACTCACTGCATAAGCTACTGAGTTTTAAGTTCTCATCCCAAGCTACCTCGACAGTGGTAGAGTTTGAACTAAACACTGGTCTTCTGACTTCTGACTTTATGAACTCTTTCTACTACAGAACACTTCTTGATTAATATTTGGTCAGGTCACTTAAATATTCTAACTTTCCTCTAGATTAAAAATATTAAAGATATTTAAGTAAGATTCTCTGAACTCAAAGAAGTAAATTATGGACTATCATTTCTGAAACATCCTTTTCTACCCCGCATTGGGCAGAATCTGCTCTGGCTTTATAAAGCAGGGTATAACAAAGGGGGCATGGATGTTCTATTGAGGATATCACAGATGTTCTATTTTCTCTGAATGTTGCTTAACTTAGTTGTGCGTATTCTGAAAATTCACTAAGCTGTTCTTTACAGTTATTTTTGCACTTTTCTGCATGTTTTTACATGGGAATTCATAAAGATAGCAAAATTATGCTGCCACCTTCCCAGAATCCTAAAAACTGATAAATTCCTATCTTATTTATCTTTTCATCTCTCACAGATTATGTGAAGGAACAACGACAAACATTATTTCTGGATTTAATTCCTGAAAGCAAATGAGAAACTGATTGGTGATGTAGAAACCACCACAACCATGGGAGAAAATAACCATGTCAAATGACAACTTATTGAGAAATGGTTAAATGTTGAGAAACCAGAATCTGCAAAGAGAGAGTTAGAGAAAAGTTAAGAACTTTGAAATGAGCCCAAGAACTAGCTCTATAATTAACTAAACTATGTGACTTAGAAAGAAAGAAAAGTTAAGTCACTCAGTTGTGTCCGACTCTTTGTGTCCCCATGGACTGTAGCCCACCAGGATCCTCCATCCATAGGATTCTCCAGGCAAAAATACTGGAGTGGGTTGCCATTTCTGTCTCCAGTGGAATATTCCTGACCCAGGGATTGAACCCAGGTCTCCCATAATGCAGGCAGATGCTTTAACCTCTGAGCCAAGTAAAGTTATTTCATTCCTATAAAAGTATTCCTCATCTGTAAAATGAGTTCGATACTACCTACCTAAAGAGATATATGAGGATTAGAATTAAGATACTGAAATGTTTTGCATGTTATCAGAAATGAATATTGTTATTGTGTAAGAAAGGCAGTCGTAGGGGCTTCCCTGGGGGTCCAGTGGTTAAGAATCCACCTGCCAATGCAAACGACATGGGTTCGACCCCTGGTTTGGGAAGCTCTCACATGCTGTGGGGCAACTAAGCCTGTGCATCACAATGTAGCCCATGTGCTACAATTACTGAAGTCCACAGGCCTAGAGCCTGTGCTCTAAAACAAGAGAAGCCATTGCAAGGAGAAGCCTGCACACTGCTACTGGACAGTAGCCTCCACTCTCTGCAACTAGAGAAAGTCAGCGCACAGTAACAGAGACCCAGTGCAGCCAAAAATAAAGTAAATATTAAAAAAAAAAGAAAGGTACTACAACCTTATGTGACACTGTAAGGAAAGAGTAGGAAAGGGAGGATGAGCAGGGGAAGGGGAAAAGATGACAATGACAACAGCACAATCAAGTTCTTCTAGGGATATAAGAACATCTTTCATTCTAGTATCCTCAACATCTAACATAGTACCTAATAAATTGAATAGCTGCTTAATGAATTACATATGATTTGAGGGAAGTTAGCAAAATAGTGGTCAGAGAATTAAAAAAATTATAACAGATTTTGTCTGAAAAATCAAGTAAAAATCATTGTAGATTAAATATTCAGGATGTCTAACAGAAAATAGCAATCTGAGTAATTTCAGATCAATATCAGTGCAGGATTGAAGACATGTGCTTATTTTAATGAAAATTTAAATAAGAAAAAAAGAGGACAGATTAAAAGCATAAGAAATTAAAGTTAGTGACAAAAATATTCTGCAAAAATGGTTTCTAACAAACAGCTCCTAAAACAGCATTTTCCAACTTCCTAATAAAATACCCGACTCTTTGCAACCTCATGGGCTATACAGTCCATGGAATTCTCCAGGCCAGAACACTGGAGTGGGTTCAGTTCAGGTCAGTTCAGTCGCTCAGTCGTGTCCGACTCTTTGAGACCCCATGAACCGCACCACACCAGGCATTCCTGTTCATCACCAACTCCCAGAGTTCACTCAAACCCATGTCCATTGTGTCAGTGATGCCATCCAACCATCTCATCCTCTGTCATCCCCTTCTCCCCTGCCCTCAATCTTTCCCAGAATCAGGGTCTTTTCAAATGAGTCAGCTCTCTGCATCAGGTGGCCAAAGTACTGGAGTTTCAGCTTCAACATCAGTCCTACCAATGAACACTCCAGGACTGATCTCCTTTGGAATGGACTGGTTGGATCTCCTTGCAGTCCAAGGGACTCTCAAGAGTCTTCTCCAACACTACAGTTCAAAAGCATCAATTCTGCAGTGCTCAGCTTTCTTTATAGTCCAACTCTCACGTCCATAGAGGGCTACTGGAAAAACCATAGCCTTGATTAGACGAACCTTTGTTGACAAAGTAATGTCTCTGCTTTTCAACATGCTATCTAGGTTGGTCATAACTTTCCTTCCAAGGAGCAAGTGTCTTTTAATTTCATGGCTGCAATCACCTTCTGCAGTCATTTTGGAGCCCAGAAAAATAAAGTCTGACACTGTTTGCACTGTTTCCCCATCTATTTCCCATGAAGTGATGGGACCAGATGCCATGATCTTCGTTTTCTGAATGTTGAGCTTTAAGCCAACTTTTTCACTCTCCTCTTTCACTTTCATCAAGAGGTTTTTGAGTTCCTCTTCACTTTCTGCCATAAGGGTGGTGTCATCTGCATATCTGAGGTTATTGAGATTTCTCCCAGCAATCTTGATTCCAGCTTGTGCTTCTTCCAGCCCAGCGTTTCTCATGATGTACTCTGCATATACGTTAAATAAGCAGGGTGACAATATACAGCCTTGATGTACTCCTTTTCCTTTTTGGAACCAGTCTGTTGTTCCATGTCCAGTTCTAACTGTTGCTTCCTGACCTGCATACAGGTTTCTCAAGAAGCAGGTCAGGTGGTCTGGTATTCCCATCTCTTTCAGAATTTTCCACAGTTTATTGTGATCCACACAGTCAAAGGCTTTGGCATAGTCAATAAAGCAGAAATAGATGTTTTTCTGGAACTCTCTTGCTTTTTCAATGATCCAGTGGATGTTGGCAATTTGATCTCTGGCTCCTCTGTCTTTTCTAAAACCAGCTTGAACATCTGGAAGTTCACGGTTCACGTATTGCTGAAGCCTGGCTTGCAGAATTTTGAGCATTACTTTACTAGCATGTAAGATGAATGCAATTGTGTGGTAGTTTGAGAATTCTTTGGCATTACCTTTCTTTGGGATTGGAATGAAAACTGACTTTTTCCAGTCCTGTGGCCACTGCTGAGTCTTCCAAATTTGCTGACATATTGAGTGCAGCACTTTCACAGCATCATCGTTTTCCAGGGGATCTTCACAACCCAGGGAGTGAACCCAGGTCTCCTTCATTGCAGGCAGATTCTTTACCAGCTGAGTCACCAGGGAAGCCCAATAAGATACCCAGGAAAACAGAAAAAATAAATGAAAAAAAACCCTATACTATTAGTCAAAACTAAAGGGGTAATACCAATCTTCTCCAAAAGGACTTATGGCAGCATGCTGCACCTCCCAGGACTGCTGCTGCCAGTGCCTCTGACTTCACAGCAGGCCGCTGTCAACCCAAGCCTCTGCCAGACACTCCCAAATACTCACAGCAGATGAGTGCACGTCCTTCTACATCGCCCTCATGCTAACCAAAATGATCACATGGATCACAGTTTTGTGTAACTCAATGAAACTTACAAGGGAATATTTCATGCAAAGATGGAAACACTAAAGGACAGAAACAGTATGGACCTAACAGAAGCAAAAGAAAGATATTAAGAAGAGGTGGCAAGAATACACAGAAGAACTGTACAGAAAAGGTCTTAATGACCCAGATAACCACAATGGTGTGATCACTCACCTAGAGCCAGACATCCTGGAGTGTGAAGTCAAGTGGGCCTCAGGAAGCATTACTAAGACAAAGCTAGTGGAGGTGATGGAATTCCAGGTGAGCTATTTCTAATCCTAAAAGATAATGTTGTTAAAGTGCTGCACTCAATTCGTCAGCAAATTTGGAAAACTCAGCAGAGGCCACAGGACTGGAAAAGGTCAGTTTTTATTCCAATCCCAAAGAAAGACAATGCCAAAGAACGTTCAAACTACGACACAAATTGCACTCATCTCACACGCTAGTGTGAATTCTATACTTTTTATATGTTCACAAGTACTAGTACTAGAATATAACATTTTTACACCAGGTGGAATACTGTATAAGTGTCCAGTTAGTCCAGTGGTCCTTGAAGATTTTGGTTTCAGGACTCCTCTGTGTTAAGTTGCTTCAGTCGTGTCCGACTCTGTGCGATCCCATGGACTGCAGCCCACCAGGCTCCTCTGTCCATGGGATTTTCCAGGCAAGAGCACTGGAGTGGGGTGCCATCGCCTTCTCCGCAGGACTCCTCTACAGCCCCCCAAAATAGTGAGTAGATGAATGGTTGCCAGGGGTTTGGGGAGGGCTGACTATAAAGGGGTAGGAAGGAATCTGGGATGGATGATGAAACTGTTCTATATCTTGACTGTGGTGGTAGGTACATGACTGTATGTTTGTCCAAAATAACAGAATTTTATATTTAAAGGAGTGAATATATGTAAATTAAACTTTCCAAAAGTCTGACTCAAAAAAAAAATTCTTGAAAATCCCAAAGAGCTTCTGTTTATTCAAGGTATCAATATCTAGCATATTAGAAATTATAAATGAGAAAAATCAGGGATTCCCTGGTTGCTCAGTGATGAAGAATTTGCTTACCAATCCAGGAAACACAGGTTGATCCCTCATCAGGGAAGATCCCACATGCTGCAGAGCATCTAAGCCCATTTGCCACAACTATTGAAACTGTGCTCTAGAGCCTGGGAGCCACAACTACTGAAGCCCTTGAGCGCTACAGCCTGTGCTCTGCAACGAGAGCAGTAACTGCAGAGAAACCCACACTGCAACTGGAGAGTAGCCCCAGGTTGCTGCAACTAGAGAAAGCTCATGCAGCAATAAAGACCAAGCATACCCAAAAATAAATAAATAAAACTATCAAAAAAATTTTAAATGAGAAAATCTCTAAATAGTTTTTTATGTATTCATTTTTTAAATAATAAATGCACTGAATGTTAACAAATAATGTATTCTTCATGAAAAATAACTATTTTCCAAAGCAAAAAATATTTAGTGAGAAAAGTCACATTTTTTGAGTCAATCTCTTTAATGTCTGCCTTCAAATAGGAATCAGCTGGATTCTCATACCTGCTTCTGCATTCAACCTGTTACAGTATGAAAGGTCATTTGGCCTTTGGAAAACTCCACTGTACACTTGTAAGAAAATGAGTGTGAAAAGACAACACGTGCATATTATTACAAAAATAATTTTCAGCTGGAAATGTCAGGAAGCCCAGGGCTCCTGGACCATACTTGGAGAACCTTTGATCTAACCTATACAAGAAAATATCAAGTATTAAATACAGTAAAGTGATAAAATATATTTATTTTCAAATCATGTAAAGTGTCTCTTATGATTATCCATTCCAATTTAATACACTAATATTCCCTTTATCCAGGTCAAAACTTCTATCAAACAATGATTTAGACTGAGCTACCAATCTCAATTTAAATTAAAAACATTTCAGAGGTCCATGAGTTAAAAAAAAAAAAAAAAAAAAAAAAACAAAACTACCAGAGACTTCCCTAGTGGTCCAGTGGTTAGGAGTCCAGGCTTCAAAATGCAGGGGGTGTGGGTTCCATCCCTGGTTGGGGAACTAAGATCCCACATGCCATGCTGGTTCGGCCAAAATTTTTAAAATTAATTTTAAAATGTTTTAAAAAGAAAAATCAGCCCATAAGAGGCACAGCATCATCCTGGAGCCTTCACTCACTGACTGTAGGACAAGGCACATCAAAGGCAGCATAAACATGGAGAAAGTAAGGCAAAGAAAACACCTAACCTCCGGAAAAAAGAAGAGAGCACAAAAAGAAAAGGCAGGCAGAACAACTGCAAAAGTCAAGCAATACAGGAGCAAACATATCCTGAATGAAAAACACAAGAAAAAATAAACATTGCTCCCTGTATGCACACTTAAAGGAACTCAAAACTGTTTTAAGACCACATCCCCATTCTACTGGCAGTGAAACTACACCAAACGGCTCTCCTTGTGCAATGTCACTCATATGACCCGCAATGGGAATCCACTCTCCTCTCAGCAATCTCTGCGTCTAACATGCTAAGCAAGGTGGGAGACCTGTGCGTTACGGGGAATGTAGGGGGTGCCTACTTGAGGCTTTTTATTTCAGTGTTTACACAACTTTCACAACCGGAGAGCAGTCCAGAACCAGTTACTAGTCCAAGCGACGAAGTCAGACCCGCTGTCTGCGGAAACTCGGTTCCCAGGTCCTTTTAAAATATTTCCCAAGGAAGAGGGGGCACCGCCGGGAGACGGCGCCACCCCAGGGCGAACGAGGGCAGAGCTGAACTGCCAAAAGTGGCTGCGGCCGCCCTGTCACCTGTCCCGTCAGTCCCGCCCGCGGCAGTGGGACGGCCCCGCACTCTCCCCCGTAACTCCTTTGGCGGGGTCCGGGGCCACCTTCCTCCGCGGCCTCAGTTTCCCCTTCTATACGGCGGTCGGACGGGCCCCCTCTCCCCTGCGCCCCTCTAGCTTGACTACAGGACTCCCGGAGCGAGGCAGCTCGGCCGCTCACCCAGCTCAGGCCGTCCCCGCGGTGAGTGGTCCCTGAGGGGGACGATCCTCGGCGCCCAACACTCACCCGGCTGATGCTTCAACGCCATCACTGACACCAGGTAGTGGGCGATATCAAAAAAGGGGAACATGGAAGTGCGAGAAAAGGCAAGAGTCAGCTCATTCCACGGAGACTCCATCGCGACTACCGACCGCCGCAGCCGAAGCAGCCGCGGAGACGGGTTCCCGGCGTGCGCGGAGACGGGTTCCCGGCGTGCGCGGCGACGGGTGGGGGGAGGGGACGGCCGCGGCCGCGCGCTCCTCGACGCGCCTCCGGGAGCCCTGCGCGTGCGCCCTGGCTCGAGAGGCTGGCGCGCGGAGGGGCGGGGCCGCGTGTCTCGGGAGCCTCGGGCGCGCGGGCGGTTGGCGGGTGAGCGGGATGAGCCGGCTGCCCCCGCCACAGCCGAACCTTGTTCTCCTAATAAGGGTCCAGCATCTTCTCGGTGCAGGGGGTTGTGCCAGATCTGGAGAATAGGCAGATGAATGCAACATAAGTAATGAATAAAAAATGCTTTATTTCTGTCAACATTTAATTCGTTTGTTTTTTTTTAAACGAATAAAGAACTATTTAAAATGTTGCTTAGTTATTTCTAATATGCTAAATACTGATAAATTAAAGCCACAAAAAGTCTCAGGACTCTGGGATCCTTTACAATTTTTTTTTAAGGCAGCTTTTTTTTAAAGGTTTAGTTTACATACATTTTATTCAGCCTTTTTAGTATAACGTTCTATAATTTTGGATAAACGCAGTCCACAAGAGGAGACGCTCAGAGTTGTGCGTGCTAAGTCACTTCAGTCGTATCCGACTGTATGTGACCCCATTAACCGGAGCCCACCAGGCTTCTCTGGCCATGGGATTCTCCAGGCAAGAATACAGGCGTGGGTCACCAGCCCTCCTCCAGGGGATCTTCCCCATCCAGGAGTCACACCCGCTCTCTTATGCCTCCTGCACGGGCAGACTGGTTCTTTACTACTAATCTTACCAGATGACTTTGTACCAAACTAAGGAAAAAAAGCAACTCGTGATTATTTACATTTTGATGTTTCAGTATGTTCTTTCCACAATTTTTATACATTTCTTTATCTTTGGAATTTTAGTATTGTGAATTTAGGGGCAGAACTTTGATGTTATTTCCCAAAAATCTAGTTTTAATGTCTTAAACCCCACAAAGTATGTGTTTTGTCCTTGGACTTAAAATACTATAATATCTCTAAATCATATGTCTATGCCAACATCACTCTGAGGCATAATTAAATTCATTACTAACACCAATAGGGCAAGAGTGAAAAGCCCTAGAGTTTTGTTTTTTTTTTAAAGATATATCAAAATGTTTGATATATATATAAAGATATATCAAACATTTTGCTTACCCTAAACATATTAATTCCAACAGAAAAGAACGGATCATTTCAGACTCTACAAGTAATCTGAAACTTGTTTCATTTCAAAATCAAAAATAAGTTAGATGCCCCCCCACCTTTTGCCTAGAGCCTAAAGAATTTTTTTTAATCTAAGAGAAACGAAATCATAACCTCACAAAAAGACACCTTCTATCTACATTTTAACTGTGCTCACGGTATGTGCTTCTGGTCAGTGCTTTCAGTTGTTCTAATGAAATGGGCCGAACAGAATGAATCAGGCAATGAAAAGAGGGGAGACTTTAAATTGGTAACAGGGAAAGGCAAGATTTGGGGAAATTATTCATGAAAATTAAAACCTTCCCTGACTTTTAGAAGCAGTTTACAAAGTTACATAATTATTGCAGATAAAAGAAATCCAAATTATAAAAGTATTGGTTATATAATAGAATGCAAAACTGGCCTAACCATATGAAATCTGGAAAAGAGTTTTGACTAAACATATTTGAAGCATTTTTAGTACAAAAACATGTGAAACTAATTGTCATACACCAAGTCTTTCAACAGCAATGCTCTTGATATTTTGGACTGAATAATTTATAGTCCTGTGGGATGTCTTATGGAATGTTTAACAGCATCCCTGTCCTCTACCCACTATTAATAAATGCCAGTAGCACACACACACACACACACACTGTGACAACCAAAAATGTCTCCAGAATTGCCAAATGTCCCTGAGGCAGGGGGTGGGGGAAGAGCAAAAAATCCCTAGTTCAGAATTACTTTATAAAAAAATAAATTTTGGACAGCATGTTCCATAATGCATATACAAACATTATCAATATGCATCTAATATTAATCATCAAGTTAATTCTGCATAATTTGATCATTTATCCCCTGGATCAAGTTGAAAACATCTCAAAACCCAGCACCACAAAGGTATATGTATGTGTATGTGTGTGTGCCACTCGATCAGTTGAATCCAACTCTTTGGGACCCTATGGCCTGCAACCCCCAGGCTCTTTGCTGCTACTGCTAAGTCACTTCAGTAGTGTCCGACTCTGTGTGACCCCATAGACGGCAGCCCACCAGGCTCCCCCGTCCCTGGGATTCTCCAGGCAAGAACATTGGAGTGGGTTGCCATTTCCTTCTCCAGGAGATGTTCCTGACCCAGGGATTGAACCGGGGTCTCCCGCATTGTAGGCAGATGCTTTACTGTCTGAGCCACCAGGGCCAAAACTGCAGTCAGCCACTGGTGCCATGGCTGCCAGGTGTCTATGGTTACCAGTCCTCCAAGTTATTATTCATCTCTGTTCAAGAGTAACAGGTACCATTAAATCAAAGGATAATAGAATTGTGCAAGTTGAATGGACTCTTTAAAAAAAGTAACTTTGGTTGTGAGTCAAATAAAACAGTTCTGAGCAGCTTAAACATAGTGAGGGATTTACTGAAAGGCTACCAGGGAATCAGCCATCAATCCCCCAAAAGAGCAAAAAGTTGGGCATTTCTGAGGCCAGCAGCAGCAGGTGGGTGTGGGCTGCTCTTGGTTACTAATGATAGTCAGTGTCAACATTGTCTAGTCTCTGTGTCCCCAATTCAATACTGCCAGGAAAGAAAGCCTGCTCTCTCCTGGGACAGATGCCCTCTCTTGGTTAATCACCTCGGAGGGATGCTGGGTCACTTCCCTAGGTATCGGAGGCAGTGTCCTGAAAATGGATGGAGTCACACAGTCTTCACAAGAGGTGTCTATTACAATCATTTTTAGGCCATTTATTTCAGAGAAGGCAACTCAGAGGTAGAAAGAGAGATCACAAAGGCAGGCAGTGACAGACCAGGATTTGTTATTATCCTGTTATAATCAATCTCCCTACTGGGCTTTCTCTGGTTCCATGCAACCCAAATGGTTCTCCTAAAGTTGCCTTTTACTGACAGATCTAGCATCCCCACAGCAATGAAAAGGCTACCAGATGAGAGCGAGAAAGACCTACTAGGAGTCAGGGCTGTGGGTCAACAGCCAGGATTAAAGGAGTTTGTAGTTTCCAGCATAACCAGTGTGTTGAAGAGGCTGAATTCAGTGAGGCTGCCAGGAAGTGGATTTATTATCCTCCAGACAAAGCCCCCAACCTTTATTTTTATGCTAGCAGATTCCATTACTTCCTCATCATTTAAGATACTAAAAAGTTAAAAGTCCAATCCAGTTAAAATATCAATGTTGCATCTAATTCAGAGCTTTTCCCCAGTCCCTCAGCTCAGGTCTGCCTGGCCCAGGGCCCTGCAGTGGGGGAAAGGGGCAGGGGGTGGTCTTTCAGCCTTTCCTGATCTTCTCTCCCTTATGCCTTCTGTGTCCTCCAGGGTCAAGTTATCAGATAAGGAAATTATAGAAAAGGAACAAAAGGCTTTCTAGTTCACAAGTCTGTTATAGTTTTTGTTTTTCTTTTTGCTATTGATACTCTATACAGCAGGCTCCCAGTGCTGACTCATTCATGGGGTACATTTGTAAGTTTCACAAAGATGCCATGGACCTCTGGATAGCAAGTTTTCCCAACACCTGCGGTTATGGCAAATACCATCAGATGGCTAACCCAACAGGCATATCCAACTTTGTATGTTGAGTTAAAACATTAATGTGTTTTTTTCCAGTCTCTCAGCAAGGGGTGGCAATGTATTAGAATACTGGCAAATGAAAATGAAGCCAATCTGTTTGACATGCTTCCAAAGACAAAGAGAAGAAAAATGAAGTTGAAGGACTGACACTACATGATCTTAAGGCTTACTATACATCTATAATAATCAAGACAGTGTGGCATTGGGAAGAGACAAACAAGTGGATGAAAGCAATGTGGCTTCTCTAATTAAAGTGACTACACCCTTGAGACAGGCCCTTCTCTTTTTTTTTCTGCCTTGAGCTGGGGCAAGCCCTGTGACCACGGAAGAAGGGTCAAGAAAATAGTAGATAGCTGACAGTATCAATTATCTCTTTCAGACTAGCTGCTATGTGAGAAAAAAATTATCCTTCATCTGTTTAAATAGAGTCTGAATTGGCTTGGGGAAAGGACGCACCTCCTTCCTCATAGAGGAGTAGAATAGCACAGCACTCTTAACCTTTTGAATTCCCTTCTGTGAATTTTCTCTCAGATTTTTGATCTCTTGGACTGTTGGGAGTGAAGTTCTCTGGGCCAGTTTTTATCTTTAATTAAGTCGCACTTGCACAGCCTAGCTCCTCTCTTTAGAATGTGAAGGTAACATCCTTTGTCTTTAGAGCTCTATCTGGAATTCCAATATAATAAATCCCAATTAAGGGCTACCCTGGTGGTCTAGTGGTTAAAAGTCCGCCTTGCAATGCAGAGGACACTGGTTCAATCCCTAGTCCAGGAAGATCCCACATGCTTCATTAACAACTAAGCCAGTGAGGCACAACTACTGGGCCTGCATTCTGGAGCCTGCAAGTCACACTACTGAGTCCATGTGCAGAAACTACTGAAACCCACACGCCCTAGATCTTGTGCTCCACAACAGGAGAAGCCATGGCAAAGAGAAGCCCACCTACTGCAAGTAGAGAGTAGCCCCAACTCTCCACAACTAGAGAAAGCCCAGGTGCAGCAACGATGACCCAGCACAACCAAACATAAATGAATAAATAAATATTTTAAAAATCCCAACTAACATCTTGTTATACCAAAGACAGGAAAATAGAAGAAATTTTTAAAGAGAGGTGAGTGAAGTTTAAAAGAAAATGCATGTAGCTAAAGCTAGGAGCTCACAAAATGTCGTGGTCTGTGTAGATGAGTTGATTAAACCAAAACATTAGTAAAGAGAACACAATGTGCACCTGATGTTTGGGCAAACAAAAGGAATGTCACCTACCTAAGGAGTCATAAATATGTCCAAATAACAGGGAGTTCCATAAGTACAAACACAGCCTATGCAGTCACAGGTGGGTTCTGACCCATAATTATGGAAAGAAGTCATTTTAATGTAAAGCTGTCCGTATATGACAACTGACAAATAAACACATTGCTCGAGCCCCAAGATGTCCAGATTTTATACAAATATATATATATATATATATATATATATATATATATATACACACACACACACACATTGGGGCTTCCCCAGTGGTTCAGCAGTAAAGAATTCAACTACAGTGCAAGAGAATTGCAAGAGGTGCAGGTTTGATCCCTGGATTGGGAAGATCACCTGGAATAGGAAATAGCTACCCAGTCCAGTATTCTTGCCCGGGAAGTCCCATGGACAGAGGAGCTTGGCAGGTTGCAGTCCATTCGTTGCAAAGAATTAGACACGACTGAACAATGAAACAACAACATCTACATTACATATCTCCTGAGTTTATTTTGTAATTCAATGTTCAATTAGTGGAACTGTATGTATATCTATAGATACATATTCCAGGGACTGCATCAATCACTGGGTGTTCCTTCAATGTCTGTATATCTGTGTAAGTCATGGAAGATGTAAACTCTCTAAAATGTAAAAATCTCTTAGCATTTATTATCTATGAAGCCAAGTATTCTTACTTTTGCATACAAAAATATAAACATTTCCTTAGTTTAAAAAAAGCTAAAGAGAATATTTTTAATATTAGCACAACTTCTTATAGGCATGATCTTACAAGGGGATAATTTCTCAAAATGTTTAGCCATGGAAATCTATTTTTTGCCCTCCAAACAGTTCACAAAACTGGAAATCCAGCTTGAGAACCCTGTATAAAGTTTTTCCTGTCTCCACTATAGTCAGTTGTACTATTGGGTTATATTACAATGTTCATTTACTCAATACCTATGTATCTCAGGAGAAGGCAATGGCACCCCAGTCTGGTACTCTTGCCTGGAAAATCCCATGGATGGAAGAGCCTGGTAGGCTGCAGTCCATGGGGTCGCCAGGAGTTGGACACGACTGAGGGACTTCACTTTCACTTTTCACTTTCATGCATTGGAGAAGGAAATGGCAACCCACTCCAGTGTTCTTGCCTGGAGAATCCCAGGGATGGGGATCCTGGTGGGCTGCTGTCTATGGGGTTGCACAGAGTCGACACGACTGAAGAGACTTAGCAGTAGCAGCAGTATGTATCTTATCTTTCAGATTAGCCCCGTCAGATCAAAATGGCAAAGTCTTTGCCTCCATCTCTTCAGCTACCTTTCTGTTAGGCTTAGCCAGCCATAAGTAACATACCAAATTATATTCTTGACTTTATACCAAGGAGTTCATTTGGGAAACTCTCTCATCTTGGGAGATGGTATACAAGGGTGGTAACACAGAATCCACAGGCTCTAGAGTTAGACATTCTACTTACCGTGTAACCTTATAGAAAGCAGTTGCTAGATCTCTGTAAGCTTCTGTCTTCATCTTTAACCTAGGAATAACAGTAGTTACTTAACAGTGTTGTTTTCAAAATTGAGAGCATATCACAGATACAGAAAATAAACTAGTGGTTACCAGTGCAGGGAGGAGCAATATTCGGGTGAGGAAGTGGGAGGTACAAACAATTGATGTAAGATAGGCTGCAAGGATATATTGTACAACACAGGGCATGTAGCCAATATTTTGCAGTCACTATAAAGGGAGTGTAACCTTTAAAAATTACGTAAGAAATTTAAAGGGAAACAAACAGGAAAGACCAAATGGACCTGACAGATAAGCAGGACCTAAGGAAAAATTAGGTGAGAGTTGGACTGTGAAGAAAGCTGAGCGCTGAAGAATTGATGGTTTTGAATGGTGGTGTTGAAGACTCTTGACAGTCCCTTGGACTGCAAGGAGATCCAACCAGTCTATCCTAAAGGAGAGCAGTCCTGGGTGTTCATTGGAAGGACTGATGCTAAAGCTGAAACTCCAATACTTTGGCCACCTCATGTGAAGAGTTGACTCATTGGAAAAGACTCTGATGCTGGGAGGGATTGAGGGCAGGAGGAGAAGGGGACGACAGAGGATGAGATGGCTGCATGGCATCACCAACTCGATGGACATGAGTTTGAGTAAACTCCGGGAGTTGGTGATGAACTGGGAGGCCTGGCTTACTGCAATTCATGGGGTCGCAAAGAGTCGGACACGACTGAGTGACTGAACAGAACTGAACTGAACTGAAGGAAAAATTAAAAGAGCATACGCATGAATTGCTTAGCCCAGTACCTGACACATGGTACTTGCTCAATAAATTTTAGTTATGACTCTTCTATGATATTTAGACCTCTTAAGAGAAACTTGGAAGTCCCTTTCCTACTGCTTTTCTAACTTCTAAAGTTTACATATTACACTAACTTTAGAGAGGGCTTCCCTGGTGGCTCAGAGGTTAAACCATCTGCCTCCAATGTGGGAGACCTGGGTTTGATCCCTGGGTTGGGAAGATCCCCTGGAGAAGGAAATGGTAACCCACTCCAGTATTCTTGCCTGGAGAATCATGGACGGAGAAGCCTGGTAGGCTACAGTCCACGGGGTCGCAAAGAGTTGGACAAGACATAGTGGTTAAGGGTGCAATGCTAAGCCAGATGTCCTGAGTCAAATCCTGATTCTGGTTCTTGCTCGCCAAATTACCTCACGCAAGTTTCTCTACACCTCAGTTTTCTCATTTCTAAAATAGTGAAAATAACTCATGCAGTTTTTTGAGGATTAAATATGTTAAGACATGTAAAGAACAGTGCCTAGAAAATAGAAATCCCATAAATGTTAGTTATTATTATTCAAAATTTACTTACCCAACATCATAAATAGTTTAGTTTTCTCTTTTCATGAATACAATTCAATTTGGACCTAATTTCATAGAAAATACCTACATATGAAAGCATTCAAATTTGTGTTCTAGTATACTGACCTGAGCATGCACATACACTGCAACAAGATTACCATAGAACTGTCTCCTACTTTCATATTATTATCACTTTAATAGTAAAACACACCAGGAGAATCATGTTAATAAATGTAAAATGCATAGAAATACGGCTCCCCTGCTTGGTTCTTTGTTATACTTAAATGTTATATATATGATATTAGATTATGTTTCAGCAGTTGTTTTTTTTTTTTAATTTTCCTTTGAGATTAACCACTAATATTAAACATATGAGGGCTTCCCTGGTGGCTCAGATGGTAAAGAATTCGCCTGTAATGCAGGAGATGTGGGTTTGATCCCTGGGTCAGGAAGATCCCTTGTATGAGGGCATGGCAACCCACTCCAGGATTCTTGCCTGGAGAATCCCCATGGACAGAGAAGCCTGCTGGGCTACAGTCCATGGGGTCACAAAGAGTTGAACACGACTGAGTGACTAAGGACTCAGCACATATTGACCTAAATAATGATCAGAATGATCAGTGTGCAATAAAAAAGGATGCAGACTTACTAAAGTTCAGTAAAATGTCCTTAGCATTCCAAGATGCCTGCCAATGCAGGAGATGCAGGTTCAATCCCTGGGTCAAGAAGATTCCCTGGAGAAGGAAATGGTAACCCACTCCAGTATTCTTGCCCGGAAAATTCCATGGGCAGACGAGCCTGGTGGGATACAGTCCATGGGGTCGCAAAGAGTCAGACACAACTGAGCAAACATACGCACATTCCAAGAACAAGTATAGGCATTTCTCCTTTACTTGTCTCCTTTTTGATTTTGTGTTGTGTTTTCTTATTTCCTTCTCTTTAGCACTACACCTCATAATAATAATGTGTACCCAGATAAAAATAACATTAATGCTTCCCTGAATACATGAAGAAAATGCTATTGCTTTAACCAAAGGCATGTTTTTGAGGTTTTCTAGTTCTCTTATCACATTCTCTCATACTTCCCTGGTGGCCCAGACGGTAAAAGCATCTGCCTACAATGTGGGAGACACAGGTTCAATCCCTGGGTCAGGAAGATCTCCTGGAGAAGGAAATGGCAACCCACTCCAGTATTCTTGCCTGGAAAATCCCATGGATGGAAGAGCCTAGTAGGCTACAGTCTATGGGGTTGCAAAGAGTCAGACACGACTGAGCGACTTCACTTTATCACATTCTCTCAGTCATAAGTCATATACATGGAAATCTACTAGTTCAGTTCAGAAAAAGTTATTAGCAGGACCTCCAATCCTCTAAATTCACCTAACTTTTATATGCCAATATAAAAAAAAAGAAGAAGAGTTATCCAGGGCATATTCTAAAGAAGAGCTAGGAACATTCACTCCCAGACACAGGTTAAGACTGGGCCAACAGTTGTTGCAAATCCATAACGGAGAGAGACTGAGGATAAAATTAGACATGGGGATATTGAGACTGGCTCATTGGAGTGAGCAATTGGCAAGTTTTCTCAGCGAGATTGTAACTGAGACTAAGAAATCCAACCTGAGGACCAGATGAGGTTTAGTCAGCAGGCATAAGCAGGAATAAAGTCAAACATTACCAGAGCAAAAATGTCAGGTGAAAAAAGTTAAGCCAGTGAAGCAAGAAACACATGGGTGACAAGGTATGAATGACTAGCCATAGTAAAACTCCTGATATTAGCACTTGGCAAGAGCCAAACAAAAATTTCCCCCCAATGAGTGAAAAGTTATACCAAAAAGAACTTGCTATTCAAAAGATGTCTTCACAGAAATAGCTCTAACTCTAAAAGAAAAAATTGATAAATAGGATTACACCAAGATTAAGAACTTCCAATTACCAAAGGCGCTATAAAGAGAATAAAAAGACAAGCACAAAGTGGAAGAGTCTTGCTACATGTGTTTATCTCCAACACAGGAGTCTTACCCAGAAAATACAAAGAACCCATATAAATTAATAAGTAGAAGAGAACAAGTATTCTTAAAGTTCAGTACAAAACTGAGCAAGAAATTGAGCAAGTAATTTACAAAAAGAAAGAAGAAAGTGTCAGTCACTCAGTCATGACTGACTCTTTGTGACTGCATGGACTGTAGCCCGCCAGGTTGCTCTGTCCATGGGATTCTCCAGGCAAGAATACTGGAGTGGGTCGCCATTTCCTTCTCCAGGGGATCTTCCCAATCCAGGGATTGAACCTGGGTCTCCTGCATCGCAGGTGGATTCTTTACCTTCTGAGCCACGAGGGGGCTAATTTACAAAAGAGGATATACAAATAACAAATAAACATATATAGACATGCTCAACTTTAATAGTCATCATAGAAAAGCAAATTAAGACTACAAGATACTACTATATGCACATCAAAATGGCTAAAATGAAAGAGATAAAATAACAAGTGCCGCTGAAGATGTTAAGCAAACTTGAACTCTCTTATACTGCTGATAAGAGTATAATTTGATACAACCACTTCGGAAAACTGGAGGTATGTGCTAAAAGTGAACACAGATATCCTTAGACCCAGCAATTCCATTCCTAAGAGATCATATATTTACCAAAAGATATGTATACAAATGTTCATAGAGGCATGATTTAATATAAATGAAAATAACCCAGTGCAGTTCAGTCCAGTTGCTCAGTCATGTCTGACTCTTCAACCCCATAAACCGCAGCACGCCAGGCCTACCTGTCCATCACCAACTCCCAGAGTCCACCCAGATCCATGTCTATCGAGTCGGTGATGCCATCCAACCATCTCATCTTCTGTCGTCCCCTTCTTCTCCTGCCCTCAATCTTTCCCAGAATCAGGGTCTTTTCAAATGAGTCAACTCTTTGCATCAGGTGGCCAAAGTATTGGAGTTTCAGCTTCAACATCAGTCCTTCCAATGAACACTCAGGACAGATCTCCTTTAGGATGGACTGGTTGGATCTCCTTACAGTCCAAGGGACTCTCAAGAGTCTTCTGCAACACCACAGTTCAAAAGCATCAATTCTTCAGTGCTCAGCTTTCTTTATAGTCCAACTCTCACAACCATACATGACTACTAGAAAAACCATAGCCTTGACTAGACAGACCAATGTTCATCAAAAGTAATACGAATGAATAAAATGAATAAACTCTGTTATATACTTGTCATATATGTGTGTGCACTAAGACACTTCAGTTGTGCCTGGCTGTTTGTGATCCCATGAACTGTAGCCCACCAGGCTCCTCTGTCCATAGGATTCTCCAGGCAAGACTACTGGAGTAGGTTGCCATGCCCTCCTCCAGGGGATCTTCCCAACCCAGGGATTGAACTCATGTCTCTTATGTCTCCTGTATTGGCAGGTGGGTTCTTTACCATTAGCACCACCTGGGAATGAAAATCATGAAATACTGCTACTGCATCAATTTCAGTGCATCTCAAACATAATGCTAAAAGAAAGAACCAGAGATTTAAAAATAAGAATACATTCTGCATGATTCCATTTATATGGAGTTTAAAAACAGGCAAAACTAATATATGGAGATAGAAGACAGAGTAATGTAGTGGATATTCTTCAAGGCAGGAGGTTTGGTTTTGTTTTATGATATTGGTGCATTCACTGTGAAAATACATAGAGTTGCACTTTTATGATTTGTGCATGTTTTACACATATATTATACTTCAAAAATTTTAATTTAAAGAGGAAGAAAGACATCTTCTAACAAACTTACCAGGGCTTGGTAGGTAGTCTGGCCCTGACTAGGTTTTCTGTCTCTCCAGAAGAAACCCAGTGTCTGTGGGAGTAGTGTGGTGAGCCAAGGTACAAAATCCTATCCTGATTCATGTTAAGTTTTTGCAGTCCATTTAAAGGCATTCTTATGTCATCAGCTTCATCAGAGGTTACACAATACCTAAGCTGTCTGCAGTTCCCTTGGTTCCATACTCTTTTGTTTCTAAAAAATTCCTTCCGTGGGACTTCTCTGGTAGTCCAGTGGTTAAGAGTCCCCCTTGCAATGCTGGGGACACGGGTTCAATCCCTGGTCAGGGAACTAAGATCCCACATGCCGCAAATCAACAAAGCTCGTGTGCCACAACTACTGAGACACAACTAGAGAGCCTGTGGTCCTCAATGAAATATCCTGCATGATGCAACAAAGATCTCATGTGCTTTTACAACTAAGGCCCAATGCAGTCAAACAAATAAATATTGAACTAAAAAAATTCCTTCCAGAGCAGATGAAGTCAATAACAATCATCCTGGAGTTAGTCATTAGGTGCCAGTAATTTCGGGTCTTAATGACTGGCTCCTTGAATCATTTGCTTTTTAAAAAATTTTTACACTAAGGACAGAGCTGCTTAAAAAGTGGGAGTGGAGGTGAGAGGTGGGGATGGTCACCAGATACCAAGTCCACTCTGGGGGCCCTCAATTATGTGCCTCTGCATATTAGACAGGATCTCTTCTCCTTTCTGAAAGGGTAGTAAAATTAGCTAAGTAGGGTTCAGAGTCTTGTGCTGTTGTGTGAGAAAATGTAATCTGGGCTCCAACTATGCAAATTTTGTTGGATACTTTGAATTCAGAGCTCCATGGCAAGGGAACCTAGAGTCAGGCTCAGAATTCACTAAACAGTTATTCTCCACCAGGCTGCTAGATCATGAGAGGTAGTGGCGGGGTGGGGGGACAGTGAGAACATAACAACTCATCCAAAGATTGCCATTCAGATGGGGATGGTGAATGGTTCAACCATTATATGAAAAATGACCACCATCACCACCATCTACATTGGGCTTTTGTGAGGAAACTCTAACAGGTTGGTTCATGCATCTTTATGTATAGGTGAACTACCTTCTGTGTAGATGAAAACACCTCCAGGCTCTCAGGAGCTTTTCTCAAATGGCATACAGACCAAAGAACAAAGGTTATATGGCTTGGTAAGTACTATATCCTTACCATAGTTACTATATAATTACCAACAGCAGGAAGCAGAAGGTACTATGAGAGCTCTTAGAGGATAAGCCCTTAGCCCAGACCCAGAAGGTTGAGAGTCTGGAAAACAGCTGTTTGCTTAGCAAATACACTAGAGTCATAACCCCATATTGTATACCGCAGTGTTTTGCCTGCCATCCCTGGCTACGAAATAGAGGATTTCTTTCAGGAGGCTCCTAACCAATCACATGGCAGCAAATCAGTTCTCTGAATAGTAGATATTTATCTCCAGATATTAATTCACAGTGTGTCTAGCATCCAACTAAATAAACAACACTTGGGACTTGATCAGGACTCTGGTCTACAAGTCTAAAATTTGTCACAGCTGTCTCCTAGAAGTCCAAGTCCAAGTCCATGAATTGATGCAACGATTTCTGTTTAAAGTAGGTGCAGGAACAGTTGCCTTGTTCCTTGCTCTGCCTTGCAGCACTCTGCTTCTCAGATCATGAACATAATTGTAGACCAGATCATGAGCTCCTTATTGAAAATTCAGACTTAAATTGGAGAAAGTAGGGGAAACTATTAGGCCATTTAGATATGATCTAAATCAAATCCCTTATGGTTATACAGTGGAAGTGACAAATTCCTCTCCTCAAAACAAAAGAGCCAACAGAACAGAAGAAAATGTTTCAGACGGTTCCCCCAACGCCGGTTCAGTGGAGCAGACGCCCAAGAAGCCTGGCCTCAGAAGGCGTCAGACGTAAACCACTCGAACTAAGAGTATGTTTCCTTGTTTATCAGATACATCACTGCTTGATGAAGCAAGGAAGATATAAATTAAAAATTTGGAATACATATCGCTGACTCCAAGAATGGACATCCTTTATAAGCACTGAACAGCAACAGACTTAATAACACTAAAGTTTTAGGCACTCTTAAATCATCTGCCTCTAAAAGCGTTGGATGTAGCATTGTGCAATTAGGTTTTTCCTTAATTGCTTCATTGTACTACCTGTGTATATAGTTTTTACTTTTTATGTAGCACATAAACTTTGGGGAAGGGAGGGCCGGGGGGTACTGAGGAATTGGCATGGGGGGGTGTATTAAGAGCTTGCTTCGATTTAGAGCAAGGACAAAAATATTTGACTTGCATGAAGAGAAGCAGTTTGGGGGAAGGGTTTGAATTATTTTCTTTAAAGATGTAATGTCCCTTTCAATGAAAACTGATATTTCATTTAAAAAATCATCCGAATTTGCACACTGGCTGCAGATAATTGCTATTTATTTTTACATGAAGTTTTTTTCTCATTTGGGAGCTCTGATGATTCCGTTATGTAGTAGCAAATGGCTTTTTTTTTTTTTTAACAACAACAAAAAACTCAGTGCTCCCCACTAGTATCCCTTACAATTGGCATTTACCAGTATTCAGCAGTCTGGTAATCACTCCAGGTACCTCTGGGCACTCTGGCATGTATGTGGGGAGTGTTCTGAATGCTCAGAATTGACCATTTAATTTTTATCAGATTTTTGAGAACATTTCTTAATTTTCTTTTCACTTCAGGGTGTGTAGACACAGTCAAAATAATTCTAAACCCTTGGATATTTTTAAAGATCTATAAGTAGCTTGACAAAAAATAATGAAATAATTTTTAATTTACAGCTTCTCATTCTGTTTCTTAATTTGTCCAAAGGATAGTGGTATTTTTAAAGGAAAGTGCATATAGAGAAAAGCATCCGTGGGTTGGCGAAATGGATACTACATCTTTAAACAGTTTTTTTACATTGCCTTTGTATGTGTATGAAACAAAACCATTTGAAGTGTACCTGTGTACATAACTCTGTAAAGACACTGAAAATTTTACTAACTTATTTATGTTAAAAAGATTTTTTTTTAATCTAGACAATATACAAGCCAAAGTGGCATGTTTTGTGCATTTGTAAATGCTGTATCAGGTAGAGTAGGTTTTTCCCCTTCTTCTGTTCTTCTGTTAAATAATATGGCTATGCTTAAAAGGTTGCATACTGAGCCAAGTATAATTTTTTGTAATGTGTGAAAAAGATGCCAATTATTGTTACACATCAAGTAATCAATAAAGAAAACTTCCAGAGCTAAAAAAAAAAAAAAAAAAAGAATTAGATATGATAGAGTGCCTGAAGAACTATGGACAGAGGTTTGCAACATACAGAAAGTGTTAGGGGAAGCACACTGATTGAAATCGCCCACCCTGGCCAGGCACCCTAGTAACCATTTGGATGAGTTGTTTTATGAAAGGAGGTCCTGGTAACGAACATGGAACTAATAAGCCACCACCAACCAGAAGAGTTCAGGAAAGGTCAAAAGGAGACAGCACATGTCTGACCACTTCCCAGAATCCTTCTCACTGGCATCCATCTTGGCTGAACAAGCTGTGCACCACCAGGAAGGAATCTGAGTCAGGGTGATTGGCTAAAGACAACCGGGAAAATAATCCCATCACCATAAAACCCAAGATTGTGAGCCACATGGCAGAGCAGTTCTCCTGGGTTCCCTTACCCTACTGCTGTCTGCCCAGGCGCTCTTTCCCAATAAAATGTCTTGCTTTGTCAGCACATGTGTCTCCTTGGACAGTTCATTTCGGAGTGTTAGACAAGAGGCCAGTTTCGGCCCTGGAAAGGGTCCCCCTTCCTGCAACAGAAGCAGTGATCAAAACAATCCCTAAAAAAAAGAAATGCAACAAGGCAAAATGGTTGTCTGAGGAGGCCTTACAAATAACTGAGAAAAGAAATAACAATAACCTCAGGTATGCAATTGACACTACTTTAATGGCAGAAAGTGAAGAGGAACTAAAGAGCCTCTTGATGAAGGTGAAAGAGGACAGTGAAAAAGCTGGCTTAAAACTCAACATTCAAAAAATGAAACTCACGGCATCTGGTCCCATCAATTTATGGCAAATAGATGGGGAAATAACGGAAACAGTGACAGACTTTATTTTCTTGGGCTCCAAAATCACTGTGGATGGTGACTGTAGCCATGAAATTAAAAGACACTTGCTCCTTAGGAGAAAAGGTATGACAAACCTAGATAGCATATTAAAAAGCAGAGAGAGCACTTTGCCAACAAAGGTTTATACAGTGAAAGATCTGTTTTTTCCAATAATCATGTACAGATGTGACAGTTGGACCATAAAGAAACCTGAGCTCAGAAGAATTGATGTTTTCGAACTGTGGTGTTGGAGAAGACTCTTGAGAGTTCCTTGGACTGCAAGGAAATCCAACCAGTCAATCCTAAAGGAAATCAATCCTGAGTATTTATTTGAACGACCGATGCTGAAGCCGAAGCTCCAAAGACTCTGATGCTGGGCAAGATTGAGGGCAAGAGGATAAGGGGGTGACTGAGGATGAGATGGTTGGATGGCATCACTGACTCAGTGGACATGAGTTTGAGCAAACTCTGGGAGGTAGCGAAGGACAGGGAAGCCTGGCCTGCTGCAGTCCATGGGGCCGCGAAGAGTCGGACACAACTGAGTGACTGAACAACAACAAGTACCTCTCATGCCCTTTTACACACCCATGAGCCAAGCACTCCATACATGCTCCCCCTGCTGGCCCCCAGCATCATATTAAGGGCTCTGTAAGGCCCACTACTATGTCTGTAGGTACTACAAGTGGCCCCTGTTCCATCACATATTCATCTACCAAAGACCAGGCTTAGAAAGCAGATAATCTTTAATAACCCTTCAGAATAGTAAAAAGTTCAAAGACTCCCACTAGCATCAGAGCATTGCAGCATTTAGGGGATGAGAATTGGGAATTGGGAAAATGGCCAAAAAGTGAAACAGAAAATTTGCTGCCAATTTCTATAATACCTCAAACATATGGGATTCTTCCACTATCATCTTCCTACAGTTCCAAAGCCTAGCCACTACTTAGGCAAAGAACTGACATAGAGCTGCAGGAAAGAACACCATGGTGGGAAGCCAGGGTCACATATCAGTTCAGAGAGCTAGGTCTTATGAACAGTGAAAGACAACCACAGGGCTGGGACGTCATATCTTTATAAGAAGCCCAAATACACCCAACTACAACATAGATCTGATAACTATTGGGTCTTTCCTATTTAAAAAAAATATGAGGTGTGATTGACATACAAATTGTTATACACATGTAATAAACAATTTGATGAGCTTGCAAGTAAGTATACACCCATGAAACCATCACTACAATCCATGTATAAATACGTTCATTATCTCCAAAAGTTTCCTCTCGTCCTGTTCATTATTTGTGTAAGATAAGAACCCTTAACCTAATATTTACACTGTTAGCAATATAATAAGTATTATTAACTATAAGCTCTAAATTTTGCAGTAGATCTCTAGGAGTTATTCATTTTATATAAATGAAAATTTGAGAAGGCATGCTCAGCTGTGTCCGACTCTGTGACCCCAAAGCTTGTAGCCTTGCAGGTTCCTCTGTCCATGGGATTTTTCTTGCAAGAATACTAGAGGGGTTGCCATTTCCTCCTCCAGGGGATGTTCTTGACCCAGGGCTTGAGCCTGCATCTCCTGTGTCTCCTGAATTGATAGGTAGATTCTTTACCACTGAGTCCCCTGGGAAGCTGAAATTTTGTACCCTCGGACTAATAACATCCCTGTTCCACCCTTCAACCCCTTGCCCCATCAACCACCATTCTATTCTCTGCTTCTATGAGTGATTATTTTAGACTCCTTGTGTGTGTGTGTTAGTCACTCAGTCATGTCTGACTCTTTGTAACACCATGGACATAGCCCTTCAGGCTTCTCTGTCCATGGAATTCTCCAAGCAAAAATATTAGAGTGGGTAGCCAGTCCCTTCTCCAGGAGATCTTCCTGACCCAGGGGCCGAACATGAGTCTCCTGCATTGCAGGCAGATTCTTTATTGTCTGAACCCCCAGGAAAGCCCTTAGACTCCTTATGTTACCAATATTGTATCGTGCTTGTCCTCTATGTCTGGCTTATTGTACATAACATGATGCCTTCAAAGTTCATCCATGTTGTTGCAGGAAACAGTAGGGTTTCTTTCTTTTTCGAAGCTGAATAATATTCCATCATACCCCCTTTTCTTTATCCATTCATCAATGGATTCTCTGACATTATTCTTTAAATAAGTTTTCTTTTCTTTCTCTTTTTTTTTCCTTCTGAGACTTCTACCACAAATACATTTGTTTTGGCTTTCTTCACTTTTTTCTATTCTTTTTTCTTTTTGTTCCTCAAACTGGATAATTTCAAATTATACGTCTTTGAGCTTTTTTATTCTTCCTGCTGCTTGATTTGGTCTACTGTTGAATATTTCTATTGAAATTTTCAGTTCAACCATTGTATTCTCTTTTTTTTTTTTTCATTTTTATTGCAGTATGATTGCTTTACAGTCACTGCATTCTTTAGCTCTAGAATTCTGTTTGGCTCTTTTTTATGATTTCCCTTACTATAACTTTTTGTTCTGTTCATGTATTGATTTTCAGATTTTGTTTAGTTGTCTATCTGTGTTCTCTTGTGCTCACTGAGCTTCTTTAAGATGATTGTTTTGAATTCTTTGTCAGGCAGTTCATAGGTCTCCATTTCTTTAGGGTCAGTTATTGGAGCTTGATTTTGTTCCCTTGGTGGTATTTGTTCATGATTCTTGTAGCCTTCCAATGGTGTTTGCACATTTGAAGAACCTGTCATCTTTTTCCAGTTTCTATAGACTTGTCAGGGAGGGCTTGTCAGGTAAAGCCCTGATAAGGTGGAGGGAAAGCCCTCCACCAGTTAGCCCAGTCAGAGATTCTTCATGGGCTGACTGGGGGGTCCTCAGGCAGATGGACCTGGTCCCAGGGATCAAGAGTGGTCTGCTTGCTACTGGGTGTTGCAAGGTAGAAGCTGAGATCTGTGCACCCCTTGTCTTTGTTCTTAGCGACTTCCCAGAGATCTAGCCTTATCAATTATCTCAGGGTTTTGGGTGAAGCATGACAGAAAAGGGCCTCCCAAGTTGCAGTCTGAAAGGCAGGGGAAGTCAGGCTCTCACTTTGCCCTCTCCTTCCCCCATGGTGGACGATCAGCTCAAAGGGATCTCTTTCAGTATTGTGCTGTGCCAGCCTGGGGAAGGGTGGCATGCACAGAATGAATCTGTTCTTCTTACCCTTTCATTGTATTTTTTCTATTGTCTCTGAATAGAAAATAGAATGGGATGCTCTGACCTTGCACTCGATTCCAGAGCTCTAATGAAGGTATTCATGGATAGTTGTTAAATTGTCGTTTCCGTGTGGAGAGACAAGGACTAGAACCTCCTGTCTACTTTCCTGGTTATTCCTGGTTATTCCTCTGATCTTCCCTATCAGTTAACTCTCTCTGGCTTTAATCCCAGATGTGACAGTGGACTTTGATTCTTATGTTGCATTTGCATTTGGGAATTTCCACTGTGACCTTAGAAAATGATCCTAGGCAAAAACACTCAGAGATACCTGGATTTTGCTTTGGTATCCTGTGTATTCTAACCTGTATCCTGTGTATTCTAACCTGTATCCTTTCCCGTTTTTGCACTAGCACCTCTTAGAGAGTACATCCCCTGCTATTTAACTGGAGAGGAGAGGCTCATTCACAGTCTTCCACGTTCAGAGATATGCTGGAGTCTGGCTTTAAGAAATCCCTAGATCTACACAAAACATAGGGGGAAAACTGCCAGCATGAATTCAGTAATGATTTTCTATTAGTATATCTAATGAATATCTAAATTTAAGCATTTTCTATTCAACAAGTTTTGTTAATCTTGGCCAAATTTTTTAATCTTCTAGGTTAAAAAAATCTATTATTGCTACAATTTTCATAAAGAAGTCATCTTTTTAACAAAGCTGTGTCTGTAGTACTTGATTTGAATGAAGTCAAGGCAGTCACCTTCACAGACCCAAGACTTCAACCCATATCAAACCTAACCTCTAGTCCTTAGTACATTATAAGAATTTGATGAAAGAATGGAGCAGTGAAAATCCAATAGGGCTTCATATTGAGGTTTGACAGAAAACAACAAAATTCTATAAAGCAATTACACTTCAATTAAAAAATGAATAAATTTTAAAAAAATAAAATATAAGAAAAGGTAAAAAAACAAATAAGAGAAAAGCTGTAAAAAAAAATCAATATAGGGAGTCCAACATACATCTAGTAAGAGTTCAAAATGAACAAAAAATAAAAAACGGTGAATGAGTGGATGTAGGGTGGTGGGAGAGGACCCAGATTTGAAAATTCCAACCAGAATTATACCATAAATGAAAACCTATGCTGACATACATAATTACAAAATTAACAGAATACCAAAGATTAAAAGCTCAACTGGAATTCCATCACCCCACTAGCTTTGTTCATAGTGCTGCTTCCTAAGGCTCACTTGACTTCCCATTCCAGGATGTCTGGCTCTAGGTGAGTGATCACACCATTGTGGTTATCTGGGTCATGAAGATCTTTTTTGTATACTTCTTCTGTGTATTCTTGCCACCTCTTCTTAATATCTTCTGCTTCTGTTAGGTCCATACCATTTCTGTCCTTTATTGATCCCATCTTTGCATGAAATGTTCCCTTGGTATCTCTAATTTTCTTGAAGAGATCTCTAGTCTTTCCCATTCTATTGTTTTCCTCTATTTCTTTGCATTGATCACTGAGGAAAGCTTTCTTATGTCTCCTTGCTATTCTTTGGAACTCTGCATTCAAATGGGAATATCTTTCCTTTTCTCTTTTGCCTTTAGCCTCTTCTTTTCTCAGCTATTTGTAAGGCCTCCTCAGACAACCATTCTGCCTTTTTGCATTTCTTTTTCTTAGGTATGGTCTTGATCACTGCCTCCTGTACAATTTCATGAACCTCTGTCCATAGTTCTTCAGGTACTCTGCCTACCTAATCCCTTGAATCAATTTGTCACTTCCACTGTATAATCATAAGGGATTTGATTTAGGTCATACCTGAATGGTCTAGTGGTTTTCCCTAAGTAAGTAAGTGAAGTCGCTCAGTCGTGTCCGACTCTTTGCGACCCCATGAACTGTAGCCTACCAGACTCCTCTGTCCATGGGATTTTCCAGACAGTAGTACTGGAGTGGATTGCCATTTCCTTCTCCAGTGGATCTTCCCGACCCAGGGATCGTACCTGGGTCTCCTGCATTGTAGACAGCCGCTTTACTGTCTGAGCCACTAGGGAAGTCACTGGTTTTCCCTACTTTCTTCAGTTTAAGTCTGAATTTTGCAATAAGGAGTTCTGAGCCACAGCTAGCTCCTGGTCTTGTATGTTCAACAGTATGTGAATGTATGTTCAACAGTATGTGAACCATGAACTTCCAGATGTTCAAGCTGGATTTAGAAAAGGCAGAGGAACCAGAGATCAAATTGCCACCATCTGTTGGATCATTGAAAAAGCAAAAGAGTTCCAGAAAAACGTCTCCTTCTGCTTTATTGACTACACCAAAGCCTTTGACTGTGGGGACCACAACAAACTCTGGAAAATTCTTAAAGAGATGGGAATACCAGACCACCTGACCTGCCTCTTGAGAAATCCGTGTGCAGGTCAGGAAGCAACAGTTAGAACTGGACATGGAACAACATATTGGTCCCAAAGAGGGAAAGGGGTACGTCAAGGCTGTATATTGTCACCCTCTTATTTAACTTATATACAGAGTACATCATGCAAAATGCCGGGCTGGATGAAGCACAGGCTGGAATGAAGATTGCCAGGAGAATATCAATAACTTCAGATATGCAGATGACACCACCCTTATGGCAGAAAGCAAGAACCAAAGAGCCTCTTGATGAAAGTGAAAGAGGAGAGTGAAAAGTTGGCTTGAGACTCAGTATTCAGAAAATGACGATCATGGCATCTGTTCCCATCACTTCATGGCAAATAGATAGGGAAACAATGGAAACAGTGACAGAGTTTATATTTTGAGGCTCCAAAATCACTGCAGATGGTGACTGCAGCCATGAAATTAAAAGATGCTTGCTCCTTGGAAGAAAAGCTATGACCAACCTAGACAGCATATTAAAAAGCAGAGACATTACTTTGCCGACAAAGGTCTGTCTAGTCAAAGCTATGGTTTTTCCAGTATGAAAAAACCATAGTCATGTACGGCTATGTATGGATAGCCATAGTCATGTATGGATGTGAGAGTTGGACTATAAAGAAAGCTGAGTGCTGAAGAATTGATGCCTTTGAACTGTTGTGTTGGAGAAGACTCTTGAGAGTCCCTTGGGCTTCAAGGAGATTCAAGCAGTCAATCCTAAAGGAGATCAGTCCTGGGTGTTCATTGGAAGGACTGATGCTGAAGCTGAAACACCAATACTTTGGCTACCTGAGGCGAAGAACTGACTCATTAGAAAAGACCCTGATGCTGGGAAGGATTAAAGGCAGCAGGAGCAAGCGACGACAGAGGAAGAGATGGTTGGATAGCATCACCGACTTAATGGACATGAGGGAGCTCCAGGAGTTGGTGATGGACAGGGAAGCCTGGCATGCTGCAGTTCATGGGGTCACAAAGAGACACGAATGAGTGACTGAACTGACTGACTGAGGAAGATAAGGAATGCAGGAATACCTGGTTTTGTCATGCTTTGCTTTACTGTGCTTTGCAAATGTTGTTTTTTAAAAATTGAACGTTAGTGGTAACCTGTATCCAGCAAGTCTATCAGCACCATTTTTCCAACAGCATCTGCTCACTTCATATCTTTGTGTCACCTTTTGGTAATTGCAATATTTCACATTTTTGCATTATTGTATTTTGTTATGCTGATCTGTGATCATTGATCTTTGATGTCACAACTCACTGACGACAGTTAATTTTTTTTTTTTTAGCTATAAAGCATTTTAAAATTAAAAAAAAAACCCAATAGTGGTGAAAAAAGGCCATTTGCAGCTAAATTAACACCAAGGTTAATATGTTTACATATTCATTATTGTTTAGATTGCTGGCTATTAAACTACTAGCAAAAGGAAGTCTGAAATTGGCCTATAATATTCAACTGTATAAGGAAATTTATTCAAAAATACTGGTGGAAAATTTTCAGGCAAAAAAAAATCTATCTTAAATAAATTGTAAATTGAGTAAGAATAACATTTTTGTGGCAAGAAATGACTTATTTAAACACACTTGAAATTTTCACCTGTGCCTCCCACATTCCATCCTAATGAGGATCTGAGGCTATAAGAGTATAAGAATAAATTTTTAGGTATTAAAAACAGCAAAGAGAGGGGACAGAAGGTGGGAGAAAAGGGACAGCAGAGATGAAACATGCTTTGCTTTTCTTCTCTTGATGGAAACATTACTGCTGCATATTTAGGCTACTTTAGGGGTGATGGAGAGGGAGGTGTGGTGAAATGAGCATGTGAACTGAGAAGACCTCAATCATTCATTAATTTCAGGACACTAGATGTTTTCAACTCTGTAAATGGATGTGAATTATAAGCATCTCTCAGATCAGATACTGGGATACAGTGGGAGATCCCAAAGGGAATGAGGGCTTTGAAAAAAGAGAAAGTTGTGATAGAGACAGGTATGTGGCAATCTCCAGAGAATATAGCTGCAACAGCTGGGACTTCATCACTAAGAGTGTAACCAGTTTAGAAACTAACAAGCACAAGGGCTGAGCTCTAACCACCTAGGGCAGCAAGAACCTGATGTGTGAAAGGGTCAGACTCCTGAATTGGTAGAAGAGACCAACTCAGGCAGCATTTGACTATGTCTTGACCAAGAAAGGAGGAAAGTGAATGGTATAAATATAGAAGAACAGTGGCAGGAAAGTTAAGGGCTAAAAATGAGCTGAAGTTAATTGAAAACACTTGTCTAGATTATTCTAGAACAATTTCACTTACCTATTTGAAAATTCAAACTGGCTTTTCCAATTTCACAATACGTGAAGCTTTTTTGAAGCCATTAGTATAAAAGTTAATGTTTTGTGTACAGTCTTATAGAATGTAAGTCAACTTGAGGTAGCATGTGAGGCAGTGTGAAGTCAATGTGAGACAGCACGCAGGGGTTGGGGCAGGGAGCACACTGGACTTGGACTCAGAAGCTCAAATTATTAACTGGAGGATTCTCCTTGGATTGACTCCTTTAACATTTCTTAAGTTGCAGTTTTGACATTTGAAAATGGGCTTGAAAATACGTTTTGTTGATCTTACTGTCCATTATGAAGATTAAATTATATACTTCTATATGTTGAATAAACATAAAGCTTTAAATGAACGTAAATTATTTTTAAAATCAGGTGTGGAAGATTCTGGAAGATGCCCCTAGCGGAGTCAGCAAACACAAGACAGAGAACAAATACAGGAATAGCAATTGCCTCATTGAGGTGTTTTCTAATTTCCATACCTAGAGTATCTTTCTCTACCAGAGTGCACATTTTGAAGGCAAGAGTTAAGTGTTAGACACCTTTGCACCTCCCAACCCAAGGAAGAAAGGACCACAACTGTCATCCTTCAGAGGTAGTAGGTGCCAATAAATGTCTGTTGAATTGTACCACCTGGCTTCAGCTTCTAACCTTATATACTGAGTTGCCAAGAGGGTAAATGTGAGTAAGTTGGGAAGGAAGAAGAGGAAACTTACTTTACAACAGGGGCAAACAGCCTTGTCATTCTGGTCCTCATTGTGCCTTCGCTGTGCTGCCTTGCCTTTTCTATTTTGAACACAGCGGGCTACTGGGCACTCTCAGTTGTCAAGAGCTCGGTGGGCTTCCCGGACTAGCAGCTTTGTGTGACTGAACACATGATGTACTTTCTTTTGGCATTTTTGGGGGGTAGGTTTACCGACAAAGTCGTTGTCCCTCTCTTCCTGGCCCTAGCTCTCTGCAGATCTAGTTATGCTGTTTAGGTTCATGAAGTACAAATTAGCATAATCCGATTAGATGAGCTGCTGAGGGGCATTTTTTTCCGTCTGAAAAGCAGAGAAAAGAAAAGTGCCTCACAAAGAGGGGAGCCTGGAGCTGGAAGGGCAGAGGGGACAATTGCTCCTGGGCTGCTGGCCTGAAAGCTTGCACCTGCACAAGCCCTCTTGTAAACAAGGACTCTTAGATGGTATTAAACGGGGGACTGAGAAGTCCGAGGGAGCTGGGGGAGGTAAGTATGGGGAAGAGAAAGGCAGGACAGCGGCTCTGCATCCCATTAATTGATTTATCTGGATCGCAAAGCGGGGCTTGCTGACAGAAGAGAATGCCCGTTTGATTCCTACTCAGCATAGAGAGGGGGTCAGCCCCATAATCGGGTCTATCAAGATAAGCATTTTAGAATCTCTGCAAGAGACTGATAAGGGGTTTACTTGTTGGGAACAAAGTTCAGTGGATGTTTGATTTCAGTACTTGCTGAATTGGACTTCTGTATTTTTCCTTTATTTCCGGAAAAGAAAACAAACAAAAAAGCTGGGTGATGGTAGTTGTTTTAGGATTGTGGGTGATGTGTGCTTAGAAACCACAAGAGGAAAACTCAGCTATCAAAACTGTTAAAATAGGGGAAGCCAGGGAATTTTTTTGACTGAATGTACCTTTCTTGGCTATAGACAGTTTATGAGTATAAATGAAATTTTCATTTTTGGAAAAATAAGAAGGACCCTAATCTATGTGTGTGATAAATTTTGAATTTCCAGGAGGTGATTTCTTCTACCCTTCCTACTTGGAAGAAAGACTTTTTTTACCCTTAAAGATGAAAGAGTCCTGAGACGACATCCCTGTACTCACTAGGGATTGACCCTCGGCACCAGTTTACATGATGCTCAGAGAACATCTGAATGTGTCCAACTCTATGAGAGTAAAAGGAAACCTCATTTAAATCTGACTTACAACGTGAACATCAAAGGCCAGATAGAGGAGGCTCATTTCTGTTGATACATCTTCTGCAGTGGTGTTCAAAATAATTTAAAGTGGTGTTCAACAACATAATGGAGAAGGCAATGGCACCCCACTCCAGTACTTTTGCCTGGGAAATCCCATGGAAGGAGGAGCCTGGTAGGCTACATACAGTCCATGGGGCCGCTAAGAGTCGGACACTACTGAGCGACTTCACTTTTACTTTTCACTTTCATGCACTGGAGAACATAATAGGAACAGAACCTCCATCATTTCCTTTGGATAATTTATTCTCTATCATAGAATTCTTGTGGATCAGATCAGATCAGTCGCTCAGTCGTGTCCGACTCTGCGACCCCATGAATCGCAGCACTCCAGGCCTCCCTGTCTATCACCAACTCCCGGAGTTCACTCAGACTCACGTCCATCGAGTCAGTGATGCCATCCAGCCATCTCATCCTCTGTCGTCCCCTTCTCCTCCTGCCCCCAATCCCTCCCAGCATCAGAGTCTTTTCCAATGAGTCAACTCTTTGCATGAGGTGGCCAAAGTACTACAGTTTCAGCTTCAGCATCATTCCTTCCAAAGAAATCCCAGGGCTGATCTCCTTCAGAATGGACTGGTTGGCTCTCCTTGCAGTCCAAGGGACTCTTCAAGAGTCTTCTCCAACACCACAGTTCAAAAGCATCAATTCTTCGGCGCTCAGCCTTCTTCACAGTCCAACTCTCACATCCATACATGACCACAGGAAAAACCATAGCCTTGACTAGACGAACCTTTGTTGGCAAAGTAATGTCTCTGCTTTTGAACATGCTATCTAGGTTGGTCATAACTTTTCTTCCAAGGAGTAAGCGTCTTTTAATTTCATGGCTGCAATCACCATCTGTAGTGATTTTGGAGCCCAGAAAAATAAAATCTGACACTGTTTCCACTGTTTCCCCATCTATCTCCCATGAAGTGGTGGGACCGGATGCCGTGATCTTCGTTTTCTGAATGTTGAGCTTTAAGCCAACTGTTTCACTCTCCACTTTCACTTTCATCAAGAGGCTTTTGAGTTCCTCCAACCCAAATTACCAATCAAATTACTCTGTACTTAAAAAAAAAATCATTTCCATCATTGCCTACCTGCAGTGAGCCTTACTTCCTGTGTGTGTGTTAGTTGCTCAGTCATGTCTGACTCTTTGCAACCCCATGGACTATAGCCCACCAGGTTCCTCTATCCATGAAGTTCTCCAGGCAAGAATACTGAACTGGGTAGTCATTCCCTTCTCCAGGGGATCTTCCTGACCCAAGGATCAAACCAGCATCTCCAGCACTGCTGGCAGATTCTTTACCATCTGAGCCACCAGGGAAGTCCACTTATAAACCCAAGTCCACTTAGAAACCATAAGAGGTTTCTATTCTTCAAGGTAGAAGAACACAGAGAGATTTGGCCTGTGCTGAAAGGCAGATAAAGATTCAGAGCCTTGTCTTGCTGCTTGCTCATTGCATGAATCTTAAGTTGGTCTCCTAGACTCTTCAAAGCCACAATCGCCCTGACTGTAAATTAAAGCAAATACCAAAAAATAAATAAATAAATAAATAAAGCAAATACCTCCACTAAATGGTAGTTAGAAGTATTGAAGATGCCATTTATAAAATGTCTGGCACATAGCAAACACTCAATTAATATGAATAACCCTTCCTCAAGGCATTTATATTTCCCATCTCCACCTGCAAGCTGCCATCTTCAGTTCTCTTATGTTGTGTGTCCAGGTAGATGTATCCTGATAGCTAAACACAGTGCAGTTTTCTAGTCCAAATAACTGTCTCTCCTCTACTTTATCTCCTCTCTTTTCACCAGTATGTCTATCCTCCACTGGGAGAAGGCAATGGCACCCCACTCCAGTACTGTTGCCCGGAAAATCCCATGGATGGAGGAGCCTGGTAGGCTGCAGTCCATGGGGTCGCTAAGAGTCGGACACGACTGAGCGACTTCACTTTCACTTTTCACTTTTCACTTTCATGCATTGGAGAAGGAAATGGCAACCCACTCCAGTGTTCTTGCCTGGAGAATCCCAGGGACGGAGAAGCCTGGTAGGCTGCAGTCCCTGGGGTTGCACAGAGTTGGACACGACTGAAGCGACTTGGCAAAATCCTCCATTTGTATGGTGAAGCATCCTTTCTCCTGGAGCCTAGAGTCATACAGCCTCTCAGAGAGGAACAAGGAAGACAGTGGGAGGCTGTTTTCAGAGGCTTTGGAGCCTAGGGAAGAAATTTAGTCTAGGAAGGCAGGTAAGGAAAGAATTTCTATTTGCCAGAAGCCAAAGTGAACATGTGAAATATCTTAAGTGTGATCTGGAGATCTGGAGCCCTGACATTCAGAGAAAAGAGGTAAAAAGTAGATGGAGTAAGGCCTGAGAAGCTCATGAGCTCTGACAGGCACTGTATCCCTTGGGCGGTGGGCTGAAACAGTTGCATTTCACACATCCTCTTACATAGAATAATGGAGTGGTAGAAAAGGCAGCAGTGCGAGGTATCCTTACAAAAGGTGCTCTCACTATCCACATAGGTTTGGCAATAGTCAAACCTATGGTCAATTAATCTACAACAAAGAGGGCAAAACTATACAATGAAGAAAAGACAGTCTCTTCAATAAACGGTCCTGGAAACACTGGACAGCCACATGTAAAAAAAAAAAAAATGAAATTAGAACATCCTTTAACACCATACACAAAAATAACCTTAAAATGAATTAAAGACCTAAAGGTAAGACCGGATACTATAAAATTCCTAGAGGAACACATAGACAGAACACCCTTCAACATAAATTGCAGAAATATCTTTTCTGAGCCATCTCCTAGAGTAATGGAAATAAAAACAAAAATAAACAAATGGGACCAAATTAAGCTCAAAAGCTTCTGCACAGCAAAGGAAACCATAAAAAATGAAAAGACAACCCACAGAATGGGAGAAAATATTTGCAAACAGTGTGACTGATAAGAGATTAATCTCCAAAATTTACAAAGAGCTCATGCAGCTCAATCTTCAAAAAACAAACAACCCAATCAAAAAATGGTCAGAGGACCTAAAAAGACATTTCTCCAAAGAAGACATACAGATGGCCAAGAGACACATGAAAATATGCTTAACATGGCTAATTATTAGAGAAATGCAATTCAAAACTATAATGAGATGTCACTCACACCAATCAGAATGGCCATCATCAAAAAGTCTACAAAATCTAAAGGTGGTGTGGAGAAAAGAAAATCCTCCTACATTATTGGTGGGAATGTAAATTTGTACAGCCACTATAGAGAACATCATGGATGTTCTTTAAGAAACTAAAAATAGAACTACCATATGATCCAGCAATCCCACTCCTAGGCACACACCCAAAGAAAAACATGGTTTGAAAGGATACATGCACCCCAGTGTTCACTGCAGCAGCGTATACAATAGCCAAGACATGGAAGCAATCTATATGTCATCCACAGACGAATGAATCAAGATGTGGTAACATATACAATGGAATATTACTCAGCCATTAAAAAGAATGAAATAATGCCATTTGCAGCAACATAGATGGATTTGGAGGTTATCATACTAAGTGAAGTAAATCAGATAAGAAAGACCAATATCATGTGGAATTGCTTATATAGGGAATCTTAAAAAAAAAAATCATACAAATGAACTTACTTACAAAACAGAAACAGGCTCACAGACTTAGAGAACTAATTTATGGTTACCAGGGGAGAAGGGTTGTGGAGAGGGATAGACTGGGAATTTGGGATTGACATGCAAACTACTATGTTTAAAATAGATAACTAAGACTTTCCTGGTGGGCCTGTGGTTAAGACTCCACACTTTTGATGTAAGGAGCACAAGATGCCTGGTCAGGGAAGGTCCACATGTCATGTGCTGCAGCCAAAAAAAAAAAAAATAACCAACAAGGATCTACTGTATAAGCACAGGAACTCTGCTCAATAGTGTGTAATAACCTAAGTGGGGAAAGAATTTGAAAAAGAATAGATACATGTATAACAATCACTTTGCTGTACACCTGAAACTAACACATTATTTAACTTGTATTTTATTTTGGATCAGAGGATAATTACAATATTGTGATGGTTTATGCCACATATCAACATGAATCAGCCACAGGCACACACGTCCCCTCCCTCTGAAATCTCCCTCCCTGTCCTACCCCTCTAGGTTGTCATAGCCCTGGCTTTGGGTTCCCTGCGTCATACAGCAAATTCCTACTGGCTACCTATTTTACATATGGTAATGTATATGTTTCAATACTATTCTCTCAAGTCATCTCCTCTCTGTCCCCCACTATGACCAAAGGTCTGTTCTTTACGTCTGCATCTCCTTCGCTGCCCTGCGAGTAGGCTATTCAGTACCATCTTTATAGATTCATATATATGCACTAATATATGGTATTTGTCTTTCTCTTTCTGATTTACTCCACTCTGTATAGTAGGCTCTAGGTTCACCAACCTCATTAGAGGTTGACTCATTGTGTCAACACATTGACTCAAATGTGTTCCTTTTTATACCCGAGTAATATTCCATTGCTAATACAACATTATTAATCAACTATACTCCAATATAAAATAAAAACTTAAAAAATTCATCCTTTAAAAAATCATCATCTCCTGAATTTCAGTTTTGTCATCTGTGAAATAACAACAAAACATATAATTGATACTACAGTAACAATATAAATTGTATAAGTTGTCATGAAGATTAGGTGAGCTGATATGCTAGAAGCTCTTGTCACAGTACCTAGCATATTGTAGGCACATATGTTTAGCAAATCTTGGCTCTGACTCTTACTGTTATAAATTTATTTTATTTTTACTTACATTGTAAATAACTCTGAAATAGATACCCACACAGATAATCCTTTGACCATAATTCTGATTACTTCTTTATGATAGCTTCCTAGAAGGAGAGTTACTTAGGTTCAAGTGTATGAATATATTGGATAATCCTGAGTTTTAAAATTATCCAGAAAAGGCAATTCTACAGCTTGCCTAGTTCAACTACCCCCTTGAGCTCTTGAAATTAAATTCTTAAATACTATTTGATAGATTACAAACCCAACTAAGGTTTATGTAAAAATCTAGTGCTTTTTAAAATCTAGAAAAATTTTTTAAACCTAGTGATTTTAATGCTAGTGATAGGTCATCAGCAACAAAAAGAAAATAGAACAGAAAGTTTCCCAGTTTATAGTAAGCTCTAACAGTCACAGAAGGGAAACTGTGTTTAGGAGGCCACACCCTGGCTTCCTGTAATCCTTTAGCCACACTCTCCCCTTGGCATTCCTTCCTAGCACCTGCCACTTTAAATCCCCCACTTTGCATTGCCATTGAGCTCTTAGATTCCTTCCTTATCTTTGACCTTTTTATTTAAGGATGTGACTTTCAGCTAACCTTTGGCCTATGGGTCAGGAGTTAAGCTGTCCATTCTCCTGGCTCCTTTCATCCTTTAGCCTCTTAAGGACAAAGCCGGTTGTGTATAACTTACATATGTTTGGGTCATCTCAAGCCATTCTTAGGTGGTGAAACCTCATCAGGCAGGTGCTGCAAAGGCCTTGTTGAATGGAAATTCTGAGAAACAAACTTTTAAAAAGAGCTTTAGACTTTGGATTTCTCAGCGAAATTCAGCTTGTTCAAGATGCAAAGTTGCATCATTTTCTTTTCTTTTTTTTTAGTTGCACAGTGAGGCTTGTGGGATCTTAGTTCTCCGACCAGGAATGGAACCCAGGCCATTACTCAGTGAAAAGCTAAGTACTAACCACTGGACTGCCAGTGAATGCCTTCAAGTTACATTTCAATGTTATCTTTTAAGAGAGGCTAGAGAAATATTCTTAATGGACCCAGTCTTGATCTAGTTTTCTCATTTTGAAAGTAAAGTCACTGGCAGGGTTGTTGTCAGGATTCAGTGTTATAAATTGTCACTGCCCTCAAGGAGATCTTGTTGCTGGGGACAGAATATACACAAGATGTCTGTAACACAGGGAAGAGGAAGCAAGGGTCTTGAAGCAATAAGAGTATTCTACAAAAGAAGAGATTATATTGAGTGGTGGAAATCTAGGAGGACTTCATGTAAGATGGTGTTTAAGATGAATCAAGCTTCCTGAAAGAGTGGTATCTAAGATCAGTCACGAAGGATTTTAGAAAATGGAATTTAGTGCAAGCAGAGAGACTCACAAGAGTAAAGCTGGAGGTATCAAAGAGAGGAGAGTGTTTGGGGACCATCAAGTGAAGCAGTTTCCTTAGCATGTCTGATACATTCAGGCAATTGTGAAAAGAAGGGTACACTGAGCCAGTCTACAGAGGGCCTGGTTTGCTGGGATACAGTATCTGTCTGTCTGGGGGATGAGACACTGAAGGTTTGATAGCTGGGGATGGCTGTAGCTGTGATTTGAGAAGGACAATTAGGAAGCTGTGTGAAAGTGAAGGAAAAGGAGGCACCAATCAGGGAATGCTATATTTTTTTTAGACTAGAGACAACAGAAGGAGTGAGGTTCAAAGCCAGGACAGTCATTGTGAGGATGAAGAGATGGAGGTTATGCTTAGTAAATTTGTGAAATATTTTCTAAAAAGGAAAAAAATAACAATTTCTTTTCTTAAATAATTTATTTACAATAAATTAATAGTTAAATAGCAAATTAGAATCGATGATTAAAAACTCGAAAAACATCAACAAATAAAATCTTTGGTTGGTACCTCTAATCCCATTCTATAAAGCACATTGATTCAATTTCAATTAAAAGGCATATGAAGAAGATCACTGAACAGAATTGCAAAGAGATGAGCCTAGTAATAAGATGCTTGTCCATTTCCAATCCTAAAATCCTTCATGGCTGAATAGACTGGATGCTGGGTCAGGAGATCTTGCACTATGTTCTGGGTTTCCACTAACTGTCCATGTGACCACTAGAAAGTTACTTCAAAACCCTCTGGACTGTTTTCTCCTCTGTAAAGTGAGGAGTAGAACAAGCCAATCTAATGATCTATATAACTAAAAGGACCTGTTATACCTGGTTTCTGGAAGCTTTCAGTGGTGTCCATAGCAGAACAAGTAATAGGGAAGCATAGGTGATATAATTGGTCTAAATTTTTCTGTTGGGTTCAAATGATCCATAAAGAGATGTACCATCAGTGAACTATAATTCATTTGAACCATAAATTCCTACTACTCCAGTCAGCTGTAAATATAGGACACCAAGGAAAGCTGTGGAGTGATTTTAGAATTAGCTTCCAGTCTCATGTGTACCTTGCCAAGCTTCTGATACACAGGTACCTACAATTCCTTTTGACAGTCACTTTAACCTAATACAACTTGACAGCCCAAGACTCAACTTGCAAAAGAAATAATTTGAGATGAATTATATTAAATAATACATTAAATGTTTATTCACTTATCATGGGAATTTTCTGTAGAGTTTCTTTAAAAAACTGTTCCCCTCATTTAATTTAATGATACTCAATCTCCTCATGACTTTTCAGCGGCACTCAGTTACATTTCAGTGGAAAGGCCCCCTGAGCACAGCAGACAAGGCCCCAACAGCAGAGAAGTGCACTCACTCTGAGAAGAGCAGTAAAATCCTATGTTCACACAAAAAGGTCTCCTGTGCCTTCCTCGGCTACAGTCCCAATGAAGCTACTAGTGGCTTGGTGGTAAAGAATCCACTGGCAATGCAGGAGACAGACCCAGGTTCAATCCCTGGGCCGGGAAGATCCCCTGGAGGAGGACATAGCAATGCACTCCAGTATTTTTGCTGGTAAAACCCCATGGACAGAGAAACCTGATGGACTATGGTCCATGGGATCATAAAGAGTTGGATATGACTGATGCACAGCACAATACAAAAATACTGTCAAAAGTGTTAATATGATTTAATGCCAGATGAGAGAATAAGCAGTATTACTCAATTGACAACTGTCACCAGAGTTTTGAGATGTGATATCACGTGGTAGTTTGGGGACAAATTTAAGTCCACATAAGCGCATGAGAACAATAAAAGCTCATGAGAAAGAAATGCAAATTTGGGGGAATCCCCTGGTTTCTGTGTTTATGTGTTTGCCTGGACTACTCTGGGTCTGTGGTGATGTTTATTGAATGCAGTTTAAAGAAAGGACCTACACACAAGAATGCACTGTTTCTTTTACAAAAAATTATTTTATTATTCTCCTTATTTATTTTTTTGTCCATGCTACACAGCATGCTTTTTTTTTTTTTTTTTTTTTCATTTTCTTGGGCTCCAAAATCACTGCAGATGGTGACTGCAGCCATGAAATTAAAAGATGCTTGCTCCTTGGAAGAAAAGCTATGACCAACCTGGACAGCATATTAAAAAGCAGAGACATTACTTTGCCAACAAAGGTTTGTCTAGTCAAAGTTATGGTTTTTCCAGTAGTCACGTATGGATGTGAGAGTTGGGCTATAAAGAAAGCTGAGTGCCAAAGAACTGATGCTTTTGAACTGTGGTGTTGGAGAAGACTCTTGAGAGTCCCTTGGACTTCAAGGAGATCCAAGCAGTCAATCCTAAAGGAAATCAGTCCTGAATATTCATTGGAAGGACTGATGCTTCAGTTGAAGCTCCAATACTTTGATGCTCCAATCCATCTGATGCGAAGAACTGACTCATTGGAAAAGACTCTGATGGTGGGAAAGATTGAGAGCAGGAGGAGAAAGGGATGACACAGGATGAGGTGGTTGGATGGCATCACCTACTTGATGGACATGAGTTTGAGTAAGCTCTGGGAGTTACAAATGGATAGAGAAGCCTAGCGTGCTGCAGTCCATGGGGTCACAAAGAATCAGACATTACTGAGTGACTGAATTAACTAACTAACACGGCATGTGGGATCTTAGTGCCCTGACCAGGAATCCTACACCCCTTGCATTGGAAGTGCAGAGTCTTAACTTCTGGACCACCAGGGAAGTCCTAAATGCATTGTTTTAATAAATGCATTGTGCCATAAGTGTGAATGCTGTGTAGAGTTTAATGACATTATGAACTTGCTGTTTTGAGAATGAGATTTTGAGGATGCCTCATCCAGATTTCGTCTGATCACCAAACCAAAGAGGTTCATTTCAGCCTTTCATAAATTGAATATCTTCTTTCTAGAGTGGGCAGGAAATTTAAATTCCTCTATTGTATATACATAATCTCAAACCCATCAATCTCCTACCTATAGTTCAGGTTTTAAAACCAATGTTCTGTCAAGAATTTTGGGAAAATAAAACATTCCAGAGACAATCAAATGACATTATTTGTATTCTGGACTTAACTATGGGATTCATTTTTGAATCCAAGCATCATCATGGTGGCATATGGTTGTGAGTTCTGCCAGATCCACATCGTTCATTCTTTTGTGGGCACCACCCCTCCCAGTGTAAAACTGAGCTAATGCTCCTCAGCAGGGAAAACAAATCACACATCCATCAATTCATTAGAGTCTGGTATTACACTCCTATTGTCTACTCTAAATCTTTTGTTAAGCTCTCTGTTAAATGAGCTGTTAAATGGTAATATTTAGATTTTCATCATTCTATTTGAATTTCACAGGTCTTAAATCATCAAGAACTCATGCTGAATTAAAAGTTTTTAATACCTGACATGTGAAGCTAAAGGATTAGGAAAACTATTTTAGTTAAATTCTTTTCATAAGAAAACCATGAACTCTCACAAATTATGTCCTTTCCTCTCATAGGTATAATCTACCATTTGGCTTTAGTGATAATACATATACTCGTGGTCCAATGCAAGTGACACCTCACATTTCCATAGAGATAGAGGATGCAGAGCTCTCCTGCACATATCTGCGGCCTTCCTGTGGTCCTCATGTGTCAGAAGGGTCTTTTATCCACAGATTCCCCACAAGTCTCCAGGCTGGTTTCTGCAAGGGCTATCTTTTCATTTGTCTTATGCTGTTTACTCTTGATCAAATACTCCTCATTTTTCAGAACAAACTTTAAAATATGTTCAGAGGGCAGCATTTTCTACTCATCCATCTGCGATCCATTACGAGGAAGCTCTTCTTACAACTGAAAACATATTACATAAAGCAGTGATTTTCAAACCAGATTTTAGTCTAAGGGTCTTTTTTTCCCCAAAAACAACATCTTATGCAGGAACCTGGATTTATAAAATCAACAGATACAGGCTGCTCTGCCTGAAGCCCCCAGGGAAGGGGGTGTGCGGCCACCTCCCTTTTGGCCTCCTTTTAGCATTCGGCAGCTGACCATGAGACACCTCCTATGAAGCTTGAACTCATGCCTCACAAATGATTCTTCATGCTGACTCTGATACTTGCAAAAAGGCTGTTGACAGCTAGTGATTTCTGAACCAGTGCTGCCTGGGGTCACAACAGCCAGAGCCCCACTATTATGGAACGTGGTGGCTTGAGCCGGGTGATGGAACCTGGTAGTTACCAAGGAGAGTCCTGTCTGGCAGGTGGGGTCCTTGGGGGAAGAGGCCCAGAATGTTTCCCGGAGCGGCCACGCCTGTTTGCTGTAGGCTCTGCTCTCCCAAGACCTTCACCAGGAAGTTGATATACCTCATGGCCAGGCGAAGTGTTTCATTTTTGCTCAGCTTCTTGTCTGGAGGGTGAGTGGGGATGAGCTTCCTCAGCTTGGCAAAGGCACTGTTGACGTTCTGCTGCCTCCACCGCTCCCTGGTGTTCGTGAAGATCTTTCTGGTCATGTTGGAGTTCCTGAGACAGGAAAGAGAAAGGGCCCTGAGGGCCAACACCTTGTCAGAGGCCTGCTGGGTAGCCCATGTCCTGCCAGGAGCTTGAGTTGTTCATCTTCTCCACCCAGATCTTAGGGTATGTGCTGCCTCATTTCCAGGTGTTGTGGATCTTCCTGTGACAAGAGAAGAAAATGCGGCAGAAGAAAGGGCAGGGTGAGAACACCTCCTGTCATCTTTTCTCTCCCTGGTTGTTTCGAAGCCTCTGGGTAAAATGGTGGTTTTATCTAATACTCCCATTACTTCTTTTATAACCAACTCTTCCTAAGCGTTCAGAATCAGGCACAGCGTAGGACTGAGTACACATGAGAATAAAATATATATTTGTTAATAGGGAGAGGGGGCTGCGATCGTAGGTTTCATTTACAACATAACTTTTGCAATGAAGACAGTGACAGTACAACCCTTTTGGCTGGTGGACTTGATCTGCAGGATTGGGCGCACTGTGCAAGAGCTAAAACGTCTGGACCAGACCACAGTTAGAGGAGGATGAACAGGGTGATGGAGAATCTTGAAGTTCAGTTATATGAAGAATAGCAATGGGGTTATTTAGCATGACAAACAAAGAAAAGGAGCAGGTGAAGGGCAACAATTTGATATGGATGCTGCAGAAGATAGCCGGGCTCCCCAAGGTTGAATCTGGATGACCTTTCCAACCGTTGGCGAGGTGATTGTTATCACGTATTGCCAATCCTAATTGTGCCATTTTTTCCTCTGAGAGGCACGGGCCCCTTTGTTCAGGTGGCTTGGATTAACATACATCAATGGCAATGTTTATGGCACATCAGGAAATAAGCCAAAACCCAGCACCAGACATTCGGTACCCTTGGCTCATGGCTACCAGTTTGCCACCTGCTCCAGTCTCAGCAACCTGGGCAGAGGGTCCCTTCCTGTTCCCCACGCCACCATCCCCCACCCAAGGAGTAGTACGTATTCTCAATTCCATACCTTTGCGTTTTCTGTCCCATGAGTTCCCTCCTCACTGATTTCTTGCCTATTTCTACACAATCTTTAAAGAGCAGAATAAATCCTCCTTTCCATTCCTACAAACCCTTCCAGGCCATCCCAGAGCCTCCCATATCTTTCCCTTGCTGAACCCCTGCAGCCACTGGTGGTTGACAAAGGCTATTAGGAGAATTAAATAAGCTTAATATTTGTAAATCACTTTCAACAGTGCCTGACAGACGATAATGTCTATAAAAGTGTTGAGGAATAAATACAACAAAAATATGTTTATAAATAAAAATGACTTGTGAAATACTGAATTGTGAATACTAGGGGGAAGGTAATATCTTGTTTTTCTATAACCAAGTCTGGTTATACAACCTCCTGGCTCCTGCCACCTTTGTTCCTTTATTTTAACCCTTCCTGTAGACCTGCTCTGTGCTAGGCACTGTGCTGTGAGCTGGGCTTGTGGACTTGGCTGGATGGGATATTTGTGCTCAAGGAGCTTATCGGACGGCCTGATGGAGAAGGCAGCACATACAGAAACACTTAAGAATCACAGGACAAGGTCCCACACTAAGGGCCAAATCCAGAGAGACACTTGCTGACTAGAGAAAAGTCTCAAAGGATCATGTCAAGACCAAAATGATCAGGTCAATGCTGCTGAACTTTTCCCTAAATTCTACCTTTCTTCTATTTTTATTTGGGCTTTTCTGAGGATATAAGGGGCTTCCCCAAGTGGCTCATGGGTAAAGAATCTGCCTGCAATGCAAGAGATGTAGGAAACTTAGATTTGATCTCTGGGTCGGAAAGATTCCCTGGAGGAGGGGATGGCAATCCACTCCAATATTCTTGTCTGGAGAATCCCATGGACAGAAGAGCCTGGTAGGCTGTAGTCCATAGGGTCGCAAAGAATTGGAAATGACTGAAGTGACTGAGCACGCATGCACACACAAGGATATGAGTCTGTAGGTAAACACTGAGTATCTGACATAGGTTACATAAAAGCAACATATAGAATATCAGGAAATTGGAAGGTGCCTCTCAAAATGCCAGCTTCCTTCCACAACTGTTGTTTGTGTTAACGGCCCACCATTGCAGGAAGGAGTTGGAGGGTTACAAATTGGCACCTATGGTATGAAATGGTGGGCCCATTTTATTCAAAAAGGACCTAATGATGTTGAAGCCCTAGCGACTTGTGAGAAACCAGATCCTTTTCTAACTTAATAAACACTTGGAACTTCTGCTCCAGAAATTTTCTTCCATTTCAGTGGCTCTTGACTTGGGCTGCTTATTGGATTCACCCAGGCTGCACCCCAGACCAATTAAATAAAAATTTCTGGGGGCATTGGTATTTTTTAAAACTCCCCAGGTGGATCAGCTTGGTCCTCTAGGAAGCAGATGCCAAGCTGGAGTTGGATGTACAAGCAGTTTATTGGGAGTTAAGGCCTGTGAAAGATGAAAAAAGAAAAGAAAGACTTGGGCCAAGAATGTCTTCAGACTACAACGCAGATCTGACACTTGCAAAATCAAAGCAGGGAGGCTGCAGGACTGGTCAGAAAAGCCTCAGGCTGCAGTACAGAACTGGAAAATTGGCAGCCAACCCAACAGGGAGCTCTGAGGCAAAAGGTGCCTGTGAAGGAGACCCTATCGGGCAAGAATCACCAGGTCCCAGCAGCGCTGCCACACTCCCTCATAGGCTGGGGGCTACCTGAAGAATGGAGGCCCAGTCCTGAGTCCTGTCAGCACTGCTACTGATGGCTGTCAGCTAACTGCACTCCCCGCAGCTGAACTGCAAGTTTTTTCCTGAAGTGAGGTCCCAACAGTGCACCGCCACACGATCTCCCTGTGTGGCTAATGCTAAGAACATTGCCTTACTCTCCAAACAGAAGCTCTGAGCCCTAGCAAAACTATGTTTAAGAAGGAAGCAGTATTTAGGGGATTACGAATGACAAAATATTAATATTACATAAAATATCAGCTAGAAGGATATATGCCCCTAGGACATTTCCCCATGCAGGTTCTTGTTGACTTTCCTGCTTCTGCCCAGGTAGGAGAGGCCAGTGCTGTGCTGAGAAGCCAGTGGTGAGCAGAATCATGGCAGCTCAAGTTCACTGGCTGACCTCAGGCCCCCTCCAGCTTCCTCCATCAGCCATTTAGGTTTACTTCCTCTATCTCTGTAGAGACACCCTGGTTGGATCCATGATCCAATACAGTCACATGTACTCCAAACTTTCCATCAACAATTACTGACCCTATGCGCCCGACACTGTACTGGCTGCTGGACACTGAGGAACCCTCTGCCCTACGACACAGATGGGAAGCTGCCGGGGTCCAGCCCCGGCTGATCCAGGGTATTCGAAGGAGAGATGGCATAGGCGACCTATTTATTTATTTATTCAGAGATATAAAGAGTAATAGAATGAGGATAGCTCAGTAGGAAAATTCAGTGGAGAAAAGAGGCTGAGTAGCTTGGTTTACGCGGGAGACCAATAAAACTTCAAGACAAGAAGTTTGCACCACTTATGTAGGCCGCAGGCGTCCTTCGTTCTCCCGAAGGAGAGGAGACACTGAGGCCTCCCCAGTTGGATCTTAGAAGCCCAGGCATAATTAGCAAGCATGGCGGGTTCCGCAGTCCAGATGGAGACTCAGCCAGAATTTGAAAGAGAGAGCGACATGGGGAGACCAAGTTTCGGTGAACAAGGCCCGCACTTTATTTTCCAAAGTAGTTTTTATACCTTAAGTTGTGCATAGAGGATAATGGGGGAAGGGGTGGAGTCATGCAAGGACAGCAGTTCCTGGTCCTAATCGAAGCCAGGCTTTCAAACTTATCATATGCAAAAGTTCAGGTGATTGACATCATCTTCTGGCCCGGAGGCCTGTTAACATTTTAAGAAACTTATTTTTCTCTAAAGGTGATTATTCTAAAGTCAGGCACCAGCCTCCAAAAAGGCATTGGACAAAGCTGCATTCCTATAGGGCAAAGGTGAGGTGGGCTCAATCAAGAAAAGAATTAACTCAAGGGTCCAAGGTTACAAACATTGAGGCTACTACTTACATTTCTATACACCCATTATATCAATCAATACACTGCCAAGGACCCAGTAGGTAAGGGGTATGGAGACTTAGCAGCAAACATTGGCCCAACAAGTGAAAAACCCTTCACCAATACAATTTCTAATCTATCTTTTAACTACTCAAAGGAATCTGTGTTTAGACAGTTTAGAACATCTCCTGCTTCTCACAGTTGGGAGGCTCTGAACAATCACATGTGGCCGGAAAACCCTATTCAGGCAGGCTAGAGGATTTCCAAAGGAGTTTGTAGGTTAAACACTGTCACACCCAGGAATTATTAACTGGAGCTGTAAGCTAACTCTTTTTTCAGAGAGAGGTAGTGGGGGACAGCCCCCCGTAAAGTCAGAGGTGTAGGTGAAAGCAGAAAGTAGACAGACTCTGGTTTTGGGGGTAGATGCTCGAGAATTTCCAGGGGGACTCCTGAGGCTTGATGCCGCCTTTGCGTATGCTGAGCCTCCTTCCTCATGACCTTTGTCATGGGCGGAGTTCCTCACGCTGGTTCCCAGCAGTGATAGAATTCCAGTTGAGCTATTCCAGATCCTGAAAGATGATGCTGTGGAAAGTGCTGCACTCAATATGCAATATGCAATATGCACTCAACATGCAATATGCCGGCTCCCGGCAGGAAGCCCAGGGTCTGTAGCAGCAGAGAAATAGCACCTAACTCAGGCAATCCAGGGGACTTCCAATCTGAAGGGGGTGATACCCAAGGCCTCTTTCTGTGCTGAAATGCCACGATGCCCTGCCTTTGCCCTTTATCTACCTAAAGTGAAAGTCGCTCAGTCATATCTGACTCTGTGCGACCCCATGGACTATACAGTCCATGGAATTCTCTGGGCCAGAATACTGGAATGGGTAGCCTATCCTTTCTTCAGGGGATCTTCCCAACCCAGGGATCAAACTCAGGTCTCTCACATTGCAGGTGGATCCTTTACCAGCTAAGCCACCAGGGAAGCCCAAGAATACTGGAGTGGGTAGCCTATCCCTTCTCCAGTGGATCCTTCCAACCCAGGAATCGAACCAGGGTCTAACCTGGCCTTTATATCTACAATGAGCATTGTCGGACCTGTATCTAACTATACCTAAAATATGAAAGTATAAACCTAAATCAAGGGAATTTTTAAGACCATCCAGTTTTGCTCACGTTGAAACTGGCTGCTTTGCAGTCAGGACTGTAGGAGTAAAGTTACTTTTAAGCTTCTCTTGTCAAAAGAGGCTTTAGCTTATTCACTAGTCCCACGGGAGGCTCATTTTCAAGCTGGGAAGAAAAGATTAGCCAGGATAAACTAACTGGTGTTCTCTTCTGAGAAAGCTCCATCCTATTGTGAGAAGCAGAAACAGGGAGGAGAGAAGGCAGGCTTCTGAAATGCAGCCTTGCCATTCTAGGAGGTGCTTAATAATTAATTGTTGATTTATCCTCAAGTGTGTTACTCTCCTTCTCCACATTGGGAAATAAAAATCAGTGATTCAACAAGCTGCAAAAACTCAAAGTAGAGGTCACTGGAAAATTATTACAGTATTTATTAAATCAAAGGAAAATGGCATTTAGTGTTTTTCCTGTTGCAAGTACTGATCGCTGCAATGATCAGTAAAGTACTCTTGGTTCAGAGTACTTTAAGAGCTTAAAAAATACTCCAGATGCCACAGAATCAGAGAGCATCAGATAGATGTTGAAACAGAGGTGCCGTTCTTTGTCCCAGGTCACACAGCCCAATGTGGCAGAGCCTGTGTCCCAAGTCTGAGTCACCACTGACGCCGGCTGAGTCGGGGCCGGGGAAGCCCAGGGACAGATTTCATCTCAGAACAATTATTTCAAATACATAAAGGGAAAAGTCTTCTCAGAATATGAAGTTAAAAGGCATGAATTAAAATACATGGACACATAAAATAACCAGTTCTACTTCATAGGTATGAAAATACTTCTACAATTCAAAACAATAAAACCTATGCTTCACTTTAACACATTAAATAATTAGATTTGTCACCATCGTTTCTAACTGGTGATTGGTAAGTGATTTTTTCGGAAGATCAGCAACATCTGTAACAAGAGTTGAAAGTGTCTGTGATTTCTCCTGATGACAAAAGGCATCAGCGCTGCTTCCGCCACTGTACTTTATTCATAATAAACATAAACACTCATAAATAAAGGAAATGCTCAGTTTAGTTGAAAGGTTAGTAGATGAAAAGATGTAATTTAGAATCCCCTGGGTTTTATCCACACATCCCTGGGTGGGTAAGTGTCATGGGCCAAAGGTTAAGAATGCCTGGATAGGAGGAATGTCACAGTAAATTGAACAGGAATATAGGTGAGCACAAACTTCGATACCACAGAAGGTAACAGGCTGCTGGAGAAAAGAACATTGTGCCCCCTGAGAAGGTGACCACTACCTGTAACAGGTGCTGCTTTTTCGTGTGGATGTTTTCTGGACATGGAGCCCAGGTCAACCAGAAAGGCAGCAGCACAGGCGTTACAGACAGCTAACCTTCCTACGGTGGCCCGTGCCAGGCATTCAGGCTCACACTGCTCTTTTCTCATAAGATGTTAAATTTCTCTTTCTGGCATTTGGTCCTGTGTATTTCTCTCCTCTTTCATCTCTCTTTGAAAAGTAAGTGAAAACATGGTACAGAAGGAGGGTAGTGAAGGGTGGTTTATACAATTGGGTTTGGGGAAGGTGCCTAACCTCAAACACCAGGCACAGCTTTGCCTTTAGAAGTTGCTATAAAAGTAACACAGGCTAACTTTAGGGCGGGGGGGGGAGGGGGGGTGCTGGGAGGTGGTGCGGGGAATCAAGCGGTACACAAGTGATAACGCCAAAAAAGTCCCCCTCCCTTATCCATCTACCTATTCAAACTCATTCCCCAGCAGTAGCCAGTTTGGTGTGTGCTATTATAATATATCCTCTCTCTCTCTATATATATATATATAAATCATGATATGTGCTATTATGCAATTACTTTTCTCACCAGACAGCTCTGCAAGTTGATGTTCTAAACAAGTGCATTTACTGTGAATGCGGATCTTTGGGTGGGCTCCCGGTGCACTGGGAGGGCCACCTGTTTCAGAACAGCGCTCTACACCTGCCTTCCCGCCCCACGCCCACCCGACCCAACCTGCTGCCCTTGACCGCTTCACTTCCCAGCTTTTCCCTTTTTCTTTTTCTTATTCTTGCTTCCCCTTGCCTGCAGCGCCTGCCCTGCGACTAAGTTCAGGCATTCTGGAGAAATATCTATAGTTTCGCACCTGCCAGGTTTCCAGGAGTCGCTCACCCCAGCTCAGAAGCTGCCAAGACGGCCCTCGGAGATGCTCCTTGGTGTCCGGGACATCACATATCAAGGCTCAGCAGCCCCGCGGACACGCGCTAGGTACCAGCTAGGCTCCCCGGAGCCGCACCACGGCCTCTGCTCCGCGGAAAGTCCCCACGTCTTCTCACCGAGTCGCCTTGGTGGCTGCCACCAAGTCACCTCCACACCCTTGTCCTCCGCGGTGAGTGCGGCTCAGACTGGGGAACTGCGCCAGAGACTCGCTGGCGCCCAAACCCAGCAGCGCCCCCAACCCTCTTGGAGTCCACGCACCTCCTCTCCGAAAAGGGAGCCCGCGCCGCAGTTATCGCCCTCGCCTGGGCGCTGCGCCTCCGCCCCAGCCTTTATAGACATCGCCTTTTGTCTAGGGACCCACGGGGCCCCTTCCCCGCCCTAGACTCCCGCAGGTCCCTCCCATACCCACCCTCCACCCCAACATCCCAGCTTCCCGGGACCAGTCTCCCTGTGCCCTAGAAACCGAGCAGAGGCGGAAGGAGAAGCCAGCTTTGTGTAACGTCTGGGGACGCGAGGGGGTCCTGACACTCACCCGGACTACAGCATACCCCGGAGGGCAACTTACCAACCCTTTTCTACAGTGGCTACAAACCTCCGGAAGTGCGTGCCCCACGGTTAACTCATCAACTCAACAGATGTCAATCATTTAAGCCCCAGTGAGTCTCCCAACTGTAGTTCAAGAACCACTTACTCCAGAATCATGGGTGAGGGAAGGTATAGACCTCAACACCCACAGCCAAGACCACCAGATCAGGTTTTCTGAGGATAGGGTCAGAAATCTGCCTTTTTACCAAGTGTCCCAGGAGATTAACATGCACAGATAAGTTTAACAATCACTGCACTGGACAGATTCCCAGTTTTATTCATCCCATGTTCCAGAGTGCCTCCTCATTGGTCTTACTGCTTCTGTACTTTCCTCTTTCCATCTATTCTCCAGCATCACCCAGAATGATCCTTTGAAAACCCAAGTCAGGTTCCTGTTGCTTCTCACTCAAAACCCTCCTCTGGCTCCCCATTTCACTCAGAATTAAGCTGAAGTCTTAACATTGGCTCCCAGATACCCTTTACCTGACTTGTCTGTTCCTTCTCTGCCTGAGAAGAAGCGGAAGAAGTGTACTCAGCTCTAGCCACTCTGACATCTGTAGTTTCATGAACATTCCAGGCACCCTCCTGCCTTGGAGACTCTGTATGGTCTGTTTCCACTGTCTGCAACACCCTCCCCTCAAAATCCAAGTAGTTCCCTCCCTCACCGCCTTTGATTCATTCAGAAATTATTAATACTGAGCGTCTACTATGAGCCAGTGCCTATTACAGGCACTGGGATTCAAACAAAACAGACACAGATTTCTGCCCTCAAGGAGCTGACGTTCTTCAGTTCTTTGCTCAAATGTCACCTTCTCAATGAAGATTCTCTGACTACAAGGTCTAAAGCTGCACCTTCACACACACAGGGCTCTGCATCTTCCTACCCTGCTTTATTTTTCTCCTTAGCACTCACCCCTATGTTGTAACATTTTACTTATTTTTTGTGTCTGTCTCCCCAGTCCCACTGAATAGGCATTCTTCAAATGCTGGTTGATAAATCAAACTTCTAGGTATCACACTCTCTGAAGGTACCAGCATAGGATTTGGCACAATAAATTCAGAGATGCATTAATGCTTAGTGGATAAGAGCAAAGGACTCTGGATTTGCATTACCCAGGTTGAAATCCCCTATCTACCCACTTATATGACCATAGGCAAATCATGTAACTTCTCCCTACCTCAATTTCCTCATCTGTAAAATGGGGACAATAATAGGGTCATGAGAACTAAATGAGAAAAACAAAACAGGTAAAGAATTTAGCACCGGGCCTAGCACACAGTCAGACTAATGCAAATTTTACTCTGATAAATCACATTACTGTTACAACTATTGGCTCCCCCCCTTCCTTGTGAGAGGATTGTCATGTGACTGGCAGTGCTTCCCTATAGGTAATTTAGGTAAAGAGACAGCATGCTCCCTTCCAGGCTTGACCATGTGACTTGCATCAGACAATGGAATGTGAATGGACTTGACTTGGTGGTAATGGAGTAGAAGCTTTAAGAGTGATTGCTGATTGAGCTCACTCATGAGAAAGTCATGTTGGGGGTTGCTCTCTGAAGAAACAAACCCATAGCCAATCCCAGCCTTCATAATATGAGATAGGAATAAATCTTTGCTGTTGTAAGCCACTGAGATTTGGGGGTTGTTTGCCCCCCTCTTCAAAAAAAAATGAATACAGTTCTTATATAAATAAGAAAGCTATTGCCCAAATTGCTAGGTTCTCAGAGGGCAGGGAAGTTAAGAAAATTATATATCTGCCTTCAAGGAGTTAGTTCACAGCCTTTGGGAGGAAGAGGACATGACAAAAATGACCAAATACAAGGCAGACAGTCCTGAGTTCCACAGAGTATGAAACTGGAGGTAGGGAGGCAAAGATTCTAGCCGGAGGATCAGCAATTGATCATGGGACGGATGACATTTAAACTAGGCCTTGAGGCAAGGCTGCCTCTGACATTGGTGGACCCAGGATAAGGGTATAGATGGAGACCTCTGACCCATCCCCATCCCTTTTCTCTTCCCACCTCAAGCTGTCCTGCCCTGTGAGAGGCCTGGTATGTAACGTGGACTCCCAGTCCACATGGACCTAAGGAAAAGGCCTGTGTAGGTTCTGACAATGGACTCAAGGCCATTTGAGCAGAAATGCTGGGGTTCTGCATACAGAGTGTGATCTAAATTCAGGTGTCCCTGATACCCTAAGCGTGGTCTAGAATGTGGGAAATGGGCAGGTACATGGTGGGCACAGGAGTGAGGCCAGAGCAGGGCAGGGCCATCTAAAGCACAGAACCCAAGGCAGGGGCCTGGGTCACCTGGGTACAAGAGTGGGAGATGCTGGGTAGGAGTCACACATGCAGGAGTGGAGGAGAGGGCAGTCCACGTGAAGACAACTGTGTGCCTCTAACATAAGAGTGATATGTTTAGATTTACAGGTTCCGAGGCTCATTCTGGTAGCAGTCAGTCAGAGGATGGATTAGAGGGTGGGTTGGAGAAAATGAATTGGTCAATGATGCACAGGCTCAAAGGGGCCTTTGGGAACATACTCTGGTGTTTGCAGTGAGCAGCCCTGATTTGTCCTTTCTGCTGCCTGTCTCTGTGTGCTATTGAGGAGAACCGCTTTCTCACAGGGCCTCTTGGTGCCCATGCTTTTCTACCCAACCTCAGTCCTAATAGAACACATGTTAGAATTTAAACCAAGAACCTACATTATCCTTCCTCTCAGGCAAAGCCTGCGAGGTAATATATTCTTAATTCCACATTCTACAGTTGTAAAGAAGTGTAAGGAGAAAGCAATGGCACCCCACTCCAGTACTCTTGCCTGGAAAATCCCATGGATGGAGGAGCCTGTTAGGCTGTGGTCCATGGGGTCGTTAAGAGTCGGACACGACTGAGCGACTTCACTTTCACTTTTCACTTTCATGCATTGGAGAAGGAAATGAGAACCCACTCCAATGTTCTTGCCTGGAGAATCCCAGGGACGGGGGAGCCTGGTGGGCTGCCGTCTATGGGGTCACACAGAGTCGGACATGACTGAAGCAACTTAGCAGCAGCAGCAGCAGCAGGGCTTCTTTGGTAGCTCAGCTGGTTAAGAATCTGTCTGCAATGCAGAAGACCCCAGTTTGATCCTTGGGTTGGGAAGATCCCCTGGAGAAGAGATAGGCTACCCACTCCAGTATTCTTGGGCTTCCCTGGTGGCTCAGACAGTGAAGAATCTGCCTGCAATGTGGAAAACCTGGGTTTGATTCCTGGATTGGGAAGATCCCATGGAGGAGGGCGTGGAAACCCAATCCTGTAGTCTTACCTGGAGAAACCCCATGGACAGAGGAGTCTGGCAGGCAACAGTCCATGGGGTCGTGTCTCAGAGTTGGACACGACTGAGCAACTAAGCAAAGCACAGCACAGCAACTAGGAAGCAAGACTGGAAATATGTGAGGTTAAGGGAAACAACAATAATTGTAAAACAGGATCTGTGTACAAGTGGACCAGGATTGAGAGACAGGACAAAGGGAAAGATAAGGACTGCAGAGAATGGAGCACAGAGGTGCCAGCACAGTGCAACTGGGGTCAACATTTGGTTTCTTCTCCGAGGTTTCTTCCATGTTATTGCTGGTTTTATAATTTTTGAAGTGGGGAAAGCATTTTGGTGCAGCATTCCACTAGCAGTGATTCTTCAGCATGCTGTGCTGTCTTTCCTCCTGGTCCCACAGTATGGAGAGTTTAGGGGTGAGGTCTTGCAGGGGAAGGGGTTGAAGTAGGAATTTACATAATCCGATTATCAGCGGATTAGGTTTGGGCAGCTAAACGCCTCTGTGTGCTTGAGCTAAGACCCTTACTATTCATGGCTCTCACCGCCCCCTGGAGAGACTGCACCTGCGGGAGGGAGGTGGGAACAGGGTCCTGGGGAGGGACGAGGGGGCTGGGGAGGGAACTAGGTCGTTAGGAGGGCTCCGGCTTTGTTAGCCTCTCTGATTCTGCTGGCTTAATTGATCTGTCTGGATTAGCCTGTGATGCTGGGTCTCTAGTCCTGTGTGCTGGGGTTGTCAGCTTCAGGAAAAACCAAACTGAGGTTTTCAGAAGGGATTCCGGTTAGCCCAGGTGATTGTGGGCTAAGGTCATTTTGGCTCAAGGTCAAGCATCAGCTCTATCCAGTCTTAAAACTCTCTTCTTCCCTGCTCATCTTAACCCCCTTCCCAGTTCCTAATTCTGCATTATCCAGGCCCCGATGCATCCATCTTTTTCTCCATTTATGCAGTTATACATCCAGCTCTCCTTCCATCCATTTATTGTTAAGCTTCCATCAGTTCATTCATCACATGAATTAGCTGGTTCTTGACAGTTAATAGAATTTACTAGTCAATCCTAGATAGGTTTTGTTCCTTCAAGTGTGCTACCTTTCAAGTTAATTTTGGTACTTTGACATAGAAAACTTTGACATTTTCACATTCATTAATAAAGTGTTACATGGCACCCCACTCCAGTACTTTTGCCTAGAAAATCCCATGGACAGAGGAGCCTGGTAGGCTGCAGTCCATGAGGTCGCTAGAGTCGGACAGGACTGAGCGACTTCACTTTCACTTTTCACTTTCACGCATTGGAGAAGGAAATGGCAACCCACTCCAGTGTTCTTGCCTGGAGAATCCCAGGGACGGTGGAGCCTGGTGGGCTGCCGTCTATGGGGTAGCACAGAGACGGACACGACTGAAGTGACTTAGCAGCAGCAGCACAGTTATTCAAAGTTTTTAAAACTGTCTCGGTATTTACTTTATCACCTTTCTCATTCCTCATATATTTATGACTTCTTTGTTATTAGCTTTGCAGAACTTGTCCATTTTTCTTTTAAAAAACTACCTCTATGGTTCATCATTTTTCTCATTTTCTAATGTATTAATTTATACTATCTCTTTTAAATTTTTTTGGACTTTCTAGGTTCCATCTTCTTTCAAAAACTGGTGTAACTGGTGTATAACACTATATAAGCTTCATGTGTACAATAATATATTTCAACTTCTGTTCAGTTCAGTCCAGTTCAGTCGCTCAGTCGTGCCTGACTCTTTGTGACCCCATGGACTGCAGCATGCCAGGTTTCCCTGGATACTACCAAAAGTAGAGAGTGCTTACCATCAAAAGCTGAGTTTCCCTCTGTCACAATACACTGGCCCCTCTTTAGCTATTGTGCCCCATCCCTATCCCTTTCCCTCCTAGTAAGAACGAAATGGCAACCCACTCCAGTGTTCTTGCCTGGAGAATCCCAGGGACAGAGGAGCCTGGTAGGAGGCTGTCTATGGGGTCGCAGAGAGTCAGACACAACTGAAGCGACTTAGCAGCAGCAGCAGCAGCAGCAAGAACTACTCAATTTTTTACATCTAAGTTTTACTTTTTTTTTTTAAGTATTCCACATGAGTGAAATCATACTGTATTTGTCTTTCTCCCTTTGACTTAATTCACTTTCTACTATATCTTTGTTACATCGGCTCTTTTTCATTTGCCTGTGTTTATTTTGTCCCTTCTCTACCCCCCTTTCTTAGATTGTCCATCAGTTTACACTCTTTTTAAAAAGAACAGCACTTCAGGCTATGAATTCTCTTCTAATACATCTTTGGTGTCATCCTGCACTTCCACTTGAGTATCTTTGCTGTTAACCTCTAACATGGGTTGTTTAAGTTTTCTTTTGGAGAGGTTTGTTTTTTTTTTTTTTTTAATTTCCTTATTGTGGTATTTTTTTGGTAACCACCTGCTATTAATTTCTAATTTTCTTGCAATGTAGTCAAAGATATATCTTGTATTGTTTTTGCTTTAGGATATTTATTGAGAGTTTCTGTTTGGTAAAACACATGATCAGCTTCCATAAATGACCCATAGGTAACAGAAACGGAGGTATATCCTCTGTTTGAAAAATAAAATTTTTTATATACATCCATGAAATCGATCTTCTGTATTCATGGGAGTTTGGGTCTATTTGATCTGTTAGAGAGAATTGTGTGAATACCTTCCTCTACTGTTTTGTGTCTGTTTCCTTCCTTTTGGTTTTTCCAGGAGTGTTTGCTTTAGATTTTTATTACCCTGAGATACAAGGCATTTCACACATAAAGACTCATGGAAGTTTTATTGACTTAAGAGAACTGTGTCCTGTGTCAACATAAAATGACCTTCTTTGCCTTGCTTCTTGTCATGAATTCCATTTTGTTTTATGATACTACAACTCCTGTTTTTAAATTTGCATTTTCCAAATAAACTGTCTGTTCTTTTACAACTAAATTTGTGAGTATGAGGGTGTTACTTTTGGTCATAGGTTTTATCTTTCTGTGACATTTTATTTGGGAAATTTAAGTTCCTTTGAGTCCTTTGGTTTCTTCAAGGAGCCCCCATCTTCATTCTGGATTCTTTAAAACAAGTCTAATTCCAGTTTATTTGCTTTCAATGAATGAACATAAGACAGTAACAACTCATTCTCCAAACGGTTGCCTCCAGCCTGCCCCACTCTCCATCAGAAGTCACATAACTTGTTTCTGTGAAGTGAATACTTCTAGGGCCAAGGAACGAGTTTCTTTAATGATTGTTTAAGGAAATGAGAATAACATTCTGGCCACTGTATGGAGGGGGCCAAGAAATGATGTGTGGAGACTAGGAGGCTGTGATAGGGATACAGCCGAGAGAGGATGATGGCTTGACAAAGGGGGTGGCATCAAGCACCAACTCCAGGCCACACACTGAATTCTCTACCCCTTATGCAGCACTAAGTACTAGTGTCATGCTAGGCATTTCACCCAGTTTTCTCATTCTTTATGAAATAAATGGGGAAACAGTGGAAACAGTGGCTGACTGTATTTTTCTGGGCTCCAAAATCACTGCAGATGGTGACAGCAGCCATGAAATTAAAAGACGCTTACTCCTTGAAAGGAAAGTTATGACCAACCTAGACAGCATATTAAAAAGCAGAGACATCACTTTGTCAACAAAGGTCCGTCTAGTCAAGGCTATGGCTTTTCCAGTGGTCATGTATGGATGTGAGAGTTGGACTATAAAGAAAGCTGAGTGCCGAAGAATTGTGGTATTGGAGAAGACTCTTGAGAGTCCCTTGGACTGCAAGGAGATCCAACCAGTCCATCCTAAAGGAGATCAGTCCTGAGTGTTCATTGGAAGCACTGATGTTGAAGCTGAAACTCCAATACTTTGGCCACCTGATGTGAAGAGCTGACTCATTTGAAAAGACCCTGCTGTTGGGAAAGATTGAGGGCAGGAGGAGAAGGGGATGACAGAGGATGAGATGGTTGGATGGCATCACCGACTCGATGGATATGAGTTTGGGTGAACTCCAGGAGTTGGTGATGAACAGGGGAGGCCTGGCATGCTGTGGTTCGTGGGGTTACAAAGAGGCAGACACGACTGAGTGACTGAACTGGACTGAATGAAAAATTAAATATTTTCATTATAAAGTTATATTAACAACAAGTTGTTATCCTAGACAAAACAAAATATTGTGAAAATGAAAGTTGCTCAGTCATGTCTCTTTGCGACCCCATGGCCTGTAGCCCACCAGGCTCCTTTGTCCATGGAATTCTCCAGGCAAGAATACTGGAGTGGATTGCCATTTCCTTCTTCAGGGGATCTTCCCAACCCAGGGATTGAACCTGGGTCTCCTGCATTACAGGCAGACTCTTTACCATCTGAGCCACCAACAAAATATTGCTCCCACACCATTTAGCTCCCAAATAAATTTAGTATTTCCCTAAATACTAAAATGTATGCCCAAAGAAACAAGTCTTCACATGCAGCTGACTGTATTACTAGCAGTACTTATACAAGCATCTTTCCAGAGCCAGCAGAGGCTATAAATTCTCATGGATTTAATGTCACTCCATTCACAGGACCCACAGGGCAACTGACTGATGAGCACCCCTCCTCTAACATCCCCCAAAGAGAAAAATAACAGAGCAAGTAGCTAGCTCCTCTATGATGAAAGTAGGTGATATGGGAAACCAGGGTACGTGGAAGGGAGAAATACACTGACATGGCCCATTGGGAGGGGTGGGAGCTTTGGTCTTCTCTCCCAAGAAAAGAGAGATTTGGCTTTTCATCATCACTTTGGGACTTCCCTGAGATTATTCCCTAGTCATGACAGAAAAGTGAAGATGCTAGAATCTTGAGACCAGAGTCCCTAAGGCACACAGGTTTTGTAGCCCTGGACATACTTATAGATAGGAACAACAAAGGAAAAAAATGATACTGATTCAGGAGAAAACAAACCTGCTGAACCAGGTTTTCCCGCTGTAGCACACAGTGACTTTCCTTGACAAAGGAGGAGAAATCACATTCCACTGTAAACACAATTACCCTTACTTGGAAGCTTGCCACAGCCTGTTACCAAGCATCCTGCATCTAAGAAGCAGCAAACGATGGTCCTCAACTGGATCCACATGTGAGGAGCCCTGTTTGACTAAAGAAGGTAGGGGTGGGGAGAGTGATCTATCCACAATCCGGAATCAGATTTGCAAAGGCTCCCTGCACTGTTGCTTAACACTGTTCAACTGCCTCACTGATGCCCTTTCTTCTTGTCTCCCCTCTTTTCCATCTGCTAACCCAGTGCCTTGCCTGGGATGAGCACAATGATGAGGTTACTGGTTTGGATTTAAGTAGAGGAATTTGTTAATTGGTTTAAACGCTCACTGCTGCAAGGTAATATTCTCAATTAAATTGGCCACTTGCTTAAGAAATCAAAAGTTGGTCAAATTGGAAAAAAATGCTCTTCTGAGCCTGTTTTCTATAAAATGGGGGTGAAAAATAGTCACAGATATGCAGTAGACTAAGTGGGAAAAAATACTGAGGAATACCAAGTGGAAAGCAGTCTGGCAAAGAAGCTGAGAGGCCCTTCATTGGGCTTTGGAGGCAGACTGGAATTTGAATTCCTGCTCCAACACCAGCGGCCATAGAGACTGGGCAGGTTACTTAACTCCTCCCAGTCTCAATTTTCTCAGCTGTAAACTGGAAATAATATCAACTTCATAGGTTACTGCAAGATTCAGTGTACTAATGTATGTAAAGTCAATGCTTGGAAATAAATGCTAAACCATAGCTGATCAATAAACAATCATTTTATTACCAGAAAACTTTACCCAAAAACTAGAAAGGGAATATGAACATGTGCCTCTAATTCCCCCTCATCAATTGGCACTTTTTTCTTTCATTTGCTCAACTCATTATCTTGGCCGTCACCTCTCTCCTTCCAGTTGCTTTGGATCTTGTGCTACTTACTAAAGAAGCATTTATTTCCTTCCACTAACTGAAGCCAACATTGCAGGGCTGGATGAATGAGGGAGACGTCAGAGGAAGAGAAGGAAAAACTTCTCTTGACCAGTAGGCTCTCTCTTACAGTTAATTTTCACTCTCCAGCTCCCTAGACCCAAGACCCCTTGGTAACCTCCCCTCTGCCTGCCCTAACATTTTGCCACCAAGACACCTGGTGTTGAGGCTGGGTGGGTATTTCATTTTTGTCCAGAGCAAATGTTGACAGTTGCAGCAGAAACCAGGGCACACAACGGCTTCAAGTGAGTGGGCTTTTCTTCCCTTGGTTACCAATTAGGGGGATGCACACACAGCCCTGAGTGTGCCCAGCTGCTGACACTCTCAAGACCAGGCTGGCTTGGCCTCAACTCTGTAGGCCTGGAGCTGTGAGTGCTTCTATTTCCAGCCAATAAACCCGAGGGCGGTAGGAAAGTAAGGGCAGTGAGAGTGGGCAAAGCCAGGTACTGGAGAAAAGAAAAGGGTGGGAATGCGACTCCCTTTTTTCTCTTTATACTCTCTGGTCTTTGTAAGAGACATGATTCATGAATGGGTCCCCTAGATGGGGATTTAGATGCTCTGTGGGTAGCAGATAAGAGTACAGCCTTCTTGCAGAGAGTAAATTCATTGAATGCTCTTCATAAAGTCAATAATGTCAGGCTTATCAGCTGTCCTCATTCTCCACTCAGCCCCTGGGGAACCAGGACTTGAAATAAAGGCCACAGCTCCAAAGGCTGGAGAGTGGAGGTGCAGCATTGGGCTGGGGAGGGGCCTTTGCCCTCCTGGGCTGAATTTTAGGCAGGTGGGGGAAATCTGCCAGGCCTGAACTACCCAGAGCCCTGAGCTTCCAGACTGACAAATCCCACACCAAACCCATACACTGAGGGGATGAAGGAGGTACCCCCGGTCCCCTCAGATCCAGCAGATGTTTCTGGGAGGCTCCCTGGGACTTCTTAGAAAGAGCAATGTCAGTTGTTAGCATAAGCTGTGCTCCCAGGACAAGTAGAACACCTCCTCTTTACCCACTGGAAACCAGAGTCTCCAGAGGTGAAGAGAAACTAGGGAGATGAGGGTCAGGCTAAGATCCAGAACTGAACATCTTGACTGCGCCCTTCTCCTTTCCTGGCTTCAGTCCCCAGCTCCCACAGCCAGGCCTTACAGTGTTCCCACAGGAGGGCCCATCTTGTCCTGGGTTCTAACTGAAGTAGCAGGTATAGAAATGGCTCCAGCCTCTTCCCTACATCTGTCACATTACGTACCCTGTGGTACCCAGGCCTAACTGGGTACCCTGACTTCCCCTGAGCCAAGGATCTCACTATCAAGTCTCCTGCCTCAATTCATCTAACTGAGCCTTGGCTTTCAAATGCCTGTTCTAACTCCTGGAACCCCCTGGATAAGACCCTACCCTGGTCCCAGCATGCTTCTCTGAGGCCTGTACCACTGATCTTGAGCCCCACTTCCTGGAGCAACAGCAACTGCCCCTCAGCCTCAAGATCGTCCTGCCCCTGAACTCCCTGTGTCTTTGCCTGGCACTAGATGGAAATTCCTAGAAGTGACTTTACCTGAGCCCCCAGAATGGCTTATCCCTACCTGGCAAGGTATCTGTGCTCTGACCCTAACAACTGAGAGATTCCAGGGTTCTGGGAATGAGTTTCTGTGAACCTCAATTTTCCCACATCTCTACTCTGGCCTTAAAAGAACTTCATGAATGTTTAGTGAGTCAGTGAATGAACCATAGTCCTAGCACAGAGGCCATGAGTAGTAATCTAGCCAGAAGAGTTTACTGAGGGCATCATGCTCTGATTCAAATAACCTTTTCCCATTTTCTCTCATCTAAACTTTACAGCTTATTCCTTGGAAAGAAAGTTAAGACTGCATATTAAAAAGCAGAGACGTTACTTTGTCAGCAAAGGTCCATCTAGTCAAGGCTATGGTTTTTCCAGTAGTCATGTATGGATGTGAGAGTTGGACTATAAAGAAAGCTGAGCGCCAAAGAATTGATGCTTTTGAACTGTGGTATTGGAGAACACTCTTGAGAGTCCCTTAGATTGCACGGAGATCCAACCAGTCTGTCCTAAAGATCAGTCCTGAATATTCATTGGAAGGACTGATGTTGAAGCTGAAACGCCAGTACTTTGGCCACCTGATGTGAAGAGTTGATTCATTTGAAAAGACCCTGGTGCTGGGAAAGATTGAAGGAGGGAGGAGAAGGGGACAACAGAGGATGAGATGGTTGGATGGCATCACCGATTCAAATGGACATGAGTTTGGGTAAACTCTGGGAGTTGGTGATGGACAGGGAGGACTGAAGTACTGCGGTTCATGGGGTTGCAGAGTTGGACACGACTGAGCAACTGAACTGATACTGATTCTGAAACTTTAAAGCAGGGTATTTAGAGTCCCCATGATCTTGCCCACTTTTCTAGCTGTAATTTTTTAAACTATTTATCCATATATAGATGGATGTTCTTTTTCACTGTCCCATAAAGCCCATTCTGTGACTGTACTGATTCCTTTTCTTCAAGAATGTTTTCTTCCCTTTCTTCATTTATTCACATTTTGTTCATTAAGTCTTAAGATCCAGCTGAACCTCACTGTCCCTCTCCTTGCCCTCCTTTCTGGAGCTTTTTGTAGCCTAAGGCCAACCTCCTACAAAGTGTGGGACCTCTCGTTCCCTTATCTAAGCCTGGTCTTCGAAACTCAATTCTATTAAGTGTTTTGTTTTAATCCTACCTCCTTGTACATGTGCCCTTGAGGCCATGGTCACTGCTTAACACCAGTCTTCAGGATAGGGTCCTCTCACAAGGAAGGTTATGAAATACCTAATCTTATAGAACAATTATTGCTTGGGATTATCAGAAAAATATAAGTTCAGAGGATTAACGTCAAAGGTCAAAATAAAAGCAAGTAAAGATAGTAATATTAATGGCTATCATTTATTGAGCATCTACTATGTACTAAGCAGTATGCCAGATTTCCTATCATTCTTATGAAAACTTATAGACAGGTATTAATTTTAGTCCCACTAGTTGAAAAAAAAAAAATTGGAACTCAGAAGTTAAATAACCAGCCTGAGGTCACAAAGCTGGGAAATAACATCCCTGGATTTGAGTCCAGATCTCTACAACTCCAAAGCTCTTGCTAGTCCCATCAAGTCTTCAGGATCTGCATGGTCCAATATGCTGGGTACGAGCTATAAGATGCTATTTAATTTGATTAAAATCAAAGTAAACATTCAGTTCCTCATTTATACTTGCCACATTTCAAGTGCTCAATAGTCACACATGCTAGTGGCTACTGTCTTGGACAGTACAGACAGAGGTCATTTCTAGCATCACAGAATGCTCTCCTGGCTCTGAGCAAATTATGACTGGATGATATGAGGAGAGGACTTAGCTTCTTAAAAAGTAAGTCTTTCCCTTTGTGAGCTCACCATTTGCTTTTTCTGCTAAGCAGGGTCTGGCTGGATTAAACAGCTGCACAGTTTAAGCTCTAAAACAAACTTGTACACACTCCAACTATGAGACTATCATTCTTCTAAGACCTGAAAGGCATCTGGTGGTAATACATTTTCAAAAAATTAGTCAGTCACCTTTCCTGCAATATTCTCTAGAAAATATTCTCCAAAGTATTAAGACTAACTAGAAAAAATTGAATTTAGATGTTTTAAATGAAAAACAAAAGGTGATAAATAAAAAATTAATTTAAGTTACAGAGACTGAAGAACAAGGATATCAGCTGCTAACGGGCTTTTGCTGATAAATCTTCTTGGGGAAAAGTCAACTATAAAGGACACAAAAGAATAATGAGAAAATAAATTTTAAAGAGGGTTAAACTTACAGAGTAAACCAATAAAGAATTGGAGAAGAAAGAAGGAATAAATAACTCCAAAAGGAAAAATCTGTCCTCCAAAAACTGAACAAGATTATTTTTTTTGATTTTATTATGAAATGTTATATATTATAAATATTTGTAAAATATATAAGGATACTAATAAAATATAATCAAATAAATGGTGCATAGAACACATTCAAAAAGTAAACTATAAAACAGACAACTAAAGTATATGGTGTTTTCACTATTTAAAATTTTAGCCATCCTAACAGCTGTGCTGTGATATCTCATGGTGGTTGTAATTTGCATTTCCCTGATAGTTAACAATGCTGAACATTTTTTAAGTTATTAATTATCAATTATGTAGTCCCCTACTTTACTTTTCTATTATTAATGACAACTTTAACTCCATCCAGAAAATGTTTTTACACTTAACACCCTTACTTAGCAGTTTATATAGAGTTTTGGTATTTGTTACATAGGGGACTAGTCAGGGAAGCATTCTAGGAACAGTGGAAGATATCAAGTTAGGTTAGAAATAAAAGGAGTAGGGAAATCCCTGGTGATTCAGTGGTTAGGACTTGGTGCGAAACTGCTGGGGCCGGGGTTCAATCCCTGGTGGAGGGACTGATCTTGTGAGTCATGTAGCGCAGCTAAAAACAAAAAATAAAAGGATTAGCATCAAGGCAGACATTTTCACAAAATTTTTAGAAAATGATATATTAAGGAAGAGGAATATGCTGAATTCAGCAGATTTTATATTTTTGTGTTCAAAGGAAAAAAAATAAAAGCCCAAAATACAAAATATGATGAGGCAGAGCTGATAGACCACTTGGAAGCTCTGACTACAGAGTCACTCCTCATACCAGTGACAACACAGAAAACAGTTTCTAATTATCGGCTGAACAAGATCTGGTTTATTAATATTTATTGCAGGAAGATCACATGGTGTATTGATGGGAGAAATTTTGAAAAAAAAATGGTGATTTCTCTCTCTATCCCCTTGTTTTACTGAGATATAAATTGACATCTAGCATTATATAAGGGGTACAGCAGAATCATTTGATATATGTACATACTGTGAAATGTTTACTAGCAAGTTTAGTTAATATTCATTATCTCACATAGTAAGACATTTTTGTTTTCCTGTGATGAGAAATTTTAAGATCTACTCCCTAACAACTTTCAAGTGTACAATACAGTATTGCTAACTATAGTTATCATGCTATACATTACATCCTCAGAACTTATCTTATGCCTGTAAGTTTGAACCTTTTGACCACCTTTATCCAATTACCCCATCCCATACCACCTGCTCCTGGCAACCACCAATCTGTTCGGAGCTTGTTTCTTCTTAGATTCCACATATACAGTCAAACAATATGTCTTTCTGTCTTTTATTTCCCTTAAAATAATTCCCTCAAGGTCCACCTATGTTGTCACAAATGGCAGGATTTCCTCTTCTTGTGGCTGTATAATATTCCATTCTATAAGCATACCACTTCTTCTTATCCATACATTTGTCAATGGACATTTAGGTTATCTCCATACCTTGGCTATTATAAATAAAGCAGCAATGAACAGGGGGTACAGATATTCCTTCAGAAGAGTACTGTCATTTCCTTTGTACACACACAGAAGTGGAATCATTGGATCATATGGTTCTATTTTTAATTTTTTTGAGGAAACTCCATACTGTTTTCCAGAGTGACTTTATCAATATACAGTCCCACCAACAGTATACAAAATTTTCCCTTCACCTGCACTTGTTAGTTCTTCTCTTCTTTGATAACACCCAGTCTAATGAGTGAAAAGTGATATCCCATTGTGGCTTTGATTTGCATTTTCCTGACGATTAATCATGGTGAGCAATTTTTCATGTGTCTGCTGGCCATTAAAATATCTTCTTTGAAAAAATGTTTCAGTTCCTTTGCCCACTTTAAAAATTGGATTTTGTTTTATTGAGTTGTGTGAGTTCCTTATATATTTTGGATATTAACCCCTTATTATACATATACTTTGCAAATATTTATTTCCAGCTCATAGGTTGCCTTTCATTTTGTTGTTTGCTGCCCAGAAGCTTTTTAATTTGATGTAGAATCTCTTGTTTATATTTGCTTTTGTTGACTATACTTTTGATGTTATATCACTGACAAGATCAATGTCAAGGATTTTTCCCTTTGTCTTCTTCTAAGAATGTTATGGTTTCAGGTCTCATATTTAAGTTTTCAATCCATGTTAATTTTTGTGACTGGATGATATAGGGTCTACTTTCATTCTTTTGCATGTGACCATTCAAATTTTCTCATTCCCATTTACTGAAGAGACTATTTTCTCTATCAATTATTCTTGGCTCCCTTGTGAAATACGTTAATTGTATATGCATGTGTTTATTTCTATTTCACTGGTCTATATGTCTTTTTAATGCCAGTATCATACTATTTCGATTACTACAGCATTGTAATTAGTTTGAAATCAGGAAGGGTGATGCTTCCAGCTTTGTTCTTCTTTCTCAGGATTACTTTGGCTATTGCTTTCGGCTATTTTGCTAATGATGCCGAACATCTTTTTAATATGCTCTATAGCATATTCAAAAGCAGAGACATTACTTTGCCAACAAAGGTCCATCTAGTCAAGGCTATGGTTTTTCCTGTGGTCATGTATGGATGTGAGAGTTGGACTGTGGAGAAGGCTGAGCGCTGAGGAATTGATGCTTTTGAACTGTGGTGTTGGAGAAGACTCTTGAGAGTCCCTTGGACTGCAAGGAGATCCAACCAGTCCATTCTGAAGGAGATCAGCCCTGGGATTTCTTTGGAAGGAATGATGCTCAAGCTGAAACTCCAGTACTTTGGCCACCTCATGCGAAGAGTTGACTCATTGGAAAAGACTCTGATGCTGGGAGGGACTGGGGGAAGGAGGAATAGGGGACAACAGAGGATGAGATGGCTGGATGGCATCACTGACTCGATGGACGTGAGTCTGAGTGAACTCCGGGAGTTGGTGATGGACAGGGAAGCCTGGCGTGCTGCAGTTCATGGGGTTGCAAAGAGTCGGACACGACTGAGTGACTGATCTGATGTGATCTGATCTACCTTCTCCAGTGAAATATCTGTTTGTGCCTCTTGCTCATTTTCTAATTGCATTTTTTTAAACTGTTGAGTGTTCAGTTCTTTAATACATTCTAGATACTAGTCTTCTATCACCTATGTCATCTTCAAATATTTCCTCTTAAGACTGTACCTTGACTTTTCATCCTCATCTTCTAAGCTTCTACAGAGCACTGTGTGGCCTGTGGGATCTTAGTTCCCTAACCAGGGATTGAGCCCAGGCCCTCAGCAGTAAACGTGTGGAGTCCTAACCACTGGACTGCCAGGGAATTCCCTGAGTTCATTTTTATACAAAGGATGAGCTTCTTTCTTTTTTTTTGACCTATGGCTGTCCAAATGCTCTAGCACCAATTGTTCAAAAGGCTACCCTTCCTTTATTGAATAGATTTTACATCTTTGTCAAAAGTCAGTTGAGCATTTTTTTAAATTGAAGGATAATTGTTTTACAGAATTTTGTTGTTTCCTGCCAAACCTCAACATGAATCAGCCATAGGTATACATATATCCCCTCCCTTTTGAACCTCCCTCCCATCTCCCTCCCCATCCCACCCCTCTAGGTTGAGACAGAGCCCCTGTTTGAGTTTCCTGAGCCATACAGCAAATTCCCATTGGCTATCTATTTTACATATGGTAATGTAAGTTCCCATGTTACTCTTTCCTCACATCTCACCCTCTCCTCCCCTCTCCCCATGTCCATAAGCCTATTCTCTATGTCTGTTTCTCCACTGCTGCCCTATAAATAAATTCTTTAGTACCATTTTTCTAGATTCCATATATGTGCATTAGAATACAATATTTATCTTTCTGACTCACTTCATTCTGTATAATAGATTCTAGGTTCATCCACCTCATCAGAACTGATTCAAATATGTTCCTTTTTAAGGCTGAGTACTATTCCATTGTGTGTATGTATCAAAACATCTTTATCCATTCATCTGTCGATGGACTTCTAGGGTGCTTCCATGTTCTAGTTATTGTAAATAGTGCTGCAATGAACAATGGGATACATGTGTCTTTTTCAGTTTTCGTTTCCTAGGGGTATACGTCTAGGAGTGGGATTGCTGGGTCATATGTTGGTTTAATTCCTAGTTTTTTTTTAAGGAATCTCCATACTGTCTTCCATAGTATCAATTTACATTCCCACCAAAAGTGCAAGAGGATTCCCTTTTCCCCACACCCTCCCCAGCATTTATTATTTGTAGACTTTTTGATGATGGCCATTCTGACTGGTGTGAGGTGATATCTCATTGTGGTTTTGATTTGCATTTCCCTAATAATAAGCAATGTTGAGCATCTTTTCATGTGTTTGTTAGCCATCTGTAGGTCTTCTTTGTAGAAATGTCTGTTTAGGTCTTTTTCCTACTTTTTGATTGGGTTGTTTGTTTTTCTGGCATTGAGTTGTATGAGCTGCTTGTATATTTTGGAAATTAATCCTTTGTCAGTTGTTTCATTTGATATTATTTCCTTCCATTCTGAGGGTTGTCTTTTCACCTTGCTTATAGTTTCCTTTGCTGTGCAAAAGATTTTACGTTTACTCAGGTCCCACTTGTTTACTTTTGTTTTTCTTCCAGTTACTCTATGAGGTGGGTCATAGATGATCTTGCTTTGATTTATGTCGAGTGTTCTGCCTATGTTTTCCTCTAAGAGTTTTATAGTTTCTGGTCTTACATTTAGGTCTTTAATCCATTTTGAGTTTATCTTTGTGTATGGTGTTAGGAAGTGTTCTAATTTCATTCTTTTACATATAGTTGTCCAGTTTTCCCAGCACCATTAATTGAAGAGGCTGACTTTGCTCCATTGTATACGCTTGCCTCTTGTGTCAAAAATAAGGTACTCATAGGTGTATGGGTTTATTTCTGGGCTTTCTATCTTGTTCCCTTGAACTATATTTCTGTTTTTGTGCCAGTACCATACTGTCTTTATTAATGTAGCTTTGTAGTATAATCTGAACTCAGGAAGGTTGATTCCTCCAGCTCCATTCTTCTTTCTCAAGACTGCTTTGGCTATTCGGGGTCTTCTGTATTTCCATATGAATTGTGAAATTTTTTTGTTCTAGTTCTGTGAAAAATGCCATTGGTAATTTGATAGGGATTGCACTGAATCTGTAGATCGCATTTGGTAGTATAGTCATTTTCACAATATTGATTCTTCCTACCAGGAACATTTTTTTTTTTTTTTTTGCATTTCTTTTCCGTGGGGACGATCTTGATCCCTGTCTCCTGTACAATGTCACGAACCTCCGTCCATAGTTCATCAGGCACTCTGTCTATCAGATCTAGTCCCTTAAATCTATTTCTTGCTTCCACTGTATAATCATAAGGGATTTGATTTAGGTCATATCTGAATGGTCTAGTGGTTTTCCCCACTTTCTTCAATTTAAGTCTGAATTTGGTAATAAGGAGTTCATGATCTGAGCCACAGTCAGCTCCCAGTCTTGTTTTTGCTGACTATATAGAGCTTCTCCATCTTTGGCTGCAAAGAATATAATCAATCTGATTCTGTGTTGACCATCTGGTGATGTCCATGTGTAGAGTCTTCTCTTGTGTTGTTGGAAGAGGGTATTTGCTATAACCAGTGCGTTCTCTTGGCAAAACTCTATTAGCCTTTGCCGTGCTTCATTCTGTACTCCAAGGCCAACTTTGTCTGTTACTCCAGGTGTTTCTTGACTTTCTATTTTTGCATTCCAGTCCCTTATAATGAAAAGGACATCTTTTTTGAGTGTTAGTTCTAAAAGGTCTTGTAGGTCTTCAAAGAACTGTTCAGCTTCTTCAGCGTTACTGGTTGGGGCCAACAAAGGTCCGTCTAGTCAAGGCTATAGTTTTTCCAGTGGTCATGTATGGATGTGAGAGTTGGACTGTGAAGAAAGCTGAGTGCCAAAGAATCGATGCTTTTGAACTGTGGTGTTGGAGAAGACTCTTGAGAGTCCCTTGGACTGCAAGGAGATCCAGGCAGTGCATCCTAAAGGAGATCAGTTCTGGGTGGTCTTTGGAAGGAATGATGCTAAAGCTAAAACTCCAGTACTTTGGTCACCTCATGTGAAGAGTTGACTCATTGGAAAAGACCCTGATGCTAGGAGGGATTGGGGGCAGGAGGAGAAGGGGACGACAGAGGATGAGATGGCTGGATGGCATCACTGACTCAGTGGACATGAGTGGGTAAACTCCGGGAGTTGGTGATGGACAGGGTGGCCTGGTGTGCTGCGATTCATGGGGTCGCAAAGTGTCGGACATGACTGAGTGACTGAACTGACTGACTGACCAGGAACATGGAATATCTCTCCATCTGTTTATGTCTTTGATTTCTTTCATCAGTGTCTTATAATTTTCTGTGTACAGTTCTTTTGTCTCCTTAGGTAAGTTTATTCCTAGATATTTAATTCTTTTTGTTGCAGTGGTGAATGGGATTGATTCCTTAATTTAGCTTTCTGATTTTTCTTTGTTAGTATATAGAAATGCAAGTGATTTCTGGGTATTGATTTTGTATCCTGAAACTTTGCTCAATTCACTGATTAGCTCTAGTAATTTTCTGATACTATCTTTAGGACTTTCTATGTACAGTATCATGTCATCTGCAAACAGTGTGAGCTTTTTACTTCTTTTCCAATGTGGATTCCTTTTCTTTTTTTTCTCTGATTGCTATAGTGAGGACTTCCAGAACTATGTTGAATAATAGCGGTAAAGGTGTACACACTTGTCTTGTTCCTGATCTTAGGGGAAATGCTTTCTGTTTTTCACCAATGAGAATAATGTTTGCTGTAGGCTTATCATATATGGCCTTTACTATGTTGAGGTAGGTTCCTTCTATGCCCATTTTTTGAAGAGTTTTAATTATAAATGGGTGCTGAATTTTGTCAAAGGCTTTTTCTGCATCTATTGAGATGATCATATGGTTTTTATCTTTCAATTTGTTAATATGGTGTATTACATTGATTGATTTGCATGTATTGAAGAATCCTTGCATTCCTGGAATAAACCCAACTTGATCGTGGTGTATGAGCTTTTTGATGTGTTGCTGAATTCTGTTTGCTAAAATTTTGTTGAGGATTTTGGCATCTATGCTCATCAGTGATAGTGGCCTAAGGCTTTCTTTTTTTGTGTTGTCCTTTTCTGGTTTTGGTATCAGGGTGATGGTGGCCTCATAGAATGATTTTGGAAGTGTTCCTTCCTCTGAAATTTTTTGGAAAGAGTTTTAGAAGGGTAGGCATTAGCTCTTCATTAAATGCTCGACAGAATTCTCCTATGAAGCCATGTGGTCCTAGGCTTTTGTTTTGGGGGAGATTTTTTTATCACAGCTTCAACTTCAGTGCTTGTAATTGCATTCTTCATAATTTCTATTTCTTCCTGGTTCAGTCTTGGAAGACTGAACTTTTCTAAGAATCTGTCCATTTCTTCCAGGTTATCCATTTTATTGCCATATAGTTCTTCATAATAGTCTCTTATAATCCTTTATATTTCTGCATTATCTGTTGTAACCTCTCCTTTTTCATTTCTAGTTTTGTGGATTTGATTCTTCTTTTCTTGATGTTGTTTGTCAATTTTATCTTCTCAAAGAACCAGCTTTTAGTTTTATTAATCTTTACTATTGTTTCTTTCATTTCTTTTTCATTTATTCTGCTCAGATCTTCATGATTTCTTTGCTTCTATTAATTTTGGGTTTTTTTTGTTCTTCTTTTTCCAGTCGTTTTAGGTGTAAAGTTAGGTTGTCTATTCAATGTTTTTCTTGTTTCTTGAGGTAGGATTGTATTGCTATAAACTTCCCTCTTGGGACTTCTTTTGCTGCATCCCATAGGTTTTCAGTTGTCATGCTTTCATTGTCATTTGTTTCTAGAAATTTTTTTATTTCCCTTTTGGTTTCTTCAGTAACCTGTTGGTTATTTAAAATGTGTTGTCTAATCTCCATGTGTTTGTGTTTCTTACAGTTTTTTTTTTTCCTGTAATTGATATCTAGTCTCACCGCACTGTGGTCAGAGAAGATGCGTGATATGATTTCAATTTTCTTCAATTTACTGAGGTTTGATTTGTGACCCAAGAAGTGGTCTATCCTGGAGAATGTTCCATGTGCACTTGAGAAGAAGATGTATTATTCTGCTTTTGGATGGACTGTTCTGACAATATCAATGAGATCCATCTCATCTAATGTATCATTTAAGACTTGTGTTTCCTTATTAATTTTCTGTTTTGATGATCTGTCCATTGGTGTGAATGGAGTGTTAAAGTCTCCTACTATTATTGTGTTACTGTCAATTTCTCCTTTTATGTCTGTTGATGTTTGTCTTACTTATTGAGGTGCTCCTATGTTGAGTGCATAGATATTTACAATTGTTATGTCTTCCTCTTGGATTGATCCCTTGATGGTTATGTAGTGTCCTTCCTTATCGCTTGTAATCTTCTTTATTTTAAGGTCTATTTTGTCTGATATGAGGATTTCTACAGCATTCTTTTGCTTCCCATTTGCATGGAATATATTTTTCCATCCTCTCACTTTCAGTCTATATGTGTCTAGAGTCTGAAGTGGGTTTCTTGTAGACAGCATATATATGGGTCTTGCTTTTGTATCCATTTGGCCAGTCTGTGTCTTTTGGTTGGAGCATTTAGTCCATTTACATTTAAAGTAATCATTGATATATATGTTCCTATTGTTACTTTCTTAATTGTTTGCAGTTGATTTTGTAGATCCTTTTTCTTCTCTTGTATTTCTTGACTATTTAAGTCCCTTTAACATTTGTGGTAAAGCTGGTTTTTTTAAAATTTGTGGTACTGAATTCTCTTAACTTTTGCTTGTCTGAAAAGCTTTTTATTTCTCTATCAATTTTGAATGAGATCCTTGCTGGGTACAGTAATCTTGGTTGTAGATTTTCCCCTTTCAGTCCTTTAAATATATCCTGCCATTCCCTTCTGGCCTGCAGCGTTTCTGCTGAAAGACCAGCTGTTAACCATATGGGGTTTCCCTTGTATGTTACTCCCTTACTGCTTTTAATATTCTTTCTTTATATTTAGTCTTTGTTAGTTTGATTAGTTTGTGTCTTGTCGTGTTTCTCCTTGGGTTTATCCTGTATTGGACTCTTTGTGCCTCTTGGACTTGATTGACTATTTCCTTTTCCATATTGGGGAAATTTTCAACTATAATCTCTTCAAAAATTTTCTCATACCCTTTCTTATTCATTTCTTCTTCTGGGACCCCTATAATTCTAATGTTGGCGTCTTTGATATTGTCCCAGAGGTCTCTTAAGAGTATCCTCAGTTCTTTTCATTCTTTTTACTTTATTCTGCTCTTCAGAAGTTATTTCTACCATTTTATTTTTCAGCTCACTGATTCATTCTTCTGCTTCAGATATTCTGCTATTAATTCCTTCTAGAGTATTTTTAACTTCAGTAATTGTGTTGTTTGTCTCTGTATGTTTATTCTTTAATTCTTCTAGGTCTTTGTTGATTAATTCTTACATTTTCTCCATTTTGTTTTCAAGGTTTTTGATTCTTTACTATCATTATTCTTCTTTTTCAGGGAGTTTGCCTATTTCCTCATTTATTTGGACTTTTGTGTTTCTAGTTTGTTCCTTCATTTGGGTAGTATTTCTTTGACTTTTCATTATTTTTTAAAACTTACTGTGTTTGAGGTCTCCTTTTCTCAGCCTTCAAGGTTGAATTCTTTCTTCCTTTTGGTTTCTGCCCTCCTAAGGTTGGTCCAGTGGTTTGTGTAAGCTTTGTATAGGGTGAGATTTGTGCTGAGTTTCTGTTTGTTTGTTTTTCCTCTGATGGGCAAGGCTGAATGAGGTGGTAATTCTGTCTGCTGATTATTTGGTTTGTATTTTTGTTTTTGTTGTTTACATGAGGCATCCTGCACAGGGTGCACTGGTGGTTGGGTGATGCCAGGTCTTGTATTCATGTGGTTTCCTTTGTGTGAGTTCTCACTATTTGATACTCCCTAGGGCTAATTCTCTGGTAGTCTAGGGTCCTGGAGTCAGTGCTCCTACTCCAAAGGCTCAGGGCTTGATCTCTGGCCAGGAACGAAGATTCCAGAGGTGGTTTTTTTTTATGGCATTAAGTGAGATTAAAACAAATATCCAAAAACAAGAAACCAAAGATGAACCCCAGACAAAAAACAGTTACAAAATCAGGAAAATAATAATAATGGAATATACACATATACATATCCACCCATGAGCAAAGTCAAAACAATCCAACAAAAATAAAGTACAAGAGATTGACCTGGCAAACAAAGGAAATAAAAAATTATATTTACCAGTTAAGAACAAAACTAACTAAAGTACAAAGTGGAAAACAAATCCAAAGCAAAGTACCAAGTGGGGAATAAAGCAATGAAAACAAAAATAACACATATGTTGAGAGGAAAGGAAAGAAAGAAAGAATAGATAAGGAAAGTTAAATAGAGGTAGATGAAGAAGATTTATATACAGTAAAGATTAACTACAAGGGGAAAAGAACAGGAGGAAAGGTAAGCTAAGGAATAAATGTAGAAAAAATATAATAGGTTTAAAATAATTAAAAGTTAAAAATATAAAAAAGAGAAAAGAAAAAAAAAAAAAAAACAGAAGAAGGAATAAAAAAGAAAAAAAAGGAAAACACCACAGAACTGCAAAAGCCCAATGTAGATGCAGAGGTTTAGAACAACAATAAAAAAAATGTGACTGAATATACACATGTACATATACACCCATAAGCAAAATCAAAACAGTCCAACAAAAATAAAGTACAATAGATTGACCTGGCAAACAAAGGAAACCAAAAATTATATCTACCAGAACAAAACTAACTAAAGCACAAACTGGAAAACAAAAGTAAAGCAAGGTGCCAATTGGGGAATAAAACAATGAAAATAAAACTAACAAATATGTTGAGAGGAATAGAAAGAAAGAAAAGAAAGAAAGAAGAGATATGCAAAGTTAAATAGGTAGATAAAGAAGATTTATATATATTAAGGATTAACTGCAAGGGGAAAGAACAGTAGGAAACAGTAGCAAACAAAGGAATAAATGTAGAAAAAATAATAATAGGTTTAAAAATTAAAATTAAAAAAAAGAGAAAAGAAAAATAAAAAGGAAAACTCCCCAGATTTGCAAAAGCCCAACATAGAGGCAGATGTTTATAACAAAAGTAAAAAATGTGACTAAGAAAAATAAAGTTAAAAGAGAAAAGTTCAAAAGCTTAATTAGATTTCATAGTGCCAATAAAGGAGAGGGCAATGGCAACCCACTCCAGTACTCTTGCCTGGAAAATCCCATGGACGGAAGAGCCTGGTAGGCTGCAGTTCATGGGGTCGCTAGGTGTCAGACACGACTGAGCGACTTCACTTTCACTTTTCACTTTCCTGCATTGGAGAAGGAAATGGCAACCCACTCCAGTGTTCTTGCCTGGAGAATCCCAGGGACGGGGGAGCCTGGTGGGCGGCCGTCTATGGGGTTGCATAGAGTCGGACACGACTGAAGTGACTTAGCAGCGGCAGCAGTGCCAATAAAACCGACAACTACAACAGAGGGGTGGAGAAAAGGAAAAAACTCCAAAAGAATCTACAGAACAAGCCAAAACATAAGAATAATAAATGTTTTTCTTGAGTCACTGCTGTCAAGAGTTCTTGCACTCGCTGGGAGTCACAGTCCACCTCACCTCCCTAGAATGCCCTCCAACACTGTGCTGATCTCTGGACCTGTTGTGGGGACAGCTCAGATTCTAATCTAGTCCTACTCCTCTATGTTTTGTCTCCAGTGTCCAGAGCTATCAGAACTACTGCGTTTTCTTTTGTGGGAGCTCTAAATGACCTTTTATATATTCCATAGACACAGAGTCTGCCTAGTTGATCATGTGGATTTAATCTGCAGCTTGTACAGCTGGTAGGAAGGTTTTGGGTCTTCTTCTTTAGTCACACTGCCCCTGGATTTCAATTGTGGTTTTATTTCCACCTCTGTGTGTGGGTTGTCCACTGGGGTTCGCTCCTGAAGCTTCCCTGAAGGACTTGGGTTTGCCCTTGTGAGGGCCAGGTGTGGAGGTGGTGCAGCTGCTTGGATTGCAGGGGTTCTGGCAGCACCAGGTACTTAGGGTAGTTGGCAGGTAGGGCAGCAGGAAATATAGTGCTTTAGAAAGGTATGGCAACCAGTATTGGCCAATACACTCCAGTATTCTTGCCCAGAGAATTCCTCGCACTAACAGAAAAGTCTGGAAGGCCACACTCTATAGGGTCTCAGTCAGACACTCCCAAAGCAACCCTGGGTGCATAGATGCAAGGCTTTTTTGCCTGTGACAGCTCTGCCCCAGTGAGAGTTGAGCATGAAGTTGGCGCAGCTGCTTGGCTTGCAGGGACCCTGGCTGTGCCAAGTGTGCAGGGACACAGACTGCCTCGGCTGCAGGAGTTATGACCCTATCAGGGTCTTTTTTCAAGCCTCTTGTAGCTGAAGATCAGAAAGCCCCTTTGGCCAGTCTTTCTCTGTAGCTCTGCCCATTCAGGCACTTAGAGAGCTCCCTTGCCTACGGTCCTCTGTTATTCAGCATGTCAGGCACATAGAGGGGGCCCCCCCTGGCTGGGGTCCTACTCTGTAGATTGGCATGTCAGGCACTTAAATGGGCACCCTGGGTGGGGTCCTACTCTGTAGTTCAGTGCATCAGGCGTTTGATGGGCCAGCATTTCTATTGTTCAGCTGCCAATGCTGGCGTGTTGGGAGAGAGAGGCTATGGTGATGGCGCCACCCCTATGCGTGACTCAGCAGTTTCGCCTTCCACGGCCACCCGGCTTTCCTCCATAGGCATTTCCTTCCACAATCTCCTCCCTCACATCCCCTCAATCCGTCTCTCCATAGTCAACAGCAGCCCTCACCTTGGGATTGCTCCACAATCCCTAAACTCCAGCTCCAGCTGCTGTGCCTTCCAGGGGATCTATGTCCCTGTCCAGGGTATATATGGCTGTGGCCAGGTCTGTCTGATTCTCATTCGATTTAAGCTGCCACAGATCAGCTGTTTCACTCTCAGCCTTAAATGTTTCTCCTCTGACTCAGACAATGCCCTGATATGGGGATTGGACCCCTGCTTCTGTTTCCCCATTCGCCAAGGTCAGGTCTAATAACACTTCTGTTTCTCCCCCTACTTCCTTCATCCAACGGAGTTTTGCACGGGTCTATCTGTTCTTTTCCACTGGTCAGGTACTCCTGTCTGCTCTCAGCCAGTGTTCTGCGTGCACCTCTGTGTCTGAAGGTGTATTCCTGATGTATCCATGGAGAGAGATGTACTCCATGTCCACCTACTCCTCTGCCATCTTGTTCTCCAGTTGAGCATATTTTTATGTCAGCCTCTAATTTCCTTTTTTCTGCTCCATTGATCTATGTGTCTATCCCTTTACCAATACCATTCTGCCTTGATTACTGCATTAGTTTGCTAGGGCTGCCTAACAAAGTGTGACAGACCAGGTGGCTTAAAATAGAAATTTATTTTCTCACAGTTCTGGAGGCTAGATCAAGCTGTTGGCAGGACTGGTTTCTTCTGAAGGCCTCTCTCCTTGGCTTGTAGATGGCCATCCTCTCCCTAAATCTTCACCTGATCTTCCCTCTGTGCTTGTCTGAATCCTCATCTTTTCTTATAAGGATACCATTCATATCGAATTAGGGTCCAACCATAAAACCTATCTCACCTTAATTTGAGAAGTACTGTACTGGTGGCAAGATTACTATTTTACTAGATTGCTTATGAATGTTAGTGGCTATTATTTCTACTGCAAGCTTTAAAAATAAACACAAAATATCTCAAGTAATTAGAAAAGTTTTATTCATCATCCCAAACAGGATTATATATTACAAATTCTGATCAAAATAATATTAAAGGTATTTTCAGTAGTACCACAAACTATCTGTACCTGAAGATAAAGTCAAATAGTAAACTAAATGGCAACCCACGCCAGTATTCTTGCCTGGAGAATCCCATGGACAGAGGAGCCTGGCAGGCTACAGTCCATGGGGTCGCAAAGTGTTGGGCACGACTTAGCAACTAAACAAAGTATACACTGAAATTTACTCACATTTAAAATATCACTTTGTTTAGAAAAATTAACATTTTTCTGGTTATGGTGTAGGACACACAAATAGCTACTTTGATTTTTATTTAACAAACATATGAACCATTCCCCATGCTCCGAATGAGTCATCATAAGTCTATAAAATCTTGTAATTTTTTTAATGGTACTTGAGACAGTTTATATTGTTTTATAGAACAAAATACAATACTTCTAATTCTTCTCATACTGCCTTTCAACTCCACTTTGAGAGCTGTGCATAAAAACATAGCAGCTTGGGTGGCTCATGAGTTCCAACATAATCTCTGCATTGGGTTGGGTTGGGAGATGGCAAGGAAGGCATTCTAAGATCTAAGTTCTGAGAATAAAGAAACAGAGATTTCCCTCAAGAAAATTTATACTTGTCTCCTTTATAAGCATAGGTCCCATACAAAAAGTATTACCACTGAATTGCTCTGTCTGAGTTATAAGCTATAATTAAGATTTCAGTCTGATGTGGAGCAGCTTAAAATAGCATCACAGACCCTGCTGATTCTTGCCTAGTTGAAACAGAAACATAAATTTGGGGGAAGAAGGTGGAAATGATTAATATCAATTCCCCTTTAATAATACTGATATAGGTATTCATGGGCACAGAAAATTAAGTAAAGTAAGTATTCCAAATTCTCTCCCTCTCCAAATTGCTTATACCTGATTTTGGCTGGGCAGAGATTTACTAACAAGAAGGTGAGGGTTTACTTCCAGGAAAAGCTATAATATTGAGACAGAAGTTCAGGGCAGAGCAAGAACCAAATACAGGGAAGTACAGAGAGTGACCTGCTTGGGACCTAGGAACTAGGTGGCATACAGAATAGCATAAGGAGACCCTAGAAGACAAGCACTTGACCAATAAAATGAAAATACCTGTTCTATTTAGAGAAGGAAGCACCATGGTAATATCTTTGAATTCATAAACCATACAATTCAATGCCTTGTTATAATGAAACATTCTTTTTTTTCCTAAGCAAACTTAGTCATGCAATCTTCTGAGTAGGGACTGTGTCCTACCCCAGTTTCTCCCATCCCACTTGAAGAATAATTAGAAAAGGATTTGGAAGTAAGAAACAGAACATTTCTTGAGTATTTGCCTAATTCTAGGTCGATACTAGGTACACTTCATTTAATCCTAACTTTAAAAAGTCAGAAATATCCATCATTTCACCAATTCACTCATATGGAAACTGAAGCTATGAGGTTCCCTACCAAAAATCCCACATAATGAAGCTGGGACACAAACTCCCACCTAATTTAAAAGTTTGTGCCCTTTTTATGCTAATATGCCACTTTCCGTAAGTGACATGTTAGAGGTGACCTATGGCACCCCACTCCAGTACTCTTGCCTGGAAAATCCCATGGACGGAGGAGCCTGGTAGGCTGCACTCCATGAGGTCGCTAAGAGTTGGACACAACTGAGCGACTTCACTTTCACTTTTCACTTTCATCCATTGGAGAAGGAAATGGTAACCCACTCCAGTGTTCTTGCCTGGAGAATCCCAGGGACGGGGGAGCCTGGTGGGCTGCCATCATGGGGTCGCACAGGGTTGGACACAACTGAAGCGACTTAGCAGCAGCAGCAGCAGCAGCCTGGGTTGCAGGTCAGGAAGCAACAGTTAGAACTGGACATGAAACAACAGACTGGTTCCAAATAGGAAAAGGAGTACGTTAAGGCTGTATATTGTCACCCTGCTTATTTGACTTATATGCAGAGTACATCATGAGAAACGCTGGGCTGGAGGAAGCACAAGCTGGAATCAAGATTGAAGGGAGAAATACCAATAACCTCAGACAGATGTGCAGATGACACCACCCTTATGGCAGAAAGTGAAGAACTAAAGAACGTCTTGATAAAAATGAAAGAGGAGAGTGAAAAAGTTGGCTTAAAGCTCAACATTCAGAAAACGAAGATCATGGCATCCGGTCCCATCACTTCATGGGGAAACAGTGGAAACAGTGTCAGACTTTATTTTTTGGGGCTCCAAAATCACTGCAGATGGTGATTGCAGCCATGAAATTAAAAGATGCTAACTCCTTGGAAGGAAAGTTATGATCAACCTAGACAACATATTAAAAAGCAGAGACATTACTTTGCCAACAAAGGTCTGTCTAGTCAAGGCTATGGATTTTCCAGTGGTCATGTATGGATATGAGAGTTGGACTATAAAGAAAGCTGAATGCAGAAGAATTGATGCTTTTGAACTGTGGTGTTGGAGAAGATTCCTGAGAATCCCTTGGACTGCAAGGAGATCAAACCAGTCCATCCTAAAGGAGATCAGTCCTGTGTGTTCATTGGAAGCACTGATGTTGAAGCTGAAACTCCAATACTTGGGCCACCTGATGCGAAGAGCTGACCCATTTGAAAAGACCCTGATGCTGGGAAAGACTGAGGGCAGGAGAAGGGCACGACAGAGGATGAGATGGTTGGAGGGAGGCCTGGAGTGCTGCGGTTCATGGGGTCGCAAAGAGTCGGACACAACTGAGCGACTGAACTGAACTGAACTGAGCCTGGGTCTTAGTGACAGAGGAAGAGGGGGAAGAAAGAGAAATAGCTGCTGGGACATTTCTTCAGAGAAATCCTCTTGATTGATAAAAAACTAGAATTTTCCCCAGGCTTTAAAGCTCTTACAAATTATGACTATGTGTTAGAAGGTGGGAATGTGGCACTTTCTCTAACCAGGTTTTGAGGGAGAAATGAGCCTGAGGATTTATAACATGGAGAACAAAAAAACTGTTCAGTTTTCAGAAGATGGAATTAGGGACTTACAGACACTGGCAGCCTTAGCCTTGTGACAGTGGGTAAGGGTTTACTGGAGTGTGGGAACTCACTACAAGTGTGTTTCCTAGATACAGCTCTGGTCTCCAATCTATAACCCCCTGCTTTCCTATGTAATTTCTTGCTGTCCTATGTGCCATTTGAAGTTTTATAGCCTATAAGGCTAGAATCCATGGTTTAGGGTCACAAAGGAAAAAGAAATGAGCACATTCTATTCTCAATTACTTGCATCCATAAGAGAGTATCAATAAAGAGGAAGAGAAAGGAGTCTGCAGAAATTGGCACTTTGTGGACTGGTGCTAATGGTTTCCTGGAGAAGTGGAAGGTACAAGTAGAAATGGGATACATCTTGAGCCTAAGGGAATCAGGTGCTCCTGGATATTAAGAATATCATGACCAAAGGCTAATGCCTCCAAACATGAACTATTTCACCATTTGGAGATAAGTTATGTTTTAGATAAAGGTATGAAGACAGTGTAAGCATTTTGGACAAGAAAGAAACACTTCCCTTTATCACCTCAGGCTCTCAATCTGAGCAGAAAGATATTAAATGGGGAATGGCAAAAACATCCTGTAAACTTCTCAGTCAAGCATGTTAAGCAGGCATAAAGATTCTGTGCTGTGGGACTTCCCTGGTGGTCCAGTGGTTAAGACTTGGTGCTTCCTATGCAGAGGACACAGATTTGATCCCTGGTTGGGGAACAAAGGTCCCACATGCTGAGTATAAGCATTAGTCACTCATTCATGTCTGACTCCTTGAGATCCCATGGACTGTAGCTCGCCAGGCTCCTTTGTCCATGGAATTCTCCAGGCAAAAACAGTGAAGTGGGTAGCCATTCCCTTCTCCAGTGGATCTTCCTGACACAACCAAAAAAAATTTTTTAATTAAAAAAAAAAAGACACTGTGCTGTGATCAGTGAAACAGGCATGTACTGGGAGTCATGGCACGCTTGAGTTAAGAGACCCAACTGTTTCTTGCTCAGCTCACTCCTTTCTGTGCTTATTTATTCAGCTATAAAATAAAAGGGTTAAAACGAATGTGGCAGTGAGGCTCCCTCTGGCTCTGAAAATTCAAGTGCAAGCTGATTTTCACATGAGTGCTAATGTGTTTGGGGAAATGGTGGCACACATTCTGCCATCTAGTGGTCATATTTCAGGGTTTGTCCCACTGCTCAGCTTCTTAGGATGGCCCTATTTGGAGAATTGAGATTTTATTCCAGGATCCAGATGTCAGCAGTTGCAGCAGAGGTGAGAAGGACAAGAGCTCCCTGCTTAGAGAAGGAATGAGTGGCCACCTGGTTGTCAAGTGAGAGACTGTCAATCTTGACTCTCAGGACCTCTCTGGGGACATCCATGGATGTATAACTTCTACCAAGTTAACATAAGAGGTTTTCTCCTGGGAAGGCAGGCAAACTGTACATGGAAATGGTCAGATTAGGAAAATTACTGTTGGAATACACAGGTGAGGAAAGAAAAGTGATCTGATAAGGTGCTGATTAGTGGATCCAAGGTCTCTGGTCACTTAGCAGAGTGCAATGGTTAAGAAACACAAAATGAAGTATAACTGAATCTGTATCAGAGCAAGCCTGGCCTTCAGAGTTTAGGGAAGGGCTTTCATTCTGCCAACTTAGGGTAGAATCCCAGATCTGAAGCCTGTGAAACCAGAAGACAGTCCAAAAAAAGGTATTTGAGCAGCCAGTTATGTACAGGGCGATAGATATGGAACCTCTATCAATGTGGACAAGATAGTTTAGATTCTGAACCCTCAGGGACAGATAAAAAGAAACAACCTAAACAGAGAGGGTAAGACCCTCCCACCCTGGCGAACAGTGGGAAACCCAATCTGAAATGGGTAGAAATGTGTAGTGTATGTATTTCTAGATGTTAAGTTTGTGCAAACATTTCTCACTAAACAAGCTGGATTTTGCCCAGGAACACTAAAATTACCTGTTAAATTTTTTCGATCATGAAAAAGAAAAAGTTGAGGTTCAGCTATTTAGAATTTGGGTATAATTTCTATGGGCTGATTTTATAGCAAAGAGAAAGTTGATTACAATGACCTGTCATTTGGGGACAAGTTTACTGGTAATCCTAAAAACTTAATTATGTTATTTATGAGTAGACCCAATGACAATGCACTGAAAGTTCATCCTAAGAGAGGAAGGTCATTGGTTATTATGTATCAAAAAAAGTTTTTTCTTATTTTTAAATTTGGGGTGGTATGGTCATAGGTTGTACCTTTCCCCAACTTTGCTTTAGGAAAACTTTAAGCCCATTCTCTCTTCTGGTTTCCATTTATGATATTACTATTATTCTCTAGTTTTAGAGGAAAATCTGCCAGTTTGGTCCAGAAAGTAGTTCTAAGCAGCCTAGATAAAATGTAACATGGCTTCCTATCCTGGACAAAGAAAAAAATAGCATGCTTCCTGTGCCTGATATCCCTTTACCTGTCACTTAGAACACACAATCAAAGTGATTCATGAAGCGATGGGGAGACACAGCCATCCCAACCCACACAGAGATGTATCTTCAAGGGAGAAAGGAAACCAGGGGTTTCAGACTGGGCAGTACTTGATAAAGTAGGGATGTCTCAGTTCTTGCCCCACCCCAATATTTAATAGATAGGACAACTGGGAATGGATAAAAACTTCACAAACATGATGATCTCAGGTGGGGAACAGCTGCCAGGTTTGCCACTTATGTGCATTTCAGAGTCCTGATGTAGTGTTGGAAGAGAAGAGGAAACAGGCAGGTTTATATACCATGGAAATTGGTTCATAGGCCATGAGTGAAAGATATGGAACTATAATTGATGAATAAATACAATGAGGGGTACATTTAGAAAAAGTAGAGGTATGTCTATTAATATTTTAGGGTTAACATTAAAATTGGGATTTATAAGGATTACAAATTCATAAAATATTAAGTGACCATGAATCGCTCATATTTTACCTATTGATTGAGAATGAAATAAGGAAAATAAGTTTTATGAAATCACAGCCCTTTTGAAATCATGTCTGGTAGCATAGTCTCACTTGAATGATTTGTCAAACGAGTAGTATTAGGTCAATGAAAATATTCTCACAATGGCTGGAAATTGAAGCATCACACACACACAAGCTTTCTTTTCACTTCAAATATGAAAATAGAAGGTGTATGGAAATTTACATATCTTTAACAAGACTAGAAATAAACTGTCGTTTTCTTAGATGATGCCCTGTGCTCTAAATCAATTCCACATCAGGTTGCTTGTAAAAGGAATCGCCTCACATCTTTTCTTGACATCACTTGAAATCTGACCACTTGACTATTAACTCAGCCTCCACAACCTTAAAAGTAGCCCTAACATACAGGCTTAAAGGACTTATTCCTTTTTACTGGTATATACCCTTCCTTAATTGCACCTGGTAAGCCCACCTTCCAGTACAAACATTATTTAACATTCTGAAAGCACTTATAGAACATATCTTATTCTATATAAGTAATATTCTTCAAAGGGTGAGGGGGTTTCCCTCAAAGGAACTGGGTTGCTTAACAAAGGGAGGGTGAAAAGAGGCAGCATCTGTCTCACTCATGTCTGCCTTGCCACTGTAACCTAGTATTGCACCTGGCACATGGAGACTCTAATAAATGTCAGATGAGAGAATTATATCAGATGGCTCAGGAGTTAGGACTCTCTGTATCTTCAAACTTCTCATATTTCTTTGGTTCCTACTTATGTTTGACATGTATCTTTTTAAACAGTCATCTCCCTTTTGTGCAGGAGGGGAATTCTATTAATACCATTTTGACCTACTGTCTCAGTACAATTGGATAACTTCATCCCACTCAGAAACAGGCCAGACTCCATTGGGCCGCACGTTGGGGGGAGAACGCTTCCAGTCCCATGTCTTTATAGGAATCTTCCAGGTATTACCATAGTTGGCTTCGATATATTCGACGGTTTCACAGGGCACACGAAACTTTGTGTCTACAAACTCAGTCCAGCACAGTGTAAACTTGGGAAACAGGTATCTGTGGCAAAACAGGTAATGTGGAGAGGAGTTAGGCTCCAACAGCGGAAGTTTAGCTACGGAACCCACAGCTAGTGTACTCTGGGCCAAAGGACAGTCCTCTTCCACTAAACAGCTTTGGGGAACAGATATAGGGGACATTTTGATATTAATTGTCCAGCATCTCCTTCCTTTTCTAATGTTAACTGTATCCCAATTTCACTCCCCTAGTCCCAGTCCCTATGGTCCAAAAGCGGCGCACTCCACTCCTAGGCTCCAGAGATGGATAAAAAAGACTCACACCTAACCAGTAAATTATAGTCACTACATCAGGAAGGGAATTTATAAAAATTAGGCAAATGGAAGTCAGTCTTGGAATTTCTGTTGGAACTACCGGGGGAAGAAGTGTTCTTGTGCAGAGGTTTCTAAGCTGTGGGATGGAAGCTGAGAACTGCTGGTGGCCATCTTTGCTGTTAGCAGGGAGAGCCTGTCTGAGACTGCAGTTAAAGCAAAAAGTTGCCAAAAGATAGAGGCAAATGATAAGAGTCTGGAAAACCCTGGGGAAGTGTTTGGGTTTGGCCATGACAATTCCTTAAATATATAAATATTCTTTTTTAATACATTTCTAGTATTTGAAATTCGTATACATCGAGGGAGGCACGTATAGCAAGTGAGAGAGGAAACAAAACCTTCCTAGTTAGCCAGAGAACCTAAATCAATCCTGGAAATATATGACATTTTCTAACAAGAGCGTCACAAATACTGTGTCTTTGTGACAGGTCAAGTTAATTTCTCTGTCCTGGGTTTCACTGTGGTCCTAAATGGCTTTTGATAATGCTAGATAGCTAAAGAAGAAATTCCCAGTCTCAGTCAGAGTATTTCTTAAACTCTTTTTCTAACTTGTACAGTAGTGAGAATTTCATACTACAATATGTGAACACAGTAAGACCCAATATATATTGGCTTTTTAAGCAAAGCTTCACTCCACCCCCTCCTCAGATGCAGGAATAGAGATCCTATGCTTGGATGTTCTGGATTTCAACAATAATTCTCTGAAGAAGAACAGTTATACAAAACACCTTCTTCCTGCTCTTTTATCACCTTCCCTTTTTAATTTCTATTCTTAGTCTCAAACTTTTTTCTTTCTTATTTTTAATAGGTTGCACATCATTAAATCTCTATCAAATTCAAACTGCTACTAAAAGAACCTAACTAAAGAACACTAAAATAAGCAGCATCTGTGTAAGGTGATACTTCCTTCACAGCATGGACTTTTCAGGGAAAAAGACAGGCATGACTCTAAGATGCTCTCCCAGGATTCTTCCTGGCTTCCGTTCCTCACAAGAACCCACCCTCCCCCCTCCCCTTTTTTTCCTTTCTTTCTTTCATCTCAAATGCAAAAGAATCTCTCTAAGCTAGCCCAAGGAATATGTTATAATGAGTTTAACTCAACTCATAGCAGCATTATTTCAATTAGTAAGTTTTGTTACTAAAACACGTTTCTTAAAGGTATTTTGGATCAGTAAAAAGCTCTATATTTACAAAGGGAACCAGCAGGTTTGTTAGATTTAAGTTTATATAGTTTATATTATAGACTGTGTTGTTGCTTTCTGAGAAATATTTCTTTCCTTCACAACATGGTAAGAACCTTTAGTAATGAGATTTGAAGTAGCAATACCAGAGATGAAAGAAATGTAAACTATCAGAGGATTAAATAAGAAAGGAACAGAGAAAAAAACAGATTCAAAGTGTAATCATATTATAGAAAAAGGGATCTAAGGGGGATGTTCTTCAAGGAAAGGTCAGTTCTCATGCATTTTGCTTCTCAATATCATGTTTTACTACCAGATGAACTTAAAGCCACAGATGAAAATGACAGGCTGAGCAATTCTAAAGAAAGCAACAAGTCCCTTCTACCCAAACCAATAGGTGCTGGCAGTTAATAGACAATCCCAGCTGGCTTCTATGAAAAGAAGGCCACGGCAAATTTCAATGCTGAGGAAGAAATAGGATACAGCATAGTTCCACCATCTGCTGGTCCCAATTTTACTCTGCACACTCATATTCATGGAATTGCTTATTTTGCCATGAGATATAACCATCCATCATCAGCCTCTACCGTCCGCAATCAGATGCTGGTCAGCAGAATGTCCACCTGTCGCATCTTATCAAGTTGACACACTGAAGTTGAAATGAGACAGAAATCATGGTCCATCTAGTAAAATAGGCCAGGAAACTTCTCTCTTAAATTTTATCCTCTACAGTTTTAGGAAAGAGGTACAAGAATGAAAAGAATGAAAAAACGTCCCATTTAGATCCCTGGCGTGCTGCAGTCCACAGGGGTCACAAAGAGTAGGACATGACTGAGTGACTGAACTGAAAAGAATGAAAAACCAGGATGACAGGGTGGGTGAGAATACTACAAATTTTATCAAAGCTTTCATAAAATAAAATGTTCAAAGCTTTCACTGAACAATGAAAGATTTACAAACAAAAACAAAACATTTTAAATATATAAAGAATCTTAAAATTACTCAAAGACAATTTAACTCAAATGTTAATTTTTGTTCCTAAACAGAAATATCCCTAAAACTGTGGTTTTCTTTTCGCCAGATAATTTTTAAGCCTTTCAGCAAAAAGAAAACTCCAGCTTCCTAGGAAAAGAGGGAAGGTAAACAAACCATAAAATGTAAAAACTGACTGTAAAATGGGATTGTGGAGAGGAAGTTGTGGGGGTAGGGTGTTAAGTGACTCAGAACATCACACTCTGTCCAGGTTACCAGTGAATAATAACTAAGACTATAATATAGTCAATGTTATTTTAGCTTTTAAAGCCCAGATTAAGTTCTCCTAAGCAGTTTTTACTTTAAAGCTCTGAGATAGGATCGAAAATGCGAACAGATTTAATTCAGACTAAGCAAGCCAACAAAGGTCCGTCTAGTCAAGGCTATGGTTTTTCCAGTGGTCATGTATGGATTTGAGAGTTGGACTATGAAGAAAGCTGAGTGCCAAAGAATTGATGCTTTTGAACTGTGGTGTTGGAGAAGACTCTTGAGAGTCCCATGGACTGCAAGGAGATCCAACCAGTCCATTCTGAAGGAGATCAGCCCTGGGATTTCTTTGGAAGGAATGATGCTAAAGCTGAAACTCCAATACTTTGGCCACCTCATGTGAAGAGTTGACTCATTGGAAAAGACTCTGATGCTGGGAGGGATTGGAGGCATGAGGAGAAGGGGACGACAGAGGATGAGATGGCTGGATGGCATCACCGACTCGATGGACATGAGTCTGAGTGAACTCCGGGAGTTGGTGATGGATGGGGAGGCCTGGCATGCTGCAATTCATGGGGTCGCAAAGAGTCGGACACAACTGAGCAACTGAACTGAACTGAAACTGAAGCAAGCCCCAATCAGAATGTAAGTTCAAGGGATCTTATCACACACAAAAAATCCATTTATTTTCTATTTCATACCGCTTTTACTTCATTTTAGTTTTGCAAAAAACAGTAGAATTTAGTTGGAATAGATCATTTTTTCCCTCACAGACATCCTTAAAATCTGTAAAACTACTTATGGGTGGCTGGATAAACTAATTTCATCAATTGTACAACCTATAAACATAATAGCTAAGTGACAAACACTTTTTACTGTTGTTAGTTAGCTAGGCTAAGTGAGAGAGAGACACCATCTATTACAACCGAATCTGAACTTTTTAAACTTAAGTTTGCATTAAACTCTAGAGTTGGGATAGGAAAGCCATTTTTTAAAACAAGAATTTCTTGCAAAACAACGCTAGTTTATTCTCATTACCAATTCTGTCTTCACTTTTAACTCTTAATGTCTTTTTCTTGTGTAACTGCAGTGCCTAAGCCCTCCAGCATACTGCTTAATAAAAGCAGAGATAGCGCACATTATTACGTTTTCTGATTTTAAGAGAAGGGAGCCCTTCTCTTAAAATCAGAAAAAAACCTAGAGCTTGTTATACAAAGTGAAGTAAGTCAGAAAGAAACAAATATTGTGTATTAATGCCTATATATAGAATCTAGAAAAATCATACTGATTAACCTATTTGGAGGGAAGGAATGGAGACAGAGATGTAGAGAATAGACTTGCGGACACAACGGGGGAAGGAGAGGGTGGGATGAATGGAGGAAATAGCCAAAAGCATATATATATACACTATCATGTAAACTAGATAGCTGGTGAGAAGTTGCTATGTAACACAGGGAGCCCAGCCTGGCACTCTATGATGACCTAGAGGGGTGGGGTGATGGGAGCAGGGAGGCTCAAAAGGGAGGGGATATATGTATAATTATGGCTAATTCACATTGTTGTATGACAGAAACCAACACGATATGGTAAAGTAATTTCCCTTCAATTAAAAAATTAATTAAAAATTAATTAATGATTAAGAAAAGAGACAAACACTTCTGAAGTTTTACCATTAAATACGATTGCTCACTTTAGGTCTTTGGTATATTCCCTTTACCAGGTTTAAAGAAATTTCAGATCCCTTTTACTCCAAGTTTACTAAAAGGTCTTTTGTTATTGTTAATTATGAAATATATCAAATGTCTTTAATGTCATCTATTGAAATAATCATGTACTTTTTTATTCCTTTAATCTTCAAGTGTTGAGAATTACACTAATACACACACACTACAAAATTCTATTCTTTCGTATTTCATTTAGGATATTTTCCTCTGTGTTCACTAAGACAGTAATTTCCCTTAAAATTTTTTTTGGTACTGCTCAAGTTCAGTTTTGCTATTAGTCAAAATGAATGCATTAAAGTAAGTTTTTTTTTTTCCCCAAAATAAATTATTTAATATAGGGAATAATCTATACTATGAAGGCATTGTAAAAGTTTCCTATAGATTTTCTAAGTCTTTGGTAGGGAAAAGAAAAGAAAAGGAGGATTTTTAATTAGTAATTCAATTTCATTAATGAGTATAAGTTATTTAGGTGTTCTTGAGTTGATATTATTTCCAGAAAATTTTATCATTTTCCACATTTTACCTAATTATCACACTTGAGACTTGTCTTAGTAGTCCACAGATTTTCTTTTCAGCCAGTGTAACAAAGCTGAGAGCATAAATTCTAAAGCCAAACATCCAGGGTTTGAGTATTGAATATTGTCTTTAATTTTACCTTTTATAATTTAAGAACTAGCATTTTGATTTGTTGGTCTTTGAGACAGTTTTTTTATTTCATTAATTTCTCTAGGTTTCCTTTCTTTACTTTCCTTGGGCTGACTGTGCTGTTCTTTTAATTTCTTCAGTTGGTAACTTTATTTTTTAAAATCTATTCTTTCATACTTAACTGTTTTCAAGGCTACAAGTTTACCTCTATCCTTTTAACTGAATTCTACAAGTTTTCATACTTAGTACATTAATTAACTTGTGTAAATGCTCCATTTATAGTGGATCTTTTCCAATGAGTCAGCTCTTCGCATCAGGTGACCAAAGTACTGGAGTTTCAGCTTTATCATCAGTCCTTTCAATGAACACCCAGGACTCATCTCCTTTAGGATGGACTGGTTGGATCTACATGCACTCCAAGGTGGTCATGTATGGATGTGAGAGTTGGACTATAAAGAAAGTTGAGTGCAGAAGAATTGATGCTTTTGAACTGTGGTAATGGAGAAGACTCTTGAGAGTCCCTTGGACTGCAAGGAAATCCAAGCAGTCCATCTTAAGGGGTATCAGTCCTGGGTGTTCATTGGAAGGACTGATATTGAAGCTGAAAGTCCAATACTTTGGCCACCTGATGAGAAGAGCTGACTCACTGGAAAAGACCCTGATGCTGGGAAAGATTGGGGGCGGGAGGAGAAGGGCACGACAGAGGATGAGATGGTTGGATGGCATCACCAACTCGATGGACATGGGTTTGGGTGGACTCTGCGAGTTGGTGATGGACAGGGAGGCCTGGCGGGCTGCAGTTCATGGAATCGCAGAGTCGGATAAGACTGAGCGACTGAACTGAACTGACTAGATGGACCTCTGTTGGCAAAGTAATGTCTCCACTTCTTAATGTGCTGTCTAGGTTGGTCATAACTTTCCTTCCAAGGAGTAAGTGTCTTTTAATTTCATGGCTGCAGTCACCATCTGCAGTGATTTTGGAGCCCAGAAAAATAAAGTCACCCACTGTTTCTCCATCTATTTGCCATGAAGTGATGGGACCGGATGCCATGATCTTCGTTTTCTGAATGTTGAGCTTTAAGCCAACTTTTTCCACTCTCCTCTTTCACTTTCATCAAGATGCTCTTTAGTTCCTCTTCACTTTCTGCCATAAGGGTGATGTCATTTGCATATCTGAGGTTATTGATATTTCTCCCAGCAGTCTTGATTCCAGCTTGTGCTTCTTCCAGCCCAGCATTTCTCATGATGTACTCTGCATGTAAGTTAAGTAAGCAGGGTGACAATATACAGCCTCGACGTACTCCTTTTCCTATTTGGAACCAGTCTGTTGTTCCATGTCCAGTTATAACTATTTGATCCTGACCTGCATACAGATTTCTCAAGAGGTAGGTCAGGTGGTCTGGTAGTCTCATCTCTTTCAGAATTTTCCACAGTTTTTTGTGATCCACATAGTCAAAGGATTTGGCATAGTCAATAAAGCAGAAATAGGTATTTTTCTCAAACTCTCTTGCTTTTTCCATGATCCAGCGGGTGTTGGCAGTTTGATCTCTGGTTCCTCTGCCTTTTCTAAAACCAGCTTGAACATCTGGAAGTTCACGGTTCACGTATTGCTGAAGCCTGGCTCGGAGAATTTTGAGCATTACTTTACTAGCGTGTGAGATGAGTGCAAATGTGTGGTAGTTTGAGCATTCTTTGGCATTGCCTTTCTTTGGGATTGGAATGAAAACTGACCTTTTCCAGTCCTGTGGCCACTGCTGAGTTTTCCAAATTTGCTGGCATATTGAGTGCAGCACTTTCACAGCATCATCTTTCAGGATCTGAAACAGCTCAACTGGAATTCTATCACCTCCACTTGTTTTGTTCATAGTGATGCTTCCTAAGGCCCTCTTGAATTCACATTCCAGGATATCTGGCTCTAGGTCAGTGACCACACCATCGTGATTATCTGGGTTGTGAAGATCTTTTTTGTACAGTTCCTCTGTGTATTCTTGCCACCTTTTCTTAATATCTTCTGCTTCTGTTAAGTCCATTTCTGTCCTTATTGAGCCCATCTTATCTCTAATTTTCTGGAAGAGATCTCTAGTCTTTCCCATTCTATTATTTTCCTCTATTTCTTTGTACTCATCACTAAGGAAGGCTTTCTTATCTCTCCTTGCTTTTCTTTGGAACTGTGCATTCAAATGGGTATATCTTTCCTTTTCTCCTTTGCTTTTCTCTTCCATTCTTTTCACAGCTATTTGTAAGGCCTCCTCAGACAGCCATTTTGCTTCTTTGCATTTCTTTTTCTTGGGGATGGTCTTGCTCCATGTCTCCTGTACAGTGTCACAGACCTCTGTCCATAGTTCATCAGGTACTCTGTTGTTTAGATCTAGTCCCTTAAATCTATTTGTCACTTCAACTCTATAATCATAAGGGATATGATTTAGGTCATACCTGAATGGTCTAGTGGTTTTCCCCACTTTCTTCAATTTATCCTGCTTATCTGTCTTTAATTTAGAAATTCTCTTTAAATACTGCTTTTTCATTATTTACTCCATTCTCTTTTAGCTCAGCTATGTGTTTTAGATATATCCATCAGTAATATTTAGAGCAAAGGGAATATGACAAAGTGAGAATTACTCTGCCACATTAATCATGTCATTAGCATTGATTCTGCCCATAGTTTTCTAAACATCTCTAAGAATCAACTCTTGAAAACCAAAGTTACATCATGCTGACTAGTATTTTTTGAACCATCTCTTCTACTAAACTCCTCATAATCCTGCCACAGATAATACAGAAGCAAAAGACATAACAGAGATATGGCTAAAAAACTTTTCAGAGACTGGGCTAGAATATAGTCTTTCTGAGGTTTTTATTGATCCCATACACCAATCCTGTCCCAAACTTCTAACATATAATGAATATATATATATAGCATATACATATTTATAAGATAAAATTCTACCCATTGAACCTTGTGTATTCCACTGACTTCCAGTGTGAATTGAGTGATTCCATCTATTCTATTGGCAAACTCTCCTATGCAATCTCCATAGGACAGAACTAAACTAGAGAACTAGAAGAAATTTATATCACCAATGAGTAGACAAATTAAAGCTTGTATCATTTAACACCTGAATGTGCAGGCATAACGACCATATCAAAAACTATTCATCTAAAGCATGCACAAAAGTTTTCTTTAAGGTCACAGGACAAAGCCTCTGGACATTTTTATTTCTACTGCATAACTTTCAAAAACTATATCTTTAGCTCATTAACAAGTAATTAGACTCCAGCTGTGCTTGCTTTGTCTCAGACAATTTGTATAGTATTCCTTTTCAATATAATAGATAATAAAAAAAGGAGATTGAGTTATGATTTCAAATTTCATTCTAAACATATAAAAGGCTTCTTTTATTTTGATCTCAGATTATTCAATTTGTCCAAGCAGATGCAAAAGGCTCCAAGTTTATCATTGCAATTAGGTCTGCCTTGATCAAATTCATGATTTCTGGTCCCAGATATCCCCTTGTTTCAAACTGTGATCTTGGGCTCTTTTCTCTTGGCATCAATTTTCTAAGTTATAGATTTTTTTGTTTTTCTTTTTCAACGTTTTTAATCAGTTTTTCAAGGTGCAATTTACACATAATGAAAAGCACCCATTTCAAGTTTTGACAGATATATATACCTGGGTTACCACTAAAATAATCAAGATATAAAACATTTCTACCACCCTGCTTCCCTAAAGCTCTCTGTGCTTCTGTGGCAGGCATACAGTCAATCCACCCTGGCCCCTGGTGATCAATGATCTTTTTATATTCTTGACTGCTTTTGCCTGCTTTTTGCCTGCTTTACAATCTCAGATAAATGCAGGTACATAGTACATATTCTGCCTGACTTCTTCCACTTAACATAAGGTTTTGGAGATTCATCCATGTTATTGCATGTATCAGTAGTTGGTTCCTCTCTGTTGCTAAGCAGAATTCCATTGTTTGAACATACCATAACTTGTTTATTTGGTCACCAAATGATGGGCATTTGGGTTGTTTTCATTTTTTGGCTACCACAAATAAAACTGCTATGAACACTTTAAAATTTTAATGAAAATTCGTTTTCATTTCTCTCAGAATACTACCTTATAGAGTCTCTTATATATTCAAACAACAAAATATGTCTTAAAATTTATTTCACATAAGTAAAAAGCTGACTATTTATTCATTATGAGGTAATCTTCTCTTAAAAAAAAACAAAAACAAATGAAGAACTGCCACTTCTATATAGTGTATAAGAATACAATTACCGTATAATGTGCATTCAGTGTCCCCCCCCTTGATGGTTTAGAGGTTAATTAAAGAGGCCTAAATATAGTCTAAATGTTGTAAAATACGAAGGTATAAACAGAGTAGGAAATATGACATCATTTTTAGTAAAGCTAATGTTTTAAATACACTCATTTAAAGAAATTATTCAAATCTGTCTTTTTAGCTTCACAGATAAAAGTACTCAAAAGACAAATGTGTTTTTTGAGAGCTAAAACTGTGGAAGCATAGTTATCAATCTATGGAGCTGAGAGAGCCTATGAGTGGGGATTCAACAACCAATACCACTTTACATCTTTTGAAGCTGTGACTGAAAATAACTGAGGTAACAACTTCATGGCTGACTCTCCAAAGGTGCTAGGTTGGATCAAGTCATCAATCTAGGGTCACCCTTACATCTTAAGGAAACAATACAGACTGGTTGAGAGGACCTGATATTAGTTTCCATTAATGCTCAGGTCTCACTCAGCTTGATAGATTTAACAGGACTGATTTTACCTATAACTCAGAAAGGACAGATAAATCAGCAAAAGTACCCAAATACAGCATAAGAGAGGTAAACAGAAAAGAAAAATCTATGGAAATTCAGAGGAAGAGGAGATTTATTTCCATTTAGAGGAAATGAGGAGCAACTTCTAAATGGAGGCAACTCAATACCTTCACATAGCAGAACTGGGACATGGAATGATGTCTAATAAGCTGGTACTACTAGTGATATACTTAAAATCTTGGACCAAAATCAAGTTTCAAAACGCTGGGGTCTAAATGCAATGTGGGATCTTGGATTAGATCCCAGAGCAGAAAAAGGACATTAGTAGAAAAACTGAAGAACAGATAATATTTAGTTAACTGTAATGCACCAAGACTGGTTTCATGGTTTTGACAAAAGTAGCATGGTAACAATATGTTAACATTAAGGTAAACTGGGTGACTGTATCCAGAAACTCAATATATTATTTTCTTTTCTGTGAATCTAAAATTATCACAAAATTAGCTGTCTATTTTTAAAAAATAGGGGGAAAAAAGGCAGGAAGAATAAACCATGCTGACAAAGATGACTGAGGAGGCCTGTAGATCTGCAACGTGCCTTAAAAGAGTCAAAGGATAAAACAAAACACTGAGGGTAAAATCTTGTACTTTTACTGTTATCAGAAGATTGCCGAATTACCCCTCTATTTCTCAAACAGCACAATCAAACAATAATAATAATTCCACTTCTGGGAATCTATTCAAAGAAACAATCCCCAGTAAAACTTTCACTTAATGTACAAAGATGCTCATGGAATTTTTTAGTAATAAAAAATGGAAACAATCTAAATATAAAAATAGTTAAATAAACCTATTATTAGACCCTTCTTCATATTCCTCCCAAGTCTATCTAACAAACTTCTCTCTATATTTTATGCCATACTTCCTTGTCATTAATTCTAGATAGAGTTGATCTGTATCTCAACTATACATGACACCTATTTAAATCATGTTCTGCCGATAGAGTACTTTATTATCTGTTTCATGGTCTAGATTATGAGATTCTTGAGAGCAGAAACTAAGTTATATTCACATCAGAATCCTTGGCACATAGCAGTTAGCAAATAAATTCTTCAGAAATGAAATGTTAAATTATATAGGAGTCACATTTGGATAAGTCTAGTCCCACAGAGGACAAATCCAATTTTGTTGAAGATCTATACAATAAGCAGAAGCTGCATATAACAGAAGGTCTAAGGAACCCACAACTAGCTCCGGGGTAGTAAATTTTCTATCAGTGGATACAGAGGTAGCTGTAATATTCTGACAATGTCAATAAACAGAAGGGCTCTTTTCACGGAGGGAGTATTAACAACATGACTGGGATTGTGCTGACAGTGTATTGTATGGGGTTGGAATACAGGCTCTGAAGTGATATGGCCCAAGTCTAAGTCTTAGCTCTGCCTTAATTTCCTCACCCATAAAATGAGGGTGACAGTAAACCTCCCTTATAAATTTGTGGTGAGGGTTAAATGAGATGATGCATATAAAAACTTGGCATGGTGCTTAGAACACAGTAAATATTCAATAGAAGTTAATTTTTGTTATTACCATTATTACTGCCTCTTAAACTTCTGGCCTCCACTTACATTAGTTGATTCAGATGTGAAGGAAAGAAATAATCCAGAGGAATCTGGGCAGCATCTATAAGAACTGTAAAGCTGTGGAATGAAAATTTCACAGCTGGAGGCAAGGTTAATATATTTATTCATCACCTTTTATCACAGGTGATTGGAACTTGGAGAAGAAAAATAAATATTAAAAATCTAGACAATATTTAAGAAGAGAATTTAGATTTTAGGTAAAGTACAGCCTTAGACTAAGAACTAAAGACGGAAGAAATATGAGACCTGGGGGAAAAAAATGCTTACCCAGAGTAACTAATACAAGTTAATACTGGTTGAATGTCCTATGCTTTTAGCAGCACAACACGAGTGGTAATAGTAAAAGAATAATAATATGGTAATGGCAGTTGCAGCTGTGGCTAACACTTACACAGTACTTACTATGTGCCAGGTACTGTTCTAAATGCATTACTACATGTGTTAACTCATTTACCCTAGTAACTCTTAGACGGAAGCATTTGGGCTTAAGAATCCAACAGGTCTTAAGTTACATCTTGGCCCTATCACTAATGGCCAGAGAACCTTGAGCAAGTTACTTCACTTTTCTGAGCTTTAGATTCCTCATATCTAACTGGGAGTGAGATATCTAACCCACAGGGAACATGTGAGGATGATCTGAAAGTAAATCATAAAACACCTATCATCATGCCTTATATATAGTTAGATACCCTGGTAGCTATAACTTTATCATTTGCTATCAATATTGTAATCATAATTCAATCTTATGACCAAAACATCATTCTGAAGGCATGCAGAGCCAAGTTTTAAAAGGGGAAACCTTTTGCTTCCTTCCTGAGTTCCTCTTCGGCTTTCCACAAAACAGTGAAAGTCAAAGTGTTAGTTGTTCAGTCACGTCTGATTCTTTGCAACCCCGTGGATTGTAGCCCGCCAGGCTCCCCTGTCCATGGAATTCTCTAGGCAAGAATATTGGAGTGGGTAGCCATTCTCTACTTCAGGGGATCTTCCCGACCCAGGTCTCCTGTATTGCAGGCAGATTCTTAACCGTCTGAGCCATTAAAAAATGGTAAGTATTCTATATTATCGTTAAGTTTTTTCTCAGAATAAACTACACATGAATAAAGTAGAATATTATGAAGATAAAAAGACCCTTAGACTAGCTTTAAAGATTTTTCACTCTAGGAATAGTAGTGGTGATAATTCTACAGTTTCTTACAGTAAATAGTGCTGAAAAGAATGAAAATGGCATATGGCTGGGGGAATCTTCCAAAGAAACTACTCTTCACAACCATCCCCTGTTCTTTTCTCTGCCTTTTAAGGTCACAGTAACATGATAGAAAATCTGGGACTCAAACCATCTGTCCAGGCAGTTCTATCACTGTTCATTTCTCTCATTAAATAATCAGAAGACTTCACACTTCCCAAACACTGCTACCATAAAGAGCAGTTAAAGCAGAATGAAAGAAGCTTTTTCTAGCCAGAGATGTAGTGGTTAGAAATGCACAGTTCTTTTGAGGTTTGACATGGGATCATGCCAGTGGGAAGAAAGAAATCCAAGCTTTAGAAGAAAAATTAAGAATAACAGGATTATAATACAAGCTCCAGAAACAAAAGGTGACATTCTCATGAGGTCTCTAAGAACAGATGTGGCAGTTAAATATTGAGATAATTATACAGGTTTCTGATTTATAAATTTCTTATAAGTCTAAGAAGAAAAATAGTTTTCTTTACTGCTGAGAGTATTAATAATATCAACTAATAACTTCTTAGCACTCAAGATATGTTTAATTCTCTTCAAAACCATTTTTGTGGATTAACTCAGTTCTTAAAACCATTCTATGTAGCAATTTCTATTATTATTCTCATTTTACATTTGAGGAAATTTAGGACCAGGGAGGTTAAATAACTAGCTGTAAAAATGGATAGCTGGGATTGAAAAGCAAACAGACTGGCTCCATGCCTTTAATTTCTATGCTATACTATCTCACTGTTGTTTTTTTTAAAGTCTGGAAATTATACATTGTTTGGCATCTTTATTATATTTTAATAAACAAACTAGCTAAATGTCAAAAAACACCTCCCTATTCACCTAGCCACAGTGAGAGTGTCAACTACATATTTATTATCTTACTAAGTATTTCTGTCTTATAATCAGAGTTTACTTAGCATGAAGGTATTTGTTGTCATAAAGCAAAATAATATTTTATAATATATGAGCTTCAGGAACACACTCCAGGATCATGTCAATTTGGGGATACTTTATGACTTCGAGAAAAAAGATTTGGATTATTCTCAAATCTCCAGAACAAGGTTAATATTACACGGAGACTCCTTGCCTTTAAATAAAGATTCAAATAAAGTATGTAATGTCTATGTATCCAGGAGAAACCAGTCTGAGTTTGGAATTATTCTTCTGTGCTACAGAACATTCTCCAATGTGCCCAATGGCTCAAGTTTATTCAGTGATAGAAGCCCTAATCTCAGCTAGTTGGTGAGGTAAATCTATGCTCCTGGTCATAAGAACCAGTAAGAATGACATAAGAACCATAAGAATGACAACAATGACAGCAGTCACACTAGCAATCATAATATTAATAACACTAAATAATTATAACAAAGGTAACCACCACTTACTGATAATAAGGGCTAAGTATCACACTAAGTGCCTCATACTGCCAGGTGTATCAGGGAGGCAGTAGGGGGTACTGATTAAAAGTATGAACTCCAGAGACAGGCTGCTGCCTGACTTATCTGCTGTGATGTTGAACAAATGACTTAAATTCTCAGTGCCTCACAGACTATCTATGGTTGTTATGAGGATTAGATGTGTTAATACACGAAAAATGTTCCCATCAGTGCCTGATCCACAGTAGTATGAGGAGATTAATGTTCAAAAAAGCTAAAGGCTACAATTAGTTAGGGTGAAGCTGACATTTTCCAGGTCTGCCTGACTCCAGAGCCCACATTCTTTGGGTTCAGGTTCACATTCATTCTCTCTCTCTCAGAACTGTCAACAGGCCAACTGCATCATAAAGGGTATTATACACAGTTACTCTACATTTTTGTCTTTTATAATCAAAGAGTTTGACTAAGGCAGCATTAAAAAAAAAAGTGCTCAAAATGCCAGTCTAATATATTGTAGTCCATCAATTAATTCAGAATTGAGATACTTTCCCCCTACAACTTTCTATCTGAATCAGGTGTCTTAAAAAAGATTATAATTAGCAGTGTCTTTCCTTTCTTGTTAGCACATACAATAATGGTACATCTTACAATGCATATTACCTTACATTTGACAAAATGTGGTAGCTGTTAACTACCATATTATCCTTTAAATGTATCCTTTAAAGTATCCTTTAAAGAATGGGCCTCAGTCTATGCTAAAGGCACATTTCAGAGCTTGCCCAGCATTCATGACCTCAGTTCCCGCCAATCCCAATCTCCTCACTTAAACTTCACTTCACTTTAACTATCTCCTTCTTACTGATCCTTACCCATTCCCATCAAATTATCAAGTTCCAACAGCTCTAACAGCCAATTGGTTTTTTGGCTCAGAATCTGGGCCTAATTTTCTGTTCCTTATTTTGCCTTTCCCTTTCTGATGACTCAAGGGCTTCCAATCATAATGACTTTTTGGAGTGACAAACCCAGGGGCACTTCCTCAGTCCTGATAGGTATCCTCACTTCTCAAGCATAACTGGGAAACTCTTTGGAAAGCTGAGAAATATCAGCTAACAGTGGAGCCTTGATGGTCATTCCCCATCCCACCCCATTTTCAGTTACTTCCTTACTTCTACCTTCTGCAGATATTTCTAAGGCCCCCTTTGTAAGAACTTATCTGATTCATACTTAAACTTTTTTCCTGTTTTGGCCTGAGTGCCTCCATTCCACATATGGTCAGTCTCTTCATAGAAGAAAAAAATGTCAAGTTTTACATCATCTTTTCCTTGGAAAGACAATTCCAAGCTGTCTTCTACCTAGGGAGAAGATGAAAACCTTTACAGACTGAAACAAAGGAATTAACATTTTTTAAAATCAAAAGAAAAAAAGATTCTTATGTTTTATATGGAGAGAGTATAGGTTTCAAGATAACTTTTTCAAGCTGGAGCATCTCTGAAATTGGGATGCATCAGTAGCACACAATCATTAGATTTCTTTCTTAAATGTACATAAAATAATGTTGCTTTTTACAACTGAAGACAACTCAGAATAAATGACTTATAGTAGTTACAGGATCACGCAAAACATCCTGTTTCAGAGCTCTTTCTGACTAAAAATGAAAAGTAATCAAATAAAAATTATTCCCTTTAATAACCAAGTAAAACTATCAGGAAGTCATTATAATCAATAACTAAGTACTTATGTAAATGTAGTATAGAAACCCATATAACATTACATTATATATATGAAAAAAGAAGAAATAAAAGTACAAAGAATTCTGACAGCATTTCCCTAAGAAACTTATCCTACAAACTTATCCTCCAAGTTCCCATTGGACTTGGTACACCTGTCTGTTGTACAGTAAGTACACCACTTACTGTTCATGCATTTTTTTTCTCTCAGTTAGACAGCGGGCTCCTCAAGGATAAGGACTGTACCTTATTCACCTTTGCCATCCATGTAGAGCACAGTGCCAGGCAGAGACTGGGTGTAAAGGAAATGTTACGTCATTTGCTGAATGATTAGAGTTCTGTTGCTTTGACTTTGACCTCAGGAAGATACTTTATTAAATTTTTAAATAAACTAGAATGATTATGATGAGGGAAGTAATTTTCCACAAACAGAACATACTTCTTGCTTTCTAGGACAACACCTCCCTGGGCACAAGTACATTACGAGTAAGGTGATTGCCAGGGATCATAGGCTTAGGCTATATGAATTAAATTATCTAAAAGGAGATTTCATCTAAGCCACAATGACCTGTGAGAAAATTGCTATGACCTAGGACATGTGAAATAAATAAGAAACCCAAGTAATGTTTGAAATGATTCTGTATTTTGAGTCCTTAGCAAATCAATGGAATGTTTTGAGGTGATAATAATAATATGATGTCTATGTGAACAAAAAAATAAATGACACTTCAGGTAGGGTAGGTGGTATTCTTACTTATTATATTAATTAATTATTACGTTATGTTGTTCCCTAATGTAATGGCAACAAATTCTTCTTCAAGAGTCCAAGATCCTTTTCACTTTCTCGTGGTCAATAAAAAGCCAGGTTTTCTAGTTTTCCTTAAATAGTGCAGAAGTCACAAGTGGTAATAATTTTCTGCTGAACTCATTCTGGCCAATACTGAATGATAAAATGCTATATGAAACATTTCTGAGTTGCTTAATATAAACTTTGCTTTTGAAACATGTTACTACTGAAGTGAAGCATTTTTATTACTGACCTTCCCAAATTTGTGTTTGAGTGGGAGTCCTGCATCTTGAAATGCTGAAATAATATCAGATTTGTAATCCTGTATAAAAATTCCTAGGTCAACATCTTTACTATATGGAATAATGCTGCATTGCCGAAACCATCCTAAAAAAAAGAAGAAAAAAAAAAGGAATAAGAAAACTTTTTTTTAAAACTTAAGTTTGGAAATAATTAGTAATTATTAGAATGGACAGTCTTTGTAACAATGTATTTTATTTCACAGGATTAGATTTAGTGTGCTTTATCAGAATTTTTAAATTAGATCCCAACTTAATATTTATGATCATAGGAGCCAATTGTTGAAGAGTATTTCTTTTATTCCTTCCTTCCTTCAACTGCTCTGAGCACTCAGCAACCTCAAGACTTTTCATGATGTACTTTAATTTCTGAATAAATTATTAGCTTTAATAATGTTAACTGAGCCATTCATTTAAAAACACTGTTACTTCTTAAAATGTTTACTCATAAATCTATGGTGAAGGTTGCTTTTAAGATATGCTAAAAACATAATTTCTTTTGCTTAATCAATATTTCTTTCCTAAGCAGTAATTTGTAGAACTTAACAGCTCTGAATGTGTGATGGGTCATATAAAAAAGAAGAGCAGTATCAACCTCAATTTTCACATATCATCCAAAGATATGTCTACATATTTACTATGTATGTACCTCTAAGTTAGGTGCTATTGTACTTTCTAAAAGGAAAAAGCTTTATACCTTAATATTACTAAGGGCTCTGGGTTTTCCCTTAATATCCTTCTACTCCTTTCATTCAAAGTATTCAAAAAGTAAACAAATGTCTACAATTACCTTTGGGAAATACTGTTTGGAATTCTAAACTTTAATTTCAGTTTTAACACAGATCTTTAGAAGCCAAGCACAGGAGGATCTCACATCCAGTTTAAGAAAAATCTATAATCCACATCTATCAAAAAATCACAAATTATTAAAAAAGAAAAAAATGGAAGGCACTTTAAATATCACCTAATCCAACTTCTCTCATTTTATAAATGCCCTTATAGGGCTAAGAACTCAAAAGACAGCATGAGAAATGATTAAGAAGAATTTTGGTAACAGTCCACAAAACAATCTTGCTTCAAAAAGTTAAACCTTAGAGCATATATCACATAAACAAGATGTACTCTTTTTTGTGCAGGGCGAGGGGCGGAGGTGGCTTACTCTAGCTGTAAACTCCTTGACAGGAAGAATCATGTAAATTTTCCACAAAGCTTAAATGACAAGATAACCATATATCCCTGTTTATACCTGTTGTACCATAATTACTAACAGCACTCCTTTCATTCTCAAAATGTCTCAAATTAAATAAATTATATGGTAACCCTCTAAAAGCAGAACAGAATTAACTTTTGTACAAACAGTTATAACTAATAGGGAACAAAAATAGCTATAATCAGTTATCATTATAAACAAGAAAGAATTTTAAAAAATTTACGATTCTTAATATCTTTATATTTCAAAGAAGTCTGATCTAATGAATAGTGGAAACAGATTTGGAAATCTTTCTTGGATTCTAAACTTTCCCAGAATAAGCAGAATATGATAAGACAATGATATCCAATCAGTGATACCATCATGATGTGGAAAAGATTTGGGAAAGACCTTATAACATTCCCTTCATTGTTTCTCTTAAAAACACTTGCTCTTAGAAACTTTTGGTGCAATGCAAGTTGTCTGTATTGTTTGTATGTAAAGAAACAGAATACAGTTTCTTTTTAAAGAGAATAACAACCTATGGGTAGAAATAATAAAATGCTAATCTAAAGATTACCTGAGGATCACATGTAGTCTACATGTTCTGATATAAATTTTACACACATTTTGGGAAATACAACATGGCCTTCCTAATTCTGTTTTATGATTTTGAAGTTATTTCTTTTTTAAAAAATCAATAAATCCTTGCTCCATGCACTATGTTTATTCTGTCTATAAATATGACACTTCAAATACCACTGATGTTTTGTCATCTCAAGCACTCATCCCTAAAGCCAAAGAGCATGAAATGTCAAAAAGACAAATGAAAAGCAAGAATTTTACCTAGACAAGTTCCACTGCTCAGCCAGAACCGTACTCCCAACTTCTTTAATGTTTTGGCTGCTAGATGCAACAATTCCTTTGCACGCTTCTGAAAGGTCATAGCTTCCACAGTGTTATCATCAAGGTATTGCTACAGATATAACAAATAGTAAGCTACTACACTATAGCAATGGCACCCCACTCCAGTACTCTTGCCTGGAAAATCCCATGGATGGAGGAGCCTGGTAGGCTGCAGTCCATGGGGTCGCGAAGAGTTGGGCATGACTGAGTGACTTCCCTTTCACTTTTCACTTTCATGCATTGGAGAAGGAAATGGCAACCCACTCCAGTGTTCTTGCCTGGAGAATCCCAGGGATGGTGGAGCCTGATAGGCTGCTGTCTATGGGGTCGCACAGAGTCAGACACGACTGAAGCGACTTAGCAGCAGCAGCATACTATAGCCATTTCTAAGTTACCAGAAATATTTCTGTGACATCCAAATTAAACTTGAAAACTAACCCATAATATAATTTTTCTAGTATAAAAATCAGGTTTCAGAATTCTTTGTTAGTCACACATTAAAATAAGACTATAAAGAGAAGATTTTAGGAGAGCCAAGTTAAAGGAGGAAGGAATATAATCAGGATTCCCAGGGGTGAGTTTTATACATTCTAGTTTTACAGGAAAAGGCTAATTAAGAGAGTTACATGCATATCTGAAGTACAATGCATTCAATGATATTTTCATCATTCACTAGTATAAATGCTCTTTAGGACTGAATACTATAGTAGAAAGAACATAGGATTTTTGAAGCAGACTGTGTTCAAGTCTAATCTCACTTCATTTTAGCTGTGACCCTGGGCATATCACTTCAGAAGAAAATAAGCTCTATGAGGAAAGGGACTTCCTTTTGTTTATCACTGTATCTCCAATGTCTAAAACAGTGCCTGAATGAATAAGAGAATGAAAGAACAAACCTCTCTCAGATATAGTTTTCTCATCAGTAATTAAAGGATAATAATTATAGCCTGCAAGACAGTTGTGAGAATTTAATGAGCTAATGGATGACAGACAAATGTCTCACAAATTTTTAAATTCTATACAAATACTAGTCATTTATCTATAATCTCTTCACTTTTCTTCATTTTTAGGGGGTTCTGGAACTGAAGAAGAATTATAAGTTCTTCACTAATGCTTTACTACCTACAGGACAAAATCTAAACTTCTTGGCATGACAGACAAGGTCACTGTGTTTAGGTCTAGACTACTGGTCTGGCCTTTATCTCCACCCTCCTCATATTTCACTCACCAAATATGTCACAATTTTTCAAGCCTCTGTGTCTTCATAACATGTTTCCTTTGCCTGAAATGCCCTTGACTAATAAAATCTTGAATGTTTCAGTTCCACCCTCTGAAAAACAATCTCTGATTTTCCTAGGAATACACATATTTATTCTTCCAGGACTCCTCTTCAGTTCAACATTAGAGAGCAAAAAATTATGTTTGCTACTAGATATGTAGACACAGACCAATGAAATAATCTGTTCAATGAACTCATAAGTTACCATTTTTATATACTTTTACTATAATTATTATATTTAATTTTTTTTTGATTTTTTGATATACAGAAGATCAAGGGCTTCTTTATTAAATGAATTATAATTTACATACAATATTATATTAGCTTCAGGTATAGAACACAGTGATTTGAAATTTTCATAGAGGTGTAGAAGACAGTGATTCAATATTTTCATACATTACAAAATGATCACCATGATAACTCTAGCTTCCATTTGTCACCATACAGAGCTATTACAATATTACTGACTATATTCCCTATTTTGTACATTACATACCCATGACTGGAAGTTTATATCTCTTAATCCCCTTCACCTATTTTGCCCATTCTCGCTTATCATATTTCATTCTAACTGCTGATTCTATTTATATTTCCTCCAATAGGCTGTAAAGATGATTCCTTGAGGGCAGGTACTGAATCTCTCCATCAGTGTATATGCAAATTTCAAATGGTACTTAGCATATAATGTGACTAACACATACTGATAAATGGATAAATGAATAAATGATTGATTAAGCCCCTCCCATGCCAACAATATCCTAAAATATCAGGCATTCTTTTACAATAGGAGGAAATACAGTTCCTACAAGGACCATATATTTCAAGCAAAAAGTATTCCTAGGGAAAAAGAGGGATTCCTGAAGATAAGTTACTTTCTCCAGAATACGTATACGGGATCTCTTTAATATGAAAACATCCTCAGAGCCATAATGCTGTTAGGACATATGACTGGAATGAGAGATGCATGCTCTTATCCCTGCTGCAGGGAGAAAAGCCTAGAGCTAGGAGTTTAGAGACTCAGAATTTAGTCCATGCTCAGCCAATAATGACCGTGACTTACATCTCAAGACCTCACATCTTACATTTTGAGACCTTAGTTTTCTTAAAGGTTAATGGTGAATCTTGGCTTATTTCACAGAGTAACTGAAAGGATCATATCAAATAATATAAATGAAAACTTTATGTTCTACAAAAATATTACTCTGATAGTTATGTCCAGTTAAGGCTGCCCCTGCATGGACATATTCCCATCTCTGTGACATGCCTTTAATAACATGACACTCCCAGAAATTCCATTCGTTAGAACTGACCCTCATATGTGTTCAAATATAAACATGTATATACCTATACACTCTTTACATGTGTTATAGACTTTAAAAATTATAGTTATACATAGGGCTTTCCTGGTGGCTCAGATGGTAAGAAGTCTGCCTACAATGCAGGAGACCTGGGTTTGATCCCTGGGCTGGGAAGATCTCCTGGAGAAGGGAATGGCAACCCACTCCACTATTCTTGCCTGAAGAATCTATCTCATGGACAGAGGAGTCTGGCGGGCTATGGACCATGTCACAAAGAGTTGGACACAACTGAGCAAACATACTTTTTTTTTTCATTTAAAATGTCTCATATAAATCTTGGGATTATCATGCGTTTAGAAAAAGACTGAATCCTAATTTAAATATCACGTCATATTTGATCTTTCCTGTTCAGGCAACCTTTGCCCAAATCTTTCCCCAAAATATAGATTAAAAATAACAAGATAACAGAAGGTGCCCACACATTTCATAGATGAGGAAACTGAGGCTCAGAAATTTGCCCCAGGTCTCAGAGCAATATAGTAGAAGAGGATATGAATATAGCTTTCTAGATATTCCTGAACTAGGGGTCCAGATATTTCCATATCCTCTATGGTTTTTTTTACTGGAACTCAACACACTGGAGAGCACCAATTATTTTTTGACGGCTGCTGCTGAGACAAAATCAAGTGCAGAAAAATATGTATTATCCTGTGCTTATTGGTAGATTGAGAAAATAGTTGAAGTAAAAAAGGAAGTCAGGAGACACTTCCCTCTGTTTTCCTTCCCTTCCTGGACTCTTCTAAATTAGAACCATTACATAAGGCAGAGCAAGAAAGTGAACAGTGGTGGCCAGGCAAGGGTATCGGGGCCTGAGCAGGTGATGTGGGCATCCACATGGAGCAAATCAAAATCAAGCAGCATCTGACAGGATAAAGTGAAAGCACAGAATCACTTCTGTGTTAGTGTTACTAAAGGTGTATAATATCAATGTAACATGAGGAAAAACCATACAAACCCCAAATAAGGGACAGTTTACAAAATATCTGGTCTGTAATCTTCAAAAGTATCAAAGTTATAAACATTAAAAAGTGATTGTGAAACTGTTCCAGATTTAAGGAAACTAAAGAGACAGAAAATAAAAGCAACATGTGATTCTGAACTAGATCCTTTTATTATAATGGTCATTATTAGGATAATTAGCAAAACTTGAATGAGGATTAAATGGTAATAATCTTTATGTTATTTTCTGATTTTTGGTATTAAGATATTATGAGAATGTTCTTGTTTTTAAGAAATATTAAATTATTTGAGGTTGTGTGGTAGATATCAACAAATAACTCCCAAATGGTTAAGGAAAAGGAATTATTTGTATTGCATCTGTAACTTTTCTGAAGGTTTGAAAACGTTTCCAAAAATTACTATTTTAAAAAAGGAAAGTTAGAAGGCTGCTCTATGAGATCTAGTAGATTAGCTCATTAATTTTTTTTTTAAACACCAGGCATTGTATTTAAGACTGTTTGGCGCCATCAAGTGTTCAAAGTTATGTATGTTCACTTTAATTTGAAAACTGACCTTCCTGGTTCTAACATAAGAAATTAAGTCAATTCTAAAGGAAATCAACCCTGAACATTCATTGGAAGGACTGATGCTGAAGCTGAAACTCCAATACTTCGGCTATCTGATATAAAGTACCAACTCATTTGAAAAGACCCTAATGCTGGGAAAGACTCGAGGCAGTAGGAGAAGGGGACGACAAATGATGAGATGGTTGGATGGCATCACCAATGCAATAGACATGAGTTTGAGTAGGCTCCGGGAGTTGACAGGGAAGCCTGGCATGCTGCAGTCCATGGGGTCGCAAAGAGTCGGACACGACTGAGTGACTAAACTGAACTGATTCTCATGATTTCTCAATATTTTGAAACATTTTACATTTCACACTGCCTTCTCACAAAGATCAATAAAATGAGTATGGGCAAATGCTTGCCAAGTAAATGGAGCAGCCCCAATATGTGTTCTGGAAAAAAAAAGAAAAAAACAACCATTTGATTCTGAGCACCTTATTCTTTATGCATTTTCCCACCACTACAGGATCCTTTCTTTGTGTCAGGTATTGTGCTAGATGCTGGGGCTACAGAGGTGAGTAAAATAGGATGCCTGCTATCAAAAAGTTCACATCATCTTATAGATGGACAGGACAGACATTCACAATTAATTGTGATAATTGCTAGGACAGAGGTGGCAATCAGAACAAATTCTTTGAGACAGGAGCAGTGAATGGATGGGGAAATTCAAGCACCAGTCTGCTTCTCTTCTGCTTCCTCATACTCTGTGGTAGGGATGTGAAGGGCAGCACTTGCCCACTGACACTGGCCCAGCTACACATGCAGTTTTCCAGCTTCTCATTCATGAGGCTTCAGGCACAAATCTAAAGATTTAAAGGAACGGGGCTAGGAAGGCCCACTCTGGCTGTCATGTCTAGACCTTGGGTGCCAGCACAACCTATCAGGAAAAAAACCCTTGCATTTTTGGGTTCTGGGCATTTGGCTGATGACGATACAGCTGGTACTTCTTTTTTTCATTCCCCTCCAGTCCTTGGATACACAGCTTTCTTGGAAGGGAACCCATAAAATAAAATAAAATAAAAGTTTGCCCAGAAAAATAAAGGGCACGAGGAAAAACTAGAGTACCAAAACCCCACCATAGATCTGATTGCTTTCTCTGTGTCTCTGTTTCATGTCATTTCCTAGAGCTGAACTTTCATGTCCTTTAAAATCATCTTTATATCCCCAGGGTCAGGAGAGTTCCTGGGAAGCTGGCTTTTAATAAATGTTTATTGAACTGAAAGTTAAAACAACAGAATAAAGTAAAGTTCAAAAGCACTTGGTCTTTGTGTAGCATTTATCTTGAAAGACCTTCATAAACACAAAAAATTCATATTCAGTGCCAACCCTCTGAGAAAAACTGTATTTTCTATGAAGTATGTATTCTACATGGTTTGATCCTACTTGGATTGCTTTAAGAACAGAATGTACCATCTTTATAAAGTTTGTGGGCAATCCTAACTAAAAGCAGAGGCCAGTGCTGAACCTGTCAATGTCTATCCAAATAAAATAAGGTGTCCGTAAATATCAAACCATTCAACTGGGGAATAAATTGTTCCTTAAGGTTAATGTTTAATCTACTTAAAAAATTTAAACAATCTAGAAGGAAACAGACAAATCAGAAAAGATGTTTTCTTACCTAAGTCTCCTTTTACCCTCCCCCCGCCTCAAATGGTAAATACTAAAAATAAACATATTTCCTTTAAATTGTAAAGTACAATATTTGGTTAACTCTAACCTGAAAGAATGCTCGAGCTTCTTTATACCTACACTCAATAAATCTAGAGTGTGGTATTTCTTCTAGAAAGTGCATTGGATCTTTTGGAATGAGAACATCTAATCCATCAACAGTAATTTGTTGTAACTCTGGCCTGAAAACAAAAATTAAGACTTATTACAAGGACTTAATTCAGAAAACTGGCAGCCTCTTCAAAGTACATTCAATATAACATAAGCAAAATAGCTAAAGATCAAGCATATAAGGTATCATTTTTAAAGATCTACTCTTTTAGCAACTGTCAAATATATAATACAGCAATGTTAATTAACTATAGTCATCATACTGTATATTATATCCCAAGAACTTATCTCATAACTGGAAGTTTTTACATTCTGAACACTTTTACTTGTAAGTATATATTCACAAACATACTTTATCCTGTGTCTGCTCTCTTTACAAATATAGTAAGATTTGTATTCTTTTATGCCTCACTTCTGTCACTCAGCATTGTAGGATTCATCTCTGTTGCTAGAGCATGAGTTAAGAGCTTCTTCATTTCCCTGCCCCATGGTTCTTCATTGTGTAAACACACCACATTTTGTTTGGGGCACTGAGAACAATGTTTCTTTGAACATTCTGATATATATTTCCTGGAGTATATGTACATGAGTTGTTTCTTGTTGAATATTTACATTTCAAAACTTATTTGCATGAAATACATTTTAGGTTTTATACTAAATGTGAAAAAGAGAATAAGAATTCATGACTGAACAAGGTAGGTTTCACGTATTCCCTTTAGACCCTGAATTTACCTGTCAAAAGCTCCAGGATAACGACCAAACTGTAACTTTCGAAAAGGAACAAACTTCCTGTCGATGTGTCCTTTCAGCCGTAGATGGCCATGCCAGAGGTAGTTGCCACTCCTCTCATGAAAGACCACCAAGTGGATGGCATGACTGGCCAATTTGCAGATGTAGTGCAGGGGGATTTCAGTTCCAGAAAGTGAGTCTATCCAATCCAGCCGGGGGTCCTTGCTCTCGATCTTTAGGCACTGAAATCCCATATTTTCAGCTATCCGAAACCAGCCTTCCTAAAACAAAAGAAACATTTAAATATTTTAAATGTTTGAATATTTAAAATAAATACTAGTAGCAAAATTAAAGTTACTCTTAATACTGAATTAAGTCTTCTGTATTATTGTCCTAATCTGCTCTTTGCCTGAAGATTAAAAAACGAAGGTGGGGAAGGAAAGGTGGTGGTGGGAGAATTAAGGAAAGCATCAAAAAGAGAAACCAAACAGCATGGAAGACATGTTCAAAGACTCTCTTTATGAAAATCAATACAAATTTCTCCCTTGGAATGAGAATGTTCACGCACTATAGTGTTCTCTGGTTAGCATCTCCAAAGTAAATGTTAATGTAAGGACTTAAAATTAAACTTGTGATTCTCAACTTAACTTCTAATAATCTTCAAAAGTGCTTCATAAGAGCAGGGTTTCTCATCTCATAGTTATATCCCAATGCCTTAAACTGCTACTAAAATAGAAGTCTATCATAATATACATCGTTAGAAAACAAAATAAGATATACTATAAAGCAAAGTACATTTCAAACAGTTATTAGTTATAACTCTCACATAAAAAGATTAACCTATAGGGTAGATTTTTAATCCTAACAACCAGTGCTACAGATGGTTAAACAGTATTAATTATTAAGAACACCTCACATTTGAACAGAAATGTACAGTTTTTAAAGAACCTAAATAAACATTACTGTATTTATATATAACATCTATGGCTTCCCTGATAGCTCAGTTGGTAAAGAATCCACCTGCAATGAAGGAGACCCCGGTTCGATTCCTGGGTCAGGAAGTTCCCCTGATGGGATAGGCTACCCACTCCAGTATTCCTAGGCTTTCCTTATGGCTCAGGTGGTAAAGAATCCACCTGCAATGCAGGTTTGATCACTGGGTTGGGAAGATCCCCCGGAGAAGAGCAAGGCTACCCATTCCAGTATTCTGTCCTGGAGAATTCCATGGACTATATAGTCCATGGGGTTGCAAAGAGTCAGACATGACTGAGAGACTTTCACTGACTGGTTGAATTCATGACATCAATCTTAAAGAGTAAGTAGCACAGATATTGTACATAAAGAAAAAGACTCACATAAGTCCAAAGAGACAAAATTAACGAGAGGCAAAGCTACTGCCAGAATTTAGGTCTTATGTAACCAAATACAAAGTTCTTTCTACTCTACACCACCACCTCTTTAAGTCTATATTTATATAATGTGTATGAAGCTTATTCACATTAATTATTTCATCTAATGTCCATAGAAACTATGGGAGGTCAACAGGGAAGATATTACACCTAATCTACAGTTAAGGAAAATAAAGTTCTAAGTGGCAATACCAGGCATTAAAGTTATTAAAGGTTGGAACTATGTCTAAAAAGTGATCATTCTGGTACAGAATGCTAACCAGTATCAATTACAATTGCCTTCCCCTTTCCGGATATAGAGTGAAATTGTGTTTTGGTCAAAGGAATGTGGATGGAAACATCAGATACCACTTCTAGGCCTGGCCTTACAATGTCCCATAAGATCTCTGCTTTTTCTCTTTTATCTGCATGTAGAGAAACAAAGAACTATAGGATAGGGAAGCCACACACACATCCTGCATCCTGGGGCACTGCTTATAGCAAAGTCATCCAGGAATACCCTTGACTAAGAATATTCACACTGGATTTTGTCAGGAGAAAATTACTCCTTTTTTGCACTAAGTCAATGAGATTTTAGGGTTGTTTTTAGCAGCAATTAATGTAACTTACCCTGTCTAAACTGTGGAAAATTCTGAAAGAGATGGGAATACCAGACCACCTGACCTGCCTCTTGAGAAACCTATATGCAGGTCAGGAAGCAACAGTTAGAACTGGACATGGAACAACAGACTGGTTCCAAATAGGAAAAGGAGTACGTCAGGGCTGTATATTGTCAACCTGCTTATTTAATTTCTATGCAGAGTACATCATGAGAAACGCTGGGCTGGAAGAAGCACAAGCTGGAATCAAGATTGCCGGGAGAAATATCAATAACCTCAGATATGCAGATGATACCACCCTTATGGCAGAAAGAGAAGAGGAACTAAAAAGCCTCTTGATGAAAGTGAAAGAGGAGAGTGAAAAAGTTGGCTTAAAGCTCAACATTCAGAAAACGAAGATCATGGCATCTGGTCCCATCACTTCATGGGAAATAGATGGGGAAACAGTGGAAACAGTGGCTGACTTTAGTTTTCTGGGCTCCAAAATCACTGTAGATGGTGATTGCAGCCATGAAATAAAATGACGCTTACTCCTTGGAAGGAAAGTTATGACCAACATAGGCAGCATATTGAAAAGCAGAGACATTACTTTGCCAACAAAGGTCCGTCTAGTCAAGGCTATGGTTTTTCCAGTAGTCACGTATGGATGTGAGAGTTGGACTATAAAGAAAGCTGAGCACCGAAGAATTGATGCTTTTGAACTGTGGTGTTGGAGAAGACTCTTGAGAGTCCCTTGGACTGCAAGAAGATCCAAACAGTCCATCCTAAAGGAGATCAGTCCTGGGTGTTCATTGGAAGGACTGATGTTGAAGCTGAAACTCCATTACTTTGGCCACCTGATGCAAAGGGCTGACTTATTTGAAAAGACCCTGATGCTGGGAAAGATTGAGGGCAGGAGAAGGGGATGACAGAGGATGAGATGGTGGATGGCATCACTGACACAATGGACATGGGTTTGGGTGGACTCCGGGAGTTGGTGATGGACAGGGAGGCCTGGCGTGCTGCGGTTCGTGGGGTTGCAAAGAGTCGGACATGACTGAGGGACTGAACTAAATTGACCTTGTCTAATACAATTTCACCTTGGTTCTCCTTATATTAGAATTAACTGCTGTAGGATTTCCTTTCTTCATAAACCTAAGAGGTGGAAAGTACTGATTGAGTGTAAGAGTGGCCAATTCAGAGCACGAATCTACTGTACAGGATGAAATAAAAACATTATAAATTGGTAAATTTAGGGAAAATTTAAAAGGCCAAACAGAACTTGAAGAGGAATCAGACCTCGAGTGTGAGGAGATAGACAAAACAGGAAGAACTATGAAATGGCTTGCCTTTTCATAATCATGACAGAGGAGAGTCAAGAACAAAGAAGTTGCTCTGATCAAACACAGCAAAGGCCTAACTAAAGGCTGTACTGCACAAATCTACTTCCAGTTGTGGGCTTCCCAGGTGGCTGAGTGGTAAAGAATCCACCTGCCAATGCAGATGTGGGTTCAATAACTGGGGTCAGTAAGATTCCCTGGAGAAGGAAATGGCAACCCACTCTAGTATTCTTGTCTGGGAAATCTCATAGACAGAGCAGCCTTGTGTTTTGTTATTTATAGCTGAAAATATTCCTGATATAATTTATGTCTTTATAAAAAATTTTAAATACAGTTGAAATTGGTTTAATCTTATACTGTTTTACAAAAGACACATTCCATTACCTGAAAGCAAATCATCTTACCTCATTCTTCCATAGTTGATACTGTAGTGCAAATGTAGTAAAGTCTCTTGGAACACAGAAAAACTTGCATTCTGAGGTGGAGGAGGCATGAGAAGTATTCTTGACTTGTTCAAAGTTTTTATTAATCAATTCCAGAATCAAAGGATCAATAAGGAACACGGGTACATTTTGACTGGATGTTAGCATAATAAATTTTTTAACTGCACGCTGTTTGAAAGGAAAAGAATTCCCTTAATTTTTCTAAAACCAATACAATAATCTATCTCATTAAGTTTTATTCATTAATTTTATAAGAATACATATAGAGTGCTTATTCAATACATACCAGGCTTACTACTTTGCTAACATTAAAAAACCAACAAATAAATAATACACCGTACCTGCTCTCAAGAAGTTCATGGTCTACTGAGGACGATGTACAAATATTTACAATATAAGATAAGTACAGAACAGCAATCAACTAACTAACTGCATATCAAAAGGATATCAAAACCTTCACAGAGGAAGCAGTATCTGAGATGACAACTCTGGACTTACAAATTATTCCCTTGGTAGTAGCTAAATCTTTTCAAGCAAAAGTTGGAGAGGAAATACCAGGTCTTTCGATTTTAAAAAATTAGTCATGTCAACATTTTCAAAACCAAAAATCAATTGTATGTGGAACTTTTCTTCATATTTGAAATACTGCTTAATAATCTTGCCAAGCAAAAGACAAACTAAAATACACTGTCTGCTTGACCATTCCTGTATACAGTTTGACCTTCTAATAATACTGTAATACTGATATTTTAAAATATGATTCTGCTGAGCGGTAAGCAGAACATTCTACTGCAAAAAATAAATTTTGAAATCAGAATGGAAACCAAATAATCACACTTAGGAGTAAACAATATCTAAGAGTAGCCAAGAAAACAAAATAAATAGCATATATTGTTGCTTAAAAGCCTACATTAATGAAAGCAATAATGACTTCAAAGGGACGTATGCCCATCAAAAAAGATGCTTCATGGAATTAAGGATAAATGATTACTCACAAAAACCTGAAGACACTTATAAAAACATATACAAGATAATAAACAGATTAGAATATCAGGAATTATAAAGATAAAAAAGTGAGACAAATGTATGAAATCAGTCTCTTATCCTTTGTTTTTACTGTAGGGTATTATGCAAATTCCATCTTTGCATGAAATGTTCCCTTGGTATCTCTAATTTTCTTGAAGAGATCTCTAGTCTTTCCCATTCTGCTGTTTTCCTCTATTTCTTTGCATTGATCGCTGAGGAAGGCTTTCTTATCTCTTCTTGCTATTCTTTGGAACTCTGCATTCAGATGTTTATATCTTTCCTTTTCTCCTTTGCTTTTCGCTTCTCTTTTCACAGCTATTTGTAAGGCCTCCCCAGACAGCCATTTTGCTTTTTTGCATTTCTTTTCCATGGGGATGGTCTTGATCCCTGTCCCTGTACAATGTCACGAACCTCCGTCCATAGTTCATCAGGCACTCTATCTATCAGATCTAGGCCTTTAAATCTATTTCTCACTTCCACTGTATAATCATAAGTGATTTGATTTAGGTCATACCTGAATGGTCTAGTGGTTTTCCCTACTTTCTTCAGTTTAAGTCTGAATTTGGCAATACGGAGTTCATGATCTGAGCAACAGTCAGCACCTGGTCTTGTTTTTGTTGATTGTATAGAGCTTCTCTATCTTTGGCTGCAAAGAATATAATCAATCTGATTTCGGTGTTGACCATCTGATGAGGTCCATGTGTAGAGTCTTCTCTTGTGTTCTTGGAAGATGGTGTTTGCCATGATCAGTGCATTTTCTTGGCACAACTCTATTAGTCTTTGCCCTGCTTCATTCCGTATTCCAAGGCCAAATTTGCCTGTTACTCTAGGTGTTTCTTGACTTCCTACTTTTGTATTCCAGTCCCCTATAATGAAAAGAACATCTTTTTTGGGTGTTAGTTCTAAAAGGTCTTGTAGGTCTTCAAAGAACAGTTCAACTTCAGCTTCTTCAGCGTTACTGGTTGGGGCATAGACTTGGATTACTGTAATACTGAATGGTTTGCCTTGGAAACGAACAGAGATCATTCTGTTGTTTTGACCTAACAGAAGCAGAAGATGTAAGAAGAGGTGGCAGGAATACACAGAAGAACTGTACAAAAAAGATCTTCACGACCCAGATAATCATGATGGTGTGATCACTCACCTAGAGCCAGACATCGTGGAATGTGAAGTCAAGTGGGCCTTAGAAAGCATCACTATGAACAAAGCTAGTGGAGGCAATGGAATTCCAGTTGAGCTATTTCAAATCCTGAAAGCTGATGCTGTGAAAGTGCTGCACTCAATATGCCAGCAAATTTGGAAAACTCAGCAGTGGCCACAGGACTGGAAAAGGTCAGTTTTCATTCCAATCCCAAAGAAAGGAAATACCAAAGAACGCTCAAACTACTGCACAATTGCACTCATCTCACACACTAGTAAAGTAATGCTCAAAATTCTCCAAGCCAGGCTTCAGCAATATGTGAACTGTGAACTTCCAAATGTTCAAGCTGGTTTTAGAAAAGGCAGAGGAACCAGAGATCAAACTGCCAACATCTGCTGGATCATCGAAAAAGCAAGAGAGTTCCAGAAAAACATCTATTTCTGCTTTATTGACTATGCCAAAGCCTTTGACTATGTGGATCACAATAAACTGTGGAAAATTCTGAGAGAGATAGGAATACCAGGCCACCTGACCTGCCTCTTGAGAAACCTATATTCAGGTCAGGAAGCAACAGTTAGAACTGGACATGGAACAACAGACTGGTTCCAAATAGGAAAAGGAGTACGTCAAGGCTGTATATTGTCACCCTGCTTATTTAACTTCTATGCAGAGTACATCATGAGAAACGCTGGGCTGGAAGAAACATAAGCTGGAATCAAGATTGCCAGGAGAAATATCAATAACCTCAGATATGCAGATGACATCAGCCTTATGGCAGAAAGTGAAAAGGAACTCAAAGCCTCTTGATGAAAGTGAAAGTGGAGAGTGAAAAAGTTGGCTTAAAGCTCAACATTCAGAAAATGAAGATCATGGCATCTGGTCCCATCACTTCATGGGAAATAGTTGGGGAAACAGTGGAAACAGTGTCAGACTTTATTTTTGGGGGCTCCAAAATCACTGCAGATGGTGACTGCAGCCTTGAAATTAAAAGACGCTTGCTTACTCCTTGGAAGAAAAGTTATGACCAACCTAGATAGCATATTCAAAAGCAGAGACATTACTTTGCCAACAAAGGTCCGTCTAGTCAAGGCTATGGTTTTTCCAGTGGTCATGTATGGATGTGAGAGTTGGACTGTGAAGAAAGCTGAGTGCTGAAGAATTGATGCTTTTGAACTGTGGTGTTGGAGAAGACTCTTGAGAGTCCCTTGGACTGCAAGGAGATCCAACCAGTCCATTCTGAAGGAGATCGGTCCTGGGTGTTCTTTGGAAGGAATGATGCTAAAGCTGAAACTCCAGTACTTTGGCCACCTCATGAGAAGAGTTGACTCATTGGAAAAGACTCTGATGCTGGGAAGGATTGGGGGCAGGAGGAGAAAGGGACGACAGAGGATGAGATGGCTGGATGGCATCACTGACTCGATGGACGTGAGTCTGAGTGAACTCCGGGAGTTGGTAATGGACAGGGAGGCCTGGCGTGCTGTGATTCATGGGGTCGCAAAGAGTTGGACACGACTGAGCTGAACTGAACTGAACTGATTATGCAAATACCAAGAATATAATAATCTGCTCCAGAGGTAATAATCTCTACTCTAGAGGACTTTATTACCTCTTAGTGGGAGAGACAACTAAGTAAAAAGTTAGAATAAACAATGCTATGCCCCAAAATTCAATGACTTAGAGGAAATGGATAAATTTCTTTAAAAACACAATTAACAAAACTACCAGAAGATGAAACAGGAAATATGACTTGCCTTATAACTATTAACAAAATTGAATTTGTTGTATAAAAAAAGTCTTGCCATCAAAACAAGAAAAAACTCTAAGATGGTTCACTGGAGAATTCTATCAAAGATTTAAGGAAGAAATACTGCCAATTATACAAAAACTGTTTCCGAACTGAGCAGGAGGAAATATTTCTAAGTCATTTTGAGGTCGGTATAATCTTAATAGCAAAACCTGACAAAGACATTACAGAAAAAGAAATAAAAGTATATACCACTGTCCCTCATGAACACAGATGCAGTGACATTTAACAGGATACTAAAAAATTAATTCCTGTAGTTAAAAAAAAAGAAAATACTATGACCAAGTATACTTTATCCCATGGATGAAAGGCAGGATTTGAAAATTAATCAATCATATTAATAGAAAAAGGGAGGAAACCTCTATGAGAATTTCAACACAAAAAAAAATTTGACAAAATTCAATTCCTATTTCATGATAAAAACCTCTCAGCAAACCAGGAATAGGACACTTGTTCAATTTGATAGAATATGAACAAAAAAATCTATTACTGAGTTGCAGGAGTTCTTTATTTATCCTTGATATCAACCTTTTGTCAGACACATGTTTTGCAAATATTCTTTATATTTTCTTGGTTCAGTTCTGCTTTTCACATATTTATTCATTTGGGGAAGCACCACAACTCAATGAATGAGGATTTTGGAAGCAAGCAGTTAGAATCTGGAATCACTTATTAGCCAACCAACCTTAATCTTTTGAAGTGAACTGAGGACAAACATGTATTAGCAGCATCAAGTCTATAAGGACTAAACGTGATACTCCATAAAAGCACTCAGCACAGTGTCTTCCCCTTGCCCTCTGTCACCTACTCCAACTTCCCACCAAGCTAGCTATTAAAACTGTCATAATTCAACAAATACTTATTAAGTATATAAGTGAATGAACTAAATGAACTTGGCAACTGAAGAATTTCTCGACTGTCATACATACCCACTGTGTGCCATCAAATCCAATTCGGCTTCCTTTGGATTTTGATAAACCAGATCCATTCTAGGAAGATAACAAAAGTAAAAGTTAGTAAATGCAAAGCCCAGCACTTAACATTACATTTAAGGCAGGTATGAGGTTCAACCTATGTAACTGGCTAATAATCATTAAAAAGCATAATCTAAATACATATAGTCATGAGCTAAGAATTCTACAATTATATAACTACCCAAGATGGACAACATTGAGACTGCTCTAATTTATTAAACACGCATATATCGTCAACATCTCAGAATCTATTAAGTTCCATCAAATTATAGTAAACTCTTTGCTATCTCTTTAGAATTAGTATATTTATAAGATCTTCAGAAGCTACTAGATTCTAAATCATTGTCTCTTTATCTTTATGCCTAAAGGTTTATAATAAAGGTAAGTTATAACACTACACTTCCCTGTTAGGCACTATATTAAAAATCGACTTTATACTAAACTAACATTTTATCAAAATTATTTATCACTGAACTCTTTCCAATGAGTGATGAAATGTTTGGAAAAAATAACAATTTTCACATAATTCTATCAGAAAATTTCAACATAACTGAAACTTTGCACCACTGACTTTTAGTGTGTTATTATAATAATTTTTAACTGCAATTCTGAATTGCTCCTTATCATGCCCATGAAGAGGAGAATTTCAAAGAAATATTTCTGCAAGGATTTTAAAAACTGATTGATTTTAGGTACTGCAAAAGTAAAGTATGTTAGGAAGATATACAGCTAAAATGAAGTTTAATAATGAGAAAGAAGGAAAAAAATGTTACCTTTGCTGATAAATAGTGCTTGTAGTAGTACAACTGAAATAGCAGAAATGCAGAACTTGTCAAAGTTAAAACCACCAAAATCACGTTCTTACTGATTCTACTCATCAGTTTGCAGTGCTCACTTGGTTGTCTTTTGAAAGTAACCCAGTTGGTTTCATCTTTTGGGGTAAAAAGATAATCTTGTTTTCTGTGAACAATATTTCTGAAGAGCAAAAAAAAAAGCCTATATTTAATTTTTCAACTTTATTAACCATGAAAAAGTTACCTAAAGTTCAACAGAACATTCTTTGATTTGGTAATGTCCTATCCTAAAGAAATCATCAGATATAAGACCAAACCTGGAAGAACAAAAATGTTTATCATGGCATTCTTTACAAGTGCAAAAAATAAACGTAAGTGGGATATCCATAAAAACTGACCAACAGAGATGGGAGGGATTGGGTGAGGCCTCTGAGTTTGCAATTCTGATGCATTCTCAGGTGATGCTGATGCACATACTAAGAACCACTGCCAAAGAAAAAATAAACTTTTGGTCAAGGAACATCACCTGTGTAACAGCTCTGTTGTCTAATGTGATGTAGGTTGTGGTCAGTTTTTATAAATATCCCATATACATTTTCAGTTTTTGGCAAGTGTAAAAAAAGTCATGATAAAAAATTTTGTTCTTTTTTAACATGTACACACTGCTTTATTTACTTATTTTTGGCTGCACTGGGTCTTCATTGCTGCACACGGGCTTTCTCTAGTTGCAAAGAGCAGGGGCTACTCTCTAGCTGTGATGTGTGGGCTTCTCCTGTGCAGTGGCTTCTCGCGTGCAGTACAGGCTCTAGGTGCATGGGCTCGGTAGTTGTGACTTGCTGACTCTAGGGTGTGCAGGCTTCAGTAGTTGTGGCACAGGGGCTCATTCGTTGTGGCTTGCAGGTTCCAGAATGTGACCTCAGTAGTCGTGGTGCACAGGCTTAGCTGCTCCGTGGCATGTGGAATCTTCTTGGATCAGGGACTGAACCCACGTCCCCTACGTCACCAGGGAATTCCTTAAAGTTTCTGTTCATCTTTGGTCCCATCTGACTATTCCCTTAGAACAAGTAAATTTAATACAGTTCTATTTCTTATTACCTCCTCTTCACTGTTTGCTTTTGGTCATACACACAACATTTGGTTCTTCAAATGTTTATCTTTATTTCTTTAACTATATACTGCTGCTGCTGCTGCTAAGTCGCTTCAGTTGTGTCCAACTCTGTGCGACCCCATAGACGGCAGCCCACAAGGCTTCCCCGTCCCTGGGATTCTCCATGCAAGAACACTGGAGTGGGTTGCCATTTCCTTCTCCAATGCATGAAAGTGAAAAGTGAAAGTGAAGTCGTGCAGTCATGTCTGACTCTTAGTGACCCCATGGACTGCAGCCTACCAGGCTCCTCCGCCCATGGGATTTTCCAGGCAAGAGTACTGGAGTGGGGTGCCATTGCCTTCTCCGTTAACTATATACTAATACCTCTATTACTTCATGCATAAACTTTGTCTTTAGTTCTCCAGCTAAAAAAATAAAAGGAAATCTATTAACACCTTCTACATCTCTCCTTTTAATCCTGACTTTTATTAGTTCACTTTGCTATAGTTCTTTTTTACTCTGAAATACAAATCTGTTTTTAAAATCTTATTCCTACTATGTTTCCCTGCCAGTCCTTTCACTGTATCATCTCTGTTCATCTATTAGATAGCTGATGTTCATCTTCTCCTTAGAATATGGGCATTATTTACCTTGAGTTCTTGCCTTGTTCAGAAACAGGTGTCAACTAATAGTTTGGCTTTGAGGTTACATCCTCTTTCCTCTGATGACTTACAGGATTTGTACCCCTGTCCTGCAATACTAAATACTCCCTTTACAATATGTGATCCTTTCCCTGGCACTACAGGCAAGATGATCTTTTTAATGCATGAGCAAAGAACACGTTCCTTAGTTTTGAAAAACAATTTTTTAAAAACTAGGTTATGCAATGATATTAATGATTTTTATTAGTTTTTCTTCATTATGTGCTCTTCCAATCTGTAGAATCAAGATTTCTTTCTCTGCAACAGGTTTTCTTATGTGTTTTGAATACTTTCTGTTCTAATGTTGAATTTCTATTTCCAGAACTACAATTAAGCATTTGTTTCATCTCCTTTCATTCCCATTTCACTTTGCTCAACTTTCAAAAGCCTGTCGTCATAACCCTTACTGAGTTTTCAACAATATCAATTCTCCTTTCTGTTTCCTATGCGGCTTTTTATTCCTGATTTTATTTCTTTCTTGAGTTCTGCCAAATTATGACTCATTATTTACCACTGTCTTACTATTTCTTCCTAGCCAGTTAGCTTTCTCTATTTTAAAGAAGTGGCTGTGCTGTGCTTAGTCACTCAGTCATGTCCAACTCTCTGCAACCCCCTGGACTGTAGCCTGCCAGGCTCCTCTGCCCATGGGATTCTCCAGGTAAGAATACTGGCATGGGTTGCCATGCCCTCCTCCAGGGGATCTTCCCAACCCAGGGATCAAACCCAGGTCTCCCACATTGCAAGCAGATTCTTTACCAGCTGAGCTACCAGGGAAGCCCTTAAAGAAGTGGTTGTCTCCTTAAATTTGTTACGCCACTACAGTTTTCTCGTGGGTCTTCATCATACGTTTTTCCATTTCTTTTTGCTTTTCTTTCTGTAACACTTGTGTAGATACTGTACTCATTTTCTTTTTATCACTGTTTATCTTTGAATGAAATGAGCTTCACCCAGGCCTATTATTTGCAAGAGGATCGTAGGAGGAAGAATTAAGGCTGTGTTCTGGACTAGAAGGTAGAGTCTCTAGCCTACAAGAGAGCTCTTTATGACACAGGGTTTCCTGTGCATGCGTGTGTGAGAGAGACAATGTATGTGAGAACAAGGAAGAGAAAGATGTTTAGCCATTATTTCTTGCCTCATCAAAAGAGCGCTTCCTGCAAAGGTCGTGTATCTGTGTGCTTTCTCATTTGTTCTTCCTTTCCTGCTAGAATATGTTGCCAGACATCCCAAGGAAGCTTCTCCTGCTGCTTTTCTATGCACCCGACACCACTGTAAACAGATCTATCTTTCACTGCTCTGTCGGTTCTACCTGAGATCTCTTTCTGTCAGAATGCTCTTTTAATCTCTTCCTGCTTACATTTGACAAACAGTTCTCAAATATTTCAATTTGGGATACAGGACTCTAGTCCTACTGAAGATATAATTATAACTGACCCTTGAACAATGCAGGGTTAGGGACGCCAACATTTTATGCAGCTAAAAATCTGCATATAACTTATAGTTGGCCCTCCATATATATACGTAGTTCCTTTGTATCTGCATTTCCTTCATATATGTGGTTTGCATCTGTGGATTCAACTATCCAGGGGTCATATAATACTGTAGTATTTACTACTGAAAAAAAATTCACATGTAGTTCAAACTTGTGTTGTTCAAAGGTCAACTATACATCTCTGTCTCTCATTTTCCTTGCTATTTCAGGGTAATTTCAGATAGAAGAGGGCACAAATGTTTTTACTCTGCCATCTTTAAATCAGAATTCATAGGATTTTGAAACAATCCAAATGGGCTTCCAGAGTGAAAGCCTATATATAGCAAACATCCAATGATGTTACATAAAGTCAACAAACTACTTAAGAGAAATATCACCAGTGATGTGAGTAATCTACTTGATTTACAGATAATGCATCAAGCAAAGATAACTGAAGAAATCATGATCATATTCTATCTCCTAAAACTGTAAAAATTAGCAACATCAAACAATATTAATAATAGTATTAGTCCTGCTGTCAGCTAAAACCTCCTAAAATAAGACAGTTAAATATGTACTGTGATAAGGATAGCTCACAAGATAATAAAAAGAACACCCTTTATTTTCAGTATTTCAGCTCAGCTTTTTGTAATTGTGTTAAAAAGTACATCAATGTATTGTACTCTGATTCCTAAAATCTAAAGTAACACTTGGAGTGTGTTATAGTCCAGTCTTTCCTGTGCTTGAATTAAAAAATGGGAAGAAAATATAAAAGACCTACATAAACCACTACAGAAAAATAAAGTCAGAATTAATATCTTGTTCTCTTTTTGGACATAACTCTAACCTACTATTAATTCTTACATGAACTAAATCTCCAAAATATATCATCAATCACAACTACATTTTTATTATCAAGATGATATCCAATTAACTTTATTTCATTATTTATTTTCTGTAAATGCCAAACCAATTTAGCTAACTGCAAAGATAAGAATATTAGCCCATCAAAACATTCCTTTTTGTTAGCACCATCTCTTCATTAGGAATGGAATTACCACTTTAAAATGAGTAATGTATACTTAAGAGGCCAAGGCTTACTGAGTTTACCTCTAAAATATCTCTTGCACCAACTTCCTCTTCTTTCTTCATTGTCATTCTAATTTAAACTCTAATTGTATAAATGTCTTAATTCTATTTGATGTCCCAGGCTCCACTTTCTGCCTACTCATAATCTTACACTGACAGACATGCCAAGCTGCTGATAAATGAATCAAATTACATCATCAAAATTTTTCAATGGTTCCTTAACACCTACAAGCAAAGCTCAAGTTTCACATAAATTTGACCCATGAACAACACATATTTGAACTAAACAGGCCCACTTACACATAGATTTTGTTTTTCAATAATAAACACTACAGTATTACACGATCTGCTGTTTACTTAATTTGTAGATATGGAACTGCAGACATGGAGGGCTGACTCTATTACATGTAGATTTTTGACAGTGTAAAGGATGGTGCCTACCATCCAGTTCTACAAGAATCAAGTCTTTAGACAATGCAGTTGCTAACCTATAATATATGTGAAAGGAATTCAGGGTGAAGGGCAGGATGAAGCACTCTGCCCTCTGGGAAAACAGGCCTTTAGATAGTTGGAAATATTTCAGGAGAACAGCTTATGAACCTGGACTCTTACATCTTCCCATATTTAGAAAAGCACTAAAATCATTAACTGAGATACATGTTCCTTGTGACTAGGAGTAAACTTCTACAGAGATGTATGCACGAGTGCACATACCTCTTTGCAAAATTATGTATCTATTGACCTCCCCTATCTACTTCCTCTTCTAAGAAATTACTCAGAACTATCTGAGACCATCTCCCAAATAAAACTGAAACTCACAGTTCTCACGATGTGTGTTTTTATTTCAGTTGACAGAGGTTTGGCACCCCTGACTGTATTGTTCAAGGTCAAATACAGAAGCATTCAATGGCATTCACAATCTAACTGAACACAAGGCAAATTTTCTAGACTTTCTCCCACTTCACACACTCTATGGTCTCTGCCCAAGTATTCCTGGAACACACACGACACTTTGCTATCTCTTTGCTTTTGTTCATTTCCTCTTGTCTGAAGTATTCTCACCTATTTCCAGAGAACCAGTTCTATACCTCTTTACACAGCTCCTCTCAATGACCTTCCTTTATGAAGTCTTTCACACTCTTCCAAGTCAGAAGCAATCTCTTCCAGCTATAAATTCCTAGTCTTACCTTCTTGCAAGGAATAAATATTTACTGTCTACCTTAAAAGGGAGAAATGCCAACAAAATGCTAAGCCCTGAAGAGATAATAAGTAAAATACCATTCCCTATCTTCAAAGATTTTAGAGATGAGTATATAAGAGTTAGAATGGTGATTGATGGTGGTGAAGGGTAAGAAGTCCTAAAGAACAGCATGGGAAGTATTTTCCAAAATGCACAACCACCATCCTTACCACCTTCACATCTATTAAGAAACACTATTCTGGTTTGTGCTAGACTGTATTAGAGATAAATATAGAGACACTATCAAGGTGTAATGGTTATGAAGGAGTAAGTACAGGCTACTATGGAGCACAAAGAGAGGAAACTAACCCTAAGGCTTTTACTATTTTCTGTTTTGAAATACAGATATTCAGTTCAGTTCAGTTCAGTCACTCAGTCGTGTCTGACTCTTTGCCACCCCATGAATCGCAACACACCAGGCCTCCCTGTCCATTAACTCCTGGAGTTCACTCAAACTCACGTCCATCAAGTCAGTGATGCCATCCAGCCATCTCATCCTCTGTCATCACCTTCTCCTCCTGTCCCCAATCCCTCCCAGCATCAGAGTCTTTTCCAAAGAGTCAACTCTTCGCATGAGGTGGCCAAAGTACTAGAGCTTCAGCTTTAGCATCATTCCCTCCAAAGAACACCCAGGGCTGATCTTCAGAATGGACTGGTTGGATCTCCTTGCAGTCCAAGGGACTCTCAAGAGTCTTCTCCAACACCACAGTTCAAAAGCATCAATTCTTCCGTGCTCAGCTTTCTTCACAGTCCAACTCTAACATCCATACATGACCACTGGAAAAACCATAGCCTTGACTAGACGGACCTTTGTTGGCAAAGTAATGTCTCTGCTTTTCAATATGCTATTCAGGTTGGTCATAACTTTTCTTCCAAGGAGTAAGTGTCTTTTAATTTCATGGCTGCAGTCACCATCTGCAGTGATTTTGGAGTCCCAAAAAATAAAGTCTGACACTGTTTCCACTGTTTCCCCATCTATTTCCCATGAAGTGCTGGGACCAGATGCCATGATCTTCGTTTTCTGAATGTTGAGCTTTAACCCAACTTTTTCACTCTCCACTTTCACTTTCATCAGGAGGCTTTTTAGTTCCTCTTCACTTTCTGCCATAAGGGTGGTGTCATCTGCATATCTGAGGTTATTGATATTTCTCCCGGCAATCTTGATTCCAGCTTGTGCTTCTTCCAGCCCAGCGTTTCTCATGATGTACTCTGCATAGAAGTTAAATAAGCAGGGTGACAATATACAGCCTTGACGGACTTCTTTTCCTATTTGGAACCAGTCTGTTGTTCCATGTCCAGTTATTATAATACATGAATCATCTCTCCTATCACACTAAAAATGATTGAATATCCAGAAATAATAAAACTTAAAAAAAAATAGTTTTGTATTCTCTTGAACATTGTGCAGTTATTTGAGTATATTTAGCATACTTATAAATAAAAAAAAGTATATTCTGGCCTGGAGACTATATAGTCCATGAGGTCGCAAACAGTCAAACATGACTAAACAACTTTCACACTACAGCACAGAATTAGTCTTAGATGACTTGGAAACAGGCTCTAACTAGTGCATGAACTAGGATTTGGCAATTAAGAAGAAAGGAATGGGCAGATCTGCTTCCCAACTGAACCTTTAATGGGTTATAGGTGTCAGAGTTATCAGTCCTATCAGTCTTTGAGCCGGGGTAACTACAGACCAAGACTGTCACCTCCAGCCAAGAACAAACACATTCTTTTACCCTTTCTTTTGTCCTTTATTATCAATTTGTATCAAGGCATGAGAAAGGCTGGAAAAAACTAGTGGTAGATGACAGCCGCACACAAATTTGAAGGAAAAATGTATAGGATGGGAAGCTCAAGATAGTTCTCAGGCTCTTACTACAACCAAGAGCAGCATTTCATATTCTTTCAGCTTCCCATTGCCATTTCACGTTATCACTTGTTCTTTGATGGTAACAGCACGAAAAATTTTGGCATCTACCTTAACCTGACACCCGTCCCCCACTACTCTTTTGAGGATTATTTTGATATGGATCTGTTTGAAAGAATGTCAAACTGTCTGACTTTCTTATTCCACTTCTCCCCATTAGTGCCTTCTGGATCACCTCTCTTGATATCAGAGGCCCTTGAACAAAAAATGACCAGCCCTAGCAGTGAAGTTGGGTTCGTAGATGACATGTGTTAGCCTGGGGCCCTCAATGCTGCTAGACCCAATTTACTCAGGAACACTGAGAAATGCGAGGAAGGCACAGTGGTGACAGAATTGAGATTCAAATACATCCTGCACTGCAAAATAAAACAGGAGGCTAAATTAGAGAAGAAAGAGGGTAGTGTAAACAGTCAAAGCCATTGTTTTAAAATAAGGTAGCAAACTGGAAGATATAAAGAGAAAATGCTTCTGAAGATGTATTCACAGAGAAGATGGGGGGGGGGGGGGGGAGAGTCAACATTTTCAGCTGTTCTAAGCCAAAAATACACCAGTAGCAACCGATGCTATCCATCTTACTTAAATACCACTGGTCCTAATGTACCGTTCTTTTTCTTTCATTGCTAACTTTGCAAGACGGTCAGTAACCTGGAAGCAAAGGTTAGACTGTAAGGGTTTAAGAAGTCTCTTCATCTGCTTACCACTCATTCATTTCTTAACCATTTGCAATATAACCTCTCTCAAAATGCTGACAGTGGAAGATTAAAAAATTAGTCTCTCCATTTGATGCTCCAGAAAAATCCAAAATACACAGCAACTCCTTCTGAATGACTATGGAGTAGTGAGCTTTTAGAGAATGTCTGAAATGAAAGACCTAGATAAGAAAGAAAATGAAAAAAAAAAAAAAAAAGAAAGAAAGAAAATGAAGACAGGAGGGAACTGATTTATGGGGACAAAGTAAAAGGGTGAAGGAAGTGGCCCTGCCTACAAAGTGTACTGTTCTGTGTTTGATATGAAATCTGGATGGATGTTCTCTTCACATTCATTTTTTCCTAATCATTTAATTAGATATACTTCCCGTGTCTACTGACTGATTACTGCTTACAAATATTTCACCAGACTGCTGGTGATGTCCTCTTAAACACCACTGTCCACCTTCAAGCCAGATTTTTTTCATGACTTGCCCCTCTGTTAATGGTATCTCTATTTTCTCAATTATTTATGTTCAAAACAGTTTTTACAGTTCTAACTCCTTATCTAATGAGTCAACAAACTATACATTCTTCTCAGTGCCTCTAAAAGCTGTCATTTCTTTTCCATTTCCAGTATAGTTAGCCAACTTTTAAGGCCTTATTAACTCTGCCTAAATAGAAAGCCTCCTACATGAATACAGATAGTCGCTGACTTACAGTTTGACTTATAGTTTTTGACTTTACAGTGGGGCAAAAGTGACAAGCATTCAGTAGAAACGGTGTTTGAATTTTGATTTTTTTCCTGCAGCTAGCAATAAGTCCCACATAATCTCTCATGATGCTGGGCAGTGGCAGTGTGAGACACAATTCTCAACTAACCCTGTGATCACAAGGTAAACAATTGACACTTAGGACCATTCTGCTTTTCATTTGTAGTATTCAATAAATTATAGGAAATATTTAATACTTTATTATAAAATAGGCTTCATATTAGATGATTATGCCCATCTGTGTAGGCTAACATATGTGTCCCCAAGACATTTAAAGTAAGCTAGGCTAGGCTATGATGTTCAGCAGGCTAGGTACATTAAACACATTTTCAATTTATGATGAGTTTATCAAATTGAGGAAGATCTGTACTCTACTACTAGGCTTTCCTTGAAATACCCATCTCAGAAACGACCAAAGTGCAGTCATTTCTACAGTGACACTTTGTTGGGACTTCCACGGCTAATTGAGTACTAATCCCCTAAGTGAACCCACTGATACAGTGCCTTCTTACCTTGGTGCATTTGTCTATGCTATTCCTTCTGTGTGTAACAGTTTGTTCCCCACACTCTGACTTTCTCACTGTCTTTTGAGTAAAGACCATAGGCTCTGAAGACATACTGCTGCTCCTGCTGCTGCTGCTAAGTCGCTTTAGTCGTGTCCGACTCTATGCAACCCCATAGATGGCAGCCCACCAGGCTCCCCCGTCCCTGGGATTCTCCAGGCAAGAACACTGGAGTGGGTTGCCATTTCCTTCTCCAATGCGTGAAAGTGAAAAGTGAAAGTGAAGTCACTCAGTTGTGTCCAACTCTTAGCGACCCCATGGACTGCAGCCTACCAGGCTCCTCCATCCATGGGATTTTCCAGGCAAGAGTACTGGAGTGGGGTGCCATTGCCTTCTCCAGAAGACAGACTACTATGTCCAAATCCTGCTCTGCCACTTGCAAATACATATATACATGTTCTTAGGCAGGTTACTTAATCTTTCTGTGCCTCCATCTTAAAAAATATGGATCTAAGAAAGTGAAGTCGCTCAGTCGTGTCCGACTCTTTGTGACTCCATGGACAAAGGAGCATGCACCAGACTCCTCTGTCCATGGGATTTTCTAGGCAAGAGTACTGGAGTGGGTTGCCATTTCCTTCTCCAGGGAATCTTCCCAACCCAGGGATCAAACCCAGGTCTTCCGCATTGTAGACAGACGCTTTACCATCTGAGCCAGGACTTCCCTGTAGCTCCAATTTACTTAACTCACAGGGCTGTTCTGTCAGATTAAGACATGTAAAGCACTGAAGAGTACCTAGAACATGACAAATTCTAACATGATAAATGCTAGCAATAAAATTAGTAGACAAAAAACTAGTAGACCTTTAGTCTACTAGTAATTCCCTTTGCTGTCCGATAACTAAAGGTCCCCTCATTTACATCCACACAGCACTTGTAGTTGTACTATTTCTGCAGTCAGTCTTAATCAGTTACAGTTCCTTGAGACAAGAGGCTGTCATGTTTCCATATTCCTCAGTATTTCATATTCTATATTCTTCCACAGTAGAAGTCAAACATATAGACTGTAAAAGATTTATGATGGATTTCTGTTACCCCAGAAAAGCTGTGTCCCCAGAACAGTACAAAAGTATTTGAGATAAGTGGTGAATGCAAGTACCAGCAGGTGAAGAGTGACAGCCAGAGTTTATGTCACACAGATCAGTTTGGTTTGTTCCCTCATTCTTTTTTTCCATTAAGTTCACAAATATTTCTGGGTCCTATGTACATCCTACAGACACCAGGCAACCTGTGAGCTGTTCCCTGTTATAAGACTCTATAAATATAAACGAAAGATTATGGTTATCGCAAAGGCAGCAGAAAGTTGAGGAACCAAGGATTTCTTTTGACCCAAACATAGTTTACATACATCATTTTCATGGGTCATTTAAGAGCTATCTTAGTAGCATACACACCAGAGTAAGAACAGTGGTTGTCTTTGGGATAGGAGGACTGTAGGTGTTTTTCTTTTTCCTTTTTCTTTACCCTATGTGAATATCGATTTTGTAATGAGAAGAAAAAAATGACTAATTTTTCAAAAAAACTTAAAAAAATTATCTCATTCTATGGCTCAATTAACAAATACTACAGACCCTACAACATCACAAGCTTTCATTATTTTAATATCTCCCAATTTTTGGAGTAACAGAATAGCATTAAACCAAGTTATTTGTAACTGGGTAAAGTCTTTGCCCCAAGAATACAAGTACTTAACTGCTTGGTTGAGGATTTTTGGGTATTGATCTCAGTAAAACTATAAAGCTAAACATCTATTTCTGCTTTATTGACTATGCCAAAGCCTTTGACTGTGTGCATCACAATAAACTGTGGAAAATTCTTCAAGAGATGGGAATACCAGACCACCTGACCTGCCTCTTGAGAAATCTGTATGCAGGTCAGGAAGCAACAGTTAGAACTGGACATGGAACAACAGACTGGTTCCAAATAAGAAAAGGAGTACATCAAGGCTGTATATTGTCACCCTACTTATTTAACTTATATGCAGAGTACATCATGAGAAACGCTGGACTGGAAGAAACACAGGCTGGAATCAAGATTGCCAGGAGAAATATCAATCACCTCAGATATGCAGATGACACCATCCTTATGGCAGAAAGTGAAGAGGAACTAAAAAGCCTCTTGATGAAAGTGAAAGTGGAGAGTGAAAAAGTTGGCTTAAAGCTCAACATTCAGAAAACGAAGATCACGGCATCTGGTCCCATCACTTCATGGGACATAGATGGGGAAACAGTGGAAACAGCATCAGACTTTATTTTTTTGGGCTCCAAAATCACTGCAGATGGTGACTTCAGCTAAGAAATTAAAAGATGCTTACTCCTTGGAAGGAAAGTTATGACCAACCTACATAGCATATTGAAAAGCAGAGACATTACTTTGCCAACAAAGGTCCGTCTAGTCAAGGCTATGGTTTTTCCAGTGGTCATGTATGGATGTTAGAGTTGGACTGTGAAGAAAGCTGAGCACGGAAGAATTGATGCTTTTGAACTGTGGTGTTGGAGAAGACTCTTGAGAGTCCCTTGGACTGCAAGGAGATCCAACCAGTCCATTCTGAAGGAGATCAGCCCTGGGATTTCTTTGGAAGAAATGAGCTAAAGCTGAAACTCCAGTACTTTGGCCACCTCATGCGAAGAGTTGACTCATTGGAAAAGACTCTGATGCTGGGAGGGATTGGGGGCAGGAGGAAAAGGGGACGACAGAGGATGAGATGGCTGGATGGCATCACTGACTTGATGGACGTGAGTCTGAGTGAACTCCGGGAGTTGGTAATGGACAGGGAGGCCTGGCGTGCTGTGATTCATGGGGTTGCAAGGAGTCAGACACAACTGAACAACTGAACTGAACTGAACAGGATCAAACACATGACTCAGCATGCATCAAGTACTTAGTACAATATATAAGTGTGAATATATGTACATACATAAAATCTGGATGTATGTTCACCAATATATCAATAATGATCATTTCTAATAATGGACATTGGTGTGATTTTTACATTATTCTTTATGCTTTTCTACACTGTCCTGATATTTTTATAATGAACACATATTATTTTCATAAAGACAATAAAATTATTAATAAAGTAGATAATAAGTAGTAGTAATGGCTTAATCTTTGCTACTTAACAGTATGGTCCTCAGACCAACAAATCAACATCACGTTGGAGCATGTCAAAAATTCTTAGGCCCTACTGCAGACCCAGTGATTCAGAATCTATATTTAATCTACACTTTAAGATCCTCGGGTGATTCAAATGTGCATTAAAATTTGAAAAGCAGTGATTTAGACACTACAGCCTTTACATGCAGGGACAACAGGAACAACATCTGCGTTCTTCATTATACATTCCAGGCATGAAACATAAGTATTTGTTGAATAAATAAGCATGTAAATGATATTACTTCTGAATAGACATCAGAATGACAGTGGAGACTGTATCTATCTGAATTATTTATTTTCTGCCGGAGTTCCCAGAAATGGTTGCTTAATATTTACTGTAAATACTGTTATTTTAGTAAAATGTTGACCCCCAAAATATAATCCTTTTTGAAAAGGAGTCCTTGCTCATAGAGATCTATACATCTCTTTCAATCATTTCTCTAGTCTCCTATCTATGCACACATCCTATAGTGACTCTTTACAGTCTCTTCCTCAAAGCAACTCATTTTCAAGATTTTAACTAACATCTCTAGAGAGAAACCTTACTACTTAACTTTCTTAAACTACAGCTGTCTAAATATTTAACTCTATGTCCTACACCTCAAATTTAACCCTTTTATTCTCCATCAACTATCTCCCTGCCCCCTTCAAAAGAGAACAGTTCTCCATCGTCACAGACTCACATTTTACAAGTTTTAGAGAAGAGAGACCACTAAGTCTAACAACATTATTTTACAGAAGAGAATAGGATCTAGAAGAATTAAATGACAGTCCAAGAAGCTAGTTATTGGCAACACAAATCTACAATCTGCACCACCATACTCCCAATACATAATCACATCCTAGAATTTTCATAGAATTCTCATTTTTATCAACAGCACTTAAATTCACTTTTTAGAAACACAGGTTCAAAATATCAATCACCTAGATCCAATAAATCAAGTTTTGTGTATTGTTGACATTTCTCTCACTCCTTTTTTCTTCCTTTTTAGAACACACTGCACTTTCTTTTCAGTTGAGGTTCCTTCAACATGTAGTGCCATCCTCCCCAAATCCTCTATCCTCCCAGAGGCTTATTCCTGCTGCCTCTACCTTTATCTATGGTGCTTAATAGAGATGGTTCTGGATGACTCAAACTCTATCCATCCTCAAAGTACAGCCCAATCCCAGACTTCTTTTTCCCCAATTTCTAATGCACTGCTCCATCACTCACTTTTGTATTTGTTCACAGTTCAGTTCAGTCGCTCAGTCATATCTGACTCTTTGCGACCCCATGAATTGCAGCACGCCAGGCCTCCCTGTCTATCACCAACTTCCGGAGTTCACTCAAACTCATGTCCATCGAGTCAGTGATGCCATCCAGCCATCTCATCCTCTGTCGTCCCCTTCTCCTCCTGCCCCCAATCCCTCTCAGCATCAGAGTCTTTTCCAATGAGTCAACTCTTTGCATGAGGTGGCCAAAGTACTGGAGTTTCAGCTTTAGCATCATTCCTTCCAAAGAAATCCCAGGACTGATCTCCTCTAGAATGGACTGGTTGGATCTCCTGGACTCTCAAGAGTCTTCTCCAACACCACAGTTCAAAAGCATCAATTCTTCGGCGCTCAGCTTTCTTCACAGTCCAACTCTCACATCCATACATGACCACTGGAAAAACCATCGCTTTGACTAGACGGACCTTTGTTGGCAAAGTAATGTCTCTGCTTTTCAATATGCTATCTAGGTTGGTCGTAACTTTCCTTCCAAGGAGTAAGCGTCTTTTAATTTCATGGCTGCAATCACCATCTGCAGTGATTTTGGCTGATGCTTATTCTTTGGAAACCTACTATCTTCAAAAGTAAAAAGAACCTGATATCATCGAGGTTCTCTTTTTAATCTGAGAAATCTGAGGCCCAGAGAGAAGTGACTTTTCTTGTGTTACTTGAGAACTGGTGATGGTGACAAAATCTGAACACAATTCCGCAGATTCCAAAGCTTGCGTCAGCTCTCTACATGTCCGTCTTTCCCGACACCCCCCGTTGATAATGCAAACAAAAGGCATATGTCAGTGCCATATGAAACTTTATTTACACGGTTAGCAGTGTCCATCCCATTATCAAGCACACAAAATGGACACGTCAGTAAACACTCCTCCAACTGAACTGAAAACTGAACCCAGGGGGAAAGCAAGAGAGAAAGGGATGACTAATTCAAATACCCCTCTCTAGAAAGCTATCGTAGCTCCCCCACTGCCCGCGGAAGCACGCCACACTCCCTCAAGGGCATCAAGGCCCTTTCCAGTTGAGCCCCAGCGTTAGCTCCCGCCACTTTCCTGGCTTCCCATCTCCGCACCCATCCCTCCAGCCATTCCCCTAATACGCAGAGCCGCCCAAACCTGGGAGCTCCTTTCATGCTTCTACACTTTTACACACACTGGCCCCACAACGTGCAACGCTCTCCTCCTCCCCCTAGATCCTTTTCTAAACCCCGAGACGGCTCTCACGACCCTACTCAAGCGTCACGACCTCAACTGGGTCCTACAAGGGTCTCGATGGAGTCCAAATCCGATCCTATCCCGGGAGGAGGATTTTAGTGGCTGACACGACTAGAAGCGTGGCAGCGAGGGGAGGAGCCCGAGCACACCTTCCCTGAGGTGCTCGTGGACTGCCTCGCAGAGTATTCCCCGCCCGCAGGACGCTCAACCTGTGGCCTGCCTGGCCAGGGCAGCTGCCCAGAGAGCTGGGGGAATGCCCAGTGATGGCAGCCGAGCCACTGGCGACACCCTCCTGAGTTGCCCGCCCATCCCCGGAGACCAAGCAGCGCCTCTAACACCTTACCTCAGCCAACAGCGGCGGCAACTCCGCTTTACGGCACTCACAGCAACTGCTGCAAAAGGGGCCTTCAAGCGCGGAGTCGTGCGCACCGGTCTCGTTGGTGCCTGAGGCGTAAAGCACGTTCTGGAGACCCGCCACCGGCGGGTCTTCGATTCTCGGCGCTTCCGCACCGGCCGAAGGTTACTGAACCCGGAAGTTTCCTGGTTTGGGGGATTAAGCTACGAAGCCAAGCTTTTTTTTCTTTTTATAGTATCTCTTGCCTAGGTAACTACTACAGCAGCACACGGAGGCGATCTGAGATTTTAGGAAGTGGTCCAAGAATTGGAGAGGCACACGCTGAGCTGTGTTCCCCAAAGTGTGTGGGTTTGGCAGATAAAACATAGGACGCCAGTTAAATATGAATTTCAGATAAGCAACGAATAATTTTTTAGTGTGTATGCTCTGCAGAGGGATTCAGAATAACTCCAGATTCTGGTTTCGGTACCGTCGGGTGAGACGGGGGATGGAGTGGGAAACGATCGTCGTGCTCAGTCGGTAAGCTGTGTAGTCGCTAATTCTGGTACGACTGTTTGCGACCCCATGGATTGTAGCCCGCCAGGCGCCTCTGTCCGTGGGATTTCCCGCGAGAATATTAGACTAGGTTGCCATTTCTTCCTCCAGGGTATCTTTCCCACACAAGGGTCAAACCCGTCTCTCCTGAGTCTTCAAGCGGATTCTTTACCACTGATCCACGTGGAAAACAACTGAGTTAGTATTGCTCTTAAGGTGCCTGGGGAACATCCAAGCTCCAGCGAACTGTTACACTCCTGTTAAATTCTGGAAATACACATTCAGTGCCAGACTGGACTAACTTTTAACTGTAATCCAAAGAATTACTGTAAAGGAACACATATGAATCAGTTTTGACATAATTTTGAAAACTAAAAGCACTAAACAAGTCACTGTAATTTTAAGTTCTTTCTACAAAAATTTCTATTATCAGCCCAGGGTGAAAACTGAAAATACTCTCCTCATATATCTGAGTAGTTTGCTAAACTTTTTTTTTTTTCTCATTTTGAAATCAGCATTTTATAATAGTAGTAGTGCTGGTATGTATAACAATTTTTGTATTAATACCTAATACTGTATATACATTTTCTTACACCCTGAGTTATTTTTAGTGGGTTAACTTGGTTTCCAACCTGATACATGATATATACATTTTTGTGCCTTCTAGAAGAATACTACTATTATGAAATGCTCAATAATGCACATGGAATCTGAACTGGTTTTTGGAAAAGTATAAAATTAAAAGTGTTTTTCTTTCTCACCTCCCAGGGTTATGTTCCTTATCAGTTTCTTACTTTTCCTTGCAGAAGTTTTGTGTACATACTGATTTATTTTGTATGTAACCAGACAACACCAGTACTGAACCCCAGTTCCATTGCTTGCTGCTCAAAAGGCCAGTACTCGAGACCAGTGTTAGTGGAAAAGGAAAATTTGCTTTATTCAGGAGCCCTGCAACCTGGGAAGACGGTGGACTGCTGTCCTAAGGCTATCTCCAAGTTGCTAGTTAGGAGAAAAATATTGTAAAGGCAGTGTGAGGGAGGGAGCAGGGTGCGTGACCAGCTTGTATGTCGTTCTTGGATTGGTTGGCATCAAGGTGAAGTTTCCAGCATCACCAATCTGTTTTCAACCAGTGTGTGGTCTATGTGCTTATGGTCAGCAGTTTTCATCAGGTGGGGGCCAGCTTCCTGTTAAAATAACTTCAGTTCAGTTCAGTCGCTCAGTCGTGTCTGACTCTTTGCCACCCCATGAATCACAGCACGCCAGGCCTCCCTGTCCATCACCAACTCCCGGAGTTCACTCAGACTCACGTCCATCGAGTCAGTGATGTCATCCAGCCATCTCATCCTCTGTCGTTCCCTTCTCCTCCTGCCCCCAATCCCTCCCAGCATCAGAGTCTTTTCCAATGAGTCAACTCTTCGCATGAGGTGGCCAAAGTACTAGAGTTTCAGCTTTAGCATCATTCCTTCCAAAGAAATCCCAGGGCTGATCTCTTTCAGAATGGACCGGTTGGATCTCCTTGCAGTCCAAGGGACTCTCAAGAGTCTTCTCCAACACCCAGTTCAAAAACATCAATTCTTTGGCGCTCAGCTTTCTTCACAATCCAACTCTCACATCCATACATGACCACAGGAAAAATCATAGCCTTGACTAGACAGCCCTTTGTTGGCAAAGAAATGTCTCTGCTTTTCAATATGCTATGTAGGTTGGTCATAACTTTCCTTCCAAGGAGTAAAGAGTCTTTTAATTTCATGGCTGCAGTCACCATCTGCAGTGATTTTGGAGCCCCCAAAAATAAAGTCTGACACTGTTTCCACTGTTTCCCCATCTATTTCTCATGAAGTGATGGGACCGGATGCCATGATCTTTGTTTTCTGAATGTTGAGCTTTAAGTCATCTTTTTCACTCTCCTCTTTCACTTTCATCAAGAGGCTTTTTAGTTCCTCTTCACTTTCTGCCATAAGGGTGGTGTCATCTGCATATCTGAGGTTATTGATATTTCTCCCGGCAATCTTGATTCCAGCTTGTGCTTCATCCAACCCAGTATTTCTCATGATGTACTCTGCATGTAAGTTAAATAAGTAGGGTGACAATATACAGCCTTGATGTACTCCTTTTCCTATTTGGAACCAGTCTGTTGTTCCATGTCCAGTTCTAACTGTTGCTTCCTGACCTACATACAGGTTTCTCAAGAGGCAGGTCAGGTGGTCTGGTATTCCCATCTCTTGAAGAATTTCCCACAGTTTATTGTGATGCACACAGTCAAAGGCTTTGGCATAGTCAATAAAGCAGAAATAGATGTTTTTCTGGAACTCTCTTGCTTTTTCGATGATCCAGTGGATGTTGGCAATTTGATCTCTGGTTCCTCTGCCTTTTCTAAAACCAGCTTGAACATCTGGAAGTTTACAGTTCATGTATTGCTGAAGCCTGGCTTAAGAGAATTTTGAGCATTACTAGTGTGTGAGATGAGTGCAATTGTGCAGTAGTTTGAGTGTTCTTTGGCATTGCCTTTCTTAGGGATTGGAATGAAAACTGACCTCTTCCAGTTGTGATAAGGCTGTGTAAAGCAGACCTTTGTATCTTTCAGGCAAACTGTGAGTTTGATAATTCTGTGTCTGGTTTATAGTCTAAATTGTTGCCAGTTTCCTGGCCCAATTGCTTTTCTTTCTCATTTCAGTCGCTCAGTCGTGTCCAACTCTTTGCCACCCCATGGACTGCAGCACGCCAGGCTTCCCTGTCCATCAACAACTCCTGGAGCTTACTCAGACTCATGTCCATGGAGTCAGTGATGCCATCCAACCATCTCACCCTCTGTTGTCCCCTTCTCCTCCCGCCTTCAATCTTCCCCAGCATCAGGGTCTTTTCCAATGAGTCAGTTCTTCACATCTTTGTTTCTACATCTTCCTATTTCCTAATCATTAACTATTGAGCCAGCCTTTTGAGAATCACTGGGAGACTAAAGCTTTTCTACAAAGAAGAAGGTAGAGGACATGGTGGGGTGGGGGTGGGGGAGTTGTCTGTCACAGGGAAGGTCCCCTAGGGTCCTGCTTCATTACAGTCCCCCCTTTTCTTTGACACTCAATTCTGAAATGGGGAATAAGGTTTGGGATAAAGAGGTTAATTATAAAGTCACCAGAGGAACTGTTTTAGGGGGCTCAGTTTTACACAGAGCCCTCTTATTACTTGGACTAGTAGTTAGTACGTTAATTTAAAAAGTAGGTAACACTCAGAGGAAGGAAGTTACCAAAGATTCATGGGCTCATTGGATACAGGTGTTCACCTAAAGGACTGAAGATGGTAAAATTTTTTAGCATCAAAATGAGTCAGTTTGGTTCAGTTCAGTTCAGTCGCTCAGTCGTGTCCGACTCTTTGCGACCCCATGAATCACAGCACGCCAGGCCTCCCTGTCCATCACCAACTCCCAGAGTTCACTCAGACTCACGTCCATCGAGTCAGTGATGCCATCCAGCCATCTCATCCTCTGTCGCCCCTTCTCCTCCTGCCCCCGATCCCTCCCAGCAACTGCTATTAATTGAAATACAAAACATACATAAAAATTATTGACTTCATGGTTCCTTACAAGTGAAACTCATTAGTTAAGACTGAAGACTGCCAGGGCATGAACTCACTACCCTGAAACTTGATAAAATCATTGAGCATTTATCCTGCCTTTCTTATTAGAACAGGATTTCAGTGTAATCAAAATGCTAATAAGAATTCCAACTAATAAAGAATGAATGATAGAACAATTATTACTACTCCTAGTGAATTAAGAACAACAACCCTCATCAGCAGAGGCTAAAATTAAGTTGAAATGTTGATGGGGAATTTCTTAATAGATGGATTAGGCTGGAACCCCCTGAACCCACTGATCAATCTTATCATTAACCCTGGGACAACATCACACCATGCACTTTCAGATGTGATGCAACAGAAAGTACACAGCACTACCTGTGAAAGATTCTTGCCTAAAAATTGAATCCACATTTAACCATAACTCTCGATTTAACAGAGGCTATAGAGAATCACTCAGAATGTGATCAATGGCATTTAAAAGGTGGAGAGAACTAATGCAAAATCAGACTTAAGAGACATGCCCAAATGCAATGTATGGACCTTCTCTGGACCCTGATTTTAAAAAAGCAACCATAAAAACATGTTTTTGAGACAACTGAAATTTTAATACGGACTGAGCCATTAGATGATACTAACAGATTGCAGTTAATTTTGCTAAGAATGCTAATATGGCTGTGTCATCATCGATGTATACTACTGTACTTAAATGACAAACTCTAAAATGACAACTCTAAAAATGACAAACATGGCAAAACGTTAACAATTGATAAATCTAGATGATAAGCATAAACGTGTTCATTATAAAAAGCCTCTCTACTCTTCTGCCAGGTGGCTCAGTGGTAAATAATCTGCCTGCCAATGCAGGAGATGCGGATTCAATCTTTGGGTCTGGAAGTTCCCCTGAAGAAGGAAATGGCAAACGATTCCAGTATTCTTGCCTGGAAAATTCCATGGACAGAAGAGCCTGGTGGGTTAACCCAATGGGTTGTAGAGTCAGACACATGCATGTTTGAAAACTGTTGTAATAAACAAAAGGGGAAAGTTACGAGGTTCATAAATGTAAAGTGCATAAAAAGTCTTGTTCCATGTAAAGCTTAAAAAAGACAATTATAATAGAGATTACATTAGTCAATCTTTTTTTTTGTAGCCACACCTCAGGCATTCAGGAGACCTGGTTCTCTGACCAGGGATCTAAACTATGTCCACTGCAGTGGAAGCACAAAGTCCTAACCACTGGACTTGCAGGGAATTCTCAACACTGGCCAATATTTTGATTTAAACTATGGTCTTTATAAATGTGGACCAACTGATTAGCTTTTCTTACATAAACCAGAGACATAAGGGATCATCTATAGTTTCTGGTATGTTTCTTTAAAGTGGACCAGGAACTTAAAGATAGAAGTGAAGGAATCTCAATTCAGAGTCCTAGATTTGTATTTTGCTTTTTCGTAATCCAGAAAGTGAAAAGTGAAAGTGAAGCCGCTTAGTTGTGTCTGACTCTTTACAACCCCATGGACTGTAGCCTGCCAGGCTCTTCCGTCCATGGAATTTTCCAGGCAAGAATCCTGGAGTGGGTTGCCATTTCCTTCTCCAAGGGATCTTCCCAACCCAGTGATCAAACCCAGGTCTCCTGCATTGAAGGCCGTCTCCTTACCATTGCAGGAAGACTCCTTATATATGTATTTAATACCTTGATCTTTTTTTTGAGGGGGGGGGGTGGGTGGCGGTGTTAGTTCTAAAAAGGTCTTGTAGGTCTTCATAGAACCGTTGAACTTCAGCTTCTTCAGCGTTACTGGTTGGGGCATAGACTTGGATCACTGTGACACTGAATGGTTTGCCTTGGAAACAAAGAGATCATTCTGTTGAGATTGCATCCAAGTACTGCATTTGGGGTCTCTTTTGTTGACCGTGATGGCTACTCCATTTCTTCTAAGGGATTCCTGCCCACAGTAGTAGACAGAATGGTCATCTGAGTTAAATTCACCCATTCCAGTCCATTTTAGTTCGCTGATTCCTAGAATGTCAACGTTCACTCTTGCCATCTCTGGTTTGACCACTTAAAATTTGCCTTGATTCATGCACCTAACATTCCAGGTTCCTATGCTTCAGCAATACGTGAACCGTGAACTTCCACATGTTCAAGCTGGTTTTAGAAAAGGCAGAGGAACCAGAGATCAAATTGCCAACATCCGCTGGATCATCAAAAAAGCAAGCGAGTTCCAGAAAAACATCTTATTTCTGCTTTACTGACTATGCCAAAGCCTTTGACTGTGTGGATCACAATAAACTGTGGAAAATCCTGAAAGAGATGGGAATACCAGATCACCTGACCTGCCTCTTGAGAAACCTGTATGCAGGTCAGGAAGCAACAGTTAGAACTGGACATGGAACAACAGACTGGTTCCAAATAGGAAAAGGAGTACGTCAAGGCTGTATATTGTAACCCTGCTTATTTAACTTACATGCAGACTACATCATGAGAAATACTGGGTTGGATGAAGCACAAGCTGGAATCAAGATTGCCGGGAGAAATATCACTCACCTCAGATATGCAGATGACACCATCCTTATGGCAGACAGAGGAACTAAAAAGCCTCTTGATCAAAGTGAAAGAGGAGAGTGAAAAGTTGGCTTAAAGCTCAGCATTCAGAAAACTAAGATCATGACATCTGGTCCTATCACTTCATGGGAAATAGATGGGAAACAGTGGAAACAGTGTCAGACTTTATTGGGCTTCAAAATCACTGCAGATGGTGACTGCAGCCATGAAATTAAAAGATGCTTACTCCTTGGAAAGAAAGTTATGACCAACCTAGATAGCATATTCAAAAGCGATACTACTTTGCCAACAAAGGTCCGTCTAATCAAGGCTATGGTTATTGCAGTGGTCATGTATGGATGTGAGAATTGGACTGTGAAGAAAGCTGAGTGCGGAAGAATTGATGCTTTTGAACTGTGGTGTTGGAGAAGACTCTTGTGGGTCCCTTGGACTGCAAGGAGATCCAACCAGTCCATCCTAAAGGAGACCAGTCCTGGTTGTTCACTGGAAGGACTGATGCTGAAGCTGAAACTCCAATACTTTGGCCACCTCATGGGAAGAGCTGATTCATTGGAAAAGACCCTGATGCTGGGAGGGATTGGGGGCAGGAGGAGAAGGGGACGACAGAGGATGAGATGGCTGGATGGCATCACCGACTCGATGGACATGAGTTTGAGTGAACTCCGGGAGTTGGTGATGGACAGGGAGGCCTGGTGTGCTGTGATTCATGGGGTCACAAAGAGTCAGACACGACTGAGCGACTGAACTGAACTGAATACCTTGGTATTACCTGTTCTCCAGAAATGCTGCACCCAGTCACACTCCATCTTCTGTATGAAGGTATTGGTTTCTCATTGTCTTTGTCACACTCTTCTCTCTGTGACTCAAAACTATCTAGTATCTCTTCATTCTTCTCTTGGTAAAAATGATCTTAGTTACAAGAGCTCCAGCCTTGTTTGGTCGTTGACTGGTTTTCTTTTATCTCCCAAACTGGTTTCAAGTTAAAATATAAATTTAAAAAATCTTAGCTTCTGATTCTGTCTTAGCTACCAAAATGTAATCCAAGATGTGACAACTTCCAAAGACAGAAACTAAGTTCCTGGTTTATATAATAGTTACTCACAGCATCTATAGCTGCACTGTACAAGCAGCAGTTATTAATACTAGCAAGATGTGGCTCTTTACATTTAAGTTACAATGAAAATTTTAGTTCCCTAGTTGAACTAGCTATACACATTTAAAGTGCTCAACAGCTGGCTGTGGCTAGTGGCTTACTGTGTTGGACAGTGCAGGTTACAGAACGTTCCGTCATCGCAAACAACTGCGTTGAATAGCACTGCTCTAAAATAAAAAAACCTTTGGAAGCAAAATTCCTAATGGCTATTTTATCTCTCATGCTCAACAGCACACTATAGATATTTAATAAGAGTGGATAAAATGCAAGAACTGAAGCAAAAGAAAGCAAGAAAAAAAAGTTTAATTTTTAGATGAGATATTCCAGGTGCTTTTTTAAGAATTTGGTTATTCTATACAGAACATACAATCATTTCAACATACAAGGTACTCTATCTTGAATACTCTATTTTGAAATTTCAGAAACCATTTTAAAAGCTTTGTCTTGTTTCCAAAAAAAATGAGGCAAAATGCTTATTATAAAACACTAGTTTTCAGCACTGCGTTCATTGTAAGTAGTTCATTAATGTTCATCTTTAACTTAAATGTTAAACCTGAGGAATTAAGAGTTTTTATCATCAGAACTGCATAGCAAAATCATGTCCAGATGATAGAAAAACCAAATAATCTGTGGATCAAGATAATTTGTAAGCCACTTAATTCAGTTTAAAGCAAAACAAGTTATGTTAGGAGAGATAATAAATGATATCCAGGTTAACAGAGTTTTGAAATGTGTCATTGTGTTTTTAAAAACGATAATGCAACAAAAGTTATCAAATGTTTTAAATGGTCACGTACACCTTATATCATCTATCCCATGAGAACAAACTGTTGAACCATTCCAAAGCTGGTATTTTGCAAAGAATTCTTTAGGCCAAATTCAGTCTTTGCATGTGGCATTGGGCAGTCATGAAAGTGCAAATGCCTGGATGGAAACACAGCTTAAATCATTTATTTATGCTACTATTCTACTCTGACATATATTAATGCTATGGGAGAAATTTTACAGTTCTAGAAGTCTTGATATAGAGTACACCTTGATGATAAAATACAAAAAGGCCACAAGTCATGCATAAACTAAAAATGTTAAAGGATATTTTAATCAGGCTTTTAAAAAAAATTCAGGTTTCATGTCCTGGTGATACCACTTTAAGCACATGCTTTATCAAAGTAAATGGCATCTAGAGGTATCCAAACACTTAAGTCCATTATTAACTAAAAGTAATACTTCACATTTACATAGCATTTTACTGTGGTTGAATCTATTTCATATACTCCATTTCATTTTATTCCTCACAACAGCCCTGTGAGGTAGGCTGAACAAGTTACACTGTTGTAAAGGCAAGTTACATTGCCTTTATGTAAGGCAATGGAAGCCCAAAGATAGTAAGTGATGATGTAGAGATCACAGATATAGTATATGGTAGAGCTAAGGTGATTAATTTTAAATACTTTAAAAGAAATTAAGCCAAAATATTTTTGTTATATCTATAAAATTTAAAGACTAGTGGTTTTTAATACAAATCATTTCAAAACTTTAGCTATTATATATCTTATTGTATGAATTAGTTATAAATTTGATTTTAAAGAGTCTCCCCTAAAAGGTAAATTAGATGCAATGCTTTGGTATCTTACAGATTTTGGAAATGTTAAAAAAAAAAAAAAAAAAAAAGCATTCTCATAACTCTTAAGCTCTCCAAAAAGTTCTAACACTAACAAAAATATCTTTTACCAATCACTTACAATAAACTTAAGTAGCTCCAAGGCAAAGCAAACACATTCACCTACTGGCTGTGCCACATACTGTGAAATCCTCTGCATGTTCATCCCCAGGAACCAACTTATATTGATTGGGTACCGTTAAGAAAATATACCAATTTAAACTAACACAGCTCAAATGATTACAAATCAAAAGTCAGTACCTTATACTGACTCGGAAATAACAAATACTGTTTTAACTTGAATGTGAGTAGGAGAAAAGTACTATGGTGATCTCTGATATTTATTTTATAAGTCAATACTAACCTTTATATGGCATACCCAACAATATATTTTCAACAAAAACATATACCATGTGTGATCCAGTTAACCTCCAAATTACTCAAAAAGCTTATATACATTAATCAAATATTCCAGGTAACAAAGCTATCATATGTGACATTAGGATCACAAGTATTTGCAGAATATGAATACTGTAAAATACACACAAAACTAAAACTATACTGACTACGAGGTAATCTTTCTGCAATGATTAAGGAAAATTCATGATCACTTATAAATGCTCCAGCACTGGTATTAAGAAATATAAATTTAAAATAACAAATAACTTTATGGTTATCTGGATGCCGAGTAAATTTATGCTGACCATTCACTTCCCTAAAATAATATATTCAGTGTAAAAATAAAATCAAGGGAAGAAACTTTTTCAGAAACATCTTACATGACTACATATAGGTGAACCATTTTACATGCAGTTAATTATAATTTTTTATAAACTCTTAACATTTACTTTTTAAAATTTCTGACTTGATTAGCAAAATCATTGTTTTTAAGATGCAAACTTTATCATACCTTTCAAAAGCAGCAAAAGTACTTACTGTATGCACAGAAAATCAAACTTCACAAAGTTAGGAAATCTGAATAGCAAGTATGACTGCCATCCCAGACTTAAATATTTGTTACACGAATTAACCACTAAATGAATAATCATCTTACAAATATGGAGTTTTCTCCAAAAGAATTATCATGATGATTTTTAAATACAGTCCTTAGTCTGTTTAGCTTAGATTCACATATTTTATGGAAGTTACACTGTCCGTTCTAAAATGAATACTTTGAAATAATCATTTTTCATATATGTTGCTAAGTCACTTCAGTTGTGTCTGACTCTGTGCGACCCCATAGACGGCAGCCCACCAGGCTCCCCCGTCCCTGGGATTCTCCAGGCAATAACACTGGAGTGGGTTGCCATTTCCTTCTCCAATGCATGAAAGTGAAAAGTGAAAGTGAAGTTGCTCAGTCGTGTCCATCCCTTAACGACCCCATGGACTGCAGCCTTCCAGGCTCCTCCATCCATGGGATTTTCCAGGCAAGAGTCCTGGAGTGGGGTGCAGATTTTCATGTATATCCTTTTCTAATTTTCCCCATATGTTTCCAAAAGACACTAAGTAACTTAATAATTTTATGTGATTTAAAGTATATGTAGGAAAACTAATCATTTTGGGTAAGTCATGAAATAAGAGTATCTTAGCCTAACTAAATCATTTTCTTCTTTATATCACTGAAGATCAGCATAAAAATTCAAATTATACATAATACTGCGCATACTTTAATTTCATAAGTGAGCAAATAAAACCAAGCCAGTATGTCTCTTCAGATGACAATATGGGGGAAAATGATTGCAGAACAAATTCAGTGAAGTCTAGCTGTACAGCAGCAGTTCATGGTTTGTCAAAATAGTTACAGATTCCACCAGTTAAACCCCTGTATAGACAGGCACACCTTTAATACTTTCAAATTGTCTACCTACACCTGGAACATTCAAAGAATTACTGTGTATTAAATTTCTATGTGCACTTAGTAAATATTTGGTATGTACATATTTACGAAAAGTTAAAGATGTATGTGACAGTCAGTCCAAAGAGTCAAAATGAAATGTAAAAAAATTCTTTTTTCTAAAGTGCTTAAGTCAACTCCTTCATTTTTTATCCAGTTTACTACAACTGGTTTGAGATTCAACTGCTAAAAGAGAAAGGCAATACTAAGTGTATATTTTTATAAAACACAATTTTTTACACTTGTGGTATATCCACTACCATCAACCTCTCATGCATTTCTTTTGTAGAAAGCAATCATGTTTGACCTGTCAAAACAAAGAGTAAAAAAAAAAATATTTTAAAGAGTATACCAACTTTTCATGTCTTCAATTGAGGAAAAAATCTCAATATTTTTTAATTCCAATGTTAATGAGAATGTTATATATTGTGTCAAGTTAACAGTTACCTTAATTTCAGACTATGTAAATAGGCACTATAGTTGATTATTTTCTAGTTTGAAAATGCGAATGACAAACTTCCTCCAGTTTAACTTAACACAAATAAACTTAAATGAATTAAGCTAAAAGCCCACACATTTTTTTTTTGTATTTCTGGGAAGGTGGGCGGGGGAGACCTTTAAGAAGAAGCATAGTAAGAGGGAAACCCCAGATTCTTATTTTGAAGTATAAAAGTATTACTTCAAATGAATTTTTCCAAATGATACTACAATGTTTTATACGAAGGGTTTCAAATGATGGGATGAGCACACACAAGAATCATATGCACTCCTCCAGCCCCTGACTAGTATTTTCCTTTCCTCATGCCCTTGCAATAGAACTCCTCACCAGTATTACGTAATGGGTCTCTGGTTTAAATATCAGTTGACAATGCATGGGGCATGGAGTGAGAGCATGCTTAAGAGGAAGAAGGCACTTAAAATTAAAAACAGGATATAATTATACAGACATAATAGTAAAAGTTTTTATACAAGAACTTCTGGCTTTTTCAGTGTCATTTTTGTTAAAATATACATGACTGTTCATATAAAGCAGCTCCACCACTAACTTACTGCTTTCAGGTTTAACTCTATGAAAGAGAATTATAACTTCCTGTTTCCTTAGGTCCTGCAATAACCCTGCTGCAGAGAACAGGACATCCAAAAATTTCTTTCAAAATCTCTAGGAAAAACAAAAATCAAAATTATATTTATTTGGAGAAGCAAAACAATATCTACTGACAATATCATACTCTAAACTGCCTTATGGTTTTTAAAATACATTATCAGACAACAGTATAGATATGACTCTCCTCTGGAAAAATGAATACCCAGTTTGAATAAAATTCCTCATTAGATTTGTTTTACAAAGAACAAAACATCTCATCAGTAAGCAATAAACTTTAAGAGAGACTGAGCTGTTCCTATCCCACAAGTCTTTCTATAGATAGTAACTCAAATGTACACAGCAATGGTCACTTCTAGGGAGAAAGGTATCATAAGACAATATACTTAAAATATGAATGGAAGAAAGTCAACAGGAGAAAGTAACAGCTTCGAATATTAAGGAATATACAAACCCATACCTCTTGAAAATGCTCAAGGAATTCCTAAATACTGTAATGACAACTTGCAATTTGGCTCAAAGAACTTGTTACAAATTTTAATCAACTTTAAAAATACAAATGCTTTGCTCAATAATCATGGGTATTACTCATGGTTTAACACATCTTCCTTATGTATGGTAAAGATCACTCTATGTTGATTTTTTTTTGAAGAATTATGATCCTTTAGAAAGCAAATGAAGTAGCAAAAAGACTGAGAGAAAAATAACCTCTGAATAGGTATGTCTGAAAAATTAATGTGCCAAATAAGTCAGAGATACATAGTTTTTTCAAAACTCTTGTTTTTAACGATTCCATCTTACTAAAAAGCAGATATAGATGACTTCAGTAAAGAATAGTTTTAGGCACCTCCCTTTATAACCTTTTCCTTATAGATAAAACTTGAATAGGTAGCTTCTTCTACTTTCTATATAGCTTTAATGATCTTTCACCTTACTAAAAATGTTAAAAATAAGCATAATTACTACCAGTTATTACACCAAATTCAAGTGGGAATTTTACCAAAACTATTAAAGTTTCTATTAAACTAGACAAAAAAATCAGAAAATATAAAGCTTTAAAAAAATCTTACCCATCATTCAAAATAATGGACAGAGGTCTAATTAAACAAGGTAACGTATAAAGAATATCTCTTTGCAGCAGGTAAAAAACTGAAATTTGGGCAATTTAAAGCTATTATATCTAGAAACACTTCCTGTCCATTCTCTATTTTGAGTTATAAACCGTGAGAGAACTATCACAATATTTGGAAAGAAGAAAACAATATACAATCTAGTGGAAAAATAAAAGATAACAATTTAGCAAACCTCAACTTATTTATAAAAGGGGAAAAATAAACTACTGGAAGAAAACCTTTCTAGCATGCCCAATCCATTTTTTTTCAGTTTTTAGAAAACCATGGAAGACTGTACAGTTTTAAAGCTTCAGTGTAAGAATTAAATAATAGGTAGTGATGACATTAAAAAAAGGGCAAGTATAGGAGAAAGAAGATTTAAATGCTTTTCCTTCAGGTCCTAGGGCTACCATACGTAACTAAACATTTTAGAATAGTCAAAGTAATCCAAGAAACACAAAAATGAGTTTCTATGTAACTACTTAACACTGCCTTTTTTTCTCATTTACTCTTCAGAACATCAGTTTCTTGCTAGATGTCTGCTTGCTTCTCTGATGCCCCACAGCAGGCTCCTGTGAATGCTTCCTACTAGATGCCTGATGCGAACAGACTCCAGAGCTTAGAGCAGAAGGTAGCAAACCTGACTTCCATCACTTGTAAACTGCTGCGATTAGTAACTGCACGGAAAAGGCCACCCAATCAAAAAGGAGTGGGGGAAGATAAACATATTCTGAGTAGGCATCACTGAGTAATATTGTTTAAGCTGCTAGTGGAGCCAGTCATTCCATTTTCATTTTTCTGAAGAGTCCTCACAGCACTTGGAACCTGCATCCCAGTACTCAAAGAAAGTCCACCACACCAAACCTAAGAAAGGACAGAAACAAAGCTGCAGTCAGACTTCAAACCAAGTGAAAACTTAAAGGATCCTGACACTTTTCCATCTGAAAGGCAAAAATAAGTGAACACAAGTGAACATCATCCAATTTCAAACTGAAAACCTTCGTATGTGAACTGAGGGGGAGTAGAAAAGCTAACTCAAGGGTCTTTTAGAACCATATTGGCCAAAGGAAATATGACAGAGAACTCACTGGAACTACACACGAGAGGGAAATAAGGGCTGTAGAAATTTAGAGACTAAATTGGATTAATTTAGCCAAAAAGATACTATCATTACTGATACTAAAGTTCACAACCAAGAGAAGTACACAAAGACTCATCTTTCTCATCCCAATTGCTGCCTTGGATTTTGATAATGGGTTGTGGCCCGAAACTATAGGAATCTAACACCCCTCTCTTAACAGAGTAATCCCATTGGCTTCTTCCCTAACTTGTTAACAATAAGAACCCTTTTATAATTCTCTAAGATAATCTGAGAAAAACACAAATGGCAATATCCAAATACACTTGCCATATTCTATTATCATAAATGTGAATGAGTTTATGAAAGATAAAACTGCTTCACTTGTGTTGAACAAAGCAGCTATCATTCAGTAAAGTAAATGATAACTGATTTGGAATAGAGTCAAGAGAATTAAAATGTGAAAATATGAATCATTTAAACTATCATCAACTGCCATGTATGTAGCAGACAAGCTTAAAGCAAGGGAGATTCTAGAAATTTTTTATGTATTCCTACCTTCAACTATATCCTAAGTATTCAATATTTACTCAGTAACCATAGTATAGTTACAAAGAATTTGCAGACTGTGAAATGCATGGCTATATAATTAACATTCCAAAATTTTTAAACTTTAAGGTTCAGTACATTGTTCTTAAAATACAAGAAAATATGGTACAAATGAACCTATCTATGAAACAGAAGCAGAGTCACAGATACAGAGAACAGACTCATGGCTGCCAAGGGGGATGTGGTTAGGGAAGGGTAGACTGGGAGTCTGGGGTTAACAGATGCAAACTATTACATAGAGAACAGATAAACAACAAGATCCTACAGTATAGACAGGGAACTATATCCAATATCCTGGGATAACCATAATGGAAAAGAATATAAAAAAGAGTGTATAGAGGAATTCCCTGGTGATCCAGTGGTTAGGACTCAGCGCTTTCACTGCCAGAGCCCAGATGCAACCCCTGGTCAGGGAACTAACAGCCTGCAAACAGCTTAGTCAAGGAAAAAAAGTATATGTGTGCACACCTGAGTCACTGTGTTGTACAGAAGAAATTAATACAACATTGTAAATCAACTGTATTTCAATAAAAAATAAATTTTAGAAATACAAGAGCTACTCTGATTATGAAACTATCATATTATTTTATTGAAAATTAAGTGATTTACAGAAATATTTACTCAAAATATCTGGCACAAAAGTGGAAGAGCACATCAATGGAGAAAGGTTAGTCTTTTTCAGAAAGTGGCACTGGAACACGTGGATATCCATATGCAAAAAAACAGATCTTAAACTATACTCTGTTTCACATATAAAAATTAACTCAAAATGGATCCAAGACCTAAATGTAAAACTTTTTAATTATAAAGTTACAAGAAAAAAACAAAAGAAAATATCTCTGTGACCTTGAGCTGGGCAAAGCATGACATTACAAGAATATTTATAGAAGTTCTATTTGTAAATGTCTCCAGTGGGAAAGCACTCAAGTAGTCAACTAAATTAGAATGTGTAAATAAATCCTGATATAGTCATACAATTAAAAACTATACATATACATATAGAACTATGTGAACTAGCACACCGTGGAAAAACATGCATAAATCTCACAAATGTATGTTGAGCCCAAAAGATATTGTACGATTCCATTTATACAAAGTTGAAAAGGAGGCAAATGAATTTATGGTATTAAAACTCAAGACAGTAATCACTTTGGAGGAGGGCCATTAGAGGCTGGAAATGGGTACAATGTTCCACTTCCTGACCAAGATGCTGATTACAAAAATGAATGCAGTCCTATGAAAACACTGATCAAACTACATGCTTGTGATTTGCAGACTTTTATGTCTTAACACTTACTTCAGTAAAATATACCAAAAACATACAATCACAGACGTAGGAGAGGTAGACCAGGGAAAGGAAGAGGAATATAAGAAAAAAATAAGATATTGTGTTTCTCCAAATAGATAGCATAGATATTCTCCTTAAAGTTGCCAAACCAAATATAAATTAGGTACTAACCATGAAACCAGGTAGTACTGGCTGAGTAAATTTTGTCTTAAAGGAATACAACAACTGTTTTGAGTTTGCATCATAGAAAGAAAGCTGACCTAGAGGGAAGGAGAAAAAAAAGTCACATTTATTACTGGAAAAAAGAATTTAACATCTAATTAAGTCTAACATATAATCATGCATAAAAGTAATAACCAAATGAATATTTGTCACTTTGAGGACTGGACTTAGGAATTCTCACTTGAAAATCAGTAGTAAACATGTTTAAGAAAAAGCCCAAAACCACTTTTCTTTCCCTGGTTTTTAAGATCTCCATAGTGCTTTCATAATCTGGTACTATCCAATTATTCAACTATAGACTTCTCTTTTTTACCATTATTTAACAAATGGTTCCCTTAGCCCAGTAAAAACCACGGTTATTTCTTCCTCCCTTTTTTTTTTTTTTAACTATAACCAGCCTTTCCACTCAATCCTATCACCATTTAAGGTTTACTCTATTAGACTTTGTCCTCTAATTACTTAAAGCCATACTCATACCCTAGTCTCTAAAATCATGGCATAATTATCACTGCTTCAGTTTTAATTCTTCTTTAAGGTCTCCTGACAGTCTGTCTTTCAACAATGACCATGTAACTAAATCACTGGCCTTCTGACCACCTAACTGTCCAACCTGATGACACCCTTGCAACTGTTATCATTTCTTCAAACTTTTCTCTCATGACTATTCTTTTGGTTTGTTTCTTAATCCTGAGGATATCTTCTATTTCTTTTCCTTCTATTCTAAATGTAGATGCTTGTCCAGGATCTTTTCTCTCTACAAGATTCCCATAATAAATCAGCTGCCACTAAACAAAGAAGAAAAGAACTAACATTATGTCTACTAGAAAAGAAACTAACATTATGTCTACTATTTATATAAACTACTTCAAAATACCAAGCAACCTATATGTGGTCACAAAGTTAGTGTACAGAAGAGCAATAACACTTAACAGATCTGTGCAATATTCAGTGGCCGTTCTGTGATGCCATAACTAACATTTAGCTTCAGCTAAGTAATGCCACGTGGCTGTCTCGCTGGTATCTCATCTTTCCCCAGGATGCTGTGTGCTCTCTACTGTGTTGATGGCATGATCATCCTTTTAATCACACTGGATGGAACCTGAGTCATCTTCAGTTCTTCTCTGTCCCTTCCTCCAATCCGTATTTTTAGTAGCCAAGTCCTATGAATTCTACTTTCACACCATCAAATCCATTTTTCTTGATTCCCCACTGCTCAGGCCTCTCTCACCACTAACCACTCAACCAATACTTATTAAGGGTTTACTATGTAAAGAAAGGCAAGGCCAAAGAATGTTAAAACTACTGCACAATTACACTCATCTTATATGCTAGTAATGCTCAAAATTCTCCAACCAGGCTTCAACAGTATGTGAACTGTGAACTTCCAGATGTTCAAGCTGGATTTAGAAAAGGCAGAGAATACCCTCCTTGTGGCTCAGCTGGTAAAGAAAAGGCAGAGGAACCAGAGATCAAATTGCCAACATTCACTGGATCATCGAAAAAGCAAGAGAGTTTCCAGAAAAACATCTATTTCTGCTTTATTGACTATCTAAAGCCTTTGACTGTGTGGATCGCAACAAACCGTGGAAAATTCTGAAAGAGATGGGAATACCAGACCACCTGACCTGCCTCTTGAGAAATCTGTATGCAGATCAGGAAGCAACAGTTAGAACTGGACATGGAACAACAGACTGGTTCCAAATAGGAAAAGGAGTATGTCAAGTCTGTATATTGTAACCCTGCTTATTTAACTTATATGCAGAGTACATCATGAAAAACGCTGGGCTGGAAGAAGCACAAGCTGGAATCACGATTGCTGGAAGAAATATCAATAACCTCAGATATGCAGATGACACCATCTTTATGGAAGAAAGCGAAGAACTAAAGAGCCTCTTAATGAGAGTGAAAGAGGAGAGTGAAAAAGTTGGCTTAAAACTCAACATCCAGAAAACTAAGATCATGGCATCTGGTCCCATCATTTCATGGCAAATAGATGGGAAACAGTGGAAACAGTGGCAGACTTTATTTTTGGGGGTTCCAAAATCACTGCAGATGGTGACTGCAGCCATAAAATTAAGACACTTACTCCTTGAAAAAAAGTTATGACCAACCTAGACAGCATATTAAAAAGCAGAGACATTACTTTGCCAACAAAGGTCCATCTAGTCAAAGAGATGGTTTTTCCAGTAGTCATGTATGGATGTGAGAGTTGGAATATAAAGAAAGCTGAGTGCCAAAGAATTGATGCTTTTGAACTGTGGTGTTCAAAAGAGAGTCCCTTGGAATGCACGGAGATCCAACCAGTCAATCCTAAAGGAAATCAGTCCTCAATATTCATTGGAAGGACTGACACTGAAGCTGAAACTCCAATACTTTGGCCACCTGATGTAAAGAATCAACTCATTTGAAAAGACCCTGATGCTAGGGAAGATTGAAGGTGGGAGAAGAAGGGGATGACAGAGGATGAGATGGTTGGATGGCGTCACCGACTCGATGGACATGAGTTTGAGTAAGCTTCAGGAGTTGGTGATGGACAGGGATGCTTGGTGTGCTGCTGTCTATGGGGTCGCAAAGAATCGGACACGACTGAGCAACTGAACTGAATGAACTGATGTAAAGCACTTACCAAGCAATAAGGACATAATACTTAACAAAACAGACATGGTCCTGTCTATATTACTTAAAGACCACCTTGAAAAGTCTTCCTCTCTCAGTATTCTGCAACCTCTTCCACATTTAACCATTTATTCTCTAATATGTCTAAAACTATATTACCATCATATAGCTACAGTTTTCTAAAATAAACAGAAGTCCCCCTTCAACTAGTAAAAAAAGACTAGCTTATTATTATTTTTCAAGGCCCTCAGAATCTGATCCTATCCTACATTACAATTTATTTCTATAGCCTATGCTTTAGGTTAACAATTATACTTCTCACTATCCTTAAGGAAGCTTTAATTATACTTAATCTTTAAGTATCTTTAATTATACTTATCTTTAAGGAATCAAAGTATGGGAAAAGAGACAAAAGAAGATAAGCAAATGCTATCTTGGTAGTTTAAAAAGAAAGAATGTATTGATATGTCAATAAACTTACTATTTATCCTGAGGAAAATTATTTATGAGTCTAAGTGAGTAAATTTTTTAAAATGCAGCAAAACTGACATGTCATCACTAAAAATAAATCAATCCAAAGTCAATTTTTTTCCTTTTTGAATAACTAGGTTGATACTTCATGGAACTCTTTGGACATAACATTACTTAAAATCATAAAACTTGGTTTTATTAGCTTTAAGTATCAACTTGGAGTGAGGCATTTAGGAAATTAATTTTGTTCCCTACTTCATCTACAAAAGTTTTATATTTAGATAACAGCAGACAAGACACTTATCAAATACCTAACTCAAAAAGCTTAAAGATAAACACCAAGTTAATTTTTAGATGATCTTAAGAGGAGGGAAGATTGGCAAAATCTATTAAGATGAAACTTAAGGACAAATACAGTGCTCTTCATTTGAGTTACAAACAGCAAAGAAACACCTCTACACTGCCTAGTATCAGATGAAAAAGATAATCTGCCAGATTAGTGGATTAGGTGGCTACCAGCTCAATACTGATCTATAATGCTGTTAAGTCGTATTACTAGAAATCATGCTGCCAAATCACTAATCTACGGTGGTCAGAAGTTGTGTGTTCTACTTTGAGAATCAATCTTTAAAATATATATAGACATAGTATACAACCACAGGTGATAATAAAGGTTTGGAAAAAATTAAATTAAAAGGAACAGCTAATGTTACAGAGAATGTACAGTCTGGAAAAATAGGGAAAGAGAAGCAATGTTAGTAATAGGGAAAGAGAAGCAATGTTAGTTTTTAAACAAATAAGGATTATAATGTAAATATGAATTAGGGAACATAATTCTGTGTTTCTTCAAATGACAAGACTTAATAGCAAGAGTCTCAGAAGTTACTGAGAGACAAAATGAGTTGACTTAAGAAAAACCTTCTAATCAAATCTTATCCTACAGTGAAACAGGCTGCCTTCTAAGACCATTAGCTTCACACAGAAAAGTTCAAGCACAGGAGTGGCAACTACTCACAGAGACAATGTAATAAGGAAATCATACTACGTGGCAAAAGGATTGGGTAATTTCTAAGGTCTATTTTGACTCAAAAAAATCTGACCCTACCACTCTTAACAGTTAACAAAACAAGGTAAGGGAGGAATTAAAATGGGCATAAGAAATTTTAATGCTCATAACTAAAATTAGCAACTCTTTTTTTTCAGACTTACTTAGTATATTATAGATGAGAGCTTTTGTAGGCCTGCAAGCAGACATCACATGCCCTTTCAGTCAACTATAGACCTGAAGTTATGCTTGTGATCACATCCTAGTAGGTAAAAACATCTGTACCACAATACTAGTGGAAATCTCGTACAGATTATTACTATAGGAAAGCATGACTTCTCAGGTGGCTCAGATGGTAAAGAATCCGCCTACGATGGGAGACCTGGGCTCGATCCCTGGGTTGTGAAGATCCCCTGGAGGAGGGCATGGCAACCCATTGCCTGGAGAATCCCATGGACAGAGGTGTCTGTCAAGCTACAGTCCATGGGGTTGTAAAGAGTCAGACATGACTGAGCAACTAAGCACAATGCAGAGTAATGAAATACAAACAATGATGGTGAAATGACTTAGGAGAAAATCAGCAAACTTACCCCCATCAAAATCACAAAATACACCTATTCTTTCAGGAACAGCAACATCCAAGGCTTTGACCTTATTATTATGCTTTGCTGCAAATGTGTTCTGTAGCCAGTTGTTCACATGGATACACCAACTAGTGTTTGTCTTTCCCAATTGGTCAAATTTCCCCAAAGTCTTGTACGCTACTCCCACACTGTAGGATTTACAATCCTTCTGGGCCTTGACCTCCCAATAATGTTGTCCACTTTCAATAGCTGTGTCTCCTACAAAAGATTAGAAGGTAAATTTAACTCTTACCTGTTTCTTATGACTTACAGAGTTTTACCTATATTTGGTTGCACAAAATGGCACCAAAAAGTCTGATTCAGGAGAATAATCATGTTAACACAGACAATAAATGCAGAGTATCTGCTATAATAACTTGTATGTTTACTAACTTCTCTGAATATAAAAGGCTTCAGAACTTTTCTTCCTTATTATCCCCTTAAGAGTTATAAATGTGGAGCACTACATAAACTGAAGTAGAATTTAAAACATATCAATAAAAAGATAATTTGAAAACCTACCAAAGCAACTAGGCTTCGAGGGGGAGAAATTTGGCAAATATGCATTCAATACACAGGCAGCCACGCCACCCCTGAGTAGGAAGTCCACCCATGTGACTGTGACATGCTTTTAATCTGAGATAATGAAGAATTATTATGTTTATCCTACCCAACACTGTGTACGATTCCCCCGTAAAACGATCTCTGCTGCCTCTTACTGCTGGTGGCCTGGAGCCTACAGATGTCCGTTTAGGGGATGGGGTACCACTTCTATATAAACAGGAACAAAAAGAAAAACAAATATTCTATGTTGTGCATGTTTCACAAACTAAAATTACAGATAAAAGGAAACTTTGAAGAGCTTTCTAATCATGCTGCACAAAAAGCAACATTTAATTTTATTTGAATTATTTACTATTAAACAGAGTTGTCAATTATAACACTTACGTGTAAGAAATCATCAACATAAAGCAAGCTAAAAACACTAATACCATGCAGACAGAGCAAGGCTTGTACAAATAATACACAGTTGGAATAAGAGACAATGCCAAAATGGGACACGACAAAAGGGGAAAAAGAACCCAAGGGGGAAAAAAAGAACTGCAGAAAGATAATGGACTATATAACTTACATTTCTTTAAGTTAAATTTAAATTAAAAGCAAGTCTTATTTTAGGAAGAGAAATGATTTATAATACTTGATATTATTCTATGCATGGATTTGGGTAATTGCTATTTTTCTTTTCAAGATTTATCATAATCAAACCAAATAACTTTTTTATTTTCATAAGCAGTAGGTATTTTTGTTTTGTATCTTTTCTTCTTAAAAAAAAATAGCAATTACCCAAATCCATGCACAGAGTAATATCAAGTATTATAAAGCATTTCCCCTACTAAAATGGACAAGATACAACTTGACTTCCCTTTTTCAAATTATATGATATAGTAAACTGGACAGCATTAAGGCCTTTCACTAACTCCCCAAAACTCAAAACAGACCAAACCTCAAAAGATGTTTAAAAATTAACATTTCAATTATATCAAACTGCTGCATTCATAAAACAAAAAATTTATAACTTACCAGCAGTAAAGAAATAAAGGGAAAGCATGGCAAAAAGAAAAACAGATGTAAATATTGAGAATGGCAATTTAAATTTCAAAGAAAAGTTAAATAAGGAAAAGTCTTCCATTGAAGCACTCTAGAATTCCAACCCTGAATACATTTTTGCAAGAAGTACAACAGTTATTATTGTCTTAAAGCAAACCTGATTCCACCTTTTAAAGATACCTCAGCCACTCAACTGTCTCAACTAAGGCTCTTTGTTATCTCTAATCTGGACTGTTTTATCAGGTTCCCAGATGATCTCTTTGTTACCCAAGTCATTTGTTTACTGTTACAAGATAAACCTAACTCTGATTCTCCTACTCTAAAATCTTCAAGTACTTCCTTACTACCTACAAAGAACTTAGCATGGCATTTCAGGTTCTTCTTGATTTGGTCCCACTCCGCTTTTCCAGGTAGCTCAGCTGGTAAAGAATCTGCCTGCAATGCAGGAGACCCCTGGGTCAGAAAAGCCCCTGGAGAAGGGACAGGCTACCCACTCCAGTATTCATGGACTTCCCTGATGGCTCAGACGGTAAAGAATCTGCCTGCAATGTGGAAGACCTGCGTTTGATCCCTGGGTTGGGAAAATCCCCTGGAAGAGGGCATGGCAACCCACTCCAGTCTTCTTGCCTGCAGAATCCCCATGGACAAAAGAGCCCGGCGACTAAGCACACAGCATTGCTTTTCCAGCCTTCTCACCTCTGGACAGCACTATCCAGCTAAAAGTAGCAGCTCAAGCGTTCCTTAAATGCAGGCAATCTGCTTCAGTGCCTTTCCCTTCCGTCACTCGTTCTCTCACTGCCAAGTCCAAACGCTACACATTCTTCTACTTACTTGAGAACCAACTTAAACACTAATCCACTAATGAAGGTCTCCCAGATCCTACCAGGCTAAGTAACCTTTCTGAGGAGTCCACCTCTAGGCCAAAATTCTGTGTATGACCCTTCAGGCCTAACAAGAAGTAATTATAAATGCTTGCCTTCTCCTCACCAGACTTGGTGCATTGCGAGTTCACTGCAGGTTCTGGGGGGAGTTGCAATCCCCCTTGCAACTCCATGCTCCTATGCATGTTTGCATTCCTAGATTAGATACCTATATTCAGAGGTTCCATTATGGGAGGGGGCCCTCAGCTGAGACCCTTTCCAGCTGCCTCTTCAGAGACCTCCTTAAAGGGGGAAGGGGTTGGGGAGCAGTCTGAAGACACTTTTCTCCACTCTTGTCTCAATACTTTCCCACTCCTAACCATTCCCATTTCCTTGGCCTCAGGTCCACAAAACAGGAGAAGGCTTTTGTTTGGGTCTCCCTGGGCAGCGAGATGGTCCTCAGATACTTACCATCTGCCCTCTGCTCTGGTTTACCTAACCCTCACCCTGTGCCATTCTGCTGTGAAAACGGAACACTGGGCGACCTGGCACCCCTTCCTCTGGGCCCCTTACTTACACTATCACAGTAAGTGAACAAAGTTTGCAGTGTTACTTTACGTTTGGCTCACTGTCCTAATTGACCACTTCAGCATCTGGCAGCTCAGGAAATGTTTCTCCCTCCAAACTCCCTGATTCACACATACTACTAAACACAATCTCTATCTCATATTATTATTATTTATATATAGAGAGATAACTCATCTACATAAGTTAGGGCAAATTCCTTGAAGGGAGGGACCATGTTTATCCCTAAAAACCCCACAGTATCCAGCTGACACCCTACAGTAAATAAATATTTATGGAAAGAATAAATGTATGTAACATTCCAGAAGTAGCTCACATACAAAATACGCTTCAAGAGACAAGAGAAAGAGAAATAACATGATGAAATTACAAGTAGTCTAAAAATCTCCAAATGACCAAACTTCACTGATCCTGTCAAATCCAGCAGCATTTTACAATTTCTAATACACCAACTATGAATCACTTTCACCAATAATAAGCAAATAAACTGGAAAAAAGAGAAGACAATAATTTTGAAAAGAGAACACATTCTGGTTTCCGGGAAAGATATGGGATATCTTCAAATCAGCACATTATTACTTGTGCAATTTGAAATGATTCATCTTTCTGGCACTGTTCTAATAATTTCAGTAATGACCTTTTTTTTTATCTTTGATACTTTTGAAATTGTATGATTATTATAAGACATAGAACACTTTAAACTTGCTTCATGTCAAATATTTGTAAAAGCAAAGCTGTAATGTTAGATATATTGAATACAGCACAACAAGAAAGATGCCAGGTATAAGTAAATGCAGGAAAAAAATCATATAAACGAAATCAATTCAAGAAAGACTTAAAGCAGAGCTTATTGTTTTGTTATCATATACAGTATAATCTAAATAATATGAAGCATAATGCTATATAATGCTGTAAATCCAAAACATAAGCTACCAATACAGACAGTCTACACAAAGCAATATTTTAGCTTATGAAGGCTGCTGCAATGGGTTCTGCTTATTTGTTAAAGAAAAATTTAAGTTATTCAGCCAAGCTAGATAGACTAGATCCTAGAACTAGACAGACATAGATCATCACCTTGAATGTTTCTTCAGTGAAGTAACATGGACACTGTCAGATAAAAATAGGCAACTGTTAAGAGACTGCTTTACAACTTAAATTAACAGTTTATATAATAAAATCAGATGAAACGTCAGCTGAGGGATTTATTTTGATTCACTCTTTAACAGTGATTACACCTTATTTCAGTTTGAGTACAATTCATCTAAAAGAGGCCTCCATACTTTAAGACTACCTAAGTCAGTCTGACAATAATACAAGGTCCCGAGCCTGTCTCTTTGGTTCACAAGGTTGCTGACCAGGGGCCCAACACTGGGGTTGTACATGGTAAAAGTTGTCATTCAACGCAGACCTTCAGCTAAAAGAGGTGATCTGTAAGTCTAACATTCAGGAACTATGCTAGGAACTTCTCTCTAAGCAGTTCAAATTGCTATAGATATAACCTGAAAAGAAATGGAATACTGAAATAAAAGATGTAAGTAAGAAGAGGATTAGGAAAAAAACTAAGAAAAAATAATGAAAAATGTTAATGACAAATTCAAGTACTGGCAAACAATATTGTATTTTTCACTTTGGTGTTAATAATAAGAATTTCATTTCTAGTTGCTGTCAAATAAGAATCAATGTACAAGCATTTAATCCAGATAACAGACTTAATAAATGAGCTTACCTGCCCTTGTTCTCTTTTCCTTTAATTTTACTGTCTTGACCTTTTCCTCCAGTAGGATCCCACTCTACACAGGTATCTTCAACTCTCAGGTTCAAATGGGAGGATGAGTTATCCAAATTGAAATTAAGTGCTAACCAAAACAATATTTCATTTTTAATGTAGCATATCTCTAGTTTCTGAAGCACAGGCATCATCATATTATTTTCGAACTCAATAGATTTCAACACTGTATATAAAGTTTCAATTCTTAACCTTAAGATTTAAAATCTACAATGATAAAGCCACAATCTACTAATTCCTACTCTATTTCCCATTATTCTCCTCTATATATCTATCCTATACTCCAACCAAATACAGTGTACTTGCATGGTCACTGGTCTTTCTGCTTTTCCTTCTGCTGGAATCTCCATTAGCACAATAGCTTCAATTTCCTATTATAGGAGAATCAGCTGATTGTTAGGACTAAACAGAAAGAGGAGCTAGTAGAATCAAGGATGAGGAGAAAGTGATGTGGTGTAAAAAGTTATAGACCCTGGCACACACATATTTTCTCTTTTGCTCTAACATTTAATAATTTCATATTTAAACTCTCAGTAGTTTCAAAAATAAGGTAAGCAGGGAGAAATAGGCCATGATGGCAGAAGCAAGGGAAATAACTCAGCTGAGAGAGCTAAGATCATTTACAAGGCAAAGAATAGAAGGGGGGAAAGGGCTACTGAAATGAAAACAAATCAAGAAAATATAACACAAAACTATGCTTTTCAAATTATTTGGTATCAGGGAACTATCTGTACTATTCATAAGACTTACTTAGAACTGCTAATTTAGGAAATCAGTTTAACATAGTATCACTTGTTCCTTTTGGATACTGAGGGTTAATCATTGAAATGCATCAATTTAATATGCAATTTCTGGAATTTGTGTTTTAAGCAAGGTATCATCTACTATACAGTTACCAATAAATCTGCTTATTAGTTACATTTCCCTCCAAAAGTTTAAATTTCTTATAAGTATTCACTAAAAAAATATTGCTTTACAATACCCCATTTCACTTAAGGATAATACATGATTTAGCTAAAGGTTCAATGCGTCTGTGAAATATTCATCATCAAACAACAAAATATTCATCTAGAAAACCTAATGCTTATCTAGTGCATGAAGAATCCTTTTATACTCTACTGTTTTGTAAAGAGCACTTTAATTTCACCTATTCATCTGACCTATTGTCCACTGTATTTTAAAACATTCTAAATACAAAATGACTAACCATAACCACTTCCAGAAAATGTCATACTATATGCAAAAGAGTTAATAGCTTTCAAAACACGCATGTAAACAGAAATGAACTTACTGAAAGAAGAAATAATACAGTTCCAGTAAAAATGGAAATAGAATTCGTCAAAAGGGAGGTGACTGAAAAGTTAGGATTGTGCAAAACTGAGATCCTGTATTACCAAGAATGAACTGTCTTAAGAAAACAGAGTTAACCTCTATATTAGTTATTAGTTAATACATGTGAGGGCATCTGAATTTTTGAGAGAAACAGTGGATATAACTCAAGGTGCCATCAACACTCGGCTGCTTGTTAAAATCCTAAGGAAAGAAAAAAAGTCATAAAGCTATTCCCTATGTTTGATGATGAAGATCAGAGTAGAGTCAAGGATGGCAAAAAACAGGTATTATCCCTCAAGCCACTTGAGACCAGATTTATCAAATACCATAGCACCCAAACAGAAAGGTATAGGTTTCAAACTCAGGGGTGCAATCTTTTCTCTCTTCCTTTTTGGACACTGTCCCTCCATGAAGCCTCAACTAAATCACTCAGGCTCTCTAAGTAACAAGGATAATATTTTACTATGAAGTTTAAAAAAAAGATTGGCCTCACAAGTGAGGCCTCAACTGTTAGTCTTATCTCTCTATAAGCCTGTAATGAAGCCAGATATTAGTTTCCATATGTTTAAAAGTCTGTGTAAACAAAGTACCAAAAAATATAAGGCACAGATATGTTTTATGTGTTTACTTTGGGTTGGTGGCTACTTTCTGTACTGTAAAATTATAGCATAGCTATATATAAATAGCTATATAAATGTTAGCTATATAAAAATATAGCATAACATTTGAGGCTAGAAAGCAACTGGTGATTAGCATCATATCATTTACCTTTACATGGAAGAGATAAAATACTTTAAAAATTCTGGTCATAAGAAATCATATTATTCATCACTTTTGGTAATTTCAATAAAAGAAGAAATTACATACACTGGAGAGACAGATATTAACAAGGTTCACTACCTTCTACACCAAGCACCACAAGTGGCGGGATAGGAAGTTTTGGTAGGACTCAACTATTTAACCCCCATCTCTCTCCCTTTCCCTCCAATTCTCTGCTCATATATTTATTTCTAATGGTTGGTCAAAAAGGGCTACAGCAAGTCAAAAAATCAGTAAACAACTATTTACCATGGTACTTTAAAAAACCTGACTTTTCTCTGGAGCTCCTGCTGTCATTAGTAGCCACTCCAGTGGTATGGAATAACCTTAGAAAATCTGTGACCCACAGCTTCTGAAGAGATAATTTTACTGAGTTTCCCAGAAGGTCCTAGAAGGTTCAGTGGGCCTTAGGGTTGAGTATCAGTCTACCCCAACCCCAAGGGGGTTACCCCATAGTGAGAACTGCTCAAAAGGACTAGAATGAACTTAGTCTTTCCCTGCAAACCCTAAGACCAAGAATTTGACTAGTTAAGATCTAGACACTGCTAACGGGAGCAGACAGTCCAACTCTAAAGAAACTACAAGCCAGATATTCATTTTCCTGAATCTACAGAATTTGCATGGAAATGTACAATTCACCATATTTAGGCCCAAGTTTGGTTACTAAATATTAAAGGAAAAGGAACAAAAGAAATAAAAAAAGATAAAATATTCTTGGAGGAGGGTATTAATAATGCAATTTTACCTCACAAGGGCTGAAAACAGTTCAAGTTATATAGAAAATATTATCTACCTATAAATATGACTTTACTTTGAAATGGTAAAAATCTCTGAAGAAACCAGTTTCAATTCAATTTGTTAACAAGTAATTCTAAGTAACTGCATTTCTTGGCTTAGTTATCTGTAGTTCTCAATTTAAAACATTTGCTAATCCAAATTACTTTGACTTAGTTTTGGTTTGCTTTTTTAATCTTTCTAATACAATCATATTCTTATGAGTTTGAGCTGTCAATAACTTATGAACTTCTTGCTTTATTCTAAAATGATATTTTTTTTACCAGCTTCCAAGTCATATCAAACTTCTAGCATTCAAACCTATTCAAATGCTACGTGAACTTGAGGCCAGTGGAACACTCAAAGGCACAAAACAACAATGGATAGACACTGATTCTGGAAGTAAACTGAGTGAATTATCATCTCACGACTGGAAAGATCTATAACATTATGGCCTTCAAACTGGTAAACACCTGAAAAATCTTCTGTGTTTAAATATGGTACTGTTTGTTGTTGCTGTTCAGTCACTAAGTCATGTTTGACTCTTTGCAACCCACAGACTGCAGCACACCAGGCTCCCCTACCGTTCACTATCTCCTGGAGTTTGTTCAAATTCAAGTACATTGAGTTCTAATAAATTCAAATTGTTCTCAGAGACTACAAGCACTTACTTACATTCCTGGCCCACAATAAAGGCAGGCAGAGAACTTGGAAATAAGATTCTTGTTCACACCTTTCCAAGCTAGTTTTCGGGATGATGGGTAAGTTATTTACCATATTTGAGCTTCCCTTTCTTCACCTACAAAATGGGTATCAATACCATCTGTTCTATTGATCCCTCCAGATGGTTTCAATGATCAAATAAAAGACTTGTGAGAGGGCTTTGTAAACATTAACAAACTATATAAATAATAATTTCTACAATAAGATTTATGAAAACAAAAAGAACTTGAACTAAACTGAATACATACTTCCCTATTATTAAGACATAATCCATTCTCTGGGCAAACCTCAGCAATGGGAATATAATTATGCCAGACTGAAATTTGTGAACTAAGTACCCATGGGAGAACATAATACCATCACTGGTCTATATCACGTATCTGAAAGTGAAAGTCACTCAGTTGTGTCCAACTATTTACAACCCCATGGACTATAGCCTACTGGGTTCCCCTGTCCATGGGATTTCCCAGGCAAGAATACTGGAGAGGGTTGCCATTTCCTTCTCCAGGGGATCTTCCTGACCCAGGAATCAAACCTGGGTCTCCTGCACTGCAGGCAGAAGCTTTACTGTCTGAGCTACCAGGGAAGCACCTGACTCATCTGAATACTAGGGTAAAAGAGAAACCAATGAAATCCACTACTGTGGTCCTAATTTTCCCATCTTAAAATACCTCCTGATGAGAATTCTGTGTGTGTGTTTGGGCTGGTGGGGGGGGCGGGGGGGAGGGCGCAGGGCACGGGTATGAAGATGGGGAAGGAAGGCAACTATACATGAAATGTTTCCTATTACAAAGTGTTGAACAACTTCACCTGTTAAGTTCTATTTAGTGCTGAACAACAGCTATTGATCTTACCTTTGGTCTCTAGAGTCACTGGATCAGAATACTCTCCAGCCACAGCCTTGTTACAAGCTCGCACTCTGAAATTCATGTACTTTGAATCAAACTTTAAACCTGAAAAAAATTAAAAACAGCCTTGAGATATGAAAAGTAAAGGACTCTACTCCAAAAGTATGAGTATGAACCTTCAAACAGACTTTTTTCCCTCCTTGGAACTATCTTTTTAGTCAGAAAGAGTACAGTTTATGTTAACAGAGTGACAATGCCTGAAATAAAAGGAATCATGATTTTCCTATTATTTTCTTCAAAACAAATGAATTATGTAGTTTATCACTGGGCTTTTTAAATTTAGCAATAAAAAAATATTCTCAAGCCTCATTATAAGTAAGGTTTCATTCATGGAGAGATGCTATGATTTAAAACAACATACTCAATTTCTGGTAAAGTAGCTAAAGAATTTTTAGAGTTGTTTCACAAGTAAAAAATGAATTTAAAAAGAAAGTGAAGCGTAAGGATTAACAGCAACATTCTAAAGTTAGTCAGGACCAGATTAACATCTCAATCCAAAAATTACTAGCTATGGGACATTCAACAACTTGATAGAGCCACAGTTGTGTATCTGCAAAATGGAAAAGGAAAAACCAACCTCACAACTGTAAGGACTAACTGAAATGCACTGTACTTATAAAATCAGATGTCCTGTGAACTTCAGCCCAGATCCTGACAAATGTTAGGTTCTCAGTAATGATAACAATACTAATATTACTGCTCACGTAAAACAAACATTAAAAATCTCAGGCAACATTCAGCTCACTCAAATACCCTAACTCCCCTCTATATAGAGGTATGTTTTTAAAGACTGGAGAAGGAATTGGCAACCCACTCCAGTATTCTTGCCTGGAGAATCCTCTGGACGGAGGAGCCTGGTGGGCTACAGTCCACGGGGTCGCAAAGAGTCGGACACGACTGAGCAACTTCACTTTCACTTTTAAACACTATCAAAAGGCCAACACACAAATTTCTACTATCAAGTCACAGCTCAACTTTAAGTATTACCATAAAGGTAACAATAAAAAGGTAAAGGCAAATATTTACAGTATCATTGAAATGTGGAGTAGTGCATACATCTAGAAAATTGACAGCTTTTTTATTGTTAGAAAACTAAGGTAAAAAATTAAATTTTATTGAGACAGTGTTTACAATATCCCTTCACATATTGTTTTACCAGAGTGCAAATATGCAGAACTAATTAAAATGAAGGTTTTCTTGATATTTTAAGAGAAATTCATTTCTATAACAAATACACAAAAACGTCAGCTTGGCTAAAGAAACTGAATACTTTGATCTTTTAATGTAAGTCAAAAATTCATCAATTATATCTGTTTTCTGAGAATGAGATTCACAAAATGCAGTCATCTTACCTGATAGTGTATATTCAGTACCCTTAATATTATCAACTATCTCCCAGCATCGTTCATCCTTTACACGTGGAAGTCCATCAAAATTCGTTTTCCTATATTCCAGTATAAAATGATCAATCTTATTATCTTCTTCTGGCATTCTCCAAGCTACCGTCACAGAGTTGTCAGCCACCAAACATTCTACTGGATCTATCTCTGGAGCTTTGGGGACTGAAGCAAAAAAAAAAAAAGCTCATTTTTCATTATAGTACTAATCCAATATTTGTGTCTGTCATTCAAATTATGCTTTTTCACGTTGCTTTTGAACTGTTAAATTGAATCAGGCTAAGAGAAGGGATATCTTATAAATGCAAAATAACCATTTTTCAAAGCTGTTTTAAAATTCCTATTTCAAAGTTGTTCATAGACACACTCAAAGTATATTAAAAACACAGTTGGCAAAAAGCAATTCAAACAGGCTAAGAATAAAGAATCGACAATTATTTGCTACTTCTCAACACTTACGTCTAATCTGCTATTTCAAACAGCTGGAGACCATAAATTAAATTACTGCTGACAAAATAAAATGCTTTGAATCCACTGATTAAAATAATTCAAAATATTTTCAATGTATTTTTAAAATCTTGTTTATAGAGTAACCATAATTTCTCAACACTGAACAAAAATGAAATCTGCAACCCCATATTTAAGAATTTTTAAATGTTTCTCCAGAGTTCCATGATTCATTAAAACAAAATGCAGTAAATGAGTCACAGTTAACATGTATGAAAATTAATCAATTTCTTTTCCATAAATGAGGTTTCACATAGCTCCTCAACATTAACAGATGTTCCATTTAAATAGTAGGCTAACTGGGGAACATGGTCCTCCAGTGATACAGATGTGTCCGAAATATGTAAAACGGTGCCAGTATTGTATTTAAACACTTGTTGCTAAAAAAAGCTTTGAAAGATTTACTCCAAGTATATAAGGCTGGTTCAACATTCTAAATTAACTAATTTATTACATTGGTAGAAGAAAATTCAAATGATCAGAAGAAAAATTATATGATGTGAATCAACAGATGGAGGAAAAAACATTTTACAAAATCCAACATTTATTCATGACAAAAGCTCTCAGCAAACTAGGGAACTTTACCTGATAAAGAATATCTACAAAAAAAAAACCCTACAGGTAACATCAGGGTTGAGAAACTAGACACCTTTCCCCTAAGGCAATGACGTCCCCTCTCTCCACTCCTATTCAACACTGTACTGGAAGTTCCAGCTAATGCTTTAAGACAAGGAAAAGAAGAAATAAAACTGTCTTTGTTTGCTGATGACATGACTGTCTATGTAGAAAATCCCAAAGAAACAACAGAAAAATTCCTGGAAATAACAAGCTTATAGCAAGGCTGCAGGATAGGAGGGATGAACAGGCAGAGTGCAGGGGAATTTTAGGGCAGTGAAATTACTCTGTAAGATAATGTAGTGGTGGAGACATGACATTACACATTTACCAAACCCACGGAACTGTGTAACAGAGTGAACTTCATTTATTAATAATACATTACAGATGTCAGTCTATTACTGGAACATAAGCAATACAGACTACTATTCATTTCTATGAGAAGACATCACGGGCATTCATAAATTTAATATGCTGTGCCCTGCCTACATATGAGGACGTGTAAAGGCCTATGGCATGTAGTAATTTTGCTTAGTTAAAACCTGTATTGAAGTCCTAAGAGGCTTGTATAAATAAAATACCACTTAATCTGTAAGTGGGTCCAGCTAACTCCCCACAAATCTGTGTCTCAAATTCAGCTATTAATATCACTGCAATAAGAATGTACTGGCAAGAAGATTCTTCCTTCTTATGAATAATGGCCCCCAAAGAAAGCAAACTTGGCAGGTAAAAAGAAAATCTAGATATTTTCATTTAAATTTTATTTAATTATTTATTATTTTAATAAATATTATTTCATTTATATATATTTATATATAAACATATTTGTATTTTATTTATATTTATCTAATTAAATAATATTTAATTAACATTATTATTAATAAATTATTGATTTATTTCTTTAAATTTAACAGTGGTATTATTAAAAGCAGAGACATTACTTTGCCAACAAATTAGTTCTGAATATTCATTGGAAGGACTGATGCTGAAGCTGAAACTCCAATACCTGGGCCACCTGATGCAAAGAACTGACTCATTTGAAAAGATAGTAATGCTGGGAAAGATTGAAGGCGGGAGGAGAAGGGGATGACAAGGATGAGATGGTTGGATGGCACCACCGACTCGACGGACATGAGTTTGAGCAAGCTCCGGGAGTTGGTGATGGACAGGGAGGCCTGGTGTGCTGCTGTCTACGGGGTCGCAAAGGTTGGACAGGATTGAGCGACTGAACTGAACAAAAGAGTGGTATGTCAAATATTCTGTAATAACCTACATGGGAAAAGAGCCTGAAAAAATGGATATATGTATATGTATAACTGAGTCACTGTGCTGTATGTCTGAAACCACACAACAGTGTAAATAAACTATACTTCAATATAAAATAAAAATTAAATTGAAAAAAGAGTTATATGTCAAATTAAGAGTGACTTGAATCTAATGCGTGGGAAGCTCACCCAATATCCTATATAGAAGTAAGAGAAGAATTTCAACAAATGTAGGAAAAAAGTTCAGGGAAAGATGAAAGGTGGTAAACTTGTAATATAAAAATATTAAGGAACAAAGAACTCTCTTTTAAAAAATGAGAATGGAAAGCAATTCACAGCAACTTCCATAAAGCAACAAATTGTGTGGACACTGGTGTAAAATTTTACTACGGTTTTTCTCTGCATGTGAACATAAAAGAACTGAACAACGTAAAAGAACACTGCCACAAACATGTCTCTCTTCTTGACTGCTGAAGCTCAGAAAGGAGGACATAAACTCTAAGTTTCAATGTATGAATAATGGCTTAGCGTAGAAGAAAATGCTCATAATTATTATCATCCATCAGCATCACTTCCAATTTTCAGACTCAGGTAAGTCCACAACTCATTACTACACATAATGCAGTGTAGAGTTGATCTGTGTGTTGTTTACAGAATGAACTATTAAGGGATGCAGGTATTCATTTTTAAGTTTATCTGACCGCATCTTATAGGAAATTTTTATGCTATAGCAGAATATAAAAAATTAGTGATATGTGTTCACCTTTCATAAATTTTAACAACCTATTTTGGGCTCCAAAATCACTACAGATGGTGACTGCAGCCATGAAATTAAAAGACGCTTACTCCTTGGAAGGAAAGTTATGACCAACCTACATAGCATATTCAAAAGCAGAGACATTACTTTGCCAACAAAGATTCGTCTAGTCAAGGCTATGGTTTTTCCTGTGGTCATGTATGGATGTGCGAGTTGGACTGTGAAGAAGGCTGAGCGCCGAAGAATTGATGCTTTTGAACAGTTGGTGTTGGAGAAGACTCTTGAGAGTCCCTTGGACTGCAAGGAGATCCAACCAGTCGATTCTGAAGGAGATCAGCCCTGGGATTTCTTTGGAAGGAATGATGCTCAAGCTGAAACTCCAGTACTTTGGCCACCTCATGCAAAGAGTTGACTCATTGGAAAAGACTCTGATGCTGGGAGGGATTGGGGGCAGGAGGAGAAGGGGATGACAGAGAATGAGATGGCTGGATGGCATCATCGACTCGATGGACGTGAGTCTCAGTGAACTCCGGGAGTTGGTGATGGACAGGGAGGCCTGGCGTGCTGCAATTCATGGGGTCGCCAAGAGTCGGACACGACTGAGGGACTGATCTGATCTAATTATACCCTCCTTCAGGATGAAACTCCTCCACAAAAAGATTTCTTGCTTTTTATTACACCTCATTCCTTCAGACTGTCTTAAGAGTTTGCAAAAGAGGAAATCCTAACTGTGTATGCAATCTACTTGATTGTACAGCAGATATGGCCTGGGTTTGTTAAGCCATCACTGAAAATCCAAGAGAAGGAAGTAATGGTGAGAAGATTGCTTTTTTAGTATTTTTTTTAATCAAAATACTACTACTCATGCATATATTCACAGTCCACCACTCCTGACTCTCCTGAATTTAGAAATAGTGTGAATGAAAATATAACGGTTAGCAATTTTGAGAGGCCCATTTACAGGTAGGCACCCACTGATAAGTATGTATACTTTCTTCTTCTACAACGATGATTTTTTCTCTCATCTTTTCCTTCTCTGAACTCCTCTAGAACTTGTGATCTATACAAGTTAATACTTCACTTATGTTACCATAATTAGTTCTACTATAGTTTCTTGACTACTAACTTTGTCTTTCCAATCACATTCTAAAGTCCTGGACCAAATTCTCATAGAAGAGAAAAAGGTTTTCATATGATTAACATTCTCTATCAAAAACAGCTAACCTCCAAAAACTGTAAGCCTGTAAGTAAAACGCTTCACTTTCCAGAGATTTCCTGAGCACCATGTTCAAACTGTTTTAGCTATCTACTTAATGAACACTACTTGATGCTAGTAAAAAGAGAATAACCAAAAGGCCCTTAGTTGGCTCTTTCACACACGTGAACAGTAACAATAAGTGGGACTCGATTTTAAATGGTTTCAACTGCTGGAATGTCATCATCCTAATACTCTAATAAACCAGTGTTGACACATTATTATAAAACTCCATCTGAACCAGAAGCCACCACAACAATGGTAATAATAACAATCAACATTCATTAGGTGTTAACTCTGTGCTAACACCTCTAAGTGCTTCAGAGGTCTCAATTCACTTAATCTTTATAAAAATCCTAGAAAGATAACATCATACTTTAAAGATGAAGAAAATGAGGTGAAGTTAAATAATTTGTTGAGGCTATATAGCAAGTAAGTGACAGCCAGAATTCAAATCTAGGAAGTCTGGCCCCAAGACTCGGCATTAACCATAACAGTACATTGCTTCTCTCTGCCAAACTAGCGATAAGAGGTATCCTGTACTAGGATTCTGAAACTGGAATTCTTACTGTCAGTAAATAATTCTCTAAAAATAAAGACTAGCAAATTCAGTTATTCCTTAGCTGAAGAAAGAAAAAGAAAACACACTATATTTCCTTAATATTTAAATTCTAATGTTCATTACAAAAAAATCTTGAAAGGAAAAAAGAGGTTTTATATATAACTTTATACGTAATTTATGTACTAACTTACCTGGCAAAAACTTCAAAGTCTGCAATATCTGTCTTTCCTGAGAAAAATCCACCATTAAATGAGTCATGTTGTCACTGACCTTTGGTTTCAAAGAAAGGCGAAAGGCTGAAGCCATTGTTACTCTATAGCAAACACAGACATAAACATTCTTTTAAAAATAAAAGAATGGGAAGTATCACATCATATTTATAAAGTGAACAGACAGAACTTATTTCTCCACTCTAGTGTTTCTGAAGCTATTAACGAAGATAAAACTAAATAGAAATTTGCTTTAGATCTTTTGAAAATTAACTTTAAAAAATGTAAAATGTTTTTAAAGACATTTAAATAACCTTTAAAGAACTTTCCTCCAGCCAGTTTTATAAAACTTCATAAAAACACAAAAGATTCAAGAGACAAATATCCAAGACAAATCATCTTTAACAGACTCAACAGTCATCTGAATCTCTGTAAACTCAATCTGACTTCCTGATGCCAGCCTCACTCCTTTTCATATGCCAAATAATGAACGGTAAATACACCTGAATCAAACATTCTGCCTAGTCATCACAGCCATCCCACGTGTCCTTAAATAAAAGTAAAATACACTGACCAAATACTGTATTGTTTGGTAGGTGCTAAAGAAAGGCTATGGATGAGGAAGGAGAGAAGTGAAATCACAATTCTGAACCCTATGCTAGAAGCTATCACTCTGATGTATTAACATCTGCTGCTGAATGAAAGCAGACAAAAAGAAACAGCCCTGTGAAACCGTAAGCCATGGAAATAGTAGGAATTCATTCAATATATTTTAGATGAATGTAGTATACAAAACAAAAAAGAAAGAAGCCATACCAGAGCTCATTTTACCTAAAGTAGACGGAAATCGTTCTGTCAATTTAGAGATTAAAAAGAAGTTCCCATACTCTATTGCTATTTTATCTCAAACTTCAACTTTTCATATTATAGTAGATATCTACATATATCACAAAGTAATTACCCTTATTATCTTTGGTCAAAGAATGACACCAAAATACTATTCATGACCACTGTCCTCCTAGAAGAGAATCTGGGAGAGGAAGAAAACAGAGTTGTAGGAACAAAAGGAATACCAGGCCTAGTCATTCAGATCTACCAAACTACCCTAAAGATCAATGGTATGAAAGGGATTAAACATGTTGCTGTATTCAGTTACTTTATTAGGTAACTAGAAAAGTAATCACTTTAGTAGTAACAAAGAGTGGACAATAGTTATTTATCAAGAAGAAAGTGCTATGAAAAGATCACTACTTATTAAAGAAATGTAAATCAAAACTACAATGAGGCACCACACCTCACAATGGAAAAGCCATCATTAAAAAAGTCTACAAGTAATAAATGCTGCAGAGGGTGTGCAGAAAAGAGAACCATCCCACATTGTTGGTGAGAATGTAAACTGTTGCAGCCACTATGAAAAACAGTACAGAAATTCCTCAGAAAACTAAAAACAGAGTTGCCATATGATTCAGCAGTCTCACTCCCGGGCATGTATCTGGACAAACTGTAATTCAGAAAGATACACATACCCCATGTTCTTAACAGCACTGTTCACAATAGCCAAGTCACGGAAACAACCTACAAGTCCACAGACAGGTGAATGGAAAAAGAAGATGTGGTTCATATACACCATGGAATAATACGCAGCCATAAAAAAGGATGAAATAATGCCATTTGCAGCAACATGAATGCAACCAGAGATGATGCTTAGTGAAGTCAGAAAGAAAAAGACAAATACCATATATCACCTATATGTAGAACTTAAAAAAAGACACAAATGAACTTATCTACAAAACAAAAAATGACACACAGGCATAGAGAACAGACTTGGGGTTGGCAAGGGGAAGCTGGGGAGGGACAGAGCGGGAATTTGGGGTCAGCAGATGCAAACTTGCACATGAATTTGAGCAAACTCTGGGAGACAGTGGAAGACAGAGGAGTCTGGCATGCTGCCATCCATGGGATCGCAAAGAGTTGGGTATGACTTAGCAAGAACAAGAACAAACTATATATATAGAATGGATAAACAACAAGGTCCCACCATGAAGCACAGGAACTATATTCAACATCCTGTGTTAAGCCATAATGGAAAAGAATATAAAAAAGAATGTACATATGTGTAACTGAGTCACTTTGTTGTTCAGCAGAAATTAACACATTATAAATCAACTATACTTCAATTTTTTTCTAAAAAAAAGAAGAAGGTTGTGCTATACTGAAAAACAATTTATGGAGAAAGGAACTCACACTTAACTGAATGCCAAGTATAATGCTGAGAATTTCACACACTATTACTTTAAGCTCTTGGTTCTCAATATACAATTTCAGATTACATCAATAAGAAGTTAGGAACAAAGGCTAAGTCTTACATGTGTTCTCTCCAGCTCCAGTATCTTCTGAATTAAAGACTTCTTTTCTAAGTTTAGTTTTAGTTGAAGGATAATTGCTTTATTACAATATTGTGTTGGGTTTTGCCACAGATCAACATAAATCAGCCATAGGTATATATATGTCCCCCTTCCTCTTGAACCTCCCTTCCACCTCCCATCACAGATTTAAAGATTTCTTAAAGAGCTATATTCAGACAGGTACTTAGTAAATGCCCACTGAATCAATGAACAGGTGTGAATTTGGCTGCTTCTAAACATGGGGATTTAAAAGTTCGTTGAAAACTGTTGAGAAAAATATCTGAGAGTATTTTAAGGAATTGAAACCTGAAACTTATTCTATAAACTTGATTTAATCATAATGGTCTCTCCTGTAATAAATCATAATGGAAAATAATATTTAAAAATGCATATATCTATGTATAACTGAATTACTGTACTGTACAACAGAAATTAGCACAACACTGTAAATCAACTATACTTCAATTAAAAACTATCAAAAACAAAACAACAAATAAAAGCATAGCACGTACACCTTTCAAGATAAATCTGGGCCATAAAATCACTATGGCCTCAAAGGAAAAAAACATTACCTAAAAACACATTAAAAAGGCTTATCGAAGCCTAAAAACAAGTTATTTACAATCTCTTTAACAAGTGGTGCTGGGAAATCTGGTCAACCACTTGTAAAAGAATGAAACTAGAACACTTTCTAACACCATACACAAAAATAAACTCAAAATGGATTAAAGATCTAAACCTAAGACCAGAAACTATAAAACTCCTAGAGGAGAACATAGGCAAAACACTCTCTGACATACATCACAGCAGGATCCTCTATGACCCACCTCCCACAATATTGGAAATGAAAGCAAAAATAAACAAATGGGACCTAATTAACCTTAAAAGCTTCTGCACATCAAAGGAAACTATTAGCAAGGTGAAAAGACAGCCTTCAGAATGGGAGAAGATAATAGCAAATGAAGCAACTGACAAACAACTAATCTCGAGAATATACAAGCAACTCCTACTGCTCAACTCCAGAAAAATAGATGACCCAATCAAAAAATGGGCCAAAGAACTAAATAGACATTTCTCCAAAGAAGACATACAGATGGCTAACAAACACATGAAAAGATGCTCCACATCACTCATTATCAGAGAAATGCAAATCAAAACCACTATGAGGTACCATTTCACACCAGTCAGAATGGCTGTGATCCAAAAGTCTACAAGCAATAAATGCTGGAGAGGGTGTGCAGAAAAGGGAACCCTCTTACACTGTTGGTGGGAATGCAAACTAGTACAGCCACTATGGAGAACAGTGTGGAGATTCCTTAAAAAACTGGAAATAGAACTGCCTTATGATTCAGCAATCCCACTGCTGGCCATACACACTGAGGAAATCAGAAGGGAAAGAGACACGTGTACCCCAATGTTCATCGCAGCACTGTTTATAATAGCCAGGACATGGAAGCAACCTAGATGTCCATCAGCAGATGAATGGATAAGAAAGCTGTGGTACATATACACAATGGAGTATTATTCAGCCATTAAAAAGAATACATTTGAATCAGTTCTAATGAGGTGGATGAAACTGGAGCCTATTATACAGAGTGAAGTAAGCCAGAAAGAAAAACACCAATACAGTATACTAACGCATATATATGGAATTTAGAAAGATGGTAATAATAACCCTGTGTACGAGACAGCAAAAGAGACACTGATGTATAGAACAGTCTTATGGACTCTGTGGGAGAGGGAGAGGGTGGGAAGACTTGGGAGAATGGCATTGAAACATGTAAAATATCATGTATGAAATGAGTTGCCAGTCCAGGTTCGATGCACGATACTGGATGCTTGGGGCTGGTGCACTGGGACGACCCAGAGGGATGGAATGGGGAGGGAGGAGGGAGGAGGGTTCAGGATGGGGAACACATGTATACCTGTGAGGATTCATTTTGATATTTGGCAAAACTAATACAATTATGTAAAGTTTAAAAATAAAATAAAATTTAAAATAAATAAATTAAAACAAAAAATTTCAATCTCCAAAAATAAAGACGTACAACTATGCAATAATTTTCTAAAAGACTGAACTTATTTTTAGACTGAATATATCTACAAATAATGATGCAGATATGCAGATGACACCACCCTTATGGCAGAAAGTGAAGAGGAACTCAAAAGCCTCTTGATGAAAGTGAAAGTGGAGAGTGAAAAAGTTGGCTTAAAGCTCAACATTCAGAAAACGAAGATCATGGCATCCGGTCCCATCACTTCATAGGAAATAGATGGGGAAACAGTGGAAACAGTGTCAGACTTTATTTTGGGGGGCTCCAAAATCACTGCAGATGGTGATTACAGCCATGAAATTAAAAGATGCTTACTCCTTGGAAGGAAAGTTATGACCAACCTAGATAGCATATTGAAAAGCAGAGACATTACTTTGCCAACAAAGGTCTGTCTAGTCAAGGCTATGGTTTTTCCTGTGGTCATGTATGGATGTGAGAGTTGGACTGTGAAGAAAGCTGAGCACCGAAGAATTGATGCTTTTGAACTGTGGTGTTGGAGAAGACTCTTGAGAGTCCCTTGGACTGCAAGGAGATCCAACCAGTCCATTCTGAAGGAGATCAGCCCTGGGATTTCTTTGGAAGGAATGATGCTAAAGCTGAAACTTCAGTACTTTGGCCACCTCATGCGAAGAGTTGACTCACTGGAAAAGTCTCTGATGCTGGGAGGGATTGGGGGCAGGAGGAGAAGGGGACGACAGAGGATGAGATGGCTGGATGGCATCACTGACTCGATGGACCTGAGTCTCAGTGAACTCCAGGAGTTGGTGATGGACAGGGAGGCCTGGCGTGCTGCAATTCATGGGGTCGCGAAGAGTCGGACACGACTGAGCGACTGAACTGAACTGAATGATGTTTCAAAGCCCAATCCAACTATCTAAAATCCATATGTCTCTACATTACAAGATCCATGTGGTTAGGGATGTTTTAATTCATCTTGCCTTTCTTGGTTCATTTTTAATAGTACAAGCTAAATACAAAGATCTCTTCTTCCTAGTTTAATTTTTGCAAAGAGAAAAATGCAAAATAGTAAGAATGAACACAATTTCTTCAAACTACCTACTACATTAACTTGACTCTTTCATGATCCCTTTCTTTCAAGAACTAGTAACTCTTCATAGCATACCTCAATTAATCATCTTCCAACCTGACTAAGCAGTTGGAAGCCTATACTAGTGATTTTTAAAGTTCTAAAAATCTATGTATTATCTTCTCATCATTTCTTTAGGTTTTCCTGTCATTTCTGCCACTTCTTCTGTATAATATCCATCACAGAAAATAAGTACTGAGTTCTCATAGATACTTTATTTTTGATTGCCTGCTCAGCTATGTTATCCATTCCTTAATACCACTTCTGCTCTCTTATAAGGAAGTAAGCCTTCCTTCCCTTAATGAAGATAATTATTTTATTATGACTATATGTTTATTTTTGTACTAAAAATACCAATGTTGAATTCTAGAAGCTTGCTTCCTGGAAGAGCACATAAAAACTGTATCAGAGAAACCTGAACATTATGAAGATAAAAAGCCAAATTAAAAAAAATTAAGCCAAGACTCAGAAATGTTCCTTACACAGGAAGTACAAACTTTGAAGGTAGCAAAAAAAAACATATACTTTGAAAAACAACAGCAACAAAAAATGGAGCTTGCTCTGGCAGAAAAAAAGGAACTTTGACTCCTTTGAGATCACCTGGATACTCTGGGTATTGTGAAATATATTCAAGAGGCTGGTTTTGGGCAAAGAAATCTAGACTCACTGAAGAATATTCAGCCATGAACACTGATCATAAAATTAAATTCTGACAAATCAGGACAAAGAGAAAGAAGTCAGGGGTAAGGTCAGGAATCTGGGAGACAGAGAACCATATAGATTCCAAGGACAAGAACGAGAGAAGATTTTGCAAGGCTTTTCTCAAAAGTCTTTGGGCAGCCTAAAACCTGATTAGGAAGTGACTTCTAATCCAGAAAATCAGGGACCAGAGGAGGATTTAATGGAGGAGGTGGCAAAATAAAATAATAATCTAGCCACAGTAGAAGATGAATTACTTATAGCAAAGTCTAGCAGACACAACCCAAAGCTAACCCAAAAAACTGACCTACCTAGCATCCATTCCTCATACAGCCAATACTTTTCACCTTAAACTCTCATAATCTCATAATCAGGATTTATAAGAATAACCCATGTCTTTATGGGAGAAGGCAATGCCACCCCACTCCAGTACTCTTGCCTGGAAAATCCCATGGACAGAGGAACCTGGTGGGCTGCAGTCCATGGGGTCGCACAGAGTCAGACATGACTGAGCGACTTCACTTTCACTTTTCACTTTCATGCTTTGGAGAAGGAAATGGCAACCCACTCCACTGTTCTTGCCTGGAGAATCCCAGGGACGGGGAAGCCTGGTGGGCTGCTGTCTATGGGGTCGCACAGAGTCGGACACGACTGAAGTGATTTAGCAGCAGCACATGAAACTCTACTCAATATTGTATAATGACTTATTTGGGAAAAGAATCTAAAAAAAGAGTAGACATATGTACATGTATAACTGATCCCCTTTGCTGTAGAGCAGAACAAAACATTGTTAAGTCAACTATACTTTGATAAAAATTTATTTTAAAATGAAATAAAACATACAAAAAATAGAAAAATTATTTGTACTAAGAATGCTATGAAAGTCAATGTGAATCTTCCCTCTAGTCAAATAAAAGGCCACGAGAAAAACACAAGTCTTCAGCCAAGATTAACAACAGCAACACTGGTTTTCACACAATATATAAATAATAATTTTGTGAGTTATCTGATGAATAATTTCATCTAGGACTCAGAGTGGTGCTTTGAAGAGATATGCCTTTCAGAGAATTTCATAATCCTCAAAAGAAGAAACTTGAAAAGTGACAATCTCACTATAGTCAATGCTCAGTGACTAGCCAGGCTGATCAAAACCATCCCTTCTGTGATAACCCAATCCAAAGCTGCCAACAGCCCTCTGCTATATTCTTACAACAAGTACTAAATTACCTTTCCTCATCCTGGCCTTGCGAATGGTAAAGACCTTTAAGCCAAAGTCTGCACCATTTTTTTTTTCCCTCTTCCCACCAACTAGACAGCAGTGGCATTAGAAACAGAAAGAGATGGCACCAGGAACAGGATGAAATGAGAATACAAAGATATTAAATAGGAGAGCAGTGAAGTAGGAGTGCTTTAGCTCTTGAGGAACAATATAATGCTGTAACTTTTCATAAAATAAGACATGCTTATAAAATTTAACAACAAAATATGCATTCCAGGAATATTTTTTACATTATTCAAAAAGGTTTCCCATCTACTAGCATAGCTAATTAAGGACTATACTAAAACTACATTATATCAGAAATGAAATTCTTCTGGAAGCACATAATTGTCCAAAACTGTATTTTAAAAAAATCTTGCTGATATGTTCTTTATTCTAGAATATAGGCAGAAGATGCTGTTTCTTTTTTTCTGTACTTGGCCATTAGATATTTTTATTTTAACTAATGAGATTCTAATAAGAAACTGTTTGAATTTCATTTCTGATTTCAATGTTGATACTTTTAAAAATGTAGGTTTTATATCATACCTATCCTTGATCTGTCTGGCAGCCTTGGAGCAAATCAGGGAGAAGAGAAAGAAGGCAGTTAGTGCTTTTCATGCAAGTTTCAATGGCAGTGACATGCAAGAAAAGTTAGGATAAAATCCCTGGAACAGATTAGTTCATTTTCACCAAAACAAATTTCCTATAATTTGTACAGTTCATGTCAGCTTGCATAATGTGATGTTAGAACTATGGAAAATCCGGTCCCCATATAAATACATATCATCTTAAAATAAGGAGGGAAATTTAACACTTCAAACTAATTTCAGATGACTGTAAATTTTTTTCTTACCTTAAGATTATCAACACACACCAGTGTGTTTCATTCACACCTTCATTCAGTCTGATATTCTTCAACTAGAACACTCAATCTCCTTCATGGGGCACACATTTCTATGCATTCTGATGGTTTCTTATATATTTCAAATCTGCTCTCCAAATTTTCTTCAGAGATCTCTTTCACCACTTCATAATGGTTGTTCCAAGTTTTCTCTATTTGCCTCCACATGGGCAAGGACTTTGTATTCTTAGAGCTTGCCTGCTAACATATAAAACTAGGCTGCAGTTCTACAACCCTTTACCCCAAAGAATGAAGCTGTAATAGCAAAAATTCAGATAAGGAGAAACCAAAGAAACACTTGCAGCAATGGGTCTTTCCCTCAGATGACTTCATAAAAGCTGCCAACTTAAACCTACACTACTTAAGATATCTTTTTTTCTTTTTTTTGAGAATCCTAGCACAAATTTAGGAAGAGGGCACAGCTATTATTTGGTACTGTACATCTAAGAAAAATGATGAAAAATACAGGCACTGCTATCCCCTTTAAATCTACACACCATATAATAGATCCAACAAAAGTTTTTTCCCCTACACTAAGCAGCATAATTAACAACACATCTGATGTAGAAGATGGCTGTTATGCCTGACACTCTATCCCCAGTGTCTAGCATAAAGCTTGGCACATGGTAATAGTTAAAAATTACTCAATTTAATTAAACATTAATTAGACATATACAGCAATGCTTCTCTCTTTTCTTCAGTTCTAATATTCTTATTTGGTACTGGTCATTTTTATACCTAATCTAAAATATTCTGGTCTGCATACCTATCTACCACTTTACCACTGAGCCACCTGGGAATATTTTAGATAATTTTACAATGTCAGAAACAAAAAGAACAGAACTGAAATTCAGAAGATGAGTACATCACACAGTTCCAGCACTACCATGATCAATTCCATGACACTGTATACTAATCAGGCTTCCCTGGTGGCTCAGTGGTGAAGAATCCACCTGCCAGCGCAGGAGACATGGATTCAATCCCTGGGTCAAGAAGATCCCCTGAAGGAGTAAATGGCAACTCACTCCAGTATCCTTGCCTGGAGAATCCCACAGACAGAGGAGACTGGCCAGCTATAGTCCATGGGGTCGCAAAGAGTCAGACACAACTTAGCAACTAAGCACACAAACATTTTAACAATCTAATTCTCTGAAATAGAGGCTGAAAGGGAAAGGGGCAGCAAGGGAAAAGTTAGTTAAAATCAGAGCATTGATAAACAGCAACAAAAAATAAAAATATACCTGTTTATGAACCATAACTGCTGTGAGAAAAACATACTAACATTGAATGTAGCAAAGGCTAGATGTCAATTTCACATTTTCCAGAGATTTATCTTTTTTTTTTATTTGCAGTAAAGCCCAATAGAATTCCCAGTAAAAATGTTAATGCCATACAACACTGAGCAAACTTTTCAGGTTTTGTCTATACATTCACATTGTTTCATACTTCAGATTTTCCTATTAGATTTGGGGCAGATAATGTTGTAAAGTTTTATTGAGAGAATCTGAAAATGACTAGGGGGCAAATATTTAATATTTTTTACATTATATGATTGAGACTTCTACCTTCACCCCAAAAATACCATATTAAGAAATAATAATATGGGAAATAAAGGGAGCTTAGAGAGTAAATAAGAGACAGTTTCAAGGTACTATTTTCCCTTAGACAAAAAAATCAGATTAAAAAAAACACACTGCATAATGGTTGATTCTAAACATAAAAAGTTTTATATTTTCTATTCAAATTTTTGGGCTTCCCTGGTGGCTCAGCTGGTAAACAATCCACCTGCAATATAGGAGACTTGGGTTCAATCCCTGGGTTGGGAAGATCCCCTGGATTCCAAACATCAGATGTTTTATATTTTCTATACATGTATTTCTCTATTTATAAAGAGCACTATTTAAAAAAACATAATTATTTAAAAGCCTTCACAAAACCCTAGTAAATACCTTGAAATAAAATTTGCATCTCATACTGCATGCACCTATACTCTATGATTATTAGATACATATATATAACAGGAGATTACATTTTTATAAACGCACATAAGTAGTAAAGGTGAAAAAGCATAGTTCTTAACAAGTACAGTTCTTAAAAAATATTTCTGTGGATTTTTTTTAGATTTTAGGGTGTTGTTTTTTTTTTTTTGGCCGTGCCATGTGGCATGCAAAAATCTTAGTTCCCCAACCAGGGGTTGAAACTGTGCCCCCTGCACTGAGAACATGACATCTTAACATGGCATCCCTGGAATGCCAGGGAAGTCCCTATTCTTAAACACTTAGAATTGTTTTTAAACTGCCTTCATAACTGAAACTTTCATGCCTTTTTTGGGGGGAGGGGGCACACTGAGCAGCTTGCAGGGTCTTAACTCACTAACCAGGGACTGAACCCGTGTGCCCTTCATGCTTCCGTTGATGCTCCTCTTTCCTGGAACTCCTGACTGCAGCTCACAGAGGGCGCTCCTGCCACTACCACTTGTGCTCCGCTGAAAACACTGAGTGAGCTTCCGCCACTCTTGCTATCTGTTCCTCCCAGTGGTCAGAGACTGACACTTGCTGAACAATATTCAAAAGGTGAGTTACTCTAAGTCAAAACTGGGAAATACACAAAATCCTTTCTCCCTTTTCACCTGCGATCAAATCCAGAAGACTATTTCCCTTTCACCTTATTCTGTACTTTTTTCTCCATTGTAGGCATTTGTGGGCAGGTAACCATTCCCTCCCTCCTCGTCTGACAACTGAGTTATGTGTGGCAAGATTGTGATGAAGTGGTTGGTGAGTTATACTGACTTGGAAATTGTCCCACAAACTCAGCTCTTTTCATAGGTAGGATTCAAGTTCTAAATTCAGGGGAGAGCAGGAGTTGGTAGGAATACTAGTTTTGCTAAGGGATCCATGCAGTGTTCTGCAGGCCAGTTATTAGCAGAAAAACCAAGTCTGATGAGGCTTTGGCTACTTGTTCATCCAGAACTCAATTGCTGATGAGCTTTCTGCATATATTTATTATCAGCCAAACTTCCAACAACTAAAAAATTAGTGAAAATTTGTTCTAAAATCCTTTTTCATTTGTGCTAGTTTTACTTGTTCTCTTTCAGACTATCTAATGCTGGCAAATGCTGGCAAATGGCAGTTTTGTATTCAATTCTCATACTGGTGTATTGCAACATGATCACTTAAATATTAATATTTAAAGTACTCTTTTTGAAGATAATGAAATCTAAAAAGAATCATGGCCTGGATTTCAGCCTATAATATTTTTTGTCTCCAGAAGTTATTCATATTAATCTTATCTGGTAGAGCTCAGCTGATAAAGAATTCACCTGCAGTGCAGGAGATCCTGGTTCAATTTCTGGGTCGGGAAGATCCCCTGGAGAAGGGATAGGCTAACCACTCCATTATTCTTGGGCTTCCCTGGTGGCTCTGATAGTAAAGAATCTGCCTGCAATGAAGGAGACCTGGGTTCGATCTCTGGTTTGGGAAGATCCCCTGGAAGAGGGCATGGCAACGTACTCCAGTATTCTTGTCTGGAGAATCCCCATGGACAGAGAAGTCTGGTGGGCTACAGTCCATGGGGTCACAAAGAGTTGGACATGACTGAGCGACTCAGCACAGCAATCACTTTAATATGAGAAATTCACAAACAGTATACCTTAAAAGAATTGTTTCCAAATATCTAACAACATATTGCTAGTCCATTAATTAATCTTCCAAGTCATCTTTCACTATCCTGTCAGCAATTAGGAATCTGAGGCAAGTGTGAGTCCATGCAGTTGGCAGGAAAGTGAATTTAGTTTCTGACTTGGAACAAACAATTATCTGGATACTATTTGGATATACTAAGAAAATAATTGCAAGCAACTTTCAGTTAAGCATTTTTCTTGAACAATAAATTTCGATTTCTGTCAAGGAAACACTGACAAATAATTCATTTCACCACATCTTCAAAGGGTTCAAGCTACTAGGCAGTGCTGCAAAATGCTGGAAGACAAGACCAAAATAGTAAGAAAAGTAGCACATGAAGAAAATATATTTAGACCACCAGGTGATTTATTTTATCAGAACCTTTCCAATTTACAGTAAACTGGAAACAAGTTTTAACAAAGCTAGAAAGAACAAAGGAGAGGGCAAGAGAGAACAGCATCTTTTGAGAGGAAAAGGAAAGAAGGACTCTGAAAATGTCAATGGAAAGAAACTTGAGAGAAACAAACTGTGATTAGTGTTTCTAAGCATTAGGTCCTACTTAAGTTCAACTGGATTCAAGCTGTTTTTGAGTACCATGTCCACATTTTATAGTTCTCTTATCTTTTTCCTCTCTCTCGGGCACTCAGCTGTGAATTCTTGCTGCTACGATTATGCCTATCATTAACAGCTGCCCTAGTCCACTAGAAGGGGAATCTGTTGACAACTAGGAAACAAAAAGGGGAAAAAAACCCCTAAAACTCAGTAGCACCATGTACATATTAGTAACAGATTCTGAGAAACTATCACAATTAGAAGATACTAAGTCTCGCTCATGAACTGTATGACATTGCTTCTGCTGACTCAAACATCTTTTGCTTTCTGCATGTTTTTGGCTATGTTCCAGATATTTGAAGTTATCACGTAAATGCCCTCTGACTAGGTGATGTATATGTACTTTCAAAATAATTTAAAGTATGATACAATTCCCTCATAAATCCTGTACATAAGTCTGACAAAGTACTATGATGAACTTTCTTATAACCCACATCCAAATTTAAGAATGAATTAGTTAACTGGTTTATGGCAAAAGAACTCTAATTCATTCTGTCAAAAGGAATGAATTTTTAAATTTCATTTTCAAGATGTAGAGATATAAGTCAGCAAATGTTATCTTCTCAAGGAAGTCTTTTCTACTCTTAAAGTTCATAGAAAAATCATAAAATTAAATCACTGGTGGGCACAAGTGGATTATAAAGCCACCTTTCTAACAATAAAACAGTTCACTCTATAGTCCACAAAGACCAAGAAAATATTAAACTTAAATATCTTATCTTGATAACACTACTTCACAGTACATATTTTACTAATTATGTCACTTAATTTCATACTCTTTCACATCATTTTCTGTGTAGTCTACATACTTATTCTACATAAAAGAGTAGATGTGATTTGATAAATTGATAATCGTTTAAAAATGACTATACTTAAGACTTAGAATCTAGAATTAACAATCTCTTATCAAACGCCAGGTTACAACATCAGCGGTCTTCTTGCTCTACTATTTATATCTCCATATCAAATATACCCTATGCTGCTGCTGCTGCTAAGTCGCTTCAGTCGTGTCCGACTCTGTGCGACCCCATAGACGGCAGCCCACCAGGCTCCCCCGCCCCTGGGATTCTCCAGGCAAGAACACTGGAGTGGGTTGCCATCTCCTTCTCCAATGCATGAAAGTGAAAAGTGAAAGTGAAGTCGTTCAGTCATGTCTGACTCTTAGCGACCCCATAGACTACAGCCCACCAGGCTCCTCAGTCCATGGGATTTTCGAGGCAAGAGTACTGGAGTGGGGTGCCATTGCCTTCTCCGAATATACCCTATTTAAGGACATACATTTTCGTATTTCAACAAAGCATTCTTAAACAGTGGGACATTTAATACAAACTTAGTAACAATTTTCGCAGTGCCCTCATATGCATTAAGTGATGATGTTTTCCCAATCAGCTCAAAGGAACATCAATCTAGATTTTAAGAATGTTATCACTAATACCAATCTTTTTTCGTTAGCCATAAAATGTTTATAACAAAGGTATGATTCAGCTAAAGCATACCTTTAAAATAAAGGGGGGATGTAACTTAAAAAAAGAGTAACTTCATTCATCTGAATTGAGCGTTAAACAAAATTTAAATGACTAATTAATTTGTTCATGGCCCCAATGACACATACTTCTAAGCATATGCTTTGGAACACATGAACAGCTAGCATTTTACTTAACAAATTCCAAACCTTTTCTAGTATTAGAAATGATTGAATGAATTCAAAATTAAATGGGGAAATATCATTTTCTTTTAAACAGAACTGTCCTTTTTAAGTGGATTAGTCTCATTTTTTTGGTCAGTTTTTTGGTACCTTTGAAAATTCTTCAGGTTCCTTTATATCTAATGATCTTGTTGCAAATTCTAGTAGTTCTTCTGAGTTCTCCAGGGCATTATTACATTGACTAAGTTGACTCTAAAAATAAAAATAATAATAATGATAAATCATTAAAACAGAATTTCCTATGATCAGAATCTTAAATGAACGTTACACTCTTAATAGCAATAATCAAACAAACATATTTTAGAGAGGTACTGAAGGTAATCACTAGCCATATATATAATAAATTTTAATTATCTTAAACCATCCAGAACAGCTTAATTGCATACAGATAAAGGTATACTAATCATTTAAAAATACAAAAGAAAACAAAGCAATTATAAATAGCTGGGGTCAAATTTATTTAAAGATTCTTCCAATCAGGGTAGCCAGAAGACTATCAATGATTTAAATTATCAAAATAATCCATCTGTAGACAACATCCTCTATAACAGAGACTAAATTTCTAGATATTTAACTAAGCTAAAATGTACAAATCAAGTTACAGGTACATTCAGTTGAACACAATCTCAGTACTCCATTTATCACATTACTCAGGTAACACATACTCCTATAAAGGCTAATTTACAGCTTCCAAAACTGTATAACACAGGAGTCACAAATTCAAGTGTCTAGATTTCAAAAAAAAAGTCAAACATAAACAAAAAGTAGTAACTGTTACAGTGACGTGCTCTATTATAGTGATGTGTTAATTTCACCTAACACGATCTTTCTTATTCAGTTCTCTTCTGTCTCAGCCTCTCTCCCTCACTTTATTGTTTGTAGTTTGAAACTAAGCTACGTGAAAATATTGTTAGTGATACCTTTAAACAAAGAAACAAACACATCTCTAAGCTTTTTGGGCTCCAAAATCACTGCAGACGGTGACTGCAGCCATGAAATTAAGACGCTTACTCTTTGGAAGTAAAGTTATGACCAACCTAGATAGCATATTCAAAAGCAGAGACATTACTTTGCCAACAAAGGTCCATCTAGTCAAGGCTATGGTTTTTCCAGTGGTCATGTATGGATGTGAGAGTTGGACTGTGAAGAAAGCTGAGCACCGAAGAATTGATGCTTTTGAACTGTGGTGTTGGAGAAGACTTTTGAGAGTCCCTTGGACTGCAAGGAGATCCAACCAGTCCATTCTGAAGGAGATCAGCCCTGGGATTTCTTTGGAAGGAATGATGCTAAAGCTGAAACTTCAGTACTTTGGCCACCTCATGCGAAGAGTTGACTCACTGGAAAAGACTCTGATGCTGGGAGGGATTGGGGGCAGGAGGAGAAGGGGACGACGGAGGATGAGATGGCTGGATGGCATCACTGACTCGATGGACGTGAGTCTCAGTGAACTCCAGGAGTTGGTGATGGACAGGGAGGCCTGGCGCGCTGCGATTCATGGGGTCGCAAAGAGTCAGACACGATTGAGCGACTGAACTGAACTGAAGCTTTTAAATGTATCCAAGATTCTTCTTCAGAATATTTATTTATGAGTATTTGTTAACATCTATTCCATATTCAAATCTACTTCATTTTCCCTTACAATACACACTAAAGATAAACTACATATGATTAAAATAGCAGAGAAAAAGCATGGGAGGGAGGAAGGCAGGCCGGAGATTAAGCAATTGAATGCTTAAAAGGTATTCCAAACTGGTGCTGTAAAGAAGGATCTGGATTCAAGACAGAACAGAAATCTGCGCAAGATGAATCATGGGTGAAACTTCAGGAGATGCTTAGTTTTCCTTTTTTCTTCAATCTTGTTTTTTAAATGAATGAATTTCTTATTGAAATTTATGAATACTTTATGACTAAACTAATTACCCTTAAATGATTTAAGTACAGCTGGCTCTTGAATAACAAGGAGGTTAATCCACAAATGGGCTTCCCTGGTGGGCAAGAGTCAACCCTTCACATCTGGAGTTCTTCTGCATCCGCAGAGTCAACCAATCACAGACTGTGTGATACTGCAGTATTTCCTACTGAGAAATATCAGCGTATAAGTGGATCCTCACAGTTCAAACCCATGTTGTTAACTGTAATATAACACCTACCTCCTAAATATAAATAAGAAATCTCAACCAAGAAGACCGGGCAGAGTTGAAAGGGAATTTAATTAACCCTTGGAAATTGTGTGTATATAGCCTGTTTGTAAAAGAAAGAGAACATCTGTATTTCTCCACAGCTTTCAGATTCTCAAAGACATCATAACCAAAATCAATACACAAAAATCAGATGCACTTCTACAGAAGAACAATCCAAGAAGGAAATTCAAAAAAATACCATTTATAGTAGCATCAAAAAGAACGAAATTCTTTGGAGTAAACTTAATCAAGGGGTAAAAGACCTATTCACTGAATCCTACAAAACGTTGCTAAAAGAAATTAAAGACACAAATAAGTGGGAAAACACAGCTTATGATTATGGGTTGGAAGACTTAATATGATCAATTCTATTATCCAAAGCAATCTACAAATTCAATGCAAACACTATCAAAATTTCAATGTATACCCATGTATACTGCAGCATTACTCACAAAAGCCAAGAGATGGAGGCAGCTCAAATGTCCACAGACAGATACATAGATAAAGAAAATGTGGTAAATATATACAAGGGAATATTATTCAGTCAAAAAAGAGAAGGAAATCCTGGCACATGCTATAAAATGGATGAACGTTGAGGCCATTATGCTGAGTGAAATAAGCCAGACACCAAAGGGACACATACTGTACGATTCCACTTATACCAGACATCTAAAGTAATCAAAATCCTGAAAACACAATATAATGGTGGATGCCAGGCAGTGGGTGAAGGGGCACGCGGAGAGTTGTTCCATGGGTACAGAGTTTCAGTTCTGCAAGATGAAAAAGTCCTAGAGACATATTACACAACAAAGTGAATATACTTAATACTACGAGGGTAAATCTTAAGTTTTTTTATCACAATTTTAACAAAATGGTATCTATGACCAATATGAAATTAAGAATCACTCTTCTGTAAGATAAAAGTACAGTTATACACAAAAACTCACTAATTTTTGCTTTTAATCAACCAAGCATTATACAGACTAAACTTATTCATATTTAAATCATTGTATGATCTCACCTGTAACTCTTGCGATTTACGTGCTTGTTCCTGCTTGATACTGTTAATCATGCTTTCCTTTACCTCATCCAATATGGAGTATAAACTGTCAAATTCTTCATCTAATTCTGAAAGTATGTTAGAAGAATTTTCCTGTTTAATAAATGAATAAAACAAATTATTTTACTTAAGAGCTATTAAACACTAAAAAACTAAAAGATACAGTGCTTATTAAAGCAGAGAATAAATTCATACTATGAACTACCATAGCCTAACATCATAAAATAATTAAAATTCTAATATTTGACATAAGGTTTTAAAACCATATCAATCCAAGCAGCTGGCTGCACTAATACTGACAGTTCTACTTCAGCAATGCAGCCTCGTATGACCAGCCCACACCATCTCCTCACTGTTATAAGGCTGTTTCCACAGGACAAGGTGAAAGGTTGTTTTAAGGTTGTCAACTTTGTCCTGACCTTTGGGCTCTAAGGCAGGCCCTAAGACAGTGGTTTACAACCTTTGGTGTGCATGAGAATCATCAGTGAAGCAGATTTTAATAAAATAGTCCAGAGACTTTGATTCTGTAACTCTGAGGAATAGTTTGGGCATATAGAGTTGGGGCTGATTTTGCACAAAGTTTTAAATCTCTCAGACTGTCTAAAACACTGCATTTACACAAGATAAGCAGAATTAAAAGACTAAGTAATCCTTATTGGGTTCGAAGAAAAGGATCAAACACTGAATTCTGGTGCCAGAAGGAACCTCAGAAATCATCTACTGACTAGAATTTATAGTCAAACTTCTAAATTTTACAAACGAAAATACAGACTTGCCCAAAGCCCTACACCTATTTATTAGTGGCAGAACCAATACAGCATTTCAAACTGTCGCCCTCCCAGAGTTCCTCACTGCCTCATTAAGCAAGATGCTTCTATTTCAAGAAGAAATAAGAAAATATCTGTGAAACCCCTAGATAAGCAATATGCATACTTGGAACAATTAGGAGGCAGAAGAAATTATCTTAAAGTATTGTTCGACATAGATGAATCATTCAACTAAGAGAAGTGAAACTGGCACTGGTTTACAGAACTAATACAGAAAATCTACTATGATATTACAATCCAAATTTTTGTTTATAATGGTTATAAAACCAGACATGATCTCACTAGAGGCTTAAAAAAGTGGTGTTAATCATTTTACTATCTTTTATACAGTAGTGAGAACATGATTTGGAGGAAGAAATGTGCAGTTTGGAAGGCAGAAGAACTAAGTCAAATTCCACACTAATGACTCAGTAAAAGTGTGACACTGGACAAGCCACTTAAACTCCTGGACCTCAGTTCTTCCATCTATTAAAAGGAACTGGCCTACTCTTTTCCCTCTCAGTGACCAACTGGCACATCCTTAGAGTCTCCTGCCCACTACAGCTTACATTCCCATCTTCAATGGCAAGGGTGTAGTTTAATTCCACCTCTATTTCTTTTTCTGGATGCTAAAATAAAGTCCGAATAATCTGTCAGTCAGAAAAAATAGTATGAGCTAGCTCTATCTTAAGGCATCTTTTTCCAGATTTCAAATATGATGATTCTCTTGTCCATAGGCCAAGAGTTTTAGAACCACTAGTTTTGCTTATTTAAAGAAACTGGATTAGTGGATTCTAATAAAATACTCTGAGACAAAGATAGTTAAAGTGGTAAAGATTATAATCAACTAACTTCAATCACAGCAAATTCAGAAGAAAAGAAAACATAAGACCATAGGTTTAACAAGCAAAGAGCCTGGCAATTAACTAGGTTGAACCAAACAAAAACCATAGGAAAGGATTCACTGTCTACAAGGGTCCTGGAAATCTTCTATTAATACATTTATCTTACAAAGAAATGACCCTTAAATTAATTAAGGTGCATTCACAGAAAAGCACCACCAGCTTATCCTAAGGTCCCTTCCACAATCAACATGTGATTATTTACAGTATGGATTACCCACCTAAACCTGGGATCATTTCCGTAAGTACTCCCCTCTCTTTTCATTGGGCACTTTATCTTTTATGTTTTACTTTCATCTAGTTCTGCAAGTGGACCTCTTACTATTTACATTTTCCTTCTATTATTTACCGTAAAAGAAATGTTTAGCTTCCCAGTACTTTAGGAAAGGTATGATTTGCTCTTACTTGGGATTAGAAAATACAAACATGAAATGGAAAGGAACAAAAATGAGCATTGTAATATTCCTACCAATTACTATTCCAGAGTTTTCTTCTTCCTTAATATTTGGTCTTTCTATAGAGAATCTGGGGCTAGCAAATGAAGCATTTTTTTTCATCTGCCATTAAAAAAACTGCTCTCATCTTCACTAGTTCATAATCTAGAGTTAATGGTATATATTTATACTTATGATTCCACCCAACAATCATTCACTGTGCTATATTCACACAAATTTTTCTAAACAGATTCATACCTGAACTCCTTTTAGTGTTTGGTTTAGTGTATCAATAAAGTTCTGAATTTCATCATTTTTATTTGCCAGAGTTGAAATGATCCTTTGCAGAGCTTCCTAGGATAAAAAATTTTTAACATTATGATATTTTATTAAAAGAGAATTATAAACTCCACTACAACAATTGTCTTTAAAAAAAATCTCTGAATATCAGAGCATATTATGTAACAAACAGGAGCAATGTAAAACTGTGCATTGTTCAAAGGCTATAATTGCAAAAGATGGCATACATACTGGTTGTTTTAAAACCTCTTATCCCTACAGCACAACCATACCTTTCACCACCGTACCTTTCACACTACACATGAACAATATTATTTAGTCACCACCATACCTTTCATATTACAGATGACCAGCATTACTTAATATAAAGACTGTAAGTCATAAGACCATGGCAAATGAGGAAAATCAAATTCTTAAACGATGCAAAAATATATGAAAACTTCTAATCAACATCAGGATATAGGAATAAACGTTGAGACACTGAAATTTGACATTTATAAAAATTAAATCTTAGAAATATAAAAGTAGATAATAAATTTGCATTTAAAATTAATTTACCAATACAATATTGCAACTATCCTCCAATTAAAAACATTTTTAAAATTACAACATTCATGGCAATATTTACAGATGATATAGAACCATAATTTCAGTAGCAAATACCTCAGACTTTGATAATGCTTCCTATTATAATAGAACACTCTATTTAATTTTCTCATCTCTCTAGTTCAGTGTTGTCCAATAAAATTTCCTGCTATGATGGAAATACTCCATATGTGTCAATAAAAGTGAAAGGGAAAAAAACACAGAAACCTAGGCCATCATTAGTTAGTCAGTTAGTTTAGTCGATCAGTCATGTCCGACTCTTTGCGACCCCATGGATGCAGCACACCAGGCCTCCTTGTCCATCACCAACTCCCAGAGTTTACTCAAACTCATGTCCATTGACTCGGTGATGCCATCCAACCATCTAATCCTCTGTCGTCCTGTTCTCCTTCTGCCTTCAATCTTTCCCAGCTTCAGGGTCTTTCCAACTGAGTCAGTTCTTTGCATCAGGTGGCCAAAGTATTGGAATTTCAGCTTCAGCATCAGTCCTTCCAATGAATATTCAGAACTAATTTCCTTTAAGATGGACTGGTTGGATCTCCTTGCAGTCCAAGGGACTCTGAAGAGTCTTCTCCAACATCACAGTTCAAAAGCATCAATTCTTCAGTGCTCAGCTTTCTTTATAGTCCAACTTTCACATCCATACATGACTACTAGAAAAACCATAGCTTTGACTAGGCGGACCTCTGTTGGTAAAGTGATGTCTCTGCTTTTTAATATGCTACCTAGGTTGATCATAGCTTTTCTTCTAAGGAGGAAGCATCTTTTAATTTCATGGCTGCAGTCACCATCTGCAGTGATTTTGGAGCCCAAGAAAATAAAGTCTGTCACTCTTTCCCCATCTATTTCCCATGAAGTGATGGGACCAGATGCCATGATCTTTGTTTTCTGAATGTTGAGTTTTAAGCCAATTTTTCACTCTCTTTCACTTTCATCAACAGGCTCTTTAGTTCTTCTTCACTTTCTGCCGTAAGGGTGGTGTCATCTGCATAACTGAGGTTATTGATATCTCTCCCGTCAATCTTGATTCCAGCTTGTGCTTCATCCAGGCCAACGTTTCTCATGATGTACTCCGCATATAAGTTAAATAAGCAGGGTGACAATATACAACCTTGACGTACTCCTTTCTCTATTTGGAAACTACCAACACAACTGCACTCGTCTCACATGCTAGTAAAGTGATGCTAAAAACTCTCCAAGCCAGGCTTCAACAATACGTGAACCATGAACTTTCAGATGTTCAAGCTGGTTTTAGAAAGGGCAGAGGAACCAGAAATCAAATTGCCAACACCCGTTGGATCATTGAAAAAGCAAGAGAGTTCCAGAAAAACATCTATTTCTGCTTTCCTGACTATGCCAAAGGCTTTGACTATGTGGATCACGATAAACTGTGGAAAATTCTGAAAGAGATGGGAATACCAGACCATCTGACCTGCCTCTTAAGAAATCTGTATGCAGGTCAGGAAGCAACAGTTAGAACTAGACATGGAACAACAGACTGGTTCCAAATAGGGAAAGGAGTACATCAAGGCCATCATTACAGTCTTTCATTTGTGCTCTACATGCAGTCATCAACTATAGTACATTTTACCTCTAAACTAACTCTGGGTAGCCATTTCCTTCTCCACGGGAGCTTTCCAACCCAGGGCTCGAACCCAGGTCTCCAAGCCCTAAAACTCTGTAATCACTATTACTACAAGTCAGTATATCTCGATTTATACCTTTGCAAAATTTCTTAACTGGCCTCTGATCCATTTTTTCTCCCCCATAATCAGTTCCCTATATTGCAGCTAGAATAGTAAGTTAAGCATCACTCTTCCTGATCAATCATCTTGCCCAAGTCCTTCAATAAAATTAAAATCTTTTAACATGAGCTGTTAACATGACCTTAAACATGACCTTACAAAATCTGTGAGACCCTGTATGATCTCCCCATTGCCTACCTCACCTATTTCAATTCACACCAGACTTCCTCTCTCTTGCTGTATTCCAATTTCAGAAGCCTGCCGTGACTGTCTCTAATATGCCTTGCTTCCCACCTGGGAACCCTCACATTTATCAGCTTTTTCACTTATAACCACTGTTATAAAACATATACATGATTTATTGTTAATACAAGTTCCAAAAGTATAGAATGTTCCCCTTCTATGTATCTATATATACATGCTTGCTTCATTTATTTCCAAAGCCTGACAGTGAAGAAGGGCAAAGACAGCTTTTAGCTGGGACTCTCTCAATCTAACAGGATGCTGATAAGGATCTCTCACACTTCATTTTAGGTTTCAAGCCTCCATTACCCTCCAAACACTGATAAAGTGATAAAGATGGATAAAGGCAATATAAATTATCTGAAGTTTATCTAAATAATACTGAATATAATTGATCTTAGTGGCCATGACTAAAAGTTTTGGGTGATACAGGTCTGAATATATGCTTTGACAAATACAAATTCTGCTGGATCACAGTAAAATATATAGAACATTATGTCTCCAGAGGCAGTATGCACAGGTAATCTCAGCCATTATCCTTTGATCCCACACCACAGGCAGCAGGATTTTGAGGGGGAAAAAAAAAAAACACCTACTCTCAGAATTAAGCCTCTCAACTACTTGACTATGGAATTAGGCTAAGGTAACTGCCATGCTAACAAAAAAAGGGTGGGGGGTACACACCCCCGCCAAGCACTACTGCTATGGAATGGCTCAAGCTAGCCTGGGATGTACAAGGCATGAGGCACCCATCGTCAAAGAATAGCTTAAAGTTATGCTTATAGTCCCTATAAACCATGTAAAGTAAAAGCACAATGAATTGACTACGAGCAAAATAATAACTAACACAGGCTGCCCTGGTGGCTCAGACGGTAAAGCGTCTGCCTGCAATGTGGGGGAGACCCAGGTTTGATCCCTGGGTCGGGAAGATCCCCTGGAGAAGGAAATGGCAACCCACTCCAGTACTCTTGCCTGGAAAATTCCATGGATGTAGGAGCCTGGTAGGCTACAGTCCATGGAGTCACAAAGAGGCGGATGCAAATGAGCAACTTCACCACTTTATACTCTTAAAAGGCCAAGCACTATCTTAAGCTCTTTACATAAATTTGTTTAATCCTGTCAAGAATCCTATGAGGCAGGATACTTGGTTATTCCCATTTTCCAATTCAGAAGCTGAGGTATAAAGTGGGTAGCTAACTTGCCCGGGACCTCAAGAGTTAGTATGTGGCAGAACCAGAATTTAAATCACAACAGTCTGCCTTGTGAGTCTGTGCTTTTTTCTTTTTTTTTTCCCGAGTCTGTGCTCTTAACAATTAACACTATACTACCTAAAAACAAAGGTCAGAGGTTCATGTAAAGAAGGTCAGAACATGTAAGGACACTGAAAGGACTTAAGATCGTCTTTAAAATTGCAAAAAATTAAGAATGATCAAGAGGTTGTAACCTTTGTCACAGGTTGTAACCTTTGTTGCAGGAAGGGGGACCCCTTCCAGGGCCCGAAACTGGGCTCTTGTCTAACACTCAGAAATGAATTGTCCGAAGACACACATGTGCTGACAAAGCAAGAGATTTTATTGGGAAAGGGCACCTGAGTGGAGACCAGTAGGGTAAGGGAACCCAGGAGAACAGCTCTGCCACATGGCTCAAAGTCTTGGGTTTTATGGTGATGGGATTAGCTTCCAGGTTGTCTTTAGCCAATCATTCTGACTCAGAGTCCTTCCTGTGGTGCACACCTTGTTCAGCCAAGAAGGATGCCAGACAGAAGGATTCTGGGAGGTGGTGGAACATGTGGTGTCTCCTTTTGATCTTTCCTGAACTATTCCGGTTGATGGTGGCTTATTAGTTCCGTATTCCTTACCAGGACCTCCTGTCATAAAACGACTCATGCAAATGGTTACTATGGTCCTTGGCCAGCGTGGGCAGTTTCAGTCAGTGTGCTTCCCCTAACACCATCTTGCCAAATACAAGGGCAACAGTAACAGCTATTCTTACTACACGCGTATCATCTTTTAAGTCTGAGAACATGACTGTCACTATTTAAAATGGCATGATTCTACTGGCTTAACCTTAATATATGTGAATGTGATAAACTCAAATGTCTTAATTCTGCATTCAACAAAAAGCTTGGCCAACGTGGGCTACTTAACTGCAAACTATCCAGGGCAACAAGCCCCTCAAGTTTTGATGCAGAAACTTCTTATTCTTAGAACTAGTGGCAAAACACCAGTATATCCAGGCTTTCAGGCTATTCTGAATCCAAAAGCATCAATACCAAGTGGTCATAACTGGACACTGTGATAACTGGACACTGTGATCTATGGGTTTCCCACCAGGGTCTGCGTGGACCAGGAGAAAATTTCTGATTCAAATTCTACATTAATATTCCAGACAGTTGAGATACACAAACCTAGAACCACTGCAAATATCATGTATCAATCTACAATTTAAGGGGGCCAACAATTACTATAGCATTTCAGTTAGTATTCCGTAAGCACTGTGTGCCAGGCAGGCTTCCTGGTGGCTCAGCAGTAAAGAATCTGCCTGCCAATGCAGGAGATATGGGTTTGATCCCTGGGTCACGAAGATCCCCTGGAGAACGAAATGGCTATCCACTTCAGTATTCTTGTCTGGAAAATCCCATGGACAGAGGAGCCTGGCGGGTCCACGGGGTCTCAAAAGAGTCAGACCCAAGTCAGCAACTAAACAGCAACAACATGCCAGGCACTGTGGAAAGCTTCTAACGTGGACTACTTTTTAATCACCCCAACAGAAAGTAGTCTTTGCATCTTCTGGTTGAAGAGGTTAAAGGCTTCTTTGATCACACAGCTCTCAAATGGCAGTCACAATTCAAATCCAGAAAGCTACCTCGAGAGTCTGCACTTTTACACCACTCTAAGCTGTATACTTCCTGGTAGACTTCCCTGGTGGCTCAGATGGTAAAGCGTCTGCCTACAACGTAGGAGACCTGGGTTTGATCCCTGGGTTGGGAAGATCCCCTGGAGAAGGAAATGGCAACCCACTCCAGTATTCTTGCCTGGAAAATTCCATGGACGGAGGAGTCTGGTTGGCTACTCTCCATAGGGTCGCAAAAAGGCGGACATGACTGAGCGATTTCACTCACTTAAGCTGTATATACTGCAGATGATTGTACAAAAACAATCAGAGGCTTCCTGGAACCAGAGCACAGGGATCAATGAAAATATCCTAGTGCCACCAGGGATTATGCCACTTGTTTCACTCCACACCACAGAGCCCTCCTTTGACTTAGGTAATAAGCAGAAATCCAGAATGCTCTATCCAGTTGGTAAGTCAGACAACCAGAATCTTACCAGCTGACCACAGCTATGGCAACACATGACAAGAGAACTGTGCTCAAAGGTAAGCACAGTGCAAAGAGCTAAGAAAAGGGAATTATATATTGTTGAGGAATTCAGGAATCTGATCATCATGCATGCTTAGTCTCTCAGTCATGTCCAACTCTTTGTGACCCAATGGACTGCAGCCCGTCAGACTCCTCTCAGTACATGGGATTCTCCAGGCAAGAATACTAGAGTGGGTTGCCATGCCCTCCTCCAGAGGATCTTCCCAACCCCAGGATCGAACTCAGGTCTCCTCCTGCATTGCAGGCGGATTCTTTACTGTCTGAGCCACCAGGGAGGAATCTGATTGTCAGAAATAGCTAACTGGGAGGAAGCCATGCCCTGTATTGTTATAGTGAAGCAGCTGGGATTACCACTTCTGTATATGGATGTAACTGAGGTGATCCACAGGAAAAAAGTCTAAAAAAAGGCCCGGTGAGGAATGCTGCCTTTTCACCCTGAGCCCAATTATAAGATATCAGGGCAGAAGAAGAGATTCTCTCCCAAGAAGGATTTGAGGAAATACAACGTGTCAGAGGCTGAAGAAGCCTCCCATTTTCAGTGACCTCTGAACTGGCTGTTCCATCCTGTAAAGTCCAGGAAGTTCACATTCAGCCAAGGAAACCAGGAATCCCAGCATCTAATTAAGGGAGGTGGGATGGAAGTAGAATGGGGGTACTCTCAGGTACTGCTCAGAGCAGTATAAACTGACAAAATCCCTCTAAAGGGTGATTTGGCAATACACATGAAAAGATATAAGCATATACACACAATGACTCAAATTCCACTTCTATTCATTTATTCTAAGTTAAAGGGTAACCAATCAATTAAAGATACAAGTAGAGACTTGACAACAAAGATGTTCATCTTAGTGTTATTTATAATAATAAAAAGACCAACATAAATGTATGACAAAGGGTACTCATTAAAAATCAAGTAATATTAATACATCCATACTAAAGAAAACTGCTGAATCATTAAAAGTGCTGTAGAACAATATTAACATGGTAAAAGATACTTCACATATTAAGTGAAAGGCAAATGATAAATTGCTATAAACAGCATAATACTATAGTTTTTCTAAGTTTCTATATTCATAGTCAACAAGAGAGTCCGAAATGCAGTACTTGGATGCAATCTCAAAAACAACAGAATGATCTCAGTTGCTTTTCAAGGCAAATCATTCAACCTCACAGTAATCCAAGTCTATGCCCCAATCACTAATCCCGAAGAGGCTGAAGTTGAACAGTTCTATGAAGACCCACAAAACCTTCTAGAACTAACACCAAAACAAGATAACCTTTTCTCATAGGGGATTGGAATGCAAAAGTAGGAAGTCAAGAGATACCTGGAGTAACAGGCAAGTTTGGCCTTGGAGTACAAAATGAAGCAGGGCAAAGGCTAATAGAGTTTTGCCAAGAGAATGCATTGGTCACAGCGAACACCCTCTTCCAACAACATAAGAGACTACTCTACAATGGACATCACCAGATGGTCAATACCAAAATCAGATTGATTATATTCTTTGCAGCCAAAGATGGAGAAGCTCTATACAGTCAGCAAAAACAAGATCTGGAGCTCACTGTGACTCAGATCTTGACAGCTTATTACAAAATTCAGGCTTAAATTGAAGAAAGTAGGGAAAACAACTAAGCCATTCAGGTATGACCTTAATCAAATCCCTTATGATTATACAGTGGAAGTGAGAAATAGATTCAAGGGATTAGATCTGGTAGATCTAATCAGGCGTGCCTGAAGAACTATGGACGGAGGTTCACAATACTGTACAGGAGGAGGTGATCAAAACAATCCCCAAAGAAAAAATGCAAAAAGGCAAAACGGCTGTCTGAGGAGGCCTTACAAACAGCTGAGAAAAGAAGAGAAGCTAAAGGCAAAGGAGAAAGGGAAAGATATATCCAACTGACTGCAGACTTCCCGAGAATAGCAAGGAGTGATACGAAAGCCTTCTTAAGTGAACAATGCAAAGAAATAGAGGGGAAAAAATTGAATAGGAAAGTCTAGAGACCTCTTCAAGAAAACTGGAGATACCAAAAGAACAAGTAACATTTCATGCAAAGATGGGCACAATAAAGGATAGAAATGGCAAGAACCTAACAGAAGCAGAAGCTATTAAGAAGAGGTGGCAAGAATACACAAAAGACCTATACAAAAAAGGTCTTAATGACCTGGATAATCATGATGGTATGGTCACTCACCTAGAGCCAGACATCCTGGAATGTGAAGTCAAGAGGGCCTTGGGAAGCATCATTACAAAGCTAGTGGAGGTGATGGAATTCCAGCTAAGCTATTTCAAGTCCTAAAAGACGATGCTGTTAAAGTGCTGCACTCAATATGCCAGCAAATTTGGAAAACTCAGCAGTGGCCACAGGACTAGGATAGGTCAGTTTTCATTCCAATCCTAAAGAAAGGCAATGCCAAAGAATGTTCAAATTGTGCTCATCTCACATGCTAGCAAGGTAATGCTCAAAATCCTTCTAGCTATAGCAAACCTAGACAGTGCATTAAAAAGCAGACATCACTTTGCAGACAAAGGTCCATATAGTCAAAGCTATGGTTTTGCCAATAGTCACGTAGGTAGGGGTGTGAGAGTTAGACCATAAAGAAGGCTTAGTACCGAAGAATGATGCTTTGGAACTGTGGTGTTGGAGAAGACTCTTGAGAGTCCTTTGGACTGCAAACAGATCAAGCCAATCAATCCTAAAGGAAAACAACCCTGAATATTCATTCACTGGAAGGACTGAAGCTGAAGCTCCAGTACTTTGGCCACCTGATGTGAAGAGCCAACTCACTGGAAAAGATCCTGATGCTGGGAAAGACTGAGGGCAGGAGAAGAAAGGGGCAACAGAGGACGAGATGGTTGGATGGCATCACCAAGTCAACGGACATGAGTTTGAGCAAACTCCGGGAGATAGTGAAGGACCGGGAAAGCCTGGTGTGCTGCAGTCCACTGGGTTGCAAAGAGTTGGACACAACTGAGCGACTGAACAACAACAATATGTATAAAAATACCCTGGAATATAACACACACATAAATGTTAAAAGAAGTCATCTCTGGGTAGCAGGATTATGGGTGATTTTTATTTTCCTTTATCTATACTTCCTAATTCCCTAATAAACTTGTATTAGTTATATTTATAATATAACAGAAGTGCACAGGCTGGCTCTGTTAATATTATTATAAATTAGTTCAAAATATGATTACCTATCATCAATGAATATCAATAACTGAGATCAGATTCTATCAGAGCCTTGTGACTGGGAAGAAGTGTCAACTGAGGATATAAAACATACAAAAAGAAAGCTGGAGGAAAAAATCCACTAACATCAAAATACTGTCTACCCTAGGTTGGAGTGGAATATCTACTACATGGAATTCAATATGTTTGTTGCATTAATAATTCTGCTTACTTTCAGCCAGGCACTGCAATGAACCATTGTCTTTAAAAATTTTTTAAGTTTAACTGTAATTCTAATTTTTTAAAACTGTCAAGTTCAATAGAAAAATGAAGATACTTGTGTTTAAACACTGATTATGAGTATGTCAGAACAGTTCTTTGAAGAGGGCATCTCATATGTTGTACATCCCAGATTGCTTTGATTCAGTCCATGGGCATGACTGCTATAGTACTTGGCTGGGGTGTATAAAACCCCAGTTACACTTTCCTATTCACACCTCTATTTCAGAAAGCAAAAACCTTCCCTCATAAAATAAAATAAGGGCTGAAGAGAGGGAAGATACATATATTATAGGAAAATAAAGAATTATAGCAGCAAGAGAGACCAAATTCCAGGGTTTCATTTAAATCATGTTCTATGCTGCTGCTGCTGCTATGTCATTTCAGTCGTGTCCAACTCTGTGAGATCCCATAGACGGCAGCCCACCAGGCTCCTCCGTCCCTGGGATTCTCCAGGCAAGAATACTGAAATGAGTTGCCATTTCCTTCTCCAATGCATGCATGCATACTAAGCCACTTCAGTCGTGTCCGACTCTGTGCAACCCCATGGACAACAGCCCACCAGGCTCCTCTGTCCATGGGATTCTCTAGGCAAGAATACTGGAGTGGGTTGCCATTTCCTTCTCCAAAATCATGTTTTATACTTTCCATCAACTATTTTTACTAGACTTAACTAGTTTCTTAACCAAAAAACCCTACTTTATAGGGGTTTATTTCTGTTAATATTTTAAGTTTTAATGACATTAATCATATGACTATATAAAGGCAAAGGAGCCAGGCAAGAGTGTCCTAATGAAAAAAACTTGGGCTGTGAGGAAAGAGCTGGTTTGAATCCAGACTGCCACTTGCTAACTGTGTTATTTAATCTCTCATTAATTTTAACAAGTTATTTAATCTCTCTTGAGTTCCATCTTCTATATCTGGGCAATACGAATAAGAGCTGTTATGAGAATTTAAAGCAGTCTTTGCAGCCAAAGATGGAGAAGCTCTATACAGTCAGCAAAAACAAGACCGGGAGCTGACTGTGGCTCAGATCATGAACTCCTTATTACCAAATTCAGACTTAAATTGAAGAAAGTAGGGAATACCACTAGACCATTCAGATATGACCTAAATCAAATCCTTTATGATTATACAGTGGAAGTGAGAAATAGATTTAAGGGTCTAGATCTGACAGATAAGAGTGCCTGATGAACTATGGAATGAGGTTCATGACACTATACAGGAGACAGGGATCAAGACCATCCCCATGGAAAAGAAATGCAAAAAAGAAAAATGGCTGTCTGGGGAGGCCTTACGAATAGCTGTGAAAAGAAGAGAAGCGAAAAACAAAGGAGAAAAGGAAAGATATAAGCATCTGAATGCAGAGTTCCAAAGAATAGCAAGAAGACATAAGAAAGCCTTCCTCAGCGATCAATGCAAAGAAATAGAGGGAAACAACAGAATGGGAAACACTAGAGATCTCTTCAAGAAAATCAGATACACCAAGGGAACATTTCATGCAAAGATGGGCTCAATAAAGGACAGAAATGGTATGGACCTAACAGAAGCAGAAGATATGAAGAAGAGGTGGCAAGAATACACAGAAGAACTGTACAAAAAAGGTCTTCATGACACAGATAATCACGATGATGTGACCACTGATCTAGAGCCAGACATCCTGGAATGTGAAGTCGAGTGGGCCTTAGAAAGCATCACTACGAACAAAGCTAGTGGAGGTGATGGAATTCCAATTGAGCTAATTCAAATCCTGAAAGATGATGCTGTGAAAGTGCTGCACTCAATATGCCAGCAAATTTGGAAAACTCAGCAGTGGCCACAGGACTGGAAAAGGTCAGTTTTCATTCCAATCCCAAAGAAAGGCAATGCCAAAGAATGCTCAAACTACTGCACAATTGCACTCATCTCACATGCTAGTAAAGTAATGCTCAAAATTCTCCAAGCCAGGCTTCAGCAATACGTGAACGGTGAACTTCCTGATGTTCAAGCTGGTTTTAGAAAAGGCAGAGGAACCAGAGATCAAATTGCCAACATATGCTGGATCATGGAAAAAGCAAGACAGTTCCAGAAAATCATCTATTTCTGCTTTATTGACTATGCCAAAGCCTTTGACTGTGTGGATCACAATAAACTGTGGAAAATTTCGAAAGAGATGGGACTACCAGACCACCTGACCTGCCTCTTGAGAAATCTGTATGCAGGTAAGGAAGCAACGGTTAGAACTGGACATGGAGCAACAGACTGGTTCCAAATAGGAAAAGAAGTACTTCAAGGCTGTATATTGTCACCCTGCTTATTTAACTTATATGCAGAGTACATCATGAGAAACGCTGGACTGGAAGAGGCACAAGCTGGAATCAAGATTGCCGGGAGAAATATCAATAACCTCAGATATGCAGATGACACCACCCTTATGGCAGAAAGTGAAGAGGAACTCAAAAGCCTCTTGATGAAAGTGAAAGTGGAGAGTGAAAAAGTTGGCTTAAAGCTCAACATTCAGAAAACGAAGATCATGGCATCTGGTACCATCACTTCATGGGAAATAGATGGGAGAAACAGTGGAAACAGTGTCAGACTTTATTTTTTGGGGGCTCCAAAATCACTGCAGATGGTGACTGCAGCCATGAAATTAAAAGATGCTTACTTCTTGGAAGGAAAGTTATGACCAACCTAGATAGCATATGCAAAAGCAGAGACATTACTTTGCCAACAAAGGTCCGTCTAGTCAAGGCTATGGTTTTTCCTATGGTCATGTATGGATGTGAGAGTTGGACTGTGAAGAAGGCTGAGCGCCGAAGAATTGATGCTTTTGAACTGTGGTGTTGGAGAAGACTCTTGAGAGTCTCTTGGACTGCAAGGAGATCCAAGCAGTCCATTCTGGTTGGAGAATGGAGATCACCATCTCCATCTCCCAGGAGATCAGCCCTGGGATTTCTTTGGAAGGAATGATGCTAAAGCTGAAACTAGTACTTTGGCCACCTCATGCGAAGAGTTGACTCATTGGAAAAGACTCTGATGCTGGGAAGGATTGCGGGCAGGAGGAGAAGGGGATGACAGAGGATGAGATGGCTGGATGGCATCACCGACTTGATGGACGTGAATCTGAGTGAACTCCGGGAGTTGGTGATGGACAGGGAGGCCTTGCATGCTGTGATTCATGGGGTCGCAAAGAGTCGGACACAACTGAGCGACTGAACTGAACTGAACATAATACTGTATGTGGAACAATACTCAGATTTCATTTCTCTTTCCTCTGCTCAATCCTGAAGGAAAGTCAGTCAATCCTAAAGCACAATCCAGTCAATCCTAAAGGAAATCAGTCCTGAATATTCACTGGAAGGACTGATGCTGAAGCTGAAACTCCAATACTTTGGCCACCTGATGTGAAGAACCGACTCATCGGAAAAGACCCTGATTCTGGGAAAGATTAAAGGCAGGAGAAGGGGATGACAGAGGATGAGATGCTTGGATGGCATCACCGACTCAATGGACATGAGTTCGAGCAAGCTTTGGGAGTTGGTGATGGACAGGGAAGCCTGGCGTGCTGCAGTCCATGGGGTCGCAAAGAGTCGGACATGACTGAGTGACTGAACTGAACTTCCTTTGCTCAGGACTGAGAAAAAGGAGTCATTTTGGAACATGAGGCAGTGGGTTACCTGGATATGCTGTGAGTCTCTGAACTGCCAGAGTACACTATGAAAGTAAAGGATAACAAATACCAGGGCAGAGGAAGAAACTGGGATGAGGAAGCCAAGTGCAGACACGCTACTGATTGCAGGCTCTGCTGTGCTTTATTTAAAACTCTCCCTAGTTTCCCAATCTAGGTTTGCTCAGTCTTGTACATCAAACCCTGCCTGTCACTACCCGCAGGTAGAAAGTAGGGTATGTGGGGAAAAGGGAGGAAGAGCAAACAATTGGCAATGTATGCTTTTGGTGGCATCTTTCCTCTGGGATCCCTACTCTTTCCTCTCCACCTTTAATATTCCTACAGCAGGAACCTCTCCTGGACACAGCAACCCCTATGAATATGAATGATCTCCTGCGCAAGAATTTAACTTAAACTATCAAATTCTAAGCACCAAGATTCTAGAAAGGTGCAAATGTCTTGTTTCAATGGTTTCTTTGAACATACACATTTTATCAGGTCAAGAAACCTTTGGGATTTTATCTTAAAACCACTTAAAAGGCCATAATCAAAAGGTCTGGGTATCAAATAAAGCCACCTATCCATAACACCAAAGTGTCCCAGAAACTTGATATAAACAAAATCCCTCTATTTGTAGGAGATAACACTGTGGCTTTCTGTATCCAACAGTAGTCTTTACATATCCAAGGCAATTATGTTTTCTTCCTCTACTCAAACAGAGCATCTGTTGCTAACACAACACTGAAGCCCAAGTTATTTTCACAGACAAAAAAGCAGCTGGTCAAGCTAATCCAATTGCTGACTAGCCATCATCAAGCTTCTGTAAGACTGTCCAGTTAACTTAACCTCTATTGTCAGACTGCATGAGTCAGAACTTCCAATCCTCTTTCAGTTAGGATTTAACAACATTTCTTTGGCACCATCATCTGAAATATTTATTACAGACACAAATACAGAAAACAAACTGTAAACTTAAGGACAAAGGTACGAAAAGTCTAGACTGGATTAGAAAAATTAAGAGAAATTATCAACAAAGGGATCAAGTTATTTTGAAGTTGGGATTATGAGATCAGTAAACACTTAACAGACAGTACTGATGTGTGCTAGGCACCAAGTGATTTTTAAAAACTAACACAACAGTCATAACCCTTTGAGGTAAGTAGACTGCAAAGATCAGAAAATGGAGACACAGCAAATTGCCTAACTTTATTCAGTTCATAAATTGCAGGACTGGAGACCTGACTCTGAAGCCATCCTCTTACTTTAAAACTCGAATCCCCAAGTCTTACAAATGACAATACATTCAAGCCACCCTCAGCCTTTGCCATTTGCGGTACTTGTGTTTCCTTATGCTGACTAAGGTATCATCTCTGCTGTTACTTTCATTGTAACATTCTAGAACAGAAAAGAAAAGCCATGCCAAGGGTGTACTACTGACTTATTTCAAGAGAAATATCCAGCTGAGTTCATTATTGGTTGAGGTATATAATTGATTCTGCAGTAATTCATGAGAAAAAAGATGCTCAAATTCAGAGCACTGAATTGGTTATAAGCATTAACACATGGTGCCTGTTTTAAGCTGTGAGACAAAATTAAGGCTTTTTATTAGAAATATTTGCTACCACCAATGAAATTCAACATATTTTCTAATACTGAGAAGTTGATTCTCTAAGATAAATTAGTACCAGTAAGAAAGAACAGCTAATTCTTCACTACTTCCGCTAAAACTGTACACAATATGTGTAGGTACTCAAGCATCAAAACAAAATCTGCAATGCAAGCAAGTTCAAATGTTGGCCTTATGGATGGCTACTAGTGTGACCATGCAGGACTCACAACCTCCAACTCTTGAGTCCTCATTAAAGTGAGAGAATATGTATGCCCTGGCAAAATAAGACGATCCACATTAAAATATTTTTTAAATTACATTTTACAGTACATAGACTACTTTAGTACTTATTCTTTATAAAATTTAAGGCACTGTACTCTAAAAGTACGTAATTCATACTGTATTCTGGTTTTTACAATAACTCTATATTCTCATTTCACTGTACAGATGAAGAACTAGTCACAGTTAAGTGATTTGCTCTGTATCACAAAGTTGCATAGTATAGAATCCAAGTCTCTGGACTCCCAAGTCTTTGACCTTCCATTTTCTCTGAACTAATCTCAGATATCACACACCCTTTACTTTAAAAGTTAAATAAGCTTTGAAGTGTTCTACAAATTTAGGTAGAGGCATTTTAAATGTATATTCAAAACACAAAATGTCAATTTTTTAAAAATGTCTAATAATCACGTGTTCCTCAAGGAGATGATTCCAGGCAAAATTGCGGAAAACACCTTTCTAATAAGTCTTTCCAGTGCTTCCTATCTAATAATAGAAAAGAATGGGCTCTTGTTTTTGCCCGTTGTTATTAATAACACTTGTGTTTCCTTCCTATACTGTACTATTTCAATTACTATAATCTAATAAAGAGAGCACGGTGGTTGATTTCTATATAGGGACTATGACTAAGTATTAACTCACTTCTAATTGTATTCAAAACATTGGCTACGTTCTCTAAGTATATTTTTGGCTAACAGAAAAGGTTAGTTCTGTTATGCCCCGTCCTTAACTTGCTCAGAAAGTATAAAATATGCCAAAAACAATCATTAAGGGAACTGACCAGCAACATTGAACTGGCCAGAGGGTGGGACCGCTGCTCTGGACAACTATCAGTCTTTTTTCTCAATCGAACCAACACTATAAACAGTTAAGACGTGCCGGGGAACTAGTCCCAAGGAGGGCGCGGCGGGGGTGGGGAGCGGTGCAAAAGGCGGGTGTGGAGGGGATGGATGGGGGAGGAGATGGATGGGGGGGAGGGGGGCACCAAGGAGACCTGGTTCCCGACCTAAGGAGACACAGATTGCGCCAAAACAGGCGAAGACTGGGTGGAGGAGAGTGGGTCAGCTTCGGCGTCAGCAGGTACACTCGTAGGTGCTTTGATTTCCTCTTCTGCTGAGGATGGATAAACCCCCACTAGCACGCGGGAAGGCTGCGAGAATCACAGGGGGCCTAGATCCTTGCAGAAAATGATGGGAAAAAATGGGGGCGGCTCCCGAAATCCCCTCGGGAGCAAGGGCCCAGGACCAATTGCAGAGCAGAAGCTATCCGGGTTCACCGGGCGCGGTCCCCGCACCCCGGCGGGCGCCGCTTTACTCCCGAGAAGGGTGCCTGGCGGCCTCGCCCTCCACGGCCGTAGCCCAGCCCGGCCCGGCCGGCCCCGCGCGCCCACCGCCCACGGCCCACCCTGCCCAGGGCGCCCCGCCCACCCTCCGCCCGGCCTCGGCGACCCAGCGGCCCCCGCCCCCGCTTACTTTCTGGGAGTCCATGGCCAGGGACGGTGTCCGCTGGACCCCAAACCGCGTCGAAGAACTTTGCGAGGAGGCGGAAGAAGGTCAGACACGCCGAGCCCGCTACCCACGGCCGTGACTCCACTGGGCCGCCGCCGCCGCCTGAGCCTCAGCTTCAGCTCGCACCGGCGCCGCCTGGCCCCGCCCCGTCCGCGCCCAGCCAGGCGCGCGCCGTAGTCGCGCCGCGGTTGCCAGGGTGAAAGGGCGGCACGCCGAAGGGAGGGGACGACGAGCGCCTTGCGCACGCGCCCTGCTGCCAGGCGGGCTGCTGCGGAGTGGGGAGGGGCTGGTTATCCTGCGCACCGAGCGAGCCGTAGAGAGAAAGGGGTGCTCGCCCCCCTGTCCCGCCGATCGTTTGAAGAAGCCCCTCTCTCTTTCCCCCATCCTTTTTCCTCCAGCGCGCAGGCCTTGAACTGGACCACTGAGCGTCCAGCAGCCCGGTCCGTGGGGAGGGTGGGGGAAGGAAAGCTGTGCCCCTGGAGATAGATCAGCCCCTTCTCCACCCTGCAACCTTCTGAAGCACCTCCTTACACTAGCCTTGGAGAAGCAACCAGGGCAAGCCAGGCCCAGCTGTCCAGTGAGAAAGAAAGGGCGGGGAACGTAGTGGAAACGTGGGGAAAGCCATGGAGAAACGTGACAGAAACTTGGGTGACTGTGAAGCGTGGGAGACCTTTCCCAGAGAGCTCCCTGGGAACCTAGCTGTCTCTGACTTTCAGCAAACGAATACTCTCCCTGAGCCTGTTTCATCTTTGGTGAAACACGAGAAATAATGCTGACTTTGCAGAGCATTGTGAAGATTAAATAACGTATTGGAAGTGCCTAGTATGTAGTTAATATTCAGTATTTATGGTTATTGGTGGGAATCTAGAACCTGTTCCGTCTGGACTAAGAGGACAGTAGAAACTAGAAAAGGTGGGAGATAGGCTTGAAAATGTCCTTTCCCAAGCAGACAAGCCTCATCTTCCATTTCGATGACTGGAGAGGCTCAGGAAAGTTCAACTGGACAACCACGTATGGTGAATGAACAAAAGGAAAAAATATATTGCATACCTGTTAGATCCCAATTCTACGCACTGAGAATCAGCAGTGACTAGGCACTTTATATACAAACATAAAATATATACATCTATATACACACACACACACATATATATATGAGGTTAAATTTTCACAGAGAAAAATTACATAGGATAAATAGAATTGTGTGGGCTCCATTTTTGGTAGGAGGGTCAGGGAAGGCCTCTCTCAGGAGTAACCCAAGTGAAGTGAGTGAAAGAATAAGCATACAAACATCTGGAGAAGAGTATTCTAGATAGAAGAAGCAGCAAATTCAAAGGTCCTAAGAGGGCATGAGCTCTATGTTTCAGAAATAACATATATCCTACAAGGCTGTAACTATCTCTGTAGATGATCTCCCCAACTATACTTGTGAGTTGAGATTTCTTTTACCCATATCTGTATGTATCCCCAGCACAGGGCCTGCCATCTAGTATGCATTCGCTAAATTCTTTTTTAACTAAACAGACACATACAAGAAATGGGATGAAGAGAACCAGTTCAGGCTAAGCGGGTTGTTTTTGAAGGCTAGGGTCCAGAGAGGACCCATGTGCACAGTTTTGCTCCTGTATCTGAAAGCAGTCGCATGCAGTCTTGCAGAGATGTAACTGGACACACACATACAAGAAATCGGATGAAAAGAAACAGTTCAGGCTGCTGCTGCTAAGTCACCTCAGTTGTGTCCGACTCTGTGCGACCCCATAGATGGCAGCCCACCAGGCTCCCCCGTCCCTGGGATTCTCCAGGCAAGAACACTGGAGTGGGTTGCCATTTCCTTCTCCAATGCATGAAAGTGAAAAGTGAAAGTGAAGTCGCTCAGTCGTGTCCGACCCTCAGCGACCCCGTGGACTGCAGCCTTCCAGACTCCTAGGTCCATGGGATTTTCCAGGCAAGAGTACTGGAGTGGGGTGCCATTGCCTTCTCCGAGTTCAGGCTAAGTGGGCTGTTTTTCAAGGCCAGGGTCCAGAGAGGGCCTATGTGCAATTTTGCTACTGTATTTGAAAGCAGTTGCATGCAGTCTTGCAGAGATGCTGCTCCTTCTCTTGGTACCAAGAGAAAGGAGCCTGCTCTCCAAGCTGCCCAGTTCCATGAGGAGAGATGAGAACAGCCAGCCACCCAGCAGCTAGCACACTGCTGCAGCGACGCAGGCCATTCTCCACAGTGCGCATGCGCTGCAGCTGAGTCAGTTTCCCAGAGGGAGAAATGCAGCCTAGAGACTGAAGAACATCAGAGGTCAAACCACCAGACTGTGAGCTCCCCAGCCCTGACCCTGCCTGCACCATGGGACCTGCTGCTAAGGGAAGAAGAAACAGCATTTAGCACTGTCCTAGTTGCAAGAACTTCAGCTCACTACTGTCAGAGAGCAACTTCTGGGTACTCTAGGTCTGATGGGCTTAACCAAAGAGGGAGGCTTTAGAGACGGTTAGCCACAGCTGAAATGTGATCGCCAGATTCTGTTCCAGGCCATATCCCAGGAGCTCACTCCTGGCCCCTTGCCTCCCGGCTCCTCTAGTTCTTTCCCTGCAGCCCTGCCAAGAGCCTGCAGCTTTTGACAAGACTGCTATCCCATTTGACTTCTGCCCTCACCAGATCTCTATCTGGCCAGTCTGGCTCCCCTGCCCAGCTTCCTGGACCTTCTGCTTCTCCATCATTCTCATCTGTAAACAGCTAGTCTCTTCGAGCTGTGACTTCTGTCTTCCGCAGCCCATACAGCAGTCACTCACCTAGCACTCTCTGCACCCCAACCCCCTCCCGCTGCTTCTGGCCTATGGGCAAGTCCTTTGCCTCTTCACAGCCAAGTCAGTTTAGATAATTTCAAAAGTAGCTTTTCTAATAAACCAAAGCCCTTGTTCTTAAGTGTAATCCCCAGACCAGCTGAATCAGCACTACCTGGTAACTTGTTAGTAATACAGATTCTCAGGCTCCATCCCCAGACCTACTAAATCAGAATCTCCAGGGGCTGAGGTCCAGTGTTCAGTGTTTTAACAAGTCCTCTGAATGAGTGATGCACACTAAAGTTTGGTCACCATTAAACTGAGTGAAAGCAAATTGTTTTTTTTAAAAATGGAAAAAGGGAACTACAAAAGCACAAAAACAGATGACTTTTCAACACGTGGGTTTCTGATTCTGGGATAGCATATCTGGTCATGGATATTCATTTGAATGAGGTTCCTGGGCCTCCAGGACTAGCTTTCCGACTATATCAATTTCGGATAGCCTCAGTATTGGCACTACTGATTTAAAGCATCTGGCAAAATTGTCTCTTCCAGAACACCTATTCTGTCTCATCAGGCATTGCCAGCAGCCCTGAGTTCCCTTGTAAGTTCTGGAATCCCCCATCTCTTGGGAGAGAAAATGTCTTCCCTTAAGTTTCTTGCCAACAGGCTTTCCCTTTGGGAGTCAGTACAGGGCATCACCCTGGAGTCAGCTGTCTGAACTTTAATCCTCGAACTGCCACTTACCAGCTGTGTAGTCTTTGGTGAGTCATTTAACCTCAATAAGCCTCAATTTCCTCTTCTGTAACATAGCGATCGTAATGGTAGTAACTCCTAGTTAGGGTTGTTGTGAGGATTAGAGGAGATTATGTATGCAAAACGTCTGACTTTGTACACGTTTAGTAAATGACAGCTGTTACTGTTATTACTCCCCTGTACATCATATCCTTCTGTACCACCCTGGTGTGGCATTCTCCCTCTCGATCTCTGGGCCCTTAGAAGTCCTGTGCTCACCCCTAACCACTTTTCACTGTCATACCTTTTTTGAAGCATAATCACTGGCCAGATGCTGCCTTTTGTTGAAGCCAAACCTTTACCCCTTACTCTCTGTTAATATCTGGCCTGAGTCTTGGCATACACCACATAGCCTGGGAAAACCCTGAGCTTCTCTAAGCCTCAGTTTCTTCAGCTATGAAATGGTCATTATAACAGTACCACCAATAAGAGTGGTTGAATGGATTGAGTGAGAGAATTCCTGTTGTTGTAAGCACAGTGTCTGGTATTTAATAAGCATTCAGAAAAAAAAAAAATTAGCTTTTATCATCTCTTCCCAACCACAGACATCTAACTCGTTCTTTTTTTTTTTTTTTTGCTGCCCCCTTCTAACCAAAAATAAATTCATCCAAAAGCCCTGGAACCCCTTAGGACTCAAGAGTACTGGTTTCTGATCCTAAAAGCTTTCGTAGTGGGTAAAGGATGGTTCTGTTCTGACATGAGCTGGTGCTCTATGGAGTGGTCTAGCACCATACTCAGAGAGCTGTACGCAAAGGGGGAAGCAATCATTGGACACAAATCTGATGACGGGCCTGGAAATCATGTGAGATGAGACACAATTCAAGCACCGGTGAGTATTTAGCCTGGAGAAGAAAAACTCAGGGAGGACGGGTTCATTTACTTCAAATCTCTCTAGGGCTGTTGTGTTTAAGAGAAAGCTGGCTTGTTCTCTAGCCTCTGACAGACAGAATTAGACCCAGTTTTGTGGAAGCTACAAGAAGATAGATTTCCACTCAACAAAAAGTCCAGTTTTCTAACAGAGCCATACAGAACTGGGATGAATTTTTGTTTGGTAGGGAGGTCCCCATCAGTGGAGGTATTCAAGCAGAAGCTGGGCATTTGCTTCTCAGAGCTGTCCTAGGGGGATCAGGCACTGGAAAGACAACTGGCAGAGAGAGCCTTTAACATCTTTCTGAACCCTGAGGCTCTTTCACTCTTCAGACTAGAGGCCAATAACTATGCATCTCCTTCCTGACTCTGCTCTGCAATTGTACTCACCTTTGGAATGCACTCTGAATCTCTTCTCCCCACCTCCACTCTTATAAGATCCATGGCAAGAGGTACCACTCCTTCCTGGGAGAGGGCATGAGAGGAGGAGTTAACTAATCTGTAGCCATCATGATGTTACTATGTCACAATCCCTTCTTTATGAATGGATGGCCTGTTTTATGCTAGGTCCCTGGGACACTGAGAAAAGTGAGGTCTGGAAGAAACAGGTGTTTCCATCACATCCTTCCTTGGCTCTGGAAATACCCCTCACTTACCATGTTCATGGTTCATTTATTGCTGAAGCCTGACTTGGAGAATTTTGAGCATTACTTTACTAGCATGTGAGATGAGTGCAATTGTGTGGTAGTTTGAGCATTCTTTGGCCTTGCCTTTCTTTGCGATTGGAATGAAAACTGACCTCTTCCAGTCCTGTGGCCACTGCTGAGTTTTCCAAATTTGCTGACATATTGAGTGCAGCACTTTCACAGCATCATCTTTTAGGATTTGAAATAGCTCAACTAGAATTCCATCACCTCCACTATCTTTGTTCGTAGTGATGCTTCCTAAGGCCCATAATGACTTCACATTCCAGGATGTCTGGCTCTAGGTGAGTGTGAGTGATCACACCTTCGTGATTGTCTGGGTCGTGAAGATCTTTTTTGTACAGTTCTTCTATGTATTCTTGCCACCTCTTCTTAATATCTTCTGCTTCTGTTAGGTCCATACCATTTCTGTCCTTTATTGAGCCCATCTTTGCATGAAATGTTCCCTCTGTATCTCTAATTTTCTTGAAGGGATCTCTGCTGTTGCTGCTAAGTTGCTTCAGTTGTGTCCGACTCTGTGCGACCCCACAGACGGCAGCCCATCAGGCTCCACCGTCCCTGGGATTCTCCAGGCAAGAACACTGGAGTGGGTTGCCATTTCCTTCTCCGATGCATGAAAGTGAAAAGTGAAAGTGAAGTCACTCAGTCGTGTCCGACTCTTAGCGACCCCATGAACTGCAGCCTACCAGGTTCCTCCATCCATGGGATTTTCCAGGCAAGAGTACTGGAGTGGGGTGCCATTGCCTTCTCCGAGATCTCAAGCCTTTCCCATTCTATTGTTTTCCTCTATTTCTTTGCATTGATCGCTGAAGAAGGCTTTTTATCTCTCCTTGCTGTTCTTTGGAACTCTGCATTCAAAAGGGTATATCTTTCCTTTTCTCCTTTGCCTTTCGTCTCTCTTCTTTTCACAGCTATTTGGAAGGCCTCCTCAGACAGCCATTTTGCTTTTTTGCATTTCTTTTTCTTTCGGATGGTCTTGCTCCCTATCTCCTGTACAATGTCATGAACCTCCATCCATAGTTCATCAGGCACTCTGTCTGTCAGATCTAGTCCCTTAAAACTATTTCGCACTTCCACTGTATAGTCATAAGGGATTTGATTTAGGTCATACCTGAATGGTGGTTTTCCCCACTTTCTTCAATTTAAGTCTGAATTTGGTAATAAGGAGTTCATGATCTGAGCCACAGTCAACTCCCAGTCTTGTTTTTGCTGACTGTATAGAACTTCTCCATTTTTGGCTGCAAAGAATATAATCAATCTGATTTCAGTGTTTTAGAAAAGGCAGAAGGACCAGAGATCAGATTGCCAACATCTGCTGGATCATCAAAAAAGCAAGAGAGTTCCAGAAAAACATCTATTTCTGCTTTATTGACTATGCCAAAGCCTTTGACTCTGTGGATCACAATAAACTGTGGAAAATCCTGAAAGAGATGGGAATACCAGACCACCTGACCTGCCTCTTGAGAAACCTGTATGCAGGTCAGGAAGCAACAGTTAGAACTGGACATGGAACAACAGATTGGTTCCAAATAGGAAAAGAAGTATGTCAAATATTGTCACCCTGCTTATTTAACTTATATGCAGAGTAGTATATCATGCGAAATGCCAGGCTGGATGAAATACAAGCTGGAATCAAGATTGCTGGGAGAAATATTAATAACCTCAGACATGCAGATGACACCACCCTTATGGCAGAAAGTGAAGAAGAACTAAAGAGCCTCTTGATGAAAGTGAAAGAGGAGAGTGAAAAAGTTGGCTTAAAGCTCAACATTCAGAAAACGAAGATCATGGCATCTGGTCCCATCACTTCATGGCAAATAGATGGGAAAACAGTGGAAACAGTGGCTGACTTTATTTTTTTGGGCTCCAAAATCACTGTAGATGGTGACTGCAGCCATGAAATTAAAAGACGCTTACTCCTTGGAAGGAAAGTTATGACCAACCTAGATAGCATATTCAAAAGCAGAGCCATTACTTTGCCAACAAAGGTCTGTGTAGTCAAGGCTATGGTTTTTCCAGTAGTCATGTATGGATGTGAGAGTTGGACTATAAAGAAAGCTGAACGCTGAAGAATTGATGCTTTTGAACTGTGGTATTGGAGAAGACTCTTGAGAGTCCCTTGGACTGCAGGGAGATCCAACTAGTCCATCCTAAAGGAAATCAGTTCTCAATATTCATGGAAGGACTGATGTTGAATCTGAAACTCCAATACTTTGGCCACCTGATGCAAAGAGCTGACTCATTTGAAAAGACCCTGATACTGGGAAGGATTGGGGGCAGGAGGAGAAGGGGACGATAGAGGATGAGATGGTTGGATGGCATCACCAACACAATGGACATGAGTTTGGGAGGACTCCAGGAGTTGGTGTTGGACAGGGAGGCCTGGAGTGCTGTGGTTCATGACTGAGCAACTGAACTGAACTATCATGTTCAGAGGATGACTAAAGACTCAGCAAGTTTATCTGCCTGTTGACCTCTTCTTTGTGAAAGGATGCTAGGCCCAAGCCCGGTCTCTCCAACACAGAGGAACAGGCTCACTGCTTCTAGTAAGAACAGACCCCTCCCTCTGCATATACTCTGAAGATGGTTGTGGACCTGATTGAGCCTGGGTGATTGAGACTGGAGAAAGGGCCATCGTGAGTTGGTAGCACTTGTAATTCATTGGCTAAGCACCCAGACTCTGATACCAGACTGTCTGGTGCCAGTCAGTCATTGCCAAGTTTCCCACTTACCAGTGGTATGGCCTTGGGTGATTTCTTAACCTGGCTGTACCCCAGTGTTTGTATTTGAACAATGAGAGTATTCAATTCAGTTCAGTTCAGTTCAGTCGCTCAGTCGTGTCTGACTCTTCGTGACCCCATGAATCACAGCACACCACGCTTCCCTGTCTATCACCAGCTCCCAGAGTTCACCCAAACTTATGTGCATCGAGTCCGTGATGCCATCCAGCCATCTCATCCTCTGTCGTCCCCTTCTCCTCCTGCCCCCAATCCCTCCCAGCATCAGGGTCTTTTCCAATGAGTTGTCTCTTCGCATGAGGTGGCCAAAGTATTGGAGTTTCAGCCTCAGCATCAGTCCTTCCAATGAGAGTATTAATAGTACCCAAGTGAAAGGGTTGTCGTGAAGAGAAATTACAATGTATATAAAGTGCTTATGATAATGCCTGACATATAGAAAGCACATAATATATGTCCACTATTATTCTTTTCTACAATAAACCATTCTCCTGCGTACAGCACCAGGGAATCAGGATTTCTGAGGTTTCTGAGCCCTTTGATACTGCAATGCCATTGCAGGCAAGTTCAGATGGCACTATGTCAGCATTTTCTAGAGACATGAGTCTCTTGAAATCCATCCCTCATTCTGAAGGTCAAGCTGAACTCTCCCCTAGCCACAGGAGATCGAAGACAGAAGGTGACCGGACTTAAGCTGTAAGGTTAGGACTTAAGCAGACAGGAAAAGACACGAGGATCCTTCCCAAGCTAAGGAAACAGCCCGAGCAAAGGTGAAAAATTATGAGAAGAACAACTGGAGAGAATGGAGATGGGAGTTAGAACAAATGGGAATGGCACCCTTCAGTGCCCAGATACCTGTGCAACACTACGAAAATTCAGGAACATTTAAGAGATGAAATATTCTGCAGCCATGAAAAATTATGAAAAATACACAGCAACGTGGGAGAAAGCTTATGATAATACAATTTAAAAACAAAACCTTAGTTTGAATATTTTTTTCTAAACAACTGGAGAATGTCTTTTGTAGAAAAGTATTAATAACTGAAAATTTATAAATTCTTGTTTATAACTTTTAGCTTAGGTGAAACACATCATGTATGAAAGCTCAGCCTGGTTTCCCATTATCACCCACAAGTATTATATGTTTACTTTCCTGCTTATGTAGAAGTGAATCAAAGACAAGTTCACTGGCTTTCAAATATAAACTCAAATTTGGCATGACTGGCTCATGATTAAAAAAAGAATAAAAGGGATGGAGAGAGGGATTCATAGGGGTCAGATTGTTATGATCTCTAAATTCCAGGTTGGGATGTTGGAATTCGAGTATTTTATAAGTGGGAAGCCACTTAAAAGTTTATGAGCAGAATTATTTCAGGAAACTTGATTTGGCAGGGGAAACAGGAAGGACCTGAGTGGGATGAGTCTGGGCTGAGGACCCAGAGGCCCAGACCTGCCTTCTCCTCCCTGTCCCTTAGCCTCCCTGGTTCAATCCCTATAGCCATCAACCCTCTCCCCAACTCCAACCACCACCAGTGATGACCTTAGCAGTACAAATCTTTGTTTTTCAGTCAAATGAAAAAAAATAATAATTTGGTGCTAACAAGAACTATTGGCTCTCTTCCTCAGTCATGTAAAACAGGTGTCAGCAAACTTTTTCTAGAAAGGCCTAGAGAATCAGTATTTTAGGCTTCAAGGGCCATATGGCCTCTGTCACAGCTATGAAACTCGGCCATTGTAGAGAATAAGCAGCCTTGGGCAGTACATAAAGGATTGGGCGTGGCTGTGTTCCCATAAAACTCGATTTGCTACAAGAGGTTGGGAGCCGATTTGACTTACCAGCCATAGTTTATCAACCTCTGATCTAAAAGAGCGTTGTGTTATTTTTCCTAGAGAATAATTCTGCGATTCTTCAGTGCCTCTAAAGCCTCCTGACCCTCCCTCTCAGACACTTGCCGTCATGCACACGGCCATCCCCACCTTATTTATAAGAAGAATGCCAGTGAGAACATGCAGGAAGGCAGCACTAATAATCTCTGGAGCAGTGAAGAAAAGCAGCGTGTTAAAGTGAAGGGGCTTTAGATTTCTCTCAATCTGAGCCCTTACTCTGCCAACTGTGTAACTTTGTACACAGCATACAACCTCTCTGAGCCTCCATTGTCTGGAGGGCAGAATGGAGATAACAGGTACAACCTCATGCAACAGGGTTTGCATGAGGATTAAATGTTTGTAAAGCACTAATAATTGCCATGGAACTGGCACTCAATAAATAGTTACTAACCCACACTGGCTTTATAAATAGCAGTCAAACAGAGCCAGTCTGCATGACGAGAATCCACTGTGGACCCAGCCTTCAAGTCAGTACTGACACGGAAGTGAGAGACAGTGGGGATCTCTTAACAAACACAAGCCTAGATAAGAGGGCAACACTAAATTTGAAGATGTTGCTGCAACACGTTTGTATCAAATGCTTCTGATGAATCATTTATTAGGCAGCTGCACTGTACCAAGTCCTCTTGGCTACTGGTGGCTGGGATCATGGTCACAGGCTTCCATTGAAGTAATAAGATCCTGCTCTTCATCCATAGACTCTCAACAGCTGGTGAGTGGGAGAACCTCGTGTAAACAGCCTCCTCTGAGTCCATTCTTCTGGGCTCCTGGGACCAGTCACCTTCGCCTCAGCTGAAAAATAAACACATCATGATAATGAATGCATCTCTCCTAGGGGAACACGACACAATGAAAAGCAATCAATAACAAGAAATAGTGTGGGATCCTCTTTAGAGAAGACACTGTGAAATGTAAGAAGGCTAAACATGCACACACACACAGACAGAGAGAGAGAGAGACAGACAGACATTTAGTTTAACAGACACATTTATATTAACTATTAAGAAAGAGATATGAGAGCCTGGGTTCAAATCCTGATTTTGCCCCCTTACGAGCTGTTTGTTTCTGGGTAAATTATTCAACCTCTGTGCCTGCATTTCCCCATGTATAAAATGGAGACAATCATGGCATGTCCCTTTAGGGTTGTTGTGAGGATTAAATGCATTAGAACAGTGCCTGACAGTAATGAATGCTCGGTTAGTGTTTGCCATTATTGCTTTCAGTAGTATTCTCTCACAAAGACGTTTTCAGAATAGCTGAACAACTGAGTCAAACCCATAAAGAATGAAATTCAAAACTAATCTGAAAAATCTGATTCTGTGATACTCTAAAAGACCCAAACCTGAAATTCAAATAAAACTTTGAATTTTTCACTCCCATGACTCAGCGATGGGAAAGGTCAGACTAGGATGATGGGTGTTCCCGTCATTCAGTTCAACTCAACAAACAGTGACTGAGTGAACATACCAAAGTTGACAGCTATGCTGTGGTTTGTAAAAGAATGCCCTAATTCTTAGGAAATATACAATGAAATAGGACTAAAGTCTGTATGCAAATTATCCTCAAGTAGTTAAAAATGCTAAATGTGCATACATTTATGTATATTCATATATATCTAGAGAGAGAAATATTTAACAGTAGATGTAACAAGAGTCTATCAGTATACTATTTTTATTCTTGGAAGTTTTCTATAAGTTTGAATCCTTTCCTGATGAAAAGTTTTAAAAAATCCATTCAGTTCAGTTCAGTTCAGTCGCTCAGTCATGTCCTACTCTTTGCAACCCCATGAATCGCAGCACGCCAGGCCTCCCTGTCCATCACCAACTCCCAGAGTTCACTCAGACTCACGTCCATTGAGTCAGTGATGCCATCCAGCCATCTCATCCTCTGTCGTCCCCTTCTCCTCCTGCCCCCAATCCCTCCCAGCATCAGGGTCTTTTCCAATGAGTCAGCTCTTCGCATGAGGTGGCCAAAGTACTGGAGTTTCAGCTTTAGCATCATTCCTTCCAAAGAAATCCCAGGGCTGATCTCCTTCAGAATGGACTGGTTGGAAAATCCATTAGGATGGGTTAAAAATAAAAAAGAAGCATTGACTCAGGTTTGACTATCAAACAAGTACTGAGCTGATGCAGGACAAGCAGAGGTGACAACACACAGACCTGACAAAGACCAAGAAGCGTGGACCTGGGACAAGGAAAGGGGTTCTATGATCTCAGATATCTAGGAGCAAGGCTAAGATCGTCTGATATAGCCATCTGCACAATAGACTCTGCTTGTCCCCAGGTGTCTACAAGAGGTTGTATGTGACACTAAGAATAACATTGCTTGAAACCTTTGTCCTAAGTTTCATTTTAGGGGTTTAGTCTTAATGCTTTTGTTTCACCTGCCAATTATCACCTCTTCACTGATACCCCTGACACGACTGAGCGACTTCACTTTCACTTTTCACTTTCATGCACTGGAGAAGGAAATGGCAACCCACTCCAGTGTTCTTACCTGGAGAATCCCAGGGACGGGGGAGCCTGGTGGGCTGCCGTCTCTGGGGTCGCACAGTTGGACACGACTGAAGCGACTTAGCAGCAGCAGCAGCACTGATACCCCTACTTCAGCCTCTCTTCAGCTTCAGTCCATTTTGCAGCCTGCTCATAGAACAAATCCCTCAATTGTTCTCACTGTATCACCTCTTCACTCAAGAATGTATGACTTCCTATTTTCCACAACCAAAATCTAAACCTTACTGTCTTATCGGTTCCATACTTTATGGTTTCTAAGTATTTTGATTTGCAGTTTCAACTTTTTTCTCTGTCGCTGAAAATAACAGAATCTGGGACTCAACTGATATCCCTTAGTGGCTGATGCTTAGTTGCAGTCATGTGGCCTGAATACTAGACTTATGCCAAAGCTGTGATTTGTCTGAGGTTGAGATAATAGTTCTTTCCTCCTATATATATTTTAAATTTAAATAAAATTTAAAATTTTAGAATAGATTTAGGTTTACAAAAAAGTTGCAAAGATACTACGGAGACTTTCCATATTCTTCACATCCAGCTTCCCCTATTATTAACATCTTATATCACTATGGTAACTTTATCGCAATTAACGAACACACACTGGTACATAATTATTAACTAAACTCTATACTTTACTCGTATTTCTTTAATTTCCCATAATGTCCTTTACTATTCCACAATTCCATAATAACATTGCAGTTAGCTTTCTTCCTATTTTTAAAGTTTAGCATATTATTTTAAAAGCCAAACATAAACAAAATGTATAGTCTAATTGAATAAGATCTGATATGACACTCTGATGCAATATCTTTCCTACTACCCTTCAACATGAAAAAACTCAGAACATCTAACTCATCCCAAGGCGTGATTAGAACATTCATTTTGAGGCTTCCTGAGTTTTCTCTTTGTGTTAGATACCTTGGGAACCCAGAATGTTCTCAGATTTAGTGTCCAACTACATCTAATCAGCTGGTCCAAGAAATCCTTGCTTCTTCTACAGTATAAAGGAATTCTTTACACAGTAACTCACATGGAGATTCCTGAAATCTCATTTGACATAAGCACATGGTGGTAAATTGAGCTTTCACTACCACCTGTGGAAAGTACTTCAGAAACATCACCACCGTGTTACCCTCTCATGGGCCAGGAACACTAGCGTCCTGTATGGAAAACTATGGTGCCAACTGCCCTTAAGCTGCCAGTGAGTTTTCTCTGGTTCAGTTAAAGGGAGTCTGCTCACTCCGATCCTAGAGCTCATTAACCCATGGAACTAATTAACAGGCAAGGTTTAATTGCTCTTTCAAGCCTCCCATTTGACATTGGATCTGCATTCTTTCCGACACCCTCATCTTTCTCTGCATAGCTGAAGTAGAAATAAAAAGTTTATGATAACATCTAAGCAAGTGGCCATGTTTTTCCCATCAGTTCAGTTCAGTTCAGTTGCTCAGTCGTGTCTGACTCTTTGCAACCCCATAAACAGCAGCACGCCAGGCCTCCCTGTCCATCACCATCTCCCAGAGTTCACTCAAACTCACATCCATCAAGTCGGTGATGCCATCCAGCCGTCTCATTCTCTGTTGTCCCCTTCTCCTCCTGCCCTCAATCCCTCCCAGCATCAGAGTCTTTTCCAATGAGTCAACTCTTTGCATGAGGTGGCCAAAGTATTGGAGTTTCAGCCTCAACATCAGTCCTTCCAATGAACACCCAGGACTGGTCTCCTTTAGGATGGACAGGTTGGATCTCCTTGCAGTCCAAGGGACTCGCAAGAGTCTTCTCCAGCACCACAGTTCAAAAATATCAATTCTTCGGCGCTCAGCTTTCTTCACAGTCCAATTCTCACATCCATACATGACCACTGGAAAAACTATAGCCTTGACTAGACGGACCTTTGTTGGCAAAGTAATATCTCTGCTTTTTAATATGCTATCTAGGTTGGTCATAACTTTCCTTCCAAGGAGTAAGCATCTTTTAATTTCATGGATGCAATCACCACCTGCAGTGATTTTGGAGGAATAGGTAATTTCCCCTTCTCTTTCTTGAGGAAGAGGCATCACACAGCTTCTTGGGAGAATTTATTAGATGGCACCTGAATTTAAATACAATATCCTTTAGCATCCTGGGTTTTGATGTTCCCCTGTCTGTTAGAAAACCTAATATAAAATTAAAGGAAATTTTGAAAAAAGAAAAACATTCATAATTTTGCTATCCTAGCATATCCATTTTCAGGCTTATGACTTCCCTTTTTGTCTTTGTCCACAGCTTGTGGTCTTTTTACCCTGCATCATATTACACACACTTCCTGTGTTTCTGGTATTCATGTATTTTTCAATGGTTGCATAACATTTCATTAATTAGATGTGTAATTATTATTTAAACATTTCCCTAAAGTGCTCTATGAGGGCAAAGACTTCTGTTTTCTTCACCACTGTACCCTCATCATTTACAGAAATGCTGGGTTTTCCAGGTAACTCAGTGGTAAAGAATCCATCTGCCAAGCAGGAGATGTGGGTTCTATCCCTGGATCAGGAAGATCCCCTGGAGGAGGAAGTGGCATCACACAGTCCAGTATTCTTGCCAAGAAAATCCCATGACAGAGGAGCCTGGTGGGCTACAGTCCATGGGATGGCAAAGAGTCATTCTCTACTGAGCACAGATGGACAGGCACCCTCATCATTTAAAACAATGCTGGCAAAAAGTAGTTCTTAGTACATGTTTGTTGAATAAAAAGTAAATTCAAATGGTTCAAATTCTTTTTCTCATTTTTTATTATGTTCAGATTTCATCATGCCTTCTTTTGATTGTTAATTTTTTCTCACTGTACCTCCATGAAATAAAAATAGTTTATCCTGATTATTTTCTGTTTTTTATGTAGAAAACATTGAGTGACCAATTTTCTTTGATGATGATTGGTATGACTGCATGTAAATCCCTTGCATATCTGAAATATCTTTATTCTACCCTTATATTTATTTCATAGTTTGAATAGATCATAGAGTTCTATGATCATTTTCCGTCTGAATTTTAAAACTGTCTTTTCTTTTTTTTTTTTAGCTTTCAGTGCTCTGTTGAAAAAGCCAATGTTCTGATTGTTCTGATTCTTGATCCTTTTCCTAAGTATGACGTTTCTCCCCTTCCTTTTCTTTCTGTTCCTCCCTCCCTCAACCTCTGTTCTCTGAATCTTCCTCTTTTTTAAATATTTATTTATGTATTTCTTTACTTGACTGCACTGGGTCTCAGTTGTGGCACACAGGATCTTCAATCTTCATTGCAGCATGTGGGATCTAGTTCCCTGATCAGGGACCGAATCTGGGTCCCCTGCATTGGGAGCACAGCCACTGGACCACCAGGGAAGTCCCTTCCTCTCTTAAATAACACAACTTTTTGATGAAAACAATCTTCTCTATTATCTATCTGAATTTAGTAATTTTTTTTAAAAGTGTTCTTACACTTTGCAGTCTGTTTCCTCCAAGTTATTTTGTTGTTGTTTTCTCTTTGTTTTGGTCTTTCATGGTAGAGTCTTGCCTTAGGGGTCTAGTAATTCTTACAAATGGGGCACATGAGGTTCATCAGTATAGGGATTATAGCCGCCTTGTTCACCCCTATATTCCCAGACCTGGCCATTCCTGGTACCCATCAGGAGCTCAGTAAGAACAAATAAGAGGGAATGGATGGATGGTGGAAAGGTGAATGGTGACTGCCTGGATGATGGATAGGTGGGTGGACAGTGGGTCTAAATTCCATCATGTTCCTTTGTCATTAGGAATAAAGACAACCAAAAATTTAAATTCCTTTAAAAAAAGGAATGGAGCACTCAGCATGTTCAATACCTTATAATAACCTATAAAAGAAAAGAATCTGAAAAAGAATATATATATATATACACACACATGTTTATGTACATGTAGTATAAATGTCGGAGAAGGCAATGGCACCACACTCCAGTACTCTTGCCTGGAGAATCCCCGGGATGGGGGAGCCTGGTGGGCTGCCGTCTATGGGGTCGCACAGAGTCGGACATGACTGAAGTGACTTAGCAGCAGCAGCAGTATATACGTACAACTGAATCACTTTGCTGTGCACCAGAAACTAACACAACATTGTAAATCAGCCGTGCTGCTGCTGCTCACTTGCTTCAGTTGTATCTGACTGTGGGACCCTACGGACTGCAGCCTGCCAGGTTCCTCTGTCCATGGGATTCTCTAGGCAGGACTACTGGAGTGGGTTGCCATGCCCTCCTCCAGGGGATCTTCCCCATCCAGGGATGAAACCTGGGCCTCTTGCATTGCAGGTAGATTTTTTACTGCTGAGCCATCAGGGAAGCCCATAAATCAGCTATACATCAATTTAAAAATAACAGAATAGGGTGCTAAAAACTAATGGAAAACTTTTTATTTGTGGGTAGGTGTTGGTTTTGAAGAACTTCACTACAGGATAATTTGGCTGGGCCATTTTGTTGGAGAACTCCTGGTGTTAGTATCTTTAGGTATTTTCTCTTGGCCTACTCAGATTTCCCAGAGAATAATCTTCCAGTCTCCTGCTTAGGGTCTGAAGGCATGGTTGCTAGATTTCTGGGAGCTCAGAGGGAGAAGGAGGCTTCAGATCCTCTGCTGTCAGTGTACAGACTTCCACTTAACCTCCTGTCTTTACTACGATCTCTATGCTTCTGATGCCCCCCTATGTCCTGTTTTACCCTCTTCAGAGACTCCCCTTTAATTGTCTGCTGGGGATGAGAAGGGATATCAGAATGCCTGACTTACCAGAATAGAGGATGGTATCTGGAAAACTCAATTTTTTTAGTATACATTAAAAAAATTAAATACAATAAAATGTTCATATCTTAAGAATACATGGCTAATGAATTTTTACAGGTGATTGACATATAGACTGTTTCCAGCACCCAGGAAGACTCCGTCTTGATCCCTCCCAGTCAACACACTCCCTAAAGTAACCACTACTCTGCTCTCTTTTACCAGAGATTAGTTTTGCCTATTTTTAATCTTGATTTGACCATTAAATTACACTGCATGTATTCTTTTGTGTCTAACTTTCTGCTCCACATTATATCTCTGAGATTTATGCGTGTTTTCTCAAGTTAGTTATCGTTCATTCTTTTTTGTTTCTGCATGGTTTGTCACTGAATGACTATACCACAATTTATTTAACCATTGAACTACTGTGGACAGTTGAGGTGTTTCCAATTTGAGGCCCTTACAAATAATTCTTCCATGAACATTATTGAACTTCTCTTTTAATACACATGTGCATGCATTTCTGTTGGGTACATAACCAGGAATGGACTTGCTGGATCTTGGGATGTTTATTTATTTTTAACTTTAATACTACAGCCAAAGTTTCCAGTGTGCTTATTTTATTTCTTTTCCTATGAGCAGTGTATGAGAGTTCCAGTTGCTCCACAACCTAGTCAACATCTTAAATTTTAGCCATTTGGGTGGGTGGGTAGTAGTGTCTCATTGTGGTTTTAATTTGCATGTCCTTGTTAACTAAAGATGCCAAGTATCATTTTATATGCTCATTGGGCATTTGACTATCCTCTTTTGTGACATGTCTATCCATGTCTTTTACCCATTTGGCTTATCTTTCTTTATCTCATTGATATGCAGAAGCTTTTTATACATTTTAGGTGAGTCCTTTTTCAAATGTATTTTGCAAATACCATTTTTCCAGTCTGCGGTTTACCCTTCCTTTCTTTAAATGCTGTCTTCTGACAAACAGAATTTTTTTATTTTTATAATGTCCAGCGGAAGGCTCAATTTTAAACAACTTAAAAAGGAATTATTTCATTTAAAAATCTGGTCTATCTTTGTAAGTTCACTTTAACGCACTGTAACAGAACTTATGCTGAGCAGAAAACCATCTTTGTTCCAGGGTTCAGAGTGATGATTCTTGTTCTGGCTGTTATCAGGATTAAACATTACCAGACACAAACTGGACTATGCTACTATAGGATCTCTGGCATCAGTAAAGAGGAACGACAGCTCAGTCTTTGGTTGTTCTAGCAGACCGTAGCGCAATGGAGCTTTTATCTAAAGACAGACAAAGTTTCCAGGCTTAGGGAATCATTGTTGTTGCCCCTTTCTTTCTACATCACTTGTTAATAATGTGATATAAGTTTTATGCAATCCTGCAGATCCTCGCCCCCATCTTCAACAGAATGGAACAGAAGGACAAGCATTTTATTATATACAAATGATAAGGTTTTATTACCTTTAACAAGGAGTGGCCTAAACAGTTACTGTAGTTGGCCTCCTAGATAATTATTGACAAAGAAAAGAGCTGTAATCAACTGTTCATGAACTAGAGCCACCATTCAATGGTTTTTGACCAAAAAAAGATAATTTCATACAGTTAACTTACTGTTTTTGGTAACCTTGCAAATAGTTTACATTGGAGAAATAAAAGTCCTCATATTAAAAGCTGCTTTATTGAGCATGGTACAGAGGAGGGTCTCAACAGATACTTACCAGATGCTGGGATGAGTGTATGGAGTTATATTTGCCTAAAATTGACAAGGCTTCAAATTCTTTTAACTGCACTATAGCAGATGGAATTTGGACCTAATTTGTCAATTTGTCTCTAAGTAGACTGGTGGAATTAGAGTTCTACACCTTCTTGTCAGGTATGTGTTCCTCTTAAGATCCTCATGTCTCAGAGAAGATGTCAGTCTCTTACCCAAGCCAGGTGACAGGTAAGAAGCCTGGGCCAGTTCAACTACACTCCAGGTACTTTTTAGAGACCAAAATGTGCGCAGTTCACACAAGTATTTATCAAAAATTCTGCCAAGACATAAACACCAGCAGAATAGAACTATGAGTCCAGCAGTAAATCCACGCATCCATAGTCAACTGATTTTGACCTTGACAAGAGTGCCAAGACCATTTCATAGAGAAAAAAATCATCTTTCAACAAAGGGCAACTGGACAACTGGACATCCACATGCAAAAGAAGAAAGTTGAACACATACTCTACACCATGTTCAAAATTAGCTAAAAATAGCTGTAAGATTTAAATAGCTAAAATTATGAACTTCTCAGAAGAAATTGAAAGACTAAATCTTTACAACCTAGGAGAAGGCAATGGCAACCCACTCCAGTACTCTTGCCTGGGAAATCCCATGTACGTAGGAGCCTGATAGGCTGCAGTCCATGGGGTCACGAACAGTCGGACACGACTGAGCGAGTTCACTTTCACTTTCCACTTTCATGCACTGGAGGAGGAAATGGCAATCCACTCCAGTGTTCTTGCCTGGAGAATCCCAGGGACAGAGGAGCCTGGTGGGCTGCCATCTACGGGGTCGCACAGAGTCAGACACGACTGATGTGACTTAGCAGCAGCAGCAACAATGGTTTCTTATATATGGCAAGAAAAGAACAAGCTACCAAACAAAAAACCAGATAATTGGACTTCATCAAAATTAAAAACTTATGCTTTCAAGGAGACTATATGAAAGAGAAAAAAACCCACAGAGTGGGAGAAAATATTTGCAAATCAGATATCTGTTAAGGATCTGGTATCCATACTATGTAAAGAACTCTTATGCTCAACAACAAAAAGACAAATTACCCAGTGAAAAGATGGGCAAATGACCTGAATAAACATTCATCTTAAGAAGATGTACAAATGGCTAAAAAACTTATGGAAAGGTGCTTAAAATCATTAGTTATTAGGAAAATGCAAAACAAAACTAAAATGAGATAACACTTCACACCCATGAAAATGGCTACAATAAAAAATATGGAAAATAGCACATATTGTCAAAGATATGGAAAAACTGGAACCATCATACATAAATGGAAATGTAAAATGGTATAGCTGCTATGTAACATGGTTTGGCAGTTCATTCAAAGTTAAACACAGTTAAACCATATGACCTAACAATTCCGTTCCTGGGTATATACCTAAGGTAAGTGAAAACATATTTCCACACAAAAACTCGTACACAAATGTTCATAGCAGTATTATTCATAATAGTTAAAAGGTGTGAACAACCTAAATATTCATCAACTTACAATGGATAAACAAGATGTAGCATATCACACAAATGAATATTATTCAGTCATAAAAAGGACTGAAGTACTGGTACACACTACAACTTGGTTAAACCTTGAAAATATTATGCTAACTGAAAAAAGCCAGACAAAAGAGTCTACCTATTGTGTGATTCCAGTTACATGAAATATCCAGAATAGGCAAATCCACAGAGAAAAAAAGTAGATTGGTGATTGTCAGGTGCTGAGTGAGGGGAAGAGGCACAGGCTGCTGAAAGGTATGGGGCTTCTTTTGGGGATGATTAAAGAGTTTTGGAGTTAGATCACAGTCATGGTTGCAGTTTTGTGACAATGCTCAAAACCATGAATCATACACTGAAATGGTAAACTTTATGATATGTAAATTATATTTCATGAAAATAAAGAAAACTATCAAAAGCTTTGGTAAGAAATTTAGCCCCACACTATAAGAACTGTAATTAAGGCATACACACACTAAGAGACACAAAAGAAGATTCAAACAAAATTGAGATAATATCAAAGTTCTGCATGGGAATAATTATTTTTTCCAAATTAATTTAAATACCTAATAGTCTTCTAATTAAAACTGCAGAGACCTTTCTGACAGATGGCAAAGAAATAATTTTATGTCAAAGGATAATAAGTGCTATACAGAAAAATAAGGGATATTAACTGAGGGAATATGGTGGTAGAGTTAGTTTAGCTGTTTCCTTAAGTAGTTCAAGGAAGGCTTAACAGATAGGGTAGCTTCTGTAGTGAGACCTGAAGTACATGAGGCAGGAGACATGGCAGCAAGTACAAAGGCCCTGGGATACACCTGCTGATTCAAAGAACAGCAAGGTGCCAAGAGGTCTGCTGACCAGAACAGACAGAATGCAGGGAGGGTAGCCAAAAATGATTTGAGAGCAATGATAGATGAGCATGTGAGTGTGAATCCCCTAATTTTGAGAGGCAATTGCTAAATTCAATTACAGAAGAAACACTGAATAAAATATAATATTTAGATTCAAGTGAAAGAGTATTGTTAATCTATTAGTGCAGCTTTCAAAGAATTTTAATACCATAGGGAAAAGTCTCAAATATCACAGTAAGCAAAAGCATTTTTCATGTTAAACATATATCATATTATAGAGAAATTATTTACCATCTTTCTAAATTCCATATATATGCATTAGTATACTGTATTGGTGTTTTTCTTTCTGGCTTACTTCAGTCTGTATAATATGCACGGTACTGGATGCTTGGGGCTGGTGCACCTGGACAACCCAGAGGGATGGTATGGGGAGGGAGGAGGGAGGAGAGTTCAGGATGGGGAACACATATATACCTGTGGCGGATTCATTTTGATATATGGCAAAACCAATACAATATTGTAAAGTTAAAAAATAAAATAAAATTAAAAAAATAAATAAAAAATACATGTAAAAAAAGAAATTATTTAATGTGTATTTTACTTACTGTAACATTTCATTTATTATATTTTAATTGAAGTACAGTTGATTTACAATGTTATATTAGATTCATATTGGAGAAGGAAATGGCAACCCATTCCAGTATTTCTGCCTGGGAGATCTCATGGACAGAGGAGCCTGGAGGGCTACAGTCCATGGGGTCAAATGGACTATAATTCACAACCGTCGCTGTTAGTTTCATATAACCTTTTTCTTTTTTTTTCTTTTTGTCACACCACACGGTGTGTGGGATCTCAATTCCCCGACCAGGGATTGAACTTGGGCCATGGCAATGAATGTCTGAAATCCTAATTACTATACCACTAAGGAACTCCCCATATAACTATTTTTTATATGAGTTGAATCGGATAGATAGTAGACAGATAGGCAGACAGATATACAAGCATACTGACCCATTTATTTCCTTATTTTTCAATTTACTTATTTAACAAATTCTTTCTAGAGACTGGGCTTGAATTCTGACTCTGGTAAAATACAGAGTTAAAAACAATTGTCTGACTTTGGGCAAATTACCAATCTGCCTTTAGCTTCTATTTTCTCATCTGTGAAATGGGAAGAACATCTACTATGCAAGAGTAAATGAGGACTCATTCATAAAAAGGCTTTTAGGAAATAGCAGCTGATATTCTTTGATCATTATTTTTAAAAATGGAAAAGATTTATGAGCAAAGTAGTAGTGAAGGGAGAGGAATTATTTTACCACCCACGGGAATTATTTAACTTATAATTTAAAAATAAAAACCATAAAAGATATTACAATCCTGGGACTTAAAAGGAATGTAAATGTCACTGTAAATCAAATATCAGGAAAAATAATGTTAGGAATAATGCAATGCATCAGGTGATCCCCATGAACCCCATGAACAGTATGAAAGGCAAAAAGATAAGACATGAAAGATGAACTCCCCAGGTTGGTAGGTGCCCAGTACACTACTGGAGAGGAGTGGAGAATTAACACCAGAAAGAATGAAGAGACGGAGCCAAAGCGAAAACAATGCCCAGTTGTGGATGGGACTGGTGATGGAAGTAAAGTCCGATGCTGTAAAGAACAATATCGCATAGGAATCTGGAATGTTACGTCCATGAATCAAGGTAAATTAGCAGTGATCAAACAGAAGATGGCAAGAGTGAACATTGACATTTTAGGAATCAGTGAACTAAATCGGACTGGAATGGGTGAATTTAACTCTGATGACCATTATATCTACTTCTGTGGGCAAGAATCCCTTAGAAGAAATGGAGTAGCCATCATAGTCAACAAAAGAGTCCAAAAAGGAGTACTTGAGTGTAATCTCAAAAATGACAGAATGATCTCTGTTCATTTCCAAGGCAAACCATTCAATACCACAGCAATCCAAGTTTATGCCCCAACCAGTAACGCTGAAAAAGCTGAAGTTGAATAGTTCTATGAAGACCTACAAGACCTTCTAGAACTAACATCCCCAAAAGATGTCTTTTTCATTATAAGGGACTGGAATGCAAAGTAGGAAGTCAAGAGATATTTGGAATAACAGGCAAATTTGGCCTTGGAGTACAGAATGAAGCAGGGCAAAGGCTAACAGAGTTTTGCCAAGAGAAAGCACTGGTCATAGCAAACAGCCTCTTCCAACAACAGAAGAGAAGACTCTACACACGGACATCACCACATGGTAAATACTGAAATCAGATTGACTATATTCTTTGCAGCCAAAGATGGAGAATCTCTATAATGTCAGCAAAAATAAGACCGGGTGCTGACTGTGGCTCAGACCATGAACTCCTTATTGTGAAATTCAGACTTAGAAGAAAGTAGGGAAAACCACTAGACTATTCAGGTATGACCTAAATCAAATCCCTTATGATTATACAGTGAAAGTGAGAAATAGATTCAAAGGATTAGATCTCATAGACAGAGTGCCTGAAGAACTATGGACAGAGGTTTGTGACATTGTACAGGAGACAGTGATCAAGACCATTCCCAAGAAAAAGAAATGCAACAAGGCAAAATGGTTGTCTGAGGAGGCCTTACAGATAGCTGAGAAAAGAAGAGAAACTAAAGGCAAAGGAGAAAAGGAAAAATATACCCATCTGAATGCAGAGTTCCAAAGAATAGCAAGGAGAGATAAGAAAGCCTTCCTCAGTGATCAATGCAAAGAAATAGAGGAAAACAATAGGATGGGAAAGACTAGAGATCTCTTTAAGAAAATTAGGGATACCAAGGAAACATTCATGCAAAGATGGGCTTAATAAAAGACAGAAATGGTATGGACCTAACAGAAGCAGAAGATATTAAGAAGAGGTGGCAAGAATACACAGAAGAACTGTACAAAAAAGATCTTGGTGACCTAGATAACCACGATGGTGTGATCACTCACCTAGAGCCAGACATCCTGGAGTATGAAGTCAAGTGGGCTTTAGGAAGCATCACTATGAACAAAGCTAGTGGAGGTGATGAAATTCCAGTTGAGCTATTTCAAATCCTAAAATATGATGCTGTGAAAGGGCTTCACTCAATATGCTAGGAAATTTGGAAAACAGCAATGGCCACAGGACTGGAAATGGTCAGTTTTCATTCCAATCCCAAAGAAAGGCAGTGCCAAAGAACGTTCAAAGTACCACACAAATGTACTCACTCACACGCTAGCAAGGTAATGCTCAAAATTCTCCAAGCCACGCTTCAACAGTATGTGAACTGAACACTTCCAGATGTTCAAGCTGGATTTAGAAAAAGCAGAGGAACCAGAGATCAAACTGCCAACATCCGTTGGATTATAGAAAAAGCAAGAGAGTTCCAGAAAAACATTTACTTTTGCTTTATTGACTACGCCAAAGACTTTGACTATGTGGATCACAACAAACTGGAAAATTCTTAAAGAGATGGACATACCAGACCACATTACCTGCCTCTTGAAATCTGTATGCAGGCCAAGAAGCAACATTTATAACTGGACATGGAACAACAGACTGGTTCCAAATCGGGAAAGGAGTACATCAAGGCTGTATATTGTCGCCCTGCTTATTTAACTTATATTCAGAGTATATCATGTGAAATGCTTGGCTGGATGAAGCACAAGCTGGAAATCAAGATTGGTGGGAGAAACATCAATAATCTCAGATATACAGATGACACTACCCTTATGGCAGAAAGCGAAGAAGAACTAAAGAGCCTCTTGAAGAAAGTGAAAGGAGAGAGAGAAAAAGTTGGCTTGAAACTCAACATTCAGAAAACCAAGATCATGGCATCTGGCCCATCACATTATGGCAAATAGATGGGTAAACAGTAGAAATAGTGACAGACTTATTTTTCAGGGCTCCAAAATCACTGCAGATGGTGACTGCAGCCATGAAATTAAAAGACGCTTGCTCCTTAGAAGAAAAACTATGACCAACCTAGACAGCATATCCAAAAGCAGAGCCATTACTTGGCCCACAAAGGTCTGTCTAGTCAAGGCTATGGTTTTTCCAGTAGTCCTGTATGGATGTCAGAGTTGGACTCTAAAGAAAGATGAGCACCGAAGAATTGATGCTTTTGAACTGTGGTGTTGGAGAAGACTCTTGAGAGTCCCTTGGACTGCAGGGAGATCCAACCTGTCCATCCTAAAGGAAATAGTCCTGAATAGTCCTTGGAAGGACTGATGCTGAAGCTGGAACTCCATTACTTTGGCTGCCTGATGCAAAGAACTGACTCAGTGGAAAAGACCCTGATGATGGAAAAGATTGAAAGCGGGAGAAGGGGATGACAGAAGATGAGATGGTTGGATGGCATCACCGACTCGATGGACATGAGTTTGAGCAAGCTCCGGGAGTTGGTGATGGACAGGGAAGCCTGGCGTGCCGCAGTCTATGGGGTCGCATAAGGCAGACACCACAGAGCGACTGAGCTCAACTAGGTAATCCCAGCAAGTTCTGCAAAGCTGCTTAATACAATGACACTGCCACCTTGTGGAATACGTGATGCATTACATATCCCAGGATATTTGAGATTTTCTTTTTTTTGATGTAGCCTGTACAGAAAGACTACATAACACAAATATTCTTACCAAAGAAAAATAACAAGTAACAAGGTGAGATCATATATAAGTTGTTAAAACACATACTTCCTTTAAAAATAAAAAAGTTAATTGTAAAAATTGTTATTACAGGACGTTTGGAGAGCAAACAAAAAATCTATCACTCCAAAGCAATGACATCACTTAAAAATTATTTCTATTATTTCATCCTATTTTCTATTCATCTCTGAGTTAATGTTATATGATTAGGATTTACCATGCTATGACATTGATCACATTAAATGATTTTTAATGGCCGCCTAGGGGTCGCTAAGAGTTGGACACGACTGAGCGACTTCACTTTCACTTTTCACTTTTATGCACTGGAGAAGGAAATGGCAACCCACTCCAGTGTTCTTGCCTGGAGAATCCCAGGGACGGGGGAGCCTGGTGGACTGCTGTCAATGAGGTCACACAGAGTCGGACACGACTGAAGTGACTTAGCAGCAGCATTTTGTTGAATGTATGTTCCATCTTCTGGTTCAACATTCCCTTAATGCTGGACATCTAGACTGCTTCCAGGTAAAATGTCAAGTTACTGTAATGGTTTCTGTATAGGTAGTATGAGGTATTTATTTAGTTAAAAAATTAAAATATCGTCTTCAGAAGATAATACACAATCAGTATTTAAAAAAATAAGCAACATTAAGAAAATAAACTGTACTCACAATTTTCCAACCCAGATAACCACTGTTATACCTTGAACAATTTTTAAACACACACACATACACAAATTTGTAAACATAGGTAGCATACATTCACACTTATAAAAGACAAATGCGATTATATATTACTATATGACCTTGTTTTCATTTAAAATTATATCATGTCCAAATTTCTATACCAGTAATATCCATCAGATCAGATCAGTCACTCAGTCACGTGCAACTTTTTGCGACCCCATGAATCGATGCACGCCAGGCCTTCCTGTCCATCACCAACTCCCGGAGTTCACTGAGACTCACGTCCATCGAGTCAGTGATGCCATCCAGCCATCTCATTCTCTGTCATCCCCTTCTCCTCCTGCCCCCAATCCCTCTCAGCATCAGAGTCTTTTCCAATGAGTCAACTCTTGACTTCACATTCCAGGATGTCTGGCTCTAGGTGAGTGATCACACCATGGTGATTATCTGGGTCATGAAGATCTTTTTTGTACAGTTCTTCTGTGTATTCTTGCCACCTCTTCTTCATATCTTCTGCTTCTGTTAGGTCCATACCATTTCTGTCCTTTTTCGAGCCCATCTTTGCATGAAATGTCCCCTTTGTATCTCTAATTTTCTTGAAGAGATCTCTAGTCTTTCCCATTCTGTCGTTTTCCTCTATTTCTTTGCACTGGTCGCTGAGGAAGGCTTTCTTATCTCTTCTTGCTATTCTTTGGAACTCTGCATTCAGATGCTTATATCTTTCCTTTTCTCCTTTGCTTTTCACTTCTCTTCTTTCCACAGCTATTTGTAAGGCCTCCCCAGACAGCCATTTTGCTTTTTTGCATTTCTTTTCCATGGGGATGGTCTTGATCCCTGTCTACTGTACAATGTCATGAACCTCCGTCCATAGTTCATCAGGTACTCTATCTATCAGATCTAGTCCCTTAAATCTTCTTTTCACTTCCACTGTATAATCATAAGGGATTTGATTTAGGTTATACCTGAATGGTCTAGTGGTTTTCCCTACTTTCTTCAATTTAAGTCTGAATTTGGCAATAAGGAGTTCATGATCTGAGCCACAGTCAGCTCCCGGTCTTGTTTTTGCTGACTGTATAGAGCTTCTCCATCTTTGGCTGGAAAGAATATAATCAATCTAATTTTGGTGTTGACCATCTGGTGATATCCATGTGTAGAGTCTTCTCTTGTGTTGTTGGAATAGGGTGTTTGCTATGACCAGTGCGTTCTCTTGGCAAAACTCTATTAGCCTTTGCCCTGCTTCATTCTGTTTTCCAAGGCCAAATTTGCCTGTTACTGCACGTGTTTCTTGACTTCCTACTTTTGCATTCCAGTCCCCTATAATGAAAAGGACATCTTCTTTGGGTGTTAGTTCTAAAAGGTCTTGTAGGTCTTCATAGAACCATTCAACTTCAGCTTCTTCAGCATTACTGGTTGGGGCATAGACTTGAATTACTGTGATATTGAATGGTTTGCCTTGGAAACAAACAGAGATCATTCTGTTGTTTTTGAGACTGCATCCAAGTATGGCATTTAGGACTCTTTTGTTGACCACGATGGCTACTCCATTTCTTCTGAGGGATTCCTGCCTGCAGTAGTAGATATAATGGTCATCTGAGTTAAATTCACCCATTCCATTCCATTTGAGTTCGCTGATTCCTAGAATGTCGACGTTCACTCTTGCCATCTGCTGTTTGAACACTTCCAATTTGCCTTGATTCATGGACCTGACATTCCAGGTTCCTATGCAATACTGCTCTTGACAGCATCTGACCTTGCTTCTATCACCAGTCACATCCACAGCTGGGTATTGTTTTTGCTTTGGTTCCATGCCTTCATTCTTTCTGGAGTTATTTCTCCACTGATCTCCAGTAGCATATTGGGCACCTACTGACCTGGGGAGTTCCTCTTTCAGTATCCTGTCATTTTGCCTTTTCATACTGTTCATGGGGTTCTCAAGGCAAGAATACTGAAGTGGTTTGCCATTCCTTTCTCCAGTGGACCACATTCTGTCAGACCTCTCCACTATGACCTGCCTGTCTTGGGTGGCCCCACGGGCATGGCTTAGTTTCACTGAGTTAGACAAGGCTGTGGTCCATGTGATTAGATTGACTAGTTTTCTGTGATTATGGTTTCAATGTGTCTGCCCTCTGATGCCCTCTTGCAACACCTACCGTCTTACTTGGGTTTCTCTTACCTTGGACGTGGGGTATCTCTTCACAGCTGCTCCAGCAAAGTGCAGCCAATGCTCCTTACCTTGGACGAGGGGTATCTCCTCACCGCCGCCCCTCCTAACCTTGAACGTGGAGTAGCTCCTCTCGGCCCTCCTGCGTCCACACAGCCACCGCTCCTTGGACGTGGGGTTAGTCCTCCAGGCTGCCGCCCTCAGTGTTTCCTAATTCTTCCTTGTCCATGGTTCTCAGATGAGTTTCATCTTCCATGGTATTTGTGGAGTCATCCACACCCAATTAGCTGGCTTCTTAAACAATGCCTTCTAGGGACTTCCCTGGTGGTCCAGCGGTTAAGAATCCACCTTGCAATGGAGGGGAAGTGAATTCGATCCCTGGTTGGGGAAGACTCCACATAGCACAGAGCAACTAAGCCCATGTATTGCAACTACTAAGCCCAAGCACCACAATTAGAGAGTCTGTGCACAGAAGTGAAAGATCCTACATGATGCAATGATGTGTGCCATGACTAAGACCCAACGTAGCCTAAATAGATATTTCAAAAACAAAACAACGCCTTACTGTTCTCTTTATTTTCCCTAGTCACTACCCAGGAATGAGCAGAGGATACATCTTCCTCTATCGGTGGTGAGTAAACACTTGAAAGCCTTCAATCTTCCTCATTAGCTTTTAGGCTTGATGGTGTCTGTTACCTGCTTAAGTTAATACACCTACAAGATGATACCCTGTGTATTTTGGAAAATGATAAGACTTGGAATGAAAAGTAGACAGAGAAGGAGGAAATTTTTAAATGATTCTAGGTTTCTGGCTTGAGCAACTGATTTAATGATGGTTCCGTTTATTGAGAGAGGAGGGACCAGGGAAGAACAGGTGTAGATGTGATTTGCTTACCTCATTTTCTATGTTGGATATTTAGGTTGGTTGCCATATTTTGTGATTGTGAACAAGACTCTGGTTCACAACAAAATATTCTCACACATCTTTAATTTCTAAATACACAATTGCTGGGTTAAAGAATGTGCACAATCTTTAGAAACAAATACAGACTCACAGACATAGAGAACATACTTCTGGTTGCCAGGGAGGGGAGAATGGGGGAGGAAAGGACTGGGAGTTTGGGATGAGAAGATGCAAACTATTATGTATAGGATGGATAAACAAGGTCCTATGTATAGCACAGGGAACTATATTCAATCTCTTCTGATAAACCGTAATAGAAAAGAATATGCTGTACAGCAGAAATTAACACAACATTGTGAGCTAACTACAAAACTTTTTCTTAAGAATCAGACTTTAAAAATCCTTCAAGCAGGAATAAAGCAAGGTAATGTTTTACCATCACCATCAGCTCCCCACATCAGTCATCCGCTCTGTCTTGCAGCCACCCTTGGGCTGTCATCGATACTAGTGATACTCAAAGTACAAAAGCTGTGTGAGCTATTAGCATGTTTCCCACCAAAGGGCTCTGTGTTAATATGATGGTTCTTCAACTTGTCTTTTTCTTTTGTGGCTTTTCAATCTTTTGTCATTTGACTCTATTTTTTAAAATCTTCTTCCTTGTGATGAGAATTCTTAGGGTTTACCCTTTTTTCAAAAAATGATTTCATTTATTTATTTTTTAGCTGTGTGGGGTCTTATCTCCTGAGGGGGCCTTTCTCTAGTTGTGGCCATCGGGGGCTACACTCTAGCCCCAGTGCAAAGGCTTCTCTCGTTGTGGAGCATGGGCTCTAGGGCACATGAGCTTCAGTAGTTATGGTACATAGGCTCAATAGTTCAGCTCCTGGGCTCTAGAGCACAGTCTCAACATTTGTGGCACATGGGCTGAGTTGATCCACGGCATGTGGGATGCTCCCAGATCAGGGATCGAACTTGTGTCTCCCGCATTGGCAGGTGAATTCTTTACCACTGAGTCTCCAGGGAAGCCCCATTTGGCTCTATTTTGACTGTCACATTCACTGCCATATTGTATTTAGTCATAATTTGCCAAGTTCTCTACATTTTTGGGATACTAAGAGTAGATGAATACAACAGAACAAAACATATGTGATGGGAACTGTCCCTAAAATAGTGTCCCTTTAAATCAAAGATTAACTTTGGACCAAATCTTTCAGAGTAATGTTCTTTAGACTGTTGGCTTGGCAGACAGGTAAGAGTTCTCAGTCTGTTAGGTAACATCTACCAATAAGAAAGTCCTACTTCAGCATGAGTGGCTATGGATTTGGGGTCGGGCCAGTCAGGCACCAGCTGCTTCTCTGCGCAGATGGGGCAGCCCCGCCCACAGGTCAGGGCAGCCGGGCTTCAGACATCACATCAGGGTTGTGGTCCGTGTCCAGTGATGCACTAATATTGACAGAACTGGATTCTTCTCAAAACTGCAGGAGGGTGGGTGGCTAGTTGATGGTCATCAGACTCCATGCTTGAAAGAGCTCAAAAAAGACTTTTTAAAAATTTTGGCCATGCCACCCAGCTTGTGGGATCTCAGTTCCCTGATCAGGGATCAAACCTGGGTCACAACAGTAAAAGTGCTGAGTCCTATCCTCTAGACAGAGAGTTTGGGACAAAAGATCTGAAACTACGAAAAGGTCTCTTGTTTTATTAGCCTGAAATTGAAAGTGTTAGTCCCTCAGTTGTGTCCAGCTCTTAGCAACACCATGGACTGTAGCCTGCCAGGCTCCTCTGTCCATAGAATTCTCCAGGCAAGAATACTGGAGTGGATAGATTCCCTTCTCCAAGGGATACTCCTGACCCAGAGGTTGAACCTGGGTCTCCTGCAATGCAGACAGATTCTTTACTGTCTGAGCCACCAATTAACCTGCTTCAGAGGTAAACTCCATAGGACAGCACAGAGCAGCATGCGCTCACGGCCACTCACCACTGCTGCAGTCTGAAGGCCGTGCGCCTCCTGGTCTTTTGATGACTCACTGGTATCAAGGGAAGGATAGAAAAAGAAGGGGGAAAGCTCACATTTATTAAGGTCCTGCTGTGCATTGGGCACTGCGCTCAGCTATTCCATACAGGAAAAGGTATTATTAGCTCCCTTTGCCAGGTAAGGAAAGAGGAAATGTTAACTGACTTGCCAACACAATGGGACAGGGGAGGGGATGTCATAGGGAAGGATGAGATTCAAGTACTTCAGATTTCAAATTCCATGCTTTTTTCCTCCATGTGTGCATGTGTGCTCAATCGCTTCAGTTGGGTCTGACTCTTTGTGACCCTATGGAGTGTAGCCCACCAGGCTCCTCTTTCCTCTTGACCATGCCAAGTGTGTAAAGCTATGCATAGTGATTGAAGCAGAAGGAGGTAGAAGAAACAAAGATTGTGTTTGTCCTTCTTGAGGGAAGGTCTTATAATGTGGCATGACTGAGCACCTCATCCTGTTGTGAAAAGCATCATGGAAATAAATCCATGATCACTTGTATTTTAAAGGTGAAAAACAATGGAAATAGTGACAGACTTTATTTTCTTGGGCTCCAAAATCACTGAAGATGGTGACTGCAGCTATGAAGTTAAAAGATGCTTGCTCTTTGGAAGAAAAGCTATGACCAGCTTAGACAGCATATTAAAAAGCAGAGATATGACTTTGCTGACAAAGGTCCATCTAGTCAAAGCTATGGTTTTCCCTGTAAGTAGTCATGTATGGTTGCGAGAGTTGGACCGTAAAGCAAGCTGAGTGCCAAAGAATTGATGCTGTTGAATTGTGGTGTTGGAGAAGACTCTTGAGAGTCCCTTGGACTGCAAGGAGATCCAACCAGTCCATCCTAAAGGAAACCAGTCCTGAATATTCATTGGAAGGACTGATGCTGAAGCTGAAACTCCAATACTTGGGCCACCTGATGCAAAGAATTGACTCATTAAAAAAGACCCGACCCTGATGCTGGGAAAGATTGAAGATGGGAGAAGGGGATGACAGAGGATGAGATGGTTGGATGGCATCACTGACTTGATGGACGTGAGTTTGAGTAAGCTCTGGGATTTGGTGATGGACAGGGAGGCCTGGTGTGCTGCAGTCCATGGGTCGCAAAGGGTCAGACACAACTGAGCGACTGGACTGAACTGAAAGGTGAAAAATTGTGCACAAAATAATGAACTTGTTTATTTCAGGCCTCAGGCTCTGAATATAATCCAGTGCTCAATTTTTGCCTTCAGGACACCTGTGGGATTTCCCTGGGGGGTGTGTGACTGGCACCGCTGAGGGTGAGGCCCTGTTAGCACAGGAAGAGGAGACAGTACAGAAGCTCTAAATAAAAGGCGCAGAAAGCTGGCTCTGTTAAATAGCTGCATTAAATAAACAAACAAACCCCTGTTAACAACACACAGGCCAAATCTATTTACTAGAACACTGACAGTCTTTTCAGATGGACTGGGAGTTTTTGTGTGTTGAAGCTGCATGACATTCTCAGCTACTAGATACAATTTTAGTCAGGAATTTGGACTTGGATTTGTAGACCATCAGATAAAAGGGAGGTGCTCTGTTTTGTGTATTGAACTTCCAGTGGGATAGTCTGATAAAAAGCACATCTTAAACCCTTCAGTGGTTAGTCAGCACCTATAGGATGAAATCTAACTTGGCAAGGGGGTAAGGTTTGGCCTAACTCCTTGGCTCCATCACCCATCACTGACTTCCAGCTTCATACCTTATTTGGAGGTTACCCCTTTCCAGAGATATTTACCCCAAATGCTGTCTCACACTTCTAATCTATGTTTCAGCACATACCAGTCTCTTGTATGGGAATTTGAATGTGGTCATGTCCATGAATGATCTGGAAGAATGAATCTTCCCCAGGTTTCAGCTTATTCCTTGACTCTACCCCTCCCTCTCCACACCACACACACTTCTGCTGTAGGGACCATGCTTGCGCCCTCTCAGTTCCTGAGCCGCGAGTTCTCTGGGAGGGCAGCTCCCAGTAGGTGCTCAGTAAATAGAAGGAACCAAGATATTATGAAGCATTTTTTCTTTATCTTGCCTGGAGGCATCAATGAGAGATAAAAGCTGGTTTCTCATTCTTTCTCTAAAACAACTACAAAGAATAAGTTCTCTAGCCAAAGAGTTCAGTAAATCCTTTCAGAGGAAATCCAAGGGTTGGTAATGTTTCAAGTAGATGTGAAATAAGAACATCTGTTCTAAGAAACATGTAAGATAATTGAAGGATGACATTCTTCAAATATATACTGATTCTACTTGAAGTTAGTGAAAAGAGGATACAGATATAAAAGCATATCCCTTAGATACCTGGGGCTTTGGGTATATTAATCATCGCTGTTAGAATTCAGACACTACAATGCAGCGCCCTCAGAATCTGGACCAGTAAGAAAAACATCTGTGTAGTTTCAGAGGTTGAGCGTTTGATAATTGTTACTCTCGACCAGCAGGTGTCGCCAGAGACAAGCGCATTTGCTATGGCTGCTTATTCCAGAGGCTGATCACCCAGATCCTGATCCAGCTGCCTCCCGAGACCATGCCTCTGGGGAAGCTTCAACTGAAACACCCAGCGTTCATACCTGTAGTTCTCACAGTGTACTATACAGGATAATCCGTCTGGGAGTGTGTGTGAAAGAAAGTGAAAGTCAGTCGTGTCTGACTCTGCGACCCCATGGACTACACATTCCATGGAATTCACCAGACCAGAATACTCTTCACCAGGGGATCTTCCCAACCCAGGGATCGAACCCAGGTGTCTCCCATTGCAGGCAGATTCTTTACCAGTTAAGCCACAAGGGAAGGCCTGTGGTGGGTAGGAGTGCAAAAATGCAGATTCCTGAGCCCCAGCCGTGGAAATTTCTGATTCAGTAAATCTGGAGGGGAGGTGGGGTGGCTAATTTCCATTTGAAGCACCATCTGTTCTCTCTCCAACCTCACAATGTGAAGCCCTTTTGAGAAACACTGATTTGCACCCCCATAGGCTATAATATCATCTCACAGCCTGTATTCAGAGATAGGCTGGAAGAGGACTCATTTGTTCATTCCCTTGTCAAACACCTACTAAGTCCTTGCAGCCTGCCAGTCACCACGGAGCACCTTTGCAATCACGCAGCTCATCTTCCTGTCTCAGGCTTGAGATCCCCATCAAGGGATCAATCATAGAATCCAGTAAAGATTCAACCTATCCTTTCTTATGTTCACCCCATCAAAGAACTCCCTCCACTACGAAAGAGAAAAAGTCCCCCTTTTGCAGAAAGAACACTGCCATGTTTACAGAAATTCTGCCAATAAATTGATCCCTGCTGCTGCTGCTGCTAAGCCGCTTCAGTCGTGTCCGACTCTGTGCGACCCCATAGACGGCAGCCCACCAGGCTCCCCAGTCCCTAGGATTCTCCAGGCAAGAACACTGGAGTGGGTTGCCATTTCCTTCTCCAATGCATGAAAGTGAAAAGTGAAAGTGAAGTCGCTCAGTCGTGTCCGACTCTAGCGACCCCATGGACTACAGCCTACCAGGCTCCTCCGTCCATGGGATTTTCCAGGCAAAAGTACTGGAGTGGGGTGCCATTGCCTTCTCCAAAATTAATCCCTAATGGCTATTTTATAGGATACAAACATTCCAATGATACAGTGAGGAAGGAATCTTATCACCAAGATCCCTTCATTCACAGACAAAAATAATAAATCCATTACTATCTGAGAATCAAATGATGCTGAGTGTGTTCCATTGCCATGTTAACTTTGTAAGTCCAAGACAGACAAAAATCCTGGTAGTGTATAGTGGGATAAATTACATTACTACAAATAAAACAAACTAAAATTCCATTAGAAATTTTAAATAGCCATAATATGGTCCCCTAGGGGAATTGAAGGAGAGTATTTTCTTAGAAACTATAATGAAAATTGCATATCCCACTATAGTTTTTCAGACTATAGCTGAAAAACACCATCTGTTCAGCGGCCAAAACTTAACTATGCCAGAGTACACCTATTTTTAACTTTCTGATCATTAGAAACGCTTTTGTTCTAGAAAGGACTTTAAAGGTCATTAAATCTGACCTTTCACTCTACACTCAATACTGCTTTATTACATCGCAGCTGCAGAAGTGCCCACAGCCTCTGCATGCATTCCTCTTGGGTCAAGGGGTTCACTGCCTCCCCGGAGTTCAGTCCATCTTGAGTGTGTTTTTTAGGATGTTATATCTCACATCCTGTCTGAAAAGCAGGAAATGCCAGTGGTTCTTCAAGAAAGCCTTTTTCCTCTGAGAACCGAGCAGGGAGCCTGGATTAGGACAGCATCTCGGCTGCACTGATAAGAAACCTGTTTCCGTGCCTTAAATGAGGCAGGGCTTAATTCTTCTTACCTAACAGGAAGCCCAGAAGACAGCCCAAGTGAGAGAAACTCTCCAAGGATGTCCTCCAGGAACCAGGCTCCTCATCTTTCTGTTCTACCATCTTTCACATGTGGCTCTTGTTCTTGCTTGTAAGATGATCGCTGCTCCTCCAGCATCATGTCTGCAGTCCAGACAGGCCAGGAAGGGGAGAAGCAGGAGGAGGGGAGGGGGCATGACACCTGTATGAGAAGGCAAAACCTTGGAACTCCCACTTAGACTTCAGCTTACATCTCATTGGCCACCACCCTGTCACATAACCACTTCGAACTTCAAAGAAGTACAGGAGCATAGGTATTTTAGCGAGGTTATATCCACAGGGAAGAGGGCTAGGACAGTTATTGCGTAGGACAATCAGAAGTCACTGCCACAGCCTGAGAGCAATAACAGGTAAAGTGAAGTGAAGTCGCTCAGTCGTGTCCGACTCTTTGTGACCACATAGACTGTAGCCTACCAGGCTCCTCAGTCCATGGGATTTTCCAGACGAGTACTGGAGTGGGTTGCCATTTCCTTCTCCAGGGGATCTTCCCGACCCAGGGATCGAACCCAGGTCTCCCGCATTGTAGGCAGATGCTTTACCGTCTGAGCTACCAGGGAAGCCCATAATAACAGGTAATGTATATAAACTGACTGATGAAATCTGTATTTCCAACCATCAGGACTCTTTAGGGGCTTCCTGCTAATGCTCAGTAGCTAGGTCTTGTCTGACTCTTTGTGAGCCCACGGACTGTAGCTCATCAGGCTCCTCTGTCCATGGGATTTTCCAGGCAGGAATCCTGAAGTGGGTTGCCATTTCCTCCTCCAGGGGATCTTCCTGACCCAGGGACCAAACCCATGTCTCCTGCAATGGGAGGCAGATTCTTTACCACTGAGCCACCTTTTAGGGGCTTAGGACAAGATTATAGAAACTCCTTTCTCTTTTTCTGTAACATCCCTTTAGATATTTTTACACAGTGATCATTTCTTTTCCTCTTCCCCTTCCCAAGTGATGTCTTTTCCAGGCCTATCTCTGAAAACACTCCCATTTGTTTATATTCCAGGTGTGGCCTGACCTATAAAAAGTGATGCAGAGTCATCTTCCTCCTGCTGTTTACCATGCTATTATTAACAGAGACTAAAATCCCCTGAACTGAAATAGCCTGCTGTCAATTCATACAGAGTGTGCCTTGAACTCAGACGCTTGTGGGAAGGGATGGTACCAAGGGGGGCACACATCACCGAGTACCTACCCTGTGACAGGCACTCCACCATCTCCTTTGTAAGGCATCCATTCAGAAGATATTCCCCGCCTCCAGGCCATATCAACCTCATTTGGCTATTGCAAGGCTACTTTTATGGACCCAAGGAAGCACTTTACATTATCACTGCTAACCTCCATCCTTCATGCTGTCAGATTTAGTCCATTGCTCCTGAGCTCCGATTATTATCCCATGGACGACAGAGCTAGCATTTTTAGCTCTAAGTCACCTTAAAATATGATATATCTTTGGCATTAGGATTGTGCTCATTTGTAATGAAACAAACAAACAAAAAAAACAAATAATAGCTGCTAACATAAGACATAAGTTAATTCAAGAAGTCTGGAATTGTCAGTGGAGTTGATGCACCAAAGTGTCAGAGATGCAGGTACCTTCTATCTTGTTGTCCCATCATGCATGTCTTCTAATCTCAAGGTCACCTTGTTGTTCAGAATTGCTGCTGAGCCTCTAACCATCACATCTGTATTCCAGCTGGTGGAGAAAAGGAAATTGAGGAAGGGGCATTGGCCCTTCCTTTTAAAGACAATTTCCTGGTAGTTACATGTTATTTTCACTTACATGTTACTGGCCAGAACTGAGTCACATGGTCACAATTTAGCTGCAAGGGGGAGCTAGGAAGTGTAGGCTTTGCTCAGGATGGCTATATATATCCATTTAAAAACCAGATGACTGTTATCATCAAAGATTAAGTAAAAAGTTATTGGGAGACAACCTATAGTGTTGGCCACTTCATTCTTCATCTACATCAGTTGTAAAATCATTAAACTGTTCACACACACAGACATACAGAAGTCTCTCAGTCGTGTCCAACTCTTTGCAACCCCATGGATTGTAGCCCACCAGGCTCCTCGGTCCATGGGATTTTCCAGGCATGAATACTGGAGTGGGTTGCCGTTTCCTTCTCCAAAACTGTTCAAGACTAAGGCAAAAAATATCCAACAATAATAAGAGATAATATTTACTGAGAATTTACTTATGTGCCAGGCACTGCCCTGGGCTTCCCTGGTGGCTCAGATAGTAAAGAATCTGCCTGCAGTGCAGGAAACCTGGGTTTAATCCCTGGGTTGGGAAAATCCCCTGGAAGAAGGCATAGCAACCTACTCCAGTATTCTTATTGGGAGAACTCCATGGACAGAGGAGCCTGGAGGACTATAGCCCAGGGGGATGCAAAGAGTCCAACGACTGAGTGACTAACACGCATAGGCACTGCTCTATGTACTTTACATTTAATAAATGTAGTTAATCATCACAAAAACGTTCTTTGGTTGGGCACTATTATAACTCTGTTGCATAGGTGGGAAAACAGAGGCCTAGAGATCTGATACCCAAAGTCATACAGTTCATAAGGGATACAAGTGTGCTTGAATTGGAGTTCATGTTCCTAATTAATCACTTTAATGCATTACCTTTGGGCAACGTGTGAGAGATGTAAACTTCTGTCTTATTTTGGCAACAGTTATTTGGGGAGTTTTTTGTTTACTCACATCTAGAGTTGGTCTTCTCTACTGGAATCTTCTCTTGGATTGAAATTACTCAGCAAGACTTGGGCTTGGTCCTTCAATTAAAGACTATTCCACCCATTTATCTTCTCAGGTCTGCTTAGCTCTTAAGACTTGTCCTTTGTAATTTGGATAAACAGGATCAATTCCCAGAATCAGGCTTATGCTGAAGAAAAATGGGAAATACGAACTAAAAGAGAGGAGAGCAAGTCTGGCAGTCCAGCAAATACATCATGGCTGTATGGTGCTATATATGGGAGAGTTCAAGGGCTTTGGGTTTTTTGTCTTTGAGTGTTGGAGTTCTTTATTCTTGGTATTAAACCCTTATCAGATAACATGATTCACAAATATTTTCTCCCATACTGTGGGTTGTCTTCTCGTACTTCAAAAAATTGTCCTTTGAAGCAAAACGTTTTTAATTTTCATGAAGTCCAATTTACTTATTCTTTTGTTGCTTGTACTTTGTTGTATCTGAGAAACTATCGCCAAATCCAAGGTCGTGAAAATTCACCTGTTTTTGTCTAACAGGTTTGTAGTTTTAGCTCTTATATTTAGGTCTTTGATCATTTTTTAGTGAACTTTGGTATATGATGTGAGATAGGGGTCCAATGGAGTTGTACACACATTATTTATTGGAAAGATTATTCTTTCCACATTGAGTAGTTTGGCAATCTTGCTGAAAAATCAGTTGACAGCAGACCACACTTTTATTTATGTACTTTTAATTCTTTCTATTTTATTGATTTTTATATCTATGTGTGTGTCAGTATCCCCATTGTTTTCATTGCTATAACTTTGTAGTTCAGTTCAGTTCACTTCAGTCACTCAGTCGTGTCCAACTCTTTGTGACCCCATGGACTGCAGCACACCAGGCCTCCCTGTCCATTACCAACACCCAGAGCTTGTTCAAACTTATCTCCATTGAGTTGGTGATGCCATCCAACAATCTCGTCTTGTCACCTTCTCCTCCTCCTCCTGCCTTCAATCCCTCCCAGCATCAGGGTCTTTTCCAATGAGTCAGTTCTTTGCATTAGGTGGCCAAAGTCAGCTTTAGCATCAGTCCTTCCAGTGAATATTCAGGACTGATTGATTTCCTTTAGGATTGACTGGTTTTATCTCCTTGTAGTCCAAGGACTCTCAAGAGTCTTCTCCAACATCACAGTTCAAAAGCATCAATTCTTTGGCACTCAGCTTTCTTTATGGTCCAACTTTCACATCATACATGACTACTGGAAAAACCATAGCTTTGACTATATGGACCTTTGTGGGCAAAGTAATGTCTCTGCTTTTTAATATACTGTCTAGGTTGGTCATAGCTTTTCTTCCAAGGAGCAAGCATCTTTTAATTTCATGGCTGCAGTCACCATCTTCAGTGATTTTGGAGCCCAAGAAAATAAAGTCATTTTGTTACTAACTTTGTAGTAAGTTTTGAAATCAGGAAATGGTAGTTCTCCAATTTTATTATTCTTTTTCACAATTGTTTTGGCTATATGGGCTTCCTTGTAATTCCATATGAATTTTTGAATCACCATTTCCATTTCTACAAAACAAAAAGACCTTTAGGATTTTGATAGGGATTACACGGATTTGGCTTTGGGTACTATTACCCCTAACAATATTCATTCTTCCAATCCATGAATGTGTGTCTTCTCATTTACTTTTGTCTTTGTTCATTTGTTTCAATGGTATTTTGTAGCTTTCAATGTGAACATCTTGTACCTCCCTGGTTAAATACAATCTCAATATTGTATTCTTTTTGATGCCCTTACGAGTGGAATTGTTTTCTTCATTTCCCTTTTGGATTGTTCATCACTAGTGAATGGAAATAAAACTGGTTTTTATGTGTGGAGCTTATATCCCATAACAATGCTTAAATTGTTTATTAAGTCTAATTGGTGTATCTGTAGGAATTGTTTATGATTTTCCATCTATAAGATAATGTCATCTAAGAAGAAAGTTTACTTTTTTCTAATTTGAGTGCCTTTCATTTCTTTTTCTTACCGAATTACCCTGGCTAGGACCTTCAGTACAAATACTGAATAGAAATGGCTAGAGAGGCATACTTGTCTTGTTATTGATCTCAGGTGGAAAGCGTTTGGATTTTCACCACTGAGTATGATGTTAGCTGTGGGCTTTTTGTGAACACCCTTTAACAGGCTGAGCAAGTTTCTCCCACTGCTGTCTCAATGATTCTTTCCTTCTGAAATTTAAGTATCAAGTATTCCCTTGCTAAAAATCCTGCAGTGAGTCCCTATTTTCTTCAGTATGAAATCAAGTCCCTTAGTATGGCCCAAAGACCCTCAAGATCCGATACCTGTTGGCTTCTCCCTTTTCACGTCCCCACACCTATTCTTCAGTACAGTCACAGACATCATTTCTTCACATATGTCGTTCCCTCTGCTTGGGACACTTACCTCCCTTTCTCAAAAGGCTTCTCTACTCTATCACATCCCCATCTCCTGCCTCTCCCACTTTCAGGCAGTCTCTGTGCTACTCCTGTGTTAACTCCCTTAGAGCAGGTGGTACATTATATTATAATTATCTGTTTAATGCTTTGCCTCCCTAAACAGTCCATGAAGTTTTGGAAGGCAAAGACTAGGTCTCTTATTTCTGTATCCTCAGTGAATACAGGACTCTGTAATTGTCTTTGGAATAAACAAATACTTCCTTTCTGTTTCATTTATAATTACGAACATGTCCTATAAGTCTTAATGGGGGCTGATCTGGATAAAAACAAGGTAACAAATTCAGTTAAAGCATCAGGTAGTTACACGCTTGGACTCTACCAGCTCAGGTCCCCAATCTGAGAGCCATATGCAGATTATTTTTGTTTTCACAAGAACTTGAAGAAGGTATATTACCTTTTTCCATAAGAGGATACAATTTCATAAATCTTGCTGTTGTCCTTCCTTTTAAGGTTGCTAGGAAGCTCCAAGTACTTAATGCTTAATTGTCCTGTAAACATATTAGTCCTAGAGTCTGGCATATTTGTTTCTTCCTGTTTATGTCTTTGTTTTTCTATTTTTATTTTAATAATCTTATTTTGCATAAGCCTTTTTGGGAAAAAGTGGAACATAAATACATAAATAAATATATATATACACTAAAAATATACTATATGTATTTCTTGTTAGCAGAGAAGCACACAGATGGTTAAGGTGACAATGAAGAACACAGTTAGAGCCACTGAGAAAAAGTTTGTCTGTAGTTACCTTAGCTGTAAAAGCCATTGTTAGGTGGGGGTCTCTTTAAAAAAAAAAAACAACAAGAAATTAGGTAGATTTTCTTCATCAGGAAATAGAAAAAATATCTGTTGGCAAATATAAATATTTTTAGTCCTTCAAACTCCTTTCCAAATGGCTCCATCATTACAGAGATTTTGCAGCAGATGGCACTGAGAAGAAGAGGGAAACACTGAATTCCAATATCAGTGAATTACAGACTCAGAGCCTGATGAAACGTTGAATTCCAATATCAGTGAGCTACAGACTCAGAGCCTGATGGACTTGACTATTCGGAGCAAGTCCCTATCTTGAAATGAAGAGGTCGCACACCCCACGCTGAGTGGACCCCACCGTACCCTTTACATCCCCCCAGATTTAATTAGTCACGGGTCTATAGATTTCCCACTGGAATCTTCCTCTTCCTCCTTTCCCCTCTCTCCCAAGTCTCCCCACAGGCTCTTGACAACACTCAACTGATATCTGAATGAAGGTGCACAACTCCCATATCCCCCCGGGGTCACTTCTTGACTCTGGGTTTTCTAAATGACTGAGATTTCCTCTGGTCGCTATACAATGGCCCACGCTATTCCTCTTCTCCCTTCCTCCCTCCGGCTCTTTCATCATCTGCCTCCTTCTCCCTCCTTCTTCAGGACTCAGCTCACAGTTTCTCCTAATAACCCAACAACACCTCTCTATGTCTTCCAGAAGCACACTCATTGCCATCTGTCTTCTTCATGGGGTTATGAGCTACTTCAGATCAGGGAGTTGGTATTTTCCACTGAATTCCCAAAATACAAATCCTACTGCCCAGAGAAGGTCCCAGGAAATGTCTGCTGAAAAGAAGTGAACGTGCGCAGCACACTGCTGGAGATACGCTGAGTAAATGTATCCAAAACAGGCCTCATATTTTCCACAGACTATGAGATGTGGGCCTCAGCAACTCCACTACCATCACTTCTTTTGTCCCCTCCTAATTATTCTACATTTATTAAGTCCTTCCCACTCCTTCCTCTCAATTTTCGTTTCTCTAATTAAAAATTCCTTAATCCATTTGGATTTGACTTAGATTTGTTTTCAAAGTGAAAGCGAACTGGGCTAAACACAATTTATTAAATGATTTTTTTCTTATTCACTTGAGGTATAGCTTTAGCTCTTAAATTCCAATAAATAATAGAATTGGAGGGACTGTCTTTTCTAATCTATTGGCCTATTATCACACGAGTTTATAGTCATTTTATTATACTTACCTGGATATTTGCTTTTTATGTTAATTATATTTTCACTAAAAACTATAGAGGTTATTAAAAATATACTTCAGTTGCTCAGTTGTGTCTGATTCTTTGCACGTGACTGTAGCATGCCAGGCTTCCCTGTCCATCACCAACTCCTACAGCTTTCTCAAACTCACGTCCATCGAGTTGGTGATGCCATCCAACCGTCTCATCCTCTGCCATCCCCTTCTCCTCCTACCTTCAATCTTTCCCAGCATCAGTCCTTCCATGAATAGGTCTTTTCCAATGAGACAATTCTTTGCATCAGGTGGCCAAAGTATTGGAGTTTTAGCTTCAGGATCAGTCCTTACAATGAATATTCAGGACTGATTTCCTGTGGGATTGACTTGTTGAATCTCCTTGCAGTCCAAGGGACTATCAACAGTCTTCTCCAATACCACAGTTCAAACCCATCAATTCTTTGGTGCTCAGCTTTCTTTATGGTCCAACTCTCACATCCATACATGACCACTGGAAAAACCATAGCTTTGACTAGATGGACCTTTGTTGGCAAAGTAATGTCTCTGCTTTTTAATATGCTGTCTAGGTTGGTCATAGCTTTTCTTCCAAGAAGCAAGCATCTTTTAATTTCATGGCTGCAGTCACCATTTGCAGTGATTTTGGAGTCCCCCAAAATAAAGTCTGTCTCTGTTTCCATTGTTCCATCTATTTCCCATGAAGTGATGGGACCAGATGCCACGACCTTCATTTTTTTGAATATTGAGTTTTAAGCCAGCTTTTTCACTCTTTTCTTTCACTTTCAAGAGGCTCTTCACTTTCTGCCATAAGGGTGGTGTCATCTGCATACCTGAGGTTATTGATATTTCTCCTAGCAATCTTGATATCAGCTTGTGCTTTATCCAGCCCAGTATTTTGCATGATGTACTCTGCATATAAGTTAAGCAGGGTGTCAATATATAGGTTTGATGGACTCTTTTCCCAATTTGGAACCAGTCCATTGTTCCATGTCCCGTTCTAACTGTTGCTTCTTGACCTGCATACAAATTTCTCAGGAGGCAGGTCAGGTGGTCTGAGATTTCCATCACTTAAAGAATTTTCCACAGTTTGTTGTGATCCACACAGTCAAAGGCTTTGGCATAGTCAATAAAGCAGATGTTTTTCTGGAACTCTCTTGCTTTTTCAATGATCCAGCAGATGGCGGCAATTTGATCTCTGGTTCCTCTGCCTTTTCTAAATCCAGTTTGAACAACTGGAGTTCTTGGTTCACGTACTGTTGAAGCCTGGCTTGGAGAACTTTGAGCATTACTTTGCTAACATAAGAGATGAATACAATTGTGCGGTACTTTGAACATTCTTTGGCATTGCCTTTCTTTGGGATTGGAATGAAAACTGACCTTTTCCAGTCCTGTGGCCATTGCTGAGTTTTCCAAATTTGCTGGCATACTAGTGTGGCACTTTCACAGCATCATCTTTTAGGATTTGAAATAGCTCAACTGGAATTCCATCACCTCTACTAGCTTTGTTCTTAGTGATGCTTCCTAAGGCCCACTTGACTTTGTACTTCAGGATGTCTGGCTCTAGGTGAGTGATCACACCATTGTGGTTATCTGGGTCATTAAGATCTTTTTTGTATAGTTCTTCTGTGTATTCTGGCTACCTCTTCTTAATATCTTCTGCTTCTGTTAGGTCCATACCACTCCTGTCCTTTATTGAGACCATCTTTGCATGAAATGTTCCCTTGGCATCTCTGATTTTCTTGAAGAGATCTCTAGTCTTTCCCATTCTATTGCTTTCCTCTATTTCTTTGCATTGATCACTGAGGAAGGCTTTCTTATCTCCCCTTGCTATTCTTTGGAACTTTGCATTCAGATGGGTATATCTTTCCTTTTCTCCCTTGCCTTTAGCGTCTCTTCTTTTCTCAGCTATTTGTAAGGCCTCCTCAGACAGCCATTTTGCCGTGCTGCATTTCTTTCTCTTGGGCATGGTCTTGAACATTGCCTCCTGTACAATGTCATGAACCTCCATCTATAGTTCTTCAGGCACTCTGTTTATCAGATCTAATCCTTGAATCTATTTGTCACTTCCACTGTATAATCGTAAGGGATTTGATTTACATCATACCTGAATGGTCTGTGGTTTTCCCTACTTTCTTCAATTTAAGTCTGAATTTTGCAATAAGGAGTTCATGATCTGAGCCATAGTCAGCTCTTGGTCTTGTTTTTGCTGACTGTATAGAGCTTCTCCATCTTCATCTGCAAAGAATATAATCCATTTGATTTTGGTATTGACCAACTGGTGATATCCATGTGTAGAGTCGTCTCTTGTGTTGTTGAAAGAAGGTGTTTGCTGTGACCAGTGCATTTTCTTGGAGAAACTCTGCTAGCCTTTGCCCTGCTTCATTTTGTACTCCAAGGCCAAACTAGCTTGTTACTCCAGGTATCTCTTGACTTCCTACTTTTGCATTCCAGTCCCCTATGATGAAAAGGACATCTTTTTTTGGTGTTAGTTCTAGAAGGTCTTGTAGGTCATCATAGAACCCTTCAACTTCAGCCTCTTCGGCATTAGTGGTTGGGGCATAGACTTGCATTATCATGATATGGAATGGTTTGCCTTGGAAATGAACGTAGATCATCCTGTCATTTTTGAGACTGCACCCAAGTACTGCATTCTGGACTCTTTTGTTGACTATGATGGCTACTCCATTTCTTCTAAAGGATTCTTGCCTACAGTAGTAGATATAATGGTTATATGAATTAAATTCATCCATTCCAGTTCATTTTAGTTCACTGATAAAAAACTATAGAGGAATACTTTAAATATTTAAATACACATAAGCAAAGAAAAATAAATTACCCTAATGTCACATCCCAGAGATAGATAACCATTGTTCTCATTTTGATGTAAAAAGAGCAGTAGCTGACTCTCACTTAACCATATTTCCAGATTAACTAACACCCTCCAGTCCTCTGTAGAATGTGCTGGCTGATGTCTATAGCAGACTGAATGGTCCAGGAGAACAGCCTATGTGCTGTTCTCAGCATCAGCGGACCGTACTTAGCAAGAGTCAGGTATGTTTATTTCAACACATTATGCCATGTTCTGTGGTTATTGAAATGGTATGATTATTAAAATATTACATATATGATAAAAAACAATGAGTATGAAGAGAGTAATTTCTATGAAAGCTAAGGCGAATGCTTTGGGAAGACTCTATGCAAGTGAAAGTCACTCAGTCATTTTTGTCTCCCACCAGGCTCCTCTGTCCCTGGTATTCTCCAGGCAAGAGTACTGGAGTGGGTTATCATCCCCTTCTCCAGGGGATCTTCCTGACCCAAGGATCAAACCTAGTCTCCCACACTGTGTGCAGATTCTTTACCATCTGAGCCACCAGGGAAGCCCTGTTGGAAAGACTCTATAAAGATACTAAAACTACCACTCTTGAGTTAAGTGTGCATGAGAATTATAAACATTGGCAAGAAATAAAAACCTAGCAGTCTATACTCAGCTTGCTGCATCATTCAGCATCTCTAAATTCTAGATCCATTTTAAAGAAACCAATATTTCACATTATTACATTTTTTTGGTGGTTTACATTATTGGTATGTTTAATGCTGCCAAAAAGACAATAGACAACTTCAGAAGACTTAAAGTGTCATATATAGAACGAATACTTAGGTCAAAGCTTGGCCAATGATTTTTTACTTGTTGTAGTTTTAAAAAACATTTCTTTTAAAATGACTTTCCTCCTTAACCAGATTTTTCAATTAATCAATCAACAAGCAATGCCTATAGAATTGGTTAAGAGAGCATCTATTATATCCTCAGTCATTTAAAGATGTATAAACATATTGATTTTACATAAATGAGATCATGCTATAAATATTGCTTTATGCCCTTTTACATTGACTATATTGTAGACATCACTTCAAGTCATTAAAGATCAGAACATTTTTAGTACCTACCTGGTCCCTCCCACTGAAGTTCTATTTAATGTTTCCTTTTATTAGAGATTTAAAACTATGTACCTTTCTTGTTGTCCTCCTCACAAGACTGACAGAAAACTTGGAGTTAATCTTATGGGCAGTCTAGGGTTTCTTACAGCTAATCTCCTTTTCTCTATTTTCACATGCCTGTTTTTAAAAAAAATTTTTTTTCTAAATTTTCATATTAAAATTGTTTTTTGTTGTCAGCTGGAAGAATCCCTTCTGGCAGATAGAACAAATCAAACACAAACCCCTAATATCCTGTCTTCAAATGTGAGGTTACAGTATGAGTTTGGTTGAGTGAAAGCCCTTTTGCTTTGCCTTGAAGACAATTCCTTACTGTCACCTCTCTGGTCTGACATACCTGGCCAGGGAGCTTATAACTACCTAGAGAGCTCTAAGATGCCTATTGAAATTGCTGATAAGCCCAGGAAATGGCATAAGAGCTTAGCTTTGCATTTTCTGGAAGCCTAAATGTAACGTAGGTACATGTTCTAAAATTATTTTTCCCAGGATTTGGACAGTAAAGAAGGCACAAAATCAAATTAAAGGCACAAACTATTCCTCACCTTCACTGCTACTTGCAACAACTAAAAATAATAATGTGAAGAGGCCTGGACTCGTGGGTTACTGCCACAGCTCCTGGACAAAAATAGGAGGTCAAAGGGCCTCATGGGGCTTCCCTGGTGGCTTAGATGGTAAAACATCTGCCTATAGTGTGGGAGACCTGGGTTGTAATTCTGGGTCGGGCAGATCTCCTGGAGAAGGGTATGGCTACCCACTCCAGTATTCTTGCCTGAAGAATTCCATGGACAGAGAAGCCTAACCGCTATAGTCCATGGGGTTGCAGGAGTCCGACACAACTGAGCGACTAACACTTTCATTTTCAAAGGGCCTCATAGGACTCTGGGTTCTTTCTGAACTTTTCAACACCTCCAGGAGCTTTGAGCACTATTTGAAGCTGAAATTTCAATCACAGCTTATATATTCCTCTAGAGTGCACAAGCAGTATGCCTCCTAAAAGAGACTCTCTAGATTTTTATTTATTTTCTAAAATTTGAGATTGAATAAAGAGTATACTTCTCATAGCCAAACAGAGAGAAAAGATTTCTGGGTACCTTTCAGGAGATGTGAGGTTTTTCACAGGCTCTTTAATCACTAGCTAGTCTATATAACTAGGAATTGTGCAAATCTGCTTCAAGACTACTGCCCCTCAAAAGAGAATGAACAGTCCAGAATGGTTAACATTCTTCGGTATCTCAAACACCTGGAGTATTTGAGGACTCCTCACCAAGGTTCTATGACAACTCCTTTTGGCAAGGTGGTAGAGATCAACAACCAGGCCTATGATCTGGGCATTACTCAACATTTGCTAATGAAAAGCAGTCTGTGCAGCAGCCTCTGGAGAAAAATCCAAAATTACATTGGATTTATCGGTACTGTAAAAAAACCTTCCACTTAAAAACACCCTTAGTCTCCAGTATCATTTAAAATATGATTAGTTTTAAACAAGCTTGATTTTCTCCAAACATTAATGGGGGCACAGCTATTGCCTAAATTTTGGCACACCACAGTTTCACCAACTCACCAACTTAGCACCAGGCTTCAATTTATGTGCAGGGCACTGTACCAAGTACAATGAGTGTTTTCCATGGCGAACATTATCTAAGAGGCTTTTCCATTCTGCCCGGTGATTGAACTCAGTTCCAATCTTCATACTCAGACTTCGTACTCAGAGTGACTCAGACTCCAGCTAGGAAGGCTGGCCAGGCAATGGATGAACTTCGTACTTTGGAAGTTAGGTTTTACTTAGTATATTTACATTTATGCTTCATACTTCAGGGATCCTAGAACAGGCTGAGACACACTAGAAAGAAATAGCTGGGGAATTCCAGAGCACCCTTGCAGCATATTGACCTAATTTGAAAACAAGATGTTGCCCACTCTCACTTTCTATCACAGAGTTAGCAGAATATGCCACCCCAAAGTATGACTGCAGAAGTTCAAGACATGCCATTTCCTTGAAAATGCTGTTTTGTTATATTGATTATTTTGAGCTATAGGCACTTGAAAAACAGCAAATGCAGGCCAAGGCATTCTCTGAACTCGCCTTATCTCCCTAGACAGATTCTCTAAAAAGAACTCAAATGTCATAAATCGCTTTCTCAGGAGTTTCATCAGTCAGGGAAGATTGACTCTTATCACAGAAGAGACTAGAAGTTGACACCACACCCAGACACACTTTGTCACAAGCTATCATGCCTCTCATCTATTCTTCTAAGGGCCCATCCATCTTTCCTAAAAATCATTTACTCTCCCCCAAAAGGCCTGCATCCTCTCTCCCCTTTCCCTATTAGGATGGTATTTAATTTGAATTCTAAGCCACTTAGAGGAGTTACTCATTTTTCCCTGGGTATCTCACATGTATACATGAGGCATACATGTTAATAAACTTCTGTGTGTTTTCCTCTTGTTAACCTGTCTTCTATTATAGAGTCTCAGCTAAGAACTCAGACAGGTATGGAGAACAATTATTTTTCCTCCTCTACACTGTTCATCACAACTCTGGGCATGGGAAAGTGTTATGACACAGCAGACAATGACATTATTTCCTATAAAATTTTATTTATTACATAAAAAATTCTATACATTTGTTAGACTAAAATACAGTTTTCATTATAATTCTGGCAACTGAGTTAGTACACAGAAAACTTAGCATTAGATCAGCACTTTTGTTTCTAGATCATATTTCTGCACAAGGAAAACATTTCAAAGCTCCATTTCATATTGGCTCATTGTACTCTGAAGCCAGATGGAATTCCATCCAATTCAGAGCTCTTGGAAGTTAATTTCCCAGCAAGTTTTGGTAACTCCAGAAAGTTAATTGCTTAATATACATATTTTTAAGTCCTCTGAGAGCACAACCCTCTGTAAAGTCTATTCTGTGTCAAGAACGACAGCCACAAATACCGCAGGGCCACGGCCGTGTTCCTGGGGCATGTTCAAGCACCTACATGTTTATTCCCCACCTGCATACAGTGTAGTGGCACTGGAATAAGGAAATATAACAAGGGTGGGGGAACCCTCAAAATAACGCTAAGGTAAAAGATACCGAACCAGGGAATTCATGGAAGGCTTAACTGTGATCCTACAGTTTGTAGTGGACAAAGACCAAACGCGATACAAAAATTCATCGTGACACTATGAAATAAGAATGCAAATGGCAAAACAAAACCAAAGACAAAAAAGGCATCAGATTGAGAAATATGTGGCACCACAACATACTTCTCATGGTGGATCACAAAGCAGTGAGACATTGAATCACACTGATGGGCCTGTTTTGCTCAAATCACCCCATACACTGGACAGGATCTGACAGTGGACGTGAGGCTCAGAGTAGGTCCCCTGGCACTGACTGATCTTTCAAACTTTGCTGCTTTATTCTAGGAGACTGTTCTAACTCAGGAGTTCAGGAAGGCTGTGCTACAAAGTACTTTGCTGGACCTCTGGCCTTCAGAAGATATGCTTTTGTCTTTGGTTGTTTTCCCAGAGCCCCTGCCATTGTTAGGTGCCCTCCACACTTTTCTCCCCACTCTTTTGTTGGTTGAACAAACCAAACCAGCCAACAGCCCACTGAATTAATTTCATCGGGTATAAGATCTACCAGACATGCACTCAGTGATCAAGGATATTCTGAGACAATATAACTGAAACTTCATTATGGGCTCCCAGCTTCTTTTATAGGATGGAAGAAATCAAGAAAACCTCAACAAACATCATAGTCTAGTAGTACTAATGCGACATAATGGAAGAAAGGTAACTTTCTCCCTCTGATGTCTTTGAAAATCAAAATTAGCCAAAACAAGAGGGCCAGAAAGTTCTGAGAACAACTACTAGAACCCAGAGAATGGGGGAAATGTACTCAGCAGTCTCTGTCTTCAACCATCAGTTCCAAAGCTGTCCTAGCATTGTTTCATTCCTCTAAACTACTTCAAACAATTTTTGAAAAAATTCTGGCCTAATGATCAGCATGGTAAATGATGGAAGTGCTCACATTTTCTAGTGGCAGGTAGAATGGTCTGCAGGATGCTGGTAGGAAGTTCACTCCAGTCCTGTGCCTTCATTTTCAAGTCTTCTCAATGCTTAATCACATAGGATGGTTTAACACATCTTCCTCAAAAAATAACTAACTCCAATTTCTGAGTTGATGAGATGGGTGGATCAGATTCCTAGGTGAATATCAGGACATTCCCCCTTTAGGTCACACACTTGTATGACAAAAAGGCGTTATCAAATGTGGATCCTTACACTGGACTTAGGACCTTTTCCACCCAATATGGGAACTTCCATCTGTGGTCTCTCTTCACTATTGTGGAAGTTTCAGCAGAGCTCTTCTAGGGCTATGGGGTGGGGAAGGGAGCTAACTTCCTTTTTAGCCTTTGGCTGCACCCCAGGCAAGTGGGACCTTAGTTCCCCAACCAGGGATCAGACCCAGGGCGCTTGCATTGGAAATGCAGAGTCTTAACCACTGGACAATTGGCAAAGTCCCTGATTTTTATTTTCTTCACCAGTCAGTTGTGACATTTCCATTGCTATCTTCAGCTTGAAAACACAGGTAATATTTGATGTCTGACTGTAAGTCATGACCACTGGAATCAAATCTTAGAATAACTTCAGACTCTTTTAAGGATGTCTGCCTGCTTTTTCAAGGGCCCAGAGGACCCTCCAGCACTCTTAATAGTAAGGGGGTGAAGTGGAAGTTGCTCAGTCATGTCCAACTCTTTGCGACCCCATGGACTATTCAGTCCATGGAATTCTCCAGGCTAGTATACTGGAGTGGGTAGCCTTTCCTTCTCTAGGGGATCTTCCCAACCCAGGGATCAATCCCAGGTCTCCCTCATTGCAGGTGGATTCTTTACCAGCTGAACCACAAGGGAAGCCCAAGAATACTGGAGTGGGTAGCCTATATTTCTTCTCCAGGGGATCCTCCTGACCCAGGAATCAAATCGGGATCTCCTGCATTGCAGGCAGATTCTTTACCAACTGAGCTATCAGGGTAGCCCAAGGGGGTAGATGTGAAGAAATTCTAAAGAAGGAAGGTGAAGTGAATGCGGGCAGTAGAAGCACAGTCCCATTGGCAGTGGTCCAAGGCGGCTCTAGTGGTGACTGAAAACCACTCAAAATGGGAGGAAACACCTCCCCCTGCCCCCCGATTTAATGCTTAGAGAAAAGCAACCTTTAAATTTCTCCCCTCAGCATCTGCCACTAAAAATTGTCAACTATGAACTACAGTGAGGTTGCTCATTTATCGTCTTCAAATGTTCTCAGTCATGTTGACTGAGATCTATTTTTAGACAGAGATCTACTGTTAACACTATGCCAGAAATGTCACATCTAAGCGACAATGTTAAAGAATCTAGTGTTTTGGTAGATGGATAATTATAGAGATTCCCTATTTATTTCCTTTTGGATTTTCTTGTCCATTGTAAATAATTTGGTACCTTGCCAAAAATTCATCCCAGGACACAGACATCCTCACACATTCAAAGAAGGAAATCTTGGAAATTCAGTGTTGATCGTCCTGTTTTTCATTCACATTGGTGTGATTTTTACTTTCAAAGCTGGTACTAAATTAAAGTTTTCAAGCTATAAAAAAAAATGAGTCCAGACAACAAGGTCCTACTGTATCAGAGAACTATATTCAGTATCCTATGATAAACCATAATGGAAAATAATTTTTAAAAATATTTCTATCTGAATCACTTTATTGTATAGCAGAAATTAACACAACATTGTAAATCAACTATACTTCAATTAAAAAAAGGATGATTCCACGTATGAAATTGATAAGTACCACCTTAAAAGTATCTTCACTGGAGGCCTAATCACTACTTCATTTCAAAACACAAACCAACTTTAGAGTAGCCTCTGACTTGTGTTCATCAGGCTCTAAGGGGGTCAGGTGGAGGCTGGCAGTCTGAGGGTCCTGAAATTCTACCAGTATTTTAAATATTCATAGGTAGGCCATGAGATTTTGAGAGAGAGATAGTTCATTCCTTCCATAAGCTTCTCAAAGGGCCCCTTGGTCCCCGCAAAAGATTACAAACCTGCTTTTGAGTGCGTGCGTGCCAAGCCACTTCAGTCGTGTATGACTCTTTGCGACCCTATGGACCATAGCCCACCAAGCTCCTCTGTCCATGGGATTCTGCAGGCAAGAATAACTGGAGTGGGTTGCCGTGCCCTCCTCCAGGGGATCTTCCCAATGCAGGGATCAAACTCGTGTCTCTCATGTCTACCTGTATTGACAGGCGGGTTCCTTATCTCTAGTGCCACCTGGGAAGCCCCTTGCTTTTGAATATCAAATATTAAATTCATGTCTTAACAAATAAAAGTGAGAGATTTCTGAAACATTTGGAAATTACAACTTTTTGATGTTCAGCTAGATCTTGACTAGACTATGAGTTACTTGAATGCTTTACTATTCTGAATTCCCTGGTCTACAGTGTTACTTCTCAGGAAATCATTCATGCTGTAAAACTGAGTATCAAAACTGAAAAAAATAGCCTAATATTTGGGTCCCTAACAACTGCATATCTTTTTTTTACAAATTTACTAATGAATTCCTTTAGAAAATACCAAACTTAAATCCTTATCTAATTTAGAAAAGTGATAAGTGTTCCTGTGATACCAAAACGGAAGCACAATTTGTCTGTTTTTGCACATATAAAAAGGATATGGGGAGGAAGAGAGGGTACTGTAGTATTTCCATAGAAAAGGTTTTCCACAGAAATTCTCAAGTTTAAAAACTTTGTATTGAAGTTTTTTATAAGAAAGATACCTTCAAAGATTTAAATCTTGGATTAAAATTTCCCTCAATTAAAACTTGGGAGAATAAGAATTTGACTCAAATTTATGAAACATGAAGGGGGAAAACATGCTATTTAAAATTTTTAAGTGTATACAACATGCTTTTTATTTTGTTTTCTAAGTTTGCCAGCTTTATATTTTTTCTTGGCACATTCAAGGATTCTGCTTTTTCACAATTTGGGCTGTGTGCCATGAAAAAGATGAGCTAATTCTAAAAGCAGCCACTGTCTATGAAGAAAGACTACTTTTCAAATGGGCCAACATGTATTCCTTAGTACAGAAAGATACATGAATATGCATTTAAAGCAAAAGGCATTCTACATTGTGAATTTATAATACACAAAGCTCTGCTTTATGCATTTGCTTATGAACTCACAATTTTCTAATATATATCCACAGACCACATCTTAACAACTCTAGGCAAGCCATTATAGTGCACTTTTCATTTGTCAGATGGAATATATGAAGAGAATACAGAAATTAACTGTGGCAGGTACACTGATAAGTCTCCACACTCTGGGGATTTCATTTTTATTTTTTTAAGTAACAGTAAAAAAAGAAGAAAAAAAGCAGTAGAAAACTTACTGAAAACTTATAAAGACCTTTCTGAAGGAAACATTTCAGAGGTTATGTTAAGGCTATTGGAAACTCCAAAAATTCAAGTGAGGTTACTGATCAAAAATAAAATAAAACATTCAGGTCACCATAACCATCAGCTCTAGTTTTGGGAATGACCCCAGAACTCTACACTGAAGGCTTTTCAGTGGTCTTTATTAGCTAGTAGTGGTGCTTGGTGGAAACGGTCTGGGCCTTAGGGGCATTAATACGGCCTCATGAATATTTAGTATCTGTAGTAAGGGAGAGGGTGGGAGGAGCCTTACTCTGGTTTCAAGCGGTTCAGGACCACACTACAGGAAGGAGTCATCTCCTCACTACCCTCTAGCGGGGTGAAATCCTGAAACTGCCCTGGAAGAAAACACAGCCCTTGGCAGACCAAGATCAGTGATATTGGGAACTGGCAGCTTAATGCCTTTCGCTGAAAAAAGAAAAAAATAAGAGGGAGCATCTGTACAAAGGGAAAACTTATTTGCCACATAACTTTTAAATAGACTCAGTGAGTGCCCCCTCCTCAACCATAATGGAAAAAGTTGGGGACCAACATACAGTTAAGCTACTTAAACTGCAGTAACTTAGGACTTAATTATGCAATAGGATAGGATAAAAGCTCTAATCCTTAAACATTAAACACTGCATTAAATGGTTTAAAGGAACAACCTGCTTTGAGCTGTGCTCATCCTTGCAAGGATTATACAATCTCAGTGCTCTAGCTAAATTCCTAATGTTTACCTAATGTACTGGTAAGCCTCCCATAGAAGATGGGTCTCTCGGATTTATACTGAAATATAACCTTTTCCCTTCCCTATCATATACAGCAGAGCTTAATCTTTAGGCAGGAGCCCAGAAAGTCTGAATCAGGCACCAGAGCCTGAATTTTCCAATGGCAGCAACAATTATGATTCTCTTCTCACTGTGATTACCCTTGACGAGATAGAACGCTCACTACAACTCTGGAAATAGGTGTCCTGAACATGCTTTTGAAGCTACACCACAGAAAGAGACAAAAACCACAACACAGAGTCAGTGGTTTATAAAAGTATTCAGGTAACCACATTTCACAGATAATTTTTGTTTTTCATCTATTCTTCTCACTTGGGCAGAGAGGGAGGCAGGGAGCAAATAGCAGTAAGGCAGCCCAGAGCCAGCTGAGGAATGACTCGTGATGAATGAAAGCGGCAGCAGGACTATCCAAACATAACCTCAAAACATTCAAATATTGCTAAAAAGCCTCTGTGAGTCTTTCTAAAATGCCTCAAGGAATGAAGCTCACGAGAGAGTGATATTCTATAAATCAAATATCTCTCTGTGTGTGCCTGTGTAATATTATGCCTGTGCATAATAATATATGCACATCTGCATATATCTACCTGGATGGCACACACATTTACTGAAGGGGAAACAGGCTGGCAATTAATTTGGAACACAAATGACATGGTTACACATAGATCATAATTTCTAAACACAATGTTAGTAAAACAAAATTTATTTGTAAAACAGGACCTGTTATATAAAATGGCACACAATCCAGTTATACAAAAATACAAAATTTCTTTCTGATTACAGTTCTAGTTGCAAATGATAATTAGAAAGCATTCCTGGTGGCTTCCAAATAGCTGAGATTGCGAGCATACGGAACAGGGAGCAGCAAGAGTCCATGGTGCCGGGATGTCCAAGTGAGCAGAACCTAATTTCCAAATGCAAGACTTCCAGCAGGTCACTTTGGAGGGACACCTCCTAAAATAACTAGCGTCTGGAATGTCTTCTGTTTTGATACCCATCTTCTAGACTTTTGCCAATTCTAAATTTAGTTCCCAATGTTTCTTAATGTCCATAATCTGTGTGGCTATGAAACAGAAGGTATGCTAAATTTTCTTACATGATTTGCTCTCTCACCTATTTGGATGATTAATTACATGATTATATTTATTCCATTTCAAATGATATAAAAGAGCACAATGATACCATTTAGTGACATCAGATGTTAGATGTTAACTTCTGGAGAATTATTGTTTCAAATTAGCTACTCTCATAATGTTCTTTTCCATGATCTTGCCAAGACATGAGCTCTTGTTTCTTTTTTTTTTTTTAATTCCAGACTCTTATTGCAAATATTCTGAAAAATCAGAAATATTACATGAGCTTTGAAAAGAAACCAAGGCATTTAGCAAATTTTAGCCTAGCTAAAGAACACGGATACTTAAAAAAAAAAGTACAATTTACCTTTTGCAGCAATTTAAAGGTCCAACCCTTTGAAAGGAAGCACATTAGCAAACAGCTGCTTATTAAGCCCTAGTGACATTAATTGTATGTATTTCCATAATACCGGTCTAATTCATTTTCTAATTCTGGTAGGAGGCAATGCTTTCTTTCAAAAGATTCTCCTTCCATGGAATGATAAAATGCTGAGGCTTTTCTTTTTTTATTTTGTACAGAGCCTGTATTTAGTGCAATAAGTTTAAAAAATCTGCTCTGAAATATTTACTTTACATTAACAAAAATAGCTTTTTTTAAAAAAATTGTAACAAAAAGGAGTTATCGCATAAACAGATCATGAATTATTCTTAGCAAATTACACTTTTTTTTTCTTAAAGCATTCACCATTACAATAAGCAGAACAATGGAATATTAGCCATTCATATCTGGTAAGCTTCAGGAATTAAAAAACCCCCCAAAACCCAAAACCCATCCCCAAACACAAAGAACGTTCAACACTTGAGGATCAAAACGTTAACCAATCCTTCAGTTAAACATTGTAGAATTCTGGATACTTAATGAATTGCCAAGAAGAGGAGCACCTGCCAGTATGTTTTTAAGATTTTACAGCAAGCATTTGAATAAAATGGCCGTTTAGCTCTAAGCCACTAGGGTTCCTCTGAAGCAGAAGCCCAAGCACCGGAATTTTCAATGCTTTGTGTTCCATGTGTCTCTCCCTTTTTTATTCCTCCCAGCATTATTTACTCTGCAAACCAATATACAGAAACGTAAAGGCTAAACTTGCTGGGTGCCCCAGCTTCCTTTCAAATCAGGCACACGAATGTGTGGAGGATGCTACTAACATCAAAAGAAAGAAAGACAAAATGTAAGAAAAAAGTTTGCATAAGAAAGATTATCTACCCTTTTCTTTTTTACCTACTCTCTTTATAGAAGCATTAGGGTAAACTACAAATACCTGAGGAGTTGGTTACTTTTTAATGTTGGCTGACAAATGCATGAGCTATTATGAAAATTCCCAAATTGGGTCCACTTGTATGTTTCTAAAAGGAAAATGACATGGCTTCTTTGATCGGGGAAAACTGATTGGAGTAAGTCCTTATTAACCTGAAAGCATATGCCTAGTCTCGTCCCACTAGGACTTATGCATCAGTAAAATAAGGTCTTGATTTTATGCACACAACAGGGAAATCACCCCTGAATAAACTTTAGACAGAGGATTCAGTACAATAATTTTACCTAATTTAAATAACTAAAGTTAAAATCTCCTCTAAGTTATTAAAAATGTTAATCAGATATGAATCTTAACATTTCCATTAAGACAATTACAATTGAAAACATTAAATGATGGCAGTTGCCTTGTAAAAGCCACCCGTATGAAAGGAGTACATGTTTGACAAAAATAAGCATAAAAAAGGTATTAAATCCCTGTTCCTTTTCTCTGATTTTGGCTGATTATGTGTGTGTGTGTATATACGTATACATATATATACACACATACATATACATATATACACACACCCACACACACAAATACATAGTTATGTGTATATATTGTTTTGGAATGTCAATGGGTTCCATAACGATCAGCTAGGTTCAAGCAGAACTTGCTCCCGAAGCCTAGAAAACAAAGTCATACAGAGTATAATCTTAGACAGTTATCATTAAAAGGAGATCATGAATGATGTAACAAATACACAGATGGTCACAAATGGCAATAAAGCAAAATGGATTGAGAATCCTTCTCCCCTGAACCTAAATTCCAGGGGCTTAAATTCCTATTGAAATTCACATTTCCCTCTGGGTTATCTTTAAGATAGGCAGAGAATTCATCTCTAGTTTACACTGCTCTAGTGCTCAGGTTTTTCCCTCCATTTTCTCTATAAGTTTCTCCTGTATGACAAAAAACAGAAGGCCAGAATATCTTTTTCTTAAACCTCATCATATTTGGTAAATTTTTCTAAATTAATTTTCAAAGATTTATAGAAAGACCTTACAAACCTTCAAAGTTTCCTTAACTAGTGAGGCTGTCTCTCAAGTCTAATAGGAAAATTGGAAGTAAAGGTCCGTCTAGTCAAGGCTATGGTTTTTCCAGTGGTCATGTATGGATGTGACGGTTGGACTGTGAAGAAAGCTGAGTGCTGAAGAATTGATGCTTTTGAATTGTGGTGTTGGAGAAGATTCTTGACAGTCCCTTGGACTGGAAGGAGGTCCAACCAGTCCATCCTAAAGGAGATCAGTCCTGGGTGTTCATTGGAAGGACTGATGCCAAAGCTGAAACTCCAATACTTTAGCCACCTCTTGCAAAGAGTTGACTCATTGGAAAAGACCCTGATGCTGGGAGGGATTGGGGGTAAGAGGAGAAGGGGACAACAGAGGATGAGATGGCTGGATAGCATCATGGACTTGATGGACATGAGTTTGAGTGAACTCCGGGAGTTGGTGATGGAGAGGGAGGCCTGGCATGCTGCGATTCATGGGGTCGCAAAGATTCGGACACGACTTAGCGACTGAACTGAACTGAACTGATATTTAGTTCAGTGATCCCCTGTCAAAAGTAAATATTTAAACCTTAGATTTCTGCACATTATTTTATAGACTAAAAAGCCCTCTTATATTAAACTATTGCATTAAAGAGAAAGACAGTGAACTTGAACAGCAGTGTTTCTACAGATGATGGTCTGTTAACAGAACTTTCATCTAAGGGAACAACATGTGAATTAAACCAAGCAAATACAAACAAGCAATCCTAAATTCAACCAAGCCCCAAACTATAGGAGGGAATTTCTCAGATAATTCTTTAGGGACATACACAAGATGCTGGTGGTAGTTGGGGTCAACTCTTATCATGCATACTACAAAAGAAAAGAAGAAGCAGAGGTGCTGATGAAAGATTTAAAAGTTAAAAGATTTAACTATGCTGTGAACAACAATTCACACTTCTCTCACAGGGACTTTTTGAACCACTTAAAATATCATTCTTACAGATCAAATGCTACAGTGTACAAAGCACCAGAAAAACAACCCACATAAAAGATGTATTTGGATACATAGCAGAGGGCTTTGTCATTAATCTGCAAGCAATAAACCAGTGAACAACATAAAGTAAAAGCAGAATGAAGAGTTCAATGCAGTTTCTGAATTAAGGGATATTAATTCAAAACTGAAACTAATATTAAGGGGAAAAAACCCTTTCTACATTTTTGGCTTCTAGTAGAATGCCACATAATGTAGGCAATTCTCCTAGTACTAATACCTATGAATGAGGGGTCTAGGTAAGAGAAGATATATTTGCATTCTGGTATGCCACAAGTCAGCTATCTTTCCCCCAGGAATAATACAGAAATACCTGCTAGCTCATGGTCAGAGTAGCTAGTGCTAAACTTCTAATTATTTCTCCCTTTCTTTAAACACTTATCACTGAAGAATGATTTAATGTAAGCTTCAACCACTGATAGGAGAGAAAAGAGGGGAGAGTTTACATTTTAAGATGGTATGTGTCTTTTAAAAGTTTTAGGTTTGAAACCTTATTTTCTGAACAATTAGGACAACCAAGCAGTGGCAGGAAGGAAGCCTTCCTCTTTTTTCCAGACCACCTTGGAGTTGGCAGCATTTTCACTTCAACCCCCTCAGGCTACGTGAAGTAAAGGGGATGCAGAAAGAAAGGGTAGGAAGGTGAGGTTCCTCAAAGGAGAAACTGGTGATTAGCGCCCCTTCCCTGTTCATCTAGTTCTGGCTGATGCACACTTAAAACTAAGAGTTTATATGGACATTCTAGATCTTTTTAATTATGATTAGAGCAACCTGTGCCTTGGGACTATAAGTGTTGAAGTTTTGATTTTATCATCATCAATGCTATTAAGAGCAACACTGAAACAGGCAACAGATGGGGTTATAGAGAAGAGTTTATGTCTAAACATTCTGTGAGGTTTTAATGCAGGTTGACTACGCAATTATTTTGTATAAACATGTACCTCTGCCATGAACCCATCTCCTCTATTCCTACATACTTAAATGGACTTGTTTTAAACTATCTATTTCTTAAATTAGAGACTTATAACCCAAACCATTTATTAAAGTATAAAGAAGAAAGACAAAAGAATCCTTACCTTACCTTTCTTGGGACATTATATGCAATTGGAAGGCATGTTATTTTAAATTAACTGTTTTAAGGATGTAGGCAATTATATAATATTTTGAAATAAACATGCTATTTAGGAAGAATACATTTGTAATACAAGCAGTAATTAGACCAATATAGCTAAAGACATCTGTCATTATGCAGCGGTAAGAATATGTGTTGGAAAAGCTACTCAGGATTCTCTTTCACTGGTTAACTTTAAGTTGCTTTTTTCAGTGGTTATATATATCACTGACCAGAGATCATTTATCTTTCTCACAATTAAGCTGAGGCTGGAGAAGACCAGATTGTCTTACTGAGTGGGAATGTGGGTGTGGATGGAAATAGCCTTGTTTGCTACTGAAAAATCGCTTAAGAAACAAAGAAAGTACAGTCCAGGCAACAGAAGAAAAAGTCAGCAAAGGGGAGAAGACAGTAACATAAACAAACCAATATTAAAAAGGGGGAGAAATATGAATTTCAGCAAGTTGAAAGGAATTGCTATCATCACTTCTAAAATGATAAGTATTAAACTGTCAGTTCAAGTGCACAACCAAATGTTCAGTCCCATGAAAACTAAACTCTGATAGCTAAAAACAAAAAAAAAATGGAAACTGCCAAGTTCATCTCAGGGACAAAGAGATCCCCTACCCCCGCCATGAACACTGTTCCTTTCAGCTTACTTTTACAGAGGGCGGTCTCAGCTGTGACAAGAATTCCGCCATCCAAGTGATGGGTAAACACACAAACAGAAAGAGCAGCATGTCCTGAGTGATACAGATCACAACAGCTTCTCCTGAACAAGTGCAGTCAGTGAAGAGAGAGAGAGAGAGGAAGAGAAAGTGAAATTCCTGGAGGGCAGCTGCCCCCTCGTCACCACCTACCATCGGTTTTAGCTCTCTGGCATCAGCAACGCCTCCCTTACCAGCTTCCTTCATTGCTTTCCTACTGTTTTCCACAAACTCCTGAAAAACAGGAACCAGATTACATAAATTCTTAGGTCCTTTCAGACTTTAGACAGTAGATGATTTCTAAAGAATATTGACACGTTTGACTCAGTAATGGCAAACGGATGGCCTAAAAAAAACCGGCAATAAATAGTGTTTGGTACCATACACAAGAATGGCTCAGTTTGAGGGTACGGACTGCAAGCTGTTGATATAAAATCTTTTTTCCCGCCATTCCTCGTGACAATCTTACTTAGACTCAAAGAGATGTTTAGTTATCTGGAAGAGAAAATAACTCTTGTTTTTTAGAAAAGACTATTTTCTCACCCTTAGAATTTTGTTTTCTTATTTTACTTTTTTCCATATCAAGGCTAAATAAATGAAACAAGAACATTTTATTCCATTAAGCCCCCTCTTTAAAATAACCCTAGGAGGTAAAAGAAAGCATTCACACTACTTAGCATACTATTTTTACCAAGGCATAAGGTCGCAAAGAGTTGGACACGACTGAGCGACTGAACTGAACAGAACTGAAATAAACTACTTAAAAAAAATTGTCTATATATGGCTTTGAAATTATTCCATAAAGTAGGAAGACAGGGAGTAACAACCAGAAACAGCTGGTCAGAAGCAGTTAAAATGGGATTATGCCCCTAAGGAAACATTTCTATCCTGTCAAAGTTTATGGAGCACTTCCTCATTCAATATCCTCATCATTCTTATAGACAAAACTAAAATGAGAAAAACTGTATTTTTTACTCTGTTTTTCATCAGCGGCTTAAAGAACAAAACAAACCCCTCCTTCTAAATGCCTTAATCACAAGAGAGATGCAGTGCTCTTAAGTCAAGTTCAATGATGAGAATAATCAGTTAGGATTATAACTGAGATTATAAAAATGCCCAAAATGTAGCTGGTGATGTTCTTAGTAACAGAGATAATGAGTACCAAATAGGTCAGTTGAATCATTTAGAATTTTTGAAATTGAAAAAAATCTAGCTTATTTATTAATACATTTATTTTAGATTTAACTGGATAAACCATATTACTGGAAGATGTTTTGTTATTTCAATGTCTAATGTTTAATCTTCAATACTATTCATTCTTGAGATAGGAATATTTCACAGATTAATAGCAAAGTATTATTAAAAATATCTTTAATTTGGTAGCATTTAACATAGATCCTAGCATTTAAATCATTTTAATATGGTTTCCAAATTTTTTAAAACATTTAACTGAGGTTCTAATATAGGGAAGCTGTAGAGGCTATGTAACTATAAAATATGTTATCTTTGTAAAGGTTTGGATCTTGACTAATGGAAAACAATACAATCTACCAGTCATGGGTCTGATAATCTGTATTCATTACAAAACATCCTCAATTTGGCTTGGCATACCTAGGATAAAGAGTTTTAACAGGTTGACAGCAATAATATTTAGAAAAGTAGTGAATGGAGAAATACAGGTAGGCACTACAACCCGGGAAATAAAACTTTTCTTCTTTGAATCCTGATTCAGAAAAGGCACTTAGGACGTGAGTGGTCCAACATTGCAGTTTCAAGGGCTAAAAACGCCTACGTAAGTTCATTTAACTGCAGAGACGAGGAGAGCAGTAGGGAGCAATGTGAAGTCAGGACTCTTAGTGGGATACTGCTCTAGCTAGGTGGATTGAAATGGTCTCATTCTTGCCAAAAGGGTCTTCTTCCCTGACTTCCCCAAGACTAGCCTCATTCATGAGTGCTACAGATTAATTCTTAATTACTCAGTTGCATATAATGGGAATTAAACATAGAGAATGTTTTACAACATTTATATTAGTATTTTTAATCCTCAAAGAAATAGAGGGCATTTGAAGTACTTACCATCAGTACTTTATCCATATAAAATTCTCTGCCTGGGCTCCCATCATTGTATTTTGTATCAACGGCAAAACACAAGAATAAAACATCCACTACCATTTCATAAATGGACAGGAAGCAATGGGCGACTAGGAAAGCAAAGAGGCAGACGATGATCAGAGGCAGCACCCATACTGTGTAATCCTGTTGGTAGTTGAGCAGCATAACCCCAGCCAGTCCCGTGCTGCAGACTATCAGCACCTGAAACAGAGAAAACAAAGACCACACTGAATAACCTCCTGCAGAAAACTTCTATTTCTTCATCATCTGCAGACTTATAATCCTCTTTACTATTTAGAAATGATGGCTGTATGAATTCATGCCCCCTAAACTTAGAAAGTGTAATCCATAGATAGGCATATACATGTGTATCATGTAACATAAAACATCATCCACGTTGACAATAAAAATAAGCAAGTTTTCCAAGTGGTATGCTTGTTCCCTTAGACTTCACTTATTTAGCATCTGTGGCAATCTCTAAGAGAAATGTATACCTATCTTAGAAAAAAAAATCACACACACTCTTAGCATGCAGAAGAAAATTACTGACATTGCAGAGTATTGCTGTGTATTTTTTCTAAGCATTTTTACATATATGAAATGCTATTATATAAACAAATCATTAAAAGCTCATTAATATTTATATATAATACATGCTTCTTAAGTAAATATTCAGCTACACTCTTTTCATTCTGTGGGTGGTTTAAAATTTATTTAACCATTCTCCTACATTTGGAGATGTTGTTTTCAGATTATGCTGCAACCAACATCTCTGAGAGCTTTCTTTTTGTATTTTATTTCCCATAGAACATGTGGTATGTTTAATACGATTTGCTATGAAGTGTTGATTTGGACTATTTGTGAAGAAAGAGATTGCCAAACACATTCATGCTGTAAAAGTAAAAGAAATAGCCATTTGCTCACTGTCAAGAACCATCTACTCTGATGCTTCATCACCACACATGCAGAACTTTAAATTTTCTGCGGTCCATTTAATATATTTTATTTCAGTTTTTCAATAACCCTATGAATAGCTTATAGCGAACATTATCACCCTTGTATTATAGATTGGGAAACATTCGTAGAGAGCCTAGCTGACCCGCCCAAGGCCACAGAGTAGAATAAAGAGCAGATACCACTCAAAATATAGTCTTGTGATGCCAACACCATTGCTCTTTCCAGGTAAACATTCAGCAAATACTTGGATACTGATACATCACAGTAACAGGTACACTGAATCCTAGCCTCACTCTTGCCCAGCCCTTCACCTGGCCTAGCATCAAGCTGTAAATAACAAAGAAAAAGAAAGAGTCCTCAAGAACCACAGCAGCCTTTCCTTGCCCAGGGTTGAAGACAAGAGACTGGGAATTCTTTTGTCTTTCCCCTACTATTTGTCAACACAAAAGCACCTCTCATTCATCATTATCTTAACCAGGAATTATAATGCATCAGAGGATATACTGGTTAAGCTACAAATTGATCCCTCTCTCAGATGATTTTAGGGAGCAAAGCTGGGTCTGCTCCCCTCCCATCATTTTTGTGGCAATACATTTAAGAATCTTCTCTCATGATGAGTTATTTCTGGGGTAATGTCCACAAACGGCTAATTAGGCCCATTTTTTTTTTCCCTCTCTTCTGGTTTCAGTTTTTTTTTTTGGTTTCAATTTTAGAGTGAGTTATTTCTTACCCTTTTCTTCAATGTTTTTATATCTACCCTATGGGAGAACTGAGCTGCTTTATGCTCTCTCTTGCCACTAAAAGTTAAAACCACATTTGAATGTTAAAGTCAATAATAGGCAGAAGATGTGGTTCAGGCAAAGCAGATGTTGAGACAAAAGCTGTTGAGGTAGAATACTGTCACATGAGAAACAACTATGAAAATCAGTGATATTTAGCTTAAAAAGTCAAAGAAATGTAATAATTACTCCCTAGTATAATGAAAGGGTATCATGCATCCCTTCAAGCAGAGGATACAATTAGTGGTTATCAAATTATCAGATGGGCTAGGAATCACTTGGGGAGTTTGTGAATAAAATGCAGATTCTTGAGCCTTGCCCCCATAGAGTCTGATTGGTTGGATTTAAGATGAAGTCAGCAATATTCATTTTAAAAGTACCCCCAGTGAGTCTTAGAAAGTCCACAGCCTACAAGTAGTACGGCTCTATATACCTCGTGGGTGTCCTTCATGGTGGAGTACACATAGCCAAGGGAGTGTTCAAGAGAATCACTTGGGACTTCTATTTATATTTTTCATATGCTAAAAATTTATTTCTTATTAAAAGCTATGCATGTATCATCGGAGAAGGCAATGGCACCCCACTCCAGTACTCTTGCCTGGAAAATCCCATGGACGGAGGAGCCTGGTAGGCTGCAGTCCATGGGGTCGCGAAGGTCGGACATGACTGCGCGACTTCACTTTCACTTTTCACTGCCATGCATTGGAGAAGGAAATGGCAACCCACTCCAGTGTTCTTGCCTGGAGAATCCCAGGGACGGGTGAGCCTGGTGGGCTGCCGTCTATGGGGTCGCACAGAGTTGGACACGACTGAAGCGACTTAGCAGCAGCAGCAGCATGCATATAAATAAATAAATATACTGGGGAAGTGTGCTCAAAATTTTTAATACGATATGTAATTTTAAAAGTTTAGACAATCTTATAATAAAGGATAAATTATTGGCAAATCAGGGTAGAATGTGAGAAGCAGGAAGAAAGGATACTAGTTTTGGAGTCAGAAAGATGTAAGATTGAATCTGAGTTAGTACTTTTTAGTTTTGTGACTAAGCAAGTTCATTTAACTTTTCTGAGCCTATTTATCCATCTTTAAAAGAGATACAATATGACATACACCCTGTAATTGTTTCTGAAAGCATTTTACATAGTGACTGGGAATCTTAGTTTCTTCCTTTTTTTGGTCATCAATCTTGGATTTATGATGCCTTTTCTCCCATGAAACCCATGTTTTGAAAGATTTTATTTACCAATAAAATAGCATCTTTAAGTAACAATTTATATTTTCATTTTTTAATTGAATGAACTCAGATTAAATTGTCAACTAGGACATATAAGGAGTGTCACAAAAGTATTATCAAACAGACATAAAGTAATATAAATATGCAATATCTATTAGACTTTAAAATGTTGAAATATAGCTTCTACATCTTTATTCTTAACCTTTGAGGACCCTATAGGCCAGCAATCATAGGTCATAAGCCACTAAACTAGAGGAGCTAGGGTCTCTTCTAAATCTAATTTACCATTCCATAAAATCATTGGGGCTTCACAGAAACAAAATCCATGACACTATTTTTTGTTTTCTTTCTAAAATCAAGTTTTTGAAAATTAAATTTTAAGTTCTGAAATAATTATGGATTAATGTGAAATAGTAGAAAAGTAACACAGAACAAACCCCATGTACCATTTATCCAGTTCCCTTCAGTAATAACAGTTTGCAAAATTATATTGACAGTAGTGAATACAAAGTCACAATCTAGACACTGACACCAGCACAGCAAAGACAGCGACATTCCCATCATCACAAGCCTCCCTCATTTTAACTTTTTATAGCTATCCCTACTTCTCCCCAACCCCATCACTAACTTGGCAACCACATATATGGTCTCCATTTCTATAATGTCATTTTAAGAAAGTTGTATAAATGGAATCAGACAATACTTAACCTTCTGGGACTGGCATTTTTCACTCAGCATAATTCCCTCAAGATTCATCCAAGTTGTTGAATGCACTAATAATCTGTTCCTAACACTTTTATGTTTATGATGATCTATCCAGTTGAACTATCTGACCAAAAACTATTTCTGAATACTAGTAGCTATTAATTTCACTAATTTCAGTTAATTTCATTAACTGTAACAAAAGAAACTCTTTAAAAGATTTATTGTATTTTGTGATCAGAAGTACATTTTTGGAAAAGGAAAACAACCAAAAAAAGAAAAAGGAAAACAAGAAATTCATTTTAGTAAGTTAGAAACCCAGAAGTTTTTTTTTTTTTTCTCTCTTATCTTTTTCCTTTTTTGATTTGTCAGTTTAAAAACTGTTTATCTTTCATGGTCTTAGGTCTTTTTGTAAATAATGTTCGATATATTATTCAAAATTATACTTTGCTGGAAAGCAACTTGGAAATACATATCAAAAATCCTATTATGTACTTGAACTCATTAATTCCACTTCTACAATTCTGGCCTTAGGACATAAGTATTACTGTGGGCAAGAACTGGTATACAAAAGTTTCACTATAGTACACTTTATAATAGTAAAAAAACTGAGGAAAGTTCAATAGTAAAAAACAAAGGCTCTGTTAAATAAATGATACAATTGTATAATCACATTTAAGACATTTTTAATAAAATGAGAAATGCTCATAATATGAAATGAAAAAAGGGATACAAAACTGTCTTTTCTACCAGATTTTAAATTCACTTTATTGACTAGTATTATAACCAGCATCCAGAAAAGCCCCTGGTACATTACTAGTAAGTACTCTATACTTGTTTAATGACTAAAAGGTTATGAGAAACATAAGAAAAAAACCTAAGAAAAAAAGCGTGTCTTCTTGGAAGACAGGCAGCTGAAAAACTCAAAGCCAATTTTAAAACACTACATTTTATCATGTATATATTTTTCCATTATAAAAAAATGCATAGAAACTTTACCATGGTAAAGTGGGAGAAGGGGTTTAGAATCACTCATATTTTCAATACCTGAAAGCAATCATGATTAACATTTTGAGATATTAGTTTTAATTTTTTTCTTATGCACATTTTTAAACAGTTCTGTGATAGTCTAGTAGTTTTACTCAGCTTTTCCACTTACCATATTATACACAATCATATTATAAACTCTTAATAAAAAAACATAATTAGGGAATTCCCTGATGGTTCAGTGGTTAAAACCACAGTGCTTTCACTGTGGAGGGCACAGGTTCAATCTCTGGCTAGGGAACTAGCTCTTAAAGATTGCATGGCATGGCCAAAAAAATTTAAAAAAAAAAAAAAAAGAAAAGGTTTAATAGGCAAATAGTCTGCAGATTATTACTTCCAACTTTTATTATTAGGCAGTAGACTGCTTACATTTGGTCACTATTATAAATAATGCTGTATTTAGAATTATCTCTAGTAGTTTACCATCATCAGAATCACTGAATCAAAAGGCTTCAGGGAAAAAGGCCCAGGGACAACATTTTTGTCAGTTAAGGCAATTATAGCTCACAGTGATTAAAAACTTTGAAGTCAGATCTGAATCTGAACTCCAGCTCTGCCGCATTTGAGTTTTCTAAATTTGGACAACCTACTTAGCTCTCTAAACTTGGTCTCCTTTGCTGTAAAATGAGATAATAGTAGTAGCTCTGCTTATGGGGTGGAGGGAGGGGGACCAAATGTGACACTTCACATGCAGCGCTGCCCTCAGGGCCTGGTACCCAGGGAGAGCCACAAACTTTTTAATTGCTCTGTATATTTATATTTATATATGTTTTTAAGTTGCTTTTTAGGTACTAGGGGTCAATTATAAATATGTAAAAAATAAACCAAAAGTCTGGGGTCTCCCTGAGTTATTTATATAGCACATAAATAACAGTAAGGGTTAGTAACAGGGTCAGACCTGTATTTAGTTCTTAATATGAATTAACTCATTTCGTTCTTACTATAAAAAGTTTCTTATTGTAAAAACATGACAAAAATCCAGGAGTCATAATATATGTTTAATTACAAATTTTCAAAATAACTATCTGTACAGTTGTATAATTATTCTTAGATGACTGCTGCCTAAGAACTTAAAACTACACAGTGCTATGGGATGAGGGTTAGGGGTGGGAGGGAGGCTCCAGAGGGAGGGGATATATGTATACTTATAGCTGATTCACACTGTTTTATAGCAGAAACCAATACAACATTGTAAAGCAATTATATATATTCCAATTAAAAAATAAATTAAAAAACCTACATAGTGCTAATCAATGCCTTTCAACATCAAATATTTTTTCCCTTTTCCTTTGCAAGGGAAAAATGTGCTTTTCCTTACAAAAGCACAGTGGCTGGAGTAAAAAGTGCTCAATAGTAAAAGAACAGCATTTGATGGAACAGTGGCCATCATGATAATGAGTAATTATTAAGGTTATCAAAGCAAAATGAAAAAATACATAATAGAATATGAAGTGAAAAGAGCAGAACAAATAGGTATGTATAGTAGGACTGTTACACTATAGACATATAAGCCTACGAAAAATATGGGAGGTAAATATAAAAATAAGTTATTAGGTTATAGTGGTAGTATCTTAAATTTTCTGAGTATTTTATGGTTTGAAATATAGATACAATGAACCCCAATTATAATGTTATCTAATATTTTTCAGATTTTAATAGCATAGAATAAAAAGATGCTTGAGGACAGTTAACTCTCATTCCCTAACAGTTCTATTTTAAGGGATTTATATATAGTTAACAATGACCATTAATATTCATCAAGAACCTACAATGTCTCAGGCACTATCTTAGGTACTCTACACATATTAATTAGCCTAATCCTCACAACTCTAGGGGTTTGGCACTATTGTGACACCAATTTCACAGATGGACAAAGAGAGGCACAGAGTAGTTATGTACCCTGCCTTAAGTCACACAGCTGGTGAGACCAGGATTTTCATTCAGGCAGCCAGGCTTCAGGTGCAGTGGTCCTAACCACCACATGGACTGTTTCTTATTTCAAAATATGTCAGGAGAATCACGGGCAAATTACTTAACTGTGTTTGCCTCTGATTCCTCATCTGTATCATGAAGTTAATAGATAATAATAGAACTTCCATTACAAATTTGTTATGAGGATTAAACGAGCACAATACATGTAAAGTCCTTAGAAAAATGCCTGATACATATTGAGGGCTCTGTAAGTGCTTGCTTTATATTTTGTGACTTTTACGTTTTTGGTGGGCTACATATATGTTTTAAGTTCAAAAGCAACTATTGCATACATGAAAATTTACTGTATGTCTCAGATAATATACTTGGTTTTATTACCTTGCCTAGGAATAACATGAAATCCCCCACTGTGTTGATGGCAGCTACTCGCAGAGCATTCTCCACGAGAATGACAAAGGCATCCTTCGCTGAGGTGCAGAAATTGGTGCTGTTGATAGCTGTGGCTGTGTATGCATTCTGGACAAAAGCGAAAACAATTCATCGGTAAATGTTATCTTTACAATTTAAACCAAGGATAGTTAAAGCATAGCTTGCAAAAATATTTCACAGTTAAACCCATGGCTTTGGTGAGGTACAGATTTAGATTAAGCACAAGGAAATATAAGGCATTAAAAAAAAAACAAAAAAAACCTGATATGGTAAAGAGAACTCAGATGGCCTAGTTTTGGTCCTTTAAAAACATTGACTTTTATTAAAACGCACATAAACCTTTCCAACATTCATTACCTTCTTCCCCGTCTTAGTAAATCAAACCATAATTTAACCTTTCCAAGATACTTTGGGTTCATCGCTAGGCATTTCAGTGATGCTTTAAAAGCTACATGCACATATAAAGGCACCAGATTGCTGTGCTGTTATATCGGGAACATCTATTTCCTTCTCCTTGGCACTTTCTTCTGTGCTGACGCTTCTCACAGTTCTAGCAGCAGACAACTCTTTGTCGCTGATTTTATACCTCTCCCTCCTGGGGCAGAACATCAAATCCCCTTTGAGAAAACAATGCTTTCTCATTCTCTTGGAGTCTGAGTGAGGTTGACACTACGTCCAGCTCTGGGGGTAAGCTTTGATCGATGTAAGTCAATCAACATGGTTCACCCACAGTGACTGCTTCAGGAATTGGTACGTAAACGAATCAGAGCCAATGAAAGTAAAAGATGCTCCCTTGGGCTTCTGGGGAAAAAAGTTTTCTTTCTCTTCTGTAGGTGCTCTGACAGAGGAGCTCTCTCATGTACCTGGATGTAAGGTGTGAGGATACAAATGACCATGCCTGTCTTGCCAACATAATGGAAGTCAGAGCAGAGACAGAAACCAGGTACCTGCCCTTGGTGACAATCTTTACATGGTTAGGAACCAGCCAGATTCTGTACTTCTCAGTTACAGAAGCTAATAAATACCTAAGAATCTCTCCCTTCTTCCCACCCCCACCCCTTTCTCAATCTTGCTCTTGTTGGGGCTAGACTGGGCTGGTTTTCTTTCTCCTGTAGTACTCAGAACCCAGCTGACATATTTTATCCAATCATACCTGCTTCTGTCTCCCCATGTTTTCTTTGACTAATAGTCACTCTGATTTTTTTTTTTCTTCTTTTCTACATTACGTTCTAGAATAGAACTGACATTTCCTGGAAAATGTGAATAAGTAACATAACACGAAATATGTCTGAGTCTTAAGAAAGGAAAGTATACGGACTTTGTAATGAAAACTTAGAGTCCTGAGCAATTTTTGGCTTACTGCTGACTTAAGAAATTGTTGGTGAGTCCAAAATATGAAGTTGCAGGAAAAACGCAGAACACAAAGGCATACTTTATACTGTGTTGTCTGTAACGTTTTAAACACTGAGATCAGAAGAGAGAGTCTTTAATTTATGAGTGTTCCAATTGTACACTCGTTAGTTATTACGAACTGGGTATGAAGATGAGGTTGGAGTCATCAAAAATTTAATTTGCCATTATATGATTAATTCCATTGGTTAAAAATGCAGAACTTTTCAGGGCCAAAGAGAGACTACTGTACTGAGTAGGTCACTATTTGTGGTTCATAAACTTTATTCGGTATTGGAACAGCAGGAAATAACAGCGCTCTTTGAGAAACACAGTATGATCTTAATACAGGAAATGTCTTCATACAGGTTGGCATAGCTTGTATGCAGTAGCCCTCATAGTCAACAATAGAGTCCAAAATGCAGTACCTGGGTGCAATCTCAAAAACGACAGAACGAACTTGGTTCACTTCCAAGGCAAGCCATCCAAGTCTATGCCCCAATCACTAATGCCAAAGAAGATAAAGTTGAATGGTTCTATGAAGACCTACAAGGTTCTCTAGAACTAACACCAAAAAAAAAGATGTCCTTTTCATCATAGGGGACTGGAATGCAAAACTAGGAAGTCAAGATATACCTGAAGTAACAGGCAAGTTTGGCCTTGGAGTACAAAATGAAGCAGAGCAAAGGCTAACAGAGTTTTGCCAAGAGAACGCACTGGTCAGAGCAAACACACTGTTCTAACAACACATGAGACAACATGGACATCACCAGTTGGTCAATACTGAAATCAGATGTATTCTATTCTTTGCAAATGAAGATGAAGCTCTATATAGTCAGCAAAAACAAGACCAGGAGCTGACTGTGGCTCAGATCATGAACTCCTTATTGCAAAATTCAGACTTAAATTGAAGAAAGTAGGGAAAACCACCAGGCCATTTAGGTATGACCTAAATCAAATCTGTTATGATTATGCAGTGGAAGTGACAAATAGATTCAAAGGATTAGATCTGATACACACAGTGCCTGAAGAACTATGGACAGAGGTTCGCAATACTGTTCAGGAGGTGGCGATCAAAACGATCCCCAAAGGAAAAATGCAAGAAGGCAAAGTGGTTATCTGAGGAGGCCTTACAAATAGCTGAGAAAAGAAGAGAAGCAAAGGGCACAGGAGAAAAGGAAAGATATACCCATCTGAATGCAGAGTTCCAAAGAATAGCAAGGAGAGATAAGAAAGCCTTCCTCAGTGATCAATACAAAGAAATTGAGGAAAACTATAGGATGGGAAAGACTAGAGATCACTTCAAGAAAATCAGAGATATCAAGGGAACTTCTCATGCAAAGATGGGCACAATAAAGGACAGAAATGGTATGCACCTAGCAGAAGCAGAAGATATTAAGAAGAGGTGGCAAGAATACACAGAAGAACTATAAAAAAAAAAAAAGATCTTAATGGCCCACATAACCACAATGGTGTGATCATTCATCTAGAACCAGACATTTTGGAGTGCAAAGTCAAGTGGGCCTTAGGAAGCATCACTACAAACAAAGGTACTGGAGTCGATGGAATTCCAGCTGAGCTATTTCAAATCCTCAAAGATGATGCTGTTAAGTGCTGCACTCAATTCGTCACCAAATTTGGAAATCTCCACAGCCACCACAGGACTGGAAAAGGTCAGTTTTCATTCCAGTCCCAAAGAATGTTCAAAGTACTGTACAACTGCATTCATTTCACTTGTTAGCAAAGTAATGCTGAAAATTCTCCCAGCTAGGCTTCAACAGTATGTGAACCGAGAACTTCCAAATGTTCAAGCTGGATTTAGAAAAGGCAGAGGAATCAGAGATCAAATTGCCAACAACCTTTGGCAGAAACAATCATAGAAAAAGGAAGAGAATTCCAGAAAAACATCTACTTCTGGTTCACTGACTAGGCTAAAGCCTTTGACTGTGTGCATGACAACAAACTATGGAAAATTCTTAAAGACATGGGAATACTAGACCATCTTACCTACTTCCTGAGAAATCTGTATGCAGGTCAAGAAGCAACAGTTAGAACCAGACATGGAACAATGGATCAGTTACAAATTGGGAAAAGAGTACATCAAGGCTGTATATTGTCACCCTGCTTATTTAATTTATATGCAGAGTACATCATGAGAAATGTTGGGTTGGATGAAGCAGAAGCTGGAATCAAGACTGCTGGGAGAAATGTCAATAATCTCAGACATGTAGATGACACCAGCCTTATGGCAGAAAGTGAAGAGGAACTAAAGAGCCTCTGGATGAAGGTGAAAGAGGAGAGTGAAAAGCTGGCTTAAAACTCAACATTCAAAAAACTAAGATCATGGCATCTGGTTCCAACACTTCATGGCAAATAGATGGGAAAACAATGGCAACAGTGACAGACTTTAATTTTTTGGTCTCCAAAATCACTACAGATGGTGATTGTAGCCATGAAATTGAGACGCTTGCTCTTTGGAAGAAAAGCTATGACCAACCTAAATAGCATATTAAAAAGCAGAGACATGGTGTATGATCTTTTTAATGTGTTGTTGGATTCTGATTGCTAGAATTTTGTTAAGGATTTTTGCATCTATGTTCATCAGTGATATTGGCCTGTAGTTTTCTTTTTTTGTGGGATCTTTGTCAGGTTTTGCTATTAGGGTGATGGTGGCCTCATAGAATGAGTTTGGAAGTTTACCATCCTCTGCAATTTTCTGGAAGAGTTTGAGCAGGATAGGTGTTAGCTCTTCTCTAAATTTTTGGTAGAATTCAGCTGTGAAGCCGTCTGGACCTGGGCTTTTGTTTGCTGGAAGATTTTTGATTACAGTTTCAATTTCCGTGCTTGTGATGGGTCTGTTAAGAGTTTCTATTTCTTCCTGGTCGAGTTTTGGAAAGTTGTACTTTTCTAAGAATTTGTCCATTTCTTCCTCGTTGTCCATTTTATTGGCATATAATTGTTGATAGTAGTCTCTTATGATCCTTTGTATTTCTGTGTTGTCTGTTGTGATCTCTCCATTTTCATTTCTAATTTTATTGATTTGATTTTTCTCCCTTTGTTTCTTGATGAGTCTGGCTAATGGTTTGTCAATTTTATTTATCCTTTCAAAAAACCAGCTTTTGATTTTGTTGATTTTTGCTATGATCTCTTTTGTTTCTTTTGCATTTATTTCTGCTCTAAGTTTTAAGATTTCTTTCCTTCTACTAACCCTGGGGTTCTTCATTTCTTCCTTTTCTAGTTGCTTTAGGTGTAGACTTAGGTTATTTATTTGACTTTTTTCTTGTTTCTTGAGGTGTGCCTGTATTGCTATGAACTTTCCCCTTAGGACTGCTTTTACCGTGTCCCACAGGTTTTGGGTTGTTGTGTTTTCATTTTCATTCGTTTCTATGCAAATTTTGATTTCTTTTTTGATTTCTTCTGTGATTTGTTGGTTATTCAGCAGCGTATTGTTCAGTCTCCATATGTTGGAATTTTTAATAGTTTTTCTCCTGTAATTGAGATCTAATCTTACTGCATTGTGGTCAGAAAAGATGATTGGAATGATTTCTATTTTTTTGAATTTACCAAGGCTAGCTTTATGGCCCAGGATGTGATCTATCCTGGAGAAGGTTCCATGTGCACTTGAGAAAAAGGTGAAATTCATTGTTTTGGGATGAAATGTCCTATAGATATCAATTAGGTCTAACTGGTCTATTGTATCGTTTAAAGTTTGTGTTTCCTTGTTAATTTTCTGTTTAGTTGATCTATCCATAGGTGTGAGTGGGGTATTAAAGTCTCCCACTATTATTGTGTTATTGTTAATTTCTCCTTTCATACTTGTTAGCATTTGTCTTACATACTGCGGTGCTCCCGTGTTGGGTGCATATATATTTATAATTGTTATATCTTTTTCTTGGATTGATCCTTTGATCATTATGTAGTGACCTTCTTTGTCTCTTTTCACAGCCTTTGTTTTAAAGTCTATTTTATCTGATATGAGTATTGCTACTCCTGCTTTCTTTTGGTCCCTATTTGCATGGAAAATGTGGGCTTTATCCCAGGGATGCAAGGATTCTTCAATATCCGCAAATCAATCAATGTAATACACCACATTAACAAATTGAAAAATAAAAACCATATGATTATCTCAATAGATGCAGAGAAAGCCTTTGACAAAATTCAACATCCATTTACGATAAAAACTCTCCAGAAAGCAGGAATAGAAGGAACATACCTCAACATAATAAAAGCTATATATGACAAACCCACAGCAAACATTATCCTCAATGGTGAAAAATTGAAAGCATTTCCTCTAAAGTCAGGAACAAGACAAGGGTGCCCACTTTCACCATTACTATTCAACATAGTTTTGGAAGTTTTGGCCACAGCAATCAGAGCAGAAAAAGAAATCAAAGGAATCCAAATTGGAAAAGAAGAAGTAAAACTCTCACTATTTGCAGATGACATGAGCCTCTACATAGAAAACCCTAAAGACTCCACCAGAAAATTACTAGAACTAATCAATGACTATAGTAAAGTTGCAGGATATAAAATCAACACCCAGAAATCCCTTGCATTCCTATACACTAATAATGAGAAAACAGAAAGAGAAATTAAGGAAACAATTCCATTCACCATTGCAACGGAAAGAATAAAATACTTAGGAATATATCTACCTAAAGAAACTAAAGACCTATATATAGAAAACTATAAAACACTGGTGAAAGAAATCAAAGAGGACACTAACAGATGGAGAAATATACCATGTTCATGGATTGGAAGAATCAATATAGTGAAAATGAGTATACTACCCAAAGCAATCTATAGATTCAATGCAATCCCTATCAAGCTACCAACAGTATTCTTCACAGAGCTGGAACAAATAATTTCACAATTTGTATGGAAATACAAAAAAACCTCGAATAGCCAAAGCGATCTTGAGAAAGAAGAATGGAACTGGAGGAATCAACCTACCTGACTTCAGGCTCTACTACAAAGCCACAGTTATCAAGACAGTATGGTACTGGCACAAAGACAGAAATATAGATCAATGGAACAAAATAGAAAGCCCAGAGATAAATCCACGCACATATGGACACCTTATCTTTGACAAAGGAGGCAAGAATATACAATGGATTAAAGACAATCTCTTTAACAAGTGGTGCTGGGAAATCTGGTCAACCACTTGTAAAAGAATGAAACTAGAACACTTTCTAACACCATACACAAAAATAAACTCAAAATGGATTAAAGATCTAAACCTAAGACCAGAAACTATAAAACTCCTAGAGGAGAACATAGGCAAAACACTCTCTGACATACATCACAGCAGGATCCTGTATGACCCACCTCCCAGAATATTGGAAATAAAAGCAAAAATAAACAAATGGGACCTAATTAACCTTAAAAGCTTCTGCACATCAAAGGAAACTATTAGCAAGGTGAAAAGACAGCCTTCAGAATGGGAGAAGATAATAGCAAATGAAGCAACTGACAAACAACTAATCTCGAGAATATACAAGCAACTCCTACTGCTCAACTCCAGAAAAATAGATGACCCAATCAAAAAATGGGCCAAAGAACTAAATAGACATTTCTCCAAAGAAGACATACAGATGGCTAACAAACACATGAAAAGATGCTCAACATCACTCATTATCAGAGAAATGCAAATCAAAACCACTATGAGGTACCATTTCACACCAGTCAGAATGGCTGCGATCCAAAAGTCTACAAGCAATAAATGCTGGAGAGGGTGTGCAGAAAAGGGAACCCTCTTACACTGTTGGTGGGAATGCAAACTAGTACAGCCACTATGGAGAACAGTGTGGAGATTCCTTCAAAAACTGGAAATAGAACTGCCTTATGATTCAGCAATCCCACTGCTGGGCATACACACTGAGGGAACCAGAAGGGAAAGAGACACGTGTACCCCAATGTTCATCGCAGCACTGTTTATAATAGCCAGGACATGGAAGCAACCTAGATGTCCATCAGCAGATGAATGGATAAGAAAGCTGTGGTACATATACACAATGGAGTATTACTCAGCCATTAAAAAGAATACATTAGAATCAGTTCTAATGAGGTGGATGAAACTGGAGCCTATTATACAGAGTGAAGTAAGCCAGAAAGAAAAACACCAATACAGTATACTAATGCATATATATGGAATTTAGAAAGATGGTAACAATAACCCTGTGTACGAGACAGCAAAAGAGACACTGATGTATAGAACAGTCTTATGGACTCTGTGGGAGAGGGAGAGGGTGGGAAGATTTGGGAGAATGGCATTGAAAATGTAAAATATCATGTATGAAACGAGTTGCCAGTCCAGGTTCGATGCACGATACTGGATGCTTGGGGCTGGTGCACTGGGACGACCCAGAGGGATGGTATGGGGAGGGAGGAGGGAGGAGGGTTCAGGATGGGGAACACATGTATACCTGTGAGGATTCATTTTGATATTTGGCAAAACTAATACAATTATGTAAAGTTTAAAAATAAAATAAAATTAAAAAAAAAAAAAGCAGAGACATTACTTTGCCAACAAAGGTCTATCTAGTCAAAGCTATGGTTTATGGATGTGAGAGTTGGACTATAAAGCAAGCTGAGCACCGAAGACTTGATGGTTTTGAACTGTGGTGTTGGAGAAGACTCTTGCAAGTCCCTTGGACTGCAAAGAGATCAAACCAGCCCATCCTAAAGGAAATCAACCCTGAATATTCATTGGAGGGACTGATGCTGAAGCTGAAACTCCCAATACTTTGGCCACCAGATTTGAAGAGCCAACTTATTGGTGAAGACCCTGATGCTGGGAAAGACTGAAGGTAGGAGGAGAGGGGACGACAGAGGGTGAGATGGTTGGATGGGATCACTGACTCAATGGACATGAGTTTGAGTAAGCTCTGGGAGTTGGTGATGGACAGGGAAGCCTGGTGTACTGCAGTCTATGGGGTCGCAAAGAGTTAGACACAACTGAGTGACTGAACTGAACTGAAACTGCAAATGAGCATATGTGGTTTGTGTTTCAAAAAGGCTGAGAAGGTGGGTTCTCTAGACTGTAAGTGAGGTTGGTGTTGATTCTTAACGTTACTCTAGAGGAGGGGCAACAAAGATTTTTGGTAAAAGACCAGATAGTGAATATTTTTGGCTTTGTTGACCATATAGTCTCTGCCACAATTGCTCAGTTCTGCCATCATAACGTAAAACAGCCAAAACAGTTTGTAAATTAATGAACATAGCTGTGTTCCAATAAAACTTATGTACTGAAGTACATATTTAGCCCACAGGGAGCAGTTTGAAAACTCTGCCCTAAAATAAATTATTAATGGGGCTTGTTTGGTTGTTTTTATTTGTTTTGTTTTGGGTTTGTTTGTTATTGTAGTTCATTTTTTAGGTGAGTACGGAACCGGTGAGAATTCGGAACTACTCTGGGTTCCTTGAGAATAGATCAGGCTTAGAAAGTTCTGTATCATTTTTAGCCGAGTTACTGTTACATAAGATCAAAAGCACAGTTTATTTTGATGTCATGAGGCTATTCGCAAAATGTTTCAAAAGAAGTTTTATAGAAGATTAGGAAATGTGAACCACTGCAGTTAGGTAATTAACTCTTTGGTGCCTGCTGTCTTTTAACTGATAGGAAGCACTGGCCAATGACAGCATAAAGTGGAAAAGCAGCAGATGAGTGCTACCAGGACAACTTAATAGTATGAGTTCCTTAAAATATTGTATATATTAGCTTTTGAGATAAGAGCTATGAGCACAAGATAGTAATATATTGTGCTGTTGTTCATTCGCTCAGTCGTGTCCGACTCTTTGGTGACCCCATGGATTGCAGCACGCCAGGCTTCCCTGTCCTGCACTATTTTCTGAAGCTTGTTCAAACTCATGTCCATTGAGTCGGTGATGCCATCCAACCATCTCGTCCTCTATCATCCCTTTCTCTTCCTACCATCTATCTTTCCCAGTATCAGGGGCTTTTCCAATAAGTCAGTAGGGTAAAATACCCTACCATATTAACTACACACATACTATCTATGTATGTACACACACACACACACACACACACACACATAATTAATGTTGATGTAAAAAAGCATCATTATAATGCCTAGAATCAAGGATACTGGATAACCCATTTAAAATAACTGGGTGTTGTCTTAAATCTCACCCCTTAAATGAAGACCAACAATGCTTAACTATGTTGTACTCCCCTTTTCAGTTTGAACATAACTTTCCTTGAAAGAAGAGGCAGGACCGAGAGGATCCACATACTTCCAATCTCTCTCTTCTGTTATCATCAGGCCAGCTGAGTCTAAGAGCAGGCCCAATGTTTCCAAACTAAACAACAAAAGTTTTTTTTGCTGCTCTCATTAATTTTGAGAGCTTCACTTTACTTGGGAATTATTCTTCTTCCTCTGCTGCTTCTTTTCTCCCTCCTCCAACCATCTCCACCCATTTGATCTACTTTTAAAGCAAAAGGCTATTTGTAGACATGAAAGGAGGCAGCAGTGATTTCTTTTCTCCATTCCTTGGTTCCGGGGTTGGATGTGCTCATAGAAATTCAGCCTTCTTGGCAATATTCCTACAGATCTATGCAACTCTTTTATAGTTAACCTAACTGAAAAAAGTGGGTATTTTATAAACTTTTTCCTACTCCCAAGGCAAGAAGATGAGCTGCATGTGATACACAAAGGTCAAGATGATCTCTTTTGGAAGAAAAATGTGCTAAAGATCATAGCAGGCCATTGAAATTTCCCTCTCCTTCTATATCTCTTAGTCTAAAGGATTCACACCAGGGTTCTCAAGAAATTCTGAGTCCTTTGTGGCTAATAAGCTTTCTCTGAGCTTTTTGCTGATGACTTAGTTGAGATTTTTAGAGCCCACTCACCTTCTTCCCAGATTGCCTTCCTGATATTGAGCTAAATTGCCCACAGAGAGTCATCAATGATTAACATTTAGCCTGTGCCCAACATCTGCTCAGGCAGGACACAGGCTTAAAGACTCAATTCTTTAAGTCTCGCTGGCAGGACTCAATTCTCAGAAGCAACATGAAAGATGATCACCATCCAGAAATCCTTATAAAAGGATGCCTATTAGCCCAAGCGGTCCCTGGTGTGTGTACTTTTGTGTGAAAGGTTATAGTGAAAAGTACTGGTCCCCAGGCCTGCCTGGTCATAGGTCCCAGAGCACAGATTCTATACTTTCACACCTTCTTTCTTTTCTTCATTTAAGGACCTAGAAATTCTCTTAAAGTTTAAAATCTTAACATAATAACCCACTTAATAGGGCAAGCTAGATAGCAACAGTAGGAAAAGGGGAACAGATAAGTACATCTCTACATGTGGACCATCATACATTAAATAGGGGCAACGGTAATCCAAATGATCCCTTTTGCATTTTGAGTGAGGGATGGAGGAAGCACAAAGTCCAATCTATACCATATATTTCACTCAGTTTGGTTCTAAATACTCCAACTTTTTAAGGGCCAGAATTAAAAATATGTTGTAAATCTTAATTTAAATAGACTGCATAAAAACTACCACTTGTCTTAGTTTAAAATAGGAAACAGTTTCAGCAGAAAGCTGCTTTCAGCAATTTATAGCAGAAAGCTTGAATATTCTCTATAACAATTCCTTTTCTTTAAGTTGTACAAAAGCATGTATACATTTGACCTTGAACAACACAGGGGTCGGGGTGCCAACTCTTTCAGACAGTTGTCAATTCCCTCTCCTACAGCTCTTAGTCTAAAGGATTCATGCCAGGGTTCTTAAGAAATTCTGAGTCCCTTGTGGCTAATACGTGTTCTCTGAACTTTCTGCCAACCACTTAGACTAACTGTATAAAAAAAAAAGTGAAGTCGCTCAGTCGTGTCTGACTCTTTGCAACCCCATGGACTATAGCCTACTAGGCTCCTCCATCCATGGGATTTTCCAGGCATGAATACTGGAGTGGGGTGCCATTTCCTTCTCCAAGACTAACTTTATAGTCTCTGTTATCTATGGTTCCTGCAGCCATGGATTCAATCAACAGCGGACTGTGTTGTACTAGAGTATGTAGTATGTATTTTTAAAAATTCCCATATAAGTGGACCCCCATAATTTTTTCATCATAAAAAATGTATTGTTTAATACATTCACATATTAATTAAAAGTGTATTGTTTAATACAGTCACATATTAAACAATACACCCACTGGTGGCCAATACCATATATTAATGACCAAAACAAGATAAAAAGGGGGTAGCACCCCACTCCCTTGAAAAAGCCCTGCCCCTTCCCTGGATTAATGCACATGCCTCCCACTCCCCATCATTCGCCTCACTCCTCCTCCCTTTAGATTAAATCCCTCTTGCCAGGGTGAGAAGTTCATCTCTGATGGACTCACACGATCTAAAGCTGTTGTTCTAGGGTCAACTGTAGGAAGCAGTGTGTAGTCATGGCACGATCCAGGCAAACTTAGATTTGAAACTTCCATTTGAAACACGTAGTAGATCATGTGATCTGCTACAAGTTACCAGACTCAATGTTTTCATGTATAAAATAGAGGAAATGCACCTTCCTTACAGAGTTGGAGAAAGTGATAATATATATAAAGTGCTTAGTGTACTATCAGGGATTTAAGTAGGTGCTCAAAAAATAACTCCCACTCATACCATGTAGAAAAGCTTTATAATCTTAGGGGTTTATCAGCTGGAGAACAGATGCCCTCCAGTGTTAAATGTACTATCTTCAAATAATGTCCAAGTAAACCAAGACCTGAGTAATTCAATGCCCAAAAGAAACAGATTCTAGTTGGAACAATCCTTCTACTTAAAGAGAATTTTATACTTTTCCATTAGATGTACAATTACTTTCCTGTCACATCAAGATAAGCACGTGCAGAAACAAAAAGCGGTTCATGGTTCACTCTGTTTATCCGCAAAACTCTAGCACCTATGCTATATATATTTAATGGCCTATTTTAAAAAAATCTAAAGCTCTTTTTATTTAAATTGAAGTATAGTTGATTTACAATACTGTGTTAGTTTCAGGTGTACAGCAAAGTGATTCATATATATGTATATATATTCTTTTTCAGAGTCTTTTCCCTTTTAGGTTATTACAAAATATCAAATATAGTTCTCTGCGCTATACAGTAGGTCCTTGCTGCTTACATATTTTATATATAGTAGTGTGCTTTAATCCCAAACTTCCAATTTCTCTCTCCCCCTCTCTCCTCTTTGGTAACAATGTTTGTTTTCCATGTCTGTGGGTCTATTTCTGATTTGTATATAAGTTCATTTGTATCATTTAAAAATTCACTTATATTTGCTTAAGATTCTACATATAAACAATATTATATCATATTTGCCTTTCTCTGTCTGGCTTACTTCACTTATCATGATGACCTCTAGGTCCATCCATGTTGCTTCAAATGGCATTATTTCATCTTTTTCTTATAGTTGAGAAATGTTCCATTATGTGTGTGTATATATATGTGTATATATATATATGTATACATATATGTGTATATATGTATACACACACATATATGTACACATATATACATATATACGTATATATACATATACATATACACACACACCACATCTTCTTTATCCATTCATAAAGCTCTTTTTTGAAGCCAACTGTATTTTCCACACTGCTTGGTACATAGCTGGGGACTATGGAATTTCATATGGTGCTGCACAATGACTCTGGTCTACCCCACTTCCATGTCAACACTCCTGTCTATTATCCTCTGTATTCTCCACAGCAGTGGCGACCAACTGGTGGCCTACAGACAACAGATGATATGTGGCCCAAAGACTATACAATGTTTGCTCTGGCTCACTCAGAATTATTCTTTTTTTATTAGTTGTAAACATTTTAATAGCAAGAGATAAAATGCAAACATCCAGAATTCTGGCTTCTCTTAGAAAACTGAAGAGTTGGAAACTGTCTATAAATTCTCACATGGCAAAGGTATATTAGAGCTAAGTGGTGACAGCCTTCTTTGGATGGAACATGAGCTCTGCAGTTGACCACTCTCTACTGCTCCCTATAGCTCTGGACCCTGGCTGCTGCACTCAGTCACGTGAAGGATGTAATGAACCTCAAGTGGCCCTTCAGGGGTTTATGTTGTCCATTTCCACTCAAGGCTTTTAACCTCAAGTTTCAAGTTTTCTTTTTTTTAAAAAATGTATTTATCTATCTTGGCTGTGTCGGGTCTTAGTTGCAGCACACGGGATCTTTGCTGTGTCACACAGACGTTTCACTGTAGCGCACTGAGTCTCTAGTTGTGGTGTCCAGGTTCAATAGTTGTGGTGCATAGGATTAGTTGCTCTGCAGAATGTGGGCTCTTAGTCCCCCGGGATCCAACCCACCTCCTCTGCACTGAAAAGTAGATTCTTAATCACTGGACTGCCAGGGAGATATCTCAGGTTGGATGTTGGCATACAGGAGGAAAATGATGTAAAGTGACATTAACCGACTCATTGTTAACCATTTCCAAAGAGTATTACAAAAACCCAAACTCCAAATGAGAGATTCTGCATGTGAATGTGAGCCACACTGCCTGGCACATGATAAGTGCTCAGGAAATGATAGCTGGCATTGTAATTGGTATTATTATTTCACTGTACTCCATTGAATAAAGATAACCTCAGAGAATAGACAGGTGATTATACAAGAAGTTTTTGAAAAATAAGAATGCAAGAGATTTGCCCCACAAGACATCTGAGATATATAATGAAACTATAATAAATATTTCAGTACTATATTCATGTAACTTATATAATACTGCACATCAACTATATTTCAAAAAAAATTAAAAACAAATAAACACAAAAACCCATACCAAACCAAACAAAAACTCAGTACTGGTAGAATAGACAAATCAATGTTACAGAAAAAAAAAGCCCAAAGACAGAATTAAGTACAATATATAAGAATTTAATACATAATTGAATTGACATTTCACTGCAGAAGAAGGGATAGATTAATCATTAATTGGTCCTGGAACAACTGATTGAATCCCAGGTAAACTTTTTTCAAAGAAGGGAAACCTCTAAAGGACTACAAGAAAAAAAGGTAGAATAATTATTTGATATTCAAGTGGGGAAAACTTTTCTAAGTAGAAAAGCCAAGAGAGAAACCACGAAGGAAAAGTTAAACAGACTTGACAAGAGAAAATAAAAATTCAGTTTAGTTCAGTTCAGTTGCTCAGTCGCGTCCGACTCTGTGACCTCATGAACCCGCAGCACTCTAGGCCTCCCTGTCCATCACCAACTCCTGGAGTCCACCCAAACCCATGTCCACTGTGTCAGTGATAAAAATTGATGTACATTATAAAAATATAAAAGAAGGTAACTGTGGGCATTACTACAGAGTAAGATTCTCCACTCACTGAAGACTTGCTGTGTCTAAGCCCATGCTCAGAGCACCATACTCTTCATACTCATGGTAACAGGCAACGTAAACACTATTGTTAGCCCTACTTTACATATGAGGTTCAGAGCTTATCAGACATTAATTGAAGTAAAATACTGCAAACTTATTCTCAAAGCTAATGAAAGTGTTAAGTAGTTAGTCAGACACAAGTGGGTCCCTGCTCCATCCTGGATGGGGCCATCTTTCCCTCCCTGACCTGGACACTGGTGATCAGAACATGCCCAGAGATCCTCCCGTAATTGCGGTTAAGACAGTTAAATTTCCAGACTTATCAAGCCCAAATAAGATAAAACCTTCCATCACATGTTGGTGCAGGCACACCAAGCCCTAAAACCCTAAAAGGTGACACAGTATAACCTGGGGTTCATTATTCTGTATTTGTAATAAACTAGTATTGCAGTGGCACCCCACTCCAGCACTCTTGCCTGGAAAATCCCATGGACGGAGGAGCCCGGTAGGCTGCAGTCCATGGGGTCGCTCAGAGTCGGACAGGACTGAGCGACTTCACTTTCACTTTTCACCTTCATGCACTGGAGAAGGAAAGGGCAACCCACTCCAATATTCTTGCCTGGAGAATCCCAGGGACAGGGGAGCCTGGTGGGCTGCTGTCTATGGGGTCTCACAGAGTCGGACACGACTGAAGCGACTTAGCAGTAGCAGTATTGCAGGATTTGTCCCGGTTCCCCACCCCCCCCGCCCTGCCCCTGCATGGATTTTGCTTGGCTGCTTGTGAGTAAGTGCTTGCACACAAGGAGAAAAGTTATATAACCTAAAACTGACAATCAACGTGTCAAATGATGCAGGACACACGGAGGGACTTGCCACTACTTTGAAAAACCAACCCTATGCCCAGCTGGAGGGCTGCTTCTAGTTTCCACACAGCTCACTCTCCTTTTCTTTCTGGGGAGTGTACTTTCGCTTTGCTTAATAAAATTTCTGCTGCTTAAAAGTGTTCTATATCTTTTGATTGAATTCTTTCCTTCGGGAGGTCAAGGACTGAGTTGCCATTTTGCTGGTAACAAAAGTGTTAGGTTAGACGGTGAGATCATGGGTGATGTTTTTTTCTTGTTTTGGTTTTCCAAACTCTTCAGTATTTTATATTACATTTACTGTCAGAGAAAAGACACATTATAGAACTAACTTTTGAATTCTTTGTCACAGCTCTGTTATCTTAGAGTAAAACACAGCGAGTTCTTTATAAATAAATAAAATGGGGTAGGGAAAGAGTGATAATAACACTTACTAGGTGTCTACCAAAAGCTAGACACTGTAAGAGTTGACTTATCTGCATTATATTTCATCCTAACCTAAAGCCTATGAGGACAGGTATATTTTTTCCACTTACTGAAGAAGGAAACTGAGACTCAGAGGTTTCACCGAGCTTGCTAGGGAAGGAAACACATCTTCAACATCTGGGCTCTTTCTACTGTGGCTTCACACCTGTAGCAGAGCACTAAGGTTATACCTGCTGACTGCGTGTGATAGTATTAAACTGTCTCTTCTAAAACTAGCAGATCATACACTTATACCCTGCTTTCTCAAATTTTAGAAAAGTCTCCAGAGCTCATTGATTTAGTACCACCATTATCCCCATCATGTTAAGTACTTCAAACAGATGGGTGCCCATCCTGCTCTGAAACATTTCACAGGAACAAGGGTTATAAAATTCCACTGGCAACTGGTACTTATGCTTAAAATTAATCTGTTACGGCAAGAAGTATTCTAATATTTTTAATATATTGACCTCATCTCAACATTTCAATGAAAACAAGAGATATGACGCTCCAATGGTAACCAGTCTCCACACTAGAATACTTCATATTCCAAGTATGAGTTTAGAATCACTCTCCCTAAACCTTCACTCCCATAATTGGTTTGCTACTATGTCAATGCTCTCCTTGAATCTTCAAGCATCATGCCTACCTCTTGAAGATGCAAAATGGACAAAACTTGTATAAGAAACACCAACTTGTAGTTTGGATATACATCACAGGACTATTAGGACTAAATTGCTGACTACTGTTTAGCTTGGAATGAGCTGAAAACTTTATATATGTTTTCACCTGGTTACCATCTTGATATCATGAGATTTGTTTCCTTCCTTTAGCACTTATCCTTTTTGAGTTCCTTACAGTTTTATATCATTCGCTTAATCTTTTTTAGTCCAAATATTTGGTGACTAATCATTCATTCAAAAAACATTTAAAGACCACCTATTGTATACTAGGCACTATGGAAGTTTCCACAGAGACAAAAATAAGATCCTGTCTTTAAGGAGCTAAAAGTCTAAAGGAGGAGATAAAGTAAGCAGACAACTCTTATACAGTGCTCCCAGTGTTTTCAGAGAGGTATGAACTGATATTGTGCAATGTCAGAGGAGGAGCTGGTAATGAGGGAAAGTTTCTTGGAGGTGGTGCTCAGGAAGAATCATTAAAGACCAATAGGAGCTAGTAAGACATTGGAAGGAAGTTATTTTCTGCACATTTTGGAAACTGTGAGAGCAAAAGGTGCCTATGGGAAGCGAAAACACACAGCTGAGGTTAGCGCATCTCTCTGAATATAAACTATTTAGTGACGGATACAAAATGTAATGATGATTATCGTTATTGCATCCATCAACTTTTTTGATGAAGATGACTTGTTCCAAAACCAAATTTTAAAAAACATAATTTTGCAGAATGTTGTGGCTGTTCCTAGTTATTTTAATAATGACCTTCCCAATACTTTACATCCGAAGAGTATTATGAACCTCAGGAATGTATTTTGCTAATGAAAAGTGAAATCTACTTCTTCACATTAATCATAGAACTCCAATAAAGCAGACTCCAGGCATGCTCAACACCATCACCACAGGACTCCCTCCCTTTGACTACGTGTGAGTGAATGGACAGTGCAATGCTACTCTTCAATCACTTAAAGGTTAATGGTGAGAAAGTCAATTTTTATCTGTGGTCTATTAGATAAGGGCATCAGTACATTAGAATTGATTTTTAGGGGCTGGAGAAAAGTGGTTAAGAAAAACAACTCAAGATGAAAAGAGTGCTTCACAGTGAGAGTCCTACATGCTCAGATACAGAAAGACAGAGGACCAAGCCACTCCTCTGTTACTCCATAAGTATCAATCCCTCCATTTGACCTCAGAAATAGCACTTTCATTGCTAGTATTTTCCAGGCCAGTACCACAGTCTTCAGCAGCTGGATAAAGCAAAAACAAAAAAACCCCATGGCATGTTAATTTTGAACAATAGTAGACAGTTGCAAAAAAGGAGTAAGCGTCACAACAACTTTTCACTAAAGCTTTCAAACAACATTAAATGAATTAAAGAACAATGGCTAGGGTAGACACGATTCTCAGGGAAAATCAAAGATAAAATGTGAATTAAGGGATAAAAGATAAATGATTTTCCTGAAAGATGGACTCTAAGGAAATTTATCCATGTATTACAATTAATTTCACTCCGTTGTGTTTGACTCTTTGTGACCCCATGGACTATACAGTCCATGGAATTCTCCAGGCCAGAATACTGGAGTGGGTAGCCTATCTCTTCTGCAGGGGATCTTCCTGACCCAGGAATTAAACTGGGGTCTCCTGCAATAATAAGCTTTGGGAAGAATATATATTGTGTTTCAAAATAAGAATATGATTAAAATAGTTATACTTGATTAAGGCACAATGTACAACACCATGAGAAAAAAACATTTTTCAATTAAACTCAAAAACTTTATCTTGAAAGAAGAAACAATGAACCTATCTTTGAAAGTGAGTGTTAGATGTATTTTTAAAATCTTTTACCTGATTTAAATAATTTAGGCACTTTTCAAGACACCAAAGGCAACAAATGCAAGATTTCAGCACACATCGAGCACAAGCATTTTCCTGGAAAGAATGAATAATGAAAATAATTAAAGACCAAAGAATCAAACCATACCAGGTAGCATATAAATTTTAGAAAAGTAAAAATTAAGAAAAATCACAACCTATGCTTTAAAGCCTCCACACTCATCCTTTTTTCCCTCAAAATGTAATGGTTGAATTATTTTTAATCATTTCAATCCAACATTTACTTAGTACCTATTGCATATAAGTGCCATGAGAGTGGAGAAGAGAGAGAGAAGATGCCACTTGGGAGGTTAGAGGACTCAGGGGAGGTTTCTAGGAAGAGGGGGCATTTGAGCTAAGCTATGCAGAAATGCGACACGACTGAAGTGACTTAGCAGCAGCAGCAGCATGCAGAAATGCATGTTGTTTCCGCAGTTAAGGACAGGAAGGAGGGTTCCAAGGAGGAAAGTGTGGATTCACACAGAGGAATAGAAGCACAGGATATTTGGGGAAACCTGTGATTAGATACATTTTGCCAGAGCATATGAGTACGAGAGTGGGAAATAAGGAGACTGAATTAGATTCCACTTGGCAAGGACATGGAAGAAAACATTCACACTTGGACTTAATATCATTGGGAATTTTGCTACGTGCAGAACTGAGATCTGGAATGTGCCCACACAAAGTCCAGAAAAGGTTTTTCCTTACCTTTCCTTTGAGCTGACTGTGAATGTACATAAGGATCATTCGTGGAATTTTGACTAACGTGATAATGAAAGAACCTTTTGCCACAGTACCAAGGTGATAACGAATAAGGCGATTCACTGATGCCAGAATTGGTGTAAATGGCAAATTCCTTTTATCCCTGTTTAAAAAATGACCAAACAGACAATTAAAGGCTTGACCAGGATAGAAACACAGAAAAGATTTAGTTCAAAAAAGAGTGAAAAATTAGTTCATTTTCCTTATTCTAGTTCTATGGCAAAATAGCAAAGTAACTACAAGCGTTTCAGATGTATCATGTAAAATTAATGCTTCATTTCTTTATGGTAGTTTCATGGGGTTCTTATGCTCTAATACTTTAAGTTAAATAAAACTGCTTTGAAAGCTCTTACTAGTAAATAGTTATGGCGGTATTTACATAATCAGATAATGGAACATAGAAAGATGTTAGACTTGGCACTTCATTTTAATGGAAAACTGTCAGGCCTACTGTAGTGCATAGTTAGCTCTGAAATTAGGAAAGGAAGTCACAACACCTTTTCTGATCCATACAAATTAAAGACTTGGTAACCTGTGCTAGATCCTTATATAAGCAAAAATACTGGGTTGACCAAAAAGTTCACTCAGCTTTTTCCATACCATCTTATGTGGAAAAACCCAAAAGAACTTCTTGGCTAACCCAATACTTAAGACACTAACTAGATTTATTTTTCTGATAAATGTAATTTAAGTGTAGCATGACCTGCTATTCTAATCAATGTTTAAGAAAGTTACAGAAGAGAATAAAGAATAAAATAATGACCTCCCATTTTCCTACCTCACAGAATTATCAACTACACATTTTGTCATATTGAGTTCCACTTACTTCTTAAAGAAATTAAACTCTTAACAGCCTCAGTTCCATTTCCTTCAGGCATAATTACTTAGATTATCTTAAGTTTTCTTTTCTTTTTTCTTGCTTTTTTTTTTTAAATTGATGTATAATCGACCTACAATACTATGTTAGTTCTGCATATATAACATAGTGATTCACTATTTCTACACATTACAAATGATCACCACAATAAGTCTAGTTGTCATCTGTCACCATACAAAATGATCACAGTATTATCGCCCATATTCCCCATGTGAGACTTTTCATCCCCATCATCATTCATTTTTTTTTGTAACTAGAATTTTGTACCTTTTAATCTCCTTCACCTATTTCACTCACAGCCTCGACCCCTCCTCTGGCAGTCACTTGATTTTTCTCTGTATCTATGAGGCTTCCCTGACAGCTCAGTTGGTAAAGAATCCGCCTGCAGTGCAGAAGACCCCAGTTCGATTCCTGGGTCAGGAAGATCTGCTGGAGAAAGGATAGGCTACCCACTCCAGTATTCTTGCACTTCCCTTGTGGCTCAGCTGGTAAAGAATCCACCTGCAATGCAGGAGACCGGGGTTTGATCCCTGGGTTGGGATGATCCCCTGGAGAAGGGAAAGGCTACCTACTCCAGTATTCTGGCCTGGAGAATTCCATGGACTGTATAGTCTATGAGGTTGCAAAGAGTCAGACACAACTGAGTGACTTTCATTTGAGTCTATTTCACATGAGTCTATTTGTTATGTTTATTTGTTTTGTTTTTTAGATTCCACATGTAAGTGAAATCATACAGGTATCTGACATTCTCTGCCTGACTTATTTCACTTAGCATAATACCCTCTAGGTCCATCCATGTTGTTACAACTTAAGTTTTCTGACAAGTATAAATTCTCACCTAGTAAAATAGTAGGTCACCACAGCTCCTGCCACGGTCATCTGCTGACAGGCTAAAATAAATTCACTGATCCAAATCAGGCCCACCACATGGTACCACCACATGTACTGCAGAGGCCCTGACATTTTGAACTCCACAAAGCCTTGTTCATTCTGAACAGCACTACCTAGGAAAATATCAAAGAAGGAAAGAAGAAGCACATAAAGTATAAACCAAAAAACATGGCTATTAAATCTAGGAGATTAAGCTAGTTTCCAACAATATATCCCTACCCCCAAACCACTGGCATTATGATCACAGTGTTTATTTCATTAAGGGACAAAAATAATTATCACTTCAAAAGTTGTGTAGCAGAATACTGTAAAACCAAGCATTAAGTTTTCCTCAAAGAACATATATAGCTTTTAAAGGTTGCTTTGTTTGAATATAATTCTTACCACATTATCAGTTATTTAGTTTAGTTATGAATTTTCCAACACTTCAGTTTTCTTAAAGAGCTATTACTTGTCCAATAATTACAGATATAAAATTAGCAAAGTACAGAAATTAATATTATTTTCAATTGGTGGTGTGTTGAATGACCAGAGAAGTTACATATATGCTTATTATCCTTATACCATTCTTCATAATTAATTCCATTTAGACACATAACTTTTGATATTAAGTATGGCTACAAGTAAGTCCGAGCATCTAACTATGAACTGTATCACCACTAGCTCTATATAGATTCAGGTTATTTCCAAACCAGAAAACCCCAAGGAGGCAGGTTGATCTTTGGCTTTCACTGGAGTTTGAGGCAACTCCAGAGGAGCACTAATGCATTCATTAGTTCATCTCAGAATGAATCTAAATGTCTGAGTCAGGACAGGAGCTTACTTCAAATCCACAACCATCTCAAAACTGGATATGATTTCGGTCCCTACCTGGTTTAGACTCACTTTGCTGGGAAGATCTAAATATCATGAATAGGGAATGCGTTTTTTTTTTTTTTAACTTTCCTTTTTATATTGGGGTATAGCAGATTAACAATGTTGTGATAGTTTCAGGTAAACAGTGAAAGGACTCATCCATCCGTACTCATGCATCCGTTCCCCACCAAACTCTCCTCCCCTCCAGGCTGTCATATAACATATCCCTGTGCTATACAGTAGGTCCTTGTTGGTTATCCATTTTAAATATAGCAGCGTGCACGTGTCCATCCCAAACTCCCAAACTATCCCTTCCCCACATTCTCACCCCTGGCAACCATTTGTTCTCTAAGTCTATTTCTGCTAAGTAAGTTCCTCTGTAAAAAGGTAATGTGTTATTGAAGAGCCATAACCTCTGTTATTTCTGATGGCTATCAGACCTTAGTCCATAAACATCTTAAGAATTATATTTCTCTGATGTTTTAAAATATTTTAATGCAAATCAGTTTCATCGCTAAAAGAAAGCAGCAACATGTCTTCTTACCGGCTGTGCCAAGAAAGAGAAGTGTCATGATCCAGTACACCCAAAACAGGACAAGAGCAAAGAAAGTCCAGAAGGGCTGGAAGACTAGCAGCGGCAAGTGAATGAAGACCTTGCCAGCCACGTGGAACAAGGCAATGGTGAGAGCAACCCGCTTGCGCATCACCAGCATGACCAGGAACAAGATAACCTGTATGGAGAAAATGGATGGGAAGGTTCTAGCTGCTGTTTTAACTGGTAAAAACGAAAACAATGGTAGAAAAATTTTAACATAACTCTTAATTCCACTTATCATTTTTCATTATTTACTGAAAATGTCCTTTAAAGCTAAACATAGAAGAATTTCTAAATTATTAACATATCCTAGAATGCTACTTTTCCTTTGTCTACTTATTACAAATCAAAACATGTTGCTTGTCATCAGGATGAGACTCATAAAATTTTGAAAACTGGGGAGAAGACCATATGCTATGATCACAAAAGCACAGGTATTTGTACGTCCTCTCCCTTATTGGATCATGAGCACCTTAAGAGCAGGGTTCACGTCAAACTTATTCACTCCCCACTCTGCCCTGGCACTTGGCACAGAGAAATGTACTTAAAAGATCATTAATAAGTATTTGCACAATGATAGCAAACAAAAATCTTTTGGAACCAATGGTTTTATAGTGGCTTTGTTTTTAGTTTCTAATGCTCAATAAAAAGCTTGGGATTGCTCCAAGAAGTAAACTGAGATTTTTTTTCCCCTTTTATCAGATATGAGAGGGAGATACACCAAAAATATAAATATAGATTATTGAACGACGTGAATTAATAATTTTACTGTAATTAGTATAATAATTATACTAGTGAAGCTCACCTATATTTTTGGAATAATGTTGTTAAAAAGTTTAAAAGGAAAAAAGTGGGAAAATAATTCGTGAAAAACAGAATAACATGAGATGGCTTATTTCTTAATATACTTTTCTATAATAAAGAGAACTGTTTTTTAAAAATAGTTACATTATTTCATGACAGTATGATATATGTTCTTACTAGAAAATGATAATTAATATTCTAGGTGAAAATTCCCTCTCAAAAAGCAGACAGTGCCGAACAAAATGTCGCATCAAATAGCACCCATCAATTAGCGAAGCCTCTGAAGACTTCTGAGGAGGTCATACCCCATGGGACAGAGATTTAACCTAATAGTGATCAAGGGTAGGCTTGCAATAGCTAGGGGTAAGTTTCTGCTTCATTAACGGTCTATAAATAAAACATAAACCTGAAAGACACACCGAGGCCTGTACTCACCGTGAAGACGGTTGCTGAAATGGCATAGATGAGGAGGGCCCGAAGATTGGCCTCAGCTACCTGAGGCTGTTCTGGAATAACTGTTTCTTTGGGAGACTTTCTTTGCTTTGCATACAGCCACCAGAGTACACCTGTGCCAGCTGGAAACAGGAAACAATTTTGCAATAATCAGCACAAGAAAATGTGTAACATAAATCCTCAATTTTCTAGACCCTTCCTATACCTCACCATGGACTAACAGCAACAATCCATTTGGCTAGGAGGCGTGTGGCTGTCACTTTTTGCCAGCAAAGGGGAACTCCAATGACTCCACTATCATCTTCCACATTACGCACTTACAAATCTTTAACTGTATCAAATGAACTTTCTTTTACTATATTATCAATTCTGAAGCTGACAGAGAGCCCAGGAAGGAAAGATACCCTTGAGAGGCACTGGTCACTGAAGACAGCCTCAGCACCTGTTTAAGCTAGGGAGTGTGTGGAAAGCAAGTAAAGGGCATAGAAATCAGCAATGAAGGGACTTCCCCAGTGATCCAGTGGTTAAGACTCCACACTTCTAAGGCAGGGAGCATGGGTTAGATCCCTGGTTGGGCAACTAAGATCCCACATGTCATGCAGTTTTGTGACAAAAAAAAAAAAAAGAACCAAAGTTAAAAAAAAAAAATCAGCAATGAAGCTGAGGAAGGCAAAGATCTTCTCTGTTGTACAATAACCCCAGTGCCTAGTGACGACACACTCACATAGTTGATAAAATATTCATACTATGAATAAATGAAGGTCAAGTGAGTAGTTCCTACCATAGGTAGGAACAAAGGAAATCTTTGACAGTTTGATAGCAGTGGGTATTAGAAATGGGACTTTTTATCTCTATCACTTGCTCAGAGATTCTAGATGGAAGAGGGAGGCATAACTGCCTCCAAATAAGAGAGCTGCATCAGACACCTTCATTCAATTCATTTGGTATATTTTGAGTGCCCGCAGCATCTACTGTTCTAGGGGTTAAGGCCTGCATGCATGCATACTCAGTCATGTCTGACTCTTTTGTGACTTCTCTGTCCATGGGATTTCCTGGGCAAGAATACCAGAATGGGTTGTCATTTCCACTCCAGGGGATCTTCCTGATCTAGGGATCGAACCCATGTCTCTGGTGTCTCCTGCATTGGCAGGTAGACTCTTTACCAACTTTGCCACCTGGGAAAACCCCCAGGAGTTGAGGACAGAGGACAGAGCAGTAAAAAACCAAGCCCCCAACATCACCTCTTCCGGAGCTTATACAGTTTTGGGGGAACAAAAAAAATAAGGAAACAACCAAAACCACAGTATATTAAACCTAAAAAAAAAAGCTGCTTAATAAGAGGGATAGAAGTGTTAGTGTTGGGAAAGCAGTACAATTTTATATATGATGGGTAACTAAGCCCTCTCTGGGGTGAGATGATATCTGAGCAAAAGAATCAAAGACAGGGAGAAAACAAATCTATGAAACTAAGGAAAGAGTGTTCCAGACAAGAAGGAATAGCAAGTTCTAAGATGCTGAGATGGGGCCACACCTAGCAGGAGAGAAAGTAAGAGGCCATTATAGCCACAGCAATGAGCAACGGAAAAAGTGATAAAAGATGTGGGTAGAGCAGGAGCTGGCTTCCAGATCATACCGTAAGGCCTTGTAGGCTGTGGTAAGGAAATGGGAGGTTCAGAGTAGAGGCATGTACATATATATCTAGGTGGACAAGGGAAATGCCTGAGAGAAGCACTGGGCTAAGATCTATGCAAATCAACTCAATCCATCTGCACTCAAGTCAAGAGTGAATAGTGTCAAAGGGAAATTCCTTAGTATTTGTAAGCAAACATTAAGCATAAATTTTTCTTCTACTGAAGATGAGTAAGCAAAACAACTGAGTCTATGGAAAATGTTTCTGAGAAAGGGAAATACTACTTCCATTTTGGAATCTTGAAGGTACAAGAAAATTGCCTGGAAAACTATTTAATATCCTCAAAAACAGGAATAAAATACATTCTCTCTAAACAGAAAAAGTTGAGAGAAAGGCTGAAGTTATAGGAAAATATATAGAATAAGATAATTGTTATGATATTAAGGACATTGTTCATAACATCCACAGTAGATATCATTTATTAACCATTTAAACTTCTATGTTCTTCTAAACTTCTAAACTTTAAACTTCTAAAACCATTTGTGCCAGGAATTAGCACAAATAGATGTAACTACATTTAATTACAATGCTATTAAGTGGGTATTATCAGTGCCACTTTACAAATGATAAAATTGAAAATTTAGGGAAGTTCAATAGCATGCCAAATGCCACATATCTGGTAAGTGGGAGAGCTAAGATTCAAGCTAGAGCTAGTCCATCACTGACTCAATGGACATGAGTTTGAGCAAACTCCAGGAGATGGTGAAGGACAGGGAAGCCTGGCATGCTGCAGTCCATGGGGTTGCAAAGAGTCTGACACAACTGAGCAACTGAACAACAGATAGGATTCAAATCTACTTTTATTCTAAAAGCTATTCATCTGTTATGAACTGAATGCTTATGTCTCCCCAAAATCCATCTACCGAATCCTAATCCTCACTGTGGTGGTATTTGGAGGTGGGACCTTTAGAAGATGAAGGGGTCATAAGAGTGGAGCCCTCATGAATACGATTAGTGCCCTTTTTGTAAAAGAGACCTCAGGGAGCTCCTATCCCTCTTCTGCCGTGTGAGGACAGCAATCAGATGGCTGGAAACAGGAAGTCAGCCTTCAGATGCCAAATCTGCTGGTGCCCCGATCTTGTATGCTCCAACCTCCACAACTTTGAGAAATAAATGTTTGTGGTTTATAGGGCTATGGTGCTTTGCTACAACAGTCCAATCTGACTAAGACATCATCTAGCACCCAATTAGATTTGAAGGCTACAAACTGAAATGAAAAGTATGATGGTTGAGAGAAGGAAGAACTACAAATTAGATGAAATTGGAATAACAAAATTAAGTAATCAAGTACAGAAGTGATACTGAGGAATATAGCAGATAAACTTGAAGAGTTCTTCCTGAATGTAAAGAAAATGACAAAAGGACTAAAAATGCTAATTTGGTAGATGACTGGGGAATAACAAGAATCTTCAGTCAAAAACCACTAGAATAGAAACAATAATCAAGCACAGAAATACAGAAAACTTTTCAAAGTTAAAAAAGATCCTCCCAAAAGAGATCATAGGCAAACTTAGTTAGGATTCTGAACTAGACAAAGATTTTAAGTTGTAAGTTAAAAATTACATAAATATCTGGTAAGTAAGGTAGGTTATGGGCAAAGGAACAAACTTAGACTGATGTCAAAGTTCTCCGAAATAAAGTATAGATATAAAGCAACATAGTGTATCTCAAGAATTTTATATGCAACAATTTTACATTCACATATGATGACAAAGGCAATCTTAGATAACCAAGAATTCAGAATATATACAACCCACAAGTCCTTCATGAATAAATTACTGAACTCAGATTCTAGTCAAAACAAATATGAATTGAAATTAAGAACTCAAGAATGGACTTTTATAAAAATAGAAGCAGAATAACTGAATCACTCTGCTGTACACCCGAAACCAATACAACATTGTAAATCAACTATACTCTAATAAAAAATAAAAACAGGACCAGCAGTTATCACTAAAACCAAGTAAGGAGAATCTTAAGGCAAAGGTAAGCAAAAGTCTTTTAAAAAAATACAACAAATAATATTTTAACTTTAATAATAACCTGAATATGAACACTCAAATTATTTAATAAGAGCCAAAAAGTGCAAATGGGCAGAAAGAAATAGAATTAGAAAGGTAGAAAAATCTATGCTAAATTTAAAGGGAGAAGGACTCAACAAATACTGCTTCCTTTCAGCCTTTAAAAACCATAGAATTCTAGATTGAAGAATATTTTCTGAAAATATATAGGTTACCAACTGCAGAACTAAAAATAAAATGTATACTATCCAAAGCAAGGGTGAAAATAACCAGAGAAAACATAATTCATACAGCAAAGAAAGATAGGGAAAACAAAATAAGGAAGCATAAATGTAAGGAAAACATAAAACAGATGACATCAGGGGTGACAAAGGAAAAAGTAGCTTACCAAGTGAACCCAGGATGAGCAGAAATGTTAAGATCCACACAAGTATTCTTGATATATACCTGATTATCACCATCAAAATCATGGACAGAACTGTAGGGAAGATAAAGGACACACAGAATATCATTTGAAAACATTAGAAAATATAAGAGAAACTCTTTCAATTGTTTTCTCCTAGGGAAAATAATTTGTTGCTATTGACAAGTTCATGACCCCAATTTTGGTAAGAATGGAAATTGGCTGCTTTTGTACCTTGACTTGAGTACTTGCGTCCCTTGAACAGCATCACTTAAAACCAAAAGCGCCTAACTGTGGGTTTATAAACGACAGAACAGAATACATGCAAATGCATATGGTGACTCAAAGACAGCACAGAACTGTTGTGGATTCACCACGAGAAGACACCAGAACTCGCATGCAAACAGAGATGACCACACACAAAGTGTAGAGAATGACATGCCATGTTCGTGACCAGAAAATTACCAAACATAGACAGAGATCAGTTAAATTAAATGCTACATTTCCTTGTGTCATCTATGTGCTTCAGGACCAACTTCTCGGATGTTTGTTTTGGCCAACAAGTCAGATGGTATATTATCTTTTTCTAGTTTTTTCTCCTCTAAAACTCCAAGATATGGTCTGACTCTATAGAGTAATATCCTGAAAACGACTGAAGTCAAAATTCCTGACCTTACTTCTCAACTCGGGTCAGGAGTCTTGATCGAGAAGCTCTTCAAAAAGGAGCAAAGCTTAGCTGAGTTATTTAGCCAACTCCTATACCCACCCCAATGTGACAAAATCTTTAGTGAAAAAAATCTCAAAACAAAAAACTGAGAGGATTTAACCCTTGTGTAGGGAACTTCATTTCTGGAAATCATAATTTGTTTATCTCTAATTATTTAAAGTCTTGTTTCACAAACGAATAAAGATCTTAAACTTCAAAAAGAAAACTATTCTAATAAAAAATGGAATTCCAATGACTTAACATTATTAGCACTACATTTCTAGGTTTGGAATTTTTTTTCTTGGTTCAAGTATTCAACTATTTCAGAAATCAAATACTTTTTACATAAGGCTAGACTAATAGTCAAATTTTCCTGGGCCATTTGCAAAGCCAACTAAATGGTTGGGATCTGTGACTAGGTAATGTTATTGAGGTACTCACATTTGCAATAAATGTACAGGAACCAAAAACAGATGGGAGCGTTTCAAATATCACAGAAATAGCTTTTCATATGGACAGCATTATTTCAACTGAGTCAAGTACTACCTAAGCAAAAAGAAAATACTCTCTAATGACAAGACAGAAATACAGCTAGTCTTCTCAATGACTATAATTGGTGTTAACAGGCATAAACACTCATTTTATGTATATAACGAAATAGTTCTTTGGTTCCTACTACAGTTTACTTCTCCCAGCTAAAAAACTCTATAAATTCTGATATGGCTACATACAGTTCTAGGATAATATACGGAACTTACAAGTTGAAAATCACATTTATTTATTTATTACCTATTTATTGACCAAAAAACTCACTGGCTAACAAGTGGAGATTTCCTAATTTTTCCAGCAATACAGTAACATTAATTGTAGCAATGAAAAAATCATATAATCCAAATGTAACCTATCAGAAATTTATGTTTTTTGATGGAAATATATGAGAATATATAACCTCTTTTTATAAGCAAGTAAGCCTTTTGGAATCATAACTAAAAACAAAGGGGTGCTGATTCATTAAAAGAAGCCTCCTTTTATCATACTAAATGTTATTATAGACTTAATAACCAAACTTTGGGAATATACCAGTTTTCTCCAATGAGGGAAAAGGAAGGGAAATGAGTTTCAGATATATATATATATTCCTTAAAAAATATGTGTATACTTATAACTATATATAATCTGAAACAATTATTTTGGCTATGGGAAGTTAAACAATTTACAAGTATCCCCAGCAGTATTCATATTTTGGTTAAAAGAACAGTCTTCTACTGCAATACTATGTAATAGCTAATAATGAGAAAAACAATTACCTAGTGATAACAAGCAAAGTCCCAATATAATTTCTTTGCTGGTCATTACTCCACTAATCAGCCTGTGTAAGACACTATTGTCACTGACAAAGGTGATCAGGGCCTCTGCAAACTTGGCATAGCAGGAAATGTTCACAGGAGCACAGCGATGGAAGAATGGAATAGGTGCACTGGTGACACAAGAAAAAAAATCAGAAAAAAAATTACTCCTACTTAATATAAATGCCACATCAAACACACAAATGAAAGGTGAATATGACTGCAATACACTCCACCCTCCACACGTCATATGGGAGCTAAGAGCTGTGAGCTTAATGCTATGAAGATGACTGTCATGGGGCGTGATGCAAATCTTACCACAAGCTTATCAAAGAGGGTGGAGTGCATATTCCAACAGAAGACATTACCCTCCCCTTCTGAAAGGAAACACACACACATATACACACATACACAACTACCAAAAACAAAACCAAACACTTAAACTCCTCAGCCTACACATCAATCAATCGAGAGGCAGATGACAAAACTTACAAACATATACTTTATTGAACTGAAAATTAATTTTTGCCGTAAGCTATTTAAAAATAAAAAAACATATACTTTTGCTTGAAATGTGCCACCATTAATAGAATATTTGCTCTATCAGAACAACATACAAAACCTTAAATTAAAAAAGGTATTTGAGGCACCAGCTTAATAACTCATACAAAGTAGTCATACCAAGACATCAACATACAGCAGAATATGCAGCTGTTTGAAACAATAACTATGAATGCTAGCATATGGAAGAACTTATAACAATACAAGGGGAAAAAATGAAAAACATATCTAATGTGATGATTACATCTCTGTATTAAAGATCTAAGAATGAGAACAGGGGAAAAACTCTAAAGAAAAATCTCTGCTTTGTTATAGTCATGGGATTACAGATTATTTTCTTTTTATATGTTATTATTATTAGGAGATTATTTGTGTCCAAAAAAGGATCAATTATATCAGGTTTATACTGACTGCAGCTCTTACTTGTGAAGGAACATAGCTATGGATAAAGCGTGGTAGAAGTATAGTTTGTTATAACATGGTTCTATTTTAGCTTCTGAGAGCAAGTGCGGATCTAATTAATGAGATTTTAAGCAAAGCTCTATGAACATGCCCTCAGTTGTGATTTGTTCGAATTCTAAAAGAGCCCACATGTGTCCTTATGCACAACACATATTTACATGTGCATTAAGTTAAAATTAAGTTAAAAAATCACTGACTCGATGGACGTGAGTCTGAGTGAATTCCGGGAGTTGGTGATGGACAGGGTGGCCTGGCATGCTGTGATTCATGGAGTCACAGAGTCAGACATGACTGAGCGACTGAACTGAACTGAACTAAGTTAAAATTTAGTCATTACTAACATGAATCCCGCATTTTCAGAATTATGTATAGGACTATCAGTCATAGTTCTAATATAACTTTTTTGATTGGACTGATGTAAGTGTGTTCTCATTCTTGATTGGTACTGTATTTTGGTTAAATTGGTGAACAGATTACATGGTTGAGCACCAAATCCCCAAAGTCTCTAATCCCAGCAAAGCAACTTTGTATGACCTGAAGCAAAACATTGTTTTTGTTTCCTTCCTCAAAAAACAGTAAGAATGCTTCTTTTCAAGTAAGAATATAAGTGAACTATATATTGATTTTCCTTAAATATTGGTACATGAGCACCACTGGGAGTAAGAATAAACATATTCCATGCTGTTAAACTTTACGGAGCAATAAAATAATGTAATTTTAAAGATCTAGCCTTACCTTACTTACGCTTTAGAGTAAAATATATCCAAAAATGACGATAGGCATGTTTATTTTTAAAAAACTGCTTCCAAATACAAATGTGGGTGTATTTGTATACACCTCCAAAATGGTGTTGGTGAAAGATAATGCTAAAGATTTGATATTTTGACACAAACTGCAGAAAGCCAGAGCATTCTGAGTAATGCTTGAATTACAGGTATGTAAGTCACCATTTTTTGATCAAAAGTTGTTTCATTAATGATTTGAAAATATATTAAATTATAGATTTCTTTTAGATAAAATAGATTTAGTTAGAAATATTATAAGAATCAAAAAACATTAACAAGTTCTTACTCAGTGGAGACTGACCTGGGACAGAAACCTTTAAACTAACAACTGTGTTGTGACCTACAACTGCTTTTTTCCTGATACTGTCCTTGCCAGGTTAACGTCCCTGTCTAAGGACTTCTAACCATATTTTAAGCCTGGTTCTCTAGCCTTCAAAACTAAAGCCCTCCCTGGTCTATGAATGTCTACATCTTCATCTGCTTTATTTATTATCCTAAAATCTCTGATGTCAACTCTGTTTAACTCACCTGCCTCCAACCTCGAACATAAAATACATCCACCTAAGAACACTGATGCTCTGTTTGTAATATGCACCAATTTTCTTGGTCTTACTCCCGTTTTCCTTTTTCCTGTCATGTACCCATAAACCTCACACTCTGTCAAGAAGTGGCTCCTCCTAAATCTCCCATATCCTAATAGGATGTTGATATATTTTTATACTCAGAGAGAAATACACATCATCTCCAAAAGGGAGTGGAACTTGTGACAAAGAAAACTGGACTTGGGTTCAGAAGCCCTGGGTGATTCTCCTAACATTACACAGCTGCAGGTCACTATGTCTTTTTGCTTCTCTGTCCCTCCATGTGTCAGCTGAAAGGGTAGGAGCTAAGTTCTCTGTAAGTCTTTTCACATCATCTTCATCATCATCATGCTACTCATAAATCAATGATTCTAAATTAATATAAGCAGGATGCCCAGTAACTTTAGCTTTTTTCTGCTTTCCAAACTTATAATGAGGACAGCTGATTTGCAAAGGGAAGACTTATAGTCTTAAAATTCTAAGCCTTCATTTTTATTTAAGGGGGAAAGCTGAGTGATATCAGCTCTGAACTTATCCTTTCAAGTCATTTGTATACTGTATATAAACACTTGGTCAATTAGAAAGAATACTTTTATAAGTATCCTTCAAGGAAGTGGAGTAAAGTAACAACAGTTTGTTAACTTATAATTCAATCTATGTCAGTTAAAAAAAATCTGACAGCTCTAAATTTAAAGGTATAAAAATAGCACAAGCTGATTAACTACATTGTCTATCTGATGGTCAAAATGGTCAAAATCTTTTCTTGTGATAAGGAATAACAGGTAAATCTAGTGTTACTGAATAAAAGAAATATAAGGCAACGAAAGAGAAGATAACATTTGGATACAACAGCAAAAATGAAATTAAATACTTAGCTTCAAAAATAAAAAGTATTAGATTCCTTTGTCATTCTTTTTTCTCAATTCAGCTCTTTCCCAAACAGAAACAACTTGACCAGTCACAAGTTTTTAATACTTGAATTGCTTTACTATTTAAAAATCCTAAGTAATCATGGCATTGAAATGGTTTGTCTTATATTTTACCACTTAAATCCCATGTGATATAATGAATTTAAGATGAGCTATCTGATTTTGTATATCTTTCAGAAAAGTTACACTTCTGAGAGCCTAGTACATGAGATCATTTCTACTTTAGTGTCTAACCCAAATGACATACTCTGTGCTTCTTAATTAGGAGGAAAAGCATAAAGAATTCTGTTTATACAAAGTTTTCTACCTTTTAAAGCCCACAGAATATTGAATCTTTAAGAAGTCAATGTCATCCCATTAGGAACTAACTGATGCTGTTTCACATTATTGAAACATTAGTCAACAAGAACAAATGAATTTATGAGTCTTTTAAAGATTTTTTAAATTAGCCACTCATAGGAAAACTGTATCTCACCTTGGCAAACATATTGCCATTTATCTGCCTTTAAGTCCAGATTATCACAGTTAATGAGCTCCCTCAAAGTATGATGGCAAACAGTGCTTAATATCTTTTGTCCATATGCCTTCTTTCATAAGACAGAAGTCTGCACCTCACACAACTATTTTAAACCTCCAGGTTATAAATAAGCCATTACACTTGATTTCTAATTAAATTTTATTAAAGAAATAAAACAAAAAAGGGTTCTGGCAATATCTCTATAGCATAGCAAAGGCAGGAAATAAGTAATCAAGAATCTAATGGCATTATGCAGTGATGTTCACACGTTTCATTTTATTTCCTTTCTCTCCTCTTTCATGTCTATACTTCCTTTCGCCCCTCTTCAAACTAACTGTGGGTATAGACTTTGCTGCTGCTGCTGCTGCTGCTAAGTCATGTCAGTCGTGTCTGACTCTGTGCAACCCCATTGACGGCAGCCCACTAGGCTCCCCCGTCCCTGGGATTCTCCAGGCAAGAACACTGGAGTGGGTTGCCATTTCCTTCTCCGGGTATAGACTTTACAAGATCTTAAATTCAAATTCTGATTATCAAGAGTTAGTTGTGTGACTTTGGGCAATCTATCTAACCCTTCTCTTATAAGGGACAATATCCTTACAGGCTTTTGAGAGGGTTCAATGAGATAACACAAGAAACTTAAAACAGTGCTTGACACCCAGTAGGTATTGATAAATTCTAATTCACCTTGGTCCTTCACTTAAAAAATATGGATAAACAGTATTTTTTTTTTCATGACTATTAGTTTCTTATTTCTGTATCATGTTAATTCTCTAACACCTAGTGTCCTTTCTGGCATCTGAAAGTATCAAAATAAATGTTTGTTTGATGAGTAAACTGAAGTTATGAAATCTGTTTCTAGTACTGCAGTTTTCTCTAGCTATACTCAGAACTTTAAGCATTATAAACATATAGGCTGGCTAGAACTCCCCATGGCTACCATGTTCAGCACATCACCAACAGAGTTCTGATTCTGGATACAATATGGCCCTTTCTAGGCACTGGTTTGTAAAATTCAAAAACTCTTATAGGAACAGTAACCATTTGGCAACTGTGTGGCACTAGTGTTTTACCGCAAATGAGTTTACCACTGTTTTTCTTTCAAATAGGCACTACCTTCATCTGCAGAAAGTTCCTGAGTACCCAGGAAGGATGAGGACATGGGAAGGTTCTAGACGTTGATACAGATAATACTCTGAGCCATACACCAAGCACAATAACATATGTTTAACACATAATATCTTATTTAATTCTTACAGCAATTCCATGCAAGAGGTATTGGTATTCCCACTTTATACTATGAGGAAACTTGGTTTACTAAGAGCTTAACAGACTTGTTTATGCTGAGGGCCATCTGCCTGCATCACAGGTTTGCCTAGTCTTAGTCAAAAGTGTTAGTACATATAAAAAAGTCAATCAAAGTATAGTCCCTACTCTTTTTAAGGACAGAGACTAGATCTTACTCGTCTTTGGAGATTTGGTATCTAATCTATGTGTGAAACAGGGTAGTGACCTAAATTTTTTATTCAAACAAATTTATTGTTTTCTGATCCTTTCACTTTGCTTGCCAGATACTAGGTTTACTATGTACAAGGTCTTGATCTGCCTTCCTTCTGTCAATTGTTTCTTTTCATTTACTTTCCAAAAAGGTGAGTACAGACAAAAGTGATAGATTGTGAACTACTAAGATAAGTAAAACGTGAGGATCTTTAAATAAAATATAAACATTTATATAAACAATTTTCAGACAGTATAGATTCATCATTGCATCTTGGATTACTAAGACATTAGTGGATAACCATGCTACCAAGCCTGCCCATTTCTAACATTCAAGCCCTTAGTTCTATGTTTTCTGACCTAGTGAATGCCCTTAGGATGCTGTACATGAGACATCCATGAGTATGCAGCCAAGACTGGATTACCCAGCATAACCAGGAACAGAGAGTCCTCAACATGGTAGAGTCAGAGGTCAGAGGTACAGAAGGACAAGCAGTATGAACTGCCCTCTACCCTAAACCCACGTATATTATACTAGAGCAGGCAACTTCATTCTCATACCACGGCTTTTTCATACCTATTATATTTATGCCTTAAAATAGTGACTCTCTATACTCAAATATGAGTTTAAAATAGGCGTTAGCAGTTGAATAGATAAGAGAACAGAGCTTTTCTTGTTTTTACATTGATAATTTTCTCTATTCAAAGAATCTCTTTTCTTTATTGTCACACCCTCCCTAATATTCTCAATTTTCATGAATGGAGTCTCCTTACCTATTGGTCTAAGCGGATAATTTGTAGGTCCTTCCTATTTAGTATCTTTTAAAACAGTCCCATTGTTTTTATGTCTGTAGGCTTTAAATTTTAATTTCAACAGCAACTTGACAAAACTAAAAGAGCAGTAAATCAATTAAACTGACATGTCCTTGTCAACTTTTCAACAAAAAATTTCAAATTCAAGTTAATGAAGCATAAGTAATACCCCTAAGTCAGTTGAAGGAAAGGAGACATAAGATAAGAATTTTAACCAATAGCTTTCTATAATATACTAAGATACAATAAAAGTGGTTTTGATTCAGTATCCCTGGGAAATATTCATGTTATACATGGTTAGTGATATATGCTAAGGTTCTTAAGATCAGACATGCTCCAAACAGTATACACCTAATTCTGAGGATATATTCTACAGTGCTTGAGAATCTATTTCCTTTTTAAAAAAATCAATTAATAATTTTAAAATTTGCTTACTTAAAACTACTATGAGATCTGTCCAAAAAAAAAAAAAAAAAAGAAAAGATAAAAGAAATATCTAAGGAATTCCCCAGCAGTCCAGTGGTTAGGACTCCATGCTCTCACTGCTGAAGGCCTTGGTTGATCCCTGGTCAGGGAATTAAAACCCCAGAAGCCCAAATCTGTGTGACATGGCCCCCAATTTTTTTTTTTCTGTTTTTTTTTTTTTTTAATTTTATTTTTAAACTTTACATAATTGTATTAGTTTTGCCAAATATCAATATGAATCCACCAAAATTTTAAAATTCTTTCAAATAAACAATATTTCTTGTTTCATCTTTGTATCCATTACATATAGTAGGTACCTAACAATAAATGTTTGTTGATTAGGACAAACAGCTTATTACAGAGAAAGTACCTACAGGATATAGCCAGAAATAAAGTATGGAGACTAACCACTGGCATATTTTTAAATTTATAAAGGTAATTTAAAAATGATACCAGTTAGGATGATCAACTTCAAAGAAACTTCAAAGAATCTTTTGAGACTGTGAGACCTGACTTCCAAATTTTGCTATAAGGTTTATAATATCAACAGCTTTCTATACTTGAAAACTATGACATTAAAAAAAAAGTGAGGGACTTCCCTGGTGGTCCAGTGGTTAAGCCTCTGCCCTCCCACTGCAGGGGGGCATGGGTTCAATCCCGGGTAGGGGAACTAAGATCCCACATGTCACTAGATGTGGCCAAGAAATAAAATAAATAAATTAATTAATTAAAAAAATTTTAAAAAGTGAGCCCACCAAAGAAATTTAAAGTATTTGAGAATGAGAAATGTTGTTTGCCTGTGTGTATGTGTGTGTGTGTGTGTACTTTAAAATAATGTGAAATTCATGTTGTCATTTCTATTACTACTTTAAAAATTGTAAAGTACTGAAACTGGGCAACAGGTATCATCAAGTCACTCTTTTCTCATAACATATACAGTTTAAAATCTACCTACAAAAACAAAAGTCACAAGTTAATGAAATACAGTAAAATTTACCTCGCTGGAACAGGTAGTTTGGGGCAAAGGCCTTTTGCTTTTGATGATGCATATTCAGAAGGCTTTAGGTCATAGCTGCATAGTGCTGAGCCTGTTGAAAGAAAAGCTATATGTTAGCTAGCAGAACAGAGTCTGAATAAATTCTTTTATTAATTCATTTTCATTTTATTTTATAGGTTAATATTAATTCAACATATACAACTTTCAAACATTATAGAATTAATAAAAGTTTGATTTGGTCTAATAGTATCGATCCTCAATCATTTGAAACAAACTCTTCTCTGGAAATTTATATACAAAGTTTAATTAACAGTATTAGGGTAATAATAAATACTAGAGCTATCTTCATTGAGTGTCATACGTCAGGCCCTATATAATATACATGCACACACATATAATTTTATAGAGTCAACTTTTCATTGTAACTGACCCAACTCTGTCTAGAAATGTCTTCAAACAATGGAAAAAATTAACATGATAAAAATTCTCCTGAAGAAACCAAGAGTTTTTGCCAGCCCCAGTGCTTCTGAGGGTTAGGCTGAAACCGGCCCATTCGTGGGGCTGGTTCTGTTCCCCATGCAGGTTTCTCATCCCAAGAGAACGGTTGTGATGGGCAAAGGACCCGTTTCCTCCTCCCATCATGCTGTGAACTCACCGGTAGGGTGAACTTCGCTCTCATATATATAAATTATATAATTTACTTTAACTTTACTAGGCAGGCATTACTGAGCCCACTTAACAGAGGAGAAAATAGAGGCTAAGCGATAAGGTAAATAACTGACATAGCTAATAATCAGTAAGCTGGGATTAAACCCTAGATCTCTTTGGCTACAAAACTCTTCTTCAACTACATATGCCATCTCTCCTTCCTATGCTTTCGATTACTAAATATTTAAGATTGCTGCATATAGCACATAGCATTCAGATAATACATTACTTTTTTCTTATGTAAGAAGCATGAGACAGTAACTGTAAATAAACTGAACTATGATCAAATCAATCAATTGATCAAAGGAGTCTCAGTTTTCAGATAGTTTAAAACAGCTTAAATTCAGTCTTAGATCGGTTATTTTCTGACTACATGGCCAATACATACATACATACATATATATATGGGCTTCCCTGGTAGCTCAGCTAAAGAATCTGTCTACATTATAGGAGACCCCAGTTCAATTCCTGAGTTGGGAAGATCTGTTGAAGAAGGGATAGGCTACCCACTCCAGTATTCTTAGGCTTTCCTGGTGGCTCAGTTGGTATCTGCTTAGAATCTGCCTGCAATGAGGGAGATCTGGGTTCAATCCCTGGGCTGGGAAGATCTAGAGAAGGGAACGGCTACCCACTCCATTATTTTGGCCTGGAGAATAGTCCACGGGGTCACAAAGAATTGGACACAACTGAGTGACTTTCACTTTCATTTATATATATATAATTTGGATGGATACAGTACACCAAATCCTTGATTAAGTCTTATTCAAACAACATGCTAATTTTACAATATGGCAACTATTATACTATAAGGTTCATTGTACAAAGACATTGTTAGCTAGGGACATTTAGGCTTTAGTTCTGATTTTGCTCAGACCTACTATATTATATCATGTAAATTGTTTGTATTTCATTATTGAAGTTCTTACTAGGTTACTAATTCGGGCAAATACTTTATTATTAAATACAAATAGAATGGCTTTGCATTTATATTATAGCAATAATGAGATTTTGCACACTGTATCACCATGCAATATGTTTAAAATATAATGTGAAGGCAGATTTTTAACACTGAATTAATTGTGAAAACATCATGTGAGGACATGAGAAGGAACTAGAATGGAATACAGAAAAAAAGATTTGTTGGGACAACAAAATGGAGAGGTTTATTTCATTTACATCTTGTACTTTCAATCAAAAGAATTCGAGAAAGCCACAAACCTGCACTACATCAGTAATGCTGCCTCCAAACCAACTTAAGTGTTTGAATATGTGGGCTTAGTAGCATATTTACATAAATACATGTAGCATCTATTTTATATTAAAAATATCTCAGGTAATTGGGCAGTGTAAAATATTTTTAAAGAGATTCTTAAAAGTTGCATGGCATTGTTCTACATGTTTCTGCAGCTCTTAAGATAGACTCAATAGGAAACTAAGTTTCTAAAATTCTTTTCTATCATTCTCTTCCATTTTAATGACTTAGTTAAGCATGAATATTAAGCATCCAACTTCTAAAATTAGGCTTTCATGTTTAAAGATAACACCACTAGATACTATTTATAGCAATTTTAGAGAAAATATGACAGCCATGGCAGGCAAACACTTTAGATTAATTGTAAAATAGCTGGAGTCCTGTTATAGAATTGCTCAAGAAAAAATAGCCACTGTGCCAGTAACTGCAGGCCAAGCACCCAATGTGATCATCAACTTCCTGATCTGAATTGTCCACTTACTTCTTTCAGAGTCCAAGAGGGAATTGATTTGCACGACACGAAAGGCCCTAACTAAAGCACATTGTGTCGGTGCTGTCAAACACACTGCTCCATTTGAATTCAGTGAACATAATCTTCATCCCCACCCTTTTTTCATTTTAAAAAAGGAGGTCAGCAGGTGCAACAGAGTTCAATTTTATAAAGACTTTCCCAGGATAATGCTCAATGAAAGGATAATAGTCTTATCTCTGACGGTATTCTGGGACAGAGGGCAGTACTAAATAGATCCTGTACTAATAGATTAAAGGAAAAAGATCTTTACAATGTGCTGGTAGTAACAATGAGAAGAAACCTTATATTGCTCCCTACTCAAAGGACTGATGGACAGAGAAGCCTCAATGAAGAACATTAAAACAACCCAGAAATGCCCAATGCTTTACAATTGTTTCTCTTTTCATGTGTATTGCTAATGTATTTTTAGTGAACTCTTAGGGTAGTATATATTTTATTTTTTTTAGTAGTAGAAGTATAAACAATAGTAGAAGTATAGACAAAAGATGTTTGGTTATAAACAGCAAGACAATATTTTTCTTCTACTGCAAAAAACAGGGAAATACTGTGCTAGAGTAACGAAAAGTCTAAAGCGAAGAACAAAAGCTTCTCAAAACCACATCAGAGGCAATCCATGCAACTCAGCCAATGTTATTCAAAGGCCATCAGAATGAATGATCTTAGGAACCTAATTTGGGTATATAAGCATTTATCTTGGTAAACAGTTGCTGTAGTCCCCAGAATGTTTAACTACTACAATATTTCAAATGCCTTAGAATAGTTAATTATTTATTTTTTAGCTCAATGTCACTTATAACAACTTCGCTAAGAGGTATGTTTCCATCACCATGCTCCAAACATTACAGATGAAAAAAAGTAAGTCTTATTTCCAAGGCCTTTAAGGAGATCACTGACAAACTAAGAAATAGAATTCTTTACCTGCAGCCCACAGTGCTTCCTCTGCGTCTTTCCTAATAATCATAATCAGACAAGTATTCAACATGCTCCTGAGAAAAAAAATGTATATTCCACAGACACTGCAAAGATAATACGTTTGAAAAATTTTTTCCATCACCCACTCCCTAAATCTGCTCTGCCTCCTCCTGTTTTAAATCTACCCTAGGTAATGGCTCCACCATTCATAAAATTCCCAAGATGAAGTATGGAAGTCATTCTGTATCTTCTTTATCTACATCTTCCATTTATGTTTTCTCATACTATTCAAGACATTCAAGATACCAAGTCTTGACAATCAGACCTTTCTATGTTATTTTTTTTAAATAGTTTTTATTTAGTTATTTACTTTTGACTGCACTAGGTCTTCATTGCTGCACACAGGCTTTCTTTTCACTGCAATGTACCGGCTTCTCATTGCTGTGGGTTCTCTTGTTGTACAGCACGGGCTCTAGGGCACTCAGGCTTCAGTGGTTGCTGTGCACAGGCTCAGTACTTGTGCACACAGGCTCAGTTGCCCTGCAGCACGTAGGATCTTCTCAGATCAAACCTGTGTCCCTTGCATTGGCAGGTGGATTCTTCACCATTGAGCCACCAGGTAAGTCCTAGATCTATGTTATTTCAGACTATCATGATATCTTATTGGGTCAGTTAAACTACTCTTTCAGAGGGTTTCTTACCTCCATCCTGCACACAACCTTCAGAATGATTTCTGTAAATTTAGGATTAGTTTATTATACCTCCGCTCTCAGGACAAATTTCAAACTCCTTGGTTTCAAGGCCCTCCTAAGGCAGGCCTCTACCTAAAACCCCAGGCTCATTAAATAAACTACTTATAGTTCTTGTAGTTTCTCAAGCTTCCAGGCTTTTTCACATGCTATTCCCTCTGCTGAGCTGTCCTTTCCTAACTAGCATCTGAAAGAGTGTTCAAGTTTGAGGAGAATTTCTACAAACTACAAGCTTTACCCCCTCTGTCAAGTCTTATCTGATGCACCCAAACAAAGCTATTTACTTCTTAGCTGTATTATAAAACACATATTATTTTATAATTTTTTAGTTACATATCATTTCTATCTTTAGAATGTGTACTCTTTGAGAACTGGGATCTTATGCCTTCAAAATATCTGGAATTTCTATTTCCTGGCACACAGACAGCACTCAAAAGCCATCTGTTGAATAAAACAGACATCCTGATTAACAACAACAAAAAATAATTATTTTATCCTGTTATATTTTGGTGTTACATGTTATATATCAGGATATATGCTTTTCACCATTCACTACTACAAAGTATACTATCTAAAACAGGTTTTCTAAACCTTGGTATTAACACAATTCTCAGGCAGTTCTCAGTTGTAGGGAGCTGACTTGTGCATTTGCAGGAAGTTTATCAGCAACCCTGGTCTCTGTCCACTAGATGCCAGTAGCCTCCCTGTAACCTCTCACCCAACTGTGACAACCAAAAAAAAAACACGTTTCCTGACACCTCTAAACATCCTGGATGGGGGAGTGGGAGGAGGTAGCTGTGGCAAGTGCAAAAATCACCCTTAGTTAAGAAATACTAGTCTAAAACATCAAATTATTTGAAATAAAGAGTTGGCATTGGAGGCTAATTCTTATTTTAAATTTTTGTTTGATTTACTATCTCAATAACATTTGTAGGATACACCAAGAGGAAAAAAATAGTCCTTAAAACACATGGTTTAGAAAATTGTAGTTAATAAAAAAGAAAATCTTTAAATGCAGAAGTTTTTGTTATTAAGAACAAATGACATGAATATGAATTCAATGAATTTAATTCCTTTCTAAGTAGGAAAGCATTCTGTATTTACATGCCAGAAAAGAGCAAGACAATTTTCCAATTTCCATGTCTAGTAACCAATAAAAAGGATGGACATATTTGCAATTTCCATGAAGCACTATTAATGAGCTGGAGATATGGCACCTGCGATCACTACGGGCACATACTAGGTACACAATAAATATCTGCTGAGGGGATTAACTTTGGCCATCTTTGTGTAAGACTCCTACCAGGTATTGCAGAGGATAAAGAGAAGTTTGACTGTCTACTCTAATGCAAGCTCCTTACACATGGCGACTATACCTTGTTTTTGTCTTTCTGGTACATATTTAATGGGTACTAATTAATTATTTGTTGAATAAAGTAATTACTTAGAATTATATTACTAAATTTAAGAATTTCCCCCTCTTTTTAACAGTCAAGTCTCCCTTGATGATCTCTGATTTGGAGGCAATTAAATCAGTTGCTACAGTTGTTCATTGCACTCATTTATAAATGATAACCAATCTTTTGATATACTGTGGCCAAAAAGAATCCATACTAAGCAACTATACTCCAATAAAAGTTAAAAAAGAAAAAATATCCATACTAACTTTGTGGTTTAAGTTATAGTGTAACTGACTGGTAAGAAAAAAAGGCAAACAATAATCTGATTGCCTATTCATACTAACTCTACACTTACCAACTAGATAACAATAATCAAAAGGCTTGTTAGTATTCACCTATTTTATCTGAATGGATCACATACTCTCTCATGATTTTCAGCAATGATCACTGAAAGCACCAATCTGCATGGCTCACCTCAAAATGTGAACATGGCCCAAATGGCAGGTCATAAAGCACTCTGAATTTATATAAGATACAGTACATTGAAGAAGAACTCCTAAGTAGGAGTGCTATAAATGGAACACAAAAGAAAAATAAGAAATCAGCCATTTTACTACAGTGTTAGGGAAAAGAAAATAATATTGATACAACAGTTTGATAAGAGTAATACAAGAAATAATAAGGAATGCCATGTAAAATACTAGCACCAACTGAGAACAAGCAGTCAGCCCTCAACTTACAGGTTATTCTCATTTCTAAACTTTTGTTAGAATTTAGACTGTATGCGGAAAGAATAAAATGACATGCAAAGCATGGGCATGGCACATGCCACTGTGCACAGCACAAATAGGGATTATGAATATGTTGAAACAAAACACAGAGATTCAGTCTGATTTGCCTATTCAGACTCAAATGCCCATGCTGAACATCAGGGACAGTGGAGTAAAGTGAACGGTGGACTATGGACCAGAGCTGGTGGTAGGACCAGAATCAGAAGAGGGAGAGGAAGAGGAAGAACATCTGAGCAGGTATCATCTTCCCTTCCCTTCACCATCTGTCATGGTTTGAGCCCAGCGGATGATCTGGCTGGGCTGAGATGAAAGTTTCATGTAAAGTTGAAGTTAGTGTCAGAGGGAGGAAGATTCCTTCCCCTGCCCCTACAATGTCATTTTTGAGTTTTCCAAAATAATGATAGTAAAGGAGGAAAGAAACTTGTTCATCAGAAACGGCAGGGAAGGAAAGTTGATGGATTCATGCTCTGCTGAAAAATAAGACCTCAGATGGGAGCTCTCACCAGATGGTTTTCGTTTCCTCTGTAGAGCATAAGGTTAGGAAAGAGGAAGAAAGAGAGGACTTAAGAAAAGAAAAGCATGAATAATCACTTGGAGAGTATGTATAAGAGAGACAAATAAATGAATAAGATGAATTATTTAGAGATGAATAAAAAGAACTGATTTCACAGCAATTCTAGTTAAACTGAAGCTAAACAGTTTGTTTACCTGCTGGTGGCAACTCACATGGATACAGAGTTGAGCAAAGGATAATGTGTTAAGAGAAGGAGAAATTATTAAGTGGCAATAGAGATGAAGAGGGACACTCAGTCTATTATTCTTTCAAAAAACATGAATCATTGCTATGTGAGATCCTATATTAGGGCTTGGATATTCAGAGATAAATAGAGCATGATTCTGCCCCCAGGAAAGTCCTGTACCACTGCAGCAAGATGATAAACAAAGCACCAAAGAAGTTTAACGCTGAATCCTAATGGTATCTGGCACCTCTGATTTTTAAAGGCAACTGTTAAATTGTTTTATTCTCTAGCATCACATATTTATGGTATTTATGTCTGTATAAGCTATGGCCCAAAATAATGAAATGCACATTTACACATCTATCAATCGACGTACAAAAACATACTTTTATATTCATCTGAAATCTGTCTTTTAAAGCTCCCTGTAATATGGCAGTATCTCTACATTATCAATCTAATTTTGAGCTATTTCTTCCAAGCTTTCTATTCTAGTCAGACATATTTGACAGAAGTATTCCACAAACTTAAGTGTCCAAGAAAACAACTCCTCTTTCTTGTCTAAAAGAAACAAAGAATGAAGGAACTATCATTTGCCTGATAAATGCATTTCTTACATTACTACAGGAACTAAGAGCTTTTCCTTATACTGATTTCAACTAATTTGTAAAGGTAATAAAAGTTCACATGAATGGATGGTTAAGTGCTAAAAAGTGCCTTCAAACGTTGTCATGGAAACTTAAAATTCTGAAAAGGATTTATATTATCTTTTCCTTCTGGTAATAAAAAATGTTATTTTACCTTGCATTTTAAAATAAGTTTTTAAATTATCATTGAAAAAGTTACTACCCCAAACAGGATTCTCTCTTTCATAAACTTTTAAGTTATGGCAAAATACACATAACAAAAATTTTATCATCCTAATCATTTCTAAGTGCAGATTTCAGTAGCATTAATGTACATGTACATTATGTACATCACTATGTACATACACTAAGTTTTCATTAAGTACATTATTGTGCAATCATTACCATCATCCATCTCCAGATCTCTTCATCTTGCAAAACCGAAACTCTTCATGTAGAAATCAGTAACTTCCCATTTCTCTCTCCCCCCAGCTCCCAGCAACTACCAGTCCACCTTCTGCCTTTGTGGATTTGACCACTCTAAGTATCTCATTTAATAAGGGGACTCATACAGTATTTGTCCTTTTGTAACTGGCTTATTTCATTTAACCTAATATCTTCAAGGTCCATACATACTGTAGCATGTGTCAGAATTCCCTTTCTTTTTTAAAAAAATTCTGATGAAAACATTAACATAAAACTTACCACAGCAAGCATTTTTTTAAAAGTGTATGTTAGCGTTAACTATATGTACACTGTTGTACAACACAGCTCTAGAATTTTTTCATCTTGCAAAATTGAAACTCTATACCCATCCAACATCATCTCCCAATTTCCCATCCCCCTCAGCTCTTGCAATCATTTTACCTTTAAAGAGTCTGACTTTTATTTATTTATTTATAACTTAAATTATTTATTTATGGCTGTGCTGGGCTTCCCTGGTGGCTCAGTAGTAAACAATCCACCTGCCAATGCAGGACACACCGGTTCGATCCCTGGGTTGGGAAGATCCCCTGGAGAAGGAAATGGCAACCCACTCCAGTATTCTTCTCTGGAGAATCCCATGGACAGAATAGCCCGGGGGGCTCCAGTCCATGGGGTCGCAAAGAGTCAGACACGACTTAGCAACTAAACAACAACATACCCATCCAACATCATCTCCCCGTTTCCCATCCCCCTCAGCTCTCGCAACCACCATTTTACCTTTAAAGAGTCTATTTTATTTATTGATCTATAACTTTATTTATTTATTTATGGCTGTGCTGGGCATTTGCTGCTGCGCAGGCTTTTCTCTAGTTGCAGTGAGTGGGCTTCTCTTTGTGGAGCATGGGCTCTAGGGCACACGTGCTTCAGTAGTTGCTGCACGTGGGCTCAGTAGTTGTAGTTCCCGGGGCTCTAGAGCACACGTTCAGTAGTTGTGGTGCATGGGCTAAGTTGCTCTCCAGCATGTGGGATCCCCTGAGCTCAGGGACTGAACCAGTGTCCTGCATTGGCAAGTCAACTCTTCACCACTGAGCCACCAAGGAAGCCCCTGACTACTTTCAGTTCAGTTCAGTTGCTCAGTCGTGTCCGACTCTTTGCGACCCCATGAATCGCAGCTCGCCAGGCCTCCCTGTCCATCACCAACTCCCGGAGTTTACTCAGACTTACGTCCATCGAGTCGGTGATGCCATCCAGCCATCTCATCCTCTGACGTCCCTTCTCCTCCTGCCTCCAATCCCTCCCAGAATTAGAGTCTTTTCCAATGAGTCAACTCTTTGCATGAGGTGGCCAAGGTACTGGAGTTTCAGCTTCAGCATCATTCCTTCCAAAGAAATCCCAGGGCTGATCTCCTTCAGAATGGACTGGTTGGATCTCCTTGCAGTCCAAGGGACTCTCAAGAGTCTTCTCCAACACCACAGTTCAAAAGCATCAATTCTTCGGCGCTCAGCCTTCTTCAACAGTCCAACTCTCACATCCATACATGACCACAGGAAAAACCATAGCCTTGACTAGACGGACCTCTGCTGGCAAAGTAATGTCTCTGCTTTTGAATATGCTATCTAGGTTGATCATAACTTATCTTCCAAGGAGTAAGCGTCTTTTAATTTCATGGCTGCAGTCACCATATGCAGTGATTTTGGAGCCCAAAAAAATAAAGTCTGACACTGACTACTTTAGGTACTTCATATAAGTGTAATCATGCAGCATTTGTCTTTCTGTGACTGCCTTACTTCACCTAGTGTAATATCCTCAAGCTTCATACATATCATAGTATGTGGCAGGATTTCCTTATTTTTTAAGGCTGACTAGTATTCCCCTGTATGTATATACCACATTTTCTTTATCCATTCATCTGTCAATAGAAATTTAGGTTGCTTCTACCTCTTGGCAGCATAAGGCTGCAATGAACATGACTGTGCAAATATCTCTTCGATATCCTGCTGTCAATTCTTCTAAAAGTGGAACTTTTGGGTCAGATAGCAATCTATTTTTCTCCAAGACAATTTTTTAAGAGCAGTTTTAGGTTCTCAGCAAAACTGAGAAGAAGGTACAGAGATTTCCCATAAACCTCACACCCCCACATAAAGCCTGCTGCTGCTGCTGCTGCTAAGTCGCTTCAGTTGTGTCCGACTCTATGTGACCCCATAGAAGGCAGCCCACCAGCCTCCCCCGTCCCTGGGCCTAGCCTCCACCATTATCAACATTCTCCCGCCAGAATGCTGTTTGATACAACTGATAAACCTACACTGACAAATCATAACCACCCCAAGGTCCATAGTTTACATCAGAGTTCATCTTTGTGCTTTACATTCTGTTGTTGTTGTTCAGTTGCCCAGTTGTATCCAACTCTTTGCACCCTCATGGACTGCAGCATGCCAGGCCTTTCTATCCCTCACCATCTCCCAAAGTTTGTCCAAGTTCATGTTCATTGCATTGGTGATGCCATCCAGCCATCTCATCCTCTGACGCCCTCTTCTCCTTCTGCCCTCAATCCTTCCCAGTATCAGGGACTTTTCCAATGAGTCAGTTCTCATCATATGACCAAAATATGGGAGTTTCAATTTCAGCATCAGTCCTTCCAACAAGTATTCAGGGCTGATTTCCCTTAAGATTGACTGGCTTGATCTCCGTGCTGTTCAAGGAACCCTCAGGAGTCTTCTCTAGCACCATAGTTCTAAGGCATCAATTCTTCAGCGTTCTGCCTTCTTTACGGTCCAGTTCTCACAACCGTACATGACCACTGGGAAGACCATAGCCTTGACTATAAGAACCTTTGTCAGCAGAGTAATGTCTCTGCTTTGCAACATGCTGTCTAGGTTTGTCATAACTTTCCTGCCAAGAAGGAAATGTCTTCTGATTTCATGGCTGCAGTCACCATCCACAATGATTTTAGAGCCCAAGAAAAGGAAATCTGTCACTACTTCCACCTTTTCCCCCTCTATTTGCCATAAAGTAATGAGTTCAGATGCCATGATCTTAGTTTTTTTAATATTTAGTTTTAAGCTAGCTCTTTCACTCTCCTCCTTCACCCTCATCAAGAAGCTCTTTAGTTCCTCTTCACTTTGCCATTAGAGTGTTATCATCAGATATCTCAAGTTATTGCTATTTCTCCTATCTTGATTCCAGCTTGTAACTCATTCAGCCCAGCATTTCTCATGATGTGCTCAGCATATTAAACAAACCAGGTGACAGCAGAGAGCCCTGTTGTACTCTTTTCTCAATCTTGAATGAATCAGTTGTTCCAAACAAGGTTCTATATGTTGCTTCTTGACCCCCATACAGGTTTTCTCAGGAGACAGATAAGATGGTCTCGTATTCCATCTCTTTAAGAGCTTTCTAGTTTATTATAATCCACACAGTCAAAGGCTTTAGCATAGTCGATGAAACAGAGGTAAATGGGTTTTTTTTTGGAATTCCCTTGTTTTCTCTATGATCCAGTGAATGTTGGCAATTTGATCTCTGGTTCCCCTTCCTTTTCTAAATCCAGATGGGACATCTGGAAGTTCTTGGTTCGTATAACGCTGAAGCCTACCTAGCATGCAAGATTTTAAGCATGTCCTTACTAGCATGGGAGATGAGTGCAATTGTCTGATGGTTAGCACATTCTTTAGTACTACCCTTCTTGGGAATTGGGATGAGGATTGACCTTTTCCAGTCCTGTGGCCATTTCTGGGTCTTCCAGGTTTGCTGACATATTGAATGCAACACCGTGATGGCATTATCCTTTAGGGTTCTGAATAATTATACTGGAATTCTGTAGCATCCACTAGCTTTATTAACAGCAGTGCTTCCTAAGCCCCATTTGACTTCGTGCTACAGAATGTCTGGCTCTGGGTGGCTGACCACACCATTGTAATCACCCCATCCATCTGGATCTTTTTTACACAGTTCTGTGCATTCTTTCCATCTCTTCTTGATCTTTTTGGTGTCTACTAGGTCTCTACCATTTATGTACTTTATTGTGCCCATTTTTGGGCAAAATGTTCCCTTGATATCTCCAATTTTCCTAAAGAAATCTCTAGTTTTTCCTCTTCTGTTGTATCCTTCAAGTTTTATACACTGTTCATTGAAGAAGGCCTTCATATCTCTCTGTGCTGTTCTTTGGAAATCTGCATTTAGTTGGCTCTGCCTTTCCCTTTTTCCCTTGCTTTTTGCTTCTCATCTTTCTTTAGCTATTTGTAAAACCTCCTCAGATAATCATTTTGCCTTCCTGCTTTTCTTTTTCTTTGGGAGGGTTTTCTTCACTGCCTCCTGCACAATATTACAGACCTCTGTCCATAGTTCTTCAAGCATACTGTTTACAAGTTATATCTCTTGAATCTATTTGTTACTTCCACAGCATATTCATAGGGGATTTGATTTAAGTTGTACCCAGCTGGCTTAGTGGTTTTCCTCGCTTTCTTTAAGCCTGAATTTTGCTATGAGAAGCTGATGATCTGAGCCATAGTCAGTGCCAGGTCTTGTTCAGCTTCTCCATCTTCGGTTATGAAAAATGTAATCAATTTGATTTCAGTATTGGCCATTTGGTAATGTCCATGTGTAAAGTCGTCTCTTGTGTTTTTGAAAAAGGGTATTTTCTATGACCAACGCATTCCCTTGGCAGAATTCAGTTAGCCTCTGCCCTACTTCATTTTGTTCTCCAAGGCCAAACTTGCCTGTAACTCCAGGTATCTCTTGACTTTCTACTTTAGCATTCTAATCCTCAGTGATGAATAGAACATCTTTTTGTTGGCGTTAGTTCTAGGAGGTCCTGTAGGTCTTCATTGAACTGATCAATTTCAGATACTTTAGCACTGGTGGTAGGGGCATAGACTTGAATTAATCTGATTTTGAATGGCTTGCTTTGGAAATGAACTGAGATCATTCTGTCATTTTTGAGGCTGCACCAAAGTACTGCATTTCAGACTCTTTTGTTGATTATGAGGGCTACTATATTTCTTCTATGGGCATGGAAAAATGTATAATGACATGTATCCATTATTATAGTATCATACAAAGCATTTTCACTGTCCTATAGATCCTCCTGGTTCCATTTTCTAATTTTTGAGGAACCTCATACTGTTTTCCCCAGCAGACACACTATTTTACATTCCTACCAATGGTGCATAAGGATTCCAATTTCTCCACATCCTCACCAACATTTGCTACATTCTGGGTTTTTGTATTTATAGTAGCCATCCCAGTGAGTATGAGGTGGTATCTCATTGTGGTTTTGATTTGCATTTCCCTTATGATTAGTGATTATCTGGGTCGTGAAGATCTTTTTTGTACAGTTCTGTGTATTCTTGCCACCTCTTCTCAATATCTTCTGCTTCTGTTAGGTCCATACCATTTCTGTCCTTTATTGAGCCCATCTTTGCATGAAATGTTCCCTTGGTATCTCTAATTTTCTTGAAGAGATCTCTAGTCTTTCCCATTCTATTGTTTTCCTCTATTTCTTTGCATTGATCACTGAGGAAGGCTTTCTTATCTCTCCTTGCTATTCTTTGGAACTGCATTCAGATGCATATATCTTTCCTCTTCTCCTTTGCCTTTCACCTCTCTTCTTTTCACAGCTATTTGTAAGGCCTCCTCAGACAGCCATTTTGCTTTTTTGCATTTCTTTTCCATGGGGATGGTTTTGATCCCTGTCTCCTGTACAATGTCACGAACCTCCATCCATAGTTCATCAGGCAATCTGTCTATCAGATCGAGTCCCTTAAATCTATTTCTCACTTCCACTGTATAGTCATAAGGGATTTGATTTAGGTCATACCTGAATGGTCTAGTGGTTTTCCCCCTTTCTTCAATTTAAGTCTGAATTTGGCAATAAGGAGTTCATGAACTGAGCCACAGTCAGCTCCCAGTCTTGTTTTTGCTGACTGTATAGAGCTTCTCCATCTTTGGCTGCAAAGGATATAATCAATCTGATTTTGGTGTTGACCATCAGGCTGTATATTGTCACCCTGCTTATTTAACTTATATGCAGAGTACAACATGAGAAACGCTGGGCTGGAAGAAGCACAAGCTGGAATCAAGATTGCCCAGAGAAATATCAATAACCTCAGATATGCAGATGACACCACCCTTAAGGCAGAAAGTGAAGAAGAACTAAAGAGCCTCTTGATGAAAGTGAAAGAGAGTGAAAAAGTTGGCTGAAAGCTCAACATTCAGAAAACTAAGATTATGGCATCCGGTCCCATCACTTCATGGCAAATAGATGGGGAAACAGGGGAAACAGTGGCTGACTTTATTTTTGGGGGCTCCAAAATCAATGCATATGGTGATTGCAGCCACGCAATTAAAAGACACTTGTTCCTTGGAAGGGAAGTATGACCAACCTAGACAGCATATTAAAAAGCAGAGACATTACTTTGCCAACAGAGGTCCATTTAGTCAAGGCTATGGTTTTTCCTGTGGTCATGTATGGATGTGAGAGTTGGACACAAGTTGTGTCCAACTTCACTCTTCAAGTTGTGAAGAAGGCTGAGCACCGAAGAATTGATGCTTTTGAACTGTGGTGTTGGAGAAGACTCTTGAGAGTCCCTTGGACTGCAAGGAGATCCAGCCAGTCCATCCTAAAGGAGATCAGTCCTGGATGTTCATTGGAAGGACTGATGTTGAAGCTGAAACTCCAAAACTTTGGCCACCTGATGATTATGATTAGTAATTAACTATGATTAGTGATGTTCATTCAGTCTCTTTTCATATCCTTACTATTGGCCACTCATACACCTTTTTTGCATAAATGTCTACGCAAGTCCTTCTCCTATTTTTTATTTAGGTTGTAGGTTTTTTCTTGTTGTTGAGTTGTAGTTCTTTACATATTCTGGACATTAACCCCTTACCAGATACAAGATTTGCAAATGTTTTCTCCTATTCCGCAGGTTGCCTTTCATTCTGTTGATTGTGTGTTTGACTCACGAAAGTTTTAAATTTTGATGAGTTCAATTTATCTACATTTTCTTTTGTTGCCTGTGCTTCTGGTTCACATCCAAGAAATTATTGCCAAATCCAATGTCAGAAAGCTTTCTCTTATGTCTTCTACGAGCTTTGCAGTTTTCTCATATGTTAGAGCTCTTTCATGGACTTTTAACAATTCTCTAACAGAGTCAGAAAGTTCCCACTTAAATCTAAATTATCTTTAAAGATTCACATCTCTGAAATTAATGACTAAGAGGTATATATTTGAGGTCAAGAACTGTGTATTTTCTAACAGAAATAAAGCTGTAATAGCAAATGGACACAGATAACAATAAAAATTATCTGCTCCTTCCAAATCAACCTGTACCTCCAGCTTTACGTCACCAATCCAAAAAACAATATAGATTCTTTTAAGAAATTCAGAAATTTCAACTTAGGGATACTTTTTAAATTAAAGTGCTTAGGCCCCTACAAAAAAGGCTCCCTCTTGATTACAATTTTATAGTTTCCTATTTACATTTTTAAATTATTATCTTCTCCATCTTCTACTGCTGTGCTTTTTGATGTTGACATTGCTACTTTTTAAATGCCTAATCTGCTAACTTATTTTGCAAACAGCTGCCTCAAAAGCCTAAGGGTGACTTTATCACTAGACACCAATCTAAGAGGTCTGCTTTCTAAAATAATGTTTATTCATTAACACTCCTGAACAACAACTTTGTGCAAGATACTATGAGTAACACAAAGCTGCAAAACTCACTTGAAGGGGCTTCTTAACGAGACCTATTAAGGCCGTACTCAGTATCATATTCACTTACAAGGACAGGGGTCTGGAAACAAAGCATGAAAACTGGGCATCATGGAGCATTTTCCCCCAGTGGATCATCACAGCAGGCAACACAGCCAACAAGGAACCAGCTCTCTTCTGGCCTTCCAGATGATATGTCAGGTTCAACGACCAACACTCACATCCAGCAGGTCCAAGAGAACATGTTAGAAAATAGTTCAATACTAGATCATAGTTTTGAATGCCACAGTAAGATCCATAGACTTTGATTTTATCTTTTTGCCACTGATTTCTGAATAAGAGATTAATAAGGAAGATTAACACAGCAGCAGTATGTAAATTCAGCGCGAGTTTGGAGACAGGAAAAGTATTACATTCCAATGGTAGAATAATAACAATGATGATGATGTAACAGCAGTAGCCAATCCTTTTTTTTTTTTTTTTTAAACAAGTTATATTTGCCCAACACTGTTCTAATCATTTTTCGTGTATTAACTCCTCATAACAATTCCATGAGGTACTTCAGGTACAAATACACATGTTTCACAGATGGGGAAATTGAGGCGTGGAGAGACTGAGTAACTTGCCCAGGGTCTCACAGATATTAGGTAGCAGGACCAACATCTGAACCCAGGCAATCTGATTCCTGAGTCTATGCAATTAACCACTCAATGATACTACCTTTCAGAGTACACTATATATGCCCACATTGTCTGATATTTTAGGAAAGCCCTTAAGGAATAACTCATCCTTCCCTGAAACCTGATAATGATAGAGCTGACAGTCTTGGTATTAGACTCAGCAAATCAACACATGTATGAGAGAATGATATCTTAAAAGAGTAGCTGGTAACTGTTTATTCAGTGCTCACCAAGTATCCAGTACTCTTCATGTATCATCTTATTTAATCCTCATACCAACCTAAGAGAGGGGCATTATTTGAAACCTACAATGTCTCAGATGAGTAAGTCTAGGCTCAGACAGGCTATACCTTCCTTCCCTCATTACAGAGCCAGTCAGTGACAGAAGCAGAATTAGAATCCAAATCCAATTTGTCCCATGCTCTTCCTACTATCTGATGCTGACAGATAGGAATACCACTAGACTGGGAGCCTCCATCCTGCTCCCTCAGAAGGCTAGCACCTCCATCTGAAACACTCTAAACTCTAGAACCAGGCTGGTGTGTGTATAGTTATGTTCCTGGGCTATTTCTCCAACCATCCAGAAGTGACAGCAGGTGGATGCCTGAGTCAGCTCTTGTTCAAGGCGAGAAGTAGCCTGTGAATTTGGGCAGGACAAAGGCAACTCTCCGGATTCACACACACAAAACACAAACATGAAACCTCATGGAAAAACACAAGTTTGAGGGACTATCACTATGCAGCCTTCCTTGAAGAGAGGTTTTAAAAAAAACATTCTCTGAAGAGAACTGCTGTGAGTCATATGGAGCTGAGGATAGCACCTGGAGATTAGCAATCTAGGAGAAGAAAGCTAGAGTTCAGGAAATTGGATATGCTTATTTTTTCAGGGAATTCCCAAATATTTAAGCTCAAGGTTTCTCATAACTTTTTTCTTCGAAAAATGATTAAGACATAATGCCTAATTAAAAAAGCAAAACACAAAATTATATATACAATTAACACACTGAAAAATGGTGGAAGTTTTTTGACTTCATTATTTTTTTCTGAACTTTTCAAATTTTCTACAATAGATACATATTACATCCAGGGATAAAAATAAACTAACTTTGAACCTCTACTTAAGGAGGGGTGGAAAAAAAACCAAATTTCCCATACAGTAGTCTAATATTTCCCAAATACTCAAACAGGCTACATCAAAATCACCTGAAACATTTGTAAAAAATACAAATTTTCAGGACCCAAAGACCTACTCAGTCAGAATTTCCCTGGGCAGGGCCCAGGAATCTGGTGTTTCAACAAGCTCCCTAAGTGACTATAATAATTTACATCAAGGAAGTCCAAAAGTATCTTCACTTTTCTTTTTCTTTCTAAGGTTCTATGATGATTTATTTAATGCTAGGACAAATTTATATTGAAAGGCAAACACATAATATTTAACAGTGACTGTACTATAGACTTGGAAAGCCTAATGTCTCACCATTTATCTCTGCAAACTTCTGAACATCACTTATGGTTTTCAGTTCTTGTCTTGGACATGCTGCTACACACAGTGCTACAGACTTGATCTTCCGGTTTATCAAGTCCAGATTGCATGGATCCAAAAAGAATACATACCTAAAGCATGAAGAAAAATGTTGAGATATTATTTCACAAAACATAGTCTGGCTCACTGCATATATGAATAAACCTAAGAGCAAAGAACATCTCATTGCATTCTACTTCACAAATTTAACCATACATGAACAAACATATCGCAAATCTAGTCATACACTGATTTAAAAAAAAAGTAACTGCTTATAAATATACTCAACAGCAGGGATGGAGGAACTACAGAACTCATTTTTAATGATATATATTTTTTATATTTAAAATTTTGTAATGTGTATTTTGTAATCAGAAATGATCTATTTTAGGTTTTTTTTTTTTTAATAACTAGCTTTAGTTTTCTTTTTTTGACAAATTGTACCCCCCAAATTACTGCTATATAACATGAATTACACTTTATACATAAACTTTAGTGAATACACAATCATATATGAAGCATATCATTATAAAAATGAACAAATATATACAAGGGTAGCCAAGATGACTGAGTAAAAAGACCCTGAGCTTATCTCCTCATGTGGGCACACCAAAATGACAAGTATTTACAGAGCAACTATTGATGAGAATGACCTGAAGACTAGCAGAAAAGATTTTCCACAACTAAAGATATAAAGAAGGAATCACAGTGAGATGAACAGAGGGGCGGAGACACGGTGCAGGCGAGATCCACATCCCTGGGTAGGCAACCCACAAATGGGAGGATAATCACAACTGCAGAAGTTCTGCTCAAGGAGAGAAGGATCCAAGTCCCATAATGGGCCCTCAGTCCAGGGACTCTGCACCAGGAAAACAAGCCTCCAGAATATCTAGCATTGAAGATGAGCAGGGTTTGTACACAGGGAAGTCAGAGGACTGTAGCAAACAGAGACTCCACTCTTAAAGGACACACACAAAACCTCACAAAACCCCACATAAATGCTGCCTACAAAGGAGCACCTCAGATCTAAAGACAGATACAGACTGAAAGTGAAGGAACGGAAAAAGGGATTCCATGCAAATGGAAACAAAAAGAACACTGGAGTAGCAATACTCAGAACAGACAAAATAGACTTTAAAACAAAGACTGTAGGAAGAAACAAAGAAGCATGTTACAGAACGATCAGGGATTGATCCAAGAAGCAGATATAACAACTGTAAATATACATGTAGCCAACATACATATTTTGGGGGAAAAAAATGGAAACAGTGACAGACTATTTTCTTGGGCTTCAAAATCATTGTGCACAGTGACTTGCAGCCATGAAATTAAAAGACACTTGCTCCTTGGAAGAAAAGCTATGACAAACCTAGACAGTGTATTAAAAAGCAGAGACGTTACTTTGCTGACAAAGGTCTGTAGAATCAAAGTGATGATTTTTCCAGTAGTCATGTATGGATGTGAGTTGGACCATAAAGAAGGTTGAGCACTGAAGAATTTATGCTTTTGAACTGTGGTGCTGGAGAAGACTCTCAAGAGTTCCTTGGATTGCAAGGAGATCAAACCAGTCAATCCTAAAGGAAATCAACTTTGAATATTCATTGGAAGGATTGATGCTAAAGCTGAAGCTCCAATACTTTGGCCACCTGATGCGAAGAGCCAACTCACTGGAAAAGACCCTGATACTGGGAAAGACTGAAGGCAGGAGGAGAGGGCATGAAAGAGGATGAGATGGTTGGATGGCATCACTGATTCAATGGATATGAGTCTGAGCAAACTCAGCGAGATAGTAAAGGACAGGGAAGCCTGGCATGCTGCAGTCTGTATGGCGTCACCAAGAAACAGACATGATTGAGCAACTTTACAAGGTACCCAACACTTAAACACATGAAGCAAACATTAGTAGACAAAGAGACAAATTGACAGTAACACAATAATAGTAGGGGACTTTAACACCCTACTTACATCAGTGGACCAAAAGTCAATAAGGAAACACTGGCCTTAAATGACACATTTAATCAGAACTTAACTAATATATAGAGACCATTCTATCCAAAAGCAGCAGAATACACATTCTTTTCCAGTGCACATAATGAAACAAAGTCTCAGATGGGCCACGTGCCAGGCCACAGGGCAAATTTCAGTAAATTTAGGAAGACTGAAATCATATCAAGCACCTTTTCTGACCACAAGAGTATGAAACCAGAAATCAGCTACAAAAAAACAAAACTGCAAAACTCACAAACATGTGGCGGGTAGACAATATGCTACTAACAGGCAACGGAGACATGGTACAGGCCAGATGCACACCTCTCGGTAGGCAGCCCACAAATGGGTTGAAATCAAAGAGGAAATTTAAATATGTCTGGAGACAAATGAGAACAGGAATACAACAATTCAAAATCTACGGCATGCAGCAAGAGTAGCTCTAGGAGGAAAGTTTATAGTGATTCAAGTTTGCCTCAGGAAATTTAAAAACTTTCAAATAAGAAGCCCAACCATACACCTACAGGAACTGGGAAAAGAAGAACAAACCCAGAGTTTTATTATTTATTATTTTTTTTATTATTAACTTTATTAACCCAAAGTTAGTAAAAGGAAAGAAAGAATAAAGATCAGAGCAAAAATAAAATGAAAGTGATAAAACATGATAGAAATGATCAATGAAAAAAAGTGTGGGTTCTTTGAAAAGACAAACAAAACTGATAAGCTTTTAAGCCAGACTCATCAGGGAAAAAGAGAAGGTCCAAATAAATAATGTCAGAAATGAGAGAAAGTTACAAACAATACCACGGAAATACCAAGGGTCACAACAGATTACTATAAACAATTATATGCCAATAAAATGCAATCTAGAAAATAAATAAATTCCTAGAAACATACAATCTCACAAGACTGAATCAGGAAGAAACAGAAAATAAGAATACACTGATTACGAGTAACGAAATTGAATAAGTAATCAAAAAACTCCCAACAAACCAAAGTCCAGGACCAGACAGCTTCACAGGTGAATTCTACCAAACACTTAAAGAAGAATTAACACCTAGTCTTCTCAAGTTATACCAAAAAATTGAAAAGGAAGGAATGCTTCCAAAGTCATTCTATGAGGCCAGCATCATTCTGATAACAAAGCTAGACAAAGACATCACAAAAAAAGAAAATTACAAGCCAGTAACACTGATGAACACAGATGCAAAAATTCTCAACAGAATATCAGCAAACCGAATTCAATATATTTAAAAGATCATTTTAAATTTAAAATGATCAAATGGCACTTATCCCAGGGATGCAAGGATGATTTAACATCTCTAAATCAATCAATGTGATATACCACATTAACAAATTGAAAAATAAAAATCACATGGTCATCTCAATAGATGTGGAAAAAAACTTTGGGCAAAATTCACCACCAATTTGTGATAAAAACTGTCAATAAAGTGGGTATAGAGGGAACATACCTCAAATATAATAAAGGCCATATAGGACAAGCTCATAGCTAACATCATACTCAATGGTGAAAAGCTGAAAGCATTACCTCTAAAATCAGGAACAAGACAAGGGTGCCCACTCTTGTGACTTTATTCAACATAGTACTGGAAGTCCTACTACAGAAATCAGACAAGAAAAAGAAATAAAAGGAATCCAAACTGGAAAGGAAGAAGTAAAACTATCATTGTTAGCATATGACTTAAAACTATGTATAGTAAATCCTAAAGATGTCACCAAAACTATTGGAACTCATCAATGAGTTCAGTAACATTTCAAGATAACAAAATTAATATACAAAAATCTGTTGTGTTTCTATATACTAACAACAAGCTATCAGAATGAGAAATTAGAAAACAAGCCGTTTACAATTGCATTAAAAAAAAAAAAGCGCTAGGAATAAATCTAACCCAAGGAAGCAAGAAAGCTACATTCAGAAAACTCTAAGGCAGTAATGAAAGAAACTGAACATGATGTAAACAAATGGATACATACATCATACCCAGGTAATGCAGTTGGTTTAAAGAAAAAAAAAATCCACTGCTAATGCAGGAGACACAAGAGATGCTGGTTCAATCCCTGGGTCAGGAAGATCCCCTGGAGGAGGAAATGGCAACCCAGTCTGGTATTCTTGCTTGGAAAATTCTATGGACAGAGAAGCCTAGTGGGCTACAGTCCATGGGGTCACAAGGAGTCAGACACAACTGAGTGTGCACACACACGCACTCATGGACTGGAAGAATTACTACTGTTAAAATTACCGTACTCCCCAACACAATCTATAGATTCAATGGCACTTTTCATAGAATTACAACAAATAATTCTAAAATTTGTATGGAAACAACAAAGCCACAAATAGCCAAAACAATCTGACAAAGAAGAGCAAAGCTGGAGGTATCATGCTCTCTCATTTCAAAGTGTACTACAAAGCGAAGGTAATCAAAAGTGTGGTACAAAAACAGAAAAACAGAACAATGCAACAGAATAGAGCTAGAAATAAACCCATGCACTCATGATCAATTAATCTATGACAAAGAAGACAAGAATATGCAATGGGGAAAAGACAATCTTTTCTATAAATCATGTTAGGAAAACTGGACAGCCACAGGCAAAAAACTCAAACTGAACTACTTCCTCACACCATATAAAAAATAATCTCATAATGGATTAAAGACTTAAATGTAAAATCTGAAACCATAAAATTACTAAAAGAAAAGATAGGCAATATGCTCTTAGACATTCATCTTAGCAATTTCTTGGATCTGTCTCCTCAAGCAAAGGAAACAAAAGCAAAAATAAACTAATGGTACTAAATGAAACTTAAAAGCTTTTGCACAGCAGAGGACCGATCAATGAAATGAAAAGTCCAGTTATTGAATGGGAGAAGATATTTGCAAATGATATGTCCAATAAGGGGTTAATATCCAAAATATACAACAAACTCATATAACTCAACATCAGAAAAACAAACAACTCAATTAAAAAATGGGCAGAGGACCAGAACAGACATTTTCTCAAGAAGAAATACAGGTGGGCAGTATGAACATTAAAAGATGCTCAACATCACCAATCATCAGTGAAACAAAAATCAAAACCATAATAAGATATCATCTCACACCTGTCAGAATGGATATTATTAGAAATACAAGTAACAAGTATTGGCAGGAATGTGAAGAAAAGGTAACCCTCATGTTCTATTACTGGGAATATAAATTGGTACAGCCACAATGGGAAACAGTACTGAGGTTCTTCAGAAAAACTAAAAATAGAACTACTGTGTGTGTGTGCTCAGTAGTTTCTGAATCTTTTCGATCCCATGGACTGTAGCCCAATGATCCCACTGGGCTCCATAGCCCAATGATCCCACTGGGCTCCTCTGTCCATGGAATTTTCCAGGCAAGAATACTGGAACAGATTGCCACTTCCTACTCTAAGCAATCTTCCTGATCCAGGGATGGAGTCCGTGTCTCGTGCATTGGCAGGTGGATTCTTTACCACTGTGCCACCTGTACAATCCAGCAATTTCACTTCTGGATATTTTTCCCAAAGAAAACTAAAACACTAATTCAAAAGATATTTCTGTTCAGTTGCTAGTCAGTCAGTTCAGTCGCTCAGTCGTGTCCGACCCCATGAATCACAGCACGCCAGGACTCCCTGTCCATCACCAACTCGTGGAGTTTACTCAAACTCATGTCCATCGAGTCGGTGATGCCATCCAGCCATCTCATCCTCCGTCGTCCCCTTCTCCTCCTGCCCTCAATCCCTCCCAGCATCAGGGTCTTTTCCAATGAGTCAACTCTCTGCATGAGGTGGCCAAAGTATTAGAGTTTCAGCTTTAGCATCAGTCCTTCCAATGAACACCCAGGACTGATCTCCTTTAGGATGGACTGGTTGGATGTCCTTGCAGTCCATGAGAATCTCAAGAGTCTTCTCCACAGTTCAAAAGCATCAATTCTTCGGTGCTCAGCTTTCTTCACAGTCCAACTCGCATATCCATATATGACCACTGGAAAAACCATAGCCTTGACTAGATGGACCTTTGTTGGCAAAGTAATGTCTCTGCTTTTGAATATGCTATCTAGGTTGGTCATAACTTTCCTTCCAAGGAGTAAGCGTCTTTTAATTTCATGGCTGCAGTTGTGTCCAATTCTTTATAATAGTACCATTCATGTAGTACCATTTGTTTATTTTACACACCCCATGGACTGTAGCAAGTCAGGCTTTCCTGTCCTTTACTATCTCTTGAAGTTTCCTCAAACTCATGTCCATTTGGTCAGTGATGCTATCTAACCATCTTATCCTCTGCTGCCCTCTTCTCTTTTTGCCTTCAATCTTTCCCAGCAACAGGCTCATTTCCAGTAAGTCAGCTCTTTGGATTAAGTGGCCAAAGAATTGGAGAACTGAAAAATATATATAACCCTATGTTTATTACAGCATTATTCACAGTAACCAAGATACAGAAGCAACCTAAGTGTTCATCAAGAGATAAATGGACAAAAAAGATGTGCATGTATGTATAATGGAATATTACTCAGCCATAAAAAGAATGAAATCTTGCCAGTTGTACAACATGGAGAGACCTAGAGGGTATTACACTAAGTGAAATAAGTCAGACAGAGAAAAATGTCATATGATTTCACTTACATGTAGAACATAAAAAATGAAACAATTGAACAAACATAACAAAACAGGAACAGACTTACAGATACAGGGAACAGACAGGTTCTTTCCAGAGGGGCTTGGGGAGGCAGAGGATGAAATAGGTGAGGGAGATTAAAAGGTACACTCAACTTCCAGTTATTAAAAAAAAAAATGAATCATAGGAATGAAATGTACAGCATGGAGAACAGAATTAATATTGTAATATCTTGTATGGTGATAGATGGTAACTACTTATCATGGTGTACATCTCATTATGTATGAAATAACAAATCACTATGCTGTACACCCAGAACTAACATCATGTAGTAGGTGAATTATCCTTCAATTTAAAAGAGAAAAAGAAAAAAATAGAGAGAGAACTGCCTGTAGGTCTAGTAGTTAAGACTCCACATTTTCACTGCCAAGGGCCCATGTTCAATCCCTGGTCTGGGAACTAAGATCCCACAAGCCAAGCATCAATGTCAAAAAATAAAAGAGGGGAGGGGGAATAATACTTTACTGTTTTAGCTGCATTTTTGATGAGTCTAAACATTATTTCATACATTGTTCACTTGCGGTTTCAAAACTTTTTATACCTTTTTCTGTTTTTAAAATGGAGGTGTTCTATTAACCACTAAATGATAAAAAAAAAAAAAAAAACTCTGTATATTAAGAGTATTCAATTTTTGTTAAGGCTGATACAAGTATTTCCAATGATTTGCCAATTGTCATTTTGAAACATTTTTCTATCTTTGTCATCAAATCTTTTTTATCTGTGTGATCAGTTCACCACTTCATGCTCCCTATTACTTCCCATTACTTATGCTTCCCAAAAGTAGCTTCTCATTCCCACTGTATCAAATGTTTCACAGACACATTTTGGTGTATGGAAAAGAGGGAAAAGATGTTACTTTAATTTTCGAAGTAATTAATTAATTGCCCTAAGGGCTGTTTTTTAAAATATTATTTCCTGTTCATAGTATATTGTCACTCTTCTACACTAGAGGATACAGGTTTATGTCCTCTGTTTTGCTTCTTTGATTCATCTGAATGTTAGTAAAAAAGTTGAAAAAAGATATATAAACTTGGAGCTAAAGAATATATAATTGTAAAAATGCATTATAAAATTTAATAAAGTTGAATGCAGAGTAGAGGAAAATACACCAGCAGTTCAACTATAGTCATCTCTGGGTGTTAGAATAGTGATTTTAATTTTTCTTCTTTTACTTTTTAGAATTCTCATTTTCTAGAACGAATGCACATTACTTTTGAGTTGAGATAACTATAATAAATATTGTTTACTAAAAAGGTCCATTTCATATAAACAAAATAACTCCCAAATCCTAAATTATCCTTTGTGTTTCCTGTACATTTATATTTTAGGAAAGAGAAAATTAATTAGAAATTACACTAAAACATTTTTTTTTACCCAAAAAGAAAGTAACAGCCAAACCCTCTTAACTGAGATAAGCAAAGAATAATATTATTGATCCAGGAAGAGACTACAAGTAGGGATATTTTCTCCCAAGATAAGAGTTAAAGAACCTCCAGCCTTGGGTTCTACTCTACTGGGTCCATGGAAAGTTTTATAAAATAATGTATCTTCCAACAACCTTTCCCACACTGTTAACCTCTGTTGTTTATAAAATATAATTCAAATCAGGAAATACAACCAAATACAAGAATTAGAGAAAAACTGAAAAGCAAAAGTCAATATATGTGTTCAAATGGGTAATGTAAAGGGATATAAAAAAAAAATTAAACAGAAAAAAAAAGTTGGGAGTAGACTAGGAAGGCCATTGTGGGTAGAGTAACCACTGAATACTTCAGTGGCGCTGGGGATCAGGAATCCAGCATGAAGGTTAAGTATAAGCCACAACTCACCAAACTAAAAAAAAAAAAAATGTTTTTTTTGTAACTCTGTTAGTGACTCCAATACCATTAATGTTCTACATAGATTAAAGGAAAGAAGTCAGGCAGAAAGTTGTGGCCTGGAAGTGGATTCACTGTCTGATCTAGTGCACAGAAGAAACTTCCTGGCAATCTCTGTGTGGAGACAATTATTCCCTTATGAACTCTCCCTCCGTCTTGTATACCTTATCTTACAGGTGCCGACGCCTGAGACCTGGTACAATGAACTGCTCAAAGCCAGCCCCTGGCCAGAGAACATGCCGGGCCATGAGAAAGGCATTCTAGAACCATTGACTCACTTACTACCAACCACAACCACCACCACCACTAATAATAATACTATTAACATGGAAACAATAGTCAACATTTATTGAGTACTTACTATGTACCAGACACTACATTACATCCTTTAAATACCTATCATTTATCCTCACACAATCCTGTTGTGTGCTTCTATTTGTGTGCTTGGGGTGCTGGGTGGGATGGACAGTAGAACTGGGGTCGGGTAGAGAAGTTAATCGTATGGTTATAAGCGATGAACAACACCTTAAGAAATATCTGGAGAATCTCAGGACAGTAAAAAAAAAAAAAAAAAAAAAAAAATCTTGGGGAAAGGAGAGAAAGCCAGAGATTTCTAGGGTCTTGCAGATAGCTGGGCCTAGGCTGGGTCAATGACAGTGCCTTTTACGGCTTCTTCAGAACAGATGACTTATCTGATCATCCTGCAAACTTCTGTCCCCCTCCAAGGCCAGAAGTGTGCTCACTTTGTTCCCAACCTTTTTATATCTTAAAGCACACTCCCTTGATTCATACTGGGCAGCAGCTTTACACCACACCTGGGTCAGATCAATCTGAGCTTACTTTCTGGTTTTCTTTCTTAACAGTTCTCTGACCTTTGGGAATATATTTATCCTTCTGGGCCTCAGTTTCCTTACCTGTAAAACTGCATACCACGTATTTTTTAGTTTGTCATAATGTTATTGACAGTGTACATAAAGCATCTAACATGCAGTATATGCTCGTGATTCATATCATTAAGAACTGGCTTGTCTTTCACAAATTTTACATTTCATAGTAAGGCACTAAATTCAACACTTCTCTGATATAGACATAAAACAGGATTACAATACTAGTATTTAGCTTTCACTGGAAGAAAGATCTGTGTAGGTGTATTCATGACTGCTAGGGCATTAGCCTTGATAAGAACTAAGCAGGTCTCCAGAACTGATCTAGCACAGGAGAAAAATATTAAGAGGGAAAGAAGAATTCTACTATGATTACAACACTGTAAAATTAACACTGCACATTTTAACCCTGTGTATATGGTTCAGAAGAATCTGCTTCAATAGAACTTTATATAACTTCAATAGAACGTTATATTTAATATAACCAAAATAACTTTAAATGGTATCCTCAGGAAATATAGTCACATACATACACATCATTAAACTCAAAAGCCACCAAGGTCCATAGTCTAAGAACACAATAAACTTAATTCCCTATGCATTTCCCATATTCAAATGCATATACACACAACATGTACACACATATGTTTAAAATAATTTTTAGGCCTTAGATTTAGATTCTATCAATGTCTGGTTGCTGGGAACTCCACGTTAATGACTTTAGTTGATCCTCATGCCAACTTGATGAGACAGAGACCTTAACCTTAGGGACTAACGAGATGATCCAGGAGAGCTACCAGGTAGATGACAGAGTTATGAAATCCAACACAGTCCTTCTGATTCTGAGTTCAACTCTACTTCCACTCTGCTCTACTCTTAAAATATTTCTCACAAATACAACTGACAATTGTAACTGTTCTATATTAACTCTGAACATTGTTGCCATCATTCTGAAGTTCATCCAATCCATGGCAACATGTCTATAAGTAATTATATTTTAACTAATTGGTATTTAATTGAATATCCACAGAGGAGGAAAAGTGCACATATTAAACACACAAATTTAGGATTGATTAAAACTGCACTTTTGTGCCTTTCAATTTGAAAATGCCCTTAGCCTGGTAAATAAATCCTTACATTCGTTTCAGTTTTCACTTAAAAAAAATGAACTGTATGTGGCAGTTTTATCTTTCTGAAATGAAAAAAATAACCAACTCTCAAATAAGCATAGCACTGGCAGATTTTTATAACAAATTAGCAGACGAGTGTTTTTCAACTGAGAGGAGGCAAGAGATACCAGGTAAAAAGCTATAAAATATTCTAGAAAGATTTCTTTAAACTGCCTACTTCCATCTGCCACCAGGCAAATGGGTGGGATGTGGATGAGGCAGATGAATTTTGAGAAAGCATCTTTGGTAACTCTAATTATGTGCCTTGGCTCCTATGCCCCATCCTTTCAGGATGGAGAACCACTGTCAAAGATAATTTATAAAATTACGTTAAAAGCAAATTTTCATTGCTATCCTCAGCGAATCTTTTACTAGACCTAGTAATACCTTAAAAACAGCTTGATATGAGCTTTCCATTCTTTAGAGGAGCTGGAATGACTAAAATAGCAAAAGTGGGGATGAGAGAAGAGAAGCACCAAGAGAAAAATACTGCACAAATGAAACAGCCCAGACACCTGCAGGCACTGGCCTATACAACACGCGCACAGCATGATCACATGACCTAGAGAAGAACACATTTGCAAAGAGAATTGTAAAGCGGCCAAAGCAAGCTTTGAACTTAAAAGTTAGGGGAAGGGAAAAAAAAATGTTCAAACTGAACTATAATGCAAACATTAGAGAGGACAGTGGGTTAAGAAAGATAAATATATATATTATGATTAAGGTCGTTCTTGGGAATTATCAAAGGTGAGAAAAATTCATTTAAAATGGAAATTCTTGAAATACAATAGTAAGGGATCCCTAAAGGGCAGGAAAAGAGAGATACCTAAATAAAATATCTACCTACACAGTGAACTTGAGGGAACAGATGCACCAAAGATGAAAATGGGGCTCTGAGGCCAAGGAAGGGGCATTAACACAGGAAAGTGCAAGAAAAGGGACAAAAGACACAGAAAGGGGTGACCTTCAAAGCCTTACTCAGAAAAAGAAGGTGAACAGCGAACAATCTGATGCAGATAAAGATGCCACAGAAGATTCAAACCTAGTTTAAACCTCCATTTTGCTGTACTTTCCTAATGGAAGATAAGGCAAGGTAAAAACAGTAAGCTTGACCGTGTAGGGCTGTCCTCACACATCCTAATTCCACAAGAAGTAACTGAGACTTACAAACTGGGCAACTAACTAAAGGCTCCATGGACATGAGCCCTGGGGAGACTGACTCCCAGGGTGTTGCTCTCTTCACTGCTGCTATTCCAATTAGAACCGGAAAGTGAGAACAGATGCAATGGCAAGTGAGTTACAGAGCCATCAAATCAGTGGATCAAGTTGAGTCAACCCTCTGGAATCCCAAAATAGGTGAAGCCCCATTTGGATGTGATGGTGTTGTTGGCTGAATGGTATGCAACACCCCTGTGACAAGGATTCAGTAGGTTGATATGGGACTTCCCTGGTGGTCCACTGGTTAAGAATCCACCTGCCAATGCAAGAGACACAGGTTCAATCCCTGGCCCACGGTGATCCCACATGCTACAAAGCAACTAAGCCCATGTACCAGAACTACAGAGGCCATGCTCTGCAACGAGAAGCTACCACAATGAGAAGCCCATGTACCGCAACTAGAGAAAGCCCACATGCAGCAACAAAGACCCAGCACAGACAAAAATAAGTTAAATAAACTTTTAAAAAAGGTTGATATGAAAACTGCATTTACTCAACATACATTATAAGTGTTTACTATGTACCCGCTCCTGGGCTAGGTCCTGGGGATATGAAATTCACACACACACACACAAACTGTTCTTAAACGCAAGTAACTAGAGAAGAAAAGACAAAAATACAGAGTCATCTCAGAACCGTGTGAGCTGTGGCAAAATGGGGATAGCAGAGGAAATAGCATAATTCCGCAGAGGTTATGGGGTTAGAGGAAGCATTACAAAGCAGGAGGCAGTGGCTAAGCCACATTTTGAAAAGTGACTAGGAATTTTCCAGACAGATGGGGAAGGGAACATTCGAAGCAGAGTAAACATTCGAAGCAGAGTAAAAGCACAGAAGCATGAAAGAGCATATTTAAGGAACTGCAAATAATCTGAGAAGGTGGACTACAGGATAGGACATCAAAGGGCTATACACCAGGGAGAGGTAGGCGATGGAAGAGGCAGCCATCCTTAGACTCGGGCACATCTTACAGTTCTACTCCATTAGACAACATCCTTTCAAATGGCCAGGACACAGTGATGCCCTGGTATAACCAGCCTCTTGGGTTGAAGGCCAGAGAGGAGAAGGCTGGAGTACCAGCAGCGTGCTGCTCCAGAGATGAGCCTTTGCCATTAAATTGCCTCCCGCTGCCATGGCAACTCTCTGCGGCAGGGCTTTTTGGAGCAAAAGGTGGCAAGCAGATACTAGGTCTGTTGGCCGCCTCCTGCCGAATTTGGCTTCTCTCCTCTCTAATCAGGATGGAAGCACTGCAGCACTAAAACCGGAAAGCCGGCTGAAAAAAATCCCTCGGCTGCCTTCTGCTTTAGTGATTCCTGACACGTGTTTTCCCCAGAGGGGCATAGAAATGGAGTCTGATCATTTTTCCAATTATTACTTCATATCAATTTACAATTTATAGCCCCCTTCCACAGAGTGTGCTACCATTAGTGAGTCACACCAAAAGGAAAACACGACAAGCCGAGCAGAGGCTTCTGCAACTGCTAAATATAGACTGCAGAGAGCCCAAGAGCTGTGCTCCACTCACAGTGGAAGTCTGCCCAGAGGAGGCCTCTTACTTCCTGTAGGGTGGTGCCAGCAAGGCAAGTACAGTCATCCAGCTGGGGTGGAACCCAATTACCCCACGAAGAGCTGTGTTATAAAGGACAGAGCTATGAGGCCAGCACGGTAAGGTCAGTGAAACCCAACACAACTAAGTGTAACACATAATTAACTACAGCTTTCCTGGCCCTCAAAGTTCTGGGACAAAGCTAAGAGCAGAGAGAAAAACAAACTGTGAGCAGATATTTATCTTCCAATTTATAACTCCCAGTAGTGGCTGACAGAACTGTACAACGTTTATAAAGTGCCCAAGACTGCGCGGACACAGACTGAACAAAAAAGGGCTGAGGTGAACTGTGGATAGTCCAACCTATGCAGCCGACGACTGTGGTGTCCTGCGTACCCACTGCCTTCCCAATCCTAAAGAGGCCATGGTGAAACCATCCTGAGAAAGACGCAGTGCATGTTAAAAAATGTCTAAGCATGCACCTCCCCAACCTCCAAAGAAGCAACTGAGCTGTTGCCCACACGGCAGCCTTCTACACCAGTACCACAGCAGCTCTTGACTCACAGGGCACTGCTAAGAGAAATTTTCCTAGTCCTTCCTAGGAAATTCACAGCGCTGAGAGCTTGGGAAAAAAAAAAAAAAAAAAACTAAAGAGGAGGCCCAGGGATTGGATGAAAGCAGCAGTTGATACTCAGAATATTTACTTCCCTGACCTCACTCCCCCTGGTCTCTGGCCTGTTCCTCAAACACTCTGGCATACTCTCACATGGGGCCTTTGCACATCTGTTTGCCTGAAAGTTCTTTCCCCAGATAGCAGCACACCAACAGCTAGCTCCTCCGCTTGCTTCAAGCCTTCACTTAAGTCATCTTCTCAGTGAAGCTTTCCCTGGACACCCTATCTAAAATACCACCTCTCTACTCTGATGTGCCTTACCCATCTTTCTTGCTTTATTTGTTTCTCTTCAGGACTTACACTCAATAACACAACGTCAATTTTACTTATTTACTGTTTATTATCTGTCTCCACTGTTAGAGTAGCAGCTCCCAGAAGACAGAGATATTTAACTGTATAATTCATCACTATATGCTCAGTACCTAAAATAGTGCCTGGAATAAGAAAAGAGCTTCATTCTTATCTGTAAACTAATAAATGGATGGTACGCATGTAAGATTTTACCAAGTGCTGCAAGAGTAGAGGGAAGGTAAGGATGAAGATATTTTAGGAAAAAGGAAATAACTCTCATTCATTCAACAGAAATGTATTGAACATTCTGCCAGGTGCAGGGCTAAATAAGCACTAGCGATACAGGGAAAAATAAGACCAACACAAACAAGTGTCTCCCTACCTAGTATTTATAGCCCAGAAAGGAGGGAGGCAATGACAAAACTGTGTGTAAAGGCTTTAACAGGAAAAAAAAAAAAAAAAGAGGATGGCAAAGGATGCATCAAAGGGGCGCTATGAATGGAGAGTCAGAACAGGAGTCCAGAAGAAAGAAAATCTATAGCCAGGACCTAAGGAATGAGTAAGAGTTAGCAAGGTGTGGAAGAGCAGGGGTGGGAGCAGGGAGGAAACAGAGCATGCAAAGGCTTAAGAAGTGAGAGACAGCACGACATTACTGAGAAAAGAGGCAAGGCTGGGATGGTTGAGATGCACAGCGACAAAAGAGACAGGTAAGCTGGAACTAGATCACATAGAGCCTTGTAAGTGGTATTAAAGATGTTAGAAAGTTTGGAGTTTGTTCTAAAGACACTGGGAAGCCATTGAGAGTTTGCCAGCTGTCACTGAGAGACTGAATTAAAGGTAAGAGAGAAAGCAAGGAGACTGGTCAGGGGGCTACTGAATCTCTACCAGGAAAGGAGGACTTGGACTGGCGTGGGAAAGGGAATGCAAAGGAGATTTCAAGAGCATGTAAGCATAATCAAGAAAACCTGCTGACTGGAGAGAGAGAGGGAAAGGAAGAAATGAAGAAGGGTACTTAGCATCTGATTTAGGCCAGAGTGGCTAAAGCATTCTTGGCTTGGGCTCTTGTTCTATTCAATAAGACAGATTCAGTATGGAGGGATAAAGACCATGTTCCAACTTCAGACAATTTGGGTCGGGGTGTCTGTGGAGTATCAAACTGGACCTAGACAGATGGCTGCAGTGTTCTAACAGAGAAATCTGGACAAGAAATAAATTTTGGAATTATCAGCATATAAATGATAACTTCACTACAAGAGAGCATAAGATCACCCAGGTGAGTGTATGGAGTTGAGATTCTTATTCTGGGTGAAATTTGTGATCCTCCTGAAATTGTAAGCAACATTTGGCATGCAAATTCAAATGTAGTTTTCTGAAGAGAGACTTCATAGTTCATGGCTTTGAGCAGATTAATCAAATGCCCCCAAAGAGACTAAAACTAAGAGTAAAGTAAGATGAGCAAAGAGCCAAAAGAGATAGCAACATTGCAAAACAAAGGCATGGAACTGGAAGCACAAGGGGAAAACTGATCCTCCTGTTTAGCTACAGTGTCTTTCTTCTCCTTATACTTGTCCTATAAAGGGAGAAATAATTGCCAAGAGTCAGACATCATATTGTGTTCCTTATACTAATCTGAGACAGAAAGCAAATTAAAACAATAAAACTTTAAAAAGTATTTCATAAGAGCTACAAGGAAAAGTTTTCTATTTATCTAGTTAACTAGAAGAATACCCCTAAACCCAAGTTCATGGTCAGCACTACAGAATGGGACGGTTCTCACAATCAACTTGTTCCAGTACTCATAATGAGGAAATCCTATCTGCTAAGAGCCAAAAGCCAAAGATTTATTTTTCTTTTTAATTTTAAGCTTTATTGAGCTTAAACTGTAAACTGTACAGTCCCATTCAATATTTTTAAGTGTAATTTACGAAGTTGTTCATCCATCATCACAATCTAATTTTAGAACATTGTCACTCCCAGGAGAAACCTCATACCCATTGAGCAGCCACTTTCAAACCTTCTATACTCCCTAACCCCCAGCCTTAGGACACCACTAATCTACCTTCATTTCATAGATTTGCCTATTCTGAACATTTCATATGAATGTAATCATATAAAATGTGGTCTTCTGGGTTGGCTTCTTTGATTTAGCATAATATTTTTGAGGTTTGTCCATGTTGTAGCATATATATGTACTTTGTGCCTTTTGATGGCTAAATAATATTCCATACTACATTTTATGTATCCATTCATCAGTTGGTGCACATTTGTGCTGTTTTCCCCTTTGGCTATTAAGAATAATGGTATGATGAACATCTGTACACACGTCTTTGTGTGGACATATGTTTCTATTTCTTTTTGGTAGATACCAAGGAGTGGAATTGCTAGGTCATATTGTAATTCTATGCTTAATATTTTGAGAAATTGCCAGACTGTCTCCCAGAACGGTGGCACTTTTTTTTGTTCCCACCAGCAATGTATGTAAGAGGGATCCAATTTCTCCACATTCTTGCCAACATTTGTCAACTATGTGTCTTTTTTATAACTATTCTAGTGAATGTGAAGTGGTAACTCATTGTGGGTTTGATTTACATTTCCTTGATGACAAATGATGTTGAGCATCTTTTCATTTGCTTATTGGTCATTGATCTCTCTTCTTTGGAGACATATCCAATCAAACTCTTTGCCCATCACAGATCTCTTTTTAATCTTTGAGAAAGAAAAACACAGAGACAGGGGACAGATATTGTCACAATATTATGAAAACATTATCAGAAAAAATAGGGATAAAAGAGAGAAGGAAGAGCACTTAGAAAGTACAGGAGTCAAAAAAATAGAAGTCAGAGAATGACTCTAGCAGACAAAGAAAAACACACAAGCTAGGAGAGAAGGCTGTGGTCAGGATGGAGAATTCTTGAATCAGGTTGAATTGATTTAAGGGTAATGACAAAGATGAAGCTGGGACTACAGAACAGTGAATCCTGAAAACCCCCACTGAGAAGAAATTAAACCTCTCCCAGGATAAGGTGAGAATCAATCAAACAGAATATGTGCAAGTGCTTTGTAAACTACACAAAGGTAAAGGTGGTTCAAATAGCTGTGTTTTTCCCAATTGGGTTAAAAACTTGATAAGTAACTTTGAAACTTGTTTTGGAAGATGGTAACAATGAAGATGATTATAATAAATAGCAGTTACCATTTATGGTTCCAGGCAATGTGCTAAGGAGTATACATCATTTATCATACTTATTCCTTCAAAACACTCTAGGAAGTAGGTACTATTATTATCTTCACTACAAATGAAGATCTTTAAGCCACACATATTCATGCTTTCTCTCTAGTGTAAACCAACCATGGTGACAGTGTAAACCAACACTACTTACAGTAAGGTAGACAATTTCATAGGAAATCTTACCTATCAGAGAAAATCTATAAATATTATTCTCATTGCATTGTTTTTTTCTCTATATTAGAGAACCAAAGTTTTTGATAATTATACATGATTACCTTGGTACTAATTTATTTCTTTATTGCTTCAACAATGGATAAATGATCTCTTCTCCATAATAAAGGTAGGTATACAATGTTTGTTTAAAAAATATTTAACTCATTTTATGGCTGATCCATGTTGATGTTTGGCAGAAACCAACACAATACTGTAATTATCCTTCAATTAAAAATAGATAAAGGAAAAATATTTAATTCATCTGAAATTTATTATGCATGGTATGAGATTAAAATAGATTTAAATGTAGCTTTCTTCATATTATCATTCAACAATGCTTTTTTTAATTAAACACTGATTTCTCACATATTAAACCACTATGAGTTTATTTTTTATATTTCTAGTTTGTTTCTATTACTATTATTAACCTACATTCAGGTAATCTTATTAATATACTTTGGAATAGGTTTTGGTCTTGAATGGCAAAAACTCCTTTGTTCTTCTTTAAACATCACAATCCTTAATTAGATGATAACAGCTGCACACACATAAAGCTTACTCAGATAATGAGTACACATTTCGTTTGGCCAGTACACCAATTGCCAGTACTTAAAAAACAGTAGATGACAGGTGCTACAGTCTGAATGTGTCCCCCCAAAATTTATACACTGAATTCTAACCTCCAAAAGTGATGGTCTTAGGAGGTAAAGGGGTCTTTGGGAGGTGACTGGATCATAAGGTTGCTTTATAAATTTCTGGCTTCTCTTGGAAAATTAGTATCACTGAGTCCATGTACCCAAGTGCCAAGAATCAGTGAAAACCAATTAGCCACTTCTTCCTCTCCTTTATACAGGTACACATATATAAAGTTCAAAGTGTCCAACATTCCCTGTTGTCTTATTCCCAGGCCACCTAAGTGACTAATAGTGTCTGCCCGAAGGCCTTTGAACCGCAACTTCTGGTAAAACCTCTGAGTTTCCCTTTCTGTCTTCAAAAGCCAGAAAGTTCATAGTTAAATTGGTGATCAACTTTAGTAACTACACTTAACCTAGATTTCCAGTCAAATCTCTTCTTTACTTCCATAGTGTGGGGGCCTGATCTTTTATCTTCATTTAATTACCTTACAATGTATGTACTAATTCTGATCCTCTCAAATATTAATTTTATGAATGAGAATAATTTTTTAAAACATTTGCCTGCCCTGAAGTTCTTGCCTGCTCCTTTACTGTGTGATTTATACTATCAATCAAATTCATTTCAACATCCTATTGGGATCTTTAACTGGTATTATATTAAATCTATAAATTAACTTTGTTAGTATTGTCATCTTTATCATATTAAGACTACTCAACTAGAAGTAGATTATATTTCTCTTATTATTTTTTATATGTCTTGCAAGTTTTTTTAATAAAATAATAATTTAATGTTATCTTTTTCATTACATTTTTGTCTACAGATAAAATAAATGGCTGAATTCAGTTAGGTATATGTTTTATAACCTGTGATTTAAGCATTTCAAGATGTGATTTTCTTGAATCTCCTAAACCTTCCGGTTACAGTCCCTTGTCACTGACAAACAGTGTCAGTCGCTCTACTGACCTACACATACTTCACTTATCTCTTTTATATGATTTGTTGCAATTATTTATAAAACAATACAATAAAAAAGTGACATCCCTATTTTGTTTAGTTTTAAATAGACTGCCACTACTAGAAACTCCATCAACTTCCTTCATGCCCTCAGACTTAAAATGAAATCTATTTTTGACAAACATGACAAGGTAATTCAATGGGGGAAATAGTCTTTTCAATAAGTGCTGCTGGAATAACTGGATTTTTATATGGGAAAAACAAACAAACATACCTTGACCTCTTCATACTGTACACAAACATTAAACATAGCTCTAAATAAAAAAACTTCTAGAAAAAAAAACAGAAAAAAAAAAATCTTTGTGACTTTGAGGTACAGTGATGATTCCTTATAACACAAAACGCATGAACCATTAAATGACACATTCTCATGTGATGTTTTTAAAATTTATGCCATGGATAAATTCAACTTCAGCAAAATTAAAAACTTTTATTTGTCAAAAGACGCCATTAAGAAAATGAAAAGGCAAACCTCATATTACAGAAATATTTACAGACCACTCCCAAGAAAGTTCTTTTATCTAGAATATATAAAGAACTCTCAATTTCTTAAAACAAACCAATTTATTTTAAAATGTGTAAATGATTTAAATAAATGTTTTGCAAAAGAAGATATATGGATGGTCAACTAGCACTTAAAAAAAATCGCTCAACGTCATCAGTCACTAGACATTATAAGAATTAAAACCACAGTAAGATACCACTACACATATCCTAGAAGAGTTAAGATTAAAGACTGATTACACACTGAGGAGATGGAGCAGCTGTAAATCTCCTCCTTTCCTAGTAAAATAGTTTGTTAATTTCTTATAAAGTTAAACATAGGCTCATATGACTGCGAGTCATATGACTCAGCAATACCAATCCTAGGTATCTACCCAAGAGTAATAAAATAGATCTTCATACAACATTATGTACACACATTTTAAAAAAACTTATTCACAATAGAAAAAAAAATAATCTTAAGCATGGAAAAACCCACATATCCAAAAATTGGTGAACAGATAAACAAAACATGATATATCCACACAATGAAGTACTACTCAGGAATTAAAAAAAAAAAAAACTATTAATATATTTGACAAATGGATGACTCACATTATGCTACATGGAAAAAAAGTGAGACACAAAATACTACACACTGTACACCTCCATGTATATATAAGAAAATCTACAAAAAGCAAAACTATACTGACAAGGGGGACTTCCCTGGTGGTCCAGTGGCTAAGACTCTGCACTCCCAAGGCAGGGGGCCTGAGTTCAATCCCTGATTAGGGAATTAGATTCTACATGCTGCAACTGAAGACTCTGCCTTGCCACAACTAAGACTCCTGTGCAGCCAAATAAATAATATTAAAATAAGAAAAAAAGAAAACTATAGTGACAGAAAACAGATCAGTGGTTGTTGGAGGGCAAGGACTGTGGGGGCAAAAGAAGTATGGATTATGAGACAGGGCACGTGACTGCATGCAGTTACCAAAACTATACAATTAAAATGGGTAAATTATTATACGTAAGTCATACCTTAATAAGACCATAACATACTTTAAATTTCATCGTGAAAAATACATTTTACAAAATCCAATGTAAAGAGTCTGAGTGGGTAGTAACAAATTTAACTTCTACTCAGAAAGAGGTCTGGACTTTGCCCTGGGCCTTTGAAACATTTAATCTCTAAGCCTTGTAGGAGTGTCTTTATTCGCCTGAAATTTCAATCATGACAGGTAGTCTAACAGTGTGAAGGCTGGAGGCAGCCCACACTAGATAAGATTTAAGGTAGAAGCTGACCACCCAGAGAAAGATTAGCAATGTTATGTAGACCAGGAGTTCTGGATCATATGGTATCAACCTGCCCAGAGGGACTGAAACTGCGTCAGCTACCTAGGCAATGAATCATGCTTGCATAATGGAGCCCTAATAAAATTCTGAAGACCGAAGCTTCGGTGAGCTTCCCAGCTGGCAATAGTTTCATGTATATTATCACAATCAGTGCCAGGCAAGAAACATGCCCTGACTCCAAGGGGGGAGAACAATAGTAGAGCTTCTCTTGTTTGCTTCTCTTAAAATCTGTTTGCTTTTCCTAATAGTTTTGTAATAAACTATAACTGTAACAGATTCCAGCAAGTTCTATGAGGTTTTCTGGAAAGCTATTGAACCTAAGCTTGGTCTTGTGGACCCCTGAATTTGTACTTAGTGTCAGAAGTGAGGGTGGTCATGTGCGGACCATGTATCTTCTAACTTCTCAGCTGCCCTCAACACTCACAACCAGATAAACATAAATAGGTGGCAAATGGATGACTATAAAATTCATAGTTGAAATGTTTAATAATTACCTAAGCAAATTACAAAGGTCACACCTATAAGCCTATGTGAAAGTGAAAAGTGAAAGTGTCAGACACAGTCATGTCTGGCTCTCTGTGAAGCCATGGACTGTGGCCTGCCAGCCAGCCATGGACTGCCAGGCTCTTCTGTCCATGGAATTCTCCAAGTAAGAATACTGGAGTGGGTAGCCATTCCCCTATAACCTATATACAATGACAAAATGGCAACCTTTACAGCTGCCTGCTTAACCTGGAACCAGACCAAGTAGTAAGATTCCCGTGTTAGCATGCGCAATCAGTTGTTTAAATTAGACATGTCAAGTGTACAACTTAGGCAGGGAACACACAGAGAAACCAACCATCCCTTCTGTTCCCAGGTGCATGCCTGTCATCTAATTCTGTTAAGTGGCTTTTTACTTCCTTATTTAGAATCTGCTCAACATTTCAAGTCCTAAATTTCCTATAGAATGCAACTGGATCTCTTCTTCCAAAGCCTAGCAGTATTATCCTAGCAAGTATTATCCTAGAGATAGAAGTTCACTAGCCATACAGATGTAACTTTGTAAAAAGTGTTTTAGAAATTCAGGCTCAAGAGTCTGCAGTCATGAAATGACAAAAAATATTTTCCAAAGATGCCCGATAAATTTGTCTTCTGAAAATGTAGTTATTGTTTTTATAACTAACATTTTCCATGAGAGAAAAAAATGAAAAATTTTGGGGGAAAATGTTATAAATAATACAATAAATTTCCATAGAATACCATAAATGTTACTGTTTCCAAATGCTTGTAAACCTGTGGGCTAATGAGTCCACAAATGCAGGTTTAAGTGAAGTATCTATGCGTGTGTGCTCAGCTTCTCAGTTGTGTCCAACACTTTGTGACCCTATGGACTGAAGGGCTTCTTTAACATTGCAGGCTCCTCTGCTCATGGGATTTTCCAGGCAAGAATACTGGAGTGGGTTGTCATTTCCTCCACCAGGGGATCTTCACGACCCAGGGATCGAACCCACGTCTCTTGCATTGGCAGGTAGGCTCTTTATCACTGAGCCACCTGGGAAGCCCAGGTATCTAACTAGGCTGTTCTTTTTCATGTTGAGCCAAACTAGGACAGGTGGTAGGCTAATGCTGGAGTCAGAGAGTACTTGACAGAAGGGCAGAGGGGAGAGTGATTTCCCTCCAAATAAAGGCAAACTTATCAAATGCTCAAAGTATGTCCATTTGTCCAAAGTTATCCCTAAGTGTGGGAATGAGCAGATATCTACTGGGCTGCTCTTAATACCCTGGACACTCTGTAAACAAAACCCAGCACAGCAGACAAATGCACTACCTCTGTCTTGAGCCACAACTCAGCAAGACAGAGCAGTAAGCTCTTTACTGTGTGAACCAGTTTTCACCAGGCTTCAGGCTGGCCTGCAGAGCTCCAACCTGTAGATGATGTTCTTTAGCCAACAAGAACAGGTTGGGCACTCTAACTGGAATACCATCCTCACCACAGATGGGCTCCTGAAACTACCTCTTGGCTCAGAATGCATGTGACCATCTATCATTGGCTCTCACCTGCCCACTATCACTATGTGTACCCTCCTTCCACAGATCTCCTTTATCTGACTTCACCCTGCTAGAATGCAAGTCCTGCTTTGAATCCCCAACTCATCTAACTGGAGTCTAAAGCCCTTACTTTAAATGACTCTGTTCCTGAACCCCTAGTCATTGGCTGAGACATTTGCCAACCCACATGGACAATCTAGAACTAAGATGCAACACTAGCAAAAGGGAAGTCAGAGAGACTGAAGCGTAAGAAGCTCTGACCCATGGCTGATAAAGGAAAAGGACCATGAACCACAGAATACAGGCAATAGAATATATAGGTTACCTCTAGAAGCTGAGAAGGATCCCAGGCTGATAGCCAGCAAGGAAATGCAACCTCATCCTACAGCCACATGAAACTGAACTCAGCCAACAGCCTGAATGAGCTTGAAAGAAGATTGATTCCCAAGAGCCTCTACTGAGGAACACAGCTCTGCCAAACCTCTGATTTCAGCCTTGTGAAACCTGGGGCAGACAACCAGCTGAACCATGCTGTGAACAGAATTCGGATTTAGAGAACTTTGCTGTTTTAAGGCACTTCAGATCAGATCAGATCAGTCGCTCATTCGTGTCCGACTCTTTGCGACCCCATGAATTGCAGCATGCCAGGCCTCCCATGAATTGCAGCACGCCAGGCCTCCCTGTCCATCACCAACTCCCGGAGTTCACTCAGACTCATATCCGTCGAGTCAGTGATGCCATCCAGCCATCTCATCCTCTGTCGTCCCCTTCTCCTCCTGCCCCCAATCCCTCCCAGCATCAGAGTCTTTTCCAATGAGTCAACTCCTCGCATGAGGTGGCCAAAGTACAGGAGTTTCAGCTTTACCATCATTCCTTCCAAAGAAATCCCAGGGCTGATCTTCAGAATGGACTGGTTGGATCTCCTTGCAGTCCAAGGGACTCTCAAGAGTCTTATCCAACACCACAGTTCAAAAGCATCAATTCTTCGGCACTCAGCCTTCTTCACAGTCCAACTCTCACATCCATACATGACCACTGGAAAAACCATAGCCTTGACTAGACGAACCTTTGTTGGCAAAGTAATGTCTCTGCTTTTGAATATGCTATCTAGGTTGGTCATAACTTTCCTTCCAAGGAGTAAGCGTCTTTTAATTTCATGGCTGCAGTCACCATCTGCAGTGATTTTGGAGCCCCCCAAAATAAAGTCTGACACTGTTTCCGCTGTTTCCCCATCTATTTCCCATGAAGTGATGGGACCAGATGCCATGATCTTCGTTTTCTGAATGTTGAGCTTTAGGCCAACTTTTTCACTCTCCACTTTCACTTTCATCAAGAGGCTTTCTAGTTCCTCTTCACTTTCTGCCATAAGGGTGGTGTCATCTGCATATCTGAGGTTATTGATATTTCTCCTGGCAATCTTGATTCCAGCTTGTGCTTCTTCAAGTCCAGCGTTTCTCATGATGTACTCTGCATAGAAGTTAAATAAACAGGGTGACAATATACAGCCTTGACGAACTCCTTTTCCTATTTGGAACCAGTCTGTTGTTCCATGTCCAGTTCTAACTGTTGCTTCCTGACCTGCACACAAATTTCTCAAGAGGCAGATCAGGTGATCTGGTATTCCCATCTCTTTCAGAATTTTCCACAGTTTATTGTGATCCACACAGTCAAAGGCTTTGGCATAGTCAATAAAGCAGAAATAGATGTTTTTCTGGAACTCTCTTGCTTTTTCCATGATCCAGCAGATGGTGGCAATTTGATCTCTGGTTCCTCTGCCTTTTCTAAAACCAGCTTGAACATCAGGAAGTTCACGGTTCACGTATTGCTAAAGCCTGGCTTGGAGAATTTTGAGCATTACTTTACTAGCGTGTGAGATGAGTGAAATTGTGCAGTAGTTTGAGCATTCTTTGGCATTGCCTTTCTTTGGGATTGGAATGAAAACTGACCTTTTCCAGTCCTGTGGCCACTGCTGAGTTTTCCAAATTTGCTGGCATGTTGAGTGCAGCACTTTCACAGCATCATCTTTCAGGATTTGGAATAGCTCAACTGGACTTAGTTTATAGCAATTTGTTACAGAAGAACTGAACACAGTGGTGGTCCCAGGGCTACCATCATATTGCCTTCCTGTCCCCACCAGCCTGCAGTTAGGAACCAAGGAAACTGAAGTTACCCAGCTGTCAATTACAAAACTTTCATAGGATGTCCCACATTGCACCGTCAGTGTGTCTATTTTGTCTTCCTCACTAGGATGCAAGCTCTTAAGACAGGGACTGTGAATGACCTTTTTTTGTTTTAACTCTAATATTTTTTTAATTGTCCAAACAATATATATTAATTGTAGAAAACTTAGGGAAAAAAGAAATAAATATAAAAGAAATTTTAAAAGATCCATAACTCAACAGTTAACCATACTATTAATATTTTCATGTCATTCTATACTTTGTACATGTATTATATATATAATATATATATATAAATCACAAGATAAATACTAATTTATAATTTTATCTTTCCCTTAATTCCATTATGTGGCTATTCCATGTCAATGGATGGAATTCTGTACCATCATTTTTACTGTTCCATAGTATTCAGGCTGGGTCAGGTCCTCCTGTTATAACCTCTTTGAAACCCTTATATCTCACCTTTCATAACACTTTTGACAGCTGTAATAATACTTATGATTATCTGATGATTTTAAGTTCTGTTTTCTCCACTAGACTGTAATTTCCATGAGAATAAAAGTGTGCCTGCTTTTATCAAGAGTATAATATCCAAAGCTTAGCCCCAAGTAGATGCCCAAGAAATATAATTCATTAGTGAATCAATTTAATCAAATCTTTTTTTCCAGCCATTTAGGTTGTTTCCTATTTTGTTATTCTTAATAAAGGTTTCTAGAACACAGCAGATTTTCAATAAACGTTTGCTGAGGACTAATAAAATAATAGAATTTTAGAGACTGGTGAAGGATAATCATTTAGTAGCCAGTAATTTGATTTAAGTCATTGAGAGGAAGAGAAGTCTCAGTCATATAAACATGAAGAGCTATACAGAGCTGATAAAAGGATCCTCAAAGTGAGTATTCTGGCAAATTTTATCTTTACTTTTCTATTTTTTTCCAAACAGAAACAGGTATGAACGATCAATGAGGTTTGATAACTCTTTAAAAAATCTTCAAAGAGGTATGTTTTATAATTTTTTATAAAGTTCTTCCTAAAATATGTGGTTATATAGCATAGTATAGACCTAGAAAGCCTGGCAATCTGCTCATGCGTAAAGAGTAAACACATTCTTCATATGGGTATAATATCACTACCAATCCCCTAAATAATAAATAAGCCTTTATAAAAGTTAATAAGCTTTATACAGTATTGCACATCAACTATGCTGCTGCTGCTGCTGTTTAGTCACTAAGTCGTGTCCGACTCTTTGTGACCCCATGGACTATATAGCCTGACAGCCTCCTCTGTCTACAGAAATTCCCAGACAAGAATACTGGAATGGGTTGCCATTTCCTTCTCCAGGGGATCTTTCTGACCCAGGGACGGAACACATATCTCCTGCTTGGCAGGTGGATTCTTTACCACTGAGCCACCTGGGAAGACTACATCAACAATACTTCAATTAAAAAAAAAAAAAAGAAAGAAAGAAACAAGAGGGGAAAAAAAAGTTAATAAGCCAGTTAGCAATCATGGGGTGGACTAAACTAGACACTGCTACTGCTGCTGCTGCTAAGTCACTTCAGTTGTGGCCGACTCTGTGCAACCCCATAGACGGCAGCCCACCAGGCTCCCCCGTCCCTGGGATTCCCCAGGCAAGAACACTGGAGTGGGTTGCCATTTCCTTCTCCAATGCATGAAAGTGAAAAGTGAAAGTGAAGTCGCTCAGCTGTGTCTGACTCTTCGCGACCCCATGGACTGCAGCCCACCAGGCTCCTCCACCCATGGGATTTTCCAGGCAAGAGTACTGGAGTGGGGTGCCATTGCCTTCTCCGAAACTAGACACTAAGCCTATAGAATTCTGAGCTTTAGAGAAGGTAATCAGTGGCCATTAAAGTCCTGTTCTGTATTCATGTAGAGATTATAAAGTTAGAGTTTCTTTAAAATAAGACTATTGCCTATTAAACAGTCAATTATCTTACTAAGAGAGTAACATCAGCTTTAAACTACCTGTTTTTCAATGAATATTTAAAACATACAAATGGTAAAAAATGTCCAAATGTGAAATAAATATAATGCATTTCATCATTAAAATTCATATTCTTTATCTGACAGAAAAAGAAACACATAAAGATTGCCTGCAAATTATTCAAAGCCTCCAGAGATTGTATAGGTATTTTGGTTCCTTTCAAAGTTTCTTTAGTTATAACTTTATTGATTTATATAACCTGTCCTTTTTTACATGTTCTACTAAAAGTTTCTTTCATCTTTAAATGCTGGAAGTGAGAGGCCCCAAAAGCACAAAAGGTGAGAAAGGGAATCACTGTGTAGCTTACCAGAGTGTAGCATATAATGCAAAGAGCACTAGACTAAGCATGGAGTGGAAGGCTAGTCCTGCTATTACTGTCTTCGTCAGTTCGCTGACGTTTCCTAGACTCCAGTTTCTTCGCCTACAAAACGAAGGGGCTCAGTGATCTCAAGGGCCCTTACAGCACAAACATTTTAAGCTGTGAATTTCTGAGAGATGAGACAGTTAAAGAAAAGAAGAAAAACTCACACTAGATACCCTGCTAAAGGTTACACAGGTAATTGAAAAAGGTCTCAAACAAAATGCCCCTGATAGATTTTACTCACACATGCATGCCATCAACCTCCTCGGAAGCCTACTTCCTGTACATCTTGTTAACACTGATTTATCTGAAATCTGAGAGGCATTTTAGGACCACAGAGCCTTTATCAGCAATACGGACTAATGGATTCCTTAGAGAAAAGCCAAAAAGATAAAGAAGGAAGTTAGATTGGTACAAAAAATACACCTTCAGAACCTCTGCAGAAAAATCAATATTGATAAGTGAGATATACTGGGAAATTTTCTTAGAGTAGCAAAGAAAGTGGACACTAAGCTGTGTGTTAGGATTGTCTGCAGAATGGAGAACAGTCCTATTAATAATAAAATGCCTATATCAAAATGATTAAAAGCAATTCCCTACATACCCTCACCTGGCATTGTAATAGCCCATGTAGACTAAGAGCACTGCCACCTTGCCACAGCCTGCCCCATCCCAGGCACCCAGAAAAAGGGAGTATCCATGGTGAAAACACACTGCCTCCCCAATCATCTTGTTGCTGCTGCTGTTGTTTCAGTCATGTCCAACTCTGTGCAACCCCATAGACGGCAGCCCACCAGGCTCTTCTGTCCATGGGATTCTCCAGGCAAGAACACTGGAGTGGGTTGCCATTTCCTTCTCCAATGCATGAAAGTGAAGTCACTCAGTCGTTTCCGACTCTTAGCGACCCCATAGTCTGCAGCCTACTAGGCTCCTCCGTCCATGGGATTCTCCAGGCAAGAGCACTAGAGTGGGGTGCTAGTGCCTTCTTTGCCCAATCATCTTACCAGGGGTCAAAAGAGCAAGACGCTTTGCACCGTATAGTCCTCATATATACTAATCCAGGTATCTTAGAACTAGAAGCATCTCTGCTTTATCCAATTGGGTATGGAAGATGGGGGCTTCTTTTCTGGGAGCACTTTCTATAATAATAATGATTCTCTCTGTCTAAAAATTGACACATACCCTCGAAGACTAGCTTTCTGGTTTTGAAAATGATAGGCAATGTAGAATGTGGCAGAAGAGATACGTTTTTTGGAATCACCAATCAATTCAAAATATATTATTACCACCTTAATCTTTTCTACCAAAAACATTTTTTTGGCTATAATCCATGCCCATGCTTTATAGGACCGTTACCACCAGAGCTCAGCTATAAATACAAACCACTTTCTTCTCTGGGCCTTCGTTGGTGCTCACATGTGTTTGATGTGATGCTTTAAGGAGGTTACCCACTAGATAATCTTAAAGATCCCTTTCATCTCTGGCACTTTATGGTTCTAAGATAAATGAGCTCTTCCAGGTTGACCCAGCCTCAGAGTCTTATTTATAGCATTGTTTCTATGCAGAAAAATTTTACACATTTCATCCAACTGACTTAAAAATTAACTTTGGGACATAATCCATTTGAAGTTGAGGCATTCCAGTATCTCATAAAATATTGTCTGCCCTGTTCCTATACATCTTTATTACTACAGTAAATACTATTTGGGGAGAAAAGAACACATAAATTAAAATGATAAAATAAATAAATAAAATACAAACTTTTTACTACAAATAGAATTCTTATAGTCATTTTAGCATCTTAAATTTTCTGGTTAGAATAGGTCAAAGACATTCTATTTCTCATGTCCCTCTTAACTTCCTTCCTTCCTATTTTATTGTAATTCAACAAGCCCCTATGAAATAACTCTTGAGTACTGAAATTTGGGAGTCATACAAAACATGGTGCTCCAGGGAGACAGAGCTGGGCAGTGTGGCTTTCAGACTCTAAGAGGCCCTAATTACCCCTACCTCCTATAGTTCAAAATCCTCCCGTTACATTTGGGTGTGGCCTGTGACTTGCTTCTAACCAGTAGAATATGGCAAAGGTGAGGGGTTATCACTTGCACAGTAATATTGTAACTTCCATCTTGCTAACAGACTCTCTTGTCTGTATCTCTGTGTATTGACACCCTCTCCTGTTGGCTTTGAAGTAAGCTGCCATATGGAGAGGCCATGTAGCAAGCACTGAAGGTAGGCTTTGGCTGATAGCCAGTAAAGAGTTAAGGCTCTTGGTTTAACAATCATCGAGGAGTGCATGCTGCCAACAACCACCTGAGCTTGGTAGGGGAACTTCCCCAGGAGAACCCCAGCTCTAATCAACACCTTGTGGCAACCTTGTAAAGGACTGAAGCAAGAGTCCTGAAAAGCCGCATCCAGATTCCTGACCCACAGGAACTGTGACATAGTACGTGTCTCCTGTTGTAAGCCATTATGTTTATGCAAATATTGTTACCTAGCAACTGATCATTAATATAGGCAGATGAGTAGCACAATATTATTAGACAACAACTTAAAGGCAACAGAAATCCAAAATAAAGTTCTGGGATTAAGGTAGCTTTGAAATATTCCATAGAGAGGGTATATACCCAAGTAACATATACGTGTTGCAAGAGGGAGGGCATCAGAGGGCAGATACACTGAAACCATAATCACAGAAAACTAGTCAATCTAATCACACTAGGACCACAGCCTTGTCTAACTCAGTGAAACTAAGCCATGCCCTGTGGGGCCACCCAAGATGGGCAGGCATGGTGGACAGGTCTGACACAGTGTGGTCCACTGGAGAAGGGAATGGCAAACCACTTCAGTATTCTTGCCTTGAGAACCCCATGAACAGTATGAAAAGGCAAAATGATAGGATACTGAAAGAGGAACTCCCCAGGTCAGTAGGTGCCCAATATGCTACTGGAGATCAGTGGAGAAATAACTCCAGAAAGAATGAAGGGATGGAGCCAAAGCAAAAACAACACCCAGTTGTGGATGTGACTGGTGATAGAAGCCAGATCCAATGCTGTAAAGAGCAATATTGCATAGGAACCTGGAATGTCAGGTCCATGAATCAAGGCAAATTGGAAATGGTCAAACAGGAAATGGCAAGAGTGAATGTCGACATTCAGGGAATCAGTGAACTAAAATGGACTGGAATGGGTGAATTTAACTCAGATGACCATTATATCTACTATTGCGGGCAGCAATCTCTCAGAAAATGGAGTAGCCATCATAGTCAAAAAAAGAGTCTGAAATGCAGTATTGGATGCAATCTCAAAAATGACAGAATGATCTCTGTTCATTTCCAAGGCAAACCATTAATATAACAGTAATCCAAGTCTATGCCCCAACCAGTAACACTGAGGAAGCTGAAGGGGAACGGTTCTATGAAGACCTACAAGACCTTTTAGAACTAACACCCAAAAAAGATATCTTTTTCATTATAGGGGACTGGAATGCAAAAGTAGGAAGTCAAGAAACACCTGGAGTAACAGGCAAATTTGGCCTTGGAATACGGAATGAAGCAGGGCAAAAACTAATAGAGTTTTGCCAAGAAAATGCACTGGTCATAGCAAACACCCTCTTCCAACAACACAAGAGAAGACTCGACACATGGACATCACCAGATGGTCAACACCGAAATCAGATTGATTATATTCTTTGCAGCCAAAGATGGAGACGCTCTATACAGTCAGCAAAAACAAGACCAGGAGCTGACTGTGGCTCAGATCATTAACCCCTTATTGCCAAATTCAGACTGAAACTGAAGAAAGTAGGGAAAACAACTAGACCATTCAGGTATGACCTAAATCAAATCCCTTATGATTATACAGTGGAACTGAGAAATAGATTTAAGGGACTAGATCTGATAGATAGAGTGCCTGATGAAGTATGGACTGAGGTTCATGACACTGTACAGGGGACAGGGATCAAGACCATCCCCATGGAAAAGAAATGCAAAAAAGCAAAATGGCTATCTGAGGAGGCCTTACAAATAGCTGTGAAAAGAAAGAAGCGCAAATCAAAGGAGAAAACGAAAGATACAAGCATCTGAATGCAGAGTTCCAAAGAATAGCAAGAAGAGATAAGAAAGCCTTCCTCAGCGATCAATGCAAAGAAATAGAGGAAAACAACAGAATGGGAAAGACTGTGATCTCTTCAAGAAAATTAGAGACACCAAGGGGACATTTCATGCACAGATGGGCTCGATAAAGGACAGAAATGGTATGGACCTAACAGAAGCAGAAGATATAAGAAGAGGTGGCAAGAATACACAGAAGAACTGTACAAAAAAGATCTTCATGACCAAGATAACCACGATGGTGTGATCACTCACCTAGAGCCAGACAACCTGGAATGTGAAGTCAAGTGGGCCTTAGAAAGCATCACTACGAACAAAGCTAGTGGAGGTGATGGAATTCCAGTGGAGCTATTTTAAATCCTGAAAGATGATGCTGTTAAAGTGCTGCACTCAATATGCCAGCAGACTTGGAAAACTCAGCAGTGGCCACAGGACTGGAAAAGGTCAGTTTTCATTCCAATCCCAAAGAAAGGCAATGCCAAAGAATGCTCAAACTACCGCACAATTGCACTCATCTCACACGCTAGTAAAGTAATGCTCAAAATTCTCCAAGCCAGGCTTCAGCAATATGTGAACCGTGAACTTCCAGATGTTCAAGCTGGTTTTAGAAAAGGCAGAGGAAGCAGAGATCAAATTGCCAACATCCACTGGATCATGGAAAAGGCAAGAGAGTTCCATAAAAATATCAATCTGCTTTATTGAGTATGCCAAAGCCTTTGACTGTGTGGATCACAATAAACTGTGGAAAATTCTGAAAGAGATGGGAATACCAAACCACCCGATCTGCCTCTTGAGAAACCTATATGCAAGTCAGGAAGCAACAGTTAGAACTGGACATGAAACAACAGACTGGTTCCAAATAGGAAAAGGAGTATGTCAAGGCTATATATTGTCACCCTGCTTATTTAACTTGTATGCAGTGTACATCAAGAGAAATGCTGGACTGGAAGAAGCACAAGCTGGAATCAAGATTGCCAGGAGAAATATCAATAACCTCAGATATGCAAGTGACACCACCCTTATGGCAGAAAGTGAAGAGGAACTAAAAAGCCTCTTGATGAAAGTGAAAGTGGAGAGTGAAAAAGTTGGCCTAAAGCTCAACATTCAGAAAACGAAGATCATGGCATCTGGTCCCATCACTTCATGGGAAATAGATGGGGAAACAGTGGAAGCAGTGTCAGACTTTATTTTTGGGGGCTCCAAAATCACTGCAGATGGTGATTGCAGCCATGAAATTAAAAGATGCTTACTCCTTGGAAGAAAAGTTATGACCAACCTAGATAGCATGTTCAAAAGCAGAGACATTACTTGCCAACAAAGGTCCATCTAGTCAAGGCTATGGTTTTTCCAGTGGTCATGTATGGATGTGAGAGTTGGACTGTGAAGAAAGCTGAGCGCCGAAGAATTGATGCTTTTGAACTGTGGTGTTGTAGAAGACTCTTGAGAGTCCCATGGACTGCAAGGAGATCCAACCAGTCCATTGTGAAGGAGATCAGCCCTGGGATTTCTTTGGAAGGAATGATGCTGAAGCTGAAACTCCAATACTTTGGCCACCTCATGTGAAGAGTTGACTCTTTGGAAAAGACTCTGATGCTGGGAGGGATTGGGGGCAGGAGGAGAAGGGGACAACAGAGGATGAGATCCTGGATGGCATCACTGACTTGATGGACATGAGTCTGAGTGAACTCCGGGAGTTGGTGATGGACAGGGAGGCCTGGCGTGCTGCGATTCATGGGGTCGCAAAGAGTCGGACACAACTGAGCGACTGAACTGAACTGTTCTTTCAAGAATTCAGACTGGCAGAGAGGTACACAGCATACAGGCTGAATCAACTGAATATTACGGAGAGTGGCACCACTGCACTGAGAAACAGTGAGGGGAGGTTGCAGAGGTACATGGAGTCCAGGTCATGCCAGGGCTGAGTGGGCTCATTTTCAATAGGTAACAATACAAAAGGAAAGGCTCTTGAGCAGGGAAATGACAGTAAAAAGGGCTTTAAAGAACTTAATCCTATCACAGTATAAAGGATGGAGAGGATTAGAGATAAGAAGACCAAGAATAGATGTGCTGGCACAAAGGTCTTCAGGAGAGGCCAACAAACATATGGGGGGGTGGGCAGTGGTGGTTTCACACTCATGAATAATCAAGGTATGCAAATAAAACTATAAAATACCATTCTGTGGTTGAATCAAATTTGTACAAAAACTAATAATACTAGCAAAGATAAAGCAATCTCAGTGGGAGATTTACATTCCCACTATCAGTGGGAATGTAAATAGAACAGACTTTATGGAAAGACAAGTCAGCAAAATGCATGAATAACCTTAAAATACTCAGATCCTCAGATTCTAATTCACTAAGAACATATTTAAAAATAAATAAGTTTATTTACCCATCCAACAAACATTTGAGTGTCTACTACATTCCAGGTACAGAGGATATAGCCGTGAACAAAACAGACCTCACCTCTGCTTTCATGAAACTTAGAAGAGACAAACATTTAACAAATACTGATGAAATAAATGTATAATTACACATATTACAGGACACAATGGAACTTAAATCATGAGCTTAAAAAATACCTTTCTGGGAAGTAACATTTATACTGAGATCTGAAAGATGAATAGAATTTAGCCACATGAAAAATAGGAGGATTTTTTTTTTTTCTGATAGGAAAAAAAACAACATTCATGAAGGCAAGAAAGTTAGCTATATTCAATATTTTAGAGGATTCATTCATTAACCTATTTAACAACTATGTGTAGAGGCCCTAGTAAGTATCAGGTACTAGGTGCTAAGGATAAGGGATGGGAGAAAATGATCAAGGTCAAGACAAAACAGGTATAAAAAATCCTGTAGGAATGGAAGGGTGTGGTATTTATAATAAAGCCAAAGATGTATGTGTGAAAAAGGAGAAAATCAATACACTTGGCAGGAAAAAAAAGAGAGAGAATGGAGTATACGTTCAGTTCAGTCGCTCAGTTGTGTCTGACTCTTTGTAGCCCCATGGACTGCAGCACACCCAGGCCTTCCTGTCCATCACCAACTCCTGGAGTTTACTCAAACTCATGTCCATTGAATCGGTGATGCCATCCAACCATATCATACTCTGTCGTCCCTTTCTCTCACCTTCAATCTTTCCCAAGGTCTTTTCAAATGGGCCAGTTCTTTGCATTAGTTGGATAAAGTATTGGAGTTTCAGCTTCAGCATCAGTCCTTCCAATGAATATTCAGGACTGATTTCCTTTAGGATTGACTGGTTGGATCTCCTTGCAGTCCAAGGGACTCCCATAAACACAAAGGCTGTCTACCTCCTTTCAAATCCAAATAGTATAGACTTACCTTAGAAAGGTACATTCAAAACCGTACTATTCATTTATAAAAAATTACCATTTATAGATAGAAATAGGCTTCCCTGATTGCTCAGATGGTAAAGAATCTGCCTGCAATGCAGGAGATCCAGGTTCAATCCCTGGGTTGGGAAGATATCCTAGAGAAGGGAATGGCTACCCTCTCCAGTATTCTTGCCTAGAGAATTCCATGGACATAGGAGCCTGGCAGGCTACAATCTATGGGGTTGCAAAGAGTGGACATGATGAGTGACCTTCACTTTCACAGACAGAAATACTTTAATGACTCAGGGCTAAAATGCTCATGTGCAAAGAAGAAGAAGTAGAGATCAAAAATAAATTCTAACATGGATACATAAGTTAAGGCATTGCTATACTTGAGGGATTACCCTACAGCTATCCATGAGTGTGTCCCAACTATGCTAAGCGCTCAGGGAAAAGGAACCATTTTTTCAGAATAATAAGCAGGCTTTCTTTGCAAGAGGCCAAAATGTACATAGAATAATCTGAGGATTTGAAATTAAGGACTGAGTTTGTGATTGACATGTAATAACACTGCTATATTTAGAATGGATAACCAACAAGGATCTACTGTATAGCACAGGGAACTCTGCTCAGTATTATATAACAATCTAAACAGGAAAAGAATCTGGAAAAGTATAGATACAGGTCAATGTACAACAATCACTTTGCTATACACCTGAAACAAACACAATAGTGTTAATCACCTGTGTGAATGTGTGTGTGTGTGTGCGCGCGTGCGTTCAATTGTGTCTGACTCTTTGCGACCCCATGGACTGTAGCCCATCAGGCTCCTCTCTCCATGGAATTTTCTAGGCAAGAATACTGGGGCAGATTGCCATTTCCTCCTCCAGGGCTCTTCCCACATCTCTTGTGCCTCCTACTCACTTATACGCCAATATAAAGTAAAATATTTCTTAAAAATTAACCAAATGAACCTCCAAAAGGTTACAGATGAACTGACAATTACACAAACTTTATGATAAGAACGTGCTTGGAGTTACTAGCAAGTTAAAAGGGAGCCATAAAAATGATCATGACCTCATGTGAGCAGTAAACCCAAGGAACTAGAGTCCTTCATCTCCTGTCTCCTCAATTATCCAAATGGTAATATCTTATGTTTGGTACATGTCAACAGCATTAAAGAGTATATAATATTTGACACTACCTTAAAAAAAAAAAAAGATATGCAAAACTCTACTATTTTTGCACTTCTCTGTGAGTCTAAAACTGTTCCAAAATGAGAAGTAAAAACAAAATACATGGGTAGATTTGCTACAGCAAATAACACAAAGCCTAAAATTTGTGTTAATTTCATAAAGCAAACAAAAAGAAGGACAAATGAAATAATCCTCCAAATTATGCTCTCAAGTCCAATTTTTACTTCTCCTGTTAGGGGACGGCAGGTACCTATCAAGAGAAAAGCTCATGGTCTGTCTTGGACAGTCCACTGCCCATCAGACTTCTGGGGAGGTGTTTTCAATCTCTCTAAACCTTTGCTACCCCCATCCCACAGGTTGGTATCATATACTTCTTGACTATTGCATTCTATACAAATATTCATTATTACTATTTAAAATTTTTTATTTGAACTGCATTATTCCTTCATTAAATGGAGAAATATCTTTTAAGATTAACTATTTGGATTTTTTCAAGTTTTTTAATTTATCAAATTAATCTACTTTAGTAGGGGCCCAGATTTAATCAACATATTTATCTAACAATAAATAGAGTTATTATATCTCTCAAAATATTATAGAACTACAGTCTAAAAAATGTTTTTATTTGCATTAGCCTTCTCCTATAAAGTTCACTAATGGAATTGGCTAACCTTAAAATTAGTGTGGTTAATTCTAAAGACCTGTATTTATTTATTAGACCTGTCTAATAAAGTTTGATGGGCATAAATACACAGTTTGGAACAAATATATTGACATCATACATACAATACATTTGATAAGATGTCTTTTTCCCCATAGACAGTAAAAATGAAATAATAGCTCTTTTGAAGAAAAGAGGTGATTAAGTCAGGAATTTCAAGAAATCCAAAACCTGAACCTCGAAAACCCAAAAGAAATTTCAAAGTCTGACAAAGAAAATATATCTTTTATAAAATTGGAAATCAGTGTGTACTTATAAATGATGCACCACAAAATGTTTCATTATAACTTTACTGTGTCAAAATCCATTATCCATCTGCCTTCCATCAAGCAGTCTTAGGAAGAAAAAGAGTATATTGTTTTCTGGGTTAAAACTTCATGTACAGCCTACAGGCTAATGGAAAACAGAGTAGGAGTACAAGAGTAACTCTCTCAAATCATGCATTTACTCATTAAAACCTCAAGGTAGGCCATTTTAACATGGCACCTAATTTTGTTTCCTGGTGAATGTATTTATAGACCAAAACCAGAAATGATTCAAGTGGACAGTTAAAAAAAAAACCAACAGGAAGCATATAAAAATAATATTAAGTAAGATATTATCTTTATAACAGTAAAAAAAAAAAAAAGCAGGATGCCCCCTCCCCTTTCAAGTTCCCACAGTGTTCACCATTCAGGCACAGGCTACTCACTTCCGATGGGTGTGGTCCATGCCACTGTTTGGTATTGCTTCCAACTCTGCATTTTTCTGCCCACAGATATTTCCATAGCTGTCGTATCCTGATACTAGTCTTGCTGCTGCACCTGTTGCTACTGAAAAGCCACAAATAAATCCCTAGAGGAAAAAACAGAAAAAAACATACAAATAAACCATTTCAATAGCAACAGCCACTACTTGATACGATAATGAGCTTCTTTTGTCCGCTGAAGGGAACAAAGAGCTTTCTTTCCTTATTGCAAACACTATTCCACTGTTTTCCTTGGGTTTCACATAAGCTGTACAAAGAAGTCCACAGGGAAACACTATTTACTACAATAACAAAACAAATCTCAAGCTTTTACATTGTAAGTATGTCTTTGCATTTTATAATAATAATAATAGCAGCTTCTTTGTACTGAACATCTGCTCGATGCCAGGATCTGTACCAGCTGCTCACCATACATTATCTCTAATCCTCATGATGGGGAAACTGAGGCCCAGAGAGGGTAAATAAGTCATCCAAGGCCATAGAAGCTACTAAATTTCAGGGCATAAGACTCAAACCTAGCTTTCTTCATTCTTTAAATTTTTTTTTTTAATATTTATTTATTTGACTATACTGGATCTTAGTTGTAGCATGTGGGATCTAGTTTCCTGACCAGGGATTGAAGCCAGAGCCCCCTGCATTGGGAGTTTGGAGCCTTAGCCACTGGACCACCTGGGAAGTCCCTATTCTTTAGTTTTATTTGGTTGTCAAAGAGTTCTGTTAAAGAATAGCAACAGATGAAAGACAAAAATTCAAAGAACAATAGGTATGTGGGTTTCGAATTATCACTTCAGTACACACAACACTTCTGTTTTCTTCCTGCAATAAAGTTGTGTAGAAGCCAAAGAATTATACGGTGAAGTACATTCACGCTCTGAATATTGGCGACTCAAGGCCAGGGAGGCCCTGGGTCCATGTGCCACAGAGGTCACTTCATTTCATGGGGATATGCTTCACCACAGTACCAACGGCAAATGGTACTCGCTTCAGAACTGCATCATGTTTGCCAAGTCAAGGATGCATTGATCAAAGCAAAGCAATAAACCCTAAACTCAATTGCAGGCTACTGGGCATAAGAACAGGAAACAAGGTGAGTCACTATTATTAAACTGAATTGGGAGAAAAGACAGAAGTTAAGATATATTCTTGCAATGCGGTCACTAAAAGATTGAGTTTCTGTTATCTTTAACAAAAGACACTAAGGTTAATGGCGAACCTTTCCAATACAGTTCTTTAACGAGAGGCATCATAGAGTAATAGAAAGAGGATCCAGAAAGATCTGGATTCAAACCCTCACTCTACCATTTACCACCTATATAACCTTGATCCATTTACCTTCTTAGACTGTTTCTTCCTCATCTCTGACAAAAAATAATATCAACTGTTTCACAGCCAAACGATGGGGCCTCCATGAGATAACACATTTCTAACTTGTAGCTGGCCCTGTACACAGCAGGTAGTCAATATATTGTAGCTGCTAATGAAAAAGTCAGACTAACAGAATAACAGTAATTGGGGATTAACCAAAAATCCCTTCAGTTCTGAATTTTGGGAAAAAATGTTCTAGGGGGTGGCAGGGGAGGGGGGGTGTGGGGAGTGAGAAATACTGTCAGTCATTTCGTCATTACAGAGAAACATTTGGACCACAATTACCATCTTTCACTACTGGTCTAAAATAGCAAAGCACTTGCATAATTAAAAGGTTATGTTCTTCTTTCACTTTTTATAGAAATGTTCTTCTTACCTTTGATAAGTACTTTGTGTTACAGATGGCCTTCAATGGTTCCTGAAGTCCCTTTATGATCATTTTTAACAGTACTGTTGGAAACATACATGTGCGTGTTTTTGTGCATGTGTGTGTTTGTGTTTTTAAATTATAGGCCACCTCATATCCCTCTGGGATGTAGGCAGAGTATAAATTATAAATGTTTCATGTATATGGTAAAATGGGACACTGACATATTTTCACATAGGCCATTTAAACTTTTTAGTAGCTTCCCAAAGCATTAGAGTGGAGAGGGTGAGAAGCTGTAGGAGGGAAAGGAAGGGGAACAGGAAGCTAGTAAGAGAGAGAGAAACCATGACTGTTATCCTGGAGATGTCTCATGGTACAAGTAGTGACAATGGAGAACTAGGCCAAATATAATTAAAAAGATAATCTCCTTTTAAAAAAAAAAAATTGTGAAATCCAAATGCAGGAAGCAATATAGTTTCAGATGAGAAAAAATGGTACATGAAATTAAAATAGGGTAAGAGAAACTTTACAGAATGTACTCTTTAATTCAATGGCTCCAAGAAGCAGATAGAGTGTTATTTAGCAGAAGGAAATCACATTAATGAAGCAAGTTGTAAGGGGGATAAGGAAAGCTTTTATACACCTATAGTAGAGAGCAGTCACTAGAGAGAAAAGAAGTCTATTCGTAAGGAATAGAATCATGGTTAAGAACTTAAAATGACTGAGCCACTGAAGTGCTTTCAGAACTGCTATTTCAAGAGAGAGTGAGAAGGAGCAGACAAATCTAATCACAAATAGGAGGTGATTCAAATCAGATAAAGAGACCAGAGATGGTAGATCACAGGCAAGATCTGGCAACTAATAAGTGTCTATTGCTTATGTGGGAGAAAAACAGTCTGCTAATTAATGGACTGTGTTCATCTCCCCTTCACATCACAAGTTTAGTTCAATTTAAGAAAGAGTTTTGGCTTAGTTTCACTCACTCTTAGTCAAAAAAAAGGACACGTTTCATTTCACAAGCCATGTTTGAATTTCACACATGGAGCCTTTACCACACCACTGAGCAAGGCAGAGGTCTTAGCTTTGCTCTGAAGAAAAGAAAAGTCAACAAAACATGCATGAGGTGTGGGGAGGGAGTATGAATATGGCATTGTGTTTCAAGATAAAAAGACTTTAGGCTTACAGCCTTCTCCCAGGGATTAATGAAAATATATCCAGAATTTTTTTCTCAAAGACTACCTCTCTTACCTTAAACAACACTTGGAGTCAGTCTGCTAGTAACTAACTTGTCAAACCTTAGAGTAACACTTGGCTTCTGTTCCTCCTTTTCCAAGAACTCTGAGACCAGGAGGCTATTAGGACCCAGCAAACAGCATAGGATTAGAAAGTCTGATGCAGAACTAATACTTATGCAAACAAATTTCAAAAATAAATTTAAAAGCTTTGGCAATCTGCCAGATTTCGGGATTTCTTTAAAGTTTAATGGGATATATTACTGTAAGAAAGAGGGAAGAAGGAAAAAACAAGAATGGTTGGAAGTCTAGGAAATATCAAGTTCACCCTGAAAGAACTGAGATATTCTCAAAAGAAAAAAATAATAATGGGGCCTGAGGAAGCTAAAATCAGAGAGGCTATTTCATGGGCAGCCTGAGCAATTAAAAAAACATAGACAAAGAATATATACTGAGAACTGAAACCAGCTGCAAATACTCATGACCCCAGGTAAGTCTCTTTAACACTTTAAATTCTCTGAGGCCCAGTCTCCTTACCTGTCACTAGGAATGAATTAGATTAATCTCAAAAGTCATTTCCGATTCCAAAATTTTATGATTCTAAGGAAAACTATTAATAGAAACAGAGTCAACTTTTTTAGGCTATACTTCCAGGGAGAAGTATGGGCCCATTTGATCCACTGTAATGACTGAGCATGCAGTATGTGCAGGTGGCGAGGAAGAGTAGATTAAAAGTAAATGGATTTAACTGTACATTTAAAAATAGTCAAAATAATAAATTTTAAGTTATGTACGTGTGTACGTGTGTGTGTGCTCAGTTGCTCAGTGGTGTCTGACTCTTTTGCAACCCCATGGACTGTAGCCTGCCAGACTCCCCTGTCCATGGGATTTTCCAGGCAAGAATACTGGAGTGAGTTGTCATTTCCTTCTCCAGGGGATCTTTCCAACCCAGGGACAGAACTGGCGCCTCCTGCATTAGAAGTGGATTCTTGACCGCTGAGCTACCAGGGAAAACGAAGTTATGTATATTTTACCACAATAATAAAGACAGAAAAACCAAAGGATTTAACAGAGAGCAGGCAGTCATTTTGGATCAGGTGACCTTAAGGTAATTTCTGGCATGCTGTTCTTCCTATTCTATGATCCTGGCAAAGCACAGCCCATCACACAGGTGACTAAACACTTCAGTGAGTCTTTGAGTCTTTCCCTTTGTGCTGCCTGCTCCACAATAGTTAATGAGGTAGAAACACTACACTCTGAGAACTAGACTAAGACTATAAAATAAAAAAAAGGTCCTTGAAAGCAGTCTGAAGGGACGACCTATGCAATAATGGCTCTAAAATTCAGCTCTAGTCCAGATCATTCTCCAAAATTCCAACTCTGTATTTCCAACTGCTTATCCCTACCTGCACACCCTACATGTCTACAGTTCAGTTCCTTCCACGTTTCCCCAAACCGCTTTCCCTTCCAGCATACGCCCCATCTCCATCAGAAGCACCATTTCTGACTAGACTGCACAGCTAAGATACAGAGGGAGAGGACGCTGGCTTTCTAACTCTGCATTAGAGGAAGCAGTAATGCTAAACTCTATGCTCAAAGAGTCTGACATATTGAATAGACAACATTTAACTGGCAGGTGAGGTTACTGTGTTCTACAGGTCCACGTTCTCAACAACAACTTCTGTTTTTCCCAATGCCAGGCAACAAAGAAGGGACTGTCTCTCGAGGCCTTGCCTTCTTCCTCTTCTCTCCTGGGTTCAATGCTGCCACCATGTAATCTTAGACAAATTATTTAACATATCCCTGTGCCCCCTTATCTGTAAAATGGGAATGATGATAACCAGAGTAGCACTGAGCAGTTGTGAAAATTAAATCTGTGTTGAGTGCAGAGAATAGTACCCAGTCCATAGTAAGCAGCAATAATGATTAAGAATAAGTTGTATGAGTTGTCTGTATCTTCTGTCTTTCAAAGTATGTACTCCTTTTAGTACATACTTTTAGTACAAAAGGACCCTCCTCTTTATTTATTTATTTATTTTTGGCTGGGCTGGGTCTTCACTGCTGTGCGGGCTTTTCTCTAGTTTCAGAAAACAGGGGCTAATTTCCAGTTGGGGTGCACGGGCTTCTCATTGAGGTAGCTTTTCTTGTTGTGGAACACAGGCTCTAGGGCACGTGGGCTTCGGTGGTTGAGGCATGTGGGCTCACTAGTTGTAGCACGCGGGCTTAGCTGATCTGTAGCATGTGGGATCTTCCCAGATCAGGGAAAGAACCTGCATCTCCAGTATTGGCAGGCAGATTCTTCACCACTGAGCCACTAGGGGAGCCCCAGCTTCCTCTTTATCCTGACTTTTGTGGTACGATGATCTGGGCAGATTTGGTCCAAGTGAATCTCTTTTCTCTCCTCTTTTCACATATACCTCTCCTTGGAACAGAATGAAGTCAGCCTAACTAAGGTGGGAAGAACCTTGAGCTCATGTGGCCCAAGTTTCATTCCACAAGCCATGCTTATTGAGGAAGTCTTTATTGGTAATCAAGTGACTGCTTGGGTACTAAGAGTTGTACTTTGTTTATCTATCCTACTCTTGTTCCTTCATGTGCACAGAAACTGTGGTTTGGAACCTACAAGGAGCTGGAGTAGGATCTGAGCTGAAAAAAGCTTATACTGAATCATATACATATCCCATAACATAATCCCTTAGTATCCCACTTGCCGGCAACACTGATGACATCAAACATTATTAATTCCACTTCTTCAATCTGTCTCCTGCTCTCTCTTACTACTTCTTTATTTCAGGGTTTTTTTTTTTTACCTCTTATTTAGACTCATCTGAACCATTGCATCAGCCTCCAAAGTGGTGGCCTGAAATCTCTTCCCCCTTTACAATGACTTGACATTTACACTGGCTACCAGGGCCATCTTTCTAAACCCAAGCATATCATTTCTTGCTTAAAACTGCAATAGTATATCAGTGCCTACAACAGTGGGTCTCAACCCTGGATGAATATTAGAATCAAAGAGATTAAATCCGATTCAATGGGGTGGGGCCCAGAAATGAGTATTTTTATTTTAATCCCAGCAAATTCTAATATGCAGGTAGTGTTGAGAACCACTTGTTTACTACCTTAATGGAAAACAGAAATTAAGAGGTACAATTCAACATGTAATTTTTTTAGAACAGGGTACACATATATCCAATGATTTCAAAATACCAAATAAGCTCCAAGCTAGGAGATGATAACTCTCACAAAGACTGACAAAAATTTACTTTAAAAAAATCCTAAGTTTCTAGACAATTCAAGCATGGAAAATATTTTAAAAGTAAGAGAAGAAACAAAAGAGAAGTACACATATTTATGATGAGATGAACATGTGTAAATAAAAAGATTTAGTGGTAAAGATGAGTGAAAGATGACAAGATCTTAAAATATTTCAGAACTAGAGAGTAGATACCAAGGAGTGAGCAAAGAACTGCAAGTTAAGAGCAGTGAGTAAAGATATGGTTTGAATGATAGGCTGTAAGAGGATTGAAAAAGAAAATGCCTATAAAAGCAGAAGCAACTGGCCATTAAATGAAAAGAATATAGGCAGAAAATTACAGTTCCTTTTCTATTTTTGCCTCTCATGAGCAGCAGTATATTCTTAGATAAGCTAATATTCACTATACTTTGCCTGTAAACTGGGTGTAAAACTCATTTTATAGGGTAAGTGGGAGAATTTAGTGAGATAAATATATATATATATGGTAGTATCAAGCCCATAATAATGGTCAAAAAATATTTGTTGAATGTTTCTTTTAAAGGTACTACAGAATGAAATCTAAAGACAAAAATGAAATGCAACTCTTAAAAAACATACAAGGCTTTCCTAGTGGCTCAGTTGGTAAAGAATTCATCTACAATGCAAGAAACCCCCTGCAATGCAGGAAACCCGGGTTCCATCCCTGGGTTGGGAAGATCCCCTGGAAGAGGAAATGGCAACCTACTCCAGTATTCTTGCCTGGGAAATCCCATGGCCAGAGGAGCCTGGTGGGTTACAGTCAACAGGGTCACAAGAGTCAGACAAGACTTAGTGACTAAACTGCCATCACCAAAAACATACAAAACAAATATTTAGAGGACAAAAAAAATTTTAGTCTACTGTTGTGCCAATAAGGTAGGCAACAGAACTTTGAGATTTCTCCAGTTTCCACAGGGTAAAATTTGATGTTAGCTCTACTCCAAGGAATGGTAATCCATAAAAAGAAACACTCCAAAGCAAATAACACTATGCCTGCATTTAAAAGTGCACACAATGGGTCTTAATTACCACCACACTGAAATCAACATTACATTAATTACCATTGCATTAAAACATTTCAGTAAACAAATAGCTCCTGACTCTCCAGTCACTCCCAAATCAGCCTATTAACATTAGTGATTGTACTTTCCTGAGCTATTTTAGCACAGAAAATCAAAAGCACCTTGGGAGGTAGGTACATATTTTTATAAACATAATTTTGAAAGGTCAGCTGCTATGTGTCCCAGAATGAAACTCAGGAGGCGAGGAGAGGTTGTGGATAGTTCTGTTAGCAAAGAATGTCTCCTCCACCCCTGGATGCTGCATTTCAGTTTCTACTCCATTAAACTAAGTAGACTCTTGAACAATATCTTATAAGTTCTAAGTTAGGAAATGAGTAATTCTGATGTTTTCTAAATATCTTAGATTTGGTGAAACTGAGCCATCAATAATTTTTAAAACTAACACTCTTATTTTACTGAATGTGTTATATGTCATCAAAGTTCCTTGTTTTCTTTTCCTTGGTTCAGGAGCTGGACTGGTGTCCACACTTCTGCCCATTAGCCATGAAAAGAAAGTAGTAATAATGAAAGGTAAGATTCCTTAAAAAAAAAAAAAAAAAGGTATGGGCAAAAGATTAAATACACTCACACTTTAGAGGGAAAAAAAAAGGGTGCCTAAGGTAGCAGATCATGGCATCTGGCCCATCACTTCATGGCAAATGGATGGAAAAACAATGGAAACAGTGACAGACTTCATTTGGGGGGGCTCCAAACTCAGTGCAGATAGTGACTGCAGCCATGAAATTAAAAGATGCTTGCTCCTTGGAAGAAAAGCTATGACCAACCTAGACAGCCTATTAAAAAGCAGAGACATTACTTTGCCAACAAAGGTCCATCTAGTCAAAGCTATGGTTTTTCCAGTAGTCATGTATGGATGTGAGAGTTGGACTATAATGAAAGCTGAACACTGAAGAATTGATGCTTTTGAACTGTGGTGTTGGAGAAGACTCTTGAGAGTCCCTTGGACTGCAAGGAGATCAAACCAGTCCATCCTAAAGGAAATCAGTCCTGAATATTCATTGGAAGGACTGATGCTGAAGCTGAAATTCCAATACTTTGGCCACCTGATGTGAAGAACTGACTCATTGGAAAAGACCCTGATGCTGGTAAAGATTGAAGACGGGAGAAGGGGACAACAGAGGATGAGATGGTTGGATGGCATCGCCGACTTGATGGACATGAGTTTGAGCAAGCTTTGGGAGTTGGTGATGGACAGGGAAGCCTGGCACGCTGCAGTCCATAGGGTTGCAAAGAGTCAGACATGACTGAGCAACTGAACTGAAGGTAGCATAATTGTGTTTGGAGTTGCAAAGACTAAGAAAGAGAGAACAATACTGTCTGTGCAATTTCTCTGAGGGAGAAACAAGGTGACAGAAAAGAGCACTGGCCTGGAAGGTAAGAGACTGGGCTCTGTTCCCAGCTCTGCCGTTAACTAGCGGTGTGGCCTCGGGATGGTCACTTTCATCTCTGTGGTCTGATGTTCTTGATGTGTATGAGAGTGATGGACCAGATGAGGATTTCTAAATGCTTTCTAGCTTAAAATATCAGATAGCTCTAAAATGGCTGCTTTCTACCTCTGTCCAGCCCGTACAACGGCAGTGACACTAAAGACCCTGAAGCCTGTGTGGAAACTCCTGCAGGGCAGACCGGGGATGCAATCTGAATAAACACAGCCCCAACACTCTGCACCAGGGACTCTGCTCATCCATCCTCCATATCCATTGGAAAATCACCAGCTCCCATGATCCCTGACTGAGAAATGCCACTTATTTCCGTAGGCACAGCAGGCAGCAGGAGCCTAACATGGGTAGAAGGAGGAAGAAGCAGGGAGCAACCAGACTCCCCTCTACGAAGAACTAAAAAAAAAATGTCACAACTGGGAGCATTGTAGACATCATCAAGAAAAACCTCTAATTTTATAGAAAGGCACATCAAGTCCCTGAAAGAAACTGACTGGCAAAAAAAAAAATAACCATCAGGACTGTATGACTGGGTTGGATAAACACTCAGGACTCAACTCCATGACCACTGCTCTGCTCAACACCTGCATCAAGCTTAGAGTTCATGGATATTTATTTTAAAGGCTTTCTGGCTTTCTGAAATGATCTAGTCAAAGAGAGAGTTTCAATTATTCCTTAATTTTGATGTCAGTTCTCATGCAAGCCAAAAAAAAGAAGTCAAGGGGTACCAAATATCACTTATCTGTATGGGAAAAAAAAACCTAATTCTATGGTATCCTAGAACTTCTAGTTATAAGCAATTCAAGAGGGATTATTCATTTACAAATATAAATAAATATCTAAATAACAAGTTCCCTCTTCAAACCAACTCCTCATCATCCCCTTGATTCATAGGTTCATGTTCTGAGGATCTGTGAGCTTCTTACCATCCCAATGCAGAAGAGGATAAAAAGCAGCAGCCACGGTATGTCTGTGCAGCTACGGTCCTCCAGCGGCTTCCATTCTCGCTTGGAGCTCTAATTGAAAACACAAAATAAGAGAGTGGTAAATGTGAATTTTAGTTGAAGTGAGGAAGGCGCAAACATAACACTGATAGCTAAACCCCTGAACCTTTAAGATGCAACTCAAATATTTGTCACTTTTCTGTGAATTTTACCCTAATACCCATCTCTCTTCCTGGCCAGGATTGATTTCAGTGCTTTGTTGGTACCTCTATTAGAGCAGTTAGCATGCTGAATTACTACCACTGAGATGTGTCCCTAGCAGAACGTGAGCTTTGCATAAGAGACCACTTCTCATTTCCCAGCATCTAACACGATGCCTGAGGGTTCGTGGTATGTGGTCAATACAGACTTTTTTAAATGAATAAACAAATTCTTCCAACGTCAGTCTTAGTGGTAGCTTTTTCTTTGCGTGACTTTTGCCAGACTTAAAAATGTAGAACATGCTTTTCTACATGTTCTCATCTAGGAAGGAAGCTGAGTAAAATGAATTTCTATTGAAGGCGTGGGAAACTTATGGGAAAAGTTCTGCAAAAAGAAGTCTAGGGCCTCCAGTGGCTTCCATGACAAGATACAGGAAACTATCCATAAGGCTTGTCAGGAGGAAGGACACTAGCAGAAGGAGGCTGGAGATAAGGGAACCCTCTAGTATAATTAGTATTTAGAGTTCAAGAATGAGGACCCAGGGACTTCCCTGGTGGTCCAGTGGATAACACTTCACGCCTTCAATGCAAGGGACCCGGGTTCCATCACTGGTTGGGGAACTAAGATTCTACATACACAATTAGGCCCACATGCCACAATTAGAGAAGTCTGAGCTGTTCCAACAAAGAACCAGTGCAGCCAAAATAAATACTAAAAATTTTTAATTAAAAAAGAAAAAACCTACAAAAAAGAGTGGGGACACAGTTCTCAATCAAGTTTGCTTAGCTTTTCCTCCTTCTAAAAAAAATAATTTTTAACTTTGACAAACTGATGAAAGCTACAGATCCTTTTCTTAGGAGGTAAGCATGTAGCTGCATAATTTTCTCAAAAAGTTTAGGGAATTGAGACCCCAGGTTACAAAACTCAACTTTAAAGCATCTGCCTATTGATGTTAAGAGCAAAAATTTGGAACTACAACCACTCCTTGCTGACCCCCTAAATGCTAACCAGACAAACGCCTTTTCTTTTCAGTGCCTTAGACTCTGAGTTGTTCAACAACAATAACAAAAACCCCACCACCCTTGAGAGCTTGTTCCCAAACACCCACACAAGAAAACAAAAGAGCACTAGTTAGTCATGGGAAAAAACCTTACCCTAAGACTCTAACTAGCATTAAAAACCAAGTGCAAGTAGGCAGTTTTTTCCAGAGGAATGTAGCACCATGGAGAAGGGATAAAGGACTCTGTCCTCACTTTAGCTCTGTCATTAGGTAGTTAAACAATTTTAGATAAATCACTTCATCTCTCTGGGTGGCAGGAAGAAATGAGATTAAATCTCTTAGGTTCCTTCCAGTTCTAAAAATCTATGATCAGGAATGCAGTTTTGTGAAGACATGTGCAATGACAAAAAAAAAAAAAACTGCAAAAATAATTTGACATTATTCCCAGTTTTATTCAAATAAGAATGCCTGTATTGTGGGCTGTGTTTTGGAAGACAGTTGCTTCCAGTATGAAAAAGAATGTTTCTTTGTATTAAATAATTTCAGTCTTGAATAATATCCATTACAGTAAAATTACTTACAAACACAGAATTTGGACACCTCTTTGAAATTCATTAAATTTACACTAAGGTGATTTCCAGAACAAGGGCTACTTTGAAATACTACTTTGCTTATCTTAACAAACAGTATGTATCAGGGGAAGGAGGGGGAACAAGTCTAATTGAGCATTCTCTTTATCCACAACTTTTTTTTTTTTAGTATCTTTAATTTAGACCAACATTCACGTTTAATGCTTAAATTTTCACCTATAACATAAACATGGCAGAATTTCATTTTGAGCAAAAAAACACAATGATTCAATATCTCAAGAATTCAATTTACTGCAGGCAATTTCTGGGCCAAATACATAGAAAACCCCTCACTGGGGATGAGAAGTGGAGAGAGGATAGGGGTTAAATAAAAAACAGTCACAAAGTGGATCAGAAGAATACAAAAAAAGGGTGTGGTCACCCTCACTCAGATAAAGAAAAGCTTTTCCAGGAAGGGCAGTTTATCTCATTGGCTATGTTGAGGATTAAATGTGACCATCTATCACATAGGAAACACTAACTCGTGGTTATAATTCTTATTCACCAATATTCACTTTTCAATTAACCTTCTCCCTATTGTTAAATATCCCCTTACCATGTGGACCCTTTCACTGAAATAGAAAGAATATTAAACTCACCTTTCCCCTTCTATTTAATAAAACTTCAACTTAATGGTGGCATCTTGCATTGTAGCTACTGTTTTTAAAGCTCTCAGTTATGGATTCCTATTAAATAGGCACTGTACCCAAAGCTTTACACACATTATGTTTAAAACAGCTCTTTGATGCAGGTATCATCTTTATTGCACAGCTAAGAAACTCAGGCCCAAAAGTTAAATTATCAGACCAAGGTTTCACAACTGTGCAGTTGAGATCTGAACCCAAGCCTGTGGCCAACAAAGCCAAATCCAGTGAGAATATCATTCGTTTTGCACTTAGTCAGTAAAGAGTAAAAATACCTCCATTAGTTTTTCCTCACACTGCAAACTTTCCCCATACTGCAAACTGCAACCCAATAATTTAAAATTCTATAGGCACAGAGAAAAAGAGTGATATGTTTTATAAGCCATGAAATTTCTCAAGCGAGTCAGGAAACCCAACAGTTGAAAAAATTTAAATGATTCTTTAACAGACTTAACCAAGTGGTAACTGGATTTAATGCTGTCTGTTTCTTTCAATTAAAATCCACATAGACCTAGAAAAAGTAAAATGTTTTCAAAAGCACTTTTTAAATGTGATTTTTATCCCTTTCTCAAATTCTGCATAAGGTTAATACAGGCTGTCAATCAGTGTTAGTTTAGGTCTCTTCCCATTCACAGAATCTTACATTTCAGGAACTAAATAAGACCAAAGGAAAATACAGTCCAAGTCTTTAAGTGACTAAGGGAAAAAAAAGAGACTTGCCTTGACTTGCTCAAGATCAACTGCTTTGATCTTCAAAACAACTCTGTTAGTTATCATTATATAGTCCCAGTTTTTCAGCTTTGTAAAAGAGAAAACCAAGGTTCAGAGAAAATTAGTGGAAAATTCTTTACTGAAACCTGAGTCCTCTAGCAGAGAGGTGGAAACTATAAGAAAGAACTAAGAAAACACTTTAAAAAAAAAACAACAAAAAACATGATAACAGAGATGAAGAATGCCTTTGTCAGGTTCATCAGTAAACTAAACACTTCCAAGTAAAGCTCAATAAATTCAAGGATAGTCAACAGAAATTACCCAAAGTGAAACACAAAGAAAAAGAAAATTAAAATTAAAAAACCAGAACATAATAATATCAAATGGTCTAAAGTGTGTAACTGTAATCCCAGAAGAGTAAATGGAGCGGAGGAAATGTTAGAAGAAATACTAACAGAATTTTCCAAAAATAAGAAATCAAAGCATAGATCCAAGAAGCTGAGAGAATTCCAAGCAGGATAAATACAACACACACATGTACACAAACATACCCTACACAACAAACTATATTCAAACAGTTGAAAACCAAATACAGAGACATCATTTTGATGGCAGCAAGAGGGAGGAAAGGGCAGACTGTAAACAAAGAGGCAAACATTAAGCAAACTTCTTATAAGAAATTGTGCAAAGCAAAAACACCATGGGATGACATCCTTTAATTACTGAAAGAATTAAAAAGAAAAAAGAAAAGCGTTATTAACTCAGAATTTTATACCCAGAGAAAATGACTCTCAGAAATGAAGACTTTTTCAACAAAACCTAAGAGAATTTATCAGCAGCAAACTGAAGTACAAAAAATGTTATTCAAGCAGAAGAGTATGAGACAAACTTGGATATTACACAAAGAAATAAAGACTTCCAAAAACAGGTAAAATGAAGTTTTTAACTTTTTCATAATAAAGTATTTTTAAAATAAGGGTGTAAATATTTGTGCATAACAGCATTCACATTACAGTCTTCCTGCACACTCTACAAGATTAATAACCTAGAAAGCAGAATTACAATTTTTAATACTAGTACTAGACCATAAAAAATAAATTTAAGTCAGATCACAGCTGATGTCTGCCTGATGTTTGTACTATATTCATATCCTTAAAGTTAGGGAGGAACAATGTTTAACTTCTTCACATTCCTTCCTACATTTTACACATCACAGATTTTAAAACAAAACAAAACCAACTTCCATATCTCTTTCAGAAGTCATAGTACAGGTAACTACATCCTAGACTTCACATGCATCATGAGCCCTAACAGCTAAAACCAAGGCTTTCTGATGAATTTGATTTCATAGGGGTGTGCATTTTTTAGGAAATAAATCCTGTGAAAAGTTCTGTCTTAGATTTCCATGTTATTTCAAGTGAAGATACAGTTGTTGAGTAAATGTTTTTGTAGATAACGCTCACTCACAAAGGTTTTGGCAAGTGATATGTTACAACCAGTGAGTCAAATCAGGCATCACTGGAGGGCATCAGCAGTGACAGGACAGGCAAGGTGGGCCAAGCCAGGGAACCACCCAGGCAGGAAAAGGTGTGGCAGATGTGAATCTAGTTCACAGAAACAGGCGGGGCTGGAAGACATAAAAGGATCAGAGAGGAAATAGCAACAATCCAGACTTCAGACAAAAAGTTGGTGAGGTCTCAAATTTGGAAACTGCAGGGTCCAAACTCCAGGATGTCCAAGATCCAGGTGATACCTAACGGCAAAGACCGAATGCCCCCTGTCCTCTTTTTATACTCAGCATACTGTCTGTATGCCTTTCTTCTAATTAAGATTGACATACTAAGATTCGCAAAAGACTCCTATTACCTACTGCTACGAGTCTTTCCTTGATCCATGAGATTTTTGAAACATGATGTGACAATAATGAAAAATGTGCTTTTAAACAATAGTATTGAAAATTATATAAGTTCAGTTCAGTCGCTAAGTTGTGTCTGACTCTTTGCGACCCCACGAATTGCAGCACGCCAGGCCTCCCTGTCCATTACCAACTCCGGAGTTCACTGAGACTCACGTCCATCGAGTCAGTGATGCCATCCAGCCATCTCATCCTCTTTCATCCCCTTCTCCTCCTGCCCCAATCCCTCCCAGCATCAGAGTCTTTTCCAATGAGTCAACTCTTCGCATGAGGTGGCCAAAGTACTGGAGTTTCAGCTTTAGCATCATTCCTTCCAAAGAAATCCCAGGGCTGATCTCCTTCAATGGACTGGCTGGATCTCCTTGCAGTCCAAGGGACTCTCAAGAGTCTTCTCCAACACCACAGTTCAAAAGCATCAATTCTTCAGCACTCAGCTTTCTTCACAGTCCAACTCTCACATCCATACATGACCACAGGAAAAACCATAGCCTTGACTCGACGGACCTTTGTTGGCAAAGTAATGTCTCTGCTTTTGAATATGCTATCTAGGTTGGTCATAACTTTCCTTCCAAGGAGTAAGCGTCTTTTAATTTCATGGCTGCAGTCACCATCTGCAGTGATTTTGGAGCCCCCAAAAACAAAGTCTGACACTGTTTCCACTGTTTCGCCATCTATTTCCCATGAAGTGATGGGACCGGATGCCATGATCTTCGTTTTCTGAATGTTGAGCTTTAAGCTTTAAGAGCTTTCACTCTCCTCTTTCACTTTTATCAAGAGGCTTTTTAGTACCTCTTCACTTTCTGCCATAAGGATGGTGTTATCTGCATATCTGAGGTGATTGATATTTCTCCCGGCAATCTTGATTCTAGCTTGTGCTTCTTCCAGCCCAGCGTTTCTCATGATGTATTCTGCATAGAAGTTAAATAAGCAGGGTGACAATATACAGCCTTGACGTACTCCTTTTCCTATTTGGAATCAGTCTATTGTTCCATGTCCAGTTCTAACTGTTGCTTCCTGACCTGCATACAGGTTTCTCATGAGGCAGGTCAGGTGGTCTGGTATTCCCATCTCTTGAAGAATTTTCCACAGTTTATTATGATCCACACAGTCATGGGCTTTGGCATAGTCAATAAAGCAGAAATAGATGTTTTTCGGGAACTCTCTTGCTTTTTCCATGATCCAGCGGATGTTGGCAATTTGATCTCTTGTTCCTTTGCCTTTTCTGAAACCAGCTTGAACATATGGAAGTTCATGGTTCACATGTTGCTGAAGCCTGGCTTGGAGAATTTTGAGTTATTACTTTACCAGCATGTGAGATGAGTGCAATTGTGTGGTAGTTTGAACATTCTTTGGCATTGCCTTTCTTTGGGATTGGAATGAAAACTGACCTTTTCCAGTCCTGTGGCCACTGCTGAGCTTTCCAAATTTGCTGGCATATTGAGTGCAGCACTTTCACAGCATCATCTTTCAGGATTTGAAATAGCTCCACTGGAATTCCATCACCTCCACTAACTTTGTTCGTAGTGATGCTTTCTAAGGCCCACTTGACTTCACATTCCAGGATGTCTGGCTCTAGGTGAGTGATCACACCATCGTGGTTATCTTGGTCGTGAAGATCTATTTTGTACAGTTCTTCTGTGTATTCTTGCCCTTCTTCTTAATATCTTCTGCTTCTGTGAGGTCCATACCATTCCTGTCCTTTATCAAGTCCATCTTTGTATGAAATATTCCCTTGGTATCTCTAATTTTCTTGAGGAGATCTCTAGTCTTCCCATTCTGTTGTTTTCCTCTATTTCTTTGCATTGATCGCTGAGGAAGGCCTTCTTATCTCTTCTTGCTTATTCTTTGGAACAGTGCATTCAGATGCTTGTATCTTTCGTTTTCTCCTTTGCTTTTCGCTTCTCTTCTTTTCACAGCTATTTGTAAGGCCTCCCCAGACAGCCATTTTGCTTTTTTGCATTTCTTTTTCTTGGGGGTGGTCTTGATCCCTGTCTCCTGTACAATGTCACGTACCTCCATCCATAGTTCATCAGGCACTCTATCTATCAGATCTAGGCCCTTAAATCTATTTCTCACTTCCACTGTATAATCATAAGGGATTTGATTTAGGTCATACCTGAATGGTCTAGTGGTTTTCCCCCTTTCTTCAATTTAAGTCTGAATTTGGCAATAAGGAGTTCATGATCTGAGCCACAGTCAGCTCCCAGTCTTGTTTTTGCTGACTGTATAGAGCTTCTCCATCTTTGGCTGCAAAGAATATAATCAATATGATTTTGATGTCGACCACCTAGTGATGTCCATGTGTAGTCTTCTCTTGTGTTGTTGGAAGAGGGTGTTTGCTATGACCCGTGCATTTTCTTGGCAAAACTCTGTTAGCCTTTGTCCTGCTTCATTCCGTATTCCAAGGCCAAATTTGCTGTTACTCCAGGTGTTTCTTGACTTCCTACTTTTGCATTCCAGTCCTCTATAATGAAAAGGACGTCTTTTTTGGGTGTTAGTTCTAAAAGGTCTTGTAGGTCTTCATAGACCCGTTCCACTTCAGCTTCTTCAGCGTTACTGGTTGGGGCATAAACTTGGATTACTGTGATATTGAATGGTTTGCCTTGGAAACGAACAGAGATTCTGTCATTTTTGAGAATGCATCCAAGTACTGCATTTCCGACTCTTTTGTTGACCATGATGGCTACTCTATTTCTTCTAAGGGATTCCTGCCTGCAGTAATGGTCATCTTAGTTAAATTCACCCATTCCAGTCCATTTTAGTTTGCTGAATCTAGAATGTCGACATTCACTCTTGCCATCTCCTGTTTGACCACTTCCAATTTGCCTTGATTTATGGGACTCTTGAGAGTCCCTTGGACTGCAAGGAGATCCAACCAGTCCATTCTGAAGGAGATCAGCCCTGGGATTTCTTTGGAAGGACTGATGCTAAAGCTGAAACTCCAGTACTTAGGCCACCTCATGCGAAGAGTTGACTCATTGGAAAAGACTCTGATGATGGGAGGGATTGGGGGCAGGAGAAGAAGGGAACAGCAGAGGATGAGATGGCTGGATGGCATCACTGACTCGATGGACGTGAGTCTGGGTGAACTCCGGGAGTTGGTGATGGACAGGGAGGCCTGGCGTGCTGCGATTCATGGGGTCGCAAAGAATCGGACATGACTGAGTGACTGAACTGAACTGAACTGAACATTCCCGGTACCTATGCAATATTGCTCTTTAGAGCATCAGACCTTGCTTCTATCACCAGTCACATCCACAACTGGGTACTGTTTTTGTTTTGGCTCCATCCCTTCATTCTTTCTGGAGTTATTTCTCCACTGATCTCCAGCAGCATATTGGGCACCTACTGACCTAGGGAGTTCCTCTTTCAGTATCCTATCATTTTGCCTTTTCATACTGTTCATGGGGTTCTCAAGGCAAGAATACTGAAGTGGTTTGACATTCCCTTCTCCAGTGGACCACATTCTGTCAGACCTCTCCACCATGACCTGCCCGTCTTGGGTGGCTCCACGGGCATGGCTTAGTTTAACTGAGTTAGAGAAGGCTGTGGTCCTAGTGTGATTAGATTGACTAGTTTTCTGTGATTATGGTTTGTGTGTCTGCCTTCTGATGCCTTCTTGCAACACCTACTGTCTTACTTGGGTTTCTTTTACCTTGGATGTGGGGTATCTCTTCACGGCTGCTCCAGCAAAGCGCAGCCACTGGTCCTTACCTTGGATGAGGGGTATAAGTTACTTAAGTTTTCAGGTAACACTGTTAAGCATTCTGTCAGTTCTTCAAATAAATACTGAGCACCACACAAAGAATCTAAGATCCAAAGCCAGGGAAGATAGCCCCCTACCCTCACAAAGCTTTAGTTTAGCAAGAGAGGCAAACTGAGGACTTGGTAACATAAGTGATGTCAAAATAAAGATGTTTAAAAAGTACTGCAGGAATAGAGATGGGGAACCGTGAAGCAACATTTGTAAGATTTGTTGAAATTACCTCATAAACTTCTGAAGCAAACACTAAAAAATGATTCTCTGTTGTCTAAAATAGAATGCGTTTTGTGCCCAAAACATACTAAAAATTCTTTATAGCTCTGATGGGAAATATTGACTGCCAAAGAAGAAGTATTCCACTCAGAAATGTGTAGTAGTAAACAAACAGAACATTAAGTTGATTTATAAAAAAAAAAACAAACACAAGTCAGCCATTTTTCTCTCTTTGTAGCCATTAAGATTTCTCTATACTACATTTTATGGCTGCTCCACTTAGAAAGAGGCCTTTCAGTTTTGGAAAAGAGAAAACATATTGTGCTTTGTTTTCTGGTACAATTAGAGCAGGGCTATATTTATTAAGCTAACTAGAATAATATTTTCATGTTGATATCATTGAGATTCCCACTAATACTGAGTTAAGTAGTATCTGGTCACATATATCCAGAGTCACTGTAAGCTGGAATTTCTGATAGGCTAAAGGACTAGAGGCTCCCCCTTGTTATTTCCCCAGAGCAAGCTAGAGAACTGCATTCTCCTTCATTCAAAGCAACAGTAAGTGGCAATCTGGGAGGCTGGTCCAGAGAAAGAAAAGTAGGGTATAGGTAGTATTAACCCTGAAAAAAAAGGACAAACCAGAGTCAATTCCAACACCATTTCGGCCAGCAATTCACAGCTACAGCACTGCCCATGCCTCTGTGTTTTAATTAGCCAGGAGGTATACCACAACGATTCATTACTCATGGTTAAGTACTTAGAAATTTAAACAGAATCCAGATCAATATCAGGTTATCAACACTTGCTTATGTTCCTACGGGATCAGCAAAAAGTACAGTTAGACTGACTGGCCAGGGATTGCAATAAACTGAAGCCTACACCTAATGACAGGCATACTAATATCATCCTTCCTGTGTGCCTACCTCTCTACAACACAGATTCATCCACCCTGCCTTTCCCAGATTCCAATGAAAAGCCAACTCTATATGTGAAGGCTAAAGCAAGCTAAGATGTGGTCTTTCACCCAGCAGATTTCCAGGATGTATCCTTGGAAAGTGTTCATTACTTTTCTGAATAATCAAATTCCCTCTCTCCAATTTTCTTTGACCACCACAGTCTCTATTTTCTGGGTAAACAGACCACCTCTGAAACAGGATCATAGTTCTAGCAGCTCTACTCCTTGGCACAACCAGAAAGCCTCTAGTCACTGAATTCATCTCCAAGGTCACTACTATAGACATTTGTGATTTAAGTACATTTGTTGTAAGCACTGGGCTATCTGTGAAGACTTTATTTTGTTCATGTCAATCTACTTTACACAAAAACCTCCAGTGTTAAAGACAGATAGTCATACACTCCAAATCTTCAAAGCTCCCTCAAAGGACTTAATGGGTCATTAAATTCCCCAATATGCTTTTATTTGCACAGAGTAGTAACAAAAGAATAAAAGAGCTGATGTGTATCATTTTTGCCACAATTTTCAGTAGAGTGAGCAGACCTGATGAAGTTGGGTAGCAATAAAACATGGAGGCTTTCAGCTTTCTGTTCATAGCACCTGAAAATAAAATCTTGTAATAGGATTTTGAAAGACATTGTCTGTCCTTTGGGAAAGCTCTTTCAAGGATTTGGAGTGCATAACTATGTACAGTTACCATAAGTAATCCATTTCATTTGCTAAGCCTGGTGATAGCAATTCATATTTGAAAAGGAAAAATAAAAGCATGATTTTAACAGGCAGTTAAAGGTAATAAGCTACATTGAGTAGAAAGATACAGGCATCTGTGTCCAACTGCTTTTCTTAGTTCATGAACTTTATGCTAAACCACAAACATTCCTCTGTTTAAGGAAAAAGTGAAATGGCAATGATAGTTGCTCTAAGTTATGCATTTGCATAGTGACAGAAAGACCATGGGGAGATATGTTGCCAATGACTTCATTCTTTCCCTGAATGCCCTAAAAAAAAAACCTGTGGGTTTGTTACAAAGATGTCCTTCTTCCATCAGACAACCCAGGGGCTGTCTTTCTTATACACGAGCACATGACAATTACTAGGCAGGGGCCACATTCCTCCTACCCTACAACATAGCTCACAGCATATTGTACCTCCATGAGCAAAGAAACACCATCAAAATTATACAGATAAACCTTGTCTGTAACCCTTGAATAGTATTTCTAACTTGCCTTTCTTCTGAATCAGTGGAAAGTAACATTTTTAATTTAAAATTAGTATTTGGTTTTAATTATATAGTTTTTATGGGCTTCATTTCTCCCCATCACAGTCTACAAGTGTCAGAATATCTTCAGTACTTGGTGACACCAAGGGCAGACTGATAAGACCAAAGCTGTTCTTTGCACCTCCAACTTACTATAGTACAGCCAGTTTCCTGTAGCTAATGGATTTACTGACTTTTATACTGTTACCCACTCCAGTGTTCTTTCCTGGAGAATCCCAGGGATGGGGGAGCCTGGTGGGCTGCCGTCTATGGGGTCGCACAGAGTCAGACACGACTGAAGTGCTTAGCAGCAGCAGCAGCAGCATACTGTTACCCTTTCTCTTAAAGCAGGAACTCACAGGTACTCAAGATAGGATTCTCATTCCAGCCTTGCTTCCTTTCCCTGATGCAATGGCTAAGAACTAACTTATGAAGACTATGATGACTTATGGAGAAGACACATGAAGACTACTCTGATCATATATCATAGCTAATGGGTAAGTGGAAGTGAGTAAATTTATGTCTTAAATCAAAATTAGGTCTTGTCTTTGGCAATGAAGATGTCTTTAGTCTACAGTAATTGTGCACAGAAATAAATATATGTTCAGTTCTGTAGCAGTGCCTAAAAACTCTGAAGGGAACAAATTCCTATTATAGGTAAATGATTTATGAAAATATAGATTACATTCCTTTCTTTGAAGTTACGATTGCATACCATGTTCTTACCACCATCACAATAATTATTATTTCACATTATAATTACTTACTTCTCCAGTAGATGACAAGTTTTTTGAGAGTCAAGGATAATGTTTCTATTTTTTTTTTGTTTAAATCAGGGATCAGTAAGCACTTAAAATTCTTCAAGAGGAAACCTACTCCACATGAAACAATGTGTAGAGAGTCTTGCCCTAAGTGTTTGAATTATATAATGGCTATTCTTCCAAACTTACTGCCTACTTCAGGGCAAGGACTTGTTGGTTTTATTCACTGCTATATCACCAGTAGATGAACAGTGTCTAGCACATAATAGGCTCTCAGTAAATTTATTTAATGGATGAATGAACAAGGCAAGGTCTTTCACCATTAAGTACCATAATGTTTGAGCAAACGTCCTCACTGTCTCCTGCATGAGATCATTTCCCTAAAAAGCATTCTACTGCACCACAGGCTGGCTCCTTTTCCTACAGATATTACACAATATAGCATTTCCCAGAGAGGTTTGTCAATAGAGTCTATGAGAAAAACAAATTCTAGATTTAAGTAAGTTTTAGAAATGCTAGTTAATGAAGTCTAGTCTTTTCAGTAGGACTTCTCTGAGACCTTATTATGAGACTCTCCAAAACATATTTAGCCACCCACAGACCGGGAGACGTGAATACAGACAGTGCCAATCTTTCTCTGAATGCATTTCTGCAAACCAGAGCATAAGAGTTCATGGTTAGGATGGATGCTCCCACTGAAAAGTACTCAGAAGAAAAGGCTGATGGCACTGGCTAAAACTATGCTGAAACTCATAAAAAGAGAATGAAACCTTGCCATCTGCAACAACATGGATGGACTTGGAAGGTATTAATGCTAAGTGAAATAAATCAGACAGAGGAAGACAAATATTAGTATCACTTATATGCAGAATAAAAAATACAACAAACTATTGAATGTAACAAAAAAACAAGCAGAGAGAACAAACTAGCAGTTACTAGTGGGGAGATGGAAGGGAGAGGGGCAATATAGGGGTAAGGAATTAAGAGCAATCAATTGTTAGGTATAAAAGAAGCTACATGGATATATCATACAATACAGAGAATATAGCCAACATTTTACAAAAACTGTAAATGGAGTACAACCTTTAAAAATTGTGAATCATTATTGTACAAGTTGTACACTTGTAACTTAATATGGCATGTCAACTATACTTCAATTTTTTTAAAAAAGACTATTCTGCAACTGAAAGCAATGTATATCAGTTAGACATTTCTGGAAAGTAATTTGGTGATACATTTCAAATAACTCAAAGTAATCTAAAACATTAAAAGAACTGCATGTGGGATGTTCAATATAGTGCTATTATGAGAAAAAAAATAGAAATTAACTATCTACTAATCAAAAATAGTTAAAAATGAGAATGAAATATTAAGCAACCATAAGGATAATTATAAAGATGTTGCACAGTAACATATAAAATGATAATGATAAAAAGCTGTGTTCAGAAACAGGGTATAAAAGTATGCCATGTTCCAGTTATACAATTTATAAAATAGTCTATCCCAATGTACAAGCATTAGAAAAGGATAGTGCAGTTTTTAAATAGTTAGACTTATAATGCATTTTTTACTTCCATTCATGCTATTTAATTATGGAAGAAATAACAACGATAAATATTAACTCCCATTTCTCCAGGTCATGCTTTTTCTACTTCCTCAATATAGTGTCAGCTATAAATAGATGCACAAATGAAAACAACCAGAATGTATTGAAGTCATTCTATCTGACACTTATTGACAAGAGAGCAGAACATTTCAAACTTCACTAGAAAGCTGTATGCTGAGAATCACCTAGGCAATAGCAAGATTTCTCCTGAAAAATGCAGGAGAACCAGTAATATCTGAGAGGTGAAGTCGCTCAGTCATGTCCAACTCTTCACGACCCCATGGGCTGTAGTCTACCAGGCTCCTCTGTCCATGGGATTTTCCAGGCAAGAGTACTGGAGTGGGTAGTACACTCTAATAAACATTACAGAGGAAATACACCAGTGTAGTTAAGAGATGTATACAGCGTATACAGCCAATAAGCACTAAAAAAGCAGGGATGTGAAGCAGGTAGTTGAGCCCTAAGGCCCATGATCACTCGATTCTGCCCTGTTTATTGTGGTAACTGTATCCTGTATGGACATAAGGAACAGACTTGTGGTTGCCAAAGGATAGGTGGGGTGGACTGGGAGTTTGGGATTAGCAGACGCAAAGTACTACATATAGACTGGATAAACAACAAGGTCCTACCGTATTCTGTAATAAACCTTAATAGAAAAGAATATAAAAAAGAACACATGTATTTATAACTGAGTCACTTTGCTGAACATAAGAAATTAACAAAACATTGTAAATTATCTTCAATACAAATTTTAATTTAAAAAAAACATATCTCATATGGACACTGTGGATGATTGGATGTGGAAAGGAAGGGAGGAGGAAATAAGAGGCATAAGAATTACAGTTTACCATTGAACAATGCAAAGGTTAGGGGCATCTAACCCCATGCAGTCAAAAATCTGCATATGACTTTATAGTCAACCCTCTGTATACATGCTTCTTTCATATCCCAGATTCTGACTGGAGGATTCAACCACCCACGGATCATGTGGAACTGTGGTATTTACTGTTGGAAAAATCTGAGAACAAGTAGACCCACACAGTTCAAACCCATGCTGTTCAAGGGTCAAATGAACAGCAAAAATACTATAGTACATTCTGCGGCATGTTTTATCTAAATTGATTGTTTGCATGGCTAATATTTCTTCTTACAGGAAAATTGTAGGACATAACCAAGAATAACATATTTTTAAGCATATTTTGTATTTTGATTTCAAAGATAATTTCCAAATGTCCAAATATTACTGATATTTGAAGAAAACACCTGTAGTGGTGTTTAACAGGTAGAAACAAAGTTTTTTCCTCCTAGCTTTCCATAACTTCCATCTATATTTTGCATAGCATTTGTTTGGATTTCAAGAGTAATAATTATTTAAAACGCTACTTTGCTATTAGGAAATCACATACAAATGTCTATCAACTGATGAATAGATACATACAAATGTGATTTATCCCATAGCATGGAAGATATGTTTTGGAATAAAAAGGAAGTGAAACATACTATAACATGGATGAACTTTGAAAACAATGTACCCGAAAGAAGACAAACACAAAGTCCACATTTAAGTGTATGTAATTCTGTTTATATGAAATGTCCAAAACAGGCAAATCTATAGAAAGAGAAAATAGGTTAGTGTTTCCCTAGGGTTGGATGGGAGTTGAGGGGAGTGAGGAATGACTTTCTTCGGAGGATGATGAAAATGTTCTAAAATTGATTGCAGTGATCAAAACTCAGTGGACATACTCAAAATCATTGAGCAGTACACTTAAGATGGGTAAATTATATAGTATATGGTTACATCTCAATAGAGTTGTTGTATGTATAAGAAAAACTGCACTAAAAGGGGGTCAATTCTGGCTACTTCACATATGGAGTTCTACAGACAGACTCCATATGAACACTTTTAATATAGCTCCACTAGGTATACAAGATAAAAGCGAAATAGTTTAAGGTAAAGAGCTGGGTAATAGTAAAATTTGATGAAAGAAAACATTTTTTGCTGAGAAATTAGAAATTACAAGAATTACTAAAGTGCAGATTTTCATTCCCTTTGTAGGTAGCATAAGGGGAAAAGAGAAGTAAGGTTGCAGAGAACTGAAATATAAGGTTGTTGTTTAGTCACTAAACAACTCTTTTGCAACCCCATGGGCTGTAGTTGCCAGGCTCCTCTGTCCATGAGGATTTCCCAGGCAAGAATACTGGAGTGGGTTGCCATGTCCTCCTCCAGGGGATCTTTGCGACCCAGGAATCAAACCCAAGTCTCCTGCATTAGCAGGTAGATTCTTTACTACTGAGCCACCTGGGAAGCCCGAAATACAAGATAAAACAGATGAAAGTAGAGAGAGAAAAGTCATCTTTTAAAGAGACCAAAGGACACACAGACCAAGGCAAAACTAGACCATGGTATAAAACACAGCTACAGAATGTACTTGTCAGAAAAAAGGGGCCAGGCGGAGAAGTACATACACATGTACTATTTATTTAGCACCTCTTGGGTGCCAGGATCTGTAATTGGCCAATTATAGTGACAAATTATCGTCTGAAAGATACACACTGACACTGGTCTTCCAAATTGTTTTGGGGAAGGGGTGCCAGGGCAGCAGACTCTAGAACGCTGAATAGACAATTCAGGATATGGAGCTGCTGTGCCATGAGTCATCCAGTCTACTCCCCTTCATCTGATTCCATGTCATTAGGCGACCTCACTGTCCTCTGGCTTCCCACAAATTGACAAGCAGTGTGCATAACATAACTACAGAACTTTAGAAAATAAAGCAATGGAGCAATAGAAGTTCCTGCATATGCAGAGAGTCTGGAAGAATATTTATAGACTAAGCTGTGAACAACTGTTATCTCATGAGGTGGGATCAGAAAGGACTCTATTTATATATGTCCATATTTGGGTTGGATTTTTAAATAATCACTGCTTTTCTATTTGGAGAAGGTGATGGCACCCCACTCCAGTACTCTTGCCTGGAAAATCCCATGGACGGAGGAGTCTGGTAGGCTGCAGTCCATGGGGTCGCTAAGAGTCGGACACGACTGAGCGACTTCACTTTCACTTTTCACTTTCATGCATTGGAGAAGGAAATGGCAAGCCACTCCAGTGTTCTTGCCTGGAGAATCCCAGGGACGGGGGAGCCTGGTGGGTTGCCGTCTATGGGGTCGCACAGAGTCAGACACGACTGAAGCAACTTAGCAGCAGCAGCTTTTCTATTAAGCATAAATATGATAATTCTTAAATAATAATTTGGCTTTACCTTAATACTAGCTAAGCTGACAAAAATCTTCTGGTCTGTAGGTCAGTTTAATAAATTAGCCTCCCGAGATGATGCATGTGTCTTAAGACTAGAGTTTACATGAATCTACTATTAACAAAAATATGGACTCATAAAGTAAAATCAAGATTCTGAGCCTTGAAGCCCCAGGGCTTGGTGAATTCCAGAAACAACAGTTAGTCAAGCCTCCTGGCAGCCATCAACTGGGCTTCCTTGGTAAAGCCTGAACCACACCAAGGACTCTGCATTCAAATTATATAAGCAGAAAATATGAAAGAGTTATAATTTAGAATCCTTCTAGAGAATGTTTCCCAGCATTTTAGCCTAATTTACAAACAGGCATCTCTAAGAACAGCAGACCGGCTTTAGCCAACAAACTTTAAAAGGAAAGAGGCTGATTCTGTACTACCAACCAAAACCCTTTCCCTGCCCAATGCATAGATCAGAACCATGGAGAAAGTGCTAGAAGCATAAGATTCCTAGGTTTAGCCTGGCCCTAGAGTCTGAGTCCTAAGTCTAACTACCCACCCCCAGTTCAGGTTTAAAAAGAAAGGTCAGAGTACCCTGTAGTAGATGCCACTGGATGGTATTAATACTTTAGCATCAAAACCAGCTGGCCCTCAGCTACTCCAAAGTATGGCCAACTGGTTATCTCCAAATGACTCTGGGTCTGAGAATGCTATGTTGTCACAAAGCCCCCAGTTCCTACTTCTTGATAAATCCAACTACTAAAATCAAGATATCAGTTATTTAAGTCGAAAATGGAAAAGAACAATACAAGAGAATCAAGCATTAAATTATCTATGGATTAGACTATTTCCGACCCTTCCAATCCTGAGAAACAATGGTTTCACAAATCAGCAAAGGTTTCCAGGAGAAGCAGAATTAATGAAAACCAGTTAAAGACCTAAAGTGATTAAAAGAAAACTCACACAAAAAGACTAGAAACATCCAAGTAAGTGAGGAGGAGCAATGAGTCATCAAATTAATAGCCCTATACATGACAGATACTAAACTTGCTCTTAAAAAAAAAAATCAACCAAGAATAACGAATGTTAATGGACCAACCTTGAATAAATAAATGCTCTGAAAACATGAGCATCTGTAAATCTCCATGCCCAATGAGTCATTAAAGCATCCCACTCATAAGAAACCATTTCTGTCCACCTCCAATGCCAAGTCTCAAGCTCAGGAAGATCTCATTTATATCTTAACTGGTTTGTATCCAATTTTGGCAAACTATCTTTCCCATCAGTCAGTCCTCTGTGTGTCTATTAAAGCTACTTTTCTCACAAGATTAACTATTAGCCCCTTAAAAGTAACAACTTTTTCTTTCTCTCTCTATACCTTTATCTCACCTCTATGTCAACTCTTCTTTCCCTGCTGCCCAAAGTAATGATTCTCAATTAGACTTCAAACTATACCACTTTTAAAGATACTATTCCCATCTTTAGTAGCTCTCCACTTCTCTGAAATCCAATTAAATTCTGCTTCTTTGCATGAAGTTGACCTTATAATAAACTAATCTTCTGTTAGAACTACAGATTTGTTGTTCAGTCATGTCCGACTCTTTGCAACCCCATGGACTGCAGCATGCCAGGCTTCCCTGTCCTTCACCATCTCCCGAAGCTTGCTTAAATTCTTGTCCATTGAGTCAGTGATGGCATTCAACCATCTCATCCTCTGTTGTCCCCTTCTCCTTCTGCCTTCAATCTTTCCCGTCATTGGGGTCTTTTCCAATGAGTTGACTCTTTGCATCAGGTGGCCAAAGTATTGACGTTTCACTTTCAGCATTAGTCCTTCCAATGTATATTTCAGGACTGATTTCCTTTAGGACTGACTGGTTTGATCTTCTTGCAGTCCAAGGGGCTCTCAAGAACCTTCTCCAACACAGACATGATCACAAAAAAACAACCTATTCCAAGATGGTACATTTAAGACTGGGTTACAAAATGACCAGCTAGCAGTCCACTGTGGAATAAAAGCACAAGCCCCTAATAGAATCCTACAGCCAACAAACAGGAGGTAGGACTCCAGGGATCCATACTTGGCTGCTTTTAACCCTAACAATACCTTGGCTCCCTGGCCACAGTGAGACACATCTTTGGCGTCCCGGTGTGCTATAAATATCACTTGGGTCACATCATCATTGTCTAGACACAAGTTTTTGTGCTCTCACTAATAAAAACTATCATAGTGATTGAACAATATCAAAGTGAGAATTAAAAAACAGAGATGAGAACACAAGTATCCAGAGATAGCAAAACACATGCCCCACTGCCAAGAGTATCATGGGCTTTGGAGGAACAAATCAAGGAAAAAAGAACCTCTGCTCTGGTCCAACTGTTCTTTTTCCGCTAAGTGAATTGCCTAGCAATACCTCTCCCCTTAGTCCTCAGCCTAAGGGGAAGTACGATTTGGCCCGAAAGGGGCTATTCCTAGTGTAGGTCCCAACCACCCCACAGGGATCTTTCCATCCCAGAGATCCTTTGTAGGTCCAAAACCCTGTCTGGTACAAGTCCAGCTCAAGGAACTCTCCGTAATACAACACAGTGGATGCTTACTCCCAACTGTCTCTGCTTTCTGGGGGAGGCAGCTTCAAGCAGAAATGTGTGCTGGCCTGAGGCTGATCTCTAGGTGGTTTTTCAGCATCCTCTGTCACATCTGTGTAAGGGGTGTGCTGCAGCTGGCATGTACCAGCTCCTGAGCACCCAACTTCATGTTGGTAGCCTGGTGGGAGTACTTATACCATGGAAATCTGCAAATGTGACAAATCTGGGCATATTATTTCTTTAATGTTGTTAATATTGACCAATACACCACTTATGCCTGTCATGCAATTTGTGACTTTTTCTTTTATATAGAAAAAGTTTGGGGGGGGGGGTACTTTTCTGGTGGTCTAGTGGTTAAGACTGAACTTCCACTGCAGGGGGCCCAGATTTAATCCCTAGTTGGGAAACTAAGGTCCCACATGCTGCAATGCAGGCAAAAAAATTTCTTTTTTTGCATAGCCAAATCAGTTTGACTTTGGACCTTTTCAAACTGCTTTTAAACACTTCAATGATTTGATTATTTTTTCTTCTACTTACTGTCTCATAAAATTAATTTTAATGTATGAGTTATTTGAAAAAAAATTATTTTTTTTTACCTCAAGCAAAACAAAATTCTTTTTTTTTTTTTTTTTTACTTTACAATATTGTATTGGTTTTGCCAAGCATCAACATGAATCCACCACGGGTGTACACGTGTTGCCCATCCTGAACCGCCCCCACCCACCTCCCTCCCTGTACCATCCCTCTGGGTCATCCCAGTTCACCAGCCCCAAGCATCCTGTTTCATGCATCAAACCTGGACTGGCAATTCGTTTCTTATATGATATTATACATGTTTCAATGCCATTCTCCCAAATCATCCCACCCTCTCCCTCTCCCACAGAGTCCAAAAGACTGTTCTATACATCTGCGTCTCTTTTGCTGTCTTGCATACAGGGTTATCATTATCATCTTTCTAAATTCCATATATATGCATTAGTATACTGTATTGGTGTTTTTCTTTCTGGCTTACTTCAAAAATTTTTAACTACTAAATATAATGACATCAATTGCCTGTTGATTCAAAATGGCTTTAACAAATAAATTTTTATTTACAGTATGGTCTTATGTTTACACTATTCTCTCCCATTGACCTATTTCACTATTGTGTCATCAACAATAGCATCTAACATTTTTTGAGAACTTCCATGAACCAGCAAGTTTCTCCATCTCATTGAATCTCACACTTTACAGGTGAAGAAACTCATGGTTGGAGAGATTAGGTAACTGAATTGTGGTTGTAAGTCTGGTAAGTTGTTCAGTTGCTAAGTTGTGTCCAACTCTTTGCAACCCCATGGACAGGTTCCTGTCCTTCACTATCTCCTGGAGTTTGCTCAAACACGTCTATTGAGTAGGTGATGCCATCTGTCTCATCCTCTGCCTCCTCCTTTTCCTTTTGACAGACCTGAAACCCAAGCACTCTACCTCAATACCTAAACTCACAACCACTCTGCTAAACTGTAACAAATTACTGATTGCTACAGCTTGATTATTTCCTTTATGTTTATTGTGTGGTCAAGTCCTCTAAAAATAAATGCATCTTTTACTCAGATCATGTTAAATTTATAAATTAGGGAAAAATTGTATCATCTCAATATTTCAGTTTTTGCATCCAGCAACAAAGTATATTCTTCCAGTTCATTCAAGTTTTATAAATCTCAAGAAAAGCTTTATAATTTTCTTAATTTTGATCACATATATTATTTGTTAGGGTTATTTCTAGGTATTTTGTATTTGTTGTTACTAAGATGGGCGGGTCATGGTGGAGAGATTTGACAGAATGTGGTCCACTAGAGAAGGGAATGGCAAAGCACTTCAGTATTCTTGCCTTGAGAACCCCATGAACAGTATGAAAATGCAAAATGATAGGATACTGAAAGAGAAACGCCCCAGGTCAGTAGGTGCCCAATATGCTACTGGAGATCAGTGGAGAAATAACTCCAGAAAGAATGAAGGGATGGAGCCAAAGCAAAAACAATACCCAGCTGTGGATGTGACTGGTGACAGAAGCAAGGTCTGATGCTGTAAAGAGCAATATTGCGTAGGAACCTGGAATGTCAGGTCCATGAATCAAGGCAAATTGGAAGTGGTCAAACAAGAGATGGCAAGAGTGAATGTCGACATTCTAGGAATCAGCGATCTGATATGGACTGGAATGGGTGAATTTAACTCAGATGACCATTATATCTACTACTGCGGGCAGGAATCCCTCAGAAGAAATGGAGTGGCCATCATGGTCAACAAAAGAGTCCAAAATGCAGTACTTGTATGCAATCTCAAAAACGACAGAATGATCTCTGTTCGTTTCCAAGGCAAACCATTCAATATCACAGTAATCCAAGTCTATGCCCCAACCAGTAATGCTGAAGAAGCTGAAGTGGATCAGGTCTATGAAGACCTACAAGACCTTTTAGAACTAACACCCAAAAAAGATGTCCTTTTCATTACAGGGGACTGGAATGCAAAAGTAGGAAGTCAAGAAACACCTGGAGTTAACAGGCAAATTTGGCCTTGGAATACGGAATGAAGCAGGGCAAAGACTAATAGAGTTTTGCCAAGAAAATGCACTGGTCTGAACAAACACCCTCTTCCAACAACACAAGAGAAGAATCTATACATGGACATCACCAGATGGTCAACACCGAAATCAGATTGATTATATTCTTTGCAGCCAAAGATGGAGAAGCTCTATACAGTCAGCAAAAACAAGACCAGGAGCTGACTGTGGCTCAGACCATGAACTCCTTATTGCCAAATTCAGACTTAAATTGAAGAAAGTAGGGAAAACCACTAGACCATTCAGGTATGACCTAAATCAAATCCCTTATGATTATACAGTGGAAGTGAGAAATAGATTTAAGGGCCTAGACACTGTTTCCACTGTTTCCCCATCTATTTCCCATGAAGTGGTGGGACCGGATGCCATGATCTTTGTTTTCTGAATGTTGAGCTTTAAGCCAACTTCTGCACTCTCCACTTTCCCTTTCATCAAGAGGCTTTTGAGTTCCTCTTCACTTTCTGCCATAAGGGTGGTGTCATCTGCATATCTGAGGTTATTGATATTTCTCCCAGCAATCTTGATTCCAGTTTGTGTTTCTTCCAGTCCAGCGTTTCTCATGATGTACTCTGCATAGAAGTTAAATAAACAGAGTGACAATATACAGCCTTGACGTACTCCTTTTCCTATTTGGAACCAGTCTGTTGTTCCATGTCCAGTTCTAACTGTTGCTTCCTGACCTGCATACAAATTTCTCAAGAGGCACATCAGGTGGTCTGGTATTCCCATCTCTTGAAGAATTTTCCACAGTTTATTGGGATCCACACAGTCATGGGCTTTGGCATAGTCAATAAAGCAGAAATAGATGCTTTTCTGGAACTCTATTGCTTTTTCCATGATCCAGTGGATGTTGGCAATTTGATCTCTGCTTCCTCTGCCTTTTCTAAAACCAGCTTGAACATCTGGAAGTTCACGGTTCACGTATTGCTGAAGCCTGGCTTGGAGAATTTTGAGCATTACTTCACTAGCGTGTGAGATGAGTGCAATTGTGTGGCAGTTTGAGCATTCTTTGGCATTGCCTTTCTTTGGGATTGGAATGAAAACTGACCTTTTCCAGTCCTGTGGCCACTGCTGAGTTTTCCAAGTCTGCTGGCATATTGAGTGCAGCACTTTCACAGCATCATCTTTCAGGATTTAAAATAGCTCCACTGGAATTCCATCACCTCCACTAGCTTTGTTTGTAGTGATGCTTTCTAAGGCCCACTTGACTTCACATTCCAGGATGTCTGGCTCTAGGTCAGTGATCACACCATCGTGATTATCTGGGTCATGAAGATCTTTTTTGTACAGTTGTTCTGTGTATTCTTGCCATCTCTTCTTAATATCTTCTGCTTCTGTTAGGTCCATACCATTTCTGTCCTTTATTGAGCCCATCTTTGCATGAAATGTTCCTTTGGTATCTCTAATTTTCTTAAAGAGATCCCTAGTCTTTCCCATTCTGTTGTTTTCCTCTATTTCTTTGCATTGATTGCTGAAGAAAGCTTTCTTATTTCTTCTTGCTATTCTTTGGAACTCTGCATTCAGATGTTTATATCTTTCCTTTTCTCCTTTGCTTTTCACTTCTCTTCTTTTCACAGCTATTTGTAAGGCTTCCCCAGACAGCCATTTTGCTTTTTTGCATTTCTTTTTCTTGGGGATGGTCTTGATCCCTGTCTCCTGTACAGTGTCATGAACCTCCGTCCATAGTTCATCAGGCACTCTATCTATCAGATCTAGTCCCTTAAATCTATTTCTCAGTTCCACTGTATAATCATAAGGGATTTGATTTAGGTCATACCTGAATGGTCTAGTGGTTTTCCCTAAGGGAAATAGATGGGGAAACAGTGGAAACCGTGTCAGACTTTATTTTTCTGGGCTCCAAAATCACTGCAGATGGTGACTGCAGCCATGAAATTAAAAGACGCTTACTCCTTGGAAGGAAAGTTATGACCAACCTAGATAGCATATTCAAAAGCAGAGACATTACTTTGCCAACAAAGGTTCGTCTAGTCAAGGCTATGGTTTTTCCTGTGGTCATGTATGGATGTGAGAGTTGGACTGTGAAGAAGGCTGAGCACCGAAGAATTGATGCTTTTGAACTGTGGTGTTGGAGAAGACTTTGAGAGTCCCTTGGACTGCAAGGAGATCCAACCAGTCCATTCTGAAGGAGATCGGTCCTGGGTGTTCTTTGGAAGGAATGATGCTAAAGCTGAAACTCCAATACTTTGGCCACCTCATGCGAAGAGTTGACTCATTGGAAAAGACTCTGATGCTGGGAGGGATTGGGGGCAGGAGGAGAAGGGGACGACAGAGGATGAGATGGCTGGATGGCATCACTGACTCGACGGACGTGAGTCTCAGTGAACTCCGGGAGTTGGTGATGGACAGGGAGGCCTGGCGTGCTGCGATTCATGGAGTCGCAAATTGTCGGACACGACTGAGCAACTGATCTGATCTGATCTGATCTGATGGTGAACGGGATATTTTTCCCATTATGTGTTTCCAACTGGTTATTGTTGACACTTGGGAAAGGTACTGCTTTTTGAATGTTGTTGTTGTTCAGTTGCCCATTTATGTCCTACTCTCTGCTGCCTCCTGGACTGCAGCATGCCAGGCTTCCCAGTCCTTCACTAACTGCCAGAGTTTGCTCAAACTCATGTCCATTGAGTCGGTGATACCATCCAACCATGTCATTCTCCTGCTCTTAGTCATTCCCAGCCTCAGGGACTTTTCCAATGAGTCAGCTGTTTGCATCAGGTGACCAAAATACTGAAGCTTCAGTTTCAGCATCAGTCCTTCCAATAAGTATTCAGAGTTGATTTCCTTCAAGATTGACTGGTTTGATCTCCGTGCTATCCAAGGGATGCTTAGGAGTCCTCGCCAGTACCACAGTTCAAAGGCATTAATTCTTTGGTACTTGATCCTCTTTACGGTCCAGCTCTCACAACTGTACGTGATTATGGGGAAGACCATAGCCTTGACTATACAGACCTTTGTCTGCAGAGTGATGTCTATGCTTTTCAACACACGGTTATAGTTTCCCTGCCAAGTAGCAATCGTCTTCTGATGTCATGGATGCATGATTTTTATATACTTATCAAATATAGCCTTTATTAATAATTTTTAGTTGACTTTCTTAGTTTATGTTTTTTCATTTCTGATCATTATTTTTATTTTTGTTTTGTGATTTAATGCATCAATCAGAACTTCTAGAACAATGCTAATAGTGACAGAAGGCTTGCTTATGTGTTCCCGAAGAGAAAATCCTCTAGCATGTCACTGTCAAGTATAATATTGGTTGTTGGTTCAAGACAGTGGATCTTATTAAAGATGTAGTTTTTATTTTCTAGCTTTAAAATAGCTTTGAAAAAGAGAAGAAGGTTTCCCTGGGGGTCAGTAGTGGAGAATCCGCCTGCCAATGCAGGAGACATAGGTACTATCCCTGGTCTGAGAAGATTCCACATGCCATGGAGCAACTAAACCCGTGGACCACAACTATTGAGCCCATGCTCTAGAGCATGGGAATCATAACTACTGAGCCCATGCACTGCAACTGCTGAAGCCTGAGAACCCTAGAATCTGTACTCCACAACAAGAGAAGCCACTGCAATGCAAAGCCTGTGCACTGCAACTAGAGAGTACCCCCACTCACCACAACTAGAGAAAACCCATGCAGAAACGAAGACCAAGCATAGACAAAATAAAATAAATTAAAAAAAATTTTAATGAGGAGACACTGATTTTTTGTATGTTTTTTGAGCATACATACCATTGAGGTAATTTTAGGATTTTTCTTACTGACTTCCTATTTGAAATAGAAAAATTCTAGACTATTCAATAAAAAGGTAGGTCTGAGTTTGGTCCTAGGGTATATGTCAGCTCTAAGCCATCCTAGGTCAACAGTACAGTCTGTTCTGAAAAAAAAAAAAAAAAAAAAAAAAATTATTTCTTTGATATGTATTATCTCACACACATCTGGCAAATAGACAAATGATGTCAGTATAATGGAGAAGTCATTTTGGCTCACATGCAATTTTCCCCAGCATGTTAATATTTCCAAGTAGGCAGACTCAAGTTTTCTCATGATTATTAAAGAGAAAGCCTTAGCAATAAGACCTTCAGCAGGAGGAAAAAGCTGAAAAACCTAAAGAAGCGACTTACTTTTAAGTGATGGCTGAGTCAGTGGCTTCAAAAAAACCATTACACTTTCCTTCTTTTAAGTTACCTGGCAAAGGTGCAAATGCAGCTGAAGAAGCTATAGAGACAATGCTCTTTGTATTAAAACAATTGATTAATTAAGAAGGCTATGTCCTGGATCAGATTCGTAATTCTGACGAAAAGGTCTCTATTAGAAGTAAATATCCTCTAAGACCTACTTCTCAAAGATGAGAGCATTAAGTTCCAGTGTTGAAAGCAACAAGATTTTTCTGTGATATTGGGTACAAACACCAGTAAACTGTTTTTGTTTTCTTCTTTTTCCTTAATACTTCTATTAAGACTGTACTTCGTTACAAAGTTCCTTAGTTTTAAGTGTTCTTTCCCAATTCGATTTCCCATCAGGCCTATTGTTTTTAGCACCTGAATTTGCACAATATGAGGTGATTTTATTTTTAAATTGTTGTTGAGGTTCTAATCTTGCTCTGTTTTTGTTTTCTTGTATTTTCCAGCTTCACCTGTACAGGCTGGCAGAGAAATATCTGCATTCTTCATAGAACCATTGGATCTCATGCAACCTGCTTATCACAATGCAGCCCACTTGAGATTTTTCTTAATCCAGCCAGCTAATAGACACGAAGTATCTGCCATCAAGGAATTGAATATAATTTATTTAAATATTTAAAGTTTAAACATTTTTCACAGATGGAGTACCTGCAGTGAAGACAGGAGGTGTGCAAATTTCTGAAGCATACTCACATGAAGAGTCTGGCCACTCTCAGGCTCCAACTGTCCTGTTTACAATGCACATATGTCACCAAATTCCTGATGTTCTCCCACACAACCTGCTCCACCAACAGCTTTCCCCTCCCCTATAAACAGTAATTCCACCCTCTCAGGCATTCAGACAAAAAGCCGTATTACAACCTCTGTCCCTCAAGTCATATGCCCCATTCATTCACAAAATGCTACTGTCTCAACCTTCCAGCTACGTCCAGAATCTGAATGTGTCCTCACTTCTCCACAGCTACCACCCTTATCTCTCACCTGAGTCACTGTAATACATTTCTATCTGCTTCTATCCTTGTCGTCTCAACACTAGTTTCAAGAAGATGAGACCCTTTTCCTCAGAAAGCCAGAGCACGTTATTCCTCTGCTCAAAAGCCCACAATGTCTTCCAACCTCACCTTGAGCAAAAGTCCAAGTTTTTCTAACAGCCTATAAGATCCTATGTGCTCTGGCACCAACCACCCCTGACCTGTTCCCTTTCCTCTACACACTCCTCCAACCACTCTGGCCTTGTAGCCCCTCCAAGATTCATAGGCCTGCTTCTATCTCCAGACTGTACTTGCTGTTCCCTCTACCTAGATAGGCCCTTCCCAAGTAATCAAGCTGGCTTGTCCCCTCATTTCCTTTGGGTTTTTGCTCAAATGTCATCATCAGAATGAGGCATTTCTTGATCACCATATTATAAATTGCAAATACACACACACACATATACAGACATTCCCTATTTCCTTTCCCTAGCTTATTTTTCTCCATAGCAGAATGGAGAAACTGCTAAACTATTTATTTTACTTATTTTTGTACCTGTCTGGTCCATTAGAAAAGAAGCCTGATGTTCTCTGAGGCATCCCCGGTACCTAGAATGGTTCTTGCTCAATAACTACTTGCTGAGTGACCAAATAAGGCTCACTGTATGATGTGATGAAGGAAGAGACAAAGATGATGCAAAGTTATGGCATTATTCATCACAAATTCAAGGAATACTTGGAAGAAAGTGAGTAGTGCACAGAAGTTTATTTTAATGCAGTCATATGGCTAGGTTGTGAAAACTTGCTCAAGAGATTTACTGAGCTGCTTCCTCAGATCAAGGACACTTGAAATTAAAGGGTTTTGAGTGGTTTGACTTGTCAGACCCCCCAGGGACTCACAAGATTGTTCTTCTATGATGTGACAAGACATCCAGATACACCAAAACTGAGACTGCAGGGGGAAAAAAAGCAGAAGCACTGCTGATATGACCAAGGATATACAAGTGTTCTGACTCACAGTGGATATAAAAATCAAGCAACAGGAGATTGCATTCACTTTCCACAGTGGACCAGTCCCCTCACTCAACAGAATGATTGCATTTAAAAAGTAAAGAATCTTATAAATCAATTTCAAAAGAAATTAAAACATTTTAAAAAGAAGAAATTGCATTTTCAGTATCTGTGGTTACCTCTGAAAGCCATCCTTCAGGGACAGGCCTGAATCACCAAGCATTTGTCCCACTGGTATGGCTCACATGTTCATGAACAAAATGCATGAGCAAAATCCAACCAACAAAAAGTCAATATTCATGACATTCTGAAGATGAATTTGCAAAGCTTAGAATAATCCTAAAACTTCTTACATGTGCTCAACTTAGATGTGTTTTCTATCCCTGATGCTGTGAAAATGTACTCTTTTTCTTCAAAGTGTGGAAATCAATCCTGGAGCTGCCTTCTATGACGTAAACCTAGAGTCATAATAAATTGAACTATGCCTGACTATCCACCTAGAGTTGCAGAATATGGTTGCTTCTTAAGTGCCACTTTCCTATTGTTAGATCAAGAATGCTGTGAATAGCTCCAGGCCTGTAACTGCACTTTGGAGATTAACAAGTTTATCAAATTATTTTTCAAGTTGATTTTGAAATCTTAATATTAGAGATCTGTTTTATATCACCAATGTTAAGAATTTAAACTTCACATGAGCCCACACATGTGTGGATTTCAAATTATGTAATCCATTACCTAAAAAGCATAGGTGCTTACATTCCAGCAGGGACAAGGGAATGAAATATAAGGAATGCCTGAGAAACTTTACAGACTGAAGGAGTTAATGAAGGAAACGTGATGGCTAAATGCAATGTGGGATCTTGGATTTAATCCTAGGATAGAAAAAGGGCCAATTGTGGAAAACTTAGGAAAATCTGAATAAAGGCTATAGTTTAGTTAATGATATTGTACCAATGTTAGTTTTTTAGTTTTGACAAATGTACCATATCAAGCTATTAACATTGGTTGAAGCTGGATGAAGGGAATCCAGGAACATTTTCTACGCTTTACAACTCTTAAGTAAATCTAAAATTATTTCAAAAAAGTTTTAAAGGCTCTAATTCTAGAAACACAACAAAAATTTTAGCCATTTAAGGGTGCTCTATTAAAATAAAAATTCAATGTCACAAAGTTGGTTTCATCTATTGATAATTATTGATACAGAATAAAGCAAGGCTACAGAAATCTGAAATTTCAGCTACTCTCAATATGCAAATAATCAAAAATAGACACACTGAATAACAACAACAACAAAAAACCTTACATTGCTCTTTCACAACAAAACATAAATATCCCAAAACAAATAAAGGAAAAGCACGTCAAGATAATTACGATCATATTTATACAGACTTACAGTGACAGTGAAGATCTGAATAAACCATTATTTCAGCTAACACTGGGTATAAAAGACGCTGTAAATTTGGAAGGTACTTAAAGCTTGTTTCTACATGCTGGAATTATAAAAGATTACCTTATTCTTTATGCTTTTATCTGCAATAGGCATATCAAGATTTAAAATCTGAACAATAAGCATAATACATTTTTGTATTAGCCCATGTGATACCGAAATAAAACAACAGGGAGCTATTTCTGCCCCTGCAAGCTCTCATATCCTTTCTCCCCTTTTTTCCTCTCCCACTCCACTGGTTTAGACTCTGACTAGGTCTCCTCTTTATATAGCATCATCAGTCTCGCTGGACCCCTCCACTGAACTCCAGTCTACCTTCCCATTCTTATATGCTATTTTCCTAAAATTCAGGTTACAACACATCACTTCTCTGTCAAAACAAAAGAAACTCTAAGGCTCTACCTATAGTCTAAAAAAGAAAAACTTAATAAGGGTGAAATAATTCACTGAAGCCATAATTTCAAACCTACCTTTCAAGGCTTAGCCCACTATGTCCCATCATAAATATGGAAATAAATATCTTTAGGTCTAAAGAGACTAGGAAAAAGAAAGTAAAAGTCCCTCAGTCGTGTCCAACTCTTTGCGATTCCAGGACTATACAGTTCGTGGAATTCTCCAGGCTAGAATACTGGAGTGGGCTCAATACCTACCATCAAGCTTCTCCCAAGCCTCTGTTCATGCCCTTCTCATTAATAAAATTACTTACTTTAGCTACTCTTTGCTGAGTGCTTATTATGTGCTAGACACAATGCTAAGAGATTTACAATTAATTTTTTCTATCGTCTTCTTACCAACTTCTAGGGGTATGTGCTACTAAATGAGGAAAAGTCAAAGTTATTAGCTAATTTTGCCAAGGTTACCTGGCTAGTAAGTGGTGGTATAAGAACTTGAGTTCCAATCTCCAAGTTCGAAACTCTGAACACAATCTTCTTGTCAACTTCTATCAATCCATTAAGTCCCAGAATAAATGCTAACTTCTATTACCATTCCCAATTCCTCCAGTTGGAAATGATAATCTTTTCCATAGACCCACATGCCTATTTGACTTCCCTTGTAGCTCACTCGATAAAGAATCTGCCTGCAATGTAGGAGACCCAGGTTTGATCCCTGGGTTGAGAAGATCCCCTGGAGAAGGAAATGGCAACCCACTCCAGTATTCTTGCCTGGAGAATCCCATGGACAGAGGAGCCTGGCGGACTACAGTCCATGGGGTCACAAGAATCAGACACAACTTATTGACTAAACCACCACCACTACCACGTGCCTATTTAATTTCCTTTTATAAATCTTAATTCATCCTGCCTTGTATATAGGAAACAATATATATATGTCTGTATTACCCATTGGATTCAAGAGCTTTGAGAACAAGAAGAGCTAAATTATTATCCTTTACAACTTGGACTCATGATAATGTCATGGGATAGCAGAACTCAGTAAATGTCTGTCAAAGTAGGAAATCACATTCAGACAAACTTAAACTTCTATTTAATTCTCTTAGTTGTTCACATACACATACACACACAAATGTTTGAACTACAGCTACCAAGAATTTCCCAGAATACAAAGAATACAGGTTTTGAAGCTTGACAAACCTGTTCACAAATCTTGGCTCTACTACAAAGAAACTATCTGACTTTAGGGGCACCTCACTTAACCAATGTGTGCTAAGTCTTCATCTGTAACATTAAGACTAGTCATAATAGGTGTAAAATACAGCACTACATAGCAAAGTAAACTTCTGATAAATAGTTAAATGTTTCTTATGAGAACTTGTTTTATGCCCAGAATGACAGGCCCTCATCTCTTTAAAAAATGGTCGATGTTTCCATAGGTAGATGACATGAAACACTTTAGATAATAAGACCCAGAATGGTGTATGATTAAATGCTAAGTGTTCAGGGGTGGGAATGATCAGCATTGACCAAAAAGAAAGTCTTCCTGAAAGGAAGGAACATGAGTTGGCTCATCAGGACAGAATTTGGACAGAAGGGAGAAAAATTCCAAATAAATTGAACATCATAAGTAAAAGGAGTGAGGCTGGAGTAAAGATGATTATTCAAAAAGTATGCCTCCAGTACAATTATTGCTTGGTGGACAAATGTCAGATGAATAAAATAAGGTCAGAGTCCAGAGCAAACTTTGAATATAATACTGGATATACTGCTAAACAGAACAGAAGTGGGAAAAGAGATGCTTCATATGGCTTATAGGAGAACATGCAAAATGAGAATCAGTGGATTACTTAATAAAAGCATGAATAAGAGTTTGCTATAATGAGCATAAACAAAATCTTACTTGTGGATATATCCTTTGTCTTTATTAGCTTTATTCACTATTTTTCTCTCTAACATCAGTGTCAGTATTCCCACCCAATCCTGTCTTTTACCACTATGAAACATTTGTATGCATAGAGAAATAATGACTGGGTGTAGATAAAAGACAGAAGACATAGGGTTAAGGGTTCCTTACAAGTTAAGAATGCTGTTTGATTCTGAAGACCATCAGAACCAGGAAAAGTAGTTTATTCTTAACGTTAAGAACAAAAAAAAATTTTTAGGCACATTCTATTGAGAGAAAAACAAAGCAATGCCAAATTGGTTAATGAGCTATGATATTGATATGACTATCAATGTTCTGTGACAGCTGGTAAAGAATCAGCCAATATACACAAAACATAACACCTTTTCAAAATGGACTCACACCTTCAAGATTCCTATTGCTTGAATGAAATTCACTCAGTTGTTTTATACAAATCATCCACCATGAAACGGTCTAAGAGCCCAGCATCCTCAGTTTACATATAGATTTTTCAAATCAATGGGCACCTATTCAATCAGAACTGAAAAAACTAAAAAGGAAAAACCTAGCTGACAAGTATTAATAACAGGAAAAATGTAATCCACTCATCTCCAGTAGTCCATATTAACCACATTGACAATAAGGAATAACATAACACCCCTACTTCTAATTCAACAACATTTTATGTCCTAGAAATGAATTAGGGGTAACTCTTACTCTAATCAAAATTATCAGCCAACAGGAATGGTTTATACTAAATGCAGAAGATACTTTGAGAATTACAATGTCAATCTCAAAAAATATAGGAAAGAAAATTAAAAGCTAAATATGTTAAACAGAATTACTGTATCTTAACATAGTATGTTGGAGAAGGAAATGGCAACCCACTCCAGTGTTCTTGCCTAGAGAATCCCAGGGACGGGGGAGCCTGGTGGGCTGCCATCTATGGGGTCACACAGAGTCTGACACGACTGAAGCGACTTAGCAGCAGCAGCAGCAACATAATATGTAACATGTTAAAAATGTTTAGTTTTTTTTTTTTTTTACTATCTCAGTCAGTCAGTTCAGTTGCTCAGTCGTGTCCAACTCTTTGTGACCCCATGAACTACAGCACAACAGGCCTCCCGGTCCATCACCAACTCCCAGAGTCTACCCAAACCCATGCGCATTGAGTCAGTGATGCCATCCAACCATCTCATCCTCTGTCATCCCCTTCTCCTCCTGCCTTCAATCTTTACCAGCATCAGGGTCTTTTCAAATGAGTCAGCTCTTCGCATCAGGTGCCCAAAGTATTGGAGTTTCAGCTTCAACATCAGTCCTTCGAACACTCAGGACTGATCTCCTTTAGGATGGACTGGTTGGATCTCCTTGTAGTCCAAGGAACTCTCAAGAGTCTTCTCCAACACCACAGTTCAAAAGCATCAATTCTTCAGCGCTCAGCTTTCTTTATAGTCCAACTCTCACATCCATACATGACCACTGGAAAAACCATAGCCTTGACTAGACAGACCTTTGTTGGCAAAGTAATGTCTCTGCTTTTTAATATGCTGTCTGAGTTGGTCATAACTTTCCTTCCAAGGAGTAAGTGTGTTTTAATTTCATGGTTGCAATCACCATTTGCAGTGATTTTGGAGCCCAGAAAAATAAAGTCTGACACTATTTCCACTGTTTCCCCATTTATTTGCCATGAAGTGATGGGACCGGATGCCCTGATCGTGGTTTTCTGAAAGTACTATCTAGTTCCATTCATATGGTACAAGAAAGGCCAAAGGCTGTGAATTTGCCTGTATCCCCTAGCAAATGGGGAAGACATACTTTCAGCATATGAACTAGCCAATGCTGCAAAAATTCCTTTTTCTCCCCAACTGGTCCATAGGCCATTAATGGAATTTGCAATACCTAAAAATAAAGAGTAAAGAAAACAACCTGAGGCCTGTGTTCTAATTCTCGACAATTTGCTTACAACCTAAATCATTTTAACTTCTATCAACTTGTTTTCTTATCTGTAAATAGGACAGTTATATCTAACACAGGACAGTTAATGGTGGCTCATTTTCTTCTTTGAAGGACACAAAGTGTCCCCGCAAAAATCAAAGGCAGTTCTCTAACTGGAAGGGGGTGCATGAAGATGGCTCTGCACAGTATTACACTGAAAATTGCGAAAATACTGTCTTATCAAGAATGGGGAATTGTGGAAACTATTTCCCAATCTTCTCTGATGCCAGCACTGCCTGGTATAGTGACCACAGATTATATATAGGAAACAGTGATATGGGAGAGGCAAAGAAGACCAAAAAAATGAATATCCACAGTGCAAATTCAGATAAGATATGCAATAAAAAATTATACTAAAAGTTCTTTGCTTAGATTAATTGAATAGAAAAAGTCTCCCTTAGAGATTCTTGGAAAAATTAAATCCTCTTTATCAAGAATTCAACTCAACATTGAACACCTATTATGTGCAAGCTACTATGTAGGTACTATCAAAGACAGGGGAAAACATTAAAAGTCCCATGGGGCTTCCCAGATGGCTCAGTGGTAAAGAATCTGCCTACCAATGCAGGAGATGCAGGTTTCATACCTGGGTCGTGAAGATCCCCTAGAGAAGGAAATGGCAACCCACTCTGGTATTCTTGCCTAGAAAATCCCACTGACAGAGGAGCCTGGTGGGCTACAGTCCATGGAGCCACAAAGAGTCAGACATAACTTAGCAATTGAGCGCACACATGCACACACATGTGTACAACAAGCCCAATACATAAAATAATAATTACTATACCAGAAATACAAAAGTATCATGAAACTAAAGTACAGGCACCCCATAATCCTGAGCCTAGCATTTAAGATTATAATCTACCCCTCAGCCAGGCCTCACACTGCAGATAAACACATTCTCCAGTCATTCCACACCACTTTTGCCAAACATATTAAGCACTGTATGCTTCTGTGCCTTTGCTCACGTGATACCTTCAGGCAAAAATTTCTTTATCTATGTCTTACTGAAGTTATTTTTCATCCTCAAGACCAAAGTCCATTCCTTTTGCTTCACAGAGCCTTCCCACACCCAGTTGTAATTAAAGAAGGTCACTAAAACAGCAACAAAATGATCCCAGGAAACATACAGACAAAAGGAAAGAAATGCAAAATCTGTACCAGAGAAGCTAGAAGGTAACTTTAAGATTAAAAAATTGTCAGACTCTTCTATAAAACCATAATCCCATGCTACAGAGAAAGTTAACAAGTCTAACAAGGTCTGGCAGGAGGAACCCAAGAGGTAAGAGAAAGCCATCAAGATTATGGGATAATAGAAACAATAAAAACTCAGCAGTTAGCATTTTCATCTATTATTCCAGAAGAACTAAGAAGTATATGGAACGTTAACCACTGGTTAACGTTAATGTTAATGGATGGCATTAAAGAACAGAATTTAGTATTTTATAATCTTAAGACACTGGTGCCAGTGGTAAGGAGCCCGCCTGCCAATGCAGGAGACATAAGAGACACAGGTTTGATCCCTGGGTCAGGAAGATCCCCTGGAGGAACACATGGCAACCTACCCCAGTATTCTTGCCTGGAGAATCCCATGGAGAGAGGAGCCTGGCAGGCTACAGCCCATAGGTTCACAAAGAGTCGGACACGACTAAAGCGACTTAGCACTTAGCACGAGGCAATGCAAAGATTAAGCATTAACTGTACCAGAGGGCACCTGATTAAGTCTGAAAGAATGCCTTTGCCCAGAAACTGGCTTATTTCATCAGAAGTTCTCAACAGAAGGGCCTTGAACTACAAATGGAAGGGTGGAAGAAAGGATGTAAACGATAGTGATACTATAATGTATCATTTATCCACCACTCACTCACTGGCCATCTATCTCCTAGGTGCCAGGCCCCAGTATAATGCTGGGGATACAGCATCAACAAAACAGACAAATCCCTGCTCATGGAGCTTATGGAAGGAGAAAGTCAATAAAAATACATTAGTGATTTCAGGTGATGATCAGCTGATAGAAAAATAGAGCCAAGTAAAGAAAGAGAAAATGAGAGGGCTGGGCTGGAAGGGCTGCTTCAGAACTGTGGATGCAAGCCTGGCAGATCTGAGGGTAGAACCAGATAAGAGGAAGGCTTTGACAAGGACACATCTGCAGACAAGGCTCAGGGCCAGAACATAATGAATGAAAACAATGGTAAGAAAGAAGAGGTAGGCAGAGCCAGATGAGAAAGTCTGGATGTCACATTTAAGCGTGATGAAGTTGCTGGAGGGCTCCAAGCTCACAGAGATGGGATCTGAGCTGCTCTTTGATCACTCAGGCTGCTGTGAAAAGAAAGGACTATAGTCACCAAGCACAAGATGCTAATTTGGACTAGGTCAGTGGCAGTAAAGTTGGTACATGTCAGATACTATATGTAAATAAAGATGAGAGCCAGTCCTAGGAAAACATTTTTGGAAAAAGGGAAGCATCACAAAGACAACCTTCCACTATAAGACATGTGCAGGATGTGTCATACACAAGCCTTGACTGTCAGTGCTCCTTTAATCCTCTCCTCCCCATTGGGTGGTGGGCTCCCTGAGAGTTTTCATTCATTGCTATATCTCCAAAGCTCAGCACAATGCTTGGAATACCAGCAGGTACTACGAAAAGACTTTTTTACCAGTAAATCTTGACACTTTAAACACAGGAAAGTACAACCTTATAGGTATCATCAAAATTTAGTAGGATGAGACTCAACAGTGGTCTGTAAACACTGAAGCCCTAATATGTGAATAGGTGATGAAATTCAGAAAGAACTCTACGCTGTTTCAAATAAACAAGTTACCCAGACGTTGACTGAATCTCTGCTACATGTCAGACCAGTGCAATACCCTGAGAACAGAGAGACACTGCCTCTCCTGTCTCCCAGGGAGGTATGCACACCCTGGTGATCCAGACAGGTTATATGCCCTCTGCAATGGCAGAGAATGAGAACCATTTTTAGAAAAGGGAACACCACAAACTTTGCAACTGAGCCTAACTTCAACTCAAGGTAAAATTCCAGAACAGATGATCAAAAGAGGGCTTGTGGGCACTGAGAAAAGGATGAGGCGAATGGTTAGAACCAGCACATGTACCTGAGTAAGCCACATCTGGCTAATGTCATGTCCTTGGTTTAATAGTAAAGAGAATAAATTGGAAAAGAGTTGATATATCTGAATTTTACTAAAATTTGTTGATCTCATCTCTAGTACTATCTCTCACAATAAGATGGAGAAAAATGGACTAAAATAAGGGTCAAGTATATTTGGAACTGCTACAATGGTCTTGAGAAAAGAACTGATCAAGTAAACAGAGGTCCTCAAAAGAAATCAAAAACATTTTTAATAAATAAAGTAAAATGATAAATGATACCAAGGCAAAAAGATAATGGCACGGCTACGGCTAAGTCACTTCAGTCGTGTCTGACTCTGTGCGACCCCATAGACAGCGCCCCTCAGGCTCCCCCATTCCTGGGACGCTCCAGGCAAGAACACTGGAGTGGGCTGCCATTTCCTTCTCCAATGCATGAAAGTGAAAAGTGAAAGTGAAGTCGCTCAGTCGTGTCCGACTCTTAGCGACCCCATGGACTGCAGCCTACCAGGCTCCTCCGTCCATGGGATTTTCCAGGCAAGAGTACTGGAGTGGGGTGCCATTGCCTTCTCAGAGATAATGGCACAGGGAATTCTAAAGAAAACAGGCCGGCAGGACCACACTACAATGAACCCCACAATAAATAAGCCCTTTGCCAAATGAACTTGAAGACATAAATTATTTGCTGACCAAATTATCAGATAATAAAAACTTGAGGAAGCAATAGCAAATACAACAGATAATAAAGTCAGAATTCCAAAAGCTCATACAATCTGCCAAACTGGACAAAAATCAACAGCTTTACATTTTCTCAGAAAATTCAAGTTTTCTACTTATCTTTTTAAAATCCAACACTACTAGAACATGGTTGGAAGTGTGGGAGGTGGGGAATGACTTAGGGTTTTTGGTGGACAGCAAGCTAACGTAAGTAAAGTTGTTGAAAAGGCTAATGCAGCCTTTGCGTGTGTGCGTGCTCAGTCATGTCCGACTCTTCACAACCCCATGGACTGTATCCTGCCAGGCTCCTGTCTCCATGGAATTTTCCAGGCAAGAATACTAGAGTGGGTTGCCATATCCTACTCCAGTGGATCTTCCTGACCCAGGGATTGAACCCGCATCTCCTGCATTGGCAGGCAGGTTCTTTACCACTGAGCCACCTGGGAAGCCCAATGCAACTTTAGGCAACACAAAGAATTCAGAAGAAAGAACTGACTACATCTAGTCTAGTGAGTTCCTTTCTATGCACGACACTTCAGGGGAACTGTTAAACTAGAATTCACTCATACAGATGAGACATGGGTAGTACTTCTAGTAGTTGCTAATTGAACATATGCATTTAATGCTGCTCCCTCCCAAAATGCCCCTTAAATGACAGTAGAGGAATTCAAAATATCTGGAACTAGGATTTAGGTATTGGAGAAGGAAATGGCAACCCACTCCAGTACTCTTGCCTGGAGAATCCCAGGGACAGGGGAGCCTGGTGGGCTGCCGTCTATGGGGTCGCACAGAGTCGGACGCGACTCAAGTGACTTAGCAGAAGCAGCAGCAGGATTTAGGGAGAGAGACAATTAACCTAGCAGAATCCAAGAAACTAAATTCTGAGTCAACAGTGGGAAAGGCCAGGAAGCAAGCCAATTAATGCCATAAAACTCTCCCAAACTTCAGGAATTTCTGGTGTATGACATTTCTGGAACCGGAGGAGAAAAATGGGAGGATTCATGAAAGCGAGCTGTCAGACCTTTGGAGCAGGAAGGGAACTAACTGCCCCTCCTCTATCCAGAAAAGTTATGGGCAAGGGGAGAGAAAAGGAGTAAGTGCAAGTTTACATATTAAATACTGAGACCAAGTCCCTCTCCAATTTTCTTTCCCTGCTTGGGTCCCAGAATTCTAGCAGTCAAACAAACACTCTCCAGGAGATGAGAAGAGATTTCCTGAGGAAAATCTGATCAGTTTAAAAAAAAAAAAAAAAAAAAGACCAAAAGATACTGACACTGAGTGTTTCAAAAAAAATAGGGCCTAGCCAAACCACCTACAGGGCTTCCCTGGTGACTCAGACTGTAAAGAATCTGCCTGTAATACAGGAGACTCAGGTTTGACCCCTGGGTCAGGAAGATCCCCAGGAGAAGGGAATGGCAACTACTCCAGTACTCTTGCCTAGAGAATTCCATGGATAGAGGAGCCTGGCAGGCTATAATTCATGGGTCACAAAAAGTTGGAAATGACTGAGTGACAAACACACAGACCACCCTACAATGAACAACAACCCCATCCTCAAATGAATACACTGCTTTCAACCAGCTTTTGGAGCCTGGCACTTAAACAATGAGCAGATAATTAAGTACTACCAACAGCGACGGCGCCTTGCTGCAGCAGCTGTGAAGAGATACCCCACATCCAAGGTAAGAGAAAACCAAGACGGTAGGCACTGAGAGAGAGGGCATCAGAGGGCAGACAGACTGAAACCACACAGACAATAGGCCAATCTGATCACATGGACCACAGCCTTGTCTAACTCAATGAAACTAAGCCACGCCCGTGGGGCCACCCAAGACGGACGGGTCATGGTGGAGAGGTCTGATGGAATGTGGCCCACTGGAGAAGGGAATGGCAAACCACTTCAGTATTCTTGCCTTGAGAACCCCATGAACGGTATGAAAAAGCAAAAAGATAGGACACTGGAAGATGAACTCCCCAGGTCGGTAGGTGCCCAATATGCTACTGGAGATCAGTGGAGAAGTAACTCCAGAAAGAATGAAGGGATGGCACCAAAGCAAAACAACACCAAGTTGTGGATGGGAATGGTGATAGAAGCAAGGTTTGATCCTGTAAAGAGCAATATTACATAGGAACCTGGAATGTTAGAGCCATAAATCAAGGCAAACTGGAAGTGGTCAAACAGGAGATGGCAAGAGTGAACATCGACATTCTAGGAATCAGTGAACTAAGATGGACTGGAATGGGTGAATTTAACTCAGATGACCATTATATCTACTACTGTGGGCAGGAATCCCTTAGAAGAAATGGAGTAGCCATCATGGTCAACAAAAGAGTCCAAAATGCAGTACTCAGACGCAAGCTCAAAAACGACAGAAAGATCTCTGTTCGTTTCCAAGGCAAACCATTCAATATCATGGTAATCCAAGTCTATGCCCTGACCAGTAATGCTGAAGAAGCTGAAGTTGAACAGTTCTATGAAAACATACAAGACCTTCTGGAATTAACACCCAAAAAGATGTCCTTTTCATTATAGGGGACTGGAATGCAAAAGTAGGAAGTCAAAAAACACCTGGAGTAACAGGCAAATTTGGCCTTGGAATACGGAATGAAGCAGGGCAAAGGCTAATAGAGTTCTTCCAAGAGAACACACTGGTCATAACAAACACCCTCTTCCAACAGCACAAGAGAAGACTCTACACATGGACATCACCAGATGGTCGACATCGAAATCAGATTGATTATATTCTTTGCAGCCAAAGATGGAGAAGCTCTATACAGTCAGCAAAAACAAGACCGGGAGCTGACTGTGGCTCAGATCATGAACTCCTTATTGCCAAATTCAGACTTAAATTGAAGAATGTAGGGAAAACCACTAGACCATTCAGGTATGACCTAAATCAAATTCCTTATGATTATACAGTGGAAGTGAGAAATAGATTTAAGGGACTAGATCTGATAGACAGAGTGCCTGATGAACTATGGTCGGAGGTTCATGACATTGTACAGGAGACAGGGATCAAGACCATCCCCAAGAAAAAGAAATGCAAAAAAGCAAAATGTCTGTCTGGGGAGGCCTTACAAATAGCTGTGAAAAGAAGGGAAGTGAAAAGCAAAGGAGAAATGAAAGATATACCCATTTGAGTGCAGAGTTCCAAAGAATAGCAAGGAGAGATAAAGTCTTCCTCAGCAATCAATGCAAAGAAATAGAGGAAGACAATAGAATGGGAAAGACTAGAGATCTCTTGAAGAAAATTAGAGATACCAAGGGAACATTTTAGGCAAGGATGGGTTTGATAAAGGACAGAAATGGTAGGGACCTAAGAGAAGCACAAGATATTAAGAAGAGATGGCAAGAATACATAGAAGAACTGTACAAAAAAGATCTTCATGACCCAGATAATCACCATGATGTGATCACTCACCTAGAGCCAAACATCCTGGAATGTGAAGTCAAGTGGGCCTTAGGAAGCATCACTATGAACAAAGCTAGTGGAGGTGATGGAATTTCAGTTGAGCTATTTCAAATCCTGAAAGATGATGTTGTGAAAGTGCTGCACTCAATATGCCAGCAAATTTGGAAAACTCAGCAGTGGCCACAGGACTGGAAAAGATCAGTTTTCATTCCTATCCCAAAGAAAGGTAATGCCAAAGAATGCTCAAACTACCGCACAATTGCACTCATCTCACACGCTAGTGAAGTAATGCTCAAAATTCTCCAAGCCAGGCTTCAGCAATACCTGAACCATGAACTTCCTGATATTCAAGCTGGTTTTAGAAAAGGCAGAGGAAGCAGAGATCAAATTGCCAACATCCACTGGATCATGGAAAAGGCAAGAGAATTCCATAAAAACATCTATTTCTGCTTTATTGACTATGCCAAAGCCTTTGACTGGGTGGATCACAATAAACTGTGGAAAATTCTTCAAGAAATGGGAATACCAGACCACCTGACCTGCCTCTTGAGAAATCTGTATGCAGGTCAGGAAGCAATAGTCATAACTGGACATGGAATAACAGACTGGTTCCAAATAGGAAAAGGAGTACGTCAAGGCTGTATCTTGTCACCCTACTTATTTAACTTATATGCAGAGTACATCATGAAAAACGCTGGGCTGGATGAAGCATAAGCTGGAATCAAGATTGCTGGGAGAAATATCAATAACCTCAGATATGCAGATAACACCACCTTATGGCAGAAAGTGAAGAAGAACTAAAGAGCCTCGTGATGAAAGTGAAAGAGGAGAGTGAAAAAGTTGGCTTAAAGCTCAACATTCAGAAAACGAAGATCATGGCATTCGGTCCCATCACTTCATGGGAAATAGATGGGGAAACAATGGAAACAGTGGCTGACTTTATTTTTCTGGGCTCCAAAAGCACCGCAGATGGTGATTGCAGCCATGAAATTAAAAGACACTTACTCCTTGGAAGGAAACTTATGACCATCCTAGATAGCATATTCAAAAGCAGAGACATTACTTTGCCAGAAAGGTCTGTCTAGTCAAGGCTCTGGTTTTTCCAGTGGTCATGTATGGATGTGAGAGTTGGACTATAAAGAAAGCTGAGCGCCGAAGAATTGATGCTTTTGAACTGTGGTGTTGGAGAAGACTCTTGAGAGTCCCTTGGACTGCAAGGAGATCCAACCAGTCCATCCTAAAGGAGATCAGTCCTGAGTGTTCATTAGAAGGACTGATGTTGAAGCTGAAACTCCAATACTTGGCCACCTGATGCAAAGAGCTGACTCACTGGAAAAGACCCTGATGCTGGTAAAGATTGAAGGCAGGAGAAGAAGGGGACGACAGAGGATGAGATGGTTGGATGGCATCATCGACTCAATGAACATGGGTTTGGGTGGACTCCGGGTGTTGGTGATGGACAAGGACGCCTGGCGTGCTGTGGTTCATGGGGTCGCAAAGAGCTGGATACGACTGAGCGACTGAACTGAACTGAGACATTCAAGGAGGGAAACCTTTAACACGAATGCAGAGACAAACAGAAGAAACTATGTTGGAAGAAACAGATGATGCAGATACAGAGAGAAGTGAACTTAAAACAAATGCACAGACATACGCACAGAGAACAACAGATGGTACAAAAATAAACAATGATGAGAACAAAGCAAAATACCCTATGCAATTAAGCACTCATAGCAGAAATAAAAATGTAATAGAAAGACAAATTGAATAAATCTAATAGAATATGGATTAGAAGACAAGGAGTTCAGGAATAAAAGAAAAGCTAAGAAAAGTAAGGAACAAGGAAAACAGGTGGGAAGAAATCTAAGAATTCAGGAAAAAACTTTCCAACTGCAAAATATAAATTTCCAGATTGAAAGACACCCACAGTGTACAGCATAATGGATGAAAACAGATCCACAAAAAAAGGCACATCACTGAAAAATGTCAGAAGATGGATCACAAGGAAGACCCTAAGAGGTTCCAGAGAGAATAAAAAAAGTTTAATACAAAAAAAAGAAAAAAAATCAAGAACCAGAATCAGACTTCAATAGCTACCCTAGCAGGAAAAATGCAAGGGAAAAACACATTTTAAATTCTGAGAGAAAATAATTTCCAATCTAGAATTCTAAATCCAGCCAAATATAAATATGCATGAAGTAAGAATAAAAATATGCAAGTTATCAAAGAATTACATGTATCCTTTTCCCAGGAACCTACTAAAGGAGGTATTTTTTTCCAAATTAAGGGAATAAACCAAGAAAGAAAACACCAGGACAGGAACACTGATGAGAGAAATCAAAGGCTCAATAAATGGAGAACTACACCGCATTCACAGACTGGAAGACTCAATATTACTTAATAAATTCTTTCCTAATTGATCTATAGTTGCAGGGCTGCACTGGTGCCTCAGATGGTTAAGAATCTGCTTGCAATGCAAGAGACTTGGGTTCAATCCCTGGCTCAGGAAGATTCCCTGGAGAAGGGCATGGCAACCCACTCCAGTATTCTTGCCTGGAGAATTCCATGGACAGAGGCACCTAGAGGGCTACAGTCTATGGGGTCTCAGAGTCAGACATGACTGAGTGACTAACTTTCACTTCACTATAGTTGCAACGCAAGCCAAATCAAAATCCCAGCAGGATCTTGGGGGTAAATATTGATAAACTGATTTTAAAGTATAAGGAAAGGCAGAAGACTAGAATAGACAAAATAGTTTTCTACGTTACTCACACCACTTGATTTCAATATATACTATTAAAGCTACCATAATCAAGACCATTTGGTATTAGTGTCAAGACAAACAGATCAATGAAATAGAAAATTCAGACCCGTATATACATGGTTAATATTTGGGAAAGGTACATAAGCAATTCAATGGAAAAAAGTATAACCTTTTCACCAAACTGTACTAGAATAATTAGACACCCATATGCAAACAAAAAAACAAAATCCCAACCTATACCTCAAACTTTATCTAAAAATGAACTCAAAAGGTATCCTAGAAATATGTGTTAGACGTGAAAACAGAATATTGTAGGGTAGTGTGTTACCTTGCTGCTTAGCTGGGGAAATGATATGAGAATCTGGAGTCTGCTTACTCCTGATATAGGCTATCAGGCAGTTCTGTGGTTTTCAGACTCTCTTCTCATCCACACCCTCAGAGATCCCTAGGCCTTAGACTCCTGCTACTAGAGGCAAAGATAAATACCAGTGTTCAATCCGCCAAGTTGACTAGATTTATTGGTCTCATTCCAAACACAGATATTCTAAATGTTCCCCAGGCCTTCTAGCTTAAAGGCAAAATGGACGTTTTCTTCCTCCAACTCTATTTCACCATCTTTTCTTCCCTCCTTTTCCCAGTTTATTTTTCTTACTCAGAGTTGCAAAATAAAGCTACACGGCCATTTTAAAAACACGTTTTAATAAAATTTTTTAAGTACATGGATTCCACATAATTGGGACACCAACACAAGAAAGATGAAGTGAATCCTTGGTAATGATGTGAAGGGAGATCTCAAATTGATAACTTTGAACAGGCCTGAGAAGCGGGTAGCCCAGACTGGAGCTACAGGAGATGTCTTGTCAGGAAATTGAAATTAATTAATATCTAAGGGGACTTCCCTGGTGGTCCTTTGGCTAAGAATCCATGATCCCAAGGGTTAAACCCCTGGTCAAGGACCTAGATTTCACACACTGCAACTAAAGATTCCACATGCTGCAGCTAAGACCCAGAGCAGCCAAAAAAATAAAAATAAATAAAATAATAATTAAAAAAAAAAAAAGACTATCAAAGGTATCTGTGCTGACTCAAAGAAATTCACACAACCAGGTAAGAATGTAGAGGTCAATTAGTCCTCAACAAGTACACAGAAAACCAGGTAAACAGCAAAACACGAAAATTATCCCCAAGAGCAACACAAGATTATGTAGGAATGATGAAATACTACATGAGTCAGCTGTAAAGAACATTTACATAGTCATAATGAAAGGACCTGAACATCAGTCCAAACAGAACCATGATACCTCTACAGCAGGATAAGGGGACTGGAAGCATGTAGATGGAACATAAGTGCAATCTTCATCTTGAACAGTGGAGGCCAAAATTAATGCCAAAAACTTGTCAGGTGGCAGCAATATAAGCATGTTAGAGATACAGAGAGAAATAGCAAAAGATTTAGTTCAAAGATTTAAAAGTGATGGCCTCAGGGAAGCATAAAATGGGGGAAAGGCTTTTTAAAAAATAACAATTCTGCTTCTAATGTTTGACTCTTTAAAAATATTGGCATGTATAGCTTTGATAAAAATAAAAATTAAATAAACTTAAAAAAAAAAAATCAAAGCCTAAAAGGGAAAAAAAGAGAAGCCCAGACTCATACAGAATCTAGAAACATGATACTTAGAAATGGCAGTATAAACTACAGGTTTTTAAGTTTAAATGTATACAACTCAGTACACATTGATGATTTCAGATGTTTTATCTTCAATTATTCTATATAGCTAGTGGGTGCAGAGCTAGAATCAGCAGTAAAGTTACATGGACAGAGAGGTCAGCTGTGCAAAGAAGCAATTTCTAATAACTGCCTGAAAGTGGAGTTAACTGACTCAGGAAGCAGTGAGTTCTCTGTCGATGGGAGGTATTTAAGCAGAGCCTGAACAAAACGTGGATGTGATATCTTGGTGGGCTGGAATACAGAACTCTAAGTCCCTGCCAGTTGTGGGATTCTGTAAAAAGATTCCTGGTTACCATCTCCTTTGAATTAGCACCTTCCAAAGTGGGACTAGTAACACCGGTAGGCGAAGCAGCTTAGGTACTTAGGACACAAGCTTCTTCCTTCTCCGTCATCTCCGTCGCTTTCCAGCTTTCAATTTTTCATTTCAGAAGACTTAAGTATATTTACATTTCATTACAAATCATCTATGATATTTTGGAAGCAGATGAGATATAAATAGACTTAAAGAGGAGAAGAGAAAATACACCTCTGGATAGGAGAAAACTGAAATGAGAAGATGGTCTGATCTGACTGGTGGTAAGAAATGAAGAATGGGTACCCACTCCAGTATTCTTGCCTGGAGAGTTCCATAGACAGAGGAGCCTGGTGGGTTAGAGTCCACGGGGTCACAAAGACTGAGCAACTAACACAAGAAATGAAGAACCAATTCTGAGTCCTGTGGTTCGGCGGCTAATGGCCATTAAACAGGTGATGGTGCCCAGTTAGAAGCACCTGAGCTTGCTGGCGGGGTGAAAGGGCATAGATCTGTGGCTCAGTCACTAGACACAGATGAGCTGCAAGGGAGCCACTTGAGATTAGAGAACAATAGCAAAGGGACATTTCTGACTTGTTCTACTTTAAATATAAAGTTCCTAGAACCTAGTGCTATCAAAGAACAAAAGTCGCTCTGCTTAAATGCTGGTCATCTCAATGGGGAAATAAAGATATTAAACACATTATAGGTCCTACCTTTTTAAGGGATCACCTCGAGTGACTCACCCACAGTATTCAGGGAAGTTTTATATTATTTTCTACTCAAGGACAGTAATTTTTCTTTCACTCTGTGTCATAAAATACCATCATGACTACAGAGACAATAAATTTAGCCCAAAGCTTACCAGACTCCATCCCTACCCAGTTAAGTGCTGACACCAAACACACTTCAACAATAATGTTTAGGGAACTTCCCTGGCGGTCCAGGGGTTAGGATTCTGTGCTTCCACTGCCGGGGACACAGGTTCGATCCCTGGTTAGGGAACTAGATTCCACATGCTGCAACAAAGACCTGGCACAGCCAAGTAAGTAAATAAATAAATAAAAATTAGAATCTATTAAGAAATGATCAGCACCGTGCACTCAGTAAATGGTGTAACTTTTCTGGAGCTACTTAAGAGAGACTCAGGTGAGCTCAGACACTCTGTGGATGCCCCTCAGCCCTCCCTTTAACAGACTGACACTTCTCAAGGCAAAGGCTCCTTCTTGGTTGAATCCAGTCCTTAGCATCCTGAGTAGCACAGCGCTCAGTAAATGCTGAATCAAAACAAAGCATGTGACAGGCCTGGAATTTTCTCTGTATTCTACCAACATTCTTGATTTTCCTCCTTTTTCAGGGCCTTCCCCTCACTCCTGAGCCCATCACAAGCAGGCGTCATTTCTGCATGCTGCTCTCTACCCTTCTGGCCACACTTTGAACAAAATAAGTAGGATTCGTGGCTCTATCCACTCTGCTCCAGGCAGGCACTGGGAAGATGGGCCAGAAGGCCTGTCACTGTACACCTGCACAGTGGTGGAGCAAAAAAGTAAATCTCTGTTCTTATAAATCTATTGAGCAGTGCTGACCACCTAGCATACTTCCAGGGCTGACAAGGCTGTGGTCTCTAGCTTATGATATGCTCTTTTTACCCCGACTGGCTAGTATTAATGTCTTCACCAGGACTTCATTATATAATGTGGGACAACATGCTAACAAGGGCAGGTTTAAAATCACCAGAATTAACTTGAAACATTTCATAGAGTGGCTTCTTTTAATTTTCAGGTTCATTCCCATTTCCTTCCATTGAAAGGTCACCTTTGTTTTCATATTAAATTTGACAAGAAACATGAGCATCACAGGGCTTCCCTTGTGGCTCAGTGGTAAAGAATCCGCCTGCAATGAGGTTCAATTGAGACCTAGGTTCAATTCCTGGCTTGGGAAGATCCCCTGGAGAAGGGAAGACCACCTACTCCAGTATTCTGGCCTGGAGAATTCCATGGACTGATAGTCCATGGGGTCGGAAAGGACACTACTGATCAACTTTCACTTTTCATGAGCATCACAAACTAAATTTCTAGTCTCTGAATACCCCTTGCGCTTAGTCGCTCAGTCGTGTCCGACTATTTGCAACCCCGTGGACTGTAGCCCACCAGGCTCCTCTGTCCACGGGATTCTCCAGGCAAGAATACTGGAGTGGGTTGCCATTTCCTTCTCCACTGAATATCCCATGCCCCCACCACATATATTCAATAAACATTAATTGAGGATCTATTATTTGCTTGTTCTTCCCTGGTGGCTCAGTCAGTAAATAGTCTGCCTGTAATGTGGGAGACCTGGATTCAATCCCTGGGTCGGGAAGATCTTCTGGAGAATGAAATGGCAACCCACTCCAGTATTCTTGCCTGGAGAATTCCACGGACAGAGGAGTCTGGTGGGCTATAATCCATGGGGTCACAAAGAGTCGGACATGACTGAGTGACAAACACTGTCACTTACTTTCATTATTTGCTTGGCCTCTGTAATATCACCTCTGTCCTGATTCCTTCTCCAACAAAAGATAATCAGCATTCAATCAGGAGGTCCCATCTACCGAAGTCCATGCGGAGTACTGAGTAATAACTCCAACTATTCCTATGGTCTCTGCCACAGACCGGGGCTAAAGGAGAAAACCCCCAAAGCAGATGGCTGCTCCCCTCTCTTGCTGTTGGCCCAGCTGGCCTCACAGCAGTTCTGTTCTGAAGTTCTAAAGTTGAAGGATCCTTTTGTAAACTCTTAGCCTTCCTACCTTCTTGGAAATCTCAAACTACAAATCTGAGAAATTATTCACGTGAAAGGCTTTTTCATTAGCCTAATATACTTGAGTAACTTGACATTTATTTACACTACCTTGCCAATATTGTAAAGAACATGTTGAAGTTTGTGATGTGCTCAAACTCAGTTTCAAACCTTCTAAGCACTTCCGGACTAAGGGTTACTTGATCAACAACATTCCTGCTACCACGCTCAGTTAAGGAAATTGAGAAGGAATATTTCAAGCACTGTTTCTCAAAGTATGTCCTGTAGCAGAACAGTTCCTCAAGATGCAATGAAAAAGAAAAAAGAAAAAAAAAAAAGAAAGAAATTTTAAGGACAAATGAATTGAAGGCCAGTTAAGCCAAGTTAGACTGGTTTCTGGTGTGGGGATGTGGATTGTGGGACAGTGAGCCTTTAATAGACTGATATGCTGATGTGGTGGAGAAGGAAATGGCAACCCACTGCAGTATTCTTGTCTGGAGAATCCCATGGACAGAGGAACCTGGAAGGCTACAGTCCATGGGGTCGCAAGAGTTGGACATGAGCACCATGTTGATGTGGCTCCACAAAAGGGTGAGGGGTACAGAATGAGCAAGAACTCTACAAACTTTTCTGACCTCAGAATCCTTTCTTAGAAGACCACTTTGTAGCCCTGGGGCTATGGGAGCACATACTTGGGGAAATCCTGCTTACAGTGTTCCTACATAAGTAACATTTGTATCCTTACATGGAAGGCATATGGGGCACTGCCTACAGAGCAGGGAGCCTGGTGAGCAGCAGGTCATGGGGAAGTACTCCTTCCCCTCTGGAGGCTTCCTCCTCTGTGTGCTTATCACTACCTCAATAGAATCATGTGTTTCCACTTGGTCCAGGATTACTTTCTCAGATTAAACTAGAAACCTTTAAAACATTATTACCAAAACTAGAATTGCATTCAATTTTAAAATGAAGTATCTTATTAAAATGTTATTCCCATATTTTCATAACTGAAATCTTCTTCAACCACTAATGTCTATTCCAAATGTTTTTCTTGATGTAAAAGCTGGGCTAGTTTCAAAATATATTTAACACATTAGGTTTTAAAACTTGATGTTTTCAGACCGTTTTCCAACACTTGATGTTTTTGGAGTTTATGAACAGACAAAATCACATGCAATATTTCAAAATCCATTTAAAAAACTGAGGTTTTAAACTAAAGTTTAGTTTAAAAAACAAACTCCAGTTTTGGCTCTAGTGGTAAAAAAAATCTCTGCCCTTGTAATTTGATCTTTCAGTTCAGTTCAGTCGCTCAGTCGTGTCCAACTCTTTGCGACCCCATGAATCACAGCACGCCAGGCCTCCCTGTCCATCACCAACTCCCGGAGTTCACTCAGACTCATGTCCATCGAGTCCGTGATGCCATCCAGCCATCTCATCCTCTGTCGCCCCCTTCTCCTCCTGCCCCCAATCCCTCCCAGCATCAGAGTCTTTTCCAATGAGTCAACTCTTTGCATGAGGTGGCCAAAGTACTGGAGTTTCAGCTTTAGCATCATTCCTTCCAAAGAAATCCCAGGGCTGATCTCCTTCAGAATGGACTGGTTGGATCTCCTTGCAGTCAGTCCAAGGGACTCTCAAGAGTCTTCTCCAACACCACAGTTCAAAAGCATCAATTCTTCGGCACTCAGCTTTCTTCACAGTCCAACTCTCACATCTTTATGTGCATGCAAATCATTTGTGCCATAGTTTTCAACTTCACCATGGCCATTTTCTTCACCTTCTTCTTTCTTACTGCTCTCCTGAGCCTTTTTGATACTTGATATTAAATAGTATCAATTTAACTAATTCATTAAATACATTAACCCTTCCAAAGGCAATGGATCTACCAAGTCTATATATAGATGCTTTCGAAATGTGGTGTTGGAGAAGACTCTTGAGAATCCCTTGGACAGCAAGGATATCAAACCAGTCAATCTTAAAGGATATCATCCCTGAATATTCATTGGAAGGACTGAAGCTGAAGCTCCAATACTCTGGCCATGTGATGCAAAGAGCAAACTCATTGGAAAAGACCCTGATGCTGGGAAAGATTGAAGGCAGAAGGAGAAGAGGGCGACAGAGGATGAGATGGTTGGATATCATCACCGATTCAATGGACATGAACTTGGGCAAACTTCAGGAGATGGTGAGGGACAGGGAAGCCTGGCATGCTGTAGTCCATGGGGTTGCAAAGAGTCGAACACAACTTGGGGATTGAACAACAACAACAACAATATATATGTAGATATATCTATTCCTTATTATAAATGTATTTTTGAGAATCTGAGTTATTAGAAAAGGACACAATTGTAGTCACATTTAGTAAATTTACTGCCATGATAGACTTGTTCTTAGAGAATGTAGAAGGGCCCAGGAGGAAGTGCACAGCAGTCAAGGTCCCCAGAGTCTGAAGTTTATAACCACCACTTACAGAGACTTGGAGGCAAACTGTCACATTCTGACCTCTAGTTTAGGGTGCACTGATTGAAAACCAACACCCCTCTCCCCCTCCCCCTCCTAGCCCCCCAAGCACCCTGCCTTGCCACACACACACTTTAAAGCCAGAGTAAACAGTACAAACAATCTCTGAATTTTAGGGGAAAAAAACCTGATATCTAAGCTACATTTAATATACTATTTAAATACAGTTCTCAGTACAACAGATGGAAGAGAATGCAGTGCAATAGGAAATGCAAAGGCTTTCAACTACCCCAGCCTTTACACTCCTTCAGGGACCTCGGACAAGCTGCCTAAACTTTCTGAGCCTGTTTCTCTCTCCCTCTTTTTTTTTTAGATTATAGTTGATTTATAACGTTGTGTTAGTTTCAGGTGTACAGAGAAGTGATTCAGAATATACATATATTCTTTTTCTGATTCTTTTCTGTTATAAATTATTGCGAGACACTGAATATAGTTCCCTCTGCTATACAGGAGGTCATTAATCTATTTTATATATAGCAGTGTGTACACATTAATCCCAAACTCTTAATTTATCTCCCCTCCCTTTCTCCTTTGGTAACCATTAGTTTTCTATTTCTGTGTCTATTTCTGGTTTGTAAATAAGTTCATTTGTATCATTTTTTAGATTCCACATATAAGTAGTATCATATTTGTCATTCTCTGTTCTGACTTACTTCACTTAACATGATAAATCTGTGTCCATCCATGTTGCTGCAAATGGAGCCTCAGTTTCCTAATCTGTAAAATAGGGCTAAAACTGACACCCATCTCCAATTTGCAAAAATACAGTAAAATTTACGAGAGCAGACAACTAGGGACTGAAAGCAGGGAAAAACCAGAGGTCTACTCCGTATTCCATGCCGTTGCTTTCCCCTGGGAGACCACCCATCCTTACAGCATCTCCTTTATGCGCATGACGTAGAACATTTTCTGAAACCCAATTCGAGGTATTCAGTTGCCTATGGGAAATTGCTACATGGAGGTATTGAAGTGAAGTCACTCAGCTGTGTCGACTCTTTGTGACCCCATGGACAGTAGCCTATGAGGCTCTGCCGTCCACGGGATTTTCCAGGCAAGAATACTGGAGTGGGCTGCCATTTCCTTCTCCAGGGCATCTTCCCAACCCAGGGATCGAACCCGGGTCTCCTGCATTGCAGACAGACACTTTACCGTCTGAGCCACCAGGGAAGCCCACATGGAGGTATTAGTATCATCTCAATCTCGGTTCACACAAAATTAAATTCATCTTCCCCTCCCCATATTCTAGTCTCCATCTCAACTCCCTTGTCTATCAATTATAATACCCTTCTTCCATTATACAGAGTTCTAAACTAGTTTTATCCCTCTCCTTTATCCCACATATCCAGGTTAAGTCAGGAAAATCTGTCCTATTTCAGTTGTGTAATGTCTCTCTGTTCCCCATTTATACTGTTGTTTCAAGTTACTGAACAGCTTCCAGGGTGGCCTGTTTCCCCTTCTCTCACTTCAAGCACAGGCAAGGCTCAGATTACTCTTCCTTAAGTCACTCCGAAAAACCCTTCATGACTGCCATTTCTCTCTCCTTCGAATAGTAGAGTCTTCCCCACATGTAACACTCTTTCTACCCTGGCCAGCTCCCCTTTCCAAACTGACAGTTAAAGGCTGCTGTACCTTTGTTCAAGCCGTTCCTTTCACTGGAATGTCCTTTCTTGTCCCTGCTTTGTACTAATATCTGTCTATCCTCCCACTCTTTCTAAACCCATCCTTAAAGGACAAATCAAGGGTGATTTTCAGGAACCCCACTCTTCATCTAGTCCATTCTTTCCTGACTTCTCCAACCCTTGAACCCCTAACCACCTCCAATTTAATCTCTCCTTATCGCTGTTCATTGCGCCCTTAACACTCTCCTAGACACTATTTTAGTATTTTGAAAGTTTGGGTACCTTTTCGAAAAGTCAAATACAGGATTGTTTTAGGGTAGCATTAATGGATAGAACACCTGAGAGACTTAGTTTACATTTATATCTTAAGATATTTTCATACACTGTTCAGTTTGCTACAAGCCTGTAAGATAGGTTTTATTATTATTCCCATTTTATACCTGGGGAAAATGAGGCACAAAAATGTTAAAGAATTTGGCCCAAATAACTCATTTGGTGACAGAGCCGACCTTTAAATCCATACAGTCTGGCTATACAGCCCATACTCCTGCCAGTACACAACAGTGTTTAATTCTCAGATTCCAATAGCCCTTTAGAGCAGCAGTAGGGAAAGAACTTAGGGAAAGTATGGCAAAAGGCTACTTGTCCACTGAGAGACGATCATTTATTTGGGGATGGTGAAGTGAGACACATATAACAGACTAAATTCAACTGAATTTTATATTAAGAAAATTTTACATCAACAATATTATGTTGGGCTTTCCTGATGGCTCAGTGGTAAAGAATCTGCCTGCCAATGCAGGAGGCACAGGTTCGATCCCTGATCTGGGAAGATCCCACATGCCTTGGAGCAACTGAGCCCTGTGGGCCACAGCTACTGAGCCTGTGCTCTAGAGGAATCAAGCCACAGCTACTGCAGCACGCACAACCCAGAGCCTGCACTTTGCAATAAGAGAAGCCACTGCAATGAGGAGCCTGCACACTGCAACTAGAGAGCTGCCCCCATTCGCCACAGTCGAAGAAAAGCAACAAAGACCAGCACAGCCAAAATAATAATAAAATAAAAATTTTAAATATGTATTATGTTAAAATTAAAATATAAATTTAAATATATTAAAATTTTAATTTAATATATTTTATATTATTTAATTTATTGTATTTAATTTAATATATTTTATAATTTATATATTTTAATTTTAATAAAAATTTAAAATTTTTATTAAATTTTTAATTTAATAAACTATATTAAATATATATATGTTTATTTAAAATAATTAAATTAAAATATATTTTTGCTATTATAAATAATGCCACATGTCAAGATTCTGGCATCTAGCATTTACTATACTCTTGGATTACTAAATTAAAGGGTGTCAAATTTTTTATGGCCTTCAATACATGTCATCAAACAGTATCCCAAGAGAGTCAAACCAGTTATTCAGCAAATCAATAAAGTATACTTGAGTCAAAACCACGTGAGCAATTAATATTATCCTGTTAAGTTTTACCAAAGGTACAGATGAAAAGGGTGTCTATGTGCCCTTAATTTGACTTATGAGCAAAACTGAACATATTAACATATTAGTTTACTAATTCTCCTTCTGTAAACTAGCTATTCGTTGCAAAGATGCAATTTTTATACCATAAGAGCTCTTTGTATCATAGAGATACTCTAAATTATGATGTGAATCTTCAGTCTTACTATTGCTTTACCAAAAAACAAAAATACCCAAAATTAAATGGGAGGGGGGGAAAAAAAGGACACTCTCTTTCTACTTTTGTACTCTAGTATATTCTACTCAGTATTGTGGCTCCTTAAGTCCATCAGTGGAGAAGGCAATGGCACCCCACTCCAGTACTCTTGCCTGGAAAATCCCATGGATGGAAGAGCCTGGAAGGCTGCAGTCCATGGGGTCGCTGAGGGTCGGACACGACTGAGCGACTTAACTTTTACTTTTCACTTTCATGTATTGGAGAAGGAAATGGCAACCCACTCCAGTGTTCTTGCCTGGAGAATCCCAGGGACGGGGGAGCCTGGTGGGCTGCAGTCCATGGGGTCACACAGAGTTGGACACGACTGAAGTGACTTGGCAGCAGCAAGTCCATCAGACAGGGGTAGAAAGAAAGGGAAGGAAAAAGAAAACTTTAGGGGACAGAAAGGGAAAAGAAAGAAAAGATGAGTACTAATCAGATAGAGATAAACACATACAGAAGTGAGAAGAGGCAGAAAAGGAAACAGACAGCTTGAACGGGAAAAGGTTATAGTAACACCAACGTCCTCTTAGTGCCCACTGGTTGTGGGAATACTGATTAGCTATCTAACCATTATTCCAACCTTAAATGCTCTTCTTTATCCAGCAGCTATGCTTGCCTCCTAACAGGAAAGGAGCAGTTGGGGTGGGAAAGAGAGAAAGATGGGGCTTAGGCAGTGGCTAGGTGGCACTAGTGGTGAAAAACACACCTGGCCAGGCAGGAGACATAAGAAACATGGGTTCAATCCCTGGGTGGGGAAGACCCCTGGAGGAGGGCACAGCAACCCACCCCAGTGTTCTCGCCTGGAGAATCCCATGGACAGAGGAGCCTGGAGGGCTCGAGTCCAAAGGATCACAAAGTCGGGCAGGACTGAAGCAATTTAGCACGCACAGAGCGGTATTACTGAGGAAATAGGAAGATGACTGTGTGACTTTCGACTAGCAACTGTGAAGTTTTATAATGGAGCTATAAGCAAAATATTAGGAAACACTATTTTACAGGCAGAAGAAATCAGCAAAACTATATAGCAGCTATCAGTGGCTGCCTACCCAGTCACCATTCTCCCAGATCCTCCTAGCCTGGCTAGCGGTGTCCTAATTTTATTCTGGTGTTGCTTCACCCTCTACTTGACTCAGAGGGAAATCCTGGTTAGTCTAAACCAGTTACTACACCCGTGCCTCCCCCTTGCTACAGATTGTTTAAAGATGAGTACACAGCCCTCCCTAACTCCTGTTGAAAGAAAAACCACTGGGAGTTGTCAGCTCAGCATACACGAGTCTTCCAAAAGAGTCACATCCATCTTGGGATCACAAGGGGAGCTAAATGAGGGAAATGTACCTTCCATAAATGACAAAAAGAGAGAGAACTCAGGTCCTTGTGGACGTTATGTCATCAAGCCAAAGAACTAACCCAGCTGGAAGCGAGCCTACCTCTCAACTTGTAAGAGATGTTTCCCTTAATGTTTAGCTATCTAGATTTATGGTTTTTCATTTCTTAAAGCTGAATCATACTTAAGTGATTAATAATGAAAAATCTTACAAAATTGTGATTGTTATCATTACCATTATCATAATGCTACCAAAAAAAGGAAGGCACTTCAATACCTTCCCTGCTACTTGAATATCTCAAAGTAAACATGTATTTTCAATTTTTCTATCTTTTTGCTGTTTTCCTTATTTTACATTATAATGTATCCAGAAATCAAACACTTCCGTTCAACAATTTACAGCATATCTCACAACCTCAAAAATTAGGATAAAAATAGCTTTTAACAGTTTTCTTACTAAATAGATGTCTAAATATTTGGTTGTGGGATACTGTAGTAATATCATTTTCACACACACACCAAAAAATTTCAGCAATTTATCAGCCAAAAGTTTTAACGTAAATCTTACTGTACAGCTGATATGAAATCAGAAAGGAGTCCACAAAGGGGAAAAAACTAACACCCCCTAACTTCAGTTCAGTTCAGTCACTCAGTCGTGTTCAACTCTTTGCGACCCCCTGGACTGCAGCACGCCAGGCTTCCCTGTCCATCACCAACTCACCTTCTAACTTACATCTTTATAAATACACTTGCGTCACACATGAGATGTATACCTGCAACAGACAAGCTGCTTAAGACAGCTGCTAAGACTTCTGTTGAGAATCTTCTTCAGAAGTAGTTGTCCTTTTATGGAATTCCCTGATGTTCTAGTACTTAGGACTCGGTGCTTTCACTGCCGGGGTCTGGGTTCAATTCCTGGTTGGGGAACTAGGATCCCACAAGCCATGTGGCAAGGTCAGAAAGAATTTGTCCTCTTAAAAAATTTTTATATTAAATTTTAAAACATCAGAGTTACTAAGGTTGGAGTTCATCCACATCCAACCATGGAAGGAAAGAAAATTTGTTCAAATCTCTTCAAATTTCAAAGTTCAAATTTCACAAGCACCTATCATGTACCAGGTACCAGCTAAGCATAGAGAATGTCAGCAATGAACAAAGCATACATGGTCCCTCTCCTCATCAGCTCAGTCTAGACCAGAGGTCAGCAAACATTTTCCCCATAGAGCCACAGAATAAATATTTACACTTGCAGGCCACAAGGTCTCTGTCACAACTAACCACTCAGCTCTGCCACTGTAACATAAAAGCAGTTATAGACATTGTATAAATGAATGAGTGTGGCTGCATCAATAAAACCTTATTTGTGGACGATGAAATTCAGTGATATAATTTTTATGAAATAATTTCTCACGCAAAGATGGTTAACTTTTTTCACCCAACTGAATATATACAGATACCATTTTTAGCATTATTAGCTTGCAAGCCATACAAAGATTTGGCACATGGGCTGTAGTTTTGCCAACTTCTGGACTAGATATTAACCATATAATTATGTATTGCTTTAAGTGTTTATAGGTAAAATATATAAGGCTATACGAACTTAATGAGGAGACATGGCCTAGTTTGAAGGATCAAGGAAGTCTTTTCCCAACAAGTGACTCGAAGGCTGAAACTTGAAGGATGAGTATCAGTCAGCCAAAGACTAGGGAGACAAGCAAAGAGCCTCCCAGACAAGTGAAAAGCATGTGCAAAGCCCTAAAAGAAAAACAAAGTCTACTGAAGAATCTGTGAGGCTGGATTACAAAGATTAAGGAGAAATATGGTATGAGTTGACAGCAACGCTGCAGAGAGGTAGAAACCAGCCCACAAAGCACGGCTGGCTAGTTTCAGTTGACTCTGGTCTCTGTCTTAAGAGTAATCAGAAACCATTAACGGGTTTCAGGTAGGTGGGGGACACAATCCCCACACAGCTTTGGAATTTTTAAAGCAATCATTGGACTGCAGTGTGGAGAAAAATTGGAAGGAAGCATGAATGAATACGAGGTGACCTAGAAGCAAAGTTCTGGCCAGAGATGACAGAAGCTTAGACTAGGGGACTTGCGATGAATTCAGAAGGTAAAAGAGACAAGATATGGTGACTAGATATGGAATAATGAGAAGCAGGTTTCCTACATGTCTCAGGTTTCCAGTTTCCATACCATGACATTGGTGTCATTCAGTGAATCAAAGATACTGAAAAAGATGTGTCTATCTGTGTCTACATACTTTGAGTTTAGTTTTGACACACTGACTTTGAGTTGCCTACAAGACATTCTAGTGGAAGTGGTAAGTAATAGGTGGATATACAGTTTTGAAGCCAGGATAAAGTTGGTTTCAGTTCAGTAATTTAGTTTGAGAATTGTCAGCAAATGGGTTGTAACTAAAACCATAGAAGGAGATGGAATTATCACAGAAAGGGTATGGAAGAGTGGTTTTCAACCTTGGCAAAACATGAAAATCATCAGGGCAACTTTAAAACTTTTTGATGTCCAAGTAGTACCCCTGGACCAAGGAAATTAGAATCTCTGAAAGGAGAACCCAGGAATCATGTGTGTTTTTTTTGTTTTTGTTTTTTTAAGCTTTTAAGTGTTTCCAATGTGGTATCAAGATTGCAAAGATAAGACTTAATGGTAACTATAGAATTAATGGTAACTACAGAAAGATTAAGGGACAAAGTGGGTTTCAGGAGTTCCCTCATGGTCCCTTTCACTTTTCACTTTCATGCATTGGAGAAGAAAATGGCAACCCACTCCAGGGTTCTTGCCTGGAGAATCACAGGGACGGGGGAGCCTAATAGGCTGCCGACTATGGGGTCGCACAGAGTCAGACACGACTGAAGAGACTTAGCAGCAGCAGCAGCAGCAGCATGGTCCACTGGGTTAAGATTCTGCACTTAAATTCCAAGGGGTGTAGGTTTGATTCCTGGTTTAAGATCAGGGATCTGGGAAACTAAGATTCCACATGCCTCCTGGAGAGGCCAAAATTTAAAAAGAAAGAAAGAAAGAAAGAAAGAGAGTGACTAAGTAGGTTTCTAGTTTGAGTTACCTCATAATGTATCTTTCTGACCTCAGACCTCATATCTCTACATTCCAGTTTAGTTCAATAGAAAAGACAGTAGTTCTAGTTTATCTCTAATAGTCCTGAGAGTCCCAAAAATCTGAGTCAAAGTTATGAAACTGAAATAATTCTCCTTTCTACAGGAAGGGGTTGGGGAAGAAGGAGATAGCAAAATATTGACTTGGCCAGAAAGTTTGTTTGGGGTTTTCCATAACATTTACTAAGGGCTTCTCTTGTGGCTCAGACGGTAAAGTGTCTGCCCACAATGCGGGAGACCCAGGTTCGATCCCTGGGTTGGGAAGATCCCCTGGAGAAGGAAATGGCAACCTACTCCAGTATTCTCGCCTGGAAAATCCCATGGATGGAGGAGCCTGGTGGGCTACAGTCTATGGGGTCGCAAAGAGTCGGACATGAAACCAATTACCAGTAGCAGCATATAATACAGAATCAGGTCATTTCAGTTCAGTCGCTCAGTCGTGTCCGACTCTTTGTGACCCCATGAATCGCAGCACGCCAGGCCTCCCTGTCCATCACCAACTCCCGGAGCTCACACAGACTCACGTCCCTCGAGTCAGTGATGCCATCCAGCCATCTCATCCTCTGTCGTCCCCTTCTCCTTCTGCCCCCAATCCCTCCCAGCATCAGTCTTTTCCAAAGAGTCAACTCTTCGCATGAGGTGGTCATATATTTCTATAAATAACTATCCTCCAAGCTAACAACATTTCTAAATGATAGGATTAACACATCAAATAGTATTTGGTAGTACTTGTTAAGCCTGGGAACTTTCTAACTGGACTAGTTTTGCTTATTATATCATGTTGCTCCCTGTCTAGTAACTGCAGCAAGTTCAAAATGGCATGACTTGAACTTGGACATTCCTTATTTCACAATGTTATTGAGTGGACCTTTTCTAAAGATAAAATGAACTGCAATTTAAGATATGGGAAGCATATATGTGAACACAGAAACAGAAGCACAGGACTCAGATTCAAGACAAGGGTAAAGTTTGGACTGATCCCTTAGTAGCTCTGAGACTTCAGCCAAGTCTCAACTAACAGCCAAGTCTCAACTTCCTCAGCTGTAAATGGAAGTAAAGTCGACTTCAGAATTATTGGAGAAGTTGAAATGCGAAAAGGGCTGTGAAAAACAGCTATACAACAAGTCTCATCGTTTTTACAGTACTTTCCAACCAATTTTAATATTAACATTGATTTATATATTTTAAGGAATGGATCTTCTATGCGTGGGCATCCCTGATGGCTCAGATGGTAAAGAATCCGCCTGCAATGCCAGAGACCTGGGTTTGATCCATGGGTTGGGAATATCCCCTGGAGGAGGGCATGGCAACCCACTCCAGTATTCTTGCCTGGAGAATCCTCATGGACAGAGGAGTCTGGCAGGCTACAGCCCACAGGGTCATAAAGAGTCCGACATGACTGAGCAACTAAGCACAGCACATGCTAACAGCACAGTATTCAGAAAACAAAAATTGTCTTCATGCTACGATTCTTTGTTTCAGTTAGAACAGGTACATTTTGTTGGGCACATTTTCACAGAATAACTTAGTCTCTGTTGGTAATTCCCACTACTCATCAAATTTCATTTTTAACCTCTGACTTCAAATTCCACAAAGCAGGAGACTACAGTTACTATTAAAATTCTTTCAAAGAACAGTTAACATTCTTAAAAGTTAACCAGTGTTTGTGAACCACTTGATTGTTTCTCATTTTTCATTTCATCCCAAGACAAGATATAAGAGCTAGAAAAACACAATATGGAGCTCTCAATTTGACGACATGGGACAAGACCAGAGACAAGAACAACCTCTCCAACAGACAGATACTAGGGGCAGTTTGTTCAACGAGAAAGATTATCCTCCATCCCGCTCACGATTTCTAAGGTTAGAACCAAAGGACACAGAACTTCAGAGCACTTGCAAAATCTCCTGACTTCCAAAGCACTACTGTGAGAAATAATGATCTAGCCATTAACGACAAAGACTTTTGACAATTCGCTAAGTAATCTTTCAAAAGCTTCCTTCATTCAAACTGGTTTGTCAATGGGAAAGAACATTTCATAAATCTGAAGATTTACGACTGAACTTTGAAGTTTAACATTACAAGAATAGAAATTATGTCAGGTTATAACAGAACAAACGAATTATGGAGAGTTGGGAATAAATTTTAAGAGTCTTAAGGAGGATTAGTGCTGTAAAAAGAAACTCAAGACTATCTCACTTTTATGTTCCCTTCAAAGAGCTTTTTAGGCAAAGGCTATCATGTACTGGCTTGTCTTGAGCAAGTACTAGTATTAGCAAGTAAATTGCAGTGGTCACTAATAAGAAAACAAAACATAATTAAGAGTTCTATAAACATTTCTAAGAGTTCTTAAGATTCTTAGACACATATCTGATACAGTACAAATAATTTTGCCAATAATTTCCTCCTTAAACAATGAAATACAAGTAGGTATAGAACGTGACACTTTATCTAAATCCAAAAACAGGATAATTATTTTGAAGACAAATTATGATATTCAGACACTGCCAAGAAAATGAAAATAATACCCAAACAGACTACAAGAGATGAAACAATTTGGAAGACAGTAACTCTTTTATGAGCGCCTACAGTATAGCAAGAGACTATGAGGGAAAATAAATTATATATATTTCAAAAGTGAATCCCTACTACAAAAAGGAAACACACTATATTTACAATGATAAAACCTGCCAGGGCTTTAAAGTTGCTGACGATACAACTGAGAAAAGCTAAGCTGAACTGCAGATTACCACAAAGCGCGTTTGTTTTGATGTGCTATGCAGGTTATCATTAGAGTTTGCAGACAAGCTCCTTTAAGACGTTTTAGCCACTGCTCCAACTAAAATATAAGCACTGAGCAGAGCACCAGTAGCAAAGAAAAAACCTGCTCAATTTTGCAAACTGACAGTCCCACTGAAAGAATAGGATGGAATGTGGGAAAGGCAAGTGAATTTTAACTTGAGCAGTTCAAATTTGAACTTAGAAGAGGATGGCTTGGAGACATTAGCTCTCATGAGCTCAACAGCTCATGGAAGTGAAACAGCACATGGTTCAGGGCTGGATTCATATTAAATGTTACTTGCCAGCCAAATGTTCCCATCGGTGTATCTATATTCTGTTCACTGACTGTTGCTGAGCCACTATCATGTACAAGGTATAGTAAGGCACTGCAATGAATACAAACATGTGGAAAACAAAAAGAGTTCCTATATTCAAGAAGTTTACAATCCAGTAGAAGGGATGAAAGAAACACTGTGCCTGAGAACACAATCCAGGCCTCTTAGAGAAGTTCATAGAGATATGGAGGCTCACATTTAGAGAAGATGTGCAGCTGCATCCCTATTTGGTTTCAACACAACACATATAGATACTATATTATCCCAACTGATGATGTTCCTGAAAGGAGCATTAAAATACAGCAGATTGATAACATTTCACAAATAAAGAATGATGTCAAAACCTCAAATAAGGGAGGAAAAAAAAAAAATGATGACCTGCTCTTTGGCACAAAACCTGCTCCTCAATGCTCCACTGAACACTACAAGTCCCTAAAGCTGAACTTAAGGGCATGTGACAGCTGTTGATTGGTTATAGGAAACCACAGGGGCAAAAAAAAAAAAAAAAAACACACCCCTCAGGGTGCATGACATGCGTCTTGTCTGTAGAACACGGCATGAAGCAAACAGTGGCTGCAAGAAGAGGAAAAAACAAGGAAAATATTGTGGCAGCATTCTGAAAAGTAAGATGTGGAGCTAGTCAAATGCAAGACCTGTTAAGTAGAGTTTGGGTCCAGCATCCATCCCTCCCAAATTTAATTGATTATAAACACAGTACAAGCCATCCATAAACTATCCAATACTTTCCTGTCTCTAAGGCATTTCATGTCCAAAAGAGGATGCATAGTAAACCAATTCTTCAGAGAAAGGCAACAGCAAAGATACCATTTTTGTCAAAATAATATTTAAGTAAATATTAGACCAACAGCACCCAACTAGACTCCTCTCTCTCCCCGAAAACCTCTAACCAGTTGAAAGGTATTGTGATTCCACACCTTTATCTGTTAATATGAAAACTATAGACCTCTCCCTCCTAACACCACTATTTATAGTTTTTCTTTGTTATTCTAACTGAACAGTAAGGTTTAACTAAGCCAATCAGCCTGACTATGATCCTAATAGGAAAAGGAAAAAAAAAAAAAAAAAAACACGAGTAAGCAAACACCCAAAAAAGAAATGGACAACTAGGATGGATACTTAATAAAACATAGATGTCCTCCATTCATCTGCAATTCCAGTCATTTTCTGACAGATCTCAGATTTTCAGAACAAGTATGCAGGTTATTTAAAACTGAGTTATATATAGTCCTTTAGCAGTAGCAAAACACTTCTGGCATTATCACAGATGCTAGATCTCTGAAGGAATTTTTTTTCCCCAAAACTAACGTTTTTCTTCACCAAGAACCGACAAGCCTTTATTTCTAAAAACAAGAGCCCTTGTCTCCCCCACAGAACAAACAAATCAAAGACCATAGTTAAATTCTACGCTAATGAAACTGTGAGATTACATCCCAGGCATTGTCAGAGCCTATTTTTCATACACCACCACCAGACAGTTTGATGCAGTATTCCTGATTGCTTTTTATCGTATTTGTAAATACACTCACTAATCCACTAAATTAGGTAATTTACAAACAGGTCCTCTCAGTTATTAGCGGACAGCAGTCAAGTCCAATTACATCTGATCCTTATACAGTTGTCTAAAACATTTCTATCCAGGTTAAGGGCTCCGATTGGCAAGAGAGAGAGGCAGGTTAGCGAAATTTGGATGGGGGCAGGGTAGACGCTGGGAGAAATCTCTGCATCTCAGCCCTCAGCGACAACACTCAGCCTGTGTGCCCACAGAAAAACTAAATTCGGCACCTCTTCCTCCTGTTACACTGGCAACAAAGAGGGAGTTTCCGTAACGCTCCCGTCACCCTCCAGGTGCCCAATCTCCTTCCCAGCGCAGTCCCCGCGCTCCCGCAGGGGCCTCGGTGTGCGAAGAGGCCTGGGTGTCTGAGGTCAAGGCACAAAGGGGGGATGGGGTGGGTGGCGAGCCGCTGGAATCTGGGAAACCGGGTCGTAGGAGGGCTCCAGGATCCGCTTAAACGCTTGAACCCGGACCGGGGTCTGCCGGCAGGAGAAAAGGGACAGAATCTCCAATAGAGCAGAAACTGTAATAAGGTGGGAGATGGGGCGAACAGCCCAAGCTGGAGCTACTCCTCCAGGGAGCACAGAGGATAGTCTGTGGATGTGGAGCGGGCGGACTCCCAGGAGGTGGGAAGCGAGGAGGCAGGCCCGGAAGACGAAGGAAGCGGGGGGTGCCACCTGGGGCAGAGAGCAGGCGTCCTTCTTGCCTCTACCTGCGGGCTGGCGGGACGCGCCGCTCAGGTGTGACTAGGAGGCGGCGGCCAAGTCTGCAAGGGGCGCCCCGGGGGCCGCGCTGAGGCGCCTGCCAGTCGGCTGCCCTGGGAGCCAGCACGGGGGCAACGGCGGGACAGGGGGAGGTACGGGTAGGGGACGTCTCTGGAGTGCATGGTGGGCTGAAGGGAAGCTTGCGGGTAGTGGAAGGCGGCGGGAGACCGCCGCGCGGTGCGGGGGAGGCATCCGGGTGGGCGGCCGGGAGGCGGGAGCCCCTCACCTGCGCGGCTGAGGAGGCGGAGCTGCAGCAGCCCATGGCGGGGCCGGAGGAACCCGGAGGCGGCGCCGGGCGCGCAGCTACGCCCCGGAGCCCCTCGGCATGCGAGCCGGCGGGCGCCCTGGGAGGGCGCGGCCTGGCCCCGCACGACTCGGCGGCGGCGGCGGCGGCGGCTCGGGCGGCGGCGGGTACTCAGGAGGCGGCGCGGTTCGGGGAGGGCGCCGACCACATCCCCCGGCGGCGGTGGCAGCGGCGGCGGCTGTAGCTGCGCGGCTCCTACTCCGCTCCTGCTACTGCAGCTGCTCCCCAGCGGAAAGGGGCGGGCGGCGGCGGCGGCGGCGCCTCCCCCTGTCCCCCGCCTCCCGCCTCCCGCGCCCAGTCCCTCTCCCGCTCCCTCTCCCGGGCCGCCGCCTCCTCAGCGCCGCGCGCGTCTCCCATCAGACTCCCCGCCCCCAGTGCAGCGCCGCGCGGGCGGTCGGGCGGCTGCGGCCAAAACTAGGCCGGGCCCTTCGGAGCGCGTCGGAGCCTGCGCGGTACCGAGCCCATTTAGCTGTGGCACCGAGGCAGAGTGCTACCTCTGCGCGAGAGGGCGCCTGAGGCTGGGGCACACGAAGGCTGGGCAGGCTCGCAGCCGAAATGGGGTCGGGTTGTTTCCGGACCTGGGAAGCACCGGCGAGGCTTGCGGAGCTGTCATTCTGTATCCCTATTGGGCTTGCAACCCGAGGACCTTAATGGTTTCTTACCTCTCAGGTGACTGATTTTTATCCAGAGTAAAGCGTACGCAGTAACCCCGTGGAGAAGTACTATGTGATAGAGGACAAGGAGAAACAAGCGTCTGTTGCTACTCGCCCCATTTTGCTGATGTGGAAACTAAGCCTTGAGCACCAGGAGTTTGATGGAATGCACCCAAGGTCGAAATTGTTATAAAGGGACGAAAATAAGGAAAAGGCAAAAAATTCTCCAGGTCTCTCAATTCAGAGACATATTGGATCTTAACGAAACTTTACACAGAATAGTCCACACACACAAATGAGTATTAATTCATCATATTAAAACATATGTATACCGCAGGCATACTAAGTTCCAGTAATTTACAAGCACTGGGAAAAACAGATGAGCAAAAGTGCCGAAGTTCCTGCTCTCTTAAAATTCCTTGTTGTTCCGTGAATACGCTAGGCAGTATCAGCAAGAGTAAGTGCTGTTACCGTCTTCAAGAACTACAACCCCAAGAGGCTGAGAAAGTGTGATATGAGAACAGTTAAAATGTGGCAGGAATAAAACTATAGATCATGCTTAATATTAAGAGAACCACTTACGAGGCACTATTTTAAACCTTTTCGTGTTTCCTTTCATCCTGTCAAAGAATGTCTTAAAGACAGAATCAGTTGGGGGAAGGGGAGGGGGGAAGCTTATTTGCAAAGGTGCAAGGGGGACTAGAAGGCCTGACTGCCAAATGAAAGACAGCAAGTTTTAAAGATTACTCAAAAGCTAAGGGGGGCGGAAACAGTGCAGAAGTAAGCTGACTTCAGGTGCATTGAAAGGGAATCTAAGCAAAGAAGTCAAGATGGGAACCCAGGGACCACCAAAGGAAAGGCCAAAGAGGAATTCCCAGTTGGTGTGTTTCAATTCTCTAGGTCTGTTACCAGGGATGAATCATTTCTCTAAGCCTCTTTCTCCTGCTCTGTGAAAAACAGGTGATAAGGATGACCAGGAAGAGCTGTTGTCAAGACTAGACACTATATGAAAGCAGGACAGCAGGGGCTTCCGGGTGGCGCTAGTGGTAAAAAACCCACCTGCCAATGTAGGAGACCTGGGTTCCATCCCTGGGTCAGGAAGATGCCATGGGGAAGGGAACGGCAACCCACTCCAGTATTCTTCCCTGGAGAATTCCACGGACAGAGGAGCCTGGTGAGCTACAGTCCATGGGGTTGCAAAGAGTCGGACATGACTAAGCGACTAATATGTCATTTTCAGTAGGACAATAAGGACTCAGTAAGTACTGCTTGAAATTATTAATTCTTCCTCTGCATTCTCCCTATGTTCCCTTCCAATTTGATCAGGGGGTCAACCATAAACCATTAGGCCATTAAATAGAAGTGAAAAAAAATAATACTTCAATGGCTCTGGTCCCAATTCTGATTGTGAACTCCACAATTAGATTGTAAACTCCCTGAAAACAAGCTATAGCATTTTCTCCTTTGTATCTTTCTCAGATCTCAATTGTTTGTTAATTATTCAGTGCAACCAGGAATTTTAAAAAACCTTCCCTTGAGATTTTCCCTCAAAGCATCAAAGTACATCTTGTTTTTTAACTGAGGAAGGAGGCTGAAAGTAAAATTACAGTCTTAAACAAGAAGCCATCTGTCTTGCTTCTTTACAATCAAGGAAAGGGGATTGTTTCTCTTAGCAGTATCAATATGGGAGCATTTCTCTCAGATTATAAAAATCTTTTTGGCTAGTGTAGTTATTCTATGTAGTGGCTAGTGCTTATTTTGTAATTAGAACTGCAGAAGCTGATAAATATATAACAGACTCTGGCAGTGCTTCAGGAAAAAAAAAAAGTTCATTTCATATTTTTTGGAGGTGTCTTTCCTAGACAAGGATGATGGGCACGTTCCTCTGTGCTTGGGCTGATCTGAATTTCAGTTTTCCTTTTAAGGGTTAATGGAACTAAGAGTTCTAAGGTTCTGCTAGGTGCTTTGTAAATATACTAATTATGTATATATGTACCATATATGCATATGAATGTGATGTTTTTAAGTTATACCTTGTCATTAGCATGAGAGAAACAGCTCCCCAATTGATATTCTGTACCTTCGAAGAATGAGTCTCTTTCCCTCATGCCCAAAGAAGCCTCATAAAAGGAATGATATAAAAGGGGGCAAATTACTGTTCCTTTTCATTCACTCTCATAAGCAAGCTCACACAGCATTCAATGAAATTAAACTACATCAAATTCAGAAATTGTGAAAGGATCACTCTAGCTGGTGATTGGGGTACCGATCTTATCACCATGAGATGTCATTGAGGCAAAACACTTGGGAAGGACTCAGGTTTTTTTTCTTTTGAGAAAAAGAAGAGTTAAAAAAAAAAAACAAACTTATGTAAGAACAGCATCTACACTAACCAGAATAAAATTATAAGGTCTATCAATCTTGCTGCTGCAGGGTAAAATCGGATCACCAGCTGAGCCAGCCAGAAATGCTTCCCAGTGGTCTAGTATTGCATAATTGGCCGTGTGAATTTCAGTGTTTCCAGCTTCAAATGGAGGACTTGGTGCTGGTCACTCACCTAGGGAAAACATGGAACTAATGCTCTTTCTGGATATTAATAAAGCCCAACTCATTGTTCACATGATTTCAGGTTTTGGGGGGGTAAAAGAAATTTAGATGTGTGTATGTGTATAACTGCGCAGAGGAGTCCTTTATTAAAAATTTTTTTAATTTGTGGTATTTGGTGCTTTGGCTGTGTTATTTACATTTTAGCACACACTGTGTTCACAGTCACATCCCACCAAGAGCACATTTCTCTCAGCAGAGCCCTCACTTCCAGATCTGTCTCACAACCTCCTCCTCCAAGCTATTCCCATGTCACTCCTGGGAAATGCTCCAAAAGTGAAAACCAATTGTAACCAAAAGGGCTGCAACTGTTCACTCATTACCAGAGAGGCAAGATCAGGTCTTTATTTGAAAAGATTGAAATGTATCCCAGCTTCCTAGTTAAACCCTGAAGTTAGAAACCAGGGAAAAGAGCTTCCCTGAACTCAGGTATGTGATTGAAAAAGAAAACATTGTTCCCAGTCAGCTCCTGGCAAGAATCATTATTCCTTAGCTTTGCAACTTTGCTCCTGCCCACACTTGTAAGTTGATGTTTCACCAGCCTTAATTAAAAACTCTGGCTTTTATTTATTTTCACTGAGATTTCCATTACAAGATCAAACAACATTTAAGTATTATCTCTAAAAATACTTGTTGTGAACTTGTGTTCATAGGGGTGTGGCACTTCCCTATTACTTTTCTGAAAGTCATTTTTAAAAAATCTGTAGATATTCATTTATCCAATTTGTTTTATTGAATCTCTCTTATGAACTAAGCACATTTGATTAAGTATCTTGTATGCCTGGCATGCTGTAGTCCATGGGGTCACAAAGAGTCAAACACAACTTAGCGACTGAACAAAAACAACAAAAATGCTAGCTTGAGTTCCAGGGATTTGATCTGTTTCTAACATAAAACTAGTGTTTTGTTTTGTTTTTAATATAATTTTATTTATTTATTTTTGGCTGTGTTGGGTCTTCATTGCTGCGTGGGCTTTTTCTCTAGTTGCAGAGAGTGGGGGCTATTCTCTAGTTGTGGTACACGGGCTTTTCATTGAGATGGCTTCTCTTGTTGTGGAGCACAGGCTCTAGACCTGTGCTTAATATTTGTGGTTGCTCCGAGACATGTGTACCCTGCACTGGTCAGTGGACTTTTCATCACTGAACTGCCCTGGGAGCCCAGTGTTGGCTTTTATTTTGGGGTGGTGGGTGAGGAAGAAGGGGAAGGAAGGCAGGATTATGAATATTCATTTGAGAAGGAAAGAGGCAATTTGCAAAATAGGGAAATCCATTTATTTCATAATGTAGTTCTTGAGCCATTATAATGATCAGATACTAGCTAGATGCCAAAGATTCAAAGATGAATGAAGGACATTCTTTGCTCTTAAGTGATTTATATTTTAGTGAAGTGGAAAGACATTTAAGCCAAGATTTAGAGTATGTTATGTTCAAATGTAATGAGAACAATGAGTCCATGTGCTGTATAAACTCGGAAGCACAGAGATTATTTTGCTTCCTAAAAAAATTGTTACATTACAATTCTTCCCCTGTGCCCCCTTTTATTATTAACTCCACTAGACATGTTCCCACTGTGTACTGAAAGCCTAGAAAACAGCTTGGTACCCAAGAATGTGTCATAAACATCTCTTCAATGAATGAATGAATTTTCTCAGTATGAGTTCCTGGAAATTTAGATTTGTAAATTAAATGCTTAGAATATTTCAAAGAAAAGATTATCTGAAATATTAAACAATCATTTTTGAAAAATTTTGGCTTTTTCTCTTTGAAACAACCAAATAAAAACTATTTACTTATATAAAACTGTAAGTATGAAAGTGTTTTTCTTTGGAAGACACCATGGCTAGCTAGCTAGCTAAATTGTTTCAGTCATGTCTGACTCTTTGCGATCCCATGGACTGGAGCCCTCTGGGATCTTCCTGACCCAGGAATCAAATCCAAGTCTCCTAAGTCTCCTGCATTTACAGGAGGGTTCTTTTCCACTAGCGCCATCTGGGAAGTCCAGAAGGCACCATAGCCTTAGTAAAAGAGATCAACTACATAACTCTTTTAAAACTCCTTGATACAAAAAGTTTCATAAATAAACACAACCAACAAATAGATTAGTAGTACTTGCAAAATGATTTGTGAAAGTCCTCCTGCTATGATCTGAATGTCTCCCAAAGTTCATGTGTTGAACTCCTAATGCCAAAGATGACAGTTTTAGGAGGTATAGGCCTTTGGGATGTGCTTAAGTCAGGAGGATGGAGCCCTCACAAATGGAATTAATGTTCTATAAAAGATATTCCAGAAAGCTCCTTAACCCTTCCACTATGTAAGGACACAAGAAATTGTGATCTGCAACCCAGAAGAGTACCTTCACCAAAACCTTGATGTGCTGACATCTCGATTCTGTACTTGCAAACTCCACAGCTGTGTGAAACAAATTTCTGTCTCTCACTGAAATCGCTTATAAGCGATACCAGTATATGGTATTTTGTTATAGCAGCCTGTATCCATAATACTAAAAAAACCTCCTACTTTAAAAAAAAAAAAAGAAAAAAAAACCAGGAAAGTGGGCAAAGGGCATAGCAGACAAAATCCACAGTGAAAGAAATACAGGGACTAATAAAATGTGAAATGCTGCTGAACTTCACTAATAATAAAACTGTAAGTTAAAAAAATTAGGAGCTGTTATTCCTCACCTAAAACGCCAGCAAAGATTTAGAAGCTTGATAATATCCACTGTCAGGGAAAGTCACAGTCCTCTCATATACTATTGATAGGAATATAGTTAACTCTTTCTGAAGAGGAATTTAAGAATTTACACCAAAGCTAAAAGGTGCATTTTTTTTTTAACCTCAGCAATTCTTCTCCCAGGAATGTATGTAACAGCAGTAGAGTCTTGTTTTTAATAAGGAAAAGTTTGGGAAAACCTAAATTTCTGTAAGTCTTCCCTGGTGGCTCAGCTGGTAAAGAGTCTGCCTGCAATGTGGGAGACCTGTGTTCAATCCCTGGGTCCAGAAGAATCCCCTGGAGAAGGAAATGGCAACGCACTCCAGTATTCTTGCCTGGAGAATTCCATGGACAGAGGAGCCTGGTGGGCTACGGTCCATGGGGTCTATAAAGAGAATATTGATTAAGCAATTGGGTAAATAATAGGAAATACTATACAGCTATTAAAAAGTATGAGATAGATTAGTATTTACTGACAGAAAGATAACTAAAATAAACCATCAACTGAAAAAGCAATTTATAAAACAGTATTGTGATGGAATTCTATTTATGTGAAGTGTGTGTGTGTGTGTGTGTGTGTGTTTGCAGAAGAGATTGTGAGGAATATGTATGACTCTGTTAAGCATTTACCTTTGGAGAGGGGATGGAGGTAAACTGGAGTGAAATAGAGCAAGACAGAAGGGAGAGAGTTTCTTGATTATTGATTCCTGTATTGTTTGTAGTTTTGACAAAAGCAAGTATTGTTTTTTAAAACTATATTAAAATATTTTAATAAAATAATTGCAAGAGGACAGGGTCCTCCCAAATGACCTATCAATGTTGGAGAAACAAATCACTATTAAGCAATGTTTATAAAATGTATTAAGCTGGTCCTTGAACAGCAGTTAGGTTCAAGGTCACAAAATGACTTGAGCAAAAGTGCAGGTTTAGAATTGAGTAAGATCTGGGAATTCCCTGGCAGTCCAATGGTTAGGACTCTGAGCTCTCCCTGCCAAGGCCCCGGGTTGGATCTCTGATCAGGGAACTAAAATCCCACAAGCTTCATGGCATGACCACACACACACACAAAGAAATGAGTAAGATTTGTTGGCTGCGCTTATTATCCATTAATGCATCACAAACCAAACTAAAACTTGGTGATTTAAAACGGCAACAACTATTCATGATCACCTCTCGTAGTTCTGGGGACTCAGTAAGCTCGGCTAGGCAATTCTCACAGAGGGACAATCAGACAGTGGCTGGGTTGGGAGTCATTTCAAAGTCTTCTCCCTCACATGTCTGGTGTACTTGAGGCTGGCTGTTGGCCAGAACTTACTGTGTGACCCAGGCTTCCTTGCAGCATGTGGCTGGGTTCCAAGAGTGAGCATCCCAAGAGGACCAGGCTGATACTGCATTATCTTTTATAACCTAGCCTCAGACAGCAGATAGCATGACTTTTGCTGCAGTTATAGGCCCATCCAGATTCAAGGGAAGAAACCATAGATATGACCACCATCCCACCTTCAACTGAAATATCAAAGTCACATTGTAAGAGGAGTGTGCAGGATGGGAGGTGTTGTCATGAGCTCTCCAATTTGCTACATACAGTTCCAAACACTCTCTCAAGTTTTTCTGACAGGAGCCAGCTTCTCCCATCTGCATTATCCACCAGCATCCATAAACCCTGGAGTTTGTACCTCCTACAGGCAAAAGGAGCAGGGGATTTGGAACAAATAGGTAGTAAAAGGAGCTTTTCACTTTAAAAAGATCACTGTGATGATACCCTACAAGGAGAGAGATTAAATAATAAAAACAGTAGGTGCTGAAGCTCTTGCCCCTACTCATCAACTCCCCTGCTCAATTCAGCAAAATGATGCCTAAGTATGATTGACAGGAGTCCTCCATATTCTTAGCAAAGCATTCAGTCTTCAGGATGCTCTCAATGGGTCTCAATTCTTACAGAACCAGATACTCCTATGCCTGGCAGGAAATTACTGGACCATGGGACATAATTGAACTTTGTGAGAATACCAAGGTGCCACTTCGGGGATACTGATATTTCTCCCACTGAGCAAAGGACATAGACTACCTGGGAATGAAGCCTGACATGACCACCAACTTTCTCACTTCCCAAGCATTCCAATAGTTTGTCTTCTAGTGTGGTGCTGCAGAGCAAAACGAAGGGGAAGGGGGGGAGGGAGGTGGTGAGGTCTGGCTGGACTAGCAACTAGAAGCTTAGCTACAGTCATTCCCAGCTTCCCTCAAGTCCTGTTAAGAGATTTGTTTCAGGCTATGAAAATTGTAGCATTTGACTGGTTTTTAAAGTTTTTTCCCCCCAACTATTATTATTTTATTGGAAAAACTGTCAAAATTCACCTGTTCTTTTCGCTCCTTTCTTCCTTTCTCATTGGCATTAGACAGAGTCATTTCCCCTAATACTATGTAATTTAGAAGAGGCTGTGTCAATTGCATAAAATATTTCTAATCTCCATAATTAAGATGCTGCTGGTCTGACAGCTTTGCTCTCTTACTCCCCCTCAGCTAGTTGCAAGGATGTAGAAAGACATTTAAAGGGAGTACTAAAGCAAAAATGACATGCTGTTCCCCTCCTGAAGGGCTGTCTCACAACTATCCCACTCTCCCCAGGCTCCCTCCTGAAGAGTTTCATTTAATACTTCATAAGTAGAAAAGAGAGACTCTGCCAAGGTCCTCCAGACTGTCTCTCCATTCCCAGAAAATGTATGCCGTGTGCTCAGTTTGACTCCAGAGAAAATCCACATTGCACCTCCGTAAGACCTGCTCCTGAAGCCAACTTCTTAGCACAGCATTTGACAACAGAATGCATGTGTGCATGTTAAGTTGCTTCAGTTGTGTCTGACTCTTTGAGACCCTATGGACCGTAGCCCACCAGGTTCCTCTGTCCATGGAATTCTCCAGGCGAGAATACTGGAGTAGGTTGCCATGTCCTCCTCCAGGGAATCTTCCTGACCTAGGGATCAAACCCATGTCTCTTATATCACCTGCACTGGCAGGAAGGTTCTCTACCACTAGCGCCACCTGGGAAGCCCTTGACAACAGAACGTGTGTGTGTGTGAAGTCGCTCAGTCGTGTCCGACCCTTTGTGATCCTGTGGACTGTAGCCCACCAGGCTCCTCCGTCCATGGGATTCTCCAGTCAAGAATACTGGAGTGGGTTGCCATTTCCTTCTCCAGGGGATCTTCCTGACCCAGGGATCGAACCCAGGTCTCCTGCATTGCAGGCAGACGCTTTAACCTCTAGGCCACCAGGGACAACAGAGTAGTCACTAATTAATTTGGGTCAGACAATTGAAGACCAAATTCCAAAATCAGAGAGAAATCTAGATGTGAGAAATAGCAGGAAACTTTGAAGATCATGCAGTCTATTTTCCTCTACTTCTGGAAAAAAACAGAGACCGTGATTCACCCAGATTGCCACACATTCCATGTTTCCTTCTGCCCCTTTCTACAATGTTTTCAGGTGTAGCCTATAAAAGTCTCATATCATCCTCACAATATTTCTGTTAAGTCAAAATTACTATCACTATTTTAGAGTTTAGGAACATGAGGTATGAAAAAGTAGTCTTAGTAGACTGGGTTATGCTGCTACAATAAATTTACCCTCAAATCTAAGCGATTTCATAGAATAGAGGTTTATTTCTCCTTCATGGTCTGGATGGCACAACAATCGGTCTGGATGGAGAGAGATGAGTAGTAATGTCTATTCCATACAGTCATTCAGGTCCCTACATTTATGAAGGCTCCATGATATTATAACTGCAATCTGTGTAACTTGATGTCTTCCAGTCTCTCAGAGATAAGAAAGAATTGGATAATTATCTGTGGATGTTTCACTGCTTCTGCCAGAAATGGCATACAGTACTTTGGGTGCATTTCATTAACTAGCACTAATTATACATCTCACATAAGGGTAAGAGGGAGGAACTGCAAGAGAAGTGGAATATTTGGTAAGCATGACTGTCACTGCTTTATAAGGTAATAATTTGTCCACCATCCCATAGCTATTTGGTGGCAGGATTGTCATCAAGATCTAAGCTGACTCCAGAGACTATGTTCTTACCCATTGTATTTTCTTTTACATCACTTCATAATGCCATTTTTGGGACAGAAGTGGCTATCTTGTAGGAAACCTCTGTAGCATAGTGGAAAGATGCCTGGACTTGAGATAGGTGGGCTTGCATAAGCATTTTGCCACTTCCTAGTTGTGAGGTCTTGGGCAAGTCCCTTAGTCTCTCTGCTAAGAGCAGTTTTACCATCTCTAAAGTAGAAGTGAATAAAACCCATTAATCATTGTTACAGGCATGAGAACCTCCATGACCTGTAACATGCTCTCAACAAGTGGTTTTCCTGTCCCTCTTTCTGTTATGCAAGTGCTCTCCTAGGATGTAAGTCCTTCTATAGTAAGAGCTTTGGCTAATAGTTGTAGTTGAAATTTTGCCAAGGAAAGACTCCAGTAACCTGATCAAAAACACTTCCAGCATTAAAGTTCTGATTCTATTACCAGTCCTTTTCCTGACATCAGCAATTTCCTTCATGTGTTGCCAAGCACAACTTGTTCATGACTTCAGGTAAAAGGAAAGGATAATGTCACAGTAAAATTAAAAGTTGTGGCTTGAGAGCAGTTTCACATTTAAAAACAGTAGAAATGTTGGAGCCTCTCTAGGAAGTAAATGTCAAAGTATATTAACGTAGAGTGAGCACCAATGCCTTCAGGTATTAACCTATTGAGAAAGCCCATTTGGTCATCATTGTAGTTTCTCCTAAACTCTGAAAATTGGTCTTTTTTATTCTTTTAATGTTATTTAGAAAAAAAGAATTAAACGTCTATTAAAGCAGCCAGGTATTAGAAAAAATGTCTTTTTAGAAATCTACTGGGCCTTTTTCTCTTGGGAAAGGAAAGTAAATTGTCTCTTATGGAAAGGTGCATTGACTCTTTCAGGCCCCTGGGTGATTGTTTAGGTGAGTATTGGTAGAGATAATTGATAACTTTTGGTTCCAAGGCTCATGGCAAAAGTAATGAACTTCCCAAAGCAAGTTTCTTTCTCAAAAGGAGCCTGAAGCATAACAACTCTTATTTCTTACTTTCCCTTTCTTGTTAGCAACTCAAACATCCTGACATACTGGTGGCAGTCTTGGGCTCTGGAGTCAAGACAAATGTGGATTTGATAACCAGCTCAGCAAATTACTAGCTGTGGGGCCTTGTGGAAGTCACACACGCTTTCTGAGAGCCCCCGTCCTCATCTGTGACATTGCATTGTGATTATTAAATGAAGGAGATCTAACTTTGCAAGGTGGCAGTGGTGTACCTGGCATGATTGACACCTGCAACAGATCATTTTTAATCACTCCTGTAGATGCAAAAATTATTATCAGTGATAGTCATTTTTCTTAATTTACTCTCTAGTTTCCAAACAATTAACAGTTAAAAAAATAAATTTAGTTAAAATGTATGTTTTGTATGAACTAATATACACACTTACTAAACAAGGTATTACACTTTGTGGCTCACCATTTTTAACTTTTTAATTAAAAAATCAAATTGTCACATAGAACCATTGTTTTGTTTCCAGTTTTGTTTCTTTGTCTTTAGAGACAGTGTGCTATCATTGTTTATTCATATTTACAGTTTAAATGTAGGGATATGTTGTACTAAAGAGCTTGGAGATATGAACAGTGCCCTAAGTGAGCCTGAACAACTCCCATCTATTATGAACTTACTGTCAAAGCAAACTCATGAGGCTGTGCCAACATGTGTCATGGTGACCTATGTAATCGGGCATTCTCTGGATTAACTTCCATGTAGAATACAATGCGTATTAAGAGGTAATTTGAAGTTTACATGTACACAAACAGACACATACCCATATTATATTATACAATAAATATCATGTACACATATTATGGGGCCTCTCAGGTGTCACTAGTGGTAAAGAACCCACCTGCCAATGTAGGAGACATAAGAGACATAGGTTCGATCTCTGAGTCGGGAAGATCCCCTGGAAGAGGGCATGGCAACCCACTTCAGTGTTCTTACCTGAAAAATCCCATGGACAGAGGATCCTGGAGGGCTATGGTCCATAGGGTTGCAAAGAGTCGGACACAACTGAAGCAACTTAGCATGCACGCACACATATTATATTACATACACATATGTACAAATTAATATTATATGATATATATATATTATTACAACTCAGCAGTTTGGAAGATAGACCAAAGATGCTGTAGTGAAAAGCATTTTATCATTAACATTGTTCAAAATTGTGAGCACACGGTGATAATAAAAAACAGACAAACTAGGCTTGAGTAGTTTTTAAAATTCTCTCCAGATAATGCATGCTCTATTGTTGCTCCCTGGTCAGCCACACCCCTTGTCCCTCCTTTGGCACACCACTGCGAGTTCCGGGCATATACTTAGCATGCAAGTCTTCTGAAACCAGAAAGATTTCTAAGGTCTTACTTTTGTGCTATAGAGAGAGAGAAAAACGAAGACATGAAAATATAACTTAAAGATGTAGTATTATCTTTTGTAAAGAGTAATGCTTTTCTGTAAAAACAGCAATAGATGCCTTTCAATTTAGAAATATACGAAAGTATTTTTTTAAGAACTCAAAAAGCAATAATTATTATCCAACAAAATTTTGGATAATAAATATTGGATAATAAATGCTGGATAATATGGATAAAAATGTTGGATAATAAATATTATCAAACAATAATAATAACAATCATTAATTGATCCCAGGAGCTGTACATTCATTCCATTATTTTAATCCTTACTGTGAATTTAGGCAGTAGCTTCATTTTAAACTTTTTTTGTTGTCTTTTCAAGTCTTTCTATTTCTTCTTTTCTTTTACAGAAGCAACAATTGAGACCTAAAGAAGTTATATAAGGAGACCAAGGTTATAAGCTCAAGCTCATTATTAGCAAAACTGGGATTCAATATAGATGTTTGACTAAAAGCCCAATCTCTTAACAACTCTGCTATTTTATACCTTTTTAACCTTTCTTCTAGAGATTCATTCTAGGAAATAAAATTGTTTTCAAAGGTTTATAAGTGAGAACATTTATCAGAGTGATAGCTTTAAAAACACATATTTATGTACATGGGAGAAAGATGAGAGGAAGCAATAATGAATCACTAGTGGTTAATTCCCCGTTACTGAACTATTGGTGTTCATTCTATTGTACATATATTTCCATATTTTCTGAAATTTCTATAATAAAAAAGTGTTACCTACAAAAAGTTGGAAAAAATGTGCTGGTAAATCTTCAACTCATCAATCACCAAATCCTGATCTTTCACACCAAAGTTTGATTAAAATGTTCTGTACAGCTCACACTTTCCAGCAATGTCTGGACTAGGTTGGAATTAAATGTCGCTTTGTTGTCTTCTCTCATGTCTCCTTTAACCCTCAGCTGGTAGTGGCTTTTATTCTACCAATTCTTTATTGCTCCTAACCTTCCCAGAGAGATGGCATTCATTTACTACTTTGACTGCTTTTTTAAAAAACACCCAATTCCTTTCTCTCATTAGGAAATTAAAGAAAGAAATATTTACACAACTTAACTTTCTCCAAACAGATGGATTTTTTTTTTTTTTTTTTTTTTTGCCATCTTTTAAAAATTTCTTCCTCATGGCCAAGCTCTCTCCAGAAATTTTGGATATGGTTAGCAGTTTTCATTACAAGCATAAGCTTCCTGGATATCCAGGCATAATTTGTTAGCTGTAGGACTTCAGCATGTTTTTTCACTTTGGACTCATTTTTCTCATATATAAACTGAAGACACATCTCTGTTTAAGTGATTCACTTTGCTGTACGGCAGAAACTAACACAACATTGTAAATCAACTATATTCCAATAAAAATTAATTTGAAAAAAATTGAAGACACAGAAGTCACTGAGCTCCAAAATTCCTGCCTAGTCTGAACCCTTAAGTAAAAACAGACCAAGTAATACTGGGCATTACATCTTCTGGTCCTAGTGCTGAAGGAGGATGTACTAAACATTCAGCTCTCCGAATGGTGCCTGAACAAGGGGCTGAGTATAGAAATCGAAGGTAGTATTGAGGAGACGGTGCTTTCAGATTTGGTCTTGGAATTCTGTGGCTTCTGTCTAGAAGTACCCAGATGTGGATTTCATTTTTGTTTATCCTGCTTAAGAATGGCTGACATTTTTGAACCGGTGTGGATTCTGGTTTTACTGGTTTTGGAAAAATCTCTGCCAATTATTCAATTATTACCTCTAGGGGCAAAATTATATGAACTCTGGGAATTGCTTTAAAATGCACTGACAAGGAATTCCCTGACGGTCCAGGGGTTAGGATTCAATGCTTTCACTGCCCAGCAGCAGAGTGCCTGGGGTCAATCCCCGGTCAAGTTACTAAGATCCTGCAAGCCAAGCAGAGTTTCCAAAAAAAAAAAAATCGCCAAGAAACACATTAAGAAAAAGAAAAATGGGAAAATAAAGGAATGTGGTAAAATCTTGATTATCTGGATTATGGACATACTAGATTTATAATGCTATTCCCTCTATTATTTCAAATATGTTTAAATAATTTTATAGTAATACCAAAGAGATGTAAGAGGCACATCAGCCTCTTGGTATGAAGAGGGAAGCATACTGTTTCCTCCTTCTGGAGCTTCAATGGAGGTGTACCTCAGAGCTTTCATTTCTATCCTCCCTGTCTCTTAGTACTCATATTTTTCATATTTTTATTTTCCATGTGACATTCTAAGTAATTTCTTCTGGCTTATTTTTAGTTCATTTACCCTGTATTCAATTATATTTAATGTATTTGTTGTTGTTCAGTCACTAAGTTGTGTCCGAGTCTTTGGCACCCCATGGACTCTAGTCTGCCAGGCTCCTCTCTCCTTTGGGTTCTCCAGGCAAGAATACTGGAGTGGGTTGCCATTTCCTTCTCCAGGGAATCTTTCTGGACCAGGGGCCAAACCTGCATCTCTGGCATTGGCAGGCATATTCTTTACCACTGAGCCACCAGTGAAGCCCCTTTAGTCTGTTACTGAGTACTTAATATTTGTTATTGCAGTTTTTATTTATAGATACTATTTTTGTTTCTTTTTCAAATATATTAGATGACTTTTTATAGTTTCCTGTTCCTTATTTTTTTTCTCTCCAATCAGAAGTGAGCTTTCTCCAGGAATTTTTTTTTTTAATACTTATACTCCAGCTAGTAAAACAACGGCAACAACAATATAGTATATGTAATTGTTTTATAACCTAGGTCTCATAATTCATATATAAGAAATCTGTGAAAGTCTTTTTATGTTGCCTGTTGGTTCTGTGGTTTTAAAAGGTTCTGGCTCATGATGCCTTATTTTTTTTTGTTTGATCATTTTGAGAGGCAGGGAGCTTGCTGCGTGGCTTGTGGGATCTTAGTTTACCTATTAGGGATTGAACCTGGGCCCTCGGCAGTGAAAGCATGGAGTTCTGACCACTGGACCATCAGGGAATTCCCTGCTTGATTATTTTTGACCGTTGCTGCTCATATATTCCAAAAATTATAAGTAGGATCCTTTGTGATCTAGAACGTAGGTGTTTTCCTTTAGGGGGGAATATACACTTGATTCTGCCAGATGCTCAAGGCACTGACAATTTGGGACTATTTCAAATCTTTTTCAGATTCTTTCTCTATATAGGTCATTGCAAAATATTGAGTAGAGTTCCCTATGCTATACAGTTGGTCCTTGTTGTTTATTTTATATATAGTAGTGTATGTGTGATACTCTCAAATACCTAATTTATCCCTCCCCTTCTTCCTTAATTTATTTTAAAATGGTCCCAAATGGTTGTCAGTAAGTTTGAGCACCCAGCAGAATCAAATGTATATTCTCCCTAGAGGAAAACACCTCCATATATATCTATCTATATATACACACACATATATATACACACATACATATATGTGTGTGAGTGTGTGTGTGTGTGTGCACGTATGCTATGTGTGTACTTAGCTGCTCAGTCATGTCTGACCCCTTGTGACCCCATGGACTGTAGCCCACCAGGCTCCTCTGGCCATGGGGATTCTCCAGGCAAGAATATTGGAGTGGGTTGCCATGCCGTCCTCCAGAGGATTTTCCCAACCCTGGGATCGAACCCAGGTCTCATGTGTTGCAAAAGGATTCTTTACCATCTGAGCCACCAGGGAAGCCCATGAATACTGGAATGGGTAGCCTATCCCTTCTCTAGGGGATCTTCCTGACCCAGGAATTGAAGCAGGGGCTCCTGCATTGCAGGAGGGTCCTTTACCAGCTGAGCTACCAAGGAAGCCACACACACAAACACACACACACACACACACACAAAACAATCAATTTGCTGTACATCTGAAACTAACACAACATTGTAAATCAACTGTGTTTCAATAAAAATAATTAGGGCTTCCATGGTGGCTCAGTGGTAAAAATGCGCCTGCCGATGTAAGAGACTTCCTGATTCAGGAAGATCCCACAGGCCTCAGAGCCTCTAAACCCGGGCACCACAGCTATTGAGCCTGTGCCCTACAGCCCAGGCTCCACAACAAAAGAAGCCACCACAGTAAGATATCCCCACACATAACTGGAGAAAGCCTTCACAGCAACAAAGACCTAGTGCAATCAAAAATATATAAATAAAAATTTTTAAAAATTAATGAAAAATGAAATGAATTTCAAAATTTGCAACTTTTTGGACCTACCAAATTGAATGATGTGAATGTGGGCTGCAAATCTGAGTGTAGCTTGTTATGATTTTTCAGTCTTCCCCTCTCTTTCCTGGGCCACAGCAGCAACACAATTTTCTTGCAGCTCCTGAAGTAGGGGAGAGGTGTAACCCATTTTCTTTGAGATGAAGAGGTTTCTCAGTAGAGTTTATCTTAGACAGGAGCTGGGCTTTGATTTCCCTCCAGCTACCATCAGCACTTTGGGGGAAAAAAGCAGCCTCAGTGCTTTCTCTTACCTTCCAGGAAAAAGAAGAACAGTAAGAACTCCTCTGAGGTCCAGTTTCTTTATGTGTAAGATGGGGTTAAAATTGCTTCACGCACAGAGTTGTAAGTGATAAACAGAATTTTAAAATGCCTTTTGTAAATTGTATCAGGAGGCGGAAATTTTCCTGTACCCATCTAAGTTCTTCTAGCTAGTCCAAGAATTAAATTGACGTGAGACAGATTAAGAGAAGAAAATCAAGCAAAAGTTTATCAAATTTGCCAAGAGTTGCTTAAGTCCAAGAAACTTGCTGCATAAATATTCTCTCCTACTATTCTAATTTTAGAAAAGAGAAAAAGGATTCTTGCCATTCTCGCTTCCAACAGATCCCTCAGGCAGAGATCTAGGAGACCAATATAGCTAAGATTTCTCATCTTCTGCTGGCTTTTCTCAGTTTTCTCAGGATTTCTTAGCAGTAGCAGTCTTAAGGTGAATGCTGCTGCTGCTGCTGCTGCTAAGTCGCTTCAGTCGTGTTAAGGTGAATAGGATCCAGTAAAATTGAATCCTGCTGGGTACACAAACTGTGGGAAAGGGTATATTCCCTCTTTACCCTCTAAATTCTTTTGACTGGCAATTAAAATGACATAAAGCAGATTGTTGTTGTTCAGTCACTAAGTCGAGTCCAATTCTTTGTGACCATGGACTGCAGCACTCCAGGCTTCCCTGTCCTTCACCATCTCCCAGAGTTTGCTCAAACTCATGTCCATTGAGTCAGTGATGTAAGGCAAATTAACTAGAAAATCAAACTTATTATATACATATGGGAAATTCACATAACATGAATTCCAAAAACTGTAAGGCAATATTAGGTATGTATGTCATTCTGGACTGTGGAGAATGAGGTAGGGGTCTTCCCTTTCCTTACTTCAAAGAGAAGCAAGGTAATTCACAGGAAGATGAAAATAACATTTGATAAACAAGTGTTTGCTTGGCTATCTAGAGGCAACAGGACACAAAGAAATCTCTGATCAAAAAGGCCTTGCTAGGTCCCTCCCTGCCTACCACACCTAGTTCATACTTTATTATATTTACCTGTGGTGATAGTTCTTCCAGGAATAGGTCTCATGTCTTAAATTCTTTTAAGCAGTTAGGGAGAAGTTCAAAGGTTCTTCTTGAGTCTTTTGGGCCTTGCTTGATTTTAGCTCTGCATGCCAATGGCATATCTTGGGGCAGCCTGCCCTGTATACCATAAACTGTAAGTCACAATATAAACTTACTCTGGAACCCTAGGCCCTCAAGGTTTGGAGAGCCTTCTCAAGTTGCATTCATTACTTTGTAGATAAGTGCATTTTGCTATATGAGCCCCCATATTTTATAAGATTTTCAAAGGATTCATTGACTTCCAAAACATATTTTAAAAAGCAATTGGAAGTGGAAATTATTATGAGAAATTTAACAAGTACAGAAAGAGGACAGCAGATCTGGCTAGTGTTGCTGGATATTGCTGAATTTTTCAAAGCCCTGCCAATGATCAAACTAATGATTATTTGCTCAATAAAATCATATTTTCCTGTTCTCTTCTAAATGATAGTTCCACTATGTGTGAAGTTCAAGGGTAAGAGGGAAACAACATGGGTATATTCAAAATTGGTCCTAGTTCAAGTTTAGCATCTGGTAGGAAGAGCATTTTGGTCCTTTCATAATTTATCCCTTGCAGTTTTCCACTCATGGCTGCCTAGACTCTTAGAACATTAGAGCTGGCTGGATGTGTCCAGATCAAATCACTTACCTCTTTAATTCATATTTAAGGACACCAAGGAAATGACAAAGATAAATTTACTAAGATTATAAATTCTAGAGGATTTGTGCTCCAATATTCCATAGACTTTATGCTAAAATGTTTCTTTCCTCAAAAAAGAAACCAAAAAAAAAAACCAAAAACAAAAAAACCCTGAGTCTGAGATTTTCTCCTCTTCCTCTAGAGCATTGCCAGTGCTCTCCTGCCAGGCCCTGATCAAATGTCTCTCTTTGGTGATGTTTTGCTACTTCAGGTGAGATGAGCTGTCTGAGTGCTGCAGGAAAGAAAGTGGAGTGGGAGAGGATGGTCATGTTCAAGGTCTCAGGCAAGTCCCTGTGACAGCCACAGAGTGGGTTCTTGGCATTCACAGGCAAGAATTCAAAAGTGAGCCACAGTAAAGTGAAACAGCTTTATTCAGAGAGAAGCATATTCCATAGACAGAATGTGAGCCGTCTAGGAAGACAATAGTAGAAATTCTATCCCTTCACCAAAGTAGTTGGAATAATCTTCCCACTCATTCAATTTAGTCGCTCAGTCATGTCCGACTTTTGTGACCCCGTGGACTGCAGCACGCCAGGCTTCCCTGTCCATCACCAACTCCCGGAGTTTACTCAAACTCATGTCCATTGCATCAGTGATGTATCCAACCATCTCATCCTCTGTCGTCCCCTTCTCCTCACGCCTTCAATCTTTCCCAGCATCAGGGTCTTTTCCAATGAGTCAGTCTTCGCATCAGGTGGCCAAAATATTGGAGTTTCAGCTTTAGTATCAGTCCTTCCAATGAATATTCAGGACTGTTTTCATTTAGGATTGATTGGTTGGATTTCCTTGCAGATCAAGGGACTCTCAAGAGTGTTCTCCAACACCACAATTCAAAAGCATCAATTCTTCGGCGCTCAGCTTTCTTTATAATCCAACTCTCACATCCATACATGACTACTGGAAAAACCATAGGTCTGACTAGACAGACGTTTGTCAGTAATATCTCTGCTTTTTTATATGTTGTCTAGATTGGTCACAGCTTTTCTTCCAAGGAGCAAGTGTCTTTTAATTTCATGGCTACAGTCACCATCTGCAGTGATTTTGGGGCCCAAAAATATAAAGTCTCTCACTGTTTCCATTGTTTCCCCATCTATTTGCTATGAAGTGATGGGACCAGAAGCCATGATATTAGTTTTCTGAATAGTGAGCTTTAAGCCAGCTTTTTCATTCTCCTCTTTCAGTTTCATCAAGAGTCTCTTTAGTTCTTCACTTTCGGCCATAAGGGTGGTGTCATCTGCGTATCTGGGGTTATTGATATTTCTCCCAGCAATCTTGATTTCAGCTTGTGCTTCATCCACCCCGGCATTTCACATGATGTACTCTGCATATAAGTTAAATAAGCAGGGTGACAATATACAGCCTTGACATACTCCTTTCCTGATTTGGAACCAGTCTGTTGTTCCATGTCCAGTTCTTGCTTCTTGACCTGCATACACATTTCTCAGGAGGCAGGACAAGTGGTCTGGTATTCCCATCTCTTCCAGAATTTTCCACAGTTTGTCGTGATCCACACAGTCAAAGGCTTTGGTGTGGTCAATAAAGCAGATGTTTTTCTGGCACTCTCTTACTTTTTCTTTGATCCAGCAGATGTTGGTAATTTGATCTCTGGTTCCTCTGCCTTCTCTAAATCCAGCTTGAATATCTGGAAGTTCATGGTTCATGTACTGTTGAAGCCTGGCTTGGAGAATTTTGAGCATTACTTTACTAGTGTGTGAGATGACTGCAATTGTGTGGTAGTTTGAGCATCCTTTGGCATTGCCTTTCTTAGGGACTGAAATGAAAACTGACCTTTTCCAATCCTGTGGCCACTGCTGAGTTTTCCAAATTTGCTGGCATATTGAGTGCAGCACTTTCACAGCACCATCTTTTAGGATTTGGAATAGCTCAACTGGAATTCCATCACCTCCACTAGCGTTGTTTGTAGTGATGCTGCTTAAGGCCCACTTGACTTCCCTTTTCAGGATGTCTGGTTCTAGGTAAGTGATCACACCATCGTGGTTATCTGGGTCACGAAGATCTTTTTTGTATAGTTCTTCTGTGTATTCTTGCCACCTCTTCTTAATATCTTCTGCTTCTGTTAGGTCCATACCATTTCTGTCCTTTATTGTGCTCATCTTGTCAAAGGCTAACAGAGTTTTGCCAAGAGAACGCACTAGTCATAGCATACATCTTCTTCCAACAACACAAGAGAAGACTACACATGGACATCACCATTCTGTCCTTTATTGTGCTCATCTTGTCAAAGGCTAACAGAGTTTTGCCAAGAGAATGCACTGGTCATAGCATACATCTTCTTCCAAAAACATAAGAGAAGACTCTACACATGGACATCACCAAATGGTCAATACTGAAATCAGATTGATTATATTCTTTGCAGCCAAAGATGGAGAAGCTCTATACAGTCAGCAAAAACAAGACCAGGAGCTGCCCATGGGTCAGATCATGAACTCCTTATTGCCAAATTCACACTTAAATTGAAGAAAGTAGGGAAAACCACTAGACCATTCAGGTATGACCTAAATCAAATCCCTTACGATTATAAGTGGATGTGACAATAGATTCAAAGGATTAGATCTGATAGACAGAGTGCCTGAAGAACTATGGATGGAGGTTTGTGACATTGTACAGGAGGTAGGGATCAAGACCATGCCCAAGAAAAAGAAATGCAAAAAGGCAAAATGGTTTTCTGATGAGGCCTTATAAATAGCTGAGAAAAGAAGAGAAGCAAAAGGCAAAGGAGAAAAGGAAAGATAAATCCCATTTGAATACAGAGTTCCAAAGAATAGCAAGGAGAGATAAGAAACCCTTTCTCAGTGATCCCACTCATTAGCCTATGAAATTATCCACCTCTATAAAAACTGACAGGGCTTCCTGGTAAAGAATCCACCTGCAATGCAGGAGACCCTGGTTTGATTCCTGGGTCAGGAAGTTCCCCTGGAGAAGGATTAGGCTACCCATTCCAGTATTCTTTGCCTTCCCTGGTGGCTCAGACAGTAAAGAAGACCTGGGTTTTATCCCTGGGTTGGGAAGATCCCCTGTAAGACAGCATGGCAACCCACTCCAGTATTCTTGCCTGGAGAATCCCCATGGACAGAGGAGGAGCCTGGTGGTCTACAGTCCATGGGGTTGCAAAGAGTCGGACACAACCGAGCGACTAAGCACTTGGCATAAAAACTAAGCACACAGCAGAAAAACTGACAGCTCCATACCATGGAACCTCCTGCCACCACCCACTTTTTGGCCTTTTATGGACTGACCCCAGAACTGCCATGGCACCTGGCATCATTTAGCTTGATGATGTATTATAGGGAGCATATACTGTGGCTCCAGGTCTAGTGAAAGTCAATCATCTGCCATCTTGGACCTAGTCTATGTTGGGTCCTCAGTGGCTGTGATTCTTTTAAAGGTTGTACCCTGCCCCTTCCTATCTCGTGAATATAAACAAAGGCTTCTTGATAGACCAGAATTGCTACTATTACTTTTTAACCCTTTTTACTAAACAAGTCTTGCCATTTTCCAGAATTGGAGTAGAAGTCAGGGGTGGCACACTGGATATGCGCTAGTGTGCTAGGTGCTGGGGTTACAATGATGAACAAAAGAGATGATCTGTGTCCATTTCACCATTTCCACAGCACCATGTTTCTTTTGGGCAACTCCATTTATCTCCTCACTGGTATGCCTGCTTACACTTTGATCTCCCTTTGATTCATTCTCCATTCAACGTCAAGAAGAATCTTTCGGTTACTAAATTGGCTGCCTGGATCCATGCTGGGGTTCTTTTTCTGCTCAGATTTGTGCAGCCAATAACAAAACTGAGACTGGAATAGCACAAGCTTTATAATGTCCAGAGAATGGAGAAGCAGGAACTTAAATTTCCAAATCAGCTTCTTGATTCCAGTGGAGAACATATATAGGAGGGAGGAGGTAAAGAGGAGGGAATTGGAAAGAGTAGGAGGAATATTCATGACTTATGCAAGAACAGGGGTGTGCTTCAGGCTTGGAACTGAGGCAACACTCATTTTCGGTCCTTGTGTGGGTTTTTCGGGTTGTTGTCATAGCAACTGTCAACTGTTGTAGAGATGCTGGGTGTGTCATTTAGCTAATGTATTACAATAAGCATATAATGAGGCTCAAGGTCCAGTAGAAATAGAATCTTCTGCCATCTTGGGTGCAGTTGGTTCTAACCAGTTCTTGTTTTTCTCTTTGCAGCTTCCCCCTGACACTCAGATAAGAGCAGTTGGTTCCCATTCAAGGGAAGGGAAGGGGTGTGATTCTGGGTCAAAAGCCTTGGTAACATTTTGATTATGCTTGAAATCCCTCTTTAAAACCCATTGTGGGGGGAACCCACTGGAGTTCCTCTCATGGAAGAGTGATGTATGGATCCACTCCTCAGAAACAACTGTAACTAGTGACTTTTTATTATATTTGTGTGTATGTATGCAAGAAGATCAAACCAGTCAATCCTAAAGGGAAATCAACCCTGATACTCATTGGAGGGACTGATACTGAAGCAGAAGCTCCAATACTTTGGCCACCTGATGCAAAGAGCCAACTTATTGGAAAAGATCCTGATGCTAGGAAAGATTGAAGGCAGGAGGAGAAGGGGTCAACAAAGGATAAGATGGTTAGATGGCATCATTGACTCATTGAACATGGATTTGAGCAAACTCTGTAAGATAGTGAAGGACAGGGAAGTCTGGTGTGCTGCTGTCTATGGGGTTGCAGAGTCATACACAACTGAGTGACTGAACAACAATATATGCATAAAGCAACCATTAAAATCTTTGGAAATTGTTCCAAGGTTGTGTAGCAAATTGTTGCAGGAGAGGGAGATATCATGTCCTTAGACCTGCAGGAATCTTTAGGATAGACCACCAAATGAGGGTTCTTGGCTTTGAGTTGAAAAACATTCAAGAGAGAGCCACAGCAAAGGGAAAGTGAGTTTATTTAGAGACAAACTCATTCCATAGGCGGAAGGTGGTTTGTTTCAGAAGGCCCAGAATGAGACAGTGGCTCCAGGGCAAGGGATCATGTTAGAAAGTTAAAGCTGCCCTGGGGTATGGGGACCTAGGTTTTTTGTTTGTTTGTTTTTTGTTTTTTTTAATGTTTATTTATTTGGTGCACTGGGTTTTAGTTGCAGCACTTGGGATCTAGTTCCTGACCAGGGATCATACTCAGGCCCCCTGCATTGGGAGCTCCGAGTCTTAGCCACTGGACCACCAGAGAAGTCTGGGGCCTAGGTTTTTATGGGTTAAGTGATTTCATAGGCTACTGAGTGGGAGGAATATTCTTGCTATTTTGGGGAAGGATGGAGATTTCCCAGGAACTGGGTTACAGCCCACTTTCTGGCCTGTTCTGGTCCAACTTGGGACTATCATAAAGTAAGAGGGAGTGATTTTTACTGTTAAAATGAAGGTGTGGGGACTTCCCTAGTGGTCTAGTGGTTAAGACTCCATGCTTCCAGTGCAGGGGGCCTGGGTTTGATCCCTGGTCAGGGAACTAGATCCCACATGCCACAACTAAGAGTTCACATGCCACAGCTAAGACCTGGAGCAGCCAAATAAATAAAATAAAATAACTATTTTAAATTGAAGGTGGCAATGAGTGAATGTTAGTTGCTCAGTCATGTCCAACCTTTTGTGACCCCATGGACTGTAGCCCACCAGGCTCCTCTTTCCCTGAAATTCTCCAGGCAAGAATACTGGAATGGGTTGCCATTTTCTTCTCCAAAAGATCTTCCCAACAGGAAAACAAAGGTATAATGAGCTAAAAGTCAATGACTGGACTATTCTGAAAGCCACCTTGATTTCAGTCAGTTCCAGCAGGTTTTTATGGCATCACAACAGCTGAGCCTCTTCTCCATTTTCTAGCTTTTGAGTCCTGCCCCTTTCTGTCCTGTCTTAAAATGAAGAAACCTTTATTAAAGAAATTCTATTAGTAGATCTTGATTAGAAGGAAAAGAGTCTGTAGCACAAGCTGCTCCCTCCCCACTTCTCATCACAGCTTGAAGACAGAGCTCAGTTCTGGGAAGGTATCACCAAGGGAAATGAAACTCCTCCCCGTCTCAGCTCCCAGTCAAGGGAGGTGGAGGAGCAGGCCACCAGCATCTCTCATGCCACGGCTCCAGTGAGCGTGGCTGAGGGTGAGGGGCTCCGTTCTTTCACCCAGTGATGCTGAAAGCTTGGCCTCTGTGCATTGGTACAGAATTAAATCTTGGAGACAAGAGTTTTGGGTGAAGCAGAAAAGGATGGCTTTATTGCTCTGCCAGGCAAAGGGGGACACAGCAGGCTCCCACCCACAATAAAACTATGTATCCCAGCCTGGGAGGATCTGATGAAGAGTTTTATGGGCTTCCCTGGTGGCTTAAATGATAAAAAATTTGTCTCCAATGCAGAAGACCTGGGTTCAGTCCCTGGGTTGGGAAGATCCCCTGGAGGAGGGCAGGGCAGCCCACTCCAGTATTCTTGCCTGGAGACTCCCCGTGGATGGAGGAGCCTGGTGGCCTACAGTCCACGGGGGTCACAAAGAGTCAGACACAACTGAGTGGCTAACACATTCACTTTTTCACTTTGTAGCAATAGTTCAAGGGTGGGGTTGCTGACAAGACCAGGGTGTGACCAGGGCTGCTGCTGCTGCTGCTGCTGCTAAGTCGCTTCAGTCATGGCCGACTCGGTGCGACCCCATAGACGGCAGCCCATCAGGCTCCGCCATCCCTGGGATTCTCCAGGCAAGAACACTGGAGTCGGTTGCCATTTCCTTCTCCAGTGCATGAAAGTGAAAAGTGAAAGTGAAGTCACTTGCACTCCCTTATTCTCAGTTGGTTGGTCTACTCTTGAGGAGCTTCTGAAGCCCCTTTAGTCTTGCCTCAGGTGGTTTCTTGGCTGCCCCTCCCTTAATTAGCAGTTGTTCCAATCTGCCCTTTGGAACCCAGGGAAGGTTGTAGAGGCTGGAGTCTTGCTTATAAGAAGGCGAAGCTCAGTGTGTCCAACTCTTTGCGACCCCGGGGACTATAGCCTACCAGGCTCCTCAATCCACAGAATTTTCCAGGCAAGAATACTGGAGTGGGTTGCCATTTCCTTCTCCAGGGGATCCTCCTGACCCAGGGATTGAACCTGGGTCTCCCACATCACAGGCAGACGCTTTACCATCTGAGCCACCAGGGAAGCAGGAGACAAAAAGGCCTCCATGCCCAGGAGCCCCACAGGGCCCCACTCAGTTTCACCAGGACCCAGGTATAGGTGGTATCTCTAACCAAGGCATGGCAGGCCAAGAACACTGGAGACCTGATAACTCTTGCTCCAGCTTGCTTGCTGGGTGAAGGTTTTATAGAAATCTTAGGCAAGCAGTTGGATATAGAATTCTGGAAATTAGCGAACAAGAGACTATAGATACACAAATCAACCTGGGCAAGTGTGGTCACCTCTGGGGAACCAGTCCTCCACTCCCAGGCCTGAGGCTCTGGAGGGGCCAGTGATCCCCACTGCTGTGGTCAGCCTCTGGCTCCAGGTCTGCCTTGCCCCACTGGCCCATGAAAGGCCTGGAGTGTCCTTCACCATGCCTCTCCAGCTGTCAAATTCCTGCTCATTTCAGCAAGACTCTTCTTTCACTGAACCCTACTCTGCAGGAGGGGTGTACCCTGGCTCTTGGGGATTCTTTTGTAATGAGCTGGTCCCTAGGAGAGAAACAATTTCTAAGAGTTAATGAAAAGCTCCTTTTGTGTCTCCTACTTTAATTTGATCCTCTCAGCCTGAATCCCAGCGGAGGTGTGTGTGCTGAATTCTGAGGGTGAAGGGAGTGTTTTTCTGTTAGCTCTCAAAGGTCAGGCAGCAAGCCTTAGTCATGCTAATGGAGAGCTAAACTTTCACGGTCTGAGAGAGAGGTTTCCAGCTCGAGGGGTTTTCCAAAATCTTTCAAACAAGGCCTTTGTCTCCAAATCACAGCGATAATTACTGGCAAAGTCAGAACTTGAACTGAGGTCTTCTGACTTGAAAGCCAGTGCTTTCTTCACCCTCAACACTCTCTTGTATTATTTGACTTTTTAATGGCTTTTTCAGCATCAACCACCATTCCTGGCACATAGTAGTATTATAATAATGATGAATAAGGAAATAACAGCGACTCTACTCCTTGATTCTTCCTTTTCTCCCTAGGATAGCGGGGAATAAAGAAAGCAAAGAGGCAGAATGTGTTCGAGGTTTCCAAGAAGTACTATCTACAAGAATGAATGACCTTTGGGATCCCTGCCACTCAAATAATTCAATCAAGTGAAAATTGAATCTCTGAAGAACTGCTGTCCATTCTCAGCACAGTCCCTAAAGAATACAAAATCCCAGAACACAGTAGAAAATACTAACTCAATCTGTTGTCTAAGTGATATCATATATAGAAATGGAAGGCCAGACACATTTTCAAAATGGCTGAAATGCATATTCATGGCTACCGCATGCATGGGTTTAGAATCAGAGGGCTCCCACATAGCCTTAGGTTGTGTTTGTTGAAATAAGTTGAATTTAATTGAATTGGATTGATTTCTCTGTGATTACTCAAGGGGTCAGACTTTTTGTCTTTCAAAGTCCTGGGAACAAGACTCTAGAGTGCATCTATTATTTTCTGCCACAGTGCATCAATTCACCCTCCCGACTCAAAGTACTCTGCCTTATCCCTGGGAAACGCTCCCTTCTCTGTTCTCAACCCCCATAGCTTGGGCAAGACTAAGCCAAATTCAGGTTCCAGAAGGGACAATGGACTTCAAACATGGCTAATGAGTTGTTCCACAGTCAGTGAATCATAATGAAGGATTTTTTTATATGAACAGAAGACAGAGACCCTTACTCTTTATCCTGAAGGTGGAGTTGAGAGTTTATAGGGACTTGGCCTGCTCCTGCCATATTGCTCCCATATGAAGCCCAAAGCTGTGACCATACAGCAGAAAGCAGAGCCAAGAGATTGGAGAGAAACAAAATCTAGATGACTTAAGTTGAAGCCTGGATCCACTTACCCAAAGTCAGCCCTAGGTCTGGATTTTTCAGTAAAAATATGGACCCATAATATTGTTTTGTTCTGTTTTTTTGCTTAAGGCAGGTTTAAGTTGGGTTTTTCTGCCACTTATAGTCAAGAGGCTTCTAATTTGAACATTTCTGTCTCGCTTCTTCAGTGTTCTCTGCTAAACAATCTTCTCTAGTAGAAACCATACACACCTCAGCAATAGGGTGACAAGTTGGCTCCCTGTAATCTCTTTCTTTTCAATCTCCACCCTCCCATCTGCATGCTGCCCTTAGAATGTAACTTATGCTAAGAAACAAGTGTTTTATCAAAGATCATATACCTAAGAGTTGGTGAAGCCAAAACAATAGCCTGGGATTTTGAATTCAAATACTTTGCTTTCTATTTATCACATGTAAAAAAATCATATTTGGAGGCACTGTCGATTCCTTTTTCTGGCTGTAGGCGTATACTTTAGAGCTGTGTATATAATATGGTAGTCACTAGCCCCAGGGACCTATGTAAATTCAAATTAATTAAAAATAAATAAAATTTAAATTCAGTTCCTCAGTCATCCTGGTCGCATTCCAAGCACACACTAGCCCACATATGGGTAGTGACTGCCAGACTGGACAACACAGGTAAAGAATGTTTATATCATCCCAGAAAGTTCCAAAGGACAGCACTGCTCTAGAGACAGATTTATTTCTTTATCCAAAGTTGCTAGGGTCAGAATGCCTGATAGAATCTTTCTACTCTTCAAATGGCAAATGAGGCTAACAGATGATAAGCTATGAGCTATTTAGTCATCTATTCCACACTTTCTAAACACTTAGATGGGATGTATTGGTCCTAGCTCCTCATCTCTGGGATGGTAAAGCTTCTACTAGTGTTGTTGTTGTTCAGTTGCTAAGCTGTGTTCAACTCCTTGCCACCCCGTGGACTGCAGCATGCCAGGCTTCCCTGTCCTTCACCATCTCCTGGAATTTGCTCAAACTCATGTCCATAGAATCGGTGATGCCATCCAACCATCTCATCCTCTGTCATCCCCTTCTCCTCCTGCCTTCAATATTTCCCAGCATCAGGGTGTTTTCCAGTGAGTCAGCTCTTCACATCAGGTGACCAAAGACTTGGAGTTTCAGCTTTAGCATCAGTCCTTCCAGTGATTATTCAGGGTTGATTTCCTTTAGGATTGACTGGTTTGATCTCCTTGCTGTCCAAGGGACTCTCAAGAGTTTTCTCCAGGACCACAGTTCAGATGGATCAATTCTTCGGTGTTCAGCCTTCTTTATGGTCTAGTTCTCACATGCTACTTAGTAAGGGATGATTAATCTGTTATTGTATCGAACATACTGAAATTATATAAATAAGTATATTAAAACACACGTGTCTCTACTCTACCCTGACCTAGTATATGATTATACATTTCTTGGGAGTTTAAAGAACACAATGTTTCCTTCTCAGGCTGGGGATTCATTAGGAATACATTTCTCAATGACATTTCCACAGCTCATCATTCTCTAAGACGGAACTACCTTCCTAGGCCTGGGCCCATTTCCCTTTCAGATTAAAATCCTCTGGGAAAAAATATCTAATCATTTTCATTCAAACAAAAAGTAAAGCTCTCCAACTGAAAATTTGTAGCAGATATTCAGGTTGGGGAAATGATAACTATGGCATAAAATAAACCTTCTTTACCGGACAGAATATACAAATTGCAGATTATATTGTCACCTAGATAGCACAAGGGAGTTATTCTTCCAGAGAAAAAAGGTTAGCTTGGCTTTGTTTTCTGTCAAATGGGGAAAAAAAAAATGATGAATACATAACACACAGGACTCGGGGCGACGATTTCTTTTTGGTTTGACATGAATAGTGTGTATTTGCAAACACTGTCCATTCGCTTGCATGAAGTAATTAGAAAAAAAGTACACAATTTTCACAAAATGGGAGAAGGGAGTATCAGATTTCAGCCTAACTGTTCCCTGGCTGGGTGGATAATTTGGTATCAGAAGGTAGCCATGGTGACCATAAAAGTTACTCATGTGAGTAAAGATGCAACTAATGATGCCCACAATTACTTAATCGCAGGCATGCTTAAACTGCTTTTGCCATTTTTGTAGAGTGCTTATGGCTAATTGTGGCTGCAAGTGAGTAACTACAGGTGCAATCAGGTGTGTTTCTAATGTTTACACTTGTGCTGTGACAGCAGGAGAATAAACCACCCTCCTGAAAATGGGGATTGTAAAAGGAGGACTGAAATCAGGTCTTTTAAGTCCGAAGAGGGTGGGACAGCCTCCAACATGAACACAAGCACAAGTCATTTAACGTTTAAGCAGAAGAAAATTCTGGATCATCCGCTGACCAGATTCCAGGCCCATCTGTGCATCTTCCCCTTTCTCTGAGGTCCCCTCACTTCCTGCTACTGCCCCCAACAGAAGGGGCCTTTTACTTTCTCCATATAACCCTGCCACTCCTGTCCCATCATGGAACAGACACTATTTTTTTAATGTTATTGTTGACAAATACTTAAAATTATTTACTTATTTATTTATGACTGTGCTGGGTCTTTGTTGCTGCACGCAGTCTTTCTCTAGTTGTACCACTCGGGCTTCTCATTGTGGTGGCTTCTCTTGTTATGGGGCATGGGCTTTGGTATTTGCAGCATACAGGCTCAATAATTGTGGCTCCTGGGTTCCAGAGCGCAGGCTCAGTAGTTGTGGCATATGGGCTTTGTTGCTCTGTGGCTTCTGGGATCTTCCCAGACCAGGAATGGAACCCATGTCTCCTGCATCGGCAGGGAAATTCTTAACCACTAGGGAAGTCCACAAATACTTTTTACACATGCTGTAATACGTATGTGCACAAATGAATTCTAATATATATAGTGGGACAGGCAGTTAGCTTTTGAAGTTCTCTTATTGGAATTAACATCCCCGAGATGGCTACATGACACTTCAAATATCCTTATCAAAAATCTCACTTGGTTTTTAATTCCTATAAGGAATGTTAGAAATATTTCTAAACAGGTAAATTGAGTGATGGAACAAGACTTTTGGTTAACTAGGAAATAGAAGCCCCATTAGTCTTGCGTGACTGAGTGTACAAGTCTAGCAAGCTGTGGGGTCAGACTCCAATGTAGTGCCTGTTACTGGTGGAAAATGGATCCCCAAAGCCTCAAGAGCCAATTGCAGGACTGTTCTTGTACCTGCTGGCTAGTAAATATTTGTAGCTTTGGCAGAATTAGGTCCGAGTCCTCACCTGGTATGGAAGTTGTAAAAGATATATGCCCCTACCCTCTTGTGTGCACTAGAACTACTGATATTCACCCCAAGAGCCTGGCGGTTGCTGAGTGGCCAGATTAGTGGGTCAATTCAAAACATCTTGATTTTTCCTAAAATAGCTCCCACAGCCCCTTATTTCCAAAACAAATGAAATAAAAGACGGATATATGCAGTTACATAGACAATGAAATAAACAACAAGGACATAAAAGAAATATGTAGTTACGGAAGGTATCAAATGCAGAGAAATGGACACATTGTTTCAGGTTCCAGGAAATTGCCTTCTATTCAAGGGAGGATACTACTCCCTTTGTGTACAACTTGCCTGGCCTCTGTTCCTCCCAGGCCCTCCTTGGCTGCCTTTTTCTAAGTCCTGTGAGTCATCTTTTCCCCTGAGTCATAAGAGATGCTGATTAATCACGCAGACTGCTCTCCATTCCGCAGAAAGTATCAGAGATCCATTCTGTGCCAGAAACGTGTTCTGGGCTCTGCGGTGACTCAGTGGGATCAACTGGACAGGCTCCTTGCCCAGGGGATGTTTTGGTGTAACCAAGTCCTCTGCTCTACTCTCATTCACTCTTCTGGTTTGGGACCTGAGGTACAACAAGCTTTACCCACAGTAAAGTGGCAGAACTGTGAGACTGGCAAGTTAATGAGGTGGAGAAGATGTCGGTCACCAGAATTCTCTTGGGGAGACCTCTCCATCTGAGTAGAAGAAATATTTTGTAATGACATTTGGGGTGGAAGGTGGAGTCCCAAGGGCCTTATCCATCAAGGAAAGATGTCTGCTAAACTGCTTTGCATGAGACAAGGAGAGGGATTGTTTTGCTCCTAAGAGAGGCAGAGAACGGGGAGGGCAGAGCAGGGGGAGGGTAGGGAGGTGGAGGGTAGAGTATGCAACCACGGTGCAACAGCAGAGAGATGTCTGCCATACGATGGAATCCTTTATGGTATGAGCAGATCTTTGGTAAATGCACTAAATGAATGGGATGTTTAGCATGTGTGGTTACCTTGTAGAGTTTGGTGTCGAGGTTGAGTTTGGTATGCATACTGATGCTGAACACTGCCTCTGGGGTTTTTAGTTTCAGAAACCCAGACATTCATTTTTTGCTTCAGGCAGTCTGGTTCTCTCTGTCTCTGTCTATCTCTTTCTCACAGACAGACACACACGGTTCTATCTTTCCCCAAAGTGATACCCTTCTCTACAGGTGGGTAAAAGGAAGATGATTCTATCACATTGTAACACAACAGTCTGAGTGTACCAGCGGGTTTAGAGAAATGGGCATGGTACCTAGGGCTTGGGCAGCCACAAGTCAGAGGATGATTAGACAGTAGAAATCAATGATTTATAAAGGCTGGAGGACAAGGCCACAGGGATTTTTCAAAATCCAGGCAAACAAGCACCACTCAGGTGTCTGTGGGATTTGAGTGTGTCTGAGGAGCAAATGGTCAAACACTTCCTCAGATTGAGATGTGCCAGGCCCAGTGTTAGAGATTCCATAGAGGTTGAGACACGGCCCCCTTCTCTCCTTCTCCTTTAGGTCCAATAGCAAAACTACAGCATTAGGAAGCTCAGAAGAATCTGGCAGGGTAGGGAAGGCTTCCACAGGAGGTGGTTCTTGCTGTCAGCTTTGGGGGACAGACAAGAGTTATGCAGATGTGGGAGGAAGGCCTTCCAGGTGGAGGGGCTGGTTAGTGCAAAGGGCAGAGACCTGAGAGTCAGAGGTGCTAGGGCAGGAGATGAGGTTCTCTGAGATTAAAAAGATTTTGCCTGGAAAGGACAGAAGCCTGAAACAGACCCTCGCCTCACGGCTCTTGCAAAGAATCAACGCTGCTGACATCTTGCTTTCAGACTTCTAGCTTCCAGAACTGTGAGAAAATTAATTTCTGTTTTTTAAGTCATTCTGGCTGTAACACTTCGCTATGGCAGCCTTAGCAAACTAATATAGTGGGTTTGAATTGCGGCTCAGCTACATCTCAGCTATGCAACCTTGAGTGAGTTATGTAATCTCTCTCAATCTCACTTTCTTATCTGTGAAACAAAGATAGTAATCAAAGCTATGCTGTGACAAATGATCCATACAACTTATTCAGTTTAATACCTAGCCTGAAGTCAGTTCTCAATAAATGCTAGCTGCCATTATTATTTTGGTTATTATTATATGTTTCTTGGTAATATTTTAGCTTCATGATATAGTGTTAGTGTAATGAAACTTTTTATTGCTGTTTAGTTGCTAAATTGTATCCAATTCTTTTGTGATTCCATGGACTGTAGCCTGCCAGGTTTGTCTGTCCTTGGGATTTCCCAGGCAAGAATACTGGAGTGGATTGCCATTCCCTTCTCCAGGGGATCTTCCTGACCCAGGGATCAGCCTGAGTCTCCTTTGTTGGCAGGCAGATTCTTTACCACTGAGCCACCAGGGAAGCCTGTGATGAAACTTAAATGGCTCTAAATTTTTTAAAAAAATGATTGCCTCTTCACCTTAGTCATAATCAAGAATGTAGTCAGGTACAACATAGTCCAATAAATTTTTTTAAAAAAGAATGTAGGGGGCTTCCCTGGTGGCCTAGCAGTGGTTAGGATCCTGGGCTTTCACTACTGTGGCCCAGGTTCAGTCCTTGGCCAGGGAACTGGGATTCCTGCAAGCCGCAGCTGGATTCCCTAAGATCACATGTCAGGTTGCATCCTCCCTTCACTTTGGACCTCACCCTGATCCTTTCTCAAGCAGAAAAACTAAAACTTCCTCACAAGCAGAACACATGCCCAGATCCAAAATGTACTTCCTGCTCAAACAGATTTCATGTGCCTCCTGGTCATGCCCTGAAGGAACCCTACTTCTCTATTGGATTTTGTTGCTGTTTTGTTTTATATTTTTACCACTTTATTGTGGAGAATCTCAAATATACTCAAAAAGGAGACAAAATATCTTGAAACCCTCAGGTGTCCATCATGAACTCACGACCAAGCCCACCCACCTTCTCTTAACCCCTGTGTTCTTTTCGGAGAATATTCCAGACATTATATGCTAAGTTGCTTCAGTCGTGTCCGACTCTGTGCAACCCCAGAGACGGCAGCCCACCAGGCTCCCCCATCCTTGGGATTCTCCAGGCAAGCACACTGGAGCGGGTTGCCATTTCCTTCTCCAAAGCATGAAAGTGAAAAGTGAAAGTGAAATCGCTCAGTCGTGTCCGACTCTTCGTGACCCCATGGACTGCAGCCCACCAGGCTCCTCCATCCATGGGATTTTCCAGGCAAGAGTACTGGAGTGGGGTGCCATCGCCTTCTCCCCAGACATTATATATTTTCACCATTAATGTTTTGATTATGTATCTTTAAAGGATATGAACTTAAAAAAAAATTTTTTTTTTATTTATTTATTTGGTTCTGCCAGGTCTTCCTTGGGGCATGTAAGATCTAGTTCCCTGATCAGGGATCAAACCCAGGTCCCCTGCATTGGAAGTATGGTGTCTTACCCACTGGACCACCAGGGAAGTCCCAAAAGATGAACTTTTGGAGGGACTTCCTGGAGGTCCAGTGGTTAAGACTTTGTGCTTCCATTGCAGGGGACTCAGGTTCATTCCCTGATTATGGAATTAAGATTCCACATGCCTTGTGGTGTGGCAAAAAAAAAAAAAAAAAAAAAAAAAAAAATATATGAACTTTAAAAAATTTCAAGTAATACCATTATTATATAACTTAAGTAATTAACAATGTAATATCATTCAAATATCATAATTTTCAGTTAACATTCAAATTTCCTTTCTTATAAGCTCATCATTTAAAAAATTATTAGAATGAAGATGAAAATCATCCTTATTGTTTAAATAAAATCCACACATTGCAATTAATTAATACAGCTGACCAATGAAAAGATGTATTTGAACTAAGCAGGCCCATGGTTAAGCAGATATTTCAATAGTACGTACTGCAATACAACATAATCTGAGGTTGGGTGAATTTGCGGATACAGAGCAGCAGATACAGAGGAACCACAGATAAGGAGGGCTGACTATGTGGGTTTTTGACTCTGCAAGTGTTGGCGCCCCTAACCCCTAATGCTTACTTTGATCAAGGGTAGTATACCTTTTCAATTTCTCTTAGTCTATAGGGTTCTCTTTACTTGTTGAAACCTGGTTGTTTGTTCTGTAGACTTTCTTGCAGTCTGGATTTTGCAATCCCTACTGTGGTGGCATTTACCATATTGCTCCATCCTCTGCATTTCTCATAAACTGGAGTCTTGATCAAACCCAGGTTCAATTGTTTTAGCCAGACTATTTCATAAATTTGCTTCCCTGATAGCTCAGTTGGTAAAAAATCCACCTGCAATGTGGGAGACCCTGGTTTGATATCTGGGTCATGAAGATTCCCTGGAGAAGGGATAGGCGACCCACTCCAGTATTCCTGGGCTTCCCTGGTGGCTCAGCTGGTAAAGAATCTGCCTGCAATGTGGCAGACCTGGGTTCGATCCCTGGGTTGGAAAGATCCCCTGAAGAAGGGAAAGGTTACCCACTTCTGGCCTGGAAAATTCCATGGACTGCATAGTCCATGAGGTCACAAAGAGTCGGACACAACTGAGCGACTTTCACTTTCTTTCATAAGTTGGGTTGTGTTCTTACACCAGGAGGCATATAATGTCTGATTGTCTCTCTCCTGCTGTTTTCCATTCCTCTTTGACTTCTTTTCTTCTTTCTTTTCCATATCTCATCTTTCTCCTTTCTGACAGAGAACCCGGAGATTGGGAGCCCGGGGGAGGGGGTTGCCAGCTTTTTTGGCCCCATCTGGAGGCATTGCCCTGCCTTATACCCTTGCTTTCTGTCAATTCAGTCAGTATGGCTTTCCATTTCTATGGGATGTCATGGTGCTGCTAAAGATATTCTCAGGGCTGTGTGGGGAAAAAACATGCCAAGGAAACTTCAGAGGATGATACTGAGCTTCTTTTGTTCTTCCACATGAGGGAATGCCAAGTTTGAGCCCTGCTTAACTTGCTAGTGATCCAGATGGCAAACCGCTGTCAGGCAGGGGATGGACTGTTAAAGGGAAGGAAGTAGTTGAAGTACTTTCTCCCTGACCCGTGCAGAGTAGGAATCTAATTTCCAAATACACTCGATGCCCACAGTTCAAATTTAATGTTTGAAGCCTGAAGTCCAACCACAGCTGAACCTTATAGGAATGTTCCAGATTCCCAGATCTTGGTCAACAGAGGACTGCCATATAAAAGGAAAAAAGTGTTATCAGTTATCACAGCCAACCTTTCTACAAAATAATCTTTCATTAGACTCAATGACATTTTCAGAGCACCTGCTTTTATTTGACCTCAATTTCTTCATCAGTTAATCTTACCTTCTTGTTGATAACCTATCCCATTGGTCCACCTCTGAGTTCATATGTAGTTGGAAGGGGATAGTTCAAGGAACTGGCTAGTTCCTATCTCACATGCCTGTAGCTCCCTGCTTCTCTTCTGAAAGTTTTCTCCTATTTCTTCAGAAATTACCAGACTGTGCAGGGCACTGTGGAAATGCTAGTTATTTAAGGCTTCCAGAAACAGCCCTCAACACTGAGAGATGAGAGTCAATGGATAAATACCTCAGCATCCCCCTGACCTTCAGAGGGAGAATTCTGAGTTGTATTCTATGTAATTCTTCAGAGGGTTCCCAGCAATATTGGTCCACAGTGGGCTTTCCTGCTTATTGGTGCACCTTTTATTAACTTTTCTCCCTTTCCAGTCTACTTTCTTCACTGTTTCACGTGAACTTCCTGGGATTACTTCCCCAATAAGCCATCCCTTCCCAATTTCTAGTGTCAAGGGCTGCTTTGAGGAAAACAGAAACTAAGACAGGGAATAAATGTGTAAGCTACCTTGAAATCCTTTGGAACACACAAGTACAAATAACTAAATACATAAAACATGGAGAATTATGTACTGAATAGTTTTCAGTTATTGATAGCCTCATTTTTCAGATAAAAAAACTGAGAATAAATCATGAAAAGAATTGCCCAAGAGAGTTCTTTTGCAGTCCAGTGGTTAGGAATCAGTGCTTTCACTGCGGAGGCTCCATGTTTGACCCCTGGTCAGGGAACTAATATCCCACCAACTGTGGCATGGGGCAAAAAGAGAAAAGAAAAAAAGAAAAGAATTGCCCGAGATCATATAACTAGTATGAACTGAGATGCAAATATATCACTGCTGTCAATAATGTCTTGCCTCTTGTTCTCCATTTTGTTTTGGGTGAAATCTTTTCTCTGACAGCTAGTAGATTTCTGTTTTTTTCTAATTGTTCTGTTTGCTTATCTATATTTTGAATGGGAGAATTTCCTGCCAGTTGAACTTTAAGTTGTAAGTGAAAAGGCCCATCTTGATGTGGTCTCCTAGCAACAATTTATGAAACACTTCAAAGCAATTATTCTTCTCAAACACGTTTCCAAACGTTGAAGCATGTTCATTCACTTTGATCATTAAACTCCCCAAGAACATTCATTGTGTAGCACACAGTTCTGGTAATTATAAGCTCGTCAACAGGTTGCTTAGTGAACTGAGAGCGAATGGACCATGTTTCTCCCAGGAGCTGAGCACTTTGCTTCCAGCCAGGCAGGGAAGGGAAGATCCACTTTTCTCCAAAGAAATCTTATTTGACATGTGGGGCGGGGGTAGGAAGAAGAATATTTAAACCCCAAATAGCCATCTGTAAAACGGTGGGCCCCTGACAATACACACAGGTTTAGGGAGGATTTGAATACCTAAGGCCCAAGTCTACTAAACTAGCAGCTCCTCCTCCTCTGACCCTCCCCTTCACCCAGCTTAGATCTGAACAACTAAAGTCAGGCAGAAGACCCATTTCCTCCCCTGTTGCCTCAAAAATGCAGTCCTGCCCTAAATTAGCTGCTGGCCCTTCAGTTTGTGCTTCTTCCTTCTTTTTCGAAGAAATCTTTTTTGTTGTTTTTATCTTTTAAATGTTTTAGTATACAAGTCTGGAAGGGAATCTTGATTGTTAGTGATCACTCTGAGGAATAGCAAATAGGAGTGCCAACTTGGCAAGTTAGAAAGTTGTGAGTCTGGCTGCGGTTGTGCAGGCATTAGGCCTGACTCCACTCCCCTGGTGAGGATGTCACAACCAGATCAGTGCTTTGGGCAAAATAAGTGCCCCTGGAAAGTTTTAGACCTGAGAAAGAGGGGAAGATTACATTTCCTGCTAATCTGTGGAATAGCTTCTAAACATTTTAGATTTACAGAAGCACTCCTATATACCCTGCTTACCTCTTATCTAGCTTCACCTAATGCTAAAATCTTACACAACTGTGGTACACTTGTCAAAAGTAGGCATCTGTTGCATTTTAGGTGTCCTTGTGGAGGGAAATTGTGTGACCACCAAGCTGGTGTGAACCCCAAGCTGAATGTGAGCACAAGCACACACACATGCACATATATACACGTATATACCTATCATACATACATGCACACAACAGAGATATACTCACAAAATACACACGTGCACTTGTTATATGTACAAACACAACTTATGCATACAAAGCACACATACAGATACACATAACACGTGTATAGACACACAAAACACACATGTACACATACATACAACACACACACACAGAGATACAGATACATGTACCATACATACAGATACACACACATGCTGTGTAGAATTTGGGGCTCATACTATAATGTGGGGCTTCTGAGATTGTTTCCTGATGGAACTTGAGTTTGTTGGTAGAGCAGAAAGGGGCTGAGAGAGAATTAAGGAACACTGCTGATGAATCAGGGCAAGTGGGCAAGACTGAGCCTCTTGACATGGACATAGTTATTTCTCTGTGGAGATGAGGCTGGCATCTCTCCTAGCAGTATTTGGGGTTGAAAAATCTGACCCACCCAGCAGTTTGAGGGAGCCTCATTGAGATAAGCTTCCAACACAAACTGTTCAAGCCGCTTCTCCAGGCAGGGCTGGTTACATGTGGCCAGCCTTGTTGTGTTGTGTTAGTCGCTCAGTTATGTACGACTGTTTGTGACCCCATCGACTGTGGCCCTCTAGGCTCCCCTGTCCATGGGATTCTCCAGGCAAGAATACTGCCTAGAGAGTCTAAATCCCGAGGTGAGGATGGCAGTGTAAAATGAGAAATGTCTCCATCCCCAGACTTTAGGGTGAGGGTCTGGATGGAGAATAACTGAATTATGGGAGAAGGTAGAAGCTGAAATCTGCCCTAAACTTACTGGGGCAGATTAAGAGGATAACAGTCCTGAGGTGAGTATCATTCACTGAGATGTAGAGACAGGTGGGCTTTAGAGATGTAGAGAAGTAGGAAAAGCAAGGAAGAGTGGACTACAAGTGTATAATGGTACATTGGACAAATTCCAGGGACAGCGGTCTAACTTTGCCTGGATTTGTGTTGGTTTATGTGGGTAGAGGGGTAACTTAAAGGGAGTAGAGCCATATGGACTAAAAGATCCTAAGAGTTAGGTTCAGTTCAGTTCAGTTCAGTCGCTCAGTCATGTCTGACTCTCTGCGACCCCATGAATCGCAGCATGCCACGCCTCCCTGTCCATCACCAACTCCCGGAGTTCACTCAGACTCACGTCCATCGAGTCAGTGATGCCATCCAGCCATCTTATCCTCTGTCATCCCCTTCTCCTCCTGCCCCCAATCCCTCCCCCCATCAGAGTCTTTTCCAATGAGTCAACTCTTCACATGAGGTGGCCAAAGTACTGGAGTTTCAGCTTTAGCATCATTCCTTCCAAAGAAATCCCAGGGCTGATCTCCTTCAGAATGGACTGGTTGGATCTCCTTGCAGTCCAAGGGACTCTCAACAGTCTTCTCCAACACCACAGTTCAAAAGCATCAATTCTTCGGCACTCAGCCTTCTTCACAGTCCAACTCTCACATCCATACATGACCACAGGAAAAACCACAGCCTTGACTAGACAAACCTCTGTTGGCAAAGTAATGTCTCTGCTTTTGAATATGCTATCTAGGTTGGTCATAACTTTCCTTCCAAGGAGTAAGCGTCTTTTAATTTCATGGCTGCAGTCACCATCTGCAGTGATTTTGGAGCCCCCCAAAATAGTCTGACACTTTTTCCACTGTTTCCCCATCTATTTCCCATGAAGTGATGGGAGTGAGTATATTAATTATCTATTACTGTGTAACAAACTACCCCTAACATTTAGTGGATTAAACAATAGGGATTTTTTTTTGTTTTATCCCTCAAATGATCCATGGGTCAGGAATATAGGAGAGGCTTGCTTAGCTTGGTAGTTCTGGCACAAGGTGATTCATGAAATCACAGTCAAGATGTCGGCCAGGGGAACTCCCTGGTGGTCCAGTGGTTTAGACTTTGTGCTTTCACTGTAGTGGGTTTGGGTTCAGTCCCTGGCCAGGGAACTAAGTTCCCACAAGCTTTGTGTGGTATGGCCAAAAATGAGAGAAATAAAAAGGTGCTGGCCAGGACTGCAGTCTTATGAGAGCTTGACTAGGGCTGGACAATTTGCTTCCAAGGTAACTTATACACACAAAAGGCATGTTGATGCTGGCTGTTGGCAGGGGTTTTCAGATCCTCACCATGTGGGTCTCCCTGTCTGGTTCCTTGAGTGTCCTCGTGGCACAGTGGCTAGCTTCCCCCAGAGTAAGTGATCCAAGAAAGCAAGACAGAATTCTCAGGGTCTGTTATGCCTACGCTTGGAAGCCACCCTCTCATGTTTGCAGTGTCCTAAGGGTCACACACGTCAGCCCTGTTCTGTGTGTGAGGGGACTTTCCAAAGGTGTGACTCTCAGGAGGCCATCTTGGGATAACTGACTTTCACAGTGGTTGTTTTATCTCTATGATAAATTTATTCAAGTTTCATAAAGCATATTTTGATTAGACCTTGAAACCAAGTGACTGGAGTGGGTGAGGCCAAAGTTAGGTGTTCCTGGTAAGATGGAGTTTGAGAGGAAACCTGAAGGAGATGTAAGAATGACAGAGAGAGTCGGGGGTGAGGTCAGAGGAGTGTGTGTTTGGGGAGAAGAGCTGTTATGGGGAGGCGGGTCACAGTAGGGCTTGGGTATTTTATCCTTTCCACAGTGTCAGGAGCCTTGTCTGAGTCCTCCTCCTCCTTTCTCTCTCACCTGTGGAGTTCAGGTGACATACAAGATTTGGAGGAGTTGTGCGGGAAGGAGGTCAGGAAGTGTGAAACAGAAGTGGAGGACCTTGGACTTCCCTGGTGATCCAGTGGTTAAGACCCTGTGCTTCCACTGCTGGGGGCATGGGTTCACTCCCTGGCCAGGGAAGTTGTATGTGCAATATGCTGGGGCCAAAAAATAAATAAATTAATTAAATAGAAATAAGTAAATAAGCAAAAGGACTTGCTATTTAAAAAAAAGAAAAGGAATGGCTTGTTATAAAAAAAAATAAATAAAATATGGAGGACCAGACAGAGTTTAATAATAGAAGTCATTTCTACTGTAGGAATTACTGTGTGTACCATTTGTGGTGTTTGTGTATGTGTGTGTGAGAGAGACAGAGGCACAAAAAAGTTTCAAAAGTCTAATGATATGAATTGGTAACAGCTGTAATGTTATTCTTTTCCTTTAAAAAGTTATTTTAACAAATTCTCCCTTTACAATTTTTTCCAGATTATCCAAGTAATATATGTTCATTGCAGAAAGATCAGGGAAAGAGAGATAAGTATAAGAAGATAAGGCAAGAATCATCCACAATACCATCACCCAGAAGCAACACTTACTATTTTGACATTTTCTTGGTACATGTTAGTCTTGTGTACATTTTATTCCTGAACTTGAGATCATATTTTCTCTGTAATTTTGTATTCAGCTTTCATATAACCTCAGATATGCAGATGACACCACCTTTATGGCAGAAAGTGAAGAGGAACTAAAAAGCCTCTTGATGAAAGTGAAAGAGGAGAGTGAAAGAGTTGGCTTAAAGCTCAACATTCATAAAAGTAAGATCATGGCATCTGGTCCCATCACTTCATGGCAAATAGATGGGGAAACAGTGGAAACAGTGGCTGACTTTATTTTGGGGGGGCTCCAAAATCACTGCAGATGGTGATTGCAGCCATGAAATTAAAAGACGCTTACTCCTTGGAAGGAAAGTTATGACCAACCTAGATAGCATATTCAAAAGCAGAGACATTACTTTGCCAACAAAGGTCCATCCAGTTTAGGCTATGGTTTTTCCAGTGGTCATGTATGGATGTGAGAGTTGGACTGTGAAGAAAGCTGAGCACCGAAGAATTGATGCTTTTGAACTGTGGTGTTGGAGAAGACTGTTGAGAGTCCCTTGGACTGCAAGGAGATCCAACCAGTCCATTCTGAAGGAGATCAGCCCTGGGTATTCATTGGAAGAACTGATGCTGAAGCTGAAACTCCAATACTTTGGCCACCTCATGTGAAGACTTGACTCATTGGAAAAGACCCTGATGCTGGGAGGGATTGGGGGCAGGATGAGAAGGGGACAACAGAGGATGAGATGGCTGGATGGCATCACCGACTCGATGCACATGAGTTTGAGTAAACTCCGGGAGTTGGTGATGGACAGGGAGGCCTGTGCGCTGGCCTCCTTTTTTTTTTTTTTTTCCAGCTGAAGGAGAATCTTTATTACTTTTATGTACAGAAAACTCCCTGTGCGCTGCGGTTCATGGGGTCTCAAAGAGTTGGGCACGACTGAGCGACTGAACTGAACTAAACTGAAACGTATTTTTATGAGTGTGTAATATTTAATCATATCGATACCATTATTTACTTAAAAGGTACCTTATTATTTCCACTATTTTGTTATTATGAACAATCTTGTGAGACGTATCTTGGTAATTTCCTCTGTATTTCTGATTATTTTCTTTGGCTCAACTCCAGGGGTTAGAATTTTCACGTCAGACTTTAATATGTGATATGTATTTTTATTTGCTTCCCAATTATAGTTTAATGAATTATAAAAGCAGTAGTGTCTCATTCAATTATTTTTTCTTAATAATATTTATTTAATGAACAAACTGCATTGTAACAAAAATTTTAAATTATTAAATATGACTAAAAATCACAAGAATACTCTACCACAAAAGTCAACTTTATTTTTCTATATTCACATTTTTCATATAATAACATATATACTTTTAGACTAGGACTTGGCAAATTTCTTTGAGAAGCATAAGATAGCGGTATTTTAGGCTTTGTGTGCCACACAGTCTCTGTTAAAATGACTCAACTCTGCCATCATGAAGGCAGCTGCAGACAATACATAAATGAATAAGCACTGCTTTTTTCAATAAAACTTTATTTACAAGACCAGATGGCCAGCTTGTGTTTGTTGACCCCTGTTTTATGTACGGCTGTTTTTATAATTTAGATGAAACAATTTGTTCAGTCATTCATGAACCAGCCTTCTAACTTTCTGAAGCTGTTTTGCATGTTTAATTATTTATTTTTCACTTACGGTTAGTTTCCTCCGATCTTTTTAACTATGCTAGAATTATTGGAGCTGAAGCTTCCACAATGATTTGTTTTTAATAATGCAGTCAACTCAATGGATTTCCAATTTTAAAAATAGAGTACACTTTTACAAAGGGCTTCAAGTACGATTCTTAAAAGAAAAATATTCATCTATAACCCCACACCATAGCAAATAAATGTGATATTTTTCTATCTTGGTCTATGAGCTTACTTTTGGATGATTATGCTGATAGAAAAGGTGACATAGCAAGAGTAATTTTGAAGAAAAAAATGATCACCTCTAGTTCCATTAGTCCAACAGATATATTTCCAATTATGCAGTACATAGGTACTGCAATTATGTACTTATCATTTTAAAATATTCTTTACATTTACTATAATGAACACATATTATTTTTTTTTTGCCACACAGGATGTGGGATCTTAGTTCCCTGACCAGAGATCAAACCTGTGCCCCTTGCAGTGGAAGCACAGACTTTTAACCACTGGACAGCTAGGACATCCCATGAACACACATCCTAAGCTATGTTAAATTTGTCCACAGTTTTGATTTTCTAAAGGAATTTCAAGCTGCTATTACTCTTTTCAGAGAAGCTCCCTCTCCATTATTCTGAGGCAGCTTAATCCAATCTAGTTTTAAAAATTTATATATTGTCCCTTTATACTTTAAAAAAGCTTAAATGTATAGCAAAGTTGAAAGAATAGTATAATAAATAAGTATATACTCACTAGCTAGATTCAAAACTTGACAATATCTTACACGTACACACATACATTTTTTTCTCAATCATTTGAAATTAAAGGACAGACATCATGATACCTGACTCCTAAATACTTCAGCATATATGTGAACAAGGTTGTTTTCCTCCATAACCACAATACCGTATCACACTTAAGACAACTAATAATAATCTCTAGTATCATCTAATATCTAGTCCATCCTCACATTTCCTCGGTTGTTGCCAAAATATCTTATACAGTTCTATTTAGAACCAGTATCCAATTAAGTTTTACATAGTGCATTTGTTAACCTGCCTTTTGGTCTCTCTTAGTCTAGAAGAGAGTACCCTTACCTTTTGCACCATAGTATTGAGTTTTTAAAATTTAATTTTAAAAATAATGTTATTTGGCTTTGGTTGTGCTGGATCTTAGTTGCAGTATTCGAGATCTTCATTGCAGCATGCAGACTTTTAGCTGCGATGTGCGGCCTCCAGTTCCCTGACCAGGGATTGAGCCCAGCCCCCTGCACTGGGAGTGCGGACTCCTAACCACTAGACTACCAGGGAAGTCCTGACACTGACTGTTTGAAGTGATCAGCATGATTGTCTTTATTCCACAGTCTGATTGTTGGTCAGATTGTTTTTTTTTATGATGTCATCTAGATTGTTTATCTCCTGGACTTCCCGTACACTGTACACTATGTCTAAAAGTGAAATAGATGGAGGTTAAACCTAAAATGATAAAAAATATTTCACCATTTACACCTATCAACATTGATTCATTAGACATCCTCTTATATATGAATATATGTTCTGTATGTCATGGTGGACAAGATCTGCTTTGGAATCAGAGAGGTTTTACAGCTAGAGGCCTTGGGAAAGTTATTTCATTTCTTTGAGCCTCAGTCTCCCCATTTGTGAAAAAGGGAGTGATAGAAACTTCACAAATGTTTGCTTCCTCCCCCCCAGCCTACAGGTTCTTCAGGATCTCACAAAGCACCACCAAAATAGATATCTAAAGGCACATTTGAAGAGCTCACGTTTCCTAAGTAAGACAGCAGCAGCAAGACAGCAATCATTTCTGTGGAGACAGTATCATCATAATGCAATATTAGCTACTGTGATCTTCTATCATTTCCCTCCTGGAGAGTTATGACCATGGCATTGAGGATTTAAGACTTACAGCCCGAACACTACTTACTACAAATCTCTCACAAAGCTGCTGCAATAAATCTCATAGAGGAAAGTCATTGCATAAAAAATCCCCAACTCCAGGGAGCTGGCCATTTATTTTCCTAGAAAAGAAGGGCTGTGACGAGAGACACTCCATGCTCCTTTAACTCCATGGAACAGAACCCAACAAAGCATTCATCATGGAAAGTTGAGTGATGGGCCCAATGAGACCAGCTGGGGAAGGAAGATGGAAACAGAAGTGCCCCCACCCAAGGCCTGCTCAGGGATTTCCTCTCAGCCTGGCACCTGGCTCTGTGTACAGTCACCACAACTCGAAGTGTAGATCCTGAAGACAAATTGCCTTCAGAGGTGTTGCTACTAAGTAATTGGTCTTAACCTGTGAGCTAGTCCACAGATTCATTTAGTCTTCATAGTGTTTAAATATGTTTTCATTTAGTTTACTAATATTTAGAAATGGAAATTTTCACAGAAAAAGATAAAATCTAGATTTCTGGCTCCTCTAAAGAAATAGAAATATCTGACAACTGTGGGTCAAAGTCTTGTCTCCTTTGGACAGTGTGTGCATTCTCCCATTTTCCACACTGCTTTTGGTTTTACCTTTACCTGCCCTGTAAGCAATGGAATTTGCAATGCTCATAATAATCCATTGCCTGGAAGTACATTTGCTCACCCTCTACTCCTGCCTCTGTCTTTGTATTAGAAGTGTAAAATGGGCTTCCTTGGTGGCTCTGTGGTAAAGACTCTTGCCTACCAATGCAAAGAGACATGAGTTTGATCCCTGATCCAGGAGGGTCCCACATGCCATGGAGCAATGAAGCCTGGGCTACAACTATTGAGCCTATGCTCTAGAGCCAGTGCTCCCCGACAAGAGAAGCCACTGCAATGAAAAGTCCATGAAATACTACTACAGAGTAGCCCCTGGCAACTAGAAAGTAGCCCCCACTTGTCACAACCAGGAAAAAGCCCTTGCAGCAATGAAGATCCAGCATGGCTTAGGGAAAAAAAAAAAAAAAAAGGTATAAACCTAATGCACACAGTGCGATTATAGAGTGGAAGTGACAAATAGATTCAAAGGATTAGATCTCATAGACAGAGTGCCTGAAGAACTATGGATGGAGGTTTGTGACGTTGTACAGGACACAGTGATCAAGACCATCCCCAAGGAAAAAAATGCAAAAAGGCAAAATGGTTGTCTGAGGAGGCCTTACAAATAGCTGAGAAAAGAAAAGAAGCGAAAGGCAAAGGAGAAAAGAAAAGATATATCCATTTAAATGCAGAGTTCCAAAGAATAGCAAGGGGAAAAAAGAAAGCCTTCCTCAGTGATCAGTGCAAAGAAATAGAGGAAAACAATAAAATGGGAAAGAGAGATCTCTTCAAGAAAATTAGAGATACCAAGGGAACATTTCATGCAAAGATGGGCTCAATAAAGCACAGAAATGGTATGGACCTAACGGAAGCAGAAGATATTAAAAAGAGGTGGCAAGAATACACAGAAGAGCTATACAAAAAAGATCTTCATGACCCAGATAACCACAATGATGTGATCACTCACCCAGAGCCAGACATCCTAGAACGCTAAGTCAAGTGGACCTTAGGAAGGATCACTATGAATAAAGCTAGTGGAGGTGAGGGAAATCCAGCTGAGCTATTTCAAATTCTGAAAGCTGATGCTGTGAAAGTGCTGCTTTCAATATGCCAGAAAATTTGGAAAACTCAGCAGTGGCCACAGGACTGGAAAAGGTCAGTTTTCATTCCAATCCCAAAGAAAGGCAATGCCAAAGAATGCTCAAACTACCACACAATAGCACTCATCTCACAAGATAGCAAAGTAATGCTCAAAGTCCTCCAAGACAGGCTTCAGCAATATGTGAACTGTGAACCTCCAGATGTTCAAGCTGGATTTAGAAAAGGCAAAGGAACCAGAGATCAAATTGCCAACATCCATTGGATCACCAAAAAAAGCAAGAGAGTTCCAGAAAAACATCTACTTTTGCTTTATCGACTATGCCAAAGCCTTTGAATGTGTAGATCGCAACAAACTGGAAAATTCCTTAAGAGATGTGAATACCAGACCACCTTACCTGCCTCTTGAGAAATCTGTATGCAGGTCAAGAAGGAACAGTTAGAACTGGACATAGAACAATAGACTGGTTCCAAATTGGGAAAGGAATATGTCAAGGCTGTATATTGTCACCCTGCTTATTTAACTTATATGCAGAGTACATCATGTGAAATGCCAGGCTGGATGAAGCACAAACTGGAAACAAGATTGCCAGGGAAAAGTATCGATAACCTCAGATATGCAGATGACATCACCCTTATGGCAGAAAGTGAAGAAGAGTTAAAGACTTTCTTGATGAAAGTGAAAGAGGAGAGTGAAAAAGCTGGCTTAAAAGTCAACATTCAGTGCCGGGGTCCAGCCCCGGCTGATCCAGGGTATTCGAAGGAGAGACGGCATAGGCGAGGGTCAGGAAACAACTGCTTAATTAAATGTTAATTAAGGATATAAAGAGTAATAGAATAAGGATAGCTCAGTAGGAAAATTCAGTGGAGAAAAGAGGCTGAGTAGCTTGGTTTACACGGGGGACCAATAAAACTTCAAGACAAGAAGCTTGCACCACTTACGTAGGCCACAGGCGTCCTTCCGTTCTCCCGAAGGAGAGGAGACACTGAGGCCTCCCCGGTCAGATCTTAGAAGCCCAGGCATAATTAGTAAGCATGGTGGGTTCCGCGCTCCAGATGGAGACTCAGCCAGAGTGAGAGAGAGACATGGGGAGACCAGTCTTTCGAGGAACTGATCCCAATTCTTTATTTTCCATGGTCTACTTTTATACACTGAGATGTTATGCAAAAGTCACACGGGGTCAGCAGTCCTGACTTTTATCAAAGTCAGGTGCTTCATACAAATGTATACAGAGGTCTTAGGGGTGTTACATCATCTTCTGCCCAGGGGGCCTGCTGACAATTTATGACCCTCTCCTTGTGACAGCGGTCAGTCAACCAGGACACTTATTTCTCCAGGGGTGATTATTCTTAAAACAGATGCCACCCAAATAAAGTTACATTCCTATAGGGTGAAGGTGTAGTGGGTTTTAGTTAAGGAAAGAATTTACTTAGCCTAAGGTCTAACGTGATTTATATCAAAGGTTAATACTTATTTCTTCTATATATTCATTAATGTGTGTAAGGGCAGGGGATATGGAGACTTAGCAACAAACATTGGCTCAACAAATGAAAAAACCCTTCACCAATACAATTTCTAATCAGCCCATTATACTTACACTAATAGCTTTCTAACTTTTCTAAGGAACCTGTTTTTAGAAGGTTTAAAGCATCTCGTGCCTCTCATGGTTGGGAGGCTGTGAGCAATCACATGTGTCCGGACAAGCCTGTCAGGCAGGCTAGAGAACCTTCAGAGGAGTTTGTAGGTTGAAACACTCCTATCACGCCCAGGAATTTTTATTAACTGGAGCTCTAGGTTAACTCCTTCTCCGAAAGAGGTGGTGGGGGACAGCCCCCCGTAAAGTCAGAGGTGTAGGTAAGAGCACAAAGTAGTAAAGTAGGCAGGCTCTGGTTATGGGGGTAGATGCTCAAGGATTTCCAGGGGGACTCCTGAGGCTCGATCCTGCCTTTGCGTATGTCGAGCCTCCTTCCTCATGACCTTTGCCATGGGTGGAGTGCCTCACGCCGGCCCCCAACAATTCAGAAAACGAAGATCATGGCATCTGGTCCCATCACTTCATGGCAAATAGATGGGGAAATAATGAAAACAGTGACAGACTTCATTTTTGGGGGCTCCAAAATCTGCAGCCATGAAATTAAAAGATGGTTTCTCCTTGGAAGAAAAGCTACGACCAACCTAGATAGCATATTGAAGAGCAGAGACATTATTTTGCTGACAAAGGTCCGTCTAGTCAAAGCTATGGTTTTTCCAGTGGTCATGTATGGATGTGAGAGTTGGACTGTGAAGAAAGCTGAGCACTGAAGAATTGATACTTTTGAACTGTGGTGTTGGAGAAGACTGTTGAGAGTCCCTTGGACTGCAAGGAGATCCAACCAGTCCATCCTAAAGGAGATCAGTCCTGGGTGTTCATTGGAAGGACTGATGCTAAAGCTGAAACTCCAATACTTTGGCCACCTCATGTGAAGAGTTGACTCATTGGAAAAGACCCTGATGCTGGGAGGGATTGGGGGCAGGAGGAGAAGGGGATGACAGAGGATGAGATGGCTGGATGGCATCACCGACTCGATGGACGTGAGTTTGAGTGAACTCTGGGAGTTGGTGATGGACAGGGAGGCCTGGCATGCTGTGATTCATGGGGTCGCAAAGACTCAGACACAGCTGAGCAATTGAACTGAACTGAACTGAATTTTGAAAGGCAAGAATACCAAGCATGCTTTCTTTTACCTGGCATTTTCCTATTTGGGGATTATTTCTCAGCTTGGAAAAAAGAATCATTAAGGAGCAGCCTCAAGTGGGGTTAGACCACAGAAGAAAAGTCCTACAATAGGGTTTTGTTTTTTTTTTTTTTCCTTCTTTTTGAGACTTACAAACAATTTAGTGTGCAATTGAACAGTCTCAACTATCTGGCCATAGGAAATGAAACTTTGATCTAAAGTCAGATTCCAGGATCACACAGTAGAGTTTTTAAACCTAGTGAAATCCTAGTTGAGCTATTCTCTTAGTCTCTTCACAAGCACCACAAATCCTGTTCTTTTCTTTTCCTTGACTGAAGCGGCTGCAACGTGAGAGAGTTCACTAGCCTAGTTTGACTCTGGTGGAAATGGCTGGCTTCCTGAAACAAGCCTTCTAGCCAGTCATTTCCACTGCTATCTCTGATCCATAATTGTGAAAGCAATAAACTTCTGACCTACAGAACTGTGAGCTAACAAATGGGTGTTGCCTTAAGATATTGAGTTTGAGTTAATTTGTTACACAGCAATAGAAAATGTATACATCTACTTTCCTCTTTCATTACTCAGGAAAATACTTTGTTGTTGTTCAGTCACTATCCCATGGACTGCAGCACACCAGCCTCCTCTGTCCTCCACTGTCTCCCAGAGTTTGTTCAAACTCATGCCCATTGAGTAGATGATGCTATTTAACAATCTCATCCTCTGCTGCCCCCTTCTCCTTTTGCCTTCAATCTTTCTCAGCATCAGGGTCTGTTCTAAGAGTTGGCTCTTTGCATCAGGTGACCAAAGTATTGGAGCTTCAGCTTCAGCAGCAGCCCTTCCAGTGAATATTCAGGGTTGATTTCCTTTAGGATTGACTAGTTTGATCTCCTTGCTGTCCAAGGACTCTCAAGAGTCTTCTCCAGAACAATTCTTCAGCACTCAGTCTTCTTTATGGCCCAACTCTCACATTCGTACATGACTACTGGAACAGCTTTGACTATTTGGACCTTTGTCGGCAAAGTGATGTCTCTACTTTTTAATACACTGTCTAGGTTTGTCATAGCTTTCTTTCCAAGAAGCAAGCATCTTTTAATTTCATGGCTGCTATTACCATCTGCAGTGATTTTGGAGACCAAGAAAATAAAATCTGTAACTGCTTCCATTTTTCCCCCCTTCTATTTGCTGTGAAGTGATGGGACCAGATACCATGATCTTCATTATCTGAATGTTGAGTTTTAAGCCAGCTTTTTCACTCTTCTCTTCCACTCTCATTAAGAGGGTCTTTAGTTCCTCTTCACTTTCTGTCATTAGACAGAAGAGCCATACAAAAAAGGGACCCAGATAACCATGATGATGTGGTCAAGTCACCTAGAGCTGGACATTCTGGAGTGTGCAATCAAGTGGGCCTTAGGAAGCATTCTATGAACAAAGCTAGTGGAGGTGACAGAATTCTAGCTGAGCTATTTAAAATCCTAAAAGATGGATGCTGTTAAAGTGTTGCACTCAATATACCAGAAAATTTAGAAGACTCAGCAGTGGCCACAGGACTGGAAAAGGTCAGTTTTCTTTCCAATCCCAAAGAAGGGCAAATGCCAAAGAATGTTCAGACTACTGCACAATTGCACTCATTTCAAAGGCTAGCAAGGTCATGCTCAAAATCCTTCAAGTTAGGCTTCAGCAGTACCTGAATCGAGAATTTCAGATGTACGAGCTGGGTTTCAAAGAGGCAGAGGAACCAGAGATCAAATTGCCAAAACATTTGTAGGATCATGGAGAAGGCAAGGGAATTCCAGAAAAACATCTCTTTCAGCTTCATTGACTATGCTAAAGCCTTTGATTGTGTGGATCACAAAAAACAGTGGAAAATTCTTGAAGAGTTGGGAGTACCAGACCACCTTACCTATCTCCCAAGAAACCTGTACATGCATCAAGAAGCAACAGTTAGATTTAGATGTGGAACGACTAACTGATTCAAAACTGGGAAAGGACTATGACAAGGCTGTATATTGTCACCCTGCTTATTTAACTTCTATGCAGAATACATTATGTGAAATGCTGGGCTGGATGAATCACAAGCTGGAATAAATATTGCCAGGAGAAATATCAACAACCTCAGATATGAAGATGCTAGGAAACTACTATAAAACCCACTACTTAGCAGTGCACTTTCCTGGAAGCCAGGCTTCAGCAATATATAAATTTCCAGATGTTCAAGCTGGTTTTAGAAAAGGCAGAGGAATCAGAGATCAAATTGACAACATCCGCTGGATCATAGAAAAAGCAAGAGAGTTCCAGAGAAACATCAATTTCTGCTTTACTGACTATGCCAAAGCCTTTGACTGTGTGGATCATAATAAACTGTGGAAAATTCTTCAAGAGATGGGAATACCAGACCACCTGATGTGCCTCTTGAGAAACCTGTATGCAGGTCAGGAAGCAACAGTTAGAACTGGACATGGAACAACAGACTGGTTCCAAATAGGAAAAGGAGTACATCAAGGCTGTATATTGTCACCCTACTTATTTAACTTATATGCAGAGTACATCATGAGAAACGCTGGGCTGGAGGAAGCACAAGCTGGAATCAAGATTGCCGGGACAAATATCAATAACCTCAGATATGCAGATGACAGCACTCTTATGGCAGAAAGTGAAGAGGAACTAAAGAGCCTCTTGTTGAAAGTGAAAGAGGAGAGTGAAAAAGTTGGCTTAAAGCTCAACATTCAGAAAACGAAGATCATGGCATCTGGTCCCATCACTTCATAGGAAATTGATGGGGAAACAACGGAAACAGTGTCAGACTTTATTTTTCTGGGCTCCAAAATCACTGCAGATGGTGACTGCAGCCATGAAATTAAAAGACTTTTACTCCTTGGGAGGAAAGTTATGACCAACCCAGACAGCATATTAAAAAGCAGAGACATTACTTTGCCAACAAAGGTCTGTCTAGTCAAGGCTATGGTTTTTCCAGTAGTCATGTATGGATGTGAGAGTTGGACTACAAAGAAAGCTGAGCACTGAAGAATTGATGCTTTTGAACTGTGGTGTTGGAGAAGACTCTTGAGAGTCCCTTGGACTGCAAGGAGATCCAACCAGTCCATCCTAAAGGAGATCATTCCTGGGTGTTCATTGGAGGGACTGATATTGAAGCTGAAACTCCAATTCTTTGACCACCTGATGTGGAGAGCTGACTCATTTGAAAAGACCCTGATGCTGGGAAAGACTGAGGGCAGGAGGAGAAGGGGAGAAGGGGACGACAGAGGATGAGATGGCTGGATGGCATCACCGACTCAATGGACATGGGTTTGGGTGGACTCCCGGAGTTAGTGATGGACAGGGAGGCCTGGCGTGCTGTGGTTCATGGGGTCACAAAGAGTTGGACACGACTGAGCCGCTGAACTGAACTTCCTGGGAAAAAAAAAAAAAGGCTTTTCCAGAACAGAGCAACCATACTGCCCTCTGGTGTAAATCTCGGGTAAAACAGGCATATATAAGTACAACTTTTCTCTTAGAAAGAATCTATTTGTCCTGGTCATGATTAATAAAGCCCTGGAAACATTGATGCCAACCTAGCATAGGAGTGTTCTCTTTAGAGTAAAGCAGATCCAACTGAATAGCCCCACCACATCCAAAGTTCCATAATGAAAAACCTAATTCACACAATAACATATTAACAGGATAAGAAAAAGGGACAGCTTATCAAAGGCTCACATCTTCCCCCTGCCCATTCTGTGGTCCAGAAAGGCATGCCTGGGAGCACTCCAACTCTACCCAGCAGTCTGCTCCCTGGAACTCCAGACCCATGTATGCTGTTTGATATCTCCCTCCCTCCCCCATCCATATAAAAGCTCCTGAAGAAAAAGGCTGGCTTTCTCCCTAGTTAGTTCAACTTAATTCAGTCACTGATTCGTGTCCGACTCTTTGTGACCCCATGAATCACAGCACACCAGGCCTCCCTGTCCATCACCAACTCCCGGAGTTCACTCAAACTCATGTCTATAGAGTCGGTGATGCCATCCAGCCATCTCATCCTCTGTCATCCCCTTCTCCTGCCCCCAATCCCTCTCAGCATCAAGGTCTTTTCCAATGAGTCAACTCTTCGCATGAGGTGGCCAAAGTATTGGAGTTTCAGCTTTAGCATCAGTCCTTCCACTGAATACCCAGGACAGATCACCTTTAGAATGGACTGGTTGGATCTCCTTGCAGTCCAAGGGACTCTCAAGAGTCTTCTCCAACACCACAGTTCAAAAGCATCAATTCTTCTGTGCTCAGCTTTCTTTACAGTCCAACTCTCACATTCATACACGACCACTGGAAAACCATAGCCTTGATTAGATGGACCTTTGTTGGCAAAGTAATATCTCTGCTTTTCAATATACTACCTAGGTTGGTCATAACTTTCCTTCCTAGGAACAAGTGTCTTTTAATTTCATGGCTGCAATAACCATCTGCAGTGATTTTGGAGCCCAGAAAAATAAAGTCTGACACTGTTTCCACTGTTTCCCCATCTATTTCCCATGAAGTGATGGGACCAGATGCCATGATCTTCGTTTTCTGAATGTTGAGCTTTAAGCCAATTTTCACTCTCCACTTTCACTTTCATCAAGAGGCTTTTGAGTTCCTCTTCACTTTCTGCCATAAGGGTGGTGTCATCTGCATATCTGAGGTTATTGATATTTCTCCTGGCAATCTTGATTTCAGCTTGTGCTTCTTCCAGCCCAGCGTTTCTCATGATGTACTCTTCATAGAAGTTAAATAAACAGGGTGACAATATACAGCCTTGACGTACTCCTTTTCCTATTTGGAACCAGTTTGTTGTTCCATGTCCAGTTCTAACTGTTGCTTCCTGACCTGCATACAGGTTTCTCAAGAGGCACATCAGGTGGTCTGGTATTCCCATCTCTTGAAGAATTTTCCACAGTTTATTGTGATCCACACAGTCAAAGGCTTTGGCATAGTCAATCAAGCAGAAATAGATGTTTTTCTGGAACTCTCTTGCTTTTTCGATGATCCAGCAGATGTTGTCAATTTGATCTCTGATTCCTCTGCCTTTTCTAAAATCAGCTTGAACATCTGGAAGTTCACAGTTCACATACCGCTGAAGCCTGGCTTGGAGGATTTTGAGCATTACTTTACTAGCGTGTGAGATGAGTGCAATTGTGCAGTACTTTGAGCATTCTTTGGCATTGCCTTTCTTTGGGATTGGAATGAAAACTGACCTTTTCCAATCTTGTGGTCACTGCTGAGTTTTCCAAATTTGCTGGCATATTGAGTGCAGCACTTTCACAGCATCATCTTTCAGGATTTGGAATAGCTCAACTGGAATTCCATCACCTCCACTAGCTTTGTTCATAGTGATGCTTTCTAAGGCCCAGTTGACTTCACATTGCAGGATGTCTGGCTCTAGGTCAGTGATCACACCATCGTGATTATCTGGGTCATGAAGATCTTTTTTGTACAGTTCTTCTGTGTATTCTTGCCATCTCTTCTTAATATCTTCTGCTTCTGTTAGGTCCATACCATCTGTCCTTTATCGAGCCCATCTTTACATGAAATATTCCCTTGGTATCTCTAATTTTCTTTAAGCGATCTCTAGTCTTTCCCATTCTGTTGTTTTCCTCTATTTCTTTGCATTGATCGCTGAGGAAGGCTTTTTTATCTCTCCTTGCTATTCTCTGGAACTCTGCATTCAGATGCTTATATCTTTCCTTTTCTCCTTTGCTTTTCGCTTCTCTTCTTTTCTCAGCTATTTGTAAGGCCTCCTCAGACAGCCATTTTGCTTTTCTGCATTTCTTTTCCATGGGGATGGTCTTGATCCCTGTCTCCTGTACAATGTCACGAACCTCCATCCATAGTTCATCAGGCACTCTGTCTATCAGATCTAGGCCCTTAAATTTATTTTTCACTTCCACTGTATAATCATAAGGGATTTGATTTAGATCATATCTGATTGGTCTAGTGGTTTTCCCTACTTTCTTCAATTTTAGTCTGAATTTGGCAATAAGGAGTTCATGATCTGAGCCACAGTCAGCTCCCAGTCTTGTTTTCGCTGACTGTATAGAGCTTCTCCATCTTTGGCTACAAAGAATATAATCAATCTAATTTCGGTGTTGACCATCTGGTGATGTCCATGTGTAGAGTCTTCTTTTGTGTTGTTGGAAGAGGGTGTTTGTTATGACCAGTGCGTTCTCTTGGCAAAACTCTATTAGCCTTTGCCCTGCTTCATTCCGTATTCCAAGGCCAAATTTTCCTGTTACTCCAGATGTTTCTTGACTTCCTACTTTTGCATTCCAGTCCCCTATAATGAAAAGGACATCTCCCTAGTTAATCACCTTCCAAATCCTCTCAGGCTTATTCTAAGTGAGGAGAGTACCCTTCCCCCACACTCCACTCAGACTGTGCTCTTCTCTGTAATCCAGGCAAGTTCAAGCACATTTGACCTTAGTAGACCAAAAACCTCAGAGACCAGTAGGGTACCTCAGCTGTATCTTGGAGGTTTCATTTAATCACCTTTGTGCTGGTAGTGGTATGAAAAACTCAGTCTCTGTGCAGCAGTGCAGAATCGAATGTCAGACACAGAGTTTTGGGTGACGTAAAAAAGAATAGTTTTATTGTTTTGCCAGGCAAAGAGGGTACAATTGGCTCCTGCCCTTGAAACTGTGTGGTAGGTTTGGCTGAGGAGTTTTATACTAATAGCTCGAGGGCAGAGTTGCTAATAGGGATCAGGGCCTGCACTGCTTTAATCCAGCCTCAGGTGGTCTCCTAATGAGCTTCTCTGGTTCCTTTCATCTGGCCTCAGGTAGTCTCCTGATGAGCTTCTTAAGGTTATCAAGCTGTGACCTTCTCTGGATTGAAGTTCGCAGTTTCTATTTGTTGTGGGTTTTAGTTCTGTAAAGAGCTCAAAGATACTGTGTGTATCCCTTGAGGTGGAACCAGAACAGGCCCCAAGTCCGCATTGTTGTTTCTTGGCTGCTCCTCCCAAATCTCTGCATCCCCTCCCTTCCCTGATTAGCAACTGGTTGAAAGGTTTCCATGCCCAGGAATCCCACAGAGTCCTGCTCGGTTTCAGTGGGCCCTGCATTGGAAAAGGGAATGGCAAACCACTTCAGTGTTCTTGCCTTGAGACCCCATGAACAGTATGAAAAGGCAAAATGATAGGATACTGAAAGAGAAACGCCCCAGGTCAGTAGGTGCCCAGTATGCTACTGGAGATCAGTGGAGAAATAACTCCAGAAAGAATGAAGGGATGGAGCCAAAGCAAAAAGAATACCCAGCTGTGGATGTGACTGGTGATAGAAGCAAGATCCGATGCTGTAAAGAGCAATATTGCATAGGAACCTGGAATGTCAGGTCCCTGAATCAAGGCAAATTGGAAGTGGTCAAACAAGAGATGGCAAGAGTAAATGTCGACATTCTAGGACTCAGCGAACTGAAATGGACCGGAATGGGTGAATTTAACTCAGATGACCATTATATCTACTACTGCGGGCAGGAATCCCTCAGAAGAAATGGAGTGGCCATCATGGTCAACAAAAGAGTCCGAAATGCAGTACTTGGATGCAGTCTCAAAAACGACAGAATGATCTCTGTTCGTTTCCAAGGCAAACCATTCAATATCACAGTAATCCAAGTCTATGCCCCAACCAGTAATGCTGAAGAAGGTGAAGTTGATGGTTCTATGAAGACCTACAAGACCTTTTAGAACTAACACCCAAAAAAGATGTCCTTTTCATTATAGGGGACTGGAATGCAAAAGTAGAAAGTCAAGAAACACCTGGAGTAACAGGCAAATTTGGCCTTGGAATACAGAATGAAGCAGGGCAAAGACTAATAGAGTTTTGCCAAGAAAATGCACTGGTCATAACAAACACCCTCTTCCAACAACACAAGAGAAGACTCTACACATGGACATCACCAGATGGTCAACACCGAAATCAGATTGATTATATTCTTTGTAGCCAAAGATGGAGAAGCTCTATACAGTCAGCGAAAACAAGACTGGGAGCTGACTGTGGCTCAGATCATGAACTCCTTATTGCCAAATTCAGACTGAAATTGAAGAAAGTAGGGAAAACCACTAGACCATTCAGGTATGACCTAAATCAAATCCCTTATGATTATACAGTAGAAGTGAGAAATAGATTTAAGGGCCTAGATCTGATAGACAGAGTACCTGATGAACTATGAAATGAGGTTCGTGACATTGTACAGGAGACAGGGATCAAGACCATTCCCATAGAAAAGAAATGCAAAAAAGCAAAATGGCTGTCTGGGGAGGCCTTACAAATAGCTGTGGAAAGAAGAGAAGTGAAAAGCAAAGAAGAAAAGGAAAGATATAAACATCTGAATGCAGAGTTCCAGAGAATAGCAAGAAGAGATAAGAAAGCCTTCTTCAGCGATCACTGCAAAGATATAGAGGAAAACAACAGAATGGGAAAGACTAGGCATCTCTTCAAGAAAATCAGAGATACCAAAGGAACATTTCATGCAAAGATGAGCTCAATAAAGGACAGAAATGGTATGGACCTAACAGAAGCAGAAGATATTAAGAAGAGATGGCAAGAATACACAGAAGAACTGTACAAAAAAGATCTTCATGACCCAGATAATCACGATGGTGTGATCACTGACCTAGAGCCAGACATCCTGCAATGTGAAGTCAACTGGGCCTTAGAAAGCATCACTATGAACAGGCTAGTGGAGGTGATGGAATTCCAGTTGAGCTATTCCAAATCCTGAAAGATGATGCCGTGAAAGTGCTGCACTCAATATGCCAGCAAATTTGGAAAACTCAACAGTGGCCACAGGACTGGAAAAGGTCAGTTTTCATTCCAATCCCAAAGAAAGGCAATGCCAAAGAATGCTCAAAGTACCGCACAATTGCACTCATCTCACATGCTAGTAAAATAATGCTCAACATTCTCCAAGCCAGGCTTCAGCAATATGTGAACCATGAACTTCCTGATGTTCAGGCTGGTTTTAGAAAAGGCAGAGGAACAAGAGATCAAATTGACAACATCTGCTGGATCATCGAAAAAGCAAGAGAGTTCCGGAAAAACATCTATTTCTGCTTTATGGACTATGCCAAAGTCTTTGACTGTGTGGATCACAATAAACTGTGGAAAATTCTTCAAGAGATGGGAATACCAGACCACCTGATGTGCCTCTTGAGAAATTTGTATGCAGGTCAGGAAGCAACAGTTAGAACTGGACATGGAACAACAGACTGGTTCCAAATAGGAAAAGGAGTACGTCAAGGCTGTATATTGTCACCCTGCTTATTTAACTTCTATGCAGAGTACATCATGAGAAACACTGGACTGGAAGAAGCACAAACTGGAATCAAGATTGCCAGGAGAAATATCAATAACCTCAGATATGCAGATGACACCACCCTTATGGTAGAAAGTGAAGAGGAACTCAAAAGCCTCTTGATGAAAGTGATAGTGGAGAGTGAAAATTGGCTTAAAGCTCAACATTCAGAAAACGAAGATCATGGCATCTGGTCCCATCACTTCATGGGAAATAGATGGGGAAACAGCGGAAACAGTGTCAGACTTTATTTTTCTGGGCTCCAAAATCACTGCAGATGGTTATTGCAGCCATGAAATTAAAAGACACTTGTTCCTAGGAAGGAAAGTTATGACCAACCTAGATAGCATATTCAAAAGCAGAGACATTACTTTGCCAACAAAGGTTCGTCTAGTCAAGGCTATGGTTTTTCCTGTGGTCATGTATTGATGTGAGAGTTGGACTGTGAAGAAGGCTGAGTGCCAAAGAATTGATGCTTTTGAACTGTGGTGTTGGAGACTCTTGAGAGTCCCTTGGACTGCAAGGAGCCCCAACCAGTCCATTCTGAAGGAGATCAGCCCTGGGATTTATTTTCGAGGAATGATGCTGAAGCTGAAACTCCAGTACTTTGGCCACCTCATGAGAAGAGTTGACTCATTGGAAAAGACTCTGATGCTGGGAGGGATCGGGGGCAGGAGGAGAAGGGGACAACAAAGGATGAGATGGCTGGATGGCATCACTGACTCGATGGACATGAGTCTGAGTGAACTCCAGGAGTTGGTGAGGGATAGGGAGGCCTGGCATGCTGCGATTCATGGGGTGGCAAAGAGTCGGACACGACTGAGCGACTGATCTGATCTGATCTGATCTGCACCTAGCATTGTTAACGAGGATTTCAAGAAGGTGCAAAGGTGATATGCTTCTGGGCCAATGAAAGTGAACTTCTGCTCCAGTTTTACTGAAGTGCATTTTAATAGAATCTAAAGTCAGGGTAGAAGAAACCAGTTTCTTTTGTATTTCAACGTCATAACCATTTTGTGCGGTAGATACTGTTATCTTTTTATAGATGAGACTTGAAATGTTAAGTGACTTATCCAAGGCCACAGTCGATAAGCTGTGGAATTGAGATTCAATCTGATTTAAAAAAAATCTGTATGTGGTGTTAAGATTTATTTTAAAATAAACTTTTAATTTTAGCATAGGTTTAGATTTACAGACTGTGAAGATAATACAGAGTTCCCATATAACCCACATCCAATTTCTCCTATAATTAATATCATCCATTAGTATGATACATTTGTCACTATTAATAAACTAGTAATGGTACATTGTTAAGAGCTAAAGTCTATGGTTCGTCCAGATTTCCTCAGTTTTTCCCTGACTACTTTTCACCTGTTTCAGGGTCCCATCCAGGATATCACAGTACTTTTAATTTTGTTGTTCAGTCGCTCAGTCATGTCGACCCTTTGCGACCCCATGGACTGCAGCACGCCAAGCTTCTCTGTCCTTTACCACCTCCCAGAGCTTGGGCAAACTCATGTCCATTGAGTTGGTGATGCCATCCAACCATCTCAATCCTCTGTCGTCCCCTTCTCCTCCTGCCTTCAATCTTAATAGGTCTACTTAAGATTGTCTTGATTGTGGCAGTTTGTCAGACTTTATCACTTATATGTGGAATCCAAAAAATTAAACAAATGAATAAATAGAACAAAACAGAAGCAGATTCACAGATACAGAGAACATACTAGTAGGTGCCGATGGGGAAAGGTGGGGAGAGACAAGGGTAGGGAGACAAGACAAGGGGTATGAACTATTATGTACAAAATAAATAAACTATGATGATATATTGTACAGCACAGGGAATATAACCAATACTTTGTAACTTTAAATGGAGTATAACCTGTAAAAACTTTGAGTCATTATGTTGTATACCTGAAACTAATATTGTAACTCAATAATATATTAATTAAAGAATTGAAAACACGAATGACTCTTAAAAATATGGAATAAATATATGTCAAAGATTTTATTTAACTTATTCATTGGTGAGGGAGCCAGGAAGATCGTAAAACTGGTTTTAAAGAGTAATTTCCCTGGTGGTATGGTGGCTAAGACTATGCGTTCTCAATGCAGGGGGTCCGGGTCAGGGAACTCAATTTCACGTGCTGCAACTAAGAGTTCACAGGCTGAAATGAGAAGATCTCGAATGCCGCAACTAAGCACTGATGAAGACAAATAAACAAATATTGGAAAAAAAAATGAGTATTTGAGGAACAAGATAATTGTAGACAATTTTAAAGTGAAGTGAAGTCACTCAGTCGTGTCCGACTTTTTGCGACCCCGTGGACTGTAGCCCACCAGGCTTCTCTGTCCATGGGATTCTCCAGGCAAGAATACTGGAGTGGGTTACCATTTCCTTCTCCAGGGGATCTTCCCGACCCAGGCATCGAACCCAGGTCTCCCGCATTGGAGGCAGATGCTTTAACCTCTGAGCCACCAGGGAAGCCCAGACAATTTTTAAAAGGAACATCAAAATAACATCACTGGATTAGATACAAAACTGATTTAATGCCCTATAGGGCAGCAAAAACTATAACCTTTGAAGTTATCATATCTGCCAGTCAGAAATCATTTGCATCTCTGCTAGCCACAAATCTACAAGTCAACTGCAGTGTCGCCAAGTCTGAGCCTTAATTAATAGTAAATAGCAAAGTCATAGAATAATGCCTTCTCATGAGAAATTAAACAACTGTTGGATGGGTCTGTTAAACAGTATTCAGTACGACATTGAAAGGACGGGTGCACTTAAACTTACTTATTAACTTATGCTTGGTTAATTTTTCTTAACAATTATCCAGTGTCATCTCCTGTGGAACTGTAGGAAACGGCAGGAAAGTATCTTTGCCAGCCTAGGTAGGCTGGTGGCCTCCCCACAGAATCCACTCTGGTTTCACTCCAGGAAACAGAAGGTCCTTCCTGGTGGAGAATTAGCCTCCAGTCTAGGGAGACAGACTTCCCTGGTGGCTCAGATGGTAAAGCGTCTGTCGGCAATGCGAGAGACCCGGGTTCGAGCCCTGGGTTGGGAAGATCCCCTGGAGAAGGAAATGGCAATCCACTCCGGTACTATTGCCTGGAAAATCCCATGGACAGAGGAGCCTGGTAAGCTACAGCCTATGGGGTTGCAAAGAGTCGGACACAACTGAGCGACTTCATTCACTCACTAGGGAGACAGAAGACTGCAAAGGGAGGCCAGAAACAGCACTGGGGACTTAACACTTATTTTCTTCTCACAGCACCATTTCCTGGCACTGTTGGCCACAAAATATTAAACCTGATCAATTCATAGCAAGACCCCTTTCTTGGTTATGGGGAGACAATGAGGCTTGGGAAAGTGGACAGAAGTGGATTTCACTCCAGAAAGTAAAACACTCTACACAGCTTCCAAATTTTAACACCACATAATAGTACTAATTTTTATTTAATGCCTTTTAGATTGAGTGCTGAGGGCAGGACTTTACATTCTTCACAGCCTCTGGCTTTGGGCCTGGATTAGTGCAGGTGCTCTATAAAAGGCAGCTGTGTGAAGAAGAAGCTATTGGGGGTTTTGTAAAAAAATGGGATCACACAGGAGAAAGTGTTTTGAGACGCCTACACCAAAGACTTGCTATTTATGAGGCCTTGCTGTGAGGGGGTGTCTTGAGGACACAGTATTCCCAAAGAAGTACTTTCCAAAAACACAAGAATACCTTTTTTTTTTTTAATGCAACCCAGATGGAAATACCAAATAATAATTATGACGATTTTTTAAAAAAGATCCTAGGCCTGACTTTAGATTATAAATTGGCTCGTTATCAGGAAAAAATACTTATTGAAACACAGCCATGATCAATGGCTCCACATAAGCCTGCTGCAAAAATCAGACAGTTATTTGTACATGTGGGATTTGGTACATGGCTTCTCAACAGAGATAATTTTGTTCCAGGATGAGCACCAGGGACAGGAAATTGGACAGGGGTCCTGGTCTGATCATCTGGAAAATAGGGCTAATTGGGATGCCTCCCTCGGAGGTTTGCTTTACTAAGGTTTGATTGGGAGTTCAGAAAGCATTGAATCAAAGACTCTTCAGCACTGTGCCCAGCCTTATTATTTAAATATAAAACCTCTGTTTTTCAAGGCTCTTTGTTTTTCTGTTACATTAAGGCTTTCCTAGGAACTTGTCTGCATTCAACTCACTGTGCCTCTACTTCCTTCTTCAGAAGCATCTTAAATATTATTTAGCATATACTTAAATGTCATTTAGCGTATTATTTAGAATATACTGCCTTTGTCCAACACTCCTTTCCCTGAGACTCAATTCATTCTAGTAGGCTTGTTTTGTCTGTCATTAAAATACTGACTTCCTCCAGCTGCTAGTACCTCTTTCTTGGTCCTTTAATTGTTCTCCTCAACCATGAGTCAGCAGCTGGACTTGATGGTCAGAGCTCTCATGGAGAAAAGAAATTTTCTCTGGGTTCCAGCCTTATGTGATGTGTGCATTCTTGGCTCAGAGGGGCTCAGTGTTGGGCTGCACTCAAGGTGAGAGCGAGGTTTTCATTAGAAGGAGAAAAGCTCTACCTCAGGCTCCCACCTGTGAAGCACAGTGGAGGAGCAGAAGGTAGGGATGTTGTTGCCGTCTGGGGCAGGGGACAATCCTAGAGTCTGCCAATAATAATAAGAGCTAACTGTCAACAGCTATTCTATTTAGAAAATGGCTATCAATTGTTATTATTAGTACATTGGCTCCATTCTGCATTAATTTGTCTCTAGGAACATTACCAGCACAAACATTCAGGGCTTCTTATGGTCCACCAGTGGATTTTGGGTCAGTCTCAGTAAAAGATACCTTTTGGGGAGATGCCTCCCGAAGCACTTGGACAATGAGTATCTTCTCTGGTCCTCTCCAGGGTCAGTCCCCATACTAATTGCCTGCTCTATCCTTGACTATCAATATCTGTCGTAGCCTAATTTTATTGCTGAGTCAGACAATCCGTTTTAATTGCCCATTTCCACCTCCAACTGTGCCTCTGTCTCGCAGGAGGGAAAAATCTTTCTCTTAGGGCTTGGTGCCTGCTCATGCCCCTGGATCAGATGCCCAGGGTGGCAATGCAGGCCACCCAGAGCAGCTGTCCTCAGCCTTTTTTTGGCACCAGCGACCAATTGCGTAGAAGACAATTTTTCCATGGACCTGGGGTCAGGCCCATGGTTTTGGAATGATTTACATGCATTACATTTTTTGTGTGCACTTTATTTCTCATCTAATGCTGCCGATGATCTGACAGGAGTTTCGGGACTCCTGACCTAGAGGATCTCTTATAACTCCTGAGGCCCCAGGTTCTCCATTTTCCTGGGCTGTACTGGGGAAGATGAAGGTTTTGTTCATATGCTGAGCCTCTCCCACTAGCTTCCTGCCCACCTTCAGTGTGTTCTCTTCTAGAAGCTGGCCAGTGCTGTGTCCAGGTCCCTTTTTTTTTTGTCCCTCCAGACTCATTCTTCCATATGTTCCTCCTTGTCCTGGGAGGTGGGTCTGTTTGGACCCCATCAAATGGTTCCTTTGCTTCTTGGCTTCCAGCTGGTCTAGCGGTGAGATGACTGCAGGAGACCTGGGCAGGTCAGGACGTTTGTTCCCCTGGTGCTCTCTTTGTGGGATTCCTCAGGTTATCTCTCTGATGGAAGGTCAGAGCACCTCCCAAGGGGGCCCTCTCCTCACGGTTTTGAGTTCTGCTAAGCACTCCATCACTCAACCCTAGGAATGTGATAGATTAAATTATTGGCCCGAATTCTTTGTCCTTCCTGGTAGCCACATTTTTTGCCAGGATGTGACTTTGCAGCTACTCTCATAAAGGGGGTGGGGGCAGGGTGTATATTTCTCCTTGCCCTTGGGCCTGGGTCTGTGACTCACTCTGGTCAATGGAATGTGAATGAAACCAATTGTTTACACCAGTTTCAAGCCCAGGCCTTTAGAAGTATCATGTGTTTCTGTGTGTCTTTTTGTGCCTCTGCCAGCTCCGTGAGAAGAGCTTCCCCTGGGCACTGCTGCCTTCCTCAGTCTGGGTCGTAGAATGAACCTATGTGGAGCAGCCCAGACCTTTATCTGCAGAGGAGGGAAGCCCAGCTGGACACCAGCTTGAGGCAGAGCTCCCAGCTGAGCCAGCTGACCTCCAGTGAACCCACAGCCTGGGAGAAGCACATGCATATTGCTGCATTTCACCGAGATTGTGTGATAAAGGGTAACAACACCTTACTGCTACTAGCACCAGGGTTCTGCTCTTACACCACAAATACTCCCTTTATTAAGCCCTTGGGGAACCACACTACTTTGAGTGTCATCTGTTTCCTGTAGTGACACCAAGTGAATGACATAGGCACCAGTCCAGCTCTTCCCTAACATTATATCACATTGCCAGCAAAGCTCAAAATATGACATTTGATACCAGCAGCCTGTCTTCTGTTTCCCATTTGCTACTCAATATTCTCCTGAAAGCCTGTTCTTAGAAGCTAATAATGACATTTAATTCTTTTTATGTATTATTAAAATTTTCAGCCTTTTATTTGGAAAAATTTTGGAACATATAGACAAGTAGAGATATTATCAAGAACCTCCAGGTACTCATGACCCACTTTTAACAATGATTGACACTTTGTCAATCTTATTTAATCTCTTCCTCTCCTGTTTGTTTTCTAAACCTAATGACCTTTCAATTTCAAGAGGGAATCGTAGCTCTAATCTTCCTTACTTTTAAACATTAATCTTTATTGGAGTATAGTTGCTCTTGAATGTTGTGTCAGTTTCTACTGTACAGCAAAGTGAATCAGTTATACATAGACATATATCCACTCTTTTTCGGATTTTCTTCCCATTTAGGTCACCACAGAGCACTGAGTAGTTCTCTGAGCTCTACAGCAGGTTCTCATTGAGTGAAGTGAGTGAAGTCGTTCAGTCGTGTCCGACTCTCTGCAACCCCATGGACTGTAGCCTACCAGGCTTCTCCATCCATGGGATTTTCCAGGCAAGAGTACTGGAGTGGGTTGCCATTGCCTTCTCCAAGGTTCTCATTAGTTATCTATTTTATGCATAGCATCCCACCCACACTGCCCGCACCCCGCCCCCCACCTCCTTAGCTCTAATCTTCTATGATTTCTGTGCAGCAGTCGCTACTATGGCTTACCCTTCTTTTCTCTGCCCTTGCTATCTGTCTCCTGAGTTTCCTTTAATCTTTTGTGTCTGTTCTCAGTTTCCTGTGTTTGATTTCTGACTTGGCTCTCAAACGTTGGGATTCCCAAGGGACTTGTCCTATCCGTCACCTATTTTCCTTCTCTCTGTGCTCTCTTCCTGGGAGAGGTAATCTGTGAGCCTGTTCTGTGTTTCTGGGCTCTACTTTCTGTCTATCCACTAAGTGTCTTCACTTGGATGTTGTATGTACGTCACAAACCAAACTCAGCAACTTCTCAAAACTTCTCCACCTCCTCTTCTGGGTTCCCCACCCCTGTTCGGACCTTCTGTAGTGCCCTGTCATATAACTAGACGTGTTATTCCTTTCTTTGACGCAGACCTGACCAATGTGTTCCTCTAAATGCTAGCATCATTATTCTAAATCACATCATGCTAACACCATCCCAACTTGGAAATCTTCTATGGTTCTGTTCAGAATATATTGTAAACATTTTGGTGTGATATTGAAGCCTCTCCACCCCTCTCGTTCTAATCTCAGCTTCCATACCCCGTCCTCCAAACATCTGGCCCTGCTTGTTTCCCCATAATGCACTACATACTTTCATGTGGCCTGGCCTCATGCTCATCACTCTTTTATTTTTTAAGATTAAAAACAATGTGGCTCTGTTTCTCAAACGCTAATTTCAAAGTGACCCCCTTCTGTCATTCTTGAATTACCCTTGCTCTTCTGAGATTCTTGCTGACATTTGAATTTGCTGTTCCTGCCAAAGGAAACAGTCAACATGGTATTTTTTTTGAGCAGCCTCATTAGAGCTTCTCTTTTCAAAAGGGACCAATTTACCATGGCGATGAGATATTGTCTCCATAGAAATACTGGCCTGTAAAGTTTCTGACTCTCTGTAGGACTTTGATTCCTGCCCCTCAAGGCAGGAATGGTGTGCTACTCATCTCTTTAAGTATCTCCAGTTCCTGGCATGCAGGAAATGGTAAGTGTTTGTTTGAATTGCCGCTAAGTTAGCATTGGGATGAGGAAGTAAGATCTGGAGAGGGCACACATGTTGACAGCCAATTGCAGAGAAAGCTGCCAAACACATAATCTATGAGCTGAGAGGCTAGGGTCATGCCATTCCCTGCAGTGAGGGCCTCTAAGCCTGTCAGATGTCAATTGCGTTTGCAAAGCTAGGAGTTCAGGTGGAAGGTTGGATTTTTCTTCATTAAACTTGTCATTCCCCAAGGTGGGGCTCTGACAGGCACCCCGTGAGATGTCAAGCTGAGACAGCTGTTGCCAAACCTGGCGGAGGCATTTCAGACAGCTGCCTCAGACTTCATGGGCAACATCCTTTTCTTCTTAAAGGACATCAAAACGCTTAACAAATAAATAGGGTCGCAAAGAGTTGGACACAACTGAAGTGACTTAGCAGACACACATGCATGATGGAGACAGAATTGTATCTGATTCAGATCACGTGGATTTGAGTCTTGACTCTGATTGTTAGCTCTGTAACTAAAGAAATTATATCACCCCTCTGAGCCTCATTCTCCTTACTCATAACACTGGTTGCTGTGAAGACTGAATGAGATAATGTATATGTACATGTTTTATAAGTTGTTGGTCACTGTTCAAATATGAGGTAAAATTAGAATTAAAATTATGTTTAGTCTGCATGTCATGCACACACAATAAATATAGAATGGTTAAATCGATACATATTTGCTCACTCTGTATTATATGTCCAGCTCACTGCTTGAAACTGTGATAAACACAGAAGTTTATATAAGTCAGTTTTCTGACTTTAAGAAATGTATAATCTAGTTGGGAGAAGAGACCAGTTTATTTCTCCCCTTGTTTCTACACAGGGGAAGGCATTTCTACTCTACAACTGAAGGAGACCATTTCTCTCTATTTCTTTTCTCATTCTTCCTAAGAGAGGGAGCTGCTGCTGCTAAGTCGCTTTAGTTGTGTCCGACTCTGTGCGACCCCACAGACAGCAGCCCACCAGGCTCCCCCGTCCCTGGGATTCTCCAGGCAAGAACACTGGAGTGGGTTGCCATTTCCTTCTCCAATGCATGAAAGTGAAAAGTGAAAGTGAAGTTGCTCAGTCGTGTCTGACTAAGTAACCTACAATGTTGGTAAACTTGGGCAAAGGTACTAAGTGTGGTGGCTTGGCATTTTTTTTCCCTTCTCCCTTCGGAACTAGTAGATTACTGGGAATTCATACTGTCTTTACTCTCTGCCACAGTGTAATGTTTCAGGTGGTATAGGCTGGGTGAGAGCAGGGCTTGTTCAGATTTCTTTGTGATTGGATGGATAGGTTAAGTTCCGGGGGAGAGTGTTAGAAAGTACATTGTACCTTGGCATGTAGTACCAGTTCTTAGCCTTGATTCCATCCTAAAGTATGTTTCTTTATTTAAAACCTTGACATTTAAATCTCCTCCCAATTGTGGGGAAGCACCAGCCACTCACACTTGGGGTTTGAACCTATCCCAAGATCGAATGACCTCTCCAGGTTTAGATGATTTATTTATTTGTTTTATTATTTTGGGTTGCGATGAGTCTTTGTTGCTGTGCGTGAGCTTTCTCTGGTTGCAGACAGCCGGGGCGACTCTCCAGTTGTGGCGTGCGTGCTTCTCACTGCAGTGGCTTTTCTTGCTGTGAGCGTGGGCTCTAGGACACGTGGGCTCAGTAGTCGTGGTACACGGGCTTAGTTGCTCCATGGCATGTGAAATCTTCTCGGACCAAGATTGAACCCGTGTCCCCTGCACTGGCAGGCTGATTCCTACCCACGGTACCACCAGGGATGTTCCTAGATTTTTAAAATTAGCCCAATGCCTTAGGAATTCTGGACGTCTTTCCAGGTGGGCTTGCTACTCCAAGTCCTACAGAACAGGTCAGAATGTCCTCCAAATCTGATTCTCTTCTGCATGACTCATCAGTGTGAGTTGGTAGGGTGCTTCTCTATCTTGGGCTTCAAACACTGTTGGGTGTGGCTTTCTTTCTGTTTACCCTGCTGCTGCTGCTAAGTTGCTTCAGTCTGTCCGACTCTGTGTGACCCCATAGACGGCAGCCCACCAGGCTCCCCGTCCTACGTGGGGTTTATTGAGAGTCTTGGATCTGTCACTTAATGTTTTTCACCAAATTTGGGAAGTTTATGGTCATCATCTTTCAGTATTTTTTCTGTCCTGTATCAGTATCAGTCATGGTTCCAGCAGAGAAACAGTGGGATATATAGTAGGATATGTGTCCAATAGGATATGTGTGTGTAAAACATTTTTATTGCAGGGAATATTGCCTTCCATGAGTGTGGGGGCTAATGAGGCAAGTCTGAGACTTAGAGGACAGGCTGTCAGGAAGGGCAGACTGGGGTTTCTGGGGCAGGAATTGATCCTGAATTCCACAGATGAAATAAATATATTTTTCCCCCCTCAGGGAATCCTCAGCTCTGTTCTTAAAACTTTTTAACTGATTGGCTAAGATTCACCAAGATTACTCAGGAAAATGTCCTTTATGTAAAGTCAACTGATTATAGATGGTGGTAGTAGTGATGGTAGTGAAGTCGCTCGGTCGTGTCCGACTCTGCGACCCCATGAACTGTAGCCTACCAGGCTCCTCCATCCATGGGCTTTTCCAGGCAAGAGTACTGGAGTGGGCTGCCACTTCCTTCTCCAGGGGATCTTCCCGACCCGGGGATTGAACTTGGGTCTCCCGCATTGTAGGCAGAGGCTTCACCGTCTGAGCCACCAGGGAAGTCCGATTATAGATGGTAATCACATCTGAAAAAAAAAAAAAAAAAAAAAAAAACCATCACAGCAATGCTAGATTAGGGTTTCATTGAATATAGTGTTCTCATTTCATGGGTATAGTTTTTAATAGTCCAATATTATTAATATTAATACCAATTTTCTTTAAAATATTTAAAAGCCTCATAAGGAGATCCGACCAGTCAATCCTAAAGGAAATCAGTCCTGAATATTCACTGGAAGGGCTGATGCTGAAGCTGAAACTCCAATACTTTGGCCACCTGATCCCAAGAACTGACTCATTGGAAAAGACCCTGATGGTGGGAAAGATTGAAGGCTGGAGGAGAAGGGGATGACAGAGGATGAGATGGTTGGATGGCATCACCGACTTGATGGACAGGAGTTTGAGTAAGCTCTGGGAGTTGGTGACGGACAGGGAAGCCTGGTATGCTGCAGTCCATGGGGTCGCAAAGGGTCAGACACTACTGAGCAACTGAACTGAACTGAACTGAATATATACAATTCCAAATATAAATACAGTTTAAAGAATTACAAGGAAATAAACACAGTCACTACTTGGTTTGAAATAGAAGATTAGTCTTTTGAAGCACTATGAGTCTTTCTTTTTTCAGGTGCATCCCTTCCCTACCATATGGAAAGTTTAAAATATGCAGAACAATACTATATGTTTTTATGTAAAAGTATAAAAACATACGTATAATGATAAATACCAACTGAAGATAGTTATCTCCGGGAGGAAAGAGAATGGGATTGGATAGGTATATGAGGGTTTCTAACCTATCTGTAATGTTTCATTAAAAAAAAATGATGTCAAGCAAATGGGACAAAATGTAAAGATCTGGCTGTGTTTGCTACATTATTCTCAGAGAGCATAAAGGTAAAATAGCACAAGGGGTTGAGTACACAAGTTCTGGTACCAAATAGGTTTAGATTAATTTGTGCCTACTTAAGTTATTAACTGTAGAAGTTATACAAATGACGTAGCCTCCTTGCAACTCAGTTTTTCTTATCAATAAAATGGAGATTATAATAATACTTATATTAACTTTATAGTATTGTTGTGAGCATGACATTAGTTTACAGAAAACAGTGAAACAGTGTTTGGCACATAATGAGCAGGCAATAAATGTTAATTAGCAGCAGTAGAAAGTTTTACAAGTTTCATAAACTTCTTTTAAGAAACTGCAAATACACAAACACACACACACACACACACACCACAGACCCAAATTCCTAAGCTACAGAATCACAGTCATTTATTTGAAACTCTTGGGGCAGACATTTCATATTTCAGAACTTTTTGTTATTTATTATGTCATATCCCTAGTGGGGTCTGGGACAACATGTCCTAATCAAGCACATTATTATTTCTGCAATAAAAATTATGAATATTCATTAAGTAAGATACTTAAAGACTGAAAATCTTCATGTTAGTTCAGGTCAGGTTTTACCACCAAAGGCTTTTGCTGCCAGCTTTTTGAAAACTTTCAGTTTTCAGAGTGTTTTGGAATCTAGACCTGCATTTAAAAGGATCATGGACCTTTACTGTACTTCATCCACCTTATGAGTACCAGTTTGTTCTTAAAAAGAATGAGGCAGCTGGACATATTGAAATGATGAGGTAAGGCATATGTTAAGTAATAATACCATATGTGTTAGAGTATTTGGCAATTGGCCAAATAATATATATAATTCCTGTTACATTTATAGAAAAAGACTTCCCCATTTTTTTTTTAAGTATATAGGATAAATGCACTGAAAGGAGACACAGTCAGGTCAGCTGCTTGCCTCTGAAAAGCCAATATTTGAGAGGCAAGATTGAAAGAAAAGTTTGCTTTATTTTGGAGGCTAGCAATTGGGGGAGAGGGTGAATTCATGTCCAAAAAATGACTCCCCACTGACAATCAGTGGGCCAGAGCTTTTAAAGGGGAGTTTCAGGGGTGCAAAAGTGGAGGGAGCAGGCTGCGTGCAGAATAGCACAGTCAGTTCTGACAATCACTTGAAATTAGTCATGTGGTGGTCTGATCAGCATCATCTTGATTAAGGATAGCTAATCTTTAGTTCCAAGGTCAGTTTGTTCTCATTTCTTTGAGATCAGTTCTCAGAGTTGTGCAAGATGGAGCAACTTATGTCATGGCTACAGTCTGGTCATCATGCGTTAGGTTGGCCAAAATGTTCATTTGGATTTTCCCATAACACCTTATGAGGAAACCCAAACAAACTTTTTGGCCTGCTTAATTTCCACCTGGTGGCAGTTTGGTATCTACAAAGCAGCTCAAAGGACATGGATTAGAATATCATCTATAGCCGTTGAGAAGGAATAAAAGGTCCTTGACTTTGCTTAGTGACTAAACTGTTATTATTTTGTCCCATTTGATTTCTTTCCCTTTGTTTCTGCATTTTATCATTTCTCCGATTAAATTTATTCTTTGACTAAAGTTTTTCTACAGACAAAAGGCAAGTGGAGGACATGGGGGTTGGGGGGAGGGGGAGGACCATAGTGTCCTGGTCAGTTTCACTGCCGAACTTGTCACTTCTGGAGAGGGAAGTGGAGGAGGTGAGGGGGGGGCCACCACATTTCCCTCTACACACATCTGAATTTTTCTGAGTCTTTTGTGAAAAGGCACTAACTTACATTTGAGTAGTAAAAATCGGGGGAAAAACTGTGGAAAAGTAAACGGAAGCAGTATTGTGGACAACTTGTTAAGTTAATGTAAAAAGCAGTGGCTATTTTTGAGCAGATTAGTAACAGCAGGCTCAGCAGAGAAGTAAGTTGTAACTATAAGGTTAGGATTTAAGTATGGAAAAGAGAAATACCCAGAATCAGCCTGTGAAACTTTTCCACTTGGGTTCCAACACCAGGCTCAGAATAATAATACTCTGGATTACTGCCCCCAATGTTTGTAGTTCATGAAGAACCCAAGAGGTGATCTGTGATAACAATAGAAATGAATCTAAAAAGCTTCTTAGCCTCTACCAGAGACCTAAATGCTTCCATGTCACAGAAAGTGAGGGAAGATAGAATTTCATTAAATAGTTGGCCAGCAAGGTCATGTGGTGCTTCCACTTTTGCTTCTATCCAACATATTCTCCAAACAGCAGCCAGAGCAATCTTTGAAAATTCACAAACTTTGCTATGGTGCAGCTTCAGTGGTTTTCCTAGGATCTTTCAAAGTAGAGCCGGTGAGGAAGAGTCCTAGGTTCCTTTCTGGTTGTAAGCCTACAGCTCCCTAGGGTCATATTTCCCTTCCATCCTCTTGCTTGGAGAAGTCAGCTTGAGATATTCTGATAAAGGAGAGTACCAGGGATGAAAGACAGAGAGAAGGAAGACTAACAGTATTTAAGCCCTGAAATCCAGTCTCACTTTGAAGCCTGGTATGCCAGAGCTCTTTTTGAATTTGGTTATGTTTTTGCCCATGCTAATTTGAATTGTATTTCTATCTCTTGAATCCCAAAAGATTCTGAGTAATACCCTCCCCTTCAGTGTTGGGTTTCCTAGAGCATCTATCTGGGGCTCAATGTTTTTTTTACTTTTTTTTTTTTGCTTGTTCAATAAGTTTATTATTGTCTTTATCTGAAAAATCTTGATAGAAGTTTGTGGTCTGGTTTATTAACTCTTGGCAGCCCATTTGAGGACTAAGGAGCTTGCCTTCTTCTGAGCTACCTGATCTTTCTTCTGGGCAAGTGACATTTTGGGCTGATTCCACCTTTTCTTTTTAACTTCTTTCTTAGGCTTCTCATACACTGGATTCTCTTGTATTGCAGCATGGGCTTTTTTATACATCTCCTCCATCATGTATGGAGTTATGTTGTTCTTTATGAATGGAGAGAATTGTTTCTTATAAGTACCCTCATCTTCTTCAATCAGATAACACATGTTATCTGCAGCATTCTGCCCCATGATGTGCTTTCAGTGTACCTCAGCACTAAATTCTTTGCTTTCTGAATCATAACTAGGGAACCGTTTGGTACTGTGAGGGCTAGACAAACCTTCATTGCAAGCTCCCTTCAGGGCCCCAAAAACTTTATTCCCAATAGTAGTTCTGGCAAGTCCTGCATCGAAGTAACAGGTGAAGGCACCAGGTTGACCATCAATGTTTTCCACATTGTATTCGTCTCCAGTCACCTTGACTTGGCCTTCGTAAATTTTGTCCATACCAAACCTATTCAGAAGCCTGCAGGCCAGCAGCAGGCCAGTACAATGTGCCACAGCATAATTTGTCAGGCTAGCCTTCACACCATACTTTGGGAGTTCATGAGCATAAGCTGCACAAATGATCAGGTCTCCTTCTATACAGGCATAAGCAGTCTGACATTGATATCTCTGTTCATTACACAAACAATCATTCTGTATTTTGGTGTGCTGTACTTATTTTTATCTTGGATTACCAGTTATTTCCAAGCATAGTAGTCAGTTTTGCCCTCTTGCTGTCTTCTGAACGTTACTTGGTATCTCTTGAAGTAAGCCTTGTTCTTGACAGCTTTAACAAACCCCATCCAGCAGAACAGAGCTCGGACACTGCGGCTTGCCACTGAGTTGCAAGACCAGTACGGCTCTGGCTGGGGGTGGGCTGGGGTGGGGTGGGAAGCTCAATTTGAATTGTCCTTCTGGTGAGGTTTATGAGGATTTATGGGATATAAAGTCTTTATGTCTGCCTTATACAAACAGAATTCTACATAATTGAAGGGGGAAGTAGTCAGAGGTGACTCAAAGAGTCATGACATTTATATCCTAAAATAAATCTTGTCACTGTGGTAGTCATTAGGGCCGCTTACCATTATTCCAGTTCCTCTTTGAGTCATCACCCCCCTTGACAGTGGATGTAGCAATAAGATTTGCTTTGACAATGCAATGCAAATGGGAGTGACATGGGACAGTTCTAGACGGAATCTTCAAGAGGCTGCATGAAGTTTACATGTTCCTTTCTCACTACTCTGGAGATGATGAAAGCACATGTTGAGATGAAACTTCTATCATCTGAGTGAGTGATTACGGTGGGCTGAGACCTCCTGCCAGCCCACTTGTGATCACGTGGATGAGAAATAAATGTTTGTTAAGTCACTGAAATTTGGGGGTTGTTATTGCCATAAAGGAGAAGGCAATGGCATCCCACTCCAGTACTCTTGCCTGGAAAATCCCATGGACGGAGGAGCCTGGTGGGCTGCAGTCCATGGGGTCGCAAAGAGTCAGACACGACTGAGTGACTTCACTTTCACTTTTCACTTTCCTGCATTGGAGAAGGAAATGGCAACCCACTCCAGTGTTCTTGCCTGGAGAATCCCAGGGACGGGGGAGCCTGGTGGGCTGCCGTCTCTGGGGTCGCACAGAGTCGGACACGACTGAAGTAACTTAGCAGCAGCATTGCCATAAAACCTATCCTATCCTGACTGATACAATCATTCAAAAAGTTGAGTAATATAGTTCTGGAAGACTTCGACTTTGGACTTGAGAATATATAATGAACATAATTATGGGGAGAGTGGAAGTAAAGATCTCAACTGATATCTAGAAGACTTCACAGCTGCCTGAGATTTTGTAGACCTTGTGTTACATTTTTGATGGGGTCTGCTAATGATTCCTCTCAAATCTATTTTAAAGCTCTAGATAAAGGCTTTATTTTGCTGTTTTTCCAAAATTTGTTTCTTCTGATCCTTATTAAGCATTTTTCATGAACTCCTCAAGTACAATTCAATCTAGGTACACTCAAAATAGAAGCCATTTGATTTTTATAAACAGAAACCTTCTAGCCTTCAAAATTCCGTTTTTATTCATGTGGTTTGCTGTATTTTTGTTCAGTTTTTGTTCTAGTCTCATTTTTAGGAAAATTCTTATTTGGGTCTCCAGGACAGAATTTTATATGCAGAGCAAATGGTCTTTAGGGATATCTACAACATTATTTGTTGAAGGTAATGTATACAAAGGATATTTCCAATGGATTTGAGGTGACTTATCCTTACTGAGATTAAGGTGAAGATTTGCAATCATAACCTACAGTGCATTTATAGCTCTTACATCTTATGTATGTAAAATCACTGTATAAGGTCACATATGATAATTAGATTTCTCTATTTTTTACAGTTGTACTAATTCAAATTGAGATTCTTCTTTTTCCCCAAATTTCATATATAGATTTTGGTATTTATCTCATTTATCATTGCTTGCTGTAGGAGAAGATATGAATATTTAAGTAATATCTTGATGCCAAGATATTGGGAGCACCTAGATCCACCTGGATACTTTTTGATACTTGGGAGTAGATGTTAACAATTGTCACAAGATACCAAGATCCCACAAGAAGGTGAAATAATCAGATGAGACCCTTGAAAAGTAGTGTCTCCAGCGTGAAGTTGAAGTTCAAATTTGTAGATGATTCAATGTGTGTAGTGTGCCTGTATATGTACATCTTTCATTTAGAGACGGGTTCACACTGTCAACCACATGATACTAAGGGCTATCACAAAATTGACAAAATTCTTATGACTCTCCGAGTCAAATTGCTTTTGGTTCCTTTAATCATCCAGGGAACCCAGGGAGGCCACAGCTAGGAAGAGGAAAGGAAATTGTAGAGCGGGTAGCCCACTGATCATTGTGCAGAAATCTGGCAAGAATATTATTGACCTTCCATTGGTCTGTCACTCTAAGTTTGATGAGTTTAATACAGACACTACATTATTGCTGATTCTACAAAATCTGCATGCTAATATCCCTAAAGAATTCAGAATTGATAGAAATAGCCTTACATCCTAATGAGTCTCAAACTGTAGGTAAATATGGATGCCTGCCCTCCCAGAAGAGGAGGGTAAGTGTTCTCCTGGGTGCTGATGATATGGCTTTAATGTCATGGCCATAAAAATGCCTCAGTAATTGGTTCTGAATAATTAACCATTGTCAGTACTTTTGATGTAAAGTATTCAAAGTTAATGTTACTCTCATTAGTAGTTATTTCCCCAAATTTAGTTAAATAAATAACAAAACTAAAACAATAATTACAATAAAACTGGACCCATGTTCATATAAAAAGTTCAGTCATTTAATTTTCTTGGGGCTAGTTCATTCAGTCAAATCCATTGGGAAGTCACATGATTCAGGGATATATTATTGAGAGTTTTTAATAAGCCTTGGGGTGACTGTTAACATCTGCTTTGGATATTTTCTATTTCAAAACAATCTCAACCATGCTTTGTGGGACATAATTTTGTGTGGCAGGATCCAGGCCACTTCCTGAATAAAAAATAATTTTGCTAGTAGATTCATTTCTGTGGGAAAGGGGTAACTTTTGAATCAGGTGGAAATCCTGCCTAGATACCTCATTTTTAAAAATAAGGCAAGGACATTACTACCTGTGCAAGTATGTTCTCACACAGTGGTATGCTGGAGATGGTTCTCTCTGGTTTGTGAGACTGTACACATCTTTTCCCACATCCATGGTCGGTGGTGTCAAGTAGGTAGCTTGAAATTGGTCAAAGCAAGAGTATTAACACCAGGAGTTCTATGAGAGTGATTTTGCCCCTTTTGGGGACACTTGGCAATCTCTAGAGACATTGTTGTCACAACTTGGGGGTTGCTGCTGACACCTAGTGGGTAGAAGCCAGGGATGCCGTTCAATATCCTAAAATGCTAAAGACAGCCACCCCCCCACACCCCCTCTCACAGCCAACAAAGTATTTGTGTGTTCAGTCAGTCAGTCATGTTGGACTCTTTGAGCCCCCATGGACTGTAGCCCACCAGGCTCCTCTGTTTACGGAATTTTCCAGACAAGAATACTGGTGCCTGTGCTAAGTCACTTCAGCCGTGTTTGATTCTTTGGGACCCTATGGTCTGAAGCCTGCCAGGCTCCACTGTCCATGGGATTTTCCAGGCAAGAATACTGGAGTGGGCTGTTATTCCCTCCTCCAGGGGATCTTCCCAACCCAGGGATTGAACCTGAGTCTCTCGTGTTTCCTGCATTGGCGGACGGATTCTTTACCATTGTGTCACCTGGGAATTATCTAGCACAAAATGTCAACAGTGGTGAAGCTGAGGAACTGTGATTTATACCATGGAAATTGGAAAACTTTACAAGTGTGGTTTTTTTTTTTTTTTGAATGTCAGTTTATCAGCCACCAACCCCTCAAATTAATTCTTATGCCCTCATTACTGTATAATTTCTAATTCCTATCAGAAGTTGGCTAGGAGAAGTGATATTCTTGGGAAGACTGAAAGCTATGTTCTCCCCAGGGTAATCATATAGAGCACAGGTTGGCAATTTTTTTTTTTTTTCTGTAAATGGCAGATATTTTAGGCTTTGCAGACCATATGGTCTCTGTTGCAAATACTTACCTCTGCCATTATAGTGTAAAAGCATTTATAGACATATGGAAATTGAATGAGGATGGCTGTGTTCTAATAAAACTATTTACAAGGCTGGTCACAAAGTTTTCTGACCTCTGACTTAGATTATTAGCTTAGCCCCACTTTAGAACTGCCTTCACTGAGGCTTTGGTACTACACCTTCAGGTTTTACTACTAATAATTTATAAGACATAACCAAATTCTGTTTGCTGCAACATTTGGCACCAAAGGAAAAAAAAGACATTGAGAACACTCTCCATTGGGTCATTATGTACTTGATTCTTAAGGTCCCATAGGATAAGTTTCTTAAAATTCTTGGCTTCCCATTGAGGAACTAATTATGCTTACCTTTTTACCTGATTTACTTTGTATACTAGGATGCTCAAAAATATCTGTCTTCATGGGGGAAATTTAGATCAGTGCTCCAAAAATTTCATGTACGTGCAAGTCATCTGGGAATTCTGTTGGAAGATTCTGATATAGCAGGTCTGGGGTAGGGCCTGAGATTCTGCATTTCTGAAAAGTTTCCAGGAGATATTGACACTGTTGGTCTTGGGACCACAATGTGAACAGTAAGGTCCTGGAATATCATAGTATTTTGGTAACAAATTCTTCCCAGAAGATTCTTACCTTGGAATTTATCTCAACTACATTTCTCCTTTTGTGTTTTGGCTGCTTTAATTTATAATTTGAAATTTTATTTTTGGAAGTGATGAGATGTGGCATAGAAATAAATCTAATATGAATAACTTTGGATGCACATTTTTGTTTTTACAAGTTTAGTCTGATACTACTCAGTTGTACAATGAATCCATACATAACAAACAACAGGGTTAATTTTATGTTATTTGTTCAGGACAGGGATTTTTTTTTTTTTTTTTTAAGTTTTCAAACTTGGGATCTTCACTTTTGCAGCTGGGCAACATATTCCTGTCTACTTCATCTTAAACATGTGAAAGCTTAGAAAAGTCCCTCTCCAGCTTTTGCTTATCCTCTGGGCCAAGAAGTTTCTTAAATGCTGATTGCTTAGCCCACGAAAAGCTTCTGTACAGGATCAAGTTCCTTATTGAATGCTACTGCTATAACATCGATGGTCTTCCGCAAAAGGACCTAGACGGACAACCGAATGGCAGGAGAACCTGAGGACCTCTGAAGAATGGTCGAGATTCTGTTACCTGTTCAGAATCTCTATGGTCCCGAGCGCCGGCTAGAGCGGCCACGTTTCTCCTGGCTCCGCCCGCAGCTTCCGGGCTCCCAGCCTCGCAGTGCAGTACCGGGCGCCTCTTCAGTGGACGAAGCTCAGCTGACGAAAAGCTTCTCAGAGAAAGCGTACCCAGTCGTGTACTGAGTGCCCCTTTAAAACACACGTTCCTTCAGTTCATATTCGGGAATGAATAGGAGTTTTCGTGTCAGCGTCTTGTATGAGCAGGAAGATTTGTGAGTGAAAGTTATGCCATTTCGTGAGGAGATAATAGACTAATATTTCCACTTCTCCTTCCTGATGGTGGAACCTCAGGATGAAAATGGCCAGTTTCAGCGTGTCTTTTTCAGTCTTCTGCTGTTTCCCCTCGAAGCCCTTGGCAACTGGCAGGAGGTAGCAGAGGGACCAGTGGACCCTGTTGAGTGACAGAGGTTGGGCCTTTGGGCTCCGCATGATGTCTATCAGCCCCAGACTGAACAGCTTCCTTGGCTGTTGAGGTATTTGCAATGTCTCCTGAAGTTCTGGGCGAAGCAGAGAGGACAACGGTGGACCAAAAGCTTGTGGGACACCATGCTCTGGCCTCCAGGTGATGGAGGGCCGCTCTCTGTTCTCAGAGACTGGCTAAGCAAGTATGTTAAATTTCCTTTGTCACTAGGTGGCAGAATATAATTAAGATGTCTTTTTTTTTTCTTTTTTCTTTCTCATAGGGTTGAAAGGTGTTTCTAGTTCTTTCTTAATGACCTCTTTAATTACTTTGCAGTATTTGCTAATGCCAGTTAGGGCTGAAGGAATGAAATAAAATTTCTTCTGCAAACATTTCCTGTACTTAGGAAGGAATTTAGTTTTTCATTTAATTGGTTTGTGTCTTAAAGGGAAGTACCCTTATAAAGTGCATTCCCTTCCTAAAGTCTATCATTTGGACAATCCAGGCTTCTTGTTTTACAAATAACTGTTATTTTTAAAAAAATTTAATATTATTTAAAGAATGATTTTATTTGTTTGTTTTTGTGCTAGGGTCTTCATTGCTGCTCGGGCTTTTCTTTGGTTTCGGAGCACCAGCTCTAGGCACGTGGGATTTAATAGTTGTGGCAGGTGGACTCAGTAGTTGCGGCTCCCAGGCTCTAGAACACAGGCTCAATAGTTGTGGTTCAGAGGCTTAGCTGCTCCATGGCTGTGGAATCTTCCTGGACCAGGAATGGAACCTGAATCTCTTTCATTGGCAGGTGGATTCTTCACCACTGAGTCACCAGGGAGGCCCTTGTTATTTTTTTGAAACAAACTGCAGACATTATTTCACGTCTCTTCCTCCTATTCGGAATGCCTGTATCTAAAATAAGGACTAGTGGGAATTCTTTTTGTGGTCCAGTGGTTAGGACTTTGTAGGTACTAAGATCCTGCAAGCCAAGTGGCTTGGGGGAAAAAAAAGTACAGTTTTGATGATTAACACAATCAAGTAATTAAATATTCTATGGATCATAGTTTCAGGATATGTACAGTTATCCACAGAAGCCCAGTTTTGCAGGGGTGGGAGTGGTCTGACTGCTGTCTGTGAAATTTGGGATTTATTCTGCTGGGGAGAATACATCCTTGACTCAATTCCTGAATCTTCATTCAGCCCTCAGATAAATGTATACAAAGAGGTTTTTTTTTTTTGTTTTTGTTTGTTTTGTTTTATCAGAGTATATAATTGCTTTATACTGCTTTGTCAGTTTCTGCTGTACAGCAAAGTGAATCAGCCACATGTATACAGATGTCCTCTCTTTTTTGGATTTCCTTTCCATTTAGGTCACCACAGAGCACCAAGTTCCCTGTACTGTATGCAAAGAGTTTAAATGAACAGAAAGCAACAGACCAAATGTGTGGTCGGCATATACAAATTGAGAATCTTTCACATGGCCTCTGCCCTCTTTTCAGTCATCAGAGGGCCAGAGAGTCTTCAGCTGAATCTTTTGTGGCTGGAAGTACTCGCTTCTAGGCCTCAGTCTTGTGCTCCGTTCTCTGCTCTTCTAGGGTTGGTTTCACCCTTCATCTCTTTCTCAGTTGGAAGTTCACCTTCTTCATTTACCCTTGATTAGCACTGGCCCAAAGTACCCCTTTTACCCCTTTGCCTTAGTTGGGTTAGCTATACCTTTTCTGCAAGGGTTGCTGTATTTTCCTCTCTCCTCACTTCCTCTTCAGATTCCCATTTTTACATGAAGGCCCCTGTTGATTCTCCTTTCTAGAGTGCTAATACCACAAAGTTGACTGGTCGGCTTGCCCTCTTTCTTCTCTTTTTCTGACTTTCAGTTCCCCATGAGCTGGATGTGTGCCACACATCAGGGACTGTACTATGTACTGGGGCTACAAGAATGAAAGAAATAGAGTCTTGCCTTAGAAGATCTCAGAGCTTGGAGAGGTCTAGGTGACCAGGGTAATGGAGCATAGATGAGGGCGGTGCAACATGATATGTGTCAGAAAAAATGTAGGCACAGGTGATACAGGAACATGGAAGAGGGGTGGGCTTACTGTGTTTGGAAGAGGGTCTGAAAAGGTTTGCTCAGGCGAGCATTTTCTTTATGTTTTTGTATTTTAATTTTGGATCAGGTTATACATTCATATAGTTCAAATATATATGCATATATTTTAAAATAAATTGGTATGTAGATGTGTATATATATATATATATATATATATATATATATCTCCCCTAACCCCCGTTACTCTTCTGTCCAGCCCCATGCTATCCAAAAGTAACTATGGCTATTAGTTTCTTGTGTGTCCTTTCAGAATTTTGAATGCATATACAAGCAAAACATAGTTTTTTTCTTTCTCCCTTTTTTTTTTTACACCAAAGGTAGAATATTATATTTACTTGTCTGAACTTTGGCTTTTAAAATTAATATTCTTGTTTAGTGGTTAATAAAGTGAACTCTGGAATCAGAATGCCAACATTCAAATCCCCATTGTACAATTTACTAGCTGTGTGAACTTGGTAAATTTCTTAATGTTTCAAATTGCTTTAGTTTATACATCTATATCTGAGGTTTTCAAAATCTGGCAAATTTATCATATACTAAACTTTATCATAAACTTTAAGCAGATACATATGCAACTTTATCATATACTACATCTCATATCGCCATTTTGTTTTGTTCTATTGGTCTATTCATGTACCAGTGGCACAGTGTTTTAACTATTGAAGTTTTACATTATGTTTACGATTTAGTAGAGCTAGTCTCTACTTGACAATGGAAGGAAGACTGGAATCCCCCAGGCAGAGATAATGACAGCAGCAATGATGACCAACAGTACTAACTCTTAGCCCTACCACCCACGTTTTTACTTTATGCCTACTGTGTGCAAGTAGGCACGTTCCTAATTTTACTCTGTTTTTTACTATACTTGTTTTCCCTTTGCTCTGAATTTTTTTACTTATTTTAAACTAATTTAGTTGATCGTAGGTTACTTTTTAAAAACCGCTTTCAATCCTTTTGGAAACAAGGAGAGGCATAAGTAGAAAAAGATCCAGGAACTGTATTAGGTGCTTTGTATAAGTCCCTAATTCTCAAAACAACCCTACAAGGTAGGTATTATTATCCTCTTTTTACAGTTGAAGACACTGACACTTGGACAGGTCAAGTAATTTTCTCAAGTTTATATAGCAAATAAATGTAGATTCAGAATTCATACCAGGATTTGTTGGTGTTGTAATCTGTGGTTCTTGGTGCTTCTTAAACCATACTGGATGGGGTTCTTTATCAGGGTCCTTAGAAGGATAGCAGAAAGAATAACTGAGAAAGAAACTGGACCCATAATAGGGAACAATTTTACACATTTTCCTAATGGCTAACATACATATATAACTACAGACTATGTAGTACTACAGACTGTGTAACATGATCACTACCATGTGATTTTGGTGTTAACCCATTAATTCACCAAACATATATAGACTCTACCATGTCAGGCCCTGTACTAGGTGCTGGGGGTATGGTTGCAAGTGGGATCTGGTTTCTGGCCCTTACCTCTTCCTGTGGGAGTTAGCTAACAGGTCTTCCTGGTCTGGACCCTTGACATCTGTTGCACTCTGAGAGTATCTAATCTGTTTCTTCATCCCATGCTGGTTTATGCCTGACTTTTTTGCTTCAAAGCTGATAATTCATTTATGATTAACTAGTAGCAGCTTCTTGGAGTGTTGTTTTAAAGATTATGGGGCTGTATCTATAATCAGTGGCAGAGTACAGTGACTAATTAGTTCTGCTTGTGATGGGGGCAGGAGGGAGAATGAAGGCAAACAAGCTGTGTATTTTTCTTACCTGAACTAGTTGTCCAGAACAATTCATTTTTCTCTTCAGTTGTTATAAATGACACCAACTGTATTTTATTGCTTGAATTCACCATTTCTCAAACTGCTGCATAATCTCTTTTCCTCCTGGGAAGTCCTAGAGTAAAGAAATCCATTTAACTTGATTGAGACATAGTTTCTCAAACATATTTTTTTGTAAAGGAATATTGTATCTTCTTCATTGCTAATTGCACAGTCCATACCAGTGCTGGATGTATCACTTTGTCCTCGTCCACTATCACTGCCCATGAGTGCCTTTGATTTCCTGATGTTATTGTAGTGACTTCTGTTGGGAAGGAAAAGTCCTGGATTGAATGTTACTGCATTCTATGCAAACCCTTTATTCAATATTTTCTTCTTCTGTCTTACTATCTAAAATTCCTCTTGCTGCCATACCGGAAATGGCCATTGGTTGTTTGTCTGCAGTTTTACTGTTTAACTTTTTCAACATCACACACAAATGAGTCCTCGCATTTCTGAGGTAGCTCTGTTCATTCTGTTTGTTGGTTGAGTGTGTTAGTCACTCAGTCATGTCCGACTCTTTGCCACCCCATGGACTATAGCTGGCCAGGCTTCTCTTTCCGTGGAATTCTCCACGCAAGAATACTAGTGTGGGTTGCAATTTCCTTCTCTAGGAGATCTTCCTGACCCAGAGATTGAACCCAGCCTCCCACACTGCAGGCAGATTCTTTACCATCTGAGCCACTAGGGACACCCATGTTTGTTGGTTGAAAGCCACGCTAAATAATGGAAAACTTCCTCTAAGAAGTTAATCCTCAAATGGATCTTGCCTTATGAGAAATGCATTTGAATTGCTGAACAGGTTTCTCTCTGTCCACTTGTGGTTACCTCTCTGGCCAGGGAGGGTAAGGAGATGGTGGTAGTTGTGCTATAGAGTGTTATAGTCATGCAAAGAGTATTGCTTTTGGAGTCACTCATTCTATGTAAAGTTCTGGTAACATTGCTTCATTGCTATGTAAACTTAAGCCAATCACTTAAACTCTGAATGTCAGTTGACTTAATTATAAATGATGATTATAATAATAATTCTGATCTTCCGTCTTTAGGGAGTTGTTGAGAGGACTAAATGGGATGATATATAGAAAGTAATTTTGCAAAAATAAGTTGTTATTATTAGATGTCTGGGTTTACATTTTCCCTGCTGGTTTTCGCACTGCTCTTGTGTTAACCAGATGCATTATGTGCAATACAGTCTTTCTTGTGGCGTTTCCAGGTGTGCTTTATATGAAAAACTCGTGGGTGAAACTCCTGATGTTAAGTCCAACTTAGTTTTGGTGGTAGAGTTTGTCTTGTTTTTTCTTTCACCACTTCCTTTGTTCATCATTATTTATAAATTTTAAGCATAGTGTTGACCCTAATTCATAAATTATGCCACAGTGTTAATGACTTTTAGCAAGTCTGTGGAAAGAAGGAATAAAGAGATGTGCTTCTGTCCTGCAAAACTTTAAAAAAATTTTAGTTGAATAATTGCTTCAAATAGCTGAGTCTCTGGAAGAAATGAGAATATAAGAACAGAAAGGTAGAGTGTTAGAATTATTTATTTGGCAAAAGGTTAAGGGTCTATACTCTGTGCCTTAATGTAGGTGAAGATGTGAGGAGTTATGAGGAGGAATACCATTGCACACTTGGAGAAGGAAATGGCAACCCAATCCAGTATTCTTGTCTGGAGAATTCCATGGACAGAGGAGCCTGGCGAGCTTCAGCCCGTGGGGTGACAAAGAATCGGACATGTCTGAGTGACTAACACACACACACACACACACACACACGCCATTGCACACTATAGGGCTTTTTGCCATCTTACTGGCTGTGTGTCACTCGCTCCTTTTTTTCCCCCTATCATTTTCTCTTTCCTTTCTGGAACAAGTATCACATTCTTTCACTAGTGACCTGCAGGATGTTTACACTCAGACCCCCTCCTAAGAAAGTCTTATTGCTCAACTCCAGCAAGTGGGTCAGCAGACAGCTGCCCACTGTCAGCAGGGTCTGCTTCAGCAGCAGTACGACACCTTATCTGAGGCCACATCCTCCCCAGGGTGACCCACATCCAGTGACTGAGTGAGGTGGAAGTATAACGACTGTGCTATTTCCGCCTCATGTGAGACACTAATGGGCACCACTCACTCCAGAGCTCCCAGTCTGGTTAGCTGGGGCTTTGCTGGGCCTGCATCACAGTTCAGGTTCTTCCTCTGACAAGTTCTGCTTCTTCCTCCTTCCTTTCACAGATATTGATCCCTAACAGTTACCTTAAAAATTGTTTATTTTTGTTAATGTATAATTTATGTATTATAATAATCACTCTTTAAAAGTGTTCTACTCAGTGGTTTTTAATATATTCACAAAGTTGTGCAACTATTCTTACTATCTAATTACAGAACATTTTCATGATCCTCAAAAGAAACTCCATACATGTTAGCAGTCACTCCATACTACCTCCTTCCCCATCCTCTGGCAACTCTTTGTACTTTCTGCCTGTATAGATTTATCTGTTATAGATTTTTTTCATATAAAAGTGGAGTCACTCAGTTGTGTCCAACTCTTTGCGACCCCATGGACTGTAGCCTCACAGGCTCCTCTGTCCATGGGATTTTCCAGGCAAGAGTACTGGAGTGGGTTGCCATTTCCTTCTCCAGGGGATCTTTCTGACCCAGGGATAGAACCTGGGTCTCCTGCATTGTAGGCAGACACTTTACCATCTGAGCCACCGGGGAAGACATGGTATCATATAATATATGGCCTTTTGCAACTGGCTTCTTTTCACTTAGCATAAGGGTTTCAAGGTTATCTGTGTTATACCATGTATCAGTACTTTATTCCTTTTTATGGGTGAATAATATTCCACAATGTAGTTTATAGATCTACTATGATTTAGTCATCAATTGATGTACATTGGATTGTCCTAATGAATATCTTGGGCCTCAAACTCTGTATCAGCATCTACTTCTGAAGAGCATAACCCGCGAACTATCCTCATTTGGGGCCCCTAGGACCTCATCTTCTGCACCAGTGGGGGTTATCAAGAAATTCTTCCAATAAAGGTGCATGCATGCCAAGTCATTTCAGTCATGTCTGGCTCTTTGTGATCCTATCTACTATAGCCTGCCAGGCTCCTCTGTCCATGGGATCTCCAGGCAAGAATGCTGGAGTGGGTTGCCGTGCCTTCCTCCATGGGATCTTCTCAACCCAGGGATCAAACCTGCATCTCTTATGTCTCCTGCATTGGCAAGTGGGTTCTTTACCACTAACGCCACCTGGGAAGCCATCCCAATAAAGGCGGTTCTTCCCAAAGAAAAATTTTAGCACCAGATGCCAAGATAATTAAAAGTTCTCCATCTTATTATAATAAGTACTATAGGCCAAGTTGTTGGCTACTTAATCTTAAAGTAGGTGTGTTTGGGGAAGAGGTTAAGTGTGGTTGAAATCTGGTGAAAAAAGGAAAAGATGGGAGGGCCAGGTGAGAAGTGGGGCCAGCAGGACCAGTAGGGGCCACATTGTGAATGGCATTTATGCCATGATCAGATATTTGGACCCTGCCTATAGTAGTGAAGACTCGTGGAAGGCAAGAGAGGTGAGATCAGGTATGCTCTCCCTTCATTTGTGGATTATGAACAGTAGGCAGCTCATCTATCTTAAAAGGCATTGTGAGTTGGACAAAATCTGAGTAGCAGAAGTTGCTGGAGTTTAAGAGACGAATTGTAGGTTGAAGAAGGAGTTAGAATGACTGTTGCATTCTGGAGAAGATGCATATGAGACTCCAGGAAAAGTGGAAAAGAAGCATGGAAAGAGAGACAATGTGGCATATTGGAAAGAATATGGACTTGAAGTCTGATACACCTGGATTTTTATTCCTCTTTCATCCTTTATTAGCTCTGTGACTTCTGACAGGTTACCTAACTTCATCTTTTAGAGAGGCTAATAATCTCTACCTCTGAGCGTTTTGTTGTGAATTTGAAGTGATGTAGCCTATATATACAACAGACTGGTTCCAAATAGGAAAAGGAGTGCGTCAAGGCTGTATATTGTCTCCCTGCTTATTTAACTTATACGCAGAGTACATCATGAGAAACACTGGGCTGGAAGAAGCACAAGCTGGAATCAAGATTGCTGGGAGAAATATCAATAACCTCAGATATGCAGATGACACCACCCTTATGGTGGAAAGTGAAGAGGAACTCAAAAGCCTCTTGATGAAAGTGAAAGAGGAGAGTGAAAAAGTTGGCTTAAAGCTCAACATTCAGAAAACGAAGATCATGGCATCCGGTCCCATCACTTCATGGGAAATAGATGGGGAAACAGTGGAAACAGTGTCAGACTTTATATTTTTGGGCTCCAAGATCACTGCAGATGGTGACTGCAACCATGAAATTAAAAGACGCTTCCTCCTTGGAAGGAAAGTTATGACCAACCCAGATAGCATATTCAAAAGCAGAGACATTACTTTGCCAACAAAGCTTCGTCTAGTCAAGGCTATGGTTTTTCCTGTGGTCATGTATGGATGTGAGAGTTGGACTGTGAAGAAGGCTGAGCGCCGAAGAATTGATGCTTTTGAACTGTGGTATTGGAGAAGACTCTTGAGAGTCCCTTGGACTGCAAGGAGATCCAACCAGTCCATTCTGAAGGAGATCAGCCCTGGGATTTCTTTGGAAGGAATGATGCTAAAGCTGAAACTCCAATACTTTGGCCACCTCATGCGAAGAGTTGACTCATTGAAAAAGACTCCGATGCTGGGAGGGATTTGGGGCAGGAGGAAAAGGGGACGACGGAGGATGAGATGGCTGGATGGCATCACCGACTCGATGGACATGAGTCTGAGTGAACTCCGGAGTTGGTGATGGACAGGGAGGCCTGGCGTGCTGCAATTCATGGGGTTGCAAGGAGTCAGACGTGACTGAGCGATTGAACTGAACTGACTGAGCCTATATATAATGGAGAAGGCGATGGCACCCCACTCCAGTATTTTTTCCTGGAAAATCCCATGGACGGAGGAGCCTGGTAGGCTGCAGTCCATGGGGTCGCGAAGAGTCAGACACGACTGAGCGACTTCACTTTCACTTTTCACTTTCATGCCTTGGAGAAGGAAATGTCAACCCTCTCCAGTGTTCTTGCCTGGAGAATCCCAGGGACGGGGGAGCCTGGTGGGCTGCCATCTATGGGGTCGCAGAGTCGGACATGACTGAAGCGACTTAGCAGCAGCAGCAGCCTGTAGAAGATAACCGGCTCTTCTAAACTCACTTGCCCCGTCCTCCTAACCCAGCAAGGTGTGAGAGGCAGGACCCAGGACCTAGCATGGTGTGAAGAGTCCAGTCACCATGTAACCAGGGGCAGAGGATAGTGATGGTTAGGGGACCTGGGGACCAAGGAGTAGGACGTGGAAATGAGAGGAGGCCCAGACCCCAGGGAATTGTAGGGCTGGACCCAGGCAGAAGCACATCTGCAAGGATAACATTTCTCTCGAGCTTTGTCCTTTTTAAAGGCTCAGAACAATCTCTCCCTGACCCACCAGCTCAGGCCTCTCTGCAACTTCAAATGGTGGCCGCTGGGGTCCATTTGGATGGGGCATCTTGCCACACCTCACAATTTTAGACCTCTTATAGCTGGATGAAGTGAGGACAAAGGCTACATTTGGCAGGTGCAACTGCCTGGTGCTAAAGAGTTTCTATCAGCTTTCTTCTTCCTTCCTTTCTTGCTTACCTTTTCTCAAACTCTTTCACTGACACATGTCTTGATTTTTAAGATATTTTAGTTATTTTGCATCTGCTAATTTTCACTTCCAAGTGATATATGGTTGGGATCCGTGACCTCTGAAGCTCCTTGCTGTCCCGTGATGCTGGGACTGAAAATCAGGTAGAGTTCAGCAGCTGCTTACTGAGCTGTCTTGGACACTTGCCATCTCAGAAAGTTAATCTCATCCATCTCAGAGTCTGTCACTTAGCTGTGTGGAGATACTACCAGCCTCTGAAAACACTACAGTGGTAACAGAAAACTGTGTATTTGACCCTTTGGGGAATCACTCATCTTCTGTGTGGAGACACTGCCAAGCTCTAGAAACCTGAAAGTGCTACGGAACTTGTGTGTTTGATGTGTTGGGGCTCACTCACTGGCACTTCCAAATTCAAGGGGATAGAGATAACTGAGTATGTAATAGGGAGCTGGCGTCTCCTTACATCAAGTACTTTTCTTTCATTGATGCTTAACCAGAAATTGTGAGTATGTGGTTGTCTTGTGTTCACTCACTTGGTTAACATTTGCTAGGTACCTCTGAATACCCTGAAATTTATGAAATTCTGATTTTTTTTTTTTGTGGACCGAAGATGGTATAATTGTATAATTTTGCATGATTTGACCTAACACATGACAGGAACTATGCCAGAAGCTGGAGATAAAAAGAGATGAAGCACACATTTTGGCCAGAAGGAGCTTACAGAGTCCAGGGAGGAGGTGGACACAATAGTTGGAGCACAAGTGACACAGGTTCTATTACAGAGGTGTACAAAGGGCAGTGTGTGTTATACCCCACAGGGAAAGAGTAAAGGAAACCCTTTGAATAGGCCTCCTGGGCTTTGGTATAGGGACTAAGTTTTTTTGGTGAAATTTCAAAATTGACCAGCCTTGCCAAGGAATGTACAGTGTGGTGGCTTTGTACAGTTTAACTTAAGGCCTAACCACTTTAATAAATCCTATTCTGTATCACTCATCCTCACGCTGCTTCTCTGATCATCCCCTGACTAACGTATCCTGTAAGTCTCAGTTCACCTTGTATTTGATTGATTACTGTTCTTTATTTGGTGTTCACTTAAGTAGCAAAGAATAATGTGTTTGCAAATGTCTGCATCTATGAAGATGGCCCCTTGGGTTGAATCAGAGGCTAACTACCACATCCTAGCTCCCCACTCAGCAAGTCATGTCTTCACCTCCTGCATTATGTTCAATTCAAAGCAGTACCATCTACAGATTTCCTATTAGGATCTAGGTACTGTTTTAAGAGCTTTGCTTGCATTAATTCACGAGCTCAATCTGAGGTAGGTACAAGGGTTATCCCATTGTATGGCTTAAGAAACTGAGGCACAGAGTAATTAAGTAACCAGTACTCCATGTGGTTTCTGAATGAAAGAGAAACTGCTTACATCTCATTTTTCCAGCTTTTCATTTAGAAATAGAGATCCTGAACTGCATTCCTTTAACTGCTGGCTCTCTCCTCTGCTTTCCCCCATCAGAGGCTGAGTTCCCTAAACCAGACACAGGACTCTGAGTGTTCAAAGTTTCCAGATAGAAAAGCTTAAACCTGAGTGCATCCCTTGGGGAGGGTCTTCCTGGACCTGCTGCCTTCCTCAGTTAGCACTGTAGGAGTCCAGCTGCTGCCAGAAGAGGGCAGGGGGAGGGAGTGGTTCTAGCTTTTAGAAAATAAAACAATTTAGTAGCTGAGCCTTGAAAGGAGAGAGAACAGGGAAGATACAGGGCTAAGCAGTCTCATGTTCAAGGGCTTCCACGGTCTCTCTCCCGTTTGCCTTCCAGATTATGTCCACCCCTGACCCCCAGAAACAACAAATGATTCCTGGTGAATGAATGAACATGTTGCTGTCTTTTGTGCCTCTGTTTGCTGTGCCCTCTGCTGACTCACTCCTACTGACTTCAAGACTGAGCTGAAAGTCACCCTCTGAGACATCTTCCTTTAGGCTAGTGCATCTCAGACTTTAAGGTGCACCTGAGACAAGGTCTCACTTGGAGACCTTGCTGAATTGCAGATCTTAATTCAGTAGGTTTGAGGTGGGATCTAGACTGTGTTTCTAATAAGTTCTGGGGAATAGAGATCTATGGACCGCATATTGGTCTGTGGACCACATTTTGAATAGCAAGGCTCTAGGTCTCATTGTTTTTTTTTTGTTTTTTTTTTTTTTTTGGTGGGGGCACTTAAGTCTGTAAAAGTAATTATAGGGGAAACAAGATGTTTTGCAATGACTCAAGCTAATTTGGCATTGGTAGATTGTTCTGGTAGATATATAGGGTGGCCAGTGTCCTGATTTGCCTAGCATGCTGGGGTTTCCTGGGACATGGGACTTTCAATGTCCTGGACAAAACAGATTTTCATAGCTCTAATAGTTTCAGGTGGGTGGGACTAGAAATCATCTTCCTTACAGGCTCTACACCAGCTGAGGTCTTGGATAAAATTCTGCTAAATTTACGAATGTTTATTAGCTAGACAGTAAAAGAACAGTCCTGTAACTCACTCTTGAGGCTTTGGGGGGCCATTCTCTGCCTTTGGCACTGTAAACAGCACTAGCACGATTGGTTCTCTTTAAGGTGAACGTGAGGATTTTATAGTGATGGAGCCAGCCAACGTTGGAGTAGGTTCAAGTGACTGTCCTCTATGGAAAGAGACGCAGGACAAAAGGAACACTAGACCTCAGGCACAAAACCCAAAATGTTAGACTGCTTGGTTGAATTCATATATTTTATTCAAGCGTGAGCAATGGGTTTAATTCTGCACCCAGTGAGGAGCCCTGAGGGTTTTAGAGCTCTTCAGGGGTGTTAGGTTCAGCCAGGGAATCAACTCTGTGCCTCTCTCAGACTTAATTAGATTAAGGTTTTGTTGGTCTTTTTTGATATTTTGCCTGGAAGGTGAGTGAAAGTTCAGCTCAAGAAAGGACTACCATTCAAAGCTATTTTATTCCACATTGCAGTATATCCCAGATAAAACCCCCTTGAGACTCCTGTATTCTTGTTCAACATCAGAAGAAAGAGGGGCACAAAATTGGTTTCTCTGGGCTCTGAGGAGCACACAAAATAGCAAGACCCCTCCCAGGGTTCAGAGAAGCCAAATCGTGTGGGGTCCAAGGGCTGCTTTGAAGTTGCTTCAAGCTTTTTTTCCTGAAGATCTCTTTCTGATTGAGCCTTAGTCTCTTAAAAACATTTAGAAGAATCACTTCTATTTGTATTCCTGGAAAAAAGGAGAGAGAGGGAGAAAAACTATATCTTTGCCTCTAGGCCTTTCAGAAGAAACCAGCTGGGGGACGGGAGGCCGGGCTGCTGAGACGGAAGTTCTGTGAACAGATTTTTCAGAGCAAGTGCTAGCGTTAGTGAAGCTTTCATCCTCCCTGTGGATTTGTACGCCAACCTCTAATACCCATTCAGCAAAGCAACTTCCCCTTTCACCTACTTTCTTTGTTTTCCAGCTGTTTGGTGTATGCTCTGTGTGCACATGTGAGCAATTCTTGATGATATTGTTTACTTATACCATTTTTTCCTCAACAGAGAAAGAAAAGACATACTCACTGAGGATGTAAAAGTTGGGATACTAAGGGGCTATGAGTATGTTAGTGTAGGAAGTGACCCCAAGGGGATCCAGATTATGGCCCACAGTTGGATGGCAGCCCTGACTTCACACAAAGATCCTTCATTTTGTAGATGATGAAACTGAAACTTGCAGAGGGGAAATAGCTTATGTTGAGGCTGGGAAATAAGTGGATCTGAAAGGTTTTTTTAATGCTCAAAATTCATGGAGTCTCAGGGTTGAAAGGGTTCTTAATTTCATCTGCAACTTCAAGTAGATGCCTGAATTCTGGCGTCTAAGTCCTTGTAAAGTAGCCCTATGGCCAGTGCTGGCCTCATTGAGTAATGGGGTGATCATTACTGTTACAAAAGTGGGCCTTCTTTTGATAATTTCTTTGGGTATAGGATATTTTGACAAGACCATGTTTTGAACTCTCTTTCTGAATACATTAATTTCAGTTAGAATTATATCAATATTGATGAATTTTCATTGAGAAGGTATTTCTTGGAGCAAATTTCATTTAACTTTGATCAGTTCATTGTAGGACACCTAAAAACCTTTCATTTCCACAAGGGATGAAGCCTCTCCTAAATATAACTCTATTATTTGGGACAGAATATCTTGTAACTAAGAGTTCTATAGAACAAATTTAGGAAAATGTTGATCTGAGCTGTGGAATGAAATTCTAAAAAAGATACATGTCAATCTCAGGTTTTTGAATCAGATAATATTTTAAATATAATAGAGGAATTTACCACTGAAAGGCAACCAATGGAAAACATATTGCTAAGTGAGAAGAACTATATTTGTATAACATATATCAATTTTAATTAATACATATTATAAATCATTTGGAAGTATGTATATAAATGTCTTAATGCTTATTTTGAACATGAAGTTTTGGGAGACTTTCATTTTTTATTTTGCTTGTTTATATTTTCTAAATTTCTATATTGAATAGTACCCTAACAACAAAAAGTCTCAAAATATCCAATGATAAATCCTTTAGAAAAACGAAGGATGCTTTTGGTAGGGAGAATAAGCTTTATCTCCTCTTTTATCTTCTTTGTAGCTCAGGGAGAGTCTCATCTTCTGTGAGAGATACATAGCTAAACTATTGTTTTCCTTCTTTTTAAAAAATTTATTTGCTTATTTTTATTTTTTGGCTGTGCTGGGACTTTGTTATTGCACAGACTTTCTCTAGTTGTGGAGAGTGGGGGCTACTCTCTGGCTGTGGCATGAGGGCTTCTCATGGTGATGGCTTCTCTTGTGGCAGCGCACACGCTCTAGGGTGCATGGCTTCTGTAGTTGCAGCCTGTGGGCTCTAGAGCACTGGTTCAGTCGTTGTGGTGCATAGGCTTAGTTGCTCTGTGGCATGTAGGATCTTCCTGACTTCAGCGATCAAACTGGTGTCTCTTGCATTGCAAGGCACATTCTTAACCACTGGACCACCAGGAAAGCCCCTTCCTTCTTTTTCTGTCAAAAACTACCATGATACCTGCCTGCATATCAACTCTAATCTCCTCTGCCTTATTGTTAAGACCTTGTATAATCTCTCAGATTCACCTAATTTGGTCCCATTTTTTTAATTAAAATTTTTATTTTATATTGCAGTATAGTTGACTTACAATGTTGCATTAGTTTCAGGTATACAACTGATTCAGTTATACACATTCATGTATCCCTTCTTTTTCAGATTCTTTTCCCATGTGGGTGTTTATAAAATAATGAGGAGAGTTTCCTGTGCTATACAGGAGGTCCTTGTTGATGATCTATTTTATATGTAGGAATGTATATATGTTAGTCCCGAACTCCTACTTTATCCCTCCCCTCAACATTTCCCTTTCATTAACATAAATTTGTTTTCAAAGTCTGTAAGTCTGTCTCTATTTTGCAGATACGTTCATTTGTATCTTTTTTTTTAGATTCCACATATAAGTGATACCATATGATATTTGTCTTTGATTTACTTAGTATGATAATCTCTAGGTCCATCCTTGTTGTTGCAGATGGCATTATGGTCCCATTCTTTTTTTTTTTTTCTTGTTCAATAAGTTTATTATTATCTTTACCTGAAAAATCCTGATAGAAGATTGTCATTTGGTTTATTAATTCCTGGGCTTCTCTTGTGGCTCAACTGGTAAAGAATCGGCCTGCAATGCGGGAGACCTGGGTTCAATCCCTGGGTTGGGAAGATCCCCTGGAGAAGGGAAAGGCTACCCACTCCAGTCTTCTGGCCTGGAGAATTCCATGGACTATACAGTCCATGGGGTCTCAAAGAGTCGGACATGACTGAGCAACGTTCACTTTCACTTTATTAACTCCCAGCAGCCCATTCCTGAATTCTAAGGAAGCTTGCCTTCTTCTGAGCTACCTGATCTTTCTTCTGAGCCAGTGACATTTTGGGCTGATTGCACCTCTTCTTTTTAACTTCTTTCTTAGGCTTCTTCTCATACACTGGATTCTCTCATATTGCAGCATGAGCTTTTTTATATATCTCCTCCATCATGTATGGAGTTATGTTGTTTATGAATGGAGAGAATCGTTTCTTGTAAGCATCCTCATCTTTTTCAATCAGATGACACATGTAATCTGCAGCATTCTGCCCCATGATGTGCTTTCAGTGTACCTCAGCACTGAATTCTTTGTTTTCTGAATCATAACTAGGGAACCGTTTGGTACTGTGAGGGCTAGACAAACCTTCATTGCCAGCTCCCTTCAGGGCCCCAGAAACTATTCTCAGTAGTAGTCTTGGCAAGTCCTGCATTGAAGTAACAGGTGAAGGCACCAGGTTGACTATCAACGCTTTCCACATTGTATGCATCTCCAGTCACCTCGACTTGGCCTTTGTAAATTTTGTCCATACCAAACCTATTCAGAAGGCTGCAGGCCAGCAGCAGGCCAGTACGATGTGCCACAGCATAATTTGTCAGGCCAGCCTTCACACCATACTTTGGGAGTTGGTGAGCATAAACTGCACAAACTGTTATATGTCCTTCTATATAGGCATAAGCAGTCTGACAAATGATATCTCTTGTTTGTTACATGAATGATCATTCTGTAATTGGATGTGTTGTACTTATTTTTATCTTGGATTACCAATCGTTTCTGAGCATAGTAGTCAGTTTTGCCCTCTTGCCGTCTTCTAATTTTACTTGGTATCTCTTGAAGTCAGCCGTGGTCTGGAAAACTTTAACAAACCCCATACTGTAGAATAGAACCCCGACTCTGCAGCTTGCCACAGAGATCTGTGGTCCCATTCTTACAAGACTCACTCCAGTCGAGTTCATTTCTTGACTGCAGGCCTCTGGACCTAAGCTCTTTTCTGCTTCATTGTCATTATTTTTTCTAGATTGGAATGTCCTTTCTATCTCTCTAAATTCTAGCTGTTTGTTTTATAAGACCCCTCACTGATTTTTCCCTTTTCTGACTTTCGATGGCAGTTCTACTCTATACTGTACTATGCAACATTCACAGATTTATTATGCTTTTCTAGGCTCAGCTCTTGATGCTGGATGGCAGTGGCTAACTTATCTTGCTGGCTGGAGGGTCTGAATACTTTGAAGACACACTGATAGTGAATAAATAGCCAAGAATGATGCAGTGAGTTGGAATCCAGAGAAACAGACCAAGTAGACCTCAGTTGGAGTGGCTGAGAAACACTAGAGCAAGTAGAGGGGCTTGCAGTGTGGATAAGCATAGACTGATTCTCTTATTCCAGTTGAGAGAATCCCAAAGAAGGGCTCTGGTTAGCTCTCCTAGGGTCAAGAGCTTCATCCCTAACTAACCAAATGTGTTGGGAAAGACAAGGCCACATAGGAATTTACCATGTGGATAGGGGTGGGGTGAGGAGGGGTTTTGGCCAAACATGGTTGGCCTATGGATATCTAATATATTAAAAGCACAGCAGTGACTGTCCACTGGTAATGTCCAGTATAGGCGTGTGGGTCAGTATGCTGGCAATCAGGAAGGAAGAACTATGGTGTAGCATACCACCCTTCCTATTGTTAGAACAGAGTCAACAAGTCTTTATTGAGACTTACTCCCTGGGGACTTGATAATTGTTGGACTAGCCTTCAACTCTGTACACTGTCATTTTTTTTTTTTTCCTGTTACATTAACCCTAGGACCTGCGGCTCCATTTAGACACCCAACAGCCTTGACATTTCTCTGCTCTGCGAGGAACCACTGACAACTTGCACTGTTATCTTGGTCTTAATGACTGCTAAGTCACTTCATTTCCCAGAGGGAGATTGTGAAATCATCAACAGTGTCAGATCACTGGCAGCCTTAAGCTCTGGATGGAATGTTTCCAGGAAGAAATGCGAGTGAGAAAAAGAGCTGGACACTTCCTTTTAGAGGAAGACTATTAGCTCATCCTGGGAAGGTCAGCTGGATGGTGGCATAGTATAGAAGTATTAGCATTAAATGCTTAACTCTGGATCGGTCTTCCCCAGCACTAGGGGGCACCAAAGTCAGCAACTTCCTGATTCTTAAGGCTGGTAGCATGTCAGCTGTTAGGAAATAAGATGAGGGACAAAGCTGTGAGGTAGGGAAGGTGGCATGGCATGAAGACCCTGGCATGTCTAGGTCCCTTTGGTCCATCTCTACTTGCTCTGTTCTGGCTTCTGCTGGTTGATCTGGGCTCCCCAGCTGCCTACCTGCCACCATATCCCTATTTCTTATAGCTGCTGGGTTTTGGACCCACTACTTCTTTCAGAATTTATGCCTTTGCTTCATTTGTTTGGCATGTGGATATTTTGTTAGACTCTGCAGTGCTCCTTTGAACCTTGTCTTTTTGTGACATATTATGGAGGTGGTTTATCCAGGTGACTCAAGGCAGCACAAGCTCCGCATCCCACATCCGGCACCTGGTTCTAAGCTTACTAGTACAGCTTCCAAATATACTGGGTGGAGTTTCTTTCCTTGCTGGGCCTCCACAGTGCTGTATTAGCATTGCCTGTTAACTCATGACTGCGTCCCCTCTAGCCCAAGTCAAACGCATCTCTGTACCCTCGGCCTCTGTCACAGAGCCTGGCGCAGAGCGGCATTAACCATGACTGTGAAGTGATTGGAAAATGCTTACTGCCACCTCTGAGTGTGGCCTGGACTTTTCCTCTGAAAATATGACTTGCTTTTCCCTGTCTGTCTGTCCTTGGGTTCAGATGCAACTAATCACCACACTCCTCTTCTCCTTTTCCACCTACTGTCTTTGCTTTTCCTACCAGTCTATCTGAGAGAGAGTGCAGTGTAGTGGTTAAGAACATAGATCCTAAATAGGATTTTCTGGTTTTAAATCCTGGTTTTATTACTTATAAGCTGTGCAACTGTTAGCAAGTTGCTTTGCCTGTCTGTACCTCAGTTTCTTCCTCTGTAAAGTGGGAATAATAAGAATAGGACCAATCTCACAGGGCTGTTGGGAATATTAAATGTGTTACTATGAACAATGTACTTGGAATAGGATTTGGTACACAGCAGGCATTCTAGAAGCGTTAGCTGTTGTTACTGTTCTCTACCTTCACTGCTCAACCGAAAGTAAAGGTCATCTGACTTTGTTCCCTCTTGACTTCTTGGGCTTACCTACCTTCTTCTTGTACTCAACTTGTGTGCCTCAGTCTCATTCTCTGGTCCACTTAGCTGAATATTTACAAATATTTACCGATTTCTAAAATGGCAACCCACTCCAGTGTTCTTGCCTGGAGAATCCCAGGGACGGGGGAGCCTGGTGGGCTGCCATCTATGGGGTCGCACAGAGTCGGACACGACTGAAGTGACTTAGCACAATAAGCTAACACTGAGTTGTAGCCCAGGAGATATCTAGATTCATTCCTTTTAAGTATCACCTCCTCTACTCATGGTTCTTTCCTCAGGTCAAGTCCTGATTCAGACCTTGGTCTTTTAATGGCTGACTGTGGGGGCTGTGAAAAAGTAAGATTTATCTCTGCTGCTAGACAAAAATTTGACAAAGTTTTTTTATAATGGGCTGGACAGTAAATTTTTTTTTTGATGGAAGTATAGTTGATGTACCGTGTTGTATTATTAAGTTTCTGGTATATGGCAAAGTAATTCAGAAACATTTATGTGTATGTATATATGTATTTTCATATTCTTTTCCATTAAAATTGTTATAAGATATTGAATATCGTTTTCTGTGCTTTGCTTGTTGTTTATCTATTTTATGTATAGTGGTGTATATCTGTTAATTTCAATCTCCTAATTTATCCCTTCCTCCCTTTCCCCTTTGGTAACCATAAATTTGTCTGTGAGTCTGTTTCTGGTTTGTAAATAAGTATCACTTTTTTAAAGATTCCATATATAAGTGATATCATTTGATATTTGTCTTTCTTTGTCTGACAATTCACTTAGTATGATAATCTCTAATTCCATTTATTAATATGTTTATTTGTGTGTGTATCACATCTTCTTTATCCATTCATCTGTTGATGGACATTTAGGTTTCTTCCATGTCTTGGCTGTAGTGCTGCAGTGGTTGTTGGGGTACATGTATCTTTTTGAATTAGGGAATTAGAGTTTTCTCTGGATATGTGCCCAGGAGTGGAACTGCTAGGTCATATGGTAATTCTAAATTTTTAAAGCAACCTCCATACTGTTTTCCATAGCAGCTGCATGAATTTACATTCCTACCAACATTGTGGGAGGGTTTCCTTTTCTCTATACCCTCTCTAGCATTTATTATGGTCATCATTCTGACTGGTGTGAGGTGATGCCTCATTGCGGTTTTGATGTGCATTTCTCTAATAATTAGCAATGATGAGTGTCTTTTTATGTGCCTGTTGGCTATCTCTATGTCTTCTTCAGAGAATTGTCTGTGTAGGTCTTCTGCCCAGTTTTTGATTGTGTTGTTTGTTTTTTTGGTATTGAGTTGTATGAGCAGTTTGTATATTTTAGAAATTAAGCCCTTGTTGCTTGCAAATAAATTCTTCAGTCTTTAGGTTGTCTTTTCATTTTGTTTATGGTTTTCTTTGCTGTGAAAAAGTTTATAAGTTTGGTTAGACCCCATTTGTTTATTTTTGCTTTTATTTCTATTATTTTGGGAGACTGACCTAAGAAAGCATAAATACGGTTCATGCCAGAGAGTGTTTCGCCTATGTTCTTTTCTAGGAGTTTTATGGTATCATGTCTTATATTTAAGTGTTTAAGCTATTTTGAGTTTATTTTTGTGTATTGTGTTGAGGGTGTGTTTTAAATTCAATGATTTACATGAAACTGTCCAGCTTTTCCAACACCACTTGCTGAAGAGACTGTCTTTTCTCCATTTTATATTCTTGCCTCCTTTGTTGAAGATTAATTGACCATAGGTGGGTGGGTTTATTTCTGGGCTCTTTATTCTGTTCCATTGATCCATATGCCTGTTTTTGTGCCAATACCACAATGTTTTGATTAGCTTTGTAGTATTGTCTGGAGGGTTATGCCTCCAGCTTTGTAAATATTTTAGGCTTTGCAGGCCACACAGGGTCTCGGTCTTGTCTCCTCTTCTTCCTCTTCCTTCTTCATTACAACCCTTTAAAACTGCAAAAACCACCCCTAACTTGAAGGCTGTATTAAATGAGTTTAAAAGCCACATTTGATCATCAATAAGTCCCACGAAGGCAGGAACAATCTGTCTCATTACCCTGATGGTCTAATGCTACCCAGGCACATGATAGGCCTTTGATTAGTACTTGTTGAATAAATGAATAAACAATAAATGAGTTCAAACAAGCCTCTGGCTTCCAAATTTAAGAGAATTTCTGTGTAAGTTCTACAGTGAATAGGAGAACCCCAGGGAAGCATTCTATTAAGCTGACTCCTTGCTCTGTCTGCAGTTGTCAAAGGGTACAGGTGCTTTCCATGGAGTCTACCTTAGCCTAGGTACCTACCTGCAATTCCACTGCCATCTTCTAGTTGAGAACCGAGCCTTCCTGTAGCCTCAGTTCCATACTAGCAGCGTGCTGATAAATATTTAACAACCAGCTACCCAAAAAACAAGCAAACAATCCCTGATTTATAGTATTTGCCAATTTCCATGGTGTCAATACTTCCACCATGGCCAATTTCATGCTATAAAATGAAGCCTTCAAGCCCAACTTGAAGCTGGGAAGAGAGATGCCATTAAACCATACTTCCTGCCCTGCTCACCTCTGCAGTCCTAAGAACCATATGCCTCCTTGGAGAGTAATTGAAAGAAATGTTAGCTCTCACAGTCTCTGCCTTTAGGATTGGGCTCTTCTCTGTGTTTTGGTGGATGGGTACCATTATCTTGCCTTCCCAGACTTCCTGGATTTTGGCTTTTGCCTACTTTGATCCCCAGGCCCTGAGTGCTCATTGACCTCCTGACTCCCTGTTTCTTGCAGAACACAGATGGCTGGACTCTTCCTGACCCACCCTAGCTTCCTGGCTGTCAGGTTTCTGATGTGTTTCCGAGCACAGAGACACACAAGCCACTCTACCTCCTGCAGGGTCTTCTGGTTTCCAGGCTGTGATGTGCTTTGACCACTCACTTCCAATTCTCACAGCACACCTCTCTTGACTGCTGGGAGGTTAACTCTCATCCTACTGATTGGGAACTCATTTCCCAGCTCATTTCTTCTTGCTCTGTCTTGGCTTCTGTTTAATTAGTACCATCTGCTTCTAAATCTGTATATAATTTTCACCTTTATTGATTCACACAGAAATAATTACTGGGTGCATTTTTTATGTACCATGCTGTGTCTAGGCATTCTCTGTCCTTGGGGGGCTTATAATAAAGTGTGAGGAAGTTCATACTAAACAATAGGAGTAATAAATCCTATATTACAAAAGAAGGTGATAAGTAGGATGGAAAAAGCAAGTAGGGAAAGATGGGTTGACAGTGCTGATAAGAGGCACATGGTTAGAGTGGCCTCTTTGAGAAGGTAACATTCAAGTAAAGCCTTGCAACACATACTACGTGTTCTGTACTCTCATACACGTCTACTCATCATCAACTCCTGGTCATACAGATATGTGGCTCACTTTAGCCTGAGAATTTCCAGGATTTGTTTCTCACAGAGGGACTATTTCCTGTAAGAGAGAAGGAGAAAGTATTGTGATTATACGCTTGGGCTTTGGTATATGATTTTGAATCCCTGCTCTCTGGTCAATTAGGGCAGCTATTGAGGTTTACATAATCTATTGGACAATGAGTTTCTTGAGGGGAGGGACTGGATATCTCTTGCTCACCCTATAGCCCCCATGCCTAGTAGAATCCAACCTCTGTCACTGTTGCTTATTAGCCTTTTTTGTCCTGGGAAAATTCCTTTCTGAGATTTCAATTCCTTATATGTAAAATTGGGATGTTAATAACGATAATATAAGTATCCACCTCATAGGGTTGCTCTATGAGTTAAATCCAGGTGTGTGGTGCTGGAGAGGCAGCTGTACAGCACTGGAGTGACTTTGAGGGGATACCCCATGTCCAAGGTCAGAGAAGCCACAGCAAGACGGTATGAGGGGCAAATTCACATTTAGAATCAATCCCCATTCCCCCCAGAGATGCTCGGAGGGCTCAAACAAACCTTGTTGCACCAGGACCCAGAGACCCCACAGAGACTGAGACAAAACTGTGTTTAAGCATCTCCTATGGAGGTACAGGTCAGCAGTGGATGGCTGCAGGGACAGGGGCTCTGGGTCCAGCAGACTTAGGTAGGCATAAGCCCTCTTGGAGGAGGTCACCATTAACCCTACCATAGAGCTTCCAGAACTTACACAGGAATTGGAAATAGACTCTTGGAGGGCACAAACAAAACTTTGTGTGCACCAGTACCCAGGAGAAAGGAGCAATGACCCCTCAAGAGACTGCCCAAATTTGCCCGAAAGTGTCCAGGACTCTCTAGTGGAGGTGTGGGTCGGTGGTGCTCTGCTGCAGGGTTGGGGGCACTGAGTGTAGCAGTACACACATGGGACCTTTTGAAGGAGGTCACCATTATCTTCATTACCTCCCCCATAGTTTCAGTTCAGTTCAGTTCAGTTGCTAAGTTGTGTCCGACTCTTTGCGACCCCATGAATCACAGCACGCCAGGCCTCCCTGTCCATCACCAACTTTTAGAGTTCACTCAAACTCATGTCCATCGAGTCAGTGATGCCATCCAGCCATTTCATCCTCTGGTGTCTCATCCTCATAGGGTTGGTCTATGAGTTAAATCCAGCTGCATGGTACTGGAGTGGCGGCTGCGCAGTGCTGGAGTGACTTTGAGGGGATACCACACGTCCAAGGTCAGAGAAGCCACAGCAAGATGGTATGAGGGTCAAATTCACGTTTAGAATCAATCCCCATACCCCCAGAGACACTCGGAGGGCTCAAACAAACCTTGTTGCACCAGGAAGGAATCAGTTCTTTGCATCAGGTGGTGAAAGTATTGCAGTTTCAGCTTCAGCGTCAGTTTGGCCACAGGCAAATAACTGGAGGGAACACAGCTCCACCCATCGACAGAAAATTGGATTAAAGATTTACTGAGCATGGCCCTGCTCATCAGAACAAGACCCAGTTTTCCCCTCAGTCACTCTCTCCCATCAGAAAGCTTCCATAAGTTTCTTATCCTTCTCCATCACAGGGCAGACAGACTGAAAACCACAATCACAGAAAACTAACCAAACTAATCACATGGACCACAGCCTGTCTAACTCAGTGAAACTCCGAACCATGCCATATAGGGTCTCCCAAGATAGATGGGTCATGGTGGCAGGTTCTGACAAAATGTGGTGCACTGGAGAAGGGAATGGCAAACCACTTCAGTATTCTTGCCTTGAGAACCTCATGAACAGTATAAAAAGGCAAAAAGATAGGATGGCATTGAAAGATGAACTCCCCAAGTCGGTAGGTGCCCAATATGCTACTGGAGATCAGTGGGGAAGTAACTCCAGAAAGAATGAAGAGATGGAGCCAAAGCAAAAACAACACACAATTGTGAATGAGACTGGTGATAGAAGCAAAGTCCAATGTTGTAAAAAGCATAGGAACCTGGAATGTTAGGTCCATGAATCAAGGCAAAATGGAAGTGGTCAAACAGGAGATGGCAAGAGTGAACATTAACATTTTAGGAATCAGCAAACTGAAATGGACTGGGATGGGTGAATTTAACTTAGATGACCATTATATCTACTACTGTGGGCAAGAATCCCTTAGAAGAAATGGAGTAATCATCATAGTCAACAAAAGAGTGCGAAATGCAGTACTTGGATTCAATCCCCAAAACAACAGAATGATTTCTGTTCATTTCCAAGGCAAACCATTCAATATCACAGTAATCCAACTCTATGCCCTGACCAGTAATGCTGAAGAAGCAGAAGTTGAATGGTTCTATGAAGACCTACAAGACCTTCTAGAACTAACACCCCCAAAAGATGTCCTTTTCATTATAGGGGACTGGAATGCAAAAAGTAGGAAGTCAAGAAACACCTGGAGTAACAGGCAAATTTGGCCTTGGAGTACAGAATGAAGCAGGGCAAAGGCTAATAGAGTTTTGCCAAGAGAACACACTGGAGAACATATTTGCTATGACACTGGTCATAGCAAATACCCTCTTCCAACAACACAAGAGAAGACTCTACACATGGACATCACCAGATGGTCAACACTGAAGTCAGATTGATTATATTCTTTGCAGCCAAAGATGGAGAAGCTCTATACAGTCAGCAAAAACAAGACCAGGAGCTGACTGTGGCTCCGATCATGAACTCCTTATTGCCAAATTCAGACTGAAATTGAAGAAAGTAGGGAAAACCACTAGACCATTCAGGTATGACCTAAATCAAATTCCTTATGATTTTACAGTGGAAGTGAGAAATAGATTCATGGGATTAGATCTGACAGACAGAGTACCTGAAGAACTATGGACAGAGGTTCATGACGTTGTACAGGAGACAGAGATCAAAACAAACCCCAAGAAAAAGAAATGCAAAAACCCAAATGGCTGTCTGAGGAGGCCTTACAAATAGCTGTGAAAAGAAGAGAAGTGAAAAGCAAAGGAGAAAAGGAAAGATATACCCATTTGAATGCAGAGTTCCAAAGAATAGCAAGGAGAGACAAGAAAGCCTTCCTCAGTGATCAGTGCAGAGAAATAGAGGAAAACAATAGAATGGGAAAGACTAGAGATCTGTTCAAGAAAATTAGAGAAACCAAGGGAACATTTCATGCAAAGATGGGCTCAATAAAGGACAGAAATGGTATGGACCTAACAGAAGCAGAAGCTATTAAGAAGAGGTGGCAAGAATACACAGAAGAGCTATACAAAAAAAATCTTCACTACCCAGATAATCACAATGGTGTGATCACTCACCTAGAGCCAGACATCCTGGAATGCGAAGTCAAGTAGGCCTTAGGAAGCATCACTACGAACAAAGCTAGTGGAGGTGATGGAATTCCAGTTGAGCTATATCAAATCCTGAAAGATGATGCTGTGAAAGTGCTGCACTCAATATGCCAGCAAATTTGGAAAACTCAGCAGTGGCCACAGGACTGGAAAAGGTCAGTTTTCATTCCACAGAAAGGCAATGCCAAAGAATACTCAAACTACCTGCACAATTGCACTCATCTCACACACTAGTAAAGTAATGCTCAAAATTCTCCAAGTCAGGCTTCAACAGTACGAGAACTGTGAACTTCCAGACATTCAAGCTGGATTTAGAGAATGCAGAGGAACCAGAGATCAAATTGCCAACATCTGCTGGATCATTGAAAAAGCAAGAGTGTTCCGGAGAAACGTATATTTCTGCTTTATTGACTATGCCAAAGCCTTAGACTGTGTGGATCACCACAAACTGTGGAAAATTCTTCAAGAGATGGGAACACCAGACCACCTGACCTGCCTCCTGAGAAATCTGTATGCAGGTCAGAAAGCAACAGTTAGAACTGGACATGGAACAACAGACTGGTTCCAAATTGAGAAAGGAGTATATCAAGGCTTTATATTTTCACCCTGCTTATTTAACTTATATGCAGAGTACATCATGGGAAATGCTGGGCTGTAGGAAGCACAAGCTGGAATAAGATTGCCGGGAGAAATACCAATAACCTCAGATATGCAGATGACACCACCTTTATGGCAGAAAGCAGAGAATAACTAAAGACCCTCTTGATGAAAGTGAAAGAGGAGAGTGAAAAAGTTAGCTTAAACCTCAACATTCAGAAAACTAAGATCATGGCATCTGGTCCCATCACTTCATGGGAAATAGATGGGGAAACATTTGAAACAGTGACAGACTTTATTTTTTGGGGCTCCAAAATCACTGCAGATGGTGATTGCAGCCAAGAAATTAAAAGACACTTGCTCCTTGGAAGAAAAGTTATGACTAACCTAGGCAGCATATTAAAAAGCAGAAATATTTCTTTGCCAACAAAGGTCCATCTAGTCAAAGCTATGGTTTTCCCAGTAGTCACTAATGGATGTGAGAGTTGGACTATAAAGAAATTTGATTGCCGAAGAATTGATGCTTTTGAACTGTGGTGTTGGAGAAGACTCTTGAGAGTCCCTTGGACTGCAAGGAGATCCAACCAGTCTATTCTAAAGGAGATCAGTCCTGAGTGTTCATTAGAAGGACTGATGTTGAAACCGAAACTCCAATACTTAGGCCACCTGATGTGAAGAGCTGACTCATTTGGAAAGACCCTGATACTGGGAAAGATTGAAGGCAGGTGGAGAAGGGGATGACAGAGGATGAGATGGTTGGATGGCATCGCCGACTCAATGGACATGAGTTTGAGTAAACTCCGGAAGTTGGTGATGGACACAGAGGCATGGTGTGCTGCAGTCCATGGGGTTGCAAAGAGTTGGACATGACTGAGCCCCTGAACTGTCTGACTGATGAATTAGATTGTAACAATTTATAATATGTGTAGAGCACTTGGCACAGGGCCTAGTAAACAGAGAGTGCTTACTAAATAAATATTAGAAGTGGTCACTGTTGTTAGAGTCACCATATAGAATTAATGTTCTCCAGTTGAAGAGATGTTATTCTGGAAATATTCCTTGCTTCCCTAATAACTTGGTCCCATTGCCAAACCTATACAGTGCTTGTTAGAACTCTGAGGAAATATGGGGTAAATGGTGGATAGGGGGTGCGAGGAGCCTTGGGAGGGGGAAAGAGCCCAGGTGGCAGGACTGAGGTGGTGCCCAGAGCACTGTGGCCAGGCCCGAGGCTGTTGTATAAACAGACAGTCAATCAGTCACAATAGAGAACTGGAATAGCAGTGACTAGATGTATACACAGAGCAAGGGGATTAATGGAGCTGAGATTAAACTGTTAGCTGAGATTAAAGAAAGTAATTTTCCTTAGGGCATAGGCATCAGTGGTGGGGTCTGGAAACAAGACGTTGACCATGTGTCCTATACCTGGGTCTTTCTTCCTCTTAAAGTGTTCTCTCAGACCCAGTTCCTTAGCTTTCCTAGCAGCCCCCTTGGAGAAGGAAATGGCAACTCACTCCAGTGTTCTTGCCTGGAGAATCCCAGGGACAGGGGAGCCTGGTAGGCTGCCGTCCATGGGGTCACACAGAGTCGGACACAACTGAAGTGACTTAGCAGCAGCAGCAGCCCCCAGTATCTGCTGAACGAACTCTCTTGTCTCTTTGGCTGCTCCCGTCTGGTCTAGGTTTGTCTCTCATAAAGCCGTCAGTCTGGATGAGGACCCCTGCTGCCTCTGTGGGCACAGCCAGGGGCGCCACTTGCTAACTCATTAGGAATGTAGCCCCCGCTGCAGCTGTTCACAGGCAGCGTAGGCCGTCCTTAACGCTGTGACACAAAAGGCAGCATCCTGACCAAACAGACCTAAGCAGAAGAGGCTTCTCTTCCTACTAGGTGCCTGGCTGGAAGCAGATGCTTTATGCAAGTCAGTTGCCATCCAGATAGTCAGCAACATTTGTTTAGGAGCCGCTGCACGTCTGTCCCTGTGATGAGGGAGACAGTATTGCAACGCAGAAAAGATAATGAACCTCATCAGAATCTCTGATTACTTCCTGAGGATTGATTCTGAGAAGTGCCTTTAAGGGTAAAAACACTTTTAAGGCTCTTGATGCATATCGCTATATTGCTTTCCAAAAAGGATAGACAAATTCACATGCCCTTTTATTGCATTTGATTGTGCCCATTTTATTATACCTTTGCCAGGACTGAGTATTGTTAAAAATTTAAAAATATGTGTAACAGAGAGGCAAAGTGACATTTCTCTGATTGAATCTTTATTATTTTATTAACAGGGGTGTGAGCATTTTGACGTTTCTTTGCCATGGAGATAATATTTGGTATCGTCTCCATGGTAGGTCTGGAGGAATAGTGACTAGATTTTTTTTTTACTGAGTTTTATTTATGTTACTTATTTTTAAATACCCATACAGTAAAATTTACTTTTGTTGTTGTGTAGTTTTGTGATTTTAACAAGTACACAGAGTTATGTAACTACTAAGACAATCAGAATTTAGACAGTTTTCTCCCTCCAAATTCCCTATGCTGCCTCTTTGTAGTAAAACCCTCTACTAACTCTTAGCTCCTGGCACTTAGTGATCTATTCTATGCCCTTTATTTTGCTTTCCCCAGAATGATATTACAGTGTATTTAATAGAGCAAGATTTTAAAAATTTAAGTCCAATTTATCAATATTTTTACTTTGTTTATTGTGCTTTGTTGTCCTAAGAATTCTTTGCTTAACCCAAGGTCACAAATATTTTCTGCTAAAAGTTTTCTAACTTTACCTTTTACATTTAAGTCTATGATCCATTTTGTTAAATTTTGTACCAAGTGTAACATATTGGCCAAGATTCAAGTTTTTGAAGTCTACAAACAATAAATCCTGGAGAAGGTGTGGAGAAAAAGGAACCCTCTTTCACTGTTGGTGGGAATGCAAACTAGTACAGCCACTATGGAGAACAGTGTGGTGATTCCTTAAAAAACTGGAAATAGAACTGCCATACGACCCAGCAATCCCACTGCTGGGCATACACACCGAGGAAACCAGAATTGAAAGAGACATGTGTACCCCAGTGTTCATCACAGCACTGTTTATAATAGCCAGGACATGGAAGCAACCTAGACGTCCATGAGCAGATGAATGGATAAGAAAGCTGTGGTACATATACACAATGGAATATTACTCAGTTATTAAAAAGAATGTATTTGAATCAGTTCTAATGAAACTGGAGCCTATTATACAGGGTGAAGTAAGTCAGAATGAAAAACACCGATACAGTATATTAATGCATATATATGGAATTTAGAAAGATGGTAATGAGGAACCTATATGTGAGACAGCAAAAGAGACACAGATATAAAGAACAGACTTTTGGACTCTGTGGGAGAAGGCGAGGGTGGGATGATTTGAGAGAATAGCATTGAAACATGTATATTATCATATGTGAAATAGATTGCCAGTCCAGGTTCTATGCATGAGACAGGGTGCTCAGGGCTGGTGCACTGGGATGGCCTTGAGGGATAGGATGGGGAGGGAGGTGGGAGGGGGGTTCAGGATGGGGAACACATGTACACCCATGGCTGATTCATGTCAATGTATGGCAAAAACCATACATTGTAAAGTATGTAAAAAAACCATACAATATTGTAAAGTGATTAGTCTCCAATTAAAATAAATTAATTAATTAAAAAAAGAATTCTAAAAAAAAAAGATTCATGTTTTTGTAGTATATTGATGGCCATTTGATCTGGCACCATTGCTCACAAATCTTTTTCCTATTTTATTGCCTTTGTATCTCTTTCAAAAACCCATTGGCCATATGTGTTTTTTTTTTTTCCTGGCCCCTCTGTTTTGTATTATTGATCTATCTTATATTCATTAGCATCTGGTCTTGATTATAGTAAGTTCTTATAGTTTTGTCTCTTCCAGAATGACATGCAAATGGAATCTTATAGTATTATAAAATTTGTCTGGCTTGTGTCACTTAGAATAAAGAATGTGTATGAGATTCATCCAAGTTGTGTATGCCAGTCTTTCATTTTTTTTTATTGTTCAGTAGTATTTCACTGTATGGATATACTAGAGACTATCCATCCAATTGCTGTTCGTTTTTAGATTTTGTTTGTTTATTCTAGTTCATTTGCCTTTTTTAGAATCAACTTGTAAATAGCTGTAAAACTTGATTAGGATAATGTTGGGATTTCCCAATGTAAGTCTAGAAATAAATTTTAGGAGAATTGATATATTAGCATATTGAATCTTCCAATCTATAAATATGATATATCTTCATGTATTTAACTCTTATAAAAAATTATTTCATCAGTGTTTTATAGTTTATAGCTGACATCTAAGTATTTCACATTTTGGAATTGCCAGAGGTACTGTTTCAAAAATTTTAAATTCAGTTTCAAATTGTTATTGCTAGTACAAAGAAATACAATTGATTATTTGTATATTGGTTTATTTCTAATGTTGCCCTCTTGTTAGCCACTTGCTGTGTAAAGAAGTCCAGTCTACTCTGGTGGAGAGAGATCCTAGAACACAAGCGATCATGTGACAAAGAACTGAGGTTTCCCATCCTACGGTCAGCCACCACTGCCAGTAGCGTGAGTGAAGCCATTTTCAGTATTCTTGGCTTCAACAGCATGTGAATGGAGAACTTCCAGATATACAAGCTGAATTTAAAAAAGGCAGAGGAACCAGAGATCAAATTACGAACATCTGTTGGATCATAGGAAAAGCAAGAGAATTCCAGTAAAACATCTACTTCTGCTTCACTGGCTACAAAAAAGTTAAAGCCTTTGACTGTGTGGATCACAACAAACTGGAAAATTCTTAAAGATATGGGAATACCAAACCACCTTACCTGCCTCCTGAGAAACCTGTATGCAGTTAAGAAGCAACAGTTAGAACTGGACATGGAACAATGGACTGGTTCGCAACTGGGAAAGGAGTACTGTCACCCTCCTTATTTAACTTATATGCAGATTACATCATGCAAAGTGCCAGGCTGGATGAATCACAGGCTGGAATCAAGATTCCAGGAGAAATATCAACAACCTCAGATATGCAGATGACACCACTTTAATGGGAGAAGTTGAAGAGGAACTAAAGAACCTCTTGATGAGGTTGAAAGAAGAGAGTGAAAAAGCTGGTTTAAAATTCAACATTCAAAAAACTAAGATCATGGCATCTGGCCCTATCACTTCATGGCAAATAGGGAAAAAGTGGAAACAGTGACAGGCTTTATTTTCTTGGGCTCCAAAATCGCTATGGACTGTGACTGCAGTCGTATTAAAAGACCATTGCTTCTTGGAAGGAAAGCTATGACAAACCTAGACAGCGTATTGAAAAGCAGAGATATCACTTTGCTGACAAAGGTCCACATAGTCAAAGCTAAGGGTTTTTGCAGTAGTCATGTATGGATGTGAGAGTTGGACCATAAAGAAGGCTAAACGTCAAAGAATTGGTGCTTTTGCATTGTGGTGCTGGAGAAGACTCTTGAGAGTCCCTTGGACAGCAAGGAGAACAAACCAGTCAATCCTACAGGAAATCAACCCTGTAAATTAATTGGAAGGGCTGATGCTGAAGCTGAAGCTCCAAGACTTTGGTAACCCAATGTGAAGAGCTGACTCATTGGAAAAGACCCTTATGTTTGGAAAGGTTGAGGGCAGAAGGAGAAGGGGATGAAAGAGGATGAGATGGTTGGATGGCATCACTGATTCTATGGACATAAGTTTGGACAAACTCTGGGAGATGGTGAAGGGCAGGGGAGCCTGGCGTGCTGCAGCTTATGGGGTTACAAAAAGTCAGACATGACTTACTAAGTAAACAACAAAAGCAACAAGCCACAGCCCTGCTCAAAGCTGATGTAGCCACTCAGCCAACACTGCACGGAGCTGAAGAACTGCCCCTCGGAGACTAACCAGCCCACAGAATTGTGAGAAATAATACATCTCTGTGGTTTCAAATCACTAAGTTTTGGGGCATTATTTAATATTGTCCTAGATATGGAGCTTAACAGCAGTTCACTTACCCAACTCTTGGTTCCATGGCCTGGCCATGAGTCTTCCTGAGCCTCCTTGTTGCCAGTCAGACTGAAGCCTGTGTCTCTAGAAATAGCAGCTGGCTGCCAAGTCACAGCTCTCCCTCTAGCCTACACACTCCACAGTGGTGCAGTCCAAATAGTCTATATTTTTGCTTGAACTCAAGTTGGCCACTGTGAGGCCTCTGCCAGCCTTGCTGTGTTGACCTTTACCGCTGTCTGCTTGCTCACTTGGCTGACGACACACCTGTCTGCCTGGCTCTCCCTGGCTCCCCACAATGTCCTCTCTCTGGCCTGATTGAATGCCCCAGGAATTCTATTTGCAGTGCCTCCTTCCCACCTCCTGATATGAGATTCTTTCTCTGTGGGGCTAGTTTCATGCTGCTACAAGTGGATCAGTATTCCTCAGGCCTGAAACCCCAACTCTAGTTCCAAGAATTGGCAACTGTTTAAATCTGACCTAGAACTTCCGAGTGGTTGGATTTTATTACCTGTTCAGTAAAAAGACTTGGAACCCTGGAGATGTTAATTGGTTTAAAAAAGTAAATCAGGGCAAACACTTCCTGGCCTGTTCTTACTAGCTGTTCAATCTGGGACAAATTCCCAAGCTCATGTAAACCACATTTTCTTCACTCATAAAGCAGGGATAATAATACATGAGAAGATACTATATGTGCATTGCTGAGCAACATGCCTGGCACACAGCAATTGCTTAACAGTGGTAGTTACCATAATTTGTATGAAAGTGAGTGATAAAAGGGGCCCTTAGAGATTATTTCGTCTGAGCACCACATTTTTCAGCAGCAGAAAGTAAGGTTCAGAGAGACTGAGTGATTTGCCCAGCGTCACCACACCTCCTAGTTGAATAAAGACTAGAACACTAATTTTCCAGCCTCTAATCTCATACCTTTCCCACTGCGCCATGGTTTTTTGGCTTAGGAGGCCCTGGAGAGAAAAGGGGGAAAAGGAAGAAACTATCAACTACTAAGTGTCTACTCTGTTTTTGCTTTTATATATATTGTGCCATTTTATCCCCATAATAATTTTTAAGTTATTATCTCTGCTTTACACATGAAGACACCAATGCTTAGAAAAATTAAATTCCTGCCTGAAAATCCCATGGGTGACAGACTAGGGGTTGCAACTCATGCCTGTCTGACGCCAAAACCAGCCCACGCTCCTCCACCATCTCATGCCCTTTCTGGGTCAGGCTGGGGAGGGGAAGAGTTTCTGCATAGCCTGGCACTACCCTGGCTGTGTTTCTTCTCAGTCCTCAGATGCAGTAGCTGGTCTGCACGCAAGAGCCTTTCATCCTTCCTTCCACACAATCCTTTTAACTGAAACCAAGTGGCCAAAGCATAACTGTAATTCTGCGGAACTGGCGGCGAGAGGCCTGGTGGGGGCTTGGGCTGCTCACCCTGAACGTGATGTGCACAGAGAGTGGGGCTGACATTGTTTAGCTCTCTGCTCAGCAGTGCCCAGCCAAACCTCTTGGTCTAAATTGAGCCCTTAATCGTTTTCCTGGCATTTGCTCAGACAGGATTTTATTTTCTAGTAATAAAGGCGCCTACATTGTAGGAAAAAAACCAACAAAAACTGATCTGCCTCTTTTGTAGCATTTGTGAATGCTTCACCACCTGTCCATTGCCTGCCTTGTTTTCATGCTTGGAGCAGAGCCAGGTTGTTTTGTGCCCACTGTCAAGTTTGGGGGAGCTCTGCGTGGGCAGAGAAATGCACTCACATTGACTGCTTCTGCTCATTACCTGGGGCCTCGCACCTCCTGGATTGAGAGGTTTGACTTCTGAGTCTGCAGGCTTGACTTCTGGGTCTGCAGGTGGCGCAGGGGAGATGGTTCTGAGGAAAGAGGAACAAAGTGAGTCACCAAGGGCCTCCCATCTAAGTAGTTCTTGATGGCTCACACTTGGTTAGCTCAGTCTTTCCCTTAAGAATTTTCAGTGACTCTCGAGTGCCTGCAGAATGAACTGCGTACTTCCTAATATGATATTCAGACGTACATTCTCAGCCTCTTTTCTTTCTTTTTTTTTTTTGGTAAAAAATAAAATACAATATGGATACCTAAGAAAGTAAAATTGAAATTCACCAGAATCTTCTCCACTATAACCAATGTTAAAATATTGGCGAGTATTCTTCCAGACTTGTGTGAATATATATTGTTGTTGTTGTTCAGTCTCCCAGTTGTGTCCGACTCTTTGCAACCCCATGGCCTGCAGCATGCCAGGCCTCCCTGTCCCTCACCATCTCCTGGAGTTTGCCCAAGTTCATATTCATTGCATCAGTGATACTGTCCAGCCATCTCATCCTCTGACGCTGTCTTCTTCTGCCCTCCATCTTTCCCAGCATCAGGGACTTTTTCAGTGAGTCATCTGTTTGCATCAGATGATCAAAATACTGGAGCTTCAGCTTCAGCATCAGTCCTTCCAGTGAATATTTAGAGTTGATCTCTGTTAAGATTGACAGGTTTGATCTCCTTGCTGTCCAAGGGATTTTTAGGAGTCTTCTCCAGCTCCACATTTCAAAGGCATCAATTCTTTGGTGTTATGCCTTCTTTAGGGTCCAGCTCTCACAACTGTATGTGACCACTGGGAAGACCATAGCCTTGACTATACAGACCTTGGTTGACAGAGTAATGTCTCTGCTTTTTAACACGCTATCTAGGTTTGTCATTGTGAATTTCATTGTCATTTGTGTTTATGTATATATATGTACACATATTAAGATTTTGAGGCCTTTTCAGTTTCAATTTGCCTTTCTAACATTCAGTTCAGTTCAGTGCAGTCACTCAGTCATATCTGACTCTTTGCGACCCCATGAACTGCAGCACGCCAGGCCTCCCTGTTCATCACCAACTCCCGGAGTCCACCCAAACCCATGTCCATTGAGTCGGTGATGTCATCCAACCATTTCATCCTCTCTCATCCCCTTCTCCTGCCCTCAATCTTTCCCAGCATCAGGGTCTTTTCCAATGAGTCAGCTATTCGCATCAGGTGGTGAAAGTATTGGAATTTCAGCTTCAACATCAGTCCTTCCAATGAACACCCAGGACTGATCTCTTTTAGGATGGACTGCTTGGATCTCCTTGCTGTCCAAGGGACTCTCAAGAGTCTTCTCCAACACCACAGTTCAAAAGCATCAATTCTTCAGCACTCAGCTTTCTTTATAGTCCAACTCTTGCATCCATCTTTTGACAACTCCCACAATACACTAAACATTATCTAGACTGAATTCACCTTCTGTAAATATATCATGCACTTTCATGTTTCTAAGACTTTATTTCTGACAATCTGTCTGCCCCAAATACTCTTTATACATTGCCTGGCACATAGTAAGCTCCAACAAAGCTGGTTACTCCACTTTCTTTCTTGCCTGGTAAGCTCCTACTTACTATTTAAAATTCTGCTGAAATGACCCCCCTCCCCTTCCCCTTCATAAAACTACACTCTCTCCCAAGTGCATACTTGTCCACTCACTAGTTAGTCACTCACTGTCCATTTTGGGACCTGCTGCCTCCCACCCCGACCTATTCTAATACTAAGTTCTTCCAAGGCAGTCAGGGGCCATGTCTCCTTTACTCCGAACCATGACTGGCACCCAATATGAGCTGGGGAAACTGGCATCAACTCTGTCAGAGGCAGCAATCTGCTGGTGAAGCTGAGCTGCGATGAAGCTGGTCAGGGTGGCCTGTGAGTTGCTGTTTGGACGGAGATCCCAGATTGCTAAGTAGACCCCTTTTCTTTATTCCTCCCTGTCTGGCAAGAGCCAACCTTCAACCTCAGCAAGCACTGTAGTACCAGCGAACTGTCTTGGCAGACCTTGGATGAATTATTTACTCTCTTCTTGCTAAGTGAATGCAGGTGTCTGTGTGATGCATCCAGTTCTGGGTATGTCTAAGGTGCCTCTCAAGGGCCAGAATTCTGGACATAATGATAGTGGGCTGCAGGGAGAGAGAAAAACCCAGCATTCCTACCCATGGCCAGATTGCTTGCTCTGTCTTCAGAGGGGGGACATTTTGTTCTCTATGGCTCACCTTTGCCCCCAGCTCCCTCCATTGCCCTCCCACCCCCGTCTCCACTTACAATGGAAATTTTACATTTTTTTGCTGTTGTAGTCCTTGCTCCTCTCTCCTTCTTTGCCACACACCATGCAGCTCCTACGTCATAATCTTACACACTTTCTATTGGTCTTCCCTCTTCTTCCAGACTCGAAACACTGATAGGAACCAGGGAAAATGGTTTACTGGATACTGTAGCTGATTTGAGCAGCTTTTGTTGAAAGTGTGAATTGGGTGCTTTCGAATGCCTTGGATCACTTTTGGGTGGTCATCCTCAAGAGAAGGGGTTTCTAGTCTTCCTGGGTTTCACACTTCCATCTCCAAATTCCCTGAGAGAAAACAAATGAAGCAATAGAAGTGACTGGAAACAGTGTCTAATGCTACCTTAACTCACATGGTATCAAACAGTCAGCCTGACTTAATAATAAAGTTTCTGAGTTTCTCCAGGCCTTATCAACCTGTGGGTATCAATGTTGGAATCTTATTAGGGGCAATGATCTATATTTTGCTTTCTCTTGCTCTTGCGACTTTGTTCCTTAGAAAAACTTCACAGTTGCTCACAAGTACCCCTCTCATTCTTCCTCTCACACCAGTATTGGCAGTGTTTCTAGATCACTTGGCAGCTGAGGGGATAGGGTGCGGTGGGTGCCTTATGTGCTCTTGTCTCTATTAAGAACACTTTCTCCTCATGTGGAAACTCTTCAGGTGACTAAATAGTATTGATTGGAGTTTTCCTGTGGGAAGACCACTCCCCCTTTCACTTCTCTCTACCTCTACCCCCAAACTTGCACTCTGCCACATTTTGTATCTTGGTTTGTCACTAGGCCCTAACGTGGTGATGTCCCTTTCTGGAAACAACCCTCTCAGGTCCTGCAAGAAGGCCCTTTGTCTGCTGAGTTCTGACTGTTGCCATGGGGTCAGCCAGACACAGATGTCTGAAGCTTCTCAGACTCATCTTTGTTCTTTTTCTGGCTTGTGAATCAAACCACTTCCTCCTCTTCACGTGGAGTGACTCCCAGACACCCTACATACCAGTTCTTCAAACACACCACCCAGGGCTGAAACCAGTTTAGGCTCACGTTGGGACCTCATTGAATTAATGTTTTTCCCAGTTCTTTCCAGTTTACAAAACTCTTTCACTTACACTTTTTCACTTAACCCTTAAAATACCATTTTGAAGTATGTGTTGTCTTTATTATCACTTTATGGGGAGTAAAACTGAAGTTCACATAGGTTAGGGAATATGGATATGGCTACTAGTTTTCTTAATTGAAGTATAGTTGATTTACAGTGTTTGTTAATTTCTGGTATACAGCAAAGTGATTCAGTTATACATATACATGTTGTTGTTGTTCAGTCGCCCAGTCAGGTCTGACTCTTTGTAACCCCGTGGACTGCAGCACACCAGGCTCCTCTGTCCCTCACCATCTCCCAAAGTTTGCCCAAGTTCATGTCCATTGCATCAGTGATGCCATCCAGCCATCTCATCCTCTGACACCATCTTCTCCTTCTGCCTTCAATCTTTCCCAGCATGAGGGACTTTTCCAATGAGTTAGATGGTCGCATCATATAACCAAAATACTGGAGTTTCAGTTTCAGCATCAGTCCTTCCAACAAGTATTCAGGGGTGATGTCCCTTAAGATTGACTGATTTGATCTCTTGCTGTCAAAGGTACTCTCAGGAGTCTTCTCTAGCACCATAGTTCAAAGGCATCAATTCTTCGGTGCTCTGCCTTCTTTACGGTCCATCTCTCACAACTGTATGTGACCACTGGGAAGACCATAGCCTTGACTATATGGACCTTTATTGGCAGACTAATGTCTCTGCTTTTCACCACACTGTCTAGGTTTGTCATCACTTTCCTGCCAACAAGCAAACGTCTTCTGATTTCATGGCTGCAGTCACCATCCGCAGTGATTTTAGAGCCCGAGAAGAGGAAATCTGTCACTACTTCCACCTTCTCCTCCTCTATTTGCCATGATGTAATGGGGCTGGATCCCATGATCTTAGTTCTTTTAATATTTAGTTTTAAGCTGGCTCTTTCTCTATCCTCCTTCACCCTTACCAAGAGGATCTTTAGTTCCTCTTCGATTTCTGCTATCAGAGTGATATCATCCGCATATTTGAGGTTGTTGATGTTTCTCCCGCCTATCTTGATTCCAGCTTGTAACTCATCCAGCATTTCTCATGATGTGCTCAGCATATAGATTAAACAAACAGGGTGTCAGCAGGCAGCGCTGTCATGTCTGTACATGTACATATAGTTATATATATACACACACATGTACATACATGCATACATATATAGGCATACACAAACATATGTATTGTTTTTCATATTACTTTCCATTTCAGTTTTTTCCAGAATATTGAATATAGTTCCTTGTGCTATACAGCAGGACCTTATTGTTTATTTTATATATAATAGTTTGTATCTGCTAATCCCAAACTCCTAATTATCCCTCCCTCACCCCTTTAATCCTCTGCTCACCATAAGTTTGTTTTCTGACATGGGTACTTATTTAGTAAATGATGGAACTAAGATTTGTCAGTTCTTGCTATTCAGAATCCTAGGTTCTCTCTTAGAGGACCACAATGGCCAACATTTAGATAGTTGAGGGGGATGTGGAGAAAGTCAAAATGCCTATAACTTTAGACCTGAGTTAGATGCAGCCGGTACCATCCAGAGGTGATTGAAATCTCTGGTAGAGTAATGACTAGAATTGTATTGTCCAGGCCACAATAGCTATGGTATTTTCTCAAGAAGTTTATGAGACTTTTCTGTTGTTTTGGCTGGTCTTCTTATTTTACCTGTGCTCCAAGTATTTGGCTAAGATTTATCACATAGTTGTTTTTGTGGGTCTCTTACTATGTTTGCTCTACTTTAGGATACTTGAGGGCAGACACATGTTTTTGGCATTGTTGCATGCTCCAAATCAAGAGCTATGAATGTAGTAGGTGCTATAATATCTGTTGTTGGAGTGTTTTAGAATGAATGACTATTTCTTAATGTTACCCTCTTGGATTTCCAAGTGGATAATTCAACTGTAGCCATTTCTTCCCCACTGGCACCTCTGACAGAGGGTGAGCATGGTGCATGATCAAGCAAAATAACTCAAACCTATTGGTCTCTTGCCTCAATTTTTCCAAGTACTTAGGTTACCCAGCTGTCCCCTTTTGGGCCCACTGATACACTTTACTGTCAGTTGCCCTCTCTCCCTGTCCCCCCTCCTCATTTCTGAGTGCAAACCAATTCAGGTAGGAATTAGATCAACAACCTCAGTGCCATTGGAAGGACTTGCTGCTCAGTCATCTGACTGATCTTGGGTTGGGTATAGTGACATATTTTCCCAAGTGACATTTGTTCTCTTCCCTGTTCACTGTTGGTCTAAGCCATAGATCTGGCTTATACCAATCATTAATTTTCCTGCTCAAAGGCACTGTTCCCTTTTAGGACTTGACAGTGGCCCTGGACTCAGCCTGGGACTGGGTCCTGATGTCCTATGGGGTACTTCTCCCTGGGACAAGAACCTGGATCTTTATACCAGTTTGTTGTTGCCCGTGGACAATTTACCTGGAAATCACTTCCCACCTGTCTGTCTGCCTGACTGGGGAGGGCAGACAGGATGCTAGAATTCTCACCATTGTGCTCTACCCATTTGATTGGAAGAGTTGCTTCAATCATGCTTGGGCTTGCTGTGTCCTTTGGCCATTGTGCCTCTTCCATCTGGCTGCCAGTCTTGTGTTTACCTTTGCAGCTAGGCCTATTCCTCCTGCTAAAGATCTGACTGTATACTTCCAGGGTCAGAATTTCACTTTGTCTTCTCTTCCTGCTCTGCATGGCTATGAGATGCCCATAGTGTCCTGTGCAAAAACAAAAGCCCCTTTGGTTTCATCTTATTGTGCCCTTTAAGAGGTTTGGTGCGAAGGACAGTTTGAAACTAACTGGATAAATTAAGGGTTAATGTTTGGGATGGTTTTTATTGGTTAATTCTGTCTCTATTATTGCCATTTTTTTGGACCCACATTCAGTCAGATACTAAATATTGCTTTCTAGTGTTTCTGAACTTGGGTTCAACTGCTTGCTGCTTGAATCAATACTCATGAAACAAGTGCTGGTAGGGATGGAAAGGTTGTTTTAATCAGAAGACTAGCTATCTAAAGAGAAGGTGGACTTATGTCCCAGAAACAACTCTGAAGATGCTGCTCAGCCATGGAAGTTTTTAAAGGGAAAAAGGGGATGTAATCCAGCCATGAAAGTTTTTAAAGGGACAAAGGGGATGTAGTCTCAATTCATCATTGAGGTAGGTGGTCAGATTTGTTGCCATCTCCCACTGGGTACGGGCTTGTTGACTCCTTATAATCTATCTCTAGATGCTGTCTGGTTCACAGTTTGCTCTTGAGAAGGAGAAGCTGAGGAAAAGTTCTAGACATCCATTAATTACTTATTCTTTGTTCCCATTTCTTTGATCTAATGAAAGAAACAGCAGGTCATGCAAGGCATTGTGTGATCAAAAGATTTGAAAAGTGTGCTTAGATCAGAGGTTAGTTGAAATACAGCTTTGCTAAAGTGACAAGACAAAAGGGTCTCCTGCAGAGAGCTGCTTCCTGCCATGGAGCTGCCTGCATTAAGCTGCTCACAAATCCCTACTGTGCTCTTTAAGAGGTTCCACCATTCCATTTCTACGGGATTATGAGTGAAGATCTATCTTCTGTAATTTCTTCATGATGATATAGGACACCACATTCTCAGAGTGGAATATGTTGACATGGGTCTGTGGCATCTTCTTGGTAACAATTTTAGTTGCCTGCTTACATATACAGGCAGAGCAAGCTACAATCATTTTGATGCCCACAGAGATACAGATGATTATGAGCAGTAGTGTTAATCCCATTCTCTTGAGGCCAGTTCTTGGAATAACGCTACCCATAGGTTCAGTATTGCTCAAGATGGAGTAGCTTATGCTGTGGCTATTGTGTGAAAGTCGCTCAGTCATATCTGACTTTTTACGATCCCATGGACTATATAGTCCGTAGAATTCTCTAGGCCAGAATAGTGGAGTGGGTAGTCTTTCCCTTCTCCAGGGAATCTCCCCAACTCAGGGATCCAACCCAGGTCTCCTGCATTGCAGGCTGATTCTTTACCAGCTGAGCCACAAGGGAAGCCCCATAATAATGTGCATCAGACACTAAAATATTTGGTGACTCTGTCATGATAATCATTAACTGAGTTGCTCTTTTATGACTTTGGAAGGCTTGGGAGGCTTCAGTTTTTTTCTATGAACAAGAGGCAGGGGACATGGAAGGGCCTTTGTACTTGGCGGGGGGTGCTTGCAGGGTTCTGCTCAGTTTCACTAGGAAACTACTATAGAAAAAAGACAGTGAAAAAGCTGGCTTAAAACTTAGTATTCAAAAACTAAGATCATGGCATTTGGTCCCATCATTTCCTGGAAAATAGATGGGGGAAAAGTGGAAACAGTGGCAGATTTTATATTTTTGGGCTCCAGAATCACTCCAGACAGTGGCTGCAGCCACAAAATTTAAACATTCTTAGTCCTTGGAAGAAAAGCTATGGAAAATCTGTGTGTGTGTCAGTTGCTTAGTCATGTCCGACTCTTTGTGACCCCATGTACTATATAGCCTGCCAGGCTCCTCTGTCCATGAAATTCTCCAGGCAAGAATACTGGAGTAGGTTGCCATTCCTTTCTCCAGGACAGTGTATTAAAAAGCAGAGACATCACTTTGTTGACAAAGGTCTATATAGTCAAAGCTATGGTTTTTCCAGTAATCATATACAGATGTAAGAGTTGGACCATAAAGAAGGCTGAGTGCTAAAGAATTGATGCTTTTGAATTGTGGTGCTGGAGAAGACTCTTGAGAGTTCCTTGGACTGTAAGGAGATCAAACTAGTCAATCATAAAGGAAATCAACCCTGAATATTCATTGGAAGGACTAATGCAGTAGCTGAAGCTCCAGTACTTTGGTCACCTGATGCAAAGAGCTGATCCATTGGAAAAGACCCTGATGCTGGGAAAGACTGGAGGGCAGGAGGAGCAGAGGATGAATGATTGGATAGTATCACCAACTCAATGGACATGAATTTGAGCAAACTCTGGGATAATCCCAATAGTTCATGGGATTGCAAAGAGTTGGTCACAACTTAGTGACTAACAACAAGAAACTCAGATATATCGGATATATGTCAGATATATCCCAGTCATAAGGGTCCAGGCTTCTTTTGGGTGTCATACTTCATTGGGCTGGATGTCCTACACAGTATGGAAAAATAATTGGCAATCACCATTTGCAGACTCTTTTAACATAATTGTAAAAGGTTTCTTAAAATAGCAGTAAGTTTCATTAGTACCTTTTAAAGAAGAGTGATACGCACCGGCTCAAATAAATTAATGTTCCCATCTAGAGAAATAGGTGAGGGGATGCACAGTGAAGAGAAGTGTGCAAGAACCATGTTACAATTCGATGATAGATCAGATCAGAACCTCACTCTTTAGGGAAAAAGAAAACATCAGGATTGACAGACATAATTAAATATTACAGCCTTGTAAGGAGGCTTGAGGACTGTATAGCTCCAGACTTCCAAAAGTCGCCTTCATTCTATGAGATACCTCCATTTGGTTTTCTAAGATGTATCAAATTTACCTTGTCCCTAACTGAACTTCTAATTATCATTGCCGCTCCCCCCCGCCCCCTACTTCTCATGCCTCTTTTACAACCTGCTTCACTCAAAGTAACTTCACTTTAGTGCACGGCAGCTCTATCCTTTCAGTTGTTCATATCCCAAACCTTGAACTCATTCTTGACTCTCTTCTTTCTTTAACACCTTATATCCAGCTTCTCAGAAGTTCTGAGTTCCAGTTTCAAAATAAATTGACAATATGACCATTTTCCACCATCTCTTATTTCCCTGGTCATAGTGATCATTGTTTTCTGCTTGAGATACAGAAATAGCCTTCTATTAGTCTCTTTGAGTCTACTACAGCTCCCTCTTCTTCTCCCCTACTTCATTCTGTACACAGGCTTTGGTTTCAGCCATGGCTCCTGATGTCTGCTATGGCTCCTCAGTTTACCCAGAGAAAAACCCAAAGTCCTCATCATAGCCTCCAAGGGCTTCAGGCCCTCAGTTACTTCTGATCTCATATCCCTTTACTTTCTCCTTTTTTCACTGCCTTCTGGCCATGCTGACCTTGGTATCAGACATGTTTTTGCCTCAGGGCCTTTTTGCTAGATGTTGCTTCTTCTTGAATAGTCTTCCCCCATAAATATGATATCTTCTTCTTTTTTGGCTGCACTGTGCAGCATGTGGATCATAGTTCCCCAACCAGTGATTGAACCCACGCCCCTTGCAGTGGAAGCATGGAGTCTTAACCACTGGACTGCCAGTGAAGTCCCAATCTGGTATCTTCTTGACCAACTTCCTTTCATTCTTTGATTCTTTTCTTAAATGTTACCTTCTCAATGAGGCCTACTGGGACTAACCTCTTAAATACTGCTCTCTGCAATGCTGTCTATTCTAATTTTTTTTAAGTCTATTCTACTTCTTTCCGCATAGTACCCATCACCTTCTAACATACTGTAGTAATTTACTTAGTATGTCTACTGTTTATGGAAGTGCTTTTAGCACAGAGTCTTTCCAAGAGAAGATTCTGAACAAAGGTTAGTTCTTGTATTGTCAGAGATGTTTAAAAAATCTTTTAATTTAGGTTTGCTTTACAAACTATAGAACTTTCTTAAACATTGTCTTTTTTTTTTTTATTGAAGTGAGAGTCACATAATAAAAAAGTTAATCATTTTAAAGTGAACAGTTCAATGGCAGTTAGTACGTCCACAGTGTTGTGTGGCATCTACTTTTGGTTGTACTTTTACATATATATTGTGTGTGTGTGCTCAGTCATGTCCAACTCTTTGCTACCTCCAAAATACATTTGAATCAGCAGTATCTTTAGATATGGTCTTCTAGCAATTTCTTTTGCCCCTCAAATTTAAAGACAAAAAAAAAAGAAAAAATGAAACCACAGCGACAAAGGAGATTGTCTGACCTCTTAACTATTTTTCAAGAGGGAAATCTCAAACCAGACAGCATAGATATAGAGTTAAAAATAAATCCCTCTATGGTTATAGGCCTTAGAAAAACAAACTAAGTTTCTGTGAAGTTCAGTGGTTTTGTTAATTGCTTCAAGATGTTGGATGTTTTAAACTATGTTGTAAAAGCCTGATATGATGACAAAACAGAACTCATTAGCTAGTACTTCTCTGTTGGAATTTTACTTAAAAATGTAAAAATGTAAACGTTTGTGCTAAGGCAGGCTTCCCTGATGGTCTAGTGGTTGAGAGTCTGCCTAGTGGTGCAGGGATCACCAGCTTGATCCCTGGTCTGGGAAGTTCCCGCATGCTGTGCAGTAACTCAGCCCCGTGCAGCACAACTACTGAGCCAGTGCTCTGGGGCCCGTGAGTCACAGTTCCTGAGCCCCTGGCTGCAGCTACTGAAGCCCACGTGCCTACAGCCTGTGTTCTGCAACAAGAGAAGCCACCGCAATGAGAAGCCCACATACCTCAGGGAAGAGTAGCCACTGCTCACCACAACTAGAGAAAGCCTGAGTGCAGCAGTGAAGACCCAGCACACCCAAAATAAATAAATAAATCTTTTTAAAAAGTTCATAGTTAGGCAATCTTACACCTGCCAATTTAAACATATTAAATCAGAAAAGGGAAAAATAGAGATAACACTGATGCACCTCTGCTTTATTGAGCTAGATCTGGGAACCACACATCTCATTCCCTTCATTCTCTCCTTGTCCCTTTAGAATGCTATAAAGTGAATTCAAGAAAATTCCTGGAAGGATACACGAGAAATTGCTAACAGCTTTTGCCTCTGCAGAGGGGCTCTGAAGGTGGCAGGAGGAAGCCTTATTTCGTAATTGCATAATATACCTTGGTGTACTGTTTGAATTTTTACCCTAGGCATGTATTACAGTTTCAGTAAAATAAAAAATAACACCAGGAAAAAGCTAATATTTCCCCAAGTACCACATAGTTCTGGGCATTTATTAGTCAGGGTTCTTTAGGATGATGGAAGCCCATTTAAACAGGCCTCCACAGATAAGGGGGGTGGTTTATTGGATCACAGGCAGAGATGGAGTAGTGCACAGAATTTAAGGAAAAACTGCAATAATCAGGGCCTCAGGGATTAGAACTAAGGCCTCTGTAAACCCCCGAATTTTTTCTCCTGCTCTCCTTATCATCTCTACTTGCATTTTTGCATGTCGGTATCATTCTTTCCTACTTTTCCATATAAACATGGCTGCTGATAGTCGTAGTTTAGGAATCAGAGAAAAGAAAAAACTACCTATCTTCCAGAGTTTCTAGTTCACTCTTGATGAAAGACTTTGATTGGCTTTACTGTACCTTGAACCACTGTGATTGTCAAGGGAGTTGCCTTACCTGGATCACCTACTCGGCACATGGTCAGGGTAGTAGAATTTCTTAACAGAAGGAACATATGAAAGCTTCCTGAGGGGAAAATAAGTTACCACAGTCTTCTACAATCTACCCCTTGACTGTTCAGTCTAACACAAACTCTCCTTCCATAAACTAGTATTTTAAAAATGTTCTAGGCCAAAATAACACAACCGTCATACAGATCCCTAAAATGTACTCACCCCCTCCCAGAATCAAAAACAATTTGTAGTCTTTACTAGCTGATTTAATGCCAAGTCCAAGTTGCTGGGAGGTCTTCCTTCTTCTCAGGTAACTTTGAATCCAACTTCTCTTGGTCAGAAACCCATGTCTAACTGAGGTGTTAACACCCACAATGAAAAGCAACTATTTAGAAAAGAGAAAAAAGGAAACACAATATGCAACAGTAATTTTTCTGTGATAAATATAACCTCCTACTGATCAGGGATAGCAGAGATTCACCTCTGTGGAGAAGGAATGAGTTTCTTTGACACAAAATACAGCAACTTCAGGTTCTCCCGACGAGAAGCAATCTTTCCAAAGTGAAGTATAGAAGACCCTTGAAGAATACAGAGTTTAGTGGAGGTGACCCTCCAGTGGAAAATCTGCATATTACTTATAGTTGGTCTTCCATATCCTCATTTCTCTACATTTGTGTTTTTGGATTTGTGGGTTCAACCAACCAGGGATCGTGTAGTGCTATAGTAATTGCTACTGAAAAAAATCTGTGTATAAGTGGACCCATTTAGTTCAAACCTGTGTTGTTCAAGAGTCAGCTCTAATTACCCAGGGCTTAGAGGCCAAGCTTTCAAGGTCCCCCTGGTCCTTCAGATAGCCCCATTCCAATACCTACAAGTACCCAGTCTTTTCAATAAGAACATTTTTGTTAGTGGAACTTAAATCATTATCTGCAGGCAGAACAGACTTTGTAATAAGACTATATATTATATATATTTATTTACTTAATGTTTAATTTCTGTTAAAATAGAAACTCAAACTTTATTTTTGTTACAGTTTTGAATTAGAAAGAATCACAACTCATTTCTGAGTGGTGGATACCTTCCTCCAAGTTGTGTATGTATATGTGTGTGTGTATGTGTGTGTGTATATATATATATATATATATATATATATATATATATATATTCATTCCTCTCCAGGAAATAGATAATATTAGACAATGTTAAGCAATAACATTAAGCAATATTATTTTGTAGATTATTGTTTCAAAAGTGCTTTCATGCTCTTGAGAAAGGGGGAGAGGATGCTATTTGTTATTGATTTCCTACCTTTGCTATCCTGCTTTGATTTTTCACTGGCTGTAAAAGTTCTTTCTGATGTTCCCGAGTCTAGTCATTGAGAACTTTAGTGAGGAGGATAGGCAAAGAGAATAAAACTTCAGGTGTGAAGGATGAAAGGTATGTGGTGAGAAAGTTAGAAGGGCCATTGACTCTAAGTCAAAAAAGTAATTCATGAGTAGTTGGGAAGACTTATGTGATTGGCCTTGTCTTTATTGCCTTGGAGTCATATTGGATCAGAAACATTGCCAGCTGACTATGAGGTTTTCATAGGACTGAAAATCTTCATTACCTGTTCTGAAGATCAAGTGTTCACTCTTCATGAACCCTTTTTATATTTTACATCAGACATCCTCAAAAATGTTCCTTCTAGCAGAAGCAAAGCCCAACTTACCAGCTTATACTGTCTACTTCTGCCACTAAGTAGCTACTCCTTATGGTGTTCCTACTAAAATTATGAGACTAAAGGGAACCTCTAGACCCTCAGATAAATGATGGGAAGGAGTTTCCACACCAGAGCCCCAAGCTGGGGTGGTAATAAGTTGATATTTTCCTCAGTCTATTTTAAGTCAGGCAACCTGGAGCTGGATTTTTTTCTTTCCTCTTTCTAATGATACTTTGCTTAAGGTTGCACGGAAGCTTAAGGTAAAAGTTTAACTAGCTGATTCCCCATTGTATATCTCAGAGTTTTATCTCCTCTGCTAGTGTGGAGTGTGGTGATGGAAAGGGAGGAAAGTGTCATCATTCTTATACAACAATCATTCTTAATTTCTTTTGAGTGTTTATTTTTTACATCTACTCTTCCTGGAACCAAATTGTTCTCAGTTAGGGACTATTTGGTTTCAAGGAAGAAAAGCACTCAAATTAGCTCAAGTAGAATGTTTACTGTGTGGTTACAACATCTCATGTTCTGGACAGTGAGGCAATGCCATGGATGTTTATGGAGAAGAAATGAAGTATAGTTTGGCCTTAGAGCGTCTGAAAAAGGGAAATAGAGAATAAGGACATAAACCTGTTCTTTTTAAGAGACTCTTTGATCCCTGTAATCTGTTTCTGTCTACTCTGATCTCTCTGCAGAGCATGAATTTTTCCTTATTCATGGTATCTTTGAACCTATAGTTTCAACTTGGTTCAGTGTCTTATAATGGAGGAAAGGTAGTTATCCAAAAGGAAACTGGAATCCAAAAGGAAACTCCCTTCTCCTAAGAAGGGAGAATGAATTATGGGCTAAAAAATGAAAAATTTCCATGATAATAACCAATATAATCAAACCAATTCAAGTTGATTGAATAGTTTTCTGTGTCTAAAGTGAAAGTTACCATGCCACCAAGCCAAGGTACATGGCTCTATTCCTGAAACTGGAATATATCTAGCAATTGTTTGCTGACTAGTTGAATAAGTGAATGAATGATTAGAGGTGAAGCTAGATCCATGTCTGATCTATTGTGATTTGTCTTTATAATATTCAAATAGCACCTCATATGCTAGGAGATTTTGTACATGGTAGTTGCTCAGTAAGTATAATATTAACAGAGTAAATTTCACTTCCTTTCTTCTGAGTATTTCACTCTTTTAAATGACCGAGTCATTGTGTAGTACAGTGGTCTCCAAAGTAGATTGCACTGGGGTATGAAAAAGTCATGACTTCTTTGTGTGTTTACCTGAAAAATAAGAAATATTAAATATATAACATAGGAACTGACACTGGTGCATTCACATAAGTCAAATGTCAACTGTAGTTCACAAAGTGCTCTGAGGAAGAGCGACATGGGAGGCTTAACCAAGCTGTTTTCTCATAGGTGTTGGCTTTCAGCATACTTTCATTACAGTGGATCCATGAACACCATGGGTTTGAACTGTGGCGGATCCCCTTGTACATGAATTTTCTTCACTAAATATGTACTCCAATATCCATGTACTCGTGATCCATGGTTGGTTGAAATTTCAATGCAAAACCATGGATATACAGAGGGCCTACTATAAAGTTATACATGGATTTTTGACTGCATGGGAGTCAATACCCCAACGTTTGTGTTGTTCAGGAGTCAGCTGTTTATGTGTGCAGCTTATGTGTGCCTATGTAGATTGTGAAAGTAGTACAATTTTATATTTTTAATTAAAGTAACTCACAGAGTGGATAAAAGGCTTATAAAGATATCTATAAAGGAACTGTGAATTGAAGATAATACTTATGATGGCAAAACAAGGAAACAGTGAGAAAATAGGCAAGTAAACTCTTATGCTCCTGTTATGAGTTATTTGTTAGTAATGTTAAGAGATAAAACAAATAATTATCTAGTCAGATCTGACAAGAAGTAGTAAAGAAAATTAGACATTTTCCTGGAGCCTCTTTGTACTGTGGGTTTAAATATAATACTGTTAACAATAGGCATTGACCCAAAATGAGCATTGTGCTTGACTTTTATCCATGCAGCTGTCAGTATTATCATGACATTTAGAAACAGCATCCAGAACACGAAGGTCAGATTTCTACACCTTTTTTACAGTGATGTTGTAGTTAGGCAACACTCAAATTCACTTAGTATGATTTTACTGCCTTTACAGTTTTTGCTTAACAGAAGTTAAAAAGTATACGTGGTAAAAGCTGCCTGAAATAATAAACAAAAATGTGTTCCTTTGTTGGCAAATATCACTGGAAGACGCCTAGAAAACACTGCTGAAGATCTGAAGAAACTGTCATTATAAGGAGAAATTTGACAGTGTAAAAAGTTTGTGATATGGCTGGATGAAAGTACAGATGTTTCTAACTTGTCTTAGTTTATGATATTTGCTAGATTCTGTTTCAATAATGAAATACATTAAAAACTTTTTTTTCTCTGTCTCCACTGAGAAAAAGATATCCTAGAAGGCATATATTAATTATACATATATTAATGACTTCTTAATAAAAGAAGGGATAAAGCTAGAGGGACAGAACCACAGGAGAAATTTAATCATGGCATCATCCATAGGCAGATATTGCAGCAAAGAACTCAGAACCATAGTGATTAAAATTCCAGGAATGTAGGTGTGGTGAATCTTGTGAAACAGAACCTTTAATAGTAAAACTTTAATAATGATCTATAGCAGGGGTTGGCAAGTTTTTTCTGTGAAGAGGAAGACAGTCAATGTTTGCAGGTCTCTGTCACAACTATTCAATTCTGCCTTTGTAGGTAACTGTATTGTTCAGTTGCTAACTCATGTTCTACTCTTTACAACTCCATGGACTGCAGCACACCAGGCTTCCCTGTCCCTCACTATCTCCAGAGTTTGCTCAAACTCATGTCCACCAAGTCAGTGATGTTATCTAATCATCTCATCCTCTTCTACTCCCTTCTCTTGCCCTCAGTCTTTCCCAGCTTCAGGGTCTTTTCTAAAGAGTCGGCTCTTCGCATCAGGTGGCCAAAGTACCAGAGCTTCAACTTCTGCATCAGTCCTTCCAATGAATATTCAGGGTTGATTTCCTTTAGGATTGACTGGTTTGATCTCCTTGCTGTCCAAGGGGCTCTCAAGAATCTTTTCCAGCACCGCAATTCAAAAAGGAGCCATAGACTATATAGAAATGAATGCTTGTGACTGTGTTCCAAAATACAACTTTATTTATAAAAATAGGAACAGGCTGAATCTGATACGAGGACTGTAGTTTGCTGACTCCTGCTTTGTTATGAACAAGGAATAGCCATGAACATAGAGATTCATTGTTTATCTTGTGCCAAAGCACTTTAAAAGGTTGTTGAAGTTATAAAGACAAAAACTCTGATTTATTTACCTTTTTGTGTGATGACAGGTAGTTGTTGGTGTTGTGCAACCCAGCAGATAAATTAAAAGAAAAATAGGCACAGATTAAATAGCTTGCCTCTTCTTGGTAAAAGTGACATTTAATAATAAGAAACAAAATACTTCAAAAAAGAAACCCAGAGGGCATTTTTGAAAATAGTTCTTGGGGAATGTTTCTGTTATTATTATATTGTTCAATTATAGAAATTATATATGTTTGTCACCTACATACCTAATAAACTTGGAAACAGAATTTTCCAATATATTTAATAATCTCCCAGAGAGCCTTAGTTGGTTTTAAATATGTTTATTGAAAATACCAATAAATATGTTTATTGATATGTTTATATATCATATCATAAATAAATATGTTTAAATATGTTTATTGAAAAGTATTCAGTTCCTTATAATTTGTTTGCAGGAATAAATTTTTGGCATCAAGAATGATGGGAAAATAAAGAATGATGGAAATTGATTAGCTAAACTTAAACAATAATCTCTGTATAAGTAGTGACCAGAACTGAAAAATGAGTGTTATGACTTAATAAGTGTAGTCAGTAAAAGACTTATTTAATTCTATTCCACTCAAAGTTCTTTTCCCACCTATGACAAACATTACAATTAAGTGTTGATATAAACTGAACATAGATGCAAGCCCTCAAACTGCCCTGACACAAACCATTAAACCAAGATTCTAAAAACAATAGCAAAGCATATTCAAATGCATTGCTTACAGTTTTTTGTTCTAGAAATTAATGAAATAAAAGTTATTTAAAGGTATTTTTTCATACTGTACTGGATTTTTTAATGTTTATCTTCAGTTTTAACATATAAAGTAGCACATATATATTACATAAATAAGTACACGTGTATTGAAGTATATATGCTAACATTAAAAAAATTTATAGTGTGATATATGATCTAAAAAGTCCAGAGGCTGTTGTGTTGGTAGGAGGCAGTGCAGCATAGAAAAACAGTCATAGACATTGGTGCCACATAGATCATCTGTGATTAATAATGGTAATTACCATTTAATAAGTTACTCCTAGAGCTAGGCATCATGTCAGATGCACTGTAGAAATCATCTCATTATATCCTGTCCAAAATCATATGTGGGAAGCATGACACGGCTGCATGTCCTTTTGTTTCTACCAAGCACATTTTCCAAGATACTTGGCAGGCTGGGTCTTCTGCTTATGAGTGAGGGCTTTGGGCCTCAGGTTCTTTTCAACTCTAAAATTGCTAGTTGAGCTCTAGTCTCCCAGGTGCTAAAAATCATTAAAAGGTATTTCTGTGGCATCCATTGAACAAAAGTAAAATAATCTGTAAAATCACCCTTTCAGTTCAGTTCAGTCACTCAGTCATGTCTGATTGTGACCCCATGGCCTGCAGCATGCCAGGCCTCCTTGTCTGTCACCAACTCTGGGAGTTTACTCAAACTCATGTCTGTTGAGTCAGTGATGCCATCCAACCATCTCATCCTCTCTCGTCCCCTTCTCCTCCCACCTTCAATCTTTCCTAGCATCAGGGTCTTTTCAAATGAGTTAGTTCGCATCAGGTGGCCAAAGTGTTGGAGTTTCAGCTTCAGCGTCAGTCCTTCCAATGAATATTCAGGACAGATTTCCTTTATGATGGACTGGTTGGATCTCCTTGCTATCCAAGGGACTCTCAAGAGTCTTCTCCAACACCACAATTCAACAGCATCAGTTCTCCGGCACTCAGCTTTCTTTATAGTCCAGCTCTCACATCCACACATGACCACTGGAAAAACCATAGCTTTGACTAGATGAACCTTTATTGGCAAAGTAATGTCTCTGCTTTTAAATATGCTGTCTAGGTTGGTCATAACTTTTCTTCCAAGGAGCAAGCGTCTTTTAATTTCATGGCTGCAGTCACCATCTGCAGTGATTTGGGCAATGGCACCCCACTCCAGTACTCTTGCCTGGAAAATCCCGTGGATGGAGGAGCCTGGTAGGCTGCAGTCCATGGGATCGCTAGGAGTCGGACACAACTGAGCGACTTCACTTTCACTCTCCACTTTCATGCACTGGAGAAGGAAATGGCAACCCACTCCAGTGTTCTTGCCTGGAGAATCCCAGGGACGGGGGAGCCTGGTGGGCTGCCATCTATGGGGTCACACAGAGTCAGACACAACTGAAGCGACGTAGCAGCAGCAGTGATTTGGGAGCCCCCCCCTCCAAAAAATAAAGTCTGTCACTGTTTCCATTGTTTCCCCATCTTTGCCATCAAGTGATGGGACCAGATGCCATGATCTTAGTTTTCTGAATGTGGAGTTTTAAGCTAATTTTTTAACTCTCCTCTTTCACTTTCATCAAGAGGCTCTTTAGTTCTTCTTCACTTTCTGCCATAAGGGTGGTGTCATCTGCATATCTGAGGTTATTGATATTTCTCCTGGCAATCTTAATTCCAGCTTGTGCTTCATCCAGCCCAGTGTTTCTCATGATGTACTCTGCATATAAGTCACCCTTTAACATATGATTATAGTCAACTCTCAATTCAGTGAAGGTTTTAGCAGGTAAGGATGGAATGGCAGCTTCAGAAAAATCTACTGCCACAGTTAAAACAATACTGTAGTCAACTGTTATCTAGAGATGATTAAACGTAATGTTGGCTGGACCTTGGACAGGTTCATTTTCCTAGTGGGTCTGGGCTTTCAGATGAGCCAGAGTAAGTCCATTCTAGGAAAGCTCAGAAGGCAACTGGTCCCCTCTCATCTTGCTTCTTGTTGGAGTAGAAGCAGGTAATACAAACTCATTGTTTGCTGACTAGTTACTGACCCTGCAGTCTGGGAAGGCTCTGCTGCACTTTGACCATCATTGTCCTACCCTGATAATACAATGTGTACTGGGCATTGCCATTTCACAGGTGAGAAAATGGGCTACTTTCTCACTGACAGAAAATGATGTCAGAATTGGGATTGGAGCCCAGGTGCGGCTGATTTCAAAGCCTCCATGTCTTTCACTGCTTCTCTACTGATTATCTTGTGGGGTTTAGTCCTACTGGGACAGACATTTTGGACCAAGATTCTTTCTTTTTGACTCTCAAAACACGTTACGTTGGCAGATGCCAGTTCTGCTTATTCCAAATGATACCCTTTGCTTCTTTCCTGTGACTTTGCTGAGAATTATAAGGGACGTTGAAAATTATCCATTCCAATGCTCTCATTTTGTAATGAACAAAATTAATACCCAGAAAGATAAAGTAACTTACCCATGTCCCCATCGTAATTAGTGACGGCTATAAACCTGCTGTGTTCAAACTTTTGAACTCCTCACATTTTGGGAAAACAGATGCCAGAATATAAATATGTGTGATTCAGCTAAAGTTTTCAAACATCTATAATTGAGCAACAGAGTTATAATTTTCTTAAAAAAAAAAAAAAAAAGGCCAAATCATGGTTTTCCATCAAACTTGTTTGTGAAATCCACTTGGGGCGGCCCTTACAGTCTACCAACCTTGGATTTGTTCTTATTCTTGTTTCCTTTGACTTAAAAAGATGAGCCATGTGATTCCCAAGAGTTGGGAAGGTTTTCTGATGTTTTCAATACAACAGTGTGTAGACTTGGAGCTCTTCTATTTTAGAATTTTTTTCCTGGTCATGAGGCAGTTAGTAACCATCACTAAACTCTTTCCTATTTCCATCTGAGATTGAATTTCTAAAAAACTCTGATTAGTTTTTTTTTAGCTTGCACCTGAGCCTGTGGAGTTACACAAAGCCTTTAACTGGCCCTTTCTTCTTGTTATAGCAACTGAATTTACTAAATAGCAGCTAAAAGCAGAAGAATTATTTGTTCTCATTCATTCATTCAAACAATTAAAAAATATATTGAGCACTTACCAGGAGCCAGGTCCTGTGCTCACTGTCATCCTTGAAAAAACATTCATAGTCTAGGAGAAGAGATATAAACATAAAGAAATACAGTATTTGCAGGGATACATCATGATTGTTGTCACAGAAGTGTGTGGCACTGGGAAGCATTTCTTTGTCCAGAGGAGGTGGGGAAGACATTGGAGGAAGTGACATTTGATCTGGGCATTAAAAGATGGCTAGGATTTCATCAAGTGGTATAGAAGGGAAGCTTATTTCAGAAGAAAGAATAACACAAAGAAAGAGAGTAGTGGATTTCCATTGAGTAATACATTTTCGGTGGTTGATAATGTATATGTGAATGAGTGGTATTTCAAAATATTGAAGTCTATGAAGACTGATTTCAAGTTTTTAAAATCCACTTAAAACTTAATTTTTAAAGCTAAGCTGTAATTATTGTTGGTGTTGCTGGCTACTCTTGTGCTTCACTGTGCTATGTGCTTTAAAAAATATTTAATCTTCACACCATTCAATGATGTAGCTACTTAGGAGGAAATTGAGCCACAGGGAGCATGCTTTTCCAAGGTCAGAAGGCTGGTAAAAAAGCCTACTAAGAGCTTTACTCTTCACTTGCTCTCAATAAAATTTTAATATTTAACCAAAATGATAGTCTCTACTATGAAGTGTAAAACATTTATAAAAGACCTTTAAGAATGATTTATTATATGGACTTTAAGGTATTACATAAGATAATTTAAAAAGAGTTCATCATATCCAAGGCTTTGAGAATGAATCACCCAGAGAGGTCAGATGACATGTCCATTACATGGCAAGTTGGGGTAGCAACTGATCGCCAGCTTCTTTAGACGCTGCTCTGGTCCTTTGACACTGGGGGCCAGGTGTGCACCTGTTAGATACAAAAGTGGATAAGAAACAGTGCTTGCAGCAAAGTTCAGTAACTGTCCAAAGCTCGCAGAACCCACAAAGAAGGCAACGGCACCCGACTCCAGTACTCTTGCCTGGAAACTCCCATGGACGGAGGAGCCTGGAAGGCTGCAGTCCATGGGGTCGCTAAGAGTTGGGCATGACTGAGCAACTTCACTTTCACTTTTCATTTTCATGCATTGGGGAAGGAAATGGCAACCCACTCCAGTGTTCTTGCCTGGAGAATCCCAGGGACGGGGGAGCTGGGCTCTGGGGGACTGCCGTCTCTGGGGTCGCACGGAGTCAGACACGACTGAAGCTACTTAGCAGCAGCAGCAGCATAGAACCCGGGCAGTCTGGCTTCAGAGCTTTGCACTTATGGAGGAATGGAGATGGGAATGGGATGAGTAGCCTCATTTTAATTCTGCTCTAAGACCTGAAGTTTCTTAAATATATTTAGTGCCTTAGTGTCCCCATTTGTAGTCACATTTGCCTAATATGTCATAATTTATAAGGTAAATGAAGAAGTTTGGCTTTGATGGTACTTCGCAACAACCCCAAGAGGTACAGGGGAAGATTTTGTTATGCTTATTTTACAGATTAGGAACCATGCTCAGAGAGGCTAAAGGAGTTGTTCAGCTTTATGCAGCTCTATGCAGAGATGGGATTAGAACCCACAGAAGAGTAATCACTGTCCCTAAAATTGCACTCATCTCACATGCTAGCAAAGTAATGCTCAAAATTCTCCAAGCCAGGCTTCAGCAATACGTGAGCCATGAACTTCCTGATGTTCAAGCTGGTTTTAGAAAAGGCAAAGGAACCAGAGATCAAATTGCCAACATCCGCTGGATCATGGAAAAAGCAAGAGAGTTCCAGAAAAACATCTATTTCTGCTTTATTGACTGTGCCAAAGCCTTTGACTGTGTGGATCACAAACTGTGGACAATTCTGAAAGAGATGGGAATACCAGACCACCTGACCTGCCTCTTAAGAAATCTGTATGCAGGTCAGGAAGCAACAGTTAGAACTGGACATGGAGCAACAGACTGGTTCCAAATAGGAAAAGGAGTATGTCAAGGCTGTATATTGTCACCCTGTTTATTTAACTTATATGCAGAATACATCATGAGAAATGCTGGACTGGAAGAAGCACAAGCTGGAATCAAGATTGCCGGGAGAAATATCAATAACCTCAGATATGCAGATGACACCACCCTTATGGCAGAAAGTGAAGAGGAACTCAAAAGCCTCTTGATGAAAGTGAAAGTGGAGAGTGAAAACGTTGGCTTAAAGCTCAACATTCAGAAAACTAAGATCATGGCATCTGGTCCCATCACTTCATGGGAAATAGATGGGGAAACAGTGGAAACAGTGTCAGACTTTATTTTTCTGGGCTCCAAAAGCACTGCAGATGGTGATTACAGCCATGAAATTAAAAGATGCTTACTCCTTGGAAGGAAAGTTATGACCAACCTAGATAGCATATTCAAAAGCAGAGACATTACTTTGCCAACAAAGGTCCATCTAGTCAAGGCTATGGTTTTTCCTGTGGCCATGTATGGATGTGAGAGTTGGACTGTGAAGAAGGCTGAGCGCCGAAGAATTGATGCTTTTGAACTGTGGTGTTGGAGAAGACTCTTGAGAGTCCCTTGGACTGCAAGGAGATCCAACCAGTCCCTTCTGAAAGAGATCAGCCCTGGGATTTCTTTGGAAGGACTGATGCTGAAGCTGAAACTCCAGTAGTTTGGCCACCTCATGAGAAGAGTTGACTCATTGGAAAAGACTCTGATGCTGGGAGGGATTGGGGGCAGGAGGAGAAGGGGATGACAGAGGATGAGATGGCTGGATGGCATCACTGACTCGATGGACATGAGTCTGAGTGAACTCTGGGAGTTGGTGATGGACGGGGGGCCTGGTGTGCTGCGATTCATGGGGCCGCAAAGAGTCGGACACGACTGAGCGACTGAACTGAACTGAACTGTCCCTAAAATGCTTATCATATAGACTGTGGTAAATTTGTGTCCACAAATGGAAAGCAGAATGTGATATGTTTTCTAAGAGGTTCTGAGCAAGGTGTCTAAATGTTCAGAGGAGAATTAAATTATGTCCTGTTGGCTTTCTGTTAGAGAGGCTTATGAACTGGGTTATGTATATAAGAAAGATATGGACAGGCATTCCAGGGGGAGCATAAATGGAGACCTAGTGTGTGAATGTTTCATCCTCCACTCCAGACAGCTGGTTCATTCATCACTGAATTTGAAGTCTCAGATTGTCCAGGCCCATCTGAAAAAGAGGCAGGTAGCCTGGCTGCTTTCCTTAGAACTGAAATCAGCTTCTATGATGTTCTCTGGATTCCCATGATACTCCTGAAGCCATGGCCTGTGGCTTTAGTTTCTGCTGTCCTGGTTATCTGACCACCCCATTAGGCCACTGGCACCCCAGTCTAACATTCAGAAAACTAAGATCATGGCATCCAGTCCCATTACTTCATGGCATATAGATGGGGAAACAGTGGAAACAGTGGCTGACTTTATTTTTCTGGGCTCTGAAATCACTGCAGATGGTGATTGCAGCCATGAAATTAAAAGACACTTACTCCTTGGAAGGAAAGTAATGACCAACCTAGACAGCATATTAAACAGCAGAGACATTTCTTTGCCAACAAAGGTCCGTCTAGTCAAAGCTATGGTTTTTCCAGTGGTCATGTATGTATGTGAGAGTTGGATTATAAAGAAAGCTGAGCGCCGAAGAATTGATGCTTTTGAACCGTGGTGTTGGAGAAGACTGTTGAGAGTCCCTTGGACTGCAAGGAGATCCAGCCAGTCCATCCTAAAGGAGATCAGTCCTGGGTGTTCATTGGAAGGACTGATGTTGAAGCTGAAACTCCAATACTTTGGCCACCTGATACGAAGAGCTGACTCATTTGAAAAGACCCTGATGCTGGGATAGATTGAAGGCAGGAGGAGAAGGGGACGAGAGAGGATGAGATGGTTGGATGGCATCACTGACTCAATGGACATGGGTTTGGGTGGACTCCAGGAGTTGGTGATGGACAGGGAGGCCTGGTGTGCTACAGTTCATGGGGTCACAAAGAGTCGGACACGACTGAGCGACCTCACTAAACTGAACTGAACCCCAGTCTAATATCTGTGGGCTTTCTGTTCTGTGGATGATATTTACTGTCCTCAGCATTGGATACCATCCACTGTCCACTCGGTTGACCCTATACAGTTACTCAGGCAGCTCTGAGCTCTAGCCTACTTTCCAGTTCTGTTCTCTTCTCAAGATGCCTCAAGGACCTGATCTCATCTGCCTGAGAGCTTGACAGGAGAAGGAAATTCAGAATTGCCAGAGTATTGGATGTACTTTATGAACTGTATAAGCTTTCTAAGAATGGAGATATGTCTTTTTTATAAAAAAAAATTTATTTTTTGCTGCGCTGGGTCTTCACTGCTGCAAGTGGGCTTTCTGTAGTTGTGGTGAGTAAAATAATCTATTTCTCTTTGTAATTCTATTCTTGTTGCTGAGTGTGGGCTCAGTTGTAGCACACAGGCTTAGTTGCCCTGTGGCGTGTGGGATCTTCCCAGACCAGGGATCAAAACTGTATCCAATGCAGGAGGATTCTCAACTCACTGGACCACAAGGAAAGTCCAGAAATACGTATTTTTTAAAAAAATTAATTATTTGGCTGTACTGGGTCTTAGTTGTGGCATGCAGGATCTTCAGTTACAGCATGCAAACTCTTAGTTGTGGCATGTGAGATCTAGAGCATGCTCTGCGACAAGAGAAGCCCATGGTCCACAATTATTTGGGTAATTTTTTTCCTTAAATGTTTGGTAGAATTTGCCAGTGAACCCATACAGGCTTGGTGCTTTGTTATGGGAGGTTATTAATTACTGATTTAATTTTTAAAAATAACATGGGCCTGTTTAGTTTATCTGTTTCTTCTTGTGTGAGTTTTGCAAGTTGTGTCTTTCAAGAATTCAGTCCATTTAATCTAGTCTATCAAGTTTGTGTGCATAGACTTTTTTATAGTATTTATTATCCTTTTAATGTTCAGAAGTTTGGTAGTGATGTCATCTCTTTTATTTCTGATACTAATAATTTGTGTACTCTCTCTTTTTTCCTTAGTTAGCCTAGTTAGAGGCGCATTGATTTTCTTGATTCTTTCAAAGAACCAACTTCTGGTTGCATTGGTTTTCTCCATTGATTTCCTATTTTAAGTTTCATTGATTTCTGCTTTAGTTGTCATTATTTCTTTTCTTCTGCTTATTTTAGATTTAATTTGCTTGTCTCTTTCTAGTTTTCTGAGGTAGAAACTTAGATTATTGATTTTAGATCACTCTTCTTTTCTAACATGTGCATTCAATATTATGCATTTCTCTGCAAGTGCTGCTTTTCACTGTATCCTGAACATTTTGATAAGCTGTGTTTTCATTTTCATTTAGTTCAAAATATTTTAAAATTTCTCTCGAGGTTTCTTATTTGATTCATGTGTTATTTAGAAATGTGTTTTTTGTTTTTGGCTACACCATATAGCATGTGGGATATTGGTTCCCCTTCCAGGGATCAAACCAGTGACGCCTGCATTCAATGTGTGGAGTCTTAACCACTGGACCACCAGGAAAGTCCCAGAAGCATGTTTTCTTTTTAATTTTTTTTTCAAAATCTCCACATATTTTGAAAAATTCCACTTATCTTTCTTTCATTAATTTCTAGTTTAATTCCATTGTCATCTAAGAGCAGACATTGTATGATTTCTATTCTTTTAAATGTTGTTTTCTGGCTTAGCATGTGTTTTCTTTTCATGAATGTTCCATGTGAGCTTCAGGAAGAATCTTTATTCTGTTGTTATCAGATGAAATAGTCTATGGATGTCAATTATATTCAATCCATTGATGATGCTGTTGAGGTCAGCTCTGTCTGGATTGATTATCTGCCTGCCGAACCTGTGAATTTCTGGTAGAGGGCTGTTAACACCTCCAACTATGAAAATGGGATAATCTCTTTCTCTTTGATACTGGCTTTTCCAGGACACTAGCTTGGTCTTGACCAAAATACTTCAGTGTTACCCCACTGCCTTTAGAATAAAGACAAAATTTCTTAACCTGGTTTATAAGGCCTTTCATGTTCTTTCATTAATAGCCAAATGTGGAGAGTTTAATAAATATTTATTGAATAAATATGTATATGAAAGCATCCAAATAGCAAGGAGAAATAGAGACTGGTCTTTGCTTACCTGTAAGAGATGCTTACAGTTCATCTCTATACCATGTTTATCTCTACTTCACATGCTATATTCTAGCAATATTCTTCTGATTTCTTAAAATCTCTGTACTTGATGTTATCCTCACATATGCCATTTTCTCTTCCCCCACTATCAACACACACACACACAGACACACACACACACACCCCTAAATAACTTTTATTTGTTCTTCAGGACTCGCCTTAAAAGACATTTCCTCTGGGAAACTTCCATCCTTTTAGAGTTTGTGGTTCTCATTTCCTGTATTTCTCATTTATAGCAGTTAGCCTTTTGTGTTCTAGTTATTGCCTGTTTTCCCTGTTAGACTAAAAATACTCATACATATATTTTAAAAACTTTTTTTTAGTTAATAAATAATGAAAGCTTCTAAACAGAGAATGGAAACAAAGAACAAAGGCTGTCCCACTCCTGTAGACAGGATGTCCCAGTTGAACAGAAAGCAAGGAGGAGCTGAGCCCTGATCTGGAGCCCCCAACTAGAGAGGGATATTTAGATGTGTAGCATCAGGTCGCCCCTCTACAATGACTTAACCCCTTCTGGGAATGCAAAGAGAGGGGCTGTCACACTGTAATAGGCTACCTGCCTTTGAGGAACCTAATACAGTAACCCTTCAATGTCTAGCAGTCCAAGATTTGTCTGAAAGAGATGGACTCTTGTCTCCTTACCTTGCAACAACCTTTGAGGGTCTGAGAGTGGAACAGCTTTTTGAAGGTGGTGGAGCACTGAAAAGACTCCCACAGTTTTGTAATGGTATTGATCAAGGAAGCATCAGTAGCCACTGAAACATGTCTCTGAAGAATAGATGGCTTCCAGTAAAGGAACAGGCAAAGGATATTTCTTGAAGCTAAATTATTTATGTTCATTGCTTTTCTTTTTTAATTGAAAGACATTCCATTGGAAAGAACTTCTCAAAGACTGAGAGGGAAATTTTTAAGAAAAGGAGTTAAGAAGGTAACTGTGGCTTGGAAAAATAGGTTTGCTGGGTCAGCTGTCATTCTTATACCCCTTTTAGAGGAGGTGGCACTTCTCCGACTATGGCATTTCTTTGGCTATTCTGATCTCACCTTCTTGCTTTGCCCTTCTTCAGAGCCACAGAAATTATAGTAGTGGTCTGCTTTTCCTTATTTCCATTCCTGAGGTTCTCAGAGCTCAGTGCATCTCTTCTTGAACTGTTTTAGAACTATGAAACCTCATTTTAAGCAAAATGCATATTCCTGAAAAAATTGTGGATAAATTAAGATAATTTTGAAAAATAATCAGGAAAACTTACTGTTTGCAAGCTGAAAATTATTTGTAACAATAATGCCCTGATGTATTTGTCTTATGAAGTTAAGTGAAAGTCGCTCAGTCGTGTTCGACTCTTGTCCATGGAATTCTCCAGGCCAGAATACTAGAGTGGGTAGCCTTTCCCTTCTCCAGGGGATCTTCCCAACCCAGGGGTCAAACCCAGGTCTCCTGCATTGCAGGCGGATTCTTTACCAGCTAAGCCACAAGGGAAGCCCATTTGTCTTATAATTTCAGTTTTTAAATGTATGGCTTATTTAAAGCTAAAAATGTAATTTCCATAACTTCCAGCATTACTCCCTTAACATAGGATAGAGTCTCACTTGAAGAGATCTTAACTAAGAGGTAATAACAACTGATAGTAACAACTCAACATGCTTTCCTGAAAATCCTGTCTTTGGACCCCATCATAGCCCTGTAGACAAGAAGGGACATAAGATGCAGAGGAATAAAGCAACAAGTCTTTGACTTTGAAGTACGACAAGAGAGATTTATGTGATTTTTTTTCATTTTAGAAACAATATGGTTTGAATTAATTTCTTTCTTGTCTTGCTTAGGGGACCTGCTCTCTGCAGGTTAGTACTGGGCCTTGGTTCTTATTTATTCCTGTATTTTGGGGAGAAATAATTTTGTTCACAACCTTGAAGTAAAATCTGAACCATTATTGTCATTTTGGGCAAATTACTTAAAGATGAAGAGAAGAAGAAAAAAAGGATGAAGAGGAGGAAAAGAAAAATGTCATTAATTGTGTATTTGCTACATGGCCAGAAGTAAATTGTCCATTATCTCATTTAATTCTCTTCTATGAGACAGATATTATTTTCATTTTACTTTATAAAAAGTAACTCAAGGTCATGACAGTTTTTTTTTTTTTTTAAACAGAAAAAGTCACAGAATTTCCTATCTACCCCAAATGTACTATAACCACAATCATTATTTTCTTGGATTGCCTTCCAGAAATATTCTGTTCTTAAATGTTTTTAGAGAGTGTATTGGGGAAAGAGAAGTGATTGAAGCATTAAAATTACTGGAGTTGGGTGGACAGACTTGTATAAGGAATCCAGGGGCCTTTAGGGAGGGAAAGGACTCATAACTTTTCTTATCTAAGAGCCAAAATTATTGACATTAATGATTGACAGGGAGTGGCATTGAGACTCCTAGGATAAAATCTCCATTAGGAGAGAAAGAAATGGACTATTGGGCTGAAGGTGTTAAGTAATGATGGATCCAGGTCTACATGCTAGATATCTTTCTTTGTCCTTTCCCATCCTAGCTAAAATCTAGAAGCCTGACTTGTATAGACTAACAGAAGACACCGATGGGGACTTCCCTGGTGGTCCATGCTTTCATTCCAGAGTGCACAGGTTCAATCCCTGGTCAGGGAACTAAGATCCTGCATACCTGTTAAGTGTGCCCAAAAATAGAATAGAAAAGAATAGAATAAAACCAGTAGACTTCCTTGACTTCCACTTTCTGCTTGATTCTGGTCAATGAAAGCAGGAAATCAGAGGGAGGTCATGGGAAGAAAGTCTTCATGTTTATTCCTCTGGCTCATTTTCTAAAACGTTACCTGGGTCTGTCTACCTCTCTAGACTAAAGTACACAGTTCATCTTAAGACGGCCTTCTCCTTATGCCCGTGTTCAGTTTCTGCTAACTGCTCCTTTCTCTCATTCTTATGGACACAGAGGTCGTAACATTCCACTGTGGTTGCTAGATTGGAATTACCCCACTATTCCCTGTGGGGGCTCTATATCCACTCTTTGTAAATAGTCCTTTATTTTTTCTAATTTGAAAATATTATATTTTTTAGTTGGGACCCTGCTTGATACAGTCAGTTTGGCAGTGGATCCTAGTACCTATTACAACTGAGTTGTCCTGGTGGCAGGCTTATGTCCTGGAGAAGGGGTTGGAGAAATGGTCTGAATAATCGTGTCATAGGGCAATCTTGTTCAAGTATAATGCAGACTGGAGTCATCCTCCCTTGCCTTTTGAGGAACAGTGTCTTCTGGGAAGGGATTTCCACTAGTGACGCTGCAGCAATCAGAAGCAGAAGCTTGGTCACAGTCATGGGCTTCTCATGTGCCAGGCGACAATGGTCTGTACAGGGAGCCCAGCCCAGCCCTCTGTGATGACCTAGAGGGGTGAGATAGGGGTGTGAGGGAGGGAGGCTCACAAGGGAGGAACTCTAATATATATACTTATGGCTGATTTGCATTGTTGTAAGGCAAAAACCAGCACAACATTGTAAAGCAATTATCCTCCAATTAAAAATTAAAAAAAAAACCCCAAAATTATGGAGAACAGATTAGTGGTTGAAAAGGTTAAGAACATACAGGAAAGTAGCTGTAGTTATTAAAAGACAACATGTGTGATCTTTTTGGTGTTGGAACTGTACAAATAAAACTGATGAAATCTGAAAAAGGTTGGTAGATTACATGGGTGTCAAAATTCTGATTATAATATGGTACTATATTTGGGGGAAATGAGTAAAGTTATGTGGGATATTTCTGCATTGTTTCTTACAACTGCATGGGAACCTACAATGATCTCAATGTAAAAGTTTAATTTTAAAATGTATGATTTGGCATAAGAGAGTCAGAAGCTGGCAAAGTCTATGAGAAATGATTTTTTAAAATTCATAAGAAGGAAGCCATCTAATAATGCTGTATTTTCATAGCTAAATTGGAAGCAGAATTATGAGAAGTATTTTTATGGAAAATTGCTCTATTGGTCAACTGTGCATTAAAGGAAAAAAATAGAAATGTGAATATAAATGGAAATGGCATGCTCTTATCTTCTTTGGAAATAGTGTTAAATTTACTTCTTAAAAATATAACAAGCAATTTTGTTGGTAAAAAATATTGTACTCAACTATCTATTGCTGTATATCAAATTTCCCACAAACAGAGTAGCTTGAAAACAACAGCCATTTTGTTATCCCTCACTGTTCTGGGCTCAGTAAGAAATTTCTCGCTGTGTTCTGTCATGCAATAGCAGTCAGATGGTGATTGGAGCTAGAGTTATCTGGAGGCTTGAATGAGTTGTTCGTCCAAATAGCTTCTTCATTCTCCGTCGGGCAAGTTGGTGCTAGCTACTGAGCAAGAGTAAATCTGGAGCTCTCCATCAGAAGTTTGGTTTTCTACCCATATTCACATGTGCCAAGTTGCTTCAGTTGTGTCCGACTCTTTGTGACCCCATGGACTGGAGCCCACCAGACTCCTCTGTCCATGGGATTCTCCAGGCAAGAATACTGGAGTGGTTTGCTATTTCCTTCTCCAGGGGATCTTCCCGACCCGGGGATTGAACCCTCATCTCTTGGGTCTCTTGCATTGGCCAGCAGGTTCTTTAAAACCAGCGCCACCTGGGAAGATATATTCACATGGGTAGCTTGGAATTCCTCATAGTATGGTTGTCCCAGAGTAGTTCGAATTCTAACACGAAGACTGGCTTTTCCCAGAACACATTTTCCAAGAGAGTTAGAAGCTGCATCAATTTTTATTCAGCCATGGAAGACATGCAGCATCACTTTGGTCACATCTATTGGTTAAAAGCTAGTTCCAGGTCGGCCCAAATTTAAGGGAAGAGAATGAATATACTGTGGTTGATTCCTAGGGTAGTCTTTTAGGACTATCTACTATAAACTCCAGGGATAGTTATTCTGGCACCAGTGTTGACAGCAACAAGGATTAGAGATATCTCTTTGGAATGCCAAAGTTTCTGTTACAGACAAGGCTATAACCTTGACAGCAAACAGAACTAGCTTTTCATTTCATGTGTATGCAGGCTGGGGGTCCCTTTGGAAAATCAGGAAAGGTACCGAACTGGGAGTCTTGCAAACTGGGGGCTTAAGTGTTCTACTTCAGGGCATTTAGTATTCTGGAAGCAAAATACCTCAGTTTCATATAAATGAAGAACCTGAAGTTCAGAGAGATTAAATAAATGGTAGTGTCAAGATTCAAACCTAGGTTTGCTGCCCCAAATTCTTAATACTATGCCAGGGGTACAGAACTCAAAATGTCTGTAGGGGCCAGACAAGTTCAATAAATGCATCAAGCTAGAGTAAGACACCTGGCAAGAAGCAGCTCATATTGTAGCCAAGCTGAACACCTGCATAAAATAAACTGCCCTTTAACCTACAAAACCAAACTAACCAGCCAAACAAAACTCAGCCTGAAGGCAGTGGCGTAGGTGGTGTAAATGATGGCTGTGGACAGTTGAGATGTATTTGTGCTGCTTCTTCCAAAGAATGGGATTAGAATTTACAGACTGGTGTTTTTCATCATCTGCCTGTAGAATTGCACATAAAGGTACAAGTACTCTGTGAAGAGCCTTTTCCTACACTCCTACCCAAGGGCTGTCAATTAGATTTTACCACGATTTCCCCAAATATATTATTTCATTTAATCTGCACATACCCTTGGAAGGCAAGTATGATTATCTTCATTTCACAAATAAGGAACTGATTGCAGAGAAGTTACACAACTTATACAAGATCGTAAGGTATTAGGACCAGAATTCAAAGCCAGGTCTATATGATCCAAAATCCTTATATAGAGAGGACTTTTTCTTCTATTATAATGCCATCTTCATTGCTTAACCTTTCTCCTTTATGTGCAAAATCAGGATAATAGTACCTGCTTTGCCTACTTGAAAACATGATTGTGAAAATTAAATAAAAACAAATATTAAAATGTGTATCATTTGTAAAGTGCTAAACACAAGCGTGCAGTTGTGTTAATTTGTTTAACAGAAATGTATTGAGGATTTACTGTGGTCAGGCACTCATGCTGGAATACTGCAGTGCTAACTCACAACAGATGAAAGAGCCTACATTTGTGAAGTTTACATTCTCTTGAAGCATCTGTACAACAAACTAAATAAATATGTAAGTTACATATGGCATTTTGAAAAAGTGATAAATGCTAAAGAGAAAAATCAAGCAAGAAGGAAGATCAGGAGGGGTGAGGGGTAGATTCCCTCATAAATAATGTGGTCAGGGAAGTCCTCTCTATCAGGACAAGAAAGACCTCATATCTTCTTGGCTGAGAGGTAGCAAAATGTAGCACATTGGTCAAATCTGCCTGTGGCCTGTCCTCATAAGGCACACAAACTAAGACTTTTTAAAAACATTTTTTAAAGGATTATAAAATAGCAAAGAGGAATATGTGCCTGAAAAGTTTAAAATATTTACCATCTGATCATTTACAGAAAAAGTTTGCAGATTTGACCCATTTTTCATCCCACTACTGTGGCAACCAGCTTTTCACAGATAAACCTGACAACATCTGGCTTAAGCTCCATTGAGCATCCCTTGATTTCTGCCGCCTCCCACCCCTCATTCTCCATAGAAAGCTGTCTGACCCTCACACATGTGTAGCCTGGAGGTGTGAAGTCCTTAACACACATGGAGAGTGACAGTGGGGAGTGGGGGCTAATAGATAAATACCTCCCCCCATTCCTCTCAGGCAATTGCTCTCGTCTGTGTCATATTCTATATGCCTCCCCAGAAGGTACTGGTAGGATTAAGCTCTGCTTCCTTAAAGTAGTGACCAACTTTGGCTTTTCCTTTCTCTGTTTCTTTCCCTTTAGATCCTCTCCCTTCCTAACAGCTCTTGTCTCAGGCTCTGCTTTTGAGGGGAAACCCAGTCTAAGACAACTAGTGTCAAGAGTGGCCCTAGGAAGCTGTCTTGCAGGCTGAGACTCTGGAACTGGGTTGTGGTCAGTCTTCTGTGTGAAGTGATGAACCACAGAACAGAAATGTTTTGAGCAGAGAAGTAACCTGACCTGACTACTATTTCAAAATAATCAGTTCTAATGAGGTGGATGAAACTGGAGCCTATTATACAGAGTGAAGGAAGCCAGAAAGAAAACCACCAATACAGTATACTAATGCATATATATGGAATTTAGAAAGATGATAACGATAACCCTGTATGCGAGACAGCAAAAGAGACACTAAGGTATAGAACAGTCTTTTGGACTCTGTGGGGAGAGGGAGAGGGTGGGATGATTTGGGAGAATGGCATTAAAACATGTATAATACCATATATGAAATAAATCACCAGTCCAGGTTTGATGCACGATACTGGATGCTTGGGGCTGGTACACTGAGACGACCCAGAGGGATGGTACGGGGAAGGAGGGGGGTTCAGGATGGGTAACATGTGTACACCCGTGGCGGATTCATGTTGATCTATGGCAAAACCAATACAATATTGTAAAGTAATTAACCTCCAATTAAAATAAATAAATTTATATTAAAAATAAATAAGTAAAAATAATCATTCTAGCTGTTGTATTGACAATGGACCTTAGGGAAGATGTTTGCCCTGGTGGTGATGGTCACAGTGAAGGTGGTGAGGAATGGTTGCATTCAGAATATAACTTGAGTCAGTTAGGTTTGTTGATGATTGGATGTAAATTGGGCTTTCCAGGTGGCACTAGTGGTAAAGAACCCACCTGCCAATGCAGGAGATGTAAGAGACTCAGGTTCCTTCCCTTTGTCAGGAAGATCCCCTGGAGGAGGGCATGACAACCCACTCCAGTATTCTTGCCTGGGGAATCCCACGGACAGAGGGGTCTGGTGGGCTACAGTCCATTGGGTCGCAAAGAGTTGGCACAACTAAGGTGACTTAGCATGCACAGATGTAAGTTATTAGAGAGAGGCATCAGAATAACTGTTTGGCCTGATCAACTTGAAAGATTAATTGTGATAGGAAATACTATGGGAAAAACAGGTTTAGAGAATCAGTGTGATGCATCATTATTGTTTTTTATTATTCATTCTTTCAATTTGTCAAATATTAAGTGGGCAGCTACTCTATACCAGGAACTGTGCTCGGCTCTGGGAATTAAATAGTGAGTTAGAAAAATACAGCTCAATCCTCCTAAATACTCAAAGTCTAGCAAATTTGGTTTTATAATTTAGTGTGATAAATGCTATGGTGATTAGATGAAGAGTCCTAAGATCAGAATGAAGAAAGAGGAGGAGGATCAAGGGAGGAAGAGAACAAGGAAGAGGACAAAGAAGAATTTCCTTGATATTGAGCTTCTACTCTGCACATGGCTCCGTGTGAGCTGCTTTATCCTATTTAGTCTCATTTAGTCCTCTCTACGCCTCTGTGACATAGACATCAGAAGGAGTAGTGGTGGGGCTCAATGGGATGACATTACTCAAGTTCTGTAAGAGACATGTCCTGATTCTATAAATGAAGAAAATACCTAGGCTTGTGTTAGAAACCTAGTGCAAATCTTTGTGATACAGGCAAGGTGAGGTCTTTTGAAGTCTTTTTTCCTAAATTTAAACCCAAATCTTAGGATGCCACCATCCTGTAGCCAGCTATATCACAGGAATTCACAGAAAGGAGTACACGATGGCTGTGCCTCCTTCCTTATGGGAGAAGGCTCTGCTCCTCTGATTATTCTTACCCCTAGGGAAGGAGGTATAGGAGCAGGTAAGCTACCAGTCTACATGACCTTCAAACCCACCCAGATACTGTATGTAACTGAGATTAGTGCTTGGTCTTCTTGGGAGAAGAGAGAGATAAGTGGGCAGAAAAGTGGAGAATTTCTTTTCCTCCCGAAGCTTGGATTCAGTTTAGTTCAGTTCAGTCGCTCAGTCATGTCCGACTCTTTGTGACCCCATGGACTGCAGCATGCCAGGCCTCCCTGTCCATTACCAACTCACAGAGCTTGCTCAAACTCATGTTCATCGAGTTGGTGATGCCATCCAACTATCTCATCCTCTGTCATCCCCTTCTCCTCCTGCCTTCAATCTTTTCCAGCATCAGAGTCTTTTCCAATGAGTCAGTTCTTCACATCAGGTGGCCAAATTATTGGAGTTTCAGCTTCAGCATCAGTCCTTCCAATGAATATTCAGGAATGATTTCCTTTAGGATGGACTGGTTGGATCTCCTTGCAGTCCAAGGGACTTCTCAAGAGTCTTCTCCAACACCACAGTTCAATAGCATCAATTCTTTGGTGCTCAGCTTTCTTTATGGTCCAAAAAGGTAGGATTACTTCCCTTTTATAGATGAGAAGTTTAGTAACTGGTTCAATCAGCTGAGTAGCAGAGCCTGTGTCCAACCTAGGTCTGTCTGATTTTTTTGGCAGAACCAGTGTCTGTGGCCTTTGAAAAGAGAACCTGTAGTCAAGTGGAGAAAAAAAAATGTGGCGTATTAGAAGCTGCTTTAAAAAGTCTAGAGGGCACAGGAGTTCTTAAGGGACAAGAGAGTACCAGGACAAATGAAATTTATGGGACATGTGACTGAGCATGCCATGAAAATACTGGGCTTGCCAGATTTCAGTTCTTTCTGAGAAGAATTTAGATCAAGAAAACAAGCTGAGATTGGCTAATTGTTACCCAGATTTCTGACCCTGCTGAAATGTCTCTCATGTAATTCTCCCTGGGTTTCAATGTACCATGCTCATGTTTCTTTCTTTTAATAGTTTAAAAAATATGTAAATGACAATTTGACTATAAAAACAATCCATGTTAATTGTAACAAACAATAAAATAATTTATAAAGAATATTAAAAAAATTATCCATAATCCCCCAACTCAGGAGATATCACAGTGAATTTGTCAGTACACATCCTCCCAGATTTCAAAACTGCATCTATGTTTCCAAGTGTGACATCATGTCCTTTCCCTCACTTGTTAATATATTCCAAATTGGGTGTAACTGAGGAAAGTCTTGAACAATGCAACTCCAGGAAGATAATGAATCAGATCTACCATGGGGGAGACTTTTTTCCCTTTTTCTCTGTCACCTGTCAGGTCCAGGGTAGCCTCCAGGGGTATCCTGAGAGTCTATAATGAAGGCTCCAGACTTGTTGAGAAGTTGGAAAACAATTGAATAGAGAAGAGAGGCCAACTCTGAAATCTCCAGGCCTGTGGATTCTGTTTCATTTAAAATATAGGACTTGAAACCTATGTTAAAGTTTTGATTATTCTTTGGGCCTCCATGTGTATTCTCAATGCACTAAAGCAAGAGTCAGCAAGCTTTTTCTGTTAAGGGCCAGATAGTAAAATATTTTAGGTCTTCTGGACAATACTTTCTTTCTACTCAACTCTGCCACATTAGCAGAAAAACAACCATAGATATGTAAATGGTGGCCATGATAGTATTCTTATAAAACTTTATTTATAAAAATAAATGGGAAGCTGGATTTGGCTGGAGGACCATAGTTTACTAATCCTTGCCTAGCTAAGGAAGAACACTTAAAAAGAAATTATAGCATTTCTCTCCATCACCAAAGGCAGGAGCACTGGGCCTACACACACACACACACACACACACAGACATTCAGCACATTCACTCACACATTTCAGTTTTTAAAATTGTGGTAAGTATACATAAGATTTACCATTTAAATGAGTTTTAAGTGTACAATTCAATTGTATTAAGTACATTCACATTATTGTGCAACTATCATTACCATTTATCTTCAGAACTTTTTTTGTTTTGCAAAACTGAAACTCTGGATCCAGAGTTAAATAATAACTCATCACCCTTTACCCTCAGTCCCTGGCAACTAACATTTTACTTTCTGTCTTTGTGAATTTGACTACTATAGGTCTCTCATATGAGTAGAATTTTTCATTACTTGTCCCTTTTTGACTAGCTTATTTCACTTGGAAAACCTACTTAGGAAAGTATAGTTGCAGAACAAACAAAATTAAAACAGGTCACACTGTGACCCACAGTGAAAGGGAAGCTCCTAGTTAACTCCATCACAGTAAATAATCTGAGTTTGTCTTTTTTTTTTTGTACCCTTACTAACTTGGCAGGCTAAACTAGTATATCTATCACTGGATGATTGATGTTTACAAATAGTCCCCTTTGCTGGACATTTAGGTTATTCCCAATGTTTTGCTGTTACCAGCAATGCTTCAATAAGCATCTTTGTACATAATCCTTTTCTGCACATCAAATCACTTTTTAGTGATGGCTGAGTGATTGTATCTTCAGCAGTAGCTTTGTTGTGACCGTGGATTGTTTGACTCCAAAAAAGTTGCGGATCCAAGATGACTACTGCTAAAAATATTGCTTGACTGGTCTTCAAGAGAACTGGCAAGAGCTAGACAAGACTTCCAGACTTCAGCCCTACAGGTTTCTTCTCAGGGCAGAGATGAAGGTTGGTGGTGGAGGACAGGAAATCAGGAAGGACATTAGAGCAAGACTGACCAGGAAGAAAGGCCCTGGACTTAAGCCCAAGCTGGTAAACTGAGCCTGTTTATTGTGGATTCCATTGAGGGTGAAGGAGAAGTGGGGATAGAGTTCTCTGAAGAGTAGTTATAGAAGTCAGAGGGACTTCCCCTAGCTTGGGGAAGATCCTTGGTCTGTTGGATTTACAGGAAGCTTGGAGGAAGAAAGTAATCACATGGTTCTATTCCACACTGTGAAACTGGCTATTTTAGAACTAATCAGCCATATACAATTGTCTCCACTTTCTAGGCATATGGAAGGATATGTTTTCTCATCTCTTGCATGTCATCAGGGCCATGTGACTAGTTCTAGCCAGTGGACCACAAACAGAAGTACTGTATTATTTCCAGGATGAGATGGTGAAAAACTCAAGCTTTAGCCTCCCACCATCTTAGAATGCCAGAAGATGTTGTGCTGTGATGGCGATATTACAATATAGAATCTCTTTTAACTTGGATCCTTGGCTGATTTTGTGGAGTACATGTGATGAGAAATAAATTTTAAGTTGCTGAATTTTTAGCACTGTTGCCTATTCTATTCTGACTGTCCCTGTGCAAGGTCTAAGGGCAGAGTTGGAATCTAACTCTAAGTCTCTGTAACCTTAAGACCTGTGTTAGTATTCTTAAATCATGCAAGTCTCTGGTTGGTGTGTTTTTGGGAACACAGTGGTTTTGAGGCTAGGACATCAGATCTTGGATCTAGGAATATGACTAATCCTGAAACTCATAAGATTGAGAGAAGGAGAACACAGGCTACTGACCATACCTCCTGCTCCTATTAGAAGTAGGAACTGATTTGGGATGCTGACCCCACAAGCAGAGACATCAGTAGATTCAGTGTTAGATAGATGAGTAAAGCAAAGAGAGGAAAAATGAGAGGAGGATGTGGGTTGGTGATGCTCCTTGTTACCACTGAAATCAAGTAACTCTCATTTCTAGAAAGACAATGCAGATTCGTTTAAATTTACCTCAAACTTCCATCCTAGCTTACATTGCTATGTGTGGGTAGGCAAGGCATCAGAAGTCACAGATATCTTAGTGTCAAAGAGTTGTTAATCCGGCACAGAATAGAGTTACTGCTCACTAAGAATTAGCTTTCTTTTGGATTTAGTCACCTTGTCTTTACGTCTTGCAGTCTCAGCATCAAATGATCCCTCCCAGGCTTAGGCTTCATGTGGGTCCTGGTTGATAGGTCCCTGTATTCTGTGAAATCTATGGAGAGCTTCTCAGTTCTGATTGGGTCCATCAGGCCAAATTCACTGACAGTTTTAGTCTCTCCTAAGCTCCTAGGTGCCGGGGTCCAGCCCAGATGGATCCAGGAAATTCGAAGCGGGGACAGCGTCGGCAAGGATCAGGAAACAATTGCTTAATTAAATGTTAATTAAGGATATAAAGAGTGGTTAAATAAGGATGGCTCAGTGAGGAAATTCAGTGGAGAAAAGAGGCTGAATAATTCAGCCAGAAGGTGAGAGAAAGAATGACATGGGGAGACCAAGCTTCGGTGAACAAGGCCTGCACTTTATTTTCCAAAGTAGTTTGTATACCTTAAGTTATGCATAGAGGATAATGGAGGAAGGGGTAGAGTCATGCAGTAAGCCAGGCTTTCTTCCTGCAAACTTATCATATGCAAAAGTTTAGGTGATTTGCATCATCTTCTGGCCTGGAGGCCTGTTAACATTTTAAGACCCTTTCTTCAGAAAACGTATTTTTCTCTAAAAGTGATTAATCAGGCGCCACCCTCCAAAAGCATTGATAAAGTTGCATTCCTACAGGGCAAAGGTGTGGTGGGCTATAACAAGAAAAAGAATTAACTCAAGGGTCCAAGTTTACAAACATTAAAGCTACTACTTACACCAATTATATTAATCAATACACTGCCAGGGACACAGCAGGTAAGGGATATGGAAACTTAGCAGCAAACATTGGCCCAAGAAGTGAAAAACCCTTCACCAATACAATTTCTAATCAATCTTTTAACTGCTCAAAGGAATCTGTATTTAGACAGTTTAGAACTTCTCATGCCTCTCACAGTTGGGAGGCTCCGAACAATCACATGTGGCCGGAAAAACCTATTCAGGCAGGCTAGAGGACTTCCAAAGTAGTTTGTAGGTTGAAACACTGTCACATCCAGGAATTATTAGCTGGAGCTGTAAGTTAACTCTTTTTTCAGAGAGAGGTAGTGGGGGACAGCCCCCCGTAAAGTCAGAGGTGTAGGTGAGAGCACAAAGCAGAAAGTAGGCAGATTCTGGTTTGGGGGGTAGATGCTCGAGAATTTCCAGGGGGACTCCTGAGGCTTGATCCCGCCTTTGCGTAAGCCGAGCCTCCTTCCTCATGACCTTTGCCACGGGCAGAGCTCCTCATGCTGGCTCCCGGCACCTAGGGACTAGAAAAAGGAAGAATGTTGTGGAGGATTTCCCTTTATTTCTCTTTCATATGAGAGCTTGGGATACAATCCAGAACTCCAGGAGGAGAGACACAGTGGACTACCAGGGTCCCCGACGGGAAAGAAGAAACACAAAAATCATTTTTTTTTTTGGAAAGTTTCATTTTATCACCTCAACCATAGGCATGATATCTACCTTATAAGATTGCAGCAAAGATTAGGTGACATACCCTTAGAATAGGGCCTGGCAGGCAATGGGAGCTAGATAAGTATTCATTCTCTTTCTTTCTACTATATCCTCAAACCATTTGTGTGTGTGTGTGTGTTCAGATATTGTAATCAAAGTGTACTAAACAGGACCATCTCATCCCAGAGCAATGTACCACCAAGAGATCAACACCTACAGGATTATACAAGCCATTGACAAGAGTTCCTAGAATGTATGATTCCATCAAACATAATCTGTCTGTGGGGCTTGATCTCTGAATTGGGTTCTTTTGGTTGCAACACATAGAGATTCAGTCAGGTTAGTCCAAGAAATGTCTGTGGGGCAGAGGGGAAACAATCTCATGGAAATCCAAGAACAACAGGCAAAACAAGCCAGCCTACATGGCACTGGAGGTGAACAGTGGACCAGTGCCTCTAAGGATCTCAGCAGCAGACTTTAAGGGTCTTCTCTAAAGTGTTCCCCTGAGAAATGCCACACATATTGTCTCTTAGGTCTGCTTCTTGTATCTGCCCATTTCTCTCCTTGCTAAAAACTGACTTCTTCTCTGTATACTCTGTGTCTTTTGTCTACCTTGTGGTTTTTGCTGTCTTCTGACTTGGTTCATTTACCACTGATTGCAGCATCTCCAGCTTCTCTCAAACTTGTGACCCTCAGTTTTCCGTATGAAGTGAGTGAAGTTGCTCAGTCGTGTCCAACTCTTTGCGACCCCATGGACTGCAGCCTGCCAGGCTCCTCTGTCCATGGTATTTTCCAGGCAACAGTACTGGAGTAGGCTGCCATTTCCTTCTCCAGGGGATCTTCCCAACCCAGGAATCAAACCCAGGTTTCCTGCATTGTAGGCAGATGTTTCTGCCATCTGAGCCACCAGGGAAGTCCCTGAAAAAGTTTTCTGTATACTGCCCAGTATATTGGGCATATTTCTCAACTTAAATTCTTAAGGATTTAAATATATTCTAAATTTAATTCCATCAAGAGTAGAAGTGAGTTGGTCCAGTCTTCTCTATATGGCAGATCTTTCTCCTGGGCCACATAATAAGCCTCTGTCTGCCTTGGGATTAGGTGTTCATGCTAGTGTGGCGGGAGAGAGGATTCGAGGGTTTGAAGGAAGCCAGGTGGCTGCATGGTGGAATTTAGGGTATAGCCGCCTAGATTCAAGGACTGCCGAAAGACCGTTTCCTGTAGAAATGGCTATGAATATGGCAGACATACCTTGATTGGCATGTATAATAGAGATGCATTGAATTTTGAATTTTTCATTATCCAGTTTAGAGATAGTCTTATCAAAATCCTGTAGTTTGCATATGAGGACCAGAAACTCAAAGAGGTACAGTGATTTGCCCAGTATTACATTCTAAGTAGTAGAGTAGAAATTAGAATTTGACTCAGTGTGTTTTCTAGTATATTAAGTGTAAATATTTTTAAAAAATTCTTGATGACCTAGTACGTGTGAGGCACCAGAACAAACCAAAGGACGATCCTTGCCCTTGGGGGCTTATATTCTAAACGGGGAAGAAAGATAGTAAATCCAATCATGAAAAACAAGTAAATTATATAGTGTGTTAGAAAGTGACAAGTGTTATAGCAGAAAGAGAGTTAGGAGGATTAGGAATGCTGGGGGTGGAGAGCTATAATTTAAAATAGGGAGTTCATGCTTTACTGTATACCTGAAACTAACACAACATTGTAAATCAACTCTGTGTGTGTGGGCCGCTCAGTTGTGTCCTACTCTTTGCAACCCCATGGCCTGTAGCTTGCCAGGCTCCTCTGTCCATGGAATTCTCCAGGCAAGAATACTGGAGTGGGTTGCTAGTCCCTTCTCCAGGGGATCTTCCTGACCCAGGGATTGAACTCAGGTCTTCTACATTGTGGGCAGATTCTTTACCATCTGCGCGACCAGGGAATAAAAATTTAAAAAAGTAAGAAACTCAGTATAGGTCTCAATCGGATCATAAGAGAGAGCAAGTTCCTGAGAAATAAGGCTATGTGTATTCCTTCTTCTTCCCCTGGCTTAATGCCTTGACTGTACTGAGTATGGAGTAACTGTTTATTGAATGGAACACTTGTAGAAATGCTCTGAAGGTTAAGGAGGACAATAAAAGTCTCTAAGTTTATCTCCTTTTTTGGTACCTTCCTGAGTCACTTCATTTCAGCAGCACGCTTCATGAAGCCCCCTCATTACCATATGAGTCATTGCAGAAATGTGCCCTTTCAGTACTCCTGGGACTCTTAGACTCATGAAGTGCCTTGTAAGCACTCTAAATACAAAGTTGTGGAGAGAGATTTAATTAACAGAGAAAACACAACCTAAGTATCAAATACAACACAACTCAAAGTCTCACAAAATCCCATTCCCTTGGAGGCATTGGAACAGTGGGCAGGCTTTTTGTCAGTGGTGTGCTGGTAAATGTCTGACAACCAGCTCTCTGGGGCCGGGAGGAGATTATGATTTGTAGGCTTGCCCATTTCTGTGGTGTAAATACTCTATGGGGTTTAAAGTTTAGTTAAAAACTGATATCGCTGGACATGGGCTTGGGGAAAGAGGAGCAGTAGTACAGTATGGTATCATATTTCTTTCATACTGATAGCATGGATGTAAGTAACCTTAAGAGCACATCTAAATACAGTAAAATAATTAGAAAGTGATGAGTTTTGAGTTTTATTATTATTGCATTTAAAATAATTTACTTAACTGAAAGTTCACATAATTTTAAATAATGTTTAACAACCAGTTAGCAAAAGTTCTGGAAACTTAACGATTGGCTCTCATGAGATGATACCTGGCAGCCTCAGTGTACCATTGATCCCGGGTCCTTTTGCACACCATTTTCTTGACAAGGATCAGCTCATTCCTTGAATTCTTGGGGATCAAATGTAAAGACAGCTCCATTGCTTCCTTGTCACCGCACTGCTCACGTCTCCCCATGGCTGCCGTCTGTGCCTTCTGCCACATGACCGAAGTAAGTGGAGTTTTGTAGAGTCTTAGGAAAGTGCCCTTTTCCAGGCCAGAGCCACCTGGATTGGGCACATGCTTTTATTCTTCAGTGGACTTTGATGTCTTCCATCCCCATATTTGTCGCCTCACATTGCTCATGCCCCCTACTGTACTGTGTTCCACTGCCGAGCTCCGGGCTGTCAGATTCCAGCTGTTGAGCAGGCGTTTGTGGAGCGCACACTGTGTGCTCACTCCCCTCCCTCTTGTGTTACTGGGTGTCAGGCTCTGGGCTCGGATCCCATTCTCTCATGAGGTCCTTGCAGCAACCAACTAGACAGCGCTTGGATGTGTGTGTGCTCAGTCGTGTGTGTGTGTGTGTGTGCTCCGTCATATTCGACTCTTTGAGGCCCCATGGACTGTAGCTCGCCAGGCTCCTCTGTCCATGAAATTTCTCAGACAAGAAGACTGGAGTGGATTGTCATTTCCTACTCCAGGGAATCTTCCTGACCCAGGGATCGAACCCAAGTGTCTTGCGTCTTCTGCATTGGCAGGTGGATTCTTTACCACCAGCACCACTTGGGACGTGCTAAGATGGGTCTTAGTATTTTGATATTGCAGATGAGGGCAGTGTGGCCTAGAGGGAGTAAGTGACTTGCCCATAGTCCAGAAGTCACATCTTCAGTGAGACATTGCCTTTGACATGGAACATGCAGACATATGCAGTGCGGAGACAAGGAAGCAACAGAGCCGTCACCCCTGGCTGTGGCTGGTTGTAGACTCATTTTGCTCGATTTAGGGGGACTCAGCTGTATTTTCTGGTGTGCTCTACTACAGAATCCCAGCAGGGAGACATTTGGGAAGAAGGATAGAGCTATATTTGGGGTCAGGTCTGCTTCCTGGGAATGTCCATGACCCCATCACATTCCCTCACACACACTCGTGGCTGCCAGAGCTGGATCCTGGCTCCTGGCTGCTGAAGGGGAAAAACCACAGGGAGGCCAGCTCGGCTCGTCCCAGGGCCGGCATTGATAGTAGGCCGGGTGCTGTCCAACTGAGCAGCAGATGTGTCCTCTGGCAGCTTTCTTGAGAGGAAGCCAGTTTTAGCTACAGAGCAAATGTTGAAGACCAAGCAGGAAGAGGAGGTGAGGGTTGTAGGGTCATAAAGATTAATTTCCCAGAAATCCTGCATTCAAGTCAAAGTGCTCCTACTTATTAGCTTTGTAGCCTTGAGCTTAAAACTCTGCGAAGTTTCCTCTTCTGTAGAATGCAGGGGAAGGGTGAAGTATGATAGAGGCTGCTACATGCTTGTAAGGTGTAGGGCTCTCTACATGTAAGGTGCTGCACTCAGCACACGCTCATTACTGTACAAGATGGCCCAGTGCCAGACTCATGGTCAGTATGCAGCAAATGCCAGGTATTATTCTATTAATCCTCATAACCATCCTGTGATTAATAACAACATAAAGAATGATTGTTGCTAGCATTTCCCGTGTACTTTCTATGTAGCCAGCCATTGTTTTAACTTATTATTTAACTTTCCCGACTATCCCATGAGATTGATTCTATTTTTAACTCCATTTGGCAAATGAGTTAAGTTGACTACATTGCCAAGGTCACATAGCTAGAAAGTGACATGCGTGCTTTTATTGTCCTCACTTTACAAAGTTGGTCACTGTGGCACGGAGGGGTTGCGTGGCGTGCTGAAAGTCAGAGTCAGCGGAACTCCTTTCTGTGTTGCTAGGCAGGTGAAATGACATTACAGAATGAAGACTGCCTTTTTGAACTGTTGTTCTGTTTGCTTCAGGCAGGGGTGAATAAACTTCACCTGTTCTGTTTTTCCTGGTCTAGGTATAGCAGCTGGCCTGAGACACTGTGGCCTTTAGGAAGTCCTGTTTGGACCTGGGGGATTATAAGGAGGGTGCTGAAAGCCAGTTTGGTATGTAGGCCCTGGACTTTCCATCCCCTTGGAACAGCCCAGGAGTCACAGCTTATCTGACTTCAGAGCTGCTGCCAGCTGGAAGCCTCCAGAAGGGAGCTGACTGACAGCTGGCCATGATCACATGCAGCTAGGTTACCAGCAGTCACCCTGTGGGTCTCTTCTAACTACAGTGACCGTCTCCAGAGCCTGAGCCCTCACTGGTTCCCAGGGCAGCAGGCAGCTGGGCAGAGGGAAGAAGACCTGACATAATCGGGGTGTCAGGGAGACTCTCTTAGGTCTCTCTTCTTGCTGGTGCTCCCCACATGCCCCCTCTGTCACCTGGGAACCTTCCTCTTCCCAGGTGCCCACTTCCCAGGATGGAGTGGGGATGACAGTTGTTAGGTTTTTGTGGAGGGGTCCCAGAACCCCAAACTGAGATGCTCTTTGAGAGTAGGTTGGTGCCACGTACCTCTAGGACTGTCTCCTTACTACATTGAGAGCCTTCTGGGCAGGAGCAGCTCAGGGTCCTCCTTTGCTGAGTCAGCACAGGGCCGGGGATGGTGTTGGGGACATTTCCTGAGGGAAGGCCTCTTGCGATTATTGGGTTGGAACCTGATGTTGTGGGTGGAGGTGGTGGTAGCAGTGGCAGCATGGTGTGTGTGTGTGTGTGTGTGTGTGTGTACATGTGTGTTGTGTGTGTGTGTGTGTGTGTGTGTGTGTGTGTGCAAGGAGTTTTAGGGGAAGGGGAACAGAGCCAACCTATTCTGGAAAGGGGCAACGGTGCCAGTCTGGTTGTCCTATTTAGCAAACGTGTATATTGCTGGTGTGGCAGGAAGGCTTTGGATACAGCTGAATGTGGCCTTGACTGCTTGCTCCCTCTTGTATGGTGTGGATGAGATGGTGGTCATGCACACCCTTTCTCTAAGCCTCTTCATCCCTAAAGAAAAGGCATCTGTCCTTGGTTTGTGGACTGTCCTGGGTAGAAAAGGTGAGAGCCTTCCTGTCTGTCCCACTGTGAGTATCTTTTACCAAATGAGGGAGCAAGGAAGCAAGGGAACAATGATACTGGTTCAGTGTCTCTCTGTTGGGACTGGCATTTGCTGCTCCTTAATCCTGTCTGCCTGGAAATCCCCAGGGGTAGCAGGAGAGTTTCTGCCAGGAGATGAGGTACAGAAGAGGCCTAGCTTCCTGAAGCGGAGTCCTCACCAAGTTCTGCTGGAGGTTTGACCTGTTCTCTTACTAAAGGGCATATAAAGTCCTGCAAAGAGCACCAGATTGGAGGATGAGATTTGGGATTCTGGCTATGTCATCTGTTGAATTGCACCAGGGGATGGGGACAAGTTTCACTGTTCAGGCATCTGAAGGAAGTTCTATCTGGATGCTTCCTTGTTACCCCACCTTTGTGTCTCTGTTACTTGTCCTCCTCCCATAATGCCCTCTTTAAGACTCCCTTTTGTCTCCTCCTCCAGACACTCTTCCTTCTCCCTGCATGACAGTCCCCAGACCTTGTCTCTCATATCTTGAAGACTCTGCACTGGAGGCTGCAGCTGGATGTGAATAGACGTTTCCTCTGCTCAGGCTCCTGAAAAAGCCAAGGGAGAAGCCTGGGTGGGTGACAGGCTAGGCTTCCTGAGGATGGGCTCAGTGGGAGGGTGAGAACTAGACTTCAACTATCAGTAATGACCAAGCCCTCTTTCTTCCTGAATAATCTTAAGGCAAATGTCTGTATAAGAATTATTATCTTATGAAGATCATACAGTCCAGTTATAACATGAAATTCCTCTAATTAAAGTGATTTGATCCTATGTATGAAATATTAATCTTGACAGTATTGTGCTAGTTATATATTCTCCTCCTCCCAGGGCCTATTTTCACTGCAAAGGGACTGTGAGTTAATGAAGATGAATTGAAACTTCCAGAAAACCTGTTTCGTTGTGACCCCTAGATCCTCCCTGAGAGGAACTGGTAGTGGGTAGAGATACTGTTCATATAGCTGCCACAAATGGTTCCCTTCACCCCCATGCCATCCCCTTACAGGATTTTATGTTTTACAGAATCACCATCATATGCATTATGTGAAATCCTTAAAACAGAAGTCTAGAGTAAGTAGTCCCCTCCATTACCAAGTTGTAGAAAATCTAAGACTCGGAGGGGTGACTGAGCTCCCTGTGGTTACACAGATATTAAGCAACTCAGAGTTTCTTAAACTGCCTTCTATGCCCCCTTCCCTCTGCTCAGCTGCTTCAGCCTACACTCTTTGTGGGAGAGGCCACATCCCACCCACCACAAGCAAGGAAAGAAAGTGCTCAAAAGATAACCAGTTGCAGCTGGTGCAGAGCTGGCAGGAATGGGAGAGGGGAGCAAATGTCCTCTAGGCTGGGAGTCCAAGTCATCATGGGCATGGGAAAACTGGAGGGAATCAATCTAACAGCTGCCTTCAAACCTGTGTGGTTGTTTCTGTGCCCCACTTCCCAGTGGATGGCCGTACCATCCACCAGCTGCCCCGCTGGAAACCTGCTGTGATTCTGATCCTCGAATCCTCACATCCTTTTGACTTTCTGCCCAATCAGTCACCAGTCTGTGTCCTGTCTACATCTTCCATGGCTCTCCTGCAGTCCCCTCATCTCCATCTCCATGGCTAGCACTCTGGCACTGTGCCTCCCTTCCCCAGTTGTTTGGCACTCTGCCTGTGGGCTCTCTCCCCTCCTCGCAACTATCTATCCTCAATGAGATCTTTGCAGTGAATTTTAGAAAGAAAAAAAAAAAGCAAATCTATTTGTGTTATCCTTCACTGGCTCGACATTGCTTTCTGAATGCAATGAAAACCCATTAGCTGGAGCATTAAATTTCTTAGGTTGGCCCCTGCTTACTTCTCTAGCTTCATGCCCCGCCCCCGCCCCATGTGCGTGCCTTGCTCTATCACATGCTGAATTTGCCAAGCTCCAAGGATTCTGTCTTCAGAGAAGGCAATGGCACCCCGCTCCAGTGCTCTTGCCTGGAGAATCCCATGGATGGAGGAGCCTGGTAGGCTGCAGTCCATGGGGTCGCTGAGAGTCTGGACACGACTGAGCGAATTCACTTTCACTTTTCACTTTCGTGCGTTGGAGAAGGAGATAGCAACACACTCCAGTGTTCTTGCCTGGAGAATCCCAGGGACAGGGGAGCCTGATGGGCTGTCGTCTATGGGGTTGCACAGAGTCGGACACGACTGAAGCGACTTAGCAGCAGCAGCAGCAGCAAGGATTCTGTCATCTCCCTTCTTGCCCTGCTCACTCCTATTCCCCCTTCAGTTGTCATTTTCCCCGAAAAGCCTTCCTCTCAACACCTCCACAGAGACTGGCCCCTCCTCGGTACCCCTTCGTGTTTATCCCCACAGGAGGGAGGGGCTGAGAGAAGCTGGGAAGGTGGTTGAAAGTCTCCTATAGTGGAGTGCCCACTATAGAGAGGTCACACATTTATCGTCCAGTTTGTTTGTGCATTTTGAAGTGAGGCAAGCCACTACAATGTCCTCTCCCTTTTCTCTCAACTGTCAGTAAAGTGTATCAGTATTCAGGAATATTTGTGTGAGTGGGTTTGTGTGTGTGCCTGTGGGGAGGGCAACACTGAGGAAAGCTCTTTGAAGCTGAATGCCTGGGTCAAGCTGGAGACCACAGATGTGGAATAAGATTCAGGGGAGACCTTGGAATGTTGGGAGGCCCTAGGAAGCCACAGAATCTCAAGGAGTCCTTTGAGCTGCCTGAGGGCATTACTGCGAATTTCGAGGCTAACAATTGGAGATTTGAGACTAACAACTTCCCCTGATATCTGAATTATATTGGAAAGGAAAGCAAGTCTCCAAGGGAGCTGTGGAAGTAAGAATAAGATGCACTTTTGTGCCTTAATAATTTAGCTGCTAGGGAAGAAGTTGGGGTGGGGGGGCACAGGTGGGAGAGCTGGACCCTCATCTTCTAGACACCTGTGGCTCTCTTCCACATCATTCAGGCCTCTGCTCATATATACCCCTCACAGAGGCCTACTCTGGCCAGCAGAACTACAGTTTGTGTAAAGAGTAGTTTGAGAAGTCAAATTTTGAAAACCTCTATCTTAAAACTAGAATATTCTGAAAAGTATCATGTTATTATCTGTTGATCTATCAATCATCTATCTCTAATGGGTCATTTGATTCAAGTAAAACTGAGCCTGAGGCCTCCCAGGCTGCTCTAGTGGTAAAAGACCTGCCTGCATATCCTGTGAGAAATAGGAGCTGCTAAAGCCTCTAAGTAGGAGTGATATGTTTCACATATGTTGTTCTTGGAACAGCAATGTTAGGAAATAGACTAGGGGTGGGTAGACCTCTTAGATGACTGTCCAGATAAGAACTAATAAGATCCTAAACCAGGGCAGAGGGGATGGAGATAGGGATCTGACACTAGAGAGAGTTCAGAGGTAAAACTTGTAAGAAAGTGAAAAGTGAAAGTGAAGTAGCTCAGTCATGTCCGACTCTTCGAGACCCCATGGACTGTAGCCTACCAGGCTCCTCCATCCATGGGATTTTCCAGGCAAGAGTACTGGAGTGGAGTCAAAAATCTCTTTTCTGCTTAAATTAGGTCAAATGGTTTTGTTTGCAGTTAGAATCCCTGAGGGATATATTTCTCTCTGGTAGTTTGGCTGCAAGCAACAGAAACCTTCTCTTCCTCCTTATTAAAATAAGTAACTAGTCACCTCAGAGTAAAAGTTACATAGTGGCAGCACAATCATTGTTATAGATATGTAGTAAACCTTTACTGTGTGCTGGTTACTCTTGTAAAGTGCTTTACACAAGTACTTCATTTACTTCTTGTATAAATTATCTTGGGCTTTCCTGGTGGCTTAGCAGTAAAGAATCTGCCTGCAATACAAGACACAGGAGATCTGGGTCCGATTCCTGGGTCAGGAAGATCCCCTGGAGAGGGCATGGCAACCCACTCAAATATTCTTGTCTGGAGAATCTCCTGGCAGGCTACAGTCCATAGGGTACCTAAGAGTCAAACATGACTGAAGTGACTGGGTACGATGCACACACACATTTCTTAATTTAACTAAAGAGGAATAGAAGCTGAAATATCCCAGTATCACACAGCTAGTAAGGGTTAGAGCAGCCACTTGAACCCTGGCAGTCTCATTCCAAATCTGACATTCTTAACTACCCAAAACTATCTTGTTGTTAGAGAAGCTCATCATTTATGCAGCCTTATATTTCATCTAGTCCAAATTGTATATCATACCTGATTTCCTTTGTTGTACCCCCAAACAAGTGGAGAGTGATTAGCTCTCACTAAGGGAAATGGGGGTATCCCTGGTGGCTCAGTGATAAAGAATCCTCCTGCCGATGCAGGAGATGCAAGTTTGATCCCTGGTCTGGGAAGATCCCCCGGAGAAGGAAATGGTAACCCACTCCAGTATTTTTGCCTAGGAAATCCATGGACAGAGGAGGCTGACAGATTACAGTCCTTCAGGTCTTAGAGAGTTGGACATAGCGACCCAACAACAACAAGAAGGAAAGTGGGTGTATGGGACAGTATTAAGAGGGTGGGGTCTTTGAGAGCTGATTAAATCACAAGAGGAGAGCCCTCGTGAATGGAATTAATGCCCTTAGAGACCCTGGAGACATCCCCTGCCCCTTCTTCCATGCAAGGGAATAGTGAGTAGACAGCCATCCTTGAACCAGGAAGCAGACCCTCATCACACCTGTATCTGCTAGTGCCTTGATCTTCGACTTCCCATCCTCCAGAACTATGAGAAAGATAAATGTTGTTTAATCAAAAAAAAAAAAAAAAAGATTAAATGAGGCAAGAAGATATCCTTGAAATCCCTCCCTTTCCAAGAAGCAGGTACCAGGCCGTACTGGTTAGAATGTGTTTGGCTGCAAACAACAGAAGCCCCAATAAGTGTCTTAAATCTTACAGAGATTTGTCATGTCATTTATCAAGAAGACAGGATGTAAACAATTTCAAGCCTGGTTAAGTGGCTCCACATTATCTTAGATCCAGGCTAAGATCTAAGCCTGGATCTTGTATCTTTCTATTTTGGAATATCCCCTGGACAGAGCCTGTCAGGCAATAGCTCATGGGGTCACAAAGAGTTGGACCTGACTAAGCAACTGAGCACAGACATTCTGCATCCACAGAGGACTGGATTTTTAGCTTCAGACTAACAAAATGGCTGTCCTAGATAGCTGCAGACATTGTGTTTTTTAAAGATTGATTTCAGCATGGGAAGTTGGGTGTTAACAGCAAAAAGGTGTCTCCTTTCCAAAATGGTACTCACTTCTAAAAGTCTGACTGGCAGCCATACCTATGTTTTGGGTCTTCCTGTAAACCAGTCACTGACAAATAGGAACAAGAATACCATGAATGGCTTAGATGATTCATCACCTGGAGAAGGGTTAGTCCTACCTTCCCTGAGTACTTTACTGTCTGCCTAACACCTAAACAAAATCTGGGTTCTGATGTAAGGAAGAGGATATGTGGAAGCTTGCCCGTTGCGTAGGCAGTAGACAGGGTCTGCCACAGTTGACTGTGGCATCAGGACACACTGGGCTTCTGGTCTTGGCTGATTTATTTATTTGCTTAAGAAATACATATTTTTAATTAGCGTCGAGTATGGTGTGATCTTTGGACCTGCCCATTACTTGCTGTGTGTTTTGACAAGCCATTTGACCTCTCTGGGCTTCAGCTTCCTTCTCTTTAAAATGAAATGGCCAAAGTAGATGATTTTGAGGTCTTGCCTCATATTCCATTCATATCTCTTTTGTCTTTTATAACAGGTTTACATTATGAACTATAATTTTTGATTTAGGCTAGTTTTGCCAATGGACAATTTATACCTTCTTGCCACTTAAAAGCTGTGTTTTCAAGGTGGGACTCCCATACTCTTGGGGTATGAGTGGTGAGTCAGTGGGTATGATAAGCCCTAGGATAAGCACGGTGCATCTTCCAGAGTTTTGCCCAAAGATTTGGAAAGAAAGCCTTTGAAATTTTTGTTTTCTATATAATTGTGAGCCTATTATGGAATATGGTGCAAAATTCTCAGACTTGGACAATGGCCACATCTCTTTTGGGGATATGTGTTTGATTTTCACTGTAGCTGTGGGTCTTTAGATAGAAAACCTTGTGTGTAGCAATGACTAACCTTTTCTGAATTCAGAAAGTGACTTAGGTTATTTGCATATCACTTGGGTTTGCTTTCTTTAGAGTTCCTCAACCTCAACACATTGACATTTCGAGCCAAAAAATTCCTTGTGGGGGAATTTGTGGGGTGCTGTTTGTGCATTGTAGGATGTTTAGCAGCATCTATGGTCTCTACCCACCAGATGCTAGTAATGGTCCCCTTTGTGTGACTACCAAGAATGTCTCCAGGCATTGCAAAATGTTTCTGGGGGGTTGGGAGAATGGCTCCAGTTGAGAATCAATGATGTAGATGGATTAATATTTGAATCCTTAACTCTGCTTGTTATTTGGGATTAGTAGTTCTGCAACCTTGGACAAGATGCCTGATTTCTATAAACTTCAGCTCCTTTATCTGCCAAATAGGGCAAGTTCATAAGATTGTTTGTCTACATTAAATGAGTTCACAGGTATTGAGTTTAGTACAGTACGTAGTCTTAATGGCCTTCCACTAATTTTAGTTTTCTTCTTCCCTTTGGTTTTCTGGAGATATAGAACTTTCCAATTGGAAGGGATCTTAGAAGTCATCCCACCAAAATTCTTCATTTTATAAATTAAGAGACTGAAGTCCATAGAGATAATCTGTCTCCTCAACCCTGAATTTATCTTATGCTCAACTAATGTAAAAGAGACATACCGAGGTGAAACTGTACTGAGTAGATAAGTTCAAAGGCTCTTTCCTGTCAAGGTTGATTTGCAAGATTCTTGTCCCTGTAGATTTCCTCATGATGTATTACCTCTGAGAGAATTCCAAAGCACTAAATTCTACTTGTGACTCAGATGAAGTTCAAATGTTTGGTTTCAAGGACTATCAATTGTCTCTTTGGAAGCACTTGTCCTGTGCTCTTTGAATGTTGGGGAATGTTAAGCACTGAAACAAAACATATGAAATATGAGAGTTAATATTTGAACCAGCCAAAGTTTTAAAAAAAATTTATAATCATCAAGAAAACGTAACAGCTGTTCAAGAAACAGCAAAAGAAAGAATCAGGAAGGTTAACAGATGACTCCAATTTTGCTTTCTTCTCTGTCAAAGACAAGGCTATTCTGACAAAAAAGATTGGGACAGACTGATAAAAGGTACAGAATTCCCTGAAAGGGGAGACATGGGGATAAAGGCTGTCCTAAAAGAGTTTGTCTTCTGGGCTAAGCAAATCACTTCACAAGCTATTGGGAGATTTGCTGGTGAGCTCAAACAGCCACTGTCAATAATCTGAGGGACTCACAGAAAATGAGTCACCAGAAGGACTAAGGATGGGCAAGTGTCTTGATTTTCAGGAAATACAATTAATTTTCCCACTTCACCCCCACTGACTATGAATTCATGAGTTTGGCACCAGTCTTAGGCAAAGTTCCACAAAAGATTATTCTATTAATGGCTGATGAGTGCCTACAAATTAAGCAGCAATGCCTCTAAGCCAGTAGCATTTCAGTAGAACAGGTCATGCCAAAGTAATCTAATTTCCTTTTCTGATTAGGGTGGTTAGAATGGCTGAGCAGGGTTGTGAGGTGAGCATAGAATATCCAGATGACAGCAAGGCATGTCTCTTGTGATATCATTAAAAGGCAAAATGAGGGAAGATGGGCAGGATACAGATATCATGTGGTGGCTGCATAATTGTCTCCAGTGAATAACAATTAATGGATGAATAGTGATAAGAAAGCAGATCCTCAGTGGCTACTGTGGGGCATTGGCCCTGGGCCTGGGCTTGTACACACTTTATTAGCATATTAACCAGATCAGACCATGATATGCTGTATGTTCATGGTCATCCTGTTCTCTGGGAGATCTACTTGGCCCTTAGGTCTTAATGAAATGATAGATATGGGTAGCCATGGTTTGTGCCAAGTGACCCCAAGTTCCAGGGTATAGCTTATTGAACTCGTTGCTCTTGGGCTTTGTGCTCCATCGTGTCGATCCTTGTAGATCTGGCCCATCCCTACCTCCCTAGTTTCATTTTTGCTGCCCTCTTTCCCGTGCTCCCAAGGTTTAGCCATACCAACCTGTAGTTACCTATGTATGCCATGTTGTTTTATGTCCCTTTATTTTGTACATTTTCCTGTATCTGACTTGAGTGCCTTTCTTTCTTTCCTATTTCTTCATCTGCCTGACAAGATTCAGTTCAAGACTCTTACTCAAGATTCAGTTAAACCTGGCTTTCCTCTGTACAGCCTTTCCTTTCATTCCCACCGTTTTCTGGCACCATTCCTAATAAATTCTTCCTCATCTGAATTTTGGTACTTGTACCTACCACTGTTTAATAATTATCACTCTATATCAAAAACCTACCTACTTATCTATCTCCTCTGCCCTCTGTTCTCTACCCCTACCAATTAACCTACCCCAATTCTCTACCCCTACCAAAACACTTTCAGGTCATCGAGGACAGGGACTAGATCCTATCCAAAGCCTGGTATTTAACAGAGGCACTCAGTAAAGGAATTAATGAATAAAAAATCAATGCGTGAATAAGTAGCTTGTATGAAATCTGCTATTTTGACTCTCTGTCACTGAGTTTCAGCCTGCTGAGAATCACATCACATTTTTATATATCCTGGGTACTTAGGTGCAGCTTTCTAAAGGATTAAAAAAAAAATAAATGGGATTCCTTTCCTATTGCCGCCTGCTACCTCAATAAGGGTTTGTAAATGCATTGAAACAGCAACAGAACTGTTTATCAGGGTACACACAAACCACACTGCCACAACCTTGCAGAGTCTCCCAGGGCTGTTAGTGCCTCAGTTCACTGGGAAGCATGCAGCAAAAGCCCAGTATTTTAAGGCTCCCCTCTGTACCCAAGAAAGCACATCTATGCCACCTAGATATCATGAGGCATTTTTAGAAATGTTATCTGTACTTTTGAAAAGGGCATTGAGCCTTACTCATCTTTTTTCCTAGACTCAGAAAGTAAGGACCATTTTATTTAAATGCAACCAAATCAGGGAGGCATAAACAATAATTCAGCCTTCCTGGTACTTTAGGAAGAGTCTAATTATTATGGGAAGATCTCGGCCTTTTAAAAGAATGCTCCACAGAGCATAATGAAAGAATTCAAATTCAAATGGGGGCACCAAATGCAAGTCAGCAGGCATTTATATCTGTGCCAATTATTCAGTTCTAAATAGCTAGACCGGGCAGCATTTGTTGCAGGTTGGCCCAGTTGCCTGACTGGAAGACTGGCAGCCTGGCTTGCTACCAATATCCCTGAGTCCATTCTGGTCCCTGTGTAATGAGAGTTGGCATTTAGTGCCCTCCAAAATGCAAGGGATGATACTCCACTCATGATACTTCACACTCAGTCAGGACTGGCCTCACATATAAATTCCTGCCAAGCCAAGGGGCAAAAAGCCTGAGGTTTAGGAACAGGCAGACCAGGGTGTGAAATCTGCAATGAAATCACAGTGTCTGAAAGAAACTCAGACCCAATTCAGATGCCCCTTTAAAGGATCGAGTTGGTTAGTGCTTATTAATAATGTCATATATTTAAGTAGAAGTTTCCACCATGGCCTCCATGATCTCATATGCCATGGCTAGGAAGCTCTACAGCAGTTGGATCCTGCTTTGCAATTGAGAAATGAGGGCTAGAGGGCTCAATAGAGTGTGAAGATAAATAGAAACTTAACATGTTTGTGGCTATTTCTACAGGGGAAGTGTCATGGGCGAAGATCCCCATAGATATCAGAATGGGGCATGCGTTTAATCTGCTGTGGTTCAAGCTCCCCACTTTTGGAGACAAGAAGACACTGGATCACACTCATTGCTCTCTCTGCTTGTCATTTGAGGTCTAGTGGCTTGAAAAGACATCTGCAGGACCTAGAGAAGGTAAGACTGGGCTCAGAAAGAGAAAAAAATGTGTTGAACACCTGTTTTTAGCCTCCTTAAAATAACCAGAGGATATTAAGTAATTAGGGCTTTGTGGGACCCACTTTCAAAAAAGAGTAGGGCAGAGATAAAATCAGATCCCTGACTCACACGATGGTTAATTTTATGTGTCAACTTGGCTGGGTTATGGTACTCAGATATTTGGTAAACCACCAGTCTAGATGTCTCTTTAAAGGTATTTTTAAGATAAGATTAACATTTATGTCAATAGATTTGGAGTAAAGCAGATTACAGATGCTCTCTGATTTAGGATGATCCAACTTAATGATTTTTTGACTTTATAAGGTACAAAAGCAATATTCATTTTGTAGAAACCATAGGTAGAACTTTTTGGATTTTTATCTTTTCTTTGGCTAGTAATATGCAGTAAGGTACTCTCTCGTGATGCTGGGCAGGGCAGGGAGCCTCACAGCTCCCAGTTAGCCATGCAATCACAAGGATAAATAACCGATACATTTATATCCATTCTGTACCCAGACAACAATTCTGTTTTTCACTTTCATATAGTATTCAATAAACTACATAAGATATTCAACACTTTATTGTAAAATAAGCTTTATATTAGATGATTCTGCCCAGCTGTTGGCTAATGTATGTGTTCTGAGCATGTTTGAAGTAGGCTAGGCTAAGCTATGATGTTTGGTAGGTTGGGTGTATTAAACACATTTTTCACATCATGTTTTCAATTTATGATGTGTTTATTGAAAAGTCATCCCATTGTAAGTCAAGGAAGATCTGTACCCTCCATAATGTGGGAGGACCTTATCTTATCAGTTGATAGCCTCAGGAGAAAAAAGACTGAGGTTGTCTGACAAAGAGGGAATTTGGCCAGCAGGGAGTTTTGGGACTCAAACTGCAATATCAACTCTTCTGTGAGTCTCCAAGTGCTGATCTTCTCTGAAGATTTTGGACTTGCAAACCCCCACAATCACATAGGCCAATTTCTTAAAACTCTCTCTGCACATATACACACACACACACACCCTAATTGTTCTGGAGAACACTAGCACATATACAGTACACTAGAGTAAATTCAGTTGAATTAAAGAATTAAATGTAAACAAACAAAAAGATAAAAGTACTAGAAGGAAATATTGATACATATTTTGGCAGAGGTGGGAGGGAGTGAAGGCCTTTGTGAAGAATGCACACCACTGGCAGAAACCATAAAGAGAAAGATGGATAGATTTGACTAGGAAAAGTCTATATCTTCTAATTGTCCAAAAGTACCATAAGCATATAAAAAGGTAAATGGTAAACTGGGAAAAATTCACAATGTATGTTTCAGACTAAATTTATATTTAATTAAATTTATATTTAATACACAAAAACTTGTCATGAAAGAATAAAATAAACTGACTATCGTAATAGAAAAGTGGGCAACAAAATGCAAGTCATGAAGAAAAATAAGAGGTCAATAAACATAGAAACATATTCAATATCAAAGAAATGCAAATACAAATAAAATGTAATTTTTCCCTATCAGGCCATCAAAAGCTTGAAAGTATGCTTATATGCAGTATTAGCAATAATGAAGCAAAAGGGACCACTATTGGTGGAATATAAATTCATATACCTTATCTTAGCCTTCCCTAGATTTCCCTAAGATTAACAACAGACAAATGTACAGACATATATGGAACTATGGTAATCTCTGTACTACTTATAATAGCACACTGTTGAAAACAACTTAAATGTCCATCAGTATGATCTTTTAGTTAAATAAATTATGGTAAATTCACATACTAAAAATGGACTTATGTATTTTTAAATTTATAACTGTAAAGTTATATTCATTTCTTGAGGCAGATACCCATTATTATTAAATGAAAAGGAGAGTTACAAAAAAATATGTACAGTACAATTCCAGTTTTGCAAAATATTTATAATATATGTATATAAATCAACAGTCTTAAACAGAAGAAAGACTGGAAAGAAATGTATCAAAGTGTTGACAGTAGTAGGTGAAGGGATTATGGATAGCTTAAATTTCTGTTTGAGTGTATGGTGGAAAATGGGGGATGTTATCTACAATTTTCTACTACAACTGTATATTACTTGTATACTAAGAAAAGGGTTGTTATTATTTTATAGTACACTATGTATGAGGTGGAAGAGCTGACAAAGTGGGGAGGAGCAAGTAGAATTAGGAACTAAAAATCAGAGGCAACAATTTCCAGAACTTTGAAAGTGTTCAAAAAGCTCCTGTCCTAGTCTCACATTTATTTTTGTCATTCTTGTTTCCCTGACTTGATTTGCAGTATACTTATGAAAAGGGGGCTTTTTGTGGGAAAGCAGAGAACGGGGGAGGCAAAGGAGACCGCATCTTGTTCATAACCTATCTGATAGGGATGAGAGTGGGAGTCAGCACTAGAGAGGGAGCATAAAGCCTGTAAAGAGAGTAGAGAGCAGACAATCTCTAGGGTCACAAGGAGACACGGGTGGAATGGCCTCTCTGAAGGAAGCAAGAGAGGTCTATCAGGAGCTGGGAGTTTGGGGGCAGACACATATGGGGTAGACCCATCCCAAATATTTGCTGGTCTCACAGCAAGAGGTCCATATACATATTTTCAGATGTGCATTAAAGTTTGAAAAACCACTGTATACAATATTCACAAAAATCCAGCAGCCCTGCATGTATATCACAAGGAGAAAATTTAAAGGATTCTTCTCTGGAGAAACTGTTTCCAGGTGGAAAGTTTGTATATACTGGCACCCACTGTGAAGAAAGCCAGCTTTCCCAACAGTCAAGCCCAGCATTTAACAAGACTTACCCCTGCAAACACACCCTCCATCAGCATTTTAGTTCCCCATGATTAACCATGAATGGACAATCAAGAATCACAAAATATTTAAGGAATACTTCCAATATTAAAAGAGAGGCCAAACCAAGTACAGGGGGGAAAAGACCATATATGCAGCAATACTACAAAGTTTAGAATTAAAATTCTCTAAAAGAGAAGAGAAGATACTGCTTTTCTTAAACAAGAGTTGTGGTGTGTGTTTTTTTTTTTTTTTTAAAGGTACAATCAGAGATAAAACAGAATATATAGAAGTCAAAATATATGGTACCTGAAAGTTTTAGGGATTCCTATGACTACCCACACATCCAGTGATTCTGTAGAAGTACTCAGACTCTGAGATGACTGTAATCATGTCCATTATTTATTACAGCAAAGGATACATAGCAGGATCATAAAGGGGAAGGCACATCAGGCAGATTCTGAAGTTGTCTAGCACAGGTTTCCAAAGATTTTCCTCTGGGCAGTGTGGGGTTGCTGCACAGAATATGCTTTGGCTTTCAACAGTGAAATATAGAAACCCGTGCAGTATTTTTGCCAGATAAGCCATTTTAAGACTCACAGTTCACAGTTTTTAATGCTGATCATTTAAGTACTCTCTGCCTGTGGAACCAGCCACAATTACCGAAGTTCCTGACTGTCAGAAGAAAAGCAGGTGTTCATCCTAAATCACATTGTTTGCACAAACACTCTAGTCAGGCTAATAGAAAAGAATTCAGTGCCCCAGGCACTTAAAACACTTTAACACTTTTATCTCTTAGCAGCATGGAGTGCATGCCAGAGACCAAGTTGCCAGGAGCCATCTTTAAAACCTCCTAGAGACAGCACAATCAGACCTGCTGCGTTAACTCTCTCCTGCAGAGAGAAACTGAAAATTCAATAGGGAAAAAAAAGAAAGACAAAATTGAAAAAATGTTTTGAGAATAGGATGGGAAAAAAGCCAAAGAACTAGAAAATACAAAAATCATAAAACTAGGGAATTGGTCCAGGAAGTTTGATATCTAAGATGAGCAAACAGAAGAAAATAGAAATTTTATTCTGTAATATAATAGAAGAAAAATTTCCAGACCTGAAAAACCAGAGTTTTCAGATTAAAAGAGTCCATTACCAACACAACCCAGTAGAGGCCCATGAAGAACGGATTGTGAGTTTTACTAGTGTCTGGGCCCTCCAGCTATACCAAGCTGGCACCGTTTGCTCTTCAATAATTCATTAACATTTTGGGTGGCTTCTTTTTACTTGTTTATCTTGTGACTACCATTTTTCCCCTTCTTTCCCAAAAGCAAATGTTTATGTGTCTTATTTCTCTTTGAAAGAATTTGTTTGAAATTCGTGTTACTCAGTTGCCTTGTGACCTGAGCTCTTCAATATACTCAAAAAATTATCATTTTTAAAAGATTTTTAAAAGGATGGGAAATCTGTTTGTATTTTTTTTTTAGCTTAAATTATTAAGGACATGTTCATTTCTCAGCTCTGCATTTGGCTCATAAGCTCTCTATTTTCTTTCTTTCTTTTTTTGGGTGGGAGGGGGTAGCTGGCAGGTTTATTTATTTATTTATTTTTAATTTAAATTTATTTATTTCTGACTAACCGTTGGTATGTAAGTTGTTCAGGGGGTGTGATCAGCCTCTTTTTGGTCAACACCATTTGGAGACCAATGATACTCATCTAACGAAGGTTTGAAAACCAAAGACCTCAGGGTTCTTCTGTGAAGACTTTAAAAAGAGAGTGTCAGGGTGAATGTAGACATATTTCCTCTCTTCTTAAGGAATTATAATTTCTCTCTTTTGTTTTAGAGTTCAAGTGGTTTTATAGCTTATTAGTAAAAAGAAGTTAATCAGATATTTCTAACTCAAGACATTTTCCGGTAGTCTAGAGAGCAAGAAAATCTTAAGTAAATTAGTCATATTTTAAAACTTTATTCACTAAGATTTATTAAAATATAGTGGATTTCTATGAGTCTCTGTTACAAATATAATCTTTTTTCTTTAAAAAAGCACATAATGTAAAATTAAAATGAACTGTTTTTTAATATGAAGCATATGTGCAACCTTTGTAGAGTCCCTTCCCCTCTTTGGACCTTCAATTATAAAATGAATAATTGAACTAAATAATTTCTGAGGTTTCATTTGTTATTTTTTTAGCAGGTTTATTGTGATGTAATTCACATACTATATAATTCATCTCCTTAAAGTGTACAATTGGGGTGTATTACATTGTTTGTAATGTATTGGGGTGTATTACATGGTTAATTTTTTTAGTTGTGGTTAAAAAATGCAAAGTAATTCAGTCCTGTCCAACTTTTTGCAACCCCATGGACTGTAGCCTACCAGGTTTCTCTGTCCATGGAATTCTCCAGGCAAGAATACTGGAGTAGGTAGCCATTCCCTTCTCCAGGGGATCTTCTGACCCTGGGATTGAATCTGGGTCTCCTGCACTGCAGGTAGGTTCTTTACCATCTGCACCACCAGGGAAGCCCCTAAAACAAAACATAATGTAAAATATATATGTGAAAAAATATAAAACACAACATTTTTCTTTTAAGCATTTTTAATAAAGTAAGTGTATAATTCAGTGGCATTAATTGCATCCACACTGTTGTGCAACCATCATAACTATTTCAAAAACTTTTTTTTTATTCCCAAACAGATAATTCTGTTCTAGATAAAACTCTTCTAAGATCCTCAAACCCAAACCAGAAAAAGACTAATTTCAATTCCCGATCCCAATGTCATTAGGTCTGTTATGTGCTATTACACATTTATATACACTCTGAGTGTTTTCTAAGCCCCATCACAGGCACATTAATGGCTCTAAAGAAAGTCAGAGTAAAAGGGGAGAATGACATGTTGGTTTTAGTCAGATCTTGTAATTGTGAGACACCAGAGAGTCTTCATACTCCCATCATCAGGTTTCAGTTAACTTTCAAATTAAGCCAGATGGCTTTCAAAAAGTATCCACTACCAATTGGTGAATTTTGGAGCTTTGGGATGCTGTATCCACACATTCTCTTAAGGAAGTGACTGGAAAGCTGTTATGGACACCCCTGCTGAGAGAGGATCTGCATGTCCCTGGATTTTCCTTCAGGGTTTGTGAATTGTTCATAGCACAAGAACTGGCTGAAATTTATTTTCTGGTCCTGAGAATTTGTTATCCTTATACATTGCAGTACCTTCTTTGGATTGTTGCTGGATTAATATCTCCATGAGATCAGAGAGAAATAAAACTAGAGAAGTTGCATCTGTTGGCATATTGACCACATAAATTAAACTTGCTGTCCTGGTGGAATGGAGCAGAACCCTATGGTCCTTGCTGCCCATGCCTTCAGCCTACCTTTTGTCTGTGAAAAAACTTTAGCCATAAGTTTAATCAGAGAAATGAGAAAATACAAAAGCGAAGGAAAACCAAATAATAAGTCAAAGAAGACCAAATAACAATAATATTGTCTTAAGCACGGGCTTCCCTGATAGCTCAGTTGGTAAAGAATCCACCTGTAATGCAGGAGACCCCAGTTCGAGTCCTGGGTCAGGAAGATCCTCTGGAGAAGGGATAGTCTACCTATTCCAGTATTCTTGGGCTTCCCTTGTGGCTCAGCTGGTAAGGAATCGGCCTGCAATGCAGGAGACCTGGGTTCAATCCCTGGGTTTTGAAGATCCCCTGGATAAGGGAAAGACTACCCACTCCAGTATTCTGGCCTGGAGAATTCCATGGACTGTATAGTCCATGGGGTCGCAAAGAGTCAGACACAACTGAGTGACTTTCACTTTCACTTTCAAGCATAGTCAAGGACCTTTAGTTCCTCCTCAAGGGCTACAGATAATATTCTGAGCCATTTCCTGTGAGCTGTCTTATAGATACTGAAACCCCCACCAGGTGAAAGAAGTTAACTACATGATGACCAGACTGCAGCCATGATATTGTTGTTGTTCAGTTGCCCAGTTGTGTCCAACTCTTTGCAGCCTCATGCACTGTAGCATGCCAGGCCTCCCTGTCCCTCATTGTCTCCCAAAGTTTGCCCAAGTTCATGTCTACTGCATTGGTGATGCCATCCAACCATCTCATCCTCTGATGCCTTCTTCTCCTCTGCCTTCAATCTTTTCCAGCATCAGGGACTTTTCCAATGAGTTGGTCGTTCACATCAGATGACCAAGATATTGGAGTTTCAGCTTCAGCATCAGTCCTTCCAACGTGTATTCACAGTTGATTTCCCTCAACCAGATTGAGTGGTTTGATCTCTTGCTGTCAAGAATTTGCCTCAAAGTGATGGAAACAAACTGACCCTGAAACTGAGGGCTAACTGCACCTAAAAACAATAAGACAAGGCTGGTCAGATCACCACATGACCAATTTCAAGATAACTGTCAGAGCTGACTATGCTGTCTCTGAATGTAGCACCACCCTTCCTCCCCTCCCCGACTCCCCACCAATGGCCCATTGCCGGCATACAAAATAAAGCAAACTTCCCCTTTCCCCCAGCTTGCCTCTTTGTTGGGTTTTGAGAGATGAGTAGCTGGACCCCACTTTTGTTTACACTTGGAGTTGCCATCTTTTTCCTTCCTTGTTCTTTCTAAAGTCTTTCAGGGATGCTGCTCCATCCATTATTATCCAGAAATTGCACCAGTGAGTAGAAGGATTAGGAAAGTGAGTTTCAGCTGCTTTAAAATAATGTGAATTTACTGTCTAATGCATTTTTAGACAGTAAATTCTCCACTACTTGGTATTCAAGTAAATGTTGGGTCATTAGGTATCAAAGATATGGAAGATTGTTCATGGATGCTATAGGACATTGAGAAGGATGATCAATAAGATTCCTTCAAATTCTGAAACTCTAAGACATTGTGGGTAGCATTGCATAGTGGTAAAGAACTTTGACTTAATCGTACAGACCTGGGTTCAAATTCTGGATCCTTTACTTACCTAGCTATGTAGCTTCAAGCAAATTGTTTAATCTATTTTTTATACTATCTCCATCAGTAAAATGAATATAATCATAAGATTAAATAAATTAATGCAGGGGAATGCTTACAACAAGTGTTTGGCAGTTTAATGCATACTTACTAAATATTAAACATTATTGTGATTTTTATAAAAATAGTAAGAGCCACAATTTTTAAAAAATGAGTTAAAAGTTCTATATTTATAACCTAGCCCTGCTTCTCAATATCCATATGACTTTGGGCAAATCACTTCATATGTTTGGGCCCTGACTTCCTAATCATAGATATTTAGATATACTTTCTTTTAAGACTTCTAAATGGTCTTTCTTTCAATCAAAGGGTCTTTCTTTATTTCTAATCAAAAGAACTACGATGATTTTTATGGGATAGTAGTTTTTTCAGTTCAGTCACTGAGTCATGTCCAACTCTTTGTGACCCCATGAACCGCAGCAGGCCAGGCCTCCCTGTCCATCACCAATTCCTGGAGTCCACCCAAACCCATGTCCATTGAGTCGGTGATGCCATCCAACCATCTCATCCTCTGTCATCCCCTTCTCCTCCTGCCCTCAATCTTTCCTAGTATCCGGGTCTTTTCCAGTGAGTCAGCTCTTTGCATCAGGTGGCCAAAGTATTGGAGTTTCAGCTTCAACATCAGTCCTTTCAATGAACATCCAGGACTGATTAGGAACATTAAAACACAGAAATACATGAACCAAGAACTTGCAGATGTACAAGCTGGATTTAGAAAAGGCAGAGGAACCAGATATCAAATTGCCAACAGACACTGGATCATAGAAAAAGCAAGGGAATTCCAAAATAAATCTACTTCTATTTCAATGACTATGCTAAAGACTTTGACTGTGTGGATCACAATAAACTGTGGCATATTCTTAAAGAGATGGGAATACCAGACCACCTTACCCACCTCCTGAGAAAGCTGTATGCAGGCCAAGAAGCAACAATTAGAACTGGACATGGAACAACAGACTGATTCAAAATTGGGAAAGGAGTACGTCAAGGCTGTATATTGTCACCCTGCTTATTTAACTAAATGCAAAGTACATCATGTGAAGTGCTGGACTGGTTGAAGCACAAACTGGAATCAAGATTACAGGAAAAATATCAACAACCTCAGATATGCATATGATACCACTTTAATGGCAGAAAGTGAAGAGGACTAAAGAGCCTCTTGATGAAGGTGAAGGAGGAGAGTGAAAAGCTGGCTTAAAACTCAACGTTCAAAAAACTAAGATCATGTGTTTACCAAATTAAATAAATTTAAAAAATAGTGGTTTGTGTAGAAATTGGAGAGAATTGTGTTTCATATTTGGTCAATCACAACAGTGCTTCTCTTGTTGTGAAATGTAATTAAATACTTTGCCCTCTGGAACTTGAAAAAAAAAAAAAAAACTAAGATCATGGCATCTGGTCCTATCACTTCATGGCAAATAGACAAGGAAAACATGGAAACAGTGTCAGATTTCTTTTTCTTGCACTCTGAAATCACTGTGGATGGTGACTACAGCCATGAAATGAAAAGACACTTGCTCCTTGGAAGTGACAGACCTAGACAGTGTATTTAAAAAGCAGAAACATCACTTTGCCGACAAAGATCCATATAGTCAAAGCTATGGTTTTTCCAGTAGTCGTGTATGATGTGAGAATTGGACCATAAGGAAAGCTGAGTGCCGAAGAATTGATGCCTTCAAACTGTGGTGCTGGAGAAGACTCTTGAGAGTCCCTTGGACTGCAAGGAGATCAAACCAGTCAATCCTAAAGGAAATCAACCCTGAATATTCATTGAAAGGACTGATGCTAAAACTGAAGATCCAATACTTTGGCCACCGAATGCAAAGAGCTGACTCATTGGAAAATACCCTGATGCTTGGAAAAATTGAGGGCAAGAGGAGAAGCGGGGAGACAGAGGCTTAGATGGTTGGATGGCATCACTGACTGAATGGACATGAGTTTGGGCAAACTCAGGGAGACAGTGATGGGGTCGCATAGAGTCAGACATGACTTATCAATTGAACAACAGCAACAAAACACAGAGAGGGACTCTGGCTTTATGGGCAAAGTACTAAAGTAGGTGTTCAGCCTCTGATTTGAGTATTGAGATATTAATTTTGTGCTATCTTGATACGCAACCTTAGGCCATTGTTTGATAACTCCATGGCTAGGTTTGTCCAACAAAATTGGAGATAACTGTCTATACCTTGTCTTTGTCAGCAAGGGATGGTTCGAGGTATAGTGATTTTTGTTGTAATAAAATGGCCTTTGCTAAATGTAGGGTCATATTATTTTTATGAGCTAGAGAATCACTTGGGAACATATAGTTGACAAGGTTAAATCATCTCATTTGTTTAAAGGCAATGTTCTTTCTTTTTTATTTCTTAAATTATGAAAGTATGATTACATATTTACAGGAGACTTGGAAAATATAGAACAAAGTTATAGGTAGTTCCACTATTTATTACAATTATTTTAAGTAGATAAATTAAGATTTTTAGTTGTAATTTTGATATCAAGCTCTCAAAAATTAATAGAATGAATAGACAGAAAGGTAGAAGGATATAGTAGACCTGGAAAGCACTATGAACTAATTCAACATAATTAACATTTATACAATTTTCACACAAGAGCAGGATACAAATTCTATTCAAGTTCCCATAGACTGTAAACCGTGAGACACTGGAACATATCCAGGTACATAAAATAGGATGCAAAACTTTCATGATCTAAAGGTATTGAAATTATAGTCTGTTCTCTTATCACTGTGGAATTATGTTAGAAATCAGTATCAAAATGTATTTTAAAATAAACCACATATTTTCAAGTACAATGGGACATTTACTGTGAGAGTAAATTATCTCACTTTTTATATCAAAATTGAGATCTCTGAGAGTTCTTGAAGAGGGATGTTAATTTTTAATTTAACAGGGAACCACTGATGATCTAGGGGGCTTCCCTGGTGGCTCAGTGGTAAAGAATCCACCTACTAATGCAGGAGATATGGGTTCAATCCCTATGTCAGGATGATTCCCCTGGAGAAGGAAATGGCAACCCACTTCAATGTTCTTGCCTGGGAAATCCATTGGACAGAGGAGACTGGCGGGCTATAGTCATGGGGTTACAAGAGTCGGACTTGACTTAGTGACTAAACACACACATACATTAATGATCTATTACCTTTTCCTTGTTGTTGCCATTAAACATCTGTTTTTCTGCCTCTAGATAGGATTTCTTAGAGTGTATAATTTGCTTTTCTGGACAAATTGTGATTTCTACTCTTGTGAAACTAAACTTCTCAGTTCTTGTTCAGTGTTTCCCCTTGTTAAGTCGATTCTTAATCAACTGTAAAACTGTGGGACTGCTAAGAATGGAAAGAATGGTGGAAGTGGTGGTTGTAAATCTTCTATCATACCTAGTCTTTATAATGATTGGATCATAAGCAAGAAGAAGGAGTCATAGAAGCTTTATGGGATCAACTGGATGTTTCTCCTAGCATCCAGGAGTGTAGAGCTGTTACCTGTAAGACGGAAAGAACGTAAATAGATAATAAAGTGGAGAACCTGAGAGTCTTTCTAGACAGACTCAAATTTCTGTCTATGCCTGGGAGGTCTGATCTCTCTGCCCCATTCCCTGGTGTCTCTCTGTCCCATAATTCTCAAACCAATTTCTAATCCATACTTCTCCATAGGGTCCCAACCCAGAGATATCCAGCTGTGGGTTGTCCCACAGTAACCTTATCCATGTCCCAAACTGGACTTAAGAACTTTCTCTACCTCATGCTATTCTTTCCCTTGTATTTTAGTCTCTCAGTTCAATCAACCATCCAGATACCCAAGCTTAAATATCTGTAGCCATGTTCAACAATTTCTTCTCCTTGACCCTGCAACATTCATTCAATAGACATTTACTTACCATTTACTACAAACCTTAGAAAGCATCACTACAACAAAGCTAGTGGAGGTGATGGAATTCCAGTTGAGCTATTTCAAATCCAGAAAGATGAAGCTGTGAAAGTGCTGCACTCAATATGCCAGCAAATTTGGAAAACTTAGCAGTGGCCACAGGACTGGAAAAGGTCAGTTTTCATTCCAATCCCAAAGAAAGGCAATGCCAAAGAATGCTCAAACTACCACACAATTGCACTCATCTCACACGCTAGTAAAGTAATGCTCAAAATTCTCCAAGTCAGGCTTCAGCAATACATGAACCATGAACTTCCAGATGTTCAAGCTGGTTTTAGAAAAGGCAGAGGAACCAAATTGCCAACATCAGCTGGATCATCGAAAAAGCAAGAGAGTTCCAGAAAAACATCTATTTCTGCTTCATTGACTATGCCAAAGCCTTTGACTGTGTGGATCATAATAAACTGTGGAAAATTCTGAAAGAGATGGGAATACCAGAGCACCTGACTGGCCTCTTGAGAAACCCATATGCAGGTCAGGAAGCAACAGTTAGAACTGGACATGGAACAACAGACTGGTTCCAAATAGGAAAAGGAGTACGTCAAGGCTGTACATTGTCACCCTGCTTACTTAACTTATATGCAGAATACATCATGAGAAATGCTGGACTGGAAGAAACACAAGCTGGAATCAAGATTGCCAGGAGAAATATCAATAACCTCAGATATGCAGATGACACCACCCTTATGGCAGAAAGCAAAGAAGAACTCAAAAGCCTCTTGAAAGTGAAAGAGGAGAGTGAAAAAGTCGGCTTAAAGCTCAACATTCAGAAAACTAAGATCATGGCATCTGGTCCCATCACTTCATGGGAAATAGATGGGGAAACAGTGGAAACAGTGACAGACTTTATTTTGGCGGGGCTCCAAAATCACTGCAGATGGTGATTGCAGCCATGAAATTAAAAGATGCTTACTCCTTGGAAGGAAAGTTATGACCAACCTAGATAGCATATTCAAAAGCAGAGACATTACTTTGCCAACAAAGGTCCGTCTAGTCAAGGCTATGGTTTTTCCTGTGGTCATGTATGGATGTGAGAGTTGGACTGTGAAGAAAACTGAGCGCCGAAGAATTGATGCTTTTGAACTGTGGTGTTGGAGAAGACTCTTGAGAGTCCCTTGGACTGCGAGGAGATACAGCCAGTCCATTCTGAAGGAGATCAGCCCTGGGATTTCTTTGGAAGGAATGATGCTAAAGCTGAAATTCCAGTACTTTGGCCACCTCATGCGAAGAGTTGACTCATTGGAAAAGACTCTGATGCTGGGAAGGGCAGGAGGAGAAAGGGACGACAGAGGATGAGATGGCTGGATGGCATCACTGACTCGATGGACGTGAGTCTGAGTGAACTCCGGGAGTTGGTGATGGACAGGGAGGCCTGGTGTGCTGCAGTTCATGGGGTTGCAAAGAGTTGGACACGACTGAGTGACTGAACTGAACTGACTGGGCTTCCCAGGTGGCTCTAGTGGTAAAAACTCCGCCTGCCGGTGCAGGAGGCTAAGAGATGCAGGTTCAACCCTTGAGTTGGGAAGATCCCCTGGAGGAGGGAATGGCAACTTACTCCAGTATTCTTGCCTGGAACATCGCATGGATAGGGTCACAAAGAATCTGACATGACTGAAGTGATTTAGCAGGCATGCACGAACCATTGCTAGACATTATACCTTAATAGAAAAGACAAAGATGATTAAAGACATGACCTGGAATAGAAGCAGCTCAGTTCAGCTAAAGCAGCAAACAGGCAAACACAAAACAGTCAGATACAAGTCCTTTTTGTTCTGTTTCTTAAATAATTCTGTCTCTTAAATAATTCCCTCTCCATTCCCACTGCCAGTACTTAAGCTCAGACCTTTTATTTGGCCTGGATTACTGTAATTATCTGGCATAGTTCCTTCTTTCTGCTCCTATTCTGGAAATACCCTACTCCGAGAGTAATTGTTTTAAAGACACAATCTGCCTCAGCACACACACCTTTCCATTTTTACCTCCCAGCATTCCACATATCACTCTAGACACTGTGTGTGTGTGCTAATCACTTCAGTTGTGTCCGACTCTTTGCAATCCTATGGGCTATAGCCTACCAGGTTCCTCTGTCCATGGGATTGTCCAGGTGAGAATACTGTAGTGGGTTTCCATGTCCTCCACCAGGGTATCCTCCTGACCCAAGGATTGAACCCACTTCTCCTGCATTGCAGGGGATTCTTTACAACTGAGCCACCAGGGAAACTCCACTCTAGACACTATCCCTCACCTAATTTTAGTAATAAGAACTTTTGTGGCCTTGAGAATACTATTTCTATGCCTAGAATTCCCTTCTGTACATAGTGGATTTCTATTTGTCTGGTTTATGTCCATTCCTCCATGAAATATTTCTCAACTATTTAGATAGGACTTAATGCCCCAGAGAACTCTTTATACCTCCATTTATACCATCAATTATGCTACACTTTTTTTTTTTTGATTCATGTTGTTATTGTTGTTTTTTACTTATTTATTTATTTATTTATTTTTTGTATTTTCTTACTAGCCTGTGCCCTCCAGCCATCTCATCCTCTGTCGTTCCCTTCTCCTCCTGCCCCCAATCCCTCCCAGCATCAGAGTCTTTTCCAATGAGTCAACTCTTCGCATGAAGTGGCCAAAGTACTGGAGTTTCAGCTTTAGCATCATTCCTTCCAAAGAAATCCCAGGACTGATCTCCTTCAGAATGGACTAGTTGAATCTCCTTGCAGTCCAAGGACTCTCAAGAGTCTTCTCCAACACCACAGTTCAAAAGCATCAATTCTTCAGTGCTCAGCCTTCTTCACAGTCCAACTCTCACATCCATACATGACCACAGGAAAAACCATAGCCTTGACTAGATGGACCTTTGTTGGCAAAGTAATGTCTCTGCTTTTGAATATGCTATCTAGGTTGGTCATAACTTTCCTTCCAAGGAGTAAGCATCTTTTAATTTCATGGCTGCAGTCACCATCTGCAGTGATTTTGGAGCCCCAAAAAATAAAGTCTGACACTGTTTCCACTGTTTCCCCATCTATTTCCCATGAAGTGATGGGACCAGATGCCATGATCTTTGTTTTCTGAATGTTGAGCTTTAAGCCAACTTTTTCACTCTCCACTTTCACTTTCATCAAGAGGCTTTTTAGTTCCTCTTCACTTTCTGCCATAAGGGTGGTGTCCTCTGCATATCTGAGGTTATTGATATTTCTCCTGGCAATCTTGATTCCAGCTTGTGTTTCTTCCAGTACAGCGTTTCTGAGTCTGAGTGGACTCCGGGAGTTAGTGATGGACAGGGAGGCCTGGTGTGCTGCAATTCATGGGGTCGCAAAGAGTCGGACACGACTGAGTGACTGAACGGAACTGAACTGAACCCTCATTAAAGGAATGTATCTTGCTCCTATTTCAGTCCCCAGCAGCTAAATTAACAATTGGAATACAGCAAGTGCTCACAAATGTTAGAAATGTGAATGGCTTTTTATGAAGCATGGATGTGAATGAACCATGTGAATGGTTCTGTGCTAAGATTTGGAACCGGGAAATACTGACTTCTCAGACACTGGGTTCTGGAGTTGTCTTCTGGCTGGAATAAGGTCACCATTACTCTGAGCTTCCTTCTACCCTCCCACAAATGGAAAATATAGCGGAGTCCAGTTTTCAATAGGAAGAGCCAACTGCTGATGCCTCATGTGCATCGTTTAATATAGTCCCAACAGCCCTTTGAGGGAGATGTTCTTATTTTCATTCTACAGGGAATACAAGCTCATGGAGTTAAGGGGGTTATTCAAGATCCTACAGCAACTAAAGGCTGAGATGGGTTTTGAACCTATCTCACAGAAGCTGCATTTTTTGCAACATTCTATACTGCTACAAATTATAGGTTGTGGTTTGAGTACTTGATAATTGTTACTACATTGGGGTAATAAGATTATCATGTAAATGTCATTGGCAAGCAAAAATTTTAAATGTTGAACAGTCCTTTTAAAAAATTTTTATTGGAGTATAGCTGATTTACAAGGTTATATTTGTTTCAGGTATACAGCAAAGTGAGTCAATTATACATATACATAATGCACTCTTTTTAAAAATTCTTTTCCATATAGGTCAGTACAGAGTATTGAGTAGAGTATTATTGTGCTAAATAGCAGGTCCTACTTTTTAGTTATTTATTTTTGGCTGTACCATGCAGCATGTAGGATCTTAGTTCCCCAACCAGGGATTGAACCCACACCCCCTGCAGTGGTAGCACAGCCTCTAATAGTATACAGTACTTGAATATGTATTGTGAGTCCCAGTGAGCTGCACAATTTGGCTTATACGTATTTAAGATTTTTGCATTGAGAACATAAGTGAAATTTGCCTGTAGTTTCTTTTTGTGTCAGTCTTTGTCAGATGTTGGTGTTGATTTTATGCTGGTTTTGACTGGTAATAAATTGACAGTTATTTGGTGAATTACTATCCTGTAGAGTCTCAATCTGGGCAATTAAAGATTTCTAAATTTGGGTATCTATATCACACAGTTATTTCAGCTCATGCTCTAAATTGCAAGCAATAATTCTGGATTACAAAGAATTCGGGTGATAGAGTAATGCCCTTGTTTGCCACATTTATAGACCCTAGTTGAGTTCCTCTACCATCAGATAGAATATCAGTAGTTATTTTTCATGTGGTTAAGTGATATAGGTAAGCCATCATTATTAACTAGGAAATGAAGATTGATAATGAAGGCGTGAAGAGCAAATGAAGTATTAAACTCTCAGGACGCTAGACTCGGCAGAACATTAGGGATCATCTAGTCCAGCATCATTTTACAAAATGAGGCTGACAGAGAAAGGCAGGGACGCACCTGACGTAGCTACATCAGAGCCAGGCCTTGATCATTAGAATAATGCTTGTATTACTAAATTCCCTTTGTAAATCTGGAAGTAGTTTACAGCAATCTGGATGTATCAGTAGAGAAGAGTACTTGTTTTCTTAAAGTAAATTCACTTTCTTTTTATTGTTACATTTCCTCATGCCTTGGTGACTTCATCTATAGATGTCAAAAAGTTAACAGTTTTTATACTCTGTGTAGGAAAAAAATTCCATTCTATGGATGTACCAGACCTACTCTCCTATTGATTGATATTTAAGTTGTGTTCAATTTTTAAAATTGTAAACAATGCATGTGGTGAACTTTTTAAATTTTAGAATTTTAAAATTTATAGCTTACAGCTGGTTCATTGATCATCTGCTCATTTACGAAGCATTCATTCCATGCCTGGCACTGTACTTCTTTTTCTTTTAATAACATCAACAACTAGCAGGACAAGCTCTGCCTGTCAGTTCATAAGATGAAGATGGGATTTCTAGATATACTGCTGAACCCATGATAACCTTCCTCATAAGAGCTATCATTTAAGACAGTCTTCTCTGTATTGCCACTGTGCCAGAAATTTTATAAGTGTTTATCCATAGATCAGTTCAGTTCAGTCGCTCAGTCGTGTCTGACTCTTTGCGACCCCATGGACTACAGCACGCCAGGCTTCCCTGCCCATCACCAACTTCCAGAGTTTACTCAAACTCATGTCCACTGAGTCAGTGATGCCCTCCAACCATCTCATCCTCTGTAGTCCCCTTTTCCTCCTGCCTTCAATCTTTCCCAGCATCAGGGTCTTTTCTAATGAGTCAGTTCATTGCATCAGGTAGCCAAAGTATTGGAGTTTCAGCTTTAGCATCAGTCCTTCCAATGAATAGTCAGGACTGATTTCCTTTAGGATGGACTGGTTGGATCTCCTTGCAGTCCAAGGGACTCTCACAAGTCTTCTCCAACACCACAGTTCAAAAGCATCAATTCTTTGGCACTCAGCTTTCTTTATGATCCAACCCTCACATCCATACATGACTACTGGACAAACCATAGCTTTAACTAGATGGACCTTTGCTGGCAAAGTAATGTCTCTGCTTGTTAATATGCTGTCTATTTTGGTCATAACTTTTCTTCCAAGTAGCAAGCATCTTTTAATTTCATGGCTGCAGTTACCATCTGCAGTGATTTTGGAGCCCTCCCCCCCAAAAAATAAACTCTCTCACCATTTCCATTGTTTCCCCATCTATTTGCCTTGAAGTGATTGGACCAGATGCCATGATCTTAGTTTTCTGAATATTGAGCTTTAAGTCAACTTTTTCACTCTCCTCTTTCCCATTCATCAAGAGGCTCTTTAGTTCTTCTTTGCTTTCTGCCATAAGGGTGGTATCATCTGCATATCTGAAGTTATTGATATTTCTCCTGGTAATCTTGATTCCAGCTTGTGCTTCATCCAGCCCAGCGTTTCTCATGATATACTCTGCATATAAGTTAAATAAGCAGAGTGACAATATACAGCCTTGATGTACTCCTTTCTCAATTTGGAATCAGTCTGTTGTCCCATGTCCAGTTCTGTGTTGCTTCTTGACCTGCATACAGATTTCTCAGGAGGCAGGTAAGTAGTATTCTCATTGTACACATGAAGAAATTAAGTCCTAGAGAGTAAGTTCTGCAAGGACATATAATGAATATGTGGTAGAAATGAGTTCATTGATTCATTCACAAGTTTTCTCTTGTTTTGTTTTTCTGGGAGGGCCCACTAAGTACCAGTCATTATTCTAGAATCACATTGAGAAGTACAATGGTAAGTAAACAGATATGGCATTTACACTCTGGCTGGCAGACAACAAGTAAGTAGATTAATGTAGACATATATAATGTGTCAAATTGTGACAAGTGCTATGAAGGAAATGATTGAGTGCAATGGCAGAGAGTACTGGGGGCAGGGTGAGGAAGACAGCTGCTTTAGATTGGGTGGTCAGAGAGACCTTTCAAAGAAGCTGACATTTAGCTGAAACCATGAAAAGAGTAGGGGGAGTTCTTTCAGCAGGGGCCACAGCTGGTTTGAAAGCCTGTGATGGGAAAAATCTTGGCATACTCTTCTGTGGCTGCAGGGAAGCTGGCAAGGTCAGTGTGGCCCAGCATGAGCACAGAGAGAAGGCAGCTTTGATGCTACAGAATTCCCTGACCGTGGGTAGGAACATCCATTCTATTTGCCATGGAATGGGACTGCCATCACAGGTTTAAGCAGGAGGTGAAATGGTCTTATTTACATTTTTAAAGAAGCACTTTCTTCTGTGAAGAAAGGTTAGAGAGAGGAAAATTGAAGTCCTGAGACAAGTAAGGAAGACGTAGCAATAATCAGGTGAGAGATGACCAGAGCCTGGGCTTCTTGGGTGGCTGTATTAAGGTTGCAGAGGAGGGAAGGTAGACCCGCTTGTTTCTCAGTGATGTAAATGGCAGGGCTGTGTGACCTTAGAATCTACCCCTTCCAGTGCTACAGAAACTGCAACTCACTGGCTGAGAATGGAGAGACCTTATGGAAGATTCTTATTTCTGGAATCTTTTAAACCCTCTATGTTGGCTTCTGAAAGTTGAATACTCTTTTTTTTCAAAGGACTTGCAAATGTCTTTGTCAGTTTCACCACCCACGTTTGTGATGCACTGGGAAAACATTTCTGCAAACCAGGGCTATTGCTCACACTGACTCCTGACTTCATGCATTTTGCAAATGCACAGCTTAGTAAATGTGACTTCCTGCTGTTTGTGGTTTACAACACTGCAAGGGATGACTCAGTTCAGTTCAGTCGTTCAGTCTTGTCCGACTCTTTGCGACCCCATGGACTGCAGGACGCCAGGTCTCCCTGTCCATCACCAACTCCTGGAGTTTACTCAAACTCATGTCCATTGAGTCAGTGATGCTATCCAACCATCTCATCCTCGGTCATCCCCTTCTCCTCCCACCTTCAATCTTTCCCAGCATCAGGGTCTTTTCCAATGAGTCAGCTCTTTACATCAGATGGCTGAAGTATTGGAGTTTCAGCTTCAACATCAGTCCATCCAAGGAATTTTCAGGACTGATCTCCTTTAGGATGAACTGGCTGGATCTCCTTGCCATCCGAGGGACTCTCAAGAGTCTTCTCCAACACCACAGTTCAAAAGCATCAATTCTTCTGTGCTCAGCTTTCTTTATAGTCCTACTCTCACATCCATACGTGACTACTGGAAAAACCATTGCCTTGACTAGATGGACCTTTGTTGGCAAAGTAATGTCTCTGCTTTTTAATATGCTGTCTAGGTTGGTCATAACTTTTCTTCCAAGGAGCAAGTGTCTTTTAATTTCATGGCTGCAGTCACCATCTGGAGTGATTTTGAAGCCCCCCAAAATAAAGTCTGTCACTGTTTCCATTGTTTCCCCATCTATTTGCCATGAAGTGATGGGACCAGATGACATACATGACCTTAGTTTTCTGAATGTTGAGTTTTGAGCCAACTTTTTCACTCTCCTCTTTCATCAAGAGGCTCTTTAGCTCCTCTTCATTTTCTGCCATAAGGGTGGAGTCATCTGCATATCTGAGGTTATTGATATTTCTCCTGGCAATCTTGATTCCAGCTTGTGCTTTATCCAGCCCAGCATTTCTCATAATATACTCTTTATATAAGTTAAATAAGCAGGATGACAATATATAGCCTTGATGTACTCCTTTCCTGATTTGGAACCAGTCTGTTGTTCCATGTCCAGTTCTAACTGTTGCTTCTTGACCTGCATACAGATTTCTCAGGAGGCAGGCCAGGTGGTCTGGTATTCCCATCTCTAAGAATTTTCCACAGTTTATTGTGATCCACACTGTCAAAGTCAAAGGCTTTGGCATAGTCAATAAAGCAGAAATAGATGCTTTTCTGTAACTCTCTGAGACAAAAACTGATAATCATCTCTTAATTTAAGTTACAAAGAACTGGGTGGCAAAAGGAGTGAAGAAAGAACCCCTAAATGCTTTGGATGAATTATTGGATTTATAGTTTAAATGCCTAAAGTTACATTTCTTTTTTCTTTTTAAATATGCTTTTGAAAATTATTTTCCCCTTTTCTCAAAAACAATGAATATTTATTACCAGAAAATAGGAAACTACAAAGAAGAAGACATAATTCCACTTACCCAGTGATATCCCACTTACCCAGTGACATCCCCTGTAATCTTTTAGTGTACATGAAGGTAACTTTTAAATAATCGATTTGTTTTATTTTTACTAATATTAAAAATCAATCATGCTCATTTTAGCCAATCTAAAAAATATAGAAAATTACAAATAAGAAGGTAATTTTCTATCCAAGGGTGGACATTGGTAACATTTGAACATGTTTTCAGGTCTTTTTAGTGTGCATGTTTTATATAATTGAAATAGCATCTATTTTCTACTTAATGTTACAATCAAATAATTTTTCTGTGTTATTACAAGCTCTTCATAATTATTACATTTAGTCATTACATAAAACTACAATCTTATTTGCTACTATGTGCCTTGAATTTCTAACTACAAGGAGATCCAACCAGTCCATCCTAATGGAGATCTCAGTCCTGAGTATTCATTGGAAGGACTGATGCTGAAGCTGAAGCTCCAATACTTTGGCCATCTGATGCGAAGAACTTACTCATTTGAAAAGACCCTGATGCTGGGAAAGATTAAGGTGGGAGGAGAAGATGATGACAGAGGATGAGATGATTGGATGGCATCACTGACTCAATGGATATGAGTTTGAGTGGACTCCGGGAGTTGGTGATGGACAGGGAGGCCTGGTGTGCTGCAATCCATGGGGTCGCAAAGAGCTGGACACAACTGAGTGACTGAACTGAGCTGGAATATATGAAATAAAAATAATACCAACCTCACTGGATTATTGTGAAAATCAAATGAGTTAGATGAGTTGAAGAGCACAGACCCTGATGTGTGGTTAATATTTAAATGGCATTAGGAGAAGGCAATGGCACCCCACTCCAGTACTCTTGCCTGGAAAATCCCTTGGATGGAGGAGCCTGGTAGACTGCAGTCCATGGGGTCGCTAAGAGTTGGACACGACTGAGCGACTTCACTTTCACTTTTCACTTTCATGCATTGGAGAAGGCAATGGCAACCCACTCCAGTGTTTTTGCCTGGAGAATCCCAGGGACGGGGGAGCCTGGTGGGCTGCCGTCTATGGGGTCGCACAGAGTCGGACACGACTGAAGCGACTTAGCAGCAGCAGCAGCAGCAGCTATCATCAATTCCTTCCTACGAATTTAGTTTACTTCATTTTTTTCATTGCTTTATGCAAATCCTTAGTGAAAATCTTATCTACAGAGCTCTTTATGTATAGATTATTTCCATTTCTTCAATCCCCAGAAGTGAATTTACTGGGTCAGAGGGGGTGCATAATGTTAAGAAATTTAACACTGTGTGTGCAAGTGTCCCTACAGGATATGTTGAATGTATTGAGATTTGATTTGTGTTAAAGGGGCTGTCTTTTTGGCAATTGCCATGTGTAGATGGGTGGTGTCACAGGAGATGACCCATGGGGTTAATATTCTGGATTTAGAATACTATTGACTCTTAATTGCAACGTAGAGGAGAGGGAGAAATGTTGTCCTAACTGAGTGAAGCAGAACTACCTAGGGAGCTTTTTAAAAATTTAATTCTCTCTTCCCTCTTTTCAGCATCTTTATGCACCCGCCATGGCAGCATGGGTCGTGCCTTTTCCTTCCGAAAAACATCTCACTATCCTCTCTTTCTAAATCACTGATAAAATAATCACTTTGCAGATAGAAGTATATCATTTCCTTTACATGTGTTGGACAGGGGAAAATTTTGAGAAATAATCAATGGTTTAGGAGACGGCAAGTAGTGGTTAGGACTTGGTCTGAAGCAAAAGCAGAGATTGCATCTGTCAACTTGGAGAGAGATGGCTTGATACATCCTTGTGGCTGTCTGTAGTTGTTCACAGCTTTATTCTGGAGCCCACTAGGAGACTATCTGCTCAATTTAAAGTGTGTGGTGTTTAAGGCGGCTAAAAGAAAAGTGAAAATGAAAGTCACTCAGTTGTGTCCGACTCTTTGAGACCCCATGGACTGTATAGTCCATGGAATTCTCCAGGCCAGAGTACTGGAGTGGGTGGCCTTTCCTTTCTCCAGAGGATTTCCTGACCTAGGGATTGAACCCAGGTTTCCCACATTGCAGGCGGATTCTTTACCATCTAAGCCACAAGGGAAGCTAAGGAGGCTATGGCACCACAATTATCTTTTCATTCTGCTCTGAGATCAGTTTTCAGGCCCTAGGCTGTTCCCTTTATCCTACACCTCTACTGTGGTGGACTCCTTATCAAAGCCACTGTTCCTCCTCTTCCTCAGCTAGCCAGACTATTGATAGCACATAGCTTTTAAGTTTCCCCTTTCTAGGCTGTTTGAGTGGGGCTATTTAGCTTGTCCCAGCCCGAAGTCTAGCCAAACAGACTCTTCCATCTTCTTGTCTACAATGATTGGTTCAGAGGTGGCACAACTCAAACTGGAGGCTATTTTCTTGGAGCTATCAGGAAAGACAGAAGAGTCTTCCTCTGAGGTGCTGGCTATATGGATGATGTAAGTGCCAGCTGCTGGAAGTCATTGTGAGGCTTTCTACTGTAGAAGAGAATGAGACCGTATGCAAAGAGAAGCAAAGGGAAAGATGGAAGGAGAGATGGGGAGCTCAAGGACATTGTTTGAACTCCTGGTTTTAGTTGTAAAAGCTACAGTTTTCTTTTAATACTTTTAACCCTCTTCATGTATTTTGCCCACTCCCCATCTCTCACCTCTGGCAACCACCAATCTGTTCTCTGTATCTATGAGCTTGGGTTTTTTTCTGTTGGCTTTTTATTTTAATTTTACATATATGTGAGATCATATGGTATTTGACTTTCACTGTCTGACTTATTTCATTTACCATAATACTCTCAAGGTCCATGTGTATTGTCCCAAAGGGCAAGACATAGTTTTTTTTATGGCTGAATAGTATTCCATTGTATATACATACCCCATTTTCTTTATCCATTCATTCATTAATGGACACTTGGGTTGTTTTTGTATCTTAAATATTATAAATAAAGCTACAGTGAACATCGGAGAAGGCAATGGCACCCCACTCCAGTACTCTTGCCTGGAAAATCCCGTGGATGGAAGAGCCTGGTAGGCTGTAGTCCATGGGGTCGCTAAGAGTCAGACACGACTGAGCGACTTCACCTTCACTTTTCACTTTCATGCACTGGAGAAGGAAATGGCAACCCACTCCAGTATTCTTGCCTGGAGAATCCCAGGGATGGGGGAGCCTGGTGGGCTGCTGTCTATGGGGTTGCACAGAGTTGGACACGACTGAAGCGACTTAGCACAGTGAACATGGGTTGCATATATCTTTTCCAGGTAGTACTTTTATCTTCTTTGGATAAATACCTAGAAATGGAGTTGCTGAATTATATGGTGGTTCTATTTTTAATTTTTTGAGGGGCCTCCATACTGTATTTTATAGTTTACATTCCCACCAACAGTGCACAGTGGTTTCCTTTTCTTCACATCCTAAACAACACTCGCTGTTTCTTGTCTTTTTGATAATTGCCATTCTTATGTGAGATGATATGTCATTGTGGTTTTGATTTGTATTTCCCTGCTAATTAGTGATGTTGGGCATCTTTTCATGTACTTGTTGACCATCTGTATGTCTGTGTTATTTTTACATCTTGATGAGTAAATAATATCCACACTTATAATTCCTTGCAGGTTTGGACACAGGTAGCTGGAAATTGTAAGTGCTCAACAAATATTTGGGTATTAAGTATTAAATAAATGAATGAATGAGTCAGTGGCATAGTATCCTTAAGCAATTTGGTTTCAGAGTCAGAGTTTTAAAGGTTAAATCATTAACCAGGAATGGGCCGGGGAGGTTGATCCATGGCATTTAATGATTGCCTGTTGAGAGTTACAGATAGAATCAGAATCAGGTAAATTGAAATAAAAAGTTCCAGCTAGTGCCAGAATGGCTCAGAACTGCTTCTACTGTGAATCAAAGCAGCATTTCTAGAAACTTGGCACTTCCCTCATTGTCAGGACTGAATCTTAGGAACATTCCTATTTGTACCACCAGCACCATAGTCTCTGTCCCCTCTTTGGTCTTTCAACTGTCCTGGGAGGCACTAACTGACAGAAATGAGAGTCCCAGGACATTCAAACCATAAAGCTCTTCAGAGATCACAGCTGGTAAAAAAGATACGGACATATGCTGATGAGGGTATGAAGGCCCAGGAAGGGGCCTTCCTGGCCATTGGATTAACCTGCCCAAGGTTACACAGCTGGGCAAGAACTCGGTGTGAACCTACACGCGATAAGGCTTCTTCCTTTCTACTGGTGGTTCCAAGATCTGTGCATACTCATCACCTGAAGGAGCAGTTGTGCTGCAGACCCATTAACCTGAAGTTTTGGGGAACGTAAAGCTCTCCATTTGATTTCAATAGTAACAAGTTTTGGAACCACTGCTGGATCTTGTGTTTTGCTCTTAAATTTCCAAGATCCTTTGTGACATCAACTTAAAGTGTGAGACTCAGTTCTAATTTGAGTCATGACCTGATTTAGGGACACTTGGTTTTCCTGTGCTTTGTACTTAGGCAAATAGATCATGGAAACATTTTATTACTTATAAGCAACCTCATATCCAATATCTCGTGTCCTCCCAACAATATTATATTACCCCTGTATTTCCCCAAAGAAACAAATACTCAGAGAGGGAAAATCACTTGTTTGAGATCATTGTGACAGTAGATAGCAGTTTGAGCCCAGCTCTCTCACTTCAAATTATACATTGTTCCACACTTTTTTTTTAATGGCATTTATTTTTTTTTAAATAGGTACATCTTGCAGAAGGTAAAAATCCAAGAGGTACAGGGAGTGAAAAGCAAAGTAAGACCCCCCAACCTACCCTAACTTTAGTCTGCTGTCTGCCCAGTTTTTCTCTCTGAACACACCATTGTTACCAGTTTCCAGTGTGGGATTTCAGAGATTGTCTATGCATTTTGAAATTCATGCATATGTGTTTGTTTAGCTTCACCCTCATAAATGGTAGTTTAAAATGCACGCACAGCACCTTGATCGGTTTTTTTTTAACAATATATTTCACCTTGGTATGCACAGAGCTGCCTCATTCTTATTAAATATTGCATACAATCCATTGTCTGTATCTCATGTTATTTGACCAGTTTCAGTTTGAATAATATATATGTTTTTAATGAGTTTTTAGTATCACAAACAATGCTGCAGTAAATATCATTATATACATATCATTTCAACATGTGGTAGTACAACTGTGAGCTAAATTATTAGAAATAATTTTCCCAGTAAAAGGATATCTGTACATTTTGAGTTTTGACAGATCTTGTCAAATTACCCTACACAGAGGTTGTGCTGTTTTGTCCTGCCTATAGCATTGTATGAAGGTGCGTATTTTTCCACACTCTTGTCTAGGAGTGAGTTATTAGTCTTTCAATCTTTGCCAATCTGATGGGTGAAAAAAATAGTAACTCAATGGAATTTTAATTTTCACATACTTTTAAAAAGCTTTAGGGGATTTAACTACAGAGTGAGATTGTGAAATTCAGTGTACTTGAGCTATACTTTACTTCCATTTTGGGGAAACAGCTAATGTAGTCCTTTTCCTTAAACTTTAGAATGATCTCTGAAATTTGGAATTTTGCAACCTTAACAGTTCCCTGGGCTCCCCTGGTCACAGCTGATAAATGTTAATTCTAAAAGGCCAAAACATGTGTAACCCTAATAAGTCCCTAAAGTCCATTCTATCCAGTTACATTTAAAGAAGAAACAAGTGTCCTTCTAAATGGAGCTATTAAAAATGAATTCTATTTTTATTCAAATCTGTTAAGGAATATTGAAGAGGTTCCAATTCCTAGCCTTGAATTGTACTTCTCAAAAAAAATTCCTCAAGTCCAATTCTCTTCCACCCTAAATCTGCTCTGGAGTCTCTCACATCCCATTCCTCCTTTATCCTCAGCTCCATCTTCTCCTCTTCCTCCATCTCCTCCTAGTTGTGATAAGAAAAAGACCATCCATACACATAGTATGAGGTGTACCCTCTTAATAACTTTTACCAGTGTTTGTTGCTGTTTAGTTGCTAAGTCATGTCTGACTGTTTTGAGATCCCATGGACTATAGCCCGCCAGGCTCCTCTCTTCATGGGATTTCTCAGGCAAGAATCCTGGAGTATGTTGCCATTTTCTTCTCCAGTGGATCTTTGCAACCCAGGGATTGAACCCACATCTGCATCAGCAGGCCGATTCTTTACTGCTGTGCCACCAGGGAAGCCCTTTTAAGAGTATAGTACATTATTAACTAATTAATAGTGTTAATTATTACCATTAAGCATAATGTTGTACAGCAGATGTCTAGAACTTTTTCATCTTATGTAACTCAAACTTTATACACACTGAACAGCAGCTACCCACCTCCCCTGCTCCCAGTCCCTGTCAATCACTGTTCTATTCTCTTCTATGACTCTGACTACTTAAGATACTTCCTATAAGCGAAATCAAGTATTTGTCCTTCAATGACTGGCTTATTTCACTTAACATGATGTCCTCAGGGTCTATTTTCCTCTATTTCCCCTCTTTCCACTATATCCCAGCTTTTGGGTAATTCAACTTGATATCTTGTTAGGTCCTGTCTCTGCTTCTAAGTCATATATATCTACCCATTCTACAGATTCTGCATCTCAAAACACAGGAATTGGCCAACCCAAGAGAAAGGGAGAAACTAAATGGAAAAGCACACAGATTCTTTTAAACAAAGAGAAGATTATAAAGCTCACCACACTTACTGAATTTTGTTAGAGACACTAATAGATATCTTAGACAGAAGAGTTAAAACTAGAGTTTTGACTGGGAAAATGTAATTAGTTCAGTTAAGATGAGGTCACACTGCTTTGGGTTGTCCCTAAATCCAATGACTTGGTGTCCTTGTAAGTGAAGACACACAGAGAAAAAGGCCATTGGACGATGGAGTTAGAGACTGGAGTGATGCAGCTGCTAGCCAAGGAATGCTAAGGATTGCAAGCAACTATCAGATGCTAGGAGAGAAGCATGGGGTGGATTCTTCCTCAGCTTCTGGGGGAACCAACCCTGCTGACACCTTAATTTTGGACTTCTGATCTCCTGAACTGTGAGAAAATAAATTCCTAGTGTTTTAAGCCACTTGGTTTGTGGTAGTTTGATATAGTGGTCCTAGGAAATTAAAACACTGGGCAAGAACCAGTTTAGCTTAGGAATAACAATTGGAGTCAGAATTTTGAAAGTTTCATTAATTTATTCAATGGAATATCTCTTTAAGTAGAAGAATGGTAGCATCAGTATTCCTTACATAGTGGTATTACATTCTCTTTTTAACAGTGTTAATAGGATATTCATTGCAACACTGCTTTTAATAGAAAATATTGAAGAAGCATCGAAGACTAATTATATAATTATAAGGAGCAGGAAAATCAGTTACAACACATTCATACTGTAGAATAATAACCAAGCTAAAAAGTCACGCCTTTGAAAAGCTTTAATGGCATGAAAAATTGCTCATTTTGAGTTGAAAATAAGATATGGGAGTTGTCAGAACTCATCACATTGTACATGTTATATGTATGCATTTCAGTGGCTATGTCACACACTGAATGTATCAATAGAAAAACCCTATAAATATATTGAACTCTAGTCAATAGACTCGCTTTTTGTAGTAGCATGAATTAACAATTCTGAAACTATGTATCTTAGGCTTAAGCAAGTGAATAGATATACTGAGGATATGGAAGCTAGTTTTTTCACTGTTGAAAAAGGTAGTTACAGGTGTGAATAGGTGGAATTTCAGAATATTCTCTGAAGTGTTGGGTTGAAACTGGAGGTGTTAGTTTCAATTAATGTTTTTTAGTATATACTTTTAAAATATGTTATGTATAGAAAGATGAATATAGAAGAATCATAATTATATAGGTATAGAAATAATTATATATACATAGATAATTTTTAGCTCTGTCTTCTGAGAGGGCCTAGGAGAAATGACTCAGTAATAAAAGTGAGCACACCTAGCACACAAAACTTGGTTTCTAAATATGACTTTCCAATGAAAGGAACTAAGACTCCTTGGAAAAATAGCTGGTTCCAAGAGTGGGTCAGGAAACACAAGATAAGTCTGGATCATCTTGTGTAAGAAAGAAAGGAATTTCTTAAAGAACAGCAAGAACATTTCAAAAGAATACAGAAACCAGCTTGAAAAGCTCTTACCAGTAAATATGGGACAATTTTTGCATAAAAATAAATAATGATAGTAATGGATTATAACTTGTTAAATAAAATCTAGGAGGCCATATTTGTATCAATAAAGGAATAAATGAGTAAATAAAAAATGAGAAAGGAGGAGAGTTCTTTCAGTAGAATACTGACAAATATAGAAAAGAGTGATGGAGACAGAAAACCATTAATGAGTGCTAAAATTAGTGGATGAATGAGGTTCACTAGGAGGTTTAATGAAGAATGGAATGTTTGCATAGTTTCAAATTATCTCCTCATAAATCACTTATTAATTTTAAAGGAAAATAGCCATGTTAGAGTGGCAACAAGTTAGCAGACTCTACGTTAACCAAGTGATCAAAGTTAACAAAACGATATTTGTCTACTGGTGAGATGCACTGAGAAGGATACAGCATTACTTTGGTGGTATTCCTGCCAAAAAGGCAAAATCTGAATCTGATCAGACAAACCCAAATCAAAGGACATTGTACAAAATAACTGGCTTGTACTCTTCAAAAATGTCAAGGGCAAGAAACACACACAAAACAGTGAGGAACCGTTCCAAATGAAAGGAGATTGAAAATTGTGAGAATTAAATCCACCTAAGATTTGATTTTAGACCAAGAGAAAACAATCTATAGAGGACATTTATGGGACAACTGATGAAATGTGAATAAAGATTCTGGACTGTGAATTGCATCAATGTTAAATTTCCTAGTTTTGATTGTTGTACTGTGGTTATACAAGAGAATCAATGTTCTTATTCTTAGGGAATATGCATGGATTTCTCCAACTTACTCTCAAATGGTTTATACCAAAAGCTTGGATACACATACATACATCTGATAAAACGGATGGATCACATGTATTGATGAATCTGGGTAAAGAGTATATGAGTATCCTTTTTGTTTTATTTTTACAACATTTTTGTAGGGAACATTTGAAATTATGCTAAAATAAAAAGTTATAAAAATAAGGTACAAACTCCTGTGTAGTATAATCATAAGTTTGAAACATTAAAATATATTTATTTACCTTATTTATATACATAGGAACTGGAAAGAAATACAATAAAATATTATCAATATTATCAAAAATATTATCAATTATATCCTCTTTTCAGTTTTAAGGGTTATTATAAAGTTTCTTATTTATATTCAAAATGTTCTGTTTTCTTACTACACTTGGAATAAAGTCCAATGACTTTAAAAGTCCATTGACTTCTTCAGGGGGAGGTATTGTTTTTCACTACATCTAAATAGCTACTCTGCTTTTCCCCATCACTTCCTATTCCCCTTTTCTGGGTTAGTGGTGTCAGCTCCCTTTAATGGCAGAATGTTGGAACAAGCATACAGTCTCTAGGAAGGATTATATATATATCTACATAACTACCAGGCAGTCTACACTCTGGGAAATCTTTTCTACGTGTTTTTTCCAAAAAAAAAAAAAAAGAGAGAGAGAGAGCTTGGCTGTCCTGCTTCCTGGCTTGTGGTCAAGCTACCAGAATAAATTCCTTTCTTCTTCTAGTTTCTTCCCTTACCTTTTGGGCAACTGGACATAGCCAACAAAATCCAGAGTTCAATTCCTGTTGTTTCTTTGCTTCTTCAGTTCAGTTCAGTTCAGTCATTCAGTCGTGTCTGACTCTTAGCGACCTCATGGACTGCAGCACACCATGCTTCCCTGTCCATCACCAATTTCTGGAGTTTACTCAAATTCATGTTCATCAAGTCGGTGATGCCATCCAACAATCTCATCTTCTGTCATCCCCTTCTCCTCCCACCTTCTATCTTTCCCAGCATCAGGGTCTTTTCAAATGAGTCAGTTTTTCACATCAGGTGCCCAAAGTATTGGAATTTCAGCTTCAGTATCAGTTCTGCCAATGAATATTCAGGACTGATTTCCTTTAGGATTGACTGGTTTGATGTCCTTGCAGTCCAAGGGACTCTCAAGAGTCTTCTCCAACACCATAGTGAAAAAACATCAGTTCTTCAGTGTTCAGCTTTCTTTATAGTCCAACTCTCACATCTATACATGACTACTGGAAAAACATTAGCTTGGACTATATGGGCCTTTGCTGCAAAGTAATGTCTCTGCTTTTTATTATGCTATCTAGGTTGGTCATAGCTTTTCTTCCAAGGAGCAAGTGTCTTTTAATTTCCTGGTTGCAGTCACCATCTGCAGTGATTTTGGAGCCCAACAAAATAACATCTGGCACTGTTTCCATTGTTTCCCCATCTATTTGCCATGAAGTGATAGGACCGGATGCCATGATCTTTATTTTTTGAATGTTGAGTTTTAAGGCAGCCTTTTCACTCCCCTCTTTCAATTTCATCTAGTGGCTCTTCAGTTCCTCTTCTCTTTCTGCCATAAGGATGGTGTCATCTGCATATCTGAGGTTATTGATATTTCTCCTGCAATCTTGATTCCAGATTGTGCTTCATCCAGCCCAGCGTTTCTGCATTCAGATGGTAACTTTGCTTCCTAGCCCACTTTAGTCAACTTTCAAGTAATTCAAACTTTGAACTGTTGTTTTTCCATCCATAAAGTAGGAAAAATAGTAGTGCCTCATGACATTGTACAGGAGGCAGGGATCTAGACCATCCCCAAGGAAAAGAAATTCCACAAGGCCTTGTGGTTGTCTGAGGAGGCCTTACAAATAGCTGTGAAGAGAACAGAAGTGAAAGGCAAAGGAGAAAAAGAAAGCTATACCCATTTGAATGCAGAGTTCCAAAGAATAGCCAGGAGAGGTAAGAAAGCCTTCCTCAGTGATTAATGCAAAGAAATAGAGGAAAACAATAGAATGAGAAAAACTAGAGATACCTTCAAGAAAATTAGATATAGCAAGGGAACTTCTCATGCAAAGATGGACACAATAAAGGACAGAAATGGTATGGACCTAACAGAAGCAGAAGATATTAATTAAGAAGAGATGGCAAGAATACACAAAAGAACTATACAAAAAAGATCTTCACAACCCACATAATCACGATGGCATGATCACTCACCTAGAGTCAGACGTCCTGGAGACTGAAGTCAAGTTGACCTTAGGAAGCATGAGGTATTTCAAATCCTGAAAGATGATGCTGTGAAAGTGCTGCACTCAATATGCCAGCAAATTTGGAAAACTCAGCAGTGGCCACAGGACTGGAAAAGGTCAGTTTTCATTCCAATCCCAAAGAAGGGCAATGCCAAAGAATGTTCAACGTACTGCACAATTGCACTCATCTCACATGCTAGTAAAGTAATGCTCAAAATTCTCCAAGGCAGGCTTCAACCATATGTGAACCATGAACTTCCAGATGTTCAAGCTGTATTTAGAAAAGGCAGAGGAACCAGAAATCAAATTGCCAACATCTGCTGGATCATTGAAAAAGCAAGAGAGTTCCAGAAAAACATCCACTTCTGCTTTTTTGACTATCCAAAGTCTTTGACTGTGTGTGTGGACCATAATAAACTGTGGAAAATTCTTCAAGGGGTGGGAATACCAGACCACCTGACCTGCCTCTTGAGAAATCTATATGCAGATCAGGAAGCTACAGTTAGAACTGGACATGGAACAACAGACTGATTCCAAATCGGGAAAGAAGTATGTCAAGGCTGTATATTGTCACCCTGCTTATTTAACTTATATGCAGGGTACATCATGAGAAATTCTGGGCTGGATGAATCACAAGTTGGAATCAAGATTGCTGGGAGAAATATCAATAACCTCAGATATTGATGACACCACCCTTATGGCAGCAAGCAAAGAAGAACTAAAGAGCCTGTTGATCAAAGTGGAAGAGGAGAGTGAAAAAATTGGCTCAAAACTCAACATTCAGAAAACTAAGGTCATGGCTTCTGGTCCCATCACTTCATGGCAAATAGATGGGGAAACAGTGGAAACAGTGACAGATTTTATTTTTGGGGCTCCAAAATCACTACAGATGGTGACTGCAGCCATGAAATTAAAAGATGCTTGTTCCTTGGAAGAAAAGTTATGACCAACTTTTTAAATAGCATATTAAAAGACAGAGACATTACTTTGCAGTAAAGGTCCATATAGTCCAAGCTAATGTTTTTCCAGTAGTCATGTATAGATGTGAGAGATGGACTATAAAGAAAGCTGAGTGCTGAAGAATCGATGGTTTTGAACTGTGGTGTTGGACAAGACTCTTGAGAGTCCCTTGGACTGCAAGGAGATCCAACCAGTCCATCCTAAAGGGAATCAGTCCTGAATATTCATTGGAAGGACTGATGCTGAAGCTGAAACTCCAGTACTTTGGCCACCTGATGCGAAGAACTGACTCATTTGAAAAGACCCTGATGCTGGGAAAGATTGAAGGTGGGAGGAAAAGGGGATGACAGAGGATGAGATGGTTGGATGGCATCACCAACTCAATGGACATGAGTTTGAGTAAACTCCAGGAGTTGATGATGGACAGGGAGGCCTGGTGTGCTGCAGTCCATGGGGTTGCAAAGAGTGAGACACAACTGAGTGACTGAATTGAACTGAACTGAACTGAGGGGATATTGTAGGATATAGGGTCTGGATGCTATAAAACCTTAAGGAAAGCATCCACTTCACTGTGAGGGTTAAATGTCATTCTCTTGAAGATTCTTGTTTGCCCCTTTTTGTGCTGTCCTGGGGGGCCCCCAGGCAGAACTAGCTGCTTATTTATCCATGCTCCAGTTGCTTTTTCTTCTTTTTCTTTTGAGAGCATTTACCAGGTTGGGTTGAGATTTTTCTTTTTAGAAGTTTTACTTCCCTGGCTGAGCTGAGAGCTTTCTCATGAGCACCAATGTGCCAGTTTTATCTCTGCATCCCTAATGCCTGGCACAGGATCTGATGAACAGCAGAGCACATTACATGCCTATAGAAAGTGGGGAATTCCAGTTTTAGTGGTATTTCTCCCATGAAATCTTTTGATCCTCTAAATAGGAGTAATTTTTGCATCTGGTGAGAACTGAGCGCTCGGAACACCTTCTGCCTTGTTGTTGTTGTTCAGTTGCCCAATTGTGTTCAATTCTTTGTGACCCCGTGGACTGCAGAATGCCAGACTTCCCTGTCCTTCACCATTTCCAGGAGCTTGCTCAAACTTGTGTCCATTGAGTCAGTGATGCCATCCAACCATCTCGTTCTCTGTCATAACCTTCTCCTCCTGCCTTCAGTCTTTCCCAGCATCAGGGCTTTGAATTGTAGTTATCTGACAGCATTTTTTCTTTTTAATTTACCCTCCCACTCCTTCATGCAGGGCCCCAGTCACATGATTGCTGAAACTGCATCTTGTTCATCTTTGAAATCTGAGCAGTGTCTGGCCTATGCATTCTCTCATTTGTTTAAGATACAGTTCCTGAGCAAGGAGCAAGGGATATGACTCAAGCATTTGATGTACAATACAGTTCTTGCCTTTTTTACATAGGCCTATTCAGCAAACCACTTCCCCATTGCACAATGAATTGGAGGGTGGGGCTGCCTTCAACGTTAAAATCAGTCAGGGTTACCAGAAGTCTTTTACCTACCTCTGACTAGAAAGCATCAATTCACAACTTACTTCAATTTCAGGCCTATCTCTTTTACCAAGAATGTCAGAATAAGAATCTGAATCATTATACATGTGCAATGCACATGCACAATGCAACCTCTGAGCAGGACAAGGATTGTTGGAACTAATGGGAAGATAAAATCCAGAATAAATGATTGGATTATAGTTCCCATGGTCACAGAATTTTTAAAAAAGTTTTCTGACTTTGCAGCTATTATGTTCCACTACTGCATATGGTGACTGCAGCCAGGAAATTAAAAGACGCTTACTCCTTGGAAGGAAAGTTATGACCAACCTAGATAGCATATTCAAAAGCAGAGACATTACTTTGCCAACAAAGGTTCATCTAGTCAAGGCTATGGTTTTTCCTGTGGTCATGTATGGATGTGAGAGTTGGACTGTGAAGAAGGCTGAGCGCCGAAGAATTGATGCTTTTGAACTGTGGTGTTGGAGAAGACTCTTGAGAGACCCTTGGACTGCAAGGAGATCCAACGAGTCCATTCTGAAGGAGATGAGCCCTGGGATTTCTTTGGAAGGAATGATGCTAAAGCTGAAACTCCAGTACTTTGGCCACCTCATGCGAAGAGTTGACTCATTGGAAAAGACTCTGATGCTGGGAGGGATCGGGGGCAGGAGGAGAAGGGGACGACAGAGGATGAGATGGCTGGATGGCATCACTGACTCGATGGGCGTGAGTCTGAGTGAACTCCGGGAGTTGGTGATGGACAGGGAGGCCTGGCGTGCTGCGATTCATGGGGTCATAAAGAGTTGGACATGACTGAACGACTGATCTGATCTGAGTGCATATGGATATTAAAGATTAATTGCACTGGTTGGCATTACATTATATTAAACTTACACTGTAGATATATCACAGTTGAATAGAGGTTTTGCCAGAGTCCCGTACCAACTTGGTGAGTTTTTTTATTCACTGAACAAATGTTTACTGAGCTTATATTGTATGCCAGCTCTATTTTAGAAATGGCTGATAGAGAGATAAACAGGACAGACCCTGCCCTTGCTCTCATTTTTTTTCATTCTCTTTTTGCTATTAAATAATCCATGCTGACTGTATTTATCCTGGTCACAAAACTTGCAGACTTGCTGTGGGGAATGGAGAAAATGTTTATATAGCATTCAGATGTTTTGATAGGCACCATGTACTATGTAAGAACTCTATGTGATTAGTCTCCAGCAGAATATTAATGTGTTAAAAAGCAACCATGAAATTACATTTCTAAGGTCCTTTTGCTTTTGACTTTAATATTTCTTAATAGTCAAGTCCACTGATTTTCATTTGATTATCGGTTTTTAAAATTAAACTTGTTTGCACCATTTAACAGAGAAATAGTGTTTTGATTCCTCTTGGAATATAAATGCTCCATTCTGAGTAATGTTTTGTAGAGTTGTTTTTCTTTAATATCCATATTTCCTCCTCAATCTCACAGAACATTAGAACTAGGAGGAAATGTGAGTATCATCTAATCTAATGCTGGTTAAACATTTTCATTCTTTTCATAATATTTGAAAGTGCTTCTTTTCTGAAGACTCAAGGTCTGGAAAATTTTTGCCTGCCAAACTGTATTTCATTATTAATTACCAATATTTCATTTTTCTCACTTTCATTAAAGATGTTACTGCTAATCATAACTTGCAATTAGTATGAGGTAGTTGGAATTATGGCAGGTGGCTATTGATTCTGGAGCCCAAATTACTTGGGTTTGAATCTTCGTTCCACCATTCACTAGCTGAGCAACCTTGAGCAAATTTCTTAACTCTCTGTGCCTCCGTTTCCGCATCTGTATATGAATGAAGATGATGTACGTACTTCATATTGAGTTGTGAAGATTCCTGCATTATTGCAGTCCAAACAAAGAAAAGCCCCCTTTATTGTCTTGTCAAACCAAAAGAGGCTTCTTTTAATATTAGATTTCTAATAAAATATTATTTTATTTCTAATAAAATAAAATATTAGAAATATTTTAGCTTGTGAATACTCATTACTATACCTTTTAAGACTCCAGTGAGTTTCTAAGGAATTTCTATGTGAGAATAAACTTCTCTTTGAGGATGACAAACTTGATTTAGAGAAGTGAAGTTCTTGAGGACTCCCAGCTGGTCAGGGTCAGACCAGCCCTAGAACCTGGAACTTTAAGTTGGAGAATTGTGCATTTATCAGGCTAGTTAGAAGCCTGTTCATAAAGGTCGCAGATCCTCCCAGATCATGAGGTGTGGAATAGACATATGATGGGAACATTAGAAGCACTTACTATCAGGAATTCTGTGCCCACTGAAAGAAACCAAGTATTGGAAAGAATTTCAAGTATTGGAAAGAATTCCAAGTATTGGAAAGAAACTAAGTATTGGAAAGAAGACATCTATAAGGAATGTCTCCATAATTTGGAGATTCCAAATTATCCTATATCACTGCAGAATACAACTTCCTCCAGAAAATGCATTATAGAATAACCGAGGAGTTGAAGTAACTCCATAAAGACCTTAATAAAGTCTGCAAATATTTTCCAGGCAAGAATACTGGAGTGGGTTGCCATTCCTTCTCTATGGGATCTTCCTGACTCAAGGATCGAATCCATATCTCTTGCATCTCCTGCATTGGCAGGGTGATTCTTTACCACCGTGCCTCCTGGGAAACCCCTATAAATACTAGACTTTTAAAATAGATTCTGTCACAGAAATAAAGTTGACTCCATACGCTGATATCATTACTAAAACAAAGCAAACTATGAGCTTACCTGAATGTACAAAAATTCAGTCATGATGATGGATGCCAGTGACCACTGCTGCCTGGTAAAGGACTGATGGATGTAGCATGATCAGAGGTGGTTACACTGCAGGATGAAGGCCCTACATAGAGCTCCCACACTGCCCTCCGCTAGACTTACTGGGTGCTAAGTGAGCTTCTCAGTCAGTCTCAACAGTTTCCCAGTCCTGTCTCAGCCTACATGACAACAATTACTTGTCATGCATTTTCTGGGAAGCACCTGAGTAGTAGAGATCTGGGAATGATAAACCCAAGAATGCCTAAGCACTATTCTCAGGGCTGGTTAATATTTGTATAAGCTTCTGAGGGGACTGTAAATGGATACACGCTTTGGGGAGGACAATTTAATATTTAATTATTATAAGTTTTAAAATTGTTCACTTTCTTTTATCAGTAAATCCACATCTATCAATCTATTATATGTATTAGGGGCACATGGACAAAGAGATACTCAGAGCTACCTAGCAGTGTTATACAATAGCAAAACAGGAAATAATCTCAATGGTCATCAACAGGAAACTGATTACAAAATTATTGTGCATTTATACAATAAGAAAACACACAGCCATTAAAAATGATACTTTAGGATAAAATTTATTGATGTGGGAAAATACTTAGGATATGAAAGTGAAGGTAGCTCAGTCATGTCCGACTCTTTGTGACCCCATGGACTGTATAGTTCATGGAATTCTCCAGGCCAGAATACTGGAGTGGGTAGCCTCTCCCTTCTTCAGGGGACCTTCCCATCCCAGGGAGAACTCAGGTCTCCTGCATTGCAGGTGGATTCTTTAACAGCTGAGCCACAAGGGAAGCCCAAGAATACTGGAGTGGGTAGCTTATCCCTTCTCCAGCAGATCTTCCCAGGAATCAAACTGGGGTCTCCTGCATTTCAGGAGGATTCTTGACCAACTGAGCTATCAAGGAAACCCTATAACATGGAGTAAAAAAATAAGAAAACAAATTTATACCATGTACATATGATCCCATTTATATGAAAAAAATTATGTCTTCATTTAGAAGGAAGATTAAAATGAAATACAACCAAAATATAAACAATGGTATATTTTAGAGGTGGGTTATAAGTAATTTTAATTTTTCTGTATATTGTATGGTTTCTACAATAAGTATGTAGTACCTTTTAAATCAACTATCTTTATTAAATAGTACATGGATATATTTACAAAATTAAATATGGAATGGAAAGAAATCCAGACACTTAGTTCCTCTTTGCAGAAAACAACAATATCAACAGTTTCTCCTGTATTATTCCAGAGATTCTATAGTGTAGGAGTTGTGTGTAGTATATGTCTATGTGTGTGTCTTCACATTCATTCATTCACAAATGGAAGAATACTACAAAAACTGTCTTATACTTCACTTCTTTTACATAACGATACATTTTAGAGGTCATTCCACACTAGCAAATATACATCTGTCCAATTCTTCTTTTTTTTTCCTTTTAATTGGCTATCTTGCATGGCTTGTAGGATTTTAGTTTTGTAGTCAGGGCTGAACCCAGGCCCTGGCAGTGAAAGTACGAGTCCTAACTACCATGCTGCCAGGAAACTACCCAATTCTTTTTAATAGCCGCAAAATATTCCCTAGAATGAACAAAACATAATTGGTTTACTCTATTCTCCATTTATGGGCATTTAGTTGTTTATTATCTTTCACTATTATGCATAATGCTACTATAAACATCCTTGTCTATGTGTCTTTAAGCACAGGTACAGGTATCAGTTCAGTTCATTCACGTAGTCATGTCGGAGTCTTTGCGACCTCATGGACTGCAGCGGGCCAGGCCTCTGTCCATCACCAACTCCTGGAGTTCACTCAGTCGTGTCCGAGTCTTTGTGACCCCATGACTAGGGTTGGACCCTAGTCACCTGTTTCCCCTTCTTGAAATGACTGACTGCTGGTTCTCACAGATTTACATTAAGCCACTGAAATGGGTTTAGCTTGGATTAAAACTTCTTGTTTATTTTTTATAGCATTGACAGTTTTTATTCCCAGTGACAATTAACTCTGGGGGAAAAAAAAACAACTTTGGGAATTAAAATTTTTTGTATACTCTCTACAGTGTATTCAAGTGTGAAGTGGGACAAAGAGCAGAACAGGTTAGATTTGGAAATTCCTTGACACTTGAGCATTTTGGATTATTTAGGAAATGCCTCAGAGACTTGGCTTTCCTCTGTATTGTTGTTCTTGGAATTGCCATGAGGCCGGGGAAAGAAATGGGGCTCACACTAATTATATACAACTACTTTCCAGGGGGACCAGATTTTATCTTTGGTGAACAGATTTTAAGATCCCAGTCCTTCTTCCTCTTCACCCTAAGGAGGCTGGGCTCTGACAGGTTACCCTGTCTCAAGGGAGCAGTGGAAGTCTCAAGGCGAGACAGCGACACAGAAGGGTAATTACAGTCTTCAGACAGAATAGGGTTATGCTTAATTAACAGAGTTGCTTCGTTCCCAAGGGGTCAACACTTGCACAACTTTTTCTACAGATTAAAAGGAAGAAAGCAGACATTTCTAAGTCTAGGAGGATGTTCCGAAGTCTTTCTTGCGCCTATAATTTTAAGAGGGCTGTGTGGTTAAATGCAAATGAATGAGCTCAGCCTTTTTGAACTCTGACCTTCCAGGAAGCAGAAGAAAACCATTTTATAGACAAGGAAACAGGCATGGAGGGGGTTGACTAGCCAAGACCACAGAGCTGGTAAGCAAGTCAAGCCTTAGCCATAAAATCTTAGTGGCTACTTTTGCTTCCACAATGACCAAGATGCATTTCCTAGTGTTTTCTTTCTTAAAATCTAGAGAATCAAAGAAAGCATTCAGTATAGTCACAGTAGGATTCTGCCTTGTTTTTGTTTTATTTATTTATTTTTTTTGCCAAAAGGTGTAAACCCATTTTGTTTTTCCATATCTGAGGCAAAATGGACTCCATCCTTCATGTCTCTGCCAAAGGCTACCTCCTGGTGAATGTCTCATTCCCCCCTGTGCTAGGTTTCTCCCCTTTTAAACCTTCAGATCACTCTGTGTTTACAAACTCTATATTTATATTAGGTCTGCTTTGGATTTTCAGGGTCTGGCATCCAGTAAAGGCTCAATAAATGCTGGCTGTAAATGAATTCAGGCTGCCCTGAGCGGAGCAGTGGCACAATGAGCACGGTGAGACAGCAGAGTTCTCATGGATCCCATGATGCTTCTTCCTCTTGCAGCCACTGGAGCCAAGTGACATATCCATAGCCCCATATGGGAGAGGTAGATAGGCCCTAGGCTCAGGCACAGGAGGCACTTGCTTAGCTCCTCTGCTGTTAATGGGCAGGACAACCCTGCTCCTCCATGCTCTATGCTGCCTGGAAATCTTCCAGCCTACAATCCTTCTTAGATTTCAAGTGTACAGCTTTCAGTTCCTCTTCCCTTTAGGCTTGGCTTTTGGGACAACATGCCCCATATTCTCTCTGAATAAAATAAAATTAATAGCTTTTGCCCAATATCAATTGCCACTTATCAATTCCTCCTTTTAAATATATATATTATTAAATTTTCTTGCTATTTTTAAAATTGGGCTTCCCTGGTGGCTCAGACAGAAAAGAATCTGCCTGCAATGTGGGAGACCTGGGTTTGATCCCTGGGTTGGGAAGATCCCTTGGAGGAGGGCACGGCAACCCATTCCAGTACTCTTGCCTGGAGAATCCCTGTGGACAGGGGAACCTGGCAGGCTATAGTCCATGGAGTCACAAAGAGTTGGACATGACTGAGCGACAAAGCACACACACCTTTAAAATTACCATGTGGAGTAATTTTGCACCCATTTTACATATGGGAAAGTCAAGGATTGCTGAGTAATTTTGCACCCATTTTACATATGGGAAAGTCAAGGATTGCTGAGGTAATGTGCTGAAATATGCACCCCAGTAAGAACAGGGACTCAAACCTGGAACACTTGACTCCAAATCTCATGTTTTCCCCACTTGGGAAGAAGGACCGTATCTCATGCACTTTGTAATATGTGTAAGCTTCATAAAAAGGCCTATCCCTTACTGAATGGAATGAAAGGCCTTTCCTATTGATAGAAGCCAGCTGCACAAATCATACCTAAGAAGCACCCTGAGTTGTGGACCAGGGCTTGACTATATCCATTTTCTGTATATCTACTGCTAACCTTCTGGGGCCAGTAAACCTTTCACCAATGGTTCAAAAAGAAGAATTTCAAATTCTAACAAGTCTATAAACCTTATCAGTGAGCTTGAGGCTGGGAAACTGTTTTCCTAAAATATTTGCACCTCACATTGAAATTCTTCCACTCCTTATACTTTGATTTATTCTTCTTTCTTTATTAACTCATTTGGTAAATATTTATTGTTTATTGTGTGCCAGGTACAACTCAAGGCACTTCATCGCACCTCATCCTTCACCTTCATTCATTCATTCCTCTCTTAAGTCATGTATTAATGGTGTAAAATGCACAGGTTTTCATTTGCTGTACATTTTATTGAACTACCTCCGGGATAATTAGGGAAGAAAGAAATTTAGCAGCAGTTTTCCCAACCAGCCCCAAGTACCTGCCCCACTGGGTGAGGAGGGGACAATTAGGGTCAAATGCATACAGCAGTAAGAAAAGTTGAGTTTCAGCCATGCCTTTTGCAGATTGTGTGATGTCAGGAAACCATTTACCCTCTCAAGAGTCTCAGTTTTATCCTGTGCAAAATGGGGATTACTGTGTAGATCTGTGGAGGATCATATGGGAATTTAAGTAAAAGTGTTTATTCTAGCAAAGGGCTCACTGTGGCCAATGTTCTCAGCACATGAGCTGATGATGTCAGTCCCCAAGCAGCTTTCTTCCTGCCAACACCACCAGGCAGGCGGTTCAGAGGCATCTTGACAACATCGGGCAGCACATGATCTCCCCTAGTCACCTCGGGGAGGCTGTGATGCAGGGTTACGTTAGGGCAAAACACAGTCCAATCACAGCCTTTGTCTTTATCAGCCTGAGCAGCAGCGCAGTCTTGGAGCACAAGGCGGTGACATTCCAATTCCCTGACTGAACACTTAAGGAAGGGGGTTCTTGGAAAGAGATGAGGGTGGGAGGGGGCTGACTGGCAGATCTGCAGCCTTTTCTGCTCCCCTTGCACTTCCCTTTCAGCAGTTGCCTGTTTCCCAGGCCTCTTGTGGAGAGGAGCTGAGCTGCTATCATTTTTCTGATTCTGAGGCAGGTGGGGGTAGGAGGAGTGTGATTTGCTTCCATGCTCTTCCCTGGGAGATGCACTTTTGAGCTGACAGGAAATACAATGGTTTCCACATGCATGGAGGTTGGCCAATTCCCAGATGTCTAGGACTCAGAATGGAATTTTCAGGAAAGCAAGGCATTCCTGCCCTTTGAAGCCCCCATCCTGTTTTCCACCTGTGTGTACAGCAGTGTGGGTGCTCAGGCTCAGTATGTGTGTTGAATGAAAGCAAGAGTTCTCCTCTGGGAAGAGTCACAGGAAAACAGTCCCTTCACCTTTTGCCAGACACTATTGCAATTTCCCTCTGGTCTAGTCTGGGGTTGAACATGTGTTCAGTCAGTTATAAACTCACCCAATAAACACCATTTTCAACAAACCATGAACAGCGCACTCTGTCCTTGCCCTGGATGAGCTGCTGCTGCTGCTGCTGCTATGTCGCTTCAGTCGTGTCCGGCTCTGTGCAACCCCACGGACAGCAGCCCACCAGGCTCCTCTGTCCACGGGATTCTCTAGGCAAGAATAATGGAATGGGTTGCCATGTCCTTCTTCCACTGGATGAGCTAACAAGACATATATCTGCTAGAAGGGGTGGGAGGGTCACTTTATACTTCTGTAATGGAAACATCAGTGGAAACCTCCAATGATGAAAACATCGTTGTCTTCCTCATGCCTGGTCAGCTCATCCCATAAAGCTTGAAGCTCTCACATAGGTCTCTGGGACAGTGGGTGGGGGAACTTGACCTTGAGGTTTTTATCCCTCTGAAATGGGACACACGATCTCAACTCTGCTGGTCTCTGTGTGATCACAGAAAAAAAAAAAAAAATTAAGTCAGTTTCCCCATATGCAAAAGGGAAAGAGTATTAGTTTCATACTTTTCAGGTAAGGATGGAACCAGGAGGGTGCCTTGTAAAATGCTCTAACACATTGGTTATTAGCATTATGGCCCAAAAAACCTCACTGCAAACCAGTGACCATTTGTGGAAACTACCCTTTAATGATTGGATGGCCTTGAGCAAATTACAAAAACTCGTTGCACCTCAGTTTCCTCTTTTGTAAATAGGAAGTTACCTTGTCTGTTGGAATGCAAGAATGAAGATAACACCCAGCTCAGCGTCCACCACATGCATGGCGCTCAGGGGGTGGTTTTCTCCCCTGCACCATGCCTGGAACTCATTTCCCCATGCAAGACTGAGTGACAAGCATTTTCCAAATCTGCTCGATGCCCGGCCGCTCAGCTGCCTCTTGAGCCGCTCCCTGCCACCCCCGCAGCTCCATGACGTGCAGACTTGGAGAAATCTGCGACGGAGGGAAGCAGCTACCAGGCCCGCGCCAGCCCGCCTGCCAGCACACGCGCGCCGGGGCAGCAGCCCGGAGCAGCGTCTGCTAGTTACCTTTCACCTAGTTCGCCGGGCTAGCCGCGCTGGGTAACTCGAGGGCAAACGCGGAACCCAGTGCGCCTGCGCACAGCTCGCTCCCAGTCGCAGTGGGGTGGCCAGAGCGTTTATTTTCTGTTGGTTTCTGTTCCCTTCTGAAATGAAGGGTATGGGCTTTGCGGATGTGCGCTAATATCTGGGTCTGTAAGGGGCTAGGCACAATCTCAGACTAGGGAGGGGGATGGTGGCGACCGAGGCCCCCTGAGCATCTCCCTGCCTCGGCGGACTCCTCTTAATTTCTCATCCACCTCCTATCAGACATCTTCACGTTCCACCTTCTTCTACAGCTGGCCCCGATTCAGCTCTGTCCTCTCAGTTCATCGTTTTTCTCAAAACGCGGTTAGGAAAGGAGTCCTGGGTTTCTGAATGGAGCACACGCCCGCGGAAAAGCCACATAGGCACAAAGTTAATATTCCCAGTTCTGTCAGGGAGGGGCCCGAACCTAACAACAGGTTTGAAGTGAAAAGGAACACATTCTTTTTTTTTTTTCTTTCCACTTCTCAAATGGCTATGTTGAGGACGGCCGAGGCCGCCGCGAGTCTCGGGGTTACTACCGGGCACCGGGCGGGGCGTGCGCGGCGCTGGGAGAGGGAAAGACTTCGAGCTCAGAAACCGCAGTCGCAGAAATGCTTTTAATCATCTAAGGAGGTTTTCCGTTCCCAAACACACAATCTCGTCGACGGTTTTCAGGGGGTCTTTGTTGTCTCTTCTGCTTCAGGGATCCTCCTTCTCTGACATCCCACCGACTTAGGAGCAGGGAACATGATCTAGAATATAAAATAAGAATCAGATGTGTGCAAAAAAAAAAAAAAAAGTTTCTTTTCTTCCTGTGGTCTGATCCCCTTGCTTCCTTCCTCTGGTTCCTGTAGTTTGGTACAACCCCAAAAGAGTGAAGGCCAACCAGGGTTTGTCCAGGCTCTGCCACCGACCGGAGTGATTTAAAATAAGCCCGTTTCTGTCTCCAGAATGGGTATCTTCTCGTGTAAGGGGAACACATGTATACCTGTGGCGGACTCATTTTGATATTTGGCAAAACTAATACAATTATGTAAAATTTAAAAATAAAATAAAATTAAAAAAAATAAATTTCAAAAAAAAAAATAAAGCTGATTCCCAGATTAAAAAAAAAAAAAAAATGTAAGGGTTAGCCCTCATGGTCCCCCTGGCCCTACAACATTAAAGTTTAGGTGAGGAGTCCTAAGATTTTCAATTCCCTAATGTCATGTCTCCTCCATTTCAGATAGGACCAGCAGGGAATGCTGTTAAAGAGAATTACCATTAGAGTTACAAGGTTGTTCCATGACTGGACATTTTGAGGTTTTCTAGGTTTCTTGAAAGGTTGTGCAACTGTCTCAAGATGTGACATTTAAGGTTAAGTACATAGATCATTTCCTCTATGTACTAATAGTCATGAGAGCACCTCCCCCTAATTATCTTTCTTTGACTCTGACTTTAACTCCAGCACTGTGTACAATGCAGCCAGTTTATTCTCTTACTGAATAAAAGAAAATTTGTGACTAGCAGGGATAGGGGTCTTGTGTGTGTGTGTGTGTGCTCAGTTGTGTCTGACTCTTGGTGACCCCATGGACTGTAACCTGCCAGGCTTCTCTGTCCTTTGAATTTTTCAGGAAAGAATACTGGACAGGGTTGCCATTTCCTCCTCTAGGGAATTATCCCAGCCCAAGTACCAAACCAGTGTCTCCTGCATTGACAGGCAGGTTCTTTACCACTGTGCCACTTGGGAAGACCCAGAGGGGTCTTTTGCTTTCGTTTTAATGTGAATAGATTTTTAAAACTCATGAGCAGATAAATGTATCACATGAAAAAAAAGTGAAGGCGGAACATAGAGAAACCATTAAAACAGTGTTAATCTGATAAACCCTAAATGAGTCTATACATTTTAACAGAGATTAGTATAAAGTCCAGCACTCAGTTTAAAAAAAAATTACTGACATACTTTATGTGGAGGATGGAAATAAAGAACCAATAAGTATATAGCTCCTTTCTATCTCTAAATTATGTAATCCCTATAAAAATACTGTGAGTTAAAAGAGTACAAAGTAATGGTTTCCATTTTGCAAAGGAAGAAATAGGCTAACAGAGGTTGAACATCTGGCCCAAGGTCACACAATTAGCATGTGATAAAATGAAATCTGGGGTTCCTAAGGCCAGGCCTTCTGCCTTAGGAGTGTGTGTGTTTATACGTGTGTATTCAGGCACTCATGGAGGTGGCGGTGTGGAGAAGTGCTGAGAACAGATTTGATTGGAGATAGACAAGAGGATTGGCATTTATAATTATTATTATTATAGCTGATATTTATTGAACTTTACAATGTTCCAGGTAATGCATTAGCACCTTTCATACATGAATTCATTAATTCTTTTAACAGCCTTATAAGGTGCATAATATTATTGTCTCTTTTTGAGCAACCAAGGAAACTGGGACCTAAAAAAGAGAGTTGCCCAAGTTCTCACAGGAAGTGGTGAAGCAAGGATTCACCCTGGGACTGATTCCAAAGCTCAAGGAGGTCCTTTGTTCTATGGGTTTCTCTTGGCTGAAAACTCAGGATGAATCAGCAATGAATGTGGATTCAAGGAGCCAAAGGGACCCCAGGTGGTGTGACTAGAAATCCAGGGTAAAGAATGAAGTGAAGGGTCCTTCTCTCCTGTGTGGTGGTCATAGGTTACCTGAAAGGCTGAGCTCAGATCTGGGCACCATCTATGAAGACATGGACACTTACCATAAGATGACCGTCATGAGCTTAGGGTTTATCCAAGATGAAGGGCCTGTAGAGGAGCTGCATTTGGCTCCTCTGACCTTGGCCACCACCTTGGTACATTCTACATTCCCAAGGCCAAGTGCAATATAGAGGCAATGTGGTGTAGTGACAACTATAAGGGATTCTGAGTCAAACTCACATAGTTTTGACTCTGTTTATCTCCTCCCGGCTAGGTCATTTTTAGTTATTCCTTAACTTCTCTGAGCCTCAGTTTTCCCAGAATAAAGTGAGGAGAACAGACCTACCTTGTAGCATTGCTAAGAGAATTTACTGAGATAATGTATGCTTAGTAACCATCCTCTTGCTGTTTCCCACCTCCATACAAACACAGAGCAAGGATGAGTTTAATCTTTGGCCAATAATTTAATGAAGTCCTTATAAAGGATGATTTCCCATCTTCAGCAAGGTATTTATGTGACTTGAGGTGGTGGTCTTTGAGGGTTTTAGCCAGGTTTTTTTTTTTTTTTTTTTTTTTTTTAAGTAGTGGACTGGAAAGAACGTAATAGATTTGTCTGTGTAATGGAACAAGAAGAAATTGGAGTCTCAGGCAATCTGAAGGGAGGGACTGAGGAGGATAGTATGGAAAGGGAAGAGAGAGGAGGATTAAGGATACTGACAGAAGGCTGAATCCTAATATGTGGATGTGGTCCAAGGCCGTTTAAAGAATAGGGGTGACTGATATTAAATTTAAAATTGATTGGGTGTTGTAACATAACCTTCCCTTTCCCTGAAATTTCAGTAAAGTTTGCTACATATGAGAACACTTTGATAAATTTTGTGTGTATATTAGATTGAGTTAAACATTTAAACTTATATGCAGAGTACATCATGAGAAATGCTGGACTGGATGAAGCACAAGCTGGAATCAAGATTGCAGGAGAAATATCAATAACCTCAGATATGCAGATGACACCACCCTTATGGCAGAAAACAAAGAAGAACTAAAGAGCCTCTTGATGAAAGTGAAAGAGGAGAGTTAAACAGTTGGCTCAAAATTCAGCATTCAGAAAACTAAGATCATGGCATCTGGTCCCATCACTTCATGGCAAATAGATGGGGAAACAGTGACAGACTTTATTTTTTGGGGCTCCAAAATCACTGCAGATGGTGACAGCAGCCATGAAATTAAAAGACGCTTGTTCCTTGGAAGGAAAGTTATAACCAATCTAGACAGCATATTAGAAAGCAGAGACATTACTTTGCCAAGAAAGGTTTGTCTAGTCAAAGCTACGGTTTTTCCAGTAGTCATATATGGATGTGAGAGTTGGACTATAAAGAAAGCTCAGTGCTGAAGAATTGATGCTTTTGAACTGTGGTGTTGGACAAGACTCTTGAGAGTCCCTTGGACTGCAAGGAGATCCAACCAGTCCATCCTAAAGGAAATCAGTCCTGAATATTCATTGGAAGGACTGATGCTGAAGCTGCAACTCCAATGCTTTGGCCACCTGATGCGAAGAACTGACCCATTTGAAAAGACCCTGATGTTGGGAAAGATTGAAGGTGGGAGGAGAAGGGGATGACAGAGGATGAGATGGTTGGATGGCATCACCGACTCAATGGACATGAGTTTGAGTAAACTCTGGGAGTTGGTGATGGACAGGGAGGCCTGGCGTGCTGCAGTCCATGGGGTCACAAAGAGTCGGACATGACTCAGCGACTGAACTGAACTGAAACATTTGGGAGACACAATGTACAGATGAAAACAGTCCACAAAAAGAGTAATTCTGAAGAAGCTGGTATTTAGAGCCTAAGCTAATCAAGAAATATTAGGTACCTTTGGAAATTGAAGGAGGTATCCAAGTATGTTTAGCTGTAATTGGCTTTACTTTGTACTGCCAAACTGAGGCAAGGCTGCTCCCTCTCCTTTTCATGTAAACCCAATATTAAGCTTATTGACCACTGGTAATAGAAGAGGTTCCCTCAGACCAGGAAGTTATCAGAGGAGGAAATGGAGAAGTTGCTTCAAGTCTGGAGGCTCTCTGCCCACAGATGAAGAAGCGTATATTGTTATGGTTAAGGAAGACCCATCCCTGGGTCCTTTGTTCCCTGTGTTGGAAATTCCCTTAAGGAGAAGGTAATTTGCAATAAATGAGTGCTCTCCAAACACTGGCTGAAATGTCCTGAAGGAGGTAGAAGTAAGAGAGGCTTTTGAGGGATGGGATACTTAGGATGACTATAGAGGGCAGCCTAGTGGGTATAGGGAGACAGGTGAGAGGGTGCTGCAGGAGGTGTGAACTGCAGGGAAACAGGGACACCAAGGACACAGGGTCCTCCAAAGCCCCGGGAAGCTGTAGTGTGGCTGCTGGCATGATTGTCCCACTCGAAGCACCTGGCCTCATTGCGGGTTCTCCAGGCAACTTCAAGTGGGCTCGGAAGGCCTTTGAGAATTCTCAAGGGCCATGGAATTGACCTGGAGCAAAAAACATTATTAAAACCTAGGAAATGCTTGGCAGAGATGGGTCCCCCCCCCATCCCAAAGCCTTTGGTGGAAACTGTAGCTGTAAACTGACATTTACTGGAGGAGCCAGAGAAAGGTAGTATGGTAAGACAGACCCTTGTATGGACACTGCTATTAGTTACCTTCACTAAACCTCAATTTTCTCAAGTATAAAATGACATTTACCTCACAGGGTTATTTATAAGATAAAATGCGACATTGCAGGTGAGCATGTTTTGAAATATAAATAAACTACAGAAATGTTATTCCTATTGCTGAGAAGCCATTATTAGGGCATTATTCATAATTAGTCATCTCAATTTCCAGCTACATTTCAGTAGTGAATATCTAACCTCACTCCAAAGGAGAAATCAGTAGCATCAGCTGGTTCACTATCTTTTATTTCATAATTAGTTACACTGAATCTTTCCACTGTGCTGCAATACAAAGAGAGAGATGAGGTGAGCCAGCTGGCCACTGGGGAAAGTGCTTTCTCATCTATTAAAGTACCTTCCTCATCCATTAAAAGGTTTACCTGTGATTGGATGCTTTTTTCGTTTGCTCCCTCCCTTTCTTCCTTTGGCAAGTCTCTTTATCCTTCAGTCAAATTATAAATAATTTCCCAGATGCAGACAACCTTCTCTTGAGTCCTTCTCCACCCATCCCATCAAGCCTCCTTTAAGTACTGATGCATTTTCCCCTCTCACATTCTGGCAACTTCATCTCCCAAATAGAGATATTTAATAGCCATTCTGCTCTATAACAAAAAATCGATATACTAAAGGAAAATATAGATTTCCAGGGTGGAACAAAAAGGTCTAGGAAGCAGAACATCTGTCACCTTCATAAGTTGTGCCCAAGATTCTCATGAGACAATCTCAGAGTTCGTTGGCATTTTCCCTTCTTTTACTTCATGAACATTTAAGGTAAAGAGCTGTGATGACTTGTTTTGTATTCATTTCACAGATTCAGAATTACAAAATACATTTGTGGGAAATACAGGAATTTAAAAATATACAACTTGGAAGCATCAGTCATAAACACAGCATCATCAGAAGGCAAATTAATTGTACCCAGTGTGTAAAGACTGGGGGCCTGAGGAAGATGGAGTATACTTTTTTTTTTTTTTTAATTAAAGTTGATATGAAGTCTATAAACTGATAAACATTAAAAACAGTTAATGTAGGTTATTTTATTCCTACTTTAGTGACCACCTGAACCTGCTATTGCTTTAACTTCTACCTCATTCCATCCATAACCAGACTTAATAATAGCTGTAATTGTTGAACATTTGTTTTCTTCCAAGTGTTGGGCTTATTTCCATACTTTATCACATTTAATCCTCATATTACCCAATAAAGTCTTATTTCTCTCAATCTTGAGAATGAGGAAGTGCAAGCAAGGGGATGTTAAAGAATTTGTCCAGCATTACCATTCTCATGAGTAGCAGAGCTGGCAAGAGGACTTGGCTTATCTGGCTCCAGAGTCCCTGCTGTGCAGCATTTATTTAGAATTCCTTCCTTTGTTGCTGACACAATAGCTTCAATTTCCCACTCCGTATCTATACTCCTCATTCCAATAAGCTACTTTTGTAATACTGCTTTCTTTTTGAACAAGCCCAATCATAATTATAATAATAACAATATTAGTTACACGGGAAGGTCTACTATAGGGCTAAACTCGCATACAGTTAAATTCAGGTCTGGTGAACCCCCTCACTCCTGTCCCTTCTTCATTATCATCATATGTAAGAAAACCAGGGGAAAAAATGAAAACAAAAATTAGACCGAGAATCAAAGACCTAGAGTCCCTTAGTTGCAAAATTAAAATAACAACCACTTTCTGTGTTCTTCACAGAGTAATTGTGAGGATTAAATTAGATAATGCATATAATAGTGCTTTGGAAACTGGCCTGGTCTCTACAAAGTATTCCTGTAAGCTATGTTAATGTCTAGCTGTGTGACCTTGACAAGTCAACAGCTCCCAAACTCAGTTTCATTACCTCTAATGGGAATCAAAGTTCCTACCACTCAGGGGTGTTACAAGGATTAAGAGCTGCGTGATTCACAGTACAGGGCATTTGAATCTGTATTTCACTGTAACTCTTTTAAAGTGTGTTTTCAAGGCCATGTTCTTTCCAAGTTTCCCAAGCATCTCTTCTCTTCCCCTTCCTCATTCTCCTTTGCTGACAGTCTCTCCTACTCACATCCCTAAGTCATCTGAACCTTCATCTCTCTAGCCTGTCTCCACATTCACTTCCATTGGGGGCTTTCCACCTTATGGGAGCCAAGCCACCACTTTATCACTTCTAGTTCATGTCCTATGCTACAAGTCTCCCCAGTTTCTGACCTTTCTTTGACATCTTTTAGCTCAGTGCTGGGCAGAAAGTTAAAATGCAGATTTTGATTCACAGGGCTGGAGTGGGGCCTGAATTTGCATTTCTAACTGTCTTCAGGTGACATTAATGCTGCTGGCCTGAGGACTGTGCTTTGAAGAGCAAAAATCTAGCCTGTGAGTGACCCCCAGATATCACCTGACCAGTACGGCTCATCTTGCAGGCTTCACAGCAGCTTCCAGAGTCTTTTCAGCTGGACTTTATCCATTCTACCCCTTTCTCCCTGTGACAGAGCCTCCCCACCCCATCTTTAGTGGGTACCTGGCCACGGAATAAAGACAACAAGTCCAAGTCTCCCTTCCAGCTATGGATGGCCATAGGACTACACTCTGGATGTGAGCAGAAACATTTTGTGATACTTTCAGGAAGAATTCTTAAAGGGAGAGGACGTATCCACTTCTCCCTTTCCTCCTTCCTGTTGGTTGCAATGTAGTCATGGTGGCCGAAGCTCAATAGTCACCTTAGTTTGTGAGGCAGGTGTGACATGCCAAGCATACCAAAGCGACAGCAGAGAATGAGCCTGAGTTTTGGATGTCGTGGAGAGCTGCACCCTCTGCATTGACTGCCTCCAGACTCCTTCCCTGTGATCAGGAAATGCAAGTCCTGCATTACTGATGTTTGGATTCTTCATTGCTCACAGTTTAGTCCTAATTATCAGGTCCTGCTCACCACTGAACTCCTCTCCTTGCTTGTGTGGAGGGGTGGCAACTGATGTGCTCCACCTGAGCCTCTGAGAAGTAGAGTGGTTTTGGTCCACCTCCATGCTCTCCATGAGTCACATCTCCAGCCCAGAGGTCTTCCTTATTTCCCTAAACTTGTTTTCTCATCCAAACCCTGTGCCAATGGTCCTCCTCTGGTGTCTTTTTTGAGATACAGACTGTTGGGCCTGGGCCAGGAGTTTCTGGTACTAGGGGAGGGGCCCCCAGCAATCTGTATTTTAACATATACCTTCAGTGATTTTGGTGCAGAGCATTTGTGGGCCACATGTTGAGAAACACTGCCCAACTTTTATTTTATTTTGCTAATTTATAACATTATGAAACATTTCAATCCCATACAGAAAAGCAAAATGAATATAACAAATACCTACAACAGAGCTTTGTCAAATTTTATTTAACTGTTGTAAAGTATTTCATACTTTTACAAACCTAAATTTATTCTTCCGTTGATGGACATTTAGGTTTTTCCCAAATTTTGGCTGTTACAAATAATTCTGGAATGAATGAACATTCTTAAATATATCTCCTTATGTATACTTGGGGGAATTTAAATTTAAATCTTATAACAACCTCAAGAGGCTGCCTGAAGGCGTAGTAATCGCCACAAAACCTTTTTAGCATCTTCCTCCAATTGTTCTTATTACTACTCACCATTTCCTTTCTCTGCATCATACACTTAAGTGTCTCTGTAATTCATGTTAAAAACAACTGGCATGGTGGATATTGCTAGTTCCTGTCTCATATCCATTCACCCTCTTTTCATTATTACCAGAACATCAGTTTGTTTGGGATGGCAGCATGCCCAGTTTTTGAAAAAACAAACACATTACTCTCTATCTCCCAGCTGCTTCGGGGGTAGAGTTGGGGTGAGGGTAAAGTGAGGCTACTTGGGGATTTGCTGGGGAGTCTTCTGAGCAGTTACTGAAAAGTCTTGTTTTCTTGATACCTGTGCTGTTCCCTTTCTCTTCTTCCTCCCCTTCTTCCTTCTCCTTCTTTTTGTCTAAAACAGGGGTGAGAGGCTGGAGGTAGGCCCCCTGCCTTGACCCATATGTGGATTCTGGTGAAGCAAAAAGACAGAGGGAGTCTGAGTGCTTGATGGCATTAAGGAGCCTCCATACAACCCCAAGTGCTCACAAGAGAAAGAAATTTGATTAATCCTTTTGTACTCAACTTTCTGTTCCATGCAGGCAAAACAATCCCTATCTGCTACTAAGAATTTCACTTTACTTCTTTGTGTTTGCCCTATCTTTCTCTCAGTCTGTTATGGACTGGAGCTTTCCCTTCCATCACAACAGATTCTAGGAGTGTGCCGGTCTGAATATAGGTCATGATAGGTGAATGGTTTTGGCTAATTAACTAAAATGTGATCTTTAAGATGGTAAATTCCAGGCAATTTGAGGGTATCTTGAAACTGTTTCATTGAATAATTCAGATTCTCTGCCACAAGAGATTCTTAACTTTAATCTGACTCTTAGGAAATAGCGCTGGTCAACAAGTGAGTTCTTACAGCTGAAGTACTGATTTAAACATTGTCTTGATAAACTTAAATTTCTGTGTGCTTAAGTAAAGAGATGGGAATACCAGACCACCTGACCTGCCTCTTGGGAAACTTATATGCAGGTCAGGAAGCAACAGTAAGAACTGGACATGGAACCACAGACTGGTTCCAAATTGGAAAAGGAGTACGTCAAGGCTGTATATTGTCACCCTGCTTATTTAACTTACATGCAGAGTACATCATGAGAAATGCTGGGCTGGAAGTAGCACAAGCTGGAATCAAGATTGCCAAGAGAAATATCAATAACCTCAGATATGCAGATGACACCACCCTTATGGCAGAAAATGAAGAGGAGCTAAAGAGCCTCTGGATGAAAGTGAAAGAGGAGAGTGAAAAAGTTGGCTTAAAGCTCAACATTCAGAAAACGAAGATCATGGCATCTGGTCCCATCACTTCATGGGAAATAGATGCGGAAAGAGTGGAAACAGTGTCAGACTTTATTTTTGGGGGCTCCAAAATCACTGCAGATGGTGATTGCAGCCATGAAATTAAAAGACGCTTACTCCTTGGAAGGAAAGTTATGACCAACCTAGATAGCATATTCAAAAGCAGAGACATTACTTTGCCAACAAAGGTCCATCTAGTCAAGGCTATGGTTTCTCCAATGGTCATGTATGGATGTGAGAGTTGGACTGTGAAGAAAGCTGAGCACTGAAGAATTGATGCTTTTGAACTGTGGTGTTGGAGAAGACTCTTGAGAGTCCTTTGGACTGCAAGGAGATCCAACCAGTCCATCCTAAAGGAGATCAGTCCTGAGTGTTCATTGGAAGGAATGATGCTAAAGCTGAAACTCCAATACTTTGGCACCTCATGTGAAGAGTTGACTCATTGGAAAAGACTCTGATGCTGGGAGGGATTGGGGGCAGGAGGAGAAGGGGCCAACAGAGGATGAGATGGCTGGATGGGATCACCGACTCGATGGATGTGAGTTTGAGTGAACTCTGGGAGTTGGTGATGGACAGGGAGGCCTGGCGTGCTGCAATTCACGGGGTCGCAAAGAGTCAGACATGACTGAGCAACTGAACTGAACTGAAATTTTAAATAGCAACATAAATCCTAACACTTAGAAAAAGATCTACTATAATAATCACTTATTTCCTTCAAAATTAGGATTCACTTTTCAGGTTGGAAATTCAAATGTTATGGAAAGAGGTTTTGATAGTTCTGCTGAAACATATCTATATCTAGACAGACTGTGCCATTTTGAATGGTGTGCATAGTGTCCATTGACATTTCATTTGGGTCCTATCAGCATCTTCCCAATAAGTGCACACTCACTTTTCTGCTTGGCTTCAGTAATGCCAAGCTACCTCACAGGAAGGCTTTGCAGAAATAGTAAGGAATATGATTGTCATGCACTTTAAAAATATAAAAGTGCTACCACAATGCACAAAGCAATGATATGGCACCATTTGTCTGAAACATATCGTTCAATGCAGCTCTAGAAAAGGTACTAAAGTCATAAAATAGTCATCTAGCTATGTTCAATGGACAATCAAAGCTAAAACAATCTGGATTGTTTTGGAAAACTTTAATTTTTCATTTTTAATTGTTACTTTTAAAAATGTATCTTTATTTATTTGGTTGCACAGGGTCTTAGTTGCGGCATGTGGGATCTAGTTCCCTGACCAAGGATCAAACCCTAGCCCCCTGCGTTGGGAGTGTGAGTCTTAGTCACTGGACCACCAGGGAAGCCCTAACTTTTCCTTTTAATGATGTTTTGGCATCATCTTACCTCTGATTTAAACAATAATTCATGTGAGAATATAAGGTTCATACTTACAGTAAGTCATTTGAATGAATTATACTCATAAATGAATTAATAGTTTAAAATTGGTAATAGGTTACAGATGAGCTGTTACTTATGCAAATTTAAAAAAACATTGCAATTCATCTTAAAAAACAGAATCTCCCTCCAAATAAGGCATTCTTTGTTTTTCTAGTAACACAGTTCATTCATTAGTTCTACAAAGAGTTAGACGACTACTTTCATCCAGGCTTGGGGACAGGAACTAGGGAGAAGTGTTGTGGGGATAAATGGGGCACAACATCTGTGAAAACACCTGGTACTCTCTTGGTTGCTACTCAAGAGAACCAATAACAAAGGGGCCTCAGGGTAATAGAGGAGGCGTCTAGAATAAGGAGAAGATGGGAAAGATGCCATGGTCTGTTCTGATAAGGGCTTTGAAATGGAAAATGGGAATGTGAGGATTGCTCCTTATAACAGTGGGCAAATCACTGCAGTGCCTGAGGCCAGGGAGGGCTACCACTCAATGGATTGAGGAATTGTTGTAATGAATCAAACATGAACTTCTACCATGTATGGGTTGCAAACATGTTTGCCAGTGAACACCTACCCTGATCAAGAAGGCTTTAAACTGACCCTCGTGGGGGAGGGGGAAATGCCCAGATCAACCTGTTAATGCAGTAATACACAGTCCTGAGAGAAGAAAATAGGTGTGGGAGTTGCCTAATGAGTCACATGAAAAAATAATAGGGGAGGGAGTTGGAAACAATACTTAGAGCTTCAGATGTCCATATACCAATAGAATGTGCATAGGTAATAAATAACATGCAATTGACATGATAACAGGACAGTAAATCAAGTGTCTCAAGGTGCATTGCATTGAGCTGTGGTAGTATGGGAATCAACCCACTTGCTGTCAGTCCCTATTGCATCAGATATAAGAACTTCTCTGATACTAAATGTGAGTCATTTATTAATAGCATGGTGCCTAACACAGAGTTGGTTATATAGAAAAATTAGCTTGATATAGAACCCTTTTAAATTCTTGATCTTCTCTTCACCCCTACTTCCATCTCAGTAAATACATCATAATCCATCCAGTTTTGCAAGCCCAGAAATCCAGCACCCTTCTAACTTTTAAAAGCATACACCACATCTTGTTGACTTTACCTGATACATATGCCATCAGGTCATTTCTGTCTCTCTACTTTAGTACATCACCACCATCTCTGGGTCTATTCCAATAATTTCTCTGCGAGTCTCCCCAGGTATACTCTTAACCCCATTCCCATCTATTCCTTACTATCCAGTCAGGGCCTTTGTTTTAACGCAAAATCCATTCATGCCTTCTCTTATGTTTCCACTGTTTTTCCATCCACAGTTTCCCATCACTCAGGGTAAAAAAGACAAAAGGCTACACTTTAATATAGCTGACAGTGTCTGTGAGTTCTAGCTTCTGCTCGCCTCTTCAGTCACATCTCTCTGTTCTTGCCTACCAACTTTTAGCTCTTAAAATATGCCAGGCTCCTTCTTTTCTTAAGATCTGTGAAGACATTACTTTGCCTAAAATGTTTTCCTCTGTCATCTTTGCCTCATTCACTCTTATATCAGTTTACCTACTGATTTTCTCTTAGAAAGTCTTCCCTTACTACCGGGTAAGGGAGTTTTCCTAGAACACATACTTGTAGCATTTTCATCACAGTTTGGAACTAGTTTTTGTAAAATTATTTCTTTAATGGCTGTTTCTCCAACAAGACTTATAAAAACGTGAAGAACAGGGACTATGTCTGCTTTGCACACTGTTGTAGCCCTGCTGCTGCTGCTGCTGCTAAGTTGCGTCAGTGGTGTCTGACTCTGTGCGACCCCATAGACGGCAGCCCACCAGCCCCTCTGTCCCTGGGATTCTTCAGGCAAGAATATTGGAGTGGGCTGCCATTTCCTTCTCCAGTTGTAGCCCTAAGAGCTAGCAAAATGCCAAGCAAATGGTGAATACTCTGTATTTGATAAATAAACAAAGCATCTATACATCAGTGTCTCTTTTGCTGTCTCGTATACAGGGTTATTGTTACCATCTTTCTAAATTCCATATATATGTGTTAATATACTGTATTGGTGTTTTTCTTTCTGGCTTACTTCACTCTGTATAATAGGCTCCAGTTTCATCCACCTCACTAGAACTGATTCAAATGTATTCTTTTTAATGGCTGAGTAATACTCCATTGTGTATATGTACCGTAGATGCTTGGGGCTGGTGCACTGGGATGACCCAGAGGGATGGTATGGGGAGGGAGGAGGGAGGAGGGTTCAGGATGGGAACACATGTATACCTGTGGCGGATTCATTTCGATATATGGCAAAACCAATACAATATTGTAAAGTTAAAAATAAAATAAAATTAAAAAAAAAAATAAATAAAAGTGATAATACATAAAAAAAGTAAAAAACAAACAAAAAACAAAGCATCTATGATATACCTCAGATTTAAATATTAAATTAAAAGTTATTGTACAGGATGTTGATAGAGTGAATACTATGAGGTGATAAATAAAGCATCTATGATATACATCAGATTTAAATATTAAATTAAAAGTTATTGTACAGGATGTTGATAGAGTGAATACTATGTAGTTGATAAATAAAGCATCTATGATATACATCAGATTTAAATATTAGATTAAAAATTATGGAACAGGACTGTGTGTTTTGGGGCAGGTAAGCAAGGAGTAGATGAGAACTCCCTACTTTGAACTCAATTTTGCTATGAATCTAAAACTACTCTTTAAAAAGTCTATTAAAATTTTTTAGGCTACTATGCAAAATTTCAAATGTATACAAAATTAGAGAGAATGAATGGATCCCCATGGACCAGCCAACTTAAAGGTGACAAGTGAAATAATTTATTTTTAAATTGGCTTCAGTTTTACAACTGACATAAAAATCGAATGATTTACATTTATATATTCTGTGGAAATGATAAATCATAATTTTTAAAAAACATAATATAGGCCTTCACATTCGGGACTTTTCAGTCCTGAGAGGGTCCTAGTGCACTCTCACAGCTCCCTGATTTCACAGGGCACATGGCACTGGCTACTTCACTCTGTCATTTGGACATCAGAACGCACCGGTCCCCACAAGAGCATTTGAAACCAACACGAAAACACTAATTCATTTCAATGACCACTCAACCTCACACTTCAGCAGTTTTAGACAAAAGTAAGACAATTAATAATCACTGTGAGTTACACACACACACACACACACACACAGCTTTGAAAACACAATGACTAAGATGTTTACCCAAAGAAATACTTACAGTTCCTTGAATGTGTTGGGCTGCTTCCCATCCCCAGGTCTTTGTACTTGCTGTACCTCTGCCTAGGTGATGCCCCTTGCTTCATCAGTAGACTTCCACTTATCCTTCAGTTCTCAATTTGTGACTCCTCCCCTGAGGAGCCATTGCTAATCTTCATACTTCCCCTCTGACATCAATGGCCTTCTCTGTGTTCCATGTTGTCTCTTGCTAATCTCTGATCCTGCACTTGATTAAATTTGCTATCTTTCCAGTTGTCTGTAAGCTATGTGAGAACAGAACCAATGAACTGTATAGAGAAGCATTACAATGTAGGAATTAAGCAACAACATGTAAGTTTCAGAGTTTATGAAATATGGCTTCAAGTTATGATCCCAGCAACTATTGGCTTTGAAACCTTAGGCAACTAAGCTGAGCCCCAGCTTCTGTCCCATTTTAAGTGATGATCCTAATAACTATATCACAGAATTGGAACAGGGTTATGAGAGATTATAAATATAAAGCACTTAGAAGAATGAGTACCACAGACATAGTTAATGCTCAGTGAAAATATGTTGAAAGAAAGAAAGAAAAAGAAGAGGAAAAAGAAAAGGAAAGAGAGGAAGGAAGAGAAATGAAAGCCCATGCGAAAAAGCAAATGGATGAAAAATCCCCACAATTGATAATGGTTTCTAATATTGAGGATTGCTCTTCTCTATTTAGTTATGGTGAAATTATAGGGACTTTAATGTTTTGAAGTTGAATTTCTTCCAGTCCCTCTGCCTTTTTGTGAAGAAAAGCATTCCCTTTAATTCTTTTTAAGCCATTGCCCTGAGGGGGAGTGCACGGATCTGCCTTTCCATGTGTTCTTATCGGCTGATATGATTTTCATCCTTCAGCTGTTCTTTTGTGTCCTTTGAAAAGTGAAAGTGAAAGTGAAGTCACTCAGTCGTGTCCGACTCTTTGCAACCCCATGGACACCAGGCTCCTCTGTCCATGGGATTTTCTAGGCAAGAGTACTGGAGTGGGTTGCCATTTCCTTCTTCAGGGAACTGGGAACTGGGATCGAACCCAGGTCTCCCATATTGTAGACAGATGCTTTACCATCTGAGCCACCAGGGAAGTCTTTTTGATGGGCTTCATATGCTTTATTGGGCTTCCCTGATAGCTCGGTTGGTAAAGAATCCACCTGCAATGCAGGAGACACCGGTTTGATTCCTGGGTTGGGAAGATGTGCCAGAGAAGGGATAGGCCACCCACTCCAGTCTTCTTGGGCTTCCTATGTGGCTCAGCTGGTAAAGAATCCGCCTGCAATGCAGGAGACTTGGGTTCTATCCCTGGATTGGGAAGATCCCCTGGAGAAGGGAAAGGCTACCCACTCCAGGATTCTGGCCAGGAGAATTCCTTGGACTGTATATCCATGGGGTTTAAAGAGTCGAACACGACTGCGTGACTTTCACTTTCATTTTCATATACTTTATTAACCTGAAAATTACATTTACTGAGCATCTACTAGTAAAGAGAATTACAGCTAACATAATATTGAAACAACATGTTCTTTTCAACTCTGCTTTCCCATCACCCAGGAGTTGGCAACATTAAGTATGTGTGAGGTGAAGTGGTGAGTTAGGTGACCCAATGTGTGTAGGTCATATACTTAGTCATCTTGTGGCTGGAACAGAGCCTCTGAATGACAGGTACTTTTATCTTTCTCAGAAAAGCTCAATTTTGAGCTCCTGCTATATGTCCAGCATTGCAGTAGATACCGCAGTGGATAATAAGGGAAGTAAGACTCAACTCTTGCCTTCAAGGAGTTGACTCTTGAGTAGACATGGAGATAAGTGCAAGCTAAAGAAAATACCACAGGAGAAAACAAGAAAGTGCTCGAGGTTTCAAAGAAGGAAAAGGGTATATCAGATTGGAGATATTACAAAAAACTTTATTTGCTCACCTATCCACCCATTCAATGGAAAATACTTACTAGGTGCCTATTATAAGCCAGGGACTAAGGTTTTTCCAGTAGTCATGTATGGATGTGAGAGTTGGACTGTGAAGAAAGCTGAGCGCTGAAGAATTGATGCTTTTGAACTGTGGTGTTGGAGAAGACTCTTGAGAGACCCTTGGACAGCAAGGAGATCTAACCAGTCCATTCTGAAAGAGATCAGTCCTGGGTGTTCATTGGAAGGCCTGATGCTGAAGCTGAAGCTCCAATACTTTGGCCACCTCATGCGAAGAGTTGACTCATTGGAAAAGACTCTGATGCTGGGAGGGAATGGGGGCAGGAGGAGAAGGGGACGACAGAGGATGAGATGGCTGGATGGCATCACTGACTCGATGGACGTGAGTTTGAGTGAACTCAGGAGTTGGTGATGGACAGGGAGGCCTGGCGTGCTGTGATTCATGGGGTCACAAAGAGTCAGACACGACTGAGTGACTGAACTGAATTGAACTGAAGGTAGCTATTAAGAATAAATGATAAATGACCCAATATTCCTAACCTCAAAGACCTTATATTAAAGTGGGAGGGATACATATGTAAGTAAACTAAACCATTAGTCCATTCATTCATTTATTCAACATTTATTGAAGTGTCTGTTAAGTTCTAGGCTCAAGGATGAAATAAACATGATTCCTCTGGTAAAAAGAACCCATAATATAGTTCAGGTGATAGGTGTAGTAAAAAAAAATTCAGTAGAGTGTGTTAGGTGCCATGTTAATCATGAAGTCACATAAGGGTGAAGGTACAGTTAATTCTTTCTGGGGTCAGGGAAGTCTGAGGGGAACAGAGTGGAGTGGATATTAGAGGATGAAGGACTTTGCCAGGTAGTTGTAAAGAGAGAGAAGGGCATGTGAGACAGGTTGTACGACACAGCTGGAGTAAGAAGCAAGAGTCGAGATGTGTTGGAGATGGAGACCAGACTGTGGAGGACTTTGCAGTCCTGGAGCTAGAGGAATGGAATGTCAAGGAACTTGTTAGGAGACCAAAAGGATAAAAGTATTCAATTAGGAAGAAACAGCATTACTCAGGAAGAAGTTGCTTCTTCTTGGATTTTGATTGGTGCAAATAATGGAGAGAAGGAATTCCAAGAAGAGAAAACCACTTAAGCCAAAGGTAGAAGGCTCACACGTACATACAACTGAAGAGAGTAGAGAAACCTGTGGAAGCAGCTTTTCCTGTGTGTCTAACCTCAGTTCACGCCATGTGTCTGGTCCTGACTCTGACCATTGTACAAAAGAACACAGCAGGGATATCCCCCATTCACTCCTCTCTCTTCTTCAAGGTTCAGTCTTGTGGATTCAGAGGGGTTTTTTGAAGTTAAGAGACTAAATTTGTTTTCAAGGTAGCCAGATCACATGGCTTGAGAGCCCTGTGACAAAAAGGTCCCTGAGGCTCCAATGCAGAGTGACCACTGGGCCTGACTCCTCCTTCCAGACTGACCTAAACCAAGGCCTCTGCCCTGCGTTGGGGGCTGGGAAGGTTGAAAAGGAACATGCCTGTTTTCTCCTTCTGAGTTTGGAAGTGACTGAGAAATAAGACCAGGAGGCAGACCACTGGATATCAAAATATCATTTTTGTTTATTAATATAGCTGACCTGAACAATGTGGCCTGACCTGCAGCCAGATGGGTTCCTGAAATGCCCCTCCTGATCTGTGCTTACCCTGCAAAGCCGGTTTAGCCACGCTCGCATGGCAGACATGAATGCAGGTGTTCTGTGTACAGGCTAGCTCTAAAAGAACACACAGAGAGGGAAAAGGCAGGGCAGATTCACCAGTTGCTAAGTCATCCCTTCCCTTGGGAGTAGGGAGAAACCAGAGAGTTCCTCCATACTTTTCCATTTTGGGGAAGTGACTTTGAAATTCTCTTCTTTCTGTGGAAAAGCAGAGAATAACTATGGACCCCACCCCCCATCCCACCACACACACACTCACACTAACTTTTTTTACTCTTCATTGCCTCCTAGGATTTTTATTTTTTAGTGCCCAACTAAGCACTTAATTATTTACTTCTAAGTGGGAAAGATGTCTCTCAAATCTGCAAACTCCTTAAAGTCAGAAAGCATCATTTGGTGTTTTTTTGTTTTGTTTTGTTTTGTTTTAATCTCTTCCCTCTCACAGAGACTAGGAAGAAAGAGGGAAGAAAGAGGGAAGTGAGGGAGAAAAGGAGGGAGAGAGGAGAGAGTGAAGGTGGGAGAGAAGAGTAGCCCTAGGCTGTGGTGACTGAAGTGACTGGCTCCTCAGCTTTTCCTAGCTCCAGCTGGCCCCCAGGCTTTCTGCCCCCACAGCTGGAGGCATAGTCTTCTGCTGCAGGCTTTGGGACCAATCCTGAGGATTGTGGCTCCTGACCTAGTCACAGGTCACCTTGTACCTAGAATGGGTCCCCTGCTGCCTTCAATTCAGTCCCTGTCAAATAAATGTCTTGCTTAAATTCTGATTATTCCAATTGGCCCTTCAGGAGGTTGAGTTTTCGAACAGAACTTTCAGTCATATGGCAGAACCTTGTTTCTGGACTCCTGTGCTGCCTCTCTGGTCTGATTCCTGCCCCTGGAAGGGTGATGCCCTAGCACCCCCTTCCCTCTTTCCAAGCTCCCCCTTCTTGATGAGCCCTTCCCTGTCCATTTGTACTAATTTCAGCAAGTCTTGCTAGTTTTTGAGCTCCCACCTTTCCTCTCTGATTTGGCCTCTTTGTTGGCCCTAGAGTCTGATCTCATTGAACAAGCACAGTAGCACTAACACACATCCAAATTAGGGCTATCACTTGAAGGAGTCACCTGGGAAGACTGCATCACATGTCTAGTCCAGGGATGCTGCTATTTGTTCTACTTTGTATGTGGGGACACTGAGGCTCTGGGAGCTTTGAAACCCATCAAGGTCACACATCAGATTAGAGGAGCAGCTGAAACCTGCCCTCTGCTCTCCTTCCACGTGATTTTCCTTCAGAGGAGCTTACAGGTCCCAGAAGAAGTGATCTCATAACTCTACAGCAGTAGTTGTTAATCTTTTTTAAATCATGAAGTCCTTGAGGAATCTGATAGAACCTAAAACATGATCTCTCAGGAAAATACACATCCACTCAAAACATCCACTCTCCAGGATGAGACCCTATAAACAAAAAAACACCTTCTCCCAAATTTCAACAACTATTATGCAGCATGACTCTCTTTCTCATCTTCTAGACTTCCATTCAAAGTGACTTCTGGCTGTTCCCAAATATCAAATCCCTGAAGGAACGAGATGTTCCAGTGCTGAGGAGGTGCAAAAGAATGTGCTGTAAACTCAAAAGGCATTTCCACAAAGAGCATTCCAAAGATGTTTGAAGAAAGCCAGGGTCCCTGGAAAGCATGGTTTCTCCAGATGACCACCTGGAAGAGGGTAGCCTCTGTGTTTCGGTCCTGTTTGGCTCTTAAACATTATCAGCTTTCCCTGTTAGGCAAAGCTCATAGAGAGGCTTTGGTGTGAAAACTTCCTATCTGCTAAGTCAGTGAGGGGCATTTCCAAAGCTTAGCAGATACTGCCTCCTCCATGCAGGCTTCAGGGGCCTCTCCAGGCAGTTTCATGCTGCTTCTTTCCAAATGTTGTATAAATCTGCATCTCTACTCGCATCTGCACTTTTGTTAACAGACTTGGAGCACAGACCTAAAAGGCTTGTGCTTTCACCGGATTCACACATGTCATCACTGGACCTTTTCTAAGAGACCACCACCATGTTAGCACTGCAGACACCATGGTGAACAAAACAGTGTTGCAGACTCTCAAGAAAAGCAGGCAAACAAGACATAGTGTGATTAATACTATCCTAAGGGAAATACAGGGTGCTTTATGGTCCAACCTGTCCCTGGGGAGGGGCACATTTTAAGCTATAATGTGATGCATATCTTTTCAGAGCCCAGCACAAAGTATGTGTTCAATCTTAAACATTTCCCTCAGCAAACTTCCCTCCTCTGTGTTTGCTGGAGGGCTTACTCCTTGAGGGCAACTGCTCACGAATTTAAGAGTGATTTTTGTCAACCAGAGCTTGATCATTCTGAAAGGCAACTTGCATCAAGTTTAGCTGGTTACCTCCTCTAACTGTTTGTAAGACAACTGTGAAGTGGTGGGAAAAGCAGTGGATTTAGAACTCCTGGAGGCTGTACTCCTGAGGCTTTGTCATTAGTTACATTCGTGAGTTCGTGAGTTCCTGGGTCACTCAGTGTCTATCCGTATACAGTACTGATGTCCCTTTCCAGAACAAAGAAAGCTCTGGAAGCCCTTTTCAGACTTAAGCGCTTAATCTATCTATCCATCTATCTAATCTATCACCTAGCTGGTTCCAGCCTTGCAGGAGGATTGGCGTGACGGTAAGTTTCAGAGAACTGCCGAGGGTATTGCTTTGTGGGGCCTGTGGCTCAAGCCTTTTGCTGCCTCACATGACCTGGATTTGGCAAGAAAGGGGCACTTTGAATTCCAGGCGGGCTAAAAGGCCTTGGCTGAGAAGCTCGAACAGATTTCACAACATAGCGGGAAAGGTTTCCCAAGGAGAGAGAGGAGAGGGCGGGGATGTGTGTGCGGTTGCAATTCTACAAACTGTATAAGGGTAGTGGGAGAGTCCTGAAAGGCAGGATGAGGTAAGGGAAGAAAATCGGACAGCTTTCATCATCTCCTGGTTAACAAATGCGGCCCACAAGCCACACCATCTCAAACTGGTCTTGGGCTAGTGTCCTACCAATGTCCCCCACCCTGCAACGCGCCGGGAGAGGTGAAGGGGAGCAAGGCCAGCTTGCGCATGCGCGCCGCTGCCGCCAGCACTCGACAGAACCTATAGCCTCTCCTTTTATCTCCGGTTGTGTCTCAGAGCACAAAATCCACAGCACCTTCAGAGTCTGTAGGCGGCGGGACGCGGTGGAGGTAGGAAAAAGCCTGTCAAGAAGGGCTAGGGCCTGGAACTACAGCTCCCAGCAGACACCGGACCGGCCATGCCTTCTTGTGGGCGGGCCAGAGCCCCGCCCCCCTCTCCTCCCACCCCCCGACTCGGCTTAAAGCGGCAAAACCACGTCGCCGCAACTGCTGCGAGACGGCCCTGCGCTCTTTATCCCAAACTGGGCAGCGTGGGAAGCGGTAGTGTCTTTTCATTTTGCATCTAAACAAACAACGCAAAACAAAATAACTGTAGTTCTAGCATATTTAGAGACTCCTCTCAGATTCAGCATCTTGTTCCTACTTCACAAATCCTGAATTGTCGATTTAGCAAATGAGAATCTAAAAGATAGCTCGTGTGTTAAATTTCTGTAAGATAAATTATTTTCCCAATTATGTGGGAGCAACTTTATTTTCTTTTCTAGTTTGAAAGTGGCAGTGGCTGATGTCTAGTCTCACTTTCTTTTTTTATTTTATTTTATTTTATTTTTTTTGGTAAAGACTCAGCACAATCAGTAATACAGGAATCTGTTAAATCCTGCAGTAAATCATCTTGAAAAAGTGAAAGCTTATTTGTTGATTTGATAAATGTTCTACTTGATTTTCTAAGTTTTAACTTTTGTAATGAAATGTTTTTAAAATGCAGCATACTTGAAATTATGTTTTAAGGTGTAGATTTTAAAATCTATTTTTAATTGTAACCTGATTTTTTAATAGGATGTGGAGTGAGGTTTAAAACTGCTACTCTTTGCTTCCTGCTATAGGGAAGCGAAAAGTGATGACTGTTAGATGGCATGAATAGTTACCAGAATAGTGTTACTGGGGTCCAAGGTCCTCATGGCTATACTGGGTTTCTTGAACAAAAGTTTCTTGTATTGAGAACTGACTTAATTTTACTGTGTTACAGCAATAAAATTTAAGAACTTTCCTTTTGTCTTCCTACCTCAAGTTCTAACCCTGATTTCTCACAGTCACTAATAAGCCACCTCCAAATGCCAACAATGAACTTTTGTTTTTTGCAAACAAAAACTTTTTAAAGGCCTCAAAGGGAATCAATTCAGAACTTGAATGCGGAAGAGTGTTCTGGGGGTTGGGGGGTGTCTCAACTTGAGCCCGCTGAGGTTTATGACTACGTATGCTGCCAGTCTGTGTAGTGTGGCATTTGAGGACAACGTGAAATTGGCCAACTTGGCCAAAAATTAATAATTTGTATAATTTTTGTTTGTTCTTTGTGTGTGGGGGACCTCAGTAATAGGCATACTGAAAACTGGAAATAATAGTTGGTGTATAGTGATTTTTTAAAAGATTAGAGATTAGCTATTGCGCTCTAAACAAACCCTCCATACATTCTGAAACATTAAATAGGGGAGAAAGCAATACTCATGATATTTAGTAATATTTAAAATTTTCCCAAACCTCAAATGTTCTCTTTATAGTCATGAACAGAACATGTTTTATGGCTATCAGCTCTTCAATTAAACATTCAGTTTATCAAGTCTTAGCCAACACAGTAAGACAAAAAAGAATAAGATCTAAAACAATGTTTTTGTGAACAAGAAAATTTCAAGAGAACCTGCAAAGTATTAACACTTTTTAGAAAAAGCAGCTGGAAATAAGGGCAATATACAGTAATCAAATTTATTCCCATCACTGTCAACAAAGGACAAGCTTCAGTTTGACAAAAATGCCACTAACAAGAGCAACAAACCTAGAATAAATCTGAAAAATGATGTGCAGTATTTTAATGAAAGGAAATATAATGTTTTATTGAAAAACATTAAGAAAATATTTAAATAAATGGATGGATACATTGTATTCATGGATGAAAGGACTCTATTTTATAAAGCTATTAATTCTTCACAAATCTATACATTGAATGTAATCCAAATCAAATTCTTATTCCATTTTTAGTGTATGCATCTTTACATACACAAATATTTAGTGAATTTGGAATTATGTGTGTGACTTAACAAGATTATTCTAAAATGTGTGTGGAAGATCAATGGTTCATGAATTAGCAAATTTTTTAAGAATAAGGTGGGGTGCCTTAATACATATTAAGACTATAGTCATTAGATAATGTGGTATTGTTGCTGGAATAGGCAAATAGAGAACAGATCAGGGCCTGGGCATATAGAAGAACTTAAGTGATAGGTCACTGGGAGAAGAAGTTCTATTCAATAAATGAACATATGTCTCTCAACATATTAATTAATAAATAAATACATTCTGATGAATTGAAATCTTAAATGTAAAAAGGAAAACTAAAAATTTAGATGTTCTCCTATATATCTTTATTAACTTGGTCTTCGAAAGGATTCCTTAAACAAGCTACATACAGTTAAAACCATGAAGGAAAACATAGGTAAATCTGACTATATTTAAAATAAGTAAGAGGGAATTCCCTGGAGGTACAGTGGTTAAAACAGGCTTTCACTGCTGTGGATCTGGTTTTGATCCCTGGTCAGGGAACTAAGATCCCATAAGTCACATGGTGCAGCCAAAAATAAAAATAAAAGCAAATAAAGAAACAAATGAAACTTTGTACATTAGAAAACACAAGTGAAAAGGCAAGGTGCACACTTGGAAGGCATTTACAACTCAGAGGTGTAAGATTAGTATTCAGAACATTTAACTACTAGAAATCACTTAAAGACAAATGATACAATGTAATGATACAATATAATAGTGAATGAAGATATGGCAATTTCTAGAAAAGGAAAACAGAATGGCTAATAGTGAGAAGATGCTCAGCTTTCCTGGTAATCAAGGAAATTATAATTAAAACAAGAAGACATCATTTCATGTTTATCTGATTGGAAAAATTAATAAGACCAATAATATCCAATGTTGTCAAAAATGTTGGGCAACAGGTACTCTCGTCTACTGCTGATGTTAGTATAAATTAGTTGAGTTTGACAGTATCATGAAAAGTCAAGGTTACAAAGCAATTCCATGTTGGATATATATTCTAGAGAAACACTTGTACATATGCATAAAATAACATGTTGGAAAATATTCATTCATGATGATGATAGCCCAAAATAGGATACAATGAAAATGTCCCTCAAGAGAGGAATGGATAAGTAAACCAAATTCAATGGACTACTATAAGTCAGTGAAAATGAATGACTTACAACTGCATTGTCAACATGTATGGAAAACATAATTAGTGCAAGAACAAGTTATAGAATGATGTATATGATGTGAATCTGTTACCACTTAACATAAAGTTTGGAACATATGATGCAATACTAGTTATTGATTATGGATACTTTCATATGTAGAGAAAGTATAAAAAGCATACATGGGATTAAGAAACACTAAATTCAAGAAGAAGGAAGTAAAATTGGAAGGAACTTCAAATGTGTCTATAACATATTTCCTTATTTCTTGAAATTTTCCACCAAAGTAAGAAATGGAAAAGATGGACTGGCCTATTTGCTGAACTGAAGTTACGTTTTCAGATAACTTTCTGAGTTTCCTTATAATTCACAGTGAGCCATCAGTCTCTGTAGGACCCCTTGGCACTGAGGACTAAGGCATGTTGGAGTCTTGCTGACAGCCATCTGCCCAGCTTTCTATCTCCACATTTCTACAATGCAATGGAACTAGTGGAGATAACATGCTTAGCTGGCATTGAGGAATTTAAATCTGGCTGCGAATTCTTATTCTAGGAGTAGGACGGGTGCAGGCTGAGAGCATGGCTCTCTACTGCTGATCTCTGGTGGATGCCGATAAAAGCTGCAGTTTTAAGCACTTAAACACCTCATCTCTCTGTAGGCATCTTCCAATCAAAATGGGTAAATTAATCCATTGGAATCCCAGATGCTAGTGGGATTGCAGCTGAGCCAAATTCTTAAATGAGGGTCTCTTCATGCCCCTGCTTTTCTTCCACTGGTTTTAAGTTTTAGAAAAGGTGCTTTTGGGGGTAGGCAAAATGAGTTCAGTTCAGTTGCTCAGTTGTGTCCTACTCTTTGTGACCCCATGGACTGCACCATGCCAGGCTTCTCTGTCCAATACCAACTCCCGGAGCTTGCTCAAACTCATGCCCATGAAGTCTGTGATGCCATCCAACCATCTCATCCTCTGTTGTCCCCTCTCCTGCCTTCAGTCTTTCCCAGCATCAGGGTCTTTTCCAATGAGGCAAAATGAGTGAAGGTGGTCAAAAGGTACAAACTTTCAGTTATAACATGAATAAGTCCTAGGGGTGTAATCTACAGCACAGTGATTATAGCTAATTATATTGTGTTGTTTATTTTAAGGTTGCTAAGAGAGTAGATCTTTAAACTTCTCATCACATAGTTACAGAAAAAATTCTGTAACTATGTATGATGATGAACTTATTTGTGGTGATCATTTTGCCACATATACATATCAAGTCATCATGGTGTACACCTGAATTAGTATAATGTTATATGGCAACTATATCTAATTTAAGAAAAAAAGAAAAGGTGCTTTTAGAATCATTTTAAAAGGTTTGAAATGGTAAGAAATCCATGTTCACAGAGCATAATATACCTTGCTTTACTGAAGATACTTAATTGTGAAAATTTAATTTGGCTGAAAATTCTTAATTCTTGCTTTCTTATTATTTGGGCAGCACAAGTCACAATCATTGGCTACTGAAAAGTGTATCCAGTCTTTTTCTCCCTAAAACAAGAGCATTTGGAATGAACACTTAGTAGGACATATTGGCTCTTTACCACCTTTACCTTTATGCCTTGACTCACAGGTCCTCCTGGATTCTCAAGTGATGTGAATGACCTTGGAATGCTTTTATATTTATCAGCATAGACATCTTATTAATTAGACACCCACATTGGCACCCACACTGATACAATGCTCTATTGAGCACCTGACAGATAAGTTTTTAAAGGACAGCCTTTGCCTCAAAGGCTTAAACTCAAGTAGTGCCAGTTGTATAGGCAGTTGGGTCTTCATCTTTGGCTACACTGTTCACCCCTTTCCTAACCTCCAGATTGTTGGAGCTGTTTGAGTCCAGGACTATAGGGTCTCCACCACCTTCATGAGCCATGCAGTGGGTATTCACTACAGGCTTTGGCTGAAGGTGGTAGCAAAGAGTTTCTCTGTCTTTAGGAAAAGTCTAATAAGCCTTTGCCACGGGCAGTTGGCTTTTTAACTTCTCAGCTGTTTGTTTTTCTTTTAAATTTTTTTGTACTTAATTTTTTCTAATTAATTTTTAAAGATGACAGACAATATTATGTTAGTGATTTGACATTTATACATTACAAATTGACTATCGCAAGTCTAGTAACCATCTGTCACCATACAAAGTTAGTGTTAATACAATATTATTGACTACATCCCTATGCTGTACATGACATCCCCATGACTTATTTATTTCCTAACTGAAAGTTTGTACCTCCTTCACCTGTTTTGCCCTCTCCCACCTTCTCAGCTAGTTTTAATCACATGGTTTTCTATGGGCAAAAAGCTAGCTATAATTTGTTTCAATAGACTTTCACCCCAGAAAGGGGAAGTGTGTATGTATACATATGTGCGTGCTCAGTTGTGTCCCAACTATTTGAGACTCCATGGACTGAGCCTGCCAGGCTCCTCTGTCTATGGGATTTTCCAAGCAAGAATATTGGAGCAGTTTGCCATGTCCTGCTTCATCGTATCTTACTGACCCAGGGATCAAACCTGTGTCTCTTTGGTCTCCTGAATTGGCAGGCGGATTCTTTACCAACTGCGACCACCTGGGAAGCTTGTTTCGTTAGAGTTGCATGTAGGAAAGGGAAAGTAGTTCATTTTAGCCCACAGTATAGAGCTCTACCAATCAAAAATCCCAAAGGCAGTACCGGGAGCTGATAACACCCACTCACATACATACTTGAATTCATTTTTTATGGTTTTTTTTTCCTGTAAGGGCTTCCCTTGTGGCTCAGCTGGTAAACAATCTGCCTGCAATGTGGGAGACCTGGGTTCTATCACTGGGTTGGGAAGATCCCCTGGAGAAGGGGCAAGCTACCTACTCCAGTATTCTGACCTGGAGAATTCCATGGACTGTATAGTCCATGGGGCTGCAAAAAGTTGGACACGACTCTTTTTCCTGTAAGGAGTGAAGCCAAAAGCATTCACCTGTGTAAATATGATAAAGTTCTAGTATCATACAACTGAAATAAATAGCAGCAGTTTAGAGAAAGAAGTTCCTGGTTAATAGAGATGTGATCAACAGAGTTTAATGTGAGGATTCAATTTCCACCAAGACAGGAGAGTGATGGTCTTAAGAGTGGGTTTCTATCTTCTAGCTTATTACATTAGTTAATCAATTTACAGCCCAGGTTGCCTCTTTCCTGATGAGGATAGCTTCACAGTTTCAGACTCTCAGGAGATTTAGGAGAAGGACTTAGCCCTCTCAAAGAGGTGATGTGGGGGGACTTTCTAATTTGAAAGGACAGGAAGTCAGGCAACTGATACTGAGGATCATGGTGACTTGTGCAGCCATGTGTGTGGATAGAGGGGGCCTGTCAGCAAACTGCACCAGATGCCTCATCATCTTCCCAGGGAGATGTCAGAAGGTGGTGGTTTCTCTATTTTCTTTTTTTTTTTGCTGGTGGAATGTAAAGTATTATTAATCATCAGATGTGAACTATTCACATGCATAGTGGAATCCTAGGTGAATGGGGTGGGGAGAACATATGTCTTTGGTTTCATTCTCCCATTTAGAGAGCTAGGAAATTAAATGTGCTTCACAACATGACCATTTCTGGTTTGCAAGCAATCCATCCACATGATATAAGAAAGAACTCTTTCCTTCTTTCTTTCCATTTTTTTCTTTCCCCTACTTCCCTCCCATTTTCCTTCTCATTCACCTAATCATCATCCATCACCCATCTATCCATCCACCCAATATTTACTGAGTACTTTCTATGTGCCAAGCTCCTTAGAGTAGTAGCTCTGATCCGGGAATAGAGAGAGTGGAGGCCTGTTCAAGGGCAGGGCAGTCGGGATAGAGAGTAGAGCAGAAAAGTGAGGGAGTTGACAAGACATGAGACCCAGCAGGAGGTGAAGGAGGATGATGATGGAGAAGTCAAAGACAGCTCCTCATTGGAGGTTCTTTCTCCTCCCATTTTGCAGAGTTCTACAGTCTCTGCCAGGAACCCTGGAACTTGCGTACCACCTGAAACAAACAAAATATGGTAAGTACTGCAGTCTTTCTACGTATAATTTATAGTGCTTAGACTTGCTGCCTCAAGGTTCTGCTGGGCAAGGTTTCACTTGATATGCTACCAAATAGTGACTGTGTATCAGCTTACATTATTAAGACTTATAAGAAGCTTACATGGCTGAAAAGTATAAATTTTAAATAAAATTTTGAATCCCCAAACTCATATAAGAAAAACTAGTGAAATATTACAGAACAATTGGATAGTTCAGGAGACCAACTAAAGACTGAGAACATTGATGGCAGAGAAAAGGTATTGGAAATGAGACGTAAAAATTTGCTGGGACTAGTCAGGTAGAAATCCTGAGGGCAAATCATTAATGATGATGGAAAAGCAATAAATATTCTTGTTACAAAGAGCTCTTTGATGCAGGAGTTAAAAATACACTCTAAAGATGATCGTGGTAGGGAGGATTTCTCTGGCCTCTCTGTTTGAGACATCGATTCTATCACAAGAGCCTTTACAGGAGACACAGGCAGAGCTCAGAGAGCATGCGCAGGAGGACAGCTCTGTACCGACATCTCTGTGTGGCTGGCCCTAATCACAAACAACCATATGTTGCTCTCTCAAGAGCCTGATTACTGAACTCATTAAGTGCATCTAAGAACATAATTGTTAATTTTGCTTATAATGAAATGTATGAGTAAATAAGTGCATTAATACTATAGTAAAATCCATTAAAATATGTTGGCTGTTGGAGGCGCAAAGCACCAGAGGAGGACAGGAAAGGGAGAATATTCACCTGGGAAGGGTTGTGCCCTGGGATGTGGCACAGACATTGATGCTTGCCAAAGAGAGTTGACATTCTCCCCCTGCATGTTCTACTTCCTAAGGCAGACATGTCTTCTAGAGTAGTTTTAGAATGATTTCTAGTAAATAAAAACAAAAATACCTAGAAAGGGGAATGCAGCTAACAGAAGTGGATGGTAAATCACTAGAATTCCAACCCAGCAGTCTTCTTTCTGCTTCATACAGCAACTTAAACTTCTACGTCATCTGTTTTTATACTCATCTAAATTCACTCATTTTAGTGTTCATTTCTATAGGTTCTGAAAAATGGCCTGAGCCATGCAACCTCACCAAAGTTAAGACACAGAACTGTTCTGTTACCCCTCAGAGTAGCCTGTGCTTCCCCCTTGTAGTCAACTGTTCCTCCCATCTTTAACCCTGGAAACCAGTGATCTTGTCTCTGTCTCTTCAGTCTTTTCCAGAATGACATGCAAGTGGAATTATAAAGCAGCATAGCAACTTTTAAATTAAGGGTTTTAAAGCGAAGTGAGTGAGTAAGAACAAAACCAGAGCCTATTCCATGAATATTCTAGTCAAGTAAAATTTACTATGCCAGACTCCCCACACCTTTCTAATATCCCTCAAAATATTTTTCCTGATTAAAGCAACTTTTGTTTTTCTTTCTCTGGGTCCTAACCCTCAGTTGCTTAAGAATTTTGGGGGTAGCTTTGCAAGTGTTTTCTGTTTGGTGATGATCATGAGTCTGACTCTACAGAGGAGACTTGCTTGGCAATAATTTTTCTGGGAGAGATGCATTGTTTTTCTAGAAATTTTATAAAATCTGAACTAAAGAGAAGAACTTATTTTAAGGAGATCAATTAGGATTTCCCTGAAAGAGAACAGACAGCTAGAGTGTGGGAAGTACAGTGAAGCACATAAAAATGAGAAAAACTCTAAGCATCCTCTTTTATAAAGGTCAACCTCATACATAAAGGAACATAAAATTCCTGAAACATAAAACAGGGAGGCATACGAAGGAAAGCAACACCTGTGGGTTTGTTGGGATGCACGCAAATGCCGTGAGGCAGACAAGCCAGCTCTAGGTGCAGCAGGAATTCATTGCCTAACTCTCTATCACCCTTTCTACTCTTGCTCTTCGTGACCCAGAACATATTAACTATAAAAACAGATAGTAGGAGAGCTGGATTTTACCTTTAATTTCCCTTGGCTATCATTGGTTTTTTAACAATGGGTTTGGGGATATGGATTTGTTTTGTTCCATTCCATGAAGTATGGGATTGATAATGCTGCCTGTCAGGGATAAGGATGGGGTGAAATACAGGCTGCTTCCTGCCTCCTTCTCCTTCATTGGTAGTATTTATTGTGCATCCACTCTGGACTAGGATAGTTGCTATTTGGCTGGTGCTATCTTAGTATAGTTAACTTCTTCGTATTATGTCACCTTGCTTTCCCATCCAGTTGTTAAATCATTGTATCAAATCACTGTGTATGCCTGCTGGTTTGGGGTCCGCCACTGTGCTTGTCACCAGTATTAGAGGACTAGTCAAGGGGGGCTGACAGTAACATTATATAAACAGAGGGATGGAGACAGTGGCATGATAAGCTATGGGGACAGCATATGCATGAGATCCTGTATTGTTCTCAACTCTCAATTTGTGATAAAATCAAGGTCCTGGAAAGACATTAATATTTTTGTTTGCAAATACATTATATCCAAAGTCTTACCCAAATATGTTATGATTTGTTAATAAAAATAAAATTCAATTCTGCATGCAATGAATCTAACTTTTATATAGGAAAAAGTAAATTCATGAAAATGATGGGTTTGATATACAATCTCTGGCATCAGATGGTGAAACAGATGGTTTGTAAGCACATAGCAAGGAAAACAGCATGGGTTTACTAAGAGCAAGTCATGCTAAACTAACCTTGTTTCCCATTATGATTGTGATAGGATTGACACTGATAGAAAAAAGAAATTCCTTAAAATCAGTGTATCTTGATTTCAGTAAGGTTAAAATAGTCCTTGAGGATAAGATGGAGAAAACGCACCGAAACGGTAATGCAGTTGATTTGTTGCTATTTAAACAAGTGGTTTATGGACCAGGACAGCCTTGAGGGAGGTATACAGTGGTACGTCAGAGGACTCTAATTGTTCCTTCATTTTATCAATAACCTGAATGAAATCTGCACATTTTTGAGAGATACTGAATACAATGAATATCAAAATCAAGTTTTTTTAAGAAGAAAAAAAGCAGATTGGAACAATACCCCAAACTAATAAAAGGTTTTTAATAAAGACAGATGTAAAGTCCTAAATCTGTGCCTTAAAAAAATGTACACATAAAGCAGGGGGTAATCGACTTCTTGTTAGTTCATGAAGAGAAGACATGGATATTTAAATCAATTTCAAAAGTCAGTCAGTCAGTCAGTTCAGTTGCTCAGTCGTGTCCGACTCTTTGTGACCCCATGAACCGCAGCATGCCAGGCCTCCCTGTCTATCACCAACTCCCAGAATCCACCCAAACCCATGTCCATCGAGTTGGTGATACCATCCAACCATCTCATTCTCTGTCGTCCCCTTCTCCTCCTGCCCTCAATCTTTCCCAGCATCAGGGTCTTTTCAAATGAGTCAGCTCTTCACATCAGATGGCCAAAGGATTGGAGTTTCAGCTTCAACATCAGTCCTTCCAATGAACACCCAAGACTGATCTCCTTTAGGATGGACTGGTGTGCGACGCAAGAGTGGCGGCTGCGTGGCACAGGAGTGGCGGAAAGGAGCTACCCAGCATCCAAGGTCAGGAGCAGCATCCAAGGTCAGGGGTGACTGCCCTGAGGAAATACCCCATGTCCAAGGTAAGAGAAACCCAAGTAAGACGGTAGGTGCTGAGAGAGGGCATCAGAGGGCAGACAGACTGAAACCACAATCACAGACAACTAGCTAATCTAATCACATGGACCACAGCCTTGTCTAACTCAATGAAACTAAGCCATGCCACGTGGGGCCACCCAAGACGGACGGGTCATGGTGGAGAGGTCTGACAGAATGTGGTCCACTGGAGAAGGGAATGGCAAACCACTTCAGTATTCTTGCCTTGAGAACCCCATGAACAGTATGAAAAGGCAAAAACTAGGACACTGAAAGATGAACTCCCCAGGTTGGTAGGTGCCCAATATGCTACTGGAGATCAGTGGAGAAATAACTCCAGAAAGAATTAAAGGATTTCGAAAATAATGTGAGTCAACTGTATAAAATGGGTGCTGAATAATAGAATAGTATCTGTATCAGATGAAAATGGTCATCCCACTGTAGTTTCTATTGATCACATCCATCAGTAGAATTGTTTCTAGAACCACATGTCTGATTTTAGGAAAGACATTAACAAAGTGAAGCCATTTCTGAAGATCTGACTGTGTTGATTTGAGTCTGAAGATCCCATCATGGGACAAATAGGGGGGAAGGAACAGCATGTACTGAATGTCTAGTTAGAGCATAAGAGAGAAGATGAAAAGGTTGGAGGTAAACAGGAGGATGAAATAAGAATAGGTTAGCTTCCTAGGGGTTTAAACAATTAGTAAAAGTATAGGAAATGGCCCCAGAACACAAGTTATCTGTGATAGGGAAAGAGTCAAGTAGGGCATTCTACTCCTTTCTTGTTCTGAATAAGAGTGAGGAGTGTGTGAGTGTGTACTTATGTGTGTGTCTGTGTATGTTCAGATAAGTAGGTAGCTAGGTGGTGATCAAAGAGTATGTCCTGGATCATGGAAAAAGCAAGAGAGTTCCAGAAAAACATCTATTTCTGCTTTATTGACTATGCCAATGCCTTTGACTGTGTGGATCACAATAAACTGTGGAAAATTCTGAAAGAGATGGGAATACCAGACCACCTGATCTGCCTCTTGAGAAATTTGTATGCAGGTCAGGAAGCAACAGTTAGAACTGGACACGGAACAACAGACTGGTTCCAAATAGGAAAAGAAGTACGTCAAGGCTGTATATTGTCACCCTGTTTATTTAACTTCTATGCAGAGTACATCATGAGAAACGCTGGACTGGAAGAAACACAAGCTGGAATCAAGATTGCTGGGAGAAATATCAATAACCTCAGATATGCAGATGACACCACCCTTATGGCAGAAAGTGAAGAGGAACTAAAAAGCCTCTTGATGAAGGTTAAAGTGGAGAGTGAAAAAGTTGGCTTAAAACTCAACATTCAGAAAACGTAGATCATGGCATCCGGTCCCATCACTTCATGGGAAATAGATGGAGAAACAGTGGAAACAGTGTCAGACTTTATTTTTCTGGGCTCCAAATCACTGCAGATGGTGACTGCAGCCAGGAAATTAAAAGACGCTTACTCCTTGGAAGGAAAGTTATGACCAACCTAGATAGTATATTCAAAAGCAGAGACATTACTTTGCTAACAAAGGTCTGTCTAGTCAAGGCTATGGTTTTTCCTGTGGTCATGTATGGATGTGAGAGTTGGACTGTGAAGAAGGCTGAGCGCCAAAGAATTGATGCTTTTGAACTGTGGTGTTGGAGAAGACTCTTGAGAGTCCCTTGGACTGCAAGGAGATCCAACCAGTCCCTTCTAAAGGAGATCAGCCCTGGGATTTCTTTGGAAGGAATGATGCTAAAGCTGAAACTTCAGCACTTTGGCCACCTCATGCGAAGAGTTGACTCATTGGAAAAGACTCTGATGCTGGGAGGGATTGGGGGCAAGAGGAGAAGGGGACAACAGAGGATGAGATGGCTGGATGGCATCACTAACTCGATGGACGTGAGTCTGAGTGAACTCTGGGAGTTGGTGATGGACAGGGAGGCCTGGCGTGCTGTGATTCATGGGGTCGCAAAGAGTTGGACACGACTGAGCGACTGATCTGATCTGATCTGATCTGAACAAAATAACACAGACTGGGTGGCTTATAAACAACAGAAATTTATTTCTCACAGTTTTGGAAGCTAAAAGTTTGCAGTCAGGGTGCCAGCATGGATAGGTTTTGGTGAGGGGCCTCAGCCAAATTGCAGACTGCTGTCTTTTAGTGTATTCTTCCAAGGCAGAGAGAGGATGAGAGAATTCTCTGGAATCCTTTTCATAAGTATGGTATAGAGAAGGCTGCACCGTCATGACTTAATTACCTCCCAGAGGTCCTACCTCCTAACACCACCACTTTTAGGGTTAGGATTTCAACATGTTTTGGGGTGGGGAGACATAGCAGCATGTGCTCCTTCTCCCCCTTACTCCCACCATGCCTTCTCCCAGGGCAATCCAGTTTGTCCTTATCATTCTATGTTCACTGTTGTCGCTAATTTAGTGCCAAGCCTCATTGTAGGAATTGGAGACACAAGGTTGAATAAATCCATTTTCTACATAAATTGAGCTCACAGTCTGGAGGGAACAAATGGGCATTGTGCCTACAAGTCGGCCCGCTGAGAACTGAGAAATGAAGTTAGGAATCTAGAGTCACTCAGTCATCAGTCCAGTGACTAAGTTGCATCTGCACAGACTTTCATAGCCGAAGGGGATTTTGGACATCTGCTTAGTGTATTGTTTTCAGACAGTGCCTTGTGGAATCTTTGGGCTCTTGTGAAGCTTTCTTAGGGGTTGCTATGAACAAGTGTGTGCTAAGTCACTTCAGTTGTGTCCGACTGTTTGCAACCCTATGGAATGTAGCCCACCAGGCTCCTCTGTCCACGGGATTCTCCAGACAAGAATGATAGAGTGGGTTGCCATGCCCTTTCCCCTACTTGTAAGGGGGAGATCAAATCAGAAGATGTCAGAGATCCTCCCTTACTCACATTTTAAGCAGAGCAGTTCTACTTCTGTTTTATTTGTTCATTATACACAGATATTAACTTGAAGAAAGGGTACTGGTACTGCTAAGCATTTAACCATACTCTAAGGCCATGCAGGGGAAGAGAGAACAGTGGCCAAAAGGTATTAGAATTTGTTTGATGCAATTAAAATGTTTTAGTTTTATACCTATTATGTGTTTATAAAGACTATTCATTCAGTGACTATTGAAATACCTGATAGGCTATGATCCCATGTGCTTCTAAAATCATCCTAAGATTTTCCTTTAGAAGTTTAGCTTTTTCATAGGACTTCAGACTCCCTGAGGGCAAGACTTTGCCCTATCCATTTATGTTTCTCAAATGAATAACATTGTGCCTGATACTTATGGGTGTTCCCAATGTTTCCTGAATGTATAAGGAAGGAATTAAATTAATGTATTAATTGGACCCAGAACAGATCTTCTAACTGGTTATGGAAAAATAAAATAAAACTCTGAAACCTCATTCAATTTTAAATAACCTAATAAGCTGAAAAAACATATATACATACACATTATACTGCATTAGTAATAACTATAGCAATCATCGGAGAAGGCAGTGGCACCCCACTCCAGTACTCTTGCCTGGATAATCCCATGGATGGAGAAGCCTGGTGGGCTGCAGTCCATGGGGTCACTAAGAGTCGAACACAACTGAGCGACTTCACTTTTCACTTTCATGCATTGGAGAAGGAAATGACAACCCACTCCAGTGTTCTTGCCTGGAGAATCCCAGGGACAGGGGAGCCTGGTGGGCTGCTGTCTCTGCGGTTGCACAGAGTTGGACACGACTGAAGCGACTTACCAGCAGCATAGCAATCAAACTACATATTGATTGGTGTCGGAGAAGACTGAACATTTGGTTCTGAAGCAGTGTCTTTTCTTTCATCTGTGAGCACCCAGTCTCCCATCTCTTCCTCGTGAATCCTGGAATCTAAGTTATAAATAATGACAGAATTCTGCCAAAGATATTTCTCACAGGAGGGATATGTAACTTCCTTTCCTGTGATGCACTGACTCGCTAAACAGCTACGCGTGTGAATTCCAATTAACAACAGCTTTTGTTCTTTCTGGTCAGACTTTCAGGCAAATATTAAAATCTTGAGGATTCCTGTAGCCATTTCTGAATGTAGGCTGGAAGCATTCAGACCCATTCAGAGGTACTTGGTAACCAGCTGATACATGACTATCTGACTTGGGTTTGGCCAGACCGAAGCCTGGACACTGGTTCGCCTCAGAGAAGGTGTATGCTGGGTGTGCAATGAACAAAACACTACTAGATAGTGTGTGGAGAGGGTGCTTTTCTCAGTTTTACCAAAAGTGTTAACCTGTAAAGCTGGCTAGTAGAGCATACCTGGCTCCCCCCCACACACACTGACGTATTCATTGAAAGAATCTTTAGTAAAGAATGGAAACCAAGGTTTTATGTAGACCAAGAAGGGGAGGATGATATTCTCAGCAGGGAGTTGACAAGCAGTAGCTATGAATTATCCCAGGAAAACCAGGGAAGTCTCCTGAAGATATGGGAGTGATTAAGGGCCCTGCTCTTGATTGACAATTCATAACTCTTAAATTTTCTATGGTCCTTTAAGGCACCCCTCTTATCTAGAGTAAATGAAGTAACTTTAGCAAATTGTTCCTTAGACCTACATTTGGTGACCATGACTTTATAGAGGAATGTAATTTTCCTCATTCTGGATAACTGAGACAAACCTTGTAGTCAAGTGTAGCTGGGGCATATTGCTTCTTCTCTTATGAATGTGAAATGGTGCGGGAAGCAGAAACCCACTTTTAGACATGAGATTTATGTCAGTGGTACTTGTTTTCCTCAAAATAATCCCATCTCAAAGATGGCCTCCATCTTGTCAATGAAGTCCATCCTCTGAAATTGCTTTTCAGAAGGTGGATCCATATCTTATTCTTCCATCCACATTCATTACATAGATAGCACGCATCATATGACAGGTTGTGCAGATACATTAGTTAACTGGCCACTGCCCTTATCTTCAAGAGTTACTGGGAAGAGGCACAAGTGTTTCTAGTATATATTACTGCCCAAGAAACTACCCAAACCTAATGCTGAAAACAAAACCAACGATTTATTTTGCTCACAAATCCCTAATTTTGGCAGAGAGCAGAGCATGAGCTCATCTCTGTTCCACATCTTTTGGGGAAATTTAAAGGGGCAGGGATCACATGAAGGCTTGCTTCACTAACCTGTCTGGAGGTTGATGCTGGCTGTAGGCTGACATCCTAGCTGCGGCTATGGCTATAACACTGCAATATGACCCATCAGTATAGTCCTCCCACTTCTTCACTGTGTGGTGATCAAGGTCCAAGAATGAGGAACCCAAGAGAAACCAGCAGAAATTGCATTTTCTGGCCTTGCTTCAGAAGTCACACAGCTTCACTTCCAGTGCATTCCGTTCCTCCGGGCAAAATCTCACTCTTGTTCAATAAGAGGAGAATTAGACTCCACCTCTGGATAGGACAATTGTCAATATGCCAACATGGTTTAAAACTACAATAAGAAAATAGAAAGTTACCATGAAACGGGAAAGTAGAAAGGGTAAGCACTGGGCTTGGGTAAAACCTAGGGTTAATTCAGTGGTGGGGAGCAGAAAAGACTTCCTAAAATAAATTATATAAACCTCATTCCTGGGGAGTTAGTTGAGATTAGTCAGGAGAATGGGACAGCATGATGGGAAGAGCGGTACATGTAGAGGAAAGTAATAATAATAGTAATAAAAACTGAGCAAGCTGGTATAGTTACAAGTAGTTTGGGAGAACCAGATGTAAAGTATGAGAAAGACTGACATGGTATGAAGCTGAAGAGGTGGTTACAAAAGCCCTTGTAAATAATTTTATGGGTTTGGACTTTATCCTGCAGTCAAAGGAAGGAGTCATTGAAGTGTTTTAAGTAGGGAATGATATGATCAGATTTGTAGTTTATTAAAAAAAACAAACCCACTCAGCTGTAGCATAGAGAGCTTATCATAGAGGAGAGCTTGGGGTAAGCAGGCAGTAGATAACTAGTTCAAAGGCTGCTGGAGTATCCAAATAAGAGATGATCATGGAGTAGGTTAAAGTCATGATGGGGGTGGGAAGAAAACGCAAAGCCAGGAGATCTGAAGAGTTAGAATTGAAGGGACTTGGTGATTAATGGTTAGTTGTTGGGAGAGAGAGAAAGGAGTCAAGGGTAAGAATAAAACTTTTGCCTTGCATAAGCAGGTGATATCATTCACTCTTTTATGGGACATGAGGAACAGTTTTGGGAGATAGGCTTATGGGATGCTGATGAATTTTCTTTTGAATTTGGTGTGATTGTGGGACATTCAAGTGGGACTGTTCATTGGGTTGTTGGATATGTGAATAGAACTTATACAGGAAGACTGGGCTTTGAAAAAAAGATTCAAGAGTCATCAGAATACTGAATTTGTAAATGGCAATTGCAGACTTGGGTGAACAGAATCAAAAGAAAGCAAAAAAGAAACCTGAATTGCACCAGTTTTTTGAAAGAATGGGGAAGAGGAAGAGAACCCCACAAAATGGATGATAAAATAAGTTAAGCAAGTTGCCAGATAGCCAGGAAGTGTGGCATCATGAAAACCAAGGGAAAAATGTTTCAAGAACAGTGAACAATAATAGAGGCTGTAGAGAAGTCAAGTAGCTTGAGAGTTAGAGAGGCCCCTGGGTAACTAAGACAACTGGGCCCCTGACATCCTCTTTTTCTCCTGTACCTTTTATGAGGTTAATCTCAGAGCAATGGGGTGTCCCATGTCACTGTGAAAATCAACTGATAAGTAATATGGAACGTAACTGAAGGTTTTGTGGGCAAGTGGGGATGTAGTTATATACTACCTACTGAAAAGATGAAAATCTTTACCCATCTCTGTTCTTTCTCCAAAATTTCTCTTCCTTTACCTCTTTTCTTTGTGCACAAGCCTCTTTCTCTAGCTTCTTCAGTACCACCATCCTCCAATATTTTATTTCTTTTCTTATCTTGTTCACTCTCCCCTTTGCACTTTGTAGGGCCATTAGTAATAAACAATTTTGGAAGTATAATGGTTATGTTTAGCAACCTGGAGTTTCAAAACTAACTAGGCCAAGAACAATCCTAGTGTAGTGGTGGGGGTGGAAGGCACATTATAGGTGTTAAAAATAAGTTAGACTTCTTGTTAAACATGTTAGACCAACCATATGCTTTTGTCTCCATTCCCTTTTCAAACCTCACTAAAATGACAGTTACGGCTTCCAGGAAAATGGGCTCTTCAGATCCCCTGCTCTTAGGAGCATAACTCACCAGTGGCCTTAGTTGCTACCCCTTAGTTGCTACCACTGCCTTGATGCCAAGGCCACACTTTCTGTGAGCTGTTCCTGATGGTACATGCTAGGATTATTAGGGTAAGTAGGATTGGAGAAGAACCTGATGCTGGGAAGGACTGAAGGCAGAAGGAGAAGAGGACATCAGAGGATGAGATGGCTGGATGGCATCACTGATGCAATGGACATCAACTTGGGCAAACTCCAGGAGATGGTAAGGGACAGGGGTGCCTGCTGTGCTGCAGTCCATGGGTGACTGAACAACAACAAAGGGTTACTAATACAACCTCATACTACAATGCTTTCCTGGTGGCTCAGATGGTAAAGAATCCACCTGCAATGCAGGAGACATGGGTTCGATCCCTGGGTTGGGGAGATCCCCTGGAGGAGGGCCTGGCAACCCACTTCAGTATTCTTGCCTGGAGAATCCATGGACAGAGGAGCCTGGTGGGCTACAATCCATCGGGCCGTAAAGAGTTGGACACAACTGAGTGACTAAGCACAACAGTGCAATCTCATTACTACGAGACTCCTCCAGTGGCAGGATACTGGTTTGACGGCTCCTCCCTGGCCTGATCAGATCTTTCTTAGAACCACAGTGTAGTTCTATATTCTTCCTACACAATCCTCAATTCTTTCCCTCCTTTTTCCTGCAGACATCCAAATTTCATGGCAGTTGGAAGCCTCTGCTGCCCCCCTTTCCTCTAAATAAACCTCTTGTATGTATAAGCCAATCTTTACATCTGCTTCTCAAAGGACCCAAACTAACACAATTGTAAATTTAGAAAGGTGGAAATTCACAAGGAAAAGGAGATAAGATGACAGCAGGAGAGAAAAATTTGCAAAATTCAGCAAAATCAGCAAAAATTTGCAAAAATCTGCAAAATTCTGAAAGATGGAAAGTTGGTAGATGAGAGGTAACAGTCTTACCAAGAAGAAACCTAAGTACCAACAGAGGGGCTGGCCAACCAGACGGGAGCTGACATGAGTGGCAGTCTTCAAAAGGCTGAAGAATTAGAGGCATAAAGCACTGGGGTAAGGCTGAAAATATGAAGAAATAGGTTGAAAAGTCTGCACAAAGAGCAGTTGGCCACCAGATTCCTTCTTTCATGACTAGAATGAACTACCTCTCCTGTAAGGAGACTGAAGATGCCAGTCTTGGGAACACCAGACACAGTGGAAGGGTGATTAATTGCAAGTCTATGAGCTGGTGTGAGCTCCCCCAGTCTCTTAACAACTGGGAGCCTTCTCCTTAAGAAAGGATCTTAGAACGTCTATAGCCATAGTAATTAATATACCTCCCAGATGGGAAATTAAAGAACTTCTCTCTGGTCTACCCCAAAGAAAATAACAAGTGATATCATCTTTTGGAGTACCCCCAACACAATCACCATCGACAGGTACAATCATCATATAGTGAAATCCACCAGTCCATATACTGACTCTCTAAAAGACATAGACAGACAAACAGAAAAGATAAAAGCAAGTCAAAGGAAAAAGAGAAACAAGACAGTGGCTGGAGAAACATTTATGGATAAACCTTTTAGTTACTACGTTCAGAGAAATGAGTTGTTTTGTAACCATGAAACAAAAATAAAACTCTATAACAAAGAAACGGTCAGAAAATACACAAAATATTAAAAATATGAAGGCAAAAAAAATTTAAGTAGACAGTTCAATGAATAAAATTGTGGAAATATCCATTAAAGTAACACAAAATGTCAATGAGATTAAAATGGGAAAAAAAAGGCAAAAATATGGGAAGATCAGTCCAAGAAGTTCAAATTTGAGTAAAAGCAGCTTCCAGAAAAAGAGCAAAAAAGAAAGAAAAGAAATAAGGAGGAGGAGGATATGGGCGTTATCAAATAGGAGATAATGTCCCAGAATTGCAGTCTATGTCTCCAGGATAAAAGGGCCACATGAATGGCCAACACAATGAATTAAAAAAGACCCGTACCAAGGAACATTTTTGTGAAATCTCAGAACATTGTCTCAAAGAGAAGCTCCTAAAATCTTCCAGTGGGAGAAGGAGAGGAGAAAGAAAAAGATACCAATCATACACAAAGCATTAGGAACCAGAATGCCATCTAACATCTCAATGGCAACCCCAGACTTTAGAAAACCATAAAAGCAATCTTTCCACATTTTTAGGAAAAATGTTTTCTAATCTTAAATGCTATACTCAATTAAACTACCAATAAAATTTGTCTGAAATAAAGTTATATAAGATCCTTAAAAATGTACTTTTGATGCAAGTTTTTTCAAGAAGCTCCTGAAGGATATACTCCACCAAAAAGTAAATAAACCAAGAAAGAGGTAACTAAGTGTAACCTAACCCAATACAGGAAAGATGTGAGTCTCTGTATTTAGAGACCTCTAGTTAACTCACACATAAGACACATCAGAAGACTCCCTCTGCTACCAACAACTTAGACTCCCCTTTGTCCAGTTACAGCACTGAAAATTTGAGACCCTACTTCTTACACAATTCTTTTTTTAATGTCTAAATCCCTTACTATCAATCCATTATTATAATGACCTGGTCCAATAATTTCCTTAGTTATCAATAATCTATTAACTCATTCATTTATTGAGTGCCCACTATAGTATAGTTGAATTTGAAGAGAAACAATGTGGAAAAAATAAGTGTGAACAATTATTTTCTTTTCTTTGTGTTTCTTTTTGTTAAGACTTCCTTTCCCTGAGGTCAAGGTCTAGTTTGAAAGAGGAACAAAAAAATGTAGATAAAGGGATTTCTCCCACTCTGAATTTTGTATAAGATAGGTATAAGTACACATATCCTTCGAGATAAATATGGAACCCACTACATGTGCCAAAGTCCTGAAGAATGGGATTTTATAAATGACCTTTCTTCTATGGAAACTATTAAGACCCAAGTGATGCTGCAAGTCGTGTTAATTTTCTAAAGGTCATATATTTGAAATCCTGTACCTCTAAGTGCAGAATATTTTTGCCTTCAACCTGCTTTGGGTTTGAGAGATTATCTGAGTTATAGGTGGCCCAAATATTTAACAATATTGGGGTCTGCACGTGAACTTCATAATTTTGATGTGTTTTTAAGAAGCTGCTGGTACTTGTAAGGCATGTTGCAGATGCAACTGATGCCATGCTTCTATCCCCTCTGTCCATCCATGCTCACCGATTCCTGCTGAAGATAATTTCCACAGCATAGACAGATTCCCACCCAAGCACCTGGTTCTTTTTTCTCTGTGTAGGGGCTTTCTTGGCACCATGAAGAGCTTACAGAGCCTCAAACTGGCTCAGCCCAGAAGTCCACGGGCATCAGTATCCATGGGGCACAGGGCAATTCTCAGGCAATGGGAGATGGAAATCAGTGGATAAAACCAGTCTTACCTTCCACTCATGGAATAATTCTGGGCAGGGCTATCTCTGCTTTCGCATGATAAGAGCAAAATTTGCCACCACAAAATGTGTCTCTTTGGCATGAGATTTATATTAGGTCGGTTGTTTTTAGGAAATACAGATGATATAGGAAATTTTGTTTTGTTTTTTGTTTACCTCCCCCTTAACTGACTAAAAGAATTTAGATAAAAGTCCTGGTTCCAGGAAGAGCACTAGCACCAGAGATATCTACAAAGAATATGGGCCACATTTGGTAGGGCTTTGAGAAACAAAATCCTCTACATTGTCCCATTGTCCCTGAGTGGCATAAAAGCATATGTTTACCAAACATTTGTTTTTCACATCTTCCTTTAAATTGTTTTTCTCCCCTTTGAAGTCCCAGCCTCCTACCCTCTTCTTCTGTCAGATGGCATGTTAATTCAGTTGCCTAACTTGTCCTTCGGAGAAGGCAATGGCACCCCACTCCAGTATTCTTGCCTGGAAAATCCCATGGACGGAGGAGCCTGGTAGGCTGCGGTCCATGGGGTCGCTAAGAGTCAGACATGACTGAGCGACTTCACTTTCTCTTTTCACTTTCATGCATTGGAGAAGGAAATGGCAACCCACTCCAGTGTTCTTGCCTGGAGAATCCCAGGGATGGGGGAGCCTGGTGGGCTGCCGTCTATGGGGTCGCACAGAGTCGGACACGACTGAAGTGACTTAGCATAGCATAGCAACTTGTCCTTGGATCTCAAATTCTCATGGAGTTCCCATATGTACATACATTTGGTTTTTCTCCTATTAATCCGTCTTATGTCAATTTAGTTGTTAGGCCAGCCAGAAGGACCCAGAAAGGTATAAGAAAAGTTTTTCTCCCCAACAGTTGGCATAGTTGGCAGGATTAACTTTGTTTACTGACACTACTTGCTCTGAGGCTATTACTGCTAAGAGATTCAGCCGACATATTGTAAGATTCTTACCACATCAGTCTCCCAAATCTCTGCCTGCAGGGTCTATTGAAAGCCGTAATGGTTAAGAGTCCTTTATTTTCTTTTTCTAAATTTAGATTAGCAGGAGAAAACATTTGTGGAACTAGTTCCTTAAGTCACAGCAACCCTGGTGAAAGTTTGGTTAATGACTACTCTTGATTTTTATTGATACTTTTCATCCCAAAGATGGTCACTGCTTTTCTTTGTGTGTTGTACTGTTTGTCTTGTTCTGTATGTTGAGATCTTAGCTTTAAGACCAGTGAGAGTACTCTGATCTCCATCAGCTGAAAGGTACATGTTCCAGCATGTATTTGGTGGTCATTGTAGTGGACTGAGATTCCAAACAGCTGTAGCCAGTTTGTCAGAAGCATAGTTAACAACCTGGGCTTGCAACTTGTGTCTCTTTGCTCCATGGTGCTAGCTCTCAGTGGGAATTTGTCATAAGTCCAATATGGGACCTTGTCTTGTCAACCTTTGTTGTCTTATTAGTGCTGGAAGAGTCAAATAGCACCTACCTGCTGCCACAGATTAGTGGGTTTGTGACTGGAGATGTCTTATATTCTTCTGGGAAACTAGAGATACCATCTGCACTGCACTGTTCTTAGTTCATGTGACAAGGTCTTTGCTTTCTTAGACTAATTCTGGGAGTGAACTTTCTGGATCTTTTAAGGGCTGCATCTTTTGCACTCTCCTGTGGGATGCCTCTTGCATCTTTGTTTAAACTATAAAAAGATTTATTAGTTTGAGTCACTATTTAAGAGGTCCTATAACTCATCAATAGCTGTTATATAAGATAATTATATAAGACAATTGCTTACAATGAGAGGTCTCTAATTTTTTTTCTTTCAAATATAGCCAAACCATTGGGCCCATCATCTGGCCATTGATGAGTTATGGACTTCCCTGGTGGCTCAGGCAGTAAAATGTCTGCTTACAATGCAGGAGACCCAGGTTCAATCCCTGGGTCAGGAAGATCTGCTGGAGAAGGAAATGGCAACCCACTCCAGTATTCTTGCCTGGAAAATCCCATGGAGGGTGGAACCTGGTAGGCTACACAGTCCATGGGGTCACAAAGAGTGGCCAGATGATGGATCCAATGGTTTGGCTATATTTGAAAGAAAAAAAATTAGAGACCTCTCACTGTGAACAATTGTCTTATATAATCATCTTATATAACAGCTAGCCTAAGGGACATCCTTAATAAGGTGGAAGGACAGAAATTAGAATTAAAGTAAAAGTTTACTTAGACCTGTTCCAATTTGCCTTCAGATATTTGCAGATACTATGAAAAATCAGAACATTGGAATTACAATTGTCCTGCACTTAAGAATAAGAAGGAAAAGGAACAAGAGGAACTATTTGGAAATTGGGCAAATAAAAATAATTTTAAATGTCTAAAAACTATGGTTTAGTTCTACCAAAAAAAAAAAAAAAAAAAGATGGCCAGACAAAAATGTGGGTTCCACCCTGTTTGTAGCTAGATATAGCTGAACTGAAAATGTGAGTTAAACCCCAGCTGCAACTAGGGCCTTACCAAACTGCAGCCAGCCCTCAAGGAAATTACAACCTAGAATTACAATGGCCATTTTGAGGAACATTCCAATTAGATAAGATCATTTAAAGAGTGCACTTAAAAGCAAGGGCTCCCAAATCAAACAAAGAGAAAAGGATACCTATTTTAATTGGTATGCAGGAAACTTCAAAAGGCTTCTAAATGCCAAAATAGCTTTGTTGAAAGATTCGTTATAAAAGGCAGAAAACAAAATAGATGGCCACTGGTCTGACTGAACTCATGACCACAGCTGATATTCAGAGCCTACTAAGAAAATCCTACACCTCATCCCCCTAAGTTCAGTTCAGCTCAGTTCAGTCACTCAGTCATGTCTGACTCCTTGCGACCTTATGGACTGCAGCACACCAGACTTCCCTGTCCATCACCAACTCCTGGAGCTTGCTCACACTCCTGTCCATTGGTTCAGTGATGCCATCCAACCATCTCATCCTCTGTCGTCCCCTTCTCCTCCTGCTTTCAATCTTTCCCCGCATCAGGGTCTTTTCTAATGAGTCAGTTCTTCCCATTAGGTGGCCAAAGTATTGGAGTTTCAGCTTCAGCATCAGTCCTTCCAATGAATATTCAGGACTGATTTCCTTTAGGATAGACTAGTTGGATCCCCTAAGTTAAATGCACCCAAAGAGAAAGAAAAGCATTACAACATAAGTGGATAGATAGTTTTGTCCTTTCGCAAGCAACTGAACTCGCAGCTTTATTGGAAAGTATTCTGGTTTTAGGAAACCAAAGCCTTTCTTGGAGAACCTACATTTCTTCCCTGTGCCTCTGAGATGTAAATGTTCTACAAATTTCAGGGAGGTGAATTCTCTTTTTTTCCTTCTTGGCCATGCTGCACAGTTTGCAGGATCTTAGTTCCCATACCGGAGTCTGAACTCATGCCCTTTGCAGATTCCTAACCACTGGACCACCAGGGAATGCCTAGGGAAGTGATTCTTTTTTAAAATTTATTTATTTTTAATTAGAAGATATTTGCTTTACAATATTGTGTTGGTTTCTACCATACATCAACATGAATCAAATGTTTTTCAAGTTATTGTGATCTAGGATTAATCTTTAGAAAATAAAAGCAAGTTTATTGATTTCATGAAAACAAGCATGTCTTTAGCATTACCAGTGCTTTGTTACTTTTATTCTACTTAGATTTACTAAAAGTCAAATAAATTCATGTTATCTCTATTACAAAATTTGTCAGCCAGAAAAAAAAGCTTGTGTTGATGGTTGACTTTGTTTAATGTCTCAGGAAGTGTTTTTTTCTGTAGGTAATCTAAATATAATCATCTAGAATAAATAAAATTAAATAGCTATAAATAGGATCAATGTTTTAAATAATAATTACATATCATTGCATATATACTTTAAAATAGCTTCCAAAATCTTTTTGGTTACTAGAAACTTTAGTGTTCTGCCAAGTTGAGTTAAATTAAGAAACTTAATGAGTTAAATTCCTTGAATATCTAAATCACTTCCAAATAAGATAAAATACTGAAACATTAATTGCTGAATAAGTCTAAGTTTACCTACTTTTGACCTCTTATTAGAGAGGAACTAAAGACGTTTATTTTCAAATTGGCCCTGTTTTGGGCCAATTTGAAAACATTGCTATGAGGAAACATATGTTTCTAGAAATTTGTAAATGTATTCATACATTTGTCAATAAAAAGAATGCTGGTATATTCGCAATTGCTTACGTCTTAGTTTTTTATTATAAATTAAGTTTTCTAAGGGTTAAGTATTCTAGTACATGATTAAAACGACTAGAAATGATGCGGTAAGCAATTCTGTATACATGGAAAGTAGAATATATTTTGGGGTAAGAAAAAGTATGAGATATGGAGATACTTTCTTTGTTGGGTGATATGAAAGTGATTTTGTCCTAAAACTGATTATTTCTAAATGGAAAAGAAAACAAGCGATGAACTAGACACAGAAAGTTGTAGAAGGTTTGTGGAAAAAGGAGTATTTGGAAAGAAATTGTATGTGTGGTCAGGACTAGATAAAATTGGAATGAATTTATTTAAGTAAATGAATGTTAATATCAGAGGTAATCGAGTGCAAAATTAGAATAGGGTTTTCTCTGTTAAAAGGATAGTGTTATTGAACTATTGGTCTGCTCTCGATAAGAAATGTAAAAGGTTTTTCTTTATTTTTAAAAACAGCCTGCCTAGAAAACAAGGATACTATCTTTTGTCAAAATAATTTCCTGTGTTTTCTGTCTTCATCAAGTCTTTGATTACTTAAGTAAACCAAGTCTTCTTGATATTAAGAGTAAGTTTGCTTACTTGATATTTGCTTGCTTGATATTAAGAGTAAGTTTGCTTATGTAACTTTCTGTATTTGCCTATAAAATCTTAGTATGATCAAGTGGATAACTAAATATTTTTCACAGTCATCTATAATTCCATTTGACCAACTGTTTTAAAACCTTTTAATGTTTTTGACAGACTTCCCAAAACCAAATTCTAAATGAAGTTCATTTTGATCTCAGATTAACTTTGAAATTTTCAAGAATTTTCCTGGAACATTGTGAAATATGTGTTCTCTCTCTTTATAAAAAGGGAGAAGTTAAGCTAATTAATCTTATTTGGTATGTTAAATTACATGGAAACCATTGTCAAATAAGAAGTAATACTAAGCCTTCTATATGTTGTATCTGTATTATAAATGTTTCAAAAATTATGGGAAATTACTAAAAATCCAGTGTGTCCTGGTGTAATGTTGTCATCTTAAGTTCAGTTATCTTAAAATGTTGTACATCACAAAGATAACTACACTTCCTTATCAAATGAACTCTAACAATAGGCATTTAAGGTCTTTAATAATCTATAGACGACTTCTCTGGTGGCTCAGACAGTAAAAGCGTCTGCCTACAATGCAGGAGACCTGGGTTCCATCCCTGGGTTGGGAAGATCCCCTGGAGAAGGAAATGGCAACCCACTCCAGTACTCTTGCCTGGAAAATCCCATGGACGGAGGAGCCGGGTAGGCTACAGTCCTTGGGGTCGGAAAGAGTCAGACACGACTGAGCGACTTCACTTTCATTTTCACAATAACCTATAGACAGGAGTCATTTTACTCTGATGTTTTGCAAATACGCTTCATCTTCAAACAGATTCATGGAGAGGACTTCTCACATATATTCCAGAATACAAGTTTCTGATAAACTTTCAGATTTTTAAAAATTAATTAATTAATTTTATTTTTGGTTTTGTTGCTATGGGGGGGTGCTTTCTCTAGTTGCAGAGAGTGGGGGCTGCTCCCTAGTTGTGGTGCATGGGCTTCTCGTTGTGGCGGCTTCTCGTGTTGCCGAGTATAGGCTCTGATTGAGCACACGGGCTTCGGTAGTTGCAGCATGCAGACTCAGGTGTCGTGGCACACAGGCTTAGTTGCTCCACAAAATGTGGAATCTTCCCTGACCAGGGATCAAATCTGAGTCCTTTGTGGATTCTATACCACCAGGGAAGTCTAAACTTTCAGACTGTACCACTGAACTGGGTAAGAATTCACAGAATCCTAATGGAGAAATTGATAACTTCATAAATCTGATAATAAAAGATCAAGATCAATAATAATTAATTACATGGGACTAAAGGAACTGATAAAGATGATTATAATTTTTTTGCAATTTCTTTTTATTTGAAACATTGCTGATTTTTTAAAATATTTTGTTTTCCAAATATAAAGAAGCCTTTCCTCTTAAGCTAACTATAAAGAAGCTAACTATGACCTAGAGTAATTTGGTAAACTGTATCTTTATAAGTAGAATGGAAACATCTATCTTTTTCTCCCTACCTGATTCCTCCAGAATTCAGGAACTCTCCATGAATATTCTTATTTTCATGGCAATGTAGTTATTTGCATAAGTTCAATAAGAGTCTGTTCTTCTTGAAATAGGACACAATAAGAAACATTGGTTGTATTGCCAGGGCTTTGACTGCAATGTCCTATTTGAGAGAGCATGCTTAGACTCAGATATTGCCAGACAGCCTTAAGGAACTAAAGATGACTTTATGAAGCCAATTAAAAGCCCTTTGGAAAAACAGCCTAGTACCTTGCTTAGGGTTCTCAGCAGTCTCACCAGGTGAGTAAAGAAGGTTACTTCCTGGGAGGTGCAGGAACTGCAAGCTGTTTTGAGCACCTCAAGAAGAGAGAAATTCATCCAAATCTATAGGTAGTGCAGGTAAGTCTAGTGGCAAATTCTTGACTTGGCTTCCTAGCATTGCTGTTGTTCCGTCACCAAGGCATGTGCAATGTGAAATTCCTTTGAAAAATTCCAGCAAAGTAAATGTAAAAGTCTATATGACCAATTACTATTCTTCCTTCACTTTTGTAAATGACTAGGCCATGTGCATTGAAGCTAGACCTGTTTTTGCAAACAAATTAGTCTTAATTTGGCTGTCATTTTAGAGAGAAAAATTATGTTTCAGTGATACATTTGTGGATATTAAATTCTAATATTGTCCATTGTCTTTGAGGTTTGTTTTCTACATGTGAACTGTTCTAGATCCTGAGGATTATTCTAGTTGTCTCATATGTGGCTATAAATTTCCAAGTTAATGTTCCCAATTTCTCCCATCCTTTTGACTTGAAATCACTGAGAACTAAAATTGCCCTTTTCCTGCAGTCCTACAAACTGAAGCTAGTCAAAGCTATAAACTTCAGAGAAATCATCACAATACTTCATGCTTATTGTTATTTTTATTATAATATAGTTGCTTTACAATGTGTTAGTTTCTGCCGTATAGCAAGGTGAATCAATTATATATGTGCATACATCCACTAGTTTTTAGATTTCCTTCCCGTTTAGGTCACCACGGATCATTGAGTAGAGTTTCCTGCGCTACACAGCAAGTTCTCATTACTTATCTATTTTATACATTATAGTGTATATATGTCAATCCCAATCTCGCAATTCATCCCATTACCCACCCCACCCTTGGGAACCATAAGTTAGTTCTCTACATCTGTGATTTTATTTCTGTTTTGTAAATAGGTTCATTTGTATCACTTTTCTATATCTAGATATTTTTCTCTTTCTGACTTCATGTATGACAATCTCTGGGTCCATCCATATCTCTGCAAATGACACTATTTCATTCATTTTTATTGCTGAGTAATATTTGTGTATATACGTACCACATCTTCTTTATCCATTCCTCTATTGATGGACATTTAGGTTGCTTCCCTGCCCTGGTTGTTGTAAATAACTCTTCATGTTTAGACAATTTTCTTTGTGCCTGTTGCTGTGTGAATCAGTCAGCATGTTTACCAGTATGCCTGATAATATCATTAGAGACATTCAATCAATCTACAAACCAGGGAAATCTGATTGTCACTGCCTGCCCTCATTTCATCTAAATGCTTTGAACTGGACATCTAGAAATCTTCTCAACTGGTTGCCTTCAGAAGTTTGAAAATAAGATTATGGTCTGCTCCAAACACTAACCATTGTTTTTCTTTTGTTTCCATAGAAATGCCCCTAATTAAATACCCGATTGCTTCTCCCATAGGCCTATCTTGGGGAACCTCACTGCATCACGGTCTCCTGAAATGAGTTTAACTGAACTAACTTATTTTCAGGACTAAGAGACTGATTCATTAAGATGAAACAGTCTACCAATTCAACTTTTGGACTGTGAAACTTCTTGGGGAACTTGCAGTGGTGGGACTATAGGGGAAGAAAATATCCTTCCCCACTCCTAAGATGTGTCTCTTTGACAGGAGAATTATTTTAGGATGATTGTTTTAAGAAACAGAATACTGGAAAAGTCATTGTTTTTGCCTCCCTCTTAACCACCTGAAAGAATTTAGATAAAGAAACCAATCCAGACAGGGCACTACCAATAGAGATATCTACAAATATGAGCTCAGGATTACAGGGGGAACTTGACAGGGCCTGGAGGACAAAGTCTTCTTTGTGTCCTATTGTCTGCGTGGCAGAGCAAACATTTATTTACCAAACATTTGTTTTCCCCATCTTCCTGTAAATCATCTTCCTTCTTTCTCAAGCCCCAAACCTCTACCCGCTTCTCTTCCTCTCAGATGGCATGTAAGTCTTGATTGCCTAACTTGTTCCTGGGCCTTATATTCTTAAGGAGTTCCTGTACATACATTCATTTGGGTTTTCTCCTGTTAATTTGTCTTATGTCAATTTACTTATAGGTCATCCAGAGGAACCTAGAAGAGTGGAGGGAAAATATTCCTCTTCAACAAGAGTGGTTGCTCTTCTTGAATTTTGCACCTTGACTGCCTCATTCATTCCTCCCAGGTCCTGGTTCTGATTCTGAGGCAAGTTACTCATAGTTTTTGAGAGGATTTTCAGCAGAACTGAGCCCTCATAGCTCACAGTTAACAACCTACTTATTAACATACCTTTTACTGTTTTTTCTCTTTTCTTTGTCATCATACTTTCTCACTGGTGCACTCTGGGATTGCCTTTCACCCATCTTCTCCTCAGCTTCTACTCCTGAGGGAATGTAAGGTAAGACAAGCATCTCTTAAAATGGCGTTTCCTCTCCCCACCCCCAATCCACCAGTGATTTATTTAAGCTTATGATCAGCTCGTGGTATCATTCCATTAGCTGTAGAGGTTTATCTTCCCTGAGACAGATCTGGGGCTCAGATGTTCTGGTGCTCAGGGTTAGGCAATTACATCCTTTCAAAGACCTCATTGTACAAGTTCAGACACATACGTGTGGGCACTTTTGTTTTGGGGTGATTGAGGAAGGAGATGTTGGATGTTGTTGCTCCTGTTTTGTTTCTGGTGGAGAGGTGTGAGGGAAGATAAAGGCCATGGAAGGATAAGAAAGCAAGAATTGGCTGGGTAATTGCTTCAGACTTTCCCTTCGCTTTGGCCTATGGCTGAGGGCCTGGCTGTGAGCCCCTGTGGGACTGATGCCAGAGCAAGTAACAGAGTCCTTGTTCAGACAGACTGGAAGCTTGGGGTACACACAGTTCCGCTTTAGGACAAAGGTGGCCAAAGGCAGCGCGCATTGAGCCACACATGCCCTGTGCCCTCCTTTCCCACTTCAGCCACACCCCAGTCCCCCCAGACCACAGTGTTCATTCTGGATCAGAGGTCAGTCTGCAGAAACAGAACCAGTGGAACATCAGGGAAGATCCAGGGCAGGGCAGCTGGACTAACAGAGAGCCTATATCTCCCATAAGGAGCTGGTGCACTGCAGTCTTTCTATGAGCAGGACAAAGCAAAGGACCTTTTGGGAGGGGGTTAAATTCCTGAATGAGCAGGTAGAGGAATGGGACTGACAAAGTTTAGGAGACTTTGTCCATATGACCTGGTTTGTACTCACAGGCAGGTGAAGCCTGGGCTATTTAGCTAAATGATGTTTGCTATAAGTTTGCTGGCATTCACATGACTTAATCAACCTGTCCAGCAAAAAGCCCTTGAGTCAATTATCCTGGGCTCTAGCCCTGTCACTGATAATAACCTTGGGCAAGTCACTTGACTTCTCTGTGCTTCAGTTTCCTTCATCTTATAATGACCTCATTGGGAAAGATGAATGCTGAGGTTCTTTTAAATATTAAGAAAACCAGAGTTCTTTCTCCAGAAATTACTAGTGATCACACAGAGTCCTAGAGAATGTCGCACCATGTGGCTCCTGTCTTGGAGTTCAGAAGTGGCCCGTGAACCTGGGATCCTCTTTCTCTTACAGTGCTCTTGGATAAAATGTCAGGTTATGGCCAGATATGGTGGAATTGAAAGGGAATGTCAGCTGCAGCTTTTGTGAATGTCTACTTTGGGACTTTATTTTAAATGTTTAAGAGACAACTCTTAAATTGATATTTTATTGTCTTTGGGACATCAAGCCTTTATTAAGTTCATTGTAAATCATATATTTGAGCATGAAATATAGGTTGCCAAGGTGGCAACTAACTGCACCCATTTGTGTTTAGCATCACTACAAACAAAGCTAGTGGAGGGGATGAAATTCCAGCTGAGCTATTTCAAATCCTAAAAGATGGTGCTGTGAAAGTGCTGCACTCAATATGCCAGCAAATTTGGAAAACTCATCAGTGGCCATAGGCCTGGAAAAGGTCAGTTTTCATTCAAATCCCAAAGAAAGGCAATTTCAACGAATGTTCAAACTACTGCACAATTGCACTTATCTCACACTCTAGCAAAGTAATGCTCAAAATTCTCCAAGGCAGGCTTCAATAGTACATGAACTGAGAACTTCCAGATATTCAAGCTGGATTTAAAAAAGGCAGAGGAACCAGAGATCAAATTGCCAACATCCATTGGATCATAGAAAAAGCAAGGAAGTTCCAGAAAAACATCTACTTCTGCTTTATTCACTACGCCAAAGCCTTTGACTGTGTGGATCACAACAAACTGGAAAATTCTTCAAGAGATGGGAACACCAGACCACCTGACCTGCCTCCTGAGAAATCTGTATGCAGGTCCAGATGCAACAGTTAAAACTGGACATGGAACAACAGACTGGTTCCAAATTGGGAAAGGAGTCTTTCAAGGCTGTATATTGTCACCCTGTTTATTTAACTAAATGCAAAGTACATTATGCAAAATGCCAGGCTAGATGAAGCACAAGCTGGAATCAAGATTGCCGGGAGAAATATCAATAACCTCAGATGTGCAGATGACACCACCCTTATGGCAGAAAGTGAAGAGTAACTAAAGAGTTTCTTGATGAAAGTGAAAGAGGAGAGTGAAAAAGCTGTTTTAAAACTCAACATTCAGAAAACTAAGATCATGGCATGCAGTCCCATCGCTTCATGGCAAATAGATGGGGAAACAATGGAAACGGTGACAGATTTTATTTTGGGGGGGCTCCAAAATCACTGCAGATGGTGAGTGCAGCCATGAAATTAAAAGATGCTTGCTCCTTCGAAGAAAAGCTATGACCAACCTAGACAGCATATTAAAAAGCAGAGATATTACTTTGCTGACAAAGGTCTGTCTAGTCAAAGCTTTTTTCCAGTAGTCGTTTATGGATGTGAGAGTTGGACCATAAAGAAAGCTGAGTGCCAAAGAACTGATGCCTTTGAACTGTGGTGTTGGAGAAGACTCTTGAGAGTCACTTGGACTGCAAGGAGATCCAACCAGTCCATCCTAAAGGAGATCAGTCCTGGGTGTTCATTGGAAGGACTTATGTTGAAGCTGAAACTCCAATACTTTGGCCACCTGATGTGAAGAGCTGACTCATATGAAAAGATTCTGGGAAAGATTGAAGGCAGGAGGAGAAGGGGTTGACAGAGGATGAGATGGTTGGATGGCATCACTGACTCAACAGACATGAGTGTGAACAAGCTCTGGGAGTTGGTGATGAACAGGGCAGTCTGGCGTCATTGGGGTCGCAAAGAGTTGGAAACGACTGAGCAACTGAAATGAACTGAACTGAACTGGAACAAACTCAAAAATGCCTCTTACAGCTATCTGCTTATTCCCTGATAGACTGATTTCTATCCCGTGCTTGTAACTGACACCGTTTTTATTATTTTTACTCCCCACAGAGTTGTCCAGCTGTTGTTTCAGAAAGTTAAATGTCTTGCCTCCAGTGTAGTTATTACGGCATGGTGTCACTGCTTTTGAAAGTAGAAAGTCCACCTCCCCCATGCCATAATCTGGGGGCCCTAGGCTGAGACTTCTCCAAGTGAGCAGCCTCTCCTGGCCCAGGTTTTGATCTGGGTGGTACAGCTGAACTGGCTGTGAACTGTCCATTCATTTCTTATTAGCAGCCAGGCTGGACAGTGATCAAACAAGACCAGTCTGATGATACAACAGACTGCTCTGTTTCAGAAGTATTTTTTAAGGAAGGATGTTGTCCTGAGGCTGCCCAGCATGGATGCTGAAAGCAAACAAAAATCACATGTGGTCTAATCAGAGGATCAGTGGGAAGGCACAAGATGAAAAAGAAACTTTTTAAAAGCATATTACTAGTTTCTGGATATGCCAATACAACCTAATAACCCAGTAATATCTAATACTTATTGAATGCTGACTATTTATCAGCTATGTTCCAAGTATCTCAATGTATGTTAACTCATTAATCCTTAGCACAAACCAGGGCAGGTACTATTGTTTTCCTCGCTTCATAAATGACAAAACCCAGACACAGAAATGGAAAATAACTTGACCATCCAGCTGCTGAAGGGTCAAAACTGGGATTTGAAAGCAGACCATTTAGTTTCAATGTTCACACTAATGGCTATACTTCTTTAAGAACAGGAATGTTTTTGTCTGTTTTGCAAATGTAGAAAAGGAATGTTGTTCATTTTAACTATTTCAGGCCAAATTAGAAGTGGAGGAGATATAAGGAAGAAAACCTGTTTTTTCTTTTTTATTTGTATTTATATGGGATGATGGCAGTGAACCAAGTGTGGTAATCACTCCACAGTATGTGTAAGTCAAGTCACTATGTTGTACACCTTGCGGTGTCACGTGTTAGTCACTCAGTTGTGTCCGACTCTTTGTGACCCCACGGACTATAGACTGCCCGGCTCCTCTGTCCATGGAATTTCCCAGGAAAGAATACTGGAGTAGGTTGCTATTCCCTTCTCCAGGGTATCTTCCCTACTCAGGGATCGAACCTGAGTCTCCTGCATTGCAGGCAGATTCTTTACCATCTGAGCCACCAGGGGTACACCTTAAACGTACACAGTGCTGCATGTCAGTTATATTTTAATAAAACCGAAAGAACGAAGGAAAATAGAGGAAGAGAGTTGAACCAAGCGAAGGCTCCAGTGAACCAAGCCTTGTGGCAGAGTGTCTCAGCCCTCCTGAGCTGGTCTTGTCCAGCCTCTGTGCCTTGTGTGCTGCCACCCGAGCTGCGTGACTTTCCTGAGCTCTGGCCATGATAGGAGACTGTCTGTACCCATCTTGATTTGTTCAACTCCCGGTAATTTTATGCCTTTATACACCCTCCCTGGAAAGCTTTTCTTCCATCTATGCTTGGTGAAATTGTCAGCTTTTTAGACTCAGCTCAAATGTTTTAACTCCTTTTTGACACTTTCTCAGACTTTTCATAGTAGCACCAAGTACCCAGGTGATACTAAAGAACCTGCCTGCCAATTCAGGAGACATGAGAGACGTGGGTTCAATCCTTGAGTTTGGAAGATTCCTTGGAAGAGGGCATGGCAAACCACTGTAGTGCACTTGCCTGGAGACGCCCAATGACAGAGGAGCCTGGTGAGCTACAGTCCATAGTGTTGCAAAGGGTTGCACATGATTGTTGACTTTGTATCCTGGGTTGTTGCTTGTTTGTGCTTCCTCATCACCTGGCTTATCCCTTTATCAAAGCTTGTTAAAAAACAAAAGTTCAACTGAGTAATTGTGAAGATCTAATTGATTTTATTGGGCATTTCATGAATGGGGCCGCATCCCATCTAGCAAGTAGATGGGCACTCTGAGGGGGTTATACAGAATAGAAGGCTTTTATAGGAAGAAGGGTGGGGCAAGGGAGCTATTAGCAAAAGGAAAGAAAGATTTATTTTTTTGGATAGGAAATCTTTTTTGTGGGATGTGGAAAGGGAACAGCAAATTTTATCATGCAGACTCACTCTTCTTGTCTTAGGTGTAGAGAGGGTGTAGATTACTTCATTGGTGCTGAATAGAAAACTTCAGATGGGTTGACTGAGTACATTTCTGGTGTAAGTTGAAACTGCAATTAGGTTAGATGTTAAATCTAGGTTTGGTATCATGGGTACAAGTAACACCATTTGGGCCTATGTTTTTTGTTGTTATTTGGTTTTGATTATTTATTAACAGTTTGTTTCAGGTAATGTTGAAATTGTTTTCTCTCTCCTTACTAAACTGCTTCAAAGAGCTTAGTGGGCTCCTTCAAATCATGGTAGCATCTAGCAAAAAGTGTGCTATAAATGTTTCTTGAAAAACAAGTCTAAAGGAAGTATTTCTATAAGCAAATAGGGTAGGGGATCCCCAGAGAAAGAGAATTAGGCATGACTTTCTTTACATAAGATAAGCCAATTTTGGCCTAAGCCATTTTGTGATCTAAACCTGGCCAAAGTGTTTGCCCTTGAGCTAGTCTCAATAAATCTTAAGGGAAGTGAAGGAATACAGGAACAAAGGAAAAACAGTCAAGAAACTAGAATTTAGCAATAAAACAAAACCCTAGATGGCTCAGATGGTAAAGAATCTGCCTGTAGTACAGGAGACCCAGGTTCAATCCCTGGGTCAGGAAGATCCCCTGGAGGAGGAAATGGCTACTCACTCCAGTATTCTTGGCTGGAGAATTCCACGGACGGGCTATAGTCCATGGGGTCGCAAAGCGTCAGACACAACTGAGTGACTAACATTCTCTCTCACTCTAATTCCTCCTCAAAGGACATACATCAGAATCTGATACACATCTTTGAGTTCTGCAGGAACTAAGGTTCCCACCTGAGTGGAGACTGGTAACTACATCTTGAGATCCTAGACTGGTCAGAACCTGAGGAATAATGATGCTGATCTATTCTGACCCTCCTGACTTCAGTCAACTAAAGCTTGTACTCTGTCGACCTTTGCCCCAGTTCTAAGCTGAAGTGTCCTCTGTCCAAACCCCTTCATGAAGGTGCATGTACCATTAGCTTAAAACTTCCCCAGTTCTGCCATGGGAAAGATCCCTGCTGTTCTCTTTATTTGCTGCAAGTAATAAATCCGTCTTCACTTTTATGGCTTGACACCCACTAAGAGGTGAACCCAGTTTTCAGGTAACATTCCCATCATTAGATAACAAAGGGCATTCAGAGATTCTGTCTTCAGGCTTATGTAAAGAACTTAATTTTTGGTTCTGATTATCCTAGTAATTTTGTCAATCCTTTCACTTATTTTGGCTTGTTTGCATAAATTATTGACATTTTATAAATATTTGACTCTTTGATAATGAGATTATACTAACATACAAATTAAGCAGTGGCTCTAATGATGGTGATGTTGATGATAAAGCATATATATATGTATGTATATATATACACACACAAGTAACACCCTTATTTTCAGGATCAGCTGTAACACCCTCCCTTTTCGTTTTACCAGGTAGGCAGGTATTCAGGTAAAACCTGTTGGAAGATATGCTGTTCCTATCCTGGACTTGACAGGAGTTTGGAATTTTTGACATAACTAATGAGCCTTGGAGGTTCTTAGAGTCTTTAAAGAGAGATTTGAGCATAATTTATAAAATGTAGAGAAACCATTGCTTGATTTTACTAAAGAGTGAAAATGACAATTGATTATAATTTCTGCCTTTGCTTGAAGTATAGCTCTACTGTTTTCCTAAACAGTTGCTGATCTCATCAAGGACGCTTGGCTCCTTGTGACTCAGGCCCCTCAACTTCGTTTATCTTTCCTTCTCCTCCATCAGAGAGTTACCATCTCCTGCTGCAATGCTTTCATAGTTGGTCATCTGCTTTGCTGCAGATCCTTATAAGACTCCTTCTTCAATCATAGTTTTTATTTACTATGTTCAGTTTACTCTATTGTATATTAATATTTTTCTCTTCTATAGTTTGTTTCCTTAGTTCTCCCCAACACTGGACCCCCTGCCTTGGAACCATCTTTGTGTTTATCCTTCAGATCACCTTTAAGGCCATCTCTGCTTAGCTCAGTGTTAATCCTATTTAGTCACTAAAACTGTTCTTTGAGGTATGCAGCATCTAAATCAGGACTTCTAGTCATTAACTCTTGATTTAATTTAAAAGGTCATTTTCTTTTTCTTGGGGTTGGGGTTTTTTTTGGGGAAGGAGATGGAATTTTTAGCAAAGTTTCACCAGGAAGAGTCTGTCTCCACTCTCACCTCTGTCCTTCTCCAATCAGAACAATCTCCTTACCCATGAAATGTCTTGGCTGTTTTACTTTAAAGCTCAGCAGAACATTTTACGTAATGTTTTGATGTGGCTGTAGAAAATTGATCCCTGCTGATAGAGAAATATTTTTGAAAAAAAGCTTTCATTTTCAAACAATGAGTGTAAACTGGCTGCCCTGACCTTTACCCCGCTTCTGAGACTCTCCCCACAGAGCTGGGGTGAAGGAGACTGGGTGAAAATAAATCAAATGTTTAGTAATTTATATGAGTGTTTGAAGAAATTTTATTGACTATTTCCATAATCTTGAAATGTAGAAAGAATCTGTAAACATCAGAGCCAAAAACCTTAAAGGAAAAGATTTATAGACTTAACAAAGTTAAAAAAAAGATGACAATCTTGGAAAAGTATTTGTAATACGAGTAGCATTTGAGGAGTTAAAACACTTGGTTTACAAGAGTTTAACAAAGAAGAAAAGGATGAACACTAGGATACAAAAATGTCAATAAATATATGAAAAGATGTTCAATCTTATTAGTAATCAAAGAAAATATAAATCAAAACAATAGTAAATTAGATTGGATTTAATTTTAACACTGATAAAAATGTTGATAAAAGGAGGAAGAACTAGGCATATTCATACCAATATACACCTATTAGAAAGTCTAAAGTAAAAAATTCTGACATTATCTAGTGCTTCCCCTCCTAATACAGTGGCATATATACATTTAAAATGGTATAATCAAAATGTCCATAACATATTACTTAGTGAAAATAATTTCCAAATTATTAGTAATATGCAAATATATCAGTTTAGTCAGTTCAGTCACTTAGTCATGTCTGACTGACTGTGACTCCATGGACTGCAGCACGCCAGGCCTCCCTGTCCATCACCACCCACTCCTGGAGCTTACTCAAACGCATGTCCATTGAGTTGGTGATGCCATCCACCCATCTCATCCTCTGTTGTCCCCTTCTCTTCCCATCTTCAATCTTTCCCAGCACCAGGGTCTTTTCCAATGAATCAGTTCTTCCACATCAGGTGGCCAAAGTATTGGAGTTTCAGCTTCAGCATCAGTCCTTCCAATGAATATTCAGGACTGATTTCCTTTAGGATGGACTGGTTGGATCTCCTTGCAGTCCAAGGGACTCTCAAGAGTCTTCTCCAACACCACAGTTCAAAAGCATCAATTCTTCGGCACTCAGCTTTCTTTATAGTCCAACTCTCACATCCATACATGACTACTGGAAAAACCAAAGCTTTGACTAGACAGACTTTCGTTGGAAGTATTGTCTCTGCTTTTTAATGTGCTGTCTAGGTTGGTCATAACTTTTCTTCCAAGGAGCAAGCATCTTTTAATTTCATGGTTGCAATCACCATCTGCAGTGATTTTGGAACCCCCCAAAATAAAGACTGTCACTGTTTCCACTGTTTCCCCATCTATTTGTCATGAATTGATGGGACCAAATGCCATGACCTTAGTTTTCTGAATGTGAGTTTTAAACCAACTTTTTCACTTTCCTCTTTTACTTTCATCATGAGGCTCTTTGTTCTTCCTGCCATAAGGCTGGTATCAAATATATGTTTGACATATATGTGTGTGTGTGTGTGTGTGTGTGTGTGTGTGCATGTGCGCTCAGTCATGTCTGACTCTTTGCAAACCATGGACTGTAGCCTGTCAGGCTTCTCTGTCCATGGAATTTTCCAGGGAAGTGTACTCGAGTGGGTGGCCATTTGCTACTCCAATGTTTATATAAAGTATGTTTATGTAAAAATCATTTACAAGTAATATATACGGCATGAAACTGTTTTGCAAAATGAGAAATATTGGGTTGGTCAAAAAGGTCGTTTGCATTTTTCTATAATATCTTACAGAAAAACCCAAATGAAGTTTCTGGCCAACCCATTGTATGTCCAAATACACATTTATTCACTGAAAAAATATCTGGAAGAATGTACACCAGGCACATTGACAGAAGTCATCTCTGGGTAGTGGGATTATAGTGATTCTAACTCTCTTCTTTGTACCTTTTTCATAGTCTTTTAATCTTTATACTTTTTATAGCCTGAACATTTGACTATGAGCATGTATTATGTACTTTTAACATTTATTTTGACTTTTACAAAAACCCATGCAAAAGTTTAAGGTTTTAGTTTTAGATCCTGACAAAATTTTCCCAAGTCAAAGCAGACGTATTCAAACATGACATACTCCACAAAAGTATCCTGACCAAATCTACTATAAAAGAGACAGCATTTGGCTGTTTATTGCTTGGGCTGCTGACACTAGCAATATTATTTCCACTGTTGAACTTTTCACCCTCCAGATATGTGTGGGTCACTAACACACTTCCTCATCTTGAGGAGTTGTCTTTGATATCTGAAATGTAATTCTTAGACTCAAGGACCATAACCTCAAGGTGTTTATATGGTTAAAAACCAAAATGCATCTTGTTTAGTATAAAGTATGATTCTATGTATATGGTGATTGGGAAGATTAAATGGAAAGATTATCTGTTACTAAATTTATAAATTATGTCCTGATAGATTGATGGTTGATTTAAATATAGCTTCTTGTCAAGCATCTGTTTTTAGAACTGAATTACTATGACTCTACAGTTTCCTTGAAGTCTCATAGTCTCAAATTTCTGTTTGCCTTTGTATGGTTTTAAGAAAATGAAGAGTGAAAATGCACATTTAATTTTCATTGTATCATATTTTATATGACACACTGTAGTCATTGCATAGAAATATAAGGTGACAAACAACTTGCCCAAGAAATAATTGTCATTACCTCATTGAATCTTAAGTCATTCAGAACCGTGTCCCACATACTGAAGATTCGTTTGGGAATGCTTTTGTTTCCCCAGCTGCCCTCTTCTCCAGCTTTGCCTTATTGACCACCTCCAGTGGAGTGCTGACTATTTTTCATCTTGCTTTCTATGTTTATCTCCAGGGTTTAATTCAATAAACAAAGTGGCTTGGATCAAACTTTGGGCTCTCATGGGTTTGGAATGTGTTCTTTGGTCTCAGTTTTAGTTACCAAAAGGGAGTGTTGTTTCTGACCTCTTTGACTCTTCCCTGCTGATTTTACTAGGGCTTTGATACTAGTAAAGGGTGAGATTTTTGAGGAGGTGGTCTTGCTTTTGTTAGAGATGGTACTGCCTTTTATTGCTTTGTGACTCAAGTTGTGTTCAGTTACAATCCCAAAGGTGTTAAAAAATCAAATTAAAAGTAGCAAAAGTAGAAACCAAGGTTTTGATCTTTAAGGAAACATGTGACTCATTATTGATGCAAAGATAGCAAATAAGAACCCCCATCTAGCTTTCGTTTTGCCAAGATTTAGGTCATTCATTGCCGACTACACTGACAAGCTCCACCACTTGTCCCAACAGGTTCTCAGGGTGTACAGTGGACTAGCCTCTCCCCTCTATCATACTCCCCCAGGAACTTCCAGGTCAAAGGGCCACAAACTCAGAAGACTATAGGAGCTGGGCAGGTAGTGCAGAAGAGTAAATAAGAAAAACAGGAATTAGTGGGGATTTGGCCAAGGTAGAGACGGCATGTTCCACCTAGAGACACTTCTTTTTTTTGGACAGAGAGCCTCTTTTTTTTTTTCTTTGAAGATTTATTTATTTGATTTTTGACTGTGCTGGGTCTTTGTTGCTACACGCAGACTTTCTCCAGTTGCAGCAAGCAGGGGCTACTCTTCATTGCAGTGCTCGGGCTTCTTACTGAAGTGGCTTTTCTTGTTGCGGAGCCCGGGCTCTAGGCATGTGGGCTTCAATAGTTGGGGCACATGGGCTCAGTAGCTGTGGTGCACGGATTTAGTTGCTCCATGGCACGTGGGATCTTCCCAGACCAGGGATATAACATAATAAATGCCTGCATTGGCAGGCAGATCCTTAAGCCCTAGACCATTGGGAAAGTCCTCGAGAAAACCTTTTCTCAGTATCAGCCAGTTATTGCTATGTGGGAATAGGCCTTGGGTGATCAGAGCTTCCACCTTTTTAACAGGAGCAAGAAATACATATTTTTGTGTGACATTTCCAATCTCATCAACCATTTCCAATGAAATACCAGCACACTTTAGCCCAAACCATGTGTCTGAGAGCTGGATGTGACTATGGGCTGCCAGTGTGCAACTTCTGATAAAAACTCAAGTGCATAAACTTTGGGTGTCCAAAAGCAGGGTACTCATGGAGGCTGTTTCGAGGTCAGGACCAGCACAGATACAATCCCAGCAGTGAACAGAGTAACATGGGACTTGGAGGCACAAATCAGTGGTACTTCGGTGGTACTGCTGTGTGCTAGTGGACAGGGCTATTGGATGCTGAAAGTTAGAGCCTAATTGGCTCTTTTTAGATCTCAGTGGAAGCCCCCAGGGCTCTTAGGCAGTTCTGGGGGAGGGAGGAGAAGATGGAAATCTCAAGAAAAAGATACTGGACTTCCTGCTAATAGGCAAGTGGGGATTTGAGTGATTAAATAAAAGATGAAAAAGAGATATGATCGTATTTGAACTGTAAGCTGGCAAAGTAGTTTATACTGGTTAATCTAATTGAAAATATCAATTTAAAAATTCACAGATTGGAATTTTGGAAAGAAGTCATATTTATTACGTTATTATTGGACATTGCAGAAAGTTATATTGTTATTTGAAATAATAATAGTGTAATATAATAAATGGTATTAATAATAACAACAGCTGTGTTTTATTAATTTACTTTCACCTTGGAGCATGTGGGATCTTAGTTCTGACCAGGGATCAAACCTCGTGCCCCCTGCAGTGGAAGCAGGGAGTCCTAACCACTGGACTGCCAAGGAATTCCCAATAATAGTTGTCTTTTTTTGAGCTCTTACCATGTGCCAGGCACAGTACAAGCACTTGACATGTACTAACTCACCTAATACCCATAGAAGCTGTAAGAGGTAGGTTCTACTATTATTATCTACCATTGACAGATAAGTAAACTGAGACACAGAGAAGTGAAGTAACATGCCCAAGGACACACAGACACATTAGACAAATAAGGAATTTTCACTTAGCACTGTACTCCTGCTGCTGCTAAGTCACTTCAGTCATGTCCGACTCTGTGACCCCATAGACGGCAGCCCACCAGGCTCTCCCGTCCCTGGGATTCTTCAGGCAAGAACACTGGAGTGAGTTGCCATTTCCTTCTCCAGTGCATGAAAGTGAAAAGTGAAAGGGAAGTCGCTCAGTCGTGTCCGACCCTTAGTGACCCCATGGACTGCAGCCTACCAGGCTCCTCCATCCATGGGATTTTCCAGGCAAGAGTACTGGAGTGGGGTGCCATTGCCTTCTCCAACTAGGTTTGGTTTAAAATCCTCTCACTTTCACTTTTCATTTTCATGCATTGGAGAAGGCACTGGCAACCCACTCCAGTACTCTTGCCTGGAGAATCCCAGGGACGGGGTAGCTGGTGGGCTGCCATCTATGGGGTTACACAGAGTTGGATACAACTGAAGCGACTTAGCAGCAGCAGCAGCACTTATTTATAAAGATACTCACCAAAAAGTTCTGTCTTAACCATTTTATCTTTCCATATTCTCTTCTGTTCATTACTGAGTGTACATTCTTCTAAAATACATTAGAGTTTACTGTTTCCATACGTAATTTATGGTTTGCCTTTCTGCAGTTGTAAACTATCTCCTCACTGCTAATCTACAGACTCCATCTTTAATGCCATTTTCCTTAGGTAAAAAATAGCATATACTTATCCTAGAAATTTTGTAAAATACAGACACGTATGACAAAATTTCTCCTAATTCCACCATCCACAGGAAATTGCTGTTAACCTTTAGGTGACATTCTTTCCATTCCTTTCTTTTTTTTTTTCCATTCCTTTCTATGCACATATATATTCAATAGAAAAGACTACAAATATACTACTATTTTTACAGACTATAAATCATATTTACACATAACTATTAGCTTTGCTTTTTTCAGTTAACATTTGTCACACGCCATTTCCCATATCTCTATGTTCGAAAACATTATTTTTATTTTTAATGGCTATACAGGATTCTATCATATGAGTTTACCAGAATTTACTTTAGAATCTTTTAACCATTAGATGATTAACTATTTTAAAAATACTCACTCATGGGGATCTTCGCTGGTAGTCCGGGAGCTAAGACTCTGCGCTCCCAATGCAGGGGGCTAGGGTTCAATCTTTGATCAGGGAACTAGATCCCACACGCGCAACTAAGAGTTGGCATGCCACAACTATGATTCTGCATGCTGCAAATACAAAGGTCCAATATGCCACAACAGAGATTGAATATCCCAAGTTCTGCAAGTAAGACCAAGTGCAGCCAAATAAATCAATATTAAAAAAAAAAAAAAGCTCACTTCTGGAGAAAACATAGTGGCAAACATAAGTCTCTAACAGGATATTTGGACATTTCCCTAGGGTAAATTCCTCCAAGTAAAATTAATGGGTCAGTAGTTCTTCACATATGTTGCTACACTGCCTGTCAGAATGTTGGGCCAATTCACATGCCACCCTCAGTTTTTATGATCTTCACTTTTGCAGCACTTTCCTATTTTCTTAACCTCTGAGTTTATTTCCTTATTTGTCAGAACTGGACCCTCCACTGAGCTTTCTTTTCTCATCCTAGCAGTGTGCTGAGGGCCTCCCATCTCCAGCAGTAAGTAGACAGATGTGGGGACTTCCTGCTGCTGAGCTCTGTAGGGCAAAAGAGTCAATCCAGAGGAACCAGCTTTAGGCTCAGCTCTGTGGGAAGCCCTAGGCATCTGGGAATGGAGCTCATCCCCCACTAACTTACATACTGTGGATAATTCTGCAAGGGGAGGTTTTTGGGACAAGTAACTGGGCTAAGAAATTGCTCAGATTTCACTGGACATCAGTCACTGGAGGCATGGCAACAAAGAAGGGAAATGAAGGTCTGCTTCCATGGCCTGGTCACAGCACAACATCTGGACCGTGTTGTCTTTGAAGAGGCACAAACATTCCTTCTGTCTAAACAACCTCAGAAGCTATGAAAGGCACTGGTGCAAGGACAAGTCAAACCAACACAAGACCACCAAGGGGACAATAAAGGGAAGACCTTGCACTCCTAAAAGGACTGTCTTCAAAATGCTGAAGTGGAAAAAGAGGCTTGCCTCTCCAGCAGCGCAAAAGAGAACGGTAATCTGGAACATTTCCTAGGATTTCTTTGTTTTTTAATGACTTATTCTCTTATTAATATGTCAGAGAGAAAAAATCCTCCTGGCTAAGAAATAATGGCCCCTAACCCCAGAAATCACAGCCCGCAAAATGGATTCTTAAGTGTCAAAAAAGCATTCTGGATGAGGAGAGAAGAACACAAATACATCACTTCTGTTATAAAAAATGATTAATTTCTTTTAATCCCCAGAGTCCAATTATTTTCTTTTCAAATTTAAGGGTATTGTCTGCACTATTAATTAAGGGTTCAGTTCAGTTCAGTCCCTCAGTCGTGTCTGACTCTGCAACCCCATGAACCGCAGCCAGGCCTCCCTGTCCATCACCAACTGCTGGAGTCTACCCAAACCCATGTCCATTGAGTTGGTGATGCCATCCACCCATCTCATCCTTTGTCATCTCCTTTTCCTCCTGCCCTCAATCTTTCCCAGCATCAGGGTCTTTTCAAATGAGTCAGCTCTTTGCATCAGGTGGCCAGAGTATTGGAGTTTCAGCTTCAACATCAGTCCTTCCAATGAACACCCAGGACTGATCTCCTTTAGGATGGACTGGTTGGATCTCCTTGCAGTCCAAAGGACTCTCAAGAGTCTTCTCCAACACCACAGTTCAAAAGCATCAATTCTGCGCTCAGCTTTCTTTATAGTCCAACTTTCACATCCATGCCTGACCACAGGAGAAACCATAGCCTTGACTAGATGGACCTTTGTTGTCAAAGTAATGTCTCTGCTTTTTAATATGCTGTCTAGGTTGGTCATAACTTTCCTTCCAAGGAGTAAGCGTCTTTTAATTTCATGGCTGCAGTCACCATCTGCAGTGATTTTGGAGCCCCCCAAAATAAAGTCTGACACTGTTTCCACTGTTTCCCCATCTATTTCCCATGAAGTGATGGGACCAGATGCCATGATCTTAGTTTTCTGAATGTTGAGTTTTGAGCCAACTTTTTCACTCTCCTCTTTCACTTTCATCAGGAGGGTAGTTACCTATTAACTTGAGTACTTAAAAAATATCTATCTATAGTATTTCTTTCTCTCTTTCATCTACTCTCTACCCCATATATTTTTTTATCTAATGAATTCTAATCCTCTCTCTTCTCTGTCCCTTTTGTCTCCTGCTTCTTGAAAAATAGCACAGCAGAGTTAGTTATTTAATCCCATTGCTCTCCTTCAATAATCTTATACAGGAGGCCAGGGATGGAGATGAGAAGAAAAATTTTCAAGTAAGGGAACTATATGAGATACAGTGTTTGTGGAGTGGGAAGTGGGCAGAAGGAAGAAAGGAATGGGGAAATGGAGAAGATCCAAAGGCCTTCTGTGTAATGTTTGCAAAAGTCTTTGTAGGTTTTCTAAAGGAACTTTGAGGGATTGCTTCTTTGTAAGCAATGGAGAACCATAGGAAGTTTTTTGGAGGGGAGATTTGATTAGATACTTTTTGGCTTTGTGTTGATTTGATTAGATTTTTCCCTTCAAGCAAAAATTACTCGATCATGGCAGGAAAGATAAATAGGAAGAAGAAGAAACTAAAGGTAGGGATAACAATTTGGAGGTTACCCAGAACTTTGGCATGATTTTAGACAAGTGAGGATGAAGAGGACAGGGCAGAGTAAAGAGATATTTAGGAGATTCAATTGGCTTGGGTGCTTTTTAGAATGAGAAGAAAAAGATGGGGACACAGAGAGGAAAAGTCAAACAAGTATGACTATAATTTTCCACAGTCAATATGTGGATCCATCATTGAATGAAATTAAAACACAAGATGCATATGGAGGAGGGAGATTTGAAGGGAAGATTAAAAAATTGGTTTGCGATTTAGTTGCAGAATATCTTGTTCAGTGTTGTGCTGGTAAATGTTAAAACTGGCTTTCCAAAAATAAAGAAAAAAGAGAGACTGAAAGACAGGAAGAAAGGAAAGCCCTGATTGTATCAGATTTCAGTGGTGTTAATATTCCCATGATGGGCCGATTGTAAGTTCACTCTATGAAAGTTACTTATTGCAGAGTCGGGAAGAGATGTACATACACAGTAAGCAATTATGAGCTGGAATGAGCGCACCACTGGTCTTGCTGGATGCTCCATGCTGTATGGGGGGGCACCATCCCAGAGCACAGCAAGGAGGTGAGAGCTGGGGATACCCAGTTTACCTGAAGCCAAGGGAGTGGATTGTGTTAAAAAAAAAAGAGAGAGAAAAAACCAGTATTAGGAGACATTATATAAGGACAGAGAAAGTCAGGGAAAGAGTTATGAAAGAGGCAGGAGAGTCAGAAGAGAACCACATTCAGGAAATTCAAGAGAACTAGATTCAGGAAGGAAGATGTCATTAATGTTGAATACCAGAGATCAGGTAGCCCAGGGACTTAAAGGAGGTCATCAGCGTTACCCATTCAGTGGTCTTTCTGTGCTTGAGGTATTTTCTATTTTTCTACATGAAAATACTTTATAATGATAAGAATGAAAGCATATATACCACTCTCTCTCTTTTTGAGAAAGTCATTAATGGATCTGGAAAGTGGTGGGGGCCAAAGTTTGCCTGAAATGGGCTGGAGACTGAATAAAAGAGAGGGATTACTGAAGAAATTTTTTCAGCAGTTTGGCTCTTAAAAGCAGGAGAGCTTGAAGGGAGAAAGGTTAGAAGGATGGCTTTTAAAAAGAATTATAGTTCATTGATCAACCGGTAAATCAGGGGAATATATCTCTCTATAATCCAGACTAACTGGTTCATCTCAATGACAAGCAGAACAAACTCAGGACCAGAAGCAGTAATGGTTTTGAATCTTGCATGTGTCAATAAGAGTCACATTAATAAAGAAGGGGATTGTACTGGTCTGATTATGTTGAACTTGTAATATTGAAAGCTTATGCAATACCTGGTTTACTCCACAAATAATGGTGATTCCTTTTCTTTTTCTTTTTTTACTATCTTTAGCTTGAAAATTTGCTTCTAACCATGTATTGGAATTAAACTGACTCAAATATGAACTGTAGGTCCTTTAATTCCACTTTACATAAAAGAAGAATTGTCTTTTTTTCTTCGTTAATTTTGAGGCACCTGTCATTCTTCAGGAATTCTCAAAAAGCCCAGCTATCAGGTCTTCTTAATTGTAACAAGTTCTGTTAAGGAAATTATTTTTAGAATACTTTCTGTTTTATTCTTCATTGACTTCCGATAATTCTCTTTTTTTCCCCCAGAGTTTCCAGGAATCAAACAGCATGGTATGCATACCAAAAATACATGTGTGATGAAAATAATTTATATTTTAAATAATTTTTACATGCACATTTATATGGGGGCTTCCCTAGTAGCTCAGCTGATAAAGAATCCTCCTGCAATGTGGGAGACCTGGGTTCAATCCCTGGGTTGGGAAGATCTCCTGGAGAAGGGCATGGCAATCCACTCCAGTATTCCTGCCTGGAGAATCCTCATGGACAGAGGAGCCTGGCAGGTTACAGGCTATGGGGTTTGCAAAGAGTTGGACATGACTAAGTGACTAAGTACACTTATGTGAACCAGCTAACGAGTGTTATATATCAAAGCAATTTCCAAGCAAAGCCTTTTGGGTAATTCCTAATTTAAAAGGTCTCAATAGAATGATAATCTATAGAGCCATGACCTCTACCAGGGTCTCTAAGACCACAGCTACCTGAATTCTGTAATTAGAAGATGCCAGAGTCATGTCAGAGTAGAACTTCAAGACACTCAGCCTGCACTGCCAGAATCAGCTTCGCCAGAGATAGCAATGAAGAAGGGCCATTCTGCTTGTTTGGAAAGAGTCACCTAGGGTGGAGACCTGGAGTGTTGGTGTCGGTGTTAGCAGGAACTGAAGGACTTGGGGGGAAGCCTACTGAAGCATACTCAGGAACAAATTGACCTGTGACATTTGAGGGAGAGAAATTCACACTTTTATACTCCCCCAAGGGACACATTCTTTTAACCTCTAGCTTTTGAAATTCAGCATTTTTTTTTCATATGAACCTATCATACTCGCAAAGGGTGTACTTGATGAAGGCAGAATTAGGTGATTGTGTCCCTTGGCCAAATCACTTAGTCTCTTTGGGGATTTAGGCTCTTTTATTGGTAGAAACGAACACAGCTGATAAGCTTATTTCAGACATTACAGTGTGTACTGAGATGAGCAGATTCTTGATACCATAAGGTTATTCTCAGTTAGAAATGATTACATTTGACTTTGGGGCCATCAGTTCAGTTCAGTTCTGTCGCTCAGTTGTGTCCAACTCTTTGTGACCCCATGAATCGCAGCACACCAGGCTTCCCTGTCCATCACCAACTCCCGGACTTCACTCAAACGCACATCCATTGAGTCAGTGATGTCATCCAGCCATCTCATCCTCTGTCGTCCCCTTTTCCTCCTGCCCCCAATCCCTCCCAGCATCAGGGTCTTTTCCAATGAGTCAACTCTTCACGTGAGGTGGCCAAAGTACTGGAGTTTCAGCTTTAGCATCATTCCTTCCAAAGAACACCCAGAGCTAATCTCCTTTAGAATGGACTGGTTGGATCTCCTTGCAGTCTAAGGGACTCTCAAGAGTCTTCTCCAATACCACAGTTCAAAAGCATCAATTCTTCGGTGCTCAGCTTTTTTCACAGTCCGACTCTCACATCCATACATGACCACTGAAAAAACCATAGCCTTGACTAGACAGACCTTTATTGGCAAAGTAATGTCTCTGCTTTTTAATATGCTATCTAGGTTGGTCATAACTTTCCTTCCAAGGAGTAAGTGTCTTTTAATTTCATGGCTGCAGTCACCACTTGCAGTGATTTTGGAGCCCAAAGAAATAAAATCTGACACTGTTTCCACTGTTTCCCCATCTATTTCCCATGAAGTGATGGGACCAGATGCCATGATATTTGTTTTCTGAATGTTGAGCTTTAAGCCATAGACCTATGTATTTAGAATCAATGGCTTTCTTCTCTGGTGCTTTCATCTCCTTCTTGGCCTCATCTCCTTTCTCCAACAGCCTATCCTTGTCTCATGTGTACAGGACTTACTGTCAGTCATTCCCCAGGAAAACAACCTGAGGGGTTACTTTAGTAGGGTGCTCTTGGAAACTATAGCCTTCAATTTCAGAAACTGATTCAGAAATGATTCTGGTGGTGGGATTTTAAGCACTGTGATAGGTGGGTGGTGGGGTGGGGTGGGACAGGGGATGGAGAGTCAGAGAGTCATAATCACTTCCACAAATCACACTTGGAGTCATAACACCTCCTCCAGGAGCTTTCCTTTATATCTAGAGGTCAGAGAGATTATTTTGAACTCTTTGCTAGACTTGGAATTTTAAAATTTTGGCATGGAAAATTCTTTATAGGCCATAGTTGGTACCAGAAAATGACATTAATAGGCAGCTATCAACAGGCTCTTAATTTTACGGAGCCATTCTTCCCAGGAGCTCAAATGAACAAAATTTACTTTCAGAAAACTTCATTGAGTCAGGGAGAGCATTTGTATAGTCTCTTTTGTGGATAAAGAAATGGAGGCAGAAAGTTAGTGGATCATGTGGTTGTCAGATTTGACCCTGGAACCTAGGGACCAGGGTCTCCTCTTGTGGGCCCTGGGCTTCAGAAGGTTTGATTTATTCTGGCCCACCTCAAACTTCATCCCTTCCTAAGGATGAATGGTCCACAGGACCCAGGGTCCAGGTCACTAAGTTATGAGTAGCTGAGACCCCAGAATTGTCCTAAGGTCCTTAAATGCTCTTCCAGGTCCTGCATGGGGCTCCTCACTGGATCCATCCTTAGTGTTGACAGAACCACTGACATGTGGACCTGCATTCAAATCATGGTCTGGAGGGGCTTGTGCAGCTGGGGGTCCAGATGCACATCTGCAGGTTCTTCTGAAATATGATGGAACTGAGGATGGGAAGCAAAGTTGTCCAGGAGCCTGCTCTCCTGCTCTACCACTTTCTTGTCAAAACTCAAGTCAAGGCCTAAAGAGTCTGGTCGTGAATCCACCCTTCCCAGTTGCTCCAAAGGTATCTCTGTTAAGTAGGAGGAACTTATTTTCCAGTTTGTTAGCTTTATTTATGAGTTAAATATTAAGAGTTAAAGTATGTGGGCCTCCATTTGTACACTTGCTTCTGTTCCTCAAATGTTATGGGCCCTCTTGCTCTTGACTGTCAAGGCCAAAGCCAGAGGAAGAATCTGGAGAACTGGAATGGTTATGTAATTTTACAAGACTGCGATTCTCTAGCGGTACTTTGCAAACCTGTACAAACCAAAATACAAGCCCACGTGTATTTATCTATTACTGCTGACTGACATGGTGAAAATAAAAAGGAAATTAGTCCACATTGCTCGGTTTTCTGTGGCCTCCCTCCTTCTCCCAGTTTGCCAAGGGAAGGAGAAAGACAGTTTTCAGGGGTCCTCCTGGGACTTGGGAGGCCCCAAATTGGGAACCCCAAAGGCTCTTGAATTCCAAAGTCAGAGTTTGCAGTGGAAAACAAAACCAGCCAATTGTCCAGAGGACTGTCCATCTTCTCCCCACTCTGGGCATTTAAAGGAAAAAAAAGACTAAAGGGTTGGCATCCTTAGGGGTTTTAGCCTCTCTTTCTCTTCCCCTTTCCTCTCCTCTCTCCGCCCCCAAGTCCCTCCAGCTGAGTAAATTAACAAAGGAAACACAAGTTGCTGAAAGAACTAGTTTAGAGAAAGCGATTTTCACTCGTGCTGTTGGCTGCCCTGAACCTGGATGAGAGTCTCTGGAGGGCACAGTCACAAGACCGGCGTTTGCCCCGTTCCTGCGCTGGCGGGCCGGGCTGGGGCGAGGGGCGCGGACCTACGCCGGGGGTAGGCCGGCTGCACCCCACTGGCGCCCTCCGCCCCCAGCCCCGCGCGCCGCTGGACGTCGCCCGTTTAAGGGGCGGGACGCGGCTCCACGTGCTTTCTGCTGAGTGACTGAACTACATAAACAGAGGCCGGGAAGGGGGCGGGGAAGGAGGGAGAGAACAGGCTTTGACCGATAGTAACCCCAGCGCTCAGCGCCGCCGAATCTATAAAAGGAACTAGTCGCGGCAAAACCCCGGTAATTCCGAGGCAGAGTGAGTGCTGCCGGGGCCGGCAGAGACGCGCCGACACCTCTCTCTCCCCGGGCCCAGGTGGGCAGAACAGGGTGCGCCGTGCAACCAGCGCCGCCACAGCCAATTTCTCGGGGTGCTTTGCTCCCTTTACCCCACTTCTTTCCCGAAGGGTTTTTCAAGGGGTTGGGGAAAGAGCCACAAACACAAAAGTGGAAAACAGGTAAGAGTCTCTTCAGCGACTTGGACGTTATTGTTTCGTTTCGGGCCGAGGGGACTTTGGGAAGCTCTGGGTTTCGGGGACTTTAGTCCTAACCCCCACATCTCCTCCTGCAGCACAAACAGGGGCTCATAAATGTGGAGAGGACGTCCTAGGAGGAGCTCTGGCGACCTAAAGACGGGACATCGCTGCGCTCAGGGTTCGCCCGCGGTGGAGCTCGGGGAGCATCTCTGGGCGCGCGGAGACCCGAGCGCAGTAGCTGGGGCGCAGTGGAATCGGGGGCTTCTGGTGGTGCTGGAGGCGCTGCTGCCGGAGTAGGGAGAGTGGCAGGTCTGGCACTGAGCTATTCCCTTTGTTTGGAAGCGCCTGAGCCGGTTGGAACCCTCTGGCTGCGGGTCGGCTGGCGCCCACCGGGAAAAATGCCAGCCGTCAGAATCCCCTCTGTTCCTAAGGAGCTAGTCCGAGTTGGGCTCTGATCTGGGGATAGGTCCCCCGCGCCCCCGGACTGGAGCAGCGCTTTCTGGCTCACCAAGAATGCGAGTGGGAGGTGTCCCAAACAGAGTCCTTAGCGCTAGTGGTCTTTTGAGGCCTCGGGGGCTTTGTTTAGTCAGGGGTTCCTGTTCCATAGTCTCCATACGCTTCCTGGAGCTACTGTCTCTGACGCTGTGGGAGGCTGGGGATGGGGGTAGGGGAGACGCGCAGGGCGGAGGGACGAGAGTTTTGTTTCTTTAACAAACGTTAGAAGGGGGGTCTGCGGAAACCTGGAGCTGAGGTGACCATTCCCCTGCCCACCCCCGACCCCTCCATCTTCCTGCCCTTTGCTGCGTGTCTCTTGGAGCAGCTTCAGACAGGGCACGGATGGGGAAGCTAGGGCGAGACGGTGCAGCAGAATGACCGAGAGTAACCCCGGCGCGCGGTGCAGAGCTCGCAGCTTCGCGGGCGGGCTGTGCTTCGTGGTGGGGGGAGGGAGGGCTGGGCGCCGGCTGCTGGTAGCCACGGAGTGGGGTGGGAACTGATCTACAGCGCCTCCTGGCCGGGTGGCCTGGGAATCGGCTCCTTGGCCGGAGTGAACCCAGGCTGTAAGAGGCTTTGTCGCCTGCTGTGGTTCCGACCGAGATTCGGTGAAAACGGGTGGTTGTAGACTGGGAGGAAACCTGGGGGATCAGGCGAAAGTGCTTCTGCTTGTGTTTTAGAATGCTTCCCAACTCCCAGAGAGTTGCTAAATGGAAGGTTCTTGGGGCGTGGGCCAGTGCTAGGGTTGTGTGTAGGTGCCTGTTTTTCAGCACTCATCAAAAAGAAGGGAATAAACAAGATAAAAGAAAACAGAGGGAGAGAGAGAGAAGGGAAAAGGGAGAGAAAGAAATGTAGCACTGGAAATAATTGGCCCTTGTCTTTTGCAAAAGCGATACCATCAGCTTTTAAAACCAGGACTTTTCGGTGAAACAAGGAAGTGAGTGCGTGGTATATACATTCATATAATAGATGATAAATTTGATATTAAAAAAATTCCTTGGTGATAAAAATCAGCAAGTCACTTCCTAAGGACCGATTCCCACCTCCCATCAAAGAACACCTCATAAAATTTTGCAAGTTCAAAAGCAGAGTTTTAATGGTCCTTTAAACAGTAGTGTGGGATTTCGATCTTTTCAGACAAAATTTAAAACTCAACTAAAGAAGTATAGTTTTTTATCTCCCCTTTTATTTCAGCCCATTTTCCTCATACTTACTATGAAATTAATGGAAGCTTTCTGTTGTTCATGTCATTCTCTTGAGACACTTATCCTAAATCAAAGAAAGTGTGAGAGCAAAGGGAGAAGGTTCTGGAGTAGAACCTCTTCTGATGGTAAATCATTTTCAAGTACAAAGTTTTCCTTGTCAGCCTGTTCCCCAAGAACTCCTTTTTTTTTTTTTTAAACTTTTAATTTTACTTTTAAGTATAACTGATTAACAATATTTGATAGTTTCAGGTGACAACAAAGGAACTTAGTCACACATACATGTATCCATTCCCAAATGCTCCTTTTATAGGAGCTTTAATGCTTTATGCATTAAGTTAATTCATGATAGAGTTTTGGGAAAACATTAGATACACAGAGCACACTGGTATTTACTTGAGAAAAAGCGATAGAATCAGAGTGACAGGCTTCGATGACCACAGTTCAAGGGGTAAGAATTGCTACTGCAGTCAGAGTAATTCTTGAGCCCCCTTGCAAGGACCAGCCTGGTGTTCCAGAATGATGTATCTGATTGTGAAATGGACGCTTGTGATATGTGTCTCCCCTTCAGATGAGTATTTAAAATCTCAGCTCTCAATTTACATCTAAATAGAGGCCTATAATGAACCCTGGACACCTTTTGACTTAGGGCATATTTACAGTTCATGTGAGACTAGCTTGGACTGGAAAAGGGTGATTAGGGTATGATTGTTTCCAACCTCTGCTCTTAATGCTTACATTAAAAAGTCTTAATGCTTACATTATTAAAAATGAATGAAACCAAATGAAACTCAGTGACACAGTTTTTTATCTTCTGTAGTATTTATCTTATATGGAGAGAAGTTGTAATATTTTTTGTTAAAAATTTTTTTAGGGGATCTTCCTTCCCATAAGCTAAGTTGCTTATGCTATATTCCGCATGCTTGTAAATGTTAATATCTTTGTATTTTTATTTTCAGCTCCTAAAAAATTAAATGGACATTGTCTTAGATTTCTTAATAACCTCTTCCTTAATTCCTAAACCTCTGACAGTCTAGAAAATTCCAATAGACATGTTGTTTTAGCACTTCTAAAATACTCTAAATTCCAAATACATTTTTATTTACCATCTAGATGGTAAAGAAATAATGGAAATTTAATGCTTTTTATGATTAATTACCTCCATATCAAATTTTAAAGATCTTGCTGAAAATTTGTTTTAATTTAACTGTTCTGGAGGAGGGCTTACACTAAAACTGAAACCTTCTTCATATCTGCTTGTAGAAATTATCATAAGTGTGGAAGTTCCTGCAATATTTATTTAATAGACACTGTTAAATAGCACCAGGTGCCAAATACTATTACAAATGCTTTTCAAATACTATTTTAATTTTAACCACAAATCCACCTGTTATCCCTATTTTGCAGACTAAGAAACAGAGAGAGTTTCTGGCCACACACCTTGCAACTGGCAGAACTAAGTCTTGAACCTACCCAGTGAGCCCCAGAGTTCTTTGACTCCCACACTAAGCAGTGAGGTGGTACAGTTCAGTTGCTGTGGTCACAGGACTTTGCGAGGTTGCTCGCTGAGTTCTAGTAGATATATCTGCTCTAGCCCTTCACGGAATCTACAGCCTGTATGTTATTTCCCTTGTTGCTGTGAGTGGGCCAGACAAATTCTCTTGAGCGTGTTGGGACATTGATTGCATAGGGATTGCAACACCATGGAAAGGACAGACAGTAAAATTTGCTCAACTTTAGCTCTTGGTTTAAAATAAAAAATTTACTGTTGTTTCAGTCAAATATTTGTAAGTCTATAATGATCGCCAAATCTTTCCCCGTGTAATACATAAAAAATGGATAGACGGTTTGGTTGTAAAAGGATAAGGAACAAAAGAAAAAGGGAAGGGAACCGTTAGCTTAGCTGTCAATCTTTGGCGAATTTTTTAAATTGCTTATTGTACAATATGATTTCTGTTTGTTTTATCCCTCAGTATGTCAGAGACCTTCTGAAATAACCTGTTTTTCTGTTACTGACGTTACTGTCTAGAAATCAAATTTAGCTCTTTTCTTATGGCATCTTTCTCTGAGCAAATACATTTTCAAAGTCAGCTTAAATAAAGGTGAGACAGAATGGGAAACTTCTTATTAAATTGGTGTAGCACCTTAGACATAAACCCTTAGAAAAGATTTTTCTTGGTAAAAAGTTATGCTTATTATTGATTTACCTTATGCTGGGTGTTTCAAGCATTTTACATGTAATAATTTAGTTCACTCTGTTGAGAACCACATAAGGTGGATTCTGTTATTATTTTCATTTTACAGACAGGGAAACTGAGGTGTAGACAGGGTAAGTAGCCTGACCATGGAGTTTGTAAGTAAGTAGTGAAGCTGAGGTTGCATCCCAGGCAGTCTGGTTTCCATGAATTTACCAATAACAGGATAAGGGCTTTGTTAAAATATTGAATTTTGACAAATGAAATACTTGCTAAAGGCAAAGAATCAGTCTCACTTTTCATTTGGGTATTTACGACTGAAAATAGTTCCCTGGATAGGTAAGCAGCACAGATGTTGTTAGAGAGGCACATTTTAGAAATATCTGAAGTCAGAGTAAGAAAATCTTGTATGTAAAATTGTTTTCAGGTAGAGCCTTTGGTTATTCTGCATTCTGTTGAGACAGTAAGCTGTTTTAAAGCAAAGAGCATTTACTCCGAGGAGCATCAGACTTGGTTCCTAAAACAAAAGAAAACTTGAAAGCCTGTCTTTTTCCATTTTGAAAATTTACTCTAAGACCTGATTTAAATGCCATCCTTCTCATAAGCTCTCCTGGATTCACACCTTCCTGCCAACACTGAGTTAAAATTAATTATCCCTTTCTTTTTTGCTCCCATAGGATTGGATCATAGCACTATTCATGTCATGGGTTTAATTGCATGGTTTTTTTTTTTTTTTGGTTATAGTTAACATTTGTCTTGTTCTTGAGTGTATGCTTCTCTAGGAGGAGGTCTAGGATTCTTCTAGGGTTAAGGTCCTAGAATCCTAGAGAATCCTAATTCTCTAGGATTAAGGTCCCAGTCCTTAATTTACTCTCCTTGATATGGAAGGGGATTCAATAAATGCTATCTTGAATAAGTCAAAGAGAATGGGAAACTAATGTTGGTTTTCTATATTCTGAAAGATGAATTAAAATGATGTGATAATCACAGAAAAGCATTAGAAGTAGAATTATATGAGAAATAACTAATTAAGGTTAGGTTTATGATAGGTTGAGAAATATTAGTGTGTACTTAGACCAGCTTACTTTTTGTAGAACAAACAATTCTGATTCCACTCAGTTTCATTTCTCTTTTTTGAGGCAGCTGTGTTTTGAGAAAGTAATCTAGTCTGTTAACATTTCACATTAAACTAGATTTATTTGCACATTATTTTTTAAAAAATAAGAATGAGATAATTCACTAAGTAATTTAGAATTTAATTACTTAAAAATCAAAATAACCTTTTATGTATAGAATCTTTTCTTTTATACATTCTCTATGTGTGTGTGGGTCTGTATGCATATATGCGTATTTGTTTAGAATTGCAACATTTTCTATGCTAAATCCAACTTCTAAGAAGCATTTGGAAGTCAAAACATTTTATTTGGCTACTCTTGAAGTCAAAATGTTTTATGATAACTGGTGTTTAGCACCAGACACTTTTTGGGAAGAATTTTGTATATATAAAACCAATCAGTGGTTATTATTTATTGGGACAGTATTCTGGACTACATGGAGAATATGCTGAAAGCTATGGATTCCCTTTTCAGAAAAAATATACACAGGCATGTACACTCCAAATTTTACATATAATTACATACAATTTGATGTAATTATATTCTACGTGTAATTCCAGAAACCCACTAAGCAGTCATGTGACCCTGGGCTAGTCATTTTACTTTTCTAAGATTTAGTTTCTTGATGAAAGAGGCTGAGTACATGACTTTTGAAGAGCCATTCAAGCTTTTGTATTCTCTAGACGTGTGTTCTTGCCTGGAGAATCCCAGGGACGGAGCAGCTTGGTGGGCTGCCGTCTATGGGGTCACACAGAGTCGGACACAACTGAGGTGACTTAGCAGCAGCAGATGTGTATTTAGGAAAAAGAGTGATTCTTTGATAGGAGCTTCCCAGAGAAATGTCCTGAGGGACATTCTCAGTATTAGTGTAACAGATTGTGTGGGTTTTGAGAGGTAGAGTGGCAATACCCATGGAATACATAGGAGTGTTTTGATGATCATGATGACGGAAGAAAAGAAGATGGTGGGAGGAGAGGAAGAAGAAGTGAGATGGGGTTGGAATTACCTATTTATCCACATTAGGTGGATGAAGACTTGATTCATAGAACCCAAAAAAGAATTTTATCTTAAATGCAAAGAAAAAAGTGGTTGGTGATCTCAGTAAGTTTCAGTGGAGCAAACGTGATGGAATAAGACATGATGAGACATTTGTCTCATTTCCGACTCACCATCTGGAGATTCTCTCTGAAAGAAAATATTCATTTGGACTCTCCATTCTGGGCATCTCCATTTTGAGTGTAGATTTTGTTTTTTATAGTGCAATCCTATTAAGCCAATATATAATAGAAAGCTAACTGACTTTTGAGATATGTTCATCCTCCAAGAAAGGATGAGAAATAGACTAACCTTATAAGGATATTTCTAAATATCTCAGAAGACTCTCACTGGGTGCAGATGGACAAGACACAAAGTTTTCTAAAGTATTGCTTTGAGTTAGTTGTTTCAAAGATCATAACAAATTAGGACTGGAAGGAACCAGAAGGGAAAAAAAGAAGCAAGAGTTTTCATGATTGAAACAGGCATGGGAAGAGGGAAGGAACTGCTAAGAAGTTGTTTGGGTTTCATATCCCTGTTTACTTTTGCTTTGCAAAATTTCTGTAGGATGCCAGGTTGGGAATAGTTTTTGTCAAGAGTCAAACCAAGCTTGTTTTTTGGAAGAAGCAAGTCCTCAAGGGTATGGCAGCTTGAATTTGATTGGATCTGGTATTTAGATGGTCCAAGTTTGACATAAAGGTAACACTAATGGAAGCAGCAGCTTTCCTTGGAAAGGCAGAGAGGATGTAAAGGCCCAGAATAATGGCTTTTAGACTGATCTGTAGACTCTTCTCCACTCCCCGATGCAAGGCTTTGGGATGGAAGTGGCAGTTTACTCCAGCTGGAGTGAGGTGTGATTTCTGGTATTGGAAGGAAAGAAGAGGAAGATACCATATTTTTAAAATGTATGTGTGTGTATCTGTTTATGGCTAATATACAAAAAATACCATTAAACTGAAATTCATTCCTTTAGCAAATATTTTTTGAACACCATGTAGAGTACTAGGTGTTGAACAAATGTCAAAAGACGTTAAGGATCTGACACCATAATGATCTTGGCATTCAAGGCTCTTCCAAATAAGACTCTGGCCGTTTTGATAGCTTTGTCCTGGACAGTACTAGGCATCCACTGCACCGTGTTTTCTCACTGGTGATGAGCACATAGTCTGGCTCAGTAACTGTTAACTGACTCCCTCTATGGGTTTTCTTCTTTTCTCTGATTTCTACTTTAAGAACCCCTTCATGCTTTCTCTGAGCTTATTGTTCTGGAATCTTACATCCATCCTTCGTGGTTGATGGATCTTGTTTACACTGTACCTTCTCCTCTGATTCCTCACTGACAAAATTTTGCCCCTTGACCGCAGGTAGATGAGCACAGTGTGGGCTGGGCCTTCCCCTCCATTACCTCATTTACTCCTCACTAGAACCTGGAGGCAGGCAGCATGTAAAGCCCTCAGATTCTTTCAATGGACTCACACTTTTATAGTTATCAATACATATATTTTTAAAAAGTTAACCTTATATTGGTTCTCTAAATTGAAAAGTGGTGTCAGTTGTCTGAAATAAAAGGTAATTTTAAAAATAATTAGAATGAAAATGAATTGTTTTTTAAAGCCTGTCTATAAAATAAGCTTTTTTTGGGCTCCAAAATCACTGCAGATGGTGACTGCAGCCATGAAATTAAAAGACGCTTACTCCTTGGAAGGAAAGTTATGACCAACCTAGATAGCATATTGAAAAGCAGAGACATTACTTTGCCAACAAAGGTCCGTCTAGTCAAAGCTATGGTTTTTCCAGTAGTCAGGTATGGATGTGAGAGTTGGACTATAAAGAAAGCTGAGCACTGAAGAATTGATGCTTTTGAACTGTAGTGTTGGAGAAGACTCTTGAGAGTCCTTTGGACTGCAAGGAGATCGGAGATCAGCCCTGGGATTTCTTTGGAAGGGATGATGCTAAAGCTGAAACTCCAGTACTTTGGCCACCTCATGCGAAGAGTTGACTCATTGGAAAAGACTCTGATGCTGGAAGGGATTGGGGGCAAGAGGAGAAGGGGACGACAGAGGATGAGATGGCTGGATGGCATCACTGACTTGATGGACGTGAGTCTCAGTGAACTCTGGGAGTTGGTGATGGACAGGGAGGCCTGGCGTGCTGTGATTCATGGGGTTGCACTGAGCGACTGATCTGATCTGATCTGATCTGATAAAATAAGCTTGCCTTCTAAAGGCACTGACTCTGAAACTTGTTCTTACTTTGTTAAAAAAGGGAAATTAAGCACATGTTATAGAAGCATTGAAAAGATCAAACAGAAACTTTCTCCTTAATACAGTTTTTACAAATCTAAAGTGCTGAAAAGAGCATTTTCTCATTGTGTGATTGAGTGTTTAATACTGTGCCTGACCATCCCCTAAAATCTTCTAAGTGGAATTTAAATATTGCTTAAATTCATCTCATAAACTTTCCTGCAATTGGGGAAATATTGAGGCTGCCGCGTTTTTCTGATGGTACACCTGATACAGAGACTAGTTAAATAATTTGTTCCTGGTTCACGTACTTCAGTAATGGCAGAGCTGGGGGTTCAAACTTGAGTCTGAAACTCAAGCTGCAGGCAGTTTTCTTAGACTCAGATGATCTTTTTTAAAATTTTAAAGTCTTTATTGAATTTGTTACAGTTTGGTTTTGGTTTTCTGGTGGCCAGGCATGTGGGATCTTAACTTCCCAACCAGGGATCGAACCTGCACCCCCTGCATTGGAAGGCGGTCTTAACCACTGGACTACTAAGGAAGTCCCCAGAAGATCTTCTACTCCAGTCTCCTTATATTCTGTGGCTCAGAGTGGTAGAATGGCTCGCCTAAATTCATTCCCTAGCAGTCAGTAACAGGAATTTAAAATCTTAACTTTTTGCTTCTTTAATCCAAGCTTCTTGCTACTGTATCAGAATTTAGGGTGGTATTTACAGTGTCCCTTTAGGAGAAAAAAAATTTAGTCTATAGGTCTGTCCTTTCAGCTTCCAGTGGACACTGAATCTTTAATATTGAACTAGCCTCATTTATTCTGTTGGTCCAATTTGAATCTTAATGGGTTTTTCAACTGGATTTTCTTTTTCTCTCAAATAAACACTGCTCTTTGGCTGTAAGTTCAAATCAAGGAAAGGCCCACAAAAGTCCCAAAGGTTGAGTCTTTCCCTGGGACCATTTTCTTCATGCAAAAGTAGAAAAACCTTGTGCTAATTTTGGCTGTTTAGGATTAATTGTGATTACCGGCAGTTTTTTAAAGCTTTTTAGTTTTCTTTTAACTTTAATGGTTGTGTTAATTATAGGAAGTACCTCGAGTTCAAGATAAGGAAAGCCTTTGGTCAAGTAGTGTTTCTTCAGTTGTCAGTCCTGTTACAGGACTTGCAAATTTAGTGGAATTAGTGCCATTTTCCCATTTCCAACTCTAGTCCCATTTCACATGATCTTAGCATGGCTTTCTCCTTGGCTGTCTGACACTAGGTTCCAATGGCCTCCATTGAGGGGAGTGGATGTCCCCCTGGAGGCTGCAAAGACCAGCAAGGCACACTGTCCTCAGGGGGAACTGCACTGGGGACTCCATGCTTAAGTAATGTAGACACTTAGCATACAGTCGCTTGGGAGATGAGAGTTTGTGCATTTTAAAATGCCACTGTCAACTGCAGTTGATAAAAGAGGCTAGCAGGAGTTCTACTCAATAGTTTAGTTGCATCTTTCCTTGAGCATTTTGTTATCTGGCACATAAAATGTTTGATTTGTGAAGATCTTAATGACAGTAGCATTTTCAAGAAGAAGTACTCAGAATCATGATAACACTGAAATAATTCAGATCAATTTCCACTGGGAACATCCTTCCAGACCTCAAATAATGGAGCTCATGTTGCCAGTATTTTTTCTTTTTAATAGCTAACATGCTTCATTTTTTGTTTTTCAGGTCAACTTGTGATCTTATTTCTCTGTAATTTAGCAAGGCAGTCAACAAAGTGGCTTGTTAGTTCAAGAGAAGGAGTTCAGTTTTGAAGTTGGGAGGGCAGGTTCGACCCTGTGCCTCTGTGCCTGTCCTGGAGCTCCAACTACGTCCTCACCTAGCTGGTCAGCTGGTTCTCACTGGGCTGCATCTTGGACACATGAGGCATCTTGGACAAATGACCTGTGCTAGCACTATCTCAAGAGCTGGCTGGTGAAAGGGGAGGTTCTGGACAAGGTTGCTGGGTTTGGTCACATGTGAGCTAGAACTGGAAAAGAGCCACAGGTGAGATTACTTGTTTTGGCAAAAGTAAAAGGAATAAAGTGTTGAGGTTGAAAAATAGTATACAGTTTTTGATAAGCTTCATTGAGTGAGTTCTTGACTTGAGCCTGTGAGTTTAGAGTTTGAGGCTCCTGACCAATGTTGACAGTTTTGTATTCATGGTTGAACCCCTAGGGGAGGTGTTCTTGTTAGTTGGTGTGTTTACAGGGGTCTGGAGCCTCAGTCTGGGAAAATTACTGATTCTCCTTTGCTCACAAGAAGTCCATGAAAATGAACACCCTTACCAACAAATTCGAGTGACTTTGGGGAAGACCAAATTAGATGCACTCCTGTTTAATCTGAATTTCTTTGAACGCAGCTGGAAAATTTGTCATGGTTTTGGGCTACCTGAGCTTGTCCTTTATGACATTTCTGATTTGCTACCGTGGTGAACCTGCTTTAACTAATTTTTCTCATCCCTGAGGTCTGACTTCAGAAGCCTTCACTCCACAAATGTGTACAAGCACCAAGTGGCTCTGGGCTCAGTGTGTCGTAGGACAGTGAGATGTTGAGATGGTCGCTTGTGGCCTGACTTACTGTGTAGCAGGGACCATCGGAGTACTTAGTACACTGGAGGAGATGGTGGGAAAGCTGAAGAGATGAAGGAATAGATATAAGGCCCAGATCACAAATAGGTAATTGACCTGGAAGCTGGAGGAAGTAGTCTGGAGAACAAAACTGAGTGAGGTGCTGAAGACATGGAGGAAGGCAGCCTATGTGGAAGAGAAGAGCTGACTGCTCCCAGAGCAGAAGAATAGTATACATATGTGGTAGGGGTCCCCAAATGGGGGAGTTATGGTAAGACACTGGTAGAAATGGTACCAGGATACCAGCAAAATCCTTTCACATCTCCCACCGATCTGGGCATGCAGAAAGTTCCAGTGTGTTCTGGAAAGGCCGTTGGGGAAATAGTCCCTTCTGTGGACAGAGAAGGAAGAAGAGAGATTGCTTTAATATTAATAAACTGCCCACTTTGTGCCCCACCTGAGTGCTTTGGGGAAGCCCAGGTAGCTCAGTGGTAAAGAATTCACCTGCCAATACAGGAGACACAGGAGACATGGGTTTGGGAAGATCCCTTGGAGGAGGAAACGACAGCCCACTCTAGTATTCTGGCCTGGAAAATCTCATGGACAGAGGAGCCTGGTGGGCTAGAGTTCATGGAGTCCCAAAGAGTTGGAGATGACTTAACACACATGCTGAGTACTTTACACTGTGAAGTCAGCTGCACTAATCATAGCTGCCATTTACTGGATACTTCTTTTGTCCCAAATAATGTTTTATATACATTATTTTATGGAGAGAATACAGGGACTCAATGCCTAGGGTCCCTGAGCTCTATTTTATGGAGAGAATACAGGGACTCAATGCCTAGGGTCCCTGAGCTGGTGAGTAGCAGAGTCAGTATTCAAACCCCACTTTCTCTGACTCCAAAACCTCCCTTCTGTCTACCAGGCTATTTAATTCATGAAAATAATTAAGGACATCTGGGGAAGCTTGCTGCACGGCGACATAGGTCTACAGGAAGGGGATGGCAGTGAAAGGATTTGGGTTTGTCTGTCCCCAAGTCCTTTGAGCACTTTCATAAAAATAAACTTTTTAGGCTGGGAGAAGGTTGAACATCTGAAGATGTTGACCCTTCCAAGATGTAAAGCAAACAAAATGGTTTTTGCTGATATAGTCACTAAGCCTTTTATCCTAAAATGCTCTTGGAAAGCCCTCCTCCAACAACAGGGAACATTATCCAGTCAAAGTTTTCTGCAAATGAAGGATTGCTCATGGAGACAGACTTGCTTGTGTTTCTGTATCACTCAGGATGTTTGTCACTTTTATAGTTCCTTCCCTGCAGGACCCTCTAACTTTGGCATTATGATTGTGGTTGAGAAAAAAGTGTTTTCTATGTCATGTAATGTTGACAGGTATTTCATTTCTAGGGGAAAGGTTCCTTTTTCCTATATGCTACACACCTGCAACCAGGGAAAAAGCAAATAGTTGTATTGTTTGCTGAAGTATTCCTTTCAGGGTTGCTCTGTGTTTGTTTAGTGGAAATCAGCAGCGTAAGAAGGGCTGTCTCTAACATTTTGTCAGAATTTCTCCATAATTCTACAATGATGAAACAAGAACTTGAGAACAGGATGGATTTGCTTTCAGAAACTCTGGTTATCAGTTTTAGAAGTTCTGAGATTGTTTTAGCTGCTAGCAACTGGACTGTTGAGAGTGATAAATAGGATCTTTGGTTGTCCAAATATCTGCAACATGATAGAAATAAACTTTTTGAATCCCCTTAAAATAGAATTGTTGACAGCATGAGGATTGTGCTTCTCAAAGGCTCGTTATGGATTTGTACAATATTCATGTATTTCTTCTAACTTTTCAGTTTTTGTGTATTCCTATCATAGCCCTCATTTTGAAAATTAGCCATTAGTAAATACTTTCATCCAGGAAATTGAATATATGTTCCAGGGTGAAACAAGAATGTGCAGTTATATATAAACTTACTGTTACTAATACTCAAGTATGATACATTTGGTACTTAAAATTCCCCTTGAGTTACAAATTGTTATAATTAATAAAATTCATTAGATCTATATATTTTTAAGATATTTATTTATTTGGCCGTACTTGGTCTTAGTTGCAATATGTGAGATTGAGTTCTCTGACCACGGATCCTACCTGGGCCCCCTGCATCGGGAATGTAGAATCTTACCCACTGGACCACCAGGAAAGTACTGGATCTGTATTTTTAAAACAGGTCTTGTGATAGCAGAGCCTCTTCTAGAATGACAGGAATCTTCTAGAATGATAGAATCACTTCCTTTTATCTGTGACTTTTATCTTGGAGGATTTCTTACATCATTTTTTCTCTTTAAATTTGAGTATTAAGATGTTATGGTATAAGTAGGAACACAGTTTCAGGGGTCACTAAGTACCAGCCCATGACCTTTCTGCAGGCCTCTAAGGGTTTAGTGGCAACTAAGGACAGTTTCCCTGAGTTGTGAGTCTAAGGTATGTCTGGAGAGTGCGAGGGGATAGAATTTAAGGATTAGCATGAATGGCCTTATGGGTAGAGAGCTCAGTGACAACTGGAGGCCAGAAAAGAAACTAAGGCGGTTAAAATAACTTCAGGCTTAATAAAGTTGATGGCTATCTTGGGAGAAATCATGGGGAGACTTTCCAAGTCGCCTTCTTCCACCACGGCAGGCATGCCCTGTCATCCATCAGCCATGGGTGCAAAGAGCCTGTTCCAGCCTGGTTTTAACCTCACTATCATTTTCCATAAATGTGGCTACTGATCTGGAGATATACACTCAGAGAGGCAATTAAAAAACAGACTTTTCCAAAGAAGCATGCTCTGGTGGTCTTACAGGTTTCTTATCTTCAATTCTACAGAAAGCTCTACATCTCTCTGGAGATGAGATGCAGCAGTACCTGTGATCCTTGTATTTGCATCAGCATCTGAGGAAGAGGTCATTAGTTGAGCTTTAGCGCCAACACATTTACTACAGTTTGTATGTTATATAGTTATATTCTGCCTTAAATCTACCTCTTGCTTTTGTTACTGGCTAGTTATTTATTGGCATAGGACATCCAGAAACAGTTTCATCAGGAGAGATTTCAACTTCTGTCTCACTTCTGGAAACTATAGGGAAATTTGTCTAACAAAGAAGAACACACACATACTTATTTATTAATTTGTTTAGAGAAAGAGCTATCATAAAACCACTGTTTTTGAAAAATGAAAGTCAGTTGCTGGCTGCATATTCTGTGTATATGAGCTATTTGGGTAGAATTGATAGGAAAAGTGTGTTCAGAAGAATAAACAGAGTTGTAGGAGGAATGCAGTAGTGGGAAGCTAGGAGCAGTTGTTGACAGTTATTTCTGGAGAAACCTGGAGGCCAGTTCCAACTCTTGGGGGTGAGTCTGGGCAGGCCCCTTGCTTTTGGTGGGCCTTGGCTTCTCTGTAAGATTGGGGTGTGGTGGGAGTGGGTCTCCAAAGCTGCAATGACCTCTTTCTATCAGATGGGGGTTGGCCTTGTGCAAGCTTGTCCTCTTCTGCTTCGAGGGGCCGACTTCTCAGCTCCAGTGAGAAATGGCAGTTGTGTGGTTCCCAGTGGAGACTGGCCTTTCTTGGAGTGAGCAGGTAGGAGGTTCCCTGCCCCCCTTAGATGGAAGCTCAGCCTATGTGCTTGCAGTGCTCTTGTAGGAAGGAAAAAGACCAACCAACCCTTTGTTACTGCACAAACTGAGTTTTGGATGGTAGTGAAAACATGTGCGTTTTTTTTCCTTACTGCATTTCTGTAGACAGATTTAATGTTTTGGAAGGGTAGAAGGCAGTCATGGGATATAGTTCCTGTTTTCCTTTTGACGTCAGTCAGTGGGAAAAAATCTTCCCACCTTGTCTTTTTAGCTTGTCTGCTTTTTTCTCTTCCTTTCTTCTTCTCTCATCTCTCTTTGAAACTTACGTGTGAATTCAAAAGGGCTGAACATTTTGGCAAGGATGGGGGTTGGAGGAGCAGTGCAGTAGCTGCTGACTGCGGTCATCATTGCCCCCTTGACACCAGGCTTCCTGTGAACCTCTACTCTTTTTCTTTTGCCACAATTGCTGAGTCTGCCTGGCATTTCATATTTTGATTTAGGGAAAAGTTAAAAGAATTCACAATCCCAGCTGTCACTTGGTGACCCCTTTGCCAGTAGCATATGGCACATTCTCATTTCACTGATCTAAAGAAAAGAATTACCCACCTATCATTACTCTCTTTGCTCTGCTTTATTTTTCTTCATTATTCTTATTACCCACTGCCTTAACAACAGTCCTACTGTTATTTGTCAGGTCTTCTTCCACCTTGCTAGAAGTTCCATGAGAACACTTTTGTTCGTTGCTGAATCTCCAATGTCTGGGACAGCCCCTGCACATAATAGGTATTCAATAAATATTTGCTGTGGTTAATGGAAGCTAATGGAGAAGGAAATGGCAACCCACTTCAGTGTTCTTGCCTGGAGAATCCCAGGGACTGGGGAGCCTGGTGGGCTGCTGTCTATGGGGTCGCACAGAGTCGGACACGACTGAAGCAACTTAGTAGTAGTAGTAGTAGTAGTAATGGAAACCTTGCAGAGTGAAGGCTGCAGTTTGTGGAATGAACAGGAGTTGAAGATTTTAGTCATCATTTACTTTCCTAGAGAATCACACAATACTCAAGCTTTACACCATACAGTTCTTATTTCTTCCAAGGCATGATTTGACTTGTGGAATATGTTAATTATTATCATAGAACACATGTTTTTTTTGGGAGGGGAGGAGATCATTGACATATAATTTACATGTGGTTAAATTTAGCCTTTTTTACAGGTATAGTTTGAAGAGTTTTGATACATCTGTGTAGTATATGTATAACCACTGCCACAACCATGGTGTGGAATATATCTATCACTCAGTGCTTCTGACAGTCTGTCCTCTCCCCTACCCACTGGCAACCAGGGATCTGATTTCTGTCCCCATTGCTTCACCTTTCCAGAATGTCATATAAGTAGATTCATATAGTATGTAGTCTTTTGTGTCTGACTTTTTTCTCTTAGCATAAGGCTTTTGAGATTTCTCCCATGCTGTTGAACGTATTAGTAGTGTGGTCCTTTTTTATTGCTGAGTAGTATTCCATTTTCGGAGAAGGCAATGGCACCCCACTCCAGTACTCTTGCCTGGAAAATCCTATGGACAGAGGAGCCTGGTAGGCTGCAGTCCATGGGGTCGCAAAGAGTCGGACACGACTGAGCGACTTCACTTTCACTTTTCACTTTCATGCATTGGAGAAGGAAATGGCAACCCACTACAGTGTTCTTGCCTGGAGAATCCCAGGGATGGGGGAGCCTGGTGGGCTGCCGTCTATGGGGTCGCACAGAGTCGGACACGACTGAAGTGACTTAGCAGCAGTAGCAATATTCCATTTTAATTTATTCACTGATTTATGGATCTTTGGATTGCTTCCAGTTTGGACTATTCTGTGTAAGACTTCTATGGATGTTCACATACAGCTCTTTGTGTGAACGAATGCCATCATTTCTTTCGGGCAAATACCTAGGACAGGATGGTTGGGCTGTATCATAAGTCTGTGTGTAATTTTACAAGAAACCACCAGAGTATTTAACAAAGTGGCTGTTCCATTTTCATTCCTACAAGCAGTATATGATAGTGCCAGTTGCTACTCATACTTTAAAATTTAAAAACTTGTAGTAGTTCCAGTGGGTATGTAGTGGTATCTCATTGTGGTTTTAATTTTCATTTCTCTGCAGCTAGTAATTGCTTATTTGAGAAGGTCATGGTTTAGCAGGCTGTGGTATTCTCTAGGTATTTAATAATTTTAAAATACCAGTGGCATTTGAAGTGAAAATTTCTTTTAAAAAATTGGCCAAAGATCTAATTGGTCACTTCCATGAGGTCATACTGTACAAAAAAGGTGGGGGTGTGGAAACTATGTCAAATTTTGGCAAGGGGTGATTCACCTGGGTGACTGATGTGGAGACCAGAAGAGGACATGCCTAGGACTTGAAATGAAGGTGGGGAAAAGCAGGTTTCTTGGCTCCTCTGGCCTTGGGAGGGCTTGCTCCATCCTTAGCTAAACCGGTGTTTGTGGGAAGCCAACTTAGATTCAGTGCCACTTTCCTGGATACCCCAGGAGTCACCAGCAACCCTCACGGCTGTCCCCAGTGTGTGGTGAACATAGAGCCCCCTCCCTGCGGACAATTTGCCTTAATCAGTTAATCAAGCTTGAGAAATCGGTTACCACAGGCCCAGAGTGCCACCACCCTTCCATCCTGAATCCCTATTTCTCATGTCCATCTCTTAGTTAATTAATTAAGCAAATATTCCCTGAAGGCTTACTCTGTGCCTTATGCTGTTTTGCATGTTGGGGAAAACTGCGATGAAGAAAGAGAAATTATCCCGTGGACTCAGAAAGTGGCAAAAACGATGCAAGGGAAAACAGAGGCTGCCGTGAGTGCATCTCGGAGGGGTTTTTAACCAGATGCCTGTCAGGGGAGGTATCAGGACAGGATCCTACGGTTGAGGAAGATTCGGCCTGGCTGACAGTGCTGGAAGCAGCAGTTCAGGACAGGGAACATGCAGGAGGCCCAGTGGTGGGAGAGAGGGCTGCCCATTTGGAGCCATGAGTAGTTTTCTGGGGCTTGGTTTAGAAAGTGGGGAGTGGTGAGAGAGGAGGCTGGAGTCATTGGGGAGACCAGCTAAACCAAGGTGAGGACTGCACTTTATCCCCAGGGCAGTGGGGTGCTGACAAAGGCAGTTTTAAGTGGGAGAGTGGCTTGTTTGGAGCTTTGGTTTAGTGGCATCACTTTGGTTTCTCTGTGATAAATGGATGGAGGGGGCAAGACTGGAGGCAGGGAGTTCAGGGAAGTGGCTGTTGTGGTCGTCAGGAGCCGGAAGAGGGTGGCCTATTGACTGGCCATGACTGTGAAGTGGGATGCTTTCCAACCAGTAACTGGAAATGTGCACAGGGGCAGAAATGAGTGTGCTACTAGCTTTGAAGCATTGAGAAATCTAGTCAATACATAGTACGGCCTTCTTTTTGGTTTTGGTTTGTTTGTTTGCTTCCTTGGAAAACTGATGTAGAAATGTCCCTTTGGCCCCAGTTACCTGAGCAGAGGATTTGGGCATTGCCAAAACCTCCTCTTTGGATAAAATTGCTCCCAGCAGTGGTCACCATGTTCTGAGGTGGGAGGAGGGAATTATGCAAGAGGCCCAGGGCTATGCCAAGGTGGGTAGGAAAGTGGGGCAAGTACCCAGCGAAGCCGGAGCAATACCTTCTACCGCTGCATAGGCTACTTTTGCTGAAGTCTCTGCGTGTCTCCTGGAGGGTCTTTGAAGCCAGGATCCGTGTCTGGAAATGCAGAAACCCCGCTTTAGGAAAACACTCTCCAGAAAGCTTCCTCCCTGCCGTTCTTGTCTCACGCACATTCTGCAGAGGTGTGTCTTCTTTTCTTCTGAGATTCTCCACTCAGATTTAGGGGATTCTGTGTCCTGGTTTGAGCTTGAGGGTCTTTAACACTAGGCCATTCTGATTTCAGCCTAGATTCAGTGCCACTTTCCTGGATATCCCAGGAGTCACCAGCAACCCTCGCGGCTGTCCCCAGTGTGTGGTGATCATAGAGCCCCCTCCCTGCGGACAACTTGCCTTCATCAGTTAATCAAGCTTGAGAAATCGGTTACCACAGGCCCAGGAGTGCCACCACCCTACTTCGCCCCTCCTACCTTGTCAGAAACCCATGATGGGTTTGCTAAAAAATGCTGCTGTTGCTAAAAATAATGGAGTAGAAAAGAATGTTTGGACAGGAGATAACCATTTCTCTGTAAGAGGTAGGGATGGACCAGAGAAAGAAAAGTGGGGAGGAGGGAGCTCATTTCTTTGCCACTTACAGTGTGCTGTGTACTTTGCTGGAGAACTTATATATTTATTTATATTGTCTCATTGACAATTGAATATCCATTGAATATCCTGCAAGGTAGGTATTGTCACCCCCATTTTACACTGAGGAAATTGATGCTCAGAGGGCATAAATTTTGGCCAAGGGCATGTAGTTGAGAAGCTGGGCCTAATTCCTGTCTAAGCTGTCTTTCTTTTTTAAATTATAGACTTATGTTCCAACCTCCTCATTGTTACCTTGGGGACCTGAAAAGATGCGTGTAGCTTCTAAATCAACTAAGTGATTCCTGGAGAGCACCTTTTGCATCCGGAAAATCTAGCTAATTATTTATTTCAGTGTTTCTGGAATGCAAGCCCTGTCCCAGGCCACTTACAAAATGATTTAGGATTACAAGCACGAAGCTCACAACCAAATTCTGGCTCTCAGCGCTCAGAGAGACCAGTGGCCATCTTTAAATAACAAATTGTGGATGGATACAGTGCTGGTTTAATTATTTTTAGTGAGAATTTTTTGGGGGAGGGGCATCTGTGTCCATCTACAGGTTTGCTGAGCAAGTGATAAAAGAAAGGTCCTAAGGCTTGACTCTTTCAGAGGAATCCCTGATTTGTTGGCTTATCAATGAGTGAATTAAAATATATAATAGTAGAGTCAGTGATTCTTTTCAGACACTGTAGACTGCTTACATTCCCTTTTCTTTTGTAGAAGTTTTTAATCCAAGTCCTTGTGGTGTGGGGGCCAAGAGGGTAAAGTCCTGCTAGAGGTTGACCTTTGCATTGAGGTCCGTTTGGACTCACAGACTTTTAGTCCAGTACTTAATTTTGTATCCACAAACGGACACTACACTCTTAGCCCTTTCTGCTGTTTGTTCCTCCTGCCTAATCTCCCATCCCCACCTCCATTCCTCCAGAGACCACAATGATTAAATGAGCCATTTTAGAGGTAAAGTTGGTTTCTTATTTCTGCTAAGAGTTCCTGGCTGTGAAGTGGTATCAGGGCTTAGCTTTGACCTATGTATCCCTCCCTTCTTCCAGTTTTTATTTTCTGCCTTTTCCCTAGCTTTAATTTTACTGTGACTACTGGGATTACTCCAGCATTAAAGAAGTACTGCTGTTGAGGGGCAGCTGGGACACACAGAAGGTTGTATCCCCTGTATATGAGAGCCTCCCCTTCCCCCAGCATGGCAAAACAGTCCTCCAAGGAGGCATCTGTGACACCTGACGAGGACTAGGTGGGCCCTGTGTGCAGGTACAGGTGGAGCAAGGCCAGGAGTGTGCATATGTCCAGACAGTGGGAACTTGTCAGTTGCACGGGTGATGCTCTCTGCCTGCCTTGGCTGCCTTGTTTTACTCCATGGGATATTGTTTTCTCTCCACACACATAGAACACTAGGGGTTGTCCTCCTCACTTAGGAGCTGGGTGTCTGTGGGATTTCCTTGGTGTGTACTCACAGTCATCTAAGACACGCTGTGATGTTTCAGATTAGGAAGCTCTCTATCAGTGGTGCCATTTATCATTGGAAGGACTCAACTTTGTGGCGAGATGAAAATGTAGTCTGCAGCAAATTTCAGACAATAGTGTTAAGTCACTCCAGGTTCAAGGCAAAATTTATAAATGCTGCTGACATTTTCTGAGAAGGAGAGCATTTTCTTAGAGAAGGGAGGCAGGTCTCTGGGATTCCAGTATGCCGTTTGCAGCTCTGGTGTTTTGGGCACATAAGGTTGATCACTTAGGTCTGCCTTCAATTTTTCATTTTTTTCAAGTTTTCATTCCTAGTGGTCACATCAGTGGAGCTCAAGTGATTTGGATAATAATGACTTACTCACAGGCTAACGCCAGAAAAGCTCCAGCATCCCTGTTTACCAGAGACCCAAGGCTGGAAGCCGGGGACTCATGCTTTATGGAGAGTCAGTCACGAGACAGAACTGGGTGTTGAGGGCTCAGGTGAGGGGGCTGGTGCAACAGCCCTCACTAGCGTATGGCTTTGCAGCAAAAACTAACATCCCCTCTTGCTTTATCTTTCAGTTAATGACCAGCCACAGCGTCCCTGCTGTGAGCTCCAGCCACTTCCTTCCCGGGCCCCGAGCCTCGCGCAGGCTGCTGTGGTGCTGGCTGAGGGAACATGGCTTATTGGCCTCAGCTGAGATTGCTGCTGTGGAAGAACCTCACTTTCAGAAGAAGACAGACAGTAAGCCCGGGTTTCTCTGGGGGTTCTCCCGTGCTTTTCTTCCGGATTTTGAGTTGGGAGTGAAGAAGGGGGCGGAAAAGAGATTCTTCTTGTGTGTGTTTTTTTTTTAATTTATTTATTTTAATTGGACGATAATTCCTTTACAGTATTGTTCTTCTTGGTTTTCTTAAGGTGATGGAATGTGTCTGGCCCTGGTGGACCCAACTGTGTGGGGTCCTGATTTAGCTAGCCCTGTCTCATCATAGGAGGCAGATTTGCAACCAGGTGGCGATCATAGCTTTGGTTTGTGCTAGTGCCCAGGCCTAAGTTCAGACCGCTGGAACCTGGCACACATGCCCCTTGGCCATCTTACTCCTAACTTTTGCTGCAGCCCTGGGGGCTGCTTGGCTCTTCAAGAGCTCCTAATGGTCTGGGTGGTGCAGTTGAAGTGAGTTCATGGCCCAGCTCTTAGAGGTCAGAGACTGAATCTTTTAGTATGGACTTCCCCCTTTCAGCTTGGACTGCGAGCCTGGAGGAATACAAAACGGATTTGTTTTATTTCTGTGGAGGGTACTATGTCATTCACTTCTGGATGAGACAGTGATCCTTTCAAGAACCCTGAGACTTTGCTGCTGCTGCTGCTAAGTCGCTTCAGTCGTGTCCGACCCTGTGCGACCCCTGAGACGGCAGCCCACCAGGCTTCCCCGTCCCTGGGATTCTTCAGGCAAGAACACTGGAGTGGGTTGCCATTTCCTTCTCCAGTGCATGAAAGTGAAAAGTGAAAGTGAAGCCGCTTAGTTGTGTCTGACTCTTCGCGACCCCATGGACTGCAGCCTACCAGGCTCTTCCGTCCATGGGATTTTCCAGGCAAGAGTACTGGAGTGGGGTGCCATTGCCTTCTCCAATACCATCTTTAACACTCGGTAAATGATATTTTTCTGTGAGAAGGTACAAACTATAAGGCCTGGAGATTTCTGTGAAGCTCCAATATCAGCTCTTGGCTTCTCCCTCCCTAAACACCCCTAGAGATCCTGTCTGGTCTCCTGCGTTTAGCTGCACCTCTCTATAGTTGACTTCTAAATGTCTGTTTCCTGCCCTGCATTTTTTCCTGAATTCTAAGCCTACATCCCCTTTTGGCTGTCCTCATGAAGCTGCAACAGAAATGACCATCCTCTTTAGACTCAAAGAGCCATAAGGGATCTTGGAGATAACTTAATTCACTGTTTCTGAAACTAGACTAATGCTGGCCCTTCTTTAAAAGAACAAATATGTCAAAGTCCCCTCATGTTCACTAAACATTTTTTATTATAATGTTACGTGAATATGTATGTATGTGAAACTAGATATAAGCCCTTTATTCTTATAGACTGCCATGCAAACATATGACCTATACAGACTTATAAACTAAGTGCAAACAAAATTGCAGAACCATACAGTTCAAATTAACACTGTTAATGTAGTAAGGCGACTGACACTGTTTGAAGCCATATTTGACACTGTTTAAAGGCAACAGTGTGACTATGGTAGTGAACACTTATTTGTTTGAGTTTGGACAGTATATTACCATGCACTTTTCCAATGACTTTGGAATTTTTCCAAGTCAGTTTTCCAATGACTTTCCAATTTTTCCAGCGACTTTCATTGGATATCATTTGCTTTCATTTGGTCCAGTCTCATCATTCACAAATTGCTTCTGCATCTGTGCCTTTCTCATTGGTCTACTGCAATTATATTGGTGCTAAAGTGAAGTCGCTCAGTCGTGTCCGACTCTTTGCAACCCCATGGACTGTAACCTATGAGGCTCCTCCATCCATGGGATTTTCCAGGCAAGAGTTCTGGAGTGGGTTGCCATTTTCTTCTCCAGGGGATCTTCCCAACCCAGGGATCGAACCCGGGTCTCCCGCATTGTAGGCAGACGTGTTTACCATCTGAGCCACCAGGGAATATTGGTGCTAACACAATGGCAAACACAAATAGAAACTTAGACTCGTGATCTTGTGCCAGAACTTGGTTGTAAAGTAGGCATTCAGAAAATCCAGGTATGTTTATTCATATTTCCTTAGATGACCATTGAAATGAAAACACAAAATGTTTAAAATTCTGACAGAGAACTCATATAATCCCTCATGAAATTATATATATTTTTTGTATATATATACTAGTTTGAGAAACACTGACTTTTCAGTCCCTTATAGTATATGTAGGGAGCTGAATCCCAAGGTCACTTAATGAGACAGTAGGAACTAGAATTTATGCATCCTATCTCTCTTGATAATAATAATAATGATATTAAAATATAACAATATATAATATATATATAGTATAAATATAATAAAAGCAAACACTTAGATTGCACTTCCATGTACTAGCCACTAAAGTGAATTGTTAACTAGATTAATCCTTTTAAGATCCACAAAGTACTGTTGTTTCCTTATAACACAAAATGCTATTGTGTTATAACTGGGGAACTTAAATCACAGAGAGAATATAAGTAATTTGTCTGAGGTTCACACTGCTAATCAGGGGCATATGTAGTGTTCAGTTCTAAATAATCTGACTCTAGAGTTGGTTCTCTAAATCACTATGTCAGATTGCTCTTCAGTGGTATTATTATTTTTTCTACCTTCAGTCTCAACATCTTGAAGTTTCTGACCTCTTCCTTACCTTTGTCCCTGCCTCCCACAGCTGTGCCCAGGCCCTGGTGTATTCATTTCCTAATCTCATTTCTTAGCTACTCTGTGGTCCAGGTCCCCTGTCTCTTCTTATCATGTTGGCAGCAGCCCATGTGATGGTGAACTGTCTTTGCTGTGCTGTGTCTGTTAGCCAGTGAGTAGTGGAAAGAACTGTATCATCTTAGTAAGGCAAGGTCTCAAGCCCAAACCTGTCATTTTACAGATAAAGCAGGGAAGGGATTTCCCCACGGTCAACTAAGGAATCCGGAGCACAGGGTCCCAGAACAGAACTTGGGATTGGGCCATCCAGACTGGGCTAGTGTGTGTTAGTCTTGCTGCTTCTTGCTCAATATTGCTTATCTGTTTAAAAAGAGCCACAATTAGAGAGATAGGCAGGCTTCATAAAAGGCAATTTTTGGCCCTGTGGCAGAGTTCTTATTGAAGGGGAAGTAAGACATAGCATCCTGACACAGAAGGACTTTTTTAGACATGCACCTATGATCTGCTAGCTTGTCTGCCTTACCTCCCTTCCTGATGTCTACAGGAAATGTGTTTTGCCGAACTAGAAAAAAAAAAGGTGGTTTATTTCAGGTTGCAGAAGTTTAGGTTGTCAGGGTTGGAAAGATCTGACCTGACCCTTGTACAGTTGATGGGAATGGGGTTTCAGGTGTGGGGCAGGGGGTCCAGAGTGGATCAGTCATGGAAGTAGCACCAGATTCAATTTCCTGATGGCCCTAGAGGCACAAGTTCTTTTGAGCAGGCTTTGCCTTATCTGCACAGGAGGTTTAATACCCATGGATCTCAAGTGCTGTCCGTAGCTATTTCCCAGTCCAAATAGCTTGGATCTATAGATATATTGATTGTAGACAGTGAAACCTGTTTAGGGTCTTGGTTCCACATTGTTAGCTCAGGACATGTCCTGCCCTGTAGGCAGGGGAAGGAGTTAGTAGCTCCATGACAGTTCTCACCTACAGTGTACAGAATCCTTGCTTAATTTCCCCCTTCAGAGATCCTGGATGTACTCGCTTGGCTCCATAGCCTGGCACTGGGGATATGCTTAACAGGCATTTGCTCAGTGAGGGGTGAATGTGTTAAATGGACCATTAGTTTTTAGATCTTGAGGAGGCGCCCCTGCTAGAGGGGCCGCATGTGCAGGGAGACAGGAAGATGTAGGAGCTGGGTGCTGAACAGTAGACCCCAGAGCCACCTTCTTGAAAGGTGGCCATTTGCTCGTTCACTCTGTGTCCTCATTTGCTAATGAATTTGGGGGACCTCTTTTCTTGTGCCCCCATTGCAGACTCATGGGGACCATCAGCCAGGGGTAGCTTTCTGCTGCTCCTGCTGCTCCTGTTAGGCAAAGAATACATTGAAAATGAGTTGCGTAAGTGGGGTGCAAAGCTCAGTTTGGGTCCAAAGTAACAGTTAACTTGTGTGGGTGGTGGTCAGTGAGCACAAACAGGGCTTGGGACAGGAAAGGCGAGGGGCTTCGGAGTTCTCCAGATCCCCATCTGGTTTTAGGCTGAGCCAAAGACCAAGGTCCCTGTGGAACAGATGGGACAGAATGTGGCTGTATGGCCTTTCTTTTTTGCCTTTGCTATTAATTTTCTCACTTAGATCTGTTTAGCCATGTGGCTGAGGAAATATATAATTTTAATTTCTGCATATTTTAGAGTACCAATATTTGGGCACTGTTCAGTGACAAGGAATAAGCAATCAAATAAATATAAATTCAGTCCTCATTTAAGAGCCACTGGAGAATTTTACAGTGTAGATGCAAACTTTCAGCATTCTCTCCCAGCTTCCAGTTTCACCTGATACATTTCTTCCCTGTCCTTAGTTCTGGCCTGGCAGTGCTGGTTCAAATCCAGCTAATAATTCTAATTACTATCTGATTTTAATTCAATTCTAATTCCAGCTTGGCCACTATCTGCCTTAATGGCTTAGGGAAACTCATTTTCCCTGATTTTTAGTTTCCCCTTCTATGGAATGAGGACAATTAGCACATATAGCCCTTTATTGTTTCCTTTGAATAAATATTTACTAAACATCTATTGCATGTAAGACAGTGTCCTGGGTATACAGTGGTGAAGCAGACAGGCAGGATCCCTGCTCTCATAGAGCTTACAGTTCAGCCAGGAAAGCAGATATGAAGCATGTTGTCACATAAGTAGAAATATCATAGCTGTGGTAAGTGCTATGAAGGAAAAAAAAAACAAAACAAACCATCCTACTATGTCAGTTACCACTAGGCTGTGGGTAGGGACTTAATTTAGAATGAAAGGTCATGACATTTAAGCTGAGAGCCTTGATGTTTAAGCAGCAGTTAGCCAGGGAAAGATCAGGAGCTCAGCCATCCAGGCACTGGCTTCCTGGCAGAGAGACAGGGTGTGAAGGCCACGTGCCTAATGCATGTCCTGGAGCCAAGGGACTGGGGTACCAGTGGCACTGAAGGAAGACTGGCTGCGGGTGAGTTGGGAGTCGGCAGGGTCAGGTCATGGAGCTGGCGAAGGACAGTTGAATTTTATATAATGTGCAAAAGGAGTCCCTGAGGTAGGTGGGTCATGATGAAGAGGGTCAGATTGTGTGGTCCTTGGCATTGAGGGGACTTGAAGGATGACAGCCTAAGCATACACATGTACCATTTTGTGCTCTGTTTTTGGGCTTCCCAGGTGGCCTCACCATAAAAAACCCACATGCCAGTACAGGAGATATAAGAGACTCAGGTTTGATCCTTGGGTTGGGAAGATCTCCTGGAGGAGGGCACATATTCTTGCCTGGAAAATTCCATGGACAGAGGAGTCTGAGTGGCTATGGTCCATGGGGTCGCGAAGAGTCAGACATGACTGAAGCATCTTAGCATGGCATGTATGTTGTGTGTTTCCAAATAATCTTCATATTATAATAATTATGATTCTTGATGTGTAGGTTGTGTTTTATACTTTTGAAAGTACTCTTGTACCTGTTATCTTCTTGATTTTCACAGAAATCCTGAGAGATATTCATTACAATTTCGGTTTCATAGATGAAGGAAGTATTGTAAATTAATTAGTACATCATTAAGAGGAGGGACTGGAAGTTTTGACCCCAAATCTACCATGGGATAATGCCAGTGACATTCCTGGTAGCAATACAGGGATCCATGCAGTTTTCATTTTATAACCTCATGCATTATTGCCAACATTGAGATATTTCTTGTGTTTGCCATTATAAGTAAGTTACTATAAAGATTTTATACATATAGCCTTTTCTTATTTTTATATTATTTCCTTAGGCCAGAATCTCAGGAGTATGATTACTAGGTCAAAGGGAAGTGGCCCTTGACATATATGGTCAGATGTCCTTCCAAAGATCAAACCGGTTGAAAAATCCACTGTCACTGCATGAGGCTTTACAGTTCCGGGAGGGTAGGCCTGGCTTTCATATTTGTTTTTCCCTTTGGCATTCCTCTGATTTGATCTTTCAAGATTTCAGTTTAATTTAATTGAAGTGTATGTTGATAAGTGTTCACTGTGATGCTGACAGAGCCTAGAGTGTGCCATTGCTTTGATGAATTTTCTGTTATCTTGGGAAGTTCACTGTTTCATGTTCTCTTCTTTACCTCTCAGAATAGTCTTCCATATTTTCATCAGTTTCTTTTCCCCATTGAATCTTGTTACCTTATCAAATTCTAAAAGTAGCCTAGTGGTATTTTAATGTCCCAGGGACATTGGATAATGTCTAGAGACATTGTTCGGTTGTTACAGTCCTGGGTAGGGGTGGTTGATGTCCACTGGTAGAGGCCAGGGATGGAGGAAACATTCTACCATTCATAGGAGAGCCCCTCAAAACCATTATCTGGCCCCCCTGTGTCAAGAGTTGAGAAGAACCCTGCTCTAGAAATGCTTGTGCATTGTATCCCCATGTTGTTGCTGAGGAGTAAGGAGAGGGCAAGTCCCCAGAGCAGCTCAGTGTAGCTATTTACTTAATCATCAGAAGTTTAATTTTAATACCAATCTGAAATAGGGTTTCTGAGTTTCTGACTTTGTTAAGAAGCACCTTTACAAAAACAGTGTTCCTCTCCATTTCTTCCACTCTGTGGTGGAGGCAGGCATGGAGGGAGGTGAATTCATAATAGAGTAAGATTCAAAAGTGTGTAACCATAGAGTGTGTGTAACAAAAGTGTGGGTGAATTTAACTCAGGTGACCATTATATCTACTACTGTGGGCAGGAATCCCTTAGAAGAAATGGAGTAGCCATCATAATCAACAAAAGAGTCCTAAATGCAGTACTTGGATGCAGTCTCAAAAATGACAGAATGATCTCTGTTCATTTCCAAGGCAAACCATTCAAAATCACAGTACTCCAAGTCCATGTCTCAATCAGTAATGCTGAAGAAGCTGAAGTTGAATGGTTCTATGAAGACCTATATGACCTTCTAGAACTAACACCCAAAAAAGATGTCCTTTTCATTATAGGGGACTGGAATGCAAAAGAAGAAAGTCAAGACATACTTGGAGTAACAGGCAAATTTGGCCTTGCAGTACAGAATGAAGCAGGGCAAAGGCTAATAGAGTTTTGCCAAGAGAACGCACTGGTCATAGCAAACACTGTCTTCCAACAACACAAGAGAAGACTCTACACATGGACATCACCAGATGGTCAATACCAAAATCAGATTGATTATATTCTTTGCAGCCAAAGATGCAGAAGCTCTATACAGTCAACAAAAAAAAGAGCAGGAGTTGACTGTGGCTCAGATCATGAACTCCTTATTGCCAAATTCAGACTTAAATTGAAGAAAGTGGGGAAAACCACTAGACCATTCAGGTATGACCTAAATCAAATCCCTTACAATTATACAGTGGAAGTGGGAAATAGATTTAAGGGACTAGATCTGATAGACAGAGTGCCTGATGAACTATGGACGGAGGTTCATGACCTTGTACAGGAAACAAGGATCAAGACCATCCCCAAGAAAAAGAAATACAAAAACACAAAATGGCTGTCTGAGGAGGCCTTAAAAATAGCTGTGAAAAGAAAAGAAGCAAAAAACAAAGGAGAAAAGGAAAGATATAAGCATCTGAATGCAGAGTTCCAGAGAATAGCAGGAGAGATAAGAAAGCCTTCCTCAGCGATCAGTGCAAAGAAATAGAGGAAAACAATAGAATGGAAAAGACTAGAGATCTCTTCAAGAAAATTAGAGACAGCAAGGGAACATTTCATGCAAGATTGGCTCAATAAAGGACAGAAATGGTATGGACCTAACAGAAGCAGAAGATATTAAGAAGAGTTGGCAAGAATACACAGAAGAACTATACAAAAAAGATCTTCATGACCCAGATAGTCATGATGGTGTGAACACTCACCTAGAGCCAGACATCCTAGAATGTGAAGTCATGTGGGCCTTAGAAAGCATCACTACGAACAAAGCTAGTGGAGGTGATGGAATTCCAGCTGAGTTATTTCAAATCCTAAAAGATGATGCTATGAAAGAGCTGCACTCAATATTCCAGCAAATTTGGAAAACTCAGCAGTGGCCACAGGACTGGAAAAGGTCAGTTTTCGTTCCAATTCCAAAGAAAGGCAGTGCCAAAGAATGCTCAAACTACTACACAATTGTACTCATTTCATATGCTAGCAAAATAATGCTCAAAAATTCTCCAAGGCAGGCTTCAACAGTACATGAACCATGAACTTCCAGATGTTCAAGCTGGATTTAAGAAAAGGCAGAGGAACCAGAGATCAAATTGCCAACATCTGTTGGATCATTGAAAAAGCAAGAAAGTTCCAGAAAAACATCTGCTTTATTGACTATGCCAAAGCCTTTGACTGTGTGGATCACAACAAACTGTGGAAAATTCTGAAAGAGATGGGAATACCAGACTACCTGATCTGTCTCTTGAGAAATCTGTATGCAGGTCAAGAAGTAATAGTTAGAACTGTACATGGAATAGCAGACTGGCTCCAAATCAAGAAAGGAGTATGTCAAGGCTGTATATTGTTACCCTGCTTATTTAGCTTATATGCAGAGTACATCATGAGAAACGCTGGGCTGGAAGAAGCACAAGCTGGAATCAAGATTGCCGGGAGAAATATCAATAACCTCAGATATGCAGATGACACCACCCTTATGGCAGAAAGTGAAGGAGAAACTGAAAAGCCTCTTGATGAAAGTGCAAGAGGAGAGTGAAAAAGTTGGCTTAAAATTCAACATTCAGAAAACTAAGATCATGGCATCTGGTCCCAACACTTCATGGGAAATAGATGGGGAAACAATGGATACAGTGACAGACTTTATTTTCTTGGGCTCCAAAATCCCTGCAGATGGTGACTGCAGCCATGAAATTAAAAGATGCTTGCTCCTTGGAAGAAAAGCTATGACTAACCTAGAAAACATATTCAAAAGCAGAGACATTACTTTGCCAACAAAGGTCTAGTCAAAGCTATGGTTTTTCCGGTAGTCATGTGTGGATGTGAGAGTTGGACTATAAAGAAAGCTGAATGCTGAAGAATTGATGCTTTTGAACTGTGGCATTGGAGAAGATGCTTGAGTCCATTGGACAGCAAGGAGATTCAACCAGTCAATCCTAGAGGAAATCAGTCTTGAATATTCACTGGATGGACTGATGCTGAAGCTGAAACTCCAATACTTTGGCCACCTGATGCAAAGCACTGACTCATTTGAAAAGACCCTGATGCTGGGAAAGATTGAGGGCAGGAGGAGAAGGGGATGACAGAGGATGAGATGGTTGGATGGTATCACCGACTCAACAGACATGTTTGAGTAAGCTCTGGGAGTTGCAGAAGCCTGGTGTGCTGCAGTCCACGGGGTCGCAAAGAGTCGGACACGACTGAATGATTGAACTGAACTGAACTAAACCATAAAGTATCTGTCTTATTTCCAAGCTATTTATGAAGGCCTACTTGAAGTAAAAATGCTGTTTAGAGATGGGGGATGAAATCTGATTTTGATAATAAGTGCAACCAAAATGGCATTCCATATGTGGAACCAGAAGTCAAATTAAGTTTCAAGAGGGAAGCTATTGGTAAAGAAAAACCTGGAACATCTCCCTGAGTTTAGAAGGCAAATTCTGTGTTCAGTGACAGAAATCATTTTAGAAGTTCAGAGTAAAAGCGCATGGGTAGAACTGTGTCTTTTATTAGTTCTCTGGTTTGAGTGTCTCTTGGAGACAGTCTCTTCATTAATACATGTTACTGTCTCAGCTCAGTAAGGCTTATAAGGATCAAAAATCTAGATACTCTGGTAATGGGGCAGGGGATAAGGAGATTGGGGTGCATAGTGGTTTAAAACACCCTTGAGCTGGACTGGTTTTGAATTCTGGCACTATTTACCGAATTTGTATCCACATTTATTAACTCCTTGAACCTCATCTGTGAAATGGGATTTATGATAGTATTAACAGGGTTGTTTGATGATTAACTGAGTTTATATATGTAAAGCACTGAGAACACTGATGCATGAATTCTAAGTCACTTCAGTTGTCTCTGACTCTTTGTGACCTTATGGACAGTAGCCCGCCAGGCTCCTCTGTCCATGGGATTCTCCAGAGAAGAATACTGGAGTGGGTTGCCATGCCCTGCTCCAGGGGATTTTCCCAACCCAGGTATCGAACCCACCTTTCTTAACATCTCTTGCATTGGCAAGCAGGTTCTTCACCGCTAGCACCACCTGGGAAGCCCTGCACTGATGCATCATTGTTAGACCTATTTAAGTATTAGCTATCATTATTGTCGGTCTCGTTCTTACCTCTTTGCCTAATCTGCTTACACCCAGTTGCTGGGAATGATTTGCAAGATATACTTTGTACTCTTTGCTGTCAGTACCATGGGAAAGATCCACTTTTTTTTTTTTTTTTTTTGTCCCGGTCAATCAACATATTTTGAGCATCGGTTCCCCTGCAGTGTTCTAGATGTGGGACTGCAGAGATGTCCAGGAACCTAAGACTTGATTCAGTGAGTCAGATCAGTGCCTAGGAGGGCTGGTGAACACCGGACTCCTTTTAAGTGGCTGTCTTGAAAGGTATATGTCCCAAACATAGCTCTATGAGAGGCAGCATGAGGGGTGCAAAAGCATGTAGGAGTCAGTAGATCTGGGTTCAAACTCGCGTGTGCTCTCTTACCAGGCTATGGCTCAGAACCTGCCCCAATCTAATGATACCAGCTACCTCACAGAGTTATTGTGAAAATTAAATATTAGAGACGAGGTGTATATAAAATCCCCTGTACAGAGTAGGTGCTCAATATTGACTGTCACTATTATAAATCTGTAGGCCATGAGCTCATTTTACCTTTGTGGAACCTGTTGATATGCTTTGATCATGACTTAGTGGGGTTATTTCTCAGCTGAGCCACTGGTTTCCAAAGTTGGGCAAAACTAGCTGTTCCTCTCAACCCTGCCACTGACTGTCTCTGTGACTTACCCTTCCTTGAGCTTTAGTTTTGTCACATATAAAGTGGAGATGATTATGCTTCTCAGGGTTGTTTGCAGGATTAAATGAAATAATCCATTTATAAGGTGCTTGTTACATACTGGACTCTAAATAAGTGGTAGCTACTATTTATCCCCAAAGTGTGCATGGCAGTTTCAGAGCTTCTAGGTTGATGACTATCTTACTCATACTCTTTATTTAATTTTGGTTTTACTTTTTGGAGTTCTTTTCTGAATTTATTCACAGTTAAACTGCTTTTTAAAACTTGTACTCCCTTTTGTTAATATTTGTAAGTGATTTTATTTAGCTGTAAGCTTGGAATGCATACAATTTTGTGTTCTGCTTCGTTCACTTACTGTTATATGGTTAATAGTATCTGTGTTTCATAAACATTGTTGTAATAACTGTATAAGGTTAAGTAGATGTGCCATAATTTAATCATTTCCCTATTGCTGTGCAATTGTTTCCAATATTTTCCAATTATACTGTCTAAATGAACGAATAACTAAATATATGTAGCTTTTTGACATTTTAAACTTAGTTCTGTGGGATGAATTTCTAGGAATATTCTTTGGTCAAAGGGGATAAACATATCTTTTGAATACCTATGGCTAAGTTGCTTTCCTAAAGGGCTCAACTGACTTACATTTCCAGCCTTATTGTTTTGTAAACTTCAGTTCATTCTCTCACTCAACATACATTTTAAAGCCCTTATCTTGAGGCAGGCTTAGAGAGAAGAAGGTGACACTAGGGGAGAAACTCCTGCTGTGCCAAGTGCTGATAGAGGCTCAGGGTACCTGGGGAGCTGGAGAAGGGACCTGCAGCTCATTGGTAGAATGTCATTTGAAAGCAACACTGAGTGTTGCTTCTTTGGGATTATTTACAGAAATACTTAGCAAGACCAGCCCATCTTTGGTCTTGGAAATCCCATAGATAGCATGCTTTCTTCCAAAGAAGGACCTATGTGTCTGTTTTTTCCTGATGTGCTATCTAGAGCAAATTATTCTTCATAGTTATATGGTAGCTGTGTTTTTTGTTCTACAAAAAAAGTAATACATGCTCATTATGGAAAATTTAGAAAACACAGGAAAGTGTTTTTAAAAAAAATCACCCATGCATGTTCTTACCATCCTAGGACATCCACTGCTCTCATCCATGTATTTCCTTCTATAAAGAAGATTTAAAAAAGAATTTAATGTATAACCATATCAAAGGTCTTTGGAATCTAAAATACCAGAAATCCAACAACAAATAAACAAAAGATGAAACCAAGCTGAAGCAAGGTTAAATTAATTATGATCTATTCATAGTGTGGAGTATCAAGTGACCATTAAAATCTATATTTTAAGAGAATATTTTATGTCATGGGGAACACTCCCAGTATGATATTCAATGAAAAAGCAAAATACAAGATTATATATGCTGTATAATCTTAATTTTATAGAGAAAAAATATTATTTATGTATGAATAGAAAAGAAAGACAGAAATATTAATGGAGAACCATTATTAGCTTAATTTACTAGGGATTATCTCCAGGAAGTAGGATTAACAGTGATTTATATTTATTTTTGTCTACTTTTCTGTATTTTTTTAATTTCAAATTTTCCACAATAAAAATATATGGACTTGGGGATCAAAAAAAAATCTATTTAAATAAAAGGAAAGATTTCATATCTGTGTTCTCTTGGCTTTATGTCTCTGAAGACATAGTTGTAGTTACCCTCACCCACAAGGGCCTGAGACTCTCCTGGGCTTTTGGTGTTCTTCCTAATTAGAACATCGGAGTCTAGAGCTGAAAGGAATGATAGAAGTGAGGCTTCAACAGTGGAACTAGTTGTCTGAACACCACAGGTTCAGTTAGATTATGTCTCATGATTTCTATCCTGTCCCTGTGCTTATTTATCCCTGGTAGCTCACTGAAGCAGATTTCCTTTAGAGAAACCCCACTGCTTTAACCGGTGAATAACACTTACTTACGTTCAGTGGTCATCTAACCCATTGGAGAAGATGGTGACTGGATTTTGACGGATGGGGAAGGACTTTGCACTCTTCCCAGATATTTCCAGCCCTGATGGCACACAGGTCAACATGGAACTGAGTGTGACTTTCCATTGTCCTTTGGAGCCTTCTTCTCAGCCCCACAGGGGGCAACTTCATTTGTTCCTTTAGAGCTGAGCTGGTGTGTATTTAGCACAGCAGTTTGCAAAGTCTTCTTTCACCAAATGGTCATAACATACCTGACACTGTGCTAAGGCTGTGGAGGTGCAAAGATGAGTTGATCCAGTGCTGGCTTTCAGGGTGCTCATATTGTAGTGAGGAAGCCAGTAACAAAAACACGATTTCAGGGGCTCAGGGAAACTGTTATGGGAGGAGGATTCATGGGTTACTCTGGGAGCACAGCAGAAGGGCTTCCCGCTCTGCCTGAGATTTTAGTAAAGGAAATTGTGCCTGGTTGAGTCTTGAAGGGTGAGTGGAAGTGAGCCAGATGAAGCAGGATGGGAGGCATCTTCCCTTTCTTAGGGAAAACACAGAGGTATGGAATAATAGTAAGGTGTATTAGGTGAGAACTATAAACAGTTCAATATCATTAAAGCTTAGAGTGTGGTAAGAGAGGCCGGATAAGTAGGTTCATTGTTTAATTAATCTTTTCATGGATTTCCCAATGCTCAATAGTGTTCGGCATCCATGTTTGTTTAATTCACAGTGCTTTGTCTTGTTTCCTACTCAGTGTCAGCTGTTTCTTGAAGTGGCCTGGCCTCTATTCATCTTCCTGATTCTGATCTCCGTGCGGCTGAGCTATCCACCCTATGAACAACATGAATGTGAGTATCTGAGCATCCCGCCTGAGGCTTACCACTGGCAACTGAAATTCAGGCAAAGGGCAGGGACTAAATGTGACCTTTCCCATAACTCTATCTTTAGGAAACACGGAAAATGGTTTGGAACAGAACAGCTAGGCTTCCGATTATTTGATAAGCCATCAACTCAGGAAACCATTTTCAGCCCTAGTGAATGGTGATAATAGTAGTTATAATAATAGCCGACATCTGTTTCATACATTTTCAATCATGAAAATAAAATAGTCTTACTGATAGCTCAGAGAGGGGTGATTAAAAAAGCTCCCTAAGGCAATACCTTAACATCACTGTCATCTGGTCCCTGCCAGGCTTTTTCACATACATTATGTTTTTATCACACAGTTGTAAATCATGGGACCCATAATTTTAAGCAGCATTTGTGTAGAATATCTCAGATCGACTAATATTATTCCATTTGATTCTCATAACAACCTCATATAATGGACTTTATCATTGTGATCATTTGCTTTAATTTCTTAATAAGTAACTAGGAACTCAGAAAAGTTCAGGGGCTTGCCTGAGGTATATCTATTAAGTGACAGTGATGCAATAAAACTCAGGTCATCTGACTCCCAATTATATGTTTGGATGACGGCCTTTTCAATGAGCATAGAGAATACAATAGTGGCTAAGAACACATGCTCTAGATGTCAGGTTACCTGGTTTGACTCTTGGCTTCAACACAGGTCACCTTGGGCAAGTGACGTAAGTTCTTTTTATAAAAGGGGAATAATGCTTACCCCATATGTTTGTTGTGGGGCTTCCCTGGTGGCTCAGACAGTAAGGAATCTGCCTGCAACACAGGAGACCTGGGTTCATCCCTGGGTCGGGAAGATTCCCAGAAGGGAATGGTTACCCACTCCAGTATTCTTGCCTAGAGAATTCCATGAACAGTGGAGCCTGGTAGGCTACAGTCCATGGGGTTGCAAAGAAGCGACTAACACTTTCATTTTATTTTTTCATGGTGGTTGTGAGTGTTATCCCACAGTCTCAATCTTTCTCTCCTGGTTGAGCTTGCTAGATGGATTAACACTGCAAAAATGCCCCACTCTGAAAGATCAGCATTTGTGGGGGAGTTTAGCTGGGACCTTTATTCCATGGCCCCAGTGACTTTTCCTGTCATTATCCAGCTCCATCCACAGCCCATCAGCCCCATCAGTTCAGTTCAGTTCAGTCTCTCAGTCGTGTCCAACTTTTTGTGACCTCATAGACTGCAGCTCTCCAGGCTTCCCTGTCCATCACCAACTCCCAGAGCTTGCTCAAACTCATGTCCATCGAGTCGGTGATGCCATCCAACAATCTCATCCTCTGTCATCCTCTTCTCCTCCCGCCTTCAATCTTTCCCAGCATCAGGGTCTTTTCCAATGAATCAGTTCTTCACATCAGGTAGCCAAAGTATTGGAGCTTCAGCCTCAGGATCAGTCCTTCCTATGAATATTCAGGACTGATTTTCTTTAGGATAGATTGGTTTGATCTCCTTGAAGTCCAAGGGACTCTCGAGAGTCTTCTCTAATGCCACAGTTCAAAAGCATCAATTCTTTGGTGCTCAGCATTCTTTATGGTCTCACATCCATACATGACTACTGGAAAACCATAGCTTTGAATAGATGGACCTTTGTCAGCAAAGTAATATCTCTGCTTTTTATTATTCTGTCTAGGTTGGTCATAGCTTTTCTTCCAAGGAGCAAGCAGCTTCTCTAGTAGCTTAGCTGGTAAAGAACCAGCCCCATAGGTGTACAGGATACAGTTCTTCAGGGAAGTGGTGGAGCTGGGGTCACATTTGAATTGTGTTCCTAATCTGATCCCATGTCTTTCAGGGCACATACTCACAGTTATTCATCTGCTAATTTGCTAGTACACATTATACATATTCAAGTTAAAAAAAAACAAACACCTGAAAACATTCTACCAGATGTGATTTTCTGATTTTACCAAAAAGGAAAAGCACATACAATGAAATATACACTCTATTTATGGGCCTGGGAGGTAATTCTGCTTTTTTGTTTGGAACCTCAAAGGTTGATGAGCAAATGCATATTTGATTTTATATAAATGTTACCCTAAGCCCTGCTGATGTAACCATTTTAGGGAAAACTCAGCTTTTTCATCTGTTAGTCTAGTCTCTCTCTGGAATTATCACAAGCGAGGAAGGCAGTGTAGTGGAAATCACACAGAGTTTAGAATCAGAAAAGTTGGGATTTGTTTGGATCCCACTTCCTGGCTCTGCCACTTGCTGAAGTTGTGATCTTGGGCAAGTTGTTGAATTTTGACGCAGATCTCTTTGAATCCAGACCATCGATTCTCAGAAATGTTGTGAAATTCCTATACCTAAGATAAGACTTTTCAGTTCAGTTCAGTTCAGTTCAGTTCAGTCGCTCAGTTGTGTCCAACTCTTTGCAACCCCATGAATCGCAGCACGCCAGGCCTCCCTGTGCATCACCATCTCCCAGAGTTCACTCAAACTCACATCCATCGAGTCGGTGATGCCATCCAACCATCTCATCCTCTGTCGTCCCCTTCTCCTCCTGTCCCCAGTCCCTCCCAGCATCAGAGTCTTTTCCAATGAGTCAACTCTTCACATGAGGTGGCCAAAGTACTGGAGTTTCAGCTTCAGCATCATTCCTTCCAAAGAACACCCAGGGCCAATCTCTTTTAGAATGGACTGGTTGGATCTCCTTGCAGTCCAAGGGAGTCTCAAGAGTCTTCTCCAACACCACAGTTCAAAAGCATTAATTCTTCGGTGCTCAACTTTCTTCATAGTCCAACTCTCACATCCATACATGACCACAGGAAAAACCATAGCCTTGACTAGACGGACCTTTGTTGGCAAAGTCATGTCTCTGCTTTTGAATATGCTATCTAGGTTGGTCATAACTTTCCTTCCAAGGAGCAAGCGTCTTTTAATTTCATGGCTGCAGTCACCATCTGCAGTGATTTTGGAGCCCCAAAAAATAAAGTCTGACACTGTTTCCACTGTTTCCCCATGTATTTCCCATGAAGTGATGGGACCAGATGCCATGATCTTCATTTTCTGAATGTTGAGCTTTAAGCCAACTTTCTCACTCTCCTCTTTCACCGTCATCAAGAGGCTTTTTAGTTCCTCTTCACTTTCTGCCATAAGGGTCGTGTCATCTGCATATCTGAGGTTATTGACATTTTGATTCCAGCTTGTGCTTCTTCCAGTCCAGTGTTTCTCATGATGTACTCTGCATAGAAGTTAAATAAGCAGGATGACAATATACAGCCTTGACGTACTCCTTTTCCTATTTGGAACCAGTCTGTTGTTCCATGTCCAGTTCTAACTGTTACTTCCTGACCTGCATATAGGTTTCTCAAGAGGCAGGTCAGGTGGTCTGGTATTCCCATCTCTTTCAGAATTTTCCACAGTTTATTGGGATAAGACTTTTGCCCTCCATCAATGCAGTTCTTGCAGCTTTACTTCCTGTTCTCAGCACTTTCTAGGGACCTGGCTGGAAGGGCAGAGAGCTAAGCTGATACTTGCAGAGGTGTCTTGTCTCTGGGAGCAAGAGGTTGGTATGTAATTCTTCCCCATTAATCTTTCCCAGTTTGACCCAGACCCATGAAGATCCTCATCACTTCCCTGGATCATGAGAGTCCATCATCCTGTGTACCTGATGCCAAATCCTCATCCTGGTTTTGTCTGGAAATCAGATGGGACATGGCACATGGGGAAGGGTGTGCCCACTCACTGGGCTGTGGGCTGAAGCACCTTGTCAGTGTGCTGGACCAGCACCACCCTGGCTTTGGTGCCAGCATTTCCTGGAGGTTAAAAGGGGACAATCCCTTGGTCCTTCGAGTATTTGGTTGGGTTACATAAATCTCCCCTGAATGAGGAGCCGCTGACTTAGGCAAGGGACCTTGTTTGGTTTTCCTTGAACTATTAACAGGGAGATAAGGGGATTAACTGAGTAAATGCTCAAGAGGCCAGAGTCCCTGCAGAGGACCAGATCTTGTTTCATCCTTGTTTTGGATGTTGCTTCTCTGGTTGGTATGTGGACAGAAGAAAAAGACAGATAAAAGGACCCCAGTATTGAAATGCAAAATGTCGAAAGTTCTGGCTATGGGTGAACTTCTGGGGAGACTCTGTTAGCCCATTTGCATGGAAATGTAAACTGAAAAAAATGGGTTTATGCCTTAGAGGGAGGTGGGGGCTGTGAGATGGAAGGAGTGCTCCTAGCTGGGCAGGAGCTGAGGAAGTACTGTTGTAGGCTGGCCACCAAGCGCTGCAGTAACTCTAATGGGCCCATTCGCTGATCCTTACCCTGTGCCAGGGACTCATACTTTGCCTATAAAAACTCATGTAATACTTACTATGGCTCTGTGAAATGGATTCTATTGTTATCATCATTTTATAGATGAAGAAATTGAGGCTTTAAGGGGTCACTGACTTGACCAAAGTCACTATTTAGCAAGTTGCAGAGACTGTTGGTCTAACCCTAAACCCTGTGAAGCTCTATGGCTCTTCACCACCTACAGCCTTGGTTCTTAATGATTGTCAACTCTTTGGGGGTCACAGGTTATCCTGAGAATATGATGAGTGCTGGAGCCTCGGCCTTTCTGTCACAGGAATCCACACATGCTTGGTCTCAAGTTAAGAGACCCAGGTTCCAGAGCACATTTATCTTGATCTGCTTAAGCAGCTCCATGGCTCATGTCCATGAACCAAACTGTATTTTGATGCCTCTCACCAGTCCCTGTACATGCAGTCCTGCTGTTTGTAAGAAGCTCCTCTGTAGTGAAGGGAAAGGAAAGAGAGGAGATGGCCTGCAAGAGGGGGCTTGTTGTTTTGGTGGATAGAGAAGCAGCAACAGCAACTAATGTAGCTTCACAGATGACATTTGATCCTAAGTCAGCACCTTCATCGAGTGCCTTTGAGGAGCTTGGGAACTAGTGGAGAAGGTGAACAGAGGTCCACAGGGGACAGTAATGGGAGTGTTGAGAAGAGCCAACAGATAAGGGAGTTGTTCAGTTGCTAAGTCATGTCCCACTCGTTGTGACTCCATGGATTGCAGCACACCAGGCTCCTCTGTCCTTCACTGTCTCCCGGAGTTTACTCAAATTCATGTCCATTAAGTCGGTGATGCCATCCAACCATCTCATCCTCTGTTGCTCCTTCTCCTCCTGCCCTCAATCTTTCCCAGGATCAGGGTCTTTTGCAATGAGTCAGCTCTTTGCATCAGGTGGTCAGAGTATTAGAGCTTCAACTTCAGCATCAGTCCTTCCAATGAATATTCAGGGTTGATTTCCTTTAGGATTGACTGGTTTGATCTCCTTGCTGTCCAGGGGACTCTTAGGAGTCTTCTCCAGCACCACAGTTTGAAAGCATCAATTCTTTGGCGCTCAGCCTTCTTTATGGTCCAGCTCTCACATCCATGATTATTGGGAAAACCATAGCTCTGACTATATGGACCTTTGTCAGCAAAATGATGTCTCTACTTTCTAATATAATGTCTAGGTTTGTCATAGCTTTTCTTCCAAGGAGCAAGCATCTTTTAATTTCATGGCTGCAGTCACCATCCACAGTGATTTTGGAGCCCAAGAAAATAAAATCTGTCACTGCTTCCATTGTTTCCCCTTCTATTTGCCATAAAGTGATGGGACTGGATGCCATGATCTTAGGTTTTTTGTTTTTTAATATTGAGTTTTAAAGGAGGCCACAGGTGTAAGGGAAGGAACATGACTGAGATCACAGAAGCATGGGTTCTACCCCTGGTCCTGCCCACTGAGTCCCTGAGTGTTCTTCATCAGCCACTTTTTCTCACCATGGTTTCTTCTTTCAAATATGAAGGAAGAGGATTAAGTCATCACCAGGGCCTCTCTGTGTCTCGAAAGGGTGAAGTGGGTGGCAAAAGGTGAAGGGATGAGGATCTCATACTTGTTGCCCTCCAGGCACCTTCTGTGTATGATCTGGTCACTTCCCCAAAGCTGGTGTCATTAATCCAACCCTACAGATGATGTCAGGTAGATTAGGAACTGCTATCTGATGCCACATTTCCAGCTTATGATCAGTCGATGGTGGCAGATTTCTGGGATTCAGAGAATGGGACAAGTTTGGGATGGAACAATGTTTGGGTGGAACCAAAAGAGAAAAAGATTGCTATCAAATCCCAAATCCTTCAAAGCATTAATGTTTCTCCTTGTGTTTTTCTCTTCCTCAATTTCAACAGGCCACTTTCCAAACAAAGCCATGCCCTCTGCAGGAACACTTCCTTGGGTTCAGGGGATTATCTGTAATGCCAATAACCCCTGTTTCCGTTATCCAACTCCTGGTGAGGCTCCGGGAATTGTTGGAAACTTTAACAAGTCCATGTAAGTACCGGATCAGGTTTTCTTTCCCAAACTTGTCAGTTAATACTTCTTCTTTCCTTTCTCAGACTCTGGGGAATTTTAAATGGTTGGGTTTGAGTGAAGCTGCTTTTGTGAAGGTTTGTGTGATAAAGTCCAAAGAATGAGACCAGGGAGAATTGCTGCCAAAATTTAAAACCTTGTAAGCTCATTTTGGTACATTTTTTATATAGCTGACAGTTCTGTGGTTGGGGGCCTTTCCTTAAAAAACTGGCAGGTAGAGAGGTAGGGAGAGGGGAGGAGAGGGTGAGATGTAAGGAAAGAGTAACATGGAAGCTTACATTACCATATGTAAAATAGTTAGCCAATGGGAATTTGCTGTATGGTTCAGGAAACTTGAACAGGAGCTCTGTATCAACCTGGAGGGGTGGGGTGGGGAGGGAGATGGGAGGGAGCTTCAAAAGGGAGGGGATATATGTATACTTATGGTTGATTCATGTTGAGGTTTGACAGAAAACAGCAAAATTCTGTAAAGCAATTATCCTTCAATAAAAAAATAAATTAATTAAAAAAAAAGAAAAAAAAAACCCTGGCAGGTAAGTAGAGAAGGGAGACACGCACGTCAGCCTCAATCATTAGTGAGCAAACACTTATTTAGCAAACGTTTATTGTGTGTGGGAGACAGCTGGTCCAGAAGTTGGGATATAGAGGTGTGCAGAGGATGTGGCCTGTCCTCAGGGAGCTCACAGCCAAGGCTAGGGGAGCTTGGTCCTTTCTGCTCTCGGATCTCCTTTCTTTCTTCATGGGTGCCCTGTCACACTGCAGTGTCCGTCCTTCTGTCTACAGGTCTTTCTTGGCCCTGGGTGTAAGCTCCCTGAAGGGCATCTTTCATCACTTTTGTATTCCTGGCTCATGGTTTCAACAACAGACATAGGTAGGGCTGAATAAGTGTTTGCCAAATGAGCCATTGAAGATTCTTGGAAGACACAGAACCATGGCAGGAGTTAGAAAGGACTAAAGGCCGCAGGAGACGCAGCAGGACAGTTCTGAGGAGACTGCACCAGGCAGGCAGGGCCCCATCACAGCGTGCATAGGCCTTAGGCTTCGTGACTTTCATGAGCCCCTTTTTCCGTGAAACAGCATTAAAAATTTTATTTTTTAACTGTGTTGGGTATATAAAGATGAGTATATTCCGGGCTAAATTAATGATATGCATTCATTCAGAAATTTTTTCCTGATTTTAAAAGAAATTTAAAAATGTTGTGGACCCCTAAGTGTATCCTGGGCCTTAGGCACTGTGTCTGCTGTGTTTCGTGGATAAGTTGGTCCTGGGGGCCTGTGTGTGTGTGTGTGTGTGCACGCCTGTGCATGTGAGGGAGTGCTTGCTGCAGAGGCAGCATGCGGACTGGGCCTTGAAGGCTGGTAAAGTTTGGTTGTGCGGATACATGAGGATGAGTGTTTGGGGCAGGGTGGGTGGGTGGATGGGTGGGTGGGAGCATAGCATCTCAGAGGCTGGGTGAGGGGGCAGCTGGAGTGGGTCAGGGGTGGCCTGCAGGGTCCCTGCAGCCAAGCTGGGTGTTCCTGGCAGGTACTTTGTTCAAACTGAAGAGACAGCTGGTCTAACCAGGATGTTTCTGCTTTTCTTGCTCCCCCTGCAGTGTGTCTCGCCTGTTCTCAGACGCTCGGCGGCTTCTCTTGTACAGCCACAGAGACACCAGCATGAAGGACATACGCAAAGTTTTGAAGACGTTGTACCAGATCGAGCGTTTCAGCTCACGTAAGCAAAAACCGTCTGTGAATCGGATCATAATTGGAAATGAACCTGCACCAGGGAGAGACAGCAGCTGACGTGTCCTGGCACTTGTTCCTTTTAGCTCTTCCCTGTGGGGTTTTCCTCCTCAGTGGCTAGGCTGTAAGGCCTCTCTGCAGGATGTATTTGAGAAGAAAATACAGAGATTATGAGTGCCCTGGCCTCCTCTGGGGACATAAAAGAAACCCCCTAGAGAGGAATGGCACTGGCCTGGCTTACGGACAGTTAGGGGTGCAAGTTGCTGCCAACCTCATTTTATGGAGTTGGCCATATGGTTGCCATGAATGGGTGGATGTGTAGACAGGGGATGCTTCTGTGCATATAAGGGCAGATAAAGTTGCAACTTGATATGGATAAGTGAAAGTTAAGCATTCACTTCTAAAAGAAAAACTCAGTTCATCATCCCCCTAGTCATTTGATTTAGTCAATGAGCATTTGAACCTCTGTTCTCTAAAAAGTGACATCCTTATCTCTGATCTGGTGAGGGCCTGGGCAGTTTATTGCCATCTAGGAAGTGGCTGAGAGCAGGCAGCTTGCCGGCTGAGGTGCTGGCTGCAGAAGTCACCATGGAGCAGCCTCCCAGGCAGCGGCCAACAGGGGGACAGGGTTGGTGGGAGCATGCCCCCAGGTGCAGGTTGTGATGGCCTGCGTGGTCTGTAAAGAATTCAAAAGCGGTAATGGAGCTGACTAAGAGTCAGTCGCTTTTTATCATCTGCATGCACTGGTGGTTCTAAACAGTGTTGAGTGATAAGTTACCCCATCACCAGTCAGCTGCCACCACTGCTCCAGGAAAGTGCTCTTTTCTTAGTTCAGTGTTTGGGAGGAATAGGTGGTCTGGCTTTTGCTGAGAGGCCTCCCAGTTTGCTGTCCACTTGGTGAAAACAGAAATAGTGTAAAGTGCTAGAGTTTAAACCAGGCTTGTATTAGAGCTTTATCTTGGGTGGCTGGACTGTGCTTTACCTGGAGACAAACTGTATGGGAAGTGGTGAGCGGGAGGTGTCATTTCACAAGAAAAACAGGTGTGACCATGCCTGGGCTCCGGGTCAGCTCTGAGGAGCTCGCAGCTGCTCTGCTCCTAGGTGCACAGCCAGGCCATCTGGATGCCATTGCCTTGCCCTGTAGGTCCCCATCCTGCACACCTGTCTGTCCCAGCACAGGACGCAGAGAAACAACCACCACCAGTCAAGGCATTTGTCTTTCCTGATCTGCTGGGGGCCCCGTGCCTGGTGGACCAGAGACAGTCAGGGTTATTTCTTCTCCTGCAGAGGCAGTGTGACCCAGAGGAAAGAGTGCTACAGTGTATTATTTGGTAGCTTGGTGACTTTGTGAATAAGTCCTTTCGGGCTTTTTGGGGCCACACTTCTCAGCTGTAAAATGGAGCCAGTGGGAGAACTTTAGCTCATAGGATTGTTGTGAGGAGTAGAGGAGTTGAAACATTTAACTGCTTAAAAACTGCATCTAGAGCCAAGGAAACACTTGATGAATATGAGCTATGATGATTTTGGAGTGCTATCTTGGCCAGGCTGTTTAACCTCTCCAAGCCCGAATTTCTTCAGCTATGAATAATAGGTAACTTGCAGTGTGAACTGGGAACCTCAGTGTCTGGCGCATAGTAGATGTTCAATAAACTGGAGCCGATTTTACTTCTGTGCATCAGTGATGTATTTCTGAGCACCTGGCCTTGCTCTTCTGCCTTCCACTGCATGGCTGGAGAAAGGGACTGTGAATGGGGGAGAGGGCGGGGAGTAGTTTCATCTTGGTGGGTGCTTCCTAAGACACATATAAACTAGAGACATGAGTCAGGGTTGAGAATGGAAGCCAAACGTGCATTCAAACAACTTTCTCTCCACAGCTCTGAAGAGAGATCTCTGATTATGGTTGTCTCCTGTCACAGCTTATCTCTCCTCACCCTTGTCTGCCCTGCAGCTACTTCTTGGGGCCACTTCTGCCCCGCAGCTTCCACCTTTCTTGGCTCTCTTGTAGCACTGAGCCCAGCCTCAGTCCAGAGGGAGATGTAGAGAAATGTTGCTTCTTCCTAGGTGGAATCAGTAACTTTTTGCTTAATTTGAATAACACTCTAGATTTCAGAGGGGTTTCCCAGGTGGCACTAGTGGTAAAGAACCTACCTGCCAATGCAGGAGTGTAAGAGACATGGGTTTGATCCTTGGGTCAGGAAGATCCACTGGAAGAGGGCATAGCAACCCACTCCAGTATTCTTGCCGGGAAAATCCCTTGGACAGAGGAGCCTGGAGGGGCCTGGAGGGCTATAGTCCATAGGGTCACAAAGAATCAGACACGACTGAAGTGACTTAGCACGCACACATGCATGCACTACATTTCAGTGAGTCCAAGGCTGGGGTATATCAGTGTAGATCCTGACTTGGAGACCTCTGTTTCTCTGCAGTGAAAGCCTACTCAGAGCATGATGGGCTCAGCTCTCTTGTGCTGTCACACTGCAGATGGAAAGGATCTTTGGTTGGAGTCCTGCCCTCATCAACTTTCTCTGCCTACCCCAGGGGTGGCAGGTGGCAAGGACCTGCCTCTCCCACGGCAGCTCATTTTGGGTATTGGCACAATACCCAATATTAGAATATTGGTGTTCTAATTATCAGAATATATTCACTGGTCTTCTGTACCTTCCAGAGAAAGAGGCTAACCTATTTCCCTTGAAGTGTTTATAGACAACTCTTGTGTTTCTTTCCCTCTCTTCCTGAAATCTGTTGTCTTTTTAGGCTAACAGTCCTCCATTCCTCTTCTGGAATGTCTACCACAACCCCCACTTCCTGATTTCTGCCTCTCAGAGGAGGCAGTTGGTTGTGTTTCAGTGTTTCTTTGTCTTTCTTGAAGTTTATCAGAAATTACAACAGTCTTCCAGCACAGAGCAGGAAGGGACTTTCACTCTCTTGCTCTGAGCACCATATTTCTGTAATGTAGCCTTGGATTGCATGAGGCTTTTTGGCATCCACGTCACACAGTTGACTCATTCTCCACGTGCAGTCAACCTGAGCTGCAGAGCCTTTTAAATTCAGAGTATCGCAAGTTACTTGTTCTCCATTTCTGAATTGTGCTGTTAGCTTTTTGAACCTAAAGGGAGAATATCTATCTCTTTTCTGAATTACATTTTTAGATTCCCTATGTCATCTCTTCCTACTCAAACTGCTTCAGATTCTGTTTTTGCCGTGTATTATATTTACTAGTGCTGCTTGTTCCCTGCCATGTAGAAATTTGATAAATAGCTCTCTGTGTTCTCATCCAAGTTGTTGGTGGTTGTGGGACCAGCGTTGGAGGTTTGGATCAGTCTACTGGAGACTATCAGCCCCTTTGGACAGTGCCATTCAGGCTGTTACAGACCTACCAACCCATGTTGTCTTTGTGCTGGCCACCAGGCTCCTGTGATCTGGTTAGAGGACTTGTCTTGTTCTTCCTTTTCACTTCACCTGCTAACTCCATTGATAACATCCACAGATAATTTGTGGATAGGGGGATGTCTGCTCAAATACTTTTTTCTAGTCCCATGGTTTGCTGGGCTAGGGCATTGTTTTATTTCCACTTGTTGGATGAGACCTTAGATGTCCGTTAGTTCATTTATAGACAAATGGGTTGATTGAATCAAATGTTCAGCCAGTATTTATTGAACACTAGTATGTTCCAACCAGTGTTCTAGGTGCTGAGACATAGAGGTGTACAGAACAAATATGGCCCCTGTCCATATGGAACTTCTATTCTAGAAAAAAGACTGTGATCCAGCCAGGGGTGGGGGAGGGACTTTCCCAAATTTGCATAGCTACCGGAGGGATATTCCGGGAATGGAATACAGCTAAACCTCTGCTGCTCCATGCAGTGCTCTTTCTACAGCGCTCTCTCGTTCTGTTCTAGCTGTTCCATTAATCTCCCACCTGGGAAGATCTCCAGTTCAAGAGTTAAGTCATAGTCAAGCTGTCATATCCTTGAAACCATCCTTATAAGCACATGCAGGAAGCTTTACAGACGGGCCTCACTCAGTTTTCTCATCACTGGAACTTTTTGGACATTTTATTTTCTTCCTAAATGTATATCCGTCCCGGTTGGACAGGGATTAAATTACGTTTGGGAGTCTAGGTGAGGAGCATTCACTCTTCTTAAGTCCCCATCATGACTCCAACCCAGTGGAAATGTAAAAGTTGCACAAGTTCTCAAAAGCTCTAGAAAAAGTGACAGGTCTAGATTCTGTCTCTGTGAGATGCAGTCTGGCAAGAAAGAGCGTTTCTTTAAGTGAATCTTGTATGATATCTGAGATGGTTTTGAGCAGTACACAGATGACAACTTTTAATTTTAACTCACCTCAAAATAATTTCACAGTATTATTGCTTAGGAGGCTGTTAAATAGGGAAAATTTACTTAAAGTTAATTTAAAGGCAATACCATTTTATGTGGGTGTGGTGAAACTTGTGTGAGTAGTTTTGTAGAGATGGGAGATTGGAAATTGCTGCTGTAAAAGAAAGCATTTTGGGTTTTGTATTAAGATTTGTTTGGGAGGTGTGATGTCACCAAGATGGTAAAAATAGGTCTTTGCTGACTTTGCTCCCCCCACAAAAAGAATCCTTTGGGGAACAAAATCAGGCTCTGTCCCTCATTAAGTGTGAAACTTGGGCATGCTTTGATTTATTCTGACCCTCAGTTTACCTGAAAAATGGAGATCAGGTATTCTGTGGGTTGTGTTTAGTTGCTCAGTCGTGTCTGATTCTTTGGACTGTAGCCTGCCAGGCTCCTCTGTCCATGGGGATTCTCCAGGCAAGAATACTGGAGTGGGTTGCCATGCCCTCCTCCAGGGGATCCTCCCAAACCAGGGATTGAAACCATTTTTCCCGCCTTGCGGGAGGATTCTTTACTATCTGAGCCACCAGGGAAGCCCTGTGGGTTGTTGAACATTACATCAGATGACATTGTGTGGATGGATGACTGATAGCGAGGTCATAGCACACAGCTGACATGGAATTAATCTGAGTCAGTTTACCTCCCCATCTGTTTCTGGCTACCTGTTTGGCTTTGCCAGTTTGTTAATCTTATTTGGGCCTCAGCTTCCCTTGCCTTGAAATTGGGACTTCGGTGAAATAACCTGAACATATTGCCTCTTGGAAACTTGGTACCTGGGTGAGGGATCACCTGGGACTGAGTAGTGCTGTGGGCTGGCCCCTGCTTGTGGCCCCTGGAGGGCAGGGTTGGGCCTTGTTTGTAACTCTGTCCCAAGCATCAGCAAGATAGCACAGTACAATCAGGCACAAGGCAAGCAGCCAGTGAATCTTTGCGGAATGAAGGTGAGGGATGATACCTGTCCTTTCTCCTTCACAGAGTATTTTGAGGGTCAAATGAAAGCACCTTGAAAAGTATAAAATCCCAGCACATGTCATTTTCAAGTTGATCCATCGTGTGAACCCAGGTCCCCAGGGGTTTCAATTGATAATAATGACAAAAAAGTCTTAAGAACAGTCTTGGCTTGCTTTCTTCTACAAGGTTTACTTTCCAGAAAAAGTGAAGTCGCTCAGTTGTGTCTGACTGGGATCCCATGGACTCCTCTGTCCATGGGATTTTTCCAGGCAAGAATACTGGAGTGAGTTACCATTTCCTGGAAAGCCTGCTATGAGTCTTGAAGTGGATTGAAGTGGATTTACTGAGAAGCTAAAGGAATTTCACTTTCAGAACCCCTTTCCAAGGTCCTGGTAGGGATCTCAGCAATCAAAACTTGCCGAAGTAGGATGTTTAAAAAATACTGTTTTTCTTAAAGAGAGCCCTCTAAACTGTGTCAGCCTCAGGCTTCACACAGCAGCATCTGCCCCTCCAGAGACCTTAGGGGATGGAAAGGACTGTCTTCTTCCTTGGCCTCTTCCTCCACACCGCCCTCCAGGCTTGTGCACCAATCCAGTCCACTGCCTCCTCTTGGGAAGCTGGCATTTTCCAATGGAATGACCAGCAGGCTGGCCAGAACTAAGGCCTTTTTGACGGGGCCAGAGCTGCTCAGATCAGGACTGGGCTGGGGACGGAGGTGTCCCTTTGCTTTCTTCTTCACCTTTTACTGTTTATTTCCTTTGTGCTGTGCTGTGCTTAGTTGCTCAGTTGTGTGCAACTCTTTGTGACCCCATGGAGTATAGCCGGCCAGGCTCCTCTGTCCATGGGGATTCTCTAGGCAAGAATACTGGAGTGGGTTGCCCTCCTCCAGGGGATCTTTCCAACCCAGGGATCAAACCCAGGTCTTTCGCATTGTGGGCAGATTCTTTACCATCTGAGCCACGAGGGAAGTCCTTATTTCCTTTAGGACTATTTAAAATGAGTTGCTCACTGATACCTAATGGACTCATTAGCTTACTTCCTGCTGGATGTTTCTGCTCAAACATTGATTTTGCTCCAGTGCCTTGCTCCTTTCTCGAATCCTGGCATCTGGACTACAACTTTCCTTCATCTCTATGGCAACATGGGCTTGGACCCTCTCGAGTTTATACCATATGTAGTGGTTAATGACTTCCCTGGTGGCTCAGATGGTAAAGCATCTGTCTACAATGTGGGAGACCTGGGTTCGATCCCTGAGTCAGGAAGTTCCCTGGAGAAGGAAATGGCAACCCACTCCAGTACTCTTGCCTAGAAAATCCCATGGATGAAGGAGCCTGGTGTCCATGGGGTCACAAAGAGTCGGACACGACTGAGCGACTTCACTTCACTTCACTTCAGTGGTCAATACTTCCTACTTGGCTGGAAGTTGGGAGGCGCACCTCCTGGGGTGGGCCACCCTCACATCTCCTGCAAGAAGTTCCCCAGCTCGCCACTGTCTCTTATTTTCGTAGGTAGCTGGGCTATTGTCTCCTGGGCTCTTGTCCCTTGTCTCTTAACCCTGGATGCTCCCTCAGCCTCCCCATTTCTTATGCTGGTCCAGGGACAATTCCTTGGTGTGAAGTTGTTCAGTCGCTCAGTCGTGTCCGACTCTTTGTGACCCCATGGACTGCAGCATGCCAGGCTTTCCTATCCTTCACTATTTTCCGGAATTTGCTCAAACTCATGTCTATTGAGTTGGGGACGCCATCCAACCATCTCATCCTCTGTCGACCCTTTCTCCTCATGCCTGTAATCTTTCCCAGCATCAGGGGCTTTTCTAAAGAGTCAGTTCTTTACATCAGGTGGCCAAAGTATTGGAGCTTCAGCTTCAGTGTCAGTCCTTCCAGTGAATATTCAGGGTTGATTTCCTTTAGGATTGACTGGTTTGATCTCCTTGCAGTCCAAGGAACTCTCAAGAGTCTTCTCCTTCTTGGCTTGAGGAGGCACTGTTGTTTCTCTATCATTATCCACTGTGGCCTGGTGCAGTGGACAGGGCTCTGGCTTCTGTCCTGTAGCTGGAGGGCCAGACCCTAGTCTCCCCTGTGCATGAGATTCAGCAGCTTTCATTCTCAGCCAAGATCTTAGGTCTCTATGTGTCTGGCCCTGTCTCACATTATAGCCATAGCAGTCCTTTTAACAGAAGCCCAGTAGGTACTAGGGCTTCCTTTGTGGCTCAGCTGGTGAAGAATCCACCTGCAATGTGGGAGACCTGGGTTCAATCCCTAGGTTGGGAATATCCCCTGGAGAAGGGAAAGGCTACCCTCTCCAGTGTTCTGGCCTAGAGAATTCCATAGACTATATAGTCCATGGGGTAGCAAAGAGTCAGACACGACTGAGCACTTTTGCTCACTCACTCAGTAGGTGCTATGTGGAACTTCAGAAGATCACTTTTCTGGACCTGCTGAATTGGACCAAGTGAGGTAGGTGGGGACAGTTAAGGGAGGTTTTCAGGCTTTACTTAGGCTGCCAGGTCACACGTTTCTGAGGATGCCATGTATACTGCAGTCTGTGTGAATGACACTTCCCATGAGAACAGTGCTCCATGAAGTTGGGCGCCTTAGCTCAGCTTCCCCTGATGAGGACTAGGTTTACAACTGTCTCGCCACAGCTCCTGATTCAAGGGCTTCTGTAATGCCTTCTCTCCAGAACACAGCATCCTCTGAAGCTCATGAGAACTTTGCCAGGAAAGAAGAGCAAGGAAGAACTTTGGGCACTCTGTCGCTGCACTGGCGATGTCCCTTTGGAAGACATCCCATATTGTTGAGGTCAAGGGTCAGAAGAGGGAAGGACTGGAGGGGAAGCCTGGGGCAGCACTGATCCTGACCTGGCTCTTGAGTCTGTCCATCCCTTCAGCAAGACTTTTGAGTGTCAGTGGTCTGGCTGTTATTTGCTATGTATTCATGTTACAAATCTGGCTTGTTTGGCTTTTTTGATGTGGCTCTGACTAAGAGTTTTGTGAAATAAGTCCTGAGGGTTATGCTGGCGTTTACTTAGGGAAATGAATCATAACTTTCTGGCTGTTGGGTTTACAGGTAATACTGAAAACTCACTGCATGGACCTTTAATTCTACTTTAATCTTTGAAAGTCAGAAAGACCTGATCCCCTGAGGGCAGGACAGGCTTTAGTGACATGGCAAGGTAGCTGGCTGTGGCAGGGAGTTGACGGAAGGAGGTTGTAAAATTATCATCTTGTAAACATACACTTGGCAGCCAGACTGCCTTGGTCCAGATCCCGGCTTTGCTTAGTGACTGTGTGACCTTGGATAATTCTGTCTTTGTGTCTCAGTTTTCTCAAATGGAGGTAACAGTCCTCCCTTAGGGCTATCATGGGGAATCCTGAGCTAATAAGCATAAAGCATTTAGCACAATATTTGTCACATCATAAGCACCTTATTTATACTTCAGTTCATTATATGACCATCATGTGAGATAGGGAATTTTGTTCCTCTTTGTGTACACAAAGGAGCTAAAGTTCAGAGAGGCTAAGTTATTTGCCTAAGGAAGCACAGCTGGCAAAGGGCAAGAAGAGGACTAGAACTCCAGACTTTGACTCCCTGCTAGTACGTTATTACAGCCTATAGAGAGCAGCCAAGGGTAGCCAGAAAATTTCTCAGGTCGCAGGATACTGGGCATGGATGGACTGGGATCAGAGCGGAGACAAGAGGGCTTCCGAGAGAAATGCCAGACTTCATGGTAATAGACATGGGTGGAACGTTCCCCAAGGCCCGTGTAGAAAGAACATCCTGTGACTCACAGCCACTTCTCCTTCCCTGCCTAACCCCTTTCCTTCCATATGAGAAGCTGCTGAAGTAGAGGCTGCAGCCTCAAACTTTGTGGGGCCCCTTATGGGTCATCTTGGGAGATCGGATGACCCGTGTGTCAACATTATATCATCAAACTGGAAATCCTTGAAATTTTTGGCTGATTGCAATTCACATCCATATGCACTTATCAGAAGTTCTGACTTGAGACCTTAGAGTTTCACAATGTGGAAGTTCCCTAGACCTGTCAAAGCCAGGCAGCATCTCAAAACCCAGCCTGTTGGTTGCCATCCAGGGCAGGGTCTGGCCCCAGCTTGGGCTGCCATCAGGGGGATGCAGTGCTGTACTGCTGTATGGAAATATTGCTCAAACTAAATTGAATCAAAGGTCAGCTCTGCCCAGACAAGAATAGAAAGCACAATTGTACTCGACTACTGGACGGCATGTACCACACTGTATCAGACTGCCTTTAGAGAGTTTGGATTGTTAACATCAAGAATAGTGTTTCATGTCTCTTGCTTTTACAGTATGAGGTTTATTTACTGTGTGAGTGGCAAAGAGCAATATGGAACTCCAGTTTGTTTCTCCTTGAAACCTTTCCATTTCTGGCACTCTAATCACTGTTGCGTTTAGGTATAGAGGGGCGATCTTAGAGTGACACTTTGTCCAACAGACTAAGTTGTACCAGGTAATGATGCCATTTTACATTTAAATATGTTATTACATTCAAGTCTTACAACGCCTTGGTATTATTATCCCCATTTTATCGATGAGGAAACTGAGACTCACAGGTTACGTCTTTTGCCCAAGGTGACTGAGTAAAGCCGTGAATTGAATCAGTGTCTGTCTGATCTCCAGGTGCAGCATCTTTGCACCATCTCATGTTGCCACATTGCCTTATTCCACGAGTAGCATGGCCAGCTTTTGATGGCAAAATCATTATAAAGCATTTTAAAAGAATAAAATGATTTACTTAATTCCTATATAGTTGAAAGAGCTAAAGGTGTGTAAGCCAGAGCTGATTGGGTTCAAATTTACCACTTGCTTGCTCTGTGGCCTTGAGCAGGATGTTAACATCTCTGGGTCTGTTTCCTTATTTGAAAAATGGGAAAAATAATACCTTTCCCATAAGCTTGTTTTAAGGATTGTAGAAAATAATACATACAATGTGTCTGATGCTCAGTACATGTTGATCCCCTTTTGCTGCCAACATAGCACTACCATGTCCCTTAAGACGTGTTATTAATTTTAAAAATAAGAGAAACTTAAACAATTTATACCTTATATATGAACAATTCTTCCTAATCCAGGCCTGGAAAGAACCCATTCTCAGCCCCTAATTCATAAACTTATCTTCCTTTCCTCTGTTCCCTGGCTTCTCAGGGCCCTGCAGGCTGATTCTGATCCCTCCCTCACTCATGGTGCTAAGAGCCTCTGGCCTCATTTTTAAGCAAAACACCTCAATTCCTCCAACTCTTCTCTTTCTTCCCAGATCATTTTCTGTTGGCCCATTCTGTTTGATTTGGTCTTTCTGTTTCTGGACTATGTTTCCTCCTATTTTGATCTCACCTTCTCTCTGTTCCTTGCCTTTTCCGGGCATCCTCCCCTTCCTTTCTACCTCCCTGGCCTTCAAAGGGTCCTCCATGCGGTGGTCACCCAGCTGTTTTTTTGCTTTGTCTGATGATGGCTTCTTGTCTCTTTTCTTTCTCTTTAGGTCTAGAACTCCCTGGGACTAATGCTACCTCTTCAGTGTTATCTTTCTTTTCCTTCTGGGCCTCCCAAGCCAGCCTGACTATACCTCCCAGGCCCGCTGCATTTACAGAGCTCCTGACCAGTGTGAACAGCTCGCCCACTCTCTCCCTCTGGGGCCACAGTCTCCACTGGCTGTTTGGGGGCCTGCTTACCATTCAGCTTCTTATCAGCTGTCATGAATCCTTGTTCCAGGGGCTCCTGACCACTTCTTCCACCTTGACCCCTTCTCAGTAAGACAGGTATGCCGTTGCCTTAGCAGATGGATCCAGGAAAGAAGTGTCAGGTCTCTTCCCATCCCCTGATTTCAGTGTTGAACGATTCTGTAGTGGCAGAGCGGGCTGGGAGGTTCACAGCTCTGTTCTGACCTTCTGTCCCTGTCTTCTTGGAAGGCAAGGGCAGGGATCCTGTCTTTGTACAGCATCTCTTTTATTACAGATTCCTGCCTTCAAGGAGCACTGAGAAATATTACTACTTGGAACTACAGCTCTAGTGTTTTGACTTCAGTAGCTGTCTAGAAATTTGTTGATTAATTAATTAATCAAATTAATCAAATTCCATTCTATGTAGAGTAAGGACTATGTAGTTCCTGGAGCTGTGATGGTCCCGTGGGTCTCAGAAGACTCTGACTTTCCCAGAACTTGCAGGGATCAGGAAGCACAACCCTAAATATTGTAGTTTCTCTAAGGAACTCTTCACTTGTGTCATCTACGACTTTATCAACATTTGTTTTGTTTTGAACTTGTTTAATTTCTCCACTTGTATTTTCTGTTTGGGCAAATTCCAGGAGATTGTGAAGGACAGGAAAGCCTGGCTTGCTGCAGTCCACGGGGTCACAGAGAGTTGGATATGGCTGAGCAACTGAACAACAACAAATATTCTCTTGCAGTATGTGTGAGTCAGTATTCAGGGCATTCTATACTGTTTACCTAATCCACCCCCTAGTATAGCTGATCTCTATTTACAGAAAAATGTAGGGTTGGAGAGTTTAAGCCTCCAAGGGCACATAACTGGAAAATTCTGGAACTGAGATAGGAATCAGGTTAGCCAGACTCTAGAACTTGGGATCTTTCAAGAGTGTATCAGTATCCTTGGCAAGCCCTCACTGTAGAGAAGGAAACTTCTGGGTTGGGAACCCTGGCCCAGATGAACAGCAGGAGTTCCCGAAGCTGTGTGCACCCTGGCTCCCAGCCTCCTCTCATCTGCTCTAAGGAGTCACCCCAGGGAGCAGCCAGGTCACCCTGTCTTACCCCCTTCTCCAGAACCCTGAACTTCCCAGGGAAGCCCTGGTTTTCCTGGGGAGGGTCCAGCTGTCTCAGTGAAGCAGGCGGGGGCTATCCTTGAAGAAGAAAGTGGAGCCCTAGCATCAGGAAAACAAACTGAAATAACAAAAAATACCCCAGAAGACACCTGAGTATGTTTGTTCCCAGCTCTTTTCTGGCAGAGAGATGTTTCGCAGTCGTGTTTATACAAGGTCCTGCTTAAGACGAATAAAGCCAGGAGTGAGAATCTGGCCGCAGTTTCTCTAGGTCATTGCCCCTGGAATAGGGTCAGGGCTGGGAGACCCTCCTTGGGTCCTTTTAAGAAGAGTATCTGGGCCTTGGAAGCTGACATGATCTTTCTCTACTTGTCTCTCTCTCTCTCTCTCTTTTTTATTTGCCTCTTCCACCCACTTCTCAAGCAGCTGATCGCTGTGGTTTCTTTTCATGTTAAACAAAAGAGACTACAGCGATCTTGAAACTGGAGCCGGGGACGGGAGGGCACTGACCGGGAGTAACCCCGCTGCAGGCTCTGCTGAGGACTGCCCTCCTCCGCCTTCCTGGGCTGCTGCCCTCCCTCCTCCCTGCTTCTCTGCTCTGCTCAGGCAGGCTGGGAAGAAGCAGAAGGAACACTAAGTGGCCATGAAAGCATCCCCCCACGCCCACCCCATGTATCCCCCCCGGTGCAGTGATCCTCCCCGCCACACCCTTCTCCCCTGCCATGAAAGTGTTTCCTTAGCCTGCTCAGAGAGGCCCGGCCCTGAGGACTGGCAAGGACCTGAGGATTCTGTCCTGTTTGTCCTCAGCCCACAAACACACATTTCACTTGTTTTGTTCTTTGGACTCCAAGCTCCTGAATTGGTTTCTTTTTTTTTTTTTTCCCCTCCTTTTCTTTGCCCTACCTCCCTGCATACAAAGCAAAGCTCTCTGGAAAAGGACAGACCACTGCTGGCTTCTCCAGGCAAAACCAAGGAGGCTGATTTCAGCTGATCAAGTATTTTGGTCCACATTGGAGATATGGCAACAGGAGAGCTCTTGGGGCCTTTTGCTGGATGGTGACTTTCAATCTTCTCTTTGGGCAGCAGGGACCCATATTTAATTTAGTGACCGGTCCAGTTCCCTGATGACCATATTCTGTGACAGTATTTATAGCCCCTCAGTTACCCTTGTAAACTCCTGAGGCTCTTTCCCTCCAAAAGACTACTTTCACTTTCTTGATCTTTGTTTTCACAACAACCTATGAATGTTACTAGCCCATCTTACATCTAAGAAAACTGAGACCCAGAGAGATTCAGAAACGGAGAAAAGTGAGGTTCACAATTGCACAGTTAGGAAACAGCTGAGCTGGGACCTGAATTTAGATTTTCTAATGCCAAGTCTAATGCCGATTTAGTTTAATCTCAAGTGTACCTTTTAGTACCAACAATAAGACGATCCCTGAGATCTTCTATAACCCACACATTACAGATAGGAAAATTGAGGTCATGTCAGCTAACGTGGAAAGAGTTAAATGGCCAAGTAAGTAGCTGTCTTTTCCATTAAGTGTTTTCTATCTAGCGTCCAATGACTGGTTTTTCTTACTAGTCATCTTCTATCTATGCCATCCCTGCAGTGATGTTGTAGAGGTGATTATTCCCATTGATTCTCTGTAAAATGCTAGATTTCCTTATTCTTTTCTTAAGTTCTGATTAGGCAAACCAGTCAGCTTCAACCTTTTCTTCACCTTATAACAGTGTCAGCAGAAAGAATTCATAATTCTCTCTGACTCAGGAACTCAGCCAGGCAAATACATAATGCACACATACACACACACACATACCTTGGATCATAAATTCAATATTGACTTGGTTGGCAAAGTCACTTCTGTTCTTATCTATTCTGAAAGCATATACTTTAGGATCAGACTAGCGTTGAAGCTAATGAGGTGTCTTTCCTGAAAGTGATGATGGTATTAGCCATCTTTATTGAGGACTTTCCTTGGTTCTAGGCTTTATGCTGCGACTTCAGGTACATTTCTCTTTTAACCCTCAGCTCAGTGCAGTGAGGTGGATGCTTGTCATCCTCATTTATCCTGTTATGGACACTTCTCATGTCCTGCTTCCAGCTCCCACATGCCTGACTGTCTTCCTGACCCTGGGCTGATGCAGCTGAGGAGGTTCACTGTCTTGACCTGGTTCGTCTCACACGCATGTCTTGTTTCACCCGTCCCTACCCACAGCAGGTCATCTCAATTCATTACGTGATTCACTCTTATGTGTTCATCCACCACTGATGGGATGCCTCCTCAGTGCCAGGCACTGCTGTCCTTTTGAGTAAGTCCTGGCCCTCAAGCACTTCTGTTCTTCTGGAAAAAATGACGTGGTCTCAGACAACTGTAGCTCGGGGGAAGCATGCATAAAAGGCTATTAGGGTATGGAGGAATGGCCACCTGACCCAGCTTGAGGGCATCGGGACAGGCTTCCTGGAGGAGATGACTCATGGCCCAAATCTTAAAGAAGGGTAGGAATCAGCTAGGGCAAGAGGAGAAGGGCCATTTCAGATATTGGGCTTTCTTGATATTATTGGCTTCTCCACTCATTTTCCTGCCAAGAAAAAAAGTGGAGAAAACTTGAGACCACAGGTACAAAATCACCGTACTCTGGCCTCACATTGTACCTCATCCTCTTCCTTTTCCCATCCTACTCCCCACATCTTAGGTTCTGAGGAAGCTCTTCTATGCTTATCTGCTTGTGTGTTTGTTTATTCACTCAGAAACATTGAAAACCATGTGTACATAGCACTATGTCTACAGGGTGTCCTGGTCCCTGCATCATGGGAGGTCTTCCTTACCCTCTCCTCATCAGCCACAACCTCTAGAGATTTCTGGCTCTCTGTTCTTTTCCAGAACCTGGCTTCAGTCTGTTCAGCCTGACTCCCCCCTTGGAACAGATAAGCCTCATCTGGGTCAAATGCTTCCATGAGTTGCCTTCCTTTGGCTCTGTCATCCTTCGCTCTGCTTTTTCTATTGATTTGCCTTTTCATCACCCTTATCATCCTTGGGCGTTCCTTGAGGGAAATGTCTGTGTCCCTGCCTTTTCTCTATACATCATTGTGGTACACTGGTCAAGGTGAGTGAAGTAAACCCTTCTCAATAATCACAAGATTATTATCATTTTTTGAGCAACTACCATGAACCCCTTGCTCACTATTCATGCATTAGCTAGTGTTAGTGAAAGTCTCTCAGTCATGTCCAACTCTTTGTGACCTCATGGACTGTAGCCCCCAGGCTCCTCTGTCTATGGGATTCTCCAGGTAAGCATACTGGAGTGGGTTGCCATGTCCTCCAGGGAATCTTCCCAACCCAAGGATCGAACCCAGGTGTCCTATATTGCGGGCAGATTCTTTACCATCTGAGCCACCAGGGAAGCATTCATGCGTTACATGCAAATATCTCTAATCCTCATACCTTTGAAAAGTGGGTACTGTTACCCTTACCTCCTAGGTCAGAAATCTTGGGCTCTGGAAGGCAAAATGAATTTCTCAAAGCCATGCAATTCATAAACAGCAGAGTCCAGCATCAAAGTTAAGTTATTCTGTCCCCATACCCCTGAACTTTTCATTTCACTAATGTTTCCCAAACTTGGCTGGAATCATCATGGTGGATAAAATTCTGATGCCTGTGTCTTAGCCCCAAAAGTTCTGATCACGCAGAAGTTGTTAGGGGGTGTGGCCTGGGCATTGGGATTTTTGCAAAGCCCCCTCAGGAGTCTCATGGGGACTGAGGTTGAGAAACAGTGCGCACTGCACTGCCTTCCTGCGCCCATGCTGGCTGCAGCTTGGTGTTGGTGGCATGCAAATCTGAATCCACGTGTGTGGTATCCGTGTGACCAGAATGCGGGTTCTTCGTATTCAGGGATCTTTGGCATTCTGCTGCCCCCCCCCCCCCCCCCCCCGTATAGCTACCTCACCACCCTGTGCATGTGCGCTGCTAAAGGTTGTTGACTGTTTAATCGGCCTCTTGGCTTTTCTGCCTCATCCAGAGGATTCACTGAGAGGTGGTTGGGGTTTGATCACATCCAGATGTTCTCATCAGCAGAGCCTGTTGACTTAAATGAAACGTCGCGTAAACGCACTGCGCATGCTCCGTTGACTAAAGCATGTTGCTTGTGACCTAGACCCATCGCATGTGCAGTGGAGTCAGCCTTCCACCCTTCAGCAGCCTTGCTCTGGGGGAAGGAGGTTATTCTGAATTTGTCTAGCACAGTGTCGATTCCTGCTCTGGCTTTTCACTCTCAGGAGTGGCCTGCCTGGTCATAGACCAGGTTAGCTCACGTGCATATTCTGTTCTGCCCGGGTCTCAGGGAAGTTTTTTTTCCCACCCTTGCCTTTACAGATGAGGCAGTGGAGACACAGCTAGGTGAGATGACCTGGCAAGTAAATGGATGCGGAGCCCAAGTTTTCTCACCCTCAGTGTGGTAGTTTTTTCATTGTTCCACAACAGTCAGTGTCAGGCTTTCCAGGTCAGACTGCAGTTGAAGCCACTAAGTATCCTGTCTTCTTCCTGTGTACCTCTACCTTTGGGATACTGGGACACCTAGGGTGTCACTTTGTGTCTCTGGGAATGCAGTTCTAGTGACCAGGGGCCCTGTTTATCTTGGGGTGCAGCCTGGGGGTCGCCCCAATATCTGCAAGCCATTCTTGGACCTGTAAAGCTGAAAGGAAATCTTCTTTGATGCTTCTCAGATACTTCTGAAATCTTCCCAGCCTTGATCCCATCTCCTGGTACTTATTTTCCAGTCATCATTCATTGATCAGTAATTCTTTGCTTGATCTGGGCACTGGGATGCAAGGATAAAAGACATATTCTGTGTCCCAGAGGCATAGTCTAGGGGAGATAATATGCAAATAAAACAACAGTCCTAAAAGGATGGTCCTCAGAACCCTTGCATTAGAAATACAGAAGATGCTTATTAAAATGTAGATTCTTAGGCCCCACTCTGGAGCTACTATTTCAGGATCTCTGGGAATCCAGCCCAAGAAATTACATTTTAGCATGTCCCTAGGTGAATCTTCAATGCTCTGAGGTTTGGCAGCTACAGAAGTGAATGCAATAGTGAGAAGGCAGTATCATATGTTATGGGGAGCACCAGGCAGGTGGCAGCCTGCAGGAGCATCTTTTCTCAGGAGGGACACTCACTTGGCCAGGACCACTTCTTAAAATGTGTCATGGGGAATAACTGGGAGTTAGCCAAATAAGGTGTAGCCAGAGAACTGTTTCTCTAGAGATGTGAGTCATGCTCTGTGTACCCTTCTGTGGTGGTGGTTTAGTAGCTAAATCGTGTCCAGCTCTTGTAACCCCATGGACTGTAGCCCACCAGGCTCCTCTGTCCATGGGATTTCCCAGCCAACAATACTGGAATGAGTTGCCATTTCCTTCTCCAGGGGATCTTCCTGACCCAGGGATTGAACCCTGGTCTCTTGTGTTGCAGGCAGATTCTTTACCAACTGAGATTATTAAAAGTTTACTTTAGCAGACCATACCTGAATCAGACAGCACAGATGAGAGTCTAGCTGGATTTTGAGACCTCCTTCTACTTTATCTCTGCACATCACCCCCTTAGCTCCCAGGATTAACTCCTGTCCTCTTTTTAAGCCTCACCTCACAGCCCTGTTTTCAGATCAGACGTCTGTTTCTCATCAGTGAAGTGATTTGAGTTTGCTAGGTTTGCCCCCTAGAGGTCAGTTCATGCCAGGGCCTGTGCGCTGCAGTCTCTCAGTGATGCCTGGCGAGTCGTGAGGTCCTGATGTTGGGTTATTGTGAGAGAGGGGCAGAAGGAGAAGTGGACACTCAAATGAAATATGGCAGAGAAAATGAGAGCATTTCAGTAAGGGGGACCCACAAAGCATCTGGTCACCTCACTGTTTGGAGATAAAGAAGCTGAAATTTGGAAAGATGATATGAAATATCCAAGTGATACCACTCAGGCACAGCCTCCAACTCTAGGGACTAAAGTTGGATTTCTGGCTAGTGCTTTTTATGCTTCACTACACTGGATTGGAACCTTTTCTAAATATACCTGGAGGGCTTATTATTTAAAGTGATTCTGTAGGAAACCCTGCAGCAATACAATCATTCAGTAGTGTTGATTTTTTTAAATGTATGCGTACATATTTTCTTAAAGCAGGGGCCGGCCTGGGTGTGGGAGCTCTGTATCACGTGTTCCACGTCTGGAACTGAAATGAAATCAGGCCTGTGAAAGCACTTTGATATGCATAATGCTCTGCACCCGTGGTTCTCTAAAGGTGGGCCCCAGACCAGCGGGTGACAGCATCTCCTGGAAGCTTGTTAGAAATGCAAATTATCCAGCCTCACCCCAGGCCGCTGAATCAGAAACTCTGGGGGGTAGGGGACCAGTTTTCACAAGCCCTGCAGGTGATTCTGATGCCTCTTCAAGTTTCAGAACCACTGTTTTGCATCAAGAAGAAACCAGCCCTTTGGGCTTGTAGGAATAAGGTTTTAAATATCTCTGAGTTTAGCTGTCTGAGATGGCATTGGGGAGATAGGAGCTGTGGGGTCAGGGTCACAAATCTCAGATTTGTTTACTTATTCTTGGTAAAGCGAGAAAAGGTTATGTGTATGTGTACAGCAGTGCCGCACTTCACAGCTTCAGAAAGCACTCTTTTCATGTCTCTGATGTTAAGGCAAAACTCCCTGAACCTCATTTCTCTGTGTGCTCAATTGGTTTAAAACGAGGCAATATTAGGATATTTTGCTCCATTGTGCTTTTTTTTTTTTTCTTTTTAGTTACTCATGAAATGAAAATGAAACACTATTTCTCCTGCAGGCTTGAAACTTCAGGACTTCCTGGTAGACAATGAAACCTTCTCTGGATTCCTGCATCACAACCTCTCCCTGCCAAAGCCAACTGTGGACAAGATGCTAGGGGCTGATGTCAGTCTCCGCAAGGTAAGCTGCAATCTTCACCTTCCCTGGTGGGGCTCGTGGCAATGACATTATACAAGAGCACCTGGAAGGAAATGAATAAACTCCTGTCTTTGTAACAGTGCTGAAGGAGGTTGGTGGCTCCAGTGCAGCGTCACCTATTTTTACCTCCCTGCTCGGGCTGGCCCTGCCACACCATCCACAGAGTGGAAGGTGCAGCCTCGCATCATGGGCCAACTGGTTGAAATAAAACTGATTTCCTGCCTGTCTGTCAGTTGGCATGTGTTGATTTTGTTTTTTTATTTTGTTTGTTTGTGGAAGTCGCTCAGTCGTGTCCGACTCTTTGAGACCCCATGGAATACAGTCCATGGAATTCTCTAGGCCAGAATACTGGAGTGGGTAGCCTTTCCCTTCTTCAGGGTATCTTCCCAACCCAGGGATCGAACCCAGGTCTCCTGCAGGTGGATTCTTCACCAGCTGAGCCACAAGGGAAGCCCAGGCATGTGTTGATAATGTCTTCCTAAAGGGAAGATGAATTTAAGATGAATTAAAAAAAAAAACCTCACAGTTCTGAAACAATAACTTGGGTTGAGGATTGTTACCTAAAGTGTCTCTTGTCTATAAAATCTAAAACAGATTTTAAAAATGTAGTGCTTTCTTTTTTAAAATTTAAATTTATTTCCTTTTAATTGGAGATAACTCTTTATAATATTGTGTTGGTTTCTGCCATATATCAACATGAATCTGCCATAGGTATACATATGTCCCCTCCCTCTTGAACCTTCTTCCTACCTCCCACTCCTTCCCACCCATCTATATTGCCACAGAGCACCAGATTTGAGCTCCCTGCATCAGAATAGCAAATCCCCACTGGCTATCTATTTGTAACGTTTCTTTTAAAGATAGATGAGAAAGATATCTAGAAAATATAGAATAGAAATAATAAATAAATAGAAATTAAATAAAAATAAATAAGTAAAAATATTTAAAATTAAATAAATAAAATAGAAAGTATCTATTATTAAGAAGAATATGATTAATTTTTTTATCAATTTATAAAATCAGGAAGTAATATTAGTGTTTATGTAAGATTTTAACCTTAGATTTTAAAGAACCTTCCTCCGGCATTATTAGATAATCATCCGGCTCCTATTCAGTGGGCAGCAGGCCCAGATTGCATAGTTATTGATTTCCAGAGGACCTTCTCAAGCTTATTCTCTGGCAGAAATGGGAACTGCTTCCTTACCCTGTCTCATGTTTACATACTAGCTTGACTTTGCCATAAGCAGAAGTAGTGGAACTGTTTATGTACCAAAATAAAATCTTTGCTTTACATGATATAGAATTTTTTAAATTAGAAAAATGTGCTTACTGCTTGCCCTTATGAAACTAGGAAAATATGCCTGTGTTTACTAATTGTGCGGTTGGGAGATGGGCCAAAGGCAGCAGGCTTATAAAAATCATTAGCATGATTTCCATTGCCCCCTGCCAATTTCTTATCTATCACATCCCACTAGTTTAAAATAAGGGGCATCCTAAATATGGAAGTGGTCCATTCAAGGTAATTAGTCTCTGTAGTCACTGTTATCACTGTCTTAAACACAAATACTAAAGGTCGGCTGGCAGCAAGGGCTAGTCAGAGAAAAGAGGAAAAGCAGTGTGTACTTGAGTATCTGGCAGTAGGTGGAAACCTAATGGAAACCATGACAGACCAAGTGCTCTGCAGTGTTAGAAAGCTGCATGGGTCCTGAGAAGCTTCTGGTCCATCACTCCCAGGAGGTTGTACCACCAGCAGGTCAGGCTGCCTTAATTGAAACAAACAGAGAATGTTGTAACAGGGTAATAGAGTCTGAATCGTTCATTCATTCGTTCCACAAATATTTATTGTCCACATGTTCCAGCACTGAGGACACCAAAGGAACATGAAAAAACAAGGTCTCTCATCTTATTGACTTTTGCCTAACGGACAGTAAGGGCCATATGTGAGGAAGTGTTTATTTAGATCCAGTAAAGCTAGTTACATAAGATATGGCCAAGGAGAAGTTCTTTGCTATAATGTATAGGCCAGTTCTAAGTCATTCTTATCTGTCAATGAGATAAGAGGCTTGACTTTCTAGTACTCTGCTTTGATACAAGTAAAAGGAAGAGTTCCACATTCTGAAATTGTTTGAACATAGTTATTTGCATTAGTTAAATATCTTTATCTACAAATAAATAGTATAAATACTTTTCCCCCCGCAATTTAGCCCAACCCCAGTTTAAAATATCATTTATTTCAAAATAATGAGAACTTTCTATTTTCTCTAATAAGAGTGGTTTGGGGAGTTCAGACTCCAGATTCCTATTTGCTGAGTCATGTGTCGCACTTTTGAGAAAAAGAATTGGACTCAGGATTTCCCTTCCCAAGGAGAAGAGTGTGAAGGTGATGAGTCGAATGCCACATTCTGGTAGCATCATGCCTTGCTTCATCCTGAAGTTTGGTAGAGATCCAGTGCTCTGGACAGGGTATAGTAGTGTCCATTCCTCAAAGCAATATTGATATGAAGTTCCCCCAAGAGGCTTCAAGGACCGTGCTTCCCATCAGTGTAATCCAGTTTTACTTCTCTCTGTTTGCATGAAATGTTTATAGGTGTTTTTGCAAGGCTACCAGTTACATTTGAGCAACCTGTGCAATGGATCAAAATTGGGAGAGGTGATTCGACTTGGTGACCAAGAAGTTTCTAGGTTTTGCAGCCTGCCAAGGGAGAAGCTGAATGCAGCAGAACAGGTGCTTCGTTCCAACCTGGATATCCTGAAGCCAGTCCTGGTGAGTAGGCTTGCTGTGTAGGGAAGCTTTGAGTACTAATGCTTTTAGAATGTGACATTTTTCCCTGGACAGCAGGACTTTGTTTTTGTAGAAACATAGGGCTGGCTGGAAGTGGAGATGTGATTGGCTCTGTGGTATTGGCTCAGATTCTGAGCCATCTCCCCAAGAGTCAGTAAGGGAAGAGTGAGTTGGGTGTGGCTCTGAGTGCAAGTCTGTTTCAGAGAAGACCTACTTTTTTATGGTTTTTAATGCTGTAAGGGTTCATTTGAAGAAGGAGTTCTCTAGATTAAAAAAAAAGTCTCAAAACCATTAATGGGAAGATGGATGTCCATTTAAAAAAGCCTATCAGAAAGGAAACACTGAGATGTCTCAGTGGGAAAACCCTGGGATTGAATGGGAGCACATGTAATAAGTAACTTAAAAAATGACAAAATTGCTTTCAGAGGTTAAAAAATACCAACAAAGTCTGATTATCAGTTGGGAATCACTCGTTCAAAGAAGCAGTCCATGAGAATACACATTCATTTCTAATCCAAGAATAGGACTAAGTCTGAGCATTCTGGTTGTCAGTGCTGTGCCTAGTTCCAGATTAAGTATCTTTCTTTAGGTTTTCTGGGAGCTCTGGTAAAATGTCTTATGAACAACATCCTTTAGCATCCATCCAGCGTTCAGGTTTCCTGCTTACCAGACAGCTCCCTGATTGTCAGTAGGCTGTTTTAAAACCAGGAGAAAAGCCCTGGAAGAAGAACATGCCTGGAAAGAGATGTTCCTTGTTATAATAGAAAGACATTGGAAACTTCTGGGACTTTGCACACCATGATTTCTCTAGAGAAAGATGGGCCCTCCTGGGGGTACTAAGAAGGTTCGGTTTCTAGACCCTGTACCTGGATCATCTTCTAGAATGTTCCTTAGAAACACATCCCAGAGTTTACACTCTTGACTGACCATCGAAGAGTCCTTGTATCCTGTTTGATTCTCTGCCTGAAGTGAAGGTAGTAGTAAAACTGAATTCTGCTGCTTCCATGGCAGGTTTTATTGTGGCCCCCATCAGTGTGAAGGGCTTAGCCGCAATACTTAAGATCTGTTTTTGTTCTCTTCCAGAAATAGTATTTTCTAATTTCAGTGTTTTAAAAAATGTACTGAGTTGTTTTTTTCCAGTGGTCTGTGATTCTGTAGTATAATTTACAGAGATGTTTGCAGCCCCAGATAACTGGCCTAAATAGTCAGATAAGCTCACCTGTGAAGACACTTGCAGCCTGTTGGCACTTTCTGCATCATGAGTCAAAGGTTGTTGTAAATACGAGCCCATTTCCTTGGGCTATTTTGGTTGTTTTGCTTTGCTTCGCTACAAGACAGAAATGTTCACCCTTTCAGCTGGGATGAAAGGTTGTTGTAAATACGAGCCCATTTCCTTGGGCTATTTTGGTTGTTTTGCTTTGCTTCGCTACAAGACAGAAATGTTCACCCTTTCAGCTGGGATGAAAGGTTGTTGTAAATACGAGCCCATTTCCTTGGGCTATTTTGGTTGTTTTGCTTTGCTTCGCTACAAGACAGAAATGTTCACCCTTTCAGCTGGGATGATTTGAACTTTGGAAAGATGGGTGTTTTTAGAAGACAAAATAAATTTATTCTGGTGCCCATTCATTGTTTCATTTCTGTTTACTCATTAAACACCTATTGTGTGCACAGCCCAGTAAAATCCCTCCAATTATGTCATTTCTGAATTACGCTCTGAGTAGAAAGACAGCAAAGCCTTCATAATCTGACAGTCAACAGCTTAGGGTTTGACTTGAAAAATCTCTCCCTAGTTGGGAAAATTAGTGTGACTGGGAGTGTGGAAATGTGCTGTCAGAACTGTCAGCTACCTCACAGCCCACCCTGTCGTGTTGTGGTGGAGCCTTGTGGACCAGTTGGTTCACGGCAGGTGTTGATTAGGGCGGCTGCCATATGCTTCCTGCACGTCTCGGGCGTAGGAGCATTTCAGGTTCTGCTCCTGCCTGTCAGCTGTTATTGTGAGATCTCTCTTCCTAAAATCAGAAAATGGGGCTCTTGAATTAGAACATGGTGAGTGGCCAGGATGTGTAAAAGATGTTTTAGGAGATACCATTGGGATGAAATGACTTCCAAACATTTTGAAATCTGACTCTTATAACAGTGCCTTAATTGGAGCACTGGGATTGATGTTTGATTTATATTAAGCAGCCTTTTGCTTCTGCCATTTGGTTGGAATTTTGGTATTGGTGATGGTTGATGGGTGTGTTGTGAGACCTCCTTGTACACAGACAGTTAAACTGTGCCAAGAAATACAATAGGAGCAGCAACCAACATTAGGGGTGGGAGAGACAGAAACTATTCTGTTAATATGTATTTCTGCACCAAAAGTGGATTTCGAGGAGAGACATGCTTTGAAACATTTCTGTTCTCTCTCTCTGTCTCTGTTTTTTGGTGTGGCTATTTCTCTGTTTTTGAGTCAAGATATTCTGATTCTTTCTCCTGGTTCTCCTTCAGTCCTTTGATGACCACTGGGACTACAGTATTTTGACAACAGTGGGGAAGTGTGGCAGGGGAGAAAGGGTATAGGCTTGGGGTCAGCTGTTTCTGGGTTCAAATACTGCCTCAGCATTTTACCACTTGTGCTACCTTAGATAAATTAAGCCTCAGGTTCCTATTCTTTCACATAGTGATAATGTAGTTTGCCCTTTGCTGTGATTATTGATCACATATATGAAGAGCCTGGCATAGGGCTAGTACACATTAGATGCTCAATAAAAAGAAGTTAATAATTTAATTTATGGGAGTAATATAAATTATGTGCTTGAAAACAGTGGCTGGTAATGTAGACACATTCTTCTATAAATCAGTGCTAGGAATCAGTCATTAATGTTCATTACTTTTTACATTTGGATACCGCCCTTATGGCAGAAAGCAAAGAAGAACTAAAGAGCCTCTTGATAAAAGTGAAAGAGAGAGTGAAAAAGTTGGCTTAAAACTCAACATTCAAAAAATGAAGATCATGGCATCTAGTCTCATCACTTCACGGCAAATAGATGGGGAAACAATGAGAGACTTTATTTTGGAGGGCTCCAAAATCACTGCAGATGGTGACTGCAGCCATGAAATTAAAAGATGCTTGCTCCTTGGAAGAAAAGCTATGACAAACCTAGACAGCATATTAAAAAGCAGAGGCATTACTTTGCTGACAAAGTCTATCTAGTCAAAGCTATGGTTTTTCCAGTAGTCAAGTATGGATGGATGTGAGAGTTGGACTACAAAGAAAGCTGATCACTGAAGAATTGATGCTTTTGAAATGTGATGTTGGAGAAGACTCTTGAGAGTCCCTTGGACTGCAAGGAGATCCAACCAGTCCATCCTAAGGGAAATAAGTCTTGAATATTCATTGGAAGGACTGACGTTGAAGCTGAAACTCCAATACTTTGGCCACCTGATTGATACAAAGAACTGACTCAGTGGAAAAGACCTGATGCTAGGCAAGATTGAAGGTAGGAGGAGAAGGGGATGGCAGGATGAGATGGTTGGATGGCATCACCGACTTGGTGGACATGAGTTTGAGCAAGCTCTGGGAGTTGGTGATGGACAGGGAAGCCTGGAGTTCTGCAGTCCACGGGGTCGCAAAGAGTCGGACATGACTGGATGACTGAACTGAATTGAAAGTACATTTTATCGTATGATATAACTGATAGACATATTCTAGAGATTAGCATGTGGACAGCTTCAGGGAGAGTGTTCATTCTGCCATAACTGCCTTTGGATTGGAACATACATTGGAACAATATTTCATTAAGTCTTTGAAGTGTTTGTTCAGTGTCCTTGGCTTTTTTTATTAGTCCTGTTCCAGCCCTGTGTACTTTCTTGCTTGTATTCTGAGAGTGACTCTAAAGCACAGTAAACACTACTCATTAAAGTTTGTCATGCATAACTGAATAGATCGGTAGAAACAGAGCATCTCTAAGCAAGGTATGAGATATTAAACAACAAAACGAACACATATTTACTGTCTGTCTGCTTTGTACCAGTTACTGGTTGAAGGCATTGACGTTTCAGCCATGAACAAGGCAGACAAGGTCCACATGGTACTTTCATTCCCGTGGACACTGAGAACCGACTTTAAGGCTGAGAATGGGAATTTGAGGAATTCTTCACAGGTTCTGGGTTCTGTAAAGTGAGGGCTGCCCTTCCCAGCAGCTCCCTGACAACAGTCTTGTTCAACATGGAACATCGTGATCCCCAGTGAAAGTCTGTGTGGTTAAGTAGACCTGGGCTCTAGTCCTGTCTCAGTGATGTGAAGATGGTGTCTGGTCCTTGTGGCAAGGGAAACGGTGTCTGATTTGAGTTAGCAAGGACAGGCATACAGACTGACCTTTATTTCAGGAACAACTTAGACATCGCACAACCGTGTGACTAGATTGTCTTGACTTCTGGTGGTACCTTCACCCCAAAACAGAAAAGTTCTGTCTCCATGGAACAAAGTGTTCTGTTTCTGTATCTTCTGATGTGTGTAGTCTGCTTTTGCAAAGGTGGAACTCTGTTCATGGGACAAAGGAGGTAAGGTGAGTGGTGCCCTGAAGTGCCCAGAGGACTAGTGAGCTCACAGCTGGACTGTGCAGGGATAGAAGGAGCAGGCATAAGAGGAGTGAACAGTTATTCTTATCTTGAAGGGTTTTGTTTAGCGTCTTCTAGACCCTTTGATAAGGACTCAGCTTGGCGCATAGGTTTTGGGGATTAGGTATTTCTCAGTTTGTCACATGCAGTGACAATGTTTTGCAGGAGAAAACACTTGGTTTTCCCTCTCCTCCTGCCTGGAACACAGATTCTTGTGGGAAGTATCAGGTTTTGTTTGGTTTTGTATAATTTTACTGCCTACCTGTTTACAACATGTGCTTTTGCCTGACAAGCAATTGCAATTGCTATCATTTGGTAAATTGTAGAATGACATGTCTCAGGGATTTACTGTTTTAGACTCTGTTCACCTAATTCCTGGGAGAACAAGGGAAGCACAGAACTGGGGATAAATTACTGAACTAAGCAGTGTGTTAATATAATGACTCAACTCCAAATAGACAGATGTTTTTGCCTCAAATATACTATTTTTTCCTTGAAATAGTATAATTAGTTTACTTGAAATAGTATAATTTCTTTCTTGCCATGTCTAAGATAAAGGCTTGACTTTTGATCCTGAATTATGTGGTAGTAGATATATTTAACTAGTTTAGAAATAGCAAAAATGAAATATTTTAATGTGTTAATCACATATAATTTAAAATTTATTATTTAAATTGTTGAATTGCTTTTAAAAGATTAGTGCTGTCCTTAGACATGAGTTATAATTCCCTACTTCAATAAAAATTATTAAAATGTTCCTCAAAGGACAATTTTTATTGTCATGTAAATGACTGTAAAGAGACAGTAATTGCTTTGGGTGATAATAGTCTTTGTACCTGGTATGTGGCTTACTTATTTTCAATTTGAAGTAAAACATATACATCCTAGCCCTGAGTTGGCTTTTCTGAATATGGGCAAAATGAAGCAGAGATTGTAGTCTACTTTATGAGAGTATTTCAGGGAAGTTTGAAATGTACAATGAACACATTAAAACATGCATTTGCAGGGAGGAAACAAAATTGTGTCTTATATTGAGAATACTATTCAAATATATGTACAAGCACATCTCATTGTAGTAGTGGAGTCCCTGTAAAATTTTGAGTGTGGATAAGATTTTTTTAAACTTAAAAGGATTTCCAATTACATTTTAATTTCACAGATGCTCTGTCTTGTATTTCTATCTGGCTACCACTTCTAATGCATTAATAGTCATCTCTCCCACTTGTTCCTTTGTACAGCTATCATCTATAAACAAACACTTCATTTTTTCAGGAAATCCCCACACACTGGGTCAGGGAGACAGTGGTAAACAAGGTACAGATCTGTGTTCCCTGCTGTTGGGGAGAGGAGGGACAAAGAAAGGAAGAGATGCTGTTCAAAATGATAGCCTCTGCTGGGTGCTGTGCATCAGGAGACCTCTGATGGGGTGTCCTAACCTAGTCTATGACGATTAGGAAAGAAACATCCTCTAAGCTGGAACCTAAAGAGTAGAGGTTAGCCAGGTAAAGACAGAAGAATCTTCCAGGCAGAGGACATGATGTATGCATGGGGCCCAGAGGAAAGAGGCAAGAGAAGGTGGCATTTAGAGGAACTGTGCATGATTAAGTAGTGAGTAGTTCAGAGTGGATCAGATGTAACTACGGGGAGTTTGATGGGGAGAGGAATGGTAAGACATGACACTATAGAGGTGCTGAGGGAAATGTTCATTTAGCCTTTGTAGGCTATTGGGCCTCATCCTTGGAGCAAGGGGAGCCACCTTAAGGCTGCAGATGTGAGTGACTTGATGAGGTGAATTAGAAACGGTATATTTGTGAATTTGAATGATCTTTGAAGCAAGACTCACACTAGTCCATTTCTCACCCTCCTAATGTGGTCTTTCCTTTGCTTTTTACTTTTCTTCTGCATTTCTTGGGTGCCTAGTTATTATGTGCCAGGGACTGTGCTGGACAGTGAGTTGAAATAAAACACCAACTCAGAAATTAAAATCAAATTGACTTTGATAAGTTATTGCCTTTTAAAAAAAAATTCAGTCTTTTACAATGTAAACTGAATTTTTGGTGGGGCACATGCTGCAGCATACACAGAAATAGAAATATAATGTTGAACACATGAAAGTCATATAATGTTATAAACTGTTGTTACCTCAATTTTAGAAAAGAAAAAGAGAATTCATGTGGAAGGAAAAACTTAGGGAGGATAAAAAGAATATAAAGAAGTCATCTATTAGACCCAGAAAGGATGGCATAATGACTTTTGTCATTATGGAGCCAGTGCTCCAGAATGTCATGGTTTTGGGAAATGTTGCAATGTTGTGATTAACACATATTACAGAAATGGGTTGGGGCTTTGGGTAATATAATACTGTTGTCTGTTCTTCTTATAATGCTATTATAGTATTTAGTTATGATCTAAAAATATTGAATAATACATGAATTCCTGTTAGTGTAACACAGAATGTACAGTCTTCACTAAAGATTTAATTTTTCCCCTTTTCCCTGTTTTCCTTCATACAAGAAAATCTTGCCTCCTGTGCGGGAGATCTCAATGGGGACCTCTATGAATTTATAGCCAAAGGAATGCTTTTGGTTATGAAAAATAGTAGTAGAAATTCCAAACTATGAATGGCTTACTGGAGCTCTTTGGAAGTACTATTGGCAAGCTCTGTCTGCCTTTGTCAAGTAAATATGAGCAAGAGACCACAGTTAATAGTTGGTGCAGGCACTTGGTTCTCAGATTTCATTGTGTGGCCTCGTTTCAAGGCATATTGCCTGGGGTTAATTTTGTTCAAGGAAGTTAGACATCTTTCGAATCTGACATGTATTCAACCTAACCTATATTCCTATCCTTCATTCCTGCCAATCTCCTTCCCTCTTCCTTTTTTCTTATTTTTCCTTGAATTAAAAAGAAAATTATGAAATAGTTCCTTTCAAGAAATAAGACACTACAGATATAGTTGCTGTCATCTGTATATTCCCCTCTTTCCTCAAAGATAGCTGGTATCTTGGAGTTGCATATTTTTATCCAACTGTTATATATTCACATTCAGTTAATAACAATATACTGTATTGGTTTGCATCTGTTCACATTATATATGTGTGCATGCTGATCTGCAGCTTGTCTTTTTCACCCAATGTTATGTTTTTGAGATTTATGTATGTTGTTAAATGTGGCATCTGGTTAATTTTAACTGATGCTTGGTATTACATTTTCAATTCTAAAATTAAAAAAAAAATCCATTCTTCTAGTCTTTGGCTTGTTTTTTCACTTTGTTGATGGTGTCTTTGGTGCGTAGTTTTTACTTTCAGAAGTTTAATTCCCATTTTTGATTTGGACTTCTGTATTTTAAGAAGACCTTCCTTACCCCAAGTTCATAAATACATTTTTTCCCATATATCTTTTAACTTTCATTTTTAGTTTTAGCTGTTCAATCTACCAAGAATTTAATTTCACATAGTGGTGTGAGATGGAAAAATTACTCTCTTAGATGAGTAACTACTTGTCTCAGCAACGCTGGTTGAATAGCCTGCTGCTGCTGCTAAGTCGCTTCGGTCGTGTCCGACTCTGTGCGACCCCATAGACGGCAGCCCACCAGGCTCCCGCATCCCTGGGATTCTCCAGGCAAGAACACTGGAGTGGGTTGCCATTTCCTTCTCCAATGCATGAAAGTGAAAAGTGAAAGTGCAGGTGCTCAGTCATGTCCGACTCTTCGTGACATGGACTGCAGCCTACCAGGCTCCTCCGTCCATGGGATTTTCCAGGCAAGAGTACTGGAGTGGGGTGCCATTGCCTTCTCCGGTTGAATAGCCTATCTTTCCTTATTAATTTGTAATATTAAATCTGATTTACATCAGTCTCCTTTCTGTATTTTATAGCATCCAAGCCCCCAAAAGTGAAAGGAAATAGTTTTTACCTCCTATGTCTCCCAATTAAGACCTCTCAGTTTGTAAGTTTTCCTTACCAAGGTCTCTGTGTAGGTTCAGCTTTTAGTGTGGTAGCCTTTAGATATAATGTGAACTTTAAGAGAGAAAGGCAAAGCAAACAAAAAGCCCCCCACCTGGTTTTGCTCATGATTGCTTCATGGAAGGAATGAACATTAACACAGCCTGTGAGCTGTGTCACAGAGACCTACTGGAGTGTGTCATTTATAGGAAAGGCTGGGCCCATCAGAGGGCTGGGAGTGTGGGAAGGCTGGTCTCTGGTGAGTGAGCTGTTGTAGGAGAGCTCACTAATCGTGCTGGACAAAATTATCCATAGAACTTTTAGACAGATTTTATCAGAAAGGAACATTTGGGGTTATGCTAGGATATTATGATGATCATGATACTTAGTCTTCTGCATCTGCTGTTTCCCAGAGCTAATGATGAACTCCATCTATTCATACTTTCAGCCGTCTTCTGTGTCATCTGCCATAGGATTTCACAGCAATCTCTGAGATAAGAGACAAGTATTAAAATAGTTCAGTTTTCTCTGGATATCCAAGGATCTGGTATTGAGAAAAATGATGCTTATAGAATTGCCAAAAAAGGATGGGCTTTTCCCTGAGATTTTTCTTTTTTTTTCCTATTGGACAAACAAGAGTGATGAAACTGACCCTTTTTTTTCTTTGGAAGCCTGAAAACTTCAAAACCAATTCTGGCCTCAGAGTCTGTGCATCATTTTTCTTTTTCTTCTCTAGCTTAGACTTTCTGTCCTAACCTATCTTACCTTGGGCTTAAATTAATTATTTTCTTATATTGGCTATGCAGCTAAGTGGCATATAATGGCAGTATGTCAATGAGTAAATATAGTGATTTGACTCAAACTAAACATAAAGCAGATATTTGAAAATTATTTTAAATTAATTTTAATATATATGAAAACAATACATTTTAATATATTAAAATGAGTTTTAATATATTTAGAAGTAAGTAAATTTACAGTGTTAGAGACAGTGCTGACGAGTAGAATAAAAGAATTCCTTCTTCCCACGCTTTTGGCAGTTTTAAATGTTATCCTTTCTTCCTTTCTTGTGAACCATCACAAACTTGTTTCTCAAGGCCATTCCCATGTTGTCTTTCTAGCAAAACCATAGACAGAGTTGGGAATTTATGGTCAGCTTTACACTGGACACATACACATCAGACATTTTTATCTATTATGTAATCAACTAGTTTGAAATACAAATTCCTACACCATTTAAAAGCATTCATCAAAAAATTAGTAATTCTTATCTGAGATGAATAACCTACAAACATACAGTTAGAATAATTTTAGTGTCTTATTTTGGTTAAGAGTGGGTTTCTTGTGTTTCAAATTGAAGATTGTGAATAGTTTTAATCAACTTATTTATTTTTAAATAGAGATTATTTATTTCTCGTTGCAGACAAAACTAAACTCTACATCTCTCTTCCCAACCGAGGAGCTGGGTGAAGCCACAAAAGCTTTGTTGGATAGTCTTGGGAATCTGGCCCAAGAGGTAAGTCTTATCTTTTCAGTCTGAGGGGGCAGATCATCCATTATGACTTTTTTACACCCTGAATTTGATTCAGAGAGTCCACTTGATATGAATTTCATAAAAAATGTAAAATCAACTTTAGAAGCATCTATGACCTTAAAATTACTTGGTTTGATCTCCTTACTTTAAAGATGAAGAAACCAAGACTCATGGATGTCTCAGGGTTAATTAGCTAGTAGCTAAAGGCCCGATGTCTAGCCTAGGACTTTCTCCAATTGTTACTCTTGGTCCCGAGTTAATGACTCATTAGTAGAGGAGATGATTCCTCCTCGTCCTCCACATACTGTGTTTGTCTTACAGCAACTTCTCCTTATTTCTTCTTTGGTAATAAAGCTGGACAGTCTTTTTACCAGAATGTTTGTTTACTAACTGAAGGGGAGAAGCTGGTACCCCTAATTTGGATCTTTGCCTTGTGAACGTCTGGCCCCTGAGTTCAACTTTGGGAATAGAGTCTCCTGATAAATGTTGAATTTGCCTTTCAGGTCCACATGTTTACAAGTGTATTAGAATTACCTAACTTCCTACTTAACAGAATCACCTTTGTCATAAGATCAGAGGGCCTGACTTACAAAATTAGCAGTTAAGCACTTCTCTGCCTCCCAGTCAGCATGTGCTTGCCTTTCTGACACCCAGCCTTGTTTCAGAGTAGACTGGAAAAGAGGAACCAATGGTCTGGAGCCCATGGTGTAGAGAGCTGAGCCAGGGAGTGATGGTCAGAAACCACACAGGCCTTATGTATAAAACATTGGGAATAATTTGTGGCAAAATTTTCTCAGATTTGGTCCAGACTTATTATGAACTGCTTCTTTAACTCATTTTTTGGTGTTTTTATGGTTTTTCTCAAATATCAAAGCTCACTTTATGTCTTCTAAGAATAAATACTTAGAATACTTTGGCTACCTAATGTAAAGAGCTGGCTCATTGGAAAAGACCCTGATGCTGGGAAAGATTGAGGGTAGCAGGAGAAGGGGGCAGCAGAGGATGAGATGGTTGGATGGCATCACTGACTCAATGGACATGAGTTTGAACAAACTCAGGGAGATAGTGATGGACAGAAAAGCCTGGCCTGCTGGAGTTCATGGGGTTGCAAAGAGTTGGACATGACTTAGCGACGGAACAACAACAGCAAGAATAAAGTATTGCATGTTCACAAAGGAGAAAGCAGAATGTTTGGGAAGTACAGAAAACACCAAGGTTCAGCTCTGTCAACATGTTACCTAGCGTGTCAGTTTCGATCCTTTTTTTTGCCAATCCTGCTGCTGTGTGTCTGACTGAAGAGGACTGGCTTTCAGGTTCCTTTCAGGAGGAGAAGCCCTCTTCCAGGATGCCATCTGTTACTCTGGTTATGAATGCTGGTAACCTCTCTGTAGGTGGAGAAGTTGGGTCTCCTGGGGTTCTTCCAGGAGGCAGAATGAGAAACAGAAACTGCCCTGCAAGTCCATTGCCATCTCTCTTGAGTCCCGTTAGCTGACAGTGACTTGCCCTGTGCTCTCTGCCAGCCCTAGAAAAGGCAGAGCAGGGATCTAACATTTGAAGCTGCCTCTAAACTCACAGTCTGGTTATAGCTGTTTCCTCTTACATCACTGGCCTGCCTTTTGTCTAGGGTTAAAAAATAATTGAAAGCATGTGATGTTCTGTTGCTCACATGGTAGAAACTCTCCAGCTGAACAATATACATTTCTCTTGGCAGCTGCTTCCTTGTGTCCTGCTTATTCCCTGGCCCTGGGCAGCAAGGGCCACCCACTCCTCTCAGTGGAACACAAAGTCAAGTCACTTTTGCCACCAGTGACTCATTATCTAAGGGTTTCTCTGGGACAAATGAGAGAAGATAAATACATAAGTGCACTTGTTGATCTGCTCAGTGTTTGGAAAGAAAGTTGGTTGTTTTGACTAAACCACAACCCTTGAAAGGAACGGGGGGTAAGCTGCCATGTTTCCTGTAGCTTCCCCCGGTTTCCCGGTGTGATCCACACGACAAATGTGATGAGGCCTCCTATGCCTATTGCACAGGTGACCCCGAGGCTCAGAAAAGCTAGGCTGTTTGCCCACAGTCACCTAGTAGGTTAATTGGCAAGACTGGGATTTGAACCCAGGATGGTTGGCCTCTAAAGCCCACATTCCTGCAGCTTTAGCACTTTTTTGTCTGAACTCCCTCGTGGTAAGTGGAATAGAGTTGGAAGAAGACTATTCAGAGAAAGAAACTGGACTAACAGGGCTGGCAGTTGTGAGGGAAGGGGGACTTTCAGAGCCAGAGGGATGAAAGTGGGCATGAGCTTCACTTCTGGAAGGTGAGCCTGGGGAGGCAGGGCAGGGAGCAGTGTTTGGTTATCTGTCCACACCCACTAGGACCCTGGCACAGCTGGGTGCTAGGGACTCAGCAGTGAGCACACTAACTTCTCTGTTGCTGTGGGACTGCAGTGGGGCAGGAGATAGAAATAAGCCCTTCCGTGTATAATGGGACAGCAGGGATGCCTGCAGTGAAGGAAAACGAAGCTGGGTAAGAGGGGTGGCGGGGTTGAGGTGGTATTTTTAAAGGGGAGGGTGATTCATGAAGTCCTGTCTAGTCAGGTGCCATCTGAACATGGAGGAAATGATACTGCAAGCAGAAGGAACCGTAGATCCAAATATACTGACGTAGGGCATGATCAAGAGATGTAAAGACCAGGGAGGAGGCCGGTGTGGCCAGAACAAAGAGAGCAAGTGAGAGGGGAGTCCGAGATTAGGTTAGAGCAGGAGGTGAGTGCTGTGCAGCCCTGGAAAGGCTGGATTTACACTGAGTAAGATGGGAGGCCATGGAGGGTCTGGATCAGGGGTGTCTGGTGTGACTGAGAGGATGAGAGTTGTTTACTATTCCAATGTTAGGCTGAGAAGAGACTGTGATGGGGCAAGGGCAGGAGAAAGCCATGGCAGTGAATTGAGAAAGCCTCAGTAGTTCATTCACTCCGTAGACGATGATCAGATGCCACCGTCTGTGGGTTGGAGGCTGAGCGGCTGCCTTCCCTGTGGTGGGAGGTGCTTCATGGGGAGGTATGGGGCAGGAGCTGAAGTTAGAACAAGTAGGAGTCTGCCCCTAAGGCAGGTTCTGGGAAGAGCCAAGAATTTGGAAGAACTCAGTTGCTTACAGTGCTTCTATCAAAGATGTGCTGACTTTATGTTGGAAGAGATTTGTCCTTTCGATCGGGGGATGGCAGGATGGTGGTGGCCAGAAAGACAAGTGAGTGGCTTTTGTGCTGTCCTTCAAAAATCTCTAGGGCTGTTGCACCCACCAGCAAAAGGAAAGGTGGCCTGACTGCCTATCCCCCTCCCTGTCTGTATACCTCAGAAGATAAAGTCAGGAAAAGCTGGCCACCTAATTGTGTTTTCTCGGTGTCAAAGCCTACCTCTCTAGAGGGAAGAATCTTTGTGACCTCTGACCACCCCCGGAGCACCTGGTTCCGCTTTGCAGGCTGAAGGCAAAGGCAGGGTCTGTGGCACCCAGGACCTTCTCACTCACAGGGATCAGCGGGCTCTGTGAGACAGAAAACTGGGTCGTGGAGTCAGCCTAGACTGCCTCCAGAGCAAGAGTGGCGTCCCGCAACCCCTCCCCTCTGCTTGCCACACCTCAGCCTGGACACACAGTGACAGGGCAAGGAATGGAAGGGTATATTAATGATTTATTGTGAAATGTGTGGAAATACAAAGTGCTCTGTGAATAGTTAATCATAAGAGCCACTGGGCCAAGAAGTCCACAGGGTGCTGGAGTACATTTGTGTGTGAGACAAAGAGCTGGTCACACGTAAGTCCCAAACTCAGCCCCCGGCTGCCTGGGGCCTCTGCCTCTTCCAGGCAGCGGCTGTTCTGTGCAGGGCCCTCTTGGAGAGTGGATATTGTGTGATGTTCTTGCCACGCTCTGTTTTAGCTTCATCGTCTTGATGAGAGGTGGGTCCCTCAGAAAAGTGACTTTCCGAAGGTTGTGAGGCAGTGAGGACGTGGCTGAGATTCAAAGTCGAGCTCCCATCATGTGTTCCTTCCCAGTGCCTGGCACTTAGCTGAGACGAGGGTGGGGATTTCACACACATTGCCTTTTCTGCCAAGGGGCAGAGGGTACCTCAGTTTCCACACTGGAGTTTGAGGTGTTTTAGAAATGAGGCCATGACCGAGGATGTGAGCGGTTCCTGATGTACACATGTGAACACATAATTCTTCAGGGAAAGCATCCTTTTCTATAAACCTGATGATAATCTGAATGAGATAAAGCCCATCACCAGGGGCTCCACCAACTTCTAGGCTGTACTTCAGTCTTTAATGTGTATGGGAATCACCTGGGCACCTGGTGACAAAGTGGATTTGAACTCTAGATAGACCAGAATCTGCATCTCAAACAGTCTCTCAGATGACAGCAGTACCTCTACCACAGAGGCTAGCATGGCTCTGGCGGTCCCATCACCAGGCTTCTGAGAGGCGACGTCAGACAAGTTATGTTCTGCGATAAGGCTTTATAGAGGTGAAGGAACTAACCTGTTTCTTTGTCTTCTGTGTCTTCAACCTTCCCCCCTCTTTCCTTTCCTCTTCTGCCTGCTCCCTCCCCCAGCTGTTCAGCATGAGGAGCTGGAGTGACATGCGGCAGGAGGTGATGTTTCTGACCAACGTGAACAGCTCCAGCTCCTCCACCCAAATCTACCAGGCCGTGTCCCGCATCATCTGCGGCCATCCCGAGGGCGGGGGCCTGAAGATCAAGTCCCTGAACTGGTACGAGGACAACAACTACAAGGCCCTCTTCGGGGGTAACGGCACGGAGGACGATGCTGGCACCGTCTATGACAACTCTACATGTGAGTGTCTACGCAGCCAGGCCCTGGCACCACCTCCGTCCCAGACTCAGCCCTGTGGGCCCCCTCTCTCCTGCTTACCCTCGTCCTACATAGCAGCAGTGGGTACTTGTTTACATGTCTATTTGCCATCCAGACAGAGCTCCTAGAAGAGGGAATCTTCTCCTAATCAGCGAACTATCCCCACTTGTGTGAAAGGGGACTTGGCACGTCCCAGGCATACAGTGTTTTTATCAAGTGAATGAATGATTGAACGTCACTCTCTCCAGTTTTCTGGGGTATGTCTGAAGGTGGTTCCCAGAGTGCTCAAGGTTCTTCTCATTCTCCCCATCTCCCTTCCCTTTCCCCCCTGCTCTCCTTGAGATATGCTTTATAATAAAAACTTAACAATAACAACAATAATGAAAGATAGCATTTAGGGAACATTTCCTATGTCCTTTGCATTTTTTTTTTTAAGTTAACTCATTTAACCCTTATGGTAACCCTGCAAGGAAGGTTTTTTGTGTGTTTTTTTTTTTTTTTTTTTTCTTTTTTGGCTGTGCGGGATCACAGCTTGTGGGATCTTAGTTCCCTAACCAGGGATGGAACCTTGACCTCTGTCAGGGAATTCCTTGCAAGGAAGGTTTTATAGCCCCACATTTTGTAGGCTTGGAGAGGTTCAGTGAGTTGGTCAAAGTCACACTGTTGTTAATTCACAAGAACCCGGATGAAACCCGGTCTGCCTGGCTCCATGCTTTTTGTCCCTAAACACATGACCTCCAGAATACCTGTTCATGGTGGCGTGTGTGCCATCAGACTCAGGCATTTGATCTGCTGTTTGTTTTCGGTTCTTAGCTACAAGGTGTCATTAGAGAACCTTGTTACACCCTATCTGCTCCCCACGCTTGGGCAGTTTTGTGGTGATGTGTGTCCTGTGCCTGTGGCAGCGAGGAGCCTGTGTTACAGCTGTAGACAATGGCATTGTTTTCCTTGAAAACATGATGCAAGTGAGCCTTTCTCCATTTCTAACCGCAGGTGTGTCTTTCAGACACTGAGTGAGGTGGCTTTTAGTGCATTACTGTAACATAAGAACCTTTTATTCTTCTCTGGAGTGAAGCACTCCAGCCGTGGCAGGTTGCTTTGTGAGCCTGAAGGGAAGGGCGCTGTAGGCAGTTTTCTGAAATGCCATCCCCTCTGCTCCCTCTCTTTGTAAGTCAACCTGAGGGAGCCTTCATTTTCACAACAGCTACAACTGTGAGCAAGTCCTCTTTTTTGTTTTTGTTTTTAAATACTGTCTTTGCAGCATGTAGAGGATACTTGGAATCTAAAAGAACCCACAGTGAAATTTTTTAAAAATTTGGGAATCTTTCTGGATAATCAAACCTTATTATCTATTATGACTTCGTATTTTTCACTTTGGGATATTCATTACATTTATTACAGGTACTTGTTATGAGACTTAGTAATTGAAGGGAGATTTTTTATTTCTGCTTGAAAACTAAAGTCTGAAATTCAACCCTCTGTTTCCAGTGGAAGCAAAGTGTTGCAGGCTGGCGTTAAGTCATCTAGAGTTACAACTGTAGGCTTGTGCATAGTAAAAAGTATTTTTCTATATTGTCTCAGTTGTGACATCATCAGTGTTATAATAAACTTTGATTATTTATCCAGCATTGTTCTAGGTATCATCTCAGTTAATCCTCTCCACGTCTCTCCTAAGTAGATGTCATTAACTTTAATTTTACAGAGGAGTCAACTGAGGCACCAATCTGAAGTTGTGACATAACCATTAAGTGGCAGAGCTGAGATTTAAACCTATGACTGACCAGCTGGTTCTAAAGCTTTTGTTAGTTTCTACAAATATATGACCATACGTACAAATATTTGCCTTTCATCCTTTTCACAGCTCCTTATTGCAATGATTTGATGAAGAATCTGGAGTCCAGTCCTCTTTCTCGCATCATATGGAAAGCTCTCAAGCCCCTGCTTGTTGGAAAGATCCTGTATACACCTGATACTCCAGTCACAAGGCAGCTTATGACTGAGGCAAGCTACCTGGGCCCAAGAAGCCCTCAACAAACTCTTCCTAGAATTAAGAACAAAAATATAAAGGTGGCTTCAGATGGAGTGTATTGAGTATACTTTTCTGGGATTTCCAAGAATGAGGACCTCCAATCTGACCTAGGCCCCAGTTGACTGTTGAGGGCCAGCTCTCCAGTCTTGGGTGTTTGAATCCCTGCTGCAGGCAGGCACTTCTTGGGGATGGGAAGGACAGGAAAAGGGCTTCTATGATGGAGTGTCTTTTCAGGGAGTAGCTGAGTTTCTCATGTGTCTGCCCCTCTTTTATTTTTTGCTGCTCCTGGCTTCCTGGTTGACTCCAGGTGAATAAGACCTTCCAGGAACTGGCTGTGTTTCATGATCTAGAAGGCATGTGGCAAGAGCTCAGCCCCAAGATCTGGACCTTTATGGAGAGCAGCTCAGAAATGGACCTTGTCCGGGTGAGTGTCCCTCTGATTATTGTATGCCTGCTTGATGCTCTTTACTTCCCAAGAAGTGACTGAGAGGAGAGTTATTTATTTACATTGAACCCAGTACAGAGGGAATAAGCACAGCTCAAGCCCCAGGGCTGTCACTTGGCAGAGGTACAGGTGATGGTGCACAGATTACACCGTCTCATGCACATCAGCGTCAAGGCATCTGATAGTCAAAATCAGAGTTCCAGGAAACTTAGGACTGGTGTTTGGAGGAAGAATTTGGTGATTACAAGACCTTAATTATTTTCTGGCTGTAGAGCCACAGCACCTTGCTCAGCCCTACTGTGTCCTGGTAGGTCTTGGACAGAGGTGTGCGAGGAAAAGCCTGTTCTGCAGACTCATCACAGATACTTGCTCCCCAAGGCGCCATGTGAGTGAGGAGCCGCTGTTACTACGTGGAGGGGAATTTCACTTAGTGCTTCAGAACTACTTGAAAAGGGATAAGTGCTCTGAAGACAATTGGATTCAGAAGCAGAGGAGTCTGAGCAAGAATGAAATGTCTCCTTTGCTTGAGCCTGAGTGCCATTTAATCACATCATCCTGCCTTGGGCTGAGTCAGAGAATCATTAGACTATTTCCTGTCTCCATGGTGAGAGAGGCCTCTTCCTTTTGTTCCTGGTGCTATTAAGCACGAATGGATTTTGCCAGGTTTCTTGTCTTGACACGTCATTGATCAGAAAGGCAGCTGGGTGTTACAGGTGGTATATCTACCCAGAGAGGTCCTCTCACAGGCTGAGGACCCTCCCGAGATGCCCTAGGAGGGACCATACCCTGGGGGACCTTCCAGTGATGGGAAAGCTGAGTCATCTTTGTTGCACTGGTCCTGCAATTTAATTCTTAAATTGGGAGCCTTTAAAAACCAAGGGACTTTAGTCAGGGAAGCATGAACAATAATTTGTATGGATCGAGTGAATAATTCCTGTCTAATAATAACAACAACAACTTATACCTATCAAGGATGGTTTCTGTTGAGCTCCAGTCTCTCCTCCAAAAGGGATTCATGTGGTTCAGCCACAAACAGTGTCATAGATCTTGGTGTGGTCTCAGGCGTCTTCTTCTGGTCATCTCCTTGGAATCTACATTCCTACTTGTTGGACTTCTCTCCTTCTGAGTCTCAGAGGGTGATGAGGGGCCATGTTGAAGGAACTCCATGAATTTTAGTTTGTAGGCAGATAGATGCTTCCCCCGCTTTTAAATAGGGAGTTTGACTTGGATGCTCCAGAAGGTCACAGGCTGTCAGTTCTTGTGGGATGAGGCCCTTGTCAACATGGCCGTGGCATTCATTGGAGATCCTGCTGGAGAACCCAGGATGTGCAGTAGGAAATGTAGGAGCTGTGGCTGGGGAGAAAGGTGCGGTGTGTGGTTGAGAGGGCCTTGGGTGTCAAGCCAAGGACTTTACTTTAAGCTCTGACACACCATTACCAAACCCATGGAAGGGTTTTCGGCAATGTATACATTACTCTGGTTTGACAGGTGGGTTGAAGAGAGGAAAGATGGAAGGCAGAGACCAGGGCAGAGGCTACCCTGGTGGGGTAAAGCCTGGTGACTGATTGGTTGTGGAGGGGTGAAAGAGAGGGAAGTTTTGGGGTGATTCTTAATTTCTAGCTGATGGATGGTAGGCATGTCCAACAAGTCAGTGGATACTAGGGCTTGGAGTGTAACTGGTTGGTTAGGCTGGAGACACCAGTTAGGGACTCATCAGCCTGTGGGTGGAAGTTGAAGGAGCTTCCTCCATGGGCTTTCTTTTCTCTACTAAGGAGTGTTTACTTCACTTCACAAGCTTGGGCTTCTCAGTCCTCTGCAACCCCTGCAGCCTCACATCTGGTACATGAGGCAGTGCCTGAGACTTCTGGTTCTGTTGGGGTAGCTCTTTCTTTTTTTCAACTTTATTGAGGTACAATTGACAAATTAAAAGTGTATGTATTTAACGTATACAACTTGGTGTTTTAATATATGTTTGCACTGTGAAATGATCACCACATTGGAGCTAAGTAACATGTCCCTTCCTTCACCTGGTTACCTCTTAACAAGTGTCAAGTATACAGGATGGTATCACTAACTATGGTCACCATGCTATACATTAGATCCTCAGATCTAATAATGGGAATGTCATACCCTTTGACCTCTGTGTTTCCCCAGCCCCCTGGCAACCACCCCTCTACTCTGTGATAGCTCTTATCTTCTGCTGTGTCTGGCTCTGTCTGCACCTGTTCTATCCAGAGGAACCCACAGATCTGGAGGCACTTCTTTGTTGGGTCATGGAACCCACTGATACTCAATTGTTCTTTCTGAGCTGCTATTTGTTTCCTTCACCTTCAGCCTCTGCTTTCTGCATGGACACTGCTCCTGAGGGTGATCTTCATACCCTAGAATCATGTAGTCAGTGATCCCACTGGGCACGTCTCTCAGGCCTTGCTGCTCTCCTTGGCTGTATTGCTCAGAAGCCGCACTGGGCAGGGCAGACCTCACCTCAAATACCGCATGTCTTCACTCAGGTTTTATTTGTTCAGTTCAAGTCTCAAATAAAATCATTTCAGAATCGCTAACCCATCCCCCTGTGCACCTTTGTGAGATACAATTTTGTATCTATTATGTTAATAAAAATACATATCCTAACTGATGACAATATAATTTGTTATTCCCTGTAGGAAAGCAATTTGGAATGAAAATTGTAAAAACCATAAAAAGTGTGTTATCCCATGTACTTCCATTCCACACACCCTCAGGGATGTATCCCATACAGAAATAATTTTAAAGAAAGAAGTCACCCTACGAAACAGAATGTTATTGCTATAATAATTGTTTTTTGTGAAAAATTAGAAATAGACTAAATGTTTCACAGTATGGGAATAGTTAATGAAATTATAGTTTATATACCCTATAAAAACTATTATGCTCCCATTAAGATAATAAATATGAAGCCACATGGGGAAAAGCTTAAAATGTTAGTAGAAATGAGACTGATTTTAAGAATAGCAGAGTTTGGCCTTTAGATATTCCATTTCAGTAGAGTCAAAGTTTCCTCTGCCTTCTTGAAGGTATGACAGGAGTTGTGGCTGATTCTCTTTTCCATCAGCTGAGGTTGAAACAGACACATTTTTCTGGCAGCATATCTTTGCAGGCCTCTGCCCCGGTCCTCTGCACCTGCTGGTTGAGCGCCTGATTGATTTTCCTGCTCTTCCATGTTGACCCATGTGGAGAGCCAGCCAGCTAAGGAAAAAGAAATGGAAGACAGGCCTCCTTTTCATCATGACCCATGCATCCTGTAATTGGGAAAGATCAGGTTTCACTTGGTTTAACAGCAGCATTCTTTCCCTAAGCCAAACAGGTTTGTCTTAATTCAGTCTAGAAATTAAGGTCTTTATGAGGAGTTATCAGCCTGGGTCTCAAAAGAAGAAGATGATATAATGCAGGGGGAAGGTGCAATAGAATCTGAGAGCCCATGTCTCATATCCTGACTTTGTTACATATTAGCTGTGTGACCTTATGGTTAGGGACTTAACTTCTATGAACCTGTTTTCTCATCTGTGAAATGGAAACTATTAGACATACCTTACTTATGATGTTGTATGAGGTGAAGTGTTTAATCCAACAGTAATTGTATAGATTATAAGTATGATTATTGTTGTTACTGTAGTTAATAGCATTTACTGTTAAGCTATACTGGAAACTAGATTCAGACTGGACTGATATTGACTGGTCAACTCCATGCCTATTAGTGTATGATTCATCCTTGGTAAAAAGTTATTTTTTTCAGCCTCAGTGGTCTCACCTATAAAATGGAAACACTGTTACCTACCTCACAGTTTTTATAAAGATATAAAAATGACAATGCATGTGAAAGGGTTTTGTAAATCATATAGTGCTCATCAAGACTTAGTTGTACTTTGTCATTGGAATGGCAGACACTGTTGGACAGCAGAGGCAATGATGACTTTTGGGAACAGCGACTGGAAGGCTCAGACTGGACGGCCAAAGATATCATGGCATTTCTGGCCAAGCACCCAGAGGATGTGCAGTCCACCAACGGCTCCGTGTACACCTGGAGAGAAGCCTTCAATGAGACCAACCAGGCAATCCAGACCATCTCTCGTTTCATGGAGGTGAGGAACTGTTCCATGGACCATTTAGAAAAGGCTTTGGCTTCTTTCTCTGAGATGATGCAATACGATTCAGACTGGAGTAAAGTTTAGAAATTTTGTGTAGTCTTATTTACAGTAGCATCCCTCCAACCTAATACATGTTGTGTATGAAAAGACACTTAAAAATACAGGTGGTATATGAAAAAGCACTCAAAAAAATGTTAGTTGAATGAATGAGACAGACACAGACCTAACTTCTAGCTTTATTCTGTCTGACTCAAGAATATCTCTGTCCATTGTCTTCTATTTTTTCCTATGTTTTGATATCCAACTACCTAATGGCAACAAAGCAGTCCCTTAAAAAATACTTATGAAACTTACATACAATCTAATAGGACTGATTACATTTAAAAAATTTGAGTCCTAAAAATAATGTGACTTAATAGGGACAAATGCAAGTTTTTTTGGTCTGTTTGATTAGTTGTTATGACTCAAAATTACGAAGAAAGCAGAAGAAAATGAGGCCTGATCATTGTTTAAATCCCTTTCCCTCCACAAAAATCAGTGAGTAACTTATCTCTAAAATACATTCAACATTTCTCTTAAATTGCTAAGGTGAAAACCCAAATAATCCATTTTCAATTGAATATTGGAGAATGATGTGAGAGGATGAAGATTAAATAAGACATGCAGTTAGCACTTCTCTCTTAGCGTAGACGCTGCCTTGGCCACGGCTTGTTTTCCTGGCCGTCAGCATTCTCATGATGGCTGTTCTTCCTTCAGTGCGTCAACCTGAACAAGCTCGAACCAGTAGCAACAGAGGTTCTGCTCATCAACAAGTCCATGGAGCTCTTGGATGAGCGCAAGTTCTGGGCTGGGGTCGTGTTCACTGGAATTGCTCCTGGCAGTGTCGAGTTACCGCATCATGTCAAGTACAAGATCCGGATGGACATTGACAATGTGGAGAGGACGAATAAGATCAAAGACGGGTAAGTGGAATCGCATTGTACCAGCCAGTCTTAGAGAAGTCAAGAGCAGCTAATGTGATTGGAGATACTTTAATAATTTTGTAAAAATTTCAAACAAAGATAAATCAGCGGCATGATTTTGGTGTCACTGGCACATTCATGGTGGAGACAGCTGTTTCAAAGGTCGTAAAATATCCTTGTCTTTTCATTTTGCATTTCCATTCAAGGGAATTAGTCCTAAGGAATTAAATCAACTGGAACAAAGAAAGAAGGGAAAAGACATTAGGTTCCCTGTGCTAATGCTATCCATTTCTATAAAAGGGGGCAAATAACCAAGATAAAAAATGATAAAGTGAATTTTGACACATCCACTTGTAGTAATGTTAGGAAGCAATGGAGGAGGGAAAAAAACCAAACCAGCTAGTGGTTTGCTCATTCCGATTATATCTATTTAAAAACATGTACACATCACTGAGGGTTCCCCAGGTGGTGCTAGTGGTAAATAACCCACCTGCCAGTACAGGAGACGTAAGAGACACAGGTTCAATCCCTGGGTTGGGAAGATCCTCTAGAGGAGGGCACGGCAACCCATTCCAGTATTCTTGCCTAGAGAATCCCATGGACAGAGGAGCTACAGTCCATAGCATCCCTAAGAGTCGGACAAGACTGAAGCAATTTAGTGTGCACGCATGCGTCACTGAGACCACAAAGTACGATGCAGAAATAAAAACAGTGGCTCTGTAGGCTTGTGGGTGATTGAATTTTTTGTTGTGTGGTTCTAAGGAATGTTCAATCATCTGTGGCTTGATTTAAGGTACTGGGACCCTGGTCCTCGGGCTGACCCCTTTGAAGATATGCGGTATGTCTGGGGAGGCTTCGCTTACTTGCAGGATGTGGTGGAGCAGGCAATCATCAGGGTGCTGACGGGCACAGAGAAGAAAACTGGCGTGTACATGCAGCAGATGCCTTACCCCTGTTATGTTGATGACATGTAAGTTACCAGTAAGCTGCCACCTTTACTTAACTGGCTAGCACTGTCCCCAGGTGGGGTGTGTACACACACACACACACACATGCACACACACACACACGCCAAGAGAGGAAACAGAATGCTTTGGTTAAATTTATTTTATATGTGTGTTGATACTGGTCAGAAAATTGATGAAAACAAGACTATGGCTACTGCAAAGCAGCTGTTTTTGAAGTTGTGTGGAGATTTCAGGAAATAAGATGCTAGATGTAGGTAGTTGACAGTTTGAGGCACAGGCACACATGAACACACACCACACACCAGTAATCCTCGCTCCTTTCTGGTCTACGGTTACTAGAACTTTTATTTTTCATACCCTATCCTTTTGGTCAAAATTGGCCCAATCTCCAAGTTTAAAATGTGTCAGGACGAGCACATGCCAAATATATTCACACATCCACATGTCCCCCAAATACAGAGGCATGGTGTTATGGACCTTGAAAAGCTAACTTCACATCAGTTTTTCTTCTTCTCTCAGAAAGTGGTAAGCCACATTTTCAAACAATGCAAATAAAACTGAACAAGTCCATTTTATCTTAGACTTTTTAGATAACCTTTGAGTGCTTAGTCACTGTGCTGCCAAGTGGGGACTGTGGTTCTATGGCTCATGATTTCTTGTGAGAGAGCAAGAATGGGGCAGAGATGTAGTTATTGCAGGCATCTGAAGTATGTCATGTCTCTTCCAAATTCTGGAAACTCTTTCATTCTCTGTTGTGTGAGGGTGAGAGTGTGTGTGTGTGTGTGTGTGTAGAGATCAGAGTGCAGAAGTAGCAGGGTTACTCTCCTTGTATCTCTCCTAGCTTCTAATTGAACCACCCTTTTGCTTGCAGGGTTCATTCTAGCTTTTCCAGGTCACCTGGATTTATCTTGTTTTTCACTTTCAGAAAGGTTAGCCAGTATTTTCCAATGACGCCCCTAAGCAAAGCTTTACTCTAGAAAGGACATATTAAGATGGGGACACGCCTGTTGTCACATACCCTGTAAGTGCATAAGTGGTAAAGCTGAGACTTGAACCTTGAGTTTTAGAGTCTAGATTCTGTGTCCCTTTGACTTCGCTGCATTTCGTTTTCTAGTTTGGAATCTGAAATCTGAAATGTTACTGACAGGAGCTGCATAAAGTGTGTTTCTGCACCATCTGTCGTAACAGTTGTGCAAGGCAAGCTGATAGTGAGATGACCTTGAAGATGTTGAACTTTTGTGCAAGGCAAGCTGATAGTGAGATGGCTTTGAAGATGTTGAACTTTCATGAGACAATGAGTTGGGTTTTTGGTTTTGTTGGCTTGGTTTTAGTACTTTAAAATCACATTTAGTTTAATGACCTCTGATAGTTATCTAGCTACTAAAGCAAGCCCTCAAAGAACTTTGGCATCACTTTGTTAATAGTTTGTAATCACTGCATTGCCCCACTCACGAAGCATTCCTGTCAGGGTGCACAGGTCTGCCCATCTTGGGCTTGGTCCTGGTGATTTCTCTTGCATGCCGGCCCAGAGTTGTTGGCCCAGGAGCCTGGCTCACTCTTGGCCTTTAATCCTCCCCTACCCTTCCAGCTTCCTGCGGGTCATGAGCCGGTCCATGCCTCTCTTCATGACGCTGGCCTGGATCTACTCAGTGGCTGTGATCATCAAGGGCATTGTGTACGAGAAGGAGGCCCGGCTGAAGGAGACCATGCGCATCATGGGCCTGGACAACGGTATCCTCTGGTTCAGCTGGTTCATCAGCAGCCTCATCCCTCTGCTCGTGAGCGCCGGCCTACTGGTGGTCATCCTGAAAGTAAGACTGCTTCATTGGCTCCTCCCTGTCCCCCCCGGGCTACCGGATCAGAAGAAAAGCACAGATTGTTTGGGAGGGATAGGGTCAGAGGTGCAGTTCCTGTAATTCCTTCATTTTATAATTGGGAAAAGTGATGAAACTTGAAGAGACCCTGAGAAGGGCAGCAACTTGCCCAGTGTCAACCCAGTTGGTTAGTATAGCTAGGCTGGACTGAACCTAGGAGCCTCATGTCCTAGGTGAGCATGTGCTTAACTACACCGTGCTGTCTGCTTGGCAATGGCTTGTGACAGTATCTGAGAGTTACTCATTTTCCTAGGTGTATGTACTGGTTGATGATTCTGCCAGAATTTCTAAAAACCATAATCAGAAGGATAGATACTGTTGTAGGTTAAGATTTTCTGGAAGCAGAGCCTGAGATAGAGTTTGGTGTATGTTTATTTCTTAGGGATCTATATCTATACAAGGAATAGAGAGAATGCAGGATTGAGCACAGACAGGAGTTTAACTGTGGTGCATGGCTAAGCCCCTGGGCACTCTGGCCATGGAGTTGAAATGTCCAGCCCTTTAGGTTACCCCACGGCCTCCCTCTCTGACAATCCATTGTCCCAGGTCCCTCAGTTAGTAACTGGAAAGATGTGCCCCAGGGCCGGGCAGCATTCTGCAGCTGGGACAAACCCAGAGCAGTTGCTGCCTGAGGCTGTCCACTGACAGCCAGTCAGCAAGCCTTTCCATGAAGGGGACTCTGTACAGTGCGGTTCTGTGTCCACCCCTTACTTTAATAGACGTACGTGCCAATTTTCTCTCAATTGTTTCATTAAAGAATACATCTTTTAAAAATAAATGTTTAAAGCTGTGGTACATATACACAATGGAGTACTACTCAGCCATTAAAAAGAACACATTTGAATCAGTTCTAATGAGGTGGGTGAAACTGGAGCCTATTATACAGAGTGAAGTAAGCCAGAAAGAAAAACACCAATACAGTATACTAACACATATATATGGAATTTAGAAAGATGGTAACAATAACCCTGTGTACGAGACAGCAAAAGAGACACTGATGTATAGAACAGTCTTATGGGCTCTGTTGGAGAGGGAGAGGGTGGGAAGATTTGGGAGAATGGCATTGAAACATGTGTAATATCATGTGTGAAACGAGTTGCCAGTCCAGGTTCAATGCATGATACTGGATGCTTGGGGCTGGTGCACTGGGACGACCTAGAGGGATGGAATGGGGAGGGAGGAGGGAGGAGGGTTCAGGATGGGGAGCGTATGTATACCTGTGGCAGATTCGTTTTGATGTCTGGCAAAACTAATACAGTGTTTCAGGTTTAAAAATAAAATAAAATAAAATAAAATAAAAGCAGAGGGGTACCAAGGAAAAGGAACTAACAATTGAAAACTAGCTACTAATCATTACAAGTGAGCACTTACTGATTGCCAAACACTATTTAAAACACATGCGTATGCTGTCTTAGGAGAAGGCAACGGCAACCCACTCCAGTACTCTTGCCTGGAAAATCCCATGGATGGAGGAGCCTGGTGGGCTGCATGCAGTCCATGGGGTCGCTAAGAGTTGGGCACAACTGAGCGATTTCACTTTCACTTTTCACTTTCATGCATTGGAGAAGGAAATGGCAACCCACTCCAGTGTTCTTGCCTGGAGAATCCCAGGGACAGAGGAGCCTAGTGCGCTGCCGTCTATGGGGTCGCACAGAGTCGGACATGACTGAAGCGACTTAGCAGCAGCAGCAGCAGCAGCATGCTGTCTTATGACGTCCTCACTAAGGAACCCATTTAACATACAAGGAAATGAGGCCAAGGAAGGTTAAGGACTTCATTGAGGTCACCTGGCAGTATGGCAGAGCTGTTCTTGCTGAAATCAAGCCCCCCTCATGCTTTGATATCTGACTGCCAGGCCTGAGCTCTGTGGCCAGGATGGGGGTCTTGTGGCTGGTGGGTGTGAGCTGCTCTTCCAGTTGTGTGCTGGTAGGTCCTTGTGAAACAAAACCAACTACTTGGGAGAAACTTGACAGGTCCACAGAGTTTGGATGGTTATGTGGCTCCAGAACCCATGGCACATTCTCACAGGGGATGTTAAGGTGGCCTGGCCATTTTCCTTGGCTTTCAGAGAGAGAGGTCAAGTAGGATGCTATCTCCTGCAATTCTTTCTTGGTGCTCATAGTCCTTATAAAAGGTGATATTATTTCTTGGAGAAACAATGAACAGAATTGTCTGTTGAGATGAACCTTGGTGAATATCAAGCCTGGACTTTGTTCTGTTTCTGACTCTACTGTTGGTTTGCTGTGTGGTCTTGGGCTGGTCATTTCCCTTCTGTAGACTTCATTTCACTCACCAGAAAAATGAACAGCGCTGTTTCTCTATATTGACTTTTAAGATGACTATAATAAGCCCTGTCTGCTTCCCACGGATCACTGCTTATTGAGAGTCTTACTTGGTCTCTTTCTTCCCAGTTAGGAAACCTGCTTCCCTACAGCGACCCCAGCGTGGTGTTTGTCTTTCTGTCTGTGTTTGCCACGGTGACCATCCTGCAGTGCTTCCTGATCAGCACGCTCTTCTCCAGAGCCAACCTGGCGGCCGCCTGTGGGGGCATCATTTACTTCATGCTATACCTGCCCTACGTCCTGTGCGTGGCGTGGCAAGACTACGTGGGTTTTACCCTCAAGATCTTCATGGTGAGTCCCTCTGGCCCTTCGGCAATACCTGCAGTCGCAGCCACCCCTGGTATTTCACCTCTGCTTTGTAGTCCAAGCTGAGAACAGAAGATTCTCTTTCCACGGGGACTTAAACCTCAATTCTAGATTGTATGCTCCTTGAAGGCAGGGACTGTGTCTTACTCAGTAGTTTATCTTTAATCCTCTGAGTGCACACTGGTTGAATTGAATTGAATGATAATTTTGAGGGAGCCAGACTGCACCATGGGCCAGCTGGGGGTAAATGGCCCTGGGGAATGACTTTAGAGCATTCCCTTTTATCTGCCTTTTATCTCTCAGCTCTGTTGGCCATGTTAAGCTCACCACAAAGTCACAGTCACAGATAGAACTGAAAGTTCTTGAGGTCAGAGCTGGCTCGTTCTGGACCTTTATCTTCCTTGTGTCCAGTATGGAGTTTAACTTGAGTAACATTTTCTAAACTTCAAGACTGAGGAACAGGTGCCCCATCTCCCCACAAATCTCTGCCTTTACTCCCTTCCCTGTACAGAGGAGGAGAGACCTTTGAAAGTATGCAAGTCCCAGTAAGAGCGAGTTGTTTTCTGAGTTTTCTATAAGATGCTCCAAGTGTTTCTGTCTGGACCCATTAGGCATCAGCAGCCCCAGACAGCTTCCTGTGACACTGAGCCCATTGCTGACCGAGCCGGGAGCTTGACAGGACCCTGAAAAATGCCTCTGTGTGTGTGTGTGTGTGTGTGTGTATAAGGTACAGTTGCTGAGCCCTTGAGGCATCTTTAGAAGCATAAAATTCTAAAAGTTTTATATGCCATCATATATGCATTTCTGAACTGTGTGTGCATAATGAGTGCTTATAAATAGAATCACTTTATATGCTGTCAAGGAGCCCACTCCCCTGAAGGGACTCTGTAGATGAATATTTCCATATCTTGTAATTGATCCATTTTGCAAATTCACATTTCTCCAGGTGGCATTTACATTAGCAGTGATAGGAAAATGAGAGACAAGGAGATGGATGAATGAATTTTGCCTCTTTTGTACAGAGCCTGATGTCTCCTGTGGCTTTTGGGTTCGGCTGTGAGTACTTCGCCCTTTTCGAGGAGCAGGGCATTGGGGTACAGTGGGACAACCTCTTTGAGAGCCCCACAAAGGAAGATGGCTTCAACCTCACCACCTCCGTCTCCATGATGCTGTTTGACACCTTTCTCTATGGGGTGATGACGTGGTACATCGAGGCTGTGTTTCCAGGTACACTGGACTTCCACACTGCTTTTGTCTTCATCCAGGAAAAAGAAATTTCTAACCGTGTCATTTTCCTCACTTTGTGCTGGAATTTCTGCAGGGCCCAGGTCTCCTTGGAAAGTGGTTAGGGCTTTAGACCTATGGCAAACAAATTATGTCTAAGAAGAAGCTACTGATGCTAAAAGTACAGCTTTTACTACTGACCTAACTCTTATTTCTTGAGCACTGTGTGCCAGGCACCTGCACAGTGTCTTATAAATGATGCTTTGGTTCAATTTAATACTCATAAGACTGCTGTGAGGGAGTTGCTGTTCTGCCCAGTTTTTGCGAATGAGAGAAGTATGATGCAAAGAAGTTAAATAACTTACCTGTGGCCACATAACTGGTAAAAGTAGGTGCTGGGAGGTGAACCCAAGTGAGTTACACTGAGTCAGCTTGCCCAGGAGAGTCCTCTCAAGCTGAACCAGGTCTCGAATTCTGTTTCCCCCGAGTTACCACCAGCAGAGGTTCTGTTTCCTGAGTACAGCTTGTGAATAACAAGATACATATTGGTGCTAAGCCCTTGCCTGTGTTTTAATCAAAAGTCATAAAAGTTCATTTTTATACTTCCCTAATAAATCTTCTTGACTGAGACCTCCCTTGGGTACATTTTCATAGAAGATCAAATTCTGAGAGAGTGAGGTTTAACCCTTTCTGGTTCACTTTCTGATTTTTCTCCAAAGGAGTGGCCATGGGATATTGACTACCCATGCCTACTTGGACTACTTGAATGTCCCACACTGCATGTGCAATTTTGTATTGTACAGATCTGGATTCAGATTCTGAGTCCTTCACTTCACTGGCTGAGTGATCTTGAGTGGGCCACTGATCCCTCAGTCTCCTCATCTCTAAAGTGGGAATGATAACCCGCCTCATGGGGTTGCTGGAAAGATTCAGAGAAGTGCAGGGTGTTTGTCATACATAGTAGAGCTCAGCAAATGTTAGCCCCTCCTCCCCCACCTCCATTCCATTCTGTCCTGTCTCCCAACAGCTGTGTCAGGGGGAGACATCAAGGAAGCTGTGTCTGGGATACCTGGCTGGGATACCTGGGGGTTGCTGGGGCATTATAGAGTTTGTTTCACATCTGTGCTTGGATTTCAGGCCAGTATGGAATCCCCAGGCCCTGGTATTTCCCTTGCACTAAGTCTTACTGGTTTGGTGAGGAAAGTGATGAGAAGAGCCACCCTGGTTCCAGCCAGAAGGGAGCATCGGAAAGTGAGTTTTGCTGACCTGCATCCCCCTGACTGCCGTGCTACTGCCCCTCCTGGTCCTCCTTGAGGGGGCAAGGAGTGGCTTCCTCCCTGAAAAGTCTAAAGCCACCTTGGGGGCAGAGACATCACATGAGGTGCCCCTTTCCAAATTCTTGACTGTGTTTGTGTCCAGTGCTGTTGACTTCTGGGGGAGTTGTTCTCTGAGTTGCTAAGGAACATTTCTTTTGCTTTCTTGGCTTCATTAAAAAAAAAAAAAGTGACTTTTGATCTCTCCCTTCACCTCCACCTGTCCCTCACACACATATACACATACTTTGTGCCCAGTGTGGCTTCCTAAATCATTCAGAAGTCCCTCCTCTGCTGATCTCTTCTCTGCCCTGCCCCCACTCGCCAGTGGTGATGTGTGACATCCTTGGTATGGCTTACAAGATCCCTTACCACCTGCCCCTGCCTGCTGATCCAGCTGCTCCTCCTGCCATCCCTCCTCTTCTTCCCCAGCCTCTCTGCACCTTTCTTACTGTATTTCCATCACCAACACTAGTGCCCAGTTAGGCCCTAATTAAAGATTTGTTGCCTGCTTGCCTGAGAAACCAGAAATAGCCATGGAGAAAGGACAGTTGTAAAATTACAAGACCCTGCGTCTTGACCTCCCACTTGTTAGTGTCTTCTGTGGGCTCATTTGTGTCCTGTCTTCTCACAGTCTGCATGGAGGAGGAACCCACCCATCTGAAACTGGGTGTGTCCATTCAGAACCTGATGAAGGTTTACCGGGATGGCATGAAGGTGGCGGTTGATGGCCTGGCCTTGAATTTCTACGAGGGGCAGATCACCTCCTTCCTGGGCCACAATGGAGCTGGCAAGACCACCACCATGTAAGAAGAGGGTGTGGCTCTCTGAGAATCAGCTGCAGGAAGGGTCTTTCCTATAGTCAGAAACTCATACCTAAGGACATTGCGTTGCTTACCCAGGCAAGGGCAGAGTGCATGAGGAGTCGATGAGTATAAAAATATCTCCTAATCACGAGAATGCTTTCCAAATGCTGGATTTTCCTATCTTCGGGTTAAAATAGGCTAGGGCCTTTTGATGACCTTTCCCATTTGGTTCTCAAAATTCTGCAGTGTTTTAGAACCTGAGGTTGTGACAGATCTGAGAAAGGGTTTCTTTGGGGCTGGTTTGGTCAGGATTGGGAGGCAAGAATGTGAAAAGGAAGATAGGCTGTGTTGGAGGGAGGAGGCAATTTCTGGAAACTCTGTCTCTAAGCAGATGTGAGGAACAGCTGGGCAGCTGGCTGTAAGACTGCCTTCTCTGGGACCTATAAGAACCTTAATAATGAGCAGTTTCAGAAGGGAACACGGGCCGTAAACACACCAGAGTTACCCTCAGTGGCTTTCAGTGTAGCCCATCAACCATTTCAGAGGATATGTTGGTGGTGGGGGAGGTAACCTCTTTTTCCTGTTACATATTTTTTAAGTGTACAATTAATGTATTGCGAGAATTGTAGAAAATCTTTAAAAATCTTTAAAATCTAAAAAATCCTAACACACAAATTATTTTCATCTTTAAATAATTGGGTCTACTTTGTCCATTTGACTTGAACATGATTTTAGGCATACAAAATGTGTGTTTTAAAGTGTACTTCCCATTGCAAATTGGAATCTTTATTTAAAAAATGTGTGTGCTAAAATTGTCATTTCCAACACATAGGCCCACCCCTATCTGTTCACTGAGGCAAAGAGTCCTTTGCTGTATGGGTGTCCCTTGGGGTCTCTTAGGAAGGAAAGAGGGTGGGGGGTTGCTGCTTCTGCTTTCCGCCCGGGCTCTGCAGCCTAGAATGGATCGTCTCCAGGGCAGGAGGGCTAACACTGACTCTTGTACTTTCACATTTTTTCCTCAGGTCCATCCTGACTGGGTTGTTCCCTCCCACCTCGGGCACTGCCTACATCCTAGGGAAAGATATACGCTCCGAGATGAGCACCATCCGGCAGAACCTGGGGGTCTGTCCCCAGCATAACGTGCTGTTTGACATGTGAGTACCAGCAGCTCCTCTATGGAGGTGTGTCAGGAGTGATGGGCAGAGTTGGACTTAAGCGTTTTTACCACCTTTAGGGGTGGCAGGCCTCACCTTCCTGGACATGTTGAGACCTGGTTGTCCTTCAGTTTTGGAAAAGTGAGCTGTGGGGTGGGAGGTGTTACATTGGTCCAGCCGGTGGATGGGGGCTGGGGAAATGGTGCTGTCTATCACTGTCCTTCTAGAGTAAGGAAGCCTCTCTCCCCACACACCCTCCCTGAGGCTGCCGCAGCTTTCACCTCATGGCACCCCAGGGCCCTCAGTATGTGGGCTCCATGTTTCCTGCTCAGAACTTCACTCCCATTCAGCTTGCCCATCAGCAATCAGGGAGCCCCTGTGGTGAGCAGACAGAGACTTGAGCTCTGTGACCTTGGGCAAGGGCACCCCCTTCTGGGCTCCGGTTTTCTCTTATCTAAGTGAGGAGCTCAGGCTTGTGTCCTCTACAGGGGTCCTTCTTCTGTCAGGGCTGAGGTCCTTTGAGGTTCAAGGGAGTTGCTCCAGGCTAAGGCTGGGGCAGCTCCTTGGTTGGTGGGCCATGGAGAAAGGTTCTCTGAGGACCTGCTGCTGCCTGATGGGTGGCCATCAGGCCCGCGGGGAATAGAGTGGATGTGACCTGTCACAATTTTGGTGTTGTTTCTTGAGCGGCTCATGTGGCTGCTTACTGTGGATTCTGCCTTGAATCCTTCCTGGAGATTATCTTACAAAAATGAATACAGTTAAAAATAAAAAAGTGGGGAAAGAAAAACGTGCCTGTCATGTTCTGGGTGAGGAGGCACTGTGTTCTGTGTGTCCTGGGGCCCAGAGTGACCTGCCCCCCTGTCCCCAGGCTGACTGTCGAGGAGCACATTTGGTTCTATGCCCGCCTGAAAGGGCTCTCCGAGAAGCACGTGAAAGCTGAGATGGAGCAGATGGCCTTGGATGTTGGGTTGCCGCCCAGCAAACTGAAAAGCAAAACAAGTCAGCTGTCAGGTGAGGCCCAGAGCTGCCTTCCTCCTCCACCTCCCCTTCTACACACACACACATGCACACACACACACACACACACACACACACAAAATATGGCTGCCCTAGGGTCCCCTGCTTCGAGGGAGGGGAAGGGTGGGTCAGAAACATATCCCGGACTTGTCCCCAGGGGGGTGCCTCCACTTGTCTGTTCCCTCTCTGCCGTCATTCACTGGGCTGGTCTGGGGGCTGTCTCCTTTCGCCGTAGGTGGAATGCAGAGAAAGCTGTCTGTGGCCTTGGCCTTTGTTGGGGGATCCAAGGTTGTCATTCTGGATGAGCCCACAGCCGGTGTGGACCCTTACTCCCGCAGGGGGATATGGGAGCTGCTGCTGAAGTACCGACAAGGTCACTGATGTGTATTTACTCTGTCTTCTGGGCTGGGAGAGGGGAGGAAGGGGGGAGGGAGGGGCTCTCAAAGACTGGCTGTATCTCAGGGCTGTTCCTGCTAGAGCACCAGAATTGCTTCTCAAGGAGAATATGGAGCTGAACTCTGAGCTCAGCCCTGGTCTGCAAGTAGGAGGCCTGGTTTACAAGACACTTCAAGTTTGCACTTCAATCCCTAGGGGCCTGCATGGAGGAGGGAAATGGGGACAAAGGGTGTCCTCTGTGAGCTCCCTGGGCCCCCTCCAACATAGAACTGTCACTTGCCTAGTATAATCATGGTCCCCTGCAGACAGATTCCTGAGAGCCGAGGCTGTGTCGACCTATATCTCTGTCCCCACGTGGTGCACTATGCTTGCATGTTGACAAAGTAGAGGAACACTTGAGTGGATGGGAGAGTTGCAGTCAGTTTGTGTGACCCCATGGACTGTAGCCTGCCAGGCTCCTCTATCTGTGGGATTCTCCAGGCAAGAATACTGGAGTGGGTTGCCATGCACTCCTCCAGCGGATCTTTCCAACCCAGGGCTTGAATCCGCATCTCCCTGGGGCTCCTGCATTACAGGTGGATTCTTTACCGCTGAGCCACCAGGGTAGAAGATACATAGGACTGTGTGGTACAAGGGGCACAGGTTTGGAGTCAGCTCAAGTTGGCCCAAGACTTTGGAAAAGCCATTAAACTTGCCTCAGTGTCTTTATCTATAATGGTGGTTAATAACCTTATAAAAAGTGGAAGTCGCTCAGTTGTGTCTGACTCTTTGCGACCCCCTGGACTGTAGCCTGCCAGGCTCCTCTGTCCATAGAATTCTCCAGGCAAGGATACAGGAGTGGGTAGCTATTCCCTTCTCCAGGGGATCTTCCCAACCCAGGGATCGAACCCAGGTCTCCTACATTGCAGGTGGAATCTTTACCAACTGAGCCACTGGGGAAGCCCACCTTATGAAGGATTTAGTTAAATGAGGCCTAGCACACTAACACATAGACCACCTAGCACACTGCTGGCCTGAAGCTAGTTCCCAGATAAACATTCCTGCCCTTTGTTCTATGAGGATGCAGAGCTGTCCTCACATTACCAGCCTGGGGGTCACAAGCACACAGCCTTGGGATCTTTTTCCCAGGAGTCCCCCCTGCTCTTATTTCTGTAGCTTCGGCCCCTGTGAGCAGTGAGGATGGCCAGCCTCACCTGTGCTATGTCCCTGTGTTTGTGCCTCGCAGGCCGCACCATTATCCTCTCCACGCACCACATGGATGAGGCAGACATCCTGGGGGACAGGATCGCCATCATTTCCCACGGGAAGCTCTGCTGCGTGGGCTCCTCCCTGTTCCTGAAGAACCAGCTGGGGACAGGCTACTACCTGACCCTCGTCAAGAAGGACGTGGAGTCTTCCCTCAGCTCATGCAGAAATAGCAGTAGCACTGTGTCATACCTGAAGAAGGTGAGTTGCAGTCTCAGTGCGTCCGGGGAATCAGGACTCTTTGGCTATGACTGGCTTGTCCATACCTGCCCCAGTCTGCCACCTTGAGGCCACCGGCTCTCTGCTCTGTGCCCTGTGGAGTCATGTACCTCCTACATGGAAAGCTACAGAGACTTCTGTTCCCATCGTGTTAGCTCTGCTGAATCCCATTTCCTTTTTCTAATGGAGACACAGTGAGTGTAGGAGAAGGTCCTTAGAGGACTTAATGTTGTTGAAGAAGAGAGGTTTGCCAAGAGTTAAGAGCCTTGGCTGCAGAATGCCCTGCTGAGTCTGCTCATTACCTTTAAATCTTCTTGACCTAAACTTTTAAACTACAAAACAGCAAATATTTATCGAGCACTGATTTCATGCCAAACACTCAATCTAGCAGACTCTGGACATAAAAAAAAATCATGATAATATTTGTAGCATTGTTATCGTTTGTAGGCCTATCTTTTTTTTTTTTTTAAAACATCGTCTCAGAGTACAAAGCAACCCTGGGAAGAAGGTACTGCACTTATTATCTTAGATGATGGAAGTGAGGCTTGTAGGGATTTAGTTCATTCAATGTCATCCAACAAGTGCATTACAGAGGAGGGACCAGAACCCAATAACAAGGTACATTCTCCCCTGTACTGCAGTACATGCCTGAGATTTATTTGTGTATTCCAACAGTGGCACTCAAAATACTTATCCCATCCTTGACCTCCTGTCCACTTATTTACCTTTTAACTAGTATCTGGTGAGTCAAAGTCTAGTCTGAGGCCAGTGGCATTGGGATCACTTGGGAACTTGTGAGAAATGCAGAAACATGGGCCAAAATCAGACTTGCTAAATCAGAATCTGCATTTTAACAAGGTCCTATGGTGAAGAGACACAAATTAAAGTTTGAGAAGCTCTGAACAACACAACCAGGCAGGTAAATCCCATGCCCAAGACTGTTGGCGAGGGCCTGGTTACAGCCCTCATAGGTTTGTGGGGGGTTTTTTGGCCATGCTACATGGCTTATGGAATCTAATCCCTTGACCAGGGATTGAACCCATGCCCCCTGCAGTGGAAGCACAGAGTCTTAACCACTGAACCATCAGGGAGGTCCTTACAGTATGCATCAGCAGGCCAGAGTTCTTTTGAGAGCGCTGCTTCCTGTGCACACAACACACACATGTTAGATCAGACAGTGGCTTCAGAAGCCAAGACTGCCTGGCTGCATGCCCCTCAGGAGAAACTTTTTGCTCCAGTTCTCACACACAGAAACCTCTCGGAAGCCCCGCCCTGGTGAAGGTGGTGGTGGCTGTACCTTGCTTGGTCCCTGACCCATTCTCACCTCCTTCTTTGCCATCAGGAGGACAGTGTTTCTCAGAGCAGTTCTGATGCTGGCCTGGGCAGCGACCATGAAAGTGACACGCTGACCATCGGTAAGGACTCTGGGGTTTCTTATTCAGGTGGTGTCTGAGCTTCCCCCAGCTGGGCAGAGTGGAGGCACAGGAGGAGAGGTGCAGAGGCTGGTGGCGCTGACTCAAGGTTTGCTGCTGGGCTGGGGCTGGGTGGCTGCGGGAGCAGGCGCAGCTTAGTGGCGGATTGGCCTAACGCTTGCCTGGGAGCCTGGGGCTTGGTCTGGGAGCCAGCAGGGCAGTGTCCCGGATAGCTGAGATGATTGGGGTAGGGGGTGGCTGTTCCCCACCCGTTCAGCTGAGATGAATGGGTCTGGCTGGACACTGGACACCTCGCTCAGGAGGGATGTCTAGATGTCCAATGTCCCCAGTGACACATATGGAATGGAAGCCTTTACCTTGGCCAAGTCTTCTCTGCCCTAACAACTGGCTCTTCCCAGGAAGACCTCTCTTTCCATAAACTGTTTGATTAACCCTCTATTGAGATAAATAGAGGAGCCTCCTTGAATAGATTAAGAGAAAGATGAAGAACCTCTTAAGGTTCCTTTAGTCAAGTTTTCCAATGAAGAATCCTAGCTTTTTGGCAATAGACACTAGGCTTTCAACCTCAGAAAGTCATTCAGCCAGCCACCTCCCACCTACCCACCATAAACTGAGGGCCTACACGGTGCCCGGCTTTGGTGATGCAAAGGTGAATAAGACCCAGTCCATGTCCCCAGGAACCTTTGGGCCAGAGATGAACCTGTGGAATGATTTCAGTATCTGGGCCAGCTGTGGTGTGCAGGCAGTGGGCTTCTGAGGAGCAGGCAGAGGGTGAAGGAAGGGGGCCTCTGAGCTGGCCAAGCCGTATCATATCTGTGCTGTGGTTCCTACAGATGTCTCTGCGATCTCCAACCTCATCAGGAAGCATGTGGCTGAGGCCCGGCTGGTGGAAGACATTGGGCATGAGCTGACCTACGTGCTGCCCTACGAGGCTGCCAGAGAGGGAGCCTTTGTGGAACTCTTCCACGAAATTGACGACCGGCTCTCAGACCTAGGCATCTCCAGTTACGGCATCTCAGAGACTACTCTGGAAGAAGTAAGTTCAGTGACTAAATGTCAGAATTGAGCAGGGCCCACAATCCTGGGGCCAGACAGGCAGCCTGCATGTCCACTGGGAGTAGGATCACCATGGACCTAGGCACTGAGCCCTTAGGTCGTTGGCATCTGGACAGTGTTGGTCCCAGTTAAACCTTTAAGATTTCAGTGGGAGATGGTAGGAAAGAAATAAGAGGATTGATCCTGGTGTGACCAGGCATGACCATGCCTAGGAAAAGTCCAACATTTATGGAAAACCTACTTATGCCTTGGGCTAACCTGGGTGTGTTTTGTTGTTTTCAGTCATTGTAACTCATTTAATCCTCATAACAAGATGAGAAAATGGACATGAAGGGATTCTGAGCGGATTCAGATCAGGGGTTTTGAGCTCCAAAGCCCATACTCTATTACTGTGTAAGCAGTGCCTCTCTTTAGAGAAACCTTGAGGGTTGGAAGGGATATAAAAGTTGTCTGTCCCAGTAGTCCCCAAGTTAGCCTGTGCAGCAGAATCTTCTGAGAATATTCTAAAAATGTCAAGGCTCAACTCCAGGGTCTTTGAATCAGAATTCCTGGAGGTAAGACCTTAATGTCTGTGCTTTTATTGCATGCTTCCTGGGCAGCATCTGTAGATCAGAGTTTGGGAATCACCTGTCTAGTTCAGGTTGCCTTCTGATGTTGGAAACCCTGCCATAACATTTCTAGTGATAGGGAACGCCTCTTCTCCTGATCATCCTGTCTTGGATAGCCTATTTTGGTGCTTGCCTGCTCAAAGATTTCAGGCCAAAGACTTGAAGCCACTTGGCTCATTCCCTGTAGGTTCAGAACAAATTCCGCCTTATGCAGTGTCCTGATGTCATAACTTTAATTTGAAAATGACTTTCTGAATTGATAGCTCTCACCACTGGGGAAATGTTCTCTGGTATAAATAAATGGCTTCTCTCCCAAGTGACTCTGACAAAGTGTTATCAATAAATGAAGCTTTTACATTATGTCTTTAGGGGCTAGCGTGTTCAGTCATGTAATAACCATGACAGTTGCTCTCATACTGTGGTGCTTATTATAATCCTCTCATTCTCACTTTTCAGATATTTCTCAAAGTGGCTGAAGAGAGTGGAGTGGATGCCGAGACCTCAGGTAACCCTCCAAAGGGACTGTATGCCCTCTGGGCTGTGCCACCTGTAGGCTCTCTTAACTCACCAGGGTTTTGCCTTTCCCTTCAAATTGTTTTATGGCATTCTTACTTTTACTGTATAGACTTTTAAAGATTTAGATAATTTTTTTTTATTACAAATAAAACGTGGGGTTCCTTCCTTTTGTCCCCAGATGGCACCTTACCAGCAAGACGAAACAGACGAGTCTTTGGGGACAAGCAGAGCTGTCTTCGCCCTTTTACTGAAGACGATGCTATGGATCCAAATGATTCTGACATAGATCCAGGTCCGTTTGGGCGAGATCTGTGTTTTGTTGCTTGAAAGTGAATTTCCCTCTTGTGTTCTCTGGTGTTATCTTTCAAGGCCCTTGAACCAGGATGATAGATGCCTACAGGGTCTAAAGAGAAGAGAGAGAATGAGAAAAGCCACTTTCCCCTTCTGGTGCTGTGCATATGATCAGACCTGAAAGAGCCTGTCCTCCCCACTTCCTGCACTGCACTGAGACCTCTCACTCGAGATACACATCAAAAGACAGCCCTTTATTCCTCTGAATCCATTTATTATCTTTTCCATAGAGTCCCAGTTTTCTCACATTCATTAGGTGTTTAATTTTGGAATAAATGTTCTTTGAATGGGTGGATGATTTTGAAAGAGTCAGGTGAACTTGCTACTAGAGTTGATTGTACCCTTCAACTTAGCTGTTTTCGAAGACTGTATCCCTGTGTGTTTGGGATGGAGAAGGAGAGACAAGAAATCAAGCAAATATTGGTGAGACGTCAGGTCACTGCAGTGAGAAATCATTTGTATAAGATGAGGATTTCTATAAAACTGTTCTGAACAGAAACCTTCCTGGCTCTCCCATCCCTGTGCCACGTTGAATGTGCAACTCGTGTTCTCCGTAACTTCATATGTTGTTAGCACTTAGATCACCTGAATGGGTCCACCTTTTAGGCAGAGATATAATAGGCAGGAGATAAGTTGCTGTTATGTGTTCTCAAAGTATGTCAGCCTACAGACATGGCCTGTTTTACAGACTATTCTGTAAGAAATTGAGGATGACTTGATTCATTTGAATGGCTTGATGTAACTATTATGTGTGCACACATCTCTTCAGTTGTCTCAAGGCACCTTCATTTTTCTGTGCTCATCAGACAAGAACCAAAGGCATAGCCTGCTAGTGTGGTACATTTGGGGTCATACCTTTTCCATGGACGTGAATGTGTCATAAAAGCCTTTCATTCCTTTACTTCTACCTCCAAACACAAGCCTCCAAGGTGGTTGCCAACAATGCTGGAGCGAGGAGGTTGGGGATGTCAAAAATGCCTGATATAATCTATGACCTTCAGTGATGGCTTTTTGCAGAATCCAGAGAAACAGACCTGCTCAGTGGGATGGATGGTAAAGGTTCCTACCAGGTGAAGGGCTGGAAGCTCACACAGCAGCAGTTTGTGGCCCTTTTGTGGAAGAGACTGCTGATTGCCAGACGGAGTCGGAAAGGATTCTTTGCTCAGGTGAGAAGTGTGTTCCTGGCCAAGGACTCAGGCTTCCTTGGTGGACTACAGGCTCCCAACTAGTGAAAGCAGGGTAGCATCGTTGTTATAAGATGGACACTGGAGCCAGATTATCTGTATTTCAATCCCAGTTTGCTTCTTGTACTTATATATCTGTTGACAGATTACTTCTCTGAGCCTCAATCTCCTTATCCATAAAATGGGGATGATAATAGTACCTATGATATGTTATGAGTAAGTACTTGGAATGGGTCTCAAATTAGAAATTTCTGTGTGTGTTAATTTTCTCTTAGAGGAGAGTGTAACAAGGACAAAGTTTAGAAAAACTGGATGAGCAAATTAAACTTTTAAAACTTCAGAGATGGTATGCCCAGATACACTCAACATATGAACTTATTGGGGACTTGATTTTTCTCTAAGTTGATGTTTAACTGCAAACTGATAGAAAAGATAACTAGGGGTCAGAAAAAAAATGGTAAACAGAAAAGACTCATTATACTCTGTTTGCATGCTAACCTGTGTTGGGAGGATTAAATTATTCCAGTCTATAAAATCAAGAAGTATAAAGAAGTTACAGAGATTCTTTCCCACAGGTTATGTGGGTAATGCAAAGAATATGAGTTTGGAGCATATAGATTTATGTGTGAATTCTGGTTTTGCTACTTCTTGGCTGTGTGGCCTTGGGCAAGTTGCTTAGTCTTTCTGAACCCAAATTACCTTGTTTTTTGATTGGTGATAATTATATTACTAGTTAGGGTTGTAGTGATATTTAAATGAGATAATGCTCATACAGTATTTTCCCATGGAATTAATCACATAATGATTAATTTTCTCCATTGAAACTTGAGAACAGTAGAACCAGGAGCATTATTTGAATCTTTTTTTTTTTTTTTAAGGGTAAATCTCTCAGGAATAAATGGAAGGAGCTTAGAGTTTGCTTATAAAATATGTACAAGTTGTTTTCAGAAAAGGCACAAAGTTTAAGGTTGTTCAAGTGCTAAGTCACTTCCATCGTGTCCGACTGTTTGTGACCCATAGACTGTAGCCTGCAGCCTGCCAGTCTCCTCTGTCTATGGGATTCTCCACGTAGGAATAGTAGAGTGGGTTGCCATGCCCTCCTCCAGAGGATCTTCCCGATTCAGGGATCAAATCCGCATCTCTTATGTCTCCTGCCTTGGCAGGCGGGTTCTTTACCACTAGCACCACTTGGGAAACCCCCTTAAGGTGGTTTAGTAAGGATTAATTGTGCTTTTTGAGGCCATCAGATAAAGACATGGCAGCTGTTCCCTTTCCATGGAGGCAGTGCTCTATAGTGATTTTCTCAGAGTATGGGAGCTGAATGGGTAACCTAGTGTGTCTGCAGATTACAGACAAGAAGACTGAGGCCATAGGGGTTGTGACTTCACATGGATACACGAGAGAGACAGAAAGAAGGAGAGACAGAATGAAGCTGCAGTTCTTCTGGCTTCTGGTCCATGCTTGGGCTCTCGATTTTCCTTGGAGCTGAGCTGGGCTCATGGCCACTGTGGTCTTCCTCGGGTTTTCAGGGAGAAGAGGGACCCAGTGTTCTGAGTCACCCTGACATGTGACTACTGTTTACTCTGTGAAGTCCTCAGCTTGGTGCCCCTGCCAGGTGGCCACAAGCTCAGGCCTTGTATTGCCAGCTTCCAGAAATTCACCCAAGAGAAGGGGTTTAGATTTTAGCCTCTACTGCTTCCAACCTGCCAAGAATGTCTTGATGGAACTAGGCCCTGCACACACCCCAGTGCTGGTTGGTCTGAGGCTACCTGGACTCGAAGTGGTCTTCTTTCTAACCTTTGTCCTTCCCTGGCAATTCTTCTCCCTCCTTGCCTCCTGGTTATAGATTGTCCTGCCAGCTGTGTTTGTCTGCATCGCCCTGGTGTTCAGCTTGATTGTGCCGCCCTTTGGCAAGTACCCCAGCCTGGAACTTCAGCCCTGGATGTACAATGAACAGTACACATTTGTCAGGTATTCATTTGCCTTCTGCATCCAGGGGGAGAGGAGGGCTCAGGCTGACCAGAGTGTTTACTATGCTGAGGGCCAAGGGGAGGGGGACTCGGTTATACAAGGTCACGAATTGATCAGCTGTGGCTACAGCCCTCACACAAGCTCATGCTAAATGCGAGAACAGCAGTGAACCAAACCTGAAGTAGCAGGGCTTTGAACTCCTTTCCTCTCTATTCGTTGTTGTCAGGAACATACATGCCTTATGTAAATAATCTGCCAATGCAGAAGAATCTTCTTGAACTATAATATACTTGGATTTTTATACTAAGTCTTTATTTTGCAGTTGAACACAGGGTTTCCATACACTCAGACCCTCACACCTCCAAGTTCTTGTTTTCTGCATGGTGCAGTTCACATATTTATTATTTCATCTTTGCTAAGTCACTTCAGTCGTGTCCGACTCTGTGCGACCCCATAGACGGCAGCCCACCAGGCTCCCCTGTCCCTGGAATTCCTCAGGCAGGAACACTGGAGTGGGTTGCCATTTCCTTCTCCAATGCATGAAAGTGAAAAGTGAAAGGGAAGCCGCTCACTCGTGTCTGACTCTTCGTGACCCCATGGACTGCAGCCTACCAGGCTCCTCCATCCATGGGATTTTCCAGGCAAGAGTATTTCATCTTTAGGTTACATATAATAGCTCCTGTTTTTTTTAGACAAAAATACAGCTATTCTGTGACAATCCAGTGCTTCAAACAAAAGAACAAAGGAATTTCTCCATCTCCTTATGCAGGAGTTTTCCTCAGTCCCATAGTATTTGCAAACCTTTCTATGGAGAAGTGTGCCAGTGATGTCCAAGGGAAGCTTCAGGGAAGCTTTAAAAAGAAAAAAGAAACATAAGCATGCAAATCAGCTTCCTGTTCCCTGATTCTGTGCTTTCTTCCTATTTTGTGCGGGTTTACCTCCTTCTTTTCTTTCCCAGCCGCTGACCTTGTGTTGCCCAGGGCCGTGGAGCATGGGCTTGTTTTGTGTTTATAACTTCTGCCCATCATTATTTGTGCTTTCCAGTTGTCCACGCAAATGTTAAGCCCATAAAATCTGCCTTCCTTTTCCTAGAAAACCCCTCTTGTCTATGCCTAATGATTAATTGTGAAAGTACTTTTGAAATACTGATTTTTTTTAATTTTATTTTATTTTTAAACTTTACATAACTGTATTAGTTTTGCCAAATATCAAAATGAATCCGCCACAGGTAATGAATTCATGTACTTCCCACTAAAATAGATATATGTAAATGTATGTGGGTGCACATGTATGCACCCCTCCATATCTATCACTTATTTACACAAGTTCCACTTTGGAGTGCTGTATGTTATTTTGACACCAAATAAACAACCAGAGGCTGAGTTACTTGTGGGTGGGTTCTGTGTTTCTATTTTAAGAGCTTGGCAGATTTGGCACACGGGAAGTACTTAATAAAGTGTTAAATTTGAAAAAAAAAAAGAAGTGCCTTTTCTTCTTCCATTCATGGTTTAAATGAGTTGCTAAGCTGGTTGCCTCTCATGTATCTACAGTAATGATGCACCTGAGGATGTGAGCACCCAGGAACTCTTAAATGCTCTCACCAGAATGCCTGGCTTTGGGACCCGATGTATGGAAGGAAACCCGATCCCGTGAGTGCCACTTGAGCTGTGAGCCGCTCCACAGCTGGCTTCTCGTGCTTGTCACCTGGTTTTATCTCTGCACTGCTTTTGCCACTTGTATGCCACCTGGTGATGACCATCATTTACCCGTTGAAACAGTTTTTATTTTAAAGGAGCTAATGTAGTGATTTAACCCTAGCATCTAGGAACAAACGTAACAGACCAGTAGACTCTTCTAGCATCCTGCCAGGAAAATGACTATAGACCTTGGTTTTCTGCTTTAGACATTAATATTTAATTTAGATAGTACTTCATAATGATCCCTTTCCCCCAGCTCCTATACCTGACTGCAGAGATAGGCTCCTATTACGTATAATTTGCAGTTTTGCTAATCAGTTTCTTCACTCTAAAAGCCTGAAAAGTTGACATAATTTTTATAAAAATGGTCATTTTCTTCTTTCAGAGTTGCATATTTTTGTCATATTCTCCTTCAAAGTCCTTTAAAAAAAAGTAGGTAGCATATAAATAAATTCAGTGAAATACTCATTTGACTGTCATTGTATATGGGGAGAAGGCATGTCCAGATACCTCTGTGAGTAAAAACAGTGAAGAGTGATGAGGAGCTTCTGAGAGCTCAGTGAAGGTAGAAGCGGGTTCAGGTTTCCAGGCTTGGGTAGAATTTGCACTTGAGGTTGTTAACCACAGATTCAAGGATTATGGAGAACGTGGGAAAGTTTAGAAAGACTGCTGCTGCTGCTGCTGCTAAGTCGCTTCAGTCGTGTCTGACTCTATGCGACTCCATAGACGGCAGCCCACCAAGCTCCTCTGTCCCTGGGATTCTCCAGGCAGGAACACTGGAGTGGGTTGCCATTTCCTTCTCCAATGCATGAAAGTGAAAAGTGAAAGTGAAGTCGCTCAGTTGTGTCCGACTCTTAGCGATCCCATGGACTGCGGCCTACCAGGCTCCTCTGTCCATGGGATTTTCCAGGCAAGAGTACTAGAGTGGGTTGCCTGGAGAAGGGCAAACTTGAATTCCAGGTTTTAGAGGGAAGATAGTGAGCCTGCAGGTGACAGACCAGTGAGCATACCACCTGGGTGTGCAAGTTTTAATGTGTGCTCGTTAAACATATAGCTGTTGTATACTTGTTGGCTCTAATTAACTCTGGATACTTACTGAACATTTGCTAGTATTTAGTACTTAATACAGAGAAGGCAATGGCACCCCACTCCAGTACTCTTGCCTGGACTTAATAAGTGTAATCCTGATGGTTAATATCAGTTCCTAAAGAACAAGATGACCAAGGTGGAGAAGGACAAATTTCATAAGACTTGTGATGAGATTCCACTTGGAAGCAGAGAGCAATCCACAAAACTGTTTATTTGATGTAAGAATTATCTAAACGCTGTGGCTTGGCTTCAGATCATAGAGTTTTAGAAGTGTGAGGGATATTAGAAATGCCTTGTTGAAATGTGACCTATTGAAATAAGTCATTTTACAGTTTTGTGGAGAAAATAGGCTCCAAGAGGGCAAGTGACTTGATGGTCTCACGGTAGTTCAGAACTCAGACATAAATGCCTGACTTGTCAGCTGGGATGCTCGCAAACAACCTAGCTCTTTGTGAGCCAACAACTCTCACCTTGGTTCACTCCCCCAAATTCTTTACTTGTTTTAAGACATGTAAAAGTGAATCTTGACATTCTTCCCCAGATTTTCAGCATAAAACATATGTCTTCTGACTCCTGCCTCCCTCTTCTCCTCATCTCCCATCACTCTTCCTCATACATCACATTCCAGCCCCACTGCCTTCCTGTTGTTCCTTATTCGTAGAACACTGGGGACCTTTTCCCCTGCGCTCTGTTGCTTCTGCTTGCAATGTTCTTCCCCCCAATCCCTGCCTGGCTTGTTCTCTGTCATCATTTAGGTTTTGGCTGAAATATATGACCTCTTCAGGTGGTCCTTTCTCACCAGTCATTCTCCCTTTATTTTGCTTCCATTTTGGCCATCAAAGATTATATTATTTGTTAATTAATCTTTCCTGGGAACTCAAACTCCATGATGGCAGAGACTGTGTCTTTTCACCCCAGATTCTCAAATATGTAGGACAGTGTCTGGCACATAGTAGATGCTCAGTGAATGTTTGTTGAGTGAACCTGCGGGTGAGTGATTGAATGCTGGTGATTGGGTTGACTTGAGTTCAGTGTATGAGCACTTAGGCCTTCTTTGTGTTCCATGGTATTTAACTGTAAAATGAGTCTGTAGCTGACAAGTCTGTGGGATGGATCAGTAACCAGGTGGTGAGGGGATATATGTGTATTTGCAGTTGTTATTGATTGGTCCTGTGCTCTGAGGCAATAGGAGAGGCCAGACCCTCTTGGGTGAGCCTATCCTTGGTGTCCCTTTGCAGAGAAAGGCCCTGCTTGGTGGGAGAGGAGAAGTGGACCACTGCCCCAGTCCCCCAGACCATCACGGACCTCTTCCGAAATGGAAACTGGACAATGGAGAACCCCTCCCCCACCTGCCAGTGTAGCAGCGACAAAATCAAGAAGATGCTGCCTGTGTGCCCCCTGGGGGCAGGGGGGCTGCCTCCTCCTCAAGTGAGTCCTTTCAGGGTGTGACTGAGTAAGTGAGGTATAGGGTGGACTGGGAAGAGGGAATGGATGACATATTTTGAAGTCAGCCTAGGTCCTTGTTTGAGATACAGCCAGAGACAACACTCCCGATCAGTGGTCTGTGGAAGTCACGCTGCAGCCTCTCCTGCAGTGGTGGTGTCCCAGGACAGACTGACAGACGCAGCTTCATCTCCACCTCTGCCCTAGCGGAGCTGGTGACCTTGGATGGGTCACTCTGAGTCCCTGGGCCTGTTTCCTCACTGCTGAATTAGGGAGGCTGGCCCGTAAAACTTCTTTGAGGGTTATAACTCTGACAATCCTCTGAGACTATGAATGAGAGAAGCAATTCTGAATCATTTTTTTCTGAGAATTTCAGGAAGAGGCTTGCTTGTGATGCCTCTCTGCCGCTTTATCAGCATCCAGGTTGTAGGATGAGGACAAGGAATTTTAAATAGTGTTGAAAAAGTAGTCCTTAGTGGTTACTGCTCCTTAAAATAGCACTTCATCTCTTCATCAGTGTAACTCCAGTGAAGAAAATTCACTAGGCTTAGTCAATGGTGCTGCTCCCTAGAAATCTGTTGTAACCGTGAAGAATGATACTTCATGGTCTATTGCTTAGCTGTTCAGAGTAATTTGCTGGGAATCACCTTGACTTGGCATAAAGGGCAGAATGGACCAGGCCTTGGTGATGGGCTGATGACAGTGTCCAGGCCCTGTGGGCAGGGTCTGCTCGCACTGTGGCACATGTTTGAGAAACATGTGTCATTTTTGTTCTTGATTTGTTTTCTGTTCCAATTGTGGCCCATAAAGACACACGTGCTTGGTTTTTCTGATGACAGAGAAAACAGAATACTGCCGACATCCTTCAAAACCTCACGGGAAGAAACATTTCGGATTATCTGGTGAAGACATACGTGCAGATCATAGCCAAAAGGTCATCATTTACAATCCTTGGCCCCTGCTTAGCTGTTACTGATCAGAGGAATTAAAGTCCTAAAAAATCGGAGATTGAGTAGTGGTGGGAAACATCACAGTTTGGCTTGATGTTGTCCTTTTGAAGTTTAGGGTATTCTTTCAGATTAGAAAAGGTAATGGGAAGTATTATGAATATTCAGTTTGAAGACTGAGGTTTCCTGGCTCCAGAATGAAAATAAATCTGGATTTAAATTCTAATTCTGCCACTTATTAGCTGTTTGACCATGGCGACCAGTTATCCTTTTAAAGCCTTAGGCTGTATATAATGTGATAATAATGTTGCTCTCAGTAGTTTGTTGTAAGGATTAAATGAAATGATACACATAAAGTAGCTGTCATGGATGGAATGAGTAATAAATACGTGGCATTATCAAGAGAGCCCTGAGTTCTCAGGACTTCTCTGTGGAGCCTTAGAAGAGCCGTGTAGCTTCCTGGGGCATCACTGCATAGTCCTGAGTGCATCAGCTCCCCCATTATTTGCAGTTTTGCTTCCCTCAGTTTCAGTTACCCATCATCAGCTGTGGTCAGAAAATACTAAATGGAAAATTCCAGTAACAAACAATTCATAGGTTTTAAATGGCATGCTTCTCTGAGTGGTGTGATGGGAATCATCCCACTGTGTCCCTCCTGGGATGGGAGTCATCCCACTGTCCAGCATATCCACACACCGTAAATGCTCCTTGCCCTGGCCCTTTTGGTGATCAGATGGACTGTCACAGTATTACAGAACTTATTTCCAAGTAACTTACTTTACATGATAGTGGCCCTATTGACCTTCAAAGAAAATGACAGGTGATAGGAAAAAATAGTATACATAGGGGTTGGTATTATCTGTAGTTTTAGGCATCCATTGGGGGGTGTTGGAGTGTGTCCCCTCCAATTAAGGAGGGGACTGCTGTACTGTACTTAGCTGATGCCCAGAAAAAGTTTGTTCTAGCTTCCTTCCCATCAGCTTGGTTATATTTGGTCCCCTAAGTTGGGAGTTCTAGTGACTTTTAATAACAAGGGTATGCTTGAATGACAGTTACTGTTAGTTTCCAAGAAAGAAGCATAATCTCTCCATATGTTAGCCATAATTGAACTATTATTTTTGAATTTAAAAACTTTGTAGTTTGATCACATCTTTGTTGGTTTTTTAATTGTTTTAATATAAGGCATGACCTTCATAAAAATAATAAGGTTTTAATATGGGGAGAAGAAAAGACATGCTGATTAGGCCTTCTTTCCATTGGCAAAACCCTACCACACCAGCCTGATTGTAGAGTTATTTCTGTCCCTTTGTTGTATCCCCAGGTAGATATTTCTAACTTTTGTATGGTCAGGAAAAGGATCAATGTTTCTTTGGACTGATTTCTGGTTTCCTTGTCTTTGGTCCTCACTACAGCTTAAAGAACAAGATCTGGGTGAATGAGTTTAGGTAAGTTGACTCCTCTGTGCTTTTCGTTTTGTTTCCTTGACTCCTAAAGCTCATGAGGATGATTTTGATGCAGTTTTCTTGGACCCTGGGAGGCTGTTGGTTTAGGGATGGTTTTGCCCTTAGCTCAGTGCCCAGCTGCCATTTCAGAGGCCTTTGGAATTTTCGCATATTGATCTCCTTGAGGAGATTTAGAAGTTCCTTGTGGGTCTCTAGGGATTTGACAGGAAGCACAATGTGAGGGGAAAACTTATGCTAATTAAAATTATCAAATCAGATTCCTAGGAGACCTAGGGGCTCAAGAACTATTTTTCAGGTCTTTGTAATAACCAAGAAGGTCTTAGATGAAATAGGCTTCAAAACCATCTATGTTCATTGCATTTAAACTCATTTATCCTTCTGAGTTTTTTAAAATAACAATGTTTCTGTTAGGAAATAAGACCAGAATTCCATCAGGAGAGTAAGAATCATTTTCTCCTCTTCTGCAGTCAGGCTCTCTCCTCTCCACTCTACACCACCACCCCTGCCTGTATCCCTCTGAGTGTTGAAGAAGCAGATGGGACTGGGGAAAAAAAACAAAGGAAGCATCCTTGAAGCCCATTATTACTCATGACAAATGAGATGCCTTACATGACTGCTTCAGAACTTTGTTTTTTGACCCTATGTCTCACCTTTCTTCTTTGCCTTTTTCCCCAAGAGCCAGGACCTACTGAATAACTGAGTAGAGTGGATGCAGAACCTTCTGTGGTTCTCCTGATATGAAAGGGTCACAGCCCATCTATAAGCCCTCCCTGGCCTCTCTGGCCAGTGTCTTCCCTGCTCATCGTGACTCCCCATCTGCTTGCCTTGAGACCCATGTTCAGGCCTGAGCCACCAGGGGTGGGAGGAGCATCTGTGAGATGAATGAGCATTCTTTCCTCAACATCTCAGATGTCTCATTCTGTGTATAATCAGACCCAGGTCCTTCCAACTTGGGCAGAAGCTGTATAAGAGTTAAGAGATTGCCAGGATCCATTAGAGAAGACCAAGGTGAAACTTTCTCTGAGTCCTATTTTGGTCCTACTTTAAACATACAGTTCCTCTAATTGAACATTACATCCTCAGGCAGTGTCTGCTGCTGAGTGACAGTGGGCCCCACACTGCCTGTGTTTTAATGTCAGGCTATTCTTTTAGGTATGGTGGATTTTCCCTGGGTGCCAGTAATTCTCAGTCACTTCCTCCGAGTGAAGAAGTTAATGATGCCATCAAGCGAATGAAGAAACACTTGAAGGTGGTCAAGGTACAGTGCGCATCCTAAGACATGTCAGACAGAAAATGAGTTGCTGGTACATGGGAGTAGTTGAAAGGTAGATCTGATTACCTGGTAGCTTATTGTTTAAGATTTTCAAGTACAAAGCCATAACCGATCATAGAGATCGCGGGTCAGCCGAGACTGAGTCACTCAGTGTGTACTTACTATTTGAAAGTGCAGGGACTTCCCTGGTGGTCCAGTAGTTAAGACTCTGCACTTCCAATGCAGGGTGCCTGGGTTCAATCCCTGGTCAGGGAAGTAAGACCCAATGCAGCCAAAACAAACAAACAAAAAAAATGCTTGAGAAAAAAAGCAAGTTCAGAGATTTTAGATCTCTCAGAATAACTTAAGTATAGCCAGTGAACAGAGAAACTGGGCATCAAACATACTTTTCTAAAACAGTCATTGGTTAAACAGGAAATGAATCACTTTCTTTAAACTGGCAGCTAGTTTTAGGACTTGATAAACATTCACTTTCTTTATCTGTATCCCAAGTTTCCCATTTCTAAGTTGGAATTGGGGGTCAGATGATATGAATTCCAGGGTCACAGACAGCAGGGATTGTCCTAGAATCTCTCCCCTGAGGCACAGACCCCATATCTGATGCATCTACATGTTAATTGTAGCGGGGGGCTTTTGGATGATGTCAAGGGAACACGGTGAAGAGCCCTTACCACCAGTTACAAACTGACATTTGCCTCTTGGGACTTTGAATCACAGGGTTTCCCTCTGGTTCCTTTAAGACCTATGACTCGTGGCAACATCAGTGCTTTAGATTTCCAGTCACTTATTTTTCAGGAGCCAGTTATTATTTAGAGGGTTCAAGTTGCATTTCAGTGAATGAGGCAGTAGCCGTGTTTCCCTTCACAAGGTTGTCCCATTGTCCACAGACTCCAGACTTCCTGTTGCTCCTCCCCTGTGAACCATCCCAGCTCAGGCAGCTTTTTGTTGTTTACAGGATAGTTCTGCAGACCGATTTCTCAGCAGCTTGGGAAGGTTCATGACAGGACTGGACACAAAAAATAACGTCAAGGTAAAGCTCTTTGTTCCAGTGGCTTGATGAACAATAATTCCTGTGTTGCCCTGAAGTGTCAGCTCATGATAATGTTGATTCATGACAGAAAAGTCTAGTAACTTTATCGGTAAGGCTGTAAAAAGAACTTGCTGCCAGTCACACCAGGGGAACCATTTTGAACATGACTGAGATACTTAACCTGTTTAAGCCTCAGTTTCCTAATCTATAAAATGGAGGCAATAACCATGTCTACCTCAAAGCTTTGGTGAAGATTAAATACATTAAAGAAAGTCAGCATATTGCCTGACCTCACGGTCAGTGCTGGGCACACCCTGCCTCTTTACCATGTTCTCTGATCATGTTTTGTCTTCAGCTGTGACGGAAATTTCTGGAGTTTATGTGCATGTTTTGTGTGTGTGCACCTGCCTTTGGGAACAGGGGTTAGGAGCAGTACTTTGCAGCCGGTATGTTTTATTTCAGGTGTGGTTCAACAACAAGGGCTGGCATGCCATCAGCTCTTTCTTGAATGTCATCAACAATGCCATTCTCCGGGCCAACCTGCAGAAGGGAGCAAACCCCAGCCAGTATGGGATTACTGCTTTCAATCACCCGCTGAACCTCACCAAGCAGCAGCTCTCAGAAGTGGCTCTGTAAGTGTTGCTGTGTCTGATTTGGGAGAGGGGAGGGTGTTGGGGGAATTGTGGTGCAGGGGAAAGAAGTGTGAAGCTGGTTGTAGAGTAACAGCTGGGGAAGTAGGTACGTTATGTATGTCTGGGTTGGTCCAGGCTCTGGACAAAAAATGATCAGTTTATGAGTTGGCTGGGTAGAGATTAAACTACACAAGATAGATGCCTCTGATATATTAAAGCCATTAGTACATTTAGTGAATTCATTTAAAGTAAATTAAATTGTTAATATGATTCTAAAATATTTTAACTCACTCTTAATGTTTAATTAAAAAATCAATTTCATTTGTTTCAAAACAACTATTTTTAAACTTAGTGAAACACACTTTTATCAGCTTGTGTGTTTATTAATTTCTGGAGCGGGAGAGAGACAGACAGCATGTGTGCGTGTGTAAGTGTGTGTATTGTGTGTATGGAGTTAAAGCCAGAATGATCTAGTTCAGAGTGTATAGCTTTTGAAATCATAGACATCTGGGTTTGAATCTGGTTTTTTAAACTTTCTAGATATATGGTATTAAGTGAGGCCTTTCATGTAAATGGACAAGTCCGGCCTTCAGCACAAGGTTGATATTCAATACATGTTAGGTTCCTTTCTTGTTTATGGACTATGGCACAGTTATAGTTTCTGGTTCACTTGTATGGAATATCAATGTATGTCACTAGGATCTTTATACCAAGCTTATATGCAATTTATATAAAGAAATAATTTATATTGTATCCCATTTAATGGGCTTATAAGGCTATTGTTCTTATAATAAGAATCTGATGGAATTTTTGTGTTAGATTGATACGCCATGCTCTTTTGTTGTCAAACTCATTTACAGCCAGAAATTGTTGTTTGAATAGTTTCACACTAATATTTCTGCTTTATTTAGTTTTCAAGCTACACTACTCCCTTATGTGTGAAAATTTACAGCTTGTTCGTCATAAAAGATCAAGAATAGTAGAATAAAGTGAATGATATTAGGCCACTCTTAGACTTCCTTCAATAGTTTTGTTTTGGCTGTGGACTGTCTTTGACCTCAGTAGAAGCAGTTTTGCATTTGAATTATCAATTTTTTTTTTTTGCTTGAAAATAATCATCTTTACCCCTGAATTAAATATATGTAGTGAACAGATCTTTTTCCCTGGGGTATGCTTCAGACATTCGTGTGTGTGTGCGTGTGCGTGCACGTGTGTGCTCGTGCATGTGCGTGTGTGTGTGTGCTTTGATTGTGCCCTCAGCTGCACTGTCTTTTTCAGGATGACCACATCCGTGGACGTCCTTGTGTCCATCTGTGTCATCTTCGCGATGTCCTTCGTCCCGGCCAGCTTTGTCGTGTTCCTGATCCAGGAGCGCGTCAGCAAAGCGAAGCACCTGCAGTTCATCAGCGGAGTGAAGCCTGTCATCTACTGGCTCTCCAATTTTGTCTGGGACATGGTAAGACCACCTGTCTGCTGCTGCTTCAAAAACCTCCATCAGGGCTCTAGATTGGATGGATGGAAGGGCTTCTGGCCTTCACCAGGAAATGTTCTAGCTAATCAAAGATGAATGAAAGAGGATAAGGCAGGCACAGTTGTACACTTTCATGTCACCAAACATGACCTTCAGCACACAGCTGATCTTACACCAGAGAAAATCAGTCCAAAGGGACTGCAACTGATACCACCACCACCTCATTCCCTAAGTGACAACCTTTTAAAGAACTGAGGTGGAACACTCTCAGTCAGAACTCTAAGTCAGTGCCTCTAACTTGTCTGATAGATTTTTAACCTCCAGAGTCAGGATATTCTTTGTCTTACCAGGAATTCAGTCTGTCATTTGAAAACATCTTCTGTTTTACTGGAAGCTGATCCATCCATTGCAAATCTGTTTTCATGTCAGCTGTAATATAATGCTTCTGTTTGAGCCAATATGGAGGATGTCAAAGAATTCTGAAGTTCAAATTATTTTTATAAAGCAGAGTTGAAATGTATCTCCCTATGAGTTCCATTAATTGTAGGCCACACAGAAAATTTAATTCTTCTCCCATTGGATATACCTTCAAATATTTGAAGACACCTATCATTTAACCTAAATCTTCCCCAGATAAGATGATATGAGAACACACTTTGTAATCTCTAAAGCACTGTAGAAGTGTGAGTGATGATGATGATGTCTGTGTTGGTTATAGCAAGCCTCTCAGACTTGTCACTCTTCTGACCTGATTGCCTCTCTGTGGCCCATACTTCATAGTGTTAATGTGCTCTTTGAAGAACAAAGCCTAGAATTAGCCTTATAATCAGTCTGTCATCCAAATGGTTATGGGTCTAGAGGTAATTGATCTTTATCCTGTACTCCTCTTCCTCAGCCCAAGGATATTGCATTTTGGAAGTAGTGTGGTCTTATTGGCAACTTGTAGAGAACTGAAACCTCTGCTTCATAGGTATTGTTAAATGGGGTCTTTTTCACTGTTTACTAATGCAGTTGACTTTTTTCAACCTTTATATATAGCTTTATTTATAAACATAAAGGTTTTTTAAAGCACATATAAAACTTTTTCCCTGTTAAACTGAATTTTACGGGATGTCCATTTGTTTTGTTTTTTTTTGTCTTAATCCAATGATTGTTTTATTGAGTAAGCACATACATACTAACTGTTCACTATATCTAACTCTGCCAGGCATCACAGATTCAGAGATGAAAGATCAAGTCCCTGACTCAGGAACACTATTATCTTCCTGTATATTATCCATCTCTCCCTGCTGTAGAGCCTCTGAAATTTGCTGCAAGCGTGTCTTCATCTAAGTTGTTGAAAAACACAGTTGAGTAGGATGGGACTGAGGCACAGAGCCCTGCAGTCTGAAGCTACAAATTCTCCTAACAGCTGGCAAGCCCAGGGCTACCTCCCTGCCTGTGCTCTGTTCTGCCAGCTGTGAATTCCTGTAATTGTCTTGTGGCCAAGTCTTTATTTCTGCATTTTAATGCTTGAGACACTGTCAGGACAGACTTTAAAATTAGTCTTGGTGTGATGAAACTGTCCTGACATTGATGTTATAAGTGCTTACCTCATAAATAGATTACAAGAGAGCTTGAACTTGGGCAGACTGTAATATAGCATTAATGATGAAACAGACACAATCATCTTCGGGAAGAGTAATGGCAGCTTACTTGCTGCCTGTGAAATTGAAATTACTCTGACTGCAAATCCATCCTTCAGTAAGTTTACTGAGCGTGACACCTTGGCTTATCTGTTGGAAAGACAGAAAGGACATGCAGTTTATAAAATCAGCCGGGGGTAAAAGGCTTGTCAAAATGTGCTGTCCGGTATTTTGATTAATAGTTTTTGTGGCTTCATTAATTCAGAGTTATTCTTCAATATGTTTATCTGCCCTTTCTTGTCCAGTGATGGTGAAGACTTGAGATGTGCTGTGTCTTTGACTTAGGGGTGACCTTGGTTTCCTTGTTTCACCTTTAGTGCAACTATGTGGTTCCTGCCACGCTGGTCATTATCATCTTCATCTGCTTCCAGCAGAAGTCCTATGTGTCCTCCACCAACCTGCCTGTGCTCGCTCTTCTACTTTTGCTGTATGGGTAAGGCACCTCTGGATGGGGCATATGGAATCCTCTGTCAGAAAGAAGGTGGAGGACACCCAACATGTGTCTTTGTGCCTCACCAGGTGGTCCATCACACCTCTCATGTACCCAGCCTCCTTCGTGTTCAAGATCCCCAGCACAGCCTACGTGGTCCTCACCAGCGTGAACCTCTTCATCGGCATCAATGGCAGTGTGGCCACATTTGTGCTGGAGCTCTTCACCAACAATGTGAGTTCGGGGGAAAGAGATGCTGGGATGACCATATCTGGAGCCAGAGGATAGTGTTTATCATGATTGTATTCTTCTTGCCTGTGGCGTTGACCGCATGGACCAGTCTGAACTTTTGCAGTCTGTCTTTCCTGGGTTTGCATAGCATCTCTTGCTTCTCCTTTCCTCATGTGTCTCTGATCAAATCTTTCTGTTTCTTTTGACAAGTTTTTTTATACTCCTTTCTGTTTAAATGTTGCTTTCTCTAATATTCGGTCCTCTGCCACCTTGTTTTCCACTGTAGGTACTGTCTCTGGGTGATGCCGTTCATTCTGGAAGCTTTTACCACCACCTCTCAGTGTCTCACATTGTTCTCTCTCAGATCTGTGCCTTAAGCCCTGACTCTTCCATTGAATTCTCGCCCCACAGTCTCACTTGCCCAGTGGGTGGCTCTGTTTAGATTAACTGAAAGATACTGTAGACTGGTCACATCCCAGTCATCTTCCCCTCAGAACCCAGCCTTTCTCTTGCCATTCCTATCACACTGGATGGCATTACCATCTCCCCAGTCACCCCAGCTGGCAGTATTAGAGCTATTTATATGCTTTGCTTTTGCTTATTTATCCCACATTCAGTTGGTGACCTTGCCAGTTCCTTCAATTACAGATTCTCTCAAACAAGGTTTCCTGTCCACTCCTGTTGTCATTGCTTTTGTCCAGACACCTTAACTTAACCCACAAGGCCTTTCAGAGGTGTATAATCCTTCCTGGACAGTCCCCACCACACCCTTTCCCAACATGGTAGGCTTCGACTGGTTCCTACGAATGGTTCCTTAAACCCTCCGTAGTCCCATAGGCCTGTTTCAGGATCCCCAGCCCAGCCCACATGGTCCTCATCAGTGTGACCTCTTCATCAGTGGCAGTGGCAGTGTGGCCACTCTGTTGTTGGAGCTCTTCACCAACAATGTGAGCTACCACCCAATTCTGTCAAAACTAAGCTTCAACCTGAAGTTTTGCTTACCTGCCGTATAGCAGGTACTCTCTCTTCTCTGTGCTTCCAAAGCTCACACAGTTCATACCTCCAGGACAACACATCCAGTTATGTAGTAATTTCCTGTTTCCATATTTCTTTTCTTCAGAGTAGAGACTGTTTTTTATTCATCTTTATCTCTCCTATACCCTAGCCCAGTGCATCCAGCACTTAGCAGCTTACTTAGTTGTTAGGTATTTGGCCATTGCTGGATTGATGTATTTGAGAAGAATTATTTAAATTCCAACAAAATCCTGAAACTGAAATATATTGACCCAAACATGAGCAGTTTGCTTTTAAAATGCTAAGCAAATGTTTTGTGTTGGATTTGCCTTTGATTAAATGCAATCATATTTCTAAACTTTGCTCATTTTCCTCCCATACTTGTAGCATTATTCCAGATTTTCTAAAGAGCAAAAATTTTGCTACATTATATATCATTAGTTACGGCTGCTGCTGTTTATTGGTATCTGAATCAAAGATTCAGTTTGACCTCAAGGAATCAAACTTTTTCTTCACTCTTATGTTTTAGACCTTGGTCAATTTTTAGCCTGAGTCACAAAAGACATACAGTCTGTCTCTTATTTTTTTTAGAAGCTGAATAACATCAATGATATCCTGAAGTCCGTGTTCTTGATCTTCCCACATTTTTGCCTGGGACGGGGGCTCATTGACATGGTGAAAAACCAGGCAATGGCTGACGCCTTGGAAAGGTTTGGTGAGTGACGGCTGTGGCTACAGGATGCTTTAATAGGGATGGGAGTTTGTGTGGGTCTTGATACTTTGGCCTTTATTTTGGAAAAAGGCTGGTGACTGGGCCTAGGACTTCCCTCTGCTGATAGGGCTCGTGTCGGCACAGTTGGCTGTGGCTTGGGTCTTGTCTGACACAGCCATTTGTCTGAAAGGTGAGAACATGGTTTTGGAGGTAGGGAAAATACTGGTTTTAGCTTGCACCTAGTGCCTGGTACCACTGGTGGGGTTTGTCAAAGTCACTGGAAAAATCAAACCACAGCTCTGAGAATTAGGTACGGGCCAGAGAATCAAAAGGAAAGATGCAAACTTTGGCTCTATTAGGAAAATCATGGACCTGCAGATGGGGTCATATATTACCTTTCATACAGTCTATAAAAAGATAATTTACTGCAGCTCTTTCTACCTTTAGAGTCTTTAAAAATCTCTCTCCTGTGCCCACATTACTATTCTTTATCGACTTGCTCATATAGTTAGGTGGGCCATGTTATTTAATGGGCATAGAAGAGGGACTATTTTTTTAAGCTTGGAGGTACAAAGGAGATATATAAGGAATTTAAGGAATATCTATATAAAACGAGGTGAATTGAGTTACTAGCTTACATTGTGCTGTGCTTAGTCGCTCAGTCCTGTCTGACTCTTTGCGACCCCATGGACAGTAGCCCACCAGGCTCCTCTGTCCATGGGGATTCTCCAGGCAAGAATACTGGAGTAGGTTGCCATGTCCTCCTCCAGGCGATCTTCCCAACCCAGGGGCAAATCCAGGTCTTCTGCATTGCAGGCTATTCTTTACCATCTGAGCCGCCAGGGAAACCCCTAGATTACATTATATGCTACTGAAAGGAGCATCTTTTAATGTGCTTTCTAATCTTTCTTAGTGAAGCTAATAATTTGTTAAAATACTGACCCTAAAAATTACCCTGGATTGCTTGCCTTTTCACAAAGAATTTTTGGCATGTCTCATTCAAAAGGAAGCATTAGATTTCTTGGATGAAGTTATAGATCTAATACATGTTGACTTTGAAATTCTGATTGATACTGCATTGCAGTACGCTTCCCTAAAACCGCACCCTAAGTCAGACTTGGAAACTGGCGACTCCTTTATTTTTTTGTCCTTATCATGGGTGATGTACCAAGTGACTTTAGTCATGTCTGACTCTTTGCATGCCTATGGACTATAGCCCGCAAGGCTCCTCTGTCCATGGGATTCTCCAGGCAAGAATACTGGAGTGGGTTACCATGCCCTTCTCCAGGGGATCTTCCTGACCCAGGGATTGAATCTGTGTTTCTTACATCTCCTGCATTTGCAGGTGGTTTCTTTACCATGTGTGCCATGACCAGATCCCTATCTTGGGTGATAAACATTTGTAGAAACAGGCTTCCCTGGTAGCTCGGTTGGTAAAGAACCTGCCTGCAATACAGAAGACCCTGGTTCAATTCCTGGGTTGGGAAGATCCACTGGACAAGGGATAGGCTATCCACTCCAGTATTCTTGGGCATCCCTTGTGGGTCAGCTCGTAAAGAATCCACTTGCAATGCGGGAGACCTGGATTCAAAACATAGGTAAATTTGAGCCTGAATTTGAGCAAGGGCTTTGGTCTTTGGTGCCTCCATTCTGATTGGATCTCTGCACTGTGTCCAGGGGAGAACCGCTTTGTCTCACCACTGTCTTGGGACTTAGTGGGACGAAATCTCTTCGCCATGGCTGTGGAAGGAGTGGTGTTCTTCCTCATCACTGTGCTGATCCAGTACCGATTCTTCATCAGGCCCAGGTGAGCTTTCTTGCAGAACTCACTGAGCACCTGGTTGAGGGTCACAGCGGACGGAGCACAGGGAAACACTCACTGGTGGTTGGGTTGACTTGAACTCAAAGCAGATAATCAAACTGATTCTCCCAATGTGGGCATCCCCTGACCAACAGTACTGACAATGCTGGAGTGAGGATTTTATAGGACTGATGTAGAAACTGGGTCTTGGACTTAGAAAATAACTTGAAAGGTTGATTTTTTTTTTCTTCTTAATTTTCTTCCCCCTAAGACCTGTAAAGGCAAAGCTTCCTCCTCTGAATGATGAGGATGAAGATGTGAAGAGGGAAAGACAGAGAATTCTTGATGGTGGAGGACAGAATGACATCTTGGAAATCAAGGAGTTGACTAAGGTGAGACAGTGAAGACAGGCTACAACTTGCCTTCAGTTTTTTCAGCTTTATATGTTAGAAACTAGCATTTTGCTGACTCACTTAATAAAAGGATCATGCTTCCTAAAATGTGCATCTATACCAAGTTTCTGTCAATTTAATTTTACTTAAAATACACCATGGAGACTTCTCTAATTAAAGAAATCCTACCGAGAATAATTGTAAAGTGAATTCTCATTCTTGAGTATGTTTGTTTTTCATGCTTACATTTATGTGTTAGTTATTAAAACATCTAATATTGTATATCGAGTCAAAGCTGAAGTTGGGAGAATAAATGATTGATTTTGAATTTCAAAAAATCTGGTAAATCCCCATTGATTAAGAGGAGGATCTATTTCCACTCTTTTTGGTGCCATAACAACAATTTACTTTTTTGTAATATGTTCAATATTTGCAATGTTTTGATAACAAATTTTTATCCCATAGAATTTAATTTTAAAAATATCTGCAATGTCTTTATATTAAATAAAAATTATGTAGATGTTAATGACAAATATATTTTTTAAAGTCTGATATTTGATTAAAAAAATACAAAGAAATTCATTTATATTTTGAGCATCAGGGTTATTCAAAAGCCAGTTGCCACAGAGACAGACCAAGGCTTTGGCACATCAAGTATCTGACTTGGTCTTACCAATGAGTCGAATTTCGTGGTGTGTTTAGGTCACAATTCCCTCCTCCACAGTTGCCTGGGCTAGCCGTGAGTCACTGCAGCCCATGACTCTTTGCATTGTGCTGGTTGCAGGTATACAGGAGAAAGAGGAAACCCGCTGTTGACAGGATCTGCGTTGGCATTCCTCCTGGTGAGGTAAAGGCACTTTATCTACATTGTGTTTGCCCCTATTAATTCAGACTGTCTCTACTCCAGTCAAGCAACAACGTCTGTAAGAAGTCAAAAGTGATTTAAAAAGGCTACTCCATTTAATTCATTGGAAAAGACCCTGATGCTGGGAGGGATTGGGGGCAGGAGAAGGGGACGACAGAGGATGAGATGGCTGGATGGCATCACTGACTTGATGGACGTGAGTCTGAGTGAACTCCGGGAGTTGGTGATGGACAGGGAGGCCTGGCATGCTGCAATTAATGGGGTCGCAAAGAGTCGGACACGACTGAGCGATTGACCTGATCTGATCTGAGCAGTCAGTCATTGAAAGTTTGAGGGCCCCATATATCAAATGGAGAAGGAAATGGTAACCCACTCCAGTATTCTTGCCTGGAGAACCCCATGGACAGAGGAGCCTGGCGGGCCATGGTCCATGGGGTTGCAGAGAGTCGGATGTGACTGAAGTGATTAAGCATGCATGCACGCATACATCAAAACTAGTGGCCTCGTGTATCAACAATTTTGTATAATCTCAGACAATTTAAGAAAAGTATGTTCATCTAGAAAGTGATTTTGTGATCCATTCAAGATGATAATGAAATTCAAATAGATTTAAAAAAAGATTTTCTCTTTATTTATGTTTGTATTCTTGTATGCCCTTTAGCTAGATTTGATGGTGAAATTTGACTTGTTGGCTTTCATTACTCTTTTTTACTCATTAACTTTGGCTTTAACCCAACAACTCAAAGAATATACAAATACATCCACATTTAAAATGGTTCCATTATAAAATATATGATTAAACATCCATATGACTTCTGGAAACCTAGAAAATATTTTACTCTTCATTAAGAGTGACATTTTAGGATCATGTTACATAAAAATGAAGCTGAAGTGACTATGAGTCATTTATATTCAGATTTTTAGTAGTTTGCTAATATTACTGACCCAATCATTTTCAGTGCTTTGGACTTCTGGGTGTTAATGGAGCTGGGAAATCATCAACTTTCAAGATGTTAACAGGAGATACCACTGTTACCAGAGGAGATGCTTTCCTTAACAAAAATAGGTGAGAAAACAAGTCTGTATTTTGCCATAAGACTTTTTTAAACTTTATTTAAATGAATATATTGTGATTTTGTTGATATAACAGCACTGTATAGTTTCTAAAAATGTTAAAATATAGTAAACTATAAAGAAAATAAAAATCCATAATTCCAGTACCTACAGATAATGACTATTTACATTTCCTTTTAGTCTCACTTTATTTTTTTTAACAGATTTATTCAGGTGTAAGTTATGTACCATACAGTTTGCTTGTTTTAAGAGTTCAATTCAGTGACTTTTAGGCAATATGCAGAGTTGTACAACCGTTATCACAATACAACTTTACAACATTCCCATCAACCCAAATCTCTATTTTATATACACATATAAATATATTATAAAATTGAGATTATATTAGATCTAGATTTTTAAATTAGTTTTTTCTTGCTAATGACTGTATGATGACTATTTCCCAATGGGTTACATATTCTAAGATGTAGAATTTTACATCGCTGCATAAAATGCCTCTATGTACATGTACCTGTAGTTTATTTCACTATTTCCTTATTGTTGGACATTTATTTCACCAGTTCCTTAATTGTTGGATATTTGTTTCTGTTTTTCACTAAATATGTCCTTGTATTCATTTTGATTGTTTCATCAAGATAAAAGGTTATATACTTCTGAAACTGCCCGCTAAAGTTTATAGCAACAATGGATATCACCACTGGGCTATTATTTGAGAATGCAGAGATCACTGAGCAGTCTGATCTTAAGGAGTACAGTATGCCTACAGTACAGTCCTGCTAGGCAACTTTGAAAGTGAAACCCTCGAGCATTCTAAATATGTGGAACTTCTCTGGGCTTTTTATATGGAGAAATGGTACAAATCTGTGGCTTTCAAACTTTTTGATCATGTCCCATAATAGCAAATACATTTTACCTCTCAGTCAAGTAAATGCACAAAAACATGTAAACAGGCATACAGCTTAAATAATTTTGTAAAATACTACCTACTCTTACTGCTTGTAGTGCATTCAATATTTCTTACTCCACTCTCTGCCATGCCGTTTTAATAATACTAGTTGTGACCCACTCAATTTATTTTATAATGTACAAATGGGGGATGACTCACAATTTGGACAAAGGGCTACTAGCCAGTAAAATTGAAAACATCAAGGAACTTAATGTACTCATGACTTTTCTCTTCATCTTACATTTGTTTTAGTAACAGTGTAAAGGCGGTTTAAGAGAACAGAATTTCTAGAATAGCAGGCCTGAGGCTACATACATGCTTCCCCAGGTTTGTTTCTAGTACCAGGCTCCTGGGGTATATAGCAATAGTAGCAATAACTGGTCCAAACTAAGGTTCATCACATTGCCTGGTTCTGAAGACTGGTATGAGCAGTGTAGCTGTGAGGCCTAGGTAAAGGGTCTGTGAGCACTTCAATTCTGGAAAACACTGGACCTGGGCCTACTAACTGATGTGCAGAGAGGAATGAATACTGCTGACAGGCTGAACCCATGGCTCCCCAGAGGTGACTGAAGTGCAGCTATCAGACTGGATGTGACACTGAGCTTCCTCCTACATCAGGGATCCTTAACCCTAGATTGGCTTCATGGGGCCTAAAAGCTGCCCCCACCAGTATATGTAAAATTGTGTCTGTAGTTACATTTTTTGTTATCATCAGGTTCTCATCATGAAAACCTTCAAAACCAGGGGAGTTTCTGCATTGAATATTTAGCAGGACTATGGGGTTTGGATCATGCTGTGGCCAAGTCAGTGTATAGGCAGCAAAAAGCAGAGGGAAGTCACCCAAATTGCTGGGCCTCCTCTGGCTTAAGTGACGCAGCAGAGCACATGGTGCATATGACTGGGTCACAGAATCAAATCAGGAATGGACACTTCCTGTTAAAGCCCCTGGATAGCGTGACTAAGATTGTTGATATAGATAGCGCCACAGTTGGGGTGGACTTGGGAATTCTGAAATGGGACCAAGCCTGCAGATTGAGGTGTTGGGGGAACCAGGGGCAAGGACTAGGCAGGATGGAGGCAGGAACCCTGACTTCCAGGAGGGGCTGGCATCCTGAGGGCAGAAAGGCTGTTCCTTGAAGCTGTAAGCAAGTGTGCTCACTGGTCTGTTCGTCACGCACAAGCACACTGTATAGAAAGTTAGGCAAGATGGTCTGACCAGAGTACCAAAATGCTTAAAAGCCTGACCAGTTTTGCTTTTCTTTGCAGTATCTTATCAGACATCCACGAAGTCCATCAGAACATGGGCTATTGCCCTCAGTTTGATGCCATCACAGAGCTGCTGACTGGAAGAGAACACGTGGAGTTCTTTGCCCTTTTGAGAGGAGTCCCGGAGAAAGAAGTAGGCAAGGTACTGTGGGCACCGGAAAGCCAGCCTGCCTCCTTTGGCATCCTGACAGCCTGCCTTTTGGCTGTGACCTTCACACATGGCTGTTGGCTTCAGGCTGGTCTTGCTTATGGATGCAGCGACAGGAAGTGCTGGCTCTTTGCAGCTACTTTCAAAGGGGAGAGTTGCGGCGGTGGGGTAGGGATGGGAGATCAGGCTCACTCTGGAGGGCAGAGAGGGAGTGCTGCTCCCTGTGCTGCAGACACTGTCCAGGTCATGATCGTGTAGAATCTGGTCCTACTCAGTGAAAGAGTTCTCACATGCAAGTGTAAGAAAGCATGATAAAATCCCCAAATGGCGCTTTTTTGTCATTCTTAGGTTGGTGAGTGGGCGATTCGGAAACTGGGCCTTGTGAAGTATGGAGAAAAATATGCTGGGAACTACAGTGGAGGCAATAAGCGCAAGCTCTCAACAGCCATGGCTTTGATTGGTGGGCCTCCAGTGGTGTTTCTGGTGAGTGTGACTGAATGGAAAACCCTGTTCTGGCCTGAATGGAAAGCATCTCTATTCTAAAGTCCTGGATGTCCAGGATGTGCATGACTGGCTCGGCAATGGCAAGCCCCACCTCACCCAATGAGGAATAGCCTCAGAGAACCAGAGGGAAGCTCCCCATCCCTCTTCATAACACACATGGGGTGTATCTGCCTTACCCTCAGATGTTCCAGAGGGGGAGATTCTCCAGGGACCTTGTTTCTCCAGCATGGAGAATCCCAACAACTGTTACTGAGGCTGGGTGTAGGATTTAACTTTCTTTGGACCATTCTGAATGCCATCTATGTGTTCATCCTCTGGAGATGGAGAATGTTGTTACAGCTTCAGGATTCCTAAGTAGCACCTTTGGGTCATAGTTCCTTACATATGGATAAATGGAAAACAGAAGATCAGACCAACAGTGGCCTTTGACCTTTTTCTTCTGTAGAGGAGAAGGGCACTGAAGTTATTACAGGAAGAAGCCTTGGACTGAGGCTTTAAAGTTATCCAGAGTGTTTAGATTTAGAATTTGTTTCTCTAAGAGCAGCAAGTCTAAGATCATGACATCCAATCCCATCACTTCATGGCAAATAGATGGGGAAACAATGGAAATACTGACAGACTTTTGGGGGGGGGGGCTCCAAAATCACTGCAGATGGTGACTGCAGCCATGAAATTAAAAGATTCTTGCTCCTTGGAAGAAAATCTATGACCAACCTAGACAGCATATTAAAAAGCAGAGACATTACTTTGCTGACAAAAGTCCATCTAGTCAAAGCTATGGTTTTTCCAGTAGTCATGTATGAATGTGAGAGTTGGACTATAAACAAAACTGAGTGCCAAAGAATTGATGCTTCTGAACTGTGGTGTTGGAGAAGACTCTTGAGAGTCCCTTGGACTGCAAGGAGATCAAACCAGTCAATCGTAAAGGAAATCAGTCCTGAATATTCATTGGAAGAACTGATGCTGAAGCTGAAACTCCAATACTTTGGCCACCTGATGTGAAGAAGTGACTCTAGAAAATACCCTGATGCTAGGAAAGATTGAAGACAGGAGGAGAAGAGGACGACAGAGGATGAGATCTTTGGATGGCATCACCAACTCAATGGGCATGAGTTTGAGCAAGCTCCGGGCGTTGGTGATGAACAGGGAAGCCTGGCGTGCTGCATTCCATGGGGTTGCAAAGAGTCAGACACAAATAGTGACTGAACTGAATGGAACTGAAGACCAGCAATAGAGTATAACAGGCTAAGCCAGAGTGAACTAGAATAAAGAAAAAAAAATAAATTTATTCAATTTTTGAACTGACTTCAGTAGCATTTCAGACAAAAATAATTTTTAGTATATGCTTGTCAGTCATGAAAAGATGATTGAAACTAAATGACTTTTCCCTTTTCCTTTCTGTTTATTTGGAGAAATTTAATTTCACAAAAATCAAATTTGAGTTTTCTACTTCAGTGACAGTTATAAAAGTGAACTGGTTAAAAACAAGTATGAAATATTCTTTTATGTAAGGTCTGGTTTTTTGATCCATCAGGAAATAAATAGAATGGTAAGTTAAACCTTAGGCTATTTCTAAAATACTTCTGCATTTAAGACCAAACCTATCTTTGATTTTTTTCCAACACATAATAAGACTTATTCTGTTCTGTTCACAGGATGAACCAACCACAGGCATGGACCCTAAAGCCCGGCGCTTCCTGTGGAATTGTGCCCTAAGTATCATCAAGGAAGGGAGATCAGTAGTGCTTACCTCTCACAGGTCTGTAGTGAAGAGTTGGCTTGACTTTGTTGTTGTATAATTTTTAGCTTTTCCAAGTAGTATATATGATCACTGTGTAAGAACAGAAAACACAGAAAGGCAAAGAAAAAAAAAATTATGGTCCCCTGATGTATCACCAGGAGACAACTGTTATTATCACTGGGCAATATATCTTTGCAGAGTTTTCCTCTGCAAATCTATACACAGTGTATATGTTTTTTACAAACAAAAATGCAAGCTTTGGCATATATACCAAGTTCTTTTTCACTTAACAACATTGAGAACAGTGTTCCAAGTCTGAGACGTGTCATCATTTCTTATAGCTACTAGTGAATAGTATTCCATTAGCATATACCCTAATTTACCTAACCGTTCCTCTTTTGTGTAGACACTTGGATCATTCTCAGCTTTTTCACAATTGTAAACGACATGGCAGTGAGCATTATTTCCCATACATCTTCATGAAATTTCTAGCAGGATGCAGTTATATTCTAGGAAGCTAAGAATCTGTTTCTCTGAAACGCCAGATGTCATGGTGATGTTCTGATGGTTACAGGAGCATCTTTCTCAGACTAAACCTCATTCTGTGTCCCCACAGTATGGAAGAATGTGAAGCTCTCTGCACTAGGATGGCAATTATGGTCAATGGGCGGTTCAGATGTCTTGGCAGTGTTCAACATCTGAAAAATAGGTAACAAAGACAATTTCTTTGGGATCCCACATAATGAGAAATTGTGTATTTATTCTTTTGTGAATGTATACATGGTGGTTCTAAAACAAAGGGAAATAAACTGAACAAAATGGTATAGTGCAAAGAATGAGGACTTTGAAGTCCAACAGAGCTGCGGGCAAATTCTCTCTTTACCTTTTACTGGTTGTATGCACTTGGGCAAGTTATTTAACCTCTCTGAGAGTCAGTATTCTAGGAATAGCTACTTTCTGGTTTTGTTATCGAGATGTAATGGGAAGATTTATACATGCCAGTAAGGTTGGAGCATAGACTTTGGAGTCAAACACACCAGTTGGTTTGACTGGTGTTGGGTCCACACCCCAGCCCTACCACTTCTGAGTTTTGTATCATGAGCAAGTGACCAACTCTCTAGGTTTCAGTTTCTCTGTAACATTTCACAGGTCCAAGTGTGGATTAAATGAAGTCATGTCTAAAGCACTCAGCAAGGCAGCTCAAATAGAATAGGTATTCAGTATATGACAACTGGTTCCTTTTCTCTGAAACTGATTTCTGGGTCTGACAGGGACCACTTTCTCTTTCAGGACCTAAGAGTTAAGTATTCTTTTGACAAGTTTCCCCAGAGTCTTCAATTTGATTTTCTTTTGCCTGCTTTCAGGATTATTTTTTTCCCTGTTTTTAGGATTTTCTTTTTCCTGCTTTCAGGTTTGGAGATGGTTATACAATAGTTGTTCGAATAGCAGGGTCGAACCCTGACCTGAAGCCTGTACAGGAGTTCTTTGAACTCGCCTTTCCAGGAAGCGTCCTGAAGGAGAAGCACCGAAACATGCTTCAGTACCAGCTTCCATCTTCACTGTCTTCCCTGGCCAGGATTTTCAGCATCCTTTCCCAGAGCAAAAAGCGACTCCACATAGAAGACTACTCTGTCTCTCAGACAACACTTGACCAAGTAAGCTTTGAGTATCAAAAGTAGATTTGCTTTTCAGGGTGAGGACTCCTCCCCCTTCATTATGGGCCCTAGAACAGTATAGATTATCTGAGCATGAACTCCTGATTGTCTACTGTTAGTTATGCTTTTTACCTAACCTCCCTGAATCTGAAAAGGGAGATGATGCTACTGATTTCATAGGGTTATTATGAGAATTAATTGTCATACTGATCATAAAAACTTCAATTTATTGAGTATCTACCATGGGCAGGTATTAGGCCAAGTACAGCATCCCATTTAAATTAAATGACATCAGGTACAAAAGAGATCCTGGCCCTTAGTAGATATTCAGCAAATGTTAGTTTTCATCCCCCTTCTGTTTAATCAAGTCTGTATGAGTCAAAGTAAATAGATGATTGAGCAGTTGGTTGATTTGGAGGGGCAATATATAAGGGCACTTTTTTACTTTTTTAATGATTAATGCTTTTTCAATCATTCCTTTCTCCCTCCTACACAAAGTTTTCTAGTTAATCTATTTATTCAATCTCAGATTCTTCTATATGACCTAATTTCCACATGGGGAAAAGTGCAACTTGAATAAAGAGAGCGCAAGTTAGAGGTGTTTATAATGGTCTGTCTTTATTTTGACAGGTATTTGTAAACTTCGCCAAGGACCAAAGTGACGATGACCACTTAAAGGACCTGTCATTACACAAAAACCAGACAGTAGTGGACGTTGCAGTCCTCACATCTTTCCTGCAGGATGAGAAAGTGAAAGAAAGTTATGTATGAAGAATCTTGTCCATATAGGCTGGCTGGAAGAAAGGAGGAACTAGACCTTCCTTTGTACCATGTGAAGTGTTCCAGAGGAAAGAGCTAGAAGATTTTGTGGGAAGAAGTAAACTGGATACTGTACTGATACTATTCAATGCAATGCAATTCAATGCAATGAAAACAAAATTCCATTACAAGGGCAGTGCCTTTGTAGCCTATGTCTCATATGGCTCTCGAGTGAAAAAGACTTGAATTTAGTTTATTACCTTATACTCATGTGAAACTCTAGTATGGAACCCAGTGGACATATGAGTTTGACATACTTTTTTTGTTCCTTTATATTCTTACTGGGGTTGCAACAATAATTCATCAAGTAATCATGGCCAGTGATTATTTTTCAAAATCAAAGGCATGCATATGCTCATTCATTACGCCATGCCATGCCAAGAGACTGGCTTCCCGGTGACATAGCCGCTGCTGGCAATGAGTATGCCAGAATTACTAGTGCCAAGTTTCTCAGAAGGCCTGAAGCACCATGGTATGCCTTGCACACTTTTGTGAAAGCTGCGCTACTCAGTCTGTTGACATCATCAAATACCAGGTGATGAAATGGTGCCATGTGTGGGGAAAGTCCTGCTTTGATTCCCTCTTTGAGCTGCTCTGGTGATGGTGGCATGCAAACTGCATGATGGCATGCAAAAGCAAAACTTGGTTTCATTGTTGTCCCTTGCTTGGAACCATGAGTCTCTAAGATTATCTTTCTGGGACTCTAAGTATACTTAGATCCAGGTGAGAAGCAAAGAATCAGCAACCACATTGTTGGGGCTGCAAGCTGGGGAGGCCATGGCATGTGATGAAAGAGATGATGTATTTGGAATCAAGGGAAGTCTGTGTCCATTTGTCTTGCTTGTCTACTAACACGGTACAGTGCATCTCAAGATCTTGTCCTTTGACACAAGCATAGTATTATTTCTGGCTTTTTGAATTAATCTAGAATATGAAAAGATGGAGTTGTATTTTGAGAACAATCTTTGTACTTTTAACCTTATTTGGAATTGTAAGTTCTAATAGTGACTTCTGAAAATTTAGAGTGGCCTCTTTGTAGAACCCTGTGGCACAGAGGAGTATGGCCACACTGCCTCACTAGCTTTAATTTTTCACGTATGTTTGCAGATGGATTATCTGACTAATGCCTAGTGACTTGAAAACAGTATGATGGCCAAGATGTCATGACAACATTATATTTAAGCATCTTTAAGATCATTAAGCATACTTTTAGTATAAGCTCATTAGTCAAGTATTCTTTGAGTGTATGTTATAACTGAGTGAGTATGGATGGATGGCGTGGGGAGAAATTAAGTTTCAGTAGATTTCCTGTGCCATGTTCATCAGATAACTGGTTTACAAATACAGGTTTTGTTGTGGTTATGGGAACCCACTGAAAGAATATTGGGCAGCCCACTTTTTGAAAATAACAACAGTGTAAAAGGCAAGAAAGTTTATGTCATAGGGTCACAATATTAGCTTCAAAACTTGTTGAATAACATAAAACTTGTGCTTATGGCATTTAGTACCTTTGAATATTGGCTTTGAAAATCTCACATACCCCATTCTGACAATCTCAATTTTTTATCTCTTCAGTCACTATCCCGGGGAAAAAAAAAGCAAATGCCCCCCCACATGAAAATTATTTCAGACTTTTCCAAGTCAGTTTAATTGTTTATAGTCAGTAAATACTTGTTAAAAATAATGTTATCTGTCTTGAGACAACAAAATTATGAAAGAAATACTGTTTGAAGTTAAAGTGATCTTTTAATATCATTACTAATGTCTTTTCCTTTTAAAAAATTAGGTATTAATTCTAAAGTACAAGATTTCAGATCTATTCCAAGTATACATTTTTTTCTTTTAAAATTTACTGCATGTTATCATGCGACTTGTTGCTTGGAGAAAAGAAAATGACCGTTAGAGAGTATTGACAATATTTTCTAAAATGATAAACAAGTAATAAAGACATTTTCCCAATAATTATTGGCCTAACCTCATATTTTATGCTCTTTAATGATATAAAATTCATAGAATGATTGTTTCTCCTTGTTTAGTATTTTCCAAAATCAAGCTTCTGCTAGATTCCCCATTTCAGCAGAATCATGTCCTAAATCTGTATTGTATTAAAACCATGAACAGCTCCTTTTTTTCGATAATTCTACTTCAAGGCCATATTAAAAAAAAAAATCAAAAGATACTGTGAACTACTTTGAAAAATGCAACACTTCAATATGGATTTAAAGGCTATCTTAAGCTAGAAACAATCTGCAGCTACTCATCTACTTCATTAGTACTGTTATTAGATATCCAAATTGCAGTCTTTAAAATTTTTCTGGGTAAGCCTAATTATAGTAGAGATTTTTACCAACTCTCTGCTCAGTCAAGTAAAATTTCTATATCATCCCTGTGGAAATGTAACCATGTGAGTTTAACAAAAAAAATTTTTTTGTAAGTGTTCAGAGATTTCTGCTTTTGCTTCTTTTGGACACCTGAAGCCTTATTAACTGTGAATATGAAAAAATACAAAAGAAAACAATAACAAAGCCCTCTATATACAGATACCCAGCATAGGTCATTGTTAAAAAACCAATAACCAAACCTCAAACTACTGTATTTCAGTATCTGTACTGAAGGCATATGCATTGTGACTATTAAATGTTGCACAGCATTCACTGTATAGTAATCATTGACTAAAGGGATTTGTCTGTTTTCTTCTTGTGGTTGTATATATCAGGTAAATTTTTTTTTCCAAAGAGCCATGTGTCATATTATATTGAACCACTTTGACATTGAGATATTAATTTCTACTCTTGTTACCATTTACTAGTAATATAGTATTATAGAAATATTGTTCTAATTCTCTTCAGAATTGTTGCATCCCTTTTTATAGAATGTTTATACTTCCATAAGTTTTAAGAATTCTGTTCTCCCTTCTTATACCCTAGGATTAAACCATGTTTTTGTGCTTTTTCTTTATCATTGACCCTTCATTCCAAGCACTTTATGCTGTCTGTAATGGGATCTATTTTTGCACTGGAATATCTGAGAACTGCAAAACTAGACAAAAGTTTCACAATAGATTTCTAAGTTAAATCATTTTCATTAAAAGAAAAAAAGAAAAAAAATTTTTGTATTGTCAATAACTTTATAGAAAGTATTAAAAAAAAGGCATATTTCTATGTTGTTATAAGTCACGAAATAAACCTGTGATGGTTCTATTGTGGTCTATACTAATTTATTTTCGTGCATTCATAGCACCACCTACTGTTAAAGCTTATAAAGTCATTACAGAAGTAAGAAGTGTCTGCTTGGAGAAGGGAGGATACTTGGATCAAAAGCAGAAATTTAGAAAAGACTAAATGTCCTGTTAATCACAAGAGAATCAAGGGGACTCCTTGAAAATAGAGGGTGTTTGGAACTTTCATGATTCAGTTTAAGAGGCTTTAGGTAAACTTACTCTGCTTAATGATCATGAAGCTGCAGAGATCTCCACAATTACTCTGTAGCTAAGCCATTTAATAAAAATTTCATTGCTTCCTTGATACTGAGGAAGCACAAAGGCAGCAAAACGGAGCTTTTGTTTATTCAACCAAAAGTACAAGGACTGTCGTGGGTGTACCCTCTTTGTATATAAACATTTACAGATTCAAAAAAGCTCTGGAAACTGGAATGCTAATGTGCACATTGAATACGAAAAACCTTGAGATGATTAGCTACCCTTTTCAAGTGTTTTACTGTGTTGTCAGATATTTCATTTAATCCTCAGAACCTGGCCTATGAGGTAAGTAGTACCGTTTGACATAGGAGTAGACTGTGGCTCAGAGAATAAGGAACTTGTCCAGAATGACACCGCTAGTAGTTAGCAGAGGATTCTTTTGGTGAAGTTAGGCATCCAGTTAAAATTGTCCTTGTAAAATCACTTCAGTCTCATTCTGCAATAACATAACGAATATTTACTGAACATTATCATGCACCAGATACTCTTACAGTTCTGGGGATACGGTGTTGAAGAAGACAGAATTCCTGCTCTAATGGACTTGAATTTCATTGAAGAAGTTATAGTCACAATGGATGTGTGGGCAAATAAATGTAATAGCACTAAGTGCTAAGTAGAAAATATCGCGTGGTGACAGGAGTCAGGCTTCTGCGGAGTGACATTTAAGTTCAAATGTAAACAAAACAAACAGGAGCCAACATTGGAAGGTGTGTAGGAAGAATGTAGGATGAGATGGTTGGATGGCATCACTGACTCAATGGACATGAGTTTGAGAAAACTCCAAGAAATGGTGATGGACAGAGAAGCCTGGTGTGCTGCAGTCCATGGGGTCACAGAGAGTCAGACACAACTGAGCAACTGAACTGAACTGAGGAAGAATGTTAACTGAGGAAGAATGCTCCCAGAAGAAAGAACACTCTGTGCAAAAACCACAGGTGGGAAAGAACTTGCTGAGTTGGAGAGAATTCTAGTGTCCCGAGTTATAGGGGATGGAATCAGAGATGGTAGGACCCAGAACTTGTGGGGCCTCATCGTCCAGGTCTTTAAGGTACTTGGATTTTATTATGAGTGCAATGAGGAGCCACTGGCGAGTTTTAAACAAGGTAGTGGTTTGATCCAATCTTTGTTTCAGAAAGAACTTTGTTGGTTATATGGGAAGAAAAGACAGTAGGGGGATGGGGGCAGTGCTCAGTAGGAGATGATGGTGGTTTGGACCAGGATGATAGCGACAGAGGGAGGGATGGTAACACTGAGGATCTATTTAGAGATACAGCCAACAAGACCTGCTGACAGGCTGCATGAAGGAGATCAGGGAAAGAGAGATATCAAAGTGATTTCTAGTTTGTCAAACTAGGCAGTTGGTATTTCAGTCTGGAGCTCAGAGGCAAATATGGGAAAAAAGATAAAAATGTGTCAATCATATATATGATTAAGCCTTGGGAGTGAAGGAGCTTACCTGGAGAGAAGGAAGAGGACATGCTTGAGGTCTGAGATGCTACCCACATTTAGAAGACAAGCCAGCAAAGAGAACAGAGGGACTGGCCAGTGAAGAGGAGGAAAATCTGAGAGAAAGATGTGAAGAAGTGAGAGTTGTTCAGTTGTGTCCAACTCTTTGCGACCCCATGGACTATACAGTCCATGGAATTCTCTAGGCCAGAATACTGGACTGGGTAGCCTTTCCTTTCTCCAGGGGATCTTCCCAACCCAGGGATCGAACCCAGGTCTCCAGCATTGCAGAAGATACCATGTATTGAAGCTCAGAATCAAATACTTTCAAGAAGGCAGAAGTGGTCAACTGTGTCCACTACTGCTGAGAAGATGAGCAAGGTAAGGGCAACTGAATTTGGCAAGAAAGAGGTCTTTGGTGATCTTCAGAAGAATCATTTCAGCAGACTGACAAAGATACAGACCTAATTGGATTTGGTTCAAGAAAGAATACGGGGTAAGGATGGGAAGATGGTGAGTATGAAGTGAAGTGTGGGTTGCTCAGTCATAGCTCTTTGCAACTCTATGGACTGTAGCCTGCCAGATCCCTCTGTCCATGGAATTCTCCAGGCAAGAACACTAGAGTGGGTAGCCATTCCCTTCTCCAGGGGATCTTCCCGATCCAGGGATTGAACCCCAGTCTCCTGTATTGCAGGCAGATTCTTTACCATATGAGTCACCAGGGAAGCCTGATGGTGAGCATACACAACTCTAAAGGAGGTTTTTCTTTGAAGGGAAACAGAAAACATGACAATAGTTGGATTACAAAACTCTTTGGATTCTTTTCTTGTCTGCTTATAGTATAGATAGCACCTGAACACCATCTCACCTTTCCTTTAGACATTTCTTGTTTTAATCCTTTAGACATTTCTTTTTTTAATCCTTTAGACATTTCTTCTATCAGGAGCCTAACACACTGTATCTTGTTTTCCAAATTTCCCTTAGCTAATTCATTATATACTATTTTACATTTACAATCTGTTTTAGAAATTTAAAATAATATAGCTATAAATACAGACTATCAAAAGAGCTTGGATTTACCAAACCAAGTTTTAGCAGACAGAGGTACACAACTAAAATGGAAATTAAAGGTGTTTCAAGGAAAACTAGCATGTCTGTGGCAGTACTAAAGAAACCCTCCTTCTGGGATTACTATCTGCTATTTTCTTGATGTAACTTAACATTTACAATAAAGTTAGTAAATTATCACTGTGTTACCATCCTATGGGTGAATGCATGTAAAGTCACATCTCTTATGTCTCCTGCATTGGCAGGCAGATTCTTTACCACTAGTGCCACCTGGGAAGCCCATCACCATCCTATAGCAATACAATAAAAGCTCCAGAGTTGATAATATCAACATAAAATGCAAATTAAGAAAAAACAAAACAGATATGTAGGCTCTTATTAGAGCAAGCATTTCCATAAACATGAAAGTGAAAGTTGCTCAGTCATGTTCGACTCTTTGCGACCCCATGGACTATACAGTCCATAGAATTCTCCAGGTCAGAATACTGGAATGGGTAGCCTTTCCCTTCTCCACGGGATCTTCCCAACCCAGGGATCAAGCCCAGGTCTCCTGCATTGCAGGCAGATTCTTTACCAACTGAGCTATCAGGGAAGCCCATAAACATAAAGATTTCTTTAAAACAAAGAGATGTCCCACAGATCTTCATTAAACGATGATCCAAAATGAACAAAAATTAATAAAACTGTAAATGAATGCATTTCAGGATATAAAACAAGTCTTCTGAAGTTTTTAAAAAATTATTTTCCAAGTGAAAGTGACAAATAATGTGAAAACCATAATTAAAACAGGTGATATTGTACTTTCCCAAGATAAAGAAGTGTATTTGATGTAATATTCTTCTGGATCCCATTTGATATCATAAAATAAATTTTACTGGGCAAAAATCTTGTTAAAAAGCTCAGATATCACAGATATGATTAAAAAAACCCATAGCCATTGTATATAATTTAAAAACACTGTCAGGCACAGAAATGTAAAATCATCATATGAATATAAGAAAATCCTATAGAACAAAAGGTTATTAAAATAAGAGAGTCTGAAACAAATGAAAATCATGATCAAGAAGTAATGGCAACTACATATTTCTAATATATAATAGATACTGAAATGCTTCGGGGAAAATGAACAGAACTATCCTGAGGTGGTAGTGACAAAGGACAGAGCTGGCTTTAAAAATGTAGAGGCATAGCAAATTAACTTACTACTTTCTTCAGACAAAAGTTAGAATCTCTTTGAAGAATTGAAGCAGATTAGCAGACACATGACAGTTAACGAATGCTTCTTATATCAGTGGAAAACTATTTCAGTGGTGAGTATGACATAGGAATCAGAAGCATATTCTGCTGAGACACTAGGTAATTGACACTTTCTCGAACTGAAAAAGAAATTCATAAGAAGGCATATAAAGTCATTGACTAAATCTGATTTGTTGTAAGAATAACTTGTGCCTAGTGAAACAGCTTACCAGCTGCCACCGCTCTGGGGTCCTCATGAGACTGATGACTCCCAGCTGCATGGCTGTCTGCACTCTTGTTCCACTGGAAACATGAACTGCAGAAATAAACCAGAAATAGATGCTAAAGACTGTGGCATTACTACCACTAAGAAAGACAGAAACATTAACCCAAAACTGAAAGTCCTATTCTTTCAATGAAAATAATGAATATCAAAAAGGTAGCACTAAGTATGCTGGTGATGAGATTTCAGAGGGGTCAGAGATTTGGGTGAGAAATTTGTAAATGAATTAGTCAAACTGGCTTTATAAATGAAGAAACTGAAAGCTTTTACTTTATTTTAAAAAGCGAGATTATAAAAAAAAAATTGTATTTACTGAATATTTGACTGATGCCCAGAAGCAATTAAAAAGTAGCCGAAACTTAACCTCCCAGGGAAAATCTGTATTAATATTTATTGTATTTCTTTGTAAAGATAAGAAGTAGAAAATAAAGGTCTTGCTGTTATATTTAGTAATAGATTCTAAAGAGTCAACAATGAGAATTTTCTATGGCAATGATATTCGTTTTTAGCACTTATTTGAATTTCTTCTCATAATTATAACATCTTTTTATGCCAACCGCATATTGTTTATTATTTGTGCTCTTCAAAATAGTGTGGTATTCTAAAGAAGATTGAAATACATGTTCTTGTACTTAAATTACTTAAAAAGTTAAAAACACTTATAACGCGTTACTTGTATAGATTTTGGAAAATGCAGATAAACAAAAAGAGAAAGCAGGAATAGTTTCTAATCCTACCACCCAGGATTAATCCTACCACTTTTCTATTTTGGGTTTCCCTGGTGGCTCAGATGGTAAAGAATCCACCCGCAATGCAGGAGACCTGGGTTCAATTCCTGGGTTGGGAAGATCTCCTGGAGAAGGGAATGGCTACCCACTCCAGTATTCTTGCCTGGAGGATTCCATTGACAGAGGAGCCTGGCAGGCTACAGTCTGTGGGGTCACAAAGAGGGATACAACTGAGCAACTTTCACTTTCCATATTTATGTATGCTGCTGCTGCTGCTAAGTCACTTCAGTCATGTCCGACTCTCTGCAACTCCATACATGGCAGCCCACTAGGCTCCCCTGTCCCTGGGATTCTCCAGGCAAGAACACTGAAGTGGGTTGCCATTTCCTTCTTCAATGCATGAAAGTGAAAAGTGAAAGTGAAGTCGCTCAGTCGTGTCCGACTCTTAGTGACCCCATGGACTGCAGCCTACCAGGCTCCTCCGTCCATAGCATTTTCCAGGCAAGAGTACTGGAGTGGGGTGCCATTGCCTTCTCCGATATTTATGTATATGTGTATATATTTTATATGTTTATATACTTATCTACACACAGAATATATGTTTATGCTTATATAACATACATGATATGTATGATGTATGAGTATGTCTGAACACTCTTTGTGGACTCTGGGAGTTGGTGATGGACAGGGAAGCCAGGCGTGCTACAGTCCATGGGGTTGCAAAGAGTTGGACACAACTGAGTGACTGAACTGAACTGATACCTTTACTTGGTGAAAATGGCATCTCATTATTATCTTCTTTAAAAAATAATTTTATTTATTTTTGGCTGTGCTGGGTCTTTGTTGCTGTGCTGGCTTTTTCTAGTTGTGGTGAGTGGGGGCTACTCTCTTGTTGCATTGCTCGGGCTTCTCACTGCAGTGGCTTCTCTTGTCGCACAGCACGGGCTCTGGGGCATGTGGGTTTCAGTTGTTGTGGCACGTGGGCTCAGTAGTTGCAGCTCCTGGGCTCTGGAGCACAGGCTCAGTAGTTGTGGCACCTGGGCTTAGTTTGGCATCACTGACTCGATGGACATGAGTCTGGGTGAACTCCGGCAGTTGGTGATGGACAGGGAGGCCTGGCATGCTGAGATTCATGGGGTCGCAAAGAGTCGGACATAACTGAGCGACTGAACTGAACTGAACTGGGCTTAGCTATGAGATCTTCTGGGACTAGGATTCGAATCTATGTCTTCTGCATTGGCAGGCAGGTTGACCTGCCAATGCAGATTTCTCAGGAAGCAGGTAAGGTGGTCTGGTATTCCCATCTCTTTAAGAATTTTCCATGGTTTGTTGTGATCCACAAAGGCTTTACTGTAGTCAATGAAACAGCTGGTTCAGTTCAGTCGCTCAGTCATGTCTGACTCTGCAACCCCATGGATTGCAGCATGCCAGGCTTCCTTGGCCATCACCAACTCCCAGAGCTTACTCAAATTCATGTCCATCAAATCGGTGATGCCATCCAATCATCTCATCCTCTGTCATCCCCTTTTCCTCCTGCCTTCAATCTTTCCCAGTATCAGGATCTTTTTTAAGAAATCAGTTCTTCACATCAGGTGGCCAAAGTATTGGAGCTTCAGCTTCAGCATCAGTCCTTTCAATGAATTTCAGGACTGATTTCCTTTCGGACGGACTGGTTGGATCTCCTTGCAGTGCAAGGGACTCTCAAGAGTTTTCTTCAATACCTTCAATAGTTCAAAAGCATCAATTCTTTGGCTCTCAGTCTTCTTTACGATCCAGCTCTCACATCCATACATGACTACTGGGAAAACCATAGCTTTGACTAGATGGACCTTTGTTGGCAAAGTAATGTCTCTGCTTTTTAATATGTGGTGTAAGTTTGTCATAGCTTTTCTTTCAAGGAGCAAGTGTCTTTTAATTTCATGCCTGCAGTCACTGTCTGCAGTGATTTTGGAGCCCAAGAAAATAAAGTCTGTCACTGTTTCCATTGTTTTCCCATCTATTTGTCATGAAGTGATGGGACTGGATGCCAATGAAGAAGAAGTATTTCTGGAACTCTCTTGCTTTTTCTATGATCCAGTGGATGTTGGCAATTTGCTCTCTGGTTCCTCTGCCTTTTCTAAATACAGCTTGAACATCAGGAAGTTCTCAGTTCACATACTGTTGAAGCCTAGCTTGGAGAATTTTGAGCATTACTTTGCTAGTGAGTAAGATGAGTGCAATTTTGCATTAGTTTGAACAATCTTTGACATTGCCTTTTTTTGGGATTGGAATGAAAACTGACTTTTTCCAGTCCTGTGGCCACTGCTGAATTTTCCAAATTTGCTGGCATATTGAGTGCAGCACTTTCACAGCACCATCTTTTAGGATTTGAAACAGCTCAACTGGAATTCTATCACCTCCACTAGCTTTGTTCGTAGTGATGCTTTCTAAGGCCCACTTGACTTCACATTCCAGGATGTCTGGCTCTAGGTGAGTGATCACACCATTATGGTTATGGGTCACTAAGATCTTTTTTGTATAGTTCTTCTTTGTATTCTTGCCACCTCTTCTTAATATCTTCTGCTTTCTGTTAGGTCCGTATCATTTCTGTCCTTTATTGAGCCCATCTTCACATGAAGTGTTCCCTTGGTATCTCTAATTTTCTTGAAGAGATCTCTAGTCTTTCCCATTCTATTTTTTTTCTCTATTTCTTTACATTTATCCCTTAGGAAGGCTTTATCTCTCCTTGCTAATCATTATTATTATTATGTTTAATTACAGATGTAACATGAAGGACATTTAAACCATCCAATTATACTGCTGCTAAGTTGCTTCAGTCATGTCTGACTCTGTGCGACCCCATAGACAGCAGCCCACCAGGCTCCCCTGTCCCTGGGATTCTCCAGGCAAGAATACTGGAGTGGGTTGCCATTTCCTTCTCCAATGCATGAAGGTGAAAAGTGAAAGTGAAGTCGCTCAGTCCTGTCCGACTCTGAGCGACCCCATGGACTGCAGCCTACCAGGCTCCTCTGTCCATGGGATTTTCCAGGCAAGAGTACCGGAGTGGGGTGCCATCGCCTTAATTAATTCTTTTTGTATTAGATGGATGCTTACTACATAAACTTTGCTCTGTTTAATATCCAGAGACTTAGTGAACTTAACTTTAGGTAGGAAATGCCCTGCCAGAAAGTATCCTCTATGTATGCCTATGTGTGTGTAAATAATGTGTATATATACACACTCATATGGCATTTGTGGTTATAAGTCTGATTGTTTCGGATATCCTGTGCCAATTTCTGAAGCTGATTAATCAGATTTGTCTATTACAAGTATTGGTACAAACAAAGCTATGGATGATTTGGAGCTTATGTTGTCTAGGGATGATATGTCAGATTAAACCAGTAGGCTCCTTTCACGGATATATTTTTGGTTTTGACACACAATTGCCTATGTATGTGATTTAATTATGTATAATGTCCTATTTATAATATGAGTTCATTCTGCTTGTGTCTGCTACAAGTTATGTTCCTAGTGCCCAAGTGCCCAGTTCCTCTGCCCTAGTACCCTAGTGCTACAAGTTAAGTTCCTAGTGTAAGCCTAAGCTTACAATGAAAGGAGGTGTTCCCACCAAAAACAACTGCAGCTACTCCCTGATTTGGTGGACATGTTTGCTGTGTCATTTTATCCAAATAAAAGTAGACAATGTTACACAAATAAACAACTTCTCGGTATAATAGTTTAACAGGTATTATAAATAAAATACATCAGAAAATGAGCTAGTAGGTTATTTGTTACTATTGCTTTTTCAGTTGATTTTCAGGAATTTGTATTTGAAAACAAATATATGGACAAGGCACCCATAATTTTGTTATTTTCAACAGGGGGAGCCCAGGGAAAGCTTAAACAGCTGTGAGGTAAGTCTGTGTGCTTGCCTGGAGGTGATTTTTGTTGCACAGCAGGAACCAGAACTGTCCTGGAGGAAGAATCATGAGTACTTCCAAGTTCCCTTATATTAAGTTGGGGCTCATTTTCAGCAGCAGTAACTTCCAAGTCACCTGTCAGATAGCATGTGATCAACACTTAGTAAAGTCAAATTCAGAATAACATTGTGAGGGATACTTTTTTGCTTTGCCCCAGTAGAGAGACTCAGGGTAAAGACTATATTGCGAATCTTAAGTGAAGGGACCATGATGGCTCTGCTTCAGTTTTTACAGAAGGTTGTCTCTTTGTAAATCCCCTTCCTCCCCTATCCTTTGAGAAAAGACTACACACCTAAACATCAAAAGGAGAAAAATCTGTTAGATTCGCGCATTAGTCAAATTCCCCACAATTAAAGCTGTGTATTTTGTACATTTCTCAAGTTTAAATGAGGTTGTCATCTTATGTCCTGTGAGGTTCCTGGCCCTGCTTGACTTGGGCACTGACCGCAGGAGACAGGGGCAGCTGAGCAGATGCTCCATCTCCTATACCCCTGGCCCCATCTTTAAAGTTCTGTGTCTGCAAAATGCTGGGAGGTTGTGTATTCATTTAAAACGGGGAGGCCAGTTCTGTTGCCAGCGTCTGGCTGACCTTTTTCTCCTTCCTTCAGTCTGGAGGGGCTTGTCAAAAGACAAGTCAAGAGGCTGGATGAAAACGTGTCTCAGGCCACTGAGGCGACAGCCACCTCTAGGGGTGGCAAGAAGGCAGCAGCTACCCTTCAGGGGTGTCCTCAGGGCCGCTGGGCACCGAGGCTAGAAAAGCTTCTTGTCCATGGCAGTTTGCAAGCCGGTCCGAGGCGATCCTGGCAGAGGGTCTTCCTCTAACGCCACCCTTTCCTCCCTCATCCCAGGCGTCCCGGGGTCCCTAACCCCAAGGTTGAGACTTGCACTATACGTTGCACGGCCGAATGGAACTCGCAGACGTCTGGCCTCTGACCCGTAAGCGCATGCGCGGCCCGTGCGCTTACGTCAGAAGACTCTCCCGGCCCCTCCCCTCCCACAGGAATCTCTGTGGGTGTCCCCGCGGCACGTACCTGAGGCGCCGGTGTCTGAGCGACCAGAGCCCTAGTCAGGCTTCTCTAGAGGGCAAGCATGTTGAGGCTTCGAGCTCTGAGGAGGGCAGCGGCTGGTATGCTCCCTCATGTTCCTCCTCCTGTGACCTCCGGCTGGCAAGGTGCTCCCTGCATCAGGGTAGATGAAGCTTCGGGGCGGGTCCGCTTGTCCTGTGGGGACTGGGCGGCAGGTCAGCCTAGTCAGGGAGGCATCTGCCTCTGGCCCAGAGCCAGGAATTTGGTGTCGGTCTTGACCCTTGGTGTCCTTTTGTTCCTTCGACGGATCTTACCCCCAGTGTCAACTGTGTGACTTTAGAGTTAGCTGAATTTCACATCTCCATGCACACCTGTGTACAATTAGTAAAAATTCGTGTAAAATGCAAGTGTGTAAGATGACTGGGAAGGCAGTATGGATTCCTGTGCGTGTCATCAGTTCAGTTCAATCGCTCAGTCGTGTCGGACTCTTTGCGACCCCCTGCACTGGCACACCAGGCCTCCCTGTCCATCGCCAACTCCCGGAGTTTACTCAAACTCATGTCCTTTGAGTCGGTGGTGCCATCCAACCATCTCATCCTCTGCCATCCCCTTCTCCTCCTGCCTTCAATCTTTCCCATCATCAGGATCTTTTCAAATGAATCAGTTCTTTGCATCAGGTGCCCAAAGTATTGGAGTTTCAGCTTCTGCATCAGTCCTTCCAGTGAATATTCAGGACTGATTTCCTTTAGGATGGACTAGTTCAATCTTGCTGTCCAAGGGGCTTTCAAGACTCTTCTCCAACACCACACTTCAAAAGTATCAATTCTTTGTCACTCAGCTTTCTTTATAGACCAACTCACATCCATACATGACTACTGGAAAAACCATAGCCTTAACTAGATGGACCTTTGTTGGCAAAGTCATGTCTCTGCTTTTTAATATGCTATCTAGGTTGGTCATAACTTTCCTTCCAAGGGGCAAATGTCTTTTGATTTCATGGCTGCAGTCACCATCTGCAGTGATTTTGGAGCCCCCCCCCACCCCAAAATAAAGTCTGTCACTGTTTCCACTGTTACCCCATCTATTTCCCATGAAGTGATGGGACCAGATGCCATGATCTTAGTTTTCTGAATAATGAGTTTTAAGCCAGTCTTTTCACTCTCTTCTTTCACTTTCATCAAGAGGCTCTAGTTCTTCTTCACTTTCTGCCAGAAGGGTGGTGTCATCTGCATATCTGAGGTTATTGATATTTCTCCTGGCAATCTTGATTCCAGCTTGTGCTTCTTCCAGTCCAGCATTTCTCATGATGTACTCTGCATATAAGTTAAATAGCAGAGTGACAATATATAGCCTTGATGTACTCTTTCCCGATTTGGAACCAGTCTGTTGTTCCATGTCCAGTTCTAACTGTTGCTTCTTGACCTGTATACAGATTTCTCAGGAGGCAGGTCAGGTGGTCTGGTATTCCCATCTCTTGAATAATTTTCTGTAGTTTGTTGTGATACTCACAGTCAAAGGCTTTGGCATAGGCAATAAAGCAGATGTTTTTCTGGAACTCTCTTGCTTTTTCAAAGATCCAGTGGATGTTGGCAATTTGATCTCTGGTTCCTCTGCCTTTTCTAAGTCCAGCTTGAACATCTGGAAGTTCATGGTTCATGTACTGTTGAAGCCTGGCTTGGAGAATTTTGACCATTACTTTGCTAGTGTGTGAGATGAGTGCAATTGTGAGGTAGTTTGAGCATTCTTTATACTTTGCATTTAAAATATGGGTCGTGTTTGCCAGGGTTAATTTTTTTTTTTTACTTTACAATATTGTATTGGTTTTGCCACACATCAACATGAATCCGCCACAGGTGTACACGTGTTCCCCATCCTGAATCCCCCTCCCACCTCCCTCCCCATACCATCCCTCTGGGTCATCCCAGTGCACCAGCCCCGAGCATCCTGTATCATGCATCGAACCAGGGTTAATTTTTACTCTGGTGATTTATGTGTGGATAAAGATCAATGAGCCTTCACTCTTCATTCAGTGCATTCTCTCTCCATATCACCACCTCCAGTCTAACTTTATTCAGCACTAATTACAGAGAGGATTTCTCAGTTACTCAGAGGAATGGGGGCACCGAACTAGATAATGAAAATTTAAATTTATACATTCATATTTTGAAATCAAGTAGTTTGTAAGCTTTGAAAACAGGAGCCAAAAAAAAAAAAAAAAAAAAAAAAAGGAACAGACCTGTGATGCTGTCCTTATTCCTGTTATTGGTCTGCAGGGTAACCCCTTTCATAATTTTCAGCTGTTTCTTCAATGCTCTTTTCCCTTTTTATGAATTATATACACTTCCTGGTGCTTCTTGATATTTTCAGTTATACATATTTCCTATTGCTGGAAATTGATTTAGGTCTGTTACATACCACTCCACCCAAATATACTTCCTTTCCCTCATCTGATTAATCACATTAAGAATAATTACTTTTATACTGTATTGATGTTTATACTTTTATTATTACATTACCTTGTTTCACACATAACTAGACACATAATACATAACTAAATCCAGTTACACAATAATTACATTTATGCACACACTGAAGTGATATTACTTATACTATTAAGGCTAAGGAATTACTGCAGGGCTATAGTCTGTGGTTGCATTGATTGTACATTTGCAAAGACTTTTGAATCTTGTGTTCAGAAGAAGGGAGGCTTTTAAAATTAGTAATCCCAAAGATGATGGGTCAGTTTTCTAGTTGATAGGCATCCATATCTAATCAAACAAGATAAAAAGTGTCATCTGTACCTGGACTGGATCTTTAATTTCTTAGACTTTTTCCCTCTAGAAGTCTCAATTCTCTCATTCAACCGGTATACTTAAATTCTTTTATTCTTCATGCACTTTTCAAAAAACTGGGGTGCAAAGTTGAACAAAAGACAAAGTTGGTGTCCTCTTGGTTTCCTCAGGTTAGAGGAAACACGTGAACAAATGAAGGAAATATATGTTGAAAGTGAAAGTGGCCCAGTCCTGTCCAACTATTTGCGGCCCCATGGGCTATACAGTCCATAAAAATCTCCAGGCCGGAATACTGGAGTGGGTAGCCGTTCCCTCTCCAGGAGATCTTCCCAACCCAGTGATCAAACACAGGTCTCCCACATTGCAGGTGGATTCTTTACCAGGTGAACCAGGGAAGGTATTAGTAAATATGATGAGGAAAAACAAGTAGGATATGAGAAAAAAACAAGTAGTATATAAAGTGCTGAAAGGAGGTAGCATAGACTGGTACCTATTTTCAATGGCAATTCTTCTTACACCCACCTTTTTTGAAAGTTAGCAACAGAACTTATGCAGCTTAGTGCAGCCATGTGACTAAGTCCTGGCCAGTGGGATATGTTAATGCATTTATGACCTACTGTACTGATCTTAAAGCAGTGTTGGTTGTTGCCCTTTTCATCTCTTTATTTCTGCTTGCTGAAATTGGATGTAATGTCTTGAGTTCTTGGAGTATGAGGGGAAACCATATGCTGAAGATGGCAGAATGATGAAGCAGCCTAGGTTCTGACATCATGGAACACCATACTAGGAGCCCTGTATTGCCTGTCCCTGTACTTGTTTTTTCCATGAGAAATCATTTTCTAGTTGTTTAAACCTATGATCTGATCCACTGTCCTTCACTCAGGGTACCCTCTTAATCTGGGCACTCTACAGGTCCCCAAAATGTTTGTGTTTCTTGGAGTTTTTTCCTTCTCTTGCCAGTCTCTGGAACTTCTGATTGAAACATTCTGCCTCCACTTAATCTTCTCATTTTTCTTTTTCTACTGTATCTCTACTTTTTTAAGTACTGAAATTTTATCTTCTGTCTATTGAATTCTAAATGTCTTTCTTGATATTCCCAAGAATATTTTTCTCTTTTTTAAAATATTTTTTTCATGGCTTAAATATTTCTGTATCTTGGACATTAATTACAGGCATTTATTTTAGTCATTGCTTTAAGGCCTTCTTCCTGCAGTATTTCTTTTTCTTTCAAGTTTTATTATATTTTCTCATTGATTTCTTTTCTCTAGATACTGGGTTTTTCCTGTAATATTTTTATGTTTGTGATCCTTGATTGCCAGTCAGTTCACATTTTGGACAGTGACAAAAAGAAAGCTGAGAGCTCTTTGAGTACCTGGAGGAAAGGGGCTGTCAAACAGTGGTCCTCACTGTAGGGTTTTCTGACTGGATCATTTCAGCGCTTGGGAAATGGCCTCACTGTTACAATGTGTAAGTCATTTCTCTTAGCCTAGCCAATTACCCCCATGAGGAATCTTCCAGAGTCCCATCTGTGAGTTCTAAGCCTTACTGCCAATTTCCTATGGCTGAGGAAGGTAGAATGCCGACTATCTCGGTCTTTGATTGATAATTACTCACATAATTTACTTAAGACTAGTTTTGACACTGTCAAATTATATCTGGTAATCTGGAATGTCGTTCAACCTTTCAAGAATGTATTAAATAGGATATGCTAAACTGCTATAATAAATAGACACCAACATGTATGTCTCAAACATAACAGGATTTAATTTCTTGATCCTTAAGATCTAAAATGGGTTTTCCTAGTTGGCAGGTAGCTCTTCTGTACATGGTGAATTAATGACCCAGTACTCTCTACCCTGTGACTCTTCCATCCTTAGAGCCCCATCATCAACTGCATCTAGTCAGCAGAAGAGAGAATTTCCAAGGAGATAGTACTTACCAGATAGTGAGGAGTAAAATCCATGACTGCAAGTTATAGAAGGAAAACACTGCTAAGTGCTAAGAAAGTTTCCTCTGTTTCTCACAGGTTTTAATTATCCTCAAAACCCTGTGAGTTAAGCTTTATCTCCAAGTGAGAAAGTGAATTTCTGAAAGAGCAGTAATTTTCTCATTTTGACTGCTGCTAAGTAGCACATCCAGGGTTTAAGGCCAGATTTTAAACCCTAGTTGTTTACATTTATTTTAAATCACTTGAGTAATCAGTTAACTTGTTAATGTTTTATCTTTACTTGACCATCATGGATTGTTTTTACAGCATCTTTATAATTTGTTATGCTTTATTATTCTCAACATTTTATGGCGGACCAGAGTATTAATAATGCAAGGGGCCAATAGGATGTATCCAAACCCATGGGACCCGTTGTCTCTTTTGCCCCTTGTTATGTCCTTCAGGATATTGCCGAGGGTTCCTTCTATCTCTTGTGAAGGTTGGCAGAGACATTGTTTATAGCAAAGCAGCACTACTTAGATTAAAATTCCCTCAAAATCAGTGTGCTGTCTTCTGAAGATAACTTAATGGCATTAGTTGAAGTAGTCTTTATATTTGAGATAATTTTATTCTTATATAGACACTGGACATTAAAAAATATAGTTCCCAATTTACCCAAGTTTTTGGAATCATTGGAAGTTCACACTTACCACAAATAAACATGGAAAATAGTTAGGGAAAAGTCATAACTTTACAGGCTGCCTCAATATAAATTCTATCTCATGGTATTTCTCATTGAATAAGGGTCCTGAGCCTGTTGGTGTGGAATGAGGTCTGTTAGTAGGTTCATGTGACTAGTTTCATTTGTGATTACCTCTTCAATGAGAGCTAGGCCCTAATTTGGATGGTTAATTCTTTCATCATTTCTATTTAGCTGCCCTTCTTATTTTAAGAATTTCTAATAAACATTCTTTTTTAAACATTATTTTCAAACCATATATCTTATTCTTCTATTTCAGAGAACATCAGTGATACCTATTTCACAGATAAGAGTACATCAAATTCATGTAGGAGCTGTCATGTGTATTAATGACTTGTACTTAGTTTCTTCTTTCTTGTTCTCTTTCATTTCACTTTGTGAAGCTGATATTTCCATTTTACAGATTAAAACAAAAATAGCGACCAACAAACTCAGAGAGGCTAAGAGCCAAAGGTAACGAAGTCATTTAGAGATGGGTCATTCATTTTAATACTCCCCAGTAATCCAGTGTTGGAGTAGACAGTTGGTATGCATTGGCGTGTTCCACTTTACCAGGTTCTCTACCTGCGGATCAAAAACATTTAAAAATAATTCCAGAAAGTTCAAAAAAGGAAACATGAATATGCTGCCCACAGGCAACTATTTACCTGGCATTTACATTTTATGTACAACTAATTCCATAGCATTTGTATTTTAGTAGGTATTGCCAGTAATCTAGAGATGATGAAATCTAAGGAGGATGTACATAGACTGTATGCAAATAGTATACTCTTTTATAGAGGACTTGATCACTGTAGATTTGGGTATCTTCCAGGGTCCTGAAACCAATCCCTTGAAATATCAAGGGACGTATGTACCATAACTGTTATTTCTCCCCATTAAGTGTTTCCATATGTTTATAAGTATTGTTTCAGTGAGTAAACAGTAATTGTGAGTAGCTGACAGGTAAACAGGATCACCTAACAGTTTATTATTTAAGACTTTAGGTAGAAAGTCATCACTGGCATTTAGTGATCTTATACCAGTTCAGACTGAGCTCTAGTTAATACCTGAAAGTGTAGATCCTATATTGCTTCATGGAGCATGGCAATTATTGCTTCTGCTTATCTTCTACAAAATATCAGTGTAGTCACTAGGAACTTTATATGACCATGCATAATGGGTGTATAACACTGTTCTTATAACAGGCATCTGTTAGAATTTTTGTTTCTGTTCGATTAGAGTTGGGCTATAAAAAAAGCTGAGCGCTGAAGAATTGATGCTTTTGAACTGCGGTGTTGGAGAAGACTCTTGAGAGTCCCTTGGACTGCAAGGAGATCCAACCAGTCCCTCCTAAAGGAGATCACTCCTGGGTGTTCATTGGAGGGACTGATGTTGAAGCTGAAACTCCAATACTTTGGCCACCTGATGTGGAGAGCTGACTCATTTGAAAAGACCCTGATGCTGGGAAAGATTGAGGGCAGGAGGAGAAGGGGACAACAGAGGATGAGATGGTTGGATGGCATCACTGACTCGATGGACGTTTAGTCTGAGTGAACTCCGGGAGTTGGTGATGGACAGGGAGGCCTGGCGTGCTGCGGTTCATGGGTTGCAAAGAGTTGGACATGACTGAGTGACTGAACTGAACTGAATATGCTATACGTTGTTGCTTCCCAGTTTACTTACAGCTAGAAGAATTTAACTTATTTGGGTAATTTCACACTAATATTTCTACATTTAAGTTTTCAAACCAAAGCAGTCCTTTGTGTCTGAGAATTTACAACTTACTGCTCTTAGAAGGTAAAAAATAGTGAACCAAACGGAACCATCACTAGACATTGGTGGTTCAAACCTGTTAGTTTTGAAACTCTTGAACTTTTTAATTTTATTCTATTTATCTATTTATTCACTTTTGGGCTAGGCCATTCCCAGACTAGGGATGGAACCTGGGCCCCACCCCCCCCTCCCCAGGGAATTCCCTCTCAGACCTCTTTCAATAGTTTCACTTTGGTACTGGACTCAGAGAAATCAGTTTTGCATTTGCCAAAGCTGTCAGGTTTTTGACTTGAAAATGATGTTTTAACTCTGAATAAAATAATTTTACTTATTGAGCAGGTGTTTTTAGAATATCCCTGGGATATTCTTCAGATAGACATGTGTGCATGTGTATTTCCGCCTCTAGTGAGTCCTCAATTGCATCAGTGATCCCTCAGATCCTCATTAACTTTCTCTTTGCAGGAAGAGCTCATCAGTGGACATGCTTATGTCCATCTGTGTCACTGTTGTAACGTCCTTCTTCCCAGCCAGCTTTGTTGTGTTCCTGATCCAGAAGCTCATCAGCAAAGTGAAGCACCTGCAGTTCATCACTGAGGTGAAGCCTGTCATTGACTGGCTCTCCAAATTTGTTTGGGACATGGTAAGACCACCTATCTGATGCTACTTCATAAACCCCCATCAGGGCTCTAGATTGGATGAATAAAAGAGCCTCTGGCCTTCAGCAGGAAGTGTTCTAGTTATCCAAAGATGAACGAAAGAAGAAAAGGTAAACAGAGCTGTAAACTTTCATGTCACCAAACACGGCATTAAAAACAGAGCTGATCTCACACCAGAGCAAATATGTCCACATGGATGGCAGTTAATACAACTACCACCTCATTCCCTGAGAACCTTTCAAAGAAGCTGAGATGGAAGACTCTCAGTTAAAACTCAAAGCTAATGCCTCTAATATGTTTGATGGATTTGAAACTTCAGAGTCAGGGTGTTCTTTGATTTACTAGGAAACTCATCTGTCCTCCAAATTCCTGAGGACCAGGTAACTGAGAGGTGATTGAGCTCCCTGTTTTTTCAGTTTCCCCATGGAGAGCTAATTCATAATTTACTATATTCTTTTTGCAATGTGTTAGAAACATTAAATAACATAGCTGTAAGTACAGATTACCAGGAGAGCTTGGTAGTACCAAATCTAGTTTAAGAAGGCTGAGGCATTCAAACACTGAATTTGTTTGCAGGAAGATATTATATTATCTGTGACGGTACTGAAGAAATTCTTTTAAGGTTACTAGCAGGGTATTTACTTGAGGTGACTTAATATTTACAATAAAGATAGTACATTATTATTGTCTCATTACCTTATGGCAATACAACAACAGCTCCAGAAATGAGGATACACATATAAAACACAATAAAAAGAATCAGATTGTATATGTAGACTTTTATTAGGGCAAACATTTCCATAAGCAAAAATATCTCATTAAAACAGATGACCAAATATCTTTATTAAAAGTGATCCAAAATGAAGTAAAAATTAGTGAAACTGACTATAAATGAAGATACTGCAGCATATAAACCAATGATTCATCAATGATGTTTAATACCAGGACCTAAGAACCAAGTAAGTAATTAATGTGATAAACATTATTAATACAGATGATACAGATAACATTGTACTCTTCCATAGTAAAGAAATATGTTTAATATTTTTATGAACCCCATTTGATATTATAAAATAAACCTGACTGGACAAAAACTTTTAAAATTTCAGAAAAACAGACATGATGAAAAAGGTAATAATGTATACAAATAATTTAAAGATATTATCATAGATATGGAAATGTAATAATCATTTGAATGTAAGAAAATGCTACAAAAGCAGAGGGTTATCAAAAGAGAGAATGAGAGATATTCTCAAACAAATGAAAAATCAAGATCTGGTAGTAAAGGCAAGTATTTTTAATATATGACAGACACTAAAATGCCAAGGGGAAAATGAACAGACTGTTTCCTGAAGTGGTAGTGACAATGGACAGATGTAGCTTTTAAATATGCAAAGGACACAGCAAATTAACTTACCACCTCCTTCAAAATAAAGTGAGAGTCTCTTGGGAGAATTTAAGCACCGATAGCAGATACATCTTATGACAGTTCATGAAATGCTCTGTATATCACTGGAAAACTATTTCAATGGTGAAAATGATGTAGGAATCAGAAGCATATTCTGCTGAGACTCAAGGAAGTTAACACTTTCCCGAACTGGAAATAAATTTGTAAGAAGGCATATAAAGTTATTGACTAAATCCGATTTGTTGTCAGAATAACTCATTCCTAGTGAAATAGCTTACCAGCTGCCACTACCCTGGGATCCTCATGAGACTGATGTCTCCCAGCTGCACGGCTGTCTGCACTCTCGTTCCACCAAAGAACATGAACTGCAGAAATAAACCAGAAATAAATGTTAAAGACTGTGGTGTTACTACCAATAAGAGACAGAAACATTAACCAGAAATTGAAAGTCCTATTCTTTCAATCAAAATAGTGATTATCACAGGTAATGCTAAGTATGTTACTGATAAGATGCCAGAGGGGCCAGAGATTTGGGAGAGAAATTTATAATTAGTCAAACTAGTTTTGTAGATGAAGAAAGAAAAAGCTGGAAAAGAGAAGTAAAATAATGCAGCTAAAGACATAATTAGGCCAAGATCCAAATTGTATGACTTTCTAATACATGTTAACTTTATTTTAAAAAAGCAAGATTATAAAAAAGTTGTGCTTACTATTGAATATTTGGGTGATGGAAAGAAAAAAAAGTAGGATATTAAGTGTCTAAGGAAAAATTCTATTAAGTGCATTTGCTTTAAAAAAATGGGAGTAAAATCACATTAGGATCTTGCTGTATATTATACTTAGTCTTAGTAACAGATTTTTAAAAATCAACAATTTGTACTTCCTCTGGAAATAACATTAATTTTTAATGGCTATGGAAATTCCTTCTTGTAACAACATTTCATCCCAACCCCTTATTATTGGCCAATTAAATTATTTTCACTAATTCAATATTCTTTGAAATACTGGGATAATGTTCTTGTGCATAAATTTTTATAATATATACTATCTATATAGGAAAATGCAGAGAAAGAGAAAGTACGAAGCATTTCTATACCACCCAGAACAAACTGTTTTAATACTTGGTGTAACTCTGTCCACAGTTATGCATATATATATTTGTATTTACACACACACATACACACACACACAGGCTTCTGTAGTGGCTCGATGATAACAGGTATGCATACATGTTTATGTTTACACACACACACGCACACGCACACACACACGTGCTTCTCTGGTGGCTTTGTGATAAAGAACCTGCCTGCCAAGGAAGGAGATGCAGGTTCAATCCTTGGGTCGGGAAGATCCCCTGGAGAAGGAAATGGCAACCCACTCCAGTATTCTTGCCTGGGAAATCCCATGGACATAGGGGCATGGTGGGCTACAGTCCATGGAGTTGCAAAAGAGTCAGACATGACTTAGCGACTAAACAATACATATAAACATGTATAAGAATATATCTTTATAGTTATATATGACACATATTTATATATCTATTTATGTATCACATGTGTATTACATAAAGAAGGTCATACAACATTGTTTCCAAAATTTCCTTACTATAAACAATGCTGATATAAACTTGATTAGAGCAGCAGTACATGTACATTTATGATAAGAACATTTACCACTAACATTTGTTGGGTGCTTGCTACGGTGCTGGGCCTGGTTTAAATTTTGCATGTGTTAACTTATTTAGTTTTCATAATAACCTTAGGTACAGGTTATTATCACTTCTGGATGAGGAAAATAAGTAAGGCACAATAAGGTTAAGTAACTCACTCAAGGTCATAGAGTTTTAATTGGTAGAGCTGGGATTCAAACCCAGGCAGTCTGGATCTGATTATTTTCTTAATATAAACTAAAATTTAAACTGAGAGAAGCAAAAAGTATCTAAAATGGAGATCATGGCATCCGGTCCCATCACTTCATGGGAAATAGATGGGGAAACAGTGGAAACAGTGTCAAACTTTATTTTTTTGGGCTCCAAAATCACTGCAGATGGTGATTGCAGCCATGAAATTAAAAGACGCTTACTCCTTGGAAGGAAAGTTATGACCAACCTAGATAGCATATTCAAAAGCAGAGACATTACTTTGCCAACAAAGGTTCATCTAGTCAAGGCTATGGTTTTTCCTGTGGTCATGTATGCATATGAGAGTTGGACTGTGAAGAAGGCTGAGCGCCAAAGAATTGATGCTTTTGAACTGTGGTGTTGGAGGAGACTCTTGAGAGTCCCTTGGACTGCAATGAGATCCAACCAGTCCATTCTGAAGGAGATCAGCCCTGGGATTTCTTTGGAAGGAATGATGCTAAAGCCGAAACTCCAGTACTTTGGGCACCTCATGCGAAGAGTTGACTCGTTGGAAAAGACTCTGATGCTGGGAGGGATTGGGGGCAGGAGGAGAAAGGGACGACAGGATGAGATGGCTGGATGGCATCATTGACTCAATGGACGTGAGTCTGAGTGAACTCCGGGAGTTGGTGATGGACAGGGAGGCCTGGCGTGCTGCGATTCATGGGGTTGCAAAGAGTCGGACACGACTGAGTGACTGAACTGAACTGAAGTGAACCCACTTACAAATATACAGTGTACATATTATACACTATCCTCAAGAAGTGAAGTACTGATTTATACTCAGCATATTATATTTTCATACTCCTAGTACACTGAGCATGAATTTAAGATTAAACGATGTGTGTACACACATTTCAGTAGTTTTTTAAATAAAAAAGTATACACATTCATTATAGTAAATTAGGGATTTAAAAAACCTTTAATCTGATCATTTAAATATGACTATATTTTATGTCCTTTCAAATTTCCTTCTCGTAGAAGTAAAAACATTCATGTTTCCTAGAATGTAGGCAAAAACAATTGAAATAGTAAAGCTTTTTATTTATATTGCCAAATTACTGGAGGGGGACGAGCTTAAGCCTTGCAGTACAACAGTATTTGTTTTTCCCTGGCCCCTCTAATACTGTATCTTTAATACATTTTTATTAGGTAAAAAATGGCATCTTATTATTGTTTTAATCTGCATCTTCTTTAATATGTATTAGTCACCTATGTCATCTTGGCATAAGCTTTTCTTTTGGATTTATATATATATATATATAAACACACACACACACATAAATGCACAAAATTTGAGCCTTTGAATAATAAAATCATCAGTTGATTATTTTTTTCTTCATAGTTTCTTCATTTGTTTTTGGCTTACAAATGTTGTTTTCACATATTAATAAATTTATCTATATTTTGTTTCCATAATTCTATGAATTCAGTTTTTAACTGAGATCTATAATCCACCTTGATTTTATTTTAGTGTATGGTATGAAATGGCCATTTAATAATTATCATAATTTTTCTCTTCTTCTGTATTTCTCATCTGGGACCAACATGTGTTTTTGCACAGTCCAACTTTTTTATTTCTTTTTTACAATATATTAACAGAGTCTGAATTTCTGGGGAATGATTAAGTCAGTTTTTGCATATGTTAGGTTTCAGATGTCCATTAGACATGAGCAACTGGATATTATGGATTTTCAAATATTAAAAGCCTTAATCAGTTATTCTTTCAGATAAACTTTATAAACATTTTCTGAGTTTGCCACAAAAAAAAAACCCACTGAGTTTGAGTATCTTTTTTGGAGTTTGGAGTATCTTTCAACTTTAAAAGTTAAGTATCCCAAATAGATGTTTTTATTAAATAAATCAGTATGATATATATACTATGTGTATCTAAGTAGTGAGAGATTGGTTAATTTATTTCTTTGGGTTTGTCTGTGTTTTTAATATTATAATAACTATATATTACTTTTCACCCCAAAACAATCTCCCTACGTCAAGTAATAGTATTTTCAAAAAAAATCACAAAAGGTACAAGCTTTCATGTATAAAGTAAATAAGTTGTTAAGACAGTAAATTTTATAAGTTTCCATCATAAGAAAAAAAAATTTGTAACCTATGTGAGATGATGGATGTTAACTAAATTTATCGTGGTAATCATTTCACAATATATCCATATGTCAGATCATTATGTTCTACACCTTAAACTTATACAAGATTATATGTCAATTATATTGCAATAAAACTAGAAAAAAACAGTAAAAGTACATTAAGAAAACGATGAACAGGTGATTTCTTGAGATTCCTTCCAGTTTTTAAAAATTTTATCATTTTGATATATCAGAGAAAAGAGCAGGTCAGTATTTAAAAAAGGCTTCATAAGGTATTGATATTCTAAATAAGATTGAAAACAGGTTTACTTAACTCTTAAAATTACAAAAAAACTAGTAGTTTGGCAATAAAAAGTAAAATACACTCAATAATGAGAACAGAAACAAACTGACCCAAGGAGCTTAACAGCAGATCAACAGTATACTTTGTAATTTCATAGAGGAGATGGACAACTGTACCTCTGTTGAGTACTCCGTATTCTGCATGGAACACTCCAACTAATTTTGTGTAGCCTTGATTGACATGAGTATGAACTGCCCTTTTAAATGGGTCACCCCACAGAGCTGGCCCACCAGGTTTCATCTGAAAAGTAGCCAGTTCATAGACTCCTAGAATAGGGAGAAAAATATTTTACAGAACACATTCAAACAGTTTGTAGTCCTGTCTGGTTCTGGTGAAAAGCTAATCTACATATATAGATTTGGAGGATCATACATATATACATGTTTATGTAGACATATTTATTAATAATTTGCCCTGTTTTTCTGTGCTTTTATGTTTAGAAAGTCTTTGTTTCAGTTTCAGGACAAGTTGTTTTAGCTTAATGTACAGAACAAAGAAAAAGGGACTAGAAGATACAGGTAAGTTATTATCTAAAATATTTTTAACCTATAAAATTAATAAAATAGAACTTAGAATAGGACTTTTTAGCTGCCTGCATCTACACTTTCATAATAGAAATGAATAAGAAAGTATTTTCCACTTTCTTACAGTTCTACTCTTCTTTGCAACTTTCACTACTTTTTTGCTTTATATAATTGCCTCCTATAGGTTTGCATTTCTACCAGCAACAGCAGGCAAACAATGGACCTCAGAGTTTTTGAGGGAAAATGAACCCTAAAGGAGATGCTTTTTATTATTCCTAAATATCCAGGTAAATACTTGAAAAGCATTTTACCTTTGGATAGAAGTATAGAGTGGATGGACAAAAAGAAACCACAGGACTGGTAGATTTGAGAAGTAGAGGAAAAACATGCAAGTTACTGAAGAATCATGAGTAACACAGAGGAAGAGAACCAAGACTTGATATTATCTTTGAAGTCCAGCAGTTCATTTAGATGGTGCCAAAAGCTGAGGGGGATCTAGGCAGATAAGGATCTCAATAAGACTTTTCAATCTCTTGTAATCTAAAATGCACTATAGAATTGGGAATAATGGGGGGAATAAAATATCATTTAAATTAGTTTATGCTTTTTCTAATCTGACCTTTGGTTAAAACTGGATTGAGGTAATAATTTCTTTAAGTCAGCAAGAAGGGAAATCAGGAAGAAGACAAATCTTTAGGAATTATTTTCAAACTGAGAAATAAGAAAGAGGAAGACACAAACGTTAGACTACAGTAATATAGCTTGGCAGTTTCAGTTAATTCATTCCCCCCAAACAGTCAACTTTATAAGCAAATTTATACTTAATGATTTGAGATTGATAGTGATTTATAGAAGATACTTTTAAAAGTTTATATTTTTTTTAAATTATGATAAATTATCATACATTATCCCTCATTTATCCACATGTGTTCCTTGTTCCCAAGGCCCAAATTCTCAACCTTTAGTGACCATGACAACTTGTTCTATAATACAGCTAAATTTTAAGCATCAGTACAATACTAATTTGGAAAAAATAGTTCATTATTTAATGCTCATTTTTAAAATTAAGAGCTCCAATTTATTTTTATCTCAACAATCAACATATATTCCTATATTAAGCAAAAGAGTAACTTCATTTTTCCCACCAGAAGTTTAGTTTTTATAGTTAAAATCTTAAGTAGTTTCTCCATCAAAGTTCAAAGTGAGTAAGACAGAAGCACTTACCTTCTTTTGGAGGTTTTACTAATTTGCACCATGGCACCAGGTAAGTGATTTCACTCTCTTGTTTATCAATAAGAGCCAAATTTGGAATGAGAAATTGTTCTTGCCATTCCTTATCTTTGGCCAAGGCTTTCCGAACTTCACTTCGATGAGCAAAATTGTCTGTAGGAAGGAGTAAGAAAAATAAAAATGTTTGATTTAAAACTACCTCTACTTTTTCTGGGTTTCATTCAATTTTATAAACATACATCAAGGCCACATAAGAACTGTGCTATATTACTGGCAATACCAACATTGTTCCCAATTGTTCATGGTCTTAAGCAGGAGCAGCAATGTAATCAATTAATGATAATGTCATACAGTAATGAGCTTTATATGCTCTATCCACTTAATAGGTAGTTGTGAGAGTTAGGTAAGTTATTGAATCTTTCTGTGTCTGTTTAATTCCAGGGCTGACATCAGGATTAAATGAATTAGTACATGAAATGAGCTCAGCACAGCAGAGTGTTTGATGCCTAGTGAGTACTCAATATACGTTAACTATACTTACTAATTTTATTGAGGCATTTAAATTATAGTGCCAGTTTAGAAAAACACTTTTTCTTTGTTAGTGATGATGGTGAAGAGTGGTCAGGTCAATGTACAATTGAATTAAATTTAACATGAAGTTAAATTAACATGAAATGAAGTTAAGATTTGCTTTTCAGCCTCTCTGAACAGCTTCTAAAGAAATAGTGCTCCTTCTCTTACTTGTCACCCATTCTTTTTTACCTGGTACTATTTCTCCTGTTTGTTACCTACATGTTACTAACATATAGGCCTAGAACTACTATATTTAGTAATAGGACTTTTTAAGACTAATGGTAAAAGAGTCTTCTATGGTTTATGCTGTGTAGATAAGGAATAACAGTTATCTTAGAGCTAATGTAAGTTATAACAGGATGTTACTAGTAATTTTCTTAGTGGAACATGATTCAACTGGTGGTGCATAAAGACATAAGTTGTGTTTTAATGGGGTTTGTTCTATTACAACAGGGAGAGCCCCTAAATTATGGCCACGTTAAATACAGAATGAGTAAGAGTGCATGCTCAGTGGTGTCTGACTCTTTGTGACTCCATGGACTGCAGCCCATCTCCTCTGTCCATGGAATTCTCCAGGCAATAATACTGGATTGGGTTGGCATTTCCTACTCCAGGGGATCTTCCTGACCCAGGGATGGAACTCGATTCTCTTGCATCTCCTGCATTGGCAGGCGGATTCTTTACTACTGCACCACCTGGGAAGCCCTTTACATATAAAACTACTTTATGACTATTTGGACACTGATGACCAGACATTAAATGAAATTATTAAGTTGTGTCTGACTTCTATGACCTCATGGACTGTAGCCCATAGGGTTTCCCAGGCAAGAATTCTGGAGTGGGAATTCCTTCTCCATTTCCTTCTCCAAAAATTATTTAGGTTATCATCAAGTCCTTATGTGACTTCATAAAGATCTGATACTGCAGCAATAAATATTCTGGGGATTCTTGTAATCGTTCTCCTTTTTCTAAACCAGTGGTTTGTCAGCTTCAGTATCAGAACTCACTCAGTCCCTTTTCTTTTACCTCCATAGACTAGTATAATGACAGTGAATTCCTTGAAACTCTGGGGGCACAAAAAAATCAAACATGGTCCTGAAAACAACAGAATTATTGAATCTTACAGGTGGATGAATGGTTTGAAGTTAACTATCATCCCCTGAAAGTGAAAGTTGCTCAGTTGTGTCCGACTCGTTGTAACCCCATAGACTATCATAGAGTCCATGGAATTCTCCAGGCCAGAATACTGGAGTGGGTAGCTGTCCCCTTCTCCAAAGAATCTTCCCAATCCAGGGATCAAACCCAGATCTCCTGCATTACGGGTGGATTCTTTACCATCTGAGCTACCAGGGAAGCCAAGAATACTGGAGTGGGTAGCCTATCCCTTCTCCAGTGGATCTCCTGGATCCAGGAATCCCCTATCAACTTCTATTTCCCTAAGGTCCCCTAGATGTGTGAATGATTTTGGCTAAAACATTAATATCCAGATATAGCTTCAATATAAAGAAAAATAATTCTTTTCTTTATGACCCTAACCCACTTGGGTTCTTGCAATCACTGCTTTAAATTTTTCATAAAAAATCTTTACAATAAGTCACTGTAAATGTTTTTTTTTTAGAATTAAAGTTTAGTTCACAATATAAAGGTTCTAGTGATGGCTGTTAGGTGTACTGTTGAGAAGAATAATCACTGAATTTATTTTTGGTATTGCTTTTTAAAAGTTTTACTTAACCTGTATGTTATTTAAAGTAACATAGATCCAAGAACTAAGTCTCATGTAATATCTAACAGAAAGGACATCTGTACTAAATGCTTAAGCTATTGACTCATACCATACTTCCAAATATGAAACACTTTATTCATTCTGCCTCCAAATTCTACACTCCAGTATCCAACCAATTCAGAGTGAACTGTCCGAAGATGAATGTTTTTCTTAACATTTTCCAGGAATTCATTCATCTTTGAGGGCTTAAGATAATAGGTACGAAATTCATAGAATGTTCCATCGTATTGTCTGGGGCCTGTAGCAAAAGATGAACACACCTGAAGAAAGATAAGGAAAATTTAAATATTCTGGGAAATAAGGGTTTATAATATTATGTTACAACCAAATCTGAGTCTGGAAACAAGGGACACACATTAAATTTATAATCTGTTTGGACTTCTGTTGTCTTCTCTCCACAGAATTTTAGAGATATGTCAATAAAGATGCCCGCTTTTAAACATTCTATAGCTTACTGTTTCCTAGGAGGAAGTCCACCATTAGTCACTTTTTCATGAGAAGTTGCTCACAGGAAAGCACTGGGGCACTTTCTTTACCAAAGGACTACAATTAGGATCCTAATAGTCTTTACAAATAGTTTATTACCTTTTATCCAATGTTCCATCTTTATTGAATAGTGTACATGTTAGAGTTGAAACATTTAAAACAATTTCTAAATATACTGGTATTTTGGCTAGCACAATGAAAATGTGTTTACTGGCAAAAATCCATTTTTTTAAGGTTCTTAAAATAATGGAAATTCCTGGTCAGATCAAAGTATTTTTTAAATCCAATGAAGTAGACCACTGGTCAAAAACAGGACAGGAGTTTAACTAATGTAACAGGAAACTATGATCTAGCCAATTGTATTGTAATATGGTGATACCCTGTGTAAACCCTAGGGAAAAAAAAAATCAGTGTCAGAATTGTCTGAATAGTTACTAGGTTTTAATTACAGATGCAATCTGCAGAAGGACATTTAATCCACCCAATTATAGCAGGTTGATGTAAATATCAGTTAAGAACCATTAGTTACTTCTGTAATAAGCATATGCTCACAATGTAAATTTCTAATTTGGTTTTCTGAGTGAACTTAACTTTCAGTAGGAAATGCTTTGTGTATTGTATGTGTTTGTGTGTATACAAAGGTATATACAAATACATACTCTCTCTCTCTCTATATATATATATACACACACACAAATATACACACACACTCATATTCTAGTTTACATATCCATCCTGTTTAAGTTTTGTTAGCATGTGCACATTTCCTGAAGTTGATTATACCAGAATTATCTATTAAAATAGTTTAGGTACTTATAAAGCTATTGATGAATTTTGGCCTTATTTTGACTACCTGATATGTCAAAGAAAGCAGTACGCTTCATGCTGTGACATATATTTTATTTACCAAACACAATAATACATATATTTTACTTAACTGTGTATAAGGCTTAATTATAATCTCTTTTGAGGTCATTCCAAGTCTATGATGAGTCATATTCTTATTGCCCAATTGACTACGCTTGCCATCAAAAACAAGTGCAGCTGGCCCTGTATTTGGCAGATGTTCTTTTGGTGCCATTTTACCAAACTTCACTAACCCAATGTTAAGCAAATAAAAGCTGCCTACTACTTATAGTTTAAAAATATTATAAATAAAATATATCAGATATCAGAAAATGGGTCAATGGAGTAAATGTAACAACTTTTCAGGGAATTCATATTTGGAGATCAAAATATGTGATCAACGGCACACATTTTATTATCACTGGCAGAAGAAATATACAATAGGGAAAGCTCAGGGAAAGGTTAACAGTATGTGATTTGTGAGAGGTCATGAAGTGACTTTTGTTGTAAGGCCACTAGAACTGCAGGGAGAGGAATCATGAGTGCTTCCTTTTCTCTAAATTAGGGCTCATTCTCCTTAGTAGTGACTTTCAATTCATTTATAAGAGAACATCTGGTTGACATTTAATAACGTCAAAGTACAGAATAAAATTCTAAGGAATAATTCTTGATCCTGCCCCAGTAGAGAGAATCAGGATAAAGGCTGTAATGATAATCTCGGGTGAAGGAGCCATCAGTGGTTTCTCTTTAGTCTCTACCAGAAAGTCAGTTTGAGAAGGAAGTAAAAGCCTGAACATCAAAAGGAAAAAAATCTCTAGGTTAGATTCACAGAATAGGCCAATCCCTGACAGTTAAAGCTGAATCACAATAATCTATTTTGTACATTTCTCATCCAGATTAAATGAAGTTGTCATCATCATATTTGCTACGAGCTTCCTGACAGTGGCTGACTCGGGCACCAATCCCTGGAGACAGTGACAGCTGGGCAAATGCTCCACCACCCGAACCCTGGGCCCTCTCTTTAAGGTTCTCTGCCTGCAAAATGCTGGGAGGTTGTGTATTTCATTTAAAAGGGGGAGAATTGTTCTGTTGCTCCTTCAGTCTGGAGGGGCTTGTCAAAGCATAGTAAGAGAGGCCTCTGGACCAGTGCCTAGTACAGGCCCCAATGCGGCAACTGCAACCTCGCGGGTCCGCCAAGACGCAGCAGCTGGCGCTTCAGGCGAGTCCTCACAACCAACGGGCACCTAGGCTAGGCGACCCTGGCAGTGGGTCTTCTCCTAAGGGCTCCCTTCGTCCTTCCGCGCGTCCCAGGGACCCCGCCTCCGGATTCCGAGACTTGCTAGAACTTCTCGTGCAGCACCACGCGGGCTGGTCTGGGACCACTGACGCATGCGCGGCCCGCGCCCTACCGCCGCAGACGCCCACGCCCTCTGCTCCCCTCCCCCAGGAAACGTTTTGGGCGAGTCCCGGCGGCCAGTACCTGAGGCGCCATCGTTGGAGCGGCCAGGGCCCTAGTCAAGCTCCTTCGGAGGGCAAACATGATGCGGCTTCGAGCGCTGAGAAGGGCAACGGCCGGCACTCTTCCTTAAATTCCTCCTCTTGTGTCTTCCTGACTGGCAGGGAACAGCGCCTGCACAACTGCGGGAGGCCGGCTCTGGGCGGGTCGGCTCCTCCTCCAGAGGGGGGAGGGGGTAGGGGGTGGGGCTGAGCGCCCCGTTAGCCCACGTCCTCCACCAGCCGAGCGTCGGAAGCGTTTTTTGTCAGCTCTGACCCTCTCCGTTTATTCTCTAAAACCTTCTTATCCTCAGCGTCAGAAGTGATATTAGAATTAGCAGAATGTTGACGTCCTCGTTCCTATACCACTTGTCTGGGCCCATCACCTCGTCTCCTTGCGCGCCTGCGTACAATTAATTCGTAAAAGCGCGCGTGTGGAACGTGAGTGTGTGACCAGGGAGCCATCACTTTTCTCAGTGCATTTTCATTCCCCGTCAGTACCCACAGCCTGAAGTTGTAAGGCTCCAGATAATTTACATTGTAATTTTCAGGAGCTCAGAGGAATGGGGGTACCGAGCTAGTTATGAACAGTTCAAAGATAAACATACATTGTTAAAATTCTGTAACCCTTAAAAGTAAAACCTCTGGTCTAGTCTTCCCTATCCCTGATTATTGCTCACCAGAATAACTACCTTCTAACATTTCGAGCTTTGTCTTCTAACGCCTGTTTCTGTCTTTTAAAATAATAGGCATACTCTGCTGTTTTTTTTTTTTTTCCTTTTCTGTTTAGATAGCATCTCTTGACGCTCTATGGAAGAAGAGAATTTACGTCTCTAGTATATAGCACTCCCTCCCTCCAACTAATTTCCCTTCCTGCACCTAATAATGTTCACGCTGAAAAAATCAATTAACTGATTACATCATTAATTTACATCATTTACATCATATTAAGACTTACCTGGTGGCTCAGACGGTATAGCATCTGCCTACAATGCGGGAGACCCAGGTTCGATCCCTCTTTGGGAAGATTCTCTGGAGACGGAAATGGCAACCCACTCCAGTACTCTTGCCTGGAAAATCCCATGGACGGAGGAGCGTTGTAGGCTATAGTCCATGGGGTCGCAAAGAGTCGGAGACGGCTGAGCGACTTCACTTTCACTTTTCAATGTTGATGTTATTCTTGCTAATAGTTACATTATTGCAAACATTAGTGTAATATTTCTTATATTATCAGGACTAGTGGGGTTAGTTGTGCCTTGTGCAATGACTTGAATCATTCCTTCAGAGGAAAGGATGCTTTTACAAAACAAAGCATTATCTGTGCCCAGACTGGATCTTTATGTTTAAATTAATTTTCTTAGACCTCCCTCCTCTACGCTGGAATTAACAATTCATTCCCTCATTCAACCTGTATTAATTAAATTTCCTCTATGCTGACTGAATCACTTTTCCAGAAACGAGTTCACAGGTGAACAAAACACAAAGTCTGTGTGTCCTTGGAACTTCCAGGTTAGGGGAGGCAGACAAATGAAGGAAAAATCAGGGATTAAAACAAGGATTAAAAATCAGGGATTAAAACAAGGAAAAACAGTAGATTAGGGAGACTAGAGAGTGCTGGAGGGAGGTAGCAGAGGCTGCTGGCTATTTCCCAATAGTCATTCTTTTCCCAAATCCCCTTAAAAAAATACCAATAGAACCCAGGCATCTTGGTGCAGCCATGTGACTAAGTCCTAGCCAGTGGGATATTTGAGCACATTTATGACCTTCTGTAAGCTATCTTAAAACAATGTAGGAGGGGTTGTTTCACTCTTTTTCTTATTTCTGCTTGCTGGAGTTTGGAAATAATGAGTTCTTGGACTTTAAGGTAGAAGCCAGGTGCTGGAGATGGCAGAACAACAAAAGAAGCAGCCTAAGTTCTGACACCATGGAATACTAGGAGCCCTGGCCTGCCTGTCTCTGGACTTATTTTAGGAGAGAATTCATCTTCTAGTTTAAGCCACTGCGGTGTGGCATATACCTATGATCTTAATCACAGAAAGGTGATTGTTTCTTTTATTTCTTTTTCATTTGTTTCTCTTCTTTACCTTTTAATTATTAATCACCAAATTCTTTGCCTAAACTCAAAATGGTTGAAACTGTTAATCAGCTTTTAAGCTTTCTCTTCTAGAGTTATCTTTAAGGAGTCTTTTGGTCTCTTGGTCCAGTGTGGACTAAATGTTCTCTAAAGTGGCCCTGTAGTAATTCTTGGATCTCCTTTCACTCATCTCCTGGGAAATCTCATTGGCCTTCAAGAGGATATCCTTTTTCCAGGATCTTATATCTTTTTTTTTTCCTCTTAATTTTAGGAGAGGGTATATGGGGATTAAACTTTAGAGGCTTTCAGCTCTAAAAATTTGTCAACTTCCTTAATTTATAGTTTGGGTGGATGTAAATTTCTACACTGGAAATAATTTTTCCTTGTTTTTTTTTTTTAAGGTACTGCTCCATTGCCTTATAGCTTCTGGTGAGACGTTCTTCCCATTTTAATTCTTGGTCCTTTCTGTGTGACTTGTCTGGAAGCTTTTATGTTCTCACTCCTAAATTTCTGAAATTTCACAGTGATATTCCTTGGGATAGATCTTTTTTCATCCATTGTGTCTCATTCAATTGATCAGCTGTCTTGCTGACCCTGTTTGTGATGCCGATTGTCTTACTGTATTTCCCTGTGCACACTGCTTGATGAACCCATGATAGGCAAAGCATGAGCTAGGAGGCTGGCAGAAAATGTGAGGAACTGTAGGAACTGCAGATGGGTTTATCCTCTCCTGACTGGCATAGCAGCCTTAGCAGCAGACATAACATAACACAACATAACCACACACAACCTTTAGGGCTTCTCCAGGTGAAGCTTATACAGCTGTGCTGCACAAAGTAGCTCATGATCAAGTGAATGATGTGCATGTGCAGTGCCATAAATGATCTCAGCTGTTATATAAAGCTCATGACTGCATGTGTAGTGCTATAAATGATCTCAACTGTTTCATAGTCATTATTTACAAAACATGGGGTGAGAGAGCCTAACCACAACGTCTTGGCTAATTTGCTTTCTCCCAACACTACCACCCCCAAATCTGGAAACTCTTAAATTATGAGAAATTTGTTATGTTTCTTGGATTTTTTTCTTCCTCCTCTATCTATGGAATTTTTATTATTCAAGCATCATGCCTCCACCTGATCCTCTGCTGCTGCTGCTGCTGCTGCTGCTGCTGTCGCTTCAGTTGTGTCCGACTCTGTGCGACCCCAAAGATGGCAGCCCACCAGGCTCCCTCGTCCCTGGGATTCTCCAGGCAAGAACACTGGAGTGGGTTGCCATTTCCTTCTCCAATGCATGAAAGTAAAAAGTGAAAGTGAAGTCATTCAGTTGTGTCCGACTCTTCGAGACCCCATGGACTGCAGCCTACCAGGCTCCTCCATCCATGGGATTTTCCAGGCAAGAGTACTGGAGTGGGTTGCCATTGCCTTCTCCAACTTGATCCTCTAATTTTCTTTGTTCCTACTAAGTTTTTAATCTTTTTTTTTTTTTTTGCTTTTTTTGGGGGGGAGGGGGGTCGTGAAACGTTCCACATTTATTTTGTAACTCACCTAATAAACTTTTAAATGTCTAATTTAAATGTCCAGTTTATTTCCAAAAGCTCTTTTTAACCTCTTTTTTCCCAGAATGCTTTTTTCCCCTACTGTCTTCAGAAGTATTATCATCTTTTTGCTTCATTGGTTTAATATTTCTATTTCTCTGGGGGCTTAAAAATGGTTTCAAGTCTTCATTTGAGTTTTATTTTGTTTTCTATATATTTTATTCTTTTTCCTCTCTCTGGTACTGAAGTTTTTCCTGAAATGTTTTTATATTTGTCTATCACCTCATTTTTAAAAGTGGGACTATAAAGAATTTGAAAGCTCTGTGAATGTGGTGGGTCTTGCCAAGTCATGAGCTTTACTGTAGAGTGATCTGACTGGGTAGTTTCCTTCATTAGATATCCATCACCCCAGCTGTTATTAGCTATAAGTTGTTTCTTGTCAACTTTCTCTACAAGGAAACTTCTTGTGTCCGACCTGTGAGGTCTAATCTTTGTTGTCAAGTTCTTGAGGCTAAAAAGAGAAGAAGGCCAGAGATCTTGATATTTGGCAGTATCTTTAGAGAAAGAAATGGCAATCCACTCCAGTATTCTTTGCCTGGAAAATTCCATGGACAGAAGAGGTACAGTCCATGGGGTCACAAATAGACACGATGGAGCGACTATCACTCATTCACACTTCAAGAACATATACTATATATACACATATATATATAATGCTAATGTATACTGTATAGGCTAATATATGTGCCATATATATATATATATATATATATATATATATATATATATGCTATGCTAAGTCTTTTCAGTCATGTCCGACTCTGTGTGACCCCAGAGATGGTAGCCCACCAGGCTTCCCCATCCCTGGGATTCTCCAGGCAGGAACACTGGAGTGGGTTGCCATTTCCTTCTCTAATGCATGAAAGTGAAAAGAGAAAGTGAAGTCGCTCAGTTGTGTCTGACTCTTAGCGACCCCATGGACTGCAGTCTACCAGGCTCCTTAGTCCATGGGATTTTCCAGGCAAGAGTACTGGAGTGGGGTGCCATTGCCTTCTCTGATATATATATATATATATATATATATATATGTATATATATATGTATATATATATATACATATACAGATAAATAGTTTAGGCTGTAATACATATTACATATATATTATAATGTATATAATGTAGGCTAATTTGCTGTTAGAAATTGACACCAAAAGTGTAATGTGACTCAAACACTAATGAATTTTGTTTTTTCAAATGAGCAAACAGTGCATTTACTTAGATGGCAGGCAGTTCTTCTATACATAAGGACCTAGACATCTTCAATGCTGTGGCTTGACCATCCCCTAGAGTGTCTTTTGCCAACAAAGGTCCATCTAGTCAAGGCTGTGGTGTTGGAGAAGACTCTTGAGAGTCCCTTGGACTGCAAGGAGATCCAACCAGTACATTCTAAAGGAGATCAGCCCTGGGTGTTCTTTGGAAGGAATGATGCTAAAGCTGAAACTCCAATACTTTGGCCACCTCATGCGAAGAGTTGACTCATTGGAAAAGACTCTGATGCTGGGAGGGATTGGGGGCAAGAGGAAAAGGGGACTACAGAGGATGAGATGGCTGGATGGCATCACCGACTCAATGGACATGAGTTTGAGTGAACTCTGGGAGTTGGTGATGGACAGGGAGGCCTGGTGTTCTGCGATTCATGGGGTCTCAAAGAGTCGGACACGACTGAGTGACTGAACTGAACTGAACTGAGAGTGTCATCATTAACTGCATCTAACTGAGAGCAAGATAGAGGAAATCTCCAATATTTCCAAGTGGAAAATGCTTACAAGATAGGAGTGAAATTTATGGCTACAACTTAGAATTAGATAAACATTGTTAAATACTGTTAGGGGCCTAAGACAGTCTCCTGTTCAGTTTCTCACAGATTTTAATTATCCTCAAAGTGTTGTAGTTAAACTTTTATCTAAATGGTAAGATTTTGAGAGATAAATAATTTCCTCAGGGTCATTGCTGCTAAGTGCTAAGTGGCCCAGCCAGTACCACTTTTAATTATTGCTCATCTGGATCAGTGAGTGTGAAAGTGCATTATTTACCCTGTACATAACAAATAGTTATCGGTTAAAGGGTGGAGAAAATTATATGAGGTGGGTAAAGGCAACAGTCCACTTGATGATGTCTGTACTTGGTTTTGTCCAAAGGTCAGGCTCATCACATCTGCAAAAGGAAGTGGGAGAGGTGGATTCAACACTAGCCCAGCTGCATAGGTGGGCAGTAGCTTTACATGTAAACTCCAGTTACTTAACTCTGGTGATGTCCCTGGTAAGTACTTTCTTTGTGCTGCATTCTGTGGTCACTAGGTGGTGGTATAAACTGGTTTCTTTCTTTAGGCCTTGCATAGTGTGAGCTACTTTTGTTACTTTTGAGTTCCTGTAACTTAACTTATGGGTATTTAGAGTGGAGTTCTCTCAGTTCTTTTTTTGTCATATGATATTATGCACTGAAGAGAACACCTTCAGTAAAGATGAATTACTTTAAAAACTTTTATGAGTTGCTTTATTATAAATATAAATAAATGGTAGTAAAGTAACAAATTTTCATTTAGTGTTTGTTAGCAAATATGCTGTTCATATCGGTGAATATGTATTAAGCACTTGTGTGTTGAGTTTTAAATTAAGTGCTATGGAGAAGGAAGAAGACTGGATGCCTTTTCTTGAGCTTGTCAATTTCTTGATGTTTCTGTATCAGTCTCTCTGCTGTTAGCATTCTTAGACTAAGCAGCAGGAAAGACTTGTGAAAAGCTCAAAATTACATATAATGTGAATTTATTTAACATTATTTCTATTAATAAAGTAAATTGTTTTTATTACTAAAACATGTAAACATGAGTTTAATGTATTATATACATCCCTTTTTAGAAATCCTTAATTGACTTTAAGTTTTGCATTTGAAAGTGAATTCTAGTGCCAATGACCTTTAAAAGCGTTCAATAAAAAAGCAATTATTTCCTAAGATAGGTTTTGCAAGTCTATTGCTTTGAATAATCCTTGGGCCTCACAACTGCAGTTGGGGGAAAAACTGCAGTTGGTAAAGCGGAGGTATTTCTGGACCTTTTGCTACTTGTTTCGGATTTTTATTACAAAATATGGGTGACTTCTTTCCTGTGTATGTGTTAGTTGCTCAGTCGTGTCTGACTTTTTTGTGACCCTATGTACTGTAGCCCACCTGGCTCCTCTGTCCATGGAATTCTCTAGGCAACAATACTGGAGTAGGTTGTCATTTCTTTCTCCAGGGGATCTTTTTGATGCAAGGATCAAACCCGGGTTCCTGCATTGCAACCTTCTGAGCTGTTATCTTTAGGCACTAGTGTGCTTAGTTTGTGACACATATTTTTCCCCAAGAAATTCCTCTTTGAAATGAATATACATTATCTGACACTCTCCAGTGAAATTCTGTTCACCTTTGCAAATTGTCATGGACACCTACTAGTTGAGTAATCAACACACTTTTTAATCTGTTTTAGCTTTACTTGACTATCTTTAATTGCTTTTGCAGCATTTTTATAATTTTTTATTTTTAAAAGTTATTCTCAACATTGTATTGAGGGCTAAAGCATTAATGTAAGAGACTTGTAGGGTATATCCAAACCCAGGGGACCTGTTTTTTATTTTGCACCTTTTCAAGTCCTTCAGGATACAGTCTAAGATTTTCCCAAGCACACTTTATAATTGAAGCTCAAATGTCCCTCTATCTCTTACGAAAGTTGACAGACTCATAGCTTATGGGAAATCAGCACTACTTGGATTAAAATTTTTCCTGAAAAAAATGTAATTTGACTTCTCAAGATAGCTTAATAATATTACTGAAGTTGGCTTCATATTCAAGATGACTTTCATCTTATATAGATGCGGAATATTAAAAAATAGTGTTCCCAGTTTCTCCACTGCCTTGGTGTCTCAGAAACTTCCATTCAGCACACACACACATACACACACAAAACTAAAAATAGTGAAAAGTCATAACTTTACAGGCTGCTTCAGTATAATTCCTGTTTCATAGTGTTTTCCTTTGAATAGTAATCCTGAGCCTGTAAGTGATTTGGAATGGGGTCTGTTGGTAGATTCATATGACTAGAGTCTCATTTGTGATTAGCTTGTCAGTGAGAGCTAGGCCCTCATTTGGTTGGCCCTCTTTCCTATCTAGCTCCCTTTCTTGTTTTTAAGGAGATTTTAATGAACATTGATTATTCTCAAATCTTATGTTGTATACCTGTCACTCTTTCTTTCAAAGAATGTTGGTGATACCTATTTCACAGACAAGAGAACATTAGATTCTAATGTACCTTATATTACATGCTGCTGCTGCTGCTAAGTCACTTCAGTCGTGTCCGACTCTGTGCGACCCCATAGATGACAGCCCACCAGGCTCCCCCATCCCTGGGATTCTCCAGGCAAGAACACTGGAGTGGGTTGCCATTTCCTTCTCCAATGATGAAAGTGAAAAGTGAGTGAAGTCTCTCAGTCATGTCCAACTCTTAGCAACCCCATGGACTGCAGCCTACCAGACTCCTCCGTCCATGGGATTTTCCAGGCAAGAGTACTGGAGTGGGGTGCCATTGCCTTCTCCGACCTTATATTACATAGGAGCTGTTATATTACATCTTTTACTTATTTTTTTCTTAATTATTCTTTTTCATTTCACCTAGTGAGGTTGATTTTCCATTTTTAGAGTAAAACAAAAATAGCAAACAAGAAGCTCAAAGAAGCCAAGTGACTGCCAAGGGGTAACAGAATGAGTAGTTTAGAGATGGCTCACCCATTTTAATTGCTCTCTCATAATCCCATGTTATAGAATATGTAACTTATTCTTTCCCATATTGGCATGCTTATTTTATAAAGAATGCTTCAATAAATAACTGTATGAGTCCCCTTGGTCATATACCTGTAAGTGGAATTAGTGAGTCAATTTCATATTTTTTTGTTGATTTTTAAATTGATTTATACTCTCACTGGCAGTGAATAGGATTTCCTCTTTCTCCATATTCTTGACAGTTCTTGTTAAGTGTTTAATATTTTTGTATCTTTTGGCTGAGAAATATCTCATTAATTTAATTTACATTTTTTTCTGATTTCATGTGAATTAAGCATCTTCTCATAATTTTGTATGTCATGCCATTTTCTTTTCTTTTGGGTCCCTGTTTATATCCTCTACCCTATTTTCTGTTATGTTGTTTATCTTAGTAATTTGATAACAAAGAAAAAAAAAGTCTGCATACTAATCCTCTCTTGGTGTATTTGTTACTGACACAATCTTCCATTTGTGCTAGTATTTAAACCTTCTTGATGATGCATTTTTGCCATATAGATGTTTCTTAATTAGTCATTTCTTATGTTTTAGTGCTTTTTTGGACTCATTTGAGATATACTTTTCCTATCCCTGTGTATGAAGACATTTTCCTATAATACTTTACAGTTTTGCTTTGGTGTTTAGGTATTTGATCTGTCTCAAATGTATTTTGCTCACAGTGTGAGATGGAGGTTTAATTTGATTTTTATTTTTCCCTTTGATATTAGTAGTCCATTACCAAAGCATAATTTATTAAATACTTCATTCATTCCCTACAGAAATACCATGTTTTTAGGGTATAAACTTCCACATTGTCAAGGCCATTTTTGAGTACCCTGTTTCTTTGATGTATTTTTCTTTACTTATACTAAAGCTAAGCTATCTGAATTATTGTAGCTTTATCATCCATCTTGACATTCGAATACAGTAAATTTATATTTTTTATTCTTACATTGTCTTGGCTATTCTTGATCTTTACTATTCAAGTTGAATTTAGGGGTAAACTTCAGAAAATAAAAAAATTTTAAATTTCATTTTGATTGAAATTTTACTAACTTTATAGAGAAATTTGGGATAAATTGACATAGTTATTCTTAAATTTCTTAACAGGAACAAAATAAAGCTCCCAATTTGTGTGAGGTGTTCTTTTGTGTGCTTTAATGAAGAGTAATGCTTTTTCTCAAAAATTTATTATATAGCTTTCATAAATTTATTTGTGAGAACTTTACTTTTGTTGGTATTGTAAGATGCTTTTCAAAGTGTATTTTCTAACCAGTTGTAACTGCTGCACAGAACACTATTGAACTTTGTATATTGATCATGTATTTAGCAGCCTTGCTAGATTTTCTTATTAATTTAAATTTTAAGATTTTCCTTTCATAGATTTTTTCTAGTGAGAAAACTTTGTTTTCATAAAATAATGAAAAATTTATTTCTTGTTTTCCAATATTCATACCCTTTTTCCTTCCCTTCTTCCTCCCCTCTCTCCTGCCCTTGCTTCCCGCTTCCTTCCAGTTTTTCTTTCTTTCCTTCTTTGCTTCCTCCCTTTCTCCTTTCCTTCTCTCTCTCTCTCTAACTGGGTAGGATTTCTATGCAATGTTGAGTTTTTTTGGAACTTCATGGGAACTTGATAGTTATAAATTTTTTAATAAATATTCTTTATTAAGTTAAAGAAATTTTCTTGTTTTTAGTTTGCTCAGTTTTTAATTTTTAAAAATTTGTGAATGCCCATTAAATTTTATCAAGACTTTTCCTGAGTTTGTTGAAATCATTTGTTTTTATTCTTTAATTGATATTATGGTGAATTGCAGTAACACTTTTATAATGTTAAGACTTCCTTGGTAGTCTTACCTTCCAGGTATAACTCCTACCTGGATGTTAGATATTATTTTGAATGTTGTTAGATTCTGTTTGCTAGTATTTTGTATAGAGTTTTTCTGTCTATGTTTGTAAGTGAGATTGGCTCTTAAGTTTTCCTTTCTCATATTGTCCCTGTTCAGTTTCCATTTCAATGTTATTTTAGGCTTATAGAAATGGCTTAGGGAAATGGGTTGGGCCTGGTTAAAGTTTTAAACTACTGATTTGGCTTTACCTGTCTTTAGATTTTTTCATTTCTTCTTTTAATAAATCTTTGAGTTGGATTCTTAGTGTATTAATTTTTAATATTTCTTATTTTTCAATATATTTATTTAAAATTATAAAATGTTTTTATCCCATCAATTTTGATAGTCCTATTAAGTAGTAAATATGTTGAAATTTTCATCATTTTTTAAACATATAAAATGTGTTTTAAAATTTCCACGTTTAAAAAACATTTGGGGGGTTTCTCTTTTCAATATTGATTCCTAATATTACTTTATGGCTATAGATTGTGGTTTGAATGATATTACTTGTTAGATATTTATTGAGACTTTCTTTCCTAATGCATATGTTTTATAACATTTTTTTGGATTTGAAAACATTCTTTACAGTTTAAGTACAAAGTTACACACACAAACATATACATGTATGATTGTCATAATTTTTTAAGATGCTTGACTTAACACAATTTCTAATACCTCAGCAATCCTCCTAAATAGTACCAAGGACCTTAACATGTTTATCTCTTATTTCTAATCCCTCTCATTATATCTCAGGTTTCATTTTTTATCTTGTTTTTATGTTCCCCATTTGTGAGCATTCTCTCTCTCTCTTACTATTTAATATAGTGACAGTTTGGATCCACTCACATATTTACTAATTTCTTTGTTTACTATTACTTTTTCATTCTGTTCCTTTTGTCCAGAAACAGTTTCTTTCCCTCTAGAGTTGTCTTTATGGAAAAATCTTTTGTTTATTTATTTATTTTTTAAATAAAAATGCCTTTATTTTGTCTTTTCTCTTGAAAGATGGTTAAATTTAGTATAGAATTCTAGGTTTTTGGTTTTGCTTGAACAATTTGAACATACTATTTCATTGACTTTGGGCCTCTATTTTCACTGATGTCATTAAAAATTTCCCACTATGGTTTATTATATGATATTGAATATAATTCCATGTGCTGTACTGTAGGACCTTGTTATTTACCTATTTTATATATAATAGCTTATATCTGCTAATCCCAAACTCATAATTTCTCCCTCCCCCACTCCCTTTGCCCTTTGGTAACCATAAGTTTATTTTCTATGTGTGTGAATCTGTTTCTGTTTTAAAGTAAGTTCATTCATATAATATTTTATATTCCATATAATATTTTATAATCCATATCGTCTGGTGTTTGTCTTTCTTTGTCTGATTTACTTCACCTAGTGTGATAATCTCTGGGTCCATCCATGTTGCTGTAAATGGCATTATTTCATTCTTTTTTATGGCTGAGTAGTATTCCAGTGTGTGTGTGTGGGGTGGGGGGCACATGCCACATCTTCTTTATCTGCTTATCTCTCCATGAACATTGAGGTTGCTTCTATGTCTTGGCTATTGTAAATAGTGCTGCTATAAACATTGGGGTGCATCTACACTCATTTCATTTTACTCTCAATTTTGAAGCATTTGAGAAAAATAAATGCTCTATGATATTGCATGATATTAAAATATAATGAGATCATTCATTATTAAGAATAGACTATTTCATTTTTTAAAAAACTGCTATAAATATTCTATGTGGAAAGCATCATGACATTCTTAGATAAACTTTTGTGGACCCTTTTAGACCCTCATTTTGCTATTACATTATGTTTAATTATAAACATGCTTATGCATTTATTATGGGCTTCCCTGGTGGCTCAGCTGGTAAAGAATCCACCTGCAATACAGGAGACCTGGGTTCAATACCTGGGTTGGGAAGATCCCCTGGTGAAGGGAATGGCTACTCACTCTTGTATTCTGGTCTGGAGAATTCCATGGACTGTATGATCCATGGGGTTGCAAAAAATCAGACACTACTGAGTGATATCACTTTGCTTTTATGCATTTATTATATGTTATTCTGTAATCACCTTTCCTTTATTATAAACATTATTACATATTCTACAAACATTGATCAAAACTACTTTTTACAAATTTTAGATTTTGAAATTTAAATGTGCCAGCGAAATCATACTGTAAAAACTTAAACTGTATTTTATGTACAAAAAAACAAAGAGGAAAGTATCTTCTGTAGCATCTATACCTGTCGGGAGCCGGCATATTGTATATTGAGTGCATATTGCATATTGCATATTGAGTGCAGCACTTTCCACAGCATCATCTTTCAGGATCTGAAATAGCTCAACAGGAAATCTGTCACTGCCAGGAGCCAGTATGAGGAACTCCGCCCGTGGCAAAGGTCATGAGGAAGGAGGCTTGGCATACGCAAAGGCGGGACTGAGCCTCAGGAGTCCCCCTGGAAATTCTCGAACATCTACCCCCAAAACCAGAGTCTGCCTACTTTCTGCTTTGTGCTCTTACCTACACCTCTGACTTTACGGGGGGGGAGGGGGGCTGTCCCCCACTACCTCTCTCTGAAAAAAGAGTTAACTTACAGCTCCAATTAATAATTCCTGGGTGTGATAGTGTTTCAATCTACAAACTCCTTTGGAAGTCCTCTAGCCTGCCTGAATAGGTTTTTCTGGCCACATGTGATTGCTCAGAGCCTCCCAACTGTGAGAGGCATGAGATGTTCTAAACTGTCTAAATACAGAGTCCTTTGAGCAGTTAAAAGATTGATTAGAAATTGTATTGGTGAAGGGTTTTTCACTTGTTGGGCCAATGTTTGCTGCTAAGTCTCCATATCCCTTACCTGCTGTGTCCCTGGCAGTGTATTGATTAATATAATTGGTGTAAGTAGTAGCTTTAATGTTTGTAACCTTGGACCCTTGAGTTAATTCTTTTTCTTGTTATAGCCCACCACACCTTTGCCCTATAGTAATGCAACTTTAATGCTTTTGGAGGGTGGCGCCTGACTAAATCACCTTTAGAGAAAAAAAAAATTTCTGAAGAAAGGGTCTTAAAATGTTAACAGGCCTCCAGGCCAGAAGATGATGCAAATCACCTAAACTTTTGCATATGATAAGTTTGCAGGAAGAAAGCCTGGCTTACTGCATGACTCTACCCCTTCCCCCATTATCCTCTATGCATAACTTAAGGTATAAAAACTACTTTGGAAAATAAAGTGCGGGCCTTGTTCACCAAAACTTGGTCTCCCCATGTCGTTCTTTCTCTCACCTTCTGGCTGAATTATTCAGCCTCTTTTCTCCACTGACCTCACTGAGCTATCCTTATTTCAGCCTCTTTTCTCCACTGAATTTCTTCACTGAGATATCCTCATTCTATTACTCTTTATATCCTTAATTAACATTTAATTAAGCAGTTGTTTCCTGATCCTCGCCTATGCTGTCTCTCCTTCGAATACCCTGGATCAGCCGGGGCTGGACCCTGGCAATACCAAGAACTTATTCAAGGGATTATCTATTCTCTTCTTCACAGTATCTTTTTATACTGTAAAGAAAGTAAGTTTGTATTTCATAATTTTATATCTTTGAGAAGAGATTTAAGCAAATGCTAATGCTGTGCATACATATCGAAACAATGCAGTTTTGCACACACTTTAAACTTCTGCAAATCATTCTCTTGACTTCAGATGATTTCATGATTAGAGTAAGACAACTAGTTTTAAAATGTGATAAATTATCCTAGCCTAGCCCAAAGCTAAGAAATGTAGAGCACAAGGATTCTTAAAGTCTGTTTTGCCTTGTGCCTTTATGTAATTATTTTGATATTTGTCTCTTTTCCTATGCCAGAAAGTTGGGAGGGGTGGGGGAGGGTGGCTTATGTTCTTGAACTTTACACTACTGTATGAAAAAAAATCTAAGACATTAAACACATAGATATCCAAGTCTGTGTGCATTTATTTCTTATGAAGACACTATTTCCATCTGAAACAGGATCAGTGTGATGCATAGACTTTGTCATGTAATTGTTGATTGATTTACTTCAATAGTTTGTTTCATTTGTTCTTCAGTTTTGAGTAGTACATTTATTTTTCAGAATGCTTTGAAATTCAAACCTTTTGATCACAGGCATAAGATTTATTTTTAATAGTCCTTTATCACGAATACCAATAGTGTTCATTGTATCAAGTAATGTTTCATTCTCCATTTTTATATAATATTGTGTATATTGCATGCGTGTTTAGTCACTCAGTTGTATCTGACTCTTTGCGACCCCAAGGACTGCAGCCCACCAGGCTCCTCTGTCCATGGGGATTCTTCAGGTAAGAATACTGGAGTGGGTTGCCATGCCCTCCTTCAGAGGATCTTCCCAACCAAGGGATCCAACCCAGGTCTCCCCCACTGCAGGCAGATTTTTTGCCATCCTGAGCCACAATCTTTTGGCATACATATTAAAACTTATATTCTCTAATCACCTGAATCATTATTATAATACAGCCACTATTAATGTATGTTGTCTTTAACCTATAGTGCCTTCACATTTATAATCATTGTTTGTGTCACATCTGTTATAGGAAAATTAATAGCATAGGAAAGAAATCATTTACTCAATTTACAGTGTTTGAATGAACATAAACTTCTTAAGTTTTTAGTCAAGTTCTAGACCAAAACGTTTCTGGGAAAAATGAAAGTGAAAGTGAAGTTGCTCAGTTGTGTCTGACTGTTTGCAACCCCATGGACTGTAGCCTACCAGGCTCCTTCGTCCATTGGATTTTCCAGGCAAGAGTACTAGAGTGGGTTGCCATTTCCTTCTCCAGAGGATATTCCTGACCCAGGGATTGAACCCAGGTCTCCCGCACTGTAGGCAGACGCTTTACCATCTGAGCCACCAGGGAAGTCCTGAATGATTATGTAAATTGATTGTTTTAAGAATAGCAGTGTTACTAAGTGATTATCATGTGAATATATAGTAGTGGCATCTAAAATTTTGTGGAATTGCAGAATAAATGTTGTAGAAAGAATGAGCTTTCTCTTGTTAAGATCTGTACAATCTGATATTCTCGGGGAATCAAAATTACTGAAGAGCACATGAAGGAGTATGGCAAACAACACATCATGCCAAAAAAGTTTGCTATTTTCTTTTTCCTTATTACCTTTAACCTAATTCTGGTAAATCTTCTGATATATTTCTTTTCTTTCTCCTCCCCGTACACCATCCCCCAGGGATAGCAACTGAACTCTAACAAGAGCTCACTATAGTAAATTAAGTTTCACTGGGACCATTAACATTTATTTTTAATTTCCCTCTTGTAAGCGTTGTAAATAACCTGTTAAAAAGTTCTCCTTTTTAGAATAGTGGAACTTTTTCCTAAATTGATTAAGAGAGTTTACAATGACAGTATATTTGATCCAATTTCTGCCTTTGCTTTATTCATTGATACATTTAGTCAAGAGCTATATTCCTGACAGTGTTTGTATAATTTTTTCCCAACACCATACATATTATGGACAATTTCAAACATGAAGTAAAATTGAAATATTTTACACTGAGGATCAAATACTCACCAACTAAATTGTGCCACAAATATTGACTAGATTTGCTTATCTCATGCTGTGTGTCTATTCCTCTCTCTGTCCCTCCATTCAATCCATGTGATTTTTGATGCATTTCAAAATAATCTGTGGGAATCATTACCCTTTCCCCTAAATACTTCAGCATATATATTATTAACTAGAGTTTAAAGTTATATTTGTTCACAATTTTTTCTTTTAATTTAAAATTTGCATACATTAAATTCACAAATCTTAACATAATATTAATAGTTTTAACAGATGCACACCTGTGTCACTCAAATTCCTATTAAAATACAGAACATAAACATAGCCTCAGAAAAGTTCCTTCATGTTCTGACCCAGTTAATTCTTGCTTTATCCACTCACCCACATTGGCAACCACTATTCTGATTTTTAAAATACCATAGGTTAATTTTGTGTGTTCTAACCTGGAGAATCCCAGGGACTGGGGAGCCTGGTGGGCTGCCATCTATGGGGTCACACAGAGTCGGACACGACTGAAGCGACTTAGCAGCAGCAGCAGCAGAACTTCAGTATATACTTTTCTAGAAACAACACTCTAATTACTGTGCAGAGAATAAATTATAGGAGAACAAAGTAGGATCATGTTTGATGTATTTTCACAAATGTTACATATCACTCAAGGTGCTTGTGGATTAGACTTCAGTATTTCTAAATCATTGCTTGTGAAGAAATGCTGGTCTTTAAAAACTTCCTGAATTTCTTTCCTGTGGTTGTAAGAGTAGAAGCTGTAGTTAGTTTTGAGGGGGAGCTCACTCACTTACCATTTTGGGAAGAATCCTATATAGGAGTACACTTTGAGTTAGGTGTCCATCCATTTTTATTGAGAGAAGTGTGTATTCTCATGCAAGAAGGAAGTAAATAAACACTATCAATCTTATAGCAGGGCAGTAACTAAATAGGAAAATGGACTTATGAGGACCCATGTGAAGTTAATGGCTAATAGATACCAAGAGCAATAATATTTAATATTGGTTTATTTTTCTTAGTGATCATAGTCCCTTTACATTATTTGTAAGCCTAAGCAAAGGTATTAAACATAGTGGTCTTTTGAATATGGATATTTATGAGATTTTATGTCTGTTCTTTTATTGAAGTCAATATTATATTAGATAAGAATGACTTCAATAGGATATTCCTGGTGATAAGAGTAGCAACAACCATTAAGAGGTATAAAGTACAAGTTATAAAATAAACAAGTCATAGGGAAGTATACAGTATAAGGAATATAGTCAATAGTTTATAATAGCTTTGGGTGGTTTATGTCTATTATTTGTGGGCAAAGTGTGCTATTGACAGCTTAAGCAATACAGAAGCATGAAAGATTATCAGAGAGGAATGATGGAAAATTTTAGAAAAGTTGTTGTTGTTTAGTTGCTAAGTTGTGTCCAACTCTTTTGTGACCCCATGGACTGTAGCTCGTCAGGCTTCTCTGTCCATGGGACTTCCCAGGCAAGAATCCTGGAGTGGGCAGCTATTTCCTTCTCCAGGGGATCTTTTTGACCCAGGGATAAAACCTGTGTCTCCTGCTTTGGCCGGTGGATTCTTTACCACTGAGCCACCAAATGAAAACCAGAAAGTAGGGAAGTGTAAACATTCCTGGAGGAAAGGGAGAGGAAGAAAGTAGATGGAGGAGGGGAAAGGATAAGAAGTAGGAGGAAATAGGGAAAAGAGAGCAGAGAAAGGAAGAGAGAGAAGAGAAAAGCCATGTGCTTTATATGGGCCCAATTGCCTGAGCTGAAAACAATTAAAAACTCTGCCAACAAGACAGTGTTCAGAAGGTTTACATGAACATTCTGTGTTTAAAAGAATGGGAATCTCATCTTTGGACTTATAAGCTGGTAAGTTTTCTTGACACCAGGTTCTATGACTTCATCTCAGAATACAGAAGACCTGATCTGGTCCCATACTGAGGATATAATATGCCTCGTGTCCTTTCACATTTTCCATAGATGCAAGTGTTGACTCAGACTTTCTTCACAGCTTCTTTCACCTCCTTATTTCTCAAGATGTAGATGATGGGGTTCAACATTGGGGTTACCACTCCATGAGACAGTCCAATTATCTATCAGAAGTGTTTGTGTCCTTTGACTTGGGCTTCATGTACATAAAAAGGGCTGAACCATAGAATAAGATGACCACAGTCAGGTGGGCTGAACCGTATAGAAAAGACTTTTTTTTTCTCCCTTCAGCAGAATTACTTCTCAGGATGGAAGAGAGGATGAAAACATAGGAGATGAAAATTAATAGTACAGGAATCACCAGTATAACAATATTTGTCACTGTTACGATAATCACATTGATGGTAATAGCCAAACAGATGAATTTAAGAAGGGCCAAGATCTCACAGGTCATATGATCAATGATATTATTACCACAGAAAGGCAATATCATTGTTATAATTGTCTGTAATAGAGAAGTCAGACAACCTATGATCCAAGACCATGTAGCCATGTGCACATACAGCACCATGTTCATGATGATGGGGTACCTTAGGGGGTTGCAGATGGCCACATATCGATCATATGCCATCACAGCCAGGAGGACACAGTGGAGCCTAACCCAAGAGAGACAACCATCTGCAGAGCACAGCCAATGAAAAAGATGGATTTTCTCTCAGACCCAATGCTTTTAATGAGCATTGAGGTGATGGATGATGACGTGTAACAGATGTCTAAGAATGAGAGGTTCCCAAGGGAGAAATACATGGGAGTGTGGAGGCAAGAATCCAGTATGCTGATGAAAATGAGGAGGCTATTTCTAGGAAGATGATCATGTACATGATGAGGCAGAGCATGAACAGACAAAACTGGAGTGCTGGGTATTGGGAAAGCCCCACCAGGAAGAATTCAGTCACAGCTGAGTAATTTCCCATTTCTTTGTGTCCATGTCACTCACCTTCATGGTTTATAAAAGGACATGACTCAGGAAAATTTACATTTATAATGTAGATTTTCAGCACATCTTCACTTCCAGTATTTTGCCTGACTCTTGGTTTTTTTGTTTGTTTGTTTAAAAGTCTCAAGAGCATGTTTGACAGGGACCACACCACCCTCTGCTGCTGCTGCTGCTAAGTCACTTCAGTCATGTCCGACTCTGTGTGACCCCATGGACGGAAGCCCACCAGGCTCCCCCGTCCTTGGGATTCTCCAGGCAAGAACACTGGAGTGGGTTGCCATTTCCTTCTCCAGTGCATGAAAGTAAAAAGTGAAAGTGAAGTCGCTCAGTCGTGTCCGACTCTTTGCGACCCCATGGACTGCAGCCTACCAGGCTCCTTCGTCCATGGGATTTTCCAGGCAAGAGTACTGGAGTGGGTTGCCATTGCCTTCTCCATTAGAGGGATTAGGGGAACACAAAAAAATCCCATGTTTCATATAGAAGCACAGACATACTGTATCAGTTTCCTAGTGCTGCCAAACCAAATTACCACCAACTTGGTAGCTTAAAAGAAATGGATTCTCTCACAGTCTGGAGGCCAGAAGTCTGAGATAAAGGTGTTGGCAGGCTCGTGCTCCCTACCATGGCTAGAGAGGAAGATCCTTCCAGCTTCTGGGGGTGCCTGGTGTTCCTTAGCTTGTGGCCACATCTCTCCTGTCTCTGTTTCTGTATTTTTTTTTTTTAATATTTATTTAATTTTTTGGCTGCACCAGGTCTTAGTTGTAGTGCAGGATCTGTAGTTGCAGTACGAAAACTCGGTTGCAGCATGTGGGATCTAGATCCCTGACCAGGGATCGAACCTGGGCCCCTTATGCTGGGAGCACAGAGTCTTAGCCGCTGGACCACCAGGGAAGTCCCTTTGCTTCTGTCTTTACGCAGCTTCACCTCTGTGTGTCTCTTTTATGAGGGCCTCAGTCATTGGATTTAGGGCTCAGTCTAAATCCAGGATGATTTCATCTCAAGATCCTGAAGCAATGTGCTTGACTCTTGGAACACTTACAGGAATAAGAAAGAGCAGAGATATTATATTAATATTACTTGTATTGGTGATAGATATAAGGCTTTAAGAAATCCAAAACATCTTAGATCTACACAGCAGCACGGTCAAGGCTACTAATGTTCCAAGAGTTCTTATGGAAAGTGCCAGATAAGATTTTGGAGGAACTACTTTTAAATGTAGGAGTATAAATATATCACCATATCATTTAACCCAGATATAAGTTTGGTAATTTGTTCAATTTTTAAGTCTCAAATGGAAAAGTAGGATAAAGCAATACTTATTTGTCAAGTTGTCATTAGAATTAAAGTTGATAAAAATCTGTTAAGTACCTAAAAGTAATGGTTCCAACATGGCATATATATGTGATATATAATTATGTTTACTTTTTGTAATATAGTAATATTAAATGTGTATTTCCATATACATATAAAGGTGAAGGAAGAACATCTCCTTTTCTTTCTGTTCAAAAAAGGTTCCAGGTGAAGGACACCATTTTTTAGAATTTAGGTCAAAATCAGAGAAAATGGAAATAGTAACATCACCAATAATACTGAATCAATCCATCACGTAGGCTTATCCAGACCTCTTCAGTTACCTTTTTTCTCACATACACCATTTTTCCTCTTGTGATACTGTTAAGGAAAAAAAATTTTTTTCCCCATAATCTTCATCAGCAATCCCACAAAATATTCTAACAGAGAAATATCTATGTAAAAACTGTGCTGGCCATATAATACAACTTCAACCAAAGATCTAGCTCCTCATCCAGTCACATTGTTACTCCTAGATTCCTCTAACGTGCAAATTATGGAGGCGCTGCTGTCACCCTCAGTGTTCTGCAGTGACCACGCTGAGTTTCTTATCAGTCTCCTCCTACTACTACCCTCTTTCTTCTTTATGCTTTGTTCAAAGTGTTTTCTTGTTAGAAGGGTCCCTCTTATCTTGGATATTAGCTTTTCAAGGAAAGCTTTCCCACTTCCTGTTGTGAGGAGGATGCCCCTTGTATGCACTGTCTCAACACTCCATACTTTATATCATTTATTCATTTCAAACTGTGCCATATAGACTGTAGTAGGTAATAGGGATCCCATTGTGAGGTCTTGTTTTTCAAAATGGGTACTGAATGCAGAATGTTGTGAGAGTTATTTTGTTCCTTTAAGAAACAATTTCTGTGCTACATAGCATGTTTCAATATGAAAAAATTATGGAATATTTTACAAAAACATTTTCTCAAACTAGTCTGTTATTCTAAATTGTCAGGGGTAGACTAAAACTATGGAATCATCATTACTTATGCATATATATGCAAGAATCATAAGTATATCCAAGCTATATACCAAAGTGATATAATTTATTTCATGAATTCATGAAATTTCAAATTAATATTTGAAAATCTGTTAATATAATGTACTAAACAGCTAGGTAAAAACCAAAGCAAAACACATGATTTTGTTAACTAACAAAACATAACAAGATGCCAAAAAGCATTTTATAAAATACAGTACTCATTCTTGATAAAATGAAAATCTCTTACTAATATAGTTATAGGAGGATGCATAATTTAGATAATAAAGATTGTCTTTTAAAAAAATTGTTTGGTCACATAGTTTAAAATTATGAAACTCTGCAGTATATGCATAAAAATAGTCAAAAGATTGTTATTAGACTATTATTATTACTTAACAGTTTTTCCCCTTAGTGATCCATCCAATAGACTAGAATAAGAAAAAATAATGATGTTGCATGTTCTTTCATGTTTCAAGTTCAATCATGATTTAAATAGTTAAAACAGTTTTGTTTTTTTTTTTTTCCCTCTAGGCCGCTGGAATTCTGGTTTGTGTTGGTTGTAGGTCATGCAACACATGTGAGAAGACACATCCTTACATGTCATACAAACAAAATTGTAATCTTAGAGAAGAGTAAAGAGAAAGGAAAATGGCCATGGTATAGTATTAAAATGGAAGTTTCATACCTATAAAACGATCACAATTTATGTACATGTGGCTGAAAAAAGTCACAGCAAAATGTTAACTTGTTTTTTCTAGCATGTGGGACTTGGATAATAATAACAATTATTATTAACTTTTTCTCATTCTCCAAATTCCCTTTAAGGAATGGATATTTTATGACTGTAAACATAAGAAATATGAAAAAGTTTTTCTTTGAAGGAAATAGTGGCAAGGATTTGCCAAATCTTGTCCCTAGTTTTCATTAACACTCAAGAAAGGATAAAAACAGTTAATGGAAAGGAAATTGGAGAATTTTTTTGTTGATTTATTATATAGACTGACTTAATGTCATTTAATGTTTTGATTTCAGGTAATCACTTCACAGAATTATCTCCTGAGCAGACACACTGACATAGTCTTAATTCTTGGAACACAATTCTCAGTTCAGCTCAGTTCAGTTGCTCAGTCATGTCCGACTCTTTGCGACCCCATTTGCAGCACGCCAGGCCTCCCTGTCCATCACCAACTCCCGAAGTTCACTCAGACTCACGTCCATCGAGTCAGTGATGCCATCCAGCCATGTCATCCTCTGTCGTCCCCTTCTCCTCCTGCCCCCAATCCCTCCCAGCATCAGAGTCTTTTCCAATGAGTCAACTCTTCGCATGAGGTGGCCAAAGTACTGGAGTTTCAGCTTTAGCATCATTCCTTCCAAAGAAATCCCAGGGCTGATCTCCTTCAGAATGGACTGGTTGGATCTTCTTGCAGTCCAAGGGACTCTCAAGAGTCTTCTCCAACACCACAGTTCAAAAGCATCAATTCTTCGGCGCTCAGCCTTCTTCACAGTCCAACTCTCACATCCATACATGACCACTGGAAAAGCCTTAGCCTTGACTAGACGGACCTTTGTTGGCAAAGTAATGTCTCTGCTTTTGAATATTCTGTCTAGGTTGGTCATAACTTTCCTTCCAAGGAGTAAGTGTCTTTTAATTTCATGGCTGCAGTCACCATCTGCAGTGATTTTGGAGCCCCCCAAAATAGTCTGCTATTTAGAATGGCCTGGGTTGGCAGTATGGGGTGCATTTTGTGAGGCATCCAATTGTATTACACAGTAAAAAGATAAGGCAGAGGAGATATCCATGGTGAGAGTGTGAGGGATATTCATGAGAGCTATTACCTTGGCTTCTTTATCTCTGGCAAAAGGAGGTAAAATTTCAGCTTTCTGACTCTCTGGTTTTGTGCATCTCTCTCCGAAGGATCATACTTTAGGTTGATGTTCATCTTTGGACATTGCCTACAGCAGGGAAGCAAACTTTGCTTGAGGACTTGGATCATGAAGTATTTACCCTTCTTGCTATGTTTACTGATAGAAGAAAGTAGTAGTTGTTTGTAAAACACATGTACATACCTGACTTTCTGATTTTAATGCGTGGAACCTCTTGAAACAAGCTGTGCCACTCTCTTCAGAAAGAAATCCAATGTACTAAGTATTGCTTGCTTACGTTTTCCTTTCAGCTACGTTTTCCTTCTACTTATAAAATAATGTGTTCTTTGTGATATCACACAGTACTAGTGCTAGATCTTGAGTGCATGTCCAAATTTCTGAGCCCCGAAGTTGCTAATAATAGGCAATAGTGCTCTATTCAGAACAAAGTATCTTCTCATTTTCCTACATGGTTTTGAGAATTTTGTTGGGTTTTCTCATTCACATTTCTGTGTGGAAACCAAGAACACTTCTTTGTTGCTGGAAAATTCAGTGAGCTGGACTCACTACTGCGATTGTGTTCTTCATTCTCTGACCATCTCTAGGGCTGTGCTAGAGTATAGTGGTCTGTGTCTCAGAAAGCCTGTTGTGTCTCCATCCTCTTACTCCATTTTCCCCTTAGCTATGTATTATGAAAGCACTTGGCTTGAAGGACCTAAACTTCAGTCTTGGCTCCTTGGCGTATTGGCTGTATAAACTTGGGCAAAACACAATCTCTCATCATGATGTGTCATTTAAAATGGGGGTAATGGTACTTATTTCTAGAGGGTTTGTATTTTTCTTTTTTTTTTTTTTTAGGATTGATGTAACATACCTGAAAGTTCTTGACATAGATTGTGTGCACAATAGATGTTAGTTTTATCTGTATCCCTAGGCTGCTATCCTTTCATTTTCCATGATAAAAGTGACTTATTTAAATTATGTTCATATATATATCCATGATATTTTCTTCACCCAGGATTACCTTAGTTTTTTTCATTGCTGTATTCAGCACTTTAAAAATAAAATAAGTTATTCATAATTCCTAGTTTCCATTCATCTTTTCCTTTCTGGAAATATCTCTTCTTAAATTTGTTCTAATGTTTTGTATTAAATCTTCAGTATAGGATCCTCATCTTCTTCAGTTATAAAAGATAGCATGGCTATTTGGGGTTTCAGTTTTCAAAACAGGGAAAACATTCTTTTCCATCAGGGTTTCACTAACTTCTTGTGACAGTTGCTGCTCCTCCTCAATGAATGACGTCTTAGTGTTCCTTCTAGAGCTACAGGCATGCTCTGGGACTCACATCCAAGTATACCACAGTAACAGACAACTATACGCAGTGGTAAAGGAAAGGAAAAAGTAAAGCTTTCTGCCAAAACAGAGTGCCATGTTATAAATTTGCAGTAGTAAACTAATGTGTCACATGAATACTTTCCTACCTCTGAGCCTTAAATATTTCCAGAGGCCCCACAGTGGTTCTGGTAGCCAATTTAAATCCTTTGTTTTCTGCTAAGAGACTCTCTAATCCCAGAAGTGATTTAAAGTTGAATTTTTAAATAATACAGAAAGTTGTAACTTTCGGATGCATTAAGATTGCTATCTCGGAGAACTAATTGTACCAAAATTACTAATACTAATTTTCCTTCTCTGAATTTTTGCTTCCCTGATTATACAAACAATACATATTCAGTATAGAAAATTTGATAAGTTCAGGAAAACCCAAAGGGAGGAATGGAAGTCATACATAATTATAGGATAAATATTAATATTTCCATATATATTTACATACCTGAGAGCACACTGTATTTCTTGATTTACTACCTGCTTTTTTATAATTAACAATGTAGTGCATGTATTTTCCCACTATCATATTACTAAGTAATTTTAATCAATTTCATAATATCTTTAAATTATAAATAGCAAAAACATAAAAGAATGGAGACTAAACAGTTTTTTGCTGGATTCTCAGCAACTTTTCACTTTTTTTTTTTCTTTTTGAAAGTTGGAAGACTGAGGTCAGAGATTCCCTTCATTTTATTTCATGTGAGTAAAAGCTGGTTTTCATTGTCAGAATGTATCACAAAGCCAGTTTTATGGAATGGAATATCAGTGTGAGGCAATTTTTCTTTTTTGGGGTGAAGCAGATATAAGGGTGTGATAACCAACATTGTGGATACACAGCCTCAAGGATGTTCAACACCCTCCTGCCATTGCTTCCCAACTGTCCTTGCTCACTCCACTTATCTTCTGTTGATTTTCTGCCCCCTAATCCTGCCATACACTTCTGAAAGGTTGTTGCTGAACCACGAAAGATGCCAGGATTCTTGGCCTCCAGAGGAGAATTCAATCCGGGGCCAGAGATGAGGCTTGATCACTCAGAGCTTTTGTGTAATAGAGTTTTATTAAAGTATAAAAGGGATAGAGAAAGGTTCTGACATAGACATCAGGAGGGGGCAGAAAGAGTGCTCCCTCACCAGTGTTAGCAATGAAGTTATATACTTTTAAATTACTATTACAGTGACTCAAAAGAATGGAGGTTGTAAAGACCTTACTAGACCCACTCCCATAATTTACGTTTTAAGATAACTGGATTAGCCAGAAGGTTTTTTCCAGAGACTGTCCTCAAGCAGGATACATTATTGTTATATAATGCTAAGGAATGTAGAGGAAAAAAAATGTTTGTCTTTCCTTCCTCCTTAAGAATTCTAGACCCCTCTCTCTTTGGGGACCCCTGGACTTCTTAGCAACCTGCCTAGGAATTGACTCACTCCCCCCTTTTCTTTTAGGAGAATTATGTTGCCAAGGGAAAAGTGTGTCGTTTTCATTCCATAACTACTTCCTGCTGTTGAGGGGCATGGTCCCTAAATTGTTGAGGCAACATGTTGTCCTAGCCCTCATATTGAGAGTCTCTGATCCAGGGACCCCAAATAATAGTTGGAGGAGGCTATGGTACTCATATGAGCCTGAACAACCATTTGTAACTTAAAAGCCTTCATGCGACTAGATACAAACTCTGTTTTACAGTTACAGATGTAAGGCAAAATAGTCATTAAACCAAGTTAAAATCAAAATTAAAAGTCACATTATGTCCATAGTTATGTCAGTCCATCTTATGATTGTTAGATATCATCACAGAGTTGAAGAAAGTCCTTTCCTCAAAGTGGAGAAACCCACCATGGGAAGTCTTCAATTGATGAAGATGGGAGTGCTCCGCAGACCCTGCAATTAGACTGATTGTGGAATGTGGCATAGGGATGAGCCCAGGACAGGAAGGCATTGTCTTGAGGGTCAAGACTCCAGGACTTTTAGAGTCAGCAGAAGTAGGCTTACATAGATTATCAGGCTCATCTGAAAAGTATAAAGTCAAAGCACAGAAAGTAAAGACATAAAATGATGTCACTTAGTTCGGTCAGGGTGCCATCTCTTAACTCGAGTGTGATGTACCCACAAATCAATTCCTGGCACTTTGACAGCTGTGGAAGAAGAAAGAATAACCTGGTAAGGGCCTTCCCAGAGAGGCTTGAGGGATTGGCCCCCAGATCCCAATGTTTTTATTAGGACCTTGGTTCCTGGCTCAAATAGAAGCTTGCTTGACTCAGAGGCTGGGTCAGGAGTCACCTCCCAGAATTCCGTTAATGCCTGTTGAAAAGCTGAGAGCTGAGTAACATAATTAGTTAATTCCAAGGCTTTAGGAAAACTTTTCCATTGAGGATTTTCAGGAATTAATAATCATTCATCCGCAGACTGTAAACATCCTTTATCAGTAATCTTTGCTCCTCTTTTCTCATATCTTTCTAATTCTTCCTCAGTATATTGTGGTTTTTCCTGTTCCATAGGACCTGTCCAGATCAAAGGCATCTGCAGTGAAGGGGTTTCATAAAGTGCTGCTTTTCTGGCTTGACAGTCAGCCAGCTGATTACCTTCCGCTACTTTATTCCCATCCCTGCTCCTTTCAATTCTCAATGATAGGTTTTAACCCATCCTTAACCTCAGGTTTCAGTGGCTACTGCTTCTTATGTGGGATTAAGTGCGGGTCTTTGAGCTTGACAACTACAGGAATAGCATTTTGTGCTTGACCCACAGATTTTCCATCAACCCACACTCTGGGGTTTACATTTTGTTCAATTAAAGGGAGAGAAAGGGAGGGCTCCATATTCATGAAAACAGAGGCATGGACCTTCCTCAGTATATCCCTCCCCAAAAGGGGTAAGGGGGACTCTGGCATGATCAGAAACTCATGTGAAAAGAGCACAGAGTCCCAGTTACAGCTTAAAGAACAACTGAAGTAATACCTTTTGGCTTGTCCAGACAGTCCCACTATGGAAGCGGATCAGGAAGAAAGTGGGCCAGGGGCTTCAGTAAGCACAGAGTAAGTTGCCCCAGTATCTAAAAAGAAATAGATGGATTGGCCCCTCACAGTTATTAATACCCAGGGTTCCTCAGGTGTAATTAGTATGGGAACCTGTGTGGGGACCTCGGGGCACCTTCAGTCCTGATTGTCTTGAGAGTCTGACTCCTGAAACCTATGCCTCTGGGGGCAGTCTCTCCTCCATTGTGGTCCCTTACAGACCAGACAGGGAGCCGGGGGTGGCTTAGATGCCTGAGGGCAATCCTGCTTGAGGTGTCCTTCCTTTCCACAGTAATCACAGCCCCATCCCTTTTCACCTCTGGGCATTTTTCTCAGGCTGTTTAAGAACGGTTCTTACAGCCATTGCAAGGGCTTCCGCCTGTTCCCTTGTCTTTTTCTGCCTTTCTTTCTTTTCCTCATATTCCCTACCATAATAGACTGTTTGAGCCAGTTGGAACAGATTATCTAAAGACTGATTTGGTCCATATGCCTGTTTTAATAGCTTACAGTGGATATCTGGAGCTGACTGAATAAGAAATCTATCTTTTAAGATCATTCTTCACTCTTCACTTTCAGGATCAATCTCAGTGAATCTGCTAAGGGCTTCTCTCAGTCTGTCTAGGAATTTAGCAGGAGCTTCCTTCTCCTCCTGTTCTATGTTTGCCAGTTTGGCATAGTTTAAAGTCTTAGCACGTGCTTGCCTGAGTCCTTCAAGAATACCTCTGACAAAATGACTGATCCCTTCTTCCTTTAGCCGTATTATGCTCCCAGTCTAGTTCTACAGTTGGGACTGCCTGATTCCCAGTGGGGAGGGTGGCTATTCATCCTCTCTCTTCCCTACTGATTCATTACCAAGCCATTCATCTCCATAAGCAACAGGTTTCCCCCAAACTTGACTTTTTGAGTTGGGAGTCAGTTTTTGTCCCAAGATATACAACACATCCTTCCAAGTAAGGTCATAAAGCAGAGTAACACCTTTAAAAGCTCTGATATATTTTTCTGCATCCTCTAAATAGTCTCCCAGATCCTCCTTGATTCTTTGTATTTCTTGAAAAGAAAAGGTTTTATTAACTCTCATAGACTGATTATTTCTCCTGGTGGATGCTTCATGAAGAGGCAACAGCTTGTGTGGCTATTCCTCAGCCTCTCTGGCTGCTCTGCACATACAATCCCAGGGATAGATTGGAGAAACCTGCTTTTCTTTATCTCTTTGTTGCCTGTCCTCCATCTCATCCTATATTTCACCCTTAGTTTTTGCTGTCTGAGCTTTTCTTACTTCGATTGTCTGAGGTCATACTGATTCAGGAGTTGTTTGGACCTCTACTTGGGCAGTTTGAATCTCAGTTTGGGTTTTTACTGAGACCAAGGCAACCCCTCTTGGGGGTGTTCTCTGACTTTCAGTTTGCTCAGTTTGGAGCCCCGAGTACAGGGGCAAAGTAGGAGGACAGGAGGGAGCTGAAGGTTTCACATCCAAATCTATACCCTTAGGACATAAGTCTGGCATACCTCCAAGAGAGAAAAAAGGCAACACATATGCTACTTCTACCCATTTCCCTTGTTTTCTACAGAACTGGCCTAATTGAAAAACAGTAATAATTGAGATCCTTTAACAGGTCAGCATTCCCTGTCTTCTAAAGGATACTGTGGCCATTCAGTATCACTGAAGATCAGGAGTGCCTTCTTTAAGCTTTGAGGATCAAATCTATCCTAGTTTTTCAGGATACAGTTCAAAGGTGTGAGGCTGGAATCGTTCGCCGACATCTGTAAGAAAGGAAAAAAAAAGCGACAAGCACTATCTTTCTATCAGAGGTGTCCCTCCCTGCTCTAGATGGGGGTGTAGACAGACTTTACACCAAAGCTTTCCTTCCCTGGTCAGACTTGTCTGTCCCTTACTGATGCAGGCACCATACTCATCCCTCCCAGTTCTACCACTGAGATGGGGTGGAGATGCACCAGGGGTAGACCTGATGGCATCACAGAATGATGTCCGGTTTCTCACCATTAAAACCTTGGTTGCCTCTGATGCCACCCAGGGTGCAATCAGAGTAGCCTTCCGAATGTCTCCCAAGCTAAGACCGCTGGGGGAAACTTTCGTCACCTGAGTGCCTGTGCATGGCCCTGAGTATATTCCTGACCACAATAAGACCGGTACAAACATAAAATTGAAATGTTCCTTCCAAGCATCACCACACCAGTATAAGTGATAGCAAAAGAGATGGTGAAGGGCTGGCCAGTGAGGAAAAAGTGATTTTTGTCCCCGAGTTATTAGGGCCAGTCCTTCCAGTTTATTCCCACAGATTCCACAGAAAGAATATCTAAGGAATTGGGACAAAAGCCACTGGAAAGCCTCCTCTTGTCCACTAAGAGCTAGTGTTATGAAAGGAAGAAACTCATTGCACTTCCAATCTGAGTAACCTTTAACCTAATGCTCTTGGAGCTAGAGCTCCCTCTAGCTTCTGAACTTTCAACTCCTAGTGAGGCTAGGTGCTTCCTGACTACCAATCCAAGTTTGGGACCTAAGTAACAAACAGTACACAGTAACAGCATAGACCACAAGTCCCTTGAAAGTCTATGATCTGACAGATAGGTTAGTAGTTCTAATTCCCAAGAAGTTAGGAAATGGTCAAAGAGACTGGGAAGTTTGACCAAGAAAGGAGAGTTCGGTCCACACGCTTTGCCCATTTCTGGTCGGTCCCCAAGGGAGAGACATTGGGTGCCTCTTGGCATTGGTACGTCAGAATAAACCCCTGACAGGTTTCTGCCATAAGCTGTATGAGGTCACTGTGGAACCGCAGAGCTGGGCTCCTCACTTGCTTTGTGCAGGGCATGGCATTCATTCACACAAGCACACTGTAAGGTTAGTAAAGTACAGCAGAAAATGTGTTCGCTAAGAGAACAAAGAACTAGAGCTCCAAGCATCCTTACCTTGTGCTGAAGAATCCTGGATGAGCCCCCAAGATGAAAGGTTGTTGCTGAACCATGAAAGATGCCAGGATTCTTGGCCTCCGGAGGAGAAGAATTCAATCCGGGGCCAGAGATAAGGCTTGATCACTCAGAGCTTTTGTGTAATAGAGTTTTATTAAAGTATAAAAGGGATAGAGAAATCTTCTGACATGAACATCAGAAGGAGGCAGAAAGAGTGCCCCCTCATTAGTGTTAGCAATGGAGTTATATACTTTTAAATTACTTATTACAGTGAATCTAAAGAATGCCTGGGAGGTTGTAAAGACCTTACTAGACCCACTCCCATAATTTACATTTTAAGATAACAAGATTAGCCAGAAGGTTTTTTTTCCAGAAAAGGTCCTCAAGCAGGATACATTATTGTTATATAATGCTAAGGAATGTAGAGGAAAAAAATGTTTGTCCTTTCTTCCTCCTTGAGAATTCCAGACCCCTCTCTCCTTAGGGACCCCTGGACTTCTTATCAACCTGCATAGAAATTGACTCTCACTCTGTTTGTTTGGGTCAGTAAGACTGAAGTTTTCTCTCTGAATTTTAGGCACTTTGTGGTGGTGACTGTGCTTCCCTTATCTTAAAAATCATGGAAACTCACACAGTGCCATTCCTTCTTATAAAAGTTGACTGCCCTTGTTCATTTTCTGGATGTTTTTGGCCGCTTCAGGAAGGTCTTGTTTTGTTTTTTATTGTGATTAAAAACTAACATGAAATATAAACCCCACATAAAAAACTTTAAGCGTACAGCGTAGTATTGTTAACTATAGCACAATTTGTTCAGCAGATCTGGAGAGCTTACCCATCTTAGATATCTGACATTTTATAGTAAAAAACAAACTTCCTCTTTACTCTTCTCAACCTGTAGCAACCACCATTCTATTCTCTGCTTCTGTGAGTTTGACAGTTTTAAATTCTTAGATGTCCTTTGGAATTAAGAACTATGACTAGAGAATCTACCCAGGAGAGAAATTTCTGAGTCATGGTTTATATACATATTCACCTTTATTTGTAATTTTTTGGTATATTTTAATAATTAAAATTGTTTCTTTTATTTTCATTTGCTTTTGGGATATATATTCATCTTTACTAAATTTCCAAATTTGTACCCTAAGAGAAGTGTATAAGGGCTCCTTTTGCACAATATTCTTTTCAATACAATCTAGTCTTGTTATTTTGGAGAAGCATTCTTTCAGCCTCACAGAACAAGAGATATCATTTGAAGGGTGCTGGAAATATATAAGGTAGACATAAGGATAGGAATACCCATCTGAATGCAGAGTTCCAGAGAATAGCCAGGAGAGATAATAAAGCCTTCCTCAGTGAACAATACAAAGAAATAGAGGAAAACAATAGAATGTGAAAGACTAGAGATCTCTTCAAGAAAATTAGAGATACCAAGGGAACATTTCATGCAAAGATGGGCACAATAAAGGACAGAAATGGTATGGACCTAACAGAAGCAGACGATATTAAGAAGAGGTGGCAATAATACACAGAAGAACTATACAAAAAATATTTTATTTTTGTATAACAGTGATGGTGTGATCACTCACCTAGAGCCAGACATCTTGGAGTGTGAAATCAAGTGGGTCATCACTACGAACAAAGCTAGTGGAGGTGATGGAATTCCAGCTGAGCTATTTCAAATCCTAAAAGATGATGCTGTGAAAGTGCTGCACTCAATATGCCAGCAAATTTGAAAAATTCAGCAGTAGCCACAGGAAAACTAGAAAAGGTCAGTTTATATTCCAATTCCAAAGAAGGGTAATGCCAAAGAATGTTCAAACTACTGCACAATTGCACTCTTTTCATGTGCTAGCAAAGTAATGCTCAAAATTCTTTAAGCTAGATTTCAACAGCATGTGAACCGAGAACTTCCAGATGTACAGGCTGCATTTAGAAAAGGCAGAGGAGCCAGAGATCTAATTGCCAAAACCTGTTGGATCATAGAAAAAGCAAGAGAATTCCAGAAAAACATCTACTTCTGCTTCATTGACTACTTTGGCTTTGTAGATCACAACAAACTGTGGGAAATTCTTAAAGAGATGGGAATACCAGACTACCTTACCTCCCTCCTGCAAAACCTGTATGCAGGTCTTAAGAAGCAGCAGTTAGAATTGGACATGGAACAATGGACTTGTTCCAAATTAGGAAAGGAGTATGTCAAGGCTGTATATTGTCACCCTGCTTATTTAACTTATATGCAAAGTACATCATGTGAAATGCCAGGTTGGATGAAGCACAAGCTGGAATCAAGATTTGGGGGAGAAATATCAATAGCCTCAGATATGCAGATAACACCACCCTTATGGCAGAAAGCAAAAAGGAACTAAAGATCCTCTTGTTGAAGGTGAAAGAGGAGAGTAAAAAAGTTGGCTTAAAACTCAACATTCAAAAAACTAAGACCATGGCATTGGGTCCTATCACTTCATGGCAAATAGATGGGGAGACAATGGAAACAATGAGAGACTTTATTTTCTTGAGCTCCAAAATCACTGCAGATGGTGACTGCAGGCATGAAATTAAAAGACACTTGCTCCTTGGAAGAAAAGCAATGACAAATCCAGACAGCGTATTAAAGAAGCAGAGACATCACTTTGCCAAGAAAGGTCCATATAGTCAAAGCTATGGTTTTTCCAGTAGTCATGTGCATTGTGAGAGCTGGACAATAAAAAATGCTGAGTGCTGAAGAATTGATGCCTTTGAACTGTGATGCTGAAGACTCTTGAGAGTCCCTTGGACTGCAAGGAGATAAAACCAGTCAATCCTAAAGGAAATCAACCCTGAATAGTCATTGGAAGGACTAATGCTGAAGCTGAATATCCAATACTTTGGCCACCTGTGTGAAAAGCTGACTTATTGGAAAAGACTCTGATGCTGGGAAGGATTGAAGGCAGGAGGAGAAGGGCACGACAGAGGATGAGATGGTTGCATGGCATCACTGACTCGATGGGCATGAATTTGAGCAAACTCTGGGGGATTGTGAAGGGCAGGAAAGCCTGACATGTTGCAGTCCATGGAGTCTAAATGAGTTGGATATGACTGAGTGACAACAACAACAGACATTAAGAAACATATTTCTACTTGGTTTTGTTAGAGGGTTGGTGATGGTTTAGTTGCTAAGCCATAGACTGTAGCCTGTGATTTTCCTCTGTCCATGGGATTCTCTAGGCATGAATACTGAAGTTGGGTGCCATTTCCTTCTCCAGGGGATCTGCATGACCCAGGAATTGAATCCAGGTCTCCTGCATTGAAGGCAGATTCTTTACTGACTGAGCTACGAGGGAGGCCCTGTCACAAGGTTAGGTTCATGCAGATCTGGAGAGGGAAGCAGGATAGGTGGAGTCCAATGCTGGCCCAATAGGTCAGTAAGGGAAGTTACTGCATATATGAGCTCTACATGTTTATAAGTTGTTGGTGCATCCCTGTGCAGGTACTTTCAGAATTCCTTTGCAAACATTGCTGAAACAATGGTATTTTTTATTATATTCTGAGACCACTAGATGGTGGCATAGACTAGCTTTTTTCTTCATTCTTTCTTTGCATACATATCTGGATGTGGGATTACGGGATTAATTTTGCCTGATCTTGCTTATTTGCTCTTCAGAATGTCAATTCATTTTCCTCATGGCAATAAATTAGATTTTTTGTTTCTCCATCTATCTCCATATTATTATTATAATTTACTATTTAACTATTTTGGGGGTATGCAGTGTCTTTTAATTTTTTTTTTTTTGTTTCTTTGGTAACTTGTGATATTACTTTTATATTTTTGTTGGTATTGGGGTTCCTTTACAGTTGTTATTGGATAGCTTGTACTTTTAGAAACATTCTGTACTAGCCACCTTTGTGTGTGTGTGTGTGTGTGTGTGTGTGTGTTTACTACAGATAAATTCTGCCATTTATGTCTAATGTTTAAACTTTATTAATGGTGTCTTTTCTTATATGGAACTTTTAATTTTAAGGAGGCTAATTTTGTCATTCTTTTCGCTTTTCTATTTTTTTTTTTTTTTAAACTGAGGATAGGTGATTTTTTTTTTTTTTTTTAATTTGGCTGTGCTGGTCTTAGTTGTGGCATGCAGGATCTACTTCCCTAATGAGGGATCAAACCCTGGCCACTGCATTGGGAGCCTGGAATCTTAACCACTGGACCACCAGGGAAGTCCCCTTACTTTTTGTTTTGTGTCTTATTTAATAAATACTATTCCTACCCATATACTATAGTAATATTTTCTATAATTTTCTATAGAAGTTCTAGAATTCAACTTTTTAGAACTTGGCTATTGAGTCTTTCTAAATTTACATGTGGTATAGTATGAGGTAGACATCTATTGCTATCTATTTTTGTCAATACAAGTAATCAATGTGTGTGCTGTATGCTTAGTTGCTTGGTTGTGTCTGACGCTTTGTGACCCCACGGACTGTAGCCCGCCAGGCTCCTTTGTCCATGAGGATTCTCCAGGCAAGAATACTGGAGTGGGTTGCCATGACCTCCTCCAGGGGATCTTCCCAACCCAGGGATTGAATCCAGGTCTCCAGCATTGTAGTGGATTCTTTACTGTCTGAGCCACCAGGGAATCCCATGAATAAACGTGATACAATTTATCAGATAGTTCCTTTAATATGTACTGATTTACAATGCCATATCAGTCATCAAACCCTCTGAGAATACATGTTATCAAACTCTTATAGATGTCTAGAATGTTCTTAGACTTTCTATCCTATTCTGTTGATCCTTTTGTTTTCTGTCTTCACTGATACTATATTATTTAAATATCTACAACTTTGTATCCAGTCATTAGATCTGGTATAGTGATTACTGTTCTTATTTTGCAATATTTTCATCCTACAGTTTTTTTTTTATGGTAATTCTTAGTCTTTTATTCTTTATGTAAATTTTAGGATTAGCTTAATATCCAGAGAGGGGAAAGAAAACCTCACTCTGTTAACTTTTAAAAGAAATTGCATTAATAGAGAGATTGTTGGGGATAAATATTTTTTAATTTCCTGACTATACAGAAAATATAGCTTCCTGTTTACTCAGGTTTTCTTGTCTGTTTTTTTTTTAAGTAAAGATTTACAATTTTTTCTCATAAAGTACTTGTACTCTTTTGATTAGATTTATTCATAGGCATTTTTACATATATGTTGTTACTGTGAATGAGATTATATTTAAGATAATTTTTTGACCTTTTTGACTGATACCAGGAACACAATTATTGAATATCTATATTTGATTTGCAACCATTATTAAGCTAGAAAATAATGGTCAGGATTTACCCAGATAATAATGAGTTATTAACCCAGAAAATAATGAGTTATTGCTCAGTTGTGTCTGACTCTTCCAACCCCATGGACTACACAGTCTACAGAATTTTCCAGGCCAGAATACTGGAGTGGGTAGCCTTTCCTTTCTCCAGGGGATCTTCCCAATCCAGGAATTGAACCCAGGTCTCAAACCCAGGTCTCTTGCATTACAGGCAGATTCTTTACCAACTGAGCTATCAGAGAAGCCCATTTATCTTTTATTTGCAACCATTACTAACCCAGATGATTTGTTTATATTTTTTCTTCATTTTCTATGTATATAATTATATTGTCTGGGATAATGATAATTTCATTTCTGCCTTTGTAATACTTAATCTTATTTCTTCTTCTTTTTAAAATATGATTCTAGTCCAGTGTTATAGAAGAAGCAAACCCAGTTATTTAAAATCTCATGTTGAACATTAAAATGAATATATTTAATATTTCATCATTAACTATGATGTTTGCTGTGGATTTTGACTGGACATCTTATCAGGTTGAAAAAGATTGTTTCTGTTCTAATTTGCCAAGATTAAAAAAATTATAATTGCATGTTGAATTTATCAAATGGTTTTCCTGCATTTATTAAAACGGTTATTTTTTTCTTCTTAAATTGATACTGTGAATTATTAATATTGTGTGAAAATGAACACATTTTCTAATGTTAAAACTTTCTTGATTCCCTGGAATAACTCCTACTTAGACACCGGGTGTTATTACTCAGTATATTGCAGGATTATGTTTGATAATATTTAGTATTTTTATATTTATGTTTAGAGTAGAGTGACATATTTTTCTTTTTATTATTCTTATACAGTTTTTGTTTCACTTTATACTAGGCTCAAAATATTAGTTTGAGATGCTCTTCTGATTTTTATATTTTCTGAAATAAGTGCATATAATAGAGTTTTTCTATTCTTTAAATTTTATTAGACTTTTCAAGGGGAATTGTTTTGGCCTGGCAATTTTTCAAGCAATTTATTCAGTAATTCCTTGTCTTTGTTTTTTTCTTAGTGTTTGAATTGAATGCTTAGAGTATCAATATTCAATTTTTCTTATTTTCATATTATGTATATGTGTGACATGTGTGAGCTGTGCTTAGTTGCTCAGTCATGTCCGACTCTTTTTGACCCCATGGACTATTGCCTGCCAGGCTTCTCTGTCCATGGGGATTCTCCAGGCAAGAATATTGGAGTGAGTTGTCATGCTCGCCTCCAGGGGATCTTCCCAACCCAGGGATCAAACCCAGGTCTTCCTCATTGCAGGCAGATACTTTACTGTCTGAGCCACCAGGGAAGCCCATGACATGTATATATGTTGTAAATAAAGACTGAAATATCTATTTATTTATACTTATAAATTTCCTTTCAGACTTAACCTGTATCAACTGATTTTATTGGAATTCTGTTGTTTTAGTTAGAAATTGTGCTTAAGTAATTTTAATTGTTTAATATTTAGTGAGACTTTCCTTGTATTTTAAACATGTATTCTTTAGTGTTTGAATATAAAATTTTATAGATTTTACATATTATGTACTTTATGTATTATTGTCTATATCTTTTTGTATTTTTATATTTTAATTAATCTTATTTACTGTAGACATCAAATCTTCTATTTTCACATTTCTATACTGATTAGTTTGAGAGAGGTGTGTATTAAAATCACCTGTTTTTATTTAGTGTCTTCACAAAGATTGAGTCTTTTTATAATTAAGATTTTTTTCTTTATTTTTGTCTAAAAGCAATTTTATATATTTCTTCACATATTTATTTATTTATTTTTGTTAATGTTTATTATTTTTGAACTGTGGTGTTGGAGAAGACTCTTGAGAGTTCCTTGGACTGCAAGGAGATCCAACCAGTATATTCTGAAGGAGATCAGCCCTGGGATTTCTTTGGAAGGAATGATGCTAAACCTGAAACTCCAGTACTTTGGGCACCTCATGCGAAGAGTTGACTCATTGGAAAAGACTCTGATGCTGGGAGGGATTGAGGGCAGGAGGAGAAGGGGACGACAGAGGATGAGATGGCTGGATGGCATCACTGACTCGATGGACATGAGTCTGAGTGCACTCCGGGAGTTGGTGATGGACAGGGAGGCCTGGCATGCTGCGATTCATGGGGTCGCAAAGAGTCGGACACGACTGAGTGACTGATCTGATCTGATTATTTGCTATCTTTCTTTTTTCATTCTACTCTTTCCATTAGGTTAAATTTACTTCCTCCTTAGGTACATTGTTTAATAGTTCGTTCAGTATGTTCTTTGAATGATAAACAGCTCTCATTTTTTGTCCAAAAAGTAATTTATGTTCAGTCTTGAAAGATAATTTAGTTACTTCAGTTTACAGTTAGTTTGCTCCAGTAATTTGAAGATTTGATTCCATTATCATTTGAATTCTATTTTGCTGATGACATTTATATTTTATTCTTTATGCATATAATAAGTACTCATAAAATAGAATTATTTGTTATTAAAAACAGATTGTGCTTCCTTTTTAAAAATCTAAATAAATGCTGTGTAGAAAACATTATGACTTCTTTTTAGACCAACTTCCATGTTTATTATTGTCCTAGCTCTGCTAACATATTTTACATTATTATTATAAATATTAGCACTCATTTATTTAGTATCAGTTGATTCCTGGGTTGGGAAGATACCCTCAAGATGGAAATGGCAACCCACACCAGTATTCTTGCTTAGAGAATCTCATCAAGAGGAGCCTTGCAGGCTACAATCCATAAGGTCGCAAAGAGTAGGACATGACTGAAGCAACTTAGCATGCATGTACAAAATCTCTTATGGGGCTTCTCAGGTGGCACTAGTGGTAAAGAATCCACCTGCCAGTGCAGGAAAAGAGACTGATTTGATCCTGGGTTGGATAGGTTTCACCTGGAAACTTCCATGGGCAGAGGAGCCTTGCCTACAGTCCTTGGGGTTGCAAACAGTCCTGCAAGTTCAGCTCAGTTCAGTTCAGTCGCTCAGTCGTGTCTGACTCTTTGCAACCCCATGAATCACAGCATGCCAGGCCTCCCTGTCCATCACCAACTCCCGGAGTGCACTCAGACTCATGTCCATCGAGTCAGTGATGCCATCTAGCCATCTCATCCTCTGTCGTCCCCTTCTCCTCCTGCCCTCAATCCCTCCCAGCATCAGAGTCTTTTCCAATGAGTCAACTCTTCGCATGAGGTGCCCAAAGTACTGGAGTTTCAGGTTTAGCATCATTCCTTCCAAAGAAATCCCAGGGCTGATCTCCTTCAGAATGGACTGGTTGGATCTCCTTGCAGTCCAAGGGACTCTCAAGAGTCTTCTCCAACACCACAGTTCAAAAGCATCGATTCTTCAACGTTCAGCCTTCTTCACAGTCCAACTCTCACATCCATACATGACCACAGGAAAAACCATAGCCTTGACTAGATGGACCTTTGTTGACAAAGTAATGTCTCTGCTTTTGAATATGCTATCTAGGTTGGTCATAACTTTCCTTCCAAGGAGTAAGCATCTTTTAATTTCATGGCTGCAGTCACCATCTGCAGTGATTTTGGAGCCCCCCAAAATAAAGTCTGACACTGTTTCCACTGTTTCCCCATCTATTTCCCATGAAGTGATGGGACCAGATGCCATGATCTTCGTTTTCTGAATGTTGAGCTTTAAGCCAACTCCATAAAGAGTGGACATGACTGAGCACATGCACAAAAACTCTTTATTTGTTTTAAAAATGTGAAGTGTAAGTGTTCCTGCCAAACCATAAAGTGTTGACTGAATGATGCACACAAAAGAAAATGCAGAAAGGCATCTTTGTTGCAACTATATGGAACATAGTCTAGGATTTGTTACTTTGCTATCTTGTAAAAAGCACATCAAAAATATTCTGTGTTTTGTTTTGAAAACTGAAGATAGATGTCAAGGGAAAATACTGACAGGTTATATTAGTATTATTCTTATTGAAAGATAATGTTAATTCTGCACAAACTCTACTGTTACATCAATATGTGGTGGTGGGTGGTTTAGTTGCTAAGTCGTTTACAACTCTTGAAACCCAATGGACTGTAGCCTGCCAGGCTCCTCTGTTTGTGGGATTTTCCAGGCAAGAATGCTGGAGTGGGTTGTTTTTATAGTTTTTATATATCTTAAACACCTATAAAAACACCTACAGTTTTTATAGATCTTCACCAGAAGTAGATTCCATGTCAAGAAACTACTTTTTTTGTTCATGCTTGAAAAGCAATTCCTTATCCTTTAGAGTTTTATTATGAAAATGCAGCAATTCAGTCACATCTTCCAGCTCACTTCTAATTCTAGTTCTCTTGCTGTTTCTACCACATCTGCAGTTACTTATTCTTCTGAATTCTTGAACCCCTTAAAGTCATCCATGAAGGTTGGAATTAGCTTTTCCAAACTCCTGTTAATTTTTAGATTTTGAACTCTTCCCAAGAATCAGGAATATTCTTAATGGCATCTAGAATAGCAAATCAGTTCCAGAAGATTTTCAGTTGACTTTCCCCAGATACACCAGAGGAATCACTATCCATAGCAGATATAGCCTTATGAAATGTGTTTCTTAAATAATACAACTCGAAAGTTAAAGTGATTCCTTGATCCATGGACTGCAGACTGGATGTTGTGTTGCTAAGTTGCTTCAGTCATGTCCGACTCTGCGCGACCCCACAGACGGCAGCCCACCAGGCTCCTCTGTCCCTGGGATTCTCCAGGCAAGAATACTGAAGTGGGTTGCCATTTCCTTCTCCAGGATATTGTGTTAGCAGGCATGAAAACACCATTCAATTCATTGTATATCTTTAATATTTTGAAAGGAACCTCTTTTTCTGAACAGTAGGTCTCAACAGTGGTCTTAGATATTCATAAATATGTTGTACACAGATATGCTATCATCCAGGCTTTGTTACATTTATAGGACACAAGCAGAATAGATTTAGCATAAATCTTAAGGGCTCTAGGATTGTTGAAACTGTAAATAAGTATTGGCTCAGCCACCATTTGCATAGGGCTTCAAGCATCATTGTAGAGGGCTTTTCTCATAGCTCAGTTGGTAAAGAATCTGCCTGCAATGCAGGAGACCAGGGTTCGATTCCTGGGTTGGAAAGATCCCCTGGAAAAGGAAATGGCAACCCACTCCAGTATTCTTGCCTGGAGAATCCCAGGGACAGAGGAGCCTGGTGGGCTGCTGTCTGTGGGGTCGCACAGAGGCGGACATGACTGAAGCGACTTAGCAGCAGCAGCAGCAGCTAATAAGAGAATCAACTTGTCTTTTGAAACTTTGAAGACAGGCATTGACCTCTCTTTACCTATGAATACTGCAAATGGTATCTTCCATTATAAGAGTGTTTTGTCTGTGTTGAAAATCGGTTTTTTATGCAGCCACCTTCATTCATTAGCTTAGCTAGGTCTTCTGGGTAACTTGCAGTATTTACATCAGCACTTGCAGTTTCACTTTGAGCTTTTTAAAAAATTAGTATTATGGAGATGGATTCCTTTCTTAAACCTCATGAAACAGCCTCTGCTAGTTTCAAACTTTTCTTCTGCATCTTCCTCACCTCTCCTAGCCTTCATAGAATCAAGGAGAGTTAGGGCCTTTCTCTGGATTAGGCTTTGGCTGAAAGGAATGTTGTGGGCTTGATCTGTTCAGGCCACAGGAAACTTTCCTCATGTCACCAGTGTGTTATCATTCGTATGCTCACTGGAGTAGCTTGTTTAATTGCCTTAAAGAATTTTTTCTTTGCATCCCCAGCTTGGTTAACTAGTGCAAGGGGCCTAGCTTTTGTCCTTTGTCAGCTTTTGACGTGCCTTCTTCACTAAAATTAATTTTTTCTAGCTATTGATTTAAGCTAGTTTTCTAATTTTCACTTCAAAACTAAAGGCAGTGTAAAGTTATTCGTTGGCCTAATTTCGATATCATTGTGTCTCAGATAATAGGGATGCCAAAGGAGAGGTAAAGAGACAGGGAAACAACCTGTCAATAGAGCAGTTAGAGTATACACATATATCAATTAAGTTTGCTGCCTTACATGAGTATGTTTTGTGATGCCCCCAAACAGTTCCAATTGTAGCATCAAGGATTGCTGATCACTATAATGAATAATAATAATGAAAAAGTTCAAAATATTGCAATAATTACCAAAATGTGACACAGAAACATGGTGTGAACAAATGATGCTGGAAAATGGCACCAATAGTCTTGCTTAGCACAGGGTTGCCACAAAACTTCAATTTGTAAAAAGAAATGTAATATCTACAAAGTGAATTAAAGCAAAGCACAATAAAGCAAAATATGTCTGTATAGATGATTATCATGTGAATGTAGAAGGATGGCATTATCAATAGTGGCTTTATGGGTATTGAATATGAAATTGTAGAAAAATGATGTAAGAATAATGAAGATTTTATTGTTATGGTCTGTACAATCTTCCAGGGCTTCCCTGGTAACTCAGCTGGTAAAGAGTCCACCGGCAATGCAAGAGACCCCAGTTCAATTGGGCTTCCCTAGTGGCTCAGATGGTAAAGAATCTGCTACAATGTGGGAGACCTGGGTTTGATCCCTGGGTTGGGAAGATCCCCTGAAGGAGGGCATGGCAACCCACTCTAGTGTTCTTGCCTGGAGAATCCCCATGGACAGAGGAGCCTGGCAGGCTACAGTCCATGGGATCACAGAGTCAGACATGACTGAGTGACTAAGTACAGCACAGCACAGGGAATCAGTAGTTCCTGCTTAACTAGCTTAAAGCAGATGCAAGATGTTAGCAGAAAACATCTTGTGAAAGAAGTTTATTGATTACTTTCTTCTCATTACTTAGAGTTTAATTTTGATAAGTCTTATGATACTTTTCCTTTCTTCCCTCTCTCTTTCTTCCTATCCCCCAGAAATAACAATGAAATCAAGATAACCTTTCAGTGTAGGAAGCTAAATTCAAAAGGGACCATAAAATTGTATTTTTCATTACTCCCTTGTTAGTTATAAACAATTTATTAAAAGTTTTCCTTTTCAAATAGAATAACTTCTTTCCTAAAAGAAGTTTAAGGAACTTCATAATGATATTTTAAAAATTCATCTGCTCTTGCTTCAATGAGAGTGTTGTCTTGTTTAACTTGGCAGATTTCCTGGATTTAAAAAATATTTTTTAATATTGGAAAAAATCTATTTCAGGAAATTTTGTGAAGACTGCTTTAATAAAGAGTAGTTTCTTGGTGTTGTGATGAAAAATCTTTCAATTCTTTGTCTTTTTGTTTAATTTATAAATTTTGATATTTGAAATTTTTAATTAGTAAGTCACACAAAATATTGTCTTGTTTCCTCAAAAGAAGAAAATGAACTAGCTTTTTCCTCAATGTTACATTTATCTATTTTCATTTAAATGCCTCAAAGAGTTACCAAGTTTTATCTAATCATGTTGATATTTCAAAGCCTGCGTCTTTGTCACCATATATTATCATTTATTTTTATAATTATGAGACATTTAGATTTTTCTTATATAGGGTACAAACTTGATAGCATTTTTCTTGGTCAGAAAATTTATATGATTTATATAATCACAAGTCAAGATTCTTATCACTATGTCACTTTTTAAATTTCTTAAATCTTTTGGAATTGTCTTGCCACTGGACAGCATGGTAAAATGATTCTAACTTTTAGTTTTGCAAACATAGTGTATCTTTTGTTTTATTTTACTATTACATTGTAAATAGATGTGATCTCTTTTATCAGTGAGGGTGTCAGTGGTATAACACAAAGTAGAATGTTAGTGTGAAATTGGAAACTGATTTTCAGCTCGGACTCCAATCAAGGTAAAACTCTTTCTAGCAGTAGAATTGTATCAATTATTAATCACCCAAAGCCAAAAAAAATCCAATCAAACAAAAATGGATCATGAAAGAATACACTTCCTAGAGTCCTAGCACTTAGATTTTGATATAAAAAGAGCTTCATCATGAGGGAAAGAGGAACGGAGAGAGGGTGGGAGTAAGAGGGAGGGGGAGAGAGAGACAGAATGTTCTATCACTTAAAAGAAGTTTAATTTAAAAATGAAAAGAAGTGTAGCTTTGCTAGAACACATGATGCAGAATAGTGGGGAGAGGTAAAAATTGGCTGAAAGATGAAGCTGAAGAGTTGTATAGGGTCTAGATCTTGGATAACTTTGAAGGTGATTTTAAGAATTAAAAACTTTTTTTTTTAAACTGCTTTAGTGAAGTATGATTGACACATAAAAAGCTGTAAATATTTAGTTTGTACATCTTAATGTGTTTGGAAATCAGTATATACTCATAAAACTAACATCACTATCAATACCATAAACTTATTCATCACCTGCGGTTTTCTTCTGCCCCTTTTGGCTTTTTTTCCTTTTTCCTTTTATGGTAAGAGCACTTAACACAAATTTTAACCCATTCAGCAAAACTTTTAGTATTCAACAGGCTTCCCAGGTGGCTCAGTGGTAAAGAATCTGCCTGCCAAACAGGAGAAAAGGGTTTGATCTCTATGTCTAGAAGATCCCCTGGAGAAGAAAATGACAGCCCATTCCATTATTCTTGCCTGGGAAATCCCATGGACAGAGGAACCTGGCAGACTACATACAGTTCATGGGGTTGAAAAGAGTCAGACATGACTGAATGACTAAGCAGCAACAAGATAATATTTTTACTTGTAGGCCCTATTTTGTATAGTGGATCTCCATTACTTGTTAATTCTGTGTAACTGAAACTGTATGCCATTTGATTGATACATTCTCATTTCCTCCTTCCTGCAGTTCCTGGTAGCAATCATTTTACTCTTTGCTTTTATGTATTTGTCTTTCTGTGTCTGGCTTATTTCACTTAACATAGTATCCTCCAGATCCATTTGTGTTGTTACAAAAGGCAGGATTTCTTTCTTCTTTTAAAAGGTTCTGTAATACTCCATTGTATGTATACATCACATTTTCTTTATCATTTCATCTGTTGATGGACATTTAGGTTGTTTCCATATTTTGGCTATTATGAATGATTCCTCAGTTCAGTTCAGTTGTTCAGTCGTGTCCAACTCTTTGCAACCCCATGAACTGCAGCATACAAGGCCTCCCTGTCCATCACCAATTCCTAGAGTCTACCCAAACCCATGTCCATCAAGTCGGTGATGCCATCCAACCATCTAATCCTCTGTTGTCCCCTTCTCCTCCTGCCCTCAATCTTTCCCAGCATCAGGGTCTTTTCCAATGAGTCAGCTCTTCGCATGAGGTGGCCAAAGTATTGGACTTTCAGCTTTAGCATCAGTCCTTCCAATGAACACCCAGTACTGGTCTCCTTCAGAATGGACTGGTTGGATCTCCTTGCAGTCCAAGGGACTCTCAAGAGTCTCCTCCAACACCACAGTTCAAAAGCATCAATTCTTCAGCACTCAGCTTTCTTTATAGTCCAACTCTCACATCCATACATGACCACTGGAAAAAGCCATGGCCTTGACTAGACAGACCTTTGTTGTCAAAGTAATGTCTCTACTTTTTAATATGCTGTCTAGGTTGGTCATAACTTTCCTTCCAAGGAGTAAGCGTCTTTTAATTTCATGGCTGCAGTCACCATCTGCGGTGATTTTGGAGCCCAGAAAAATAAAGTCAGCCACTGTTTCCACTGTTTCCCCATGTATTTCCCATGAAGTGATGGGACCAGATGCCATGATCTTCGTTTTCTGAATGTTGAGCTTTAAGCTAACTTTTTCACTCTCCTCTTTCACTTTCATCAAGAGGCTCTTTAGTTCTTCACTTTCTGCCATAAGAGTGGTGTCATCTGCATATCTGAGGTTATTGATATTTCTCCCAGCAATCTTGATTCCAGCTTGTGCTTCCTCCATATGATACTTCAATGAACATAGAAATGCAGATATCGTTATGAGATGCAGGTTTCAATTCCTTTGGATATATACCCAGAAATAGGATCGCTGGATTACTGTTTTTTAATTTTGGGGGAAATCTCTGTATCATTTTTTATAGATGCTACACCAATTTACACTTCCATCAAGTGTGTATAAGGGTCCCCTGTTTATCACGACCATGCCAAACCTTGTTATCCTTTATTTGATTAATAACTATTTCAGCAGTTGTGAGGTGATATCTCATTGTGTTTTTAATTTGCATTTCTCTGTTGATTAGTGATGGTGAGCACTTTTTCATATACCTGTTAGCCATTTGTATGTCTTCTTTGGAGGAAATGATTATCCATTATTTTTACTAATTTTAAAATTGAATTGTTTGTGTTTTTTTCTTATTATTGTGTTGTAGAGGTTTCTTATATATTTTTGCTGAGGGTGTCAAAGGCACAGGTATGAACCCATATTTTCTGTAGCACTTTGGAACATCTGTAAACAGACATGAAAATATGCTACAAAAAAAAAGAGCAGTGTGTAGAGGCTTTCACAACACAATACAAAGTGCAGTTACAAATATACACCCTAGGGTTTGGAAGCTGATATTTCTCTCAATGGAGGAAAGAATTTTAGAGAAAAATAAAAAGTGCAGTGCTGAACAAGGACATAAAATAAGAAAAGAGGGTATAAAATGCTATGAATGAAAGACTTGGAAGACAGATGCTTAGGTACAACTTACAAAATAAAATATGTTATTTCCACAGTATTGGCATGACTATACACACATTTTTTGACCTGCCTCTTGAGAAACCTATATGCAGGTAAGGAAGCAACAGTTAGAACTGGACATGGAACAACACACTGGTTCTAAAGAGGAAAAGGAGTACGTCAAGGCTGTATATTGTCACCCTGCTTATTTAATTTATGTGCAGAGTACATCATGAGAAATGCTGGGCTGGAAAAAGCACAAGCTGGAATCAAGATTGCCAGGAGAAATATCAATAACCTCAGATATGCAGATGACACCACCCTTATGGCAGAAAGTGAAGAGGAACTCAAAAGCCTCTTGATGAAAGTGAAAGTGGAGAGTGAAAAAGTTGGCTTAAAGCTCAACATTCAGAAAACGAAGATCATGGCATCTGGTCCCATCACTTCATGGGAAATAGATGGGGAAACAGTGGAAACAGTGTCAGACTTTATTTCTTTGGGCCTCAAAATCACTGCAGATGGTGACTGCAGCCACGAAATTAAAAGACGCTTACTCCTTGGAAGGAAAGTTATGACCAACCTAGATAGCATATTGAAAAGCAGAGACATTACTTTGACAACAAAGGTCCATCTAGTCAAGGCTATGGTTTTTCCAGTGGTCATGTATAGATGTGAGAGTTGGACTGTGAAGAAAGCTGAGTGCCAAAGAATTGGTGCTTTTGAACTGTGGTGTTGGAGGAGACTCTTGAGAGTCCCTTGGACTGCAAGGAGATCCAATCGGTCCATTGTGAAGGAGATCAGCCCTGGGATTTCTTTGGAAGGAATGATGCTGAAGCTGAAACTCCAGTACTTTGGCCACCTCATGCGAAGAGTTGACTCATTGGAAAAGACTCTGATGCTGGGAGGGATTGGGGGCAGGAGGAGAAGGGGACGACAGAGGATGAGATGGCATTACCGACTCAATGGATATGAGTTTGAGTGAACTCTGGGAGTTGGTGATGGACAGGGAGGCCTGTCGTGCTGCAATTCATGGCTGTTGCAGAGTCGGACATGACTGAGTGACTGAACTGAAGCATACTTTATTAAAAAACTGTAATTAATAATTACAAAGTTAATCAGGAAGAACAAACAAGAATATTTTAAAGGGCCTGAAAAATAAGAGCTCCTGAGAGGAGCCACTAGACTCATCTGATAATAAATATACTATAAAGCCTCTATAAATAAAATAGAATGATAAGACAGACCAATAACAGAAAATAAAATCCAGAAAGAGACCCAATTTCATACGCAAATTTGGTTTAAAATAAAAGTGGCAAATCTTCAAATCAGAGAGGAAAACATGGACTTTGTTGTTCAGTTGCCAAGTTATGTCTGACTCTTTGTGACCTTATGGACACTCTTTGTGTCCATGCAGCATGCCAGACTCCTCTGTCCTCCACTATCTCCCAGAATTTACTCAAATTCATGTCCACTGAGCCAGGGATGCCATTCAACCATTTCATCCTTTGTCACCCCCTTCTCGTTTTACCTTCAATCTTTCCCAGCATCAGGATCTTTTCCAATGAGTCTGCTCTTCACATCAGCTGACCAAAGTACTGGAGCTTCAGCTTCAGCATCAGTCCTTCCAATGAATATTTAGTGTTGATATCCTTTAGGATTGATTAGTTTAATCTCCGTGCAGTCCAAGGGACTCTCAAGAGTCTTCTCCAGCACCACAATTTGAAAGCATCATTTCTTCGGCGCTCAGCCTTCTGTATAGTCTAACTCTCACATCTGTACATGACTACTTGGCTTACTAAAAAATAATATTGGGATAACTAGAGAGCCATAAGGAAAAAAGATAAAATTGGATCTATTCTTCATGCCATAAACAAGATAAATTCCAACTGAATCAGAAATTTAAATGAAGCAAGCACGCAAACATTTATCAGTACAGAAAATATGGGCAATTTCCTCTTTAACCCAAGAATGAGGAAATCTCTCCTATGACTCAAAATCCAAAAGCAAAAAGGGAAGATAAATTTAATGACATAGAAACCTTTAAAACTTGCATGTCAAAAAAAACATAAGCAAAGTAAAAAGATATAAGATAGAAGATATTAACATCCTGTCTAGAAGCTTGAGAATGGCACGACTTGTCCTACTAGACACTAAGGCATCTATCTAAGACTACTAGGATCATTGAAAAGCAGCTACACTCCAATTAAAAAAAAAAACAAGGACAAAAATAGATTACTGGGATCTTGTCAGATTGAATGGTCTCAACCTACAAAGATGGGGTAAATACAGTCAGTGAAAATATTAGCTGCAGTAGACTGAAATCCATCAAATATATTTAAATCCAGGGGTTCATGATTAGGTTAAAGGAAAAACAATTGGTCATTGTTGAAAGATGCTAGTAAACCAATTCATTATTTTGAAAAATGGTAAACAAAGGGAGGAATTCATGTATTTTATCCAGCTTTTCCCATAAACACTGGGCCTCAGCATAACCAAAGAGTAGATAGAAGGGGCTCTATCTCTATAAAAATATTCTAGCTAATAAATGAAGAATGAATGTTAGGACATCATTTTGCAACCCTTAGTGAGTTAATATATCTAGGTATTGATCATAAGTGGTGGGTGGCTAATACTCTAAAAGAGAGAACCAGACCCTAGGTGCTTTCTGATTAAAACAAACAAACAAACAAAATCACACAGTGGGAAACCCTTCAGATCAAAGGATTCAGTTTCTTCAACAAATAAGTAACAATAAATTAAAAAATAAAGAGGAAACCTACAAATTAAGTCAATGAAGACACCTAGGAAATAATTGCACTGTATGGTCCTCTTTTAAATGCTGAGGCAAAGAAGCAATGCAAGGAAAGGGTAGTTATGAGACAACTGGATATATGAACATTAACCTGATATTTGATTATATTAAGAAACTATAACACCATAGGTACAATAACAGTATTATGATTTTAAGTGTTATCTTTTAGAGACATATAATGAGATGCCATTGATGAACTTTCTTTAGTCAAATTTAACTCATCAAAATATTATTTGCCTTGAAATTATATAAGTGGACAGAAATGGATGATCATAGAAATGAAACAATATTGGCCATGAGTTGATAATTGCTGAAGCAGTTAATGAGTAATGACAGCTTATTACACTGGTAGTGGTGTGCTGAAAGTGGCTAAGACCTACTCAGGAGAGCCTATTTTTTAATTTTCAGGAATTCTGACACCACACTCGTTATCTTGAAATTGGCCATGGTGGAAGTATTTCCATCATGAAAATCAGCACATGCCAAAAATCAGTTCCTTCCGCCAAGAGTTGGATGTTAAAATGCTTATGAGCACACCACTGCTATTCTACTTTTGTATGTGCTTTTTATTATTTTTTCTTTTTTAAATATAAATTTATTTATTTTAATTGGAGGCTAATTACTTTACAATATTGTAGTGATTTTGCCATACATTGACATGAATCTGCCACAGGTATACATGTGTTCCCCATCCTGAATCCCCCTCCCACCTCCCTCCCTATCCCATCCCTCTGGTCATCTCAGTGCACCAGCCCCGAGCACCCTGTATCATGCATCAAACCTGGACTGGTGATTCTTTTCACATATGATAATATACATGTTTCAATGCCATTCTCCCAAATCATCCCACCCACGCCCTGTCCCACAGAGTCTAAAAGACTGTTCTATACATCTGCTCTTTTGCTGTCTCACATACAGGGTTATCATTACCATCTTTCTAAATTCTATATATATGCATTAGTATACTGTATTGGTGTTTTTCTTTCTGGCTTACTTCACTCTGTATAAAAGGCTCCAGTTTCATCCACCTCATTAGAACTGATTCAAATGTATTCTTTTTAATGGCTGAGTAATACTCCATTGTGTGTATGTACCACAGCTTTCTTATCCATTCATCTGCTGATGGACACCTAGGTTGCTTCCATGTCCTGGCTCTTATAAACAGTGCAGCGATGAAGATTGGGCTACACGTGTCTCTTTCAATTCTGGTTTCCTCAGTGTGTATACCCAGCAGTGGGATTGCTAGGTTGTACCACTGTTCTATTTTCAGTTTTTTTAAGGAATCTCCATACTGTTCTCCATAGTGGCTGTAGTTGTTTGCATTCCCACCAACAGTGTAAGAGGGTTCCCTTTTCTCCACACCCTCTTCAGCATTTATTGCTTGTAGACCTTTGGATAACAGCCATTCTGACTGGCATGAAATGGTACCTCATTGTGGTTTTGATTTGCATTTCTCTGATTATGAGTGATGTTGAGCATCTTTTCATGTGTTTGTTAGCCATCTCTATGTCTTCTTTGGAGAAATGTCTGTTTATTTCTTTGGCCCATTTTTGATTGGGTCATTTATTTTTCTGGAATTGAGCTACAGGAGTTGCTTGTATAATTTTGAGATTAATTCTTTGTCAGTTGCTCCATTTGCTATTATTTTCTCCCATTCTGAAGCTGTCTTTTCACCTTGCTTATAGTTTCCTTTGTTGTGCATAAGCTTTTAATTTTAATTAGGTCCCATTTGTTTATTTTTGCTTTTATTTCCAATATTCTGGGAGGTATACACACATTTTAAATGTGTTCAAATATGTTATATTTTGCAATGCAATTTTTAAAATTTTGATATTCAATCTCATGTTTTGTGTTTATGTATGTTATGTTTATATTCTTCTTATTTTTTGTTATTTCATTTTCTATGGCAGAATTGCCTTATAGCCAATTGATTATGCAGCAGAAATGTTTTAGCAAAAATATCTATGATGAAGATGCATATGGCAAAAATACCTAGAACCATCTAGCAGGTATGGGGAACAGTTATATTCTATACTAAACTCTTTTTTAAAAAACTGCATCACTTAAGTTTGTTCCCAAGCAAAGAGATCTGTTAAACATGACAGCCTCTTGAATGTGTGTGTGTTTATAATGGTACTTGTATACACTCTTTGGGGGACAAAATGAATCATAGAGAGCTTAAATACAAAGGAAAAATAGTTATAAGATTGTCAGACAAAAATGATGGAGAAGTACAATAGAACAGTCTGGAGAAAAAAATTTCAAGAGCTATAATATGTGTGCTTTCTTGCAAAAAAGAGATTATATTATTGTAATTTAGTTACTAAAGGAAAAGGTGACTCCTGAATGCTAGAGAATTTTGGACTATCTGTGATTACTAAAAATGAGAAGTTTCTGTGACAAAGAAAGAATGACCAAGCAATAGTGAGAAAGTGATGGAAAGAGAGAATCCCTAAATGACCGAGAGATAGATCATATTAGAAAACATTAGGAAAAAGGAATATACAAAAGAAAATTAGAGCTGGGAGCTAGTGATGGAGAGGGAGTGGGTGACATAAGGTAAGAGAATGTATTAATCAGAGTAGAGATAGTTTTAAGCAATGAAAATCTATTCAGACTGTTATTTAAAAGAACTTTATTGGCTCCATAACTTAAAAGTCTATTTATGGTAGTTTTTAGACCCAGCTTTCCAGGATTAATATTGACATCAAGCACACTCTAGTTCCTTCCTTCAGCCTACTTTCCAATTGGGTGATTTCATTCTTAATCTGGCTCTCCTCACATACTAATAAAGATAAGCAGGAGAAAACCCAGCTTATTCTTGAAAAAAAGAGTGATTCTTTTTTGATACTCAGACAACATTCCAGCAATGAAGACTGATGAGCATGGCTTAGGTCACATGCTGTCCTGAATAAATAACTGTGGCAAGGGAGGATGTTTATTTTTTCATCGACCCAATTTATGTTTCTTGATTATCCTTCAATCAAGATGGTGTAGTGTGATCAGGCCTACCCAGCAAAATATGGACTGAGACTGGGAGACAGTTGATTCCTTAACATGAAAAGATGTATTCTTTGATAAGATGGGATGCTGGATAGAACAAAACAGTAAATATTTCAAGGAGACAAAGAAAGAAGATAAAGATGATAGAGAAGAGAGAAAGGTTTAAGAAGGAGGGAGGAGAGAAGAAAGGGAAAGAGAGAGAGAGTGTGTTATAGACAGTGAGATACAGAGTGAGAGATGGGGGCTTCCCAGGTGGCACTAGTGGTAAAGAACCTGCCTGCTGATGCAGGTTAGATGTAAGAGATGTGATTTTTATCCCTGAGTTGGGAAGATCCCCTGGAGGAAGGCATAGAAACCCACTCCAGAATTCTTGCCAGGAGAATCCCATGGACAGAGGATCCTGGCGGGCTGCAGTCCATAGGGTTGTAGACAGTCAGACACAACTGAAAAGATTTAGCACATGATGAGGCAGAACATGACAAAGAAAGCTGGAAAGCCCTATGAGATAGAATTCCGATGTAGTAGAGTAATTCTCCATAACTATGCCAAAGTCTTTGACTGTGTGGATCAGAATAAACTGGAAAATTCTGAAGGAGATGGGAGTACCAGACCACCTTACCTGCCTTTTGAGAAACCTATACGCAGGTCAGGAGGCAACAGTTATAACTGGACATGGAACAACAGACTGTTTCCAAATCAGAAAAGGAGTACGTCAAGGCTGTATATTGTCACCCTGCTTATTTAACTTATATGCAGAGTACATCATGAGAAGCGCTGGGCTGGAAGAAGCACAAGCTAGAATCAAGATTGCTGTGAGAAATATCAATAACCTCAGATATGCAGATGACATCACCCTTATGGCAGAAAGTGAAGAGGAACTAAAAAGCCTCTTGATGAAAGTGAAAGAGGAGAGTGAAAACGTTGGCTTAAAGCTCAACATTCAGAAAACAAAGATCATGGCATCTGGTCCCACAACTTCATGGGAAATAGATGGGGAAACAGTGGAAACAGTGTCAGACTTTATTTTTTGGGGCTCCAAAATCACTGCAGATGGTGATTGCAGCCATGAAATTAAAAGACGCTTACTCCTTGGAAGGAAAGTTATGACCAGCCTAGATAGCATATTGAAAAGCAGAGACATTACTTTGCCAACAAAGGTCCATCTAGTCAAGGCTATGGTTTTTCCTGTGGTCATGTATGGATGTAAGCGTTGGACTGTGAAGAAAGCTGAGCACTGAAGAATTGATGCTTTTGAACTGTGGTGTTGTAGAAGACTCTTGAGAGTCCCTTGGACTGCAAGGAGATCCAACCAGTCCATTGTGAAGGAGATCAGCCCTGGGATTTCTTTGGAAGGAATGATGCTAAAGCTGAAACTCCCAATAGTTTGGCCACCTCATGCGAAGAGTTGACTCATTGGAAAAGACTCTGATGCTGAGAGGGATTAAGGGCTGGAGGAGAAGGAGACGACAGAGGATGAGATGGCTGGATGGCATCACCGACTTGATGGACATGAGTTTGAGTGAACTCCGGGAGTTGGTGATGGACAGGGAGGCCTGGCATGCTGTGATTCATGGGGTCGCAGAGTTGGGCACGATTGAGCAATTGAACTGAACTGAACTGATGCATCCATGTTACCTGCAGAGTTCAGATAAAGACATGACTCAGGGAAATTTAAATTTATAATGAAAAAATCACTTTAACTTGCATTATACCAGATGACCTTACCTGCTTATTGAGAAACCTCTATTCAGGTCAAGAAGCAACAGTTAGACCTGGACATGGAACAACAGACTGGTTCCAAATTGGGAAAGGAGTACGTCAAGGCTGTATATTGTCACCCTGCTTATTTAACTTATATGCAGAGTACATCATGTGAAATGCCAGGCTGGAAGAAGCACAAGCTGGAATCAAGATTTCTGGGAGAAATATCAATAGCCTCACATATACAGATGACACCACCCTTCTGACATAAAGTGAAGAAGAACTAAAGAGCCTCTTGATGAAAGTGAAAGAGGAGAGTGAGAACCTGGCTTAAAATTCAGTATTGAAAAAATGAAAATCATGGCATCTGGTCCCATCACTTCATGGCAAATAGATGGGGAAATGATGGAAACAGTGAGAGACTTTATATTTTTGGACTCCAAAATCACTGCAGATGTTAACTTCAGCCTTGAAATGGAAAGACTCTTGTTTCTTGGAGAAAAACTATGACCAACCTAGACAGCATATTAAAAATCAGAGACATTACTTTGTCAACAATGGTCCATCTAGTCAAATCTATGGTTTTTCCAGTAGTCAGGTATGGATGTGAGAGCTGGACCATAAAGAAGGCTGAGAGCTGAAGAATTGATGCTTTTGAACTGTGGTGTTGAAGAAGACTCTTGAGAGTCCTTTGGACTGCCAGGAGATCCAACCAGTCCATCCTAAAGGAAATCAGTCCTGAATATTCATTGGAAGGACTGATGCAGAAGCTGAAGCTCCAATACTCAGCCTGATGCAAAGAGCCGACCCATTAGAAAAGACCCTAATGCAGAGAAGAGCAAACACCTATCCTACTCAAACTCTTCTATAAAATTTCAGAGGAAGGTAAATGGCCAAACTCATTCTATGAGGCCATCATCACCCTAAGACCAAAACCAGACAAAGATGCCACCAAAACAACAACAACAACAACAAAACTACAGGCCTCTATCACTGATGAACATAGATGCAAAAATCCTCAACAAAATTCTAGCAAACAGAATCCAACAACATATTAAAAATATCATACACCATGACTGAGTGGGCCTTATCCCAGAGATGCAAGGATTCTTCAATATTCACAAATCAATCAATGTGATACCCCATATTAACAAATAGAAAGATAGAAACTGTATGATTATCTCAATAGATGCAGAGATACCCTTTGACAAAATTCAACATCCAGGGGGTTATGATAAAGAGAAGATTATGATAAAAACCCTCCAGAAAGCAGGCATAGAAGGAATATGCCTCAACATAATAAAAGCCATATGTGATAAGCCCACAGCAAACATTATCCTCAGTGGGGAAAAATTGAAAGCATTTCCCCTAAAGTCAGGAACAAGACAAGGGTGCCCACTCTCATCACTACTATTCAACATAGTTTTGGAAGTTTTAGCCACAACAATCAGAGAAGAAAGGGAAATAAAAGGAATCCAGATTGGAAAAGAAAAGTAAAACTCTCACTGTTTGCAGATGACATGATCCTCTACATAGAAAACCCTAAAGACACCACCAGAAAATTACTAGAGCTAATCAATGGATATAGTCAAGTTGCAGGATATAAAATCAACACACAGAAATTCCTTGCATTCCTATACACTAACAATGAGAAAACAGAAAGAGAAATTAAGGAAACAATCCCATTCACCATTGTGATGAAAAGAATACTTAGGAATCAATCTACCTAAATAAACAAAAGACCTATATATAGAAAACTATAAAACACTGATGAAAGAAAGCAAAGATGACACAAAGAGATGGTGAAATATACCATGTTTATGGATCGGAAGAATCAATATAGTGAAAATGAGTATACTACTCAAAGCAATCTATAGATTCAATGCAATCCCTATCAAGCTACCAATGATATTCTTCACAGAAATAGAACAAATAATTTTACAATTTGTGTAGAAATACAAAAAACCTTGAACAGCCAAAGCAATCTTGAGAAAGAAGAATGGAACTGGAGAAATCAACCTGCCTGACTAGACTATACTACAAAGCTACAGTCATCAAGACAGTATGGTACTGGTACAAAGACAAAAATATAGATCAATGGAACAAAATAGCCTAGAGATAAATCCACACACCTATGGATAACTTATCTTTGACAAAGAAGGCAAGACTATACAATGGAGCAAAGACAATCTCTTTGACAAGTGGTGCTGGGAAAACTGGCCAACCACCTGTAAAAGAATGAAACTAGAACACTTTCTAACACCATACACAAAATAAACTCAAAATGGATCTATGAGCCACCTCCCAGAGTAATGGAAATAAAAGTAAACAAATGAGACCTAATTAAACTTAAAAGCTTTTGCACAATGAAGTAAACTATAAGCAAGGTGAAAAGACAGCCTTCAGAATGGAAGAAAATAATGCCAAATGAAGTAACTGACAAAGAATTAATCTCAAAAATATACAAGCAGCTTCTGCAGTTCAATACCGGAAAAATAAACAACCCAATCAACAAAGGTCCGTCTAGTCAAGGCTATGGTTTTTCCAGTGGTCATGTATGGATGTGAGAGCTGGACTATAAAGAAAGCTGAGTGCCAAAGAATCGATGCTTTTGAACTGTGGTGTTGGAGAAGACTCTTGAGAGTCCCCTGGACTTCAAGGAGATCCAACCAGTCCATCCTGAAGGAGATCAGTCCTGGGTGTTCATTGGAAGGACTGATGCTAAAGCTGAAACTCCAATACTTTGGCCACCTAATGTGAAGAGTTGACTCATGGGAAAAGACCCTGATGCTGGGAGGGATTGGGGGCAGGAGGAGAAGGGGACGACAGAGGATGAGATGGTTGGATGGCATCACTGACTCGATGGACATGGGTTTGGGTGCACTCCAGGAGTTGGTGATGGACATGGAGGCCTGGTGTGCTGCGGTTCATGGGGTTGCAAAGAGTTGGACCCGATTGAGTGACTGAACCTAACTGAATCGAAAACTGGGCCAAAGAACTAAACAGACATTTCTCCAAAGAAGACATACAGATGGCTAAAAAACATGTTGAAAAGATGTTCAACATCACTCATTATCAGAGAAATGCAAATTAAAACCACAATTAGGTACCATCTCACACCGATCAGAGTGGCTGCTATCAAAAAAGCTACAAACAATAAATTCTGGAGAGGGTGTGGAGAAAAGAGAACCCTCTTACACTGTAGGTGGGAGTGCAAACTACTACAGCCACTATGGAGAACAGTGTGGAGATTCCTTAAAAAACTGGAAATAGAACTGCCATATGACCCAGGAATCTCACTTCTGGGCATACACACTAAGGAAACCAGAACTGAAAGAGACATGTGTACCCCACTCTTCATTGCAGTACTTTTTTTACAATAGCGAGGACATGGAAGCAACCTAGATTTGCATCGGCAGATGAATGGATAAGAAAGCTGTGATACATATACACAATGGAATATTACTCAGCTAGTAGAAACAGTGCTTTTGAATCAGTTCTAATGAGGTGGATGAACCTGGAGCCTATTATACAGAGTGAAGTAAGTCAGAAAGAAAAACACCAATACAGTATATTAATGCATTTATATAGAATTTAGAAAGATGGTAACGATGACCTTATATGCATGACAGCAAAAGAGTCACAGATGTAAAGAACAGACTTTTGGACTCTGTGGGAGAAGGCAAGGGGGCGGGGGTTGATTTGAGAGAATAGCATTGAAACATGTATATTACCATGTGTGAAACAGATCACCAGTCCAAGTTTGATGCATGAAACAGGGCACTCAAAGTCAGTGCACTGGGACAACCCTGAAGGATGGGATGGAGAGGGAGGTGTGTGGGTGGTTCAGGATGGGGAACACATGTATACCCATGGCTGATTCATGTCAATGTATGGCAAAACCCATTAAAATATTGTAAAGTAATTATCCTCCAATTAAAAAAAAAAAAGACCCTAATGCTGGGAAAGATTGCAGGCAGGATAAGGGGATTATAGAGGATGAGATGGTTGGATGGCATCACCAACTCAATGGATATGAGTTTGAGCAAGCTCTAGGAGATGGTGAAGGACAGGGAAGTCTGGCGTGCTGCAGTCCATGGGGTTGCAAACAGTCTGACACAACTGAGCGACTGAACAACAACATTTTGATTTTGAGAACATTTCTGGAAATCAGGAAAGTCCTGGGTATAATTTTAACTTAGTTGATGATGAACTTAAAGCACTGACAGGTCTAATACTTTATAAGGCAATGTAGTAAGAGAGGCAACGCTACCAATAACCCCAAGAATTGTGCTATGAAGTGTTAGTCCTCTATTATAATAAGAGAGACAACAAAATTCTAAAATCTATATATAGAGCAATCTCATTATTAATGAATATTTTGAAATGAAGCTTTTTTTTAAAATAAAGGACACTTGTTTTAAGAATAATACATAGTTGGTAAAGCAATGTTAGCATTAAGACAGTGTGAATCATTACTCTTTGCACTCTTCTTTGATTTTCAACTAATCAGACATCCATAACTGAAGAAATGGCCTCTGTACATCACACCAGGACACCTGAGAGATCCATTTGTCTGTACAACTAAAAGTGGGTGGATTAGACCACAGAGGAAGTAGTAGAGCAAGAACTGTGACTGTGGAGTTGGTAGCTTCAGAGGCAGTCACAGAAGGGAAGGCAGCTGCCAGTTGGGCAGGGTGTCAGTCCTTCTGGCAGAGGAAGTGGTGAGTGGAGGTGGTGAATGGGAGGTCTGCCCAGCTACATATTCTGCAGCTAGAGGGACTAGTTGCTGTCTCTGAAGGGAGAGCACAGTGACTAGGGGAACAGGAAAAAAGGAAGTAGGTAGACAAAGAGTACTGAAAGACAGCATCCCTTAGGTCTGCCACAGGAGTGAGGAAGACTGCCTATGGATATCTGGGACCACCCCGTTTGAGCATCCTTCTATTGGGCCATGGGAACCCCCAAAGCCCTAAGTGCTAAGTACACATGTTCTTTTGCTCTGCTGCCGCATTTTTCACCTTTTTCTTTTTTAAAAAAATGTGCAGTATTGTAAAGTAATTATCTTCCAATTAAAGATAAAATATTATAAAAATATGTCAAATTTAATTTAAATTAAAAAAAAAAAATGTGCATGCTCCCAATCTTGGCAGAGAGTCAGCTCTGGTAATAGAAAACAAACGTGCTATAGTGCCACCTTCAGAAAATAAAAGGAAGGCTCCTAACTCCCAATCTGTTAAATTATTAGAATGAAAGTAAATAAAGCCTTGCCTAAATAAGAAAGGTATTTGGTCCTTCAAATGCAGTAAAAGAGACACTTATCATCAAATATCATAGTAATATGGCTTCCCAAAAAGAAAATTATTTTCCAATAACTAGACACAAGGGCATGGAATATTGTGATCTAACTGATAATTTAAAATAGCTGTTATGAAGAAATTCAGTGAGCTACAGGAAGATTCAGAAAATCAATACAGTGATTTCAGGAATAAAATTAGGAACAGAAGAAATGCCTTATTAAAGAGATATAAATTTTATAAAAAGAAGTAAGCAGAAATTCTGGACCTGAAAAAGTGGATAAATGGTATGAAGGGTATATTAGGATATGTTGAAAATAGAGCAGATTATATGAAAGAGAATTAGCAAGCTTGAGGCTAGATATGTTAGATATAGAAAAATTATTCAGGTAGAAGAAGAGATGGAATTAAGATTTTAAACAAATGAATTTCTATGAGAACTATCTAAAAGCCAATATAAAAATAATGGGTATCACACTTCAGTCCCACTCCTAGGCATATATCAGGAGAAAAACATGGTCCAAAAGGATACTGGTACCCCAATGTCCACTGCAGCACTGTTTACAATATCCAAGACATGGAATCAACCGAAATGTCCACCAACAGAGTAATGGAAAAAGATGTGGTACTTATATACAGTTGAATATTACTCAACCATTAAAAGGAAAGAAATAACATCATTTGCAGCAACATGGATGGACCTAAAGATTGTCATACTGAGCGAAATAAGTCAGAGAGAGAAGGAGAAATATCAGATGACATCCCTTATACGTGGAATCTAAAAAGAAATGATACAAATGAACTTATTTTAAAAACAGAAACAGACTCACAGACTTAGAGAACAAAATTTTGGCTGCTGGAGGGAGGGATGGGGGAAAGGGACAGAGAGTCTGGGATCAATATGTACACACTGTTTTATTTAAAATGGATAACCAACAAGGACCTACTGTAAAGCACAGAGAACTCTGCTCAAGGTTACGTGGCAGCCTGGATGGGAGGGGAGTTTGAGGGAGAATGGATATATGTAAATGTATGGCTGAATCCATTTACTGTCCACTTGAAACTATAATATAACAACACTGTTAATCAGTATACTTCAATACAAAATAAAAGGTTTAAAAAGTAACAGATACCACAAGAAGACAAGAGAAAGAGACGGGAGCAGAGGGTGTGCTTAAAGAAATAATCGCTGAGGACTTCCCAAATTTGGAGAGGGAACTGGATATATGAGTCCACAAAACTAATAGACCACCTTATTATCTCAAGGCAATAAGATCTTCTCCAAGACACAATATATTAAAATTCATAAGTCAACAGTAAAAGCATAATTTTAAAATGCAACCAGGGAAAAAACAGTAATTTACAGAGGAACTCCATTAAAATATTAGTAGATTTCTCAGCAGGTCAGGAGAGAGTCGACTGACATATTTAAAGTGTTAAAAGATAATAGCTGCTGACCATGAATACTGTATCTGTCAAAGTTATCCTACAGATGTGAAGGAGAAATAAAGGCTTTCCTAGACAAATAAAAGTTGAGGGAATTCACCACCACTAGGTTTGCCTTATAAGAAATGTTGAAAGGAACTCTTTAAACTGAAATATAAAAATGGAATTACAAAAAACTGATTAAGGTGCTGCTGAGAATTATTATACTGTAACTCCTTTTAAGATAGTATATCATACTTTTAATAAAATCATAAAAGTTAAAGGAAAGGAGCATCATAAATAACCAAATCTGCTATAACTTGGTAATGAAATCACAGCATAAAAATAGATAATTTATGACATCAGAAATATAAAAGAAAGTGGTTTTAAAATGGAATATTTATAGACAAATGAAGATAAATTGCTATCAGCAGAAAAAGGACTACTTCATTTATGAGATGTTCCCAAGTGGCTCAGTGGTAAAGAATCTGCTTGCCAATGCAGGAACCACAGGAAATGCAGGTTTAATCCCTGGATCGGGAAGATCCCCTGGAGGAGGAAATGGCAACCCACTTCAATATTCTTGCTAGGATAATCCCATGGACAGAGGAGCCTGGCAGGCTCCAGTCTGTGGGGTCACAAAGAGTCAGACACGACTGAGTGACTGAGCACCATGAAGCAACCAACATGCTGTAAACTTTATGGTGTGCATGCTGGATCCCTTATGGTAACTGAACACAAAAATATAGAGCAGAGTCATTAAATAAAAAATGAATCATTAAAATAAAAAGTAAAGGGGGGAGAGACAAAAAATCATTATTGAAAACCACCAACTTACAAAGGTAGACAGAAACAGAAGATAAAAGAAAAAAATGGAGAGACAAAACAACTATAAGGCAAAAGAAAATGGCAATGGTAAAACCTTAGTATCAATAATCACCCTTAATATAATATAAAATATAAACAGATTGAGCTCACCAATGAAAAGGCACAGAGTGACTTGCTAGATAAAAAATGAGATCTAACTATTTGCTTCCTGCAGGAGTCTCATTTCAGCTGTAATATAAACATATACTCAAAGCAAAAAGACAAAGATGATATTCCAGAGGAAATTCACCAGAAACCATAGCCATACTTGCATCAGAGAAAATAGATTTCAAGCCCAAAAGGGTAATGAGATAAAGAACATCTCTTTTCATGATAAATTGGTCAGTATATCAAGAAGATTATCATTTGTATTAATAAATACATATGCTCCTAACACGAAAGCCGTGAAATACATTAAGCAACTAGTAATGGATCTTAAAGGAGAAGTAGATAACAATACAATGATTTTAGGGTACTTCAATAACCCAGTATCAGCAGTAGATATATTGTCCATGCAGAAAATCAACAAGGAAAAGTTGTAATTCAATCACACTTTAGAACAAATCAACTATATATGTATACTATATTATATACTATACTATATATAACTATACACACACATACACACACACACACATGCATATACACACACACATACACGGAACATTCCATCTGACAGCCAACAGATTACACATGCTTCTCAAGTGCACATGGAACATTCTCTAGAACAGAATATATGATAGGCCACAAAACAAATATTGGCAAATTTAAGAAGATTGAAATCATATAACTATTTTCTCTGACTGCAGTGGTATGAAATTAGAAATCAAAAAAGAGGAAAGTGAGAAGATCTACAGGTATGTGGAAACTCAGCAGTGGACTTCTAATTAACCATTGGGTCAAAGAAGAAATCAAAGGGGAAATTAAAAAAAGCTATCTTAAATGAAAATGGAACCAAAGCAAATCAATTCTTTTGGAATGCAGCAAAAGCAATTCTAAAAGATAAATTTATAGCAATAAATGCATGTATTAAGAAATCAGATTTCTTTTTTAAAATATAAATTTATTTATTTTAATTGGAGGCTAATTACAATATTATAGTGGTTTTGCCATACATTGACATGGATCTGCCATAGGTGTACATGTGTTCCCCATCCTGAACCCCTCTCCCACCTCCCTCCCCATCCCATCCCTCTGGGTCATCCCAGTACACCAGCCCCGAGCACCCTGTATCATTCATTGAACCTGGACTGGCGATCATTTTCACATATGATAATATACATGTTTCAATGCCATTCCCCCAAATCATCCCACCCTTGCCCTCTCTCACAGAGTCCAAAAGACGGTTCTATACATCTGTGTCTCTTTTGCTGTCTCGCATGTGGGGTTATCGTTACCACCTTTCTAAATCCCATATGTATCCATTAGTATACTGTATTGGTGTTTTTCTTTCTGGCTTACTTCACTCTGTATAATAGGCTCCAGTTTCATCCACCTCATTAGAACAGATTCAAATGTATTCTTTTTAATGGCTGAGTAATATTCCATTGTGTATATGTACCACAGCAAGAAATCAGATTTCAAATAAATATCCTACTTTGCATCTCAGTAAACTAAACAAAGAACAAATAAGACCAAAATTAATAGAAAGAAGGGAATAAGATTCAGAGAGGAAATAAATAAAATAGAGACCAGAATAACAATGGAAAGGGTCAATCATACTTAAAAGAATTATTACAGAAATATATAGAATTGTAAGAGACTACTTGAACAATTATATGACAACACATAACCTAGAAGAAATGGATATATTTCTAGAAGAAATCTACCAAGACTGAATCAAGAAGAAATAGAGAATCTGAGCAGACCAATAATGAGTAAAGACATTGAAACTGTAATCAAAACAACTCCAACCACAGAAAACTCTAGAACCAGATATCATCACTGGAGAATTCAATTAAACTTTTAAAGAAGAATTAATACTAATTCTTCTCAAATTGTTCCAAACTATTGAGGAGGGAACATTTCCAAACTCATTCTAAGAGGTCAGCATTATTTTGATACAAAAACCAAATAAGAATACCACAGGAAAAGAAATCTATAGACCAATATTCCTGATGAATATATAGGCAAGAGTTCTTTTCCAAGTATTAGCAAACTGAATTCAAGAACATTTTAAAAGGGTTATATGTCATGATAAAGTGGGATTTATCTCTGGGATCAACATATGCACCAATCTGTGTAATCCATCATGTCAATGAAAAGAAAAATAAAAATGTCATGACCATCTCAATAGATGCTGAAAAAGCATTTGATAATATACAACATACTTTCATGATAAAAACCTTTAACAGACTGGTTATAGAAGGAACATATCTCATGTCACAATATATAAATGTACCACAGCAACAAGCTGTGTACTCTAAAGTTATGCAGTGTTGCATATCTTTATTCATTAAAAGTGCATCATATATAAATAACACCATATAATTTAGCTTATGGGGGACTTTGGATAAGTTACTTCAATTTCTGAGCCTCACTTGGGTCATGGTAAAATGTGGGAGGAAAACTACTGCCAATTTGTTGTGAGAGTTAAATATCTTAGATGCCTCCTATAATATGTGGCTAAAATACTGTATCTGGAGTTATACTTTTGCAATTATATTTTAATACTATGTTTATTTAATTTTTGATTATATTTATAATTTTTGATTATTAGATCTTATTGGCTTAAAATGGAAATTTTATATATTGTGTTTAAGGGGATGGTACTGAAATTTGAGTTCATAATGGGCAGACACAATATTTTCTCTTCTCAGATGGGCAACTATCGAGTCTTTCAAGGACCAGTTGTGAGTTGATCTGGAAATATTTGTGATTGGTTGTGAGGACCTTCCCATAGACCAAACAGTCTGTGTCTGCATTAAGTACAATTTTTTAGAACCTGGAATTTCACCTCCCTTAGTGTATAGGTTATCTTCATAACATTTACATTCCTCTAAATTCTGTAATTCCTCTGTTTTTTTGGGTCATGAAACTCCTAGGTGCATATATTTTTTTCAGGTAAATTAATATAATTTTACTCAGTACTGAGTGATAATTTTTTTCCTGTCATATATATGTAGATGGTACCCAACTTCTGATGTTTTGACTTGTTTGTTTGACTCGATGATGGTAACAAAGTCGTACCACTCAGAGGAAAGTGTACTTCAAATTTTGAATTTTTATCTTTCTCTGGCCTAGTGATACATGATACTCTCCTGAGATACTGGATAGCAGCCACCGCAGCTCACAGTCAGCTAAGCAATCATGAGTGTCAGCAACTGATACAGCCATTCTGAACCCAGACAACTCTTCTGCTTTTCACTTTAAATACAGTATTCAATAAGTTACATGATAATATTAAACACTTTATATTATAAAATAACTTTTGTGTTAGATGATTTTGCCCAACTTATAGACTAATGTAAGTGTTCTGAGATTGTTTAAGGTAGGCTAGGTTAAGCATATAATCATTAGGGATTTGATTTAGGTCATACCTGAATGGTCTAGTGGTTTCTCTTGCTTTCTTCAGTTTAAGTCTGACTTTGGCAATAAGGAATTCATGATCTGAGCTACAGTCATCTCCTGGTCTTGTTTCTGCTGACTGTATAGGGCTTCTCCATCTTTGGCTGCAAAGAATAAGTTTGGTGTTGACCATATGGTGACATCCATGTGTAGAGTGTTCTCTTGTGTTGTTGGAAGAGGGTGTTTGCTATGACCAGTGTGTTCTCTCGGAAGAACTCTATTAGCCTTTGCCCTGCTTCATTCTGTAATCCAAGGCCAAATTTACCTGTTACTTCAGGTGTTTCTTGGCTTCCTACTTTTGCATTCCAATCCCCTAAAATGAAAAGGATATCTTTTTTGGGTGTTAATTCTAGGAGGTCTTGTAGGTCTTCATAGAACCATTCAACTTCAGACTCTTCAGCATTACTGGTCAGGGCATAGGCTTGGATTACCATGATATTGGATGGTTTGCCTTGGAATCAAAGAGATCATTCTGTCATTTTTGAGACTGCATCCAAGAAATGTATTTCAGACTCTTGTCGACTATGATAGATACTCCATTTCTTCTAATGGATTCTTGCCCACAGTAACAGATATAATGGTCATCTGAGTTAAATTCACCCATTCCAGTTCAATTTGTTTGCTGATTCCTAAAATGTCGATGTTCACTCTTGCCATCTCCTGTTTGACTACTCCCATTTGCCTTGATTCATGGACCTAACTTTGGTCACCTCATGCGAAGAGTTGACTCATTGGAAAAGACTCTGATGCTGGGAGGGATTGGGGGCAAGAGGAGAAGGGGATGACAGAGGATGAGATGGCTTGATGGCATCACTGAGTCGATGGACATGAGTCTGAGTGAACTCTGGGAGTTGGTGATGGACAGGGAGGCCTGGCATGCTGCGATTCATGGGGTCGCAAAGAGTTGGACATGACTGAGTGACTGATCTGCTCTGATGCAATATTGCTGTTTACAGCATCAGACCTTCCTTCCATCACCAGTCACATCCACAACTGTGTGTTGTTTTGGCTTTGGCTCCATATCTTCATTCTTCTTGGAGTTATTTCTCCACTAATCTCCAGTAGCATATTGGGCACCTACTGACCTGGAGAGTTCCTCTTTCAGTGTCCTATCTTTTTGCCTTTTCATACTGTTCATGGGGTTCTCAAGGCAGGAATAGGAGGTGGTTTGCCATTCCTTTCTCCAGTGGACCACATTTTGTCATTTTTAGGGACTAGATCTGATAGACAGAGTGCCTGATGAACTATGGATGGAGGTTCGTGACATTGTACAGGAGACAGGGAGCAAGACTATCCCCAAGAAAAAGAAATACAAAAAAGTAAAATGGCTGTCTGAAGAGGCCTTGCAAATAGCTGTGAAAAGAAGAGAAGCCAAAAGCAAAGGAGGAAAGGAAAGATATACCCATTTGAATGCAGAGTTCCAAAGAATAGCAAGGAGAGATAAGAAAGCCTTCCTCAGTGATTGGTGCAAAGAAATAGAGGAAAACAATAGAATGGAAAATACTAGAGATCTCTTCAAGAAAATTAGAGATACCAAGGGAACATTTCATGCAAAGATGGGGTCAAAAAGGACAGAAATGGTAGGGACCTAACAGAAGCAGAAGATATTAAGAAGAGGTGGCAAGAATACACAGAAGAACTATACAAAAAAGATCTTCATGACCCAGATAATCACGATGGTGTGATCACTCAGCTAGAGCCAGACATCCTGGAATGTGAAGTGAAGTGGGCCTTAGGAAGCATCACTACGAACAAAACTAGTGGAGGTGATGAAATTCCAGTTGAGCTATTTCAAATCCTGAAAGATGATGCTGTGAAAGTGCTGCACTCAATATGCCAACAAATTTGGAAAACTCAGCAGTGGCCACAGGACTGGAAAAGGTCAGTTTTCATTCCAATCCCTAAGAAGGCAATGCCAAAGAATGCTCAAACTACTGCACAATTGTACTCATCTCACACACTAGCAAACTAATGCTCAAAATTCTCCAAGCCAGGCTTCAACAGTATGTGAACCATAAAATTACAGATATTCAAGCTGGATTTAGAAAAGGCAGAGGAAGCAGAGATCAAATTGCCAACATCCACTGGATCATCAAAAAAGCAAGAGAGTTCGAAAACCAAGAGCAAGAAACATCTATTTCTGCTTTATTGACTATGCCAAAGTCTTTGAATGTCTGGATCACAATAAACTGTGGAAAATTCTTCAAGAGATGGGAACACCAGAACACCTGACCTGCCTCTTGAGAAATATGTATACTGGTCAGGAAGCAACAGTTATAACTGGGCATGGAACAACAGACTGTTTCCAAATCTGAAAAGGAGTACGTCAAGGCCGTATATTATCACTCTGTTTACTTAACTTATATGCAGAGTACACCATGAGAAACGCTGAACTGGATGAAGCATAAGGTGGAATCAAGATTGCCGGGAGAAATATCAATAACCTCATATATGCAGATGACACCACCCTTATGGCAGAAAGTGAAGAAGAACTAAAGAGCCTCTTGATGAAAGTGAAAGAGAAGAGTGAAAAAGTTGGCTTAAAGCTCAACATTCAGAAAACAAAGATCATGGCATTCAGTCCCATAACTTCATGGCAAATAGATGGAAAAACAGTGGAAACAGTGGCTGACTTTATTTTTTTGGGCTTCAAAATGGCTGCAGATGGTGACTGCAGCCATGAAATTAAAAGACGCTTGCTCCTTGGAAGAAAAGTTATGAGCAACCTATACAGCTTATTAAAAAGCAGAGACATTACTTTGCCAACAAAGATCTGTCTAGTCAAGGCTATTCATATATGCATGTGAGAGTCTCACTATAAAGAAAGCTGAGCGCTGAAGAATTGATGCTTTTGAACTGTTTTGTTGGAGAAGACTCTTGAGAGTCCCTTGGACTGCAAGGAGATCCAGCCAGTCCACCCTAAAGGAAATCAGTTCTGAATGTTCATTGGAAGGACTGATGTTGAAGCTGAAACTCCAATACTTTTGCCACCTGATGCGAAGAACTGACTCATTTGAAAAGACCCTGATACTGGGAAAGATTGAAGGCAAGAGAAGGGGATGACAAGATGAGATGGTTGGATGGCATCACTGACTCAATGAGCATCACTGACTCAATGAACATGAGTTTGAGTAAACTATGGGAGTTGGTAATGGACAGGGAGCCCTGGCGTGCTGCGGTCCATGGGGTCACAAAGAGTCAGACACAACTGAGCGACTGAACTGAGCTGTACTGAGGCTAAGCTGTATTTGGTAGAATGAGTTTATCTGAATGTAACCCTACTATAAATTAAGGAATACCCAGGAGTTTGTCTCTAAATCTTCTGTAGTATTTTTATTTTATGACAGAGAACTTTTGATAATATATAAAATGTCCTTATCACAGTGTGGCACAAAAATCTTATTAATGCTGATAAGTATTAATATGGCTGGATCAATGATAGCTAGCTAATATTTATTGAGAACTAACTCTGTGCCAGATACTGTGATAAGCACTTTATTAAGTCATTTATTATTTCACTGCAAGCCTGTAAGTGTTATATATAATAATAGTATGAGAAACTAGCATTATCACTATTTTACAGAGCAAACAGATGAAGGGAAGTTCAAGTAGCTTGCTCAAGATCATATAGCTAGAACCAGGATTTAATAACTGGCAATCTGGATCCAGGGCTTCCCTGGTGGCCCAGTGGTAAAGAATCTGCCTTCTAAGGCAGGAGCCATGGCTTTGATTCCTGGGTCAGAAAGGTCCCCTGCAAGAGGTAATGGCAACTCATGGCAATAATCTTGCCTGGGAAATCCCATGGACAGAGGAGCCTGGTGGGCTACAGTCTACAGGGTTGCAAATGAGTCGGACATGACTTCACAGCTAAACAACAACAAAGCAACCTGAATTTTTCACTGTTGGAAATTATACTGTGGTTATGTAAGATATTAACATTAGAGTTTAGTTGAGAGATGTAAGGGCCTTTGAATTAATTTTGTAAGTTTTCTAAATATTTAAAATCAGTTCAAAATATATAAAAATTAATTATTTAAAACTTATGATCCTAAAAGATGATGCTGTGAAAGTGCTTCACTCAATATGCCAGCAAATTTGGAAAACTTAGGAGTGGCCACAATAATGGAAAAGGTCAGTTTTCATAAAAATCCAAAGGAAAGGTAATGCCAAAGAATGCTCAAACTATTGCACAATTGCACTCATCTCACATGCTAGTAAAGTAATGGTCAAAATTCTCCAAGCCAGGCTTCAACAATATGTGAATCGTGAACTTCCAGATATTCAAGCTGGATTTAGAAAATGCAGAGGAACCAGAGATCAAATTTCCAACATCCGCTGGATCATTGAAAAAGCAAGAGAGTTTCAGAAAAACATCTATTTCTGCTTTATTGACTATGCCAAAGCCTTTGACTGTGTGGATCACAACAAACTGTGGAAAATTCTTAAAGAGATGGGAATATCAGACCACCTCACCTGCCTCTTGAGAAACCTATATGCAGGTCAGGAAGCAACAGTTAGAACTGGACATGAAACAACAGACTGTTTCCAAATCGGAAAAGGAGTTCATCAAGGCTGTATATTATCACCCTGCTTATTTAACTTGTATGCAGAGTACATCATGAGAAATGCTGCGCTGGATGAAGCCCAAGCTGGAATCAGGATTGCCAGGAGAAATATCAATAACCTCATATATGCAGATGACACCACCCTTATGGCAGAAAGTGAAGAGGATCTAAAGAGCCTCTTGATGAAAGTGAAAGAGAAGAGTGAAAAAGTTGGCTTAAAACTCAACATTCAGAAAATTAATATCATGACATCTGGTCCCGTCACTTCATGGCAAATAGGTGGGGAAACAGTTACCTACTTTATTTTTGGGGGCTCCAAAATCACTGCAGATGGTGACTGCAGCCATGAAATTAAAAGATGTTTGCTCCTTGGAAGAGAAGTTATGACCAACATAGACAGCTTATTAAAAAGCAGAGACATTACCTTGCTGACAAAGGTCTGTCTAGTCAAAGCTATGGTTTTTCCAGTAGTCATGTATGGATGTGAGAGCTGGACCATAAGGAAAGCTGAACACGAAACAATTGATGTTTTTGCACTGTGTTGTTGGAGAAGACTCTTGAAAGTCCCTTGGACTGCAAGGAGATCCAACCAGTCCATCCTAAGGGAATCAGTCCTGAATATTCTTTGGAAGGATTGATGCTGAATCTGAAACTCCAATACTTTGGCCACCTGATGTGAAGAACTGACTCATTTGAAAAGACCCTGATGCTGGGAAAGATTGAAGGTGGGAGGAGAAGAGGACGACAGAGGATGAGATGCCTGGATGGCTTCACCAAATCAATGGATGTAAGTTTGAGTAAATTCTGGGAGTTGGTGATGGACAGGGAGGCCTGGCATGCTGCAGTCCATGGGGTTGCAAACTGTTGGACACTACTGAGCGGCTGAGCTGAACTGATGATTTCCGTTTTTCTTTCTTCTTCTGAAATGAATCTTTACAACTCTTCCCCAGTACTTCCTACTTATTTTTTGTGTAATATTCTTACCTTCTCCACACACAACAGGTAGCATGTCCTGTTGGAACTTCAGTTTCTAAAAATGCTGTAGTTTTAGATACAAGAACACTCATCACTATATATCACTTATTTCTTTCCAGTGTCTTACCATCTTCTTTGCATCCAGAGAGTAAGTTCAATTTTGACCTAAGTGTCACAGATTACTACCATGTCTTTCCATCAGATATAGTCAATTCTAATTTTCATGTCAATGATTTTACCTGGCTAGCAATTCTAAATTTGTACTTCCCAAAGGGTGTAGAATCAGATTTGTTTTGTGAGTTACATATTACATATTAGCAACTTTGTTTTAATTGCTTCTAAGGGACTTCATCCCCAAAGTACTAGAAATTTTCTAAATTCTACTCAAACCAGATTGTGAACTTTAAATTGCTTTTGGGATTAAAAACATCCTCAAAGCAGCAAAGATCTTAAGTTGTTTTGGTACTCCATTGGCTGATCCTTTACTAGTGAAATAAATGACTGTAAAAAGCTCTAGCTTTCATTTTACTGAAAGTCAGTTCTGTTTTGCTAGTGGTTAGTTTCCTTTTTTTTCTGCAATGTAGAAATGACAGCTACTTTATATTAATGAAAAAAATGATAAACAAATAGTTCTTCTTTTAGTTGTTTTACTGAATTTTACTGAATTTACTGGGTTGGAATTTATGAGACTAGCCATCTCATAAAAAAGTAAGTCGACTTCTGTTTCTGTTTTAATATAAAAATACTGATACAAGTAATTATAACATTTGCTAATGTTTAAAAATATTTTAGAATGACTCACCTCTCTTTATTATAGGTTTTCTGAATATGCAGTGAGAGGATCATCCGCAGAGCAGCTCTTAGAGCAGAAGTTAAGCTGCTAGATTTCTGTGGAGGGAGAAGCTATTTTCTCAGACATGGAGGTAAAAGAGTAAATTCCCTGTCCCTTAAATCTTTCAGTTCATATATATATCTTTTTGTTTCAACTGGAGATTATGACCGGTGCACTAAAGTTTTCTGAGATCAACTTGTTATTCTTTATCTGGCAGGAAAATAGAGTTACCTAGATTTCCCAATTTGTACCAAAAGAGACTAAGAAGAATAATTGTATATAAAATATTTTCTTTTATAAGCATTACTAATGCCTTAATTAATATTTTAGGATATTATAGGTATGCATTTCTCCTCAAATTAGAAATTACCAAACATCCTTTTGCTAAAGATGTATCTTTTCAGTTTGTTTTTCTAGTCGCAATCTATTTGCAACTGAGGTTATATTACTGTTGACGCAGGATTACACATACCATTTGATTTTAGTAGCTGTAAAACAATTATTTTTGTTATGGAAAACATTAGTTGTATTCTGGAATGTTTGAGCAAAATGTTATGGTGACATTGCATTCAAAATAATTTCAAACTCATAATGTGAGACATAATTCTAACCCAGCTATATTTGTTCGGAATCTCTTCTAAAAAGGGCCCATTTTCTTTTCTTTGAATTTAAGCCTTCTTCATGAGTTCTGAAAGTCTAACTGATTTTAGCTTAGAGGATTTTAGCATATTCTTATGCTATCTGTGTATCCAATTATAGGTCCACATTACCCATAAGGGAAACCACTTAAGGATGCAAACAGCTCTTACAAACACTGCGATAACAGATCCACATGTATTCCAACTGCTGCAGAATTTCGTTTGTTGAAAGAAAATGGGAAAGATCATTAGTTAATGGAAAGACCATTAATATGGGAAAGACCAATCAGTCTTCTGTTACAGAGTTTGTCCTGCTGGGGCTTTCTGGCTACCCAGAGCTTGAAGCCATTTATTTCGTGCTGGTGTTATTTATGTACCTGGTGATCCTGCTGGGAAATGGTGTCATCATCATTGTAAGTGTCTGTGACTCTCACCTGCATACCCCCATGTACTTTTTCCTCAGTAACTTATCATTCTTGGATATTTGCTACACCAGTTCTTCTATCCCCTTATTTCTCAGCAGCTTCTTAACTACAAAGAAGACCATTTCCTTCTCCGGATGTGGAGTACAAATGTTTCTCTCTTTTGCTATGGGAGCCACAGAGTGTGTCCTTCTAAGCATGATGGCATATGACCGCTATGTGGCCATCTGCAACCCTCTGAGATACCCCATTATTATGAGCAAGAATTCGTATGTGCCTATGGCTGCAGGGTCCTGGATTGCAGGGGGTGTCAATTCTATGTTGCAAACCTCTCTTGCAATGCGGCTTCCTTTCTGTGGGGATAATGTCATTAATCATTTCACTTGTGAAATCTTGGCTGTCTTGAAATTGGCCTGTGCTGATATCTCCATAAATGTTATTAGCATGGTTGTTGCTAATATGATTTTTCTTGTGGTCCCAGTACTTTTTATTTTCATTTCCTATGTTTTCATTCTCTCTACCATCCTGAGGATTCCTTCTTCAGAGGGAAGGCGCAAAGCCTTCTCCACCTGCTCTGCCCACTTAACAGTGGTGATTATATTCTATGGAACCATCCTCTTCATGTATGCAAAGCCCAAGGCTAAAGATTCCTCTGGTGCAGACAAAGTCCAAGTCACAGACAAAATCATCTCTCTCTTCTATGGAGTCGTGACGCCTATGCTCAATCCCCTCATCTACAGTCTGAGGAACAAAGATGTGAAGGCAGCTGTGAAGAATATACTCTATCATAAATGCTTCTCAGGGGGAAAGTGAATGTTGCTTTAAAAAATTCATTTACTCTGAATGTAGGACTAGTTCTCACCTTTAAGTTCCAAAATAAATGTAAGGATTGGTAGCACCATTGATTCTTGAAATTCTCATTTTTCTGTTCCTAGGGTCTAAATGTGAGAGAAATCTAAGGCCCACGTTCTTCAAGACTCTTAAAGAGAAAAGGGAAAGAAATCTATGGGTAGAAAAGATTCTCATCCAAACCACAGTTAGTTTAACTCTAGAATGAGGAGTTCTATAATCTTATGTAAACAAAAGTAGCATTTAACTAGTTTAAACTCTTATTTTCTATGTGCATCAATTTTCTAGTTTCAAAACTTTCCTAGGAAGGTAAAGTACAAAGTGCCTTTTAAGAGTCAGAGTGCTACATAAATTCAGCACTAAATGATTCATAATGGGGTAGTGTTTGAATTTAGAGAGGGATGACCACTTTTGGATGTTAGATACCTGGCTGTGTGCATATCATAGGAAAGAGTAGAAAAATTATGCTATTTTTCCTAGAGCTGATATTCTCTTGCCTGCAATCTGGCAAGCATACTGCTGTACAGAGTTGTCTGAAGGAATGTGAGGCTTTGTGCATACATCCCAACTGATGAGGAAATTTGATCTATTTTTGTTTCAACAGATGAGCAGTGGTGACTTTGAGTGAAAATTATAATTACTGTTAAGTGACATAAAAATTACTTAGTTTCTGAAGAACTTGGTTGTACAGTTCTCTGGGAACTTTGTAATAATGGATTTAAAGTGTCACAGATTAGGTGTTTTTACTGTTACACGAATTTCCTGTAAAATATGAGCTTTCCATTCTTTCATTGAGTCATCTCTTCCTTAATTCAATTATTCAATCAACCAGTGTTTACTGAGTATCTACTTTTGACTTCCCTGGTGGCTCAGATGGTAAGGCGTCTGTCTACAATGTGTGAAATACGGGTTCAATCCCTGGGTCAGGAAGATCCTCTGGAGAAGGAAATGGCAATCCACTCCAGTACTATTGCCTGGAAAATCCCATGGACAGGGGAGCCTGGTAGGCTACAGTCCATGGGGTCCCAAACAGTCAGACATGACTGAGCGACTTTACTTATTCACTTACTTACTTTGTTTCAGGCATTATGCTACCTGTTAGCAATATATATATACACATAAATATATATATATATATACACACACACATAAATATAAATATAAACAACATGGAAACAAAAACCAAAACATCACCAAGGGGTCATAATCTTGTGGAATATAGACTGACTTGAACAAAATATGAAGAATATTTAATATTAAATATTTTCCCTCTCCACTATTTTCTAAACTGGTTCCTTTGTTTGCATTCAAAGGAAATGAAAGGGTAGAATAGGACATTCCAAGAAGTCAGATCTCTGATACCCCCTAACCCTCTAGCTGGCTCTGCCTTTGTTTCATATGTTCTGTGTTTCTTCCTATTTTATTTGGGAAAAATAAAAGTTGCTGGGAAAAGTTTTAAAACTACTATGGTATACTGTAGCATCCAGTAAGAGTTGTAAGAAAGAACTGGATACTTTTGGATTGGTGTTTTAGAGGGGTCATTTTGGAACTGCAGAGGATGAAGTGGTATAACTCCTGATGATAAATTCCTTGGTCACTTTCACATTTCTTGACCAGCCACTTGCCCTTACCTTGTTTTCCTTCCTGTAGGCTTTCAGGGTACTGAGATCCACCCATTTCCTTGCAGTTTTTTTTCCCATCCTGATTGGTTATGGAACAAAGTTTCTCAAATAACTTTCTTGATTCATTCTTTCCTTTAAAGTTTTACTTTAATTAATAGAGGCAACAGAGAAGAAAAAGAAGGTAGCATGAATAGGAACATTCCACAGGTTTAGAAAATCTTCCAGACTTTACCAGAATTAGCTCTGATATAAGAGAACCAATTTGACTCCTGAATGAAAGTTTCTTTCCTCATTCTTTCCTTATATTTCTGTTCCTTTCTTGGTTTTAAACTTCACTAAATACTTACTGTATGTTTTTTTTGTCACTGACTAACACTATGCTCTGTAGTATTTCCCCCTCAACTGTTCAGTATTTACATTATTCTACCTTGTTCATTCAGATATTTATATCTTTCCTTTTCTCCTTTGCTTTTTGCTTCTCTTCTTTTCACAGCTATTTGTAAGGCCTCCCCAGACAGCCATTTTGCTTTTTTGCATTTCTTTTCCATGGGGATTGTCTTGATCCCTGTCTCCTGTACAAAGTCATGAACCTCATTCCATAGTTCATCAGGCACTCTATCAGATCTAGGCCCTTAAATCTATTTCTCACTTCCACTGTATAATCATAAGGGATTTGATTTAGGTCATACCTGAATGGTCTAGTGGTTTTCCCTACTTTCTTCAATTTAAGTCTGAATTTGGCAATAAGGAGTTCATGGTCTGAGCCAGAGTCAGCTCCTGGTCTTGTTTTTGTGGACCGTATAGAGCTTCTCCATCTTTGGCTGCAAAGAATATAATCAATCTGATTTTGGTGTTGACCATCTGATGATGTCCATGTATAGAGTCTTCTCTTGTGTTGTTGGAAAAGGGTGTTTGTTATGACCAGTGCATTTTCTTGGCAAAACTCTATTAGTCTTTGCCCTGCTTAATTCCGTATTCCAAGGCCAAATTTGCTGTTACTCCAGGTGTTTCTTGACTTCCTACTTTTGCATTCCAGTCCCCTATAATGAAAAGGACATCTTTTTTGGGTGTTAGTTCTAAAAGGTCTTGTAGGTCTTCATAGAACCATTCAACTTCAGCTTCTTCAGCATTACTGGTTGGGGCATAGACTTGGATTACCGTGATATTGAATGGTTTGCCTTGGAAACGAACAGAGATCATTCTGTTGTTTTTGAGATTGCATCCAAGTACTGCATTTCGGACTCTTTTGTTGACCATGATGGCCACTCCATTTCTTCTGAGGGATTCCTGCCCTCAGTTTTCATTCCAATCCCAAAGAAAGGCAATGCCAAAGAATGCTCAAACTACTGCACAATTGCACTCATCTCACACGCTAGTAAAGTAATGGTCAAAATTCTCCAAGCCAGGCTTCAGCAATATGTGAACCATGAACTTCCTGATGTTCCAGTTGGTTTTAGAAAAGGCAGAGGAACCAGAGATCAAATTGCCAACATCCGCTGGATCATGGAAAAAGCAAGAGAGTTCCAGAAAAGCATCTATTTCTGCTTTATTGACTATGCCAAAGCCTTTGACTGTGTGGATCCAAATAAACTGTGGAAAATTCTTCAAGAGATGGGAATACCAGACCACCTGATCTGCCTCTTGAGAAATTTGTATGCAGGTCAGGAAGCAACAGTTAGAACTGGACATGGAACAACAGACTGGTTCCAAATAGGAAAAAGAGTTCATCAAGGCTGTATATTGTCACTCTGTTTATTTAACTTATATGCAGAGTACATCATGAGAAATGCTGGACTGGAAGAAACACAAGCTGGAATCAAGATTGCCAGGAGAAATATCAATAACCTCAGATATGCAGATGACACCACCCTTATGGCAGAAAGTGAAGAGGAACTCAAAAGCCTCTTGATGAAAGTGAAAGTGGAGACTGAAAAAGTTGGCTTAAAGCTCAACATTCAGAAAATGAAGATCATGGCATCTGGTCCCACCACTTCATGGGAAATAGATGGGGAAACAGTGGAAACAGTGTCAGACTTTATTTTTCTGGGCTCCAAAATCACTACAGATGGTGACTGCAGCCACGAAATTAAAAGACGCTTACTCCTTGGAAGGAAAGTTATGACCAACCTAGATAGCATATTGAAAAGCAGAGACATTACTTTGCCAACAAAGGTTCATCTAGTCAAGGCTATGGTTTTTCCTGTGGTCATGTATGGATGTGAGAGAGTTGGACTGTGAAGAAGGCTGAGCGCCGAAGAATTGATGCTTTTGAACTGTGGTGTTGGAGGAGACTCTTGAGAGTCCCTTGGACTGCAAGGAGATCCAATCGGTCCATTGTGAAGGAGATCAGCCCTGGGATTTCTTTGGAAGGACTGATGCTAAAGCTGAAACTCCAGTACTTTGGCCACCTCATGTGAAGAGTTGACTCATTGGAAAAGACTCTGTTGCTGGGAGGGATTGGGGGCAGGAGGAGAAGGGGACGACAGAGGATGAGATGGCTGGATGGCATCACTGACTGGATGGACATGAGTCTGGGTGAACTCCGGGAGTTGGTGATGGACAGGGAGGCCTGGCGTGCTGGGATTAATGGGGTTGCAAAGAGTCGGACATGACTGAGCGACTGATCTGATCTGATCTGACCTTGTTCATTTGTGTTTACAAATATATTCATATACGAAAATGTAAAGAACATTTTAAGGAAACCTGGAGTCAAATAGTATGGTGTTAGACCATACTGAAATCTGAAATCTGAAATCACACATTCTCTGAGTTCTACAGTTATTAAAATCCAACTTGAAAAAGATCAGTTGGTCAATGTGAGGTGAGTATAGAATGCAATCCTTTATATGAAAATGTTTGAACACTTTAAAGTACTAGAGAAATGGGAAATATGATTGTTTTATTCATTAGTTTCTCAATAGCAGATCAGATCTCAAAACCAGATCCTGTATCACTAATGAACTTCCCTATTAGAACTAATTTTGCATCCCATCAATTTTGTAAGGTAGTTATTCATTGTCATTTATATCTGATTTCCTCTTTTATTTCATTGTGGACCCATTGGTTTTTAGTATCATGTTGTTTAGTCTCCATGTATTTGTTTTTTTGTATTTTTCTTTCTGTTTGATTTCCTAGTTTCATAATGCTAGGGTCAGAAATGACACTTGAAATAATTTCTGTCCTCTTAAATTTGTAGAGACTTTTTTTTTTTTGTATGTGGTTCATGCACACTTGAAAAGAATGTGTATTTTTTAATTTTTTTTGAATGTAGTGTCCTGTAGGTGATGATTAAGTCTATCTGGTCTATTGTGTCTTTTTTGTTTGTTTGTCTCTTTAAAAATTTTTTTAAATTGGAGGATAATTTCAATATTGTGTTGGTTTCTGCCCTACATCAACATGAACATTCCTCCCACCTCCCATCCCATACCTCCCCTCTAGGTTGTCACAGAGCACCAGATTTGATTTCCCTGCATCATACAGCAAATTCCCACTGACTGTCTGTTTTACAGACAGTAATGTATATGTTTCAGTGCTACTATCTCAAATCCTATTTCTCCTTCTTTCCCCTACTGTGTCCAAAAGTCTGTTCTTTATGTCTGCATCTCCTTTGCTGCCCTGCAAATTTGTTCATCAGTGCCATCATTTTAAATTTCACCCTATATGTTTTGATTAGGGCCATTAGTCCAGTGCCATTGAAAGTAATTATTGATAGATATGTACTCATTGCCATTTTAACCCTGTTTTCCAGTTGATTTTGTAGTTTATTTTTGTTTATTTTTTCTTCTTTTTCTTTTTTGATTTGATGGTTTTCTTTGATTTTTATGCTTGAGTTACGTTTTTTTTTGGGTGTGTGTGAATCTATTGTACGTTTCTGATTTCTGGTTACCCTAGTTTTCAAGAATGTTAACCCACAATAATACCTACATGCTTCAGACTAATAGTCATATAAATTAAAATGCATTCTAAAAGATCTATGTTTTTTTTTACTTCCCTCCCCCAAATTTTGTGATTTTCCTTTCCTACTTTACATGTTCATGTTTATCTATTTATTGTAGCTATAATTGCTTTTACAATTGTTTGTTTGTTTGTTTGTTTTAAATCTATATACTGACTTAGAGTGATCTTCAGTCCTTTTGTGTATTTGCCTTTCCTGTTGTGATTTTTCCTCTCCCTATAGACTCTTGCTTCTTTGCTGTCTGGAGAGGACCTTTCAGTATTTCTTTTAGGTTAGGTTTAGTACTGCTGTAATCTTTTAAGTTTTACTTGCCTGAGAAATCCTTTATTTTTCCTCCTAGTCTTAATGATAATGTTGCTGAGGAGAGTATCCTGGAGTTCTGGTTTTTTTTCCTTCCTGGATTTTGAATATTTCATGCCACTCCCTTTCTGCCTCAAAAGTTTCTGCAGAGAAATCAACTGATAGCCTTATGGAAGTTCTCTTGTAACTGACTAGTTATCTCTTGCTACCTTTAGAATTCTCTCTTTAATTTTTGCCATTTTAATTTGTTATGATATATCTTGATGTGAGTCTGTTTGATTTCTTCTTGTTTGGAACACTCTGTGATTCCTTCATCTAACCCTTTTTTACATTTGGTAAGTTTTCAGCCATAATTTCTTTATATACATTTTCAATCACCTTCTGTCTCTATTCTCCTTCTGGAACATATTATACCTAGGTTGGCACTCTTTATATCTTATCATAGATCTTGTATATTGCATGTATTATATATATATGTGTGTGTGTGTGTGTGTGTGTGTGTGTGTGTATATATATGACAATGCTGCTGCTATGTTTATTCAGTTGTGTCCAACTCTTTGTGACCCTGTGGACTGTAGCCCTCCAGGCTCCTCTATCCATGGAATTCTCCAGGCAAGAATACTGGAGTGGGTTGCCATTCCCTTCCCCAGGGTATCTGCCCAACCCAGGGATCAAACCTCCATCTCCTGCATTGCAGGCAGATTCTTTACCATCTGAGTTACCTCAGAAGCCCATATATGGGACAGTAACAGTTGACAAACCTAGACAGCATATTAAATAGCAAAGGCATTACATTTCTGACAAAGGTCTGTTTAATCAAAGCTATGGTTTTTCCAGTAGTAATGTATAGATGTGAGAGCTGGACCATAAAGAAAGCTGAGTGAGTGGGTGAGTGAAGTCGCTCAGTCGTGTCCAACTCTTTGCGACCCCATTTCCTAAAGGAAATCAGTCCTGAATATTCATTGGAAAGACTGATGCTGAATCTGAAATACTCCAATACTTTGGCCACCTGATGTGAAGAACTGACCCATTAGAAAAGACCCTGATGTTGGGAAAGATTGAAGGCAAGAGGAGAAGGGGATGACAGAGGATGACATGGTTGGATTGCGTCACCAACTCGATGGACATGAGTTTGAGCAAGCTCTGGGAATTGGTGATGGACAGGGAAGCCTGGCATGCTGCAGTCTATAGGGTTGCAGAGAGTTGGACACAACTGAGTGACTGAACTGACTGAAGGAGAGAGAAAAGAGAATGATTCATGGTGCCATGATGTTGATATTATTCCAGGTTTTGGATTCTTTATCACCTCTATTTGGGCTTCCCTGATAGCTCAGTTGGATCATCTCTATTCTTTTGTTAAACCCATTCCATGAATTTTAAATTTCTGATATTATAGTAATACTTTCCAGTTATAGACTTCCATTTGGTTCTTTCTGTAGTTATTTCTCCACTGAGATTTAGTATTTTTTCCTTCTTTGTGAATATTTTTTCCTTTACTTTATCTAAATAGTTATACTAGTTGTTTATCATCCTTTCTTATAATTTCAACATTTGGGCTATCTCAGAGTTTTGGTTGCTACTGATTGCCTATTATCTTGAGAGCGTGTCATCTATTTCAGCTTCTTTATATGATAAGTAATTTTGGATTGTTTCCTGGACAATGTGATATTTGGAGACTCTGAATTACAATAAATTCCTACGTGCTGGTTTTGTGATGAACCTGGTTTGAATCAAACTGTAAATGTGGTCTTTTTGTTAACTGTTTGTATTTCAGTTAAATGTACATTTTCCATCTTTAACTGAGTTGTGCATACATAGCATAGGAGTCAATCAGAGAACCTGGTTAAGATTTTAACATAGTACATGATGCTTTTTCTGTATCTCTCCTTTCTGGAATTCTCTCCTTAAGTTAGAGTGGCTGTGTTTTCCCAGAACACAACTGGCTTGTCCAGAGAAAGTGCTAGTTTAATATCAGAGTTTTCCCCATTCCATACAATGCCTAATTCAGCCAATAGCCTGAAATGTGAAACTCACATAAAAACATTACTTCTTCTGAGTAATTTTTTTTGATACTTTGTACAAAGTTTATAGTTGTCATCTCTGAGAATCTTGAGTTTTATAGGAACCCTTTCAGTCACAGTGAAAACAATAGAAAAATTAGAAGCTCCCGCCACATATTTTATGACTAAGAAGGTTTACACCTCTTCCTTTCTATGAGATTGCCCTCTTCCTAAATCATTAACTAATCATACTTATGTCATTTCCTGCTGCTGCTGCTAAGTCACTTCAGTTGTGTCCGACTCTGTGTGACCCCATAGATGGCAGCCCACCAGGCTCCATCATCCTTGGGATTCTCCAGGCAATAACAATGGAGTGGGTTGCTATTTCCTTCTCCAATGCATGAAAGTGAAAAATGAAAGTGAAGTCTCTCAGTCGTGTCCAACTCTTAGTGACCCCATGGACCACAGCCTGCCAGGCTCCTCCATCCATGGGATTTTCCAGGCAAGAGTATTGGAGAGGGGTGCCATTGCCTTCTCTGATGTCATTTCCTAGTATATGTCAAAAACAAAGTAATGCTGATATTTGGAATGGAGAATATGCTACAATGAATAAGGATTTTGAAATTCTCCTGAGTCCAGATCTGAGCATACCATAAGGGTTAAATGTAACTTAATAGTGAAATTTGAATGTATTATTGTCTTGCTGCTGGTGCTGCTAAGTCGCTTCAGTTGTGTCCAACTACTAAGGGTTAAATGAAGCATTATTTGAAAGTATATGGCTCATAGGAGGGCCTCATTACATTTTGTATTTCTCTTTTTATTCTGTCTGGCTTGTTAGTCTCTTTCCACCTCAAGTATCCCCATCATCTATTCCTTCCTTAATCAGGTAAAATGAAAGCTGAACTCCCGAGTTTACTTCCTTTGGTCAACTCCTCCTCTTTAGTCACTTCCTACTAGTGCTCCCTCTGATTTGCACTTTACTCAAATGGAACCACTTAGAAATTCATGATTAACTACTTATTATCCAAAACTCAGAGAACAATAGATAATTGGTATGTACATAAAATGTACTGGGTAAAAAAAATAATAGTAAGCTAATTTATACTGTCTTAAAATTTCTTTTAATTAAGTAATAACAGTGAAAAGTGCAGCATAAGATTGTCTCTCACTCCCTCATTCAGGTACAGACACCCATGAATCATTGCTTAACTTCTTTATTTTCAAAAACCAGAGAGCAAATAAGAAGACAGTAGGTGGAAGAGGCAGTATAATTTAATTAATTTATAAGACATCTTTGTGGTGTGCTAGGTGTCTTATATACACCATCTTTTAAAAAATTATTTATTTTTTAATTGAAGGATAATTACTTTACAGAATTTTGTTGTTTTCTGTCAAACCTCAACATGAATCAACCATAGGTATGCATACATCCCCTCCCTTTTGAACCTCCCTCCCATCTCCTTCCCCATCCCACCCCTCTAGGTTGATACACCATCTTTTAAAATTAGTTTCATTAATTAATAATGATAGATAGTGTTAATATAAGTGCTGACTCAGAGCTGATTTCTTCTTTAATTTATTCAACACTGTGGATGTGCCTTGTGTGGACTAGGGATTCATTATAGATATGACATTTTCCCTACTCTTAAGGATTATCACCAGATAATGTTGTAAGATAGATGAGAAAACTCAGGCTCGAATAAAGATCACACAGGTCATATATGGTGGCCAGGACTTGAACCTGTATTTCCCTACATTACTTTTAGAATATATTTGAGGAATAAGCTAAATATGAGCAAATATTTCAGGAAGACAAGAAGAATTGTGAGAAATTCTTAAAAAGAAAAAAAAAAGGTTGTCTATTAGTCTCACTTCTATTTCTCTGAAGGAGTATTACAATTTTGATTCTAAATTTTTATTTTGAATCAGAGGAATCTTTCCATTTGTGCTGCAAACTGAATTTCTTTCATGGCAAAACAAAACAATAAAAAATCTTTATCTTCCATAGACTTTTGACAACATACTTATCACTGGCATATATGTGGAATTAACTTAAAATTTGTTCTTAAAAGTAAAACCTGAGTTTATAGTGCAGAATTAGAGTGAAAATATAAAATAAGAGGGTCAATGGGATCTTAAGAAACACCACCATGTATTATAACTCATTAGTCAATCAAAGGGAAAATTTTTAACTTCTTCACCATATTCTACTCAGTTGTTTATCTTCCTTTGTTTTACGTTCCCTACATATAAAGATTATGTTCTATTTTACAAAAATATTTGGAATTGTGGTTTGGGAGATTAAATAATATATGAATTTTTCTTATTGTGCAATATTTTAGATACTTGGATTTATATTTATACTATTTTTTTTCATTTCAACTAATTCAATGGTTAATGATGGCCTACTATTAACTTGGCACTGGACTTTTTACAGAGAACAGTGGATAATAGTATGCCATTGGGAAGATTTCAGAAGCTTATAAGTGGTTATAGCATAAAAGAAGAGGTAAGGGTCAGGGTAGCATAGAGGAAGGGAGTAACTAACTCAAGGGTATCTTGGAAGGCTTTACAGGGGATGTAAGATTTGACCTGTGTCTTCTATTGTTGCTAAGATTTCACCAGAGAAGGAGAAATGTAATAATGCAGAGGAAATTGTGTGTATTATTGTCCTTACATGAGAAAAAACATGAAATAATTGGGTAACCACACTGAGTGCAGCACAGTATGTGGTAAGAAAAGGGAGCAACATTGGCAGAAAACCAGAAGTTGAAATATGTGGTTCAAATGTACGCTGGGGCAGATGAGGTCTCAAGGTACAAAATATTGATAATGCTGCTGCTGCTGCTAAGTCGCTTCAGTCGTGTCGACTCTGTGCGACCCCATAGACAGCAGCCCGCCAGGCTCCCCCATCCCTGGGATTCTCCAGGCAAGAACGCTGGAGTGGGTTGCCATTTCCTTCTCCTATGCACGAAGTGAAAAGTGAAAGTGAAGTCGCTCAGTCGTGTCCGACTCCCAGCGACCCCATGGACTGCAGCCTACCAGGCTCCTCTGTCCGTGGGATTTTTCCAGGCAAGAGTACTGGAGAGGGGTGCCATTGCCTTCTCCAATTGATAATAAGCAAACATATATCAAAAATATTTCAGATAAAGGGTACTGAAAATATTTGTGTTGGATTTTCTGGGAAAGATAATTTTAAATATATTTTTTTGTTTTGTCCTCCTAAGTTTATATTTCTTAGGTTACTTCAGTTCAGTTCAGTGGCTCAGTCGTGTTGGACTCTTTGCAACCCCATAAATCGCAGCACGCCAGGCCTCCCTGTCCATCACCAACTCCCGGAGTTTACTCAAACTCATGTCCATCTAGTCGGTGATGCCATCCAGCCATCTCATCCTCTGTCGTCCCCTTCTCCTCCTGCCCCCAATCCCTCCCAGCAACAGAGTCTTTTCCAATGAATCAACTCTTCACATGAGGTGGCCAAAGTATTGGAGTTTCGGCTTTAGCATCAGTCCTTCCAATGAACACCCAGGACTGATCTTCTTTAGAACGGACTGGTTGGATCTCCTTGCAGTCCAAGGGACTCTCAAGAGTCTTCTCCAACACCACAGTTCAAAAGCATCAATTCTTCGGCGCTCAGCCTTCTTCACAGATTACTTAACCCTACTTAAAAAAAATTATTTTTTATTGAAAGATAATTGCTTTACAGAATTTTGCTGTTTTCTGTCGGACCTCAACATGAAACAGCCATAGATATACATATATGCCCTCCCTTTTGAACCTCTGTCCCATCTCCCCTGCCATCCCACCCCTCCAGTCTGACACAGAGCCCCTGTTTGAGTTTCCTGAGCAATACAGCAAATTCCTGTTGGCTGTCTGTTTTACATATGGTAAGATAAGTTTCCATGTTACTCTTTCCATACATCTCACCTTCTCCTCCCTCTCCCCATGTCCAACAGTCTATTCTCTATGTCTGTTTCTCCACTGCTGCCCTGTAAATAAATTCTTCAGTAACATTTTTCTAGATTTCATATTTGTATTTCTCTTTCTGACTCACTTCACTCTGTATAATAGGTTCTAGGTTCATCTACCTCATTAGATCTGACTCAAATGAGTTCCTTTTTATGGCTGAGTAATATTCCATTGTGTATATGCAACCACAACTTCTTTATCCATTCACTTGTCAATGGGCATCTAGGTTGCTTCCATGTTCTAGCTATTGTAAATAGTGCTGCAATGAACAATGGGATACATGTGTCTCTTTCAATTGATTTCCTCAGGGTATATGCCTAGGAGTGGGTTTTCTGGGTCATATGATTGTTTTATTCCTAGTTTTTAAAGGAATCTCTATACCGACTTCCATAGTGGCTGTATCAATTTACATTCCCACCAACAGTGCAAGAGCGTTCCCTTTTCTCCACACCCTCTCCAGCATTTATTGTTTGTAGACTTTTTGATGATGGCCATTCTGATGCATGTGAGGTGATAACCTTATTGTAGTTCTGATTTGCATTTCTCTAATAATGAGCAATGTTGAGCATCTTATCATGTGTTTGTTAGTCATCTGTTGGTCTTTGAAGAAATGTCTGTTTAGGTATTTTTCCCACTTTCTGATTGGGTTGTTTGTTTTTCTGGTATTGAGTTGTATGAGCCGCTTGTATATTTTGGAAATTAATCCTTTGTCAGTTGTTTAATTAGCTATTATTTTCTCCCATTGTGAGGGTTGTCTTTTCACCTTGCTTATAGTTTCCTTTGCTGTGCAAAAGCTTTAAGTTTAATCAGGGCCCACTTGTTTATTTTTGTTTTTATTTCCATTACTTTAAGAGGGGGTTTCCCTCATAACTCAGTTGGTAAATCATCTGCCGGCAATGCAGGAGACCTGGCTTATATTCCTAGGTTGGGAAGATCCCCTGGAGAAGGAAGTGGCAAACCACTCCAGTATTCTTACCTGGAGAATCCCATGGACAGAGGAGCCTGGCAGGCTACAGTCCATGGGATCTCTAGAGTTGGACACGACTTAGTGACTAAACCAGCACCACTCTAGGAGGTGGATCATAGAGGATCTTGCTTTGATTTATGTCAGCGAGTGTTCTGCCTATGTTTTCCTCTAAGAGTTTTATAGCTTCTGTTCTTACACCTAGGTCTTTAATCCATTTTGAGTTTATCTTGTGTATGGTGTTAGGAATTGTTTTAATTTCATTCTTTTACACATAGCTGTCCAGTTTTCCCAGCATCATTTATTGAAGAGGCTGTCTTTGCCCCATTGCGTATTCTTGCCTCCTTTGTAGAAAATAAGGTACCCAAAGGTGCATGGGTTTATTTCTGGGCTTTCTATCTTGTTCCAGTCTATATTTCTGTTTTTGTGCTAATACTATACTGTCTTGATGACTGCAGCTTTGTAGTATAATTTGAAGTCAGGAGGGTTGATTCCTCCAGCTCCATTCTTCTTTCTCAAGACTTCTTTGGATATTCGGGGTCTTTTTGGTTTCCATAGGTATTGTGAGATTCTTTGGTCTAGTTCTGTGAAAAATGCCATTGTTAATTTGATAGTAATTGAATTGAATCTGTAGACTGCATTTAGTAGTGTAGTCATTTTCACAATATTGATTCTTCCTGCCCAGGAACATGGAATATCTCTCCATCTATTTATGTCACCTTTGATTTCTTTCGTCAGTGTCTTGTAATTTTCTGTGTACAGTTCTTTTGTCTCCTTAGGTAAGTTTATTCCTAGATATTTAATTCTTTATATTGCAGTGGTGAATGGGATTGATTCCTTGATTTGTCTTTCTGATTTTTCATTGTTAGTGTATAGAAATGCAAGTGATCTTTGTGTATTGATTTTGTATCCTGCAACTTTGCTAAATTCACTGATTAGCTTTAGTAATTTTCTGATACTATATGGTTTTCTATGTACAGTATCATGTCATATGCAAACAGTGAGAGCTTTACTTCTTCTTTTCTGATCTGGATTCCTTTTATTTCTTATTCTCCTCTGACTGCTGTAGCTAGGACTTCCAGAACTATGTTGAATAATAGTGGTAAAAGTGGACACCCTTGTCTTGTTCCTGATCTTAGGGGAATGCTTTCAGTTTTTCACCATTAAGAATAATGTTTGCTGTATGCTTATCATATATGGCCTTTACTATGTTGAAGTATGTTACTTCTATGCCCATTTTTGAAGAGTTCTGTATATTGTCACCCTGCTTATTTAACTTATATGCAGAGTACATCATGAGAAACGCTGGACTGGGAGAAGCACAAGCTGGAATCAAGATTGATGGGAGAAATATCAATAACCTCAGATATGCAGATGACACCACCCTTATGGCAGAAAGTGAAGAGGAACTCAAAAGCCTCTTGATGAAAGTGAAAGTGGAGAGTGAAAAAGTTGGCTTAAAGCTCAACATTCAGAAAATGAAGATCATGGCATCTGGTCCCATCACTTCATGGGAAATAGATGGGGAAACAGTGGAAACAGTGTCAGACTTTATTTTTTGGGGCTCCAAATCACTGCACATGGTGACTGCAGCCATGAAATTAAAAGACGCTTACTCCTTGGAAGGAAAGTTATGACCAACCTAGATAGCATATTCAAAAGCAGAGACATTACTTTGCCAACAAAGGTTCATCTAGTCAAGGCTATGGTTTTTCCTGTGGTCATGGATGTGAGAGTTGGACTGTGAAGAAGGCTGAGCGCTGAAGAATTGATGCTTTTGAACTGTGGTGTTGGAGAAGACTCTTGAGAGTCCCTTGGACTGCAAGGAGATCCAACCAGTCCATTCTGAAGGAGATCAGCCCTGGGTGTTCTTTGGAAGGAATGATGCTAAAGCTGAAACTCCAGTACTTTGGCCACCTCATGCGAAGAGTTGACTCATTGGAAAAGACTCTGTTGCTGGGAGGGATTGGGGGCAGGAGGAGAAGGGGATGACAGAGGATGAGAAGGCTGGATGGCATCACTGACTGGATGGACGTGAGTCTGGGTGAACTCCAGGAGTTGGTAATGGACAGGGAGGCCTGGTGTGCTGCGATTCATGGGGTCGCAAAGAGTTGGACACGACTGAGCGACTGAACTGAACTGAATCATAAATGTGTACTGAATTTTCTCAAAGGCTTTGTCTGCATCTATTGAAATTATCGTATGGTTTTTATCTTTCAATTTGTTAACATGGTGTATCACATTGATTGATTTACATATATTGATGAATCCTTGTATTCCTGGAATAAACCCAACTTGATCATGGTGTATGAGCTTTTAGATGTGTTGCTGAACTCTGTTTGCTAAAATTTTGTTGATGATCTTCGCATCTATGTTCATCAGTGATATTGGCCTACAGTTTTCTTTTTTTTTTTTTTTGTCCTTGTCTGGTTTTGGTATCAGGGTGATGGTGGCCTTGTAGAATGAATTTGGAAGTGTTCCTTCCTCTGCAATTTTTTGAGAGTTTTAGAAGGATAGCCATTAGCTCTTCTCTAAATGCTTGATTGAATTCTCCTGTGAAACCATCTGGTCCTGGGCTTTTGTATTTTGGGAGATTTTTGATCACAGCTTCAATATCAGTGCTTGTAATTGGGTTGTTCATAATTTCTATTTCTTCCTGGTTCAGTCTTGGAAGATTGAACTTTTCTAAGAATCTGTCCATTTCTTCCAGGTTATCCGTTTTATTGCCATATAGTTCTTCATAACAGTCTCTTATAATCCTTTTTATTTCTACTTTGCCTGTTGTAGCCTTTCCTTTTTAATTTCTAGTTTTGTTGGTTTGATTCTTCTCTCTTTTTTCTTAATGAGCCTGCCTAAAGGTTTGTCAGCTTTATCTTCTCAAAGTACCAAACTTTATTTTATTAATCTTTAATAGATTATTATTAATTAATAAAATAAAAATTATTTTATTAATCTTTACTATTGTTTCTTTCATTTATTTCCACTCAGATCTTTATGATTTATTTCCTTCTACTAATTTTGGGGGTCTTTGTTCTTCTTTTTCCAGTTGTTTTAGGTGTAAAGTTAGGCTATTTGATGTTTTTCTTGTTTCTTGAGGTAGGATTGTATTGCTATAAACTTCCCTTTTAGAACTGCTTTCACTGCATCCCACTGGTTTTGAGTTGTTGTGTTTTCATTGTCATTTGTTTCTAGAAATTTTTTTATTTCCCTTTTGATTTCTTCAGAAACCTGTTGGTTATTTAGAAACATGCTGTTTAGTCTCCATGTGTTTCTGTTTCTTACAGTTTTTTTCTTGTAATGGATATTACAAGAAAATTTTCTTGTAATATCCATTTTCTTGTAATGTCTCATAGCGTTGTGGTTGGAGAAGATGCTTGACATGATTTCAATTTTCTTAAATTTACTGAGGTTTTATTTGTGGCCCAAGATGTGGTCTATCCTGGAGAATGTTTCATGTGCACTTGAATGAAGGTGTATTCTTCTGCATTTGGATGCAATGTCCTGAAGATATCAATGAGACCCATCTGATCTAATGTATCATTTAAGACTTGTGTTTCCTTATTCATTTTCTGTTTTGAATGGGGTGTGAGTGGGGTGTTAAAGTCTTCTACTATTATTGTGTTAATGTCAATTTCTCCTTATATATATGTTCATGTTTGTGTTATGTATTGAGGTGCTCCTATGTTGGGTGCATAGATATTTACAATTGTTATGTCTTCCTCTTGGATTGATCCCTTGATCATTATGTAGTGTCCTTGCTTATCTCTTGTAATCTTCTTTATTTTAAGGTCTATTTTATCTGATATGAGGATTGCTACTCCAGCTTTCTTTTGCCTCCCATTTGCATGGAATATATTTTTCCACTGTCTCACTTTCAGTCTGTATGTGTCTTGAGGTCTGATGTGGGTTTCATGTAGACAGCATATATCTGAGTCTTGCTTTTGTATCCATTCAGCCAGTCTGTGTCTTTTGGCTGGAGCACTTAATCCATTTACATTTAAAGTAATTATTGTTATATATGTTCCTATTGCCATGTTCTTAATCATTTGGGGTTGATTTTGTAGATCCTCTTTCTTCTGTTGTATTTCTTGACAATATGCTGCTGCTGCTGCTAAGTCACTTCAGTCGTGTCTGACTCTGTGTGACCCCATAGACGGCAGCCCACCAGGCTCCTCCATCTATGGGATTTTCCAGACAAGAGTACTGGAGTGGGTTGCCATTGCCTTCTCCGTCTTGACAATATAAGTCCCTTTAAATTTGTTGTAAAACTGGTTTGGTGGTACTGAATTCTCTTAACTTTTGCTTGTCTGAAACGTTTTTTATTTCTCCATCAATTTTGAATGGAATTCTTGCTAGGCACAGTCATCTTGGTTGTAGATTTTTCCCTTTCAGTACTTTAAATATATCCTGCCATTCCCTTCTGGCCTGAAGAGTCTCTGCTGAAAGATCAGCTGTTAAGCATATGGAGTTTCCCTTGTATGTTACTTGTTTTTCTCTTGCTGTTTTTAATATTCTTTCTTTGTGTTTAGTCTTTGTTAGTTTGATTAGTATGTGTCTTGGCATGTTTCTCCTTGGGTTTATCCTGTATGGGACCCTTTGTTCCTCTTGGACTTGATTGACTATTTCCTTTTCCATGTTGGGGAAATTTTCAACTATAATCTCTTCAAAAATTTTCTCACACTCTTACTTTTTCTTTTCTTCTTCTGGGACCCCTATTATTTTAATGTTGGTGCATTTGATATTGTCCCAGAAGTCTCTGAGACTGTCCTCAGCTCTTTTCATTCTTTTTACTTGATTCTGCTCTACAGAAGTTATTTCCACCATTTTATCATCCTGCTCACTGATTTGTTCTTCTGCTTCAGATATTCTGCTATTGATTCCTTCTAGAGTATTTTCAATTTCAGTAATAGTGTTGTTTGTTTATGTATATTTATCCTTTAATTCTTCTAGGTCTTTGTTAATTTATTTTTGCATTTTTCCATTTTGTTTTCAAGGTTTTTTTTTTTTTTTTTTTTTTTTAATCATCTTTACTATCGTTATTCTGAATTCTTTTTCTGGTAGTTTGCCTATTTCCTCTTCATTTATTTGGACTTCTGTGTCTCTAGTTTGTTCCTTCATTTGTGAAGTATTTCTCTGCCTTTCAGTATTTTTTTGTTTTGTTTTGTTTGAAGTGATTGTGTTTGAGGATTCAAGAAAGTTGAATTCTTCCTTGAAGCAGGTTGAATTCTTTCTTCCTTTTGGTTTCTGCCCTCTAAGTTTGGTCCAGTGGTTTGTGTAAACTTCTTATAGGGTGAGATTTGTGTTGAGTTTTTGTTTGTTTGTTTGTTTGCTTTTCTTCTGATGAGAAAGGCTGAATGAGGTGGTAATCCTGTCTGCTGATGATTGGGTTTGTATTTTTGTTTTGTTTGTTGTTTAGTTGAGGCATCCTGTCCAGGGTGCTATTGGTGGTTGGGTGATGCCAGGTCTTGTATTCAAGTGGTTTCCTTTGTGTGAGTTCTCACTATTTGATACTCCCTAGGATTACTTCTCTGGTAGTCTAGGGTCTTGGAGTTAGTGCTCCCACTCTAAAGGCTCAGGGCTTGATCTCTGGTCAGGAACAAAGATTCCACAAGTGGTTTGTTATGGCATTAAGTGAGATTAAACAAATATCCAAAAAATGAGAAACCAAAGACAAATGGCAGTTACAAAATCAGGCAAATAATAATTAAAATAATGGAATATACACATATATATGTACACCCATGAGCAAAGTCAAAACAGCCCAACAAAAATAAAGTACAGTAGAATGACCTGGCAAACAAAGGAAATCAAAAATTATAATTAGCAGTTAAGAACAAAACTAACTTAAGCATAAACTGGAAAACAAAACTAAAGCAAGATACCAAGGGGGGAATAAAGCAATGAAAACAAAACTAACAAATATGTTGAGAGGAGAGAAAAGAAAGAAAGAATATATATGCAAAGTAAACAGAGGTAGATGAAGAAGATTTATATACATTAAGGATTAACTGCAAGAAGAAAAGAATAGTAGGAAAGGCAAACAAAGGAATAAATGTATAAAAAGTATAATAGGTTTAAAAAATTAAAAGTTAAAGTTATAAAAAGAGAAGGAAAAAAAAAAAAAAACCCAAAATCGGAAGAAGTTAAAAAGAAGGAAAACTCTACAGAATGCAAAAGCCCAATGTAGAGGCAGAGGTTTATAACAACAATGGAAAGTGTGACTGAATATATACCCATAGGCAAAATCAAAACAGTCCAACAAAAATAAAGTACGATAGATTGACCTAGCGAAGAAAAGAAACCAAATATTATATCTACCAGAACAAAACTAATTAAAGCACAAGCTGGAAAACAAAACTAAAGCAAGGTGCCATTTGGGGAATAAAGCAATGAAAATAAAACTAACAAATATGTTGAGAGGAAAGGAGAGTAAGAAAAGAAAGAAAGGATAGCTATGCAGAGTTAAATAGAGGTAGAAAAAGAAGAATTATATATGTTAAAGATTAACTGCAAGGGGAAAAGAACAGTAGGAAAAGTGAACAAAGGAATATATGTAGAAAAAATAATAGGTTTAAAAAATTAAAAATTTAAATTTAAAAAAAGAGAAAAGAAAAAAAAAAAAAAAAAAAGAGGAAAACTCCACAGAACTGCCAATACCCAATGTAGAGGCAGAGGTTTGAGACAACAATAAAAAATGTGACTGAGAAAAAAAAAAAGCTCAAAAGGTTAACTGGATTTCTTAGTACCTATAAAGTTGACAAGTACAACAGAGGGTGGAAAAAAGGGAAATAAAGGAAAAAAAATCCAAAAGAATCTACTGAACAAGTCAAAAAATAAGAATAATAAATGTTTTTCTTGAGGCACTGCAGTCAGAGTCCTTTCCCTTGCTGGGAGTCACAGTCCACCTTACCTCCCTAGGATGCCCTCCAACATCTGTGCTGATCTTTGGACTTGCTGTGGGGGCTATCAGATTCTAATCTGGTCCTACTCCTCTGTGTCCCTGCCTCCAGTGTCTGCAGCTATCAGAAATAGTGCATTTTCTTTTGTGAGAGCTCTCAGTGGCCTTTTATATATTCCATAGACACAAAATCTGCTTAGTTGATCATTTGGACTTAATCTGCAGCTTGTACAGCTGGTGGGAAGGTTTTGGGTCTTCTTCCTTAGCCACACTGCCCTTGGGTTTCATTAGTGGTTTTATTTCAACCTCTACATGTGAGTCGTCCACTGGGGTTTAGTTCCTGAGGCTGCCCTGGAGGACTTGGGTTTACCCCTGTGAGGGCCAGCTGTGGAGGTGGTGCAGCTGCTTGGGTCGCCAGGGTTCTGGCAGCAGCAAGTACTCAGGGGAGTTGGAGGCTAGGGCAGCAGGAAATATAGTGCTCTAGAAGGGTATGACAACCAGTATTGGCCAATATGCTCCAGTATTCTTGCCTGGAGAACCCTCCTCTCTGACAGAGAAGCCTGACAGGCCACAGTCTACAGGGTCGTAAAGAGTCAGACATGACCGAAGTGACCCTCCATGCATAGACACAAGACTATTTTTGCCTGTGGCAGCTCTGTCCCAGTGAGAGTTGAGCATGAAGGTGGAGCAGCTGCTTGGCTTGCAGGGACCCTGGAGGTGCCAAGTGTACAGGGACACAGACTGCCTATGCCACAGGAGTTATGGCCCTATCAGAGTCTTTTTTCAAGCTTCTTGTAGTTGGCAATCAGAAGGCCTCTTTAGTCAGTCTTTCTCTGAACCCTACTTTTTATTAAAAAAATTTTAATTGGGGGATAATTGCTTTCCAATTCTGTATTGATTTTTACCATGCGTGCATGCATCCTAAGCCTCTTGAGTCATGTCCGACTCTTTGTGACCCCCATGCACTGTAAGGCACCAGGCTGTTCTGTCCATGGGATTCCCCAGGCAAGACTACTGGAGTGGGTTGCCATGCCCTCCTCCACGGGATCTTCCCCACCCATGGATCAAACCCAAGTTCTCTTAAGTCTCCTGCATTAGCAGGCAGATTCTTTACCACTGTGTCACTTGGGAAGCCTCAGCCATAGTTTACATGTTTCCTTTCCCTCTTAAGCCTCCTTCCCACCCCCTAACCCCATCCAACCCCTCTAGGTTGTCACAGAGCACTGGGTAGGACTCCTTGTGTTATACAACAGCTTCCCACTAGCTATCTGTTTTACATATGGTAATGTAATGTGTATGTTTCAATGCTACTCTCTCAATTCATTCACCCTCTCATTCCTCTCACTCTGTCTACAACTCTCTTCTCTTTGTTTCTGTCTCTATTCCTGCCCTGCAAATAGGTTCATCATACCATTTTTCTAGATTTCATATATATGTGTTAATATACAATATTTGTTTTTCTCTTTCCGATTTAACTTCACTGTGTATAACAAGCTCTAGTTTAATCCACTTCACTAGAATTGACTCAAATGTATTCTTTTTTATGGCCGAGTAGTTTTCTATTGTATATATGTATTCTGCAACTTTTTTATCCATTCATATGTTAATGGACATCTATATTCTTTCCATGTCCTGGCTATTGTAAATAGTGATGCAATGAACCCTGGTGTACATTTGTCTTTTTGAATCATCGTTTTCTCAGGATATATGCCCAGCAGCTGGGATTGCTGGGTCATATGGTAGTTTTGGGACTTCCCTGGTGGCTCAGACGGTAAAGCATCTGGCTATAATGTGGGAGATCCGGGTTTGATCCCTGGGTCGGGAAGATCTTATGGAGAAGAAAATGGCAACCCACTCCAGTACTCTTGCCTGGAAAATCCCCATGGATGGAGGAACGTGGTAAGCTACAGTCCATGGGGTCACAAAGAGTCAGACATGACTGAGCGACTTCACTTTCTTTCTTTTCTATGATAGTTTTATTCCTAATTTTTTAAGGACTCTCCATATTGTTCTCCACAGTGGCTGTATCAATTTACATTCCCACCAACAGTGCAAGAAGGTTCCCTTTTCTCCACATTCTCTCCAGCATTTATTGTTTGTAGATTTTTTGATGATGGCCATTCTGACTGGTGTGAGGTGATAACCTTATTGTAGTTTTGATTTGCATTTCTCTAATAATGAGTGATGTTGAGCATTTTTTTTCATGCATTTATTGGCCATCGGTTTGTCTTCTTTGGAGAAATGTCTGTTTAGGTTTTCTGTCCACTTTTTGATTGGGTTATTTTTTATTCTGATACTGAGCTGCATGTGCTGCTTGTGTATTTTGGAGATTAATCTTTTGTCAGTTGCTTTATTTGCAATTATTTTCTCCTGTTTTGAGGGTTGCCTTTTCATCTTGTTTATAGTTTCCTTTGTTGTGCAAAAGCTTTTAAGTTTAATTAGGTCCCATTTGTTTATTTATTTATTTTATTTCCATTACTCTAGGAGGCGGGTCAAAGAGGATCTTGCTGAAATTTATGTCAAAGAGTGTTCTGTGTTTTCCTCTAAGAGTTTTATAGTTTCTGGCCTTACATTAGGTCTTTAATCCCTTTTGAGGTTTTTCATATGTATGGTATTAGGAAGTGTTCTATTTTCATTCTTTTATACATAGTTGTTCTGTTTTCCTAGCGCCACTTATTGAAGAGGTTATCTTTCCTCCATTGTATATTCTTGCCTCGTTTGTCAAAGATAAGGTACCCATAGGTGCATGGGTTAATCTCTGGGCTTTCTATCTTGTTTTGTTGATCTATATTTCTGTTTTGTTCTAGTACCATACTGTTTTGATTAGTCATACAATTTTATGAGATTACAGATACTATTACCCAGTAAGGTGATCAAGTACATCAGCAAGCACAGCACAAAGATGGTGATTTCAACTTTGGGATAGTGAGTAAATCCCAGAAAGAAAAAAATTAGAAATGACTGTTGAGTTTGTCTTGCCCATTTTAACCCTCCTAGTCCATCAGTAGTAGTGAATAAAAGTATACGTGGCCTATATTAAAATTTTACGTTCTACCAACTTTCAAGGGGTTTTTGTTAGGAGAACTTTAAAAAGAGCATTGCCCTCCAATATTACTAGCAATATCACATTAATTATTCACTCATTCATGCCATGGCACCAGCGGCTGACTGCAGTTTTGGCCCTGGTGGCTCAGACGGTAAAGTGTCTGCCTGCAATGCGGGAGACCCAGGTTCGATCCCTGGGTTGGGAAGATCCCCTGGAGAAAGAAATGGCAACCCATTCCAGTACTCTTGCCTAGAAAATTCCATGGATGGAGGAGCCTGGTGGGCTACAGTCCATGTGGTCACGAACAGTTGGACACAACTGAGCGACTTCACGACTTCACGACAGATGTTTTCAGAACATGATATAATTAGATGTGATCATGACATTTCTAACTCTGAAATTCTGTGATTCTACATATGACATTCTTTTGTTCCGCTTATATTAGAACTCTTGCCTCAAAATACATAAGCTTGTTTTGTTCATAAACTCAAATATGTCAGTTTCTTATCATTTTCTCCATAACCAGGGTTTACTCACTATTTTTCTCATAGGGCCTCCTTGTTCTCAGGCTATAGATGATAGGAGTGATTATGGGGGTGACTACTCCATAGAACAGGGTAATCAGTTTGTTCAAAATCATTCTTAGGACTTCAGCTTCATGTCCATGAAGAGGATTGTTTCATAAAACACAATCACCACTTCTCAGTATAGCATAGATGATGAAAATATAGGCAACAAATGAGCTGTAATGGAGTAAATGAAAATATTACATTGCCCAACATTATTATACTCATTAAAAATATTTATGCAGACAGCTTTATTAAAGGCACTATTTCACAAAAAATTATTAATTATATTTTTTCCACAAAAGAACACTCATAATGTGAGTACATTTTGTGCCAATCCATTGAGAAAGTTTAATCCCCAGATATCTACCATCTAAACTAGTGTCTTATTTACAATGATGAATTATCTCAGAAATTTGTTTATGGCCATATAGAAATCTCATGCCATCACTGCTAGGAACACACACTCTATGGACTGCATTACATATAGAGATAGGCATTTTTAAAGTTATGAATGAGATAGGTTTTTTTTAATAATAGGAAGGGGGACAGGAGAGGATGTGTGCCAGATATCCAGGAAGGAGAGGTTACCAAAAAAGAAGTCCATGGTGTTCATGGCATGTGGAGGAAGGATTCTTAGAGGGTGAAGATGATTAAGGTACTGTTTTCAGGGTTTATCAGGCACATCACTAAAGACATGACAAAAATGAATTTTTGTCAGTTCCTTGGTACTCAGAAAGGTCTTTCAGAATGAATTCAATTTCAGTTGTCCAGATGATTCTTTGCATTTTCTTTTTCTTTCTTGAAATGATCCAGAAAAAGAAACTGCACATAAGTTAAACGAGTTGTCCTATGTTACATAAAGTAAGAGGTAAAAACTATGTGAGCACTATCTGGAGTATTGGTAATATCAGTGAGATCAGCTCATGGGATTTCTCTTCTAGAGCATAAAGCAGCTGAGCAACATTGGTAACTTATTAAAAATACAGGTTGCTGTATTCCATTTCCTGGGACTGTGATACACAAAATCTGAAGCAGGGAAGAATGATTTGTATTTTTAATAAATATCTGTTATAAGATAGAGTAAAAATAGAAACTAAAATTTATCTGTCAAAAAATGTAAAAGAATAATTTCATTTGCTTGAAACATTGTTCTGATGTTACTTATTTGGGTGCTTCACTTAAGTAATGTTGGACATAGGATTTTGAGGACCCCTAGTGACTTGGGGTGAAGAAAGGAAGAAATAGTTGAAGAGCTCTGTTCTTGGAGAGAAGCTTAATCATATGGTGACAGACCAGGACCTAATACGACATTCAGAAACCAATTCCTTGTAGTCAGGTCAATAAACTTTAGAAACAATGATGTTGGATACCCAATTTTAACTACTTCCTTGTTCAATTGCTGTTTCCTCCCATTATCTTCAGACTTTTAGTCAAAATTTGTTTCACCTATGTTAGTGGTTTGTGGTAAACAAACTGTGTTCACTATTTGGGTGAAACAATTCAAGGAAAGGTGAGTTCTCCCTGCAAAAGTTAAAAAAAAAAAAAAAACAGCTCAGGGCACTTGGAATATATATATATTCACCATTACCTCCTAGTTGTGTAAATTAGATAGATAGTGACTGTATGTCAGTTAGTTTGGGTGTATGTCTTTGGGTAAATTCTTTGGAGATGCTTATATAATGGAATGGGATTGAGTTAGAAGTTAGGTTGTGGAGTTATGATAGAAAACTGAATAGCATGATGGCTTATAGGTTTCAATTACTTGATTTCAAACTTTTGAATTTGTTGTGAATTTCAAAATGCCACTCATATTCACATAGCACATGTAAATTCTGAGTCTCAGAGCCAGATGAAATAATTATTTTGTACAATAAAACCCTTTTCTCTTTACTCACTAATTGATTAACAAATTAGAATTAAATAATATATATAAAATTCTTACAACAGTGCTTAGAAATTTGTCATTTTATTATTATTTTTAATAACAAAGAGTTAATGTAGCTAAATGAGGTCTTTCTGCAATATTGTGAATAAGACAGTAGGATGAACGAAGTTGTGGATAAAAACATTAAAATATGTTTGGATTAAGGATTCCAGCTGTATATCTTAAGATTGAGAATGAGATAAGACATATTCTCAGTACTTCGGATTGGTTATTTGAAATACAGTAATGGATTTAATATAATTAAGTCTTTAGGGCATTATTCTTGAAGTTTTCAAGAATTTTAAACATTTTCCCCCTGAGCAATTTAAATTTATGGCTTAGAAAATTTCATGAATCCCTGGAAGCAAGAAATATTTAAATTGCCTTCATGAGTCTGGAGAAGATTCTTTAGAGAAATTCCTGGATCTTCACAATGGGGCAGTGTTTCTACTTGGGTTTGAAGGGCAGATAAAATTTTCCATATTCTCTAATATTAATTCCCTCTTACTTTTGTACTGGAAGAATCAAAATATACTCCCTTTGTAAACAATCTTATTTGGCTCTAATGTATAGGAAATTTTGAAACAATTTGGAATAATACCTTTGCTATTAATGTTTTCCAGAGAAGTCCTGTGATATTACGGCTCCTCAGTGGTAATACCTTCAGAAATTTATCAACCTTGTGGAAAATTTTGTGCAATAAGCTACAAATAGAAGACCAGTGCAAAGCAATCTGCTATGTGTTGCAACCTAGGAGGCAAGTTGACCTTCCATTTAAGGTAATAACTGAGAAATACTAAAAACATATTTCCAAGGGGATATTGAACTGAGTCAAAGTAAGCCATGTGTTTTGGAGATAGAATATATTTTTATCATGAATTGTCTATAAAGAAGAGGGATTAAAAATTATAAGATGATATTTTCATCAATATACTGAAGAGAAAAATGAAAAATAGAACCAAAACAGTAATTTGAAATCTGAAGTAATTTGAATATCATAAAAAGCTGTATATTTAGGTCAAGAATCCATCATTTAATCAGAATATAGTTTCCTGGTCTTTGGTTTGGTGTAAGTGAGTACATGTCTACTGGTGTCATTTCTTACTGGTCCAGTGAGGTTGCTGTGAAACAGGCAGCACATTTGCAGTCTTATCTAGAACATAAATTAAGCTGGTGTCACCAGAGTTCTGATTCTATAACAGTTTACCTCATGGGACCAATTCAGTTTTCTTTGGTTTGGTTTGCAAACATTTTTTACAGTGCTGATCATGAACAGACATTCCCTACCCTGTAGTCTTTCTATTTTGAAAATTTTGTTACTTGTTCTTGAATACATTTTCTGATTTGTGTGAGGATGAAATGGAACAATGAGTCCTTGGCTAACAAAATAATTTTGACTTTCATAGTTATTATGTGTGCATGAGTATTTTTGGAATTGTTTTGAGAAATTTTAATTTTTTGTTATTGCTGGTTATGCGTTCCTGTGAAAACTTTAGACCCAGAGATCAAACCCATGAGACCATGATATTTGTGACACACACTCATTTAACATTTAACAGAATGAGTTGAAATAGCCTTTAAAAAAACCAACCTGTAAGTTCCTTGTTTTCAATGGTGCTGGCTTTTGCTACAGTGGTATACACTCTTCACCACCAAGTGAGGAAAGTTTGGTATAACATGCATCAATATTATACCATGTATGATGAAAATTATACATAGTTAGTTGGGTAAGAAGAGAACATATACCTGAACAGGTCTGATTGATAAAAATTTAGTGATACCTTTGTAGGTATGTGAAACTGGGGACAGAAACATGAAAGAATTTGAAAAAATGAACAATTGAAGGAAACCAAAATAGTGTTTACCATAAGCCAGATGCGTTTATGCATTTAAACGTTATCTCTCTAAAGAACACCATAATGACACTATTAAAATCTCCATGGTAACATTCAGCAGGGCAATATGTACTCAAAATTGAATATTCCAAAATATATTTACAATTCATATTATTCTTTATCTGTGTTGCTGCTGCTGGTACTGATAAGTCGCTTCAGTCGTGTCCGACTCTGTGCGACCCCATAGATGGCAGCCACCTGGAAATAGTTGCTCTGAAAATTGTTCAGCCACAAATCATCTTAATCAACTTTGCACGATAAAATTTAGGGGATTGAAGAAATCAATAAATTATGTGTCAAAGAAAAAAAAAAAATCCCCGTCTGTAGGTGATTATGTGTCAAAGAAAAAAAAAAATCCCCGTCTGTAGGTGAGAATATTGAGATATAAAAGTTATTTATTCAAAGTCACCTATCTAGTAACTGGTCCTGTTAGCAGAAAGGATATGGATGAAGGATCCTAGTCCTGCGGTCACTGCTGGCCAGAGACAGGCTTAATCCATAGGGAAATCATGTATAGTGTGTGTTCATATGTTCTTCACAAAGATAGAGGCCTGTTATCCATCCAGTCCACATACAAGGTCTTTTTCTTTTGAGCACTGTGCCAGATTAATAAGAAAGTCTATGCTGAAGATCAACTTTAACTCTAAATATTGAAGCACACATCAGCCAGAAGGGAAGATGCTTGTTCCATGTGTTGAGGTAAATGGGAGAAGGATGTTAGCCATCTCGTTCTGTAATCTCAGATTTACAAAATTTATTAATGGGTCTCAACTAGGTCAGTAAACCAGAATAAAGATATTTACTTTAAAAAGAAGTAACTAGTTGGTACGGAAAACGAGTTGAAGACATGAGTCCTGAATACAGGGATAAAACTTTTGGCTCTATATTCCAAACATTTACCTCAGACAAATCCTAACCAAACATCTCTCAATTTTAAAAAGGGCAAGTTGGATTAGAAGTTCTCTAAGTCTGTTCTGGCTTTGACATTTAGAAAGAAAGAGAGGAGTTTGTTGGGAAATATTTAATTATCTTAGCATTGGAATCAGAAATCATTTTAGAGAAAGATAAAATGTAAAATGTCTTGGAGTACTGAAGACTCTGACAAAGATCTAAGATAAGGATGAAGAAATGAGTGGGACTCCATCTGGATGAGAAAAGGAAAAGACTTCATTGGTTTGCTTCTGAAAGCGTGGTGAAGTGAGACAGAAAGGAGAGATGCGACATGAAGGGCCAGAGCCAGAGCACTGAAAAGAAAAGAAAACTGAGTGCTGGGTGGGGAAAGCCCAACAGAGAAACCCTGAGTGGAAGTGATGTGTACACTGACTAAAGTGGATGTTAGAGACCAGGCATGCCTAACTTTTGCCTTTCTGGAAATAATAAGTAAAGTGCTTTATTTTCACACATGGACTGGGGGTTGAAATTTTAACAGGTTGTGAAAAATGTGATAAATTTTAAAAGTTTGACTCACTGTGGGCCAGCACAGGAGCAGCATTCAGGCAATTGCTGTTCTGGAAAGCAGGGTGTCCTTGAAATCATAAACACATTACTGTGATTCTCTGAAATATTAGAGAGACCATGAAATTGGGATTATGGAGTGAGAATTTCAAGCAAGTTAATCTAGATCTTTCATATCTGTACTAGATAGGAATTAACTTCTTTGTGTAGATTAGGAAAGCAAGTTTCAAAAAGTTCAAGTGATGATTTGCCTAATTTTATGTACCGGTAAGAATCATGGTTTGATTTAGAGCCCAAATTTCACACTCTGAGAATACCATTCTAATTCTCTACAGAGGATGACTAGAACCTCTTCTTTTAGTAAGTGTGGTCTTCATCCTCTTTCCTTTCAGATTCTACATCAAATAAGGTTTAAAACTAATTCAACTACATTCTTTAATGTCACATGTAAGAAAGCAGATGTAAACTAATTGAGAAATCTTCAGGTTTTTATTTTGGCTTAGAGATATATGGTAAAATTGTATGCATTTTACATGTATCAGAAGTTAACATATTTAAGGAAGCGATGTGTTATTAAAAATCTTTAGTGCAAGTTATCATTTTGCTGGACTGTGGGGAACAAGCTCTTGAAGCTCACAGTGCAAGGTGGGAAGAATAGAGACATGCACATCTGAGTATAGTGCATTGTGATATACTTCAATAACATATGTACAAAGAATGAAACTGCAATTAAGATTTTTGCACATGGTTTTGATGATTGAGCAATGTTATTAAGAGTAATATTATGAAAGACAAGATTGCAGATGGGAAACAAAGACACTCCAAGGAGGCAAAATATATATTAAAGACATAGAAATGTTAAATTCATGATGAGTATAGGAATGACAAGTCTGTTGCTATTTCAGAGCAGAAAGTGTGCATGGAAATAGAGTATTGGGAGATGAGGATAGAGACATAGATAAAAAAGAACACAAGGCCTATGTATGTGAAGGCTTATCTGAGCCTGCTCTTTAGAAAGTGATTTTTAAACATATATCTCAATATGTGATTGCTTGTAAGATATAGTGTAAGAAATTTTATTTGAATAATAAAATACTAAAACTTGGAAAGTGATTTTGTTTCTAAGAAAGGAAGAGGTTCAATATTATTTTCATATTCAAATTGCCTTCTTGAGAGAAATTGGGTGACATTATAGTTGGACATGACTGAAGCAACTTAGCATGCACACTCTCATAGTCATTGGACTCCAGCTAATCTTCTCAGTCTTATCTCCTAATGTTCCTTGTGTCAGTGTGTCTGTCTATTCATAAGATAACTTTCAGCTTTATGAAGGGCAAGCAAACTCTGTCTCATTATAACTTTGTAAAAAATTGCTCCTCACTTGGAACATCTCCCGTGGTCCTTGACCTGATTAAATTGAGTGCTACTTTTGATTGATCATCTGCTCCCATCAAAGAGATAGGGTTCTTATTCTGTTTGCCTATTGCCCTGGAGCATGCATATTATGGTATTGACTGTGCCCTATATTTGATTATGAACTGCCTGAAAGAAGGACTTGTGTTAACTCAGCTCTAGATTCTCAGTGTATTTAGTAAGTGTGGCATGAATGAGTGAATAATTAATGTGATATTGCTAGTAATATTGGAGGGCAATGCTCTTTTTAAAGTTCTCCTAACAAAAACCCCTTGAAAGTTGCTAGAATGTAAAATTTAAATATAGGCCACGTATACTTTTATTCACTACTACTGATGGACTAGGAGGGTTAAAATGGGCAAGACAAACTCAACAGTCATTTCTAATTTTTTTCTTTCTGGGATTTACTCACTATCCCAAAGTTGAAATCACCATCTTTGTGCTGTGCTTGCTGATGTACTTGATCACCTTACTGGGTAATAGTATTCTGAGTTCTTTTAGTGTCCTGGATTCTCACCTACACACATACATGTACTTCCTCAGCAACCTGTCATGTCTGGACATCTGGTATACTTCTGTCCTGACTCCAATCCTGGCAAACTTTGTTTCAGGGAAAAACACCATCTCATTCTCAGGGCATGCTGCCCAGATGTACTTTTCTTTGGCCATGGGCTCCACTGAGTGTGTGCTCTTGTCCGTGCTGGCATATGACTGATGTGTGGCCATCCGCAACCCTCTGAGATACCTCATCATCATGAACAAGAAGGTTTATGTACAGATTGAAGCTGGCTACTGGGTGACAGGCTCCTTCACTGCCCTGGTGGAAATGGTTTCTGTGTTGCAGCTGTCTTTGAGTGGAAGTAGATGTCATTTCATTTGTGAGATTCTGGCTGTCTTAAAATTGGCATGTGTAGACACTTCCAAGGTTCAGTTAATTATGTTGGTGATCAGTGTACTTCTTTCTTGTGCTGATTATGCTCATTTTTATTTCTTGAATGTCCATTCTCTCTAGCATCCTAAGAATCAGCTCAGTGAATGGTTGAAGCAAAGCCTTTTCAACATGTGCAGCCCACCTGAGTACAGTGGATTTGTTCTATGGAACAGCTCTCTCCATGTATCTGAAGCCCTCAGCTGTAGATTCACAGGAAATAGATAAATTTATGGCTCTACTCTATGTGGTTTTAACCTTCAAATTGAATCCGATCATCTACAGTCTAAGCAACAAAGAGATGAAAACAACTGTGAAAAAGATGCTGATTAAAAACCCCTTTTGTACTTTCTTAGTCCCCAGTGGCAAATAACATTGATAAGCACATGTGAAAACACATAAATTTAAGGCATGTTTAGTGGTCAAGGTATATCAGAACATTGGAATTGGGGAATACACTCATTTCAAATGTGACATGTGGTTTTCTAAGTCTGTTTCTTGATCTATAATTGAAGTTGTTAGATAATATAAAAATATATAAGTATATCTCAAACTCTTACACAGATCTTAATGATGAGAAATTTTATTTCAGGGAGTTAGAATATAAAATTAACTAATGTCAGTGTAGCCAATTATTAAGCATTCAGTATTATAAATATGTACTGTATAAGCATAATAACTAGTGGATTTTTGAGCTAATTTATGATTAACATTTTTCTGAATAGTGACATTTGATGATAGCAATCATATATTCTATAAATATGTGGTTGTGTTTTACATATTTGGGTATGCTTTTGTATCTAGATAGATGTGTGGGAATGTCTGTGTACAAATAAAAAAGGTCTTCATAAAAATAATCCTAAATAAAACTGGGGTGGAGATGTGTCATTAGGAACAAAAAAATTAGAGTTTAATGATATGTTGTTTGTCATAGAGTGCTGACTTTATATTATTAACTCAAAGAAACTACAGAGTACCTCAGTGAAACTTTCAGCTCATTTCTGTTGTGCTTTTTTCAGATGCCTGGTTGTTTAAATCCAAGAATATAAATAAACTATTAACATTTAGAGAAGAAAGGCAAGACATGAACCCTATATTACAGAATTTACAATACCCCGGACTCATTAAATTGACATAAAATATTGAAATGTATGAAGATATCTTATTCTATAAACCACAATATATGAGTAATTATAAAGTGTACAGTCAGCAGCTTTTGTAACATTTATATTCTGCCTGTGGACCAGTTGCTTAAATGTGAGGTTGATATGCACATCTAATTTACCCTTTATCATGGAGATGTCACAGAGCTAATGGAATTATAGTGATGGCTTTAACTCAAGCTGAAAATTACCACTTGCAGAAAGATAGAGAAGCTTTAGAGGGTAAATCTTAGAGCAAGTGAGAAAATCATACTAAAGGTTGAACTAGTCTGTCCAAAGAGTAACAACCTCATCAAAACAGGTAGATAGGTTGTGGTTATTGTATTAATGCCTTGGGACAATGTTCTATGGCCATGGGAAGAGTAGAAGAATGAAGTGGAGATAATTGTAGAGAAGAATGACTAGCACTCTAATGTGCCAAGGTGGAAGGAGAGTATACATAAATAACAACTAACACAGTGATTGGATTTAAAGCAACTATTAATTTCAGCCAATAGTGCTCACTCATTCTACCTTCATTCAGAGATTTAATCTACACTTCCGTGGAAATAACTATTATGCTTCTGGTTTACAAAATCAATACTTGTCAACTTAATTATTGCTACCACAGGAATAGCAGTGTGGTATTATGGAAAATCATGGGCTTTAGAACTAAAGAACTCAGTATTGCATTTGTACTGCTCCATGTCTTAGCTGTGTGACCTTGGAAAAACCTAACTAGACATATCTATGGTTTGGTTATTTAGTTTGGAATATGGACAGAGTACTGCTTACTGACTACTGACATGACAATCATGAGATATAATTATGAGGCTGATATGACAGTCAAATGAGAAAATATTGAATAAATCTGAAAGCAGCAGTCAATTGATAATGATTTTTTTATTAGTCCCTGGTGGCTCAGATGGTAAAGCGTCTGCCTACAATGCAGGAGACCGGGGTTCAATCCCTGGGTCGGGAAGATCTCCTGGAGAAGGAAATGGCAACCCACTCCAGTATTCTTGCCTGGAAAATCCCATGGATGGAGGAGTCTGGTAAGCTAGAGTCCATGGTGTTGCAAAGAGTCAGACATGACTGAGCAACTTCACTTTCTTTCACTTTATTGTCAAAGGATGCTCTTTCATGTGTGCTATTTGAAGGAGAAAAAATGATGCTATTGCCTATGAGGATTCTGATAAATGTATCTATCAGATACATTTGACATTATCTATCAGATACATTGAGACATTAGAGAGGTGTTTTTGGGTGGTGACATCTAGTAATTATTTAGTGTCATTTTTTCCCCAAGCCAATCTTGATATTTTGATTCCTGAATAACACACTTTAAACAATAGGATGTGAACCGAGAACTTCCAGGTGTTCGAACTGGATTTGGAAAAGACAGAGGAACCAGAGATCAAATTGCCAACATCTGTTGAATTGTAGAAAAAGCAAGAGAGTTCCAGAAAAATATCTACTTCTGCTTTATTGACTACACCAAAGCCTTTGACTCTGTAGGTCACAACAAACTGTGGAAAATTCTTAAAGAGATGGGAATATCAGACCACCTCACCTGCCTCCTAAGAAATCTATATGCAGGTCAAGAAGCAACAGTTAGAACCGGACATGGAACAACAGACTGGTTCCAAATCAGGAAAGGAGTACGTCAAGGCTGCATATTGTCACCCTGCTTATTTAACTTACATGCAGAGTACATCATGTGAAATGCTGGGCTGGATGAAGCACAAGCTGGAATCAAGATTGCTGGGAGAAATATCAATAACCTCAGAGATGCAGATGACACCACCCTTATGGCAGAAAGCAAAGAGGAACTAAAGAGCCTCTTGATGAAAGTGAAAGAGGAGAGTTGAAAAGCTGACTTAAAATTCAACATTCAAAAAACGACGATTATGGCATCTAGTCCCATCACTTCATGGAAAAATAGAGGGGGGAAACAATGGAAACAGTGAGAGACTTTATTTTTTGGTGCTCCAAAAGCACTGCAGACATGGTATTAAAAGACAATTGCTCCTTGGAAGAAAAGCTATGACAAACCTAGACAGCATGTTAAAAAGCAGAGACATTACTCTGCCGACAAAGGTCCGTCTAGCCAAAGCTATGGTTTTTCCAGTAGTCACATATGGATGAATTAGACTATAAAGAAAGCTGAGCACAGACAAATTGATGCTTTTGAACTGTGGTGTTGGAGAAGACTCTTGAGAGTCCCTTGGACTGCAAGGAGATCAAATCAGTCAATTTTAAAGGAAATCAGTCCTGAATATTCATTGAAGGACTGATGCTGAAGCTGAAGCTCCGATACTTTGGCCATTTGATGCGAAAACTGACTCCTTGGAAAACACCCTGATGCTGGGAAAGATTGTAGGCAGGAAGAGAAGGGGATGGCAGATGATGAGATGGTTGGATGGCATCACCAACTCGATGGATATAAGTTTGAGCAAACTCTGGGAGTTGGTGATGGACAGGGAAGCTTCGCATGCTGCATTCCATGGGGTTGCAAAGAATTGGACATGACTGAGCGACTGAACTGAACTGAAAATAACACACTAACACTCTACTTCTTACAAGATGAAAATGATCACAAGTTCAATTTTACTTTCAGTATTTGTCCATATGCTTAATGGACAAAACAAAAACAAAATGTACGTGATAACGTTTCTAAGAATAGGAAGAAGTTATAGGTTCTGAGAACCACTGCCCTTAATTACTCCCATCTCTCAGAATACATGTATATGCAAATCCTTCTAATACATGGTTGAATTATGCTAGTGTATCTTTATCTCCTTATTTTTATTTTTCCTTCTGTTTTGTTAAAGTATAGTTGATTTATAGTATTCTATTAGTTTCAGGAATACAAGATAGTGATTCCGTATGTTAATAGAATATATTCAATTTATTTATACAAAACAATGGATATATTTCCCTCTTCTGCATAATATATCCTGTTGCTCACTTATTTTATAAATAGTAGTTTGTGTCTCTTAGTCCTATAGCCCATCTTGTTCCTCCCGCATATGTTTGGTGATCAGACACTGGTGACCTCTAGTTTGTTCTCTGTATCTGTATCTTACTGTTTTGTAGCATACACTCATTTATTTTATTTTTTAGATTCTTCATAATAGTGACAACAGAGTATTTTTTGTTTTCTGACTCATTTCACTAAGCTCTAGGTCCATCCACGTTGCTACAAATGGCAAAATTTTATTTTTTTGTGACTAACAGTTTCTTCTCTCTCTCTCTCTGTCTCTCTCTCTGTCTCTCTCTATATATATATATATATGCACACCACAACTCTCTATCCATTTATCTGTCGATGGACACCCAGGTTTCTTCCATATCTTGGATATTATAAATAGTACTTTTCCACTGAGTAAATTTTGGAAGGATTTTCAGAGTAAATAACACTCAAATTGTATTTAATTAGATTACTGTGATGCCACCATGGGGAATATATCATGATAGGAATGAAGTGACATATATTATTGTCATTAAATGTGAAAGAACATGATATATTTGGATAACTACACAGTGAATACAGCATAGTGTGTGCAGAGGGGGTGGGATAAACACAGCAAGGGAAAAAAGGAGGAAAAATTTGTACTAGAAAAATTAGGTTGGGGCCAGATCCAGTCCCTGAGTAAAACAAAAATGAGTAATAAACAGAAAAAACATGAACTCATATAGTTCTCTCAAAAAGGGGAGTGAAATATGTTTTACTTGTTAAGTATTTTTGGAAAACACAATTTCACTTTTTTTTTTTTGTTTCTAAAAGTTTACTCCCACTTCTAACAGTAGTTGTCCTTATTTTCATAAAAGATAAAATCAGATTATTACCTTGAAATTTCCTTCCAATTTTTAGATTCTGTGATTTTACATATATCCTTTAGTTTCTTTGTTCTGCTTGTATTGAAAACCTTGCCTCAAAGTTGCAAGTTCCTCATCCTTTCCTTCAGAAGCAGTCTAGTTGTCTATTTTCTCATGGCACCATGCACATCTGTATTTTTCAGGCTATAGATGATAGGACTGAGCATGGATGTGACTACTGCATAGAACATGGCAATCAGTTTGTCTGAAGAAGTGTCTTTGGACTTGGTTTATATACATTAAGAGGATTGACACATAAATATAGTCACCACTGTAATGTGGGCTGAGCAGGTGGAAAAAGCCTTTTTTCTTTCTCCATATGAATTGGTTCTTAGTACAATAGAAAGGAAGAAAATGTAGGAGATGAAAATCAATAGTAATGAAACAAACAAAAACAGTACACTGCCGAACATTAGAGTAATCTCATTCAAGGAAATATCTGTGCAAGCCAGCTTGAGAAAGGCCAATATTTCATAAACAAAATGACTGATGACATTTTCCCCACAGAAGGGCAAGTGTACTGCAAGAATTGTTTGTGTCAATGAGTTGAGAAAGCCCCATCTTCATGAGAGAGCTGCCATTTGAATACAAAGTGCCTTGCTCATGATGATAGGGTATCTCAAAGGCATGCAGATGGCTATATAACAGTCACGTGCCGTCACTGCTAGGATCACACACTCTGTGGATGCCATGGGGAAGGAGACAGACACCAGAACAACACATCTAGTAAAGGAGATTTTTTTTTCCTCTGATAGAAAGTGTGTCATTGTTGAGGGGATAAAGGAGGATGTGCACAAAATATCAAGAAAGGAAAGGTTACCGAGAAAGAAGTACATAGGGATGTAAAAGTGGGAATCCAGGAGAGTGAGGATGGTCAAAGTGCTGTTCACTAAGAGGATCACCAGGTACATCACCAAGAGTATCACAAAAAGGAATTTTTCAGCTCTTGGGTACTCAGAAAGTCCCTGAAGAATGAACTCAATGCCTGTTGAATTGGTTCTTTCCATTTTACATTTTGCATACCTGGAGTATTACAGAAGAGATGTAGGTATTAAGGAGTCTATACAGTATTATCATATGAAGTAAGAGATCACTGGAGGAAGGGAAAGTAGCTGATTGGTTTTAGTTGTGAAATTAGCTTTTTATATTCCTCTTCCTGCTTATAAGTTATGGAGTAGAAGACACACAATAGTTACATTGGTAGTTCTTTAAAAATACAAACTCCTGTGTTTTATTTCCTGAGATTGTGATAGAGAGGTTCTGAGACAGGGAAGAACTATTTGCATTTTTAAAAGTTTGTTATTTCCGACTTAGTTGAACCACAGACATACTATGATAATTGTTATTTTGGAAATACCATGCTTAATATCTTAAGAATATTGATTTATTTGGTTTTGTATCATGTCAGTCATTAACAGTAACATTGGTTTAGGGTTGTGTAATTTATTAATATGCTCACATGTATTACTTATTTAATCACTATAATTCTCTGAGGAAAATAAATTTCATAGACTATATTTTAAAATTATTTTAACACATTTATACACAATAAGTAATAAATTGCCATTCATATCTACCTTTTCTGATTTACATCCCTCCTTTTTTACCTGCCTGATTATTGCCCTCCCAAAATTATGCCAGTTGTCTAAGGAGTGGGAATAAGGCCTCTTTTAAAATAGTGCTCGCCAGATGATTCTATTGTGCAACTGAGGAAGAAAACCACCCATCTAGTGGAGTGTTTAAAACTTTAATATACAAATGAGTCACATGGGAAATCTTTGTAAAAGATTCTCAATCAGTGGATCTCAAGTGATATCTGAGATCTGAATTTATGAACATGTTTCCAGATGGTGTTGATGCTGATTGTCTAGAAGCACATGAATAGCAAGGCCTTTTAGACCATCTCTCATTGATAACTCAGAGCATGCCATTGGTGTTTCAATTCTATGTAGACTGTAATTGAAGAGCAGACAATGCAAAACTAAATATATTGGTGAGACTTCTGAGTAAGTGTATTGTGATGTTTGGGTTTCTTTAGATTTAAAAAGTACAAAGAATAAAATCACACACAAAAGAGTTGCCTTTTAGTTCTGTCCATATGAAAGTTTTTCCTCTTCCATTTGTTGAATTTTCAGTTATGCTCAACATTTTCCAAAACAGAAATTAGAGACTGGCTCTAGATCTGAGTTGTGTGCCATAGAGTATGGAGAAAATGATTTTAATTTGAAAACATATAAAGAGTAAATATTAGTAGATGACCTTCTTCTTTATAAAAAGTAAAAGAGCACAATTTTGAAAACGCCTCTTCATCCTTGAGACAGTCTACCTAGCTTAATAAATATCCCTAGAGGTAACATCTTGATCCAATGCGTGCGTTTTACTTAGGTTTTTCAAACGGTAAGTGTACTTCTGATATAGGATTGACCATTTCTCTCAGTAATAGTCATTTGCCAACAGGGTATGCTGCTTTCTATGAAATGTCCAGTTTACAGTGATGAGACAATTCAATCAGCATAATAGAATGTTTATGTATCTATTTGCTGTGGAAAGGAGGACTCTCATCCAATTCAATCTGTTACCTACTTCATAAGCATGTATTTCCAAGGGAGTATGAAGGGTTGGTTTGACAGGATATATTTTTATTTGGTATAAATATTTGAGTTTGATTGACTGTAGGTACACTTATCAACCTACTTTTTCTCTGGGAATAAATATATGATAGAGGCCTTGAAACTGCTGCACTCAATATGCCAGCAAATTTGGAAAATTCAGCAGTGGCCAAAGGACTGGAAAAGGTCAGTTTTCATTCCAGTCTCAAAGAAGGGCAATACCAAAGAATGCTCAAACTGCCACACAATTGCACTCATCACCAAATGCTAGTAAAGTAATACTCAAAATTATCCAAGTCAGGCTTCAACAGTACGTGAACCGTGAACTTCTAGATATTCAAGCTGGGTTTAGAAATGGCAGAAGAACCAGAGATCAAATTGCCAGCATCCGTTGGATCATCAAAAAAGCAAGAGAGTTCCAAAAAAGCATCTATTTCTGCTTTATTGACTATGCCAAAGCCTTTGACTGTGTGGATCACAACAAATTGTAGAAAATTCTGAAAGAGATGGGAATACCAGACCACCTGATCTGTCTCTTGAGAAATCTGTGTGCAGGTTAGGAGGCAACAGTTAGAACTGGACATGGAACAACAGAGTGGTTCCAAATAGGGAAAGGAGTACATCAAGGCTGTATATTGTCATCCTGCTTATTTAATTTATATCCAGAATAAATCATGAGAAATGCTAGACTGGATGAAGCACAAGCTGGAATCAAGATTGCTGGGAGAAATATCAATAACCTCAGATATGCAGATGACACCACCCTTATGGCAGAAAGGGAAGAGGAACTCAAAAGCCTCTTGATGAAAGTGAAAGAGGAGAGTGAAAAAGTTGGCTTAAAGCTCAACATTTAGAAGACTAAGATCATGGCATCTGGTCCCATCACTTCATGGCAAATAGATGGGGGAACAATGGAAACAGTGAGACTTTATTTTTGGGGGCTCCAAAATCACTGCAGATGGTGACTGCAGCCATGAAATTAAAAGATGCTTTCTCCTTGAAAGAAAAGTTATGACCAACCTAGACAGCATATTAAAAAGCAGAGACATTACTTTGTCCACAAAGGTCCGTCTAGTCAAGGCTATGGTTTTTCCAGTAGTCATATATGAATGTGAGAGTTGGACTATAAAAAAAGCTGAGCACCAAAGAATTGATGCTTTTGAACTGTGGTGTTGGAGAAGACTCTTGAGAGTCCCTTGGACAGCAAGGGGATCCAACTAGTCCATCCTAAAGGAGATCAGTCCTGGTGTTCATTGGAAAGACTATGTTGAAGCTGAAACTCTAATACTTTGGCCACCTGATGGGAAGAGCTGACTCATTTGAAAAGACCCTGATGCTAGGAAAGATTGAGGGCAGGAGGAGAAGGGGACGACAGAGGATGAGATGGTTGGATGGCATCACTGACTCAATGGACATGGGTTTTGGTGGACTCCGGGAGTTGGTGATGGACAGGGAGGTCTGGCGTGCTGTGATTCATGGGGTCGCAAAGAGTTGGACATGACTGAGTGACTGAACTGAACTGAGAGGCCTTGAAGGAGCTTCAGACATCTGAGGTTTGAATGTATTACAGTTTCCCGAGGAAAGCTGTGAATCAGGCCAGATGTCCTCTCTTGTCTTTTCTAGGAACATCTGCTAAAAGCTGAATCCTATTTGGAAATTATGTATAGAAGATAATTATGTTGTGCATTTTCTATACAATAGCTCGTAGATAATTGCTGCTAAAAATGTCACCTACAAACTTTTTGAAGAGATACCACAAACCTGCTTTAAGGCTTTCAAATGGAGATGGAGGGGAAGGATAATGGATAAAGTAGAGGAAATCACTTTCATTACTCTTGCAATGCTAGTATACCTTTTAAAAAGCAGTCCACAGATATTCTGTTAAATTGTATTGTGCTTGAAATGTCTTCCCCTTTTCACTTTATGGCTTTACAATGAATTCCCAGAATCTGGGAACAAGGGAATGAAGATTTTTAAAAGATTTTTGATAGTTTCTAATAAAATTGTTTTCCCTGGTGTCTCTATATTGGCTAATTCCATTTTTTACTAGACATTGGCATTATTGGAAGTTCTTTTGAAATAGTTTTTCATTCTTGTCTAATCCTAAGAGAATTGTTTTATATATATATATATAAAATACTCATTTGCTGGGCCACAATTTGTTCTGACCTAAAAGTGGTATTTAAGTTATTTTAAAATGATTAAGTGAAAACAGAAGCAAAACACTGACAGTTTTGTTTGCACAATTAAAATTTAAACCTCAATAACCTAGACAGAATAGAAGGACTGGGAAAAAGTATCAAAAACACTCATGGTTATCTTAGAGAACTCTTTCTGCTTTTCTGAGTTACCCAAACTTCTGAAAAAATATGCATAAAGGAAAAATATAATATAAAAGAAAAACACCAAAGGAGGTAACCAATTATGTTAGGAAGATTAACTCAGAGCAAAAGTGTTAAAAAAAATTTAAATAGTACAGTGATTGTCTTAGGTGTCTACAGACTACATGTTGAGGCTGAGTTATACTGGTGTGCCTTGTCCAGTTATCCATGGGAACCTTCTATTTTGGTAGACCTAAAGCATTTATAATCCCCACTCTCTAAATCTTCCAGTTAAATAGATTTATTGTTTATTGGAGATAAACTGGTATAAAGAATTTGAGCTCTTGCCTTAATTGTATATTCTCAGAAGATATTGCAGGTCATTAGTGCCTAGAACAGTACTGCCAGTGGAAGATGTAATTCATATTTGTTGATGTTTCAAAGTGGCCTGGATCCTAGGTGTCTTTTCACCCAAATTTTGGCCTTTTAGAAGAAATAACCACTCTGTGGTTTAATGCTGTGGGACTTCATCCAGGCATCATTTTAGTGTTGTAACAGATATAAATGAAAGTCTGTGATTTTTTAATCTGATTCTAATTTTCTAAAAGTCTCTAATTATCTTTTTTCTCTCTTGTTTCTTTCTTTTTCTTTTTTTCCAAATTTCCTTGAAAGACCTCTAACTTTTAAGATTTTTTTTCCCTTTGTTCATTGACTTGGCTACTTGAATATCTAACATTTAAAGTACTAAGATTTTTCTTTGAAAAACAGAGAACATCTATATGTAATATCTTACCTGAGGAAATAATTCTTTTATTCTCTCCAGTTCTTCTAAAAATCAGTTAATACAGTTGATGTTTTGTAAACATAATTGGATTTTCCCAGATCTCAATTTATAGACTTATAGTCTTATAAACTTTAATCTTAACTAATATACCACAGGGAAAGATTTCTTATTTTATCTCACCAAGAGATGAGTAATTGACAGCATGTGAGGTCCTAGTCTGTTTAGGCACTTCATATAATTTTTATCATTTTACTCTCAGAATAATCCAAATATTTTAATGAATTTTTTAATAATGAAGAAATTATTTGGAGATTTCAAAGGTCAAGTATAATTTTCAGTATCTTATAGTTTGTAAATACCAGAACTATGATGTAAACCCTTATCTTTATGATTCTCAAGCCCTCATTTTACCACTGTGTCACAATGTTTACTTATTTATAAATTATTAAATAAAAATTACAATTTAATAGGAGGTACTTAACTTTCATCAAGGACCCATATGGTAAATGAATACATAAAATATATATTTGCTTCTTTTGAAAACACTGAAGGCATTCATTTTCTTCCACTTAACAAGGACATTATTACAATAAAATATGCCCCCAAGTTTTTAAAGTTTCATGTAGAGAATTAAGGTCTATGTAGTGGAATTTGATTAATTATATAATGAGAACTCAAAAATGTTTAATATTTATTCTTTTACTTTGGCCTTCTGGGTCTCATACTACCACTCATAATTACTTCTGACCTCTGTTATATATTTTTTGTTTCTAATCCTATTTTTACCTTAAACATCTTTAGTTAATGTATCTTCAAACTCTTTTTGAGCATAGTTTATGGATGAATAATGTATAAATCACCAGGTCCTCCTTCTCCAGATACTTTTTACTTAAGATTTTAGTGAACTCCATTCTTCTCAGTACTCAAATATAGTAGCTGCTAGCCTCTTTTTATAAGGGTTTTGCATGGCAAACAACTTTCTTTCCCTCACTAGTCTCTTCCATGAAATATTCTGTGATTAAAAAAAAACTGTTTTATCCAAGTATTGGAGATAATAACTGTGTTTTATATTTCTTCCTTTACATACATATAAATGTATATACATATTTTAAAATCTCATGAGTAATGACCATCTCAACCCAAAAGTTTTTATATTTATTGATAGTATTTTTTGAAATAATTTACATAAAAACATCTCTCTTTTATCTTACCTTCTGACTGAGGTTTGTCATTCACACCATTTCATTCTATTAAGTAATAGAAAAAATTCTCAAGATTTGAATTTCCTGTGCATTTAAAAAATAATACCTGTGTTCCCCATCCTAGTTAAAAAATAAAATAAAAAATAATACCAGAAGACATTCGATTTGAAAGACGATTGTTCCTTCCCAAAAAAAAATGTGAGAAAAACAGCCACAATCAGATAATTTGTCTGTACATGAATATTCTTAAGAGGCATGAGGGAAATCAAATATATTTAAAAAAAAATCAAAAAATCAATCAATCAATATTAAAAAAATATTAAAAAAAATCAAATATATTAAAAAAAAATGCAACTCTAGTTTCTATGATCTGTCTTAAGGTTGACACTCCAGAGACTCACCTTCTTTTGGAAGCTAATTTAGCACTTATTTTTATAAACTTCTTTAGTTCCTAAGGTTGTGAGTCAGAAACTTAAGATTCTCCAGAGATAGTGTCCCCCACTCCTGCTCACTCTGAAAACCCAATTATCCTGACTTGGCAAAAACCTTATCCAGCCACATATTACTTGGAATATTCCTTGAACACATCTATTTAGTGGCCTCAGCATATATTGGGACTTAAGTCAGAATATGTCCAAAAGTTCTTTAAGAAGTTAAACTTTCCCCAAGAATTTATCTTTTTATTTCATAAATAATACTAGATAAATTCTAATAAAATCCTAAATAAGTCATTCTACCTCTTTAAACTCATTTTATCATTCATAATTGTTAATTCTCAACCACACACAAATAATTTTTCTTCATTCCAGTATGTATAACTTTTAATTAATATTTACCATTTTAAATTATTAATTATATGTAACTTTTCAGTCTTTATAACATTTCTTTTTAATGTTTTAAGAATAATCTAGCCTTTACTTTTAATATTGTTGGATATTCTAATTTGTTTTTAGTATTTTGTGAGTTTTATATAATGACTATTGGTATCTATGTATCAGGCAATCTAATTTGTTTTCCTTGTAATGGAAATAACTTAAGGTTACTCTCTAGAGATGGGATTGTGGAATGGAATGATATAAAATTAGAGAATTCTTAATAAATGCGCAAAATTATTTTTATGAAACATTTTATTACTCTGCTACTGCTGTATTTGGAGAGACCACCTTTTAATATATATTTTTCAGAACCAGGGAATGTATTTATTCTTTTCTATTTATGTATTATTTTACTTTTGACTGCACTGGGTTTTTGTTGCTGCACAGGCTTTCAGTGGTTGGAGAGCAGAGGCTACTTTCTGGTTGTGGTGTGCAGGCTTCTCACTGTGGCTGCTTCTCTTGTTGGGTACATGGGCTCTAGGGCGTGCAGGCCTCAGGAGTTGTGGCCTGTGGGCTCAGTAGTTGCAGCTCCTTGGCTCAGTAGCTCAGTAGCATAGGCTCAGTATCTGTGGACCACAGGCTTATTTGCTCCTGGGCATGTGTGATCCCAGGACTAGGGATTGAACTGGTTTCTCCTGCATTGGCAGGCAGGTTCTTCACAGTGAGACACCGGGGAAGCCCTATTTGCTATTTGTATAAAACATTACTTTGCTTAACTTTTTATTCCTATGGTTGCTAGTTGATTTACCATTTCCTCTATACTACTATTTATATTTATCTTTTTATTATTCATTTGTACCCTTTGCTTAACTATCTGGGTATTTTGATAATTTTCCTCTTAATATGAACACTTAATAAATTACCACTTTCTCTTCAAATTTTCTGCATATGCTTTTCCAGTTTGTGATTTTTCTTCTTATTTTTGACATGCTATATAAATTTTCTTTAAGATTTTCATATTATCCCTAAAAATATGAGTGAAATTTCCTTCTATGGTTTTATTTGGCTTTGTTTTTCCCATATGACAACTATGTTGTTTTGTGTCTAATGTGTGAAAAAGACTGATATTTTTAAAATATTAACTAATTTTTCCAAAAATACTTTATTAAAAACATGTCATGTTCTTTTCCCATTATTTATTTATCAAGTATTTTTTGAACACCTGTTAAGGGGCAGGCACTATGGTCAACATTGGATGAATTTGGACAAAATTAATTGAAAAATACAGTTTCAAGAACTTTAAAGATAAACATGGGAAACATATTGTAGATCATAAAATTTCTATGTTTATCTGTAATTTGCATCCTGTTAGGTTTAACAGTAAATCATAAGCATTTTTCACATATCATCAGATACTCAGGGCATAGGTTTATAATGCCTATTTAGTTTTCTATTAGGACTTCCCAGGTGGCATTGTGGAAAAAATCCACTTGGCAATGCAGGAGATGCAAGAGAAATGATTTTGAACCCAGGGTTGGGAAGTTCCCCTGAAGTAGGAAATGGCAACCTGCTCCAGTATTCCTGCCTGGAAAATTCCATGGACAGAGGAGCCTGGTGGGCTACAGTCCATGGGGTCACAAAGAGTTGGACATGACTGAGTGACTGAGCACACACATATATTAAATACATGTTTCAAGATTTATTTAATATATTTTCAAGTAATGGACATATACCTTGCTTTACTATTATAAGCAATGCTGCCATAATAGTTCTAATATATTCGTTAGGGGGAATGCATATATTTTATTTACTTTGGAATAATCTCAATAATGGTAAAGTTAATTAAACACATACTCTTATACAGTCACAGTCTTAAAAGTCAGACTTTATTTTCTTGGGCTCCAAAATCACTGCAGATGGTGACTGCAGCCATGAAATTAAAGATGCTTGCTCCTTGGAAGAAAAGCTATGACAAACCGAGACAGCATATTAAAAAGCAGAGACATTACTTTGCCAACAAATGTCCATCTAGTCAAACCTATGGTTTTTCCAGTAGTCACATATGGATGTGAGTGTTGGACTATAGCGAAAGCTGGGCACTGACGAATTGATGCTTTTGAACTGTGGTGTTGGAGAAGACTCTTGAGAGTCTCTTGGACTGTAAGGAGATCAAACCAGTCAGTCCTAAATGAAATCAGTTTGAATATTCATTGGAAGGACTGATGCTGAAGCTGAAGTTCCAATACTTTGGCCACCTGATGTTAAGAATTGACTCATTGGAAAAGACCCTGATATTGGGAAAGATTGAAAGCAGGAAGAGAAGGGGATGACAGAGGATGATGTTTGGATGACATCACTGACTCAATGGATATGAGTTTGGGCAAGCTCTGAGAGATGGAGAAGAACAGGGAGGCCTGGTGTGCTGCAGTTCATGGGGTCACAAAGAGTTAGACATGACTGAGCCACTGAACTGAACTGAACTGATGCAGTCACACCAGAGAAATAGTCAAATTCTAAATGATTCCATCTCAGAGCTGGAAATCATATTAAAATTAATTTAGTTCTAACCCTTATGAGATTACAGAAGCATACCTGTAGTATGGTTGTTCATTTTACTTCTGCCCCCAATCCAGTGGCAATTAGAGCACTTTATGTAGACGCTCAGGTTATTTCTGAATAATTATCATTATTGGAAAGTTCTTTATATTTAGCTGTATATTAACTCTCTGTATGCAGCCTACATCTTTCCTTGTGGAAAAGCAAGAATAAGTATATGCTCCTTTTTCATGACAGCTTTTCAAGTACTTCCAGATTGCTGTTTCTGAGTCTTTCTTATACCAGGCTACAATTTTTTACTTCCTTCAGCCATTCCCCATGTGTTTTGTCAAAATATTTAAGCACATGTGTTGGTGAAGAGAATATTTTAGGATTGTGAGATTCTCTGTGATAAAGAAGGATTTTGCCTCTGCATTATACTTGTGGCTTTACTGATTCTACAGGAGCAAAACATTTTCTGTCATTTAGGAAGCAGAAGAGTGAGATGGTTAGAACATTACACTCTGGAGCTCAACAGCCCAGGTTTGTCAGACACTACATCTATGACCTCAGTGAGGTCACTTACACCTCTCTAAGCCTCAGTTTCCATGTCTGTAAAATTAGAAACTCAGATACCTGATATTGTTATTCTGAGAATTAATGAGGTAGTGCATATGAAAAATTTAAGGTAGATATGATACATACGTACTAGGTATTCAATAAGGGTGCTTGCTATTCTAATTATATTGATGATTTAAAAATGCATCTTGCAATGATAAAAAGAGAATGGCTTTGGAGTTCAGTATCCTGACTCTGAGGAGGCCTGACAAATAGCTGAGAAAAGAAGCGAAGTGAAAGGCAAAGGAGACAAGGAAAGATATTCCCTTCTGAAAGCAGAGTTCCAAGAAGAGTAAGGAGAGATAAAAAAGCCTTCCTAAGTGAACAATGCAAAGAAATAGAGGAAAACAACAGATTGGGAAAGATTAGAGATCTCTTCAAGGAAATTAGAGATACCAAGGGAATATTTCATGCAAATATGGGCACAATAAAGGACAGAAATGGTATGGATCTAACAGAAGCAGAAGATATTAAGAGGCAGCAAGAATACAAAGAAGAATTGCATACAAAAAATATCTTGATGGCATAGATAACTACAATGGTGTGATCACTTAACTATTTCCAGACATCTTGGAGTGTGAAGTCAAGTGGGCCTAAGTAAGAATCACTACAAAGCTGGTGGAGATGATGAAATTCCAGCTGAGCTATTTCAAATCCTAAAAGATAATGACGTGAAAGTGCTGCACTCTATATACCAGTAGTGGCCACAGTTCTGGAAAAGGCCAGTTTTCATTCCAATCCCAAGAAGGGCAATGCCAATGAATGTTCAAACTACTGCACAATTGCACTTATTTCACAGGCAAGCAAAGTAATACAGAAAATTCTCCCAAGCTAGGCTTCAACAGTACATGAAATGAGAACTCCCAGATGTTCAAGCTGGATTTAGAAAAGGCAAAGAAACAAGAGATCAAATTGCCAGCATCCATTGGATCATAGAAAAAGCAAGTGAATTCCAGAAAAACATCTATTTCTGTTTCGTTGACTACACTAAAGCCTTTGACTGTGTGGATCACAACAAACTGGAAAATTCTTAAAGAGATGGAAATGCCAGACCACCTTACCTGCCTCTTGTGAAACCTATATGCAGGCCAAGAAGCAACAATTAGAACTGGTCATGAAACAGTGGACTGTTTCCAAATTGGGCAAGGAGTATGTCAAGGCTGTGTATTGTCACCCTGTTTATGTAATTTATATGCTGAGTACCTCATGAGAAATGACAGGCTGGATAAACCACAAGCCAGAATCAAGATTGCTGAGAGAAATAGCAATAACCTCAGATATACAGATGATACCACTCTTATGGTAGAAAGCAAAGAGGAACTAAAGAACCTCTTGATGAAAGTGAAAGAGGAGAGTGAAAAATCTGGTTTCAAACTCAACATTCAAAAAACGAAGATCATGGCATTGTTCCCATAATTTCATGGTGAATAGATGCACTTCATGGCAAATAGAGGCACTTCATGGCAAATAGATGGGGAAACAATGAAAACAGTGACAGACTTTATTTATTTGGGCTCCAAAATCATTGCAGATGGTGACTGCCACCTTGAAATTAAAAGATGCTTGCTCCTTGGAAGAAAAGCTATGACAAACTGAGACAGCATATTAAAAGGCAGAGACATTACTTTGCCAACAAAGGTCCATCTAGTCAAACCTATGGTTTTTTCCAGTAGTCATGTATGGATGTGAGAGTTGGTCTATAAAGAAAGCTGAGCACCGACGAACTGATGCTTTTGAACTGTGGTGTTGGAGAAGACTCTTGAGGGTCTCTTGGACTGCAAGGAGATCAAACCAGTCAATCCTAAATGAAATCAGTTCTGAATATTCATTGAAAGGACTAATGATGAAGCTGAAACTCCAATAATTTGGCCACCTGATGCGAAGAACTGGCTCCTTGGAAAACACCCTGATGCTGGGAAAGATTGAAGGCAGGAGAAGGTATGACAGAGGATGACATGGTTGGATGATATCACCAGCTCGATGGACATGAGTTTGAGCAAGCTCTGGGAATTGGTGATGGACAGGGAAGCCTGGCATTCTATAGTCCATAGGGTCACAAAGAGTTGGACACAACTGTACGACCGAACTGAATTGAGAGTATAGGTTAGTAAGGTAGATATGTACGTGACATTTCAATCTAAATTGTTTGGCCACACATACTATTTCATAACCAGTAATATTTTCTGCCTCCCTTGATAAGCTAAAGATTCTTATATCCTAAAAAGTTCTCCTTCCTTAAAGTGCATCACACTGAAACCCATGACCTTAGGTTTATTCAGCAGTTTTCTGGTTAGTTAAAACACTTTGTTCATGGTGATTACTTTCTGTTACTTATTAAGTACAAGTGTATTAATTATTTTCCCCTGGAGGATGATGCAATACTGGGCTCAAGACAAATTAATGTATTATCCACTCTTACTCATGGCTTTTACCATAATCACCAAGAACTTGATTATCATTGTCTCCTTAATATATTGCTGATATATCCAGTTAATGGCTTTGGAGAAATTACGAGGTTAAATCCAGTTAGGATATTTTAACTTTCTTGCTCTCTAACATCTTTGGATCAATTCTCCTGATTTAGATACAACTGAACTTCAGACAACCTCCCTTTTGACTCCTAGGCAATAGAGGAAATAACATGTCTTCATGGTCAAGACTATGGTTTGGAAACTAACTTTCCCAGTCAAAACCTCCATGATCTTAACATCTATGAATCTTAATCTCTTCATCTGTAAAATTAAGAGCAAATAGATACACCTTTTAAGGTTACTGTGAAGATTTAGTAAGAAGTAATAAGGTGTGATATATAGCACAATAACTTGCATATTGGCTTTGCACTCAAATTCTCTAGATAATGCCTCATCTCTATCTTCTTTTCTGTTTGCTTCCTCCCCTCTTCTTTATGAAGTCAAGTTTCTTAAACGAATTCAAGTATGAACATCTCCCTCAAAAAACTGTTTTGTTTTCTGTATCTGGTAAATTTTAATTGCAGTGTTTAATTATGTTTCATTTCTAAGGAGGTTGATATTGAAAATATTTTACAGACTGGAACAGCTACCAATTAATCAGAATGGACACTACCATAAAAAAAGAGTACAGCTATACTAGTGGGTATAAGCTCAGGTTTGCTTTTATGAGTTTTTAAATTTTTTTGTCATTCTTTTTTCTCTACTCTATAAGCAAGGCTGAAATTTGGCTGGCACCTACCACTATGGGCACACTGATTATGGCAGGTACTCATTCTGATTTTTTGGAGTGAGAAGTTGTTTCACTTGCCATAAAAGTTGTTACATATTTTGAATATTATTGCCACTCATTAGTCATTTATAAGTGTGTTTATCTTAGGTTGTAGAGTTTTTATTTAGTTAATTCCCCTTAGTTTCATTGAGAGAACATGGACTGTTTAATATTTTTTCACTGATTTTGCCGATTCTTTCTCTCAGGCTAAAAACGTATCCATTTTTATACCTGTTCCACATGTAATTTAGGATAATGTGTATCCCATTATCGTTTGTTAATTATTTTATTCAAATAGAAAGCTTCCCACATCCTGGTTGTAACTTCAGGTATTTCTACATTTCTGGAATCAGGTTTCTGTTCTGTAAAGTTAGGGAACTAGTAGCTCCTTGAAAAGTTATCATGAGGATTCAATAATATGATCTTGATAAATTATTTTGGAAAATATATATGCCTTTCTGATATTATTTCTTTCATTCACTTATTTGTGCATTAATTTAGCAAATTAGTAGAAATAGCAGACTGTGTTTCTGGTATGTAATTAATTAATAGGTGAGTGCTAGATACGCATTGAAAAAAAGAAAAGAGATATGCTTTTTGTTTGTTTCTCTCAAGGTCCTAAGTTTATTCTTTGTTACATGTATTTCAGGACTTGATGAACTACTCAATGTTTTCTTTTTGTATGATCATATGGTAATTATTAAATTTCATTTTTGAGTATGGAGATTTTTATAATCTACATTTTAGACACAAGGAAGGAACTTTAGAGGAAATACAAATGTCTTTCCTAGTACTTGTTATTTAGTTATGTATGGAAATGAAAAGTGTTAGTCTGACTCAGTTGTGTCCGACTCTTTGTGACCCTGTGGACTGTAGTCCACCAAGCTCCTCTGTCCATGGAATTCTCTAGGCAAGAATACTGGAATGGGTTGCCATTTCCTTCTCTAGGGGATCTTTCCAGCCCAGGGACTGAACCCAGATCTCCCACATTGCAGGCAGACTCTTTACTGACTAAGTAACCAGGGAAGCCTGTGGAAATGAAAAAAACAAATAGATCTGGTCAGATGGAAGTGACAATCTGACCAAATCTATTTCATTTTTGTTTTTTTTAATCAGAGAATAATGGTTTTACAATGTTGTAGCGTTCTCTGCCATACATCATCATGAAGCAGTATTTATTATATATGTGTATCCCCTCCCTCATAAGTCCCCCCGCCTAATTCCATGCATCTAGGTGGTCATAGCGGAGAAGGAAATGGCACCCCACTCCAGTACTCTTGCCTGGAGAATCCCATGGATGGAGGAGCCTGGTAGGCTGCAGTCCATGGGGTCGCTAGGAGTTGGACACGACTGAGCGACTTCACTTTCACTTTTCACTTTCATACATTGGAGAAGGAAATGGCAACCCGCTCCAGTGTTCTTGCCTGGAGGATCCCAGGAATGGGGGAGCTTGGTGGGCTGCCGTCTATGGGGTTGCACAGAGTCGGATACGACTGAAGTGACTTAGCAGTAGCAGGTGGTCATAGAGCACCAAGCTGGGCTCCATGTGTTGGACAGCAGCTTCCTGCTAGTTAACTATTTATGCTCCAGCTGACTCACTATAATTCTCAAGCATAGAATTGGATATTTTGTCATTTTAAATATACCTCAAGACAAAATAAAGACTTAGCATGGCTATTGATTTACCAGAAGTAAAATCTCATTGACAGACTCAAAGCTCTGAGGAAATAACACTGGTAGAAGTGCTATTTTCTTGAAGCCACTTTTATTGGCTTATAAAAAAGAAGAAATAAAATCTGAAACCAATACTGGAAGCAGCTAAGAATTTGCCATTATATTGGTGAAGAACCATAAGCAGAGTGATGCTAACATGAGCAGAAAGCTAATAGGGAGGGTCAAGTCCCTTATCCTCATCAAACCTTTAATTCTCTCTTTAGCAACTCTTTTGGAAGAATTTAATAGATTCTAGCTAGTAAAGAAGAAATGTGGTTTTCAGTGTCTCAACTGAAACTCATAAAGAAAAGTGGATTTGAAGCTGAGAGATAATAATATAATATCATCAAAATTACTCTGTAAAAAAGTAAGAATGACAATTTTGTGCCTATTCAAAGTTTTATGACCTATTAAAATACACTGAGTATTAATAAAAATTCACTGATGTTTATTGGATGTTAGGGTGTTCTAGGCAATATTTAGTGCTAAACATGAATTAATTTATTTAGTCTTATGAAAAATAATAATTATGTGTTATCAAGAAAGGAAAATATTAAGGCTCTGCTTTTACAATTTAGAAGTAGTTATAGTCTTTTACTTTTGATGTATGTTCTATATTTCAGTTCTCATCGACTCTTCAACAGGCCGGAAGAATTTCCTCTCTTGACCTATCTGACTCAGTTCCTTCAACAGAAATGGGGTTTCCATTGCTAACATTGGCACTACTCCAATGGTTGCACTCTTCAGGCAATAGAAATTGTCTCAACTGGAGCTCTCCTTATCCTCCAACACCAGATACTCTGTAGCTCTTCAATTTGCTGAATAGCTTGCCACTTCTTATCCCCTTATTGAAATTGCTGTTGGTTACCAGCTGTGTCTAGTTCTCCAGCCACTTAGAAACTGTGTGATCCAATGCAGAGATGAGATGTCTTTATTATGATCTGATCTCTTTTCAAAGTCCAAAAGGAATTCCCTGCTACCATGTCACTTCTGTTTTTATTGGGGTAAAACTTAGGGTGGATTGCTAGGGGACTCCTTTACCTTAATCTCATTATGTTCCAAACCCAGAAAAGTTATGGTAGCTGATAAATAAAACTTCTTCCTCTCCTTTATGATACACATCACATAAAAAATAAAAGGTAATTTATTATGTTAAGGGAGACCGTATGATAAAATGTTAATATTGTTGTTGTTGTTGAGTTGCTAAGTCATGTTCAGTTCTTTGCAACTCTGTGGACTGCACCACACCAGACTTCCCTGTCCTTCACTGTATCCTTGAATTTGCCCACATTTATGTCTATTCAGTCGATGGTGCCATCCAACGATCTCATTCTTTGTTGTCCCCTTCTCTTCCTTCCTTCCTTCAATCTTTCCCAGCATCAAGGTCTTTTCCAATGAGTCAGTTCTTCACATCAGGTGGCCAAAATATTGAAGCTTTAGCTTCAGCATCAGTGCTTCCAATGAATGTTCAGGGTTGATATCCTTTTGAAATGACTGGTTTGACCTTGCAGTCCAAGGGACTCTCAAAAGTATTCTCCAGCACCACAATTCAAAAGCATTAATTCTTGGTTGTGCAGCCTTCTGTATGGTCCAACCCTCACATCTCTACATGACCACTGGAAAAATAGTAGCTTTGACTATACAGTCTGCTGCTGGCAAAGTGATATATTTGCTTTTTAATGCATTGTTCAGTTTTGTCATCGGAGAAGGCAATGGCAACCCACTCCAGTACTCTTGCCTGGAAAATTCCATGGATGGAGGAGCCTGGTAGGCTGCAGTCCATGGGGTCACCAAGAGTTGGACATGACTGACTGACTTCACTTTCACTTTTCACTTTCATGCATTGGAGAAGGAAATGGCAACCCACGCCAGTGTTCTTGCCTGGATTCTGGAGAATCCCAGGGACGGGGGAGCCTGGTGGGCTGCCATCTGTGGGGTCATACAGAGTCTGACACGACTGAAGCGACTTAGCAGCAGCAGTAGGCAGGTTTGTCATAGCTTCCTTCCAAGGAGTCTTTTAATTTCATGGCCGCAGTCACTGACCACAGTGATTTTGGAGCCCAAGAAAATAAAATCTGTCACTGCTTCCACTTTTCCCCATCTATATGCCATGAAACGATGGGACCAGATGCCGTGATCTTAGTTTTCTGAATGTTGAGTTTTAAGCCAGCTTTTCCACTCTCTTTCACCCTCATCAAGAGGCTCTTTAGTTCCTCTTCGCTTTTTGCCATTAGAGTGATATCTTCTGCATATCTGAAGTTGTTGATATTTTTCTCAGCAATCTTGATTCCAGCTTGTGATTAATCCAGCCTGGCATTTCACATGATGCACTCTGCATGTAAATCAAATAAACAGGGTAACAAAATACGCCTTGTCTTACAACTTTCCCAATTTTGAGCCAGTTCATTGTTTCATGTCCTGCTCTAACTGTTGCTTCTTGACCTGCATACAGGTTTCCCAGGAGTCAGGTAAGGTGGTCTGGTATTCCCATCTCTTCAAGAACTTTCCACAGTTTGTTGTAATCCACACAGTTAAAGGCTTTAGCATAGTCAATGAAGCAGAAGTAGATGTTTTTATGGAATTCCCTTCTTTTCTCTATGATCCAACATATGTTACCAATTTGATCTCTGGTTTTTCTGCTTTTTCTAACCCAGCTTGTACATCTGGAAGTTCTCAGTTCACATACTGTTGAAGCCTAGCTTGAAGGATTTTGAGCATGATCTTACTAGCATGTGAAATGAGCACAATTGTCTGGTAGTCTGAAAATTCTTTTGGTAGTCTGAAAAGTGCCAAAGATTGAGATTGGAATGAAAACATCTTTTCCAGTCCTGTGGCCACTGCTATTTTACAAATTTGCAGGCATATTGACTGCAACACTTTAACAGCATCATCTTTTAGGATTTGAAATAGCTCAGTTGGAATTGCATAACCTCCACCAGCTTTGTTCATAATAATGCTTCCTAAGGCCCACTTGACTTCAGGATGTCTGGTTCTAGGTGAGTGACCACACTATTATGGTTATCCCGGCCATTAAGAATTTTTTGCATATACTTCTGTGTATTCTTGCCAACTCTTCTTAATCTCTTCTTCTGTTAGGTCCTTACCATTTTTGTCTTTTATCGTGCCCATTCCTGTGTGAAATATTCCCTTGATATCTCCAGTTTTCTTGAAGAAATCTCTAATCTTTGCTATCCTATTGTTTCCTCTACTTCTTTTCATTTTTCATCGAAAAAGGCCTTCTTCTCTCCTTTCTATTTTCTGGAACTCTGAATTCAGTTGGATGCATCTTTCCTTTTATCCCTTTCTTTTTGCTTCTTTTCTTTCTTCAGTTATGTGTAAAGCCTCCTCAGACAACCACTTTGCCTTCTTGCACTTCTTTTTTTGGGATGGTGTTTATTGCCTCCTTTAGTTAGGAGCTTCCATCCATTGTTCTTCTGGCACTCTGTCTACCAGATCTAATCCCTTGAATCTATTTGTCACCTCCACTATATAATCATAAGGAATTTGATTTAGGTCATATCTGAATAGCCTTGTGGTTTTCCCTACTTTCTTCAGTTTAAGAAATTGAATTCAATTTTGCAATAAGGAGCTCAAGATCAAACTTCACTGTTATTCCAGATATCTCTTGACTTCCTACCTCTGCATTCCTATCCCCTATAATGAAAAGGATATCTTTTTTTGGTATTAGTTCTAGAAGGTCTTTGTGGGTCTTCATGGAACCAGTCAACTTCAGCTTCTTTGGCATCAGTGGTTCAGGCATAGTCTTGGATTACTATTTTGGTGAAATGTTTGTCTTGAAAACAAACTGAAATCATTCTGTCATTTTTGAGATTGCACCCAAGTACTGAATTTCAAACTCTCTTGTTGACTCTGAAGGCTATTCCATTTCTTCTAAGGGATTCTTGCACACAGTAAATATAATGATCATCTGAATTAAATTTGCCCATTCCTGTCCATTTTATGTCACTGATTCCTAAGATGTCAATGTTCACTCTTACCATCTCCTGCTTGACTACCCCTAATTTAGCTTGATTCACAGACCTAACATTGCAAGTTCCTATGCAATATTGTTCTTTATAGCATCAGAATTTACTTTCACCACTAGACACTTCCACAGCTGAGCATTGTTTCTGGTTTGCCCTGTTTCATTCTTTCTGAAGCTATTAGTAATTGCCCTCTGCTCTTTGCCAGTAGCATATTGGACATCTTCCGACCTGGGAGGCTCATCTTCCTGTGTCATCTATTTGCCTTTTCATATTGTTCTTGTTCATGGGGTTCTCACAGCAAGAGTACTGGAGTGGTTTGTCATTCCCTTCTCCAGTGAACCATGTTTTGTTAGAACTCTCCACTTTTGCCTGTCCATCTTGGGTGGCCCTGCAGGGCATGGCTCATGGCTTCATTGAGTTACATAAGCCCCTTCACCATGAGAAGGCTGTGATCCATGAAGGGGAAAATGTTAATATAGTTAATTTATAAAATATTATATTGAATCAGATATTTTTTTGAAAAACCATTGTTAACTCAGATATGGAAGATACAAATTTCAGCATTTATACATGATGTGGTTCATTTATTTTTTTAAAAAACAATTTATTGAGCATCCATTATATGTCATGTTCTCTACTAGATCTTTTTGATATTATAGGATGATAAAAAGTTCCTGCTCATCATATAACAGCTTTATATGTTGGTGGAGAGAAATTATAAATAAATGAACAATATAAAAATAAATATATGATATATGTACTAATTCATAGTGAATTTGAATAATTGGCTGTGTACTTATTTTAGGTTACAAAGTATCTTTTAGAACACTTTTTGTCTTTATTATTATTTTCTTTTTAATTAATTAATTTGTTTTAATTGGAGGCTAATTACTTTACACTGTTGTGGTGGTTTTTGCCATACATTGGCATGAATCAGCCATGGGTGTACATGTGTTCCCCCACCCCAAACCCCCTCCCACCTCCCTCCCTATCCCATCCCTCTGGGTTGTCCCAGTACACCAGCTTTGCATGCCCTGTTTCATGCATTGAACTTGGACTGGTCATCCATTTCACATATGGTAATATACATGTGTCTTTATTATTTTCTAAATATTTAAGAGTGATTATGTTTTCCTGGGGCTTCCTAAGAGATTTTCAATATTTTGTATTTCTGTAATAGTTTTCTGAAAAGCCACAAGCATGTTTAATTTCTGCAGTTAGAAATTAAAAAGTAACTAACTAAAAGTAACAACAGTAACCAAGACATATTTTGGCAACCAAGATATATCATATATTTATATGTCATAAATATATATTTTATCATATATTTTAAGCTTTTTATTTTATATTGGAGTATAGTTGATTAGCAATGTTATGTTATTGTCAGGTGTACAGCAAAGCAGTTCAGTCATACATTTACATGTATCTATTCATCTTCAAAGTCTTTTCCCATTTAGTTTTTACATATTATTGAGCAGAGTTTTGTGTGATATGTCAGAGGTATTTGTTGGTTAATGACTTTAAATACAGTACTACACACCACCCTTCAGTAACCATACGTTTGTTCTGTAAGTCTGTGACTCTCCATTTTATAAAGGAGTTCAGTTGTATCACTTTTATATTCCATATATAAGTGATATTATACAATATTTCACTTTTGCTGTCTGACTTATTTCACTCAGTATGACAATCTTCAGGTCTGTCCATGTTACTGCAAATGGCATTATTTCATTCTTTATAATGGCTGAGTAATATTCCATTGTATATATGTATCACATTTTCTTTTTCTATTCATCTGTAAATGGACAAACTCTTAGAGGAAAACATAGGCAGAACACTCTAATATAAATGACAGAAATATCTGTTCTGTCTCTCAGAGTAAAATGAGTGGAACCTAATTAAACTCAAAAGCTTTAGGTCAGCTAAGGAAACTGTAAAGCAAAACTAAAAGGCAACACACACAATGTGAGAAAATATTTGCAAATGATGTGAATGACAAGGTATTAGTCTCAAAATTTACAAACAGCTCATATGGTTTAATCATCAAACAATGCAATCAAAATAGGCAGAAGAACTAAATAAACATTTCTCCAAAGAAGGCATACAGATGGCTAAGAGGCGCATGAAAAGATGTTCAACATTGCTAATTATTAGAGAAATGCAAATCAAGACAATATTGAAATATCACATCATAGCAGTCAGAATGGTTATCATCAAGAAATCGACAAACAAGTGCTGGAGAGGATGTGGAGAGAAGGAAACCCTCCTACACTGTTGTTGCAAATTGTTGCAGCTACTATGGAGAACAGTATGGAGGGTCCTTTAAAAAGTAAAAATAGAGCTATCATATGATCCTGCCTCCTTATGGCAGAAAGTAAAGTACTAAAGAGCCTCTTGATGAAAGAGGAGAATGGAAAAGGCTGGTTTAAAACTCATTGTTCAAAAATGAAGATCATCACCTCATGGCAAATAGATGGGGAAACAATGGAAACAGTGAGAGACTTTATTTTGGGGAGCTCCAAAATCACTGTAGATGGTAACTGCAGCCATGAAATTAAAGGATGCTTGCTCCTTGGAAGAAAAGTTATGACCAACCTACTCAGCATATTAAAAAGCAGAGATATTACTTTGCCAGCAAAAGTCCATCTAGTCAAAGCTATGGTGTTTCCAGTGGTCATGTATAGATGTGAGAGTTGGATATAAAGAAGGCTGAGTACTGAAGAATTGATGCTTTTGAACTGTGGTGTTGGAGAAGACTTTGAGACTCCCTTGGATTGCAGGGAGATCAAACCAGTCAATCCTAAAGGAAATCAGTCTTGAATTTCATTGGAAGGACTGATGATGAAGCTGAAACTCCAATACTTTGGCCACCTGATGGGAAGAGCTGACTCATTGGAAAAGACCCTGATGTTGGAAAAGATTGAAGGCAGAAGGAGAAGGAATTGACAGAGGATGAGATGGTTGGATGGCATCACTGACTCAATGGACATCAGTTTGAGCAAGCTCCAGGAGTTGGTGATGGCCAGGGAAGCTGGGTGTGCTGCAGTCCATGGGGTTGCAAAGAGTCAGTGACTGAACTGAAACTGAATGATCCTGCCATCACATTCTTCATCATATATCTGGAGAAAAACATGGCCTGAAGCAACAGTTGCAGTTTACAATATCTTATAGTTTTGAATGACACTTGGTGAAGTTGTTTTCACATGCTAATCTTCTCTATTTGAATTTTGTGTCTGCAGCAGCTTTGAATTCTGAGTTACATAGTATAAATCATAACTCATATTCCATCAGACTTTTTCCTACCCTGCCGGGGACCAGCCCCGGCTGATCCAGGGTATTCGAAGGAGAGACGGCTAGGCGAGGGTCAGGGAACAACTGCTTAATTACACTTTAATTAAGGATACAAAGAGTAATAGAATAAGGATAGCTCAGTGAGAAAATTCAGTGGAGAAAAGCGGCTGAAATAAGGATAGCTCAGTAGGAAAATTCAGTGGAGAAAAGAGGCTGAGTAGCTTGGTTTACGCGGGGGACCAATAAAACTTCAAGACAAGAAGCTTGCACCACTTATGTAGGCCGCAGGCGTCCTTCCGTTCTCCCGAAGGAGAGGAGACACTGAGGCCTCCCCGGTCGGATCTTAGAAGCCCAGGCATAATTAGTAAGCATGGTGGGTTCCGCGCTCCAGATGGAGACTCAACCAGAGTGAGAGAGAGAGAGAGACATGGGGAGACCAGTCTTTCGAGGAACTGATCCCAATTCTTTATTTTCCATGGTCTACTTTTATACACTGAGGTGTTATGCAAAAGTCACGCGGGGTCAGCAGTCCTGACTTTTATCAAAGTCAGGTGCTTCATACAAATGTATACAGAGGTCTTAGGGGTGTTACATCATCTTCTGGCCAGGGGGCCTGCTGACAATTTACGACCCTCTCCTTGTGACAGCGGTCAGTCAACCAGGACACTTATTTCTCCAGGGGTGATTATTCTTAAAACAGACGCCACCCAAATAAAGTTACATTCCTATAGGGTGAGGGTGTAGTGGGTTTCAGTTAAGGAAAGAATTTACTTAGCCTAAGGTCTAACGTGATTAATATCAAAGGTTAATACTTATTTCTTCTATATATTCATTAATGTGTATAAGGGCAGGGGATGTGGAGACTTAGCAGTAAACATTGGCTCAACAAATGAAAAACCCTTCACCAATATGATTTCTAATCAGCCCATTATACTTATACTAATAATTTTCTAACTTTTCTAAGGAACCTGTTTTTAGAAGGTTTAAAGCATCTTGTGCCTCTCATGGTTGGGAGGCTGTGAGCAATCACATGTGGCCGGACAAGCCTGTCAGGCAGGCTAGAGAACCTTCAGAGGAGTTTGTAGGTTAAAACACTCTTGTCACGCCCAGGGGTTTTTATCAACTGGAGCTTTAAGTTAACTCCTTCTCCGAAAGAGGTGGTGGGGGACAGCCCCCCGTAAAGTCAGAGGTGTAGGTGAGAGCACAAAGTAGTAAAGTAGGCAGGCTCTGGTTATGGGGGTAGATGCTCGAGGATTTCCAGGGGGACTCCTGAGGCTCGATCCCGCCTTTGCGTATGTCGAGCCTCCTTCCTCATGACCTTTGCCATGGGCGGAGTGCCTCATGCCGGCTCCCAACATCTCCCCCTTTTTTATTTCTTAAAACAGCCAGATGCAGCTCAGTCGAGAGCTTCCGAATGCTCTGCCGAAGAATCCTGACAATACAAGGAAGAATGTTTATGAGAAGTAGGATTTGAGCACCAACGACAGCATAACTAGGGATATTAGACAGAATATTTTTTCCAGAAATAAAGTTAGAGAAGGTATGAAAAAAGTGATTAGCTGCTCCAGCGGTGGTAAAATCCAGTCGAGAGTGTTCCAAGGTCTGTATTTGATTATGAAGTTTCCCTAAGTCCAGGCCAATATCAGAACTATTTCAAACACCTGAGATATGATTTTTAATCTTTTCCCATTCATAATCTGTCTCGTTTACCTTCAAAGATGTCACGCATATCCACCTGTAATCAGCGTGGCATGTCAAAGCCATCTTCACCTTTAAAGCCTGTAACTCAGTGCCACTATGCATTATTGCCTCTTCTAAGGCGTCTACTCTCATCTCTAAATTTCTATCTATAACTTCCTGTGTTGCTAGAGTTAAAGAGACATTTTTAGACATAGTATCAACATATTGGGCAGTATGCACTTGTTGAGTCAATGATATTGCTGCCGCAGTAACAGAACTAATTGCTGCTATTAAAGCTGATATTCCTAAAATAAGTAGGCCCACAAACCGTCGCGATCGCATTAAATCCTGTAGTTGCTGTAACACGGCAAGACCATAGCTATCATATAGGCACCATAAGATAGGATGGGCATTGTAACACCACAAAGGAGCAAACATTACATTGAGGGTTTAAACAAGATGAAAGCATACATTGTTCACAAGTTACCACGTTAGGTCCACCTGAATAATTCATGAATACATTAAGTTTGTTGGAGTCATTAGTAAAAAGGAAAACATAAGGCGAGGGTAGACAAGCTAAAACAGAATAAGTAGAATTATTTTTTGGTTGGAGTTCACGCTGCAGCAGCCCTGTCAGTCTCGCCGGGATCTCGATGTTTATCTTGTCTCCCCTGCTGGCGGGCGCTGCGCTGGTCTGGATGGCACTTTGCGGGTGCGCTCTCCTCTCTGGCCCTCACTTGCTGCACAAACTTCTTTGCTCTAGGTCGTGGGGTGCAGTGAGGAGGGTGCAGGGCGAGGCTGGAAGCGCGGAGGCGAGAGCTGCCTGGTGGGCGGGGCGAGCAAGCGCGTGCCTCGAACCTGGCCTGTCTGGAACCCAAATTGGTGAATCTGCGTCCTCTGGAAAAATACAAGCGCATCCTCCACCGCTAGTTAATAATGGGTCAGGACCCTCCCATTGTCCTGAGAAGAGGTCCTTCCATTTGAATAATGGTTTTGCATTTAATTGCTCTAGGCACCAATGACGAAGCATTGCAGTAGTTCCAGCCAGATCAGTATTTAGAATATTTATTACGAAAAGAGCATGTTTGATGGGGAGATTTGATGGGAAGAGCTATACTTAAACTCCCCTTCTTTTAGTTTTTGAATTTGGATTTTTAATGTTTGATGCGCTCTTTCAACAATGGCCTGTCCCTGGGGATTATAAGGGATGACAGTATTATGTTTAATTTGAAACTTTATACAAAATTCCTGAAAAGACTTAGAAGTGTAAGCAGGAACGTTGTCAGTTTTTTAGAGCTTTTGGCAGGCCCAAATATGAAAAACAAGTAAAGAGATGTTGTATCACATCTTTAACTACTTCCCCTGTACGAGCAGTTGCAATAATAACGTGAGAAAAGGTATCTACAGTTACATGAACAAAGGACAGTTTTCCAAATGAAGAGACATGAGTTAACATCCATTTGCCAGAGTACGTTAGGTTTGAGACCGCAAGGATTAACTCCCATAGGTAAACTATTATAAACAGGGGGGCAGTGTAAGCAAGAGCGCACAATCTCCCTAGCAGTTTCTCTGGGAATTTGGAATTGATATCTTAAAGCAGTAGCATATTGATGATGAAGTGAGTGAGAGGCTCTGGCCTCCTCAATCACAGTAGCCACTGTATTTCTGGTTAACAAGTCAGCCAAATCATTAAAGGCATTTAAAGGGCCGGGCAATCCGGAATGAGCCCAAATGTGTCCAATAAAAAATATTTTCTTTCTTTTCTAAATTTGTTGCTGTAAATTACTTAACAAATGAAATATGGTAGTTTTATTTTCAGGCAAAACCGCTGTTTCAATGTGTGGAAACAACCTGACAATATACTGAGAATCAGAGTAAAGATTAAATTCCTCATCTGCAAACATAGCAAAAGCCTCTATGACTGCTGTTATTTCAGCTCTTTGACCTGAAGTTTCCCATGTTTCTAAAACCTTTTGGTGATTTTTAGTGACTATGGAGGCTTTACCATTTGCTGACGCATCAGTAAAAACTATCTGGGCATTTGGAATAGGAGATTGTTTACATCTGACAGGAAAAATAACTGGATGTCTGGATATAAAATTCAACAAAACATGTGAAGGTAAATGATGCAAAAATTTGACCAAAATAGTTTCCTATAGCAATCTGCCAATTTTCAAACATTAGAAGAGCATCAAGTTGTTTCTTATTATATGGAATTACAATTTCTGATGTCTCTTTACCAAATAATTTAATGTTCTGCTTTTTTCTTTTAATATCAAAGTAGCTATCAATCCTGGATAAGAAGCCACTACTTTTTTAGTTTGAGTGGGAAGATGGACCCACTCTAGGGGGGCCGTTTTGCCATAAAACCAATTTTTTGTCTGGCTACCCCAATTACACCTATGGGGGTTTTATGGTAAAGGAATTGTCAAGCAGTTGTCAATTTAATTTTTAAAATTTTTAAAATTTACATTTTAACAACATAAATTTAGGGATATGTTAATTTAGGTCTAATGTTTAGTTTAGGTCTCTGTATAAATTTAAATAATAAATGTATAAACTCCTTATCTCATTTTGGTATATAGATATGCCTAAATGCAAAATGTATTTATATATGTATTTATATATGGCAACAAGTATAAACTTATTGACATCTAATATATATAAATCAATATACTTGAATTAATCTTTATAATTATTAATTAATATATATTAAAGCAATACAATACGTACACAGCTAATACCAACCAACACAAACCAATGTACTGCAATAATATATGTCACACATATATAATATAATTATACAGTATATAGAACATATATCATCACAGCATCAATCCATACCAATTAATATCAGCCACACACACATTATATTACTGCAATATACATTTAATTATACAGTATATATATAATATGCATATATAGTATACATTTTAATTTATATACAAATTAGTTAAGTATAGATCTATAAATAGAATTATGTATACCCATATCTAATTAGGCAAACTGCAATTAGGCAAATATATTTATATTATGTATTTATAATAATAATATATATAGTATTGTTAATTGTACCGCCTGTTGATAACTAAGAAATTGAGAAAACCCTTCTCTGAGTATTTCCTATTTGAGACAGCACGTCCCTCTCCCATAGGGTAAAGGAGAGCATAGGAACTACATAGGGTTGGAAAGTTTCACAGGTATCTTTAAACTGCCAATCTAACATTTTTGAACTTTTAACTACTATGGGGGCTTGAGGGCAAATGAAACAAAATTTGACCCCTGAAATCTATCAGGGCAACTTGCCAATCATCACTATTTTGTAAAAGACTTGCAGTTGATCCTTATTGAATGGAATTACTATATTTGTTACTTCTTTTTGTAAAAAGTTCCACACTTCTTTTTTCCTCCTTTTATAATTAATTGTGCCACCAAGCTGGGATAAGATAAAACTATTTTTCTTGGGGTCACTGGTAGATGGAACCAATGGGCCTTTTTGTCACAAGTACCCTGTAGGTGTATGTTTTGTGGCAAGAATAATTTAATCTCATCTTTTGGTATTATTAATCCTAATTAACTGATCACTTAAAGTCTCATCTGTCGTCTTAGTCAACTTTCGCTTAGAACTGGAATTAGGATCGCTTTTTAAGCAATCAAATAAAGGCTTTAAATCTGCAGTAGTCAGTTTTAAATGTGGGCGTATCTAGTTAATGTCCCCTAATAATTTTTGGAAATCATTTAAAGTTAGTAAACAATCTTCAAATGGGCATTATCAATTTTCAAAACTTTTGGCACCTAAATATGAGAAGCAAGTAAAGAGGTGTTGCACAACATCTTTATAAGCTTCTCCAATTATCGTTTTGTAAACTAAATCTGGTCAATAGCTTTTTATATGACAAGCAACCATCTAATCTTTGCTTGAATACTTCCAGCAATGGGGAACTCACTACTCCTCAAGGTTTTAAACTCTCCCTCACCTTTTTTTCTACAGCATTCCCACCCTGCATACCACTTTCTCTAATCCCACCAACTCATTTTCAGTAGTATGCGTGGGCCAGGAACTGGGCCAGTTTTTTCCAGCAATGTTAAGAGATGTCTGTTCTTGTGTCTAATAGCCCTGACATTTTATTTTCTTGAATTAAAAGATCTTTTAAAGGCCTTGGAGCTGTAATTTCCTGCACCCAAAAAGCTAGATCACTAAATCCAAATACTCTGTGGCTCCTAGCCTGAGAAGTCAAGTTTTTTCCTGTCTGATACTAAGGTAAAAGCAAAAGCTGTGTTACTCTTTGACCTTTATTAATTTGCACAGTTTTAGTAGGCGGTGAGGTCAAAATTTTAATTTCTCAATATAATCAGAATCTACTACACCGTGCACCACCGAAATTTTTTGAAAAGAAAGCGAGCTACGCCCTAGCACAAGTCCTACAATGCCCTCAGGTAGGGGGCCAGCCACTCCCATTGGAATTGGAGTAACCGGCTTGTCAAAGGGTTAATATTGTTGCTAAATCCCCTTACCTTTCTGCTTTTCTCTTAGCCTGGGTGAGACCCCCCTGAGGGGGTTTTCTCCAAGGAGCACCTTTGCATATTGTGCATGCAGTCTGTTTTAAAAGCTCCACTGTTTAAAAAACTTTTTATCTTTTTCAGGCTTAGGCAACACTTTGAGAGGCTTTGGGGGCAAAGTGGGGAACTCTTGGGCCCTGGAAGGCGCAAACGGAGGCGGCGGCTATCGCCCCAAATCAGAAAGTGGTGGATAAGTTTTTTTTTAAAGTTTGCGCAGAGGGGGAGGTAGCTCGCCAGGGCGTCAGGCCACAGTGTCCTCTAAGTCCTCTCCTCTCTCCTCTGCTGATTTTTTTTTTTTTTTCCTTCTTCTCTAAATCTTTCTCAAGTTTTCTTTCCCTCACTCTATCTTTTTTCCTTCCTCTTCTCTTCTCTTTTACTTTCTATCATTTCCTTCCTGTTTCCCTCTTTCATTCCCCCTTTTTCCTTCTTACTTTATTTCTCTCTCTCCCCCTCTCTTTCTCTCTGTATCTCTTTTTCTAACTTCCTTTTTTCCTTTTTCTATCTTGCTGCATTCCCTGATTCCTTATTTCTCCGTTCCTCTCTCCTTTTCACTCTTTAGTTCTTTTTTTATCTTTAGATCTTTCTCTATTTTCTTTCCTTTTTTCTTTTTCACTTTTTTCTTTTTCTCTCTTTTTTTTTTTTTTGCTTGGGTGAGGCCCCCCTGAGGGGGTTTTTTGCAAGGAGCAGGCTCTGTATATTGTGTATTCTTTAAAAGCTCCTTAGTTTTAAAAAAAAATCTTTTTTATCTTTTTCAGCTTTAGGCAATTGTCTGGGAGACTTTGGATGTAAACTGGGGAATTGTTAGGCCCTGGGAGGTGCAAGCGGAGGTGGGGTAGTTGCCTTAAATCAGAAATTGTTGGATAAATTTTTAAAGGTTTGTGTAGAGGGGGAGGGGGCTCGCCAGGGCGCCCGGCCGCAGCGTCCTGTAAGCCCTCTCCTTCCTCGGGAGGTAGAGCACAGTCTCCCTCCTTTCCTTTGTCAATGGCAGAAAATATGATCTGCGCAGAAGGTGGAGACCCATTACCATCCACCGCTATAGCTTCTCCCATAGGCTATCCCACAGCCTCATGAGGAGGGTCCAGAACATTTTTAATCATATTTATAGGATAAGTTTTTAGTTGTTTTTTACCTTCACCCAAGTATCTAAATTAACAGTAGCCTCTTTAACAGTTTCAAGATTACTTGTATAAAGAGTTGCCATTCTTAGTTGCAGTGTTACCCATGTCAGAAAATTAAGTATAATAGAAGATAAAGCTTTTAGCTTTTAAAAGATCAGGCTTTTCTTTGGCCTTTTAACTTCAGAAACCGTTTTCTCTAAGTCTTCAACACTTTCAACACTTCCCACTCCTCAGCCCTGTCTATCGTACAGGGGGGTCCGCGGCACCCTTGAGTGGGGTCCTAGCCGTCCCGAACATTGGAAGGACAATAGGGCTGGTGACCCAGATTGTCCCGGGGGGGAAACAGAAGGCTGATGACCCAAACTGTTTCGAGGGGGGAGCAGTAGAGCTGATGACCCAAACTGCTCCGTGGGGGAACAAGAGAGCTGATGACCCAGTTGTTCCCAGAACGGGGGAGCAAAAGAGCTGATGACCCTAATTGCTTTGGGGAGCTTACCTTCGAAAATCCTGTCTCGGGCGCCACCTGCCGGGGACCAGCCCCAGCTGATCCAGGGTATTCGAAGGAGAGACGGCTAGGCGAGGGTCAGGGAACAACTGCTTAATTACACTTTAATTAAGGATACAAAGAGTAATAGAATAAGGATAGCTCAGTGAGAAAATTCAGTGGAGAAAAGCGGCTGAAATAAGGATAGCTCAGTAGGAAAATTCAGTGGAGAAAAGAGGCTGAGTAGCTTGGTTTACGCGGGGGACCAATAAAACTTCAAGACAAGAAGCTTGCACCACTTACGTAGGCCGCAGGCGTCCTTCCGTTCTCCCGAAGGAGAGGAGACACTGAGGCCTCCCCGGTCGGATCTTAGAAGCCCAGGCATAATTAGTAAGCATGGTGGGTTCCGCGCTCCAGATGGAGACTCAACCAGAGTGAGAGAGAGAGAGAGACATGGGGAGACCAGTCTTTCGAGGAACTGATCCCAATTCTTTATTTTCCATGGTCTACTTTTATACACTGAGGTGTTATGCAAAAGTCACGCGGGGTCAGCAGTCCTGACTTTTATCAAAGTCAGGTGCTTCATACAAATGTATACAGAGGTCTTAGGGGTGTTACATCATCTTCTGGCCAGGGGGCCTGCTGACAATTTACGACCCTCTCCTTGTGACAGCGGTCAGTCAACCAGGACACTTATTTCTCCAGGGGTGATTATTCTTAAAACAGACGCCACCCAAATAAAGTTACATTCCTATAGGGTGAGGGTGTAGTGGGTTTCAGTTAAGGAAAGAATTTACTTAGCCTAAGGTCTAACGTGATTAATATCAAAGGTTAATACTTATTTCTTCTATATATTCATTAATGTGTATAAGGGCAGGGGATGTGGAGACTTAGCAGTAAACATTGGCTCAACAAATGAAAAACCCTTCACCAATATGATTTCTAATCAGCCCATTATACTTATACTAATAATTTTCTAACTTTTCTAAGGAACCTGTTTTTAGAAGGTTTAAAGCATCTTGTGCCTCTCATGGTTGGGAGGCTGTGAGCAATCACATGTGGCCGGACAAGCCTGTCAGGCAGGCTAGAGAACCTTCAGAGGAGTTTGTAGGTTAAAACACTCTTGTCACGCCCAGGGGTTTTTATCAACTGGAGCTTTAAGTTAACTCCTTCTCCGAAAGAGGTGGTGGGGGACAGCCCCCCGTAAAGTCAGAGGTGTAGGTGAGAGCACAAAGTAGTAAAGTAGGCAGGCTCTGGTTATGGGGGTAGATGCTCGAGGATTTCCAGGGGGACTCCTGAGGCTCGATCCCGCCTTTGCGTATGTCGAGCCTCCTTCCTCATGACCTTTGCCATGGGCGGAGTGCCTCATGCCGGCCCCCAACACTACCCAGCATGTTCCTCACAGCAATCTTTACATCCTTGTTCCTCAGACTATAGATGAGAGGATTGAGCATAGGGGCCATCACTCCATAGAGGAGAGAGATGAGGGCCTCAATGATGTCTTGATGATCTGTACCAGCGGAGCTTTTAGATTTGGGCTTAGCATACATGAAGAAGATTGTTACAAAGAATACAATCACTACTGTAAGATGGGCTGAGCAGGTGGAGAAGGCCTTACGTTTTCCTTCAGTGGAAGGTATTCTTAGAATAGTGACAACAATGAAAATGTAAGAGATGGAAATTACTAGCAATGGAATAACTAGAACAATCAGATTTGACCCTGCCATGCTGATCACATTAATTGAAATATCAGCACAGGCCAATTTTAGGATAGCCAGAATTTCACAAACAAAATGGTTAATTACATTGTCAGCACAGAATGGTAATTGCAATGCAAGAGATGTCTGCACCACTGAGTCAACAATACCTGCGACCCAGGATCCAGCTGCCATGGGCACGTAAGCACCTTTTCTCATGATGACAGGGTATCTCAGTGGGTAGCAGATGGCCACATAGCGGTCAAGTGCCATCATGCCTAGAAGTACACACTCTGTGGCTCCCATGGCAAAGGAGAGAAACATTTGCACCATGCATCCAGAGAAGGAAACCCTTTTCCTTACTGTAAGAAAACTGTCAAGAATTAATGGGACAGAGGAGCTTGTATAGCAAATGTCCAGGAAGGAAAGATTGCAGAGGAAGAAATACATGGGGGTGTGCAAATGAGAATAACAGATGATTACAGAGATAAGGACTCCATTTCCCAGCAGGATCATCAGGTACATACACAGAACTAGCACAAAGAAAACTGTCTGGAGCTCTGGGTGAGCAGAAAGCCCAGTCAGAACAAATTCTCTCAACACGGAATCATTGGTTCTTCCCATGTTGTGTATATCCTTTCTCCAAGAGCTCCTGTTTTAAGAATCATATTCTTTGTTATTAAAGTGTTAGTTGCTCAGTTGTGTCCAACTCTTTGTGACCCCATTGCCTGTAGCTCACCAGGCTCCTCTATCCATGGGATTCTCCAGGCAAGAATACTGTAATGGGTTGCCATTCTCTTCTCCAGGAGATCTTCCTGACCCAGGAAATGAACCTGGGTCTCCTACATTGCAGGCGGTTTCTTTACCAACTGAGCCACCAAGAAAGCCCTTTGTTATTATAGTTCTGTATTTGAAAGCAACAAGATAAGTCTGGGACAATCTCTTACTCTAAACCTTGACTACTAGAGCAGGAATCCTAAGCTAATTTTCTCAGAGTTAAGAGGAAACACTTTTTGATTGTAGGATGCTTGAATCTAAAGCCAGTTTATTGCCCTTTCTAGTGGTTCTACTTCTTAACACATTGATTTATTATCAGTGATCTGGATGCAGCAGGCAGATAAAATTTATTTGCAAGTAGTTCCTGTGCTGTGTTTTTTGAATTTGTAAATTTGAATTACATTTTAAAAATAAATGTTTTAAAGGTAGTATATAAGCTGTAAAATTATTTTCAGCTTGTGTTAAAAAAACTGTAGTATATGAAAACATTAGATCCATTTCCATTATGGAGCTCAGGTATAACTGACTCATTAGGTTTGAAGCACGTTCTCCATCTTACCAGAGTGTACCAGAATACCATCCTCTCTCTTTTCTTTGCTTGTCAATGGAGATGATTATTAGTTACCAATTGGTGGCTCAATGGTAATAAATTCACCTACCAAGGCAGGAGCCTTGGGTTTGATCCCTAGGTTGGGTAGATTCCCTGGAGAAGGAAATGGCAACCTATTCCAGTATTCTTGCCTGGGAAATCCCATGGACAGAGAAGCCTGGTAGGCTACAGTCCATGGGATCACAAAGAGTCAGATACAACTGAGTGATTAAACAACACTTAGTGTATCTACATTAATAACAACATAAGATGTAAGGTTTAATCTTATTTTATGGAAGAAAGGGCCCATGAAAGCAAAAATGTCTAGGGCTCATCAAAGTCATAATGCAGTCCTATGTGACTAAGTCTCCTTTTAGAGCTCAGTATCCTTTGGTGGTAGTCAGTCATTGCATATTGCCCCATGAGGACAGTGGCCTCACTGAAGGGACATGTCTTTGTATCACTACAGTATCTAACTCCCTCAGTGTAATGAGGAATTATGTGTTCAAGTAAATGTTTTTTCTTTTTTAAAATAGAAAATAAATGAATATATTTATGAAGCCATTTTTATTCTGAATAGAGAATTGTAATATTGTGTATTGTAGGCCTCACATAATTTATTTTTACCTATGCAAGAACTGTCACTTAGGGAATCAACTCTAGCAACAATGCTTTTATTCAAAATACATTTAAATACTAGTGATATGCAACTAGCATTTTTTTCAAAAATAATATTTATAAGGATAATATACAAAGCAAATAAAAGAGAGTTTCTCTGATATAAGTTACACTGGTTTGGAGGGAAGAGAAAAGCAATATCTCTTCAGGGTCTTATTCACTCATCCTCCTTCAATTTTATTTTTATAGGATTCCAAAGGACATAGTTTGAAAACCACCAATGCAATAAATAATAGATAATTTTAGTAACCTGCATTTTAAATAATTTTATTAGCAACAATAATTATAAAATAATTATATATTGATTAATTTATGCCAGATACATTTCTAAAAGTTTGTATTCATAACAATCCAAGGAAGACTGTTATTTTATGGCATATGGATTGTTCTTCCTTAGATTTTTGTTAAACATCACCAGTAAATCATAATATCAGTAGATGAAAGAAAATAAAAAGCAAAGAAAACCATAGAAAAAATGAAAAGACAACCTAGGGAATGGGAGAAAATATTTGCAAATGATGCAACAGATAAGTGCTTATTCTCCAAAGTGTAGAAACAGCTCATACAACTCAACAACAAAAAGCAAACAATACAACTGAAAAATGGTCAGAAGACCTTAATAAATATTTCTCCAAAGAAGACATATAGGGTCAGTAGGCACATGAAAGGATGCTCAACATCCTTAATTATTAGAGAGAAACACAAATCAAAACTATAAAGAAGTACCCACCTCACACTGGTCAAATGGTCTTCATTAAAAAGTCTACAAATAACAAATGCTGGAGAGGATGTGGAGAAAAGGGAGCCCTCTTAAAGTTGGTGGGAATGTAAGTTGGTGCAGCTACTATAGAAGCTGTGTGGATGTTCCTCAGAAACTAAAAATAGAATTTCCATATGATCCAGCAATCCCACTCCTGGATGTATACCTGGACAATACTATAATTAAAAAGGACACATGATAAATGCACCTGCATAACAGCACTATTCACAATAGCTAAAACATGGAAACAACCTAAATGTCCATCAATAGATGAGAGGGTAAAGAAGATATGATACATGTATACAATATAATACTACTCAGCCATGTAAAGAACAAAAGAATGCTATTTGCAGCAGCATGGATGCAACTAGAGATTATTATACTAATCAAGGTGAATCAGAACGAGAAAGACAAAACCCCACATGGTATCACTTACACATGAAATCTAAAATATAGCACAAATGAACCTATCTATAAAACAGAAAGAGACTCAATGACAGTGGTTGCCAAGGGGGAGGAGGGCTGGGGAGGGAAGGTGTCAGAGTTTGGAATTAGCAGATGTAAACTATTGTATATAGGATGGAGAAAAAATAGGGTCCTACTGTATAGTACAAGGAACTATATTCAATATCCCACGATAAACTATAGTGAATAAGATTATAAAAAAGAACGTATCTGTGTGTATAATTGAGTTATTTGCTGTGCAGCAGAGATTGGCACACATTTTAAGTCAACTATACTTCAATTTTAAAAAAATGAAACAAAAGAAAGTGAAAAGCAATTATTTCAAGAGAGGCACAAAATAAATTTGGTGAAGATCAATTCATAATTTTAATATAAACTAGTTGAAGTTCACAAACAGAATGTTATTTCCTAATCTTGAAAGGAAACTGTAATAAAAATCTACAGGAAATTACTATTCACTAATAATTAATGGAGACAGGTTATACACTCTGAGATCTAAATTAAGAGAAGGATGCCTAGTTTTACAGCTGCAAGGGCTTTACAGATATCATTAAAAATTATATAGCATAGCAAAACAGGAGTAATTCAAAAGTATAGTATGTTAAGAAATGGGATAAAAATATAAGGCTTCCATTTTCCCCAAAATTAGTCTATGCATTCAATTAAATGCATTTTAATTTTAGCTGGATTTTTTTTGAGGTATATGAATATTTGTTCTAAAATGTAAACTGAGGAATAAAATTTTACAACTTGCACATAGTTTTATAAAAGAAAAGGAAGGGGAAAATTCATATTTAAGACATGCCAAGAAAGCCACAGTAACAAAAATCTTATGATAATGGTGCAGGAACATTTAAATAGTCTGGTAGAAAAGAAAACAGATGTCAAATATAGACACATGGTTTTACTGGAATGTGGCATATTGTGAAATTTTCATACTAAAACAGTGGGGAAGTGATAGCTCAGTCGGTCATGTTAAGAAAATGTCTTTATATGTGAAAAAAATAGAAGTTGATCCTTGGATTATCATACATACAGTTGGAAATCAAATATACTAACAACTTACATGTGAAAAATTATTAAATTAATAAGAGTATAGAAAATCTTGAGAACTTTTGGTGGAGGAAAAGCTTTTAAAACGTAGAACCTTAAACTAATAGGAAATTGATCAAAGGATATCAATTAGTGATTCACAGAAGGGTTGATAAGTATATGGAAAGATTCTAAAACTTGGAAAATCTGAAAAATGATTACTAAATGTTCCATATCAGAAAAATTCTCATTGAAATATCCATAAGTATTCATTTTCTTTAAAAAAGTAGATGTCTCAAATGTTGGCAAGCACGTGGGCAGGTAGAACTCTGATGGGAGTGTACACTGATATACTGGAAAATGCTATGGATGTATTAAAGTTGGACAGGACCCAGTCATTCCGGTCCTGGGAATATGTCTCAGGTAAGTTCTTGCCCATGACTGTTAAGGAATAAGCATGAGGATGTTCATCCTTGCGTTGTTTCTGGCAAAAGCAGTTTGGTAGCATCTTTGATATTCATCATCTGAGGAATGAGTCTATCTTATGTGAGCATGCATTATGGAACAGTTTGCCTAAGTGAGGAGGAAATAAACTAGATGTCAATAGCAACATAAATAGATCCTTAGAAAAGTGTTGAAAAAAATAAGCAAAGTTGTGATTAGTAGTATGGTAAAATTTTTACATCAAATTTAAATACATATTTTACCAGGGTTCATTCATTTTAGGGAAGGAAATGATAGTAGAATCAGTGGTTTTAGGAGAATGTAGGTGACTTTTTAAAGACTGAGGAAAGTAATGTACATATAAAAAGAAAAAATACAGAAGAGCATGATTAACTAAAACCTAAGTTTTAAAGCAAAACAAAAACACATGTAAAATCATAGAGAGCAACCATAAGGCATACACATATGAAGGAGCTCTGATCAACAATATAGTTTAATAGAAGGAACTCTCATATATGTAAAAGTAAAGGAAAGTTGAGTTAAATATCAAAGAAAAGGAAAATTGAGTTCTGACACCATAAAAACAACACATAATGGATTGGAAGAAAGGCATTTAAAAGATAAGGCATTTAAAAAACAGTTTAAAGCTTAGTTAGACAAGATAATGCAAATAGTTTTTAATTTAGTTAAAAAAAAATCAGTCATAGATTGGTTGGTCAGCATTGAAGAATGAAAGGATGTTTCCAGGGTCAATGAGAGGCAGTGCTCATCCAGCAAATTTTAAATCAAGTATAACTTTGGAGGGACTTGGTGGTCCAGTGGTGAAGAATCTGCCTGCCAATGCAGGGGACTTCAAAGAAAGGGAGATCATGTGAGAGAGCTCTAGGGCAATATTTCATTGCATCAATTGAGTTTGACCTTGATGAGCTGAGGAGGAATAGTCTTAGGTAATGGGTTGAGATAAAAATGCATCAGTGAGGCTTCTGGAAAAGAAAACAATGTATAGGGGTACAATAGTTAGAAAAATAAAGAAAAAGAGGAACAAAGTTTTGCCAGTTTGTAAAGTACATTAGATATAGTATTCATCAAATATAATTTATTCTCCAGGAAATTGGGAAGCTTTGGAATTTTGACCATGGGAATATTAAGATGAAAAGACAGAAAAAAGGTTAATATAGAGACATTGTTCAGGGTCATGTACTTTTCTCACCGATATTGAACTGTGCTTGGTGGGTCTGTAAATATTGTTTTTGAGGGCAGTCATTGGCTCCTCCTCTAGCTTTTAGAGAACCTGACTCATTTGGACTTACACACAGAATAGAAGTAATAACTTTATAGAGCTATTGCCAACTGGGTGAAGAAGAACATCTTCATTTTGTCTTCAGTTATTCTCCATATTCCCTAGGATGTGTTGAACATTATAAGCAATAGCAGCCAAATGTACATGAGCTTAAAAGAATCTGGTTGTATCTCTCATGAGCTTTGTGACATTATGCTCACATTTTTAAGCTTCTCTCAGCAGTTGTGTGCTCACCTGTATAATGGAGCTGCTGCTGCTGCTGCTAAGTTGCATCAGTCGTGTCTGACTCTGTGCGATTCCATAGACGGCAGCCCACCAGGCTCCCCTGTCCCTGGGATTCTCCAGGCAAGAATACTGGAGTGGGTTGCCATTTCCTTCTCCAATGCATGAAGGTGAAAAGTGAAAGTGAAGTTGCTCAGTCCTGTCCGACTCTGAGCGACCCCATGGACTGCAGCCTACCATGCTCCTCCGTCCATGGGATTTTCCAGGCAAGAGTACTGGAGTGGGGTGCCATCGCCTTCTCCGGTATAATGGAGCAGCTTGGTCTAAATTTATCTATTATCATGCGTGCTAAGTTTATGGAATAGAGTAGGAACTTAGGAAACATTTGACCCTTCCTACGGTCATAATTATTGTTGTTTAGTTGCTAAGTCCTGTCTGACTCTTTGTGACTCCATGAACTGCAGCATGCCAGTCCTCGCTGTCCTTCACTATCTCCCTGAGTTTGCTCAAACTGATGTCCATTGAGTCAGTGATGCCAGCTAACCATCTTATCCTCTGTCATCCCCTTCTCCTTTTGTGCTCAATCTTTCCCAGCATCAGGGTCTTTTCCAATGACTCTTCACATCAGGTGGCCAAAGTATTGGAGCTTTAGCTTTAGCATCAGTCCTTCCAATGAATATTCAGGGTTGACTTCCTTTAGAATTGACTGGTTTGATCTCCTTGCAGTCTGAGAGACTCTCAAGAATCTTCTCCAGCACCACATTTTGAAAGCATCAATTCTTCTGCACTCAGCTTTCTTTATGGTCCAACTCTCAAATCCATACATAACTACTGGAAAAATCATAGCTTTGACCAGATGGACCTTTGTTGACAAAATGATGTCTCTGCTTTTTAATATGCTGTCTAGGTTTGTCATAACTTTCCTTCCAAGGAGCAAGTGTCTTTTAATTTCGTGGCTACAGTCATCATCGGCAGTGATTTTGGAGCCCAAGAAAATGAAATCTACGTTTCCACTTTCTCCCTATCTATTTGCCATGAAGTGATAGGACCAGATGCCATGATCTTCGTTTTTTGAATGTTGAGTTTTTAAGCCAGCTTTTTCACTCTCCTTTTTCACCCTCATCAAGAAGCTCTTTAGTTACTCTTCACTTTCTGCCATTATAGGTTGTTGATATTTTTCTCCCAGCATTCTTGATTCCAGCTTCAGCTTCATCTAGCCCTGCATTTCGTGTAGTGTACTCTACATATAAGTTAAATAAACAGGGTGACTGTAAACAGCCTTGACGTACTCCTTTCCCAATTTTGACCCAGTCCTTTGTTGCATGTCCAGTTCTAACTGCTGCTTCTTGACATTGCATACAGGTTTCTCAGGAGGCAGGTAAGGTGGTCTGGTATTCTCATTTCTTTCAGAATTTTCTTCAGTTTTTTGTGATCCACACAGTCAAAGGCTTTAGCATAGTCAATGAAGCAGAAGTGGATTTTAAAAAAATTCTCCTGCTTTTTCTACGATCCAACGAGTGTTGGCAATTTGATCTCTGGTTCCTCTGTCTTTTCTAAATACAGCTTGTACATCTGGAAGTTCTCGGTTCATGTACTGTTGAAGCCTAATTTGAATGATTTTGAGCTTTACCTTGTTAGCATGTGAAATGAGTGCAATTGTACAGTAGTTTGAACATTCTTTGGCAGTGTCCTTCTTTGGGATTGGAATGAAAATTGACCTTTTCCAGTCCTGTGGGCACTGCTGAGTTTTCCAAATTTGTTGGCATAATGAGTGCAGCATTTTAACAGCATCATCTTTTAGGATTTGAAATAGCTCAGCTATAATTCCATCACCTACAGTAGCTTTGTTCATGGTAATGCTTCCTAAGGCCCACTGACTTCACATTCCAGGATGTCTGGCTCCAAGTGCGTGACCACCCTGTTGTGGTTACTCAGTTCATTAAGATGTTTTTGTACAGTTTTTCTGTGTATTCTTGCCACCTTTTCTTAATCTCTTTTCCTTCTGTTAGGTCCTTGCCATTTCTGTCCTTTATTGTGCCCATCTTTCCATGAAATGTTCCCTTGGTATCTCTAATTTTTCTTGAAGAGATATGTAGTCTTTCCCATTCTCATGTTTTCCTATATTTCTTTGCATTGCTCACTAAGAAGGCTTAAGGTGTCATAATTAGTTGTAATTCAAAGAAGATGTGAACTTAACTTATATTCTTAGGAAACTGAATTCCAAATTCTATATCTTTCACAAGCTGTGGAGGAGAGGGCTGCACTACTTTTCAGAATCTAGGTTTACTCATCTGTTATCACAAGCTTATTCATAGATTCCACGAGTGAATCCAGAGATATGATATAATGAAAGCACTTCAGAAGCTAAATGTAATATTCAACATTAATTCATTCAACATATGTGTAGCAACGGCTTTTTGTGCCACAGAATATAACAAGGATTGGTAGGGAGCAAATGAAATCATTACAACCATCTATTTTTGTCAAGACTGAAGGAGAATTCTTCATACAAATATTTTAGTATATGTTAAACAACTTACTGTTTTCTTTCATATGACTTTACAATTTTGAACCTTACAAGGCATTTTCCTAAGCTCCTGACTTTTCATTTTAGAAACAGAGAAAGCAATTCTAAGTGAAGGTAAATTACTTACTCTGTTCTGTGCCTAATTAATTGTGTGTAGGAAGCAAGTGTTGACTGGCTTTAAAGGTCACTCTCTTTCCAAACACTGTGTCGTCTCAGAAAGGGGAAGTGTGCTGTGTTAATTTTATTGGTCTTAATGGCAATTGGAGAGAGGCTAAATTAAGTAAAACTTGGAATCCAAACAGAATAATGGGCATATGAATAATATGACAACCACAGATTTATTTGATCCAATGAGCCAAATTTCTCCTATAAATTATATAGCACTTAGCACAATGTAGGAATAAATGGAATAAATGCTTTTTTCCCTGGAACGTTTGTGTTATACAAAGTTAGTAGAGTAATCCAGGCCAGTAGTAATTAAAATGAGAGATATAGGGCCTATGGTGGACTTTTGCTTCTACATAATTTACTCTCTGGTGTCAAAGTTAACTCGAGCTCAGGGGCATTTGATTAAGAGGTACTAATTTTGTTATCCTGTCCCAAGGAGCTTCCAGAAAGTGTTCATGGAAGAGGTGGTTTGTGTTTATTCATACGTACAGGTTTAGATATAGGAATCATATTGTTTGTTGTAATTTGAATCAGTACTTATTTTGAATATAATCATTTAGGTGATATGGTATCTCAGGTATTTTTAAAAGCTTTTAAAAACATATTTTTAAATATGGTGGTCATAGCAACAGCTAAAGATGGTGAAATGATTGTATTGCAGTTCCATACATTTGGGACAGATGAATATTTTTGGCAGATTATAGGTCTAATACTAGCGTTCAGTTTGCTTAGATGTTAAAGAAAATATCAGATAACACCTGTTTTTCAATAATGTCTCTAAGATCACTAATTAAAGGAGTCTAATGTTCTCATTCTATTTGCTGTGGGGAGGGCAGGAGAGGCAGAAGTGTTTTTGAAGAGGCAGATGTAGCAACTGCTGCTGCTGCTGCTAAGTCACTTCAGTCGTGTCCGACTCTGTGCGACCCCATAGACGGCTGCCCACCAGGCTTCCCCATCCCTGGGATTCTCCAGGCAAGAATACTGGAGTGGGTTGCCATTTCCTTCTCCAATGCATGAAAGTGAAAAGTGAAAGTGAAGTCACTCAGTCGTGTCTGACTCTTAGCGACCCCATGGACTGCAGTCTATCAGGCTCCCATCCATGGGATTTTCCAGGCAAGAGTACTGGAGTGGGTTGCCATTGCCTTCTCCAAGATGTAGCAAAGAACACTGTATTTTATTTTAGAATACCTAGATTTGAAAATGATTTGGAATATTTTTTCTCTTCTTTAAATGCAGCAAAACCATACCTCAGATCTTTGATGTGAAAATTACCCATCAATGGTCTAAAATATAGCATGGAACATTATGACATTAAATGATGAAAACTTGAAAGATGAGAAATTAGATGTATCCAGTTAAGCATATAAAATTGGTATCTTACCTAAATCTGAGAAACAGTATTTACAGCAGGTGAATATGGAACGTTTTATCATTTATGTACCTCTGAGCCTGAGGAATGGTTTCCTTTCCTTGGTTTGAGATCAGTCTTCTTCCTTAATTGCAGATTGGTTTTACAGACTCAAAAAATGCTTTCAGTTTTATGTATAATATTCAGGATAAAGAGAGGAGATATTGGTAAGCATTAGATAATAATCAGGGTGCTATAATTACTTTCTTCAAGTTTTGACTTATCAGTAGATTATTCCTCAGGTAAAACTGATAGATGAATCTATTAAAAATATTGTTCCTCTTAAGTCGAGTTTCTAGTTTAAGCTTAGGAAAAAATATGTAAAATAACTCAGAGATTCTTGGGGACTTTGTGGTTGTCTAACTGCTTTTCTACATTTTGAACTCCATAAACATCCTCTGAAAGACCAGCCATTAGCTTTCCAAGGCAATTTATAAGCTTTTTGTGGCAAGTCAGGGAGGGGTTCAATATTTCAAAGAAAATGAAATTAAGAATGTAAACATGGAGAATTAAAAACTTTCCCAAACTCCAGGGGGAATGGAGTTAGATCCAATTATATCATATAATTAGCATGTTCTTGTTGTAATGCAACTCAAATATGAAACATGTATCACTGTCTACATTACCACAACATTTGAGGATTTTAAGACCCAAACAGAAAAAAAGTCTTTAAATAAGTATTAGTGATTTGGTGGCGGAGGGGTGGTATTATTTGAAAACTTATATTGTTTTCATTTGCCTAGTGCTTTCAAATATCAAATGTGTTTCTTAGAATACTACAGTGAGTTAGTCCAATTATTCCTATTACACAAATGTAGAGGCTCAGACTCTGAAAGTTGAAGTATTTTGCTCAGTTGTTCAGCCATTATATGAGAAGGTAAAAATGATCTCAAATTCAGCTTTTGTGACTTTAGTCCCTGCAGTCTATCTGTAACATTGCCCCATCTAGCACTGATAAGAGCTTTGAAATGAACTTTTAGAATTTTGCATCCCCACTCTGCAATGGATGCAGGAAAGTTAATAGAGAAGAATGTAAACAACTGAAACTAACAATTAAATGTCAATAAAAAGTTAAAACTGAACTTCCTACCTGTCTAGATCCAAGTCAAAGTTGAAACATATGGAAGAATGTAACCTTTTATTAAAAACAATCTGTCTTTGATTTTAATAACAAAGATTGTACTCAGACTGAACCTTTGTCCCAGAAATGATTTTGCCTTTCTCAATCACTTCCTGGTAAAGCTGTTTAAGATAAGCCTACTTTTTCAAGTTGGTAATTTCTTTTTAATGTTCTAAATATTTTTTTTTCTAAATTTAGTTCACTTCAAATGCTATAAATTGTTTTCCTTGGGCATCTGACATTTAATACCAAAGAATAATAAATAACACAAAATTGAGTGTCAAGAGAAGAGCATTTTTCTATATATTTTTCATGTATTTAACTTTCTTATCCTAATTACAATTTTCAGAGATACATGCTTTTACTATCTTCATTTTAAAGATTTGGAAATTGAGGAAATAAATAGTATTCATTGCTTGAGATACACACACACACACACACACACACACCCACGTACGCACATATATATGAAACAAATTTTCCTGAAGGGACAAAATATATTTGATGGCAGAAAACTTTCTATTTTACTTTTCTGTATAACAACATGGTGGAAATTCAGAATATATACTTGTTAACCAGTGGACAATATACCGTATACATTTAGTTCTTAAAATACTGTTTATAGTTTGTATATTATGAACTTATATGTTGCTTTAATATTTACAGCAACTGAAGTAGTAATTTCTAGTAAAAGACCACCAAAGAATTAAGGGATGTTGGAAAGAAGAAGGACTTGAACTCCCTTTCTCCAACATCTTTTGCTGTGTATTCAATCTGAGAAACTCAAAATCTATATATTTTATGTGCTAGTCTGCATTTTTATTGACACAGAATTGACATATAACATTGTATAAGTTTGAGATGTGCAATGTGTTGATTTGATACACTTATTTATTAATAATGCAATAGAATACTACCATAACATTAGCTAACATTTTTATCATATCATATAATTATTTTTTGATGGTAAGAACTTTTAAGATCTAGTCTTTTATAAACTTTTATGTGTATAAGATAGTTTTGTTAACTATAATAAAAATGCTGTACATTAGATTCCCAGAATGTATTCGTCTTGTAACTGTAAGTTTATACACTTAGACCAGCATCTCCCCAGTTCCCTTACTCCATAGCCTCTGTTAACCACCATTCTACTTTCTGTTTCTGTAAATTCAGCACTTTTATTTTATTTTATTTTTTTTTTAATGAAAAGATGCCAAGTAGAATATTTTTATTCAAAAATATGCAATCCCCTAGCTTAAAGAAACTGGTTGATATTATTTTATATTTAAGATATATCATTCTTATGTAGCTAGCTTCATTCGGTTTTTTCGTTTTTTTTTTTTTTAATTTTATTTTATTTTTAAACTTTACATAACTGTATTAGATTTGCCAAATATCAAAATGAATCCGCCACAGGTATACATGTGTTCCCCATCCTGAACCCTCCTCCCTCCTCCCTCCCCATTCCATCCCTCTGGGTCGTCCCAGTGCACCAGCCCCAAGCATCCAGTATCGTGCATCGAACCTGGACTGGCAACTCATTTCATACATGATATTTTACATGTTTCAATGCCATTCTCCCAAATCTTCCCACCCTCTCCCTCTCCCACAGAGTCCATAAGACTGTTCTATACATCAGTGTCTCTTTTGCTGTCTCGTACACAGGGTTATTGTTACCATCTTTCTAAATTCCATATATATGCGTTAGTATACTGTATTGGTGTTTTTCTTTCTGGCTTACTTCACTTTTTAGATTCCACATGTAAATGATATCAGATACTTACTTTGTCATTCTTTGTCTGACATCTCACTTACCATAATTCTCTCAGAGTCCTCCATCCATGTTGTTTCAAAAGGCAGGATTTCCTTCTTTCTCATATCTGATTATTGTTTCATTGTTTGTATATACCATATTTTCTTTATCATTCACCACTTTGACAGACACCTAGATTGCTACCATACCTTGGCTATTGTGAATAATGCTATAATAAACAAGCAAGTACAGGTATCTTTTTGATATCCTGCTTTCATTTTCTTTGGATGTATACCCAGGAGTGGGCTTTGTAGATCATATGGTAGTTTTATTTTTAATTTTTTGAGAGATTTTCATACTATTTTCCTGGTTGCTGAGGCAATTTATATTTCCACTGACAGCGCACAGGCCTTTCTTTTTCTCCAAATCCTTACCAACACTTGCTTGCTCTTGTCTTTCTGATGACAGCCATTCTGACTAATGTGAAGTGCTCTCTGATCATGGTTTTGATTTACATTTCCTTGAAAATTAACAGTGTTGAGCATCTTTTCATGTACTTGTTGGTCAGTTGTATATCTTCTTTGGACAATGTCTGTTCAATTCCTCTGCCCATTTTTTAATTGGACTGTTTACTTTTTGTTATTGAGTTGTATGATTTCTTTGTATATTTTGGATATTAACCACTTTTCTGATACATTGTTGTATATATCATACATAGGTTGTATTGTATTCTGTTGTTCCTTTTGCTGTGCAGAAGCCTTTTAGTTTGATGTAGTCCCACTTGTTCATTTTTGCTTTTATTCTTTGTGCTCTTGGTGTCATATGCAAACCTGATTGCCAGAACCAATGTCAAGAAAATTTTTCCTTATGTTTTCTTCTAGGATTTTATAATTTTGGGTATTATATTTAAGTCTTTAATTTATTTTGAGCTAATTTTGTGAGTGGTGTTGGATAAGGTTACAATTTCCTTTTATTGCATATAGCTTTCCAGTTTCCCAACAGAGTTTATTGAAGAGACTATACTTTTCTAATGGAGTATTTTTGGCTCCCTTGTCAAATATGTTTTGACTATATACGTGGGGGTCATTTCTGGGCTCTTTCTTTTGTTCCATTGGTCTGTGTGTCTATTTTTATACTTGTACCATGCTCTTTTGATTACTAGAGTTTTGTAATATAGTTTGCCCCCAGGAATGCCTTCAGTTTTGTTCTTTTGTCTCAGGATTCCTGTATTTGGGATTTTTTATGACCCCATACAAATTTCAAGATTTTTTCTAATTCTGTGAAAAATGTCATTAGAATTTTGATAGACATTGCATCGAATGCATAGCTGACTTGGGTAGTATGGATATTTTAACAATATTAATTCTTGTCATATAAAAATTGAACTATTTTTGGATTTGTGTCTTCTTCAGATCTTTGATTTCCTCAAAGTCTTATAGTTTCACTTTCATGGCTAAATTAATCCCTAAGTATTTTATTATCTTTGATGACATTGTAAATGGGATTGTTTCATTTATGCTTTTTCAGATATTTTATTGTTAGTGTATAGAAATGCAATGAATTGTGTTTTTTCAAAAAGCTTATGTTGAAAGTCTAGTCCCCACTTCCCTCCTCCCCCCAATGCCTAGTACTTTAGAATGTGTCTGAATTTAGAGAAACGGCCTTTAAAAAGGTGGTTAAATTAAAATGAGGCCATTAGTGTAGATCCTTATACAATCTGAGTTGTGTCATTATAAGAAAAGAACATTTGAATGCACACAGATACACCAGTGATGCTCACTCACAGAGGAAAAGACATAATGAGAAGGTGAATATCTGTAAGTTAAGGAAAGGCATTAGGAGAAATCAAACCCACCAACATTTTAGACTTCAAACTTCAAGAACTGTTTGGCAAAACCAATACAATATTGTAAAGTTTAAAAATAAAATAAAATTAAAAATGAAAAAAAAAAAAAAGAACTGTGAGCAAATAAATTTGTTTTTTTCAAGACATCCAATCTGTAATGTTTTGTTATGGCAGCCTTATCAAACTAGTTTAACCTCTTTTTCAGCATTGTTAATAGAGGAAAATGATAGAATGAGAAAGGCTAGAGGTCTTTTCAAAAAAATTGAAGATACCAAGGGAACATTTCATGGAAAGATGGGCACAATAAAGGACAGAAATGGCAATGACCTAACAGAAGCAGAAGAGATTAAGGAGATGTGGCAAGAATACACAGAATTGTACAAAAAAATCTTAATGACCTGGATAACCACAATGGTGTGGTCATTCACTTGGAGCCAGACATCCTGGAGCATGAAGTCAAGTGGGCCTTTGGAAGCATTATGATGACCATAGCTAGTGGAAGTGATGGAATTACCACTGAGCTATTTCAAATAGTAAAAGATAATGCTGTTTAAGAGCTGCACTTACTATGCCAACAAATTTGGAAAACTCAGCAATGGCCACAGGATCGGAAAAGGTCAGTTTTCATTCCAATCCCAAAGGGCAATGCCAAAGAATGTTCAAACTACTGTACAATTGCACTCATTTCACATGCTATCAAGGCTGAAAATCATTCAAGTTAGGTTTCAGTAGTACATTAAATGATAACTTCCAGATGTATAAGTTGACTTTAGAAAAGGCAGAGGAACAAGAGATCAAATTGCCAACATCCTTTGGATCACAAAGAAAGCAAGAGAATTTCAGAAAATTTCTATTTCTGCTTCACTGACAATGATAAAGCCTTTGATTATGTGGATCACAATAACCTGTGGAAAGTTCTTTAAGAGATGGGAATACCAGACCACCTTACCTGCTGCCCGAGAAACCTGTGTGCAGGTCAAGAAGCAACAATTAGAATGGGACATGGAATAATAGACTGGTTCAAAATTGGGAAAGGAATATGTCAGGGCTGTATATTTTTATTCTGCTTATTTAACTTATATGCAGAGTACATTGTGACAAATGCAGGGCTGGATGACTCACAAGCTGGAGTCAAGATTATTGGGATAAATGTCAACAACCTCAAATATGTAGAAGATGCCGCTGTAATGGCAGAAAGTGAAAAGAAACTAAAGAGCCTCTTGATGAAGGTGAAGGAGGAGAGTGAAAAAGCTGGCTTAAAACTCAATATTCAAATAGCCAAGATCATGGCATCTGGTCCTATCACTTCATGGCAAATAGATGGGAAAAAAGTGAAAACAATGATAGATTTTATTTTCTTGGGCTCTAAAATCACTGCAGACAGTGACTGTAGCCACAAAATTAAAAGATGGTTGGTCCTCAGAAGAAAAATTATGACAAACCTAGACAGCATATTAAAAAGCAGAGACATCACTTTGCTGACAAAGGTCTGTATAGTCAAAGCTATGTTTTTTTCCATTTGCTATGTGTGAATATAAGAGCTGGAACATAAAGAAAGCTGAGCGTCACAGAATTGATGCTTTCATAATGTGGTGCCGGAAAAGACTCTTGAGAGTCTCTTGGCCTGCAAAGAGATCTAACTAGTCAGTCCTGAAAGATATCAACCTTGTGTTCACTGGAAGGACTGATGCTGAAGCTGAAGCAAAGAGCCATCTTATGTGAAGAAGTGATTTATTGGAAAAGACCCTGATGCTAGGAAAGATTAAGGGTAAAAGGAGAAGGGAGTGACAGGAAGAGATGATTGGATGGCATCACTGACTCAATGGGCATAAGTTTGAGTAAACTCCAGGAGATAGTGAAGGACAGGGAAACCTGGAACATTACAGTCCATGGCATCTGGTCCCATTTCTTCATAGCAAATAGATGGGGAAAGAATGGAAGCAGTGACAAACTTGGTTTTCTTGGGCTCCAAAATCACTGCAGATGGTGACTGCAGTCATAAAATTAAAAGAGGCTTACTCCTTGGAAGAAAAGCTGTGACAAACTTAGCATATTAAGAAGCAGAGACATTACTTTACCAACGAAGTCCATGTAGTCAGAGCTATTGTTTTTCCAGTAGTCATGTATGGATGTGAGAGTTGGACCATAAAGAAGGCTGAGTGCCAAAGAATTGATGCTTTTGAATTGTGATGTTGAAGAAGACTCTTGAGAGTCCCTTGGGCTTCAAGGAGATCAAATCAGTCAATCATAAAGGAAATCAGTCCTGAATATTCATTGGAAGGACTGATGCTGAGCCTGAAACTCCAATACTTTGGCCACCTGATGTGAAGATCTGACTGATTTGAGAAGACCCTGATACTGGAAAAATTTAAAGGCAACAAGATAGGTTGGATGGCATCATTGACTCAAAGGACATGAGTTTGGGCAAGCTCTAGGAGATGGTGGAGGACAGGGAAGCCTGGTGTGCTGCAGTCCACAGTTTCGCAAAGAGTCAGATATGACTGAGTGACTGAACAACAAACAATCATAAGTATACATAAGTAATAGCTATCACAGTGATGAAATTAAGGCAGTTATTAATTCCAACTAATCATATTCATTCATCTGCCTTCATTCAAAGATTAGGCTTTTACTGTCTTTGTAAGACCAGGGTATATGTGATCTGTGGATGAGGAGATAAAAATTATCCAATCTTCAAAAGCCCTATTTCTGTATGGACTCTTCCTAATCAAAGTTTGTATTGCTTTTAAAGTTTTCAGTTATCTGTCCTTGGGTCTATTATCTCCAAGTGGGTACATTTATGCAACTGAATTCACCAAAATCTGTAAGCATATGATTATGCTTTAAGAGCTGTGGGTTTGATCCCTGGGTTGGGAAGATCCTCTGGAGAAGAAAATGGCAACCCGTTTCAGTTTCTTGCCTGGAGAATCCCATGGACAAAGGAGCCTGGTGGGCTATAGTTCAGGAGGCTGCAAAGAGTCAGACATGACTTAAGCAACTAACACTTTCATTTTTTTTTTTTTTCTTTAGTTCGTGAAGATGTCTTAAGGCTTCTGAAAACATTATCAGTATTAATAGCATGGTTTGGTCTGCCCGATTTGAATAAAATTTAGTAGTACATATTGTAGATAATCATTGCTTTCTCATTCTTTTATGAGAAAAAATAATCAATGATTATTGATTATTTGGTTATTTTAATGCATTTAATATTAAGATGGGATAGCATTACTTTTTCTTTTTAAGTACAATGGAATGGAGGGATTGGAAGTCAATGTTAATGGTTTATCCTGTATAAGAAATAATCAATTCCTTTTAAAGTCAACACATACAATGCCTCTGTATTAAACAGATATTGGAACAGATTACGATAAATAAAAAGATTTGTGAACAAAGTGAGAAGCAGTGTTTAGACATATTAGTAAAGAAGAAGACATATTAGTAAAATCCAGGAGAGAAATCAGGACTAAAGCTATATATCTAAAAGTCCTTTGCACAGAGATGGAAATTGAGTCCTAAGTGTAGATGATATGAGTTTTAGGACAAATATGTATAAGATGATTGGTTATGTTTTTCTATAATTGATCAGAGTTGTGGTGTAGGGAAAGAACAGTATATTTGGGATCTGGAGGAAAGAATTCAAATTTGGTTTTCATATAAATGCTGAGTGGTATTGCTGCTGCTGCTGCTGCTGCTAAGTCGCTTCAGTCGTGTCTGACTCTGCGACCCCATAGACGGCAGCCCACTAGGCTCCTCTGTCCCTGGGATTCTCCAGGCAAGAACACTGGAGTGGGTTGCCATTTCCTTTTCCAATGCATGAAAGTGAAAAGTGAAAGTGAAGTCGCTCAGTTGTGCCCGACTCTCAGCGACCCCATGCACTGCAGCCTACCAGGCTCCTCAGTCCATGGGATTTTCCAGGCAAGAGTACTGGAGTGGGGTGCCGTTGCCTTCTCCGTGAGTGGTATTAGGTTATGTTTAAACATTAGAATCTAATTTTCTCTTCTATGAAATAGGCATAGTTTATTTAATATACTTATAATAATGATTATTTTAAAGTTCTTTTTTGCACATCCAAAAGACCACCTGTCTGTCATCTAATATGTGAGATTTATTACTTTGATACAATCAGGGATTATTTGATACAGTAAGTTTCTGATCTTTATTCTGGCTAGATTCTGACTTCAGTCAGTCTAAATATACTTGTGATTTCAACTGTATTGGGCAACGCCTATTACTGTATTGTAAGGCTAGACCTATTTACTCTGGCTGCTTAGGGGCATAAACATAAAATACCCCAAGATCTCTCTTCCTCTCTTTTGCTGTCTCTCTGTCTCTTCTCTTTGTCTCATATTATCTACCTCTCTTTCTCAGCTTTACTCCATTACCACCCACACTGGAATATACAAAAAATATTTCTTTTGCAGGGGACAGATAGGTGGGGAGGAGTTACATTTCTGTTTCTAACCAAGAAGGAGTAAGGGGACCATATTTGCCCTTACTAAAGCACTAAAGCACTAAAAATACCGCCCCCACCCCGCCCCTCGCTAAAACATGAAATACCATTTTTTCAGATGTTGAACATCAAGCAAGATAGGACAGTGATCTCTGGGAGATGAGAAATTAATGAAGTGAGCCCTATAATTTCCCCAGTTTACCTCTTTGAGTGAGTTTCCAGGTAATAAAATAAGGAGAGGGAACCCATCTGAAAAGGGTTTAGGGGATGGAGTTGAGAGGCCAGGGAGAACAAGGCAGCTAGTTTTCAAGTCAAAATCCAGAGAGGAGGAAGCAGCAGAAGAAAAGAACTCTGGAGATTTAAAGCGACAGCCCTGCACTTTCAAATGAGTACTTATCACTGCAGGTATATGAAGAAACTAACTGGGTCCTGGGACAGGATCGTCCAAGAAGATTGGAGGGAATGATTTTAAGAGGTCACATAAGGTTGAAAATAAAACCAACACATTATACACCTAAAAAAAGCCACTTTGTACAACCTAAATAGTTGTACTTTTTAGTTGTTCAGTTGTGTCTGATTCTTTGCGACCCCATGGACTGTAGCATGCCAGGCCTCCCTGTCCATCACCAACTCCTGGAGTTTACCTAAATACTTAATAAAGCTGAAAAAAGAAAGTAGATGTTTAAAAAAACACAAACATAGCACTAATATAATTACTGGATACAACATTTAAAAGTTATTCTGACTATATCTCATAAAGCTAAAAAGGTAGAGAAAAACTCGAGCATGTCATTTGAGATACAAAAGATGATATTTAAAGATATAGCATGTCTTAAAAAGATAATTAATTATATCTAGGAATGAAGGCTATATCTAATACAAATATATCTACCATACTTTGGGTGGGATCAAAATAATTGGACACTGCTGAAGGAAAGAGAACTTGAAATCAGGGCAATAGTAACTATTTTTTAAAGTTCATTTATTTATTTTTAATTAATTTATTTATTTTAATTGGGGGCTAATTACTTTACAGTATTGTAGTGGTTTTTGCCATACATTGACATGAATCAGCCATGGGTGTACATGTGTTCCCCATCCTGAAACCCCCTCCTACCTCCCTCCCTATCCCATCCCTCAGGGTCATCCCAGTGCACCAGCCCTGAGCACCCTGTCTTATGCATCGAACCTGGACTGCCGATCTGTTTCACATATGGTAATATACATGTTTCAATGCTAGTCTCTCAAATCATTCCACCCTCGCCTTCTCCCACAGAGTCCAAAAGTCTGTTCTTTACATCTGTGTCTCTTTTCCTGTCTCGCATATAGGGTTATTGTTACCAGATTTCTAAATTCCATATATATGCATTAATATACTGTATTGGTGTTTTTCTTTCTGACTTACTTCACTCTGTATGCTGCTGCTGCTAAGTCACTTCAGTCATGTCCGACTCTGTGTGACCCCATAGACAGCAGCCCACCAGGCTCCGCCGTCCCTGGGATTCTCCAGGCAAGAACACTGGAGTGGGTTGCCATTGCTTTCTCCAATGCATGAAAGTGAAAAGTGAAAGTGAAGTTGCTCAGTCATGTCCGACTCTCAACGGGACTGCAGCCTACCAGGCTCCTCTGTCCATGTGATTTTCTAGGCAAGAGTACTGGAGTGGGGTGCCATTGCCTTCTCCTCACTCTGTATAATAGGCTCCAATTTCATCCACCTCATTCAAATGCATCCACTGATTCAAATGCATTCTTTTTAATAGCTGAGTAATATTCCTTTGTGTATTTGTACCACAGCTTTCTTATCTATTCATCTGCTGATGGACATTTAGGCTGCTTCCATGTCCCGGCTATTGTAAACAGTGCTGTGATGAACATTGGGGTACATGTGTCTTTTTCAATTCTGGTTTCCTTGGTGTGTATATCCAGCAGTGGGATTGCTGGGTCATGTGGAAGTTCTATTTCCAGTTTTTTAAGGAATCTCCACACTATTCTCCATGAAGGCTGTACTAGTTTGCATTCCCACCAACAGTGTAAGAGGGTTCCCTTTTTGCCACATCCTCTCCAGCGTTTACTGTTTGTAGACTTTTTGATAGCAGCCATTCTGACTGGCATGAAATGGCACCTCATTGTGGTTTTAATTTGCATTTCTCTGATAATGAGTGATGTTGAGCATATTTTCATAAATGCAGGATAATTATTTTACAATATTGTGATGGTTTTTGCCATACATGAACATGAATTGGCCACAGGTATACAATAGTAACTCTTTAAAATAAAGCAAATGAAACAAAGAGAAAATAAGACTGAAAAAGTGAACAGATTGGGTGAGAAGGCTTTAAGTAGTTTGATATACATGTAATTGGAGTACAAAAAAGAAAATGCATTGGCAAAAATGTATTTAAAGAAATAGTGGATGGAAATTTTCTAAATTTGATGAAAAAATAAATACACAGTCACAAGAATATCAATAATCAGAAGAATGAGAAAAAGGAATAAAACCACACCAAGGTTAAGATTTTTGCCAGCACCATTCTTGACATTAGCCTTGGTTCCTCTTTAGTGGAAAAGTATTACACTTAGAAATCAAAATCTGGCAATAGATGTACAATTACTATTACCGTATCACTCACTGATCCCAAGCCCTCTCAGTGGGCATATTTGGGGAATAAATGTGCTTTTTAAATGTACATGTGTACATGTAAATATATGCACATTTTCAAACATTTACATCCATTGTTGATTTCTAAATACATACCTATATCAATCTATCTCTCTCTTTCTATATGTGTATTACCCTCTATATGTATATATTGAAGGCAGTGAGCTCACATTGTCTCTAATTCTAATCCAATACCACAGAGCTTATTCTACTTTTTCCTCTTTTTGTATGTTTTATGCCTCCACTAGTAGAAACCTGGCTCTCGCTATACCTTATATGTTTACTTGTTATTTCATCCCCTGTATGTAATTTTGCTCCCATTTCTTTTGATTCACATTACCTTCTGTCACTTCACTGTCCCTATGCTAGTATCTTTCCATTTCTTCTTACAAAGTGGTAGTCCTTTATTTGACCACAAGTAGAATTTTAATTTCAATATGTCCTTATAGTCAATACATTTTAATATATGAAACTACAAAAAGCAAAATGTATATGGTGATGTTTCTGAAAATGCATTTTGGAAAGAAGTTATAGCTCACAAGAAATTAATTGTGGAACCACATTTGTTAATTACTCCCATCTTCTCAGAATAATAACGTACATGCAAATCTTCTAATATATGAAACTGTAAGTCACTCAGTCATGTGCCATTCTGTATACCCATGGACTGTGGCCCACCAGGCTCCTCTGTCTGGAATTTTTCAGGCCAGAATACTGAAGTAGGTAGCCATTCCATTCTCTAGGGAATCTTCCCAACCCAGGGATCAAACCTAGGCCTCTTGCATTGCAGGCAGATTCTTTACCATCTGAGTCACCAGGGAAACCCCAAATGTGTGCGTGTGTGTGTGTGTATACCACATCTTCTTTATCCCTTCATCTGCTGGTGGACACATAAGTTGCCTTCATATCTTGGCTATTGTAAATAGTGTTTTACTTTAGGTAAATTTTGGAAGGATTTTTCAGAAGCTATAACAAAATGTCTTTAATTAGGTGACTACGATGTCACCTTAGGAGATCTATCATAATGGGGGTAAAGTGGCATACAATGTTGCCCTTAGGGATGAAAAAACATGATATATTTGGTTAACTATATAGTGAATGCAGCATAGTGCATGCAGAGCAGATGGGAGAAAAACAGTGAGGGAAAGAAAAAGGAAAATATGTACCAGAAGAACTTGGTTGGGACCAGATGAAGTCTCTGGGTAAAAGAGAAACCAAAAATAAACAAAAAACATAAAATCATAGTTTTCTCAAAAAGGGGAGTAAAAAATATACGTTTTATGTGTTAAGTAGACATGTGCTCTAGATTTTTTTTTTTTGAAAAGCTTTATTTCAATTTTGTTTCTAAAAGTTTACTCCCACTTCTAACACTAGTTGTCCCTACATTTTTATGTTATTTTCATAAATGATAAAGTTAGATTATTACTGTGAAATTTCTTTTTAACACTTAAATTCTGTAATTTTACATATATCCTTTATTTCCATTCTTCCATTTATATTGAAAAACTTATCTCCACTATATGAGCTTATTTTGTGCAAAAGCTCAAAGATGTAATTTCCTCATTCTTTCTTCCAGAACTGTCTAGCTGTGAGTTTTTTCAGAGCATCACGCACCTCTGTATTTCTCAGGCTATAGATGATAGGATTGAGCATCGGTGTGACGACTCCATAGCACAGAGCAATCAGTTTGTCAGAAGCAGTATCTTTGGACTTTGGCTTTATATACATAAAGAGGATTGACCCATAAAACATGGTCACCACTGTAATGTGGGCTGAGCAGGTGGAAAAAGCCTTTTTTCTTCCTCCAGCTGAATTGATTCTTAGGACAGTAGAAAGGATGAAAATGTAGGAGATACAAATCAACAGTAATGGAACAAACAAAAATATTACATTGCCTAACATTAGAGTAATCTCATTCAAGGAAATATCTGTGCAAGCTAGCTTGAGAAAGGCCAATATTTCACAAACAAAATGATTGATGACATTTTTCCCACAGAAGGGCAACCGTACTGCAAGAATTGTTTGTGTCAATGAGTTGAGAAAGCCCAGTACCCATGAGAGAACTGCCATCTGAATACAAAGTGCCTTGCTCATGATGATGGGGTATCTCAAAGGGATGCAGATGGCTACATAGCGGTCATATGCCATCACTGCTAGAAGTACACACTCTGTGGATGCCATGGTGAAGGAGACAGACATCTGAACAACACATCTAGTGAAGGAGATGTTTTTTTTCTCTGATAGAAAGTGTATCATTGTTGAGGGGATAAAGGAGGATGTGTACAAAATGTCAAGAAAGGAAAGGTTACTGAGAAAGAAGTACATAGGGGTGTGAAGGCGGGAATCCAGGAGAGTGAGGATGATCAAAGTGCTGTTCCCCAGGAGGATCACCATGTACATCACCAAGAACATCATGAATAGGAGTTTTTCTGCTCTTGGATACTCAGAAAGTCCCTGTAAAGTGAACTCAATGTCTGTCCAGTTGGTTCTTTCCATTTTATTTTGTGCCTGGAGTAATTCAGAAGAGACGTGAGTTTAAGGAGTCTATACAGTATTATCATATGAAGTAAGAGATCATTGCAGGAAGGCCAATAAGTGTGTCAGTACTAGCTGCAGTGTGTTTATAGTTGTGAGTTTAGCTTTTAAAATTCCTCTTCAAAAGCTCATAAGTCAGGGGAAAAAAGAGACACAATAATTACATTGGTAATTTATTAAAAATACAAACTCCTGAATCCTATTTCCTGAGATTATGATATACAGGTTCTGAGTCAGGGAAGAACTATTTGCATCTTAATAAACATTTGTTATTTCAAACTCAGTTGACTCACATACATACTCTGAATATTGTTATTTTGGAGATAGCATGTTTAATCTCTTAAAAATGCTGATTTATTTGATTTTATACCTGTCAGTCATTAAGAGTAACTTAGTTTAGTATTTTACAGTTTATTAATATGCTCACACTTATTACTTATTTTATCATCACTGTAATTCCCTGAAGGAAATAAAGTTCATAGAGTATCTATGTTTTAAAAGTATTTTGAAACAGAGTAAGTGAACAAACTACTATTCAAATCTTCACTTTTGACTTTACATTTCCCTTTTTTTAACTGCATGTTTGTTGCCCTCCCTAAATTATGTAAGTTGACTAAGAAGTGAGAATAAGGTATCTTTTGAAATAGAGCTCTCCAGATGATTCTATTGTTAAACTGAGGAAGACAATCAGCCATCTAGTGGAATGTAAAACCAACCATCTAGTGGAATATTTACAGATTTAATATATGGATAAGTCACATGGGAAATCTTTGTAAAAAATTCTCCATCAGTGGATCTGAAGTGAGATCTGTGATCTGAATTTATTAACATGTTTCCAGGTGATGTAAATGCTGGTTGTATAGAAGCACATGAATAGCAAGGCCTTTTAGACCACCTCTCTCTGATATCATTGGAATATGCCACTGGTGTTTCAGTTCTATGTAGGATTGTAATTGAATAGCAGACAATGCAAAACTAAACATTTTGGTGGGACTTTGAGGTGAGACTTCTGTGTAAATATATTGCAATTAGTTTTGGGTTCTTTAGACTTTAAAGAGATACAAACAACAAAATTATACTCAGGGGAGTTTGCCTTTTATTTCTGTCCATGTTAAAGTTATTCCTCTTCTATTTGTTGAATTTTCAGTTAGGCTCAATATTTTCCAAAACAAGAATTAGAGATTGGCTCAAGATCTGAGTTGTGCACCATAGAGTATGGATATAATAACTTTAATTTGAAAAAATTTAACTAGTAGATATTAGTAGATGACCTTTTCTTTAAAATAAAGAAGTGAAAAACTATTATCTTCAAAACACCTCTCCAACCTCAAGTCAATCTACCTAGCTTAAAAAAATATCACTAGAGGAAAAAAATGATCAAATACAGAGGATGAGATTGTTAGATAGCATCATCAACTCAATGGACATGAACTTGAGCACACTCCAGGATATCTGTAAAGAGCAATATTGCATAGGAACCTGGAATATTAGGTCCCTGAATCAAGGCAAATTGGAAGTGGTCAAACAGGAGATGACAAGAGTGAACATCGACATTCTAGGAATCAGTGAACTAAGATGGACTGGAATGGGTGAATTTAACTCAGATGACCATTATGTCTACTACTGTGGGTAGGAATCCCTTAGAAGAAATGGAGTAGCCATCATAGTCAACAAAAGAGTCCAAAATGCAGTATTTGGATGCAATCTCAAAAACGACAGAATGATCTCTGTTCATTTCCAAGGCAAACCATTCACTATTATGGAAATCCAAGTCTATGCCCTGACAGGTAATGCTGAAGAAGCTGAGGTTGAACAGTTCTATGAAGAACTACAAGACCTTCTAGAACTAATACCCAAAAAAGATGTCCTTTTCATTATAGGGGACTGGCATGGAAAAGTAGGAAGTCAAGAAACACCTGGAGCAACAGGCAAATTTGGCCTTGGAGAACAGAATGAAGCAGGGCAAAAGCTAATAGAGTTCTGCAAGAGAACGCACTGGTCATAGCAAACACCCTCTTCCAACAACACAAGAGAAGACTCTACACATGGACATCACCAGATGGTCGATACTGAAATTAGATTGATTATATTCTTTGCAGCCAAAGATGGAGAAGCTCTATACAGTTAGCAAAAACAAGACCAGGAGCTGACTGTGGCTCATCATGAAATCTTTATTGCCAAGTTCAGACTGAAATTTAAGAAAGTGGGGAAAATCACTAGACCATTCTGGTATGACCTAAATCAAATCCCTTATGATTATACAGTGGAAGTGAGAAATAGATTTAAGGGACTAGATCTGATAGAGTGCCTGATGAACTATGGATGGAGGTTTGTGACACTGTAGAGGAGACAGGGATCAAGACCATCCTCAAGAAAAAGAAATGCAAAAAGGCAAAATGGTTGTTGAGGAGGCCATACAAATAGCTGTGAAAAGAAGAGAAGTGAAAAGCAAAGAAGAAAAGGAAAGATATAAGCATCTGAATGCAGAATTCCAAAGAATAGCAAAGAGAGATAAGAAAGCCTCTCTCAGCGATTAATGCAAAAAAATAGAAGAAAACAATAGAATGGGAAAGACTAGAGATCTCTTCAAGAAAATTAGAGATACTAAGGGAACATTTCATGCAAAGATGGGCTCAATAAAGGACAGAAATGCTATGGACCTAACAGAAGCAGAAGACATTAAGAAGAGGTGGCAAGAATCCACAGAAGAACTGTACAAAAAAGATCATCACAACTCAAATAATCATGATGGTGTGATCACTCACCTAGAGCCAGACATCCTGGAATGTGAAGTCAAGTGGGCCTTAGGAAGTATTACTATGAACAAAGCTAGTGGAGGTGACGGAATCCCAGTTGAGCTATTTCAAATTCTAAAGGATGATGCTGTGAAAGTGATGCACTCAATATTTCAGCAAATTTAGAAAACTCAGCAGTGGCCACAGGACTGGAAAAGGTCCATTTTCATTCCAATCCCAAAAAAAGGCAGTGGCAAAGAAAGCTCAAACTACTGCACAATTGCAGTCATCTCACACGCTAGTAAAGTAATGTTCAAAATTCTCCAAGCCAGGCTGCAGCAATACATGAACTGTGAACTTCCAGATGTTCAAGCTGGTTTTAGAAAAGGCAGAGGAACCAGAGATCAAATTGCCAACATCTGCTGGATCATGGAAAAAGCAAGAGAGTTCCAGAAAAACATCTATTTCTCCTTTATTGACTATGCCAAAGCCTTTGATCATGGATCACACTAAACTGGAAATTCTGAAAGAAATGGGAATACCAGACTACCTGACCTGCCAATTGAGAGACCTGTATGCAGGTCAGGAAGCAACAGTTAGAACTGGACATGGAACAACAGACTGGTTCTAAATAGGAAAAGGAGTACGTCAAGGCTGTATACTGTCACCCTACTTATTCAACTTATATGCAGAGTACATCATGAGAAATGCTGCGTTGGAGGAAGCACAAGCTGGAGTCAAGATTGCTGGGAGAAATAATAACCTCAGATATGCAGATGATACCACCCTTATGGCAGAAAGTGAAGAAGAACTAAAGAGCCTCGTGATGAAAGTGAAAGAAGAGAGTGAAAAAGTTGGCTTAAAGCTCAATATTCAGAAAATGAGGATCATGGCATCCGGTCCCATCACTTCATGGCACATAGATGGGGAAACAGTGGCTGAATTTATTTTGGGCACTCCAAAATCACTGCAGATGGTGATTGCAGCCAAGAAATTAAAAGATGCTTACTCCTTGGAAGAAAGGTTATGACCAACCTAGACAGCATATAAAAACAGAGACATTATTTTGTCAACAAAGGTCCATCTAGTCAAGGCTATGGGTTTTCCAGTGGTCATGTATGGATATGAGAGTTGATCCATAAAGAAAGCGGAGTGCTGAAGAATTGATGTTTATGAACTGTGGTTTTGGAGAAGACTCTTGAGAGTCCCTTGGACTGCAAGCAGATCCAACCAGTCCATCCTAAGGCAGAACACCCAGTACTGGGTGTTCATTGGAGGGACTGATGTTGAAGCTGAAACTCCAATACTTTGGCCACCTGATGCAGAGAGCTGACTCATTTGAAAAGACCCTGAGGCTGGGAAAGATTGAAGGCAGGAGGAGAAGGAGACTACAGAGGATGAGATGGTTGATGGCATCACCGACACGATGGACATGGGTTTGGGTGGACTCTGGAAATTGGTGATGGCCAAGGAAGCCTGGTGTGCTGTGGTTCATGGGGTCTCAAAGAGTCGGACACGACTGAGCGACTGAACTGAACTGATGGAAAGTAGAAGTGTGAACGTATTGAAGTTGCAGGTATACATTTGTAGGTATACATTTCAAAGAGGATAGGCAGTGTTGGGTATGGCAGGATATAGTTTTACTTGGTACTAAGACTGGAGTTTGATTTGCTGTAGGCACATGTATCAACTTACTCTTTCTCTGGGAATAAATATATGATATAGGCCTTGAAGGAACTCAGTCGTCTGGGGTCTGAATGTACTGCAGTTTCAGAAGGGAGATGTGAATCAAGTTAAATGCCCTCTCTATTCTTTTCTATGGAACATCTTCTAAAAGGTGATTCCTATTTGAAAATTACTTATAGAAAATAAATGTGGTGTGCATTTGGTATCCTAACAACTCTTAGATAACTGCTGCAAAATATTTTACTTGCATACTTTTTAAAGAGATAACACTGATCTGTTTTAAGGCTTTCATATGGAGTGGGGGAGGAAGGAAGGTTAAAAAATGGTACAGAGGAAATAATTTTCATTACTATTGCAATGCTAGTATACCTTTTCAGAAGCAGTCAACAAAAATACTCTGTCAAATTTAATTGTGCTTTAAATGTTTTCCCCATTTAACTTTACATCCCTAAAATGGAATTCCAGAATCTGGGAATAAGGGAATAAAGTTTTTTTTTTTTTTTTTTTTTAAGATTTTTGGTAGTTTCTAATAAAATTGGTTTACTTTATGTGTGTATATTGGCTAATTCCACTTTTACTAGGTCTTTGGCATTATTGAAAATTATCTTTTAAAAGTTTTTCATTCTTGTCTAATTCTAGGAGAATTGTTATATAACTATATTATAGTCATTCCCTGGGCCACTATGCGCCTGTTAATATAATATTAGTGAGAAATTTATACTAATACAAAATGGTATTTCAATTATTTAAAAATGATTAGGTAAAAACAGAAACAGGACAGTTAAAAACATTGTTTGTAAAACTTAAATCACCCATACAGAATACAAAGAAAGACTGGAAAGAAATATCTGAAATATTCATTGTTGTCTTAGACATTTTTCTACTTTTATGAATTATCCAAACTTTTAAAGTAAATGTGCATAAATGAAAAATATAATAAAAAAAGAGAAACATTTAAGCAGGTGTCCAAATATGTTAGGAAGAATAACTTAGAGCAAAAAATGTTAAAACAGTATAATCAGTACAGTGATTGCTTTAGGTGTCTAGAGACTACATGTTAAGGCTGAGTTGTACACGGTGCCTTGACCAGTTATCCATGGGAAACCCTATTTCTGGTAGACCTAAAGCATTTATTATCCCTACTCTTCAAATCTTCCAGGTTAATAGTGTTTATTGTCTTCAGGAAGTAAACCAAGATAAACAACTTGAGTTCTTGACTTAGTTGTATATTCTCAGAAGAAATTACAGATCACTGGGGCCTAGAACAGAACTGTCACTAGAAGATGAAACTCTTATTTGTTAACGTCCTGAAGTGGCCTGAATCCTAGCTGTCCTCCAATTCCTTTCACCCAATTCCTGATCTTTTTGAAGAAACCACTCTGTGGCCCAGTGCTGTGGGACTTCATCCAGGCACCATTTTAGTGTTGTAACAGATGTATGACTTTTCTATCCAAGATGTAACTCAAGCTCTCTAATTTTCTTTAAAGACCTCTAACTTTCTAGATTTTTTTCCCCCTCTGTTCTATGGAATTTAAACATCTAACATTTAAAGTGATAAGATTTCAGTGAAAAACAGATACCATTTATAATCTAAATTTTCACTGGAGTAAATAATTCTGTTATCCTCTCCAGTTCCTAGAAAAAGATCAGGTAAGACATTGATATTTTGCAAAGATAAATGGATTTCCTAACTCTCAACGTATAGTTTTTATGAACTCTAATCAATTAATATACAAGGAAAATAATATTATTTTAGCTCTCCAAGAGATGAGTAATTGAAATGTAAAATGCTAGCCCCTTAGGCACTTCATATAATTTTTATCATTTAACTTTCAGAATAGTCCCCATATTATTATGAATTTTTTACCAATGAAGAAATTATTTTGAGATTTCAAAAGTCAAGTACAATTTTCAGTATCTTATAGTTGGTACATACCAGAACTGATTTAAACCTTTATATTTATTATTCCAGATCAGATCAGATCAGATCAGTTGCTCAGTCGTGTCCGACTCTGCGACCCGATGAATCGCAGCAGGCCAGGCCTCCCTGTCCATCACCAACTCCCGGAGTTCACTGAGACTCACGCCCATCGAGTCAGTAAGCTCCCCTTTTTTACCACTGTGTAACAGTGTTTACATATTTATTAATTATTATATAAAATCACTATTTAATATGATGCACTTAACTATCATAAGGACCCATATAGTAAACATATACATTAAATATATATTTGCTTCTTTTAAAAACATTGAAGGCATTCATTGTCTTCCACTTATGATGACATTATCACAATAATGAATTCAAATAAAAAACATGCCTCAAACTTTTTTTTCCTGGTTTAGTATAGAGAATTAAACTCTAGGTAGTGGAATTGATTAATTATACTAATGAGAACTCAAAAAACTTTAGTATTTCATTTGCTTTGGCCTTCCTGACTCACACGAACCCTCATATTTACTTCTGAATTCTAGTGCATATTTTTTGTTTCTAGTCCTATTTTTATCATAAGCATCTTTAATTAATGTATCCTTAAACTCTTATGGAGCATAGTTTATGTATGAATAATGTATAAATGACCAAGGGGTCTTTCTCTAGATACTTATTTCTTAAGATTTTAGTGAACTCCATACTTGTGAGTACTCAAAGTATTCATTAACCTATTATTTGCAAAGGTCTTCTGTAATGCAGGCAACTTTCTTTTCCTCACTTTTCCTTTGAATATTTTGGGATTTAAATGAAAATTAAGTGGTATCCTGGTCTTGGAGATGGTGCCTATTTTTAAAAAAAAAATTTTTTTTTTACTTTACACATGTATAAACATATATACATATTTTTCAAAATCCCAGGTGCAATGGTCCCCTCACTCAAAAGTTTTTATATTTATTGATATTCTGTTTTTCTTTTGAAATAATTTAAATAAGAACTTCTCAATTTTTCTTACCTTGTGGCGGAGTTTTAAAGTCATTCACACCCTTTCACTCTGTTAAGTAATAGAAAACATTCTCAAGAATTTGAATTTTTTGTGCATAACTAAAATAAGGCCAGAAGATTCTAAATTTGAAAGACAATTTATTTCTTCTCAAAAAGAAACATGAGAAAGAACAGCCACAATCAATTAGTCAGTATATGAATATTCTTAAGAGGCATGAGGGAAATAAAACATATAAAAACGATCAGTGATGCAACTCTAGTTTCCTATGATTTGCCTTAAAGTTGACACTTACTCAAGAGACTCAGACTTTTTTGGAAGATAATTTAGCACTTATTTTTACAAACTTCGTTAGTCCCTAAGGTTGTGAGTTAGAAACTTAGGATTCTCTAGAGATAAAGTTCCCCACTTCTGCTCCATCTGAAACTCCAATTATCCTGACTTAACAAAAATCTTTCCCAACCATACATTTCTTGGAATATTCCATGAATACATCTATTTAATGGCCTCAGCATATATTGGGACTTAAATCAGAATATATCCAAAAGTTCTCAGAAATGTTAAATTTTCACCTAAGAATTTATCTTTATATTCCACAAATAATCCTAGGTCAATGTTGATAAAATCCTAAATAAGTCTCATTCTACATTTTTAAATGATTTTTATCATTCATATTTTCATTAATTCTCAACCACATAGAAATAATTTTTCTTTATACCAGTGTGAATAAATTTTAATTAGCATTTTCCATTTTAAGTCAATAATTTTCTATGAATTTTCAGTCTTATAACTTTCCTTTTTAATATTTGAAGAATAATCTAGCCTTTACTTGGAGAAGGCAATGGCACCCCACTCCATTACTCTTGCCTGGAAAATCCCATGGATAGAGGAGCCTGGTAGGCTGTAGTCCATGGGGTCGCTAAGAGTCAGACACGACTGAGCGACTTCCCTTTCACTTTTCACTTTCATGCATTGGAGAAGGAAATGGCAACCCACTCCAGTGTTCTTGCCTGGAGAATCCCAGGGATGGGGAAGCCTGGTGGGCTTCCATCTATGGGGTCGCACAGAGTTGGACACGACTGAAGCGACTTAGCAGCAGCCTTTACTTCTAATATAGTTGGATATTCTAATTTGTTTTTAATATTTTGAGATTTTGATATAATGACCATTGATATCTATATATCAGGGCAGTCTAACCTGCTTTTCCTGGTACTGGGAGTAACTTAAGGTTCAGCTCTGAATATGAGATTATAGAATGGAGAGAGATGAATATAGAGAGTCCTTAGTACATATGCAAAATTATTTTTCCAAAACTTAACTGTTTATTACCCTGCTGCAGCTATATTTTCAGAAACCATTTGTATATATTTTCCAGAACCAAAGAATTTATTTATTTTTTTCTATTTGTATAAAATAATACTTTTTCTTTTTATTCTTATGATTGCTAGTTAGATTTACCATTTCCCCTATATTTATTACTTATATTTACTCTTTTATTATGTATCAATACTCTTTGCTTAACTATCTATAGTATTTTGATAGTTTTCCTCTTAATTTGTATGAACACTTAATAAATTACCACTTTTCTCTTAAAATTTCTACAAATACTTTTCCAGTTTGTGTTTTCCCTTCTTATTTTTGACATGGTATTTAATTTTTCCTTGAGATTTTCATATTATCCCTGAAAAATATAAGTGAAATTTTCTTCTATGATTTTATTTGTTTTTGTTTAATCCATATGATAATTATGTTTTATGACTAATGCATGGAATAGACTGATATTTTAAAAATATTAACTATTTTTCCAAAATACTTTATTAAAACATATCATGCTCTTTTCCTATTATTCATTTACCAAATATTTTTTGAGCACTTGTTATGGGTCAGGCAGTAGGGTCAATGTTGGGCTGGAATGGGACATAATTAATAGAAAAAGACAGTTCCAAAATTCTAAAGATAAATATGGGAAGCATTGGAAAAGACCCTGATGCTGGAAAAGATTGAGGGCAGGAGGGGAAGGGGATAACAGAGACTGAGATGGTTAGATGGCATCACCAACTCAATGAACATGAGTTTGACAAACTCTGGGGGATAGTGAAAGACAAGGAAGCCTGTCATGCTGCAGTCCATGGGGTTGCAAAGAGTTGGACATAACTTAGCGACTGAACACAAAAATGGGAAGCATTATATTGTAGGTCATGAAATTTCTATGTTTATCTGTAATTTATATCTTGTGATGCTTAATAGTAAATCGTAAGTATTTTCACAGATTATCAGATACTCAAGAAATAATTAATAATGCCTATATATTACTCTATTATATACATGCTTCAAGATTTATTTAGTCTATTTTCAAATAATGGACATATACCATGCTTTGACAGTTTTTTAAAAATTAGGATTGTGAGGTTTTTAGGATTGTGGGAGTATTTTAGGATTGTGAGGTTCTCTCTGAGAAAGACCTTTCAGTACACTAGAAAGAATCAATAGCAGAAGAACTAGGGAAGAAGAATGGATAAGTGAATTTACTGCTGCAAAACAGATTATAGAAAAAAGAATGAAGAAAATGAAGACAGTCTAAGATACCTCTGGAACAATATTAAACACCTGAACATTCACATTGTACTGGTCTCAGGAGAAGAGAGAGAGAAAGGCCCTGAGAAAATGATTGAAGAGATAGTAGCTGAAAACTTCCCTAACATGGGAGAGGAAATAACCAGGTCCAGGAAGTGTAGAATCTGGGCAGAATAAACCCAAGGAAGAACAAACCATGACACATAGTAATCAAACTAACAATAATTAAAGATGAAGATAAAATATTAAAAGCAACAGGGGAACAATGACAAATAACACACAAAGGAACTCCCATAAGGTTATCAACTGATTTCTCAAGAGAAACTCTGCAAACCAAAAGGGAATGGAAAGACCTATTTAAAGTGATGAGAGGGAAGACTCTACAGCCAAGAATACACTTGCTGAGAATACTCAGCAAGACTGTCATTCAGACTTGACAGAGGAAACAAAAGTTTCACAGACAAGCGAAAATTAAGACAATTAAGCACCACCAAACGAAGTTTACAACAAATGTTAAAAGAACTTCTCTAAGCAGGAAACACAAGGAAAGGAAAAGACCTACAAGAAATAAAACCAAAACAATTAGGAATATGGTAATAGGATCATACATGTCAATAATTACCCCAATGTAATTGTGGTAATTACAATGTAATTACAAAAATGTAAATGGATTAAGTGCACCAACCAAAAGACATAGACTGGCTGCTGCTACTGCTAAGTCACATCAGTCGTGTCCAACTCTGTGTGACCCCATAGACGGCAGCCCACCAGGCTCCCCCCCAACCTGGGATTCTCCAGGCAAGAACACTGGAGTGGGTTGCCATTTCCTTCTCCAATGCATGAAAGTGAAAAGTGAAAGTGAAGTCGCTCAGTCGTGTCTGACTCTTAGTGACCCCATTGACTGTAGCCTACCAGGCTCCTCCGTGCATAGGATTTTCCAGGCAAGAGTACTTGAGTGGGGTGCCATTGCTAGGCAGATGAAAACATGTGTGTGTATGCACTTTCACTTACTACATTACTCTACTTAACCCCCAAATTCTATGTAATTATTTTGTATTGTTAAGTTAATCATGTTTCCATTATGGGTTGCAGTTTTAATTATCTTTTATTTTTTGCTTGGCTAGTGATTATGGAAACTTATAAACATCTTTTACTATTGTGATTAGGTAACTATTCCACTTGCTGGTGCTGTCTGAGGGTGACTGAGAGTTTTATTTTCTAAGAGGATATACAACTTGGAGAGTAATAAGGTCTCATAGCCTCCAGAAACTACATCTGAACATGTCCATTTGTTTGCATACAGGGTAAGCCCGGCTCGCCTAGCACAGGAGGGATCTCTTGACCTCCTCTCAGTTCCTGGGCTCCACGCAGGGGTCAGGCTTTGCACCTGGAGGCATGAGGCACAAGAAGGTGGACATTGTAGGGCCGGGAACATTAGCAAGAGCTTCAGCTCCAGCTGCCACAGTCCCATGGAGACATGGTCGAGAACCTACCTTGGTTTGTTCTGGTTCCCTGATAGCTCACTTGGTAAAGAATCCACCTGCAATGCAGGAGACCCTGGTTTGATTCCTGGGTTGGGAAGATCCCTTGGAGAAGGGATAGGCTACCCACACCAGTATTCGTGGGCTTCCCTTGTGGCTCAGCTGGTAAAAAATCTGCCTGCAATGTGGAAGACCTGGGTCCAATCCCTGGGTTGGAAAGATCCCCTGGAGAAGGGAAAGATAATTCACTCCAGTTCTGACCTGGAGAATTCCATGGACTGTATAGCCCATGGGGTCACAAATAGTCGGACACAACTGAGCAACTTTCACTATGTAACTATTGTTTGTTTTAATACCAGTGTATCATGATTGAATAACAGAAAATAATATAATTCTTTATCACTACAACTACCATTTAATAGAAAATCCTGTAATCACTTTTTAAAATCCAACTGCACTTTAGAATTTTCTTGGAATTTGTTTAAAAAATACAAATGCCCTGGTATTGGTTTTGTTCTCCAGAACTCCAGATGTGATTCTAACAAGCAGCTCTGTTTTAAAAAACTGAACTCTATGATGATCTTTAACTTTCATCTAGTTTCACTTTTCTATTTCATATTCAGTGCTCCTATTTCATTAAATTTATGTTTTCCAATTTCTCCATCTTTTTTGTTGTTCTTTCTCAAGCCTTTATCAAATGTAGTAGAAAAGATTTTATATACATATATATAAATAGTATGTATAATATATACATATATATAAGAAAACTTAAGAATTTTTGTTTAGCTAAAAAATTCATGCCAGTTTGGTCCCACTTGTTTGACTAAGTATAAATAGAATGCTAGATTCCTAATTTATATTCACTCAAAAACTTGGATATATTTCTATTTATTCTTGCATCTGGTATTACTGATGAAAGTCTAGAAAACTTATTATTTTGGTGATTTTAAAAAAAAATGAATGAGGCTTGAAACTTCCAATACAATTCTGAGAATAAAAAGAAATACTATGTTGTAAAAAATAATACCAGGAAATTAAGATGTGACAAACTATCACAAGCAAAGCTAGTGGAGGTGATGGAATCCCAGTTGAGCTCTTTCAAATCCTGAAAGATGATGCTGTGAAAGTGCTGCACTCAATATGCCAGCAATTTGGAAAACTCAGCAGTGACCACAGGACTGGAAAAGGTCAGTTTTCATTCCAATCCCAAAGAAAGGCAATGCCAAATAGTGCTCAAACTACCACACAATTGCACTCATCTCACATGCTAGTAAAGTAATGTTCAAAATTCTCCAAGCCAGGCTTAAGCAATACGTGAACTGTGAACTTCCAGATGTTCAAGCTGGTTTTAGAAACGGCAGAGGAACCAGAGATCAAATTGCCAACATCCGCTGAATCATCGAAAAAGCAAGAGAGTTCCAGAAAAACATCTATTTCTGCTTTATTGACTATGCCAAAGCCTTTGACTGTGTGGATCACAATAAACTGTGGAAGATTCTGAAAGAGATGGGAATACCAGACCACCTGACCTGCCTCTTGAGAAACCTGTATGCAGGTCAGGAAGTAACAGTTAGAACTGGACATGGAACAACAGACTGGTTCCAAATAGGAAAAGGAGTACATCAAAGCTGTATATTGTTACCCTGCTTATTTAACGTATATGCAGAGTACATCATGAGAAACGCTGGGCTGGAAGAAGCACAAGCTGGAATCAAGATTGCCGGGAGAAATATCAATAACTTCAGATATGCAGATGACACCACCTTTATAGGCAGAAAGTGAAGAGGAACTAAAAAGCCTCTTGATGAAAGTGAAAGAGGAGAGTGAAAAAGTTGGCTTAAAGCTCAACATTCAGAAAACTAAGATTATGGCATCTGGTCCCATCACTTCATGGGAAATAGATGGGGAAACAGTGGAAACAGTGTCAGACTTTATTTTTATTGGCTCCAAAATCACTGCAGATGGTGATTGTAGCCATGAAATTAAAAGACGCTTACTCCTTGGAAGGAAAGTTATGACCAACCTAGATAGCATATTCAAAAGCAGAGATATTACTTTGTCAACAAAAGTCCATATAGTCAAGGCTATGGTTTTTCCAGTAGTCATGTATGGATGTGAGAGTTAGACTGTAAAGAAAGCTGAACGCCGAAGAATTGATGCTTTTGAACTGTGGTGTTGGAGAAGACTCTTGAGAGTCCCTTGGACTGCAAGCAGATCCAACCAGTCCATCCTAAAGGAGATCAGTCCTGGGTGTTCATTGGAAGGACTGATGCTAAAGCTGAAACTCCAATACTTTGGCCACCTCATGCAAAGAGTTTACTCATTGGAAAAGACCCTGATGCTGGGAGGGATTAGGGGCAGGAGGAGAAGGGGATGACAGAGGATGAGATGGCTGGATGGTATCACTGACCCGACCATGAGTTTGAGTGAACTCCAGGAGCTGGTGATGGACAGGGAGGCCTGGTGTGCTGTGATTCATGGGGTCGCAATGAGTCGGACATGACTGAGTGACTAAACTGAACTGAAAGTATTATTAACAAAAGATTTTGTTCAAATTTCACAAAATTTTGTGCAAGTATCCCTTGTTTTCTTACCTTATTCAAGGTTCTGCATTGTATTTAGTTACACTGAGCAGCTTCCAACAAAATATGATAAATTCTCTTTTCATTTTTTCTGTTACAAATATTTGCTGATTTTCCTTGTTATGGCTTCTTAGATTTACCCATCATTTAAAAGTGGACAATTTAGTCTCCAAATATGGAGTTTTAAAAATATATTTGATATTAATTTCTCATTTAAATCCTTCATTCTCTGCAATTACCTTTGTTTTCTTTGAATCTTTTAACTTTATTGAGGCTTTCAATAGCCAAGTCAAAGATCTCTCTTGGTAAATGTCACATTGCACTCAAAAATATGTGGGTTATTTTCAAATATCTTTTGATATGGATTTCTAAAATTAATTCCACAGTGATAAGAGAACAGACTTTGTATGATTTCAGTACCTTTAGACCATGACATTGTTGCATCTTGTTTTATGTCCCTGATAAGTTCCAGTGTCTCCTGGTTTATAGTCTATGGGAATCTGAATAGAATTTGTATCCTGCTATTGTGGGAAAATTGTATCAATCTTAATGATGTTGAATTGGTTCATAGTGCTTTCAGAGCACTATCCTACTTTTATGTCTATTCATTTTACTAATTTTTGAGAGTTTGTTACTATAACTCCAATTAACATTCTTAATTTATCTACTTAAAAAATAATTGTAATAAGTGGTGGAACTGTATGTAACTATGTTTTGTATGTTCCAGTAAGTTAGTCAGTTCAGTCACTTAGTTGGGTCTGATTCTTTGCTACCCCATGGACTGCAGCACACAAGGCTTCCCTGTCCATCACCAACTCTCGGAACTTCCTCAAACTCATGCCCATTGAATTGATGATGCCATCCAACCATCTCATCCTCTGTTGTCCCCTTCTCCTCCCACCTTCAATCTTTCCCAGCATCAGGGTCTTTTCCAATGAATCAGGTCTTTGCATCAGGTGCCCAAAGTATTGGAGTTTCAGCTTTATCATCAGTCCTTCCAATGAATATTCAGGACTGATTTCCTTTAGGATTGACTGGTTTGATCTCCTTGCTGTCCAAGGGACTCTCAAGTCTTCTACAACCTCTGTGTATCTGAGGTTATTGATACTTCTCAAACAGCACAGTTCAAAAGCATCAGTTCTTTGGCACTCAGCTTTCTTTATAGTCCAAATCTCACATACATACATGACTCCTGGAAAAACCGTAGCTTTGACTAGACAGACCTTTGTTGGCAAAGTAATGTCTGCTTTTTAATATGCTGTCTATGTTGGCCATAACTTTTCTTCCAAGGAGCAAGTGTCTTAATGTCATGTCTGCAGTCACCATCTGCAGTGATTTTGGAGTCCAAAAATATAAAGTCTCTCACTGTTTCCATTGTTTCCCCATCTATTTGCCATGAAGTGATGGGATCAGATGCCATGATTGTAGTTTTCTGAATGATGAGTTTTAAGCCAACCTTTTCACTTTCCTCTTTTGTTTTCACCAAGAGACTCTTTAGTTCTTCTTTGCTTTCTGCCATAAGGGTGGTGTCACCTGCATATCTGAAGTTATTGTTATTTCTCTCAGCATTCTTGATTCCAACTTGTGATTCATCCAGCCCAGCATTTCTCATGATGTACTCTGCATAGAAGTTAAATAAGCAGTGTGACAATATACAGCCTTGATGTACTCCTTTCCTGATTTGGAACCAGTGTTATTCCATGTCCAGTTCTAACTGTTGCTTCTTGACCTGCATACAGATTTCTCAGGAGGCGCAGGTCAGGTGGCCTGGTATTCCCATCTCTTTCAGAATTTTCCACAGTTTATTGTGATCCACACAGTCAAAGGCTTTGGCATAGTCAATAAAGCAGAAGTAGATGTTTTTCTAGAACTCTCTCACTTTTTCGATGATCATAATTATTAGTTGTAATTAAAAGAATATTAGATCATAAATTACATTCTTAGGATACCCAATTCCAAATTCTAAATCTTCCACATGCTATGAAGGAGAGGGCTGCAACTACTTTTCAGAATCTAGGTTTACTCATCTGTTAGCAGTAGCTTCTTCATAGATTCCATGAGTGAATCAAGAGATCTGATATGATGAAAGCAATTTTCAAACTAAATGTGATATCCAAATGTTTGTTCATTGATTTTCAACATACATATATAGCAATGGCTTAGTTGTATGCCATACAATATAATTAGGGATGGTGGGAAAAAAATAAATCTTTTTTTTTGTTGTTCAGTTGCTAAGCCATGTTGGACTGTCTGTGACATCATGGAAAATAGCACCCTATGTTTCTGTGCCCTCCAGTATCTCCTGGAGTTGCTCAAATTCATGTCTGTTGAGTTGGTAATTATCTAACCATTTGGTGCACTGTTGCCACCTTCTCCTTTTGCCTCAGTCTTTCCCAGCACAGGGACTTTTCCAATGAGTTGACTCTTCAAATCAGGTGGGCAAAGTATTGGAGATTCAGTTTCAGCATCAATCCTTCACTTGAAGTTCAGGATTGATTTCCTTTAGGATTGACTAATTTGATCTCCTTGCAGTCCAAGGGACTCTCAAGAGTCTTCCCCTAGAACCACAGTTCAAAATTATTGATTCTTTGATCAATCTTATTTATGATCCAACTCTCTCATCTGCACATGACTACTGGAAAAACCATAGCTGACCATATGGACCTTTGTTGCCAAAGGGATATCTCTGCATTTTAATATGCTCTCCAGGTTTGTCATTCCCAAGGAGCAAGTTTCTTTTAATTTCATGGCTGCAGTCATTTTCTGAACTGATTGAGGAGCCCAGAAAAATAAAATCTGTCACTGTTTCCACTTTTCCCCCTTCTATTTGCTATGAACTGATGGGACCAGATGCCACAATCTTAGCTTTTTGAATGTTGCGTTTTAAGCCGGCTTTTCCACTCTCCTCCTTCACCTTAATCAAGAGGCTCTTTAGTTCCTCTTCACTTTTTTCCATTAGAGTATTATCTTCTGCATATCTGAGATTATTGATATTGCTCACAGCAATCTTGATTCCAACTTGTGATTCATCCAGCATGGCATTTCACACGATGTACCCTGCATATAAGTTAAATAAGCAGGGTGACAATATACAGTCTTGTTGTACTCCTTTCCCAATTTCGAACCATTCAGTTGTTCCATGTCTAGTTCTAACTGTTGCCATTTGATCTGCATACAGCTAAGGTGGTCTGGAATTCCCATTTCTTTAGGAATTTTCCACAGTTTATTGTAACCCACACAGTCAAAGGCTTCACCATAGTCAGTGAAGCAGAAGTAGATGTTTTTCTGGAACTCCTTTCCTTTCTCTATAATGCAAAAAAAAACCAAAAAAAACAAAACAAAACAAAACTTGGCATTATGATTTCTGGTTCTGCTGCCTCTTTGAAATCCGGCTTGTATATCTGCAAGTTCTCAATTCACACACTGCTGAAGCCTAGCATGAAGAATTTTGAGCATAAACTTGCTAGCTTGTGAAATGAGCACAATTGTACTACAGTTTGAACATTGTTTGGTTTGAACATTGTTTGCCCTTCATTGGGATTGGAATGAAAACTGACCTTTTCCAGTCCTGTGGCTACTGCCGAGTTTTCCAAATTTGTTGACACATTGAGTGTAGCACTTTAACAGCATCATCTTTTAGGATTTTAAATAACTCAGCTGGAATTTCATCACCTCCACTTGCTTTGTTCATCATAATGCTTCCTAAGGCCCAGCTGATTTTATACTCCATGATGTCCAGCTCTAGGTGAGTGACCACAGAATCATGGTTATCCGAGTCATTAAGAACTTTTTGTGTTATTCTTCTGTGTATTCCTGCCACCTCTTTATAATTTCTTATGCTTCTGTCAGGTCCTTAATATTTCTGTCCTTTATCATGCCTGTCCTTGCATGAAATGTTCCTTTGCCATCTCTGATTCTTTTGAAGTGGTCTCTTTTCTTGCCCATTCTATTGTTTTCTCTATTTCTTTGCATTGATCATTTAAGATGGCCTTATCTTTCCTTGTTCTTCTCTGGAACTTTGCATCAGCTGGGTACATCTTTCCCTTTCTCCCTGGCCTTTTACTTCTCTTTTGTCTGCTATTTGTAAAGCCTCCTCAGACAATTACTTCGCCTTCTTGCATTTGTTTGTTTGTGTTTTTCCCTTTGTAATGGTTTTAGTTACTGCCCCCTTTACAATGTTATGAACTTCTGTCCATAGTTCTTCAGTCACTCTGTCTACCAGATCTAATCCCTTAAATCTATTTATCACCTCCACTGTATAACTATAATGGATTTGATATAGATCATACCTGAATGGCCTAGTGGTTTTCTCTACTTTCTTTAATTTAAATTTGAATTTGCAATAAGGAGCTCATGATCTGAGCCACAGTCAGCCCCAGGTCTTGTTTTTGCTGATTTTACAGAACTTCTCCAGAAGTTCTCTTTGATTGCAAAGATTATAATCAGTCTGTTTTTGATACTGACCACCTGGTGATGTCCATGTGTAGAGTGGTCTTTTGTGTTATTGGAAAAGGGTGTTTGCTATGACTAGCTTATTTTCTTGACAAAACTCGTTAGCCTTTGCTTTGCTTAATTTTGTACTCCAAGGCCAAACTTGCCTTTTATTCCTGGTATCTCTTGACTTCCTACTTTTGCATTCCAATCCTCCATGATGAAAAGGACATCTTTTTTTGGTGTTAGTTCTAGAAGGTCTTATATGTCTTCATGCTGCTGCTGCTACTGCTAAGTTGCTTCAGTCGTGTCCGACTCTGTGCGACTCCATAGATGGCAGCCCACCAGGCTCTCCCGTCCCTGGGATTCTCCAGGCAAGAACACTGGAGTGGGTTGCCATTTCCTTCTCCAATGCATGAAAGTGAAAAGTGAAAGCGAAGTCACTCAGTCGTGTCCGACTCTTAGCGACCTCATGGACTGCAGCCTACCAGGCTCCTCCGTCCATGGGATTTTCCAGGCAAGAGTACTGGAGTGAGGTGCCATTGGCTTCTCCAATAGGTCTTCATAGAACCAGTCAACTTCAGCTTCATTGGCATCAGTAATTGGGGCATAGACTTCAATTACTGTGATGTTGAATGGTTTGCCTTGGAAATGAACTGAGGTCATTCTGTCATTTTTGAGATTGTTCCCACGTACTACATTTCAGACTCTTTTGTTGACTATGAGGGCTACTCCATTTCTTCTAATGGATTCTTGCCCACAGTAGTAGATACAATGGTCATCTGAATTAAATTTGCCCATTCTCATCCATTTTAGTCACTGATTCCTAAGATGTTGATGTTTACTCTTGCCATCGCCTACTTGACTGCATCCAATTTGCCTTGATTCATGGACCTAACATTCCAGTTTCCTGTGTAATATTTTTCTTTACAACATTTGACTTTACTTTCACCACCAGACACATCCACAACTGAGGATTGTTTCTGCTTTGACCCAACCACTTCATTCTTTCCATAGTTATTAGCAATTGCACTCCAGTCTTCCCCAGTAGCCTATCTTACACCTTCCAACTTGGGGGGCTAATCTTCTGATGTTACACCTTTTTGCCTTTTCATGTTTATGGAGTTCTCCCAACAAGACTACTAGAGTGCTTTGCCATCTCCTCTTCCAGTAGACCATGTTTTGTCAGAATTCTTCATTATGACCCATCTGTCTTGGGTGGCCTTGCATGGCATGGCTCATAGCTTCATTGAGTTACACAAGCCCCCGTGCCTCAAGGCTGTAATCCATGAAGGGGGAGTACCATTGACTTATTTCTGTTTCTTGATGAGAAACTTTCCACATTTAACTGTGAAATATAATGTCAGCTTTGACTCTGTTATATATAGCCTTTATTGAGATACATTCCTTATGTACCCAACTTACTGATTTTTTTAATCATGAGAAAATATTGTAATTTTATCAAATTCTCTTTTTGGCCTATATTGAGATTATCATGTGGTTTTAATCTTTTATTCTATTATTGTGATGTATTGCATATATTGACTTGTGTATGTTGAACCATCTTTGCATTCCAGTGATAAATCTCATTTGATCATGGTGTATGATTCTTGTAATATGCTTCTAAATTCAGTTTGCCAATATTTAGCTGAGAATTTTTGCATCTATATTCTTAAGGGATATTGGTCAATAGCTTTTTTTTTTTTTTTTTCCTTGTAGTGTCCTTATCTGACTTTAGTGTGAGGGTAATGTTGACCTTTGAAAATAAGTTTGGGAGTTCTCCTTCCCCTTTCTTTATTATTATTTTTTTTGATGAATTTGAGAAGGATTGATATTAATTCTTTAAATGTTTGGTGAAATTTACCAGTAAAGCATCTGGTCCTGAGTCTGTTTTTATTGGGGGATTTATAATTATTAGTCTCATCAGATTGTCTGTACCTTCATGATTCATTCTGGGTAAATTGCTTCTTTCCAGGAATTTATAAATTTCTTTCAGGTTATCTAGTTTATTGGCATATAATTGTTCATAGCAGTCTCTTATGATCCTATGTATTTCCTTACTATCATTTGTAACGTGTCATCTTTTATTTCTGATTTTATGTATTTGAGTCTTCTCTCTCTTTTTCTTAGCCTAGCTGAAGGCTTTGTTTATCAATTTTATCTTTTTAAAAAAGCTACCTCTTATGTTTATCAATCTTTCATCTTGTTTTTCTGGTCTAACTTCATTTATTTATACTCTGAGCTACGTATTTCCTCCTTATTACTAACTTTGGGCTTGATTTTTCTTCTCTTTCTAGTTCCTTGAAGTTAAAGTTAGGTTATTTGAGGTCTTTCTTTTCCTTTTCTACATGTATTTATCATTATAAACTTCTCTTTCTGAACTGCTTTTGCAGTACTTTATCTGTTTTAGTGTGTATTTCCATTTTCATTTATTTCAACATATTTTTTAACTTCCCTTTGGATTTTTTTCTTTTACACTTTGGTTACTCATAGGTGTGTTGTTTTGTTTTCACATATTTGTAAATTATCCAGCTTTCCTTTGGTTGGTTTCTAATTTCATACCATTGGATATGAAAAAAAAGATACTTGATATGACTTCAGTCCTCTTACATATGCCAAGGCTTGTTTTGTAGCCTATGATAGACATTTTTGTGATCTATCCTGGAGAATGTTCCATGTGCACTTGAGAGGAATGGATATTTTTCTGTTCTTGGATAGACTGTTCTGTATATGTCTTTTAGGTCCATTTAGCTGAAAGCATGACTTAAATCCAATATTTTCATGTTAATTTTATGCCTGTATGATCTATCCATTGCTGAAAGTGGGGTATTGAATCCCCCTACTATTTTTGTGTGACTATTTCTACCTTCATATCAGTTAGTATTTACTCAATATATTTAGGTGCTTTTTTGGTAGGGTGCTTATATAATTGCTATGTTTCCTTGATGAATCCACTCCTTTATCATTATATAATGAACTTCTTTGTCTCCCATGAAAATTTCTGTCTTAAAGTCTATTTTATCTGATCTAAGTATGCTATGCTATGCTATGCTAAGTCACTTCAGTTGTGTCCGACTCTGTGTGACCCCATAGACGGCAGCCTGCCAGGCTCCCCTGTCCCTGGGATTCTCCAGGCAAGAACACTGGAGTGGGTTGCCATTTCCTTCTCCAATGCATGAAAGTGAAAAGTGAAAAGTGAAAAGTGAAAGGGAAGTCGCTCAGTCGTGTCCTACTCTTAGCGACCCCATGGACTGCAGCCTACCAGGCTCCTCCGTCCATGGGATTTTCCAGGCAAGAGTACTGGAGTGGGGTGCCATTGCCTTCTCCGGATCTACGTATAGATACCCCCATTATCTTTTGCACTGTATTTGCATGGAATATATTTTGCCATCCCCTCACTTTCAGTTCATGTGTGTCCTTAAAACTGAAGTTTTAAGGCAAAATATTGTTGGGTCTTTTTTTGTTTGTTTGTTTTTATTTTTAATTGGAGGATAATTGCTTTACACTGTTGTATTGATTTCTGCTATACAACGTGAATCAGCTCTAAGTATGCATATATCCACTTCCTCTTGAGCTGAAATGAAGTGGATGACCCTAGATCCTGTTATACATAGTGAAATTAGCCAAAAAGAGAAAAAAAATTATATATTAATGTATATATGATCTAGAAAAATGTTACTAATGAACCTATTTGCAGGGCAGAAATAGAATTGTAGATGTAGAGAATGGACTTGTGTACATAGTGGAGGAAGGAGAATGTGGGAAGAATTGAGACAGTAGCATTGATATGTACGCTACCATGTTTAAAATAGATAGTTAACAGGAAGAAGCTATATAGCATAAGGTACTCTGCTCAGTGCTCTGTGATGACCTAGAGGGGTGGGATGAAGGCAGAGACTTGAGGGTCTTTTTTTTCCCCTAAATTCATCCAGCCACTTGGATCTTTTGATTGGAGATTTCAATCCATTTACATTTAGAATAATTTTTGATATGTAGTGACTTACTAATACCATCTTATTAATTACATTATGGCTTTTACATAGTTCCATTTTTCCTTTTTTCCTCTTGCTGCCTACTTTTATGGATGTTGATTTTCCCTGTGATATGTTGATTCTATTCTCTTTATCCTTTGTAAATTTATCATGGTTTAAATTTATAGTTACCATATAGCTTACATAAAACATATAATAGTCTATTTTATGCTGATAGAAACTTAACTTCAGTTGCATACAAAAACTCTGCCCTTTAAATCCTCATTTTTATGTTTTTAACAGGACATTTTGCCTATTTTTATAGTCTATATTTATCACAGTAATTTTTAATGCCCTTTTCCTTTAGTCTTTATACTATATTTAAATGGCTAATATAACATCCTATTATAGAATTGGAATTGTATTAAACTGCCTGTTTCAAAGTGCTGAATATTTTTACATGTTTTCATGTTATTAATTCAGTTCAGTTCAGTTGAGTTGCTCAGTCGTGTCTGATTATACAACCCCATGGACTGAAGCACACCATGCTTCCTTGTCCATTACCAACTCTGGGAGCTTGCTCAAACTCATGTCCATCAAGTCAGTGATGTCATCCAACCATCTCATCCTCTGTCATCCCTCTCCTCCTGTCTTCAGTCTTTCCCAGCATCGGGGTCTTTTCCAATGAGTTGGTTCTTTGCATAAGTCGGCCAAAGTATTGGAGCTTCAGTTTCAGCGTCAGTCATTCCAATGAATATTCAGGACTGATTTTCTTTTCTTTTCTTTTTTTATTTTATTTTATTTTTAAACTTTACAATATTGTATTAGCTCTGCCAAACATCGAAATGAATCTGCCACAGGTACACCCGTGCCCCCCATCCTGAACCCCCCTCCCTCCTTCCCACATCCTCCCCTGTTTTCTTTAGGATGGACTGGTTGGATCTCCTTGCTGTCCAAGGGATTCTTAAGAGTCCTCCAACACCACAGTTCAAAAGCATCAATTCTTTGGCACTCAGCTTTCTTTATGGTACACCTCTCATATCCATACATGATTACTGGAAATACCATAGCTTAGATTATATGGACATTTGTCAGCAAAGTAATGTCTCTGCTTTTTAATATGCTGTCTAGGTTTGTCATAGCTTTACTTCCAAGGAGCAAGTGTCTTTTAATTTCATGGATTCAGTCACCATCTGCAGTGATTTTGGAGTTCAAGAAAATAAAGTCTCTCACTATTTCCATTGTTTCCCCATCTGAATGCCCTGAAATGATAGGACCAGATGCCATGATCTTAGTTTCTTGGATGTTGAGTTTTAAGCTAACTTTTTCACTCTCCTCTTTCACTTTCATCAAGAGGCTTTCTAGTTCTTCTTCACTTTCTGACATAAGGGTGGTTTCATCTGCATATCTGAGCTTATTGATATTTCTCCTGGCAATCTTGAAACCAGCTTGTGATTCATCCAGTCCAGCATTTCTCATGATGTACTCTGCATATTAGTTAAATAATCAGGGTGACAATATACAGCCTTGACGTACTCCTTTCCCAATTTGGAACAAGTCTGTTGTTCCATGTCTGGTTCTAACTGTTGCTTCTTGACCTGCATTCAGTAACTCAGGAGGCAGGTCAGGTGGTCTGGCATTCCCATCTCTTTCAGAATTTTCCATTTAGTTGTGATCCACATAGTCAAAGACTTTATGCATAGTCAGTGAAGCAGAAATATATGATTTTTCTGGAATTCTTTTGCTTTTCCTATGATCCAACGGATGTTGGCAATTTGATCTCTGGTTCCTCTGTCTTTTCTAAATCCAATTTGAACATCTGGAAGTTCTCAGTTCATATACTGTTGAAGCCTCGCTTGGAGAATTTTGAGCATTACTTTCCTAGCGTGTGAGATGAGTGCAATTGTGTGGTAGTTTGAATGTTCTTTGGCCTTTCTTTGGGCTTGGAATGAATACTGACCTTTTCCAGTCCTGTGGCCAGTGCTGAGTTTTCCAAATTTTCCAGCATATTGAGTGCAACACTTTCACAGCATCCTCTTTAAGGATTTTAAATACCTCAGCTGAAATTCCATCACATCCACTAGCATTGTTCATAGTGATGCTTCCTAATTAGCGTTCTGTCATTTCATCTTGAAGAACTCCTTTTAGTATTTCTGGTAAAGTGAGCCGTGGTGCTAAATTCCTTCAGCTTTGTTTGTGTGGGAAAGTCATTAGTTCTTCTTTATTTCTGAAGAGTAACTTTGCCAAAGGTTGGTATTATCTACAGTATAACTCAATAAATTTTCCTAATACATTTAATTCAGTAATGAATTATTTATCTACCTGAATTCATACCTAAAACTGCCCATTCTGTACTTCTTCCCCTCTTACTCCTCTCTCCTGCTTACCCTCTTCCTCCTACTCTTTTTCTTCTTTACTTTGTGTCCTTAAACATATGGATTCCCTTTTGTGCTGTGAGTTTATTTCTTTTCAGTATCTTTTTCCATTACAAAAATGGTGATGCACAAAATCGACTATCTAAAACAATGAATATAAAAAAGCAAAAACATTAAATCTGTCATTGAATTCACAATGAATTGAATTGATTACTTTTCAATTCAAGACTTTCATTTTGATAATTTTTATTCAAATTAATAAATTCTTACTTTGAATTAACATTATTTTGGTAATACAAATTTGAACTAAAAAGCTCTCACATTTCATGAAATTACTTTGGTGAACATTTGCACCTGTTTTCAAATGTTACATGGGTAGAAGAATGTCATTTCAATTTGGAGTTTTAGTTCAGCCACAGTTTGTTCCCAAAACCACTCTTAATTGTGTCTGTGGGACAATGTCCCTGATGCACCAGAAAGTTCCCATTCCATTGATCTCTCATTCCAACTTTAAATTGCTTTGGGAACAGGGGAACAATTACAACTGTTGCATAACAAATATTTATTCTTCCATGTCTGAGGAATCAAGCACTGTTTGTTGATCCTGATCTTAATTCAGAATGTGACAGTAAGTACTGACAAGGAACATAGCAAGTTCTTTTAGGAGGTAGAAATAATTTATCAATAATAATGGTAAATCTTGATTGTCATGACATTGTATCTTTTCAGTCTATAGTTAAAGCTATCATTTAGTAGTAATTTGTAATGTGAATAGCCTGATGAAATACAGGTATCAGTTTGTCACTAAAATACAGCTGTGAATCATTATTATGACTATTACTATTTCATTATTATTTGTACACTCTGTTAATCCTTAATTTCCATATGCTATCTCATTATTTCCTCAAAATATTCCTCTAAGGAAAGTAAGGCAAATATTTTTATCATTTTACAAATGAGAAGACAGCTATAAATTAGAGGCAGAGAACCTCAAACCAAAGACTTTAGTTCTAATCTGAGATGCTTTTCCACTATACAAAACCCATGTCACATATATTTTTAATAAATATTAAATTATCCTCTATACTTACAATGCATAAATGGTAATAATTTATATAAGATGGCTGTTTGTTAGTATTGACTGAAAGATAGTTTAAAAAGCTAAAACCTGATGTTGATGAACAAATGTGATACGTTAAAGTTTTCCTGATCATTAATTCACAAATACTGCACGAGAAAATTGCTTGAGTTTAGAAAATAAGCCTTCACCAAGTCAGTCAGAACCCATCTATTTTGTGCTGACACTGTATTAGACTTAGGTGTAGAAGGATGAACAAGACAAATAAGCTCCTTCCCTCATGTCTCTCGTTACCTCACAATATAACAACATAAACAGTCTAAAGTGCCGGGAGCAGAAGTAAACCAAATGTAGCAAAACAAGCCTAGTTCAAGGTGTGTTTGACTTAGTGAGAGATTTCTGCCTAGGATGGAAAGGCTTGGAACAGATGACTGGAAAAAGCAGTTTAGATAACCTCAGATGCATTGTCATTGCAATTGTCTGGAAGAGGAAGACAACAGTCGCTGCAGTCCTGGATTCAAAGAGCCTGGTTAAAACATCTTGTATCCTGGTAAATCTTGCTGTCTTCTTCCATTTCTGTTAGTGATTGGTCTGATCAGGGTGCTCATGTTCCTTATCCAGTGCATCCTCTCACCAATTTCTGAGCCTCATTGGGGAGAATTTTGACTTGTCATGTGAAGTAGTATAGGATAAGTGTTGGATTTTTGCCTCCTTGTTCCTGGCACTGTTGAATGAAGGTCAATTTGACTTTGTGACCCTGACTATTCTAAGGTTCTCACTAACAATAGCCTGCTGTTGACACATGATTTTTATACAAATTTTAATGCTACCAGTTAGGCAAAGTTGTAATATAAAGATAATGGACTATGAATATTGCTTGTTCCTGATTTTAGTCATGTGACATCAGCCTAGTGAACTAATTTCAAGCCTAAAATATGACACACAAGATCCTGAAGTAAGTACTGGAGCCTATTATACAGAGTGAAGTAAGCCAGAAAGAAAAACACCAATACAGCATACTAATGCATATATATGGAATTTAGAAAGATAGTAACAATAACCCTGTGTACGAGACAGCAAAAGAGACACTGATGTATAGAACAGTCTTATGGACTCTGTGAGAGAGGGAGAGGGTGGGAAGATTTGGGAGAATGGCATTGAAACATGTGTAATATCATGTATGAAACGAGTTGCCAGTCCAGGTTCGATGCACGATACTGGATGCTTGGGGCTGGTGCACTGGGACGACCCAGAGGAATGGAATGGGGAGGGAGGAGGGAGGAGGGTTCAGGATGGGAAACACATGTATACCTGTGGCGGATTCATTTTGATATTTGGCAAAACTAATACAGTTATGTAAAGTTTAAAAATAAAATAAAATTTAAAAAAAATTTATATATATAAAAAAAGAAATTGTTGCATAAATGAAATGAAGGTTTTCCTTCTCTTTCTCTTCTTTAAGGAAAATTCTTTCCTTAAGCTGAACAAATAAAAATTTGCAATGTCATTTGGGCTAAAGTTTTCATCTTCAAAATAGAGATTTTATATTCCCTTATTGTCTTTCTCTTCAAAGCTGTGATATTTCCATTGTGTATTCTAAATTGTTCCTTAGTATGAATCCCTCTGTTGAATTGGATTTCTGATTCTAAGTAATATCTGCTATATAGTGATTTCCTCAACTACTATCACATGGCAAACTAAGTGACAGAGTGGGTGAAAAGTGGCTGAAATCCTCAAATCTATTAGCCACCTGAGGACTAAGCTTGTGATTTTGACTAATGTCAAATATGGTGGTGATTATGAAAAGATCAGTTTTCACATCCAGTCAGTAATGTGACAAACACTTTAATCTAAATATCTTAATTCCTTTTATTATGTTTCTGCTAAAAGTCTCATAAAATCCTACTGTGTGGATGACTCATGTGTATCCTAAAAATAGTGGTGCTGTGAACTACACTTGATCTGAGCTTTGAGCCCCACTTTATTATTTACTATGTGGTTAACCTTGGAAAAATTCCATTTTTTTAATATTTGAAAAACGGGGATAGCACAAACAATGAATATATTCTGTTAAACATAAAATAGTACATATACCCATGTATACCTATTTATAAAAATATTTAAACATTTTTGCTGTTCTCTTAGGTTGACTTAAGTGGATAAATTATGAAGATACACTCTGAAGCCACAGAGTAAAAATAAGCGAAGAGACTATGTAATGTTCTCCAAAGGTTGTCTGTAACATTCGTGTGGAGCTGGTCTATGCAGTGGTCTTGTCATAGGAACAGTCACACAAGAAACTAAGAGGAGCTGGAATATGAAATCAACAGATATCTGTGTTTAAACAGATGTTAAATTTCAGTTTATGCTATTCAATTTATTATTACTAAGTGTCTATAAAACAAGGTGACTAATATATACTATGCAGTGTCAGGCATAGAAAGATGTATGCCCCCTGAAAATCAGAGTTTCTGTGAATTTTGACCATCGTGAATTGCAATTTAAAATTTCCAGTCCTATTGAGTGGTATTTTGCCATCTCAACTCTTTACTTTCTAGGGCAGATGAAGTCAGGCTTATAATTACTAATTAGTCAGGAGTTTTAGAAACATCAACCCAGGAACATGTCCTCAACAACAGGAAAAGTTACTTCTATATGTTTCTTTAATCATAGGTAGATCTTCACATAGTGGCAATGGAATAGATACTTTAATCATTTCCAATTTTATTGTATTTTGTTGATACACATTGTTGAAGATAACTGGACTTCAGGGCTTCAAGCAAATACTCCTTATAATACATTCTTTAAAAACCAATTGTTCAGGTAATGTGTAACATGTAACACTTGTTTCCTGACAGTGAATATATCTTATAGGAGATCTTCCTTTGACATCCTGAAAGCAGAGGACATGGATAAAATTAACCAGACATTTGTGCTAGAATTTCTTCTTCTGGGTTTTTCTGAATACCCAAAGATTGAGATTGTTTACTTTGTTGTAATTCTAAGTATGTACCTAGTTGTTCTAATTGGCAACGGTGTTCTGATCACAGCAAGCATCTTTGATTCCCATCTTCACTCCCCCATGTACTTCTTCCTGGGAAACCTGTCTTTTCTGGATATCTGCTATACATCTTCTTCTGTTCCTTCAACTTTGGTGAGCTTAATCTCAAAGAAAAGGAACATTTCCTTCTCTGGATGTGCAGTGCAGATGTTTTTTGGATTTGCAATGGGTTCAACAGAGTGCTTGCTCCTTGGCATGATGGCTTTTGACCGCTATGTGGCCATCTGTAACCCTCTGAGATACCCTGTCATCATGAGCAAGGTGCTGTATGTCCTGATGGCTTCTCTGTCATGGCTATCTGGCGGAATCAACTCAATTGTACAAACATCTCTTGCCATGCGATTGCCTTTCTGTGAGAATAATGTAATCAATCATTTCACATGTGAAATATTAGCTGTTCTCAAGCTAGCTTGTACTGATATATCTCTCAATATTATCACCATGATGGTATCAAATATGGCATTTCTAGTTCTTCCACTGCTGGTCATATTTTTCTCCTACATGTTCATCCTCTATACCATCTTGAGAATGAACTCAGCTACAGGGAGACATAAGGCCTTTTCTACCTGCTCAGCACATCTGACTGTGGTAATTATATTTTATGGTACCATCTTCTTTATGTATGCCAAACCTAAGTCTCAAGAACTGCACGGAGAAAACAAGTTGCAAGCTTCTGACAAGCTCATTTCCCTGTTTTATGGTGTAGTGACTCCCATGCTAAATCCTATAATCTACAGCTTGAGGAATAAGGATGTAAAAGCTGCTGTAAAATATTTGCTAAACCAAAAACCTATCCAATAAGTGAGAGGGTAATAGGCTGGAAGGCCAGGGGTCTCCAAACAGAGGAAATAGCCTGCAAGTGTCAGACATTTTTATCTCTCTTAAGCGGCAGGAGGAAACAAACTAGGGATATTTTTTTCCTTCTCTATACAAATTTAAAAGGAGGTTTCTCTTAAAATGGACTTCCCTGGTGGCTCAGACGGTTAAGCGTCTGTGTACAATGTGGGAGACCTGGGTTCCATCCCTGGGTCGGGAAGATCCGCTGGAGAAGGAAATGGCAATCCACTCCATTACTATTGCCTGGAAAATCCCATGGACAGAGGAACCTATTAGGCTACAGTCCATGGGGTCGCAAAGAGTTGGACATGACTGAGTGACTTCACTTACACTTTCTCTTAAAATACTGTGTTGCCATAATGACAACTATGTTAACTGAAGTTAACAACTGAAGTTAACAACTGAAGTTAACTATTCTCAAACCTTGAGATAACCAATGCATTTTTCTTATGGAAATGTTTTCTTAAGCTATGCTAATGTACTATACATTTACACCAAACTCGGTCTTCAAGTCGGTTCGCCTCATGGCTCAGAACCTACTTGACAAACCAGTATGTAATACTCAGATATTGTTCCCTAATCTATGTAAATGAAACTATTTGTATGGTAATCTGTCCTTCTACAAGATTCAAGTTAATCATTTTATGGCCCAGGATGAACCATTTGGTGCCAAGATCATCCCAAAATACATCTTATGTATTTTGAGGGGCCTGGTGCCATTCTGAGTTTTAAGACATTCCTTTCTTTCATTAACAGACTGCTAGTGACTATATAACATCCAGCTGAAGACTAGCAAGGGGGTACTCTTTTTGAACCCTTCTGATGCCTATGTCAGAAGCTTTCTCTATCTCCTTTATACTTTAATAAAACATTATTACACAAAGCTCTGAGCGATCAAGCCTTGTCTCTGGTCCTGGATTGAATTCTTCTCCTCTGGAGGCCAAGAATCCCGGCCGTCTTTTCATTCAGCAACAACCTTTCATAAGTATTTCAAGAAATGTAGATCTTTGTGCAATAGACATAAAGATGGACGTCTAGGTAAATAAGTATGACCTTTTTGGGGGAAATCATGGTTTAGGAGAGATTTTTTTCTTCCCTTCACTGATCTTACTCTGCTAGAATTACTCAGAACTATAGATTTCAACTACCCTGGCTTCCAGTGTTATCAGATTTCACAAGTACCATCAGTTCAGTTCAGTTCTGTCACTCAGTCATGTCCGACTCTTTGCGACCCCATGAACCAAGAACGCCAGGCCTCCCTGCCCATCACCAACTCCCAGAAATCACTCAAAACCATGTCCATCGAGTCAGTGATGCCATCCAACAATCTCATCCTCTGTCGTCCCCTTCTCCCCCTGCCCTCAATCTTTCCCAGCATCAGGGTCTTATCAAATGAGACAGCTCTTTGCATCAGGTGGCCAAAGTATTGGAGTTTCAGCTTCAACATCAGTCCTTCCAATGAACACCCAGGACTCATCTCCTTTAGGATGGACTGGTTGGATCTCCTTGTATTCCAAGGAACTCTCAAGAGTCTTCTCCAAAACCACAGTTCTGAAGTATCAATTCTTCAGGACTCAGCTTTCTTTATGGATCAAGTCTCACATTTATACATGACCACTGGAAAAACCATAGCCTTGACTAGACAGACCTTTGTTGACAAAATAATGTCTCTGTTTTTCTTTTTTTTTTTTAATTTAATTTTATTTTTAAACTCTACATAATTGTATTAGTTTTGCCAAATATCAAAATGAATCCGCCACAGGTATACATGTGTTCCCCATCCTGAACCCTCCTCCCTCCTCTCTCCCCATTCCATCCCTCTGGGTCGTCCCAGTGCACCAGCCCCAAGCCATCCAGTATCGTGCATCGAACCTGGACTGGCAACTCGTTTCATACATGATATTTTACATGTTTCAATGCCATTCTCCCAAATCTTCCCACCCTCTCCCTCTCTCACAGAGTCCATAAGACTGTTCTATACATCAGTGTCTCTTTTGCTGTCTCGTACACAGGGTTATTGTTACCATCTTTCTAAATTCCATATCTGCTATCGAGGTTGGTCATAACCTTCCTTCCAAGGAGTAAGCGTATTTTAATTTCCTGGCTGCAATCACCATCTGCAGTGATTCTGGAGTGCCCCAAAATAAATTCAGCCACTGTTTCACCATCTATTTGCCATGAAGTGATGGGACCAGATGCCATGATCTTCGTTTTCTGAATGTTGTGCTTTAAGCCAACTTTTTCACTCTCCTCTTTCACTTTCATCAAGAGGCTCTTTAGTTCTTCTTCACTTTATGCCATAAGGGTGGTGTAATCTGCATATCTGAGGTCATTATTTCTCCCAGCAATCTTGACTCCAGCTTGTGCTTCCTCCACCCAGCGTTTCTCATGATGTACTCTGCATATAAATTGAATAAGCAGGGTGACAATATACAGCCTTGATGTACTCCTTTTCCTATTTGGAACCAGTCTGTTGTTCCCTGTCCAGTTCTAACGGTTGCTTCCTGACCTGCATACAGGTCTCTCAAGAGGCAGGTCAGGTGGTCTGGTATTCCCGTCTCTTTCAGAATTTCCAATTTATTGTGATCCATGCAGTCAAAGGATTTGGCATAGTCAATAAAGCAGAAATAGATGTTTTTCTGGAACTCTCTTGCTTTTTTGATAATCCAGCAGATGTTGGCAATTTGATCCCTGGTTCCTCTGCCTTTTCTAAAACCAGCTTGAACATCTGGAAGTTCATGGTTCATGTATTGCTGCAGCCTGGCTTGGAGAATTTTGAGCGTTACTTTACTAGCGTCTGAGATGACTGCAGTTGTGCGGTAGTTTGAGCATTCTTTGACATTGCCTTTCTTTGGGATTGGAATGAAAACTGACCTTTTCCGGTCCTGTGGCCACTGCTGAATTTTCCAAATTTGCTGATGTATTGAGTGCATCACTTTCACAGCATCATCCTTTAGAATTTGAAAGGGCTCAACTGGGATTCCATCACCTCCACTAGCTTTGTTCATAGTGATGCTTCCTAAGGCCCGCTTGACTTTACATTCCAGGATGTCTGGCTCTAGGTGAGTGATCACACCATCGTGATTATCTGGGTTGTGATGATCTTTTTTGTACAGTTCTTCTGTGGATTCTTGCCACCTCTTCTTAATGTCTTCTGCTTCTGTTAGGTCCATCGCATTTCTGTTCTTTATTGAGCCCATCTTTGCATGAAATGTTCCCTTGGTATCTCTACTTTTCTTGAAGAGATCTCTAGTCTTTCCCATTCTATTTTTTTCTTCTATTTCTTTGCATTGATCACTGAGGAAGGCTTTCTTATTTCTCCTTGCTATTCTTTGGAACTCTGCATTCAGATGCTTATATCTTTCCTTTTCTCCTTTGCTTTTTGCTTCTCTTCTTTTCACAGCTATTTGTAAGGCCTCCTTAGACAACCATTTTACCTTTTTGCATTTCTTTTTCTTGGGGATGGTCTTGATCCCTGTCTCCTGGACAATGTCACGAACCTCCGTCCATAGTTCATCAGGCACTCTATCAGATCTAGTTCCTTAAGTCTATTTCTCACTTCCACTGTATAATCATAAGGGATTTGATTTAGGTCATACCTGAATGGTCTAGTGATTTTTCCCACTTTCTTCAATTTCAGTCTGAACTTGGCAATAAGGAGTTCATGATCTGAGCCACAGTTAGCTCCTGGTCTTGTTTTTGCTTACTGTATAGAGCTTCTCCATCTTTGGCTGCAAAGAATATAATCAATCTGATTTCAGTGTTGGCCATCTGGTGATGTCCATGTGTAGAGTCTTCTCTTGTGTTGTTGGAATAGGGTGTTTGCTATGACCAGTGTGTTCTCTTTGCAAAACTCTATTAGCCTTTGCCTTGCTTCATTCTGTACTCCATGGCCAAATTTGCCTGTTATTCCAGGTGTTTCTTGACTTCCTACTTTTGCATTCCAGTCCCCTGTAATGAAAAAGACATCTTTTTTTTGGGTTTTAGTTTAGAAGGTCTTGTAAGTCTTCGTAGAACCGTTCAACTTCAGCTTCTTCAGTGTTACTTGTTGGGGCATAGATTTGGATTACTGTGATATTGAATGGTTTGCCTTGGAAACGAACAGAGATTCTCTGTCGTTTCTGAGATTGCATCCAAACACTGCATTTCGGACTCTTTTGTTGACTATGATGGCTACTCCATATCTTCTAAGGGATTCCTGCCCACAGTAGTAGACATAATGGTCATCGGAGTTAAATTCACCTATTCTAGTCTATTTTAGTTTGTTGATTCCTAGAATGTCGACATTCACTCTTGCCATCTCTTGTTTGACAACTTCCAATTTGCCTTGATTTATGGACCTAACATTCTAGGTTCCTATGCAATATTGCTCTTTACAACATCGGACCTTGCGTCTATCACCGGTCACATCCACAACTGGGTGTTGGTTTTACTTTGGCTCCATGCCTTCATTCTTTCTGGAGTTATTTCTCCACTGATCTCCAGTAGCTTATTGGGCACCTACCCACCTGGGGAGTTTACCTTTCAGTGTCCTATCTTTTTACCTTTTCATACTGTTCATGGGTTTCTCAAGGCAAGTATACTGAAGTGGTTTGCCATTCCTTTCTCCAGTGGCCCACATTCTGTCAGACCTCTCCACCATGATCCATCTGTCTTGGGTGGCCCCACACAGCATGGCTTAGTTTCACTGAGTTATACAAGGCTGTGGTCCATGTGATCAGATTGGCTAGTTGTCTGTGATTTTGGTTTCAGTGTGTCTACCCTCTGATGCCCTCTCTTAGCACCTACAGTCTTACTTGGGTTTCTCTTACCTTGGACGTGGGATATCTCCTCTGGCTACTGCTCTTGACCTTGGACAGGGGTGGCTCCTGGGCCACACAGCCACCCCTCCTACAAGATCCAAGTACCATGCATGTCAAAATCTCATCCCTGGTAAAATCCAAAGTGAGTGTTTCTGGTGTTCTACTTTTATCATTTGGAAGAGTTTAAAATGAATTGATACTCATTCTTCTCTAAATATTTAGTAGAATTCACCCATCAAGATATCTGGTCTTGGACTTTCCTTTTGGGGACTTTCTCCTGATTGCTTCTTCCATCTCTTTTTTGTTATTTGTTTATTTAGGCTTTATACTTCTTATTGATTCAGTCTTGGTAAGATGTGTGTTTCTAGGGTTTTCATTTTTTTCCAAAGCTGCCAGATTGTTGGCATATAATTGTTCATAACAATTACAATCTGTAGTATCAGTTGTAAAGTCTTCTCTTTCATTTCTGAATTTATTTGAATCTTCTTTTTCTCTTAATCTAGCTAAGGGTTTTCAATTTTGTTTATCTTTTCAGAAAAACGGCTTTTATTTTCGTCAATTTTAAAAATTATTTTTCTGTTCTCTGATTCATTTCTGCTCTATCTTTGTTATTTTCTCCCTTCTGCTAAGTTGTGTTTGGCTTGTTCTTTTTCTGGTTGCTTGTGGTGTAAATTTAGGTTGTTTATTTGAGAAGTTTTTATTTTTCAATATGGTGTTAATCACTATAAACTTCCCTTTTAATATCACTTTAATGCATCCCATATTTTTTGTATTGTGTTTTTGTTTGCCTTGATATCTTCTTTTATTAATAATTTTCTTTTTTTCTTGAGAAAATAGTTGTTTAAGAATGCATTGTTTCTATATGTTTGTGAGCTTTCCATTTTCTTTCTATTATTTAGTTCTAGTTTCAGTCCACTGTGATGAGAAAAGGATACTTAAAATGATTTTAGTCACCTTTTTAGTCACCTTAAATTTGTTAAGACTTGTTTTCTGACCTGTACTGGAGGATGTTCCATATGGATTTGATAAGAATGAATAGTCTGTTGAGTGGAATGTTCTACACATGCCTGTTAGATTCATTTGGTGATAGTAATTTTAAGCCTGCTGCTTCCTTTTTGATTTTCTAGATAACTATTTATTTAGAGAGTGGGGTATGGAAGTTTCCTACTCTTATTGTATTGCTATCAATTTCTTCCATTAGATCTGTCACCATTTGCTTTGTATAGGTAGATACTTTGACATTGCTGCTGCTGCTGCTGCTGCTAAGTCGCTTCAGTCATGTCCGACTCGATTGGGTATATATATATAATTGTTATATTTTCCTGACAAATTGACACTTTTATCATTATACAATGACTTTCTTTGTCTCTTATGATAATTTTTACTTAAAGTGTATTTTTCTAATATAAATATAGCTACCTCTCTCTTTGGTTATCATTTGCTTGGAATGCCTTTCCTCACCCCTTCACTTTCAGCCTTTGTGTGTCCTTAACTCTAAAGTGAATCTCTTGTAGGTGACATATACTTGAGTCTTATTTTTTTAATTCATTCAGCTACTCTTTTTTGATTATGAAGTTTAGTCCATTTACATTCAAAGTAATTATTGATAGCATGGTAAGGAGTTACCCTTGTCATTTTAAAAAATACTTTCTGTCTGTTTTGTAGTTCTCTTATTTATGTCTTGTCTTTCTTTGTGGTTTTATGAAAATTTTACAGTTGTATTCTTTGATTCTTTTCTGGTCTCTTTTGTGTACCTACTATATGTTTTATCTTTACCATAGGATTGGTATCAACATTTAAAAATTATAGCAGCCCCTTTTAAGTTCATAAGAACTTAAGACAATTTGTGTGCAGAAATTTTACATGTTAGTTCCCTTTTATATAATTGATGTCAGATTTTACTTATTTTTGTATTGTGTTTTTATTTAAAAATATCAGTGGTTACAGTTATTCTGCTACTTTTGTCTTTTAATGTATATGCTAGTATTAAAAGTGACTTACATGCCACAATTACAGTATATAATAATCTATGATATATATACTGTATATATACTATATATATATATATATATATACATACTGCATATATTTATTCTTAGCAGTAAGATTCTGGTAACCATTCTTCTTGAATGGTTTTTCTTTCTGTACTGAATTTCTCACTTTGTTCATGTATCATTTTCCTGCTTTCACTTGTTTGTCTGCAGCTTGGATCTCTGTTTTTTTTTTTTTTTTTTTTTTTTAAGGGTTGGTTTCTGAAGCTTTTTTGCTTTCCTTGGATGTATCATTTTTGCCTGATTCTTCATTATTCTTGTAGACTTGCATTTGCTTTCATGCATTTGAAGGAGCATGTCCCCTCTTCCAGTCTTTACAGATGATTTTGGCAGGTATTGACCCTCTCCTGTTGGATTCTTAGACAACCAGTACTACCTCCAGGATTGCAGTCAAGTGAGACTGGAGCTGGGTCACAGGGCTGCATCTCTGTCTGTAATAGGGTCTATGGTTGATATCAGGTCTGATACCCTTGTTAATAGGGGTATCAGTGGGCATAGTTCATCCTGGATAGATGTTACTGTTTCCAAGACCATGATCAAGTTGAGCTGGTGCTTGATCATGGGACTGCTTCAAAGTTTTCAGTCAGGACTATGGCTTGGGAACCTATTACTGGGGTTAGTTTAAGTGTAGCTACTGCTAAATCCATGAAAGGTCAGAGCTGGTGAGAAAACCAAGGATAAGCAGGACTACAGCCAGGTCTGCAGGAGGATAGGGCAGCGTTTGTGTCTGCAGTTATGTCCACAGTTGGTGGGCCTGCTACTGAGGTGTTGGCCTGCTTTCTCAAACTTCATTCCTCAGTCTGTCTCCACTGGTGTGTAGTACCCTTATAAATTAGATCCTGCAGCTCACACAAAGGCACTTTTATCTATAGATGATTGTCAAATCTGTAATTCTCTTGCAGAACTAGGGCTGGGGGCTTCTTATTATGCCATCTTACTGGCATAATGTCATGCTCTCATTTTAAGAATTTTGGAAATTATTTCAGTATCTAGGAAAAACTCTTGAAGAGGGAACATGAAAAAACAGGAAGAAGACAATATGATATAAATTAACATGATGAGTAAAAGACGTGTGTTTTACTTATTCGATTTCAATAAGATACTGCTGTAAAACACTCAGAAGAGAAAGCTGGGATGTGACTATAGATTTGGATTCATCAGTTATGGGTGATTTGTTGAAACAACGAAAATGGATAAATTTGCCATATGAGATAATACTAGAATCAGGTGGTAACCATTTTGTGGAGGGATATTCATGTCAGGTCAATATATTTTCATTTTAGGTGGAAGGCCAAAGTAATTTTTGAATTGTTGTTCAGTCGTTCAACTATGTCCAACTCTTTTTGACCCCATGGACTGCAGCATGCCAGCCTTTCCTGTCCTTCACCATCTCCCAGAGTTTGTTCAAACTCATGCCCATTGAGTCAGTGATGGCATCCTACCATCTCATCATATTACTCCCTTCTCCTCCTTCCTTCAACCTTTCCCAGCATCAGGTTCTTTCCCAATCAGTTGGCTCTTTACACAAGGTGGCCAAAGCATTGGAGCTTTAGCATCAGTCCTTCCAATGAATATTCAAGACTGATTTACTTTAGGATTGACTGGTTTCATCTGCTTGCAGTCCAAGGGACTCTCAAGTGTCTTCTCCAACACCACAGTTCAAAAGCATCAATTCTTCAGGCCTCAGCTTTCTTTCTTCCAACTTTCAAATCCATACATGACTACTGGAAAACCATAGCTTTGACTATATGGACCTTTGTCAGCAAAGTGATGTCTCTGCTTTTTAATATGCTGTGTAGGTTTGTCACAGCTTTTCTTCCAAGGAACAAGTCTTTTAATTTCATGGCTGCAGTCACCATCTGCAGTGATTTTGGAGCACCCACCCCCCCACCAAAAAAAAAAAAAAAAAAGTATTTCACCGTTTCCATATTTTCCCCATCTGTTTGCCATGAAGCAATGGGAGCGGATGCCATGATCTTCATTTTTGGAATGTTGAGTTTTTTTTTTTTTTTAATTTAATTTTATTTTATTTTTAAACTTTACATAATTGTATTAGTTATGCCAAATATCAAAATGAATGTTGAGTTTTAAGCCAGCTTTTCCACTCTCTTCTTTCACCTTCATCAAGAGGCTCTTTAAAACCTTTTTATTTTATGCCATTAGAGTGGTATCTTCTGCATATCTCAGTTTATTGATATTTCTCCCACCAATCTTGATTCCAGCTTATGATTCATCCAGCCTGGCATTTCACATGATTTACTCTGCATGTAAGTTAATTAAGCAGGGTGACAATATACAGCCTTGTTGTACTCCTTTCCCAGTTTTGAACCAGTCAGTTGTTTCATGTCTAAATTCTAACTGTTGCTTCTTGACCCACATACAGGTTTCTCAGGAGACAGGTAAGGTGGTTTTTTACTCCGATATCTTTAAGAATTTTCCATAGTTTGGTGTGAACTATGCAGTCAAAGGCTTCAGCGTAGTCAATGAAGTGGAGGTAGATGTTTTGCTGGAACTCCCTTTTGTAGTCTATCATGCAAAAAAAATGTTGGCAATTTGATCTCTGGTTCCTCTGCTTTTTCTCAATTCAGCTTGTACATCTAGAAATTCTCAGGCCATGTCCTGCTGTGAAGCCTAGCTTGAAGGATTTTGAGCATTACCTTGTTAGCCTGTGAAATGAGGGTGATTGTGGGGCATTTTGAACATTCTTTGGCATTGCCCTTATTTGGGATTGGAATGAAAACTAACCTTTTCCTGTCTTGTGACCACTGGTGAGTTTTCCAGATTTGCTGGCATATTTGAAGACCCATTAATTAGAAAGTAGATACACTGTATAGAATTAGGAAATATGCAGAGACTGTGTAACCACTTAGAATGTTATTTTACCACCCAAGCTAAAAGGTTGTAAGAGCTAAGATCATGACAGTAGCAGAGAACAAATGGTATTATATGGCCTTTAGGATAAAAAAGATCTGTGTTCAAACCCCATCTCAGACACTAACGTTCATGATTACCATTATTTGGAAGAGCACAGGCACTCATATATCTGTTGAAATAACTGAACTATTTCTATAAATTCTAAGAACTAATAACCTACTCTAAAATATAAACTCCAATTCTAATTCTAGTTCTAAAAATAAACTCAAAGTTATACTGTCCCAAAGAATACAATAAGAATGAAAAGTAGAAAATATAGAAGAACGTATTTTGGCTTCATATAAAAAAGTGTTTCTAACAGCTAACAACTAGATTCCCCTAGGAGCTGATGAGCTCCCCATAACTAGAGGTGTGTAAGAGAGGATGGATAAAAGCCCATTATGTATCTTTTAGAGGATATTCAAGCATAAAGTGTAGAGATAGGTGCTTTTAATTCTGTGAGATCTGATTGTTGTGCTGACTGCCTTTAAACATTATTTGGTAGGTTAAAAACACCTTTCCTTTGAGGAAGATAGGATAAGTTGCATATGATATTGATATCCAGGAAATACATGTGAAAGGATACAAATAATTTGAACCAAGGTCTTTTGGTGATAATGGGAATATGACATGATTTGGTTGACAATATGTCTTAGAGGATTGCCTGAAGAGAATTTTTATCTTGAAATTCTTCATTTCTTTGGATAGGTGAAGATGATGTAGATATATTTTTATTATTTCATGCTTGTTATTCTTGAAGTTAATCATGTATATGTGTGATAAGGTTCTGCTCTCCAGTATTTCTAAATCTCTGGTGTGATACTGAGATCTCATAATTTTGAAAAATTGCCTGAATTTATTTTCTGTAATGATAAGAGTAGAAACTGCCATCTATTTTGAGAGTAGACTCATTCTTTCTTTGGGGAAGGACCACAATAAGAAGTGGTCCTTATTGTGCTGAATGAAGCACAAGCTGGAATCAAGATTGCCAGGAGAAATATCAATAACCTCAGATACGTAGATGATACCACCCTAATGGCAGAAAGTGAAGAGAAACTAAAGAGCCTCTTGATCCAAAGTGAAAGAAGAGAGTGAAGAAGCTGGCTTAAAACTCAACGTTCAAAAAATGAAGATCATGGCATCCAGTCCCATCACTTCATGGCAAATAGATGGGAAAACAATGGAAACAGCGTCAGACTTTATTTTGGGGGACTCCATAAAAACTGTAGATGGTGACATGAAATTAAAAGATGCTTGCTCCTTGGAAGAAAACCTAGACAGCATAAATGACCTAGACTGCATATTAAAAAGCAGAGACATTACTTTGCTGACAAAGGTCCATCTAGTCAAAGCTATGGTTTTTCCAGTAGCCATGTATAGATGTAAGAGTTAGATTATAAAGAAAGCTGAGTGCCTCAGAATCGATGCTTTTGAACTGTGGTGTTGGAGAAGACTCTTTGAGTCCCTTGGAGTGCAAGGAGATGAAACCAGTCAATCCTAAAGGAAATCAGTCCTGAATATTCATTGGAAGAATGATGCTGAAGCAGAAACTCCAGTACTTTGGCCACCTGATGGGAAGAACTGACTCATTGGAAAAGACCCTGATGCTGGGAAAGATTGAAAACAGGAGAAGGGGATGACAGAGGATGAGATGGTTGGATGGCATCACCGACTTGATGGACATGAGTTTGAGCAAGCTCTGTAGTTGGTGATGGACTGGGAAGCCTGGCGTGCTGCAGTGCATGGGATTGCAAAGAGTTGGCCACAACTGAGCGACTGAATTGAACTGAACAATAAGAAGTGCTTTTAGTCATATACCCCAATTTTTTTGAGTTAAGCCTAGTGCTTGTAGAAAAAGGAAGTGAATAGACCTCAGAATAAGGAATTAAAGAGAAAAACGTTTAAAGATTCCACTTTGAGAAAGAATGGCGAGTAGCATGCCTGTTACTTCCACTATAAGCACTTTTGCCATAGATATCTCTGCAGCAAGAATTTCTACCCAAATATATTTGGCTGCCTAATTAATTGGCCATAAGGCAGTGTTACTATGAAAGACAAAGTGACTTGTTCACACTTTTTTATTTGAAAGTTTGATTTCAATTAGTTGAAATGCATTAACATTTCTTCTAGTTAGCAATATGATTGAGGGCTTTATTTAGCTGACAAATGATGATAATTTGCTTTTGCTTCAAGAATTGGTTTCTTAGTTTGAAAAATGCTACACTAGGTAGAAAGAGGCTGATGGTCTCAATGGCACAGGTTTGAACCCATATTTCCTATAGAACTTTGGAACATCTGTCAACAGCTGTGAAAATGTTAAGAAAAAAAAAAAAACCCAGCAGTCTAGAGGTTTTCACAAAACAATACAAAGTACAGTTACAGGTATGCATACTAGTATTTGGAAACTGATACCTCCATCAATGAAGTAAAAAAAAATGGGGAAAAAGAAAAAATGCAATGTTGAACAAGGAAATATATCAATCAAAAAAGTGTATAAAATACTATGAATGAATGATTCAGAAGACAAATGTTCAGGTACAAGTCACAAAATAAAATATTTTATTTCCATAGTATCACCATGACTATGCACACATTTTAAATGCATTAAAATATTTTGTGTTTTGCAATCAGTCAGTTCAGCCGCTCAGTCGTGTCTGACTCTTTGCAACCCCATGAATCACAGAACGCCAGGCCTCCCTGTCCATCACCAACTCCCGGAGTTCACCCAGACTCACGTCCATCGAGTCGGTGATGCCATCCAGCCATTTCATCCTCTGTCCTCCCATTCTCCTCCTGCCCCCAATCCCTCCAAGCATCAGGGTCTTTTCCAATAAAATCCTTTAGATTTTGTCGTTCATCTTTGTGTGGTATGTTTATGTACTTTTTGATGTTCCTTTTTTTTTGTTATTTTACCTTTTATGGCAAAATTACCTTATGGCCAATTGGCTATGCAGCAAAAATGCTTGTGGGAAAAATGTCTATGACAAAGATGGTTATAACAAAAGTATCTAGAACCATCTAGAAGATATGAGAAGCAGTGATATTCTATATTAAATTCTTTTTTTTTTTAAACCACATCACTTAAATTTGTTCTCAAGTTCAGTTGTTTATTAAACATGACAGCTTCTTGAACATGTAAGTGTTTTTTTCACTCTTTGGGGGGAAAAATGGACTGTGAACAGCTTAAATACAATGGAGAAATAGTTATAAGATTATAATAGAAAATGTTAGAGAAGTACAATAGAGCATTCTGGGGAAAAATAATCAAGAAGTAGCAAAATGTGTGCATTTATGCAATATAAAGATTATATTATTAAAATTCGGTAACTAAAAGAAGAGGTGACTCCTGAATGCTAGAGAAATTGGGACTCCCAGTTCAGTTCAGTTGAGTTGCTCAGTCGTGTCCAGCTCTTTGCGACCCCATGAATCGCAGCATGCCGGGCCTCCCTGTCCATCACTAACTCCTGGAGTTCACTCAAACTCACGTCCACTGAATCGGTGATGTCATCCAGCCATCTTATCCTCTGTCGTCCCCTTCTCCTCCTGCCCCCAATCCCTCCCAGCATCAGAGTCTTTTCCAATGAGTCAACTCTTTGCATGAGGTGGCCAAAGTGCTGGAGTTTCAGCTTTAGCATCATTCCTTCCAAAGAAATCCCAGGGCTGATCTCCTTCAGAATGGACTGGTTGGATCTCCTGGCAGACCAAGGGACTCTCAAGAGTCTTCTCCAACACCACAGTTCAAAAGCATCAATTCTTCGGCACTCAGCTTTCTTCACAGTCCAACCCTCACACCCATACAGGACCACTGGAAAAACCATAGCCTTGACTAGACAGACGGACCTTTGTTGGCAAAGTAATGTCTCTGCTTTTGAATATGCTATCTAGGTTGGTCATAACTTTTCTTTCAAGGAGCAAACGTCTTTTAATTTCATGGCTGCAGTCACCATCTGCAGTGATTTTGGAACCCCCCAAAATAAAGTCTGACACTGTTTCCACTGTTTCCCCATCTATTTCCCATGAAGTGATGGGACCAGATGCCATGATCTTCGTTTTCTGAATGCTGAGCTTTAACCCAACTTTTTCACTCTCCTATTTCACTTTCATCAAGAGGCTTTCTAGTTCCTCTTCACTTTCTGCCATAAGGGTGGTGTCATCTGCATATCTGAGGTTATTGATATTTCTCCTGGCAATCTTGATTCCAGCTTGTGCTTCTTCCAGTCCAGTGTTTCTCGTGATGTATTCTGCATATAAGTTAAATAAGCAGGGTGACAATATACAGCTTTGATGTACTCCTTTTCCTATTTGGAACCAGTCTGTGGTTCCATGTCCAGTTCTAACTGTTGCTTCCTGACCTGCAATAGGTTTCTCAAGAGGCAGGTCAGGTGGTCTGGTATTCCCATCTCTTTCAGAATCTTCCACAGTTTATTGTGATCCACACAGTCAAAGGCTTTGGCATAGTCAATAAAGCAGAAATAGATGTTTTCCTGGAACTGTCTTGCTTTTTCCATGATCCAGCGGATGTTGGCAATTTGATCTCTGGTCCTCTGCCTTTTCTAAAACCATCTTGTTTCCTCAGTGTGTATGCCCAGCATAAGAAAGCTATGGTACATATACACAATGGAGTATTACTCAGCCATTAAAAAGAATACATTTGAATCAGTTCTAATGAGGTGGATGAAACTGGAGCCTATTATACAGAGTGAAGTAAGCCAGAAAGAAAAACACCAATACAGTATACTAACGCATATATATGGAATTTAGAAAGATAGTAACAATAACCCTGCGTATGAGACAGCAAAAGAGACATTGATGTATAGAACAGTCTTATGGACTCTGTGGGAGAGGGAGAGGGTGGGAAGATTTGGGAGAATGGCATTGAAACATGTAAAATATCATGTATGAAACGAGTTGCCAGTCCAGGTTCGATGCACGATACTGGATGCTTGGGGCTGGTGCACTGGGACGACCCAGAGGGATGGTATGGGGAGGGAGGAGGGAGGAGGGTTCAGGATGGGGAACACATGTATACCTGTGGCAGATTCATTTTGATATTTGGCAAAACTAATACAATTATGTAAAGTTTAAAAATAAAATAAAATTAAAAAAAACAAAAACAAAAACCAGCTTGAGCATCTGGAAGTTCATGGTTCATGTATTACTGAAGCCTGGCTTGGAGAATTTTGAGCATTACTTTCCTAGTGTCTGAGATGAGTGCAATTGTGTGATAGTTTGAGCATTCTTTGGCATTGCCTTTCTTTGGGATTGGAATGAAAACTGACCTTTTCCAGTCCTGTGACCACTGCTGAGTTCCAGTGATTCCTAAAAATGAAAAATTTATTTGGGAAAGAAAGGATGAAAGAGCAAGACTGAGAAAGAGACAGAAACAGAGAATCAAAAATAACAGAAGGTGGGAGGAGCACATGCAGAGCATATTAGAAAAAAAATTAGGGAAAATTAGAGCTGGGACTAGTGAGGGAGAAAGAGTGGATGAGGTAAAGTAAAATAATGTATTAATCAGAATACACGTGGTTTTAAGCAATTAAAAATCTATTCAAACTATTTATTAAAGGAAGTATATTAATTCAAGCAACAAGTAGTCTACTGAGTAGTCTGTACTTTTTATACCCAACTTTCCAGGAGTTAATGATGCCATCAAGCATAGTCTATTTCCTTCCCTCAGCTTACTTTCCTCTTGGGTGATTTGATTCTCAGTCTGACTCTCACATACTCACAAAGATGCATAGGAGAAAATACAGGGTTACCTTAGAAAATGAGTGACTCTTTTATGATACTCAGACAACATTCCAGCAATGAAGACTGATTAGCATGGCTTAGGTCACATGCTACCCTGAATAATCACTGTGGCTAGGGAGGATGTTCATTTTTCATTGACCCAAACTGTGTTTCATGATTATCATTCAATCCAGATAGTGTGGTCTGGACTACCCAGCAAAATATGCATTGAGATTGGGAGACAGTTGATTCTTTAACCTGAAAAGAGGCATTCTTTGACAAGATGAGGGGATGCTGGACAGACAAAAAGAGCAAATACTTCAAGGAGACTAAGAAAGATGATGAGGAAGAGAGAGAAGAAAGAGAAGGGTATGAAAAGGAAGAAGAAAGTGCGAAGGGGACAGAGAGAAAGGACAGAGAGAGAGAGTGTTACAGAGAGTGAAAAATAGAGTGAGATACACAGAGAGACAGGTTTCCCAGGTGTCAAAGTGGTAAAGAATCCAGCTGCCAATACAGGAGACACAAGAGATGTGGGTTTGATCTCTGAGCTGGGAAGATCCCCTGGAGTAGGAAATGGCAACCCAATCCAGTATTCTTGCCTGGAAAATTCCATTGGCAGTGGAACGTGGTGGTTTACAGTTCATAGAGTTGGACACAACTGAGTCCCTCCCCCAACACACACACACAAAGAGAGAGAGAGACAAACAGAGAGAATGCTATTCATCATTCTTTCATGGCCTATGTGGAACCAAGAGCTATTGATGCCTATAACTAGAAAGACTGTTGAAAAGATATTATATGGACAGGTTTACAAGGATATATCAGTCAGTTCAGTTGCTCAGTTGTGTCCAGCTCTTTGTGACCCCATGGAATGCAGCACGCCAGACTTCCCTGTCCATCACCAACTCCCAGAATTTGGTCAAACTTATGTCCATCGATTCAGTGATGCCATCCAACCATCTCATTCTCTGTCATCCCCTTCTCTTCCTGCCTTCAATCTTTCCCAGCATCAGGGTATTTTCCAAGGAGTCAGTTCTTCCCATCAGGTGGCCAAAGTATTGGAGCTTCACCTTCAGCATCAGTCTTTCCAATGAACATTCAGGACTGATTTCCTTTAGGATTGACTGGTTTGAACCCCTTACAATCCAGGGGACTCTCAAGAGTTTTCTCCAACACCACAGTTCAAAAGTATAAATTCTTCAGCACTCAGCTTTCTTTATGGATCAACTCTCACATCCATACATGACTACTGGAAAAACCATAGCTTTGACTAGACGGACCTTTGTTGGCAAAGTAATGTCTCTACATTTTAATATGCTGTCTAGGCTGGTCATAGCTTTTCTTCCAAGGAACAAGCATCTTTTAATTTCATGGATTCAGTCACCATCTGCAGTGATTTTGGAGCCCAAGATAATAAAGTCTCTCACTGTTTCCATTGTTACCCCCATCTATTTGCCATGAAGTGATGGGATTGGATGCCTGAAATGCAGTAGTTGGGTGCAGTATCAAAAATGACAGAATGATTTCTGTTCGTTTCTAAGGCAAACCATTCAGTATCACAGTAATCCAAATCTATGCCCCAACCACTAATACCAAAGAAGCTGAAGTTGAATGGGCCTCTGAAGACAAGGATGTATACTGTTATGAAAATGAGAACTCCACATTTAGCTTTATATTAAGAGCACTCTTATTTTACTAAGTTCTGCAGGTTCATCTCTGAATACCAAAGTATATCTTTTCCCCAAAGAATTCTTAAGCTCTTTCATATTTTCCATGAGTACAAGTGTCTACTCAAGATTTTATGCACAGCTTCTTTCACATCCTTATTTCTCAGGATGTGGATGATGGGGTTCAACATTGGGGTTACCACTCCATAAGACAGCCCAATGATCTCATCAGATGTCTTTATGTCCTTTGACTTGGGTTTCATGTACATAAAAAGAGCTGAAAAATAGAATAAAATGACCAAAATCAGGCGGGCTGAACAGGTAGAAAAGCCCTTTTATCTCCCTTCTGCAGATTTAATTATCAGGATGGAAGAGAGGAGATAAAAATTAACACCTGAAACAAGGTGGCGGAGGAATAGGTGGACATGGAATACATCTTTCTCCATGGATACATCAGAAATACACCTTTAGACACAGAAGTGAATGCAGAACACCAGCTAAGAGTGGACAGGAGTACCTGACCAGTAGAAAATAATATATAGGCCCACACAAAACTCAGTAGGATGAAGGAACTAGGGGTAAAAATGGGAATGTTAGTAGGATTTGACCTGCCTTTAGCTGATGGGGAAACTGATGCAGGGTCCGATCCCCACACAGGGGCAATTGTCTGAGTCAGAGGAGAAACATTTAAGGATAAGAGAGAAACAGCTGATCTCTGGCAGCCTAAATGGAATGAAAATCAGACAGTCCTTGCTGCAGCCATACATACCCTGGATGGTGCAGTGGCTGGGAGCTGGAGTTTAGGGATTGTGGAGCAATTCCAGGGTGAGGGCTGCTGTTGACTGGAGAGAGACAGATAGAGGGGATGTGAGGGAGAAGATTGTGATGGGGAATGTGAAAGGTGTTGTTGAATCACGCGAATACACCAGGATTCTTGGCCCCCAGAGGAGAAGAATTCAATCCGGGGCCAGAGACGAGGCTTGATCACTCAGAGCTTTTGTGTAATAAAGTTTTATTAAAGTATAAAGGAGATAGAGAAAGCTTCTGACATAGGCATCAGAAGGGGGCAGAAAGAGTACCCGCTTGCTAGTGTTAACAATGAAGTTATATACTCCAAAGAATGTCTGGAGGTTGTAAGGACCTCCCATAATTTACATTTTAAGATAACAGAATTAGCCAGAAGGTTTGATCCAGAGACTGTCCTCAGGCAAGATATATCCTTGTAAAGACCAGGTCTACTCCCATAATTTACATTTTAAGATAACAGAAGGTTGAATCCAAAGACTGTCCTTAGGCAGGATACATTATTGTTATATAATACTAAGGAATGTCATACCTTTCTAGGGCACTATATTTCCTGCTGCCCTAGCTGCCAACTTCCCTGAGTACCTGGTGCTTCCAGAACCCCTGCGACTCAAGCAGCTGCACCACCTCCACACCTGGCCTCAAATGGGTAAACCCAAGTCCTCTAGCACAGCCTCAGGAGCAAACCCCAGTGAACAACCCATATCCAGATATGGAAATAAAATCACAATTTAAACCCAGGGGCAGTGTGACTAAGGAGGAAGACCCAAAACCCTCCTACCAGCTGTACAGCTACAGATCAAATCTACATGATCAACTAGGCATACTCTGTGTCTGTGGAACATATAAAAGGTCATTGAAAGCTCTCACAAAAGAAAACACACTAGTTCTGATAGCTGCGGACCTTGGAGGCAAGAACATAGCGTAGGAGCAGATTAGCATCTGAGCTGCCTTCAGAGCAGGTCCAGAGATCAGCACAGTGTTGGAGGGCATCCTTTCTTCACATCCTAGGGAAGTGAAGTGGACTGTGACTTCCAGAGAGGGAAAGGACTCTGACAACAGTGACTCAAGAAAAACATTTCTTATTCTTATGTTTTGACTTGTTCTGTAGATTCTTTTGGATTTCTTTTTCTTCCTTTTTCCCCCTCTGTTGTAATTGTTGATTTTTTTTGGTGCTTTGAAATATAACTAAGCTTTTGAGCTTATTTTTTTTCTCTTTTTTCTCTCAGTCATATTTTTTATTGTTATTATAAACCTCTGCCTCTATACTGGGCTTTTGTGATTCTGGGAGGTTTGTTTTTTTTTTTTTTCCCTCTCTCTCTCTTTTTTTAATTTTAATTTTTTTAATCTATTTTTTTTTACATTTATTCCTTTGTTTGCTTTTCCTACTGTTCTTTTCCCCTTGCAGTTAATCTTTAATGTATATAAATCTTTATCTACTTCTATTTAACTTTGCATATCTATTCTTACTTTCTTTTTTTTTTTTTTTCTTTAGTCTCAATATATTTGTTAGTTTTTATTTTCATTGCTTTATTCCCCACTGGGCACCTTGCTTTGGTTTTGTTTCCCGGTTTGTGCTTTAGTTAGTTTTGTTCTGGTAGACATAATCTTTGGTTCCCTTTGTTCACCAGGTCAATCTATTGTACTTTAGTTTTGTTGGACTGTTTTGATTTTGCTTATGAGTGTATATGTACATGTATATGAATGAGAAATAAAAAGATTTACAGACAAGCAAAAGCTGAGAGAATTCAGCACCACCAAACCAGCTCTTCACAAATGCTAAAGGATCTTCTCTAGACAGGAAACACAGAAAAGGTTTATAAACTCAAACCCCAAAGTAAATGGCAACAGATCAGATCAGATCAGATCAGTCATTCAGTTGTGTCCGACTCTTTGCGACCCCATGAATTGCAGCACGCCAGGCCTCCCTGTCCATCACCAACTCCTGGAGTTCACTCAGACTCACGTCCATCGAGTCAGTGATGCCATCCAGCCATCTCATCCTCTGTCGTCCCCTTCTCCTCCTGCCCCCAATCCCTCCCAGCATCAGAGTCTTTTCCAATGAGTCAACTCTTCACATGAGGTGGCCAAAGTGCTGAAGTTTCAGCTTTAGCATCATTCCTTCCAAAGAAATCCCAGGGCTGATCTCCTTCAGAATGGACTGGTTGGATCTCCTTGCAGTCCAAGGGACTCTCAAGAGTCTTCTCCAACACCACAGTTCAAAAGCATCAATTCTTCGGCGCTCAGCCTTCTTCACAGGCCAACTCTCACATCCATACATGACCACTGGAAAAACCATAGCCTTGACTAGACGAACATTTGTTGGCAAAGTGATGTCTCTGCTTTTGAATATGCTATCTAGGTTGGTCATAACTTTCCTTCCGAGGAGTAAGCATCTTTTAATTTCATGGCTGCAGTCACCATCTGCAGTGATTTTGGAGCCCAAAAAAATAAAGTTTGACACTGTTTCCCCATCTATTTCCCATGAAGTGATGGGACCGGATGCCATGATCTTTGTTTTCTGAATGTTGAAGGGTTTGGTAAAACATGCATCAATGTCATATCATGTTGTGATGAAATTATACATGGTTGCTTGGGTAAGAAGAGACCAGATACCTGAACATGTATGACTGATAAAATTTTAAAGGTACTTTTGTAGGCATGTGAAACTGGGACAGAAATGTGAAAAACTTGAAAAAAATGAACAAGTCAATGGAAGATAAAGGAAACCAAAATAGTGTTTACCATATGCCAGATGCTTTTATGTATGTAAAAATTCTCTCTCCCAAAAACATCACAATGAGGCTATTAAAATCCCTGTGGTATAGGTAAGAATATTGAGACATTAAAATTAAGTAAATTGTCCAAGGTCACATAACTAATAACTGGCCTTCTTAGCAGAGAGCATATGGATGAAGGGCCCTAGTCCTGTGGTCACTGCTGGCCAGAGACAGGCTTATTCCATAGAGAAGTCATGTATAGTGTGTGTTAATATGTTCTTCACAAACACAGAGGCTGGTCACCACTCCAGTACACTTAAAAGAGGGTTTCAATGAGCCCTGAGTTGAGCAGCATGGACTAAAGCTACAGCTTTTAGTGGTTTGAACTACTAGGTAGGATAAGTTTGGGAAGAGATAAAGTTGGGAAAATAGGAAGTGGAGGCCTTCATAGCAGAGGGCTTCATAGCTGTTTCTTCAGCACAGACTTGCCATAGGCCCTTGGCTTGGGTAGTGCTTTGAGCTTCTTCCTGTCCACTGTAAAGGTCATCTCAAAGCATGTTTCCCTCCAAACCTGACAGCTGCTTACTCCTCTCTGTGTTTGAGGCTATGGAGAGTGTAGTTATATTTATTGTGATGTAATATTTTTAACATTTTATGACTTCATGCTAGAATTTTTATACTGTTTTTAGAACTTTTTTACAAAAATATTAAAGCACATCTGCCTATTAGTAAAAAAAAAAGTCAACTTATTACCAAAAAAATGGATATTCTTTCCAACAGACATAGTGAGTTTACAGAGTAAAACTGCTTGTTAGTCATCATTTACCAGGTAATGGGTTCTTGAGTGCCTTTGTTTATCACCTAGAATTAAGAAAGCTAAATCTGGGACTCAGAGTAAAAGAAGCATGCATGTTTAAGGAATAAAAATATCCAAAAGCATAAAAAGTTAGATTGATTGAAGTAGGGGAAATAGGATGAAAGGAGAAGTACCCTAATAGTGGCCCAATACAGGTACATTGGAGGAGGGGATGGCAAAACACTCCAGATACACTGGAGGAGGGAATGGCAAACCACTCCAATATTCTTGTCTTGACCACCTCATGAACACTATGAAATGGCAAAAAGATACGATTCTGAAGATGAGCCCCCCAGGTCAGAAGGTGTCCAGTGTGTTACTGAGGAAGAGTGGAAGGGCAATTATTAGTAGCTCCAGAAAGAATGAAGCAGCTGGGCCAAAGAGGAAATGACACTAAGTTATGGATCTGTCTGGTGGTGAAAGTAAAGTCCGATGCTATAAAGATTAATACTGCATAGGAACCTAGAATGTTAGGTCCATGAATGAAGGTAAATTGAAGATGGTCAAGCAGGAGATAGAAAGAGTAAACAGTGACATCTTAGGAATCAGTGAACTAAAATGGATGGGCTGGGCGAATTTAATTCAGATAACAATTATATCTACAGCTCTGGGCAAGAATCCTTTAGAAGAAATGGAATAGCCCTCATAGTCAACAAAGAGTCTGAAATTCAGTATTTGGGTGCAGTCTCAATGACAGAATGATCTCTGTTTGTTTCGAAGGTAAACCATTCAACATCATAGTAATCCATGCCTATGCCCCAACCACTAATGCCAAAGAAGATGAAGTTGACTGGTTCTAAGAAGTCCTCCAAGACCTAGAATTAATACCAAGATAAAGATGTCCTTTTCATTATAGGGGACTGGAATGCAAAAGTAGGATGCCAAGAGATACCTGGAGTAACAGGAAAGTTTGGCCTTAAAGTACAAAGTAAAGCAGGGCCAAAGCTAGAGTTTTGTCAAGAGAACACAATGGTCATGGCAAATAACCTCTTCCAACAACACAAGAGACAACTCTACATATGGATATCACCAGATTATTAATACAAAAATCAGGTTGCTTATATTCTTTGCAGCCGAAGATGGAGTAGCTCTATACAGTCAACAAAAACAAGACCTGGAGCTGACTGTGACTCAGATCATGAGCTCCTTATTTCAAAATTCAGACTTAAATTTAAGAAAGTATGGAAAACCACTAGGTCATTCAGGTATGACCTAAATGAAAACCCTGAAGATTATTATACAATGGAGGTGAAGAATAGATTTAAGGCATTATATCTGGTAGACAGAGTGTGTATGTAATGCATTTAGAAGCATTACTATGAATAAAGCTAGTGGAGGTGATGGAATTTCAGCTGAGCTACTTCAAATCCTAAAGAATGATGCTGTTAAAGTGTTACACTCAAAATGCCAGCAAATTTGGAAAACTCAGAAAGACTGGAAAAGTTCAGTTTTCATTCCAATTCCAAAGAAGGGCAATACCAAAGAATGTTCAAACTACCATACAGTTGTGCTCATTTTACATGTTAGTTAAGGTTATGCTCAAAATCCTTCAAGCTAGGTTTCAACAGCATGTGAACCAAGAACTTCCAGATGTACAAGCTGGGTTTAGAAATGGCTGAGGAACAAGAGATCAAATTGCCAACACTCAATGGGTCATAGAGAAAGCAAGGGAATTTCAGAAAAACATCTTGTGCTTCATTGACTACATGAAAGCCTTTGACTGTGTGAATCACAACAAACTGGGAATTTCTGGAAGAGGTGGGAATACCAATCCACATTACCTGCCTCCTGAGAAACCTGTATGTAGGTCAAGAAGCAACAGTTAGAACCAGACATAGAACAAAGGACTTGTTCAAAGTTGGGAAAGGAGAACAACAAGGCTGTATATTGTAACTGTGCTTATTTAAATTTTATGCAGAGTACATTATGTGAAATGCTGGGCTGGGTGAATCACAAGCTGGAATTAAAATTGCCAGGAGGAATCTTATCAACCTCAGATATGCAGATGATACCAATCTAATGGCAGAAAATGAAGAACTAAAGAGCCTCTTTCGGAGAAGGCAATGGCACCCCACTCCAGTACTATTGCCTGGAAAATCCCATGGATGGAGGAGCCTGGTGGGCTGCAGTCCATGGGGTCGCTAAAAGTCGGACACGACTGAGCGACTTCACTTTCACTTTTCACTTTCATGCATTGGAAAAGTAAATGACAACCCACTCCAGTGTTCTTGCCTGGAGAATCCCAGGGACGGGGGAGCCTGGTGGGCTGCCGTCTATGGGGTCCCACAGAGTTGGACACGACTGAAGTGACTTAGCATCATCAGCAGCAAAGAGCCTCTTTATGAGGATCAAAGTGGAGAGTGAAAAAACTGGCTTAAAACTCAACATTCAAAAAATGAAGCTCATGGTATCTGGTCTCATCACTTCATGGCAAATAGAAGGGTAAAAAGTGGAAGCTGTGATAGATTTTCTATTCTTGGGCTCCAAAACTACAGCCATGAAATTTAGAAAATGCTTGCTCCTGGAAAGGAAAGCCATGACAAACTAGACAGTGTATTAAAATCACTTGGTCAACAAAAATCATATAGTCAAAGCTGTGATTTTTCCAGTAGTCATGTTTAGATGTCAGAGTAGGACCATAAAGAAGGTTGAGTTTTGAAGAACTGATGCCTTCAAATTGTGGTGCTTTAGAAGACTCTTGCTAGTCAAGGCTTTGGTTTTTCCAGTGGTCATGTATGGATGTGAGAGTTGGATTGTGAAGAAAGCTGAGTGCCGAAGAATTGATGCCTTTGAACTGTGGTGTTGGAGAAGATTCTTGAGAGTCCCTTGGACTACAAGGAGATCCAACCAGTCCATTCTGAAGGAGATCAGCTCTGGGATTTCTTGGGAAGGAATGATGCTAAAGCTGAAACTCCAGTATTTTGGCCACCTCATACAAAGAGTTGTCTCATTGGAAAAGACTCTGATGCTGGGAGGGATTGAGGGCAGGAGGAGAAGGGGACGACAGAGAATGAGATGGCTGGATGGCATCACTGACTCGATGGACGTGAGTCTGAGTGAACTCCGGGAGTTGGTGATGGACAGGGAGGCCTGGCGTGCTGCGATTCATGGGGTCGCAAAGAGTCGGACATGACTGAGCGACTGAACTGAACTGAGACGACTCTTGAGAGCTCCTTAGACTGCAAGGAGATCAAACCCTAAAAGAAGTGTCAACCCTGAATATTCATTGGAAGGACTGATATTGATGCTGAAGCTCCAGTACTTTGGCCACCTAATGCAAAAAGCCAACTCATTGGAAAAAACTCTGATGCTTGGAAATATTGAGGGCAGGAGGAGAAAAGGGGTCAGAGGATGGATGATTGGATGGCATCACCAACTAATTGGAAATGAATCTGAGCAAACTTTTGAGATAGTAAAGGACAGGTGGGCCTGGTGTGCTGCAGTTCATGGGGTTGCCAAGAGTCAGGCACTGCTTAGCAACTGAACAACAGCAAGCACATAAAAGTGATTAGTAGCTGTTTGCATAGTTCCAAAAGTGTTAATTAAAGGCTAAATGCACCAATTACTTGAGTAAGGAGAAGTGGTCTATATGTTAAATGCCTGTGTGTTTGGTTAATGAATTAGAGCAGTTTCAGTGGATTCTGTGACCATGAACGATATTACTGGAAGTGTATATGTGTGTGTCTGTGTGTGTTGAGGGAGAGAGGTGCTATTTCTAGGGAAAGGTTAAAAGGAATGGCCTGAGGCTTTAATGAAGCAAGGTATTTGGATGCAGGGCCTATTGTTTGTGCTCTCTGGGTGGTGGCAGTGGATGTCTCCCTGACAAATCACTTCAAGTGAGATCTGTCAAAGAATAGACCTGTTGGAAGATGTGTCTTTTTGGTCACAGTCTTTCTGTGTGTCCCCTTCCATTGGACTTAAGTGCAAGTGAAGTCGCTCAGTCGTGCCCGACTCTTTGTGACCCCATGGACAGTAGCCTGCACCACGCTCCTCCGTCCATGGGATTTTCTTTCTTTTTTTTTTTGTGTGTGTGTGTGTGTAATAAAGTTTTATTAAAGTATAAAGGAGATAGAGAAAGCTTCTGACACAGGCATCAGAAGGGGGCAGAAAGAGTACCCGCTTGCTAGTGTTAACAATGAAGTTATATAAGCCAAAGAATGTCTGGAGGTTGCAAAGACCTCATCAGACCCACTCCCATAATTTACATCTTAAGCTAACACTGTCCTCAGGCAAGATATATCCTTGTAAAGACCAGGTCTACTCCCATAATTAACATTTTAAGATAACAAAAGGTTGAATCCAAAGACTGTCCATGGGATTTTCAAGGCAAGAGTACTGGAGTGGATTGCCATTTCCTTTTCCAGGGAATCTTCCCAACCCAGGGATCGAACCCAGGTCTCTCACATTGTAGACAGACACTTTACTATCTGAGCCACCACAATAGTTCCATTGGACTTAAGCAGAAGCCAACTAAAATGGCAGTTAAATGTGTTTGCAATACAAGCCACAGACTTACAGACAGTATAAGAAAGAAAGAAAGAAAGAAATTGAAGTCACTCAGTTGTGTCTGACTCTTTGCAACCCCATGGACTGTAACCTGCCAGGCTCCTCCATCCATGGGATTCTCCAGGCAAGAGTACTGGAGTGGGTTGCCATTTCCTTCTCCAGGGGATCTTCCTGACCCAGGGATCTAACCCGGGTCTCCGGCATTGTAGGCAGACACTTTACCATCTGAGCCACCAGGGAAAATATACAGACAGTATATTCAAGTCATATATCTGATAACATTTCATACTCAGACTAGATAATTCTCAAGCTGCAATGATAGTAAATAACCCAATTAAAAATGAGCATAACACATGAATGATGCTTTACTAAAGAGAACACAAGGGTGACAAAACCCCAAAACAATAGTCATTAAGGAAATGTCTATGATATCATATCCCCACATACCTAACAGAATGGGAAAAATATATATAGTGACAATACCAATTGTTGATCAGGGTGGGAAGCAACTGGAACTCTCATTTGTCAAAAATGAAAAATGATAACCACTCTAGAAAGCTGTTTGACAGTGTCTTATAAAATTAAATATTCATGTCCTATATCATCTAGTATGCTATCCCTTGATTTTTACCCTAAAAAATGGCAACTTTTTTCACACAAAATTCTGAGCATAAAAGTCTATAACAGCCTATTCATAATTACTCCAAACTGGAAAGAACCCAAATGTCTTTCAACAGGTAAATAGATAAACTGTATCAATACAATATCATTCAATATCAATACAATGGAGTTCTACTCACCTATAACAACTTTGATGAATCTCAAAGGATTTATAATAAGTGAAAGAAGCCGGACAGCAATGACCATATGATTCCTTTTATATGGCATTCTGCAAAAGGTTAAACTATAGGGACCAAAAACAAATACAGCTTTTACAGGATTTATGAATGGATGAAATGAATGATTATTAACCCCCTAAAACAAGGGGGTTTTAGGGTGAGAGAAGAGTTCTATGCCTTGATCACCATGATAGTTACATGAATCTGTTTATGTGTTAGAACTCATAGAACTATAAGCTGAGAGAGACAAATTTTTTCTGTATATTTTACTGCCTGATAATTTAAAATAAAATTTTAAAAGTCACTCTATATCTCACCAAGAAAGGCTTTTGCATTGTAAGAAGACTTTAGATTACTGGGCTTCACATGAATTACAACTGTTTTTTGTTTTTTTTTTTTTTTGGCAATTAGGCAGTCAGTAGCCACTAGTTGGGTTTATTTATTTATTTTTTTTAAATTTTATTTTATTTTTAAACTTTACATAACTGTATTAGTTTTGCCAAATATCAAAATGAATCCGCCACAGGTATACATGTGTTTCCCATCCCGAACCCTCCTCCCTCCTCCCTCCCCATTCCATCCCTCTGGGTCGTCCCAGTGCACCAGCCCCAAGCATCCAGTATCGTGCATCGAACCTGGACTGGCAACTCATTTCATACATGATATTTTACATGTTTCAATGCCATTCTCCCAAATCTTCCCACCCTCTCCCTCTCCCACAGAGTCCATAAGACTGTTCTATACATCAGTGTCTCTTTTGCTGTCTCGTACACAGGGTTATTGTTACCATCTTTCTAAATTCCATATATATGCGTTAGTATACTGTATTGGTGTTTTTCTTTCTGGCTTACTTCATTCTGTATAATAGGCTCCAGTTTCATCCACCTCATTAGAACTGATTCAAATGTATTCTTTTTAATGGCTGAGTAATACTCCATTGTGTATATGTACCACAGCTTGCTTATCCATTCATCTGCTGATGGACATCTAGGTTGCTTCCATGTCCTGGCTATTATAAACAGTGCTGCAATGAACATTGGGGGTACACGTGTCTCTTTCCCTTCTGGTTTCCTCAGTGTGTATGCCCAGCAGTGGGATTGCTGGATCATAAGGCAGTTCTATTTCCAGTTTTTTAAGGAATCTCCACACGGTTCTCCATAGTGGCTGTACTAGTTTGCATTCCCACCAACAGTGTAAGAGGGTTCCCTTTTCTCCACACCCTCTCCAGCATTTATTACTTGTAGACTTTTGGATCGCAGCCATTCTGACTGGTGTGAAATGGTACCTCATAGTGGTTTTGATTTGCATTTCTCTGATAATGAGTGATGTTGAGCATCTTTTCATGTGTTTGTTAGCCATCTGTATGTCTTCTTTGGAGAAATGTCTATTTAGTTCTTTGGCCCATTTTTTGATTGGGTCATTTATTTTTCTGGAGTTGAGCTGTAGGAGTTGCTTGTATATTCTCGAGATTAGTTGTTTGTCAGTTGCTTCATTTGCTATTATCTTCTCCCATTCTGAAGGCTGTCTTTTCACCTTGCTAATAGTTTCCTTTGATGTGCAGAAGCTTTTAAGGTTAATTAGGTCCCATTTGTTTATTTTTGCTTTTATTTCCAATATTCTGGGAGGTGGGTCATAGAGGATCCTGCTGTGATGTATGTCAGAGAGTGTTTTGCCGATGTTCTCCTCTAGGAGTTTTATAGTTTCTGGTCTTACGTTTAGATCTTTAATCCATTTTGAGTTTATTTTTGTGTATGGTGTTAGAAAGTGTTCTAGTTTCATTCTTTTACAAGTGGTTGACCAGATTTCCCAGCACCACTTGTTAAAGAGATTGTCTTTAATCCATTGTATATTCTTGCCTCCTTTGTCAAAGATAAGGTGTCCATATGTGCGTGGATTTATCTCTGGGCTTTCTATTTTGTTCCATTGATCTATATTTCTGTCTTTGTGCCAGTACCATACTGTCTTGATAACTGTGGCTTTGTAGTAGAGCCTGAAGTCAGGCAGGTTGATTCCTCCAGTTCCATTCTTCTTTCTCAAGATCGCTTTGGCTATTCGAGGTTTTTTGTATTTCCATACAAATTGTGAAATTATTTGTTCTAGCTCTGTGAAGAATGCTGTTGGTAGCTTGATAGGGATTGCATTGAATCTATAGATTGCTTTGGGTAGTATACTCATTTTCACTATATTGATTCTTCCAATCTATGAACATGGTATATTTCTCCATCTGTTAGTGTCCTCTTTGATTTCTTTCACCAGTGTTTTATAGTTTTCTATATATAGGTCTTTAGTTTCTTTAGGTAGATATATTCCTAAGTATTTTATTCTTTCCGTTGCAATGGTGAATGGAATTGTTTCCTTAATTTCTCTTTCTGTTTTCTCATTATTAGTGTATAGGAATGCAAGGGATTTCTGTGTGTTGATTTTATATCCTGCAACTTTACTATAGTCATTGATTAGTTCTAGTAATTTTCTGGTGGAGTCTTTAGGGTTTTCTATGTAGAGGCTCATGTCATCTGCAAACAGTGAGAGCTTTACTTCTTCTTTTCCAATTTGGATTCCTTTTATTTCTTTTTCTGCTCTGATTGCTGTGGCCAAAACTTCCAAAACTATGTTGAATAGTAATGGTGAAAGTGGGCACCCTTGACTTGTTCCTGACTTTAGAGGAAATGCTTTCAATTTTTTACCATTGAGGATAATGTTTGCTGTGGGTTTGTCATATATAGCTTTTATTATGTTGAGGTATGTTCCTTCTAGTCCTGCTTTCTGGAGAGTTTTGATCATAAATGGATGTTGAATTTTGTCAAAGGCTTTCTCTGCATCTATTGAGATAATCATATGGTTTTTATATTTCAATTTGTTAATGTGGTGTATTACATTGATTGATTTGCGGATATTGAAGAATCCTTGCATCCCTGGGATAAAGCCCACTTGGTCATGGTGTATGATCTTTTTAATGTGTTGTTGGATTCTGATTGCTAGAATTTTGTTAAGGATTTTTGCATCTATGTTCATCAGTGATATTGGCCTGTAGTTTTCTTTTTTTGTGGGATCTTTGTCAGGTTTTGGTATTAGGGTGATGGTGGCCTCATAGAATGAGTTTGGAAGTTTACCATCCTCTGCAATTTTCTGGAAGAGTTTGAGCAGGATAGGTGTTAGCTCTTCTCTAAATTTTTGGTAGAATTCAGCTGTGAAGCCCTCTGGACCTGGGCTTTTGTTTGCTGGAAGATTTTTGATTACAGTTTCGATTTCCGTGCTTGTGATGGGTCTGTTAAGATTTTCTATTTCTTCCTGGTCGAGTTTTGGAAAGTTGTACTTTTCTAAGAATTTGTCCATTTCTTCCTCGTTGTCCATTTTATTGGCATATAATTGTTGATAGGATCTCTTATGATCCTTTGTATTTCTGTGTTGTCTGTTGTGATCTCTCCATTTTCATTTCTAATTTTATTGATTTGATTTTTCTCCCTTTGTTTCTTGATGAGTCTGGCTAATGGTTTGTCAATTTTATTTATCCTTTCAAAAAACCAGCTTTTGGTTTTGTTGATTTTTGCTATGGTCTCTTTTGTTTCTTTTGCATTTATTTCTGCTCTAAGTTTTAAGATTTCTTTCCTTCTACTAACCCTGGGGTTCTTCATTTCTTCCTTTTCTAGTTGCTTTAGGTGTAGAGTTAGGTTATTTATTTGACTTTTTTCTTGTTTCTTGACGTGTGCCTGTATTGCTATGAACTTTCCCCTTAGGACTGCTTTTACCGTGTCCCACAGGTTTTGGGTTGTTGTGTTTTCATTTTCATTCGTTTCTATGCAAATTTTGATTTCTTTTTTGATTTCTTCTGTGATTTGTTGGTTATTCAGCAGCGTGTTGTTCAGCCTCCATATGTTGGAATTTTTAATAGTTTTTCTCTTGTAATTGAGATCTAATCTTACTGCATTGTGGTCAGAAAAGATGCTTGGAATGATTTCTATTTTTTTGAATTTACCAAGGCTAGCTTTATGGCCCAGGATGTGATCTATCCTGGAGAAGGTTCCATGTGCGCTTGAGAAGAAGGTGAAATTCATTGTTTTGGGATGAAATGTCCTATAGATATCAATTAGGTCTAACTGGTCTATTGTATCATTTAAAGTTTGTGTTTCCTTGTTAATTTTCTGTTTAGTTGATCTATCCATAGGTGTGAGTGGGGTATTAAAGTCTCCCACTATTATTGTGTTATTGTTAATTTCTCCTTTCATACTTGTTAGCATTTGTCTTACATACTGCAGTGCTCCCGTGTTGGATGCATATATATTTATAATTGTTATATCCTCTTCTTGGATTGATCCTTTGATCATTATGTAGTGACCTTCTTTGTCTCTTTTCACAGCCTTTGTTTTAAAGTCTATTTTATCTGATATGAGTATTGCTACTCCTGCTTTCTTTTGGTCCCTATTTGCATGGAAAATCTTTTTCCAGCCCTTCACTTTCAGTTTGTATGTGTCCCCTGTTTTGAAGTGGGTCTCTTGTAGACAACATATGTAGGGGTCTTGTTTTTGTATCCATTCAGCCAGTCTTTGTCTTTTGGTTGGGGCATTCAACCCATTTACGTTTAAGGTAATTACTGATAAGTATGATCCCGTTGCCATTTACTTTATTGTTTTGGGTTTGAATTTATACACCATTTTTGTGTTTCCTGTCTAGAGAATATCCTTTAGTAGTTGGGTTTATTGCTAACCATTCTGTCATCAGATTGATACACGTCTTTCAGTGTTTCAGTATGCAGTGGGTTACTGTTGATCCTCCTGACCCAGGAGCTAGGCTGCCTAACTCTCAGATAATTATGGGCTACAAGCAGGCTTGAATTTGAGCCCAGGTTTTGCTACACATCAGTTATATGACTTTAGACTTAAACTGTCTTAGTTTAACTTAGATAAGATCCTTATCTTTAAAGTGATATATATTGTGAAGTTTAAATGAGGTAATGCATGGAAGAAAACCTCATACACAGTTGCCGGTTCACAAAGAGTGATTTGTACAATAGCTTCTCCCTCATATTTCTCTTCTTGTATTATTCCTGTATTATTTACTTCTTTATTCCCTTACACCTCTCTTCTTCCCCTTCCTTATTTTCTTTCTTCCCTCTTTTCATTAGGTTCAGGAAAATTTCTGTATTTGTTCATTGATGAACTTGAATTTACTATAGTAAATAAACTATTACTAAAAAACAGTATTTGAATTCTTCCAGGTAAAAGAGAGATGTAAAATGGTGTGGGAAAACAAAACCATTCTGGTGGAATTTTTCCCGAAGGGGCTTTCTGGTTATCCAAGGCTTGAGCTACTCTTTTTGTGCTAATCTTAATAATGCATATGGTTATCCTTCTGGGAAATGGCACCCTTATTCTCATCAGCATCTTAGACTCCCATCTTCACACCCCTATATACTTCTTCCTGGGGAACCTCTCCTTTTTGGACATCTGCTACTCCACCACCTCCATTCCCCTCATGGTGGTGAGCTTCCTCTCAGAAAGAAAAGACCATCTCCTTCTCTGGCTGTGCTGTGCAGATGTTCCTTGGCTTGGCCATGGGGACAACAGAGTGTGTGCTCCTGGACATGATGGCCATTGACTGATATATGGCTATCTGTAACCCTCTGAGATAATTCTGTTATCATGAGCAAGGCTTCCTATGTGCCCATGGCAGCTGGCTCCTGGTTTGCAGGGGTTATCAACTCTGCCGCATGAATTGCATTTGTGGTACAATTGCCCTTTTCCAGGAATAATGTCATCAATCATTTCTCCTGTGAAATTTTGGCTGTCATGAAACTGGCTTGTGCTGACATCTCAGGCAATGCATTCATCATGTTTGTGGCTATGGCATTGTTCACATTGATACCGCTTCTCTTGATTGTCATCTCTTACTCGTTAATCATTTCCAGCATTTTGAATATCCACACTTCTGAGGGGAGAAGCAAAGCCTTCTCTACCTGCTCTGCTCATCTGACTGTGGTTATAGTATTCTCCAAAACTATTCTCTTCATGTACATGAAGCCCAAGTCTAGAGACACTCAATTCAGATAACATGGATGCTACTGACAAGCTTATAACTGTGTTCTATGGAGTGATGACTCCCATGATGAGTCCTTTAATCTACAGTCTCAGAAACAAGGATGTGAAGGAAGCAGTAACACATCTATTTAATAGAAGTTTCTTCAGCAAGTGAATGGAAGAAGTATAGGATTGGAAACATGTTGGGCAGTGTTGAAACTTGAGAATTATGTAGTGTTTTGGTTATCTTGACTTCTTTTTGTGTTTTTTTATATTTCATTTTATATTTTAACTTTTTTATATTTAAAAAATTTAATAATGGCATATGGCATTTCAAAATTATTTCATGCTCTTTATAAAGAATTTGCAAGATACAGGACAGTAGAATGAGAAGAAAAGTGATCACGTATTGCTCTAAAACTTTATGAAAAATATGCTATATTCATTGCAGTATTGGTATTATGTGTTATATGCCCTTTTATGTTCACATTTTATACAATATTATTTTATAGGCATTACTTCATTAAATCTTTCAAAATAAATAATTGTCTTTGTTGGGAAAAAATCTAAACAGAAATCTCCCAAAACACCATACCCACATTTCAGTTGTAGTTTCCCACTAATCTACAAATAGTCCGAAACCAGTAAATGCTATTTTCTTGCTCAGTATTTAGAATACTTTTTTCCTATGGAATTTAATGATATTGAACATTTGCAACTATAGAGGGAGTGGGTAAATGGGGCTTTTGAGTGAGCCCTATGCAATCAATCAGGATGCCTTTTGTTTTTCCTTAAAATTGTTTTCAGCTTACATGATAGTATTATCATAAAGAACATTTTGCAAAATTAAAACATAGTTTGAAATTCAGTCTGCTGATCCAAGTTAAAACGTGGACAAATGTTGAGTTAGATGGGAGGTCATATCAGTGTGATTTAGAAGACCAGATTCTTTGATATCCTGAGGATCTTAATTACTTTTCTAAATCTTAGAATATCCAAGCTCTCGGTTTTAGTATATATCTGCCTTTATGTCTTATCTCTGTTACTAACTAGCATAGTGATCTTTGGAAGCAGAGGATTGGGAGATGTCAGAAGAAGATAACATTATCTTGATTTTCCTTGGCTTTCTCTTCAAATTTTCACTTTATCAAAAGAGAACACTTCTAATTTACAGTCTAAGATGAATGATAGGTTTGTTCAAGAATGAGGAACATCCTAGGAAATTCATTTGGTTGGACACATTTTATATTGATAAATCTGTAAATTCATAGGATGTTGAGCATAACATTTTTTACATAGACAAATAAGAAAAAAGGTTTGTGGAATTTGAGGTATATTTATTTTATTATTCCAAGTTTATTTTTTAATTTTAGTAGAAGGAGTATTAAACAGTCATGAACTATATTCAATTACCTCTAGCTTCGTCAACGACATTTTCGAGTGCATCACTGGTGAGGCATCGCACCTGGCATATTACAACAAGCATTCAACTATCACATCCAGGGAGATCCAGACCGCCGTGCGCTTACTGCTACCTGGGGAGCTGGCCAAGCATGCCACGTCCGAGGGCACTAAGGCTGTCACCAAGTATATCAGCTCCAAGTAAATATAATATGCCTTGCCGCTGTTAAGGGAGAAGGCAATGGCACCCCACTCCAGTATTCTTGCCTGGGAAATCCCATGGACGGAAGGCCTGTTGGGCTGTAGTCCATGGGGCCGCTAAGAGTTGGACATGACTGAGCGACTTCACTTTCACCTCCATCATCATCATTCACAGATTAAATCTGATGGCAAAAGTTGAGACCATTGATGTATCAGATTCATACTGTGACAAAATAAGTTATGAGAACCTATTACTTCCCATACACCAGCTCATAGAACTCCACCCACCCCAACTAAGAGTTCCAAGTAGGTGGAAAACTTCTAAAGTTAGGCGTGTTATGTTTGACCCACAGGATATCCCTTATAGAAATTTTGTCTTTTCTAAGAACTTGAGCCCAGCTGCTTCCAGAAACCCTCTGAGATGACTGATCTAGGTCCTAATCTTTTAACAATTTATGAATTTCCTCTAGAAAATTTATTAAAGCAAATAGAAATTTTAATGTGCGTATTTCTCCTCAGAGTAGGACACCAGAAGGGTTTCCCCTTCAAAGGGTTGTGGAATCAAGATGTGGAGGAAAGAAAGGCAAGTCACCTGTTTTGATGTAGCCATGTATTCAAGTTTTCTTGGCAAATACACTATCATTATGTTAAATACACTATCATAATACTGATATACTTGTTTAATACTTGAGCCTGTAAAGGGTTCTTCATTCAGAAAATTTATTACAAAAGTCTTCTATATTTTACTAATTTTTCTTAGGATTTGTGATTTGGAAAAAAAAGTTTTTTAGAAGGAATGATAACACCCCCACACTATCATATAATAATAAAATTAAATGAAATAATTTCATTCTGGTTAAGTCATCCAGAGTGTATACTGTCATTTGTAACTAAGCCATGATTGACACATGGCAAACGAGGCCCTCTTTGCTTCGGTTTGTTTAGTTCCATCCATCTTCCCCTAACCCCCATCTGCCTCTTTATTTAGGTTTCTTTGATGCTGAGTTTTTCTTTCCCTGGATTCATCATGCCATGTCTTGTCTTTCACTTTTGTTGTTATTAGTTCTGTTTCTTGAAATTTTCTTCCCATATTCCTTCTTTCTCAAGTTTTTACTCACAAATTAAGGATCAGTTCATCTATCACCTCTCTTGGAAATTACTTCTTGATTTTGAATTGCCTTCATTTATCGGAGAAGGCAATGGCACCCCACTCTAGTACTCTTGCCTGGAAAATCCCATGGATGGAGGAGCCTGGTAGGCTGCAGTCCTTGGGGTCACTAAGAGTCGGACATGACTGAGTGACTTCACTTTCACTTTTCACTTCCATGCATTGGAGAAGGAAATGGCAACCCACTCCACTGTTCTTGCCTGGAGAATCCCAGGGATGGGGGAGTCTGGGGGGCTGCTGTCTATGGGGTCGCACAGAGTCGAACACAACTGAAGCGACTTAGCAGAAGCAACAGCAGCAACAGCATACCTCAATAGCACACCAAGTCATCATTTTTTGTTGCAGCTTTAGGTAAGTGTAAGTTTTCTAATGGGAGGGACTGGCAATGGGAAAAATGGGTCTTGACCTGAAGAGCAGGGCCTTACTTAGTAAAACATTAATCCAATTATTTGCTGATGAGTGGCATTGCATCCCCTCCCTGGTAGTTATTAGGCCTAAGGCAAACTTAAGGCCAGATTCCCTGGAGATTCCTGAGATGGGAACCTGAGTTCTTATTTCTGGAGCTGAACTTCACGAACAGAACATGCAAACACTCACAGTTGCATGCAAGTGAATAGGATTTATTTTAAAAGAGAAAAAATACAAAGCTCTTAGCACAGACACTCAGTCAGTTCAGTTCAGTTGCTCAGTCATGTCCAACTCTTTGCAACCCCATAGAATGCAGCAGGTTGGGCTTCCCTGTCCATCACCAACTCTTGGAGCTTGTTCAAACTCATGTCCTTTGAGTCAGTGATGCCATCCAACCATCTCATCCTCGGCCGTCCCCTTCTCCTCCTGCCCTCAGTCTTTCCCAGCACCAGGGTCTTTTCCAAGGAATCAGTTCTTTACATCAGGTGGTCAAAGTGTTGGAGTTTCTGTTTCAGCATCAGTCCTTCCAATGAATATTCATGACTGATTTGCTTTAGGATTGACTGTGGCTTGATCTCCTTGCATAGACAGCATAAACACTGAGAGGGGGTAAATAGTCCCCCAGAAAGACAGGACTTACTGGCACTGATCTGTGCATTTTTGGTTGGCTCTTGTCCTTAAAATATGTCGTTTGTAACCAATCAGTTTAAATATCACATTTTAACTTAACATCTTTATGGCCCTTGGATAGCAAGAAAATCAAACCAATCTATCTTAAAGGAAATCAGTCCTGAATATTCATTGGAAGGATAGATGCTGAAGCTGAAGCTCCAATACTTTGGCCACCTGATGTGAAGAACTGACTCATTAGAAAATACCCTGATGCTAGGAAAGATTGAAAGCAGTAGGAGAAGGGGATGACAGAGAATGAGATGGTTGGATGGCATCATCAACTCAATGGAGTTTGAGCAAGCTCCAGGAGTTGATGATGGACAGGGAAGCCTAGTATACTGCAGTCCATGGTGTGGGAAAGAGTCACTACTGAGCAACTGAACTGAATGGTTTATATTGATCCTTAGATTAAGTTGCCACCCTTTATCGTGCCCCCTGGCCATTTAAAAGTAGACCAGATGTAAAGGCTAAAGATGAATGGATCACCAGTTGTTTTTCCCTCAAGCTTATGGAACAGATGTTAATTACTGACCTTTCCTGGATCTGAGTGCTGATAATTTATCAGACAAAGGACACATTTTAGGAATTCAGGACAAAAGGTATAGTTTTAGGTTAATGGGGCGAGATGTTTATTGAAAACAAGACCGAGGTCTCAGTCCTACCTTGACTACCTAGCAATTTCTACCTCATTCCCAGTCCCTTTGTTGGATCCTCGGGAGGGGAAGCCTGACGTGGGTTTCAGAACTTTCACAACAGTGGGAGAACTTATTGGGTATTATTGTTCTCCAGTTTGTGGGGCACCCACCTGGCAGTATGGGATTTGATTTTATCACGCTGCTACCATCTCGCTGCAGCTTTGTCTTTGAGCAGCATCTTCTTGTCTTTGGATGTGGTGTATCTTTTTTGGTGGGTTCTAGAGTCCTCCTTTGATGGTTGTTGAACAACTAGTTTAATGTTGGTGTTCTCTCAGGAGGAGATAAGTGCATGTCCTTCTATTCTGCCATCTTGAACCAGAAGTCTCAATTTATTTTCCTCTTTGTTCTTTACATCTCTGTGTGTGTATTCCCTAAGGATATACTTTCTTTCCTTGCCTTACTTTCTCTTCCTTCCTTTTTTTCTTTCTTTACTTTTTTTAAATTTTTCTTTTACAGGATGTCTCAGTTTTAGAAATTTATAATATGTTTATTCAAAAAGTCAGCATTTATATAAACTAAATATATAAAGTGAATGTCTATAAAATCTAGAGTTTCTAAAAAATCTATAAAGAAATTGTGTACTGTAAATAACCATTTATACTTCAAAAATGGTGTAAGTGTGTTTGTGTGTTAATATGAGTATGTGTGTAAGAGAGAGCCGGGGGAGAGATAGACAGAGATAGAGAGAGAGAGACAGAGAATTCAACTGGGGAAACTTTGATAACACTGCACAAGACTCTTCCTGATTCTGTGTGAAGCAGAGTAATAGGCTTCCTATAATTAGGTCTTTAGGGCTTTATTTCTGGAGTCTCATAAGTTTTATATATATTTCATCTATGAAGCATTTGAAAATTTTGCACAGAGGTTTAGAAACATCCTTTAGAACATTTAAATTGTGTCCCAAAGCCTGAAGCATGTTCTTTAGGTATTTGTGGGTCTCCACAATGGGGTTGTATTTCAGCCTGGGCTTCAGGGGCAAGTTGTCCTATTCGTAAAATTTATTATTAAATATTAATTTTCTTTCTATTTTGAACTAGAGGAATCTAACAATTCTTTATTTGAACTAGAGGAATTTATCCTAGTTCTCATACCTGCAACCTGCATATTTCTATAGATGTCAACAAATCAGTGAATTTCCATGGCAAAATGATTACTCATCAGTAGCTGCCTCTTTAGAGGTTCATGAAATGAGGAGTCATAAAAATTGGCTACATGTAAAAAATAAAGATAAAAATATTTATTGTTGCTCCAAACTAGAAAGAGAGTCAGAACCTGGTTTGAAGGTAAGTTATTGTAAAGACAAGAACCAAATCTTATCAACTACAAGCAAGAGTTAGACTGATGGGTTAAATGTGTCAAGTTTGAAATTAAGATGTTTTTCTCACTGAAGAGAGACTAAATATTGGAAATGGAATTTAAGGGTCTAGTCACTGAGAGGTAGTAGGGAAAAATAAAGACTTTTGAGATCACAAGAGCAGTTTAACATGCAAAGGCTTTGAGCAAGGAACAGAATGGAGTTTGCCCAGTAGTTATGAATTCCTTTGTGTCAGTGTGTAGCTTTTTAGAGGAGCACACAGTATTTGAACACTCTGTTATCATTTCTAGCTCATTAAGGCTCACTACACAGTAGAGCGGGAACTCTGTGTTCTATAGCATGAAATTCATAACAAACAAGTCTTTCCTGGTCCCCTAGCAGCAACTCTGATTCATTTGGCTCAATCAACTGAGAGCAAGATGAACTACATGCCACATAGTATGCTAGGACTCTTTGTGCAGAGAAACATGTGAGGAGGAAAACTATGACCAATTTGCCTTAAAGAAACCTCATATGTGAAACAGATGATTTACCAAAGCAGTGAATAGCCAGAAAGAGACCTGACTGAGCATTATCCTAGTGTGTTTGCATACACTATTGGTGACTATTTTTAATATTTGTTTTTCTATTATTAGGTTATAACTGTAAAAATGAATGACTTTTCTATTTATATTTTTATGTTATAGGCTTGCTAAAAATGTTAACACAGTCTCAGTAAAAAAAAAAAAAAAAAAAAAAGTCAGCCATCTTTTTAAGACAAAGAACATACTAATGCCTCCCTAAAATCCTATTTTTTTATGGAGTGAATTGAACCTTATGAGTGATTTTTCCTATTTGCCACTCAATTTGCTGACATCCAAAGGATCAGAGTGTGATAAAGGACTGGAGTGTTATATACCGTGATAAAGTGTATTAGGATTTGATGGTAAGATGAACATAATATCATTTGCCAGAACACTGTGTGTGACGTGATTAAACTTTTCGGCTGTATATACCTGGCCATATGAAAAGCCGATGACTGGTTCAAAGATGTAAAAAGACTCTAACAAAAGGAAGAACCGTGATAGAGTGGCATAAAGGAAACTACTAATAGTGGAAACCATTACTGTGGTAATTGTATAATATATACTATCTCATTTAATCTTATCAACAAATATATGGTACAGGTGCTGTCTTTATCTCCATGCTATAGCTGGGGAAGGTGATGATCAGAAATATGCCCAGGCCACCCTGCTTAGTAAGGGGCAGAGATACCATTTAAACTAAGCCTACCTGCAAGGCCTGTGTTCCTAAGAATATCATGGAATATGTTTGGTAGAATATCATGTAGCATGGAGGCAGCTCTTGAACAAGGGTTTTTGTAGAGATGATTTTTATAGGTGTAGGTATAACCTCCATTATTCAATGAACTTCACATGTATCTACTGCCCTTTGGTGTCTCAAGTAGTTTACACAGTAACCCAGAAAATCTGAAAAATTCTAACAAAATGCAAATTTTATAAAAAGCTACAAAATGTTAAGAGCTGGGGATAGGAGATGAGTTTAGAATGGAGAAATGAAGTTGAGTTTGGAGTGATTCTGAGGTGACTAATTATGTCCAGAAATTGGGAGGATAGACCTGAGATTCAGAGCAAAATACCTTTTAAAGATAGGTGGACAAATAATTCCCAAAGAGGGATGGCTCTCTGAATATTACTTTTCCACTTAATAGTTCTTGACAATCTTTCCATATCAATGCACAAAAAGTCTCTTAATCTTTTTGACAGCAGACCGGTATTTCATTATTTCTACGTCCCCTTCTCATAGAAATTTAAATTGCTTCCACATCTGCTATTACAAATGGTACTTTAATGAATCAGTTTTTAAATAAATTACTTTACTTATGCACAGGCATAATTGTGTGGTAATTACCTAGTGGTAAATTCTGTAGTCAAAGGTTATATGCATGCCTTTATGATTCTGTTTAACACTGCCAATTTGTCCTCCACAGAGGATGCACCAATTTATATGTTCACTGAGAATGTATAAGAGTGCCTGTCTCCTTACCTTTAGAAGGCAAGGTCATTAGAAATGAAGCCATGGCTCGTCCCTGTAAGACATCAGTGCAGTGCTACCTAGAGGATAAGTCACAGTGAGCAATATTATTTCTCTGAGCAGAAGTTCTTTAGGAATTTGGTCATTAAGTTTCTTAAACATTCCTTTCAACATATATGGAACTTCCCTGGTGGCTCAGACAATAAAGCGCCTGCCTGCAATGTGGGAAACCCGGGTTCAATCCCTGGGTCGGGAAGATCTCCTGGAGAAGGAAATGGCATCCCACTCCAGTATTCTTGCCTGGAAAATCACATGGACAGAGAAGTCTGGTGGGTTACAGTCCACAGGGTTGCAGAGAGTCAGACAAAACTGAGCGACTTCACTTTCACTTTCTTTTCAATATATACATATGTATGTGTGTGTGTATTATATATATATATATATAAACATATAAAGTACCAAATAGAATAACATCATGTCAATTAGCAGTAATAGTCTCAATTCATGTATCCATTTTTGTGTTTCTAGCTAATATATATTTTTGACCTTCAAGTTAATCTAAATTTGATTCTCCTAATTTATCTTGGTAGCATCTTGGAATTGTGGGGTATGCTTGTAGTTCTATCCTCATTTGGTGTTTGAGGGATAATTTAGGAGATTAGGAGCATTCTAGTTGAAAAAGTTCATTTGGATTTTTTCGTAAGCTGGTGCAGAAAAACCTGAATGAACTTTTTGGCCAATGCAATAGTTAGTTTTTACAAACAAATGTTTGGTCTGTATGTCAGATTGTGAAAGTAAAGAAAGAAGGTAACTCACCACTCATGGAACGGAAAAAAGGAACAAAGTGTTCAAGTTAAGGCAAACAATTGGTGAATGACAATTTAATCAGCCAGCAGAAATAAGAAAGTGGGAAATATAAGTAATGCAGAATAAGTATTTAATAAAAATAAAGTATATGGAAGGAAAGGAATGAAGTACATTTATAATTGTATTCTAAAGTGAATGGAGTGAATATGCTCATAAAAAAGCAATGACTGTAAAAAGAATGAACAACTTATACCCACATATATGTTGCACATATTTAATGATCAGATATTTTTATACAATTATTATTATATTTAGTTTATTTTATTATAATAAAAAATGTGACCTGTAAGTCTAAAGTTATATATTTTTGGCAGCAAGTTACTTGATTCATGTTGAAAATGTCAACAAAAAATATGAATTGTCTTTGGGGCAGATATTATGATTTATATATATATATATACACATAATACATGTATATACATAATCAGGGCATTTATTGAATGTGCTATTCAAATATTTGAGATAATTTTTCTGCTAGCTGTATTTAATCAATTCTATATCAATATTTATAATAAAGTTTTACTTGTGTATCTAGGATTATTTTTATATGCTTAGTTTCTGTGTTGTTTAGTGTACACCTGTTTATGGCTGATAACCTTCTTCATAAATTGTGAATTAATTGACCTATTTTTATCACATTTTGTACTTCCCTGGGTCAGGAAGATCCCCTGGAGTAGGAAATGGCAACCCACTCCAGTATTCTTGCCTAGAAAATCCCATGGACAGAGGAGCCTGGTGTTCTACAGTGCATAGGGTCACAAAGGACTGGACATGACTGAGTACACACAACAGAGAGAGCTAAAGTTGGGCTTCCCAGGTGGCACTGGTGGTAAAGATCCTGCCTGCCAAGCACAGGAGAGTAAGAGATGCAGGTTCAATCCCTGGGCCAGAAACATCCCCTGGAGAAGGAAATAGCAACCCATCCAGTATTCTTGCTTGGATATCAATATCATAAATGTAGAATTTAAATTTAAAATACAAAATGTGATAAAAATTAATTGAAACATTCACAGTGTATAAAGTTTATCAGCCATAAATAGGTATACACTAAACAACACAGAACTAAGCATATAAAAATAATTCTAGATATACAAGTAAAACTTTATTCAGTTCAGTTCAGTTCAGTTCAGTAACTCAGTTATGTCTGACTCTGCAACCCAATGGACTGCAGCACACCAGGATTCCCTGTCTATCACCAACTCCCGGAGCGTGCTCAAACTCATGCCCATCAAGTCAGTGAAATCATCCAACCATCATTATATAGAGTTAATTAAATATAGATAACAGAAAATAATCTCAAGGATCTGAATAGGGCATTTAATAAACCTGATTATGTGTATACATGTATTGTTGTGTGTATGTATACATATATATAAATAATATATCTCCCCCAAAGAGAATTCATATTTTTTGTTGACATTTACAACATGGATCAAGTAAGTGGAACCCCAAAATATATACCTTTAGAATTACAGGTCACATTTTTTATCATAATAAAATGAATTAGATATAATAAAATGGAATAAAAGTATCTGATCACTAGGTATGCATATATAGATAACACTTGGATTAAAGACAGAAGGAGAAAAAAATTATCTGGAAACCAGTAACAAGAACATTTCATATATAAATCTACAAAGTGTTTTAAATGACTCAGAGCTAGAAAGAGGATAAAGATAAAATATTAAGAAATAGTTTTTCTTATTTCATGAAATTATAAAATACCAAATAATCCTAAAGAAACTTACAAACACAAAAACCTACATTAATGAAACAAAGTGGAAAGGACAAATCTCTCCAAAAGCATTAAAATTTTTTTTTTGGAGAAAACTTGTAATAGGGGAAAACCTCTTGTGAAACTCATGAAAAGAGAAATCAATTAAGAATAGCAGTGAAAAAGTAGATAGAACTACTCATAAGGGGAGACGACAGAATTACGAAGAATTATTCCCTTTGACTTTTCACTTCCATGCATTGGAGAAGGAAATGGCAACCCACTCCAGTGTTCTTGCCTGGAGAATCCCAGGGACGGGGGAGCCTGGTGGGCTGCTGTCTATGGGGTCGCACAGAGTCGGACACGACTGAAGCGACTTAGCAGCAATAGCAGCACACACTAATAGATATATTTTTGTCACAGAAATGAATAATTTCCCTCAAAATATAAAGAATTAAAGTGCTCTCAAATCACCATATTGAACTCTTCTTTCTGACTAATCCCCTATTTGGTCTGATGTTTCTTTTGAAATATTAGTGTTGTCTATTAGATTACAAGATATTCTAGACCGTGAGTCAAGTTCTCTGCAAAATGAGCAATTAAGTTTGAACTCCACAGCCATATGGCTTGGATTCAAGTTCTGGCTCAACCACTTATTTAGCTATGACCTTGACCTTGACCTTAAGCAAATTACTTATTTTCTTCCTTTTTTTATAATGAAAATGACAATGCTAATAATAGCAATAATTGCCTAATAGGGTTGCTTCTGAGACTAAATTAGGTAAGGTACAAATAAAGTAATTAGTAGTCATTTGGTCCTTGGCTGTATTCATTTATTCAACAAATATTTCTGAACCTCTTATCTCTGTGTCTGTTATATTGTAGATACTGGTATTGTAGAAGTAAACAAGAAAAAGTCCCTGCCTTAATGAATTTTTCATGCTAATGGACAAGTCAGATAATAAGCATAGCAGTGTAACATGGAAAAGTGACAAGATCATTAATCTATTGTGTGGGGGTTTGTTGTTGTTTAGTCACTAAGTTATGTCCAACTCTTTGTGACCCCATGGACTGTAGCCCACCAGGCTCTTCTGTCCATGAGATTTTCCAGGCAAGAACATTGGAGTGAGTTGCCCTTTCGTTCTCCAGTGGTGGTTTGTAGCCAATAAAAATAGTTTACTTTTCAGTTACACATAATGCAATACTCGTATTTATTTTAAACCTTAACTTGTGGTGACAAATATGACCAAAAGCTCAGGCTTCAGCAAGGAAGACTTGGGTTTGAATCTTACCTCTGCTCTAAATTTACATTTAATTGAGTTTAATTAATATTTTTGCTTTGATTTATTTATTGTAAAACGTGGATGATGATACCTTTCTCCTCCAGAACCTTGATGAGATTCAATAAATTGCATGGCATATCGCTTGTAGCTTGAAAATATGTTCATTTCTCTTCCCTTCCCCCTCTCTATTCTATTTGGTCCACTTTATTTCTTTTCTTCTTTCTTTGGTCTATTCCTTTTTATATTTTCTTTTCTTCCTATGAGTATATGTTACATTGGTACATAGTTGAATATAATCATAGTAGAATACATATTTTATCTTAAAATACTCTAATATATTACAGGTGAAAAAGAAACCATACAATGGAATGGGAAAACCAAACCATTCTGGTGGAATTTTTTCTGAAGGGGCTTTCTGGTTATCCAAGGCTTGAGCTACTCTTTTTTGTGGTAGTCTTAATAATGTATGTGGTCATCCTTCTGGGAAATGGTACCCTTATTCTCATCATCACTTTAGACTCCCACCTTCACACCCCTATGTACTTCTTCCTGGGGAACCTCTCCTTCCTGGACATCTGCTACACCACTGTCTCCATTCCCCCTGTGCTGGTGAGCTTCCTCTCAGAAAAAAAGACCATCTCCTTCTCTGGCTGTGCTGTGCAGATGTTCCTTGGCTTGGCCATGGGGACAACAGAGTGTGTGCTCCTGGGCATGATGGCCTTTGACCGGTATGTGGCTATTTGCAACCCTCTGAGATATTCTGTCATCATGAGCAAGGGTTCCTATGTACCCATGGCAGCTGGCTCCTGGCTCATAGGAGTTGTCAACTCTGCAGTACAAACTGGGTGTGTAGTACAATTGCCTTTCTGCAGGAATAATGTCATCAATCACTTCACCTGTGAAATTCTGGCTGTCATGAAATTGGCCTGTGCTGATATCTCAGGTAACGAGTTCATCATGCTTGTGGCCACAACCTTATTCACAATGACACCATTATTGTTAATCATTATCTCTTACACATTAATTATTATGAGCATCCTCAGAATTCGCTCTTCTGAGGGGAGAAGCAAAGTCTTCTCTACCTGCTCAGCCCACTTGACTGTGGTGATAATATTCTACGGAACCATTCTCTTCATGTACATGAAGCCCAAGTCTAAAGAGACACTTAATTCAGATGACATGGATGTTACGGACAAACTTGTATCTGTGTTCTATGGAGTGATGACTCCTATGATTAATCCTTTAATCTATAGTCTCAGGAACAAGGATGTGAAGGAAGCAGTAAAACATTTACTGAGAAGAAAAATTTAAAAGGGACAGGTAACTTATAATCACAATGTAGAAATCAATTAATCAATTTTGTTGGTTAGTCGCTGAGTCTTCTCCAACTTTTTTGCAACCCAGTGGACTGTAGCCCACCAGGCTCCTCTGTCTATGGGATTTCCTAGGCAAGAATATGAATGGGTTGCCATTTTCTTCTCCAGGGGATCTTTCTGATCCAGGGATCAAACCCTCATCTCCTGCATTGGCAGACAGATTCTTTACTACTGAGCCACCTAGGAAGCCCCTTATATCCAACTGCTGCTGCTACTGCTGCTAAGTCGCTTCAGTCGTGTCCGACTCTGTGCGACCCCATAGACGCAGGCCACCAGGCTCCCCCATCCCTGGGATTCTCCAGGCAAGAACACTGGAGTGGGTTGCCATTTCCTTCTCCAGGAGGCATTAAATTATTCTTTTCTACTTTCAACATATCTGCTTTGGCAGTTTTTTTTTTTTTTTAAATATATATACCTTCTGATACATGGGATCTAACTGCTTTGGTCTTACAACCAAATACCTGATATTTAAAGCTGTAAATATAAATAACTTCTGAGTCAAATTACCCATTGATAAAAATAGAGCTATATCTTTTTCTCTGTTCCATTGGCTCTCTATCTATGAAGTGTTCAATGTATTGCCAATCCAAGAAGAATCTGTTTTTAAGAAATGTGAATCTATCTTTTAGATGGTTTTTACATTTGATTTTTATCTGGGGTTTGTATTTCTTTCCTCTGTTTGTAACCTTCAATCTTCAAAAAAATCCCCTTTGTCATTTTATTTCTTCCTTTTATTTAAAATATTTATTTATTTGGGTCTGTTGGATCTTAGTTGCAGCATGTGGGATATTGCAGCACATGAACTTTCTAGTTATGGCATGTGGACTCCAGAGCTCATGGTCTCAATAGTTGTAGCACTCAGGCTTACTGGGCTTGGTTGTCCCAGGTATGTGGGATTTTAGTTCCCCAACCAGAGATCCAACTCATGTCCCTGTCACTGCAAGTCAGATTCCCACCCATTGGACCATAAAGGAAGTCCGTATTTCTTCTTGATCTGAGTTGCACACTTCAGATTTTCATGTTAGACTTTAATGTTTATTTTAATATTACATCTCTTTTCTCTGTAACTGCTATCATATTAACCTCTGAATTTTAAATTTTATTTAGTTTTGATTATGTTTATTTTAGAATTAAAAAAAAAACTTTACTAAGTTACTTGGTTTTTTTTTCTCTTTGATTGCTTAACTTTCTAATGCTAACAAAAGTCCCATAATACTTAATTGTTCATTTTTATTTAGATTTTAAAATATTGTTTTTCTACCCTATCCTTTAATTTTTTAAAATCTTGTATTTATTTTCACCATAAGGAAGGCATACATTTCTCCCCTTATATTTCACAAATAAAGCAGTGAGGAACATTATACAGACTACCATAACACAAAGAGAGAAATTGACTCTATTTCTCTTGAGTCCTTTCTATTTCTATCTCTATCTCCTTGAAATGTTGTTTTAACTCTATTAGTAATTTTTTTAGAGTGTTCCTTAAGAAATTTGAGATAACCATCAGTTAATCATTCCCAGATCCTACATATAACTAAAAAAAAAGGAAAAAAAAAAAAAGACCTAACTAACTTCCTCTTGGAATGGTATGCTTTCTGAAACTGTACAGGGAATAAAATGAGCTCTTGGGAGTTTCTTTTCTGAAAAGTTTATATATATATATATATATATATTATTTTTTGAGTTATTCTTTTACATTTACTTCTTTCATCATCATGGTCAATGAGAAGCTGCCCCCAAAGATTTTTTTCTGAAAAATGAGATCACAGTTTTTTCACTGGTTTTCAGGTTTTCTCAATAGTTGGATTCAATGTTGGTCATTATGCACCCTCCCAGAAAGTTGAAACACCATATGGAAGATTGGTCTTTCTTTGGGAACAGAGACTAGCAATTTTTGAATTTTATTTGACTTTATTAGGACAAAAAATGTGCCATTCAAAGGGAGATAGAATACAAAAGTGTGAGGGAATAGTTGTTTTTAGAAACTTCTGGTTGTGGATAATCATTTCTGATTCCTGATCACTATTTAGGCTTCATTGCTAGTCATTTGAGCCTGTTCTTCAGTGTCATCAATGTTGATGTGGTTCTTTTTCCAGTTTGTTTCATGCCATGTGTGGATTATTTTCCCTTTGTTCCCTGAGCTATGGCTGGCTCTGGACTTCTTTTTACTAAGTGAAAATTTGAGGAAGAGTTGACTCATTGGAAGACTCTGATGCTGTGAGGGATTGGGGGCAGGAGGAAAAGGGACGACAGAGGATGAGATGGCTAGATGGCATCACCAACTCGATGGACGTGAGTCTGAGTGAACACCTGGAGTTGGTGATGGACAGGGAGGCCTGGCCTGCTGCGATTCATGGGGTAGCAAAGAGTCGGACACTACTGAGCGACTGAACTGAACTAATAAGGAAATTACGATGAAGAAAAGGAAACAAGAAAACCTTAATTAGACATCTCTTTCTTCCTAACCTCCACCATAAGGAAGATTCTTTATCATCTAAGTCTCTTCTTATATTAATAGGGTTCACTGGGCCTCAGATTAGAATGATATCTTAAATGTATTATCACCCTGAGTTTGAAGATTGTATGATATTGTCAGAGATTGATTGTTTTCCTAGCTTGACTCCATGGACTTAGATCTGGTCCTTGGAAATGATCAGGTGTAAACCAAAGTAGTTTCCGTCAGCCATGGCACAAACAGTACTGTTTCAGGGTGCTGGTAGCGAAATATGATGCCGATATTTTGTGTGTGAAACATCCTGTGGCCTTGGAACGTGATGACCCTAATGGAAACAACCTTGGAATGGTGACCATATCTTTCGATTTGCTCAGAACTAATCTAATTAATACCAGCTGCTACAGTGTAATTAGTAATTACTCATTTCATGTCAAAAGTGTCCTAGTTTGGAACATCTAATTTATGGGACACTAAACAGTAGGGCCTATTTGAGACAATGTAAGAATTAGTATCAGACTTTATTTTTTTGGGCTCTAAAATCACTGCAGATGGTGACCGCAGCCATGAAATTAAAAGACGCTTACTCCTTGGAAGGAAAGTTATGACCAACCTAGATAGCATATTGAAAAGCAGAGACATTACTTTGCCAACAAATGTCCATCTAGTCAAGGCTATGGTTTTCCAGTGGTCATGTATGGATGTGAGAGTTGGACTGTGAAGAAAGCTGAGCGCTGAAGAATTGATGCTTTTGAACTGTGGTGTTGGAGAAGACTCTTGAGAGTCCCTTGGACTGCAAGGAGATCCAACCAGTCCATTCTGAAGGAGATCAGCCCTGGGATTTCTTTGGCAGGAATGATGCTAAAGCTGAAACTCCAGTACTTTGGCCACCTCATGTGAAGAGTTGATTCATTGGAAAAGACTCTGATGCTGGGAGGAATTAGAGGCAGGAGGAGAAGGGGACAACAGAGGATGAGATGGCTGGATGGCATCACTGGCTGGATGGCATCCCTGACTTGATGGACATAAGTCTGAGTGAACTCTGGGAGTTGGTGATGGACAGGGAGGCCTGGCGTGCTGCGATTCATGGGGTCGTAAATAGTTGGACACAACTGAGAGAGTGAACTGAACTGAACTGAAGAATCAGATTCCAGGGGAGTGATAGGAATAGCAGATCGTAACAGTGTGATAGCAGTATCCTGACGGGGAGGAGGTGGACATATATTCAGCACATGTGAAATACTCCCAGGGACTCTTCAAGTTAATTGGGAAGGTTGTTCATCAAATTTGGAGATAGTTCACTAGGAAAACATGCTACAAATTAGATTTTGAGTTGTCACTGAAAATTATGTAATGCCTATCCATAATAATAACTTTGTATGGATCTATGAACATTCAGGCAGTAATTCACTAGAATAGTCATTATTTCTGGCAGCTCCTCATTAGGATACTAATACTGTATCATCTGTTTATTTAAAAAGTGTTATTTTCTTCATTATAGAGGGACTGATAACCAACTCATATAAAATGATATGTAAGCATTAAATAACAAGTAAAAAATATGAGTCCCAAACAAAGAAACTTTGTTTTCCCACTGAAAATGTTATTTTTTCATCAGAAAATCACTTTAAAAAATAATTAAAATATTTAAAGTTACAATTTAAAAAGTTATATAATATTTAGTTATCACTAAATATGTCTGTATTTTCCATGTTGTAAATATATATTTCTAGAGGAGCCTGGTTGCAGTCCATGGGGTTGCTAAGAGTCGGACACGACTGAGCGACTTCACTTTCACTTTTCACTTTCACACATTGGAGAAGGAAATGGCAACCCACTCCAGTGTTCTTCCCTGGAGAATCCCAGGTACGGGGGAGCCTGGTGGGCTGCCCTCTATGGGGTCACATACAGTTGGACACGACTGAAGTGACTTAGCAGCAGCAGCAGCAGCCTATGTTATACTCAGTAGTTTCTATCTCCCACTTGCCTGCCCATATATCCTGCCCCACTCAATACCACTGATAAGCCCTCATTTGTTCTGTTTGTTGTTGTTCAGCTGAGAAGTCACATCCAACTCTTTGTGACCCCATGAACTGCAGCACGTCAGGCTTCCTTGTCCTTCACTGTCTCCTGGAGTTTGATCAAACTCATGTCCACTGAGCTGGTGATTCCATCCAACCATCTCATCATCTGTTGCCCCATTTTCCTTCCATCCTCAATCTTTCCCAACATCAGGGTAGAGGGGAGATCTAGATCTGTGAGTCTGCTTCTTTTCTGTTACATTCACTAGTTTTTTGTATTTTTTAGGTTCCATGTATAAGTGATATCATATCACTTTTCTTTCTTTGCCTGACTTGTTTCACTTGCATAATGCCCTCTGAGACCATCCATATTGCTGCAAACGGCAAATCTTTTTATCTAAGTGTAAGGTCAGATACTACACAAAACCTAGAGGAAAACATAGACAGAACATTCTTTGACATAAATTGCAGCAATAATTTTTTTGGATATGTATCTTTAAGTAAAGGAAATAAAAGTAGAAATAAAAAAATGGGGCCTACTTAAATGTAAAGGCTTTTGCACGGTAAAGGAAACCATCAGCAAAATGAAAAGACCGCTTAGTGAATAGGGGAAGATATTTGTAAATCATATGACCAATAAAGGATTAATATCCAGTATATATAAATTAATCATACAGCTCAACCTCAAAAAAGGAAACAACCTGATTTGAAAATGAGCAGAAGAACTGAAGAGATATTCTTCAAGAGAGGAAATGCAGATGGCCCACAGATACATGAAGAGATGTTCAACATAGCTAATTATCAGGGAAATTCAAATCAAAATCATAATGAGATATCACCTCCCACATGTCAGAATGGCTGCCATCAAAAAGAACATAAATAACAAATGTTGATGAGAATGTAGAGAAAAGGGAACCCTTGTACACTGTTGGAGGGAATATAAATTTGTGCAGCCACTCTGGAAGACAATATGGAAAATTCTCAGAAAACTAAAAATAAAACTACCATATGACGTAGCAATTCTACTCCTGGATATACATCCAGAAAACACAAACACTAATTCAAAAAGATATGTGCACCCAATTGTATATAGTGGCACTATTTGCAATAGCCAAGACTGTATATTGTCATCCTGCTTATTTAACTTATATGCAGAGTACATCATGTTAAATGCTGGGCTGGATGAATCAAAAGCTGGAACCAAGATTGCTGGTAGAAATATCAACAATCTGAGATATGCAGATGTTACCACTTTAATGGCAGAAAGCAAAGAGAAGCTCAAGAGCTTCCTGATGAAGGTGAAAGACCAGAGTGAAAAAGCTGGCTTAAAACTCAGTATTCAAACAAAGAAGATCATGGCATCTGGTCCCATCACTTCATGGCAAATAGATGGGAAAAAAGTGGAAACAGTGATAGATTTTATTTTCTTGGGCTCCAAAATCATTGCAGATGGTGACTGCAGCCATGAAATTAAAAAGTGCTTGCTCCTTGGAAGAAAAGTTATGACAAACCTAGACAAATATAATTTTTTTTTAACAAATATGGTTGCTTCTTAATGAGTCAGGATATGAGGAGCTAAGGTTCTAGAGAGAGTTAAACCTACCAAGACATTCTATTCTGAACTGAAGGGAGGCCAAGTTTCTGAATTAAGGAGGTTAAATGATCTCAACAGGTATAATTCATTTACCACATGAAGCACTTGCTAATTTTTAGGCTGCCCATAGTAAGAGTGCTTGAAATTGAGCAAAAGGAGGTTAAATATGTTAGGTTAGGTTTTACTGAGAAGCCTGGTAGGCTACAGTCCATGGGGTCGCAGAGTCGGACACAACTGAGCAACTTTGCTTTCACTTAGGTTTTATCAGTCCCACAGTGGGTATGAGATAAAAATTGAAGTCCATTGACTCTTGAAAGGGAAATCTCCCTTGTACAAACTCCAGGTTCTCAGTTTGGAACCTAGAGGGATAAATCTAAAATAGGAGATGAAACAGATTTATGACCAAGTTATACAAAACCTGAAATCCATCTCTACCTGGTCTCAGTGACTCTTTGGATTAAAGCAGTCTTTCTCAATCTAGGCTTGTATCAAAGGATAAAGGAAATTCTCTTTGTATAAATAAAACATCATCCAGAGATTATATGTTTTTTATGTGTGATAACTGGTAAGATATAAGATCAAAAGATGAAAACAGATGATTGAAAGTCTCTCAGGATGATCCAAATATAGAAGTTACCAGACCTATTTGAAAATAACCAGTGTTAACATGTACCTTTACATACATTACAAGATGATAAGTTCACTAGAGCATTTGATATTATATTAAATCATCAAGTAGATATTATGGAGCTGAAAAATATAGCCAGAATGAGGAACTAGAGATGGATTTACCACATCTTAGACACAATTGAAGAAAGGCTTAGCAAATTGAAAGGTTAATCAGAAATATCCAGACTGATGTATGGAGAAAAAAAGAATGGAAAATACAGAAAGGAGTGTAAGAGCTTATATGGGTCATGTTGGAAAAGACTAGTATGTATAGCTGAACACTGAGGGGGAGAGGAAAGAGGGGAAGTGGGGTAGAAAAGAAATTGGCTAATACTGAGTGATTTTCTCAAACTTACAAAAGACATCAAGCCTTAAACTCAAGAAGATCTGTAATGTTAAGAAGGGTAAGTTAAAAGAAAGCCACATTTAAGAATCTCTTTGTAAAATTTTAGAAAACCAATAATAAAAATGAATATAAAATTCAGTCAAAGTAAATAACAGACATTTTTCCTCAAAGAAGTAGAGCCCAAGAAAACAATCTAGAGCCCAAATCTCACCTTGTGGCCATTTAAAAGTGGAATAAGAATGTTTTATCTTCTATTACTCTGATAACTGAGATAATTGTAGAGATTGCTGAAAATGAATGGGTCACATTACAAGCTCAGAGGCTATTTGGGATGGCATCTCTACAGTTCTATTAATTGGAATGTTTGCTATGTAGTTCAAGGGCCATCTGCAGAGGAATGGAATAGGCAAATAGTCCCCTCTAGTTCTGCTTGCACAGATATTTCTCAAGAATCAGGCCTTTTACTTAGCCAAGTGCCTTGAAATAATTACAAAAATTTTACTATTGTTTTTTTTGCCCTGAATTTCTTAATTGAAGTTGAAGAATTACACCCAGAAGAAATGGAAACTTTCTTAACTTCTTTAGGTTTCAGAATAACCTAAAATAAAGTTAAATTTTTAAGGGAGTTGGAAGGTCCCTAAAAGCAGTAGGAGACTTCAGTAGTGAAGTTCTAGGGATTGCCCTTTGGAAGATTTTGGAGAAAATCATAGGGGGTGATTTGGGCAGAACAAATCTTCATATCATTATTTCTCTTAAGAAATTATTAAACAGTTTTTAATTAACATGAGCTATGCATGTGACACAGTGAGTCAGGCAAGATTTGGGTTAATTTTTTGCAAACTAGGAACATCCATGTCCTTTTCTAGTATAATCTTCTGAGTAAAAGTACCTCTGCACAACCCACTTTAATACAGTTTTCATAGAATACTATCAAAATTGCAATTTTAGAATCCTTTACTCTTTTGAGCACTACACTAGACTCTCAGGAAAGACTTTGCTGAAGATCACCTTTAAATATTGAAGCACACTTTAACCAAAAGTGAAGATGTGCATTCTGTGTGCTGAGGTAAATGCGAACAGACATTAGCCATCTCCTTCTGTAATCTCAGATTTACAAAATTTATTAATAGGTCCTAGCTATGCCAGAAAGCCGATAAAGATATTTGCTTTAAAAGAAACACTAGTTGGTAGGAAAAATATTGAGATGAAGAAATGAGTTTTGAAGGTGGGATAAAACTTTTGACTGTGTGTGTTCCAGAGTTTCTCATTTGCCTAGACAAGTCATTGAACTTCCTCAAATGTATGTCAACTATTTTTTTGCATTAAAAATTTTTTATTGATGTATAGTTGATTTACAATATGTGTCAGTGTCTAGTGTATGGCAAAGTGATTCAGTCAAATATATCCACATATTCTTTTTCATTATGGTTTATTATAGGATTTACATATATTATAGTTCCCGGAATTATCTGTCAATTTTAAAATGAGAAGGTTGGGTTAGGAGTTTAGAGTCTATTCTGGCTCTGACATTTAGAAAGAAAGAGAGGGATTTGTTGAAAAAAATTTATCTTAGCATTGTAATCAGAAATCATTTTAGAGAAAGAGAAAATATAAAGTGACTTGGAGTAGGTGAGACCCTGACAAAGATGTAAGATAAGAATGAGGGAATGAGTGGGACTCCATCTGGATGAGAAAAGGTGAAGACTTCATTGTTTTGTTTCTAAAAGTAGACAGAAGAGCAGGTGAAGGGAGAGGGAATACGAGGGCCCAGAGCCAGAAAAAGAAAACTGAGTGCTGGGTGGGGAATACCCAATGGAGAAACCCTCAGTGGAGTGGAGGTATATTCTGAGGTATGTTAGATATCCACTAATATCTAAAGTGGATATTAGAGACCAGATGTGTCTAACTTTTGCCTTTCTGGAAATGATTGGTAAAGTGTTTCATTTTCATACATGGATTGGAGGTTGAAATTTTAATAAATTTTGAAAACTGTGCTATGTTTTACAAATCTGAGTCAGTGTGGGCCAGCACTGCAGCAGCATAGAGGCAATTATGCTTCAGGAGAGCAGGGAGAACATGAAATCATAAACCACTATTGTGATTCTGAGAAACATTAAAGCGATCATGGAATTGGGGTTATGGAGGGAGAATAAAACAAGTTAATCTAGATCTTGCAAATTTGCACAAGATAGAAGCTATTACCCTTCAGTTGTGTCCAACTCTTTGTGACCCCATGGATCGTAGCCTGTGAGGCTCCTCTGTCCATGGCATTTTCTTGACAAGCATACTGGTGGGGGTTGCCATACACTCCTCCAGGCTTTCTTCTTCTCCCATGAGTCAAACTTGTGTCTCTTGCATCGCTTGCAGTTTCTTTACTGCTGAGCCACCAGAGAGCCGGTAAAATCACGTTTCAAAGAGGTCAAGTGATTTGCTAAATTTTGCATGCCAGTAAATAGCATGGTTTGTTTCAGAGCCTAAAATCTCACACTCTGAGGATAGTGCTCTAATTCCTTGCAGAAGATGACCTTTTGGAAAGTATTTCTTCCTCTTCTAAGAGCACAAGTGATCATTGTCTTTTTCACATCTCACCGTATATCAAATACTTAAAACTAAGAGCTAATCATTTTGTTTCTTAATTCAACTGGTTTCTTTAAGATCAGAGAAATGATCAGAGAAATTTGCAGATGTATAAAACAAGTTCAGAGGTCTTCAGGCTTTTATGTTGACACAGAGAACCAAAGTGAAAATGCATTTATCTTAACACATATCAAAAACTTGCCATGTTCAAAGCAGCCGTGTGTAATTAAAAATATTAAGCATGACATTACTTTGCTAGTATTGTGACGAACAATCTCTTCACAACCTCAGCGTCCACTGCAGCAGCAATAGGGATGTGCATATCTGGGTATAGGCAGTGTGATATACTTGAACAACATAACCATGTACAAAGAATGAAGCTGTACTTATGATTTATGGCATACAGTTTTGATAACTAATTGAAATATTCAAGAAAGTAAAGATTAGAGCCGGGAAGGAAAGGTACTTCAGGTAGATAATTGCATATTAAAATATATAAAAAATAAATCTGCATGCTAAGAATGTGGACCCACAGAGTGGTTGTTTTAGACCAAAAGGTAGAAGTAGAGTGTTGGAAGATGAGATCAGAATTAGGCAATGATGAGAATGTGAGGCTTCTGTAATTTGTGACTGAATTTGTTTGAACTCTATTTTGAAAGACAGTGGTTTTCAAACATACTTCCATATGTGATCAGTTGTGAGATATATTGTAAATAATTTGCTTTACATATGAATTACTTACCTTTGTAATAAAGGATGGGTTCAAGATTATTCCATGGTCAAAAATGCCTTCTTGAAGACAGATATCACATAGTGTTAGAGTGAGTGGACTCTTGCTGATCTCCTGTTTATATTCCTTAGTGTGTGGCATTTCCATCTGTTTTTTTTTTTTTTTTCCACATAATTTGAAATTTTTGGAGGGCAACCAAAACCTTGCCTGTTTCAATTTTTACAACCACAAAAAAATGTTTCTTTGCCCAGAAACTTCTTCTGATCTTTAACTTGACTGAGGCCAGTTCATATTTTGATTAAAACAAATCTCCAAATATCTTACTAAGCAATGTCCCTGACATAGGTTAGCATTTGTCTCTGTGTTTGCCTAGTATCTTGGGGCATATGTATATCATGTTATTGTAACTTTTAATTTACTTGAGTGTGTCTTTTATTTGATTTTGATTTTCTTGAGAGAAGAGCTTATATAACCTCACTCTAGATTCTCAGTGCCTTAGAGTGTATTCAGTAAATGTTGGATGGATGAGTGAATATTGCTAGTAATATTGGAAGGCAACGCTCCCTTTAAAGTTCCTCCAACAAAAACTCCTTGAAAAGTTGGTAGAGTATAAATTTTAAACATAGGACATGTATACTTTTATTCACTATTCCAGATGAATAAAGAAGAATAAAATGGACAAGACAAATGCAACAGTTATTTCTAATTTTATTTTTCTGGGATTTACTCACTATCCCAAAGTTGAAATCACCATATTTGTGCTGTGCTTACTGATGTACTTGATCACGTTACTGGGTAATATTATTCTGATCTCGGTTAGTGTCCTGTATTCTCACCTAACACACCCATGTGCTTCTTCCTCAGCAACCTGTCATGTCTGGACATCTGGTATACTTCTTCTGCCCAGACTCCAATGATGGCAAATTTTATTTCAGGGGAGAACACCATCTCATTCTCAGGGTGTGCTGCTCAGATGTACTTCTCTCTGGCCATGGGCTCCACTGAGTGTGTGCTCCTGTCTGTGATGGCGTATGACCGATATGTAGCCATCTGCGAGCCCCTGAGATACCCCGTCATCATGAACAAGAAGATTTGTGTTCGGATTGCAGCTGGCTCGTGGGTGACGGGCTCCTTCACTGCCCTGGTGGGAACTGTGTCTGTTGCAGCTGTCACTGTGTGGAAGTGGTGTCATCGATCATTTCGCTTGTGAGATTCTGGCCGTCCTGAAACTGGCTTGTGTAGACACTTCCAAGGTGACGTTAATCATGCTGGTGATCAGTGTACTTCTTCTTCTCATGCCAATGCTCCTCATTTGTATTTCTTATGCATTCATCCTCTCTAGCATCCTAAGAATCAGCTCATTGGATGGTCGAAGCAAAGCTTTTCCAACATGTGCAGCCCACCTGAGTGTAGTGGTTTTTTTCTATAGGACAGCTCTCTCCATGTACCTCAAGCCATCAACTATGGATTCACAGGAAATAGATAAATTTATAGCCTTGGTATATGCTGGCTTAACCCCATGTTGAATCCTATCATTTATAGTTTACGGAACAGAGAAATGAAAGTGGCTGTGAAAAAATTGCTGGTTAGGAACTCTCTTTGTGCTCTTTCAGTCTCTAGTAGCACATGATATCTGTAAATATTAAGGGATATTTAGTACTGTCTCTATATATCAGGAGATAATTGGGGTAGACACTCATTTTTAAATGTGATGTGCAATTTTCTAAGTCTCTTCTTTGACTAAGCACTGAAAGTCTAAGTAATATCAATGTATCATACATAAGTTTATCTGGTCTTAAACAAATAGTCTCATGATGACAATTTTTTTTTTAATTTGGGGTTATAGGGTTAAATATAATTATTTTTGTTGGCTTTCTGATATTTTTATTTCTAAAATTTTTAAAAATTGAAATACATTGATTAATATTGTTTCAAGTCTGTAACAAAATAATTCAGTTATGTGTATGTGTGTGTATTCTTTTTCAGATTCTTTTCCAAAGTAGGTTATGATAAGATATTGAATATATTTCCCCATGTTTATAGTAGGTCCTTGTTATTTATCTGTTTTGTATGTAGTATCAGCTAACTGGGTATCTATTAACCTCAGGCTTCTCTGGTTGCTCAGTGGTGAAGAATTTGCCTGACAATGCAGGAGCCACAGGTTCTATCACTGGGTCGAGAAGATCCCGTAGAAAAGGAAGTGGCAACTCACTCCAGTATTACTGCCAGGGAAGTCTTACACACAAAGGAGCCTGGGGGGCTATATAATCTATGGGGTTGCAAAAGAGTCAGATACAACTTAGTAACTAAACAACAACAGCAATCAATTAGTCTCAAATTCTCAATTTATCCATCATCCTCCTTTCTTTTTTGGTAATGATAAGCTTGTTTTCTGTATCTGTAAGTATATTTTGTAAATAAATTCATTTTTATCATTTTTTGTAGACTCCACAAATTGATGGTATCATCTATTTGTCTTTCCCTAATTTACTTCACTTAGTATAATTATTTGTAGGTCTAACCATGTTACTGCAAATGACATTGTTTTATCCTTTATAGTTGAGTAACATTACACTGTATATGTATTCCACATCTTCTTTATTCATTCATGTGTCAGTGGACACTTAGGTTACTTCCATGTCTTGCCTTACTTTGCCAACAAAAGTTCGTCTAGTCAAGGCTATGGTTTTTCCTGTGGTCGTGTATGGATGTGAGAGTTGGCCTGTGAAGAAGGCTGAGCGCCGAAGAATTGATGCTTTTGAACTGTGGTGTTGGAGAAGACTCTTGAGAGTCCCTTGGACTGCAAGGAGATCCAACCAGTCCATTCTGAAGGAGATCAGCCCTGGGATTTCTTTGGAAGGAATGATGCTAAAGCTAAAACTCCAGTACTTTGGCCACCTCATGCGAAGACTTGACTCATTGGAAAAGACTCTGATGCTGGGAGGGATTGGGGGCAAGAGGAGAAGGGGACGACAGAGGATGAGATGGCTGGATGGCATCACTGACTTGATGGACGTGAGTCTGAGTGAACTCCGGGAGTTGGTGATGGACAGGGAGGCCTGGCGTGCTTCAATTCATGGGGTAGCAAAGAGTCGGATATGACTTAGCAAATGATCTGATCTGATCTGAAGTCTTGCCTATTGCAAATATTGCTGTTATGAACATTGAGGTGCATGTATCTTTTTGAATTAGCATTTTCTCTGTATATATGCCCAGGAGGAGATTTCAGTATTCTATGGCAACTCTATTATTAGTTTTTTAAAGAAATTCCATATTGGAAGCAAGGCAAAGACTAATAGAGTTTTGTCAAGAAAATGCACTGGTCATAACAAACACCATCTTCCAACAATACAAGACAACTCTATACATGGACATCACCAGATGGTCAACACCGAAATCAGATTGATTATATTCTTTGCAGCCAAAGATGGATAAGCTCTATATTGTCAGCAAAAACAAGATCAGGAGCTGACTGGCTCAGACCATGAATTCCTTACTGCCAAATTCAGACTTAATTTGCACAAAGTAGGGAAAACCACTAGACCATTCAGGTATGACCTAAATCAAATCCCTTATGATTATACAGTGGAAGTGAGAAATAGATTTAAGGGCCTAGGTCTGATAGATAGAGTGCCTGATGAATTATGGAACATTGCAGTTCGTGACATTGTACAGGAGACAGGGATCAAGACCATCCCCATGGAAAAGAAATGCAAAAAGCAAAATGGCTGTCTGGGGAGGCCTTACAAATAGCTGTGAAAAGAAGAGAAGCGAAAAGCAAAAGAGAAAAGGAAATATATAAACATCTGAATGCAGAGTTCCAAAGAATAGCAAGAGATAAGAAAGCCTTCTTCAGCGATCAGTGCAAAGAAATAGAGGAAAACAACAGAATGGGAAAGACTAGGGATCTCTTCAAGAAAATTAGAGATGCCAAGGGAACATTTCATGCAAAGATGTGCTCTATAAAGGACAGAAATGGTATGGACCTAACAGAAGCAGAAGATATTAAGAAGAGATGGCAAGAATACACAGAAGAACTGTACAAAAAAGATCTTCATGACCCAGATAATCACGATGGTGTGATCACTGACCTAGAGCCAGACATCCTGGAATGTGAAGTCAAGTGGGCCTTAGAAAGCATCACTACAAACAAAGCTAGTGGAGCTGATGGAATTCCAGTTGAGATATTCCAAGTCCTGAAAGATGATGCTGTGAAAGTGCTGCACTCAATATACCAGCAAATTTGGAAAACTCAACAGTGGCCACAGGACTGGAAAAGGTCAGTTTTCATTCCAATCCGAAAGAAAGGCAATGCCAAAGAATGCTCAAACTACCACACAATTGCACTCATCTCACATGCTAGTAAAGTAATGCTCAAAATTCTCCAAGCCAGGCTTCAGCAATATGTGAACCGTGAACGTCCTGATGTTCAACTGGTTTTAGAAAAGGCAGAGGAACCAGAGATCAAATTGCTAACATCCGCTGGATCATCGAAAAAGCAAGAGAGTTCCAGAAAAACATCTATTTCTGCTTTATTGACTATGCCAAAGCCTTTGACTGTGTGGATCACAATAAACTGTGGAAAATTCTGAAAGAGATGGGAATACCAGACCACCTGATCTGCCTCTTGAGAAACCTATATGCAGGTCAGGAAGCAACAGTTAGAACTGGACATGGAACAACAGACTGGTTCCAAATAGAAAAAGGAGTTCATCAAGGCTGTATATTGTCACCCTGTTTATTTAACTTATATGCAGAATACATCATGAGAAACGCTGGACTGGAAGAAACACAAGCTGGAATCAAGATTGCCGGGAGAAATATCAATAACCTCAGATATGCAGATGACACCACCCTTATGGCAGAAAGTGAAGAGGAACTCAAAAGCCTATTAATGAAAGTGAAAGTGGAGAGTGAAAAAGTTGGCTTAAAGCTCGACATTCAGAAAACGAAGATCATGGCATCCGGTCCCGTCACTTCATGGGAAATAGATGGGGAAATAGTGGAAACTGTATCAGACTTTATTTTTCTGGGCTCCAAAATCACTTCAGATGGTGACTGCAGCCATGAAATTAAAAGACGCTTACACCTTGGAAGGAAAGTTATGACCAACCTAGATAACATATTGAAAAGCAGAGACATTACTTTGGCAACAAAAGTTCGTCTAGTCAAGGCTATGGTTTTTCCTGTGGTCATGTATGGATGTGAGAGTTGGACTGTGAAGAAGGCTGAGCGCCGAAGAATTGATGCTTTTGAAATGTGGTGTTGGAGAAGACTCTTGAGAGTCCCTTGGACTGCAAGGAGATCCAACTAGTCCATTCTGAAGGAGATCACCCTGGGATTTCTTTGGCAGGAATGATGCTAAAGCTGAAACTCCAGTACTTTGGCCACCTCATGCTAAGAGTTGACTCATTGGAAAAGCGTCTGTTGCTGGGAGGGAATGGGGGCAGGAGGAGAAGGGGACAACAGAGGATGAGATGGATGGATGGCATCACTGACTTGATGGACGTGAGTCTGAGTGAACTCCGGGAGTTCGTGATGGACAGGGAGGCCTGGCGTGCTGCGATTCATGGGGTCGCAAATAGTCAGACACGACTGAATAGTCAGTCAGACTGAGCGACTGAACTGAATACATTTAATATTAGGATTGTGTTACCATTATTTATTTCTTTTTAAATACAATAAAAAGAGGAAATTGGAAGTCAAGGCTAATGGTTTCTTCCATATAATAACTTGACCTCACTGTGCTTTGGAAGATGGACACTGCAATGTCTACATTATGAACCTGTGGTAATCAGATAAGAAAATCAAAACCAGCAACCAGTTCCTAGTAATTTTTATTATCAAAGGCAAGAGAAGAGAGATCCTCTCAGGACTTTTATAAGCATTTGTTTAAGAGATGAAGGTGAAATGGTTTGATGAAGCCTGTTTGTCAAAAATCTTATCATACTGGGCTTTTTTCTGTAGAAAGAGCAGGTCAGTGAATATTTTCTCATACTCTTGTGATGTGATCAGGCTAAGATGTTAGGTTTAGAAAGACTGGACTTTTGACAGTATAGAGGATCAATTCAGAATGGGACAAATGAGTTAGAGGACCATGGAGACAGTGTACATAGAGGCAGTGAAGACTTAGAAAGCAATGAGATGAAAAGATAGGATGAATACGGGAATTTCATGGTTACAGTATTGGATTTGAGGATCTTTCATGTATGGATAGTCATCAACAATGATCCTACTAGTATAAGTGAAGAACTCTAATGCAGCCATTGATTGAATAAGAGGAGAAGCTTAAGAATGATGACTTCATAAAGGTAATTATGTAAGTTGGATGACTGGCTGACTGTGTTGATGATTAGACTTCCAGGTGAAGAGAGATTAGTAAAGTCCTGGAGAGAAATCAGGGTCAAGCTGTATATTAAAAAGTCCTTTGCTCAGAGATGGCAATTGAGCCCTAGGTGAGGATGATATGGTCTATGCAGAAGTTTGGGACAGATATCTATAAAATGATTGGCTTCATTTTTCTACACTTGGTCAGAGTTGAAGTAAAGGGAAAAGAACAGAACACTTGTGATTTGGAGTATAGAATTCCAATTTGATTGTTGTCTGCACAAGCTGAGTGAACTTAGGCTATTTTTAAAACATGCTAGTTTGATTTTCTCTTCTATGAAATACAGATAACTTATTTACTATACTTATAATAAAATTCTTTCTTGCTACTTCTGAAAGACCACCTGTCAGTCAACTTATTTTATTTTAGAGTGTAGTTGATAAAAAATGTTGTGTTAGTTTTAAGTTTACAGCAAAGTGATTCAGTAATAAGTTTATGTATCTATTAATCTTCAAATTCTTCTCCCATATAAGTTGTTAGTAATACTGAGCAGAGTTCCCTTGCTATAGAGTATATCTTTGCTAGTGATTCATTTCATATACAGCAGTGTGTACATGTCCATCACAAACCCCCTATCTATTCCTCCCCATCCCTCCTTCTCCCTTGGTAATAGTAAGTTCATTCTCTAAGCCGGTAAGTCTGTTCTATTTTATAAGTTCATGTCTACTTTTCAGTTCAGTTCAGTTGCTCAGTCATGTCCGACTCTTTGCAACCCCATGAACCGCAGCACGCCAGGCCTTCCTGTCCATCACCAACTCCCAGAGTCCACCCAAACCCATGTCTATTGTGTCTGTGATGCTATCCAACCATTTCATCCTCTGTCGTCCCCTTCTCCACCCACCTTCAATCTTTCCCAGCAAGAGAGTCTTTTCAAATGAGTCAACTCTCTGCATCAGGTGGCCAAAGTATCGGAGTTTCAGCTTCAACATCAGTCCCTCCAATGATCACCCAGGACTGATCTCCTTTAGCATGGACTGGTTGGATCTCCTTGCAGTCCAAGGGACTCCCAAGAGTCTTCTCCAACACCACAGTTCAAAAACATCAAATCTTCTAGATTCTGAATAAAACTGATATTATACAGTATTTGTCCTTCTCTGTCTGACTTCCTTTACTCAGTATGACAATCTATATGTCCATCCATGTTGCTGCACATGTCGTTATTCCATTCTTTTTAAGAGCTGAGTAATATTCCTTTCTGTATGTATATCACCTCTTTATCCACTCACCTGTCAATGAACACTTAGGTTGCTTCCATGTCTTGGCTACATAGTCAGTTTTTGATCTTTATTCTGGCTAGATTCTAAATTCAGCTCCTTTGAATTTACTTGTGATTTCAATTAGATTGAGCAGCACCTGTTACTTTATTTCATGTCTATGCCTTTCACTCTGGCAGCTCTAGGAATATTAGCATAAAATATCCCCAAATCTTTCCTCCTCTCTTTGCTGTCTGTCTCTCTCCACTCTATCTCTCTCCTCTTTGTCTCTCTCTATTTACCTTTCTTTCTCAGCTTCACTCCATTGCTACCGATTCTAGAATATACTGAAATATTTGTTTAATATTTCATTAATTAAGTTGGCATCACCAACTTGATGGACATGAGTTTGAGCAAACTCTGGGAGTTGGTACTGGACAGGAAAGCCCGGTGTGCTGCAGTCCATGGGGTTGCAAAGAGTCAGACACGACTGAGTGACTGAACTGAACTGATTTGTTTTCTGATGGGGAGAACAGAAAGGTGAGGAGGATTAGATATCTACTTCTGACCAAGAAGAAACAGGGACTTCATTTTGCCCTTCTACCTGAAGCAATAAAAATAAAACAGAAATAAGTGTGAAAAATCAATTTTAAGATATCGAACATCAAACAACATACGACAGTGATCCCTGAGAGATGAGGAACAAATGAAGTGAACCCTTTAATTTTCCCAACTTAGTTCCCTCAATGATGAATTTACAGGTAATAAGATAGGGAGAGATAAGATAGAGAGAACCCATCGGGAAAGGATTTGAGGATGGAATTGAGAGGCCAGGGAGAACAAGGCAGCTAGTTTTCAAGTCCAAATCCAGAGAGGAGGAAGCTACAGAAAAAAGAGCTAGAGCTCTAAAGGGACACCATTCTGCTTTCAGCTTAGTACTGATCAGTGAAGGTGTATGAAGGAACTAAGCAGGACCTGGGAAAGGATCATCCAGGAGAACTGGAGGGAATGATTTTCAAGCTCACACAAGGCTGAGAATAAAATCAACACATTGTACACTGTAAAATTCACCTTGTATAACCTAAATGGACACACCTTTTAGTTGTTAATAATATTTTAATAAAACAACATAAAAGAAAGAAAGTAGGTTTTTAAAGCGGCAAACAGGACACTGATAGAATTACTAGACATGACATTAAGAAGTTATTCTGACTGTATTTAATATAGTCAAGAAGGCTGAGAAAAAATCATGTCATTTGAGATACAGAAAATTATATTTAGAGATATATATTTATAAATAAATATATGTATTTATATTTATAAGTATAAAATTATATTTAGAGATATTTTAAAAATACAAATTCTAAGACCTAGTAATGAAGTGTATCTAATATGAATCTATCCAGTATACTTTGGATGGAATGAAAGTAATTGGACCCTGCAGAAGGAAAGATTAGTGAACAAGGAATCAGAGAAATAGTAACACTTTAAAATAAAACAAAGAGAAAAGAGAATGAAAAAAAGTGAACAGACCATTAACTGTGTGAGACAGCTTTAAGTGATATGGTATGCATATAACTGGAGTCCAAAAGAGAAAAAGCAGTAGTAAATACAAAATGCATTGAAATAAAATGTATTTTAAGTTAATACAAAATGCAAAACAAAAATAATATTTAAATAATGGATAGAAACTTTCTAAACTTGATGAAAACAATAAATACACAGACAAAAGAATCTCAGTAGCCAAAATAATGAGAAACAGAAAGAAAACCACACCGAGGTTCAGCAACAAACTGCTTAAAAATCAGAAAAGAGGTACCTTATGTTCATAAGAGAGAGGTTTGTTCTCACTGCAAGCCTGAGATAATAAAGAAACCACAACATTAAAGTACTGAAAGAAAAAGAGTCACTATAGTATTCTATAATCCCGTAGAAAGAGAAGCAATGCCAAAGAATGTTCAAATACCACAGAATTGCACTCATTTCATAAGCTAGCAAAGTAATACTCAAAATTCGCCAAGCTAGGTTTAACAGTCCAGGAACTGAGAACTTCCAGATGATCAAGTTGGATTTAGAAAAGGTAGAGGAACCAGAGATAAAATTGCCAACAATCCGTTGGATCACAGAAAAAGCAAGAGAATTCCAGAAAAACAAAAAACAAAAAAGCCATTTACTTCTGCTTTATTGACTATGCCAAAGCCTTTGACTGTGTGGATCACAACAAACTATGGAAAATTCTTAACAAGTTGGGAATACCAGACCACCTTACGTGCCTCCTGAGAAATCTGTATGCAGGTCAAGAAGGAACAGTTAGAACTGGATTTGGAACTACAGACTGGTTCCAAATTGGGAAAGGAATACATCAAGGCTGTATATTGTCACCCTGCTTATGAAACTTAAATGAAGAGTACATCATGAGAAATGCTGGCTGGAGGAAGCACAAGCTGGAATCAAGATTGCCAGGAGAAATATCAATAACCTCAGATATGCAGGTGACACCACCCTTATCGCATAAAATGAAGAGGAGCTAAAGAACCTCTTGATGAAAGTGAAAGAGGAGAGTGAAAGGCAGGCTTAAAACCCAACATTCAAAAAATTAAGATCATGGTAGGTAATCCCTTCACTTCATGACAAATAGATAGAGAAACAATGGAAACAGAGACAGACTTTACATTCCTGGGCTCCAAAATCACTGCAGATGGTGACTGTAGCCATGAAATTAAATACACTTGCTCCTTGGAAGAATAGCAATGACCAATCTAGATAGCATATTAAAAAGCAGAGACATTACTTTCCCAACAATGGTCTGTCTAGTCAAAGCTTATGGATTTTCCAGTAGTCATGTATGGATGTGAAAGTTGGACCATAAGGAAAGCTGAGCGCTGAAGAATTGATGCTTTTGAACTGTGGTGTTGAAGACTCTTGAGAGTTCCTTGGACAGCAGGGAGAACCAACCAGTCAATCCTAAATGAGATCAGTGCTGAATATTCACTGGATGGACTGATGCTGAAGCTGAAACTCCAATACATTGGCCACTTGATTTGGCACCTTTTTCTTTGGAAAAGACCATGATTTGGAAAAGATTGAAGGCAGGATGAGAAGGGGACAACAGAGGATGATACGGTTGGATGGCATCCCCAACTCAATGGACACGGATTTGGGTGGACTCCGGGAGTTGGTAATGGACAGGGAAACCTGGTGTGCTGCCGCCCATGGGCTTGCAAAAATCGGACATGCACTGACTGAACTGAACTGATAGTATTCTATACCCAATGTACATAGATTTCAAAGTTAACATTTTTTCATTTACATTCTTAGAATCAGCACTGGTTCCGTTTTAGTGGAAAATTGAATTTAGTAATCAAGGTCTGGCAATAGATTTACGATTACTATTAGCATATCACTGCTCCCAGGTGTTCTCAGTGGTCACAAGTGGGGAATAAATGTGCTTTTATATGCACCTATGTACATGTAAATATACACACTTTTACAAATATTTGCATCCATATTTTGCTGTTGTTCAGTCGCTCAGTCATGTCTGACTCTTTGCAACCCAATGGACTGTGGCCCACCAGGCTTTCCTGTGTTTCACTAACTCCCGGAGTTTGCTCAAACTCAGGTCCATTGAGTTGAAGATGCCATCCAATCATCTCATCCTCTGCCACCCTCTTCTCCTCCTGCTCTGAATATTTCCCAGCTTCAGGGTCTTTTCCAGTGAGTCGGTTCTTTGCATCAGGTGACCATAGTATTGGAGCTTCAGCTTCAGCATCAGTTCTTCCAATGAATAGTCAGGGTTGGTTTCCTTTAGGATTGACTGATTTGATCTCCTTGCTGTCCAAGGAACTCTCAAGAGTCTTCTTCAACATCACAATTTGAAAGCATCAGTTCTTTGGTGCTCAGCCTTGTTTATGGTCCAACTTTCACATCTGTATGTGACTACTGGAAAAACCATACCTTTGACTATCTGGCCTTTCTTGGCAAAGTGCTGTCTCTGCTTTTCAGTATGTTGTCTAGGAGCTGACTGTGGCTTGGATCATGAACTCCTTACTGCCAAATTCATACTGAAATTGAAGAAAATGGCGAAAACCACTAGACCATTCAGGTATGACCTAAATCAAATCCCATGACTATACAGTGGAAGTGAGAAAAAATTTAAGGGACTAGATCTGTTAAACAGAGTGCCTGATGAACTATGAATGGAGGTTTGTGACACTGTACAGGAGACAGGAATCAAGACTATCCCCAAGAAAAAGAAATGCAAAAAAGCAAAATGGCTGTCTGGGGAGGCCTTACAAATATCTGTGAAAGAAGGGAAGCAAAAAGCAAAGGAGAAAAGGAAAGACATACCCATTTGAATACAGAGTTCCAAAGATTAGCAAGGAGAGATAAGAAATCCTTCCCCAGTGATCAATGCAAAGAAATAGAGGAAAACAACAGAATGGGAAAGACTATAGATCACTTCAAGAAAATTAGAGATACCAAGGGAACATTTCATGCAAAGATGGGCTCGAAAGGACAGAAATGGTAGTGACCTAAGTGAAGCAGAAGGTATTAAGAAGAGGTGGCAAGAATACACAGAAGAACTGTACAAAAAAAATCTTCATGACAGATAATCACAATGGTGTGATCACTCACCTAGAGCCAGACATCCTGGAATGTGAAGTGAAGTGGGCATTAGGAAGCATCACTACAAACAAAGCTAGTGGAGGGGATGGAATTCAGGCTAAGCTATTTCAAATCCTGAAAGATGATGCTGTGAAAGTGCTGCAGTCAATATGCCAGCAAATTTGGAAAACTCAGCAGTGGCCACAGGACTGGAAAAGGTTAGTTTTCATTCTAATCCCAAAGAAAGGCAATTCCAAAGAATGCTCAAACTACCACACACAATTGTACTCATCTCACATGCTAGTGAAGTAATGCTTAAAATTCTCCAAGCCAGGCTTCAGCAGAACGTGAACCATGAACTTTTAGATGTTCTAGCTGGTTTTAGAAAAGGCAGAGGAACCAGAGATCAAATGGCCAACATCCACTGGATCATGGAAAAAGCAAGAGAGTTCCAGAAAAACATCTATTTCTGCTTTATTGACTATGCCAAAGCCTTTGACTGTGTGGATCACAATAAACTGTGGAAAATTCTGAAAGAGATGGGAATACCAGACCACCTGACCTGCCTCTTGAGAAACCTATATTCAGGTCAGGAAGCAATAGTTAAAATTGGTCAAGGAACAACAGACTGGTTCCATATAGGAAAAGGAGTATGTCAAGGCTGTATATTGTCACCCTGTTTATTTAACTTATATGCAGAGTACATCATGAGAAATGCTGGGCTGGAGGAAGCACAAGCTGGAATCAAGATTGCTGGGAGAAATATCAATAACCTTAGACATGCAGATGACAGGATCCTTATGTCAGAAAGCGAAGAACTAAAGAGCCTCTTGATGAAAGTGAAAGAGGAGAGTGAAAAGTTGGCTTAAAGCTCAACATTCAGAAAACTAAGATCATGGCATCCAGTCCCATCACTTCATGGCAGATAGATGGAGAAACAGTGGAAACAGTGGCTGCCTTCATTTTTCTGGGCTCCAAAGTCACTGCAGATGGTGATTGCAGCCATGAAATTAAAAGACGCTTACTCCTTGGAAGGAAAGTTATGACCAACCTAGACAGCATATTAAAAATCAGAGACGTTTGGCCAACAAACGTCTGTCTAGTCAAGGCTATGTTTTTTCCAGTGGTCATATATGGATGAGAGAGTTGAACTATAAAGAAAGTGGAGCACAAAAGAATTGATGCTTTTGCACTGTGGTGTTGGAGAAGACTCTTGAGAGTCCCTTGGACTGCAAGGAGATCCAACCAGTCCATCCTAAAGGAGATCAGTCCTGGGTGTTCACTGGAAGGACTGATGTTGAAGCTGAAACTCCAGTACTTTGGCCACCTGATGCAAAGAGCTGACTCATTTGAAAAGACCCTAATACTGGAAAGATTGAGGGCAGGAAGAGAAGGGGACGACAGAGGATGAGATGGTTGGATGGCATCACTGACTCGATGGACATGGGTTTGGGTGGACTCCGGGAGTTGCTGATGAACAGGGAGGCCTGGTGTGCTGTGATTCATGGGGTTGCAAAGAGTTGGATGACTGAGCAACTGAACTGAACTGAACTGAACCAAAGTACGTTTGTTATAGCTTTTCTTCCAAGGAACAATCGTCATTTAATTTCATGGCTCCAGTCATCATCGACAGTGATTTTGGAGCCCAAGAATATAAAGTGTCTCATTGTTTCCATTTCCACCCCTCCTCTATTTGCCATGAAGTGATGGGGCTGAATGCCATGATCTTAGTTTTTTGAATGTTGTGTTTTAAGCTAGCTTTTGCACTCTCCTGTTTCATCCTCATCAAGAGGATCTCTAGTTCCTCTTTGCTCTCATTAGGCTGGTGTCATTTGCTTATCGGAGGTTATTGATATCTTTCCCAGCAATCTTGATTCCAGCCTGTGCATCATGCAGCTCAGCATTTCTCATGATGTACTCTGCATAGTAATTCAATAAGCAAGTGAAAGTATCCAACCTGATGTACATCTTTTCCAATTTGGAACCAGTTCGTTGTTCTTTGTCCAGTTCTAACTGTTCCTTCTTGACCTGCATACAGGTTCTCAAGAGGCAGGTCAGGCAGTCTGGTATTCCCACCTCTTTTAATAATTTTCTACCATTTGGTGTTATCCAGAAGGTCAAAGGCTTTAGCATAGTCCATAAAGCAGAAGTAGATGTTTTTTCTGGAATTCCCTTGCTTTTTCTATGATCCAATAGATGTTGGCAAATTGATCTCTGGTTCCTCTGATGTTTCTAAATCAAGCTTTTACACCTAGAAGGTCTTGGTTCATGTATTGTTGAAGCCTAGCTTGAAGGATTTTGAGCATTATCTTGCTATTTGATATTATCTTGTTAACATGTGAAATGAGTGCAATTGTGCGGTAGTTTGAATATTTTGTGGTAGTTTGAACATTTGTGTAATCCATGTTAATTTCTATATATATGCATCAGTTCAGTTCAGTTCAGTTGCTCAGTCTTGTCTGACTCCTTGCGACCCCATGAATTTCAGCATGCCAGGCCTCCCCGTCCATCACCAACTCCCAGAGTTCACCCAGACTCACGTCCATCGAGTCGGTGATGCCATCCAGCCATCTCATCCTCTGTCATCCCCTTCTCCTCCTGGCCTGAATCCCTCCCAGCATCAGAGTCTTTTCCAATGAGTCAACTCTTCGCGTGAGGTGGCCAAAGTACTGGAGTTTCAGCTTCAGTATCATTCCCTCCAAAGAAATCCCAGGGCTGATCTCCTTCAGAATGGACTGGTTGGATCTCCTTGCAGTCCAAGAGACCCTCAAGAGTCTTCTCCAACACCACAGTTCAAAAGCATCAATTCTTTGGCACTCAGCTTTCTTCACAGTCCAACTCTCATATCCATACATAACCACGGGAAAAACAATAGCCTTGACTAGACAGTCCTTTGTTGGCAAAGTAATGTCTCTCCTTTTCAATATGCTATCTAGGTTGGTCATGACTTTTCTTCCAAGGAGTAAGCGTCTTTTAATTTCATGGCTGCAGTCACCATCTGCAGTGATTTTGGAGCCCAAAAAAATAAAGTCTGACACTGTTCCCATATTTATATCTCTATTTTTCTGTATGCATATTGCTATATATAGATACTGAAAGCAGTGAATTCACACTATCATCTTAGCCTGTATCTCATGGTTTATTCTAGTTTTTCCTCTTTCTCTGTGTGTAACTCTTCTCTCAGTGGTAAGCAGGCTCTCACTATACCTCATATGTTTACTTATCTCTTGTGTCATGTCCTGTATATAATTGAGCTCCCATTTCTTTTGATTCACTTTACCTCTATCTCTCCACAGTTCCCACACTAACATCCTTTTCTTCTTATAATATGATAATGATCACAAGTGGAATTTTAATTTTAATACTTGTCCTCACAGCGAATAAATTTTAATATACAGAACTGCAAACAAAATGTATGTGGTAAGTTTTCTGAAAATACATTTTGAAAAAAGTTATAGGTTATAAAAAAGAGATTAATGGTAGAAACATTGTCCTTCATTACTCTCACCTTTCAGAATACATGCACCTGAAAATTCTTATGTTAAATGGATGAAGGATGCATCCTTATTTCCTTATTTTTAATTTTTACTTCTTTTCTATTGAAAAAGAGTTGATTTACAATATTGTATTTGTTTCAGTTATACAGCATGGTGATTTACTATTTTTATAGATTGTACTCCATTTAAAGTATTAATAGACAATAATGGATGTATTTCCTCTTCTGGAAAGGAAATCTTGTTGCTTCTTTATACATAATAGTTTGTGTCTCTTCATTCCATACCTTGGCTCATCCTCCCCATTTCCCTCTCTTCACTTATGACCAGTAGCTTGTTCTAGATATCTGTGAGTCTGTTACTGTTTGTTAACATAAATTCATTTGTTTTATTTTTTAGATTTCACATAAAAGTAATAGCATAGAGTATTTGTCATTCTCTGACTCATTTCACTAAGTGTAATATATTCTAGGTATATCTATGTTGCTTTAGGTGGCAGAATTTCATTCTTTCTTTGTGGCTGAGTAATATTCTATTGGGGCTTCCCTGATGGTTCAATGATAAAGATGCCCCTGCCAATTCAGGACACACAGATTCGATCTCTGGGTCAGGAAGATCCCCAGGAGAAGGAAATGGCAACCCACTCCAGTATTCTTGCCTGAGAAATCTCTTATACAGAGAAGCCGGCAGGGGACAGTCTATGGGTTCCCAAAAGTTTTGGACATAGCAAGTAAACAACAACGATATTCACACACATATATATACACAGACACATTACATCTTCTTTATCCATTCATCAGCTGATGGACACTTAGGTTGCTTTCATATCTTGGCAATTGTAAACAGTGCTATCACTGTGGGTAAATTTGGAAGGATTTTTCAGAAAATAAAACATTTAAATTTTCTTTAATTAGATGCCTGAGTTGTCACCATAGGAGAAATATGATAATGGGGATGAAGTGACATATACTATTGTCCCTAAGTGTGAAAGAACAAATTATATTTGGATAACTACATGGTGCATGCAACATAGTGTAGCAGACTGGGTAGAAGAAACACAGCAAGAGAAAGAAGAAGGAATATATATATACTAGAAAAATGAGGTTGGGGCCGACCAAGTCCCTGAGTAAAACAAAAATGAGTAATAAAGAGAAAAAACATGAACTCAAGTAGTTCTCTCAAAAAGGGGAATGAAAAATACATATTTTTAATTGTGAAAAATTAAACCTGGATATTTCTGGAAAAGTTTAATTTCAATTTTTTTCTTGTTTCTGAAAGTTTGTTCTCACTTCATGGACTACATGTCCCTACATTTTTATGCTATTTTCATAAATAATGAAGTTAGATTATTACCCTGAAATTCCTTCCCAACTCTTAAACTCTGTGATTTTATGTATAGCCTTTATTTCCTTTGTTCTGCTTATACTGAAAACCTTGCATCCAATATATGAGCTTATTCTGTGCATAAATTCAAAGATGCAAATTTCTCCTTCTTTCCTCCAGAACCAGTCTAGCTGTCAATTTTCTCATAGCGCCATGCACTTCTGTATTCCTCAGGCTATAGATGATAGGATTGAGCATCGGTGTGATGACTCCATAGGACAGGGCAACAATTTATCAAAAGCAGCGTCTTTGGACTTTGGCTTCATATACATGAAGAGGATTGTCCCATAAAACACAGTCACCACCATTATGTGGGCTGAGCAGGTGGGAAAAGCCTTTTTTCTTCCTTCGGCTGAATTGATTCTTAGGACAGTGGAAAGGATGAAAATGTAGGAGATACAAATCAACAGTAATGGAACAAATAAAAATAGTACATTGCCCAACATGATAGTAATCTCATTCAAGGATATATCTGTGCAAGCTAGCTTGACAAAAGCCAATATTTCACAAACAAAATGATTGATGAGATTTTTTCCACAGAAGGGCAACTGCACTGCAAGAATTGTTTCTGTCAATGAGTTGAGAAAGCCCAGTCCCCAGGAGAGAGCTGCCATCTGAATACAAAGCGCCTTGCTCATGATGCTGGGGTATCTCAGAGGGTTGCAGATGGCTATGGAACGGTCATATGCCATCACTGCTAGAAGCACACACTCTGTCGACCCCATAGTGTAAGAGACAGACATCTGAACAACACACCTAGTGAAGTAGATAGTTTTTTTATCGGATAGAAAGTGTATCAGCATTGAGGGGATAAAGGAGGATGTGTACCAAATGTCAAGGAAGGAAAGATTACAGAGGAAGAAGTACATAGGGGTGTGAAGGTGGGAATCCAGGAGAGTGAGGATGATCAAAGTGCTGTTCCCCAGGAGAATCACCAGGTACATCAACAAACACATCGCAAAAAGGAGTTTCTCTGCTCTTGGATACTCAGAAAGTCCCTGTAGAATGAACTCAATGTCTGTCCAATTGGTCCTTTCCATTTCACATTTTCATACCTGGAGTAATCCAGAAGAGATGCAGATTTAAGGACTCTATACAGTATTATAATATGAAGTAAGAGAATATTGGAGGAAGGGCAACAGGTCAGTATTAGCTGGCTGGGTTTACAGTTGTGAGTTTAGATTTTCAAATTTTTCTTTTAGCTCATGTGTCAGGGAATAAAAGAAAGACAATAATTATGTTGGTAGTTTATTAAAAATACAAACTTAATATTCCATTTCTGACATTATGATGCACAAATTCTGAGTCAGGGAAGAACTATTTAATAAATACTTGTTATTCCTGATCAGAATTACTTTGAATAACATCATTTTGGAAATAACATGCTTAACTTCTTTAAAATATTGATTTATGATTTTATATCATGCCAGTCATTAACAATAACATTGGTTTAGGGTTTTACAATTCATGAAAATTTTCATCATACTTATTTTATCATCACTTTAATACTCTGAGGGAGATAAAGTTCATAACAGTAAGAAGTATTTTAAAACACAGTAGGTAAACAAACTACTATTCAGTTCTACATTTTCTGACTTTACATCCCCCTTTTTAAATTACTTGGCTATTGCCCTCAAAATTATACAAGTTGTCTGAGTGGGAGTGTCTAAGGCATCTTTTAGAATAATACTCTCCAGATGATTCTATTGTGTAGCTGAGGAAGAAAACACCCATCCAGATCTTAGTATACAGATGAATCACTTGGGAAATTTTTGTAAAAGACTCTCAATCAGTGGATCTGAAGTAGGTTTTAAGATCTATATTCATTAACATGCTTTCAGATGTTGTTGATGTTGCTTGTGTATAAGCACATGAATAGCAAGGCCTTTTAAATCATCTCTCTTTGATATCTTTGGAACTTGCCATTGGGGTTTCAGTTCTATGTAGGATTGAAATTGAACAGCAGACAATACAAAACTAAACATTTTGGTGAGACTTCTGTGTAAGTGTATTGCAATTTGTTTTGGATTCCTTAGTTTTTAGAAATACAAACTACAAAATCCCACATAGAAGAGTTTGCCCTTTATTTCTGTCCATATGAAAGGCGTTCCTTTTCTATTTGCTGAATTTGCAATTAAGCTCAATATTTTCCAATAAACGAAATTGAGATTATACCAGGCCACCTTACCTGGCTCCTGAGAAATCTGTATACAGGTTAAGAAGCAACAATTAGAAGCAGACATGGAAGAACAGACTGGTTTCAAATTGGGAAAGGAGTACGTCAAGGCTGTATATTGTCACCCTGCTTATTTAACTTATATGCAGAGTACATGATGCAAAATGCCAGACTGGATGAAGCACAAGCTGGAATCAAGATTCCGGGAGAAATATCAATAACCTCAGATATGCAGATGACACCACCCTTATGGCAGAAAGCAAAGAAGAACTAAAGAGCCTCTTGATGAAAATGAAAGAGGAGAGAGAAAAAGTTGGCTTAAAGCTCAACATTCAGAAAACTAAGCTCATGGCATCCGAACCCATCACCTCATGGCAAACAATGGAAACAATGGCAACAGTGACAGACTTTATTCTCTTGATCTCTAAAATCACTGCACATGGTGACTGCAGCCATGAAATTAAAAGATGCTTGCTCCTTGGAAGAAAAGCTATTACCAACCCAGACAGCATATTAAAGAGCAGAGATAGTACTTTGCCAACAAAGTTCTGTCTAGACAAAGCTATGGTTTTTCCAGTAGTCATGTATGGATATGAGAGTTGGACTATAAAGAAAGCTGAGTGCTGAAGAATTGATGCTTTTGAACTGTGGTGTTGGAAAGATTCTTGAGAGGCCCTTGGACAGGAAGGAGACCAAACCAGTCCATCCTAAAGGAAATCAGTTCTGAATATTCATTGGAAGGACTGATGCTGAAGCTGAAACTCCAATAGTTTGGCCACCTGATACAAAGAACTGACTCAATTGAAAAGACCCTGATTCTGGGAAAGATTGAATGCAGGAGCAGAATGGGATGAGATAGTTGGATGGCATCATGAACTCAATAGGCATGAGTTTGAGCAAGCTCTGGGAGATGGTGAAGGACAGGAAAGCCTGGCGTGTTACCGTCCATGGTGCTCCAAAGAGTCGGACATGATGAGAGACTGAACTGAACTGAACAAGATCAGAGTTGTGTGCTATAGAATGTAGAGAAAATGACTTTAATTTGAAAAAATCTAAAGAGCAGGTATTAGTATATGATATTCTTCCCTAAAACAACTAAGTAAAACTGAGTATAATTTTGAAAACACTTCTTCATTCTCAAGATATTCTACCTAGATTAAAAAATATTCCCAAAGAAAAAAAGTTGATCGAATAGATGGGTTTTTACTTAGGGTTTTCAAAAAGTACTTATGTTTCCAGTATAGGACTAGCTATTTCTGTGATAGTCATTTGCCAATGAGTTACACTGCTTTCTAGGAAAACTCTATTTCACAATGGTGAGACAATTCATTCAAAATAATAGAATATTTATATATTTATTGATTATAGAAAGGAGATTGTTGTTGTTTAGTCTCCAAGTCTTATCTGACTCTTTCGTGGCCTCAAGGAGTATGGCCCAGCCAGCTCCTCTGTCCATAGAAAGGAGGACACTCACTTAATTCAGGCTGCACCCTACTTTGTAGGCATACATTTCAAAAAGGGTAGCAAGTGTTGGGTAGGCCAGGATATACCTTTACTTGGTATTAAGATTGGCGCTTGATTGACTATAGGTACACATACCAAATGACTTTGAGAATAAAATTCTGATAGCAGAACTTCAGTCATCTGAGATCTGAATGTACTGCAGTTTCGGGAGGACAGATGTGAATCAGGTCGAAAACCTTCTCTTTTGAGGAACATCTTATAAACCTGATTCCTATTTCAAAATTACTTATAGTAAATAAATGTAGTGTACATGAGGTATCCTAACAGCCCTTTGATAATTTCTGCAAAAAAAATTTTTACTTGCAGATTTTTTAAAGAGAGACCACCAATCTGCTTTAAGGTTTTCAAATGGAGGTGGAGAGGAAGGATAACAGATAATATAAAGGAGACGATTTTCATTACTCTTGCAATGCTAGAGTACCTTTTAAGAAACAGTTAACAAATACTCTATTGAATTGCATTGTGCCTGAAATGCTTTCCCCATTTAACTTTACTTCTCTATCTAAAATGAATTTATAGAATCTGGGAACAAGGAAATGAAGATTTTAAAAGATTCTTGGTAATTTATAATACAATCACTTTCCATGGTATCTGTGTATTGGAAATGATCTTTTAAAACAGGTTTTCATTCTTGTCTAATGTGAGGAGAATTGTTAAATAATCATAGCACACTTATATTGGGTCATTATTCACCTTTTAATATGACATTTGTGATAAATTTCCACTAACCCCAAAATTACATTTAAATTATTTTAGAATTACTAAGTGATAACAAGACAATTATAAGATTATTTGAAAGATCAAAATCTAAACCAAGATAACCTAGACAGAATTGAAAGACTGAAAAGAAATTTCAAAACATTAATGGATATCTTAGATACTTTTTTCCTACTTTTCTGAAGTACCCAAATTCTCAAATAAATATGCAAAAGGAAAAGTATAATGAAAAAGAGAAAGACACTGAAGTAGGTGTCAAATTATATTAGGAAGATTAACTCAGAGTAAAATATGCTAAAACAATTTAAACATTACAGTGGTTGTCTCATGTGTCTAGATACTAAACATTAAGACTGAGGTGTACAGGTGCTTCTTGTCTAGTTATCCATAGGAAGCTACTATTTCTGGTAGGCCTAGAGCATTTATGATCCCTACTCTCTAAATCTTGTAGATTAACAGTGTTAATTATTTTTGGAGTGAACCAAGATAAAGAATTTGAGTTCTTAGTCATATTAATATAATCTCAAAAGAGATTTCCGATCCATGGTCCCTAGAATAGAATTGTCACTAGACGATGATATTCTTATTTGTTGAGGTTTTGAACTGACCTAAATCTTAGCTGTCCTCTGATCCTTCTCAACCAACTCCTGGTCTTTTAGAGTAATCAGTCTGTGGTTCCATGCTGTGAGGTTTCATTCAGGCACTCTTTTACTGTTGTAAGAGACCTAAAGAAAAGTCTGTGACTTTTTTATTCAAGACAGAAGTTAAGCTCTCTAATTTTCTAGAAAGATCCCTAACTTTCTAGAATATTTTTTCACTTTTATTGACTTGCTTACTTGAAGGTCTAATATTTAAAGTTCTAAGATTTTTCATTGAAAAGCAGATGCCATCTATACTCTAAATTCTCACTAGAGGATATAATTCTGTTATCCTCTCCAGTTCTTCAAATAGATCAATTAAGACAATGGATATTGTGAAAAAATAAGTAGAGTTACCAAAATTTATGCTGTAGGTTTTATAAACTCTGATCTTCAATTAACATACCACATGGAAAGGTGTATTATTTTAGCTCACAAAGAGAAGAGTAAATGAAACATGTGAGGTCCTATTCTGTATTTGGCACTTCCAATAATTGTTAACATTTATCTTTCAGAATAATTCAAAATTATTATCGATATTTTAACAGTGAAGAAATTAATTTGATATTTCAAATTTCAAGTACAATTTCAATGTCCTATAGTTGCTAAATACCAGAATTATTATTTGAACCCTTATCTTTATTTTTTAAATAGGTATTTAATTTACTTTATATGAAAAAAATTTTCAGACTACTATTTTTGTGCTGTTTTTCAAGGTAGAAAGTGTTCCAGTTATGCAGTTTTTTCCATACAAAATGAACCAGGAACCCAACATCAAAATGCAGTTTTAATTAATTTTAAATCCGTATCTTTATGGTCCCCAAACCCCTATTTTTATTGCTATGTCAAAATGCTTACATAAGTATGAATTTTTAAATAAAAGCAGAATTTAAAATGATGCACTCAAGTTTTTCAAGGACCCATATGATAAAGACACACATAAAATGTATATTTGCCTCTGAAAACATTGAAGACATTCATCATCTTCCACTTATGAAGACATTATTCTAATAATGAATTCATATGAAAAAATATTGAAAATTTCTCTCAGGTTTAGCATAGAGAATTAAGGTCTAGAAGTGGAATTTGATTAATTATATAAATGAAAACTCAAAAACTTTTAATACTTTTTTTTTTGTTTTGCTTTGGCCTTCTGAGGATCAGACTAACCCTCATGATTATTTCTTCCCTTTGTTACCTTTTTTTTTTTGGTTTCTAATCCTGTTTTTACTACAAACATCTTTAATTACATGTATCCTCAAGCTCTTATTGAACATAGTTTATGTGTGAATAATATATAAATCATGAAGCGTTCTTTCTCCAGATACTTTTTACTTAAAATTTTAGTGAACTCAATACTTCTCAATACTCAAATGATATAGCCACTGAAAGCAAAAGTGTTAGTTGCTCAGTCCTATTTGATTTTGCAGCCCCACAAACTGTAGCCCACCAAGCTCCTCTGTCCATGGGATTCTCCAAGCAAGAGTACTGCAGGGACCATTTCCTTCTCTAAGAGATCTTCCCAACGTAGGGATTGAACCTGGGTCTCCTGCATTGCAGGCAGATTCTTTACCACCTGAGCCATCAGGGAAGCGTAAGTCTATGATTTATGAGGCTCTTTTGCATTGCAAACTACTTTCTTTTCCTCACAGTCTCTCCCATGGAAAAATTTGAGATAAAAAAATTTAGTTGTATCCCGGTCTTGGAGATGATGCCTGGTGGGTTTTTATATTTTTTTCCTTTCACATAAATAAATATATACATATTTTCAAAACCTCTGAGCAATGGTCACCTCAGCTCAATATTTGTATATTTATTGATAGGATGTTTTTTCTTTTGAAAAATTTAAATAAAACTTCTCTATCTTACCTTCTGACTGGGTTTTAGTCATTCATACCATTCCATTGTATTACCTGAAAGAATTCTCATTTTTGAACTTCATTTGCATTTTATTAATAAGGCCAGAAGATGCTAAACTTCAGTTGCTCCTTCTTAAAAAGAAATGGGAGAAAGAGCAGCCATGATTAGGCAATCTGTCTGTGCATGAATATTCTTAAGAGGCATGAAGGAAATGAAACATGTTAAAAAGAAGATGTGATGCAACTCTAGTGTCCCATGATTTGTCTTAAAGTTGACACTTACTCAAGAGACTCAGCTTCTTTTGGAAGCTAATTTAGCACTCATTTTTATAAACTTCTTTAGTCCCTAAGGTTGTGAGTCAGAAACTTAGAATTCTCTAGAGAAGTCCCCACTTCTGTTCATTCCAAAAACCCAATTAACCTGACTGAACAAAAACCTTCCCTAGCCACGTATTTCTTGGAATTTTCTTTGAACACATCTATTTGATGACCTCAGCAAAGTTCTCAAAACACTTAAACTTCCACTAAGAATTTGTTTTTCTTTGGCTTCCACAGATTATGCTAGATCAGTGCTAATAAAATCCTAGTAAAAGAGGAAGTCATTCTACTTCTTTAAATTATTTTTATCATCCATCTCCTTGTTAACTGAAAACTACATAGAAATAATTTTTCTTTATACCAGTATGGATAAAATTTAATTAGCATATTGCATTTTAAAACAATTTTCTGTGACTTTGCAGTCTTTATAACCTTTCTCTCTAATATTTGAAGAATAATCTAGCTTTAATTTAATACTGTTGGATATTGTAATTTTAATATTTTGAGTTTTTGATATAATGATCATTGATATCTTTGTCATCTGCTTTCCTTCTACTAGAAATAACATAAGGTTAACCTCTAGTGATGTGATTATAGAATGGAAAGATATGAATTGAGAGAATTCTTGATACATTTGCAAAATTATTTTTCCAAAGCTTAACATTTCACTGTGCTACTGCAGTATTAGCACATAGGCTAATTTTTGCATATTTTCTAGAACCAGAAATGGTATCTATTCTTTTCTATTTATATAAACCATTACTTTGTTTTACTTTTTATTCCTATGATTGCTCATGAATTTGAATATTACATCTATGTTTATGTATTACTTACATTTACCTTTTTATTATTCTTGTCTCTTGGTATTTTGATAGTTTTCCTCTTAAATTGTATGAACTCTTAATTAACACTTTTGTCTCTGTAAATACCTTTCCAATTTGTAGTTTTCCTTCTTATTTTTGACATGCAGTTTAAATTTTCATTAAGATTTTCATTTTATCCCTGAAAAATATGAATGAAATTTCACCTATGGTTTTATTTAGTTTTTTTTTAATCCATGTGAAAACTATGTTGTTTTCTCGAAAGTTGGGTTGATGTTCATTTTACTTCTGTTCCCAGCCCAGTGATGGTTAGAGCACTGTATGAGGCCACTCAGGTTATTTTGGGAGAATTCTTCTTATTAGAAAGCTCTTTACATTTAACTTTACATATATGCAACCCTCATTTTTCCTTGTGTAACAACAAGTATATATGCTCGTTTTTTCATGAGAGCTTTTCAGGTACTTCCAGATTGCTGTTTCTGATTCTTTCTTGTACCAGGCTACACTTTTGTTGTTCCTTCAGCCATTCCCCATGTGTTTTGTTAAAATATTTAAGAACATACATTGCCAAAGAGAATATTTTAGAACTCTGAGATTCTCTGTGATACAAAAGGACTTTGGCTCCACAATATATTTCTGGTATTGATTTTGCTAATTCTATAGGAACAAAGTGTTTTCTGTCATTTTGGAGGCAGACGAGTGAGATGGTTGAGAACATTAGATTCTGAAGTTAGCCCAGTTTTGTTAAGCACTACCTCTATGACCTCAGTGAGGTCACTGAAACTCTCTAAGCTTTGGTTTCCGTGTCTGTGAAATGAGGAACTTAAAAATACTTAATATTGTTCTAAAAATTAATGAGGCAATACATATGAAAAATGTAATGTAGTTATGAATGCATAATAGTTATCAATAATGGTGCTTACTAATCTAATTACACTGATGATTTAAGATACACACCTTACCTTGCAGTTATAAAAAGAGATGGCTTTAGAATTGGATACTCTGAATTCCAATTTCCTGACTTGTTGGTTGATGATCTTGGGGAAGATATTTAAGTTGCAATTGAGTATTATACCTACCTTGTAGTGTTGGTATATGATGTAGTACTTAGGTTTCTTGGTATTTAATAGACACTCCATAAAAGACAGTTAACATTGTTATATTTGATTACTGGTCAGTTAGTTTGAGCGGAGAAGGCGATGGCACCCCACTCCAGTATTCTTGCCTGGAAAATCCCATGGACAGAGAAGCCTGGTAGGTTGCACTCCAGGGGTCACGAAGAGTCAGACAGGACTGAGTGACTTCACTTTCACTTTTCACTTTCATGAATTGGGGAAGGAAATGGCAACCCACTCCAGTGTTCTTGCCTGGAGAATCCCAGGGACGGGGAGCCTGGTGGACTGCTGTCTATGGGGTCGCACAGAGTCGAACACAACTGAAGTGACTTAGCAGCAGCAGCAGCAGCAACAGCATACCTCAATAGCACACCAAGTCATCATTTTTTGTTGCAGCATTAGGTAAGTGTAAGCTTCTTAATGGGAGGGACTGGCAATGGGGAAAACTGGGTCTTGTCCTGATGAGCAGGGCCTTACTCAATAAAACTTTAATCCAATTATTTGCTGATGAGTGGCATTGCATTCCCTCCCTGGTAGTTATTTGGCCTAAGGCCAACTTAAGGCCAGATTCCCTGGAGATTCCTGAGATGGGAACCTGAGTTCTTATTTCTGGAGCTGAACTTCACGAACAGAACATGCAAACACTCACAGTTGCATGCAAGTGAATAGGATTTATTTTAAAGAGAAAAAAGTACAAAGCTCTTAGCACAGACACTCAGTCAGTTCAGTTCAGTTGCTCAGTCATGTCCAACTCTTTGCAACCCCATAGAATGCAGCATGTTGGGCTTCCCTGTCCATCACCAACTCTTGGAGCTTGTTCAAACTCATGTCCTTTGAGTCAGTGATGCCATCCAAACATCTCATCCTCTGCTGTCCCCTTCTCCTCCTGCCCTCAGTGTTTCCCAGCATCAGGGTCTTTTCCAAGGAATCAGTTCTTTACATCAGGTGGTCAAAGTGTTGGAGTTTCAGCTTCAGCCTCAGTCCTTCCAATGAATATTCATGAGTGATTTGCTTTAGGATTGACTGTGGCTTGATCTCCTTGCATAGACAGCATAAACACTGAGAGGGGGTAAATAGTCCCCCAGAAAGACAGGCACTGATCTGTGCATTTTTGGTTGTCTTGTCCTTAAAATATGTCATTTCTAACCTATCATTTTAGACATCACATTTTAACTTAACATCTTTATGGGCCTTGGATGGCAAGAAGATCAAACCAATCTATCTTAAAGGAAATCAGTCCTGAATATTCATTGGAAGGATCATGCTGAAGCTGAAGCTCCAATACTTTGGCCACCTGATGCGAAGAACTGACTCATTAGAAAATACCCTGATGCTAGGAGAGATTGAAAGCAGTAGGAGAAGGGGATGACAGAGAATGAGATGGTTGGATGGCATCACCAACTCAATGGAGTTTGAGCAAGCTCCAGGAGTTGGTGATCGACAAGGAAGCCTGGCATACTGCAGTCCATGGTGTGGGAAAGAGTCACTACTGAGCAACTGAACTGAATGGTTTATATTGATCCTTAGATTCAGTTGCCACCCTTTATTGTGCCCTCTGGCCATTTAAAAGTAGACCAGATGTAAGGGCTAAAGATGAATGGATCACTAGTTGTTTTTCCCTCAAGCTTATGGAACAGATGTCAATTACTAACCTTTCCTGGATCTGAGTGATGATAATTTATCAGACAAAGGACACATTTTAGGAATTCGGGACAAAAGGTATAGTTTTAGGTTAATGGGGTGAGATGTTTATTGAAAACAAGACCGAGGTCTCAGAGTCCTACCCTGACTACCTAGCAGTTTCTACCTCATTCCCAGTCCCTTTGTTGGATCCTCAGGAGGGGAAGCCTGACGTGGGTTCAGAACTTTCAGAACAGTGGGAGAACTTATTGGATATTATTGTTCTCCAGTTTGTGGGGCACCCACCTGGCAGTATGGAATTTGATTTTATCACGCTGCTACCATCTCACTGCAGCTTTGTCTTTGTGCAGCTTCTTCTTGTCTTTGGATGTGGTGTATCTTTTTTGGTGGGTTCCAGAGTCCTCCTCTGATGGTTGTTGAACAACTAGTTTAATGTTGGTGTTCTCTCAGGAGGAGATAAGTGCATGTCCTTCTATTCTGCCATTTTGAACCAGAAGTCTCAATTTATTTTCCTCTTTGTTCTTTACATCTCTGTGTGTGTATTGCCTAAGGATATACTTTCTTGGCTTGTCTTACTTTCTCTTCCTTCCTTTTTTTCTTTCTTTACTTTTTTTAAATTTTTCTTTTACAGGATGTTTCAGTTTTAGAAATTTATAATGTTTATTCAAAAAGTCAGCATTTATATAAGCTAAATATATAAAGTGAATGCCTATAAAATCTAGAGTTTCTAAAAAATGTATAAAGAAATTGTGTACTGTAATAACCATTTATACTCCAAAAATGGTGTAGGTGTGTTTGTGTGTTAATATGAGTATGTGTGTAAGAGAGAGCTGGGGGAGAGATAGACAGAGATAGAGAGAGAGAGACAGAGAGAGAATTCAACTGGGAAAACTTTGATAACATTGCACAAGACTCCTCCTGATTCTGTGTGAAGCAGAGTAATAGGCTTCCTATAATTAGGTCTTTAGGGCTTTATTTCTGGAGTCTCATAAGTTTTATACATATTTCATCCATGAAGCATTTGAAAATTTTGCACAGAGGTTTAGAAACATCCTTTAGAACATTTAAATTGTGTCCCAAAGCCTGAAGCATGTTCTTTAGGTATTTGTGGGTCTCCACAATGGGGTTGTATTTCAGCCTGGGCTTCAGGGGCAAGTTGTCCTATTCCTAAATTTATTACTAAATATTAATTTTCTTTCTATTTTGAACTAGAGGAATCTAACAATTCTTTATTTGAACTAGAGGAATTTATCCTAGTTCTCATACCTGCAACCTGCATACTTCTATAGATGTCAACAAATCAGTGAATTTCTATGGCAAAATGATTATTCATCAGTAGCTGCCTCTTTAGAGGTTCATGAAATGAGGAGTCATGAAAATTGGCTACATGTGAAAAAGAAAGTTAAAAATATCTATTGTTGCTCCAACCTAGAAAGAGAGTCAGAACCTGGTTTGAAGGTAAGTTATTGTAAAGACAAGAACCAAATCTTATCAACTACAAGCAAAAGTTAGCCTGATGGGTTAAATGTGTCAAGTTTGAAATTAAGATGTTTTTCTCACTGAAGAGAGACTAAATATTGGAAATGGAATTTAAGGGTCTAGTCACTGAGAGGTAGTAGGGAAAAATAAAGACTTTTGAGATCACAAGAGCAGTTTAACATGCAAAGGCTTTGAGCAAGGAACAGAATGGAGTTTGCCCAGTAGTTATGAATTCCTTTGTGTCAGTGTGTAGCTTTTTAGAGGAGCACACAGTATTTGAACACTCTGTTATCATTTCTAGCTCATTAAGGCTCACTACACAGTAGAGCAGGAACTCTGTGTTCTGTAGCATGAAATTCATAAGAAACAAGTCTTTCCTGGTCCCCTAGCAGCAACCCTGATTCATTTGGCTCAATCAACTGAGAGCAAGATGAACTACATGCCACATACTGTGCTAGGGACTCTTTGTGCAGAGAAACATGTGAGGAGGAAAACTATGACCAATTTGCCTTAAAGACACCTCATATGTGAAACAGATGATTTACCAAAGCAGTGAATAGCCAGAAAGAGACCTGACTGAGCATTATCCTAGTGTGTTTGCATACACTATTGGTGACTGTTTTGAATATTTGCTTTTCTATTATTAGGTTATAATTGTAAAAATGAATGACTTTTCTATTTTTTTTTTTTTTATGTTATAGGCTTGCCAAAAATGTTAACATAGTCTCAGTAAAAAAAACAAAAAAAAACAAAAAAACAAACAGCCAGCTTTTTAAGACAAGGAACATACTAATGCCTCCCTAAAATCCTATTTTTTTTATGGAGTGAATTGAAACTTATGAGTGATTTTTCCTATTTGCCACTCAATTTGCTGACATCCAAAGGATCAGAGTGTGATAAAGGACTGGAGTGTTACATACTGTGATGAAGTGTATTAGGATTTGACCGTAAGATGAACATAATACCATTTGCCAGAACACTGTGTGTGACGTGATTAAACTTTTCAGCTGTATACACCTGGCCATGGAAAAGACGATGACTGGCCAAAGATGTAAAAAGACTCTAACAAAAGGAAGAACCGTGATAGAGTGGCATAAAGGAAACTACTAACAGTGGAAACCATTACTGTGGTAATTGTATAATATATACTATCTCATTTAATCTTATCAATAAATATATGGTACAGGTGCTGTCTTTATGTCCATGCTATAGCTGGGGAAGGTGATGATCAGAAATATGCCCAGGCCACCCTGCTTAGTAAGGGGCAGAGATACCATTTAAACTAAGCCTACCTCCAAGGCCTGTGTTCCTAACAATATTATGGAATATCTTTGGTAGAATATCATGTAGCATGGAGGCAGCTCTTGAACAAGGGTTTTTGTAGAGATGATTATTATAGGTGTAGGTATAATCTCCATTAGTCAATGAACTTCACATGTATCTACTGCCTTTTGGGGTCTCAAGTAGTTTACACAGTAACCCAGAAAATCTGAAAAATTCTAACAAAATGCAAATTTTATAAAAAGTTACAAAATGTTAAGAGCTGGGGATAGGAGATGAGTTTAGAATGGAGAAATGAAGTTGAGTTTGGAGTGATGTTGAGGTGACTAATTATGTCCGGAAATTGGGAAGATAGACCTGAGATTCAGAGAAAGTACCTTTTAAAGATAGGCGGACAAAGAATTCCCAAAGAGGGATGGCTCTTTGGACTTGTGAATGAAACAAGAATAATAGCTAACATTTATTGAGCTGTAATTTTGTTCCAGGAATTTTACTAGTTCCTAAAAGTAGTAGCACATTTAATGGAAAGAAAATGACTGGGGTAGAAGTATAGATTCTAAACCAGACCAGAGGATAGCTTTCAGTTTGATGGAGGGACAGGAGATCCATGTGGGCCTGAAAATCCTAATGATCCTTCTGAAAATATCTTGAATATTAAATTATGACTATATTTAAAGGAGTTGTTGCTGCTAAGTCGCTTTAGTCGTGTCTGACTCTGTGCGATCCCATAGACGGCAGCCCTCCGGGCTCCCCCGTTCCTGGGATTTTCTAGGCAAGAACACTGAAATGGGTTGCCATTTCCTTCTCCAATGCATGAACGTGAAAAGTGAAAGTGAAGTCACTCAGTCGTGTCTGATCCTAGCGACCCATGGACTGCAGCCTACCAGGCTCCTCCGTCCATGGGATTTGCCAGGCAAGAGTACTGGAATGGGTTGCCATTGCCTTCTCCAAAAGGACTTGTTAGTGTGTTTTAGTCGCTCAGTCATGCCCGACTCTTTGCGACCCATGGACTGCAGCCCACCAGGCTCTTCTGTCCATGAGATTTTCCAGGGAAGATTATTGGAGTGGGTTGTCATTTCCCTCTCCAGGGATTTTCCCAAACCAGGGATCGAACCCGGATCTCCTGCACTGCAGGCAGATTCTTTACTGACTGAGCTATGAGCTACAAAGGAAGCAAAGGACTTGTTAGTCTTTAGCAATTCCCATTTAAGGTGTGATACTGAATAAGAACAATTTTTAACTGTATGTAGTTGTGTCCCATGGCAGTGGATGGTTTGATGTCGTGTGCCATCAGAAAAGTGAAAGGAGAAAGGTTATACATCTCAAAGACAAGAACTCTTTAGCTTAAATGTAATTTATTTTATGGTAGGTATTATAGTCACAAGATTCAAAATTTTTAAAAGATACTGAACAACATACAGTTAACAGCCTCCCTTCCATTTCTGTTAATGAACTATTCATTTCCTTTCCTAGAGATAACAAGTTATTCCTGTTTATTTTTCTATAGGTATTCTACATAGGAGCAAAAAAATGTTGGTGTGTGTGTGTGTGCACGCGCGCACGCATGTGTGTGTGTGTACAGACACATATAGTGACTCAGATGGTAAAGAGTCTGCCTGCAGTACAGGAGACCCGGGTTCAATCCCTGGATCTAGAAGGTGCCCTGGAGAAGGGAATGGTAACCCACTCCAGTATTCTTGTCTGGAAAATCCCATGGACAGAGGAGTCTGGCAGGCCCCAATCCATAGGGTCGCAAAGAGTCAGATACAACTGAGCTACTAACACACACACACACGTGTGTGTGCATGTGTGTGTGTGTGTACACAGACATATATGTAAAATATTTATACACAAAGGTTACTGTGCCTTATATACTGTTCTGAACATTTGCATTGCTGTCTAGTCATTAAACCATGTCCCACTCTTCGGCAACTCCGTGGACCATAGCCCACCAGGCTCCTCTGTCCTTGGGATTTCCCAGGCAAGAATACTGGAGTGGGTTGCCATTTCCTTCTCCAGGGGGTCTTGTCGACTACCACTGAGCCACCAGGGATGTCAGTTCTGAATATTACCTTTACACTTAATAGTTCTTGATGATCTTTCCATGTCAATGCACAAAGAGTCTCTTAATCTTTTTGACAGCAGATCGGTATTTCATTATTTCTATGTCCCCTTCTCATAGAAATTTAAATTGCTTCCACATCTGCTATTACAAATGGTACTTTAATGAATCAGTTTTTAAATAAATTACTTTACACATGCACAGGCATAATTGTGTGGGAATTACCTAGCAGTATATTCTGTAGTCAAAGTTATATGCATGCCTTTATGATTCTGTTTAACACTGCCAATTTGTCCTTCACAGAGGATGCACCAATTTATGTGCTCACTGAGAATGTATAAGAGTGCCTGTCTCCTTACCTTTAGAAGGCAAGGTCATTAGAAATGAAACCATGGCTCGTCCCTGTAAGACATCAGTGCAGTGCTACCTAGAGGATAAGTCACAGTGAGTGATATTAGGAAATTCTCTGAGCAGAAGTTCCTTAGTAATTTGGTCACTAAGTTTCTTAAACATTCCTTTCAATATATATATGTATGTGTGTGTATATTATATATATATATAAAAACATATAAAGTACCAAATAGAGTAACAACATGTCAATTAGCAATAATAGCCTCAATTCATGTATCCATTTGTTTGTTTCTAGCTAATATATATATTTTGATCTTCAAATTAATCTAAATTTGAATCTCCTAATTTATCTTGGTAGCATCTTGGAATTGTGGAGTAGGGATAGAAATGGAGGGATAAAACTATTGTAGTTCTATCTTCATTTTGTGTTTGAGGGATAATTTAGGAGATTAGGAGCATTATAGTTGAAAAAGTTCATTTGGATTTATCTGTAAACTGGTGCAGAAATACCTGAATGAACTTTTTGGCCAATGCAAGTTCTTTTTTACAAACAAATGTTTGGTCTGTATGTCAGATTGTGAAAGTAAAGAAAGAAGATAACTCACCATTCATGGAATGGAAAAAATGAACAGATGTTCAAGTTAAGGCAAACAGTTGGTGAATGATAATTTAATCAGCCAGCCGAAAAAAGAAAGAGGGAAGTAAAAGTAATGCAAAATAAGTATGTAATAAAAATAAAGTATATGGAAGGAAAGAAATGAAGTACATTTATAATTGTATTCTAAAGTGAATGGAGTGAATATGCTCATAAAAAGCAATGACTGTAAAAAGAATTAACAACTTACACCCACATATATGTTGCACATACTTAGTGATCAGATATTTTTATACAATTATTATATTTAGTTTATTTATTATAATAAAAAATGTGACCTGTAAGTCTAAAGTTATATATTTTTGGCAGCAAGTTACTTGATCCATGTTGAAAATGTCAACAAAAAATATGAATTGTCTTTGGGGGAGATATTATGATTTATATATATACACATAATACATGTATACACATAATCAGGGCATTTATTGGATGCGCTATTCAAGTATTTGAGATAATTTTTCTGCTAGCTATATTTAATCAGTTCTATATAAATATTTATAATCAAGTTTTACTTGTGTATCTAGGATTATTTTTATATGTTTAATTTCTGTGTTGTTTAGTGTACACCTGTTTATGGCTGATAACCTTTTTCATAAATTGTGAATGTTATAATTAACTGACCTATTTTTATCACATTTTGTACTTCCCTGGGTCAGGAAGATCCCCTGGAGTAGGAAATGGAAACCCACTCCCGTATTCTTGCCTAGAAAATCCCATTGACAGAGGAGCCTGGTGTTCTACAGTGCATAGGGTCGCAAAGGACTGGACACGCCTGAGTACACACAACAAAGAGAGCTAAAGTTGGGCTTCCCAGGTGGCACTGGTAGTAAAGATCCTGCCTGCCAAACACAGGTGATGTAAGAGATGCAGGTTCAATCCCTGGGCCAGAAAGAACCCCTGGAGAAGGAAATAGCAACCCACTCCAGTATTCTTGCTTGGATATCGATAACATAAAAGTGGAATTTAAATTAAAAGTAAAAAATGTGATAAAAATTAATTGTAACATTCACAATGTATGAAGAATTTTATCAGCCATAAACAGGTATACACTAAACAACACAGAACTAAGCTTATAAAAATAATTCTAGATATACAAGTAAAACTTTATTCAGTTCAGTTCAATTCAGTAACTAAGTTGTGTCTGACTCTTTGCAACCCAATGGACTGCAGCACGCCTGGATTTCATGTCCATCACCAACTCCCGGAGCTTGCTCAAACTCATGTCCATCAAGTCAGTGATATCATCCAACCATCATTATATAGAGTTAATTAAATATAGATAAACAGAAAATAATCTCAAGGATTTGAATAGGGCATTTAATAAACCTGATTATGTGTATACATGTATTGTTATATGTGTGTATGCTGCTGCTGCTAAGTCACTTCAGTCATGTTCGACTCTGTGCGACCCCATAGACGGCAGCCCACCAGGCTCCCCTGTCCCTGGGATTCTCCAGGCAGGAACACTGGAGTGGGTTGCCATTACCTTCTCCAATGCATGAAAGTGAAAAGTGAAAGTAAAGTCGCTCAGTCATGTCCAACTCTTAGCGACCCCATGGACTGCAGCCTACCAGGCTCCTCCATCCAAGGAATTTTCCAGGCAAGAGTACTGGAGTGGGTTGCCATTGCCCTATATAAATAATATATCTCACCCAAAGAGAATTCATATTTTTTGTTGACATTTACAACATGGATCAAGTAAATAGAACCAAAAATATATAACTTTAGAATTACAAGTCACATTTTTTATCATAAAAAAATGAATTAGATATAATAAAATGGAATAAAAATATCTGATCACTAGGTATACATATCTAGATAATATTTGGATTAAAGACAGAAGGGGAAAAAAATTATCTGGAAACCAGTAACAAGAACATTTCATAGCAAAATCTCAGTCTATAGTAAAACAAAGTGTTTTAAATGACTCAGAGCCAGAAAGAGGATAAAGATAAAATACTAAAAAATATTTTTTCTTATTTCATGCAATTATAAAATGCCAAATAAGCCTAAAGACATTTACAAACACAAAAACCTACATTAATGAAACAAAATGGGAAGTACAAATCTCTCCAAAAGCATTAAAAATTTTTTTTGGAGAAAACTTGTAATATGGGAAAACCTCTTGTGAAACTCATGAAAAGAGAAATCAATTAAAATAGCAGTGAAAAAGTAGATAGAACTACTCATAAGGGGAGACTACAGAATTATGAAGAATTATACACGAATTATGAAGAATTATACACTAATAGATATATTTTTGTCACAGAAATGAATAATTTCCCTTCAAAATATAAAGAATTAAAGGGCTCTCAAATCACCATATTAAACCTATTTTGGTCTGATGTTTCTTTTGAAATATGAGTGCTGTCTATTAGATTACAAGATATTCTAGACTGTGAGTCAAGTGCTCTGCAAAATAAACAATTAAGTTTGAACTCCACAGCCATATGGCTTGGATTCAAGTTCTGGTTCAACCACTTATTTAGCTATGACCTTGACCTTGACATTAAGCAAATTACTTATTTTCTTCCTTTTTTATAATGAAAATGACTATGCTAATAATAGCAATAATAGCCTAATAGGGTTGCTTCTCAGACTAAATTAAGTAATGTACAAATAAAATAATTAGTAGAGTAAGAAATATTAGTCATTTGGTCCTTGGCTGTATTCATTTATTCAACAAATATTTCTGAACCTCTTATCTTTGTGTCTATTATATTGTAGGTACCGGTATTGTAGAAGTAAACAAGAAAAAGTCCCTGCTTTAATGAATTTTTCATGCTAGTGGACAAGTCAGATAATAAGCATAGCAGTGTAACATGGAACAGTGATAAGATCATTAATCTATTGTGTGAGGGTTTGTTGTTGTTAAGTCACTAAGTTATGTCCAACTCTTTGTGACTCCATGGACTGTAGCCCACCAGGCTTCTGTCCATGAGATTTTCCAGGCAAGAACATTGGAGTGAGTTGCCCTTTCGTTCTCCAGTGGTGGTTTGTAGCCAATAAAAATAGTTTATTTTTCAGTTACACATAATGCAATACTCGAATTTATTTTAAACTCTAGTTAACTTGTGGTAACAAACATGACCAAAAGCTCAGGCTTCAGCAAGGAAGACTTGGGTTTGAATCTTACCTCTGCTCTAAATTTACCTTTAATTAAGTTTACTTAATATTTTTGCTTTGATTTATTTATTGTAAAATGTGGATGATGATACCTCTCTCCCAGAACCTTGATGAGATTCAGTAAATTACATGGCATATTGCTTGTAGCTTGAAATACATTCGTTTCTCTTTTCTTCCCCCTCTCTATTCTATTTGGCCCACTTTATTTCTTTTCTTCTTTCTTTGGTCTATTCCTTTTTATATTTTCTTTTCTTCCTATGAGTATATGGTACTTCTACATTGGTTCATAGTTGAATATAATCATAGTAGAATACATATTTTATCTTAACACATTCTAATGTATTACAGGTGAAAAAGAAACCATACAATGGAATGGGAAAACCAAACGATTCTGGTGGAATTTTTTCTGAAGGGGCTTTCTGGTTATCCAAGGCTTGAGCTACTCTTTTTTGTGGTAGTCTTAATAATGTATGTGGTCATCCTTCTGGGAAATGGTACCCTTATTCTCATCAGCATCTTAGACTCCCACCTTCACACCCCTATGTACTTCTTCCTGGGGAACCTCTCCTTCCTGGACATCTGCTACACCACTGTCTCCATTCCCCCCGTGCTGGTGAGCTTCCTCTCAGAAAAAAAGACCATCTCCTTCTCTGGCTGTGCTGTGCAGATGTTCCTTGGCTTGGCCATGGGGACAACAGAGTGTGTGCTCCTGGGCATGATGGCCTTTGACCGGTATGTGGCTATTTGCAACCCTCTGAGATATTCTGTCATCATGAGCAAGGGTTCCTATGTGCCCATGGCAGCTGGCTCCTGGCTCATAGGAGTTGTCAACTCTGCAGTACAAACTGGGTGTGTAATACAATTGCCCTTCTGCAGGAATAATGTCGTCAATCATTTCACCTGTGAAATTCTGGCTGTCATGAAATTGGCCTGTGCTGATATCTCAGGTAACGAGTTCATCATGCTTGTGGCCACAACCTTATTCATAATGACACCATTATTGTTAATCATTATTTCTTACACATTAATTATTATGAGCATCCTCAGAATTCGCTCTTCTGAGGGGAGAAGCAAAGTCTTCTCTACCTGCTCAGCCCACTTGACTGTGGTGATAATATTCTACGGAACCATTCTCTTCATGTACATGAAGCCCAAGTCTAAAGAGACACTTAATTCAGATGACATGGACGCTACTGACAAACTTGTGTCTGTGTTCTATGGAGTGATTACTCCTATGATTAATCCTTTAATCTATAGTCTCAGGAACAAGGATGTGAAGGAAGCAGTAAAACATTTACTGAGAAGAAAAGTTTTTAATAAGTAAATGGAAAAGGGACAGGTAACTTTTATAATCACAATGTAGAAATCAATTATTTAATTTTGTTGGTTAGTCGCTGAGTCTTCTCCAACTTTTTTGCAACCCAGTGGACTGTAGCCCACCAGGCTCCTCTGTCTATGGGATGTCCTAGGCAAGAATATGAATGGATTGCCATTTTCTTATATTTCTTTCTTATCTTCCTGATCCAGGGATCAAACCCTCATCTTCTGCATTGGCAGACAGATTCTTTACCACTGAGCCACCTGGGAAGCCCCTCATATCCAACTAGGAGGCATTAAATTATTCTTTTCTACTTTCAACATATCTGCTTTGGCAGTTGTTTTTTTTTTTTTTTAATATATATACCTTCTGATACATGGGATCTAACTCTTTTGGTCTTACAACCAAATACCTGATATTTAAAGCTGTAAATATAAATAACTTCTGAGTCAAATTACCCACTGATAAAAATAGAGCTATATCTTTTTGTCTGTTCCATTGGCTCTCTATCCATGAAATATTTAATGAATTGCCAATCCAAGAGGAATCTGTTTTAAGAAATGTGAATCTATCTTTTAGATGGTTTTTACATTTGATTTTTATCTGGGGTTTATATTTCTTTCCTCTGTTTGTAACCTTCAATCTTTAAAAAAATCCCCTTTGTCATTTTACTTCTTACATTTATTTAAAATATTTATTTATTTGGGTCTGTTGGATCTTAGTTGCAGCATGTGGGATATTGCAGCACATGAACTTTCTAGTTATGGCATGTGGACTCCAGAGCTCACGGTCTCAATAGTTGTAGCACTCAGGCTTACTGGGCTTGGTTGTCCCGGGTATGTGGGATTTTATTCCCCAATCAGAGATCAAACCCATGTCCCTTTCACTGCAAGTCAGATTCCCACCCATTGGACCATAAAGGAAGTCCGTATTTCTTCTTGATCTGAGTTGCACACTTCAGATTTTCATCTTAGACTTTAATGTTTACTTTAATATTACATCTCTTTTCTCTGTAACTGTTATCATATTAGCCTCTGAATTTTAAATTTTATTTAGTTTTGATTATGTTTATTTTAGATTAAAAAAAAAACTTTGAGGTACTAAGTTACTTGGTTTTATTTCTCTTTGATTGTTTTAGCTTTCTAATGATAACAAAAATCCCATAATTCTTAATTGTTCATTTTTATTTAGATTTTAAAATATTCTTGTTTTTCTATCTTATCCTTTAATTTTTTTTAATCTTGTATTTATTTTCACTATGAGGAAGGCATACATTTCTCCTCTTATATTTCACAAATGAGGCAGTGAGGAACATTATACAGACTACCATAACACAAAGAGAGAAATTGAGTCTATTTCTCTTGAGTCCTTTATATTTCTATCTCTATCTTCTTGAAATGTTGTTTTAACTCTATTAGTAATTTTTTGAGAATGTTCTTTAAGAAATTTGAGATAACCATCAGTTAATCATTCCCAGATCCTACATATAACTAAAAAAAAGAAAAAAAAAAAGACCTAACTGACTTCCTCTTGGAATGGTATGCTTTCTGAAACTGTACAGGGAATAAAATGAGCTCTTGGGAGTTTCTTTTCTGAAAAGTTTATATATATATATATTATTTTTTGTTATTCTTTTACATTTACTTCTTTCATCATGATGGTCAATGAGAAGCTGCCCCCAAAGATTTTTTTTTTGAAAAATGAGATCACAGTTTTTTCACTGGTTTTCAGGTTTTCTCAATAGTTGGATTCAATGTTGGTCATTATGCACCCTCCCAGAAAGTGGAAACACCATATGGAAGATTGGTCTTTCTTTGGGAACACAGACTAGCAATTTTTGAATTTTATTTGACTTTATTAGGACAAAAAATGTGCCATTCAGAGGGAGAAAGAATACAGAAGTGTGAGGGAATAGTTGTTTTTAGAAACTTCTGGTTGTGGCTAATCATTTCTTATTCCTGATCACTATTTAGGCTTCACTGCTAGTCATTTGAGCCTGTTCTTCAGTGTCATCAATGTTGATGTGGTTCTTTTTCCAGTTTGTTTTATGCCATGTGTGGATTATTTTCCCTTTGTTTCCTGAGTTATAGCTGGCTCTGGACTTATTTCTACTAAGTGAAAATTTGAGGAAGAGTTGACTCATTGGAAAAGACTCTGATGCTGTGAGGGATTGGGGGCAGGAGGAAAAGGGGACAACAGAGGATGAGATGGCTGCATGGCATCACTGACTTGATGGACGTGAGTTTGAGTGAACTCTGGGAATTGGTGATGGACAGGGAGGCCTGGCGTGCTGCAATTCATGGGGTCGCAAAGAGTCGGACATGACTGAGCAACTGAACTGAACTGAACTGAACTGAACTGAAGAATCAGATTCCAGGGGAGTGATAGGAATAGCAGATCATAACAGTGTGATAGCAGTATCCTGAGGGGGAGGAGGTGGACATATATTCAGCACATGAGAGATACTCCCAGGGACTCTTGAAGTTAATTGGGAAGGTCATTCATCAAATTTGGAGTAGTCCACTAGGAGAACATGCTGCAAATTAGATTTGGAGTTGTCACTGAAAATTACGTAATGCCTATCTATAATAATAACTTTGTATGGATCTATGAACATTCAGGCGGTAATTCACTAGAATAGTCATTATTTCTGGCAGCTCCTCATTAGGATACTAATACTGTATCACCTGTTTATTTAAAAAGTGTTATTTTCTAAATTATAGAGGAACTGATAACCAACTCATCTAAAATGATATGTAAGCATTAAATAACAAGTAAAAAATATGAGTCCAAAACAAAGAAACTTTGTTTTCCCACTGAAAATGTTAGTTTTTCATCAGAAAATCACTTTAAAAAATAATTAAAATATTTAAAAATACAATTCAAAGGTTATATAATATTTAGTTATTACTAAATATTGGCTATATTTTCCATGTTGTAAATACATATTTCTAGCCTATGTTATATTCAGTAGTTTCTATCTCCCACTTGCCTGCCCATATATCCTGCCCCACTCAATACCACTGATAAGCCCTCATTTGTTCTGTTTGTTGTTGTTCAGCTGAGAAGTCACATCCAACTCTTTGTGACCCCATGAACTGCAGCACGTCAGGCTTCCTTGTCCTTCACTATCTCCTGGAGTTTGATCAAACTCATGTCCACTGAGCTGGTATTCCATCCAACCATCTCATCATCTGTCGCCCCATTTTCCTTCCATCCTCAATCTTTCCCAACATCAGAGTAGAGGGAAGATATAGATCTGTGAGTCTGCTTCTTTTCTGTTACATTCACTATTTTGCTGTATTTTTTAGGTTCCATATATGAGTGATATCATATCACTTTTCATTCTTTGTCTGACTTGTTTCACTTAGCATAATGCTCTCTGAGTCCTTCCATATTGCTGCAAAAGGCAAATCTTTTATCTAAGTGTAAGGCCAGATACTACACAAATCCTAGAAGAAAACATAGGCAGAACACTCTTTGACATAAATTGTAGCATAAATTTTTTTGGATACATATATTAAACTAAAGGAAATAAAAGCAGAAATTAAAAAAAAATGGGGCCTACTTAAATGTAAAGGCTTTTGCACAGTAAAGGAAACCATCAGCAAAATGAAAAGACCACTTAGTGAATAGGGGAAGATATTTGTAAATCATATGACAGATAAAGGATTCAGTTCAGTTCAGTTCAGTCGCTCAGTCATATCTGAACCCATGAATCGCAGCACGCCAGGCCTCTTTGTCCATCACCAACACCCGGAGTTCACTCAGAGTCATGTCCATCAAGTCAGTGATGCCATCCAGCCATCTCATCCTCTGTCGTCCCCTTCACCTCCTGCCCCCAATCCCTCCCAGCATCAGTCATTTCCAATGAGTCAACTCTTTGCATGAGGTGGCCAAAGTACTGGAGTTTCAGCTTTAGCATCATTCCTTCCAAAGAAATCCCAGGGCTGATCTCCTTCAGAATGGACTAGTTGGATCTCCTTGCAGTCCAAGGGACGCTCAAGAGTCTTCTCCAACACCACAGTTCAAAAGCATCAATTTTTCGGCGCTCAGCCTTCTTCACAGTCCAACTCTCACATCCATACCTGACCACATGAAAAACCATAGCCTTGACTAGATGGACCTTTGTTGGCAACGTAATGTCTCTGCTTTTGAATATGCTATCTAGGTTGGTCATAACTTTCCTTCCAAGGAGTAGGCGTCTTTTAATTTCATGGCTACAGTCACCATCTGCAGTGATTTTGGAGCCCAAAAAAATAAAGTCTGACACTGCTTCCACTGTTTCCCCATCTATTTCCCATGAAGTGATGGGACCGGATGCCATGATCTTCGTTTTCTGAATGTTGAGCTTTAAGCCAACTTTTTCACTCTCCACTTTCACTTTCATCAAGAGGCTTTTGAGTTCCTCTTCACTTTCTGCCATAAGGGTGATGTCATCTGCATATCTGAGGTTATTGATCGTTCTCCCGGCAATCTTGATTCCAGCTTGTGTTTCTTCCAGTCCAGCATTTCTCATGATGTACTCTGCATAGAAGTTAAATAAGCAGGATGACAATATACAGCCTTGACTTACTCCTTTTCCTATTTGGAAGCAGTCTGTTGTTCCATGTTCAGTTCTAACTGTTGCTTCCTGACCTGCATACAGATTTCTCAAGGTGCAGGTCAGGTGGTCTGTTATTCCCATCTCTTTCATAATTTTCCACAGTTTATTGTGATCCACACAATCAAAGGCTTTGGCATGGTCAATAAAGCAGAAATAGATGTTTTTCTGGAACTCTCTTGCTTTTTCGATGATCCAGCGGATGTTGGCAATTTGATCTCTGGTTCCTCTACCTTTTCTAAAACCAGTTGAACATCTGGAAGTTCACGGTTCATGTATTGCTGAAGCCTGGCTTGGAGAATTTTGAGCATTACTTTACTAGCATGTGAGATGAGTGCAATTGTGCTGTACTTTGAGCATTCTTTGGCATTGCCTTTCTTTGGGATTGGAATGAAAACTGACCTTTTCCAGTCCTGTGGCCACTGCTGAGTTTTCCAAATTTGCTGGCATATTGAGTGTAGCACTTTCACAGCATCCTCTTTCAGGATTTGAAATAGCTCTACTGGAATTCCATCACCTCCACTAGCTTTGTTCGTAGTGATGCTTTCTAAGGCCCACTTGACTTCACATTCCAGGATGTCTGGCTCTAGGTCAGTGATCACACCATCGTGATTATCTGGGTCATGAAGATCTTTTTTGTACAGTTTGTCTGTGTATTCTTGCCACCTCTTCTTAATATCTTCTGCTTCTCTTAGGTCCATACCATTTCTGTCCTTTATTGAGCCCATCTTTGCATGAAATATTCCCTTGGTATCTCTAATTTTCTTGAAGAGATCTCTAGTCTTTCCCATTCTGTTGTTTTCCTCTATTTCTTTGCATTGATTGCTGAGAAAGGCTTTCTTATCTGTTCTTGCTATTCTTTGGAACTCTGCATTCAGATGCTTATGGCTTTCCTTTTCTTCTTTGCTTTTTGCTTCTCTCCTTTTCACAGCTATTTGTAAGGCCTCCCCAGACAGCCATTTTGCTTTTGTGCATTTCTTTTCCATGGGGATGGTCTTGATCCCTGTCTCCTGTACAATGTCACGATCCTCAGTCCATGGTTCATCAGACACTCTGTCTATCAGATCTAGGCCCTTGAATCTATTTTTCACTTCCACCTTAGAATCATAAGGCATTTGATTTAGGTCATACCTGAATGGTCTAGTGGTTTCCCCTACCTTCTTCAATTTAAGTCTGAATTTGGTAATAAGGAGTTCATGATCTGAGCCACAGTCAACTCCCCGTCTTGTTTTTATTGACTGTAGAGAGCTTCTCCATCTTTGGCTGCAAAGAACATAAACAATCTGATTTTGTTGTTGACCATCTGGTGATATCCATGTGTAGAGTCTTCTCTTGTGTTGTTGGAAGAGGGTGTTTGCTGTGACCAGTGCATTTTCTTGGCAAAAGTCTATTAGTCTTTGCCCTGTTTCATTCCATATTCCAAGGCCAAATTTGCCTGTTACTCCAGGTGTTTCTTGACTTCCTACTTTTGCATTCCGTTCCCTATAATGAAAAGGACGTCTTTTTTGGGTGTTAGCTCGAAAAGGTCTTGTAGGTCTTCATAGAACCATTCAACTTCAGCTTCTTCAGCGTTACTGATAAAGGATTAATATCCAATATATATAAATGAATCATACAGCTCAACCTCAAAAAAGAAAACAACCTGATTTAAAAATGAGCAGAAGAACTGAATAGAGATTCTTCAAGTGAGGAAACGTAGATGGTCAACAGGTACATGAAGAGATGCTCAGCATAGCTAATTATCAGGGAAATTCAATCAAAATCATATGAGATATCACCTCCCACATGTCAGAATGGCTGCCATCAAAAAGAACGTAAATAACAAATGTTGATGAGAATGTAGAGAAAAGGGAACCCTTGTACACTGTTGGAGAGAATATAAATATGTGCAGCCACTATGGAAGAGAATATGGAAATTTCTCAAAAAACCAAAAATAGAACTACCATATGACCTAGCAATTCTACTCATGGATATACATTCAGAAAACACAAAAACTGTAATTCAAAAAGATATGTGCACCCCAATGTACATAGTGGCAGTATTTGCAATAGCCAAGACTGTATATTGTCATCCTGCTTATTTAACTTATATGCAGAGTACATCATGTTAAATGCTGGGCTGGATGAATCAAAAGCTGGAATCAAGATTGCTGGTAGAAATATCAACAACCTGAGATATGCAGATGTTACCACTTTAATGGCAGAAAGCAAAGAGAAACTAAAGGGCTTCCTGATGAAGGTGAAATAGGAGAGTGAAAAAGCTGGCTTAAAACTCAGTATTCAAACAATGAATCATGGCATCTGGTCCCATCACTTCATGGCAAATAGATGGGAAAAAGTGGAAACAGTGATAGATTTTATTTTCTTGGGCTCCAAAATCATTGCAGATGGTGACTGCAGCCATGAAATTAAAAGGTGCTTGCTCCTTGGAAGAAAAGTTATGACAAACCTAGACAAGTATAATTTTTTTTTAACAAATTAGATTGCTTCTGAATGAGTCAGGATATGAGGAGCTAAGGTTCTAGAGAGAGTTAAACCTACCAAGACATTCTATTCTGAACTGAAGGGAGGCCAAGTTTCTGAATTAAGGAAGTTAAATGATCTCAACAGGTATAATTCATTTACCAATGAAGCACTTGCTAATCTTTAGGCTGCCCAGAGTTAGAGCGCTTGAAATTGAGCAAAAGGAGGTTAAATATGTTAGGTTAGGTTTTACTGAGAAGCCTGGTAGGCTACAGTCCATGGGGTCGCAGAGTCAGACACAACTGAGCAACTTTGCTTTCTCTTAGGTTTTATCAGTCCCATAGTGGGTATGAGATAAAAATTGAAGTCCATTGACTCTTGAAAGAGAAATCTCCCTTGTACTAACTCCAGGTTCTCAGTTTGGAACCTACAGCAATAAATCTAAAATAGGGGATGAAACAGATTTATGGCCAAGTTATACAAAACCTGAAATCCATCTCTAACTTGTCTCAGTGACTCTTTGGATTAAAGCAGTCTTTCTCAATCTAGGCTTGTATCAAAGGATAAAGGAAATTCTCTTTGTTTAAATAAAACATCATCCAGAAATTATGTTTTTTATGTATGATAACTGGTAAGATATAAGATCAAAAGATGAAAACAGATGATTGAAAGTCTCTCAGGATGATCCAAATATAGAAGTTACCAGACCTATTTGAAAATAACCAGTGTTAACATGTACCTTTACATACATTACAAGATGACGAGTTCACTAGAGCATTTGATATTATATTAAAAAGTCAAGTAGATATTATGGAGCTGAAAAATACAGCCAGAATGAGGAACTAGAGATGGATTTACCACAACTTAGACACAATTGAAGAAAGGATTAGCAAATTGAAAGGTTAATCAGTAGTAATATCCGGACTGATGTATGGAGAAAAAAAGAATGGAAAATACAGAAAGGAGTGTAAGAGCTTGTATGGGTCATGTTGGAAAAGACTAGCATGTATAGCTGAACACTGAGGGGGAGAGGAAAGAGGGGAAGTGGGGTAGAAAAGAAATTGGCTAATACTGAATGATTTTCTCAAACTTATGAAAGACATCAAGCCTTAAACTCAAGAAGATCTGTAATGTTAAGAAGGGTAAATAAAAAGAAAGCCACATTTAAGAATCTCTTTGTAAAATTTTAGAAAACCAATAATAAAAATGAATATGAAATTCAGTCAAAGTAAATAACAGACATTTTTCCTCAAAGAAGTAGAGCCCAAGAAAACAATCTAGAGCCCAAATTTCACCTTATGGCCATTTAAAAGTGGGATAAGAATATTTTATCCTCTATTACTCTGATAACTGAGATAATTGTAGAGATTGCTGAAAATGAATGGGTCACATTACAAACTCAGAGGCTACTTGGGATGGCATCTCTACAGTTCTATTAATTGGAATGTTTGCTATGTAGTTCAAGGGCCATCTGCAGAGGAATGGAATAGGCAAATAGTGCCCTCTAGTTCTGCTTGCACAGATATTTCTCAAGAATCAGGCCTTTTACTTAGCTAAGTGCCTGAAATAATTACAAAAATTTTGCTATTGTTTTTTTTTTGCCCTGAATTTCTTAATTGAACTTGGAGAATTATACCCAGGAGAAATGGAAACTTTCTTAACTTCTTTAGGTTTCAGAATAACAAAGTTAAATTGTTAAGGGAGTTGGAAGGTCCCTAAAAGCAGTAGGAGACTTTAGTAGAGAAGTTCTAGGGATTGCCCTTTGGAAGATTTGGAGAAAATCATAGGGGGTGATTTGGGCAGAACAAATCTTCATATCATTATTTCTCTTAAGAAATTATTAAACAGTTTTTTTTAATTTATTTTTATTTTTTTAATTTTATTTTATTTTTAAACTTTACATAATTGTATTAGTTTTGCCAAATATCAAAATGAATCCGCCACAGGTATACATGTGTTCCCCATCCTGAACCCTCCTCCCTCCTCCCTCCCCATTCCATCCCTCTGGGTCGTCCCAGTGCACCAGCCCCAAGCATCCAGTATCCTGCATCGAACCTGGACTGGCAACTTATTTCATACATGATATTTTACATGTTTCAATGCCATTCTCCCAAATCTTCCCACCCTCTCCCTCTCTCACAGAGTCCATAAGACTGTTCTATACATCAGTGTCTCTTTTGCTGTCTCGTACACAGGGTTATTGTTACCATCTTTCTAAATTCCATATATATGCGTTAGTATACTGTATTGGTGTTTTTCTTTCTGGCTTACTTCACTCTGTATTAAACAGTTTTTAATTAACATGAGCTATGCATGTTGACACAGTGAGTCAGGCAAGATTTGGGTTGATTTTTTGCAAACTAGGAACATCCATGTCCTTTTCTAGTATAAGCTGAGTAAAAGTACCTCTGCACAACCCACTTTAATACAGTTTTAATAGAATACTATCAAAATTGCAAATTTTAGAATCTTTTACTCTTTTGAGCACTACACGAGACTCTCAAGAAAGACTTTGCTGAAGATCACCTTTAAATATTGAAGCACACTTTAACCAAAAGTGAAGATGTGCATGCCGTGTGCTGAGGTAAATGGGAACAGACATTAGCCATCTCCTTCTGTAATCTCAGATTTACAAAATTTATTAATAGATCTTAGCTATGCCAGGAAACCAGAACAAAGATATTTACTTTAAAAAGAAACACTAGTTGGTAGGAAAAATATTGAGATGAAGAAATGAGATTTGAAGGTTTGATAAAACTTTTGCTTATGTGTTCCAGATTTGTCATTTGCCTAGACAAGTCATTGAACTCCCTCAAGTACATGTCAACTATTTTTTTGCATTTAAAATTTTTTATTGATGTATAGTTGATTTACAATATGTGTCAGTGTCTAGTGTATGGCAAAGTGATTAAGTCAAATATATCCACATATTCTTTTTCATTATGGTTTATTATAGGATTTACATATATTATAGTTCCCAGAATTATCTGTCAATTTTAAAATGAGAAGGTTGGGTTAGGAGTTTAGAGTCTATTCTGGCTCTGACATTTAGAAAGAAAGAGAGGAATTTGTTGAAAAAAGCTTAATTATCTTAGCATTGTAATCAGAAATCATTTTAGAGAAAGAGAAAATATAAAGTGACTTGGAGTAGGTGAGACCCTGACAAAGATGTAAGATAAGAATGAGGTAATGAGTGGGACTCCATCTGGATGAGAAAAGGTGAAGACTTCATTGTTTTGTTTCTAAAAGTAGACAGAAGAGCAGGTGAAGGGAGAGGGAACACGAGGACCCAGAGCCAGAAAAAGAAAACTGAGTGCTGGGTGGGGAAAACCCAATGGAGAAACCCTCAGTGGAGTGGAGGTATTTGCTGACCAAAGTGGACGTTAGAGATCAGACATGTCTAACTTTTGCCTTTCTGGAAATAATTGGTAAAATGTTTCATTTTCATACATAGATTGGAGGTTGAAATTTTAATAAATTTTGAAAAATTTGCTATGTTTTAAAAATCTGAGTCAATGGGCCAGCACCATAGCAGCATAGAGGCAATTATGCTTCAGGAACGCAGGGAGAACATGAAATCATAAACCACTATTGTGATTCTGAGAAACATTAAAGCGATCATGGAATTGGGATTATGGAGGGAGAATGTAAAGCAAGTTAATCTAGATCTTGAAAATCTTCACAAGATAGAAACTATTACCCTTCAGTTGTGTCCAACTCTTTGTGACCCCATGGACTGTAGCCCGTGAGGCTCCTCTGTCCATGGCATTTTCTTGACAAGCATACTGGTGGGGGTTGCCATACACTCCTCCAGGCTTTCTTCTTGTCCCATGAATCAAACTTGTGTCTCTTGCATCTCTTGCACCTCTTGCAGATTCTTTACTGCTGAGCCACCAGAGAGCCGGTAAAATCACGTTTCAAAGAGGTCAAGTGATTTGCTAAATTTTGCATGCCAGTAAACAGCAGGGTTGATTTCGGAGCCTAAAATCTCACACTCTGACAGTGCTCTAATTCCTTACCGACGATGACCTTTTGGAAAGTATTTCTTCCTCTTCTAAGAGCACAAGTGATCATTGTCTTTTCACATCTCATTGTATATCAAATACTTAAAACTAAGAGCTAATCATTTTGTTTCTTAATTCAACTGGTTTCTTTGAGATCAGAGAAATGATCAGAGAATTTTGCAGATGTATATAACAAGTTCAGAGGTCTTCAGGCTTTTATGTTGACACAGAGAACCTAAGTGAAAATGCATTTATCTTAACACATATCAAAAACTTGTCATGTTCAAAGCAGCCATGTATAATTAAAAATCTTAAACATGACTTATCGCTTTGCTAGTATTGTGAGGAACAATCTCTTCACAAGCTCAGCCTCCACTGCAGCGGCAATAGGGATGTGCATATCTGGGTATAGGCAGTGTGATATACTTGAACAACATAACTGTGTACAAAAAATGAAGCTGTACTTATGATTTATGGCATACAGTTTTGATAACTAATTGAAATATTCAAGAAAGTTAAGATTAAAGCCAGGAAGGAAAGGTACTTCAGATAGATAATTGCATATTAAAATATATAAAAAATAAATCTGCATGCTAAGAATCTGGACCCACGGAGTGCTTGTTTTAGACCAGAAGGTAGAAGTAGAGTGTTGGAAGATGAGATCAGAGAAGTAGGCAATGACGAGAATGTGAGGCTTGTGTAATTTGTGACTGAATTTGTTTGAACTCTATTTTGAAAGACAGTGGTTTTCAAACATACTTCCATATGTGATCAGTTGTGAGATATATTGTAAATAATTTGCTTTACATTATGAATTACTTACCTTTGTAATAAAGGATGGGTTGAAGATTATTCCGTAGTCAAAAATGCCTTCTTGAAGACAGATATCACATAGTGTTAGAGTGAATGGATTCTTGCTGATCTCTTGTTTATATTCCTTAGTATGTGGCATTTCCATCTGTTTTTTTTTTTTTTTCCACATAATGTGAAACTTTTTGGAGTGCAACCAAAACCTTTCCTGTTTCAACTTTTACAACCACAAAAAAATGTTTCTTTGCCCAGAAACTTCTTCTGATCTTTAACTTGACTGAGGCCAGTTCATATTTTGATTAAAACAAATCTCAAAATATCTTACTAAGCAATACCCCTGACATAGGTTAGCATTTGTCTCTGTGTTTGCCTAGTATCTTGGGGCATATGTATATCATGTTATTGTAACTTTTAATTTACTTGAGTGTGTCTTTTATTTGATTTTGATTTGCCTAAGAGAAGAGCTTGTATAACCTCACTCTAGATTCTCAGTGCCTTAGAGTGTATTCAGTAAATGTTGGATGAATGAGTGAATATTGCTAGTAATATTGGAAGGCAATGCTCCCTTTAAAGTTCCTCCAACAAAAACTCCTTGAAAAGTTGGTAGAGTGTAAATTTTAAACATAGGCCATGTGTACTTTTATTCACTATTCCAGATGAATAAAGAAGAATAAAATGGACAAGACAAATGCAACAGTCATTTCTAATTTTATTTTTCTGGGATTTACTCACTATCCCAAAGTTGAAATCACCATATTTGTGCTGTGCCTGCTGATGTACTTGATCACGTTACTGGGCAATATTATTCTGATCTCGGTTAGTGTCCTGAATTCTCACCAACACACGCCCATGCACTTCTTCCTGAGCAACCTGTCATATCTGGACATCTGGTATACTTCTTCTGCCCTGACTCCAATCCTGGAAAATTTTATTTCAGAGAAAAACACCATCTCATTCTCAGGGTGTGCTGCTCAGATGTACTTCTCTCTGGCCATGGGCTCCACTGAGTGTGTGCTCCTGTCTGTGATGGCGTATGACCGATATGTAGCCATCTGCGAGCCCCTGAGATACCCCATCATCATGAACAAGAGGATTTGTGTTCGGATTGCAGCTGGCTCGTGGGTGACAGGCTCCTTCACTGCCCTGGTGGGAACTGTGTCTGTTGCAGCCGTCACTGTGTGGAAGTGGTGTCATCGATCATTTCGCTTGTGAGATTCTTGCCGTCCTGAAACTGGCTTGTGTAGACACTTCCAAGGTGCACTTAATCATGCTGGTGATCAGTGTACTTCTTCTTCTCATGCCAATGCTCCTCATTTGTATTTCTTATGCATTCACCTCTCTAGCATCCTAAGAATCAGTAATTGGATGATCGAAGCAAAGCTTTTTCAACATGTGCAGCCCACCTGAGTGTAGTGGTTTTATTCTATGGGACAGCTCTCTCCATGTACCTGAAGCCGTCAAATATAGATTCACAGGAAATAGATAAATTTATAGCCTTGGTATATGCTGGCTTAACCCCATGTTGAATCCTATCATTTATAGTTTATGGAACAGAGAAGTGAAAGTGGCTGTGAAAAAATTGCTGGTTAGGAACCCTCTCTGTGCTCTTTCAGTCTCTAGTAGCAAATAATATCTGTAAATATTAAGGGATATTTAGTGCTCTATCTATATATCAGGAGATAGTTGGGGTAGACACTCATTGTTAAATGTGATGTGCAATTTTCTAAGTCTCTTCTTTAATCACTGAAAGTCTAAGTAATATCAATGTATCATACATAAGTTTATCTGATCTTAAACAAATAGTCTCATAATGACAAATTTTAATTTTTATTTGGGGATACAGGGTTAAATAAATTATTTTTGTTGGCTTAGTGATATTTTTATTTCTTTCTAAATTTTAAAAAAATTGAAATATATTGATTAATATTGTTTCAAGTATATAACAAAATAATTCAGTTATGTGTGTGCATGTATTCTTTTTCAGATTCTTTTCCAAAGTAGTTTATGATAAGATATTGAATATATTTCCTCATGTTTATAGTAGGTCCTTGATATTTATCTGTTTCGTAGGTAGCATTAGGTAATCGGGTATCTATTAACCTCAGGCTTCTCTGGTGGCTCAGTGGTGAAGAATTTTCCTGACAATGCAGGAGGCACAGGTTCTATCACTGGGTCGAGAAGATCCCCTAGAAAAGGAAATGGCAACTCACTCCAGTATTATTGCCAGGGAAATCCTACAGACAGAGGAGCCTGGTGGGCTATAGAGTCTGCTGCTACTGCTCTAAGTCGCTTCAGTCATGTCCAACTCTGCAACCCCAGAGACGGCAGCCCACTAGGCTCCCCCATCCCTGGGATTCTCCAGGCAAGAACACTGGAGTGGGTTGTCATTTCCTTCTCCAATGCATGTAAGTGAAAGTGAAGTCTCTCAGTCATGTCCGAACCTCAGCAACCCCATGGACTGCAGCCTTCCAGGCTCCTCCGTCCATATAGTCTATGCAGTTGCAAAAGAGTCAGACACAACTTAGTAACTAAACAACAGCCGCAATCAGTTAGTCTCAAATTCTCAATTTATCCATCATCCTCCTTTCTTTTTGGTAATTATAAGCTTGTTTTCTGTATCTGTGAGTCTATTTTGTAAATAAATTCATTTTTATCATTTTTTGTGGACTCCACAAATTGATGGTATCATCTATTTGTCTTTCTCTAATTTACTTCACTTAGTATAATTATTTCTAGGTCCAACCATGTTGCTGCAAATGACATTGTTTTATCCTTTTTATAGTTGAGTAACATTACACTGTATATGTATTCCACATCTTTATTCATTCATCTGTCAGTGGACACTTAGGTTGCTTCCATGTCTTGCCTATAGCAAATATTGCTGTTATGAACATTGGGGTGCATGTATCTTTTTGAATTAGCATTTTTCTCTGTATATATGCCCAGAAGTAGATTTCAATATTCTATGGCAACTCTATTATTAGTTTTTTAAAGAACTTCCATACTGGTCTCCATTGTGGTTGTACCAATCTGCCTCCTCACAAACAGTATAGGAGAGTTCACTTTTCTCCACACCTTATCCAGCATTTATTATTTGTAGACATATTGATGATGGCCATTCTGATCAGTGTGAGGTGCTACTTCAGTGTAAATATAACTTAAACATTAAATTAGCATATTGGTGAGTATTCAAAATTATGTACATGTAATATACAAATGTATGTGAAGAGTTGGATATAAAGAAGGCTGAGCACTGAAGACTTGATGCTTTTGAACTGTGGTGTTAGAGAAGACTCTTGAGAGCCCCTTGGACTTCAAGGAGATCAAACCAGTCAATCCTAAAGGAAATTAATCCTGAATATTCATTGGAAAGACTGATGCTGAATCTGAAGCTCCAATACTTTGGCCACCCGATGAGAAGAGCCAACTTACTAGGAAAGACCCTGATGCAGGGGAAGATTGAAGGCAGAAGGAGAAGGGGATGACAATGGATGAGATGGTTGGATGGCAACACTGACTCAATGGATGGCATTACTCAATAGTGTGCTGCAGTCCATGGGGTCGCAAACAGTTGACCACGACTGAGCACCTGAACAACAACAACTGATATAACAACAACAACAATATGCAAATGTAATTACTTTACTAGATTTTTAGCTAATTTATTATTGGCCTCTGTGTAACACTGAGTTGTGTCCCTTCAAAACTCTCATGTTCAAGGCCTAGCCTCCCATCCCCTACTCCCACACATACCTAGTACCTCAGAATGCATCTGTATTTGAAGATATGACCTTTAAAAGATGGTTAAATTGAAACGAGGCTGTTATTGTAGGCCCTTATACAATCTGATTTGTGTCATTATAAGAAAAGAAAATTTGAATGCACATAGTGAGAAGGTGACGCTCTAGAAGCCAAGCAGAGGCCTCAGAAGACTTTAAACCTGCTAACATCCTAATCTTGGACTTCTAGCTTCCAAAACTATGACCTGATAATTTCTGTTGTTTAAGCCACCCAGTCCCTGATGTTTGTTATGGCAGTGTTAGCAAACTAGTATGAACTCTTTTTTAACATAACTAAATGGAATAGAAATAATTACATATTCTCTAAATGTGTGGCTGTGTTTTAAATGTGTGGATATGTTTCTGTATGCAGATATGTGTGTGTATAATGTGAATATCTATATACAGATATAAAATATCTGCAGAAATATATCCTGACTAGAAGTAGAGTGGATGAGTTTCAGTCAAGAAAAAAAATATCAGGGAGTTTAGTGGCATGTTGTTAGTCTTCAGATGCTGACATCTTTTTTTTTTTTTTTTTTTTTTTGTAAATTCACAAGAAGATAAAAGGTGTTTCAGTGAAACTATTAGTTGTTGCTGTTGTTGTTCAGTTGCGCAGTAGTGTCTGACTCTTGTGACCCCATGGACTGCTGCACACTAGGCTCCCCTGTCCTTCACTATCTCCTGAGCTTGCTCAAACTCATGTCCATTGAGTCAGTGATGCCATCCAACCATCTCATCCTCTGTCGTTCCCTTCTCCTCCTGCCTTCAATCTTTCCCAGCATCAGGGTCTTTTCTAATGAGTCTACTCTTTGCATCAGGTGGCCAATGTATTGGAGCTTCAGCTTCAGCATCAGTCCTTCCAATGAATATTCAAAAACTATTAGTACTCTGTTTAATCCTGTTATTCCAGACACCTGGTTCCTTAAATCCAATGAATATATAAATATATTCATATAATATAAATATATAAGTATAAATGAACTCATTAGCACTTAGGAAAAAAAAAGGACATGAAATCTGTGCTATAGATGTTACAATAAAGAAAGCCTATTAAATAATTGTAAAATATTGAAATATATGAAATATCTTATTATATAAACCACAATATACAAAGAATTAAAATGTATACTTAGAAATTTTCATAGCATTTGTAATCCCTCTCTGGACCAGATAGCTAAATGTACGAAACATATTTGTTTTTTTCATGGAATCATTAATGATATATGTAGTTTTTTTTAATGGCTTGGACTCATGTTGAGGACTGCCCATTGGTATAGAAGAAAGAGATAGAAGATTAATTTTAGGACATGTTAGCAAAGTATAACAAAGATTTATCTAATTTGTCCAAACAGCAACAACCTCAGATAGTTAGATTGGAGTCAATGGACTGATCAATATTTATCTGATAATAATACTTGAAAGCAATGATTTATGAGTATTGGAGAAATAATAGAAAGGTGAAAGAATGGAGGTATCAGAAGTATATATAAATAAAAGCTAACACAGTGATGAGGCTTAAGATAGTTATTAATTCCAACTTGTCATATTCACTCATCTGCCTTCCTTCAAAGATTAGATTTTCACTGTCTTCACAAGGTCAGAGAGAATCTGATCTATAGATGAGGAAGTAGAACCTAACCAAGCCCCTAAAACTCTATTTCTATATGGAGCCTTCCTAAAGTAAAGTTTGCATTCCTTTTAAAATTTTCTCTTATCTGGCCTTGGGTTTATTATCTCCAAGTAAGTACTTTTCTGAAACTGACTTCACCAAATATCTATAAGCCTATAATTATAACTTCACTTTGTGAAGACCTCTTAAGTCTTCTGATACCATTATAGGTGTTAGTATTGTTGGTTGGTCTGCCTGATTTTAATAAACTTCCATAGTACACATACTAGATAATGGTGGATTGCTCGTTATTTTATTGCCTATGACTGTCGTTCAGTTGCTAAGTCATATCCGATTCTTTGACACCCCATGGGCTGTAGTACACCATGCTTCCCTGTCCTTCACTATATCCTGAAGTTTTGTCATATTCGTCCATTGAGTCAGTGATGCCATCCAACCATCTCATCCTCTGACAGCCCCTTGTCCTCCTGCCCCCAATCTTTCCCAGCATTAGGGTTTTTCCAATAAGCTGGCTCTTCACATCAAGTGGTGAAAGTATTAGAGCTTCAACTTCAGCGTCAGTTCTTCCAATGAATATTCAGTATTAATTTCCTTTAGGATTGATTGGTTTGATCTCCTTGCTGTCCAAAGGACTCTCAAGAATCTTATGCAGCATCAAAATTTGAAAGCATCAACTTTTTGATGCTTACCCTTCTTTATGTTCCAACTATTACATCTGTAAATGACTACTGGGAAAAAAAAAAAAAAACCAACACATAACTTTGACCATATAGACCACTGTCAGCAAAATAATTTCTCTGTTTTTTAATATACTGTCTAGGTTTGTCATAACTTTTCTTCCAAGAGCAAGAATCTTTTAATTTCATGGCTGCAGTCACTATCCATTGTGATTTTGGAGCCCAAGAAAATAAATCTGTCAGTTTCCAGTTTTTCTCCATCTACTTGCCATGAATTGATGGGGCCAAATGACATGATCTTATTTTTTTGGATATTGAGTTTTAAGCCCACTTTTTCCTGTGACTAGTATTTCATAGTTGGTTATTTTAATATATTTAATACATTATTTTAATACATTTAATACATATTTAATACATTTAATATTAGGATGGTGTTACCATTTTTTACTTCTTTTTAAATACAATAAAAAGAGGAAATTGGAAGTCAAGGCTAATGGTTTCTTCCATATAAGAACTTGACCTCTCTGTGCTTTGGAAATGGACACTGCAATGTCTACATTATGAACCTGTGACAGTCAGATGAGAAAATAAAAACCAACAACCAATTGCTAGTAATTTTTATTATCAAAGGCAAGGGAAGAGAGAGATCCTCTCAGGACTTTAATGAGCATTTGTTTAAGAGATGAAGGTGAAATGGTTTGATGAAGCTTGTCAAAAATCTTATCATACTGGGCTTTTTTCTGTAGAAATATCAGGTCAGTGAATATTTTCTCATACTCTCGTGATGAGATCAGGTTAAGATGTTAGGTTTAGAAAGACTGGTCTTTCGACAGTATAGAGGATCAATTGGGAATGGGACAAATGAGTTAGAGGACCATAGAGACAGTGTACATAAAGGCAGCAAAGACTTAGAAACCAATGAGATGAAAAGATAGGATGAATATGGGAATTTCATGGTTACAGTATTGGATTTGAGGATCTTTCATGTATGGATAGTCATCAACAATGATCCTACTAGTATAAGTAAAGAACTCTGATGCAACCATTGATTGAATAAGAGGAGAAGCTTAAGAATGATGACTTCATAAGGTAATGATGTAAGTTGGATGACTGGTTGACTGTGTTGATGATTAGACTTCCAGATAAAGATAGATTAGTGAAGTCCAGGAGAGAAATCAGGAGTCAAGCTGTATATTAAAAAGACTTTGCTCAGAGATGGCAATTGAGCCCTAGGTGTGGATGATATGGTTTATGCAGAAGTTTGGGACAGATATCTATAAAATGATTGGCTTCATTTTCTATAATTGGTCAGAGTTGAAGTAAAGGGAAAAGAACAGAACACTTGTGATTTGGAGTATAGAATTCCAATTTGATTGTTGTCTGCACAAGCTGAGTGAACTTAGGCTGTTTTTTAAACATTCTAGTTTGATTTTCTCTTCTATGAAATACAGATAACTTATTTACTATACTTATGATAAAATTCTTTCTTGCTACTTCTGAAAGACCACCTGTCAGTCAACTTATTTCATTTTAGAGTGTAATTGATAAAAAAAAATGTTGTGTTTTAAGTTCAGAGCAAAGTGATTCAGTAATATGTTTATGTATCTATTAATCTTCGAATTCTTCCCCCATATAAGTTGTTAGTAATACTGAGCAGAGTTCCCTTGCTATACAGTATATCTTTGCTAGTGATTCATTTCATATACAGCAGTGTGTACATGTCCATCACAAACTCCCTATCTATTCCTCCCCCTCCCTCCTTCTCCCTTGGTAATAGTAAGTTCATTCTCTAAGCCGGTAAGTCTATTTCTGTTTTATAAGTTCATGTCTACTTTTGAATTCAGTTCAGTTGCTCAGTCGTGTCCGACTCTTTGCAACCCCATGAACTGCAGCACGCCAGGCCTTCCTGTCCATCACCAACTCCCAGAGTCCACCCAAACCCATGTCCATTGTGTCGGTGATGCCATCCAACCATCTCATCCTCCGTCGTCCTCTTCTCCCCCGACCTTCAATCTTTCCCAGCTTCAGGGTCTTTTCAAATGAGTCAGCTCTCTGCATAAGGTGGCCAAAGTATTGGAGTTTCAGCTTCAACATCAGTCCCTCCAAAGAACACCCAGGACTGATCTCCTTTAGGATGGACTGGTTGGATCACCTTGCAGCCCAGGTACTCTCAAGAGTCTTCTCCAACACCACAGTTCAAAAGCATCAATTCTTCTAGATTCTGAATAAAACTGATATCATACAGTGTTTGTCCTTCTCTGTCTGACTTCCTTTACTCAGTATGACAATCTATATTTCCATCCATGTTGCTGCACATGTTGTTATTCCATTCTTTTTAATAGCTGAGTAATATTCCTTTCTGTATGTATATCACCTCTTTATCCACTCACCTGTCAATGAACACTTAGGTTGCTTCCATGTCTTGGCTACAGAGTCAGTTTTGATCTTCATTCTGGCTGGATTCTAAATTCAGCTCCTTTGAATTTACTTGTGATTTCATTAGATTGAGCAGCACCTGTTACTTTTTTTCATGTCTAGTCCTTTCACTCTGGCAGCTCTTAGGAATATTAGCATAAAATACCCCCAAATCTCTCCTCCTCTCTTTGCTGTCTGTCTCTCTCCACTCTATCTCTCTCCTCTTTGTCTCTCTCTATTTACCTTTCTTTCTCAGCTTTTCTCCATTGCCACCCATTCTAAAATATACTGAAATATTTGTTTAATATTTGATTAATTAAGTTGGCATCACCAACTTGATGGACATGAGTTTGAGCAAGCTCTGGAGTTGGTACTGGACAGGGAAGCCTGGTTTTCTGCAGTCTATGGGGTTGCAAAGAGTCGGACATGACTGAGTGACTGAACTGAACGGATTTGTTTTCTGATGGGGAAAATAGAAAAGTGCGGAGGATTAGATTTCTGCTTCTGACCAAGAAGAAACAGGGACTGTGTTTTGCCCTTCTACCTGAAGCAATAAAAATAAAACAGAAATAAGTGTGAAAAATCAATTTTAAGATATTGAACATCAAACAACATAGGACAGTGATCCCTGAGAGATGAGGAACAAATGAAGTGAACCCTTTTATTTTCCCAACTTACTTCCCTGAATGATGAATTTCCAGGTAATGAGATAGGGAGAGGGAACCCATCGGGAAAGGATTTGAGGATGGAATTGAGAGGCCAGGGAGAGCAAGGCAGCTAGTTTTCAAGTCCAAATCCAGAGAGGAGGAAGCTACAGAAAAAAGAGCTAGAGCTCTAAAGGGACACCGCTCTGCTTTCAGCTGAGTACTGATCAGTGAAGGTGTATGAAGAAACTAAGCAGGACCTGGGAAAGGATCATCCAGGAAAACTGGAGGGAATGATTTTCAAGCTCACACAAGGCTGAGAATAAAATCAACACATTGCACACCTATAAAATTCACCTTGTATAACCTAAATGGACACACCTTTTAGTTGTTAATAATATTTTAATAAAACAAAAATAAGAAAGAAAGTAGGTTTTTAAAGCAGCAAACAGGACACTGATAGAATACTAGACATGACATTAAGAAGTTATTCTGACTGTATTTAATATAGTCAAGAAGGTTGAGAAAAAATCATGTCATTTGAGATACAGAAAATTATATTTAGAGATATATTTATAAATAAATATATTTATTTATATTTATAAATATAAAATTATATTTAGAGATATTTTAAAAATATAAATTCTAAGATTAAATAATGAAGTTTATCTAATATGAATCTATCCAGTATACTTTGGATGCAATTAAAGTAATTGGACCCTACAGAAGGAAAGATTAGTGAACAAGGAATCAGAGAAACAGTAACACTTTAAAATAAACAAACACATGAAAGATGCTCAACATCACTCATTATCAGAGAAATGCAAATCAAAACCACTATGAGGTACCATTTCACACCAGTCAGAATGGCTGCGATCCAAAAGTCTACAAGCAATAAATGCTGGAGAGGGTGTGGAGAAAAGGGAACCCTCTTACACTGTTGGTGGGAATGCAAACTAGTCCAGCCACTATGGAGAACAGTGTGGAGATTCCTTAAAAAAAAAAAAAAAAAACTGGAAATAGAACTGCCTTATGACCCAGCAATCCCACTTCTGGGCATACACACTGAGGAAACCAGAATTGAAAGAGACACGTGTACCCCAATGTTCATCGCAGCACTGTTTATAATAGCCAGGACATGGAAGCAACCTAGATATCCATCAGCAGATGAATGGATAAGAACGCTGTGGTACATATACATAATGGAGTATTACTCAGCCATTAAAAAGAATACATTTGAATCAGTTCTAATGAGGTGAATGAAACTGGAGCCTATTATACAGAGTGAAGTTAGCCAGAAAGAAAAACACCAATACAGTATACTAACGCATATATATGGAATTTAGAAAGATGGTAACAATAACCCTGTATACGAGACAGCAAAAGAGACACTGATGTATAGAACAGTCTTTTGGACTCTGTGGGAGAGGGAGAGGGTGGGATGATTTGGGAGAATGGCATTGAAATATGTATAATATCATATATGAAATGAATTGCCAGTGCAGGTTCGATGCACAATACTGGTTGCTTGGGGCTGGTGCACTGGGACAACCCAGAGGGATGGTATGGGGAGGGAGGAGGGAGGAGGGTTCAGGATGGGGAACACATGTATACCTGTGGCAGATTCATTTTGATATATGGCACAACCAATACAATATTGTAAAGTTAAATTAAATAAAATTAAAAAAATAAAATCAAACAAAGAGAAAAGAGAATGAAAAAAAGTGAACAGACCATTAAATGTGTGAGACAGCTTTAAGTGATATGGTATACATATAATTGGAGTTCAAAAAAGAAAAAGCAGTAGTAAATACAAAATGCATTTAAATAAAATGTATTTTAAATGAAGTATTTAAGTAAATACAAAATGCAAAACAAAAATAATATTTAAATAATGGATAGAAACTTTCTAAACTTGATGAAAACAATAAGTACATAGACAAAAGAATCTCAGTAGCCAAAATAATGATAAATAGAAAGAAAACCACACCAAGGTTCATCATAAACAAACTGCTTAAAAATCAGAAAAGAGGTACCTTATTTTCATAAGAGAAGGGTTTGTTCTCACTGCAAGCCTGAGATAATGTAGAAACCACAACATTAAAGTAATGAAAGTAAGAGTCACTATAGTATTCTATAATCCCATAGAAAGAAAAGCAATGCCAAAGAATGTTCAAATACCACAGAATTGTGCTCATTTCACAAGCTAGCAAAGTACTACTCAAAACTTGCCAAGCTAGGCTTCAACAGTCCATGAACTGAGAACTTCCAGATGATCAAGTTAGATTTAGAAAAGGTAGAGGAACCACAAATCAAATTGCCAACAATCCGTTGGATCATAGAAAAAGCAAGAGAATTCCAGAAAAAAAAAAAAAGACAACAACACAAACTTCTGCTTAATTGACTATGCCAAAGCCTTTGACTGTGTGGATCACAACAAACTGTGGAAAATTCTTAACAAGTTGGGAATATGAGACCACCTTACCTGCCTCCTGAGAAATCTGTATGCAGGTCAAGAAGGAACAGTTAGAACTGGATATGGAACTACAGACTGGTTCCAAAATGGGAAAGGAAGACATCAAGGCTGTATATTGTCACCCTGCTTATGAAACTTAAATGAAGAGTACATCATGAGAAATGCTGGCTGGAGGAAGCACAAGCTGGAATCAAGATTGCCAGGAGAAATATCAATAACCTCAGATATGCAGATGACACCACCATTATGGCATAAAATGAAAAGGAGCTAAAGAACCTCTTGATAAAAGTGAAAGAGGAGAGTAAAAGGCAGGCTTAAAACTCAACATTAAAAAAACTAAGATCATGGCAGGTAATCCCTTCACTTCATGACAAATAGATAGGGAAACAATGGAAACAGTGACAGACTTTACATTCTTGGGCTCCAAAATCACTGCAGATGGTGACTATAGCCATGAAATCAAATAAACTTGCTCCTTGGAAGAAAAGCAATGACCAATCTAGATAGCATATTAAAAAGCAGAGACATTACTTTCCCAACAATGGTCTGTCTAGTCAAAGCTTATGGATTTTCCGGTAGTCATGTATGGATGTGAAAGTTGGACCATAAGGAAAGCTGAGCGCTGAAGAATTGATGCTTTTGAACTGTGGTGTTGGAGAATACTCTTGAGAGTTCCTTGGACAGCAGGGAGAACCAACCAGTCAATCCTAAATGAGATCAGTCCTGAATATTCACTGGATGGACTGATGCTGAAGCTGAAACTCCAATATACTGGCCACCTGATTTGGAACTTTTTTCTTTGGAAAAGACCATGATGCTGGGAAAGATTGAAGGCAGGAAGAGAAGGGGACAACAGAGGATGATACGGTTGGATGGCATCCCCGACTCAATGGACATGGGTTTAGGTGGACTCCGGGAGTTGGTAATGGACAGGGAAATCTGGTGTGCTGCAGTCCATGGGCTTGCAAAGAGTCGGACATGCACTGACTGAACTGAACTGATAGTATTCTATACCCAGTGTACATATTTCAAAGTTAACATTTTTTCATTTATCATTCTTAGGTGTTCTCAGTGGTCACAAGTGGGGAATAAATGTGCTTTTATATGCACCTATGTACATGTAAATATACACACTTTTACAAATATTTGCATCCATATTTTGCTGTTGTTCAGTCTCTCAGTCACGTCTGACTCTTTGCAACCCGATGGACTGTGGCCCACCAGGCTTTCCTGTGTTTCACTAACTCCAGGAGTTTGCTCAGACTCATGTCCATTGAGTTGAGGATGCCATCCAATCATCTCATCCTCTGCCACCCTCTTCTCCTCCTGCTCTGAATATTTCCCAGCTTCAGGGTCTTTTCCAGTGAGTCGGTTCTTTGCATCAGGTGACCATAGTATTGGAGCTTCAGCTTCAGCATCAGTTCTTCCAATGAATAGTCAGGGTTGGTTTCCTTTAGGATTGACTGATTTGATCTCCTTGCTGTCCAAGGAACTCTCAAGAGTCTTCTTCAACACCACAATTTGAAAGCATCAGTTCTTTGGTGCTCAGCCTTTTTTATGGTCCAACTTTCACATCTGTATGTGACTACTGGAAAAACCACAGCTTTGACTATATGGCCTTTCTTGGCAAAGTGATGTCTCTGCTTTTTAATATGCTGTCTAGGAGCTGACTGTGGCTTGGATCATGAACTCCTTACTGCCAAATTCAGACTGAAATTGAAGAAAATGGAGAAAACCACTAGACCATTCAGGTATGACCTAAATCAAATCCCTTATGACTATACAGTAGAAGTGAGAAATAAATTTAAGGGACTAGATCTGATAGACAGAGTGCCTGATGAACTATGGATGGAGGTTTGTGACATTGTACAGCAGACAGGAATCATAACCATCCCCAAGAAACAGAAACGCAAAAAAAAAAAAAATTGACTGTCTGAGGAGGCCTTACAAATATCTGTGAAAGAAGGGAAGTGAAAAGCAAAGGAGAAAAGGAAAGATATACCCATTTGAATGCAGAGTTCCAAAGACTAGCAAGGAGAGATAAGAAAGCCTTCCCCAGTGATCATGCCAAGAAATAGAGGAAAACAACAGAATGGGAAAGTCTAGAGATCACTTCAAGAAAATAAGAGATACCAAGGGAACATTTCATGCAAAGATGGGGTCACAAAGGACAGAATGGTAGGGACCTAACAGAAGCAGAAGATACTAAGAAGAAGTGGCAAGAATATACAGAACTATGCAAAAAAAAAAAAAAAAAAAAGGTCTTCATGACCCAGATAATCATGATGGTGTGATTACTCACATAGAGCCAAACATCCTGGATGCAAAGTCAAGTGGGCCTAAGGAACCATCATGATGAACAAAGTTAGAGGAAGTGATACAGTTCCAGTTGAGCTATTTCAAATCCTAAAAAATGATTCTGTGAAAGTGCTGCACTCAATATGCCACCAAATTTGGAAATCTCATCAGAGGCCGCAGGACTGGAAAAGGTCAGTTTTCATTCCAATCCCAAAGAAAGGCAATGCCAAAGAATGCTCAAACTACTGCACAATTGCACTCATCTCACATGCTAGTGAAGTAATGCTTAAAATTCTTCAAGCCAGGCTTTAGCAATATGTGAACCGTGAACTTCCAGATGTTCAAGCTGGTTTTAGAAAAGGCAGAGACGATGGGGAACACTTGTATACCTGTGGTGGATTTATGTTGATATATGGCAAAACCAATACAATATTGTAAAGTTAAAAAATAAAATAAAATAATTAAAAAAAATAAATAAGAAAATAAAAGGCAGAGAAACCAGAGATCAAATTGCCAACATCCGCTGCATCATTGAAAAAGCAAGAGAGTTCCATAAAAACATCTATTTCTGTTTTATTGACTATGCCAAAGGCTTTGACTGTGTGGACCACAATAAACTGGGGAAAATTCTGAAAGAGATGGGAATACCAGACCACCTGAACTGCATCTTGGAAACCTGTATGCAAGTCAGGAAGCAACAGTTAGAACTGGACATGGAACAATAGACTGGTTCCAAATAGGAAAAGGAGTACATCTAGGCTGTATATTGTCACCCTGCTTATATAATTTTTATGCAGAGTACATCTTGAGAAACGCTGGGCTGGAGGAAGCACAAGCTGGAATCAAGATTGCCGGGAGAAATATCAGTAACCTCAGATATGCAGATGATTCGGCCCTTATGTCAGAAAGTGAAGAACTAAAAAGCCTCTTCATGAAAGTGAAAGAGGAGAGTGAAAAAGTTGGCTTAAAGCTCAACATTCAGAAAACGAAGACCATGGCATCCGGTGCCATCACTTCATGGCAGATAGATGGGGAAACAGTGGAAACAGTGGCTGATTTTATTTTTCTGGGCTCCAAAGTCACTGCAGATGGTGATTGCAGCCATGAAATTAAAAGACGCTTACTCCTTGGAAGGAAAGTTATGACCAACCTAGACAGCATATTAAAAATCAGAGACATTACTTTGGCCAACAAAGGTCTGTCTAGTCAAGGCTATGATTTTTCCACTGGTCATATATGGATGAGAGATTTGGACTATAAAGAAAGTGGAGCACAAAAGAATTGATGCTTTTGAGCTGTGGTGTTGGAGAAGACTCTTGAGAGTCCCTTGGACTGCAAGGAGATCCAACCAGTCCAACCTAAAGGATATCAGTATTGGGTGTTCATTGGAAGGACTAATGTTGAAGCTGAAACTCCAATACTTTGGCCACCTGATGCAAAGAGCTGACTCATTTGAAAAGACCCTGATGCTGGGAATGATTGAGGGCAGCAGCAGGAGACGACAGAGGATGAGATGGTTGGATGGCATCCCTGACTCGATGGACGAGGGTTTGAGTGGACTCCGGGGGTTGCTGATGAACAGGGAGGCCTGGCATGTTGTGGTTCATGGGGTTGCAAAGAGTTGGATGACTGAGCAACTGAACTGAACTGAACTGAACTATGTTTGTCATAGCTTTTCTTCCAAGGAACAATCGTCATTTAATTTCATGGCTCCAGTCATCATCCGCAGTGATTTTGGAGCCCAAGAAAATAAAGTTTTTCATTGTTTCCATCCCCACGCCCCCCACCCCCCATCTATTTACCATGAAGTGATGGGGCTGAATGCCAGGATCTTAGTTTTTTGAATGTTGTGTTTTAAGCTAGCTTTTGCACTCTCCTGTTTCATCCTCATCAAGAGGATCTCTAGTTCCTCTTTGCTTTCTGTCATTAGGCTGGTGTCATTTGCTTATCTGAGGTTATTGATATTTTTCCCGGCGATCTTGATTCCAGCTTGTGCTTCATGCAGCTCAGCATTTCTCATGATATACTCTGCATAGTAATTCAATAAGCAAGGTGAAAGTATCCAACCTGATGTACATCTTTCCCAATTTGGAACCAGTTCGTTGTTGCATGTCCAGTTCTACCTGTTCCTTCTTGACCTGCATACTGGTTCTCAAGAGGCAGGTCAGGCAGTCTGGTATTCCCACCTCTTTTAAGAATTTTCTACAATTTGGTGTTATCCACAAGGTCAAAGGCTTTAGCATAGTCCATAAAGCAGAAGTAGATGTTTTTTTCTGGAATTCCCTTGCTTTTTCTATGATCCAATAGATGTTGGCAAATTGATCTCTGGTTCCTCTGATGTTTCTAAATCAAGCTTTTACATCTAGAAGGTCTTGGTTCATGTACTGTTGAAGCCTAGCTTGAAGGATTTTGAGCATTATCTTGCTATTTAATATTATCTTGTTAACATGTGAAATGAGTGTAATTATGTGGTAGTTTGAACATTTTGTGGTAGTTTGAACATTTGTGTAATCCATATTAATTTCTATATATATGCATCAGTTCAGTTCAGTTCACGCTCAGTCATGTCCAACTCTTTGTGACCCCATGAATCGCAGCACGCCAGGCCTCCCTGTCCATCACCAACTCCCTGAGTTCACCCAGACTCACGACCATTGAGTCAGTGATGCCATCCAGCCATCTCATCCTCTGACATCCCCTTCTCCTCCTGCCCCCAATCCCTCCCAGCATCAGAGTCTTTTCCAATGAGTCAACTCTTCCCATGAGGTGGCCAAAGTACTTGAGTTTCAGCTTCAGCATCATTCCTTCCAAAGAAATCCCAAGGCTGATCTCCTTCAGAATGGACTGGATAGATCTCTTTCCAGTCCAAGGGACTTTCAAGAGTCTTCTCCAACACCACAGTTCAAAAGCATCAATTCTTCGGTGCTCAGCCTTCTTCACAGTCTGACTCTCACATCCATACATGACCTCAGGAAAAACCATACCCTTGACTAGCCATATCTATATCTCTCTTATTCTGTATGCATATTTCTCTACGTATATACTTAAAGCAGTGAGTTCACACTATCTTCTTACCCAGTATCTCATGGTTTATTCTAGTTTTTCTCTTTCTCTGTGTGTAACTCTTCTGTCAGTGCTAAGCAGGCTCTCACTATACCTCATATGTTTACTTATCTCTTGTGTCATGTCCTGTATATAATTGAGCTCCCATTTCTTTTGATTCACTTTACCTCTATCTCTCCACAGTTCCCACACTAACATCCTTTTCTTCTTATAATATGATAATGATCACAAGTGGAATTTTAATTTTAATACTTGTCCTCACAGCCAATAAATTTTAATATACAGAACTGCAAACAAAATGTATGTGGTAAGTTTTCTGAAAATACATTTTGAAAAAAGTTATAGGTTATAAAAAAGAGATTAATGGTAGAAACATTGTCCTTCATTACTCCCACCTTTCAGAATACATGCACCTGAAAATTCTTATGTTAAATGGATGAAGGATGCATCCTTTTGGTCCCTATTCGCATGGAAAATCTTTTTCCAGCCCTTCACTTTCAGTCTGTATGTGTCCCCTGTTTTGAGGTGGGTCTCTTGTAGACAACATATGCAGGGGTCTTGTTTTTGTATCCATTCAGCCAGTCTTTGTCTTTTGGTTGGGGCATTCAACCCATTTACGTTTAAGGTAATTACTGATAAGTATGATCCCGTTGCCATTTACTTTATTGTTTTGGGTTCGAATTTATACACAATTTTTGTGTTTCCTGTCTAGAGAATATCCTTTAGTATTTGTTGGAGAGCTGGTTTGGTGGTGCAGAATTCTCTCAGCTTTTGCTTGTCTGAAAAGCTTTTGATTTCTCCTTCATACTTGAATGAGATCCTTGCTGGGTACAATAATCTGGGCTGTAGATTATTTTCTTTCATCATTTTAAGTATGTCTTGCCATTCCCTCCTGGCTTGAAGAGTTTCTATTGAAAGATCAGCTGTTATCCTTATGGGAATTCCCTTGTGTGTTATTTGTTGTTTTTCCCTTGCTGCTTTTAATATTTGTTCTTTGTGTTTGATCTTTGTTAATTTGATTACTATGTGTCTTGGGGTGTTTCGCCTTGGGTTTATCTTATTTGGGACTCTCTGGGTTTCTTGGACTTGGGTGATTATTTCCTTCCCCATTTTAGGGAAGTTTTCAACTATTATCTCCTCAAGTATTTTCTCATGGTCTTTCTTTTTGTCTTCTTCTTCTGGGACCCCTATGATTCGAATGTTGTAGCGTTTAATATTGTCCTGGAGGTCTCTGAGATTGTCCTCATTTCTTTTAATTCGTTTTTCTTTTATCCTCTCTGATTCATTTATTTCTACCATTCTATCTTCTAATTCACTAATCCTATCTTCTGCCTCTGTTATTCTACTATTTGTTGCCTCCAGAGTGTTTTTAATTTCACTTATTGCATTATTCATTATATATTGACTCTTTTTTATTTCTTCTAAGTCCTTGTTAAACCTTTCTTGCATCTTCTCAATCCTTGCCTCCAGGCTATTTATCTGTGATTCCATTTTAATTTCAAGATTTTGGATCAATTTCACTATCATTATTCGGAATTCTTTATCAGGTAGATTCCCTATCTCTTCCTCTTTGGTTTGGTTTGGTGGGCATTTATCCTGTTCCTTTATCTGCTGGCTATTCCTCTGTCTCTTCATCTTGTTTAAATTGCTGAGTTTGGGGTGTCCTTTCTGTATTCTGGCAGTTTGTGGAGTTCTCTTTATTGTGGCGTTTCCTCGCTGTGTGTGGGTTTGTACAGGTGGCTTGTCAAGGTTTCCTGGTTAGGGAAGCTTGTGTCGATGTTCTGGTGGATGGAGCTGTATTTCTTCTCTCTGGAGTGTAATGAAATGTCCAGTAATGAGTTATGAGATGTCTATGGTTTTGGGGTGACTTTGGGCAGCCTGTATCTTGAAGCTCAGGGCTGTGTTCCTTTGTTGCTGGAGAATTTGCTTGTTATGTCTTTCCCTGGAACTTGTTGGCCCTTGTGTGGTGCTTGGTTTCAGTGTCGGTATGGAGGCGTTTGATGAGCTCCTGTCAATTAATGTTCCTTGGAGTCAGGAGTTCCCTGGAGTCAGGGATTGGACTTAAGCCTCCTACTTCCAGTTATCGGTCTTAATTTTACAGTAGTTTCAAAACTTCTCCTTCTATACAGCACCACTGATAAAACATCTACATTAAAGATGAAAAGTTTCTCTACTGTGAGGGTCACTCAGAGAGGTTCACAGCGTTACATGGAGAAGAGAAGAGGGAGGAGGGAGTTAGAGGTGACCCAAATGAGATGAGGTGGAATCAATAGTGGAGAGAGTGGGCTAGCCAGTAGTCACTTCCTTATGTGCACTCCACAACTGGACCACTCAGAGATGTTCACGGAGTTATACAGGGAAGAGAAGAAGTAGGCAGGAGACAGAGGTGGCCAGAAGGATAAAAGGGGGAAATGAAAAGGCGGGAGACAGATCCAGCCAGTAATCAGTTCCTTAAGTGTTCTCCACCGTCTGGAACACACAGAAATTCACAGAGTTGGGTAGAGTAGAGAGGGGTTAGGGAGGAGATACAGGTGACCTGGTGGAGAAAATGGAGAGTCCAAAGGGAGAGAGAGCAGTCAAGCCAGTAATCTCGTACACTAGTGAAAAATGGGTCCTGAAGATTGGGTTCTTAAAGGTACAAAATTGGTAACAAATACATAAAAACAAAAATTAGAAATTAGAGTAGAGTTTGGAATTTCAAAAATGCGATGTTAATGAAAAGGAGAAGGAAAAGAAAGAGAGAAAAAGCGAACAAAGAAAAACAAACAAGGTCGTGAAAGTAATAAAGAAACTACAGGTACAAAATTGATAACTAATACCAAACAGCAAAAATTAAAAATCCAGAGTAGAGTTTGGAATTTCAAAAATACAACGTTAAAAAAAAAAAAAAAAAAAAAAAGAAGAAGAAGAAAAATAAAGAGAGAAAACAAACAAACCAACAAAAACAATGTCGCAAAAATTATAAAGAAAATACAGGTACAAAATTGATATCAAATACCAAAAAGCATAAATTAAAAATCTTGAGTAGAGTTTGGAATTGCAGATATACGATGTTATATAAAAGAAGAAGAGAAAGAAACAGAGGAAAAAAAAAAAAAAAAAAGTCACAGCAATTATGAAAAAAACTATAGGTACAAAATTGATAACATATATCAAAAGGCTAAAATTAAAAATCTAGAGTAGAGTTTGGAATTTCAAAAATGCAATGTTAAAGAAAAGAAGAAAAAGAAAAAGAAAAAAAAAAAAAAAAAAAAAAAAACCACGGTCAAAAAATTATAAAATATATATATGAAGTTTGCTGAAGAAGAAAAAAAAAAAAAAAAAAAAATAGGGTCTTTTTTTTTTTTTGCAAAGTAATAGTTATAAAAGTGAAAATTAAAGGACAATAGAGGACTTAAAAAAAATTTTTTTTTTAATTAAAAAAAAAAAAGAAAGAAAGAAAGATTGATCGTAAAAATAGTAAAAATATATCTAGGTCTTTCTCTGGTTTTGTTGTGAGTATTGTGGATTCAGTTCATTTTTGGCAGTTCCTTAGTCCGACTTATATTTCTCAAGATCTATAGGCCCCTTCCTATGTAATCCGTAGTAACCACAGGGTTTTAATCTATGGCCTGTAGCTTCCAAGGCGTTTCCCTCTGTTAGAGCTTCTTCTGTTTGCTGGTCTCTTCAGTGTCTGGTTCCCGCCCTGACACAAAGGGGACGGTGGAGGACCCTATTTTTTTTTTTTTTTTTTTTAATTTAGGCTCACTTGTTCAGCCGCGCTGTGGGGAGGGAGGGAGGGATGCTGCAAACAGATAACACTGGTGTGCGCTCGAAGTGCCTCAGCCACACTGGGTCTGCCCCCGCTCACGGCGCGTGTAACCTCCCTGCCCACACTGCTTGGGCTCTAGGTTGTTCCGCCGGGAACAATCAGAGGCCGGCCCTGGACTGAGCTCCCAGGTCCAAGCCGCTCAGGTTCAGGCACTCGGGTAGTCCTCAGAGGCGCAGACTCGGTTGGGCCTGCGTTTTGTGTTCTTCCCAGGTCGAGCAGCTCAGGCGATGAGGTGCTTGGCGGGCGCCAATGCTGCGACTTATCGCCTCCCCGCCACTAGGTTATCTGGGTGTAAAACCGGCGCACCTTCTCAGGCAGATGTTGACCGTCCAGACCCCCAAGAAGTTTTAGTTAGCAAAGAAGCCTGCTTACAGTTTTATAGATAGTGTCTCTCTGGGGCTGCGATTGCCCCCTTCCGGCTCTGGTTGCCTGTCACCGGAGGGGGAGGTCTGCAGCCGGCTATCTCTGTTCAGTCCTTTGTTCTGTGCGCGGGCCTGGCGGTGTCTTAGGTTAGGGCTGGCTTTTCGCGTGGTAGATATCCCACAGTCTGGTTTGCTAGCCCAAATTATTTCGCTCAGATAGCGCTCAGGACATTCGGCCCGATTCTTACTCTAAGGGACACAGCCCGCGCCGCACTTCCCTGCCCAGCCCCCGCTTGCTAATGCCGTGTGCAGGCGTCTGCGCTGCTTCTCCGCTGGGGGAGTTCCCGTAGGGCTCACAGTCCGCGATTTTTAATTGTTTATTTTTTTTTTTCCCCTCCCTTTTATGTTGCCCTCTGTGCTTCCAAAGCTCGGCACAGATTCGGCAGTGGGAGGGTTTCCTGGTGTTTGGAAACTTCTCTCTTTTTAAGACTCCCTTCCCGGGACGGAACTCCGTCCCTCCCTCTTTTGTCTCTTTTTTTGTCTTTTATATTTTTTCCTACCTCCTTCCGAAGAGTTGGGCTACTTTTCTGGGTGCCTGATGTCCTCTGCCGGCATTCGGAAGTTGTTTTGTGGAATTTACTCGATGTTTAAATGCTCTTTTGATGAATTTGTGGGGGAGAAAGTGTTCTCCCCGTCCTACTCCTCCGCCATCTTGGCTCCTCCTCGAGAAGGATGCATCCTTATTTCCTTATTTTTAATTTTTACTTCTTTTCTATTGAAAAAGAGTTGATTTACAATATTGTATGTTTCAGTTATACAGCATGGTGATTTACTATTTTTATAGATTGTACTCCATTTAAAGTATTAATAGACAATAATGGATATATTTCCTCTTCTGAAAAGGAAATCTTGTCGCTTCTTTATACATAATAGTTTGTGTCTCTTCATTCCATACCCTGGCTCATCCTCCCCATTTCCCTCTCCTCACTGATGACCACTAGCTTGTTCTCTATATCTGTGAGCCTGTTACTGTTTGTTAACATAAATTCATTTGTTTTATTTTTTAGATTTCACATAAAAGTAATAGCATAGAGTATTTGTCATTCTCTGACTCATTTCACTAAGTGTAATATATTCTAGGTATATCTATGTTGCTTTAAGGTGGCAGAATTTCATTCTTTCTTTGTGGCTGAGTAATATTCTATTGGGGCTTCCCTGATGGTTCAATGGTAAAGATGCCCCTGCCAATTCAGGACACACAGATTTGATCTCTGGGTCAGTAAGATCCTCAGGAGAAGGAAATGGCAACCCACTCCAGTATTCTTGCCTGAGAAATCTCTTAGACAGAGAAGCCAGCAGGGCACAGTCTATGGGTTCCCAAAAATTTCGGACATAGCAAGTAAACAACAAAATTCACCCACATATATATACACCCACACATTACATCTTCTTTATCCATTCATCAGCTGATGGACACTTAGGTTGCTTCCATATCTTGGCAATTGTAAACAGTGCTTTCACTGTGGGTAAATTTGGAAGGATTTTTCAGAAGATAAAACATTTAAATTTTCTTTAATTAAATGCCTGTGTTGTCACCAAATGAGAAATATGATAACGGGGATGAAGTGAAAATATACTATTGTCCTTAAGTGTGAAAGAACAGGATATATTTGGATAACTACATAGTGCATCCAGCATACTGTAGCAGACTGGGTAGAAAAAACACAGCAAGGGAAAGAAGAAGGAATATATATGGCACCCTACTCCAGTACTCTTGCCTGGAAAATCCTATGGACAGAGGAGCCTGGTAGGCTGCAATCCATGAGGTCCCTAAGAATTGGATATGACTGAGCGACTTCACTTTCACTTTTCACTTTCATGCTTTGGAGAGGGAAATGGAAACCCACTCCACTGTTCTTAACTGGAGAATTCCAGGGATGGGGGAGCCTGGTGGGTTGCTGTCTATGGGGTCACACAGAGTCGGACACGACTGAAGTGACTTAGCAGTAGCACCAGAAAAATGAGGTTGGAGCCGATCAAATCCCTGAGTAAAACAAAAATGAGTAATAAACAGAAAAAACATGAACTCAAGTAGTTCTCTCAAAAAAGGGAATGAAAAAGTACATATTTTTAACTGTTAAAAATTAAACCTGGATATTTCTGGAAAAGTTTAATTTCAATTTTTTTCTGGTTTCTAAAAGTTTGCTCTCACTTCACGGACTACATATCCCTACATTTTTATGCTGTTTTCATAAATGATGAAGTTAGATTATTACCCTGAAATTTCTTCCCAACTCTTAAATTCTGTGATTTTACGTATAGCCTTTATTTCCTTTGTTCTGCTTATACTGAAAACCTTGCATCCAATATATGAGCTTATTTTGTACACAAATTCAAAGATTCAAATTTCTCATTCTTTCCTCCAGAACCAGTCTAGCTGTCAATTTTCTCATAGCGCCATGCACTTCTGTATTTCTCAGGCTATAGATGATAGGATTGAGCATCGGTGTGATGACTCCATAGGACAGGGCAATCAATTTGTCAAAAGCAACGTCTTTGGACTTTGGCTTCATATACATGAAGAGGATTGTCCCATAAAACACAGTCACCACCATTATGTGGGCTGAGCAGGTGGAAAAAGCCTTTTTTCTTCCTTCGGCTGAATTGATTCTTAGGACAGTGGAAAGGATGAAAATGTAGGAGATACAAATCAACAGTAATGGAACAAATAAAAATAGTACATTGCCCAACATGATAGTAATCTCATTCAAGGATATATCTGTGCAAGCTAGCTTGACAAAAGCCAGTATTTCACAAACAAAATGATTGATGACATTTTTTCCACAGAAGGGCAACTGCACTGCAAGAATTGTTTCTGTCAATGAGTTGAGAAAGCCCAGTCCCCAGGAGAGAGCTGCCATCTGAATACAAAGCGCCTTGCTCATGATGATGGGGTATCTCAGAGGGTTGCAGATGGCTATGGAACGGTCATATGCCATCACTGCTAGAAGCACACACTCTGTCGACCCCATAGTGTAAGAGACAGACATCTGAACAACACACCTAGTGAAGGAGATAGTTTTTTTCTCTGATAGAAAGTGTATCAGCATTGAGGGGATAAAGGAGGATGTGTACCAAATGTCAAGGAAGGAAAGATTACAGAGGAAGAAGTACATAGGGGTGTGAAGGTGGGAATCCAGGAGAGTGAGGATGATCAAAGTGCTGTTCCCCAGGAGAATCACCAGGTACATCAACAAACACATTGCAAAAAGGAGTTTTTCTGCTCTTGGATACTCAGAAAGTCCCTGTAGAATGAACTCAATGTCTGTCCAATTGGTCCTTTCCATTTCACATTTTCATACCTGGAGTAATCCAGAAGAGATGCGGGTTTAAGGACTCTATACGTATTATAATATGAAGTAAGAGAATATTGGAGGAAGGGCAACAGGTCAGTATTAGTTGGCTGGGTTTACAGTTGTGAGTTTAGATTTTCAAATTTTTCTTTTAGCTCATGTGTCAGGGGATAAAAGAAAGACAATAATTATGTTGGTAATTTATTAAAAATACAAACTTAATATTCCATTTCTGACATTATGATGCACAAATTATGAGTCAGGGAAGAACTATATAATAAATACTTCTTATTCCTGATTCAGACTTACTTTGAATGTCATCATTTTGGAAATAACATGCTTAACTTCTTAAAAATATGGATTTATGATTTTATATCATGCCAGTCATTAACAATAACATTGGTTTAGGGTTTTACAATTCATGAAAATTTTCATCATACTTATTTTATCATCACTATAACTCTGAGGGAGATAAAGTTCATAACGTAAGAAGTATTTTAAAACACAGTAGGTAAACAAACTACTATTCAGTCCTAAATTTTTGACTTTACATCCCCCTTATTAAATTACTTGGTTATTGCTCTCAAAATTATACAAGTTGTCTGAATGGGAGTGTTTAAGGCATCTTTTAGAATAATGCTCTCAAGATGATTCTATTGTGTAGCTGAGGAAGAAAACACCCATCCAAATTTTAGTATACAGATGAATCACTTGGGAAATTTTTGTAAAGGACTCTCAATCAGTGGATCTGAAGTGGGTTTTAAGATCTGTATTCATTAACATGCTTTCAGATGTTGTTGATGTTGCTTGTGTATAAGCACATGACTAGCAAGGCCTTTTAAATCATCTCTCTTTGGTTATCTTTGGAACTTGCCATTGGGGTTTCAGTTCTATGTAATATTGAAATTGAACAGCAGACAATACAAAACTAAACATTTTGGTGAGACTTCAGTGTAAGTGTATTGCAATTTGTTTTGGATTCCTTAGTTTTTAGAAATACAAACAACAAAATCCCACATAGAAGAGTTTGCCCTTTATTTCTGTCCATATGAAAGTCATTCCTTTTCCATTTTCTGAATTTGAAATTAAGCTCAGCATCCGGTCCACCACTTCATGGGAAATAGATGGGGAAACAGTGGAAACAGTGTCAGACTTTATTTTTCTGGGCTCCAAAATCACTACAGATGGTAACTGCAGCCATGAAATTAAAAGACGCTTACTCCTTGGAAGGAAAGTTATGACCAACCTAAATAGCATATTCAAAAGCAGAGACATTACTTTGCCAACAAAGGTCCATCTAGTCAAGGCTATGGTTTTTCCTGTGGTCATGTATGGATGTGAGAGTTGGACTGTGAATAAGGCTGAGCGCCGAAGAACTGATGCTTTTGAACTGTGGTGTTGGAAAAGACTCTTGAAAGTCCTTTACTGCAAGGAGATCCAACCAGTCCATTCTAAAGGAGATCAGCCCTGGGATTTCTTTGGAAGGAATGATGCTAAAGCTGAAACTCCAGTACTTTGGCCACCTCATACAAAGAGTTGACTCATTGGAAAAGACTCTGATGATGGGAGGGATTTGGGGCAGGAGGAGAAGGGGACGACAGAGGATGAGATGGCTGGATGGCATTGCTGACTCGATGGACGTGAGTCTCAGTGAACTCCGGGAGATGGTGATGGACAGGGAGGCCTGGCGTGCTGTGATTCATGGGGTCACAAAGAGTCGGACACGACTGAGAGACTGATCTGATCTGATCTGATTTTCCAAGACAAGAAGTTGAAATTATACCAGACCACCTTACCTGCCTCCTGAGAAACCTGTATGCAGGTTAAGAAGCAACAATTAGAAGCAGACATGGAACAACAGACTGGTTTCAAATTGGGAAAGGAATATGTAAAGGCTGTATATTGTCACTCTGCTTATTAACTTATATGCAGAGTACATGATACAAAATGACAGACTGGATGAAGCACAAGCTGGAATCAAGATTCCGGGAGAAATATCAATAACCTCAGATATGCAGATGACACCACCCTTATGGCAGAAAGCAAAGAAGAACTAAAGAGCCTCTTGATGAAAATGAAAGAGGAGAGAGAAAAAGTTGGCTTAAAGCTCAACATTCAGAAAACTAAGCTCATGGCATCTGAACCCATCACCTCATGGCAAACAATGGAAACAATGGCAACAGTGACAGACTTTATTCTCTTGATCTCTAAAATCACTGCACATGGTGACTGCAGCCATGAAATTAAAAGATGCTTGCTCCTTGGAAGAAAAGCTATTACCAACCCAGACAGCATATTAAAGAGCAGAGATAGTACTTTGCCGATAAAGGTCTGTCTAGTCAAAGCTATGGTTTTTCCAGTAGTCATGTATGGATATGAGAGTTGGACTATAAAGAAAGCTGAGTGCTGAAGAATTGATGCTTTTGAACTGTGGTGTTGGAGAAGACTCTTGAGAGGCCCTTGGACAGCAAGGAGACCAAACCAGTCCATCCTAAAGGAAATCAGTCCTGAATATTCATTGGAAGGACTGATGCTGAAGCTGAAACTCCAATAGTTTGGCCACCTGATGCAAAGAACTGACTCATTTGAATAGACCCTGATTCTGGGAAAAATTGAAGGCAGGAGGCGAATGGGACGTCAGAGGATGAGATAGTTGGATGGCATCATGAACTCAATAGGCATGAGTTTGAGCAAGCTCTGGGAGATGGTGAAGGACAGGGAAGCCTGGCATGTTACCATCCATGGTGGTCCAAAGAGTCAGACATGACTGAGAGACTGAACTGAACTGAACAAGATCAGAGTTCCGTGCTGTAGAGTGTAGAGAAAATGACTTTAATTTGAAAAAAATCTAAAGAGTAGATATTAGTATGATATTCTTCCCTATAACAACTAAGTAAAACTGAGTATAATTTTGAAAACACTTCTTCATTCTCAAGATACTCTACCTAGATTAAAAAATATTCTTAGAGAAAAAATGTTGATTGAATAGATGGGCTTTTACTTAGGGTTTTCAAAAAGTAGTTATGTTTCCAGTATAGGACTAGCTATTTCTGTGATAGTCATTTGCCAATGAGTTATACTGCTTTCTATGAAAACTCTAGCTTACAATAGTGAGACAATTCATTCAAAATAATAGAATACTTACATATCTATTGCTTATAGAAAGGAAATTGTTGTTGTTTAGTCTCCAAGTCTTATCTGACACTTTTGTGGCCTCAAGGACTATGGCCCAGCCAGCTCCTCTGTCCATAGAAAGGAGGACACTCATTTAATTCAGGCTGCACCCTACTTTGTAGGCATACATTTCAAAAAGGGTAGCAAGAGTTGGGTAGGCCAGGATATACCTTTACTTGGTATTAAGATTGGAGCTTGATTGACTGTAGGTACACATACCAAATGACTTTGAGAATAATCTTCTGATAGCAGAACTTCAGTCATCTGAGATCTGAATGTACTGCAGTTTCGGGAGGACAGATGTAAATCAGGTCACAAACCTTCTGTTTTGAGGAACATCTTATAAACCTGATTCCTATTTCAAAATTACTTATAGTAAATAAATGTAGTGTACATGAGGTATCCTAACAGCCCTTTGATAATTTCTGCAAACAAAATTTTATTAGCAGATTTTTTAAAGAGAGACCACCAATCTGCTTTAAGGTTTTCAAATAGAGGTAGAGAGGAAGGATAATAGATAATATAAAGGAGACGATTTTCATTACTCTTGCAATGCTAGAGTACCTTTTAAGAAACAGTTAATAAATGCTCTATTGAATTGCATAGTGCCTGAAATGCTTTCCCCATTTAACTTTACTTCTCTAAAATGAATTTATAGAATCTGGGAACAAGGAAATGAAGATTTTAAAAGATTCTTGGTAATTTATAATACAATTACTTTCCATGGTATCTATATATTGGAAGTGGTCTTTTAAAACAGTTTTTCATTCTTATCTAATGCGAGGAGAATTGTTAAATAATCATAGTACACTTATTTTGGGTCATTAATCACCTTTTAATATGACATTTGTGATAAATTTCCACTAACCCCCAAATTACATTTAAATTATTTTAGAATGACTAAGTGATAACAAGACAATTATAGCATTATTTGGAAGATCAAAATCTAAACCAAGATAACCTAGACAGAATTGAAAGACTGAAAAGAAATATCAAAACATTAATGGTTATCTTAGATACTTTTCCCCTACTTTTCTGAATTACCCAAATTCTAAAATAAATGTGCAAAAGGAAAAGTATAATGAAAAAGAGAAAGACACTGAAGTAGGTGTCAAATTATATTAGGAAGATTAACTCAGAGTAAAATATGCTAAAACAATTTAAACATTACAGTTATTGTCCCTTGTGTCTAGATACTAAACATTAAGGCTGAGGTGTACAGGTGCATCTTGTCTAGTTATCCATGGGAAGCTACTCTTTCTGGTAGGCCTGGAGCATTTATGATCCCTACTCTCTAAATCTTGCAGGTTAACAGTGTTATTTATTTTTGGAGTGAACCAAGATAAAGAATTTGAGTTCTTAGTCATATTAATATAATCTCAAAAGAGATTTCCGATCCATGGTCCCTAGAATAGAATTGTCACTAGATGATGATATTCTTATTTGTTGAGGTTTTGAACTGACCTAAATCTTAGCTGTCCTCTGATCCTTCTCAACCAACTCCTGGTCTTTTAGAGTAATCAGTCTGTGGTTCCATGCTGTGAGGTTTCATTCAGGCACTCTTTTACTGTTGTAGCAGACCTAAAGAAAAGTCTGTGACTTTTTTATTCAAGACAGAAGTTAAGCTCTCTAATTTTCTAGAAAGATCCCTAACTTTCTAGAACTTTTTTTCACTTTTATTGACTTGCTTACTTGAAGATCTAATATTTAAAGTTCTAAGATTTTTCATTGAAAAGCAGATGCCATCTATACTCTAAATTCTTACTAGAGGATATAATTCTGTTATCCTCTCCAGTTCTTCTAAATAGATCAATTAAGACAATTGATATTGTGAAAAAATAAGTAGAGTTACCAACTTTTATGCTGTAGGTTTTATAAACTCTGATCTTCAATTAACATACCACATGGAAAGGTGTATTATTTTAGCTCACCAAGAGAAGAGTAATTGACAACATGTGAGGTCCTAGTCTGTATTTGGCACTTCAAATAATTTTTAACATTTATCTTTCAGAATAATTCAAAGTTATTATCGATATTTTAACAGTGAAGAAATTAATTTGATATTTCAAAATTCAAGTACAATTTCAATGTCTTATAGTTGGTAAATACCAGAATTATTGTTTGAACCCTTATCTTTATTTTTTATATAGGTATTTAATTTACTTTATATGAAAAAAAATTTTCAGACTACTATTTTTGTGCTGTTTTTCAAGGTAGAAAGTGTTCCAGTTATGCAGTTTTTTCCATACAAAATGAAAGGAACCCAACATCAAAATGCAGTTTTAATTAATTTTAAATCTGTATCTTTATGGTCCCCAAGCCCCTATTTTTATTGCTATGTCAAAATGCTTACATAAGTATGAATTTTTAAATAAAAGCACAATTCAAAATGATGCACTCAAGTTTTTTCAAGGACCCATATGATAAATACACAATAAAATGTAAATTTTCCTCTGAAAACATTGAAGACATTCATCATCTTCCACCTATGAAGACGTTATTCTAATAATGAATTCATATGCAAAAATATTGAAAATTTCACTCAGGTTTAGTGTAGAGAATTAAGGTCTCAGTAGTGGAATTTGATTAATTATATAAATGAAAACTCAAAAACTTTTAATACTTTTTTTTTTTGCTTTGGCCTTCTGAGGATCAGACTAACCCTCATGTTTATTTCTTCCCTTTGTTACTTTTTTTGGGGGGGGGTTTCTAATGCTGTTTTTATTACAAACATCTTTAATTACATATATCCTCAAGCTCTTATTGAACATAGTTTATATGTGAATAATATATAAACACGAGGCGTTCTTTTTCCAGATACTTTTTACTTAAAATTTTAGTGAACTCAATACTTCTCAGTACTCAAATGATATAGCCACTGAAAGCAAAAGTGTTAGTTGCTCAGTCCTATCTGATTTTGCAGCCCCACAAACTAGCCCACCAAGCTCCTCTGTCCATGGGATTCTCCAAGCAAGAATACAGCAGGGACCATTTCCTTCTCTAAGAGATCTTCCCAACCTAGGGATCAAACCTGGGTCTCCTGCATTGCAGGCAGATTCTTTACCACCTGAGCCATCAGGGAAGCCTAAGTCTATTATTTACGAGGCTCTTTTGCATTGCAAACTACTTTCTTTTCCTCACAGTCTCTCCCATGGAAAAATTTGAGATACAAAAATTTAGTTGTATCCCGGTCTTGGAGATGATGCCTGGTGGGTTTTTATATTTTTTTCCTTTCACATAAATAAATATATACATATTTTCAAAACCTCTGAGCAATGGTCACCTCAGCTCAATATTTGTATATTTATTGATGGGATGTTTTTCTTTTGAAAAATTTAAATAAAACTTCTCTCTTTATCTTACCTTCTGACTGGGTTTTAGTCATTCATACCATTCCATTGTATTACCTGAAAGAATTCTCAGTTTTGAATTTCATTTGCATTTTATTAATAAGGCCAGAAGATGCTAAACTTCAGTTGCTCCTTCCTAAAAAGAAATGGGAGAAAGAGCAGCCATGATTAGGCCATCTGTCTGTGCATGAATATTCTTAAGAGGCATGAAGGAAATAAAACATGTTAAAAAGAAGATGTGATGCAACTCTAGTTTCCCATGATTTGTCTTAAAGTTGACACTCAAGAGACTCAGCTTCTTTTGGAAGCTAATTTAGCACTCATTTTTATAAACTTCTTTAGTCCCTAAGGTTGTGAGTCAGAAACTTAGAATTCTCTAGAGAAGTCCCCACTTCTGTTCATTCCAAAAACCCAGTTAACCTGACTGAACAAAAACCTTCCCTAGCCATGTATTTCTTTGAATTTTCTTTGAACACATCTATTTGATGACCTCAGCAAAGTTCTCAAAACACTTAAACTTCCCCTAAGAATTTGTTTTTCTTTGGCTTCCACAGATCATGCTAGATCAGTGCTAATGAAATCCTAGTAAAAGAGGAAGTCATTCTACTTCTTTAAATTATTTTTATTATCCATATCCTTGTTAACTGAAAACTACATAGAAATAATTTTTCTTTATACCCGTGTGGATAAAATTTAATTAGCATATTGCATTTTAAATCAATAATTTTCTGTGACTTTGCAGTCTTTATAATCTTTCTCTCTAATATTTGAAGAATAATCTAACCTTAATTTTAATGCTGTTGGATATTTTAATTTTATTTTAATATTTTGTGATTTTGATATAATGATCATTGATATCTTTGTCATCTGCTTTCCTTCTATTAGAACTAACATAAGGTTAACCTCTAGTGATGTGATCATAGAATGGAAAGATATGAATTGAGAGAATTCTTGATTCATTTGCAAAATTATTTTTGAAAGCTTAACATTTTACTGTGCTACTGCAGTATTTGCACATAGACTAATTTTTGCATATTTTCTAGAACCAGAAATGGTATCTATTCTTTTCTATTTATATAAAACATTACTTTGTTTTACTTTTTATTCCTATGATTGCTCATGATATTGAATATTACGTCTATGTTTATGTATTACTTATATTTACCTTTTTATTATTCTTGTCTCTTGGTATTTTGATAGTTTTCCTCTTAAATTGTATGAACTCTTAATTAAAACTTTTGTCTCTGTAAATATCTTTCCAGTTTGTAGTTTTCCTTCTTATTTTTGACATGAAGTTTAAATTTTCATTAAGATTTTCATTTTATCCCTGAAAAATATGAATGAAATTTCACCTATGGTTTTATTTAGTTTTGTTTCATCCATATGAAAACTATGTTGTTTCCTCTAAAGTTGTGTTGATGTTATTTTACTTCTGTTCCCAACCCAGTGATGGTTAGAGCACTGTATGAAGCCACTCAGGTTGCTTTGGGAGAATTCTTCTTATTAGAAAGCTCTTTACATTTAACTTTACATATATGCAACCCTCATTTTTCCTTGTGTAACAACAAGTATATATGCTCATTTTTTCATGACAGCTTTTCAGGTACTTCCAGATTGCTGTTTCTGATTCTTTCTTGTACTGGGCTACACTTTTGTTGTTCCTTCAGCCATTCCCCATGTGTTTTGTTATAATATTTAAGAACATACATTGCCAAAGAGAATATTTTAGGATTGTGAGATTCTTTGTGATACAATAGGACTTTGGCTCCGCAATTTATTTCTGGTATTGATTTTGCTAATTCTACAGGAACAAAGTGTTTTCTGTCATTTTGTAGGCAGAAGAGTGAGATGGTTGAGAACATTAGATTCTGAAGTTAGCCCAGTTTTGTCAAGCACTACCTCTATGACCTCAGTGAGGTCACTGAAACTCTCTAAGCCTTGGTTTCCATGTCTGTAAAATGAGGAACTTAAAAATACCTAATATTGTTCTGAGAATGAATGAGGCAATACATATGAAGAATTTAATGTGGTTATGAATGCAAAGTAGTTATCAATAATGGTGCTTACTAATCTAATTACACTGATGATTTAAGATACACACCTTACCTTGCAGTTATAAAAAGAGATGGCTTTAGAATTGGATACTCTGAATTCCAATTTCCTGACTTGTCAGCTGGTGATCTTGGAAAACTCAGCATTGGCCACAGGACTGGAAAAGGTCAGCTTTTATTCCAATCCCAAAGAAAGGCAATGCCAAAGAATGCTCAAACTACCGCACAATTGCACTCATCTCACACGTTAGTGAAGTAATGCTCAAAATTCTCCAAGCCACTTGAGCAATATGCAAACCGTGAACTTCCTGATGTTCAAGCTGGTTTTAGAAAAGGCAGAGGAACCAGAGATCAAATTGCCAATATCTGCTGGATCACGGAAAAGCAAGAGAGTTCCAGAAAAATATCTATTTCTGCTTTATTGACTATGCCAAAGCCTTTGACTGTGTGGATCACAATAAACTTTGGAAAATTCTGAAAGAGATGGGAATACCAGACCACCTGATCTGCCTCTTGAGAAGTTTGTATGCAGATCAGGAAGCAACAGTTAGAACTGGACATGGAACAAACGACTGGTTCCAAATAGGAAAAGGAGTACGTCAAGGCTGTATATTGTCACCCTGCTTATTTAACTTATATGCAGAGAACATCATAATAAACGCTGGACTGGAAGAAACACAAGCTGGAATCAAGATTGCCGGGAGAAATATCAATAACCTCAGATATGCAGATGACACCAACTTATAGCAGAAGGTGAAGTGAAACTAAAAAGCCTCTTGATGAAGGTGAAAGAGGAGAGTGAAAAAGTTGGCTTAAAGCTCAACATTCAGAAAACGAAGATCATGGCATCTGGTCCCATCACTTCATGGGAAACAGATGGGGAAACAGTGGAAACAGTGTCAGACTTAATTTTTCTGGGCTCCAAAATCACTGCAGATGGTGACTCCAGCCGTGAAATTAAAAGACGCTTACTCCTTGGAACGAAAGTTATGACCAACCTAGATAGCATATTCAAAAGCAGAAACATTACTTTGCCAACAAAGGTTCATCTAGTCAAGGCTATGGTTTTTCTTGTGGTCATGATGGATGTGAGAGTTGGACTATGAAGAAGGCTGAGTGCCTAAGAACTGATGCCTTTGAACTGTGGTGTTGGAGAGGACTCTTGAGAGTCCCTTGGACTGCAAGGAGACCCAACCAGTCCATTCTGAAGGAGATCAGCCCTGGGATTTCTTTGGAAGGAATGATGCTAAAGCTTAAACTCCAGTACTTTGGGCACCTCATGCGAAAAGTTGACTCATTGGAAAAGTCTCTGATGCTGGGAGAGATTGGGGGCAGGAGGAGAAGGGGACGACAGAGGATGAGATGGCTGGGTGGCATCACTGACTCGATGGACGTGAGTCTGAGTGAACTCCGGGAGTTGGTGATGGACAGGGAGGCCTGGCGTGCTGCGATTCATGGGGTCGCAAGGAGTCGGACATGACTGAATGACTGAACTAAACTCATCTTGGGGAAGATATTTAAGTTGCAATTGAGTATTGTATCTACCTTGTAGTGTTGGTATATGATATAGTACTTCTGTTTCTTGGTATTTAATAGGCACTCCATAAAAGACAGTTAATGTTGTTATATTTGATTACTGGTCAGTTAGTTTGAGCCGAGAAGGTAATGGCACCCCACTCCAGTACTTTTGCCTGGAAAATCCCATGGGTGGAGGAGCCTGGTGGGCTGCAGTCCATGGGGTCGTGAAGAGTCAGACAGGACTGAGCGAATTCACTTTCACTTTTCACTTTTATGAATTGGAGAAGGAAATGGCAACCCCAGTGTTCTTGCCTGGAGAATCCCAGGGACAGGGGAACCTGGTGGGCTGCTGTCTCTGGGGTCGCACAGAGTTGGACATGACTGAAGTGACTTAGCAGCAGCAGCAGCAGCAGCAACAGCATACCTCAATAGCACACCAAGTCATCATTTTTTGTTGCAGCATTAGATAAGTGTAAACTTCCTAATGGGAGGGACTGGCAATGGGAAAAACTGGGTCTTGCCCTGATGAGCAGGGCCTTACTCAATAAAACTTTAATCCAGTTATTTGCTGATGAGTGGCACTGCATTCCCTCCAAAATAACTATTTGGCCTAAGGACAACTTCAAGGCCAGATTCCCTGGAGATTCCTGAGATTGGAACCAGAGTTCTTATTTCTGGAGCTGAACTTGATGAACAGAACATGCAAACACTCTCAGTTGCATGCAAGTGAATAGGATTTATTTTAAAAGAGAAAAAATACAAAGCTCTCAGCACAGACACTCAGTCAGTTCAGTTCAGTTGCTCAGTCATGTCCAACTCTTTGCAACCCCATAGAATGCAGCATGTTGGGCTTCCCTGACCATCACCAAGTCTTGGAGCTTGTTCAAACTCATGTCCTTTGAGTCAGTGATGCCATCCAACCATCTCATCCTCTGCCGTGCCCTTTTCCTCCTGCCCTCAATCTTTCCCAGCATCAGGGTCTTTTCCAAGGAATCAGTTCTTTACATCAGGTGGTCAAAGTGTTGGAGTTTCAGCTTCAGTGTCAGTCCTTTCAATGAATATTCATGACTGATTTGCTCTAGGATTGACTGTGGTTTAATCTCCTTGCATAGACAGCATAAACACTGAGAGGGGGTAAATAGTCCCCCAGAAAGACAGGACTTACTAGCACTGATCTGTGCATTTTTGGTTGTCTCCTGTCCTTAAAATATGTCATTTCTAACCAATCAGTTTAAAGATCACATTTTCCTCCAGTTCCATTCTTCTTTCTCAAGATAGCTTTGGCTATTCGAGGTTTTTTGTATTTCCATACAAATTGTGAAATTATTTGTTCTAGCTCTGTGAAGAATACCGTTGGTAGCTTGATAGGGATTGCATTGAATCTATAAATTGCTTTGGCTAGTATACTCATTTTCACTATATGATTCTTCCAATCCATGAACATGGTATATTTCTCCATCTATTAGTGTCCTCTTTGATTTCTTTCACCAGTGTTTTATAGTTTTCTATATATAGGTCTTTAGTTTCTTTAGGTAGATATATTCCTAAGTATTTTATTCTTTCCGTTGCAATGGTGAATGGAATTGTTTCCTTAATTTCTCTTTCTATTTTCTCATTATTAGTGTATAGGAATGCAAGGGATTTCTGTGTGTTGATTTTATATCCTGCAACTTTACTATAGTCATTGATTAGTTCTAGTAATTTTCTGGTGGAGTCTTTAGGGTTTTCTATGTAGAGGATCATGTCATCTGCAAATAGTGAGAGTTTTACTAAGCCGGAAAGAAAAACACCAATACAGTATACTAACGCATATATATGGAATTTAGAAAGATGGTAATAATAACCCTGTGTACGAGACAGCAAAAGAGACACTGATGTATAGATCAGTCCTATGGACTCTGTGGGAGAGGGAGAGGGTGGGGAGATTTGGGAGAATGGCATTGAAACATGTATAATATCATGTATGAAACGAGTCGCCAGTCCAGGTTCGATGCACAATACTGGATGCTTGGGGCTGGTGCACTGGGATGACCCAGAGGGAGGGTACGGGGAGGGAGGAGGGAGGAGGGTTCAGGATGGGGAGCACGGGTATACCTGTGGTGGATTCATTTTGATGTTTGGCATAACTAATACAATATTGTAAAGTTTAAAAATAAAATAAAATTTTAAAAAAAAGCAGAAAAAAAGTTTAAAGATCACATTTTAACTTAACATCTTTATGGCCCTTGGATAGCAAGAAGATCAAACCAATCTATCTTAAAGGAAATCAGTCCTGAATATTCATTGGAAGGATGGATGCTGAAGCTGAAGCTCCAATACTTTGGCCACCTGATGCGAAGAACTGACTCTGATGCGAAGAAATACTCTGATGCTAGGAAAGATTGAAAGCAGTAGGAGAAGGTGATGACAGAGAATGAGATGGTTGGATGGCATCACCAACTCAATGGAGTTTGAGCAAGCTCCAGGAGTTGGTGATGGACAAGGAAGCCTGGCATACTGCAGTCCATGATGTGGCAAAGAGTCACTACTGAACAACTGAACTGAATGGTTTATATTGATCCTTAGATTAAGTTGCCACCCTTTATCATGCCCCCTGGCCATTTAAAAGTAGACCAGATGTAAGGGCTAAAGATGAATGGATCACCAGTTGTTTTTCCCTCAAGCTTATGGAACAGATGTTAATTACTGACCTTTCCTGGATCTGAGTGATGATAATTTATCAGACAAAGGACACATTTCAGGAATTCGGGACAAAAGGTATAGTTTTAGGTTAATGGGGCGAGATGTTTATTGAAAACAAGACAGAGGTCTCAGAGTCCTACCCTGACTACCTAGCAATTTCTACCTCATTCCCAGTCCCTTTGTTGGATCCTCAGGAGGGGAAGCCTGATGTGGGTTTCAGAACTTTCACAACAGTGGGAGAACTTATTGGGTATTATTGTTCTCCAGTTTGTGGGTCACCCACCTGGCAGTATGGGATTTGATTTTATCACGCTGCTACCATCTCGCTGCAGCTTTGTCTTTGTGCAGCTTCTTCTTGTCTTTGGATGTGGTGTATCTTTTTTGGTGGGTTCCAGAGTCCTCCTCTGATGGATGTTGAACAACTAGTTTAATGTTGGTGTTCTCTCAGGAGGAGATAAGTGCATGTCCTTCTATTCTGCCATCTTGAACCAGAAGTCTCAATTTATTTTCATTTTGTTCTTTACATCTCTGTGAGTGTATTGCCTAAGGATATACTTTCTTTCCTTGCCTTACTTTCTCTTCCTTCTTTTTTTTTAAAAAATTTTTCTTTTACAGTATGTCTCAGTTTTAGAAATTTATAATATGTTTATTCAAAAAGTCAGCATTTATATAAGCTAAATATATAAAGTGAATGTCTATAAATCTATAGTTTCTAAAAAATCTATAAAGAAATTGTGTACTGTAAATAACCATTTATACTTCAAAAATGGTGTAAGTGTGTTTGTGTGTTAATATGAGTATATGTGTAAGAGAGAGCCGGGGAGAGATAGATGGAGATAGAGAGAGAGAGACAGAGGGAGAATTCAACTGGGGAAACTTTGATAACATTGCACAAGACTCCTCCTGATTCTGTGTGAAGCAGAGTAATAGGCTTCCTGTAATTAGGTCTTTAGGGCTTTATTTCTGGAGTCTCATAAGTTTTATACATATTTCATCCATGAAGCAATTGAAAATTTTGCACAGAGGTTTAGAAACATCCTTTAGAACATTTAAGTTGTGTCCCAAAGCCTGAAGCATGTTCTTTAGGTATTTGTGGGTCTCCACAATGGGGTCGTATTTCAGCCTGGGCTTCAGGGGCAAGTTGTCCTATTCGTAAAATTTATTATTAAATATTAATTTTCTTTCTATTTTGAACTAGAGGAATCTAACAATTCTTTATTTGACCTATAGGAATTTATCCTAGTTCTCATACCTGCAACCTGCATACTTCTATAGATGTCAACAAATTAGTGAATTTGTGCCGTTCTATGGCAAATGATTACTCATCAGTAGCTGCCTCTTTAGAGGTTCATGAAATGAGGAGTCATGAAAACTGGCTACATGTTAAAAAGAAAGATAAAAATGTCTATTGTTGCTCCAACCTAGAAAGAGAGTCAGAACCTGGTTTGAAGGTAAGTTATTATAAAGACAAGAACCCAATCTTATCAACTACAAGCAAGAGTTAGACTGATGGGTTAAATGTGTCAAGTTTGAAAATAAGATGTTTTTCTCACTGAAGAGATACTAAATATTGGAAATGGAATTTAAGGGTCTAGTCACTGAGAGGTAATAGGGAAAAATAAAGACTTTTGAGATCACAAGAGTAGTTTAACATGCAATGGCATTGAGCAAGGAACAGACTGGAGTTTGCCCAGTAGTTATGAATTCCTTTGTCAGTGTGTAGCTTTTTAGAGGAGCACACAGTATTTGAACACTCTGTTATCATTTCTAGCTCATTAAGGCTCACTACACAGTAGAGCGGGAACTCTGTGTTCTATAGCATGAAATTCATAAGAAACAAGTCTTTCCTGGTCCCCTAGCAGCAACTCTGATTCATTTGGCTCAATCAACTGAGAGCAAGATGAACTACATGCCACATACTGTGCTAGGGACTCTTTGTGCAGAGAAACATGTGAGGAGGAAAACTATGACCAATTTCCCTTAAAGACACCTCATATGTGAAACAGATGATTTACCAAAGCAGTGAATAGCCAGAAAGAGACCTGACTGAGCATTATCCTAGTGTGTTTGCATACACTATTGGTGACTGTTTTGAATATTTGCTTTTCTATTATTAGGTTATAATTGTAAAAATGAGGGACTTTTCTATTTATTTTTTTTATGTTATAGGCTTGCTAAAAATGTTAACACAGTTTCAGTAGAAAAAAAATAAAATTAGCCATCTTTTTAAGACAAGGAACATACTAATGCCTCCCTAAAATCCTATTTTTTTTATGGAGTGAATTGAACCTTATGAGTGATTTTTCCTACTTGCCACTCAATTTGTTGACATCCCAAGGATCAGAGTGTGACAAAGGACTGGAGTGTTATATACCGTGATAAAGTGTATTAGGATTTGATGGTAAGATGAACATAATACCATTTGCCAGAACACTGTGTGTGACGTGATTAAACTTTTCAGCTGTATATACCTGGCCATGGAAAAGACGATGATTGGTTCAAAGATGTAAAAAGACTCTAACAAAAGGAAGAACCGTGATAGAGTGGCATAAAGGAAACTACTAATAGTGGAAACCATTACTGTGGTAATTGTATAATATATACTATCTCATTTAATCTTATCAACAAATATATGGTACAGGTGCTGTCTTTATCTCCATGCTATAGCTGGGGAAGGTGATGATCAGAAATATGCCCAGGCCACCCTGCTTAGTAAGGGACAGAGATACCATTTAAACTAAGCCTACCTGCATGCCTGTGTTCCTAACAATATTATGTTATAAGTTTGGTAGAATATGTAACATATAGGCAGCTCATGGAACAAGGGTTTTTGTAGAGATGATTTTTATAGCTGCAGGTGTAACCTGCATTACTCAATGAACTTCACGTGTATCTACTGCCCTTTGGGGTTTCAAGTAGTTTACACAGTAACTCAGAAAATCTGAAAAATTCTAACAAAATGCAAATTTTATGAAAAGCTACAAAATATTAAGAGCTGGGAACAGGAGATGAGTTTAGAATGGAGAAATGAAGTTGAGTTTGCAGTGATGCTGAGGTGACTAATTATGTCTGGAAATTGGGAAGGCAGACCTGAGATTCAGAGCAAAGTACCTTTTAAAGATAGGTGGACAAAGAATTCTGAAGAGGGACCGCTCTTTGGACTTGTGGATGAAACAAGAATAAAAGCTAACATTTATTGTGCTGTAATTTTGTTCCAGGAGTCTTACTAGCTCCTAAAGGTAGTAGCACATTTAATGGAAAGGAAATGACTGGGGTAGAAGTATAGATTCTAAACCAGTTCAGAGGATAGCTTGCAGTTTGATGGAGGGACAGGGGATCCATATGGGCCTGAAAATCCTAATGATACTACTGAAAGTATCTTGAATATTAAATTATGACCATATTTAAAGGACTTGTTAGTCTTTAGCAATTCCCATTTAAGGTGTGATACTGAATAAGAAGAGTTTTTAACTGTATGTAGTTGTGTCCCATGGCAGTGGATGGTTTGATGTAGTGTGTCATCAGAAAAGTGAAAGGAGAAAGGTTATACATCTCAAAGACAAGAACTCTTTAGCTTAAATGTAATTTATTTTATGGTAGGTATTATAGTCACAAGATTCAAAATGTTTAAAAGGTACTGAACAACATATAGTAAACAGCCTCCCTTCCATTTCTGTTAATGAACTATTCATTTCCTTTCCTAGAGATAACAAGTTATTCCTGTTTATTTTTCTATAGGTATTCTACATAGGGGCAAAAAAATGTTGGTATGTGCGTGTGTGCACGTGTGTGTGTGTGTACAGACACATATAGTGACTCAGACGGTAAAGAGTCTGCCTGCAGTGGAGGAGACCCGGGTTCCATCCCTGGGTTAAGAAGGTCCCCTGGAGAAGGGAATGGCAACCCACTCCAGTATTCTTGTCTGGAAAATCCCATGGACAGAGGAGTCTGCAGGCCCCAATCCATGGGGTCACAAAGAGTCAGACACAACCGAGCTACTAACACACACACACACACACACACACGTGTGTGTATGCGCGTGCGTGTGTGTGTATACACACATTTATGATTCTGTTTAACACTGCCAATTTGTCCTCCACAGAGGATGCACCAATTTATGTGTTCACTGAGAATGTATAAGAATGCCTGTCTCCCTACCTTTAGAAGGCAAGGTCATTAGAAATGTAACCATGGCTCATCCCTGTAAGACATCAGTGCAGTGCTACCTAGAGGATAAGTCACAGTGAGTGATATTAGGAAATTTCTCTGAGCAGAAGTTCCTTAGTAATTTGGTCACTAAGTTTCTTAAACATTCCTTTCTATATATATATATATATATATATATATATATATATATATATATGTGTGTGTATATTATATATATATAAACATATAAAGTACCAAATAGAGTAACAACATGTCAATTAACAATAATAGCCTCAATTCATGTATCCATTTTTGTGTTTCTGGCTAATATATATTTTGATCTTCAAATTAATCTAAATTTGACTCTCCTAATTTATCTTGGTAGCATCTTGGAATTGTGGGGTATGCTTGTAGTTCTATCCTCCTTTGGTGTTTGAGGGATAATTTAGGAGATTAGGAGCATTCTAGTTGAAAAAGTTCATTTGGATTTATCTGTAAGCTGGTGCAGAAAAACCTGAATGAACTTTTTGGCCAATGCAATAGTTATTTTTTACAAACAAATGTTTGGTCTGTATGTCAGATTGTGAAAGTAAAGAAAGAAGGTAACTCACCACTTATGGAACGGAAAAAATGAACAAAGTGTTCAAGTAAGGCAAACAATTGGTGAATGACAATTTAATCAGCCAGCAGAAATAAGAAAGTGGGAAATATAAGTAATGCAAAACAAGTATGTAATAAAAATAAATTATTGGAAGGAAAGAAATGAAGTACACTTATAATTGTATTCTAAAGTGAATGAATATGCTCATAAAAAGCAATGACTGTAAAAAGAATTAACAACTTATACCCACATATATGTTGCACATACTTAGTGATCAGATATTTTTATACAATTATTATTATATTAGTTTATTTTATTATAATAAAAAATGTGACCTGTAAGTTTAAAGTTATATATTTTTGGCAGCAAGTTACTTGATCCAAGTTGAAAATGTCAACAAAAAATATGAATTCTCTTTGGGGGAGATATTATGATTTATATATATACACATAATACATGTATACACATAATCAGGGCATTTATTGAATGCACTATTCAAATCTTTGAGATAATTTTTCTGCTAGCTATATTTAATCAACTCTATATAAATATTTATAATCAAGTTTTACTTGTGTACCTAGGATTATTTTTATATGCTTAGTTTCTGTGTTGTTTAGTGTACACCTGTTTATGGCTGATAACCTTCTTCATAAATTGTGAATGTTATAATTAATTGACCTATTTTTATCACATTTTGTACTTCCCTGGATCAGGAAGATCCCCTGAAGTAGGAAATGGCAACCCACTCCCATATTCCTGCCTAGAAAATCCCATTGACAGGGGAGCCTGGTGTTCTACAGTGCATAGGGTCGCAAAGAACTGGACACGACTGAGTACACACAACAAAGAGAGCTAAAGTTGGGCTTCCCAGGTGGCACTGGTAATAAAGATCCTGCCTGCCAAACACAGGTGATGTAAGAGATGCAGGTTCAATCCCTGGGCCAGAAAGAACCCCTGGAGAAGGAAATAGCAACCCATCCAGTATTCTTGCCTGGATATCAATATCATAAAAGTAGAATTTAAATTTAAAATACAAAATGTGATAAAAATTAATTGTAACATTCACAATGTATGAAGTTTATCAGCCATAAATAGTTATACACTAAACAACACAGAACTAAGCATATAAAAATAATTCTAGATATACAAGTTAAACTTTATTCAGTTCAGTTCAATTCAGTTCAGTAACTCAGTTATGTCTGACTCTTTGCAACCCAATGGACTGCAGCATGCCAGGATTCCCTGTCCATCACCAACTCCCGGATCTTGCTCAAACTCATGCCCATCAAGTCAGTGAAATCATCCAACCATCATTATATAGAGTTAATTAAATATAGATAACAGAAAATAATCTCAAGGATCTGAATAGGGCATTTAATAAACCTGATTATGTGTATACATGTATTGTTGTGTGTGTATATATACATATATATAAATGTCTCCCCCAAAGAGAATTCATATTTTTTGTTGACATTTACAACATGGATCAAGTAAGTGGAACCCCAAAATATATACCTTTAGAATTACAGGTCACATTTTTTATCATAATAAAATGAATTAGATATAATAAAATGGAATACAAGTATCTGAACACTAGGTATGCATATCTAGATAACACTTGGATTAAAGACAGAAGGAGAAAAAAATTATCTGGAAACCAGTAACAAGAACATTTCATATAGAAATCTACAAAGTGTTTTAAATGACCCAGAGCTAGAAAGAGGATGAAGATAAAATATTAAGAAATAGTTTTTCTTATTTCATGAAATTATAAAATACCAAATAAGCCTAAAGAAATTTACAAACACAAAAACCTACATTAATGAAACAAAGTGGAAAGGACAAATCTCTTCAAAAGCATTAAAAAATTTTTTTGGAGAAAACTTGTAATAGGGGAAAACCTCTTGTGAAACTCATGAAAAGAGAAATCAATTAAGAATAGCAGTGAAAAAGTAGATAGAACTACTCATAAGAGGAGACTACAGAATTATGAAGAATTATACACTAATAGATCTATTTTTGTCACAGAAATGAATAATTTCCCTCAAAATATAAAGAATTAAAGTGCTCTCAAATCACCATTTTGAACTCTTCTTTCTGACTAATCCCCTATTTGGTCTGATGTTTCTTTTGAAATATGAGTGCTGTCTATTAGATTACATGGTATTCTAGACCGTGAGTCAAGTTTTCTGCAAAATGGGCAATTAAGTTTGAACTCCACAGCCATATGGCTTGGATTCAAGTTCTGGCTCAACCACTTATTTAGCTATGACCTTGACCTTGACCTTAAGCAAATTACTTATTTTCTTCCTTTTTTATAATGAAAATGACAATGCTAATAATAGCAATAATTGCCTAATAGGGTTGCTTCTGAGACTAAATTAGGTAATGTGCAAATAAAATAATTAGTAGTCATTTGGTCCTTGGCTATATTCATTTATTCAACAAATATTTCTGAACCTCTTATCTCTGTGTCTGTTATATTGTAGATACTGGTATTGTAGAAGTAAACAAGAAAAAGTCCCTGCCTTAGTGAATTTTTCATGCTAATGGATAAGTCAGATAGTAAGCATAGCAGTATAACATGGAAAAGTGACAAGATGATTAATCTATTGTGTGGGGGTTTGTTGTTGTTTAGTCACTAAGTTATGTCCAACTCTTTGTGACTCCATGGACTGTAGCCCACCAGGCTCTTCTGTCCATGTGATTTTCCAGGCGAGAACATTGGAGTAAGTTGCCTTTTCCTTCTCCAGTGGTGCTTTGTAGCCAATAAAAATAGTTTACTTTTCAGTTACACATAATGCAATACTCGTATTTATTTTAAACCTTAGCTTGTGGCGACAAATATGACCAAAAGCTCAGGCTTCAGCAAGGAAGACTTGGGTTTGAATCTTACCTGTGTTCTAAATTTACCTTTAATTGAGTTTACTTAATGTTTTGCTTTATTTATTGTAAAATGTGGATGATGATACCTCTCTCCCAGAACCTTGATGAGATTCAATAAATTGCATGGCATATTGCTTGTAGCTTGAAAATATGTTCATTTCTCTTCCCTTCCCCTCTCTATTCTATTTGGTCCACTTTATTTCTTTTCTTCTTTCTTTGGTCTATTCCTTTTTATATTTTCTTTTCTTCCTATGAGTATATGGTACTTCTACATTGGTTCATAGTTGAATATAATCATAGTAGAATACATATTTTATCTTAACATATTCTAATATATTACAGGTGAAAAAGAAACCATACAATGGAATGGGAAAACCAAACCATTCTGGTGGAATTTTTTCTGAAGGGGCTTTCTGGTTATCCAAGGCTTGAATTACTCTTTTTTGTGGTAGTCTTAATAATGTATGTGGTCATCCTTCTGGGAAATGGTACCCTCATTCTCATCATCACTTTAGACTCCCACCTTCACACCCCTATGTACTTCTTCCTGGGGAACCTCTCCTTCCTGGACATCTGCTACACCACTGTCTTCATTCCCTCCGTGCTGGTGAGCTTCCTCTCAGAAAAAAAGACGATCTCCTTCTCTGGCTGTGCTGTGCAGATGTTCCTTGGCTTGGCCATGGGGACAACAGAGTGTGTGCTCCTGGGCATGATGGCCTTTGACCGGTATGTGGCTATTTGCAACCCTCTGAGATATTCTGTCATCATGAGCAAGGGTTCCTATGTGCCCATGGCAGCTGGCTCCTGGCTCATAGGAGTTGTCAACTCTGCAGTACAAACTGAGTGTGTAGTACAATTGCCCTTCTGCAAGAATAATGTCATCAATCATTTCGCCTGTGAAATTCTGGCTGTCATGAAATTGGCCTGTGCTGATATCTCAGGTAACGAGTTCATCATGCTTGTGGCCACAACCTTATTCACAATGACACCATTATTGTTAATCATTATCTCTTACACATTAATTATTATGAGCATGCTCAGAATTCGCTCTTCTGAGGGGAGAAGCAAAGTCTTCTCTACCTGCTCAGCCCATTTGACTGTGGTGATAATATTCTACGGAACCATTCTCTTCATGTACATGAAGCCCAAGTCTAAAGAGACACTTAATTCAGATGACATGGATGCTACTGACAAACTTGTATCTTTTTTCTATGGAGTGATGACTCCTATGATTAATCCTTTAATCTATAGTCTCAGGAACAAGGATGTGAAGGAAGCAGTAAAACATTTACTGAGAAGAAAAATTTTTAATAAGTAAATGGAAAAGGGACAGGTAACTGTCTGAAGCGACTTAGCAGCAGCAGCAGCAGTGCCTCAGATTAGAATATATCTTAAATGTATTACCACCCTGAGTTCCAAGGGTGTATGATATTGTCAGAGATTGATTGTTTTCCTAGCTTGACTCCATGGACTTAGATCTGGTCCTTGGAAGTGATCAGGTGTAACCCAAGGTAGTTTCCATCAGCCATGGCACAAACAGTACTATTTGAGGGTGCTGTTAGGAAATATGATGCCAATAGTTTGTGTGTGTAACATCCTGTGGTGTTGGAACATAATGCCCCAATGGAAACAACCTTGGAGTGGTGACCATATCTTTCAATTTGCTCAGAACTAATCTAATTAATACCAGCTGATACAGTGCAATTAGTAATTACTCATTTCATGTCAATAGTGTCCTAGTTTGGATCATCTAATTTATGGGCACACTAAACAGTAGGGCCTATTTGAGACAATGTAAGAATCAGTGTCAGACTTTATTTTTTTGGGCTCCAAAATCACTGCAGATGGTGATTGCAGCCATGAAATTAAAAGATGCTTACTCCTTGGAAGAAAAGTTATGACCAACCTAGATAGCATATTGAAAAGCAGAGACATTACTTTGCCAACAAAGGTCCGTCTAGTCAAGGCTATGGTTTTTCCAGTGGTCATGTATGGATGTGACTTGGACTGTGAAGAAAGCTGAGTGCCGAAGAATTGATGCTTTTGAACTGTGGTGTTGGAGAAGACTCTTGAGAGTCCCTTGGACTGCAAGGAGATCCAACCAGTCCATTCTGAAGGAGATCAGCCCTGGGATTTCTTTGGAAGGAATGATGCTAAAGCTGAAACTCCAGTACTTTGGCCACCTCATGCAAAGACTTGAATCATTGAAAAAGTCTCTGATGCTGGGAGGGATTGGGGGCAGGAGGAGAAGGGGATGACAGAGGATGAGATGGCTGGATGGCATCACTGACTCAATGGACGTGAGTCTCAGTGAATTCCGGGAGTTGGTGATGGACAGGGAGGCCTGGCGTGCTGGGATTCATGGGGTCGCAAAGAGTCGGACATGACTGAGCGAGTGAACTGAACTGAAATGAAGAATCAGATTCCAGGGGAGTGATAGGCATAGCAGATCATAACAGTGTGATAGCAGTGTCCTGACGGGGAGGAGGTGGACATATATTCAGCACATGTGAGATACTCCCAGGGACTCTTCAAGTTAATTGGGAAGGTTGTTCATCATATTTGGAGATAGTTGACTAGGAAAACATGCTACAAGTTAGATTTTGAGTTGTCACTGAAAATTATGTAATGCCTATCTATAATAATAACTTTGTATGGATCTATGAACATTCAGGCAGTAATTCACTAGAATAGTCATTATTTCTGGCAGCTCCTATTAGGATACTAATACTGTATCATCTGTTTATTTAAAAAGTGTTATTTTCTTCATTATAGAGGGACTGAAAATCAACTCATCTAAAATGATATGTAAGCATTAAATAACAAGTAACATATATGAGCCCCAAACAAAGAAACTTTGTTTTCCCACTGAAAATGTTAGTTTTTCATCAGAAATTCACTTTAAAAAATAATTAAAATATTAAAAAATACAATTTAATAAGTTATATAATATTTAGTTATCACTAAATATGTCTATATTTTCCATGTTGTAAATACATATTTCTAGAGGAGCCTGGTTGCAGTCCATGGGGTCGCTAAGAGTCGGACATGACTAAGCGACTTCACTTTCACTTTTCACTTTCACACATTGGAGAAGGAAATGGCAACCCACTCCAGTGTTCTTGCCTGGAGAATCCCAGGTATGAGGGAGCCTGGTGGGCTGCCCTCTATGGGGTCGCATAGAGTTGGACACGACTGAAGCTACTTAGCAGCAGCAGCAGCAGCCTGTGTTATACTCAGTAGTTTCTGTCTCCCACTTGCCTGCCATATATCCTGCCCCACTCAATGCCACTGGTAAGCCCTCATTTGTTCTGTTTGTTGTTGTTCAGCTGAGAAGTCACATCCAACTCTTTGTGACCCCATGAACTGAAGCACGTCAGGCTTCCTTGTCCTTCACTGTCTTCTGGAGTTTGATCAAACTCATGTCCACTGAGCTGGTGATTCCATCCAACCCATCTCATCATCTGTCGCCCCACTTTCCTTCCATCCTCAATCTTTCCCAACATCAGGGTAGAGGGGAGATCTAGATCTGTGAGTCTTCTTCTTTTCTGTTACATTCACTAGTCTGTTGTATTTTTTAGGTTCCATGTATAAGTGATATCATATCACTTTTTTTTCTTTGTCTGACTTGTTTCACTTAGCATAATGCCCTCTGAGTCTGTCCATATTGCTGCAAAAGGCAAATCTTTTTATCTAAGTGTAAGGTCAGATACTACACAAAACCTAGAGGAAAACATAGGCAGAACACTCTTTGACATAAATTGCAGCAATAATTTTTTTGGATATGTATCTTAAAGTAAAGGAAATAAAAGTAGAAATAAAAAAATGGGGCCTACTTAAATGTAAAGGCTTTTGCACGGTAAAGGAAACCATCAGCAAAATGAAAAGACCGCTTAGTGAATAGGGGAAGACATTTGTAAATCATATGACCAATAAAGGATTAATATCCAGTATATAAATTAATCATACAGCTCAACCTCAAAAAAGAAAACTGCTGATTTGAAAATGAGCAGAAGAACTGAATAGATATTCTTCAAGAGAGGAAATGCAGATGGCCAACAGGTATATGAAGAGATGTTCAACATAGCTAATTATCAGGGAAATTCAAATCAAAATCATAATGAGATATCACCTCCCACATATCAGAATGGCTGCCATCAAAAAGAACATAAATAAAAAATGTTGATGAGGATGTAGAGAAAAGGGAACGCTTGTACACTGTTAGTGGGAATATAAATTTGTGCAGCCACTGTGGAAGACAATATGGAAATTTCTCAAAAAATTAAAAATAGAACTATCATATGACCTAGCAATTGTACTCCTGGATATACATCCAGAAAACATAAAAACATTAATTGAAAAAGATATGTGCACCCAATGTACATAGTGGCAATATTTGCAATAGATAAGAATGCATATTGTCATCCTGCTTATTTAACTTATACGCAGAGTACATCATGTTAAATGCTGGGCTGGATGAATCAAAAGCTGGAATCAAGATTGCTGGTAGAAATATCAACAACCTTAGATATGCAGATGTTACCAATTTAATGACAGAAAGCAAAGAGAAACTAAAGAGCTTCCTGATGAAGGTGAAAGATGAGAGTGAAAAAGCTGGCTTAAAACTCAGTATTCAAACAATGAATCATGGCATCTGGTCCCATCACTTCATGGCAAATAGATAGGGAAAAAAGTGGAAACAGTGATAGATTTTATTTTCTTGGGCTGCAAAATCATTGCAGATGGTGACTGCAGCCATGAAATTAAAAGGTGCCTGCTCCTTGGAAGAAAAGTATGACAAACCTAGACAAGTATAATTTTTTTTAAACAAATTAGATTGCTTCTGAATGAGTCAGGATATGAGGAGCTAAGGTTCTAGAGAGAGAGTTAAACCTACCAAGACATTCTCTTCTGAACTGAAGGGAGGCCAAGTTTCTGAATTAAGGAAGTTAAATGATCTCAACAGATATAATTCATTTACCAATGAAACACTTGCTAATTTTTAGGCTTCCCAGAGTAAGAGTGCTGGAAATTGAGCAAAAGGAGGTTAAATATGTTAGGTTAGGTTTTATCAGTCCCACAGTGGGTATGAGATAAAAATTGAAGTCCATTGACTCTTGAAAGGGAAATCTCCCTTGTACAAACTCCAGGTTCTCAGTTTGGAACCTAGAGGGATAAATCTAAAATAGGAGATGAAACAGATTTTTGGCCAAGTTCTACAAAGTCTGAAATCCATCTCTACCTTGTCTCAGTGACTCTTTGGATTAAAGCAGTCTTTCTCAATCTAGGCTTGTATCAAAGGATAAAGGAAATTCTCTTTGTATAAATAAAACATCATCCAGAGATTATATGTTTTTTATGTATGATAACTGGTAAGATATAATATCGAAAGATGAAAACAGATGATTGAAAGTCTCTCAGGATGATCCAAATATAGAAGTTACCAGACCTATTTGAAAATAACCAGTGTTAACATGTACCTTTACATACATTACAAGATGACGAGTTCACTAGAGCATTTGATATTATATTAAATCATCAAGTAGATATTATGGAGCTGAAAAATACAGCCAGAATGAGGAACTAGAGATGGATTTACCACACTTAGATGCAATTGAAGAAAGGCTTAGCAAATTGAAAGGTTAATCAGTAGAAATATCCGGACTGATGTATGGAGAAAAAAAGGATGGAAAATACAGAAAGGAGTGTAAGAGCTTGTATGGGTCATGTTGGGAAAGATTAGCATGTATAGCTGAACACTGAGGGGCAGAGGAAAGAGGGGAAATGGGGTAGAAAAGAAATTGGCTAATACTGAATGATTTTCTCAAGCTTATGAAAGACATCAAGACTTAAACTCAAGAAGATCTGTAATGTTAAGAAGGGTAAATAAAAAGAAAGCCTCATTTAAGAATCTCTTTGTAAAATTTTAGAAAACCAATAATAAAAATAAATATAGTCAAAGTAAATAACAGACATTTTTCCTCAAAGAAGTAGAGCCCAAGAAAACCAGAAAACAATCTAGAGCCCAAATCTCACCTTGTGGCCATTTAAAAGTGGAATAAGAATGTTTTATCTTCTATTACTCTGATAACTGAGATAATTGTAGAGATTGCTGAAAAGGAATGGGTCACATTACAAGCTCAGAGGCTACTTGGGATGGCATCTCTACAGTTCTATTAATTGCAATGTTTGCTATGTAGTTCAAGGGCCATCTGCAGAGGGATGGAATAGGCAAATAGTGCCCTCTAGTTCTACTTGCACAGATATTTCTCAAGAATCAGGCCTTTTACTTAGCCAAGTGCCTTGAAATAATCACAAAAATTTTACTACTGTTTTTTTTTTTTGTTTTTTTTTTTTTGCCCTGAATTTCTTAATTGAACGTGGAGAATTACACCCAGGAGAAATGGAAACTTTCTTAACTTCTTTAGGTTTCAGAATAACAAAGTTAAATTGTTTTGGGGGTTGGAAGGTCCCTAAAGCAGTAGAAGACTTTATTAGTGAAGTTCTAGGGATTGCCCTTTGGAAAATTTTGGAGAAAATCATAGGGGGTGATTTGGGCAGAACAAATCTTCATATCATTATTTCTCTTAAGAAATTATTAAACAGTTTTTAATTAACATGAGCTGTGTATGCTGACACAGTGAGTCAGGCAAGATTTGTGTTGATTTTTTGCAAACTAGGAACATCCATGTCCTTTTCTAGTATAATCTTCTGAGTAAAAATACCTCTGCACAACCCACTTTAATATAGTTTTCATAGAATACTATCAAAATTGCAAGTTTTAGAATCTTTTACTCTTTTGAGCACTACACTGGACTCTCAAGAAAGACTTTGCTGAAGATCACCTTTAAATATTGAAGCACACTAACCAAAAGTGAAGATGTGCATTCCGTGTGCTGAGGTAAATGGGAACAGACATTAGCCATCTCCTTCTGTAATCTCAAATTTACAAAATTTATTAATATATCTTAGCTATGCCAGGAAACCAGAATAAAGATATTTACTTTAAAAAGAAACACTAGTTGGTAGGAAAAATATTGAGATGAAGAAATGAGTTTTGAAGGTGGGATAAAACTTTTGACTATGTGTGTTCCAGAGTTTCTCATTTGCCTAGACAAGTCATTGAACTCCCTCAAGTATATGTCAACTATTTTTTTGCATTTAAAATTTTTTATTGATATATAGTTGATTTACAATATGTGTCAGTGTCTAGTGTATGGCAAAGTGATTCAGTCAAATATATCCACATATTCTTTTTCATTATGGTTTATTATAGGATTTACATATATTATAGTTCCCTGAATTATCTGTCAATTTTAAAATGAGAAGGTTGGGTTAGGAGTTTGGAGTCTATTTTGGCTCTGACATTTAGAAAGAAAGAGAGGGATTTGTTGAAAAAAGCTTAATTATCTTAGCATTGTAATCAGAAATCATTTTAGAGAAAGAGAAAATATAAAGTGACTTGGAGTAGGTGAGACCCTGACAAAGATCTCATATAAGAATGAGGGAATGAGTGGGACTCCGTCTGGATGAGAAAAGGTGAAGACTTCATTGTTTTGTTTCGAAAAGTAGACAGAAGAGCAGGTGAAGGGAGAGGGAACACGAGGGCCCAGAGCCAGAAAAAGAAAACTGAGTGCTGGGTGGGGAAAACCCAATGGAGAAACCCTCAGTGGAGTGGAGGTATATTCTGAGGTATGTTAGATATCCACTAATATCTAAAGTGGATGTTAGAGACCAGACGTGTCTAACTTTTGCCTTTCTGGAAATGATTGGTAAAGTGTTTCATTTTCATACATGGATTGGAGGTTGAAATGTTAATAAATTTTGAAAACTGTGCTATGTTTTACAAATCTGAGCCAGTGTGGGCCAGCACTGCAGCAGCATAGAGGCAATTATGCTTCAGGAGAGCAGGGAGAACATGAAATCATAAACCACTATTGTGATTCTGTGAAACATTAAAGCGATCATGGAATTGGGGTAATGGAGGGAGAATAAAGCAAGTTAATCTAGATCTTGCAAATCTGCACAAGATAGAAGCTATTACCCTTCAGTTGTGTCCAACTCTTTGGGACCCCATGGATCATAGCCCATGAGGCTCCTCTGTCCATGGCATTTTCTTGACAAGCATACTGGTGGGGGTTGCCATACACTCCTCCAGGCTTTCTTCTTGTCCCATGAATCAAACTTGTGTCTCTTGCATCGCTTGCAGATTCTTTACTGCTGAGCCACCAGAGAGCCGGTAAAATCACGTTTCAAAGAGGTCAAGTGATTTGCTAAATTTTGCATGCCAGTAAATAGCATGGTTGGTTTCAGAGCCTAAAATCTCACACTCTGATAGTGCTCTAATTCCTTACAGAAGATGACATTTTGGAAAGTTTTTCTTCGTCTTCTAAGAGCACAAGTGATCATTGTCTTTTTCACATCTCACCGAATATCAAATACTTAACACTAAGAGCTAATCATTGTGTTTCTTAATTCAACTGGTTACTTTAAGATCAGAGAAATTTGTAGATGTATATAACAAGTCAGAGGTCTTCAGGCTTTTATGTTGACACAGAGAACCAAAGTGAAATGCATTTATCTTAACACATATCAAAAACTTGCCATGTTCAAAGCAGCCATGTGTAATTAAAACTCTTAAACATGACAGTACTTTGCTAGTGTTGTGAGGAACAATGTCTTCACAAGCTCAGGGTCCACTGCAGTGGCAATAGGGATTTGCATATCTGGGTATGCTGCTGCTGCTGCTGCTAAGTCACTTCAGTCGTGTCCGACTCTGTGCGACCCCAGAGACTGCAGCCCACCAAGACCCCCCGTCCCTGGGATTCTCCAGACAAGAGTACTGGAGTGGGGTGCCATTGTAGTCAGTGTGATATACTTGAACAACATAACTGTGTACGAAGAATGAAGCTCTGCTTATGATTTATGGCATACAGTTTTGATAACTAATTGAAATATTCAAGAAAGTTAAGATTAGAGCCAGGAAGGAAAGGTACTTCAGGTAGATAATTGCATATTAAAATATATAAAAAATAAATTTGCATGCTAAGAATGTGGACCCACAGAGTGGTTGTTTTAGACCAGAAGGTAGAATTAGAGTGTTGGAAGATGAGATCAGAGAGGTAGGCAATGATGAGAATGTGAGGCTTGTGTAATTTGTGACTGAATTTGTTTGAACTCTATTTTGAAAGACAGTGGTTTTCAAACATACTTCCATATGTAATCAGATGTGACATATATTGTAAATAATTTGCTTCACATTATGAATTACTTACCTTTGTAATAAAGGATGGGTTCAAGATTATTCCATAGTCACAAATGCCTTCTTGAAGACAGATATCACATAGTGTTAGAGTGAGTGGACTCTTGCTGATCTCCTGTTTATATTCCTTAGTGTGTGGCATTTCCATCTGTTTTTTTTTTCCCACATAATTTGAAACTTTTGGGGGTGCAACCAAAACCTTCCTGTTTCAACTTTTACAACCACAAAAAAATGTTTCTTTGCCCAGAAACTTCTTCTGATCTTTAACTTCACCTAGGCCAGTTCATATTTTGATTAAAACAAATCTCAAAATATCTTACTAAGCAATACCCCTGACAGAGGTTAGCATTTGTCTCTGTGTTTGCCTAGTATCTTGGGGCATATGTATACCATGTTATTGTAACTTTTAATTTACTTGAGTGTGTCTTTTATTTGATTTTGATTTGCCTGAGAGAAGAACTTTTATAACCTCACTCTAGATTCTCAGTGCCTTAGAGTATATTCAGTATATGTTGGATGAATGAGTGAATATTGCTAGTAATATTGGAAGGCAACGCTCCCTTTAAAGTTCCTCCAACAAAAACTCCTTGAAAAGTTGGTAGAGTGTAAATTTTAAACATAGGCCATGTATACTTTTATTCACTATTCCAGATGAACAAAGAAGAATAAAATGGACAAGACAAATGCAACAGTCATTTCTAATTTTATTTTTCTGGGATTTACTCTGTATCCCAAAGTTGAAATCACCATATTTGTGCTGTGCCTGCTGATGTACTTGATCACCTTACTGGGTAATAGTATTCTGATCTCGGTTAGTGTCCTGGATTCTCACCTACACACACCCATGTGCTTCTTCCTCAGCAACCTGTCATGTCTGGACATCTGGTATACTTCTTCTGCCCGGACTCCAATGCTGGCAAATTTTATTTCAGGGAAGAACACCATCTCATTCTCAGGGTGTGCTGCTCAGATGTACTTCTCTCTGGCCATGGGCTCCACTGAGCGTGTGCTCCTGTCTGTGATGGCGTATGACCGATATGTAGCCATCTGCAAGCCCCTGAGATACCCCGTCATCATGAACAAGAAGATTTGTGTTCGGATTGCAGCTGGCTCGTGGGTGACGGGCTCCTTCACTGCCCTGGTGGGAACTGTGTCTGTTGCAGCCGTCACTGTGTGGAAGTGGTGTCATCGATCATTTCGCTTGTGAGATTCTGGCCGTCCTGAAACTGGCTTGTGTAGACACTTCCAAGGCGCAGTTAATCATGCTGGTGATCAGTGTACTTCTTCTTCCTATGCCAATGCTCCTCATTTGTATTTCTTATGCATTCATCCTCTCTAGCATCCTAAGAATCAGCTCATTGGATGGTCGAAGCAAAGCTTTTTCAACATGTTCAGCCCACCTGAGTGTAGGTTTTATTCTATGGGACAGCTCTCTCCATGTACCTGAAGCCATCAAATATAGATTCACAGGAAATAGATAAATTTATAGCCTTGGTATATGCTGGCTTAACCTCCATGTTGGATTCTATCATTTATAGTTTACGGAACAGAGAAGTGAAAGTGGCTGTGAAAAAATTGCTGGTTAAGAACTCTCTCTGTGCTCTTTCAGTCTCTAGTAGCAAAAAATATCTGTAAATATTAAGGGATATTTAGTGCTTTTTATATATATCAGGAGATAATTGGGGTAGACACTCATTTTTAAATGTGATGTGTAATTTTCTAAGTCTCTTCTTTGACTAAAGCCTTCCTCAGCGATCAATGCAAAGAAATAGAGGAAAACAATAGAATAGGAAAGACTAGAGGTCTCTTCAAGAAAATTAGAGATACCAAGGGAATATTTCATGCAAAATGGGCTCGATAAAGGACAGAAATGGCATGGACCTAACAGAAGCAGAAGATATTAAGAAGAGGTGGCAAGAACACACAGAAGAACTGTACAAAAAAGAGCTTCACGACTCAGATAATCACAATGGTGTGATCATTCACTAGAGCCAGACATCCTGGAATGTGAAGTCAAGTGGGCCTTAGAAAGCATCACTACAAACAAAGCTAGTGGAGGTGATGGAATTCCAGTTGAGCTATTTCAAATCCTGAAAGATGATGCTGTGAAAGTGCTGCACTCAATATGCCAGCAAATTTGGAAAACTCAGCAGTGGACACAGGACTGGAAAAGGTCCGTTTTCATTCCAATCCCAAAGAAAGGCAATGCCAAAGAATGCTCAAACTACCGCACAATTGCACTCATCTCACATGCTAGTAAAGTAATGCTCAAAATTCTCCAAGCCAGGCTTCAGCAGTACCTGAACCATGAATTTCCAGATGTTCAAGCTGGTTTTAGAAAAAGCAGAGGAACCAGAGATCAAATTGTCAACATCCGCTGGATCATCAAAAAAGCAAGAGAGTTCCAGAAAAACATCTATTTCTGCTTCATTGACTATGCCAAAGCCTTTGGCTGTGTGGACCATGATAAACTGTGGAAAATTCTGAAAGATATGGGAATACCAGACCACCTGATCTGCCTCTTGAGAAACCTATATGCAGGTCAGGAAGCAACAGTTACAGCTGGACATGGAACAACAGGCTGGTTCTAAATAGGAAAAGGAATACGTCAAGGCTGTATATTGTCACCCTGCTTATTTAACTTATATGCAGAGTACATCATGAGAAAAGCTGGGCTGGAAGAAGCACAAGCTGGAATCAAGATTGCCTGGAGAAATATGAATAACCTCAGATATATAGATGACACCACCCATATGGCAGAAAGAGCAGAGGAACTAAAAAGCCTCTTGATGAAAGTGAAAGAGGAGAGTGAAAAAGTTGGCTTAAAGCTCAACATTCAGAAAACGAAGATCATGGCATCTGGTCCCATCACTTCATGGCAGATAGATGGGGAAACAGTGGAAACAGTGTCAGACTTTATTTTTGGGGGCTCCAAAATCACTGCAGATGGTGATTGAAGCCATGAAATTGAAAGACGCTTACTCCTTGGAAGGAAAGTTATGACCAACCTAGATAGCATATTGAAAAGCAGAGACATTACTTTGCCAACAAAGGTCCATCTAGTCAAGGCTATGGTTTTTTTAGTGGTCATGTATGGATGTGAGAATTGGACTGTGAAGAAAGCTGAGCGCTGAAGAATTGATGCTTTTGAACTGTGGTGTTGGAGAAGACTCTTGAGAGTCCCTTGGGCTTCAAGGAGATCCATCCTAAAGGAGGTCAGTCCTAGATGTTCATTGGAGGGACTGATGCTGAAGCTGAAACTCCAATATTTTGGCCACCTCATGCGAAGAGTTGACCCACTGTAAAAGACTCTGAGGCTGGGAGGAATTGGGGCAAGAGGAGAAGGGGACGACAGAGGATGAGATGGCTGGATGGCATCACGGACTCGATGGACATGAGTTTGGGTGAACTTGCGGAGTTGGTGATGGACAGGGAGGTCTGGCGTGCTGCGATTCATGGGGTCGCAAAGAGTCGGACATGACTGAGTGGCTGAACTGAACTGAACTCAACTGAATATGCTGAGTGTGCTATATCTAGATGATGGAAAAACAGTGAGGTTTCTATATATATGTATCATTTTAATCTTCTGCAGCAAATATGTCTAACAAAACATATAATAAATATTATTTTAAAATATACAATGTTTGACCCTGTTTATAAGAGAGGTCTTTTTAATATGATTAAATTTACTTCAGTGTAATTATTTCTCCCAGCAAACCAAATGCTTGTAAGCAAGCATTTCCTTGAACAATGCTAATTTTTTTTAAAACATTAACTAATCTTTTTTTATTTTTTCACATATTTATTTATTTTTGGCTGCACTGGATCTTATTGCTATGCTCAGGCTTTCTCTAGATATAATGCATGGGCTTCTCATTGATGTGGATTCTCTTGTTTTGGAGCATGGGCTGCAGAGCGTGTGGGCTTCAGTAGTTATGGCACACCGGCTTAGTTGCCCCATGGCATGTGGGATATCCCTGGACCAAGGACAGAACCTGTCTCCCCTGCATTGGCAGGTGGATGCTTAACCACAGGCCCAACATGGAAGTCCTAAAAAAAAAAATTTTTTTTTGAAAGGGGAATTCCAGCCAGTTTCTACATTTGCAGTAATCACAGTGATTCAACAGTAACAGAGTGAATTTATTCAATGGTCCCATACACTGAGCATCCAATGTCCATGCCTTTAATCCTCATTTGTTGCTGTTGTTCCGTCACTCAGTTGTGTCCAACTCTGTTACCCCAGGCACCGCAGCATGCCAGGCTTCCCTGTCCTTCACTATCTCTCAGAGTCTGCTCAAACTCATGTCCACTGAGTCAGTGATGCCATCCAAGCATCTCATGCTCTGTCACTCCCTTCTCCTCCTGCCCTCAATCTTTCCCAGTATCAGGGTCTTTTCCAATGAGTCAGTTCTTCCCATCAGTTGGCCAAAATGCTTGTTGTCCAAAGGACTCGCATGAGTCTTCTCCAGCACCTCAAATGATCTAGAAAAATAATTAGGATGAAATTATTGCCATTTTAACCATCTCCTGAACGTGCCTTGCTTTATTTTAGAAAACTCATTTCCAGATTTCCTGCTTTTGCTTAGAAGGTAAGAGAGCAGGCTGACCAAGAAATGCATCCTGGCCTAGGTCTCTAGCTAGGAACTGGGGTTTGTTTTGTGGGGTGAGAAGGTGGAGCTCTGCAGAGCCTTTGTGTAATTATGACTTTATAGGGTAGTCACGGGTCTAGAACAAGCTTGACTTTCGGCCAAAGCACCTCATGTTATTTTCAACTATTATAAAAGGAAATGAAAGGGAATAAGATGTAGTGTTCTGGTGCTATACTCTGTTTTTTAAAAGCAGGATGGTTATGCAGAGTCTTTGAGCACAGCACAAAGGTTTTCTTATTTATTTATTTATTTCCTCCTCCTATTTATAGCCAGATCAAATTCTTGAGAAATCTAGGTAAGGGGCCGAAGTTGAGGTTAATTGGTGTTAAATCCAGGAGAACTGGAGGAAGCCAGGAAGATGGAAGAAGTGGATGGGGCTGCAATCAGTAAAACCGGCACCCTCCTCCTGCAGCACACCCCTCTGAAGTGTAACCCACGGCGCTTTGTCTTCAGTCAGTCCCTCCCGCTGGCCCCACGAGGACAGGAGAGCGATCAGCTTTGCCCACTGAGCACAGGGGTGGTTGGCCCAGTTAATCTGCCCTGTGTTAAGAAATTGGGCCTGCAGCCCAGCACACAGGGCACCAGACCCATTCATTCTGCGTGTTTTGGAAAAAGTGGCTGAGGATGACAGTCCAACAAATACCAAAGCTGCTTCTGTTTCCAGACTCATTCCTGAGTGCATTTTCTTTTCAAGTATAATCAGGCTCCCTCCTGATTGCACTTTGTCTCAGATTGCATAATAAACATGCTTTTGTTGAAAAAATTGCTTTGCATTGTCACTTCTGAACTATGTTGATAATATCCTATCTGACATAGCAACAGAGTTTGGTTTTTTGTTTTTATTTTCACTCAAGAAGGGTTCTGTCTTCAAAAGACAGAAGAATGACCTGAGAAGTGTCACTCTTTTGGAGGCCAACGCTAAGGTGAAGGGTATTGCAATATCCAGGGAGAGGAAAATTCTAAAAGATGAACTTCAGTAAGATACTTTTGAGCATATTTTCCATGGGGTTTTAGTAGATGAAAAAGATCCAAATATGGAGAAGGAATGGCAGCCCACTCCAGTATTCTTGCCTGGGAAATCTCATGGACAGAGGAGCCTGGTGGCCTACAGTCCATGGCATCACAAAGAGACAGACACAACTGCAACTGAACATCAACAATGCACAATCAGGCAGATTGTGAATTGGGGAAACACTGCTTGATGGAAATGTGGAATAAAATGGAGAGCGAAGTGACCTAGCAATATGGAGCATAGAGTTTTGGAAGAAATTAAAAGTGTATAGAATAATAGTTGCAAATATTCAAACAATAGTCTGTGGCTAAAGGAAAAAAAGAAAAACATCCAAATAAAGAAAAGCAAGTATTTGTAAAAACAGTTAAAGATCAAGCTTCTGAAATTCAGGTGACAATGATGCTGAGAGTTGTAAGCTATGAGGTCTTCATCACAGAAATCTTCTTCCTATCACCAGGGTGTGTATAGAAGGAGAAAAGCCCATGGGGATATTGGCTTACATGAATTAGGGGAATCTTAGATTGATTTTACGGCAGTGCCAATTAGTAGAAGCCCATAATCCACAGGCGGTTTCTCAACAAGACTTGGTTCACATGACTGTTCAGATTGCCTGAGGAATGAGCTGTCTGTCCAGTAGGGAAGTCATCCACCAAGATGTGGCTGTTAGGACCTGTATCGCTGAGGATACACTTCAAGTTAAGATCGCAGACAATGCCGTCTGCAGAGACTTGTTCCCCGTGGACTATGTCATTGCCTGGGGGACAATGAAAACAGGCAGATTTGGTGGATGGCCCTTGAAAGTCTGGTTAATAATTAGTTCTCCAGTGCCAGTGACCTGTGGGCCTTCAGAGTGATGCTGTGGGAGCTAGCTTTTGACTCAGGGCCAAATGCCCTACGTGGACATGGACCCCTTTGACATGGCAGCGGGCCCTAAAAGACGGTTACTGCGCTGTCCTGAGGACCTGTTTGCTGTGCTGGCTTGTTGCTGGCCCTTCAATCTGGAAGGGAGAGCTCAGTTCTAGCAGCTGGTCATGTATAGCCACCTCTGCCATGTCCTGATGATTACAGATGAGTCACTAATTGCACCACATGTTCAGCTATATATCTTGAAAGAAAAAGATCAAAGAATTTGTGCACCTGCCTTAAAACCACCACAGGTAAATACTATTAATAATCTTGTTTTTTCCTCTTAACATTTTTAAACACTTTTTTCCAACATTTTTTCATTTCATTAATTATTTTGCTATGTTACTTTTGATAACTCCCTAACATACTGTATGGGTCTAACACCAGTAACTTAACCAGAATCCCATTGGGAACATTTTAATTATTTTGAAGTTTTTGACATTTGAAGAATACTACAAAAACATTTTGTCACATAAATGTCTATATGTGTCTTAGTCACTCAGTTGTGTCCAACTCTTTGCAACCCACCAACTGTAGCTTGCCAGGCTCCTCTGTCCAGGGGATTCTCTAGACAAGAACATTGAAATGGGTTGCCATTCCCTTCTCCAGGGGATCTTCCCAACAGGGATTGAACCCAGGTCTCCTGCATTGCAGGCAGATTCCTCACCATCTGAGCCAGCGGGGAAGCCCAAATGTCTCTATAATCCATGATTATTTAACAAGGCTAATAGGTAGACTAAAATCCTCATTAGTGTGGAAATGGTTTCAGCAACTCAGAGGATGGAGCAAAAGCCAAGAGCTTAATAAGACATTGTCTGGACACTCTCCAGGGAGGGAGGGGTGGAAATCCTGGGAAGTGGTTTGCATCAGGAAGATTCCAGACTCCTGTGGGACCGTAGCATAATGGAGGACAGAGACAGCTGTCAAAGCCAGAGGCCTTTTGCTGTGATTCAGCAGGGAGAGCATGAGGTGTGCCCGAGGGGACAGAAAAGACAAAAGAAACCAGAGGAAGAGCAGTCAAGTGCTGAGACATGGTAAAACCTGAGTCTGAGGAGTCAAGAAAAAGCAGGCCAAGATGACTCAGGACCCAGGAAAGGGATGGGTGAAAAGTCACTTCATGTTCTTGTGGAAATCTATTCCAAAAACTGAGTTTTGTATTTTCTATTTGTCCAACTCAAACTATTGCAGGATGTCAAAAAATCTTTAAAAGTTTATATGTATTTAATGAAATTCCATAGAGTGAATGTTTAACATCCAGGCAGAGAGACTGTGTGCACCCTGCTTATCTTTACTACTGGGGACAAATTTCTGGCCTTTAATCCTATTATCTTCAGTTTATAAAATGGACATGACATTTTTCAGGTTTGCTTAAAGTTTAAGTTTTTTGAGCAAAGATTGTGGGCAACTTTGCTTAAAGGCTGTTTGGTTAACAGGGCTTTTCAGGTGGTGCTAGTGGTAAAGAACCCTCCCTGTCAATGCAGGAGACCTAAGAGATGCTGGTTTCATCTCTGGGCCAAGAAGATCCTCTGGAAGAGAGCATGGCAACCCACTCCAGTATTCTTGCCTGGCGAAGCCCATGAACAAAGAAGCCTGGTGGGCTAAGGGCCATAAGGTTGCAAAGAGTTACACATGACTGAAGCGACTTAGCATGCAGCAAGCACAAATGGTTGACACGCCTTAGAAGGGAGAGGTTGGCTACTGCCCTGTAGGGACTAGAGGTTGTCCCCTGCCGATCAGGGCCGTGTACTCACATTCTAGGCTTCTTTCCTCCAAAAGAGACTTTGTTTCTATTCCAGAAGAAAATACAGGATATTTCTTACTGAGGAGGAGAGCAGGAGTTGATGTGTCAGCCATCTATTTAAGCTCTGAGTTTCATAACCTGGAATTGATGCATAAACCCCACTGCACATACAGGTACACGTGCCTCTACCCTCTCCCGCTTGGGGAACCAGGGCTAAGTGTACTCGGCAACGAAACAGTCTGATCCTTGATCCAGAGATCTCACGATGGGATGGTGTGTGCACAGTTGGCTAGCACGTATGTTTGTATGCATCCATATGCAGTTGTATACTGGTATATACACACTACCCAGGTGAACATGCACACTCATAAAGACTCACATAAATAATGTGGTAAGGTAACTCACTAACTCACAAGTAGGGTCTCAGACCTGTCAGATTTTCAGATAAAATACTGAGAAATGGATCAACAGAAGCAGTGGGATGTCTCAAGATCAGGCTAAAAGGATGGTGACTCCTCCCCAGCTCCCACACCCCACCCATCCCCACCGCATTGCTCACTTTCTCTGTTGAAACAAGCTGCCATGTTTTGCTCAGCCCTATGGAGAGGCCTGGGCTTCCCTGGTGGCATTGGGGGTAACCAACCCGCTTGTCATTGCTAGAGACCTAAGAGATGCCAGTTCAATCCCTGAATCAGAAAGATCCCCTGGAGGAAGGCATGGCAATCCACTCCAGCATTCTTGCCTGGAGAGTCCCATGGACAGAGGGAGCCTGGTATAGGGTCGCAAAGGGTCTGACACAGCTGAAGCGACTTAGCATGTACACACACACATATGGAGAGGACTGGGCTTCCCTGGTGGCTCAGCCGTGAAGAATCCGCCTGCCAATGCAGGAGACTTGGGTTTGATCCTTGGGTTGGGAAAATCTGCTGGAGAAAGAAATAGCAACCCACTCCACTATTCTTGCCTGGAGAATTCCACGGACATAGGTGCCTGGTAGGCTACAGTCCACGGGGTTTCAAAGAGTCTGACACGCCTGAGTGACGACTAAACAGTAAATGGAGAGGCCCACATCACAAGGACAAAGGACAGCCTCCTGCCAACTGCCCCCAAGAACTGAATCCAGCCCCACCTCATGTGTAAGCTTGGAAGCACGTCCTTTTCCATTCAGGCCTTGAAGGGACCACAGCCTCAGTCTGGTGAGACTCACTATCAGAGAACCAACCTACACTGAACCATTAGAAATGGTGATGTAATAAAGGCTGTGACAAACCTAGACGCCGTTTTAGAAAACAGAGACATCACTTTGCCGACAAAGACCCGTCTGGTCAGCGCTATAGTATTCCCAGTAGTCGTGTACGGATGTGAAAGCAGGACCATAAAGTAGGCTGAGCACCGAAGAACTGATGCTTGTTTAACCGTGGTGTTGGAGAAGACTCAGGAGAGTCCCTTCAACAGCAAGGAGATCAAACCAGTCAATCTTGAAGGAAACCAACCCTGAATATTCATTGGAAGGACTGATGCTGAAGCTAAAGCTCCAATACTTGGCCACCTGATGGGAAAAGCTTGAAAAGACACTGGAAAAGACTCTGATGCTGGGAAAGATTGAAGGCATGAAAAGAAGTGGTCGACAGGATGAGATGGTTGGATGGCATCACCGACTCAGTGGACATAAGTTAGAGCAAACTCTGCGAGATGGTGAAGGACAGGGAAGTCTGGCATGCTGCAGTCCATGGGGTCACAGAGTCGGACATGACTGAGTGACTGATCAACAACACTAAGGCTGTAGTGTTAAAACTCTATGTTTTAGGTTAATTTCCACTAATACGTGCTCTTACCTATCCTGTAAAACTGCTCAGATGCATCCCATATGTGAAATGTTAGTCGCTCAGTCATGTCCGACTTCTTGTGACCCCATGGACTGGGACTTGCCAGGCTCTTCTGTCCATGGGATTCTCCAGTCAAGAATACTGGAGTGGGTTGCCATTGCCTTCTCCAGGAGATCTTCCAGACCCCGGGATTGGACCTGTGGCTCCTGTATTGCAGGCAGACTCTTTATCATGTTAGCCACCAGGGAAGCTCAAGTCTGTTGATTATATAATATTGCCCCTAACACCCTCACCCCACCCCCAACCCCCCGCCATCCCTCAGCTTCTCATAAAGTGTTAACAGACACAAAAACAAATGGAGGCCCAGTCAGTCTTCTCCATTCAAGGACAACTTAGGTGATCTGATATAGGGGTCTCACACAGGCAACACTGCTTCTCAAGAATTTATTTTCAAGTAATTATAAATTCACTTCTTCCTCCTGATTTGTGATCTAAAATATTTTTCTTCCCACTCCTGATGTAATATGTTCACAGGCAGGAGTGGGGGCAGTCAGGGGGTGTGCAGCTCTGCACAAGCACCTTTGCTCTGGGAAAGGGGACAGGGCTGGGACCACGGGGCTCCCCCAGGAAATCTAGGTGGGTGGGGGATCCTACCCTAAGGTCCAGGGGAAGGGAGTTGTGTCTCCATGAGGTTGCAGGGCTGAGCCACCAGACCCACTGTGATGAGGATGCAGAAAGGACAGCAGGGACAGAAGGGGAAGGTGGCCCCAGAGTGGCAGGAGGCTCACAAGTGAGGGGCCACTGAAGAACCCCAGCAAGCAGGGCCCCACCAGCCCTTCCCAACAGCTCTGTCAGAGCCAGTCTGCAGCTCCAGGGAGCCCAGCAGGCCCAGACAGGACTCAGAGACACCACAGTGGGGAGGCTGTGCAGGAGCCTGACCAGGCTGGGGCCTCTCTCCCAGGGGAAGAGCGGGGAGGAGGTGACAGACGAGGGGCTGTATTCAGGTCCCCCAGGAATCTGGCATCTGGAAATCTTGAGTCAGAGCAGGAGACACACCCATGCAAGATGAGCCTGAGGCATAAAGGGAGAAGGAAGGAGTGGGTCACACAGCAAGAACACACCCCTGTACCCTTCACTCAGAACTGCTCCAGAGAACCAGAGGATGGGGAAAAAACACACACATGCCTCTTTTTATATAAAATTACATATTTAATTTGGTCACAAATTCATAAAATTGTATATTTCATAACCGTTTGATAGTTTTTATACTTTTTATAATATTCCACATTTGTCAAAATGTATAAAACTATATATAAAATTATAATATTTGTATATAACATCACATATTTAATTTAGTCACAGTCATAAAATTGCATATTTATATAAAATTGCAAAATGTTTATGTAACTGCCATGTAATTTGGTCACAAATTCATCCAATTGCTTATTTATATAAAATTATAAAATTTGTATATAACATTGCATATTTAATTTGGCCACAAATTCTTTAAATTGCATGTTTATAGAAAATTGCAAAATTTGTATATAACACTGAATATTCAATTTGGTTCAAAATCATAAAATTGCACATTTACATAAAATTATTTGTATATGACATTGCATGTTTATTAATTTTTTTATATTTAATGAATTTTAATTATCCAATTTTTAGATGAGATATAGTATTATGGTTGCTTTTTTATTTTTTAATTTAAATTTATTTTAATTAGAGGCTAATGACTTTACAATATTGTATTGGTTTTGCCATACATCAACATGAATCCACCACGGGTGTACACGTGGACATATATTAAAATTGGTCACAAATTCATTACTGAGGAGAAACCTGAACAGGCATCCAGTCTTCAAGTAAAACTTTAAATTGTCACATTTGCACTGGCATAAAGCAGTAATGCTTCCCGGATGGCTCAGCAGACAAAGAACTCGCCTGCAGTGCCGGAGACACAGGACACGCGGGTTCGATCCCTGGATCGGGAAGATCCCCTGGAGTAGGAAATGGCAACTCACTCCAGGATTCTTGCCTGGAGAATCCCATGGACAGAGGAGTCTGGCAGGCTTAGTTCACGGGGTCGCAAAGAGTCAGACACGACTGAGCGACTAAGCACCCACCGGGAAGCAACAAAGGAGTCAAGTTTCACGTTTCTTGAAGGTTCTCATTAGTAAAACACACAATAAATGGGTACAAATGAATACACATGACAAATACTGACAAGGCTGATACTCTAGATGGGCACTCAAGGAAGTCTTCTGAGAAAGGGACAAGTGACCTGACACTTGACTATGTATTTTTTTAAACTGTTTTACAAATGCACATGCTTTTTGTAACATATAGGTGACAGTTTCAAATTTTATTGTATCTTATTTATTTTAGCTGTGCAGACTCTTCACTGCAGCACACAGGCTCCTCTAGCTGTGATGTGCAGGCTCTACAGCACATGGGCTCAGTTGTGGAGCACATGCTTAGTTGTGGTATGTGGGATCTCAGTTCCCCAACCAGAGACTGAACCCGGGCTCCTTGCATTGGGAGTGCAGAGTCTTAACCATTGAACCACCAGGGAAGTCCCAAGAATTCATTTCTATCTCCTTCTGGGGATGAAGGCAGAGTGTCCTGCACAGAAGGAACAGCAAAGACAGGAAACACCTGACTTCCAGGAAAGGGAGGGACATCAGGGCCAGAGGGATGTAGCACCAAGACCACGGGGGTCAGCCCTTCTAAAAACACAAGTGAACTCCACACACTGTATCCATTTGTACCTACATTTTAGGCAATTCCAGTTTTGACCACACCAGTCACATCAACCTTAGGGAAGACAACATACAAGCCTTGAGATGGACTAGACCAAAAACCTCCCTGAGAATTGCTTCTGCCATTAAATTATCCTGCAGTGATTGGAATACTACAGAGAAGGGTTTAGCAGAAGGTAAAAAAAAAAAAAATTTTTAATTAAAAAAAAAAAAAACCTAATATAGCAGGCATTTTAGGTCAGTTCTCACAGTATTTAAGAATCAGCATTTCTGTGTCTTTTCTGCAGAACATCAAAGCTTACAGAGGGGCTGAGATCCTTAATCAGCCAATTCAAACACAAAAAGGCAATTCTGGGCTCAGAGCACCAGTATCAAGGGGGGCCCATCTAGTGCGGAGCAAGCCAACCCTGAACATAACCCAGGAGCCCGTCCATTCTTCCTCCCAGAAACTATGGCAGATCCCTGTCCTCTCTTCCTTGAGCCCAGATGCAATGAAGGTCATTGATAAGAGCAGACGTGACACAGAAACTATCTGACACTCATATCTAACCCACATCCCACCCTAACCTCCCAGATGAGCAGGAGGAAGCCCGGGGAATGACAGCCCAGTTCACGGTCACCAGACACAGCACGGGGGTGCCACTTCCCCTCCCTCTCTGCTCACTTGTTAACATCTCCCTATGAAAAATACAAATATTCACCCAACTATAAAGTTGACATGTTTAAAGCCTGGACCCTAAAGAAGTCGCCAGGCAATCCCAAAGTGGTCAAATTCCCCCAGCAGTGGGCTTGCTCTCCTTTATTGTTGTTGTTGTTTTGTAGGTTTTTGTTTGTTTGTTTTTGCCTCATGGCTCGTGGGATCTTCCTTTTTTTTTTTGCCTCATGGCTTGTGGGATCTTACTTTCTGACCAGGGATTGAACTCAGGGCTCTCAGCACAGAGTCCTAACCACTGAACAGCTAGGGAATGCCCTCCTTTTGTATTTCTAATTGCTTTGGATTGCCAGTACTCAACCAGGTAGCCCACATAAACCTAGAAATTATATTTGCAAAATGTTTTTCTACACATATAAATATATGCACAAACATAAAAGTACCAAGACATACAAGATGTTTGCACTTTAATCATGTATATTACAAGTTACAGGGCCTCCCTGGTGGCTCAGTCGGTAAGGAGTCTGCCTGCCCAATTCCCTAAGGTTGATGTGACTGGTGTGGTCAAAACTGGAGACCTAGGTTCCATCCCTGGGTAGGAAAGATCCCCTGGAGAAGGAAACGGCAACCCACTGCAGTACTCTTGCCTGGAGAAACCCCATGGACAGAAGAGCCTGGTGGGCGACAGTCCATAGGGTCAAAAAGAGTTGGACATGACTCAGTGACTAACACTTTCATTATAAGTTACATCATTAAATGCATACATACTAACATGAATGACAAATTTCAAACAAATACAAATAAAAACTAGAAGTCTATTAGGAGTGTGTCCTGAAATGAAAGATTGACATCCTCAAACAGTCAGGGCACAGCAGAGCCTGTCTCACTTTCTTCATAAACATGTTAATACTTTCCTGAGTTCAGCAGGCGCTCTTGAATTGTCTCTTTTGTCAACCTTTGCAAAAACATTTCCAAGACATCTATCGGGGTGTTGACTGAGGTCCCCTGTCCCTTCTTGGTGACTGGCAGCATTTCACACAAGGCATCCGGAGAGACCCAGGCCTATTCTCTGGTCACAAGGATCTCATTTCATGTGAGGCCCAACTGCATCAAGAGCGAATCACAGAAATCACAAGGAAAAGATAGCTGCAAAGTCACTGAAGAATAGCTTCAGGCCTAGGTTGGGGGAAAGTCACAGAGACAGAGTTGGAACAGGCTTCCACAAAGGCCAAGGACCCTCAATTCAGGCCTAGACTTCAGGATGGGAACCTGAGGAGCTCCCCCTGCTGGTAAGCCTGCTGCTCTGCGCCCCTGACCTGCTTCCCAGCAGCAAACAAGCCACACAGGCACTGGGCATTGGACTTCGCCAGCACCCAGAGCAGTTGGGGACAGTCCAGGTCAGCAGAGAGTCCTGCCCCAAGCAGGGGATGAGGGCGCATCTGGAAGAGGAGACTGCTGTCACAGAGGGAGAAGGCATCTGTGAGAGGAGACAGAGGGTGGGACAGTGAGGGGCAACAGACCTCAGAGGAGGGCACCTGTCTTTCTCAGGAGGGTGAGGCCCCCTGGCTGCCACCTCTGCACTGGGGACAAAGCAAAGGCCTGGAGGGAGGAAGGTCTCCGGCCTCACACCCCGCTCGGCCTCACTGCCTGACACTGCGGTAGAGCTGGATGGGGACAGACTCTGAGCAAGAATTTAACCCTAAAATGGAGCAAACACCACCTGCCTCATGGGCTGTGCTGCAGATTCAACGCTGTGTGTGTGAAATGCTGTGCACACCACCATCCACAGTACATAAGGAGGGCACCCAACACAAGTTTATATTCTCTAACAGTTACACTGAAAACATGAAACATAACAATACTACTTTTCATGAAATATGGTACTAACTCAAAGTATTCTAAAAAATTTCATTTCAATATGTAATATAGATAGCTAATGGGAAGTGGCTTTATAACACAGAGAGCTCAATCTGGTGCTCTGTGATAACCTAAGGGAGGTGGGATGGGGGCGTTGGAAGGAGGCTCAAGAGGGAGGGGATATATGTGCACCTATGGCTGGTTCAGGTTGCTGTACAGCAGAAACAAGCACAACATTGTGAAGCAATTATCCTCCAATTAAAAGTAAGTTAAGAATTTTTTTCACTGCAATATGTAGTGTTAGCTGCTCAGTTGTGTGTCTGACTCTGTGACTTCATGGACTGTAGCCTGTCAGGCTCCTCTGTCCATGAGATTCTCCAGGTAGGAATACTGGAGTGGGTTGCCATTCCCTTCTCCAGGGGATCTTCCTGACCCAGGGACTGAACCCTGTTCTCTTGCATTACAGGCGAATTCTTCACCATCTGAGCCACCAGGGAAGCCCCTCAACATGTAATCAATATACAAAAAAAAACTAACGAGACAAATTACAGTCCTTTTTTCTACCAAGTCCTTGAACTACAGTATCGAGTTATATACTACAGTTCATCAGATTTAGCCACAGTTCAGGCGCTCCTCAGGGCTTCCCAGGTGGTACCAGTGGTAAAGAACCTGCTTGCTAATGCAGGAGATGTAAGATATGGGTTCGATACCTGGGTTGGAATGATCCCTGGAGGAGGGCATGGTAACCCACTCTAGTATTCTTGCCTGTAGAATCCCACGGACTAAGGAGCCTGACAGGCTACAGTCCATGGGGTTGCAAAGAGCCAGACATGATTAAAGAGACTTAGCATGCATGGACAGGGGCTCCACAGCCTCCCTGGGCCAGGAGGTGCCCTGCTGGACAGCACAACCTATCAGATGTCTCAGAGTGGGTCAACCTGGCCCTGAGCAACCAGGGAGGAGGATGGTGGAGGAGGGAAGGACAGGGAGGTGTTAGGGGCCACTGTTAGAGGACAGAGGGGTGCAGGGTGGGAAAAAGAGGAGGGGGCAGGGAGGGAATTAGAGTCCCAATGGTTCAGGGACAAGCCATCCCCTCTCTGAGTTGCCCTAACTGCTATGGAGACAGAAATTAGGACACTGTCCCTCCTCCCTCTACTCCTGATCCCCTACCCAGGAAAAAAACACTCACTTTCAGTGGCGTCTGTTGGAACCAGCAGCCATCTGCTCCTCTGAGATCCTTCAGGTGCTGCTGGTTTCTGTAAAACACAATGGAGAGCAGCCTTGGTCTTAACCGGGGGTCCTAGGTTACAGAACTGAGCCTAGTAAACCTTGTTCTGAAATTCTGGCAGATGCAGCCGTAAGCAAAACAAAACCAATGCAGGATCTTTGAAGGGAGCGGACAGAAGAGTCATTATTTTATATACGATTGTATTCTTATAAAACTCTAATGGTTCAACAATAATACGTAAATGTGAGTGTGTGGATGGTGAATGTTAAAAATTATGACAATAAATTCTATAATGAATTATGAGTTGGATAAACTCATAAGGTTATAGAACATTGTAATACAAAGATACAGCCTCAACAAGAAATGAGCAATTTACCAAAGGAAAACACACATGGAGTTGAGGTATTATAAAACTCTTAACTTAAAATGCTAACTCTTTTCATAAGAAAAATATAGAATAGCTAAAAGATCTCAATTCCTCCTAGATTAATTTATAAATTAAGGTAAAACTCAAAAACCTCAAAACTATTGAAATGATATGACCCCAAATTGTAAACGTCTCTGTATGTGTGTGTGTGTGTGTGTGTGTGTGTGTGTGTGTGTGTATGTATACATATATAATATACGTATGTTTAGTCACTCAGTCATGTCTGACTCTTTGCGACCCCATGGGCTGTAGCCTGCTGGGCTCCTCTGTCCATGGGGATTCTCCAGGCAAGAATACTGGAGTGGGTTGCCATGCCCTCCTCATACATATATATATATGTACACACACATACACATAGTGAAAATACTTCTATATGTTGACAAAGAAATTTTACTTCAAGTAGATTCAACTTAACAATACTTTTGAAATAAATGTGAAATTCCCACTATGATGAGGAATGGCTTAAAAGTATGTAACAGTCACATAGAAAATTATTATGTAGCTCTGACTCCATCACTGGGTCAGTCATGGGAGGAGTGATTACCCTTCGCCTGCCCTGTTCTAGACGAGGGATGTGGTGACGAGACAGATGAGAAGTAGCATCAGAGCTGCCAGTGGACCAGAACAGGGGTTGGGACTCCCTTCCCCTCCATGCCCTGGTCTCTTTCCAGAGCACGGGGTGGGCTCCCTTCTCTCCATGCCACGGTCTCCCTCCATCACCACCTCCCCAGAGAAGAGGAGACCTGACCCACTGCCTCTCCCTGTCTCTACCACAGTCCCAAGCAAGCAGAAGGGCCAGAGCCCCACACTCACCAACAGGCAGTCTGCTTGCTGCATCTCGGGACTGGGCGTTGTTTCCTGCAGCTTCTTTTTCTGCCAAGGGACCAGAATGGAAAGTCAATCTCCATTGGTCAGCCTGTTGTTGTGTGCATGGTCCAGAGCCCCAGACCTTCCTGGGGGACATAAGTGCCAGAAAAGGGCCTCGAAAAAGCAAGGCACTGACCCAGGAGTCACAAACCCACAAACCCCTACAGCTTCTGAGGGGACACAGTAGGTTCTGCCTTCCCACCTACACCTGTGCTATGCCCAAGTGGGCATAGACTCAGCACATCTGGGCTCTGCTGATGGCACCCAGACTCTGGTGTGATGCTAAGGGGAACTGAGCACCCCTGCCTGACACCCCCCACACCCCAGGGCTACAGAGTGAGGGTGTCTCAAACAGTAAGGACAGGGCCAGCGCTGCCAACCAGCCTTAGGACAGCTCTCAGCAGGCCAGTCTCCCTCCTACATTCAGCCTAGAGCCCCCAGGCCAGTTGAGAGACTCAGGGACAACAGCATAGGACACACCGGGGACCGTGTCCACCCTGGGCTTTGTTGTGATGCAGTTACTGAGGGTCTGAGGCCACCAGATGCTGGAGAAACCGATCACCTTGTGCCAGCACTCATTAAAGAGACCTAGAAGAGAAGAGACATCCACTGAGTGGTGGGGAGGGCGCTCTTGCCACACCTCCCTTCCTAGGGACAGGGTGCAGGGTGGGGGCTCAGACACTGAACAAACAACCCCGGGCCTGTGACTGCAAGCGGGATATTCTGAATCTGGAGAACCCTCAGGGAGGAGAAGAGAAGGGAGAAAATGAAGTAAAATGAAACCCATGTAAAATCTCTGTGCAGTGCTACTGAACCACCCTCTTCTCCTGCCTCCTCCCACCAGACTCAGCCAGGGGGAAGAGGGGACCGTCAGCTGAGTTGGGGGCCCAATGTGATCAGTTTTGTAGGACCAGGTGAGGTGGGAGGAGGAGGGGTTTCCTGGAGAACAAGATCAGAGACAAGCCAGGAGGAACAGGAGGATTGGGGAGATGGAGGAGGGAGCCAGCACCTCCTCCTTCCCTTCTAGAACCTCACCTGTAAAGTAGCACCATACACATCCGATTAGGACAGCGGCAATTACAGATACAAGTTTAATCACCAGCCTTGAAGGGCCTGATGAGGGAGAGAGAGTGATGGTTGGTCACTGGCTCATGGTTGCTAGCTCTCCAGGAACTGGGGCCTCCCCATGGGTCAGGGTACTTGATTCTTGGTCCACACACTTGATGTTGCTCCAGGGGGTACATTTCATGACCATGACCTTCCCATCAGGGCACCTGGGTACAGACACAGGGGGACCCATCAGGGACAGCTGGCTGGATGAGGAGAAAGAGGGGGCAGCCTCCCGTCCTGGGTCCCCTGACAAGACAGTGGAGGGGAGACAGGCTCTTGCTGTCTGCAGGGGAGGGTCCCCTCACTCCCCATCCCTGGGCGGGAGAACGATCCAGGATTGTGTACTGCGGCTCCCGGGCTCCTACTGAGTGTTCAGAGCTGCCCTTCAGGAGCTGGGCTTCCTCTGCAAGGCCCGCCTGGCTTCTCTGGGCTGCACGGGAAGCTCTGTGCGGGGTGGGGAGGGCCTCATCCAGGTCAAGAGTCACAAGTTTGACTCATCCTCCAGTTAAATTGGAATATAAGGCCCTCTCATCCACCTGTTGACTCTTCCTACCAATCTCAGCCAACACTGGAGCATCAGAGGATAGTGAATTACTATTGGCCACCGAGTCCCCAAATAAGAAAGATTCAGGTGCTACTGGGGAACAAGGGGCTGGGTGTGAGGCCTGTCGAGTTGGCTCCGGTTTTATAGGAACCTTGAAGGAACACACACGTGGCCTCCTCATGACTTCTGTCTGCTGTCAGCACTTCGGTCTTTCTAGGCCCCTCCCGAGGAGACGTGGGAAGGGGCCACTGGGAAAGCCGTGCAGGACAAACAGTGGTGGTAGGGAGCACTGCTGCAGGCTCAGGAGACCCCACAGGCACAAGGGAGCTCTGGGAGGTGGGAGGGGCTTCACGGAAGCAGGAGAGAGAAATGGGTACAAGGAAACTCGGGTCTCCTGTGGGTTGGAAGCCCCCCTAGGCTCCTGTGTCTCACCCGGTGCTGCATTTTTGACAGAATTCAGGTGCATCTTCTCCACGGAAAGTGCCAGGTTTGCACTGACACTCAGTGTCCTTGGTCGGGGTGCAGCCATTTTTTTCTTCTTCTCCTAGGGACCAAAGATAAGGTTTTGAGGGTGTGTTTCCCTCATATGTCTCTCAACCCTTCTTCACCACCCAGATCTCCATCCACTCAGTTGAAGAAGTAATTCGGAGGGCTTGCTGGGTGGTCCAGTGGCTAAGAATCCGCCTGTTAAATTAAAGCAGGGGACACAGGTTCCATCCCTGGTCTGGGAAGACCCCACATGTTGCGGGGCAGCTAAGCCCGTGTGCCACAACTACTGATCCTGTGCTCTAGGGCCTGTGCACCACGATGAGAAGCAACAAGGAGCAGCCCCCCTCACCACAACTAGAGAAAGCCCTTGTTCCGCAACAAAGACCCAGAACAGCCAAAAATAAATGAATTAATCTTTTTTTTTCTTAAATAATTTTGGGGGCATTTTCTGTGGCAACACACATACATCATCCATAGAACAGCCACTGTTCACGTGTCACCAACAGAGGCATACAAAAGGCACTGTGCATCATTACAGATTGCATCAGGGTTGGGAAGAAAAATGTTTTAGATCACAAATGAGGAGCAAGAAGTGGGCTGGGGTGAGGTGTAATCTGAGATGCTGTGGATGGAGAGGAACCCTTGGGTGATGTCCCAATGGGTGATGCCTGTTGGAAAGGCAGAGGGACCTCAGGTCATGAAGGCTGAGAGGCTGAGACCCCAGAGCAGAGGGCATGGCGCCCGCAGGAGCCTGGCCCAGGATCAGACACATCACACAGCTCAAACCCAGCCCTGCCCCACTCCCCCAGGCCTTCTGCACTCTTACCATCCAGCCCCCTCCATCAAGGGACACGTTATTCTCCCCTTTCCAGCTGATGTTCTGAAAGACTTCCCTACCAGTTGGCATGCGTTATGCAAATAACTTCTGTTTTCATTATTCTACTGACCTAAGACAGGATGAAGACTTAGCTGGGCTGGAAATCAGGTCTCTGACTCCTCGTCCCATTTAAATCCCATCTCGTCACCCAGCACTCTAACTGCAGGCATGCGGGACCACAGGCTCTGTACCTGATTTGCAAGTCGTGCAAGGTAAGCAAGAAGGGAGGGTGTTTGAATGACTGGTGTAGTCTATCCCATCGGTGCATGGGGCACAACCTCCAATGGCTTCTTCCATATAGAATCCTGGGAAGGAAGGGAAAAGCTGGTGAGAAAATCCCCGCAGGATTCCCTGAGGCTGGCAGTGTGGCTGCAGAGGCCTCTTTTGGCCATCTGTGGAATCCACAAGGGGAACTCTCCTCAACCGGGCTCTCATCTTTTGATTCTTCATCTACCACATACCCTAGACCAGCACTGCCAACAGAAATATATTACAAGCCACACATCCAAGTCACACTCATAGCTGGCACATTAAACAGTAAAAAGAAAGGTCAGGGGCTTCCCTGGTGGCTCAGTGGTAAAGAATCTGCCTGCCTATGCAGAATACATGGGTTCGATCCCTGGTCTGGGAAGATCCCACCTGCTGCAGAGCAGCTAAGCCCACGAGTCACAAACACTGAGCCTGCACTCTACAGCTCGGGAGCCACCACCACTGAGCACACAGGCTGCAACTACTGCAGCCCGTGCACCCGAGAGCCTGTGCTCTGCAACAGGAGAAGCCCCCCAGGGAGAAGCTCAAGTACCGCAACTGGAGAGCAGGCCCCACTCTCCACAACTAGAGAGAGCCCGTGCAGCAACAAAGCCTCCGCACAGCCAAAAATAAATACACAGACATGAAGACAAGGGTTGGAGACCAGTCTTAGAATCTACCTGGTGGACATAAGTTCTGCTGGGGGCTCCGTTCCAGTGGGGCTGATGACTGCTGGTGAATTTCATCCTTCCTTACAGACATGGCTGAAGCAGGTTTGACCCATGGAGACAAAGCAGGGACAGGCATGAGTGGCTTCCACACTCTCACCCCTTCTAGGATCCACCCCCCATTTCCTTGACCACTACCTGCAAATGAAACAGAACTGGGACCTTTCTTCCCAGCTCTAAACTCTCATTCATATTTGTTCTTTGGCCTTTTGTGCCAGCAAGTAACGTACACTTAATTTTCCCCTGTATTCTTTCCTCTTAAAATATGTTTATTCCAGAAAGTATGTGCTCAGATACGTCCAACTCTTTGCAACCCCATGGACTGCAGCCCATCAGGCTCCTCTGTCCATGGGATTCTCCCAGCAGGAATTTTGGAGTGAGCTGCCATTTCCTCCTCCAGGGGATCTTCCCGACCCAGGGATCAAACTTCAGTCTCTTGCATCTCCTGTGTTGGCAGGCTGGTTCTTTACCACTAGCACCACCTGGGAAGCCCAGAAAGTATGGGCAAGGAAAATTTTTTTTTATAAGAATACAGAAACCATTAAGATTCCCTTGATTAGAGAAAACATCCATTATTTTGTGTCTTGACTTCTATTTGACCATATGTGTGAATACTCTTAGGCTCTCTCTTTCTTTCTCACATGTGCGTGCACACACACACACACACACATTTTCACAAATGAGGGTTCTGTCATGCATACAATTTTTCATAATCAGGATATAGATCACATATTGAGTAATGGATTTGTGGCTTTAATCCAACAAGCGGTCCCCAAAAGGAAGCTGTCAGTGTTCCACAAAATACCAGAATCACATGGAGAAAGAAGAAATAGCAATACAGGGCTTTTAGCCAAGTCTCTGTGCTAAAACAGAGAAGGCAATGGCACCCCACTCCAGTACTCCTGCCTGGAAAATCCCATGGATGGAGGAGCCTGGTGGGCTGCAGTCCAGGGGGTCGCTAACAGTCAGACACGACTGAGCGACTTCACTTTCACTTTTCGCTTTCATGCATTGGAGAAGGAAATGGCAACCCACTCCAGTGTTCTTGCCTGGAGAACCCTAGGGACCGGGGAGCCTGGTGGGCTGCCGTCTATGGGGTCGCACAGAGTCGGACACGACTGAAGCGACTTAGCAGCAGCAGTTAGCAGCTGTGCTAAAAATGACACAATGGGGCCAGTCTGAAATCACTGGAGCCTGAGGCTTCCACCAGGATTAATGTGTTGATGATAGTGTTCTGATGCTCAGGATTGTATTGTCATTTGGGGGAAGACTGTCCTCATTTGTGGGAAATATACATTCAAGTGTCCAGTCATGGGATCTGTCATGTCAGCAGCTATGTTTCAGATGATACAGGAAACAAAGGGTTTTGTATAGTTTTGTAACTTAATCTGGGAGTGATTTAAAGTAGAAAGTGACATGAAGAGGAAAAAAAAGAAAGAAAAACAAAGTTGAAGTGGAAACAGCTTATGTTGAGCCCCAGTTCAACTGCCTGGATCTAAACAAGATAAAATGCCACCTGTTAAGTATTTGGGGACAGCTAAGCTCATATGTGTCCCCTAATCATCCCTTCCCCAGTCTGGGCCTCCTCCGAGTCACCCCAAATTGGTGGACTCTCCTTTCCCGGCCCTCACAATCCTATGCCTTCCTTTCTTCCCTGGTTCTCCTCTCACAGACTCTCTCCCTCATTGTTTTGTTACGAACAGTTTCAAACATCCAACAAAGTTCTAAGATTCATTCACTAAACTCTTACATGCTCAGCACCTAAGTTCTGTAACTTAGGTGTATCACATATTTCTTTCTCTATCCATCCCCCTCTGGCCATTCTAAGTGTCTTATTTTTATGATGAAATTCATATCTGCAACTCTTAATATATCGACATTATGTCAGTAACTCGAGCTCAATATTTCTTTACAGTTTACTTCAATGTTAAGATTTCCAGATTATTGTACCCAGCAAGGATCTCATTCAAGTATGAAGGAGAAATCAAAAGCGTTTCAGACAAGCAAAAGCTGAGAGAATTCTGCACCACCAAACCAGCTCTCCAACAAATACTAAAGGATATTCTCTAGACAGGAAACACAAAAATGGTGTATAAATTCGAACCCAAAACAATAAAGGAAATGGCAACGGGGTCATACTTATCAGTAATTACCTTAAATGTAAATGGGTTGAATGCCCCAACCAAAAGACAAAGACTGGCTGAATGGATACAAAAACAAGACCCCTACATATGTTGTCTACAAGAGACCCACCTCAAAACAGGGGACACATACAGACTGAAAGTGAAGGGCTGGAAAAAGATTTTCCATGCAAATAGGGACCAAAAGAAAGCAGGAGTAGCAATACTCATATCAGATAAAATAGACTTTAAAACAAAGACTGTGAAAAGAGACAAAGATGGTCACTACATAATGATCAAAGGATCAATCCAAGAAGAAGATATAACAATTATAAATATATATGCACCCAACACGGGAGCACCGCAGTATGTAAGACAAATGCTAACAAGTATGAAAGAAGAAATTAACAATAACACAATAATAGTGGGAGACTTTAATACCCCACTCACACCAATGGATAGATCAACTAAACAGAAAATTAACAAGGAAACACAAACTTTAAATGATACAACAGACCAGTTAGACCTAATTGATATCTATAGGACATTTCATCCCAAAACAATGAATTTCACCTTCTTCTCAAGCGCACATGGAACCTTCTCCAGGATAGATCACATCCTGGGCCATAAAGCTAGCCTTGGTAAATTCAAAAAAATAGAAATCATTCCAAGCATCTTTTCTGACCACAATGCAGTAAGATTAGATCTCAATTACAGGAGAAAAACTATTAAAAAATCCAACATATGGAGGCTGAACAACACGCTGCTGAATAACCAACAAATCACAGAAGAAATCAAAAAAGAAATCAAAATTTGCATAGAAACGAATGAAAATGAAAACACAACAACCCAAAACCTGTGGGACACGGTAAAAGCAGTCCTAAGGGGAAAGTTCATAGCAATACAGGCACACCTCAAGAAACAAGAAAAAAGTCAAATAAATAACCTAACTCTGCACCTAAAGCAACTAGAAAAGGAAGAAATGAAGAACCCCAGGGTTAGTAGAAGGAAAGAAATCTTAAAAATTAGAGCAGAAATAAATGCAAAAGAAACAAAAGAGACCATAGCAAAAATCAACAAAACCAAAAGCTGGTTCTTTGAAAGGGTAAATAAAATTGACAAACCATTAGCCAGACTCATCAAGAAACAAAGGGAGAAAAATCAAACCAATAAAATTAGAAATGAAAATGGAGAGATCACAACAGACAACACAGAAATACAAAGGATCATAAGAGACTACTATCAACAATTATATGCCAATAAAATGGACAACGAGGAAGAAATGGACAAATTCTTAGAAAAGTACAACTTTCCAAAACTCGACCAGGAAGAAATAGAAAATCTTAACAGACCCATCACAAGCACGGAAATTGAAACTGTAATCAAAAATCTTCCAGCAAACAAAAGCCCAGGTCCAGACGGCTTCACAGCTGAATTCTACCAAAAATTTAGAGAAGAGCTAACACCTATCCTGCTCAAACTCTTCCAGAAAATTGCAGAGGATGGTAAACTTCCAAACTCATTCTATGAGGCCACCATCACCCTAATACCAAAACCTGACAAAGATCCCACAAAAAAAGAAAACTACAGGCAAATATCACTGATGAACATAGATGCAAAAATCCTGAACAAAATTCTAGCAATCAGAATCCAACAACACATTAAAAAGATCATACACCATGACCAAGTGGGCTTTATCCCAGGGATGCAAGGATTCTTCAATATCCGCAAATCAATCAATGTAATACACCACATTAACAAATTGAAAAATAAAAACCATATGATCATCTCAATAGATGCAGAGAAAGCCTCTGACAAAATTCAACATTCATTTATGATCAAAACTCTCCAGAAAGCAGGAATAGAAGGAACATACCTCAACATAATCAAAGCTATATATGACAAACCCACAGCAAACATTATTCTCAATGGTGAAAAATTGAAAGCATTTCCTCTAAAGTCAGGAACAAGACAAGGGTGCCCACTTTCACCATTACTATTCAACATAGTTTTGGAAGTTTTGGCCACAGCAATCAGAGCAGAAAAAGAAATAAAAGGAATCCAAATTGGAAAAGAAGAAGTAAAGCTCTCACTGTTTGCAGATGACATGATCCTCTACATAGAAAACCCTAAAGACTCCACCAGAAAATTACTAGAACTAATCAATGACTATAGTAAAGTTGCAGGATATAAAATCAACACACAGAAATCCCTTGCATTCCTATACACTAATAATGAGAAAACAGAAAGAGAAATTAAGGAAACAATTCCATTCACCATTGCAACAGAAAGAATAAAATACTTAGGAATATATCCACCTAAAGAAACTAAAGACCTATATATAGAAAACTATAAAACACTGGTGAAAGAAATCAAAGAGGACACTAACAGATGGAGAAATATACCATGTTCATGGATTGGAAGAATCAATATAGTGAAAATGAGTATACTACCCAAAGCAATCTATAGATTCAATGCAATCCCTATCAAGCTACCAACAGCATTCTTCACAGAGCTAGAACAAATAATTTCACAATTTGTATGGAAAAACAAAAAAGCTCGAATAGCCAAAGCGATCTTGAGAAAGAAGAATGGAACTGGAGGAATCAACCTACCTGACTTCAGGCTCTACTACAAAGCCACAGTTATCAAGACAGTATGGTACTGGCACAAAGACAGAAATATAGATCAATGGAACAAAATAGAAAGCCCAGAGATAAATCCACGCACATATGGACACCTTATCTTTGACAAAGGAGGCAAGAATATACAATGGATTAAAGACAATCTCTTTAACAAGTGGTGCTAGGAAATCTGGTCAACCACTTGTAAAAGAATGAAACTAGAACACTTTCTAACACCATACACAAAAATAAACTCAAAATGGATTAAAGATCTCAACGTAAGACCAGAAACTATAAAACTCCTAGAGGGGAACATAGGCAAAACACTCTCTGACATACATCACAGCAGGATCCTCTATGACCCACCTCCCAGAATATTGGAAATAAAAGCAAAAATAAATAAATGGGACCTAATTAACCTTAAAAGCTTCTGCACATCAAAGGAAACTATTAGCAAGGTGAAAAGACAGCCTTCAGAATGGGAGAAGATAATAGCAAATGAAGCAACTGACAAACAACTAATCTCAAAAATATACAAGCAACTCCTACAGCTCAACTCCAGAAAAATAAATGACCCAATCAAAAAATGGGCCAAAGAACTAAATAGACATTTCTCCAAAGAAGACATACAGATGGCTAACAAACACATGAAAAGATGCTCCACATCACTCATTATCAGAGAAATGCAAATCAAAACCACTATGAGGTACCATTTCACACCAGTCAGAATGGCTGCGATCCAAAAGTCTACAAGTAATAAATGCTGGAGAGGGTGTGGAGAAAAGGGAACCCTCTTACACTGTTGGTGGGAATGCAAACTAGTACAGCCACTATGGAGAACAGTGTGGAGATTCCTTAAAACCTGGAAATAGACCTGCCTTATGACACAGCAATCCCACTGCTGGGCATACACACTGAGGAAACCAGAAGGGAAAGAGACACGTGTACCCCAATGTTCATCGCAGCACTGTTTATAATAGCCAGGACATGGAAGCAACCTAGATGTCCATCAGCAGATGAATGGATAAGAACGCTGTGGTACATATACACAATGGAGTATTACTCAGCCATTAAAAAGAATACATTTGAATCAGTTCTAATGAGGTGGATGAAACTGGAGCCTATTATACAGAGTGAAGTAAACCAGAAAGAAAAACACCAATACAGTATACTAACGCATATATATGGAATTTAGAAAGATGGTAACAATAACCCTGTGTACGAGACAGCAAAAGAGACACTGATGTATAGAACAGTCTTATGGATATAGAACAGTCTTATGGACTCTGTGAGAGAGGGAGAGGGTGGGAAGATTTGGGAGAATGGCATTGAAACATGTAAAATATCATGTATGAAACGAGTTGCCAGTCCAGGTTCGATGCACGATACTGGATGCTTGGGGCTGGTGCACTGGGACGACCCAGAGGGATGGAATGGGGAGGGAGGAGGGAGGAGGGTTCAGGACAGGGAACACATGTATACCTGTGGCGGATTCATTTTGATATTTGACAAAACTAATACAGTTATGTAAAGTTTAAAAAGAAAAAAAAAATTAAAAAAAAGGATTTCCAAAGAAAGACATGCACAATCTTAAGGGTACCATTCAAAGAGTTTTGTTTTTTTTTTTAATGCATACACTTGGGAAATCCAAATCCTCTATCTAGATCATGGAAATTAGCTTGCTTCAACACATTCCCTCATGCCCCTTCCTCAGTTATCCTAGTCTCTAATGTGACTCCAAGAGGGAGTGGCCTTCATCATATGGAGGAAGGTCCTTTCTACCCTGATAAAATGAGACTTTTTTCTGACAGTAAAGAATCTGCCTGCAATGCAGGAGACCCAGGTTCAATCCCTGCGTCAGGAAGATGCCCTGGAGAAGGGAATGGCAATCCACTCCAGTATTCTTGCCTAGAGAATTTCATGGACAGAGGAGCCTGGCAGGCTACAGTCCATGGGGTTGCAAATTGTTGGGACACGACTGAGCAACTAACACTTTCCACTTTTCATTACAGGGGGTTAAGTGTCAGTTCAAATTCTTTTTCTGCATCTGTTAAGCTGTTCATACAGCTTTTCTCCTTTACACTGGTTTGTGTGTGTGTGTTTTAAATTTTTAATTAGAGGATAGTTACTTTATGTGATGGTTTCTGCCATAGTTTTTAAAGATCTAGAATTTAGCTAACTATTTGCTTTGTAAAGGAATTTTGCCTCTGTTTTTAGGAAGGGTATTTAAAAGTATTTTTTCTTCTTTTCAAATGTTTCTGTTAGGTTTAGGTATTAGGGTTATGTTGGCCTTAGAAGAACTAGTGAAGAACTCCTGTTGTCCGAAAGAATTTGTGTAAAGATTTTTGTTAGCTCTTTTATTGTCTGAATTTTTGTGCCCTCCCCTATGTCCTAACCTGGGGTCTCCTGGTTATCCACTCCCAGTCTCAGCAATCTCATGGATCCTTGAAACACTCTACTGGAATGGAAGAATCAAAACCATGACACTATGGTGCCCCATCTTTACTTCTTAGACTGGGAAAGTGTTAAAGTTCAGTGTGCAAGTGCGTGCGTGCATTAGTCGCTCAGTCGTCTCCGACTCTTTGCGATCCCATGGACAGTAGCCCGCCAGGCTTCTCTGTCTGTAGAATTCTCCAGGCAAGAGTACTGGAGTGGATTGCCATTCCCTTCTCAATAGGAACTTCCCAACCCAGGGATTGAACCCTGGTCTCCTGCATCACAGGCAGATCCTTTACTGTTTGAGCTCAGTGTGCAAGGGTGCAGGGAAATAGGGCACCGTTGTGGATTCCTGGTGTGACTTAAAATGGTCCAGTCTTCTTTGGGAGAACAGTTTGTCATTATCTAGGCAAAAGTGTAAAATCATCTAACCCACTGACCCAGCAATTCCACTTCTAAGGAGTTACCCAACAGACAATGCACATGGCTACACTGGATACTTGACAGGCACCCAGACCCATTCATCAAGTAGTGTTCAACATGAGTCCTACCTATTACAAACCGATACTTTAAAAACGAATTCTAGACTTCTTGTGAATACAAAATGCTATTTCTTTCCAGATTTTTGGTACTAATTTGTTCAATGAAAGATGCATATTTTCACGATTTCTGTAACTTTGTTAGACCCTTAATTTTTTTTTTTTCCTTTGACCCTCTAAACAGCTTTGAAAAGAGCCTCAAACAATGCAAGAAAGCGGTGCCAGGTGTGCACATTTTTCCCCATGGTGAGTTTCTTAAAAATGCACACTCAGGGACGGGAAAGCCTGGTGGGCTGCCGTCTATGGGGTCGCACAGAGTTGGACAGGAGTGAAGCGACTTAGCAGCAGCAGCAGCAGCAGCAGCAGCGCTGAACCACACCCAGAGCCTCCAACTCCCCTCTGAAAGAAAGTGGTGAGACTCTGACCCAAGCTGAGTTGATCGATGGTTTCTATTCATAAAGTGTAAGGAGCTGGAAGCAATTTTGAAGTTGTTCTCCTTTCAGAGAAAAGGAAATGTTAAGGGTGCTTAAGGCAGTGGAGGGGGGAAGATGGAGCCTACACTTAATGATTTACAAAGGACACGTTTTAGAAGATACATGCAGTGCAAAATAGCAAAAGAGAGAGAAAAGAGTGAGGAGAGTCGGCAGAGGGAAAAGGGAAGGGAAAGGAAAGAAATGACGATCTGATGCTCGCTGGGCCTGGGGCCAATCCAGAGGTCAGGTTCTCCAAGGAGCCAGATCTTCCAGGCAGCAAGTAGACGCCAGGGGTCCTTACTCTAGCGCCCCCCACCAACACGCCGCGTATTGGACTTGGCCGGGCGGGTCCTGCCAGGATTTGCCCAGCCAGGCGCGCCCGGGCCTTTTCCGGGCCACCAAGAGCGCCTTTTGGAGCCGGGACTCGCGGCGGGAACTCACCAACAGCAAGACACCGAAGACTGTGAAGATGAGAGCCCAGGGGCCCCGGAGTCGAGGCCTGGGGCCCTGGGTGCACCCTGCCCGGGAGCTCGAGGCGGCCGCTGCCCTCTGTCCCCGCTGCACGGTGCGGTCGGGGAGCGTTCGCTGTCCAGGTTGCCGCGGGGTGACAGCCTCCAGAGCCATCAGAAATGAAAGTGTGTTTCGTGGGGCGCGAGATTAACCCTGAGAGCTGCGCGGAGGGGAGCTCTGCTGTTTAATCTGAGCGTGCCTCTACTTTTATACCACCCCGCCCTGGGATTGCGTCACCCGCGGTAGCGAATGAGCCAGTGCTTGCTGATATAATCATTACCACTTCCAACCAATCACGCGTGGCTCAGGAGAGGAGCCCGGGCTTTACCAAAAGGGGCATTTCCGCCAGCGAACAGCATGTGACCCGGTTTTTCATTCGGCGCCAGGCAGGTCTGTGCCTTTGGGAGGGGGGGGGCAGGGCACCTCCCACGTGCCGGAGAGACTCAGAATCTGCGTTCCAGCCAGGTCCTAATGCCCCACGGGTTGAAAAAATGAATGAACCACCTGTCTTCTAACTACTGCCTTCTGCCCACTCCCAGCTTCTGCTCCTCCCCGCCCCGCCCTTCATTGACCAGGGCCCCAAGGAGGCCAGAGAACATGGACAGCCAAGAAGGAGATCCAAGAGGTGCCCTGTACTGTACTGTAGGGGAGTGATGGGTCAACTAAGAAATCTTGAATTGTTAGAAAAATGAGTAGGCTGCCAGACTCACTTGCACTTTCTGAGATTTAAGTACTTAGGAAATGAGACAGACCTGGTGAACCTTTTTGCCCTGGGCCTATCTCATATAAATAGTGTTAATAATCACTTTACTACAGAATTATAAGTAAGTATTTATTTAAAGGCAAAGAATTGTTGTTTAGTTGCTAAGTCATGGCCAACTCTTTTGTGAGCCCATGGACTGTGGCCCGCCAGGCTCCTCTGTCCATGGGATTTCCCATGTAAGAATACTGGAGTGGGTTGCCATTCTCTTCTCCAGGGGATCTTCCCGACCCAAGGATGGAACTCAAGTCTCCTGCGTTGGCAGGTGGATTCTTTACCACTGAGTCACCAGGGAAGCCCCCAAAGGCAAAGGATACACACCATATTTTCCTGTTGTGAACTCTACTTTTCAAAGATCTGAAGTATCATTAACACGGTTTATAAGTTTACTTTTGTCACTTTTATTTTATAAACCTGAAGTTCTACCCAACAGAACATTTTGGAGTCTGGTGAATAACTCCCCGCCCCAATATAAGTGGCATCCAGGAGAAAGAAGGTGGCCTGGCTGTGACTATGTAGTTGAAACACTTTATTTGCAGATTACATCCACCAAGTCCTATTTTATGTTAACAACTCTGAATGTCTCTGATTTCACAAACTGGGCTCACCATTCACATTGAGGCAATGCAGCACTTCCTATCATCAGGCTCAGAGAAGGGTCCAAGTCACCCTGGACTGTCCCATCTCTCTAGTTTGCGAGGATCAACAAGTTACCAAATCAGGATTTCCCTGGTGCTTCAGTGGTTAATAATCTGCCTTCCAATGCAGGGATCTCCAGTTTGATCCCTGATGCTGCTAAGTCGCTTCAGTCGTGTCCAACTCTGTGCGACCCTATAGATGGCAGCCCACTAGGCTCCCCCGTCCCTTGGATTCTCCAGGCAAGAACACTGGAGTGGGTTGCCATTTCCTTCTCCAATGCATGAAAGTGAAAACTGAAAGTGAAGTCGCTCAGTCGTGTCCAACTCTTTGCGACCCCATGGACTGCAGCCTACCAGGCTCCTCCGTCCATGGGATATTCTAGGCAAGAGTACTGGAGTGGGGTGCCATCGCCTTCCCCGAAAATCCCACATGCCTCAAGCTACTGAGCTGGCACACCCCCAACTACTGAGTCCTGCCCTCCACAACTAGAGAGTGCATGCACTACAAGGAAAGAAACCCACAGGATGGAAGGAAGATCCCCCCTGCTGAAACAAAGACCCAAGGCAGACAAATCAATAAATACTGGCATTTAAATAAAATCTATTTTTAAAAAGGTAGCATACTGCCTTTGATGGTACCTAAAAAGGTAGCATTCACTCCTCAGGGTTCCCAGTATCTTCTTCTACTCTTCCTCTCACCTCCCAGAGGGTCTCTGATATGTGTGAGCTCTTCCCATGGACTCCATACTGCTGTTCCCGAGCCCAAGTCTGTCCCCCATACTTCACTGGTGCTGGGCTCTCTATCCTACGAGGGTGTGAGTACTTACGACAGCAAGGCAAGTACAAATAGTTTGCTTTTTAAAAAAAGGTTCCATCAAAGTCTGTTACAGCACCTTTCAGATTTAGTCATGCAACATAAAAGAGAAAGGAACCCTTATTATGAAAACCTCTCCCACTGAAAGGAATAATCTACTCACAGGTGAGCCTGGTTCCAAAAGGAGTTAAATCCCTCTCTGCCTTTGCTTTCTGGACAGGAAGCACCACAGGCCTGCTTCCTGTCAGAATGTCGCAGACTGGAAACAAGGGTATCTGTCTTGGGCTGCTGGGCAGCCCTGGGAGGTGTTCTCGAAGTTGACCCCCTCAGAAGCCTGGTGGGGGCCCAGGGTGGGGAAGAGCTTTTGTATGTGTTGTTTGTCACAGCAGTGCCCCCCAGCCAGACCCTGTATTGGATTGTTTTTTTCTTTTTTTTAATTGTGGACCAGAATACCAACATGTCCACTAAGAGCTCTGAGTTCTGATCATCCAGAGTCAATAAATCCCTGTGTGACTTGAGGAAAGTTTGGGGTTTTGTTTGGAAAAAATTTTTTAATTAATTAATTTATTTCTGGCTGTGCCAGGTCTTCATTGCTGCGCAAGGGCTGTTCTCTAGTTGAGGAGAGCAGGGGCTACTCTCCGGTCCTGGTGGGCAGGCTTCTTATTGCCGAGGCTTCTCTGGTTGTGGAGTACAGGCTCTAGAGCGCAGGCTTCAGAAGTTGTGGTGCAGAAGCTTAGTTGCCTCAAAGCATATGGAATCTTCTCGGAGCAGGGATCGAATCCCTGTCCCTGCTTTGCCAAGCAGACTCTTAACCCCTGGACCACCAGGGAAGTCGGAGAAAGATTTTTGTTTGTTTCATTTTATTTTTTGGCTGCCTTATGGCATGTGGGAACTTAGCTCCATGAACAGGGAGCAAACTTGTGCCCCTGCAGTGGAAGCACAGAGTCCTAACCACTGGACACCGGGGAATCCCCGTGTTTTGTTTTTAATTTAAAAATTAAAAAAAAAAAATGTACACTTTGTCCTTTGACCCCTGAGGCCTGAGGCAGGTCTTTTGGTAACAGTCCAACTAGGGGAGAGGGGAGTCTAAGCTGGTCCTGGGGAGGGGAGCTGCCAGAGAGAACCCAAGGCAGACTGGATGCAGCTGATGACTCGGGCGGGTGGAGGTCCTGTGAACCCCCAGCCTCATCACCTACCATGACACTGAGAACCAAGAGCAAGCAAGAGACATTTTAACCAGCCCCCCAAAACCCTCCCCCGTCCCTGTACTAAAGCCTGCAGCCATGCACTCTCTTGAGTCTGTTAACTCTCAGTTTACATCCAGTCCTTTTTCCTTTTCTTTTTGCCTTTTGATCCTCTTCACCCATTTCTCCCACCCCACCCTGCTGCCTCCTACTTCTGGCAGCTATCAATTTGTTCCCTGTATCTCTGAGCTTGATTTTTCTTTAAGATTTCACATATAATAGAGATTATATTGTAGTTGCTTTCTCTGTCCTGTTTATTTCACTTAGCATAATGCCCTCAAGGCCCATCCATGTCACAGATGTGTCTTCTTCAATGTCCTCTTTTCAATATGCATATCTTTCACCTCCTTGGTTAAATCTATTCCTAGAAATTTTATTCTTTTTGATGCAACTGTAAATGACATTATTTCCTTAATTTCTCTTTCTGCTGGTTTATTATTAATATAAAGAAATACAATAGGTTTTTTCATGCTGATTTTGTATCCTGTAGCTTTATTGAATTCATTTATTCTAAGAGTTTTTGATGGAGTCTTGAGGGTTTTCTATATATAATATCATGTATCTGAGAATAGTGACAGTTTTACTTCTTGGTTTCCTATTTGGATGCCTCTTTTCCTTGCCTAATTCCTCTGGCTAGGACTTGCAGTACTATGTGGATAAAAGTTGTCAGTGGGGCATCCTTGTCTTTCTCCTGATCTTAGGGGAAAAGTTTTCAGATTTCCTGTGAATTATGCCACTCAGAGCACTTCCAGATAAGGAAGACACCTCTAGATCAGCAAAGGGTACTTCTTATTGCCCTTTTGTTACAATCAAAAAACGTCAAAGAAGATTCAAATACCACTAGGCTTCTCTCAGAGCTCTCTTGTGAAGGAGTTATGCTTTCAAAAGCCCAGTCACATGTGGGATCCTTCCCTTTTGAGGAAGGACACAAGAAGACACCAGAATGAATGCGCTTTGCAGGGAGAAGTCATTGTAACCGCCATTACTCTTTCTCCTGGGGAAGTTGAGAATGGTATGGGTGATGTCATGTGTCACCCCATCACCTTTTTGGGGCATCTTTTCATGGGCGATTTCTCCCTGTCCTTAGCTGCAGTCAAGAGCCAAACAGGACAGTGCTGGAGAGAGATTGCTCATAGGAACCTTTATGTATTATCTGAGTGTTGCCATAATGGTATGTTTATTTTCTATAACCGTTAGTGTTAGTTGCAATCTTGCTCAACTCTTTGCGACCCTATGGACTATAGCCTGCAAGGCTCCTCTGTCTATGGGATTTCCCAGTCAAGAATCCTGGAGTGGGTTGCCTTTCCCTCCTCCAGGGGATCTTCCTGACGCAGGCATTGAACCCAGGTCTCCTGCATTGCAGACAGATTTTTTACCATCTAAGCCACCAGGGAAGCCAGGAAATGCAGGTCCCTGCTTTCCGCTACAGACCAGGGCATACAGGATGGGGGTGAGCTTTGTCTGGACCACTTCCCTTCCACGGGGTCTTCCCTCCCTACGGTGATGACATTCCCCCTCTGAGGATCTCATACTCCCTCTGAAGGTGTGAACACTCTGCCAGGGTCAGCCCTCATTCACCTGCAGAATTCTGAAGAGCTCTGTACAGACCTGCCCCTGTCCCGGCCCAAACATAAAACCCTCTGACTTCTCAACTCCAGTCCTGGGCCTGACTTTTCTCCATCATGGGGCAGAACAAGTACATGGAATCAATTGTGAGCAACCCTGACATCATAGCTCCCCCAATCTCCAGACCGAAATGAACAAACTGTTGGTAAGAACCAAAACAGTGCGTGGGTATTTGTGTGTGTGTGTGTGTGTGTAGAAAAAAATACCACTCTAGGTTAACCCAGATATTCTATTTCTTCTAGGAAGCCTCATGTTCTAGTAAGAAGATGATCAAGAATCTAATATAATCTATTTTCAAATATATTCACAAGTTCTTGGCTCTCAGGATGCTGGTGATTGAGGTTTTTGGGAGAAAGGGTGGTTGAAGGGCTCCAACATAACAACAGATACATGCCATCTTGGGAATGCACTTCTCTTCTCACGGTTATCTTCCTGTCAGAGACAGCCCCACAGGAGATGTAGTGTCCATGTTGGGGTGGGGAGATTGGGGAAAAAGTGAAATGTCAGGAAAAAAGGTACAGAGCTGGAGGATGGGAGTTTCCTACTGTGAGCTGTCACAGGACATCTGGTGCTGGTTTGGAGGAAAGCGGGGATAAATGAGCAGGAGCAGACTGTGGAGCAGAGGACAGATGGCACTGGAGGACTGTGGGGGATTAAAACAGCAGGTTGTGCTCCCATGGCTTCAGGGTGAGGCAGAGGGGCCAATGGGCAGGGGCAGAAGGGCAGCCCCTGGGAGTGGATACAGCTCTGTACTCAGCACCTTGGCTTTGGGAAGGGGACAGAAACCTGACTGTGGAGCCTCCCAGCAACTCAAAAGGGAGAACAGCTAGGCCCTAAGGTCCACGAGAGGAAAAAAAAAAAAAAACGGGTCTCTGTGAGGTTGCAGAGCTGAGTCACCAGGCCTACTGAGAAGGATACAGAAAGGCCAGTGGGGACAGAAAGAGAAGGTGGCCCCGGAGTGGCAGGAGGCTCACAAGTGAGGGGCCACAGAAGGACCCCAGCAAGCAAGATACCTTCCTGACAGCTGTCACAGCCAGTCTGCACCTCCAGGAGCCTAGCAGGCCCAGGTGCAACCCAGAGACACCACTGGGGCAGGCTGTGGGGAGTCAGGCCCGGCTGGGGCCCCTTTCCCAGGGGAAGGGCAGGGAGGAGATGGACGGAGGAGAGGCTGAATTCCAGCCTCCAAGAAACCTGGTGCCTGGAAATCTTGAGTCAGAGCAGGAGACACACCCATGCAGGCATAAAGAGGGGAAGGAAGGAGTGAATCACCCAGCAAGAACATACACCCCTGCCCCTGTGCCACTCACAGCTTCTCCAGAGGAGACTGCAAGGAGGGGGAGGAAAGTACACACATGCTTCTTTTTATATAAAGTTATGTATTTAGGTCATGGATTCATGAATACATGAGTCTCTTCTAGCTAGTGGATAATTAGCTATTTCTTGTATTGTTTGATAATATCAACAAACTCTTCAAAGGGATCTCCAATTGTTTCCCTTTCTAGGAGAAGAGATAAACCAGGGACTCGGTGCTTTCTTTAGGAAATGCACATGCAGAGGCTATCTGTCCTGTGTTCTTTTCCTTTCTTCTACCGGTCAATTGCACAGTTAAACACGTGTAGTGTGGATTTTTCACTTCAGCTATTTGACTTTTCAGCCCTACAATTTTGTGTTGATTCCTTTTCATAGTTTCTATTTTTACAGACCATTCCCTGCAGTAATCCGCACTCCTTAAGTATCTGCTCCAGCTTTGATAACTGTATGCAGCTGAGTAGCCATCACCCAGTCAAGACACAGAACACTCCCAGCACCCCACACAGTCTCTTCTGCCCCAGTAGTCCTTTCCCACCCACCCCATCAGGACAGGCACTCCATCCCAGGATATATGTGACTCAAATGAGGACTATATATGAGGGCACTTAGGGAAACGGAAGTAATAGTTATTCAACAAGTGCGGAGATGCTTTGCACCGTTATCAGTAGTCTAAATAAGGAAATGAAAGCATGCGATAGTCTCCAGGGAAGGTGAAAAGATAAAATTAAGTACCAATTTTGATTTTTTGAAACCATCTCAAAACAGGAGGCTGCATCCACAATGATAAGAATTTCTACATGAAACTAGGATCCAACCTCATTCTTTTCTTAAAACTTAATTTAGGACTTCCCTGGGAGCACAATGGATAAGAATCTGCCTGCCAATGCAGGGGACACAGGCTCGATCTCTGGTGCAGGAAGATCTCATATGCTGTGGAACGACTAAGCCCATGCACCACAACTACTGAGCCAGAGCTCTAGAGCCCTCGAACTGCAACTAATGAGCCCAAGTGCTGGAACTACTGAGGCTGCGTGCCCGGTGCCCATGCTCCCTAATAAGAGAAGCCACTGCAATGAGAAACCTGGGCACTGCACTGAAGAGCAGCTCCTGCTCACTGCAACTAGAACAAGCCCGCGTGCGGCAATGAAGACCTACCGCAGCCAAAAATATAAATAAATAAATGGATCATATGAAATTTTTTTTCACAGTTAAGAAAATAAAACAAAGAAAGACCCACAGCATCAGATCAAAGCTACTGAATTCTAGGAACCAAAGCTGGATGCACCTGTGCCCAAGTGTGTGTGTAGCTGGGTTACAGTAAAAATACACTTGTATATTTACAAATACAAAATATGCTTCGTGGGTTGACTCAGATTCTACTCTTCTAGAAAGTCACCTACTAACGTCATCAGAAAACATATATGGTTTTATTTTCAAATATATTCAATGTAATAATTTTGAAAAAAATCAGAAATGTTTAGTTTTAGGAGGATTATTACTAAATATTATAACCACCACACAGTGGAATACATGCAGCCTTTGTTCAATCATTCAACAACCATAGGAGCACCCGCTCTGTGCTGCCTGCTTTAGGTTTCAGGAATATATTGACAGCTAGTGAAAACAAGACAGGTGATAAATAACATAACATCTCTTAGAGCAACCAGTCTACCACAGCTGGCTCCCTTCCCCTCCATGAACCTGATCTCCCTCCTTTACCACTTCCTCTTGGGGCACAAGATGGGACCAGAACGGCCTTTTCCTGTTTCTACTGCAGTCCTGGGCAAGCAGAAGGGCCAGGGCCCCACAAGGTCCACCACACGCTCATCAGCATGGACTCTGTTGCTTTTCTAGCTTTAGTTTCATTACTTTCTGTTCTAATCTGTACTATTTCCTTCCTCTGTTTACTTTACCTTTAGTATGTTCTTCATTTTCTAGTGTGTCACTGAATAGTATTAGGTTATTGATTTGAGATTTTTCTTCTTCCTGAATGCAGTCATTTATAGGCATAAATTTCTTTCTAAGTTTTCAGCTGCTTTAGCTATATCCCATAAGTGTTGGTATACGGTATCTTCAATTTCATTCATCTTAAAAGATTTTACAATTTCTTTTTTGATATCTTCTTTGACTAATTGGTTATTTGAAAGTGTGTTGTTTAAATTTTATCATAGCTGTGAAGTTCCCCAATTCCTTCCTGTTTGTGATTTCTAATTTCATTCCATTGTGGTGGGAGGGTATGTGTTCTATTATGGCTCTCCTTTTAAATATATTGATATTTGTTTTATGAGCTAGTATATGGTTTATTCTGGAGAATGTTCCATGCACACTTGAGAAGAATGTATTTTGTTATTGACTGGAGTATTCAATAGATGTCTGTTGGTCTAATTGTTTTATAATGTTGTTCAAGTCGACTATTTTCCCGTTGATCTTCTTTCAGTTTATTATGAATCCTTACAGATTAAGGAAATTACATTTCTAAGTGTGATTTGTGTTCTGAGTACTTTTTTTCTAGTTTGTTTTTATCTTTGTCATGATTTCTTCCCTTTGGCTTTCTTCTTAATTTTTATATAGCTTTGGGCAAGTTTTATAATTTGTTTTCATACTGAAGAAGTTCTTCCCCTCTCCAAAGTGGTAAGACATTTTTTCTCATATTTTTGCAGTACTCTTCTGGTTTCATATATTACAATTCATTCATTGATCCACCTACTTTTAATTATCCAATAAGAGGGGCATGAGGAAGAAACATCATTCTTTTTCAGAAGGCATCCTAGTTGCTGTATCATCATTATTGAAGAGTGAATTTTTTATCATTAATAGGAAGTGTCATCACCATAACACATTATTAAGGAAAGGTTTTAAAGGTTGGGTGTTTTAAAGAGCATCTTTCATTATTAATAAATATGAGTTAGATGAGAGAGACAAATCCTGCAAGGAAGACTGAGGTCATCTGAAGGAGGAGAGCCCGGGAGGTGAAGGTCAAGCCTAGGGCCATGGGGTCCCGGGTTGTGACAGCTCTTCCACGTCTTCAGCTCAGTTCCAGATCACAGAGCCCCTTCCTGTGGGTCACTGTTTGACTCTCTACAGGTCGGACCCATTTTTCCTCTTGTTTTCCCGCCAGGGCCCAATGGCATGAGCTTTGTTTGAAGGCTCTTCCCTCATCACTGTATTTTGTCTGTGCCTCTTTGTGTCTCTTAATGACTAGGAGCTCCTTGAGAACCAGAATTAGGACTTCCTTCTCTAAGTTCTAGAGGCCCAGGTGGTGCTGTTCAATAGAGTAATCACCAGGTCCTTATGGGAATGGAGCACTTCAAACAACTTCTCTGAATCAAGATGTGTTGCAAATGAAAAATACATTCTGAATTTCAAAGACAGTATTTAAGAAAAAAAGTCCAGCAATGTTTTATATTGATTGTTGTTGTTTAGTCACTAAGTCATGTCCAACTGTTTGCGACCCCATGGACTGTAGCCTGCCAGGATCCTCTATCCATGGGATTCTCCAGGCAAGAATACTGGAGTGGGTAGCCACTGCCTTCTCCAGGGGATCAGGGGATCATTCCCTTCTCAGGGGATTTTCCCGACCCAGGGATGAAACCTGGGTCTCCCGGGTGGCAGACAGATTCTTTACCATCTGAGCCACCAGGGAAACTCCTGAGCTTCCCTGTACCCCATTTTCTCCCCTCTTCCTATAGAGCCCCAACCGCCCCCAGGCTTTCCCATGCTGGTGGGGTCTTCTGGGGCTGCAGAGGCCCCTCCTTATCCGACTGTGTGGCCCCACACTGCCCCTTGCAGTGTCCATCCCCACACCTCTTCAACACATTTCCCCTTAGGCCAAGCTAGCTTCTCCACTGGGCACAGCAGGCTGCAGGTTAGAGCCCATGATCCCATCAGTGGCCCACGAAAAATTTTTCGGTATATTTGTAGAATCTAGAGAAATGGTACAGATGAACCTATTGCAGGGCAGGAGGAGAGACACAAATGTATAGGACACACATCTGGACATGGGATGGGGGTGGAGGTGGGGGAGGGAGGGATGGGATGAACTGGGAGATTGGGATTGACATATATACACCGCCACGTGTAAAATAAATAACTAGTGGGAACCTGCTGCATAGCACAGGGAATTCAGCTTCATTCTCTGTGATGACCTAGAGGATTGGGGAGGTCCAAGAGGGAGGGCTATGTGTATACATATAGCTGATTCATTTCATTGTACAGCAGAAAATAATACAATATTGTAAAGCAATTATACTCCAATTTTTAAAAAAAATCTTGAAATCATACAAAACTATTTGCATAGAGTTCAGTCTCAGTTATATTCATCTTTATACCTATTGAGTCCTAAATATAATCTTTAATTGTTTTTGTAAGCAAGAAGGGGCCTAGAAAGACCAAAGGTGCTGACAGCAGACAGAAGTCATAATGAGGTCACGAGTGTGCTCCTTCAAGGTTCCTATAAAACCCTGAGCCAACTTGACTGGCCTCACACCCAGCCCTGTTCCCCAGTAACACCTGAATCTTTCCTATTTAGGGACTTGAAGGTCAATAGTAATTCGCTGTCCTCTGACACTCCAGTGTTGGCTGAGGTTGGCAGGAAGAGTCAACAGGTGGAGGACGAGAGGGCCTCGTATTTAAAGCTTGACTGAAGCATGAAGCTCAGCTTGTGCCCACACCCTTGTGACCCTTGACCTAGATGAGGCCTCCCCTCACAGGACTCCTCCTGCAGCCCAGGGAGGCCAGGGTGGGCCTTGCAGAGGCCCTGCAAGGAGAGCTCTGAACACTCAGCAGGAGCCCGGGGGCTGCAGGGCACAAGCCTGGATCCTTTTCCCGCCCAATGAGGGGGAGTGAAGGGATCATGACCTGCAGACAGCAGGAGCCTGTCCCCTCTCCTCTGTCTTGTCAGAAGACCTGGGACAGGAGGTTGCCCCTTCCTTCTCCTCATCCAGCCAGCTGTCCCTGATGGGTCCTCTACGTCATCCCTGTGTCTGTACCCAGGTGCCCTGAGGAAGCTCATGGCCATGGCCTATACCCCCTGGAGCAATGTCAAGTGTGTGGACCAAGAATCAGGTACCCCGGCCCATGAGGAGACTCCCTCTCCCTCCTCAAGCAGTTCACACACACATACACACACTCACACACACACTTTTACAAATAAGCATTATACATAGTGCAAACAAACAAAAAATCAGATTACAGGATCAAATGTTAAGGAACTATCCTCAGGTTTTAAAAGACATTGATCTTTTGTGTATTAACTATAGGTTTTGTTTTGTGAAGCCCAAGAATACTGAAGTGGGTAGCCTGTCCATTCTCCAGGGGAACCTCCCAACCCAGGAATTGAATCGGAGTCTCCTGCATTGCAGGGGAGTCTTTACCAGCTGAGCTACCCAGGAAGCCCCACATATGACAACTTATATCTATAACAGTCTATTTTAAGTTGATAACAAGTGTGACCCCATTCTAAAGCTCATCATTTTTAGTCTCCTACACCCAACATTGTACATTTTTGAGGTCACTTTTCACATCTTTTCATCTTGAATATTCCTTTGTTAATTATTGTAATCATAGTTATTTTTACTGCTTTTGTCTTTAAGCTTCATATTAGCTTTATAAGTAATCAAACCAGTACTGTTACTAAATATTTACCTTCCAGTGAAATTTATTCTTTCTTATCTGTTCTTGTTATTATTTAATGGCTTTTATTTTCAGCTTAAAAAAATTCTTTTAACATCTGTTTTAAGGCCAGTTTAGTGATTAACTCCTTTAGCTTTTGTTTGGTAACCATAACCATAATGTGCTCAGTCATGTCCGACTTTTTGGAGCCCACCAGGCTCCTCTGCCCGTGGAATTTTCCAGGCGAGAATACTGGAGTGAGTTGCCATGTCCTCCTCCAGAGGATCTTCCCCACCCAGGGATGGAACCTGCATCTCCCGAGTCTCCTGAATTGGCAGGCGAGTTCTTTACCACTCTTGACCATTCTTTAGGGCCAGCTGTCTGGAAAACTGTTTCTCTCTCTTAGATTAATGAATAATCACTTTGCCATGTAGAGTATTACTGGTTAGAGGTTTTTTTCCTTTTAGCATTTTGAATATATTGTGCCACTTCCTTCTGACTTGCAATTTTTGTGCTGAAAAGTCTGTTGATAGCCTTATGGGGGTTCCCTTGTATGTAACAAGTTGTTTTTCTCTTGCTGTTTTTAATATTCTCTCCATTATCTTTAACTTTTGACATTTTAATTATAATGTGTCTTAGTAAGGATCTCTTTAAGGCAGCAGCAGCAGTAGCAGCAATGATCTCTTTAAGGCCCTTATTTGGAACTTTCTGAGCTTCCTGTATCTAGATGTCTGATTCCTTCCCCACATTAGGTAAGTTTTCAGCCATTATTTAATCAAATAAGTTTTCTGCCCCTTTCTAGTTCTCCTTTGGAGCCCTATAATGCAGTATTGCCCTATAATGTCCTTTAATGTTGTCCCATAAGTTCCTGAAGCTATCTTCACTTGATTTCATTCTTTTTCTTCTCTGATGTTCTGATTGGGCAAGTTCCACTGCTTTGTCTTTTTTTAAAACATTTTGAAAAATATATATTTGTCTATTTGGTTGCATCAGGTCTTAGTTTTGTCACGTGGCTCTTTTGTTGCAGTGCATGGACTCTCAGGTTGTGGTGTGTGAGCTCAGTAGTCGCAGCGTGTGCTTAGTTGCACCGTGGCATATGGGACCTCAGTTCCCTGACCAGGGATTGAACCTACATCTTCTGCATTGCTTTCTGGTAGCTCAGCTGGTAAAGAATCCACTTGCAGTGCAGGGGACCTCAGTTCAATTCCTGGGTCGGGAAGATCTGCTAGAGAAGGGATAGGCTACCCACTCCAGTAATCTTGGGCTTTCCTGATGGCTCATCTGGTAAAGGATCCGCCTGCAATGCGGGAGACCTGGGTTTGATCCTTGGGTTGAGAGAAACCCCTGGAGAAGGGAACGGCTATCCATTCCAGCATTCTGGCCTGGAGAATTTCATGGACTGTATAGTCCAGTTCAGTTCAGTCGCTCAGTTGTGTCCAACTCTTTGCAATCCCATGTACTGCAACACGCCAGGCCTCCCTGTCCATCACCAACTCCCGTTCACTCAAACTCATGTCCATGGAGTCAGTGATGCCATCCGGCCATCTCATCCCCTTCTCCTCCTGCCCCCAATACCTCCCAGCATCAGAGTCTTTTCCAATGAGTCAAATCTTCGCATGAGGTGGCCAAAGACCTGGAGATTCAGCTTTAGCATCAGTCCTTCCAAAGAACACCCAGGACTGATCTCCTTCAGAATGGACTGGTTGGATCTCCTTGCAGTCCATGGGACTCTTAAGAGTCTTCTCCGACACCACAGTTCGAAGGCATCAATTCTCTGGCGCTCAACTTTCTTCACAGTCCAACTCTCACATCCGTACATGACCACTGGAAAAACCATAGCCTTGACTAGACGGACTTTGTTGGCTAAGTAATGTCTCCGCTTTTCAATATGCTACCTAGGTTGGTCATAACTTTCCTTCCAAGGAGTGTCTTTTAATTTCATGGCTGCAATCACCATCTGCAGTGATTTTGGAGCCCCAAAAAATAAAGTCTGACACTGTTTCCCCATCTATTTCCCATGAAGTGATGGGACCAGATGCCATGATCTTCGCTTTCTGAATGTTGAGCTTTAAGCCAACTTTTTCACTCTCCTCTTTCACTTTCATCAAGAGGCTTCTTAGTTCCTCTTCACTTTCTGCCATAAGGGTGGTGTCATCTGCATATCTGAGGTTATTGATGTTTCTCCCGGCAATCTTGATTCCAGCTTGTGCTTCTTCCAGCCCAGGGTTTCTCATGATGTACTCTGCATAGAAGTTAAATAAGCAGGGTGACAATATACAGCCGTGACGTACTCCTTTTCCTATTTGGAACCAGTCTGTTGTTCCATGTCCAGTTCTAACTGTTGCTTCCTGACCTGCATACAGTTTCTCAAGAGGCAGGTCAGGTGGTCTGGTAGTCCCAACTCTTTCAGAATTTTCCACAGTTTATCGTGATCCACAGAGTCCAAGGGGTCGCACATAGTCAGACAGGACTGAGTGAATTTCACTTTCACTTTCCCCTGCACTGTAAGCTGGAGTCTTAACCACTGGGCCACCAGGGAAGTTTCCACTGCTTTGTCTTTGAGATGACTGATCCTTTCTTTACTTTACCTAGTCTGCTGCTGAACCCTTCTATTGTTTTTCAGTTCAGTTATTGTATGTTTCAGCTCTGTGGCTTCTATTTGACAGTTTCTTATATTTCCCATCTCTTTGTTGAAGTTCTCACTGTGTTCATCCATTCTTCTCCCCAGTTCAGCAAGCTTCTTTATGACCATTACTTTGAACTCTTTATCAACTAAATTATTTATCTCCATTTCATTAAGGCTTCTTCCTAAGGCTTTATCTCATTTAGTGACTTGGAACAGGTTTCTCTGTTTCTTCATTTTGCTTGACTCTCTGTGTTTCTTTCTATACAGTAGATGAAACCCCCTCTCTCCCAGTCTTGAAGGAGTTGCCTTGTGTAAGAAATGAATTTTTCATTCAGCCTGCTCTTAGTCATCTCTCAAACTCTTGGGATTGTTGAAGCAGCCTACTATATTTTTTAAGAGTTCCCAGTAGTTGAGCACATGCCAAGACCTGTCCTATTGCAACGGAGCAGGACACTATGGTCCTTGCCCCTCCCCCCACTATGTCCTTTGCCTGCCTCTTGTCTATGGAAAACTTCAGTCCAAGAATAAGTTTCATCAAAGAAGTGAGAAATGCAGAAACTAAAGAAAATAGTCAAAGGAGACCAAACAATAATAATGTAGTCATTAAGCTTAGTCAAGGATCTTTCTTTCTTTCTCAAGGGCTACAGATAATATTCTGAGCCATATCCTGTGAGCTGTCTTTTTTTTTTTTTAATTAATTTAATTGGAGGCTAACTACAATATTGTAGTGGTTTTTGCCATACATTGACATGAATCAGCCGTGGGTGTACATGTGTTCCTCATCCTGAACCCCCTCTCACCTCCTTCCCCATCCCATCTCTCGGGGTCATCCCAGTGCACCGGCCCTGAGCACCCTGTCTCATGCATCGAACCGAGACTGGAGATCTAGTTAACTATGATAATATACATGTTTCAATGCTATTCTCTCAAATCATCCCACCCTCATCTTCTCCCACAGAGTCCAAAAGTCTGTTCTTTATATCTGTGTCTCTTTTGCTGTCTCCCATACAGGTTATCGTTACCATCTTTCTAAATTCCGTATACATGTATTAGTATACTGTACTGGTGTTTTTCTTTCTGACTTACTTCACTCTGTATAATAGGCTCCAGTTTCATCCACCTCATTAGAACTGATTCAAATGCACTCTTTTTAATAGCTGAGTAAGATTCCATTGTGTATATGTACCACAGCTTTCTTATCCATTCATCTGCTGATGGACATCTAGGTTGCTTCCGTGACCTAGCTATTGTAAACAGTGCTGCGATGAACATTCGAGTACACATGTTTATTTCAATTCTGGTTTCCTTGGTGTGTATGCCCAGCAGTGGGTTGCTGGGTCATATGGCAGTTCGATTTCCAGTTTTTAAAGGAATCTCCACCCTGTTCTCCATAGTGGCTGTACTAGTTTGCATTCCCACCAACAGTGTAAGAGGGTTCCCTTTTCTCCACACCCTCTCCAGCATTTATTGTTTGTGGACTTTTTGATAGCAGCCATTGTGATCCGTGTGAGATGGTATCTCACTGTGGTTTTGATTTGCATTTCTCTGATAATGAGTGATGTTGAGCATCTTCATGGTGAGCTGTCTTACAGATACTGAAACCCCAAGTGGGGAAGTTAACTACATGATGACCAGACTGTACCCAGGATATGAGCTGCCACAATTCCAAGAACTGGCCTCAGAGAAATGGAAACAAATGGACCCTGGAACTGGACCTAAAACAATTAAGATGATGTTGGTCAGACCACCGATGATCAATTTGAAGATGACTATCAGAGCTGACTCTGCTGTTTCTGTATGTGGCTCCCTCCTAACTTCTGTCTATAAAAGCTCTTGCCCACAGGTTGCCGGTGGGGGCGGGGAGTCGGCCTTGAGAGATGTTCACCACTCTCGCCCCCCAGTTGTCCGCATCTGAAATAAAGCAAACTTTCCTTACCCCCAACCTGGCCTGCTTATTGGCTTTGGGCAGAGAGCAGCCAGACCCACACACACACTTGCAGTAACACTATCCCAAAGAGGAAGATCTCAGTGCCTAGATTCAGGTTGACTGGAAGTCAGCCACATACACACACAAAGAAATTTACAGGCCAATATTCTTGATGAACACAAATGCAAAAGTCATCAACAAAATATTAGAAAGCTGAATTCAACAATACATTAAAAGGACCATACAACATAATCAGTGGGATTTATTCTAAGTATGCAAACTATGGTTCAAAATTTACAAATAAAAAAAAAAATCACAGTCAATGTGATATACCACATTAGTAAAATGAAGAACAAAAGTCATATGATCATCTCAATGGGTACAAAAAAAGCATTTGACAAATTCAATATTGATTTATGATAAAACTCTCAACAAAGCAGACATAGAGTAAATACACCTCAACAAATAAAACCCTATGTGACAAGGCCACAGCAAACACCATATTCCATAGTGAAAAGCTGAAATGATCTCCTCTAAGATCAGGAACAAGATAAAGACACTCACTTTTGTCATCTTTATTTAACATAGTATTAGAAGTCCCAGCCAGAGCGATTAGGTAAGAAAAAGAAATAAAAAGCATCCAACTTGGAATGGAGGAACTAAAAGTGTCACATTTTGCAGGTGACATGATATTATGTATAGAAAATGCTAAACACTCCATTGAAAAAAAACCTCTTAAGACTAATAAATGAAGCCAGTATAGTTACAGGATATAAACATCAATATGAAAACATATGGTGCATTTCTTTACATGAATAACAAACCAGCAGAAAGAGAAATAAGAAAACAATCTAATTTACAATGGCATCAAAAAAATAAAATTCCTATGAAGAAGTTGAATAAATTTAGCCAAGGAGGTCAAAGACCTGTACATTGAAAACTGCACAAATAAATGGAAAAACAGTCCATGCTTATGGATTTGAATAATCAATATTTGTAAATGTCCATATACCCATAGAAATCTATAGATTCGATGCAATTTTTATCAAAATTTCAATGGCACTTTTCACAGAAATAGGACAAAGAATTAAACTTTTTACAGAACCATAAAAGACTCTGAAGAGCCAAAGTAATTTTTTAGAAAAGATGAGGAAGGCTGGTGGCATCTTGCTTCTTGATTTCAAACTATGCAAGTGAAAGTGTTAGTCGCTCAGCTGTGTCCAGCTTTGCGATCCCATGGACTGTAGCCAGCCAGGCTCCCCTGTCCATGGAATTTTCCAGGCAAGAATAATTGAGTGGGTACCCATTCCCTTCTCCAAGGGATCTTCCCAACCCAGGGATCAACTCTGGGTCTCCCCCACTGCAGGCAGATTCTTTACCATCTGAGTCACCAGGGAAGCCCTGTATTGGAAAGGGAGAGTCTTAACCACTGGACCACCAGGAAGTTCCTTAATGAAGGATTTTTGCGTGTATAATAGATGTTGGTCAGTAGTTTTTTTTTTTGGTAATGTCATTGTAAGTTTTTGATACCAGGGTTGTGCTGGCTTTATAAAACAGTGAAGAACTGTTGCCTGTTCATATTTTCTGAAAGAATTTGTGTAAGACTGATATTATTTTTTCTATGAATATTTATAGAATTCCTCAATGAAACTACATGGGCCTGCAGTTTTCATTGCTGTAAGATTTTAAGTGATGAATTCTAATTCATAAAAAGATAAAGGATTAATCAGATTTTCTTTTCATCTTGTATTTGTTTTGCTAAGTAATACTCTCAAGGAATTTGTCCATTTTATTCAAGTTCAAATTTATTTGACATTAAATTATTCCTAAGTTCCCCTTATTGTCCTTTCTATGGCTGCAGAGTTTGTTATAATATCTTATCATTAATTGTTGATACTGGTATTTTTTGTTTTTTTGGCCTTTTTTCTTTTAAAATTTGGTTTGTTAATTTTGTTAATCATTTCAGAGAATCAACACTTGGTTTGTCAATTCCTTTCATTATTTGTATTCTATTTCATTGATTTCTACTCATATTATTATTTTTTCCCTATTCTTCTGAGTTTAATTTACACTTATTTTATGGTGATTTAAAAATGTGAATCTTCAGGTCGCTTTTTTTTCTTTACTTTAAAAAAATTTTACTCCCCACTTCTCCCAACCCCCTATTCTTTTTAATAGAACATCTTTAATTGGAAGAGCTTCCCAGGTGGCACCAGTGGTAAAGAACCCACCTGCCAATGCAAGAGACTTAAAGAGATGTGGGTTCAGTCCCTGGGTCGGGAAGATTCCCAGGGGGAGGACACAACAACCCACTCCATTCTTGCCTGGAGAATCCCTTGGACAGAGGAGCATGGCGAGCTACAGTCCATAGGGTTACAAAGGCTAGGACACAACTGAAGTGACTTAGCATGCACTCACACTTTAATTCCGAGAAGGTGATGGCACCCCACTCCAGGGTTCTTGCCTGGAAAATCCCATGGACGGAGGAGCCTGGTAGGCTGCAGTCCATGGGGTCACTAAAGAGTCGGACACGACTGAGTGACTTCACTTTCACTTTTCACTTTCATGCATTGGAGAAGGAAATGGCAACCCACTCCAGGGTTCTTGCCTGGAGAATCCCAGGGATGGGGGAGCCTGGTGGGCTGCCGTCTATGGAGTCGCACAGAGTCGGACACGACTGAAGCGACTTAGCAGCAGCAGCAGCGGTAGCACACTTTAATTGAAAACTGCAGTTTAAGCACTGTGTTAGCAGCTTTTCACAAGTTTCCACTTAGTATGTATTCATTACTATTTGTTTTTAAATTCAAAAAAAAATTCTTTTGATTTCATCTAAGAACCATAATGATTTGAAGGATGTCGCTTAATATTCAAATTTTGGAGTCCTTTTCTAGAGATCATTCTTGACTAGCAATGTAATTTCATTCAAGTCAGAGAATAGAGTTTATATGATTTCATTGCTTTTAAACTTATTTAGACTTTTTAAATTGTCTAGAATGTGGTCTATCTTAGTGGAAGTACCACATTTCATCAAAAAAGAATGAGTCTTCATTAGATGTTGCAAGCGTGCTCTCTGAATGTCAATTAAATCAAGATGGTTGATTTTTCTTTTTCTTTTTTTTTTAATTTGGTCTCTCTGTGCAGCTTTGAGGATGTTAGTTCCTCAACCAATGAACCTGTTGTGCCCTCCATAAGACAGCAGAGTCCTAACCACTGAACGGTCAGGGGAATTCCCGTTATGGTTAACAGCGTTACTTTTGCTGTTGTTTAGTGGCTAAGTTGTGAGAGACTCTAAGACCCCCTGGACTGTAGCCTGCCAGGCTCCTCTATGGGATATTACAGCAAGCATGCTGGAGTGGGTTGCCATTTCCTCCTCCAGAGGATCTTCCCCAGCCTAGGGATCTAACCTGTGTCTCCTGCATTGGCAGACAGATTCTTTACCGCTGAACCACTGGGGAAGCCCGATAATGTTACTACCCTTTTTCATTTTCATTAAAGGGTGATATGATAGTCCTTTGATTTCATCCATTTTTGCTTTATGTATTTTTAAAGCTCTTTTATTAGGCACAATATATTTATGGTTAAGATGTCTTCCTGATGAATTGACACTTGTAACACTACAAATATACGTTTAAAAAATCTTTGGTAACATCAGATGAAAACTTGAAATAGTCTTCTATGGACCTGGGCAATCCTTCAGCATTGACATTCAGTTATCTCTATTCTGTCCCCAGCTTGCCGGTCACATTTCCCACCACCCAGATCAATACCCTCCATGCCCCTCAGAGCAGGACATAACACTAACATTAGTGCAGGCATCTTAGAACCCACACCACCCACGCATTCAGGGGGAGTCCTGTCTGCAGCCTGCTGAGTAGCCCTGTGCAGGGGCTGTGGGGCACTGGGGACAAGGCGAGGTCCTTGCTTTCCTCAGGGCAGTTCTGGCCACAGGAACCTGAGGCAAAGACAGCGATTCCCGTAAAGTCACCAAGGTGAAAAGAGCCTGGAAGGGCTGCAAGGCAGATGGGACAAGACTCCCAGTGGCAGAGAACAGGTGTGGACATGGAGGGAAAAGTCCCACAGTGCCAGGATCACAGACAAGAACGAAGTCAAAGTAACGGGAGTGGGGGTGGGGGGTGGGGCTGGGATGGACGAGGAGCAGGCTTCCTGGTGTGTAATGTCCATTTCGGGCTGTTTGAGAGACAAACACTGGGGTGCACCAGGTGCGGTGGAGATGTGAGACTTTGCCACTCACAGACTTGTGGTGTGTGTGTGTGGAGAGTGGGTTGGGGGTGTGAGAGAGAGAGAGAGAGGAGGGAGACAGGAGGGCTGCGGTGGAGCAGCAGCGTGGGACAAAAGAGAGTGGGAAACGAGAGAACTTCCCTGGCGGTCCAGTGGTTAGGGTGCCGCACTTTCACTGCGGGGGTCAAGGCTGGATCCTAGGTTGGGAACTAAGATTCCTGCAGCCTTTGAGCCTTGGCCAATTGAAAGAAAGGAACTGAGAACGGAGGATGGGTCGTGGAAGTGTCTTCAGTTCGGCTCAGCAATTTGTCCACAGCTACCAAGCTGGTGAAGTTAGAGCTGAGTCCCGAGTGGGGATTTCCTTTCGTGCTTCTTACCACTTACTTCCCGCAAGTGATGCAATACTGTTAGCTGGGTTTGCAGAGTCTAGTTGGACCTTGCTGTGTTCCCATGTGACTTCCCGGAGCTGACGTAACTGTTTTAGGGTCGAGCTTGATTTTCACTATCCCTTGATAGGTCACCCAAAACAACACTACTCTTTCCTCCCTGGGGACAAATGGGCCCTAAAAGCTGCACCGTTTCGTTTTTTTGTTTGTTTTGTTTTGGTTTTTTTTGAACAAAAGATTCTTTAAATTCTATAGTGCTTTACAATTTTCAAGCGATTCACACACAGGATTTCATATAATCTCACAATAACTCTTCTTTTCCCCTCATCCCTATCTTGCCCCTCCCTGCTTCCCTCTCCTCACTGGTAACCACCAGGTTTTCTCTGTATCCCTGAGTCTGCTTCTTTTTTGTGTGTTACTCACTAGTTTGTTGTAATTTTTCTATTGCACGTGCAAGTGTAAGTAACGTGTAAGTAACATCATACAGGGTTTCTCTTTTACTCTAAACCTCATCAGCTGTGACAAAGCCATAGTGTCAGACTTGTTCTCAAGGTCTTCCTGTGCTCTGAGACCTGTTTCTTCTAAGATTGGTGTGGCTGTGGGGTTGTTTTTACAAGTAAAAAGACAGCTAGGTTAACAGTAGACCCTTCCGCCTGGAGTTCAGGGCAGCCATTAAATAGTTTTTTCAGGATGCATGCCACACCTGCTTCAGACTCAAAACAGAAATCAAAAGAACATCTTCAGACCCTTTCCTCCTAAACTAGACAGAGCCCCTGAGGCTAGTCGCCTGATTACTGGGGATTTACCCTGTAAGCCCTGTGGGTTGCTGCGGAAGAAAGTGGAAGGAATTTGCAAAATGACTGACAGCAGCCCAGAAGGGGTGCTGAATGCAAGGGAGGGTGGGAAAGCTACTTTTCTGTACAAATCGAGGGGAAGAATAGATGCGATGAGCATATTCTAGAATCTCAACAAAAAAGGGGAGGGGAGAGGAAAAAGAAGAAGGGACACGGGAGGGAGGAGAGGGGAAGGAAGGGGAGCGGAGAAGCTTGCAAAAGAGTTTTCCATTCTTTTTCCTTTGGAATTTACTTCTGGGACAGCCAGACAAGCCTAGGACCGGGACGGAGAACACAGGCTCTTCTCCCTCTGGGCCCGGGTCGGTCCCGCCAGGCCCTGAACCTGCTCCTTCCCCGCATGCAGCCCACGGTAGATCTCGCTCGGACATGCCCCGGCCGCAGCTGACCCGGGCATGCACACCGCCGGGTCTTTTCCCGCCGCCATTTACCGGCCACCCGGCGCGCGTTCCGGAGTGGTACCCGCGGTGGTACTCACCCACAACACGACACCCATGACGAAGACGAGGTACCCGAACCGAAGTTTGGGGCCACCGGGGCGCCCTGCACCGGCGCTCGAGGAGGCCGGTGCCTTCCGTCCCCGCTGCCGCTTGCGGTCGGGCAGCGTTCGCTGTCGAGGTCCCCGCAGGTTGATGGCAGGCACAGTCATGAGGAATCTTCACGGTCGTCCGTGGAACTTGGAAACCCGCCTCTGATGGCCAGACGTCGGAGCTCCTCTGTATGCCGCCGCGGAGCTCCTCTGTATGCCGCCGCGGAGCTCCTCTGTATACCGCCGCTCCCGCGCACTGTACTCACGCTTTCAGAGAAAGCAGGCAGAGGTGGCCCCGCCTTGTCTTACTCAGGATGTGCAGGAAAAATAAGAATCTCCGTCTCTCTCTCTAGACGGCAAGTTGAACGCAGCCTGTGCGTGCTCAGTCGCTCAGTCGTGTTCCACACTTTGCTGACCCCATGGACTGCGGCCCACCAGCCTTCTCTGTCCATGGGCTTTCCTAGACAAGAATACTGGAGTAGGTTGCCATTTCCTCCTCCAGGGATCTTCCCGATCCAGGGATGGAACTCTCCTGTCCTGCATCTCTTGCATTGGCAGACGGATTCTTTACCAGGGAGCCACCTGGGAAGGCCGAAGCACGCAGAGTTGGCATTAAAGGTTCTTCTTGAACCGGATCCCTTCTCAGGGGCAACGACCCTCCTGAGCTACCTCTGGTCCTCTGACTACCGCTCTCAGCTTCTGCTCCTCCCAGGCTCATTGACAGTGTGGGTGCAAGGGAGGGGTATCACTGTCTCCAGAGTCACATGGCAGCTCTGTCCCAGGGGAAAGTTGTTGAATCAGAGGTTTGCTCTTAGCATCTTAGTAGCCAGGTGCCTGACTGGAGTAGATACTCAATGAACAGGTGGGTGGACAGAATGAAGGTCACAGAGACGGCCATCGGTGGGTCTGAATTCAGGTCACAAATAGGCTTCGGATGTCCTCCATCACTACCTGTGCGTTGCAGTAATGCCAGGGTCAACGTCTGCCTTTCACACGCAGGACTTCATACGATCTCCTCTCGACCCTACTGCTCTTGCAGTCAGGCAAGCTAGAGGAATCCACTCCATTCAGCCTTTCTTGGAAATTTTTCTTCCCCGTAGATTCTTTAAAGCCTTTGGGAAACAGAACTGCTGGACGCTAATTGGCATATGAAACCAAACGGGCCAGGAGGAGGAGGTCCCCACGTGGGTCAGGCGCGTCCAGCTGTCCCGAAACATCTGCGCTCTGCTGGACTTAGGCTGTGGGGAGTCCAGTATTGGGTAAGCGGCTCAAGCCTAGGTCCTACAAGGCTAGGGCGACTGTGGGCTGGGGACTGGGCAGGGGAGACACGAACCGGGAGCCTCCAGCTCCACCCTTTTGTATCCGTTTTGTGAGGCCGGTGTGGTAGGAATTAAAATTCCTTTTTCCTCCATATGTTTATCCAGCGGTTCCAATACCATTTATTGAAAACACTTTCTTTTCCCATTGAATAATATTTCTGCCTTTGTTGAAATTCAATTGACCATCTGTATGTTCCATTTCTGGACTCTATATTGTGTTCCATGGGTCTATTCATTTTCTGTCCTGTGCCAATACCACGTTACTTGATTGTGTGTGTGTGTGTGCTCAGTCGTGGTCCACTCTTAGCGACCCCATGGACTGGAGTCCGCCAGACTCCTCTGGCTGTGGAATTTCCCAGGCAAGAATACGGGAGTGGGTTGCCATTTGCTTCTCTAAAAGATTTTCTGACACAGGGATGGAGCCGCGTCTCCTGCTGCTCCTGCACTGGCAGGCGGATTCTTCACCAGTAAGCCTCCTGGGAAGCCTGTTGCCTTGATTACCATAGCTTTATAGTGAGTGTTGAAATCAGGTAGTTTAAGTCCTCCAATTGTTCTCTTTTTCCTCTGAAATTGTTTGCGTTTCGATATGTTTTATATAAAATAATTTAAAAAGTCCTGCTGGGATTTTAATCCATATTGCATTGAAAGTGATGATTGACAAGAATTAACATTTTAACAATATTGAGTCTTGCAATCAATGAGATGGTTTTATATTAGACCTTTCTTACTTAATCTTGACAACATTTGGAAGCTTTCTGTGTACAGATTGTATACATCTTTTGTAAATGCATTCCCAAATGTTTTTGATGTTACTTTCAGTGCAATGGTTGAGATTATTGGTTTTTCTTTTCAGTCCATGGGTCCCAAAGAGTGGGACGTGACTGACTGAGCATGTTTTAGACAGCTTATAATTTCAGCTTGCTTTTTTCCAGTTGGAGAATCTTAGCCTTATAAATGACATGTTTATTCTAGTTACATTCATTGTTGTAGCTTTATTCGGAATATATGATTTGCCACAATTTTTTCATTTTGCCTTTGTTTTTTTTAACAATATTTTCACTGGGTATAAATGAGTAATGAGTCAACAGGTTTCTTTCACCACTTTAATTCTTAGCTCCATTGTTTACGTCAGGTCATTCATTGGTCTTTTGAATGCAAAAAAAAAATTTTTTATGCACAAAATTTTCTCTTTGTTACTATGATGTGCCCAGGTGGTGTTTTCTTTATATTTATCTTTCTTTGGGGCTTTCTAAGCTTTTTGAATTTGTAAATTGGTGTTTTGTACTACAGTTGAGAAAATTACGGCCATTTTTTTTCTCATTTGTTCAGTTATTTCTTTTCAGTCTTCGATCCCAAACATATTCCATGGTGTTGTCCCGAAGGTCACCAAGACTCTGTTCCTTGTTTTCTTTCAGTTTTTTTTTAACCTCTGCTCTTCAGATTGAATGCTCTTTAGATCTATCAAATCTCTCTTCAAGTTCACTCATTATGTCTTCTGCAGTGTTCAAACTCTGTTAATAACATTCAAGTGAATTTTTAATTTCAGATAATGGGATTTTCAGTTCTAAAATTTCCTTTTGGTTCTTGTTTTATAGTTATCACTTCTGTGCTGAGATATCCTAACTTTGTTCATTTTAATACTTTTCTACAGGCCAAACATATATTTTAAAGCTCCCCAAAAGAGATTCTATTATGAATTAGAGGTGAGAACCAGTAAAAAGATATAAACTTTACCCGGAAGGAAGAGATATGTAATGGGAAGTATCGGTAGCAGAAAATGTTAAAATCCCTCTGTCCATGGGATTCTCCGAACAAACATACTGGAGTGGGTTGCCATTTCCTTCTGTAGGGGATCTTCCCAACCCAGGGACTGAACCTGGGTCTCCTGCATTGCAGGCAGATTCTTTACTGTCTGAACCACCAGGAAAGTCGACAGAGAAGGTATTATACTTTATTGACAAAGAAGTCTAAAGGGAAACCCAAAGACAACAGAGAATAGATAAACAAGCACAACAAGGGAATTTTAGTCTCTGACAGCAACCGCTATCACAAAAATAAATAAAACCTCACCCTAAACACCTACTTAGCTCAGTTCCCTTACCAGTTACATTATGTCTAACTTTAAGCAGAAAATTATATGGCATCCTAAAAGACCAAAGCCAAAAACACTCATTGAGGTTTAAGAGATAGAGCCAGCACCAGAATGAGACACAGATATGGTGGAGATGTTGGAATTATCACATCGGGAATTTAAAACAACTAGGCATAATATGCTAATGATTCTAATAGAAAAGTGGGCAGCATGCAAGAACAGATAGGAAATGTAAGCAGGGAGATGGACACTTCAGGAAAAAAATTAAAAAGAAATTCTAGTAACAAAAACCCCCACAATGTAACAGAAAAAAAGGATGCTTTTCATGCGCTCATGAATAGAATCAGCGGAAGGGGAAGCATCAGTGAGCTTGAATCAATGTCAACAGAAACTTAGAAGCCTAAGTACAAAGGGGAAAACAAGAATTAAAAGAGCAGAACAGAATATTCAAGAACTGTGGGACAATTTAAAAAGGAAGTAACATAAACATAAGGGGAATACCAGAAAGAAAAGGAAAAGAGAAGAAAAAGAAGTATTCGAGGAAATAATGACTTCACATTTTCAAAAATAAATGATAGACATCAAACCACATATGTAGGAAACAAGCAGAACGCCAAGCAGGAAAAATGTTAAAAAAAAATTTATGCATAGGCATCTCATACCCAAGCTACAAAATACCAAAGAAAAAAAAGAGAATCTTAAAAGAGGCCTGAGGCTGAAGAGGGAGGGGATATATGCATATATATAGATAGCTGATTCAAGATGTTGTACAGCAGAAACTAACAACATCGTAAAGCAATTATACTCCAATTAAAATATTTTTTTAATTATATGGTTTCATGATTGATTGTGAATAAACTGAATTTCAATTCTAAAAAAGAAAAATCCTGAAGGAAAAAGCATTTTTCCTGCAGAGGATGAAGAATAAGAATTGTAAAAAAAAAAAAAAAAACCAAGAAGAAAGTGAGGTAAAATACTTAAAGTGTGAAAGGAAAGAAAATCCCACCAACCCAGGGTTCTTTGTGGAAGAAAATTGTTCTTCAGAAGTAAAAGAGAAGTAACAACTTTCTCAGACAAACAAAAATTGAGGAAACTTGGGCCTTGCAAGATATGCTTTTAGGAAGGTGTTTTGTTTTGTTTTTTTCCAGAAAGAAAGGAAATGATAGAGGTCAAACACTAAGATTTGCATAAAGAAAATAGCTTTAGAGAAGGAATAAAATAAGACAAATTTTTTAAAAAGGCAAATTAAAATCTTGTACTTATTTTTTTGAAAGAAGGTCTATATATTCAACAGTTCTTTATTGAACACCGACTATGAACCAGTAACTCTTTAGACTCTGGACAGCCAGAATGTCATCCTGGAGCTTATCCACTAGTAAATATATCCACAAACCACTTTCTGATTCTTCAGTGAAAACTATATTAATTATATTGCTATGAAGTTTGACTATTTAATCCAGATTAGAGACAAATGACATTCTAAGATTACTTATTCTCGTTTGGTCCAACAAAAACTCTGGAGTGAAGTCACTCAGGTGTGTATGACTCTCTGTGACCCCATGGACTGTAGCCCACCAGGCTCCTCTGTCCATGGAATTCTCCAGGCAAGAATACTGGAGTGGGTAGCCGTTCCCGTATCCAGGGAATCTTCCCAACCCAGGAATCAAACCCAGGTCTCCTACATTGCAGGTGTCTTTACCGTCTGAGCCACAGAGAAGCCCATTTGATGCCACAGATAATAATTTGTTCCAAATGATACTAGCCAAAAGGTATGTAGTGATGATAACTTCTTGATAAGTGAAATGAATGAAAGCAGTATTATGAAGGATGGGAGGGAGGGATTGGGATGGCATTGCTGTTGAGTACCTGTACTGCCTGTGAAGTGATAGTGTTATTAGAAAAAGGACTTGGATTAGTTTTATTTTTAAGTTCTTGTCATTTGTGTATGTGGCTGCACTGTCTTAGTTGCAGCAGGTGGGCTCAGTAGTTTTGGTGCACAGGTTTGGTTGCCCTTTGTAAACCAAAGGACAGCTACTTAGAAAGTACAAAAAGAAAAAGAAGAAGTAAAACTTATATGCCAACAGAGGTTAAAAATGAAATCACATAAAGTGTTCAATTAAACCCACAGAAGCCAGAAAAAGTGGAAGTCAATACAAGAAACAAACAACAAGGCAATGAATACAGAACAGTAACAAATATTTTAGATTTATAACTCAACTATATACATAATAATTAAAACATCAGTGGTCGAAATACCCCAACTGAAAGGCAGGGACTGTCAAAGTGGATAAAAACAAACAACACTCAACTGCATGATGTTTGGGGGAAAAAAAGGCAATGGAGATACAGACAAGCAGTAAAAGTGTAGAGAAAAATATGCTAACACTAAAACTAGAAAGGTGGGATGCTTATATTAATTTCAGACAAAGCAGACTTCAGAGTAAGGAAAATTATCAGGATTACAGAGTGGCAACATGCAATGAAAAAAAAAAGTCAATTCTGCATAATTTTTCCAAAGACATAACAATCTTTAATGTGAATGCACCTAACAACAGAGTGTCAAAATATACATGAAGCAAAAATTGATAGAAAGGCAAGGAGAAATAAAAGAATCCTCTATTATAGCTAAAGACTTCGATAGCCTCCATCAGTAACAGATAGATCCATCAAGCAGAAAATCAGTAAGATCCTAGTTGAGCTCAACAACACCATCAGTCAACTGCATCTGTGACATCTATAGTCTACTTCATCCAAAACCAACAGAATACATGTTCTTTTCAAGCTGACATGGAATATTCACCAAGATAGATCACATCTGGGCCATAAAACACTCCTTACCAAGTTTTAAAGAATAAAAATCTTACAATGTCTGCTCTCAAACCACAATGGAATAAAACTATAGAAATCGATAACAGAAACAACTGGAAAATCCTAAAATATTGGAAATTAAATAATAATTTCTCAATCACACATGGTCACATGAAAAAGGATTTAGAGAAATGGAATATTTTGAACTAAATGGAAGTAAAAATAAAATGTATTAAACTTTGTGGGCTGCAGCACAAGCAGTGCATGGAGGCAACTTTGTAGCAATGAATGCACATGTGAGAAAGGAAGGAAGATCTAAAATCAACAGTCTAAGATTTCATCTTAGAAAACTAGCAAAAAGAAGAGCAAGTTAAATTCAAAGGAAGAGAAAGAAAAGAACAAATAAAAACCAGAGCAAAAATCAACACAACTGAAAACAGGAAATCAATAAAGAATATCAACCAGACCAAAGCTGGATGTTTGAAAAGATCAGTAAAAGTGAGAAATCTCCCATGAGGTTCATGGGATAGAGAGAAGTGGGGGGAGGTGGTGGAGAGAGAGAGAGAAATGACAAATTTCAAGGAAGAAGCAGAGACCATAACAACTAATCCCAGGGATGTTGACAGAATAATCAAGTAATATTATGAACTACTACTATGTCTATGAATTTGATAACCCTGATAAAATGGGCCAAATCCGTTTGGTAGAACTTAAGAAAAATAGACAATCTGAATAGGCCTATATCTGTTAAAGAAATCAAATCAGTAATGAATAAAATACCCAAACAGAAAGTACCAGGCCCAGATGGGTTCACTGGTGAGTTCTACCAAACATTTAAAGAAGAAATTTTACCAATTTTCCACAGTCTCTTCCAGAAAATAGAAGCAGAGGGAATACTTCCTAACTCGTTCTATGAGGCCTGCATTACCCTAATATCAAAACGAAAGACATGACAAGAAAAGACAACTACAGACTAATATCTTTCAAATGTCCATGCAAAAATCCTCAACAAAACATTAGCACATCTAATCAAGCATAAGAAGAATTATATACCATGACCAAGTGGGATTTATCCCAGGTATGCAAGACTGGTTTAATATAGGAAAATCATTCAGCGTAATCCACCACATCAACAAGCAAAAGAAGAAAATGGTTTGCTCATATCAAAAGATGCAGAAAAGCATTTTTGAGGAGAGTATGTAGGGACTTCCTTCATACTGTTAAGATGCTGAAACTTTGAAATCCTGATTTTGCCCACATCTTCCTGGATGCTACTTCCCTGTGGCTTTGACGGTAAAATATCTGCCAGCAACGAGGGAAACACAGTTTTGATCCCCAGGTCAGGAAGAACCCCTGGAGGAGGGCATGGCAAACGAATCCAGTATTCTTGCTGGGAAATGCCACGGACAGAGGAGCCTGGTGGGCTACAGACCATGGGGGTCACAAAGTGTCGGATACAACTGAGACTAACACTCCCAGATCCTACTGTACTTGAATGGTTAATAAAACCACACTTCAGTTCAGTTCAGTTGCTCAGTCGTGTCCAACTCTCTGCGACCCCATGAATCACAGCACGCCAGGCCTCCCTGTCCATCACCAACTCCCGGAGTTCACCCAAACTCCCGTCCATCGAGTCGGTGATGCCATCCAGCCATCTCATCCTCTGTTGTCCCCTTCTCCTCCTGCCCCCAATCCCTCCCAGCATCAGAGTCTTTTCCAATGAGTCAACTCTTCGCATGAGGTGGCCAAAGTACTGGAGTTTCAGCTTTAGCATCATTCCTTCCAAAGAACACCAAAAAAAAGTTTCTCCTAAACCCTGTTTCAAATTGCTAGTGTCCCCCTCCTCCCTGTGGGAAGCAACAGGATTTTTTTTAATCTTCACTATGAGAACCTGGCAGAGCTCCTGGAAGTAAAACTCCTCACTTCAAGGGATTCCTTCTAAGACTGGCCTTCTTGGTGTTTTTAATTTTCAGACTTATCCACACATATAGTTTTTTGATACCTTGATGCTGGTTTCAAAGGAGGATTTCTCTTGCAGGTGTCTGCTCTAGCAAGTGTGATTCTCTGTAGCATATCTGTTTCCCCAGTTTTGGTGATAGAAGTTTGCCCTTTGACCTCAGTTCTCTGATGGGTCTAAGAGTTGCTCATTTATTGCTTTTTCAGACCTTTGTTAGGACACAATGATGGCTTCCAAGTTACTTTTATGCTGGACTGAAAATATAGAACAATTTGGATGGAAAGAGTGGAAGCGAAGACAGTGAGATGACAAAGTGATACATTTGGACTTGCCTGGTGATCCAGTGGTTAAGAATCTGCCTTCCAATGCAGGGGATATGGGTTTCATCCCTGATCAAAGAACTAAGATCCCACATGTGACTAAGCCTCAACTACTGAGCCCAGGTGCCACAACAAAAGATCCTGCATGCCACAGCTCAGACCCAACGCTGCCAAATAAGTAAATATTAAAAAAATAAACGGGGATCAATTCTTTGGAGTGAAATTGAACAGAATCACAAATGGTCACTGAGTCATTCTAAAGAGTTGTGGCTGTTAATAGGTAGGGAGCAACAGCCTCTGTGGTCTGGGCGCTTTGAAGAAAGAAAAGGGATTTCCCACACCTGTTCTTTGCTCAAACTCCTCCGTCTGAACATGGAGGCAATTAAATTTAGAGGTATTTCAGCCCCAAACAGCTAAGAAACAAACAGTCATTCGAACAGATCAAAGATTCAACTATTGTATTAATACATTGTATTCAGGTAAATATTGTTATGCAATAAAGGATAACAATTTGATTAAATTGTTTCTTTATTCAGAGTTTGGTCAATTAAATTCATTCATTTATTCATTCAACAAAGTCCTCCGGATATGCCAGGCACTGTGCTAGAAACACACATAATTAACAACACAGTCCGTAACAGGAGGGCACTTCAGCTAGTCAGAGATACAGGCACAAAAACAGAAACTTAGAAAACAACATGGGGGACTTCGCTGGTGGTACAGTGGATAAGAATCCACCTGCCAATGCAGGGGACATGAGTTTGATCCCTGGTCTGGGAAGATCCTAAGTGCCTCTAAGCAACTAAACCCGTGTGCCACAACTACTTAGCGTACACTCTAGAGCCCAGGAGCTGCAACTACTGAAGCCCATGCCCCTAGAGCCTGTGCCCTGCAACAGAGATGCCACCTAACCGCAGTGAGACGCTCATGCGTTGCAACGCAGAGTAGCCCCCACTTGCTATAACGACAGAAAACCTCCCACCCGCCCAACAACAGAGATCTAGTGCAGCCAATAATAATAAAGTAAATGAAAGCAAACAATCTGGCACAATAAATGATAGGAACACAAGATTACAGAAGGATAAGGAGCGACACCTAATCCAGCCTAGAGCAGGAAGGAAGGAAGAGGAAAGAAAGAGATTGGGAAAGTCTCCCATAATACAGCAGTGCCTGAACAGAATATTAACAAGCCTGCCTTCTCCCTCTGTAAACCTCACAGTTCAGTTCAGTTCGGTTCAGTTGCTCAGTTGTGTCTGACTCTTTGTGACCCCGTGAACTTCAGCACACCAGGCCTCCCTGTCCATCACCAACTGCCGGAGTCCACCCAAACCCATGTCCATTGAGTCGGTGATGCCATCCAACCATCTCATCCTCTGTTGTCCCCTTCTCCTCCTGCCCTCGATCTTTCCAAGCATCAGGGTCTTTTCAGATGAGTCAGTTCTTCGCATCAGGTGGCCAAAGTATTGGAGTTTCAGCTTCAATATCAGTCCTTCCAACGAACACCCAGGATTGATCTCCTTTAGGATAGATTGGTTGGATCCCCTTGCAGTCCATGGGACTCTCAAGAGTCTTCTCCAACACCACAGTTCAAAGCATCAATTCTTCGGCGCTCAGCTTTCTTTATAGTCCAACTCGCACATCCATACATGACCACTGGAATAACCATAGCCTTGACTAGACGGACCTTTGTTGGCAAAGTAATGTCTCTGCTTTTTAATACACTGTCTAGGTTGGTCATAACTTTCCTTCCAAGGAGTAAGCATCTTTTAGTAAATCTCACAAGCTAAGAATAATGTATTTTCCTTCTCATTACTCTTTTTGCCAAGTCCTAATGGCTGTAAATCATAGGAATGAGAACTAGAAATAAATGGGGAATGCAACAGGGTATGCATATTTATACAACAATGATGAGGCATTGTCAATAAGCAGGAGAAATGACATGGGGCATTGTGCATCATAGAGGCATTGCAGTGTTTGAAATATCTGCAATGTTTGTACTTTATGGCTGAAGTTAGGCTGCTTCAGTATCTGGCCAAAAACATATTGGGGCATCAGTATAGAAATAGCACAGCCATGACACACTGCTGTTTAGGTGATACTCTGTTCTTCAGACTCCCCAGAACCAGAGGATTTCTGCAATCACACATTTACAGGAGATACTACATTTAAAATCAGAAAGCAGGAGCTAGGAAAAAAACTCAAGATCATAATGTAGAAACCTTTACTTCACAGAGGAGGAATCTGAGAGGAAACCTGCCTCTCTGAGTGCCTGCAGCTCTTTACCAATAGACATGAAACCAGAATGCAGGTCTAGGTGATTTCTTTCTTTCTTTTTTAACGGAATAATATCTAAGTGTTGAGCTATGTGTTGGGTACAAAATATGAAATTTATACTCACTGATACTTCTCTACTGTCCTCCACCCAACCTCCTGCCACAATATCATACAATCTCATTCATAAATATTTTTTCCACAAAAGAAACACTACGTGTTTTAGGGATACAGAATTTTTCTAAGTTATAAAATACATCACCATATACTGTGGGGAAGGGGTGTAGACATGAGCTGGAATGGGACCTGAAGAGGAAATAAAATTAAGACAAAGCTGGAGGAGGAGAGCAGATGATAAATGAGCTTCCTAGGCAGACACCTCTCTTCCCAGGAGAGTGGGGACCAGCCCCCAGCAGACTCCGCCTTGGGATCTCTCTCTGGCATTCCCCAACCAGAAGCCCTGCTGCTGGAGGATGGAGACACCAGGAGGAAGACCAGAGATTCACCCAGTGGAGCTGTGCCTCTCAGCCTGAAGGGACTCCTGTTTCCTCGGGCCCATGTGGAGCCTGTGCCCGGAAAGCTACCCACTCCCTTGTCCTGCTCTCTGCTCAAATGCTCAGAGAGGGGGCAGCCCCGGCAGAGAAGAGCTGCTGGCCCTGGCCCTCAGGGGCTGGTGTGCGAAGTTGTCTTGACTGCTTCTCTTCTCTCCCTCAGGTCCCAATTAATGGATTCTGACATGGATTATGAAAGGCCAAACGTAGAGACCATCAAGTGTGTGGTGGTGGGGGACAATGCTGTGGGCAAGACCAGGCTTATCTGTGCCTGGGCCTGCAATGCCACCCTCACCCAGTACCAGTTGCTTGCTACCCACGTGCCCACGGTTTGGGCCATTGACCAGTATCGGGTATGCCAAGAGGTAAGGTTGCAAGTCTATGGCCTCACTCATCTGGGCTTCTTCCCCAGGGATCTCTCCAGAGGGGCCTTATGCTGAGCTCACGGAAGCCCTTTAAAGGTTGAGTAGAGGCAGCTGAAGAGCACAGATCCTTGGGAGAGGCCTGAAGGGAGCCCACTCCAGGGGAGGAGTCCCCAGCCTTTTGTGTTTGTCTGAGCAGAAGCCTGGGGCATCTTGTGTAACATAGCCCCCAGTAATGGGAAGCCCTGGAGCTGGGAAAGGGGTGGTGCTTTGGAGAGATGAGAGCTGCCAGGAGAAAAGAAACTGCTGGCTAATGATACCCAAAGACCCAAGGCTGGGAAACATCTGATGGCAGGTACAGCTGGGAACAAGGATGGGCTCCTTGGGAGATCGCATCACTCCCATGACTGTCTGCCCTCTGGAGTCTCTTCTGTCCTGGCCAGCTCTTGTTAGGGGACTCAGGTGTTCTAGGACACACAGAGGGAGACACTAGTTGTCCCTCAAGCCCCCATGCTGTGGGACCCAGGAGTGAGCTAACCCCACCCCAAGTTGGCATGCAGGGTCCCCAGGAACCATTGCCTTTGCTTCCCCCCCTCCCCGTCCCACCCCGCCCCCTCCCACCCCCACCAGATGCTAGAACGTTCCTGAGACGTGGTGGACAATGTGAGCGTGTCTCTCCACCTCTGGGATACCTTCGGAGACCACCACAAAGACCAGCACTTTGCTTATGGGAGGTAGGGAAGGCCCCCGCTGCCTGCAGGGAGCCAAGTGGGTGGGGTTTTTCCCCGAGGTATGAGGACACTCTGTGAAACTGAGTTAAAGGAATTTCACTCTGTGAAACTGGGAGGAAGGAGTGGAGAAAACAGTCTTGGGAGACCCTTGACGGGAAGGCAGCCCGGGCTGGGCAGGGAGCCGGCTTTGCAATCAGGAGGCCAGGTTTCAGTTCTCCCCTGTTAACCAGTAACGCTGGGACTTTGAGCAATTAGGAAGGCTGTTCTGAGATGAGTTTTCTCAGATGAGATGGTAAAAGTGGTCATGTCTAAATCTCAAGAGAGCTGTGAGGTCAACCCAAGAGTCTTTGAAAGCTCTCAAGCGCTAACTTGGGGGTATAGAAATAGGAGGTGCTATGATTACATGTTTTGGGGAAGATCATGTGAGCCGATCCATATGACATTTGTGGGATTGCAGTGTAGGGGTGCCATTGGGTATGTGTTCTCCCTTGTTCCAGCAGCAGGGAACCTATCACTAGCTTTTTTTGCCTATAACCTCACTCTCTCCCACCCCCAGATCTGATGTGGTGGTTCTGTGCTTCTCCGTTGCCAACCCCAACTCCCTCCACCATGTCAAGACCACGTGGTACCCAGAAATCAAGAACTTCTGCCCCCGAGCACCTGTCATCTTGGTGGGCTGCCAGCTGGACCTGCGTTACGCTGACCTGGACGCTGTCAATAGGGCCAGGAGACCCTGGCTAGGTAGGGAGTCCTGGTGCCTAGGGAGGGAAAGGTGGCAGATGGGGAAGGGGAAGAGGGGGTGGAGGGAGGTTGTGTGTCTCTCAACTCCCTGCTCAGCCCTGAGAGAATGCACAGAGCCTCACTTCTCTCCCTCCATTTGAAGCAGATTCACATAGGGGGCCAGTTAGAATGATCTTTCTTTCATCCATCCATCCATCCATCCATCCATCTATTACACACTGAGTGGGCAATACTGGGCTAAGCATCATGAGGAGAGAAGGAGAAGGAGAGGTAATCTTTGTATGAAAGGAGCTTATAATCTTGCTGGGAGACGAACTGGATAGGTGAATATGTTAAAAACCAGCATACTAATTGCCAGAGAGGCAGTCAGCCCTCTCACTACTCTGAGCCGGGGAGATCACCCAGGCCTGCCATAGAGGCCTACCTACCATGGAGGGCTTCCTGGAAGAAGAAGGGCTTAGAAGTCAGCCTTGAAAGAATGGTAGGATCTGGCCAAACAGAGGAGAAAGGGAGTGGAAATGAGCAGGGCAGGAACGGGGCTTAGACCCAGATCCTCAGCAGGGACGCCCCCAGTCAGGTGAAAAACACACAGGATCGGGGGAATGCATCTCCCTGCCCCCCAGCCCTCCACCACCGACATGAATTTGGCTTCCCTTCTTGAACGTGCCAGGCCCATGAAGCCCAATGAGATCCTTCCCCCAGAGAAGGGCCGAGAGGTGGCCAAGGAGCTGGGTATCCCCTACTACGACACAAGTGTGGGCGCAGTTCGGTATCAAGAATGTCTTCGACAACGCCATCCGGGCAGCGCTTATCTCCCGCCGGCACCTGCAGTTCTGGAAGTCCCACCTCCGCAATGTGCAGCAGCCCCTGCTACAGGCACCTTTCCTGCCCCCCAAGCCGCCGCCCCTGCTCATTGTGGTGCCCGACCCCGCCTCCAGCAGCGAGGAGTGCCCTGCCCACCTCCTGGAGGACCCGCTGTGTGCAGACGTCATCCTTGTGCTTCAGGAGCGGGTGCGCATCTTCGCCCACAAGATCTACCTCTCCACATCCTCCTCCAAGTTCTACGACCTGTTCCTCATGGACCTGAGTGAGGGGGAGCTGGGGGACCCTCGGAGTCAGGGGGTCCCCGCTCAGAGGACCACCGGGGTCACCCTGATCAACACCACCACCATCACCACCACCTCCACCACCACCATGGCCGGGACTTCCTGCTCCGGGCAGCGAGCTTTGACGTGTGTGAGAGCGTGGAGGAGGGCGGGGGCTCTGGGCCTGTTGGGCTCCTGGCATCCACTAGCGACGGGATCTTACGGGGCAATGGGACAGGGTACCTGCCTGGGCGGGGTCGAGTGCTGTCTTCCTGGAGCCGAGCCTTTGTGAGCATCCAGGAAGAGATGACAGAAGACCCACTGACTTATAAATCCCGGCTGATGGTGGTGGTGAAAATGGACAACTCCATCCAGCCAGGGCCGTTCCAGACTGTTCTCAAGTACCTGTACACAGGGGAGCTGGACGAGAATGAGCAAGACCTCATGCACATCGCCCACATCGCTGAGCTGCTTGAGGTCTTTGATCTGCACTTGATGGTGGCCAACATCCTCAACAACGAGGCCTTCATGAACCAGGAGATCACCAAGGCCTTCCATGTCCGCCGGACCAACCGGGCTAAGGAGTGCTTGGCCAAAGGCACCTTCTCAGGTATGAAACAGGCTTAGGAGCTGGTGTCCCAAAGGCAGGGGACTTCCCTCCAGGCTCTTTCTGCAGAATCTGGGTTGGTCCGAATAGCATTCTGAGTCATCTCAGCCACTGATGTCCTGGAGATACTGCGGCTCTGCTCCTGAAACCTAGAGCCCCCAGCTTGAGATTGTGGTCATGTGGTGCTCACAGAGTGTGGCTTCAGGAGGAAGCAGTCATCTTGGAGCAGTGTCGACCCGTGGGGCTGGTTGTCCCATATTCTTTCACCCCATCCTCACGTGATGCATCTTCTCTCACCCAACAGCTGTGACCTTCATCCTGGACGATGGCACCATCAGCGCCCACAAGCCCCTGTTGATTTCTAGCTGTGACTGGATGGCTGCCATGTTTGGGGGGCCACTTGTGGAGAGTTCCACCAGGGAGGTAAGGCTAGGATGGAAACGGCTGGGAGGGAGAGAGGTTTACTCCCTTTCCATCTGAGGCATCTGTTACTTCACAGTACTTCCTTCAGCCTTGACTCTATACAAACCACCAAGTGATGGGCCCAAGAGAAGTTTATGAGATGGCTCCTATAGTCATGGACTTTGCAGTATACCAAGATGGACAATTATGGTCACATCCTAGCTCTATAGTTGAGAAAAAACTTTTTTCTTAAAGCAGTAAGAACAGATTTTTATTCAGAAACTATTGCAATAGGGGAAGAGAGACCTCAGTATAGAAGTGGTTTTAATTCTTAATTGAGCATGATCAAGTGGGGTTTATAGTCAAGGTGTAGGGTGGGAGTCAGAGGGTAGAAAATTACTAAGAGGAAACATCAGGAGTCAGTGGGAGTTCTAGCCAAATCAAGACTGGAGTTCAAGTCTGATCTCCTTTCTGCCCTTCTCTGAACTCTGACACTGACTGTCCATCCCTCAGCCTTGTAGTTAACAGTGTCCTCCTTTGTGAATCTACTTAAAGTTCCAAGGGTCCACACCAAGTTTCTCCAGCTGATCTGAGGTTTCCCTTGAGTATGGGGATGAGGTCTTTTATTTCTGCTGAGTACCCTTCTCAGCTCTGGTCCCTTAGTCAGTGCTCAGCAAACAGTTGAATGAAAAGCTGAACAAAGAATGTTAGAGCATAGCATCCTATAACCCTGAGAAGGGATTTCCTAAGATTTCTGGGTCTGGAAGATCCTTTGGAGGAGGGAAGGGCACCCTTTTCCAGTATTCTTACCTGGAGATTCCCGTGGACAGAGGAGCCTGGCGGGCTACAGTCCATAGGGTCACACAGAGTCGGACATGACTTAAGCGACTTAGCACACACTGGAAAGGGAGTCCTTCTGGGAGGTGAAGAGGAGAGTTCGAGGTTTGAGTTGCCTCTGCTCCCTGAAGCATGAGTGGGTTGAGATGTGCAAAGTGTGAGATGGGAACTCTTCAGAGCCACAGAAGCATCTGTAAAGTTCCAGCCAATTCCCAGTGCAGCCTGGAGAGGCTGGCGGCTGATGAGAAAGCAGTTTTTGTGTTGGTCCCGCTCTGGAGAGATCCCAGAGGCCCAGAGCTGTAGCTTTGAGCAGCCCAGAGAGACCAGCTGGTGTTCGCTCCATTCATCCACATCCCATTTGCACTGCTCCCCGAAGGATAGAGTGGGGCTGGGTGCAGGTGACCAGAAGGACTCCTTCATGGTTCCTCCAAACCAGAAAGATGCTAACGCGAGTCCAGGTCCTTTTAAAAGCTGTTGGAGCCCTGCTCACAGGTGCTCAGCAGATGGGTTCATTGCAGGCTGTTGGTGTGGGAGATTAGCCTTTAGGGAAGGAGGGGTTCTGAGCAGGTCCAGGGACCGCAGAGGGGTGGCAGTCTGTCTATGGGAGACCAACTGTCCAGGCCAGAGCCTTCTGAGTTCTTCAGAACTGCTGTTCTTTCCCTAAAGCTGGACCTTGCTGCAGCCTGCTCCATTCCTTCCCATCCACAGGTGGTATTTCCTTAGACAAGCAAAAGCTGCATGCGGGCTGTGCTGGAGTACCTGTACACTGGCATGTTCACCTCCAGCCCTGACCTGGACGACATGAAACTCATCATCCTGGCCAACCGCCTCTGCCTGCCGCACTTGGTCACCCTCACAGGTAGCTAAGCCCAGGGGAAGAGCCTCCAGGGAGGAGGAGGAGGAGTCAGGGGATCCCCTGGGAGTCATGATTTCTTCTCTCATCTGTCTCCTCCTAGGGGACAGGCCACCAGCACCAAGGGGATATGTTAACATAGCGTGAGATACATCGGTGCATATTGGGGTTGCGGTGAGGACGTGGATGTAAAGAGATGTGTGAGAGGGATGCTTGGTGGGGTCACCTTATAGGTCTCTCTAGAGGTTATTGCGGTGCAGCACGTGGGCACCAGTAGATGCCAGGGCTCGAGGTTCTCAGCTTGGCCACACTCAGGCAAGCTTAAGAAGCCAAAAAGAACAGAACACCATTCCTCATTCCTACCCTTGCATCTCCTCCTTCTGCCTTTCCTTTTTCTTCCCCTTTCTCATTTCCTTCTTCTCTTCCACCTTCCCTTTCTCTTTCTTCTTCTAGAAACACAGTAAACATTGACCTAATTGTTGGTCACTCCTAATTCTTTGATTCCTGGAAGATCCTGTGAGCTAGAGCTCAGGTTTCAGGATGGACCAACCCCAGAGGCTTAGGTGGAGCAGGGACTGCGGCAGGAGGGAGACCAAGGAGCAGCGCTTGGGGTGCCAGGGCAGGAGGAGAGATGGTGCAGTGCAGATGAGAAGCCGTCTGGAGCCCTTGGTGCCCGCCGACAGGTGGAGCTCCTGAGCTGGAGTCAGCATGTGTGTTCCATTGATGTTGGTGTTGGTACCTGTACTGGCATTGATGTCCAGGTTAATGTCCTTGGGTGGGTCGGCGGCAGAGAGCAAAGCCTCAGATACTGAGCTGAGGTTCAGGGAAGGACCTGGTGTTAGACCTGCTGTGGCCCTTGGCAGATGATCAAGATTGGGACTTGGCTATGAGGGAAGCAGCGATCCTATGATGATAAATGAGTTGAAAAGTGGCGCCTGGTCCCTGGAAGAGGTGGAAATGATAGACCAGAATCAAATATTAAGAGCTGAGACTGCAGAGGCAGGCCAGGGGACACTGAGGGCTTTAGGGCAGGGAGTAAGAGGCTTCTAGAGATTTCAACTGCAGAATTCCCTGGTGGTCTGGTGGTTAAGGCTGCACTTCCACTGAAGGGGGCACGGGTTCGATCCCTGGTAAGAGAACTAAGATCCCGCATGCTGAGTGATGCCACCAATAAGTAAATAAAAAATAAATAAGATCACAGCTGCAACAATTTGAAAAAGTGGTACAGCATTCCCAGAACACAGAAAACAGTCTAAACTCTTAGACTAAATAACTTTTGAAAGACTTGCTGCAAAGAAATGGCCCAAATGAAAAAAAAATGTATTCAGGTGTTTCCTTAAGTTTGTTTCATCATAGCAAGCAATCAGAAACAAGTCAAACAGGCACACTGGTTAAGCACACGTGGATGGATTTTGCAAGGTAGCCATTAAAAATGTTACCTCTCACTGCTGCATGGAAAGGCTTATAGAAAATAACATTGAATGGCCTTTCCTTTGAAATGCTTCATAATCGCTAAAAATCATCTTTAAAAAATATGTTTCTATGTACCTTGTCAAGGAACAGTGGAAAATGCCAAATGTTGTATAATAAGTGACATGTTTTGTGATATAAGCTTACTATGAAGTTATTAGTTTAAGCTTAATTTTTAAAATATTAAATATTACACAAAACATGTAATATGTGTTCATCTTAATAAATTATTACAAACCAAAGTGGCCCTTGCTCGCCACACCGGAGCCCCCAGTCTGTCCCTCTCAACCATAGGCCCTCCCCACCCCAGAGTAACCGTTCTGCCTATTGTGCTAAGATTTGATGAGCGCTTTTCCTTACTCTTCTTCATAGTCATGTCATCCAAGTGTGCATCCTGAAACACTATAGCATGATTTTATTTTTTGTATATCTTTTAAGGTTTTTTTTTAATCTGTAAGTACCTTGTCTGTTAAAAACAAAAACAGAAATTTCCCTTGTGATATGTTGGAAAAACCCTCTGATCCAGGGAACCTAGATTTATTTACTGATCACCTTTCTGTATCCACCATGTTTCCTTCCTATCAACTGGCCTTCAGGTCTAGAGGCTAGATTAGATCCAGTCTTCTTTTGGTGAGACTACACTTTGTAGGCTGTTTCTGCTTTTCATCAAGAAACATAGATCATATGCTTTTCTCTCTTTTTGTGGTGTTAGCAGCCTTTGAGTTTTATTGCCTGGATCCATTTATTTATTAAGTGTTGTGAAATGGTAATATTCCAGGTCTTTTTTTTTTCTTTTTTAATCTGTTAGAATACTTTCCAAAGGAGGGAAACTTTCCCTCACCTATAGTTTGATTTCCCAGTAGAATAGTTCATGTAGGAAAGGCAGGTGAATATGTGGCATTTTAATTTACCAGTTGTTTTTCTTTTCTCTCATATTCATGTACTTATTTGGCTGCAGTGGAGTCTTAGTGGTGGCATGAAGGATCTTTAGTTGTGGCATGTGGGATCTAGCTCCCTTACCAGGGGTTGAACCTGGGTCCCCTGCATTGGAAGTGTAGAGTTTTAGCCACTGGACCATCAGGGAAGTCCCTGTTTACCAGTTTTCAAGACACACATTTGTTTCCTATCATCCTTTGAGAGTGACCAGTTGATTTTTTGTTATTAATATTACATGTGATTATGAATTTTTGGACTTGAACATACTCTATTGGTTTTTAGTTCAGGTCACTTGCTCAGTCGTGTTCGACTCTTTGTGACCCCATGGACTGCAACATGCCAGGCATCCCTGTCCATCACCAACTCCTGAAGCCTACTCAAACTCATGTCCACTGAGTCAGTGATGCCATCCACCCATCTCGTCCTCTGTCGTCCCCTTCTCCTGCCTTCAATCTTTCCCAGCATCAGGATCTTTTCAAATGGGTGGATTCTTCACATCAAGTGGCCAAAGTATTGGAGTCTCAGGTTCAGCATCCGTCCTTCCAGTGAATATTCAGGACTGATTTCCTTTAAGATTGACTGGTTGGATCTCCTTACAGTCCAGGGGACTCTCAAGAGTCTTCTCTAACACCACAATTCAAAAGCATCAATTCTTTAGCACTCAGCCTTCTTTATAGTCCAACTCTCACATCCATACATGACTACTGGAAAAACCATAGCTTTGACTAGATGGACTTTTGTTGGTAGAGTAATGTCTCTGCTTTTTAATATGCTGTCTAGGTTGGTCATAGCTTTTCTTTCAAGGAGCAAGCATCTTTTAATTTCACGGCATCAGTCACCATCTGCAGTGATTTTGGAGCCCCCCAAAATAAAGTCAGTATTTCCATTGTTTCCCCATCTATTTGCCATGAAGTCATGGGACCGGATGCCATGATCTTAGTTTTCTGAATGTTGAGTTTTAAGCCAACTTTTTCACTCTCCTCTTTCACTTTCATCAAGAGGTTCTTTAGTTCTTTGCTTTCTGCCATAAAGATGGTGTCCTCTGCATATCTGAGGTTACTGATGTTTCTCCCGGCAATCTTGATTCCAGCTATCGGTTTTAAATCATTGCAATTAGCTTTATGGAAACTCAGATACTCTGCTGTTCCTTTAACCTGTAGAAGTCTTCTCAAGTTGGCTGCAAAGTCTCTAGAGGAGCTTTCGATGCTCTGGAATGACAAGATGTGCCAGGTTCATTGTGTACATTTCCTGCCCCATACCGGGTATCAGCCATTTCTCTAAGAAGTCTTGGCTTCCTGTAGTTGGAAATGGGATTTCAAGGCTACAGTATTTGCATTAGCAATGCTTTTGCTATTGGGATGGCTGTTGTTTCTAGGTTTTTTCCCATGGACTCAGCTGAGACATATTACTTTTAAAGATAAAATACTTTATCAGTTTATACTGCTACAGTTAAAATTCAGAACTCAAAGTGTTTACTTCTTCCCTAGAAAGGTCTTAACATGAAATGCAAGGTTAGTACACAATTTGTTACAAAATCTAAATTAAAATGAACAACTTGATTTAATCCTTAGTTCTAATCTATAGTTCTCAGCAAATTTGAGATTTAATACCCCCTCCCATCAGTATCAATGGCTGATTCTCAGGGTTGGGGGCTTTCACCCCACCTGTATAACTCCTTGCTGCAACATATGGAGCTTAAAAAACTTCATAGGTTATTCTAGTCTCCGCCTTCACTTCCCACCTCCTCTCCAGTGGGAAAGTCTTGCTCCAATCCTGGTTTTCTCACTGGTAGGAGCCGACTTAAATCTCCTGTAGCCTTTCCTGGCCTGTTGAGACTTGCTCTGGACCTCTCTTTGCCCTGCTGTGGGCCCCTGCTGGGGTCGGGGCGGGGATAAACAAGTGCCTGTCCACTCCTGTGGTTCTTCAGCCCATTCCTGGCTGTGTGTGTGTCACAGAGCAGTACACAGTGACTGGGCTGATGGAAGCAACTCAGATGATGGTGGACATCGACGGGGACATCCTTGTGTTCCTGGAACTGGCTCAGGTAGGATGACAGGGAAGGAATCTCTCCAACATTCTCAGCTCTGGGCTCTGCCTGTTGGCAGCAAACGGGGAGGGTTCGGGAGGTGGTGGGTAGGAAGGAAACCCATTGACAGACTTGGTTCCCCCAGTGGGCAGACCCATCTTATCCTGCAGGCCAGAGGATTCACCCCAACATGCCAAGAGAAGAGGCTGGCTGTGGCAGGAAGGGACGGAGACTTCAGGCAACGTTGGGCCGGAGAGGGAAACCAGAGCCCTGTATAGACGTGGTTGCTGCCTGCTGGGGTCATTTAAGGCACACTGGGGACTCTCCATCTAAGATGGACTTCCTTCCTCCATTTTCCCAAGTGATAGTGTCAGTTGCTCAGTCATGTCTGGCTCTCTGCGACCCCGTGCACTTTAGCCTGCCAGGCTCCTCTGTCTATGGGATTTTCCAGGCAAGAATACTGAAGTGGGTTGCCATTTCCTCCTCAAGGGGATCCTGCTGACCCAGGGATTGAACCCAGGTGTCCTGCATTGCGGGCAGATTCTTTACTGTCTGAGCCACCCAAAACAGGCAAGCAAAATCTCCCCTACCAGCCCTCAGGGTGCCAAACATTCTAAAGATTAGTTTATGAAGTTAAAATATGGCAGATATGCCTGGGAGGCCAGCTCTCTAAGCCCGGTTGTCAGCACCTTAATGCAGGCTGCTCTGGTCCAGCATGGAGGATGAGGGGTCAGATCTGAGGAGGGCAGACCCAGTAAGAGGCTACCTCATAGGACTGTGGGTTTCTGGGGCTGCTGGGGGCAGGTCACAGGTGAGGTGGTGGTGGTGGTGGGGCCAAGGAGCAAATCCATGTCATTCCGTCATGGTTTTGTGTGGCCTTGCCTCTCGAGGTGGGTTCTTTGTGACTCAGGGCCTTTGCCCACCTGCGTCAAAGCTCTGGCTCTGAAGGCAAAAGTAGACATCTGTGTGCAGACCTTGGCCCAGGAGTCCCAGCACACACATGCTCCTGTCTGTTCCCAGTTCCACTGTGCGTACCAGTCGGCTGACTGGTGTCTTCACCACATCTGCACCAACTACAACAATGTGTGTCGCAAGTTCCCCCGAGACATGAAGGCCATGTCCCCAGGTGAGCATCCCCAGCGGCATTTGTCATCTCCCTCTCCTTGGGCCCAAGCCTCTGACCCAGGGCGCCCAGAGGCTGCCAAAGACCCCTGTGGGTGGGGAGTAGCCTGCAAACATGCACCCAGCCCAGCGGAGGGGGTCCTGGAAAAAGCACTGGTGGGGAGGGCGGCCCCCCCACCCCAGCCCACCAGAGACCTTGGGCAATTCACTCTGCCCCTCTGAGCTCCTGCTTTTCACAGGTACAGTCAGACTAGAGGTGGTATTTTTTAGATGTTTGTGGACCAAACTCCACATTAAGAAAAACATTTTTGTTTGTTTGTTAATTTTTACAATGTTGGTTGGTTTCTGCCAAACAACAATGCAAATCAGCCATAATTATACATATATCCCCTGCCTCTTGAGCCTCCCTCCCATCCCCACATCCCACCCCTCTAGGTTATCAAGAATTACATTGTATCTTGTGACCTAGTACACATATTGAAAAATTCATCAGTTGTTTTTAATACTGTTCACGACTCATGACATTAATTTCATAACCTAGGAATGGGCACAAGTCACAGCTTGGACAACACAGATCTGGGCATCCTCTGGGGTCCCTGCAGCTTGGTCTCTGCTTAATTGATGTCTCAGGTCCTGGGGCCTGACAGGAAGCCAGGGGTCCAGGATTCATGGGATCCAGGGAGAGGTGTGGCTGGCCTCCCCCAGTTTCTTCACTGGGCACCGTCTGCTCTGCTGTGACCCTCCTCCCCACTAGTGCTCTACCAGGTCTCCCACTCCTGCTCTCTCCTCATCACCCTTCTAGCATTTTCTTTCTAAAGCACAGCTCCAACTGCCTCACTTCCCTGGCCCCAAACTTTCGTGGAGCCCCCACACCTTCTAGAAGAAGACCAAACCCCTCAGCCTAGCCTTCCCTCCCATCTGACCTCCTGCATACCCCCACCCCCCACACCTCCCCTCTCAGAACCTCATCTCTGCCAGCTGCACCTGCTGTCGGCCCAGCCAGGCTGAGCATCTTCTTGCCCACAGCTCTTCTCACCGTTTCTCCCTCATCCGTTGTTGCAGCCTGCTTTATTCTCCAAGCCTTGATAGGATCTTCCCTCTGCCTTTGAAGAAAAACGCAAGTGGAAATGCCTTTCCCCAGTGTGGACTGTCGGCTCCACTCCTTGGGCAACTGACTCTCTTTGGGGGCTCAGTGAAGGCAGGGCTTCCGCTTCTGGTCCCCAGGGGTTGGCATGTGGGCCTAGGAGGACCAGAGGCATGTTCCATGGCAGCGGGGCAGGGTTGGGAGTCCCTCTGCCCCTCCTCCTGCGTCTTCCTCACCCAGCTCTACTGCCGTTCTGCCCCAGAAAACCAGCAGTATTTCGAGAAACACCGGTGGCCACCCGTCTGGTACCTGAAGGAGGAAGACCACTACCAGTGGGCCTGGAAGGAGCGTGAGAAGGAGGACTATCTGCACCTGAAGCGGCAGCCCAAGCGGCGCTGGCTGTTCTGGAATAGTCCGTCCTTTGCGTCCTCTTCGGCCGCCTCCTCGGCGTCCCCATCCTCCTCCTCGGCTGTGGTCTGAGATGCTGCCACCCTCTTCTGACCCTGCTGCTGTTGTCCCCACTTGTCTTTGCCCCTCTGCTCCTCCGCATCGCCCCTTCCACCTCCCAGGGACAGAGGACTCGCATAACCAGGACCCTTTGCGTGGAGCTGCCCTCACCAGCCAACATAACTCAGCACAGAGAGGAGGGAGCCTGGCCTCGTGGACCAGAGCAGTGGCCCTGTGCAGAGGTCCTGATTCCATGGCTGGCCGGGAGACAACTCTTGGAGGCGGGGATTGGGGAGAGAGCTGAGGACTGTGGCATCTTGTCTGTGGGTCGCAGAACCCTAGCATCAAAGGGGAAACTCTCCTGCTGGGAAGCTGTGTGTCCTGGTCTGCGCAGGCGGCCCCCTCCCAGGGAGCAGCAGTGGGCAGGCAGGGTCCTACCTCTGTTGGCCCCACGTCTCCATTTATGGACTTGAAGGGTTATAGAGGCTTTGTGGGCCTTTCCACGTGGAGCCTACTCAAACCCTCACTGGAAAAGTCAGGGTAGAAATTAAGCCTTCAGAGCCCAACTCCAGGCTTCCACCTCTGTGGTGCAGCTGCCAGAAGCCGCAAGCAGAAGGCTTGCCCTCTGCCAGCATTGCTTCCGGGGCTGTGGGCAACCAGGCCTGAGAAGGTGGCAGAGGTTTTTCAGAGCTTCAGCCCTGGAAGCAGTGCTTCTTGGTGCAATGAGAAACTTCTCTTTCCCCCATCCTTTACCGCTCAGGTTTGGAGATGGAAACAAAAGGAAACACTGGAACAGGGGGAGAGAAAGTAGAGGGTGATGGGACCTGAGTACAGCAATCCCATGCTCCTTTGGGCTCCTCCCCCCCGCTGCTGGCCAGCACAGCTTCTAATGGGGAGAGGGTAAATTTTGCAAAAATACGCAGACAATGAACAAAATCACTACCGACAAAAACATTGTGGCCTCTGTCCCCTCAAAAGAAGAAAAGCAGAAAAAGACCCTGGATGGCTCTCATTCTTATAAAGCCAAGCAGGGGACCCCATGTGGATGAGGCAATGGTCGAGGTGGGAGAATTGACTCCGATGCTTTTCAGGAAAGCAGTGTCACCGGCTGTGACCGAGGACGTCCTGGCCCCACTGACTGACTCTGGAGGGCACGGTGCAGGCCTTCAGCATGCTGGGGATGAGGTTGCAGGGGCGGGGAGGGTGGGCTCGGGAATCACCATGGTGTTGGACCCATCGTGAGAATCAGTCTGTTGTCAACTTCAGCAGGTAACTCCATAGGATATGACCGTGTTGAAGGGGTGGGATGCGGTAGGGGTCAAAGGTCAGGGCAAAGGGCACTGACATGGAGGATAGGAGTCTTTGTAAAGAAGGATCATAATGAAGTACGTGACCTTACCCAGTGCTGGTTGGTGATAACAGGGAAGAATGGGGGAATTGAACAGGAGCAAAACCAAGGTCAGTCCAGAGAAGAGGAGGGAGGAGACTGGAGGATGGTGGAGGATTAAGACAGTATCTTGCAGCCCCATGGGGGAAAGCTGGGCCACAACTGACCCTGTCCCCCTTTTCTGATTCTGATTTGTATCTCACTCCACACACCCTTGTTAGAGTCAGAACACAGGGTCCCTCTGATGAAGGTGGAGCCAGAGAGACTGAGCTCCTGTCCTCAGCACTCAGGAGTCATCTCATCTAAGAAAGATGCTTTAGGGAGAGGAACTGGGTTTTGGTCCCAGGGCCCGGTGTGGGGGGCTCCACCTCCAATAATCTGGCATAGAGCAAACCCCCCCAAAATGGAACCTCTGCATCAATTTTGTGGTGCCAAGACCTAGAGATTTGAGGTCAAGGCCTTGTCAAGAGAAGGAGCAGGAGGTGGCCGGTCAAGTGGGTCTTGAATGACTGTGACCCTTGGTGTCTGAGCCCTAGACCTCAAGGCCATGGCTGCCTCCCCTCCAAGTTCTCCAGGTGGCAGGCTTGGAAACCAGACATGTGCTGCCCTCTACTGGCTGGTCAGCTCACTTCTGCTGAGCTCAGGCTGAAGCTGAGGCGAAAGGGACAGAAGGGGAGCCTCCGAGGTGGGGTGTGCTGCTCTGCACCAGCCCCTTCACTCTGGAAAGGGTGTAGGAGGGGCCTTGGGGGCCTCTCAAGAACTCTAGGGGGATGGGAGAGCCAGGACCTGAAATCCAACGGCAGGGGAATTAGGTCTCCATGAGCTTGCAGGCCTGAGTCGTCTGGCCCAAAGATGAGGATGCAGAAAGGCCAGCAGGGACAGAAAGGAAAGGTGGCTCAGGAGTGGCAGGAGGCTCACAAGTGAGAGGCCACAGCAGGATCCCGGCAGGCAGCGTCTCGGGACCCCTTCCCAATAGCTCCGTCAGAGCCAGTCCATACCTCCAGGAGCCCAGCAAGCCCAGGTGGGACTCAAGAGATACCACCTGGGGAGGCTGTGAGGGACCTCGGCCAGCCCAGTCAGGGGAAGGGCAGGGAGGAGAGGGATGGAGGAGGGGCTGAATTCCAGTCCCCCAGGAACCTGGTGCCCAGAAATCTTGAGTCAGAGCGGGAGACACATTCATACAGGGCAAGCTTGAGCCTGAGGCATAAAAGCAAGAAGGAAGGAGGAAGAACACACACACCTGCACCCGTATCACTCAGAACTCTAGAGGAGAATGGGAGGATGGGGGAGAAAAACACACACATGCCTCTTTTTATATAAAATTGCATATTTAATTTGGTCATGAATTCATAAACACATGAGGATTTTGTACCTAATGGCCTTTCTTGTACTGTTTGATATTTCCAACAAACTCTTCTAAAATAAGAACTTCCAACGGGGAGAAGAGTAAAAAGATAAACCACCACTAGTGAAAAAATTAAGTGCCTATCTTGGGTCAGGTGCTCTTTGGATTGGATATAAAACAAGGCACCTTCATGCTCTCATCAAGCTTACCTTAAATAAACATGATGAACACTGACAAGGCTAATACTTTAGGTGGGCACTAAGGAAGTCCTCTGAGAAAGGGATAAGTGACCTGACACTTGATTGAGAAGAATTCATTTCTATCTCCCTCTGAAGATGAAGGCAGAGTGTCCTCCACAAAAGGAACAACAAAAGCAAGAAACACGTGACTTCCGGGGAACAGAGGGGCAGTAGGGCAGGACCTCTGAAAGGGAAGAGGAAAGGGCTATTGCACCAAGGCCACTGAGGTAGGACCCCTACCAAACTCCACTGGAGCACCATACCCTGAATGTCCCTAAATACTCAGCCAATTCTAGTTTGGGTCCAGCCATGCCAGTCTTGGGCACACAAAGTTTTGAGATGGAAAAGATAAACTGAGGAGTACTACTTTCATAACATCATCCTGCCATGACTGGAATACTATAGAGATAGGTGTGCTGGAAGGAGGGCTGAAGTGCTTACAAAGTATTTTTTACAGTAAGAGGAAGTGATCTGCCCTCCCTGAGCTGAGGGTGCTGCAGTGCATCTTCCACACTAAGAGTACTCAAGCAAGGAGACCTCCCACCAAGAACTGGGAAGGCAAATGGAGGAGGAGCCAGAGAAGGGGAGGAGACAACAGGAGAGGCCCGCTTGCATGTGTTTATTCTGAAAACCAGATCACAATACAGACAGGGCAAGATGGCAGAGCAGAAAGACCCTGAGCTTGGGTCCTCTCACGGGCAGCCCAAATTACAACTATTTGCAGAGCAAGCACTGATAAAAAAGACAGGAACCCACCAGCATAGATCTTCTACAACTAAAGACATAAAGCAGGAACCACACTGAGATGGTTGGAGTGGGCAGACTCACACTATCATCAAGTACCATACTCCTGGGTGGACAACCCACAAAGTAGGGAATTATATTGCAGGGTTTTTCCACCGGAGAGTTCTGAGCCCCAGGTGGGCTCTCCAGCCCAGGGATCCTGCATCAGCAAGATGAACCCCCAGAGCCTTTGGCTTTGAAGGCAAGCAGGGTCCTAATTTTGCGTGTCCCACAGGACTGGAGGAAACAGACACTTCAGTCTTCAAGAGCACACACATGCACTGGGACCTAGGGCAAAAGTGGTCACTTGATGGAAAGCTGGGTTAGAGCTGCCCGTTGGTCTTAAAGAGTGTCCCAGAGGGGCAGTGGGTGGGTGTGGCTCAGGCTGTGGGTATAGACACTGGTAACAGCTGTACTTTTCACACTGTCCATGGGATTCTCATGGCAAGAATACTGGAGTGGGTTGCCATTTCCTTTTCCAGTGAACCATGTTTTATCAGAACTCTTCACCGTGACCCACCCATCTTGGGTGGCACTGCATAGCATAGCTCATAGCTTCATTGAATTATGCAAGCCCCTTTGCCATGACAAGACTGTGATCCATAAAGGGGATTGACAGAGGAGCCTGGCAGGCTAGTCTATGGGGTCACAAAGAGTTGGACACAACTTAGCGACTGAACAGTAACAGCCATACTTGGAAACTTCTTCTGTTGGTGGACACGGGTGCTTATAGGCACTATTGTGGGATCTTCCCCCTAGCTCATTAGCCCCAGTAGCTAATGAGTTGGGTGGGATTGATCAGCCCCACCCAACAGCCTGTAGGCACCACTGCTGGGATGTGGTTATTGTTGTTTAGTTGCTAAGTCATGTTTAACGCTTGCTGCTACTGCTAAGTCGCTTCAGTAGTGTCCGACTATGTGCGACCTCATAGACTGCAGCCCACCAGGCTCCCCCGTCCTTGGGATTCTCCAGGCAAGAACACTGGAGTGGGTTGCCATTTCTTTCTCCAATGCATGAAAGTGAAAAGTGAAAGTGAAGTCGCTCAGTCGTGTCTGACTTTTCGCGACCCCATGGACTTCAGCGCACAAGACTCCTCCATCCATGGGATTTTCCAGGCAAGAGTACTGGAGTGGGGTGCCATGTCTAACACTTTGCAGCATGCGAATGGACTGTAGCATGCCAGGCTTCTGTGTCCTTCACTATCTCCCAGAATTTGTTCAAATTCATGTCCACTGAGTCAATGATGCCATCCAACCATTTCACTCTCTGTTGCCCTCTTCTCCTCCTGCACTCAATCTTTCCTAGCATTACGGTCTTTTCCAATAAGTCAGCTCTTGCATCGGGTGGCCAAAGTATTGGAGCTTCAGCTTCAGCATCAGTCCTTCCAATGAATATTCAGGGTTGATTTACTTTAGGATTGACTGGTTTGATCTCCTTGCTGCCCAAGAGACTCTCAAGAGTCTTCTCCAGCACCACAGTTCAAAAGCCTGAATTCTCAGCCTTCTTTTTGGTTGAACTCACATCTAATCATGACTACTGGAAAAATTATAGCTTTGACGATACAGACCTTTGTCGGAAAGTAATGACTCTGCTTTTTAACACACTGTCTAGGTTTGTCACAGCTTTTCTTCCAAACTGCAAGTGTCTTTTAATTTCATGATTGCAGTCACTGTCCACAGTGCTGGGATGCTTCAGGCCAAACAACTAACAGTCCCACCCATCATCAGACAGCTGAGTAAAGACAGTCCTGAGCCCACCGCCACCTCTAGGCATGCCTCTAGACATGGCACTGCCCACCAGTGGGCCAAGACCCAGCTTCCCCCGCCAGTGGGCAGGTAAGGGCCCTGACCTCCAGGAAACCTTCACTAGCCTCCGGACAGCCTCACCCACCAAGGGGCAGAATGCAAGAAAACCACAGTCCTGCAGACTGTGGATGCAACCTGTACACAGCAGGTGACACCCTGTCCTAGGACCAACTGGGCCCCAACCCTGCCTGTTAGCAGGCCAATACAAGCTTCAGGACATGCCAGATTCGATCCTCAACTGTGTCAGGAACTACCCCCTACCCCCACCCTGCCCCAGTGATCTGACCCCAACTCGGGATACCTGGGCCCTGTAGCCAGACTCCAGGGCATGGCTCTGCCTGCCAGTCATCTGGCACTAACCCCAGAACCTGGCTTCACCCACCAGTGGGTGGGCAACAGCCCTGGCGTTCTCTGGACCCTGGCCATACCCACCAGTGAGCCAGCACTAGCTCCAGGTCCCATGGGGCTCTGCAGCCAGCTTCCCTGGGACCAGGTACCACTAATGAACCACTGGCAGCCTCCACACAGGGTAGGCCCCAGCAACCAGGCCTGTGACACTGCCTACAGAGCCCACCCCCAACAACAGAGGGAACACCCCCTAGAGCAGGGGTCCCCAACTCTCAGGATCTAATGCCTGATGATCTGAGGTGGAGCTGATGTCATAATAGCCAAAATAAAGTGCATAGAATTGCCAATAAGATATTGAAGAGAAGTAGTAAAACAGCGCATCCTGGTCTTATTCTCGATCTTACAGGAAAAGCTTTTTGTCTCACTACTGGATAAACTCGTTGAAAAAGCCCTTTGATTTTTTTTTTTTTTTTGATGATTACTTTTTCCTTCTAAAACCCAGGAACAATATTAAGCAAAATGAAGAGGCCAAGCCTCAGAGAAACGTGGCTCGGTATTTTAAGAAGTATGAATATATAGTTGGTCCCTCAGAGGACTTACAGAACAAGGGAGTTTGACCACAGCTTAGTTTGCCACTTCAAGCAGAGCTGTATTGGAGAATCCCAGAAGTTTTAAAAGCAGATAAGTTTTCTGGACTCTTGGAATCTCTTACCAAAACTTCGAGATCAGCTTCGAGAAGTCTTACAATAAGTAGGAATGACTTGTCAATATTACAAAACTTATTTCCTAGCTTCCCTTTTATTCTGGTTTGAAAACCAATAGCCAGGTCAAGATTCTAAAGTAATGGAAAAGTATGTTTAGTCACTGGAAAATTCTTTCAGGGACAATATAAGCATATGTATCGTACAAAGCAACCAATTATCTGTTTCTTTCTTGGGAAAGGTAATAATATGAACAGACTTGTTCACAAAGGAAAAATCGATCAACGTTTTAAAAAGACTGTTGCTGCTAAGTCGCTTCAGTAGTGTCCGACTCTGTGCAACCCCATAGATGGCAGCCCACCAGGCTCCTCCGTCCATGGGATTCTCTAGGCAAGAATACTGGAGTGGGTTGCCATTTCCTTCTCCAATGCATGAAAGTGAAAAGTCAAAGTGAAGTTGCTCAGTCGTGTCTGACTCTTAGTGACCTCATGGACTGCAGCCTACCAGGCTCCTCCGTCCACGGGATTTTCCAGGCAAGAGTACTGGAGTGGGGTGCCATTTAAAAAGACAGCTGATATGAATTCCTTGTGGCAGAGTGGAGATGCACAAAAGGAGGGAAAAGCCCAAGAACTTTTGCTTTGGTTCAAGGGACGAATTGAAAATAATTGTTTGTGCAAGGATATAGATCAGTGGGAAAAAATTACAATACCCATCATACCTGCTTTTTTGGATCAACTTAGAAGTGGTAGAAGCATAGAAAAAATAATCTTTTTATAATACCTGGGGTTTTCCACTGGAGACCCACAGGCTTCTGACAGGTTATGTGAAAGTCTAATCTTCTCCCTCCAGTTATGTGGACACAATAGCACTTAATTTTTTTTAGACCCAAGATCTATCCTTTAATTTGACAGATTTATAGATACAGCCTCTGACTTTTTGCCCCTGTATGTGCAATATTTATATTTCTTCTTAAGCATGCTATGAGTCCCATACGGACTGTGGTGAAAAAGGAAGGAATGAGAGATGTGGAAGCTATCAAATGTCTTCCTTGGTTTGGACAACACCACTGAAGGCAAACTAAGGGGGAGTTATGGATGGAATTGAGCTTCCCTGGTGGCTCAGACAGTAAAGAATCTGCCTGAAGGGCAGGGGACCCGGGTTTGATTCCTGGGTTGGGAAGATCCCCTGGAGGAGGAAATGGCAACCCATTCCAGTATTCATGACTGGGAAATCCCATGGACAGAGGAGCCTGGTGGGCTACAGTCCATGGGGTCACAAAGAGTTGGACATGAATTAGCGACTAAAACAACAAGCTCTTCCCTTTTCCTATCCTGACACCTTGACAAGCCCACATTGTACATGAAAAGGAAAGGCACAAGAACCTTTCCTGTGATGTGAATGGAAATTAAACCACAATACTGTGGTGCCCCATTTTTACTTCTTAGACTAGCAAAGGATTTAAGTTCAATGTGGCGAGGGTGTAGGGAGACAGGGAAACTTGTTTACTCTTCAGTTCAGTTCACTTGCTCACTCGTGTCCAACTCTTTGCGACCCCATGAACCACAGCATGCCAGGCTTCTCTGTCCATCACCAACTCCCAGAGTTTACTCAAACTCATGTCCACTGAGTCAGTGATGCCATCCAACCATCTCATTCTCTGTCATCCCCTTCTCCTCCTGCCCTCAATCTTTCCCAGCATCAGGGTCTTTGCAAATGAGTCAGCTCTTCACATCAGGTGGCCGAAGTAGTGGAGTTTCAGCTTCAGCATCAGTCCTTCCAATGAACACTCAGGACTGATCTCCTTTAGGATGGAGTGGTTGGATCTCCTTGCAGTCCAAGGGACTCTCAAGAGTCTTCTCCAACTCCACAGTTTAAAAGCATCAATTCTTCAGTGCTCAGCTTTCTTTATAGTCCAACTCTCACATCCGTACATGACTACTGGAAATACAATAGCCTTAACTAGATGGACCTTTGTTGACAAAGTAACGTCTCTGCTTTTTAATATGCTGTCTAGTTTGGTCATAACTTTCCTTCCAAGAAGTAAGCGTCTTTTAATTTTCATGGCTGCAGTCACCATCTGCAGTGATTTTGGAGTAAAAAAAAATAAAGTCTTTCACTGTTTCCACTGTTTCCCCATCTATTTGCCATGAAGTGATGGGACCAGATGCCATGATCTTAGTTTTCTGAATGTTTACTCTTAGCGTGAGTTAAAATGGTCCAGCCTTTTTTTCTTTTTTTTGAGGGCTTTATCATTATCTGAGCAAAAGTATAAAATTCTCTAACCCACTGACACAACAATTTCACTTTGAAGCATTTACCCAGTAGACAATACACATACATGTATGACTCATACAAGTATATGCTACCCACTCCAGTACTCTTGCCTAGGAAATCTTATGGACAGAGGAGCCTGGTGGGCTACAGTCCATGGAGTCACAAAGAGTTGGACACGACTGAGCGACTAACACACACACATACACACACACAGACAACAGCTATTATCTCTCCTACTCACTTGACACAAGCAGGTATTGTTGTTGCTGTTGTTCAGTCGCTCAGCCGTGGGCAACTCTTTGTGACCCCGTGTACTGCAGCACACCAGGCTTCTCTGTCCTTCAGTATCTCCTGGAGTTTCCTCAGACTCATGCCCGTTGAGTCGATGATGTCATCCAACTGTGCATTACCTTCTATTTTATTTTCGTTTTGTAGACTGCTTGTATTCTGACCAGACAATTCTGTCAATATAATAGCTTTCTCATTCTCCCTTCCCATTTTTTACTTCCGAAGTCTTTTTCTTTTCCATACTGTGTCTTACATGTGTTGTCTAACACAGAGTTTGTTCAGTGATCATCGATCTTGATTTTATGGAGACATTTTTCATTTCCTGGGTCTATTTAAGCTTCCCATATGGCTATTATTAGGCCTCCCAGGCTGAGTCAGCTGGGGGCTGTGTCTGCCGTGCAGAGAGGACAGTAGACTGGAGCAGGTGTGCTGCGTCTGCAGTGAAGTGGGTGCGAGTTTCCCAGGCTGGGTAACTTGAGATGTCTGCCTTTACTCTGTGCTGAGGTATCAGCTGGGGTCGGGTTCCTCTGTAATTCCACTCCGTCCCCCTTGTGCCCAGATCAGACTCAGCCCAGAATGACAGGGCTTTTCACTCGTAGCCCAGCACCTGCTTGAGAGAGGGGTGCCCCCCACGACCAGAGTGTCATCCCTGCTTCCTGCAGTGCTCTGCCTGGTGCTGACTGTCTAATAAGAAATAGAGTCTCGTCAGTGTAAGACCAAGGCCAATCTGGGGGAGAAAGCTGTTTTGATCAGAAAGTTGGGAGAATCGCTAAGCTTTCACTCTGGCCACATTTTTGGAAGAGTTTGCTCTGACTTCTTAGTGATGAAGAGTCATGCTGGGGGATCCTTTGGGTGCTGCTGCCTCCATGTTCCCTTGTTGATGTTTTCCGGGTGAGACCCCTGAAGCTGCAGATGGGTGGTCTCTGCCACAGGTTTTTGGAGGTGGCGGTGCTCTGGATTGGCTGTTAACTGTGGGCATTGGATCCAGCCTGGGAGGGAGAGAAAGTAACAGCTCCAGACTGGAAAGTAAAACCTGCTTTGCTCCCCGGCTGTGGAAGAACGCGCTCCCTGAGCTGCCTGCAGAGTTGTCAGAAGTGGTGATGACCCTGTGGGGGTTGGACCCTAAGCTGCCGCTGAAGTTCCAGATAAACAAGTGGGAGAGGAGTTGGTAGTGGGCCGGCAGGCCCCTTGCTTTATTGTAGGAGGGAGCCAAGGTGGGGGTGACCCCCTAAGTAGGAACTAGGCTTTGGACGAGCCGCCTCCTCGCCTGGCATTGGGTCATGCGTCAGTCATCTGTCCTGTGTCCTCAGTGTGCACAGAGAGGTCCATGACCACTCTCCATTCTGCCGAGGGAGCCTGGTGCCTTCCTCTAAGGGTCGGGCCTGGGCAACTAGAGCAGCATGGGGCCACTCAGGGTTCGGGGTGTAAATATTTTTAGCTTCCTGGCCACCACAGGGTCTCGGGTGGCTCCTGAACTAGCTGTAGTGTCTTGACACAAAGTTAGGCATCGATTTTCTGTAAACGAACAACTGTTCAGAAACATATGTATGTTCCAGAAAGCTTTATTTACAAAGAATCTCGGTGCTGGAGGTGGGCATGGGCCATGGCTTGCTGACCACACAGCGCAAAGCTCGGGGTGGACTGCTCAGTCAGCATGTGGGCTTGGGAAGTCACCAGACCCACTTCCCTGACTGGGGTCTGATGAGGCGGTGGCAGGCCCCACTGCACACCTGGGCGGGCTGGATGTGTGGCAGGTGTTGACCCTGAACGTGGGGTGTGCCTGAAGCATGTCATCCATGTTCCAGTTTGTGCCCTGATTCCTGGGTCACGTGCTTTGACAGTGTCCCACTTGAAGAGGGTGATCACTGCCAGCAGTCTTCCTGGAAGTGGGCTTAGGAGTCGTTGGCAGGCTGCTGGCTCTGTGGTTCTGGTTGGGGGCTGGCCTCCTGTTTCTTCATGCTCAGGCACCTCAGAAGGCTCTCTATGGCTGGGGTTCTTGGGAGACTTCTGGGGAGCCTGGTGTGGAGAGGGTTCAGGAACACCTGACTGGGGGGCCTGGTGTTGCGATGCCTCCTGGAGTTACCTCCCTCTGGGCCGGCTTCCACGTTGAGTGATTTTGTTTGCACCACCCACACTGAGCAGAAGTGCAGGCTGCCTCAGGGTTGGGGGGCGGGTCCAGTGTGGCAATGCTGGTGGCATCTGATGCTTCACTTTTGCCCCTGTTCCAGTCAGCTGTCGGCCATGAATACCAGTCAAAGCTCTCCAAGCACTGCTTTCAGGTTGACTCCGTCTGGGGATTTGGAGGCAAATTTGGTGTCCAGATGGACAGGTGAGTGAAATAGGTGAGTGAAGCGTTGTGAGCAGACAAGAATCGGGGTAGTGGCTTACCCTTGGGGATCAGGAAGGGGGCTCCTGGGTGCTGGCCGTGTGCAAGGGCTTCATTACCAAAAAGGTATCGTGTGTGCCTGTCTCTGGCCCATGTGTGAAGCTCCCACAAGATGGTTTGAAGACATCAGGAGAGGGCAGTGCTGGAACCCACCCCTGCTTCAATCTACCTCCGCATTCTCACCAACCATGTAATCCCACCATGGAATTATCCATAACATGACTTCTGTCTACACGGGGTATCCTGTGTTGAGCTTGCTGCCAAACCCTACACAAGGGTGAGAGACCAACGGCAGGGCAGTTAGGACAGATGTCAGGCAGCTTCCGGGGTCTTCTCTTGCAGAGGTCGTAAAAGAGCCTTGGTCAGAGACCTGCTTCTCAGGTACAACACCAGTCTCAGACACCAAAACTCACTCTTTATCAAGCAAAGAGTTGGCATATGTTTTAAGTAGGGTATCCAGTAAACTAAGAGGTCTATGCTAGTGGGATCTTAGAGCAGAGAAAACTGTGCCAGAACCTTGAGTCCATGAAAGAGAACAAGTTGACATGGATGAACTGACCACCCAGAGCCACCATAAGAAGTATATTAGTTAGCTTGCACTGTGTAACAAACAACCTCAGATCCTAGTGGCTTAAAATAACGTGTATTGATTATCTCAGGTTCTTTCGGTGGGGTCAGAAATTCAGAAATGGCTTAGCTGTGCGATTCTGGCTTGGGAGTCCCTCATGAGGTTATCGTCAAGATGTCATGGAGGGCTGCAGGTTTCTGAAGGTCGTTCTGGGGCTGGAAGATCAGCCTGCAAGATGGCACACTCACAGGGCTGTTGGCCGAGCCTCAGCTCCTCCCCACACGGACCTCTCCTCAGGCTGCTTGAGCGTCCTCACAACATGGCGGCTGGCTTCGCCCAAGGCAGGAAGTCCAAGAGAGAGTGAGGAAGAGTCTGAAATGCCTCTGACGGCCCTCTTTTCAGTAGTTACATGCTGTCATTTCTACCTTATTCTATTCATTAGAAGCAAGTCACTAAGCTCAGTCCATACTTAAGGGGAGGGAGATTGGGTTCCCTTCTGAGCAGAGGAACACCCCAAAACTTGAGGACATAATTTAAAACCACCTCAGCAAAACCCCAGGGACAGCAGTATTCTGGGAACTTCTTTCGGCTTAGACTTTGTGACGGACTACGGGACGGTACCAACTGTCGCTAGCCCCCCTCCCTCCTCCCCAGTCAGAAAGTGGCCTCAGCTGGCTGTGTCTACAGGGCCTAAGACCTCTGGGTGTCGGCCACCGTGTCCTCACTCTGGAGATCACACTCATTCTCCTCTAAGCATCGCACACCTGGAACCCAGCATACTGGGCAACCCAGGGAGCATACCACATCCTCTCCCACAAGTTGGCTCCAGCACCAGTTTTTAAATATTTACTAATTTGGCCATGCTGGGTCTTAGCACCAGTTTTTAAATAGTTACTTATTTGGCCACGCTGGGTCTTAGCTGCATCGCGCTGGATCTTTTAGTTGCAGCACGTGGGATCTTTAGTTGTGGCATGTGGGATCTAATTCCCTGAGCAGGGATCAATCCCAGGCCCTTTGCATTGGGAGCATGGGGTCTTAGCCACTGGAGCATCAGGGAAATCCCAGTAGCATCATTTTTTGAAGCAATAAGACAAATGGAGCCTTCGATTTGATAAAGTCTCAGCCAATTCTGATAAAGAGTGCCTGGTCACATTTCTGAGTTTTGGGCAGCTCGGCAGGATGTCAAAAAATTGGGCCCAATCACACGTACAGGCTCATTCTATGATTTCCAGGACACAACCGTAAATAACAGTTCATGTTCAACAGGCCCAAAGAGAACAGCCATTGTGGGTTATCTACTGTTGCACAGTGAACCACCCAGAACTTTGTGGCTGCAAACAGCCACACATTCTCTCTCATCAGGCTGTGGGTCGGGGGGCTGATGGGGGCCTGATGTGTGGTCGATCTCCAGTGGGGACACTCCTGCGTCCACAGTCGGCTGGTGGGTTAGCTGAGGTTGGCTGCTCAAGGGTAGCCATGGTTCATGATGGACAAGCTGGCTGTTGGCAGGGATAATGATGGGAGTCTTGTCCTCCAGCAGGCTGGCCTGGGCTAGTTCACAGGGAAGTGGCCAGAGAGCAATGCTCTCAAGGCCCTGGAAGCTTGTCACTTTGCCTCTTTCTGTTGGCCAAGCCAAGTCACAAGGCCAGCCCAGAAGCTGTAGAAATATGCCATGCCTCTTTACAGGAAATGTTGCGAAGTAATGTGGCAAAGGGGGCAGTTACAGGCCAGGGCAGGAGAATCATGGCCTCCTACAATCCCCTCCATGTGTGGTCTTCTTGACTTGAAGCTGAAGAAGAGATTGGATAGAACGCAACATCTTCCCGCTGTTGTTATTGTTGTTCTGTTGCTAAGTCGTGTCTTACTCTTTGCAACCCCATGAACTGCAGCACCCCAGGCTTCCCTGTCCTTCACTATCTCCTGGAGTTTGCTCAAACTCATGTCCATTGAGTCTGTGATGCAACCTGACCATCTCATCCTCTGTCTCCCACTTCACTGGATAGAACTGAACATCTTCCTGCTAAAAACTCTTTAAAAGCAAAAAAGACAGCTTTGAAACAGAGTTAGAAAGATCTATTTCAAGCCAAGGGCCAAAATCGCACTGAATAGTGATGTGTTACTAGTGGTCTCATTAAAGTCAGGGACAAGTCAAGGATGTTGTGATCACCTCTGCAAATTATCAATGCTCTGAAAGTTCTAGAATGTGCTATCAGACAAGAAAAGTCAATAATAATTGTAGTTGCTGAAAGAGGGAAATAAAATAGCCACTGATTGAAGATGATATGATGGCCTACCTGAAAAACTCAAAAGTATCAGCTGAAACATGGTGATAATAGAACAGCTCTGTCAGGGAGTCAGATGCTAACAACTCTCCAGAGTTATTGTTGGCAAAAGAATCAGTGTACCTGCTGGAAACTGCAGCGGAGAAAGGATGCAATCCAAAAAAGCAAGGTGCTGGGAGAAATAGAAATACTCTATGATTAAACTTAAGAGGAATAAAATACCAATATGCACAAAATCGTAAAGTTCTACTGAGGAACGAAGGATGGAAGGAAAGGATTGGGGGAGGGAGGGAGGAAGTTTGTATAGATGGATGGATGGATAAATGAACAGATAAATGGATAAATGAACAGATGATTGGATGGATTAATGAGTTGATGGGTGGATGGATGGATGGGTGGTTGGATAGATGGATGGATTGATAGACAGATGGAAGATGGATGGATGAGTGGATGAATGGATTAGTGAGTAGATAGATGGCTGGACAGATGACTGGCTGACTGGATGGACAGGTGGATGCATGGATGGGTGGATGGATGGATGGATGAATTACTGAGTGGATGGATGGATGGATTAGTGAGTGGATGGATAGATGAACAGATGGCTGGCTGGCTGGAAGGGTGGATGAACGGAGGATGGAATGAATAAAGCAGATGTTTACACTCCAATTCTAGAAACATACTCTACAAAATTGAGTAGGAGCTGGGCAATAATTGTTTTCCCCAGAACAGTGACAAGTGTTTGGAAACGGCCTAAGTGCTCATCAGTGAGCGGGGAGGTACAATCTGTGGATACCCCACAAGGAACAGCCCTCCCCCTCCTTCCTGCCACCTTCCCCATCCCCAGGAGCTCATCAGGATTCTTCGCATGCCCCACCCCCAACCCCATCCTCACGGGGGTGCTGCTTGAGTTCACCACCTGTTAAACTCAACTCATAAGAAGCTCCCTTTACTGAGATACTTTAATAAAACCTCCGGGGAACCCTCAGCACCTTCATTTCTAAAAAGGTGGCTCTGGTGAAGCCTCGGGCACAGAGAGCAGAGCAGATACTCTAGGAACAAGCGCATCAGCGCGGGGTGATTGACCACCCTCACGCTCACACTTAGAAACAAGGAAGACAAACGGACGAGAAAGCCTTCACGCTTTTTGTGTAAAATAACCGTGAGCCTGAGTCAGGCTCCACCTGCTCCTCAGGGCAGGTACCTCTGGGAGGTCACGTCTCCTCACCAGGGTTCCTCTCCAGAGTGGACACACCAAGCGTGGGGACTGAGCTGTGTCCTGAGTCTGCACTCGAGAAATGAGGAGCTGGCCGGCCCTGATCTCCTGGCAACAATCCACGTTTCCACCAGATTCGTTTTCATTTTTCCAACTAGGAGGACCCTCTTACAGGACTTTCAAGGTCTTCCCACGTGGAGGAAACTTGGATGAGCACGATAGGACTTGGTGTGACCTGGCGGATGTACGGACTCTTAAACCCTGAGAGCCCAGGGTCTACAGCTCCTGAAAAGGAATCTGCTGAAGAGGACAGGCCTGACAAGTCAAATGAGGGAAAAACAATGCAGCCTGGGGGCTAAGCCTTTTCTCTTTCACTTTCTTGACATTTATATTTACATTTATTTTAATACATTTTCAAAAACTTCCTTTTTTTTTTTTTTTTACAATTTTCACGTTTGCAGAAGTCCCTTTTTCATGTTTTCAAAAGCTCCCGTTTCTCTATTACACTGCCGCTGCAGCCCATCTGTTACAAAGATGATCTGTCTGAAGTATTCAATCATCTATCTTTTAACAACACAACTGCTGCAAATGAAAAGCTGTCATGGTTTTGAATGCTAGAACCTTATTTAAGCTGGAACAGTGGACATCTGTATAGAGAACCGCGGAAGCGACACAAACGGGGCGCGAACTCTCCCTACGGAAGGAGGGAGGTGCACCGTTCTGGACGTGGGAGGGGCGGAGGGGCCGGTCAGGGACATGATCTCCTGGATCGCCAGCCGCAGCTTCAGCAGGTGCAGCGGGTTGCTGATGCCGATCTCACGCTGGATCTCCGTGTCCAAAAGGGGAGGCACGATGACGCCGCTCTTCACGTTGGCTCGCAAGCAGCCACGTACCAGGCTGGCATCCCGACTCAGAACTGGGACGGGAGACAGGAGGCAAGAGGTTATGCATGGCCGTGGAGGGACTGACACACGGGGCCCAGGACGGGGGTGCGGGTGCGGGTGGGGGTGGGGGGGCGCATACACACCTCCAGCCAGACCACAACAGTTGGCCCGTCCCACTGTGCGAAGGCACGCCTTGTCTCCAGGCTTCCTCCAGCAACTCATGCCTACAAGTAACGAAACATTCAAAATTCAAGAATCACTACTACACACGGGTATAAAACAAGTTAACCTAAGTATTTATTCTCTTTATAAATTTGCAAAAGTGAAATAGTATGCATCTCATCATTTTCCTTTAATCTTCTAAGCCATCTACTTAATGAGAGTTCAGACATATTACAAAGAACCCTGAGTCATGAAATGCTGAATGAGTCCCCGCAATTCCTTATAGAATCACATCCTTCCCGATGAAAGAGTTATTGCCAACCTTAAAGGATTCAGAAGTCTGCACATCCAAGGGAGGAGGGTAGTCAAGGAAAAACATCCACTCTTCCCTTTCTAAACAGGGAGGACAGATACATAGAAGAAGAAACCACACCGGGGTCTGAGCAGAGGAACCTGTCCCTGAGAGAGCTTCAGGGATGCACAGCATTTCACACCAGACACACAAAGAGCAGCGCAGACTTTCAACACAGAACACTCTAACACAGCAAGCAAGGAGAGGGGTGGATGGGGGCTGTTTCTATCCTACACTGCTGTTCAGCTAATTAGCTATGTGCTAAATTAAGATACTGGTCATTCTTTTTTGACTAGGCCCCTGTGTGGCTTGTGGGACCCTAGTTCTCCAACCAGGGATCAAACCCCAGGCCCCATGCAGTGGAAGTGCAGAGTCCTAGCTATTGGACTGCTAGGGAATTCCCTAAAGATACACAGTGGCTTTTCAATACACTCAAATGGCATTAGACTTTACTTAAGATTGTGAAGTCTATGTATGGTTAAAGCTCGAAATGGTTCACATCAAATTTCAAGTAACTGTTCCTTTAAGTCAACCTTAAGTTTCCTAGAATAGTAAATATTCTGTTTTCTAGGAATAATTATACCAGAAAACACAACAGGTATCTTAATAGCTCAAGAAGTGAAAGTGAAAGTGAATTCACTCAGTCCTGCCCAACTTTTTGCAACCCCATGGACTGTAGCCTAGCAGGCTCCTCCACCCATGGAATTTTCCAGGCAAGAGTACTAGAGTGGGTTAGTTACCATTTCCTTCTCCAGGGGATCTTGGATCTCCCAGGGATCAAACCCAGGTTTGCCACATCGGTGAAGGCAGATGCTTTACCGTCTGAGCTACCAGGGAAGCCCCTTAATAGCTCAGGGAGAGTTTTTAAAAAAGGCAAACTTTTTAAATTCCCATATCCCAGGGGAACAAGGCATGTATCACGTGCCTGGAGTTTGCATCCCAACCACAACCACCATCCAGAAGCAAATGGAAGACTCGCTTGGCTTCTGCTGGGGTTTATTTCCTTCCTCGGCTATAGGATATTGCATCACTCTGCTGTCACCGGCTCACTCTCAGCTGAAACCTAGCTTTACAGAGACAGCTTCAGAGACGAGCCTGGGGGGCTACCTGCTCTGTGGAACGCTGTGATGACCCTGCTCGGGCCACCCTGCGGGGCTACTTAGCTCAGACCTCCTCTGCCCCCTCGAGGGTCAAATTTGAGACCCCAAGTACAATTCGTCAAAACACTTGCTTAGCAGTCAACTGACGTGGCATGCTTCCTTGCCTTAAAGTTAGAGTCACAGGAGAAAGACATTCGGAAATACCGTGAATTCTATGGGGAACAGACACGCCCGAGAGAAAGCCACACCATCTGTGGATGACAACGGGCACTTTAAAGCAGGACATGAGCACCACGGTCAAGCTGTCTTTCCTAACAAGATGGCTGTGTGAGCTTCTTCCCATCAAATGCTACACACATGGCACCACCCAGACAACAGGTGTGGCCTTGTTTTCAGAGACTGACCGTCCACACAGCCCAGCACCTCCTTCGAGGGTTCGCTGGGCTCCCCTTCACCAACACCATGCCCCACTCCTGCAGCGCTGCTCAGCTCAGAGCCTGGAGCTGGGGACGAGCCCCACGGGGAGGCTTCAGGACACACACAGCTCAGCACACCTGCTGACTCGGCTTCCCCTGGAGCTGGCGCGTGACAGTGTCCACCAAGGGGAAGAGGAAAGACAGCATTTGGAGCAGGAGGTACGTGATGCCTGAGGGGAGTCCCCGCACGCCCGGGACACTGCGATGACCAACAGGGATGCGGACGGTCCCTCGGCCTCCCTTCCTCACGGAGCGTGTCCAGCACCTGGTGAGCCCGCAGTGCTCTCCCTGCGAGTTTCCACACAACGTGAAAATCTGAGATTCACCAACCCTCAAAAATGCTCTGAAAGTGGATGCGTTGGCTGTGTACATTTAGCAATTAAAAGAATAACTTTGAGACAAATTGGGCTTAATAGAAAGAAAATAGTTTTGAGAAACAAACTGATTCTCACATCTATAATGCCAAAAATGTTAAACTATATTCAAGTGATTTTTTTTCTGGAATACTAAAACATTTTTTCACGTTTTATAGATAAGGCATTTTCCCTGAGTCAATGTTGTCTCTGGTTGACTGACAGAACTAAGATTATCCTCTGTGGTCAGAAAATCTTAGTACTTTGAATTGTTCCCTATGAAGCCACCAGAACCTCCTAGAGTTTGCCACGTGTAGCAACAGAGCAAAGAACAACCCACTTGTGCATGTGCGCACACACACACAGAGTTAGACATCCACCTTAACACCAGATCCAGAGAAACCTGCCTACCAGAAAACACACACACGCACACACACACCCCTAGACACAGGCACCAAATCCACTGGGATTCCTTTAAAATTATCCTACCATCACTTTCAAGAGGCACAGGGCTCCTGAAACTGACGACGAGGCGCACAGGCTCCTTACTTGCGGGCGTCCCTCAGGTCCCCGTGGCTGGCCGTGCACAGCACCCCGTCTGCAGCCGGTCCAGCCGAAGGGACCGCAGAGAGGTGGGGGTCGAGGTTTCACATTTGATGGTGGTCTTGTCATCTCGTACCTCTTCCCGTAAAGCTGGCAGCTGAGGGAATGAGGTAAGTGTAAAACTGGGTAACAATAGACTGTGTCGAATATGTGAATCTGGAGCTCTGTGAATCTGGAGGTCTCAGGAGAGACTGGCAGCTAGCTGGTCACGTGGAGTAGCTGTCCCCATGACGGCGTTTCTGTCATCGAATGTGCCGGTGCTGCTCTAGTGTGACCACCCCGCCCCCCCAGGTGGCAGGGACCCCCACGTGACAGCCCCCAGGCTCACTCTCTCCGCCTCATCCACCCTCTAAAAGTTTCCCCAGACCCTCAGTAGGAGTGGGCGCTGCTGCGGGTGTGAGTGTGAGTGTCCTTGTGCCCCATGTGACGTTCCACGACTACCCGCAGTCTGTGTTTGCACGCTTCCTCCCGCACTCTTGGGACCAGGAAGCGTGGCGGGAACGCAGAGGCTGGATTCTGCTACAGTCAGGACTTACTCCTGCTGAGTTTCGGGGTGAGTACAGGCTGGCCTGGTCCCGCAAGGGCATGGAGGCGACACCCTAGGACTGGAGGGTCAGCGGGTCTCCGGAGGTCAGCCCGGGAGAGCCCTCAGCAGCAGAGAACATGACCTTGGCACCTGGCTGCCGCCGGAGTAGTCAGAGCACGGCCCGAGTCTCCCTCGCGTCCATGCACACGGGTGTCCCTCCCACAGCGGCAGTGCTGCTGGCCACGCCCTGCGTGCACGTTCTCAGAGGGAACAGGGCCCAGAGCATCAGGGTTCACGAGGCTGCCCTGCCCTGGGCCTCTCCGTCCGGAGGCCAGTGTTTAACACTGAAGTGCACCAGTATTTGGGGGTCGGCTGCCGCTGAGGGGCCACCGTCCCTTGCAGGTGCTGCTCTGGGTGGTCCTCTGGTGGGTCCAGCCCGGGAGCCCAGCCCTGCTCCAGCCACTCTGAGAGCACGAGGCTGTCTGCTCTGTCCTGTTCACGGCTCAGCTGGAAAGCTGAATTGAGTTTTAAGTTTTTTTACCAGCAGCTTTTAGCTATATGTCAGAATAAAGTCAGCCACAGAGTTCTCTCCTTGATCTGCTTGGTCCTTCGTGTTTCTCTGGATTCTCAAAGCAGCTGAAGCCCAGAATGGGGTGGGGGTGGGGTGTCTGAAGGGGCAGGGGCTCCGGCACCAGCCGCCGTCCCTGGACTGACTCGTCTGTTTGTTTCCAGTTTACCTGCACTAATTCTGCAGGCGATTATACAGCGTCCAGAATACGACAAAGACTACATTTTGAACTCAATGCAATCTTTAATCTGTGAATACTTGTTATATGGACCCTAAGATATTTTATTACAGAGTTTTTAATTAGTGAAAAATTCATGAATACCACAGAGAAAATATTTTAAAATTTAATGTTTCTTATATTTATGTAAACTTATGACTTCATTTATATACTTACTTTTTCTTGTATATCCGGGCTATGAATCTCCTTTCAGATCAGTTCATGTTCTGATACCTGATTTTAGTCTTTCAAATGAATGTACTGTAATGCTTGTCTGTATAAATCCTATGAACAAATATAGGGCTTTTGTAAATGATGCATTTATTGTAATTATTCTTGTTTAATTTTTAAATGTTAAACCATGAGAGAAGGTTTTACTGCGATTGTAAAATCATCATGACGCGGTGTGCATTATCCTTCCAGAATGTAACCAAGCTGTCCAACAATCACTCTGAAATGAGCGAACTTAATTTCAACCAATTGTTGTATTTTAACGACTGACTTAAACTGTACTTTTTTTTCTAGGAAGACATGCTTTTTGTCTGCAGTGTGAAGCGATTTAAAAGTACTGGGTGTTAAATGTGAGCTTCTAATGAAATTTGGGCTGAAAGGATGACTAGAAGAAGACTATGAAAATCTCTCCTGTAACCTAGTCTCTGTGGACCTGGATCCCTCGCCTCCAGTGAGACTCTTCGAGGACCAACCGCGGTGCCCTGCACCCGCTGCGGAGCCATCGAGCTGAACACTGAGGGCGCCACATCCCAGACAGACAGACAGCAGAGTGCAGCTCTGACAAAGGCCTTATTTTTCTTACGTAAATCATCTTTTTACATCTGTTTGTAAACATGTTTAAAGAATGGACCTAGGGGTACATTTTTAGATTTTGATGACATAGCCATTTTGGATAGTTTAAGTAGCAAAGGTAACTTTTACTTTTTCGGCAGCACATTAAAGAAGCTAGTAAGAGATGCGTTCAGATGATGCTGCCTTATGCAGCTGATATCTCGGTAGACAGAGACAGCATGTCTCTCTACATGTGGGTTCTGCCTTTAATTTCCTTGTACAATTCATTGTTACCATTCTGTTTTTCTATTAATCTTTTGTGATCTTCCTGAATATGTGACAAAGTATGTCCAGTCTACTTTTGAACTATTTTTATCACAGTATTATTTATTGCTTTCTTTCAATAAAGTCAGAGCTTCCCTGGTGGCTCAGAGGATGAAGCGTCTGCCTGCAATGCCGGAGACCCGTGTTCGATCCCTGGGTTGGGAAGATCCCCTAAAGAAGGAAATGGCAACCCACTCCAGCATTCTTGTCTGGAGAATCCCATGGACAGAGGAGCCTGGCGGGCTACAGTCCACGGGGTGGCAAAGAGTCGGACACGACTGAGCGACTTCACTGCACTCACTGCTTCAATAAAGTACTGGAGCAAAATTTCCCGCTGCCAATAGAGAGTGCCGAGGGTAAGCTGTAACAGTAATCTCTGTAATCTCTGGTCTGAGAACAGACCAGAGCTGGTAATGGGAGCCCGTGTCATCACACGGACATTCTGTTAAGAGAAACGGATGGATACAATGGAAAGGCTAGAAGGCGGAAGTATAGGTGTCCCCAAAGGACGACCGACTAGGTGTTCGTACCCTTGGCTCCGGAGACAAGAGGCTTCATCACTTCAGCATCTGTGGGGACAGGGCCCCTCTGCTGCTGAGGCGTGGGCAGCGGGCCGAGGGTGGGAACAAAGTGCAGGTGTCAAGGCTCACCGTGGATCCCAGGGCGGGGTGGCCGAGGGCAACCCTGACGCGGACCCGAATGATGCACTAGGGAGTGTGCGTGTGCATGCTTGTGTGTGGGAGCTTTTTATGTTATTTTAGTCAACAGTCTTTATTATTCATATATCCATAGAAACAAGAATGTAGCAAAGGGAGGTGGGAGGGAGATTCAAGAGGGAGGGGATATATGTACACCTATGGCTAATTCATGTTGATGTATGGCAGAAATCAAATTGATATTGCACAGCAATTATGCTTCAGAAAAAAAGAACATAGCAAGGCGGTCAGGAAAGTATGAAAAAAAGATTTCTCATATTTATAATCAACTCTGCGTACATCTGGGAGCAGGCTGCACACCATCATCACACCTCCCACCAGCATCAGACGTTTGCCCCCAGCATCAGGCCCTAGTCCAGGATCAGGACCTCCCCCAGCATCAGACCCTAGTCCAGCATCAGATGTTCCTGCCCCAGCATCAGGGCCCTCCTCCAGCATCAGGTCCTCCTCCAGCATCAGGGCCTCCCCCAGCATCAGGGCCTCCCCCAGCATCAGGACCTCCTCCAGCATCACACCCTCCCCCAGCATCAGGCCTTAGTCCAGCTCCAGACCTTCCCCAACCATCAGACCCTAGTCCGCCATCAGGCCCTCCTCCAGCATCAGGCCCTAGTCCAGCATCAGACCTTCCCCCAGCACCAGACCCTAGTCCAGCAACAGGCCCTCCCCCAATATCAGGCCCTAGTCCAGCATCAGGCACTCCCCCAGCATCAGGCCCTTCCCCAGCATCAGGCGTGGCAGCCCCACTTGTCTGACACTCCTGAGCACACTTAGGCAGCCCCAGAGCAGCAGGACGATAGCTCTTGCAGGAGGTGCATCTTTAGGAATCACCTGCGGAACAACAGTAGCAGCTGGGGTCTGTTTCAGGCCAAGGAGAGGCAAAGAAGTGGCACTTGTGCCGGAAGCAGCGGTGGGTGTGGGCACGTTTCAAAGCTCTGCTTCCTCCCCGAGGGGGCTTTGCTCTCCAGCTCTCTCACGTGGTCACTCGAGGGCCCCAGGGCTGTGTCCTTCCAGATTCACGGTCTCCTCGATATCTCAAGCCCAAGTCCTGAGTTGAGTCCCGGTCTGGTGTGGCAGAGGGCTGGGAACACACAAGCTCAAGGGCTGAAAGGATCCCAGGGGAACAGTCGGGCCCCAGCGGGTGGCAGAGCAGGGGATGAGGGTGGCCGCCCACAGAGGGCCCCGCAGCAGCACTGGAAGGAGAGCAGGGATGCCTTAGCTCACTCGGGGACGTTGCCCGGCCTCAGCACCCAGATGTTACCACCAGCAGCTCTGGGGACGCAGAAAGCTCACTCGGGCCGTGTGAGTGGGCTCTGCTGACCATGGCCTCGGTTTTCATTCCGGTTCCATTCCGGTTCCAACTGTCCTCCAAGGGCTCCTCTTCCAAAGGGCGCATTTTCTTGATGTGGGTGAACGCATCCCTGCTTGTTTCTGTCAGCACTGTTGTCGGTCATCGTGTGTTTTCCTCTTTACAATCTGTGCTTGCTGCTCTTCTAACTTAGGAGCAGCCCTTATTTTCTGCATTTCCTAGTTGTCAGCGTTCACTGGGGCTTTCCAGGTGGTTCTAGCGGTAAAGATCCTGCCTGCCACTGCAAGAGATAACAAGAGATGGGGTTTGATTCCCCTGGAGGAGGGCATGGCAACCCACTCGTCTTCTTGCCTGGAGAATCCCATAGACAGAGGAGCTAGTGGGCTACAGTCCCTGGGGTCACAGAGAGTCAGACACGACTGAAGCAGTTCAGCACACACTCAGGTTTTAGTTCAGTCGCTCAGTTGTGTCCGACTCTTTGCCACTCCGCGGACTGCAGCACTCCAGGCTTTCCTGTAATTTACTATCTCCTGGAGTTTGCTCAAACTCATGTCCATCGAATCAGTGATGCCATAGAACCATCTCATTCCTGTTGCATCCACCAGAGAGGTGGCTGGGGCTCGGCAAAGTGCATGGTCACACTGCATGGGTGTGAACCTGCCCTCACCACTCCCTAACCGCATGACCATCACTGTCTCCTCCTCTGTAAATAGGGAGGTGGCAGCACCTGTTTGGTAAGGGGCACACACAGCATCTGGTATATAATCAATGCACCATCCATCTCAGCGTCATATTTATTAATAATAAGGAGAGCATTTAATAATCTGCTTTTTCTCTCTTCTCACTTAACTGTGCTCCAGACCATATCTGTTTTACTTACCCCTATACATCCCACACCCAGCACAAACAAGACACTCAACAAATCTCTGGCTGAAGAGGCAGGAACATACCCTGTCCTTCAGGAGATGAAGCCGAGTGAGATGGGGGCCTGATAACACTGTGTGATGAGGAGATGCCAGGAGGACCTGTGTGGCTGTGGGATGGAGTAGGGGGCATGGGCAGAACCCATGATGAGCTCCTGGGGATGGGGAAAGTGGCAGGAAGAAGAGGGTGCTGTTCCTTGTGGGGTGTCCACAGATTTTACCTCACCCCTCACTGATGAGCCCTTAGACCGTTTCCAAACACTTGTCACTGTTCTGCAGGAAACACTCATTGCCCAGCTCCTACTCAATCCATTTTGTAGAGTATGTTTCTAGCACTGCAGTATAAACATCTGCAATATTCATTCCATGCTCTGTTCATCCACCCATCTGGCTAGCCATCTGTTCATCCATCCATCCACTCACTAATCCACCCATCCTTTAACTCTTAATTCTTCCATCCATCCACACATCCATTCATCAACTGATCCAATCATCTCGGACCCTAAAGAAGACAGACGCCTCCTCTGCTCCTCCCAGGAGGACACCCAGCGTGAGTGACAGGAGCCTCATGGGGACAGTGGGGGAGACACAGAAGAGACATGCATGCAGACCCTCCTCCCTCTGAACGGTGAGGCACCCACCTGGTCCTAGCGCCTCCTTGCCGGGGTGTCCAGGCCGGCCCTTCTCCTTCTTGCCAAACAAACGACCGATGGAGGACTTGATGCCCTTCTTCTTTGGGGCTTTCTGCAGCGAGTCCTGGCTGCTGCTGGGGTTGCCCCCAGGGCTGTCTTGAGAGCCTGTCGAGCTTTGGGGAGAGAAAACAACCTTTAACCGGTGCCCTTGTGCAAACACACACCCCTCCACAAGACCTACTGATAGAACTGGCCACCCAGCAACACCCGTGCCTCAACCTCACAGCAGACAGTGGAGTCTGCTTCCCCAACCACACTCCACACGAGCAATGCAGGCTTCCGGCCACAAACAACGGCCCTGGGAAGCTGAGATTCTCTGCCTGGAGCTCTCCCCTGAGGAGGGCTTCACTCCAGACGAGCTGGTGCAGAGGGCCCTCCAACCCTCCCTCAGGGTCGTTGCTTGGCAGGTGACGACCCTCCCAGAGAAGGCGAGCTCCCCTGCTCTGGGCAGTTCCCCCCGCCTCTCACAGGGTGACCATCCCCGGCCGTGGCAGGAGAGTGACGGTCACCGTGCGCAGGGCTGCAGGTCAGGTGACCACATGTGCCCTCCATCGAGTGCTGCCTGGCTCACGACGGGAGCTCAGCAGGTGGGGGTCTGAATGAGGACAGGGTCAGTCACAGGAGGTGACAGACAGTCTCCTGAGAGGAGACCCCTGAGAAAAAGGGAGGGACCCTCAAGAACAAATCCGAGAGGCACGGAGCCATAACCATCAGGAACGCGTCCCAGACTGGGCAGACCTCTAGCAAGAGCAGGAAGAAATCTCCCACAGGAGTCAACACATAGAGACGGATGTTTTTTAAAATCACTGAGGTCACTGAACTCTTCTACCCCGGCACCTGAAGTTCACCACTAAACACAGGCACCGAATCCAGTGGGATTCCTTTACAATCATCCTTGCAACTCTTTGAAGACAAGAGGCGCAGGGCTCCTGAGACTAACGACGAGGCGCACAGGCCCCTTACTTGCGGGCGTCCCTGATGTCCTCGTAGCTGGCTCTGTGCTGTGACCCCCTGTCCAGCCGGTCTAGCCGAAGGAACCGCAGCAAGGCGGGGGTCGAGGCTTCACATTTGATGGCGGTCTTGTCATCTTGTACCTCTTCTGGTATAGGTGGCAGCTGAGGGAGTGAGGTAAGTGTAAAACTGGCTAACGATAGACTGTGTCAAAAAAGGCAATCACACAGGCTTTACATTATAACCAGAAACTTATTTGAAAACATATTAGCGATGCTATCCGCCAAGTACAAAAAAATGTGTTGTTCTAGCTTAATGCCATCTTAAAGGACTGTCTTGTTCAAGAGAAGCAGGGCCATGGGGCAGCGAGAGCACCCTACTGAGTGCAGAGATCCTGGCCAGGAGCCTCCCTGCAGCCAGGCTCCGCCCTCCTTTGCATCCAGCGACCAGATGGCCCCGACAGGCAGGACAGCGGAGCCACGCCAGCACTGTGAACCCTGCATGGCATGAACTGCCCTGATGAAAGGACTGTGTTCATCGCCAGATGCTGCTCAGGAGCACTACTAGCAAGAGTAAGAAACCTCTCAGCAAAGCCGTCCAGACCTTTCTGTTTGAAGGAGAAAAGGAAACAGCTTGTACCACCACCCAAGATCATGTTTAGTGATGATGCAGGTTACTGAACCCATGACAGCAAGTGAAGTACAGAAAAGGTACCTAACCCCTCCATGCGAGCACCATGTGTCTGGCTTGTATTTCTCAGTAACATACAGACTGGGGGCTACACACTGAAGTGCTTGCAGTTTGAGTATAATTTGCTCACTGCGGTTTACATAAAGTAAACTGCTGCTGCTAAGTCACTTCAGTCGTGTTCGACTCTGTGTGACCCCATAGACGGCAGCCCACCAGGCTCCCCCGTCCCTGGGATTCTCCAGGCAAGAACACTGGAGTGGGTTGCCATTTCCTTCTGCAATGCATGAAAGTGAAAAGTGAAAGTGAAATCGCTCAGTCGTGTCCGGCTCGTAGCGACCCCATGGACTGCAGCCTACCAGGCTCCTCCGTCCTAGGTCTTCACTAAGAACTGATTGGTTTCAACCTAGAGGGGTGGGATGGGGAGGGAGATGGGAGGGAGGTTCAAAAGGGAAGGGATGTATCTGTACCTATGGATGGTTCATGTTGAGGTTTGACAGAAAAGAACAAAGTTCTGTAAAGCAATTACCCTTCAATTAAAAAATAAACTAATTAAAAAAATGATCTCGCCTGGACTCCCAGCTTTTCTGCTGGTCCTGGGTCTGAAGACAGGAAAGACAGTGGTGGCAACAGTGTGGGGAACAGATTAACCCCTTCGGGGTCCAGACAGGTCTCACTTATACAGTTGCTACTGGGTGTGCGAGCCTGGGCACGGTGCCCGGCCTCTCGAAGCCTCAGTGTCCATGTCTGCTGAATGGGGATAACAGCAGCCTGGACCTCACCTGGGTGTCTGCGGGATTACATGACAGACTCGGAAAGCATTTGACACGGTGCCTGGCGCACAGAGTCTCCTGCACACTGCTACCCACCATCATTAAATTGGCTTCCTCCAAATCTAACATCTATGGCTCTGAGTCAGTCATTTGTTTTAAAAAAAACTCTAAGCGGAGATTCCATGGTAGTCCAGACATTAGGACTTGGCATTTTCACTGCCGGGACACCGGTCTGATCCCTGGTTGGGGAACTAAGATCCCATAAGCTGTGCAGCATAGCTAAAAAAATAAGTAAAGAAAATTTTAAAAGTAATAAATAATACTATATCTACTATAAATAAGCATGAGATGATTAGAAGGCAAACAAGTGGGATATAGGCAAACTGTTACAATCGTCCCAACGAATGACCTATTTCCAACAGAACCATCAACATATTTTAAGTGGTGGGTGAGTTTCATTACTTCCATTAAAATGTCAATTTTTCACCAGTACATAACCACACAGTGTTCATTCACATAAAATGATAAGGACTCTCTAATACTTCACAGAGAAACAAAGGCATGCTAAATTACTAAATAGTTTACCTTTCAACAATGCTTCCTTAAATCACTAGGCTGATAGATGCATGCAAAGAAAGGAAGAGAAACCAGATTTATTGTGACTTTGAAGCTAAAACTTCAAGAATCAGCATAGACAAACACAGTATAGCAAAAATGATGGCAAACATAGAAGTGAGATGACGATTTAGAGAACGTGTAACTGGAAACGGAACATTTTTTTTGACCACAGAAATTAAATAAGCTATTCAAGATTTACTAAACACTATAAATTATTACTCAGGAAGATACAATTCTATTACAACATCATGATTTATTAAAGCACAGCATTCTCTACAATAAAGGGCCTTAACAGTTGTCTCTTCTCAGCCAAACTTCTCTATATGTTAGTTTCTCTTAATAAAAAAGATGTTATACTTTAAAATAGTGATTTAACTGATGAGGAAGTTACCATAATACCTATTTTAACACTGAACAAATCTAACCACCTATTGGATATTAATGTAAAATGCTTACCTAGAATTTGATTTAAAATTTCTCAAAATAAATGTATTAAAGCAGGTTCCCTGTGAAAATATGTAAGAATGGAAGCTAGCATAATAGCAGGTGCAGTCTTTACATTTTATTCACCATAGAAGATAGTTTTTTAAAGAGTCTAGTAGAGACATTAACTGTGCAAAAGCTGATGAGATTTATAGTCTTAAATACAAGCACCAACATAGAAAGGATATTGTGTCAAAAGTCCATTAATTCTACACTTAAGAAGATCATTTCTATAGGTAAGGATAATCTCATTTATGAATTACACATGATATGTAGTTGAGGATCCATCTACATTATGCTTGTAACTGCATAGTGATAGGCTAATTCAAACTTACTGCTCTGGGGGAAAAACACCATTTAATGAGACATGAAGACAAAGCACAAACCCGACTAAGTGCACCCACAGCACTGCTATGACCTGAACAGGTGGGAGGACGGGGAAGGGGAGATGGATGGGTGAACTACAGCCTCGGGGGCGAGGGGGGGCAGTGGTGGGAAGCTGCGCTCTGAATTGACAACCACTAAGCAGACAACAGGATGAGCCAGGAAATCAAAACCAATGATGAAAGCAGACGCACCGTCAGAGAACTCCAACAACAGGACAAAATATACACAACTGTTCTTTTACAAATACTCGGAAGGAAATCAAGCATGAAACCACAGAGAAATCGTCAAAGAATTTTAAATATCAACTAATTAGCCAATGATGCAAATTAGAAAAACAGTGTCTCCAAAGACCACACAATGGACTAGTTACCACTTCACATGCCGCTACAATGATTCACACTTAATTTAATGATATGCTGACTAACAATGCAGCTAACATGAAGTGGGTGGAACACCAAAAAAGGGACAATACAAGTGCAGTGACAAAGCAGAGTGTTGTGAACCTGATTTCATGGGTAAACAGCAATGCACAAAACCTAAGCAAGCAGGGAAGAAAGCTGGGACACGTGCTTCAGAGCCGCACACTCTGTCACCAAAAGCCCTAGGTCGTCATCCCGTTTTCAGACTCGGAAGAGTGAAGAAGCCTGACCTCTTCCCTGGGGCCCTGGGGCACCGGGCTTTTAACCTGGTTTCACACGCAGAGCTGGCCTGAGCGCACGGCCAGGCCCATCAGCAAGCAGACCAGTTTAGATTCCTGGTTTGGTTCCCGCCGCACGCCCTGCACCCTGCAGCCAGGCATCCCCAGTGGGAAATGTGCTGCCCGGTTTCCACACTCCGTGAGAGCTGCCTACGGTTACTCTCACGAAGCAGTCTGCTCCCTGAGAACAGCAACTTCCCTGCAGCTGCTGTTGTCCCAGCACAGGCCAGGCCCAACGTTACAGAGGCAGGCTCTGGCTGAGTTCATGATGACGTGCTAAGCTGGTGGTCCAAATATCAAGACTAATTTGTCGCTGTGCGATTATGGAATGATCTCGCTCAGTTGTGTCCGACTCTTGGCGACCCCATGGACAGTGGCCTACCAGGCTCTGCGGTCCATGGGATTTTCCAGGCAAGGATACTGGAGTGGGCTGCCATTTCCTTCTCCAGGGGATCTTCCCAACCCAGGGATCATACCCGGGTCTCCTGCATTGCAGACAGATGCTTTACTGTCTGAGCCACTAGGGAAGCCCGATGAAAGCCTAGGCAGTTTTAAAAATCTTAGACCTCTGAGTGTAGCAAATGTACCTGATTTTCTTCTGGGTGAAAAGAGAAAAAACAAACAAACAAAAGAAAAACAGTGTGCTCGGAGAGAAGCACAGGCACATACCAGAGTCTTGATGTCCAGCTTGTCTACTTTCCGCGCCAGCCTGCGCCGCCTCCTTCGGGGCTTGGAGCGCCCTCTGCTGGGCGGGAAGGAGCTGGCATGCGAGGAGGCGGGATTCAGGTTGAGGGAATTCAAGGTTTTAAAACGACGAAGGTTACTTGGGCTCCTCTTGCCCACCCTGCTCTCAATCCCCTCGGCCTTTTCTTGGATCAACCTAAAATAGAATAAAATCACCACCTGCATTTGTCACCAGAGGCATGTGTCTGGACAACAAATTTGGGTTTGCATTCTGTGTCACGATTAGCAAATTCCACGAACAGTTGCTCAATTAACATCTCAGCAAAAAGGTTCAACTTTCCCTCTTTGGAATCTTCTCAAACTTAAAATAACTTATCATTGAGTCTTACAAAGTGGTCCCTGATCATTCACGTTTGATTTGACTTATTTACTCTACCATTCTGATGGGGTCTGGGTGGCGACTCTCTCCATGTGAGGAGATACCTAAAGTTGACAACCTTTACCTTCCCTGCCCTCAGGGCAGAGATGCACGTCAGTGCCTCAAGTCTTTTCCATTGGGAATCCGGAACTCTGTATAACCAAAACAGCTATTCATGAGCAAGCTGGAGTTTCTAAACACGAGTCTCCAGACCAGATGAAGTGCTGAGTTGATCTTTTAATTTTTTTTTAAAGGTTGTATATGTACAAACGCATCACTTGAAGTTCTCCACCAGCTTTGTGTGAGTTTCTGGATTCATGTCAATGTGCTGTATTAACCTAGAATTTAGTTACTGCTCTTCTCCCCTAATGTGTCGTGGATGATTTTATATACAGGTTAAATGCATGATTATGCAAATGGTTTCCAAATTAAAATACAAGATCCTTACAGGTAGTAAACTCTCAAGTTTCACTTCTACTTACACATCTTGAAAGTTTTTCATTGTTGACAAGTTGATGGACAGAATTTACCATTTACATCATGTCAACTTGTTGCATAAGGAAAGAATCACTTTTACCTGACCACCTGCTGTAAAAACAAAAATATTAATATATAACCGTTCCAAATTTCCTACAGGGATGGGGAAAGACAGTCTTTCTGAGCTTGTCTGTGGCTCAAACACGGCCCATAAGGCAGTCTGTCTCGGCATCAAAAGTGCAGGCGGCACCATCTGCGTTTGCTGGCTGTGCCGTTCACCCCTGCCTTTTGCCCGAGCCCCCGCACTCGACCGGCAGGAACGGGCACCTCGGCCAGGGCTGACGGGACAAGAACAATCTGAGCAGCAGCTCTGCCAGGTCCTGTGCAGGGTCACCGGCCTGTGGCCACTCTGAACATGGACTCGGGACGGGAGGCACAGGTGCGCAGGTGTGGCACCAGGCAGGCCTCGGGGCCCCCAGCCACACGGCTGCACCCAGACCCCAAGGCCCCCTGCTCACCACAAGGCGGGCCTTTGGGTTCTATCCTGTTTTGTAAACTGTTAGAACTGCCAAGACTGTGTCTAAAGAAAACATTTTAAATATACTGATGAGATGAGAAAAACTCAAACACATGTCCTGAGAGTAACATACAGTAACATATCACTATCTTACAACAAGCCAATCTTCACACTGTATTAAGTTAAAAAGGAAATGCAGATCTGAGTGGGAATTTGCCAACCCCAGAACCCCAGCTTTTCTGTTCCAGGTTGCTTTTCACCAGAACGTGGGAGGCTCCGAGGGACACACGAGGGCGAACCCTCAGTGCCGGAGGATGCACGGGCCGCAGGAGACACCGCCTCGGCACCTCACCCACCTTGGGGCCCAGAGCTGAGAGGGGGACACCCCACAACACCCGCCCCCGCAGAGTGCCGACACCACACTGTGGACAGAATGCCCTGGCTGACTGAGCTCTATAATCAAGGGCAAGCTCAGAACTGAAACTTCTTGAAGCAGACCTGAAGTCCGTTTTCTTACTAAGGAACACTCAGACTTCTCTAAGCAGAAGACAGCTCCTCAGAGGAACCGAGTTTCCGGGGAGTTGGGCTCAGGCGCACCCACCGGATCTCTTCGTTGATCTTGTCCAGCTGCTCCTGAATCATCATGGCCAGAGTCTCGGCATCGGCCTGCCCGCTGGGCGACAGCAGAGAGGCCGAGCTGAAGAGGGTGACCCCGTCACCCTCGCCGTCAGACGCGCCCTCGTCACTCTCGAACGCCTGGGCCACGTTGGCTAGCACGCTGGCTTGCTGCCCGTGCTCCCGGTCCTGATCCTTCAGGGGCTGCACCTAGGCACGACAGGACCACGTCTCGTCAGCGACATTCTGGGCAGCTCAAGTCTATCAGGAACTGAACACAATTTTACATGGAAGCCCTGACTTTGGACACATGGGCCATGCTTATGAGACACTGCCATCTCTTAAGCGAGCAGTACTGAAGAAACGGGCAGGAGGAGACTCCAGTTCCTAGATGGCCTGGTGACACTCAGGTCTTAGTGTGGACGGAAGGCAATCCTATGAGGTTATTCACAAGGGTGGGCTGATGGAGTCAGAGACAAAAACCGAAAAGTAAAAAAATACATCCATGCTTCCATCAGCCACGCTGAAGGAAAATTAGAAAAAAATCCTTCAGCTCCGCAGCCGCTGGGTCCCCCCTCAGAGGTTATCACTGGTACTAGTTCACCGGGGAGTGCCGTCCTCGCAGGTTCCCAGCCCTCTGTTTCCCATGCTGGTCTGAACACACACAGACAGGAGCGAGCAGGGGCAGCCAGGGGACGGGAGGGCCAGCACCCCCGTGGCTCTCCTCTCAGGGCACAGGCCCTCGGGCTGTTCTGGGGATGGCCCCTCACACCGCGAGGTCGGCTCTGTCATCTGAGACGCACGGGAGAGTGCCTGCTGGGCCCCATGCCACCCTCCCGCTCTCACACCTCACACCCTTCTCTCCACAAGTCTCTCCCCCCTGCCCCACTCTCTCCCAGGTCCTGCCTTGATTTCCCAGATATGACCTCAAAGCAACCAAGGGGCAGCCTCGAGGTGCTGGCTTGCCGGCTCCCTGTCCCCCATGGGCAGTACCTTCGCCCTCTGTCTGTGTCACGACCCCTCCCCAGGGCTGGGCCACCCCTTTTTGAGCCCATGGAAATAAAACCTGTCACAGCTTCCCCAATAAGGCATCGGCATTCAAATATTTTTAAAGCAAAACAAAAATTGACTTTGAATTGGCTTAGTCATAAACAGCATCCCAATCGCAACAGCCTCTGAATAGCAGTTCTGAAAGTAAGGAAGTGCACCCCCGATCAGGAGACCTTGTCCTCTCTGCCTAAGCAGGGAGGGAGCCTCACTGCAGGTCTCATGATGGGAGTCAGAACCACAGCCCCCCGGGAGCCCGCGTGTGAGGCTCTGCAGTCAGGCCCAAGAACACAGGTATGGTGGGGACAGTACTGACACTTGAGGCTGGACCTGGGATCCCCACTCCATTTCCTGAATGGTCTGCATCACCGTGTGGCCAACCCTTCTGGGAAACCTCTCTCAGGACTCTCTGATGCGAGCCCCCACCATCGCCCTTTCCTGACAGGCCTTCTGTCACAGCAGAACTATGGTTCTCCTCCTGCCTAGGAGCAGCCATCCTACACACACACACCATGTCTGGACCAGCAGTTGGGCATGTGGGACTCCAGCGCCATGTCCGAGGCAAGCACCTCCACAGCTGGGCACCATAGGCCTCAGGCTGTCACCCTTAGGTTTGTCTGAGGGGCACTAGTAAGGTCCAACTGTATCCCGAGCAGCTCCCCGGCCTGGCTGGTCAGAGCAACAAGCAGCCTCTTTGAACGTGGGGACCCCCTGGCCCCTGCCCACCACCTACGGGTGACCACATCTGGCCCTGCTCCCAAGGTTGGGTGCCTGGACCAGCAGACAGGGCTATACACACACACTCGACGGCAGAGACCTGAGCGGCAGAGACAGCAGAACTGGCCCCCGCCCAAGCCACGTCTCTGGCCCGGACGCGGCCTCCCCATCAGCACACGCACCCACAGCAGCTCCTTCTTGTTCTCCTCCAGTTGGGCCTCCATCTGGCGCAGCCTCTCCTTGATGTTACGGTGTCTCTCTTCCACCTGTCGGCCAAGAACAGCGTCAGCTCCACTCGCAACAACCCTGTCCTGATGACACGCGGGCTGTGACCGCAGGGGTGGCAAGCGGGCTATGCTCTGTGCAGACCACTGGCTCCGGGTTCGCGGGGGGCACGCCCGCTCGCCTGCTCACGCAGCCAGCGCAGCTTCGCGTGTGACACGTGGCTGACGGAGGGTGCTGGTGACCGGCTCGTGAGAGGAGACGTGCTCGCCCCCGCCCCGGGCCCCGCACCCGCGGCCGCTGCACAGCCTCCTCAGACTGCCTGTGGCGAGCCAGCGCGGGCAGGGCAGTGGCAAGCACGGGACGCACAAGAGCACACATTCTACCTTCCTAAGCTGGGAGGTCAGTTCCAACAGTTTAGCCTCCTTAGTGACAGAGCTTCCGGAAGACCAAAGTTCAGACTACAAGGCCGACCGGGGACAGACAGCAGAGATGTCAGGGGAGAGAAGAAACCAACCCTTGAGAGGAAGATCACAGGCAGAAGGGTGCCCCCTGGCGGCTGTTAGTGACCCTGCTCTGGGAGGGTTTGGGAGCACCCGGCACCACCGGCCTCCCGCGAATGGCAAGCCCCTCAGCCGCTCACTGAGCTCTGGGCAACGCTCCGGACAGCCGCACCAGCACAGGCCCACCTCTCCATGCCCAGCCAGTACCCACCAGCAGTGTGGGGCAACACCTTTCCCACCAGAAGGACGGGGTGGCTGGCGGGCTGTGGGGAACATGCCCCCAGCAGCGCCACGGGTCCGGGACGCGGCCTCTCACCCGTGGGCTCCCGGGGACTGCAAGCTGGGAGTGGGGCCCCGGGTCTGCACCGTGCCCCGCTGTGACTTACTCAACAATGTATGAATCAAGACTTAAAACTGTGTTCATTACAGAGCTATTTTGGCCATCTCTTAAACGAGAATGGGATTTTTCTAGCTCTCTATCCTGCTAGGCTTTGAGGTGCTGACTGAACTCTGAGCAGCAGTGACTTGGAGCTGAAGCGTCCTGGGGACACTCAGAACACAGGACAAAACTGGAGGGAAATTAACGGAGGGATGACACGGGAGCCGGGACTGTCTGACACTCAGGGCGTGCTCCCATCTCAGCCGGGCAGCACGCTCCCCGCGGCTGCGCTCCTTTGTGGACTGAGCAGCACGGGGAGGGGCACGGTGGGACAGCATGGAACAGGCCCTCCCCGCGCCAGCCCCGCAAGGACCCAGAGCAGCACCTTGGAGAGCGCGGCCACCCGCTGAGCCAGCTCAGCCTCCACTTCTGGCAGCGTCTCCGCCCTGGGCAGCGTCTGCTGCAGCTTCTGCTCCTCCAGCTCCAGGTGCTCCTGCAAAGGTCGGTTTTTATCCTCCTCCTACAAAGGGAGAGCAGAGCATCCAAACAGGCCAAGTGGTGTAGCCGCTGCCGTTTTTAGTAAGCTGAGACAAAACCTAAATGCACGTGTCTACTGGATTAGTTCTGTTTCGGAAGCTGCGTCACGGGAATTTTTCTCTCTGTTCCTGGGCTTGGTCTCAGTGGGCAGAACACCTCCTGCCAGAGTATTTGCTTTTCCTAAACGTCCCCATGAATAGTATGAAAAGGCAAAATGATAGGATACTGAAAGAGAAACTCCCCAGGTCAGAAGGTGCCCAATATGCTACTAGAGATCAGTGGAGAAATAACTCCAGAAAGAATGAAGGGGTGGAGCCAAAGCCAAAAGAATATCCAGCTGTGGATGTGACTGGTGATAGAAGCAAGTTCCGATGCTGTAAAGAGCAATATTGCATAGGAACCTGGAATGTCAGGTCCATGAATCAAGGCAAATTGGAAGTGGTCAAACAAGAGATGGCAAGAGTGAATGTCGACATTCTAGGAATCAGCGAACTGAAAAGGACTGGAATGGGTGAATTTAACTCAGATGACCATTATATCTACTACTGCGGGCAAGAATCCCTCAGAAGAAATGGAGTGGCCATCATGGTCAACAAAAGAGTCCGAAATGCAGTACTTGGATGCAATCTCACAAACGACAGAATGATTTCTGTTCGTTTCCAAGGCAAACCATTCAGTATCACAGTAATCCAAGTCTATGCCCCAACCAGTAACGCTGAAGAAGATGAAGTTGAACGGTTCTATGAAAACCTACAAGACCTTTTAGAACTAACACCCAAAAAAGATGTCCTTTTCATTACAGGGGACTGGAATGCAAAAGTAGGAAGTCAAGAAACACCTGGAGTAACAGGCAAATTTGGCCTTGGAATACGGAATGAAGCAGGGCAAAGACTAATAGAGTTTTGCCAAGAAAATGCACTGGTCATAACAAACACCCTCTTCCAACAACACAGGAGAAGACTCTACACATGGACATCACCAGATGGTCAACACCAAAATCAGACTGATTATATTCTTTGCAGCCAAAGATGAAGAAGCTCTATACAGTCAGCAAAAACAAGACCAGGAGCTGACTGTGGCTCAGACCATGAACTCCTTATTGCCAAATTCAGACTTAAATTGAAGAAAGTAGGGAAAACCACTAGACCATTCAGGTATGACCTAAATCAAATCCCTTATGATTATACAGTGGAAGTGAGAAATAGATTTAAGGGCCTAGATCTGATAGACAGAGTGCCTGATGAGCTATGGAATGAGGTTCGTGACATTGTACAGGAGACAGGGATCAAGACCATCTCCATGGAAAAGAAATGCAAAAAAGCAAAATGGCTGTCTGGGGAGGCCTTACAAATAGCTGTGAAAAGGAGAGAAGCGAAAAGCAAAGGAGAAAAGGAAAGATATAAACATCTGAATGCAGAGTTCCAAAGAATAGCAAGAAGAGATAAGAAAGCCTTCTTCAGCGATCAAGGCAAAGAAATAGAGGAAAACAACAGAATGGGAAAGACTAGAGGTCTCTTCAAGAAAATCAGAGATACCAAAGGAACATTGCATGCAAAGATGGGCTCGATAAAGGACAGAAATGGTATGGACCTAACAGAAGCAGAAGATATTAAGAAGAGATGACAAGAATACACAGAACTGTACAAAAACGATCTTCATGACCCAGATAATCACGATGGTGTGATCACTCACCTAGAGCTAGACATCCTGGAATGTGAAGTCAAGTGGGCCTGAGAAAGCATCACTACGAACAAAGCTAGTGGAGGTGCTGGAATTCCAGTTGAGCTATTCCAAATCCTGAAAGATGATGCTGTGAAAGTGCTGCACTCAATATGCCAGCAAATTTGGAAAACTCAGCAGTGGCCACAGAACTGGAAAAGGTCAGTTTTCATTCCAATCCCAAAGAAAGGCAATGCCAAAGAAAGCTCAAACTACTGCACAATTGTACTCATCTCACATGCTAGTAAAGTAATGCTTAAAATTCCCTAAGCCAGGCTTCAGCAATATGTGAACCGTGAACTTCCTGATGTTCAAGCTGGTTTTAGAAAAGGCAGAGGAACCAGAGATCAAATTGTCAACATCCGATGGATCATGGAAAAAGCAAGAGAGTTCCAGAAAAACATCTATTTCTGCTCTTTTAACTATGCCAAAGGCTTTGACTGTGTGGATCACAATAAACTGTGGAAAATTCTGAAAGAGATGGGAATACCAGACCACCTGATCTGCCTCTTCAGAAATTTGTATGCAGGTCAGGAAGCAACAGTTAGAACTGGACATGGAACAACAGACTGGTTCCAAATAGGAAAAGGAGTACATCAAGGCTGTATACTGTCACCCTGTTTATTTAACTTATATGCAGAGTACATCATGAGAAACGCTGGACTGGAAGAAACACAAGCTGGAATCAAGATTGCCGGGAGAAATATCAATAACCTCAGATATGCAGATGACACCACCCTTATGGCAGAAAGTGAAGAGGAACTAAAAAGCCTCTTGATGAAGGTGAAAGTGGAGAGTGAAAAAGTTGGCTTAAGGCTCAACATTCAGAAAATGAAGATCGTGGCATCTGGTCCCATCACTTCATGGCAGATAGATGGGGAAACAGTGGAAACAGTGTCAGACTTTATTTTTCTGGGCTCCAAAATCACTGCAGATGGTGACTGCAGCCATGAAATTAAAAGATGCTTACTCCTTGGAAGGAAAGTTATGACCAACTAGATAGCATATTCAAAAGCAGAGACATTACTTTGCCAACAAAGGTCCGTCTAGTCAAGGCTATGGTTTTTCCTGTGGTCATGTATGGATGTGACTTGGACTGTGAAGAAAGCTGAGCGCCAAAGAATTGATGCTTTTGAACTGTGGTGTTGGAGAAGACTCTTGAGAGTCCCTTGGACTGCAAAGAGATCCAACCAGTCCATTCTAAAGGAGATTAGCCCTGGGACTTCTTTGGAAGGAATGATGCTAAAGCTGAAATTCCAGTACTTTGGCCACCTCACGCGGAGAGCTGACTCATTGGAAAAGACTCTGATGCTGGGAGGGACTGGGGGCAAGAGGAGAAGGGGACGACAGAGGATGAGATGGCTGGATGGCATCACTGACTCGATGGACATGAGTCTGAGTGAACTCTGGGAATTGGTGATGGACAGGGAGGCCTGGCGTGCTGCGATTCATGGGGTCGCAAAGAGTTGGACACGACTGAGCACTGATCTGATCTGATCTGATCTGAAACGTCCACAAAGAAGTCTTTAAAAAAAAAAAAAGTTCTTATATATTAAAGAAGATCAGTTTTCTGTAGAAGCATATTCATTCTTATTGACAAGTTAAGGGAATAAGGGTTCAGTACTGACCCTTCTTAAAACATCACCAGAATCATCATTTGAAGGGAACCCTACCGACCGCAGATGGCCACGGGCTTGTAAGCCACAACACGGCTTTCATCTTCTCTGAAATACAGACCTGATCAGAGTGTGCCTGGTGAAATGCCAGTCAACTAATATTTGTAAATGCACGATTATTCTTTTAACAGATCTTCTTACTCTGAAAAACTTTCAATGTAGAACATTTAGATTCTTGTTTGAAAAAGAAAAAAAATTAAGTTATCTATACACTCGGGTTCCTGAGAGGTTAGCATTTGCTTCTAAGCAGTTTTCTTATGCTTTCTGTGTGGGTATTACTCTATGTACACACATAAACAATATGATATGCTTTAAAACCCTCGGAAAACAACAGCATATGGTACATAGTATTTTCTTATCTGCCTTTTACAGCCATTATTTTGTATATCGTAATGCTCTTAATTAGCATTTCGCATCATAAATTTCAATGGCTTTCTAGGATTTTATTTTTGTGGTGGGGCCAATGATACACTTTGTCACACACACCAGACTGACTCACTTTGTTTTGGAGAAGCCAGATTTGGTTTTCCTGGGTAAGTCCTGATTATCTGAGACCACACGGGAACAGGAGCGAGTAAAGCTCACCAAACCATAGGAAGTACACACCCTAATCAGACTGGAGCTCTAACTCTGCCTTTTGTCACAGAGACCCCAGTTCCCAACAGGCAGCCAGCTGCCCTGAAGTTCCCTGCTGCTCTCTGCTCTTTCAGGAAAAATGCTAACAAGCCAACAGATTCAAGTCAAGTAAAACAAAAGAGTCAGGAGTGGAATTCCACAAAATGGTTAAACCAAATCCCAAACCATTCAAACCTGTAAGTTGCAGTCACCCTCAGTTTTTAAACATTGTATTTCTTTTCAGTACAGTTGATTTATCATGATGTACATCCACACTTTCGAGCACAGTATTTTCGGGTCATAAGAACTTTACACTGGGACTTGATTTCCAACATGGGAGTCACATGAAAAGGTCTTTACCTTCCTTCCTCAGTATTCACTACTATAAAAGTCAGACACAGGTCAGTAAAGGCCATTACCTGTCGATGCAGAGAATCCTTATTTGTGATTTCATTTTCAGGTTTATCATCAAGGTCATGCACAGAGGAGGCTTTGCGCTGTGCGGCGAGGTAGCGTTTCTCAAGTGTAGTGATTCTCTTCTCCATGTCCTCCTTCTGGGCCATGGCCTACACCGGGCATTACAGAGGAGAAAAGTAAGTCATTATCATGGAATACTCCAGCACACTTAAGAGTAAAAAAGCTGGACTAAATCCTAAGTTTCAAATCAAACACAAAATTAGCATCCTCAAAAGTAAACTCCTAGACATGGCAGTTTTCTTAGACGTGAGCAAAATCGCGCGTACCTCAAATGTCACATTTGCCACAATGGCACCCATCTGTCTTAATGTCTGTCTGGCCACTCGATTTACCAAGCTTCTTTTCTACATAATAAACCCAAACAGCAAACAAAAAGTACACTAAACTACCCTGTCATTGCAAGAATTCCAGGAGGGAAGGGATCTGGCATGAAACGAGGACCTCTGTCTCCTACACCATACAGGCGTGCTTGACCCAGAACAGGGAGGGACCTTCAACAGATCCAACAGGGAGCTCTGAGGTTCATTTCCTCAGGTAAAGTTGGAAAAATCTCATGCAATTTCCTCAAAATTAAAGTAAGAATATCAATGAGTGGAAACACAAGTCAAAGTGTAACACAACTGGAAGCAGCCTTCTCAAGCCTAGTTCTTCTAAAGCAGAGTTACACCACATGTGTGAAACGCTCACACCAGGACCAGAACTTGCTGCCGGTGCAGCTCCTGTCCGCCAGCTCAAACTCCATTTCAGGTCCCTCCGTAGTCACTAAGTAACCAATGTAGTCCTGACATTAAAAGTGAAAGGTTCTAAAAACGCTTTTTCCAGAATTCTCTACATATTAAACTCTGCCACCTAATCTCCTCCTATTGCCAAAGAGTAATGTGAACAGGTTATACAAAGATGTGCAAATATTTCTGTTTTGAGTTCTCACACAGAATTACTCACACCAAGCTACTAAACAAGTCCACCTGCTGGAAAACATGTTGGAGGGGTTCTCTCTGAGACGGTCTCACGGTGGAGGGGTGGGGCAGGGTGGGCTGTCTGCCTGTGTACAAAGGAAAGCTGAGGAGGAGGCCTGAGCCCCCAACACTCTTCTGTTTTCACAATCACTGTTAGGTAGTTTCTCATAAATCATGATACCCGCAGACATGACCACCAGAAGCATCATGATTCTACATGGTTACACAGCACGGGCCTGAGGATCTGAGGGTGAGCAAATGCCACTCGTCTTGTCTGACCGCCGTGTCACTGTCACACATCCCTTCAAGGAGCGGAACCTCAGAAACTAGAGAAGATGGCCAGGCAAGCTGCCTCAGCAGAGCCCACACAGCATGCTCCCATCTCTCCGAGAGAACGGGCTCCACAGACGTCACCAGGCTCGCCTGAGTGAATCAGAAGGAAATTTCAGCATCATCGGGAATACATTCAACAGGCAGGTAGGGGGATGAACTGGGAGACTGGGGTTGACACATATACGCTACTGATACTATGCATAAAGTCAACAATGAGTAAGGACCTACTGTACAGCACAGGGAACTCTACTCAGTGCTCTGTGGTGAAGTTAATGGGTAGGAAATCTAAAAAAGGAGATGTGTGTGTGTGTGTATATATATGTGTATATTTATGATTGATTCACTTTGCTGTACAGCAGAAATTGACACAGCAGTGTAAAGCAACTATACTCAAATCAATGAATGAATGGATGAATGAACTTTTTAAAAAGGAACACACTAGGCCCCCTAGAACTTGTAGAAATGAGCAGCCCACACCCAGGGTGCAGCACAGCGCTAGGGCTACCCTTATGTTGGTCCACTGCCAACGGACCGCCTGGACCAGGCCTCTTCTACCCCGAGACCTCGACGCAGAGGTGGGGAGGCAGCCAGTTGCGGTCTCGCCAGAGCTCTGCTCTTGCTCACGCAGCCATCCCCAGGCTGAGACCACCGGGAGAACGAGGGACCCACATTCCACCTCAGGACAACAGACACGTCCACCGTCACTCACTTCGCGGAGGTCCCGCTCTAGTTTCACGTTTACTTCCTCGGACTTGAGGAGGTCCTTCCTGGCCGTGTCCAGGTCCTCCTCCATCTCTGTCACCTGGGCAGAGAGGGCTGCCAGAAGCTCCTTCATCTGGCTCAGGAGCTCCTTCCTCTGGCTCTCCCGCAATTGGTTGTTTATGATTTCCTGGAGCTGGATCACCCGAGCCAGAGAGCCATCGCGGGTTCTCTAAGGGGGAAAGGAAGCCTTAGACAGCCTTGTTTTGGGAGGCAGGGAACACAGCACTTCCGGGCAACCGGTGAGGTCAAAACTGCCTTCTGTGCTCTGGAGCTCACACGACTGCCACAGTCTCACAGAACTACATGGTGCTTTGGTGAGAGGTCCCAACAGCCCTGCACAGACTGGATGGTAAGACGAGAACCAGATCGAGTGGGACCGGGGACTTGCCTTTCCATCGGCGCTTGGCATGTTTTCTTGCTTGGGATTTACATCAAGCACCCCGTCCATCAGTATCTTTTCCGGGTTTTTCTTCTCTTTAAGAATCATCAGCTAAAACCAAAAGTTTGAATCAGAATAAAGAAATAAGTCAAGACAGCAAAACTCCATTTGGAAAAACTCAACTCAAAACTGAAATACAGCATAAAAAGAAAATACATGGTGATGCTATCCATCCCAAAGAGAACCAGGTGATTAGAGTCAGAATTTTGTCTTCTACTGGACAAAGGGGGTACTTAAGAGATCCTGCAGCTCTGAGCCACAAGTCTAGGTTACTAGTCATTAAAATAACCCAAGTGGGAGGGTCCTCAATCAGAAAGATAAATAACATCTGATGTCCACTACAGCCTTCATACTTCTTTTAAATGAAAGGATACAAATGACAAACCCTTCACGGAAATTACACGATGACTGATCAAACTTATCTCTTTATGTGTGGCACCTAATTCTTCTTCTAACAAACTACACCTTTCAAGTGCTCCTCGTAATCGCTCTCAACTGAAATAAAAGGGGCCGAGTCACTGTGTGTTGAAGTGTGTATATATGTTAGTGCACATCTTAGTGTACACTCACCCTAATTTAACACGGCTACTGTAACAGAAGACATTTAATACATCTCATTGATCTTAACGTCAAGAAAATCTGCTTATTAACAGCTTTAAATTCTAAGTTAGAGAGGGAAAAAAAAGTTCCTAAAATAATCCTATTACCTAGTTTTTAATTGCAAATTGATATACAGAATATAATAAATCTTGAGACATTTATGCCAACTAATACTTTTTACCTGGGGCTTCCCAGGTGGATCAGTGGTAAAGAATCCGCCTGCCAATGCAAGAGGGCAGGTTCTATCCTTGGGTCGGGAAGATCCCCTGGAGTAGAAGATGGCCACCCACTCCAGTATTCTTGCCTGGGAAGTCCCAGGGAGAGAGGAGCATGGTGGGCTACAGTCCACAGGGTCGCAAAGACTTGGACATGACTGAGCATGTACACAGGCAACACTTTTTAACCATATAACATTCTGACTTCTTACAGAAAAAATGTATTTACAAGAATTCAAGAAGCTCAAAAGTCAACCAGTTACATAAATACATGCATCATCCACCTAACAAGGCAGCAAGTGTCCAAATCCAGGACGGCCGGGTGGCGGGTACCTTCTCGTCCAGGGCCTTGTGGTACTCAAACAGTGATTTCAGGGCCGTGAGCACCTCCACCTCGCTTCTCATGCCGGCCGGGGACTGCGCCTGCTGCTTGCCCATCTTCCTCCGGAGGGACGGCACATAGCGTGAAACCAGGCATTCCAGGTGCTCCAGCAGCAGCTGCAGGGCGGGGCCAAAGGAACACCTTCAACCTCATACTTGAATTCAGGGCCGATAACTCCTCTCAGCCTCATGCTAACACCGAAACCATGCTAAGGCAAGTCGCAATCCCGCCAGTTCAGTCGAAAGTTAGAGTGGACTTCCCCAGTGGCCTAGTAGTTAAGACTCCACACTGCTGCAGGGGTCCTGAGTTTTAATCCCTGGTCGGGGAACTAAGACCTCACACACACTGTAGCATGGACAAAAATGTAAGTTAAGAGAACTCCCCCCTCAAATGTACTAAAATTATATTAGCTCTCATCATCAATTTGAAGCAAAGTATGAGAACCCCGATCTGATCCACCCCGGTCTGCTCAGTGGGAAGATGTGAAAAATGACTTGAAAACCAGACAGAGTTTAAAGACAGCAACACGGAACCCAGTGGTGACCCCCGTGGGGCAACTGTCCACACGTGAGAATCCCCCTACTGACCCTGGTGTTGTTCCTTTCAGCTCTCATCTCGGCAATCTCTTTTCCTCTTGCTAGAAGCTGCTCTTGGCATGCACTGACTTCTTCCGTAGGTGATGCCAACTCCTAGAAAACAGTTAAATGAGTAAGTAACTAAATGCAAACACAAATTAAAAAGAGAGCGAGACTGAAGACTGACCCTGTCAAGTCTCTCCAGCCTCCACACAGAGGGTCTCCCTGCCCCTCCAGAGAAGAGGGGTCCGCTGACCCCAAGACCACACAGACCACCACAACTCAGACCAGCCTTTAGCCTCCACCTCGACCTGGCAGGCACGCGGCAGGGGAGAACCTGGAATCCAAGCCTGCCTTCTCAAGACCCAGGGAAGTCTGAGAAACTTTCCTAAACATAAACCTAACAACAAACTGGACAAAGAGGTTCTTAAACGACACACAGACCAGTGACCTAGAACCACTGGGGACAGGGCAGAAGAAAGGGAAGATCTACAAGGCCACCAGGCTTTGGAGTGTTCCTCTGGGAAAAAGGCTGATGGCACCCCACAGCCATCTGTTAGCCTGACCCCACTGAAGTCACACAGTCATTCAATAAACTGGTTAAAGGGTTAAATTCATGTTTTATGTATTTTATCACAATTTTCGTGCACACGGTGCCATCTACGTGGTGAACTTGCTCAAACTGAACCACACGGCATCTTTCATTCTTCTATTTTTCTTCACACACATAAAAAAATCCTGGGCTGCATATCCCCTACTACACACTGAGCATTCAGCACCTAGAACACTGCCCAACACTTGTAAGAGGCATGTAGTAGACATGTGAACTATGAGGGTGTATGTTATACATGTAAGCAGTAGGTAGCCATCATTAAAATACTGGACACACTGTTCTGTGCTTTGTAAGATGGGAGACGATAAGGGGCTTAGCCTTTCTGCTTCAAGGACTGACTCTATAGCTCAATCCACGTGCCCCAGTGACTCCTCCAGCCAGCGTTTCCCTTCAGAAGGTGGGGCCCCCGGCCATCCTCCACGCAGCACCTGCACAACCACTTACAAGGTCAACCTGCTGGGGTCGATCTTGCCCAGAAGACCAAAACGCCCTGGCTGGCAGGGACCCCCGGCAGGGCCCACAACCATGCTAACAAAATGAAACACAGCCCCAATGCTTCACTGGGTAAGGGACAATCCCACGGGCCCAGCCCCCAGCTGTTCTCACGTCAGTCCACTCCGCTTCCAGAACTTGGGCCGAGGCCGAGGTCTTCCTTGTCTTGGCTTTTGCCTTGGGGTTGCAGCGCTGGAAAAGTGCCCATAGGCGGGCCCTTCTGCGACCCATCCTCGCGTATGGGGGCAGTCCCCCACTCGGGGGCAACTGCTGTTTCACGGTTAGATAGCTCAGCACTGGAGCTATCACCACCGATCTCACACTACGGCCACCGCTATTCACACTACAACCACTGCTCTCACACTCACCACTCTCAGACACCACTCTCAGACACCACTCTCACACACACCACTCTCACACACCGCTCTCACACCCCGCTCTCACACACCACTCTCACACACACTGCTCTCACACTATGACCATCAGCACTGCTGTCTCTAGAAGAAATGGCACGAAGGCTCTGCCTCCAGCATGTCTCCCAGGAGCCCAGAACCTGAAACCCACTCAGTCACAAGGGGCTCCATGGCAACAGGGGGGCTGGGCTCAGGCCCATCATCAGGGGTGCACAGAGGGGGGAGGGGCTGCCAAAAAGACGTCAGGGGAGTGTGGTGTGTGGGAGAAGGAAAGCCATGCCCACAGCTCAGGCCCACCGTCAAACATAACCCTGCAAGGATACTGGTTCACAGTCGAACCAAATAGTATAAACTGCTTCAGAAACCACCAGCACTAGGAATGAGCATGTCTTCTAAGTGGGCTTCTGCCTCCTTCACCCCCCAAACAAGTCTCCAGTGAGGCTACTGAAAGGGCACCCCTGAACTCAAGGGTGCCCCCAGAACCCACTCAGGTGAGGAGGACTCACCGCGCTAGCTGCCCCTCACTCTCACCCTGAGCTCGGTCCTCCCTGACTGACTCCCTCCCTCGAGCTCAGCAAGGGCTTGACCAACCTCGCTCCAGGCACTTAAAATGAACCCACAGTGGATACAGGAGTTCCGTCAATCTGCTGTGAACTCGCCCTCTTAACTTCGACCCTGGGATGCCAGACAACTCTGCCCCGTGGCGGCTGCACGGTGGAGGTTCAGGGGTGTCCCTGCCTCGAGCCGTGACAGCCCGCGCCTCCCAGACCCAGCCAGGTGCTGCCCCTACCTCCGCGCCCGAGTCTCCCACCCCCTCTCCTGGCCCCACTCCCAGCCTCGCGGCTCTCCACTCACCAGGGCACAGGCCACACTGCTCCTGGCTCAGCTGGGACCTCAGCTCTCAGTTGAGGACCTCGGTCCCCAGGGTGCTTGGGACCCTCTATCCACCCATCTCAGCAATTACAGACTCTGGGAGGGACAGAGTACAGTTTGGGGTCCCGCCCGCAGTTCACGCTGAACACATTCTCTTTTTTTTGGCTTTATCTGCTGGAGTTCTCGGAGATGTCTTTTTAAAACCTCAACTGTTGCTTTCAAAAAGACTGTAAAATCACTGTGCTCAACTTTAAGAATAAAATCTTCATTTTCAACCTTAAATTCAAACTGGAGGGAAGACTAAAAGCAGTCATTTTTTCAAACTGAAAAAGGAAACACGCATGTGACCACGTCACAGAATACAGTTCATGCAACCCTTGCCTCCTCAGCCTTCTCCTGGACCACAAGCAGCCCGTCATCACAAGGCCTGCCCTGGGCCGTCAGGGGCAGGGGAAGAGGGCAGACCGGCTCCTCTGTCCCCAGGCCGCATGGGCCGCTTGCTCCACCTTCTTCCCAAGTTGAAGTGGCACTGACACAGCCCAGGGAAGCTGGGGATTCTGATCAAAAACACAACCGTGGGTACTAAGCATGGACCTCTGGTTCTTGTTTTCCCCGGTATCAAAGATGATCAATATAATTACTGTGAATTTTACATGTGGCTTCAGATGAGAGAAGACACCCAGGGCTTCCCCACTTCCAGTTATAGACACAGGCAGCTTGTGGGTCAGCCTACCAAGAGCTAGAGAAGCTAAATACACTTTAAAAAGAGGTCCTTAGGCAGCCACAATCCAAGATTTCAAACAAAAGCCCAGTGAGGGAGCTGGACACTGAGAGGGCCACTCCTTCCCTCGCGGCATCTGAACAAAGCTGACTCTTGGAAGAAAAGGCAGGGGAAAAGTCAAGCAGAGGGTACTGGCGAACACAGCTCTGGATGGTTCCTTGGGCTGGGAAGACAAAAATTCGAGCTCAGGCCTGACAAGTCAGTCCGGATGTTAGAGACTAAGCTCCCCAAGAAAAGGGAGGCACAGAAAACGTACCCAACACTCTGCCCAAACCGGCTGAGCACTGAGTATCAATCACCTCGTGGTGCTCGGGAGACAGATGGTGGGCCTCAGGACTGGCCGAGAAGAGGCCATGGGAGGCATCCCAGGCTTCCAGATGGACATGCTGGAGGGCTCCTCCCTGCGGTCGGGGGGAAGGTGGGTGAAGGCTGCTGAGACTCAGCTTACAAGGACACCCCAGCCTCAAGTCACTCAGGCCCTGAGTGAACAGACGTCTCTGTCCCCACTAGAGGTCTGCCTCAGAGGAACCTCTGGAGAAGACAGCATCACCAGAAACTCTAGGGTTTTCCATAGATAATATCCAACATGCAACCAAAACAAGCAAAAAGGGTGTAACAACAAACAGGACCAAGAGAAAAAGAACTGAAACCGATCCAGAGGTATCAGATGTGTATCAGCATATCAGAGGTATGCTAGAGGTATCAGATGCAAACTTCACCAGTTCAAAAATATACTTGACAAAAGGAAAAATTTCTGAGAATCAAACCCGATTCTAGAACTTTCAAATAACAGTGACTGAATTTAAGAACCCAGTCTCTGGGCTTAACATCAAATTGGACGTAGCTGAAGAGAGGATCAGTGAACTGAAGAACAGATAGGTTAAAATATATATATATATATATGAGGGAAAAAAGTATAGAATATAGCGAAGGAGCCTGTTGTTAAACCACATTGTTAAAATGTGGCCCCTCATGGTAGAGAAAAGACAGAAAGGGGAATAAGAAATGCCTCCAGGGGCTGAAACTAAAGAGCCTCTTAATGAAAGTGAAAGAGGAGAGTGAAAAAGCTGGCATAAAACTCAACACTCAAAAAATGAAGATCATGGCATCCAGCCCCATCCGCTGCTGCTGCAAGTGGCTTCAGTCGTGTCCTACTCTGTGCGACCCATAGATGGCAGTCCACCAGGCTCCCCCATCTCTGGGATTCTCCAGGCAAGAACACTGGAGTGGGTTGCCATTTCCTTCTCCAGTGCATGAAAGTGAAAAGTGAGAGTGAAGTCGTTCAGTCGTGTCCGACTCTTAGCGACCCCATGGACTGTAGCCCACCAGGCTCCTCCATCCATGGGATTTTCCAGGCAAGAGTACTGGAGTGGGGTGCCATTGTTTTCTCCTAGATCCATCACTTCATGGCAAATAAATGGGGAAACAATGGAAACAGTGACAGTCTTTATTTTCTTGGGCTCCAAAATTACTGCAGATGGTGAAATTAAAAGACGCTTGCTCCTTGGAAGGAAAGCTATCACAAACCTAGACAGCATATTAGAAAGCAGAGACATTACTCTGCTGACAAAGGTTCATTTAGTCAAACCTATGGTTTTTCCAGTAGTCATGTATGGATGTGAGAGTTGGCCCATGAAGAAGGCTGAAGGCCAAAGAATCGATGCTTCTGAACTGTGGTGTTGGAGAAAACTCTTGAGAGCCCCGTGGACTGCAAGGAGATCCAACCAGCCAATTCTAAAACAAATCAGTCCTGAATATTCATTGGAAAGACTGATGATGAAGCTCCAATACTTTGGCCACCTGACGCGAAGAACCGACTCATTGGAAAAGATCCTGATGTTGGGGAAGACCGAAGGCAGGAGGAGAAGGGGACGACAGAGGATGAGATGGTTGGATGGCATCACCAACTCGATGGATATGAGTTTGAGCAAGCTCCAGGTATTGGTGATGGACAGAGAAGCCTGGTGTGCTGCAGTCTGTGGGGTTGCAGTGGGTCAGACACCGAGCGACTGAACTGACTGACAGGGACAGTGGCAAGAGTTGGTTCAAGAATCAGAGCATTGACTCAAAAATGAAAACTACACATTGGTTTCAGCAGCTCTGTGGGTGTCTAAGGGAAGAAGAAAATGTTCAAGCGCTCAGAGGAAAAAAGGAGTGGCTTTTAATGGCACAGCAACACTGAAAGCTGACTTTTCAAGTCAAAGGAAGTCAGAAGATAATGGACTGGCATCTGTAAAATGCTGAATAAGAAATAACCACCAACCTGGAATTCTATACTCAACAAAAACACTCTTCGAAAGTGAAAGCAAAATGAAGACTTTTAGGGCAAATGGAAATGAGACAACTCATCACCCACAGGCATGAACTAAAAAAATATCAAGGCAGTGCTTTGGGAGAAAGAAAAGTAGTCTCTGACTGAAATATAAAAAACAAGGAAAGACCAACAATGAGGTAACTGTGAGGGTAAATATTAACTCTACAATGATGATAACGCCAAAAATATATCTAAAATTTTAAAGGATAGCAGTGACAAGGAGGAAACAGTCGTGTCAGGGAGGCAGTAAAAGTGCTAAGTTAGACTTCAATGTAAAACACGCGCTGTGTGTGCGAATGTGCCCCCAACAACCTGACAGAGGAGCACAGAACCAGAGAAACACCTCACACTTCTAAAGGACGGCAAGAGAAAGGAGCACAGACTAGGTGGGGCGAACAGAAGACACACAGTCACATGGCATCTACAGACTGAAATATCAACACTATAAATAGAGCAAATATTCTCATTAAAGGATAAAAAGTGTCAAACTGAGGAAAATGAAAACTATACACTATTCACACAGGTACATGTTAAGATGGAAGACCACAGACAGGTGAAAGTAAAAGATACCCAGGCCAACAAGGACAGAAAACTGACGTGGCAATATCACCGTCAAATAGTGTCTAAAGTAAGAGGCATTACTAGTGATAGAGAGGAGCATCTCATACTAATACAAGTTCAGTCTACCAAGAAGATGAGGATTCTAAATTTGAATGTACCTAATAACATAACCTCAAAATATCAATACATAAAAACTGACAGAAATAGAAAAGGAGTGACAGCCAAGTTCATAATTGCAGTGGGAGACATTAAAGGCACATATCCCATGCAGCTGGGCTCCCCGGTACGTAGTCACCTGCAGCCACGAAGTACCTGAAATGCGACTGGCTCGACAATGAGATGTGCTGCAAGCATGAAACACACACTGGATTTGAAAGGCTTAGCATGAAAAAATGAATGTAAAATATTTCATTAGGTTTTATTATGTTGATTACACAGTGAAATAATCATATGTTGAGAGTGTAAAAATAAAATATATTACAGGTAATTTCGCCTACTTCTGCTTTATTCAACATGGCTACTGAAATCTGAATTACGATTGAGAAACCTGATCTAACTGATAGGCACGTAACACTGCATTCCTACTGATACATATTATTTTCAAGAGCCCAAGGACATATAACAAAATGAATATGTATTGGGTCCTTAGGAAAGCTCGAATTATTTCAAAGCACTGAACGAATGCAGGGTATACTTACGGATTGCAATGGGCTGATGGTTTATGTGCCCTCAAATTTCACCCTGCACGTGGTGATGATCCTAGGAGGCAGGGACTCTGGGAGGGGTCAGGTCAGGAGGGAATGGGGTCCCGTGCTGCGAGGACAGGGAGAAGCAGCAGGCAGTCTAGGAACCAGGAAACAGGCCTCACCAGACGTGGCACCTGCTGGTGATCTTGGGACTCTGCAGCCTCCAGGACTATAAGAAACAACTTTCTGTTTATCAGCTAGTCTATGGTATTTATAACCGTAGCCCCAAAAGACTAAGACGGGGCTCTTCATGGAATTCATAGAGATCAAAAAAGGGTCACTAGAAAAACCTCCCCAAACATTGGGAACATAAATGACATACTTCTTGTAGAATTTCATGAATAATCTTTAAAAACACAATGTAAATTAGAAAATACTTTTACATAAAAGATAATGAAAATTTGGCTTATTCAAGCTTGTGGGACCCAGCGAACTGTGTTTAGATGGTAACTTAAAGCCTTAAACACATATACTGGAAAAGAAGGAAGGCTAAAATCAATTGAGCCTCTCCCTCAAGAAACCAGAAAAAAAAGCATAGCCAACGAAACACAAGGCAGATGGAAGAAAAAGGAGTAGAAAATAAGGAAACATAAAGCAAATATGAAATTTTTTAAAAAACAAAGCCAAAAGTTGGCTCTTTGAAAGGACTGATAAAACTGATAAGCCCCTAGACAGACTGATTAAGAAAAAGCGACAAAGCACAAATCACCAGTATCAAGGATTTTTAAAAGGGGAGACAACACATCTTGCAGATAAGAAAGATATCATGAACCACAGTTCACTTACTAATAGGAGAGTCTGCTGCCTAGCAAAGGGGAAATGCTTTACCTAAATATACCCAAGAAGACATACAAAATCAGAACATTTTATTTGCATGAAAAAAAATAAATCTGAAATTAAAAGCCTCCCCACAATGAAACCAACTGGTTTTGCCAATCAATTCTTCCAAAAATCTAGGGACAAAAACAGCAAGCTCACAGGAACTCTCAGGGTAAACAAGGAACACTCTCCACCTTGTTTTATAAGACTAGCATACTGCTACTGCTGCTAAGTCACTTCAGTCGTGTCCGACTCTGTGTGACCACATAGACGGCAGCCCACCAGGCTCCCCCGTCCCTGGGATTCTCCAGGCAAGAACACTGGAGTGGGTTGCCATTTCCATCTCCAATGCAGGAAAGTGAAAAGTGAAAGTGAAGTCGATCAGTCCTGTCGGACTCTTAGCGATCCCATGGACTGCAGCCTACCAGGCTCCTCCGTCCATGAGATTTTCCAGGCAAGAGTACTGGAGTGGGGTGCCATTGCCTTCTCCATGGATTATAAGAACTTTAAACATACACAAACACACAGAGTTAACTGTGTGAGGCGATGCATATGTTGGGCAATCATTCCATGATGTCTATGGGCATCAAGTCATCACAATGTAGACCTGAAATACACAAAAACTGTATCTGTCAGTGACTCCTTAGTGAAGCTAGGGTTCTAAAATCAGGGCCTGGCACCTTATAGCTGGCAGGTGTGGGAACTCGGGTTCATGTGCAGGCTGTACACACTCTTAATCACAGGTGAGACCTGAAGCAACCAAGCCACTCTCCATTTTTCTTTTTCTGTTTTTCTTTGTTCCCCTTGCCATTTGTATTTAACAGATTCCCAGTATGGAGTGAGCAGCGTCAATGCAGCAATAATGTTCCCCATCTAAGGCAGGAGCCTGTAACACCAGCAGACTTCCCAATCGCCCCGAGAGTAACTGGGGTGCTGCATCACACAAAAAAGCAAAGAAACACAACATTTCCCGAGACAGAGCTGCCCAATGGCAGTGGGGACTATGGTCCACCAGATGTCCCAAGGGGACCCCCAGGGGCTAGGAGCCCACGCTGGGCCCCCCAGCTTGAGGCCACACTTGCCTTTCCACCATTCTGAAGGTCCTGGCAGAAGAAAGCCAGGCCATGGAAGGGGGATGGTGTGGCCGGGCCGTGGGACTCAGGGCAGGACTGACTTGGGTCTGTGCTGGGCTCCACATCCAGTCACCACCACCCTTGGAGTGTACAAAGTTCTTGGGACCATTGTAGGTTTCTGGCAAAAAGCAATGGAGCCAAAGTCACTTAGGATGGTTTTTAAGGAAAAAACCTCACTGAAGATTCACTCAGTGCCAGCCTCGCCCCTACTGAGATGCACACTCCTGGTGGGGAGTCTGGGTGGGGAGTCTGGAGGCCACAGAACCGCAGGGGCCTCGAGCCTTGGCGTGGGCATGGGGAGGGCCAAGAGGCTCGGGGAGGGGACAGGGTCAGGGCCCTTGCAATGGACCGCCACCAAATGCTGGACAAAGACAAGAAATAACAAACCCCACACCTTAAAGTTCCTAAAGAGCCAAGAAGGCCCAGAAGAGTGACCAGGACTGTGCCGTCCGAGGTGGGGGAGGGGAGGGGGAAGGCTTGCCCATGGCAGACTGGATGGGGTTCAACCTCTGCTCCCAGCTCAACTCACCGGAACAGCGACCTCACCACAGTCATTCCCAGCACTTTCCTTTTAGAAGGAAGAAGGGAATCACAGGACAAGCAAAAACTTGCCCGAGGGGGATTCCTGGTGGCCGAGGATGCCAAGGCTCCCTCTTCGTCCCCACGGCTGCCTGAGCCGGCGTGTTGTGTGTCACGGTCACCCGTTTCTGCTGAAGGGCAGCCACCTAGGTTGTTGGAAGGTTGGCCTCAGTGAGGCCGAGCCTGGGGTCCCTAGCTGCCCCCAGAGGGCTCCTGGGCAGCACACCTCTCCAGCCCAGCCTGACCCCACAGCTGCCGCCCACCACAGAGGGCCCTGTCACTGCCATCAGGGAACTATGGGTGCCAAGTCTCAGGCCCGAGGGTGGTGTGGGAGCCTCCATGGCATCCTGTGTGTACACCCGTCCCCGGCTCATGGTCCAGCAGGAGCTGCGGGGAGCGTGTGTGCACGGCAGGTACAGACAGGACGGCTCCCGAGCACCGCCGGGCCAGGAAGCCACGGAGCCCCAGTGGGAGGCCTGGGTCGGACTTCTGACCACCACAGGGGCCTGGTCAACTTCCCCCCTGTGCCCTCGGCTTCCTCAGCTCCAATGATAATACCACCACTCGGAGGGCCTCTGATGCCAGGGCTCCTCTGTTCTCCCCAGACGTGTTCAAGGCACGTGATGCCTGGTCAGTCCCTAATGACCGGGTGCATTCTTGGTAGCCCTGGGTCCTGCCTGCTCTTCCTGTTGGCACTGGGGTCCCACATGGGTGTGAGCTGGAATGCTGGTTCCAGGCTGGGTCTGTCTGCTTAGGTGACCGACGGGCCCCCCAAGAGGGAGAGTGTCTGGCATGGGGTGGGCCTCACCCCCTCCTTCTCCTGATCGGCGCCAGGACCACCCTCCTTCCAGTTCCCGGAGTTGGAAGACAGGGGCCCTTTCTGGGTCACTGAACGTGTCATCTCATGGGAGCCTTGATTGATGATATTTGCTGAGTGATCCAGGGGGCCGGGGGGACAGTCCTGCTGAGCTCCTACTGTGTGCTGGCCAAGGATGTTCCTGCGGTCCTTCCCCAACCTCTGGCAGCATCCTCGAGTTCATTTTAATACTCATGGACGAGGGGGCAGGCTGGGACTGCCACTGGTGGCTGACCCTGACTTGCTCACGCCTGCCCTCCACCTGGACAGCTCCCGAAGGCGACAGCAAAGTGCTCAGTCCCTGGGCAAGGGTCTGCAGGGAGGCATTTCTGCACCGTGGTTCCTGCTGACCATGTCTGCACCCCCCGGGAGGAGCGGTCACATGGGGTGCTGGCATAAGCATGCCTTCTACACATCCTGGACATGGTACCCTCGACTGTCTCCAGTAAACCAGGACCCAGAACGCGGTCTCTGAGGGAGCTGGGGCTGCAGGACTGGCTAGGGCGGACTTACCCCTCAGCTTCGGCATAGGGTCTGGCTCTCAAGGCCTGGCTTGTTGAAGGAATAAAAGACATGTATTCATTCACAGTTCTGCTTTGATGATTGGTGGGTAGGTTACTCAGATCCACCCTCTCATGGAAAACAACAACAACAAAAAGTGTCACGCCTTTAAGTTGCTGAAGACCTGAGAAGACCCAGAGGGGCAACTGCCAAGAGGAAGAGTCTAACAGAAGACCCCTCCCTCCCCATGGAGCTGGACTCCCAGGAGACGACACTTTCAGGTGACCCAGAAACCACCTCCCTCCTCCAGCCATGGGAATTACAAGGAAGGTGGTTCCGGTGCTGAGCAGGAGAAGGAGCGGGTGAGGACCCCAGGGGGTCCAGGCATGTCACCTTGGTTCAAGGTGATCCTATTCATAACACCCTCAGATGAGTGGAGAATGCAAGTGCCAAGTCTTTCTGGATAAAGACACCTTCTTTCCAGGCTTGGGAACTGCCCCACGGGTTATGGAAGGGTGGTGGCCATTGTGGAAGAGCATCGGGCACACCAGGATGAAAGACAGCTGGAGGAGAACCAGCAGAAGTGACCCCTCAGTTTTGGGATTCTGAGAGGATTTGATGGATAATAAATCTAACCAATCAGCTAAGCTCACCTCATTTAGAGAAATTAACCTCAAGATAGAAAGGTCCTGCACAGGACAGGAAACCATTAAAGAAAATCACACAGCCAACTTGGAAGAGAACCAAACAGAATGCGCAGAAATAAAGAAGTGTCACAACGAGAAGCGAAAATACAACAGACACGTTTGAAGACACTTGACCTCTTCAGGAAAAGGAGACACGTGGCCACACAGCAGGGACATGCTGATAACGTATGCAGCCCCCTGCCCAACCCCTTGCTCTCCAGGAAGAAAAACCAACTCTGATCTGTAGCTACATCATTTGCCAGTTTCCGTGGTGTAAATACTCCTGCCGTGGCCTGTTTCATGTACCAAAGGGTTAACACCCAGCTGGCAGAATTTCCCATGAGCCAGAAAGAGCTGACTCTGGCACACAATGACCTAGAGACATGGGAGGACGTCAGAACCGCAACCAGAGGGGCACAGATTTCAGCCCGACTACCTGGGACCGGGAAGAGCCGTCCTTAGGAACTTTAAAGACAAGACTCTTGAAACATGTCCAGAATTCACTTTATAACTTTGCCATTTCCTTCTCCAGTTTATAACAAGTACGCTTCCACAAAACCAAGAGAGGCCCAAAGGAAGCCAGGTGGGGTGTATAAAAGCCTCAGCACTTAAGACTCAAGAGACATAAAAACGTTATGGCCAAAGAAATGAATGTGTAATGGTGGAATTATGAATAGAGATATGAATAGCTTCGGGACTAGACAATGGCCCCTGAAACCTCAATGTAGGAGAGGCTCATGGCATAGGCACTAAGCCTGGGGGTAGGAGTGAGATGGGGGCTGAAGACCACATTTTGTTGTTTTTCAGTCACTAAGTCACATCCAACTTTTGAGACCCCATGGACTGCAACACACCAGGCTTCCCTGTCCTTCACCACCTCCCAGAGCTCACTCAAACTCATGTCCATGGACTCAGTGATGCCATCCAACCATCTCATCCTCTGAAACCCCCTTTTCCTCCTGCCCTCGATCTTTCCCAGCATCAAGGTCTTCCAATGAGTCAGCTCTTCACACCTGTGGGCCAAAGTATTGGAGCTTCAGGTTCAGCATCAGTCCTTCCAATGAATATTCAGGGTTGATTTCCTTTAGGATTGACTGGTTTGATGTCCTTGCAGTCCAAGGGACTCTCAAGAGTCTTCTCCAACAACAGAGCTCAAAAGCATCAATTATTTGGTGCTCAGCCCTCTCTGTAGTCCAGTTCTCACGGTTCAGGGAAAAGAGTCTTGACACGAGGACCCAGCACCCAGGTTCAAGTGCTGGCTCTGCCCCTGTCGGGCCCAGTGGCCTTGATCTCCTTGCCCCACCTCTCAGAGCCTCAGTGCCTTCCCTCGGTAAAGGGATCTGACCCCTGTACCACAGGCCAGGTCAGGATGCCCACAGAAGGTGGGGTGGGGATGCGGCTTTGCATCCAGGCTGACAAGTCCCTGAGAACATCTGTTGCTGCATTATCCTTACATACGGAGTTGTTGAAATTAGACTTGAGGTGCCTCCAAGTCGAGAACCCCCACCCCAATGTCCAGGCTATGAGGAGGGACCCCTGCCCCCCAACTCCATGCTTATCACCACACTTAGCCAAGTCTGGGAACTGTCTCGGACACCAGCTCATGCCCACTAGGCCTCAGCTGGAAACTGCAAGAAACATCCCCCTCTACCTTGTTCCATGTCCATGGCAACCCTTCCCACCCCCAGCAGATGAAAGCCCCTCCATTCTAAGATGGAAAAACCAAGGTCCCAAGTGGGGAAGCCACTTGCCTGAGGCTGCTCAGCCCCCAGGAAGTGGCCAGGCTGGGTCTGGACCCACACACGTGGCCTCAGAGGGGCTGTGCGCGGTCTGAGCCTCCCTGGGAGCTCAGGTACCCTCACCGCCTGACCAGCCATCCTGGAGTCTGGTGTGGAGGCGGCTCCCATCCTCCAGCAGGTAGTTGCTCGCTTGCTTTTCAAAAAACAATATCCACGAAGACGGGAAACAGATACCGCCACGGCCCACACCAGCTCCGGGGAGGAATGAGGAGAAACTACAGCGTGCCAGCCCTGGGGCGCCGTGGCGAGCCCTGAACTGCAGCTTGAAAGTAAACTGACCGTGTAGGGTTCACGCGTCTGCGGCCTTAACAATTCTGCCAAATCTGGAGTCAAGTTCAACATCAGGGAGGTGTGGACCTCGGTCACCCCCAGTACACAGCCCCAGTACACAGCTGGGAGTTTCCTGTGTGGCCTTTTCGGCAATTACCAGTGGACATAAAAATGCCCTGGCTTTGAGTTTGCACTTGAAAAATGCTGATGGGTTTCAGTTACAAGGAAACATGTTGGCCCACAAGCTGCTCCTTTTTTTTTTTTTTTTTTTTTTTTGAGTACTTGGGCCCCCATGGACCAGACGTGGTTGATTCAGTGTGTGAGAAAGGAAGCTGCAATACTTTGGCCACCTGATGCAAAAGAGCCAATTCATTGGAAAAGACCCTGTTGCTGGGAAAGACGGAAGGCAAAAGGAGAAGAAGGCAGCAGAGGATGAGGTGGTTAGATAGCATCACCGACTTAATGGACATGAATTTGAGCAAACTATGGGAGTTAGTGGAGGGATGGAGGAGCCTGGCGTGCTGCAGTCCATGAAGTCACGAAGAGATGGACACGACGTAGCGACTGAACAAGTGAGGAGGGCAGAAAGGACACAGGTGAGCTCACAAATAGGCCCAAGGACTCCCCAGGGCTGTCAGAGCCTCTCTTAGCTCTGACTCCTTCCAGCCCCTCCCTGTCCTCAGGGAAGACTGCAGGGTCACTGGGCCTCATGGCTTAGGCCCAGGGCAGGCAAGGATGAAACTCCAAGCCAGCTAGGCACAGTCCAGGGGTGGGAAGAGAGCCAAGAGCACTGACCCACGAGGCCCTACATGGCAATGGAGCCATCCCGGAGTCCATGCTTCCGACGAGGATGCTGACCACAGCCGGGGGGCTCTCTTGGCACCGCTGCTGGGCGTCACGCACCCTGACCACCTGATCCTCACTCTTGCGTGAGAGCAGCAAGCCCTGGGCCCCCAGTCCCTGGGCTGCCTTGTGATAATCAGTGTAAGCCAGGCTACAGGCCACACTGCTGCCCAGAGAGGGCACCTGCTCCCTGGAAATCTGGGTCCAGCCAGCATCATTTCCTATCAAGGCCATCACTGGGATCTTGTGTCCAACGAAGGTGTCAAATTCGATTAGGCTATAGCCAAACGCTCCATCCCCAAACAGGCACCAGACCTCAGCATCCGGCCGACACAGTTTGGCCCCAAGCGCAAATCCGGCACCAACCCCCAGAGTCCCGAAGGCCCCAGGATCAAGCCAACACAAGGGCCCACGGGGCTGCACCAGGTAGGCAGCTGTGCCCACAAAGTCCCCACCATCGACCACCAGGATGGAGTTGTCAGGCGGAGTGTCCTCCACCAGCTGCAGGACCCGCACCGGGTTAAGATGCTGGGCTACGGGCATCACTGCCTTCTCCCGAAAGTTCTGCTCCTTCTGTTGGTCAGTTTGCCGAAGCTCCTCTGCCCAGTCTGAGGCCCACATCCGACCCTGGAGGCCCTCCACCAGCTTCACCACGAGGAGCCCACATCTCCCTGCACAGCCTCTTGGGGCTTCCAGAAAATGTCTGAGTTGATCAGCATCTCCTTCCGGTCACGGTTGACAACAATGAGTTTGCTGCTGCAGCTGAGGACACGCCCACAACAGGCGGAAGTCACACACTGCTCCTGCCAGGACAACCACGTCTGCCTTCAGGGCGGCCCTGTGGTTCTGCCGGAAGTGGAGGGGGTGGCTGCGGCCCAGCAGTCCCTGTGCCATCCCCGCCAGGAAGCAAGGGATGCCCAGGGTCTCCACGGCAACCCGAAGTTTGTCTGAGGATGTCGAAGGCAGCAGGGCCTGGCTCCCAATTAGCATGAGGGGCCTTTTGGCCCGACTCAAGATCTCCACATATTGCTGAACCTGCTGGGGGGAGGCCTGGGGAATGTCCAGGGGCAGAGGCCCCTCAGGCTGAGGCTCCCAAGCTCCTGCAAAGAGGTTGGCCAGGGAATTCGCTAAGTACCAGTGGACCGCTCGACTCATGAGGCCCTTGGGCGGCTTACCTGGCACCATCTCCTTCTGAACGAGGAAGTAGGGGTACAGCACATCCAGAGACAGTTCCACAAACACCGGGTCGGCGGTGCCCAACTGTGCAGCGGCCATCGCGGTGCTCAGGGTGGGGATGATATCCCGCACTCTCCACACAGAAGCACAAAACTTGCAGAGCGGCCTGAACAGGGCTATCTGATCAACTGCCTGGAGTGCACCCTGATTCGGCAGCAGGGTGCTGGCCCCACCACCCAGGAGCAGGACTGGGGACTGGGCTACCGAGCATTCTTCACCGCAGTCGCTGCGTTGGTGAGGCCGGGGCCGGCCGTCACTGCTGCCACGCCCACCGCCCCGGTCAGGTGGGCTACAGCATCAGCGGCAAAGACAGCTGTGACTTCGTGACGGGTGTCCGCCACGCGGATGCCCAACTTCTCACAGGCCACCAGCAGTGGCGAAATGTGCCCGCTGACCAGCGTGAAAAGGAAGCACACACCGTGGGCCTTCAGCACGGCTGCCACATTCTCCCCACCATGCCGGATGCTTGCCGTGTCCACCTTGTGCATCAACTGATAGAAGAGCCCCAGGCGGTGAGCGGCGCCCAGCAAGGCGGCCACTAGCGTCCCGAAGGCCAGGAGCAGGAAAGAGGAGAAGCAGCCCCAAGTTGGGGCGGCAGCTGCCACGGTCTCCATGAGCTGACACCTGCTTCTCAATGGGTCGGCGGGAAGCCCCGCCTCTCTTTGATATCAAGGACCCGAATCTTCGTCCTAGTGGTGAGACCACCCCACGACTACACCCCCAAGTCAGCGTGCCCCTTCTCCTGAAGCCGAACCCTCCGCTGCAGCGAGTTCCTGGACTTCAATCTGACTCCGGACCCCAGGCCCTGAGTCAAGGTCAGATCGTTTCAGGATGCTCCTCCTACCCCCGTGGCACTTAACCCTTCATCCATAGGAAATGGCGCTGGCTCCAGAGGAATTCCCCACAAGCTGCTCTTGTCCGTTTCCTGGGAACCCTGGCCACTAACCCCACCGCCATCGGAGGGACAGAGCAGTGGGGGATGGGCGGAAGAGGCACTTCTGCAGAACGCAGGCCTGGGCCGCCTGCCTCCAGGACCTTTCCCCACCATTTCCATCCTGTCTGCCCCCCAGGGGTCTCTGGTATGACACCCCTCCTGGACCTTCATGCATGAAACTGACTTCGGGGCCATCTTCTGGATCAAGGTGTCAGATCCTAATTTGACAATGAGGGCCCCTCTTGTGGGTGGGTGGGGAAGCAGTTTTTAAGCTGAGTTCCTCTGGGCCCACAGTGCCTGGCAGAGGGTGGGGGGGGGGGGGCAAGTGGATCACCTGTGGTCACAGCCAGTCAGCCAGGCTCAGCCTCCATCTGTCCTATACCCAAAGTTATGAGCACATTTCTTCCAGACCCACCACTTCCCCCTCCACTGGGTTCCTGGCCCGGGCACCCAGTGTTGTGTACAGGTCTCTGTCTGGGGTACCTCTGGGGCACTGGACAGGGGATTGGGGACTTGCGTGGACAGTGTGGGGGGGGCTTCCTTGGGGAAGTTTCCGACAGCTCCTGGGAAACAGGCCTGCACGCTCCTTGCACCTCTAAGCATGGACCAGGGTCATCAGTTTATACACCCTGGGAGCAGGTGAGAAGCGCACTGTGGGGCACTCCTAGACCTGCTAAAAGTCAGAACCTGCATCTTGATGACCTCAGGGGCTTCCATGCACAGCCGGGGACCCTGCACTGAGGCAGCCAGGCCAAGGCTTGGTCCCTGACAGACCACCTACCCTGCTCAGCCCTCCAACCACGCACCATGTCTCCCCCACCCATGGCTGTACTCGAGGGGTCCCGTGTGAGCTCCCCCTACTCCTGGGATAACCGCTCGTGTGTAAGAGCTCAGCTTTGTGGCAGGGTGAATGGTGCCCTCCAAAAGAGACACCCACATCCCAACTCCCCATATTTGCCAGGGGGCCTTTTTTTGGAAATGGGGTCTTTGCAGATGAAATCAAGTTAGATAAGGTTACAGTGGATTAGGTGGGCCTTATGCAGGATGATGGGTGTCTTTATAAGAAGAGGAGAGGCACACAGAGACAAGGAGGCCGTGTGAGGAGGAAGCAGAGGTTGGGGGATGTGGCCACAAACCCAGGAACACCTGGAGCCCCAGAAACTGGAAGAGTTGGGAGTGATGCTCCTCCAGAGCCCAGGTCGGGGGGCCCAGTCCTGCTGACCCTTGACTTTAGACTTCTGGCCCCCAGAACTGGGAGAGAATCAATTAGTATTGTTTTAAGCCTTCCCGCCACCCCAGTTTGTGGTCGTTGGTATCAGAAGCCCCACCTGGGACACTCAATGTTCTGTGTCCCTAAGATCCACCAATCGACCGCTACCTCATCCAGGCCAGTCTTCCCCCGGTCATCGTGGGGTGTCTTCTCAACAATAAATCTCCTGACTCGGGAGAAAGGCTCATGCTGCACACAGGGGCCCCATCTGTGTGGGGCTCGAAGCCCATGTTGCCTCGGAGTGGCTCAGCCTCACACACCTGCTGGCCCAGAGGGAGCAAAGGGGGTCACAGACCTCTGAGCCCCTGTGACCTCCACACCCTGCCCAGTCATAACTGCAGACGACTGGGCCAGCAGACATTTCAGGAGGGCAGACTTGCTTATCTGCCCCCATTCCTCTTGCTTCACTGTCCTTTTGCATCCCCCTACCCCTGCTCCTGGGCTTCCCTTGGGCCTCCCTTGGGGCTCAGCGGGTAAAGAATCTGCCTGCAATGCAGGAGACCTGGGTTCGATCCCTGCGTTGCGAAGATCCCCTGGTGAAGTGAAAGGCTACCTACTCCAGTATTCTGGCCTGGAGAATTTCATTGACTGTGTAGCCCTTTGGGTCACCAAGAGTTAGACACGACTGAGCAACTTTCGTTTCATTCATCCCTGCTCCTGGTCCAGCCTGTCGAGCCGGCCCTCATGTTTGGGTCCGGGGGACACTGGTGACATCTGGGGACATTTTCAGTTGCATTTATGAATGCTGCAAGATATTAAATGCCAACAACGCCAAGGCTGAGAAATCCCACTTTAAGACTCTTCATCTTTTGGGGGTCATTGTTTGAGGATCCAATGGAGCCCATGGATTTCTTTCTCCCTGGGGAAGCACGCATAAGCCCCAAGTTTGTTTCACAGTGGGCAAGGTCGTGTGGCTGGGCTCTCTCCGAGGCTATCTTGTTCCCCAAACCCTCTCACTTCTTGGAATCAGAGCACACCTGGGAACGAGTCATCCCGGACATCTCTCCGCTAATCGGGCTGGTGTGGACCTGCACACACCCCGCACGCTGCCTGTGCCCAGCGGCCCCTGAATAGACTCTGGTCTCGAGCAGGGGCAGGCAACAGGCTTCCTGGGGCCTGACTCATCTCAGGGGAAAGCTCGGGGTTGCAGGGGCCATGGAAAAATCGGTAATGATCTGAAGACACCACAAGAAGATGGCTCATGCTCAGCTCCAGCTTTTCAAAATCTTGAACAATTTAGTTTATGCCACGATAACAGTTTCACCTAAAAAGGGCCCAATCAGGGACTTCCCTGGTGGTCCAGCGGTTAACACTCTGCCTTCCAATGCAGGGAGTGTGGGTACAATCCCTGGTTGGGGAACTAAGATCACCGCATGCCTTGAGATGTGGCCCCAAAGTTTTTTTTAAAAAAGGTCCAATCAACCGCTGAAAAACTTTTAAGGCTACAGAACCAAATCATCACTGACATTTGGGGTCACTGGGAGCTTGTGATTTGTATTAATAATAAGAAATACATTTTTGGCCTTTGTCCCCCGGTCCTGGCACAGGGCTCCTAAAACTCTGGGAATTATCTAAGTGGGGAGAACAGTCAAGGTGTCTCTTGTTAGGTGAATGAGGTGACATTACGAAGAGTGCCTCCTTTCCAAAGAGGGGCACTGCTTGCCAGGGTAACTAAGCACATGGTTAGACGACTGAAACTTTCGGTCCCTCCCCTGCCCCCGCCCACTATGTCTGGGAAAGCCAGAAGGGCTTCTGCTTGAAGCAATCACCAACAGCCAGTGATTTAATCAATTGTGCTTGTGTGATGACTCCTCCATAAAAACCCCCAGAGTCTGGATAGCTTCTGGGTTGATGAACACATGCAAATTTGGGGAAAGTGAGGCTCAGAGAGCGTGAAGTTCCGTGCCTCCCCCACACACACCTTGTCCCGTGTATCCCCCTCCATCTGCTGTTCCTGAGTTTATTACATTTTACAATAAGGCTGTGATCTACCAGGCAACATGTTTCTCTGAGTTCCATGACCATTCGACAAATTAATAGAACCCAAAGTCATTAGAATCTCTGAACAGGTAGCCACTGGGTCAGAGCGCAGGTGACAATCTGGGCTTGCAAATGATGGCTGGAGTCGGGGGAGGGTCTTGTAGGGCTGGGCCTTTAACCTGTGCGGTCTGGAACTACCCCCAGATAGGCAGTGTCCACACTGAGTTAAGTTGCAGGACCCCCAGCTGCTGTCACAGAAGTGCTGGGTGGTGCTGGGGAAACAACGCATGCATGTTGGAACTGGAAGAAGCCTCGTCACTGATTAGTACAACTCCATCTTTCCTGGTGGCCATAACCAATGACTTTAAGCTTGATGTTTATTTCAAAGTCAGAAGTTTTAAAGAAGATATGTGTGGTGAAGGATTTAATTGGACTTGGAAAGGCTATTCTTTCTCCTTTGTGAGCATGGCCATTCCATTATCATATGAGCAATAATGACATATGACTGAATATTCACATCACCAGTGAGAATGTCCTGAGTGCCAGACTCTAAGTTAAGTCCTTCAGGATACCCCGTGATGTACTGACTTGTTTCCCAGGTGGTTCAGCAGAAAAGAACCCACCAGCCAATGTAGGAAGTGCAGGAGACCTGGGTTCAATCCCTGGGTGGGCAAGATCCCCTGGAGGAGGAAATGGCAACCCATTTCAGTATTCTTGCCTGAAAAATTCCATAGAGGATAGAGGACCTTGGTGCTACAGTCCACAGGGCTGCAAAGAGTTGGACACGAATGAGCAACTGAACATGCACACTGTCGAGCAAATACTGTTGGTATCTCTGTTGCACAAATGGTGAAACTTCATGGCTGTTGGTGTTCAGTCATCCGATTTTGTCTGATTCTTTGCCACCCCATGGACTATACACTCCAGGGAATTCTCTAGGCCATAATACTGGAGTGGGTAGTGTTTCCCTTCTCCAGGGGATTTTTCCGACTCACCACATATTGTAAGACTAAACTTGAGAATTCTTGTTTTTTATTTCATTTCAAACAGCCTTTGGGTATCTGAAAGGACAGTGTAGGTACTTTCAAGATGTCTTCTGCAAAACAAAGCCCTTTTGGCAAATATGCTCATGATATCCAGGTAAGTGTTGCTGTTGTGTCACATCTCAGCCAGAAGGCAGATCCTAAGCTCTTCCTCTGGCAGAAACAAATTCACAAAATAAGCCAGGAAAGACAGCTGGAGAAACAAACCACACCAACAACTGGAAAAGCATTCCTCATGAGACAAAGCTAGAGAAAAACCCAACATCCTGGTGGCCCAAAAACCCTCTTGGCAATGAATGTTCAGTAAGGAAGAGATGAAACATATCAAGTTCTAAGGAGAGGAAATGCCCATGGCCAGTGTAGTTTAGAGATGGCCTGACTGCTCAGATGTAGACACACACCAATGTAAACCCTTTGCAGACAGGAGTGATGGTCATCACCATAGTGTTTACTCTGGTGACAACCTGCCCTGGGCACCACATAAGACAGCAGACCTGATGCTCTTCCTCTGCCCCCACACCATTCACTCATGAAGGCAGCTCAGGCGCTATCGTGCCCTGCCTGCCTGTCTGGCTCGTCCATGAGCTGTGACCACCTCCAGGGAAGGACTCTGCCTTCTCTTCTCTCTGCACCATGAACCTGCACACAGGGGGCCTTCAGAACCTCAGGAGATTCACCACACCCCAAGTATAGCCAGAACCCTCCCCAGGCATTAAAACGGCTGTGGAGTCACTTTGGCCCAAGCCCTGGTTACGGATCCCTGGAACCTACTACAGCCTCTACAGTGTGAATAATCAGGTCCTTTATGCACAGATTCCCGGCTGTGAGATCTGAGCTTTGGATTCATTGTCAGCTCTGTCCCTCCTGTGGCAGCCAGGTGGGCCGTGATATAAACAAAGGAGCTCATGAGCTGAGTTTCAAGGGAGGCATTGAAAGGACAGTGATGGATGGAACCTGTTACAAACTGAGGGAGGGTTCCTACATGTCTCAGAAGAGGCCTCTGGTGTGCAGGTGTGGAGGAGGGCCCCCACACTGCAAAGGAAAGAGAGGTACTCAGGGGCAAAGGCTCGTGGCCTCTCCTGTAGCAGCTCCAGTTGGTAGCTCGTGCACAGTGGACAGCCAATGTGGTCACATGAGTGTGACTCTTATTCCCTCACAAAGCAAGAGAAAGGGGGCAGGGTGTGGGAGTACCTGGAGGGTGTGGTGGGGTGGATGAAGGGAGGTGTCCTTCCTCTCTTCAGTGCAAATTGCTTTTGTGAGTCTCAGAGCCGCCAGAAGGCAGTCAGCAAATCAGGTCCCCACAGTATCCAGTGTGGGCTGGGTGCCTTAGCCCCTGTCAAGCCACACCATATGGCTTCCCTGAGTTCTAACAGCAGGATCTGGGGATTTTGTCTAGGTACACACTTCCTTGCTGTAGCTGTGTTACCTGTTACCCCCTTCTTTGAGCCCCCAGTTTTGTCCTCTAGAAAAAAGACATCGATTGCTACCTTAGCAGGTTGCTACCTTAATCCTGTGAAGACTAATTAGGGTAATCCTACAATTAATAGCTCGCCTTAAGAGATATCAGTGAATAGCTGGCCTTAAGAGATACTGGGCTTCCCTGATAGCTCAGCTGGTAAAGACTCCTCCTGCCATGCAGGAGTCCCCGGTCTGATTCCTGGGTTGGGAATCCTGATCCACTGCAGAAGGGACAGGCTACCCACTCCCGTATTCTGGCTTTTCTTGTGGCTCAGCTGGTAAAGAATCTGCCTGCAATGTGGGAGACCTGGGTTCAATCCCTGGACTGGGAAGATCCCCTGGAGAAGGGAAAGGCTACCCACGCCAGTATTCTGGCCTGGAGAATTCCATGAACTCTATAGCCTATGGGGTCACAAGAATCTTCCACGAATGAGGGACTTGCACTTCACTTTCAAGACATATGACCTGAATCCAGATTAAACTGGAGTCTCCAAGTGTCATCTGGCATTTCTTCTCTGAAGCCAGCCAAAACCCACACAGTTGCATTTCCAGGGTCTCCACTTAGCCAGCTGGACAGAAAACCCAGCGTGGTTCAAACAAGCTGACAGACAAGCAGGAGAAGACTCACAGGCAGAAGGCTTCCCTCCGGTTTCAGGTAGAGCTCCGGGACCACAGCAGGAACCGGCGCTCTCAACCGCTGGGCTCAGCAGCGGCCTCATTCTCAGGCCAGCAGCTCTACCCTGAGGGGCTCAGGAAGGCCACCAACCGCCCCAGGCTGACCTCACGCCCCTCCCACTGCTGTAGCCTGACCTCACCCAGCCCCACCCCTTCTGGCAGAAGGCCAGCTCCTCTTCCCTTGATTCCAGCGTGAGGCCCGGCCCTGGGCCCCGATTGGTCATCGCACCAGTCCTGAGCCAATCACGGTGGCCAGGGGGGAGAGAACACACCGATTGGCCAGGGCCAGGTCATGGGCCCATACTCTCCAGGACACGTGTGAGGTGCTGCCCCTGTGTCCGTGGTGGAGACAATGCGATACCCCCAGAGCAGAGCTGAGAGTCCAGTCACTGTGTCCATGTGCTCAGTGTCCTGGGACGTGCCTGCTCATCCTCTCTCCACACCACTTTGTCCTCTGCAGGCACAATACTCATGACACACCTCTAACCTTCCCAAGTGCTGTTTCACGCACCCACATTCAAGGGAGCAGGTCCTCCTGTTGGAAGATAGGTTTGGAGATCCTCTCTTAACCTCTGGCCTTGTTTCTTCTGTCATGGTAGAATAATTTATTCATTCTAAAAACCCCCACAAGCACCACCACAGGCTGCTTTGCGTATTCAGGATTCTTAGCTGTTGTGAGTGGAGGACATGGCCCACGGGCCTCCCAAAGGGAATGAATTTTGTCCAAGGAAGCACCTGAGAGGCTAAATCAGTGAATCACTTTGCTGTACACCTTAAACAAACAAATTATTGTAAATCAACACTATCTCAACTTAAAGAAAAGATATTCCTTCATCAAAAATTGTTCAAAATTTTGTAAAATTTTTCTTTCAATTGTTGGTTCTTCAGTTCAGTTCAGTCACCCAGTCGTGTCCGACTCTTTGCGACCCCATGAATCACAGCACGCCAGGCCTCCCTGTCCATCACCATCTCCCGGAGTTCACTCAAACTCACATCCATCGAGTCCATGATGCCATCCAGCCATCTCATCCTCTGTCATCCCATTCTCTTCCTGCCCCCAATCCCTCCCAGCATCAGGGTCTTTTCTAATGCGTCAACTCTTTGCATGAGGTGGCCAAAGTACTGGAGTTTCAGCTTTAGCATCATTCCTTCCAAAGACTACCCAGGGCTGATCTCCTTTAGAATGGACTGGTTGGATCTCCTTGCAGTCCAAGGGACTCTCAAGAGTCTTCTCCAACACCACAGTTCAAAAGCATCAATTCTTCGGCGCTCAACTTTCTTCACAGTCCAACTCTCACATCCATACATGACCACTAGAAAAACCATAGCCTTGACTAGACGAACTTTGTTGGCTAAGTAACGTCTCTGCTTTTCAATATGCTATCTGCTGCTGCTGCTGCTAAGTCGCTTCAGTCGTGTCCGACTCTGTGCGACCCCATAGATGGCAGCCCACCAGGCTCCCCAGTTCCTGGGATTCTCCAGGCAAGAACACTGGAGTGGGTTGCCATTTCTTTCTCCAATGCATGAACGTGAAAAGTGAAAGTGAATTCGCTCAGTCATGTCCAACTCTTAGCAACCCCAAGGACTGCAGCCTACCAGGCTCCTCCATCCATGGGATTTTCCAGGCAAGAGTACTGGAGTTGGGTGCCATTGCCTTCTCCAATATACTATCTAGGTTGGTCATAACTTTTCTTCCAAGGAGTAAGCATCTTTTAATTTCATGGCTGCAATCACCATCTGCAGTGATTTTGGAGCCCCCAAAAATAAAGTCTGACAGTGTTTCCCCATCTATTTCCCATCAAGTAATGGGACCAGATGCCATGTTGGTTCTTAGTATGTGTCTAATTGGTTTGGTGGTGTTTTGTGAGGTAGGGATCCAACTTACTTTTCCATATGGATACCAAATTGTCCCAATGGGACGATTCCTTTGTCCTTTCTCCTGGAAATGTCCTTTCTGGGTTTACATATTAAGAAGCTTTTTTTTAAATGCCAAGTATCAAGAACTTCAGAATTTTTTTAATTTGTAGAGCACCCCAGAGACATGTTTCCATTTCTGTGTCTTCTCTTTGCATTTCACCATTGCCAGTTTCTAGTATACACAAGTACCCTCAGAGGGTTCTCTGTAGTGAACCGTGTATGTTTCTGTGAGAACAGAGGATGTGAGCATGGAGGAGGGTCTGAGTCCATAGTGACCATGTAACTAGGCTCAGCAACCCCAATATTAAGTCTGGCTGAGACTTCCTAAGGCAAGGTCTGTGTTTCTTCCTCTCGGTGTCTGGATACGGAAAACGATGTTGGTGGATTGGGACTTGGGTCTCTGGGTCCAGCAGTGTAGAGATATACGCATAGCCTGCTTTTCCATTATATTTTCCTCCTGTGGGCTCTGCTGAGATGGTGTGGAGATATTTCTGCTAAAGGCTTGAGAGGTAGTCAATCCTTCTGCTTCTCATCCCCTGCCTCATCTGTACTTCTGTCATTTTTTTTTATATAGCTAATTTTCAATGTTGTTAGTCCTTGTGTCATTCTGACACTCAGGCACCTGTAGTTTAATAGACCTCCAGCTCCTGAGAGCTTTTTGCCTGGTGGAGACATGGAGAACTCAGGGAGCAGCACCACATCACACTGGAGCCTGGACCAGAGAGAAGGTTCTTGCCAGGAAGGCTCCATCCCTGCTGTGGGGGGTTCGGAGTTATCACTTCTGATTGTGCATCCACCGGGCCCTCGGTGCAGGCCCCACTCTGATATCTGGAAAGGAGGTGGCTTCCCTCATTGACACAGAACTAGTACTTTTTGTACTCGTCCTTGTCCAGTCCCGTTTGGTTCCCAGGCTCTACCCTTAACCCTCACCCACCGGATCAGGAGAGCCCCGTTCTAGAGGAGTTTCATACAAGGAGAGACTCCTGGAGACACTCTAACCCCCAGGCCTAAATAAGCATCTCCTTGGAGTTTCACAGCCCTGGAAGGAGATACTGGGTTTGTGTCCATTTTACAGTTGAATATGTTGAGCCTCAGATCATGGTGCAGTTTGCCCTGGGTCACTCTGCAGGTCAGTAGGTGAGCTGGGATTTGAACCCAGACTCTATGTCTTGGAGCCCATAACTGTACAGGTGTTTCTGCCCCTCGGTTAAATTTATTTCAGGTATTTTTTTTTTTTGGATGCATTTGTATATGGGACAGTTTTGTTCTCTCTCTGATGGTTCATATCTTGCTATATTGCTGAGTTTACTAGTTTTAATAGTTGTTACTGGTGGAGTTTTTAGGGTTTCATATAAATCCTGTCGTAATCGAATAGTGACAGTGTAACTTCATCTGCTCCAATGGGGATGCCTTTAATTTCCTTTTCTCGCCTAGTTACTCTGGGTAGGACACTTCCACTACTATGTTGAACAAGACTGGGGAGAGTGGACATGCTTGTTCTTTCCTAATCTTTTAGGAAAATCCCTGTTGGCTCAGATGGTAAAGCGTCTGCCTACAATGTGGGAGACCCAGGTTCGATCCCTGGGTTGGGAAGATCCCCTGGAGAAGGAAGTGGCAACCCACTCCAGGACTCTTGCCTGGAAAATCCCTGGTAGGGGGGTCGCCAAGAGTCGGGCACAACCGACGGACTTCACTTTCACTTTTCACCTCTTTGCCACTGAGCTGGATGTTAGCTGTGGGCTTGTCTTATATACCCTTTAGTATGTTCTATGTATAACCACTGTATTGAGAGATTGTATCAAAATTGATGTTACCCTTTGTCGAAAGCTTTTTCTGCAATTATTGCGAAGATCATGGGATTTTATTCTTAATTTTGCTCATATTGTGTATCACAGTGATTGATGTACAGATAATAAATCATGCTTGAAGGCACGGAATGACTTACATTTGATCATAGTGTATGATTCTTTTAATATATTCATCAATTTGGTTTGCTAATATTCTTTTGAGGATTTTTACATCCATGTCCACCAGGGTCAGGGTTCTCTGGTGGTTCATATAGTAAAGAATCTGCCTGCAATCCAGGAGACCTGGATTTGACCCCTAGGCCAGGAAGATCCCCTCAAGAAAGGAATGGCTACCCACTCCAATATTCTTGCCTGGAAAATTCTCTGGACAGTGGACCTGGTGGGCTACAGTCCATGGGTCACAAATAACTGGACATGACTGAGTGATTCACACTTACAAGACTGCTTCTTGACATTCTTAATATCTAAATTTAAGATTTTATCTCAGTCAAAAATTACAGTCAAAGGCAAAATGTCAAAAGTCCAAGAGTCCTTAGAAATAAATGACAATAAGGCATAACAGATGAAAGCAAGAAGGACTCCACATAATTTACTTTTCATAAGAATTTTAGATCTTCAGAGGAATTCTCCTTAAGCTGAATTAAAATGCAAGCTTTAGTTTACAATGGAAACCTTTTTTGGTATTACGTTTCTATGTGGAGACTGAAATTTCATTATTTATGTATGATATCTTAAACAATGCTTTGTGGCTATTAAAATCATATTTTAAATACCTTTAATGACATTTCTAAGCACTTATAGTGGAAAAATAACTAGGAATAGAAAATGATCCCATATAGCTTTAGATGACAGTACAGATGTGTTGAATGATAGTTTTCAGATTGTATTTATTTTTAATCAAAGAATAACTACTTTACAATGTTTGGTTGGTTTTCCTCATACAACAACACAAATAAGCCATAAGGATATTATCCACTCTTTGGTGAGCCTGCCTCCCACTTCCCGCTATCCCACCCTCTAGATCGTCACAGAGCTCCATGCTGGGCTCCCTGTATTATATAGCAACTTCCCACTAGCTAGCTATTTTGCATATGGTAGTGCCTATGTTTCAATGCTACTCTCTCAATTCGTCCCACCCTCTCCTTCTGCAGCTGAGTTCACGAGTCCTTCCTCTACATCTGTGTATCTATTCAGTTCAGTTGAGTTCATTTCACTGGCTCAGTGGTGTCTGACTCTATGCAACCCCATGAACCACAGCACGCCAGACCTCCCTGTCCATCACTAACTCCGGGAGTTTACCCAAACTCATGTCCATTGAGTTGGTGATGCCATCTAACCATCTCATCCTCTGTCATCCCCTTCTCCTGCCTTTAATCTTTCCCAACATCAGGGTCTTTTCAAATGAGTCAGCTCTTCGAATCACATGGCCAAAATATTGGAGTTTCAGTTTCAACATCAGTCCTTCACACCCGGGACTGATTTCCTTTAGGATGGACTGGTTGGATCTCTTGCAGTTCAAGGGACTCTCAAGAGTCTTCTCCAACACCACAGTTCAAAAGCATCAATTCTGTGCTCAGCTTCTTTTTATAGTCCGACTCTTACATTCATACATGACTACTAGAAAAACCATAGCCTTGACTAGACAGACCTTTGTTGACAAAGGAATGTCTCTGCTTTTTTAATATGCTGTCTAGGTTGGTCATAACTTTCCTTCCAAGGAGTAAGCGTCTTTTAATTTCATTCCTGCAATCATCATCTGCAAGGAAAGATATAAGCATCTGAATGCAGAGTTCCAAAGAATAGCAAGGAGAGATAAAAAAGCCTTCCTCAGCGATCAATGCAAAGAAATAGAGGAAAACAATAGAATGGGAAAGACTAGAGGTCTCTTCAAGAAAATTAGAGATCCCAAGGGAATATTTCATGCAAAATGGGCTCGATAAAGGACAGAAATGGCATGGACCTAACAGAAGCAGAAGATATTAAGAAGAGGTGGCAAGAACACACAGAAGAACTGTACAAAAAAGAGCTTCATGACTCAGATAATCACAATGGTGTGATCATTCACTAGAGCCAGACATCCTGGAATGTGAAGTCAAGTGGGCCTTAGAAAGCATCACTACAAACAAAGCTAGTGGAGGTGATGGAATTCCAGTTGAGCTATTTCAAATCCTGAAAGATGATGCTGTGAAAGTGCTGCACTCAATATGCCAGCAAATTTGGAAAACTCAGCAGTGGCCACAGGACTGGAAAAGGTCAGTTTTCATTCCAATCCCAAAGAAAGGCAATGCCAAAGAATGCTCAAACTACCGCACAATTGCATTCATCTCACATGCTAGTAAAGTAATGCTCAAAATTCTCCAAGCCAGGCTTCAGCAGTACATGAACCGTGAATTTCCAGATGTTCAAGCTGGTTTTTGAAAAAGCAGAGGAACCAGAGATCAAATTGTCAACATCCGCTGGATCATCAAAAAAGCAAGAGAGTTCCAGAAAAACATCTATTTCTGCTTCATTGACTATGCCAAAGCCTTTGGCTGTGTGGACCATGATAAACTGTGGAAAATTCTGAAAGATATGGGAATACCAGACCACCTGATCTGCCTCTTGAGAAACCTATATGCAGGTCAGGAAGCAACAGTTACAGCTGGACATGGAACAACAGACTGGTTCTAAATAGGAAAAGGAATACGTCAAGGCTGTATATTGTCACCCTGCTTATTTAACTTCTATGCAGAGTACATCATGAGAAAAGCTGGGCTGGAAGAAGCACAAGCTGGAATCAAGATTGGCGCGAGAAATATGAATAACCTCAGATATATAGATGACACCACCCTTATGGCAGAAAGAGCAGAGGAACTAAAAAGCCTCTTGATGAAAGTGAAAGAGGAGAGTGAAAAAGTTGGCTTAAAGCTCAACATTCAGAAAACGAAGATCATGGCATCCGGTCCCATCACTTCATGGCAGATAGATGGGGAAACAGTGGAAACAGTGTCAGACTTTATTTTTGGGGGCTCCAAAATCACTGCAGATGGTGATTGCAGCCATGAAATTAAAAGACGCTTACTCCTTGGAAGGAAAGTTATGACCAACCTAGATAGCATATTGAAAAGCAGAGACATTACTTTGCCAACAAAGGTCCATCTAGTCAAGGCTATGGTTTTTTTAGTGGTCATGTATGGATGTGAGAATTGGACTGTGAAGAAAGCTGAGCGCTGAAGAATTGATGCTTTTAAACTGTGGTGTTGGAGAAGACTCTTGAGAGTCCCTTGGGCTTCAAGGAGATCCATCCTAAAGGAGGTCAGTCCTGGGTGTTCATTGGAGGGACTGATGCTGAAGCTGAAACTCCAATATTTTGGCCACCTCATGCGAAGAGTTGACCCACTGTAAAAGACTCTGAGGCTGGGAGGGATTGGGGCAAGAGGAGAAGGGGACGACAGAGGATGAGATGGCTGGATGGCATCACGGACTCAATGGACATGAGTTTGGGTGAACTAGCGGAGTTGGTGATGGACAGGGAGGTCTGGCGTGCTGCGATTCATGGGGTCGCAAAGAGTCGGACATGACTGAGTGGCTGAACTGAACTGAACTCAACCCAATGTGCTGAGTGTGCTATATCTAGATGATGGAAAAACAGTGAGGGTTCTATATATATGTATCATTTTAATCTTCTGCAGCAAATATGTCTAACAAAACATATAATAAATATTATTTTAAAATATACAATGTTTGACCCTGTTTATAAGAGAGGTCTTTTTAATATGATTAAATTTACTTTAGTGTAATTATTTCTCCCAGCAAACCAAATGCTTGTAAGCAAGCATTTCCTTGAACAATGCTAATTTTTTTTTAAACATGAACTAATCTTTTTTTATTTTTTCACGTATTGATTTATTTTTGGCTGCACTGGATCTTATTGCTATGCTCAGGCTTTCTCTAGATATAATGCATGGGCTTCTCATTGATGTGGATTCTCTTGTTTTGGAGCATGGGCTGCAGAGCGTGTGGGCTTCAGTAGTTATGGCACACCGGCTTAGTTGCCCCATGGCATGTGGGATATCCCTGGACCAAGGACGGAACCTGTCTCCCCTGCATTGGCAGGTGGATGCTTAACCACAGGCCCAACATGGAAGTCCTAAAGAAAAAAAAATTTTTTTTGAAAGGGGAATTCCAGCCAGTTTCTACATCTGCAGTAATCACAGTGATTCAACAGTAACAGAGTGAATTTATTCAATGGTCCCATACACTGAGCATCCAATGTCCATGACCTTAATCCTCATTTGTTGCTGTTGTTCCATCACTCAGTTGTGTCCGACTCTGTTACCCCATGCACCGCAGCATGCCAGGCTTCCCTGTCCTTCACTATCTCTCAGAGTCTGCCCAAACTCATGTCCACTGAGTCAGTGATGCCATCCAAGCATCTCATGCTCTGTCACTCCCTTCTCCTCCTGCCCTCAATCTTTCCCAGTATCAGGGTCTTTTCCAATGAGTCAGTTCTTCCCATCAGTTGGCCAAAATGCTTGTTGTCCAAAGGACTCTCATGAGTCTTCTCCAGCACCTCAAATGATCTAGAAAAATAATTAGGATGAAATTATTGCCATTTTAACCATCTCCTGAACATGCCTTGCTTTATTTTAGAAAACTCATTTCCAGATTTCCTGCTTTTGCTTAGAAGAAGGTAGGAGAGCAGGCTGACCAAGAAATGCATCCTGGCCTAGGTCTCTAGCTAGGAACTGGGGTTTCTTTTGTGGGGTGAGAAGGTGGAGCTCTGCAGAGCCTTTGTGTAATTGTGGCTTTATAGGGTAGTCACGGGTCTAGAACAAGCTTGACTTTCGGCCAAAGCACCTCATGTTATTTTCAACTATTATAAAAGGAAATGAAAGGGAATCAGATGTAGTGTTCTGGTGCTATACTCTGTTTTTTAAAAGCAGGATGGTTATGCAGAGTCTTTGAGCACAGCAAAAAGGTTTTCTTATTTATTTATTTATTTCCTCCTCCTATTTATAGCTAGATCAAATTCTTGAGAAATCTAGGTAAGGGGCCGAAGTTGAGGTTAATTGGTGTGAAATCCAGGAGAACTGGAGGAAGCCAGGAAGATGGAAGAAGTGGATGGGGCTGCAATCAGTAAAACCGGCACCCTCCTCCTGCAGCACACCCCTCTGAAGTGTAACCCACGGCGCTTTGTCTTCAGTCAGTCCCTCCCGCTGGCCCCACGAGGACAGGAGAGCGATCAGCTTTGCCCACTGAGCACAGGGGTGGTTGGCCCAGTTAATCTGCCCTGTGTTAAGAAATTGGGCCTGCAGCCCAGCACACAGGGCACCAGACCCATTCATTCTGCGTGTTTTGGCAAAAGTGGCTGAGGATGACAGTCCAACAAATACCAAAGCTGCTTCTGTTTCCAGACTCATTCCTGAGTGCATTTGCTTTTCAAGTATAATCAGGCTCCCTCCTGATTGCACTTTGTCTCAGATTGCATAATAAACATGCTTTTGTTGAAAAAATTGCTTTGCATTGTCACTTCTGAACTATGTTGATAATATCCTATCTGACATAGCAACAGAGTTTGGTTTTTTGTTTTTATTTTCACTCAAGAAGGGTTCTGTCTTCAAAAGACAGAAGAATGACCTGAGAAGTGTCACTCTTTTGGAGGCCAACGCTAAGGTGAAGGGTATTGCAATATCCAGGGAGAGGAAAATTCTAAAAGATGCACTTCGATAAGGTACTTTTGAGCATATTTTCCATGGGGTTTTAGTAGATGAAAAAGATCCAAATATGGAGAAGGAATGGCAGCCCACTCCAGTGTTCGTGCCTGGGAAATCTCATGGACAGAGGAGCCTGGTGGCCTATAGTCCATGGCATCACAAAAGGACAGACACAACTTAGCAACTGAACAACAACAATACAACATCAGCAGATTGTGATTTGGGGAAACACTGCTTGATGGAAATGTAGAATAAAATGGAGAGCGAAGTGACCTAGCAATATGGAGCATAGAGTTTTGGAAGAAATTAAAAGTGTATAGAATAATAGTTGGAGAAGGCAATGGCACCCCACTCCAGTACTCTTGCCTGGAAAATCCCATGGACGGAGGAGCCTGGTAGGCTGCAGTCCATGGGGTCGCTAAGAGTCGGACACGACTGAGCGAATTCACTTTGACTTTTCACTTTCATGCATTGGAGAAGGAAATGGCAACCCACTCCAGTGTTCTTGCCTGGAGAATCCCAGGGACGGCGGAGCCTGGTGGGCTACTGTCTATGGGGTCGCACAGAACCGGACACGACTGAAGCCACTTAGCAGCAGAATAATAGTTGCAAATATTCAAACAATAAAGTCTGTGGCTAAAGGAAAAAAAGAAAAAGATTCAAATAAAGAAAAGCAAGTATTTGTAAAAACAGTTAAAGATCAAGCTTCTGAAATTCAGGTGACAATGATGCTCACTGAGAGTTGTAAGCTATGAGGTCTTCATCACAGAAATCTTCTTCCTATCACCAGGGTGTGTATAGAAGGAGAAAAGCCCATGGGGATATTGGCTTACATGAACTGGGGGAATCTTAGATTGTTTTTACGGCAGTGCCAATTAGTAGAGGCCCATAATCCACAGGTGATTTCTTAACAAGACTTGGTTCACATGACTGTTCAGATTGCCTGAGGAATGAGCTGTCTGTCCAGCAGGGAAGTCATCCACCAAGATGTGGCTGTTAGGACCTGTATTGCTGAGGATACACTTCAAGTTAAGATCGCAGACAATGCCGTCTGCAGAGACTTGTTCCCCGTGGACTATGTCATTGCCTGGGGGACAATGAAAACAGGCGGATTTGGTGGATGGCTCTTGAAAGTCTGGTTAATAATGAGTTCTCCAGGGCCAGTGACCTGTGGGCCTTCAGAGTGATGCTGTGGGAGCTAGCTTTTGACTCAGGGCCAAATGCCCTACGTGGACATGGACCCCTTTGACATGGCAGCGGGCCCTAAAAGACGGTTACTGCGCTGTCCTGAGGACCTGTTTGCTGTGCTGGCTTGTTGCTGGCCCTTCGATCTGGAAGGGAGAGCCCAGTTCTAGCAGCTGGTCATGTATAGCCACCTCTGCCATGTCCTGATGATTACAGATGAGTCACTAATTGCACCACATGTTCAGCTATATATCTTGAAAGAAAAAGATCAAAGAATTTGTGCACCTGCCTTAAAACCACCACAGGTAAATACTATTAATAATCTTGTTTTTTCCTCTTAACATTTTTAAACACTTTTTTCCAACATTTTTTCATTTCATTAATTATTTTGCTATGTTACTTTTGATAACTCCCTAACATACTGTATGGGTCTAATACCAGTAACTTAACCAGAATCCCATTGGGAACATTTTAATTCTTTTGAAGTTTTTGACATTTGAAGAATACTACAAAAACATTTTGTCACATAAATGTCTATATGTGTCTTAGTCACTCAGTTGTGTCCAACTCTTTGCAACCCACCAATTGTAGCTTGCCAGGCTCCTCTGTCCAGGGGATTCTCCAGACAAGAACATTGGAATGGGTTGCCATTCCCTTCTCCAGGGGATCTTCCCAACCCAGGGATTGAACCCAGGTCTCCTGCACTGCAGGCAGATTCCTCACCATCTGAGCCAGAGGGGAAGCCCAAATGTCTCTATAATCCATGATTATTTAACAAGGCTAATAGGTAGACTAAAATCCTCATTAGTGTGGAAATGGTTTCAGCAACTCAGAGGATGGAGCAAAAGCCAAGCGCTTAATAAGACATTGTCTGGACACTCTCCAGGGAGGGAGGGGTGGAAATCCTGGGAAGTGGTTTGCATCAGGAAGATTCCAGACTCCTGTGGGATCGTAGCATAATGGAGGACAGAGACAGCTGTCAAAGCCGGAGGCCTGTTGCTGTGATTCAGCAGGGACAGCATGAGTGTGCCCGAGGGGACAGAAAAGACAAAAGAAACCAGAGGAAGAGCAGTCAAGTGCTGAGACATGGTAAAACCTGAGTCTGAGGAGTCAAGAAAAAACAGGCCAAGATGACTCAGGGCCCAGGAAAGGGATGGGTGAAAAGTCACTTCATGTTCTTGTGGAAATCTATTCCAAAAACTGAGTTTTGTATTTTCTATTTGTCCAACTCAGACTATTGGGGGATGTCAAAAAATCTTTAAAAGTTTATATGTATTTAATGAAATCCCATAGAGTGAATGTTTAACATCCAGGCAGAGAGACTGTGTGCACCCTGCTTATCTTTACTACTGGGGACAAATTTCTGGCCTTTAATCCTATTATCTTCAATTTATAAAATGGACATGACATTTTTCAGGTTTGCTTAAAGTTTAAGTTTTTTGAGCAAAGATTGTGGGCAACTTTGCTTAAAGGCTGTTTGGTTAACAGGACTTTTCAGGTGGTGCTAGTGGTAAAGAACCCTCCCTGTCAATGCAGGAGACCTAAGAGATGCTGGTTCCATCTCTGGGCCAAGAAGATCCTCTGGAAGAGAACATGACAACCCACTCCAGTATTCTTGCCTGGCGAAGCCCATGAACAAAGAAGCCTGGTGGGCTAAGGGCCATAAGGTTGCAAAGAGTTACACATGACTGAAGCAACTTAGCATGCAGCAAGCACAAATGGTTGACATGCCTTAGAAGGGAGAGGTTGGCTACTGCCCTGTAGGGACTAGAGGTTGTCCCCTGCCGATCAGGGCCGTGTACTCACATTCTAGGCTTCTTTCCTCCAAAAGAGACTTTGTTTCTATTCCAGAAGAAAATACAGGATATTTCTTACTGAGGAGGAGAGCAGGAGTTGATGTGTCAGCCATCTATTTAAGCTCTGAGTTTCATAACCTGGAATTGATGCATAAACCCCACTGCACACACAGGTACACGTGCCTCTCCCCTCTCCCGCTTGGGGAACCAGGGCTAAGTGTACTCGGCAACGAAACAGTCTGATCCTCGATCCAGAGATCTCACGACGGGATGGTATGTGCACAGTTGGCTAGCACATATGTTTGTATGCATCCATATGCACTTGTATACTGGTATATACACACTACCCAGGTGAACATGCACACTCATAAAGACTCACATAAATAATGTGGTAAGGTAACTCACTAACTCACAAGTAGGGTCTCAGAGCTGTCAGATTTTCACATAAAATACTGAGAAATGGATCAACAGAAGCAGTGGCATGTCTCAAGATCAGGCTAAAAGGATGGTGACTCCTCCCCAGCTCCCACACCCCACCCATCCCCACCGCATTGCTCACTTTCTCTGTTGAAACAAGCTGCCATGTGCCGGGGACCAGCCCCGGCTGATCCAGGGTATTCGAAGCGGGGACGGCGTCGGCGACCTATTTATATTTATTTATTCATCAAAGATTCAAAGAGTAATAGAATGAGGATAGCTCAGTGAAGAAATTCAGTGGAGAAAAGCGGCTGAAATAAAGATAGCTCAGTAGGAAAATTCAGTGGAGAAAAGAAGCTGAGTGGCTTGGTTTACGCGGAAAATCAATATAACCCGTGACACCAGGTTAGCTCTGACCACGGAGGCCGCAGGCGCCCTCTCGAATAGCGGAAGGTGCCCCACCTTAGACACCCTCTCGAGTGGGTCTTAGAAGCCCAGGCAAATAAATGGTCGCAGAGGACATCCGCGCTCCAGATGGACGCTCAGCCGGAAGTTAAAGGGAAGAATGACATGGGGAGACCAAGTTTCAGTGAACAAGGCCCGCACTTTATTTTCCAAAGTAGTTTTTATACCTTAAGGTATGCATAGAGGATAATGGGGGAAGGGGTAGAGTCATGCAGCAAGCCAGGCTTTCTTCCTGCAAACTTATCATATGCAAAAGTTCAGGTGATTGACATCATCTTCTGGCCCGGAGGCCTGTTAACATTTTAAGAAACTTATCTTTTTCTAAAGGTGATTATTCCAAAGTCAGGCGCCAGCCTTCCAAAAAGCATTGGACAAAGCGGCATTTTACATTTCTATACACCCATTATATCAATCAATACACTGCCAAGGACACAGTAGGTAAGGAGTATGGAGACTTAGCAGCAAACATTGGCCCAACAAGTGAAAAACCCTTCACCAATACATTTTCTAATCAATCTTTTAACTACTCAAAGGAATCTGTGTTTAGGCAGTTTAGAACATCTCCTGCCTCTCACAGTTGGGAGGCTCTGAACAATCACATGTGGCCGGAAAAACCTATTCAGGCAGGCTAGAGGATTTCCAAAGGAGTTTGTAGGTTAAACACTGTCACACCCAGGAATTATTAACTGGAGCTGTAAGCTAACTCTTTTTCCAGAGAGAGGTAGTGGGGGACAGCCCCCTGTAAAGTCAGAGGTGTAGGTGAAAGCACAAAGCAGAAAGTAGGCAGACTCTGGTTTTGGGGGTAGATGTTCGAGAATTTAGAGGGGGACTCCTGAGGCTCGATCCCGCCTTTGCGTATGCCGAGCCTCCTTCCTCATGACCTTTGTCATGGGTGGAGTGCCTCACGCTGGCTCTCAGCAGTGATAGAATTCCAGTTGAGCTATTCCAGATCCTCACTCAATATGCAATATGCCGGCTCCCAGCAGCCATGTTTTGCTCAGCCCTATGGAGAGGCCTGGGTTTCCCTGGTGGCATTGGGGGTAACCAACCCGCTTGTCATTGCTAGAGACCTAAGAGATGCCAGTTCAGTCCCTGAATCAGAAAGATCCCCTGGAGGAAGGCATGGCAATCCACTCCAGCATTCTTGCCTGGAGAGTCCCATGGACAGAGGGAGCCTGGTATAGGGTTGCAAAGGGTCTGACACAGCTGAAGCGACTTAGCATGTACACACACACATATGGAGAGGACTGGGCTTCCCTGGTGGCTCAGCCGTGAAGAATCCGCCTGCCAATGCAGGAGACTTGGGTTTGATCCTTGGGTTGGGAAAATCTGCTGGAGAAAGAAATAGCAACCCACTCCACTATTCTTGCCTGGAGAATTCCACGGACATAGGTGCCTGGTAGGTTACAGTCCACGGGGTTTCAAAGAGTCTGACACGCCTGAGTGACGACTAAACAGTAAATGGAGAGGCAAAGGACAGCCTCCTGCCAACTGCCCCCAAGAACTGAATCCAGCCCCACCTCATGTGTAAGCTTGGAAGCACGTCCTTTTCCATTCAGGCCTTGAAGGGACCACAGCCCCAGTCTGGTGAGACTCACTATCAGAGAACCAACCTACACTGAACCATTAGAAATGGTGATGTAATAAAGGCTGTGACAAACCTAGACGCCGTTTTAGAAAACAGAGACATCACTTTGCCGACAAAGATCCGTCTGGTCAGCGCTATAGTATTCCCAGTAGTCGTGTACGGATGTGAAAGCAGGACCATAAAGTAGGCTGAGCACCGAAGAACTGATGCTTGTTTAACCGTGGTGTTGGAGAAGACTCAGGAGAGTCCCTTCAACAGCAAGGAGATCAAACCAGTCAATCTTGAAGGAAACCAACCCTGAATATTCATTGGAAGGACTGATGCTGAAGCTAAAGCTCCAATACTTGGCCACCTGATGGGAAAAGCTTGAAAAGACACTTGAAAAGACTCTGATTCTGGGAAAGATTGAAGGCATGAAAAGAAGTGGTCGACAGGATGAGATGGTTGGATGGCATCACCGACTCAGTGGACATAAGTTAGAGCAAACTCTGCGAGATGGTGAAGGACAGGGAAGTCTGGCATGCTGCAGTCCATGGGGTCACAGAGTCGGACATGACTGAGTGACTGAACAACAACAGTAAGGCTGTAGTGTTAAAACTCTATGTTTTAGGTTAATGTCCACTAATACGTGCTCTTACCTATCCTGTAAAACTGCTCAGATGCATCCCATATGTGAAATGTTAGTCGCTCAGTCATGTCCGACTTCTTGTGACCCCATGGACTGGGACTTGCCAGGCTCTTCTGTCCATGGGATTCTCCAGCCAAGAATACTGGAGTGGGTTGCCATTGCCTTCTCCAGGAGATCTTCCAGACCCCGGGATTGGACCTGTGGCTCCTGTATTGCAGGCAGACTCTTTATCATGTTAGCCACCAGGGAAGCTCAAGTCTGTTGATTATATAATATTGCCCCTAACACCCTCACCCCGCCCCCCACCCCCCACCATCCCTCAGCTTCTCATAAAGTGTTAACAGACACAAAAACAAATGGAGGCCCAGTCAGTCTTCTCCATTCAAGGACAACTTAGGTGATCTGATATAGGGGTCTCACACAGGCAACACTGCTTCTCAAGAATTTATTTTCAAGTAATTATAAATTCACTTCTTCCTCCTGATTTGTGATCTAAAATATTTTTCTTCCCACTCCTGATGTAATATGTTCACAGGCAGGAGTGGGGGCAGTCAGGGGGTGTGCAGCTCTGCACGAGCACCTTTGCTCTGGGAAAGGGGACAGGGCTGGGACCACGGGACTCCCCCAGGAAATCTAGGTGGGTGGGGGATCCTACCCTAAGGTCCAGGGGAAGGGAGTTGTGTCTCCATGAGGTTGCAGGGCTGAGCCACCAGACCCACTGTGATGAGGATGCAGAAAGGACAGCAGGGACAGAAGGGGAAGGTGGCCCCAGAGTGGCAGGAGGCTCACAAGTGAGGGGCCACTGAAGAACCCCAGCAAGCAGGGCCCCACCAGCCCTTCCCAACAGCTCTGTCAGAGCCAGTCTGCAGCTCCAGGGAGCCCAGCAGGCCCAGACAGGACTCAGAGACACCACAGTGGGGAGGCTGTGCAGGAGCCTGACCAGGCTGGGGCCTCTCTCCCAGGGGAAGAGCGGGGAGGAGGTGACAGACGAGGGGCTGTATTCAGGTCCCCCAGGAATCTGGCATCTGGAAATCTTGAGTCAGAGCAGGAGACACACCCATGCAAGATGAGCCTGAGGCATAAAGGGAGAAGGAAGGAGTGGGTCACACAGCAAGAACACACCCCTGTACCCTTCACTCAGAACTGCTCCAGAGAACCAGAGGATGGGGAAAAAACACACACATGCCTCTTTTTATATAAAATTACATCTTTAATTTGGTCACAAATTCATAAAATTGTATATTTCATAACAGTTTGATAGTTTTTATACTTTTTATAACATTCCACATTTGTCAAAATGTATAAAACTATATATAAAATTATAATATTTGTATATAACATCACATATTTAATTTAGTCACAGTCATAAAATTGCATATTTATATAAAATTGCAAAATGTTTATGTAACTGCCATGTAATTTGGTCACAAATTCATCCAATTGCTTATTTATATAAAATTATAAAATTTGTATATAACATTGCATATTTAATTTGGCCACAAATTCTTTAAATTGCATGTTTATAGAAAATTGCAAAATTTGTATATAACACTGAATATTCAATTTGGTTCAAAATCATAAAATTGCACATTTACATAAAATTATTTGTATATGACATTGCATGTTTATTGATTTTTTTATATTTAATGAATTTTAATTATCCAATTTTTAGATGAGATATAGTATTATGGTTGTTTTTTTATTTTTTAATTTAAATTTATTTATTTTAATTAGAGGCTAATGACTTTACAATATTGTATTGGTTTTGCCATACATCAACATGAATCCACCACGGGTGTACACGTGGACATAACATATTAAAATTGGTCACAAATTCATTACTGAGGAGAAACCTGAACAGGCATCCAGTCTTCAAGTAAAACTTTAAATTGTCACATTTGCACTGGCATAAAGCAGTAATGCTTCCCGGATGGCTCAGCAGACAAAGAACTCGCCTGCAGTGCCGGAGACACAGGACACGCGGGTTCGATCCCTGGATCGGGAAGATCCCCTGGAGTAGGAAATGGCAACTCACTCCAGTATTCTTGCCTGGAGAATCGCATGGACAGAGGGGTCTGGCAGGCTTAGTTCACGGGGTCGCAAAGAGTCAGACACGACTGAGCGACTAAGCACCCACCGGGAAGCAACAAAGGAGTCAAGTTTCACGTTTCTTGAAGGTTCTCATTAGTAAAACACACAATAAACGGGTACAAATGAATACACATGACAAATACTGACAAGGCTGATACTCTAGATGGGCACTCAAGGAAGTCTTCTGAGAAAGGGACAAGTGACCTGACACTTGACTATGTATTTTCTTAAACTGTTTTACAAATGCACATGCTTTTTGTAACATATAGGTGACAGTTTCAAATTTTATTGTATCTTATTTATTTTAGCTGTGCAGACTCTTCACTGCAGCACACAGGCTCCTCTAGCTGTGATGTGCAGGCTCTACAGCACATGGGCTCAGTTGTGGAGCACATGCTTAGTTGTGGTATGTGGGATCTCAGTTCCCCAACCAGAGACTGAACCCGGGCTCCTTGCATTGGGAGTGCAGAGTCTTAACCACTGAACCACCAGGGAAGTCCCAAGAATTCATTTCTATCTCCTTCTGGGGATGAAGGCAGAGTGTCCTGCACAGAAGGGACAGCAAAGACAGGAAACACCTGACTTCCAGGAAAGGGAGGGACATCAGGGCCAGAGGGATGTAGCACCAAGACCACGGGGGTCAGCCCTTCTCAAAACACAAGTGAACTCCACACACTGTATCCATTTGTACCTACATTTTAGGCAATTCCAGTTTTGACCACACCAGTCACATCAACCTTAGGGAAGACAACATACAAGCCTTGAGATGGACTAGACCAAAAACCTCCCTGAGAATTGCTTCTGCCATTAAATTATCCTGCAGTGATTGGAATACTACAGAGAAGGGTTTAGCAGAAGGTAAAAAAAAAAAAATTTTTAATTAAAAAAAAAAAAAAACCTAATATAGCAGGCATTTTAGGTCAGTTCTCACAGTATTTAAGAATCAGCATTTCTGTGTCTTTTCTGCAGAACATCAAAGCTTACAGAGGGGCTGAGATCCTTAATCAGCCAATTCAAACACAAAAAGGCAATTCTGGGCTCAGAGCACCAGTATCAAGGGGGGCCCATCTAGTGCGGAGCAAGCCAACACTGAACATAACCTAGGAGCCCGTCCATTCTTCCTCCCAAAAACTATGGCAGATCCCTGTCCTCTCTTCCTTGAGCCCAGATGCAATGAAGGTCACTGATAAGAGCAGACATGACACAGAAACTATCTGACACTCATATCTAACCCACGTCCCATCCTAACCTCCCAGATGAGCAGGAGGAAGCCCGGGGAATGACAGCCCAGTTCACGGTCACCAGACACAGCACGGGGGTGCCACTTCCCCTCCCTCTCTGCTCACTTGTTAACATCTCCCTAGGAAAAATACAAATATTCACCCAACTATAAAGTTGACATGTTTAAAGCCTGGATCCTAAAGAAGTCGCCAGGCAATCCCAAAGTGGTCAAATTCCCCCAGCAGTGGGCTTGCTCTCCTTTATTGTTGTTGTTGTTTTGTAGGTTTTTGTTTGTTTGTTTTTGCCTCATGGCTCGTGGGATCTTACTTTTCTTTTTGGCCTCATGGCTTGTGGGATCTTACTTTCTGACCAGGGATTGAACTCAGGGCTCTCAGCACAGAGTCCTAACCACTGAACAGCTAGGGAATGCCCTCCTTTTGTATTTCTAATTGCTTTGGATTGCCAGTACTCAACCAGGTAGCCCACATAAACCTAGAAATTATATTTGCAAAATGTTTTTCTACACATATAAATATATGCACAAACATAAAAGTACCAAGACATACAAGATGTTTGCACTTTAATCATGTATATTACAAGTTACAGGGCCTCCCTGGTGGCTCAGTCGGTAAGGAGTCTGCCTGCAGTGCAGGAGACCTAGGTTCCATCCCTGGGTAGGGAAGATCCCCTGGAGAAGGAAACGGCAACCCACTGCAGTACTCTTGCCTGGAGAAACCCCATGGACAGAAGAGCCTGGTGGGCGACAGTCCATAGGGTCACAAAGAGTTGGACATGACTCAGTGACTAACACCTTCATTATAAGTTACATCATTAAATGCATACATACTAACATGAATGACAAATTTCAAACAAATACAAATAAAAATTAGAAGTCTATTAGGAGTGTGTCCTGAAATGAAAGATTGACATCCTCAAACAGTCAGGGCACAGCAGAGCCTGTCTCCCTTTCTTCATAAACATGTTAATACTTTCCTGAGTTCAGCAGGCGCTCTTGAATTGTCTCTTTTGTCAACCTTTGCCCCAGCATTTCCAAGGCATCCATAAGGGTGTTGACTGAGGTCCCCTGTCCCTTCTTGGTGACTGGCAGCATTTCACACAAGGCATCCGGAGAGACCCAGGCCTATTCTCTGGTCACAAGGATCTCATTTCATGTGAGGCCCAACTGCATCAAGAGCGAATCACAGAAATCACAAGGAAAAGATAGCTGCAAAGTCACTGAAGAATAGCTTCAGGCCTAGGTTGGGGGAAAGTCACAGAGACAGAGTTGGAACAGGCTTCCACAAAGGCCAAGGACCCTCAATTCGGGCCTAGACTTCAGGATGGGAACCTGAGGAGCTCCCCCTGCTGGTAAGCCTGCTGCTCTGCGCCCCTGACCTGCTTCCCAGCAGCAAACAAGCCACACAGGCACTGGGCATTGGACTTCGCCAGCACCCAGAGCAGTTGGGGACAGTCCAGGTCAGCAGAGAGTCCTGCCCCAAGCAGGGGATGAGGGCGCATCTGGAAGAGGAGACTGCTGTCACAGAGGGAGAAGGCATCTGTGAGAGGAGACAGAGGGTGGGACAGTGAGGGGCAACAGACCTCAGAGGAGGGCACCTGTCTTTCTCAGGAGGGTGGGGCACCTGCCTTTCTCAGGAGGGTGAGGCCCCCTGGCTGCCACCTCTGCACTGGGGACAAAGCAAAGGTCTGGAGGGAGGAAGGTCTCCGGCCTCACACCCCGCTCGGCCTCACTGCCTGACACTGCGGTACAGCTGGATGGGGACAGACTCTGAGCAAGAATTTAACCCTAAAATGGAGCAAACACCACCTGCCTCATGGACTGTGCTGCAGATTCAACGCTGTGTGTGTGAAATGCTGTGCACACCACCATCCACAGTACATAAGGAGGGCACCCGACACAAGTTTATATTCTCTAACAGTTACACTGAAAACATGAAACATAACAATACTACTTTTCATGAAATATGGTACTAACTCAAAGTATTCTAAAAAATTTCATTTCAATATGTAATATAGATAGCTAATGGGAAGTGGCTTTATAACACAGAGAGCTCAATCCGGTGCTCTGTGATAACCTAAGGGAGGTGGGATGGGGGCGTTGGAAGGAGGCTCAAGAGGGAGGGGATATATGTGTACCTATGGCTGGTTCATGTTGCTGTACAGCAGAAACAAGCACAACATTGTGAAGCAATTATCCTCCAATTAAAAGTAAGTTAAGAATTTTTTTCACTGCAATATGTAGTGTTAGCTGCTCAGTTGTGTGTCTGACTCTTTGTGACTTCATGGACTGTAGCCTCTCAGGCTCCTCTGTCCATGAGATCCTCCAGGCAAGAATACTGGAGTGGGTTGCCATTCCCTTCTCCAGGGGATCTTCCTGACCCAGGGACTGAACCCTGTTCTCTTGCATTACAGGCGAATTCTTCACCATCTGAGCCACCAGGGAAGCCCCTCAACATGTAATCAATATACAAAAAAAAACTGTTAACGAGACAAATTACAGTCCTTTTTTCTACCAACTCCTTGAACTACAGTATCGAGTTATATACTACAGTTCATCAGATTTAGCCACAGTTCAGGTGCTCCTCAGGGCTTCCCAGGTGGCACCAGTGGTAAAGAACCTGCTTGCTAATGCAGGAGATGTAAGATATGGGTTCGATACCTGGGTTGGAATGATCCCTGGAGGAGGGCATGGTAACCCACTCTAGTATTCTTGCCTGTAGAATCCCATGGACTAAGGAGCCTGACAGGCTACAGTCCATGGGGTTGCAAAGAGCCAGACATGATTAAAGAGACTTACATGCATGGACAGGGGCTCCACAGCCTCCCTGGGCCAGGAGGTGCCCTGCTGGACAGCACAACCTATCAGATGTCTCAGAGTGGGTCAACCTGGCCCTGAGCAACCAGGGAGGAGAGAGGATGGTGGAGGAGGGAAGGACAGGGAGGTGTTAGGGGCCACTGTTAGAGGACAGAGGGGTGCAGGGTGGGAAAAAGAGGAGGGGGCAGGGAGGGAATTAGAGTCCCGATGGTTCAGGGACAAGCCATCCCCTCTCTGAGTTGCCCTAACCGCTATGGAGACAGAAATTAGGACACTGTCCCTCCTCCCTCTACTCCTGATCCCCTGCCCAGGAAAAAAACACTCACTTGCAGTGGCATCTGTTGGAACCAGCAGCCATCTTCTCCTCTGAGATCCTTCAGGTGCTGCTGGTTTCTGTAAAACACAATGGAGAGCAGCCTTGGTCTTAACCGGGGGTCCTAGGTTACAGAACTGAGCCTAGTAAACCTTGTTCTGAAATTCTGGCAGATGCAGCCGTAAGCAAAACAAAACCAATGCAGGATCTTTGAAGGGAGCGGACAGAAGAGTCATTATTTTATATACGATTGTATTCTTATAAAACTCTAATGGTTCAACAATAATACGTAAATGTGAGTGTGTGGATGGTGAATGTTAAAAATTATGACAATAAATTCTATAATGAATTATGAGTTGGATAAACTCATAAGGTTATAGAACATTGTAATACAAAGATACAGCCTCAACAAGAAATGAGCAATTTACCAAAGGAAAACACACATGGAGTTGAGGTATTATAAAACTCTTAACTTAAAATGCTAACTCTTTTCATAAGAAAAATATAGAATAGCTAAAAGATCTCAATTCCTCCTAGATTAATTTATAAATTAAGGTAAAACTCAAAAACCTCAAAACTATTGAAATGATATGACCCCAAATTGTAAACGTCTCTGTATGTGTGTGTGTGTGTGTGTGTGTGTGTGTGTATGTATACATATATAATATACGTATGTTTAGTCACTCAGTCATGTCTGACTCTTTGCGACCCCATGGGCTGTAGCCTGCTGGGCTCCTCTGTCCATGGGGATTCTCCAGGCAAGAATACTGGAGTGGGTTGCCATGCCCTCCTCATACATATATATATATGTACACACACATACACATAGTGAAAATACTTCTATATGTTGACAAAGAAATTTTACTTCAAGTAGATTCAACTTAACAATACTTTTGAAATAAATGTGAAATTCCCACTATGATGAGGAATGGCTTAAAAGTATGTAACAGTCACATAGAAAATTATTATGTAGCTCTGACTCCATCACTGAGTCAGTCATGGGAGGAGTGATTACCCTTCGCCTGCCCTGTTCTAGACGAGGGATGTGGTGACAAGACAGATGAGAAGTAGCATCAGAGCTGCCAGTGGACCAGAACAGGGGTTGGGACTCCCTTCCCCTCCATGCCCTGGTCTCTTTCCAGAGCACGGGGTGGGCTCCCTTCTCTCCATGCCGCGGTCTCCCTCCATCACCACCTCCCCAGAGAAGAGGAGACCTGACCCACTGCCTCTCCCTGTCTCTACCACAGTCCCAAGCAAGCAGAAGGGCCAGAGCCCCACACTCACCAACAGGCAGTCTGCTTGCTGCATCTCGGGACTGGGCGTTGTTTCCTGCAGCTTCTTTTTCTGCCAAGGGACCAGAATGGAAAGTCAATCTCCATTGGTCAGCCTGTTGTTGTGTGCATGGTCCAGAGCCCCAGACCTTCCTGGGGGACATAAGTGCCAGAAAAGGGCCTCGAAAAAGCAAGGCACTGACCCAGGAGTCACAAACCCACAAACCCCTACAGCTTCTGAGGGGACACAGTAGGTTCTGCCTTCCCACCTACACCTGTGCTATGCCCAAGTGGGCATAGACTCAGCACATCTGGGCTCTGCTGATGGCACCCAGACTCTGGTGTGATGCTAAGGGGAACTGAGCACCCCTGCCTGACACCCCCCACACCCCAGGGCTACAGAGTGAGGGTGTCTCAAACAGTAAGGACAGGGCCAGCGCTGCCAACCAGCCTTAGGACAGCTCTCAGCAGGCCAGTCTCCCTCCTACATTCAGCCTAGAGCCCCCAGGCCAGTTGAGAGACTCAGGGACAACAGCATAGGACACACCGGGGACCGTGTCCACCCTGGGCTTTGTTGTGATGCAGTTACTGAGGGTCTGAGGCCACCAGATGCTGGAGAAACCGATCACCTTGTGCCAGCACTCATTAAAGAGACCTAGAAGAGAAGAGACATCCACTGAGTGGTGGGGAGGGCGCTCTTGCCACACCTCCCTTCCTAGGGACAGGGTGCAGGGTGGGGGCTCAGACACTGAACAAACAACCCCGGGCCTGTGACTGCAAGCGGGATATTCTGAATCTGGAGAACCCTCAGGGAGGAGAAGAGAAGGGAGAAAATGAAGTAAAATGAAACCCATGTAAAATCTCTGTGCAGTGCTACTGAACCACCCTCTTCTCCTGCCTCCTCCCACCAGACTCAGCCAGGGGGAAGAGGGGACCGTCAGCTGAGTTGGGGGCCCAATGTGATCAGTTTTGTAGGACCAGGTGAGGTGGGAGGAGGAGGGGTTTCCTGGGGAACAAGATCAGAGACAAGCCAGGAGGAACAGGAGGATTGGGGAGATGGAGGAGGGAGCCAGCACCTCCTCCTTCCCTTCTAGAACCTCACCTGTAAAGTAGCACCATACACATCCGATTAGGACAGCGGCAATTACAGATACAAGTTTAATCACCAGCCTTGAAGGGCCTGATGAGGGAGAGGGAGTGATGGTTGGTCTCTGGCTCATGGTTGCTAGCTCTCCAGGAACTGGGGCCTCCCCATGGGGCAGAGTACTTGATTCTTGGTCCACACACTTGATGTTGCTCCAGGGGGTACATTTCATGACCATGACCTTCCCATCAGGGCACCTGGGTACAGACACAGGGGGACCCATCAGGGACAGCTGGCTGGATGAGGAGAAAGAGGGGGCAGCCTCCCGTCCTGGGTCCCCTGACAAGACAGTGGAGGGGAGACAGGCTCTTGCTGTCTGCAGGGGAGGGTCCCCTCACTCCCCATCCCTGGGCGGGAGAACGATCCAGGATTGTGTACTGCGGCTCCCGGGCTCCTACTGAGTGTTCAGAGCTGCCCTTCAGGAGCTGGGCTTCCTCTGCAAGGCCTGCCTGGCTTCCCTGGGCTGCATGGGAAGCTCTGTGGGGGGTGGGGAGGGGGGGGCCTCATCCAGGTCAAGGGTCACAAGTTTGACTCATCCTCCAGTTAAATTGGAATATAAGGCCCTCTCATCCACCTGTTGACTCTTCCTACCAATCTCAGCCAATACTGGAGCATCAGAGGATAGTGAATTACTATTGGCCACCGAGTCCCCAAATAGGAAAGATTCAGGTGCTACTGGGGAACAAGGGGCTGGGTGTGAGGCCTGTCGAGTTGGCTCCGGTTTTATAGGAACCTTGAAGGAACACACACGTGGCCTCCTCATGACTTCTGTCTGCTGTCAGCACTTCGGTCTTTCTAGGCCCCTCCCGAGGAGACGTGGGAAGGGGCCACTGGGAAAGCCGTGCAGGACAAACAGTGGTGGTAGGGAGCACTGCTGCAGGCTCAGGAGACCCCACAGGCACAAGGGAGCTCTGGGAGGTGGGAGGGGCTTCACGGAAGCAGGAGAGAGAAATGGGTACAAGGAAACTCGGGTCTCCTGTGGGTTGGAAGCCCCCCTAGGCTCCTGTGTCTCACCCGGTGCTGCATTTTTGACAGAATTCAGGTGCATCTTCTCCACGGAAAGTGCCAGGTTTGCACTGACACTCAGTGTCCTTGGTCGGGGTGCAGCCATTTTTTTCTTCTTCTCCTAGAGACCAAAGATAAGGTTTTGAGGGTGTGTTTCCCTCGTATGTCTCTCAACCCTTCTTCACCACCCAGATGTCCATCCACTCAGTTGAAGAAGTAATTCGGAGGGCTTGCTGGGTGGTCCAGTGGCTAAGAATCCGCCTGTTAAATTAAAGCAGGGGACACAGGTTCCATCCCTGGTCTGGGAAGACCCCACATGTTGCGGGGCAGCTAAGCCCGTGTGCCACAACTACTGATCCTGTGCTCTAGGGCCTGTGCACCACGATGAGAAGCAACAAGGAGCAGCCCCCTCACCACAGCTAGAGAAAGCCCTTGTTCCGCAACAAAGACCCAGAACAGCCAAAAATAAATGAGTTAATCTTTTTTTTTTCTTAAATAATTTTGGGGTCATTTTCTGTGGCAACACACATACACCATCCATAGAACAGCCACTCTTCACGTGTCACCAACAGAGGCATACAAAAGGCACTGTGCATCATTACAGATTGCATCAGGGTTGGGAAGAAAAATGTTTTAGATCACAAATGAGGAGCAAGAAGTGGGCTGGGGTGAGGTGTAATCTGAGACGCTGTGGATGGAGAGGAACCCTTGGGTGATGTCCCAACGGGTGATGCCTGCTGGAGAGGCAGAGGGACCTCAGGTCATGAAGGCTGAGAGAGGCTGAGACCCCAGAGCAGAGGGCATGACGCACTCAGGAGCCTGGCCCAGGATCAGACACATCACACAGCTCAAACCCAGCCCTGCCCCACTCCCCCAGGCCTTCTGCACTCTTACCATCCAGCCCCCTCCACCAGGGGACACGTTATTCTCCTCTTTCCAGCTGATGTTCTGAAAGACTTCCCTACCAGTTGGCATGCGTTATGCAAATAACTTCTGTTTTCATTATTCTACTGACCTAAGACAGGGTGAAGACTTAGCTGGGCTGGAAATCAGGTCTCTGACTCCTCGTCCCATTTAAATCCCATCTCATCACCCAGCACTCTAACTGCAGGCATGCGGGACCACAGGCTCTGTACCTGATTTGCAAGTCGTGCAAGGTAAGCAAGAAGGGAGGGTGTTTGAATGACTGGTGTAGTCTATCCCATCGGTGCATGGGGCACAACCTCCAATGGCTTCTTCCATATAGAATCCTGGGAAGGAAGGGAAAAGCTGGTGAGAAAATCCCCGCAGGATTCCCTGAGGCTGGCAGTGTGGCTGCGGAGGCCTCTTTTGGCCATCTGTGGAATCCACAAGGGGAACTCTCCTCAACCGGGCTCTCATCTTTTGATTCTTCATCTACCACATACCCTAGACCAGCACTGCCAACAGAAATATATTACAAGCCACACATCCAAGTCACACTCATAGCTGGCACATTAAACAGTAAAAAGAAAGGTCAGGGGCTTCCCTGGTGGCTCAGTGGTAAAGAATCTGCCTGCCTATGCAGAATACATGGGCTCGATCCCTGGTCTGGGAAGATCCCACCTGCTGCAGAGCAGCTAAGCCCACGTGTCACAAATACTGAGCCTGCACTCTACAGCTCAGGAGCCACAACTACTGAGCACACAGGCTGCAACTACTGCAGCCCGTGCACCCGAGAGCCTGTGCTCTGCAGCAGGAGAAGCCCCCCAGGGAGAAGCTCAAGTACCGCAACTGGAGAGCAGGCCCCACTCTCCACAACTAGAGAGAGCCCGTGCAGCAACAAAGCCTCCGCACAGCCAAAAATAAATATACAGACATGAAGACAAGGGTTGGAGACCAGTCTTAGAATCTACCTGGTGGACATAACTTCTGCTGGGGGCTCCGTTCCAGTGCGGCTGATGACTGCTGGTGAATTTCATCCTTCCTTACAGACATGGCTGAAGCAGGTTTGACCTATGGAGACAAAGCAGGGACAGGCATGAGTGGCTTCCACACTCTCACCCCTTCTAGGATCCACCCCCCATTTCCTTGACCACTACCTGCAAATGAAACAGAACTGGGACCTTTCTTCCCAGCTCTAAACTCTCATTCATATTTGTTCTTTGGCCTTTTGTGCCAGCAAGTAATGTACATTTAATTTTCCCCTGTATTCCTTCCTCTTAAAATATGTTTATTCCAGAAAGTAGGTGCTCAGATACGTCCAACTCTTTGCAACCCCATGGACTGTAGCCCATCAGGCTCCTCTGTCCATGGGATTCTCCCAGCAGGAATTTTGGAGTGAGCTGCCATTTCCTCCTCCAGGGGATCTTCCCGACCCAGGGATCAAACTTCAGTCTCTTGCATCTCCTGTGTTGGCAGGCTGGTTCTTTACCACTAGCACCACCTGGGAAGCCCAGAAAGTATGGGCAAGGAAAATTTTTTTTATAAGAAGACAGAAACCATAAAGATCCCCTTGATTAGAGAAAGCATCCATTATTTTGTGTCTTGACTTCTATTTGACCATATGTGTGAATATTCTTAGGCTCTCTCTTTCTTTCTCACATGTGCGTGCACACACACACACACATTTTCACAAATGAGGGTTCTGTCATGCATACAATTTTTCATAATCAGGATATAGAATCACATATTGAGTAATGGATTTGTGGCTTTAATCCAACAAGCGGTCCCCAAAAGGAAGCTGTCAGTGTTCCACAAAATACCAGAATCACATGGAGAAAGAAGAAATAGCAATACAGGGCTTTTAGCCAAGTCTCTGTGCTAAAACAGAGAAGGCAATGGCACCCCACTCCAGTACTCTTGCCTGGAAAATCCCATGGATGGAGGAGCCTGGTGGGCTGCAGTCCAGGGGGTCGCTAACAGTCAGACACGACTGAGCGAGTTCACTTTCACTTTTCGCTTTCATGCATTGGAGAAGGAAATGGCAACCCATTCCAGTGTTCTTGCCTGGAGAACCCTAGGGACGGGGGAGCCTGATGGGCTGCCGTCTATGGGGTCGCACAGAGTCGGACACGACTGAAGCGACTTAGCAGCAGCAGTTAGCAGCTGTGCTAAAAATGACACAATGGGGCCAGTCTGAAATCACTGGAGCCTGAGGCTTCCACCAGGATTAATGTGTTGATGATAGTGTTCTGATGTTCAGGATTGTATTGTCATTTGGGGGAAGACTGTCCTCATTTGTGGGAAATATACATTCAAGTGTCCAGTCATGGGATCTGTCATGTCAGCAGCTATGTTTCAGATGATACAGGAAACAAAGGGTTTTGTATAGTTTTGTAACTTAATCTGGGAGTGATTTAAAGTAGAAAGTGACATGAAGAGGAAAAAAAAGAAAGAAAAACAAAGTTGAAGTGGAAACAGCTTATGTTGAGCCCAGTTCAACTGCCTGGATCTAAACAAGATAAAATGCCACCTGTTAAGTATTTGGGGACAGCTAAGCTCATATGTGTCCCCTAATCATCCCTTCCCCAGTCTGGGCCTCCTCCGAGTCACCCCAAATTGGTGGACTCTCCTTTCCCGGCCCTAACAATCCTATGCCTTCCTTTCTTCCCTGGTTCTCCTCTCACAGACTCTCTCCCTCATTGTTTTGTTACGAACAGTTTCAAACATCCAACAAAGTTCTAAGATTCATTCACTAAACTCTTACATGCTCAGCACCTAAGTTCTGTAACTTAGGTGTATCACATATTTCTTTCTCTAACCATCCCCCTCTGGCCATTCTAAGTGTCTTATTTTTATGATGAAATTCATATCTGTAACTCTTAATACATCAACATTATGTCAGTAACTCGAGCTCAATATTTCTTTACAGTTTACTTCAATGTTAAGATTTCCAGATTATTGTACCCAGCAAGGATCTCATTCAAGTATGAAGGAGAAATCAAAAGCGTTTCAGACAAGCAAAAGCTGAGAGAATTCTGCACCACCAAACCAGCTCTCCAACAAATACTAAAGGATATTCTCTAGACAGGAAGCACAAAAATGGTGTATAAATTCGAACCCAAAACAATAAAGGAAATGGCAACGGGGTCATACTTATCAGTAATTATCTTAAATGTAAATGGGTTGAATGCCCCAACCAAAAGACAAAGACTGGCTGAATGGATACAAAAACAAGACCCCTACATATGTTGTCTACAAGAGACCCACCTCAAAACAGGGGACACATACAGACTGAAAGTGAAGGGCTGGAAAAAGATTTTCCATGCAAATAGGGACCAAAAGAAAGCAGGAGTAGCAATACTCATATCAGATAAAATAGACTTTAAAACAAAGACTGTGAAAAGAGACAAAGATGGTCACTACATAATGATCAAAGGATCAATCCAAGAAGAAGATATAACAATTATAAATATATATGCACCCAACACGGGAGCACCGCAGTATGTAAGACAAATGCTAACAAGTATGAAAGAAGAAATTAACAATAACACAATAATAGTGGGAGACTTTAATACCCCACTCACACCAATGGATAGATCAACTAAACAGAAAATTAACAAGGAAACACAAACTTTAAATGATACAACAGACCAGTTAGACCTAATTGATATCTATAGGACATTTCATCCCAAAACAATGAATTTCACCTTCTTCTCAAGCGCACATGGAACCTTCTCCAGGATAGATCACATCCTGGGCCATAAAGCTAGCCTTGGTAAATTCAAAAAAATAGAAATCATTCCAAGCATCTTTTCTGACCACAATGCAGTAAGATTAGATCTCAATTACAGGAGAAAAACTATTAAAAAATCCAACATATGGAGGCTGAACAACACGCTGCTGAATAACCAACAAATCACAGAAGAAATCAAAAAAGAAATCAAAATTTGCATAGAAACGAATGAAAATGAAAACACAACAACCCAAAACCTGTGGGACACGGTAAAAGCAGTCCTAAGGGGAAAGTTCATAGCAATACAGGCACACCTCAAGAAACAAGAAAAAAGTCAAATAAATAACCTAACTCTACACCTAAAGCAACTAGAAAAGGAAGAAATGAAGAACCCCAGGGTTAGTAGATGGAAAGAAATCTTAAAACTTAGAGCAGAAATAAATGCAAAAGAAACAAAAGAGACCATAGCAAAAATCAACAAAACCAAAAGCTGGTTCTTTGAAAGGATAAATAAAATTGACAAACCATTAGCCAGACTCATCAAGAAACAAAGGGAGAAAAATCAAATCAATAAAATTAGAAATGAAAATGGAGAGATCACAACAGACAACACAGAAATACAAAGGATCATAAGAGACTACTATCAACAATTATATGCCAATAAAATAGACAACGAGGAAGAAATGGACAAATTCTTAGAAAAGTACAACTTTCCAAAACTCGACCAGGAAGAAATAGAAAATCTTAACAGACCCATCACAAACACGGAAATTGAAACTGTAATCAAAAATCTTCCAGCAAACAAAAGCCCAGGTCCAGATGGCTTCACAGCTGAATTCTACCAAAAATTTAGAGAAGAGCTAACACCTATCCTGCTCAAACTCTTCCAGAAAATTGCAGAGGATGGTAAACTTCCAAACTCATTCTATGAGGCCACCATCACCCTAATACCAAAACCTGACAAAGATCCCACAAAAAAAGAAAACTACAGGCCAATATCACTGATGAACATAGATGCAAAAATCCTTAACAAAATTCTAGCAATCAGAATCCAACAACACATTAAAAAGATCATACACCATGACCAAGTGGGCTTTATCCCAGGGATGCAAGGATTCTTCAATATCCGCAAATCAATCAATGTGCAAGGATTCTTCAATATCCGCAAATCAATCAATGTAATACACCACATTAACAAATTGAAAAATAAAAACCATATGATTATCTCAATAGATGCAGAGAAAGCCTTTGACAAAATTCAACATTCATTTATGATCAAAACTCTCCAGAAAGCAGGAATAGAAGGAACATACCTCAACATAATCAAAGCTATATATGACAAACCCACAGCAAACATTATCCTCAATGGTGAAAAATTGAAAGCATTTCCTCTAAAGTCAGGAACAAGACAAGGGTGCCCACTTTCACCATTACTATTCAACATAGTTTTGGAAGTTTTAGCCACAGCAATCAGAACAGAAAAAGAAATAAAAGGAATCCAAATTGGAAAAGAAAAAATAAAGCTCTCACTATTTGCAGATGACATGATCCTCTACATAGAAAACCCTAAAGACTCCACCAGAAAATTACTAGAACTAATCAATGACTATAGTAAAGTTGCAGGATATAAAATCAACACACAGAAATCCCTTGCATTCCTATACACTAATAATGAGAAAACAGAAAGAGAAATTAAGGAAACAATTCCATTCACCATTGCAACGGAAAGAATAAAATACTTAGGAATATATCCACCTAAAGAAACTAAAGACCTATATATAGAAAACTATAAAACACTGGTGAAAGAAATCAAAGAGGACACTAACAGATGGAGAAATATACCATGTTCATGGATTGGAAGAATCAATACAGTGAAAATGAGTATACTACCCAAAGCAATCTATAGATTCAATGCAATCCCTATCAAGCTACCAACAGCATTCTTCACAGAGCTAGAACAAATAATTTCACAATTTGTATGGAAAAACAAAAAAGCTCGAATAGCCAAAGCGATCTTGAGAAAGAAGAATGGAACTGGAGGAATCAACCTACCTGACTTCAGGCTCTACTACAAAGCCACAGTTATCAAGACAGTATGGTACTGGCACAAAGACAGAAATATAGATCAATGGAACAAAATAGAAAGCCCAGAGATAAATCCACGCACATATGGACACCTTATCTTTGACAAAGGAGGCAAGAATATACAATGGATTAAAGACAATCTCTTTAACAAGTGGTGCTGGGAACTCTGGTCAACCACTTGTAAAAGAATGAAACTAGAACACTTTCTAACACCATACACAAAAATAAACTCAAAATGGATTAAAGATCTCAACGTAAGACCAGAAACTATAAAACTCCTAGAGGGGAACATAGGCAAAACACTCTCTGACATACATCACAGCAGGATCCTCTATGACCCACCTCCCAGAATATTGGAAATAAAAGCAAAAATAAATAAATGGGACCTAATTAACCTTAAAAGCTTCTGCACATCAAAGGAAACTATTAGCAAGGTGAAAAGACAGCCTTCAGAATGGGAGAAAATAATAGCAAATGAAGCAACTGACAAACAACTCATCTCAAAAATATACAAGCAACTCCTACAGCTCAACTCCAGAAAAATAAATGACCCAATCAAAAAATGGGCCGAAGAACTAAATAGACATTTCTCCAAAGAAGGCATACAGATGGCTAACAAACACATGAAAAGATGCTCCACATCACTCATTATCAGAGAAATGCAAATCAAAACCACTATGAGGTACCATTTCACACCAGTCAGAATGGCTGCGATCCAAAAGTCTACAAGTAATAAATGCTGGAGAGGGTGTGGAGAAAAGGGAACCCTCTTACACTGTTGGTGGGAATGCAAACTAGTACAGCCACTATGGAGAACAGTGTGGAGATTCCTTAAGAAACTGGAAATAGACCTGCCTTATGACACAGCAATCCCACTGCTGGGCATACACACTGAGGAAACCAGAAGGGAAAGAGACACATGTACCCCAATGTTCATCGCAGCACTGTTTATAATAGCCAGGACATGGAAGCAACCTAGATGTCCATCAGCAGATGAATGGATAAGAAAGCTGTGGTACATATACACAATGGAGTATTACTCAGCCATTAAAAAGAATACATTTGAATCAGTTCTAATGAGGTGGATGAAACTGGAGCCTATTATACAGAGTGAAGTAAGCCAGAAAGAAAAACACCAATACAGTATACTAACGCATATATATGGAATTTAGAAAGATGGTAACAATAACCCTGTGTACGAGACAGCAAAAGAGACACTGATATATAGAACAGTCTTATGGACTCTGTGAGAGAGGGAGAGGGTGGGAAGATTTGGGAGAATGGCATTGAAACATGTAAAATATCATGTATGAAACGAGTTGCCAGTCCAGGTTCGATGCACGATACTGGATGCTTGGGGCTGGTGCACTGGGACGACCCAGAGGGATGGAATGGGGAGGGAGGAGGGAGGAGGGTTCAGGACAGGGAACACATGTATACCTGTGGCAGATTCATTTTGATATTTGACAAAACTAATACAGTTATGTAAAGTTTAAAAAGAAAAAAAAAAAAAAAAGATTTCCAAAGAAAGACATGCACAATCTTAAGGGTACCATTCAAAGAGTTTTTTTTTGTTTTTTTTTTAATGCATACACTTGGGAAATCCAAATCGTCTATCTAGATCATGGAAATTAGCTTGCTTCAACACATTCCCTCATGCCCCTTCCTCAGTTATCCTAGTCTCTAATGTGACTCCAAGAGGGAGTGGCCTTCATCATATGGAGGAAGGTCCTTTCTACCCTGATAAAATGAGACTTTTTTCTGACAGTAAAGAATCTGCCTGCAATGCAGGAGACCCAGGTTCAATCCCTGCGTCAGGAAGATGCCCTGGAGAAGGGAATGGCAATCCACTCCAGTATTCTTGCCTAGAGAATTCCATGGACAGAGGAGCCTGGCAGGCTACAGTCCATGGGGTTGCAAATTGTTGGGACACGATTGAGCAACTAACACTTTCCCCTTTTCATTACAGGGGGTTAAGTGTCAGTTCAAATTCTTTTTCTGCATCTGTTAAGCTGTTCATACAGCTTTTCTCCTTTACACTGGTTTGTGTGTGTGTGTTTTAAATTTTTAATTAGAGGATAGTTACTTTATGTGATGGTTTCTGCCATAGTTTTTAAAGATCTAGAATTTAGTTAACTATTTGCTTTGTAAAGGAATTTTGCCTCTGTTTTTAGGAAGGGTATTTAAAAGTATTTTTTCTTCTTTTCAAATGTTTCTGTTAGGTTTAGGTATTAGGGTTATGTTGGCCTTAGAAGAACTAGTGAAGAACTCCTGTTGTCCGAAAGAATTTGTGTAAAGATTTTTGTTAGCTCTTTTATTGTCTGAATTTTTGTGCCCTCCCCTATGTCCTAACCTGGGGTCTCCTGGTTATCCACTCCCAGTCTCAGCAATCTCATGGATCCTTGAAACACTCTACTGGAATGGAAGAATCAAAACCATGACACTATGGTGCCCCATCTTTACTTCTTAGACTGGGAAAGTGTTAAAGTTCAGTGTGCAAGTGCGTGCGTGCGTTAGTCGCTCAGTCGTCTCCGACTCTTTGCGATCCCATGGACAGTAGCCCACCAGGCTTCTCTGTCTGTGGAATTCTCCAGGCAAGAGTACTGGAGTGGATTGCCATTCCCCTCTCAATAGGAACTTCCCAACCCAGGGATTGAACCCTGGTCTCCTGCATCACAGGCAGATCCTTTACTGTTTGAGCTCAGTGTGCAAGGGTGCAGGGAAATAGGGCACCCTTGTGGACTCCTGGTGTGACTTAAAATGGTCCAGTCTTCTTTGGGAGAACAGTTTGTCATTATCTAGGCAAAAGTGTAAAATCATCTAACCCACTGACCCAGCAATTCCACTTCTAAGGAGTTACCCAACAGACAATGCACATGGCTACACTGGATACTTGACAGGCACCCAGACCCATTCATCAAGTAGTGTTCAACATGAGTCCTACCTATTACAAACCGATACTTTAAAAACGAATTCTATACTTCTTGTGAATACAAAATGCTATTTCTTTCCAGATTTTTGGTACTAATTTGTTCAATGAAAGATGCCTATTTTCACGATTTCTGTAACTTTGTTAGACCCTTAATTTTTTTTTTTTCCTTTGACCCTCTAAGCAGCTTTGAAAAGAGCCTCAAATAATGCAAGAAAGCGGTGCCAAGTGTGCACATTTTTCCCCATGGTGAGTTTCTTAAAAATGCACACTCAGGGACGGGAAAGCCTGGTGGGCTGCCGTCTATGGGGTCGCACAGAGTTGGACAGGAGTGAAGCGACTTAGCAGCAGCAGCAGCGCTGAACCACACCCAGAGCCTCCAACTCCCCTCTGAAAGAAAGTGGTGAGACTCTGACCCAAGCTGAGTTGATCGGTGGTTTCTATTCATAAAGTGTAAGGAGCTGGAAGCAATTTTGAAGTTGTTCTCCTTTCAGAGAAAAGGAAATGTTAAGGGTGCTTAAGGCAGTGGAGGGGGGAAGATGGAGCCTACACTTAATGATTTACAAAGGACACGTTTTAGAAGATACATGCAGTGCAAAATAGCAAAAGAGAGAGAAAAGAGTGAGGAGAGTCGGCAGAGGGAAAAGGGAAGAGAAAGGAAAGAAATGACGATCTGATGCTCGCTGGGCCTGGGGCCAATCCAGAGGTCAGGTTCTCCAAGGAGCCAGATCTTCCAGGCAGCAAGTAGACGCCAGGGGTCCTTACTCTAGCGCCCCCCACCAACACGCCGCGTATTGGACTTGGCCGGGCGGGTCCTACCAGGATTTGCCCAGCCAGGCGCGCCCGGGCCTTTTCCGGGCCACCAAGAGCGCCTTTTGGAGCCGGGACTCGCGGCGGGAACTCACCAACAGCAAGACACCGAAGACGGTGAAGATGAGAGCCCAGGGGCCCCGGAGTCCAGGCCTGGGGCCCTGGGTGCACCCTGCCCGGGAGCTCGAGGCGGCCGCTGCCCTCTGTCCCCGCTGCACGGTGCGGTCGGGGAGCGTTCGCTGTCCAGGTTGCCGCGGGGTGACAGCCTCCAGAGCCATCAGAAATGAAAGTGTGTTTCGTGGGGCGCGAGATTAACCCTGCGAGCTGCGCGGAGGGGAGCTCTGCTGTTTAATCTGAGCGTGCCTCTACTTTTATACCACCCCGCCCTGGGATCGCGTCACCCGCGGTAGCGAATGAGCCAGTGCTTGCTGATATAATCATTACCACTTCCAACCAATCACGCGTGGCTCAGGAGAGGAGCCCGGGCTTTACCAAAAGGGGCATTTCCGCCAGCGAACAGCATGTGACCCGGTTTTTCATTCAGCGCCAGGCAGGTCCGTGCCTTTGGGAGGCGGGGGCAGGGCACCTCCCACGTGCCGGAGAGACTCAGAATCTGCGTTCCAGCCAGGTCCTAATGCCCCACGGGTTGAAAAAAGGAATGAACCACCTGTCTTCTAACTACTGCCTTCTGCCCACTCCCAGCTTCTGCTCCTCCCCGCCCCGCCCTTCATTGACCAGGGCCCCAAGGAGGCCAGAGAACATGGACAGCCAAGAAGGAGATCCAAGAGGTGCCCTGTACTGTACTGTAGGGGAGTGATGGGTCAACTAAGAAATCTTGAATTGTTAGAAAAATGAGTAGGTTGCCAGACTCACTTGCACTTTCTGAGATTTAAGTACTTAGGAAATGAGACAAACCTGGTGAACCTTTTTGCCCTGGGCCTATCTCATATAAATAGTGTTAATAATCACTTTACTACAGAATTATAAGTAAGTATTTATTTAAAGGCAAAGAATTGTTGTTTAGTTGCTAAGTCATGGCCAACTCTTTTGCGAGCCCATGGACTGTGGCCCGCCAGGCTCCTCTGTCCATGGGATTTCCCATGTAAGAATACTGGAGTGGGTTGCCATTCTCTTCTCCAGGGGATCTTCCCGACCCAAGGATGGAACTCAAGTCTCCTGCGTTGGCAGGTGGATTCTTTACCACTGAGTCACCAGGGAAGCCCCCAAAGGCAAAGGATACACACCATATTTTCCTGTTGTGAACTCTACTTTTCAAAGATCTGAAGTATCATTAACACGGTTTATAAGTTTACTTTTGTCACTTTTATTTTATAAACCTGAAGTTCTACCCAACAGAACATTTTGGAGTCTGGTGAATAACTCCCGGCCCCAATATAAGTGGCACCCAGGAGAAAGAAGGTGGCCTGGCTGTGACTATGTAGTTGAAACACTTTATTTGCAGATGAATACATCCACCAAGTCCTATTTTATGTTAACAACTCTGAATGTCTCTGATTTCACAAACTGGGCTCACCATTCACATTGAGGCAATGCAGCACTTCTTATCATCAGGCTCAGAGAAGGGTCCAAGTCACCCTGGACTGTCCCATCTCTCTAGTTTGCCAGGATCAACAAGTTACCAAATCAGGATTTCCCTGGTGCTTCAGTGGTTAATAATCTGCCTTCCAATGCAGGGATCTCCAGTTTGATCCCTGATGCTGCTAAGTCGCTTCAGTCGTGTCCAACTCTGTGTGACCCCATAGATGGCAGCCCACTAGGCTCCCCCCGTCCCTTGGATTCTCCAGGCAAGAACACTGGAGTGGGTTGCCATTTCCTTCTCCAATGCATGAAAGTGAAAACTGAAAGTGAAGTCGCTCAGTCGTGTCCAACTCTTTGCGACCCCATGGACTGCAGCCTACCAGGCTCCTCCGTCCATGGGATTTTCTAGGCAAGAGTACTGGAGTGGGGTGCCATCGCCTTCCCCGAAAATCCCACATGCCTCAAGCTACTGAGCTGGCACACCCCCAACTACTGAGTCCTGCCCTCCACAACTAGAGAGTGCATGCACTACAAGGAAAGAAACCCACAGGATGGAAGGAAGATCCCCCCTGCTGAAACAAAGACCCAAGGCAGACAAATCAATACATACTGGCATTTAAATAAAATCTATTTTTAAAAAGGTAGCATACTGCCTTTGATGGTACCTAAAAAGGTAGCATTCACTCCTCAGGGTTCCCAGTATCTTCTTCTACTCTTCCTCTCACCTCCCAGAGGGTCTCTGATATGTGTGAGCTCTTCCCATGGACTCCATACTGCTGTTCCCGAGCCCAAGTCTGTCCCCCATACTTCACTGGTGCTGGGCTCTCTATCCTACGAGGGTGTGAGTACTTACGACAGCAAGGCAAGTACAAATAGTTTGCTTTTTAAAAAAAGGTTCCATCAAAGTCTGTTACAGCACCTTTCAGATTTAGTCATGCAACATAAAAGAGAAAGGAACCCTTATTATGAAAACCTCTCCCACTGAAAGGAATAATCTACTCACAGGTGAGCCTGGTTCCAAAAGGAGTTAAATCCCTCTCTGCCTTTGCTTTCTGGACAGGAAGCACCACAGGCCTGCTTCCTGTCAGAATGTCGCAGACTGGAAACAAGGGTATTTGTCTTGGGCTGCTGGGCAGCCCTGGGAGGTGTTCTCGAAGTTGACCCCCTCAGAAGCCTGGTGGGGGCCCAGGGTGGGGAAGAGCTTTTGTATGTGTTGTTTGTCACAGCAGTGCCCCCCAGCCAGACCCTGTATTGGATTGTTTTTTTCTTTTTTTTAATTGTGGACCAGAATACCAACATATCCACTAAGAGCTCTGAGTTCTGATCATCCAGAGTCAATAAATCCCTGTGTGACTTGAGGAAAGTTTCGGGTTTTGTTTGGAAAAAATTTTTTAATTAATTAATTTATTTCTGGCTGTGCCAGGTCTTCATTGCTGCGCACTGGCTGTTCTCTAGTTGCGGAGAGCAGGGGCTACTCTCCGGTCCTGGTGGGCAGGCTTCTTATTGCCGAGGCTTCTCTGGTTGTGGAGTACAGGCTCTAGAGCGCAGGCTTCAGAAGTTGTGGTGCAGAAGCTTAGTTGCCTCAAATCATATGGAATCTTCTCGGAGCAGGGATCGAATCCCTGTCCCTGCTTTGCCAAGCAGACTCTTAACCCCTGGACCACCAGGGAAGTCAGAGAAAGATTTTTGTTTGTTTCATTTTATTTTTTGGCTGCCTTATGGCATGTGGGAACTTAGCTCCATGAACAGGGAGCAAACTTGTGCCCCTGCAGTGGAAGCACAGAGTCCTAACCACTGGACACCGGGGAATCCCCGTGTTTTGTTTTTAATTTAAAAATTAAAAAAAAAAAATGTACACTTTGTCCCCTGACCCCTGAGGCCTGAGGCAGGTCTTTTGGTAACAGTCCAACTAGGGGAGAGGGGAGTCTAAGCTGGTCCTGGGGAGGGGAGCTGCCAGAGAGAACCCAAGGCAGATTGGATGCAACTGATGACTCGGGCGGGTGGAGGTCCTGTGAACCCCCAGCCTCATCACCTACCATGACACTGAGAACCAAGAGGAAGCAAGAGACATTTTAACCAGCCCCCCAAAACCCTCCCCTGTCCCGGTGCTAAAGCCTGCAGCCATGCACTCTCTTGAGTCTGTTAACTCTCAGTTTACATCCAGTCCTTTTTCCTTTTCTTTTTGCCTTTTGATCCTCTTCACCCATTTCTCCCACCCCACCCTGCTGCCTCCTACTTCTGGCAGCTATCAATTTGTTCCCTGTATCTCTGAGCTTGATTTTTCTTTAAGATTTCACATATAATAGAGATTATATTGTAGTTGCTTTCTCTGTCCTGTTTATTTCACTTAGCATAATGCCCCAAGGCCCATCCATGTTGTCACAGATGTGTCTTCTTCAATGTCCTCTTTTCAATATGCATATCTTTCACCTCCTTGGTTAAATCTATTCCTAGAAATTTTATTCTTTTTGATGCAACTGTAAATGACATTATTTCCTTAATTTCTCTTTCTGCTGGTTTATTATTAACATAAAGAAATACAATAGGTTTTTTCATGCTGATTTTGTATCCTGTAGCTTTATTGAATTCATTTATTCTAAGAGTTTTTGATGGAGTCTTGAGGGTTTTCTATAGATAATATCATGTATCTGAGAATAGTGACAGTTTTACTTCTTGGTTTCCTATTTGGATGCCTCTTTTCCTTGCCTAATTCCTCTGGCTAGGACTTGCAGTACTATGTGGATAAAAGTTGTCAGTGGGGCATCCTTGTCTTTTTCCTGATCTTAGGGGAAAAGTTTTCAGATTTCCTGTGAATTATGCCACTCAGAGCACTTCCAGATAAGGAAGACACCTCTAGATCAGCAAAGGGTACTTCTTATTGCCCTTTTGTTACAATCAAAAAACGTCAAACAAGATTCAAATACCACTAGGCTTCTCTCAGAGCTCTCTTGTGAAGGAGTTATGCTTTCAAAAGCCCAGTCACATGTGGGATCCTCCCCTTTTGAGGAAGGACACAAGAAGACACCAGAATGCATGCGCTTTGCAGGGAGAAGTCATTGTAACCGCCATTACTCTTTCTCCTGGGGAAGTTGAGAATGGTATGGGTGACGTCATGTGTCACCCCATCACCTTTTTGGGGCATCTTTTCATGGGCGATTTCTCCCTGTCCTTAGCTGCAGTCAAGAGCCAAACAGGACAGTGCTGGAGAGAGATTGCTCATAGGAACCTTTATGTATTATCTGAGTGTTGCCATAATGGTATGTTTATTTTCTATAACCGTTAGTGTTAGTTGCAATCTTGCTCAACTCTTTGCGACCCTATGGACTATAGCCTGCAAGGCTCCTCTGTCTATGGGATTTCCCAGTCAAGAATACTGGAGTGGGTTGCCTTTCCCTCCTCCAGGGGATCTTCCTGACGCAGGCATTGAACCCAGGTCTCCTGCATTGCAGACAGATTTTTTTTACCATCTAAGCCACCAGGGAAGCCAGGAAATGCAGGTCCCTGCTTTCCGCTACAGACCAGGGCATACAGGATGGGGGTGAGCTTTGTCTGGACCACTTCCCTTCCACGGGGTCTTCCCTCCCTATGGTGATGACATTCCCCCTCTGAGGATCTCATGCTCCCTCTGAAGGTGTGAACACTCTGCCAGGGTCTGCCCTCATTCACCTGCAGAATTCTGAAGAGCTCTGTACAGACCTGCCCCTGTCCCGGCCCAAACATAAAACCCTCTGACTTCTCAACTCCAGTCCTGGGCCTGACTTTTCTGCATCATGGGGCAGAACAAGTACATGGAATCAAGTGTGAGCAACCCTGACATCATAGCTCCCCCAATCTCCAGACCGAAATGAACAAACTGTTGGTAAGAACCAAAACAGTGCGTGGGTATTTGTGTGTGTGTGTGTGTGTGTGTAGAAAAAAATACCACTCTAGGTTAACCCAGATATTCTATTTCTTCTAGGAAGCCTCATGTTCTAGTAAGAAGATGATCAAGAATCTAATATAATCTATTTTCAAATATATTCACAAGTTCTTGGCTCTCAGGATGCTGGTGATTGAGGTTTTTGGGAGAAAGGGTGGTTGAAGGGCTCCAACATAACAACAGATACATGCCATCTTGGGAATGCACTTCTCTTCTCACGGTTATCTTCCTGTCAGAGACAGCCCCACAGGAGATGTAGTGTCCATGTTGGGGTGGGGAGATTGGGGAAAAAGTGAAATGTCAGGAAAAAAGGTACAGAGCTGGAGGATGGGAGTTTCCTACTGTGAGCTGTCACAGGACATCTGGTGCTGGTTTGGAGGAAAGCGGGGATAAATGAGCAGGAGCAGACTGTGGAGCAGAGGACAGATGGCACTGGAGGACTGTGGGGGATTAAAACAGCAGGTTGTGCTCCCATGGCTTCAGGGTGAGGCAGAGGGGCCAATGGGCAGGGGCAGAAGGGCAGCCCCTGGGAGTGGATACAGCTCTGTACTCAGCACCTTGGCTTTGGGAAGGGGACAGAAACCTGACTGTGGAGCCTCCCAGCAACTCAAAAGGGAGAACAGCTAGGCCCTAAGGTCCACGAGAGGAAAAAAAAAAAAACAAAAAAAACGGGTCTCTGTGAGGTTGCAGGGCTGAGTCACCAGGCCTACTGAGAAGGATACAGAAAGGCCAGTGGGGACAGAAAGAGAAGGTGGCCCCGGAGTGGCAGGAGGCTCACAAGTGAGGGGCCACAGAAGGACCCCAGCAAGCAAGATACCTTCCTGACAGCTGTCACAGCCAGTCTGCACCTCCAGGAGCCTAGCAGGCCCAGGTGCAACCCAGAGACACCACTGGGGCAGGCTGTGGGGAGTCAGGCCCGGCTGGGGCCCCTTTCCCAGGGGAAGGGCAGGGAGGAGATGGACGGAGGAGAGGCTGAATTCCAGCCTCCAAGAAACCTGGTGCCTGGAAATCTTGAGTCAGAGCAGGAGACACACCCATGCAGGCATAAAGAGGGGAAGGAAGGAGTGAATCACCCAGCAAGAACATACACCCCTGCCCCTGTGCCACTCACAGCTTCTCCAGAGGAGACTGCAAGGAGGGGGAGGAAAGTACACACATGCTTCTTTTTATATAAAGTTATGTATTTAGGTCATGGATTCATGAATACATGAGTCTCTTCTAGCTAGTGGATAATTAGCTATTTCTTGTATTGTTTGATAATATCAACAAACTCTTCAAAGGGATCTCCAATTGTTTCCCTTTCTAGGAGAAGAGATAAACCAGGGACTCGGTGCTTTCTTTAGGAAATGCACATGCAGAGGCTATCTGTCCTGTGTTCTTTTCCTTTCTTCTACCGGTCAATTGCACAGTTAAACACGTGTAGTGTGGATTTTTCACTTCAGCTATTTGACTTTTCAGCCCTACAATTTTGTGTTGATTCCTTTTCATAGTTTCTATTTTTACAGACCATTCCCTGCAGTAATCCGCACTCCTTAAGTATCTGCTCCAGCTTTGATAACTGTATGCAGCTGAGTAGCCATCACCCAGTCAAGACACAGAACACTCCCAGCACCCCACACAGTCTCTTCTGCCCCAGTAGTCCTTTCCCACCCACCCCATCAGGACAGGCACTCCATCCCAGGATATATGTGACTCAAATGAGGACTATATATGAGGGCACTTAGGAAAACGGAAGTAATAGTTATTCAACAAGTGCGGAGATGCTTTGCACCGTTATCAGTAGTCTAAATAAGGAAATGAAAGCATGCGATAGTCTCCAGGGAAGGTGAAAAGATAAAATTAAGTACCAATTTTGATTTTTTGAAACCATCTCAAAACAGGAGGCTGCATCCACAATGATAAGAATTTCTACATGAAACTAGGATCCAACCTCATTCTTTTCTTAAAACTTAATTTAGGACTTCCCTGGGAGCACAATGGATAAGAATCTGCCTGCCAATGCAGGGGACACAGGCTCGATCTCTGGTGCAGGAAGATCTCATACGCTGTGGAACGACTAAGCCCATGCACCACAACTACTGAGCCAGAGCTCTAGAGCCCTCGAACTGCAACTAATGAGCCCAAGTGCTGGAACTACTGAGGCTGCGTGCCCGGTGCCCATGCTCCCTAATAAGAGAAGCCACTGCAATGAGAAACCTGGGCACTGCACTGAAGAGCAGCCCCTGCTCACTGCAACTAGAACAAGCCCGCGTGCGGCAATGAAGACCTACCGCAGCCAAAAATATAAATAAATAAATGGATCATATGAAATTTTTTTTCACAGTTAAGAAAATAAAACAAAGAAAGACCCACAGCATCAGATCAAAGCTACTGAATTCTAGGAACCAAAGCTGGATGCACCTGTGCCCAAGTGTGTGTGTAGCTGGGTTACAGTAAAAATACACTTGTATATTTACAAATACAAAATATGCTTCGTGGGTTGACTCAGATTCTACTCTCTAGAAAGTCACCTACTAACGTCATCAGAAAACATATATGGTTTTATTTTCAAATATATTCAATGTAATAATTTTGAAAAAAATCAGAAATGTTTAGTTTTAGGAGGATTATTACTAAATATTATAACCACCACACAGTGGAATACATGCAGCCTTTATTCAATCATTCAACAACCATAGGAGCACCCGCTCTGTGCTGCCTGCTTTAGGTTTCAGGAATATATTGACAGCTAGTGAAAACAAGACAGGTGATAAATAACATAACATCTCTTAGAGCAACCAGTCTACCACAGCTGGCTCCCTTCCCCTCCATGAACCTGATCTCCCTCCTTTACCACTTCCTCTTGGGGCACAAGATGGGACCAGAACGGCCTTTTCCTGTTTCTACTGCAGTCCTGGGCAAGCAGAAGGGCCAGGGCCCCACAAGGTCCACCACACGCTCATCAGCATGGACTCTGTTGCTTTTCTAGCTTTAGTTTCATTACTTTCTGTTCTAATCTGTACTATTTCCTTCCTCTGTTTACTTTACCTTTAGTATGTTCTTCATTTTCTAGTGTGTCACTCAATAGTATTAGGTTATTGATTTGAGATTTTTCTTCTTCCTGAATGCAGTCATTTATAGGCATAAATTTCTTTCTAAGTTTTCAGCTGCTTTAGCTATATCCCATAAGTGTTGGTATACGGTATCTTCAATTTCATTCATCTTAAAAGATTTTACAATTTCTTTTTTGATATCTTCTTTGACTAATTGGTTATTTGAAAGTGTGTTGTTTAAATTTTATCATAGCTGTGAAGTTCCCCAATTCCTTCCTGTTTGTGATTTCTAATTTCATTCCATTGTGGTGGGAGGGTATGTGTTCTATTATGGCTCTCCTTTTAAATATATTGATATTTGTTTTATGAGCTAGTATATGGTTTATTCTGGAGAATGTTCCATGCACACTTGAGAAGAATGTATTTTGTTATTGACTGGAGTATTCAATAGATGTCTGTTGGTCTAATTGTTTTATAATGTTGTTCAAGTCGACTATTTTCCCGTTGATCTTCTTTCGGTTTATTATGAATCCTTACAGATTAAGGAAATTACATTTCTAAGTGTGATTTGTGTTCTGAGTACTTTTTTTCTAGTTTGTTTTTATCTTTGTCATGATTTCTTCCCTTTGGCTTTCTTCTTAATTTTTATATAGCTTTGGGCAAGTTTTATAATTTGTTTTCATCCTGAAGAAGTTCTTCCCCTCTCCAAAGTGGTAAGACATTTTTTCTCATATTTTTGCAGTACTCTTCTGGTTTCATATATTACAATTCATTCATTGATCCACCTACTTTTAATTATCCAATAAGAAGAGCATAAGGAAGAAACATCATTCTTTTTCAGAAGGCATCCTAGTTGCTGTATCATCATTATTGAAGAGTGAATTTTTTATCATTAATAGGAAGTGTCATCACCATAACACATTATTAAGGAAAGGTTTTAAAGGTTGGGTTTTTTTAAGAGCATCTTAATTATTAATAAATATGAATTACATGAGAGAGACAGATCCTGCAAGGAAGACTGAGGTCATCTGAAGGAGGAGAGCCCGGGAGGTGAAGGTCAAGCCTAGGGACATGGGGTCCCGGGTTGTGACAGCTCTTCCACGTCTTCAGCTCAGTTCCAGATCACAGAGCCCCTTCCTGTGGGTCACTGTTTGACTCGCTACAGGTCGGACCCATTTTTCCTCTTGTCTTCCCGCCAGGGCCCAATGGCATGAGCTTTGTTTGAAGGCTCTTCCCTCATCACTGTATTTTTTCTGTGCCTCTTTGTGTCTCTTAATGACTAGGAGCTCCTTGAGAACCAGAATTAGGACTTCCTTCTCTAAGTTCTAGAGGCCCAGGTGGTGCTGTTCAATAGAGTAATCACCAGGTCCTTATGGGAATGGAGCACTTCAAACAGCTTCTCTGAATCAAGATGTGTTGCAAGTGAAAAATACATTCTGAATTTCAAAGACAGTATTTAAGAAAAAAAGCCCAGGAATGTTTTATATTGATTGTTGTTGTTTAGTCACTAAGTCATGTCCAACTGTTTGCGACCCCATGGACTGTAGCCTGCCAGGATCCTCTATCCATGGGATTCTCCAGGCAAGAATACTGGAGTGGGTAGCCACTGCCTTCTCCAGGGGATCAGGGGATCATTCCCTTCTCAGGGGATTTTCCCGACCCAGGGGTGAAACCTGGGTCTCCCGTGTGGCAGACAGATTCTTTACCATCTGAGCCACCAGGGAAACTCCTGAGCTTCCCTGTACCCCATTTTCTCCCCTCTTCCTATAGAGCCCCAACCGCCCCCAGGCTTTCCCATGCTGGTGGGGTCTTCTGGGGCTGCAGAGGCCCCTCCTTATCCGACTGTGTGGCCCCACACTGCCCCTTGCAGTGTCCATCCCCACACCTCTTCAACACATTTCCCCTTAGGCCAAGCTAGCTTCTCCACTGGGCACAGCAGGCTGCAGGTTAGAGCCCATGATCCCATCAGTGGCCCACGAAAAATTTTTCGGTATATTTGTAGAATCTAGAGAAATGGTACAGATGAACCTATTGCAGGGCAGGAGGAGAGACACAAATGTATAGGACACACATCTGGACATGGGATGGGGGTGGAGGTGGGGGAGGGAGGGATGGGATGAACTGGGAGATTGGGATTGACATATATACACCGCCACGTGTAAAATAAATAACTAGTGGGAACCTGCTGCATAGCACAGGGAATTCACCTTCATTCTCTGTGATGACCTAGAGGATTGGGGAGGTCCAAGAGGGAGGGCTATGTGTATACATATAGCTGATTCATTTCATTGTACAGCAGAAAATAATACAATATTGTAAAGCAATTATACTCCAATTTTTAAAAAAAAATCTTGAAATCATACAAAACTATTTGCATAGAGTTCAGTCTCAGTTATATTCATCTTTATACCTATTGAGTCCTAAATATAATCTTTAATTGTTTTTGTAAGCAAGAAGGGGCCTAGAAAGACCAAAGGTGCTGACAGCAGACAGAAGTCATAATGAGGCCACGAGTGTGCTCCTTCAAGGTTCCCATAAAACCCTGAGCCAACTTGACTGGCCTCACACCCAGCCCTGTTCCCCAGTAACACCTGAATCTTTCCTATTTAGGGACTTGAAGGTCAATAGTAATTCGCTGTCCTCTGACACTCCAGTGTTGGCTGAGGTTGGCAGGAAGAGTCAACAGGTGGAGGACGAGAGGGCCTCGTATTTAAAGCTTGACTGAAGCATGAAGCTCAGCTTGTGCCCACACCCTTGTGACCCTTGACCTAGATGAGGCCTCCCCTCACAGGACTCCTCCTGCAGCCCAGGGAGGCCAGGGTGGGCCTTGCAGAGGCCCTGCAAGGACAGCTCTGAACACTCAGCAGGAGCCCGGGGGCTGCAGGGCACAAGCCTGGATCCTTTTCCCGCCCAATGAGGGGGAGTGAAGGGATCATGACCTGCAGACAGCAGGAGCCTGTCCCCTCTCCTCTGTCTTGTCAGAAGACCTGGGACAGGAGGTTGCCCCTTCCTTCTCCTCATCCAGCCAGCTGTCCCTGATGGGTCCTCTACGTCATCCCTGTGTCTGTACCCAGGTGCCCTGAGGAAGCTCATGGCCATGGCCTATACCCCCTGGAGCAATGTCAAGTGTGTGGACCAAGAATCAGGTACCCTGGCCCATGAGGAGACTCCCTCTCCCTCCTCAAGCAGTTCACACACACATACACACACTCACACACACACTTTTACAAATAAGCATTATACATAGTGCAAACAAACAAAAAATCAGATTACAGGATCAAATGTTAAGGAACTATCCTCAGGTTTTAAAAGACATTGATCTTTTGTGTATTAACTATAGGTTTTGTTTTGTGAAGCCCAAGAATACTGAAGTGGGTAGCCTGTCCATTCTCCAGGGGAACCTCCCAACCCAGGAATTGAATCGGAGTCTCCTGCATTGCAGGGGAGTCTTTACCAGCTGAGCTACCCAGGAAGCCCCACATATGACAACTTATATCTATAACAGTCTATTTTAAGTTGATAACAAGTGTGACCCCATTCTAAAGCTCATCATTTTTAGTCTCCTACGCCCAACATTGTACATTTTTGATGTCACTTTTCACATCTTTTCATCTTGAATATTCCTTTGTTAATTATTGTAATCATAGTTATTTTTACTGCTTTTGTCTTTAAGCTTCATATTAGCTTTATAAGTAATCAAACCAGTACTGTTACTAAATATTTACCTTCCAGTGAAATTTATTCTTTCTTATCTGTTCTTGTTATTATTTAATGGCTTTTATTTTCAGCTTAAAAAAATTCTTTTAACATCTGTTTTAAGGCCAGTTTAGTGATTAACTCCTTTAGCTTTTGTTTGGTAACCATAACCATAATGTGCTCAGTCATGTCCGACTTTTTGGAGCCCACCAGGCTCCTCTGCCCGTGGAATTTTCCAGGCGAGAATACTGGAGTGAGTTGCCATGTCCTCCTCCAGAGGATCTTCCCCACCCAGGGATGGAACCTGCATCTCCCGAGTCTCCTGAATTGGCAGGCGAGTTCTTTACCACTCCTGACCATTCTTTAGGGCCAGCTGTCTGGAAAACTGTTTCTCTCTCTTAGATTAATGAATAATCACTTTGCCATGTAGAGTATTACTGGTTAGAGGTTTTTTTCCTTTTAGCATTTTGAATATATTGTGCCACTTCCTTCTGACTTGCAATTTTTGTGCTGAAAAGTCTGTTGATAGCCTTATGGGGGTTCCCTTGTATGTAATAAGTTGTTTTTCTCTTGCTGTTTTTAATATTCTCTCCATTATCTTTAACTTTTGACATTTTAATTATAATGTGTCTTAGTAAGGATCTCTTTAAGGCAGCAGCAGCAGTAGCAGCAATGATCTCTTTAAGGCCCTTATTTGGAACTTTCTGAGCTTCCTGTATCTAGATGTCTGATTCCTTCCCCACATTAGGTAAGTTTTCAGCCATTATTTAATCAAATAAGTTTTCTGCCCCTTTCTAGTTCTCCTTTGGAGCCCTATAATGCAGTATTGCCCTATAATGTCCTTTAATGTTGTCCCATAAGTTCCTGAAGCTATCTTCACTTGATTTCATTCTTTTTCTTCTCTGATGTTCTGATTGGGCAAGTTCCACTGCTTTGTCTTTTTTTAAAACATTTTGAAAAATATATATTTGTCTATTTGGTTGCATCAGGTCTTAGTTTTGTGACGTGGCTCTTTTGTTGCAGTGCATGGACTCTCAGGTTGTGGTGTGTGAGCTCAGTAGTCGCAGCGTGTGCTTAGTTGCACCGTGGCATATGGGACCTCAGTTCCCTGACCAGGGATTGAACCTACATCTTCTGCATTGCTTTCTGGTAGCTCAGCTGGTAAAGAATCCACTTGCAGTGCAGGGGACCTCAGTTCAATTCCTGGGTCGGGAAGATCTGCTAGAGAAGGGATAGGCTACCCACTCCAGTAATCTTGGGCTTTCCTGATGGCTCATCTGGTAAAGGATCCGCCTGCAATGCGGGAGACCTGGTTTGATCCTTGGGTTGAGAGAAACCCCTGGAGAAGGGAACAGCTATCCATTCCAGCATTCTGGCCTGGAGAATTTCATGGACTGTATAGTCCAGTTCAGTTCAGTCACTCAGTTGTGTTCAACTCTTTGCGATCCCATGTATTGCAACACGCCAGGCCTCCCTGTCCATCACCAACTCCCGTTCACTCAAACTCATGTCCATGGAGTCAGTGATGCCATCTCATCCCCTTCTCCTCCTGCCCCCAATACCTCCCAGCATCAGAGTCTTTTCCAATGAGTCAAATCTTCGCATGAGGTGGCCAAAGACCTGGAGATTCAGCTTTAGCATCAGTCCTTCCAAAGAACATCCAGGACTGATCTCCTTCAGAATGGACTGGTTGGATCTCCTTGCAGTCCATGGGACTCTTAAGAGTCTTCTCCGACACCACAGTTCGAAGGCATCAATTCTCTGGCGCTCAACTTTCTTCACAGTCCAACTCTCACATCCGTACATGACCACTGGAAAAACCATAGCCTTGACTAGACGGACTTTGTTGGCTAAGTAATGTCTCCGCTTTTCAATATGCTACCTAGGTTGGTCATAACTTTCCTTCCAAGGAGTGTCTTTTAATTTCATGGCTGCAATCACCATCTGCAGTGATTTTGGAGCCCCAAAAAATAAAGTCTGACACTGTTTCCCCATCTATTTCCCATGAAGTGATGGGACCAGATGCCATGATCTTCGCTTTCTGAATGTTGAGCTTTAAGCCAACTTTTTCACTCTCCTCTTTCACTTTCATCAAGAGGCTTCTTAGTTCCTCTTCACTTTCTGCCATAAGGGTGGTGTCATCTGCATATCTGAGGTTATTGATGTTTCTCCCGGCAATCTTGATTCCAGCTTGTGCTTCTTCCAGCCCAGGGTTTCTCATGATGTACTCTGCATAGAAGTTAAATAAGCAGGGTGACAATATACAGCCGTGACGTACTCCTTTTCCTATTTGGAACCAGTCTGTTGTTCCATGTCCAGTTCTAACTGTTGCTTCCTGACCTGCATACAGTTTCTCAAGAGGCAGGTCAGGTGGTCTGGTAGTCCCAACTCTTTCAGAATTTTCCACAGTTTATCGTGATCCACAGAGTCCAAGGGGTCGCAAATAGTCAGACAGGACTGAGTGAATTTCACTTTCACTTTCCCCTGCACTGTAAGCTGGAGTCTTAACCACTGGGCCACCAGGGAAGTTTCCACTGCTTTGTCTTTGAGATGACTGATCCTTTCTTTACTTTACCTAGTCTGCTGCTGAACCCTTCTATTGTTTTTCAGGTCAGTTATTGTATGTTTCAGCTCTGTGGCTTCTATTTGACAGTTTCTTATATTTCCCATCTCTTTGTTGAAGTTCTCACTGTGTTCATCCATTCTTCTCCCCAGTTCAGCAAGCTTCTTTATGACCATTACTTTGAACTCTTTATCAACTAAATTATTTATCTCCATTTCATTAAGGCTTCTTCCTAAGGCTTTATCTCATTTAGTGACTTGGAACAGGTTTCTCTGTTTCTTCATTTTGCTTGACTCTCTGTGTTTCTTTCTATACAGTAGATGAAACCCCCTCTCTCCCAGTCTTGAAGGAGTTGCCTTGTGTAAGAAATGAATTTTTCATTCAGCCTGCTCTTAGTCATCTCTCAAACTCTTGGGATTGTTGAAGCAGCCTACTATATTTTTTAAGAGTTCCCAGTAGTTGAGCACATGCCAAGACCTGTCCTATTGCAACGGAGCAGGACACTATGGTCCTTGCCCCTCCCCCCACTATGTCCTTTGCCTGCCTCTTGTCTATGGAAAACTTCAGTCCAAGAATAAGTTTCATCAAAGAAGTGAGAAATGCAGAAACTAAAGAAAATAATCAAAGGAGACCAAACAATAATAATGTAGTCATTAAGCTTAGTCAAGGATCTTTCTTTCTTTCTCAAGGGCTACAGATAATATTCTGAGCCATATCCTGTGAGCTGTCTTTTTTTTTTTTTTTAATTAATTTAATTGGAGGCTAACTACAATATTGTAGTGGTTTTTGCCATACATTGACATGAATCAGCCGTGGGTGTACATGTGTTCCTCATCCTGAACCCCCTCTCACCTCCTTCCCCATCCCATCTCTCGGGGTCATCCCAGTGCACCGGCCCTGAGCACCCTGTCTCATGCATCGAACCGAGACTGGAGATCTAGTTAACTATGATAATATACATGTTTCAATGCTATTCTCTCAAATCATCCCACCCTCATCTTCTCCCACAGAGTCCAAAAGTCTGTTCTTTATATCTGTGTCTCTTTTGCTGTCTCCCATACAGGTTATCGTTACCATCTTTCTAAATTCCGTATACATGTATTAGTATACTGTACTGGTGTTTTTCTTTCTGACTTACTTCACTCTGTATAATAGGCTCCAGTTTCATCCACCTCATTAGAACTGATTCAAATGCACTCTTTTTAATAGCTGAGTAAGATTCCATTGTGTATATGTACCACAGCTTTCTTATCCATTCATCTGCTGATGGACATCTAGGTTGCTTCCGTGACCTAGCTATTGTAAACAGTGCTGCGATGAACATTCGAGTACACATGTTTATTTCAATTCTGGTTTCCTTGGTGTGTATGCCCAGCAGTGGGTTGCTGGGTCATATGGCAGTTCGATTTCCAGTTTTTAAAGGAATCTCCACCCTGTTCTCCATAGTGGCTGTACTAGTTTGCATTCCCACCAACAGTGTAAGAGGGTTCCCTTTTCTCCACACCCTCTCCAGCATTTACTGTTTGTGGACTTTTTGATAGCAGCCATTGTGATCCATGTGAGATGGTATCTCACTGTGGTTTTGATTTGCATTTCTCTGATAATGAGTGATGTTGAGCATCTTCATGGTGAGCTGTCTTACAGATACTGAAACCCCAAGTGGGGAAGTTAACTACATGATGACCAGACTGTACCCAGGATATGAGCTGCCACAATTCCAAGAACTGGCCTCAGAGAAATGGAAACAAATGGACCCTGGAACTGGACCTAAAACAATTAAGATGATGTTGGTCAGACCACCGATGATCAATTTGAAGATGACTATCAGAGCTGACTCTGCTGTTTCTGTATGTGGCTCCCTCCTCACTTCTGTCTATAAAAGCTCTTGCCCACAGGTTGCCGGTGGGGGCGGGGAGTCGGCCTTCAGAGAGATGTTCACCACTCTCGCCCCCCAGTTGTCCGCATCTGAAATAAAGCAAACTTTCCTTACCACCAACCTGGACTGTTTATTGGCTTTTGGGCAGAGAGCAGCCAGACCTACACACACACTTGCAGTAACACTATCCCAAAGAGGAAGATCTCAGTGCCTAGATTCAGGTTGACTGGAAGTCAGCCACATACACACACAAAGAAATTTACAGGCCAATATTCTTGATGAACACAAATGCAAAAGTCATCAACAAAATATTAGAAAGCTGAATTCAACAATACATTAAAAGGACCATACAACATAATCAGTGGGATTTATTCTAAGGATGCAAACTATGGTTCAAAATTTACAAATAAAAAAAAAATCACAGTCAATGTGATATACCACATTAGTAAAATGAAGAACAAAAGTCATATGATCATCTCAATGGGTACAAAAAAAGCATTTGACAAATTCAATATTGATTTATGATAAAACTCTCAACAAAGCAGACATAGAGTAAATACACCTCAACAAATAAAACCCTATGTGACAAGGCCACAGCAAACACCATATTCCATAGTGAAAAGCTGAAATTATCTCCTCTAAGATCAGGAACAAGATAAAGACACTCAACAAGATAAAAGACACTTTTGTCATCTTTATTTAACATAGTATTAGAAGTCCCAGCCAGAGCGATTAGGTAAGAAAAAGAAATAAAAAGCATCCAACTTGGAAAGGAGGAACTAAAAGTGTCACATTTTGCAGGTGACATGATATTATGTATAGAAAATGCTAAACACTCCATTGAAAAAAAACCTCTTAAGACTAATAAATGAAGCCAGTATAGTTACAGGATATAAACATCAATATGAAAACATATGGTGCATTTCTTTACATGAATAACAAACCAGCAGAAAGAGAAATAAGAAAACAATCTAATTTACAGTGGCATCAAAAAAATAAAATTCCTATGAAGAAGTTGAATAAATTTAGCCAAGGAGGTCAAAGACCTGTACATTGAAAACTGCACAAATAAATGGAAAAATAGTCCATGCTTATGGATTTGAATAATCAATATTTGTAAATGTCCATATACCCATAGAAATCTATAGATTCGATGCAATTTTTATCAAAATTTCAATGGCACTTTTCACAGAAATAGGGCAAAGAATTAAACTTTTTACAGAACCATAAAAGACTCTGAAGAGCCAAAGTAATTTTTTAGAAAAGATGAGGAAGGCTGGTGGCATCTTGCTTCTTGATTTCAAACTATGCAAGTGAAAGTGTTAGTCGCTCAGTTGTGTCCAGCTTTGCGATCCCATGGACTCTAGCCAGCCAGGCTCCCCTGTCCATGGAATTTTCCAGGCAAGAATAATTGAGTGGGTACCCATTCCCTTCTCCAAGGGATCTTCCCAACCCAGGGATCAACTCTGGGTCTCCCCCACTGCAGGCAGATTCTTTACCATCTGAGTCACCAGGGAAGCCCTGTATTGGAAAGGGAGAGTCTTAACCACTGGACCACCAGGGAAGTTCCTTAATGAAGGATTTTTGCGTGTATAATAGATGTTAGTCAGTATTTTTTTTTTTTTGGTAATGTCATTGTAAGTTTTAGATACCAGGGTTGTGCTGGCTTTATAAAACAGTGAAGAACTGTTGCCTGTTCATATTTTCTGAAAGAATTGGTATAAGACTGATATTATTTTTTCTATGAATATTTATAGAATTCCTCAATGAAACTACATGGGCCTGCAGTTTTCATTGCTGTAAGATTTTAAGTGATGAATTCTAATTCATAAAAAGATATAGGATTAATCAGATTTTCTTTTCATCTTGTATCTGTTTTGCTAAGTAGTATTCTCAAGGAATTTGTCCATTTTATTCAAGTTGTCAAATTTATTTGACATTAAATTATTCCTAAGTTCCCCTTATTGTCCTTTCTATGGCTGCAGAGTTTGTTATAATATCTTATCATTAATTGTTGATACTGGTATTTTTTGTTTTTTTGGCCTTTTTTCTTTTAAAATTTGGTTTGTTAATTTTGTTAATCATTTCAGAGAATCAACACTTGGTTTGTCAATTCCTTTCATTATTTGTATTCTATTTCATTGATTTCTACTCATATTATTATTTTTTCCCTTTTCTTCTGAGTTTAATTTACACTTATTTTATGGTGATTTAAAAATGTGAATCTTCAGGTCGCTTTTTTTTCTTTACTTTAAAAAAATTTTACTCCCCACTTCTCCCAACCCCCTATTCTTTTTAATAGAACATCTTTAATTGGAAGAGCTTCCCAGGTGGCACCAGTGGTAAAGAACCCACCTGCCAATGCAAGAGACTTAAAGAGATGTGGGTTCAGTCCCTGGGTCGGGAAGATTCCCAGGGGGAGGACACAACAACCCACTCCATTCTTGCCTGGAGAATCCCTTGGACAGAGGAGCATGGCGAGCTACAGTCCATAGGGTTACAAAGGCTAGGACACAACTGAAGTGACTTAGCATGCACTCACACTTTAATTCCGAGAAGGTGATGGCACCCCACTCCAGTACTCTTGCCTGGAAAATCCCATGGACTGAGGAGCCTGGTAGGCTGCAGTCCATGGGGTCACTAAAGAGTCGGACACGACTGAGTGACTTCACTTTCACTTTTCACTTTCATGCATTGGAGAAGGAAATGGCAACCCACTCCAGGGTTCTTGCCTGGAGAATCCCAGGGATGGGGGAGCCTGGTGGGCTGCCGTCTATGGGGTCACACAGAGTCGGACATGACTGAAGCGACTTAGCAGCAGCAGCAGCGGTAGCACACTTTAATTGAAAACTGCAGTTTAAGCACTGTGTTAGCAGCTTTTCACAAGTTTCCACTTAGTATGTATTCATTACTATTTGTTTTTAAATTCAAAAAAAATATTCTTTTGATTTCATCTAAGAACCATAATGATTTGAAGGATGTCGCTTAATATTCAAATTTTGGAGTCCTTTTCTAGAGATCATTCTTGACTAGCAATGTAATTTCATTAAAGTCAGAGAATAGAGTTTATATGATTTCATTGCTTTTAAACTTATTTAGACTTTTTAAATTGTCTAGAATGTGGTTTATCTTAGTGGAAGTACCACATTTCATCAAAAAAGAATGAGTCTTCATTAGATGTTGCAAGCGTGCTCTCTGAATGTCAATTAAATCAAGATGGTTGATTTTTCTTTTTCTTTTTTTTTTAATTTGGTCTCTCTGTGCAGTTTTGAGGATGTTAGTTCCTCAACCAATGAACCTGTTGTGCCCTCCATAAGACAGCAGAGTCCTAACCACTGAACGGTCAGGGGAATTCCCGTTATGGTTAACAGCGTTACTTTTGCTGTTGTTTAGTGGCTAAGTTGTGAGAGACTCTAAGACCCCCTGGACTGTAGCCTGCCAGGCTCCTCTATGGGATATTACAGCAAGCATGCTGGAGTGGGTTGCCATTTCCTCCTCCAGAGGATCTTCCCCAGCCTAGGGATCTAACCTGTGTCTCCTGCATTGGCAGACAGATTCTTTACCGCTGAACCACTGGGGAAGCCCGATAATGTTACTACCCTTTTTCATTTTCATTAAAGGGTGATATGATAGTCCTTTGATTTCATCCATTTTTGCTTTATGTATTTTTAAAGCTCTTTTATTAGGCACAATATATTTATGGTTAAGATGTCTTCCTGATGAATTGACACTTGTAACACTACAAATATACGTTTAAAAAATCTTTGGTAACATCAGATGAAAACTTGAAATAGTCTTCTATGGACCTGGGCAATCCTTCAGCATTGACATTCAGTTATCTCTATTCTGTCCCCAGCTTGCCGGTCACATTTCCCACCACCCAGATCAATACCCTCCATGCCCCTCAGAGCAGGACATAACACTAACATTAGTGCAGGCATCTTAGAACCCACACCACCCACGCATTCAGGGGGAGTCCTGTCTGCAGCCTGCTGAGTAGCCCTGTGCAGGGGCTGTGGGGCACTGGGGACAAGGCGAGGTCCTTGCTTTCCTCAGGGCAGTTCTGGCCACAGGAACCTGAGGCAAAGACAGCGATTCCCGTAAAGTCACCAAGGTGAAAAGAGCCTGGAAGGGCTGCAAGGCAGATGGGACAAGACTCCCAGTGGCAGAGAACAGGTGTGGACATGGAGGGAAAAGTCCCACAGTGCCAGGATCACAGACAAGAACGAAGTCAAAGTAACGGGAGTGGGGGTGGGGGGTGGGGCTGGGATGGACGAGGAGCAGGCTTCCTGGTGTGTAATGTCCATTTCGGGCTGTTTGAGAGACAAACACTGGGGTGCACCAGGTGCGGTGGAGATGTGAGACTTTGCCACTCACAGACTTGTGGTGTGTGTGTGTGGAGAGTGGGTTGGGGGTGTGAGAGAGAGAGAGAGAGGAGGGAGACAGGAGGGCTGCGGTGGAGCAGCAGCGTGGGACAAAAGAGAGTGGGAAACGAGAGAACTTCCCTGGCGGTCCAGTGGTTAGGGTGCCGCACTTTCACTGCGGGGGTCAAGGCTGGATCCTAGGTTGGGAACTAAGATTCCTGCAGCCTTTGAGCCTTGGCCAATTGAAAGAAAGGAACTGAGAACGGAGGATGGGTCGTGGAAGTGTCTTCAGTTCGGCTCAGCAATTTGTCCACAGCTACCAAGCTGGTGAAGTTAGAGCTGAGTCCCGAGTGGGGATTTCCTTTCGTGCTTCTTACCACTTACTTCCCGCAAGTGATGCAATACTGTTAGCTGGGTTTGCAGAGTCTAGTTGGACCTTGCTGTGTTCCCATGTGACTTCCCGGAGCTGACGTAACTGTTTTAGGGTCGAGCTTGATTTTCACTATCCCTTGATAGGTCACCCAAAACAACACTACTCTTTCCTCCCTGGGGACAAATGGGCCCTAAAAGCTGCACCGTTTCGTTTTTTTGTTTGTTTTGTTTTGGTTTTTTTTGAACAAAAGATTCTTTAAATTCTATAGTGCTTTACAATTTTCAAGCGATTCACACACAGGATTTCATATAATCTCACAATAACTCTTCTTTTCCCCTCATCCCTATCTTGCCCCTCCCTGCTTCCCTCTCCTCACTGGTAACCACCAGGTTTTCTCTGTATCCCTGAGTCTGCTTCTTTTTTGTGTGTTACTCACTAGTTTGTTGTAATTTTTCTATTGCACGTGCAAGTGTAAGTAACGTGTAAGTAACATCATACAGGGTTTCTCTTTTACTCTAAACCTCATCAGCTGTGACAAAGCCATAGTGTCAGACTTGTTCTCAAGGTCTTCCTGTGCTCTGAGACCTGTTTCTTCTAAGATTGGTGTGGCTGTGGGGTTGTTTTTACAAGTAAAAAGACAGCTAGGTTAACAGTAGACCCTTCCGCCTGGAGTTCAGGGCAGCCATTAAATAGTTTTTTCAGGATGCATGCCACACCTGCTTCAGACTCAAAACAGAAATCAAAAGAACATCTTCAGACCCTTTCCTCCTAAACTAGACAGAGCCCCTGAGGCTAGTCGCCTGATTACTGGGGATTTACCCTGTAAGCCCTGTGGGTTGCTGCGGAAGAAAGTGGAAGGAATTTGCAAAATGACTGACAGCAGCCCAGAAGGGGTGCTGAATGCAAGGGAGGGTGGGAAAGCTACTTTTCTGTACAAATCGAGGGGAAGAATAGATGCGATGAGCATATTCTAGAATCTCAACAAAAAAGGGGAGGGGAGAGGAAAAAGAAGAAGGGACACGGGAGGGAGGAGAGGGGAAGGAAGGGGAGCGGAGAAGCTTGCAAAAGAGTTTTCCATTCTTTTTCCTTTGGAATTTACTTCTGGGACAGCCAGACAAGCCTAGGACCGGGACGGAGAACACAGGCTCTTCTCCCTCTGGGCCCGGGTCGGTCCCGCCAGGCCCTGAACCTGCTCCTTCCCCGCATGCAGCCCACGGTAGATCTCGCTCGGACATGCCCCGGCCGCAGCTGACCCGGGCATGCACACCGCCGGGTCTTTTCCCGCCGCCATTTACCGGCCACCCGGCGCGCGTTCCGGAGTGGTACCCGCGGTGGTACTCACCCACAACACGACACCCATGACGAAGACGAGGTACCCGAACCGAAGTTTGGGGCCACCGGGGCGCCCTGCACCGGCGCTCGAGGAGGCCGGTGCCTTCCGTCCCCGCTGCCGCTTGCGGTCGGGCAGCGTTCGCTGTCGAGGTCCCCGCAGGTTGATGGCAGGCACAGTCATGAGGAATCTTCACGGTCGTCCGTGGAACTTGGAAACCCGCCTCTGATGGCCAGACGTCGGAGCTCCTCTGTATGCCGCCGCGGAGCTCCTCTGTATGCCGCCGCGGAGCTCCTCTGTATACCGCCGCTCCCGCGCACTGTACTCACGCTTTCAGAGAAAGCAGGCAGAGGTGGCCCCGCCTTGTCTTACTCAGGATGTGCAGGAAAAATAAGAATCTCCGTCTCTCTCTCTAGACGGCAAGTTGAACGCAGCCTGTGCGTGCTCAGTCGCTCAGTCGTGTTCCACACTTTGCTGACCCCATGGACTGCGGCCCACCAGCCTTCTCTGTCCATGGGCTTTCCTAGACAAGAATACTGGAGTAGGTTGCCATTTCCTCCTCCAGGGATCTTCCCGATCCAGGGATGGAACTCTCCTGTCCTGCATCTCTTGCATTGGCAGACGGATTCTTTACCAGGGAGCCACCTGGGAAGGCCGAAGCACGCAGAGTTGGCATTAAAGGTTCTTCTTGAACCGGATCCCTTCTCAGGGGCAACGACCCTCCTGAGCTACCTCTGGTCCTCTGACTACCGCTCTCAGCTTCTGCTCCTCCCAGGCTCATTGACAGTGTGGGTGCAAGGGAGGGGTATCACTGTCTCCAGAGTCACATGGCAGCTCTGTCCCAGGGGAAAGTTGTTGAATCAGAGGTTTGCTCTTAGCATCTTAGTAGCCAGGTGCCTGACTGGAGTAGATACTCAATGAACAGGTGGGTGGACAGAATGAAGGTCACAGAGACGGCCATCGGTGGGTCTGAATTCAGGTCACAAATAGGCTTCGGATGTCCTCCATCACTACCTGTGCGTTGCAGTAATGCCAGGGTCAACGTCTGCCTTTCACACGCAGGACTTCATACGATCTCCTCTCGACCCTACTGCTCTTGCAGTCAGGCAAGCTAGAGGAATCCACTCCATTCAGCCTTTCTTGGAAATTTTTCTTCCCCGTAGATTCTTTAAAGCCTTTGGGAAACAGAACTGCTGGACGCTAATTGGCATATGAAACCAAACGGGCCAGGAGGAGGAGGTCCCCACGTGGGTCAGGCGCGTCCAGCTGTCCCGAAACATCTGCGCTCTGCTGGACTTAGGCTGTGGGGAGTCCAGTATTGGGTAAGCGGCTCAAGCCTAGGTCCTACAAGGCTAGGGCGACTGTGGGCTGGGGACTGGGCAGGGGAGACACGAACCGGGAGCCTCCAGCTCCACCCTTTTGTATCCGTTTTGTGAGGCCGGTGTGGTAGGAATTAAAATTCCTTTTTCCTCCATATGTTTATCCAGCGGTTCCAATACCATTTATTGAAAACACTTTCTTTTCCCATTGAATAATATTTCTGCCTTTGTTGAAATTCAATTGACCATCTGTATGTTCCATTTCTGGACTCTATATTGTGTTCCATGGGTCTATTCATTTTCTGTCCTGTGCCAATACCACGTTACTTGATTGTGTGTGTGTGTGTGCTCAGTCGTGGTCCACTCTTAGCGACCCCATGGACTGGAGTCCGCCAGACTCCTCTGGCTGTGGAATTTCCCAGGCAAGAATACGGGAGTGGGTTGCCATTTGCTTCTCTAAAAGATTTTCTGACACAGGGATGGAGCCGCGTCTCCTGCTGCTCCTGCACTGGCAGGCGGATTCTTCACCAGTAAGCCTCCTGGGAAGCCTGTTGCCTTGATTACCATAGCTTTATAGTGAGTGTTGAAATCAGGTAGTTTAAGTCCTCCAATTGTTCTCTTTTTCCTCTGAAATTGTTTGCGTTTCGATATGTTTTATATAAAATAATTTAAAAAGTCCTGCTGGGATTTTAATCCATATTGCATTGAAAGTGATGATTGACAAGAATTAACATTTTAACAATATTGAGTCTTGCAATCAATGAGATGGTTTTATATTAGACCTTTCTTACTTAATCTTGACAACATTTGGAAGCTTTCTGTGTACAGATTGTATACATCTTTTGTAAATGCATTCCCAAATGTTTTTGATGTTACTTTCAGTGCAATGGTTGAGATTATTGGTTTTTCTTTTCAGTCCATGGGTCCCAAAGAGTGGGACGTGACTGACTGAGCATGTTTTAGACAGCTTATAATTTCAGCTTGCTTTTTTCCAGTTGGAGAATCTTAGCCTTATAAATGACATGTTTATTCTAGTTACATTCATTGTTGTAGCTTTATTCGGAATATATGATTTGCCACAATTTTTTCATTTTGCCTTTGTTTTTTTTAACAATATTTTCACTGGGTATAAATGAGTAATGAGTCAACAGGTTTCTTTCACCACTTTAATTCTTAGCTCCATTGTTTACGTCAGGTCATTCATTGGTCTTTTGAATGCAAAAAAAAAATTTTTTATGCACAAAATTTTCTCTTTGTTACTATGATGTGCCCAGGTGGTGTTTTCTTTATATTTATCTTTCTTTGGGGCTTTCTAAGCTTTTTGAATTTGTAAATTGGTGTTTTGTACTACAGTTGAGAAAATTACGGCCATTTTTTTTCTCATTTGTTCAGTTATTTCTTTTCAGTCTTCGATCCCAAACATATTCCATGGTGTTGTCCCGAAGGTCACCAAGACTCTGTTCCTTGTTTTCTTTCAGTTTTTTTTTAACCTCTGCTCTTCAGATTGAATGCTCTTTAGATCTATCAAATCTCTCTTCAAGTTCACTCATTATGTCTTCTGCAGTGTTCAAACTCTGTTAATAACATTCAAGTGAATTTTTAATTTCAGATAATGGGATTTTCAGTTCTAAAATTTCCTTTTGGTTCTTGTTTTATAGTTATCACTTCTGTGCTGAGATATCCTAACTTTGTTCATTTTAATACTTTTCTACAGGCCAAACATATATTTTAAAGCTCCCCAAAAGAGATTCTATTATGAATTAGAGGTGAGAACCAGTAAAAAGATATAAACTTTACCCGGAAGGAAGAGATATGTAATGGGAAGTATCGGTAGCAGAAAATGTTAAAATCCCTCTGTCCATGGGATTCTCCGAACAAACATACTGGAGTGGGTTGCCATTTCCTTCTGTAGGGGATCTTCCCAACCCAGGGACTGAACCTGGGTCTCCTGCATTGCAGGCAGATTCTTTACTGTCTGAACCACCAGGAAAGTCGACAGAGAAGGTATTATACTTTATTGACAAAGAAGTCTAAAGGGAAACCCAAAGACAACAGAGAATAGATAAACAAGCACAACAAGGGAATTTTAGTCTCTGACAGCAACCGCTATCACAAAAATAAATAAAACCTCACCCTAAACACCTACTTAGCTCAGTTCCCTTACCAGTTACATTATGTCTAACTTTAAGCAGAAAATTATATGGCATCCTAAAAGACCAAAGCCAAAAACACTCATTGAGGTTTAAGAGATAGAGCCAGCACCAGAATGAGACACAGATATGGTGGAGATGTTGGAATTATCACATCGGGAATTTAAAACAACTAGGCATAATATGCTAATGATTCTAATAGAAAAGTGGGCAGCATGCAAGAACAGATAGGAAATGTAAGCAGGGAGATGGACACTTCAGGAAAAAAATTAAAAAGAAATTCTAGTAACAAAAACCCCCACAATGTAACAGAAAAAAAGGATGCTTTTCATGCGCTCATGAATAGAATCAGCGGAAGGGGAAGCATCAGTGAGCTTGAATCAATGTCAACAGAAACTTAGAAGCCTAAGTACAAAGGGGAAAACAAGAATTAAAAGAGCAGAACAGAATATTCAAGAACTGTGGGACAATTTAAAAAGGAAGTAACATAAACATAAGGGGAATACCAGAAAGAAAAGGAAAAGAGAAGAAAAAGAAGTATTCGAGGAAATAATGACTTCACATTTTCAAAAATAAATGATAGACATCAAACCACATATGTAGGAAACAAGCAGAACGCCAAGCAGGAAAAATGTTAAAAAAAAATTTATGCATAGGCATCTCATACCCAAGCTACAAAATACCAAAGAAAAAAAAGAGAATCTTAAAAGAGGCCTGAGGCTGAAGAGGGAGGGGATATATGCATATATATAGATAGCTGATTCAAGATGTTGTACAGCAGAAACTAACAACATCGTAAAGCAATTATACTCCAATTAAAATATTTTTTTAATTATATGGTTTCATGATTGATTGTGAATAAACTGAATTTCAATTCTAAAAAAGAAAAATCCTGAAGGAAAAAGCATTTTTCCTGCAGAGGATGAAGAATAAGAATTGTAAAAAAAAAAAAAAAAACCAAGAAGAAAGTGAGGTAAAATACTTAAAGTGTGAAAGGAAAGAAAATCCCACCAACCCAGGGTTCTTTGTGGAAGAAAATTGTTCTTCAGAAGTAAAAGAGAAGTAACAACTTTCTCAGACAAACAAAAATTGAGGAAACTTGGGCCTTGCAAGATATGCTTTTAGGAAGGTGTTTTGTTTTGTTTTTTTCCAGAAAGAAAGGAAATGATAGAGGTCAAACACTAAGATTTGCATAAAGAAAATAGCTTTAGAGAAGGAATAAAATAAGACAAATTTTTTAAAAAGGCAAATTAAAATCTTGTACTTATTTTTTTGAAAGAAGGTCTATATATTCAACAGTTCTTTATTGAACACCGACTATGAACCAGTAACTCTTTAGACTCTGGACAGCCAGAATGTCATCCTGGAGCTTATCCACTAGTAAATATATCCACAAACCACTTTCTGATTCTTCAGTGAAAACTATATTAATTATATTGCTATGAAGTTTGACTATTTAATCCAGATTAGAGACAAATGACATTCTAAGATTACTTATTCTCGTTTGGTCCAACAAAAACTCTGGAGTGAAGTCACTCAGGTGTGTATGACTCTCTGTGACCCCATGGACTGTAGCCCACCAGGCTCCTCTGTCCATGGAATTCTCCAGGCAAGAATACTGGAGTGGGTAGCCGTTCCCGTATCCAGGGAATCTTCCCAACCCAGGAATCAAACCCAGGTCTCCTACATTGCAGGTGTCTTTACCGTCTGAGCCACAGAGAAGCCCATTTGATGCCACAGATAATAATTTGTTCCAAATGATACTAGCCAAAAGGTATGTAGTGATGATAACTTCTTGATAAGTGAAATGAATGAAAGCAGTATTATGAAGGATGGGAGGGAGGGATTGGGATGGCATTGCTGTTGAGTACCTGTACTGCCTGTGAAGTGATAGTGTTATTAGAAAAAGGACTTGGATTAGTTTTATTTTTAAGTTCTTGTCATTTGTGTATGTGGCTGCACTGTCTTAGTTGCAGCAGGTGGGCTCAGTAGTTTTGGTGCACAGGTTTGGTTGCCCTTTGTAAACCAAAGGACAGCTACTTAGAAAGTACAAAAAGAAAAAGAAGAAGTAAAACTTATATGCCAACAGAGGTTAAAAATGAAATCACATAAAGTGTTCAATTAAACCCACAGAAGCCAGAAAAAGTGGAAGTCAATACAAGAAACAAACAACAAGGCAATGAATACAGAACAGTAACAAATATTTTAGATTTATAACTCAACTATATACATAATAATTAAAACATCAGTGGTCGAAATACCCCAACTGAAAGGCAGGGACTGTCAAAGTGGATAAAAACAAACAACACTCAACTGCATGATGTTTGGGGGAAAAAAAGGCAATGGAGATACAGACAAGCAGTAAAAGTGTAGAGAAAAATATGCTAACACTAAAACTAGAAAGGTGGGATGCTTATATTAATTTCAGACAAAGCAGACTTCAGAGTAAGGAAAATTATCAGGATTACAGAGTGGCAACATGCAATGAAAAAAAAAAGTCAATTCTGCATAATTTTTCCAAAGACATAACAATCTTTAATGTGAATGCACCTAACAACAGAGTGTCAAAATATACATGAAGCAAAAATTGATAGAAAGGCAAGGAGAAATAAAAGAATCCTCTATTATAGCTAAAGACTTCGATAGCCTCCATCAGTAACAGATAGATCCATCAAGCAGAAAATCAGTAAGATCCTAGTTGAGCTCAACAACACCATCAGTCAACTGCATCTGTGACATCTATAGTCTACTTCATCCAAAACCAACAGAATACATGTTCTTTTCAAGCTGACATGGAATATTCACCAAGATAGATCACATCTGGGCCATAAAACACTCCTTACCAAGTTTTAAAGAATAAAAATCTTACAATGTCTGCTCTCAAACCACAATGGAATAAAACTATAGAAATCGATAACAGAAACAACTGGAAAATCCTAAAATATTGGAAATTAAATAATAATTTCTCAATCACACATGGTCACATGAAAAAGGATTTAGAGAAATGGAATATTTTGAACTAAATGGAAGTAAAAATAAAATGTATTAAACTTTGTGGGCTGCAGCACAAGCAGTGCATGGAGGCAACTTTGTAGCAATGAATGCACATGTGAGAAAGGAAGGAAGATCTAAAATCAACAGTCTAAGATTTCATCTTAGAAAACTAGCAAAAAGAAGAGCAAGTTAAATTCAAAGGAAGAGAAAGAAAAGAACAAATAAAAACCAGAGCAAAAATCAACACAACTGAAAACAGGAAATCAATAAAGAATATCAACCAGACCAAAGCTGGATGTTTGAAAAGATCAGTAAAAGTGAGAAATCTCCCATGAGGTTCATGGGATAGAGAGAAGTGGGGAGAGGTGGTGGAGAGAGAGAGAGAAATGACAAATTTCAAGGAAGAAGCAGAGACCATAACAACTAATCCCAGGGATGTTGACAGAATAATCAAGTAATATTATGAACTACTACTATGTCTATGAATTTGATAACCCTGATAAAATGGGCCAAATCCGTTTGGTAGAACTTAAGAAAAATAGACAATCTGAATAGGCCTATATCTGTTAAAGAAATCAAATCAGTAATGAATAAAATACCCAAACAGAAAGTACCAGGCCCAGATGGGTTCACTGGTGAGTTCTACCAAACATTTAAAGAAGAAATTTTACCAATTTTCCACAGTCTCTTCCAGAAAATAGAAGCAGAGGGAATACTTCCTAACTCGTTCTATGAGGCCTGCATTACCCTAATATCAAAACGAAAGACATGACAAGAAAAGACAACTACAGACTAATATCTTTCAAATGTCCATGCAAAAATCCTCAACAAAACATTAGCACATCTAATCAAGCATAAGAAGAATTATATACCATGACCAAGTGGGATTTATCCCAGGTATGCAAGACTGGTTTAATATAGGAAAATCATTCAGCGTAATCCACCACATCAACAAGCAAAAGAAGAAAATGGTTTGCTCATATCAAAAGATGCAGAAAAGCATTTTTGAGGAGAGTATGTAGGGACTTCCTTCATACTGTTAAGATGCTGAAACTTTGAAATCCTGATTTTGCCCACATCTTCCTGGATGCTACTTCCCTGTGGCTTTGACGGTAAAATATCTGCCAGCAACGAGGGAAACACAGTTTTGATCCCCAGGTCAGGAAGAACCCCTGGAGGAGGGCATGGCAAACGAATCCAGTATTCTTGCTGGGAAATGCCACGGACAGAGGAGCCTGGTGGGCTACAGACCATGGGGGTCACAAAGTGTCGGATACAACTGAGACTAACACTCCCAGATCCTACTGTACTTGAATGGTTAATAAAACCACACTTCAGTTCAGTTCAGTTGCTCAGTCGTGTCCAACTCTCTGCGACCCCATGAATCACAGCACGCCAGGCCTCCCTGTCCATCACCAACTCCCGGAGTTCACCCAAACTCCCGTCCATCGAGTCGGTGATGCCATCCAGCCATCTCATCCTCTGTTGTCCCCTTCTCCTCCTGCCCCCAATCCCTCCCAGCATCAGAGTCTTTTCCAATGAGTCAACTCTTCGCATGAGGTGGCCAAAGTACTGGAGTTTCAGCTTTAGCATCATTCCTTCCAAAGAACACCAAAAAAAAGTTTCTCCTAAACCCTGTTTCAAATTGCTAGTGTCCCCCTCCTCCCTGTGGGAAGCAACAGGATTTTTTTTAATCTTCACTATGAGAACCTGGCAGAGCTCCTGGAAGTAAAACTCCTCACTTCAAGGGATTCCTTCTAAGACTGGCCTTCTTGGTGTTTTTAATTTTCAGACTTATCCACACATATAGTTTTTTGATACCTTGATGCTGGTTTCAAAGGAGGATTTCTCTTGCAGGTGTCTGCTCTAGCAAGTGTGATTCTCTGTAGCATATCTGTTTCCCCAGTTTTGGTGATAGAAGTTTGCCCTTTGACCTCAGTTCTCTGATGGGTCTAAGAGTTGCTCATTTATTGCTTTTTCAGACCTTTGTTAGGACACAATGATGGCTTCCAAGTTACTTTTATGCTGGACTGAAAATATAGAACAATTTGGATGGAAAGAGTGGAAGCGAAGACAGTGAGATGACAAAGTGATACATTTGGACTTGCCTGGTGATCCAGTGGTTAAGAATCTGCCTTCCAATGCAGGGGATATGGGTTTCATCCCTGATCAAAGAACTAAGATCCCACATGTGACTAAGCCTCAACTACTGAGCCCAGGTGCCACAACAAAAGATCCTGCATGCCACAGCTCAGACCCAACGCTGCCAAATAAGTAAATATTAAAAAAATAAACGGGGATCAATTCTTTGGAGTGAAATTGAACAGAATCACAAATGGTCACTGAGTCATTCTAAAGAGTTGTGGCTGTTAATAGGTAGGGAGCAACAGCCTCTGTGGTCTGGGCGCTTTGAAGAAAGAAAAGGGATTTCCCACACCTGTTCTTTGCTCAAACTCCTCCGTCTGAACATGGAGGCAATTAAATTTAGAGGTATTTCAGCCCCAAACAGCTAAGAAACAAACAGTCATTCGAACAGATCAAAGATTCAACTATTGTATTAATACATTGTATTCAGGTAAATATTGTTATGCAATAAAGGATAACAATTTGATTAAATTGTTTCTTTATTCAGAGTTTGGTCAATTAAATTCATTCATTTATTCATTCAACAAAGTCCTCCGGATATGCCAGGCACTGTGCTAGAAACACACATAATTAACAACACAGTCCGTAACAGGAGGGCACTTCAGCTAGTCAGAGATACAGGCACAAAAACAGAAACTTAGAAAACAACATGGGGGACTTCGCTGGTGGTACAGTGGATAAGAATCCACCTGCCAATGCAGGGGACATGAGTTTGATCCCTGGTCTGGGAAGATCCTAAGTGCCTCTAAGCAACTAAACCCGTGTGCCACAACTACTTAGCGTACACTCTAGAGCCCAGGAGCTGCAACTACTGAAGCCCATGCCCCTAGAGCCTGTGCCCTGCAACAGAGATGCCACCTAACCGCAGTGAGACGCTCATGCACTGCAACGCAGAGTAGCCCCCACTTGCTATAATGACAGAAAACCTCCCACCCGCCCAACAACAGAGATCTAGTGCAGCCAATAATAATAAAGTAAATGAAAGCAAACAATCTGGCACAATAAATGATAGGAACACAAGATTACAGAAGGATAAGGAGCGACACCTAATCCAGCCTAGAGCAGGAAGGAAGGAAGAGGAAAGAAAGAGATTGGGAAAGTCTACCGTAATACAGCAGTGCCTGAACAGAATATTAACAAGCCTGCCTTCTCCCTCTGTAAACCTCACAGTTCAGTTCAGTTCGGTTCAGTTGCTCAGTTGTGTCTGACTCTTTGTGACCCCATGAACTTCAGCACACCAGGCCTCCCTGTCCATCACCAACTGCTGGAGTCCACCCAAACCCATGTCCATTGAGTCGGTGATGCCATCCAACCATCTCATCCTCTGTTGTCCCCTTCTCCTCCTGCCCTCAATCTTTCCAAGCATCAGGGTCTTTTCAGATGAGTCAGTTCTTCACATCAGGTGGCCAAAGTATTGGAGTTTCAGCTTCAATATCAGTCCTTCCAATGAACACCCAGGATTGATCTCCTTTAGGATAGATTGGTTGGATCCCCTTGCAGTTCATGGGACTCTCAAGAGTCTTCTCCAACACCACAGTTCAAAGCATCAATTCTTCGGCGCTCAGCTTTCTTTATAGTCCAACTCACACATCCATACATGACCACTGGAATAACCATAGCCTTGACTAGATGGACCTTTGTTGGCAAAGTAATGTCTCTGCTTTTTAATACACTGTCTAGGTTGGTCATAACTTTCCTTCCAAGGAGTAAGCATCTTTTAGTAAATCTCACAAGCTAAGAATAATGTATTTTCCTTCTCATTACTCTTTTTGCCAAGTCCTAATGGCTGTAAATCATAGGAATGAGAACTAGAAATAAATGGGGAATGCAACAGGGTATGCATATTTATACAACAATGATGAGGCATTGTCAATAAGCAGGAGAAATGACATGGGGCATTGTGCATCATAGAGGCATTGCAGTGTTTGAAATATCTGCAATGTTTGTACTTTATGGCTGAAGTTAGGCTGCTTCAGTATCTGGCCAAAAACATATTGGGGCATCAGTATAGAAATATCACAGCCATGACACACTGCTGTTTAGGTGATACTCTGTTCTTCAGACTCCCCAGAACCAGAGGATTTCTGCAATCACACATTTACAGGAGATACTACATTTAAAATCAGAAAGCAGGAGCTAGGGAAAAAACTCAAGATCATAATGTAGAAACCTTTACTTCACAGAGGAGGAATCTGAGAGGAAACCTGCCTCTCTGAGTGCCTGCAGCTCTTTACCAATAGACATGAAACCAGAATGCAGGTCTAGGTGATTTCTTTCTTTCTTTTTTAATGGAATAATATCTAAGTGTCGAGCTATGTGCTGGGTACAAAATATGAAATTTATACTCACTGATACTTCTCTACTGTCCTCCACCCAACCTCCTGCCACAATATCATACAATCTCATTCATAAATATTTTTTCCACAAAAGAAACACTATGTGTTTTAGGGATACAGAATTTTTCTAAGTTATAAAATACATCACCATATACTGTGGGGAAGGGGTGTAGACATGAGCTGGAATGGGACCTGAAGAAGAAATAAAATTAAGACAAAGCTGGAGAAGGAGAGCAGATGATAAATGAGCTGCCTAGGCAGACACCTCTCTTCCCTGGAGAGTGGGGACCAGCCCCCGAGCAGACTCCGCCTTGGGATCTCTCTCTGGCATTCCCCAACCAGAAGCCCTGCTGCTGGAGGATGGAGACACCAGGAGGAAGACCAGAGATTCACCCAGTGGAGCTGTGCCTCTCAGCCTGAAGGGACTCCGGTTTCCTCGGGCCCATGTGGAGCCTGTGCCCGGAAAGCTACCCACTCATTTGTCCTCCTCTCTGCTCAAATGCTCAGAGAGGGGGCAGCCCCGGCAGAGAAGAGCTGCTGGCCCTGGCCCTCAGGGGCTGGTGTGCGAAGTTGTCTTGACTGCTTCTCTTCTCTCCCTCAGGTCCCAATTAATGGATTCTGACATGGATTATGAAAGGCCAAACGTAGAGACCATCAAGTGTGTGGTGGTGGGGGACAATGCTGTGGGCAAGACCAGGCTTATCTGTGCCTGGGCCTGCAATGCCACCCTCACCCAGTACCAGTTGCTTGCTACCCACGTGCCCACGGTTTGGGCCATTGACCAGTATCAGGTATGCCAAGAGGTAAGGTTGCAAGTCTATGGCCTCACTCATCTGGGCTTCTTCCCCAGGGATCTCTCCAGAGGGGCCTTATGCTGAGCTCACGGAAGCCCTTTAAAGGTTGAGTAGAGGCAGCTGAAGAGCACAGATCCTTGGGAGAGGCCTGAAGGGAGCCCACTCCAGGGGAGGAGTCCCCAGCCTTTTGTGTTTGTCTGAGCAGAAGCCTGGGGCATCTTGTGTAACATAGACCCCAGTAATGGGAAGCCCTGGAGCTGGGAAAGGGGTGGTGCTTTGGAGAGATGAGAGCTGCCAGGAGAAAAGAAACTGCTGGCTAATGATACCCAAAGACCCAAGGCTGGGAAACATCTGATGGCAGGTACAGCTGGGAACAAGGATGGGCTCCTTGGGAGATCGCATCACTCTCGTGACTGTCTGCCCTCTGGAGTCTCTTCTGTCCTGGCCAGCTCTTGTTAGGGGACTCAGGTGTTCTAGGACACACAGAGGGAGACACTAGTTGTCCCTTCAGCCCCCATGCTGTGGGACCCAGGAGTGAGCTAACCCCACCCCAAGTTGGCATGCAGGGTCCCCAGGAACCATTGCCTTCGCTTCCCCCCCTCCTCCCTGTCCCACCCCCCCTCCCACCCCCACCAGATGCTAGAATGTTCCCGAGACGTGGTGGACAATGTGAGCGTGTCTCTCCACCTCTGGGATACCTTCGGAGACCACCACAAAGACCAGCACTTTGCTTATGGGAGGTAGGGAAGGCCCCCGCTGCCTGCAGGGAGCCAAGTGGGTGGGGTTTTTCCCCGAGGTATGAGGACACTCTGTGAAACTGAGTTAAAGGAATTTCACTCTGTGAAACTGGGAGGAAGGAGTGGAGAAAACAGCCTTGGGAGACCCTTGACGGGAAGGCAGCCCGGGCTGGGCAGGGAGCCGGCTTTGCAATCAGGAGGCCAGGTTTCAGTTCTCCCCTGTTAACCAGTAACGCTGGGACTTTGAGCAATTAGGAAGGCTGTTCTGAGATGAGTTTTCTCAGATGAGATGGTAAAAGTGGTCATGTCTAAATCTCAAGAGAGCTGTGAGGTCAACCCAAGAGTCTTTGAAAGCTCTCAAGTGCTAACTTGGGGGTATAGAAATAGGAGGTGCTATGATTAAATGTTTTGGGGAAGATCATGTGAGCCGATCCATATGACATTTGTGGGATTGCAGTGTAGGGGTGCCGTTGGGTATGTGTTCTCCCTTGTTCCAGCAGCAGGGAACCTATCACTAGCTTTTTTTGCCTATAACCTCACTCTCTCCCACCCCCAGATCTGATGTGGTGGTTCTGTGCTTCTCCGTTGCCAACCCCAACTCCCTCCACCATGTCAAGACCACGTGGTACCCAGAAATCAAGAACTTCTGCCCCCGAGCACCTGTCATCTTGGTGGGCTGCCAGCTGGACCTGCGTTACGCTGACCTGGATGCTGTCAATAGGGCCAGGAGACCCTGGCTAGGTAGGGAGTCCTGGTGCCTAGGGAGGGAAAGGTGGCAGATGGGGAAGGGGAAGAGGGGGTGGAGGGAGGTTGTGTGTCTCTCAACTCCCTGCTCAGCCCTGAGAGAATGCACAGAGCCTCACTTCTCTCCCTCCATTTGAAGGAGATTCACATAGGGGGCCAGTTAGAATGATCTTTCTTTCATCCATCCATCCATCCATCCATCCATCTATTACACACTGAGTGGGCAATACTGGGCTAAGCATCATGAGGAGAGAAGGAGAAGGACAGGTAATCTTTGTATGAAAGGAGCTTATAATTTTGCTGGGAGACGAACTGGATAGGTGAATATGTTAAAAACCAGCATGCTAATTGCCAGAGAGGCAGTCAGCCCTCCCACTACTCTGAGCCGGGGAGATCACCCAGGCCTGCCATAGAGGCCTACCTACCATGGAGGGCTTCCTGGAAGAAGAAGGGCTTAGAAGTCAGCCTTGAAAGAATGGTAGGATCTGGCCAAACAGAGGAGAAAGGGAGTGGAAATGAGCAGGGCAGGAACGGGGCTTAGACCCAGATCCTCAGCAGGGACGCCCCCAGTCAGGTGAAAAAGACACAGGATCGGGGGAATGCATCTCCCTGCCCCCCAGCCCTCCACCACCGACATGAATTTGGCTTCCCTTCTTGAACGTGCCAGGCCCATGAAGCCCAATGAGATCCTTCCCCCAGAGAAGGGCTGAGAGATGGCCAAGGAGCTCGGTATCCCCTACTACGAGACAAGTGTGGGCGCAGTTCGGTATCAAGAATGTCTTCGACAACGCCATCCGGGCAGCGCTTATTTCCCGCCGGCACCTGCAGTTCTGGAAGTCCCACCTCCGCAATGTGCAGCAGCCCCTGCTACAGGCACCTTTCCTGCCCCCCAGGCCGCCGCCCCTGCTCATTGTGGTGCCCGACCCCGCCTCCAGCAGCGAGGAGTGCCCCGCCCACCTCCTGGAGGACCCGCTGTGTGCAGATATCATCCTTGTGCTTCAGGAGCGGGTGCGCATCTTCGCCCACAAGATCTACCTCTCCACATCCTCCTCCAAGTTCTACGACCTGTTCCTCATGGACCTGAGTGAGGGGGAGCTGGGGGACCCTCAGAGTCAGGGGGTCCCCGCTCAGAGGACCACCGGGGTCACCCTGATCAACACCACCACCACCACCATGGCCGGGACTTCCTGCTCCGGGCAGCGAGCTTTGACGTGTGTGAGAGCGTGGAGGAGGGCGGGGGCTCTGGGCCTGTTGGGCTCCTGGCATCCACTAGCGACGGGATCTTACGGGGCAATGGGACAGGGTACCTGCCTGGGCGGGGTCGAGTGCTGTCTTCCTGGAGCCGAGCCTTTGTGAGCATCCAGGAAGAGATGACAGAAGACCCACTGACTTATAAATCCCGGCTGATGGTGGTGGTGAAAATGGACAACTCCATCCAGCCAGGGCCGTTCCAGACTGTTCTCAAGTACCTGTACACAGGGGAGCTGGACGAGAATGAGCGAGACCTCATGCACATCGCCCACATCGCTGAGCTGCTTGAGGTCTTTGATCTGCACTTGATGGTGGCCAACATCCTCAACAACGAGGCCTTCATGAACCAGGAGATCACCAAGGCCTTCCATGTCCGCCGGACCAACCGGGTTAAGGAGTGCTTGGCCAAAGGCACCTTCTCAGGTATGAAACAGGCTTAGGAGCTGGTGTCCCAAAGGCAGGGGACTTCCCTCCAGGCTCTTTCTGCAGAATCTGGGTTGGTCCGAATAGCATTCTGAGTCATCTCAGCCACTGATGTCCTGGAGATACTGCGGCTCTGCTCCTGAAACCTAGAGCCCCCAGCTTGAGATTGTGGTCATGTGGTGCTCACAGAGTGTGGCTTCAGGAGGAAGCAGTCATCTTGGAGCAGTGTCGACCCATGGGGCTGGTTGTCCCATATTCTTTCACCCCATCCTCACGTGATGCATCTTCTCTGACTCAACAGATGTGACCTTCATCCTGGATGATGGCACCATCAGCGCCCACAAGCCCCTGTTGATTTCTAGCTGTGACTAGATGGCTGCCATGTTTGGGGGGCCACTTGTGGAGAGTTCCACCAGGGAGGTAAGGCTAGGATGGAAACGGCTGGGAGGGAGAGAGGTTTACTCCCTTTCCAGCTGAGGCATCTGTTACTTCACAGTACTTCCTTCAGCCTTGACTCTGTACAAACCACCAAGTGATGGGCCCAAGAGAAGTTTATGAGATGGCTCCTATAGTCATGGACTTTGCAGTATACCAAGATGGACAATTATGGTCACATCCTAGCTCTATAGTTGAGAAAAAACTTTTTTCTTCAAGCAGTAAGAACAGATTTTTATTCAGAAACTATTGCAATAGGGGAAGAGAGACCTCAGTATAGAAGTGGTTTTAATTCTTAATTGAGCATGATCAAGTGGGGTTTATAGTCAAGGTGTAGGGTGGGAGTCAGAGGGTAGAAAATTACTAAGAGGAAACATCAGGAGTCAGTGGGAGTTCTAGCCAAATCAAGACTGGAGTTCAAGTCTGATCTCCTTTCTGCCCTTCTCTGAACTCTGACACTGACTGTCCATCCCTCAGCCTTGTAGTTAACAGTGTCCTCCTTTGTGAATCTACTTAAAGTTCCAAGGGTCCACACCAAGTTTCTCCAGCTGATCTGAGGTTTCCCTTGAGTATGGGGATGAGGTCTTTTATTTCTGCTGAGTACCCTTCTCAGCTCTGGTCCCTTAGCCAGTGCTCAGCAAGCACTTGAATGAAAAGCTGAACAAAGAATGTTAGAGCATAGCATCCTATAACCCTGAGAAGGGATTTCCTAAGATTTCTGGGTCTGGAAGATCCTTTGGAGGAGGGAAGGGCACCCTTTTCCAGTATTCTTACCTGGAGATTCCCGTGGACAGAGGAGCCTGGCGGGCTACAGTCCATAGGGTCACACAGAGTCGGACATGACTTAAGCGACTTAGCACACACTGGAAAGGGAGTCCTTCTGGGAGGTGAAGAGGAGAGTTCGAGGTTTGAGTTGCCTCTGCTCCCTGAAGCATGAGTGGGTTGAGATGTGCAAAGTGTGAGATGGGAACTCTTCAGAGCCACAGAAGCATCTGTAAAGTTCCAGCCAATTCCCAGTGCAGCCTGGAGAGGCTGGCGGCTGATGAGAAAGCAGTTTTTGTGTTGGTCCCACTCTGGAGAGATCCCAGAGGCCCAGAGCTGTAGCTTTGAGCAGCCCAGAGAGACCAGCTGGTGTTCGCTCCATTCATCCACATCCCATTTGCACTGCTCCCCGAAGGATAGAGTGGGGCTGGGTGCAGGTGACCAGAAGGACTCCTTCATGGTTCCTCCAAACCAGAAAGATGCTAACGCGAGTCCAGGTCCTTTTAAAAGCTGTTGGAGCCCTGCTCACAGGTGCTCAGCAGATGGGTTCATTGCAGGCTGTTGGTGTGGGAGATTAGCCTTTAGGGAAGGAGGGGTTCTGAGCAGGTCCAGGGACCGCAGAGGGGTGGCAGCCTGTCTATGGGAGACCAACTGTCCAGGCCAGAGCCTTCTGAGTTCTTCGGAACTGCTGTTCTTTCCCTAAAGCTGGACCTTGCTGCAGCCTGCTCCATTCCTTCCCATCCACAGGTGGTATTTCCTTAGACAAGCAAAAGCTGCATGCGGGCTGTGCTGGAGTACCTGTACACTGGCATGTTCACCTCCAGCCCTGACCTGGACGACATGAAACTCATCATCCTGGCCAACCGCCTCTGCCTGCCGCACTTGGTCACTCTCACAGGTAGCTAAGCCCAGGGGAAGAGCCTCCAGGGAGGAGGAGGAGGAGTCAGGGGATCCCCTGGGAGTCATGATTTCTTCTCTCACCTGTCTCCTCCTAGGGGACAGGCCACCAGCACCAAGGGGATATGTTAACATAGCGTGAGATACATCAGTGCATATTGGGGTTGCGGTGAGGACGTGGATGTAAAGAGATGTGTGAGAGGGATGCTTGGTGGGGTCACCTTATAGGTCTCTCTAGAGGTTATTGCGGTGCAGCACGTGGGCACCAGTAGATGCCAGGGCTCGAGGTTCTCAGCTTGGCCACACTCAGGCAAGCTTAAGAAGCCAAAAAGAACAGAACACCATTCCTCATTCCTACCCTTGCATCTCCTCCTTCTGCCTTTCGTTTTTCTTCCCCTTTCTCATTTCCTTCTTCTCTTCCACCTTCCCTTTCTCTTTCTTCTTCTAGAAACACAGTAAACATTGACCTTATTGTTGGTCACTCCTAATTCTTTGATTCCTGGAAGATCCTGTGAGCTAGAGCTCAGGTTTCAGGATGGACCAACCCCAGAGGCTTAGGTGGAGCAGGGACTGCGGCAGGAGGGAGACCAAGGAGCAGCGCTTGGGGTGCCAGGGCAGGAGGAGAGATGGTGCAGTGCAGATGAGAAGCCGTCTGGAGCCCTTGGTGCCCGCCGACAGGTGGAGCTCCTGAGCTGGAGTCAGCATGTGCGTTCCATTGATGTTGGTGTTGGTACCTGTACTGGCATTGATGTCCAGGTTAATGTCCTTGGGTGGGTCGGCGGCAGAGAGCAAAGCCTCAGATACTGAGCTGAGGTTCAGGGAAGGACCTGGTGTTAGACCTGCTGTGGCCCTTGGCAGATGATCAAGATTGGGACTTGGCTATGAGGGAAGCAGCGATCCTATGATGATAAATGAGTTGAAAAGTGGCGCCTGGTCCCTGGAAGAGGTGGAAATGATAGACCAGAATCAAATATTAAGAGCTGAGCCTGCAGAGGCAGGGCAGGGGACACCGAGGGCTTTAGGGCAGGGAGTAAGAGGTTTCTAGAGATTTCAACTGCAGAATTCCCTGGTGGTCTGGTGGTTAAGGCTGCACTTCCACTGAAGGGGGCACGGGTTCGATCCCTGGTAAGAGAACTAAGATCCCGCATGCTGAGTGATGCCACCAATAAGTAAATAAAAAATAAATAAGATCACAGCTGCAACAATTTGAAAAAGTGGTACAGCATTCCCAGAACACAGAAAACAGTCTAAACTCTTAGACTAAATAACTTTTGAAAGACTTGCTGCAAAGAAATGGCCCAAATGAAAAAAAAATGTATTCAGGTGTTTCTTTAAGTTTGTTTCATCATAGCAAGCAATCAGAAACAAGTCAAACAGGCACACTGGTTAAGCACACGTGGATGGATTTTGCAAGGTAGCCATTAAAAATGTTACCTCTCACTGCTGCATGGAAAGGCTTATAGAAAATAACATTGAATGGCCTTTCCTTTGAATTGCTTCATAATCGCTAAAAATCATCTTTAAAAAATACGTTTCTATGTACCTTGTCAAGGAACAGTGGAAAATGCCAAATGTTGTATAATAAGTGACATGTTTTGTGATATAAGCTTACTATGAAGTTATTAGTTTAAGCTTAATTTTTAAAATGTTAAATATTGCACAAAACATGTAATATGTGTTCATCTTAATAAATTATTACAAACCAAAGTGGCCCTTGCTCGCCACACCGAAGCCCCAGTCTGTCCCTCTCAACCATAGGCCCTCCCCACCCCAGAGTAACCGTTCTGCCTAATGCGCTAAGATTTGATGAGCGCTTTTCCTTACTCTTCTTCATAGTTATGTCATCCAAGTGTGCATCCTGAAACACTATAGCATGATTTTATTTTTTGTATATCTTTTAAGGTTTTTTTTAATCTGTAAGTACCTTGTCTGTTAAAAACAAAAACAGAAATTTCCCTTGCGATATGTTGGAAAAACCCTCTGATCCAGGGAACCTAGATTTATTTACTGATCGCCTTTCTGTATCCACCATGTTTCCTTCCTATCAACTGGCCTTCAGGTCTAGAGGCTAGATTAGATCCAGTCTTCTTTTGGTGAGACTACATTTTGTAGGCTGTTTCTGCTTTTCATCAAGAAACATAGATCATCTGCTTTTCTCTCTTTTTGTGGTGTTAGCAGCCTTTGAGTTTTATTGCCTGGATCCATTTATTTATTAAGTGTTGTGAAATGGTAATATTCCAGGTCTTTTTTTTTTTCTTTTTTAATCTGTTAGAATACTTTCCAAAGGAGGGAAACTTTCCCTCACCTATAGTTTGATTTCCCAGTAGAATAGTTCATGTAGGAAAGGCAGGTGAATATGTGGCATTTTAATTTACCAGTTGTTTTTCTTTTCTCTCATATTCATGTACTTATTTGGCTGCAGTGGAGTCTTAGTGGTGGCATGAAGGATCTTTAGTTGTGGCATGTGGGATCTAGCTCCCTTACCAGGGGTTGAACCTGGGTCCCCTGCATTGGAAGTGTAGAGTTTTAGCCACTGGGCCATCAGGGAAGTCCCTGTTTACCAGTTTTCAAGACACACATTTGTTTCCTATCATCCTTTGAGAGTGACCAGTTGATTTTTTGTTATTAATATTACATGTGATTATGAATTTTTGGACTTGAACATACTCTATTGGTTTTTAGTTCAGGTCACTTGCTCAGTCGTGTTCGACTCTTTGTGACCCCATGGACTGCAACATGCCAGGCATCCCTGTCCATCACCAACTCCTGAAGCCTACTCAAACTCATGTCCATCACGTCAGTGATGCCATCCACCCATCTCATCCTCTGTCGTCCCCTTCTCCTGCCTTCAATCTTTCCCAGCATCAGGATCTTTTCAAATGAGTGGGTTCTTCACATCAAGTGGCCAAAGTATTGGAGTCTCAGGTTCAGCATCCGTCCTTCCAATGAATATTCAGGACTGATTTCCTTTAAGATTGACTGGTTGGATCTCCTTGCAGTCCAGGGGACTCTCAAGAGTCTTCTCTAACACCACAATTCAAAAGCATCAATTCTTTAGCACTCAGCCTTCTTTATAGTCCAACTCTCACATCCATACATGACTACTGGAAAAACCATAGCTTTGACTAGATGGACTTTTGTTGGTAGAGTAATGTCTCTGCTTTTTAATATGCTGTCTAGGTTGGTCATAGCTTTTCTTTCAAGGAGCAAGCATCTTTTAATTTCACGGCATCAGTCACCATCTGCAGTGATTTTGGAGCCCCCCAAAATAAAGTCTCTCAGTATTTCCATTGTTTCCCCATCTATTTGCCATGAAGTCATGGGACCGGATGCCATGATCTTAGTTTTCTGAATGTTGAGTTTTAAGCCAACTTTTTCACTCTCCTCTTTCACTTTCATCAAGAGGTTCTTTAGTTCTTTGCTTTCTGCCATAAAGATGGTGTCCTCTGCATATCTGAGGTTACTGATGTTTCTCCCGGCAATCTTGATTCCAGCTATCGGTTTTAAATCATTGCAATTAGCTTTATGGAAACTCAGATACTCTGCTGTTCCTTTAACCTGTAGAAGTCTTCTCGAGTTGGCTGCAGAGTCTCTAGAGGAGCTTTCGATGCTCTGGAATGACAAGATGTGCCAGGTTCATTGTGTACATTTCCTGCCCCATACCCGGTATCAGCCATTTCTCTAAGAAGTCTTGGCTTCCTGTAGTTGGAAATGGGATTTCAAGGCTACAGTATTTGCATTAGCAATGCTTTTGCTATTGGGATGGCTGTTGTTTCTAGGTCTTTTTCCATGGACTCAGCTGAGACATATTACTTTTAAAGATAAAATACTTTATCAGTTTATACTGCTACAGTTAAAATTCAGAACTCAAAGTGTTTACTTCTTCCCTAGAAAGGTCTTAACATGAAATGCAAGGTTAGTACACAATTTGTTACAAAATTTAAATTAAAATGAACAACTTGATTTAATCCTTAGTTCTAATCGATAGTTCTCAGCAAATTTGAGATTTAATACCCCCTCCCATCAGTATCAATGGCTGATTCTCAGGGGTGGGGGCTTTCACCCCACCTGTATAACTCCTTGCTGCAACATATGTAGCTTAAAAAACTTCATAGGTTATTCTAGTCTCCGCCTTCACTTCCCACCTCCTCTCCAGTGGGAAAGTCTTGCTCCAATCCTGGTTTTCTCACTGGTAGGAGCCGACTTAAATCTCCTGTGGCCTTTCCTGGCCTGTTGAGACTTGCCCTGGACCTCTCTTTGCCCTGCTGTGGGCCCCTGCTGGGGTCGGGGCGGGGATAAACAAGTGCCTGTCCACTCCTGTGGTTCTTCAGCCCATTCCTGGCTGTGTGTGTGTCACAGAGCAGTACATAGTGACTGGGCTGATGGAAGCAACTCAGATGATGGTGGACATCGACGGGGACGTCCTTGTGTTCCTGGAACTGGCTCAGGTAGGATGGCAGGGAAGGAATCTCTCCAACATTCTCAGCTCTGGGCTCTGCCTGTTGGCAGCAAATGGGGAGGGTTCTGGAGGTGATGGGTAGGAAGGAAACCCATTGACAGACTTGGTTCCCCCAGTGGGCAGACCCATCTTATCTTGCAGGCCAGAGGATTCACCCCAACATGCCAAGAGAAGAGGCTGGCTGTGGCAGGAAGGGACGGAGACTTCAGGCAACCGTTGGGCCGGAGAGGGAAACCAGAGCCCTGTATAGACGTGGTTGCTGCCTGCTGGGGTCATTTAAGGCACACTGGGGACTCTCCATCTAAGATGGACTTCCTTCCTCCATTTTCCCAAGTGATAGTGTCAGTTGCTCAGTCATGTCTGGCTCTCTGCGACCCCGTGCACTTTAGCCTGCCAGGCTCCTCTGTCTATGGGATTCTCCAGGCAAGAATACTGAAGTGGGTTGCCATTTCCTCCTCAAGGGGATCCTGCTGACCCAGGGATTGAACCCAGGTGTCCTGCATTGTGGGCAGATTCTTTACTGTCTGAGCCACCCAAAACAGGCAAGCAAAATCTCCCCTATGAATCCTCAGGGTGCCAAACATTCTAAAGATTAGTTTATGAAGTTAAAATATGGCAGATATGCCTGGGAGGCCAGCTCTCTAAGCCCGGTTGTCAGCACCTTAATGCAGGCTGCTCTGGTCCAGCATGGAGGATGAGGGGTCAGATCTGAGGAGGGCAGACCCAGTAAGAGGCTACCTCATAGGACTGTGGGTTTCTGGGGCTGCTGGGGGCAGGTCACGGGTGAGGTGGTGGTGGTGGTGGGGCCAAGGAGCAAATCCATGTCATTCCGTCATGGTTTTGTGTGGCCTTGCCTCTCGAGGTGGGTTCTTTGTGACTCAGGGCCTTGGCCCACCTGCGCCAAAGCTCTGGCTCTGAAGGCCAAAGTAGACATCTGTGTGCAGACCTTGGCCCAGAGGTCCCAGCACAGACATGCTCCTGTCTGTTCCCAGTTCCACTGTGCGTACCAGTCGGCTGACTGGTGTCTTCACCACATCTGCACCAACTACAACAATGTGTGTCGCAAGTTCCCCCGAGACATGAAGGCCATGTCCCCAGGTGAGCATCCCCAGCGGCATTTGTCATCTCCCTCTCCTTGGGTCCAAGCCTCTGACCCAGGGCGCCCAGAGGCTGCCAAAGACCCCTGTGGGTGGGGAGTAGCCTGCAAACATGCACCCAGCCCAGCGGAGGGGGTCCTGGAAAAAGCACTGGTGTGGAGGGCGGCCCCCCCACCCCAGCCCACCAGAGACCTTGGGCAATTCACTCTGCCCCTCTGAGCTCCTGCTTTTCACAGGTACAGTCAGACTAGAGGTGGTATTTTTAGATGTTTGTGGACCAAACTCCACATTAAGAAAAACATTTTTGTTTGTTTGTTAATTTTTACAATGTTGGTTGGTTTCTGCCAAACAACAATGCAAATCAGCCATAATTATACATATATCCCCTGCCTCTTGAGCCTCCCTCCCATCCCCACATCCCACCCCTCTAGGTTATCAAGAATTACATTGTATCTTGTGACCTAGTACACATATTGAAAAATTTATCAGTTGTTTTTAATACTGTTCACGACTCATGACATTAATTTCATAACCTAGGAATGGGCACAAGTCACAGCTTGGACAACACAGATCTGGGCATCCTCTGGGGTCCCTGCAGCTTGGTCTCTGCTTAATTGATGTCTCAGGTCCTGGGGCCTGACAGGAATCCAGGGGTCCAGGATTCATGGGATCCAGGGAGAGGTGTGGCTGGCCTCCCCCAGTTTCTTCACTGGGCACCGTCTGCTCTGCTGTGACCCTACTCCCCACTAGTGCTCTACCAGGTCTCCCACTCCTGCTCTCTCCTCGTCACCCTTCTAGCATTTTCTTTCTAAAGCACAGCTCCAACTGCCTCACTTCCCTGGTCCCAAACTTTTGTGGAGCCCCCACACCTTCTAGAAGAAGTCCAAACCCCTCAGCCTAGCCTTCCCTCCCATCTGACCTCCTGCATACCCCCACCCCCACACCTCCCCTCTCAGAACCTCATCTCTGCCAGCTGCACCTGCTGTTGGCCCAGCCAGGCTGAGCATCTTCTTGCCCACAGCTCTTCTCACCATTTCTCCCTCATCTGTTGTTGCAGCCTGCTTTATTCTCCAAGCCTTGATAGGATCTTCCCTCTGCCTTTGAAGAAAAATGCAAGTGGAAATGCCTTTCCCCAGTGTGGACTGTCGGCTCCACTCCCTGGGCAACTGACTCTCTTTGGGGGCTCAGTGAAGGCAGGGCTTCCGCTTCTGGTCCCCAGGGGTTGGCATGTGGGCCTAGGAGGACCAGAGGCATGTTCCATGGCAGCGGGGCAGGGTTGGGAGTCCCTCTGCCCCTCCTCCTGCGTCTTCCTCACCCAGCTCTACTGCCGTTCTGCCCCAGAAAACCAGCAGTATTTCGAGAAACACCGGTGGCCACCAGTCTGGTACCTGAAGGAGGAAGACCACTACCAGCGGGCCTGGAAGGAGCGTGAGAAGGAGGACTATCTGCACCTGAAGCGGCAGCCCAAGCGGCGCTGGCTGTTCTGGAATAGTCCGTCCTTTGCGTCCTCTTCGGCCGCCTCCTCGGCGTCCCCATCCTCCTCCTCGGCTGTGGTCTGAGATGCTGCCACCCTCTTCTGACCCTGCTGCTGTTGTCCCCACTTGTCTTTGCCCCTCTGCTCCTCTGCATCACCCCTTCCACCTCCCAGGGACAGAGGACTCGCATAACCAGGACCCTTTGCGTGGAGCTGCCCTCACCAGCCAACATAACTCAGCACAGAGAGGAGGGAGCCTGGCCTCGTGGACCAGAGCAGTGGCCCTGTGCAGAGGTCCTGATTCCATGGCTGGCCGGGAGACAACTCTTGGAGGCGGGCATCGGGGAGAGAGCTGAGGACTGTGGCATCTTGTCTGTGGGTCGCAGAACCCTAGCATCAAAGGGGAAACTCTCCTGCTGGGAAGCTGTGTGTCCTGGTCTGCGCAGGCGGCCCCCTCCCAGGGAGCAGCAGTGGGCAGGCAGGGTCCTACCTCTGTTGGCCCCACGTCTCCATTTATGGACTTGAAGGGTTATAGAGGCTTTGTGGGCCTTTCCACGTGGAGCCTACTCAAACCCTCACTGGAAAAGTCAGGGTAGAAATTAAGCCTTCAGAGCCCAACTCCAGGCTTCCACCTCTGTGGTGCAGCTGCCAGAAGCCGCAAGCAGAAGGCTTGCCCTCTGCCAGCATTGCTTCCGGGGCTGTGGGCAACCAGGCCTGAGAAGGTGGCAGAGGTTTTTCAGAGCTTCAGCCCTGGAAGCAGTGCTTCTTGGTGCAATGAGAAACTTCTCTTTCCCCCATCCTTTACCGCTCAGGTTTGGAGATGGAAACAAAAGGAAACACTGGAACAGGGGGAGAGAAAGTAGAGGGTGATGGGACCTGAGTACAGCAATCCCATGCTCCTTTGGGCTCCTCCCCCCGCTGCTGGCCAGCACAGCTTCTAATGGGGAGAGGGTAAATTTTGCAAAATATGCAGACAATGAACAAAATCACTACCGACAAAAACATTGTGGCCTCTGTCCCCTCAAAAGAAGAAAAGCAGAAAAAGACACTGGATGGCTCTCATTCTTATAAAGCCAAGCAGGGGACCCCATGTGGATGAGGCAATGGTCGAGGTGGGAGAATTGACTCCGATGCTTTTCAGGAAAGCAGTGTCACCGGCTGTGACCGAGGACGTCCTGGCCCCACTGACTGACTCTGGAGGGCACGGTGCAGGCCTTCAGCATGCTGGGGATGAGGTTGCAGGGGCGGGGAGGGTGGGCTCGGGAATCACCATGGTGTTGGACCCATCGTGAGAATCAGTCTGTTGTCAACTTCAGCAGGTAACTCCATAGGATATGACCGTGTTGAAGGGGTGGGATGCGGTAGGGGTCAAAGGTCAGGGCAAAGGGCACTGACATGGAGGATAGGAGTCTTTGTAAAGAAGGATCATAATGAAGTACGTGACCTTACCCAGTGCTGGTTGGTGATAACAGGGAAGAATGGGGGAATTGAACAGGAGCAAAACCAAGGTCAGTCCAGAGAAGAGGAGGGAGGAGACTGGAGGATGGTGGAGGATTAAGACAGTATCTTGCAGCCCCATGGGGGAAAGCTGGGCCACAACTGACCCTGTCCCCCTTTTCTGATTCTGATTTGTATCTCACTCCACACACCCTTGTTAGAGTCAGAACACAGGGTCCCTCTGATGAAGGTGGAGCCAGAGAGACTGAGCTCCTGTCCTCAGCACTCAGGAGTCATCTCATCTAAGAAAGATGCTTTAGGGAGAGGAACTGGGTTTTGGTCCCAGGGCCCGGTGTGGGGGGCTCCACCTCCAATAATCTGGCATAGAGCAAACCCCCCCAAAATGGAACCTCTGCATCAATTTTGTGGTGCCAAGACCTAGAGATTTGAGGTCAAGGCCTTGTCAAGAGAAGGAGCAGGAGGTGGCCGGTCAAGTGGGTCTTGAATGACTGTGACCCTTGGTGTCTGAGCCCTAGACCTCAAGGCCATGGCTGCCTCCCCTCCAAGTTCTCCAGGTGGCAGGCTTGGAAACCAGACATGTGCTGCCCTCTACTGGCTGGTCAGCTCACTTCTGCTGAGCTCAGGCTGAAGCTGAGGTGAAAGGGACAGAAGGGGAGCCTCCGAGGTGGGGTGTGCTGCTCTGCACCAGCCCCTTCACTCTGGAAAGGGTGTAGGAGGGGCCTTGGGGGCCTCTCAAGAACTCTAGGGGGATGGGAGAGCCAGGACCTGAAATCCAACGGCAGGGGAATTAGGTCTCCATGAGCTTGCAGGCCTGAGTCGTCTGGCCCAAAGATGAGGATGCAGAAAGGCCAGCAGGGACAGAAAGGAAAGGTGGCTCAGGAGTGGCAGGAGGCTCACAAGTGAGAGGCCACAGCAGGATCCCGGCAGGCAGGGTCTCGGCACCCCTTCCCAATAGCTCCGTCAGAGCCAGTCCATACCTCCAGGAGCCCAGCAAGCCCAGGTGGGACTCAAGAGATACCACCTGGGGAGGCTGTGAGGGACCTCGGCCAGCCCAGTCAGGGGAAGGGCAGGGAGGAGAGGGATGGAGGAGGGGCTGAATTCCAGTCCCCCAGGAACCTGGTGCCCAGAAATCTTGAGTCAGAGCGGGAGACACATTCATACAGGGCAAGCTTGAGCCTGAGGCATAAAAGCAAGAAGGAAGGAGGAAGAACACACACACCTGCACCCGTATCACTCAGAACTCTAGAGGAGAATGGGAGGATGGGGGAGAAAAACACACACATGCCTCTTTTTATATAAAATTGCATATTTAATTTGGTCATGAATTCATAAACACATGAGGATTTTGTACCTAATGGCCTTTCTTGTACTGTTTGATATTTCCAACAAACTCTTCTAAAATAAGAACTTCCAACGGAGAGAAGAGTAAAAAGATAAACCACCACTAGTGAAAAAATTAAGTGCCTATCTTGGGTCAGGTGCTCTTTGGATTGGATATAAAACAAGGCAACTTCATGCTCTCACCAAGCTTACCTTAAATAAACATGATGAACACTGACAAGGCTAATACTTTAGGTGGGCACTAAGGAAGTCCTCTGAGAAAGGGATAAGTGACCTGACACTTGATTGAGAAGAATTCATTTCTATCTCCCTCTGAAGATGAAGGCAGAGTGTCCTCCACAAAAGGAACAACAAAAGCAAGAAACACGTGACTTCCGGGGAACAGAGGGGCAGTAGGGCAGGACCTCTGAAAGGGAAGAGGAAAGGGCTATTGCACCAAGGCCACTGAGGTAGGACCCCTACCAAACTCCACTGGAGCACCATACCCTGAATGTCCCTAAATACTCAGCCAATTCTAGTTTGGGTCCAGCCATGCCAGTCTTGGGCACACAAAGTTTTGAGATGGAAAAGATAAACTGAGGAGTACTACTTTCATAACATCATCCTGCCATGACTGGAATACTATAGAGATAGGTGTGCTGGAAGGAGGGCTGAAGTGCTTACAAAGTATTTTTTACAGTAAGAGGAAGTGATCTGCCCTCCCTGAGCTGAGGGTGCTGCAGTGCATCTTCCACACTAAGAGTACTCAAGCAAGGAGACCTCCCACCAAGAACTGGGAGGGCAAATGGAGGAGGAGCCAGAGAAGGGGAGGAGACACCAGGAGAGGCCCGCTTGCATGTGTTTATTCTGAAAACCAGATCACAATACAGACAGGGCAAGATGGCAGAGCAGAAAGACCCTGAGCTTGGGTCCTCTCACGGGCAGCCCAAATTACAACTATTTGCAGAGCAAGCACTGATAAAAAAGACAGGAACCCACCAGCATAGATCTTCTACAACTAAAGACATAAAGCAGGAACCACACTGAGATGGTTGGAGTGGGCAGACTCACACTATCATCAAGTACCATACTCCTGGGTGGACAACCCACAAAGTAGGGAATTATATTGCAGGGTTTTTCCACCGGAGAGTTCTGAGCCCCAGGTGGGCTCTCCAGCCCAGGGATCCTGCATCAGCAAGATGAACCCCCAGAGCCTTTGGCTTTGAAGGCAAGCAGGGTCCTAATTTTGCGTGTCCCACAGGACTGGAGGAAACAGACACTTCAGTCTTCAAGAGCACACACATGCACTGGGACCTAGGGCAAAAGTGGTCACTTGATGGAAAGCTGGGTTAGAGCTGCCCGTTGGTCTTAAAGAGTGTCCCAGAGGGGCAGTGGGTGGGTGTGGCTCAGGCTGTGGGTATAGACACTGGTAACAGCTGTACTTTTCACACTGTCCATGGGATTCTCATGGCAAGAATACTGGAGTGGGTTGCCATTTCCTTTTCCAGTGAACCATGTTTTGTCAGAACTCTTCACCGTGACCCACCCATCTTGGGTGGCACTGCATAGCATAGCTCATAGCTTCATTGAATTATGCAAGCCCCTTTGCCATGACAAGACTGTGATCCATAAAGGGGATTGACAGAGGAGCCTGGCAGGCTAGTCTATGGGGTCACAAAGAGTTGGACACAACTTAGCGACTGAACAGTAACAGCCATACTTGGAAACTTCTTCTGTTGGTGGACACGGGTGCTTATAGGCACTATTGTGGGATCTTCCCCCTAGCTCATTAGCCCCAGTAGCTAATGAGTTGGGTGGGGTTGATCAGCCCCACCCAACAGCCTGTAGGCACCACTGCTGGGATGTGGTTATTGTTGTTTAGTTGCTAAGTCATGTTTAACGCTTGCTGCTACTGCTAAGTCGCTTCAGTAGTGTCCGACTATGTGCGACCTCATAGACTGCAGCCCACCAGGCTCCCCCGTCTTTGGGATTCTCCAGGCAAGAACACTGGAGTGGGTTGCCATTTCTTTCTCCAATGCATGAAAGTGAAAAGTGAAAGTGAAGTCGCTCAGTCGTGTCTGACTTTTCGCGACCCCATGGACTTCAGCGCACAAGACTCCTCCATCCATGGGATTTTCCAGGCAAGAGTACTGGAGTGGGGTGCCATGTCTAACACTTTGCAGCATGCGAATGGACTGTAGCATGCCAGGCTTCTGTGTCCTTCACTATCTCCCAGAATTTGTTCAAATTCATGTCCACTGAGTCAATGATGCCATCCAACCATTTCACTCTCTGTTGCCCTCTTCTCCTCCTGCACTCAATCTTTCCTAGCATTAGGGTCTTTTCCAATAAGTCAGCTCTTGCATCGGGTGGCCAAAGTATTGGAGCTTCAGCTTCAGCATCAGTCCTTCCAATGAATATTCAGGGTTGATTTACTTTAGGATTGACTGGTTTGATCTCCTTGCTGCCCAAGAGACTCTCAAGAGTCTTCTCCAGCACCACAGTTCAAAAGCCTCAATTCTCAGCCTTCTTTTTGGTTGAACTCACATCTATTCATGACTACTGGAAAAATTATAGCTTTGACGATACAGACCTTTGTCGGAAAGTAATGACTCTGCTTTTTAACACACTGTCTAGGTTTGTCACAGCTTTTCTTCCAAACTGCAAGTGTCTTTTAATTTCATGATTGCAGTCACTGTCCACAGTGCTGGGATGCTTCAGGCCAAACAATTAACAGTCCCACCCATCATCAGACAGCTGAGTAAAGACAGTCCTGAGCCCACCGCCACCTCTAGGCATGCCTCTAGACATGGCACTGCCCACCAGTGGGCCAAGACCCAGCTTCCCCCGCCAGTGGGCAGGTAAGGGCCCTGCCCTCCAGGAAACCTTCACTAGCCTCCGGACAGCCTCAGCCACCAAGGGGCAGAATGCAAGAAAACCACAGTCCTGCAGACTGTGGATGCAACCTGTACACAGCAGGTGACACCCTGTCCTAGGACCAACTGGGCCCCAACCCTGCCTGTTAGCAGGCCAATACAAGCTTCAGGACATGCCAGATTCGATCCCCAACTGTGTCAGGAACTACCCCCTACCCCCACCCTGCCCCAGTGATCTGACCCCAACTCGGGATACCTGGGCCCTGTAGCCAGACTCCAGGGCATGGCTCTGCCTGCCAGTCTTCTGGCACTAACCCCAGAACCTGGCTTCACCCACCAGTGGGTGGGCAACAGCCCTGGCGTTCTCTGGACCCTGGCCATGCCCACCAGTGAGCCAGCACTAGCTCCAGGTCCCATGGGGCTCTGCAGCCAGCTTCCTTGGGACCAGGCACCACTAATGAACCGCTGGCAGCCTCCACACAGGGTAGGCCCCAGCAACCAGGCCTGTGACACCGCCTACAGAGCCCACCCCCAACAACAGAGGGAACACCCCCTAGAGCAGGGCTCCCCAACCTCCAGGATCTAATGCCTGATGATCTGAGGTGGAGCTGATGTCATAATAGCCAAAATAAAGTGCATAGAATTGCCAATAAGATATTGAAGAGAAGTAGTAAAACAGCGCATCCTGGTCTTATTCTCGATCTTACAGGAAAAGCTTTTTGTCTCACTACTGGATAAACTCGTTGAAAAAGCCCTTTGATTTTTTTTTTTTTTTTTGATGATTACTTTTTCCTTCTAAAACCCACGAACAATATTAAGCAAAATGAAGAGGCCAAGCCTCAGAGAAACGTGGTTCGGTATTTTAAGAAGTATGAATATATATTTGGTCCCTCAGAGGACTTACAGAACAAGGGAGTTTGACCACAGCTTAGTTTGCCACTTCAAGTAGAGCTGTATTGGAGAATCCCAGAAGTTTTAAAAGCAGATAAGTTTTCTGGACTCTTGGAATCTCTTACCAAAACTTCGAGATCAGCTTCGAGAAGTCTTACAATAAGTAGGAATGACTTGTCAATATTACAAAACTTATTTCCTAGCTTCCCTTTTATTCTGGTGAGAAAACCAATAGCCAGGTCAAGATTCTAAAGTAATGGAAAAGTATGTTTAGTCACTGGAAAATTCTTTCAGGGACAATATAAGCATATGTATCGTACAAAGCAACCAATTATCTGTTTCTTTCTTGGGAAAGGTAATAATATGAACAGACTTGTTCACAAAGGAAAAATCGATCAACGTTTTAAAAAGACTGCTGCTGCTAAGTCGCTTCAGTAGTGTCCGACTCTGTGCAACCCCATAGATGGCAGCCCACCAGGCTCCTCCGTCCATGGGATTCTCTAGGCAAGAATACTGGAGTGGGTTGCCATTTCCTTCTCCAATGCATGAAAGTGAAAAGTCAAAGTGAAGTTGCTCAGTCGTGTCTGACTCTTAGTGACCTCATGGACTGCAGCCTACCAGGCTCCTCCATCCACGGGATTTTCCAGGCAAGAGTACTGGAGTGGGGTGCCATTTAAAAAGACAGCTGATATGAATTCCTTGTGGCAGAGTGGAGATGCACAAAAGGAGGGAAAAGCCCAAGAACTTTTGCTTTGGTTCAAGGGACGAATTGAAAATAATTGTTTGTGCAAGGATATAGATCAGTGGGAAAAAATTACAATACCCATCATACCTGCTTTTTTGGATCAACTTAGAAGTGGTAGAAGCATAGAAAAAATAATCTTTTTATAATACCTGGGGTTTTCCACTGGAGACCCACAGGCTTCTGACAGGTTATGTGAAAGTCTAATCTTCTCCCTCCAGTTATGTGGACACAATAGCACTTAATTTTTTTTAGACCCAAGATCTATCCTTTAATTTGACAGATTTATAGATACAGCCTCTGACTTTTTGCCCCTGTATGTGCAATATTTATATTTCTTCCTAAGCATGCTATGAGTCCCATACGGACTGTGGTGAAAAAGGAAGGAATGAGAGATGTGGAAGCTATCAAATGTCTTCCTTGGTTTGGACAACACCACTGAAGGCAAACTAAGGGGGAGTTATGGATGGAATTGAGCTTCCCTGGTGGCTCAGACAGTAAAGAATCTGCCTGAAGGGCAGGGGACCCGGGTTTGATTCCTGGGTTGGGAAGATCCCCTGGAGGAGGAAATGGCAACCCATTCCAGTATTCATGACTGGGAAATCCCATGGACAGAGGAGCCTGGTGGGCTACAGTCCATGGGGTCACAAAGAGTTGGACATGAATTAGCGACTAAAACAACAAGCTCTTCCCTTTTCCTATCCTGACACCTTGACAAGCCCACATTGTACATGAAAAGGAAAGGCACAAGAACCTTTCCTGTGATGTGAATGGAAATTAAACCACAATACTGTGGTGCCCCATTTTTACTTCTTAGACTAGCAAAGGATTTAAGTTCAATGTGGCGAGGGTGTAGGGAGACAGGGAAACTTGTTTACTCTTCAGTTCAGTTCACTTGCTCACTCGTGTCCAACTCTTTGCGACCCCATGAACCACAGCATGCCAGGCTTCTCTGTCCATCACCAACTCCCAGAGTTTACTCAAACTCATGTCCACTGAGTCAGTGATGCCATCCAACCATCTCATTCTCTGTCATCCCCTTCTCCTCCTGCCCTCAATCTTTCCCAGCATCAGGGTCTTTGCAAATGAGTCAGCTCTTCACATCAGGTGGCCGAAGTATTGGAGTTTCAGCTTCAGCATCAGTCCTTCCAATGAACACTCAGGACTGATCTCCTTTAGGATGGAGTGGTTGGATCTCCTTGCAGTCCAAGGGACTCTCAAGAGTCTTCTCCAACTCCACAGTTTAAAAGCATCAATTCTTCAGTGCTCAGCTTTCTTTATAATCCAACTCTCACATCCGTACATGACTACTGGAAATACAATAGCCTTAACTAGATGGACCTTTGTTGACAAAGTAACATCTCTGCTTTTTAATATGCTGTCTAGTTTGGTCATAACTTTCCTTCCAAGAAGTAAGCGTCTTTTAATTTTCATGGCTGCAGTCACCATCTGCAGTGATTTTGGAGTAAAAAAAAATAAAGTCTTTCACTGTTTCCACTGTTTCCCCATCTATTTGCCATGAAGTGATGGGACCAGATGCCATGATCTTAGTTTTCTGAATGTTTACTCTTAGCGTGAGTTAAAATGGTCTAGCCTTTTTTTCTTTTTTTTGAGGGCTTTATCATTATCTGAGCAAAAGTATAAAATTCTCTAACCCACTGACACAACAATTTCACTTCGAAGCATTTACCCAGTAGACAATACACATACATGTATGACTCATACAAGTATATGCTACCCACTCCAGTACTCTTGCCTAGGAAATCTCATGGACAGAGGAGCCTGGTGGGCTACAGTCCATGGAGTCACAAAGAGTTGGACATGACTGAGCGACTAACACACACACATACACACACACAGACAACAGCTATTATCTCTCCTACTCACTTGACACCAGCAGGTATTGTTGTTGCTGTTGTTCAGTCGCTCAGCCGTGGGCAACTCTTTGTGACCCCGTGTACTGCAGCACACCAGGCTTGTCTGTCCTTCAGTATCTCCTGGAGTTTCCTCAGACTCATGCCCGTTGAGTCGATGATGTCATCCAACTGTGCATTACCTTCTATTTTATTTTCGTTTTGTAGACTGCTTGTATTCTGACCAGACAATTCTGTCAATATAATAGCTTTCTCATTCTCCCTTCCCATTTTTTACTTCCGAAGTCTTTTTCTTTTCCATACTGTGTCTTACATGTGTTGTCTAACACAGAGTTTGTTCAGTGGTCATCGATCTTGATTTTATGGAGACATTTTTCATTTCCTGGGTCTATTTAAGCTTCCCATATGGCTATTATTAGGCCTCCCAGGCTGAGTCAGCTGGGGGCTGTGTCTGCCGTGCAGAGAGGACAGTAGACTGGAGCAGGTGTGCTGCGTCTGCAGTGAAGTGGGTGCGAGTTTCCCAGGCTGGGTAACTTGAGATGTCTGCCTTTACTCTGTGCTGAGGTATCAGCTGGGGTCGGGTTCCTCTGTAATTCCACTCCGTCCCCCTTGTGCCCAGATCAGACTCAACCCAGAATGACAGGGCTTTTCACTCGTAGCCCAGCGCCTGCTTGAGAGAGGGGCGACCCCACGACCAGAGTGTCATCCCTGCTTCCTGCAGTGCTCTGCCTGGTGCTGACTGTCTAATAAGAAATAGAGTCTCGTCAGTGTAAGACCAAGGCCAATCTGGGGGAGAAAGCTGTTTTGATCAGAAAGTTGGGAGAATCGCTAAGCTTTCACTCTGGCCACATTTTTGGAAGAGTTTGCTCTGACTTCTTAGTGATGAAGAGTCATGCTGGGGGATCCTTTGGGTGCTGCTGCCTCCATGTTCCCTTGTTGATGTTTTCCGGGTGAGACCCCTGAAGCTGCAGATGGGTGGTCTCTGCCACAGGTTTTTGGAGGTCGCGGTGCTCTGGATTGGCTGTTAACTGTGGGCATTGGATCCAGCCTGGGAGGGAGAGAAAGTAACAGCTCCAGACTGGAAAGTAAAACCTGCTTTGCTCCCCGGCTGTGGAAGAACGCGCTCCCTGAGCTGCCTGCAGAGTTGTCAGAAGTGGCGATGACCCTGTGGGGGTTGGACCCTAAGCTGCCGCTGAAGTTCCAGATAAACAAGTGGGAGAGGAGTTGGTAGTGGGCCGGCAGGCCCCTTGCTTTATTGTAGGAGGGAGCCAAGGTGGGGGTGACCCCCTAAGTAGGAACTAGGCTTTGAACGAGCCGCCTCCTCGCCTGGCATTGGGTCATGCGTCAGTCATCTGTCCTGTGTCCTCAGTGTGCACAGAGAGGTCCATGACCACTCTCCATTCTGCTGAGGGAGCCTGGTGCCTTCCTCTAAGGGTCGGGCCTGGGCAACTAGAGCAGCACGGGGCCACTCAGGGTTCGGGGTGTAAATATTTTTAGCTTCCTGGCCACCACAGGGTCTCGGGTGGCTCCTGAACTAGCTGTAGTGTCTTGACACAAAGTTAGGCATCGATTATCTGTAAACGAACAACTGTTCAGAAACATATGTATGTTCCAGAAAGCTTTATTTACAAAGAATCTCGATGCTGGAGGTGGGCATGGGCCATGGCTTGCTGACCACACAGCGCAAAGCTCGGGGTGGACTGCTCAGTCAGCATGTGGGCTTGGGAAGTCACCAGACCCACTTCCCTGACTGGGGTCTGATGAGGCGGTGGCAGGCCCCACTGCACACCTGGGCGGGCTGGCTGTATGGCAGGTGTTGACCCTGAACGTGGGGTGTGCCTGAAGCATGTCATCCATGTTCCAGTTTGTGCCCTGATTCCTGGGTCACGTGCTTTGACAGTGTCCCACCTGAAGAGGGTGATCACTGCCAGCAGTCTTCCTGGAAGTGGGCTTAGGAGTCGTTGGCAGGCTGCTGGCTCTGTGGTTCTGGTTGGGGGCTGGCCTCCTGTTTCTTCATGCTCAGGCACCTCAGAAGGCTCTCTATGGCTGGGGTTCTTGGGAGACTTCTGGGGAGCCTGGTGTGGAGAGGGTTCAGGAACACCTGACTAGGGGGCCCTGGTGTTGCGATGCCTCCTGGAGTTACCTCCCTCTGGGCCGGCTTCCACGTTGAGTGATTTTGTTTGCATCACCCACACTGAGCAGAAGTGCAGGCTGCCTCAGGGTTGGGGGGCGGGTCCAGTGTGGCAATGCTGGTGGCGTCTGATGCTTCACTTTTGCCCCTGTTCCAGTCAGCTGTCGGCCATGAATACCAGTCAAAGCTCTCCAAGCACTGCTTTCAGGTTGACTCCGTCTGGGGATTTGGAGGCAAATTTGGTGTCCAGATGGACAGGTGAGTGAAATAGGTGAGTGAAGCGTTGTGAGCAGACAAGAATCGGGGTAGTGGCTTACCCTTGGGGATCAGGAAGGGGGCTCCTGGGTGCTGGCTGTGTGCAAGTGCTTCATTACCAAAAAGGTATCGTTTGTGCCTGTCTCTGGCACATGTGTGAAGCTCCCACAAGATGGTTTGAAGACATCAGGAGAGGGCAGTGCTGGAACCCACCCCTGCTTCAATCTACCTCCGCATTCTCACCAACCATGTAATCCCACCATGGAATTATCCATGACATGGCTTCTGTCTACACGGGGTATCCTGTGTTGAGCTTGCTGCCAAACCCTACACAAGGGTGAGAGACCAACGGCAGGGCGGTTAGGACAGATGTCAGGCAGCTTCCGGGGTCTTCTCTTGCAGAGGTCGTAAAAGAGCCTTGGTCAGAGACCTGCTTCTCAGGTACAACACCAGTCTCAGACACCAAAACTCACTCTTTATCAAGCAAAGAGTTGGCATATGTTTTAAGTAGGGTATCCAGTAAACTAAGAGGTCTATGCTAGTGGGATCTTAGAGCAGAGAAAACTGTGCCAGAACCTTGAGTCCGTGAAAGAGAACAAGTTGACATGGATGAACTGACCACCCAGAGCCACCATAAGAAGTATATTAGTTAGCTTGCACTGTGTAACAAACAACCTCAGATCCTAGTGGCTTAAAATAACGTGTATTGATTATCTCAGGTTCTTTCGGTGGGGTCAGAAATTCAGAAATGGCTTAGCTGTGCGATTCTGGCTTGGGAGTCCCTCATGAGGTTATCGTCAAGATGTCATGGAGGGCTGCAGGTTTCTGAAGGTCGTTCTGGGGCTGGAAGATCAGCCTGCAAGATGGCACACTCACAGGGCTGTTGGCCGAGCCTCAGCTCCTCCCCACATGGACCTCTCCTCAGGCTGCTTGAGCGTCCTCACAGCATGGCGGCTGGCTTCGCCCAGGGCAGAAAGTCCGAGAGAGAGTGAGGAAGAGTCTGAAATGCCTCTGACGGCCCTCTTTTCAGTAGTTACATGCTGTCATTTCTACCTTATTCTATTCATTAGAAGCGAGTCACTAAGCTCAGTCCATACTTAAGGGGAGGGAGATTGGGTTCCCTTCTGAGCAGAGGAACACCCCAAAACTTGAGGACATAATTTAAAACCACCTCAGCAAAACCCCAGGGACAGCAGTATTCTGGGAACTTCTTTCGGCTTAGACTTTGTGACGGACTACGGGATGGTACCAACTGTCGCTAGCCCCCCTCCCTCCTCCCCAGTCAGAAAGTGGCCTCAGCTGGCTGTGTCTACAGGGCCTAAGACCTCTGGGTGTCGGCCACCGTGTCCTCACTCTGGAGATCACACTCATTCTCCTCTAAGCATCGCACACCTGGAACCCAGCATCCTGGGCAACCCAGGGAGCATACCACATCCTCTCCCACAAGTTGGCTCCAGCACCAGTTTTTAAATATTTACTAATTTGGCCATGCTGGGTCTTAGCACCAGTTTTTAAATAGTTACTTATTTGGCCACGCTGGGTCTTAGCTGCATCGCGCTGGATCTTTTAGTTGCAGCACGTGGGATCTTTAGTCGTGGCACGTGGGATCTAATTCCCTGAGCAGGGATCAATCCCAGGCCCTTTGCATTGGGAGCATGGGGTCTTAGCCACTGGAGCATCAGGGAAATCCCAGTAGCATCATTTTTTGAAGCAATAAGACAAATGGAGCCTTCGATTTGATAAAGTCTCAGCCAATTCTGATAAAGAGTGCCTGGTCACATTTCTGAGTTTTGGGCAACTCGGCAGGATGTCAAAAAATTGGGCCCAATCACACATACAGGCTCATTCTATGATTTCCAGGACACAACCGTAAATAACAGTTCATGTTCAACAGGCCCAAAGAGAACAGCCATTGTGGGTTATCTACTGTTGCACAGTGAACCACCCAGAACTTAGTGGCTGCAAACAGCCACACATTCTCTCTCATCAGGCTGTGGGTCAGGGGGCTGATGGGGGCCTGATGTGTGGTCGATCTCCAGTGGGGACACTCCTGCGTCCACAGTCGGCTGGTGGGTTAGCTGAGGTTGGCTGCTCAAGGGTAGCCATGGTTCATGATGGACAAGCTGGCTGTTGGCAGGGATAATGATGGGAGTCTTGTCCTCCAGCAGGCTGGCCTGGGCTAGTTCACAGGGAAGTGGCCAGAGAGCAATGCTCTCAAGGCCCTGGAAGCTTGTCACTTTGCCTCTTTCTGTTGGCCAAGCCAAGTCACAAGGCCAGCCCAGAAGCTGTAGAAATATGCCATGCCTCTTTACAGGAAATGTTGCGAAGTAATGTGGCAAAGGGGGCAGTTACAGGCCAGGGCAGGAGAATCATGGCCTCCTACAATCCACTCCATGTGTGGTCTTCTTGACTTGAAGCTGAAGAAGAGATTGGATAGAACACAACATCTTCCCGCTGTTGTTATTGTTGTTCTGTTGCTAAGTCGTGTCTTACTCTTTGCAACCCCATGAACTGCAGCACCCCAGGCTTCCCTGTCCTTCACTATCTCCTGGAGTTTGCTCAAACTCATGTCCATTGAGTCTGTGATGCAACCTGACCATCTCATCCTCTGTCTCCCACTTCACTGGATAGAACTGAACATCTTCCTGCTAAAAACTCTTTAAAAGCAAAAAAGACAGCTTTGAAACAGAGTTAGAAACATCTATTTCAAGCCAAGGGCCAAAATCGCACTGAATAGTGATGTGTTACTAGTGGTCTCATTAAAGTCAGGGACAAGTCAAGGATGTTGTGATCACCTCTGCAAATTATCAATGCTCTGAAAGTTCTAGAATGTGCTATCAGACAAGAAAAGTCAATAATAATTGTAGTTGCTGAAAGAGGGAAATAGAATAGCCACTGATTGAAGATGATATGATGGCCTACCTGAAAAACCCGAAAGTATCAGCTGAAACATGGTGATAATAGAACAGCTCTGTCAGGGAGTCAGATGCTAACAACTCTCCAGAGTTATTGTTGGCAAAAGAATCAGTGTACCTGCTGGAAACTGCAGCAGAGAAAGGATGCAATCCAAAAAAGCAAGGTGCTGGGAGAAATAGAAATACCCTATGATTAAACTTAAGAGGAATAAAATACCAATATTCACAAAAACGTCAAGTTCTACTGAGGAACGAAGGATGGAAGGAAAGGATTGGGGGAAGGAGGGAGGAAGTTTGTATAGATGGATGGATGGATAAATGAACAGATAAATGGATAAATGAACAGATGATTGGATGGATTAATGAGTTGATGGATGGATGGATGGATGGGTGGTTGGATAGATGGGTGGATTGATAGACAGATGGAAGATGGATGGATGAGTGGATGAATGGATTAGTGAGTAGATAGATGGCTGGACAGATGACTGGCTGACTGGATGGACAGGTGGATACATGGATGGGTGGATGGATGGATGGATGAATTACTGAGTGGATGGATGGATGGATTAGTGAGTGGATGGATAGATGAACAGATGGCTGGCTGGCTGGAAGGGTGGATGAACGGAGGATGGAATGAATAAAGCAGATGTTTACACTCCAATTCTAGAAACATACTCTACAAAATTGAGTAGGAGCTGGGCAATAATTGTTTTCCCCAGAACAGTGACAAGTGTTTGGAAACGGCCTAAGTGCTCATCAGTGAGCGGGGAGGTACAATCTGTGGATACCCCACAAGGAACAGCCCTCCCCCTCCTTCCTGCCACCTTCCCCATCCCCAGGAGCTCATCAGGATTCTTCGCATGCCCCACCCCCAACCCCATCCTCACGGGGGTGCTGCTTGAGTTCACCACCTGTTAAACTCAACTCATAAGAAGCTCCCTTTACTGAGATACTTTAATAAAACCTCCGGGGAACCCTCAGCACCTTCATTTCTAAAAAGGTGGCTCTGGTGAACCCTCGGGCACAGAGAGCAGAGCAGACACGCTAGGAACAAGCGCATCAGCGCGGGGTGATTGACCACCCTCACGCTCACACTTAGAAACAAGGAAGACAAACGGACGAGAAAGCCTTCACGCTTTTTGTGTAAAATAACCATGAGCCTGAGTCAGGCTCCACCTGCTCCTCAGGGCAGGTACCTCTGGGAGGTCACGTCTCCTCACCAGGGTTCCTCTCCAGAGTGGACACACCAAGCGTGGGGACTGAGCTGTGTCCTGAGTCTGCACTCGAGAAATGAGGAGCTGGCCGGCCCTGATCTCCTGGCAACAATCCACGTTTCCACCAGATTCGTTTTCATTTTTCCAACTAGGAGGACCCTCTTACAGGACTTTCAAGGTCTTCCCACGTGGAGGAAACTTGGATGAGCACGATACGACTTGGTGTGACTTGGCGGATGTACGGACTCTTAAACCCTGAGAGCCCAGGGTCTACAGCTCCTGAAAAGGAATCTGCTGAAGAGGACAGGCCTGACAAGTCAAATGAGGGAAAAACAATGCAGCCTGGGGGCTAAGCCTTTTCTCTTTCACTTTCTTGACATTTATATTTACATTTCTTTTAATACATTTTCAAAAACTTCCTTTTTTTTTTTTTTTTTTTTTACAATTTTCACATTTGCAGAAGTCCCTTTTTCATGTTTTCAAAAGCTCCCATTTCTCTATTACACTGCCGCTGCAGCCCATCTGTTACAAAGATGATCTGTCTGAAGTATTGAATCATCTATCTTAACAACACAACTGCCGCAAATGAAAAGCTGTCATGGTTTTGAATGCTAGAACCTTATTTAAGCTGGAACAGTGGACATCTGTATAGAGAACCCCGGAAGCGACACAAACGGGGCGCGAACTCTCCCTACGGAAGGAGGGAGGTGCACCGTTCTGGACGTGGGAGGGGCGGAGGGGCCGGTCAGGGACATGATCTCCTGGATCGCCAGGCGCAGCTTCAGCCGTTGCAGCGGGTTGCTGATGCTGATCTCACGATGGATCTCCGTGTCCAACAGGGCAGGCATGATGACGCCGCTCTTCACGTTGGCTCACAAGCAGCCACGTACCAGGCTGGCATCCCGACTCAGAACTGGGACGGGAGACAGGAGGCAAGAGGTTATGCATGGCTGTGGAGGGACTGACACACAGGGCCCAGGACGGGGGTGCGGGTGCGGGTGGGGGTGGGGGGGCGCATACACACCTCCAGCCAGACCACAACACTTGGCCCGTCCCACTGTGCGAAGGCACGCCTTGTCTCCAGGCTTCCTCCAGCAACTCATGCCTACAAGTAATGAAACATTCAAAATTCAAGAATCACTACTACACACGGGTATAAAACAAGTTAACCTAAGTATTTATTCTCTTTATAAATTTGCAAAAGTGAAATAGTATGCATCCCATCATTTTCCTTTAATCTTCTAAGCCATCTACTTAATGAGAGTTCAGACATATTACAAAGAACCCTGAGTCATGAAATGCTGAATGAGTCCCCGCAATTCCTTATAGAATCACATCCTTCCCGATGAAAGAGTTATTGCCAACCTTAAAGGATTCAGAAGTCTGCACATCCAAGGGAGGAGGGTAGTCAAGGAAAAACATCCACTCTTCCCTTTCTAAACAGTGAGGACAGATACATAGAAGAAGAAACCACACCGGGTTCTGAGCAGAGGAACCTGTCCCTGAGAGAGCTTCAGGGATGCACAGCATTTCACAACAGACGCACAAACAGCAGCGCAGACTTTCAACACAGAGCACTCTAACACAGCAAGCAAGGAGAGGGGTGGATGGGGGCTGTTTCTATCCTACACTGCTGTTCAGCTAATTAGCCATGTGCTAAATTAAGATACTGGTCATTCTTTTTTGACTAGGCCCCTGCGTGGCTTGTGGGACCCTAGTTCTCCAACCAGGAATCAAACCCCAGGCCCCATGCAGTGGAAGTGCAGAGTCCTAGCTATTGGACTGCTAGGGAATTCCCTAAAGATACACAGTGGCTTTTCAATACACTCAAATGTCATTAGACTTTACTTAAGATTGTGAAGTCTATGTATGGTTAAAGCTCGAAATGGTTCACATCAAATTTCAAGTAACTGTTCCTTTAAGTCAACCTTAAGTTTCCTAGAATAGTAAATATTCTGTTTTCTAGGAATAATTATACCAGAAAACACAACAGGTATCTTAATAGCTCAAGAAGTGAAAGTGAAAGTGAATTCACTCAGTCCTGCCCAACTTTTTGCAACCCCATGGACTGTAGCCTAGCAGGCTCCTCCACCCATGGAATTTTCCAGGCAAGAGTACTAGAGTGGGTTAGTTACCATTTCCTTCTCCAGGGGATCTTGGATCTCCCAGGGATCAAACCCAGGTTTGCCACATCGGTGAAGGCAGATGCTTTACCGTCTGAGCTACCAGGGAAGCCCCTTAATAGCTCAGGGAGAGTTTTTAAAAAAGGCAAACTTTTTAAATTCCCATATCCCAGGGGAACAAGGCATGTATCACGTGCCTGGAGTTTGCGTCCCAACCACAACCACCATCCAGAAGCAAATGGAAGACTCGCTTGGCTTCTGCTGGGGTTTATTTCCTTCCTCGGCTATAGGATATTGCATCACTCTGCTGTCACCGGCTCACTCTCAGCTGAAACCTAGCTTTACAGAGACAGCTTCAGAGACGAGCCTGGGGGGCTACCTGCTCTGTGGAACGCTGTGGTGACCCTGCTCGGGCCACCCTGCGGGGCTACTTAGCTCAGACCTCCTCTGCCCCCTCGAGGGTCAAATTTGAGACCCCAAGTACAATTCGTTAAAACACTTGCTTAGCAGTCAACTGACGTGGCATGCTTCCTTGCCTTAAAGTTAGAGTCACAGGAGAAAGACATTCGGAAATACCGTGAATTCTATGGGGAACAGACACGCCCGAGAGAAAGCCACACCATCTGTGGATGACAACGGGCACTTTAAAGCCGGACATGAGCACCACGGTCAAGCTGTCTTTCCTAACAAGATGGCTGTGTGAGCTTCTTCCCATCAAATGCTACACACGTGGCACCACCCAGACAACAGGTGTGGCCTTGTTTTCAGAGACTGACCGTCCACACAGCCCAGCACCTCCTACGAGGGTTCGCTGGGCTCCCCTTCACCAACACCATGCCCCACTCCTGCAGCGCTGCTCAGCTCAGAGCCTGGAGCTGGGGACGAGCCCCACGGGGAGGCTTCAGGACACACACAGCTCAGCACACCTGCTGACTCGGCTTCCCCTGGAGCTGGCGCGTGACAGTGTCCACCAAGGGGAAGAGGAAAGACAGCATTTAGAGCAGGAGGTACGTGATGCCTGAGGGGAGTCCCCGCACGCCCGGGACACTGCGATGACCAACAGGGATGCGGACAGTCCCGCGGCCTCGGCCTCCCTTCCTCACGGAGCGTGTCCAGCACCTGGTGAGCCCGCAGTGCTCTCCCTGCGAGTTTCCACACAACGTGAAAATCTGAGATTCACCAACCCTCAAAAATGCTCTGAAAGTGGATGCGTTGGCTGTGTACATTTAGCAATTAAAAGAATAACTTTGAGACAAATTGGGCTTAATAGAAAGAAAATAGTTTTGAGAAACAAACTGATTCTCACATCTATAATGCCAAAAATGTTAAACTATATTCAAGTGATTTTTTTTCTGGAATACTAAAACATTTTTTCACGTTTCATAGATAAGGCATTTTCCCTGAGTCAATGTTGTCTCTGGTTGACTGACAGAACTAAGATTATCCTCTGTGGTCAGAAAATCTTCGTACTTTGAATTGTTCCCTATGAAGCCACCAGAACCTCCTAGAGTTTGCCACGTGTAGCAACAGAGCAAAGAACAACCCACTTGTGCATGTGCGCACACACACACAGAGTTAGACATCCACCTTAACACCAGATCCAGAGAAACCTGCCTACCAGAAAACACACACACGCACACACACACCCCTAGACACAGGCACCAAATCCACTGGGATTCCTTTAAAATTATCCTACCATCACTTTCAAGAGGCACAGGGCTCCTGAAACTGACGACGAGGCGCACAGGCTCCTTACTTGCGGGCGTCCCTCAGGTCCCCGTGGCTGGCCGTGCACAGCACCCCGTCTGCAGCCGGTCCAGCCGAAGGGACCGCAGAGAGGTGGGGGTCGAGGTTTCACATTTGATGGTGGTCTTGTCATCTCGTACCTCTTCCCGTAAAGCTGGCAGCTGAGGGAATGAGGTAAGTGTAAAACTGGGTAACAATAGACTGTGTCGAATATGTGAATCTGGAGCTCTGTGAATCTGGAGGTCTCAGGAGAGACTGGCAGCTAGCTGGTCACGTGGAGTAGCTGTCCCCATGATGGCGTTTCTGTCATCGAATGTGCCGGTGCTGCTCTAGTGTGACCACCCCGCCCCCCCAGGTGGCAGGGACCCCCACGTGACAGCCCCCAGGCTCGCTCTCTCCGCCTCATCCACCCTCTAAAAGTTTCCCCAGACCCTCAGTAGGAGTGGGCGCTGCTGCGGGTGTGAGTGTGAGTGTCCTTGTGCCCCATGTGACGTTCCACGACTACCCGCAGTCTGTGTTTGCACGCTTCCTCCCGCACTCTTGGGACCAGGAAGCGTGGCGGGAACGCAGAGGCTGGATTCTGCTACAGTCAGGACTTACTCCTGCTGAGTTTCGGGGTGAGCACAGGCTGGCCTGGTCCCGCAAGGGCATGGAGGCGACACCCTAGGACTGGAGGGTCAGCGGGTCTCCGGAGGTCAGCCCGGGAGAGCCCTCAGCAGCAGAGAACATGACCTTGGCACCTGGCTGCCGCCGGAGTAGTCAGAGCACGGCCCGAGTCTCCCTCGCGTCCATGCACACGGGTGTCCCTCCCACAGCAGCAGTGCTGCTGGCCACGCCCTGCGTGCACGTTCTCAGAGGGAACAGGGCCCAGAGCATCAGGGTTCACGAGGCTGCCCTGCCCTGGGCCTCTCCGTCCGGAGGCCAGTGTTTAACACTGAAGTGCACCAGCATTTGGGGGTCGGCTGCCGCTGAGGGGCCACCGTCCCTTGCAGGTGCTGCTCTGGGTGGTCCTCTGGTGGGTCCAGCCCGGGAGCCCAGCCCTGCTCCAGCCGCTCTGAGAGCACGAGGCTGTCTGCTCTGTCCTGTTCACGGCTCAGCTGGAAAGCTGGATTGAGTTTTAAGTTTTTTTACCAGCAGCTTTTAGCTATATGTCAGAATAAAGTCAGCCACAGAGTTCTCTCCTTGATCTGCTTGGTCCTTCGTGTTTCTCTGGATTCTCAAAGCAGCTGAAGCCCAGAATGGGGTGGGGGTGGGGTGTCTGAAGGGGCAGGGGCTCCGGCACCAGCCGCCGTCCCTGGACTGACTCGTCTGTTTGTTTCCAGTTTACCTGCACTAATTCTGCAGGCGATTATACAGCGTCCAGAATACGACAAAGACTACATTTTGAACTCAATGCAATCTTTAATCTGTGAATACTTGTTATATGGACCCTAAGATATTTTATTACAGAGTTTTTAATTAGTGAAAAATTCATGAATACCACAGAGAAAATATTTTAAAATTTAATGTTTCTTATATTTATGTAAACTTATGACTTCATTTATATACTTACTTTTTCTTGTATATCCGGGCTATGAATCTCCTTTCAGATCAGTTCATGTTCTGATACCTGATTTTAGTCTTTCAAATGAATGTACTGTAATGCTTGTCTGTATAAATCCTATGAACAAATATAGGGCTTTTGTAAATGATGCATTTATTGTAATTATTCTTGTTTAATTTTTAAATGTTAAACCATGAGAGAAGGGGTTTTACTGCGATTGTAAAATCATCATGACGCGGTGTGCATTATCCTTCCAGAATGTAACCAAGCTGTCCAACAATCACTCTGAAATGAGCGAACTTAATTTCAACCAATTGTTGTATTTTAACGACTGACTTAAACTGTACTTTTTTTTCTAGGAAGACATGCTTTTTGTCTGCAGTGTGAAGCGATTTCAAAGTACTGGGTGTTAAATGTGAGCTTCTAATGAAATTTGGGCTGAAAGGATGACTAGAAGAAGACTATGAAAATCTCTCCTGTAACCTAGTCTCTGTGGACCTGGATCCCTCGCCTCCAGTGAGACTCTTCGAGGACCAACCGCGGTGCCCTGCACCCGCTGCGGAGCCATCGAGCTGAACACTGAGGGCGCCACATCCCAGACAGACAGACAGCAGAGTGCAGCTCTGACAAAGGCCTTATTTTTCTTACGTAAATCATCTTTTTACATCTGTTTGTAAACATGTTTAAAGAATGGACCTAGGGGTACATTTTTAGATTTTGATGACATAGCCATTTTGGATAGTTTAAGTAGCAAAGGTAACTTTTACTTTTTCGGCAGCACATTAAAGAAGCTAGTAAGAGATGCGTTCAGATGATGCTGCCTTATGCAGCTGATATCTCGGTAGACAGAGACAGCATGTCTCTCTACATGTGGGTTCTGCCTTTAATTTCCTTGTACAATTCATTGTTACCATTCTGTTTTTCTATTAATCTTTTGTGATCTTCCTGAATATGTGACAAAGTATGTCCAGTCTACTTTTGAACTATTTTTATCACAGTATTATTTATTGCTTTCTTTCAATAAAGTCAGAGCTTCCCTGGTGGCTCAGAGGATGAAGCGTCTGCCTGCAATGCTGGAGACCCGTGTTCGATCCCTGGGTTGGGAAGATCCCCTAAAGAAGGAAATGGCAACCCACTCCAGCATTCTTGTCTGGAGAATCCCATGGACAGAGGAGCCTGGCGGGCTACAGTCCACGGGGTGGCAAAGAGTCGGACACGACTGAGCGACTTCACTGCACTCACTGCTTCAATAAAGTACTGGAGCAAAATTTCCCGCTGCCAATAGAGAGTGCCGAGGGTAAGCTGCACTCTCAATGAGAACAGACCAGAGCTGGTAATGGGAGCCCGTGTCATCACACGGACATTCTGTTAAGAGAAACGGATGGATACAATGGAAAGGCTAGAAGGCGGAAGTATAGGTGTCCCCAAAGGACGACCGACTAGGTGTTCGTACCCTTGGCTCCGGAGACAAGAGGCTTCATCACTTCAGCATCTGTGGGGACAGGGCCCCTCTGCTGCTGAGGCGTGGGCAGCGGGCCGAGGGTGGGAACAAAGTGCAGGTGTCAAGGCTCACCGTGGATCCCAGGGCGGGGTGGCCGAGGGCAACCCTGACGCGGACCCGAATGATGCACTAGGGAGTGTGCGTGTGCATGCTTGTGTGTGGGAGCTTTTTATGTTATTTTAGTCAACAGTCTTTATTATTCATATATCCATAGAAACAAGAATGTAGCAAAGGGAGGTGGGAGGGAGATTCAAGAGGGAGGGGATATATGTACACCTATGGCTAATTCATGTTGATGTATGGCAGAAATCAAATCGATATTGCACAGCAATTATGCTTCAGAAAAAAAGAACATAGCAAGGTGGTCAGGAAAGTATGAAAAAACATTTCTCATATTTATAATCACAACTCTGTGTACATCTGGGAGCAGGCTGCCCACCATCATCACACCTCCCACCAGCATCAGACGTTTGCCCCCAGCATCAGGCCCTAGTCCAGGATCAGGACCTCCCCCAGCATCAGGCCTTAGTCCAGCATCAGGCCCTCCTCCAGCATCAGGCCCTAGTCCAGCATCAGACCTTCCCCCAGCATCAGACCCTAGTCCCGCATCAGGCCCTCCCCCAATATCAGGCCCTAGTCCAGCATCAGGCACTCCCCCAGCATCAGGCCCTTCCCCAGCATCATGCGTGGCAGCCCCACTTGTCTGACACTCCTGAGCACACTTAGGCAGCCCCAGAGCAGCAGGACGATAGCTCTTGCAGGAGGTGCATCTTTAGGAATCACCTGCGGAACAACAGTAGCAGCTGGGGCCTGTTTCAGGCCAAGGAGAGGCAAAGAAGAGGCACTTGTGCCGGAAGCAGCGGTGGGTGTGGGCACGTTTCAAAGCTCTGCTTCCTCCCCGAGGGGGCTTTGCTCTCCAGCTCTCTCACGTGGTCACTCGAGGGCCCCAGGGCTGTGTCCTTCCAGATTCACAGTCTCCTCGATATCTCAAGCCCAAGTCCTGAGTTGAGTCCCGGTCTGGTGTGGCAGAGGGCTGGGAACACACAAGCTCAAGGGCTGAAAGGATCCCAGGGGAACAGTCGGGCCCCAGCGGGTGGCAGAGCAGGGGATGAGGGTGGCCGCCCACAGAGGGCCCCGCAGCAGCACTGGAAGGAGAGCAGGGATGCCTTAGCTCACTCGGGGACGTTGCCCGGCCTCAGTGCCCAGATGTTACCACCAGCAGCTCTGGGGACGCAGAAAGCTCACTCGGGCCGTGTGAGTGGGCTCTGCTGACCATGGCCTCGGTTTTCATTCCGGTTCCATTCCGGTTCCAACTGTCCCTCCAAGGGCTCCTCTTCCGAAGGGCGCATTTTCTTGATGTGGGTGAACGCATCCCTGCTTGTTTCTGTCAGCACTGTTGTCGGTCATCGTGTGTTTTCCTCTTTACAATCTGTGCTTGCTGCTCTTCTAACTTAGGAGCAGCCCTTATTTTCTGCATTTCCTAGTTGTCAGCGTTCACTGGGGCTTTCCAGGTGGTTCTAGTGGTAAAGATCCTGCCTGCCACTGCAAGAGATAACAAGAGATGGGGTTTGATTCCCCTGGAGGAGGGCATGGCAACCCACTCGTCTTCTTGCCTGGAGAATCCCATAGACAGAGGAGCTAGTGGGCTACAGTCCCTGGGGTCACAGAGAGTCAGACACGACTGAAGCAGTTCAGCACACACTCAGGTTTTAGTTCAGTCGCTCAGTTGTGTCCGACTCTTTGCCACTCCGCGGACTGCAGCACTCCAGGCTTTCCTGTAATTTACTATCTCCTGGAGTTTGCTCAAACTCATGTCCATCGAATCAGTGATGCCATAGAACCATCTCATTCCTGTTGCATCCACCAGAGAGGTGGCTGGGGCTCGGCAAAGTGCATGGTCACACTGCATGGGTGTGAACCTGCCCTCACCACTCCCTAACCGCATGACCATCACTGTCTCCTCCTCTGTAAATAGGGAGGTGGCAGCACCTGTTTGGTAAGGGGCACACACAGCATCTGGTATATAATCAATGCACCATCCATCTCAGCGTTATATTTATTAATAATAAGGATAGCATTTAATAATCTGCTTTTTCTCTCTTCTCACTTAACTGTGCTCCAGACCATATCTGTTTTACTTACCCCTATACATCCCACACCCAGCACAAACAAGACACTCAACAAATCTCTGGCTGAAGAGGCAGGAACATACCCTGTCCTTCAGGAGATGAAGCCGAGTGAGATGGGGGCCTGATAACACTGTGTGATGAGGAGATGCCAGGAGGACCTGTGTGGCTGTGGGATGGAGTAGGGGGCATGGGCAGAACCCATGATGAGCTCCTGGGGATGGGGAAAGTGGCAGGAAGAAGAGGGTGCTGTTCCTTGTGGGGTGTCCACAGATTTTACCTCACCCCTCACTGATGAGCCCTTAGGCCGTTTCCAAACACTTGTCACTGTTCTGCAGGAAACACTCATTGCCCAGCTCCTACTCAATCCATTTCGTAGAGTATGTTTCTAGCACTGCAGTATAAACATCTGCAATATTCATTCCGTGCTCTGTTCATCCACCCATCTGGCTAGCCATCTGTTCATCCATCCATCCACTCACTAATCCATCCATCCTTTAACTCTTAATTCTTCCATCCATCCACACATCCATTCATCAACTGATCCAATCATCTCGGACCCTAAAGAAGACAGACGCCTCCTCTGCTCCTCCCAGGAGGACACCCAGCGTGAGTGACAGGAGCCTCGTGGGGACAGTGGGGGAGACACAGAAGAGACACGCATGCAGACCCTCCTCCCTCTGAACGGTGAGGCACCCACCTGGTCCTAGCGCCTCCTTGCCGGGGTGTCCAGGCCGGCCCTTCTCCTTCTTGCCAAACAAACGACCGATGGAGGACTTGATGCCCTTCTTCTTTGGGGCTTTCTGCAGTGAGTCCTGGCTGCTGCTGGGGTTGCCCCCGGGGCTGTCTTGAGAGCCTGTCGAGCTTTGGGGAGAGAAAACAACCTTTAACCGGTGCCCTTGTGCAAACACACACCCCTCCACAAGACCTACTGATAGAACTGGCCACCCAGCAACACCCGTGCCTCAACCTCACAGCAGACAGTGGAGTCTGCTTCACCAGCCACACTCCACACGAGCAATGCAGGCTTCCGGCCACAAACAACGGCCCTGGGAAGCTGAGATTCTCTGCCTGGAGCTCTCCCCTGAGGAGGGCTTCACTCCAGACGAGCTGGTGCAGAGGGCCCTCCAACCCTCCCTCAGGGTCGCTGCTTGGCAGGTGACGACCCTCCCAGAGAAGGCGAGCTCCCCTGCTCTGGGCAGTTCCCCCCGCCTCTCACAGGGTGACCATCCCCGGCCGTGGCAGGAGAGTGACGGTCACCGTGCGCAGGGCTGCAGGTCAGGTGACCACATGTGCCCTCCATCGAGTGCTGCCTGGCTCACGACGGGAGCTCAGCAGGTGGGGGTCTGAATGAGGACAGGGTCAGTCACAGGAGGTGACAGACAGTCTCCTGAGAGGAGACCCCTGAGAAAAAGGGAGGGACCCTCAAGAACAAATCCGAGAGGCACGGAGCCATAAGCATCAGGAACGCGTCCCAGACGGGGCAGACCTCTAGCAAGAGCAGGAAGAAATCTCCCACAGGAGTCAACACATAGAGACGGATGTTTTTTAAAATCACTGAGGTCACTGAACTCTTCTACCCCGGCACCTGAAGTTCACCACTAAACACAGGCACCGAATCCAGTGGGATTCCTTTACAATCATCCTTGCAACTCTTTGAAGACAAGAGGCGCAGGGCTCCTGAGACTAACGACGAGGCGCACAGGCCCCTTACTTGCGGGCGTCCCTGATGTCCTCGTAGCTGGCTCTGTGCTGTGACCCCCTGTCCAGCCGGTCTAGCCGAAGGAACCGCAGCAAGGCGGGGGTCGAGGCTTCACATTTGATGGCGGTCTTGTCATCTTGTACCTCTTCTGGTATAGGTGGCAGCTGAGGGAGTGAGGTAAGTGTAAAACTGGCTAACGATAGACTGTGTCAAAAAAGGCTATCACACAGGCTTTACATTATAACCAGAAACTTATTTGAAAACATATTAGCGATGCTATCCGCCAAGTACAAAAAAATGTGTTGTTCTAGCTTAATGCCATCTTAAAGGACTGTCTTGTTCAAGAGAAGCAGGGCCATGGGGCAGCGAGAGCACCCTACTGAGTGCAGAGATCCTGGCCAGGAGCCTCCCTGCAGCCAGGCTCCGCCCTCCTTTGCATCCAGCGACCCGATGGCCCCGACAGGCAGGACAGCGGAGCCATGCCAGCACTGTGAACCCTGCATGGCATGAACTGCCCTGATGAAAGGACTGTGTTCATCGCCAGATGCTGCTCAGGAGCACTACTAGCAAGAGTAAGAAACCTCTCAGCAAAGCCGTCCAGACCTTTCTGTTTGAAGGAGAAAAGGAAACAGCTTGTACCACCACCCAAGATCATGTTTAGTGATGATGCAGGTTACTGAACCCATGACAGCAAGTGAAGTACAGAAAAGGTACCTAACCCCTCCATGCGAGCACCATGTGTCTGGCTTGTATTTCTCAGTAACATACAGACTGGGGGCTACACACTGAAGTACTTGCAGTTTGAGTGTAGTTCGCTCACTGTGGTTTACATAAAGTAAACTGCTGCTGCTAAGTCACTTCAGTCGTGTCCGACTCTGTGTGACCCCATAGACGGCAGCCCACCAGGCTCCCCCGTCCCTGGGATTCTCCAGGCAAGAACACTGGAGTGGGTTGCCATTTCCTTCTGCAATGCATGAAAGTGAAAAGTGAAAGTGAAATCGCTCAGTCGTGTCCGGCTCGTAGCGACCCCATGGACTGCAGCCTACCAGGCTCCTCCGTCCTAGGTCTTCACTAAGAACTGATTGGTTTCAACCTAGAGGGGTGGGATGGGGAGGGAGATGGGAGGGAGGTTCAAAAGGGAAGGGATGTATCTGTACCTATGGATGGTTCATGTTGAGGTTTGACAGAAAAGAACAAAGTTCTGTAAAGCAATTACCCTTCAATTAAAAAATAAACTAATTAAAAAAAATGATCTCGCCTGGACTCCCAGCTTTTCCGCTGGTCCTGGGTCTGAAGACAGGAAAGACAGTGGTGGCAACAGTGTGGGGAACAGATTAACCCCTTCGGGGTCCAGACAGGTCTCACTTATACAGTTGCTACTGGGTGTGCGAGCCTGGGCACGGTGCCCGGCCTCTCGAAGCCTCAGTGTCCATGTCTGCTGAATGGGGATAACAGCAGCCTGGACCTCACCTGGGTGTCTGCGGGATTACATGACAGACTCGGAAAGCATTTGACACGGTGCCTGGCGCACAGAGTCACCTGCACACTGCTACCCACCATCATTAAATTGGCTTCCTCCAAATCTAACATCTATGGCTCTGAGTCAGTCATTTGTTTTTAAAAAACTCTAAGCGGAGATTCCATGGTAGTCCAGACATTAGGACTTGGCATTTTCACTGTCGGGACACCAGTCTGATCCCTGGTTGGGGAACTACGATCCCATAAGCTGTGCAGCATGGCCAAAAAAATAAGTAAAGAAAATTTTAAAAGTAATAAATAATACTATATCTACTATAAATAAGCATGAGATGATTAGAAGGCAAACAAGTGGGATATAGGCAAACTGTTACAATGGTCCCAACGAATGACCTATTTCCAACAGAACCATCAACATATTTTAAGTGGTGGGTGAGTTTCATTACTTCCATTAAAATGTCAATTCTTCACCAGTACATAACCACACAGTGTTCATTCACGTAAAATGATAAGGACTCTCTAATACTTCACAGAGAAACAAAGGCATGCTAAATTACTAAATAGTTTACCTCTATCAACTAGGCTGATAGATGCATGCAAAGAAAGGAAGAGAAACCAGATTTATTGTGACTTTGAAACTAAAACTTCAAGAATCAGCATAGACAAACACAGTATAGCAAAAATGATGGCAAACATAGAAGTGAGATGACGATTTAGAGAACGTGTAACTGGAAACAGAACATTTTTTTTGACCACAGAAATTAAATAAGCTATTCAAGATTTACTAAACACTATAAATTATTACTCAGGAAGATACAATTCTATTACAACATCATGATTTATTAAAGCACAGCATTCTCTACAATAAAGGGCCTTAACAGTTGTCTCTTCTCAGCCAAACTTCTCTATACGTTAGTTTCTCTTAATAAAAAAGATGTTATACTTTAAAATAGTGATTTAACTGATGAGGAAGTTACCATAATACCTATTTTAACACTGAACAAATCTAACCACCTATTGGATATTAATGTAAAATGCTTACCTAGAATTTGATTTAAAATTTCTCAAAATAAATTGATTAAAGCAGGTGCCCTGTGAAAATATGTAAGAATGGAAGCTAGCATAATAGCAGGTGCAGTCTTTACATTTTATTCACCAGAGAAGATAGTTTTTTAAAGAGTCTAGTAGAGACATTAACTGTGCAAAAGCTGATGAGATTTATAGTCTTAAATACAAGCACCAACATAGAAAGGATATTGTGTCAAAAGTCCATTAATTCTACACTTAAGAAGATCATTTCTATAGGTAAGGATAATCTCATTTATGAATTACACATGATATGTAGTTGAGGATCCATCTACATTATGCTTGTAACTGCATAGTGATAGGCTAATTCAAACTTACTGCTCTGGGGGAAAAACACCATTTAATGAGACATGAAGACAAAGCACAAACCCGACTAAGTGCACCCACAGCACTGCTATGACCTGAACAGGTGGGAGGACGGGGAAGGGGAGATGGATGGGTGAACTACAGCCTCGGGGGCGAGGGGGGGCAGTGGTGGGAAGCTGCGCTCTGAATTGACAACCACTAAGCAGACAACAGGATGAGCCAGGAAATCAAAACCAATGATGAAAGCAGACGCACCGTCAGAGAACTCCAACAACAGGACAAAATATACACAACTGTTCTTTTACAAATACTCGGAAGGAAATCAAGCATGAAACCACAGAGAAATCGTCAAAGAATTTTAAATATCAACGAATTAGCCAATGATGCAAATTAGAAAAACAGTGTCTCCAAAGACCACACAATGGACTAGTTACCACTTCACATGCCGCTACAATGATTCACACTTAATTTAATGATATGCTGACTAACAATGCAGCTAACATGAAGTGGGTGGAACACCAAAAAAGGGACAATACAAGTGCAGTGACAAAGCAGAGTGTTGTGAACCTGATTTCATGGGTAAACAGCGATGCACTCACAAAACCTAAGCAAGCAGGGAAGAAAGCTGGGACACGTGCTTCAGAGCCGCACACTCTGTCACCAAAAGCCCTAGGTCGTCATCCCGTTTTCAGACTCGGAAGAGTGAAGAAGCCCGACCTCTTCCCTGGGGCCCTGGGGCACTGGGCTTTTAACCTGGTTTCACACGCAGAGCTGGCCTGAGCGCACGGCCAGGCCCATCAGCAAGCAGACCAGTTTAGATTCCTGGTTTGGTTCCCGCCGCACGCCCTGCACCCTGCAGCCAGGCATCCCCAGTGGGAAATGTGCTGCCCGGTTTCCACACGCCGTGAGAGCTGCCTACGGTTACTCTCACGAAGCGGTCTGCTCCCTGAGAACAGCAACTTCCTGCAGCTGCTGTGCCCAGCACAGGCCAGGCCCAGCGTTACAGAGGCAGGCTCTGGCTGAGTTCATGATGACGTGCTAAGCCGGTGGTCCAAATATCAAGACTAATTTGTCGCTGTGCGATTATGGAATGATCTTGCTCAGTTGTGTCCAACTCTTGGCGACCCCATGGACAGTGGCCTACCAGGCTCCGTGGTCCATGGGATTTTCCAGGCAAGGATACTGGAGTGGGCTGCCATTTCCTTCTCCAGGGGATCTTCCCAACCCAGGGATCATACCCGGGTCTCCTGCATTGCAGACAGATGCTTTACCGTCTGAGCCACTAGGGAAGCCCGATGAAAGACTAGGCAGTTTTAAAAATCTTAGACCTCTGAGCGTAGCAAATGTACCTGATTTTCTTCTGGGTAAAAAGAGAAAAAACAAACAAAGAAAAGAAAAATAGTGTGCTCGGGGAGGGACGCGGCATGGAGGAGGCCGACACATACCAGAGTCATGATGCCCTGCTTGTCTACCTTCCGTGCAGGGCTGTGCCGCCTCCTTCGGGGCTTGGAGCGCCCTCTGATGCGCGTGCAGGAGCCGGCATGCGAGGAGGCGGGATTCAGGTTGAGGGAATTCAAGGATTTCAAACGACGAAGGTTGCTTGAGCTCCCCTTGCCCACCCTGCTCTCAATCCCCTTGGCCCGCTGCTCTGTGTTCTCCTTCTTTTCTTGGATCAACCTAAAATAGAATAAAAGCATTACCTGCCTTTGTCAGCAGAGGAATGTGTCTGGACAACAAATTTGGGCTTGCATTCTGTGTCACGATTAGCAAATTCCAGGAACAGTTGCTCAATTAACATCTCAGCAAAAAGGTTCAACTCTCCCTCTTTGGAATATTCTCAAACTTAGAATAACTTATCATTGAGTCTTACAAAGTGGCCCCCGATCATTCACGTTTGATTTGACTTATTTACTCTATCTAACATTCTGATGGGGTCTGGGTGGTGACTCTCTCTGTGTCAGAAGACACCTGAATTGACAACCTTTACCTTCCCTGCTCTCAGGGCAGAGATGCACGTCAGTGCTTCAGGTCTTTTCCATTGGGAATCGGGAACTCTGTATAACCAAAACAGCGATTCACGAGTAAGCTGGAGTTTCTAATCACGAGTCTCCAGACCAGATGAAGGGCTGAGTTGATCTTTTAATTTTTTTTTAAGGTTGTATATGTACAAACGCATCACTTGATGAAGTTCTCCATCAGCTTTGTGTGAGTTTCTGGATTCATGTCAATGTGCTGTATTAACCTAGAATTTAGTTACTGCTCTTCTCCCCTAATGTGTCGTGGATGATTTTATATACAGGTTAAATGCATGATTATGCAAATGGTTTCCAAATTAAAATACAAGATCCTTACAGGTAGTAAACTCTCAAGTTTCACTTCTACTTACACATCTTGAAAGTTTTTCATTGTTGACAAGTTGATGGACAGAATTTACCATTTACATCATGTCAACTTGTTGCATAAGGAAAGAATCACTTTTACCTGACCACCTGCTGTAAAAACAAAAATATTAATATATAACCGTTCCAAATTTCCTACAGGGATGGGGAAAGACAGTCTTTCTGAGCTTGTCTGTGGCTCAAACACGGCCCATAAGGCAGTCTGTCTCGGCATCAAAAGTGCAGGCGGCACCATCTGCGTTTGCTGGCTGTGCCGTTCACCCCTGCCTTTTGCCCGAGCCCCCGCACTCGACCGGCAGGAACGGGCACCTCGGCCAGGGCTGACGGGACAAGAACAATCTGAGCAGCAGCTCTGCCAGGTCCTGTGCAGGGTCACCGGCCTGCGGCCACTCTGAACGTGGACTCGGGACGGGAGGCACAGGTGCGTGGGTGTGGCACCAGGCAGGCCTCGGGGCCGCCAGCCACACGGCTGCACCCAGACCCCAAGGCCCCCTGCTCACCACAAGGCGGGCCTTTGGGTTCTATCCTGTTTTGTAAACTGTTAGAACTGCCAAGACTGTGTCTAAAGAAAACATTTTAAATATACTGATGAGATGAGAAAAACTCAAACACATGTCCTGAGAGTAACATACAGTAACATATCACTATCTTACAACAAGCCAATCTTCACACTGTATTAAGTTAAAAAGGAAATGCAGATCTGAGTGGGAATTTGCCAACCCCAGAACCCCAGCTTTTCTGTTCCAGGTTGCTTTTCACCAGAACGTGGGAGGCTCCGAGGGACACACGAGGGCGAACCCTCAGTGCCGGAGGATGCACGGGCCGCAGGAGACACCGCCTCGGCACCTCACCCACCTTGGGGCCCAGAGCTGAGAGGGGGACACCCCACAACACCCGCCCCCGCAGAGTGCCGACACCACACTGTGGACAGAATGCCCTGGCTGACTGAGCTCTATAATCAAGGGCAAGCTCAGAACTGAAACTTCTTGAAGCAGACCTGAAGTCCGTTTTCTTACTAAGGAACACTCAGACTTCTCTAAGCAGAAGACAGCTCCTCAGAGGAACCGAGTTTCCGGGGAGTTGGGCTCAGGCGCACCCACCGGATCTCTTCGTTGATCTTGTCCAGCTGCTCCTGAATCATCATGGCCAGAGTCTCGGCATCGGCCTGCCCGCTGGGCGACAGCAGAGAGGCCGAGCTGAAGAGGGTGACCCCGTCACCCTCGCCGTCAGACGCGCCCTCGTCACTCTCGAACGCCTGGGCCACGTTGGCTAGCACGCTGGCTTGCTGCCCGTGCTCCCGGTCCTGATCCTTCAGGGGCTGCACCTAGGCACGACAGGACCACGTCTCGTCAGCGACATTCTGGGCAGCTCAAGTCTATCAGGAACTGAACACAATTTTACATGGAAGCCCTGACTTTGGACACATGGGCCATGCTTATGAGACACTGCCATCTCTTAAGCGAGCAGTACTGAAGAAACAGGCAGGAGGAGACTCCAGTTCCTAGATGGCCTGGTGACACTCAGGTCTTAGTGTGGACGGAAGGCAATCCTATGAGGTTATTCACAAGGGTGGGCTGATGGAGTCAGAGACAAAAACCGAAAAGTAAAAAAATACATCCATGCTTCCATCAGCCACGCTGAAGGAAAATTAGAAAAAAATCCTTCAGCTCCGCAGCCGCTGGGTCCCCCCTCAGAGGTTATCACTGGTACTAGTTCACCGGGGAGTGCCGTCCTCGCAGGTTCCCAGCCCTCTGTTTCCCATGCTGGTCTGAACACACACAGACAGGAGCGAGCAGGGGCAGCCAGGGGACGGGAGGGCCAGCACCCCCGTGGCTCTCCTCTCAGGGCACAGGCCCTCGGGCTGTTCTGGGGATGGCCCCTCACACCGCGAGGTCGGCTCTGTCATCTGAGACGCACGGGAGAGTGCCTGCTGGGCCCCATGCCACCCTCCCGCTCTCACACCTCACACCCTTCTCTCCACAAGTCTCTTCCCCCCTGCCCCACTCTCTCCCAGGTCCTGCCTTGATTTCCCAGATATGACCTCAAAGCAACCAAGGGGCAGCCTCGAGGTGCTGGCTTGCCGGCTCCCTGTCCCCCATGGGCAGTACCTTCGCCCTCTGTCTGTGTCACGACCCCTCCCCAGGGCTGGGCCACCCCTTTTTGAGCCCATGGAAATAAAACCTGTCACAGCTTCCCCAATAAGGCATCGGCATTCAAATATTTTTAAAGCAAAACAAAAATTGACTTTGAATTGGCTTAGTCATAAACAGCATCCCAATCGCAACAGCCTCTGAATAGCAGTTCTGAAAGTAAGGAAGTGCACCCCCGATCAGGAGACCTTGTCCTCTCTGCCTAAGCAGGGAGGGAGCCTCACTGCAGGTCTCATGATGGGAGTCAGAACCACAGCCCCCCGGGAGCCCGCGTGTGAGGCTCTGCAGTCAGGCCCAAGAACACAGGTATGGTGGGGACAGTACTGACACTTGAGGCTGGACCTGGGATCCCCACTCCATTTCCTGAATGGTCTGCATCACCGTGTGGCCAACCCTTCTGGGAAACCTCTCTCAGGACTCTCTGATGCGAGCCCCCACCATCGCCCTTTCCTGACAGGCCTTCTGTCACAGCAGAACTATGGTTCTCCTCCTGCCTAGGAGCAGCCATCCTACACACACACACACCATGTCTGGACCAGCAGTTGGGCATGTGGGACTCCAGCGCCATGTCCGAGGCAAGCACCTCCACAGCTGGGCACCATAGGCCTCAGGCTGTCACCCTTAGGTTTGTCTGAGGGGCACTAGTAAGGTCCAACTGTATCCCGAGCAGCTCCCCGGCCTGGCTGGTCAGAGCAACAAGCAGCCTCTTTGAACGTGGGGACCCCCTGGCCCCTGCCCACCACCTACGGGTGACCACATCTGGCCCTGCTCCCAAGGTTGGGTGCCTGGACCAGCAGACAGGGCTATACACACACACTCGACGGCAGAGACCTGAGCGGCAGAGACAGCAGAACTGGCCCCCGCCCAAGCCACGTCTCTGGCCCGGACGCGGCCTCCCCATCAGCACACGCACCCACAGCAGCTCCTTCTTGTTCTCCTCCAGTTGGGCCTCCATCTGGCGCAGCCTCTCCTTGATGTTACGGTGTCTCTCTTCCACCTGTCGGCCAAGAACAGCGTCAGCTCCACTCGCAACAACCCTGTCCTGATGACACGCGGGCTGTGACCGCAGGGGTGGCAAGCGGGCTATGCTCTGTGCAGACCACTGGCTCCGGGTTCGCGGGGGGCACGCCCGCTCGCCTGCTCACGCAGCCAGCGCAGCTTCGCGTGTGACACGTGGCTGACGGAGGGTGATGGTGACCGGCTCGTGAGAGGAGACGTGCTCGCCCCCGCCCCGGGCCCCGCACCCGCGGCCGCTGCACAGCCTCCTCAGACTGCCTGTGGCGAGCCAGCGCGGGCAGGGCAGTGGCAAGCACGGGACGCACAAGAGCACACATTCTACCTTCCTAAGCTGGGAGGTCAGTTCCAACAGTTTAGCCTCCTTAGTGACAGAGCTTCCGGAAGACCAAAGTTCAGACTACAAGGCCGACCGGGGACAGACAGCAGAGATGTCAGGGGAGAGAAGAAACCAACCCTTGAGAGGAAGATCACAGGCAGAAGGGTGCCCCCTTGGCGGCTGTTAGTGACCCTGCTCTGGGAGGGTTTGGGAGCACCCGGCACCACCGGCCTCCCGCGAATGGCAAGCCCCTCAGCCGCTCACTGAGCTCTGGGCAACGCTCCGGACAGCCGCACCAGCACAGGCCCACCTCTCCATGCCCAGCCAGTACCCACCAGCAGTGTGGGGCAACACCTTTCCCACCAGAAGGACGGGGTGGCTGGCGGGCTGTGGGGAACATGCCCCCAGCAGCGCCACGGGTCCGGGACGCGGCCTCTCACCCGTGGGCTCCCGGGGACTGCAAGCTGGGAGTGGGGCCCCGGGTCTGCACCGTGCCCCGCTGTGACTTACTCAACAATGTATGAATCAAGACTTAAAACTGTGTTCATTACAGAGCTATTTTGGCCATCTCTTAAACGAGAATGGGATTTTTCTAGCTCTCTATCCTGCTAGGCTTTGAGGTGCTGACTGAACTCTGAGCAGCAGTGACTCGGAGCTGAAGCGTCCTGGGGACACTCAGAACACAGGACAAAACTGGAGGGAAATTAACGGAGGGATGACACGGGAGCCGGGACTGTCTGACACTCAGGGCGTGCTCCCATCTCAGCCGGGCAGCACGCTCCCCGCGGCTGCGCTCCTTTGTGGACTGAGCAGCACGGGGAGGGGCACGGTGGGACAGCATGGAACAGGCCCTCCCCGCGCCAGCCCCGCAAGGACCCAGAGCAGCACCTTGGAGAGCGCGGCCACCCGCTGAGCCAGCTCAGCCTCCACTTCTGGCAGCGTCTCCGCCCTGGGCAGCGTCTGCTGCAGCTTCTGCTCCTCCAGCTCCAGGTGCTCCTGCAAAGGTCGGTTTTTATCCTCCTCCTACAAAGGGAGAGCAGAGCATCCAAACAGGCCAAGTGGTGTAGCCGCTGCCGTTTTTAGTAAGCTGAGACAAAACCTAAATGCACGTGTCTACTGGATTAGTTCTGTTTCGGAAGCTGCGTCACGGGAATTTTTCTCTCTGTTCCTGGGCTTGGTCTCAGTGGGCAGAACACCTCCTGCCAGAGTATTTGCTTTTCCTAAACGTCCCCATGAATAGTATGAAAAGGCAAAATGATAGGATACTGAAAGAGAAACTCCCCAGGTCAGAAGGTGCCCAATATGCTACTAGAGATCAGTGGAGAAATAACTCCAGAAAGAATGAAGGGGTGGAGCCAAAGCCACAAGAATATCCAGCTGTGGATGTGACTGGTGATAGAAGCAAGTTCTGATGCTGTAAAGAGCAATATTGCATAGGAACCTGGAATGTCAGGTCCATGAATCAAGGCAAATTGGAAGTGGTCAAACAAGAGATGGCAAGAGTGAATGTCGACATTCTAGGAATCAGCGAACTGAAAAGGACTGGAATGGGTGAATTTAACTCAGATGACCATTATATCTACTACTGCGGGCAAGAATCCCTCAGAAGAAATGGAGTGGCCATCATGGTCAACAAAAGAGTCCGAAATGCAGTACTTGGATGCAATCTCACAAACGACAGAATGATTTCTGTTCGTTTCCAAGGCAAACCATTCAGTATCACAGTAATCCAAGTCTATGCCCCAACCAGTAACGCTGAAGAAGATGAAGTTGAACGGTTCTATGAAAACCTACAAGACCTTTTAGAACTAACACCCAAAAAAGATGTCCTTTTCATTACAGGGGACTGGAATGCAAAAGTAGGAAGTCAAGAAACACCTGGAGTAACAGGCAAATTTGGCCTTGGAATACGGAATGAAGCAGGGCAAAGACTAATAGAGTTTTGCCAAGAAAATGCACTGGTCATAACAAACACCCTCTTCCAACAACACAGGAGAAGACTCTACACATGGACATCACCAGATGGTCAACACCAAAATCAGACTGATTATATTCTTTGCAGCCAAAGATGAAGAAGCTCTATACAGTCAGCAAAAACAAGACCAGGAGCTGACTGTGGCTCAGACCATGAACTCCTTATTGCCAAATTCAGACTTAAATTGAAGAAAGTAGGGAAAACCACTAGACCATTCAGGTATGACCTAAATCAAATCCCTTATGATTATACAGTGGAAGTGAGAAATAGATTTAAGGGCCTAGATCTGATAGACAGAGTGCCTGATGAGCTATGGAATGAGGTTCGTGACATTGTACAGGAGACAGGGATCAAGACCATCTCCATGGAAAAGAAATGCAAAAAAGCAAAATGGCTGTCTGGGGAGGCCTTACAAATAGCTGTGAAAAGGAGAGAAGCGAAAAGCAAAGGAGAAAAGGAAAGATATAAACATCTGAATGCAGAGTTCCAAAGAATAGCAAGAAGAGATAAGAAAGCCTTCTTCAGCGATCAAGGCAAAGAAATAGAGGAAAACAACAGAATGGGAAAGACTAGTGGTCTCTTCAAGAAAATCAGAGATACCAAAGGAACATTGCATGCAAAGATGGGCTCGATAAAGGACAGAAATGGTATGGACCTAACAGAAGCAGAAGATATTAAGAAGAGATGACAAGAATACACAGAACTGTACAAAAACGATCTTCATGACCCAGATAATCACGATGGTGTGATCACTGACCTAGAGCTAGACATCCTGGAATGTGAAGTCAAGTGGGCCTGAGAAAGCATCACTACGAACAAAGCTAGTGGAGGTGCTGGAATTCCAGTTGAGCTATTCCAAATCCTGAAAGATGATGCTGTGAAAGTGCTGCACTCAATATGCCAGCAAATTTGGAAAACTCAGCAGTGGCCACAGAACTGGAAAAGGTCAGTTTTCATTCCAATCCCAAAGAAAGGCAATGCCAAAGAAAGCTCAAACTACTGCACAATTGTACTCATCTCACATGCTAGTAAAGTAATGCTTAAAATTCCCTAAGCCAGGCTTCAGCAATATGTGAACCGTGAACTTCCTGATGTTCAAGCTGGTTTTAGAAAAGGCAGAGGAACCAGAGATCAAATTGTCAACATCCGATGGATCATGGAAAAAGCAAGAGAGTTCCAGGAAAACATCTATTTCTGCTCTTTTAACTATGCCAAAGGCTTTGACTGTGTGGATCACAATAAACTGTGGAAAATTCTGAAAGAGATGGGAATACCAGACCACCTGATCTGCCTCTTCAGAAATTTGTATGCAGGTCAGGAAGCAACAGTTAGAACTGGACATGGAACAACAGACTGGTTCCAAATAGGAAAAGGAGTACATCAAGGCTGTATACTGTCACCCTGTTTATTTAACTTATATGCAGAGTACATCATGAGAAACGCTGGACTGGAAGAAACACAAGCTGGAATCAAGATTGCCGGGAGAAATATCAATAACCTCAGATATGCAGATGACACCACCCTTATGGCAGAAAGTGAAGAGGAACTAAAAAGCCTCTTGATGAAGGTGAAAGTGGAGAGTGAAAAAGTTGGCTTAAAGCTCAACATTCAGAAAATGAAGATCATGGCATCTGGTCCCATCACTTCATGGCAGATAGATGGGGAAACAGTGGAAACAGTGTCAGACTTTATTTTTCTGGGCTCCAAAATCACTGCAGATGGTGACTGCAGCCATGAAATTAAAAGACGCTTACTCCTTGGAAGGAAAGTTATGACCAACTAGATAGCATATTCAAAAGCAGAGACATTACTTTGCCAACAAAGGTCCGTCTAGTCAAGGCTATGGTTTTTCCTGTGGTCATGTATGGATGTGACTTGGACTGTGAAGAAAGCTGAGCGCCAAAGAATTGATGCTTTTGAACTGTGGTGTTGGAGAAGACTCTTGAGAGTCCCTTGGACTGCAAAGAGATCCAACCAGTCCATTCTAAAGGAGATTAGCCCTGGGACTTCTTTGGAAGGAATGATGCTAAAGCTGAAATTCCAGTACTTTGGCCACCTCACGCGGAGAGCTGACTCATTGGAAAAGACTCTGATGCTGGGAGGGACTGGGGGCAAGAGGAGAAGGGGACGACAGAGGATGAGATGGCTGGATGGCATCACTGACTCGATGGACATGAGTCTGAGTGAACTCTGGGAATTGGTGATGGACAGGGAGGCCTGGCGTGCTGCGATTCATGGGGTCGCAAAGAGTTGGACACGACTGAGCACTGATCTGATCTGATCTGATCTGAAACGTCCACAAAGAAGTCTTAAAAAAAAAAAAAGTTCTTATATATTAAAGAAGATCAGTTTTCTGTAGAAGCATATTCATTCTTATTGACAAGTTAAGGGAATAAGGGTTCAGTACTGACCCTTCTTAAAACATCACCAGAATCATCATTTGAAGGGAACCCTACCGACCGCAGATGGCCACGGGCTTGTAAGCCACAACACGGCTTTCATCTTCTCTGAAATACAGACCTGATCAGAGTGTGCCTGGTGAAATGCCAGTCAACTAATATTTGTAAATGCACGATTATTCTTTTAACAGATCTTCTTACTCTGAAAAACTTTCAATGTAGAACATTTAGATTCTTGTTTGAAAAAGAAAAAAAATTAAGTTATCTATACACTCGGGTTCCTGAGAGGTTAGCATTTGCTTCTAAGCAGTTTTCTTATGCTTTCTGTGTGGGTATTACTCTATGTACACACATAAACAATATGATATGCTTTAAAACCCTCGGAAAACAACAGCATATGGTACATAGTATTTTCTTATCTGCCTTTTACAGCCATTATTTTGTATATCGTAATGCTCTTAATTAGCATTTCGCATCATAAATTTCAATGGCTTTCTAGGATTTTATTTTTGTGGTGGGGCCAATGATACACTTTGTCACACACCAGACTGACTCACTTTGTTTTGGAGAAGCCAGATTTGGTTTTCCTGGGTAAGTCCTGATTATCTGAGACCACACGGGAACAGGAGCGAGTAAAGCTCACCAAACCATAGGAAGTACACACCCTAATCAGACTGGAGCTCTAACCCTGCCTTTTGTCACAGAGACCCCAGTTCCCAACAGGCAGCCAGCTGCCCTGAAGTTCCCTGCTGCTCTCTGCTCTTTCAGGAAAAATGCTAACAAGCCAACAGATTCAAGTCAAGTAAAACAAAAGAGTCAGGAGTGGAATTCCACAAAATGGTTAAACCAAATCCCAAACCATTCAAACCTGTAAGTTGCAGTCACCCTCAGTTTTTAAACATTGTATTTCTTTTCAGTACAGTTGATTTATCATGATGTACATCCACACTTTCGAGCACAGTATTTTCGGGTCATAAGAACTTTACACTGGGACTTGATTTCCAACATGGGAGTCACATGAAAAGGTCTTTACCTTCCTTCCTCAGTATTCACTACTATAAAAGTCAGACACAGGTCAGTAAAGGCCATTACCTGTCGATGCAGAGAATCCTTATTTGTGATTTCATTTTCAGGTTTATCATCAAGGTCATGCACAGAGGAGGCTTTGCGCTGTGCGGCGAGGTAGCGTTTCTCAAGTGTAGTGATTCTCTTCTCCATGTCCTCCTTCTGGGCCATGGCCTACACCGGGCATTACAGAGGAGAAAAGTAAGTCATTATCATGGAATACTCCAGCACACTTAAGAGTAAAAAAGCTGGACTAAATCCTAAGTTTCAAATCAAACACAAAATTAGCATCCTCAAAAGTAAACTCCTAGACATGGCAGTTTTCTTAGACGTGAGCAAAATCGCGCATACCTCAAATGTCACATTTGCCACAATGGCACCCATCTGTCTTAATGTCTGTCTGGCCACTCGATTTACCAAGCTTCTTTTCTACATAATAAACCCAAACAGCAAACAAAAAGTACACTAAACTACCCTGTCATTGCAAGAATTCCAGGAGGGAAGGGATCTGGCATGAAACGAGGACCTCTGTCTCCTACACCATACAGGCGTGCTTGACCCAGAACAGGGAGGGACCTTCAACAGATCCAACAGGGAGCTCTGAGGTTCATTTCCTCAGGTAAAGTTGGAAAAATCTCATGCAATTTCCTCAAAATTAAAGTAAGAATATCAATGAGTGGAAACACAAGTCAAAGTGTAACACAACTGGAAGCAGCCTTCTCAAGCCTAGTTCTTCTAAAGCAGAGTTACACCACATGTGTGAAACGCTCACACCAGGACCAGAACTTGCTGCCGGTGCAGCTCCTGTCCGCCAGCTCAAACTCCATTTCAGGTCCCTCCGTAGTCACTAAGTAACCAATGTAGTCCTGACATTAAAAGTGAAAGGTTCTAAAAACGCTTTTTCCAGAATTCTCTACATATTAAACTCTGCCACCTAATCTCCTCCTATTGCCAAAGAGTAATGTGAACAGGTTATACAAAGATGTGCAAATATTTCTGGTTTGAGTTCTCACACAGAATTACTCACACCAAGCTACTAAACAAGTCCACCTGCTGGAAAACATGTTGGAGGGGTTCTCTCTGAGACGGTCTCACGGTGGAGGGGTGGGGCAGGGTGGGCTGTCTGCCTGTGTACAAAGGAAAGCTGAGGAGGAGGCCTGAGCCCCCAACACTCTTCTGTTTTCACAATGACTGTTAGGTAGTTTCTCATAAATCATGATACCCGCAGACATGACCACCAGAAGCATCATGATTCTACATGGTTACACAGCACGGGCCTGAGGATCTGAGGGTGAGCAAATGCCACTCGTCTTGTCTGACTGCCGTATCACTGTCACACATCCCTTCAAGGAGCGGAACCTCAGAAACTAGAGAAGATGGCCAGGCAAGCTGCCTCAGCAGAGCCCACACAGCATGCTCCCATCTCTCCGAGAGAACGGGCTCCACAGACGTCACCAGGCTCGCCTGAGTGAATCAGAAGGAAATTTCAGCATCATCGGGAATACATTCAACAGGCAGGTAGGGGGATGAACTGGGAGACTGGGGTTGACACATATACACTACTGATACTATGCATAAAGTCAACAATGAGTAAGGACCTACTGTACAGCACAGGGAACTCTACTCAGTGCTCTGTGGTGAAGTTAATGGGTAGGAAATCTAAAAAAGGAGATGTGTGTGTGTGTGTATATATATGTGTATATTTATGATTGATTCACTTTGCTGTACAGCAGAAATTGACACAGCAGTGTAAAGCAACTATACTCAAATCAATGAATGAATGGATGAATGAACTTTTTAAAAAGGAACACACTAGGCCCCCTAGAACTTGTAGAAATGAGCAGCCCACACCCAGGGTGCAGCACAGCGCTAGGGCTACCCTTATGTTGGTCCACTGCCAACGGACCGCCTGGACCAGGCCTCTTCTACCCCGAGACCTCGACGCAGAGGTGGGGAGGCAGCCAGTTGCGGTCTCGCCAGAGCTCTGCTCTTGCTCACGCAGCCATCCCCAGGCTGAGACCACCGGGAGAACAAGGGACCCACATTCCACCTCAGGACAACAGACACGTCCACCGTCACTCACTTCGCGGAGGTCCCGCTCTAGTTTCACGTTTACTTCCTCGGATTTGAGGAGATCCTTCCTGGCCGTGTCCAGGTCCTCCTCCATCTCTGTCACCTGGGCAGAGAGGGCTGCCAGAAGCTCCTTCATCTGGCTCAGGAGCTCCTTCATCTGGCTCTCCCGCAATTGGTTGTTTATGATTTCCTGGAGCTGGATCACCCGAGCCAGAGAGCCGTCGCGGGTTCTCTAAGGGGGAAAGGAAGCCTTAGACAGCCTTGTTTTGGGAGGCAGGGAACACAGCACTTCCGGGCAACCGGTGAGGTCAAAACTGCCTTCTGTGCTCTGGAGCTCACACGACTGCCACAGTCTCACAGAACTACATGGTGCTTTGGTGAGAGGTCCCAACAGCCCTGCACAGACTGGATGGTAAGACGAGAACCAGATCGAGTGGGACCGGGGACTTGCCTTTCCATCGGCGCTTGGCATGTTTTCTTGCTTGGGATTTACATCAAGCACCCCGTCCATCAGTATCTTTTCCGGGTTTTTCTTCTCTTTAAGAATCATCAGCTAAAACCAAAAGTTTGAATCAGAATAAAGAAATAAGTCAAGACAGCAAAACTCCATTTGGAAAAACTCAACTCAAAACTGAAATACAGCATAAAAAGAAAATACATGGTGATGCTATCCATCCCAAAGAGAACCAGGTGATTAGAGTCAGAATTTTGTCTTCTACTGGACAAAGGGGGTACTTAAGAGATCCTGCAGCTCTGAGCCACAAGTCTAGGTTACTAGTCATTAAAATAACCCAAGTGGGAGGGTCCTCAATCAGAAAGATAAATAACATCTGATGTCCACTACAGCCTTCATACTTCTTTTAAATGAAAGGATACAAATGACAAACCCTTCACGGAAATTACACGATGACTGATCAAACTTATCTCTTTATGTGTGGCACCTAATTCTTCTTCTAACAAACTACACCTTTCAAGTGCTCCTCGTAATCGCTCTCAACTGAAATAAAAGGGGCCGAGTCACTGTGTGTTGAAGTGTGTATATATGTTAGTGCACATCTTAGTGTACACTCACCCTAATTTAACACGGCTACTGTAACAGAAGACATTCAATACATCTCATTGATCTTAACGTCAAGAAAATCTGCTTATTAACAGCTTTAAATTCTAAGTTAGAGAGGGAAAAAAAAGTTCCTAAAATAATCCTATTACCTAGTTTTTAATTGCAAATTGATATACAGAATATAATAAATCTTGAGACATTTATGCCAACTAATACTTTTTACCTGGGGCTTCCCAGGTGGATCAGTGGTAAAGAATCCGCCTGCCAATGCAAGAGGGCAGGTTCTATCCTTGGGTCGGGAAGATCCCCTGGAGTAGAAGATGGCCACCCACTCCAGTATTCTTGCCTGGGAAGTCCCAGGGAGAGAGGAGCATGGTGGGCTACAGTCCACAGGGTCGCAAAGACTTGGACATGAATGAGCATGTACACAGGCAACACTTTTTAACCATATAACATTCTGACTTCTTACAGAAAAAATGTATTTACAAGAATTCAAGAAGCTCAAAAGTCAACCAGTTACATAAATACATGCATCATCCACCTAACAAGGCAGCAAGTGTCCAAATCCAGGACGGCCGGGTGGCGGGTACCTTCTCGTCCAGGGCCTTGTGGTACTCAAACAGTGATTTCAGGGCCGTGAGCACCTCCACCTCGCTTCTCATGCCGGCCGGGGACTGCGCCTTCTGCTTGCCCATCTTCCTCCGGAGGGACGGCACATAGCGTGAAACCAGGCATTCCAGGTGCTCCAGCAGCAGCTGCAGGGCGGGGCCAAAGGAACACCTTCAACCTCATACTTGAATTCAGGGCCGATAACTCCTCTCAGCCTCATGCTAACACCGAAACCATGCTAAGGCAAGTCGCAATCCCGCCAGTTCAGTCGAAAGTTAGAGTGGACTTCCCCAGTGGCCTAGTAGTTAAGACTCCACACTGCTGCAGGGGTCCTGAGTTTTAATCCCTGGTCGGGGAACTAAGACCTCACACACACTGTAGCATGGACAAAAATGTAAGTTAAGAGAACTCCCCCCTCAAATGTACTAAAATTATATTAGCTCTCATCATCAATTTGAAGCAAAGTATGAGAACCCCGATCTGATCCACCCCGGTCTGCTCAGTGGGAAGATGTGAAAAATGACTTGAAAACCAGACAGAGTTTAAAGACAGCAACACGGAACCCAGTGGTGACCCCCGTGGGGCAACTGTCCACACGTGAGAATCCCCCTACTGACCCTGGTGTTGTCCCTTTCAGCTCTCATCTCGGCAATCTCTTTTCCTCTTGCTAGAAGCTGCTCTTGGCATGCACTGACTTCTTCCGTAGGTGATGCCAACTCCTAGAAAACAGTTAAATGAGTAAGTAACTAAATGCAAACACAAATTAAAAAGAGAGCGAGACTGAAGACTGACCCTGTCAAGTCTCTCCAGCCTCCACACAGAGGGTCTCCCTGCCCCTCCAGAGAAGAGGGGTCCGCTGACCCCAAGACCACACAGACCACCACAACTCAGACCAGCCTTTAGCCTCCACCTCGATCTGGCAGGCACGCGGCAGGGGAGAACCTGGAATCCAAGCCTGCCTTCTCAAGACCCAGGGAAGTCTGAGAAACTTTCCTAAACATAAACCTAACAACAAACTGGACAAAGAGGTTCTTAAACGACACACAGACCAGTGACCTAGAACCACTGGGGACAGGGCAGAAGAAAGGGAAGATCTACAAGGCCACCAGGCTTTGGAGTGTTCCTCTGGGAAAAAGGCTGATGGCACCCCACAGCCATCTGTTAGCCTGACCCCACTGAAGTCACACAGTCATTCAATAAACTGGTTAAAGGGTTAAATTCATGTTTTATGTATTTTATCACAATTTTCGTGCACACGGTGCCATCTACGTGGTGAACTTGCTCAAACTGAACCACACGGCATCTTTCATTCTTCTATTTTTCTTCACACACATAAAAAAATCCTGGGCTGCATATCCCCTACTACACACTGAGCATTCAGCACCTAGAACACTGCCCAACACTTGTAAGAGGCATGTAGTAGACATGTGAACTATGAGGGTGTATGTTATACATGTAAGCAGTAGGTAGCCATCATTAAAATACTGGACACACTGTTCTGTGCTTTGTAAGATGGGAGACGATAAGGGGCTTAGCCTTTCTGCTTCAAGGACTGACTCTATAGCTCAATCCACGTGCCCCAGTGACTCCTCCAGCCAGCGTTTCCCTTCAGAAGGTGGGGCCCCCAGCCATCCTCCACGCAGCACCTGCACAACCACTTACAAGGTCAACCTGCTGGGGTCGATCTTGCCCAGAAGACCAAAACGCCCTGGCTGGCAGCGACCCCCGGCAGGGCCCACAACCATGCTAACAAAATGAAACACAGCCCCAATGCTTCACTGGGTAAGGGACAATCCCACGGGCCCAGCCCCCAGCTGTTCTCACGTCAGTCCACTCCGCTTCCAGAACTTGGGCCGAGGCCGAGGTCTTCCTTGTCTTGGCTTTTGCCTTGGGGTTGCAGCGCTGGAAAAGTGCCCATAGGCGGGCCCTTCTGCGACCCATCCTCGCGTATGGGGGCAGTCCCCCACTCGGGGGCAACTGCTGTTTCACGGTTAGATAGCTCAGCACTGGAGCTATCACCACCGATCTCACACTACGGCCACCGCTATTCACACTACAACCACTGCTCTCACACTCACCACTCTCAGACACCACTCTCACACACCACTCTCACACACACCACTCTCACACACCGCTCTCACACCCCGCTCTCACACACCACTCTCACACACACTGCTCTCACACTATGACCATCAGCACTGCTGTCTCTAGAAGAAATGGCATGAAGGCTCTGCCTCCAGCATGTCTCCCAGGAGCCCAGAACCTGAAACCCACTCAGTCACAAGGGGCTCCATGGTAACAGGGGGGCTGGGCTCAGGCCCATCATCAGGGGTGCACAGAGGGGGGAGGGGCTGCCAAAAAGACGTCAGGGGAGTGTGGTGTGTGGGAGAAGGAAAGCCATGCCCACAGCTCAGGCCCACCGTCAAACATAACCCTGCAAGGATACTGGTTCACAGTCGAACCAAATAGTATAAACTGCTTCAGAAACCACCAGCACTAGGAATGAGCATGTCTTCTAAGTGGGCTTCTGCCTCCTTCACCCCCCAAACAAGTCTCCAGTGAGGCTACTGAAAGGGCACCCCTGAACTCAAGGGTGCCCCCAGAACCCACTCAGGTGAGGAGGACTCACCGCGCTAGCTGCCCCTCACTCTCACCCTGAGCTCGGTCCTCCCTGACTGACTCCCTCACTCGAGCTCAGCAAGGGCTTGACCAACCTCGCTCCAGGCACTTAAAATGAACCCACAGTGGATACAGGAGTTCCGTCAATCTGCTGTGAACTCGCCCTCTTAACTTCGACCCTGGGATGCCAGACAACTCTGCCCTGTGGTGGCTGCACGGTGGAGGTTCAGGGGTGTCCCTGCCTCGAGCCGTGACAGCCCGCGCCTCCCAGACCCAGCCAGGTGCTGCCCCTACCTCCGCGCCCGAGTCTCCCACCCCCTCTCCTGGCCCCACTCCCAGCCTCGCGGCTCTCCACTCACCAGGGCACAGGCCACACTGCTCCTGGCTCAGCCGGGACCTCAGCTCTCAGTTGAGGACCTCGGTCCCCAGGGTGCTTGGGACCCTCTATCCACCCATCTCAGCAATTACAGACTCTGGGAGGGACAGAGTACAGTTTGGGGTCCCGCCCGCAGTTCACCCTGAACACATTCTCTTTTTTTTCGCTTTATCTGCTGGAGTTCTCGGAGATGTCTTTTTAAAACCTCAACTGTTGCTTTCAAAAAGACTGTAAAATCACTGTGCTCAACTTTAAGAATAAAATCTTCATTTTCAACCTTAAAGTCAAACTGGAGGGAAGACTAAAAGCAGTCATTTTTTCAAACTGAAAAAGGAAACACGCATGTGACCACGTCACAGAATACAGTTCACGCAACCCTTGCCTCCTCAGCCTTCTCCTGGACCACAAGCAGCCCGTCATCACAAGGCCTGCCCTGGGCCGTCAGGGGCAGGGGAAGAGGGCAGACCGGCTCCTCTGTCCCCAGGCCGCATGGGCCGCTTGCTCCACCTTCTTCCCAAGTTGAAGTGGCACTGACACAGCCCAGGGAAGCTGGGGATTCTGATCAAAAACACAACCGTGGGTACTAAGCATGGACCTCTGGTTCTTGTTTTCCCCGGTATCAAAGATGATCAATATAATTACTGTGCATTTTACATGTGGCTTCAGATGAGAGAAGACACCCAGGGCGTCCCCACTTCCAGTTACAGACACAGGCAGCTTGTGGGTCAGCCTACCAAGAGCTAGAGAAGCTAAATACACTTTAAAAAGAGGTCCTTAGGCAGCCACAATCCAAGATTTCAAACAAAAGCCCAGTGAGGGAGCTGGACACTGAGAGGGCCACTCCTTCCCTCGCGGCATCTGAACAAAGCTGACTCTTGGAAGAAAAGGCAGGGGAAAAGTCAAGCAGAGGGTACTGGCTAACACAGCTCTGGATGGTTCCTTGGGCTGGGAAGACAAAAATTCGAGCTCAGGCCTGACAAGTCAGTCCGGATGTTAGAGACTAAGCTCCCCAAGAAAAGGGAGGCACAGAAAACGTACCCAACACTCTGCCCAAACCGGCTGAGCACTGAGTATCAATCACCTCGTGATGCTCGGGAGACAGATGGTGGGCCTCAGGACTGGCCGAGAAGAGGCCATGGGAGGCATCCCAGGCTTCCAGATGGACATGCTGGAGGGCTCCTCCCTGCGGTCAGGGGGAAGGTGGGTGAAGGCTGCTGAGACTCAGCTTACAAGGACACCCCAGCCTCAAGTCACTCAGGCCCTGAGTGAACAGACGTCTCTGTCCCCACTAGAGGTCTGCCTCAGAGGAACCTCTGGGGAAGACAGCATCACCAGAAACTCTAGGGTTTTCCATAGATAATGTCCAACATGCAACCAAAACAAGCAAAAAGGGTGTAACAACAAACAGGACCAAGAGAAAAAGAACTGAAACCGATCCAGAGGTATCAGATGTGTATCAGCATATCAGAGGTATGCTAGAGGTATCAGATGCAAACTTCACCAGTTCAAAAATATACTTGACAAAAGGAAAAATTTCTGAGAATCAAACCCGATTCTAGAACTTTCAAATAACAGTGACTGAATTTAAGAACCCAGTCTCTGGGCTTAACATCAAATTGGACGTAGCTGAAGAGAGGATCAGTGAACTGAAGAACAGATAGGTTAAAATATATATATATATATATATATGAGGGAAAAAAGTATAGAATATAGCGAAGGAGCCTGTTGTTAAACCACATTGTTAAAATGTGGCCCCTCATGGTAGAGAAAAGACAGAAAGGGGAATAAGAAATGCCTCCAGGGGCTGAAACTAAAGAGCCTCTTAATGAAAGTGAAAGAGGAGAGTGAAAAAGCTGGCATAAAACTCAACACTCAAAAAATGAAGATCAGGCATCCAGCCCCATCCGCTGCTGCTGCAAGTGGCTTCAGTCGTGCCCGACTCTGTGCGACCCATAGATGGCAGCCCACCAGGCTCCCCATCTCTGGGACTCTCCAGGCAAGAACACTGGAGTGGGTTGCCATTTCCTCCTCCAGTGCATGAAAGTGAAAAGTGAGAGTGAAGTCGTTCAGTCGTGTCCGACTCTTAGCGACCCCATGGACTGTAGCCCACCAGGCTCCTCCATCCATGGGATTTTCCAGGCAAGAGTACTGGAGTGGGGTGCCATTGTTTTCTCCTAGATCCATCACTTCATGGCAAATAAATGGGGAAACAATGGAAACAGTGACAGTCTTTATTTTCTTGCGCTCCAAAATTACTGCAGATGGTGAAATTAAAAGACGCTTGCTCCTTGGAAGGAAAGCTATCACAAACCTAGACAGCATATTAGAAAGCAGAGACATTACTTTGCTGACAAAGGTTCATTTAGTCAAACCTATGGTTTTTCCAGTAGTCATGTATGGATGTGAGAGTTGGCCCATGAAGAAGGCTGAAGGCCAAAGAATCGATGCTTCTGAACTGTGGTGTTGGAGAAAACTCTTGAGAGCCCCGTGGACTGCAAGGAGATCCAACCAGCCAATTCTAAAACAAATCAGTCCTGAATATTCATTGGAAAGACTGATGATGAAGCTCCAATACTTTGGCCACCTGACGCGAAGAACCGACTCATTGGAAAAGATCCTGATGTTGGGGAAGACCGAAGGCAGGAGGAGAAGGGGACGACAGAGGATGAGATGGTTGGATGGCATCACCAACTCGATGGATATGAGTTTGAGCAAGCTCCAGGTATTGGTGATGGACAGAGAAGCCTGGTGTGCTGCAGTCTGTGGGGTTGCAGTGGGTCAGACACCGAGCGACTGAACTGACTGACAGGGACAGTGGCAAGAGTTGGTTCAAGAATCAGAGCATTGACTCAAAAATGAAAACTACACATTGGTTTCAGCAGCTCTGTGGGTGTCTAAGGGAAGAAGAAAATGTTCAAGCGCTCAGAGGAAAAAAGGAGTGGCTTTTAATGGCACAGCAACACTGAAAGCTGACTTTTCAAGTCAAAGGAAGTCAGAAGATAATGGACTGGCATCTGTAAAATGCTGAATAAGAAATACCCACCAACCTGGAATTCTATACTCAACAAAAACACTCTTCGAAAGTGAAAGCAAAATGAAGACTTTTAGGGCAAATGGAAATGAGACAACTCATCACCCACAGGCATGAACTAAAAAAATATCAAGGCAGTGCTTTGGGAGAAAGAAAAGTAGTCTCTGACTGAAATATAAAAAACAAGGAAAGACCAACAATGAGGGAACTGTGAGGGTAAATATTAACTCTACAATGATGATAACGCCAAAAATATATCTAAAATTTTAAAGGATAGCAGTGACAAGGAGGAAACAGTCGTGTCAGGGAGGCAGTAAAAGTGCTAAGTTAGACTTCAATGTAAAACACGCGCTGTGTGTGCGAATGTGCCCCCAACAACCTGACAGAGGAGCACAGAACCAGAGAAACACCTCACACTTCTAAAGGACGGCAAGAGAAAGGAGCACAGACTAGGTGGGGCGAACAGAAGACACACAGTCACATGGCATCTACAGACTGAAATATCAACACTATAAATAGAGCAAATATTCTCATTAAAGGATAAAAAGTGTCAAACTGAGGAAAATGAAAACTATACACTATTCACAGAGGTACATGTTAAGATGGAAGACCACAGACAGGTGAAAGTAAAAGATACCCAGGCCAACAAGGACAGAAAACTGACGTGGCAATATCACCGTCAAATAGCGTCTAAAGTAAGAGGCATTACTAGTGATAGAGAGGAGCATCTCATACTAATACAAGTTCAGTCTACCAAGAAGATGAGGATTCTAAATTTGAATGTACCTAATAACATAACCTCAAAATATCAATACATAAAAACTGACAGAAATAGAAAAGGAGTGACAGCCAAGTTCATAATTGCAGTGGGAGACATTAAAGGCACATATCCCATGCAGCTGGGCTCCCCGGTACGTAGTCACCTGCAGCCACGAAGTACCTGAAATGCGACTGGCTCGACAATGAGATGTGCTGCAAGCATGAAACACACACTGGATTTGAAAGGCTTAGCATGAAAAAATGAATGTAAAATATTTCATTAGGTTTTATTATGTTGATTACACAGTGAAATAATCATATGTTGAGAGTGTAAAAATAAAATATATTACAGGTAATTTCGCCTACTTCTGCTTTATTCAACATGGCTACTGAAATCTGAATTACGATTGAGAAACCTGATCTAACTGATAGGCACGTAACACTGCATTCCTACTGATACATATTATTTTCAAGAGCCCAAGGACATATAACAAAATGAATATGTATTGGGTCCTTAGGAAAGCTCGAATTATTTCAAAGCACTGAACGAATGCAGGGTATACTTACGGATTGCAATGGGCTGATGGTTTATGTGCCCTCAAATTTCACCCTGCACGTGGTGATGATCCTAGGAGGCAGGGACTCTGGGAGGGGTCAGGTGAGGAGGGAATGGGCTCCCGTGCTGCGAGGACAGGGAGAAGCAGCAGGCAGTCTAGGAACCAGGAAACAGGCCTCACCAGACGTGGCACCTGCTGGTGATCTTGGGACTCTGCAGCCTCCAGGACTATAAGAAACAACTTTCTGTTTATCAGCTAGTCTATGGTATTTATAACCGTAGCCCCAAAAGACTAAGACGGGGCTCTTCATGGAATTCATAGAGATCAAAAAAGGGTCACTAGAAAAACCTCCCCAAACATTGGGAACATAAATGACATACTTCTTGTAGAATTTCATGAATAATCTTTAAAAACACAATGTAAATTAGAAAATACTTTTACATAAAAGATAATGAAAATTTGGCTTATTCAAGCTTGTGGGACCCAGCGAACTGTGTTTAGATGGTAACTTAAAGCCTTAAACACATATACTGGAAAAGAAGGAAGGCTAAAATCAATTGAGCCTCTCCCTCAAGAAACCAGAAAAAAAAGCATAGCCAACGAAACACAAGGCAGATGGAAGAAAAAGGAGTAGAAAATAAGGAAACATAAAGCAAATATGAAATTTTTTAAAAAACAAAGCCAAAAGTTGGCTCTTTGAAAGGACTGATAAAACTGATAAGCCCCTAGACAGACTGATTAAGAAAAAGCGACAAAGCACAAATCACCAGTATCAAGGATTTTTAAAAGGGGAGACAACACATCTTGCAGATAAGAAAGATATCATGAACCACAGTTCACTTACTAATAGGAGAGTCTGCTGCCTAGCAAAGGGGAAATGCTTTACCTAAATATACCCAAGAAGACATACAAAATCAGAACATTTTATTTGCATGAAAAAAAATAAATCTGAAATTAAAAGCCTCCCCACAATGAAACCAACTGGTTTTGCCAATCAATTCTTCCAAAAATCTAGGGACAAAAACAGCAAGCTCACAGGAACTCTCAGGGTAAACAAGGAACACTCTCCACCTTGTTTTATAAGACTAGCATACTGCTACTGCTGCTAAGTCACTTCAGTCGTGTCCGACTCTGTGTGACCACATAGCCGGCAGCCCACCAGGCTCCCCCGTCCCTGGGATTCTCCAGGCAAGAACACTGGAGTGGGTTGCCATTTCCATCTCCAATGCAGGAAAGTGAAAAGTGAAAGTGAAGTCGATCAGTCCTGTCGGACTCTTAGCGATCCCATGGACTGCAGCCTACCAGGCTCCTCCGTCCATGAGATTTTCCAGGCAAGAGTACTGGAGTGGGGTGTCATTGCCTTCTCCATGGATTATAAGAACTTTAAACATACACAAACACACAGAGTTAACTGTGTGAGGCGATGCATATGTTGGGCAATCATTCCATGATGTCTATGGGCATCAAGTCATCACAATGTAGACCTGAAATACACAAAAACTGTATCTGTCAGTGACTCCTTAGTGAAGCTAGGGTTCTAAAATCAGGGCCTGGCACCTTATAGCTGGCAGGTGTGGGAACTCGGGTTCATGTGCAGGCTGTACACACTCTTAATCACAGGTGAGACCTGAAGCAACCAAGCCACTCTCCATTTTTCTTTTTCTGTTTTTCTTTGTTCCCCTTGCCATTTGTATTTAACAGATTCCCAGTATGGAGTGAGCAGCGTCAATGCAGCAATAATGTTCCCCATCTAAGGCAGGAGCCTGTAACACCAGCAGACTTCCCAATCGCCCCGAGAGTAACTGGGGTGCTGCATCACACAAAAAAGCAAAGAAACACAACATTTCCCGAGACAGAGCTGCCCAATGGCAGTGGGGACTATGGTCCACCAGATGTCCCAAGGGGACCCCCAGGGGCTAGGAGCCCACGCTGGGGCCCCCAGCTTGAGGCCACACTTGCCTTTCCACCATTCTGAAGGTCCTGGCAGAAGAAAGCCAGGCCATGGAAGGGGGATGGTGTGGCCGGGCCGTGGGACTCAGGGCAGGACTGACTTGGGTCTGTGCTGGGCTCCACATCCAGTCACCACCACCCTTGGAGTGTACAAAGTTCTTGGGACCATTGTAGGTTTCTGGCAAAAAGCAATGGAGCCAAAGTCACTTAGGATGGTTTTTAAGGAAAAAACCTCACTGAAGATTCACTCAGTGCCAGCCTCGCCCCTACTGAGATGCACACTCCTGGTGGGGAGTCTGGGTGGGGAGTCTGGAGGCCACAGAACCGCAGGGGCCTCGAGCCTTGGCGTGGGCATGGGGAGGGCCAAGAGGCTCGGGGAGGGGACAGGGTCAGGGCCCTTGCAATGGACCGCCACCAAATGCTGGACAAAGACAAGAAATAACAAACCCCACACCTTAAAGTTCCTAAAGAGCCAAGAAGGCCCAGAAGAGTGACCAGGACTGTGCCGTCCGAGGTGGGGGAGGGGAGGGGGAAGGCTTGCCCATGGCAGACTGGATGGGGTTCAACCTCTGCTCCCAGCTCAACTCACCGGAACAGCGACCTCACCACAGTCATTCCCAGCACTTTCCTTTTAGAAGGAAGAAGGGAATCACAGGACAAGCAAAAACTTGCCCGAGGGGGATTCCTGGTGGCCGAGGATGCCAAGGCTCCCTCTTCGTCCCCACGGCTGCCTGAGCCGGCGTGTTGTGTGTCACGGTCACCCGTTTCTGCTGAAGGGCAGCCACCTAGGTTGTTGGAAGGTTGGCCTCAGTGAGGCCGAGCCTGGGGTCCCTAGCTGCCCCCAGAGGGCTCCTGGGCAGCACACCTCTCCAGCCCAGCCTGACCCCACAGCTGCCGCCCACCACAGAGGGCCCTGTCACTGCCATCAGGGAACTATGGGTGCCAAGTCTCAGGCCCGAGGGTGGTGTGGGAGCCTCCATGGCATCCTGTGTGTACACCCGTCCCCGGCTCATGGTCCAGCAGGAGCTGTGGGGAGCGTGTGTGCACGGCAGGTACACACAGGACGGCTCCCGAGCACCGCCGGGCCAGGAAGCCACGGAGCCCCAGTGGGAGGCCTGGGCCGGACTTCTGACCACCACAGGGGCCTGGTCAACTTCCCCCCTGTGCCCTCGGCTTCCTCAGCTCCAATGATAATACCACCACTCGGAGGGCCTCTGATGCCAGGGCTCCTCTGTTCTCCCCAGACGTGTTCAAGGCACGTGATGCCTGGTCAGTCCCTAATGACCGGGTGCATTCTTGGCAGCCCTGGGTCCTGCCTGCTCTTCCTGTTGGCACTGGGGTCCCACATGGGTGTGAGCTGGAATGCTGGTTCCAGGCTGGGTCTGTCTGCTTAGGTGACTGACGGGCCCCCCAAGAGGGAGAGTGTCTGGCACGGGGTTGGCTTCACCCCCTCCTTCTCCTGATCGGCGCCAGGACCACCCTCCTTCCAGTTTCCGGAGTTGGAAGACAGGGGCCCTTTCTGGGTCACCTGAACGTGTCATCTCACGGGAGCCTTGATTGATGATATTTGCTGAGTGATCCATGGGGCCGGGGGGACAGTCCTGCTGAGCTCCTACTGTGTGCTGGCCAAGGATGTTCCTGCGGTCCTTCCCCAACCTCTGGCAGCATCCTCGAGTTCATTTTAATACTCATGGAAGAGGGGGCAGGCTGGGACTGCCACTGGCGGCTGACCCTGACTTGCTCACGCCTGCCCTCCACCTGGACAGCTCCCGAAGGCAACAGCAAAGTGCTCAGTCCCTGGGCAAGGGTCTGCAGGGAGGCATTTCTGCACCGTGGTTCCTGCTGACCATGTCTGCACCCCCCGGGAGGAGCGGTCACATGGGGTGCTGGCATAAGCATGCCTTCTACACATCCTGGACATGGTACCCTCGACTGTCTCCAGTAAACCAGGACCCAGAACGCGGTCTCTGAGGGAGCTGGGGCTGCAGGACTGGCTAGGGCGGACTTACCCCTCAGCTTCGGCATAGGGTCTGGCTCTCAAGGCCTGGCTTGTTGAAGGAATAAAAGACATGTATTCATTCACAGTTCTGCTTTGATGATTGGTGGGTAGGTTACTCAGATCCACCCTCTCATGGAAAACAACAACAACAAAAAGTGTCACGCCTTTAAGTTGCTGAAGACCTGAGAAGACCCAGAGGGGCAACTGCCAAGAGGAAGAGTCTAACAGAAGACCCCTCCCTCCCCATGGAGCTGGACTCCCAGGAGATGACACTTTCAGGTGACCCAGAAACCACCTCCCTCCTCCAGCCGCGGGAATTACAAGGAAGGTGGTTCTGGTGCTGAGCAGGAGAAGGAGCGGGTGAGGACCCCAGGGGGTTCAGGCATGTCACCTTGGTTCAAGGTGATCCTATCCATAACACCCTCAGATGAGTGGAGAATGCAAGTGCCAAGTCTTTCTGGATAAAGACACCTTCTTCCCAGGCTTGGGAACTGCCCCACGGGTTATGGAAGGGTGGTGGCCATTGTGGAAGAGCATCAGGCACACCAGGATGAAAGACAGCTGCAGGAGAACCAGCAGAAGTGACCCCTCAGCTTTGGGATTCTGAGAGGATTTGATGGATAATAAATCTAATCAATCAGCTAAGCTCACCTCATTTAGAGAAATAAACCTCAAGATAGAAAGGTCCTGCACAGGACAGGAAACCATTAAAGAAAATCACACAGCCAACTTGGAAGAGAACCAAACAGAACGCGCAGAAATAAAGAAGTGTCACAACGAGGAGCGAAAATACAACAGACACGTTTGAAGACACTTGACCTCTTCAGGAAAAGGAGACACGTGGCCACACAGCAGGGGCATTCTGATAACGTATGCAGCCCCCTGCCCAACCCCTTGCTCTCCAGGAAGAAAAACCAACCCTGATCTGTAGCTGCATCATTTGCCAATTTCCGTGGTGTAAATACTCCTGCCGTGGCCTGTTTCATGTACCAAAGGGTTAACACCCAGCTGGCAGAATTCCCCATGAGCCAGAAAGAGCTGACTCTGGCACACAATGACCTAGAGACATGGGAGGACGTCAGAACCACAACCAGAGAGGCACAGATTTCAGCCTGACTACCTGGGACCCGGAAGAGCCATCCTTAGGAACTTTAAAGACAAGACTCTTAAAACATGTCCAGAATTCACTTTATAACTTTGCCATTTCCTTCTCCAGTTTATAACAAGTACGCTTCCACAAAACCAAGAGAGGCCCAAAGGAAGCCAGGTGGGGTGTATAAAAGCCTCAGCACTTAAGACTCAAGAGACATAAAAACGTTATGGCCAAAGAAATGAATGTGTAATGGTGGAATTATGAATAGAGATATGAATAGCTTCGGGACTAGACAATGGCCCCTGAAACCTCAATGTAGGAGAGGCTCATGGCATAGGCACTAAGCCTGGGGGTAGGAGTGAGATGGGGGCTGAAGACCACATTTTGTTGTTTTTCAGTCACTAAGTCACATCCAACTTTTGAGACCCCATGGACTGCAACACACCAGGCTTCCCTGTCCTTCACCACCTCCCAGAGCTCACTCAAACTCATGTCCATGGACTCAGTGATGCCATCCAACCATCTCATCCTCTGAAACCCCCTTTTCCTCCTGCCCTCGATCTTTCCCAGCATCAGGGTCTTCCAATGAGTCAGCTCTTCACACCAGTGGGCCAAAGTATTGGAGCTTCAGGTTCAGCATCAGTCCTTCCAATGAATATTCAGGGTTGATTTCCTTTAGGATTGACTGGTTTGATGTCCTTGCAGTCCAAGGGACTCTCAAGAGTCTTCTCCAACAACAGAGCTCAAAAGCATCAATTATTTGGTGCTCAGCCCTCTCTGTAGTCCAGTTCTCACGGTTCAGGGAAAAGAGTCTTGACACGAGGACCCAGCACCCAGGTTCAAGTGCTGGCTCTGCCCCTGTCGGGCCCAGTGGCCTTGATCTCCTTGCCCCACCTCTCAGAGCCTCAGTGCCTTCCCTCGGTAAAGGGATCTGACCCCTGTACCACAGGCCAGGTCAGGATGCCCACAGAAGGTGGGGTGGGGATGCGGCTTTGCATCCAGGCTGACAAGTCCCTGAGAACATCTGTTGCTGCATTATCCTTACATACGGAGTTGTTGAAATTAGACTTGAGGTGCCTCCAAGTCGAGAACCCCCACCCCAATGTCCAGGCTATGAGGAGGGACCCCTGCCCCCCAACTCCATGCTTATCACCACACTTAGCCAAGTCTGGGAACTGTCTCGGACACCAGCTCATGCCCACTAGGCCTCAGCTGGAAACTGCAAGAAACATCCCCCTCTCCCCTGTTCCATGTCCATGGCAACCCTTCCCACTCCCAGCAGATGAAACCCCTCCATTGTAAGATGGAAAAACCAAGGTCCCAAGTGGGGAAGCCACTTGCCTGAGGCTGCTCAGCCCCGAGGAAGTGGCCAGGCTGGGTCTGGACCCACACACGTGGCCTCAGAGGGGCTGTGCAGGGTCTGAGCCTCCCTGGGAGCTCAGGTACCCTCACCGCCTGACCAGCCATCCTGGAGTCTGGTGTGGAGGCGGCTCCCATCCTCCAGCAGGTAGTTGCTCGTTTGCTTTTCAAAAAACAATATCCACGAAGACGGGAAACAGATACCGCCACGGCCCACACCAGCTCTGGGGAGCAATGAGGAGAAACTACAGCGTGCCAGCCCTGGGGTGCCGTGGCGAGCCCTGAACTGCAGCTTGAAAGTAAACTGACCGTGTAGGGTTCACGTGTCTGCGGCCTTAACAATTCTGCCAAATCTAGAGTCAAGTTCAACATCAGGGAGGTGTGGACCTCGGTCACCCCCAGTACACAGCCCCAGTACACAGCTGGGAGTTTCCTGTGTGGCCTTTTCGGCAATTACCAGTGGACATAAAAATGCCCTGGCTTTGAGTTTGCGCTTGAAAAATGCTGATGGGTTTCAGTTACAAGGAAACATGTTGGCCCACAAGCTGCTCCTTTTTTTTTTTTTTTTTTTTTTGAGTACTTGGGCCCCCATGGACCAGACGTGGTTGATTCAGTGTGTGAGAAAGGAAGCTGCAATACTTTGGCCACCTGATGCAAAAGAGCCAATTCATTGGAAAAGACCCTGTTGCTGGGAAAGATGCAAGGCAAAAGGAGAAGAAGGCAGCAGAGGATGAGGTGGTTAGATAGCATCACCGACTTAATGGACATGAATTTGAGCAAACTATGGGAGTTAGTGGAGGGATGGAGGAGCCTGGCGTGCTGCAGTCCATGAAGTCATGAAGAGATGGACACGACGTAGCGACTGAACAAGTGAGGAGGGCAGAAAGGACACAGGTGAGCTCACAAATAGGCCCAAGGACTCCCCAGGGCTGTCAGAGCCTCTCTTAGCTCTGACTCCTTCCAGCCCCTCCCTGTCCTCAGGGAAGACTGCAGGGTCACTGGGCCTCATGGCTTAGGCCCAGGGCAGGAAAGGATGAAACTCCAAGCCAGCTAGGCACAGTCCAGGGGTGGGAAGAGAGCCAAGAGCACTGACCCACGAGGCCCTACATGGCAATGGAGCCATCCCGGAGTCCGTGCTCCCGACGAGGATGCTGACCACAGCCGGGGGGCTCTCTTGGCACCGCTGCTGGGTGTCACGCACCCTGACCACCTGATCCTCACTCTTGCGTGAGAGCAGCAAGCCCTGGGCCCCCAGTCCCTGAGCTGCCTTGTGATAATCAGTGTAAGCCAGGCTAAAGGCCACATTGCTGCCCAGAGAGGGCACCTGCTCCCTGGAAATCTGGGTCCAGCCAGCATCATTTCCTATCAAGGCCATCACTGGGATCTTGTGTCCAACGAAGGTGTCAAATTCGATTAGGCTATAGCCAAACGCTCCATCCCCAAACAGGCACCAGACCTCAGCATCCGGCCGACACAGTTTGGCCCCAAGTGCAAATCCGGCACCAACCCCCAGAGTCCCGAAGGCCCCAGGATCAAGCCAACACAAGGGCCCACGGGGCTGCACCAGGTAGGCAGCTGTGCCCACAAAGTCCCCGCCATCGACCACCAGGATGGGGTTGTCAGGCGGAGTGTCCTCCACCAGCTGCAGGACCCGCACCGGGTTAAGATGCTGGGCTACAGGCATCACTGCCTTCTCCCGAAAGTTCTGCTCCTTCTGTTGGTCAGTTTGCCAAAGCTCCTCTGCCCAGTCTGAGGCCCACATCCGACCCTGGAGGCCCTCCACCAGCTTCACCACGAGGAGCCCACATCTCCCTGCACAGCCTCTTGGGGCTTCCAGAAAATGTCTCAGTTGATCAGCATCTCCTTCCGGTCACGGTTGACAACAATGAGTTTGCTGCTGCAGCTGAGGACACGTGCACAACAGGCGGAAGTCACACACTGCTCCTGCCAGGACAACCACGTCTGCCTTCAGGGCGGCCCTGTGGTTCTGCCGGAAGTGGAGGGGGTGGCTGCGGCCCAGCAGTCCCTGTGCCATCCCCGCCAGGAAGCAAGGGATGCCCAGGGTCTCCACGGCAACCCGAAGTTTGTCTGAGGATGTCGAAGGCAGCAGGGCCTGGCTCCCAATTAGCATGAGGGGCCTTTTGGCCCGACTCAAGATCTCCACATATTGCTGAACCTGCTGGGGGGAGGCCTGGGGAATGTCCAGGGGCAGAGGCCCCTCAGGCTGAGGCTCCCAAGCTCCTGCAAAGAGGTTGGCCAGGGAATTCGCTAAGTACCAGTGGACCGCTCGACTCATGAGGCCCTTGGGCGGCTTACCTGGCACCATCTCCTTCTGAACGAGGAAGTAGGGGTACAGCACGTCCAGAGACAGTTCCACAAACACCGGGTCGGCGGTGCCCGACTGTGCAGTGGCCATCTCGGTGCTCAGGGTGGGGATGATATCCCGCACTCTCCACACAGAAGCACAAAACTTGCAGAGTGGCCTGAACAGGGCTATCTGATCAACTGCCTGGAGTGCACCCTGATTCGGCAGCAGGGTGCTGGCCCCACCACCCAGGAGCAGGACTGGGGACTGGGCTACCTGAGCATTCTTCACCGCAGTCGCTGCGTTGGTGAGGCCGGGGCCGGCCGTCACTGCTGCCACGCCCACCGTCCCGGTCAGGTGGGCTACAGCATCAGCGGCAAAGACAGCTGTGACTTCGTGGCGGGTGTCCGCCACGCGGATGCCCAACTTCTCACAGGCCACCAGCAGTGGCGAAATGTGCCCGCCGACCAGCGTGAAAAGGAAGCACACACCGTGGGCCTTCGGCACGGCTGCCACATTCTCCCCACCATGCCGGATGCTTGCCGTGTCCACCTTGTGCATCAACTGATAGAAGAGCCCCAGGCGGTGAGCGGCGCCCAGCAAGGCGGCCACCTGCGTCCCGAAGGCCAGGAGCAGGAAAGAGGAGAAGCAGCCACAAGTTGGGGTGGCAGCTGCTGCGGTCTCCATGAGCTGACACCTGCTTCTCAATGGGTCGGCGGGAAGCCCCGCCTCTCTTTGATATCAAGGACCCGAATCTTCGTCCTAGTGGTGAGACCACCCCACGACTACACCCCCAAGTCAGCGTGCCCCTTCTCCTGAAGCCGAACCCTCCGCTGCAGCGAGTGCCTGGACTTCAATCTGACTCCGGACCCCAGGCCCTGAGTCAAGGTCAGATCCTTTCAGGATGCTCCTCCTACCCCCGTGGCACTTTACCCTTCATCCATAGGAAATGGCGCTGGCTCCAGAGGAATTCCCCACAAGCTGCTCTTGTCCGTTTCCTGGGAACCCTGGCCACTAACCCCACCGCCATCGGAGGGACAGAGCAGTGGGGGATGGGCGGAAGAGGCGCTTCTGCAGAAGGCAGGCCTGGGCCGCCTGCCTCCAGGACCTTTCCCCACCATTTCCATCCTGTCTGCCCCCCAGGGGTCTCTGGTATGACACCCCTCCTGGACCTTCATGCATGAAACTGACTTCGGGGCCATCTTCTGGATCAAGGTGTCAGATCCTAATTTGACAATGAGGGCCCCTCTTGTGGGTGGGTAGGGAAGCAATTTTTAAGCTGAGTTCCTCTGGGCCCACAGTGCCTGGCAGAGGGTGGGGGGCAAGTGGATCACCTGTGGTCACAGCCAGTCAGCCAGGCTCAGCCTCCATCTGTCCTATACACAAAGTTATGAGCACATTTCTTCCAGACCCACCACTTCCCCCTCCACTGGGTCCCTGGCCCGGGCACCCAGTGTTGTGTACAGGTCTCTGTCTGGGGTACCTCTGGGGCACTGGACAGGGGATTGGGGACTTGCGTGGACAGTGTGTGGGGGGGGCTTCCTTGGGGAAGTTTCTGACAGCTCCTGGGAAACAGGCCTGCACGCTCCTTGCACCTCTAAGCATGGACCAGGGTCATCAGTTTATACACCCTGGGAGCAGGTGAGAAGCGCACTGTGGGGCACTCCTAGACCTGCTAAAAGTCAGAACCTGCATCTTGACGACCTCAGGGGCTTCTGTGCACAGCCGGGGACCCTGCACTGAGGCAGCCAGGCCAAGGCTTGGTCCCCGACAGACCACCTACCCTGCTCAGCCCTCCAACCACGCACCATGTCTCCCCCACCCATGGCTGTACTCGAGGGGTCCCGTGTGAGCTCCCCCTACTCCTGGGATAACCGCTCGTGTGTAAGGGCTCAGCTTTGTGGCAGGGTGAATGGTGCCCTCCAAAAGAGACACCCACATCCCAACTCCCCATATTTGCCAGGGGGCCTTTTTTTGGAAATGGGGTCTTTGCAGATGAAATCAAGTTAGATAAGGTTACAGTGGATTAGGTGGGCCTTATGCAGGATGATGGGTGTCTTTATAAGAAGAGGAGAGGCACACAGAGACAAGGAGGCCGTGTGAGGAGGAAGCAGAGGTTGGGGGATGTGGCCACAAACCCAGGAACACCTGGAGCCCCAGAAACTGGAAGAGTTGGGAGTGATGCTCCTCCAGAGCCCAGGTCGGGGGGCCCGGTCCTGCTGACCCTTGACTTTAGACTTCTGGCCCCCAGAACTGGGAGAGAATCAATTAGTATTGTTTTAAGCCTTCCCGCCACCCCAGTTTGTGGTCGTTGGTATCAGAAGCCCCACCTGGGACACTCAATGTTCTGTGTCCCTAAGATCCACCAATCGACCTCTACCTCATCCAGGCCAGTCTTCCCCCGGTCATCGTGGGGTGTCTTCTCAACAATAAATCTCCTGACTCGGGAGAAAGGCTCACGCTGCACACAGGGGCCCCATCTGTGTGGGGCTCGAAGCCCATGTTGCCTCGGAGCGGCTCAGCCTCACACACCTGCTGGCCCAGAGGGAGCAAAGGGGGTTACACACCTCTGAGCCCCTGTGACCTCCACACCCTGCCCAGTCATAACTGCAGACGACCGGGCCAGCAGGCATTTCAGGAGGGCAGACTTGCTTATCTGCCCCCATTCCTCTTGCTTCACTGTCCTTTTGCATCCCCCTACCCCTGCTCCTGGGCTTCCCTTGGGCCTCCCTTGGGGCTCAGCGGGTAAAGAATCTGCCTGCAATGCAGGAGACCTGGGTCCGATCCCTGCGTTGCGAAGATCCCCTGGTGAAGTGAAAGGCTACCTACTCCAGTATTCTGGCCTGGAGAATTTCATTGACTGTGTAGCCCTTTGGGTCGCCAAGAGTTAGACACGACTGAGCAACTTTCGTTTCATTCATCCCTGCTCCTGGTCCAGCCTGTCGAGCCGGCCCTCATGTTTGGGTCCGGGGGACACTGGTGACATCTGGGGACATTTTCAGTTGCATTTATGAATGCTGCAAGATATTAAATGCCAACAACGCCAAGGCTGAGAAATCCCACTTTAAGACTCTTCATCTTTTGGGGGTCATTGTTTGAGGATCCAATGGAGCCCATGGATTTCTTTCTCCCTGGGGAAGCACGCATAAGCCCCAAGTTTGTTTCACAGTGGGCAAGGTCGTGTGGCTGGGCTCTCTCCGAGGCTATCTTGTTCCCCAAACCCTCTCACTTCTTGGAATCAGAGCACACCTGGGAACGAGTCATCCCGGACATCTCTCCGCTAATCGGGCTGGTGTGGACCTGCACACACCCCGCACGCTGCCTGTGCCCAGCGGCCCCTGAATAGACTCTGGTCTCGAGCAGGGGCAGGCAACAGGCTTCCTGGGGCCTGACTCATCTCAGGGGAAAGCTCGGGGTTGCAGGGGCCATGGAAAAATCGGTAATGATCTGAAGACACCACAAGAAGATGGCTCATGCTCAGCTCCAGCTTTTCAAAATCTTGAACAATTTAGTTTATGCCACGATAACAGTTTCACCTAAAAAGGGCCCAATCAGGGACTTCCCTGGTGGTCCAGCAGTTAACACTCTGCCTTCCAATGCAGGGAGTGTGGGTACAATCCCTGGTTGGGGAACTAAGATCACCGCATGCCTTGAGATGTGGCCCCAAAGTTTTTTTTAAAAAAGGTCCAATCAACCGCTGAAAAACTTTTAAGGCAACAGAACCAAATCATCACTGAAATTTGGGGTCACTGGGAGCTTGTGATTTGTATTAATAATAAGAAATACATTTTTGGCCTTTGTCCCCCAGTCCTGGCACAGGGCTCCTAAAACTCTGGGAATTATCTAAGTGGGGAGAACAGTCAAGGTGTCTCTTGTTAGGTGAATGAGGTGACTTTTCGAAGAGTGCCTCCTTTCCAAAGAGGGGCACTGCTTGCCAGGGTAACTAAGCACATGGTTAGACGACTGAAACTTTCGGTCCCTCCCCTGCCCCCGCCCACTATGTCTGGGAAAGCCAGAAGGGCTTCTGCTTGAAGCAATCACCAACAGCCAGTGATTTAATCAATTGTGTTTGTGTGATGACTCCTCCATAAAAACCCCCAGAGTCTGGATAGCTTCTGGGTTGATGAACACATGCAAATTTGGGGAAAGTGAGGCTCAGAGAGCGTGAAGTTCCGTGCCTCCCCCACACACACCTTGTCCTGTGTATCCCCCTCCATCTGCTGTTCCTGAGTTTATTACGTTTTACAATAAGGCTGTGATCTTCCAGGCAACATGTTTCTCTGAGTTCCATGACCATTCGACAAATTAATAGAACCCAAAGTCATTAGAATCTCTGAACAGGTAGCCACTGGGTCAGAGCACAGGTGACAATCTGGGCTTGCAAATGATGGCTGGAGTCGGGGGAGGGTCTTGTAGGGCTGGGCCTTTAACCTGTGGGGTCTGGAACTACCCCCAGATAGGCAGTGTCCACACTGAGTTAAGTTGCAGGACCCCCAGCTGCTGTCACAGAAGTGCTGGGTGGTGCTGGGGAAACAACGCATGCATGTTGGAACTGGAAGAAGCCTCGTCACTGATTAGTACAACTCGATCTTTCCTGGTGGCCATAACCAATGTCTTTAAGCTTGATGTTTATTTCAAAGTCAGAAGTTTTAAAGAAGATATGTGTGGTGAAGGATTTAATTGGACTTGGAAAGGCTATTCTTTCTCCTTTGTGAGCATGGCCATTCCATTATCATATGAACAATAATGACATATGACTGAATATTCACATCACCAGTGAGAATTTCCCGAGTGCCAGACTCTAAGTTAAGTCCTTTAGGATACCCCGTGATGTACTGACTTGTTTCCCAGGTGGTTCAGCAGAAAAGAACCCACCAGCCAATGCAGGAAGTGCAGGAGACCTGGGTTCAATCCCTGGGTGGGCAAGATCCCCTGGAGGAGGAAATGGCAACCCATTTCAGTATTCTTGCCTGAAAAATTCCATAGAGGATAGAGGACCTTGGTGCTACAGTCCACAGGGCTGCAAAGAGTTGGACACGAATGAGCAACTGAACATGCACACTGTCGAGCAAATACTGTTGGTATCTCTGTTGCACAAATGGTGAAACTTCATGGCTGTTGGTGTTCAGTCATCCGATTTTGTCTGATTCTTTGCCACCCCATGGACTATACACTCCAGGGAATTCTCTAGGCCATAATACTGGAGTGGGTAGTGTTTCCCTTCTCCAGGGGATTTTTCCGACTCACCACATATTGTAAGACTAAACTTGAGAATTCTTGTTTTTTATTTCATTTCAAACAGCCTTTGGGTATCTGAAAGGACAGTGTAGGTACTTTCAAGATGTCTTCTGCAAAACAAAGCCCTTTTGGCAAATATGCTCATGATATCCAGGTAAGTGTTGCTGTTGTGTCACATCTCAGCCAGAAGGCAGATCCTAAGCTCTTCCTCTGGCAGAAACAAATTCACAAAATAAGCCAGGAAAGACAGCTGGAAAAACAAACCACACCAACAACTGGAAAAGCATTCCTCATGAGACAAAGCTAGAGAAAAACCCAACATCCTTGTGGCCCAAAAACCCTCTTGGCAATAAATATTCAGTAAGGAAGAGATGAAACATATCAAGTTCTAAGGAGAGGAAATGCCCATGGCCAGTGTAGTTTAGAGATGGCCTGACTGCTCAGATGTAGACACACACCAATGTAAACCCTTTGCAGACAGGAGTGATGGTCATCACCATAGTGTTTACTCTGGTGACAACCTGCCCTGGGCACCACATAAGACAGCAGACCTGATGCTCTTCCTCTGCCCCCACACCATTCACTCATGAAGGCAGCTCAGGCGCTATCGTGCCCTGCCTGCCTGTCTGGCTCGTCCATGAGCTGTGACCACCTCCAGGGAAGGACTCTGCCTTCTCTTCTCTCTGCACCATGAACCTGCACACAGGGGGCCTTCAGAACCTCAGGAGATTCACCACACCCCAAGTATAGCCAGAACCCTCCCCAGGCATTAAAACGGCTATGGAGTCACTTTGGCCCAAGCCCTGGTTACGGATCCCTGGAACCTACTACAGCCTCTACAGTGTGAATAATCAGGTCCTTTATGCACAGATTCCCGGCTGTGAGATCTGAGCTTTGGATTCATTGTCAGCTCTGTCCCTCCCGTGGCAGCCAGGTGGGCCGTGATATAAACAAAGGAGCTCATGAGCTGAGTTTCAAGGGAGGCATTGAAAGGACAGCGATGGATGGAACCTGTTACAAACTGAGGGAGGGTCCCTACATGTCTCAGAAGAGGCCTCTGGTGTGCAGGTGTGGAGGAGGGCCCCCACACTGCAAAGGAAAGAGAGGTACTCAGGGGCAAAGGCTCGTGGCCTCTCCTGTAGCAGCTCCAGTTGGTAGCTCGTGCACAGTGGACAGCCAATGTGGTCACATGAGTGTGACTCTTATTCCCTCACAAAGCAAGAGAAAGGGGGCAGGGTGTGGGAGTACCTGGAGGGTGTGGTGGGGTGGATGAAGGGAGGTGTCCTTCCTCTCTTCAGTGCAAATTACTTTTGTGAGTCTCAGAGTTGCCAGAAGGCAGTCAGCAAGTCAGGTCCCCACAGTATCCAGTGTGGGCTGGGTGCCTTAGCCCCTGTCAAGCCACACCATATGGCTTCCCTGAGTTCTAACAGCAGGATCTGGGGATTTTGTCTAGGTACACACTTCCTTGCTGTAGCTGTTACCTGTTACCCCCTTCTTTGAGCCCCAGTTTTGTCCTCTAGAAAAAAGACATCGATTGCTACCTTAGCAGGTTGCTACCTTAATCCTGTGAAGACTAATTAGGGTAATCCTACAATTAATAGCTCGCCTTAAGAGATATCAGTGAATAGCTGGCCTTAAGAGATACTGGGCTTCCCTGATAGCTCAGCTGGTCAAGACTCCTCCTGCCATGCAGGAGTCCCTGGTCTGATTACTGGGCTGGGAATCCTGATCCACTGCAGAAGGGACAGGCTACCCACTCCCGTATTCTGGCTTTTCTTGTGGCTCAGCTGGTAGAATCTGCCTGCAATGTGGGAGACCTGGGTTCAATCCCTGGACTGGGAAGATCCCCTGGAGAAGGGAAAGGCTACCCACGCCAGTATTCTGGCCTGGAGAATTCCATGAACTCTATAGCCTATGGGGTCACAAGAATCTTACACGAATGAGGGACTTGCACTTCACTTTCAAGACATATGACCTGAATCCAGATTAAACTGGAGTCTCCAAGTGTCATCTGGCATTTCTTCTCTGAAGCCAGCCAAAACCCACACAGTTGCATTTCCAGGGTCTCCACTTAGCCAGCTGGACAGAAAACCCAGCGTGGTTCAAACAAGCTGACAGACAAGCAGGAGAAGACTCACAGGCAGAAGGCTTCCCTCCGGTTTCAGGTGAAGCTCCGGGACCACAGCAGGAACCGGCGCTCTCAACCGCTGGGCTCAGCAGCGGCCTCATTCTCAGGCCAGCAGCTCTACCCTGAGGGGCTCAGGAAGGCCACCAACCGCCCCAGGCTGACCTCACGCCCCTCCCACTGCTGTAGCCTGACCTCACCCAGCCCCACCCCTTCTGGCAGAAGGCCAGCTCCTCTTCCCTTGATTCCAGCGTGAGGCCCGGCCCTGGGCCCCGATTGGTCATCGCACCAGTCCTGAGCCAATCACGGTGGCCAGGGGGGAGAGAACACACCGATTGGCCAGGGCCAGGTCATGTGCCCATACTCTCCAGGACACGTGTGAGCTGCTCCCGCTGTGTCCGCAGTGGAGACAATGCGATACCCCCAGAGCAGAGCTGAGAGTCCAGTCACTGTGTCCATGTGCTCAGTGTCCTGGGACGTGCCTGCTCATCCTCTCTCCACACCACTTTGTCCTCTGCAGGCACAATACTCATGACACACCTCTAACCTTCCCAAGTGCTGTTTCACGCACCCACATTCAAGGGAGCAGGTCCTCCTGTTGGAAGATAGGTTTGGAGATCCTCTCTTAACCTCTGGCCTTGTTTCTTCTTTCATGGTAGAATAATTTATTCATTCTAAAAACCCCCACAAGCACCACCACAGGCTGCTTTGCATATTCAGGATTCTTAGCTGTTGTGAGTGGAGGACATGGCCCACGGGCCTCCCAAAGGGAAAGAATTTTGTCCAAAGAAGCACCTGAGAGGCTAAATCAGTGAATCACTTTTCTGTACACCTTAAACAAACAAATTATTGTAAATCAACAATATCTCAACTTAAAGAAAAGATATTCCTTCATCAAAAATTGTTCAAAATTTTGTAAAATTTTTCTTTCAATTGTTGGTTCTTCAGTTCAGTTCAGTCACCCAGTCGTGTCCGACTCTTTGTGACCCCATGAATCACAGCACACCAGGCCTCCCTGTCCATCACCATCTCCCGGAGTTCACTCAAACTCACATCCATCGAGTCCATGATGCCATCCAGCCATCTCATCCTCTGTCATCCCATTCTCTTCCTGCCCCCAATCCCTCCCAGCATCAGGGTCTTTTCTAATGAGTCAACTCTTTGCATGAGGTGGCCAAAGTACTGGAGTTTCAGCTTTAGCATCATTCCTTCCAAAGAACACCCAGGGCTGATCTCCTTTAGAATGGACTGGTTGGATCTCCTTGCAGTCCAAGGGACTCTCAAGAGTCTTCTCCAACACCACAGTTCAAAAGCATCAATTCTTCAGCGCTCAACTTTCTTTACAGTCCAAATCTCACATCCATACACGACAACTAGAAAAACCATAGCCTTGACTAGACGAACTTGTTGGCTAAGTAACGTCTCTGCTTTTCAATATGCTATCTGCTGCTGCTGCTGCTAAGTCACTTCAGTCGTGTCTGACTCTGTGCGACCCCATAGATGGCAGCCCACCAGGCTCCCCAGTTCCTGGGATTCTCCAGGCAAGAACACTGAAGTGGGTTGCCATTTCTTTCTCCAATGCATGAACGTGAAAAGTGAAAGTGAATTTGCTCAGTCATGTCCAACTCTTAGCAACCCCAAGGACTGCAGCCTACCAGGCTCCTCCATCCATGGGATTTTCCAGGCAAGAGTACTGGAGTTGGGTGCCATTGCCTTCTCCAATATACTATCTAGGTTGGTCATAACTTTTCTTCCAAGGAGTAAGCATCTTTTAATTTCATGGCTGCAATCACCATCTGCAGTGATTTTGGAGCCCCCCAAAATAAAGTTTGACACTGTTTCCCCATCTATTTCCCATCAAGTAATGGGACCAGATGCCATGTTGGTTCTTAGTATGTGTCTAATTGGTTTGGTGGTGTTTTGTGAGGTAGGGATCCAACTTACTTTTCCATATGGATACCAAATTGTCCCAATGGGACGATTCCTTTGTCCTTTCTCCTGGAAATGTCCTTTCTGGGTTTACATATTAAGAGGCTTTTTTTTAAATGCCAAGTATCAAGAACTTCAGATTTTTTTTAATTTGTAGAGCACCCCAGAGGCATGTTTCCATTTCTGTGTCTTCTCTTTGCATTTCACCATTGCCAGTTTCTAGTATACACAAGTACCCTCAGAGGGTTCTCTGTAGTGAACCGTGTATGTTTCTGTGAGAACAGAGGATGTGAGCATGGAGGAGGGTCTGAGTCCATAGTGACCATGTAACTAGGCTCAGCAACCCCAATATTAAGTCTGGCTGAGACTTCCTAAGGCAAGGTCTGTGTTTCTTCCTCTTGGTGTCTGGATACGCAAAAGGATGTTGGTGGATTGGAACTTGAGTCTCTGGGTCCAGCAGTGTAGAGATATACGCATAGCCTGCTTTTCCATTATATTTTCCTCCTGTGGGCTCTGCTGAGATGGTGTGGAGATATTTCTGCTAAAGGCTTGAGAGGTAGTCAATCCTTCTGCTTCTCATCCCCTGCCTCATCTGTACTTCTGTCATTTTTTTTTTATATAGCTAAATTTTCAATGTTGTTAGTCCTTGTGTCATTCTGACACTCAGGCACCTGTAGTTTAATAGACCTCCAGCTCCTGAGAGCTTTTTGCCTGGTGGAGACATGGAGAACTCAGGGAGCAGCACCACATCACACTGGAGCCTGGACCAGAGAGAAGGTTCTTGCCAGGAAGGCTCCATCCCTGCTGTGGGGGGTTCGGAGTTATCACTTCTGATTGTGCATCCACCGGGCCCTCGGTGCGGGCCCCACTCTGAGATCTGGAAAGGAGGTGGCTTCCCTCATTGACACAGTACCAGTATTTTTTGTACTCGTCCTTTTCCAGTCCCGTTTGGTTCCCAGGCTCTACCCTACACCCTCACCCACCGGATCAGGAGAGCCCCGTTCTAGAGGAGTTTCATACAAGGAGAGGCTCCAGGAGACACTCTAACCCCCAGGCCTAAATAAGCATCTCCTTGGAGTTTCACAGCCCTGGAAGGAGATACTGGGTTTGTGTCCATTTTACAGTTGAATATGTTGAGCCTCAGATCATGGTGCAGTTTGCCCTGGGTCACTCTGCAGGTCAGCAGGTGAGCTGGGATTTGAACCCAGACTCTATGTCTTGGAGCCCATAACTGTACAGGTGTTTCTGCCCCTCGGTTAAATTTATTTCAGGTATTTTTTTTTTTTTTTGGATGCATTTGTATATGGGACTGTTTTGTTCTCTCTCTGATGGTTCATATCTTGCTATATTGCTGAGTTTACTAGTTTTAATAGTTGTTACTGGTGGAGTTTTTAGGGTTTCATATAAATCCTGTCGTAATCGAATAGTGACAGTGTAACTTCATCTGTTCTGATGGGGATGCCTTTAATTTCCTTTTCTCGTCTAGTTACTCTGGGTAGGACACTTCCACTACTATGTTGAACAAGACTGGGGAGAGTGGACATCCTTGTTCTTTCCTGATCTTTTAGGAAAATCCCTGTTGGCTCAGATGGTAAAGCGTCTGCCTACAGTGTGGGAGACCCAGGTTCGATCCCTGGGTTGCGAAGATCCTCTGGAGAAGGAAATGGCAACCCACTCCAGTACTCTTGCCTGGAAAATCCCTGGTAGGGGGGTCGCCAAGAGTCGGGCACAACCGATGGACTTCACTTTCACTTTTCACCTCTTTGCCACTGAGCTGGATGTTAGCTGTGGGCTTGTCTTATACACCCTTTAGTATGTTCTATGCATAACCACTGTATTGAGAGATTGTATCAAAATTGATGTTACCCTTTGTCGAAAGCTTTTTCTGCAATTATTGCGAAGATCATGTGATTTTATTCTTAATTTTGCTCATATTGTGTATCACAGTGATTGATGTACAGATAATAAATCATGCTTGAAGGCACGGAATGACTTACATTTGATCATAGTGTATGATTCTTTTAATGTATTCATCAATTTGGTTTGCTAATATTCTTTTGAGGATTTTTACATCCATGTCCACCAGGGTCAGGGTTCTCTGGTGGTTCATATAGTAAAGAATCTGCCTGCAATCCAGGAGACCTGGATTTGACCCCTAGGCCAGGAAGATCCCCTCAAGAAAGGAATGGCTACCCACTCCAATATTCTTGCCTGGAAAATTCTCTGGACAGTGGACCTGGTGGGCTACAGTCCATGGGTCACAAATAACTGGACATGACTGAGTGATTCACACTTACAAGACTGCTTCTTGACATTCTTAATATCTAAATTTAAGATTTTATCTCAGTCAAAAATTACAGTCAAAGGCAAAATGTCAAAAGTCCAAGAGTCCTTAGAAATAAATGACAATAAGGCATAACAGATGGAAGCAAGAAGGACTCCACATAATTTACTTTTCCTAAGAATTTTAGATCTTCAGAGGAATTCTCATTAAGCTGAATTAAAATGCAAGCTTTAGTTTACAATGGAAACCTTTTTTGGTATTACATTTCTATGTGGAGACTGAAATTTCATTATTTATGTATGATATCTTAAACAATACTTTGTGGCTATTAAAATCATATTTTAAATACCTTTAATGACATTTCTAAGCACTTATAGTGGAAAAATAACTAGGAATAGAAGACGATCCCATATAGCTTTAGATGACAGTACAGATGTGTTGAATGATAGTTTTCAGATTGTATTTATTTTTAATCAAAGAATAACTACTTTACGTTTGGTTGGTTTTCCTCATACAACAACACAAATAAGCCATAAGGATATTATCCACACTTTGGTGAGCCTGCCTCCCACTTCCCGCTATCCCACCCTCTAGATCGTCACAGAGCTCCATGCTGGGCTCCCTGTATTATATAGCAACTTCCCACTAGCTAGCTATTTTGCATATGGTAGTGCCTATGTTTCAATGCTACTCTCTCAATTCGTCCCACCCTCTCCTTCTCCAGCTGAGTTCACGAGTCCTTTCTCTACATCTGTGTATCTATTCAGTTCAGTTGAGTTCATTTCACTGGCTCAGTGGTGTCTGACTCTATGCAACCCCATGAACCACAGCACGCCAGACCTCCCTGTCCATCACTAACTCCGGGAGTTTACCCAAATTCATGTCCATTGAGTTGGTGATGCCATCTAACCATCTCATCCTCTGTCATCCCCTTCTCCTGCCTTTAATCTTTCCCAACACCAGGGTCTTTTCAAATGAGTCAGCTCTTCGAATCACATGGCCAAAATATTGGAGTTTCAGTTTCAACATCAGTCCTTCACACCCGGGACTGATTTCCTTTAGGATGTACTGGTTGGATCTCTTGCAGTTCAAGGGACTCTCAAGAGTCTTCTCCAACACCACAGTTCAAAAGCATCAATTCTGTGCTCAGCTTTTTTTTTATAGTCCGATTCTTACATCCATACATAACTACTAGAAAAACCACAGCCTTGACTAGACAGACCTTTGTTGACAAAGGAATGTCTCTGCTTTTTTAATATGCTGTCTAGGTTGGTCATAACTTTCCTTCCAAGGAGTAAGCGTCTTTTAATTTCATTCCTGCAGTCATCATCTGCAAGGAAAGATATAAGCATCTGAATGCAGAGTTCCAAAGAATAGCAAGGAGAGAATCACTGAACGTCTAAGTAATATCAATGTATCATACATAAGTTTATCTGATCTTAAACAAATAGTCTCATGATGACAAATTTTAATTTTTATTTGGGGTTATAGGGTTAAATATAATTATTTTGTTTGGCTTAGTGATATTTTTATTTCTTTCTAAAATTTTTAAAAATTGAAATATATTGATTAATATTTTTTCAAGTCTATAACAAAATAATTCAGTTATGTGTGTGTGTGTATTCTTTTTCAGATTCTTTTCCAAAGTAGGTTATGATAAGATATTGAATATATTTCCCCATGTTTATAGTAAGTCCTATTTATTTATCTGTTTTGTATGTAGTATTAGGTAATTGGGTATCTATTAACCTCAGGCTTCTCTGGTGGCTCAATGGTGAAGAATTTGCCTGACAATGCAGGAGGCACAGGTTCTATCACTGGGTTGAGAAGATCCCCTAGAAAAGGAAATGGCAACTCATTCCAGTATTATTGCCAGGGAAATCCTACAGACAGAGGAGCGTGGGGGGCTATATAGTCTATGGGGTTGCAAAAGAGTCAGACACAACTTAGTAACTAAACAACAAGAGCAATCAATTAGTCTCAAATTCTCAATTTATCCGTCATCCTCCTTTCTTTTTTGGTAATGAGAAGCTTGTTTTCTGTATCTGTGAGTCTATTTTGTAAATAAATTCATTTTTATCATTTTTTGTAGACTCCACAAATTGATAGTATCATCTATTTGTCTTTCTCTAATTTACTTCACCTAGTATAATTATTTCTAGGCCCAGCCTAGCAATAATTGCCTAGAAATAAATAAGCTGCAAATTACATTGTTTTATCCTTTTTATAGTTGAGTAACACTACAGTGTATATGTATTCCACATCTTCTTTATTCATTCATCTCTCAGTGGACACTTAGGCTGCTTCCATGTCTTGCCTGTTGTAAATATTGCTGTTATGAACATTGGGGTGCATGTATTTTTTTGAATTAGCATTTTCTCTGTATATATGCCCAGGAGTAGATTTCAGTATTCTATGGCAACTCTATTATTAGTTTTTTAAAGAACGTCCATACTGTTTCCATTGTGGTTGTACCAATCTGCATCTTCACAAACAATGTAGGAGAGTTCATTTTTCTCCACACCTTCTCCAGCATTTATTATTTGTAGACCTATTGATGATGGCCATTCTGATCAGTGTGAGGTGGTACTTCAGTGTAAATATAACTTAAACACTAAATTAGCATACTGGTGAGTATTCAAAATTATGTACTGCAATATACAAATGGATGTAAAGAGTCGGATATAAAGAAGGCTGAGCACTGAAGACTTGATGCTTTTGAACTGTGGTGTTAGAGAAGACTCTTGAGAGTCCCTTGGACTGCAAGGAGATCAAACCAATCAATCCTAAAGGAAATTAATCATGAATATTCGTTGGAAGGACTGATGCTGAGGCTGAAACTCCAATACTTTGGCCACCCAATGCAAAGACCAACTCATTAGGAAAGACCCTGAGGCGGGGAAAGATTGACGGCAGAAGGAGAAGGGGATGACAATGGATGAGATGGTTGGATGGCAACACTGACTCAATGGATGGCATTACTCAATAGTGTGCTGCAGTCCATGGGGTCGCAAACAGTTGAACACGACTGAGCAACTGAATAACAACAACTGATATAACAACAACAACAATATGCAAATGTAATTACTTTACTAGATTTTTTAGCTAATTTATTATTAGCCTCTGTGTAACGCTGAGTTGTGTCCCTTCAAAACTCTCATGTTGAAGGGACCTAGCCTAGCCACCCATCCCCTACTCCCACACATACCTAGTACCTAAGAATGCATCTATATTTGAAGATATGACCTTTAAAAGATGGTTAAATTGAAATGAAGCTGTTATTGTAGGCCCTTATACAATCTGATTTGTGTCATTATAAGAAAAGAAAATTTGAATGCACATAGTGAGAAGGTGACGCTCTAGAAGCCAAGCAGAGGCCTCAGAGGACTTTAAACCTGCTAACATCCTAATCTTGGACTTCTAGCTTCCAAAATTATGACCTGATAAATTTATGTTGTTTAAGCCACCCAGTCCCTGATGTTTCATTATGGCAGAGTTAGCAAAGTAGTATGAACTTTTTTTTAGCATAACTAAATGGAATAGAAATAATTACATATTCTCTAAATGTGTGGCTGTGTTTTAAATGTGTGGATATGTTTCTGTATGCAGATATATGTGTGTGTGTAATGTGAACATTTATATACAGATATAAAATATCTGCAGAAATATATCCTGACTAGAAGTAGAGTGGGTGAGTTCCAGTCAAGAAAAAAAATAGAGAGTTTAGTGGGCATGTTGTTAGTCTTCAGATGCTGACATCTTTTTTTTTTTTTTTTTTTGGTAAATTCACAAGAAGATAAAAGGTGTTTCAGTGAAACTACTAGCTGTTGCTGTTGTTGTTCAGTTGCCCAGTAGTGTCTGACTCTTGTGACCCCATGGACTGCTGCACACCAGGCTCCCCTGTGCTTCAGTATCTCCTGAGCTTGTTCAAACTCATGTCCATCGAGTCAGTGATGCCATCCAACCATCTCATCCTCTGTCGTTCCCTTCTCCT